>NW_028232816.1:2551100-12551100 GCF_057557595.1 Rhyacophila brunnea | reverse complement strand
CTTAGCAATATCTATACACATATAAATGTAATCATTTATACAATCATCTGATCATTAATAAATTTACGTTATTAAAGTTTGCTACAAATTAATTTACGTTGCAAAACCATTTATATCTTACATTATAATTTTTCTACGTTTTATCATCGTTGGAAAAAATCATCTTTTACGTTTTTAGAGTTTCAATTTTGATAATTCATAATCATGTTAGAAATACAAATAATAATATTAATTATCGGGGGGACATGCTCAGCGTACGTCAAAATGGAGCTTTTCTGCTATTTTCAAAGCATGATCTTGGACATTCCTTCCTTAGGAAGGAAGGAAGGAAGGAAATATGACTATATTCTAAAACATTAGAGAAAGAGGTTTAAAAGAATACTATTTTATGTAATAAAAATACTTTATGCAGTCATCGAATGTTTAAAATAAATATAAAGGATAATAAGTCTTTAAAAGTATGTAAATAGATTATCTACAACATTTAAGGAATGTCCAGATCGTGCTTTGACAATAGAATAAAAGCTCCATTTTGACGTACGTTGAGCATGTGGGCCGTTAATGAATTTAAAAAAATAAGCCAACAATACGACGTTTTCTTAATCCAACGAAAACAAATGAGTATGAAAGAAAAAGTGTGCACAATTTTGTCGTATCGCCCAAAGTATACCAAAACTACCTATTATGATTTGGTTTGAGCAGGGTTTAATTAATTTATAAAAACTAACCAACACCATCTGTAAATTGTAGTCTTAGTTCAATAAAAACAAATACGTATGACTAACAACATGCATTATTTATGGCGGGTCGTAACAGCCTACCTCCACCCTTCATTACTGCCACATAGTATAAGCAAGCGCGTTATTTTTTTTAAATCTACCAAGTTAGTGCTTACCAATAATTTAGTTTATAATTAGTGTAAGTTTCATCAATATGTATCCAGTAGTTTATGGTTTATAGCCGAACAAATGAACATATACATAATATAATATACACTCCAATTATTATATTATTAGTAATACATTATATTATATTAGAATGTTTTTACAAAACTAATATTATTATCTCTATCAACGAGTATACGAAACTTCTTACTCAAATAATAACTCATTCGCTGTTACAATTAATTTCAAATTATACTCACAGTAATAAATACAATATTCTCTCGTTCTGAAAACATCTGAGCCATTATTATTTTATTTGAAGCATTGTGTTTCGTGATATTTTCAATCAAACATAATTTCAAATCATGCTACAATTCAAAGCAAATGTTTCCACATAAAGACTGAGCATAACGCGTTTTTAGTAAACGGAAAATCGAAATGGTGCGAGTGATACGACATTTTTTATATTTTTTGTTTATTTTTTCGTATACACGGTATAGTCATCATCAAACGGGGTCAATCCACTGCTGAATGAAAACCTCCCCAAGCTTATTTCAACTCTCTCGGTCCTTTGTCGTTCACTGCCACGTATTTCCGCCGAACTTTACCAGTTCGTCAATCCAGCGGCTTTTAGGCATAAAGCCCATTGACGCAGCGAGTGCGCCGCTCGCGCAAAATTTCTACAAGTGGCGCGTAAATCATCAAAAATACAACGTAATCAAATACGCCAGCGCCCACTGGACTTAACGATGCCGCATAAGACATAATAATAGGTCACTATTCAAGATACTATTCAGACGTCCGAAATCACTCCATCCCAGCTTTGGTTCTTCGAGCAATTTCATCGTGCATGCTTCCGTCTATGGGCACCTGCTGTCCGAAATAGACGTAGCTGCTGACTTGGTCGAGTTGGGTGCCATTAATACAGATAATCGCAGGGTATAGTAAGTAGTAAAAAGTAAATAATTAAATTAGTTAACACAATGAACGGTACCGACTCTACGCCAGTGCGGAATACGAATGACAGTAAATGTTATATTTATTTGTGCTAAAAAAAATCTGGGAAATGAAAATTACATTAATATATTTTAATTTCTAAATATTATATGGCATGTCAAAAAAGGTTAAATATCTACATTTAAAAATCAAGTGTTTAAATACATAATTTATGATGAGTCATATAGTTTCAAAGTTTTTAGCATCAGTTTTGACATAAATTGAATGAGCTAAATGACTTTATGTACAATAATATTAATGAAACTTATAAACATATTGTAGTCAGCAGGTTTATTTTATACACTATGCAGTATCGACAGTGGTTTATTGTATTTATGTATTGAGGCGGTTAATTATTACAATAAATTAACTGTCTAAACTGTCAAAAAGTGCTATGTTTTAACAGCCCATCTCTTGGCTTTGTTAACTATTAGAGCGAGATAGATAATTTTAACAATTTAGACGGCTAACTTGTTGTAACAAAACACCTCAATATATAAATACCTTGTGTATAGAATAGACCTACTCACACTTCAACAGTATTGGATAATAAATAATTTCGGCTAAAACCCAATGAGCAATAATCATTTTTTTAATTAAACCTTGCAAGCTAAAAGCTTGGCTCAAAATAAGAAATATGAAGACATTCAAAAAGTCAAACACACATATAAATATACTCCAATTTTATAAAGATCATAACTAACAGTCATATAATATTATCATTATAATGAGTCGATAGTTTATTAAATAAAGTATTTTTAGACTGCTGTGTCGATAGACGCTTGCAAAAACAAAAGTTTGATACGATATAGGTCTTAAAGCTGCATCATACACCTCCAAAACCAATACTCTGCCAATCGTCAGTGTTGGACATGCCAACTCGAGCTTATTTATAGGTAATATCAAGATAGTAATGGTGTTAAAAACGGGTACATAGAACGCAATACTCCAGATGCCAGCGGCGAAGACTCCATTCTAGGCGATTATTTAAAGCCTAACTTCTAAAGAAAAATATTTTTTTAATTGTATATTGTCATATTATGTATTTATATAATCACTTGATTATTTTATATTTTATAAAAATACTTAATTTAGTTTTCCAACGACAAAAAATAGCGTATAATATGTTGGAATGTATTATACAGATAACAGAATAATCTGCAAAGGTTTAAAAAATATATACCACAGCGCGCCATCTGTCTTGACGTAAATAAATGTCAGATTATTTCTTAAGGAATTGTGATATTTTTTCGTATGGACTTTACGTCACGTAACCTCAGTCAGTCTATTGAATTGTATGAAATATGGTAGATTTCTGTTGCAGAGCCTAAAACCTTTGCAAATAATATTGTTATCATGACTGCACTTTATCCAAAATAATTAATAATTTATATGGCATTCAATCGCATATTAAACAAATTTTAATATACTTAAATTGTTTTTAAAAATAAAAATTTAAATCTTTTGTAAATAAATGTTCTGAATTGTTAATAAATGTTCTGAAAATACGTAATTTAAACTCATCGCTCAATTTTATGTCGTCAGTTAGTTTTTGAAGTTTCGTGTCGCTGTCATTAGTATGTACCTATTCATTAGTAGTAATATCGTGTTATCTTCTTATTTCCCGTAAGTATACAGAAAAGTATGCTCCTATCTCTTTCCAAAAGTCACCCTTCGCCACTGCCAGATGCATATTTTACAAAGTTGACAACGGCCCCAGCATATTTACTGTAGTACACATTTAATTACAATACCTGTGCTCAGTTCTTATGAGTTATCCATAACAATTGCAAACATCCGACAAAGAGAAAAGTAGCTTACATCACATGACTTACGCATTCTTATTACTGGAAAGCTATTTCTCTGAGGCTTTTACTAGCAGAGTCTGACGTTTGAACGTGATTGTTTTTGCAAACAACTTACTATGCAAGGAATATAGACTATGTAAATGTTATGATTCTCTTACTATACCATTCCAATATATGTAAGAAAATTAATGGAATCATAAAGATCAGTCAGAGAAAAGCATTTCACGTCGGCTTTTGAAAACTCTATTTAAAATTTGTAGTATTTTTACAAGAAGTACCAACTCGTAATCAATCGTTATCTTTGCCATTGTATAAGTTATTTATACAATAAGCTATTTTTCACACCATATTTAAGCATAAAATGAGGGTTGAGAATACCTCTGTGGCAATCAACGAGTCCTGTGAGAATCAAACATTGCAAGCAAAATTCGTGACATATGAATCGATTACGAAAATATTATTTAATTATTGTTAATTTTTACAGGTCGTCAGCGGTATCGTTTAGTGCTTACTCAGTGAGAATCACTGGCGGCGAAAATAATTATTTATTACATTCATTTTCACTTGAAAATTAAAACTTTTACCTCAATAATATTTATTATGTAAAAATGATTTTTTCAACGAAGGCATGGGATATTCAGTATCAGCATTATTCAATCGCAAAGGGTTCAATAAATACCAGATCACTATTTAATGAATATCTCACTTCTCTTTTATCTTGATCGTGTAACTGTCACTCCATATCAACCACTCAGTATCGCCGAGCCTCGGGCTTAATATCTTACTAGTTTTATATTTTATAATATTGTCTTTATTGTACCTATGTGCAATGTACTTGCCAAACAGTAAATAAACTCGTCATCTCCACCAGCAACTTCAAAATCTTCATACTCCACTCATCTCACTTCATCAATCCTCATCTTCACATACACTTCACATGTCTATCATGTCAAAAATCATGTAAATTTTTCATACGTGTACGTTACGTCTTATATACCGTCACTGTTCTGGCAGAAAACACTAATTCGAAAAATTTACATATTGAGTTAGTACCAAAATGTTCCTTATTTCAAACTTTACCGTCTGGGAATCTTCTTAATAAATAAACAGTCTTTATTTCAAAGTCATCCTTTTTACTATTACTTAATAAACTCACATGATAGACCATTATTTCAAACATTTTAACAACTTCAAAGTCAAAATACTCAAAACTAGTATTCTCCAGTTAGTGTGTTCTGTCATAACAAAGACGATACATTCTGGTAAGTAACAATCACGTATTTGAATTGTCTATTTCCAATACATAATATAGTAAAAATGTATCAAAAAGTATGTCTAACTAGATATAAAAATTTTAAAAATTTATTATCATAAAAAACTTTTTAAATATTTAAATAAATATTATTATATTGATGTACACATTTTGTCATATAAGTTACAAAAAAATTAAAATCTATAAGTATATAAGAAGAAATGTTTGAAAAGTTCTTGCGTATCCCACCCGCTCCAAAATCCATAAAATGATACATATTCTTGATCTACAAGTAAAAGTTTACAAGTTTAGTGTGTCCAATTTTAGCTTTATATTTTTCTAATAAAAATTTGATAAATTTTAGACGATCTTTACTGGCTAAACTATGAAGTAAAGATACCAACTAACGTAATAACAATGTCTAAATATTCCATCAAAAATCTTGTAACCGACAGAATTAAGAGAATATAAATAGTAACCCGTAATAATATTTATAACTTTGAAATGAAACGATTGAAAATTGCAGAAATCCACAAAATTTCAAATAACAGAATACATATAGTTTCTTCGCGTGGCTAGAAGAAAAAGATAACAGTTAGTCTGCAACTACTCCTTGAATGCATAGGCAAGTCTCAAAATAAACAAAAAAGTCCTTTTGCACCACTGAACAGATAATAAATAGAATTCCGATAGGCTATATACCAACACAGTAATTTTTGAAGCAAGGTTTTGAATGTGTGAGTGTCCTACAAAAATGATTCACGCATTATAGACGTGCAATATTGTGTGTAACAGACCAATATTAAATGAGCGTCAATGCATAAACCGAGAGCAGTAAAGTTGTAAGTATTCGACGTATGACAATATATTCTTGACACGTGTTTAAATTTATCCCGTATTCTTCCTTTCTCGACATCGGTTGCCTGCTTCTTCTTACTTGTTAGGTTAGGTTAGGTTTAGGAGTTCCCTGCTTCGCACCAAAGTGTTACACCTACCAATCGATTTTTTTTTTAAATTGACCCCGAGAAAGTCAAATAAAGTAAATTTCTCCCCTAATAACAAATTACAGCGTGATATCTTGACAATTTTTTTTTTTTTGAATTATTAATAACCATGTCTTTGCTTTTTCGTACAAGGTGGTTGTTAGTAACTTTGAACAATCACAAACACCCAGGCTTTGAGAAAAACACATAAATATTGAGTCCTGACCGGGAATCGAACCCAGGAACTCTCGGGTGGAAGGCAAGCGCCTTACGCACTGCACCACGAGAGCCGCCGATATCTTGACAATCATTAAATAAACTTTCACCTAAATTTTGTTGTCTTGTATAAAATAAACAGAATGTTCAATTGCCCCGAATCCCTGGTTTTAATTAAAGTCAAAACAAAACCGCCGACATAAACCCCTCCATATCCGTATCTACTTATATTATATCAAATATGTGTAAATACATAACTTCATGTACTTTATAAAATCTTATTATTTAGGCTCTCTCTTTTCACGACAAAAAAATCTGGGTTGTTTGCCAATAAATTTAATTTGGTTTACATAATTCCTTCCAAAATACTGAAGCATTTATAAGAGATGTATGCTACTGTAATATTATAAAATAATATATAGGCTGCGGTCCACGAAGCAACGGTATAAACAGTTTATTGGGATCTTAAATTTATTTTCCCATCTCTTGTAACTCGTAAAGACAAAGCTATTAATCAGAAAATGGTTTCATAAAATTTCATACTGATTAGGAACATTTTTATGGTGAATTTTTTAAGCGCCTTCATAATTCTGAGCATATTGAAACGTTTTCGAAGAAAATTTAAACATTTTTTTCTCTTTCAACATCATTATAGTCTATAGTGACATATGAGTATCTTGGTATCAAAGTGGGACAAACGTCACCTCCCACTAAATTCATGTTTTAATTGATTATGGTAGTGTAAATGATGTTCTTTTAAAAAATCCAAAAGTATCAAAAACGGTAGTTTTTATAGAGATTTTTGAGTTTAAAGTTGGTATGTTATGTGAAAAACGGACACTTTTCACACATGTTTGTGAGTCTCCTGTAAAATTTTGTAAATGGCTTATGTCCCACTTTGCTTATATCCCACTTTGATACTAAGCTACTCATACATCGTTATAAAATAAAGCTCACAATCCCAGTCGATAATTGAGCACTCGTCATAAAAACAGTTGACATTAACTAAACTTATCATTATTAATAAACCATTTCTTTAATTCAACGAATAATTCACAAGATTTGGGAATTTAACATTCCCTATAATAATTAACATACTTACATACAACTTGAAAACACATATCTTTGGTACCCGAAATTCTACTCTGTCGTCAGTAAAATTTTACAAAAAAGGGTTAATTATAGATTCAGTACCTAAAATATCATATTTATAAAGCCTAATTTACACATTGAGTCTAGTCATAACAATACTAACACAACAGCCGAGGCATGGTCTAAAAAGATCGTGATTATGACCGGAACATAATTTATCATAAAAAATCAACATGCGTCAATTTAGTGTTATGTTTATTGTTATATTAGTAAGAATAATAATATATTCATTGATACATGATGATGATTACATGCATAACGTTTTTTAGTAATCTTTCCACGATAAAGAATATATTCTTCTGACGCCATCACAAAAAAAACCAACATGCTCTCACCTCGAATGCCACTCGGCGATTGGTGACGAATGCGAAATTTCGTCCCACCTTTTGTTGAAAATTATTTGCCGTTTCACTTATGTATGCTCTTAAGCCGCAATTACATTGATATCAAGGGCACAACATTTAGTTTAAATTTTGTTTTCTCGAAACTGTTTTTTTTTTTTAGATAAGTCAATCTGGTCTAACAATATTTTTTATACAAATGTAATAACGGTGTATCAATGTACAGTTATATAATAAATCTCATCTGAGACTTCGTAACTTCGTCACTAATAATAAAAAAATAGAACTGGGATGACGATATTATTTATGTCAAAAAACTCCTCGTTAGATAAGTAAGAAGATACGTAGTCAGTAACGAAGGGTGGAGGTTGGCTGTTAAGATACGCCATAAATAGTGCACACTAAATTTTGTCAATCATACGTATTTGTTTTCATTGAAATAAGACTACAATTTACAGATGGTGTTGGGTAGTTTTTAAAAATCAATTAAACCATGCCTAAACCAAACCATGATAGTTTTAGTATACTTTGGCCGATACGATAAAATTATGCACACTTTTTCATTCATACTTATTTGTTTTAGTTGGATTAAGAATACATATTAGGCATATTGTTCGTACATTTTTTAAATTCTGCCTAAACCAAACTATAATCAATAAAAAAGATTATTCTATCTATAAAATATCCAAAGTTATGTATGATTTAATTGCATAATTTTAGATATTTTATAGATATTCGAGTATTTTACAACGTTTTTATTAGGTCGTATTCTTATTTGTCCGGTACAAATCTTGCAATCGATATTTAATTAACTTCCCGACTAGCTAGACATTTGAAACTTTTAGAATATGCTATATAATAACGATACCAATGCATTTTTTAATACTTTTAGCCATATTTAAGTAGAATTAAATTCATTTTCAGTTAATTCTGTTTTGTATGAAAAGTTATTTTGGAAGAAATCCGTAATCCAATCCACTATTATTAGTTACTAGCAAATTATTAATATATACGTACGATACTATGGAAATCAATATGAGTGTCAAAATGACATTTCAGTATTATAATTTCTATCAAATACATTTTTTTTGATCGTTTAAGCTAGTCAAGTCAAGTTTATATGATTCAACAGCAAATTTAAAAACGTTGTATATAAAAAGTTCTTTTTAGCTTGTAATTATTTTACTATTAATTATTATGGCTTGGTTTCGCAGGGTTAAATTTAATTTAAAAACTAACCAACACCGTGTAAGTAAATAATTTTAGTTTTATTTCAATGAAAAGAAATACCTATAACTATCAAACTTTAGTGTGCACTATTTATAGGTAATATTAACATCTTACCTTTACCGTTCGCTACTAATGCCGGGTCCACACTGCCAACATGTCACCGGCAACTTCGTTAAATTCTACGATAATTATCATACTTATCGTAAAATTCAACGAGGTTGCCGGTGACATGTTGCCAGTGTGGACCCGGCATAATACGTACAGTACTTACTATATAACGAATTTACTTGTTTATTTTTTAAGTAAAAAAAAACGCAAATTTAATATAAAACGCATATCCGCACATAAATGCGTTTATGAATAAAGGCCACACACAACATAATGTTACATAAAAAAACAAAACATCAGAATGCTCACTCACACAACAGGCTCGATTCTATGAATACTATAGCGAGGGAAATTCACTAGGCCGCTCTGCATGCGGGTTTTCCCCGAACAATCGGAAGCGAACTCAAAAGAACAATGATGCCCGCAGAATAGGCGGCGCCGGGAAATTTTCGCGGCGCAGATGGGGATCCCCGTTTTCCACCAAAACAGGCAGTGTTTCTAGTATAATGGATTAAGGGCGCATATTACGTGTAATGATTGTAATTGAAGAATTAGGGGTATTTTAATCAAACTAAAAATCATGCCATCAATCTTTGAGTTAATAATATATTTGACAATCATAATATCATGCAAAAATACAGAACGAAAATGTTAAGGCTATACTTCAGCTGAGGCATGGTCTAAGAAGATCGTGACTATTGTGCGAATGATGCGAGCCGAACAAAATATAATTTGTCATAAAAATTCAACATGCGTCCTTTTAATGTTATGTTTATTATTATATTCGTAATAATAATAGTATATTCATTGACATGTTTTCTTTTTCAAGTACATGCGGAACGTTTTGTTAATCATCTTTACACGATTTAAGAATATATTCCTCCGACGCCATCACAAAACAAATTGACATGCGAACAAGTCGACTATCTCTCTCCGACTGGCAACGCGGCCGAAATTACGTCCCACATACTGTTGAAAATTATTTGCCGTTTCACTTGTCTACGCTCTTAATTAAGGGTCAATTGTAAACTCAAATGTAAAGCTTACCAAATACGAGGCGTCTAATATCAAAAACATATAATTCCACTATTCAATATTAGTGGGAAATTATGTTATAGTCTTTAAACATTTTTTCAAGTGATTTTGAAGTAATAGATTACTACATTATATTGTGTGCATTATTGCACATAGAATATAGGAATATTTTGACCATACATATTGTGACTTATCGGGTTTTGTTATTGGATTTTTTTTCCGACCATGTCCGATTCTAATATGATCATATGGACCTCCACATAGTAGAGGTTTGTATTTACAGATTTTGTTTTTTACGAGAAATGGATGTAAGCCACTTGTTCAACCTATTAGGTCCATACCCTGACTCACACACAAATTGAAAAACAAAATGTGTACTTGCCAGACCCAGGATTCGAACCTGAGACCCACGGCGTGATAGTTCAACGCTTAAGCCACGCGGCCACCGTGGGTGTCGTTTGGATACTCATATTTTACTGTATAATGTTATATAGTAAATTATATTTCTTTAAATAAAGGTAGGTATAATGCGGGATTCAAAAGAATAATTTTAAACTGTCCTGTGTACTAAATATGGTTTTATACGGCATGCATTCTTTAAATACGCAGATGCATGTTATAAATAAATTATTTGCTGACATGCATAGTTATATTTTAGCATTCAGGCATTTTTAGACGAGATATTTAAATATATTTTTTATATTGATAATTGGTATCTTTTGGCCGGATAGTGCTTCTAATCAGTCACCTTACGTGTAAATAATTGAATTATCCGTAATGCATGAGAGAACACATAAGAATATGTGAGAGAGGAAAAGAAGGGGGGGGGCGCGTATATACACAAATTTGAAAAATTGGCCGAATCGTTTATTTTAAGAGCGTACTTTTCAAGGCAAATAATTTTCAACAGTAGGTGCGACGAAATTTTTCACGCGTCGCCAATCAGAGACGGACAGCGAAGTGTGCGCACGTCGATTTGTTTTGTCATGGCGTCGGATGAACATATTCTTAAATCGTGTAAAGCTGACTAAAAAACTTTACGTATGTATTTAAAAAAGAAAACATGTCAATGAATGTACTATTATTATTAGTAATATAACAATAAACATAACATTAAATGGACGCATGTTGGATTTTTATTACAAATTATATTTCGTTTGGCACGCGTCATTTGCATAATCCGCGCATCACCTAGCCACGATCTTTTTAGACCATGCCTCAACTGAAGTATAGCCTTAATCGGGCCGTAAAAGAAAACAAATCACACTCCTAAAATAGTTTGACAGATGCCAACGGTGCTGGACGATCGCGAAATTGGTGTTTTATCCAAGAGATTTAAAGATTATTATAATAGGGACGGTAATCTAATGTAACCTTAGGCACAATACATTATCAATCAAAAAATTATTGAAACATTGTATATGAGAAATAACCATCACCTATGCGTTCAGTAATGGTTTACTCGGCAAAATCAGGAGACTATAAAAACTCAGAAAGGCTGATGCAGCAGCTCACAAACAAATAATTGAGTCTAAAACGCCAGAACAACAACCATGGCCCCCACATCCTGAAGCGGGCCCCAAGGCTATGATCTATGTCGGGCACCCCTACTTATCGCCTAGTTTAAAGGCAGTGTGACGCTCTACATTGGCGTTTTCCAAATGGCGTTAACGGTCGAATTAAGGGTATTTAGTGTATAATACTTACAACCACTTGAATTATGGAGTCAATATCAAGTAATGACACAATTAAAAATTCCATCGCACAATCACATATTCTAAAATATAATCATTATTAAAGGAAAATAGCGCCGCAGGTGACTTTTTTTACTATTAGATCAAATTTGTGATGTATGTTTATCTGACTTATTTGGTCGCCTCGTTACGCCGGGCCCCCCATGAGCCCGGTATTGTGAGGGCCATGACAACGACAGTAGATAAGACAGAAAATATTTGGTAAACTTATGACAGAACGTGTCCGGAAACTTGTACGTATGCAGTTCGCCGTATCACACTTCACCGTGAAATGTTGTATCGGAAATATAATATGATCGTATATAATATAATATGACCGTCCAACCTCTTTGAGTCGTATAGTACTGACATAAAATTCATGTCTAAATAAAACACGGTTTTTGTCGGTTTACATTTTACAGGAAACCAGCAGCAAACAAATTTTGAAAATAGCCAATATACTGGATTATTTGTTAGGTTCTGTTAGGTTAGGTTTTCATTCTTGAATTCATGAATTTTGCCAAAATCACCTATGAAAATTGAATTAATGTTCATATTGAATCTAATAAAATTGGAGACCGTATAGTATACGATACTTTCCGATAAGAAAACTCACGGCGAACTGTGCCACAGTGAAATGTTTTACGTACAATAATTTACATGTAACCATGACAGAGAGGGAGACAGGGAAAAAAGGTACTAGATTATTATACACAAAGTATGTGGATAGATTTTCACCATAGGGTTTCATTAGAAAAGGGGAAATGGAGTAACTCTATTCTACCATCACCACGAGAGGTGCCCTGGCTTGTAGAGTCTTCTTTGACAAGGAATGAGCTTAAGTTAATACTGAGGCTAAGAACAGGGCACACCATGGGCAAAAGATTTGATGTCCTCATAGGAAGAAACGAATCGCAACTCTGCGATGAACGTCATGTTTTAGAGGACATTGTACATATAGCACTACAATCCCCTAAATATGAACTTCACAGAGTACAGCTGTGAATTGCGGATATCTATGAGAATGTCGACGAATTGAAAGGTGTCCTGGCGGTGGGTAAGACGGAAGAGCTAGGCAAAATATTGTAAAGTTATTTAACAGAATAGGAATGAGGACCTGATCGACGGATCCCCTTCTAGAAGAGAAGAGGCGATATGACAGCATGTCGCAGCCAAAGCCTCGGTGAAATCACAAAAAAAATGTTATACTATGGAATACACTTGGTAATATTTGCTAGTATATAATATACAATATATACGTTATTCCATAGATAATCATATAACTTTGAGGTAAATTTACAAAGCTTTTTTATCCATTCACTTGAATCATTCGCGTTCTTACCTCTTCCATTATACGCGCTAACCAAATATACTTTGAGACGTATCAAACGATAATAAAATCAATTTAAATTCTTTATTAGTTCTTTAAGCTTTGATACAAAGGTATGTATTCTGTTCAGTAGCGGGTATTACGGATCCACGGAATAGGCAACAAGACAGAAATAAAAACAACTAAATCCACTTTGCTTACACCGCAGTGTTACCACAATTTCCATTTATCCCTCTCAGCTATACTTTTCCATTCTGGAAAACTGAGCTATATTATAAATACTTACAGACTATTTTCAAATACAAATAAAACCTTTCAGATGCTGGTCAGTGACCAGTGGTCACTATACAACGGAATGCTGATATACAATTAAACATTGTTTGCCGATATTATAATACCTACTACAGGTCAGGGGTGAAAATTTCTTGCTGAACAGAGGAAATGAATATAAGAAATTAATACACATACATACAGTGATCAATACACTTGCAATATATAAAAACGTCATGGCCCCTACATCTTAAAGCGGGTCTCCAGGCCAGAATTTTTGGCTTTTGGGCGTTATGGTCTACACGGAAATTATCATTTAAGGATATCAATCATCATAATATGACATCAAATTGCAATGCACAACCACATATAAATTATTTAATAGTCTTGAAGTAAGTAGCGCCGCAGTAGACTTTTTTAGTATTATATAATTTTGTGATGTGTGTTAATCTCGCTTAGCTGGTTGACCCGCCACGCCTTGCCCCTCCGCCCGGGCCCCCAGGTAGAGCTCTGTCAGCTCCCTCTTTATGGGGGCCATGCGTCAAGTAATGTGTGACGAATTGTGCTGTGTCATTCGGCTAAGCTATATTCATATATGTATTCTACCTCAAAGTGCAATGTTAATAAATTATGATTAAACAAATATTCGTTACGATTATAGACACAATAATTTCACTACTTATGGATTCATTCATGACAACTGTCTTAGTCTCTCTACTTTATAATTAGGTTTAGAAAATCTTCGAGTTTAAATTATAGAGATGCTCAACAAAAGATGGTTGCTAGTCATTCGTGCAACGCGTGTTTTCAATTGAAATAATTTATGATATGATTTTAACTTTTTAATAGAGTCTTCTTTATGGTAATTCATATAATTTTTTAAATCATTAATTTCTTCAATCACTTGGTATTCACCACACATAAAACATATCCAATACGATACGTGTTTCGTTTACATCGCAAACAACAAAAATGTAGGTTTGTCTCTAATATTATATTTTTTATCTGAGAGCCTGTATATTGTATGTCCAAAAAGAATGTTTAAAAAATATTTTAACCGGTTGGTGTCTATATACTTTCAACCTTTTCTTTTTATAAATATTATGTTAATTGGCTCTAAAAATATAATACTTTAGGTACAAAATTAATAGTTACCCGTTTTCTGCAAAAGTGTACACTGACACTGACTCTGAGGTACAGAATAACAACAATAGTGTAAATGCTATTTCAATAAGAGCCATATAACACTTATAATTTTTCATATGTGAGGAAAATTCTACTACAGATATGGAAGAGTGTTATATTATGAAGAATCAGATATAATAATGAGTTGCACAATAGGCATCAGATTCTAAACTCTTCACATTTATGAAACCATTGAGGATAACGTGGGGAAGCCATGAAAATTATCTTCGTTGGAAACCCAAGAAGAAGGTTGTCTGATAACTATGGATGCGATGTATGAAGTAGATGAAAAACTTATCCTAAACGTCAATTACTGTAAAAAGAGGTACAGCGTACTGCACCATCCATATACACGTAGTGGAAGAGGCCAAGGTACAGTTTGAATAGTAGCGTCATTAGACGAAGAATTAGAATACACATTATGTATAAATACTATTACAATATATTATATAATGTCCATTACCTACTACAAATAATTTTCAAATTAATTAAATCTAAGCATTCAGAAGTTGTATTAAATCGTCTTTAGCTTTGTGTTTACTAATGTCTGAGAAAATACTCTCAGCGATTAATAATAATATTCAATAACACATGTCACATTGGATTGAAAACTTTATCATGTTTAGCTTTCTTTGGGACTTATTTTCCATTAGCATATTATATTAAGTATAATTTCACTTAAGATATGAAAACAAATTAATAACAGTGTTAGGACAATACGTTTTTTAGAAGAATTATTAATAATCATGTCCTTGCTTTTTCGTACAAGGTGGTTGTTATTAATTTTGAACAATCACAAACAACCAGGCTTTGAGAAAAACACATAAATATTGTAAACACATATCACTGGGAATCGAACCTAGATCCCTCTGGTGGAAGGCCAGCGCCTAACGCACTGCACCACAAGAGCCTCCTATGACAGCACATATCAGTGGCGAAGACTCCATACTAGGTGATTATTTAAAGCCTACCTTCTTAAGAAAAATAATTTTTATTTTCATGTTGACGAATTTATATAATCACAAATAATAATATATTCAATATGCCCAAAGACATCTATCGTATAATTGTCATAATTTTACAATCTTTTCCCATATTTCAATAAGCACCATGTATGGCATCTCTCGAAAGTTTAAAAAATATAACATACCGCGTTTCGCTTCACATATTGTATAGGATTATTTTCGCGTGAATCGACGGGTTTTTCAATATGAAGTTTTTTTCTCATTATTTCAAAATGTCTGGCGTCCCGCATACAAATGTACAAGCTGTTTCGTTAGCGCTTACGTCGCGAGAGCACATTTATTCAAAATAATTAATAAGAAGATAATTTAAAAAATAGTTTCTATGGGATTCAATCACATAAATATGTATTGATTGTTATTAAAAATATAAAATAACTTATCTCGTTATTTTTATTTATTTATTAGTTCACTCATTAGACAATTTAGATATGTGATATTGTACATACCTAAGTCTGTGTTTTAAAAATATATAAGTATTTTAAAATGTCTAGTTTTACGGGTTAAATTATAAATTGTTATGGAACATAATATATATACAACATCGGATATTTTCATAGATGATAGGTAATATATTTTGACCGTATGTTACATTTATAAATGTTTAGGAAAATACATAAGTAATTCAAACTAAATGCTTATTTTCATGAACTAATTATAACAAACCAATTGGGCTTTTGAAATTTCTTCGTTTTAGCGTACCTATTCATCAGTAGTAATATTTGGTTATCTTCTTATTTCCCGCAAATATATCTGACAAGCATGGTTACTCCCACAGCCTACTTCATTCAAAAAGTCACCCTTCGCCACTAGTACATATAATATTGACTATATGAAAATAAGTTGGCGATGGACCGAGGGAAGTGGTGCCAACTTGTGCTTGCCCTATGCCCCAATGTTGGGATGTGACAGGGTGGAAGAAGAGAAAGATATGAAAATATCTATAGTCACTGTTTATTATCAAAAGATTAGGTAAATAAAAATAATAAAAGTGTTTTGTGAATTATTTAAGTACCATGATAAAATACAAACCTACAAACTTATTCAAATAATGGATGGGAGAGCCATTGTCAAAAACTACCCAATCAAGACTCGTAACTGGACAGAGTCTGACATTCAAATGACGTTTTGAAAATGGCGTCCATATGGTAGTTCGTAGTTCCATTTTTGACCGTTCTTTAGATAAGTTTTAAGGACTTTACATGCTCAAAATGGTAATCATAATTAGAATGATAATCTCTTGAAGTGAGGTTCAGTCACTGGCAAGGAAAAGTCAACAACCACACTTTTTAGTTTGTGTGTCAAAATTTTAAACTGGGATATTTTATGAAACTTTTTTGCTCTATTAGTATTGCGAGTTTTTAAACTACATGACATTTTCCAATAGGTGGCATTCAAATCTACATTTCGCAAATATTTAGTGACATCATGCCTTTTTCCCCTGAACCCTTAATATTGAAAGCCAATGTATTATTAGCGGTGACTCCCTTCCAAACTGGTAATCACTTTAATTATATTCAATAACCACCAAAATATTATTGTTACAGCAACTTTCGTGGATCAGGCTTTACGGCAGGTACTCAACCAATGTAATGCATCAAAATTGATTTTTCCCACCTCCGTTTTTTGCATTTCATCTCAATTTACGCGAGCGGTTTCCATGTGGTGCGGACCCATACATCTCCTTTAATCAATTTTGACTGCCCGCCAGACGTGTAAGGGTTTGAGCATTGCCGGAAAATCCCGATATATTCTTTACCCAATGCTTATAAATTATTCAGCATAAATAATTTGTAACACCTCGGAAACAGATCTACACGAAAAATATGTTAAACATATATATGTTGCAATCATACCACTCAGCATTACATGGGTGACACACTTTGATATATATATATATGTTTTGTTGATGAAAGGGTAGGTTTGTATCAAAGTATTAGCACTTATAGTAACAATTACAATAAGTTGGTTGTAATTGTTGCAATAAGTGCTATATTTTAACAGCACCTCTCTTGGCTGTGATAAAATTTAGAGCGAGATAGACAGTTTTGACTGTTTAGACAGCTAACTTGTTGTAACAATCATAATACCTCAATACAAATATGTAATAAATACTATCACTTTATCACTCTAGCGGTTGATAGTCGCTTTGTGTATAGAATAGAATAATAGGGTCTGTTATGATTTGTTAATTGCGACAATATCTCTTGTAATATATTGACTGTATTTGTATAAATAACAAGGACAATCTATGAATCCTCACTCACTCATCGAGTCCGTCACATGACATAATCAACCTTCATTCCACTCGAGTCCAGTCTCTCAGTTCATTAATAATAATCAATCTCTTGATCACATCGATCTCACCAATACATCGGTATCCGCGATTATATCCTCAGGCTGTTATC
The DNA here is from genome assembly GCF_057557595.1 of Rhyacophila brunnea. NCBI lineage: Eukaryota > Metazoa > Arthropoda > Insecta > Trichoptera > Rhyacophilidae > Rhyacophila > Rhyacophila brunnea. The sequence goes on along the minus strand of NW_028232816.1, from coordinate 12,533,147 downwards.
TTTATTATTGTATTTATTAATTCTTGTAACGATGAATAAACTCTCCCCCCACAACATCCATGCAACAACGACTATTCTCTCCTCCACCTCATTCATCATCCCCAAATATGTATTGGTACTGAACGGTACTCGAACCACCATCCATCAAATTCCATCAGAAAACTCGCTGGCAATCGGAGAGCGAAAGTCGAGATGTGAACATGTCAATTTATTTCGTGATGGCGACGGGGATATAATTCTTAAATCGTATAAAGATGGCTAAAAAACGTTACCCATTTACTTGAAAAAGAAAACATGTCAATGAATATATTATTATTGTGACTAATAGAACAATAAACAGAACATTAAATGGACGCATGTTGAATTTTTATGACAAATTATGTTTTGTTCTGCACGCGTCGTTTGCACAATCTTCGCGTCGCGTAGTCACGATCATTTTAGACCGTGCCCCAGCTGAAGTATAGCCTTAACCTTTAAGTAAAGACAGTGAAATTTTTAAATGTTTATAGATATAAAATAACGTTATTAATAAATCAGTATTTTGTGACTGTTCATCTTTTTATATTGGTATTTCTATAAATTCTAAACTATTAAATTATAAACTCACTTTATTCGCACGGTGAAAGATTTTGATAATTTTTAAGCATAGATAGTTTGTATAATATTCTGTTAATACTAACTATAATTTTGAAGGCTTGTTGAGTTTTCCCGGCGTACAATCTGTTCACAGTTATTGCAAACAGATTTGTAAATACAGCGTGAATATAAAGGTTAATCAATTATAGCCAATTTCATTAAATTCCCAAACACGTTACTTAGTTTTAGTATCTTCGAGTAATGATATTTTAATGTGCTAACCTACTGAATATTATAATATTAAATAACTATAATATAAAATAATTACAGGATAAAAAGAACTTTTTATATACAACGTTTTTAAATTTTCTGTTGAATCATAATAAACTTGACTTGACTAGCTTAAACGATAAAAAAAATTACTTGATAGAAATAATACTGAAATGTCATATTGATTTCCATAGTAACGCACGTATATATTAATAGTTTAGTTGCAACCAATAATGGCGTCGAAATAACTTTTCATACAAAACAGAATTAACCGAAAATGAATTCAATTCTACTTAAAGATGGCTAAAAGTATTAAAAAATGCATTGGCGTCGTGTTCTGATCTATTCTAAAAGTTTAAAATGTCTAGCTAGTTGGGAAGTTAGTTAAAAATCGATTCCAAGATTTGTACTGGATAAACAACCACCAGACAAATAATAATACGAATTAATAAAAACGTTGTAATAATAATAAATGATATATTTCAAATATTAAACATTTGTTTTTATACCTGCCCCTTTATTTAGGTAATAAGGTTTTTACCCTTTCACTGTATTTAATTGTTTTATAATTGAATTAACTGTTTTCGTTGTTAGTACGTATTTGCTATTGGTGATTGCGCATAGTGCCTGAAGATGCCAAAAGTCGAAACCCGGGTCTCAAAAAAATATTCAAATGAAATAGTACAAAACTTCATTCCATTATAATTTTAAGGTTTATTGTTATTCTTGATATTAATTGATAGTATATTCCCTTAGTTATTTGAGACATCAAATTCTGGATTTGTCGTACATTAAATATTTTATAGTGTTGGGTTGTTGTTAATGGATTGCCAAAATATATTTCCGAAATATAAGTACGTTTTGGATACACATTAACATTGTACCTACCTGTGTAACCTGTGTAGATTCCTTTTTCAAATATTGAATTTCTCATTACATTATGATTCGCGTATAATATTATGTAACACTAATACATTCCGGATGTACTTATGTGAGGTTACAAATTTCGTCGAACTTTTACTTACTTCGGGAAAAGTTTGAACATTTTGAGGCGGGGAAAAATATGTTCCACCTAAACCCTTTTTTATTCACTCATAAAAACATTAGTGTGGAACCCTTTTTCATTGAGCGACGGATAACTTATAAATGGATATAGCTGGATCGTATTATTATTTTATTATAATATAGGCACATATAAAAATTCGATTAAGGGCACAGGATCGATGGATATCGAGCTGTTAAACCCATCCCTCTGCCCTCAAATTGAATTTACCTATCAGTATATATACCAGTGGTGAAAACTCCATACTAGGCGATTATTTAAATCCTACCATCTTAAGAAAAATAATGTTAATGTCTTTGATGTCTTTATTTTAAGATATATAACTATTTTCCTTTCGATAAATCGTCAAATGATTATTTTTCGACTGTCTTTCTACAAGGCATGCTTACTTTTCACTCTCGTGAATCTCGTACGTCTCTTCTGCTTTTGAAACAATTTTGCCTGTTATTGCAAGGGATGGTTTCCAATCATGGTGTCCTAATGAATTTGAATTTACATGCGCCTGTCAATTACCTACGTGGTCGCAGCCATGATTTATTCTGGATCGGAACGTTTCCTCGTGTCAAGCCTATCAGGCACCATTAGCGAGGTGTGCACGACTAGTACATGTACAATTGTACTTAAGTACGTTTTTATTTTTATTAATATTATTATTTTGTATATTTTTTTCTTCTCTCTTGTGAGGGTAATATTTGTTATAATGTAAATTTCATATTGTGCACGTCTTGAATTTAGATTTGTTATGTACACGATGTTTTGTTTTTTTAAATAAATATTGACGTAAGTACTTAGCTATTTATTTAATCACATATATATTACATAAAATAATTCATTCAATGTGCCAACAACATCTATCGTATACTTATGTAGGAATCTATTATATAATTATAATATAACACAATTGGTTGAACGAATGTCTGACGACCAATCGAAAAAGACGTCATCTCGATATTTATAAGGAAATTGTAATTATCATTTAAATACAAATGGGAGAATATTCGAAATGCACCTAGCTTTGGCATACGTTCATGTTGATTGTTTAAATATAACATGTGAATAATATTTTCTAAAGATTTTATTGTTTAAGCTGTGTATTAAGTTAATACTGAGGCTAAGAACAGGGCACACCATGGGCAAAAGATTTGATGTCCTCATGGGAAGAAGCGAATCGCAGCTCTACGATGAATGTCATGTTTTAGAGGACATTGTACATATAGCACTGCAATGCCCCAAATATGAAATTCACAGAGTACAGCTGCGAATTGCAGATATCTATGAGAATGTCGACAAATTGAAGGGTGTCCTGGCGGTGGGTAAGACGGAAGAGCTAGGCAAAATTGTAAAGTTATTTAACAGAATAGGAGTGAGGACCTGATCGACGGATCCCCTTCTAGAAGAGAAGAGGCGATATGACAGCGAGTCGCAGTCAAAGCCTCGGTAAAATCACAAAAAAAAAAAACTGTGTACGTATTCTTATATCACAGAAAGTATATGCTACAGAGTAGAAAGTCGTATTTAGCAGAATATATTAAAAGAATAAAATTTTACGGAAAATTAACTAACCGCAAAGGAAACCTCAGAATATATTCAAAATCCAAGAATTTTTCACCATTTCTTTTTTTCCGTTATGTAAGTACTTCATTATTCAGAAATAGATAAAAATAAACATAATATAATGCTGAATTAAATTCATTTAATTGGATTTAGACTCGAATCGAGGTGCTGAAAATTAAACAAATACAAGTGACATAGTATTTAAAAACGAAATGGGAGAAGTTTTTATGTCATTAAATACCTACCTATTTATATATGCATGGCAATAAAGGGGTTTTATATAGGCGTAATATTGGTGTATCTATATCTCATTACAGTCCTACAAAATTATCTAAAGAACTGTTAAAAATGGAACTACGAACTACCATATGGACGCCATTTTAAAAACGTCATTCGAATGTCAGATTCTCTCCATTTGCGAGTCTTGATTGGGTAGTTTTCGACAGCGGCTCCCCATTCACTCTTTAGATAAGATTTATAGGTATATGGCAATGACGGATGACGCACTCAATACAGTAGATAGCAAGTAAATTCGCGCAATCGCATGTATAGGTAGACGTCACGCAATTTCCATTATGCGATATCACGCATCGGGAATTTATAGCAATATGACCTTTATTGTAATGGCGTTAGAGCAGTGTTTCTAATTTCAATGTTCATTTGAGCGAACCCGTTCGAACCGAACCATTCGGCAGACCCAACAAAAAGCATCAGGAATTTATAGCAATATCACCTTTATTGTAATGGGCGTTAGAACAGATAATGCCATTCGGCAGACCCGACAATAAAGTGAGTGTCATTTTCTTTTCCAGATGATTTGTCCATATTAATGCCATTGGTCTATGGTCTATAAAATGTCGTTGTTACTTTCTGACTAAAATACATTAAGAAATTCCGTTTAGAATTTCCATCCCGATGTTTTATAGTTTATACCACAAAATCAAATTTTCTTTTAACAATTTATTTTATTTTATTCTGGTTGCGGTTAATAGCTTAGCTAATGACAATTTCTCAAATCCTCAAGAATTTCATTGATTTTTTTTTTTTGAGAATCATTTCATTCATAGAGTTTTTTTTTTCTAATGCATTTTTTACTATCGCTATATACAGTAATTATTATCGCTAATAATATTATGAATGACTTTCGAGTACTGAACCAAACTGGCTTCGCGCAGACGTGAATCATGAAATGTTGCATGAAGTAGCAGGAAGTCACAGACTAGGTGTTCATAACTTTTTTTTTTTTTTACTTTCGACCATGTCCGATCCTAATAGGATCATAATATATGGGCCTCCACAAACTAGAGGTTTGTATTGACAGATTTTGTTTTTTTTACGAAAAATGGATGTCAGCCACTTGCTCAACCTATTAGGTCCATACCCTGACACTCACAAATTGAAAAACAATAATATGTGTACTTGCCAGACCCAAAACTCGAACCTGGGACCCACGGCGTTATAGTCCAACGCTTAAGCCGCGCGGCCACTGTGGTTACTACTAAGATGGTTTTAATATTGTAATATAACGCGGGAGATGCGGATGTATCCCATGTCCATTAATTTAGAAATAAAGTTGCATACGAGGAAGATCAACAAATAATACAATATCCGAATATTATTCAAATACAATTTAAATAGGCCTCCAACCTAGACCCGCAGAATGACAATTCGTAACAACACCACACAATGAGAGACAGGCGATATAATTATAGCAGGAAAAATAAAATGTCGTTTAATTGGCGGTAAAAACGTTAATGGCAACCCCGCTGTAATTAGGCGAAGCGTGACGTCAAAAGACATGAGTATCTGCCAACTGATGTTATCTTTACTCTCGTCCTCTCGTCAGAGCTTCTGACGCCTGACCCTTTCCCAAGCTCTTTACCAGTCATCTTAAATACGAGGCCCTCGAGGAAATCGCGGGCCTTTTCCGACGCAGTCAAAGGAAACTACATAACATATATTATAATACTGGATATATGCATGAAAGTATTACATTTATATGAAATAATATATACTTTTCATAAACTAGTGTTAGGCTTAAGGGAATATTTATTATCATTCTACAAAACTATGGTATTTTTGTGGTAATAATATTATGTCATGAATGCGTATTAAATAACTATAAGAATTCGCTAAAACCAGGTGGATAGACGAACTCATAAAAATTGGTGGATGTAAGTGACTGTGAAAAATTAGGGACCGAAAAGAGTGGAATGAGCTCAAGGAGGCGTTCATCCAGCAGTTGATCGACCTCAGCTGATGACGGTGTTATATAATATGCAAATAACATTTTTAGTGACTACGATTCGTCGAGGATTTTGACAGCTGACATGAGAGATTTCTTTACAGATTTTACGTATTAAACGGCCTCAAAAGCGATCACTTTTCTGTCCGTCTGACACCATGTAATAATAATAGATTTTGTAGTTATTTTTTATTAATGAAATTATAAACCGATTATGTGACATTCTTCACTTAATTTAGACTACCCTCAAAAACATTCTTATTAGAGAAATCTTTGAAAAATCTTGAGCCGAGTAGGATCCCAATCCATATCTACAGCATGCCTGGTTAGTGCAATATCAATCGAATATGCAATAAGCAAAGGAGCTTCTCTCTATTTTTGAAATACACAGGAGGTAACTCTTTGAAATTGTCTTTTTTATTATATAAAATAGCTCAGTTCACTCTTTTAAGGCTTCTTCTAGGCGATGCACGGGTTGTGCAAATGACGCGTGCCGAACGAAATATAATTTGTCATATAAATCCAACATGCGTCCATTTAATGTTATGTTGATTGTTATATTACTAATAATAATAGTATATTCATTGACATGTTATCTTCTTTAAGTACATACGTAAAGTTTTTTAGTCATCTTTACACGATTTAAGAATATTTTCATCCGACGCCATGACAAAACAAATCGACGTGCGGACAACTCGACCGTCGGTCTTCGATTGGCGACTAGTGAGAAATATCGTCGCACCTACTGTTGACAAATATTTGCCGTTTGAAGTACGGTCTTAAGATATAACTTATATACCTAAAAAAATTAAGTGTCTCTCATAGATGTATGAGCTTTTTATTCTTAAATAACAATATAACAGAAATACCTAATGCAATTGTATAATTATTTGCAATCCCGTATTTCCGTGAAAGTTAGAAAATGAAGGGTATTTTTCTGAGATTTTATTATTTGTTACTAATTATAAATCAGTTGCGTTCCTTAATTTACACGACTTTAGTGACACAACTTACCTTGTAATCCCATAATAGCAAACTCTTATGAAGATCCAAACCATGACGTGAGACGTGGACATTTAATTTAATGTCATTAATAGTCAATTATTGACAAAAGTTACCATTATTTTAACGTTGAATCTAGTGAAAAATTCTAGACCCCTTCTGCGGGTACTGTATTTGGTTACACTACAAGCATGAACTCTATAAAATCAAAACCCAATGCCTGCAATGAATCGGTCACATGACTTCTATATAAAACTCTGTAAAGTACTTCACTTTTAGTAAACCATCAAGGTTATTCTAACTAGTTAACACGATACCACGTTTTCCGTTATTCTGTAATATCACGGATGTCCCTCGGGTCAATTCTGTATACAATGCGGTTTTCTCAAGAGTTGCCACGCATGCGCAAAACATTTTTTTTATTTATAATATTTTGTTTGTTTAACTCAGGAAAAATAACTTCAATGATGAGTACGCTATATCTCGGTTAGTTTTTCTATGACTTTTATAATATACATTACATTATGTATTCTATATTGTACAAAGATACATCGCATGTGCAATTTGTTGAAAGTATTTTGCCAATTTTGGATTGACGGCGCTGCGTGGTGACACTGATATCGCAATGTTAAGTAAGTAATATGAATTTTCAAAACCACAGCATCTCAAGATGTAATTTACAATTAACCGTTTTTTTTTATTCAACGAATAATTCAACAAGATTTAAAAATGTGACATTCTAATAATTGAACATACACCATTTTGAAAACACTTCTGAGAAAAAAATATTATAACCAACAAAGTTTAAGTAAGTTACAGCAAAAAATCTTGGAGTGATCCGTGACGTTGGTTAGTAATTAAACTAATAACTACTTTGATTAAAAAAAAAAAAAAAGCCGATCAATTTGGAAAGCGTTTCAGAAGAGTATTAAGACCCATTAGTTAAAATTTGTCGCAATTAAGTACGAAGCCTTTAGCATAGTGGTCTATGTGCATGGGCGCGAAACACGAGAAATGCAGGTTTGATTCCTGCAGGGTGTTTTTTTAAGATTTTTTTCTATTGGTTATAATATATTTTCTCAGAAGTGTTTTCAAAATTATGTATGTTATATAATTTACATCTTAAATATCGCTCTAAGAAGCAAGTAGCACACCCATCTGGACCCGCGTTAAAAAAGATCACGTTCAACAGTTTATATCCCGGAATAATTAACCTTTGGAATACGACATATCATATTTATCACTTTTTATTGATTTTTTATTTAAGTAATATGTTAGAATAGCCCTGCAGAAAGAAAGTGAAATATACGAAAATCGTAACTTCGATGGCTTGGTGACCTACAACGAGACGATTTTATGAGGTAGATTTACTCACAAATTTGGTTGTCGTCAGGATTTGTACAATTCGTATATAAATGCCAGAAGTGATTGACTGGAAAAAGAGAGCGAGTAGAGAACTTTGCTTGCGGCAGCCAAGATCCATTCCAGCCTGTAGCGTCAAAGTAGAATAAAAATAATCAAGAGCCAGACGTGTTAATCGTGGGTCCAGCGGGTCTATTCTATACAAAAGGCGACTATCGACCGCTAACGTGATAATGTGTTAGTATTTGTTACATATATTTTATATTGAAATATTATAATTGTAATTGTATTGTAATCAGTTAATCAGTCGAAACTGTCTCTCTCTCGCTCTCTCTCTATCGCTCATGCTCTAAATTTTAGCACAGGCAGGGGCATGCCGTTAAAATATATCATTTATTGCAACAATTAATACCGGCTAATTATAATTGTTACAATACGTGTTAATAATTTGATACAAACATACCCTAGTTAGCGGTTTTAGCGGACGAAAGCAGCCTTTTGTATAGAATAGACCCGCTATTATGAGAATAATTGTTACTTGGTATTATTTGTTACAATATCGTCCAACATTTGACATTGAAAGAAACAAGGAACATAATATAAGAAAGAAACCACAGTTCTCTTGTCAGGCTTTTTTTATAATAACATATAACCGAGAGGGTTTTCACTATATATTAGAGGCGACATGTTTACGTATACAATAAAACATATATGAAGAGTTAATATATTATTACGGGCCTCTTTTATTAGGAGAGTGTATTTATTATGGTAGGAGAATGATACTTTTTGGGTACTCAGTTTTTTACTACGCTGCGACAACTGGCAACTCAGACGAGGGTCGCATCTAGGTGATAAAAGGCCGAGCATAAAATGTGTTGTGGTTTTTTTCGTGGCGGCACAATAGATTAAATGTATTATTGAATTTGATGTATACGTATTTTTTGCAGATACTTGTAAATTATTCACACGGAAAACTATTATTGGGAATACTTATTGCATTGTATAAAACTCTTCTGAACATAGCATATTTTTTTTTTTGTAAAAATTGTATAATAGTTTACACAATAAATTAAATGTGTTTTACACCTATTACCTATATTATACTACATATTATTATTAATAAGTAGAGAAGTAATCTTTTGGTACTGTTCGGTTATACAGAATACAGCGGAAAACACATTTTTAAAATACCTGATATACTGGATTATTTGTTAGGTTAACCTAACCAAACCTAACCTAACCCAACCTAACCTAACCTAACCTAACCTAAACTAACCCAAACTAACGAATAATCCAGTATATCGGGTATTTTAAAAATGTGTTTTCCGCTGTATTCCTCATAACCGAACAGTAGCAAAGTCTTTTTTCTTTGTGTGAGACTTTCCTGGTGGGCTTTGGGATTTCTAGCATACATTCATTCATCCAAGGATCATAATCAAAATACTCTAGCATGGATTAAAGCCGACTATATTCAAGCCATGGCACTGAATTACTTATTACGATGGTAGTGTTAGTAATTGATTGTTTTTTAATACGAGGGTGGGTCAATAAGTCCTTAGAAAAGCCGACAAGTGGCACGACTAGTACTGTAAGCGGTTTGTTTTCATGCAGCGGCACTACCGATTCAGTATGCTGCGAAGTTTCAATCAGATTGGTCGGGTTGTTGTGTGTTTTTCGTACATTTTAAAAAAAATTTGCTTGTGGAAAATGGAAAAATGGAAAATGGAGAAAATTGAGTTTAGAGCTGTTATTAAAGATTTTAATATAAAAGGGTTAACAGCAAAGGAAATAAAAAATGAGTTGGATTTAGTTCACGGCATATCTGCTCCTTCACTTGCAACTATTTATAACTGGTTAAATGAATTTCAACGTGGTCGTACATCAACAAAGGATGAACCACGCTCAGGACGTCCTGTAGAGGTGACTACACCAGAAATGATCAATAAAATCCACGATATGGTGTTAAGTGACCGAAGATTAAAGTTGACTGAGATAATTGAGGTTACAGAGATCTCAAAAGGTAGCGTCATTTCTATTTTACATGACAAATTGGGCATGAAAAATATTTCTGCAAGATGGGTGCCGCGTTTGCTCACAGTCGACAATAAACGCAATAGGGTGGTGGCCTCTAAAGCCTTGTTGTCGCTCATGCAAAGCAATCCGGATGAATTTTTTCGTCGCTTTGTGACTGTAGATGAAACATGGATACACCACTATACTCCCGAGACGAAAGAACAGTCAAAGCAGTGGATTGCGAAGACAAACCATGTCCAAAGAAGGCGAAAACCGTAAAATCAGCTGGTAAGGTTATGGCTACTGTATTTTGGGATGCACGTGAAATTATTTTCCTTGACTATTTGGAAAAAGGAAAAACAATAACAGGGGATTATTATGCATCTTTATTGGACCAGCTAAAAAACGAAATTGAAGAAAAACGGCCTCATTTAAACAGGAAAAAAATCCTCTTTCATCAGGACAATGCCCGTGTTCACACATGTTTACGATCAATGGCTAAAATTGAAGAATTGAAGTTCGAATTGGTCGACCACCCACCGTATTCGCCAGATTTAGCCCCCAGTGACTTTTTCCTTTTCCCAAACTCAAAAAAATGGCTAAGTGGACAACGTTTTTTTTCAAATGAAGAAGTCATCGATCGGACAAATGCTTATTTTGAGGACCTTCCGAAAACTTATTTTTCTGACGGTTTAAAAAAAATTGAGAAACGTCTAACCAAGTGTATTGAGCTCCAAGGAGATTATGTTGAGAAATAAAAAAAAAATACAAACATAAAAACTGTTTTAATGCTTTTTTCTAAGGAATTATTGACCCACCCTCGTACAATTACCTGTTCGCAATAAATTAAAATATTTGATTGCATATTTCGTTCAAATTATTACCATTTATTTAAAAGTGCAAAAATCATTATTTTCAACAAATAGTTTACCATACTGCACTCAAAGCATGAGAAATAACTAGCACTACTATTGAAGTTTACAGTTTTGTGCTACGATTTGACTATAGTAGGCCTTGGGAAAGGATTTAGCTTCTTTAGCGTTTCTCTACCGATAAGTATTTCTTTGCAATTTCATTTTTTGTGATTTTGTTTCTGTGAATATTTTTTTATTGTTATCTACACCCTGCTGTCATACGAGTGGATAAATAAATAAAGACAAATAAGCGAGAATGAATATAAATTTTCGTATAAAATCGCCAATTCAAAATCTACATTACATCGGAAATCAATTATCGTTCAATAAAGATTGGATCATTATAATCAATTAGTATTTAACATAATATATAATTTAAAAACACCTCAGATATATACCTACTTGAAAAAATCTCAATGTGCTTTTCCAATTAAGCCACGGACGTCCTATCTAATTACGACGAAATTAAATAATGTTCTCACCTCTTGAATGAGTGTTTATCGAATTGCGTTAATTTTTAACTTTCGACCTTTTTTGTTTTTAAATCAAGGTATCAATTACCTTGATTATTACTAACTTACTGATGTCAGGATCTCTCCAAATTTCAAGATTATTGTACTTGTACTTGCTAGTAATTTAATAAATTATTTTTTTAGATTTATTATTGATTATATTTGAGATTGTAACACTCTTTATATTGGTTAAAAATTTTAAAATACCTCAGAAATGCTGAACAACTAAGAAAAGTCTTACGTACGTGGTTTAGTTTGTATAGTTAACCGTAAATTATTAAAATTCAGTATTTACTTGAAATTATTTGCCCTTTGCAAAGCAATACAAATAAGCGAAACTTAAATAACCTCCAAGTGTGAATTTAAAAAAATATTTGTCTCGATACAAACGTATTTATTTACCTTTTGACTCATTAATATCACTCAAATGAAGTGATCGTCAACTGTATATAATATACTTGACAATACGTATCAATAAACAGGAGTATATACGATAAGTCTTCTCGCAGAAAGAAACTAAGATGGAGACCCACTATGCTTAGATCGTGGTGTTTGTTATTATTTATATTGATAGCTATTTCGTGCCACTAATACTTAATTAAATTAATTACTATAAAAAAATACCAGGCTAAAGTTCCACCTGTCAAATTTCTTTGATATGGGCATTCTTATTGAGAAATTCGATTTATCAATTTATCTCTTCAATTTGAATCGAGGATATTATTTTATAAATTGTCATTTTCGTAGATATATCATTTTCAAAATCGTGTTTCATATCCAACCGCCATACTTCTTTATACCTTTCCGTCAATCTGTCACAAATTAATCGTAATGTGGTTTAATACTTTCTATATAGGTACTCGATACGTTAGTACTGTCAAAATATTATGAGCATTTCCTATTATATGTTTTATTTCACGGATTAAAACAAATGATTCCTTTATACGCATGTCGGCTTATTTTTCGAATTTAGAATTTGGTTTTATTCGTACATTATTTTCTCATCTTACCCATTTTAATACATCTCGTTCTCTCTTATACATGTACATATTTTTTCTAGTGCATTACAGATGGATAAAATAAGCCAAAAATATAATGGTATAATTTTTTTTCAACCTATACGATATGAATTTGATAAGAGTTTTAATGTCCCGATGGCCGCGCGGCTTAAGGCGATACCTCTACCTACCAGAGGCACCTAGCGGAAAAATACGAAGATTGCAATTTGATACATTTTTTTGATAACTACAATTTCAACTTTATAATAAATAATGTATCTGAAAACATTAAACAGAAATATATTTTTTATTTTACGTCAAAGATAAACTTACAATTGTAAAAAAATGTGAATTTGTCAAAGGACCCCATTTTATTATTATATAATATTTGATGGTCATATGTATTATTAAAATTTAGTTTATTAAGTTTTCTATGTTTTGCTTAAGAGATTTTTAACTAATTCATAGTTTTAATATTTTTTATATTTATTTAAAAAAAAAAGAGATAAGATTATAAAAATATAAATGTGTATCACTTGAAATCTTTTTTATTTATATCAAATCGAGCTTCAATATTGGAGTCCTGGGTCTAGGAAGTACACATATTATTTTTTAATTTTTAATTTTTAATTGTGATAGCTTGAGCAAGTGGCCAACATTCATTTCTCGTTAAAAAAATCTGTCAATACCAGAGCGTTGGAGCGGAGCTCGGAGCAGGAGCACGGAGCAGGAGCACGGAGCAGGAGCACGGAGCAGGAGCACGGAGCAGTGGAGTAATAGGGTTTTACCCGGAGCAGGAGCGGAGCCGGGGCGCCGAAAATTTGTATTACTCCACTGCTCGGGATTATTTTTTTTTATTCAATTTTCATCCTAAAATCAAATGAAAATATTATACTGGACACTTTGCAACACTGGAATTATTTGAAATACAGCAATACTGCCGAGTGATGAATAACCTCACTTTTTTATGCTGTCGGGTTTTGTTTAATAGAATTAATAATGAAAATCACGAATAATAAGTCTTATTTCAAAACTATATTGTATTTTTTTACACGGAGCAGAGCAGAACCTGGAGCGAATCTGGAGCAAGCATTAGGTCCTGGAGCGAAGCTGAAGCAAATATTAGGTCCCGGAGTGGAGCAACTTAAAAAAAGAGTCCGCTCCAACCATCCGGTTAATACAAAATATCAACTCTGTGGAAACTGGAAACCCATTCAGACATGGTAAAAAATATATACGTACGTATATATTATAACATGTTATTAATAACCTAAATGAGTGAATTAATAGTATATGTGTTAACAGTTAATTGCGTTAAAATAAGTCGGAGATACGTTAACCATTTGGTCCTACTCTGAGTTAGTAACTGCGGCGTATGTGTTCACCTGCAGTGAAAACTCCACAATCTTAATAATAAACATATGAATATTGAATGCCAGGAGTGGGCGATGCGGGACTCCCCCGGGTGAACCTCTAGGCCGAAATTTTCACGGGACGAACTCTCCCGAAGGTTTCCGAGCGCCGAATCTCCGTCAATCCTTTGGGAAAGCCATTAATACTTAAGCGCACAAACTTCGCCGTGATAGTAATAAGCAAGACGGTTGTATTGTTTCCATGGGGTTTGATTTACATAAGAGTGTTTGTGGTAATTATTACTTACGGTATGCAGTTCGGATGAAAGTTTCATTATCGGTATAATGTATTACGGTGAAGGGATGAATAATAGGGAAAACTTGCATGAAATGATCCCTCGAGGTAAAATATTCCCTGCCGATTTTAATAATACGGGCAACTTAACTAAATCAAAACCTTATGCCTACATCGCTGTGAATACACTCGTATTGGATAACGAAAAAACCCATTTCGATGATTATCTTTATAAATTTTAAGGTAAATATATGTCATTTAAAACAGTTTTACAATATTTGAGACTTTCACGTTATTGTAACACATTTTTGGGTTGTTGCTACGAATTCTTTCTTCTTCTGTGCTTGACGTTTCAGGCTAGTTGAAGACGTCATTCTCAAAAGATTATTGAAGCGCAAAAGTGTATCATAAAGGGATAGATTTAGCCCAGATTAAAAAAGGATGATAGTGAACCAGTGGCGAAGGGTGGAGGTAGACTGTTAAGATCCGAAATAAATAGTCTACACTAAACTTTGTCAGTCAAACATATTATTTGTTTTCATTGAACTAATACTACAATGTGTAGATAGTGTGTATTGGTTTTTAAAATTATATTAAACTCTGCTTAATTAAAAAAATAGTTTATTAAATTATTAGCAAGTGCAAGTGCATTAAAATTAAAATTTAGAGAGATTATGACACCAGTTAGAAATTTAGGTAATTAATACCATAATTTAACATACAGAAGCCGATTGCCAAAAAATAATGCAATTTAGAAAGCGCTTCAGAGAGTATTGTTAAAACCGCTAAATAATTTCGTTGCAATTAGATAATGTTGTGTGTGAATCCCAGGTGCGCGGGTTTGAATCCGGCTACCCATTGTATTTTTTTCAAAAAGATTTTTTCTAGTGGTTATAATATATTATTTCTGGGTGTTTTTAAATTATGTATGTTCAATAAAGAATGTTATATTCTTAAATCTTGTGAATTATTCGTTAAATAAAAAATAGTTTAATTTTTAATATGTTAACGCATTGAAAATGGCGGCATTAATTTGCATATAATCTATACATGACTATCATACTTCCGACGAAACATTTAAAAAATCAGAACATAGTTTTCATTCAAAAATAACGTGGACATTTGTATAAAATTGTATTAAGTAAATATTTTCATCGAGATGTTTGTATACAGTTTTGTATATAATGCTTATTTATTTACGAGCAGTTTTTTAGATGAGTATTATAACACATTTATATTATTGGTCAACAAACATTACAATTTTTCAATTTGTATTTCGTGAAATGCTTTTTATTATAAGTATTTTTATGTGTGTATACTTCTCATGTAGTTTATATCATGTTTAGGATAATTCGGCGGCACTGACTGGATAACGCTGACAGTGTATCAGAATAATTTGGCGACGGGACAACTGGGTGCCACGGAAATGAATGAACCACGCGAAAGATTACAATGAAAATCACCAAGGAGAAACAACAAGTTCTCATATAAAGTATTTACCTATAACAAAGCAAGGTTTATGGTAGTTGCAAACACTCGTGCCACATTCTAATGAAACACAAAACCACAGCGATATTTTTTTTTCGACCATGTCCGATCCTAATAGGATCATATGGGCCTCCACAGAGTAGAGGTTTGTATTACTTATATTACCACTTGCTCAACCTATTCGGTCCATACCCTGTCTCACACACAAATTGAAAAACAATATGTGTACTTGCCAGACCCAGGATTCAAACCTGTGACCCACTGCGTGATAGTCCAACGCTTAAGCCGCGCGGCCACCATGGGCGTTAATACAGCGATATTACGCCAATAATAAATTAATAAATGACATAATATAACGCACTTTTCACTGAGAAAATATATTCCACAAACTTTTAATATAACCTCCAAACGAAAAATAATATTACGTGATATTTATAATTTATCAATATTCATAATAATTATATACAACATAAGAATACCCTAAGTTTAACCCGAAAAATGGAAAATAGTACACAGGTCATTTACTGGTCATACTTTTACAAATATAAACTTTAAAATAATGCTTTCCCATATGGGCGCCAATTTAGCAAATCCAATAATATTATTAGGCGTCCAACCCACATTTGAAAATGCGGAAGCCTCACAGTAAAGTTTATGAAAAACACGGGTAAGGAAATAAAGCGCAAAACTCAGGTTATTTCTGGGTTTCCTGACAATTCATCAACATTAATAAATAATATTTTCAAAATTATACTGAATTAAACTCATCATTGGTTTGATTGAATTAATCAATAAATAATAATTACAAGATAAAAAGAACTTTTTTATATACAAGGTTTTAAAATTTTATGTTGAATCATATAAACTTGACTTGACTAGCTTAAACGATCAAAAAAATCTGTACTTGATAGAAATAATACTGAAATGTCATTTTGACATGTCATATTGATTTCCATAGTAACGCACGTATATATTAATAATTTAGTTGCTAGGACCACCCCCTTAGACCCCAGACACCTAGCAACCAATAATGGTGTCGAAATAACTTTTCATACAAAACAGAATTAACTGAAAATGATGGCTAAAAGTATTAAAAAAATGCATTGGCATCGTGTTCTCATATATTCTAAAAGTTTCAAATGTCCAGCTAGTCGGGAAGTTAGTTAAAATCTATTGCAAGATTTGTACCGGACGGAGAACCACCGGACAAATAAGAATACGGGCTAAGAAAAACGTTGTAAAAAATTATCATTTTAAAAAACTTCAGAAACAAACCTTTTTAAAAAAATTGGACAAAGTGAGATTCGAACTTACAGCTCTCACTATTCAGACGAATATTCTAATCAGCTACCTATCCATATTATTATAGTCATTAGAATTAATCCTAATGACTACGTTTTCTGAGAGTTTCAAATTATTCCAATGGAAGAGCAACTGGCTTTTGTAATTATGTAAGTCAATGAACGTTTTTATCATCTTCTACGTGCCTACACTTTTTCGACTCTCATGTCAAAATCAAGTTGTTTTGTTTTTAGCGATTGGCACTGTATATTTTCTAGAAGAATGTTGTCTAATATCTATGGTCTGCGGGTTGGGTTCTATTATCTATGGATGTCATGTCTCAAGTAGTTTTAACGTACGCACACGAAGAAACTATAATAATAAATAATAATAATTCAAATTACTAATACATTATAGTTGGCACTCTTCATCAATGTTATTCTTCGGTGAATTCACAGAGATGGTGATCGTTCAAAATATTCTGCAAAATGACGAAACCATAGACAAAATTTGTCACTGCAACATCGTGACAGTAGGCGACATGCACCTCAATTTAATCACAGCTTAAACGTTCGCTGACGAGTTGCCAGGGTAGAAAATGTCGCGGCATCAGGGGACAGACCAGAGGTATCAAAGTAAATGTAATACAGTCCCATTTATCTCCGCGGAAAAGGTTCGCTTTACGGCATTCGGAAAAAATCATAAAGGGATGTTATGAATACATTTCGCAGTCCGCCATTACAGATGTACATTTTCTCGCGACGCGTTTCATTGGGTTTATGTACAAAAAGAAGGGAAAAAGCATAATCTGCCTAACTTTTATTAATATTTTGCCGTAGGTAGGCGCAATTTAGGTATTTCAAAAATGTTCGACAAAGCACAGACAGACTCTAATATTTTATTCAAACCATTTTGCAAACTTCCAATTTTAATCTTGCAATATTTATTCAAGGTTTTGTTTTTCAAACCCCACCAGAGATGGCATAGATTGAAAAACAATAAAGCGTAAATCCATTTTGCATTTTCAATTGTTTTTTTTTATATAAAAGAACTTTTTGAAAATAGTAAATGAGAATAGTCTGTAACTCTTTTTTATTATCAGACTTATTGATTATATTTGTAGTGAAACAATATTTAAATAAATATGTACAGACCTACAAACTTATCTGAAGAATGGGATGGGGGACCCACTGTCGAAAACTACCCAATCAAGACTCGTAACTGGATACAATCTGACATTCAAATGAAATTTTCAATATGGCGTCCTATGGTAGTTTGTATTTCCATTTTTGCCACTCTACAGAAAATATTGTACCTCTGTAGGCAAATTATCATTTACTAGTCGAGCTGGCTAGCTGTAGCCAGCTGTCTTTGCTAGTCATTAGATTCGGGTTGGCGTCCTAACCACTTAGAAGTAGATTTTAATATAATAATGGAATAAATGTAATAATAATGACACGCTTCAACTTGAGGCTGTTAATTACTCAGTGTATGATATATTTTAGATTATTTATTCGCTCTAATGCCAGTTTAATATGATTTTTATGCTAATTTGTCATTTTTACGAGAATAGTTTTATTTTTCAGACATTTGGATTATTGCGGTAGAAATTATTAATTTTAATTTTCGATTGAGCAAGAACATAACGGATTGGTCAAATGGCTAACAACTATTTCTCGTATAAGGTATTTGAATATAATTCTGTTGTGGGGAGTATATGGTAAATAAAAATATTATCGAGAAATCATCATTGTTATTACCTGTGAAATTAAATATAATTTAATAATTGGTAATGTGTGATTAAATACGATTTTTCCCCAGGATTATCGATGTCTAGTTGGCAAGCGTATTATACAATATTTTCTCCTTTATCACTTTCTAATGAATGTCAAGAAAACCTACTCTTAGTATCTCTGTATAATTGCAAAAATGTGTCGGAGGTAAGTAATAGAAATAATATAACAGAAACATATTATATAATATTATTATTATGTTATTGCCTATATTAATAATTTTAAAATTATTTATAATTTAAACATAGAAAACTCATATTACAATAAAAATGTCTTAATTGATTATTATGTTAATAGAAATGTCACATCAATTTTCGATGTCAAGAGCAAATTCTAAATTTGAAAATAAACTAATAGGTACTACAAAATAATAAAGGAATAATTATTTTGTAATTTCTTCTTTTTTTAAGGGCGGACATGCTCAGCGTAGGTCAAAATGGAGCTTTTGTTAAATTTTCAAAGCATGATCCTGGACATACCTTAAACGTTGTAGATAATCTATTTACATAATTTTGAAGCCTTATTATTTTTTATATTTATTTTAAACATTTGATGACTGCATAAAGTATTTTTATTACATTAAATAGTATTCTTTTAAACCTCTCGCTCTATTGTTTTAGAATATAGTCATGTCTCAGTACATAAATGTGCAGTGGTGTTGAGATTTTTTACATTTATTAATTTTCAAACGCATTTATAAAACCATCAGTATAATTTATGTTGGCATTATTATAAAGAAATATTCACGATAAAAAATTATATTGATAATCTCTGTGATCCCAAATTTGACAAGAATTAGGCATTTTATTATTTAAAAAATGGGCAAGATTAACACATTTGAAGATAATTCTAAAGATTCTCATTATAAGCTATGTTTTTGACCATTCAAGTGTGATAAACATTCTACGAATAATCATTGCTTTATAATACGAGTAATTATTGACCTAAGAATAAGGTAGTGTTTTTTTGAAATACGCCATTTCTTTTGGCATTACCCAGTGGTTAAACTACAACATACGGCCGTAGCCATAAATTGACAAACTATAATAATTGAAGTAAGGGTAAATGATGTTAACGCGCGTGTTTGAACATGTACCGTTTAAAATAACGGTAAGTTTAGGTTAAGGAATGTCCAGGATCATGCTGTGAAAATTCAATAAAAGCTCCGTTTTGACTTACGCTGAGCATGTCCTCCCCTCCAAAATTTACCACTCATTGTAACTGAACGAGACTGTATTTTTGATTGTTTTTTTTTTCTTATCTTGACTATCTTTTATTTTATTTTTCACTCTTTTACAAGTACTACCTATGTGGTTATTTTAATCATTTTTTAGCTTTCTTCGATGTATTTTTCATTACTGTATTTAATATTTTATTACATTTAATTATTCCATCAGTGCCCATATGTTATTGGGACTATCTTATTATTATATACTTATTCTTCTGTGATTGATCCTGTTGGTTGACCTAAATAAAAAAATCTCAGTATCCTATTACTTATTATATATATTATATAATATATACTTATAAAATACAGCCTTTTGACCTTTTATAATCCTTTAATCGCGGCAAACGTCATGATATATTATGAATACTAATCGTATAATCTGTGTATCAAAATATATCGGTATAACTGAACCCCTGTCATGACATCACTGATGTAGGTTCATGGACAATTATTACTATTAGGCACATTAACACAATCTCTTCCGTCATTTCATAATAATTATATATATATATATATATATATATATATAATATATATAATTAAATAAGTCAAAATAAAATCATCACCGGAAAGGATCAATCCACTAAATAACTTCCGGTTTGGCCAGGTGTATGACTGAAACTTCTCCGGGAAATGCATACAGAATATTACATGACTCCACGATGTACTCAGTTGTATACTCACCATACCTCACCAAGGATTGAAAAAAAACTAACCATATAACCGTAAGAGTGAATGACAACGCATTCAGCATACGTATAATATCTTCCATATGCTTTAGAGTAAGATAGAAGATATAAAAATAATCGATTTAGTGAAGTTAGGAGTGAAACCGGTAAATATTTTTTTTTATTTTTGTGCTTATGGCAAAACTGAGAGTACGTGTTGCTGAAATATATAGCTTTGTGCGAGATATAAAGTTACTGGTCAATATTTTTAGTTAATTTATTAGAAAGGATGGTTAACTGTGTTTTGTTTAAATTTTGCAGCCATACTAAGAAGCAAGATGATGATATAACGTTTCATATATAATGTAAGTTAATAATAATAAAATGATCGTTATATTGTGCTTCATACGCAAAGAAGACGGCTTCATATAGCCGGACAATACCTCTCTCTCTCATTATTGCTCTGAGAGCCCCACTTAGGTATGATATAAGCACACCTGGACAACTACTACCATTGGATTCCTGTAAACCAGATCTCAATTATAATATTATTTATTAAAAATATTCAATTTTTACGTATAATCAGTCAGTACCTATTATATATAATATTATTTCGTAATGTTATGAGATAGCGGATCTGCAGTTTCACAATATTACGAATTAATATTATTTCATAGTAATTTCAACATATTATTTCATAAAGCGCCGGTCAATAAATAGCGGGTCAGAATCGATTAGACATCTCATTCGATTACAAGTTTCCGTTAAAGACACATCGCACCGAATTACCGTTATATTTATTATATTGCATCGATTATATGAAACAGTAAATAGATTCTTGCCTTCTCCATCATCACGAACAACTACTACCGTCTTTCATCTGCAATACCTATCCTCCGCTGAACCAGAATACTACACTTTGCTCACACTCATTGAACTCATCCAGAATATGACGAGAATTTCTCACGCCTGATGTTACCCACTCATGTAGCCAGGCATACTTATGCATACATTCAGTCTGAATCAGCTCTCTTGTAGTCCAAAGAGGATTCTTCGAGCGAAGACTTTACAGTCATGATATGTTTTTACTTTGTTAGTATCAAACAATATAGCTTCTGAACACGCTGATAATATGTCAAATCATATTGCATCTTCATGAGACCCTCGTAATACCATGTGTCTGCTTGCCATCTTCTTTACAGACTCCAATTAGCGCCTGCCTCGACCGAACTCACGATAAAACCAGAAAATATTAGTAGTATATACGTTTAATATTCAAATATTTCACTTGAGGTTATTGTTTTAGAATTGGTTACATATTTTTTCTAAAACTATTTTTTCATCGTGCGTAATCAAATCTGCCTGTATTTATGAATAAAATAGTATTAAACTGAAGGTTGATTACAAACCTGGTTATATTCAGCAGATACCTTTCTATATTTTTGATCAACTTTTGGGATGTTTTTTTTTCTATTATTTTGATTACTTTTATTTCACTGTTTGCCTTGTCCAATTATTAACTATTTGCAGTCTCAATAATGTACTAGACTGTTTTTTGGAATCATCTCAAAATGGTGGAATATGGAATATAGTTACCCGACGTTAACTAATATCTTTACTTGAAGTCGTATTTTGTCAATCACGTTTAATTAACTATTTCAATATTTTTCTCGTATATTTCTTTTTTTAACCTACCTCCACACATAAGTAAGTACTAGTGGCGAAGGGTGAAGGTAGGCCGTTAAGATTCGACATAAATAGTGCATACTAAACTTGTTTGTTTTTATTGAACTAAGTACAATTTGCAGATGGTGCCGCTTAGTTTTTACAGTAAAATTAACCCTGCGTAAACCAAACCAAACCATAATACTTTAGGTATGCTATGGGCGATTCGACAAAATAGTGGACATTTTTTCAGTCATATATATTTGTTTTCGTTGAATATTATGATGATATAGGTTAGATTTTTTAAATTCACTTACCCAAACCGTAATCAAATCATAATTTGTAAGGTTTAAAGGCATAAATTTAGATATTTTATAGATAATTCAATATTTTTTTACTATTGTCTACTATGTCTTTGATTATGAAGGGTTTAGTTGAATTTTAAAAACTAACAAACACTATCTACATATTTTAGTCTCAGTTCAATGAAATTAAATATTAAACATACATAATTTGAAAACACCTCAGATATATACCCACTAGAAAAATTATATTTGAAAAAAATACGAAACTCGACGGGATTTAAACCCGTATAACCATTGGTATCGTGGCTATTCCAATTCCTTGATTTAATACACAAAAATCGATAGTCAATAATAACGCAATTTGATAATCATTCCGTGTATAACCTACTAGTTTAAATTGTCGTCTTTAGATAGGAGGCTAGTAGCATAATTCATTAATGCACGGATCGGCGCAACACCAATAGTTATGCGTGTTTAAATCCCGTCGAGTTCAAATATATTTTTTTCTAGTGAATATATTATATCTGAATTGTTTTCAAGTTATGTATGTTCAATATATGGAATGTTACATTCTCAAAATCTTGTGAATTATTCATTTGAATATAAGAAAGAAATGGTGGATTAAAAATTAAATACATTTGACTGACAAAGTTTAGTGTGCTATTTATATCAGATCTTAACTGATAAGTTCACATATACCTATCTACACTCATTTCAACAGCAAGATTCCAAAAAAATCCAATTCTATATCAATGTAACTCTTCAAAATCAATTCATTTTGTTCATTTCAACGAATAAAGTAATAATCGTAACTTGTAAGTGATCGGAATTCTCTTTTTATACATCTTTCGATATTACCGCAGCTTCCAAGAAGCCTTTTTACGTTATTTCTAATATGTTACTAATGAGTACCTATACGTTTTACGTGGTAGCCAACCACTAAACGTATCTTTTATCCATCATTTTCAAAGATGGGATCATTTCCGCCTCAGAGAGTCTTGTATTGAACGTTCAATTTTCACAGAAAAAAACAAAAAAAGGCTCTCGTTTAAGTTGATTGCATGCTAGACGTGATATTCAGAACGCCTTAAGTATTTTGCAGATTTTTAGGGATATTACAACGCCCAATTTTAGGTTAAGTATACATATATGTTTATATTTTCTGCTTCGTATTCTCGAGTCTCGGCGATAGTGCACTACTAAAATATCATCATTATCATCAGTCGGGTCGATCTAGGCTAGCCCTAGGCCCTAGCTCTTCTTCTCGGTCCCTAGTTATTCGCTTCCGCGTACATCCATCCACTTTTAACTTTATAAGTTCGTCTATCCAGCGGGTTTTATTATCATCCCTGTGAATGCTTAATACGGTTGTCCACTCGCCGAGCGACACTTCTAACACATTGACATTTCATCTGCTTATCGACCTCTATCTCATCGCGTACCTTTATCTGCTTTCTTATTCGTTGGTTTATTTTGTGATATTTCCGCATTATGCCCAAAGTGCACCTTTCCATGCCACGTTGCGCTACATTAAAAGTCCATGCTTCACACACATACGTAAGCGTTGGTAGCACGTATCGGTTGAACATTTTTCGCTTATAGACACAATGGGAGGTCACTTTTTAAGATACTATTCAGGCTTCCAAATGCACTACATGCCAATTTGTTACAAAATATATTTAAATAAAAGTTAATACAATTCATTCATTCGCATGGTATAATAAATCTACCACACTCCCCGACCATTCTTCAACTTGAACAAACATATTATATTTAACTATTTATAATCCTAAATATCTCGGGTGCAGTCACGCAAGACAGAGGATACCACGCACTCAATTACTGTACCTCGATTGAATTGACTAAACTTTAATCAAAGACTGCTGATACCAGAATGAACCACGAAGAGATAGGGGAAAAAAACTGTTGAGTTTACTGGAGTTACATGAAAACTGTACGTATTACATTTCACCGTATTACAGCTCATCGTGAGCTGTCTTATCGACAAGATATGGCCGAATACCATTGAGATCAAAAAATACGCATCGTTCCTGGAGCATTGCAGACAATAATGTTCAATTTTTATTAGATTCATTGGTAGGTATTGATTAGTATCAAATGAGCGGCTTGGAAACTAAAAGTTTGTTAAATATTATATAACATTTTTAATATTTTTTTAGAAATTATACATATAAAGGAGAAATAAGATTTTTTTTATAGACCTGCCAATATTTTTCTCTCATATTCGACTCATGTTGAATTTTTATGACTAATTATGTTTTGTTCTGCACGCGTCGCGTCGCGCAGTCACGATCGTTTTAGACCGTGCCCCAGCTGAAGTATAGCCTTAACGGTCATAATTACTAGGATGGTTCGTATCCATTTGTGTCGTCCGCGCTGTTTTATCTTTTAGACAACCTGCATCTGAATATTTAAGCAAAAATCAGATGCCCGAGATAGTTGCATCAATTTATGAGTGCACTTGTCTTCAATTGGTCACAGGCCTTGCGTGTAGTAGAATGCCGAGAAAATTAGGACTAAACCTTTGAGGAGACTGTCAGACAGCCAAAGCATCCAGGTCACGATCATCAGTCATGAATTCCTAACGAAAAAGAAGTAATATTCCGTTTCCTTAAAAAAAACTTTTTTTCCGTTTTTATCCCGTTTGTATGCGAGCCTGATTAATTGTTGGCTGGTCATGGGTACTTGATCGGCTTAAATATTGTATAAGTGGCTGTATACAGCTCGACTTCCGCTCTCCGATTGGCAGCCAGTCCGAAGTTTCGTCGCACCCATAGTTGAAAATTATTTGCCGTTTCACTGAAGTATGCTCTTAAGCGTTAACCACTTGTGAATGCGATAGCTCGCAATAATTCGTACATAAACACCCTTAATTATACCCGAAAACCAGGTGGTTATGGCTAGACGCAATGTGTAGACTGTAGAGTATCCGGGTATGGGGAATGTTCCTGTACAGTGTGCTGTTCTGCGGTTGAAGCGATGCGAAGCTATTATACGTAGCAAGTGGTGTGAATTTGGAAATCAGTGGCAGCTTCTCGATTTTTTCCGCTTCTGTCATCGTAAACATCAATAAAAATATAATGGATATTTTTTCAAAGTAGGATACCACAATTCTTTGCGCTCGACTGATCGATATGGTGATCAGGAAGCTATCATCCTTTCAACACTTACAATAATATAATATGACAAATGACGCGTTTATTTCTAAAAATCGATTAGTCCTAATCTCCGAAGCCAGAATCTAACAAAAAATAAGTAGGTATATATTATATTATATTGTGTAATTTCATACAAAATTGAATTATCTGTGACTTCTAAAACTACAATGCTTAAAAAGTTAACGACGGACATAAATCGATTAGTTAAAAAAAAATATACATATATAGAACAATGATTTATGTCCAATGTTGATTTTATTTATTAAAGTGTATATTATGTTGGCTTATAAAAGCGCTCAAATTGTCCTAAATTGAAAATACAATAAGATGGGGGAAAATCTAACATGAACGCTGATGAGTTGGTATTAAAAAGGCCAATAGTTAAAATTTGTCGCAATTAGTACGTCGCATTGTAGCATAGAGGTAAATGCAACGGACGGGGCGTAAACCCATGAGATGCAGGGTTCGATTCCCTGCCAAGGTGGCTTACTTTTTTCAAAAAGATTTTTTCTATTAGTTGTAATATATTTTCTCAGAAAGTGTTTTTCAAAATTATGTATGTTGAAAACTTAAGCAGTGACGGGTTTATGAACGTAGAAATCTAACTAACTGATATTGACCATCCTCCCATGAAAAAAAATATAAATCCTTTAACTAATAATAATTATTATTGAGAATTACAGTAATGACACGTAATAATATTAGTGCTTTATTTTTTGTGTTCAAGTACGTGAATATCTGTTTGA
Organism: Rhyacophila brunnea; assembly: GCF_057557595.1. Classification (NCBI taxonomy): domain Eukaryota; kingdom Metazoa; phylum Arthropoda; class Insecta; order Trichoptera; family Rhyacophilidae; genus Rhyacophila; species Rhyacophila brunnea. The sequence continues at coordinate 12,506,638 of NW_028232816.1, read as the reverse complement.
ATGGTAATGTTATGGGCCTCTTTGGTGTTAGTTGCATTGATTATGTTATGCTTTGGGTAATATTTTATAGTTCATTTGTGATAAATAGACACCTTTTAAGATTTTGCTATTAATAATTTTACGTCTATTTTGAACTGTTTCGAGGTCCCTTTTCAAAATTTCTGACGAATCGATGGCATCATCTGCGAAAATAAAAACACAAAAACATTGTTTACCATTTAAATAAGGCAATGTATCCTTCTGGAATTTTTTTATTTCTCGAAATCAAGAATATTTTTTTTTCTTTATTATTTGAGATGATATTTCTGATTTCTCGAGATTCACGTAAAATTTACATTATTACGAAATTACCTCTTCTTGCCGATTTTTTTTTTAATTTTTTTTAGTTCTCCTGGCAAAAAAAAAAAAAATTTTCCGGCCAAAATAAAAAAAAATTCGAGAGTAAATTAGAGTACCTAGTATTTTTTTCGATTTATCTCGAATCTCATTGATGATCCCTCCAAAAATAAGAATTCTCGAAATTTCATAAAATTAATTTCTTGAGATTCGAAATCGCATTTTCTGATGATTTCTCGAGATTTCTCGATCACAACCTCTGGTCATAATATTGTCATTAAAGTAAACAAATAAGTCTCTTTTGTTACTTGTGGTTAAAATTAATATCACTCATTTAAATATAAATTAATAATTCGTCGTCTTTTACCCTGTACTTAGATGGAAAACTTTCAAGCCTAGAAATAATTTTCTTCACCATCGAAAACACAATGGGTATAATTAAAAATAATAATTTCGCTTCCCGAAATCTATTTATAGAGCTTTTCATAATAATAATAATAATAATAAGATATAATTTTACGGGGTAGTCGTAAAAATAAAGCAGTGGCTCACATTTTATGAACTCATAAATATTATTTTGTGCGTTTACCTCGCGGAGGGGGGTGCGCCGTACGAAAAAGTTTTAATGGCAGTTTTAACGCCTTAAATGCCGTTTTTCTTCACATTGCAGCTAAGATACGATCATACTCAGACAATTGACCACCGCAGAGATGTTCTAGAATGTATTCAAATAATAATTTTAAAAATTTGCGTCGTCGAACAGTGATTTAAACAAACTATTTTTTTATTCAACAAATAATTCACAAGATTTAAGAATGTAACATTCTAATTATTGAACATACATATATTTGAATTTCTACTCGCTCTCCTTTTCCAGTCAATCACTTCTGGCATTTATATACGAATTGTATAAATCCTGACGACAACCAAATTTGTGAGTGAATCTACCTCATAAAATCGTCTCGTTGTAGGTCACCCAGCCACCGAAATTATGGTTTTTGTGTATTCCATGTTCTTTCTGCAGGGCTATTCTAAGATATGATTTAAATAAAAATCAATAAAATTTGATAAATATGATATGCCGTATTCCAAAGGTTAATTATTCCGGGATATAAACTGTTGGACGTGATCTTTTTTAACGCGGGTCCAGATGGGTGCACTACTTTCTTCTTAGAGCGATATTTAGGATGTTAATTATATAACATACATAATTTTGAAAATATTCCTGAGAAAATATTTTATTACCAATAGAAAAAATCTTTTTGTAAAAAGGTAAGAGGAATCGAACCTGCATCTCTCGGATATCGCGCCCACGCACATATACCACTATGCTAAAGGCGTCATACGTAATTGCGACAAATTTTAACTAATGGCTTTTAATACTCCCTGAAGCGTTTTCTAAATTGAGCTACTATTGGCGATTAACTTTTGTATTTTAAATCAAAGTATGTATTACTTTAATTGCTAACTGACATCACGGATCAATCCAAGATTTTTCGTTGTAACTTACTTGAACTTGCTTATAATTTTTAATTAACTATTTTTTATTCAATGAATGAATTCACAAGATTTAAGAATGTAACATTCTGTTATAATATGTTTTCTCAGAAGTGTTTTCAAAATTATGTATGTTCAGTGATTTAAATATTCTTAGATAACTAATCGGAAAGTATAACTAGTTTAGCTACCATGGTTTAAAATCGACTAATAAAAGGAATGTGAGACCAAAATTCGCCATCTTAAGTTTCAAAACAGTAAAATATGTGAGAAGTTATTCGATTCAGGGATAAACAAACCTAAAAAAATAAAAACACATTTGAAACAATTAAAATTATATTTTCTACCTCATACTTATCATTTATTATAAATCTTTCTTCAGTGAAAACGATTTATTAGTCCCCTATATATATATGACAGAATCTGAATGGAATGCCAATGAAGAGAGAACATTCCATTGTATACTTAGGTTGCGCTCAGTCGCGCATATATACAATGAGAGGGTTTACTCATCTGAGCCCCCTTCCTACCCTCCAGGAACAACAAAATAAAAAATCTTATGAATTAGTGTAACTTATGGATGCGATAGGTCGCAATAATTAGTATGAAAACATCTTATATAGCTGCATTGCAGTATCTGGGTTTGGGGTATGTACCTGGAAAAGTGGAGGATCTATGGGTTAAATGTGCAAGGCAGTGACACCTTATAGATTTTGTTAACCTTGCTCTCTTCCATTTCCTTAAAAAAATAATATTAAATTATTATGGATATTTTTTTGAAATTCAACCCTTTCCATTACCTCTGTACACATAGTTTCATTATGTAGAAACGATCTAAACCCAAGAACTAGAATGGTAAAATGCTATCTATGTTTAGTTATATTATATAGAATGCGACGTGGATACTCAGGAAATACAAACAAACACAACAGGAAATATAGAAAACTTAAAGCTTTTGAAATATGGGTCAGTATTAATTGTAGCTGAAAAGACAATGTTGCGAATTTCATGGTGATATCAAGGATGTAAAAGACCGAATAAATAAAAACCAGAAAATTGGCATACATTAGCCATGTCATGCGGCATCACAAGAGATATCAACTTGAAGGACTTCTCAAGAATTTTAGAGACAGGTTTGAAATCAGCACTTAGTCATTTAAAGCAGTGACAGACAGGAAAAATAGCTTAAATCAGCGCCAACGTGCAATAACGAATATGGTACAAAAATTCATAATAAAAGACATACTTACTATTAGTTAAGTTTTATTGGTAACTTTAACTTGTTTCAAAAGGTTAGTTTTCACTTTAATTATTGTCATTATTAAGATACGCTTATTAAGACTATACACGGTTTTTTAATACCAAATCGCAATCGATACACGTCATTCGTTTACACTAGAGCGGAAACAGATTGTCATAACACAACGCAACCCCAACAGGTGAAATTCTCCCCTTTATCATGTCCCCCGTACCAGGGGAGCACGGTAACGAGTAGCAAATAGCAGGTCAGGAAGGAAACGTTCCGGGGTGCAGGCCTACCCCACATTCGCTACCTTCTGCCATTCGAAATAGGGTCACTGTGGCGCGCTGTATATTTCGTAGCGTTTTTGTACGAAACTATTTTTAAATTTATATTTAAACAAATAGTATTTGGGACTATCTAGAGAAGGCATTATATTTATTTATTTTACTTATCGAATATTAGATGTGTAGAAAATATATAATTTTAAAACCTGTCAGTAAAATAAACACAAACACACGATAACCGTCGGGAATCTCAATTCAAGAAAACGACAATCCAAATAGATAAAACACTTCAACGGTTAATAATAATTAATCCACACGTCATATAAATTAAAATATTGGTTTTCTAATATATCTAAAAAAATCTGAGAGGTATTTTTCTATACAATACTTAAGTTGATAAGCAACAAAGCCTACTAGTTGAATTAGTAAGAAAGAAATAGCTCCAATTTTTGAGGAGGTGTTGATTTTAAATTTAAATATATCAGAAAATATTGCTTGCTTTTTGTAAAATACGTTAGCTGAAAAAGAATAAAAAAAGTATTATCACAGTACAATTATTATTTTCACGTTGGATATCTCGTCTTTTGGACTTCCAGCAAGATTTTAAAACATTTTTTCAGAATCGCCAAAACATATAATTATTTGATACCTACCTAACACATGCATTAGAAAAATTTAATTTATTTCTAGGCAATTTGAGAAACGTCGATAGTGGATATGGATATGAGGTAGGTATGCCAATTATGGTTCTATCTTCAAAAAGCATAGTTTCTCTTTAAAAAATTTAATTGTATAGGCAAATATACGAGGATTTAGAGGAGGCATAAAAATTCTCTGATTATTATTCTAAAAAATAGACTTGCATCGACCAGCACGAAATATTTGTTTTAACTTTAATTGAAGCTTCTTAATCTGATAAGTATTGGGAGAGCCAAAAATTGTATTTGTTGTATAGCGTACTCGAGGATCTGCTAGCTATCGATATTCTGCAGGATAGACCGGGACGATGACTCTATAAGGCCAGGGTCCACCACGTGTTCTTTTTTCTTTCCACCACGTACTCACCATGAATTTGTGATATTATAATAAGTAATCCATTAAGATACAAGGAAGAAATTAGACGAAACACATCAAATGCGTAGCTCTACAACTACTAATGGTTTGAGCCGTCTTGTGCGTACAGATCAATGTAAGGGTCTGAAATAGTCGCAAAATGATCCGTAATATGCCACCGATGAAAATCCACAAAAAATGTAATAATTTATGCAATCATTATAATGTTTCAAATAATTATTTTTAGCGTTTTAAATCTAAACAAAGCGTACTTTTTATAATCACTTTTGTACTAGAACAACTATCTATTGTCATTTTTTTTTAAATCAGATCAAACGGATTAAAAATTTTGGATACAGAAACACATGATAAATATCTTTAGTGGATTTGATCCGACTGCGTAATTACGTCATAATTTTTATAAATCAGAATATTTTTCAATAATAATGCCTCAGCGATTTAATTTAATTTAAAAATAGGCTTAGAAATAATTATTATTATTACTATAACGTGTAAAAAAAAACCATACGAATGTCATACGTTTCAGTTTTTCGAAGTAAACTTTCGATATTTCTAATATTAATACTATCGACTGAAGGTACTTGATGGAATTTAAATTCTAATGGATTCAAGTTTTGTACTATTTCATTTTAATCGTTTTTTGCAACCCGGGTTTTGAGTTTCGCCAATTTCAGACACTATGTGCCCTTACCAAAAGGTACATACTGACAATGAATACAATTAATTCTGACTTATATAATAAATTAATACAATAAATTAGGTAAAAACTTTATCACCCACCTAGTAAGTCAATAAATTATGAATAGTTGAAGTATTTTTAAAAAACCCTTATCACTAATAATACAATAAATAGGCGTATACGTCGTCAAACCCTAATAATAGATCAATAATTAATAATCAATAAATACTACATTGAAGAGGTCTGAAATCGTCAATACTAGGAATTTAATGAAGTTAACTAATGAAATATATCAATAATACCTAAGTATTCGTTTTTAAAAAGTTATATTAGACAATTAATATTCTTACGCGCTACTATTTTTTTATAACAAATCCACAAATAAGCATACATACATACCCAAATACACACAAAATAATCATTATTTTTTGTTTTATTCATTAGACTTTGTTATGCGAAAATTGTATCTAAATCCTACTGCATAGATTTATGTAGGTACTTCTCGTGCGCAGAATATGTTAAAATAATTGTAGATAATTTCCATCGATGATGATAATATTGTTATGTTTTATTAGCTTTAAGCTTAAAGCTTTATCGGTGCCAAACTTTCAAGTCTGACGTCACGGCTCACAATACCGTGTGCCAGTACCTGAAACACGTCAGAAGCTTTGCCGACCGATGGATGTAAGTATTTAGAAAACTCCATTTCACAACACGATTCCAGTCACGGTACAAAAACTGCGATCGCCCATTGCGACCTGGTTTTCAAGAGGGACAACATTATTTGGCTTTTAGAAATTTCGCAACGAGACGGAAGGTCAATAATTATCAATGAAGCTCGTCTTGTCAAATACGTAGATGTGACTTTATCGTTATCCACAAAAGACACGTTGCCAAATGGAGCTCCGCAGATTGGTCGAATGCGGCTGTTTGGTTTGAAAAAACATCTGCTGTTGCTTTGACAAGTTGCATGCTTCTTAAGCTACGAGTCGAAGATACCAGGACGCATACAAATACCTATGAATTGGTCATTCCTATACCGGCTCGCCGATCGCTGGATCCAAATATCTATACGCTTCGAAGGTTACGTGCGACTGTCGCTAGGTAGATATGCGACGCCGGATCGACGTTCTTGGAAGGTTTGATCTATGGCTGTGTGGCAGACGGGCGAGTTTAGATGTGATAACCGGCTACGAGTTAATGTATGTCTACTTATATTTAGTATTTTTGACGAACATAAAGGATTTAGCTACCGTGGTGAACGGGCTAAAAACATTTTGTCTTGAAAATCCCACATGTCAAGAATATGGAATAGTGTGACATAATGTTGGTGAAGTTTCCAATTTTTGAAGTTATACTTGTTTTGGCGCGTTTGGAAAATCATATCAGAGTGTATTTTTGGCGTGTGACATGTAACACATAATTTATTTTTTCACACGAAAAACAACGCACTCGATTGGATTCGAACCACCGATTGTTCGGTTATCAGCCAAACGCACTACCTTTACGCCAAAGTATGATACTGCAATAGTGATGATTATACAGTATAATATTATAGTTTAGAATTGCTCCGCTGCCTAAGTAGCGAATTTATTATTGTCAGCCATTTGCAATTCCTTACGTAAACAAACGGTTAAACGTCAGATTGACATTTGGTACTTTACAAATAAAAACAACGAGAAACCAATATACAATTTAGTAATATAAGTTAAAGTGTATAGAAATAAACTAACGGCGTTCCAATAAGCGGTTCTTTTTTCAGTGTGTAATTTAACAAGATATTTAAGAGCTAGGTCAAAAGATCTAGTTTATCACAAGTTTTGTTTTTGTTTTGTTTGCCAAAGAAGTATAACTTCTAACGCACGTACATAAGTACACACACCGATTTTTTTTTATCGTTGAGGTCTTCGAATTTCCGCAATTCGTAGGTGTGTACGACCCATTACATCGTGCATTTTACGGCCGAACGTTGTTTGGGTCGCCGATAGATTACAGATTATTTCGCGACTAGTGTATACTTAAGTGAAACAGGGTCTACGCTGTATACACATACGTTCACCGATCGATTGTCTTCAATAAATAAACAGTAGCGTTATATATACACGCTATGCTGTATAGCGCGCCATACCTGTGCTATTCTTTTTACCTCTTTACTGATTCCACCACTTATTATCAAAGCGTATAGAGTGGATTGGGGGCCTAATGTTGGTACAACATCTGTGGAGAATGTTTTGTCTGATACTAGATAAGTTTTTTTTTCTTTCATTTTAAAGCTGAATATAATATCAACCAGTGGAATAAAAATTATATGACTATGCTTTAAGTATGAAATAACACTTTTAACAGCATTTCTGCTGGGCGTGTTAATTAGATAACCACCCGAGCGAGTCATTTTATTGTGACGTTATGGATAACACACTAAGCACGACATCGCCATAATAATCACGAGTACCAACTGTCTTGAATATCATATCCACAGATAACCGTTTTGCACACAGAATATATCCGTAGCAGATTGGGGTTATCTCGAATTTCAGAAATATAACGAAATGATGTTATTGGGTGTTATTAACAGATGTAATTGGAATATGTCTGTAGATATTGGAAATAGAAAGGATCAGTAGCTATATTCCAACATAACACTTAACTCCAAAAGCATGCTAAATTTTGATTAAAATGCTATGACATATTCTATGCGTTTAATATGAAATACACATTTAACAGCAGTTCTGCTGGGTGTGTTAATTAGATAACCGTTCGAGCGAATCATTTTATTGTGACGTTAGCGATAGCACACTAAGCACGACAGCACTTGAATAACCACGAGTACCAACTATCTTGAATATAATATACGCGGATAACCGTTTTGCACACAGAATATATCCGCAACACATTGTGGTCATCTCACATCTCGGAAATGTAACGAAATGGTGTTATTGGGCGTTATTAATGGATGTAATTGGAATAAATCTGTAGATATTGGAAGGAGATAAATCGGATATAAAGGAGATAAAAAAAATCCAATGTAGATAATATACAATATATTCAATAATTGAAGGCGTCCCCGGAAAAGGGGTCTATATGCAAAACACTCTTTATCATTGACAATTTGTTTTATTATTATTATGGATAATAAAGTAATCATATAGACCCCTTTCTATGGTAAGCATTTTAGTGTTGCTAATATCTCAAAAAGTGTGGCAGTTAAAATAATAAAACTTTCCAATATCGTGAGCAATGCTATTATAGACCCGATTTAGTCAATGAAATGACTTTTTGACATGGTGTATATATATATACCCTTATTCTTGGGACGCCTTCAATTAATCAATTCAATTAATAGCAAAAGTCGATGATATTGATATCATTATCCGGTTCCAAGAAGCCGTCAAAGAGGCATTTATTTCAGTCAACTTACCTGTTGTAAACGGAATAAACGGAAGTAAAACAAAATACATGCTCGTTTTTTATAGTGCATCATCAAATAATAATAGCAGCATTATCATGGGCGGTGATGTTTTTGAAACTAATGAGGCATTTTTTAAGTTTACAAATACAAATAATACATGTAAAGAAATAAATCGCTGAATTATCTTCGCCAACATGTGCTATTTTGATCTCCAGAGGTTTCTAAAAATAAGGCACTCTCAAGGAAAACCAAAACATGTGTCTATAATACTCTTATACGCCCAGTAATAACGAACATTAAACATAATGAAATAAAGTTGAATAGTTTTTAGAGGTAAGTCATGAGAATATTCTTGGCATTTTGAGGTCAAGGTTTAAAAAAGGCGAACACTCTTTATGGACAGGAATTTACATGCCACACAAGGGTGATAGTACCTTAAACTAATATGATTATAAATATTACAAATGCATTAGGAATAATACAAGATCTATTTAATACTGCTAAAATTTCGTGCTTATATATATAATTGCTGCTCAAAATAAGTTTACTTTGGAATCTTTATGAGGTTTTCTATAAGCTTATTTGAGAGCGTGTTCAGAAGAAATTTAATGCAACATCTTTATTTTACAGTTAGTTTCTCAAACGAGTATTTTTCAACTACCTAACTTTCTTCGAGGCATGTTCGCTTTTCATTCTCTTGATCCTCGTAGGTCACTTCTGTTCTTAAAGCATTTTTTCCTACTCTCACGTGGTAAAATTTCCAATCCTGATATTCTGTAAAATTTAAATTTCTATGCACACATCAATTACATGCGTGGTCGCAACGCAGCCATGACCTATCTTAGGTTAAAACTGTTTCCTCATGTCAGACTCATCAGTCACCAATAGCGAGGGCTGAGCAGCTGGTCAATGCACTCCCTAGATATGTAGCCATTTTTAGTGATGTGCTATGTATTTTGAAATGTTTGAGACTTTCACAGTTAGGTATTTTTTATCGAAATAAATTATCATATCATCACATATCCCTTGATAATGGCTTCTGCAACGAGCCTGAGACACCGAGGAAAGAAGAAAGAAGTACACTCTATGGAAACCCAAGAATCTATTACTCTGTATTTTGTTTTTAAAATTCTATTTTATTGAACATATATAACTTGAAAACACCTCACTCAAAATCTTGTCTATTTATCATATCATCACATATCTCTTGATAGTGGCTTCTGCAACGAGCCCGAAACGTCGAGGAAAGAAGGAAGAAGTACACACCGTGGAAACCTAAGAATCTATTACTCTCTATTTTGTTTTTAAAATTCTATTTTATTGCACATACATAACTTGAAAATACCTCACTCAAAATCTTGTGAATTATTCATTGAATCAAATAAATGATTTAGTCTATTTTACTGTTTAATTTGTATTTTTCTTGAATTATTGTTATTTATTTTATTTCTTTTGCTATAAAATTATTTTTTACTTTTTTTTTTCTATACTAATTTATTTACTTGTACTTTTTTATTCTAAATGTCATGTGAACGTCTTGAATCAATAATTTTTTATCTGCTCAATGTGTCTTCTTTAAATAAATAAATATTACACCATTATAATTAGCTTAATTATAACTTGTTCTTTCGTAATTTAAATATCATTCTATGAACGTTTTAAATAAACAATTTGTCATGTATACCTACAATATATATATATATATTTCAAATAAATTAATTTAATATATAATATAAATAAATAAATAAAGCGGCGACACTAACTGGCTACTATTAAATTAATTTTCTCACTATAATATACGTCCTTCCATCGACATTCCCAAACGATACGACATAACAAGCCAATATAATTTTAGCATGGGAATTAAAACAAAAAAGAAACGTTCAATGATAATAATTCGCTCCATCCGAGTTGTATCCATACAATAATTTTATTGTGATATTATTTTACGGTAAATGTTCAAGTCACGGAATAGTGGAATCAAGAAATCACTTACACCTACGGACTATTCGTTTATAATATCGATTATAATACTGTTTTGACGTTATAATTTTATAACTCTAATACAGTGGTTCACAACCAACAATAATTGTTTTTTCCCAGAAGAGTTTTTCAGAACCCTTTTCCAACTGAAAAAAACTGAGCTGAGAACATTTGAAATTAAAATTTATAATTTATTTATATCATACGTCGTAAACATGACAAATTACATTTTTAAAGGTTTAACGTTTAAATTTATAATTTATTTATTTTAAACGTAGTGAATATTACAAGTTACATTTTTTTGAATTCACAATATGACATAAAAATAAAGAAAATGAATGCTAAAAATATGATGTTAAACAAAAAGCTGATTTATAAGGACAGTTAGTGAGTTAAGAAGGCTTTAAACATACTCACCTAAACCCTAAAAAAGTGGAATATATCATTATCCAAAGCGATTTGAAAAATATTGTTTAATAAATTATTTTGCAAGGCATTTCTAGAACACTCCACACTGTCATTAACCGCGTCTCTCCAAAACCGCAAGTAATTCAACGCAAACATGAAATCGAAACCTTCAATCTGTTATTAAGTAATAGGTTATATTGTTTTATTAATAACCATATAGACAGATAAAATGAAGCTTGTGAAAGGACACAACGTGTTAATTGTTATGTATACACAATATCGATTATAGAAAATAAAAAAGGAGTAACACTCAGTTTTTCAAAATAGGTTATATTGCATAATAACGTCGTATATGACTAAATACACGTTGTGTCCAAAGGACGTAAGCTGCAAATGCCGATTTATTATCTAAATTTAGCTAGCAATTAAAAAAAATTAAGGAAGTGAAGTGGGAAAAATGGCTTAACCATCATTTTTGTTCCTTTTTTTAATTAACTCAATAATTAATATCAGATTAAGGATATAAAAACCAAATTAATAATTATCATGCACTTCAAGGTTATGTCTATTTTGTATTTTAACTTTGGCCGAAAACTATAACAAAAACATATTTTTTGTACCACCTGTGTGGATTATGCCCTTTTTCGTTTCCAATAGGCATCCAAATAAATTGCGAATTTCATACATACATAATATCGAATACATATATAGATGGATCATTATATGAAAAACAATTTATAACCGTCATGTTTTAAAGCGCCAAAGTTTATAAGTTTAACTGCTCTATGGCTATCACTTATTAACCAAATTAAAATAGGCGATAATACTTCATATAAGTATTATATTATAGTCCAAATTATTTAGTGGTAAAATATAAAAGAGGGGGAGTGGTGCAAAAAAAGATTGGGAATCACTCGGAGTCTAATACCAGGTCAAAGAAACCTTGATAACTCAGTACTTGCTACTTACTACGGTTTTACTAAATTGTCATGAAATCATAATATCGATTTGACTTCAGTATTGTAATAAGACTCGGCCATTTTTTTTCAATGGCAGTCTCATATTGATACGAACAAACTGTTTGATTATAAGTAGAACTAGCCAATGTTCATAATTTCGTAACCATAATAGGCTCTGTACCACATTGACTGAATGGAATTTTATTAGGCCGCATATAAATATATAATATCGTGTAGGTATATAAGGAATGAAACATCTTATTTCTTAATATTAAAATAATTGAATTAATAATTACAAGATGAAAAGAACTTTTTATAAACAACTTTTTTAAATTTTCTGTTGAATCATATAAACTTGACTTGACTAGCTTAAACGATCAAAAAAATTGTAAGTACTTGATAGAAATGATACTGAAATGTCATTTTGACATTTCATATTGATTTCCATAGTAACGCGCGTATAATAATTTAGTTGCTAGGACCACCCACTTAGCAACCAATAATAGTGGATTGGATTACGGATTTCTTCTGAAATAACTTTTCATACAAAACAGAATTAACTGAAAGTGAATTCAATTCTACTTAAAGATGGTTAAAAATATTAAAAGAATGCATTGGCATCGTGTTCTGATATATCCTAAATCAAATGTCTAGCTAGTCTAAAACCTAACCTAACCTAACCTAACCTAAAAAATAATCCAGTAATTCGGCTATTTTCAAAATTTGTTTGCCGCTGGCTTCCTGTAAGTAAACCGACAAGAACTGTGGGTACTGTTCGGTTATACCGGAGGCAGCGGAAAACGCATTTTGAAAATACCCGATAAACTGGATTATTTGTTAGGTTAACCTAACCAAACCTAACCTAACCTAACCTAACCTAACCCAACCTAACCGAACCTAAACTAACCCAAACTAACAAATAATCCAGTTTATCGACTATTTTCAAAATGCGTTTTTCGCTACCTCCGGTATAACCGAACAGTACCGAACTGTGTTTTATTTTATCTCAGTACTACGTTAAAGTTCCCACCACCACCCGTCATATATGTACAGCCGTGGATATGCACGGCCGTTTTCCATGACGCTTTAAACGTGTCTAAGAGAAGTGATTTTAAGTGCTCATTCCGTCCCGAGATGGAACCGCACGAGACTGATACTATAACCATACACCGAAGTGGTTAGTGGTAAAGAGGTTGGACGGTCTTTTATATAGGTATGACCATATATTTCCGATACAAAATTTCACAGTGAAGTGTGATACGGCGAGTTGCAGACATACAAATTTCCAGACACGAAATAAAATAGGGGACGTATTTTCATGAATTTTATGCATCAATGAATCCGTCGTTTGATGGAAATAGTTTTCTATAAATAATAAATCCTCTGTGAGTTCTGAGAGTGCTCGTTTAATTTTTTGTTCCAATTTTACTCTATATGTGCTTCATCCTTGAAAATAATACATACTGCTAAAAAGCCATGATGTGAATAATACTCCGTTTACACGAGCATATATTTACTGCTAACAGTACGTATAATCGCGGTCATAACAAGAAAATGCACGTGTAAACACGTATTATCGTGCAAATTGCAAGATTGCATGAATCAAAAAAGTTCAGAAGCTTCTCATTTTTTGAGAATGGTAGTGGTGACCTGCCGATAAGAAAATTAACTACACCGCGCAAAACATTTGTGACGTTTAACAATTATTATAACCGATCAAATAGCACCATACAATGACAATATCGCGTTTCACTTTCGCTTGAAGAATTAGATTGGAGAGACAGTCAGCACTTTTACGTCTAAAATACACACTATTGGTGCCAGTAAAGCGTCAATTACATTGAGCTACTTTACGAGCTGTTTGTTGGCGAATATAAAAGCGGGCGATTTAGCTACTGCGATTGTGATGATGACACACAAAACTTTCCATTCGCTGAGAAGCCACAAGCCAGCTACTATTTTGACAGAACGTAGTTCGTTTTTTTACCGTGAGGTCTCTACTGCGCAGACGCAGTAGGCCCACACGCCGGCGTGTAGCGTGTAAAGTTGACCGGCTTTCAACTTTTCTCGGTAGAGTGTTTACAACCTGCTTATTAGCTTATTCAATGATGGCAGATTATAAATTCGCCAACAAGCAGCTCGTAAAGTAGCTCAATGTAATTGACGCTTTAATCCATGCAGGTGTAAAGGCGCTACATATTATGATGTAATCAATACTAGATAACAAATAAAAACGCACCTACATGCATGTTCAATTTCAATTTTATTTTATTCTTTTTTTATAAAACAATTTCTCATTGTTCTACTTACATAAAGAGGTTTCCCCGGTTCGAATTTTAAAAAGAGAACACTTTTTAAAATTTCGTCTTTCTTCCTCTAACGGGCATGTTTTACAAATTCAAACACTCACCTCGGAAAGTTTTTTATTTATGTTATTGCTTTTATTTTTTGAAAAAAAAAAACAAACTCGGCGGCTTTAGTCAAAGTAGGATCTTTTTTTAGAAACGTACCATCTTTTTTCCTCTCGCTCGGATGTTCAAACTTTAAATTCGTACCACCATCGGGCGAATTCAAAAATTTGGTCGCATTTCGTAAACATGTTTGTACAAAAAGTTTTAAGTGAAATTTTAATGAATTTCAAACGAAAACACGCGCATACACTAATTCTCGGTAGGTACGCTTATAAAAGTGCATTAAAAACAATACTAGATAATATAAAATAATATTATCAAGGGACATATTTTTTTGTATTAGGGGTCGTCCATATATGACGTCATGCCCTTGCGAAGGGAGGTGGTCTGACGTAGTAATATTATAAAAAAAATTATAAACTCATTTTTGTCTGACTCATAAGTCATAAGAACTCATAAGAACATTATAATGAAATGAGAAATTTAAAAAATATAATTTAGGCAGAGTGTAAAATATTTTGTGATGAAGTGTGAAATTAATAGTCATCTATGGAAGACCTACATATATATCTATGGAGTATATATAGCGGAGCTACGTGATGCTCATATGACCTGGAACGATGAAAAAAGCTGACAAGCGACAGTGATTATTGGCGGCGCCGCGTGGTGTCCGTATGTTCCAACTAAGGGGCGTATATTATGGCTGATAAAGATAAAATTATTAGTAACAGTACCTATTAACAATGTAGCAATCATACCACTCAGCATTAATGTGCATGTTTTATTGTCAAAATAAAACAATATAACGAAAACGATTGTCAGCATTTCCTCAATCCTAACTAGATCAGTAGGGTCTGTTATGATTTGTTAGTTGCGACAATATCACTTGTAATACATGTACTGCATTTAAATAAATTGTAAGGACAATGCATGAATCCTCACTCACTCATAGAGTCCGTCACGAGATGTACTACTGTCATCACAGTCTTTCACTCGACGCAATTAACCATCACTCCACTCGAGTCCAGTCTCTCAGTTCATTAATATAATCAATCTCTTGATCACATCGATCTCGCCAGTACAGCATTACCCGCAATTATAATCTCACGCTGTCATCTTTATTAAAGTATTAATATATTTAATCATTCTTGTAAACGACATATGAACTCACCTCACAACATCCAAGCAACAACGACTTTCTCTCCTCCATCTTCATCGACCACCAAAACAATATTTATATACATACAGAAAGTATTAGGAAGTACACACGTTCATCTCAACTCACCCTCACAAGTAGATATAAAGGACTATCATTATGATGAAATATAAGTACATACAGCGCTATCTATTGTCTATTCAAAGTGTTAAAATTGCGCAATTAAATGACAAGCTATGGCGATTTCATCAGACATTTAATTATACACGTTACAAAAATGACTGTCGAAAAAATCAATACATGTTTTCATAATAACGGCATGCTAGCAACACTGATTTTTCACAAACAATCCAGCAATCAATGACGACTGTTACTTTCCAAACTGAACACGCACCTACGTTATTTTTAATCATAGAAAATTACTCAAATTAAACTTAAACTTGGATATTTTGTTAAAGAATGTGTTAAAGATATTCTATGACTGGGTCAAAATAAATGATAAACACTATGAGAAAAATATTTTATAACTCGCTCATTATACACGTCATATCGTCCCATTTTTAGAAACACAGATATGATAAACAAAAAAAACTAACAGATTCAGATTACAGCCAATATGCTTTACAAATTGTTTCACAGATTCCCTAAGTAATTTCAATGAAATTAACTAACTTTAATGTCATATGCAAGTACGATAATATTACTAATATTTCGAGAGATTCTAACGCTGACAAGTAATCAAGGTAATTACATATTATTTGTATCTTTATTCAAACCACAAAGCGAATGGCCAATATTAACAAAATTTGTAAAGCGATTTTTTGCATGATTAGTTGTTATATTCGTTAATTGGGTAAGGCTATAGTGATAAAGAACATTGACTGGAATATGATGAATACAGATTCCTTTCCGGTGGCTTATTTTTTTCCAATAATAAAGTTTGTTTTAGTTGGAACGCGTCCAGTTGAATGTACAGGATCTTTCCAAGCATCGCGATGTCTATAGGAGCCTAATTTATAATTATTCTAAAAAAAAAATATTTTCGCTATAATTCAAAAAAAAAGCTCTGGTCACATTAATGATATACTAGCTGTCCGGAAATACTCCCTATGGGAGAAAATGTAGTGTGGTTTGAGATTTTCTATTTGACAATGAAAAATAAAATTGCTATTGTAGAATATTTTAGTTTTAATATGACCTAAAAGTGGAATAATAATATATTATATAATATTAACACTATCGACCGAAGGTACTTGATGGAATTTGTATTTAAATTTTAATGGATTTAAGTTTTGTATTATTCCATTTGAGTACTCAAATACTCAAATGGAATAGTACAAAACTTAAATCCATTAGAATAATATATATATTTGAAAATCGAATTTAGCTTGTTCACTAACTCATATGCAATAATTAATTGAATCTCTACTTGAAACAGAATCAAAATGTACCTATCATAAGCCGACAGAGAATGTACCATTTGGTAGTGAAACATATAATTGGTAAAGTGTAAATTTCGAATATTGGTTTAAGTACATAATTACATAGAAGTGGAATTCTTTTTTCTTTCGACCATGTCCGATCCTAATATGATCATATGGGCCCCCACAGAGTGGGGGTTTGTATTAACAGATTTTATTTTTACGAGAAATCGATTTCAGACTCAGCCACTTGCTCAACCTATTAGGTCCATACTCTGACTCATACACAAATTGAAAAACAATATGTATACTTGCCAGACCCAGGATTCGAACCTGAGACCCTCGACACTATAGACCAAAGTGGAATAATATATATAAAAAAAATGTAAATATCTTAATAACGTTTAGCTTGCCCATTCCAAGCGCAATATTTTAGTCGTTCAACATTCGAGTCAATTGCTTGTCGAGACAGGTAACTAAGATAATAACAGCATGCTAAGCTTGTCTTGACTTGCACACATCATTTGACAGTGTTTTATTTTGTGAACGATGTTTTTATTGTTTTTCATTGATATTCTCTTTAGTAATTCCAAAAAGCGATAAGTCAACATTTGGTCAAAATCGAGAAAAAAATACGCACGTATTCTTTGTATAATTTTACACAATATGTATTGATCTATAAATTCCAAAACGCGACATAACCCGACGAAAAAAAATATTTTAAGTCTCGATTTATTACAAAAAGCGCCAAGTCCGTGTTTCATGTTATTTAAAGCTTGGTTGATTTCGCGCGTGTTTAAGTCAACCAATAAGGGAACGTTCAATATTGAAAAGGGCGTCTCCCATGCCGTAGCATCTGGTAAACTCATGACAGTGCCACGGAAATACATGCCTTATGCGGAATAAATTAAAAAATGAAGTACAAATAGTGCTACGTCCAATTTTATTTTGCCTATATTTATTACATTTAAGAGTTTATCGGCTGAAACAAATTGCCATTTGGTTTTAATTTTGACATAGAATACAACGGAGAAAATAATCTCACGTTAAAACAAATAATTGAAGCTTGAAACATAAAAACGTTGTTTCCCGAAAATATTGAATTGTGGACTTGTCGCTTTTTGTAATTAGACGCCACATATTATGAATTACGAAGACGCACGAAGTCACAAATTGAATTGTCGCAATCTTGATTACGATTACGATTCGATTACGATTCGATTTAAATCGATACGTGTATAAAATAAATATTTCCTTCAATACCGTGTTCAACATTCAACAAAGGATTAAACGACGGTATTTTTCGTTCGATTTCGTTTGATCAACAAAAATCGAATCGTTGAAACCCGCATAGTTCAAAAAAGTAACACTTAGCGCACCAGTCCCTTTCACCTCCGTGGCTTTGTAAAACCTCAAAAATCAATTGAGTGCTACTTTATTATCACTCGTTTCTGTCTCCCATCTGTCCCATTCACCTCGAAAGAGATTTTTCGTCACCGCCATGTTATTATTTATCCGCAACGCTAAGCATGAAATAAAAACTCTGGGGGGAAATTGAGTCAAAACTTGGAAAACGTGGAGTTAAAAGGGGTGGGGGTGGAGTCGGAAACTGGGGGGCATCGAGCCGGCGGTGGGGGGATGCGATTAAGCAACATCTCGGAATACCGCAGTAAAAATTCTTGCGGCATAGTATAGCGTTACATACTCAACTGTTGATATCTGATATTCATTTCTCTTGCGCGACAACATATAGATGGAAATAAATAATACATCGGTATATATACATAATAAACGGTACAGGTACAGAGTAAAATAATATAATGTATAAATATAACTATGACAATTTCAGGAAAAATATAAATTTAATATTGAAATTGTCCTATCTCTATTATGTTGATAGATTTTTAATCGCACAGATTTTCAATACGCCATAATAAATCAAATTATATACTTACCTAATTTCTGCATTCCTAATCGCTATAAAGCCTCAAATAAACGGGACTTTGCCGGCAAGCTTAGGATATCTCATCTTAATCAATATAATATGTTCAAAATGATTGGGTGACTAGGTACAACAAAATAATGACCTCACCTAACCTAACCTAACCTAACCCAACCTATTCTAACCTAAATAGATTCCACAAAAATTAATGTTTCATTTTTCCCCTGGCTGTTCTGTTTTGTCACTGGTCTGTTTTGTCATGTTCTGTTTTGTCCGGTTACCGTTCTAATAAACATGTTCAATACCTCCATTCAGTGCATTAATTATGTATTTTATTTTTCTGTCTAAATACTTAACTTATTTTAATAATTTGATATGCTGCTTTTGGTAACCGTATTTAGACAGAAAAATAAAATACATAATTAATGCACTGAATGGAGGTATTGAACATGTTTATTAGAACTATTCCTTGTTATTGAAGAATTAATAGCGAAGATGGTTTTAAATAAATAAACGTGTCAAGGGTCACAAACTTTTGTCTGCCTAGGAAACAGAACCACACTAAATAGTAAAGTTCATATATACATATATTTAATTTCGAATGCATATAATAATATGCCCAACCTTTTGACTACCTGAGGATGAATTAGAATTATCTTAGGCTTCAAATAATATTAATGTTATAGCTACTTAAATACCTAAATAAAGTAACACTGGATTGACGTAATGTATACAATGGAATTACATGGCAATATTTTGTATTCTAATACATTGGTTTCTAACATTTTAGCTTAGATTTTGACATCGACTTGGGTGAAGAGGCATTGTCTTGGCCTATACATCATATTCATCGTAGAATTATTAAAACACTAAAGTTCAGCTAAATTATGTGGAAGTGAAGAACAAAAAACCGAGAAAAGTTACAAGAGGTTGATTAGGTATTAATCCAGCAGTGAATTGAAACATACTAATGATGATAGTGATCATCATGAAAAGTGTATAATTATTCAATTAAATATATTATAAAATTAAAAGAAAATAAGGAAACGTAAACTAATGGGATATATTTGACTTTGAATATTAATTATTATTCAGGAATTCATAAAACCTTTTTTTTAATAAATACCTTTATTGAATTTTATTGATTGCATATTTTTCGTTGTTCACTTACTTGGGTTTAGCCAGTTCTAATCCCATTACTAGGCTGGTATCATTAGGAGAATACGAGGCCGCGGCACTAAAAGATGAGTTGGTGGTGCTAGTTATTAATAGTTTAGGAAATGTGCGGTGTCATACTGTCAACGTGAAGTTATTTAGCTTCTCTTGATTACCAAGTTTTTTTTTAAATTTTGCTTTTATGTGCTCAGTCAAAGCACACTGATCGAATATTGGATTTTACTGAAAGTGCCAGAAGCAATGACGTTTTTAATAACTTCACTCTTAACTTATACGGAATATTTTATGGCCAATAAAGAACTCGCAGCTTTTGGATTTGGCAGGTGTATGCAAACTTTTCTTACTGTAAAAAGGCGTATGAATGAACACGAGATGGCATATTTACTAAACACTACACAGTGTCAGTATGGCCCCCACAAGAGAGGGCTGACAGGACTCTGGCGTGGAAGCCCAGACTAAGGAAGGACCCGGCATGGCGAGTCGACCAGAGTGAGATAAATACACAATATAAAATTGCTGCAGCGCTTTATTAATTCAAGAATAATAACATTTTAAAATTATGTCATAATGCGATACAATTTTTGATTAATAATAATTGTTTGTCGAGTAGAGAGATGTTTTAAAAAATGATAAAATTACACTAAATAATTCCCATATATTTACCTTGAAAACCATTTGGTAAATGCTTGTATAATGTCACATCACCTTTAACCTTAGCGATAGGTAAGACGGCCCGGCCCGCTTTAAGATTTTAGCCTGGGGGCCCGTTTCAAGATGTGGGGGGCATGAATGTGAGCGATTACCAAGCACTCCATGAACACAAACCACAAATTTGACTTTGAGACCAAGATCAGATCGGGTCGGAATAAGCGATATTTTGTATGATTAGTTAACGAGGCTATTTAAAACCTATAGTAACTAACCCTAACAATATTAATTAGGGCGATGGGCTACGATAAAAACATAAAGCGCGAATCAAATTGAGATGCATGTCGCCTAATTTCACGCTGTCGCGGCAACAAATTTAGTCTATAGTTTCGTCATTTGTCTCTTTGTCATATCTGTAAATTCACTGAAAAATGACACTGATGAAGAGTATCAACTATAGTATATTAGTAATTTGAATTATTATTAAATATTCATGCTAATTTCAATTAATTTTAACAGTTTCTACGTGTGCGTACGTTAAAATTACTTGAAACATGACATACATAAATAATATTTTAACATTACCCAACCTGCAGACCATAGATATTAGATAACATTTTTATAAAAAATTCATAGTGCCAATCGCTAAAAACAAAAAAAACGTGATTTTAACATGACAGTCGAAAAGTGTAGGCATGTAGAAGATGATAAAAACGTTAATTGAGTAATGCAGGTGTCGATGCAGTGCAGTTCAACGTGAGGTGACCTCATTGTTGTTTTGATAATTTCGGCAGATTTCGCTGACAATGTTTGTTTAAAGTTCCAAAATATGCTACGAGACGGGAGCATCAGTCTGATAACATTTTAAACACCAAGAAAAACTATATTACACATTTTTTTTCACGTAGCGGCAGCTTACTGTGACGTCACGTGACAGTAGACGACATGTGAGTCGCTTAGAATCATAACTCACATATTGCAATTTTGTTGTTTTTTAGTTAAATATGCCAAGTGATTCTAAATGAATTAATCTATATACCGAAAAATAGTTGAGTATTAAAAGTCAATTTAAACCATGTGAAAATCGTTGACAAAGTTCATTGTTGGTGTAATATGTCGTATATTTCAAAGAATAGAGTTTTGTCACCAACGCCTTCCTAACCAATCGGGGAGCTCTATTTCTCATCTGTATGTCTGCAACGTTAGGAGTATTAAGGTGACGCATCAGTGAAACGCCAAATAATTTTCAACTGTACGCGCGACGAAATTTTGTACTCGCTTCGCATTCATTGAGAGAACGGCGAGTCAGACGTACGTCACTTTGCTGCGTGATGGCGACGGGCCAATTAATTCTAAAATCGTGTAAAGATGACTAAAAACGTTACCCATTTACTTTAAAAAGAAAACATGTCAATTAATATATTATTATTGTTACTAATAGAATAATAAACAGAACATAAAATGGACGTATGTTGGATTTATATGAGAAATAATATTTCGTTTGACAGGCGTCTTTTGCACCCGCGACCCGCAATCCGCACATCGCCTAGCAACGATCTTTTTAGACCGTGCCTCAACTAATGCATGGCCTTAAGTATATATATTAAAAAAAAAAAAAAAAAAAGTTATTCGACTCTCTCACTCATTAATATTCTAGGGAGTTCAATACTGTTCTTCTAATTACAAAAAATAGTGCTCGGTTGGTTTTTAGCGATTATCTCAAAACTTGATTTTTGGAATATGTGAGTTATGATTCTAAGCGACTCATGTACAGTAATATAGTGACTTCCAGTTACTTCATCATAATTCAATATTCGATCTGGTATCTCTGATCCCCATAATCGAAACAATACGCAATCATTATTTTATATAGCATATTTATATTATATATAATCTTTTGAGTACAGTCTCTTCAACGAGTCTGAAATAACAAGGAAGAATACGCGGTGATAACCTAAAAATCAATTACCATAACAATACGTACAAGAATGTGTATATTTAAATCCAGGTTACAAGCTTTTGTTAAGTTCATCATAACATTGGATACAGCCGATCGTTGGATGTGAATAACTACACAAAATGTAAACATTTTCGTGTTGCACACACTTAAAAAGAAATGCTCTTTTGAAAATATTCAAAAGATAGCAATGATTTAAAAATATGACATACAGTTTTCTCCAGCCTTTGTGGATAAGTTCCGATACAATAACAGTTGTGCATTCGCATTGTGCTGAAGCTATCATTGTCCTCGTTGCATTACAATAACAAGATGGCTGCGTTTGCAGTATGGCAACATTGTAAAAAGTGGTGCATCATTATTTCTTACTCACTCGCGCGAACCGGTAGATAATATTGGTTACTTCTCTCCGAACCGTTAGTTAATATTCTTATTCATTTAAACAAAAATACAATATTATTTTTTTAACACTTCTTTATTTGAAAATACAGGCAGATCGCAATCAACGAGGGATTTGAAAAACAAGTAGGTAACAAGCCATACATAAAAAAGTAATGGGTAGATATAGATTTCTTTTACTCGACGAATAATCAACAAATTTGGGAATGTAACATTCTATATATTGAACATACATAATTTGAAAACATCTCATAACTTGGAAAAGCACATTGACATGAATCTAGTGGTTACAGATTCAAGTCCCTTCGGGTGTCGTATTTTAAATGATATGTTTTCAAATTAATGTTAAATTAATAATCGGGTCTCCACAGCCTACCCCCCACTCTTCGCCACTGTTAAAGTATTCATCTTGATGGATTGTCTTTTCATATACCCTTAAAATTGGAAAATAAATGTCTTATTAAGAAGTGCTAAGTTCTCTTCAAATGAAACTGCAATACGAAATTATTTGTAGTTAATCTAATCAGTCTACCAGACGTAATTTTTTGCTTCATTTTTATATTATTAGGCTCCATTTACATAAAATGAGCTTTTCTTTGACAACTACTGCTGTTGACGGGGAGAAAATAATGTGTGATTTGAGAATCAGACATCATTTTATAATATCGAAAAGACAATCGCATATTTAACTTTGATTTAGTAAAATTGATCATACAAATAGCGAACCGGTTGTTTTTCAGAATTTATCAAAGGGACATCAACATCACAGCAAAAAGCATCAAAACGTTGCATCGTAGTACCAACCACATTCATATATCATATTTTCCAACTATCACCGTACCGAAATAATACTTCGTCTTGCACGAACAAGCAGATGGGAAAACCAAAGTGGGAAAAGTGTTGATGGAAAATACCGGACCCGGAACAATAAAAACAAAGTACACTTCCGGTTTAAACGGAAATATCAAATAATGATAATACAAGCTTTTAAATTGCGGTGACCAGTTTTAGATAGAAGTAAAAAATATTATTATGTATTTAAATACAACAAAAAAATGCATTCAAATACACGTTTAACTATATTTAAATCCCAAATATGCACAAATATAACTATGAATATATAATGAAACGTCTTTAACTTAAAATTGTTTTTATTTTAGTCCTAATCGTGCTTCAATATTATGGTCACAATATTATAAAACAAATTATTATAATTGTTGTATTTTATAACAGTTCTCCTTAATTCTTTAGTGTGGCTGACGCCTTCTCTCTGTTTTACTCTATCCTTTTTAAAAAATAATGTTATGAAAGTAGGTACCATGTAAGATTATTATTAAATACTAATATCTCATTAATTAACTCCATTAATTATTTTTCAATATATGACCAGTTTTCTTAAAATTGACGATTTACACCTCTCGAGTGTAGTATTTTTATTGTTTATAAAGAATAATTACCTATTATTAGGTTTGACGATTCATTATAATAATATGCTATCCAGTGTATTGTTATTAATAAGATAGGGTTTTCACTAATTAGGTTTTTTACTGACACTTCAACTATTCATAATTTGTTTGTTGTATTTATTCTTTTTTTTGTAACCTCTGACTAGATAGATAGGTAATGGAGTTTTTACCTACTCTATTGTATTGATTTACTATATAAGGTAGAGTTAAGAGTGTTCGTTGTCAGTGTGTGTTTGACTTTGGTGAGTGTACACGACGCCTGAAGATGCCGAAAAGCGAAACCCGGGTTGCGAGAAACGACTTAAATGGAATAGTACAGAGCTTGAATCCATTAGAATTTAAATTCAAATTCCATCAAGTACCTTCGGTCGGAAGTATTAATACTCTATCTCTACGTTTACGTGAGTGTTTTTTCTCATCTAAAACCTTTTCTTCTGGTCTTTCAGACCTAATTCTTTGTATGTGACCTGATGTATCAGCCTGGCTTCGTTTTCTGACTTTTCCTAGCACGCCATCGTGCAAGAATGTAATTGTAAGAATGTTTTTCAAAAAGATTTTTTCTATTGGTTATAATATATTTTCTCAGAAGTGTTTTTCAAAATTATGTATGTTCAATAATTAGAATGGTGCATTCTTAAATCTTGCGAATTATTCGTTGAATAAAAGAAATGGTTAATTAAAAATTATTAGCAAGTTCAAGTAAGTTACATCATAAAAATATTGGAGAAATCCGTGACGTCGGTTAGTAATTGAAGTAGTAGGTACCTACTTTGATTTAATAAACAAAAACCGATTGTCAAAGTAGCTTGATTTAGAAGGTATTAAAAAGGCCAATAGTTAAAATTTGTCGCAATTACTATGTCGCCTTGTAGCGTAGAGGATAATGCGCGAACGGGGCCAGCCGGGTGGCTTACTTTTTTCAACAAGATTTTTTCTATTGGTTATAATATATTTTCTCATAAGTGTTTTTCAAAATTATTTATGTTCAATAATTAGAATGGTACATTCTTAAACCTTGTGAATTATTATTCGTTGAATAAAAGAAATAGTTAATAGATAGATATGTTCACTTCGATTTATCTGCTCCCTCTCTTTTTCAATCTCTTCAAATATACCGTGTATCACCAATCACTAAAATCACCATTATACATTTCCGTCATTCTATCACAAATTAATAATTGTAATGTCGTTTGATACTTTATAACATATACTCGATATGCTAGTATAGCACAGTAGGCATCTGTCAAACTATTATGAGAGTATCTTATCATTTGTTTTCTTTTACGACCCAAATCAAATAAAAGATTGCTTTATTACCACGTTTTTATTAGCTCGTGTTCTTGTTTGTCCGGTACAGATTTTTTCTTGTGCAGTACAAATTTTTTCTTGTGTCTTTTTAATTTTAGATTTTTAACTAACTTTCCGACTAGCTAGACATTTTAAACTTTTATAATATATCAGAACACGACGACAATGCATTATTTTAATACTTTTCGCCATCTTTAAGCAGAATTGAATTCAGTTAATTCTGTTTTGTATGTTTCGGAAAAAAAATGTTAAAAGTAATATTTACTATTCACTATTATTGGTTGCAAAGTGGGTCCTAGCAACTAAATTATTAATATATACGTGCGTTACTATGGAAATCAATATGAAATGTCAAAATTACATTTCTGTATTCTATAATATTTATTCAGTATTTCTATCAAGTACAATAAATACATAGAATTGTCAAATTTATATGATTCAACAGACAATTTAAAAACGTGGTATATAAAAAGTTCTTTTCATCTTGTAATTATTTTTGTATCAGTGTATTTTTCTTATTTAGAATTATTTGCGTTCGTGTATCTTTTCTTTCACCTTACTCTATGTATCCTTAGTAATCCTTACTAATGCGCGATAATAGTATTTGCTATATTTATTACACAAATAATACACACTCTGATAAAAGAGAGTTTCATACTTGTTGTCACCTTACAACACTGCGGGCATGACCACCAAGATGTTGAACACATCCTCTGGGATTGCCCGCTTATGGAATTCGAACGAGCGGAGCTGTTTGCCAGGGTCCGTCCTCACACGGGCCCAATTGGTCATGGAGATCTGGTAGCAACCGAGGCCAACTTTGCGGCATTTGAGAAATTTGCAGCGTCGTATGGGGAACGGGATAGTCCCGACTCTTCTGTAGACTCATCCATTTCAATTCGTGACACTCAGTATGCGGGTACACAAAGCGCTTAACGTCAGCGGACAGCAGAGCCAGTCCAAAAACAAACATTTTCTTTCTTAACTTTCTTCTTTAAGCACTACGGTGCATGGTTGCAGCATCAGTCCCGTGCGGCTCCGTCTCGGGACGGAATGAGCACTTAAAATCACTTCTTTCAGACACGTTTAAAGCGTCATAGAAAGCGGCCGTGCATATCCACGGTTGTGCATATATGACGGGTGGTGGTGGGCACTTTAACGTATCTTCAATTTGTGTAGATATTGTATTCTACCAATATTATTATTAAATTTAACTAATTAAATGATCGTAAATAAAATATTATTTCTAAGTACAAAGCAATGACGTCTCGTCGGGGTAAACAGACCCATACATTGCTTATAGGCGGTAGATAAAGGAAGAAAAAATATAACAATACAAATATTTTCTCCTGCGGCATTATTGCCAAATCTTCAATGGATGTACGTCAGATATTTTTTATCAAAAATATCGAACACATTTTGATATTTTTGGAAAATTATGGAGCTTACCGGTACGTAATTTAGGTATATGTTGAGCGCTGAATGGGTATGTCAATAATAAGTCAACGCTCAAAATGGAAAATTTTACGAACCGGAGCGCTCGATAATTTTACGAAAACATTCATATTAAATATATAAATACATAGTTATATAATTTCGTGTATATTTAATAAAAGTATTATGTTAGATTTTTGTTATATGGCTTATCTACCTCAGACGGTCAAATTAATTTTTCCACAAGACGGAGCAATAATTTTGGAAATTTTATGAACCGGAACGGCACTCCGGTGCGCTCCGATCCATTTCGAGCCCTGTAATAAGTGACAATATTATACTAAATACAACGCAACTAAATAATGTTATGGTATACTTAATGATTGAGTAAAAAAATTGTACTAATTATATTTAAATTAAGAACACTGTTATATTAACGATCTCCTAAACCAGCAACGTTGAAAATGTATTCGAAAAAGCTTCCGAAAGCTAAGCTAACCCATAGACAAGGCACGACGGGCCGGCAGGTAATGAATGCCTGAACTACAGCTGTGAGTACCTACTAGCTTTGTTTAAAACGCTGGCCAATTAATTATTCAAGAGGCAAGGTGAAACACGGCGAAGGTGGACGAAAAGCTCTTTTACGCACTGCATAATACAGAACAAAAATGTAATAAATCCCTATCTAAGAAGCTACGTTATCACCGTGTTCTCTTCTCACCTTGTGCCTACAATGGCTGAATAGAGCGGTTACATGTGAAGCTACGGGTTGCGGTTTCTATCCCGCATTTTTTAAAATTTGTATTTGATACAGTGTGTCTTAATCAGTAAAGGCAAGAATTACTGACCCTTCGATCGCGTGATGTATTATGATCTATCACAATATATACTCATAAGGCGGCTCTCGAGGTACAGTGCATAAGGCGCTTGCCTTCCACCCGAGAATTCTGGGTTCGATTCCCGGTCAGGACACAATATTTATGTGTTTTTCTCAAAGCCTGGGTATTTGTGATTGTTCAAAATTACTAACAACCACCTTGTACGAAAAAGCAAGGACATGGTTAATAATAATTCAAAAAATATATATATATACTAATAGGAATCGAGCACTGGAGCAGAGAACTAATAATAAATAGAATTCCGATAGGCTATATTTTCAATACGCTATATTTTGATGCAGTGCTTTAAGGGTGTGAGTATCCTACGAAAATAAAACACGCATTATGCACGTGCAATAGTGTGTGTAATACACCAATATTAAATGAGCGTCAATGCATAAACCGAGAGCAGTTGTCTGTATTCGACGAATGACGTATTCTTGACACGTGTTTAAGTTTATCCCAGATTCTTCCTTACTCGATATCGGTTACCTGCCACTTCTTACCCGTTAGGTATTTCAGCTCCTATTATTTCCTATTAGTTCCCTGAAATCGAGTAATTAAAATGTAAAAATCATCTTTATTCAGTTTTAATATGATTATGTTTTATTAAAATTTCTATTGTAGTTAAAGCAAACATCTTAACAAATCTATTTTACCAAAATAATTGAATTGAAAATACTGTACTTAAAATGCTATTTTTTTAGTAATCCCCATATTCGACTCATTTTTTTGTTAAAACTAAAAAACGTTTTCTTTTTAATAAAAAAATAGCATAAAAAAGTATCTACTAATGTAAAAAAAACTCATAGCAAATCATTATATAAATTCAATATAATAATATGGTTAATTTTGTCAAATTAATCCATTACTGACATCCACTATATTTATTATTACGTGCTTTGTTTATATAACAAACGTTATCAAACATATTTTGAGACTTTTGTCATTGTATAATAAGCATCATTAAGTATAATTTCAAGATAGATATACAGTTATTACATTTTATAAGCTTGCTAATCATAACTATTTACAAAATGATAATATATTATGATAAGGTTTACAAAATTTTACAATATTTTTATATTAAACCAATTCAGGTTTTAATGAAAAATATCAATTGTTCACTCTAGTGAGTGCCTCATTATATTCAGGACGTGGCACAAAAAAGGTAAACAATTAAAAAAGCAGATAGTGAAATAAAATGTCGTTGATATCATTAAAATTAATAAAAAAATATACATTTAAAAACAATCGTAAAATACAAAAATGGCGGCTAATAGGACTCGACTTTGGAATCAACCTTCAGTTTCATTCTATTTATATCACAAATGGAGCTGTATTTTTATTTCATGGATATACTTAAAAAAAGTAAAAATAGAGGTTACCGACATTCAAACTAAAACAGCCTTCCGCATATTTTTCACATTATCACATACATATTCATACGTGACAAAGGATTAAATAAAACAGATAACTGCTTTATATGAAAAGTTATAAGCTTTATATTCCTAAAACTGGATTACATACAAGGATATAACAGTGATTCCAATTTTGAAAAATATGACAGATAAAAGATTTTTAAAACAAATGAATACGAGTGTTAATGTCATTAGTTACGAATTCAATAAAATTATACTTGTCAATTATGTTGGTAATGGTTCCTTAAAATAATGGGGAACTATTTATTTTGCAAACGCACGAAGATGTTTGGGCTTGCCTTTTAGAAGTATATTTCTAACACCTTTCTTTTAGTAATTAGAATTCATGCAACTGGAAGGTCATGAGTCATATTATGAACGACCAAGGCTTTCCACGCCTCTCGATCTCCTGTTACTCTCAGGTCAGACCAAAGGTTGCTTCCCTTGTTAAGTTGCTCAGCGTCAACGCTCCTCATCTGCTTTGCTTTACATTGAGGCTACCCAAAACCAGCAGTCTCTCCAAGTTATCTGGTCTGCGCAGAATTCATCTCAGATAATATGTTATCGAAAACCGTTCTTTTGACTGATTTGTCATGTGCTCATGTTTCCAACCACATCCTTGGAAAATGTCAAAAAATTGTACGGAAAGAGAAGAGTTTAACTAGCTATTGAGAACATCTGCCTATGTATAGCATTTAGAAAATTTGCGATGTCAAACTGTCATCGTGAAGATCTTTTTACTTAGATTGTTTTCCTCTATGTGCCCTTTTCTAATGGGTACTTTTAACTAAAAGTAATGTTAATTCAGTCAAAGCCCATTTGAGTGCACAGTAATCTCAGTCTTGGATAACTGAGACATTTTGAGTCAAAAAAAATACTAGTGCTTCACATCTAAACTAAGCATTCGGTGCTAAAATGACACATTTCGAAGTCATCAATAAAATTATCTTCCGCTACTTTGACTCAATTTTTACAACGTTTTTTTTGGGTCTAGGACGATTTGGCACCCCGAACTGGCCTCCGGTAATTGGCCGCCGGTACAATCGGACGCCGGCCCAATTGGACGCCGACCCAATTCGACGCCGACCCAATTGGCCTCCGGGAGGATTGGACGCCGCACAGTTGAATTAAATGCGCAAAGGAATAGACGTACGTTACGATTTGTTGGAGTAAATAAGCAAGTCAGTTTAATATGCTTCTATCTTCTCAGTAGTTGTACCTTATACATTTCGCGCTTGACACATTTTTAATATAGATTGAGAATAATTATTATGCCTTATGATGTTTATTAAAAGAAAATAATTCTTCCCTCGATAAAACTTAAAGATGTGCATAATCAAGTAATTTATTGTCTATACATGGGTACTTATTTATATTTACAACAATTAATATTAAAAATAATGTTAGATGTTAGAATGAAAATTACATTATATTTCAGCGTTTTATCGACTTAATATTATAATAAAGCTTAAACATGTATATTACGGAACACGATGCCAATGCATTTTTTAATACTTTTAGCCATCTTTAAGTAGAATTGAATTCATTTTCAGTTTATTCTGTTTTTTATGAAAAGTTATTTCGATACCATTATTGGTTGCTAGGGGGTCCTAGCAACTAAATTATTAAATAATATATACGTGCGTTACTACGTTATACTGTGATGCCAATGCATTTTTTAATACTTTTAGCCATCTTTAAGTAGAATTGAATTCATTTTCAGTTTATTCTGTTTTTTATGAAAAGTTATTTCGATACCATTATTGGTTGCTAGGGAGTCCTAGCAACTAAATTATTAAATAATTTATACGTGCGTTACTACGGAAATCAATATGAAATGACATTTCATTATTCAGTATTTCAATCAAGTACAATTTTTTTTATCGTTTAAGCTAGTCAAGTCAAGTTTATATGATCCAACAGAAAATTTAAAAACGTTGAATATAAAAAGTTCTTTTTATCTTGTAATTATTATATAAACTAAAAACATATTTTTAACAATCAGCGAAGTAATGTAGTATTTATTATACACATCGCATAAATTACTCAATTGCAATTCAACCTTTGATAAAAATAATTGAACTGTATTGTGTCACATTTGAGTGAACCAGATAGAAGTGAATACATCAGTCGCAGAAAAACATTCTCCCTTACTTGCGCTTACACCTGAAGCTACAACGAGATCAAAGAGCGAATATCAAAATTATTCCTCTCGGGGCTTGAATAATGTATCGAGGCCTGCCAACCTCACGGCATAAGGCAACGCATTGCGCTGAACTTGGCAATGTTTACATTATGAAAGTCGGCTGACCAACCTGACGAAAAAAAAAATACTAAAAGCAATCTTTGACATTTTGTTTTAAAATTAATACATCCATTTTCAAAGTAAAATTTGTCAAGTAGGTATATTCCATTTTCAAAAGATTTAAGTTGTCAATAAATAGTCAATAAGTTGTCAATAATATAGTCATAATATATCATAATATTAGTCATAATATATCATTATATAATATAATATGTCATAATATATTGTCAATAAGTTGTCAATAAATTGGCAATAAATATTGAGATGCATGTCGCGTACTATCACGCTTTCATGGCGACAACTTAATCGTCATTTTGCAGAATATTTTGAACGAACACGATCACTGTAAATTCAACAATATTTTTAACAAAACCCAATCCGCAGACCATAGACAACATTCTTATAGAAAATACATAGAGCCAACCGCTGAAAACAAAAAACACGTGGTTTTTACATGATTCGAATATGTGTAAGCATACGTAAAATGATAAAAAACGTTCATTGAGTCATGCAGGTGTCGAAGCAGTACAGTACAATGTGAGGTGACCTCATTGCTGTTCTGGTGATTTCGGCAGATTTTGCCAACTGATACTTTTCGTTTAAAGGTTCAAAATGTGCTACGTAATAGGAGCATCAGTCTGATAACACTTTAAACACCAAGAAAAACGACATAACATTCCTTTTTCCCGTAGCGGCAGCTTACTGTGACGTTACGTGATAATACGCGACATCCACTATAATATATTTTGCGCTTTAGTGTTTACTTAATAAATATTTTATGAAATAAGTTTATTTCTTAGTATTTATCACATGATGCCCACGACGGTTGAGCTGATCTCGGGGTTGAACCCCGAGTCTAGAAAATTTTCAATACATTTCATACAAGTTTCATACAATTTCATTAAAGTCTAAAATTTTGATAATACAGCCGTGTCAATCGTGTAATCTTCGAAATCGAACATCTTTAAAAAAAAAAAAAAAAAACCACATATAAATTTTTACGATACCGTGTATCTTTTCTGATTTTTTCTTCTTATTACAATTTTTTCACAGTTTTCACATGACAGAAATATGTTGTACCTACTAAAAAAAATAACAAACAACTTCCTTTTATAATTTCTATTTCTTTCTTTTTTCTACAATTTATAATTTACTCCACGTCTGATTTCATCTTTCATCTTCAAAAGAAGTTATGTTTGTTTTTCTTAAGTAAATTTCCATTGTTCCCATTGAAATTTTCCACAAAATTTACAAACCATCCCTTTCTTATATTATTATACAGCTCTTTTTCTCCACCCCCTTCATGCCCTGGCAGCCCTCGTGGTCTAGTACGTAATATACTGAGCTTTCATTCGAAAGCTCCAGGTTCGATCCTGGTGAGGTCACAATATATTTATGTAGTTTTCTCAAAGCCTGCGTGTTTATGTAATCGTTTTGCTTCTACTACTCCACTTTTGTTTTACTACATTACCGTCATTGGCCTGTTGTAGTATTAAAAAATATATATATTGCAAATATATTTTGATTATTAATTTAAAGTAAGTTGTGTACTAAAGGGAAGACTTTTCATACATAATATCATGGGGTTGCCGCCAAAAGTTGATAATTTAGGTATTTAAAGTAAACAGTGGATTATATGTCTATATATAAATATGATAAAAATCCAGGCCATCTGATAATTATATAGAACATGCACATAAAGCACAAAGAAATCAGCATTATGCCTGATTTTATTGGGGCATGTCAGACTTTCAGATGGCAATTACTTCATAACATGATTTCGAGTCTTACCAACTTTTGGCAGTATTAATGAGATATGTATTATATAATATAACTATCTTGGTAATTTGTAGTAAGTATCTAAATACTAATTAATAATATGATTATGTACTTCCATACTGCACAGAAAGAACACTTTCGGTTAAACACGATTTTTAATTGTTCAAAAATTGATATATATACAGATCTAACTGATTAATCAAAAGCTTTCACCATTGTGAGGAAATCAAAGTAAAAAATACTAGACTTGAATGATGTTTATATGAAAAAGCTTATCGAAATCTTTTATAAGTATTATACGAGTAAATAATGAAAAAAATATATGAAAATAATGTTTTTGATACTTATGCTTGGTTATTATAAATATATCTGACATTAAATTGAATACATTTGCTCTAGCAACTTTCACCGTTTAATACAATCTTTTTGGTAAGTACAGGAATACCCTACACGCCAAAAAATAACAACACAATCACGTGTGACTCCGGGGAAATGGGTGTAGGGGTTTCGGGTCGCAATGTATACTTGATTCTGGACCTTTTACGGGGCGCCACAACAGCTGGTCCTCTGAAAGATTTTCCTGCATCGCAGCATATATCATTTTCCCGCAGTGAGACATTCATCCAATCTTTGCAGTGTACTTGTACTTTTGTATTCGCCCACTACGGACATTTTACTTTATGCAAAGAAAAATAATTCTAAATAATTAACTATTTCTTTTATTCAACGAATAATTCACAAGATTTAAGAATGTACTATTCTAATTATTAAACATACATAATTCTGAAAATACTTATGATAAAACATAGCCAATAGAAAAAATCTTTTTCGAAAAAAGTAAGACACCTGGCAGGATCGAACCTGCGTCTTTTGGGTATCGCGCCCCGTGCATTACCACTATGCTACGACTGCCATGCTTAATTGTGACAAATTTTGACTAATGGCTCTCAATACTCTCTGAAGCGTTTTTCAAATTGAGTTACTATTGGCGATCAGCTTTTATTTTTTTTCAAAAAAGATTTTTTCTATTGGTTATAATATATTTTCTCAGAAGTTTTTTCAAAATTATGTATGTTCGTTAATTTAAATACTGAAATTGTTCATTTTTACAACGTTTTTCTTAGCTCATATTCTTATTTGTCCGGTGGTTGTTTGTCCGGTACAAATCTTGCAATCGATTTTTAATTAACTTCCCGACTAGCTAAATATTTGAAACTTTTAGAATATTTATCAGAACACGATGACAATGCATTCTTTAAATACTTTTAGCCATCTTTAAGTAGAATTGAATTCATTTTCAGTTAATTTTGTTTTGTATGAAAAGTTATTTTGACACCATTATTGGTTGCTAGGGGGTCCTAGCAACTAAATTAATAAATAATATATACGTGCGTTTCTATGGAAATCAATATGATTGACATTTCATTATTTAGTATTTCTATCAAGTACAATTTTTTTTGATCGTTTAAACTAGTCAAGTCAAGTTTATATGATTCAACAGAAAATTTCAAAACGTTGTACATAAAAAGTTCTTTTTATCTTGTACTTTTTTAGTCTTATTGCCTATAAAAATTGAATTTTTGTTTTTTTTCGATATCATCGTTTTATTATCTATAAAATATTTAATAATAGCAAACAAATCAAAATATCCAAAAACACAGTTACGACCTTTTACGTAGAAATGTTAAGGTTGCATTGAAATTTATATTCAAATTTTGTTTCTATTCTCCCCATTTTACTGTACAGCTATTGTACGTTACTGGATCGATACTGTAACATCACCGGAAGAAGAATAATCCTACCGTTATAAACAATATTTAATTAGTAATTAATAATGAAAGATTTAAGCTCATCTCGTTTATTTTGTTAGAATTAATTACCCCATCGCCTAATACGCAGAGCCCGCCGCGAATTAATAAACACTGAACGCTCCGCTAAAGTATTCATGGCACCTAATATTATATTGTGTTAACAACGTCTGCTTTTTTGAATTATTTAACCAAATGTACGCAAAGATAATTCAATTCTAAAACATATTTCAGTCGAAAATGAAAATGGCGAGATTAAAAACAGTAATTTTGTTTTTTTAACGATCTCGCTGCCTCCCTATGTCTCTCTTTTTTTTGGCGCGAGTGTACCTACGCGGTAAACGGAAACCATTTTTCGCGATAAGCGTATCATCATTTTATTCATTTTGTTTGCTTCGGTGTACATTTAATACTTAAAATGCCGCGGGGAGATGTTCGGTGAGCCTTTCTGTAGTTAACATGACGTGATCTATCAATCGTACCGTTAAATTCCAAAAAAAAATTACAATATCTCTGGCGACAAATCAAGCATCTTCCCACCATGAGAGTCACTAAGAAAATTTCAAGAAGAAAATTCAGTGCACATTATAATTTGCCGGTTGGTAATCATAATGTGAGAGTTTGCAAAGAGTTCTTTGTAAAATCATTGCAAATAACATATAAGAAAGTTAGATACGCTCTTAAAAATAAACCACTTGATGAGGACTAAAGAGTGATCTGCTTCTACTCGAAGAAATACCAATAAATATGTGGTTGTCAACAAGCAAAGCCTTGGCAGCAAACGCAAGTCATCCAATATCAAACACATCCTAAATTGGGCCCCCAGACCAGGATCTTTGGCGGGACCCCTATCTATCGCTAAGGCTAAGGAGAGTGTGATGCTATACTGCCCAACAGCAAGATCTCGTCGATAACTGGAAGTTGCTGTAGTCGCATTTGGAAGACTGCAAGAAGCGTGTTTAAATAGTGTATCGTCTCACTTTTTAGATGTGACTCCTTTTCTTCTTCGCAATAAACCAAAAGTTTACTAATAATAATTTTAATATAACTCCTAATCGTTTTATATATATTTTTATTACAAAAATCATCGAATTACGTAAATTCGTACGGAAGGAAAAACGGAAGCGTAAAATGTAATGATAAATTTAGGGGCGTTCCTCATTTAAATCGCAAGTGCAATTAACTGCAAAAAAGGGCTTATTAGTTTACAGTTTTAACACGTGGACAAGAAGTTCTTGTTCGACAATACCGCAGCGTTTTTCAAATGGTATGTCACGAAGTAAAATTAAGTGTATTCCTTACATTTTAGCATTTTTTTGTATTCTTTATTAAATCCATTTAAATTATTAAGTAAGTTGGCGAATATTGACAGAGAATAATCAAAAAAATTTTCAAATCACATAATTTACATATTAATTAATAAGGTGACTTTTTCCATTATAAAGAAAATTATCTGTGTTTGTATCACTTATCTAGTCGACCTGCCACACTGATCCTTAGGCTAGTGCCCTGTCAGCCCCTCTTCTTTGTGAGGGCCATGGTTGCATTGTATGATAATCCCATACAAGAGTATTGACATAAAACATATCCCTGATTTTTTTTAGATTGTAGTAGTTTTCGTGACTCGATTTTTTTTCATAATTCTTTATAATTCTTTAGTTTGAAGTAGGCTTGAGAGTGGGTCTATTGCTTGAGCACTGCATCAGTTCAAGTACGGCATAATATGGTGGAGAGGGTTCAGTTTAAATTCTTGAGACTCCTTTACTTGAGGCTGTGTCTTAGAAATCGGGGGCAACAGTTGTTTGTTTTCCGAAAGTGTAGAAATAATCTGCCATTAGTGATGCCAATTGGGAGAGCAATAACAACATATATGTTCAACCAAATCGCTTTAGATATTGATATATTCCAAAATATGAGTGTGGGCTTAGTCAAACGACAAAAAGCATTACATTAATATAATATATTATGTGTGTGTGTGTGTTAATAGTAAAATTGGTTATCACTCATGTCTTATATATCGTAATGTATTAAGATGTACTGTTACAGCGGTAGCTTTTAGAGCTTTTGCTCAATGAGCCGCCTAAATAATGAATGTATCAAGAAATGCTTTGTGCTTTCGTAAAAATATGACGTCATATATGCAAAAGCTCAATTATTAATGTAGTATGCACGAAAACCAAAAACTTGCAAAATCATCTGTCATTATCATCATCAGTCGGGCTCGATCTACTGCTGAACGTAGGTCTACCCAATTTCCCTTCACTTTCCTTGCACCCTAGTTATTCGCTACTGCGCACACCCATTGAACTTAAGGTGACGCATCAGTGAAACGCCAAATAATTTTCAACTGTACGCGCGACGAAATTTTGTACTCGCTTCGCATTCATTGAGAGAACGGCGAGTCAGACATACGTCACTTTGCTGCGTGATGGCGACGGGCCAATTAATTCTAAAATCGTGTAAAGATGACTAAAAACGTTACCCATTTACTTTAAAAAGAAAACATGTCAATGAATATATTATTATTGTTACTAATAGAATAATAAACAGAACATAAAATGGACGTATGTTGGATTTATATGAGAAATAATATTTCGTTTGACAGGCGTCTTTTGCACCCGCGACCCGCAATCCGCACATCGCCTAGCAACGATCTTTTTAGACCGTGCCTCAACTAATGCATGGCCTTAATGAGTTCGACTATCCAACATGTTTTAGAATACCACTATATGAAGGAATTTGTCTATCGGTTGCATCTGTCTACTTTTTAATTCCGTATTTTACGATAGCCGTGTGGTAACGTACCCACTTATAATTTTTTGAGTCTCAGGTTCAAATCCCGGGTCTGACAAAATCACGCATTGTATCAACCTAGATCAGGAGCAAGTGGCTTACATCCATTTCCGGTTTTAAAAAATGTTAAAATATCTTCATAATACGATGAACATGCACATCGGCTTGTGGAGCCAATGAAAACATAAACGGATGAAGTCACGGGTGATCACTATTATAAAATAAGTGAGTTGATGATGAAAATCTTTAATTGAGTCAATTTTATTTTTATATTATTAATTTATTATTTTATTAATGTTCCCAACACCTATGAGTACTGAGTAGTGACAATTAAAATGCCAATACTGTTTTTAACTTGTTATGTAAATGATTATTAACTGCATTCTTACAATTAACTACAGTTTTACAAAAATAAAATGAAAGGCTACCCTAATTTTTGTGGTTATAATCATCGGAGGTTTTAACAGCTGAAAAAAGGAATAATCGTTAAAAGATTTTTATTTGCTGTACAATCATTTTAAAATCAAATAGATAATAATGTATCATATTTGTATTTACAATGTAGGTATTATTAGTGATTCGGTATCTAATAATCTATTAGGTTGGGTTATTTTGATCGTTTGTTATATAATAGGTAGGTAATAAAGTTTTTATCTACTTTATTGTATTAATTTATTATATAAGTTAAAATTAACTGAATTCGTTGTCAGTGTTCATGTACTATTGGTGAGTGCGCATGGTACCTGAAGATGCCGAAAGGCGAAATCCGAGTAGCAAAAAATTGCTTAGATAGAATAGTACAAAACCTAAAATAATCAGCATACATCCCTTGTATTTTCACACTTCACCATGAAATATTGTATCGGAAATAATATATAGGCGCGTATTAAAGACCCTCCAATCTCTTTAGGTTGTATAGTACTGAGATAAAATTCATGTCTAAATAAAACACGGTTCTTGTCGCTTTACACGAAGCCAGTGACAAATAAATTTTGAAAATAGCCGATATACTGCATTATTTGTTAGGTTAGGTTAGGATCTAATAAAATTGGAACATTGTTGTCTGCAATGCTTCACGAACAATGCGTATTTTTTTCATCTAGGTGCTATAGAGATGACCGTATACTATACGGTTCCGATAAGAAAGCTCACGGCAAACTGTGATATGGTGAAATGTAATACGTACAATTTACATGTAATCGTATTTTATTACACACAATACGTAAGATTTTTTTCGTTATGACAATAAAAATCAAAACATTTCTTATATGTAATCAATGAGAATACAACTTTTTCCACCAGTACAGTGATATGTCTTTCTAGTTGTTCCTGTATTTATTTCCAGTCCATATTTACCACCAAATATTCCATAGCATAAGTGACTGCTACGCTTTCATTTGAGGTTAATTGTTTATTTGTCACCAAATCCCACATTCTCGCGGCTGTAATATAATTTGTAATATCACATAACGTAATAATATATAAACCTCACGTGTAATATATTTTAATATATGCAAAATGAACACGTCATGAATGATATTAAACATATGTCATGTGAGACGCATCCTTTACGTCACGTTAAGAGACACATATACACACAAAACTTTCACACCATCTTACATGTACACATAAAAATATCACTGTCTTACATTAAAATTTTATGTGTCGCGTTTTTGCTTAAAATAAGTCAAATATAATATATTTCTAAAATACTTAAATATTCAACATACATAATTAGAATGGTGCATTCTTGAATCTTGTGAATTATTCGTTGAATAAAAGAAACAGTTAATTAAAAATAATTAGCAAGTACGAGTAGGTTACATCATAACATATTGAAGAAATCCGTGACGTCGGTTAGTAATTGAAGTAGTAGGTACCTACTTTGATTTAATAAACAAAAACCGATCGCCAATAGTTGCTTGATTTGGAAGAACGCTGATGAGCAGGTATTAAAAGGCCAATAGTTAAAGTTTTTCGTCATTAGTATGTCACCTCGTAGCATAGTGGATAATGGGTGGATTAAGGTGTAAACCCAGCAGATGCAGGTTCGATTCCTGCCGGGAGTCTTACTTTTTTCAAAAATATTTTTTCTATTGGTTAATATATTTTCTGAGAAGTATTTTTTAAAATTATGTATGTTCAATAATTAGAATGGTAATTCTTGAATCTTGTGAATTATTCGTTGAATAAAAGAAAGAGTTAATTAAAACTTAAATATTCGATTTATAAAACTGTTTTCTGACTACAGCTTTTTATTGGCCTTAGCGTCCGTTAAATCGATACAGTTATATTTTACAAATAAACGCGACTTATCTGTATTAATTGGTATTTATAATGCTGTATTTACAGTGGAATAATCAATAATTGTTAGCATTTAAAAAGTATCATATTTTTTTATTTAATTTATTCTGATAATAATTGTATAATATATTGAATAGCTAAGAATCCTTTGTATTTTGTAAAGTTTTAGTATCTTCAAAAGGATAGGTTTTTTAGAACACGTTTATATTTTTAAAAATAAGCCGAATACATGCTTTCCTAAAATTTTCACATCATTAGCCCCACAATCTTGTGTCTTGACTACTTCTCGCACATCTATTTTATAAACAAGGCCGCTATCGGCGGCTATCGAGGGTAGTTTATCATATTTATGTATTGAGGCGTTTAATTTTTACAGTAAGTTAACCGTCTGAACTGTCAACAGTATAAACAGTTATATATAACAAATATAATACCTCAATATATAAATATGATAAACGACACTCAATAGCCGCTGATAGCCGCCGATAGCAGCCTCCTGTATAGAATAGATACGCTAATGAGGTTTCTTAATATCTACTTGTTGCAACAAATGATTCTCATATTGGAACAACTTAACCTTGAAATTGCGCCAATTGCAATTTCTTCTACAGCGCACGAATTACATGGGGTACTTTTTATTATTGTCCGTATTTGTATTTTCGACTACTCTTACATGAAGGATATTGCATCGTTTTCTCTCACATTCGCGTTATATTTTCTGTCAAAACTAATGAACTTTACGCTTATGTGGTATGTTTATGGCTATAAATTATGTTACATAGAAAGTCCATGCTTTGAATATAAATAATCGTTTAAATATGACATGTGATTTTTTGAGATGCGAGATTCGAGCAAAAGACACTCGGCTTCAGATGCGTATACTACAATAAGAACTAACGACACTAAATATGTATATTAATTTTACAATTCTACGTAATAATCTCTAAAAAAAACAGAATTTAAAAATCTCTAGTAAAATGTGGAGCTATTAGGTAACAACTTTAGATTTATTACTTAGGCCCGTATAG
This sequence comes from Rhyacophila brunnea, assembly GCF_057557595.1. Taxonomy (NCBI): domain Eukaryota; kingdom Metazoa; phylum Arthropoda; class Insecta; order Trichoptera; family Rhyacophilidae; genus Rhyacophila; species Rhyacophila brunnea. The sequence goes on along the minus strand of NW_028232816.1, from coordinate 12,465,132 downwards.
TAGTGGCTTATGCCCTTTTTTGGCGAAAGGAATACGTATGCTTGAATCCCACTCGATCAAAAAAAACTATGTTTTTTTGTCATATAGTAACTTTTTTTTAGTTTCGCCAAGTCATTTATATGTAATCATATTACTTCTTTCAATAAAATTAGTAAACAATTAAGGTTTCAAATTATATAATAATATACAGTATAAATCATTCCATAATAAAATACATATATAATGTTTAGATATGCTATCTTTCTCATCTATTATATTATACACAAGGCTGCTATCGCCGACTATCGATGGTAGTTTATCATATTTATGTATTGAGGCGGTTAATTGTTACAATAAGTTAACCATTTAAACTGTCAAAACTGTCTATCTCGCTCGAAAAGTTAACACAGCCAAGAAAGGTGCTGTTAAAACATAGCACTTATTGACAGTTCCAACGGTTAACTTATTGTAACAATTAACCGCCTCAATACATAAATATGATAAACCAACCTTGATATATGATAAACCAGCCGTCGATAGCGGCTCTTTGTATAGAATAGATGCGTAGGAACATAATTGTATATAATGTGTTTGTTTATCCCAGGGAACTCAGAAATACATAACGGGTAAGGCGATAGCAGGTAACCGACTCGAGTAAGGAAGAACCTGAGTTAAACTTACACACGTGTCAAGAATACGTTTTACGTCGAATACTGAAAACTGCTCTCGGTTTATGCATTTAAGCTCATTTAATGTTGGTGTATTACACACACTATTGCACGTGCATAATGCGTGCTTCATTTTCGTAGGACACTCACACATTCAAAGGCCTGCATCAACATGCGGCGTATTGAATATAGCCTATCGGTATTCTATTTATTATCTGTTCTGTGGTTTATCCCATATTTTTCCACAATGGAGAGCCGGTAGCATATTAATACTTCACCACACCCAGAAGGATAACTCAGTTTTCATAAATGGTATGTCCTTTGGTTAAAAACAATAAACTACGTATAATTGTGAGCTTTATTCCATTCCGTATGTACTCTCACTTATTTTATCTATCTCTTTGACTTTCTTAATAGGGTGACAATATATATACACACACATAAATATACTTACGCAATTCCTACACATACGCATTATATGGGTACTTGCTCGAAATGATTCGAGTCTCATTTCATATTACAACCAGTAAACACGATAATGATGGGCGCCTGAAGGGAAGCCAGCGTTCCTACTGATGTTACACGAAACACCGATATGGTGTTACACATAACATTGTATGTACCTTGTTACATGCCTGTTACAAAAGCTCTCGTCGCTTCTGGGCAATTTGATAATTGGTTAATGAATGGAATAACATTGTTTTTTTACGCGCATATTATCAGTTGCTTATTATAACACTTTTTATGCCATATAAAGGGGTTTATTAGGGAATGGGACAACTGAGCGCCGGGACAATTGGACGCAGATTAAGATTGTCAACAAAAAGTAGACGAGAAATTTTAATCATTTTCTATCTACTATTTAGTAGTTTTAATTCATTTTTCTCTAAACATGTTGTTTATTGCTGATTGAGAATTATCATGTCTGAGGCTCTATATAAATAAATACAAGATAAAAAGAACTTTTTATATACCACGTTTTTAAATTTTCTGTTGAATCATATAAACTTGGCAATTCTATGTATTAATAATTTAGGACAAATAAGGCAATTGTCAACAAATCATTTTTTTTGCTATTTTGCAACAAACAAAAATATAGATTACTGAAATGTCATTTTGATTTCCATAGTAATGCACGTATATATTAATAATTTAGTTGCTAGGACCACCCCTTTAACAACCAATAATAGTGGATTGGATTACGGATTTCTTCTGAAATAACTTTTCATACAAAATAGAATTAACTAAAAATGAATTCAATTCTACTTAAAGATTGCTAAAAGTATTAAAAGAATACATTGGCATCGTGTTCTGATATATTCTGAAAGTTTCAAATTTCTAGCTAGTCGGGAAGTTAGTTAAAGATCGATTGCAAGATTTGTACTGGATAAACAACCACCGGACAAACAAGAATACGAGCTAAGAAAAACGTGGTAAAATAAAAGAACTCTTTTCTCGTTGGAACTTAAATATATCCATATTTAAATCATTATTTACGTGTGCGTATTTAAATTATTACTATGTATTAAATATATATTTTAAAAGTACCTATAATTGACGAACGTCTATTTATTTTCGAATTTTATTCGATTGCGTAGCGCCCAGTTGTCCCGGCGCCGAATCGTCCTAGACCCGTTTATTACGGGCATTCAAAGATAGTCTTAATAAATATAAATGTGTATAAACTATTTTTTATTTAACGAACAATTCACAGTACATTACGTACGTTAACAATTTAGAGAGATTGCTGACGCTATTTAGTAATCAGGATTAGTAAGTACTAGTAGTAAGTATTTAAAATAAGTAATAATCGGGTAATTTTTAGTACTTTCTTTTGTTATTCAACAATATTACGTAGTTAAAATTTTCCATAAAGCGTTTACCGGTATATTTTCCTAAATTCCGTTATCAAATTACCGGTAAAATTTATTTCTTAGTAATCTCAGTACATACCTATCAATTTAATAAAAAGAAACTTTTTTTTTCATTTCAATAGAAACATAAGGGCGATGTCATCAAAAATTGTGATTTCATAGAGACATCTATTACACGATTTGCAAAGCATATACGAAAAATCATATTGGAATATCATTCCAATTCAAAGAACCTTCGAGTCATCTTAACTAGATGTCTCCGTATTAAAAATCGATGAAAAAATCGAAAAACCGGTGTTATAATTACAGTTGTTATTTAAACAATGGTTTTATACATCTATATAACATATTGCATTTTATTTCAATCGAACTGTCTTCATATTTTTATAAAAATACTGAAAATCGACCTAGTAATAATAATTATATGAATGTAACTGAATAGTCCAGATTCTGGATTTTATAGTCATTCTAATGAATATATTATTGTACAATGTCCTAAAATTATATGATATTATGGAATAATATTTAAATTTAATATTTGATTGCCTATCAAGTTGGTGATAATAATATTTTTTATGTATATTGTCTATGGTATTTGCATGACATTTGGTATATCATAATACTCTATACATAACCTAAAATATTTCGTGTTTCACTCAATTTCAAAGTTTGACTTAATATTGTTCTACAGTATCATAATTATTATCCATGTTGTACATATTTAAAATATTTGCGTGGCAAAAAATTATCAGAAATATTAAAACCAACAAAATCTTGAATTTATTTTCAGGTAAGATTAATTCATACTAATAATATTGTTATGTATCAAATATCAAAATTTTACGTTTGTTTGTGAGTTACCAAAATACGTTTTATTTTTATAAGGTAGGTAGCATGTTAATCGTGTATTAATATTTCCAGGCAACGAGCAGCTAATTGAGTTATGCCCATTTGAATGGAATAATGAAATTGAAATCGATGAACCCTTTATTGATTCAAATTTATCATCAAACTCTTAGAGTCACCGATGAAACATTAGATATGGTATCATAAGATCAGATACCTCCTACTTCAGGTATGTTCAGAATCGTTGAATTTATTTATATATTGCATAGTAAATCACTATTAAGCTCACAATGGCCGAGCGGCTTATAATATTGTGGGTCCCAGGTTCAAATTCTGGGTCTGGCCATGCGTATTGTTTTTAATTATTGGAGTCAGAATATGGACCTATTAGATTGAGCAAGTGGTTAACTTCCATTTTCTCGTGAAAACAAAAAATCTCTTAATACAAACGTCCATTCTATGTAGACGCTTGTGATCTTATTAAAATCGGACATGGCCAAAAAATAGTATAATGTCGCAGTTCTATTATTATTTATTTGGTATTATGTATGAGATAAATTAATTGACAATGAAGCTTTGTTACAAATATATTACTCATAGGTACATATACTTAATTACAATAATACCTATATTTTATGATTATTTATTACAATTTATAATTATGTATCATTTATAGGTGGATACCGTTCATGATGCTGCTGAATACAAAGCCATTCAGGACAAAGGGAAAAAGAAAAAGGGGTGTTTTTGCAGTTGCCGGAATCGAACCGTACCACGATTTTAGATAGGAATTCAACAGTAATCCACAGTGGAGACTATAAGTACCTGTTTACCATGACTGATAATGATAGGAAGGCTTGAAAGAAAAAGAATCTTGGTGTACAATGTTTTTTATTTATTATAAAACAATTTATATCAGGACATAATTTAATGTTACATTCGTCATTGCTAATATTTTAATAGACAACCATTCTTTATATAATATATACATTCATAATGAAATATATAGATAAATTCGCTTCATTACAATTTACATAATTTGTCTTTATTTCTGACTATTGCACTGTGTACCTAATATTTTTGTCTACAATTATTTATGTCTGTATTATGCCAATATGTTCGATAATTATCAACCTATTCAGTTCTTCACAGTAACTGTTCACACTTATGGGTAACTTTCTTGAGATTTCATCACTGTTGTCGAAGAATAGCTGAATGTTAAGAGTCAGAGGTAAGTTGTTGCCAGTGCTGTGTCAGTATTCATGAATCTTTGAAAGAAGCGGTTGGCAATTTTGGCGACTATGGAATCTGCTACCTTGAGTAGCCCCCCTCCCTCTGGATTGGGGAGACGAAGATGATGATAACTGGCATGGTGGCAATTTGCAGAACAGATTCTTTACCAGAAAAAGTGCAGTTCACAATGTGATCCATGTCCAATTGATGTTAGGTGTCGTTTGCCTATAATGTTCATAGAGACTATTTTTACTTATGTATAACAGTCTTGTACATAGTCTGCTCTATCAGGGTGATGGTGTATTATGCAATTGATGATTTTGCACCCATCATCAGTGTTTGCCATATTCTCCACAATGAGATGTATGATTTACTCCGAGGGATGGGCAGCAGAAGCCATAGGTAGAATGACATTTTGTTGGCTACGCAACCTCTATCAGTCTCACTGTCCAAAGCGTCAGGGATCTGATATGACGAACTTAGGATAGGCAGCCGGAGGTGTATTGCAAATCGCTCGCCAACCTTTAATACTAGTCTTATGAAAAATCAGTCTTTGCATAGTCTTTTCACATAGATTGACTAGATGACATAACAACTCAATGTGTATTCTTAGAGCTCTTCAAGTCTTGCAGATTTTTTTTCTCATGTTACATTAGGCAATGTTCATACAGAATATAATAACATAATTTCTTACTATAATAGTGATGCGACAGTGCTATAAAAACAATATTTTGGTAATTTCGCTTACGCGATGACTGCAAATAAGTCGGTACAGGCAATTTGAATGTACATACACATTCAATTCGGTTTGATAAGATCCGATGATCGCATAAGTAAAATTACACCATTATATCTTTATAAATTTAAAATACACACAAACGACAAAAAAAAATAATAGTAATACATGAAGTAATAAAAAAAATACACAAATACACAATACACAACAATGCCCACCTATACTATCATCAAATCAAGAAGGTGAAATATATCGTTATTATGCTTCTTTACATATTATATTTACCAACAACCATTTACTGTTGTTATGGAGATACATAAAAATTAACATTCAACATAAAAAATGAGTTTAATAATTATTAAAGGGCTCTTATTTTTTATTTTATATTCAGTGTTTGATTGAAAATTTTACATTACGGTCACACGACGCTAATTAGCCCACAAGGCATAGGTAAGGCTCCAATTCTGTTTGATTTATACATTTTGCTTATTATATCAATTATTTCATGATACGTGTAAACTTCATATATAAAGAATTTTCCTCGGGTACACAAAGAGGCGAGCATCAATGTGAATTATGAAATTATATGTAAGTATTATAATTTTGTTCAGACTGGAATCGATGATAATAAAATTTATGAGTATTTCACATTCACAAAGCTGTGGACAGACAGGGACGACAATGAATATACTACAATTTCATTGAAACAATAGTCAGGTGCTGTATAACATTATGGGTATAATTCAACGTTAGAATGCATCAAAATATTTCTTGTGGGAATATATTATATAATATCGGCAAATATGAATATGTTTCGGTACTACATGCCCACCATCATTTATGGCACTACAACGGGTCTTGACCTCCTTCAAAAACTTCTTTCATCCTGAACAAACGAGTGCAGTCTCTCCATTTTCATATGCCACATGATCTTTTCGCCTCTATAAAAACCACATATCCATAGCTTCTGTTTATATTATCCATGTTATGGATCTTTCATGCGACAGTATCTTCCGCTGACTGCTCTAGCCCGTTATCAAATAAAAATTTTGAATAGCATGATATGCTTGATTTTTTCATCTCATATTTCAGTGAAACTTTTAGTATTCCTTTTCTAGGACTAGGTGGCCACTGTAATGTGCCAATCAGTAAATTCTGTGTGTCCTTAGCCAAGATGTACTGATTGGAATGTCATATCTTCACTTATATAATAATTTTTTTCTTCTTCTGATGTCATAATCAGGTTGACTTGGAACAGACTAATCAGATTGAAATTCTCATGAGGCATCTGCAGTATGTGGCCTGTTACTCAAAGCTCAGTATACAGTTACTCTGATCCTTCATAAAGTGCTATAACGGGCTACCAGCACCGTCAGAATGAAAGCGTCGAATAGGCAGTATTTGGTTCTTTAAGACGTTCACAATATAACACAACGTTCAGTACATATTTTTTGCGGTTTTCCTAGGTAGATAGGCAGGGCTTTTATTACGAGAGAATCTGTAAACTCCATAGTTAAAACCCCTGCCTATCTACCTAGAAAAACCGCAAAAAATATGAACTGAATTCACGTTACAACACTTGTATTAGACACTGTTACAGCCGCTATCTACCCAAAAATCTAACTATTCCACCAAGCAATATCAAACCAACACTAACTAACTAACATTAGGTATCTATCGACACAACTTCCGTACCTAACTTTCGAAAGCAATGGAAAACTGTAAACAATAAAAATCAATGTCAAAAAAAGTGCGATGTTGCCAGTTAGCAACGTTGCCACATCTGCATAGATAATAAAATATTCTGTGAATGCCTACTAACCGCCACGTATCTACATACGAGGTAGGTACCTATTATTCATGCGAACTAGAATCTAATACAGATGACAGTTATTTCGGTATCGCACGTTATTGCCGCTAGAGGCAGCACGTCCTTGACGACTGTATTTAATTGGAAATTAGTAAATAACATAATAAATATAAATTAAAATATTACGTTAAATATACCTAAAAAGTAAGAAAAATATATTGAACAGGCTCACGTATTCGCTTGATGCAATTAATGAAAATTGAACATTTTTATTTTTCGTAAAAATCGATTGATTTTAGATTGAAAAAAAAACATTAAAACTATAATTAATTGACAAAAGAGATTCACCAGTTCCAAGAAAACTTATTAAACAATGTTAAATCGATAATTTTGTTTCAAGAAATTACTTGGAACAATAAATATTTATTTTAGTAAAACCCTTATTTTTAGCCGTTTTTTCAAATTTGTCGCTTTCTCTTTGAAATAAAAAAATATATTTTATTTTTCCCATTGTATTTAGATAGGTATCGATCGATTAAAATATGTTTAAAGCTTTAATTTGATAATGAATTTCTATGCCTCTCCCCCTTTGCAACAAGGTCCGATGACCGATAGAACATAGTTAACTTTAAAATTTTTATCAATTATCTTTCCAACCCGCTTCTAACAAAGACACCATATTTTTTATATTATGTTAATTCACGTACGCGCGTGATACTATCAGAAATAAAGTTAGTGATCAAGCTACGTCATTAACTATTTTATTTTCAATGAATAAGATAATATAATATATTATCTTATATCATAATATTATAATATATTAGCATATTATGCTATCTCATACTAGCCTATACAATTTGGACCATAACTTAACTTTCTTCTAGTGTATCTGAATTCTTTTTCCAAAAAATAATTCAATGAATACATTCCAAGGTCATATCTTTCGTATCATTAAAATCGCATTGTTAAACTTATATTTAACATTTTTTGCAATGTTCATAATTTAAAAATACTTTACTTACTAGAAAAAAAATACGACACCGGATGGGACTCGAATCCGTATACACTGGATTCGCATCCCAATATGCTTTACTAATTGATCCACCTGCGTTCTACCTAATCAATTAGTGTACATACATATATCTGAAGCGTTCATTTTTTCAATCTTCTTTTGTGGTTTGAATCAAAATACCAATAATAAGATACCTTGATTCTTAGCCGATGTTATGACATCTCCAAATTTTGTTATAACGAACATGCACTTGCTAATAATTTAATAAAGTATTTTTAATACCTTTCTGCTATTATAACTACATTTACTACCTTAATAATTTACGGTTATTATTTACTTCCTATTTTAACAGATTGTTTTACGTAATTAATTTTGAATACCCAAATATATTATAATGGAGTGACAATTTTATACCTTATTATAGATTACTAAATTTAATTCAATATCAGTAGTTATTTAATCGATTATTATAACAGTGTTAACATATCATATGTATTGATAATATAAAAAATATTAGGATATTAATAAAATGAGGCTTTCGCCACTTACCTCGTCATAGATGAAATTGTCAATCTCCTCCAGCGGCCTTCCGTACAATTTGGGCGGAAACGGTTCATACTTGAACGGAAGTCTCGCACCATCCTCAACACTTAATTTCCTCCTCGGCTGGAAACCGTACTCCTTAACTAACTGCACAGTTTTCGTCTCCAATCTTTCTAGCGACTCCCTAGTAAAAGGTTTAACGGTGGCCTTCCCTGGCGTTCTGTTGCCATCACTGGGAGTTTTGGCCGATACGATAGACGGAGGGGTTTTAGCTCCAGGTGTAGTGACTTTAGCTTTATCTTCTAGAGGGCTTTTAACCTTTCCATCACTGCCTGGAGTCTGCGCACTTGTCTTCGGTAGATCTACAAAGGTTACGCCTTCGAGAGGAATTTTCATTGCAGCCCGTTTAGGCGTTGATTTTCGCATCGTCAAAGCGGGGCTTAACGCGCCTGGGTTATTCCTTTCTAGAGTTTTTACTATTTCTCCTAAAAGGCTAGAAGACTCTTCGCTAGCTGGAGAGACTACACTCTCAGGGCTTTGGATGTCGCTTCCGGTATTTCTTCGCACGTCAGACATCTGCGAAGAAGGGTCATCCCCGTCTTCTCTCGCACTGCGAATGGACCCGTCCTCGGCGTTCTCCGGACTCGACATCTCGCCGGGCGGTATTCCGGGTGATGTCGGCATGACGAATCAATAGACAAACTTGTATCTAATATAAAACTCTATCAATGACAGATCTTTCGGCCGCCATTTTATTTAGCCGAATACCAACCGGGTAAATTTAATTCAAATTTAAATACCAACCGGAACATTTTAAAATTCGAATACAAACCAGATCGTTTCAAAAATTTGAATACAATCTAGATCATTTCAAAATTCGAACAACTTGAAATTCTGTCATAACTTTTTGTAAATGCCTGTTCATGCGTGCTCAGCAAGATTGTGTTATCTGCAATGATTCCTTGTTAGACGTTCTGTTATTCTGACTGATGATTTGATTATGGTTTCGCGTTGTTATAGCACGGTATACTAGCTCGATTGAACTCTGACATTATGCGCTTTCTGTCGCCTTCCACACGCGCGCGGTTTTCACCTCTTTTCCTCGAAAACACCCGAAATCTAAATCTCCCTTTATACTGATTTAATATTAGGGCGGTTTTATGTGAAAACTCTACCGCGATACACTGAGGGTAAAGGAAGGGTATAGTTTAAAACACACTCCTACATATTATTTATACTACTATCATTATACTGGACACGATTTTTACATTTTGTTTTTCGTCGAGGAAATTTATTAGAATATTTCTCACTCACTGTATTATTTTTTTTCATTTATATGTTGTATTTTTTTCACTCTTTTTTTACACACACACAATATTATAATTATTAATTATTAGTCATTTTTATAAGTATTTTATGTATCCTTCTAATGCACTATATACTTACGTAGATAACTTATTTAATATAATACATTATTTTTATTGAATAAACTAAACTAAAAATGACTAAACTACTTTTAACGGGTTGTTTTCTTATGATTTATTATTATTTACATCACTTATATATATGACTACTATTAGTTTCAATGTTCACATATAAGTCACGGAACAATTTTAATATATTGCTTTTATTATTAATAATAAATTATTACATCGAGAACATTTTCGGTCTACACTCAATATGTTTCATGATAAAGAAGATTTGATTGATAGGATGTTCCATGGTACCTAGAAGATAATAAAACAACAACATTATGATAATATATTTATATATTTTTTTAAATATACTTCCGGACGTTAAACATGTTCTAAATTTTCGAAACAAAACTTGACAGAGCTTTGCAGCTTATAAAATCCTCTATCATTCGAAATAGCATTAAAATAAAAAGCAACCTATGCTTTGACATACCAAATCATATCGTTACTAAATAATAAATAAATAATTACAAGATAAAAAGAACTTTTTGTATACCACGTTTATCATATAAACTTGACAATTCTATGTATTAATAAATACTTTTTTTTGTACTTGATAGAAATACTGAATAAATATAGAATACTGAAATGTCATTTTGACATTTCATTTTGATTTCCATAGTAACGCACGTATATATTAATAATTTAGTTGCTAGGACTGGACACACAAGAAAAAATGTGTACTGGACAAACAAGAATACGAGCTAATAAAAACGTGGTAAAATAAATAAATGTGAATATAATATTATAACGAATCGCTTATTGGGATAATAACCCAAATCTAGATCTTATACACACATTTATTTTTAATAAGACAATATATATATATATACATATATATTCTTTAAACATTTTAACAGGCCATGAGGCGCAATGGCAGTAGTGTATTTAGTAATAGAAGTGAAACAATCACAAACACTCTGGCTTTGGAAAAATCACATAAATATATTGTGACCTCACAATAAATCGAACCGGGAGCTCCCCGGATAAAAGGTCAGCGCCTTACGCACTGCACCGCAAGAGACGCTTCTCTATATTATACTATTTTCTTAGTTTAGTTCTTTTGAGCCCCCGGTATTTCATGCATGCCATCAAACGCCGAAATACGTTCAGAGGTTTTTGATTAATTTCAAATGCAATTTTCGTTATTTTAGGTAATGTCCACTACTCTAAAAAATATAATATTCGTAGATTTACTACCATATTCGAATTTAAAAAAAATATTATTGATAAATAAAAATCCACATTTCAAACTATTTTTTTTTAATAACCACAATTACTTTTTTTCTACCGAACAGTCTTTTTAAATACAATCAATTATGTACCAACTGTAATTAAATATTACATATTATTATATACCTACAGTACTTGTGGTATTTTTTTTATTATTACAATAACCTTCGAACATACGTCAATCTGTTATATTTACTGTCAAATTAAATCAACCATCTGTTTTTTATTTAACTAGTTGTAGAATTCGGTGAAGTTTTGGCGCGTTTTTCGAATATAAATATGTTCGATTGGCCTCCATTTCGAGGCGAGTCTTGACCTTCCACCAACCTTCTGTGGACACCAACCTTATGTCGGAAACTTTCTGATTTTTATTTTCATATTCAGTTTGCCAAGAAACTATTTTCCACTATCTCTGCCAACTATCTGTTGCTGCCATATCGAAATCGGGCGATAAATCCGATATTGAAGATAATTCATATTCTACGTTTCCAACGGGAAACCTGAAAAATACTGCTAGCTACTTTTCATACCTTAATAATATTAGAGAACTAAAAAGATCCAACTGCATATTAAGTGACTAAATTGAGTAAATTATTTCATTTGTATTTTAAATTCAACATTATGTAAATTAGATATTGTTCCCAATCGATCCATTATTTTTTTTCTAATTATACGTTATGTAAATCAATGTTTCTCAACTGGTGGTCCGCAAATTTTTGACGTCCAAGTGCATATCGTGACCTCAATACAACAACTAGATACTTTGATTTGCACTGTTTTTGAGTTAGCTATTGAATATTATTCTACATGTCCTTCTCTGATATGATACGATACTTATAATACGAGTATTTCATACTCTGATATAATACTTCATATGATAAAACTGGATAAGTCAGTTAATGTAAATGAGAACTGTATTAATTTTGTGTTTGAAAATATTAGATAGCTTTAAAACCATAAATGCATTAAATAAATATAATATATCTACAATATGTTTTCATACAATTGAACATTATTTAATTGTTCCTAATTAGACAAGCACAATTTTCCGTTTTTATTTTAAACAATAATTATAGCTTAGATTTAGGTTAATTAAGTTAAATTTAAATTTCGTTTTCCCAACAATGACCAAATCAGAGTTATCTAGTTGTAATATTGAAGTGACGATAATATGCTAAAAATTCCAAGAAAATCTTCAAAACCCATGCACCTTCAAGTGTTTACACATTGTGTCTTTGTTCCTAAAATAGATTAATGGTTTTACGTGACGCAATCAACCGCTACCAAACGTTAGTAAACGTTACTATATAAATTATATTTTTTTCTGCGTTAGTGGTCCGTAAAACCTTTCTCCTATTTTCAGTGGTCTGCAGGTGGTTGAGCTGCATGTATCTGATCACTACTTTAGAATCCGGGAGCATCAGTATTTTGTTCTCCCAAGGTGAAGAACAAACCATTAGTGATGCCAATTGGGAGAACGATAACTCTTTCAACCAAATTGCTTCGGACATTGATATATTTCACCAACGCGAGGATGAGTTTAAGTGTACACTATTTTTAAAATCCTAAAAAAAATCTCCTTAGCTCATTCGGCCTACTTCCGTATACCTACTTTATAATTTTTGTATTTCCTCTATATACTCTTTTTATACTGATTCGATTTCTTTGTTTTTTCATGTCTATTGTAAACGATTTATATTTGAAATTTGTAAAAATCCAAGAAAAATATTGATAATTTTTTTAGTTTTTAGTATTCTAAGAAAACGAGTTAGGCCAAAATATTCAAATTAAAAGCGTTGCTATGAAAATAACATCAAAATTTTATATAAAAGAGTTATTGTAATATAATCTAATTATTACATGTTTGAATCATTTTTCATACAAAATTGCGTAAGTAAACTCCTACGTCATGTTTCACTTATATGTTAAGTACTTGTACTTTAACATTTTGAAATGAAATGGTTATTTTAAAAAATCTATGATTTCAGGTTAAATTAAATGAAAATTTTGTTGCAATCGCATTAAATTTGATGTATTATTATATCGCAGTTTTTTAAATTTATAAATACTTTTTACATATTTCAGTATTTCATAAAATTGTTGATATTGTGTACTATACAAAATCTATATAATATGCAAAACATTTAAATTTATTTTCAATAAATTTACTCGACGTGTCTTCATTGCTTTTTTACCCAAACCTTCGCTTTCAAAAATAAATAATTACAAGATAAATAGAACTTTTTATATACCACGCTTTTAAATTTTCTGTTGAATCATATAAACTTGACATTTCTATGTATTAATAATTTAGGACAAATAATCGTCAACAAATCATTTTTTTGCTATTTTGCAACAAACAAACAAATATAGAATACTGAAATGTCATTTTGATTTCCATAGTAACGCACGTATATATTAATAGTTTAGTTGCTAGGACCACCCCCTTAGCAACCAATAATAGTAGATTGGATTACGGATTTCTTCCGAAATAACTTTTTATACAAAACAGAATTAACTAAAAATGAATTCAATTCTACTTAAAGATGGCTAAAAGTATTAGAAGAATGCATTGGCATCGTGTACTGATATATTCTAAAAGTTTCAAATGTCTTGCTAGTCGGAAAATTAGGTAAAAATCGATTGCGAGATTTGTACTGGATAAACAACCACCGGACAAACAAGAATACGAGCTAAGAAAACGTGGTAAAATAGCGTTTATCATTAATACCGCCATTCCTATATTAAGTGTTTATGTTTGCTTGCTCTACCATACTGAAAACTTTCCACAAAACTAAAATTTTATAATGCTCTCTCTAGTATAATAATATGTAATATGTTTGAGTAATAAATAAATAAGCAGTTACTTACTAATATTTATAAAATAAGTATTTTGCCATATATTATATTAACAGCATAATACATAAATTAACAAGATGTTATACCCTAATAAATTCTTCGTATTCCTCACGATATTTCCATTAAAAATTCCCACCCCGTCTACTCAATTATAACTTGGAATATTGCCAACTATCCCTTTTTCACATTACATAACTACTTTTCTACACCCGCCATACAGTATTGCCAAATAATATAAACATTTTACAGTATGTATAATATAATATCTATAGGATGCATGTAATTCAGTTAGAGTTCAGTTTTAAGCACATCTAAACTAATCTCTTTAAAAATACTACATTAAATTGAATAACTTTTTTATTTTAACTTGAAATAACAATAATAATAACGTAAATAGATTTATGGATTTGTAAATTGACGTTTATTACAATGCAGGTATTAGGCAGTAAATTGTATCGTCACTTCCATTTGTATTTATCTGTTTATAAGCAAAATAAATATTGAATGATTGTAACCGACTAGACTTCAGAATATTCTAAAATTTTGAAACAACTTTATTTTTCACACATTTTCTCCTTATAATAAATAATACGTCAATAAATTACACAAACTCAAATGTAAATTTGGGGTACTCTTGCGTGATAAAGCTCACAATGTGATCAAAATATGAGTCGTAAAATAATATTTATCTGTGACAAATACAAAGCTATATAACAATTTTATAAATTATCAGAAATTAGCACCAAGTAAACGCTGAATATCTTGCAAATATGTATTCAACTATCCCATAAAATAGAAGTCACGAAAATTAGAAATAAATTCTTAAACGTAGTAATAGTCAAATAAAACTATAGATTTGTTCAGCCTTTGACATATATATTTTCATCTGTATAATCGTAACACTACTATGATATTTTTTTTTATTTCACAAATGATGACTAAATATAATTTGATAAAATATGGAAAAAATGATAGAATATAAGTATAGCCAAATGTTTCGCGGTTTTATTTTTAAATTTCTATTTATAATTATAGAATCAATAATACAAAGCCGTTCGTTTTAAGTAAAGCTTTCTACGGCTATCAATCTTGATTTGATAAATTTAAAAAGACGCTGTGTCATTAGAAAGTATTGGATTTTCGGAAGCGAAATGTTCCAATAATTATTATACAAACGATAAACCATACCGATAATCATTTATAATAGTGACTTGTGATAAATGTATCACTATGAAACATTTAGGCGCAGACTGTAATATCTTAAATTATAATTCAATTCTTTTGTTTTCTTTTTTTACTTTATGGTGTTTTTATAGAATTTTAGAATGGACGAAAAAACCAATACACTGGTGTTACTCATTTAATTGGATGTAAGCTCGATTTTGCAAAAAGGAAACACGACAAAAAGAAAAATGGTATATTTGTTATGAAAGAAGCTACATCCTTAGTAATTTTTTATATTTTCATAGAATTATTATTTTTATTTCTGTATCTCAAAGTTAGTTTAATTTTCACGAAAATGGGTTAATTCGGTAGATACTATATTCATATCGGAAAGTACTTTAACATTGACAGCTGAAAAATCATTAATTGCATTTTTAAAAAAAGTATTCATTTTGTACATAGGGTACACTAATTCTCAACTACAGGTTTAATATTACGGTGAGTAGGTAATAGTTTTATTTTTATGGCACAAGTCATTATATTATAAATCATATACAGTTAGTAATGGTTTAAGATAGTGGAGGATCGGTCTTAGGCACTGACTATATTCAGTATTCAGTCTCTTACGATATACATTACAATGATTAACTCATTTTTTTATGGAATTCAAATATTTACAGTCACCACATTGACGTGCGTACATACACACTATCTGTTTCATTACTTCTTTATTCGTATTTTAATACATGTTTTAAAATCACTCGAGAAAGCAATAATACAGTAATAGTGTAATACTGGATTGCTTTAAATTAATTGATTGTAAAAAATACTACATCTAGAATCTGTCTGTCAAAGTGAGTTACTATTTAAAGAAAGCCAGAATTGACGTAATATAACATAAATCAACTAAGAAATCATGACATCCAACTCACAACAACAGGATAACAAAGTATTAAAATATTGATAACTGTGTTTAATGTGAATTTAAAAAAATATTTTAATTTGAGAAATTTAAAAGTAATTTCATGTCATTATAAAAAAAATAATGGTAAATTACAGCGGAAATAATTTCGGGGGACATTTACCATGTGTAGCGCTTTATCAAAAACCTTTGCGATGATTTGTATTGTGGCATATTTCATTTTTTCAACAACCAACCTTGCCCAAAAATATGAATTTTGCCGTAACTCAGCACTTGACCTCTGGCATTTAATGTCGGGCCCAATTTCTAGAATTATTTAGAAGGAAAAGCGCCGAAAATTTTCACTGCTAATGTATTTCGTTTTGAAGAAAATTGTATGGCCGTCATTATGGCTTCTTATTTAATTTTGTCAAATTTGATATACGGAATTTACGGGGAGAAGTTTGTAAGTATATTTTAAATTCACATTGCATTAAACGCGGCGTTTCCATTTTGTAAACTGAGTATTTAACATATTTCAATATTTTATAAAATAACAAGCTCTATTCACCATATATTATGCAATTCTTTTACGATACTTTGATTTGCTCACATGGTGAACTTTATCAATTATAAGTACAAAAATTTAGTTTAATTCCGTAATTTTATCATTATTGTCAATACGATTTGATGAAAATAGAAAAGGACATGCGTATTTTGGAAAGTTATATTCGATTAGAGGGAGTAAAAATTTTTAATATGAAAATCGCAAGGAGTCAGTCCTCAATGATTAAAGCTTAAAATATTGTTCATAAATCTATTATTGGTGATTTTATTTTAATTTATTTTTAGGAATTGAATACTATTCATTTCTAACCATACTTTATCCGCATGATAAACGATTTGATTTGAACTGTCTGAAAATATATTACGTTTTAGACATCTATGTTTATTAACCCGATTATGAAAGGTTCGTTTAGTTTTTCCAATGTAGATCTGATTACAGTCATTGCATGGTAAATATTATCAAAAGATAAATACAATTTATAAATTTCCGTGACCTGTAAATCTCTTTCAAACATGTTTCGGTATGTTACAAAACACGTTTCAATAATATAATATTATCATTAAATTTATATAATTCATGAACATGTTTCATAAATTTCTTGACAAACTCTTAGCATCAAAAACCTCAAAACTCCTCGTCAATCGAAATGAAATATATTCACTATTTAAATATGAAGATAGACTAAAAATCAAAGACGTTTTTAAAAACCATGTCAGTTATTCAATCAACTCACACTCACTTTTTTGCTAAAATATAAATTATCCTAAAAATATACGATCTAATATGATATTTTTGATCACAATTATAATATATACGTAATTTTTCTTATATGAGTATTTCCGTATCAGAATTCAAAACTTAAAATGTAGGGAAACTATATAAACTGCCACGAATTAAATTACTGTTTCAATTGATATTTATTATATGTCGCTTATTTCAATATATAAAAAGCGTCAAATATAAAATGAACTATGAATTATGGTCTTTTATATCGACATTTGACGAAAATTTTATACTCAAATTTAAAATTCGCAAATGTAGCAAACATTTGTTATATCAGATCTTTCATTATCAGTAACTGGAAGAAATTTATTTTCGAATAAACGTAACATATAACATGACCATAGGACTCATTCATTCAACCAATAATCGTTAGATTTTTAAAATGGAGACTAACTTAATTTAATTATTTTATTTAACTTTTACCTCATTATACAATTTAATTACTCATTTATAAGTTAATATTTCATTAAAAACAAGCTATTTCATTGTAGAATGTTGTAGAATATTGTATAATTGTGCTGTAAAATAAAATTAAAATTATAGATAAAATGTAATATCTAAATCGTGTATTATTGAGCTTTTAATTCGATTTGATCTAAAGCAATAAATTATAGTGATATTTTACTTTAAAACTTTTTTTGTATAGGTAATCTTTTCTTATTACTAGAGTTCTTTATACTTCATATATCTATGAGAATTGAATAAGTAATAAAAAATTAACGCTTAGAATGAAAGTAATATCCTGACTTATTTTAACTATTAACATAAAACTATGCATTTAAGAAAACAGTAACTTATGAAGATATCGAATGCAGTAATTAGCAATATCATAATTTTGAATTTGGAACTATATTTTAATTTCTGATAATATTCATATTTCGAATTTGGAACCACAGAATTTTAATTCAAATTAAATCTATGTACTATTAATGTTGTTATATTAATAAAATTATAGCTTATGGATATTGCGTCTGCCGCATTTTTGAATTAGGAATAATTTTTAGTGTATTTTTTTTTGATTTATTTATTTAGGTAAATAATGTTAATATGTAGGTACATTAATTCTCGCTATATCCGTACAAACATGAAGATCGTCGCACATAATGGTAATAATATTTCGAATTCGGAACAATATAACAATTATTATATTTTCACGGGTCGAACTGCGGGGGGGATAACAACAATAATTGCCGGCGACTGTTTTACCGACGCGACCTCCGTTCGGCGGGAAAAATCCGCAGCGCGTCATCGGGTCAACGTGCGCTGCGGCAGGCGGCCGCTCGCGGCGCGGCTGGCTGCGGACTGCCGGGGGCCGCAAGCCAGGCCCCCCTCGCCCGCGCCAACCCCGCCCCGACAACGTTTGAAAAGCGAACAACCCCACCCGCCCGCGCCGTGGCAGCCTTCGCGCGCCGCATTGATGGTGCCCAGTTTTCTCAAGCGCGCCGTTTTCCCGGCTAGGTACGATCGGAAATACAGAACTGCTTCATTCGTCTACGGCCTACGCCGTGCTACGCGTAGACAGTACAGTGCGAAGACGCTTTAACTTTTACCCTAATTGTCATCAGATGAAAGTGTTTATTTTTCTCGAACAATCTTCCATTAAAAATAGTAGATATCGATTTAAAATTTTCTCCAATTTATTCGTACTGGCTGATTTTCAGATCAATAGAGATTCAGATTCTAGATAGTAACAAGCAAGTTATCATTATTATTCCACATAATATGTGTATACATCCGGATTTTCCGCAATCTTTTACAATGCGCGGGTTACTGACTACCAACCGTCTCTAAACTATCTAATAAACTACGCGTGTTCGTCAAAACGTGGTTTATCTGAGCGCACAAATCACAAACATTCTGACCTGTGTAGTACGTCAACCTGCTCGCTAACGCCTCCTGACGCGTTCCGAAAGTCGCCCGCTTTCCAAAAGCCGTAGACAGGATGATAATAATATAATGTCCGACAATAACATCTAGGCAATAACCTATAGTCGCTGGAGTCGAAGTGCGATTAACTAAATAGGAGGGGCTTGTTACTTCACAGTTTTAACACGTGGATAACTCGTCGATAACCGGAAGTCGTTGCGGTCGAAGTGTGGTTAAAAACAGGAGGGACTTGTTATATTAATCATTATAAACTAATGTTATATTAATCATAATAAGAAGATCTTGTTCGACAGTACCAATGGTTCTGTTTGATAGCGCGGTCAGGAGGGGGTAAACCGCGACGTTTCACCGGCTCGTGTATAGTGGCCCTAATCCTCACATAAGCCGTTTTATGAGTAAAATAAATCTTCTATTGAAGCTTATGAATGTTTCTTGAAATTGTACATCATTTTTTATCTAAATAATACTGTAGCGCCTTCTCTGCACGTTTAATAGTTAAATAATGGAATTACCTGCATATTCTGAGTGACTATAAACTTGTGTTAAAATTGTTAAAATACTTGCGAAATATGACAGCTGCTTGTGATACTAGTGTTAAGCTTACCACAAATCAGTCTCAAAAGTTAAATAACTTGTAAATAATTTAATCCTTGATTTTAGTAGTATTTTCACAGCTTTTACTTTAATATACTTAGGCTCCTGTTTTAACATTTTTCCCACGTCGTTGTATGTAGCCTATTCTCAAATAGCACATTGTTTAGCTAACAACTAGTTAACAGACATTACCTACTTTGTTTGGTATGTACATCACAATATCTAATATACAAAACTCCTTCCAAACCCTTGCAGTTATCGTGAGCATAATTATTATTTAATATGCTACGACGGTCTACGGCTCTACGCCGTAGACATCGACCAGTATTTTTCAAAAGACAATGTTGTAAGCAGACAGATGCAAAATTTTCATTTTTTGAAGACTTTGGTAGAGTCTTATATACTATTTTACGAGAATCACTGGTCTAAATTCAACAATAAAACTAGTATAATAAATCGGCATCCTTTCCCCTATATTTTAGTAGTATAGCTTTTCATTAATAATTAACATGAAATAATACATAATGTATATAAAATATACACATCATTTTATTTATTTATTTTAATTAATCAATTCGTATTATTTATAATATTTATTACAGATTATAGTATTAGACGCACCATTTTGCAACTACTGAACAGCCTCAAAACAAAACAATATTTCACCCAATGAAGTTAATGGCCCCACCAAACCATACCCGGTCTTAATCATCCATAGCATGGGACCCTAAACTTAAATGTGAAGTATCAGTATTTTTCATGACAGGCGATGTCTCAGGAACAGTTGCACAACACTTAGGTTGCCACGCTATCAAAATGTGCTTTAACTGAAAGTTATGGTTTTTTAGATATGGTCCCAATATTGAAGCTCGATTTGATATACATACAAAGGATTTCAAGTGTTATACATTTTCATATTTTTATAAAAATCGATGTAATTTAAAATAGATATTAAAATTATGAATTAGTCAAAAATCTCTTAATGAAATAATAATAAACTTAATAAACTAAATTTAAATAATATAACCATAAAATAATATATAGTAATAAGACGGGATCCTTTAAGAAAAATTACATCATATAACATGTTTTTCAATAGTAAGTTTATCTTTGACTTACAGTAAAAAATATTTTTCTTTTTAATGTTTTCATTAATAAAGAATTGTAAATTATCAAAAAAAGTTTTGTATTTTTCATCTAGGTGGCTCAGCAGGACTATTCTATTGTTACAATAAGTGTTAATAATTCTATACTTTCCTACCCTATTTAGCTGCTGTAGTAGACCAAAAGCAGCCTTATGTATAGAATAGACAAGCTGGTAGGTAAGGACTTCGCTTTAAAATTTAATTATATAGACTCCGTCTACGTTAGCGCCCCAGGCGAAAACAAATAAAGTCCACGTAATCTACTATCAAGGATGTAGGCGTATATTATTCACAATTTCAACTTTAACTTGCCGTCTCTTAGCAGCACATGATTTGACTACTTCCACGGTATGTCACCAATTTTAATATTCATTAAATCTAAATAAATAATATTTTTTTAAATCTGTCAATTTATGAGAAATAAAATACATTTTTAAATTTTCTGATGAATCAGTAAAGTTGCATCAATCACGTCAGAAAAAATTGCCACACAGTGTGGTGTTGACGTGCGGTGCAGGGAGTTGGTATATGACCATATGCTGGACAGCATTCGTGCAATGAAGAGGACCTCCTAATAAGCCAATTTCCACTGCAGTGTTTGGAAGGAAGTGAGGGAGGGAAGTGGCGAAGGGTGGAGGAAGGCTGTTAAGATCCGACATAAATAGTCCACAATAAACTTTGTCAGTCATACGTATTTGGTTTCATTGAAATAAGACTACATTTTACAGAAAGTGTTGGATAATTTTTAAAATTCAATGAAACCCTGCGAAAACCAAGCCATAATAGATAATAGTCCAAAAATACTTATAAATATCTAAAATTATGCAATTAAATCATACATAACTATAGACAATAGATTGAATAATATTTTTTATCTATTATAGTTTGGTTTAGGCAGGAATTATTAATTTAAAATAATGAGCTAATAATATGTGTAATAATAGATATGTATTCTTAATACAACGAATACAAATAAGTATGAATGAAAA
Organism: Rhyacophila brunnea; assembly: GCF_057557595.1. Taxonomy (NCBI): domain Eukaryota; kingdom Metazoa; phylum Arthropoda; class Insecta; order Trichoptera; family Rhyacophilidae; genus Rhyacophila; species Rhyacophila brunnea. The sequence goes on along the minus strand of NW_028232816.1, from coordinate 12,442,833 downwards.
AGTGTGTACAATTTTGTCGTATCACCCAATATATACCAAAACTATTATGGTTTGGTTTAGGCAGAGTTTAATTGATTTTTAAAAACTAACCAACACCATCTGTAAATTGTAGTTTTAGTTCAATAAAATTAAATACGAGTAACTGACAAAGTTTAATTGCACTATTTATGTCGAATCTTAACAGCCTACCTCCACCCTTCGCCACTGCATGATAGCATGATGAAAAATTCGCGTAAGAATATGACCTGGTATGTTTCGCACCGTTTTACACTTCCGATAGAAACACGCACGTCAAATTAATCGGTGTAGAAACTGGGTTCGAGCTTGCCGGCCGGTCGCCGCCGCGTAAGCGCCGCGCGAAAAGGCGGCAAAGCTTCCTTCGGCTCGTTCGATATTTGAATTTTCACAAGCCAGCGGAAATTGTAATAATAACGAATAAAAAAATTATACCTATATACAAAAACAGCGTTTTTCTGTCATGCCCGATTCAGTGAGAAATCTCTTTGCGGCGGTGTTCGCACGGCGATTTTCTTCAACAAATGGGCAATCAACTAACGCTTAGGTATTACATTACGCCCGTATTTACTCATAAGCCAAATTCATTACAAAATATATTATGTCCAATAAATATTAAATACACGGTCAGCAAATCAATTTGTTTTGATTACTACAAAATAATATTTTTTATCGTTGTCTTAATTCTAACACATCGTAAGTAATTTTTCTTCCGATTTCATGTTTTGTTGATTTCGATTTACTCGTACATATATGACAACGTATATTATATTACATTATATTTCAATATTATTGAATATTTTGTTTAAAATCGAGGGCTTAATGTCAAACAACACTATCTACAAAAGTGCAACTTTGCAGGAGAGCCAAAAATCGTTATTTAAGATTCTTGTAACTCAACAAGGGAAAGGTTTATTTTAAAACCTAATCATCATATTTTATAATTTATTGTGTATTGTTCATTTTTCTTGCATATGATGATGTTAAAATTTATAGGAATAGTTTTAAAAAAATATGAAAACAAGGGTAACTTATGTAGTTAACGTTAAACTTTACTGACGATTTAAGAAGAAATTAGAAAAGATTGACATCACGTTGTTTGACTATCATATAGCCGGAAATGCAAAATAACATTATCTCAAAAAAAAAAAAAAAACACTTTTTTGTAGATAACGTTATTTGACTTTAAGCACTCGAAATATAATTCAGAATAGTGAAAGATTATCCTACAACCAAAAAAGTGTATGAATTTTATTCCGTAAGTTGAAATATTTAGTTTTAACTGCCTCCTGAACACTTCAAAATCTGTTAATACAAACCTCCTCACTGTGGAGGCCCATATTATGATCCTATTATGATCGGACATGGTCGAAAGAAGAACACTTAGGTTAAACTGACTTACCATGTGTTAGAATTAAGCCGACGTTATATATTTTACAATTAATAACGATTTAGCCTTTATATTGTGGTAAATATTAAAGAGGTTATCTTTTGATAGCAATATGCAGGGACCAGGGTCAAATCAATCAGCTTGTAATATTTTAAATGTTACTTTTTTTTTAAATTAACAACCGGTCCACGGTAATGTGTTTATCTATCTGCGATTTAAAAATATTTACATTTAATCAACGTTTTTACTATTTCCGTAATACCTAAATACTAAATATAGTTTTATTTTTCACGTTTTTTTGTTTATTCTATTATATCTAACAAAAACTAGGAGGCCAATAATAACTAAACTAAACACAGCTAATCTAATTAAGCATTATCGGTACAAATTTAAGCACTCAAAATTTATACGTCTCGAAAATAACGTACTTGCAACAATTCATCACAAGTAGATAAAGTGATCTTATAACAGCAGTGCATAGCTGAAGTGAGGTCCGGTTAGATGAACGAGTGCTTGGATCCAACCGCTGTCTATCCCATTTATTTGATTAAAAAAACTAATCATTCTATTTTCTTCATTCTGTATTTCTGTCTACTTTCCGTATAACTGTCGCTAATATCTAATACAATTAAACAAAATTTATACAACGTATATATATTTACACAATTCTAACAAAATGTATCATAATAATCAAATATACCTTACATATTACTCTGTATTTGGATTCAGTGAGTGGATATTTGTGATTTTCTTCTCTCTATGTCTTCCCAACCCATAATAAAATTTGAACGAATTGAACTTGTTTATTTCTCCAAGTATTTTAATTTTTAATCATCATTTATCGTATAACTTTAATTGACATCTACAATACAACTTTTGAACAAACGAATTCAATATACTTATCTGATCTTTTGTTATTAGGTACACCTAAGATTATTTTTTCTCGTAATATTGAATCTGTCTATTTATCTTCCACAGTAGATAAGTGTTCGCCTCTGAAATCGTGTATAATGGGTTTCGAAACCCGTGCCCAGTAAAATTATCATGTTAGTTTAATCTATATTATATAATTTTATCCAGAGCCTAATGGATAGGACCACATAACAGATCAATAAATAGAATTCCGATAGTGTATTACTCCTATACACTACATTTTGAAGCAGGGTTTTGAATATGTGAGTGGCTTACGAAAATGAAATATACATTATAGACGTGCAATGGTGTGTGTTGCAACCGTCAAATACACCAATATTGACTGAGCGTCAGTGCATAAGCCGAGAGCAGTTATAATAATAAAGGACAAGGTTAGAATGACGTATTCTTGACACCTGTTTAAGTTTATCCCATATTCTTCCACACTCGAGATCGGTTACCTGTTACTCCACACCCGATAGGTATTTCAGATATCATTAATTCAGTGTACCCTGGGTGGGACAAATGGCTAACAAGCATTCCTTGTTGAAATCGTATTTTACAATAACATCCACTCTGTTGCAATTAATCTATATGCCTAGATCTCGAGGCCTTTATCTACTAGTGAATCAACTCCAGCTGATGACGATGATAACATACATGTGTCAATTTGGATTCAGTTCTAAAATTGTAATTAAGACCTGCGGATTGCTTTCAACAAAAATGTTTCACGTTCTGACAAAGAAATAATTTTATTTGACTATTCACAATTATTTAATCTATATTCGCATGTTATAAACATAACTAAAAGCTTATTTTTTAGTTCAACTTATTCACTTGCAATACTGCAGGTACGTGTTTTCATCTGTGAATTAAAAAATTAAAATAAATCGACCAATTCATCTTCAAAATTTCATATAGCTTGTGTAAGAAGGTGGGAGTATTAATCAAACAATTTTTGGGGGTTGGTAACAGAGAAAAAGATGGTAACTCTTGATTTATATGCCATAAAACTTAACATTCTGCTAAAATTAAATTTAAACATGAATTTATTGACGTTAAGTAAATGATAATAAAAGCATATTTAATAATTTTACCATAGAGTAGGTACTTATTTTTTTTTAATTTATTAATTACATTAGTACTTATATTAATCAAATCTCCATTATATTTTTACCAATGTACTAACTTATTAACATACTGCCAATTTTACCAGGTTTTGATACTTCTTAGCTCATTTTTCTTCCTCGTCCATAATGTTTCTATATTTTGTATGATTATCTATGTTGCCAAAGGTTACAGTAGGTCACAGCACCCTATGCTGCAATTACATTATGATGCACATCGCGTACTGTCACATGCTGGTACGACGACAAATTTAGTCTATGGTTTCGTCATTCCGTAGAATATTTTGAACGATCACTATCTCTATAAGTTCAATGATGGAGAGTGCCAACTCTACTGTATTAGTATTTTGAATATTATTCATTATTCATGTTTATTTTAATTAATTTTACAAGTTTCTACGTATGCGTACGTTAAAATTACTTGCGATATTGCATCCACAGATAATATTTTGAACAGATCCCAACCTGCAGACTGTAGACAATAGACAACATTCTTATTGAAAACACATAATGCCAACCGCTAAAAACAAAAAATGCGCGATTTTGACATGTGAAAATGTGTTGGCATGTAGAAAATGATTTTAAAAAAACGTCCATTGAGTCATGCGGGTGTCGATGCAGTGCGGTACGCGTGAGGTGACCTCATTTTTGTTGATTTCAGCAGATTTTGATAACTGACAATGTTCGTTTAAATGTTCAAAATGTGCTACGGGATGGGAGCATCAGTCTGATAACATTTTAAGTACATACTTACAACGTACAACGACATGAGGTACATACTTTTTCCCGTAGCGGCAGCTTACTGTGACAGTATAATTAATATAACGTGATCATAATATATTTGAATCTTTATACACATCAGTTTCTAGATATTCTAATCACTCAATATACTATTACCACATTGTAATCATCTGTCAAATTATTATGAATGTCATTGTTTGTTTACTTGAATTACCTGATTAAAATAAACGATTTATCAAATTTCGAATTCGCTTTTATACTCACTCTCTCCTTCACATTTGCATTTGTTTTCTCTCATACGTTAAGCCTCAATTACATTGAGCTTCTTTACGAGCTGTTTATTGGCGAATTTAAAAGCGGGCGATTCAGCTACTGGGATTTGATGATTACACACAAAACTTTCCATTCGCTGAGAAGCCACAAGCCAGCGACTATTTTGTCGGAACGTAGTTAGTTTTTTTACCGAGAGGTTGGTACTGCGCTCTACTGCGCAGACGCAGTAGGCCCACACGCCGGCGTGTAGCGTGTAAAGTTGACCGGCTTTCAACTTTTCTCGGTAGAGTGTTAACAACCTGCTTATTAGCTTATTCGATGATTACACTGGGCGACTTTACAGGCAGATTGTAAATTCGCCAATAAACAGCCCGTAAAGAAGCTCAATGTAATTGAGGCTAACAGATAGTTTAAGACAAATTAATATGAGGTAGTTGATAATTTGACTACTAATATTAAATTGTCTCTGATTTTCTGTTAATATTAAATAAATAATAATATTACCTCACGTCTTGTTCATGTCGTGTTGTTAACCCAATATTGCTGTCGGTTATGTCGACTTTCTGTGGCAGTAGAAGGATTAAATTCACCCCATCATTACGGGGTTAATGCAATGCAGATTGTGACGTCATTTCCAAATACCCCGTGAATTAGGCACGCAGAATGTAAAATACGAGACGACTAGTCACGAGCGAGCGCTGAGTCGTTTTTATTTTTATTTATTTTTATTCTCGTATAACATAGTTTAAAATACGTCAGAAATCGGTCTAAGACGATTCGGCGCTGGGACAACTAGGCGCTACGCAATCGAATGAAATTCGAAAATAAATAAACATTCGTGAATTATAGATACTTTTCAAATATATATATAAAACTTTTTTTCCCGTGTCCGATCCTAATAGAATAATAATAATAGGGCCTCCACAGAATGGAGGTTTGTATTAACTGATTTTTGTTTTTTACGAGGAAGCGATATTAGCCACTTACTCAACCTACTAGGTCTTTACTCTGACTCCAAACACAAATTGAAAAACAATATGTGTATGTTACAGAACCAGGATTCGAACCTATAACGCACAACATTATTAACCGACGCGTCAGTCGGTCGACCATTGTGGGCGTTACGTCCTCTACTTAACTGAAAACCACCACTGCTCTATTTGTATTCGTCCATTTATTCGTCGCCCTTTGTGATGTGTGGTCCCTAAGCAACACACAATCTGCGCACTCTCATGGGACATCATTTTAGAGGACCAGAGATCCCTTTTTGTTTCAATTTCATACATTTACGCTCCATCTATACAGAAGAGGGTTTTCTTCAAAGCTATAATTAATTAATAATATGCATTCGGTACACTAAGCCACGAAAGCTAGCCTAAGAAATATCCTGCAGCGCATAATATATTATGGATAAGTAAATTATGGAGGAATATTGGATGCCCGATACAAATACAAATTGTGTAACATATAATATATGAGGATCGCAGTCTTTCCGTACATATAAAAATGCTCTAACTGAGATTTGTGACTCACTGTCATTCAAAACAAGATCCTACTCGAATTGAGACCAAAATTCAGCTGGAAAGGAGAGGGGATTAATGAGGTAATAGGGCCAAGAATCTGTTGCTGCTAGATCAGTGTTCCCCAACCTTTTTACATCTGCGGACCGGTAAAAAAAGGGAAGGGAATTATATTCTGACAGATGGACATAACTATAACTAACAAATATATTATATATATATATAACAGTGTGATACAATTAAAATTTAACAAAATCAATGGGTTTTTTTCAACAAACTAATTGTTGCATCTTTGTTATTATATTGGATATTTTTGGCTGCAGTGCTGTCTCTGACAGACGAAGTGCTGCATTCACGTCCAGTCTATTCGTTTGTTTTGATTTTATTGACGACATGGACGAAAATGGTTTTTCGCATTAATAGGTTGTTGAAAATGACATTAATAAATTTATAGCTTTACAGCTTAAAGATGGATATTCGTCTTCCACTGATATCCAAAACTATGGAAATAATTTAATGTTCCTTGGGCGGCCCGGTACCATTTGATCCACGGACCGGGGGATGGGGACCACTGTGCTAGATGACTGGAAGTAAACAATGAAGGGTCAAGTGTTGTAAAGGTAAATAACGTAATTGAAATCGGGCCCTAAAGCCACGTTATATGAAGAAGAAAGTCCTTTCTTATCGAAGTATAGTTCGAATACATTTTTCAGCGCTCACCACTGAAATATTGAAAATATTGTAAATAACCCGCAGTGCGTGACTGGTTCGTGATTCTTGTAAAAGAATAGGTATATTACATTCCACACAAAACGCGATTTAAAATGGATGAGCTCTGTGATAATATTATAGTTATTGGTAACTATAGAGATAAATCAACAAACTATATAATATATTACATTTTTCGCAAAAATTGGTTGCTTCCTGTGTAAACAGAATACTGTGGCATACCAATTCTTATCTTTTTGGAATTAAATCTTGGACGATCAAAGAAATTATGTACATTTATATACCTACCATAAAATATGGCTTTTGATATAATATGACATTTATAACAAGATCTCTTGAGCCGATCACAACAACGAACAAACCAATTGAAATTAATAATATTATAGCACCAAAATATGTATCAATTTAAATACGTTTTATTAGCTGTAAAAATCGAAGTTTTTAAAATAAAATAAAATAATTACAAGATAAAAAGAACTTTTTATATACCACGTTTTTAAATTTTCTGTTGAATCATATTATAAACTGACAATTCTATGTATTAATAATTTAGCACAAATAAGGCAATTTATTGTAAACAAATCATTTTTTTGCTATTTCGCAACAAACAAATATAGAATACTGAAATGTCATTTTGATTTCCATAGTAACGCACGTATATATTAATAATTTAGTTGCTAGGACCACCCCCTTAGCAACCAATAATAGTGGATTGGATTACAGATTTCTTCAGAAATAACTTTTCATACAAAACAAAATTAACTGAAAATGAATTCAATTCTACTTAAAGGTGGCTAAAAGTATTAAAAGAATGCATTGGCATTGTGTTCTAATATATTCTAAAAGTTTCAAATGTCTTGCTAGTCGGAAAGTTAGTTAAAAATCGATTGCAAGATTTGTACTGGATAAACAACCACCGGACAAACAAGAATACGAGATATGAAAAACGTGGTAAAATACATTAAAACTATGGATTATTTAAAATTCTCATTAATTATCTTATTGTTTTAAATCATTGTGTGTTTCGTAATCCCGTCACTAGATGTCCCTGATATCATTGCATGTTAACCGCACACTAAAACTAATAAATATATTAAACACTATAAATAAAATAAGTGTAATTGTAAATACAAAAACGCACTGGATCTCTACGGCTGGATGTCACAATACGTGATTGTTTCACTTCTGCTACTGCACTACTGTTTTACTACATTATTTTCATTGTGCTTCATGGCCTGTTATAGTTTTAATATACATATAAATGTGTGTGTGTGTGTGTTAAGCGATGACATTGTAGAGTAAAGAAAAATACACCCATACATATTATGATTAATTGAAGTTATACTTGTTTTTCCATTAAGATTTGAGGCTATATTTATGTAAGTATTATTTATGAGTAAAATTATATATCATTAAATAAATAAATTTTGTTAATGTTGAGTTGGTAAATAATTCAAACAATGGTATGTTGTAAATTTACAATATTTAGACACTTCATACACAAAAATACATATTTTTACAGTTTATGATAATATTTGTCGCATATCCCATGTCAATTTATTTATTAGCGGCTTATAATAATTGAAGACAATAATAATTATTATTTATATCACGTTTCAGTTAAACCATTAAATAGGCTATGTTTTACTTTTCATTTGTAATAAATTATTATTGTTAACAAAAATAGTTGTACAGTCATCTGTTTAAGCAAATATAGTCGAAATAGCGGTTAAAGTTTGCTAAACATAGGTTTTGGGATTTTTTTCTTTCAAATTAGGTACTTCTGCAATAATATTTAGTTCTATGTTACTACAAAATAATATACTTACAACATTGTGCACACAATTATAGTGAATTCAAAAAGCTAAATATTTATACATATTATATGATTAATAATTTTATTTTATTGTGCATGGCAACCTTCGCTCAGTTCAATTTTGCCGCCCTAATCTGTCCAAGGCTGTTTAAAATTTTAGTTGTGAATAATTTTCTTAGTGAATATGGGAACCACTTAATGGGACTTAATCACTTAGTTAAGAGTATACCTACAAGGAAATATATTTTATAAATTAAGTTGTAATAATAATATGTATCTACAATGACAGAATAGTTGAACCAAATTAAAATGTATTTCACCTACTAAAACTAAAATACAATGCCGTATAATAAAAAGGTACTAATCATTTTCGTAGCCACGAAAATGGTGCTTGTCAAAACATTAGTGTTTTTCATATATTTGTGTACGGTGTCAACTTGTGGAACCTGAAGGCAAGATAACGGATGATTAAAAATTAATTATCCAGTATTTTTCATGATTGTTTATTGCGATGTCGGTTAGCGAATCATGGCTGCTTACGAATGCTCAGATAAACCGTATACATACTTAGCTTCGAGAACAAATGTTTGCGATGCATACTAAGACTTAAGAAGACCACTTTCATGACGCTATAAACATGCCAGAAGGTAAGATTTTAGTGCCACGCTTCCTTGTCCCGAAACGAAGCTGCACAGGACTGATCAGGAATAGGGATTGCAATACCGAATGAAAATGTCACCATGTGTGTACCGGTTTTTCAGTATTTATTATTGAATACCGGTATTTCTTAAACATTAAAAAACAGAAATAGGTCAATAAATATAGCTATTAAAATATTTTTAAAATATTATTTTATAGCAAAAACCTACATACCTACATTTATTATGTTGACATTTAAAAATATTTATTGATCATAATTGTAGAACTAGTGATTTTTACAAATAATTTGAATATATTGATAATTTTAACTAAAGCCATAAAAAGTTCATCAAGTGCAAATAAGTCCGGGAAAACCTACTTAAATTCAACGCGTACATCAATAATAATAGAATAATTGAACATTTTCGTCACAGATGTTTTCTATTTCGAAATAATATTATGATAATTCATCGCGACAATTACTTATTACAAATTATGACAAACTTATGACAAATAAATATTTGATGAAATTTGTTTTATTATTTTTACACCTCTGTAAGATTCACTGCATTGATTCATATTCGTAGCACCACTGAATTGTTCCGGGTAGCGTATGATAGAGCGAAGATCGCCCTGATGTTGACCGACTACCGCTAGGGAATGACACGATAAGGATAATATGCTCATTTAAATGCTCACCACTATTCTGATATTTCAAAAAAAAAAAAAAACATTCAGTTGAAAAAACATAAAAATATAATCTTTTTTATTTAATTATTCACATCTTGATACTTTAAAAAATTATAATGATACACAAACTGGGGAACAACCACAGAACATATTAATAAATAGAATTTTGATAGACTATATCCTAATACACTACAGTTTGCCGCAGGGTTTTGAATGTGAGTCTCTTGCGAAAATTAACCACAAATTATAGGCGGGCTATAGTGTGTTGCAACCTTCAAATATACCAATATTTAATGAGCGTCAGTGCATAAACCGAGAGCAGTTAGTTGTTAGAACGAAATATAATCATATTCTTGACACATGTTTAAGTGTATCCCTTATTCTTCCACACTCGAGATTGGTTGCCTGTTACTACACACCCGTTAGGTATTTCAGTTCCTATTATTTCTGAGTTCTCTGGGAATATATTACTATATATATTAATATTTTTTTTTTCTTTATTTGGAAGCAATTGAGCTCTTCTCTGAATGGAAGGCTATTCTGCTTTACAATGGTTTACAAAAGTATACATACATTTTTTTTTTTTAACGACAGGCATAAATAGTTACATTATTAATGATACAGAATAACATTTTTGTTACACTATACACTAGACATTTACGTTACATTTTTGGAGAAATTCATGTACAATTTTCATAACTGAAATATTTGGTTTTGCCAGGAACGAATTAATCGTAAAAGGAGGGTATAACCTGCATTTCCGCAACTTATGCAATAACACTTCTCTCTCCTGGTCATAGGCATCACATTGCCAGACAATGTGGTTAAGATCTTGAGTGGGATGTCCACACTGACACTGAGGGCTATCTACCACTTTAATTTTGTACAATGATTCGTTGAGACTGTAATGCCCTGACCTGCTTCTAGCTATTGTCACTATTACATCTCGCTTTATTTTACAATGTTTACTAAACCAAGTTTTAGGAGATCTACTATAAAAGTTTTGATAGTAGTGTGTTCCCTTTTCTTTCCCAAGATTTTCTAAATATTTACCGTTATTTTCGCTCATTGTTTGTTTAAGCTGGGCTTTAAAATCTGTGTATGGAATTCTTATATTTTCTGATGGGTATTTTACAGATTTTTTTGCCAATTGATCCGCAATTTCATTGCCATTAATTCCTTTATGTGCTGGAATCCAGTATATCTGTATATTTGTACCGTGTTCGTTACTATTGCTAAATTTGGAAATGTTGGTTCTAATAATAAGAATGTAGTCATTAGTTTTGATGCTGAAATTTGGATTTTCGAGCGAGTGAATCAGACTTAAGGAGTCAGTGAAAATGTTGATATTTTTATTTTTGTAATTAAGTGCAATTTTAGTGGCTTCGTATAAGGCTAAGCACTCTGCTGTATAGATGGAAGTGAATCTGTGGACACTTTTGGCAACCGACGTGTTGGATTGGGGGAAGAACACTGCTACACCTACTGAAGGTGAATCGGGAATTTTGCTTCCATCCGTAAAAATTTGGACTACATTTTGATTGCTAAATTTGGACTTGAATAATAAGTCGGGAGAGTCGGAGTGCGATAGCTCCATTCCTATTTTTGTATTAGTTAAAACGTTATATATAATATCCTCATATGTATAATTAAAAAAGTTGTAGAAGTCTCTTTTTAAAATCAGATGATCAATACAATTTACAGCTTGGATACTTTCTTTTAAAATTTGAAATCTCTTCAGAGTACGATCTCGCGTTATAGTTGTTTGTAGAAATCTGTTGACATTGTATCTCGTATTAGAAGTACGGTTTGACATACATTTTACCAAGAAGTTTTTACATAGAAATTTAGATCTTTCTTCTAGTAATGTTATCTTGGCTTCGGCAAGTAGTATGTTAGTAGGTGTACTTTTTCTTAGGCCAAGAGCCAATCTGATAGCTTGGTTCTGTAGTCGTTCTAACTGTAGCTTTGCTCCTTAATTTTTTGGGAAGTAAATATAGCTTCCATAGTCCATTATGGATCTGATGTAGCTTTTATAGAAAGTTATTAGAGTGGAAGGGTGTGATCCCCACCAAGTACCTCTGAGGAACTTTATAATGTTGGTGGCTCTATTGACTTTCTGGGCAATGTAATTGACATGTTTATCAAAAGAAAGCTTGAAGTCAAAATAAATACCTAGAAATTTGGCTGATTCAGTTGATTTAATCATCATATCATTCAATTTAATTTGAAATTCTCCCGGCAGTATTTTGTTTTTGTTGAAATGTACGAATACCGTTTTCTCCGGAGATAGATCCAAACCCAGTTTGAATAGATTATTTCTAATTGTTTCTAGTGCACATTCCATTATATTTTTATCCTGATTGGGGTCTTTAGTTTTAAGGAACAAAGATATATCGTCTGCAAATTGGGAGACTGTTATAGCTTTTGGTATATTGCGAACAATGTGGCTAACGTATATAATGTAAAACAGCGGACTTAAAATTCCTCCTTGAGGAACGCCTTTATACAGTGTCCTCAGGAGATCTATGTTTGAATTAGTATAGAATAATCTCTCGTAGACAAGAAAAAAACAGAATTTAACGAGTTTAAAGGGGCACCCTATTTGTGCCAATATTTCAACGAGAATATCTGATTGAACGTTATTGAAGGCTCCAATCACGTCCAAAAAAATACCTAGCGTATGTTTTTTTACATTAAAAGATTCTTCAATATACATTGCAACATTTGTTAGGTTATCCGCACAGGAAAAACCTTTCCTGAATCCGGTTTGTGTATCTGGGATAATTTTTTCTCTTTCCAGCCACCAGCGAAATCTATTTGCGACCATGATTTCTAAGATTTTGCAGACACATGATGTCAGTGCAATAGTTCTTAAGCTATCCGAATTAGGTTTATTGATAAAATGTATAAATATGCTTTTCCATTCGTCAGGGAATTCCATGCTATGAAACATGAGGTTAAAAATGTCAAGGAATATATGTTTTATTGGAGTGGGAAGCATATTAATGACTTCATACGTTATCCCGTCCGTTCCAGGTGCGGAATTATGTTGACGAGAATTTAATGCTATGCTGAATTCTATGAAACTAAAGTGAGTGTCGAATAGCGTGTTATTTTTGGTAACAGGGAAAATGTTAGGGTTACTTGGAACCCACGGTGGGCATAGTTTTTCAAGAGCAGCTTCAATTTTTTCTTTATTTTGCATATTTTGTTCAATACTATCGGGTCTCATTTTTATCCATTTGTTTTAAAAAATTTTTGCTTTTTCCCATGTATACTTAAGGTCTGTGCTAAAATTGATGGTCTCTGCAAATTTTCGAAAGCAGTCACTCTTTTTCTTTTTAAAAGTTTTTTTAGCTATGGCAGCATTCTTTTTGTATTCAATTAAGTCTTTAAAATCTAAGGTAAATTCCCATTTTTTTAAGGCAGCTTTTCTTTTTCTCTTTACCTTATCACACTCTGAATCCCACCATTCTACTGGATTGCTATGGCGAAATTGGGGATTATTCCCTTTTTTTGGGGTGCAGTCTATGATTGCTTGTGTGATTTTTTTAATGAGGAATTTATACTGTGAGACTGAACTTAAACTGAGAAAAGAATCTGTTTTGAATTCATTAATATTTTCAGCCATTGTATTTTTAAATTTAACCCAATTGGTTTTTTTGGTCTGCAACTTGAAAGTCTTTTTGAAATAAATTGCTTTTTGTACAGATAAATTAATACGCACTGGATAGTGATCCGATCCCCGGGGGTCTTCATCTTTATTTAATACAATCTGTTGTAGAAGATTAGGAGAAGAAAAAACTAAATCAATATTTGATTTTGTACCTCGTCGCAGATCAATACGGGTTTTAGTATTATTGTTTATTAAAATTAAGTCGTAATCAGCTAAAGTATAGATGATTCTAGAACCATTTATATCATTTCTATTGCAATTCCACGCGACATTGTGGGCATTGAAGTCTCCCACCAATATGGTTTTATCATCTAATAGAGTATTACTAAAAACTTGATCCCATTCCTGAAGCGACAGATTTGTATTATTTCCGCTATTGCTCGGGGGCCTATAAACTGCAATGATATTAGTTTTATCTTTAAGGTTAGTCAGTGTAATGCCCAAAACTTCAGTGGATATGTTCGGAATGATGAGGTTGTTAATAGCTTTGTAAGCTATAGTATTTCTAATAATGAAAATTATACCTCCTCCTCTGGCGTACGTCCTGTCTCGCCGAAGCACCATAAAACCTGGGAAGCTAATAACTATGTGAGGAATGGTGTCGTTTAACCATGTTTCCACGCCTATAAAAATATAAATTTCATCTAGCATCACTCTAAGCTCCTCTAGTCTATTAAGAATGCTTCTTGTATTCCAGAAAACAATACGTATATCAGATTGAATAAATTGGTTAACTTTGTTGCTGGAATTATGCATTATGTTATTGTTCCTCTTGTCCTTCCAACGAACTAATATCTTCACTGGAAACTTTTAATTGTGGATTACTGAGTCTTTTCTTGATCTTTGTTATGCGACTTTTAATGCTGCGTTCTTTTAAATGACTATAGATTTCTGTTAGCATGTTATTAAGAGCTTCTATATCAGTAGTAAATTCATTAGCAATCATTTCGGTATTGGGATTTCCATGTGTTTTCACAAGGAAACTGAGTAATGTTTCATAATCGATTGGAAATCTATGACGATTACTTTCAACATGTTCCTTGGCAGGTAACAAAAGTTCATTTGTATCCTCAGTGGATACTTTTTTTCTTTCTTTTTTTGATTTTTTTGGTGTCTGTTGGAGTGCAGGAATGCGTGAGAATGCATTATTTTTCACTGTATCTTCAAATTCAAATTCTACGCTGCTGATATCAGTTGGACTGGTCAACGGCCTTTTTGAACCGATTGGCGTATCCTTGTTGATAATAGAGTTGTCCGACTCTATATCTGCGGCTAGTTCATCCTCCTGGAGTGTATTTTTTCTCTCTAACGAAAGAGAGGTTAACACTTTTGGTACATTGAGAGAGTCAGGCAATTGTACAGTGTGAGGTTCATTATTTCCAGTTGTTTTACAATATTTGGCCAGATGGCCCTCTTCTTTGCATATAAAGCATGTCAATTTTTCGGTGGAGAAGTAAATCCAGTACAGGGTATTATCAAAATTTATTTGCATTGACTCTGGCAGTTTAATTGTGTCTTCTGGGTTTACATAAACCTGTCTCCGGAAACTTAAAATATGTGCATAGCCCGGTTCGTTAATACCAGCTCTGATGCTTGTAATACGTGAAGTAGTTTTTATGTTTAATTCGTTGAGTTTTGATTCCAGAACGCTGTGTGGGATTATAGGACACACGTTTGATATTATTATCCTCTTTGATTTGGTGATCAGCGGCCTGATTTCTAGTACGTAGTTTCCAATTTTAACTGTTTCTTGATTTACTGTTAATTTATCTGCTTGTTCTTCACTACTCAAGTATATACATATTCTTCCCTGGGAAATCCTAGATACATATCTTATATGACATGGACCTACCTTATTCCCGATTGACAGTGTATATTCTCGTATAGAGATGCCCTCGATAGCATCTAAAACGATGGCTTGCTCCTTCTTCGGAAATTGCATTTTTTGAGCAACTGATGCATAAGACATTGTTTGTTGGGTTTCTTTTTGGTGATTATTGGTATTCAGGAACCAAAGGACTGCGAAGCTTTGTTGTGCCAATAATGATGATGATGATGAAAAATACACTATATATTAATATCCATAGATTAAGAAAAGTTTGGCCTCAATATTAAAAGTTTATAATTTAGTTTAGCCGGCTTTTGAGAGCTTTTAGAGATAGCTCATAACTCAGTGTGAACCATTCATAGAAGGCTTTGAAAAAGTAAATAAATGTAGTAAGTATCTAATGTGTTATCTAATCTAACCCTGACTATTTAAATCCTACTGTTAAGCACTGATAACAACTTTTATATTTTGACATATTATAATGTTGCTAACACTATTATGATTTTTTTTAATTTTCGTGTCACGCAGTGAACGTCTTGAATTTTATAATTTCATAATGCTATATAATGACGCAACGTAAAAAATTTCATAGACCTAAAGAAAGAATTTTTCCAATGATTAATTTCAATATACTACGTCATATATTTAATTGAAATATTTATTATGAATGCTCAAGTTGTCAAAATTACAACTGAAAGGCAACATGAGACAGAGAGACGATGATGTATTTTGATTCGACCACAATTTGTGTACTAATTTTAATCTGATATATTTTGTGAATAGTAAATATTTCATACGGTAGGTAGTGTATTTCGCTGCAATCGATTCCAATAATGCTATATTATAATGCAAGCACCAACATAATTTTATCGAGCTTAACGTGGAAACAGCTTTTTCCTCTGCCTCAAGGTTTTATCAATTATTTTGGTGGGCTCCGGGGTCTCTACCAAGCCGGGGCTCTAAGCTGTAGCCCCTTTAGCTCTAAGGCAAATATAGCCCTAGCCTGACCGTGTATACAATTATTTAAAAAATAGGCAACACTACCTGCAATGTTTTCTTAATTCAATGAAAACTAATAAGTATGACTGAAAACGTATGCAGTATTTTTGTCGGACCGCCCATAACTTAGGTTTGGTATAGATAGGCAGGATTTAATTATTCAATTTTAAAAAATAACCAGCACAATTTTGCAAATTGTATTCTTAGTTCAATGAAAACAAGTAAGTATGACTGACAAAGTTTAATGTGCACTATTTCTGTGAAAAGAATACATCCACCCCTCGCCACTGTGATGTAATTATTATGAAAGTACGAAGATGTTCTTTATTGACATACTTACAATTTTAATATGAATATAATATTATAATAGTTTGTTATGTTATATTAAGGTAGGATGTAGTTACAGTTGCTATATTTAATTACGTATTACGAGGGTGGGTCAATAAGTCCTTAGAAAAGACGACAGGTGGCGCGACTAGTACTGTAAGCGGTTTGTTTTCATGCAGCGGCACTACCGATTCAGTATGCTGCGAAGTTTCAATCAGATTGGTCGGGTTGTTGTGTGTTTCTCGTACATTTAAAAAAAAAATTTGCTTGTGGAAAATGGAAAAATGGAAAATGGAGAAAATTGAGTTTAGAGCTGTTATTAAACATTTTAATATAAAAGGGTTAACAGCAAAGGAAATAAAAAATGAGTTGGATTTAGTTCACGGCATATCTGCTCCTTCACTTGCAACTATTTATAACTGGTTAAATGAATTTAAACGTGGTCGTACATCAACAAAGGATGAACCACGCTCAGGACGTCCTGTAGAAGTGACTACACCAGAAATGATCAATAAAATCCACGATATGGTGTTAAGTGACCGAAGATTAAAGTTGAGTGAGATAATTGAGGTTACAGGGATCTCAAAAGGTAGCGTCATTTCTATTTTACATGACAAATTGGGCATGAAAAAAATGTCTGCAAGATGGGTGCCGCGTTTGCTCACAGTCGACAATAAACGCAATAAGGTGGTGGCCTCTAAAGCCCTGTTGTCGCTCATGCAACGCAATCCGGATGAATTTTTTCGTCGCTTTGTGACTGTAGATGAAACATGGATACACCACTATACTCCCGAGACGAAAGAACAGTCAAAGCAGTGGATTGCGAAAGGCGAACCATGTCCAAAGAAGGCGAAAACCGTAAAATCAGCTGGTAAGGTTATGGCTACTGTATTTTGGGATGCACGTGAAATTATTTTCGTTGACTATTTGGAAAAAGGAAAAACAATAACAAGGGATTATTATGCATCTTTATTGGACCAGCTAAAAAACAAAATTGAAGAAAAACGGCCTCATTTAAACAGGAAAAAAATCGTCTTTCATCAGGACAATGCCCGTGTTCACACATGTTTACGATCAATGGCTAAAATTGAAGAATTGAAGTTCGAATTGGTCGACCACCCACCGTATTCGCCAGATTTAGCCCCCAGTGACTTTTTCCTTTTCCCAAACTTAAAAAAATGGCTAAGTGGACAACGTTTTTTTTCAAATGAAGAAGTCATCGATCGGACAAATGCTTATTTTGAGGACCTTCCGAAAACTTATTTTTCTGACGGTTTAAAAAAAATTGAGAAACGTCTAACCAAGTGTATTGAGCTCCAAGGAGATTATGTTGAGAAATAAAAAAAAATACAAAAATAAAAACTGTTTTAATGCTTTTTTCTAAGGAATTATTGACCCACCCTCGTATAATAGATAGTTATATATTATTATTAGTGTTAGGTTTTCGTATCCCCTTTGCACCTTGCTGAACTTGCCGGTAGAAAGTATCGGCAGGGACAGTTGTGTCGTATCCCCTCAGTATCTTGTAGAACTTGCTGATCAGAAGTTTGCGTAGTTTTCTTAAGTCGGGTGTCATTACTGTGGGGTTCGATGTGCGTCATCAATGTGGGGTTCGATTTGACTTACCACTGTGGGGGGTGTGTCGTTGACGTGTTGTAGGTCATGGTGTTCAGGATGATGATGAAGCAGTCTAATATGGATGCAGGAGCTAATTTTATTTGCTGCGTAACAGTCGGTTCAATAGTATGTTACAGTGGTTATGTTACCATACTAAACTTATGATACGGATCCAAGGTCCGCTTCTCGATACAATGAGATGTTGTGCGGGACGATACGGAGATTGAGATAGTAATAGACCGGAAAGGTATATTCGAGTGGCATTCCCGATGAATTATTATTCGCTATGTATGCAATCAAAATAATATCTACCCATTATAATTTAGGTAATAACTATATTAATTGAGTCAGCTACACACTGTCATTTACGTCAATGGACATACGAGTAGCTGACTATTGTATAAAATATAAATATCGCGGAAATAACCTTTGCCATAAGCTATTTACTTATTGTACTATAATTTGACACTACGGAAATGCATATTAAAGAATTTGTAATTGCGGTACTGTATTTAATATCGCCGATCAATCCGCTGACACAGGTAATGAGTTATTTATCGCCATAAAATATACTAAATTATTGTTTATCTTCAGAATTATTCCTCAGAAATGTATCAAAACCATATAACTATTAATGAAACGAAAACATACTTCCGCATTGAAATATTTTGTTTATATGCCGAGCAATCTATTTGGGTAAGAAACGTGGGCATTCCAAATGACCTGCTCACTTAAATCAATACTTTGAGTGGTTATATTCAAATAATATAATTTAAATATGTGGAATTGGTTCATGTAAAAATGAGTCGACACGCAACCCTAGCTCTGGGGCATTGCAGGTTTTCTATTTTCATTGTCACGTAAACATTACTGCCATCTATGAACGGTCTACTAAAAATAGACAGGTTAGCGACTTTGCTAATTGAAAAATCTCGAGAAATCGCACAATTATTATTACTTTTACGTATATAATTTTGGTTTATTGTAGGTATAATATAAACATATCGCACGCTTAATAATAAAGTGACCTAATCCGATAAATGCAATTTTAAGAAAACGCTAAAAAACAAATTTACACTATTGATTTTAGGATGATTTTAAATGTTACCACAGTTCTTTTGCTTATAATAATAATTTGTTAAATTGAGATATATACTGAAGTAATTTTAAGCATGGTAATTGTTGAATTAAATTGTTTTTAGGGATTTTAAAAAAAAGTTATTATTTTACGTAAATTTATTACAAAATATTCCAAATTGTTTTGAATTTTATAATATTGTCATATCTTAAAATGAGTCTATTTATTAACAAGTAGAATTGAATTTTGTTTTACTCATTTAGAAATGTTGCTATTTATTTTTTTAAATAATAGCTTAGTTCAAATTTAGGACCAATTATGTTATTTTTGTATTGATTTTCAAAGGTATTAAAATTTCATGTAAAAGTTGGATAAAATGAAATAATTTGATACATACTTAGTAATGGTTTTTAAAAAAATATTAGTTTTATAAAAGAAGACGTAACATGTAATGAGTGAAGTGAATGAGTATATAAATATTGTAGCGGTCTATAAAACGATACTGTATGCGTATGCGAAAGATAATGGGACATAATGTATATTTTCACCCGGGGAATAATAGTGGCACAACTCGAAAAACTTATTTTTGCAGAAGAGCAGTTTAAATATTTTATGTTGGTGTGTTAAATCAGTTTTTTTTAATTAACTTTATAATAGCGTGAAGTTGGCACACCTGAGTCATTATATTTTGAATATTATCCGCAACAACAATGGCACAATGATCATTGTGCCACTATTTCTGCTTGAATTCAAGTAAAATGTCATAATATGATAATGACAAAAATTCTTTTAAGGCTACCATTATATTTTTAAGAATTATGCCGCTATTTTTGCGGATAGAAATGATATCTTGGAACATTTCTGCATACTTAACTAAAAAATGACAAATTTGGATATGTGCCACTATCATTCCTCGGGTGCGTAAATTGCGTCAAGGAGAAAAGGGACGAGTTTAATAAACGCCGACAATAAGTATTGTCCATTGGTAAATTTCAGACAGACACATAAAAGTTATAATACAAAGTACCAAGAGCAGTAGTGATGTTATACTATTGGCCCATTATCACACTTTCCCTTCCACACACAAAATAATTCTGCCAATAATAGGTAGGCATACCTATAAAAGAATTTACGAAGACTAGGATATCTACATTAATCTTTCTCTGAATTGTTCAAAAATACTTCTCTACCTTTGCCTTTGAGCGAATAATATATAAAACCATATATTCCAGTGATAAAAAAAAAGTGTTCAGCGAACGTTTATTATAGAACAGTATTTTTTAAATGAAAGTAGATTTGTTTCGTAATAATATTACCAGATGTCCCCAGTAGTATAGGTTCCTTCACCATAATGGAAAATAAAATTATGATTCTATACAGTCTTGCCATCTGTTGAGTGTACTGTGTTTCTTTATATGAGGTTTGTTTCTTTACTAAATGAAAAGTTTTTTGTGAAACTTTATAGATTGGTACAATATTCACAAGAAAACAAAAATCTTTGGCTCAAATTAGATGCGGATTGCTGACATCAACAATTATTATTAAATCATTAATAGTCGTTAGTTAATTATGTTTTAATTTTATTTTATAAATCACAAAAATATATATTTAAGATAAAATCCTTGAATACTAACTAACTCATGCACGTATTGCTTCTAAAAATTTAAAGATCTATGTCAGTCAAATATTCAGGGCCATTTTAAGTACTTAATAAGCCCTTTTATTTCTAGAGGCTAATGACCGGTTTTTTAAATTATTATTATGCTTTGTCGTGTATAATTATAATAATTAATTATTAAGGTTGTTTAAAATCATGATTACTAAATAAATATTTTTAAAGGAATTTTTCCTTGTTTTAGATTGTTCGTATTTTTTTAATGTATATATTTTTTGGATGAAATATTGTAGGGCCTAAAAGGTTCGTAGGCCCCCGGTACTATGCCTACTGGGTGTGTTAAATAAAGCGACTGAGTCATTTTTTCAGGCAAATTTTAAAAATGAAGGCATTAGAAAAGTGACGTAAAATACTTCGATTTTCATTCGAAAAGTAAAATTACTTATAAGCGTATGATTATGAACGGATTATCTTAAATTTCTCGGAGATTTTTTTCAGCCAAGAGAGTTAAGTACCTAATAAAAAAGAAAATTTTGATAATTGTCTTGATTCTCAAGAAATCAATAAACCAATCTCGAACTCTCGGGAAAACAAATATCTTTGAATTGAATTCTCAAATCTCGAGATATCACAAGCTCTAATCCTAGATTTCTGGTGTAAATACATATTTTTTTTATTACCTAACGACTTTTTTAAATAAATAAACAGATGAATTTCCTTATAAAATATTCTAGGAATATATGAAAATTGTGATTAAAATCTTTCACTGTCACGGAAAACTTTTGTTTATTTTGTCGTACTTTACTATCCGTTTTTTTTTCAAATAAATAAATATTTTCTCACACAAAATAACGAAAACATTCCTTTTGTATGGTAACATAATGCAATAACCTTGAAAACTGGACTAGACTGCGCTACGCGAGATTTGAAAGCTAGTTAGTGAGTGCTAGATCCCCCAGGATGAACAAAAGTTTTTGAACCAATTTTAGTACATGTACCATGATAATTTTTATGATAATCTTGGATATTTTATTTTTCATCTACCTATCATTACCTACAATAGTATAATATAATTATGGCTCCCGTAAAAACACCGTTAATAATCATTTACACTAGGTGGAGTCTCATATACTCAATGACATTCATATTGACGAATCATCTGGAAAAAAAATGACACTCACTTTATTGTCGGGTCTGCCGAATGGCATAATCTGTTCTAACGCCATTACAATAAAGGCGATATTGCTATAAATTCCTGATGCTTTTTGTTGGGTCTGCCGAATGGTTCGGTTCGAACGGGTTCGCTCAAATGAACATTGACATTAGAAAAACTGCTCTAACGCCATTACAATAAAGGTCATATTGCTATCAATTCCCGATGCGTGATATCGCATAATGGAATTGCGTGATGTCTACCTATACATGCGAATGCGCGAATTTACTTGCTAGCTACTGTATTGAGTGCGTCGTCCATTAATAATGTCATTGCATATACTGGATAGATCTAAATTGTACATTTTATATGGTGAAATAAATAATAAAAGATCATTTAAGAAACAGACTTCATTTACAGAATATTGAAAAGAGTTATGTAGAATTTACAATCACGTCATATTATTTAACATTGAAGACGATTTACTTAATTCAGTCACTTGTGCACTTGTAATAATCCGATTCTGAACACTTAAATTTATCAAGACTACATTAAAAGAAGACGTACATTGTAATATTATAGTTACATGCATTATAAGACAATAACGTGAAATGTATGTACCTACTCGCTTAATTTATTATTGATTAGCAATCGTATTTAAGTTTTCGACTATACTTAATCCGTTGTAAATTAATCTTCAACTGGCATAATATAAAGATAATGATAACTGTGATATTAATCTAATATTTAGTCGGTAGTATTTGATGTTTTAATTGATGTAAATAAAACTAAATCTAGGCTGTAATGATAATTTTACAAATGCATAAAAATAATTTATAATTCATTTAAACAAATATATATATTATTGCCATTACAATCTTGGCCACCTTACAAAAAGGTTTCTTAACAGCGACATGGATATTAACCACTTCCTTAAGGCGAAGTCTTCACTGAGCCTTTTTTAAAGAGGCACCTAGCGGAAAAATGCGAAGCTTGCAATTTGAGACATTTTTTTTTGATAATTTACAATTTCAACTGTATTAATGAATAAATATGTATCTGAAAACATTAAAAAGAAAAATATTTTTTATTTTAAGTCAAAGATAAACTTACAATTGTAAAAAATGTAATAAAATGTGAATTTGTCATAATTATTATTAAATTTAGTTTATTAAGTTTTCTAAGCATCACCTAAGAGATTTTTGACTAATTCAAAGTTTTAATAGTTTTATATCTATTTTAAAAAACATTGATTTTTATAAAAAATATAAATGTGTAAAACTTGAAATCCTTTTTATTTAAGGCTATGTTACAGTTATAGTTGAGGCATGGTCTAAAAAGATCGTGGCTAGGCGATGCGCGGATTGTGTAAATGACGCGTGCCGAATGAAATATAATTTGTCATAAAAATCCAACATGCGTCCATTTAATGTGTATTGTTATATTACTAATAATAATAGTATATTCATTGGAATGTTTTCTTTTTTAAGTACATACGTAAAGTTAATTAGTCATCTTTACACAATTTAATAATATTTTCATCCGACGACAAGACAAAACAAATCGACGTGCGCACACCTCATTCTCTGTCTCCGATTGGCGACGAGTGAGGAATTTCGTCGCACCTACTGTTGAAAATTATTTGCCGTTTCACTGAAGTACGCTCTTAACCTGTGGCGATTCGGCGTTTGCCAAATTAACGATGCTAACTAGACGCTAGGACAGCTGGACGCCGCAAAGATTAATGAAACGCGCTAAAATTGTACGTTACACCATAAACCAGCAAGTAAATATGCAAGTTATAATAAATCGAGGTTCATGGTTTTTACTAAGACTCATATTCTGCCCCCAGAAGGAAAAAAGTCAGCTTTTTGACATAAATCACAAATTGAGTACGTGTACAGATAATGGCTCTAAGTGAAATTTTGAACCATTTGACATAAAGTCAAAAGCAGTATAAAATTTATTTCAGTATAAAAATCGACATATTTTCAATTATTAAAACGGTAGTTATTCTAAACAAGATGACAGTATAATGAGATTCATAAGCAAAAACACAGCATCGGTTGAATATATACTGGTTTTTGCTTATACCATAAATCAAAAGATTCATCCACATTATTAAAAAATTCTTGAGAAAATGAAAAGTGTGACTGGCAAATTTAATAGCTATCTTTTTTCTTATGGGGGTAGTATTGATGTCGTGGTTTTACCTTTTGATCTTGCACTGAACTACAACGAAATGGTAGAATGAAAGTATAAAGCTTGATATTCTATTGCTTAACACAATCACTGCTAACCTTTTAATAACCACATTTAAATAACACGTTAATTATATCTAATGGAGTAACTTCAAGTACTCCAAACGCGCCAGTCGCGGTGTTAGCACTAAATGAGTTTAAAATGTTTACCGATCAAACAATCGTAAGTGACTTCAAAATATTTTTTTGACAGACGTGCATTTATAACAGTGGCTAAGGGTGGTGGTAGGCTATTCCAACCAATGACAATTCCAACATAAATAGTGCACATTAAACTTTTTCAATGGTACGTATTTGTTTTCATTGAATAATACTACAAATTGCAGATAGTGTTAGGTAGTTTTTAAAATTCAATTGAATCCTGCGTAAACCAAGTCATAATATATTTAAAATTACGCCATTAAGGGGGAGAGGCATGCCAGCAGAGAACCTAGCGGAAAAAATACAAAGCTTGCAATTTGAGATTTTTTTTTTGATAATTTACAATTTCAACTATGTATATTGATTAATAAATATGTATCTGAAAACAGTAAAAAGATTTTTTTTTAATTCAAAGATAAACTTACAATTGTAAAAAAATGTGAATTCATTGCACGGTCATATCTTATTATAACATTATATATTATGGTCATATGTATTATTAAAATTTAGTTTATTAAGTTTTCAATTTTTGACCGTTTAGATTTTTGACAAATTCATCGTTTTAATATGTTTTATATTTATTTTAAAAAAACATCGATTTTTATAAAAAATAAATGTGTATAACTTGAAATTCTTTTTATTTATATATTTTTAACTATTATAGTCTGGTTTAGTAATTTGAATTTAAAGAAAACTATCCAATACCATCTGTAATTTATGTATTCTTAATTCAACGAAAAGATGATTGAAAAAGTGTGCACTATCACCTAAACTATTATGGTTTTGGTTAGGCAAGGTATAATAATAAACTTTAAAAACTAACCAGCACCATCTGTAAATTGTATTCATGCGACTTCCACCACTATCAATTAAAATAATAATATTGTTATAATATAAAATAATATTTACCTTTGACAGACCAGAACACAATAATTTATCAAAATTGTTATCTTTATAGATGATAACCACTCATTGCGTGTATTGTTTATTTTTTATAGTTTATTACAAAATAAATTACAATAAAACTTGTCGGCTCGTAACTTTATTTATAACTGATAAAATAACATCGAATTCGACTTCATATATTATCATGTTTTATCTTCGATTATGTGTATTTAGATGTGATAAACCAGTTTGATTTGCATAGCCCGAATTCCATTTAATCAATGTCAGCTGCAACCAAAAATATAATTTTAATGGCGTTAAGTACATTTTTTTAAAATAAATTATTTATTATTCAAGACCTAAAAATGCATATTATTCTAATCATTGAAAGGCTTTATAAATATATGTATTGTAAAAATCTGACTAAGCAAAATTCGGTTACATGTAAGTTGTACGTATGCAGTTCATCGTGGGACACTTATTCGTGCGCCGCAGTACGTGAAACATGAGTTCGTATAACATTTTATCAAATGACGAGTTCTTCGTTGAACATTTCACCGTGGGATACATTTGTACGTATCTTACAAAATGCGGCGATAGTTTGCAAATAGTACTGTTCCAATTAGATTAACCCTAACCTAACCTAACGAAGTAAAGACATCTCATAAAATTCGCCACATGTTGTAGCATACGTACAAATATACTCCACGGTGAAATTTTTAACGAAGAACTCATCATAAATGTTACACAAACTCATGTTTCACGTACTGCGGCGCACGAATAAGTGTCCCACGATGAACTGTATGTTTACGTACAAATTTCCGGATACGGCAAAATTCGATCACCACGTTTTCGAATCCCACTTAATCCAAGATTTTTATAGGCACTTACCAGTGGCGAAGGGTGGAAGTAGGCTATTAAGATCCGACATAAACAGTCCACACTAAACTTTTTCAGTCAAATGTATTGTAAAACGTACTTTTTTTAATTCGTGCATGCGATCTTGCCAACTGCAGGACATTTTCTTATTATGGCCAGTATAATACTTACTGTCAACAGTAAATCCATGCACCTGTAAACGGGGTATTCTAAGTGGCTGGATTAACTCTGGTGAACCTATATTTTACGTACACACTCTAAGTATAATCGCCACCTCTCTCAACTATTAAACTTTTAATTTTAGATACTTTTTTAAGGTTTAATCATTCCCTTGATTCTAATACATAATTTCAATCCGCAGAGAACAGATAATGTGATCGCATAAAATCATGAAATAAAACTAAATATGAAACCAAAATTCATCACAAATTATAATAAAGTGTCAGGGTAGCCATTGTGTATGAGAAGTTATTCAATTCTGAGGTAACCAAAGCTAAAAAAAATTAAACAGATTTTAAATATAGAACATTTAAAACAAAATAAACAATTTTTCCTGTCAGATAAATGAATTGACACAGACGCTCATATTTTTTAACGTGTAAATTTTTCTTCAGTGCGATAGGAACTATTAATTTTGGTTCACTGGTCATAATTTTATTAATACTCTGCTTTCCTTTGGATGAAGAGGTCCATCGCCCTTGCCATGTGTGGATTGCGGCATCACACGCCAGAGCACGTACAATAAATTCTTTGACCGACCCGTCCCATGACCCCGAGACCTTGTGTTTAATAAGTTTTTTTAGTGTACTTCCACGATATCGTGGTCACTCCAAGAGCAAAGCTGAATCAATTACTGTGAAACTTGTTCAAGCAAAAGGCCAAAATGTCGAGATGGAAATATTGGATTTCCTAAATCATTCTAAATCTAAAATACTATAATAATTATGTTATAATCATTTCAAACACATTTTGATGTACATTAAGATTCCGCTGTTGCAAAGACAAGATACCAAATGAATAATTAACGTTTCAATTCGTAAAAATATTTTACATACGATAACATAAAACCTACAAGTTCAAATTAATTGAATATCATTTCATTCCTAAGTAATGAAGTTACAATTTATGATAAATTAGTGATACCAATATGAATTTGTTTGAACTTTAATCATACCTAAGTAATCCCACCCACAAAGGCCGTGCGGCTTAAGCATCGGCCTATAGTGTCGTGGGTCCCAGGTTCGAATCATGGGTCGGACAAATACACATATTGTTTTTCAATTTGTGTAAGAGTCCAACATTTTGCAGCGTCTTGATTACCATGACCACTAAGCGATTATGTAGGTATATTTTTATCATTTTATCAAAGTGAATTACCAATAATTAGCGGTATTTTTCAATAGAAAAACCTTCATCAACTATCTTTATTTTCTGTATGTTAAATTCATCAATAACCATAAACTCGTAAAAAAACAATATACCCATTACTTTTCTATTGGTGCAATTGTATGCAAGATATTGTTTTCTTATCTATGGCGAATTGGCAATATTAACAAACATTTATTACAAAGCAAAGAAAGAAAAACTATAAGATATTGAAAAACAATTGAGCATAGACGTTGTTGGTTGCTGGATTTCTTTTAACGTTGTAAGTACCTTTATAATTTAAACAATAACAAATAGTTCTCTGTTTACCTCTTTCTCGTTCCCTTATAGCTGAGGATCGTGACATCCCTAAAATTCAGACATCTCTGCTTCTCTCTGGGCGGAGTGAAAGCTGTCCCCAAAAAGCTCCTTCACTCGGTCGCTCCTGCGCGGCACCGCTCTTCCTCCGATTCGCCTTCCTTGGAGGTTAACCAAAACTACCACTATTTCCAGGTTAACCGTATAATACGTCAAAAAAACTGCAGAATGCATCTCAGACATTAAAAATTTAAAAATATGTTCACCCACTAATTTAAAATTAAGGGATGGGGATAACTGGACGCCATGACAATTGGGCGCTGCACTGTCGAATGAAATAAATGTATACATTGCCGTTCGTTACGATTTTATACAGAGAGTAGTCGATAAAGTTTAATCAGTTTCTATCTACTACTTAGTAGTTTTAATTCATGTTGCTCTTAACATAATGTTTTTTTATTGCGGATTGAGAATTATCATGCTTGAGGCATTATATAAAAATTAAAAAAACTCTTGACTCGTTGGAACTTAGACATATGCACAATTAAATCATTATTTACGTGTTCATATTTAAATCATTACTCAGTATTAAATAATATACATATTATATTTTAAAAGTACCTATAATTCACGAACGTCTATTTATTTTCAAATTTCATTCGATTGCGTGGCGCCCAATTGTCCCGGCACCGAATCGTCCTAAACCTAAAATTAATCATGCATAAATAATTCATGTAAATACATATAGTTTTTATTTTTAAATCATTTCGTATCTTCAGTATCTACCTACTTTAATGTAAAATCATATTACCTGCAAACATTGTTTGGTTTCCTTTACCCTGTATTATAATTGAAGCAGTTATATGTACCATATATCTTTATAATATATCAAGAGTTTTGCACTATCATATAAATAGTGATTCCTATATTTTGGCGCCCGTCGAAAACAAACCAAAACCGGCGTTTGGTGGCCAAATAAACAGAGGCTGCAAATGGCTAGTTAAATTAATTTCCATTTTTTTTATATAAATTACATACCCAGTGTAAATATTCCATTCCCAGTGCCTTTATTTTATTGTACCCACTGCAAGTGAATATATAGATTATTGAATTGTTATTTTATTACTTTGGTTACTCTAGGAATTTTTTTAGAGTTGGTAACTAAGGTAATAATAACGAAATAATCCTGTCGCGATATATTCCACTTCCTATGGATACAATGTAAGCAAGGCATCAGGAAGGGATGTACCCCTAACACTAAAACAATGGAAAGTGGATTGCCTTCCGGATGAGGCTGGAACATGGTTTAATTCTCGAGTGTGAATAAATATGGGATAAACTTTAACATGACGTTTTAAAGAATAATGTAATTTTCAATAGTTATGTTTCTTTTTCATAATATATAAAATGCATTGTTACGTAAATGAAATTCGCATTCAATATTGTTAATATTTGAGGACATTCCGTATGCTTTTTTTTGGTTTTATGGCCTGACCAACATTGAGTCATAAACCAAATATCGCTTAAAATTCCTTGTCTATAGCGACTGACTTCAGATATCTATTTATTATGTGAATATATTGCTATACAAACAAATCTCCCTCGAACCTTTCTTTTTAACATATGATCAATACTTAAGTCACTCGGTCTTTCCGGTCTGGATATGACTGCTTGAATCAATGAGGTTTGAAGCTGCATATTTCCCAATAACGAACGGCCCCGATTACCTTACGAACTGTCAAAAATGGTGTACGCGAATGTACGCGTGTACGCGAATTTAGCTAAAACGCAAATCATAACCATAATCAGCATATCAACGACTTGAATCTTATTATCTGAACCTACTTGTTCTTGAATAAAACACCGTTCTCCGTTCTGCAATCGAACCCGGTCGATTCTAGATTTCTGACTATAGGGCAAAACACATAAGGCATCTAATAAACTATTTCTTTTATTCAACGAATAAGACACAATATTTGAGAATGTTACATTCTATATTTTATTGTACATACATAATTTGAAAATATCTCATGCATATTCTCTAACTATAGGCCAATAGCAGTTCTTTCGGCTCCATGTAAATAATTTGAATCGATATTACATATTATACACATCAACCGTCAAATAGACTCTCGCCTCTCCGATTCGCAGCATGGTTTTCGACTTAGGCGGTCCACAGTAACAAATCTTATAGTGTATAATAATTTTATTTCAAATTCTATGGATAAGTCAATTCAAGTTGATTCTGTGTACACAGATATTTCCAAGGCATTTGATCGTGTTGATCACGATATTTTATTACAAAAGCTTTGTACATTTGGCGCGTCATATAGTATACTATGTTTTTTTGAAAAATCGCCGTCAATTTGTAGATTACCATGGGAATGAATCGCGGATTTTTAGAACAAACTCTGGTGTTCCTCAAGGTTCAAATCTTGGCCCAATTTTGTTTTTAATATTTTTTGATGATATTGTCAAAGTTATAACCAATTCTTCTTGTTTGCTATTCGCAGATGATCTTAAACTTTTTCGAACTATTGAAACCCCATTATGCTGTGCGATGATGCAGTCTGACCTAGATGCTATCTCGCAATGGTCTATATTGAATAAACTTGAATTCACTACCTCCAAATGTAATATTATTTCATTCAGTCGTTCAAGGCACACCTTATTGTTCCCATACACATTTTCTGGTATAATATTGAGTAGGGTAACGGAGATAAAAGATTTGGGTGTATTGTATGATGCAAAGTTCACTTTCAATCAGCATATTCTTGATATCAGTAATAGATCTAGCAAAATGCTTGGTTTTGTAATGAGGGTTTCAAAATCATTCGAAAACGTCTGAGTGCTACGTACATTATACGTATCATTTGTGTTGAGTATTCTTGAATATGCCAGCATTATTTGGAGTCCTAATAGGTCCATCCATACAATTAAGTTGGATCGAGTCCACAATAGATTTCTTAGATTTCTCTACTTAAGAACATACGGGTTCTTTCCTTATGATAATGACAATAAAATGAATTTTCCGACTCGTTTTCTTCTGGGTATGCTATCAATGCAATCCCTGTCTACCCGAAGAGTGATTGTTCTTTTAAAGCATTTCTTTTTACTTCTTCGTGGGTTCATTTACAATCCGTATATACTGGCAAATATTAATTTTCATGTTCCCACCAATATCACTCGTAGCTCCACGGTCTTCAAGATACCTCGTCGCAGGACAGATATTATGTTTCATGATGCTGTGTATCGTGCAATTAGCTTATTTGATGGCACCATAAAGGTTGATTTGTTTTTTATTAACTATATAATGTTTGTGGACGTATTAAATAGGCTAAATTTATAATTGTATAAATTATCATATTTCATTAATATTTACACATGCTGTATTTTTATTGTTATTTGTAATTAAGATATTGTTATACATTTGTATTTATTAAGTATTATGGCGCATTGGCCAATAGCTGTAATGCCGTAATACTCTTTTTATAAATAAATAAATATTATACACACTAGAAAAAATCTTTTTATAACGCAATTTGACAAGCATTGCATGTAACAACCACTAGTTATAATCGTTGTAATTAAGAAGGATGCCCGTAGCTTATATGGAAAATAACATTGACGCGAATCCAGCGGATACAAGTTTAAGTCCCGTCGGGTGACGAATTTTTTTTCTACAAAAAGATTTTGTGTGTGCATGAAATGTTTTAAAATTATATATGTAGGTAGGTACATAAGGCATCGTTTCAAGGTTCATAATTTTATCGCTGCAAATAAATAAATTACTATTTCTGTTGCAGAAAACCAAATCGACCATGAAAATCTTCTTTGTCACCCTTGGCCTGGTGGCAGCAGTATGCTGCATGCCAAGAACCATGATGCAGCCTATCACTAATGAAGACTCTGTCAAGACTTCCTTGGGTCATACAAGCCACTTTCTCCCCCCAACCATCAAATACACCGCCAACATGCACAACATCACCAGACCAAGACCTGAAGGATTACCTAAATTTGCTTATTCTTCTCCATTAGTTGAGATTATCATCAACCTTAAAGGCCGCCAGATATCTTTACCTGTTGACAAGCTTTCATTTCCTGATTTTGGCACCTTCCCGTTAGTCCCAATTGAAACTCCAGGTTTCGGCACATTCCCTTTAGCTCCCGTTGAAACTCCAGATTTCGGCACATTCCCTTTAGCTCCAATTGAATCTCCTGGTTTCGGCACATTCCCTTTAGCTCCGGTTGCAACTCCAGGTTTCGGCACATTCCCTTTGGCACCGATTGAAACTCCAGGTTTCGGCACATTCCCTTTAGCACCGATTGAAACTCCAGGTTTCGGCACATTCCCTTTAGCTCCGATTGATACTCCAAATTTCGGCACATTTCCTTCGGCCTCCGTTGAAAATATACCAGACCATATCCAGACAATACCAAACGCACCCCCAATGTAAACATATCCAATCACACCTAACACACCTTCAATCGGCACCTTCCCTTTCCATCCTACTGAAGACTTATCCAGGCCAATTAACAATAAGGTTTTCTCAGGCAATTTATTAATAGCCTCTTATTGAAGCCAAGTTCTATTAATAATGACAGTGGTTTATAGACACCTGTTTATGAACCATTTATTCGCAGACATTAAAAGTTTTCTAAATGTTGAAATATTTACATTATAAATCTAAGCATAGTATTAATTATTACTGAAGTATGAAAAGTAAATTGTATTATTTTTTTATATTAATATCGTACATAGTAATATAAACTCTTTAATGAAAATAAATTGAATAGAAAAAAATATTTGTAATGTTTTTTTATTACTAACTTTATATAAATTCATGTGGGCTCAAAAATTATATAAAATATGCTACGCCGAATGTGTGAAATTGTGTATTACATAAAATCGGCATGTTTTTGGCGAAAATTTCATGAAAAATGCAAGCCCGTTGCTTTATTCTTAAATTAGGCAAAATATCTGCCGAATGCGTGAATTCGGCAGTAATTTTTCTACCTAGTTCAAGCATTGGGCAAATTAAATAGTAACGCTACAGTGGTGTTTTTCGCAACTAAACCAAATGTGTCAAATGCTCATGCATTGGTCAAAATAGATGGTCGCGCTCCGGTGGTGTTTTTTGCAACTAATCAAACTAACCAAATGTGTCAAACGTCATTGATTATATATAAATATACCAATCAATAACTACAATGACGTTCATATCCATTTACTATGCCCAAAAAAAATCTGTAACTATAATATGATAACGGAAGAATTGTATTAAAATGTATTTTCGCGATTTGATTCGTGCTTTGGTTTCAGGCAATGGTCGATTGTTTGTATGTGATAGTATGATTTGATAGTTTGTTGACACTTGTTAGCTAACCTCAAAATGGACATTCAGTTGAATTCAGAATTAAAAAACCTAACCTCATCTAACCTAACCTAACCTAAACTAACCTAACCTAACATATCGTAATGATAATAATATCCAGTTTATCGGCTATTTTCAAAATGCGTTTTCCGCTGTATTCCGTATAACCGAACAGTACCTAATATTATATTATGTCCAATTATAACTAATAAAACTATCCGTATTAAATTTACTTTTTCTACTGTCATGTTGACAGAATTCCATACCTTGCCAAATTCACACACTCGGCAGATAAATTGCCTAATTCATGAATAATGAAAGCTCGTTGTCTTATTCATGAATTAAGAAAAATATTGCCGATTTTGTATAATACGCAATTTGACACATTCGGTGTAACATATACATTAAACATGTAATATTTTTTTCACCTATGCCATACGCGAAAAAAGGGTTAAAAACTTACACACTTCAAATTCAGAATTAAATAATTATATATAAATACAAAAACCTCTTATACAAGGAGCAAGTAAGTAAGTTTTAATTTAATCAACAAAGATATTTCTTAAGTTGGAGTTTTGTAATTTTTCTTAATTTTTAGGCTTAGGTATCTATCTGTTTGTCGGTTGGGGGTAATATCGTTTTAAACAAATATATTTTGGGGTAATTCTCAAAAATCCCGCCAAATATTTTTGATTTAAAAATTGTCCCTTTGACGAAAAGTTTATGAACCCCTGGAAAAGATCCACTGATTAATATTAAACTAAATGGAATTAGTACTACATAATATTATTGTGTTTTATTTTAATTAATAATAAATGATTTAATTAATATAAGATATCGATTGATTTTAAGTATTTTATTTATTATAATTAAAATAAATCTTCTGAAACAACTTAAAACATCTATGACTTGTTCAAAATAAAACAATAAAATCAGAAACGTAGTAATTTGTAATAATTTAAAGCATTACTTCTAGATGTCAGTATGTATCTCGTAACACACGTCAAAATTAATGTCTACGAGCTACGCCGCGTCGTAGACACCGCTACGAGCCTCTACGAAACATAAAAACCCGCATTAAATATACGTCGATACAATGAGCTATGCGATACTAACAAAATCCATACTTGTAGTCACCTACTAACTTATTTAAAATTCTAAGTAACCTCCATTTTAAACCTTATTATAGGTCGTGTAGAAACCTCTTGTATTGTCTGTGTATATTGTCATTTGTGCGATGATTTCCAGTGTCTAGTTTACGGGATGATTATAATTATATACAATAACAATGCAAGTTATAAGTGCGTTAAAGCCATTAACATGTATTATATATTATCAAATACAGACTAAATCCGAATGTAAATATAATTACTTCAACGATTTCGGACTTTAACTAGAGGACGATTCTTATCTACTGGACGTTTAATTCTTCAACATTGTCTGTGCGATCGAAGTGTTGGTAGGCATAGATATTTTTATTTATATTTACCAGTGGCGAAGGGTGGAGGTAGGCTGTTAAGATCTGCCATAAATAGTGCACACTAAACATTGTTAGTCATACGTATTTGTCTTCATTGAAATGATACTACAATTATTTACAGATGGTGTTGGTTAGTTTTTTAAATTCAATTAAACCCTGCGAAAACCAAACCATAATAGATAATAGTCAAAAAAATCGCCTATCTATAAAATATCTAAAATTATGCAATTAAATCATACATAACTTTTGATATTTTATAGATATAATAATAGGTACCGTTTATATATTATAGTTTGATTTAGGAAGGGCTTAATGAATTTAAAATAATAAGCCAACAATATGTGAAATATGTATTCTTAATCTAACGAAATCTAATAAAAAAGTGTGCACAATTTTGTCGTATCGCCCAAAATATACCAAAATTATCTGGTTTGGTTAGGAAGGGTTTAATTGGTTTTTAAAAACTAACCAACACCATCTGTAAATTGTAGTCTAAGTTCAATAAAAACAAATACGTGTGACTAACAAAGTTTAATGTGCACTATTTATGGCGGATCTTAACAGCCTACCTCCACCCTTCGCTACTGATATTTACTATATATGGCGGGCTTTTGACTTTCGTTGGAATCCAATCCCGAGCCAAAATTTTGATCCCGGGATTTCGGGATTACAATTACCCGGTATTAGTATTTTTTTTCGATAGTTTGTGTTAAATTTGTATATACGTATACAAATAACATTGATAAAATCGGTCAAAAATGTCTAGTATAATTAATACTATTTAAGACATTTGTTGTTAATATTGTGTTCGTTCAATCTTGGAAATACATAGGTTAATTAATGGAGTAAATAACATTGTAATATAAATATTAATGTAAAAGGAAAACAGTGGTATGTATTTATT
The DNA here is from genome assembly GCF_057557595.1 of Rhyacophila brunnea. Taxonomy (NCBI): domain Eukaryota; kingdom Metazoa; phylum Arthropoda; class Insecta; order Trichoptera; family Rhyacophilidae; genus Rhyacophila; species Rhyacophila brunnea. Next base: position 12,407,077 of record NW_028232816.1, on the reverse strand, counting down.
TAAAAAAAAAAAAAAACAATGAGAAAATTTTAATATATGTTCATAAAATTTGGCGTAGAAACAAGTGCGTGCTTGCACGTCCGTGGTAATGGAGGTTATACGCCGTCTAGTTCCGTTCAGTGACATCTAACTAGTTAAATAAATGGATTTATTATTTTTCTGATGTTGTTACGATTATGTATGGTAGCAAAAATGGTTATTTATTATCCGTGAGCATCCGGCGATTCCCCCTGTGACATATGCAGGTACATACACGTTACTAACATAATGATTTTGTACACATAGCAATCGATTATGATTGGTAAAAAAAAATCGATCAAGTTTCGGGATTATGTTTACTAATCCCGGGATTCAGAGGTGTCTAAAATTGTCCGAGATCCCAGGATTGGATTCCCTATGCACCACAATATGATCGGCTCAACCAATTGGCGCCCGTGGCACGTTTTTTGATTTGGCAGTCTTGATGAACGATTCATCAATTAATTTCCAAATTATTCTTATCTACAACGTGTATATTGTATCAATATATTAATTTATTTTTCAAATTAACAAACCCTTCAACTAATGCGTCATTATGAGGTGCTATTGTTATTTGAGGGTATTTCATATTTGTGAATATTTGTTATTAAAAGTATTTGTCATCGCCGTTCTTAAACATTCTTAAACCATTTTCATACGTTGCCATTGTATATATAGATAGGGCATATTGATTGTTTTATTATTTAACAAAACATAACTTTGGTAGGTACGTAAAAGTCTGGTTAAACAAAAAAATAGGAACTAGGTAGGTGTACATATTGATTTATTTAAAAAAAAAACTTCTCGTCCTCGAAGAAGTGCTCAACATTTTTTTTTCATTTAGCTATTTTTCGTATAACATGTTGTGTTGACCATAAGGTATACAGATAGAAATGTGAAAGCAGATCTAAAAACAGCGTGAGGATATACAAAAATTAGATAAAAGGTACTCAACCGGTGAGATAATTTTTTTAATGTAAAGATATCTTCGGTATTACTAAGTTTAAGTAGGTAGCTATTTCTATAATATTATACCTATACCAAATGGTTTTCCCCGATTTGCCGCCTTTCAAGTAAATTCCGCCCTAAAGCGACGCTCAATCTGCCTATTCCCACGGGACGTCACTGAATCTACTGTCTGTAGTTAAATGTTGGGTTAGTTTAGGTTAGGTTAGGTTTTCATTCTTGAATTCATGAATTTTGCCAAAATCGGCCATGACAATTAGCGCGGTTCCCGCCTGGCTTCCCCATAACCGACTTATACCATAAACAGTTTTCGGACCGTTGATTAATTATAATAATATATACTCGTATATCATCATCATCATCAGCCTGAATCTATCCACTGCTGGGTGAAGGCCTCTTCAAGCTACTTCCACTTCTCTCGGTCCTGTGCATTGCGTTGCCACGTACTTCCGCAGAACTTTATCATTTCATCGATCCAGCGGCCTCTAGGTCTACCTTGCGGACGTTTTGTACCTCTTGGATACCACTAGATGACTAAATTTGTCCAACGATTGTCTCTTCTTCGTGCTATGTGTCCAACCCACCTCCATTTTAGGCTTTTAATGAACTCTATTACATCGCATACCCTTGTCTGCTTCCTTATCCACCCATTCCTCTTATTGTCCTTTCGCGCATACTCGTATATAGCAATGCGAATTGGCTTACAGATAGTTTAAATGTTAGTCCTAGCTTCTTCATTTTGCCATGGTATCTCCGGGACCAATCTCCCCCCAGTTTGGCATTATTTGCTAAGCTCAATTTCTACCCCGTTGTCTATCTGTATGGCTAGATCTCAATGACATTATTAATTAAAATGTCATTGCTAGATCTACACAGTGTTGTAGCCGTTGTACCTATAATTAATATTGAACTACAGTGCAATAACCATCCAAGGACATCTGTGGTTCCAAAATAGAAAAAAAATCCGTCCAATTTCGAAAGCTTTTTTTAGCCCTCCCTTTCATTATTTTTCATTCCGATTTTTTTATGCAAAATCAATTATTTGTTGGTAGATCAAATATTTGTTTTCCAGATTTCCTTTCAATTCGTTTTTAATCTTTTTTTTGTGTGTAAACGTGTATGACTACAAATTGAAGGTTCATTAATAACTATTAATTTTACTGATATTTAGAGAACTTTGTTCTACTTAGGTCATTATGCTTGGTATACCATTGTGATGAGGAATCTTAGTCATTGCTATCAAAACGCGCACTCTTGTCTGCTTCCATATCAATGGGTTTCGCTTGTGGCCTTTCCGCGTTCCATGACCTTCATACGCCTCTCACGCTGGGTTACTCTTGACTTTAACATGTTATTATGGATCCAGGATGTGAGTCATTATTCTGACTGACCAACTTATTTCAATGTCATAAATTAATAAATTAAAAAAAAAAAAACAATATAAAGCCCCACATCAACATGGCACTCATAACAAGATTGATAACAGAAATTAAACATTTAATTCAGAACATCTCCACTGTTGGTTTAGAAAAAATGAATTCTTTTTCCATCCGGACCCAAGGACTTCCCCTCTTCCATATTATAAACTTTTTATTTGTATTTTAGGCCTGCATTCCATTAGGCCCCAAAAATATTACGTTATTCTTGTGGCATTACCAATAAAAATTCATGCAGACAAATGAACATATTTTTTTTACAGTTTGAAAAATGAAGTTCCTCGTCTTGGTGTTCACCCTGGTGGGTAGCGTCTCTTGCAAACCAACCTCGACCTTCGACATCAGACCGCCTTCTGGATTCGTCTCTGCTCCTGCTCACATCAAAGGACCAACAAATGAAGTACATATCGGTATCATACCAATTCCTGTTGAAATCGATGGACCAAACGGTATCATGCCAATCGAAATTGATGGACCGGGATCTATATCAATTCCGGTTGAAGTGAAAGGTTTCAGAGCGACAATGCCAATGCTGAATGAGGTCTCTCCAACCTACCGACAAATTATAAAAATTCCCCAACAAAAAAGTTTTCCATTGATTCCAATCATCAAAAATGTTGCTAACAGACCATGCGACCCAACTTGCGTCAGAATATTTCCGATCATGTCGATTGAGAAAACTTCCTCCCTTCTCCCTATTCAGCAGCCAAGCGATATTGAAACCCTCCCTTGTTTCCCTATAGAAAAACCACGAGATATTGGAACATTCCCTCCTTTACCAGCTGAGAAGCCTGGAGACATTGGAACCTTTCCTCCTCTCCCTATTGAGAAACCAGGAGATATTGGAGCATTCCCTCCTTTACCAATTAATAAGCCAGGAGACATTGCGACCTTCCCTCCCTTCACTATTGGGAAACTAGAAGATATAGGAATATTCTCTTCTTTACAAATTGAGAAGCCAAATGATATTGAAACTTTCCCTATTTTTTCAATCGAGAAGCCAAGAGATATTGAAACATTCCCCCCTCTTTCGCTTAATCAGCCAGGTGATATAGAAACATTCCCTCTTCTCCCTATTGAAAATCCATCTGGACCAGGATCATTCACTCTTTTCCCAATTGAAGACTTAAACAAATTTGACCATTTGGATTCATCAAATCTCCTCGGGTCAAACCTAATTGATAGTGGAAACCTCTTGGGGTTACCAATCAATGACAATAGGCATTTACTGAAACCAGCCATCGTTGATAACACCGATTTGTTTAATCCAAATGTAATTAATAACAGATATTTTTTGATGCCAATTATCGAAGATAACAGTAATTTGATCAAACCAAGTGTAATTGACAACGGACATGTTTTAGGGCCAACCGCCCTTGATAACAGCAACATCATCAAACCAATTGTCATTGATAACAGGCATGTTTTTAGATCAATTATTAGAGATAACACCCATTTGCCCAAACCATCAATGATTGACAAAGAACATCTCTTCAAACCAGCCATTGAGGATAGCCATTTTGTTAAACCAGCTGTGATTGACAATGAACATCTTTTAAGCCCAACCATCGTTGATGACAGCCACCTGCTCGAACCAATTGTAATTAATAAAGGACATATATCAATGCAAACTATTGGAGATATAAAAAAATTGCTAAAACCACCAGTGACTGACAATGAACATCTCTTCAAACCAACCCTTGAGGATAGCAATTTTGTTAAACCGTCCGTGATTGACAATGCACTTTTAAGCCCAACCATCGTTGATAACAGCCACCTGCTCAAACCAATCGTAATTAACAACGGACAACCATTGAAGCCAACAATTGGAGATAAAACCCATTTGCTCAAACCATCATTGACTGACAGCGAAAGTCTTTTGAGGCTAACCATCCAAGATAATAGCCATCTGCTCAAACCGTCCAATGTTGACAATGGTCATCTTTTGAGGCCAGCTTTCGAAGACAACATTGATAATGAAGATCTATTGAGGCCACCCATTGAAGATAACGGCCACTTGCCATCCGTGACAGATAATGGACATCTTTCAAGACCAACCATCCAAGATATAAGCAACTTGCTTAAACCAAACGTCGTTGACAGTGGGTCTCTTTTGAGGCCAATTTTTGATCAATCAGTCCACCCCGTTATCAACAAGCCAGCCAACAACTTTAAGCACTAACCACTGGTGCAAGATGAGAAAATGATCTTCTAGACACATTCTTTATATAATTAATTTAATTTCAATTAAATATTATTGAATAATATTGAAAAGTTTTATGTTAGGTAGGAGATATTTCTATACAATTTGTGTAATTTGAATGGGGTGAAATACCTAAATAGAAAAACAACACATTTGTATGATGTAGGTATATGCATTTATTATATCTTATAAGAATTTATAAACAGGGAAAAAATATATTTGAAAAATTTAACAAAATAAACACTTCTGTACATTAATTAATATAATATTTATTTTATATTAATGAACAAAAATCAGAGTGATCAAAAATCAAAAATATACAAATAAACATCTCAGTGATAGTAGGTAATATTATAAATATGTATAACTTTTATGCGTCAATATATCGCATCATATGGTTATCAGCAGTTATATGGGAAAACTCAAAAGTTATCGTATTTTGTCAGCTCGAATTGCCTTAATAATTAGATATCAGACATACAACTTATTCATAATATTCAAATGAATACAATAAACACATCGGAAGCGTCTAATAACAAAAACTGATAAATCCATAATTCAATATTAGTGGTAAATAATTACGCTTTTGCGCATCAATTGTAACTAGTTGGTTTTAACATTAGTTTCTCTTTTCTCAAATGTATATTTTTATTAGCACATTAACCCCTGTTTGTATTCACGAAAAATGAAATTGGATGTCTCAACATAATATATTTATATCATTTTAAATAATCGATTTTGGGTCGTTTTAGTAGTTATAGACATTACATAATGTGTGAAATTTCACATAGAACATGGACACATTTTTTGTTGAATTTTGACCATATAATATCGTCACTATTCTGGCAGAAGCCACTAATTCGAAAAAATGGCATATTGAGTTAGTTATACCAAAATGTTCTTTATTTCAAACTTTACCGTCTGGAAACCTTCTTAATAAATAAACAGTCTTTATTTTAAAGTCATCCTTTTTACGATTACTTAATAAACTCACATGATAGACCATTTCAAACATTTTAACAACTTCAAGGTCAAATGAAACAAAACTAGTATTCTCCAGTTACTATGTTCTGCCAGAACAGAGACGATATATGGTTGCCTAGAGTCATAACTCACATATTCCAAAAATCGAGTTTTGAGATAATCGCAAAAAAACCACCAGAGCACTGTTTTGAAAGTATTGAACTCCCTACTAATGAGTGAATGAGTCAATTTACATTATTTAAAATATATATATATTATACTCTTAAGGCTGCAGACACGAAATAGAGCTCCCTGATTGGTTAGAAAGGCCTTGATGACAGAACTCAAATTATTCATTGAAAAATGTGATTTATGACACCACCAGTCAACTTTGTCAAGATTTTCACATGGTTTAAAGTGACTTTTGGTAGCCAACTATTTTTCTTTATATAGATTAACGTCTTTAGAATCACTTGGTATATTAACTCAAAAATGACAAAATTTCAAAATGTGAATTATGACTCTAGGTGACTCATATGGACTAATCGGTTTTTGTTATAAGACGCCTCATATGTTTTTGATATAACATTGTCAATATATTTTTAATTGTTTGACTGCATGCATTTTTCAGATCATAAATGAATGAACACAACAAAATAACTGCCAACTCTAAAAATATACATTTGAATGATACTGTTTTAAAATACCGCATAAAGTATTTTTCTCACATCCCCTACTCCACCAACCAAGCATCTTTTATTCGTATCAGTGACTTAATAACGATATTCATAGCATGAACACATGTGCATGCTTGCCATTCGCTCTAATCATCGTAACGTATTAAACCAATCATGCTCTGTGCGGAACGCCTGACATGGCAAGAAGAGGACAATTGAGTGAAATTATAGTATCTTGAATCATAATACGTGATAACTTAACAATATGAACTTCGTTAGAACAATATAACATGTGGGAGAAAAAACTAACTATCTATTATATAATACGGCACCACTTTTGGCACCACAATAAAAATTGGGATAAAAACAAAATTTATTTCAGATGAATATATCTGTGTGCATATGGAGATAAATCTTAAAATAATTTAAATGAGTTGAATATGCCTAACGCATATTATAATATGAGAAAAATGACAATTTTTGACATCTCCCTTTTCCATCTGCACACAGATATCACACTGTCCTACAAATTTTGAAGCCGTAGAATCAATGTATTCCTTGCAGATATTTTATGAGTGTTATAAATATGTTTTTTTTTTTATATGAATAATAAACTTTACTTAAAAAGAAAACTGTACTTTTAAATTATTTTGAAAGCTCTCGTCTAGAACAATATAGTATTTACACCGAGTTCTAAATCAATACAATATACACTGGGTCACATTTTATACACACTTCCAAGGTACCAATACGATTTACGTATTTTATATATTAAAATATAGGTGAATCATGGATAAAAACAAGAACAAATGCATTTCTGTTTTGCTATTGTTTTAGTAGAGGAAGGACAAATTATTCTTCTGTCATTTTCAACGCATTTTACACATGCGTAGGTCACATGTATTAAACACAATAACGAAATCAGGGCTATATTTTGACACTAAAAATGCATTTAAGAGTATATTACAGAATGTGCAAATTGACTGCTAGGTAGCCAGGTATCGAAATAGATTTAAAATATTATTCATTCAAATGGTGCTATCACACTACTACACAGTAAACGAAATAACTTAGTGTTGGAATAATTGAAATAAAATATTTTGAAAACGAATTCATGCTCTGAATAAGATGATAGTTTGAAATTAGTGCTCGGCCCAAAAGACATAAAACGTGCCCAGAATATATGGACAATAATATTTAATTGATACCAATAATTATTGTACAACATGAAAATTTCCATATAGAATAACATTATATGGATAACTACATAGGCAATTCATTTATTTATCTATGTAAATGTAATAATATACAGTAAAACATTTTTTTATTTAAACCTGTTAATACATAGGGGGTTGTGAATGAATTAATCCAATTTATTTGTTGATTCAACAGATATATGATAATAAGTTTACATTTAATATTTACTATTTCAATTATTTATGTTGATCAAACTTATATTGTAGTATTTCCAATATTTTAAAATGACTTTTATTCATAAAATAATTTGAATTGATGAAAAATTCGAATTTTGTATAATTCGAATTTTGTATAATTCGAATTTTAGATAATTCGAATTTTGAATAATTAGAATTTTGAGTAATTCATAAATATCAAATTTTGACTGAACAAGGTCCCATTACAATATGGATCTAATTCTAAATTTTGAGTACAAATATAATAAAGATACAATAGGATTTTTAAGATAATTATAGCACTTATCTCATATTGTTTTCTTAGTACGTATATATTATTTTATACTTTACAATCGATACGTAATAATTATTGGAAGCAATAATAAACACACTTAGTGGTTGACTTAAAATTTATCCAAAGACCTTACGAAACATATTTTGTCATAAGTAAATATATTACGATGAGCGCGTCTTACAAATACCTTATATTTATAATATATGTATGTAGGTATTCATTACTGCACTATATTTTTTTAATATATCGAAAAATAGAAACTATGAATAATATTGTAATATAATCACTAGAAATATTTTTTTAAACACTAAATACACATCAGGATGTAACGTAATCAAAGCCAAAAAGTGGATATATTAAAAACAAGCCTTTAAATAAATTTTAGAACCTTGTAACATTGTAAGAGAAAATACACAAAAAAATATTTAGACTTGCTCTGTAAAAACAATAAAAGTGTTTTTAGATTTCAAACGTAGAAATAACTATTATGAAACATTATGACATAAACACATGATAGGTTTAGTTAAAATGCTACCGCGATAAAAATGTATAAGACATAGGCCATCCGCTAACGCAAAAACTGAAATGTGACGAACTGGTTGGTGATGGAACTCATAAACTGGCCAGTGACTGATGCTTCGCACACGGCGCTACTGAAACCTAATAATCTCATAACCTCAAACTGTCAAACCTATTGTCTTTCCTACTTCATTCTAAGCTTTTTCCTTAATATCTTTATGGGAATATTCTGGCAGCCTGTAATGGCAGCCTGTAAAGGCAGGAGTATTTTTCAACATCTGCCACATATTTTTAATTAAAAATCGGTTCGCCCAGCTTTAACTTTTGACGTCTTGACTTGATATTTCTTGTTCAGTTCAGTTCGGTGTTACCAATTTTGGTAAGAACATATTATGATTTTGGTGACTGGGAGACTAGCTTGTCGCGTCTCTTCGGTTTCGGTCGCGAACGTTTTGAAACTGAGAGATTCCAGTCTTGCCGTCAGCGAGCCGCCATTGAAATACATTAGCTAGATACAGGAGTATCAGTCTCGTCTTTTTTGAGTATTCTGTGAGCGGATGGCCATACTCAAAATATCTTCTGTCTTCTACTGTTTTAAGAACATGAAACCAGTGACTAAATTAACTATGTTTTAGTAGCAACATGCACCTGGCTGGTAAAGATAATTCGAATGTCATAATACGGATTCTTATATTATTACTATAAAAGATAACGCTTTACCAATCAGTCTCACATTCAAAAAAACAGTTAAATTAACCACCTTTTTAAATGCGTTATTATTTCTAGATTAGTTTTTCACGCGCCTGCCAGTTATCTAAACTGTAAATTTTATAACTAACTGAATTTCCTATAATCACCACTTCAATTATCCAGCCCAAAAAAACTCCAAACTATAAAAACACTAGTAAAATGAAATTTTTCCTTCAAAATAATTTTAATTAAACATTATAAATTTAATAGTTAACATGTTTTTAAAATGTGACAAAAATAATAATATAGTTGAGCACACGATAAACAAAATAAAAAATATATTTTTTTTTATACAAAATTCACATTATGCGAGTGGAGAACAAGGTTCTAAGTTTTCGTTTTTGGCGAAACACTTAGAACCTTGTAGTATTAGGCTCACGATTAGGTAATTTTAATATTTTATACAATTTATCAATACGAGGTGAAAACTTTGATTTACTCATAATGAAATATTATGTTTGATTTAGACATTATTGAGGATTGTAATTAATACATTATACCAAAAGCGACTTAATTTAACATTGTTTTTCCATTTGTTAAACTCAAGTAATTGAATTACTGACCAATTTAAAATTGCCAAAGACTATGTATAGGTTATGCTTAACCACAGGACTGCGACACCACATTATTATAATAACGAAGCAACGCCATAAGGTCACAATCACGTAGTATAGCATCCAAATTGCTGGTCAAATTAGTAATCAAATATAATACATTTATTATAAACAAGATATCATTATTTTCTTTCCTAAATTTATACGTTCTTTTATAATAGTGTTATAAAAACAAGTCATAAAAATTTTGGACGATTATTTTGAGATACCTACTATGACGTAATCTTTATAAACGATTTTATTTATTTTTTATCTCTAACCAGAATTTTATTAACCTCAATTACATTTATGAAATTTATTGGTGTTTAATCATCGGTATGAATACATCACCACATGATTGTATTATGAGAACTGATACAAATAATAAATTCATTAATATTTACAATATTCATGCATTTAAATATCAGATGTATTTTTGTTAACCTTTTCTATGGTTCATGATATTACTATGGCAGTATCTGACAGGCCGCAGATTTTTAACGATACACGTTGAATGTAGTGCGAAGCTCTTACTACAATTGCTGTAAAACCGATAATTTGTCGCTTAGTATTTCATAATTATTCAAACAGATGTCACTGTGTGTTTAATTTTTTCGATTATGCAAATCCATCGACAGTGGCTAGTAATTTGAGTTTAAAGTCGGACGAGATAACTCGCGAAATTTGTATGCCCGGCCTGTCGATCTCGGCATCATAGAGTGAAAAAACTCGCTGAAGACAGAGCCAGTTAAGCTTTTTAACATAGCGCTATCCTTTGACGATTTGATATTATTAGTATATACTATATTCGATAACAATGAGATGCAACATAATAAAATTGTATAATATATCTGTGGGTGACAGGAACACGGTGATAAGTTTTATAAATCGAAAAATGAGTTGAAGATGGCAAATGAACCATAATACACACATGCACAAATAAGAAAAAGGAATTACATAAAGAAACATTGGAGTTTCCATAGAATATGGTCTAAAAATTAATATTCTTTTGGCTGTCCTGAAAAGTAGCGATTTAAGACTTAACGCCTTCTCCTTTTCGCACACAGATATTACCTGGCAGTGAACAGTATAATAAATATTAATATAATTTGAGACAAGTTGTTCAAAAATACCAGTGAATAATAATGAAAATTAAAAATGTCCCAAATATCACAAAAAAATCTCTTTAACCCTTAATTGCATGGTGTTGCCTTTCAGCAACAAACTGTATTATTAATTACTTATATTTTTGTGTGAATGAAATTTTATTTGAAAACATACAATGCAATGGATAAAGCGTGCTGACAAAATAGTTATAGTTTTTATTGCCAATTGCCATTTACGTGCCACCATTAATTTATAATGTATATAAAACATTCAATTAGAAAAGTGTTACCATTAAAGTGTCACCACCATGCATTTAAGGGTTAAATAGATTACAATAAGAAATATAAGTTTATTTATATGCCTATAGTATAAAGTAGTAGGTTTAACATTATATACAAGAAAACTGATAATCATACATATTTTGTGAAATCCAAAGAACCAAATTGATGGGTTACTATTGATTATTAACCATAAACAATCGTTTGCTAATAATCTGTTATACTTTGTCAATGTCATTCGATGAGATGGCAACATTTATCAATTCAAAATTTAACTTCTCTACATCACAACATCGATCGGGCTAGCCTTCTACCAGCAACAAGTATACTCCAAAATTTGGGATTGACCATTAGTGGAAAAGGTAAATGTGTAGCAGAGATAAAAAGGCGCACACAGATTGCAAAAAATGCGAAACACGTCTTACCACTTAATGGAAAGATTGAGGAATTTCAATTCCCATGAAAATGATGCTTCTACAAACATTAGTGTTCTCCATATTTTTGTCGAGCCATGGATTCTGAAGGCAAGGGAGTGGAAGGCAATGATGCCTTCGAAACGCTGTTGACACTGAATGCTTCGCATTTCTTGGAAAGAGCACAGGACAAACTCCAAGTAAAGGAACGGCTCTCGATAATAATATGTCTGAGACGCACTCTGCAGTTTTTTGGACATATTATACAGCGTGGACCGGATAACCTAGAGAGACTGGTAGTTTTGGGTAACCTCCAGGGAAGGCAAAGCAGAGGAAAAGAGTCAGCGCCCTGGAACCTACTGAGGACAGCAGAGAACCGAAGAGGGTAGAGAGTCTTTAATTCCGAGAAGATAACTGATATTCAAGGTTATCACGATCCTCAGTTATGAGGAAACGACAAAGAAGTAAGCCATCGTGGAAAGAAAACTTTAACATTCTTATTGAATTCATTAAACCCATCAATATTTTCTGCAACAGAAGACTAATATTCAATATTATAACTTATTTCCCATTGAGATACAGAAATGTGTAATAAAATATCATAAATTTTATAGGAAATTAACCAGAATTAACCTATACATATACACAATAATTAGAAAACACCAGATAAGACGCGTCATAAATATGATTATGACCATCTCTATTGATACATAATATAAAAGTCTTTTATGTAGCCTTAAACACTAGGATAAAGAATATTGGAATTGAATCGATGGTGTACAATTAAAAGCGCAGAAGAAATTGTACACAAAGACAAAAACTTTCGATCGCGGCGTACCGCGGCAAACGAATCAATTAATAACACTGTTTATTTAATATATTTTTGGAATTGAACCGTGAATCATCATCACCATTTGCCGTTGGGCAAGTTGTATGATGACAATTTGTTTGAGCCTCAGGCGATTGCTTTCGCCTCGGGGACAAACGCCTCCCAGTATTTGATTAGCTGAAAACATAACAAAAGTCTATATTATCCATTTACCTAAGTAATGAAATTTAAAGGTACTTATTTATTTCTCACGAAATAATATAATCCAAGAAAAAATATGAAAGACAAGGGGGTCCTTCCATAATAATTTAGTAAAATTATTAGTTCAAAAGATTTTAACAAACCGTAATAAAAATAATACATTATTTGAATACAACACTGGATAGCAGGTGTTGCCAAAAAATTGATAATACATTACAATTAGCCACTTGCTCAACCTATTAGGTTCACACTCTAAACACACGATGAAAAAACAACATGTGAATTTGCAAGACACAGGATTTGAACCCGTAAACTATCCTTGACATTATAAGCCATGTCACCGCTCGGGCATCAAGTGTGGTTATGATTATTAAATATTTGCCTTGATTAAAAATTATTTAATCAGTGCTATGATGCTACTGAACACTGAAAATAGGAGAAATGTTTTGCGGACCGCTAACGCAGAATTATTTTAACAATAAAGACACAATGCACAAACACGAGTTTTGAAGATTTTATTGGAATTATTAACATAGACATTTGGACGCCAAAAATACACGGACAACCAGAAAATTTATGCAGACCACTGGTTGAGAACCACTGAATATGCAAATCGAATTATTTATGTGTATTTAAATTAGGCACGATCATGGCCCCCACATCCTGAAACGGGCCCCCAGGCCAGGCCCAGGACCCTCCCCTACCTATAGGCCAGGGGGGGGGGCAAACTTTTTGGATGGAGGGCCAAATTCAAGAATTCAAAATGAGCGGCGGGCCGCAAGTAAAATACCATTTTTAGATATACACTATTATTTATTATCACGAAAAATAAACATTACAAAAAAATTAATGAGAAGAATGAAACTTTTGTACATTTTTTAACATTTTTTTAAATTCAGGTGTTAATTTAGTTGATATTCTCAAAACTTCTTGTAAATGGGCATCGGAGATATTTGATGGTAAAGAATTTTTATTGAGGTTCATGATCGAAAATGTTTGTTCACATATATAGGTTGATCCAAAAATAATGAACATTTTTCTTGCATAATCTTTAAGTTGGTCGAATTTGTCTGAATTAAGGGCACTGTAAAATTTGGAGATTTCTTCACGACGATGCATCTCTCTTAAATCAGTGTCACACTGCAGATCAATAATCTCACGTTGTAGCTCTGTCGGTACACTATCAATATCTATTGAAAATGGATCGCGTACTATTTGTAAACAAATTTTAATTTATTGTCAATATTTTTTAAAAAATTATAAAAAAGTTATTCGTAATCAGAAGTACACTTAATGATGGCGGGCCGCAAAAAAATACCCGGCGGGCCGCAGTTTGCCCCCCCCTGCTATAGGCCAAGGTTCAAGGCAGTGTTACAGTCTACTCTAGTGTTAGAGCAGTGTTCGAGGTAAATTAAAGGTATCCAGTGTATTTTAGCGAATTTTTGTATCTTTGAGTATCGAAACATCAAAATGAAATATAGCCTATTGTACAACCATATATTTTTTTTAATGTTGATACTCTTTAAGTAAATGTGTGTTTATCTCACGTATCTGGTTGACCCGTCACGCCGGGCCCCCAGGTTAGAGCCCTATCAGCCCCCCATTGTGCGGTCCATGGGCATGATACAATCAAATGGTGACATGTATATCGTCGCCGTAGATGTCAAGGGAGTCAAGCCACACATTTGGCGAAAATGAGTTAAGTACACAAAAGCATTTTAAAACCATCAAAGATGCCGTGGTCAATGGATTTGAGCCACAAAAAGCCCTATGTATGAGTATTTTGTAAATTGCCAATAGACCTAGCACACATACATTAAAGTAGTCAATGACGACAAGCCGCATAAGTCTTTTGACTTCCGAATAATTTCACATGATTATGTGACTTAACGCTGTTGACCACTGGGACTTCCCGCTCAATCTGTGGCCCGGTACGCACGCCTCGGCTCACATTCGACAAAGATTTATAGTGTTGTCTTGCTCTAACTCAGCATAAGAAACAGAGAAAACTGAGTTTAGCGAGTCGGGTTATTCACGCCAGCACCTGTATCGTGTCATATTATTCATACTAACATTGCGGTTGGTTTATTTGGTGATCTTTTTTCTTTGGGTTTGCGACTGTAAGCATTTTTATTCAGTGTATTTAGTGTGATTGTTGTATTCAGTTGTGATTCAGTGAGAAAAGGTGCTAAATAATGAACTATTCACGTGGGAGACTAATGGTTGCAGCCGTTTTAAATTCTACTAATCAACATACCCGTAAAGGTAAGTGTCGATGAAATATTGAGCTAAAAACACTTACTAGTTAAAAATGTTGATTCAGGCTGCTTTGACAGCAATGAGTAATGTGTGCGCAAGCTGTATTAGTTTTATTTCTTTTACAGACTCTCACGGGAATGCCGTACAAGCTGGATGTGCAGACCTCGAGCTGAATATGCAAGCTCCGGACAAGATTGCTGGTCCAGCCATATATACAGAGCTCCAAAATGTCTCTCCAAGCACACACGTGGGAGGTCAATATTTTAATTTGTTGGTTATCAATAATTGTTGGTTTGATTAAAACCTGTGACCATCAGAGAGTCATTTGCTAATAACAAATTATTAATATTTACCTTGGTAGTTTCAAAGAAATAAACTACTTTGTTTTGTTTTACAGATTGGAACGTCAACCTGGCACCAACACTACTAGATTCAAATGAGTCATGCCAGCAGGAACCTGCATATTATCAACACAACATTAATGTTTCAGGAACTTATACTTCTGAAATAACCGAGAGCAACCATAGTAACAATCCTGTATCATCCATCCCCACTTCTACAGATCAGACTACAGATGATTTAAGTAGGAAACGCAAGCGAAACCCAAAAATGTGGAAGCGGAATTCACAAAAGATATTGAGAATGGCAGGCAGCGAATATCAAAGCAGATCCGGAAAAAAAATTCGAGCAAGGGCGATAAGAGAAGTTAACTGTAAGTGCCATTATAAATGCACATCCAAAATAGGAAAATCACAGCGGGAGCAAATGTTGGCCGACTATCTGAGTCTGGATTCCGAAAGAGCAAGATGGGCCTTCATTGGTAACAGTATAAATCGTATCCCAGTGAAACGAAGGTACCATGGAGACTGCACCAAACGAGAGTATACCTTGCAATACTCTGTGATGTGTAATGAATTGAGAGCCCAAGTGTGCAAACAGTTCTTTTTGGCGACATATGACATCTCGAGCAAAAAAGTTGAAAATGCAATGAAAAAGTTGACTCCTTCAGGTGTCACTGATATAGATCGGAGAGGTCACAAAGAACCGCCCAACAAAAAACCAGAGGAAGTGAGGAACATAATCAGGGACCACATCAAATCGTTGCCCGTAGTTGCTTCCCATTACTGCCGGAGCAGCAGTAAGAGAAAATACTTGCCTTCTGGTTTGAGCGAGACTCGTATCTACATGGACTATGTAGAGTATTGCAAGGAGCATAATGTTGAACCAGAAAAGCACGGCTTCTACAAATCGATCTTTGTCACAGAATTTAACTACGGCTTTCACACTCCTAAAAAGGATCAGTGTGACTTTTGTACTCAGTACAAGAACAAGTCAGACGAAGAGAAGGCAAAAGACGAGGAGGAATACAAACTGCACTTGACTCGAAAAGAGGAAGCGAGAGAACACAAAAAAATCGACAAGGCCCAAGCTATGTGTGATCCAACAATTAGTTGCTTTACCATGGATCTGGAAAAAATATTGTTGACTCCAAGTTTGCAAGTAGGACAGTTGTATTATACCAAAAAGCTGAAAACCTACAATTTCACAGTGTATGACCTGGCTACTAGACAAGCGACGAACTACATGTGGCATGAAGGTGCAGGTACAAAGGGTGCTTCGGAGGTCGCCACGTGCCTGTGGAAGCTCTTGGTTTCAGTAGGCCCCAAAAAAGAAGTAACTCTGTATTCGGATACAGCTTCAGGTCAAAATCGCAACTCAGTTGTATCTACAATGTTATTACGTGCCGTGGAACAGCTGCCCATCAACACAATAAACCAAAAATTTATGGAATCAGGGCACTCCGAAATGGAGTGCGATTCTGTGCACTCCACAATAGAGGCCCGAGGAAGGAAAGTGGACGTATTCACACCAGAAGGATGGTATATGGTCGCCCGTACCGCGAAAACTAGTAACCCCTACCATAAGGTTGTGGAAATGGCATATTCCGACTTCTTCGATTACAAGAAATATTGCAGTCAAGTGATGACCAATAAAACTCTGTCGGAAAATGGAGACAAAATGAAGTGGCTAAAGGTAAAGTGGTTCCAATATCGCAAAGGTGAACCCACGACTATCTTTTATAAATACCAATTGAGCCAGAATAACTTTGAGTCACTACAAATCCAGCGAAGACGGCATCGAAACGTACCTACCCTAGAAGTACCAAGGCTGTACAGTTCCAAACCTAGAATTGACCAAGGTAAACTAAAAGATCTGTCAAAACTATGCCAAAAAGGTAGCATTCCGTCAACCTATCACGACTTCTATAAAAATTTGGAGCCTGAAGATCGTCCAACTCAGAAAAACAGCAGCTCAGAGAGCGATGGAGATGATTAAAATGTGTGTCTAGTTTTATTGTAACTTAATTGTAATTATATATTTTTTTCTTTTATTTTGTTAACTGTCAATTCATGGTGTAACTGCATTGTATTGTTGTTTTAATTTAATAAAACGCAATTTTTTTGTAGTACTTATTCCACTTTTAATCAATAAATTAGGACCGGTTTCGTCCGCCTCATAGGGACATTTTCAACTGAAATGAACAAGTTGAAAATGTCCCTCTGAGGCGGATGAAACCGGTCCTAATTTATTGATTAAAAATGGAATAAGTACTACAAAAAAAGCGTTTGATTAAATTAAAACAACAATGTAATTATATTTTTGAAAAGCTAACTTTTTGTTTAGAGACGACTATGTTCACATACTGAATGAAATCAGGTAGATTCTAGGTTAAGGTGGGCACCATAAAAGGTCAATAATAGACTTTTCTTTAGAGTATATCCACAAAATGTTAGTGCTTTGTCCACAAATTCTCAGTGTTCAACAGGCATAAGAGGCCTAACTCTTTTGACTACCGCACAAGTATGCCAACTGTACATGTCAATATTCAGTGGTCAAGAGATATAACACACATTACTTTTAAAATACAATTTTTTTTAGTTATTCATTCAAAATAATAAAAAGATAATATCACAAAGTATCTACGTTCAAAGTTTCACAATTCTATCTTTAAAAATAAAAAAGTTACAACAAAAACTGTTCCTTTTTTTGTCACACAAAATCTTTGCGCGCCGATTTCTCAGCATTATGATTTTGTGGACTGGCTCCCTTGACATCTACGGCGACGATATAATGTCAATGATATCTATGGATTGTTTCAGTTGTAATTTGCATGAGTCAATTACCTGCGCTTGGTGGGCCATATGGTCTTCCAGGTACCTAATGATGGTGGCTCTGAATTCCCTGACGCGGGCCACCTCAAACAGTTCCATCTCTTTCTTGATCATACTCGAGATGTTGTTGAACTCTTGCTGGCCTCTTTCAACTTTTGCCTCCCACTAAAAAAAATCATACTAAATGAGACTAAAGCTAAAGATAAATATTATCCTTTTCAATAGTGAGGTAATTGAATAATTTTGTAATAACTTTGTATTCTTCTTCTTCTTTGTCCACATCTATCTGTTCATGCATCAAGCATACTGTACTGTATATAATTTATTTAACATACATAATTTTGAAAACACTTCTGAGAAATATATAACCAATAGAAAAAACCATTTTTGAAAAAAATACGACACCCAGCTGGAATCGAACCAGCATCTCTTGGGTTTCACGCCTATTCACATAGAGCACTATGCTATAGGTACCATACTTAATTGCAACAAATTTTAACTGATGGCTCTTAATACTCTCTGAAGCGCTTTCCAAATTGAGTTACTATTGACGATCGACTTTTATATTTTTAAATCAAAGTAGGTATGAGGTGTCTGAAAACAAAAGCGGAAGTTTTTAAAAATCGATAGAAACAAAAACGGCAATATACTGGTGGCAGTTGGTGAACAATTCCATTTTTGTTTTTATTAATTTTTAAAAACTGCCATTTTTGTTTCGAAACACCTCGTATGTATTACTTTAATTACTAACCAATGTCACGTATCACTCCAAGATTTTTTGTTGTAACTTACTTGAGCTAATAATTTAATTAATTTTTAATTTTTTTTAGGCAGCAACCTCACAATATGTAAGATGCGCCCATCTCTACATAGATGATTCAAAAAAATTGAATAGAGCAGAACCAGTTCTTTTGATACCAGACCGACAATGATGACAGCTGAATTCGGTGTCATATTAGCAGACTCCAGCTGCATTATTTCAATTCTAGGTATTTCCCTAAAGTAACCAAGGTAATGACAATTCAATAATCCTAGTGCGATACATTCCACTCGCGGTGGGTAACATGGAATAAAGGCGCAGAAGTGCTATACAACACCACGCTGCGGCTACTCTGTCACATAACTATAAGAGCATATTATAATACTCCATTAATGATTAGATCAAATGCAAACAAAAAACTGAGCTATCCTATACAATCAATGGATTGCATTACATATAATTGAGGGCAATGAAGTAGCAGATGATCTGACAAAAAAGCTAGCCAATCAGATGAGTGGATCTCGAATTGCTTGGACAGGCAGTCAATGAAGAAAATGTGCCAAAACATGTGGATAGATTCCCACTCGGGGGCATACATAATAGATTTGATGCTCTCCTGGGAAGGAGCGGTGCGATGAATGTAATATTCACGAGGACATTGTACACATAGTAGTACAATGCCCCAAATTTGAATGAGTTGAGAATGTCGAGTAACTCAAATGTACCCCTTTCATTGGTGAGAACAGGTTAAGCTCAGTAAAATTCGCTAACTACTAAGGGTGGACATGTGATATCAAACCTGGATTAGCCTAGTGCTACAGATGTTGGTCTGGACCTCGCTTATTTACTTCTTTTTCCTTCATGTTATTAAGATTAAAATAATGAATTACCTCGATAATTTCAGCAGCTGCTTGCTCCATGCGATCGTTGCGTCCCGCTAATTCTGCTTTGGCTTTGTTCTCTCTTCTGCGGTTCAATTGCATCTGTGCGTGTTGCCAGTTTTGGAATACCTACAAAAAAACATATTAACGGTTAGATGGAGAACCGAACACTGTTAAAATGGAGAGATCAGGCGGTAAAATAATTCACTGGAAAACCCATAGTATCCGCCACAAAACTTGCAAATAGGGTAATATGTAGAAAGCTAATCCAGAATTCGGCAGTATTTCATTGATCACAATCCTCAGTCATGAGCATGACGATTATCTCTCTAAAATATAGGAATATATACCTTGACACGCTCGTGGAACACTTCTTTGATGGCGCCTAGTAAGCCGATGTAGTCTTTGAGAAGCTCACACAAAATATAAAAGTCCGTATTCGATTGTTCGTTATGAAGATTTTCCACCTGAAAATGAAATTGAAAAATCTATTAAACCAGCTAAACTTACGATCGAATTGGAGGAACATAGTTCAGTCGTAAGTCGAGGAATTCATATGAACATTTTGTATCACAACACTAGATGCCGATTCTAGAATTTTTTAGCGAGATTGAATTAGTACCACCCAGTGGCTTAAACAAAATGTCGGCCAATTTTGATGTTTTATGATATTGTTATTTACAATTTGTGTTTGTTCATGTAAATACCCTAAATGAATAGTCATCGTATAAATTTATGTTATGCTTGAAACGGTTTAATTCAGAGCAGCCATGGCAGATAAATCTCAGAGTACAAATGTGGGACAGTACCTGCAAATTAATCTGCAGCAAGAGTTGGCGATAGACCGAGATAAGTGGAGCGAACTTGTGCTTGCCCTATGCTCCAATGCTGGGGCATGACAGGATGAAAGGCTTCATTGGGCCAGTCTCTATAGAAGATTTTTTCTACATCTTTAATTTAGGGAGGGTTGAATAAAATATTACAATAATTCTTTAAATAAATGACGGCATACCTTCTCTTGCACATCGGCTAGTTGTGAAAGTGCCCTGGCGAGCGCAGCATGCTCTTCAGCCCCGGACAGAGCTGCAGCAGAGCGAGCCGCCCCTCCCGCCAGCAGCGCCAGCTCTCTCCTTCCCCCGGCCAGGGCTTCTGCAGCCGCATGCAAGCGACGGAGTGCTGCGTCTAACGCCTCCACCATTCCACACCGCTCTTCGAACCACTGAAACGATGATAATTCCATTTGAAATAGTGTAACAATAACAATAAATATCATGCAATTTTTTACATTGTCATTCTTGTAATTGATACAGAACGGGTTTCATGATTTTTTAAACACATTTGACAGAATAAATCTGACTGAAAATTCGACACGGGCCGAGTACTCCCTCATTCATAGACTGACACTCTCTGGATGTGGGAAAAAATTCACACCCCAACGTAGGAGACCTCCCTCGCTTTATTTGTTTCCGCAGGAAAAACAAAGGTTAAGATACTTCTTAAATAGCCCTCATATATTATTAGGTTTTTTTATCAAATTACTTAATTAATTTTAAAAGATAAAATCAAAAAGGAAATCAATAAATTACTAATCTACAAAAATAAATAAGATATTTCTACATTTTAGAAAAGCTTTCATTATACTTATATAACAAGTAAAAATGTGTAAATAACAAATTAAAGTTATCACCTTTATGCAAATAAATAACACAGCTATAAGACTTCATATGGAAAAATTATAAAAATATAATTATTTGTTATCATATTTTAAAATATCCAAAATAAAGTTATTAAAGTGTACACTATAATATCTGTAGAATGTACAAAACAGAAATTTGATACATTTGACCCACTTTAATAATTTTGTTAAATACAAAATAATCTACTATTACGCTAAAAACAAATTGATATAAACACTAGGTACTCTTATTTATATATCATAGATTATATTATTATTGTTGATAAGACTACAAAAAACGGTGCTTATAATTAATGCTATTCAGGCAAAAGTTACTATCAATCAGTAGAATTGATAGATTTGCATTAAATACGATAACGGATTTTTAAAAAATACTCTGAAGACCCCAGGCGCTTATTACGCTTGAGTAGCAAAAATGAATTGCGCCCATACAACGCGTTTCATTTGGCAGTGAACAAGCTGGGTGATGTAATTCATTTTTAATCAGCATAAAAAACAAGCGCGAGTGCGAGAAGAAAGGCCAACAACTCAATCATTACATACGGTTCCTTTGAGATTTTATATGTCGCAATAACTGACAAGATGTATTCTTGCCATTGTATAGGTGACATAATTTATTTTGAAATGGCTATAAAACTGTCGTTTTGAGCTCAAAGTGATCATAATTCATTTTGGAATGGCCATAATAACGCCGCGTTGTCGAGAGTCCAGTGAATGCTTGTGCCTGGCGCAAGTGAAATCGCACCATCTGGACAAGGCCTTAAAAGGAGGAAAAGTGTCAGTAAGTGGGATAAAATATTGTACTTGACGAATGACTAAACCAAACTCAATGACTTAACATGCTAAAATCTTGATTTGAAAATACAGGAACATTTTTGGCCAACAGTAACTTTTGCTTGAATGGCGACTACGCTAATAATAAAAAAAATTGTAAACAAAATTCACCATCACTTTATACAAAAATCAGTAGTTTTTACAATAGTATAACGGTAGCAAATCTAAAATAAATATTTTATACAAAGGTTTCTTTAATAATAATGATAATAATTTTAGTTGCATAACAACATTGCACACCATCTTTGTAATAAATAATATATATGCTTGATCAAGATATTACTTTAATAACATTACCAATATTTGTTTATTATGAATTATAAATTAGACAGTGTATTCCTAAATAGAATAGAAGAATTCTAAAAGAAATTTCATAGCATTCTGTTGAAAAAGGTCAATATAATATGTAATATAACTAAATCTACAATGAGTAAACAAAAAAAAGTTCTACGAATCATTTGCTACGTGTGCGGCACGGTAATTCTTACCTTGCCGTCCTTCTGCCCTCGATGCGTGTCGTGAACCAAATAAATAAGACAAAACACATTTCATAAGAATATTAAAAGATGACACATTGTGCAAATGAAAGAAATCAAAAACAATTCATACATAGCTGTGTTTGTTTATTTGTATAAAGCGAACGGGTTGACAAAGATGGAAAAGTAACAGACTTGCACAGTGTTACAGAAAACATTTGCCAATTCAAACACCCATAATTCCAATTTTACCAGAATTCGAATTTTGCTATAATTCAAATTTTGTTGTAATTCGAATTTAAGCCAATAAAATTCTATTAAAGAAAATTTGGAGAGCTGAGGATTAAATGGGTACAAGTGATATATTTAAAAAATGAGTTAGCAGTTTTCATTCAGATCATCATATACCTAAAAATTGATGTGCGAAACAGGATTGAAACATGTAAATAAGTTACTTTGTATAAACATTATACTACAACATTATTCTACGAGATTTCGTATAAAATTTAAGTAATGATTAATCTAAAAGGGGTTAGTCGATTTTACAACACATTCACAAAATGTTTAGATTAGTTTTATTAACTTTAAAAACATTAATAAACACGAATGTTTATTTTAATTATTGTTACGAATCCTATGATAACAGGATCTCTTTGACAATTTCCTCAATTTAATCTCCGCTGCGTTATTAGTTCAGTTGTTTTTCTGAATTATTGTAAATATCCAATAAAAAGAGTATAAGTAAGTGAGTTAAATCTTTAGTTAGAGCTGTATGGTATTTATTTCTTAGTTACGCCAACAAAAAAATATTAAATTTCTGTCACAAAAGGTTAAAAAGGAATTGCCAACTTACAGAATCAGTCTCATCCATTTTGTAAGTGATTTTGTTGACAGTCTCGCCAACTTTATTGAACAGTCTGAGGACACCGGCACCACTTAACGCGGATGTGCTTGTCGCTTTAGGGAGATCTATTTCTGTTAAATTAAAAAAACAATACATTACGACAAAACAAAATTATTCCAGAATGTTACAATCATCTTTTAAATATCAGCCCATACAAGAAGCACGTGAACATAAGAACTTAATAATATGTTTCTATTAATTTGTATTAACTATACGTATAATGCCACCTGTTGCCACACTAGATATTAATTCCTAGTTAGTTAAAAAAAGTAGTTTTCCAAAAATACCATAGATGTCAGTAATAAATGATAAATGTTACGTTAGAGCCACTTCCAACCCGAAATGTCTCTGTAATTTGTACCTTCAAGTAGTACAGTTGAAATTTTTGCGGCGTCTCATTATTGTGGATAAATACCGCTGTGATTGGGGATGACCAGGAGGTGTAGATGGAGAGTCGTCAGAAGGAGAGATGACAAGTCAAGATTTGGTGGTTGCTCCGATGGATGGAGGTGCGAGTTTTATTTGCAGCGTAAACAGTTGGTACAAGAGTATGTTACATGAGCGGTATGTTACAATACTTATGATACTGTTCCGAGGTCCGAGCTGTGTGGAATAGAATGCTGTGCGGAGCGACTAACACTAAGCTTACTGACCGGATGGAGATTATTGATACTAATAGGTATTTAGACTGATTAACTCATCAACTACGACCCGCTAATTATATGCATGAATATTCGGTAAATTGTGAGTCATTCATTGTTGATAAAGTTTGCAATTGAGAAATCTGCTGACCTCTGCATTATTGCACTTCGAACGTTTCGATCCCATCGAAGTAGAATATGCTAACCGTAGATGCGACGATTGTGCGATAGTTTAAATGACTTGCTAATTCTTACACTGACGAAATAATACTGACAAGGCCCGAAGTCATTACCACTACTAGTTTATTAAATTTACCCTTTTAATTTTTTTTTCATTGACAAACTTCCGCTCCACATTCATATTTCAACAACTTAATATCTAATGATCATAATGAAAACTTTTAATATCAAACCTGCTTCTAGGAACTGCCGGAAGTCTGGGTCGATGCACAAGACGGGATGCTGTGCGGTGCGGTTCAGGTACCTCTCCAAAGAGGCGCGGCGACGTTCGACAAATTCTGAACTTCCCGATCCTCCTGGAGTCACTCCTGATGAGCTATCCGACGACTGGTTTGACATTTTGATTTTTGTCATTCCTGAATTTTAAATCGAAATCAACATCAATCAAACATGTCATTGTATTGCAGATTTATAATGTTTCCAGCTTAAAGACTGAAGAGATCACGATTATACAGTAAATTGCACTGAATAAATTTTGTCTTACAGTCAATGCGGAGTTTTCATCCGTCTTCTATGCCTTTTAAGCAGGGTACTCATTAGCGAGCCGTAACTGTGACCGTTGCAGATACAGTAACCAGTATTGACGCTAAATATTTAGTTCACAAGCCTAATAAATAATTATTTCGCATCTAGACTTGGTTACAGTATCTGGAACGGTTACAGTAACACCTCACTAATGGGTACCCGGCTTTAGACCGCATGGGTACTTACACAAATAAAATAACCATAATGTTTAACCTGTTATTTTGAAATACAGCTAAACTTAAATTTTTACACAATCCTAAACACTGAAATGATTTTGGTATAAAAAATTCCATTATAAATCTAAATATTCATTATTTCATAAGGAGTCAATCAAATATGACATCACACTCTGTGATGACGAAGAGGGTAGAAAATGTGATATCACAAACCAACACCATTCCTCTACTCCAGTTTTGTTTATCCGGTGGTCCGCAGACCGGTGTCGATCCACATGAATTTGTTGCTGGTCCGCGAAAGCGTTCACCATGCTTTCAACCGACTATACTGCTACACGATTCGAGGAATTCCCGCTAGATGAAATGCTGGTTGCTGAATCCGTGTCCCGAAATTTGTACGTATGCAGTTCGCCATATCACACTTCACCGTGAAATGTTGTATCGGAAATATATGGTTGTATATAAAAGACCATCCAACCTCTTTGGGTCGTATAGTACTGAGAAAAAATTCATGCCTAAATAAAACACTGTTCTTGTTAGTTTACAGGAGGCCAACGGCAAACAAATTTCAAAAAAATGGCCGACATACTGGATTATTTGTTAATTAGTTATGTTAAGTTAGGTTAGGTTTTCATTCTTGAAGGAACATTATTGTCTGCAATACTCCGCGAACAACACATAATTTGTCATCTCTTTCCGATAAGAACGTTCATGGCGAACTGTGCTATGGTGAAATGTAATACGTACCTACAATTTACATGTAACCACTGAATCAGCGTTGCCAATATACTGAATTTCCAAGAAATCTACTGATATTTGGGTATTTTCAATATTTGTATCTATGTATATTGATTTATATTTCTGGCTGATACCGGCCGCGAAATATTTCTCCTATGTTCGCCGGGCCGCAGGTGTTAAAAGGTTGAAGAACACTGCTCTACACAAATAAACAAATCAACAAAATATAAACTCATTTGCTTTTTAAGCAACCGGGTGGAGATCAAACATGTGACGTTATTTTGACATGGGGTAAAAGATTTTGTGCTAAATTTTGATAATGGAAGGAGGTTTAAAAATACCGAAAATTGTGTGACGTCATATGGACGATCCCTAATTTGACATGATTTTTGCTGCAATCATTCAAAAAAAGTATATTTATCAATCCAAATTGAAATAAGTATTAAGAAAGTAATAAATTATTTAATGACTACGATGGAACATCTATAAACTTCCTGGTGGTAACACAACCAAAGCTTGAATGAGAAAAAATCCATAAATTCAAATTGTATTATATTATTTGGTTACATGTAAATTGTACGTAAAACATTTCACCGTGGCACAGTTCGCCGTCAGCTTTCTTATCGGAAAAAGATGACCGTATACAATACGGTCTCCTATTTTATTACATTCAATATGAACATTAATTCAATTTTCATAGCTGATTTTAGCAAAATTCATGAATTCAAGAATGAAAACCTAACCTAACCTAACAAATAATCCAGTATAGTGTCTATTTTCAAAATTTGTTTGCTGCTGGCTTCCTGTAAAGTGTAAACCGACAAGAACTGTGTTTTTTTAAACATGAATTTTATGTCAGTACTATCAACCCAGAGGTTGGATGGTCTTTAATATACGGCCATAAATTTCCGATACAACATTTCACGGCAAAGTGTGATATGGCGAACTGCATATGTACAAGTTTCCGGACACGGTATTATTTAGAGTATACCTGATTCAAAGAGACTATTGAATTTAAAACCATTATTTCCAATAAGTATCAATAGTCGGCAATCGTAAAATAATAAACAACATTCAGTTACCTATGACGCTCTTTTCAGGAGCCGGCGGTATAATTCTGCCCGCCCTCAGATACTTCTCCGTCAACTTATCATGCAGGCCTAGGAAGTCACTGAACCGCCTCGACACGCCAAAGTTCTGCTTCGAGAAAATTGGCATGTTCGTTTTTGTTATGACACGGTATGCCACAAACGAGCTCATTCCCTCTCCCACTTTCTGTGGCTCCGTCACCGTTATTATTATATTGTTCCCTCTTTCGGTTGTGACCTACAACAAAGTTTTAAATGCATTGCAATTTTGTTAATCGTTGTCTATGGCAAGGTTTCTTTATGTCAATTAATTGGGAAACTAAATCAAGAACACCCATGTTTCCCCTTACCCATTACCCATCGGTGAACATTTCAGACCAATAGAAGCATTAACCGAATCTATGCCTTCAGTGAGTTTTCTCGCTCTACGAGACCGTCGTGATCGACAAGCCGCACATACAAATTTCGCAAGTTATCTCGTCCGACTTAAAACTCAAATTATTAGCCACTGTCGATCGATTTACATAATCTAAAAAATTAAACACACAGCGACATCTATTTGAATAATTATGAAATACTAAGCCACAAATTATAGATACTACAGCGATTTTAATAAGAGCTTCGCTCTACATTCAATGTGTGCCGTTAAAAATTTGCTGCCTGTCAAATACTGCCATAGTAATATCGTGAGGCATAGAAAAGGTTAACAAAAAAGTTGGGTTTTATCGGACTAGTACAGTAATAATCAAAGTTTAGATTTTCAAACTATGTGTACAGTGAGGAATCACAATATCAAACCAATTGCACACATATCATGCTCAATGCGAACACACATATTTCAGAGTTTTATCGTGGATGTCACCCGTACCACATGTACGGTACCCTGTTAATAAATATAGCTCGAATAATTTTGTCAAATAAGAGATAAAAACAAATGACTTTGTTGGGCAATTTGATGAATTCAACCACATGCATGTAATACAAGCTTCTGTTATCTAAGTACACCCTTGCAGTAAGCAATGGATTAACTTGTTCATTCCCCATTGTTTAAATAGAAACTGGGTTTTACTTTGTTGAATGATAGTTAATGTGACTAGAGTAGTTTCTCCAAGAAAAAGCTTGTAATGAATATACACGGGTCGATAATGGCACAGAAACGGCTAAACAGACTAAATCTCATGACAATTGAAAACAATGTCATTTAAAACCTAATTTACTGTTTTGGTGAAATTTGTTACCAATAAATTAATAAAAAATTTACTGGGACGGCCCCAGAGAACCTGTAGCCCAGGAGCTTACAAAGTTTTAATTCGGCCCTGCTGACGATCTGTTTTCAGTATATATATACGTGTTAATATACACGATGCATAAATCACTTTAAGGCACATGCTCGGCTAGAAGTTAAAGTTATTTTACCTTTTTTTGCATATTTACATACATACTATGTATGAATCTATGGGTCGTTTCGAAAGAAAAAGAATCGTTATTGGTATTGCATTAGAAGTACTGACACTTGCATGTGTCGTATCAAAAACTACCCATTATAAAAATTTGTTTAGTTCAGAAATCTAAAAAGAATCTCTCTAAATCTAGAGATCTTTTGTAGGTCCTCCCGAAACAAACATGTCGATACTTGAATTGGTACAGTATCATTATGGAAGTGTTGAGAGTAAGTCAGTAGGTACTTCTCCAACATATTCTACTATAATATTACTTTCAATTTTTTATATCTGTCTCTTGAATTGTCTCACGTGAGAAAAGATACCTAAGAGTGAAAATACTAAATAAAATATGGTTTCTGTGCCATATACCCTTATTCATAAGCATAAGTACTTGGTATATATTACAACCTCAAACAAGGATCGTTTTATTACCTCTTCCATAATAGGGCTATGGACCGAGTTTTGATTGCTTATCGGTACATTTTCCATCTCTTCGTTGATTACGTCATTCGAAATTTTCAAACTTGGAAATTCGTCAATGTTGTCATATCCGTTTGTTTCTTCTTTGGAAGGAGGTAAATCCTGAAATTTAAAAAAAGAAAACCTTGTGAAAGAGGACCATAGACTAAGAAACATTTATTCTATTTTTGATTCTGTACCTGGTAGTGGACATATATATGCATGTCACATTATTTAAATTTAAACAAGTATTTTTGAATATGACATAGTACCAATTGGCAATATTTGACAATTTGACTCATCATACGAAACTTGGCTCAGTCTGTCCATCTTGATTATTAGTTAAGTTGGAAACTTTGAAATACAAGCCAAAATATAATCTAGGTAGCCTTCGTGTATCGCGACTCTGGCGAGTAGAAATTGTTAGGACTAGTTTCTTTGTCTCACATTTGTTTTGACATGTAGTCGCTATAGGATTGGTTTGTCGAATATCCGTTTTTGTCGAAATCGACCTTTTAATGCAGAATGATTTTTTGTATCTCGTGGGTATTCTGCGAATAAGCATTAAGTCAAAAATACTAGTTTTGAGATAATCGAGTTTGAAAGTTTGGACGGTCTTAACTTTTTTTATATATATAAAAGGCAAATTCCTTTCTGTGATATTGCTTTCAGTATGACTTAGTGCAGTTTCGCACGCAGAATTTTGTGAATATAGCCTGAGAATGAGAGAAGCAAATGCACTAAGTCCATTTAGTGCTTTTTCTCTGAATAGATGTATGTCTTTTTGACTTATAACATAAATTATCTTCGCCAGTTTATAGATATGACTGTGTGTGTTTTTGTAGACTATAGAGTGTACTCTTAATAAGATTACCTCATCATTAAGTCAAAACAGCAAAATTTTGACTTGGTGCTTTTTCGCAGAATACCCACGATCTAAATGGACAAGAACCATCCTTTTCTTTAAATTACTTTGTAATGAATACAGCATTCATATACTGTAAAAACAATAATTTAAATATCTCCATGTACCTATTTAAAATAGGATAATGACATTTGTTTTTCGTCTTCTTAACATCTGACATTAAATTGTTTTTTTAAATCTCCTATTGATCACCAAATTTCACTTATCAAAACTGTCTCTAAAACGAAATCCCCTGCAATCAATGGACAGTTCTTTAAAAAATGTAGCCTTGCATCATTTTTTACAAACGGGTACTGAACATTCCAATAATACTTGAAATTGTAAAATGATTACGTTCATTACAATTCAAAAAAAAGTAAAAATGGATGGTACACAAGCGTGCAGCAAGGTTTTTTATCTTGTTATTCATCAAAACAAACAACTGAATTGTTGAATTGTGAGGATACATTTTGCAATATTTTATTAATACAAAAGTTTACTTAATTAATAAATGATATGGCAGTAATTTGAATGCAATTATTGAGTAATTAGCACCAATTTTTTGATGAACCTTGTATGATTTCTCATAATAATATAGGTAATAAACATTCTTTTCCATTGTACAATAAAAACAATTCGAGGAAATATATGGTTTTTAATGGTGAATATGTTGAGTAAAAATATGTAAATTTGTAATATTCTGTTCGTAATAACGTGCAGTTAAGCAATGAATTCATTGAACAATGATTTAAACTATAATTAATGCAAATTTCAATCATGTGAATGTAATTACTTACGACAAAGAATGTAAACAGAATCGATCGAAAACATTCTATAAAATTGGAACAAAGAGAAATTGTTTATCGCGACGCATAATATTCGTACTCCAATTAACGTTTCGACGACACACGACGGAATATAATTCAAGTGAGTGAGGCGAGTCGGTGATAAGAATGCATTGACGTATGCAGACAACTTGAAACAACTGTCAAATGGACAATTTAAGCGGTTAATAACAATTTATCGATCGCTGAATTATTACCTGGATGGCAGATTCGAATAACCCATCGTCGTCGTCTTCGTCCCTTTTGATATTAACAGTTTCGAACAAAGGGGGAGTTTCCATATTATCTTCAGCCATTATTGTCCAATTTGATTTTCCACTAATCAAACCGATATGACAACCACAGATACCGGTAACACTGATTTAGCGTTTTCTCGGTTCACTATGAATGTAGGTAGGTGTATCAAATTTACCCAAGCAGCCATCGTTGCACACAAATATTATTTTAAGAATTTCAAATTACGCCGTATAATTATAATATAATTTCATAAATCATCACTTATATTTTATTATTTGAGAAAATCCAATTCAATACGTCTTCTTATGTCACACGTAATTTTATTTTGTGTTTTGAGATAGGTAGGTAGGTAGGTATATTTTTTCAATTATTTAATTTTTTAACAATATTTATTATTAATTTATTTTTAAAACATATAACAGTTTAATTAATTATCTAAGCTCAGAGTAATTTTTAACATTACTCAAGCAGAAAAGGGTTATAAATTTTTGTACAAATTAATGGGGAAATTATTTTACCTTGTATAGCAATAATCAACAGTATTTTTGAAGCATGGCAATCGCAAAGTACTGTCACTTTTGATAGACACAAGACTGTGTACGTGTTTTCTGAAAAGACAAGGAATACAATAAACAAACATTCAGGACTCGATAAACTTATGATTCCTTTTGAATTCTTTGCTGACAACAAGAATAAACAAAGCTCTGTGATAACCCAAAATCAGGATGAATCCTAACATCCCTAGGCCGAAACTTCCAGCTGCAACTAACAACGTTAATTTACTTTCGAATGTTGCACCTCCATCGGCTCTTCCGAACTTTATCACTACTCCGGCGCCTCAGCAGGCATCTGAAAGCCTAATAAAGGTTATTATTTTCAATAATAAATCGATTTTATACGGTATTAATTCAGCTCTACATCGTTATGAATACATAAGAACGCCTGGATACTTAATTATATTATGTATTCTCTCTTATTCTGATACCTATTAAAATATGGCTACAAACTCTTATATTATGTTTCAGTTGTGTATTTTTTAAATATGAGATTGAAGAACTTTTTTTATGGTCCTATGAAACCCTAGATAAATCAGTAATTGGACATTTACACAAAAACATTCTTAATTTAAGTGACACCATATTATAATATCTCGTTTTAACAATACCGTAGCCAAACAGTTTATACAATTTCATCAAAATATTACCCAATAGATACCTGGGTATATCGAGTATTCAAGAGTGGATTCAAGAATAGGTTTAAACCTATTTGACACAAAAAAATAATATTCTTCAGAACTTGGAAACATACATATTAGTTCAAGACAATTATATACCCATATCTTAAACATTCATAAAAAGAATAACTTATACCCCGTTTTCACATGCATGGATTTACTGCTGACGGTATGTATTATCTCAGCCATAACAAGAAAATGAATGTGTAAACACATATTATTGTGCTAATTGCAAGATTGCATACATGGATCATAAAAGTTCAGAAGCTTCTCAATTTTCACACAATACTTGGAGCTTATAGAGCAAAAGTGGTGAACCTGCCGGAAACAATATAACTACACCGTGCAGAGCGTTTTGACGTCAACCAATTTTCACAACCTATCAAATAGCACAATACAATAACAACAATGCATCTCACTTACACTAATTGAAGAATGAGATTGGCGAGACGTTCAGCACTTTTTCGTGGAAACAGTTATTATCGCGATAGTTTAATTTAGACACTATTGGTGCCAATGAATCCATGCATTTTTACAGGCACTATAATTCTCATATTATTCTAATTTTAAATTATTACAACGTTTTTATTAGCTCGTATTCTTGTTTGTCCGGTGGTTGTTTGTCCAGTACAAATCTTGCAAACGATTTTTAACTAACTTCCCGACTAGCTAGACATTTGAAACTTTTAGAATATATCAGAACACGATGCCAATGCATTGTTTTAATACTTTTAGCCATCTTTAAGCAGGATTGAATTCATTTTCAGTTAATTCTGTTTTGTATGGAAAGTTATTTCATAAAAATCTGTAAAAAGTAAAAGACTATTATTGGTTGCTAAGGGGGTGGTCCTAGCAACTAAATTATTAATATATACGTGCGTTACTATAGAAATGAAAATGACATTTCAGTATTCTATATTTGTTTGTTTTTTATTTACTTCATATCAAGTACAAATTTGAGCATATTGAGCATAATAATTCAACAGAAAATTTAAAAACATATATAAAAAGTTCTTTTTATCTTGTAATTATTTTATACCCTATTATTGCAATTAAACAATATAGAGAATTATTATATTGTATAGAAAAACAGTAATAATTAATAAAAGCTGAAAAATTAAACAATAAGTACATATATATTATATAAACCAATAGAATAATAATTAAAACTCTTGATATACTAAGTTTCACCAAATTTATAAAATACCTCCTCCAATCCCCTGGATACCTCAGTAGTACTTAAAACAGTGGCTGCATTGCCTCTTTAGATTTATATGCTTACTCATTATCTCAGGTACTCAGTTGAACGGCACTTATCTGTTTTATCAGTCAAGCGATGACCGATCTCATCCACCGTCTTTAAAGCAGAATGTCCCCAGGGTCAAAAAGTCTCGAAATCATAGGTGGCAGACTATCGTATTTTTGGCTTTGTTGGACTCGGTTAAAAGAGTTGCTGAACCTGACGATTGAACTGATTTATTCAAGTAAGATTCCTCGAGTGTATCCACTATAGTGGCATCCCAAACCATCGAACTAAAAATACAAATTGCAGATGGTATCGGTTAGTTTTTTTAAATTCAATATGAATCCCTGCCAGCAAATGATAATAGATATTATAAATATTAAATTATGCTATTAAATCTAAATAATTTTTCATCTATTATGGTTTGGTTAGGTAGAGTTTTATCCAATTTAAAAATAAATCATAGGTCAATTGAAACAAATAATTATGACAATTTATGTCAGATCTCCACAGCCTACCTCCACCCTTCATTACTGGCATCTGGTATGGCACTGCACAGTGCAATGTGATTCATAATTTATACTATTTGCTTCATTGGCCATATTTATCTGTAATGAAAATAAATGTTTTATTTTTTGTTTATAGAAAGAATCTTCATCACATGATGGAATCAATATCCAACCATCAATGCCACAAATATTTCCATCGAGCGAATCGAGTGATTTCTTGCCCACGACATTCAGGTAAAAAAATAAAGATGTTTTCTTCCCATTGCCAGTTCCAATGGCAAAATCAACCATGAGGTGTGAAAACATCTTTACATTGCCTCACTGAGTATGCTCCTCATGTTCAGCTTCTGTGCTTATAACACCATTAATAGAATAGCATTCTTGGGATAAAATAAGTAAGTCAGCGTTGATTAATCACAAATCAAATCTGGACCCTCAAGATGTGGACTGGGATACTCGAAAACCGCAACTTTCACACCACTTGTGACACAACAGCCAGACATGGTGTCTAGCCTCTTCAAGTTGTCACCTTTCCAGTCTATACTCCGCACTCCTCTTCCAACCTGGAATTCCAATCACTCGCGCGCCAAACACTCTTCACCCAGATGACTTTGCATGAAGAACTTTCCATGCCCAAATTATTCGTTAAACATGACTAACCCAAAAGAAATGAAAATATAATTAATATTAAATTCTATGGGTTTTTTAGAAGGTTTGTCGATAGCTATTTCGGTTGTAACACCATTATCAAGACTATTCAGATAGGCCGTTTGCCTTTGCTTAAATACTATACGCATAGATAGAGACAGAATACATTTTTTTTATTCGTTCAAACAATATTATGACATTGTATATGTATTATCAATTGTAATATTACTTAAGCCCACTTAAGGTTTTCAAAGTATTAATAATATTGCAATTAATAATAAGTATACAGTCGTAATATTGTTTGAATGAATAAAAAAAATGTATTCTGTCTCTATCTATGCATATAGTATTTAAGCAAAGGCAAATGGCCTATCTGAATAGTCTTGATAATGGTGTTACAGCCAAAATAGCTATCGACAAACCTTCTAAAAAACCTGTAGGATTAATATTAATTATATTTTCATTTCTTTTAAAATGAAATTCTACCAAGTAAATGCTAACTCAATTAATGACTAACCAATTTGTGTTGATTTGGATTATGTTGGGTGGGGATTTCACAACTGTGACATATGTGCCACACACCATATTCAATCTTGGCACCAAATACTACTCTCAGGATCTTTCTTTTAAATGTCAGAAGGTGTTAACATATAATTGTTAGCGGTGACAGTGGAGTACAGATAAGTGAAGTGGTCAGGTTTCTCGAATTAGTAATTCCGAATGGTTATATTATTTCCATGTCTGGAAAAGTCTGCCATCTTTTAAGTATGCCAAAACAAATGCGATTTTAATTTCAATGCATAACATAATTTTAAACCACCATAAGTTACATACCAATATTTATTGCTAAATAACAGAATAGTAAATGAAACCTCTTACAGAATTTCTTTTTTCGATTCAATTAAAACAATTTTAGTTCTAGATTGTATGTATCTAGTAGTTTTTAACTTTGCAATAATTATCTACTCAAAAATATATTTACAAGTATCATTAAAATTGTTATCAATATACATTTGACCTTTATACATAGTAAGTAGTCAATCTCATAAATCTACAATGACTACTTATTACATATAATTTCTTTGTAAATTGACATCTTTCTTTAGTTTATTTTGAATAGAAATAATATCGTCACTGTACAGGCCAATTGTCATCATCATCTTCATCATCAGGGGCGCGACAACCCGGTGTGTGTCTTGGCCTCCTCCAACAGCTCCCTCCACCTGTCCCTATCCAGTGTGGCCGCTTTCAAATTCGGTACCCCCAGAATACGGCAGTCACTAGCAGCTCCATCCAACCAGCGAATCTTTGGCCTGCCTCTTCTACGCCCTGCCCTATTGGATTGCTGGACATCACTCTCTTTGCCAGTTCATTGTCATTCATACGGTGCACATGACCTAGCCATCGCAGTTTCCCAATCTTAGTTGATTGAACTGCGCTGCAATCTTCGTACAGCCCGTAGAGCTCAGCATTATATCTTCTCCTCCAATTGGTGCCGTCCCTGGTCGGTCCATATATACGGCGGAAAATTTTTCTTTCAAAAATGTTCAAGGCTCATTTATTTCGCAGAGTTAGTGTCCAGGTTTCCGATGCGTAGGTGAACACTGGCTTTACAAGTTTGTTGTAGTAATTGTCATAACCCTCACTTTTCACCGAAGTGACATTTTGATGGCAATGGACTTATTGCATACTGTTACACGAAATGACCAAGTATCATAAATCCCAAAAAAACTAATTTTTAAGCCATTTGTAACTTGACAAAGAATATTCCAGCCAAATGCTATAACCCTTTAAATGTAAGCCACTGGTGTGTCAATAAAAGGAAATTATCAATCTGTAATAAAATAATAAATAAATCCATTGTCTACAGTTTTTTTCACTTCCTGAACAATTTGATATTTGAGGGTTACGACAATTGGCTTTTACAGTGACAATATAGAGCAGGGGTAGTCAACCTGATCCCTACCGCCCACTAGTGGGCGTTCCAGCTTTTATTGTGGGCGGTAGGGGTTTTAAAAACATTTTCATTATGTTTTCATGACAATTTAAATTTCAGAAAATATACTATTTGTACCTCTCTCGCATAAGTTTAGTATTTTAGTCAAATATTGAAGAGGCTAATGCAACATGCCAAGAAAAACTGTTAGAAATTAGATGTAATGAAGAAAGTAAACATAAATTCGATAGTGGTAGATATGAATATGAAATGATAAGAAACCTCATGAATATTTCCGAAAGAGGAGACCTTCGTTTGTTCCTCACAAAAATTGAGCCATATATCCAGTATTTAGTTTCGCAACATCAGCCTCAAGGATCTCATTAATAATTTAATTAATTAAATGTAATTTCATGAGACTTTATGCTTCTATGTATGCAAAGTATAAATAAAAAGATAGATTTAATTACAGTAAGTTGTTTTATAAAGATTTATTCTGCCAAACTTAGCAAAAGTCTGACATAAAGTATTTGGTAAGTAATTATTATTATATGCTTTAACTTGCTGTAACTCTGCTTTATAAATTTCATAAAGTAAAGTTACTTCCCTACTTTATAAATCATCATTACTGTGGAACCAGTGGGTGGTTAGAAAATTTTACTACTAACAGAGATACAAAAGTGGGCGGTAGGTATAAAAAGGTTGACTACCCTTGATATAAAGTCTAGAGCAGGGGCGGGAAAACTTTTTGGATGGAGGGCCAAATTCAAGAATTCAAAATGAGCGGCGGGCCGCAAGTAAAATACCATTTTTAGATATACACTATTTATTATCACGAAAAATAAACATTACAAAAAAATTAATGAGAAGAATGAAAGTGTTGTACATTTTTTCAAATTCAGGTGTTAATTTTGTGGTTGATATTTTCAAAACTGCTTGTAAATGGGCATCGGAGATATTTGATCGTAAAGAATTTTTATTGAGGATCATGATCGAAAATGTTTGTTCACATATATAGGTTGATCCAAAAACAACGAACATTTTTCTTGCATAATCTTTAAGTTGTTCGAATTTTTCTGAATTAAGGGCATTGTAAAATTTGGATATATCTTCACGACGATGCAATTCTCTTAAATCAGTGTCACACTGCAGACCAATAATCTCAAGTTGTAGCTCTGTCAGTACACTATCAATATCTATTGAAAATGGATCGCGTACTGTTGCTAAACTTGTCTCAATTTTTCGGAAGTCACCAAATCTTTGTAAAAAATCGTCATTCAGAGCTTTAATAATTTTACCATATTCTTCAAATTTATATTCTGGTATATTCAGCAACTTCATAGTTGGAAAGTGGTCCACGTTCTTATTCGATATTTGTTGAAGGAACAACTTGAGTTTTAATCAATCACATTATTAATGGACGACGCACTCAATACAGTAGCTAGCAAGTAAATTCGCATGTATAGGTAGACATCACGCAATTTCCATTATGCGATATCACGCATCGGGAATTTATAGCAATATGACCTTTATTGTAATGGCGTTAGAGCAGTGTTTCTAATGTCAATGTTCATTTGAGCGAACCCGTTCGAACCAAACCATTTGGCAGACCAACAAAAAGCATCAGGAATTTATAGCAATATCACCTTTATTGTAATGGCGTTAGAACAGATTATGCCATTCGGCAGACCCGACAATAAAGTGAGTGTCATTTTCTTTTCCAGATGATTCGTCCATATCAATGTCATTGGTTTTAATTGAAATCCACTCAAACTGTTCACCATATCGTGGGCATATATTTTTTTTCCTTGCAACGCAGAGTTAAAAGTATTTAAATGTGTCACGATGTTCAACATAGAAAATAGTGGTTACATAGTGTGAGACGAGACGCAAGGAAGACGTACTGAGATAATACATTAACGAAACAACAAATTCTTCAAATTTTAATCTATTGTCAATATTTTTTAAAAAAAATATAAAAAAGTTATTCGTAATCAGAAGTACAATTAATGATGGCGGGCCGCAAAAAAATACCCGGCGAGCCACATGCGGCCCGCGGGCCGCAGTTTGCCCTCCCCTGGTCTAGAGTGTGCCAGCAAGAATATAAAAGCTGCACTGTAGTCATTGTACTAGGTGGAGTACCCAATGGACTAAATGACCGCCTATTAGACTGTGAATGATATGGGTAAATGTTCAACATCCATTCCTCATAAAAAAAATCTTTGTTAATGTGATTTCCACTCTCTGGAGGACTTAGATATGCTCCACTTCAAACGAGCTTGATTAAAAAATACAAAAAATATGCTACATATTAGAAATATTTATCCACTGTAATATTTTAATACCCATAGCCCTGCAATCCCAGCGATCAAAGGCGCCCCAACGGAAGCGACCAGGCTCCCCGGCAGTGGAGACACCTCATCAGATCTGACTACTCCGAGTTCAGTGGACAGTGCTCATCCGTCTCTGCAGTCGGCGCATGAAGCAGAAGAATATCTGGGTGATCCAATGCCGGGCAGCGGGATTCTCACTTGGGTGAAGGGTGCAATGTCTACCGGAGGTTTATTGCACCGGGTCGCTGAGAAGGCCAAGAGCTCTGTTGACTCAATGATAACTACGTTGGATCCGCAAATGAAGGAATATATTTGTAAGATAATATTACTTTTTGGTAAATTAAACTCTTTTTTATTGGAGTTTGTAATTAGTTAGTTTAATGATATTTTTAAATATTTTTCAAGATTCAGGTGGTGATACCGAAATATTAGTGGCTACTGACAAAGAAGACAAGATAGCCCCCATACGTGAAGCATTTCAAACAGTCTTTGGAAAAGCAACTGTTTTGTAAGTAAACATACATTACATTATTTATCTTAGTCATTGATGTTTACCTACAATGTACGAGCACCTTTTTATAGATATTCGATCGTCCAGTTCATTAGTCAGACAACTCTAAAAAAAAAAAAATTTAGATAAATATGCAGTTTTGTGTAAAATTTTACACTCTACCTGGTTCAGTACTCAGATATCTCCAAAATGCCACCAATAAAATGCTAATGCTTATAAACTTCTAAAGAATTAAAAGAAATATTGATATTGTCTAGTTCATTAAAAGAATATTTCTAAATGTCCTCTAACTGTATCTAAAAGTACCTAATCTTTAAACACCTGTTGATAAAATATATGAAATTCAGGCATAAATCAATACTATTTGATTTTTTGGTGACCATTAGAATATTGCTTTTGCTATTATCTCAAAACTAGTTATTTGGAGTTGTCTGACTAATGAACGGGACGATCGAATTGCTGGCGTATCTATCGATGTAATAACACGTATCGAGGAAGGTACAACTATGAACCTCCATCGCATTATATGTGAAAGTAGTCCATCAGGCAAGCCTATGTCACAACAATGGAAAACACCCAAAAGTCTCCACCTGCAAGAGAAAAAGAGGGTCAAACACATGGCCCCACACAAGGGGGAGCTGACAGGGTTCTAGCCTGGGTGCCCGGCTTGGCAAGTCGGCCAGCTGAGTGTTATGAGCAGAAGACTTAAATATTGACTTTTGTTTTGTCCATCCAACTTATTTAGTTAGGCACATTGCACTATCCTGTTGTATCACAATTTACACTGATTTATTTCGTTCTAAGTCATGTTTGTGTTTCCCAATTAAATTTAGTCACGGAATAAAAATTATTAAGTTCTACTCTTAATTAAAATAATTTATTATCTTATCAGATTCTTTATTTTAGGTACTTATTTGGAAATCGTTTTCAGAACAGAAAAACTTTTAATATCCTGATTTCCACTATTGCGAATAAATTTAAATTATCGGTTCCCAACCCATAGGTCGCGTGATTTCTAGGAAGTCATCAGTTACTCTTAAATTTTGATGAACAGTACCGTTTTCATACACTACTAATTTATTCCAAGAACAGTAAAAAAGTCACCTATTTTCTTTCACGTATATTGCTACCTGAAAGCAGCAGTGGGATAAGTCAAAAATACTAGTTTTAAGATAATTTAACTTTAATGTTTGTGTCATACAAATGGAATAATTAACTACATGTTTATTTTGTTTTTTTTCTGCGGTTTATAATAAATGATAATGGTAGGATTTTTTGTATAGGTACCATTATCAACAGTGGGGTATCTCAGTTATCCTACTGTTGCCCTGAAGTTATAGGGCAGTTTTAATAAATGCAACACTGGCATTTTTTTCTTTTAAATGGGGTATTACAGTTATTACAAGGTATTACAACACCCACAATGACCAAGCGGCTTACCCGTCGACTTATAATGTCATGAATCCAAAGTTCCAATCATGGGTCTGGCAAATACACATATTAATTTTCAATTTGTGTTTGGAGTCAGTGTGTGGACCTAATAATAGGTTGAGCAAATGGCTAACATTAGTTTCTCGTAAAAACAAAAATCTATTAAGGCCATGCATTAGTTGAGGCACGGTCTAAAAAGATCGTCGCTAGGCTATGCGCGGATTGCGGGTGGCGGGTGAAAATGACGCCTGTCAAACGAAATATTAATTGTCATATAAATCCAACATACGTCCATTTTATGTTCTGTTTATTGTTCTATTAGTAACAATAATAATATATTCATTGACATGTTTTCTTTTTAAAGTAAATGGGTAACGTTTTTAGTCATCTTTACATGATTTTAGAATTAATTGACCCGTCGCCATCACGCAGCAAAGTGACGTGTTCCCGGGTCAACATTCTCTCAGTGAATGGCAGCGAGTCCAAAATTTCGTCGCGCGTACAGTTGAAAATTATTTGGCGTTTCACTGATGCGTCACCTTAATACAAACCTCCACTCTGTAAAGGCCAAAGAGATTAGACTGTGGAGAGTGAGCATATCGTCATTTTCGTACGAACACGTATGAAGCAATATGAAACAGAAAAAAAAGTCTGTTGGCATTACTGTAAGCTGCTACTTCACTATCGTTTGCTTTTGTGTTGTAAAAAAACATGGCGGATATTGTTATTGCATTTTACAAAGATTTCAGATGTTATTCGGCTAAAAAAGTGTTTTTAATGGAAGAATACAAAGGAGTAACAGCATTTCGGAATAATATATTATGCATATTATTAATTATACATTGATAGTTTTTCCTAAAACATCTGTTACAATAACAATTATGTCAAACGTCAAAATGTTTACTCTCCAATGTCATGTGCCAGGGCCGCACTCGTAATATTATTGTGAACCCAAAATATAAGATTTGTTTTTCAAAGTAAAAAATATTAGTACTTACTAGTTAATGACATTCATTATTTAGATAAATTTATAATAGTTTTCAGAGTTAACTATATTTTGCCCTGCACCAAAGCGGAGGCATTCGTATGCATCCAAAATTTAATTTAGAATATTTGAATAATAAACTTTTAAACTATTTTGTTAATAGCAAGTGTATTTTTAGAGAATTAGATAATCACATGTATGATACTTCGCCATTAACAAACCACGTCACAAATTTAATGAAACTAGTTTCAAAAAAATATTTAGAAATAAGATATCATCATTTAGCAAAAAATGCAGAGAACCAATCAACCATATTACACAATATTTTAATTGATTAATTATACTTAGGAATCAATAGCTTTTCAAAATATTATTTTCTCAACGCTGACTTTCATACATTATATTTCAAATAAAAACATTTTCGTTTTAAATAATCGATTTTTTTGTATGAATCCATATTATATATGCAGGGCTTCTCTGATAATATTATGTTAAATAGATAAAATATTGTAATTAACTATATAACAAATTTTAAACATACCTACCTATATTTTGTGTCTAATAGATTTATATAAACAAGTAATTTTATACACAATATGTCAAAAACGAACCCTAAACGAAGCTTTTAACTGATTTGTGTTTAATTTTTCAAAACATTGTGTTTTTTGTGTTATTAAACATAAAATACTTACTTCCATTTGCAATATTCTTTCTTACCCTAAATCCTAATAAAGTTTTTATTGCGGGAACTTTTTATAATGAAAATTCGTGTATCATAAATTGGTTGTAAGCTTGTGTTGATAAAAAAAAATACTCAGTGGGGCGTTTTTATGTCCGAGTATGGCCCATTTGCAGCAAAGTGTACCTAATTTCAGAGAAATAGAACTTTCTCTCACAAAACGAGTACACACTGACATTTGTGTGCTACCTCTGTGGGAGGAGTCCAATCTCTTTGGTAAAGGCCCATAATATGCTCCTATTAGGATCGGACATGGTCAAAAGAAAAAAATTGAAGTTTTTAAAAAATCTCAGTTGTATATTATGTAGGTATAGCTTTAAGCAATCGATTAGCATACTTATCTCAAAATCGTCTTTTTTCACTTTATCTCACGTTCAGGTAGCGATGTTAACATTGAAATGTATATAGCTGTACTGTGAATTCTTCCATGTATATTATAGTCACTAGGGTTCCGCGGAATACCAGTTAACATCACACTGCCCTTAGCTAATGGTAGGGGGGCCGCCAAAGATCCTAGTCAGGGGGCCCGTTTCAGGATGTTGGTGCTGTGGTCAGACCTAAACTTAATCCGTTGAATTGTGTGGAACAGATACAATATCAGTGGAAAACGTGGATAGAGCCAAAATAGAAACAGTTAAAACCCACATTGGGTTATAGTTTTAATAATAAGTATGTATTGAACTACTAAATGTATGCATTATCACTGAAAATATTCATTGATCTAAGTCAGACAAAAAAATGGTTATTTTCAAGCGAGTAATACAATTGACTGTCATGGTCCATTCATAACTCCACCACGCACAATGAATTTTCTGTTTCATTATTTACATACATGTTATTTGAATACACTAATTTGAATACTATTTTCAGAGGGTTCGCATCACAGGCTACAAAGGTGGCGGCCCAACCGGTTGGCTTTGCGTCAGCCCTGACTGCAGCCAAAGAGAGAATAAGTAACCTCCGTGCCACCAATCCTAAAATTGGAAACAATGTCCCGATTGTTGGTATAGAAAATTTTGTCGTCGAGGTCACCAGTGAAAGGTGAGGGTCATTCAAAGTAGTTACTTCACCGACGAATAAAAATTATTTTAGTTATTTGTGAAATTTTTCCCTATTCGTACATTTAAAAGCAGATATTTACTATTCGTGCAGAGGGCACCAGTAGCGAGGGGTGGAGGTAGGCTGTTAAGATTCAACATAAATACTGCACACTAAACTTTGTCAGTCATACTTATTTGTTTTCATTGAACTAAGAATACAATTTGCAGATGGTACTGGTTAGTTTTTAAAATTTAATTAAACCCTGCCTAACCATACCATAATAGTTAAGGTATACTATTGGTGATCCGACAAAAATTGTGCACACTTTTTTGGTCATACTTATTTATTTTCGTTGTATTTAGAATACTTATTACAGGTGGTATTGGTTAGTTTTTTAAAATTCATTAAGCCCTGCTTATTCATTCATAATCATTAAAATAATTCATAATTAATAATTCATAATCGATAAAAACTATTGTTCTATCTATGAAATATCTAAAATTATGTATTGTTTAATGGCATAATTTTAGATATTTCATAGATGAAACAAATAGTTTTTTACTATTATGGCTCGGATTCTTTTTTTCTTTTGACCATGTCCGATCCTAATAAGATATAATATAGGCCTCCACAGCGTGGAGATTTGTATTAACAAATTTTGTTTTACAAGAAATGAATGTCAGCCACTTGCTCAACCTATTAAGTCCATAACTCTGACTCATACACAAATTGAAAAACAACATGTGTACTTGTCAGACCCAGGATTCGAACCTGGGACGACCCACGATGGTTAGGCCGCGCGGCCATCGTAGGAATTTAATTGA
This sequence comes from Rhyacophila brunnea, assembly GCF_057557595.1. NCBI lineage: Eukaryota > Metazoa > Arthropoda > Insecta > Trichoptera > Rhyacophilidae > Rhyacophila > Rhyacophila brunnea. The sequence goes on along the minus strand of NW_028232816.1, from coordinate 12,362,705 downwards.
ATTTTAAAAACTAACAAACACTATGTACACATTGTAGTCTTCGTTCAATGAAAATAAATATGTTTGACTGACAATGTTTAGTGTGCACTATTTATGTCGGATCTTAACAGCTTACCACCTCCCTTCATCACTGGAAGGCAGAATATCTCATCAAACGAAAACAGAATTGAAATATTTTGGGGACAATTGAATGTAAAATAAGACGTGTTCGGGAATGAGAAGGGAGTGTATGGAGATAACGCTGTAAGGGCTTGGATGTTATGAGGAGAGAGTTTATTTATCGATACAACAATAAATAAATACAATGTTAAAGATGATAGAGAAATGCTATAATCGCAGGTACGGATATACTGATGAGATTTACTATACTAATTAACTGACTGATGATGTACTGAGATGTTAATATAACCGAGAGACTGGACTCGAGTGACCAGACTCGTAATTAAACAAACCATAATAGACTACTGATCTATTTATGATTGAGGAAATTCTGACAATCGCTTCTGCTCCATTGTTTTGTTTTGACAACAAAACATACATAATGTTAAGGTGTTACCCTTGTAATGCTGAGTGGTATGATTGCTACACGTGTAAATTTGCTATTTTTTCTATTTGCTAACGAATGTAGGAAAGAAATCGTTAGTTATTCGCCCAACTTATAGGCTCCTTGCACTACAGCAAACACATATTGAAAAACTATATTCACTACTCCACCATGAGTGCAATGGAGTTACACAAACATTAACACATCAACAATAATTGATTATATATCCATAAAATAGTAATATGTATTAATATTTTGTTACGACTTTATCTTGTCATTAAATGCTGGCAACACTTTCAAGCCTGACCCATTTTTTTTCAATAACAACAAGAAAGTATTAACAGCAAATCGTCACCGTTCAGGCAAAAGTCACCAACCCTGAAAATGGCAGTTTTGAGTTGAGTATGTCACCCGAAGCGTAAAATTATGTTCTTTAAGATGCAAAACTCACCACGGTACATTAGTTAGTAAAATTTTGCTTAAATCCGAATTATTTGTTTTTCACTAAATGACTTTCGATAAAATCTTAACAAGCAAAAGTCATTATAGCTGAATAGACATTATTGACTATATAAAAAAAAAAATCCTTCATTATAAATATACAAGCAAAAGTTAGTGACTTATGGATGGTGAGTTTTACTGATCCTTCTTTTGGCTAACATTGTTCAGATTATTAACAAGCAAAAGGCACCAAACCATAATTGAGCTACCTTGCCTCCTTCAAAACCTTCCAGATGTTTTAATTAGCATCAAAAAGTAAAATTACGTTAAAGAAATTATTAAGAAGACATGAGAAAATAATTTAATGTAGATAAAACCTTAAAAACATTAAAATCTGATTTTTCCTGCATTTTCAAACTTTCAAATTGCGATATCTCAAAACTATGTTTTTAGGGTTGGTGACTTTTGCCTGAACGGTGACGAAATAGTTTGTTTATTCAAATAAATAGAGTTTTTTACATATATTAATAATATATTACTAAAAGGTCAAAATTGTTGTACAAATGGATCCATTGGGGTCAAAATGGTAATTTTTTCTTTAAACATATTTAAATTTATTCAAATTACTTGTTATTCAATGAAGATATTTAATATATATATATATATATTTACATGGTCATGTCTTTTAATTTATTTTCTTTCTCTTTGCCATTTTTAGAAATCCAGTCTTTTGAAAATAAATCAAAATGAATCTTTTTTTTTGTGTCCAAACTATTAAAAAAATAGACTGTTTTGAATGTAAAAAAATCGGTGTGTGTACTTATGTACGCGTGTTAGAAGTTATACTTCTTTGGTGTAACAAAACAAAAACAAAACTTGTGATAACCTATAATCTTCGACTAGCTCTTAATTATCTTGTTAAATTATACACTCAAGAAAAAGAACCGCTTATTGGAACGCCGTTGGCTTATTTCTATACACTTTAACTTATATTACTAAATTATATAATTATGTATTGTTGTGTGTATTTTTAAAGTAACAACTGCCACTATGACATTTAATAGTTTGTTTACGTAATAAATTGCAAATGGCCGTCAATAATAAATTCGCTGCCTAGCAACGGAACAATTCTAAACTATAATATTGTACTGTATAATCGTCACGATTGCAGTATCATACTGTGGCGTAAAGATAGTGCATTCGGCTGATAACCGAACAATCGGTGGTTCGAATCCAATCGAGTGCGTTTTTTTTTTCGTTTGAAAAATTAAATTATGTGTTACATGTCACACGCCAAAAATACACTCTGATCTGATTTTCCAAACACGCCTAAAGAAGTATAACTTCAAAAATTAATACCATCTACGTAGAGAACTGTGAAATTTTCATTTGTATGCAAACTGATACACATCAATAGTTATATTTCGTGGGTATTCTGCGAATAAGCATTAAGTCAAAAATACTAGTTTTGAGATAATCGAGTTTGAAAGTTTGGACGCTCTTAACTTTTTTTATATATATAAAAGGCAAATTCCTTTCTGCGATATTGCTTTGAGTATGACTTAGTGCAGTTTCGCACGCAGAATTTTGTGAATATAGCCTGAGAATGAGAGAAGCAAATGCACTAAGTCCATTTAGTGCTTTTTCTCTGAACAGATGTATGTCTTTTTGACTTATAACATAAATTATCTTCGCCAGTTTTATAGATATGACTGTGTGCGTTTTTATAGACTATAGAGCGTACTCTTAATAAGACTACCTCATCATTAAGTCAAAACAGCAAAATTTTGACTTAGTGCTTTTTCGCAGAATACCATGTTGTTCAATTTTATTTCTGTAACCAAAATTCCATCATTTTTTTTAGTCTGGTGTGGATATTTTTCGCCTGATGAAGAGATTTCCTAAATAATGTCAGCCACGTGCCCGACCTATTAAGTCCATGCCCTGTGTCCGACGACACATTGAATAACATGTAAGTGGACATGCTCGTTTTTGTCAGTAGTTTACTATAGGTGCCCAAAGATACCGAAAGGCAGAACTCGGGTTAAAAACTATTCACATTGGATAGTACAAAACTCACATCTATTAGAATTTAACTTCTGTGACTCAGTCAATCAGTAGCGAAATATGGAGGTAGGCTGTTTGTTGACTATTATCTATTATGGCTTGGTTTTCGCAGGGTTTAATTGAATTTTAAAAACTAACCATCACCATCTGTAAATTGTAGTCTTCGATCAATGAAAACATATACGTATGACTTCAAAGTTTAATGTGCACTATTTATGGCGGATCTTAACAGCCTACATCCACACTTCGTTACTGATTGACTGAGTCACGGAAGTTATATTCTAATAGATGTGAGCTTTGTACTATCCAATGTGAATCGTTTTTAACCCAGGTTTCTCCTTTCGGTATCTTTGGACGCCTATTATAGTAAACAACTGACAAAAATGCCCACAATGAACATGCATGTCCACCTATAAAAGTTGTGGGTCTTGGATTCCAATTTCGGGTCTGGCTAATTCACATATTCAATGTGCCATTGGACGCAGAGCATGTACTTAATAGGTTGGGCACGTGGCTGACATCCATTAAGAAATTTCTTCGTGGGGCGAAAAATATCCACACCAGATTGTAGAACATAATAAAATTGAAAAAAAAATACTTTTGATGCTTACCAGTTTGCACACAAATGAAAATTCCATAGATGTACGTAGATGGTATTAAAAGACAAATTTTCTTTAATTAGTAATTATTGTTGCCCTATGGTGGCTTAGTTGCAGAGTGCCCGTTTCTTAAAATATGTATAAACCCGTATCCGGAAACTTGTACGTATGCAGTTCGCCTTATCACACTTAACCGTGAAATATTGTGTAGGAAATATATGACCATAATATTAAAGACCTCTTTGGGTCGTATAGTACTGACATAAAATTCATGTCTAAATAAGACACGGTTCTTGTCGGTTTACAGGAAGCCGGCAGCGAATAAATTAGTAAAATAGCCGATGTACTGGATTATTTCTTAGGTTATGTTAGGTAAGGTTAGGTTTTCATTCTTGAATTCATGAATTTTGCCAAAATCAGCTATAAAAATTGAATTAATATTCATGTTGAATCTAATAAAATTGGAGACCGTATAGTATTAAGGTCATCTCTTTCCGATAACAAAGCTCACGGTAAAATGTTTTACGTACAAAATACATGTAACTGTATAAACCCGCATACATCCTATGTAAAAAATTATGTTTTTTCTTTCATTTTTTGATGGATTGGTCGATTGGCTAACCTTCCTCATAAAAAACATTTGTTAAGATCGCTACCACTTTTTTGGAAGTTCGTACGCATTATTATAACCCAACACCGATTTTACGGCATTTTCACAATTTCATTATTTAATAATATCATTATATCTTTCCACTGAAAAATATTAGTAAAGCAAATTATTGTGTAATAATATTATTGTAGATGGTTCGATTTGGGCGTACTAGTCCTCACTGATCCAATTACCGGAGTCACTCTTGAAACGTATACTCAGATGACACCAATCCCCATGACCATAATCGCCGCCGCAAAAGGAGACACGCCCTTAGACTATGAGCACAAGGAAACCGGATTTAGCACCACCATCGGATCATATATGGCCGCAAACTTACAGGTATTGCATCTCATACACTTATTCCTTAGCAAAAACGAATTGTGGTAATGAATTATTTTAATTCAATCTTTTTTTCATTTTTCTATTCCAGACTCATCACTCCAACTGGCACGAATCGGCGACTGGTGTTACCAGGAGAGAAATGATCCTACTTGCAGCTAAATCTCTTGCGACAATGTATAAAAAAGCTATTACGGCAATACCGACTTGAGTCTCTATCAGAATAATATAATATACATCTATCATATAATGTGTCCAATTAAATTGTAATGAGATTAAAATACCTTTAGATTATATCTATACTTGAAAGCCAATATATTATATATTGTCATTGCGCTTTCAAAATCGACTATGTGTATTTTTCAAAACTAGGAGAGCTAGAGAGGCTAAAAACAATGCCAATTACAATGCCTGTCGCCTACATCATCGAAATATTTTTTAAACCATTTCCAGAATACACTTTATCATAATCATTATATTGTTTCCTTGGTATAGAAGGAAATATTACAAAAATTTTGTTGCAAAAAACCTGTTTTGTGAAATTTATGCACATAGCCGATTTTAAATGCGCAACGACGATATGTTAAAATAAAACACATTGGGGAAACCGTAATTTTAAAAAATTTCAACCAGTTGATTTGAGTTCTTCAGTCTTGGGAATAGATTCAAAAGGTGAACTGTCTCTGAAAGATGTGATACTTTAGATACAAAATCCAAACATATCTCATTTTCTGCGAAATCATACATACGATACACTGGCTCTGAGGTATAGATATATAAATATACCCTTTATCATAATAATTATAAACTGTAGTTATTATAATATCTTGAGAATGAGTTTAATATCCTTTGTGAAACCCTTTTGTATCATTATGAATTATAAATAGCAAAAGCCAATTATTAATTCACATTTTGAATTTTTTGGCACAAAATTCCATCTGTAATTCGAAATTTGTAATTCTAAAATTGTTATTATTACAAGGCTACTACAATTTCCATACACAAATAATTTTATCTATATTCAGTGATTCTCAAACAATCCGCAAGCTCATGCCGGGGTCCACAATGAGATCATACAAAAAAAGCATGATTTGCCACTACATAATTTGTAATTGAGTAATGAAATTTAAATGAAGTTTTTCACGTGGCCTATTACTAAAACAATTAAACATTTTAAAAGTTTTACATGCTCACAATATAATATCTATGTGGTGGACATTATTGAACAATTATTATATTTAAGAAAAAACATTTTTATTTCAAAGTATATACACAATGTTTGTTTCTAGCGGGACATGAAAATATCCCTGTCGAAACTAACATCCCAGCTAAGGTAAGGAGTCCCTGAGATTTTACAAAACATTGCAAGGATTCCTCTAACCAAAAAATGTTAAAAGCACTGGTCTGATGGTATATATCCGTGAATATGTTGATAAGTCTAAAAACATCAATTCCCAGAGCAGCTATTTAAACGTTTGGCTTTCTGTGGTAAATCAGATTATATGTTTTTGAATTTTTTTTAAATTTTAGTAAAAAAATGTTTGTAAATTCTCAACAAACTAAACTTTTAAAAAATTCTGATTAACCACAGAAAACCAACCTTACAAATAGCACCTACCCTGAGAATTGATGTTTTAGATACACGGATATTCCCTAATAATATAACATGTTTAATTTATTATTATGTACTGATTTTTATATTTATATATGTATTCGTTTTGAATCCCCTTTCCATTACATTATCCTGTAGTTGCTGACGAATCTCAAATGGTAGTACATAATAAAGTGTCATCTTATCTTTTGGGGCTTCTTATATTCTAAAGACAATGTTTTAACTTTGATTTTAAATAATTCATTGATGAAAATAGTGGTTCAGTCATGTTTACCGAAAGATGGTCAAAATAGCAGTTTACTAATTTCTTTTATTGAATTCAACGTATCTTAGTAGTAGTACGTAGTTCAGTTCACATTCTGTACTGAATGTATCGAACTCGGTAAAAAATGGTGCACATGTATAGGTTTGTCATCCCTGACATAGCTTTTGAACCATCATGTCTTGCTATTTATACTACATAGTAAATGTTCATATGGAATTGAATGGAATCATCTTGATTGACAATAAAATGAAATCTCGAATGCCAATGATAAGAGTACAGAGTAGAATTGTAATAATATTATGTATAATGAATTTGTAAAAACTTTGGGTGCATATGGGTTATATTAACTGTATTATAAATTACCTAACTAAAATTTTGAAAAGATGCAACAATGCATAGACATCATTCATATTTAAAATAATCTTGCGCAATCAACTTTTATTGTTTTCCTTGGTAAATAAATGATTTCAAACTCGATGTTTATCCGAGGTTTTTTTAATTTCATTTACAGATTTTTAATTTTATATTGTGTTCATTTGATTTTTTTGTAGAAAAAATAGGTACAATAAGTTAGTCTTATGTGGGTGAGATTCATTTCTCATATTATTAATTTCACATTTTGTTTTGTATTGATTTGGAGTGTAAATGTAAATAGATATTATTGTAATAAAGTGAGTTTTATAAATATATTTGTGGTTTTGTTCGCCATCTCATTTATTGAAGTTTATTCTTTAATGAGCACCATAAACCTGGTGCAGACCAAGAACATTTGTATATTTACTATGTTCTTCCGTCCACATCAGCTCAACTATTCTTAACAGTTAGCACTTTACTACGTTTCTGTTATTTTCATTGGTCCAAATTAACATGGAAGGCATTCCATACACAAGGCGGTATCTAGGGGCTATTAAAAGGTAGCACTTTTTGACAGTTCTGACAGTTAACTTATTGTAATAATTAACTGCCTGAATAGATAAAGTGATAAATCGATGGCTTAGAGTTAAAATATTGTATCTCCATAAATCATAATATTGAGAAAACTGCAATTGAAAGTTGGAAAATTAGATTTTGTGATATAAAAATAGGTATATATCTTTGAAATGGTAGGTTTAGAAGATGCAATATTTTAACACATAAAAATATAGGCTATATTTGGAACATTTCAGAACCTAACTCATTTTCGACCAAAACTGGAGATACAATATTTTAGCTCTAACCCATCAAAATGTAATATATTTATCACATGTAGCTCTTTTTGGATGTTAAGTGATATATTAGAATAGCCTCGCAGCAATCACAAACAAAACAATCAATTTTCAAACAGTTTGTAAACAATATTCACAAAACCTAACTAAACTCGGCATAAACCTGAACCTTTGCAACACAATGAGTTTTTTGATAATATCCTCAATATTTTTCTAAATTAAACTTACTTATAATCCTTTTCACAGCATTGTCATATTGACATTCCGATTAAACTGATAAATTAATACCTACCTACTAAAACGTGTTATTTAAAGATTGTATTCTGACAGTGCTGCTTTACGGTAACGAGTCATGGCACCTTAAGAAGGCTCAGAGTGACTATACTGAGCTTTGAGAATAGATATTTGCAGCAGATACTGGGTGTGCAGTGGCATAACTTTACAAGTAAGTAGGATATAAAAGAGCGAACCAAGTAGCCCTTCATCGTGAAGGGATGACGTTGGACTTAGCTGGCCACGTACTTCAGATCCGTCAAAAGGATTTCAACCTGGCTTGCTTGTTCTTGAATTCAACCGGATTCTAGCGTCCTAGAATGCCATTAAAAACCATCCACAGAATGTATACGGCAGTGCTATGGTATGCTGATTTGACCTGAGAAAATTCAAAGAAACTGGCAAGCAACAGAGATTCTTGGAAGTGCCTATGTTCCCCAACTAAGGTGCGAATTATGCAAAGAAGCTAGATAGATACTGAAAAATTTGCGCCAATATAGTTTATGATTGTGCGGATACTGCGTGTATACGCAGTGGATTAATATCGAAATTAAGGGGCCGCTGAAGAGCCCGACATTCAAATATAATTCAGTATAAAAAGGACCTCGGCGTCGTAACTACGTTAATTTAAATCGATCTTTTCGCAAAAATCACTAATCATCAGAGATTTTATTTCAAGAAATATTATTATTATTACTGATATTGTCTGCCACGGAGCATTATTATTATTTTATGAACACCTGCGAGATGAAGCCGATCAGAAAACAGGGCTGTCAAAATAATATTAAGCATTAATATTTTTAAAATGTTAATTTCATCATAGTTTTTAATCAAACCTGTGCAAGTACGTACTGATAACTTGGGTGGATTTTGTAGCAAACATACTATTGATATATATACGGGTATATTAGTATTATAACCCAATTCAAATTGAACATAGGTTGATACTCAAATACTATTATAGTATGTTTATGATTTCGAGAAAATAATACGATGGTATAATTAATCCATATCAATTATTTGAAAACATTACATTCGCACTTTGCAAAGATAACATCAAAATGTGTATATACTTATCTAAATGACGAATGACATGCATGAGTGAGCACGGCTGAAAGCTTGGAAATGTGTTTTTTTCTATTTCAAAATCTTTTAATTGTGTATTATTTTATAACAAATTCAATGCCAACTTCATATAACTAATAAAAAATACTGTTTGTTTCTACGAATAAAAAAAGACAGGAAGGAAGATGTGTACAAATCACGGCAATCAGAAAGGCCGGCAAATATGGCCGACAATGCGTGATACACAAACATAAAATACACAAAATTACAAACACATTCGAAGTTTGCCGCACACGTACAGACCACGTGATATTTGTTTACGCAAAATCGTCGCTTTTCAAAATGGCGAATTTGATTGCCAGATTTTACTGCGATGAATCAGTATGTTCCTTCTTGTCTTTTTTTATTCGTAGGTTTGTTTACTATGTACACCGAGAAATTTCCATTTATAAAATCGGAAACGAATTTTAAAGAAGAGTTTTGGAATAGGTATAATGCAACCAAAACTGGAAAAAATTCTATCATGGGTGTTGACTTCCTGAATTAGTTAACCCCAGGTCCATGCCACTACGTGAACCACAGTGGATATTAAGCCATTTCCACACTGGCAACCTCATTAAATTTTACGATACTTACCATAATTGCTTAAGAATTTTAAGGCCATCCTCCCACGGCGCAACTTATGTCCGTCGGAACTGAAACTAAAATTCCAGCCAGTATCTAGCTAATGTATTTCAATGGCGGTTCGCTGACGAAGAGATGCGACATGCTAGTCGCGCGGTCTCTCAAGTTTCCAGTCACCGTAAAACAGTGGTACCAACATCATTAGATTCGGTGAAAAATCATATTTTCTTACCAAAATTGGTAGCACTGCGAACAAGTGTCATGCTATAAAAACCATTTACAACCCAAGACGTCAAAAGTACAAGACAAGCAAAATTGAAATAACCTAATTTTATTCAAGTAAACGCGGCAGCGTGCGTGTTGTTGGTTTTTGTACAAAACAGCTGATGGTCCAGTTTGACAGTTTGAGGTTATGTGATTATTATTTCAAGTGGTTTCAGTAGCGCCGTGTGCGAATCATCACATTGGTCAGTTTATGAGTACCATCACCAACCAGTTCCACCAGATTTCAGTTGCGCCGTGGGAGGAGGGCCTTACGATAATCATCATAATTATCGTAAAATCTAACGAGGTTGCCAGCAACTTAACTTGTTACCAGTGTGGACCCGGCATTAGATGCACAAAACTTAAATAATACATATTATAAATAAAAATTTAAAATTATAATTATATATGATTTATGTCTTCGACAGCCCTGATGAAATAAATGTGAAATATGAGTCTGATCAGTCATAGAGCAAATTTATTGACACAAACAACTTTCACACGACCTTTTTATATTAACTAGTAGACCAGATATTATGGACCACATGTTAAAAAATCATATTTTCAATTCTCAAGGCCAATTCTGTAGAACGTAGAACTTCTGATTTTGAGGTAGGTACCTAGGTAAGTACCTTCACATGTGTAAGTTTTAGGCATTTTTTTTTGGAAAAAAAAATTGTTTGTTAATATTATATAAATTAAATAATTACATTCAATCTATGATAAGCATACACTTACATGATGTTTTTTTAGAAAACACAAAAAATCAAAGAAGTTTGACGCTTTTACGGTAAATTTCAAAAATCCCGATTTATGAAGTGGTAAAAAAGACAGTAACTTTTGGCAACCCTTCAAACTAAAACTGTCAGTTTTTAATTACCGGCAACACCAATCAAATGTCAAATAATTTTTGCCGGTTCAAAAATTGGTAAAATTTTAATTTGTTGCAGCCACATCTCGAGTAAAATTAAAATATTATTTACTATGACGAAACGCGACCGGTCTCCTGAGATTTCTCTTCTAGTGCGTCAGTCGTAAAAGAGATGTTAGTCGGAATTCTCAAAAACCTGCTTTCCGGAAAGCGGCAGTCTTGAATGTATTGCACAACAGAGAAAGTTCTCATTACGTATGCCGCGACACCTCACATAATTTAATTTTACTTCGCCGCGGTGTTAGTAGCTCTACTATGATTGAAGGCAGATCCGTATCGTTTATTTTGGAGCCGGCCCCCCCTCCTCGTGCGAGCACATGTCTCGCGAGATGACCTACATGTATAAATCATTAAGTAGGTAAGAATTCTTCGAATGCGGAGAGAACACAAATTGAATTACTCGCCGTCCGTCAGTGGGTCACCTACTATCGCAGTCGCCGGTCGTCGTCGCTCCCGCCAAGTGTTTCGTTAATTTATACGAATTTCCATTAACCTTGATATTGAAAAATTCATTGGCAACGTGGATAAGCCGAGTGTTGACCTCTTAATTCACGAAGTACATTGTTTTTAATTCTCGTCGAGATGGGTCAGTGGCCGGAAAATGTCGGCGTTTTGGGGATCGAGATGATATTCCCCTCGCAGTACGTGGACCAGACGGACCTGGAAGTGTACAATGAAGTGTCTCCTGGGAAATATACTATCGGTCTCGGACAGGGGAAGATGGGATTCTGCTCTGACAGAGAAGATATCAATTCTCTCTGTCTGACGGTCCTCCATAAACTCATCGAGAAGAATAATATCAAGTTTGAAGAAATCGGTCATCTTCAAGTCGGAACGGAGACCATCATCGATAAAAGTAAGAGTGTTAAAACCGTCTTGATGCAGTTGTTTGAACCGTACGGCATTACGGATATCGAAGGCATCGATACGACAAATGCCTGTTATGGAGGAACAGCCGCGTTATTTAATGCTATATCTTGGGTTGAATCGTCAGCTTGGGATGGAAGGTATGCCGTTGTTATAGCTGGAGATATTGCAGTGTATGCCAAAGGATCCGCTAGGCCGACGGGAGGCGCCGGGGCCGTAGCTATGCTCATCGGTGCCAATGCTCCGCTGGCTTTCGACCGCGGTGTACGATCCACGTTCATGCGGCACGCGTACGACTTTTATAAACCCGATTTATCGTCTGAGTATCCAATCGTTGATGGAAAACTTTCTATTGAATGCTATCTAGGTGCCCTAGATCAATGCTATAAGCTCTACAGACAGAAAGCCAAAAAGGTGGATCCAAGCAACGAAGGTTTGCAGAGTTTGGATGCTATGTTGTTCCATTCGCCGTATTGCAAACTAGTTCAAAAATCACTGGCGAGGTTAGTCTTCAACGACTATTTAATTGCCACTCCGGATATTCAAGCGGCAAAGTATCCAGGATTAGAAAGATTCAAAGATCTGAAATTGGAAAACAGTTATACTGATCGAGATGTGGAGAAAACGTTCATGACCTTAAGTCAGGAGGCGTTCGATCAAAAGACTAAACCGTCACTTTTATTGGCAAATCAAGTAGGAAATATGTATACGTCGTCAGTCTACAGCGGATTTGTGTCTTTACTAAATAGCAAAAGTGCATCGGAGCTAGCCGGAAAAAAGATTGGATTCTTTTCATACGGTTCGGGACTTGCTTCGTCGATGTTTTCCATCACAGTATCGAAAGACGCCAAAAAGGGATCTCATTTAGACAGAATAATTGAAAACCTTAAAGATGTCGTGCCTTGCTTAGAGAAACGGGAAAGAATGACCCCCGAGAAGTTCAACGAAATCATGGAGATCAGAGAAAAGAACTGTCACGCCGCACCGTACAAGCCTGTCGGATCCACTGCCAATCTTTTCCCTGGGACTTACTATTTAGAAAATATTGATGAAGCGCACAGACGCACTTATCTTAGAAAAGAATGAGATATGATAAACTCACCGTATTGACCCAAATATAAGACAATCCTTAGGATAAGATGACCTTTTGCTTGACAATAACAATGGACTTGTATTGATTACATTTCAGTATAATACAAAATGTATTCCTTAAAATTAAACAGTATTTAAACGTAAAACCATTCGTAGTCACTGCACCGAATACATTTCAATAAAATATTCAATGATGTGTGTTCATAGCTTAAATGCTATATTATTCTGTTTGTAAAATTTACAGCTGGTGTTTTGCTATTATAGTTTAAATGTGCAAATCAAAAATATAACCTTTATATACACTGCATTCCTTCGATGCTTTCCCAATACATGCTATTTTAAATACCATTTTTTAATCAAATTACTTTTTATTCAAGGCTTGAATAAAACACAAGATTTCAGAACAGTCTTCATTGAATAAACATTCATAATTAATTGTGACAGACTTATAAACGTGCTTTAAAAAAATCGTGGACCGAATGTGATTTAAACATCTATCTAATTCCGTGTCCGGAAATTAGTACGTATGCAGTTTCCCATAACACAGTTCATCGTGAGATGTTCTATCGGAAATATCTAAATTCCTCACCTAGATAAACCACTTAATACGTTATAAAAACCACCGAAATACTAGGGAAAGATAGAAAAAATAGGTAGATAAGTAAATTAGAAATGCAATCATATTATCGTATAATGTATATAAAATTCTGGTAGGTTCTCGTATCAAGTCGTACTTATCAAATATCTGATTATAATGACAGCGTTATTATGAAACATTTGATTACAATCAATATCAAATTAACGTTCCTATTGAATCTAATAAAACTGGAACAGTACTGTCTCTATTGCTTCAAGAACAACGGGTTTTTTTTTATCTCAATGGTATACTTTCTTTCCGGTAAGACGGCTCACGGTAAAGTGTGCTACGGCGAAATGTAATACGCACAATTTATGTGTAACCATCTCATTCATGACGAGAGCGTTACCAATTACGTTAACAACCCATCTGGGATGCTTAATGGCAACCATTGTTTCTAATTTCTATATTGAAGTAATATATTACTACTATTGCTTCATATACGGCTTTATAATTTTTCCTATCTTTCCCGGAGTGCAATAGATGTGGGTTTAAACCCCATTCGATACAAGATTTTTACAAGCTCTCTAATAGATGTCTCAGAGACTGTTCCATATTACGAATACAATTTCGTTTATTCACTTGATTACAAGATACGAGTGTATTAAAATAAACTTCTCTAAACTGATGCAATAGCAAGCCTGCATATATCATCGTATATTTGTATTAAAATTACCTCTTTAAGATAACACGCGTCAGATTTTTAGCATAGGATATAATACACAAACAAATATTGTTTTGGTGAATACTTATGACTTAAACTTAACTCAGAAGTAGGCTACATAGTATAGTAACTACCAAATTGCTAATTGAACAGATCGTTTCAAAAGTTAGTTTTGTACATTTTTTTTTTACTTAATTGTTATGAATAAATAATTTGAAATGTTTTATTAAGATATCTTTCTTACAGAAGTAGGCTAGGTGAAGAAGCATTCATTGGTCCGGCCAAACTAACATACGTCCACTTAGTTGAGGTGTCTATTTCCAAAAATCAACAAGCCCACATTACGGTCAAATGTGTACATATTCTATGTTATTTTCATGTAATAATCTAAAACCTGCCAAATTAATCTTAATAAGAAATAAATGTCATGGTTGTGTTTATATTATTTATTGCAATGAAGGGTGTATCGGTTAATAAAAATGAGCATATTACTTTAAGCGAGGGAACACAAAATTAATGGGAACTGGCTTTCCCTACTGGGTTATTATCAATAATTACGTCTGTATGATAATAGTATGCATTAAAGTTTGTCACGTTAATGTAACGTGCATCCAATATTGAGTGCCATCGGCGTGCTTCGTTATATTTGGGTTTTATGGCTTGACCGCCATACAATACTCTGCTTCAAAATATTGGTCTGCACTGATGACTTTGACGTTTCTATTTATTAATTGGTTCCGTGATTGAGGCTCTAGTTTCAAAGTTGGTAACTTCCATATTCCACAATTTTGAGATAATCGTAAAAAACTACAAATAAAATAACTTCTTTTTGCAAACATTTAATAAACAATCAAATAAAATCTCTTAAAATTAATTAAAATAAATAAAAAATCCTGTTTAAAGTTGGTTGTAAGATATGAAAAAATGGTGTCTCATGAAATATAAATGATTTTATAATCGACTTCCTGTTTAATTACATTTAACTAACGAATCGAGCTGAATTTGATATTAAAAGTACTTATAGAATCACAATAAAGAAAAATATTTTTATAAAAAATAAAAATGAAGATTTCCGACTTTAAAATTAATAGCTTCACTTATTCTGGAATTACACTTGACATATAAAATCATCATCTACCACAATTAATATTAAAATTGTGTACTTATTGGTTTTTAAAAATAGTTGCTTCAGTTCATCTACGTCCGTATAATAATAATTTACTTAAGCATTTAAACTGTTTCATTTTAGGTTTCCTCATACTACGTCTCAGAGTGATAATATAAAGAGAGTGGCTATGGTTCGGCAAAATGAAGCCGTGTTTTTTGCGTATAACGCACAGTAGAACCTCAATTTTATTATTATTAACTTAACTATGAAACATTGTACCATCATATTACTTCTCAGTATGGTTACAGTTAACCATATTTTTTACTAAATTAACTGAAAATAATTACCACTAACTTTATATTTAACAGAAAAACAATAAATTTCAGCAACACATGTTCGCATTTTTTAAATAAATGTCAATACAAAAAATATTTATTTAATTCGGGCGTAGAAATTCTATCTTACTCTAACGCATGTTGCGGAGATATAAGCGTGCCGAATGCTTTCTCACTCGCACTTATTGTTCGTTTTTGTTCAGACCTTGTACTAGGTTCATTTTTTAGTTTAAATTGCAATTAGGCTAGTTCCATTATAAGATAGTGATAAGCATTTACTCAAAACAATATTCAAATAACCTTGTCTTACATGCGGGTCAATATGGTAAATTTTATATTTGTTATGAATGAATTTTCCATTGTTATATACACAATGAATACAGGGTGATAGTGCTTCTTCTATTATTGGGTGTATGATAATGTATAATATATGATTAAGTATATTACAAAGAATTGTTTAAAAGTATTCAAAGTTTTCTATTGGTGTAATATTAATATTGTTTTGTGTTAATATTATTTTTTTTGTTTGTTGAGGGAATGTTTGAATCTTTTTCTGTTTAGTATTAATGTAAGGCCTGGCTAAGACTATAGTCGAGACAGTTTTTATTCAGACTTGTCTTTGTCATACATAAGCCCAGTCGCACAATGAAAATCGTTTCGACTGGGATAATAGTCATAAATCAAAACTGAGCGCAACATGCGACTTCTTGGGATTATACCGCTGCATGTTGGATAAAAATAGTTGCATGTGCCTCCAGATGTTTTTTTCAAACTAAAATGTTTTCTTCCAGCAGTGTGCGAAGGTCCATAAAATAATGTGTGTTTTGTGAATAACGATGACGTCATATCGATGTATTCGACTCGTTGCGGGCAAGAAGAGTTTAGATGTGAGATCCGGCTAAAATTGCGACAAAACAATAGTACATAGTGCATTCAGCAAATATAGCAAAATAAAACACGTATTTTCCTTACGGACGCTCAGATGATTTTGTTAATCACAAATGTAGTCCCTTCCAAACGAACCCGCCCTGTACCACACTCGGTCTTAATCGAGCGTATCACGAGGTCCTATGTTTGAATGTGAAGCATCAGCAGTAAGTTTTTGATAATGTTTTAGGAGCAGATAGATACCCAAGTCTGACTTCGCCACTCACTCAAGTGAGCTTTGACTGAGTTTACTGAGTTGACTTTATTTAATAAATGTGCCATGGGAGAGAACACTATCATTTAGCGTTATCAAGCCAATTATTGGGCTTTGTGGTGACCAAGTTGGACGGCCCGATGGGTCCCAATATCTGATTGTAAGGAGGCGGGGCGCTAGACTGTTTTGATATTGTCTAGAAGCAGACAGCAGTTACGTCAGACTTGTCTAGAAGCAATTCACATGGCTGCTAGACTATTTTGACTATAAGACGTCTTGTTGTCAGTGTGCGTATCTCCATTTGTTCTCATGGTCCGGACTGGACAAGTAGACTGTCTAATTACAGTCTTGACTATAGTCTACGCTTGGCCTAATTTATTGCATTTATAGGTTTTTACATTGGTAATGATAAATATTATTAGTAACTGTGATTGAAATCAGTATGTACATTGGAAAAATATTTTCTTCTGGTCTACTTAGTGCTAAATGATTACATCTAGATATTTAATAAATCATGACATTTGTTAACATTGTGATACCATTTCGCCTTCAATTATTGTGTTTCATTTCAATCTATTGAATATATCTGTATTAGATGATATTGGGGCAAGATGATAAAAATAAGTATTTACTTTTACTTAACATTTTATAGTATTTTTAAAATATTTAATTATTTTATATTGAAGACTGAATATAGGGCACACGAGATTTATGAATGTTATATTTTTTTATTAAAATTATAACACACAGATCTTATATATTGGACAAAAGTGACCAGCCCACTCGCCCGGAAAGCGATAAATATTTGTTTGAATCCTCAGTCAAAGATTTATTTCTATAATTTTACTTATAGGGAACTTTTCCAAGTTAGAATTATTAATACAAGATAAGTAAATACTTATTTGTCTTCACTTGGCCTGCATGTTGTTTGTTTGATAAATCCATTATTATTTATTGCACATTTTAAATATTCCTGTTCTGTTTTTTATGATTAAATTTAAATTTTAATACCAACAAATCTTTCATTTCAATGCCCACTTTGTCATTGGTTGGATAAATTCCTCTTTGGGAACAAAAGGGAGTTAACCTTTCTCCTACTGTGTGAATAATTTTCACTTTGTCCTGTACTGTCATAATGTGTTACCATACTATAGTTAAGTAATACCACTTAAAGAGGTGCACAGATCTGATATCTTTCCATGTATTGCTCAAGCCACTCTTTCTTGTTTCACACTCATACTATCAAATATTATACCCCGTCTACACATGCGTGGATTTATTGCTGACAGTAAGTAAGTTCAGAGGCTTCTGAATTTTCACGCGACAGTTGGAATATGTAAGATATCTGCGCCTGTGCAGTAGAACGATAGTACCGAACCTTCCGGAAAAAATACAAACTACATCGAGCAAAGCATTTTGATGTTTACAATTTTTCACAACCAGTTAAATAGCACCATAAAATAACAACATTGCGTCTCGCTTACACTTGAAGAATGAGATCGGTGAGACAGTCAGCACTTTTATATGTAAATATTTATTATTGCGATAGTTTAAAATACACACTATCGGTGCCAGTAAATCAATGCACGTGTTTTTTTTAACGTATTTAACAATATGACAATATTATTAAATGAAAATACTGGTTTTAGCAATGTATGTATGTATTTATATATATTTATACATCAAATATAAAATTGGTAAAATGAAGATTACTTAAAATATAAATTTTATTTAATAATTGATCATGTAAAGTTAATTTGTTAATTTGACACGCTTTCATACTAAAAGATTTGTAAAAAATACCCAAAAGCATGTCCTTAACAGAAAATGTTATTGCTCATAATACTTCAGTTGAAATATTGTTTACTTACACAATAAATGTGTATGACGACATATTTACCAAGAAATTTAATAACTTATGTAACATACTTGACATCACAGAACTGGCAAAGTTAACTAAAAATGCCCTATTTTTTAGGAGAGCCATTTAAAATATTTGACAGCAAGAAAGCGGTAAATAGAATGGATAATGACATCACAGAGATTATGTGTTATCAGACAATATTTTTCACAACTTGCATTCAATAATACTTACTGCCGAATGTTTCAAATGGTTATCCTAAGAAGTAATTGATTTTGAGTTATTGCTTTTTATACTCATAATTATAAATGAAAACATCGTTTGTCTTACTGACTATGATAGTTATTTACATATTTAAAACAAGTTAATAATGATACACAAATATTACAGAAGGGATTAATCCTTCGATCACACTGAATGAGTGTACTATACAGAAATTCTAATACTGGAAAGAAATTAAAATCTTTTTTCAGACTATTATTACAGCTGTTTTTCATATCCTCTTTCTGACACATTGCTCATTGTATGCTCTTAACAAGAAACATATTTGTTTATCTTGGTGTATATTAATAGTTTACATTTACGAAGTTTTTACAAACAAAATATCCTAAGTTATATTTAGAGATGATATTCATATGCAATTCATATGTTTTTTATAGGTGCACTTTGTCCACTGCAGAGAGAAATGAAATGTCATTCAAAACTAAATATAATAAATACCAGCGGCGAGCGATGGAGGTAGGCTGTTAAGATCCAACATAAACAGTGCATACTTATTTGCTTTCGTTGAATTAAGAATACGTCATATTACAGATGGTGTTGGTTAGTTTAAATTATGCATAGTTTTATATTTTTTTATAGGTAGATGATTATTTTTTTACTGTTATCTATTATGGCTTGGTTTACGCAGGGTTTAATTGAATTCAAAAACTAACCAACAAAACCTGCAATGTGTAGTCTTAGTTCAAGAAAACAAATACGTACGTCTGTCAAAGTTTATTGAGCATTATTTATGTTAGATCTTACCAGCCTACCTCCACCCTTCGTCACTGATAAATTCCATACTTAGTTTGATTCAAAACACAAAAAAAAATGCAAAACATGGATTCCATAAAATTGACAATTTTTTCACCTGGTGCCCAAATGGTCAAGATTTCTGTGTAAGTATATCAGAATTTAAAATACAAAAGCCGGTGGCCAATGTAGCTCAATATAGAAAGCGCTTCAGTGAGTATTAAAAGCCACTAGTTAAAATTTGTCGTAATTAAGTATGACTCCTTTAGCATTGTGGTCATGTGCATGGACGCGATACCCGAGAGATACAGGTTCGATTCCTACGGGGGTGTCTTACATTTTTCAAAAAAAAAATTTCTATTGGTTATAATATATTTTCTCAGAAGTGTTTTGAAAATAATGTAATACAAATAGGTACTGGCTTTACGTACAATTTAAAATTAAAATAATTTGGGTCAGTATTTTGAATCTACTTAATAACTAATTAATATTTTTAGAATGTTGTGAAAAAATATTCAGACGAAAAAGTTTGAAAACTATTGTGTTAGGGGCATCTGGACCTAATACTGTAAAATATATTTAATTATCCAAGCCGGTCACAATTATTGCGATCTTAAATATGATAGACAGCATCTAGTTGTGATAAATTATTAATAATCTGAAGTGATTGTGTGTTGGGGATATTTTAAATTGCTAATATAAACATTGGCAAAAAAATGAGCTGGTGATTCTGAGTTGAATTATAAAGATGACTACACTTTACTTGTATATTGATTGATGATTCATTTCTCTGCTGATGTTGATTTTACCATACTGCTTACATAAAAGATTTCATAAGAAAATAAAAATACATGCTTACTTCTGTAATAATAAATTTTTAATGTTACATACTACACCGTTTGTAGGTTTATTCTTAACGGTTATCACTTTAGCATGTTTCCGTTATTATCATTATTCCAAATTAACGACACGTCAGACATACCAACATAACTTTCAATTTTATTAGTCGTGTCATTGCGATTGCAGCAAAACAGTCGGCCTTGCATCTCAATATATAAAATGTACGTATTCTGTCTCGTTTTCAAAGTTAGCACGGCCAAGAGAGGCGCTGTTAAAAGATATCACCTTTTGACAGTTCAGACGGTTAACTTTTTACTAGGTCAAAATGGAGATTTTATGGTATTTTCAAAGTATTAGCCTGAACATTCCTTAAACGTTGTAGATATTGTATTTATATATTTTTGAAGCCTTATTTATTATCCTTTATATTTATTTTAAACATTTGGTGACTGCATAAAGTATTTTTATTACGTAAAATAGTATTCTTTTATACCTCTCGATCTAATGTTTTATAATATAGTCATATTTTAGTACATCCGTGTGCAGTGGTGTTAAGATTTTTTAGATTTATTAATTTTTAAATGCATTTACAAAACCATTAGTAAAATTTATGTGAACATATAATGAAATATTTACGATAGTTAGAATAAATTTAAATAGTTAGAATAGGTCTACTAGAGATAAAAATATTTATATCTAAATTAATTCCGACCATGTCCGATTAAAGTAGGATCATATGGGCCTCCACAGAGTAGAGGTTTGTATTAACAGATTTTGTTTTTTACGAGAAATGGATGTCAGCCACTTGCTCAACCTATTAGGTCCATACCCTGACTCACTCACATATTGAAAAACAATATGTGTACTTGCCAGACCCACGACGATATAGTCCGGCACTTAAGCCGCGCGGCCATTACATTTTACCAAAAAATTTTACAATTTTTATACAAAAATTTTTATTTCATTTATTATAAATATTTATTATTTCCAGCATATATTATTCATCCAGCAGGCTTGCCATTATCGTTCTATTGCGCGTGCGCACCACCATGGAAATACCAATTATTGCATGAAAATCTAGAAACTACTGAAGTTTTTTGATACATGCATGCAACTTGCACGATAATACGTGTTTACATGTGCATTTTCTTGTTATGGCGAAGGGTGGAGGTAGGCTGTTAAGATCCGCCATAAACAGTGCACATTAGACTTTTTCAGACATACATATTTGTTTTCATTGAAATAAGACTACAATTTACAGATAGTGTTGGTTAGTTTTTAAAATTAAAATAAACCCTGAGAAACCAAGCCATAATAGATAATAGTAAAAAACTACAAAATAATGGTTTTGAGATAAACATAAAAACAGTCTTCTTTTAAGTAATTTTCTCTTTAAGACATATTTTTATCAGTAAAAAATACAGTTGAGAGTGTAAAGTTATGCCTTTATAATGATTTTATTTGTAATGATGTAATAAAAGTGATTTTCGGAGCCTGCTCAATGCTTAACTCAAAACCGTGATTATTGTAGTTTCGCCCTTATCACCCTAAGCCCCCGAATTGCAAAGTTACGTGGAGGATACTATACTGTCAGCAGTAAATCCATGCGTAAACGGGATATTATGCTAATATAGGAAAACCTAAAGACCTAAAGTGTAAAAATGATGATAGTGTTGATACTCATACATTCACTGTAAGCCATGGATGGCTGTAATAAACCACACAACATCAAAGTAACAGGCGAGGCTGTCAGTGCAGATACAGAGGGAGCTACGAATTTTATCAAGAGGAGCAGAAATCATAAAAAATGAGGATTGTTTTCTTAAATGTATTTAGGTTCGTTTTATTTTCACCTATCCTTTCAAATTGACACATTATTTTTAAAAAAAAATGCATGATTTTAAGTTTTAGTTGACTTACACTAAAACTTTCTGAGTGAATTAATCACTCAAGTTGATGACTTACTGTACATTTTTCTTTAAATATATCAAAAATAATAAATTAAATATCAATATTTTCATTTCTTATGAAAAGTATATTTTTGTGATTGAACTATCTATTCACGGTGACTCGTAAAAGATTGTTAGGAATAAGTAGTACATATCATATTTTTAGCTTGATCACGAGTTTAAAGGTCCCGGCAAATGTAAAAATATAACACGCACGAAGTACAAAGAGCAAATTAAATTACAATATTATATTTTTATTATAAAAAATTACTTATTACTCATTTGGAATACTTTGGACATAATATGACGCATGGTGAAAGATACCACATGCTACAACTTATACAGAGCAGAATTCCAGGAAAATGACGAATATGGTGGTTGAAGAATTTAAGTGGGTCAGGGCTCGAAATGGACCGGAACGCACCGGAGCGCCGTTCCTGTTCGTGAAATCGGTAAAATTATCGCTCCGTCTCGTGGAATAAATAATTTGACCGTCTGAGCTGGATAGGCCATATAATAGAAAATCTAACACACTTATTTTTATGAAGAAAAAAAAACACATAAACTTTGATAACTTTACTATGTAAAAATCTTCAGAAAACTGTCGAGCGCTCCGGTTCGTTATTTTTTCCATTTCGAGCGCTGAAGTGGGTCTTATAGTGGAGAGGATTCATAAGAAATTTTTGAGACTCCCTTATTTTAGGCTCTATGGATATTATCCATGACTCTATCTGACTGACATTCTCTTAGGTTTGACTGTAGAAAGGAAAAAGGGGGTAACCCTCAGTTTTTTAAAAATAGGTTTTAATGCATAATAACGTTGTACACAACTAAATACACGTTGTGTCCAAAGGATGTAAGCTGCAAATGCCGATTTATTATCTAAATTTAGCTAAAAAAAATAAAAAACATAGGAAGTGATGTGAGAAAAACGACTTAACCATCATTTTTGTTGGCTTTTTTTAATTAACTTAATAATTAATATCAGATAAGGGATATAAAAACCAGGCACTTCAAGGTTATGATTATTTTGTATTTTAATTTTGACCGAAAACCATAACAAAAACATGTAAAATTTGATTTGTGTGGATTACGGCCTTTTTTCTTTCTACAGTCAGTATGTTTGCATACTGTAGTGCAGCAATTTCCAAGCTGGGAGCCGCTGACTAGTGTAAATGTAGACGCGAAAAGTCTAGAGAATCCAGAAAAGAACAGAGATCCACTGGTTTTAAAAATCTATTCACTGAACAGTCGGATAGTTTGCTAATGCACGTTTGACATTATTTCGAAGATCTTGATTTTACGTAGTTTGCGTGGATACAGAATCCATTTTGTCTATGAACAAGATAATAAATTTTGATTGAATACTATTTGTTGAAAAGGACAAAAATTTTAACAAAAATTTCGAAGTGAAACCTTAGTTCAATTTTGATTGAATCTGAGTGCTATTTATGCGAAACGGGATTTTCTACATTAGCAGCAATGAAATCCAAATATCGAGCCCGTTTAGTAGTAGAAAACAGCTACGAGTAATACTCTCCTAAATGATACCTAGGTTTGATAAACTTTATGCTAATAAGCAAACCCATCCATCCAGCTCTCGAAATGGAAAATTTTACGAAAATATCTACTACATCAATTGTAAATGTGATTTATAAAAATAAGTGTGTTATTTTTTATATTATATGAAATATCTAGCTCAGACGGTCAAATTCATATTTCCACGAGACGGAGCGATAATTTTATGGACCGGAACGGCGCTCCAGTGTGTTCCGGTCCATTTCGAGCCCTGCATCCATTGCATTAAAAACAAATTGATTTAAAAATTAATATAAATGTATATCAGTGGCGAAGGGTGGAGGTAGGCTGTTAAATTCCGCCATAAATAGCACACACTAAACTTTGTCAGTCATAGGTATTTGTTTTCATTGGTCTAAGACTACAATTTAAAGATGGTGTTGGTCAGTTTTTAAAAATCAATGAAACCCAGCGAAAACCAAGCCTGCCATTCTTGGAAGTATTGACATGACATGTGTGCGTCTCTGACGGATCTTAGAAATCAGGAGCATTTCTTCGTTCTCTCAAGGTGCAAAACCAGGGAACACAGAATTAATGGGAACTGAAATACCTAACGGGTGTGGAGTAACAGATAAAAAAAGATTAAGAGAGAACTTGATAAGTGAGATAAACACACATCACAAATTTGCTTTACCTAATAGTAAAAAAATCGCCTGCTTGAATTATGTGGTTGTACGATACAATTTTTAATTGAGTATGAATACTCGACAACTCCATAATTCAAATGGATACAAAAAAACACTAAATATACACATTAATTTTAACGCGTACACCATTTGGAAAACGCTACTGTAGAGCGTCACACTGCCTTTATCCTTAGCAATAGGTAGGGGGGCCCGCCAAAGATCCTAGCCTGGTCCGCTTCAGGATATGGGGGCCATGGCTTTCATGTAGTACTTTTTGTACTAATATTAATTACCCTGTATTTTTATTTAATTATTGTTAATAATTGGCGGCACATACTTACATACTCAGATAATAATTTGCAAAGCCTTTGAAAATATCATAAGCGCGCACTTGTTGACAACGCTTCTGCAGGCGGCTAAATTAAAGACCCCAGCGCCCCTTTTGCCTGTAAATAAGTAATATTTTCGGCCCTGAGAACCAAAATTATGCTTACGCCCCACCTGTGTGCTTTGAATTACGAGGCGGGCAGGCGCAGCACCTCGATAAATCCAGTGTACTCTGCCGTATTTAATTACGTTGTATTGTCGGTCATTCACCGAAACATTCACTTACGAAAATATGAGCGAGCGCCCCACTCGCCCGATTGTATGTAACCTGCGTCTTAGTGCTATGCCACGTCCACACTGGCAACATGTCGCCGGCAACCTAGATAAATTTTACGATAAGTATGATAATTATCGTAAAATTTCTTAAGCAATTATGATAATTATCGTAAAATTTAACGAGGTTGCCGGCGTCATGTTGCCAGTGTGGACCCGGCATTAGGTATACATTATAGCAACGGGTAGCTTTTAAATACCAAATAATCAACCCACACGAATCAAATAATTTGATTTTTACACTCAGATTGTGGCAAATACTCATGTGTTTAATATGTTGTTTTTAATTTCTGATGCAACAATCCTTATCTCATTTATATAAAAACTAACCAAACCACAAACAACAGTTTATATATTTTAATATATTTAGGTTAATATATTTCGGTGAATTACCACAAAGTAAATGTCTTGGAAAAGAAAAGTTCAACAAGACCACCCATAGTCATCGGACTTTAATAATAATTAGTGATATGAATATGACTTGCATTGCAATGACATGAATTATTTAAAAATACTTTTTTCGACTTTGTATCTATTTTATTACATGACTTGGCAATAAATCTGCATTTTTTATATATTTTAATAAAAATAATTGATTGTTAAGTGGAAACATCGGTGAATTGCAAAATAAAATGAGTTTCAAGACAATTTTTCAACATCGAATAAATAAAATATAAAATACATATAATACTTATATCAATAATCAGAAGCAAAATATTTTTTTGCTTTTTCATTTACATGCCATGTTAAACTAATTATAAAACATTTGCATCGTAATATTGAAGACAGGAAAAATGTAGTATGTAGTATGTTTTTTTTACTCACATTATCATAATAGTATTAAAATATTTAACTATTTATATCATCATCAGCCTGAATCTATCCACCGCTGGATGAAGGACCCTCCTAGCTGATTCCACTTCTCTCGGTCCTGTGCGTTGCCATTGCCACGTACTTCTGCAGAACTTAACCATTTCATCAATTCTGCAGCTTCTAGTTCTACCTTGCGGATATTTTGTACCTCTCAGGTACCAATGGATGACTAGATTTGTCCAGCAATTGTCCCTTCTTCGAGCTGTGTCCAGCCCATTTCCATTTGAGGTTTTTAACAAACTCTATTACATCGCAAACCCTTGTCTATTTTCTTATCCAATCATTCCGCTTTTTATCCTTTCGCGCTATGCCCATCATGCACCTCTCCATACCACGCTGTGCTACTCTAAGTTTTTGGATCTCTCTTTTACTTAGGGTCCATGTTTCACATGCATATGTGATTACGGGAAGCACACACTGGTTGAACACTTTGCACTTTAGGAACAGTGGGAGGTCATTTTTGAAGACATTATTCAAGTGGCCAAAAGCACCAAAGCACAGGTAGCTATTTTGTCTTTTGATTTATTTGGGTCTGCCCTTAGTTGTAGCATATGAAAAGTTAAAGTATTCTGATTTTTGACAACGGTGTAGTTATCATATGAATGGCAAGTATGTCGTGCTGAATTAGGACATGCATATTTTGTTCCCAGTATATTTATCACCCACCCCACAATGGCCGAGTGGCTTACGCATGTGTCGGCTTATAGTGTCCACGTTGCAGGTTCAAATGCTGGGTCTGACAAATACACATATTGTTTTTCGATTTGTCTTTGAGTCAGAGTATAAACCTAATAGGTTGAGCAAGTGGCTAGCATCTATTTCTTGTAAAAACAAAAATCTGCTTATACAATCATCCACTCTAAGGAAATGATCTTATTAGTATCAGACATGGTCAAAAAAAATATTTTTCATTCTTTTAATCGAAAACTTTATAGTAAATGTAAAAAATAATACTAAAACAACTCTATGCTTGCACATGAAAAAAAACGTGTTTATTTGATACATTATGGTGATGGCCTAATTTTTAGAATCGTTCATCCGATATTATGGATCATTTCACGACTATCGGGACTTAGTGCAAAATATTACAAATAATGAAATTGAAAAACAATTTGCTACAAGACAAATATTTGAAATTAAATAAACACTGCTTGTTAACATAGCATGTCAAATTTGTATAATCAATAATAGTTGCGTTCTTCAAAAGAAATTGGTATTCATGATATGATATACCTACCTACCTTTATACTTTCATGTCATGTGTCACTCTATATTGTTCAGATAATGGCAATCCGTTGAATGCAATTGAATAATGGGTATATATATATATATTTTTTTTTTGTTCGCTTAACCGACCTATTGTAAACTAAACTTCTGATGATTGAATGCAAACATTATGAAAACACGTGGCGGTAGCAATCTCTTCTATTATAATATGTTTATTTAAAAATTTACAAGTGCTTGATAAAACATTGTCTCATTAGCAAACAAGGTAAAACAGTCACATCTCTTGTAAAGTGTAAATACATTAAGTAATTTTAACATAATATTTAAATAAAAGAGAGGGAAAAACAAACAACAGAACAGTATAACATAACCTCACTTATGCGTTGAGCTACTTTACGAGCTGCTTGTTGGCAAATTTACAATTTGCCTGTAAAGTCTCCCAGTGTCATCATTGAACAAGCTAACAAGCATATTGTAAACAATCTACCGAGAAAAGTTGAAAGTCGGTTAACATTGCACGCTACACGCCGGCGTGTGGGCCTACTGCGTCTGCTTAGTAGAGCACAGTAGCAACCTCCCGGTAAAAAAACGAACTACATTCTGTCAAAATAGTCGCTGGCTTGTGGCTTCTCAGCGAATGGAAAGTTTTGTGTGTCATCATCACAATCGCAGTAGCTGAATCGCCCGCTATTAAATTCGCCAACAAACAACTCGTAAAGTAGGTCAATGAAATTGACGCATTATCTTGCACGACTATATTATAATAAGTTCACATTGGAATTCCCGGATTATTGTAATGCAATGAAAACTATAAAATAAAAAATATGAAAATGTGTGAGTACCAAAAAAGGAAATCTTAGAGGTTGGTTCTGTTATGACATTTGAAATTATTTTGCAAGCGCATGTAGATTGTTAAGTTGGTAAACTCCACAAATATTAAGATCATTCAGTTGCCAATCCAATTTTCTTACATACACAATGACGGCCATTTTTTTAGTTTATTATGATCACTGAGTGCAGTTATAAACAGTTTTACACAAATGTTAGATACATGATTTTTCAACTAATTAATAATAATGCCGAAATGTAGTAATTAATGTGACAGATTGTTTTTTGATACACCCTGCGAATTGGCATATATATGTCATAACAGTAGTTTGATAATACACCTGTAATGCGAAGTCACCTGAAGCTAACTTAATCAGTGGACCAATGATTTCTTTTTTTGCTTAAATTTCATACTTATCGTATCTGACAGGCCGCAGATTTTTAACGACACACGTTGAATGTAGATCGAAGCTCTTGGTCAAATCACTGTAATACCGATAATTTGTGGTTTAGTATTTCATAATTATTCAGACAGATGTCATTGTGTGTTCAATTTTTTCTATTATGCAAATCAATCGACACTGGCTAGTAATTTGAGTTTAAAGTCAGACGAGATAACTCGCGAAATTTGTATGCGCAGCCTGTTGATCACGGCATCAAAGAGCGAGATAACTCGCTGAAGGCATAGAACTGTTTAAGTTTCATCTCTATAGAAGAAGGTTTTTTCAACATCTTTGGTGAGTACATACATATGTAAGAATACGTTAATATAGATGATAATGTATTATATTCCCCACATGAATTCTTAATGCTATACAATCTTCAATCATTTTATTATAAGATTATGTACAGTAGTATGTACTTCTACTTAAAACCCAATGGTTACTGGAATTGCTGGATTAATGGAATGTATGGAAAACTGGAAAATAAAATACAGCTACATGAAAATGATATTTTCAACATATGAATAAAAAAGTTTTTCAAGTTTTTATATTATGTAGTGGCAAACATAATGGTTTTGGTTGGAAGCCAGTGGCAAACAATTTTTGAAAATACTTACCTACTGGATTATTTGTTAGGTTAGGTTAGGTTATCATTATTGAATTCATGAATTTTACCATAATTGGCTATGAAATTTACCGCTGTTAAACAGACTTGTACCATATATTTCTATTGCAGTGATGTCCCTAGACAAAATGCCGCCTCATTTTTTTATCATCCCTTCATGACTACGATATCTAAGAAATGTGTTGTATGGATACATTACTAACAAATAATTAAATTTAGATATAAAACGTTGATACCGGATGAAGGTCTCCCACAGGAGACCACCTCAAAGGGCGGACCGAACCATCATCTTTCCCAAAACACCACAGCCTACGTCCACTCTTCGCGGTTCTCGCAACCTTCGGCCGAGCGGAGCCCGCCTCCTCAAAATCCGAAATTCGAATTCGTCCACACTCCAAAACACAGACGCGATCTGTCGAAAACGGCCGCTCGCGCCGCCACTAGTCAATCCGTCGGTAAAACAGAGGTTCGCGACTGACAGCGGGAGGACGCCGCCGATCTGTCAGTTGGATGCGCGCGAAAAAGCTCTATCTCGCCTCGGACGCCAACTACCCAGCAGCATCTCCAGCAAACAAAAGACCACATCGGCAGCACGCCAAGCCGCAAGCCCTGACTCTCTTGCCTCTCGGATGCCAAGCCAGCCACAAGCATCTCCAGCTCAGCCAGAAAAAGGACCGCTAGCTCTGACTCTCTTGCCTCGGACGCGGAACAGCCAGCATCTCCAGCCAGCGACGCCGCGTCTGCAGCCCGCCAAATCGACATTACCCACGACCGAATATTAAAATACCCTGCAAATAACTAACTACGATAAAATAAACCAGCCTCAACAGCATACACCGTGCGTTTCTGTCTCCCACCGCCGCTTCTTTGGCCATGAAATTATCACGGTCTGCCATCTCCACCTAAGCGCGAAGAAGGCCGGTGATAACGTGAATTCACCAGAGTCGGAAGTTCTATTTGATTGATATTTCTGACACATTTGCTTTGTACCATTTAGCAATACACAGATTTATTATTTTCACACCATTTTTACTATGCTGTTATTATATAAAAGGTAAAGAAAATAATTTTAACTATTTCTATATTATTATATACCAAATGTTTTTCCTCGATTTGCTGCCCTTCGAGAAACTGCCGCCCCCAAGCGACGCTCAATCTGCCTACCCCTACGGGACATCACTGTTCTATTGTTTATGAAACCAATCTCTTACCGACGATTGTTTTCTCACACCTTGTTTGAAAATTCTCCCGTGATGTAGGCAAAGCAAAAATTTACAGATAATGACAGATTATTAGACACATATTAGTGAGTTCTACTGTGTACCCATCATCGCTAAATTATAAGAATTAATGTGACTTGAAATGCTATCGCAGATCTAGAGAAAGTTGGTAATAAAATAATTTATGTGCATATTGGTATTTTAATCTGGAACATAACAATATTTTTTTTAATTGTTTCGAATCAGCAGTTTCCTACTATCTACATAATATTCTGGCCCAAACCAAAATTATTTTTTTCTTTGTAAATCAATGCAGTGACATCTGTGGTAGTAATATTTGATTACACTGGTAATCAAATACAAAATACTAATAATTATATTATTTCTTTATTGACAACTAGTGACATCTGTGTTAGGACTAAGGTATTATGTTTTTTTTATATGCTTATCGATTCGTGACATATTTTGATATTCGACAAAAATTCTCAAAGGTGAAAATGGGACCGGAATCCTGAAAAGCAATTAATTAATTTTGGAACCGAACCCCTCCTTCAAAATTTTGTGGCTCCGGAGTTTCCATTGTTTTTCTTTAATCTATATTATTATTATTATGTTTAGCCCCAAATCAAGCTTGAATATTGTAACCATGGCCCCCACAAGGGGGGGGCTGACAGGGCTCTAGCCTCGGGGCCTGGGCTCTAGGGGGCCCCGGCGTGGTGTATCGACCTGATAAGTGAGATAAACACACATCACAAATTTTCCCTAATCTGGCATGTCTGGTTGTGTGACGCAATATTTGATTACTGCGTGTCGATATTCGACAACTCCATAATTCAAATGCAGTGACGTCCCTAGACAAACTGCTGCCCCTAGGCAGAGCCAAAATGCCGCCCTTTTTATACAGTATTTTTTATCATCCTTTCAATGACTCCAATATTTACTAGCAAAATATTTTCCACTAAAACTAATTAAAATGCCATATCTACTTCAACGGTTTCAGATACATTTAAAAATACACGTGACAACTTTCAAAACTCGCGAGTGACTGGCAAAAATATTTGGATAAATTAATTATGTGGGTAAGTCTGCACGTATCATTGTTAGTCATCAAGGACGTGACGTCCAAGGATAACGGAAGTAAACTAGACATCTCGAACCCGACAAAAAAAATACAATCCTGTTAAACCATTTATGTTAATTAATACATTTTGTTTCCAACCAGTGAACTGAATGTTTTAATAAAAAGATATTTCCATTATTACTAAGTTTGGGTACCTATGTGTATAGGTATATACTTTTTTGCCGCCCTTCGCGTAACTGCCGACCCCAAGCGATGCTCAATCTGCCTACCCCCACGGAATGTCACTGTTCAAATGGATTTATTCAACAATACAAAAAAATCGCTAAATATATACCGAATACCTACCCGTAATTTTACCAGTAACAACATTTAGATAACGATTCTGTAAAAAGTCCCACTGTCTTTAACCCTAGCGATGGGTAGGGGGGCCCGCTTCAAGATATGGGGGCCATGATTGTAACCGTCCCTAATCTAGATTTGATATAAATAAAAAGGATTTGTAACAATCAGTAAATAAATGTATGCTTCGTATTCTGTCGCTAAATGCTCCTAGAATCACTACGCTTAATTGGATTGTATTGGTGGCCGCGTGCCTTAAGCGCTGGACTATCACGCCGTGGGTCTCAGGTTCGAATCCTGGGTCTGGCAAGTACACATATTGTTTTTCAATTTGTGTGTGGTATGGACCTAATGGGTTGAGCAAGTGGCTGACATCCATTTCTCGTAAAAAAAAACAAAATCTATTAATACAATCCTCTACTCTGTGGAGGCCCATATGATCCTATTAGGATCGGACATGGTCGAAAAAAAAATTGTTTTCATATTTTGTTTTGAAAAAGTAGCGTATTTTTTGTCAAGAGAGTGATTGCTTCTGGATTTAAAAAAAAAATTAAAAGGCTATCGAAAATGCGACATAATAATATGAGCAAATGTTCGGCCTACTAGAGACACCTAGTGGGAAAATACGAAGCTTTCAATTTAATACAAAATATGTCGTGGATTCGTTGAAGTATTCACTATAACATATGATTTATAACTCAAATTTAATCAATAAAATTTCTCTAAATGTATAGATTATCGTTTTACTTACTTTAGCACTTTTTGACAGTTTATGCTGTTAACTCATGGGCTGACAGGGCTCAGAGGAGCACGACGTGACGGATCGACCAGATAAGTGAAATAAACACATCACAAATTTGCACTAATAGTAAAAAAAAGTTGACTGCGGCTCTATTTTCCTTCAAGAGTAATGGAATTTTCAATTATTATGTGTCGATATTCGACAACTCCATAATCCAAGTGGATTTATTCACAAACACAAAAAATCGCAAAAGTAGATATACTGAATATCTTTAATTTTACCTCGAACACCATTAATTGGAAAACGCTACTAAAGAGCGTTCCACTGCCTTTAACTTTAGTGATAACAAGGGGGCCCGCCAACTATCCTAGTCTGGGGGCCATGGGTTAACTTATTGTAACAATTATTAACCGCATCAATACATAGATGTCATAAACTACCGTCGATAGCCGCCTTGTGTATAGATTAGACCCACAGAGATAGTTTTTATAGCAAAATGTCATGCATTCACCTGTCAAATTTCGGGATCAGGGGCCTTATGTTGTAACTTGCGAGTTGAAGTAGCCCGGTCGACATGACGTCATATGACATCATTGTGACGTACTACCGGAGTGATAATAGCATTCGAGAAATTAACGCTACTCAAATACTGGCGTTATTCATTGTCCCCATACACAAATAGGTGTTTCGGCATAATAATATCTATGGTGAGCCGTGTGCTTGGGCGGCTCGCCTCGATGCGTGTATTGAGGTTACGTCACAATTACGTCATGTCGTCGGGTGACTTCATGTCACAAGTTATAACATAAGGCCCCAGGGTCTAAATTTCTAATCCCGATATTATAATCCCTGCTACTAGTTTACTAAGCATATAGGTAGACTGTTTTCCTGTTATTCTATACCTACCTAACAACCTAACAACCTAATAAATAATATGCTTAAAAGTACTGAAATATATTATATGTATATATTAAATAATAATCACTCATAAATAACAGACGATACAAGGAAAACCGCCTGGAAAACATCCTGTCATATTAGCAAAAAAAATGTTTTATAGTATCATATTCTTGGAAATAAAATGGTATTATAGTAGCTACCTATCTACGTCAGAAGCCACTTATTTAATGGACGTAAGCCGTTTTTTTTTTATTCTATATTGCCAAAATTCATTACAATTTAGTTATATAATAGGTCAGGTTTTCATTTATTGTTTCTAATGATGTTTTTTATCGAATATAATAAATTGTTAATGTTTTCAAAAAAAATACATGTAATGACAAGTAGTCTGGTGGATATATCTGTGTGCTGTATGTGTATCAGTGAAAATAGGTAAAAAAGCATAGAAATTTATTATCAAATTAAAGCTTTAAACATTTTTAATCGATCAATCCCGATCAAAAACGCCGGCAAGACGACAGCGACTTGCCTGCATGGTATAGTTTGTGCAAACTACTTTTACAGCGACAGAGTAAAACATAATATGTGCTGGGTGCTGGTCAGGTATGTACACAACAGGGATTCTCGCGTTATGGACCCCTCACAGGGACGAAAAAATCACAACTTAGTTTTATGAATGAATTTATTATTACATACTGCTATGATCTTGAAAGAACGTTTTGGTTTTAATATTAACATGCAGCATATCTAAAAACCAGGACAGCGCCGTGCGGGCGACACAAACGGAGATTTGATGTCCTAATTATTTGAACGGTTAGGTCACGCAGATACGAAAATCACCCGTGATTTGTAGACGAGCAGTCCACCAACGGGTATAGCTGCAGGCCACGTATGGACCACTGGAAACAAAGCGCGAAGTATCTGCAAATAGGTAACGTATCCAGGAAAGTGCGATGATCCCCAGTGAAAGCGAAGGGGCAGGGTAAGAGTGGAATTTAGCGGTACTGGCTATCAGTAGACTTTCCGACATAAAACCATTACTAATTACGGATAATTTCCCGAAATGGAACCACGATAATCAAATTATTAAAGGTGTGGTTTTACTTTAGCGATAATCGCACGTGATTGTCAGTAAAAATTTCAAATTGAAGAGAGAAAATAATAGTGGGAAGTTTAAAGCTTTACCTTTAGGCTTAAATTTTTCAAAAGAAATTTGTAAGTACATATTTTATTATTGCAAACAAACAGTTACATATTATATTATAATAAGAAGTATATGGAGAATTATTTTTCTAATATTATTATACATTTATTCAGGCCTCGAAATGAAGCGAAACGCACCGGAGCGCAGTTCCGATTCATGAAATCCTTGAGATTATCGCTCCGTTTCGTGGGGAAAATATGACCATCTGAGCTATATAGGCTTTGTAATAAACTATCTAACACACTATTTTTCACAAAATTTACATAAATATTAACATATTCTTCGGAAAATTATCATGCGCTTCCGTTCGTAAAATATTAGTAAATAATAAATTTAATTCAACGCATCTCATTGAACAATTTTATTAATGCAATGCGATCATCGCATAATAATATAAATTTAATCATACAGTAAAAGTATATTATTAGTAAAAAAAAACGCGAAACAAATATTATTAGATACCATCCAAACTCAATTCAAATATTCGTTATAAACAAAAAATATTTTTTTGTATAAAAACCGAGGAAACACTTATTCAATTTCATATAACTTTACATTCAAGCGAGGGAAAAATAAATTTATTTATATCATAAACAGCGTTAGGCACAACATTTATTGCTAAAGCCAAAATAAATGTAAACACCAAGCATTAAATGCAAATCTTTTTTTTTAATACGAGAATATAACAATTAGATAGGTACAGAAAGTTATTCTGTATTAGATTGCGGCGTCCACTTGGTTTTTCATATTGTAACGTATTTCATTCATATGTGCAGTGCCCAATTGTCCGTAGTCCACTTGTCCAGTGACAGCATCATCCATACGGCGGCGTTGAATCTTCCCATTCATAAGCCGTCTCACTTCAAAACTTGTCTCAACTGCAACGTGTCGAATACGTTGATGCGACGTCATCGTTATTCACAAAACACACGTTGCCAAATGGAGCTCCGCACGTTGGTGGAATGCGATTTTTTTAGCTTGAAAAAAGCATCTAGTGCTGCTAGCAACAAATCGCATGCCTCTCGGGCTGCGAGTCGAAGACGCCAGAACGCATATATTATGCACACCTATGAATTGGTCATTCCTATACCGGCTCGCTGGTCGCTGCATCAAAATTTAATATATACCTAGGTATACGTTTCGAGAGGTTACGCGCGACTGTCACTGGGTAGATGTGCGCAGTCTCCATATATGCAACATCGGAGTGACGTTCCTAGAAAGTTTAATTTTTATGGCTGTGCAGCAGACGAGGCGAGTTTTGATGTGAGAGCCAGCTTATACATCAGTGCGTATTGTTAATTTTAAAAAATCAGGGTGCACAATGCTATTTATTTGACTGGCAAGTATTACTAAACAAATTCTTAAAGCTAACATTCTAAAATCTTATGGAAAACATCCCTGAAAAAAGATGAACACCTATGTGTTACTTTTAAGAACACTTACAAACCTATGGAACTAACAAAAACACGGAATCCCTTGGTCTGTCGCCCATATGGTTATGGTGCCTCCGCTATCAGGAAGTAAGTATCTAGAAACCTGGTTTTTGTCACATAAGCGACGTAACAACGATTCCCACAATAATTGAGTTCAACCATTTCGATATAATGACATTTTCGTTTTCACAATGCATCAGAGGCGAACTAGTACTTACGTGATATAATTATTATACATACTATACTAAAAAAATCGTAATAAACACTAAATAACAATCGTAAAATTAATAACCTCCACGCAGTGGAGTCCCATATCATGGCCCCCACATCCTGAAACGGGCCCCTAGGTCAGGATGTTTGGCGGGCCCCCCTACCTATCGCCAAGGTTAAGGGCAGTGTGATGTTCTACAGTTGTGCTCCCAAAATAGTATTACGTGTGTTTTAGCGTTTTTCTATATATGATATATACATGTAGGTACCTAACCGATTTTTTTTCTGTTAAAACGGTACATATTCAAACACGCGCGTTACCATGATCTTTCTCCCTACTTGATTTATCGTTTGTCAATTTATGGCTACGGCAGTATGTTGTAGCTTAGCCACTGGGAAATGCCAATAGAAATGGCGTATTTCAAAAAAATACTACCTTATTCTTAGGTCAATAATTATTATAAAGCAAACATTATTCGTATAATTTTTATCACATTTGAATAGTCAAGGACATAGCTTATAATCAGTATCATTATAATTATCTTTAAATGTGTAAATCTTGCCCATTTTTTGAATAATAAAATGCCTAATTCTTGTCAAATTTGGGATCACATATCAATAATAAATATCAAAAATATAATTTTTTATTGTAAATATTTCACTATATAATGTCGACATAAATTTTACTAACGGTTTTATAAATGCTTTTAAAAATTAATAAATATAAAAAATCTTAACACCACTTCACATGGACGTACTGAAGTATGACTATATTCTAAAACATTAGAGCGAGGGGTTTAAAAGAATACTATTTTATGTAATAAAAATACTTTATGCAGTCATCAAATGTTTAAAATAAATATAAGGGATAATAAGGCTTCAAAATTATGTAAATCGATTATCTACAACGTTTAAGGAATATCCAGGATCATGCTTTTAAAATAGCATAAAAGCTCCATTTTGACGTACGCTGAGCATGTTGCCCCTTAAATCAAGTAAAATAGCCCCGCAGGCGACTTTTTATAATAGAACAAAC
The DNA here is from genome assembly GCF_057557595.1 of Rhyacophila brunnea. Lineage (NCBI taxonomy): Eukaryota > Metazoa > Arthropoda > Insecta > Trichoptera > Rhyacophilidae > Rhyacophila > Rhyacophila brunnea. The sequence goes on along the minus strand of NW_028232816.1, from coordinate 12,325,291 downwards.
AATTGAAGGCGTTATTGCAAGACAATGATATGCCACAGAAACATAGTTTGGAGATATGAGCAATTTAATGTTCTTGTTCGTTGTAGGTATATATATACTATTTTAACAGGAAAAATTACTATCCTCATTAAAATGTTCGATATAGCTCACATCTAATTATTCTGTTTGGAGCAGAACGCATGGATGACTGACCGATATCAATTTTGACTGGCATGGCATATCATATTATTTTTAGCATCTTTTTTAGCAAAATTTGAATTTGTAAGAACTACACTTTGATCATAATTATTGAGACATCGGTGTATTTTTTTTTTAAAGTGTCTTAAGTAAAACGTGAGTGTATGCCCAGGCTGGAGCCCTGTCAGACCCGCCCTTGTGGGGGCCATGTCCCATATACTCTGCTTAGGAACGAACATGGTATTTACCTATCTTCACTTCTGTAAATCGTCGATCTTAGAATACGCTAGTGTAAGATTCTTGCATCCATAATATGTATGTATTAATTATAACCATTTCAAAAATCAATTCACCTTTTAAATCATGTCCATAGAACGAATTTGCAATTTCGAATAGTGTTTGTTTTTTTTTTTATTCGAACTTATATTTAAAAGCAAAATTAGACAGTTTTTACAGTGTACTGAAAAAATGCTGTTTTGGATTCGAAAGAATTACATTTCACAAGATAAGAACGACGAAATTCAAATTATATTTATTTTTACATATTATAGTGAACATTACAAATTATTAATTTAAGACGTTCACAAATTGACATTTAGAAGAAAAGAAATATTAATAAAACAGTACTATATATTTAAAAAAAAATAGATCAGCATCAAACAGTAGAAAAGGGTAAATATAAAAAAAATATAAATTAGATACAAGGAAGTACACTGAATGAGCTAAGCAGACCCTATTTTAAGAATTTATAAAAAAGTGCCCACCTATACTCATGTACTCATCACTCACCTATACTACACTCACGCAGGTAGAATATGTCAATATTTGAAGTGATTTGGTTGAACAGAGTTATTGCCCCTCCCCCCCCCCCTCCCAATTGGCATTACCAAAGGCAGGTTGGTTCTGCACCTTGGGAGAACGAATAACGGATGCCCTCGATTCGTAAGATAATTGTTTCGCTAGATTTCAAAATCAGCCAAGTCCATAATGGATGAATAGGAGAAAAACAGCTTTTTGTTTTCTCAAGTACACAGTCACAAGTTTATATTATTTCGAGTATAGATTATTTAAAATTAATAAGTTCCACATTCCGATAACGCAGAAATGTTAGAAAGTAGTAGTTCTTCAGCAATTCACAAAAAAATCAAAAATACCTAAAGGTGGACTTGGCCGATTTTGAAATCTAGCGACACAATTATCACACACACAATATTACTTAAAATTTAACAAAATTGGCTCGTGATGAAAAACTGCAAACCCCTGCATTAGGCCCCAAGAGATAAAGTGCCTTGCCTGCAGAACCAACTCTTTTAATAGATGCAGTTTATCAAGGAGTATAAAAATTCGAAATTTAAAATGGTGTATCTGTCAGCTGTTTTTTTGAAGTTCAGTTCTAATCCAGCTGGATATAAATTCGCATACTGTTTGTAGATCTATCTTACCCGATTCCCCTTTAATTTATCTAGATCCAAAGCACAGAGTTGATAGAAAAAAATGTCTGCCAAAATAAATGACATATTAAATTGGCCATTGGCCAAAATACAGTTGAATAATATAATTTAATTACGTATTTTTAGCAGAAATGGTAATTTTACCTGTCGGTTTTTTACACTGTTTGGCAGCCCTCGCTGGAATGATTATATTACTGTGTATAACGAAGGTAGCCGGACAAAACAGAACATGACAAAGCAAAACAGTGACAAAACAGAACAGCCATGGTAAAAAGGAAACATTAATTTTTGTGGAATCTATTTAGGTTAGGTCATTATTTCGTTGTACCTAGTCACCCAATCATTTTGAACATATTATATTGATTAAGATGAGATATCCTACGCTTGCCGGCAAAGTCGCGTTTATCTGAGGCTTTCTAGCGATTAGGAATGCAGAAATTAGGTATATAATTTTATTTATTATGGCGTATTGAAAATCTATGCTATTAAAAATCTATCAACATAATTGAGATAGGACAATTTCAATATTAAATTTATATTTTTCCTGAAAGGTCATAGTTGTATTTTCGTTGTTCTGTTTTGTCATGTTGTCGATTGTTTTCAGTTCAGTCAGCTAATTTAGTTAGCCTCAGCAATGAGTAGAGATCAGCGGCGATTTTCTTTGACGCAGATGACGCAATCGTTTCGTCATAAGATCTAAAACGGAACTTCGAAACAAACTAGACCATAATTATTAAATTATATCAAAATCTTGATGCATATTTCTTACAAGAAGAGTATAAAAATATTACTCAAAGCATGATAAAATCCCCGCTACTAACATCAAAGGGGTCTACAACATCAGAACTCGAACAGAACTACTTGTAAACAAACAATAAACCATCGCATCGGTCATCTAAGTCCCTGAACCCGCCACTGGTGAAGATTCAAAAGAAGAATATTAAAAAAAATCAATTCTATCCTGCCTTATTTATTTTAAATTACTAACAATGCATTATGCAATATTGTTTTGCCTGCATCGCTTATATTATTTTTATAGAATTCATATAATGAAAATTCTGTGACAATACATACAATGGGTATGTAGCAATTCCAACAAACAACATACGAGTGTAATATAATACCTACTTAGGTATATACTTAGCAAAGTCAGCGCTTCCAAAACCATTTACCAGCGTATCAGTTTTTGTCCGTATATAAATTATCCCCTGTTTTTTTTTAAATTTTTGCACTTTTTTCTATCAGCAGGTACTTACTTACTATTATAATTTTTTTTTCCTACCAAAAAGCTTGTTTTCGTACCCTGTCTGGTATGTTTTTGTCAATGACAGTTGGCAACACTGCTACGTACGCCGAATATTTCAACACATTCACAGATAAGCATATTATATATCTTTTAATTTAGTGACCACAGAACAGATAATAAATAGAATTCCGGCTATATATCAATACAGTACATTTTGACGCAGGCTTTTGAATCTGTGAGTGTCCTACGAAAATGAACCACGCATTATAGACGTGCAATAGTGTGTGTAATACACCAATGTTAAATGAGCGTCAACGCATAAACCAGCCTTCTTTATCAGTCTTTGACATATGGCGTATTCTTGACACGTGTTAAAAAATTTCCCGTATTCTTCCTTACTCGAGATCGATTACCAGCTTCTTCTTACCCGTTAGGTATTTCAGTTCCCTGTTAGTAACTAGTGGCTATATTGCACGGAACATAGTTTGAGAAACGCTGTATTGATTCAACAACGAGTTTTGTGATATTTAATTTCAGTCTTACATGCGTAGAAAATACTGTTAAATCAATATTATAGTTTTTACATTATTCTCCGTTCACACGGTCAGGTATATAATAAAAATAAAATATAATATTATATATACGCTGGAAATTAAATTTAGATTGTTGGAAAGTTCGAGATATTATTAACTTTTTGCCAGTAAGCAGCCACCGCTGATTTCATGTTGTTTTTTTGTACAAAAAGGTTGCGAAGTTTAAGTCGAAAGAAAAGTGAAAATGCGACATCACAAAAGATTAAAAAAAAACTATATTCAGCGAGCAAAAAAAATATAAAAATAATACGTAGATACATGATAATATGATTATAATAAATACACTTTTTTACAACTATTGCGTAGGTAATTAAGTTTTAGAAAACTCAGCAGCCGCATTATTATATAAAATATATTTATTATATGAGGGGTCTAGAAACAAAAACCGCAGTGTCCATTTACGTGAAATCTTAGCAAGTCATTAAAAATGTATATTCCATTTTTATCAGAATGTTTACATTGCTGTTCGAATTTTATTAAATGGGCTATTACCGAAAGTTGATAAGTCTCGAAATCATGTTATGTAGTAATCAATTACAATTGGAAAAGTTGACATGCCCTCTAAAATCAGGCATAATGCTTTGTGCTTTATAATATATATTGTGTATAAATCGGATGACCTTGATTTTTTGTTAAATAATAAGCTCTAAATACCTTAATGATCGACATACAAACTTTTGGCGGCAACCCTACGATATACACGTTTTAACACTACAGCACGCCATGCGGCTTAATGAGAGAAGTGTAGTGAAACACCAGTGTAGAAGTGAAACAATCACAACACCCAGGCTTTGAGAAAATCACAAATATATTTTAACCTCGTCGAGAATCAAACCCGGAGCCCCCGGCTTGAAAGGCCAGCGCCTTACGCACTGGACTACGAGTGCAATAATGAATAGAGAAAAAAGTAATCAAAGAATATGTCGTTCGAATAATAAATTCAGTTACTGTTTTTAATGATCTGTAACTAAATGTTGATTGACATTCCTAAATCCTTAGTTTACGTGTGATATTTAGAAATACATCAATAATGAGTCCATTTTTTCTCAGACAAATACTACTCCGATAATTAATGATATAATAATAAACCAATACATTATGGTTGGGCCAATATTCGCATTCATCCTCTCTTTCCACCAACCTTAAATCCCCAATTATTGTCACAAGACCACTAGTCACAGATTATGATCGACCGTGATAAAAGTTAAGTTTAGTTACTCCAATACAGCCGAGCGGGTAGGCTTGTTAAAGTTATCGCGCTATATCTGATACGATACGAATAAGGCCGCGTTAACTACAGAGTGATTCATACAAAATGCAACTGTTTGACCTTCGTTGTGCTAAATCTGATACGGTTTGAGCTAACGTCGCGTCTATCATCCATCCTGAACTTGTCATCATCATTCATCAACCTCATAATCATCCATATTCAAAAGTGTACCGTCCGTTTACCAGTGCGAGAGTGCGTGAACACCAGTGCGAGCTAGCTCTCTCAACATAGAATGACAGTGTCCGGCATCTTGTTTAAACCACCCCCCCACCCCTCTAGATCTGTAATCAACCAACCAGCAATCTTCAAATTACAGTCCTCAACTCAAAAATATTTAGATCCCGATGAGATTGTATTGAAAGACTAAATAGTAAATATCTATTTACTAAATGAGGTGGCATTTTCAGTTTATTTAAGGACGGTACTGCTAATAACATAAATAACATTCTATAATACATTTTTCATAATGTACCCATAAGAAAGAAATTGAACATCTTTGTTGACTTGAAACATTTTTTCAAAAATGGAAACTGCCGTTTTTGTTTCTAGGGCCCTCATATAATTTATATATACAAGTCGTTTTCCCACTTTTTCATTTCACTACTCAAATTATTCATTGGTAGGTAATTCATAAATTTAATAAAATAAGCCTAGAATGAATATCTTAGAATGTCTAGAAATAAACACAGTGATGCTACCCGGGACAATTCAGTGGAGCTGCACTCGTACCAATCACGGAGGTTCTTAAGCCACGAATTACGGCGTCGTCCTCTGCTACGCTTACCATAGATGTTTCCTTGAATGACAAGGTGGGAAATGCTGTACTTTTGTCCTCTTATAATGTGGCGGAGGTACTGTAGTTTCCTGGTTTTGATACTATGCAGAACTTCTCGGTCCATTCCAATTCGATTGAGAACTTCAACATTTGTTACCCGGTCAATCCAAGGAATTTTGAGGATGCGTCTATACAGCCCCATCTCGAAAGCTTCAAGTCTCCGTGAACTCTCTTGGTTTAGCGTCCATACATCCTTTACTAATATTCAAAACTGACTTGACTAGTTCTATATAGATAAATTACTCTTTGTCATGCGATAAGGGAAGAATAGTATGCCGCGTTGAAATTTTGTTTGCACTTGAAGAAAACTAACAGTCGCCTAAGCATACGAATTATTATTATTAATTATTGTTACCGTATACCTATCAGCAATAAAATTATTGAATTAATGCGATCCCGATGGTGTCGTGGCACGAAATTTGAAAATAGCCTGAAAAGAATTTATAAAGATAATATTCCTTGATACTTCACCACATCACAATGTATGACATACATCAAATATTTAACTAACGTAAGTCAATATGTATTTTTTGCGTTATTTTAAATATTGAATAATGACACAACATAATATGTAAAAAAATAATACTATAAGCCTCTCGATATTAAGGTCAATGGCATTGATTTCGTACTCGAATAACTAATTAATAATATTGTAGGTCATGGCCGCCCCCGGGAGAGGTCACCACTCGCTTTTGTCTTCCTCAACCACTATAAACTGCCATATCCTAAACCTAAGGGATACTTGTGTCTCTTTCTATACAATCCAAACGACCGGGTCTCTCAACTTCTCCATTCTGGTACGGCTGGGTGTCTTCCACCCTTGAAACATGACCTAACGGAGTTGCCGGAGTTTTGTACATCACGTGGGCAGTGGCGGGTTTAGGGACTTAGGGAACTAATTCTGAGGTCTCTCGTGATCAACAAAAACATAAATTCCAATTAGTCAATGTAACTATTTCTTAGAATCACACCGTGTTACTAAAACAATTATTATTGAATATTTCAATAATGACTCGTAATACTCGTAATATATGAATAGTTTTTTGATGTACAAGTACCTACGTACATGTTTGAATGCGTATGGTATAGGCGAGGTGTGGCCACACTTACGTTTTCTAGGATCGACTAGTTGAACAAAATTATTTATGGCGATCGACTGATATCACTTGTAATTATATCATGCGAGAACAATAAAACCCATGTTTTTATAATTGAAACATGTATTTTGAAAACAGATATTTTATACAGATAAAAATAAATGATACAGAAACATCGAATTAACGACAATAATATAGGTACTTAAGTAATATTATTACGTCTTTCACTTCTAAAAAAATTAAGTAGGTACACATTAACTGTAATTTCGACATAGTTACACAATTTATCTGTAGGTATATCCAATATTAGAAATTTTGTAGTAGCCACGATGCAACCCTTCGCCAGGAAACATACTTAAAATAAATTCTATACAATATTAATTGCATCAATCATATCACATCAAACTGCATCGCACAGCCATGTATTTTAAAATTTAAATATACCTTGAGAAAAATAGCGCCGCAGGCGACTTTTTTACAATTCGGGAAAATTTGTGGCTTGTGTTTTTCTTACTTAACTGGTCGACTCTCTACGCCGGGCTCCCCTCGGACTAGGTCCTGTCAGACCCCCCCTTGTGGGAGCCATGCCTGCTGGTGTAGGTATAATGCAATGATAACTGATAAAAGTGGGTACTGTTGCCTCATTTTTACATAAATTAATAAGCCCAACATGATTCCCAACCACAGCAGGAACACCATCAGTCGTTACCGATACTAGTTTATGAATAAAAAATCGAGTACGATTAATATTCGACTTAAATGCATTAAAAAATATATCTTCTCTTTTGGATCGTTCCTCCATTGGTAAAACTGTTAATAATAATTCTTCTGAAGCAAACATGTCTTTAAAAACCAATCGAATAAAAACGCATAGTTATGCAATATCCGTGTAATCTACCGACTTGTCAAATTGCAAGGATATGAATTTACATTATTTATTTTATTAATGTTTTTCTGTAGAATTTCTTCCAAGTTCTCATCACTCGTGTTCTTAATGAGTGTATTTCTTGATAAATGATATAATATAAGAGAAGAGATAAGAACTAGCGGATTTTAAGAGCTGGAACATCCAGTAGTTTTGACTCGTTTGAACAAGAAATAGTACAATATTATTATTATATCCGCGATCGATCAAAAATACCTTCGCGATCGACGCACTGGCCATTCCTGGTATAGGCACTATAGGCCCCTTTAATAATGTAAGTTCCATAAATTTTGTTAATTTTTTTTGAATTTTTATTGCATATTTATTGCATATTTCGTTCAAATTATTGCCATTTATTTCAATATCCAGCAATCATCATTTGCTACAAACAGTTTACCCTATTACATTCGAAGTATGGACAATATTTACCACTAGTGGGCCTTGGCTTGCTATATATAAATATAAAGGTCGGAAAAAACGGCCCGGGGTTCATACCCAGACCCCGAATCACTGAATTACAACAATATTACCATTTGATAACACGGATGTATTTACAGTTTGTACATTACCTACGTCGTAACTCGTAAATAATAAATAATACACTATGAAACTGTTTTCATGGAACAGAAACTAAATCTCCGTATTGATATTCAAATCAAGCTTACGGATATAAAAAAAAACTGGCTTAACTACCCATGTAATCTCTTTTTTCGTTGCATACAATTAAACTTTACGTACATTCTTAATAACTAGGGCCCGGATTTATATGCTAGTGCATGTTTTGTTAGGGTGTATGCACAATTATGAGAGTTGCACATAAATCCGTTACGAAAGACGCAGAATCCAAAAATAAAATTTTATTGTGCATATAAATTCATATTTGAGACGTTAGAGCATATTTGAGACATTAGTGCATATTTCATAAATAAATGCATATTTTAGGGCTTTTGCATTTATAATTTTCATTTTTTTAAATTATTTTATTGAAATATTACTAAATTAGGAAGGTAGATAGTTTAGATGCAATTGCATGTTTTAATGGCATCCTCGAGCTGTGGATTTACCAGAAAACTAAAGTCAACTCGGTCACCTTTATTTAAATTTTGCGTAATCACAGGTCTGTGGACGTTGAGAGGTCGTTTTCCGCATATGAACAAAATACTGACAGATATGCGGAAAATTTTAATGCCAAAGCTAAATATTGAAAAAAAAATCTTTATATTATTCAAATTCAAGATCTAAGGAAGGTTTTATTTTATAAATTTATTATAATTTAATGGATCAGGTTCTAATCGGTTTAATAAAAATAATGGGAAACACTGTCAAACTTATATTAGGTACAGTCATCTCTACATAGGCCAAGTTCCAAACTCGATTGTTCGACTGCGTAGCTGTCAAATGTACCTAACTTTGATAAAAAAAAAATGAAACGAAACAAAATAAAAATCTTAATATACATATGTATTATACAAAAATAATAATAATTAATATTATATAAACTAGATAGAAAAAGAAAGAAAAGGAAGAAAATACAATCATAAATAGATATATACAGAATATATATAATCATAGGTTATATATACCTACACTAGATTTAGTCAATTCACCATTATTTACTTTTTTTGTTTGTAAGAAATAAAAGGCTTTTTAATTTTTTATTTTTATTTTATATTATAATTTAATTGATCCGGTTCTAATCGGTTTAATAAAAATAATGGGAAACATTGTCAAACTTCTATTAGGTACAGTTATCTCTACACAGGCCAAGTTCCAAACTCGATTGTTCTACTGCATAGCTGTCAAATATACCTAACTTTGATACAAAAAAATAATTTAACCAGAGTTTTTTGTATCATATTTTGGGAGCGCTAGAGTGAGGATCATTTCAAGATTATTTGGCTGTCAGGTATCAGACGTCTCAACGGCTCGGCGTTCAACGGCACGGAGGCTGATAGGGTGGTAAACCCGCAGCACTCTTAATTTTCCTCGTATATCTAGATTCTATAAGGAGCTCTTCGTCGCCATTTTCGACTTCCATTCTAACTAAATACATTGAATTTTCAGGTGTGTAGACATTAATTGGCTCAATTGAAATATAATAATAATAATTTTGAAAAAAATACATACGTCTCAAAAATTGTAAGTATATAACTACCAAAGATCTCTGATTTTTTTCTAATCCACGAACACGCGGCAATAAGCCAAAAAATATTACGATTCAAATGGGGAGTTTTATAAGTCAAAGTTTTGTTACCATTTATTATTGAAAATGCCAATTAGGATGAAACCACTCTTGCGTTTAAATTATAAATTAATTGTATATAAAAATATAACTTAAATAATAATATATAAGTGTTTTTTTAATATTATTTGTTTTATACCACTCACTTAAATTGGTATTTTTTACTAGACCGTGTCTGTTTTTAATTTGTAGTAAAAAGATACTTGGCATTTTTTGATTAAATCCATAATAATTACGTTGAACCTTGAAAGAATTGAATCTGAACCGATTTGATTTGTTTCACTGTCATTGACCCAACTATATATACTTCAGCACTTTCCAGAAGGATAGTGAACTTATTGAGATTACAGACTGGTACCTAATAGCTCAGTTTATATTTATGCGTAGGGCATTCACTATGTTCAGTGACGTCCCGTGGGTGTAGGCAGATTGAGCGTCGTTTGGGGCGGCAGTTACTCTAAGGGCGGCAAATCGAGGAGAATCATTTGATATATAAGTATTGAAATAGCTACATAAACCTAGTAATAACGAAAATATCTTCGTGCATCATTTTAGCAGATGTCCATTTTTCACTTAGGATTTTAACGGTATTGTAGTGATAATACTGATTTTAATGAACAAAAAAAATACCTAACGAATGGCATTCATAACTCAGTTTCACAAATTTTGTGAGTTATAACGTCTTCTTCATTGGAAGGACAGTATAGTGCGTTAAATGCCATTTTCTATATTTCATGATAATATATGCATTCCTAAAGTGTGTCTATCAAAGGAAATTCATGGGTACTATATTTTCAGTCCTTTGTATAACAGACAGTTTTTGTAAATATATCTTAATAAAAGTATATGATATGACCACTTTACTCAATTAGGTATCTACTGATTATAATAATGATGACTACTATCTTTAAAAAGGTGAGTTCAACGAATGGTTAGCATCGAAACCTCCATATTATTATCAATCAACCTTAGCGAGACTTCGAGGAGATACACGTACATTGGCAATACATTAAAATCCTAGTGGGTACGGTACACAAACAAACTATTGAAACAAGTAAACGCAGTTTTTCTTTTAAAAGAATGATTGCTTTCACTTGCTTTTTCATAAATTGTTATAGGCAAGCAGGCACCTTAAAACATTTTTAAACTTTTATAACAACAAATAATATGACACTGAAATCAAACCATCCGATCTCGAAGCCCATTTTAATTACAACGTTTTTACGACGTTTTTATTAGCTCGAATTCTTATTTGTCCGGTGGTTGTTTGTCCGCTACAAATCTTGCAATCGATTGTTAACTAACTTCCCGATTAGCTAGACATTTGAAACTTTTAGAATATATTAGAACACGATGCCAATGCATTGTTTTAATACTTTTAGCCATCTTTAAGCAGGATTGAATTTATTTTCAGTTAATTCTGTTTTGTATGGAAAGTTATTTCATAAAAATCCGTAAAAAATAAAAGACTATTATTGGTTGCTAAGGGGTGGTCCTAGCAACTAAACTATTAATATATACGTGCGTTACTTTGGAAATCAAAATGACATTTCAGTATTCTATATTTGTTTTTTTTTTTATTTACTTCATATCAAGTACAAGTTTGAGCATAATAATTCAACAAAAAAATTAAAAACGTTGTATATAAAAAGTTATTTTTATCTTGTAAATATTTTATTTAAAGCGCAATTATTAATGAAAACATTAAGTACCTACTATCTAAGTTTTAATACTATTTTAATTGTTGTGAATGTCTTGAATTATTTGTAAATAAATACATTTTAAATTACTGCTATTTTATATGAAATAGTTGCAAGCGATACTTATGCAACGATTTTCTGAATTACCTGTGTAGGTAATTCAGAAATTCGATGCGAAAACTTATTCTATCCAGCGTAGCTCATTTTTTGCAACAATATAAGTATGTTATTTTTTATATGTTTACGAGTAGCCCATATAAAGAGCAGTACCTCTTTATTTGACCATATAATGTGTGGGATGGGACTTACTATTTGACAGTGAATTTAATATTACATAATAATTTAGTAATATATATCATCATAATCCCTGATAATCAGACAAAACAGAGCATGAAAAACTAGAACAGTGACTAAACAGAACAGACAATGGATAAATAAAACATTATTTTTTGTGGTAGCTATTTATTAATTAAATACTTATAAAACTTAAGTTGTTTATAAAAGATATATTAAATATAAATACTTGATTTTGATAATCATGCACAACTTCACTGAATTATTAAACTTATTATTTCGTTGCGTATCCGGAAATTTGTACGTAAACAGTACACCGCAGGACACTTATTCGTGCGCCGCAGTACGTGAAACATGAGTTCGTGTAACATTTAATCAAATGGCGAGTTCTTCGTTGAAGATTTCACCGTGTAGTATATTTGTACGTATGCTACAACATGTGGCGAATTTTATGAGATGTCTTTACTACGTTAGGTTAGGTTAGGTTAGGTTAGGTTAGGTTAGGTTAGGTTAGGTTAGGTTAGGGTTAATCTAATTGGAGCAGTACTATTTGCAAACTATCGCCGCATTTTGTAACATACGTACAAATGTATTCCACGGTGAAATGTTCAACGAAGAACTCGTAATTTGATAAAATGTTATACGAGCTCATGTTTCACGTACTGCGGCGCACGAATAAGTGTCCCACGATAAACTGCATACGTACAACTTACATGTAACCATTTCGTTGTACCTAGTCACCCAAGCATATTGAACATATTAGATTGATTGAGACTAGATACCTATACCTAGATTTCCAACATCACTGAGTTGAGTCCCGTTTAATTGAGGCTTTCCAGCGATCAGAAATGCTGAAATTATATTTTTTACGGCGTATTGAAAACCTGTGTGTTTAAAAATAAATAGAGATACCTACGACAATTTCAATATTAAATGTTATATTTTTCATGAAATGTCATAGTTGTGTTTATCGGTGTTTTGTTTTGTCACCGTTCTATTTCTTCATGTTCTGTTTATGGAACCATAATCCTTATAATATATCCGTACCTTATTTTAATCATTAATTTTTAAATTTAGTTTATCCACAACTAGGGATTCCAATCGCGGGATCCCGAACTATTTTCGATACCTATGAATTTCGGAATTGGTAAACATAATCCCGAAACTTTCGTTATTGATTTTTTTATCAATTTTTATGGAAAATAAAATAAAAACGAAAATATAACAGAAAAATTCTTTTAATAATACATAACTACATTAGAAATAAACTGATTTTGAATGAAGTTTGATTTATTACCTATGTGTTGCAAATTCATTTTTTTTTTACATGAATTAATAAAAATGGGAAAGATTGGAAAAAACAATGCTTCGCATTTTTAACAAAGTGATTTCACCATGATGTCATACGTTTTACGACAGTTTGATATTTGGCTGACTAATTAGATTTATGAAGCGGAAAGCTCATAAATCATGATTTACTTTACTTTTTAATCTAGCTAACCCATTCATTAAGTCTTTACTATCAGAAACAGCAATCTCATACTCAACACAATATTGATTCTACGAAATCTTATAAATGAAAATCGTTTAGATTTGTAAATAGTTTTACATAAATTAAAAATTCCACATAATATGTACGATTCTGGTATGAATTTGAGAAATAGAATAAATAGATCAAGAAACATTTAGTTAGATGTTTCTACCAGAAAATGCTATTCTCGACCCCCACTAGGGGAATTGCCGGATAATAAATAACCATTTTTCGCTGCCTTACGCAATCGTAACAACAACAGGAAAATCTAAAAAAACTAACACTTCAGGCTTTGGTATTGGGCTCGATTTTTTACCGATTTTATCAATGTTTTTTGTATAAGTATATAAAAAAATAATATTAACTATCAAAAAAATGCCAATTCCGGGACCCCGGGATCGTCAAATTATAATCCCGGAATCTCGGGATCGAAAATTTGGCTCGGGATTGGATTCCCTACCCACAACGCACGCAAGCATTGCTAAATAAACAATGATGCATTATTGTATGTATTTGTACCTATTTGTTATCTGGTATTGTTATAATGACGAAGACTCAATACTAACTTATTTTTAAACGTTTAGTGTAAAACATTCAAGAATTTTCTGAACATTATAGATCCCTACGTTTATTTATTATTTCGCTATTTTTGAATAAACTGAATATATTCCATTTATTCTATCATTTTCGAGTTAAGCCGGACACTGCGCCTTTTCAGATACTACGGGTACCTACAATATAACACATTGATTGATGTCAAAGTGTTTATTGTTATTTAAGTTTGTTATAATTAATTTCCTCCGTCTAACGAGCAGTCTTTTCTTTTGTTAGGTTGTGATATCTAATGTATGGTAGACAACGATCCCTTTAATGTTTTTATTTTGTGTTCGGGCAGCGCCATCTTTAGATTAATAAAGCCTGAGCATATCTTTTTGCACAAGCAACGAGTGGTCCACTGTTCAGTTGTCAAAATCAGATTCCAGATTGCTTGACATATTGATTTGCCCTTTCTCGTTTCAAATTGAATTATAAAAATTCTCAAATCAAATATATTTGTAAATTATAAATAATATACATTCCTGTTATTCATCAGCTGTCAAAGTCAGACTAGTTCTTCACACAAAAACCGGTGGTAATATCGATTTCCAAAAAATATGTAGCATTTATCTATACATTACATTTGTAGAAGGTGTTAATGCTAGTGTATTATTTATCATGTAACTTATCTATTCAAATCAAACCATTCCCTGTGTGAACACTACAGACGCATCAGTGTGAGCACTCTATAGAAAAATGACAGGCAATGACAAGTCATCCTCAGACAATAATGGGAGGAGCAGAAAAAGTAGGACCAGTCATTGTGAATGTATCGGCTTTCTGCTTGAGTCGGCAATGGTTCGGGTCATAAATTCATCTGAGTATTAAATTGTGTTCAAAGAAATGATGTGCGCAAATATTCACTATTTGTTTTTTCGTTGATAAATGAACTCGTCAAATTATTGGGCCACGAAAGAAAACGTAATAAAATTTTGGACATTTTTAGTCTACAATAGTTCTACAAAATTACTGTGTGCGGAGGTTGAAAACATGTGTGCGGACAAACTTGGAGAAAATCATTGATGGCAATGTGTCTAATAAATACTACGGTGAACATACAGGAAAATTAGTTAGAAACCCAACAACTAAACTGGATAGCTATCCTTATGCAGCGGGGCCTCACGTTAAACTTGTCGGTTTCTAGATAGTGTTTGTTGGTTTTCATAATTCGGTTAAACCCTGCCTAATCCAAGCAATAGTAGATAATAGTCTAAAGATAATCATTTAAGTATCTATAAAATACCTAAAAAACCATAATTTTTTTAGATAGTTTATAGGAACGACAATATTTTATTTTGATTAGTGTTTGGGTAGACACGGCTTAATGAATTAAAAAAAATATATATATGTACTCCTTATTCAGCGAAAACAAAAAAGTATGACTGGAAAAGTGTGCACAATTTTTTCGGATTGCCCATAGCATACCCAAACTAGTATGGTTTGGTTTAGGCAGGGTTTAATTGATTTTTAAAAACAAACCAGCACTATCTGTTGTATTCTTAGTTCAATGAAAATAAATGAGTATCACTGACAAAGTTTAGTGTGCACTATTTATGTCGGATCTTAAAAGCCTACCTCCGCCCCTCGCCACTACGTGTCTGGTAGTATAGGGAAAGCATGACGTAGTATATTAATTTGTAATGATTCCCACAATATGAGAGACTATTCACGTACATCGCATGTAGGGAATGAGCCGTCCACCTCTACTCTCAACAACTCTGTTATTATGGGTCTAGGACGATTTGGCACCGCGAACTGGCCTCGGGCGATTGGCCTCCGGTAATTAGCCGCCGGTACAATCGGACGCCGGCCCAATTGGACGCCGACCCAATTCGACCCCGGCCCAATTGGCCGCCGGGAGGATTGGACGCCGCACGGTTGAATTAAATGCGCAAAGGAATAGACGTACGTAAAGATTTGTTGGAGTAAGTAAGCAAGTCAGTTTAATGTGCTTCTATCTTCTCAGTAGTTGTACCTTATACATTTCGCGCTTGACACATTTTTAATACGGATTGAGAATAATTATTATGCCTTACAAAGTTTATTAAAATAAAATAATACTTCCCTCTAAGTTAGAACTGAAAGATGTGCATAATCAATTAATTTATTGTGTATACATGTGTACTTATTTATATTTCCAACAAATATTAAAAATAATGTTAGAATGAAAATAACATTATATTTCAGCGTTTAACTCGTTATACCTTTATACCTATTATATCGTAATACCTACACAACGTATAGAATTCCTACAAAAGGTATATATTATAACTGTGAACAACAATCATCCATATTTTCCACCTGGAATCGGATAATAAAAATAATTACCTTGACAAGTTAGACATCGCCGGTTCCGAATGTGCTAAGATACGAAGAGTACCGGAGCTCGACATTTCTTTGAATTTATTATTTGGCTTGCTGACCGCCGCGTATATAACCGGCCGCCTTGGTTGCTTCGACTCAGTAGTACTTCGCCGTCAACCAGTTAGTTCTTCCTATCTCAGTTTCTCTTTTTACAAGAAGTGTTGCGACACTGGATACCAGTCGATCACTTACATCGACAGTGTGTGGATAAGCGCCGTGCAAGACACCTCCTCTCGACTGTACTTACTCAGTTCATCAGTCCGTAACGTAAGTGAAAATGAAAGTAAACTTTGTTGTAAATTTAACGGTAAACTGTGGTATTTTCTTAAGGTACTTTCATACCTTCTAGAATAACTGGCATCAATCACATTTATAAATTAAATATTGTCAATTCAAATTTAAAGTAAAACAAACGTCAATATTCCGTCGCTCTATTTTAAATACCTCCTTGTAGTTTGAGCCAATAATTCGATGGTTTAGTGCAGATATTGTATGTCCAGTTTTTTGTCGAAATTGAGTTCTCATTATTATACAAAACGTTCGTCTGCATTCTATCTTTGTCCAGTAAAAATATTGTACGTCCAAATAGAATATTTGAAACGATATTGTATTTTAAAAATATATACTTAATATTTTGTCAATTTCTCATGCATCTCAAATCTTAAAATTCGATTTTCTCAAAATATACAAAACTGGAAAAAATGCCAAACGATAAAATGTGCAGGAAAGTTAAATTTTTAAATTACGAACCTATACTTACTTAATTCGATTTCAGTTCTGTAATATCAAAATATTAAAAAACATTTTTTTGTTTCAAATTTTGGGGAATTTTTTCCAATTTCAAATTTATAAAAAATTAATTACAATGGAAAATATTGTCACTTAGGATACTTAAGAAGTGAAATGAAAATAATTATTTTTTTTAATTCAATATAATCCTATGTATTTGTGTTTACACAGAAATGTTGAAAAATTAGCGTTTAGGATAGTTTAAAATTGAATAGACATCATATTCTGAGATAATCAAAAAAACTGTTTTAAAAAATACTTAGTAAATTTGATGAATTATCGTCACTGTCCAGTCCAAGCCAATTGTCGTAACCCTCAAATATCAAATTGTTCAAGAAGTGAAAAAAAACCGTAGGCATTGGATTTATTTTAATATTAATCAAAATTATCAATCATATTTGATTGAAAACGGACTTCAAAGCTCTGTTAAAATCTTCGCAATGAGTCCCTATATATTTAACTATTAATGTTTTTCAAAAAAAATTAGGGTTACGCCACTTGGCTCGGAGCCTAATTGAATCCATGCCATCGCAAATATTCGTGTAGGTATCTATCAAAATATCTAAAATTATACTACGTAGTACTCTTCCTTTATCGCATGCAAAGAGCAATTCGTCTCTATCAGTGGCGAACGGTGGAGGTAGGCTGTTAAAATCCGGCATGAATAACGCACACTAAATTTTGTCAAACGTATTTGTTTTCATTGAACTAAGACTACAACAGTGGCGCACCCAGGATTTAATATTGAGGGGGGGGGGCAAGGAGGAGAATGTAAATTAGTCCCATAGGCTCTTTTTCTTCTTCACAGCCTAATCTCTCGTTTATCGGTCTTTTGTCTATTGTATGTTTCCTACACCATGGTCCCCACATCCTGAAACGGGCCCTCAGGCTAGGATATTTGGCGGCCCCCCTACCTACCGCTAAGATTAAAGGCAGTGTGAAACACTAAATTAACGTTTTTCAAATTGTGTTTTAGTTCAAATTAAGGGTACTTATACAGTGAATTATTGGCGATTTTTAATACATCTACTTTAATAATGGAGCTGTAGAGGAGTATCGACACATAATAATCAAAAAACATATTGCACAATTATATAAGTAATTGAAAATGTTCATGGCCATGAAGTATAATAGCGCCGCAGGCGAATTTTTTTACTATTAAAGCTAATTTATGATGTGTGTTTATCTCACTTATCTGGTCAACCCGACACGCCGAGCCCCAGGCTAGAGCCCCGTTAGCCCTCCCAAGCTATGACCTACACCACTCCGGAATTCGGGTGGACACGGAGAATTTTTTGACAGTTCCATTAGGGATTGGGTTTCTAAAAAACCCGACATTAGTATTTCGAAATTTTTGTGTTAGAAATTAAAATCTAAGAATTTTTTCTATAAAGGTGCTGGTGAATTACATTCTGATAATTTTTATTTTGGGGGGTGCCAGGGCCCCCTGCCCCCCCCCCCCCCCTGGGTGCGCCACTGGACTACAACATGTACCTAGTGTTTATTAGCTTTTTTTAAATTCAATAATTAAGCCCTGCTTAATCCAAGCAATAGTAGATAATAGTCAAAAAATATTCGTTTATCTATAAAATATCTAAAATTATTCCATTAAACCAAGCACACCAATATCTATCGCACGCATATAATATTATGCATTATTACGAGAAGCAGGCCGAATATTAGAGGGATTGGATCGTTTGGGCCTTCCACTTTGGTGGGCTGACCCCCTTAAATGAAACTATGGGTGATTTAAAGTTGCTTTGTAATATTGTTGCCAGATATTTGAATATCTATGGACGTCGGTATAAAATGTTTTAAATGCGAGCTCTTTTTACAGTGTGATTATCTATACAATTATCTGTAAAATCGAGAATCACGCGCTTCTTATAAAAATATTCAGGAAGTTAATTATTGAAAATGACAAAAATCAGCACAAAACAATATTGTTAGACAAATAAAAGCGTCCTGTATATTTTTTCTTGCATTTTTTCTGTTAAACAATTATTACTGAAGAAGCTAAGAATTTTAACAAAATAATAACTGGGTATGACTATTTGTTCGTTAAAAACACAAGAAAATATTGATTAGGTAAGTAGTAGGTACATATTGATATTTTCTCTAAATCTAAATTAACGTCTTGTAAATTGTTTTAAATTATTTTTTTAAGTTTCTTTAAGCAACTGTTTTTGGAACTAATTTTTGGAGAAGAAAATAAAATTCCTACTCCATACCTAGGGGCATGGCCCCCACAAGGAGGGGCTGTCAGGGCTCTAGCCTAGGGGCCTGGCGCAGCAGGTCGACCAGATAAACACACATCTTAAATTTGCTCTGATAGTGAAAAAAATCGCCTGCGGCGCTATTTGACTTCGGCACCATTACCATTTTTAAATATATGGTTGTGCGATGCAATTTTTTGTTATCTTGTGTTGATACTCGACAACCCCATAATTCGATGTGTTAAAAAATGGCTAAAAATACACTGATTTTTTTTTACCTTGAACAACATTTTAAAAAACGTGAAGTGTAAAGTGCTAATCTTAGCGATAGGTAGAGATGGCACCAAATATTCTGGTTTGGGAGCCCGCTTCAGGATGTGGGGGCCATTCCTAGGGGCGTCGTACTTGCTAGGAGCGACCTCAACAAAACATATACTTTGGTTCATAGACTTTTAGGTACAATGGGAAGTTACTTTTAAACCAATAAGCACCCGTCTAGAATTACATCGACCATCGATCAGTCAAACGAACAGTTAAATGAAAACCAGTCTTAAAAATCCACTGATAAAAAATGTCATGCAAAATGACATTGATCGTTGATTGCCAAGGTTTATTTACAAAAAAATAACGAGTTTACTAATGATACGTCCAGTTTCAATAATTTATTGAGTAGCTTTTTAATCCGATAACATTATTCAAATGAATCGAGAATAATTCGTAATTTTACCTGTTGATATTCACGTAAGTATGTAAAAAAAAAAAACTAAGCTGCAGGTCTGAAAAAATATAAAGTACCTATTTAATTTCGTAATAATATAATATGTGCTAGTTAATTCTGCTAAATTATAATTTATGTAAATCCATGAAATAACAAGGTGGTTGTTTCATATGTTTAAATCTAAAATATATATTTTCATGACTCACTCCGTTTGGAGGTTATGATTTTTCGACTTTTTTATTCCATTATTCGAGAATTAATGAATATAGTAATACCCCGACATACGCGAACTCGGATTTACGCGATTCTTGATTTTTTTTCGTTTGGCAACATTGAATGGTGTCTGGAAGAAACTTACTACGTAAGTCAGAATTTAATGGGAACTGTATTAATTTTGTGTTTGAAAATATTAGATAACTTTAAAACGATAAATGCATTAAATAAATAAAATAATATATCGACAATATGTTTCATACAATTGAACATTATTTAATTGGTCCCAATTAGGGAATCCAATCCCGAGCCAAAATTCTGATCCCGGGATTTCGGGATTACAATTTGACAATCCCGGGATCCCGGGACTGGTCCCGGGATTGGCATTTTTTTTCATTGCTTATATAAAATTTTTATATTTACAAATAACACTGATAAAATCGACCAAAAATAAATCTAGTATAATTCATTCTATTTAAGAAATTTATTGTTAATATTGTATATGTTCAATCTTGGAAATACACAAGTTTAATGGAGTAAATAATATTGTAATATAAATAATAATGTGAATTTAATATGAGATTGCTGTTTCTGATAGTAAAGACATAATGAATGGATTAGCGAGATTTAAAATAGTAAAGCAAATAATCATGGCGTACTTATGGCCTTTTCGCTTCATAAATCTAATTAGTCAGCCAAAAATGAAATTGCCGTAAAACGTATGATATCATGGTGGAATTACTTTGTTAAAAGTGCGAAGCATTGTTTTTTTCCAATCTTTCTCATTTTTAATAATGTGAAAAAATAAAATGAATCGGCTACCTACACATAGGTATAAATCAAACTTCATTCAAACTCAGTTTATTTCTAATGTAGCTATTTTTTATTAAAAGTATTATTTCCGTTATATTTTCGCTTTTATTTTATTTTCCATACAAATTGATAAAAAAAATCAATCCCGAAATCCCGGGATTATGTTTATCAATCCCGGGATTCATAGGTATCGAAAATAGCTCGGGATTGGAATCCTTAGTCCCAATTAGACAACCACAATTTTCCATTTTTATTCTAAATAATAATTATAGCGTAGATTTATGTTAATCAAGTAAAGTTTAAATTTCATTTTCCATCAATGACCAAATCTGAGTTATCTAGTTGTAGTATTCAGTTGTACCTCGACTTACATGAATTCGACTTAAGCGATTTTCGTCGGACTAACTTATCGGGTAACTTTATTATACTTCGCGTATTACTGTAGGTACTTATTTGATTCTTGAAAATTCAAGATTATTTTTTTGTCTTCTGAAGTTTCTTGAAAATACTTGAGAATATTATTGTATGATCTTCCGGACTCTTTATGTTCTTAACTACGATTGATTATTTTCCTTCAGGGTCGAATTCAAGAGCTTCTTAGACCTTCTATGCTGTTTTCATTTATAAATCAGATGCTTGTGCACATTTTTACTCGCCATACTTTTCGGTTGTACCATTACAGGGACGTACCAAGGATATCAGCCCGACGGATACAATCATAACACCCGTTTAAATCAGGCCTGTGTAACTTTTTGGATGAAGGGCCACATTAGGCGTAAAACCCACTTAACGCAGCAAGTGTGGCTCTCGCGCAAAATTTCACAAGTGGCGCGTAAATCAACGAAAATACAACGTTTGACGACGCATTATACGCGCGTGCCGCATGAATCATCGTTTTTTCGCGAATCACCGCTTCTCGGCGATACGAATGAAAGAAAATACAATGGAGTCCATTTATTGAACACAGCGAGCAAAATCACGCTCTGGACGGCGTCGTCGATCGACGGGCGAGAAGTCATTATTTAATAACAGAGATCTCATTGTTTAATTTTATTGCATGTCCTATATTTCGCTGGTTGAATAATGTCGTCGTAAATATTAATTACAAGCCCCGAAATAATATAATATTTTTATTGCTTTGTTATGAGAGACACTGTAATAATAATTATGTTGTGCTGCTTGGGCCGCTTATTACATAGGTGAAGGGTAATGAGCGGCAAGAGACGTGTGATTATGGTTATGAATAAACGCTCATACGCCGACTTCGCCCGCTCGACGCGTTCTATGGGCGCTATCGCTTAGGAATATAAAATGAAAGACAGGGCCGCAAGTAAAATACAAATTTTAGTCATACATTATTTATTATCACGAAAAAGGAATTTCAACATAAAAAAATATTGATTGTCTAATAGCCAACAATTGAATGTGAAGAACGAAACTGTTTTACATTTTTAACATTTTTTTTAATTTTAAGTGTTAATTTTGTAGTTGAGATTCTTAAAACTGCTTGTAAATGTTCAACGGTGATGCTTGCTATTCATAATTGAAAATGTTTGTTCATCCTAGGTTGATCCAAAAATAAGCAACATTTTCGATCAGAATCTTCAAGTTGTTCGCATTTGTCCGAATTAAGAGTGTTGTAAAATTTGCGGATCTCTTTCCGACGGTGCAATTCACGTATATTCAAATTTTATTTTTAAAAAGGCGTTAAAGTGTAGAAAAAAGTAAAGTTTTTTAAAAATACGATTAAAGCTCGCGGGCCCCACAGAAATACTTGGCGCCCTTGGCGGGCCGTAGTTTTCCCAGGCCTGGTTTAAATGTTATAAATTAGTTTTTTTTTCACGCGCTGCGGTGATGGTTTAAAAAACTCTGACTTATCCGATTCAAGTATTCATGTGATCTTTGTATGTCAAAAACTGGTTATTATTAAATAAATACGATCAGTAAACTGTTGATATAACCTTCTTATATTTACTGTTTTTTTTTCTACTTGAAATTATGTCAGTTTATTGATGTTACAATATTAATATAATCGTAATTGACTGAGAAATGTCATTAATTTGAACATTTTCGAGTAAGTGAAAAGTTCAATAGTGACAACAAAAATGTATTTGTTCATTTTTTTAAATAATGCTTGGAGATACATTCATTGTAATATGGACAGAAATTTCGAAAAATAGAAAAAGCTGTCGACATTGATTACTCAAAAATTGTAGAATTAGACAAAACTCTATTTTAAAACCACTTATAGAATTGTACACCATTGTAAACACCAGTTAAATTAATAATCATTTTAACAAATTACTGATTCGGCAAAGTGTTGATTGTCGGAAATTTCATTCGTTATGAAAATCTAGCCGTCCTGACTCCTCGAACCAGAATGGGTTTTCACAGGGTGGAGGTTTATATTAACAGATTTTTGTTTTTACGAGAAATAGGTGTTAGCCACCTGCTCAAACTATTATGTCCATACTCTGATTCCAAACATGATTGCCAGACCAAATATTCGAACCTAGAACCCCGACATTATACCTAACACCCAACGCGTCAGCCGCTCGGCCATAATTTAATCCACAGATTTTAATTTCACTAAAGTGTTTGGCAGAAGCAAAGATCAGTTGGGAAAATTATATAATAAACTATTTCTTTTATTCAACGAATAACACACAAGACTTGAGAATGTAACATTCTATATATTGAACATACATAATTTGAAAACACCTCATGCATATACACACTAGAAATAATCTTTTTGTGCGGGACTTGAACCTGTACACACTGGATTCATGCCAGTGTGCTTTTCCAATTAAGCTACCAAGACTTGGGTGTCTGTTCCTGATATATTTCCAGGCGTAAACAACTGCTGATTCTTCACATAAATACGTAGGGCCTCGTGATATGCTCGATTAAGACGGAATGTGGTGCGGGGCGATTGGTTTTGAGGGTCTATGTTTGTGTTGTCCTTCCTCTGCCAGTCCAAAAGTGCTTTCGTAGACGCTACCGAACGCACTATGCAGTTTACCTCGCTAAAGTTCCTTCGATGATATTTTATACTTTATACTACTTTATAGCAACAACGAACTGTGCGCATCAGTGTATAAAAGATTTAAATGCACAGACATCCGACAGTACCGACCTTCAGCCAAGACAGCGTCAAAAATAAAAGAAAGAAACGATATTATGTATAATAATGGCTTATATGCATCTACTTTCCGATATTTAAGAGCAAGCAGCTGTTTAATTGCAATATGCAGCTTGCCTTGAAAATAAACTGGTAAAAGATAAACTATTACTCTTTAAATAAAATTAATTTAAGTACAAATTAATTTAATTCACATCCGTTTTGACTAAATTTAAAAACGACAATATTCTATTTTTGAAATAGCATATTGTAAATTATGACATTTGACAATCTAATTAATTCTTACCTAACGTAATTGGTGAAATGAACAAAAAAAATATAATTTGTTTCGTATATTGAAGTCATACCATACGTAAAAAATATGAATTATTATTTTGTGGTTATACTTTAGCATCGACTGATAAACAAATGTTAAATAATTATTCAGATTTTCTCTTTGATAGATCGTGAAATAACATTGTACTTTCTATTAAGTACTAAAATTGACGGACTTTGGGTTCAAATACATCAGTAGCGAAGGGTGGAGGTGGGCTGTTAAGATCCGCCATAAATGGTGCACATTGAAGTCATTCGTATTTGTTTTTATTGAACTAAGATAA
Organism: Rhyacophila brunnea; assembly: GCF_057557595.1. Taxonomy (NCBI): domain Eukaryota; kingdom Metazoa; phylum Arthropoda; class Insecta; order Trichoptera; family Rhyacophilidae; genus Rhyacophila; species Rhyacophila brunnea. The sequence goes on along the minus strand of NW_028232816.1, from coordinate 12,300,479 downwards.
CATTTTACAGATGGTGTAGGTTAGTTTTTAAAAATCAATTAAACCCTGCCCAATCAAACCATTATAGTTTGGGTATATTTTGGGCGATACTCAAAATTGTGCACACTTTTTCATTGATACTTATTTGTTTTCGTTGGATTAAAAATACATATTACACATATTATTGGTTCATTTTTTTAAATTCATTAAGCCATGCTTAAAACAAACTATAATATATAAAAAAATATTAAGCTATCTATAAAATAGCCAAAGTTGTGGATGATATAATTACACAATTTTAGATATTTTATAGGTGGGCGAGTATTTTTTGACTATTATCTATTATGGCATGGCTTTCGCAGGGTTTAATTGAATTTTAAAAAAAATAACCAATACCATCTGTAAATTGTATTCTTATTTCAATTAAAACAAATACGTGTGACAGACAAAGTTTAATGTGCACTATTTATGAACACATCTATACAGAACATACCTTAACAGCCTACCTCCACCTTCGCAACTGAAATACATTATGATCACGTTATGTTCTGTCACATGCTGGTACGGCGACAAATTTAGTCTATGGTTATGTCATACCGTAGAATATTTTGAATGATCGCTATCTCTATAAATTCAACGGTGGAGAGTGCCAACTCTAATGTATTAGTATTTTGAATTATTATTCATTATTCATGCTAATTTCATTTAATTTCAACAGTTTCTACGTGTGCGTACGTTAAAATTACATGTAATATATGTAAGCATGTAGAAAATGATAAAACAAACATCGATGTAACGCGGTCCGCGTGAGGTGACCTCATCGTTGTTCTAGAGATTTTGGCATATTTTGCTAACTGACAATATTCATTTAAAGGTTTAAAATGTGTTACGGGATGGGAGCATCAGTAAACACAAAGAAAAAAGACATTACACACTTTCCCCCGTAGCGGTAACTTTTTGTGATAGCACATGACAGCACATAACAATATGATTATAACATATTAATTGAACCTTTATGAAGTCGTGGGTCTGGAAAATTTACATGTCGTTTTTCAGTGTGTGTTCAGATAGAGTAATTATCACCTAATAAGTTGAACAAGTGGCTAATATACATTTTTTATAAAACAAAAATATTCGACCGTGGAAAGGAAAAAGGGCGTAATCCACACAATTCAAATTTTACAGGAGGTACAAAAACGTTTTTGTTATGGTTTTCGGTCAACGTTAAACTACAAAATAGACATAACCTTGAAGTGCATGATAATTAATAATTTGGTTTTTATAACCGTAATCTGATATTAATAAATTATTGAGTTAATTAAAAAAAAACAACAAAAATTACGGTTAAGTTTTAAAAAAAAAAAAAATTGCTAGCTGAATTTAGACAATAAATCGGCATTATTTGTAGCTTAAACCATTTAGACACAACATGTATTTAGTTGTGTACAACGGTAAGTATTATGCAACAAAACCTAGTTTGAAAAAAATCAGGATTACGCCCTTTTTCCTTTCTACAGTTGAACGTTTTGGAACCTCTTCATGAGGCGGCCAGATCCACATCAGATTATAGTCAATTAAGAATATACTTGCACGAAGAAATATCTGACCACTGTTCGTTGACTCGGTGAAAAGTTGACTAGGATTTAAATTTTAAACCAACAAAGATAACAATTATTAATGTTTCCATAGTTACCAATTCAACCTTGCTAAAACGGTTCTGAAATCGCTATCAATTAGTGTTGTAGTCGAGAATATTGTGCATCCTCTTTATTAGTCAAAACTCTTCGGCTAAATCACTATCTTATCATTACAGAATCACATCAAAGATGCGTCTTCCCCTGATCTTCCTCCTGGTGGCGGTGGTGGCCACGCAAGCCCAGAAGTACACCAACAAATATGACAACATCGACGTAGACAGAATCCTCTCCAATGACAGAATTCTCAACAATTACATCAAGTGCATGTTGGATGAGGGACCATGCACGGCGGAAGGAAGGGAACTCAAGAGTGAGTACTTATATTCGTCATCGTTTTGTCATAATATATGACTTGAAGATTTTCTACAGATATACCTATATACATATATTATAATTGAAGTGCCGAATATTGACGGAATAGAAATGAACAGTGACGTCCCGTGGGTGTAGGCAGATTGAGCATCGCTTGGGGGCGGCAGTTACTCGAAGGGCGGAAAATCGAGGAAAATCATTTGGAATATATAGAAATAGCTACATAAAATTCAGCTCACTGGTTGGAAACACAATGTATTAATTAATATAAAAGGTTTAACGCGATATCTAATTTACTTCCGTTGCCTTTCGACGTCCTTGATAAACGACACGCGCAGCTTTGAAAAAATTACAGTCTGACTTATTAACCAGTGCGCATGGAAGTTGCGTTGGCCGTCGAAACTAAAGATGCTCCTCCTTCCTACAGAGCGTCCCACCTACTGCTCCTGGCCCATGATTTTAGTCTGTATCGAAGAGTCGTGCCGCAATTATATTGATTATCGATTTAATAATGCCTAAACCTTTGCGATCTCAAGCTAAAAATATCATTACCAATGTTGCCAAGTTTTATGAAGAAGAAAGCTATCTTTCCATTTAAAAAAATCAGCTCACTGGTTTTGTCAGGTTTGCGATATCTAGTTTAATTCCGTTGCCCTTCGACGTCCTTGGTGACCAGAAACGACACGTGCAGATTTTCGTATAATTAGTCTGATATTTTGTTAGATATGTATCCATACAACACATTTCTTAGGTATTAGACTCATGAAAGGATGATAAAATAATGTAATAAAAAAATGAGGCGGCATTTTGGCGCTGCCTAGGAGCGGCATTTTATATAGAGACGTAATTAGAAGTGAATATAGTAAAAAGAGCGTATTGCGTATCCATTTATGTATGAAACTAGATTCAAACAATATGTGCCCGCGTTGTATGAAAAGTCATAAGCAATGATTACAATCGAAATCGTGTTGTTATTTTCATAGCAACGTATCTAATTGGAAATGTTTTTGACTGATATTTCCTCCTTCAAATAGGTACTAATAACATTAAGAAATATAAATAAATAGTAGTAATATATAATGGTGGGATTATGGACGTGGAAGCCTCCACGATAAAAAATAAAATAAAAATCATAAATTGTAATAACTAAACTACTAATGTACCTAGTAAAATATCAATCTATCTCTTACCTATAACCACACCATGTAACTAAAATGATTATTATTGAACAGGCAGGTCATGTGTTGCTTATTCGAATATTACATCATGAATTTCGTCTGCGGCGCTGATATATTTTGCCTGATTTAAAGTCAATAAATAAGCATTATAAAAAAATTATGAGATTTTAATTGCATTTGTTTATTTCGAGAAGAAATAAAAACTAAATACCTTGTCGTTGATAAATTTAAATAATATTTGACAGACAAAATGATAATAGTAGCAGTTTCAGTTTTGATTGAGGGCGACAGTTTACCTAAGCACGTCTCTGTTGATAGTTAATTAGTTTTAAAAAAGCATTAACAAAACAAGACAATTCCTCTTTCGTTCAATTGAAATTTCATTGTCGATATTGTTTTGAGACAATGAATTTGAAATACCATGACCTAGTAGGCATACGAATTCGCAGACAATCGGTTGGAACGTGAAAAGCGTAGATAACATTATTTTTTACTTTAAAAGGATATTGACCCCGGGCTAATATATTACTTATCAACGCATCTATTTTATACACAAGACTGCTATCGGCAGCTATCGAGGGTAGTTTTTAAAATTTTTGTATCATAGTATTATAATTGTTACAAAAATCTAATCAACAGTTTATAATACAATCTTCTACTTTTACTGCCATCTTTTATCGAAGGTTGGCATCCAATTCAGGATACTCCCTATTCAGTAGGGATTTCAATACCGAATGAAAATATCAATACTGGTCTTTGGTATCTCTTATTGAATACCGGTATTTCTTAAACATAAAAAAACTGGAGTAGATGCTTATCAATAAATATAGCTATTAAAATCTTTTAAAAATATTATTTTATAGCAAAAACCTGCATACCTACATTTATTATGTTGACATTTAAAAATATGTATTGATCATAATTGTACATCTAGTGATTTTTTACAAATAACTTGAATATATTGATAATTTTAACTAAAGCCATCAAACGTTCATCAAGTGCAAATAAGTCCGGCTGCTTGTACAGGCATCAAGAATAATTATAGAATAATTGAACATTTTTGTCACGGGTGCTTTCTATTTCGAATTAATATTATGATAATTCATCGCGACAATTACTTATACAAACATATTTGATGAAATTTGTTTTATTATTTTTTCACCTGTGTTGGATTCACTCAATATATTTGCATTTTAGCTGCACATAAATTATAATTCATTTTCAAAAACGTAAACGAGTGTGCTTTCTTAATACCGAAAATTCCGGTATTTTGTATTTTAAAAACCGGTATTTCGGTATTGATAAATACTGGAATACCGGTTTTGCAATCCCTACAATTCAGGGCCAGTAATAGCAGATCACCAATGACTTAAACGTTAAACCACGTATAGAGGTAGCTTGGACTTCAAAGTGAAAGAGACTAAACTAAAAATGTTTCCCCTTTTATGACACGTCGTAATGACTGGATGGACGCAATGGGTTGGAAAACTGAGTAACGTATATTCCTACAAGAAATGGTGTTTTATCGCGGTAATTTGAACGGCCGTACCACATAACAACGTTCTTTTTTTAAATCAGGTTCTCGGTGTAAAACAAGAGTGTTGGATTAAGTCTTGTTAGGTTGGTACCGAAGTGTAAACTTTGCGAAATGAAATAGCGAAGGATTGCCAGACTACGAAATAAATAGTAATGTACGAGTAATTAATTAATGAATATGTATGTCCATATTAAACTAATTAGCGCTTTTCATGGCTGCACCAGAGATAGGCTGAAAAAATATGGCCAATCAGGTCATGGATTGTAAACACGTTATTTCAGAGGATATCCATATGTTATAATTAACAATAATTATTTATAAATTAAATTCTGAGAATTACCCGTACATATTATTAGTAATTTGGCGGCCATTATTCATAGTAAAGAGTATTAAATTTGCATAATAAATGGGAAGCCGGTAAACCGAATGTCTCAATGTTACGTTAACAAAATTTTAAATAGTTTTAGATCTATCTGAACCGTGTATCGGGGGGTCACGTGAATTGATTTGCAATACAAATATTTCAATTGAAAATTATGTGTTGGTATGTCAAAAAATGTTTACACATTTTTGGAATATTCGGGACTTAATCCATGTGGAAAATTTAAGAAGCTCCGGTTTAATGTACCTATATTAATATAGTTACAAAGTTTTGTTGGTTACTTATTCATTTATCGAATAGTAATAATTAATGTATTTCAATAATTCCATCCGTATTTTTTAATATACAATGTATTCAATTAAAATAAAACAAAATATAATATAACTATTACTTCAAACTGTAGTTAGTAACGAAAGTATTATTTATTTATTTAAGAAAACAAAACATTATGTACAAATAAAAATTCAGGACGTTCACAACATGAGATTTACATTATAACAAATATTACTTTCACAAAAGAGAAGAACAAAATAATAATAATAATAATAAAAAAATCTGACAATTACAACTGGAACTGACTTGTTGTAATTGCTACAATAAGTACTAATACCTCGATACAAAAATATGAACTATCCTCGATAGCTGCCGATAGCGGCCGATAGCAGTGTTGTGTATAGAATAGATGCGCAGATACTATTATCTCTGGGTCCATATCCATATTCAAGAATACTACCCACTAACGAAATGTAGAGAGTAGGTACGTATGACATTTGGATTCTTGAATGGCTTGGCTGGTCGCATGATGAATCCTAGAGGCTTACTTGCACGTAAAGCTGTAAAAGTTATAAGCGAGTGAAAAGATAACGAAGAGACAAAAATTATGCCAAGATCTTTCGCTTCAGATTGGCGCTTTAATGAACTTTTTGACATTATATAATTAAATTTAATCCGGGGTTCTTGACCTAGAAAAAGTGAGACAAAAACACTAATTGTCAGTATTAAATTCTAGTTTATTCTATATTATAATATAATCCGCTAAGCCAATCACATAGATACTTTATGTGTCGTCATTCACGCTTTGAAAATTTTAGGTATTTATAATTTAAATCTGCCCAATAGATATTTGTTTGTGCTTCGACATGCATGAAATTACAATGAGCAGATTAAAAACGTAAAAAAACAAATTATGTATTTTCTGATCGTTGATTGACTATTGCGGATTGACTCGCTTGATGGATTCAAAGTCAAAATGTGATGTTATTTATTTTTCTTATAATTCTATTATATACGATTAGTGGTTATGTAGGTATTACGAATGTTATGTGCCTAAGACGCAATTTAACTATATTATTATAAATTTAGGATCGTATACTATATTTTTTTAATTCTCGCTTGTTTAATTGTTATGTAATATTATTTATTTATCACATTTTTTGACACCCGCAACCGGAATTTGGAAAATCATTTATGTTGGCGTGTTAAGTGTCAGTAAGTAGGAAACCCGTAGCTTAATCAGCTAATTTTCTCTTGAGCATGTTTTTATTTAACTAGATTTTTTTTAATATGTGGAAGTGCATTTTCCCCGATAAAAGTGATAACATTCTCACCATCAACCCGATAAAACGGGAACTTCGGTTGTTTTTTTCCGTAAATCGCTAACCGGTGATGCCAATTCTTAATAACTATAGTCGGCCCAATCCAAAAAAATGTACTATAGCTTTATGACATTTGAAGTTATTTAGCAAACGCATGAAGTATATTTAAGTTGGTAAACTACACAACTATTAACATCATTCTATTGCCATTCTGATTTTATTACTCACATAATGACTGCCATTTTTTATTTCCATTGTGTTTACTTACAGTTATAAACGATTTAACACAAATTTTACAAAATGTTCAATTAAATAACAATGCCGCAGTGCAATATTATTGACTGTTTATCTATTCATTGTGGCGGATTGTCTTTTTATTTATTTTTTCTTTTGACCACGTCCGATCCTAATAGGATCACATAGAGTGGAGGTGTGTATCAATAGATTTCTGTTTTCAAGAAAAAGGGATGTTAGCCACTTGCTCATCCTATTAGGTCCACACTCCGACTCCAAACACGGATTGAAAAACAATATGTGTATTTGCCAGACTCATTCGAACCTGTGACACACGACATTATAAGCCGATAAATTTCGACTCCATCTCTATGGAAGAAAGATTTTTTCAACATCTTTATCTAAATCAGATATATTCATATATACATACATAATTTTGAAAACACTTCTGATAATATACATTATAAACAATAGGAAAAAAATCTTACTTTGAACAAGTAAGACACCCCGCGGGAATCGAACCTGCATCTCTCGGGATTCGCATCCATACACATAGACCACTATGTTAAAGGCTGATTCGTTGAATAAAAAAATAGTTATATATTGTAATATGTACAGCAGAGTAAAGTAATGCATGTAAATTAATATTTTGCAATGTTTACAATACAAATGTGTTGCAATATAATTGAATTGAAATTGAATTGAACATTTCATATGACAATTCGTTTTTATTCTATAATCTGTTTTTTACACATGCATAGAAATACATGTAAGTGCCTCATGTGAACAAAGAAATTGTATTATTTATTTCATTACTTTGGTGTGCAAAAATGAAGTCCTTTGAAAAGGAATTGTGCAATGAATACATAAGTCAATTGACCTCAATGTATACACCAGTCTCGCGACATTTAGTTATGCAAGGCATTGCTGCAAGCCAAATATGTCGTGCTTTGTGTGTTGTTAGGGTTTCCATACAACAATATCATTATAATAATATATTATTATATATGTAGGGGCATTTAATTATAATTATTAGGGGTACCCTACGCCGCCACTGCACAATAATATGTGTAGCTTATTGACTATTCTGGTTTTTCGCTCAGATACACTGCTAAAAAATACATATTTAAAAAAAAAAACAAAAAAATTCGCACACGACAGCCACAATACGTTATATAGACGGAATATTACGCGAGGTGATGGGTAGGTGCCCCTATTCTGTTAATTCTAATAGTGACGCCCAACGGGGGTAGGCAGGTCATGCATTGTATAGAAGAGGCACAAGGGCGGCGACTGAAGGAACGAATACAATATTATCACTACCAGGGAACACAGAATTAATGGAACATGTTAGGATATTTAGGATATTTTACAAGAACCTGTTAGAATATTTTATGAAATATCATTGGGAGGACATATTAGTTTAAAAAAAAACAATCGAAGCATTAAAATACTGATAACATACCTAACTATTATTGTATTATAATGGCGGTTTATCGCACAGCCAACATTTTCTTAATGGTGTCTCCAAACCTCTCAGTGCCACATACCATCACGCACCTAAATCTATCACTGCTTGAGAGTAGGTTTCGTAGAAATGCTCAAAGTAAATTTCAAGATTTTTAGTGTAAGTACCCATTTGCCTGTTTAAGATTGCCGAAAATAAATAATTAAGTAGGGTTAACGAATTTGCAAACAATTTTAAATGAAAAATGAAAGCGGTTGGCATTCTAAGCCTCTTTGCCAAGGGACGTCACTGAATCATGAGATACATTTGTCTCAAATACAATCACTACACAAACTCAACGCATGTCCATATCTCCAAACATTGCCATCAAATAAGATGTAAATTGGACAGATATCATACAATTATTTATTAATAATGTGCGCGTATTGGTAAAACAAGATTCGACGAATCACACAGCTGCTTGTTTATCAGTGCATTTTCACGTGTTTGGCATTCGTGGCGAGATTCTAAAAACATGACCATTTGTACAAAATTGTATAAAAATATTTTTGTACAAGTCGATTATGTGGAATACAGCGGCAAACACATTTTTAAAATAACCGATATACTGAATTATTTGTTATGTTAACCAAACCTAACCTAACCTAAAATAACCCAAACTAACAACTAATCCAATATATTATAGAGTATTTTCAAAATGTGTTTGCCGCTGTAATCCACATAACCGACTAGAACCAATATTTTATACCATTTTTTATACAGTGTGCACAGCGCTCGAAATGGAAAAGTTTACGAACCGGAGCGCTCGACAATTTTCTGAAAATATTTACATAGGACGTGTCAAATTTTATGTGTATTTTATAAAAATAAGTGTGTTAGATTTTTTGTTGTACAGCCTATCTAGCTCAAACGGTCAAATTATTTTTTTCCACGAGACGGAGCAATAATTTTACCGAGTTCACGAACCGGAACGGCGCTCCGGTGCGCTCCAGTCCATTTCGAGCCCTGAGTGTGCATTATTTTGTTTACGGCTAGATAATATTTTATCAAATTTTTATATTGAGATTTTAAGAGAGCTTTTAGTGTGGAATTACTCAAATGGTCTTCAATGTTTTATCCCATAATTCATAAATTAGGACTAAATTAAGGATTTCGTTTGAGTCATTATTGCGACCAGGGTTTCGCCTTTCGGCATCTTCAGGCACTATACGCACTCACTAATAGCAAATACACACTGACAACGAATACAGTTAATTATTGTTTATATAGTACGAGTAGTTTAATACAATAAAAGAAGAGTAAAAGTTTATCACCTACCACTACCTAATTCGTAAAGCATCAAGTTTAGTATAAAAACAAATTTTGAATATTTTAAGTGTTTGGAAAAACCCGTAGGTACCTAGATAATATTAATGCATCCAGTAGGTAAGCCCATTTATTGTCTAGAACAGTGGTTTCCAAACTTTATGTTACTACGCCTCCCTTTTAAAAAACCTAATCTTGGCGCCTCCCCCCCCCCTTCATTTTAAATAAATAATACAGACACATTTTTAAACAGTCAAAAATGTACTAATACTAATACAAAAGTTAAAAAAATATATTAAAATAAGCAAGGTTTTACTACATAATATATTATATTCATTAAATTAATTTGTTTTTCATGCGATGAATGTGCTTGTTTATTAGCACAATCAATTTCAATAGTAGTCAATCCAAATTCATCATCGTTAATTGACGAATGTATTCTATCATGGGCCCCACATCCTGAAGCGGGCCCCCCAGGCCAGGATCTTTTGCGAGCCCACCTACCTATCGCTGAGGTTAAGGGCAGTGTGGTCCTCTAAAGCAGTGCTCCGCAACCGGTGTGCCGCGGTGCAATAGCCAAATTTTCGTATATGGCTGGTAATATATTTGAGCACCTGCATGAACTTAATAAAACAATGCAGTCAGAATGAAAATATATTGACGTGCTCTGATAAATTAGAAGAAGTCAAAAATAAAATGGAACTTTGGCAAAAGGAGTTAAGACAAGGATCTCTACAAATGTTCCAAAGGAACTACCAAACCACCATTGAAAACAAGCAATTAATTTTGGATCCGTCTCAAAAACATTTAACTTTGCTGCAAAAGAAATTTCATCAGTACTTTCATACAGTAAATGCGACAGGATACGAAACCCTTTTGCAACCAATGCAGAAAATTCTATAGAAGCGCTTTTCCTATAAATTCGAGAGGAATTTGTTGAATTGATAAACGACGGGACGCTAAAACTGAAGTTCGCCGATGTTCCATTGGCTATTTTCTGGATTTCGGTTAATAAAAAATATCCTCGGATTTCCGACAAGGCTATCGCAGTTCAGCTCCCATTTTCGAGTCAAAAAAAGTTGCCTACGGCGCTATTTTACTACGTTAGTAAGTATTAATATTTTGAAACATGTGATTGTGAGACACAATTTATTATTATTGTATCAATACTCGATAAATAATTATTCCTAACCCGACAAGTAACCATAATTATATAAATAGAATATAACCATACAAAAAATCGCTAAACATAAAATCAATACCATTAATTTTACCTCGAACACTATTTGAAAAACGCTATTTTAGAGTACCACACTGTCTTTAACCTTAGCGATAGGTAGGGGAGCCCGCCAAAGATCTTGGGCTGGGGTCCCCCTTCAGGATGTGGAGTCCATGTTTTGGTGTATAAATTGTTTTACGTGTGGTGTGCCGCGGAATTCTGGGAAGACCTTTGGTGTGCCATGGGTTGGAAAAGGTTGCGGAGCAGTGCTCTAAAGTAGTGTTTCCTAAATTATACACGGGAGTTATCATTTAAGTATATCAATCATCATATATAGGTATAACATCAAATTGCAACGCACAACCACAATAAAATATTAAATAAAATATTTGATAGCCCCGAAAGAAAGCAGGCTACTTTTTTTTACTATTAATAAAATATTGTGAAAAGTGCATTACCAAACTAACCAAAAACTCAGTAAATAGATTTTTGTTTGCTTCAAAATATTTGGCGTAGAAATCATTTAAAAGTGGAAACATGGCGAACTTATTTTTTTTTGTAATTTGGACTTCCAAAGCTCCAATTTTTAATGAATTCACTTTGTCTTTTTAAATCAGTGAATACATTAGTGGTCCTTGCATTGATTTATTCACTCATATTTTTTTAATTACAACCAAATAGACAAGTTTAACAACAAAATTGTCGTTCTTAAACATATTTGCCTAAAACTTCAATATTATGATTTGACCCTTTTATTTCTCATTTTTTCACGAGATAGCCAGCGCGCTTCACAATAATATAGCAGTGAGGTATTATAAAATTAGACTTCATATTTTCAGACAGGTTTGCAAACAACCTTTTATAGGACTGTTTTTTTATGTAGTTTATAACTAGCGGCCGTTTTATAAATTATGCATTTGAAAACTGCAAACCTGTGGCTACATTAATTGTGTTAAACTTTTCGTGCCTCCCTTTGCAACACTCCGCGCCTCCCAGTTTGGAAATCACTGTTCTAGAATTTAAATTCAAATTCCATCATGTACCCTAAGTCGATAGTATTAATTTTTGTATATTTTTATATAATTTCTAAATATTATATTTTTTTAATTTCCAGAGAGTTTACCTGACGCACTTTCCACGGCGTGCGACAAATGCACCGACAAGCAAAGATCGACCACCGACAAGGTTTACAGACATCTCACCAGCAGGAGGCCCAGGGACTGGGTCAAGCTGGCCCAGAAGTTCGACCCCCAAGGAAACTACAAGAGGAAATACGAGTCCCTAAATGGAGCACAATAGGATGATAATATGATAGAATTAAGACTCGATATTATCTCACGATAATTCAAAAGCATGTGAAGTTTTTTATTGTACTTTTTAAGTTTATTAAATTTGTGTAGAAACTTGAAGTATCAAAAGCAAGCAAGTTTATGACTTTGCTGATATGATAAAAAATGAGGAACTTTTAATATAATTTTTTAACTTCTACGAATCAAAATAAAATATTCGATAAAAAAATGTGTTTTACACCTTATAATATAGGTATTACCTTTAAACAATTCGGTTAGGTACATGTAAATTTTAGTTAAAACATTTCATCAGCACAGTTTGCCGTGAGTTTTATATTGGAAAGAGATCACCGTATACTATACGGTCTCCAATTTTATAAAATTTCATTAATTAAATTTTCATAGCATATTTTGGCAAAATTCATGAATTCAAGAATGAAAACCTAACCTAACAAATAATCCAGTATATCGGCTATTTTCAAAATTTGTTTGCTACTAACTGGCTTCCTGTAAAGTGTAAACCCGGTAAACCGATAAGAACCGTGCTATGTCAGTATTATACGACCCAAAGAGGTTGGACGGTCTTTAATATACGGCCATATACTTCCGATAAACATTTCACGGCGAACTGCATACGTACAAGTTTCTGGATTCGAAACAATTCTACTCAGTAGCGGCTTTTCATGAAGCAGATGTCTCAATCGTTTCGTCAAAAAGTAGATGTCAAAATCTACTTTAAAAGATACGTAAGTATTAAAAAAAAATCGATCAAACCATGCACGACTGTAACTTGATGTTCCTAGTGTCAGTAGGGCGTTTAGTTTAAGTGGGGCTCCATACTTGTCAACGCCTAAAGCATAGCTAAAAATCGCCACAGACCTCTCTACCCAACTGATAATACATATTTAAATAAAATAATTAATAAAGTTATTAGTCAAGCTTATTATTATATTAATAGGTACTATACCTATGTAATATTACAATTAAAAGCGCATCACAGACGTGTGAATAACGTAGATTCACGACTATTCACGAGTTTATTCAAAAAGCGACTCAACACTCAACCAGGGCTCGAAATGGACCGGAGCGCACCGGAGCGCCGTTCCGGTTCGTGAAATCGGTAAAATTATCGCTCCGTCTCGTGGAAAAATAATTTGACCGTCTTTGACCAATTTTTTTATATAATACTCTAATTAATTTAAATATAATTTGATAACTACGAGCATGTTAATATCTTCAGAAAATTGTCGAGCGCTCCGGATCGTTAACTTTTCCATTTCGAGCGCTGCACTCAACGCGATATTGTAGAAAATGAGTTAAGTACAACAGTAGTCAGTATTGTTACATTACTAAACAATAATATGTGGCGCGCAGGGGTGGCTATTAGGTCCTTGCCTATTTTGTACCTATTAAAGTTAAATAACATAACATTCTAAATTATACTGTAAAGGTGAAGAGTGTAAAGCATCTCCCATTTTATTAGACTAATAATTGGCCTGCCTTATTTAGAATATTGAATACGAATTTCAAAATTACGTGAGTAAAATCTTTTTGCCTATTCCAGATAAATAGGTACAGACCCACAAACTTATCTGTAGAATGACCAAAAAAAAACTACGAACTACCCCATATGACGCCATTTTGAAAATGTCAGATTTTGTCCAGTTACGAGTCTTGATTGGGTAGTTTTCGACAGTGGCTCCCCCATTCCATTCTTCAGATAAGCTGTACATAATAGCAAGTCAATGCAAAAAATGTTCATGCCATCAGAGAACCTAGCGGAAAAATACGAAGCTTGCAATTTGAGATTTTTTTTTGATACTGAAAACATTAAAAAGATTTTTTTTTTAATTTAAAGATAAACTTACAATTGTAAAAAAATGTAATAAAATTTGAATTCGTTGCAGGGTCACATCTTATTATTACATTATATTTTATGGTCATATTTATTATTAAAATTTAGACCCTTACACCCTTAAAAATAAGAAAATGGACGTTAGTTAATGGAATTACGGAAATTCTGTGCGCAGGCAGTAACTATTTACCTATAGTGGGTTTTACGTATATTATCTATGAGTGGGTTGAAGACAATAATTTTTATATCCGCGTCAATTTTTCCTGGAGAAACATTGTGTTATTACTTAGCTTCTAGGATCATAGATGTCACTGTGTTAAAAAAAACTCTTATACCTACGTAAAAAATAGATAAATAATTATTATATTATTGAAATTAATTAATTTAAAATTATCATTCATCAAGATACACGAATTGGAAATAGATACCTACTTAATAAATAAAGAGCACATATTTTGGCATTTTTTTTAAAATAAATTGAATATACGGAATGCTGAAAATATCCCAATAAAACATAAAAAACAAATTTACAAAATAATACCTACAGTCCTACAAACTTATCTAAAGAACGGTCAAAAATGAAACTACGAACTACCGTATGGACGCCATATTGGAAACGTCATTTGAATGTCAGATTCTGTCCAGTTGCGAGTCTTGATTGGGTAGTTTTCGACTGTGGCTCCTCCATACATTCTTTATATAAGTTTGTAGAGTCTGCATTCTATAAACTGGCATACACGTCACATGGAAAGCATTGTGCCATCGCATTCAAGTGTTCAAGTTTTCAATGGGAGGGAATGAGATGGATGGTGAAGCGGGGGGGAAACCAGGTACGCCAGCTTATAGAAGACAAGACAAAATCTAGCAGGTCCCACCGGCTTCCACATTCACTGCACCTACTACTTATAGCTTATCGTAGCTTCAACTGCGGAATACCGCACTTTTTTAGATACATTCCCCATACCCACACTCTGCAATTTGAATCTAGGGATTAACACCTAGCCTAGAGATATAACTAAGACTTTTCAGCTATAAATTTTTGCGAGCCGTTGCATCCACAAGTGGTTATCGAATGTGCATGTCTTAACGGTCATAATTATTAGGATTGTTAGTGTCCATTTGTGTTGTTCGCGCTGTCTTCTCTTTTATGCATGCCATATCGGATTAGTAAAGCAAACATTAAAATTTATGAATGCCACAGGTCTTTCAGTGGCTACAGGGTAGAATTCCAAGAGGAGTGTAACTAACCAGTTCTTAGGCTGTTCGACAGCCAAATCATCCAGGTCACGATACTTAATCTTGAGGTTCTAACGAGGAATAATATGTATTATTCCGTATCATTTATATATTTTTTGTTTCTGGGGGGTAAAGACCTAAAAACTTCCCTTTGTGTGTGCACCTGATCAAATAAGTTAAAAATTATTAGTTTTTAATGAATTTATTTCAATATACCTAGTAATTAAATAAGAATTTAATATTATTATTTTTGCCTAATATATTGGAATTTGAGGTTCTTCTCATGTCCAGCTATTCCTGCACACACTCAAGTGTACCAGTAAATCTGTCTCTTGATAAATCACTAGAGATAATTAATTAAAAAATGTATTTTCTATGTTAAAAAGTGGGTATATTCAGTATATAGGCACATACTGCATTCAATTTGAGTTAATAAACTAACCGCAGAACATAATATAAATCAGGGGGGGGCAAACTGCGGCACGCCGGGTATTTTTTTGCGGCCCGCCATCATTAATTGTACTTCTGATTACGAATAACTTTTTTATATATTTTTTAAAAAATATTGACGATAGATTAAAATTTGAAGAATTTGATGTTTCATAAATGTATTACCTCAGTACGTCTTCCTTGCGTCTTGTCTCACACTATGTAACCACTATTTTTTACATTGAACATCGTGACACATTTAAATACTTTTAACTCTGCATTGCAAGGAAAAAAATATATGCCCATGATATGGTAAAAAGTTTGAATGGATTTCAATTAAAACTCAAGTTATTCTTTCGACAAATATCGAATAACAACGTGGACCACTTTCCAACTTTGAAGTTGCTGAATATACCAGAATATAAATTTGAAGTATGGTAAAATTAATAAAACTCTGAATGACGATTTTTCACAAAGATTTGGTGACTTCCGAAAAATTGAGACAAGTTTAGCAGTAGTACGCAATCCATTTTTTCAATAGATATTGATAGTGTACCGACAGAGCTACAACTTGAGATTACTGATCTGCAGTGTGGCACTAATTTAAGAGAATTGCATCGTCGTGAAGAAATCTCAAAATTTTACAATGCCCTTAATTCAGACAAATTCGACCAACTTAAGGATTTGATAGAAAAATGTTCGTTATTTTTGGATTAAATGTGAACAAACATTTTCGATCATGAACCTCAATAAAAATTCTTTACGATCAAATATCTCCGATGCCCATTTACAAGCAGTTTTGAGAATATCAACTACAAAATTAACACCTGAATTTAAAAAAATGTTAAATGTACAACAGTTTCATTCTTCTCATTAATTTTTTTGTAATGCTTATTTTTCGTGATAATAAATAGTGTATGTATATCTAAAAATGGTATTTTACTTGCGGCCCGCCGCTCATTTTGAATTCTTGAATTTGGCCCTCCATCCAAAAAGTTTGTACCCCTCTGATATAAATGGACCTCATAAATCATCGTCAAAAGTTGAATAGGTTTACCGATAAAATATAATCCCAGAGACCTGCTAGCAAACGTGGCTTTGGTAAACACTGGTTTAGACGGTTAACTTATTGTAACAATTAACCGCATCAAATGAGTTTTAATTGGTCTCTACTCGTTGCATCCCTCTTGACATTATCCACCCATGTAGGTACTCCGGAGTTGGTCCGGGCTGAGTGTCTACAGAGGTTCCTTTATAAACTTTATGGTGAGCTCTAGATCCATTGCATCTAATAGCAAAATGAATTACATTGTTTCAAAAGTTGGCAATCAACCTCTCATAGAAATAAGTTTAATTTTAAAATGTAGTCGGTACCTACCTATGTTTTATTATAAGTAGGTACCAACCTATTTAATTTTTGTTAAAATATCGGATACCTCCCTACTCTATGGAAAGAAATTAAATACATTTTATTGTTGTTTTTATTTAATAAAAACAACAATACAATGCAGTTCCACCATGAATTGACAGTTAACAAAATAAAAGAAATTAAATACATTTTATTATTATGAATATCTTGTAATATAAATTTAATAAAATAATAAGCAATAACTTTGAAATGTATCTATTTACGCTATAAATGTGCACTGCTCTATCGGCCCATTAGCTCAGTTGGTTAGAGCGTCGTGCTAATAACGCGAAGGTCGCGGGTTCGATCCCCTCATGGGCCAATTTTTTTTATATTTTCAAACAAAATTTTATAGACAAAATTCTATTAAAATCATTTTGATATTTATAATGCTTTTCGACGAATTATAACGTATATTTTCAAATTTACTAAGTACATATTCTGACTCCATTTTTGAATTAATATTTTATTTTGATAAAATGTCTTTGAACCTCTTGAAACAAAAGTGCACGTGCTAAAAATACTGCACACAGTTTGTGTTAATAAAACATGAAAATAAATTATTATTTATGTTGTTTGAAAAGGATATTTTAACCAAAGCCACAAATTTTTCCCACTTTAACATAGGAATTTCATTTTTTGTCAATATTTTTCCTTCTAATGAATCATGAAATTTTATGAATTTAGTTTTTACCTGAAAACAGCAAAACCACATTTTTATCAAATTTAATAGCTATCATTGTACCTATATTAGTATACTGGCTTTTTAGAAATTCGTATACTTAGTTTACAAAGAAGTAAAAAATACAATGTAATCTGTAATATTAAACTTAATAGACCTTATAAAGAGAAAAGTAAGGCTAGAAATTTAATGAAAAACTCACCATTGAATATCTAATCTGATTTTTTTATATGGAGAACCACTTGTATTTTTTTTATGACCCTAGCAATATTTTATCAGAGCGAAACTGACCTCCTAAGTATTGTATTTTTTCTCTCAATTGAAAATCATTATCAATGAAAATTAGGTCAAAAGGTTATTAAATAAAAAATAACGTGGACAAGAAAGACCTAATGTGGTATTTTAGATTAAAATTAAAGAAATAAAATAATCATACAAAGCATTTTGGTATAACATTGTATTATATTTTATATTCATAAAAATAATAATAATTTAGATACATACACATAGTAAGACAATAATATTATAGTAAGCATTGTAAAGATTCCGTACAGCCAATTGGAATCAATTACAATAAATTTATTAACGATAAGTATTTAAAATATAAATTGGTTCTGTCATATTATTCGAAGTATTTGTTATTGTCTATAGACCGATGCATAAAACCCATTCAAAAAACCAGTTCTTTTACTCAACAACAAGCTCGGTGACATTTTCCTTGGTAACAAGAGCGACTAAGCTGCCATTCTTGGGACGCTGTTCCCCATTACTCCACTTGATAAACAACTCGGCGAGATAAGTCAGCGGAGTCCAGGACCCGAAATCGGCTTTAGGCATCCATTTTCTGTTCATTGGAGTATCAAGAGTGATCGGCATGATAGCGACTGCCATAGATCCAACGGGTAGCCCTGAACCTTCAGATCCGAGTGACTTTGTCAATTGGTGCACGGCAGCTTTTGCCATTCCGTAACCGATCATAGATGGAGTACCTTCCAGAGCTGCTTTAGCGCCAGTCAAAGCGATGAAACCGCCAGGAGCCAGATGTTTGGCAGCGACTGAAGCTGAAATGGTAGAACTCCACACGGATTGACGCCACATTAAGTCTGCGGCTTTGCTGAGTTCCTTCTCGGCGCTTCCTCCGGCCCATCCGCCGGCCACGCAGATCACGGCGTTGAGTTTCTCGCCTCCTAATGCCACCCCGATATCTTCCAAAACCTGGGTCTCCTGCTGGACCCAACTGGCTTCTTGGTTGACGGTTATATTGGAGTCTGCGGCGTCGTTGGGGTTCAAATCGACGCTGGCGACCCACCAGTTGTTTGCCTTAAAGTGAGACACGCAAGCGGCTCCCAGGGCGCCTCTTCCTCCATACACCAAAACGCGACCGACAGACATTTTATTGAGAGAAAAATGAACACAACCGGACCGGTCACCAAATTATTGATAACTGATTTAATGTTAATAGCACGCTTTTACTCAATTACTGAAGGTTCAACGGAACTGCGGCCTTGCTCCACACACGTTACTTTCGCTTTTCAATGCTGGTTAAATTGTGTTTTGTACGTTCTACGAACTTGCATTTAACCGGAATTGAATTGCAGAAAAAAAACAAATTCCCACCGCGTAACTGTCATTCGATTGGCCAACTTGCCGCTTGCCGTCACGACACCTGTTGATACTTTTGTATTATTGATTTTCCAAATTCAAATTGATAGACATCTATGGCAACCGTGTTATAGTTTTGTATACATTGGTTGACTATTTGCTATTATGAATTAAGTTTTTACTATTTAATCACAGATGGCACTTTTCCTTAAAAAATAAATGATTAGCAAGACATTGCAGAACATTTTTACTATTTTTTACAAAATATTATTATAGGTAAGTTATTAGGATTCAACAAACATGTTACAAAGGCTAAACATATAAAAATGAGGTAAAAATTACCGGGACCTCTAATTTTCATACAAACTCAAATGGGGAAGTATCTAGGTACTCATTTTAAGACTACATTTTATTCATGCAAAAATGACAATAATAATTATCTATGTATGGTCAAACTGAAACAGGAACTTGTTACTTTCCTCACTATTTTATATAAGGAATAATAAATAGAATATCTAGTTAATAATATGCATTGGCAGATTATCCAACAGGCACAGAGATGTCTACTGGAAAAAATGATATCCTCAACACCCCCTAAAAAATCGAGTGATGTTTCATAATTTGCAAACGACTTTTTGTAAGTAATTGAACAAAAAAAAATAGATAGGATTGAGGTATAGATACAATAATTAAACTATTAGGTAATAAAACAATGGATCACTTCGAAAGATTTCTTTGGACATGGCTAGACATCAGCGTGATGAAGTCAATATTCAGCCTCACATTATTTCACCTTTATACATTCTAACTAAATATTAATCTCGGTCACTACTTATTAATATTGTCCGGACTCTACAGAACAAGGAATCATTATAATGATCGATTGAAGCTGATTTGTTCTTTTGCCTCTTTCAAATTTAGTTGCTTTAAAACTTACCATTCATTGTAAATAGATAACTGTATTCAGTGACGTCCCGTGGGGGTAGGCAGATTGAGCGTCGCTTGGGGGCGGCATATCGAGGAGAATCATTTGGATACAGCTACCTAAACTTAGTAACAGCGATAATATCTTTCCATTCTCACTGGGTGGAAACAAAATGTATTAATTCACATAAAAAATTTAACTTTTGGGGAGAAAATATTTATAAATTTAATTTTGTATGTTTTAGTTATAGGTATATATTTTGTTAGTAATGTATCCATACAACATATTTCTTAGATACTGGGGCCTTATGTTAGAACTTGAGAGTTGTAGTCGCCCGGTCGACATGACGTCTTATGACATCATTGCGACGTACTACCGGAGTGATAATAGCATTCGAGAAAATAACGCTAGTCAAATGCAGGCGTTATTCATTGTCCCCATACACAAATAGGTGTTTCAGCATAATAATATCTATGGTGAGCAGTGTGTGTTGGGCGGCTTGCCTCGAGCGTGTATTGGCTTACGTCGGGTGACTTTATATCACCAGTTATAACATAGGCCTGCTGGAGTCATGAAAGGATGATACAAAATACTGTATAAAAATGGGGCGGCATTTTGTCTAGGGTCGTCACTGACTGTATTGTCAAATGTCTTTTTTTTATATTGCTTGTCCTCTCTTCATATAGGTATAGATTTAGGTTTGTTTTGTATACATTTCGTTTTTCATTATCTTATACTTACTATGTATCCATTTTTTCTTGTGATTATTTTTAATATCTCTCTCCACTGTGAGATTCATCATCCACTCATCATATTATTGTACACCTCTGTGATTTGTCGTGTTCGTTGTTCTTAATAAATAAATTTAAATAATCACAAGATAAAAAGAACTTTTTATATACGTTTTTAAATTTTCTGTTGAATTATTATGCTCAATATGCTCAAACTTGTACTTCCGTAGTAACGCACGTATATATTAATAATTTAGTTGCTAGGACCACCCACTTAGCAACCAATAATAGTGGATTGGATTACGGATTTCTTCCGAAATAATTTTTCATACAAAACAGAATTAACTGAAAATGAATTCAATTCTACTTAAAGATCGCTAAAAGTATTAAAAGAATGCATTGGCATCGTGTTCTGATATATTCTAAAAGTCTAGCTAGTCGGGAAGTTAGTTAAAAATCGATTGCTAGATTTGTACTGGATAACAACCACCGGACAAATAAGAATACGAACTAATAAAAACGTTGTAAAAAGGAATAACTTAAGAAATTACCCAAAGCATAACAAAATCGTTGAAGTTAATAGCGCCTGTACACGTGCATGGATATACTGGCGGCAATAGTGCTTATTTTAAACTATCATAACAATAACTGTTTACACAGTGTGGCTCATTATTTAAGAATGTGCGAGACGCGATGTTATCATTTTATAGTACTATTTGACAGCAGCGGTCAACCTGGAAGTTCGTTTTTTTGCCGGCAGGTTCGCCACCATCGTTCTGCTGTGCAAGCGCAGATCGAAAAAAAATTGACCGTCACATAAAAATTCAGAAGACCATTAGCCAATCTCTGTAATGCCATAATATTCTTTTTCTAAATAAATAAGGAACAATTTCAGATGTATTTTCGTATGACAAATCGCAGTTTGAGGAGTTACAAAATTCCGGGACAGAACAGCGACTTGCCATTTATTAATCAAACTAAGGTAAGTGAAATACGTAATAAATTATTTTTATTTATTAACACAAACAAAACCTATCTTCAATTTTTTTTGTTACCTATTTATTTAGGTATCAGCGATTTCTAAAAATAAACTTCAATTCAAAAACATTTCCACATTAAAAAGTTGACTCTAGATGTCTCTATCTGGCTGTCCTCATAATACTCTTGCAGAACGGATCTTGCACACACTCTTCTTTCTTCTTCAACTTGTGAACTACTTATTATTCTTTAGAGATATCTGATTCCAAAGATATCTGATCATAATTTATACATATGAGCATCATTTGCTTTGGTCATATGTATTTTTTGGTCGCTAATGATGTTCATTCACGATATTACTATGACAGTATCTGACAGGCCGCAGATTTTTAACAACACACGTTGAATGTAGTGCGAAGCTCTTACTACAATCGCTGTAATAAGGATAATTTTTTGGCTTAAGCAAGGATTTCCTAAGAAAGCGGTGCCGTTATGTAGTGGTGGTTGACATCACTAAAATATTGTCTATGCAAACCAGATGGCGTTAGTTTCCTAGAGAGCGTTGGTTGGGAGCGTAACATTTTTTCCTGTGTAACGATGACCATTTTAAAATAAAAAATGTGTGTAAACACTGCACATAATTTGGACTAGCGAAAATGATGAATTATTGATTGATTTTGTAAGAAATAATGATGCTTTATATAATTTGAATAGAAAATACCATAGAAAACCCATCTCTTATGTGATTCAGTACTTCAAACAGTACTGGTGTTAAGCGATGATATGTCATGGTTGTCCATTCTCCACCGCAATACGCTCACTGACCGTTGTCCGTCTTTTTTTAAGTTTACATCTCTGGTTATCGTTCTTACAGCCGTTGTCTTACGTCCGCCGCGTCACGCCTTGTAATGGCCGCTACATAACGGCACCGATTTCTTAGGAAACCCTAGCTTTAGCGATAGCGCCCATAGAACGCGTCGAGCGGGCGAAGTCCGCGTATGAAGCGTTTATTCATAACCATAATCACACGTCTCGTGCCGCGCATTACCCTTCACCTATGTAATAAGCAGCCCAAGCAGCACAAAATAATTATTATTACAGCGCCTCTCATAACAAAGCAATAAAAATATTATATTATTTCGGGGCTTGTAATTAATATTTACGACGACATTATTCAACCAGCGATAAACTGGACACGCAATAAAATTAAACAATGACTTCTCTGTAATTGAATAATTGCTTTTCGCCCGTCGATCGACGACGCTTCGCGCAGCGTGATTTTAGTAGCCGTGTTCAATGAATGGACTTCTTTGTATTTTCATTAAATCGTATCGCCGAGAAGCGAAAAACGGTGACTCATGCGGCAGGCGGGGCGCAAGGCATCGTCAAGTCCAGTGTGCGCTGGCGTATTTGATTACGTTGTATTTTCGATGATTTACGCGCCACTTGTAGAAATTTTGCGCGAGCGCCGCACTCGCTGCGTCAATGGGCTTTATGCCTAAGTATTCCATTGTGTTTAATTTTTTAGATTATGCAAATCAATCGACAGTGGCTAGTAATTTGAGTTTTAAGTCGGACGAGATAACTCGCGAAATTTGTATGTGCGGCCTGTCAATCATGGCCTTATAGAGCGAGAAAACTCGCTGAAGGTATAGAACCGGTTAAGAAGGTACTGTATTATGTTGGTTCAACAACTTCATTTCTGATTCATGAATTAACCC
The DNA here is from genome assembly GCF_057557595.1 of Rhyacophila brunnea. NCBI lineage: Eukaryota > Metazoa > Arthropoda > Insecta > Trichoptera > Rhyacophilidae > Rhyacophila > Rhyacophila brunnea. Next base: position 12,276,717 of record NW_028232816.1, on the reverse strand, counting down.
ATGTAATTTAAATTTTATACGGGCTTGATCAATTCTTGGCAGTCTTTTTAAATTTTTGCTCATAGATAGAAAGAAATAGTCAGTCTCGTCCATTTCTGACATCGATTCTTTCTGTCGTATTTCATTAGAAGTGTTCATTAAATTAACCATATCTTTGAACTGACAGTCTTCATCATTTTTTATTTTTTGATTTGGAGTAACACTCCTTCGGGCATTAGAAGTACTCGGAGTACTGTGTTCATAATATGGTCCTATTGTATCAATTGTCGGTGAATCAACGTTTCCGTATTCCTCATTTGTGTCTTCTACAGGTAATGAATTCGTCGTAGTTTTTCTTTCTCTGAAATATGTCACCAAGAACTCCATTTGCGCCTCATACTTCCACGGAGTGATGGTGGTTGATGGTTGACCACTTTTTTTATTACGGCGTCTTTTTAAGGCATTTGTAAAACAGTTTCTCAGTTTCGCCCATCTTGTCTTGCAATCTTCAACTGAAACAAAATGTTAACGTAAATTATCTATGTTACAGATTTCTAGTTACAGTTAATTCGGGACATTCAGATAGATATTCAACACTATGCAAGGAATAATTAATTACACCTGTGATGCACTATGGAATATAATCGGACAAAAAATATACATGCTAAATATACATGCTAACACCTATGACGTAAGCGCCTCAACAATTAGCCATAAGCTTCAGCGCATATCAAACAAAAAAACAAAAATCGCTTCGCTCTGCGTCTCCAGGAGTAGATACGAAATCAGAGGTTTTAAAAGTGTTGAATTAATAATATTTTTTTTTCTAACATATTTTATAAACATTTTTGTGGTAGGTAGAATAAATTAATTATAATAATAAAAATAGTAGACCTCCAAATAAAAACCTCATATTATTGATATGCTGAATTTGTGAAGTGACACCTTTTCTTGAACCTATCATATTGTAGGTTCAAATTCAGTCCAAATATTTTTCAAAAAAAAATCTAATACTTATGTATGTTTCTGAGGTGTTTCAAATTGGTATATTATTTATATATATCGGTGTGTATGAATACAAAAGTTATTCATTTTTTCATGAGCTAACATTACAAATTATAAGTTTAAAACATTCACAAGATGGCATTAAAGATGTCTGTTATTATTGCGTTTTTATTGAATTATAAAAACATGACTCATAAAAGAAAGCAATTCAATGAATATTTGTCGAGGCACAATTTTTTTTAAATTTAGTACGCAACAATCAAGATTTAAGAAACCATTATTATAATAACGTGTATTTGACGGCAGTACGTTTTGGTCGCCGCGGAGGATTTTGGAACATTAGTGTATAGAAAATTGATAATTGGTTCTTTAATTAGTGTACAGGCTTAACGGTATGTAATGTATTAGAATAACTATTATAAATTATTATTTTTTAATTTTTTTTTCTTCTCTATTGATAGCATCTAATATAATTATTATATTGAGGGTTTCTTATATCCATCAACCGTGTTAGTCTAGGATCAACGAGTTCAGGCAATATACAATTCATATAAATCTTGTCAGTTGTGATGTAAAGAGTAATATTGTTTTTATTATTCAATGAACTAGGTTCTTACCTCATTATATTTTTTACTTGTGTTAAATAATTACTAATAAATGCCTAAGGTGATTCCATTCAATTCAACTCGGCATTAAATATATTAAATTCTAATGGATTTAAGTTTTGTACTATTTCATTTGAGTCGTTTTATGCGATCCTGGTTTCGCCTTTCGACATCGTCAGGCACTATGCGCACTCATCAAATACACACTGACAACAAAAGCAGCTAATTCTCACTTAACAATAAATTAATACAATAAAATAAGGTAAAAACTTTATCACCTACCTATTAAGTCAAAGATCACTATGAAAAATTTAACAAACAATTAATTATGAATAGTTGAATTGTGGCAGTATGAAAAAAAAGATTTTACCACAAACCATCTGAAAAATACATATATCATAAAACATATACGTGATTTTGTGCCCCAAAAGACTTTTTTTATTATTATTTTAACGATTAATAAAATTGTGACACATGTTTCAGTGGCCATTACGATGACAGCATTCGAAAACGTATTTTACTTTAAATTTTCGGTACTGTTCGGTTAAAGCGGATACAGCGGAAAACGCATTTTGATAATGCCAATAAACATACTCCTGGATACGTACGTCCCTTTGAAAATAACAAAACATGGCCACCCAGGTACATAAAAACTGTATTAAGTACATGCAAAGTTTTTCAAATCGCTTAAAGCCTAACCAAGTAGGTACATATTTATCAAAACAATTAAAGTCCACCTATATTTTATCTAAACTGCTCAAGACCAAAATATTTTTTTTTTATAAATGGGTCACCGAACGAATACCTTCAGTACTTCCTTGTAGCCATCGTGGTTGTTAGATTCAATTATCTTACAATATCTCACATGCTGCAACCATTTCAATTACAAGATAATAAATAATATAATAAATATAATAAAACTACATTTTTTTCAGTTTGGCATTCAGTGGTACTATAATGATGTTTGATATTTTAGTCAACACAAATTATAACACCTGGCATGCGTCCTGTGTTCGGAATAGAACGATACAAATAATTGCGACTTGCCAATTTGATTGTTACTGCAAAGAGAGTAGAGGTCATTTTTCCATGAGTCAAATAATATTGCTTCGGACTAAATTTTGGGGGAAAAAAAGACGTCCTTACCCGTTGAAATTCCAGATCGTACTGGTACTAACCATGTACTAACCATGTACTAACGTTAGAAATAAGAAATTAGAAAAACTGTATGGATTAATCGATCAAATGGTCTCTTTTTGTTAATTTTGCAAAATAATTATATTTCTAAATTGTCTGAAAACAGGTTAAATACATGAAAATGTACGACGTGTTTTGGTAATATAGCGTCACTAATTGTACCGAATTTATGGGGTTTTATTTATTTTTTTATTATAAATTATTATTTATAGTATTACGGAAATGTTATATTATAATAAAAAAATATTTTTATTGTGCAGTATATATTATTTTGTGAGAAAAAATCATTCAAAATTGGCTGATGTATACTCAAACTAAAATGGCTTTAAAATCTTTATTTTTCTGAAATTAAAAAAAGTACGTGAGTTAATCAATGAAATGTATTGTTTTACCCATTTCTCTCATACAATATATACCTGCAAAACTATTATTAAGTTCAACATTCATTGTGGCGTGACAGTCGTTTTGACCAATTTCGAAAACAGGACTTACTATTTGTCATTTATTTTAAAAAGTAAAGCGATTCGAAAAATTTTAATGACACAGAACGTTTTAGTTGAATACTACTTATTAGATTTTAAATAAATAAAGAGTTTATTGTGTATCAATTCGTTTTAAACATGCTTATCATTTCCGCGATTCCGAGAAGACAGGAAAAAACGGGTCCAATGGCCTTAAGGGTAAATGCTTCTTCTTATTCTTCGTCAGGAAAAATCAGTCTTTAGAAAAATGAAACTAGCGGATGAGGCTTTCCCCATAAAACCTTATTTTATGTGACCCGTCAGTAAAACGGATGTACAAAATAATGAACCAAATAAACTTTTTAATACATTCACTGCTGACCAGTTAATTACTTTTTAATTACCACATTTAAATATCATGTTAATTATATCTAATGGCCAACTACTACAAACGCGCCAGTCGCGTTGTTAGCACTATATGAGTTAATTATCGAGTAAGTCATGTCAATGGCTGATGAATTCTATGGATGATAAAATAATTGTTAAATTAACATGTTATATGGCACCCACAGAACAGATAATAAATAGAATACCGATAGGCCATATTCAATACGCCGCATGGTGAAGCAGGATTTTGAATGTGTGAGTGTCCTACGAAAATGAAGCAAGCATTATGCACGTGCAATGGTGTGTGTAATACACCAACATTACATAAGCGTAAATGCATAAACTGAGAGCAGCTTTCAGTATTCGATGTAAAACGTATTATTGACACGTGTGAAAGTTTAGCCCGGATTCTTCCTAACTCGAGTTAGTTACCTGCTATCGCCTTACCCGTTATGTATTTCAGTTCCCATTATTTCTGAGTTCCCTGATGGCACCAGATTATGAATCCATATACCATGTATCAACCAGCCAAACCATCAGCATTACAAGATTTGGGTCCACTATCGCGGCCTGTGGGCCTAAAATAGCATTTGTTGCGGCCCAAAATAACAAGTAGGTATGTACTTCATCATCAAATTTTTCATTGAATACAAGAAAAATCTAATTTCCTATATAGTACTAAGTTCTATCGTGCAAATACATATCTACTTAATGCAGAGCGGAGAGTGATTGAAGTAGCTGATATGTAGGTACCTAAGTACTAAATTAAAAAATAATAAAATGTATGTCTCGTATAGTATGTACCTATACCTATACCTATATCTTTATTTCTCAACACTTTTACTGAAAATGGACCGCAATGTGTCGAGAAAATGTTTTGTTTCTCAGAAAAAAGTAATGGAGAATTTGAGAAACTCCGAGACCCCTTTTTATTAAGATACCTCTTCCGACCAAAAGAGCTTACGGAAGAATTCAAGAAATTTCATTTTAAACCAAAGTCAAGGGATTTTTTTACGTTTTTCGAGCAATTTTTTTCCAAGTTCTTCAAATCTTCTTATATTGAGAAATTATAGTACTTTGCACCAATTTATCGAACGGAAATCTCGAAATTTTAGTACTTTTTACATATTTTTTCCGATATTCAAAATTATAGTATTTTTGGCGTACTATACCTGTTTTACATCGTACATAATACGCGGACCAAAATTATAGTACATAATACTATAATTATACTACGGTTGGCAGCACTGAATTCAAAAATCTCTATTTCATTTTACTGCGCATCAGTGTTGCCAACCGTACTATAATTATAGTATCTGTACTATAATTTTGGTCCGCGTTCTATGTACGATATAAAACAGGTATAGTACGCCAAAAATACTATAATTTTGAATATCGGAAAAAATATGTAAAAAGTACTAAAATTTCGACTTAACCGTTAAATAAATTGTTGCAAAGTACTACAATTTCGCAATATAAGAAGATTTGGTGAACTTGGAAAAAAAATGCTCGAAAAATATTTTATATTAGTATTTTTGGTTGGAAGAGGTACCTAAATAAAAAGGGGTCTCGGAGTTTCTCAAATTCTCCGTTATATTTTTCTCTGAAACAAAAAACCTACACATTTTCAACAGGAATGATGACAACGCGTACTATATTTTTTCCCCAAATACTATAATATTGGAGGCTCTGTACTTTAATTCCACTTTGAAAAGATGGCAACACTGCTGCACATGTGCCACTGATGTTTGACAGCTGTCTGAGCTGTCAAACATCAGAAACTATGATCAGAAACGTTTGCTGCAACAAACGAACAAACGTGATAAGATAATGCATTACGTTGATAGGTCTAGGACGCGTAGATGTATCAAAATCCCTACATAACTAATATACCTAACAAAGAATCCGTATAATAATAAAATTATTATCAAAAAATAATTACCATTTATTTTTAACTGCTGACTTATCTCTTCCCAGGCAGTATTTCTTAAATGTTGGTCCCTATATATTGACAAACGTGAATTGTAAAGCACAGGATATTTCTTAACTAATTCAATACATCGTTCGTCACTCATTTTGAACGTTAGATGGTTTAACGAAACGTCTTTCAACGAAAATACACTAGATTCACGACTAACTGACGAGGAATGACGCGTGGGATGACGTGTTGTCTAGAAACACATTGCCAACGTGCGTGTTTTCCCCCACCACCGACAACAGTACAACACGCTGAACCGAATTGATTAGCTCGCGTGGGGTGTGGACTCACCGCATCGCATCAGAGTTATTATGCTAGACAGCTAGACGTTAAAAAAATATCTATTTTAATGGTGGTTCCACAAAAAAATCATTTTTTTCTTCTGTAAAATTGAAATAATTTACATAAAAATGAGAAAGGTCATATTTTGGGTTAAGCATAATTATATAGGTACCTACCTATGTTGAGCAACAATTCCCAAAAATGTTTTTACGATAATCTCAACTTGTGCTTCATAATGTGTGGTTTAATAAAAACTAAAAAATCTGGTTTAAATAAGTACTTATTTATTTTTAATGAAAAATAAGAAGATAATGATTTTGACAGCTACGAAATGGGTCCACTCAAATATTGACTGTGGCCTTCTAGATAAACATCACGCCACGTGTGTGCACGTGAGCTCACGGTAAGCTTGCACTGCGGGTGATGTTGTTTTATTTGGTAGGTACCTACTTAAAATGTCATCAGACAGATACTCCCATCCAGGGAACTCAGAAATAATGGGATCTGAAATACCTAACGGGTGTGGAGTAACAGGCAACCGATCTCGAGTGTGGAAGAACATGGGATAAACTTAAACGCGTGTCGATAGTACGTCATACGTCGAATACTGACAACTGCTCTCGGTTTATGCATTGACGCTCATTTAATATTGGTGTATTGCACACAATATTGCACGTGCATAATGCGTGTTTCATTTTCGTATGCCACACACATTCAAAACCCTGCACCAAAATGTAGCGTATTGAATAATAGCCTATAGGAATTATATTTATTATCTGTTCTTCTGTGGAGATTTTATATCGGGTTTGCCCAAACGGTGGGCAATGTACGATTTTCGTTTATAAGAATGTCTCCATTACCGCAGCGAAGAAATCAAACCTTATTGGCCTATAACTAATAATAATAAATAATATAACTATCAGCTTAGATAGGGCTTAGGATAAAATTTGGATATGATCTGAAATATGGATTGGTCTGAGATATTTTTAGTGTACATAACCATTGTAATAATATTATTTTCAAATGGGCACACGTTTATGGCCATCCCGATGTCGAAAAATATAACATTATAGGGTTTATTTGTTATAAATAAACATTCATTTATTTACGTGTATAAAAAAAACAAGTAGATAATACGTTGATCCATATTATTTTGAAATGACCTTGACCTAATGCGTAAAAAATCATTTATTTTCCATTAGTTTGATCCAAAATTAGGGATTGCAATACCGGTATTTCAAAACCGGTATTCAATTATTTATCGATACAGAAATACCGGTTTTAAAAATCCAAAATACTGAAATTTTCGGTATTAAGAAATCATACTCGTCGTTTTTTTTAAAATTAATGTAAAGTTATTTTTCCATTACTTCGTACTGTTTTGCCTATAAAACTGAGTAGGTATATCTATATCTATAAGTTATGTGCTGCTAAAATGCAAATATATTGACTGAACCAAGGTGTAATAATAATAAAACAAAATACATCAAATATATTTGTAAAATTGTTGCGATGAATTAACATACTAAACATTATTTCGAAATAGAAAACATCCGAGACATATTGTACAAGCGTTGAATTTAAGAAGCTTTTCCTGCAGTCAGATTTATTTGCACTAGTCTTGATAAACTAGCCTTGCGGAGGGCATCAGTTAAAATTACCAATGTAATCAAATTATTTGTAAAAATCACCAGCTCTACAATATTACGATCAATACATATTTTTAAATGTCAACTTATAAATGTAGGTTTTTGCTTCACCTCCAATAATGTTTTAAAGAGATTTTAATAGCGATATGTACCTACTGATAAAAAATTCTGCTTTTTTTATATATCGTAAAGAATACCGGTATTTAATAAGAAATACCGAAAAACTGGTATTGCAATCCCTAGATCCAACAATCAAACAATACACGATTATTATCTGATATTTGACCCATTTAAAAGTAGCGGATAGTTGCGAAAAACATTCAATTATTCATGAATATTATAACTTATAACACTCTTCAATTTCCATTCTCCAAGAATAGACATCAAATTACTCATAGCTTCCCTAGCAAGTGAAAATTGAAAATGTGCTTCCCCTATTGGTCGAATACGATTATCGATTCCAAATTCAAAATGACACACCAGGACAACACATTCTCATAGAAAACGTACTAGGCCACAAACACGAATAAAACTATCGATTATTTCACCAACAATTTTATAGTGTTCATCTTGTTACGCTAGGAAGCGTTACCGCAAAATTAAAGCGGTGAGTTTTATTGTAAAAATACCACCATTTTTTAACAAATCAGTGAAGACTACAATGAACTAATTTCCGGTTTTAAGTCGACAATGAAAATGATTTGAAAATAGTGTGGGTAAACTAGGCAGACAGTTTTTTTTAACAAACTCCTCGTACAGCAGTAAACCAAAGCAGACTTACACAGTAAACTCTTGGCACTTCTTGTAAAATGTAATGGATAAATAAATGGCAAACATAATTTAGCATTATCTCATTGTTATTTTTTTAAATATCTAAACAAACCATCTGTGTTTATAATAAGCCATATCTGATGTGAGTCATTGTGTATTTTTTTGTGATGTTTTTTTTAAGTTGAGTTGCTTTTATATAAAATAGTATTGTTATATTTTTTGCGGAATTGTAAATATCTAGATACATTTCAGTTTGTTACTGTGTTTCCAGCGCGCGTTCGTCGAATTGAATAAGATTTTCCGGAAAGGGAAAACCATAAAGAATATATTGGGCAGTGTGTCCATATATTAATCGTAACATAATGATGTCGGCAATAGGTCCAGATAACGGAAGGATGAACCAAGATGGGGTAAGTTATTATTAAAAAATATAATTATTAATTAATTAAGACCGATGCATTATTGCATTAAAGTTATTTGAATGTAATGATTCTTTGTTTTGTTTTATCGTGTGTCATTGTCAGATTAAAAAAATAATTAGTTGGATTACAGGCTTAAATGCCTAAAAACATCGTTTTATTGTTATTAACTTTAATATTCTTTATTTTAATGCATGTTTCTTAAAGTTATCTTGGAAGTGACGATGTGGAGACATGATGGAGTTGGCGTACCTACATAAGGGGCGGATTTACGGATTTACTAGTAATTTGAGTGCAACCCGTGCAGGAGTAGGGCCCCACAATGACAATCCCCTCGATTAATTCATAAATTTAAAATAATATTGAAAATTCTGGTCTTATACCTATATTTTGGAACCGCTTATTCCGGTGTACCAATTTAATGCGAAAATCGCTGCAGTCAAATAAGGATGGTTCTTCTCTCAGAAATTAAGTTATATTTTCACCGATTGAGAAAGATGCACTGTCTTTCACAGTTGAGCCGAATATTCACAACCAAATGTATATATCGTTGCAATATATATTGCACCCTACAACCGTTAGGTATAAAATTACAAGAATACACCAGGTTCTTATAATTATGTAAAGGCACATACATGGAACTGGGGGCGTAGGTACTCAGTCTTACCATCCTCTAAACATAAGGAGGAATAGATCCCTTATGGGGGGCTGTCAGGGCTCCAGACTGGGGGCCTGGGCTTAGGGTGGCCAGCGTAGCGGGTCGATCAGTTAAGTGAGACAAACACACACCACAAATTTTCTCTATTACTAAAAAAAATAACTGTAACTAATAAAAATTACTATTTGTTCAACATGGCGCAGGGTCGCATGTTAATTCGCTACCGCAAAAGGGGGTCGCGATCAGTGGCTCATAATATTATACCGAGTGCCAACAATTCAATAATTCAAGTGGATTTATTTAAAAATACAAAAATATCACTAAAAATACACCGAATACCATTAATTTTACTTCGCGGAACCCAGGGGTTCCATGGAATACCATGGCTTGGAGGCCCGCTTCAGAATGTGGGAGCCATGATGCCTTCCAAAACGTATAAATGCACCCCCTCATCTTATGGAACGACTCGTCTAAAGTTTCCTAATAATCATTTGTTGTTTAAATAAAGTATTGGTAGTTAATTTAATACGTATGTACGCCCGCTTTCGTATAGATACAAAGCCGTGCCTCAAAAAATGCATGTTGTTTGTTCAATGTTTTTATGATCCAGTGCAATGACCCAATCCGTTGAGCGAACGGCTAAAATTAAATTAATATACTCCTCGTTAAAAAAATAATACAACCTCCACCCTGTGGAGGCCTATATGCTCCGCATTAGAGAGAACATTGTAATTTACGTTACCTAATATATTAATTTCGGTAATATTTACTTGGTTGAGCTCCATTTTACAAACTTAATTATCATTTTAATTTTCTTCGCGTTATGGGCTCATTGCAGAAGCCACTCTCAATAGATTAATTAGGTAAGTATTCAATTTAAGAAATGCAAAATTATAGTCATAACTATTACCTTACGTGTCGATTTACAATGTCGTGGATCCCAAATTTGAATCCTGGATCTGGAAAATACACATACCTATTATTACCACGTTTTTATTAGCTCGTATTCTTGTTTGACCAAGATTTGTATTGGACGATTGAAGATTTTTAACTAACTTCCCGACTAGCTAAACATTTGAAACTTTTATAATATATCAGAACACGGTGACAATTCATTCTTTTAATACTTTTAGCCATATTTAAGCAGAATTTAATTCATCTTCAGTTAATTCTGTTTTGTATGGAAAGTTATTTCGGAAAAAAATTCGTAAAAAGTAAAACACTATTATTGGTTGCTAAGGGGGTCCTAGCAACTAAATTATTAATATATACGTGCGTTACTATGGAAATCAATTTGAAATGTCAAAATGACATTTCAGTAGGTATTCTATATTTATTCAGTAATTCTATCAAGTACCTAAAAAAGTATTTATTAATAAGTACATAGAATTGTCAAGTTTATATGATTCAACAGAAAATTTAAAAACGTAGTAAGTATATAAAAAGTTCTTTTTATCTTGTAATTTTTCAATTTGTGTTTGAAGTCAGAGTATGGACCTAATAGGTTGCGCAAGAAGTGGCTAACATCCATTTCTCGTAAAAAGAAAAATCTGGCATGTGATCTTATTAGAATAGGACATGGTCAAAAGAAAAAGAAAAGCACAAATAGTATAAAATAAACTCACAAATGAATTATTTATTTACGACACTTTGACAAACGCTCTTGAAAACCATTGAGAAAGACAATTATTTAAAACATATTGGAAAATCCCATTGTAGATAATATCGTCTAAATATGTCAATTTTAATCTTATAAATGAATAATGATAAAAAGTAATATGTTTCAACATTGCATTTTTACGTTTATATAAATAAGCATTTTCTTCCGTTCAATAAAACTATCAATATACAATTAATTAAAACAAAAAAACCTTTCTTATCATCGGATAGGTAATATATTTTTCTATTAAATATATATAACAATTTACTAGGTATTTTTCACATTTCACCAAATAAGTAGCATTGAACTACTTAAGTTAGATGGAGATAATATGATGATTAATTAATTTATTGTATTGATACCATATCACTAAACATTTTTTTTAAATTAGTATAATATAATATATGACTTGTCATCTTCAATTTTTTAACAAGTTTGGTTTACTCACTTCACGTACGTGTAATTGTTTTTATTTTCATTTTACTTTACTATTTGTATTTTGATTTGCCACACGTCATAAGCCCAGTGACGTCCCGTGGGAATATGCAAGTCGTGCACTGCTTACGAACGACATATTACAACGTGTCCGGAAACTTCTATGTATGCAGTTCGCCGTATCACACTTCACAGTGAAATGTTGTATCAGTAATATATGGCAGTATATTAAAGACCGACTAACCTCTTTTGGTCGTATAGTACTGACATAAAATTGATGTCTAAATAAAAGACGCTTCTATTCGGTTTACACTTTACAAGAAGCCAGCAGCATACAAACTTTGGAAATAGCCGATATACTGGATCACTCGTTAGGTTAGATTAGGTTTTCATTCTTAAATTCATGAATTTTGGCAAAATCAGCTATGAAAATTGAATTAATGTTCATATTGAATCTAATAAAATTGGAGACCGTGTAGTATACGGTCATCTCTTTCCGGTACGATAACTCACGGCGAACCGCATTATATCTATCTGTAATGAATTTAAGCATTGAGGTTATAAAGTTGTAAAGAGAAGGATTTTCTTTGCCTTGGGTTGTCACTGTTAGGACCCAAATGGTTGAACAATTTAATATAATGTACTAACCCCCATTATATGGAAATGCAAATAATGCTCTTTCGAGAATAGACTACATCGGTTAATTCAGTGACCTCGCTGGCAAGCTTTATGAGTTTGGACTTGTTACCGGACCAATCCATGTGGCGAATAAGTACCGGATGCAAACCTCGCCATGACATGTGTACTGAAATGGAAGAACCAATGAATCAAGAATGGCAAAGGCAATTTTTTACTTTAAAAAAAATAGTAGCATCATACTGGCAATCTGAAGATCTCTTCAATTTTTTAGAAGATTTATATTTTATTATTTTATTTTGTCTGTGCTTCTCTCTTTGATGAGTACTTATGTTCACGTAGACTCAGTTAAAGCACACTTCGGTAAGTGGCGGTCTCAGTCTTAGGTAACTGCTTCTAAAATATTCCAGCGCTCAAAATGGAAACATATTTTTAAGCAAAATGACTTTTTAATGCCACTTTGTTCTATTTCCAGAACTCTGTTTAACCTATTAGTCAGAATACAAAAAATAAGAACGGATTTGTCGAAAATAAGTTATTATTTTATATGCAGTACACAGTTTTTAATATATAGATATAGCTTGTGCAATTATTTCAATGTGAACTATCAAATTGCTCTCCTGAAAATTTTGCTGAAAGTGACAATCTGGAAATAAGGCAGCAAGTTATCAAATTGTATGTGTATTATATAAAAATAAGTGTGTTAGATTTTCTAATATATGGCCTATATAACTCAGACGGTCAAATTATTATTTCCACGAGACGGACCGATAATTTTACCGATTTCACGAACAAGAACGGCGCTCCGGTGCGCTCCGGTCCATTACGACCCCTGAGATATTCCAGGCATAAACAAACAGTGATGCTTCACATCGAAATATAGGGCCTCGTGGCAACCTAATTAAGACTAGTTGTGGTGATGGGTATATGTTTGTGTTGTTAAGAATATTAATTTAACAAATCCAGAAACCGACTTACTCTAAGAACAATATATTATTTATGTTTCTAACGTTAATTTCTCAAAAGAAACTGGGTTTCTATTTCAGCATTTCCTGACATTACAAGCGTTTTTAAATCTATTTAAATACAGTAGATTTTATTTATTTTGTTATTTTTAAAACATATTCGAAAGTGAAATATTAATATCCAAGGCCTCTTTGTACTCAAATTAATGTATTGGTCTACTAATTATTGAGTTCGCTTTATTATAAGTATTAAAGATCTACCATCGTAAGTTGGCGGCCGGTCGAATTTGAAACTAAAATTGTCTATCGAGGATAAATTTGTTACAAATGTCATTTAATTTTACAACATGTTTGGATTGCATAATATTTGTACAGAAATCTACTACCAATAAAAAATTATAAATTACCATTTTTTTGTTAGTTATGGTAATATTCTCAATGTCATACTAGCGCCCTCCCTGAAACGCCAATTTATGATGGTAGATCTATACATATTATAACATCGCTACAAATTAGTATCTAGAGTTTCCAAATAAACGGTTTTTAAAATAATATATCTACGCGATGTTTTTTTTACTCAATTTAAGGAAAGTTTTTTCAAAATATAAATTATTATCGTACTTATAATGAAAACCTTATAAAATATTCGGTTTAATGTAAGTACAGAAAATATGTCTGATATGAATATGAAGAATTTCCATAAGATAACGTGTGTTTTGTGAATAACGATGACGTCACATCGACGTATTCGACACGTTGCAGACGAGACGAGTTTAGATGTGAGAGCCGGCTATGAGCAACGCTCGTCGTTATACATACGCTGCACGTGTCCCGCTCACAAAAGTCGTCAAATCTAGACAAACAGTGGCTAATGTTATTATACAATTTGTACAATTCATGATTACACATAATATGTACACCAAACTCCGCTCCGTCGTCCAGAGTCGGTCCGTAGATTTGTCGCAGAACTTTGCTTTCTAAAACAACCAGCGCAATCTGTCTCGTATCTGTTACTGTCCAGCTGCCTGCACCATATAAAAGAACTGGAAGATTGGACGTTATGTAGATAAGTTTTTCTGGACAATAATATTTTTATTTATTTACAATTTCTACACTATAATCTCAAAATACCAGTAGTTATTAATAATGGTAGGTACAATCTTTTATGATCTATGAAGCATTGTCACAAAACATTTATTACGATAAGATATTACTATCGATCTCATAAGCTATAATTTGCCATATTGCCATTCATATTAAGTAAGTATTAAGATAATAACATATCTAAATGATAACACTTTTCATTATCCGTGAATTGATATCATTCCTACTTAACTAAGTCATGCATTTTAAAACAATCGTCTTCAGTTCATTTTGAGAGTTTTGTAACAATTGCCGTGTTCGTACAATCTGCCAGTGAATAATCAATATTTTTTATTATTCAATCAAGTTGTAGAGTTATAAAAAAAGCATTATTAAAATGTCAAACAGTGTTCAAAATGGAAGCAATAATAGGCATCCAACCGAAGAAGCTGATGGTGCAAATATCTCTAGATTGGCGGTTGTTGCCTTGGATAATATTGGAAAAGTAAATAATGATCTTATCTTTATCTTGACTGTATAAAGTTTAATACGAGAAATATAATTTATACCACGTTAATTCGTGTGAAAAAAATGACAATCGTCTTTGTGACGTAGCCAATCAAGTGACCGAACTTAATATGTTTTTATACTTCAACACGATTAATGGTTTTTTTTTTCATCAAAATGGAAAGTTTCAACGATACTACAATAGTGGTTAGAAAACTTTTAAATATAATGAGCTACTTTTGAAGAAATAAAAACTGGTCACGTGATTTACCGTCTTTAATCATAACTTGTGATATTTTTACGATGAAAGAAATGAAGTGTCAGATAAATGATAATTTAATAGAAACAAAATAATATTAGAGCTGTTGTTTAGGCCTTTTCATATACAAATCTATCATGTTACCCTCCAAACACATACATATTAATTAAATTAGTTATATATTAAATAGTGTACAGGAAACTTTGTCAGTCATACTTTACTTGTTTACATTGAACTAATAATACAATTTGCAGATGGTGCTGGTTAGTTTTTGAAATTCAAGTAAACCCTGCCTAAGCCAAGCCATCATAGTGGAAGTAGGCTGTGCAGATGTGTCAAAAATATTGTACACTTTCTTAGTCATACTTAATTGTTTTCAATGAATTAAGAGTACAAATATTGCAGATGGTGTTGGTTAGTTTATTTAAATCCTTTTTATTTTGTTAACTGTCAATTCATGGTGGAACTGCATTGTATTGTTGTTTTAATTTAATAAAACGCATTTTTTTGTAGTACTTATTCCACTTTTAATCAATAAATTAGGACCGGTTTCGTCCGCTAAGTACTACAAAAAATGCGTTTTATAAAATTAAAACAACAAAATAATTATTTAAATCCATTAACCCCTGCTTATACAAAACCATAATCGATAAAAAATATTCTTCTATCTATCATCATTATCAGCCTGAATCTATCCACTGCTGGATGAATGTCTCTCCAAGCTAATTCCACTTATCTCGGTCCTGTGCTTTGCCTTGCGACGTACTTCCGCAGAATCGAACCAGCGGCCTTTAGGTGTAAATGCGGACGTTTTGTACCTCTTGGGTACCACTGGATGACTAGATTTGTCAAACGATTGTCTCTTCTTCGAGCTATGTGACCAGCCCATTTCCATTTGAAGTTTTTAGCGAACTCTATCACATCGCAAACCCTTGTCTGTTTTCTTCTATCTATCTATCTAAAAGCATGTATGGTATAATGGCATAATTTTAAATATTTTATAGATAAACAAATATTTTTTGACTATTATCCACTATGACTTGGATTAGGCAAGGTTTCGTTGAATTTAAAAAAACTAACACTATCTACACATTGTAGTCCTAGTTCAATGAAAACAAATACGTTTGATTGACAAAGTTTAGTGTGCACTATATATATCGGATCTTAACAGCCTACCTCCACCCTTCGCCACTGTTATAATATATGTATGTGGTTATGAAACTATGAAGTGTGGAGGGTGAATAGGTGAAAGGGTGATGGGAAAGGGTAACCTTGTGATGATGCGATTCCATTTTTCAAAAGACTATTATTTTATAAAAATATGAGTTAATTATTTTTTATCTGTATACAATTAGTTCAATTATTATGATTTATCTAAAATCCTGCATATGATATTGTTATTTTCCGACTGCCTTTCTACAAGGCATGCTTTTACTTTTCACTCTCTTCAATCTCGTAGGTCTCTTCTGCTCTTGAAACACTTTTGCCTGTTTTCGCGAGGGATGGTTTCCAATACTGGTGTCCTAATGAATTTGAATTTACATGCGCCTGTCAATTACCTACGTGGTCGCAGCGATGATTTATTCTTGATCGGAACCGTTTCCTCGTGTCAAGCTTATCAGGCACCATTAGCGAGGGGTGCAAGACTAGTCAATGCGCTCCCTAAAGACGTAGACATTTTCGGTGACGTGCTATGTAGTTTTTTTTCGAAATTTAATTTTTCTGTATAATATTGTACTTAAGTATGTTTTTATTTTTATTTTTATTATTATTTTATATATTCTCTTCTTCTCTCTTGTGAATATTTGTTATTATGAAAATCTCATGTTGAGCACGTCTTTAATTTATATGTGTTATGAACACAATGTTTTGTTTTCTTAAATAAATAAATATATTGTGTTCGACGGTTTGTCTCTGCACTACAATATAAATAATTACAAGATACAAAGAACTTTTTATATACCACGTTTTTAAATTGTCTATTGAATCATATAAACTTGACAATTCTATGTATTAATAATTTAGGACGAATAAGGCAATTGTGAACAAATCTTTTTTTTTGCTACTTTGCAACAAACAAACAAAAATAGAATACTAAAATGTCATTTTGATTTCCATAGTAACGCACGTATATATTAATAATTTAGTTGCTAGGACCACCCCCTTAGCAACCAATAATAGTGGATTGGATTACGGATTTCTTCCGAAATAACTTTTCATACAAAACAGAATTAACTGAAAATGAATTCAATTCTACTTAAAGATCGCTAAAAGTATTAAAAGAATGTATTGGCATCGTGTTCTGATATATTCTAAAAGTTTCGAATGTCTAGCTAGTCGGGAAGTTAGTTAAAAATCGATTGCAAGATTTGTACCGGATAAACAACTACCGGACAAATAAGAATACGACCTAATAAAAACGTTGTTAAAATATGTTTTCTTCCACGGTGCACATACCTAGAAGGTATAAATCTTTTAATCGTAAAATTCTTATTTTAACGTAAGTATTTCTGTTTTACTGTCTAGTGTTGTAAACATTTACTTTAATTAAACCAACAATACTACAAAATTGTGTGTAAAATACGGAAGAATAGCAAAAGTGAAATACCAGTGAAACAATGTGGGAGAATGACAAGTCAAGTGTCTTTATTTGGTTTCAGGATTGTAGCATGGTATTAACTATTAACACAAAAGGAACCCGAATAGAGATAATAATACAATTTTATTGTATAATAGTGAACATTGGAATGTGATCCTTCGTAGATATCTTATTTCAAATAATATATTGTAACAACAACTAACAGTATTTTCTTTGTCGTAGATGATCTACGCCGTAGACGTCATATTACCGTTAGAGTTTTTAAATCGTAAAATAAGAACATACATTTATTAGACATACATTAAAATTGTTCTTTTTAATCCAGTGATGCATTTGGCGTGAAATAACTTTTATATTTTCTTAAATAAAATTAGGGTACTTACAAGCAGTGGCGGCTGGTGACAAGAATATGAGGGAGTGCAAAAAAAACTCACCTATTTATGCAAGAAGTCCCCATCTTCCATCGATTTTGAAAACACGTCGATAACACGAACATTAAAGTCTGGTGTTGACGATATCAATTGTTTTTCTATACTTAACATCGCAAGAGCATTTAGCCTGTCTTGAGTCATTGTATTTCTCAAAAATTACTTAACCTTTTCTAAAGTTGAGAAACAACGCTCACTTCATACTGAAATCATCGGGATTGTACACATTATTTTTAATAGGGTAACACTTTTGCCAAATACTTCCAGTAAATTATTATTAGTGAAAAGTTGAAGTAGCAATAATGCTCCAACAGTAACGTAGAAATCTTCTCTACTGTATAAGACTATTAGTTCATTTTTAAGTTAAAATTTGTCACGTTAATAATAATTATTCATTATTTATAATTAAGTATTAAATTACCCGATTTAAAAAAATTCATTTACTAAAATATAAAGCCAGCCGGCTAGGTAGGCGGCTAGCTCTCTTCAGTACACATTTTAAATATACGTATGATTTTGAAATGATTAATGCGAAACATAGCTGATAATTTGGCATAATTCGGTCGCGTTGTTTACGGAACTCTAACTGTGACCGCCGATTTTTAAAAATTCATTGCGTGCAGCCGCATTGTAGATATGTTTCAGACAATGCATATTTACATATTCCCCAAAGTTTTAACGTCGTCCATCGAGTAATAAGATAGTTATAATAAAAGTTATAAAAAATAAATGTCACCTCCGCGCATTGCCAATCTGCCCCTATGTTAAACGTCGAACTGCAAAAAATGATATAAACTTTGCAACGAAGGAATTTCGGCACATTTAACATGATGAGTGACATGCTTATTGAACATATTTAAGCCGAAACGTCGATATTGAGTGGGAAAAATCAATATCTTCGGTATTTTCTTTAAAATCAGCCCATGTCAGATTCAAATCGCAGAACGTTCCCGCGACACGACAGTGCTGTGATCTGTCATATAAAATCGCAACTTCGTTTAATGAATGCATTGTCACGATGACGTTATTGCATTGAATCGTCGATTTATGCTCTAAATTCCCATTGATGACATTCTGCCGCTACGGCAGCTATCCAAGGTAGGGTTATATCAAAGTATTAGCACTTATTGTGATCCGAAAGCAGTATTTATACTTACCCACCTATAGAATAGATGATGCGCCGATGTGAATAATAATTGCTTCATGAATTCGACTCGGAAAATTAATTCCCATTAAACTATAGGACAGTGGGTAGTTATCGACATACTACCTACACAGTTACCTACCTAATGATAAGGTTAATGATACCTACCTAATCTCAAAATGACCACGAAAGAAATGGGGCCTTTTTATCGTACTTACTTACCTATCAAAATAGGTACCACCTAATCTCAAATCGACCACGAAATAGGGCCCCATTATCGTTTCAAATAAGAAAAATTATAAATAGGTAGATAGGTACCGTTCAATGAATGAATACCTGGCTGAGCTAATAATGTCGGCCAATGTAAACTGTCATCCGTCTCGATGTGAATCGCTCATTAAAATAACGATGAACAATAATAATTCCACTTGTAAAATTCTCATTCAACGACAGTACCTATGCTCCATTTCCTTCTTATTTAATAGATACCTACCTACCTATCTGTACAAAATAAACGTAATAATAAATATTATAAGTCCTATGTAACTAGGTACCTACTTCAATACGACAAACACTAGGATAATTAATTGTTAAAAGCTACCCACCCACTTACGTCTACAATTCTACACCTAAGTACCTATTTATTCTCAATAACAGCGTTTCTGTGAAATACCCACCTGATTAAAAAAATCAACAAGCTGAACTGAACTGTGTGTACATCAAATTTAAGATACCTACCTATTGAAACACTAATAGGGTAATCTCAAAATGAAAATAAAAAAATTAATCCACCAACGTTAGCATAATAATATCGGCGAAATCGGTGAAACCGGGAGCGGCTTACGTTGAACTAAACTTACTAAACTAACCGTTTGATAAATAAGTCGGGAATATGTTTTTATTTTTGCACGGCATGCATCGACATGACATTAGTCATCAATAATTAGGCTTCCAACTATATCTCGACGCGTGGCCTAAGCGCTTGTGTTGGAATATTTATATCGGCCAGTGTATGGTTTTATTGTCCGAACGCCGAGTTAAGCTTTGTGTACTATGGCATTAGGTACAGGCAACCTCCTGAAGAATTAACTTGGAAAACATCATTTCCAACGAAGATTCATGTAGTCTTATAGAACTTTGTTGGTTTTGATTCTACTAGCCTCATTTGCTGTTGTGAATTTTTAAATGTATGCGTGAAAAATAGTGTAAACTCAAGGTACACTTTGAATTTTGCTCCTTGCCATGTCTCACCGATGGAGGTATGTGTATTAGTCGCGTCTCATTGGTGTAGTTACGTGTGTATTGGTAGACGGTGGCGTTGCGCGTCGAAATCACTATTGCCCGAATGCGCGCGGAATTCAAAATGATTGATTTCGTATAAGTTTTCGATATCGCATTTTTCGGAATACATGGGGGTTGTATATTATATATTTTTATTTAATCGATGATGGGAGTGCAGTGCACACTTTGCTCCTTTACTAGAGCCGTCCCTGCTTACAAGTATGTTTACTGGAAGCCAGGCGGGAACAGCAGCAATTTTCATAGTCGATTTCGGCAAAATTCATGAATTTAAGAATGATAACCTAACCTAACAATTAATAATCCAGTATAGGTATCTGCTATTTTTTTGTTTGTCGCTGGCCTCCACTAAACAGACAATAACCAAAATTAGTTTAGACTAAAATACTATAACATTAGACCTCAGTAGTGAAGGGTGGAGGTAGGCTGTTTAAAACCACCATAAATATTGCACATTAAACGTAGTCATACATATCTGTTTTTATTGAACTTAGACTACACTTTACAGATGGTGTCGGTTAGTTTTTAAAAATTAGTTAAGCCCTGCCTAAACCAAAACATAATAGTGTTTGTATATTTTAGGCGATACGACAAAATTGCGCAAACTTTTTCATTCATATTAAAATTTATTTGTTTTCGTTGAATAAAGAATACATCTTTATTATTGTTGGTTCATTTGTTTCAGCCCTGCGTAAACCAAACTATTATAGTTAAAAATATTATTCTATCTATAAAATATCCTTAGTTATGTATGATTTAATTGCATAATTTTGGATATTTTATAGATATAAGAGTATTTTTTGGCTATTATCTATTATGGCTTGGTTTCGCAGGGTTTAAAACTAACGAACACCATCTGAAAATTGTAGTAGTATTTTAATGAAAACAAATACGTATGACTGACAAAGTTTATTGTGCACTATTTATGGCGGATCTTAACAGCCTACCTCCACCCTTCGCCACTGAGACCTACAGCATAGAGAAATATTGTTTTGTAAACACGCATAGGTACTAATTACCTAAATATAATGTCAAGTGATAAATTCGTGATAAATATCGTGATTGTCGAAACTGACATCGTTATTATATATTTATTTTTGTTAGGACTAATGTTATCTAAATATTTTCACAATCGCATTGTTTATATTAAATGCCGGAAACATAAATTCTTAGAATATCAAAGTATTTTTTTTCAATTATCTGATTTAAGTAATGCCGTTGCGTACCACTAAACAAAAATAATAAAAATCAAACAGCTGATATCAAAACAAGTTGATGATTAAATAATAAAATTAATCACTGATTCAGGTAGCGTACCCGGACTTAAAATTTGTACGTGTGGGCCGATTCACGTACGTATTCAAAAAAGTAATTATTATTAACCCAATGAAAAATTGAAGACAATTTCAAAGACTTTCAAAGACAAAGTACTTTTCCAGGGCGAAATTCAGAGATGACGAGGAAATGTTCCGAAACAGGACTCGAAATGACCGGAGCGTACCGGAGATCAGTTCCGGTTCGTGAAATTTATAAAATTATCGCTCCGTCTCGTGGAAAGAATAATGTGACCGTCTGAGCTAAATCAGCTATATTACAAAATATCTAAAACATTTTTTACAAAATACACATAAAATTTTATAACTATTTATGTTAATATCTTGAGAAAATTGTCGACCGCTCCGGTTCGTAAACTTTTCCATTTCAAGCGCTGCGGAGTCCAAAAGGACAGACCTATTGTATTGAGACAAGCTCTGCGTGCCGAGAGATGTGACTCAAGCCTCCAGTGACGTCCCTAGACAAAATGCCGCCCCTAGGCAGCGTCAAAATGCCGCCCCATTTTTTTATCATCCTTTCATTACTCCAATATCTAAGAAATGTGTTGTATGAAGCATGGCCCCCTCATCCTGAAGCGGGCCCCGTGTTAGGATCTTTGCCCCCCCCCCCTACCTATCGCTAAGGATAAAAGCAGTGTGACGCTCTACAGTAATGTTTTCCAAATGGTGTACGCGTTAAAATTGATGTGTATATTTAGTGTTTTTTTGTATATTTTAATACATACACTTGAATTGTGGAGTTTTTGAGTATCGCTACACAATTATAAATTGTATTGTGTAACCACATAATTGTAAATAATATTATTATTTAAGGAAAATAGCGCCGCAGGCAAATTTTTTGCTATTAGAGCAAATTTGTGATAAGTTTTTATCTCACTTATCGAGCCCGAGCCCCAGGTTAGAGCCCTGTTAGCCCCCCCCTTGTGGGGGCCATGGTTTGGATACATTACTAATAAAATATACACCTACCACTAAGCTGAAACATACAAAATTAAATTTAGATATCAATAAATAAATAAGCGAATAAATATAATATTAGTTAGACACTTACCCAAATCACCAGAGTCTGAGATGCCATTTGGTTAATATGTCTGACACATTTGGTTTGTATCATTTAGTAATACCTACGCAGATGTATTATTTTCACACCATTTTTTCTATGCTATTATTGTACCCTACAACATGTAAACAAAATAATTTTCCTCATTATTTTTTTAATATAAACCTAAATTTAATCATAAATACACTATTAATTAATGGTCTCAACATTCAACCGTTGATGATTGAAATAAACTACAAATCCACACTATTATCAGCAAAAAATATGTTTAAAAAAAAACGACTTAAAAGAAGGTATTGCACAGTATTGTATTCACAGCACGATAAATATGATATAATCTAGGTAGATACCTACTAGTGTACATTTTTATTACAATTAGCTGGTACTTAACGTAAATACCTATTATATGCACGAATACTAATTGATTATGTCAAATGTCAATAAGGATTAATAATCATTATGAATAGTTATCTATTTGCAATAGGTACATCCGGCAACTTTAAAATCTCGCGAATGACTGGCAAAAATATTTGGATAAATTAAAAAATACGGTATGTACCTACCCACCTATAAATCTCTACCATAAATTCTCCTTGTTTCGTTACCAACGTTGATATAATATATAATATTATTTTCTTTTAATAACTATGGCGCGACATAATTATTGGTTTTTGCGCAGTATACCTACCACTCTTATGAAAAGAACTCTTTAATCTGAGTAAATGACATTATATTATTATGACTGATTTATTATTCGTTTGTGATGTTTTACATTTATAAAAATATTCATAATGTGTATAGGTGCCAAGTTTATTAGCATTTGTAGACGAAACCGAGCAGTCAAAAATAAAATAAAAAAATCTCTAGCTGAGCGTGGTGACATCATACTAAAATCGCTGCGAGTACCGACTGGATAATAATAATAAAAAGCATCCGGAACAAAACACCTCCAAAGCTCTGGTTATAATATAACTAAGTTTAGGTAGCTATTTCTATATAATACCAAATGATTCTCCTCGATTTGCCGCCCTTCGAGTATCTGCCGCCCCCAAGCGACGCTCAATCTGCCTACCCCCACGGGACGTCACTGCAAGCCTCAGAGAAGGTTCTACGGCTAAACCATTCCTAGTATCAATAATTTTATAGTCGATTTGTTGCCCAACCCAGAGAACGAAGTTAAATTAGTTTTTATTCACTGTTGTATTCTTTGTGAGTGGTTTTTTAACCGGTCTGCTAGGAGTGTCCACCTAATGAGCCGCAAATTTGTTTTAAGTTTTGTTTTACCTATACAATTACATCAAACCTTCCAAAACATACACCTATGACAGCGATCGTTAAATTATAGCGTTGTTAAAAATATACCAATCACTCTGCTTAAAAAATAATATCTTCGATTATTTTTTTACATTGAGATTATTATAAATTTGTATATTATTTCTAAGACTGCGATACTTTCTAAAATGCGACGCCTCATTTCGTTTCATGAAAAACCGCGACTGGGCCGACCAGTGTGAGTTTCGGGTTCGACAGAGAAGCCATTATCAAGAGATATGTGTTATGAATCAATTCAATTATATGTAGGTATAACATGAGGCACCAAGGCCAAACGGCCTTTTATCCTCGTCGTCTGTAGTACTCGCGTCCGTATACCCATTAGCAAAGAGCGCATGGCTCTTCGTCATGGGACTCAGTGGCGGCCGGTGATAATAAAATTAGGGAGTGCAAATAAAGACATGCATTTTTCTTTTCATGGTATTGAAAAAAAACTGTAATAACCTTCGTGGTGGAGGTAGGCGTATGCTAAACGACGCTTACATTCACGGACAGCATTTTTTTGTTGCTAAAGTTACAAATTTCAAGCCTCTGGTATGATAAGTATGATGCAAAAGGCAATAGGTACCTACACATCTTTTTCGATTTTTATTGTACCTAATTACACTTCATATATGCCGACATAGTTACCACGTTTGTCACTCGTAACTTCCATAAATCGTAACTGATGTAAGTATTTTAGACATGTGTCATTGAGAAAAGCCGCAAAATCCTCATTTGTCATCCCACATTATTCTCATATACGCGCGGTATCATTTTTATAAATACTAGGCATGGATCATTAATTTTCCAACGGGATATCACTTGTGTTAAAAATTTGCTACTTTTGTACACCTCAACTCCAGAATTGCACTCCAAATGGGACTGATTTGAAAGACATTCAACGTCAAAAATAATAATAAGTATAAGTAGGTATATTTTATGTATTATGTTACTGACTTAATTTGCTGTAGATTTATAATAAAATTATTTAGTTTAAAATAATTAATAAGTTTAAAATATTAAAAAGTTTAATTTTGAAATGGAAAATAATTATAAAATCGTATTCGTATGGTGAGATGGCTGTACCTAACTCAATGATCACAATATATATTTTGATTGATTCAATATTAACATGGCGCATCACACAACGGAGCGTTTACCTCATAACGTATGAAATAATAATATGCCTAGTATTTTTAAATACTGAGCGGGAACCTTTTACCTACTTCATACGTACGTACAATAATATTATTATAAACGCGCCAATAAATCGCGACATCTGTTAGTTATACTTGAAGCACTAGGAGGGAGAACATTGCACAAAGCAAGGTAAAAATTGTACGTTCAGTGAGGTACATATATCGGCAGCATGCAAAAAAAATCGTCTACGGTCGGGCAGCACAGATCCTCTTTCGAACATTCAACAAATCCTATGAAAGACGTACATGTATGCAGGCATCCAGCTCAGCGGCCGGTTAAAATACGCCAGAAATACGTACGTGGATGCGCGTAGCGGACGGGCGACAAATTAAAGATAGTTAGTTTACAATAATTAATTATTACAATATGTAGGTATTTGAATACGTACATATTATTACATAATAATTTGGGAGATCAGTGCACATTTGCTCCTATACAAGAGCCGTCCCTGATGGGACTAAAGGAAAAAATGAAAAAGAAAAAGAACTGGGACAAATAGGTTTAATACAGTGGTTTCTCTCCTTCGAATTGACGGAGTCAACACTACGAAATATTTTATTTTTTATATTTCTATGCAGATGGAGAAGGAAGTAAATGGCCTCTTTTTTGTCTCCTGCTGTGGGGAAAAATATAGACTAACGGCTCGTCTGAGGTAAGCGCGTTCGGCGGCGCGTTGAGCGGC
The DNA here is from genome assembly GCF_057557595.1 of Rhyacophila brunnea. Classification (NCBI taxonomy): domain Eukaryota; kingdom Metazoa; phylum Arthropoda; class Insecta; order Trichoptera; family Rhyacophilidae; genus Rhyacophila; species Rhyacophila brunnea. The sequence continues at coordinate 12,250,721 of NW_028232816.1, read as the reverse complement.
GCGCGCAACTCAAACGTATAACCGTATAACCAAAAAAAGACTGTCTACGAACATTTTCACACACGGTTATACGTTTGAGTTGCGCGTGCCGCTCAACGCTTCGCCGACTTCGCCCACGTAAGACGACCAGTCAGAAGACTTTAAGAGCAGTATTGCTCGTCGTCTCGAAAATTCGTTGGGGATGGCTGGATGGTGATTGTTTAAATCTTTGATCGACTGGTTTGGGAAGTCTGCTATCATGGAGCTGTAGATTTTTTTAGAAAGTTTCAAGACGTGGTCGTAAATGGTTTATACGTTCAAGTCTCTATAAAGAGTGGTATTGCGTACAAACCATTGGGCATCTGTGATTGTTCTAAGAGATTTGTTTTGTATAGTCTGTAACGTTTTATAATGTTTTGTGGGATTAGCATAGCCCCAGACGGGGGCAGTATATGTCATAATGGGACGGGATATAACGAAATGTAGTGTAGGTCTATGAATGCAAACACCGCTCAAAGGTTGCTCAGTGCCTCTGTAACGATCCCGAAACGTCGAGGAAAGAAAGAAGAAGTACACGGGGTGGAAACCCAAGAATCTATTACGATAAAAAAACAAACGTGAAAATCTCAAACATTATAATTAGCTTTATGTCGGTTGTAGTTTGTCACGGGATCATGTGCGTCGCTTTAGAAACGGTTTTAAAACACTGCTTCAAAATGTTCATTACCTATCACGTATTTTAACCATTTCAGCTCGTGACCATTGTATTGAAAATTTATGTACCTAATGCCGGGTCCACACTGGCAACATGTCGCGCAAGGGGGGACATGCTCGTCGAAGGTCAAAATTGAGTTTTTATTGTATTTTCAAACCATGATCCTGGACACTCCTTAAATGTTGTAGATAATCTATTTATATAATTTTGAAGCCTTATTATCCTTTATAGTTATTTTAAACATTTGATGACGGCATAAAGTATTTTTGTTACATAAAATAGTATTCTTTTAAACCTCTCGCTCTAATGTTTTAGAATATAGTCATATTTCGGTACATAACTGTGCAGTGGCGTTAAGATTTTTTACATTTATTAATTTTTAAACGCATTTATAAAACCATTAGTATAATTTATTACGAGATAATTTTTGTAAAATATTCACGATAAAAAATTATATTGATAATCTCTGTGATCCCAAATGTGACAAGAATTAGGCATTTTATTATTCAAAAAATCGGCAAGATTTACACATTTGAAGATGATTCTAAAGATACTTATTATAAGCTATGTCTTTGACCATGCAAGTGTGATAAACATCTTATGAATAATGATTGCTTTATAATAATTATTGACCTAAGAATAAGGTAGTGTTTTTTTGAAATACGCCATTTCTTTTGTCATTCCCTAGTGGTTAAGCTACAACATACGGCCGTAGCCATAAATTAACAAACTATAATTAAAGTAGGGAGTAAAATTATGTTAACGCGCGTGTTTGAACATGTACCTAACCGATTTTTTTTTAATTTTTTTTTAACGGTACATGTTCAAACACGCGCGTCAATATCATTTTACTCCCTACTTCAATTATAGTTTGTCAATTTATGGCTACGGCCGTATGTTGTAGCTTAACCACTGGGGAATGACAAAAGAAATGGCGTACTTCAAAAAAACATTACCTTATTCTTAGGTCAATAATTATTATAAAGCAATCATTATTCATAAGATGTTTATCACACTTGAATGGTCAAAGACCATAGCTTATAATAAGTATCTTTAGAATCATCTTCAAATGTGTTAATCTTGCTGATTTTTTGAATAATAAAATGCCTAATTCTTGTCAAATTTGGGATCACAGAGATTATCAATATAATTTTTTATCGTGAATATTTTACAAAAATTATCTCGTAATAAATTATACTAATGGTTTTATAAATGCGTTTAAAAATTAATAAATGTAAAAAATCTTAACGCCACTGCACAGTTACGTACCGAAATATGACTATATTCTAAAACATTAGAGCGAGAGGTTTAAAAGAATACTATTTTATGTAACAAAAATACGTTATGCAGTCATCAAATGTTTAAAATAACTATAAAGGATAATAAGGCTTCAAAATTATATAAATAGATTATCTACAACATTTAAGGAGTGTCCAGGATCATGGTTTTAAAATACAATAAAAACTCAATTTTGACCTACGACGAGCACGGAAATTTTACGACAATTATCATGCTTATCGTAAAATTTAACGAGGTTGTCGCGCGACATGTTGCCAGTGTGGACCCAGCATAAAACAAAATCTCCATATCTTTTTTTTATTCCTATGTGAATTGTAATAATCATAATATGATTTTTCCGTTTCAGATAAAGGGCCTTGACGCCAACAGATATGCCACCAAAAAGACGATAGCCCAAGGAATGTTAGATATCGCCCTGTTAACAGCAAATGCCTCACAGCTAAAATACATATTACAAGTTGGAGAAAAACACGAATTCTACACCCTGTTATTAACTTTGATTACTGTTTCTATAGTATTACAGGTAAGGTCACTCATTGTTTATTCATATTTTTAAAATGCCTTGACGATGTGTTGTCATTAGCAAGAACAAACGATACATCGAATAATATGGACGTGCGTGCTGTGTGAAGCATCATAGTGTACTAAGGTCAAAAATAAGTACCCACCTAGATAGCATTCATAATAAATAATGACTAATCATTAGTTATAAATGTATCGATTATGGAAATCGATATTATGTACATCAGATTTCGATTAGAAAAGGTTTTTTTTTCGACCATGTCCGATCCCAATAGGATCATATGGGCCTCCACAGAGTAGAGGTTTGTATTAACAGATTTGTTTTTTTTTTACGAGAAATGGATGTTAGCCACATGCTCAACCTATTAGGTCCATACCGTGACTCACACACCAATTGAAAAACAATATGTGTACATGCCAGACATGAACACAGATTCGAACCTGAGACCCACGGCGTTATAGTCCAACGCTTAAGCCGCGCGGCCACCGTGGGTGTAGGTAGTAATTATCTATGATGGGTGGTCCTAATCATGGCCCCCACAAAGGGGGGCTGCCAGGGCTCTAGCCTGGGGGTCCGGGCTCAGGAAGGGCCCGGCGTGGCGAGTCGACCAGATAAGTGATATAAATACACATCACAAATTCCCTCTAACAGTAAAAAAGTCGCTATTGTTTTTCAATATTTTTATTATTTAAAATTATGTGGTTGTACGATTTAATTTTTAATAGTGTATCGATACTCGATAACTCCATAATTCAAATGGATGTATTAAAATATACAAAAAACACTAAATATAATTACACATTAATTTCATCGCGTACACCATTTGGTACACCTACTGTAATGCGTCACACTGCCTTTATTTTTAGCGATAGGTAGGGGGGCCGCCAAATATCCTAGCCTGGGGGCCCGCATCAGGATGTGGGGGCCATGGTCCCCTAATAGTACAGCACTTTTATGTGTAAACTGTAATTATTATCGCGATAGTTTAAAATACACACTATTGCTGCAATTAAATTCATGCACGTGTACAGGCGCTATAATAGAATCAAAAATACATTTTTTATCATCATCTATATACCCAACAAATATTAGGAATTTGTAATAAAAAAAAACTCTCAATGTCTTCCTAGAAACCTCACTATTTATTTTCTAGTAATTGCCTACTATTTAAAATACTTACATAATAATAATATTAAATTTGTTATATTATGTCAGTTTGAGAATACCTACCTATATTGATAGTACCTACGACGAATATTAACATTACCTATATAGAATATAATATTGTCTATGCCCCAGAGTATTATTAATATTATTATAATATAAATTTATCTATTGATCGTAAATTACTAAACGATTACTTTGTTTCTTTTATTGCATAGGTAGCGATGGGCGTAATATGTCTATCTCTGAATCTAATGCGCGACTGCCGTTTGCACCTGCCAGCGTATCATTTCTCAGCGCACCTAATCAATTATTTCAGCACAGGATGTGCATTTGTTATAACTGCATTGAATTTATTAATATCTGCATTTGATCCGACGATTGCTAAATATGCAAGCTTCAACATTGAATAATTTAGTTTGTTATAACTGCGTAGTTAGTTAGTATTTAATATAGAAATAATTATAGCAAGAGAGGAAATAAGATTAAAAACAACACAACTCATGTATTGTGGTCATTATCACTGACATTATTAATAATTACTGTTGTTCTAGGCATGCAATAACCATTGTTGTGACGTTGTAAGTCTAGTCTTGAATTACAAGATTGGTAAATCAGTATATTAAGGCTCGGGCACACATAGCGCGATATATCGCGGCGGGCAGCGATCGCGCGATCGTCGCGGCTATTAGCGATAATATATTATATTATAACGTAACAAAGGCCGTGATATCTTTGTGAGCGATCCAGTATCGTGGTTGGTTCCTAGCGGGCAGATGTGTATTCTTTTTTAACTGTTTTTGTTCGGAATGAGTAACTCGGACGAGGAGCAGCTCCTTTTTCGATTAACCCTACAAAGTAATAATACTAATAATAAAAATACGATGTTGAGTACATGACATCAATACGAAAAGGGAAAGATTTGAGGAGTACCACCGCCTTCAATCTCATGAAGATATATGTTTTCTATATTTTCATATGTCACGTGTAAGTTTTAAGGAACTACATGACATAATATAACCGAAGATTTATTTTAACCCCATTTCTTCCGCCATTGCACAGATCGCGTAGTGAATTTTGTAATTGTGTACAACCGTATCGGGCGACCATAGATAATATATTACGACTGGCTGTGGTCCTGTGTGTAGCGGAGGTGATGCAATCTTGTGTATACAACTAGATCGCCGCAACAAATCGCGTTATGTGTGCCAGAGCCTTTAGCTAATCTAACGAGTAACTAAATGTAAACCTGAAAACCTATCAAAATAGCCAGCAACCACCGGCTGTTTCCGGCAGGAAATAAAATGAAAATTTCCGTTTTATCGAGATCGTTAAACAAGTCTCATTTAAATATATTTTCTTTTGTAAAATAAGCTTATGAGAATCTCATCAGAATTTGATTTTTATGTCAACAGATGATCGTCGGAGTGTTGTTCATTGTAATCGGTGGAATGAACATTAACAAAGACCGAGATCTAACCGCAGCTATCATTCTAAATGACATAATTCTCATTTTTGTCTTTGTAATATCTTTAGTAAACATTATCATATCAGGGTTTGGCATTGAATATTCGAATCATCCCCTTACTCTGCAAAGGGAAATCATGCAAAAGTCTCCATTATAATAATTCTATCCCATGAAATAATGTGGTTAAAATTAGGTAAACTTCGTAATCTATTCCCCCATGGATTGTCAAAATAATTATAAAATATTATTTGATAAAATATACCTACACATAGTAAATAGGTTCGTACGATTTAGTGACATTGTCAATATTAAATTCGAGTTTTTCATAAGCATAATATAGTAATTTGTTGGTATTTGGTTAGATTATTACTGCATATATTATTTCCTGTATAAATAGTACCTAGTATTTTTCCAGAGTGCTTCTAAATTCGAACTATCTACCCACATTTAAAAAAAATAGCAAATTGGTTTTTGCAAAATATCAACCAGCTGTTTTGGTTAAATTATTGCATTGACATTTTAGTAGAGTAGAAAATAAATAATATTAATATGATTTGAAACTTTTTTGTTATAAATCTTTTAGATAATGATATAATAAATCTGAGAGACATTTAAAATAAACAATATTTATAAGAAAAACTGTGATACCGACTCATTTCCTAACAGGGCCGGTCCGTGAGGCCCGATTTGAATATTTGTGCGAGGCCCCTAGATAGGAGACGCAAATATAGAAACACACTGTTTAATAATAATCTTATCTCTACGAGAGGTGCTTGGAGTAATTGTGATATTCAACCTCCTTCCTTTGTTTGTCACCGACTAGAATGTGACGCTCCTAAGCAGTGTATAACCTGCTTTCAACAGAGTCTGAAAACTTTTCTAGTTATTACCAGTGATATTTCAATTATTTGCCATATATTATGTTAGACATATACCTAATTGTCATGGACATTTTGTTCCTGGTGTTTGACATGGGATGTAAAATCAAGAATGAAAGTAAAATAATATTATACCTATAACCATCTTATCTTGGCTATGATTCTATAACGCTGTATGCAGTGTTACGGACTATAGCAAGGGTCGGGGGCGTAGATTTATGCCTGAAAGTTTGGGGGATCCGTAGTTTCCCAGATCAATGTTATGACATCCGTAACCAAGATAATATAATGGTAAAACTATAATAGCTGGTGACTTTTATTCGCCTACCAATATTTCTAAGATATCGGTCCTGAATGTCTTTATTAGAAACACGTTCAATGTATTTTCGAATAATGGGGGGTCAAATTTCTCCAAAATCATTTGATGATTCTACTTTACAGCAGTCCTAAGTTTTAAAAGTATTACGATTCAAATTAAAAACCAACTTGTGTCTTGTAGTTTCATATTTTTGTTTGTAAATTCCCGGTTCAATCGCTCTAAGACCGGGCCTGTTTCCTATCATAAGATTCACGTCTGTATTCTGTACACATATCATTAATTTAAATTAAAAAAAAAAACGTTTAGAAAGCCTGTGAGTATCGTCTAGAAATAATATATACCCGTGTCCGTTCATTAATTTAAATATTTTTCGGAAAACAGGTGAGTGCAGCCATTTTGTCAGTCATTTTGAGCGTGTTGAACATCCACAAGGGTGAAAAAGAGAGAAACATGGCGGCAATTTTAAATCATATTTCTCTGGGTTTTGTAACCGGTGCTCTTTTCTCAGATGTAATTAAAATGAGTTTCGGATTAGATCCTGCGATCGCTCTTAATAACTCCACAAAAAAATAATGTTTTATATCTGGAGTTCAAATGTAAAACAACAAATTTACCATCAACCAAAATCACCAAATAAATAATAGACATTTTCTTGTAAAGTAAACACCACATATAAAATAACATCAAAACATATTATATATATTTATTTTTTAAAAAAAGGGCTTTACGTTTGTTTTCTGATTTCTTATTTTTATTATTTTTGTTCTTTCTCTTATGTTACATACTTACGTAAACTAACATTTTTCAGTTATGTAGGATTATGTTGTATTTTTTTAAACCCATTCCATTTCCCTGCATGAGCATTGCATTGCCATATCTAATCATTAGGTATAATAAATGTTCATGTAGGTATGTTACACTAATGTAAGTACACGTATTAAGTAGTTTATACCAAACAGAAAACTTTACTCATTAGGAAAGACAATCATGTTGACAAATCTCTGTTCTGAATTACAGAGGTTGGCATATTTGTTAACACCAAAGGTGCAATATAATATTTGGAAAACATCAGGCCACGTTTGATAAATTAACGTAAATTTGTACTATTTACAACTGATTTTCAATTATTTATAACTCACTTATTGATGTTACAGATCTGTAGTAGGTAGGAACCTATTTCTAGGGTATTTTAATTATACCGTCCAATTGATTTATTTCTAAAATCACTTCAAAGATATCCTATTAAATTAAAACACACTGAGATTGTGAACAATACACATAAATATTTTTTTAATGATTCATTTTGACGAAACGACTGCCTACTACTACTTTGTAGAAAACAACCACCGCAGCGCTCGAAATGGAAAAATTTACGAATTGGAGCGCACAATGATTTTCATAAAATATTAAGATTTTTATTTAATTTCATCTATATTATTTATATACTCACAAAAAATTGGTTCAGATTTTTTGTTATACCTATACATACTCGTACCTAACTCAGACTATCAAATTGAAGAACAGTCTGTAAACTTGTGATTTGCAAATGTCAGGGCCGCAGGGAAAAAACGGGATTCACAATACATATAATATATATTATTTTTGCCATGAGTCCGACAAGTTTCGTATTAAACATTTAATATGTATATATACAGTAAGTGAATTTAATTACATTTTAATAAATCACGAACCGGAACAATTTTTTTGGGGATTTTACGAACCGGAGCAGCGTTCCAGTGCATTCTCCTATCCATTTCGAGCGCTGACTGTCAGCGATTACATCCGATACAGCCAAGTGTAAAATCCTGTATTGCGATGTTTCCATATCACTAGTTGAGTTCCCTGGCACTGATTATGTCAGTAATATGACGAATTCCCCATGAATTTTCAAATGAAGAAATCTACGAAACTTCTGAAAAGCCACGTTGCTGCGATGTACCTAAAGGAAAATATTGTTATTCTCTTAATTAGATTCTTCATCATGAATGATAATTTGATTAATCTGTACTGCATTGGTATTCATCTTTGCTGTTTATTGTTTTTGTTACTATTAGCGAAACATGTAACATAAGCAACTCATCAGTATATTGTGTCCGGCACTGGTCCAGCACTAGTCCAGCACAAACCAAACAAAGATGCATTGCTGGATGCGAATCCTAATCTTACCCCTTTTTTTATTTTTTATTTTTTATTTTTTTATTTTTTGTTTTTTTTTTATTATTTAAGGTTTCTGTTGGTGCCCTGTTTGTTATCCTTGGATCATTTCTCGACCTTAATAAGCCCGAAGACCATAAAAAAGCCGAACTTCTCAATAATATATGCCTAGCAGTGAATATTTTAATTGTAGCAGTTGATATAATTATTAACACATTCATTATGTCGGAAAGTCCAAAATTAGACTAAGTAGGAACTTAACTATTAAGGCTGTAGTAATATTGCTTTTGTATTTTGAAAGGTATTGAAGATTGCATAGCGACATAATTATAAAGTTTAAAAATAAGTGAATAATTTTAGTGTATATTATTATATTATATAATTTTAGACTTTAATATACCTACATTAGCAAGTAACAAATACTAATAAATTATTGTATCGTCCTCAGAGGTCCTCAATACTACAACTAGGTAACATAAGTTTCACTGTTTTTGAGACAGCTATTGAATTTATGATTCTATAGTCATTTCCTTCTCTACAAAATCATAAAACTAGGTAAGTCAGAAGTTAATGGGAACTGTATTAATTTTGTTATTGAAAATATTAGATAACTTTAAAATCATAATTGCATTAAATAAATAAAATAATATATCTACAGTATTTTTTCACAGACAAGCACAATTTTTCATTTTTATGTTAATAAATAAATTTAAATTTCATTTTCCCAATGATGACCAAATCAGAGTTATCTAGTTGTAGTATTGAGGTGACGATATATTATATCTAATAAAACTAATTTCACTATATTCATAACATGATATGAAATGATATTAACAATAATATTACCAATTTAAAAATATTGTAAATACGTTATTTAGTTTATTTTCTTTGATACTCACTGTTGTGATTTATAATTATTAATTAATTAATAAAAGCTGATAAAAGTATAAGTGGAACTAGCCATTAAAGATTAAAATGTAGAAGAATCTTTTAATAAAGAGCATTATTATTTATGACACATTATTATGTTATTAATGTTTTCATCCAAAATGCACATATTTATATACCAGTGGCTTGCGGTGACTTTTGTTTGCGGAAATGCATTTACCCAACTTTGTAACTAATATTCCAAATTGGTAGCTCCGCTATATTCTAAAAATATTTATTATTAATAGGTACGATATAACCTTTCGAATAAATGAGTCGCCTAGAGTCATAACTCACATTTTGCAATTTTGTCATTTTTAGGTTAAATATGCCAAGTGGTTCTAAAGGCATTAATCTATATAAAGAAATATAGTTTGCTATCAAAAGTCACGTTAAACCATGTGAAATCGTTGAAAAGGTTGATTCTCGGTGTCATAACTCACATTTTTCAATGAATAATGTGAGTTCTATCATCAAGGCCTTTTTAACCAAACAGGGAACTCTATTTCGCGTAGTGTGTTGTGTGTCTGCAGCTTTAACTCATTTAGTGCTAAGTTAGCACTGCTAACAACGCGACGGATGCGTTTGCAGTAGTTTGCCATTAGATATAATTAACATGATATTTAAATGTCGTAATTAAAAAGTAATTAACTGGTCAGCAGTGAATGTATTAAGAGTAATTATGTATGTAAAAAATAATGTAAATCGACTCACTTATTAATATCCAAGGAAGTTCAATAATATTCTTCTAATTACACAAAAACAGTGCTCTGGTGGTTTTTTACGATACTCAATACTCGATTTTTGGAATTGGGATTTTTGTGCTGAGAGAATATGACTATAGGCAACTCAAATTTAGTTTAGTATAAATTACCATACAATTTTACAATAAATGCATTATAATGATTCAATACTAGGTACTATATTGATTATATCTCAAGATGCTACGAATCTACAACATATGGACCGCACGCCACTGCTATATTATAATAGATACATATTTCCACTACCCAAACAGGTAGATTTTGATTTACTGTTTTAACTATAATATAATATTATGCTAATAATACCATAAACAATTTTATTATGTTTAATATTTTCACAGTACCTACATATTATTTATAATATAAAATACGTACTTAGGTACTGGCATTTTTGTTTGTTAGTCTGGACTCTGGAATAGGCAATGTTTATCTGACAATGTTTAATTTATTGTCTCAACTATTGCACCTACTTTTAAGATTTGGTTTATTTTTTTATAATATTATTATTTTGTGAATATTGAGAAAACTGGATTCAAATTATAGCTTCTGATTCATTATGCAATAAATAATCAAACCAATAATACATTATATTCGTTTTTTTTTATAAATTCCTTACCTGTCAAAAATTTATAATTTTCTTAAAATAATCGATTTACAAACACAGATATACAGTAATAATGTACAAATCTGTATGTAATCAGATACCTATTACAAGAAATACTTCTATCGGAGAAGGAACAAGGAACATAACCCTGAAGAGTTGCCTCCTCTTTTTAGAGTACCTAGGTGTTCACCTTTGATGGCTGTCGTCATTTCCAACTTGATTATGTATATCATAAATGGTAATAATATGTTAGATTAAAACAGGCGTGTTACTAACTAGACTTCAATATGGATAACTGTAACCTCCTGCAGTTTATTAAAACCTCAAGAGTATTGTTTGTTTATATTGATATTCATTAGATGGCAAAGTTCTCAGAGGAATATCGTGGGCGCAAAATTAACCTTGCATTGGTGCAATTGGACCACCAACAGTTGGCACTGATTGCACTCATTGTCGAACTATTCTTATATTGTGCAAAGTGCAAAGAGCATACTGTGCGATGGTAAGGTAAAATTGCGCATCAGTTCAGAGCATGTGAATTCACATTTCTTTCAAATTTATCTTAATTAGGTAGCCAACTCCAATCATTTTATTCTTTTATTTTTATTTCTCATGATTATGATTATCGAAGGATTTCTCCACCATGTGCTAATTAACAATCAAATCCAGGTCTTTTTGCTAATAAAAATAACATTAAAATTGCAGTTTGGTTTCAAAGTCGGTTAGGTTGTTAGGTACCTCCATGAATTTTCTTCTTCTCTTCTTGCATTTATTTATTTGTTTTCAACCGAAAGCGTTTGAATGCGTTCCTACAGCCAAAGCCATTCAAACTAATTCACCATTACGAGGTTCCAGCCGTCTTACAAACAAGACTGGCTAGTAATAATAGATCTAAGCCAGGCGTACCTCCAGGTACCCATGGCTTCTCAACATCATCGATTCATTCGACTAGCCTACCAAGGGGAGCTCCTACAATTCACGTGTCTCCCGTTCGTGCTGTCAGGCGCTCCGATCATGTTTGCTTCCCTGACCAATTGGGTCGCCGAACGCCTACGAAAGAATGGCTGAGAATATTCACTTACCTAGACGACTTCTTAGTAGCCAACCAATCCGAGAAACAGTCTCGGTTCAGGTGGAATACAGGATAACCTCCCTACAGTCTTTAGGGTGGTTAATAAATATTACATGATCCTGTCTGAACCCAAGCCAACAATGAAGGTTCCTGGACATCACGTGGGACACACAGAACAAGCGGAGGTTTCTGTCGCCGAAGAAGTGTGTGGCACTCCGTCACCATCTGCTAACGCAGGTACAAAAAGGCAGTTGGTCCCTCAGACAGGCACATATCCAATCCCTTCTGGGGCGACTCAACTGCACATCCTACCTCCACGAGGAAGGTTGCATTGCCAACGGCTACAACGCTCCAGTCATCAATATGGCCGAGGTCCCATCCTCGCCAATTGATGACAATCCCACCACAATCCCAACAGGACATCATGTAGTGGCCCTAGGCGATAGGATCCTCAGATTTGACACAACGCAGGTACAAAAAGGCAGTTGGTCCCTCAGACAGGCACATGTTCAATCCCTTCTGGGGCGACTTAACTTCGCATCCTACCTCCACGAGGAAGGATGCATTGCCTACCACCACAGGCCTAACAAGACATCATGTGGTGGCTACAGGTGATAGGCTTCTCAGAGTTGATACACAGAACGACATTCAATTACTTCCTGACGACAGACGCAGCCGACACAGGCTAGGCAGCCTAACTGAATGAACATCACCTATCAGATATGTGGGAACAAGACCAGTTAGCATGGCATGGCATTCCAACAGGAAGGAAATGTTTGCAATTCAATCTCGGGTACAAGCAATCATAGGATCAGATCTGCTTCTGCAGATAGATAACAAAACAGTGGTGGCATACATCAACAACGAGGGCGGCACAAAATCTGTCACCCTCCTAAACCTATGCCGACAGATACTAGTATTTACCAGTCGAGCCAACATCACGCTTACTGCACAATACCTCCGCAGAAATTACAACCGCGTGGCAGATCATCTCTCCCGCAGACAACTCATTCCCGAATGGCACCTCATCAACACCGCAACCACCCCCCTGTTTCAAAGATGGGGTGTTCCCGAGGTGGATACGTCTCACGAGACGTAGCAGACAGTGGCGCGCTGTTTCACGACGCCTTCAGCCGAGTATAGAACTTCAGACTGGCGTGGATATTTCCCCCACCAAACTTACTTCCACGGGTCCTAGCGCACCTGAACTCAGCAAAAGGGAAGTACTTACTAGTGGCACCGAGCTGGAAACAATGCTTTTGGGGAGTGGACTTACGAAAAAGGGCGATAGTACCTACCTCCTTATACAATACCTCATCTACATACCACACTAGTAGGTACGGAGACCAACCGTCCACCTCCAAGGACCCAAAACCTGTCCCTTTAACTATGGGTAATTTCGGGTGGGGTGAAATAACATCAAATTTAATGGTGGAAGAAAGGGCACTCCTTACTTCTAAATGGCGGCCTTCGACTCTAAAAACTTACAAACCAGCTTGGAACAAATGGAAGACAATGACATGGGTAAAACAAACCTAATGGATCATAATAGCCCTCAACTAATGGAATTGGCCAGATACCTAGGCTACTTGCACAATACGGAGGGTTTGTCGTACAACACCATCCTGGTGCATAAGTCAGCCATAGACACATTTTGCAAACCGATAATCATTGTAGATATCAGCATCAACGTGGTAGTACAACACAATATGTTAAAAGGCAATTTCGGTACATAAAACCAAACCCGTCAAACCACCGGTTTGGGATCCAGGACGAGTGGTAGGTACCTAGATCATCTTAAGAAAACAACACCGGTGGAGTACAACCTATACGAAACGTCTCGCAGGACAGCTACTCGGCTGCTTCTCGCATCGGGACGAAGGGCTCATGACATCACACTACTCAGTGATAGTAGACAATGGATTGGTGGATAAAGGTGACCACATAATTGTGTGGCCAATGTTTGGCGCAAAGACAGATACCGCCAAGCATCGTCAATCGGAATGGAAGCTGAGCGCTTCCACGTGTCAGAACATCGACCCTATATTCTGGTTACGGAAACCCGTCTGCATGTCAAACCCAAGGAGAGAGGAAGGTGGGGGGATATTTCGGTATTATTTATATCTTCAAGAGGACCACCAAAACCAGCCACCAGGACAGTTATAGGGAATTGGATAAGGTCAGTACTGTTGGAAGCAGGGGTACAAGAACCACCAGGCAGTGTCCGCTCAATGGTGGCTTCCTTAAACTGTAAATATACCCAATAGGTGATATCTTAAAGAGAGGTAACTGGCGTACATAGTGAGTCGACATTTCACTACATCTACCAGAGAACGATGGACACACCACCATCAGAAGGAAAAGAATCAATTCACTTCTCTATTCAACCCTATACATTGAACGTCACGATGGTCTATACCTCGTCAATGAATCATTGTCACATACAGCAATTTGGCATACCCAACACCAGGTGATAACAAACAGATATCTCAAGGACTTCAAATTCAAATTCGAATAATGAAAGGAGTTTTACCTACCAATAAAACTCTTATTATTCATGTTGACTTTGAACTCCAGGTAACTTCTACCTGGTTCCTTGAGCCATAAATGGAGACAAAGGAGTCCCAAACTCCCTACATAAAAAATGAACGCGCGGGTATGACCAGTAAATAAAAAGGGAGGAATGACCAACGACAAGAAAAGGGAAATTAAATTAGTAGAATAACACCTCACGCGAAGAAGGAAGAGCAAACCCTATCTCAAGGAATTCAAAGTCAACATGAATAATAAGAGTTTTATTGGTAGGTAAAACTCCTTTCATTATTTCTTGGAACGCTGCTTCTCGGTGACTAAAGATGGCCGCACTGGACTCATAGACAATATTGTAAGAAAAGTATTATAGTCTATGATTGTAGATGACAGCTCCGTCGGTTGTCAACACGATATGTTTACTTGTACCTAACCTCAAACGCGGATGTTGTTATTACATTATTTATTAGCGTTATTTTCTGTATATTCACTGTCAAATAGTATATTAAATATAATATTATGATTGCTTTGCTTTAAAAAATCTAACGGTTTCATTTCTTATTTACAATTGGTTTCATAAAGGTTTCACACAGAATAGCGTAGGTCGTGTTTCATTAGCTATTAAATTTAGTGATTTTTCATGTAACTTCTAATGTCATTTAGCAAATTCTTTGATTTTCATGTTACAACACCATAGTTTTAATTATAAAAAAGCCTCTCGCTGGGAATATTAGCTGCTTCCATCTCAGATCGGCAATGTTCATTGCAATTGTTTCCGAAGTGAGGAGAAGGCGGGCTGAGTCAATCTACCAATTCAATATGGAACGTAGAATGCTCCGCGACTCTGAAAATCCTTTCTCCGTCACCGAGGCATCGTTTAGACAACAATACAGGTTGTCGAAAGACATCGTCATGGAGATGGTGAGTAAATTGGACGGCAGGTTGAAAAGAGGCCGGCCCAAAGGGACTCCAGTACAAATCCAGGTAATGATCCACTAAACTATTGAAAAAGTTACCTTTAAGCGCTCTACATACAGACATTCGGCACTATACTAAACTCAGAAACCAACAAAAATGCCCTCCTGGCTGCAGACACAAATGCGATTTAATGTATAATTAAAAAGTTTCAAATACTCAACTTTCCAGTGAAGGGTCCGAGATAAAACAGTAACAATCCTCATTTTTAGTTTCCAGAAAAATCAAGTTTAAACTTTGTTGATAAATATATCGAAACCAGTGGCGTGCGGTCCATACATGCGTTGAATGAGGCGCATCCCTCAATTATCCAAGGATATACGTCATATAAGTGTTCAATATAATAACAATATTCAATACAAAATAAGGGTAAAAGTCTATTTACTGGAAGTCATGCGGGAACAGCGGCAATTTTCATAGCCGATTTCGACAGAATTGAAAAATGATAACTATAAAAAATAGTATGATATTATATATATAGTATGAAATTATGAAGTCATGAAATGAATAAAAAGACTTAATTCGTAGTAATAACCAATATAAAACATTAAAGAAGAAGAGAAATTAGGTTTTTATGTAAATATTAAAATAACAAGAACAATTAATTATAAATTTAACCTATTTAAAACGTCTAGAAACATTATATATAATTATAAGAAAATCAACCTTTATGGTGCTATCAAATAGGCTAATCATATCATCATGAAACATCACATCCATTGTGCGACTGGGTATCATGAAGACCTCAGAGTTACAAGTGATATTAGCTAGAACATTAAAATTAATACTTGCCAGTATAAACAGATTGTAGATGAAGCCACAAAGAACGTAGAAGAAATGCCTTAAAAGATTAATCACTCTTCGAGTGGACAAGGATTGTATTGATTGTATTGATAGCATTGAAGAATAATCAATAACTAGCACTAGCATTGTAATTCACAATTCAGTGCCACAGCCTGAATGAATAGTCGGCCTTGGTTTGGTAGATTAGTAATATTTGACGTTTAAAATTTGATTAAAATATAATATCTGTAGCTTCATGAGTTATTTAATTTTGTGATTGAATTTTGCTGATTTTTGTTATCAAATATTATTAGTATTTGGCGTACTTACTATGTACAATTTTAACATCAGGTAAGCCAAACAAAAGCTACCCGTCTAACATTAAGTACCATAAGATATCAATGACTACCGTAAATTATTAAACCGTGCCCTTACAACTTTGAATAACATTCTCCTACTTTAATTCTAGATCTTAGCTGCTCTGCGATTTTATGCGCACGGAGCGTACCAAAAGCGTGTTGGGCAGGACTTTGTATGGTCGATGAGTCAATCATCAGTGAGTAGATGCATAGGGAATGTGTCGGACGCCATAATGAAAGAGCTCGCGCCGACTTATCTGACATTCCCAGATAACACTGAAAGTCTTGAATATATTCAAAAACGGTATAATATATTATGATTATCAATGCATTAATTTTATTATGTTAATAAACAACTTAGGCATGGATGAATGTAAGATTAGAAAATGTGGTTACTACAGTGAATGATATGCGTTACAGAACGATGTTAACTGATTTATTTTGGCCAGAATTGATTGATTTGGATCTTGAAGACATAGGTTCTAGGTTCTAGCAGGACAGAGCAACCGGTCACACTTAACCAAACCATTAAGTTCTTGCAAGAGAAATTTCAGGTCTAGAAATGCGGATTAGAATTGGCCTACAAGATCATCCGATACGGACACCATGCGACTTCTTCCTTTGGGCTTTTTTGAAGACGCATTGTATACCAATAAGTCACAAATTATTCCAAAGCTTAAAGCGGAGATCCAACATGCAACATGCACAATTATACAACAATGTTATCTTAAATTGCATCAAAAAGCAAGAGATTGTCAGCAGAGCCGTTGTGCATTTGTCTGACATTTTATTCCATACATAATCGCAACATTTGTACTTACAAAAGACTAAAAATATTACCACAATATTGTGTTTAATTCATAAACTAACGGCTCTGGCACACAGAACGCGATCTGGCAAATTACAAAATCGATCACGCGATCTGTGCAATGGCAGAAGAAACTGAGTTATTTATCGAAAAAGTGAGAGAACATGTGTGTCACTGAGATTCAAAACCCGCTATAACACTTTTTCATTATGTTGAGAAAATCAATAAAAACTTTTTGAACTAAAAAGGTTTTTGAATGTTTCAGTAGTGTTATAGCGGGTATTGATAGACGCATTGATTTTGTTTCATAAATGACAGTTAATCATAGTGGATTTTGAAAGAGGCGATAAAATTTTCATGTAGAGATTTTAATAAAGAATCCATCGATATAGGTATATATCTTAATTGTTTCAAAAAAGTGTTATAGCAGGTTTTGAAACTTAGCGACACATGTTTATTTGTACGACACGAAAATATAGAAAAAATCTATCTTCATGAGATTCTCCCCAAATCTTTCCCTTATCGCATTGATGTCATGTACCGAACATCGTCTTTTTTTCTATTACTTGTTAGGCTAATAGAAAAAGGAGTTGCTCCTCGTCCAAACCACTTATTCTGAACAAAACTGTTAAAAAAGAATACATATCTGCCTGCTAGTAAGCAACCACGATACTGGATCGCTCACAAAGCTATCACGGCCTGTGTGACGTTCTTATATCGCTGCCTGCCGCGACAGATCGCATTCTGTATACCAGAGCCTTAAATCCGGTGCTCTTATTGAAACAACCTATATTATATACTATTCAAAGGCAATACTATTGTCAAATAAAATTGTTTTATGATTCCAGATTCCATGAAAAAGCTGGTTTCCCAGGTGTTATTGGGTGCATTGATTGCATGCACGTGCCCATATTTTCACCATACATTGAGCCAGAATCCTACGTAAATCAATATGGATTTTCTTCAATGATTGTGCAATTGGTAATAATCACAACGTTTACCTTGATGTATTGAATAGCTTCAAACTTTCAGTAATTCAGCCATAGACAATACAATATATTATATAAATAATTTGTCCCGTATACTTCTTGTATATCGGAAGTAATGTTATTTGTGTACCTTTCATCTTCTGTGGTATCACTATAATGAACCTGCAATACAAAATGACTTGCAGCTCATTTAATCATTGGCAGTCATCTATGTTGAATGAGAAGACATCTTCTCAAATACCCTATTTGTGACTCACTGTTTTTTACAGCGTGAAGATAATAATTATCTTGCCAAAGTCTCGAAACTATGTTATGGAGTAATTGACGTTTGAAGTTTGACATGCCCTCTAAAATCAGGCATAACGCTAGTTTCTTTGTGCTTTATGTGCATGTTCTATATATCAGATGACCTTGAAATTTTTTTCTAGCATACATATTCCATTGTTAACTCTAAATTATCGACTTACCAACTTTTGGCAGACGGTCATTTTGTGAATGATAACTTAAAAAAAATTGGGTGACATCTAACAGAAAAAAAGAATGTAATCGACAACACGTATATACATAGTTATTATGGATTTAAACCGCCAGATGCCAGCACTAAATCATATTGCCAATCAAACAAGAGATCATGAAAAGCTCACTTAGTTTTTGCTCACTTAGAATCCCAAAGTTGATATGTTAACATGTTATTCAATTCTGATCAATATCATAAATTCACGCAATGTTCTGGGTCATTCAAATCCAGGTTAATATTACATAATAATATATTTGATCATGTAGGTATGTGACATGGACATGAATATTCTTGCGGTGAATGCCAAATTCCCAGGAAGTAGCAAGGAACAGTTGATATTGGATACATCACTCGTCAAGAAGGAAATGGAACGATTACATAATGATGGTGTTGGAAAATATTTCCTGTTGGGTATGTGAAACTGTCTTTAAAAATTAATTATCATGTTGTAAGTGTGTATGTGGCGGAGTATTTTTTAAATGTGGCGTTTTGGATGATTTCGGAAACAGACGTGCTGTCATGGAAAAAAGGATTTTATGTCGGGGTTGGGATTAGGTATGGATGGGGATATAGGGAATAGGTTGGGGATATAGGGAAAGGGATAAGCATGAGACTCGGGGAAATGGGATGCAGGGTCGTGGGTGGTTTGACTTATTACCTCTAAGACCTCAGTTACCTGTCCGGTTACTTCGCTCATTCGTTGGATGTTCCTGTATAATAATAAATTACATAATGATGGAATAAATATAAATATCTCGGATTTGAGCGCCACTCTATGATGATGCATAGAGACAATAGTGAAGGATAATTAAATGAAAAGCAAGTAGAGAAATTGCAACAATTGTATATTAATAAATAAGATAACTTGCGGGCTACAGTGTATAAAAATGTATAATTACTTAAGTGAATCACGAGCACCTAAAGCGATACAATATTTAGATAAATTAGAACAAAAACCCAAAAGCTAATTCGGTCGGTGGACCGTAACATAAAATGACAATAAATACCGATTACACAAAGGGCTCCTCAGCCTTTTCGCTGCCCTCGATTCCTTCCAGGACGGAATCGAGGAGTGCGTCTTCGAACGTGTGGGGACCGTGGAGTTCCTCCGATCTCCTGGCGTGGGGGGGACGTCCTTCAGATGGCCATCGTCCACGTCTCCAAAACGTCAGGAAATCGAAAGCCCTGTGCCCAGGGCCCGAGGCCCGGAACTGGCCAAGACGTCTGCTTCCTTCGAACGATCAAGACTGAGAGGCGACTCCTGCTTCGCCTTTGTGTAAAAAGCCCGCTAGCTCCGATAGCGCCGGAAATAGTGTCACGAACTCCGTACAAACTATCCCGTGCGCAGGCGCGATCCGGTCGTACTTTTGCGTAGTGTTGCCCTCGTAAAGACTTCCTTGACTTAGTGTGTTATGTTATAAAATAACATGACATTACCTCCAACCTCGGTAAGAGAAGGACAAGCCATAGCGAGGACTTCGACTGTCAACTTCTCGGGGGGGTCTTCTGATAGCATCAATCCTCCCAGGGGTTGGGCATCATGGACGGCATGCTTAGAGATAGCGCGGCTACAGGCGAAGCGAAGGAGACATATAGATGAAATTTCCACTCTGTTATTTGGTGACAGAGGGACAGGCTTATGAAGAATCCAGAAAACGAAGAAGATTATTTGCTGAAGAGTGAAGAGCTGGGAGAGGTCTCGTAGATTTACCCTACCTAACCGGTCCACCAATAATTTATAAATTTTGAAAAAGATCTAATAAATATAAAAAAGAGACACCTAAGCTCGTGTACATAGAAATATATAAAATATTATAATTTACCACAGATAATTCACATCATAACAAATAGTGGGGATTCAACCCAGCAGTGTAAAACTGCAATACTTAGAATATATAAAAATTGATTTAGATAAAGCTTCCAAAAAGATAGGAAGAGTTGTATAATAATTATTAGTTTGAAAAGATTTGATATCAGTATAAAAAATTGAAATAATAGCCAAAAAATTTACATAAATGCACCTCAGATAATAATAATATATGAAATGGTATAATAAAAATATATTGTATATAAAGGAATTAATATTTTAGTTCAAGAAATTTAATTCAATTCATTAATTGATAAAATTGCAGAGATAGTATAATAAAGTAATTAATAGAATTATATTCAAGAAATTAAAATTGCTTCTATAATTTGAGTAATAATATAAGCATTGAGTAATTAAGTTGAAAATAATAATAGATCAGTGAATGATTTAATAAATTGATTTCAAATGATATTAAGTTATTAAAAAAAAAGATGAACCTTTAATAGTTGGCAAAAGTTATAAAGTGCACAAAGCAAAAGATATAAATTCTCAATCGTATATGCCGTGGTTTTTGGCAAGTATACATAATAAAAAATAATAAATACAATAAATTCACCAACCTGGTTCGAACAAATAACATAATAATAATTAATAATCAATGAGTGCCAGTTTGGTTTTGCGTGAGGGCGAGTCTATCGGAAAGTAATAAATACTGTGCGTCAAGCACCGTCCGAACATTTAAAAAGAACATTACTAAAATATACTACTCTCAGATGTCTAATCTGAATAAAAATAACAGCGTGGCTAACAACCAACAGCTGTGATGTGGATTCTCTGTTAAGCCTGTAGGAAACAAATGACGTGTGATGGTATTCCAAGCCATGATCCGGATCCCAAGCAGCGCTCCCACAAATAAAATAACGCGAACAAGGAGGAAACTAAGCTAGAAAAGAATTCCTAGTACAAAATGTAAAGTTAAAATTAATCGATGACTTTAGTATACTAATTTAAGATCTACGATTGCGTTGCGAGGTATTCGTCCAGCCCTGGATACGCGATTCTTACTTCAAGACTACGCTAGAACTAAACTGGCCAAACTTAATACTAGATAAAATTACCACACCGCGGACCCCGAGATCAACTCAACCTCGCAAAGCAAGAGACCCCTCATCCGATGCCCAATCTCCCTTGGTTCTCGGTGTCTCCAACCCAAGGACGAGAGAGCCCAAGGCGGAAACCCAAAAGAGGCGTGGCCCGGATGCATAAGAAAACATGAAGCTAAAAGAACGCCGCGCGAAAGCAAACAACGGCAAGGAACCCATGATCACATCGGAAGCTAAATGTAATTAAAAGAACAACATGGTTCGCAACTGGTCCGACATTCAAGTTGGAGCTGCACAAAAATAAAAAAAATGAAAGGCTAAAGAGATCGTATAATAACGTCCACTTTCTTCCCTCAAGGAATTTCGATAAGTAGGTTGATTTCCTTCATACAGTCCAGGCCGCTGCACAACATCATCAGTGTTGACAGACGATCGCTTCTATTATTCGCATCACGCCTGCCAACTCACCATCACCATAAACATCAGAGTGCGGTGGAATCCACACAATCAGCGGCAGATTCCAACGCCAAAAAGAGAGGGGACTACCGGAACCGCCTTCAGTACCGATAGTTCAACCCAAATACCAAGAGGGTTGACTGCTAGAGAAAAAAAAATCAGACGCGTCCGAGGAACATCTTCAGCACCCCGGATCACTAAAACACACCGGACAGTAGTGAGACACCTTCAGTTCCCACGACTTCCAAGGAGCTAGCAGCCAACAAATAATAATAAAATCTCCCCGCAGCCTGTACCGACAAAGATACATTGACAGAACAAGTATAACCAATCACTACAATCAATAAAAAAAATATATAATACAAATAGCAAACAAAACCGTCACGCAAAATCAAGTACAAAGGCAACTGGTATAAATAAAGATCACATGATCCCCAGCGCGATGTACTTAATTAGACAATTGTAGGTAATTTTAAATATAGGTGTTTTATCACTAGGTAGCTAAACTGACAGGCCCTTCCAAACGCCAAGACAGCGGTTGCGTCTTCCGGGAACACCATAACTCTCATCCTGGCACTATGGTGGATTTTAGAACTATGCTTGTTTACCAAAAGTTGGTCCAGATGCTGTTTGTGTGGTATGAATTGAGTAGGCCTCCTTCCCGAAAGGTCTGCAACCACCACCTTTGCGATGGACGTTCACCGGAACAAGGGTGTATTGCCATGTGCAGGAAAGAAGTCAGTAGCTGAAATAGTTTACCATAGGTGAGTAAAAATTCACAAAGAAATTGAAATAAAGAAATATAGAATTTTATAATAGAAAATATTACTCAATGACATAATATATATATAAAATTTGCGATAATTAATTCGATAAAAAGAAAATCAATCCAAAAAAGAAGCTTGTAAAAGAGCAAAAATAATAATTATAATTTATAAATATCTGAGGTGTGTAATAGACAAAAGACAAAACAGTAAAAAATTCCTTCACAAAAAAATTGAATATTAATAAATAGGCATTATTAAAATGCGGCCCTGACAAAATTCAAAATAATTGGTTAAGTGTCATTAGCACGGAAACACACCTTTCCATAATAATAAAAGAAAAAATCTTTGACATTGTGTGTGTCATAATGAATGAAGGTTTGATAACTCCTAAAGGTTTCAAACATAGTTGATAATAAATTAAATATCAGCATTGTAAAATATTGCCCAGTAATAAGCATGCTAAACAAGCAAAAAAAATTAATCAATTATTAAATTCAGGTTGAATTGAAAGAAAAAATAATTTAGTTAGTTCAAATGTAAATGTAATTAAATATCAAATTCCAGATTGTATTTGAAAGAAAAATATTTTAATACTCAAAGAAAAATTTAATTATATCATTTAACAACTATACATGAATGGAAATATTTTACCAAATTCAAAATTAACATGTATGCAACACGTATATAGAAAATTCTTAAATAATAATTTTTTTTTATTTATCCAAAAAAAATTGCAAAATCAAAAAGAATGTAATTAATAATTTAAGTGAAAGTAAATTGAATGTTTATGAATAATAAATAGCTGATTGCTAGGATTTGAAAAGAGAAAAAAAGAATTTAAAGATATTAATTAATGTTAGCTTATATGCTTTTTAAAAAATTAGGAGAGGACGGAAAGTTGCATATAGTTGAGTGAAAGCATCTAGAATGAAATCAAAAAGCTTTAAAAAAAATATGTCTTTAAATTAGAAAGGATTGACAGGAGAGAAAAAATTAAATTGATTCAAAAAAATATGTAGACGGAAGTTTTATATAGGAATTAAGAAGGAAAATTTTATTAAAAATATTCACCTGTAAAAATAATTATTTATGTATAATAAATAATCATTCTTACGAAAGAACAGAATCTTGAAATTAAATATTTCAAATAAATTCTATGAAGGTGTCATCTAGCGACCGCAAATGTAAGCGCGCTTGACGTTTAACGTAAACAGAAATCAATTTGAAATATGAATATTGAATAGGAATTAAAAATGACTAAATTTATTTCAATGAACGAAAGATTACTTCAATTTTATCAATAATGAACGCGAGATGAATAATTTCAATTGTCTACATTATAAAAAGAACAGATTTGAAAAACTAATATCGAACTGTCAAACTAGTAAAAAAAACAATGTAAAAACATATTATCCGAAATAAATGTAATCTACCGTCGCAAATAATTAATTGTAATAGCAAAATAAAATGAATAGAAAGTTAATAATTAAGAAGAAATGAATTCAGAATAATTTAGTGTCAAATTTTAACAAGAATGTAAATATATCACTCAAATAATCGATGACGGCTCGACTGTCGACTAAATAGTGGAATAACCCGATAATGATTTTATTCGAGATATAGAAATTATTAATTATTCACAATATAGAAATGGAACGAAAAGACCTTTTGTAAAATCCATTCCATAATAAGGTTCATCCTGCTGTCCAATTGATTTGGTGTTACATCCACTTAGTATGTTTCAATCCAATGGTTCTATCAAATTTGAGGTTAATAACTCTTGTCATCCAGTAGGTATATAAATGTTCATGTCGATCTCGTCCAAGTTTGACATCCTTCCTTCTCCTTTGAACTTTATTAAATCACTTTTAGCACCATACTAAACATAAAACAAACTTTTTGCTGAAACAATCAATGGTTAACACAAATTCCGATGCCCAAATATTGACATTTCCATACCAATAATGTGGGTATCACATAAATTATAGAAGAAATATGTATTGATGATAAATGTGCAAATTGTATTTCAAAATTAGGTGTAAACCATATAAAACACTCTTAATATTAATTTGCGAAGGAATAATTGTAGCTTACAACACAATATTAAATAAATTTCACAAGGAAAATAATGAAATTGGCGTGACGTATTGATCTCTCATTTAGATCGCCATTCTTCGCGTAAAGCATAGCCTAGTCTGACGTCTCTTGCAAGTACCGCGTAAGTCAATAAAAGACTATATAAATATATGAAAAATATAACACACATAGTTACGACCACCGAACCAGAAAATTTTAAGAAAAATATAACGCAAATAATACGTTTTAATTTGTCATTAATTAATTTACAAGTTTAATAAGTTATAAGAAATAGAATAATTATCAAAGTGCGTCTAAAATCACGCCCGATACGGAAGCGCACGCAAGCGATGTCACACGACGGTAATCAAAAAATTTAAAAGTGAGCCGGCAAAAATCGGTATAATTAGAACTAATGACTCTGAAAACAAAATACCGTTACGGTAACAATTATTGTATGAAATCGTGACTAGCAAAATTTAAGGTTTTATAATCGGAACAAATAAAATTTAGAAAATTAGGACAAAATAACGAACGAGTACATAATCCGAAACAAATAACTGTAGTCTTTAGGAGGTAAGTCATCGTGTTTTGGAAAAGAAATATTCAACAAGAAACACGATGCTTGTTGGGCGCCAATGTCATGGAAAAAAGGATTTTATGTCGGGGTTGGGATTAGGTATGGATGGGGATATAGGGAATAGGTTGGGGATATAGGGAAAGGGATAAGCATGAGACTCGGGGAAATGGGATGCAGGGTCGTGGGTGGTTTGACTTATTACCTCTAAGACCTCAGTTACCTGTCCGGTTACTTCGCTCATTCGTTGGATGTTCCTGTATAATAATAAATTACATAATGATGGAATAAATATAAATATCTCGGATTTGAGCGCCACTCTATGATGATGCATAGAGACAATAGTGAAGGATAATTAAATGAAAAGCAAGTAGAGAAATTGCAACAATTGTATATTAATAAATAAGATAACTTGCGGGCTACAGTGTATAAAAATGTATAATTACTTAAGTGAATCACGAGCACCTAAAGCGATACAATATTTAGATAAATTAGAACAAAAACCCAAAAGCTAATTCGGTCGGTGGACCGTAACATAAAATGACAATAAATACCGATTACACAAAGGGCTCCTCAGCCTTTTCGCTGCCCTCGATTCCTTCCAGGACGGAATCGAGGAGTGCGTCTTCGAACGTGTGGGGACCGTGGAGTTCCTCCGATCTCCTGGCGTGGGGGGGACGTCCTTCAGATGGCCATCGTCCACGTCTCCAAAACGTCAGGAAATCGAAAGCCCTGTGCCCAGGGCCCGAGGCCCGGAACTGGCCAAGACGTCTGCTTCCTTCGAACGATCAAGACTGAGAGGCGACTCCTGCTTCGCCTTTGTGTAAAAAGCCCGCTAGCTCCGATAGCGCCGGAAATAGTGTCACGAACTCCGTACAAACTATCCCGTGCGCAGGCGCGATCCGGTCGTACTTTTGCGTAGTGTTGCCCTCGTAAAGACTTCCTTGACTTAGTGTGTTATGTTATAAAATAACATGACATTGCGTTTTACGTATCGAAGAAATAATAAACACATTTTTTTTTATTCAACAAATGATTCACAAGATTTAACATTCATTATTGTTCATACATAATTTTAAAACACCTCCAAGAAAATCCGTATATGGCGTGAACATATTGATAAGACTAAAAACATAAATTCTCATTTGCATGTTTGGCTTCCTGTGGTAAATACTAATAGATTATAATTTGTTAATATACATTACAAAGTGTGACTTTACATCCTTCATTTGTCATGAAAAAAAAATAATAAAAATCATCCTCAACAGGTGGATCTTATGCTAAGTTTACATCTGACACTTATATCGTGATACTTATGCCATGTATCTGACATAAAATTTCATTTACTGTTTACATCTGCATGGTATCTGACATAAGTTCTGGTATACTTCTTACTGAAATAAGTCTCTACACTTCATTCAAGGGCAACATTTGGAATACATATTATGCGGTGTTTACATATTGCACTGTAACTTATTCTGACACTTATACAGTATACTATTCGTTACTAACGCTGTCAGTTGTCACTATGGTAATGTCAAAAGAAAAAGAAAGTCGCAGCGAATGTTATTATTTTAAGTTCTGTTGTCGCATTATTTTTCTTCACTCTTTTTTATATTCTATCGAATTCACATCCCATAGTTCCGGTTTTAAATAATATCAATCAATTGATTTGTTAATATCTGCTTTTTACCACTCCTTTTTATCACTCATCACGGATAACAATTTATTGTACAATCCGAAATAATATCAACTTCACCAGCTGTCCAACTAAGATTAATATGTCAGAAACTTGACAGAAAAGCAGACGGCGGCCAACTTTGGTGATATATCTCTGGAAGGCCGAACTTGTCGTATATGCAGTGTTTACATTTGCATATAAGTGGCTGGAATATGTGATAGGTGAGTGTCGACACACACCATATAAGTGACTGATACAAGTATAACTACTGGTTATACTAAGTGAATATGGTAGCATACACAAGCATCACGATATAAGTGTCAGATTTAAACGTACCATTATATTTCTTGTTATTTTTGTTGATTTCAGGCGATGCGGGATACGCTGTGGAAAACTATATGTTGATTCCAATTTTGAATGCTGAACCAGGGTCACCCGAAGCAGCTTACACTGCCTCGCTTTGCTCTACCAGAAAAGTAATTGAGCGGCTTGACAGTGTGCTGAAAGAGAAGTTCCAGTGCCTTAGAGGAAGAAGGGGTCTTCACTATAAGCCAAAGAAGGCCACCCTAATAATATCAGCATGCTGTGTGTTACACAATATAATGCAGCACTACAGGTAACTTTTCGAGTTTTTAATTTTTTACAACAACGGTAATGTGCAACGAGGCGATAACTATGTTCAACGAAATTGCTTCGGGTGTTGATATATTCCACCTACGTGAGGATGAGTATAGGTGGACGTTATTTTATAAATTTTTAAAATAGGGTCTGCTTAACTCATCCGGTGTATTTCCATGTACCTATATAATTAATATTTTTGTATGTACATATTTGTTTAATAACATATTATCTATCTCTTTTTTATGTCATGTTGTGAACGTCTTAAACTTATAATTTGTAATGTCCACAATATGTAAAAATAAATAAATTGAAATTGAATTGAAATTAATTATTTAGTTTTTGTTAAATTTTCGAAAAGAAAAACACATTTCCTTTTATACCTGCATTCACATTTCCTTTAAAACCATGCCCTTGCTTTTTCATACAAGGCGGTTCTGAGAAATAATTTTTTTTTTCGACCATGTCCGATTTAATGAGATCATTATGGGTCTCCACAGAGTGGAGGTTTGTATTAACAGATTTTTTTGTTTTTACGAGAAATGGATGTTAGCCACTTGCTCAACCTATTAGGTCCGTACTCTGATTCATACACAAATTGAAAAACAATATGTGTACTTGCCAGACCCAGGACTCGAACCTAAGACCCGCGACGCTATAGTCTGACGCTTAAGCATAAATTACATTTAGTTATTTATATATTCGCATTTGTAGTTGTGATATGAAAAAAATCGCTCGATTACAGTTTTTAGATGAAGTGTGCCCTCCATAAATGTCTTTATTTTTCTGTATGGTCAGAATTAGATAATTTGTGTAGTGTTACCCGCGAATCGCCTATGGTAGTACCACTATTTACAAAATCTACATGAGGATTACTCATATTTGTGCATTTATGGGATAAATGCATATTTTACTGCCAAAACAAACCCCATAACATAAACTATACAATGTCATTCTATATATAGAATTTTCATGTCGTACAATAATTATTGGTTTTACGAATCAAGGAAATATTATTGTCCATATAGACATTCTGGGCATGTTGTATGTCTTGGGCCTGGCACTAACGAGGTAATTTCAATCCATTGTCTTATTCAGAACATGGATTCCTTTTAAAATATTCAATTATTCCTACACTATGTATTTTGTTTACTGTCTATGTAGCAGTATGATAGCACCATTTTGAATGAATAATTTTTTAAATCTATTTCGATACCTGACTGACTACCTACCAATCGCATTTGCACATTCTGTAATATCTGAAAAACATTTTTAATATTAAAATATAGTCCTGATTTCATTATTGTGTTTTACATATTGTGACAATAATTGTACAATTGCGCTGTATTTTGTAATGGATTACGCTTGTCTGTAGTCTCCATAAGCGGAAACGTCTCATTTTGATTGTATACATTAAAATGATCGCTTACTCATGTGTTTGTCATGTAGAATGGTGTGACATTCTTCTGGCAGTATAGTCGACACATTTAGGTGTTGGTATTGTTACTTTCAAATCACACTAACACCGTTCCAAAGTGATTTCGTCGTGCCCGAAGAATCTGTCCTTCCTCTTTTTGGACCATTTTGAACATGACATATGACTGTAGCTGTGTTGGACAGACAATAAGAAACAGACTGCGTTAATTATTTTACATGGAAATGCGATCAAATTTACCCAAACTAACATTATTCAAATATTTAGATAACCAATCACAAAATACGCATATTATGTTATATGTATATTACGGAAACGTCAACTACTGTAGATAACAGTGGCGAAGGGTGGAGGTAGGCTGTTAAGATTCGCTATAAATAGTGCACACTAAACTTTTTTAGTCATATATATTTGTTTTTATTGAACTAAGACTACAATTTACAGATGGTGTTAGTTAGTTTTTAAAAATCAACTAAACCCTGCCTAAACGAAACCATAATAGTTTTAGTCTAATTTGGGCAATACGACAAAATTGTGCACACTTTTTCATTCATAGTTATTTGTTTTTGTTGGATTAAAAATACATATTGCACATATTCTTGGTTATTTTTTTTAAATTCATTAAGCCCTGCCTAAACCAAACTATAATATATATAAAATATTATTCTATTTATAAAATATTCAAAGTTATGTATGATTTAATTGCATAATTTTAGATATTTTATAGATATACATGTATTTTTTGACTATTATCTATTATGGCTTGGTTTCTCAGGGTTTAATTGAATTTTAAAAACTAACCAACATTATCTGTAAATTGTAGTCTTATTTCAACGAAAACAAATATCTGTGTCTGAAAAAGTTTAATGTGCACTGTTTATGGCGGATCTTAACAGCCTACCTCCACCCTTCGCCACTGGTAGATAAAGATAATCGATGGCCCCGTTTTACAAATGCGCCAACTTACAAATCAAATGTTAAGTCAAACGTATGTATAGTTCAAGTATGTATGTGGATGGTATTCAGTGGACTTTAGGATCCCAGAATCAGATTCGCTCGAAAAAGAGGCGGGCCATATGGAAATTCTCGAATTGGCTCAAGTTTTATGACTTTTTTTTCAGTTTACCAAATCCAGAACCGCCAGTTAACAGAAACGCTGCCATCTCGACTTCGCCATTGATTCTTCACCAAGAAAATAGAAATTATGATAAATTAAAGAAAGCATTAGCAGCCCGCCAGGAGATTGTTGATACATACTTTACCGATATAGAAGTACCAACATAAATCATACATTGAGGAGGTGTCAGTATTGCAGAAGCAATGTTGCCATTTTTAATAAACCATATTTGAATTTAATTGATTTTACATGATTTGAAATGTCTCAATAACATCACTCAACAAATGAGCTCATGACAATACCCAATAAAGAATATTCTTGAAAAATATTTGTACCTGACGGAATTTAGGAACTTAAACCACCCATGTAATTACTGAAATTTCCTGACAATATGCGTCTGTGATGACTGGACCGTCTTTTACGGATCGTATTCATAAACCCGAGACTCATAACCAGCGATCAAGAAGTCGCGGTCACCATTTGCGGAGCCCACCATATCCTGCGAATTTCGCAGATAGAGTTGTTTTTGTCCCATCGTTGGCAGCTTCAGCACAAAATTTGTGGACACTGGTGCTATCTCCCGTGGCTACGAGTATCAACCCCGCTGAGATTAATGAAAAGGAAAACAACAATGTGGTATGTATTAATCACCATTTTTATTCATTCATCACCAAACTATGATAGTTTGATTAGGCAGGGTTTATTTTAATTTTAAAAACTAACAAACAATATCTACACATTGTAGTCTTAGTTCAATGAAAACAGATACATTTCATTGACAAATCTTAGTTTGCACTATTTATGTTGGATCTCAACAGCCTACCTCCATTCTTCGCCACTGCTGCGGAGACTCATTTTGAGGTTAACCGATTTTTACAACCTGTCAAATAGTACCATAAAATGCCAATGCATAAAATACCATCGCGTCTCGCTTACTCTTGAAGAATGAGATTGGAAAGGCAGTCAGGACTTTGACGCGTAAACAGTTATTGTCACGATAGTTTAAAATACACACTATTGCTGCCAGTAAATCCATACACGTGTACAGGCGCTTTAAGACTGCAATACTATTTATAATTTTTCACATAGAAGTTAATTAAAACTTCTATTAGTTTAATCCTCAGTACCTTAATGAACACACACTTCCCCAATTGTGCAAAAAAAATTAATTGCCTCTACAATCGTGGATCTTGGCCGCCTCACGAAGAAGTTTCATAACATTTTTTTTTATGAGAAATCGATGTTAGCCACTCGCTCAACCAGTTAGGTCCATTCTTTAGATGCAAACATTCTGAAAAACAATACATAAATTTTGCCAGACGCAGGATTTGAGCCTGAGACCCTTGACTTACCAAGCAGATACGTTACCACTCAGCCATTGTATCTATTTATTAAAATTACATCTGTGTAAATGTTTCGGTTTTTATGTTTTTAGTGTGGCTTCTTCAAAAAGAAAACGAATGAGGAAAGAGGATTAAGAAAAAAAGAATCAAAAAAAATCATGTCTGTTTACATATTATATAAGTAATTATTATATTAAGTTCTTAT
Source organism: Rhyacophila brunnea (assembly GCF_057557595.1). NCBI lineage: Eukaryota > Metazoa > Arthropoda > Insecta > Trichoptera > Rhyacophilidae > Rhyacophila > Rhyacophila brunnea. The sequence goes on along the minus strand of NW_028232816.1, from coordinate 12,218,710 downwards.
TTTATACTATATAAATGTTATGTATTAAAATTTAAAAAAATTTTATCGTAATAAATATAAATTATATTGTGATTTTATTCATGAAAATATTAGCAGTGTTCTTTACTTACAATAGAAACAAATAATTCTCTCGGTTTGTTCCAATGAGGTTTGATTTTTTCGCTACACTCTGGAGATGTTACAAATGAAAATCGCACATTCAGTTTGGGCAAACACAATATAAAATCTCATTGGCCGATAACCACCCCATACTAATCAGTCAATGCCTCATATACTACGCCGAATAATGAATAGGTTTTGAACTGATAGAAATTGTGTGTGAATCAAATCTATGTGAATTTAGCTACTGACCTATCCTATATGGTAAATCAGACCTGGGCAAACTGCGGCCCGCCAAGTGTCGATGCCAATCACCGAGTTTGAACGGCTAGCATAATTGTATCAGCTGGTAAATTGATAGTAAATTAACATTTTCATTTACATAGTGAAGGTAATATTAACATACTGTTTTATGAAGAACGAGAGAACAAGATTGCTAGACTATTTTGCATAAAGGGTACAAGTACAAGTACAAGAAAGTGAACTCACTATAAGCACACAACTCCTGGTTTCATTCCTGATGAGGTCCAATACATTTATATGATTTTCTCAAAGCCTGGATGTTTCCGAGATTGTTTCACTTCTACTATACTAGGTACTGTCACTGGGCCTTATACCCTATTATGCATTGTAAAATATAATAAACGTGATTATATATATGGGGGTACAAAAATAAGAACTTTTGTACCATCGTAGGGAGGGTTGGCCACGGCAACATAACCCTTGATGTAGTTTCGCACTCTCTGGCAGCAACCAGAACACATATCCCAACCATTCAATCACCGAGGGCTTCCATGTCCGTTCACAAACTCGAATGTTTGTAACGCAGTCATACCAATTTATCCCTAAGATTCGGTGGAGACATACATTCCAAAAGTCAAGACTTGAAGCTTGGTATGATGCCATGTCTCACAGGTAGCACGCACGCATTCAACGTTTGGTCATCACAGAATACAGCCTTGACCTCTATGCGACTACAAGCTGGCTGAATGCATACCTACCATACCCATGCAGACTCAAAGCTCACTGGAAAGTCTGCCATCGTCGGCAACTGTGGTATTTAAGTATTTGAACCTGGTCACCAGCTCAACAGGCAGATCGGAACACCTAATAACTCAGTTCTAGAATATATACTCAATTTTACTTACCTTTCGTTGATGTAGCTTTATCGGTACTTAACTAATCAAACATGTGTCATCAGGCGGATTCTTTTAATTCAAACTCCAAAATACTTTTCAATTCCCTACTGTTTATTTTGGTTTCGAACTGAGCTGTCAATCTCAAAAGAATTCTAGTGTACTTATATATTTTAAGCAATCTTGTAAAATTTACATTTTATAAAATAATAGAAAATTGAATTACTAGTGATATTAGAAATTAGTATCAATGAAATCAATGGTACTTATTAAAACAGTTTTTTTTTTTATTTTATTTGTATCAAAGATAAATAAAACAAACAATGGCAACATGACATTTAAAATTTATAATTACCATAGTAACATAACAAAATCAATAAATCTCAAGGGGGTATCTTCTAAATTTAAATTCGCTAAAATATCATACAGCCCTACAAACTTATCTGAAGAATGGGATGGGGGAGCCACTGTCAAAAACTACCCAATCAAGACTCGTAACTGAAAAAATCTGACATTTTCAAAATGGTGTCCTATTGTAGTTGATAATTCCATTTTGGGGATTCTACAGATAAGTTAATATATAAGATAAGCCTGTACCTATCAACAAGATGATTACCTCCTTAGTCAGTGGCGAAGACTAACCGTTGGACAGAGGTATACAATTATTGTAACAAGCTAAAAGAATAATAGGTACACACTTTGATAGTGATCGATATAATAAAATACCTATAGTAGATAGTATCTATTTTGTTCCAAGATGTTCAGTCAGGTTAATCTAAAAATTTCAGAATTAACATTATAAATATTTCTGAAACTTTCTAATTTCCCCAATGTGTGGTGCTAGTAATATTCATAATAGTATTAGTTACAATTAACAGACTAATAATTTCATACTATTTAAAGATGTTGCTAGTTTCTCACGTCGTAATCAAATGATATATCAATCTGCACTATTCATGGCAATTACACTATTTATATTAATTATGTTTAGCAATTTTTTAAATATCGATTCTACACCACTAAGCTCTATTGCTTATACTAACATTAAATGATATTTATCATACAAAATTAAGCTTAACTAACTAATAATGTAAAAATCTACCGCAGTTTAAACTAAACAGTGACTTTTGTTATTCACCATTTCTTCTCCAGATAAAAATAAAAAAGCATAAAAAGACTACTATAATGTGAGTTGACTAACGTAAAACACTTTTATGAGTCAATTACCAATTATAGGAAAATGGGGGACATTATTAACATGCTAGGGAATGTGCATATTGATTGGAATTATACTATGTAATTTCATCCAGCGATTGGGACTTCAGACTCCAGACCCTGTGCTACCGTCCCTCTCTGTTACAGTGACTGGTAAATGATAGTCATTTTAGCAATATTAACATAATATATAATTGAAACTTATAATATAATCGTTTAGAGCGTGATGCAGAACCATCTGGATTAGCTTTAAAATAAACACCATCCAGAGTTCCTAATTTAGCTCAACTTAGGCGTGTCTTGGCCGTATTTTAAATGAATTCATCATGTGCCACTGCCTTTTTCAATTAATTTACTACCTATTATTATGTATGGATAATGTAGGCGACACAATCTAAGTTGCCGATAATGGCCTTTTAATCTTTTCTAGGCCTCACGATATTACTATAGCAGCATCTGATAGGCCACAGATTTTTAACGACACGTTGAATGTAGAGTGAAGCTCTTATTAAAATCGCTGTAATACCGATAATTTGTGGCTTAGTATTTCATAATTATTATTCAAATAGATGTCAGTGTTTTTAATTTTTTAGATTATGCAAATCAATCGACAGTAACTGGTAATTTGAGTTTAAAGTCGGACGAGATAACTCGCGAAATTTGTATGTGCGGACTGTCGATCACGGCCTCATCGAGCGAGAAACTCACTGAAGGCATAGAACCGGTTAAACATCTTAGGTAGCTATCTTAGGGACTTACAAGCCTAAGTATGGTTCTGTATCGTGCTCCTAGAGTCTAATCCGAAGATGTCTTTAGTCTAAATACTCCAACTTGGGGTGCGGATAATTGAATGAATACAAATTAATGTACCGATGAAAGTTAAATATGCGATTGTAAATACTAGATAAATGTCCGCCTACTCATTTTTTTAAATTTAATCCTCTGCACCTCAATAATAATTAAACAATTGAATCTTCGAGTTGCAAAACTCGCTCTGGAAATTTTGCAAATTGGGGTTTTTATCATTATCGTTCTAAGTCAGTTAATATGTGAAAATAAAATTATATAATAATATTGATGTAGAAAGTATGAAATAAACAGCATTTTCTTATTAATTCTTTGGTAATTTCATCATTATCAAGGTTTTTTTCTCGATCAAATTCTTTCTTACGTTTTCGGACTCCTGTAAGCTTTTTCTCAATCGCAGCAGTGTAGCCGCATTTCTTTTCTGAAAAGACATTTTATTTTAATGTGACAATACAGAATCTACAACTTATTTGACAGAGCAAACATAAAAACTAACACCGTTTTTTCAAGATTCGATGCGATTTTGGATAACGAAATTCGGATGACGGGACATCAAATTATGTATGTTCAATAAAGAATGTTACATTCTTAAATCTTGTGAATTACTCTTTGAATAAAAAAGATAGTTTATTAATTCATTAGCAAGTGCAAGTGATGTTGAGATAAAAATTTTGAGAGATCTGACATTGGCTAGGATTCAAGGTAAGTAGGTAAGTACCTATTATTGGTACTCTGATTCAAACCGCAAAATGTGATTGCCAAAATTAATGCAATTTCGTCATGGGTAGGACGCAGATGTCTCAATTGGTTCAAATTATATTTTTTCTTTTATCGACACAATTGTGCCGAGATAAAAATGACTTGCATTAGTGTTACAACTGTGGAACCATTTTCATTGAATTTTATGGTAAATTATATAGAATATTTAGATGAACAAACATAAATAACAATGAATCATATGTACAGTAAGTAACACAACATGTCAAAATGAGCTGCAATCTTGTTTACGTCGCCATGTTTCAATGCTGTTAAAGGCCGCATTAAATGCAAATGTTGTCATACAAAAAGTTCACATGAATCTCTCTAGATACCTAATCTTTGGAAAACATGTTTTTCTGATTTTGTGTCTATGGACAAATAGCAATAATTATTCTGACTATATATTCAGTTCAGTCCAAACCGATCCAATAGTTTAGACTTGTTCCAAACTTAATACATAAAAAGACCAATTACCATAATTGTTTCTTTACGGACTTGGCGGATGTTGTAAAATAATAGATAATTCTTATATTATTGTGACAGTAAAAATTAAAAAAAAATATACCAACATGTAAGATATAATTATTTTCCTTTGCTTCAGAGAGTTTCTTTTGGTTTTCAAGCCGGGCGACATTACCTTGCTCTTCCAGCTCTTGGACTTGTGCCGACATCGCATAATTCACCTTCTCCGTCTTCTTTCCACTGTCATGTTTCAATAACTTCTCGTAAGGCACCCTCAGAGCTTCGGAATCTATGGAAATAATATTCATATGAAAAACAGCTATATCCAAAAATCAGGTAAGTATTTATTTCCAAATACCGATATTTCCACAATTCAATAATTGTTGTAATCAACGTTTTTGTGTTTCAAGCTTAAATGATTTGTGTTAATGTTGCCTTTTAATCAATTTTTACCATCCCCGCCCATCGTCACATAAGGTTTTACCCGCCTGTCTCCCCGATCACCAATATTGTGTTTTCAGATCCTTTTATATTTTTTGTTTACTTTGTGACATCACATTTTCTCTGCCTTCTTCGTCACAAATCATCACATTATACCAGACCCCCCCCTAAAGCATGACGTCATATATGGACGGTAGTAGGAAAATACGCAGATATTCCGTCGCGGAAGATGCGCTACGGAACACCAATACATTGTATTATATGTAATTTGCCGTCAGCGGGCACATTACGCGGAAGATCGATTGTCAGTTAGCGGGCCGCTCAATTTCGGTGTCTGCTCCGCCCTCCGCGCACAGATCTTCCGTCAGCGTCAGATCGGCAACGTCGCATTGTACGTTACTTAATGCAACGCGGCACATTCGGCGGATAGTCGGTGTCGCGTGCACAAGTAAATAAGCGTTGGCAGTCGACTGATAATCTGCCATGGAATATTGAATTTGGCTGCAATGTTTAGTAATGGATTTACTGCAAAGTAATTTCAGCGAAGAAATTTCCGTTTGGGCTTAGCCTAAGTATGTAGCAGCCATAATAGATTACATATAATAATATGATTAATGTAATTGGTATTTTTATTGAAAGACAGAATCCTATTACATATTATAATTTCTTCATTTACTTTGAAAAAATAACAATTTCATATTGTCTATTACTTTATATTATTATCTATTAATAATAACATAAACTTATACTTTATTGGTTTATGTCTACAATAATAGTTTTCTTATATGAAATGGTGCAATCGGCAGTATGCGCACTTGCTAAAGTAGTCACTTTAATGTTGCTGTAATCGTGTCATGTGAAACAAACCACATGGTGTTGAGTGAATTTTATTTTATGCGACAATATATTGTGGCACACTTCCCAATCGTTTGTCGCACACCAATTAATTTCTGAATTAGATAGTAGGCTATAAATATTTAAATGAATTATGTTATTACTGTTGATCGGAGAGTTTTTCTTGTGTTGTTCCATTATCTTAAAATACACTTCCGTCATTGTTTTTTCTGATTGCGCCGCCAGCTCCAATTTTAACCGTGTCCACTGGACATCCGCCGATTTCAAAGAATATTCCTGCAAATGAAAATAAAGTATTATGTCTATACACTGGTGACGAACGGCATCTAGTGGAGTGAGGTTAACGACAGGTAAATGAAAAAAAGTGCACACTTGAACAGTTATAGTAACGGGACGTGGTTGAAATGTGTTTCATCTTCAGCATTTTACCGATTAACTTGATTGCATGAAGTAATGTAGTATTTTTTTATTTACTTATAAAATATCATAATCAGTATATTTTTATTCTTCTTTTTTTGATTCTGTCTTCTATCTAAGGTTGGCGACCAAATTGCATTACATCTTCCTATCCTTGGCCAAATGTATCCGATCATCAATGTTTGGATAGTGAGCTACTTACTGAGGTTGATGCCTGATGAGCTTTCTCTTAACATAATCACTGCTAACCTTTTAATTACCACATTTAAATAACACATTAATTATATCTAATGGCCGACTCCGAACGCGCCAGTCGCGGTTTTAGCACTAAATGAGTTAATGATGAACTGGTGTAAATCATATTGCCTAAAATATGGAGCATTTAACAGCAGCAGTTTAGTGGTCTGCTAATCCAATTTTTCTCCATGTCTTTCAATTTATTTTCTGCTTTTTCTAGTTTTGATTTGAAAGTTTTATGTCACATATCATCATCTTCATCTCAGACTGCTACTCGCACATAACTATAGATGTAATAGATGTACATATCTAGCTACAAGCCATATGTACACTGGCCATCAAGCTTCCACGTCGCTAGGATACCAGCTATTCGCCAAAGGCATGCTTTATCACTCCCATGTATATCTACTCATTTAATACCTAAATGATTTTTTAAATATATTATGTTACTTTTTTTATCCTCAACACCTCAATTATCTCTTACCAATTTTTGACAATAATTGTAATTAATTTTTTTTGTAAGATTCTGACAATATCGTTTCGACCCTTCAAATCCTTGGTGGCTCTCTGCGGTGACTTTAGTTTTGCAAGTACTAGTTCTTGACCATTAAACGTCATAATCATCTACCTGAAGCAAACCATAGTAGGTACATATAAGATAAAAAAACATTCTTCTATCTATAAAATATTTTAAATTATGCCATTAAATTACACATAACGCCTGGCAACTAGACAACCACTGGACAAATACCACCATACAGTGGTACCCAAGGAACACTAAACATCCACAGGGACGTCCGAAAACCAGCTGGATGGACTAACTCCTAGGACTAATCCAAAGTTCGATGGATGTATGTGGCAGCGAAGAACTAATGACCGAGAAAAGTGAAGGGAGCTACGGGAGGTGTTCATCCAGCTGTGGATCGACCCCGGCTGATGATGATGATGACTCTTTATTAAACTATTTCTTTTTTTCAACGAATAGGTACTTAATTCACAAGATTTGAGAATGTAAAACTTTTTATATTAATATATAATATTAAAAATATGATGGCCGACGTGGCTTGAACCTATAACCACTGTATCGATGCCTATTGGTTTTTCATGTACCTAAATTTAATAATTTTCCTATTTGGACCTTAATACATGTGGGCAAGATAGGGATTTCTCGAGTTCCTAGAAAATATTCTGAGGGTTCAGCTAAACAAAAAAGATTGGGAATCACTGAATTGAAGACGAAACCTAAGTGAACCGGTTCTATGCCTTCAGTGAGTTATCTCACTCCATGAGGCCGTGATCGAAAAGCCGCACATACAAATTTCTCGCCCGACTTTAAACTCAAATTACTAGCCACTGTCGATTGATTTGCATAATCTAAAATAATAAACACACAGTGACATCTGTTCGAATAATTATGAAATACTAAGTCGGAAATTATCGGTACTACAGTGATTTTAATAAGAGCTTCGCTCTACATTCAACATGTCGTCGCTATGGGATTGGTTTGTCGAATATCCGTTTTTGTCGAAATCAACCTTTGAATGCAGAATGATTTTTTGTATCTAAATTCACCAGAACCATCCTTTTCTTTAAATTGCTTTGTAATGAAAACAGCATTCATATGCTTTAAAAACAACAATTTAAATACCTTCATGTATTTAAATATAGGATAATCAAATTTGTTTTTCGTCTCCTGAACATTTGACATTTGGTCTATTCGACAGACCAATCCTACAGCGACGGTGTGTCGTTCAAAATCTGCAGCCTGTCAGATTTTTTTTTTCGAACATGTCCGATCCTAATAGGATCATATGGGCCTCCACAGAGTAGAGGTTTGTATTAACAGATTTTGTTTTTTACGAGAAATGGATGTCAGCCACTTGCTCAACCTATAAGGTCCATACCCTGACTCACACACAATTTGAACAACAATATGTATACTTGCCAGACCCAGGATTCGAACCTGAGACCCACGGCGTGATAGTCCAACGCTTAAGCCGCGCGGCCACCTTGGGTGTCCTGTCAGATACTGCTATAGTAATATCGTGAGGCATAGAAAAGGTTAAATTATCAGATTATAAGAATACTGGAGGCTTTTGAGATGTGGTCGTATTGGCATACCATAAAATTTTTCTGATCTGATCATATTATTATCAATGAGGACGTTTTATTTATGGTATAAGTGCAGACGATGGTCATATTTTTCACAATGAGAAGTATGATTTACTCCACCTTATAATGCAGGGAAAGGTAGAGAGCATTAGAAACATTATCTTCACTAAGTGGCTCTATGTCAAAAACGTTGGTGATATGATACGACTGGCCCAGTATAGGGAGATGTAGATAGGTATAGTTGTGTTAACAAGAGTTGAGGCGAAGCAATACTCACACAGACGCATTGTCTACAAACAGAATGTTTCAAATTTTTAAATCGACATCAACGTGTAGGCATGTTGTCCTCTTTTCGCTATAAGCGCAATAAGTAGGCGTAAGCAAGACAAACCGCTGTTTCTCGTAGACGTTGTGCAATGCCCGTTGCCTCAGAAATGCACCAATACACAATCTTTCGTATCTGTGTTTGTCTCAACTTTCATTATGCGACCTATACCTACTGCAATTTGGTCAGCAACCGTTTATGGAAGACAGTACCTAAAGAAGAAGAATGCGATTGTGCTTTTAGTTAGGATTTTATTATATTCCCACAGATTCAATCCAAAATGGCTGACACAACAATAAGTTGGATATTAGTTTTATTTACCTGAATGTCTTTATTTTCTTTTTGTATAGAGCGCCTCAGTTCACTATTTTCATTCATAATTAGTTGCAGAGCACTCTTCAGTGGCTTAACCTTGGAATTTGTGTCATCCACTTTTAATATAACTGTAGCAAAAAGACAAATAACATATAGGTACCTAATAATAATATTGTTTTACTGTGATACTAAATACCAGATTTAAAATGTCAAATACTATGCTAATCGTACCTGCTGTTAATTTATTTTGCAATATTTCCAAAGATTTTGTTAATTCTTTTTCTCTTTTTACATAATACTGGCTGGAGCTGGGCTCCATAATGACAAAATCAAAATTGAAAGCAACAATTATTATTAATACAACTTGACATCTAATTGTACAAGCTGGCGCCGAAATTTTTTAAAAATTATTGCTATTACTAAAAATTAGTTTTCACAATTTTGGTAGAAAAATACAAAGAGATTGAAAATGGGAGGATCCAATCTCTTTGGAAAAATATTAAATTCAGTTGAATGGTTCATGAATTATTAAAAGTCAAAGAAGATGTCTTGATTCCAATCGTTTGAATGAAAATCTCCACTGATGTAAAAAAAATCCGTAACCTGATGCTCTTTCGTGAGTATTTTTATTGACAGAAAGCCTATTCTTCAAGTTATATTTAGTTGTTTAATGCTGCTGGTATATTTTTTGTGTGTACATTGTGTAGGTTACTAGTTATAATAACAAAAACAACTTGTAAAAGACTAGATAATAATAATTATTATATCAGTAGTTGGGTATACATAGTAACTATGTACTTAAGGAATATTTCATTATTTAACTAGCAACATAAACTGTTGCTACAGTAAAAAAAATATTTCCCCTATTAAAGGATTATAAATAATTTCTCATTAGTTATTGTTGTTCTCAGTGTAAAATAATAATAATATTATCTTTCCAATCTCTTTGTGAAAAGGTAATTTATTATTCTTAGATTGAAGATTGTGCATTTTGAGAAGAAAACTATTTTTTTAATAAATTTAGTAATAGTTGTAAGTACCTACCAAAATTATAAAATATATTTAGGTAAGTAGGTAGGTACCAAAGAGATTACCTTTGCAATTTTTTTTTTAAATAGGACATTTATATTTTTGTGGTATTCATGTTTAAAAATTACCTACATAATATTAAATTATTGAAACAGTTTCATAAAAGTATTAGGTACTAGAAGTGGCAGCTTATTTTTATGTGTGGACATGCAGTAATAACCATGGTAACGCTTCCAACTAAATAATGCACAAAAACCTGCACTGTTTCTATTCACAGAGAAATAGTTAAATACCTTTATCATTTTATTGGAACTTTGAAAACAGCAATGTTATTTTTATGGCGGGTCATCAGTAGGTAGGTACGTTATGAAATGTTTGAAGGCATTGTTTGATTACCTATTAATATTTTACAAATGATAAAAGAATAAAATAAATATAGGTAGGTTTAATGTAGACAATAAAATAATAATGACTTGAACATGAAATTTAAAAAATAGATAGGTAGCTACCTACTTAATGTATTATTTTTATTTGTTTTATCTTACTCAATCAAAACGTTTGATGAATATTATGAATTTAATTTTAAAAACCACATGGAAGTAAATAAGAAAGCATTTTGAATAAAACTGATATAAATTTCCATAAAAAAAGATTAATATTATAATTGAATTATAAATACCTACGTAAATTAGAAATTACCTACCTATATAACCGCCATTGTGATTTTACAGTGTGACAACACTGCCGATAAAGTGCTTCTTGTCGGAGCATCCTTTACGAAAATCACAAATTGTCCGATTTGCGAGGATTCGCGAAAAGCAACGCCATTTTTCGTGTGGGTTTTAAGTTGTGGTGGGAGTATTTGCAGATCTGATATAGCCGAACACTATTCTGTAAGTCTTATATTTTGCATGATTGTGTATTTCTGTAGATGTGTTTAATATAGCGGGCGAAATACAGCGGCGTCATAATCCAAAATTGTATTGTTATTTTGATTGACACACAGCCGTTGTTAGTTTCATTAGACGTAAAATTATTGTATTGTCGCTGTTTAATTGAGCCGCAATTTAAGTAAGAAAATCTAAAAATGTTATAAGCTTGACTTTGAGATAACAACGTTTATTCCGTCGACGCATTTTGATAAGTGATAACGATTTTAATGTGAAATGGCTTCGCATCACGCCCGGAATACCGCGCGTGAATTGAAATAAAAAGCAAAAAAAGTTTTTTTTATCGCTGAAAACATAATACGATCTGTCGCAAATCTTGAGTTATCATTTGACAACGTTTTGTATCGCTCAATATGTCATAATGTACTCACATGACCATTACGGCGAGTGATTAGACTTGTCAGAATTTACGAAGTCATTCCGATTGTCACATGCAATTTTCGAAATTTATGAAAGAAAACGTAAATAATTTCTGTTTTTTTCTGCCCTATTCAAGACCATTACATTAATTTAAAACCACAGAAATAAATGCATTTGTATCGAATAGATTGAATGTCGCTTTATCTACTCATATTAAATCCAACAATATTGTAGTATTTTTACTAGTAACTAGGTACCTACTAGTAGTAAAATAATTACCTACCTAACTTTGGATGATTATAATTAATTGATGTACCTACTTACTATTAAAAATGCCCTTCCCGACTATACTGTATTACGCACCGATTATTAAATTATTTAAATTAGTAGTTATAGTCCTAGTTATTATAATATTATTAGATGTGTCTTTTTTTAATATTTACGATTAATAATACAATTGACTGTCAGTATTTAGACAAATACTGTCAACAACAATGTATGGTAGCACATTTTTATCGAAATTATCGGATGCTTAATTTGATTGTAACAGTCAGCCCGTAGACACGAGACATTGACTGGTGGGTGACCTTCATGCAAAAGGCATTTTATATTAATTTTATTTTGAAGATTTGTTTATTTTTTTTAAATACGTTAATTTAACTACGTATTTAAATGGGTTTGTTTGAAACACGAATACAGTTGTCAATGCGTATTTTTTAAGCGTTTGAAAAGCTGATTAGGGATCGGATTATTATTTTTCTTCTATAAGGCGGCGTTTCCCAAAACGATGGTCCGCAAGGAATTAAGCGTTCTACGAGGGGGTTTCTGGTTTTTGTAATATGGAATTTTAAGAAAGGGGGTAACGAAGAGTAACAAAAATATTTATTTACACTTAAAACTGTGCTGAGGGAAGATTGTTAATGTTATTAAAAATTGATCATTGCAGTAGGTACCGATAATTTTAAATTATATATGAAAATATGGATAATCACCTCTTGGCACTGTTTTTACATTCAGAAGTCGGTGGCATCATAGTGTGGTACCTGACATAATGGTTGATGCTACAACTAACATTTTGTGGTTTTCCTAAATTGCATTATCTTACAAAATGATAATCCTACATTATATTAAATTCTAAGGGTTATTTTTAAGTCGATAGCTATTTCGTTTGTAACGCCGTTATCAAGCTACAGACAGAGATAAACGACTCGACTACACTAAAGTATAAAACTTATAGAATGAATCGGGATTATCTCTCCCTCACATTGGGTGGGAGTATTGGGACTATTCAAGAATAATACATACGCACTATTTTGTCGATATATTCACACAATGAAAGGAAAAAACCATGTTTTTGTTCGCTGTCTCGTAAGTTATAATTTTGGACTCATTCAAGGAAAAAATAAGACTTTTCCAGCATGTAGGTATAAGATTTTTTCAAAAATCCGTAACTTGAAGAGATTCGTAGCGCGAATTAATAACGTCGCATGTGGAGCATTTTTATACACTACGCCAAATAATTTAAGGGGTTCGTTAATTTTTGCAAATAATAAAAAGGGTTCTGTGACTAAATTAATTGGGAAACGCTAATTATTATTAAACTCACTATTATCGATACAGACCCACCCTTGATCCCTGGTTTTAACACCAACCGGATCAGCAATTCATCAATGTCTGGATTACAAATACAATTTTGTATCCTGTGGAAATTTGTTTCTGTTCTGCATTACGCACTAATTCTAGACCAAACTTTATTTTGCTAAACAGATAATTTGCTTTATAGAGGTTTATCTTTTGATATCCCGTCTACTCTCGGTCCTAAATCTTTATTTACTACGTACTTCCACTAAACTTGATCCACCCTTTAGGTCTTTTAATATCTCTATGATGAGGTTTGTCCAGCAATCCACTTTGCTATGTATTATATTATGTCTGCCATTTTTTTGCGATCTCTGTGCGTTATTCCCCACGTGCATCTCTCCTTACCGCGTTTTGTAAGCATGGGGCTTGAACCTCTTGAATTCAATGTTGACGTTTCACAATAGGGCAGTAGAGTATATATTTCATAACATTGCACTCCGGTTCTAGGATGAAAATGAAGTAATATAATTATTCTAAAAATATGTTTTTTACATCAATATTATCTATTTATTTATTTATTACTACATTTATATTAATACAAATGTATATCATTATTTGATCTAATTTATGCGAGGTAATCAGGACATAGGCGTATCAGTGTAGTAAAAAGTGCAAAGTTATAAAACGTACACTATACGTAGGTAGGTACCTACTGGTATGAAACATTTGTTGTGTGCATCCATACATGTACATGATAATATTGACCTCAACTATGTTCCATGTGAGGAGGTACCAAAGTACTTTCAAACGTTCAAAGGTAAAAAGGAAAAACAATCTTATCGACTTAACAATGCCTCTCTCCCTATTTCAAGGATTTTCTTTTGTCTTGTGGGAACGATTGATATCTTTCTTTCAATAAGTATTATTATATTACATAGTGGAATACTACACTGCATGTAATAATAATACTTATTGAGTTGAGCGGGTTTGTTTGTGTACCGAGTGTAATGTATGAAAATATTAATTAGCTAAATGCTTCGATCTTTGACTTTATACCTTGCATTATCGTGGTATTATAAATTATATGATCAGAACCATTAATTTTATTTATTGTTGGGCATCATTCCCATTGTAGATTTCTCATATAGGTACTAACTTTTTAATACACTAGTCAGTATGTGCTGGCGCGCACACAACCCCCCTCAGAAACGGAAAAAATATTAATTATGTAGGTTAATGGAATATTGCCTTTTCTTATTCTTCCCCACGGCTGAGGGTCGTGGTCCCACTCATCTTGGCATTCTACGACACACAAGACCTATCGTAATTGAAAATATATACCATAAATTGGTGCGACTACCTTGGGCCAATGTTTGTTTTAATATTTCGATGCGGCCTGAGGCATGGTCTAAAAAGATCGTGAATAGGCGATGCGCGGATTGTGCAAATGACGCGAGCCGAACGAAATATAATTTGTCATAAAAATTGAACATGCGTCCCTTTAATGTTATGTTTATTATTATATTCGTAATAATAATAGTATATTCATTGACATGTTTTCTTTTTTGACTACATAGGTACGTAAAGTTTTTTAGTCATCTTACACGATTTAAGAATATATTCCTCCGACGCCATCACAAAACAAATCGACGTGCGCACACTTCGACTGTCGGTCTCCGATTGGCGAGTCCAGGCGACGAGTGAGAAATTTCGTCGCACCTACTGTTGAAAATTATTTGCCGTAGATATACTGTAGACAGGAAATTATCTTAAAATATTGTTGCAGTTATAAGATGCTAGACATTTGCACGACATTTGAATCAAACGGTGTCAATAATTCGCCAAAGATCTTTGTATTATTCGAAACTAACTAACTGTAAATAATGACAGCGAGTATGACGTATTTTTTCAGTTTTGTCGCGCGGTTGGAACTATTTGTAAGTTTTTCACTAATCGCGCATGCTCCTCGGCCCGCTCTCTTGCCACGGGGGATGGGGCGGTGTGTCATCGAGGCGGGGTGGGCGCCGCGGGGAGGTAAAACCGCGCTCCTAATTATCATCATCCACCCCGCGAGGGAATCGTCAACAAACGGTCGCCTGGCAACGACAAACCGATCGACCATGCCCACTTACCCGCCGTGCAATATTTACCCCACACCACCTCATCCTTCCGCACGGCATGACGTGTGATATGACAGACGTCAATATAATGTACTTCTCCTGTAATTTGTTGGTTTATTCAATACCGGCTGCCATATTATAATATGGCATGTGGCATAATATGGCGAGCGTGAAGATCTCTTCGACAATAATAGTCAATACGGTCGCTTTTTCTATTTTATTTTTGAATATTTGGACCTTAACCTGTATCTGCTGGATTCGCGCCAGTATGTTTTATACCAATTAAACTATGGGCGCCTTAGATAATTACGACGATTTTAAGTAGTAGTTGTTCCATGAAATGCTTAACGAATTGCGTTATAATTGCGCGAATCCAGCAGATACAGGTTCAAGTCCCGTCGGGTGTCGTATTTCTACTACTATTTTTCTAGTGTGTATATGCATGAGATGTTTTCAAATTATGTATATTCAGTATATAAAATCTTACATTCTGAAATCATCTTGTGTCTTATTCGTTGACTAAAAGAAATAGTTAATATTAAAACTATCTTATTTTTCTTTGCTTTTCTCCCATGAGGTTTTTTTTTTAAAGAAAGTCTCGGGTAGTTGCTCCCGGGTTGCAAATGCTCATCGTTCTACCTACGGGGTTAGTTAAGTGGTGCGTTTTCCTATAATATTTCTAAGTTAGTAGACATCTACTTAGCAGTCGCGAAGGGTGGAAGTAGGCTATTAATATCCGACAAAAATGGTGCACACTAAACTTTGTCAGTAATGGGTATTTGTTTTCATTGAAATAAGACGACAATTTACAGATGGTATTGGTTAGTTTTTAAAATTCAATTAAACCTTGCGAAAACCAAGCCATACTAGATAAATAGTAAAAAAATACTTAAAATTATGCAATTAAATCATACATAACATCTAATGTTTTATAGATAAATAATATTTTTTATACATTATAGTTTGGTTTATGCAGGGTTTAATGAATTTAAAAAAATGAACCAACAATATGTATTAATTTATATATATAATTGTATCATATCGCCCAAAATATACCAAAACTATTATGGTTTGGTAAGACAGGGTTTAATTGATTTTTAAAAACTAACCAATACCATATTATGTAAAGGCCAGCGCCTTACGCACTGCGCCACGAGAGCATGTGTGCATGTGTATACATCACGTGACATGGATGAACTGCTGATAAAATCCTAAACACATGATCACTTATCCAAATGTTAGGTAGATATTATTATATTTTACTTTTAAAGCCGTTTAGCTGAACATCTCATTTAGAAATGATGTATTAACGTTAGCCCGTTTTGAAATACACCCAATCTTAAGTACAAATCTAACCCCAGTTTTTTTCTACGCGCGATTCTCAGATATTTCATATTTTGTCGTTTATCTTGTCATACTCATGCGGAGTTGTATTCACGATTTCCACAAACATTTTGACGCTCGTCTTGAATAAATTTCACATTGGATCGGATTATGATGTCATGTATTCATGATAGTATCCTCTCGTCTAGCTCGATTTGTAAGTAGTGTGGTTCTGGTGCGGTGTTACTCTGTCTTGAATCATCAGTAATCATAAATCACTCAAGGGGTCCATTGACCTGGGCTTGGCTTTAGATATTTCAATAATAATAATTATATTAATATGTTGACTTTCGTAGCTAGGTTGGTAAATAGTCGAAATAATTATTAATTAAATATAATTATCAATTATATGGATTTTACTTCTATCACCCTATCACGCTCCAGCATTCAGAATCACAATGTTGTATCACTATCGTGTCTCCCACATCCTGAAGCGGGCTCCCAGGCCAGTCTCTTTGGCGCCCCCCCCCCTACCTATCGCAGGGTTAAAGGCAGTGTGACCGTCTTCGAAAGCGTTTTCCTAATGGTGTTCCAGGTTAAAATAAAGGTGTTCAGTGTATTTTTAGCGATTTTTTTGTATTACTGAATACAGCCATTTGAATTATGGAGTTGTCGAAATATCGACACACAATAATCAAAAATTCCGTCACACAACCACATATTTTAAATTTGTAATACTTTTGACGTAAAATAGTCCCGCAGGCGACTTTTTACAATTAGAAAAAAATATGATGTGTGTTTATCTCACTCATAAGGTAGACGCGCCACACAGCCCCCCCCCCCCCTCGTGGGGCCGTGATCATTATCCTCGGTCTAGCATCACATCCCGCGGCATGCAGCGTGTATATCACTTTTGAGGCACACTTGCGAAATCCGTGTTACTACGCCTATAAGGAGCATATGTCATGAAATTGCTACCACATTGATTGGCTCATGAACTTGATTGGTATGCCCCAAAGATTCGGTCACATCGATCCTTAAAGTTGAAAAGTAATACTCTTGAGCATTGGTAATGGTCTTACGACTATTATAGTACAGGTATTTATAGCAGGTATGCATTAAGGTGTTTAACAACACGAATTTAGTCCTCGCAGACTACAAAGACGACGTCCACGTGTCTAAGTCAGCTGAATGTAACTCCGACATGGCCATGTGGATACCAAGTTTAGTCGAATCCACAGAACAGATAATATTATTATTTTATATTATTATTTAAGTATATTATTTCTGAGTTCCCTGGTCGAACCACTTTGGCAATTGTTTGAACTCGGTTCCCAGTTCGACAGGCAGACCGCAGACGTGTATCCGCTGCCCGTGACAATGCAGTTTTTAGACGAAAAAGGTGACCTCTAACCGTTCAATCGGCAAGGATAACTGCGTCGACTGTGTACCTACCTACCTACTCAAAATCGCATAGTGTTTCTTTTCGAGAAGCAGGCGTACACTCCACTGTCAAAGCAAACTCTCAATCGTAATGATATAAGAAAGGGCGCGTGTCACGCTCTATTATCAAAATCATTTTTTCTTTCTAATTGTCTTATGTATATCACTCTTCCCGTGTATGGCATATTTTTGTAAAATACAATTGGCAACATTAATAGGTAAGTACTTACATTACCTACCTATGTGCGACTACATAGGGTACAGTTCACAGACCGCCTTTGTATTGCTGTTCAATTATTTAGTATAATACCGTCTTTCCCGTTCTCATTTCTGTCGTATTTGTACATACATATTAGTATCTGGGAAATCGTCGTTTTCTCTTTGTAATATTCTTTCATGGAAATAGATATTCCCACAAGCGTGTAGTAATGTAGTTCGACTGCATTACTGACAGCTATTGTTTTTCTTTTAATTCAAGTATTATTTGAAATTTCTATCCATCCATCGTGTATCTACAGAAATGGTTTGGAAAATGCTTTTATTCTCTGTCTCCCCCTTAAGGTGATCCATCAGTGAAACGGCAAATAATTTTCAACTATAGGCGCGACGAGATTTTGGACTCGCTCGCATTCTGAGAGAGAACGTCGAGCTGGAAACATGTCACTTTGTTTCGTGATGGCGACGGGCCTATTAATTCTTAAATCGTGTAAAGATGACTAAAAACGTTACCCATTTACTTTAAAAAGAAAACATGTCAATGAATATATTATTATTGTTACTAATAGAACAATAAACAGAACATAAAATGGACGTATGTTGGATTTATATATTTATATTTCGTTTGGCATGCGTCATTTGCACCCGCAATCCGCGCATCGCCTAGCCACGATCTTTTTAGACCGTGCCTCAACTGAGGTACAGCCTTAATGATTGACTTAGGTGACAGGTAGCAGGTACATGGATGTTTGGGTTGGATAAATAATTCAATATTCTGTAAATTTTATGAATGAATCCATCATCATCTTGGCCATTCGTCAGGCAGGTCCATGCGAATTTGCCAGACACGGGATTCTAACCCTCGGCAACATAATATGTAAGTTAAATGATTGTTTTATGCATTGTAGGATTGTAGGTAGGTATAATATGAGTCACAGGCTGTAATATTTTTATATAGGTACATAATAATGTACATATTGCAAACGTTGTAGGTATGTAGTTTTAAGTAACAGGCGCCTGCACGACGGTAAACGACAAGTAATAATTACCAATAATGGTGTCGAAATAACTTTTCATACAAAACAGAATTAACTGAAAATGAATTCAATTCTACTTAAAGATGGCTAAAAGTATTAAAAATAATTACAAGATAAAAAGAACTTTTTATATACGTTTTTAAATTTTCTGTTTCTGTTTTAATCATATAAACTTGACTTGACTAGCTTAAACGATCAAAAAAATTTGTACTTGATAGAAATAATACTGAAATGTCATATTGATTTCCATAGTTACGCACGTATATATTAATATTAATAATTTAGTTGCTAGGACCCACTTAGCAACCAATAATAGTTTTACTTTTTACGGATTTCTTCCGAAATAACTTTCCATACAAAACAGAATTAACTGAACATGAATTTAATTCTGCTTAAAGATGACTAAAAGTATTAAAAAAATGCATTGGCATCGTGTTCTGATATATTCTAAAAGTTTCAAATGTCTAGCTAGTCGGGAAGTTAGTTAAAAATCGATTGCAAGATTTGAAATAAGAATACGAGCTAAGAAAAACGTTGTAATAATAATAAAAAGTAGAAGTACAGAGTATAATATGTGTATTTATATAGTGTTGGATAGGCAGGGAAGCAGGGAATCTAAATAACGCAAATTTACATGCATAAATGAAAATACAATGACAGTAGCTACATCTGTTGGTCAATGACGTCACATCGCGTCATCACGTCAGTATTATGATCAGGGAACTCTGAAATAATTTGTTAATCTGTTCTGTGAGGATAGGAAACACGACTTTGAAAATTTTAAATCTTTGAAAACGTCAGTTTCTATAAAAAAATATGCTCGATTCAGTTCGAAAATATTGGATAAAATTTATATGATAAATCATCAACAATGTTGACAGGTGTCACTGCCACCTCGTGATTTTTTTCCTACACCGTAAAGCAATCTATTATAAAAGATATTTAGTAAATTCTCGTACCTACCTATTGAATTATTTTTTTTTTACAAATAAAGGTAAACGTTAAATAATCGTTTAGTGACGACTCGAATAAATTTAAATGTATCCAAAATAGAACAATAATGAATGTTATTTTATTATCATAACATTCAGTTAATATTGGCGCAAATTAATCGCTCCATATAGTTTGACATGTGGGCGTATCTGAGTACAAACATCTTATTTGAGTCTCACAGCTGTTGTTTTTAGCACTTTATTTTTTCATAGATCAGTCCCATAAAACTGTCTGTTTCGTAGTACCGTATGAAGAATACGAGAGGATTAACCTAACCAAGTTTTTACTCATATTATCTGAAGTTTTTATAGCATTTTCGGCTGTGTACGCTTGGTGGAAGACATGTCTAACATTTAAACGGCGTTTTATTATATTACAAAGTTGTACCAAGTTTTTTTTGCTAACTTTTACTGTTACTTAATGTGTCACATAATTCTTGCATTTTATGTTAACATGCTATTTATTTCAAAAATTTCTTCGATCCTGGACGATCCAGTGCTGAAACTCTTCAGTTGCTTTAACCGATGATTCTTAAAACTCCAGTGGCGTAGACCAGGAATCTAAGTTTCTTTTGCCCTCGGGGGTTGTGTACACAGCCTGCCTTGCTGGTATCTCCTTCGGCATTCTATGCACGTGAATAGAGTTGGATATTTCCCGAGGAAACCTCAATCTCTAGATTTCCCGAAATGATGAAATTTTGAATTCTCGAGATTTAAAAAAAAAAAACTGTAAAAATCCTAAAATCAGTGTAAAAACTGACAAATTCCAATTTTTTTTTATTTATTTAAGAAGACAAACAAAATAGAAGCAGGAAAACAAAAATAATTCAAATCATAACTTATTAAAATAGAATTTCAAAAAACTCAGACTGACAATCGCGTACCTACGCTTTGAGACGCAGAATTCCGTGATGTTGCAAACATTGCGTTCATTTTGAGTCGACGTTGGCTTAATTGCGTTGAATGCCCCGATCTGTCTTTGAACGTTTTGTGTTATATGTCCACTTTTTTCATATAGAAAATCGTTTTTAAATAATTAATATTTGATAATAAAGAAATCCTGAATCCCGAGAAAAGATTCTCGAGATTCGGGATGGGAAATCTCGAGAATTCCCGTCGGGAAATTCCCGAAACCCAACTCTACGCGTGATCTTTTCGTCCACATAAAGTGTGATCCTCATTATACGAGGGTGGGTCAATAAGTCCTTAGAAAAGCCGACAGGTGGCGCGACTAGTACTGTAAGCGGTTTGTTTTCATGCAGCGGCACTACCGATTCAGTATGCTGCGAAGTTTCAATCAGATTGGTCGGGTTGTTGTGTGTTTCTCGTACATTTAAAAAAAAAATTTGCTTGTAAAAAATGAAAAATGGAGAAAATTGAGTTTAGAGCTGTTATTAAACATTTTAATATAAAAGGGTTAACAGCAAAGGAAATAAAAAATGAGTTGGATTTAGTTCACGGCATATCTGCTCTTTCACTTGCAACTATTTATAACTGGTTAAATGAATTTAAACGTGGTCGTACATCAACAAAGGATGAACCACGCTCAGGACGTCCTGTAGAGGTGACTACACCAGAAATGATCAATAAAATCCACGATATGGTGTTAAGTGACCGAAGATTAAAGTTGAGTGAGATAATTGAGGTTACAGGGATCTCAAAAGGTAGCGTCATTTCTATTTTACATGACAAATTGGGCATGAAAAATATTTCTGCAAGATGGGTGCCGCGTTTGCTCACAGTCGACAATAAACGCAATAGGGTGGTGGCCTCTAAAGCCCTGTTGTCGCTCATGCAACGCAATCCGGATGAATTTTTTCGTCGCTTTCTGACTGTAGATGAAACATGGATACACCACTATACTCCCGAGACGAAAGAACAGTCAAAGCAGTGGATTGCGAAGGCAAACCATGTCCAAAGAAGGCGAAAACCGTAAAATCAGCTGGTAAGGTTATGGCTACTGTATTTTGGGATGCACGTGAAATTATTTTCGTTGACTATTTGGAAAAAGGAAAAACAATAACAGGGGATTATTATGCATCTTTATTGGACCAGCTAAAAAACAAAATTGAAGAAAAACGGCCTCATTTAAACAGGAAAAAAATCCTCTTTCATCAGGACAATGCCCGTGTTCACACATGTTTACGATCAATGGCTAAAATTGAAGAATTGAAGTTCGAATTGGTCGACCACCCACCGTATTCGCCAGATTTAGCCCCCAGTGACTTTTTCCTTTTCCCAAACTTAAAAAAATGGCTAAGTGGACAACGTTTTTTTTCAAATGAAGAAGTCATCGATCGGACAAATGCTTATTTTGAGGACCTCCCGAAAACTTATTTTTCTGACGGTTTAAAAAAAATTGAGAAACGTCTAACCAAGTGTATTGAGCTCCAAGGAGATTATGTTGAGAAATAAAAAAAAATACAAAAATAAAAACTGTTTTAATGCTTTTTTCTAAGGAATTATTGACCCACCCTCGTACCCTGACCTCCAAATGCCATCTTCTTGAACAGCCCCAAAGATTCTTCTCAAAACACTTCTTTCAATGATATCAATATTTCTCTCATCCTGTTTGCTGAGTGCCCAGCATTCTATTTTGATCCGTAAATTGATACCGGGCTCAGGAAAGTTTTATATACGGTTGTTTTGTTTTTTTTGAGAGTGCCTTTGTTTTTCAAAAGCCTTTGGATACGAAAATAGCACCTGTTGGCGAGGTTGATCCGGCGATTTATTTCGTCGCTTGTGTTATTAGTATTTGTGACAAGGACCCTCGATAAGCAAACTAATCCACAGTTTCAAAAGCAACCCTGCCTGAAATGATTAGGTAGGTATATGTAATCTGAACGAGCACATTTTGTGTGAACGAAAATTGATCGAAACCATTAGGCCGAATCGCAAATGACCGATTCGATCTGAATTTTTGTCGATCATCACTTTACCTATTCACCTTTTCGTCATTTGGAATGACTTATAATTGTACGATTTTAAATAAATATAGAATTAAAATGTAGGTACAGGTGACATTGAGAATGGCAAAATTGGTAAATTATATAAAATGTTTATTGCGAATTAATGTAATGGAACGTAATTATTTTTGAATATTGTCATATAAAAGCTGTTTTCTTTTTAATTCGTATAAATTACCGTCTTGACAATACGCTGGACGATAAAAAATCCATTTGGCTTGAATGCTTGTTCATCATTTATGAATGGTCCTGCGCATATATTCTATACACAAGACTGCTTTCGGCCGCTATCTAGGGCAGTGGCGGCCGGTGACAAGAATATGAGGGAGTGCAAAAAAGACTCACCTATTTATGCAAGAAGTCCATCCTCCGATCCTTGGATATTGAAAACACGTCAATAACACGAATATTAAAGTCCGGGATTGACGATATCAATTGTTTTTCTATACTTAGCATCGCAAGAGCATTTAGCCTGCCTTGAGACATGGTATTTCTCAAAAATGACTTAACTCTCTTTAAAGTTGAGAAACAACGCTCACTTTCCACTGAAGTCATCGGAATTGTACAAATTATTTTTAATAGGGTAACACTTTCACTAAATACTTCCAGTAAATTATTATTAGTGAAAAGTTGAAGTATCGACAATGCTCCATCAGTAACGTAGAAATCTTCTCTACTGTATAAGACTATTAGCTCATTTTTAAGTTTAAATTTGTCAATAATGTCGTATAATGATGTTACCGTATTAAAATCTGTAGTTGGAAAATTTGTATGATAATCCCGGAACTTTTCACTAAAAAACAATTTGGATATTACTAAATGACCTTTATATTCGAAACGATCTTTCGCTTGGTTCACTATAATGTCGCATACTTCATTGCATATCACAGAATGAGGTAAATCATTGGGACGACGTTTTTTCGATGGTTGAATTTGTGACATATGATTATTTTGACGAATACATTGTATAGCACGCGTAAAGTGTTCAATGTCCATATTTATCTCCAACACGTCCTTTGACCTCGATTGAAGTTGTTTAAAAAGTATATCACAGTTTGGCATAATTTTGGCAAAGAAATCTAACCAATAGTTAAAATTGTCTTCGTTTATATACCGTAACAACATTCCAGCTTGATTAATGGTATCGGCGTCTAAATTTTCAGATTCTAAAATGTGTTCCATGCACTCTTTTAACTGCTCTCGATAAGTATGGACAACAGTAACTGTTCTTATATTAAAAGTCCACCTCGTTGTTGGTGCTGCTGGTATTTTTCTATGAACTATTTCTTTCAAGATATTAGTTCGCTTCGCAGACCTCGAAAAAAAATTGGGAACGCTCGTAAATTAGCAAAAAAGTTTCGGACTATGGTGTTAGCTGAAACACTTCTTTCCATTATCAAATTCAATTGATGTGCATAACAATGTATGAAGTGTGCGTGTGGATACGAAGCTTTTTTCAAAGCCTGTACACCACCTAATCGGCCACTCATCACGGATGCGCCGTCATAACTCTGGCCAATTAGTTGTGCTTGTTTAATGTCGAGAAGTTCTAGTTCTTTCAAAATTTCAGATGCAATACCTGCCGCAGTGTGGTTTTTCGGCGTCATAAATTTCCAGAATCGTTCATGGATCTGTCCGCGTAGTTCATACCTTATGACCAAAACAAGTTGTTCTGTAGTAGATACGTCCGTTGTTTCATCTGCTTGTATAGCTACAAACTTGCTTTGTGATATTTCATTTTTAATTTCGTTACGGCACACCTCTAGAATCGAATCTAAAATGTCATTTTGAATCGTTTTTGATGTACCCTTAAAAACGCTATTGCTCTCCAAATGCTGTTTCATGGCTATGTCAATTTCCGAGACAAAGTCAATAAGCCCTCGGTAAACACCTGGATTATTTGAATCTGCAGATTCATCATGTCCTCTAAGAGCTAATTCAAATGCACCACAGAACTTCACACAGTCAATCAATCTGGATAAAATATAACGATTTTTGTCGACACGTTCGTTAAATTGTTTCACAGATAAACGGTACCCTGCATCCAATTGTGAACGTATATCTATTTCTCCCAAGACTGCAAGTTGCATTTCATTTAAAATATGTTTTTCTGAACCACTGTGTTTTTTGATTTTTACTGACAGGTGGACCAAGTCTTGAATCCCATGGACCGTCCAGTTAACATCTCCGCCGAACAACAGACACGGAAAACAAAATAGGGTATTAAGAATATTACATCCGCAAAGCCATTGTGTTTTTGAGTACATTTGCACATTAAATTTCCGATTAACAATCTTCGTTTTCACTGTACACTTTTGAATTAAATTTATAGATGGCAAAGGACGGCCTGCCACTTTAATATCAATTCGTTTGGAAAAATCGTGACGATTGTCTTTAATATATGCAACTGAATACACGGTACTCATTGTAAATACTATTAAATCTATATTATAAACCCAACTGTCGAACAATCAACCCATAGACTATATTATCAACCAAACTAACAGTCGTGAATATGATTATATTTTTGACACAATATGCATCGACATGAAGTTCGTCATTTCATTATAATAATTAGGCTTCCAACTGTACCTCGACGCGTCGCCTGAGTTATATGTAGGAATATTCATATTGGTTAGTGAGGTTTGTGTATAAAAGTCCACATGACTAGTTTATGTGTGTGTGCTTTCCACCGGTACACTGTACTTGAAATGAAAAGAAGATGAAAAACATCGTTTCCAACGAAGACTCATGTAGTCTTATATAACTTTGGTGATTTTGATTCTACAAGCTTCATTTCTTTTGTCGTTGTGGTTGTCCGCTATAAATGTGTGCGTGTAAAATGTGCGTAAATTCAAGGAACACTTCGAATAATGCTCCTGGCATGTCACATCGATGGAATTATTACGTGTGTATTGGTCGCGTCTCATCGACATTGTTTTTTCGACATTTGTGTGTATGGGTGACTGAGGCGAAGTGTTGAAGCGCTTGCGTTACCATTGTTCGAAAACGCGCGGAATTTAAAATGAGTGATTTTGCATAAGTTTTCGATATCGCATTTTTCTGAATACATGGGGGTTTTATATTATATATTTGTATTTAATCTATGATGGGAGTGCACTGCACACTTTGCTCCTTTACTAGAGCCGTCCCTGATCTAGGGAAGGAAAGTATCCAAGTATTAGCACTCATTGTAACAATTACAATAAGTTAGTTATAATTGTTACAATAAGTGCTATGTTTTAACAGCACGTCTCTTGGCTGTGCAAATTTTAGAGTGAGATAGACAGTTTTGACGGTTCAGATAGCTAACTTATTGTAATGGACATGCTTTTGAAACAACCGGTATTGATTATAGGTACCAACAATAGGTATTATCAATTTTCATCTAAAGCAGTCGATGATTTAAAATTTATATTTTAAATAATTACATATAAACTTATAAAAATCCATATAAGGAATTTATATAACAGAGACGCTCGTATTTGCTTTCTAAAGTTTTTATTCAAACCCCACTAAAATCACAATCGGGTAGTATGTCATACATTTTTCTATTCGGTATGCACTGAGTAAAAAAACTTTTCTACTGCTAACTTAATTTCATCTCATTTCTTTACAGATCTATCGCGAAGTGTTTAGACATACACAAACGAATTTTTCCCTGTACCTATGTCCTATAATATTATGATATAGTTACGATTCACTTCCTACTTATATTTAACTTGTAAATGATGATGAATGTCGAGACGTCATTTTCGGATAATAGTTTAAATAGTTGCCGTCACCATTCTGTCAAAAGACGCAGAATTACTTGTGACCGGGGTGGTGTGTCGCTTTCGTTTGTAATAATTCAGGTCTGTCGAAAATACCAATGGCATGTTAGTATAATAATATCGTATTCGTACGAAAGATACACTGCATCGGTACACATATTTCTAGTTAATCTATACAACTCCTCTTCTTCGTCGGGACCTCATGACTGACGATCATGACACAGATTATTTTCGAGTTTGATAGCCTTCTTCACAGCGTTGCTCCATTCCGTTCGGCATTCAGCGGCACGCTGGACCTTTGCAACGTGAAACGTGTGTTCGCCCCGACCCAATATCACGGGTTTTTCCAAATTGTCATCCTCTACGGGATATATGACCGAATAACTGAAGAGTCAGGCGTAGTCAAACTGCGGAGAGTGTCTTGAATCTAGAGGCGTTGGTAGGTTTGGTCATCCACGAGATTCATTGCATCCGCCTCCAGCATAACATTTCAAAATCGACTAGCCTCTGCCTTTCTCTTGACTTTATCGCCCAAGTCTCAGAAGCATATTATTTATACAAATCGGGAATCATAGAGATCTACTAGACGATTATTTGTTGTATTAAATTGTGTACATGCAATTTGTAATGGGAATGCATTTTGTTGGTTTTTGTTTTGAGTTCGCGTTAACGCCAACGTCGCCGAATGTGTACCTGGATGTGATTCATTGCGAAATTGTTGTAAAAATCTTTCCTAAGCAACCTCCTTAGGAGGTTCACATCCATCAAGAACCATCAAAAAAGTACCGCAGTCGGAAAAGGGGTCCCGAAAAAACCGCCCGAACCAAAATCACCCAGACAATTTTTATTTTTACGTAATATTATATTTTAGATACACAAATAAAATAAACACACGAATAAAGATAAATATATTTTTTTTATAAATATTCTAAATTAGTAAATACTACAATACAAAGGCATTAACTAATTGTTAAAAGCTGATGATTTAAACTTATTACTGTACTAACAGCTGCAATGGATTAAATCTCAAAGTACACTAATTATAATAAGTAATATGTAAATTTCTATCGATACGCAATATGAAAATCTAAAAAAAACACTGGTTTTATATATTTTTGTATTTTATGCAGGTGGTTTTGTCTAGGCGAATTTTTCCGGGCGGTATTGGCGAGCTCTGGTACGGGCGCATTTTGTTTGGCGGCAACATCCGAGCGGTTTTGTCGGGGTGCCGTCGGAAAATGCTCACTTGTATGCCGCACACATATTTATGTTGTTTCGCGCGTTCCGCATACTTAAGGGGGGACATGCTCGTCGAAGGTCAAAATTGAGTTTTTATTGTATATTCAAACCATGATCCTGGACACTCCTTAAACGTTGTAGATGATCTATTTATATAATTTTGAAGCCTTATTATCCTTTATAGTTATTTTAAACATTTGATGACTGCATGAAGTATTTTTGTTACATAAAATAGTATTCTTTTAAACCTCTCGCTCTAATGTTTTAGAATATAGTCATATTTCGGTACATAACTGTGCAGTGGTGTTAAGATTTTTTACATTTATTAATTTTTAAACGCATTTATAAAACTATTAGCATAATTTATTACGAGATAATTTTTGTAAAATATTCACGATAAAAAATTATTTTGATAATCTCTGTGATCCCAAATTTGACAAGAATTAGGCATTTTATTATTCAAAAAATCGGCAAGATTAACACATTTTAAGATGATTCTAAAGATATTTATTATAAGCTATGTTTTTGACCATTCAAGTGTGATAAACATCTTATGAATAATGATTGCTTTATAAGAATTATTGACCTAAGAATAAGGTAGTGTTTTTTTGAAATACGCCATTTCTTTTGTCATTCCCTAGTGGTTAAGCTGCAACATACGGCCGTAGCCATAAATTGACAAACTATAATTGAAGTAGGGAGTAAAATGATATTGACGTGCGTGTTTGAACATGTACCGTTTAAAAAAAAATTTAAAAAAATTCGGTTAGGTACATGTTCAAACACGCGCGTTAACATAATTTTACTCCCTACTTTAATTATAGTTTGTAATTTTATGGCTACGGCCGTATGTTGTAGCTTAACCACTAGGGAATGACAAAAGAAATGGCGTATTTCAAAAAAACACTACCTTATTCTTAGGTCAATAATTCTTATAAAGCAATCATTATTCATAAGATTTTTATCACACTTGAATGGTCAAAGACATAGCTTATAATAAATATCTTTAGAATCATCTTCAAATGTGTTAATCTTGCCGATTTTTTGAATAATAAAATGCCTAATTCTTGTCAAATTTGGGATCACAGAGATTATCAAAATATTTTTTTATCGTGAATATTTTACAAAAATTATCTCGTAATAAATTATACTAATGGTTTTATAAATGCGTTTAAAAATTAATAAATGTAAAAAATCTTAACACCACTGCACAGTTCTGTACCGAAATATGACTATATTCTAAAACATTAGAGCGAGAGGTTTAAAAGAATACTATTTTATGTAACAAAAATACTTCATGCAGTCATCAAATGTTTAAAATAAATATAAAGGATAATAAGGCTTCAAAATTATATAAATAGATTATCTACAACGTTTAAGGAGTGTCCAGGATCATGGTTTGAAAATACAATAAAAACTCAATTTTGACCTTCGACGAGCATGTCCCCCCTTAACTACGCCGAGATAATCTCTTCGCGTCAAAGTGAGCGTGTCCCGACGTGCCTTTTCAAGCGGCGTCGGATCTCCACGACGCTGCGCACATAATATAAATTTTCCCACTAATGAGATCGTCTAATTAAGCCCAGCGATCGGGATCAGATTTTTTTTTTGAACGCAATCTCTCGCCTTCATTTGCGTCGCCACGGTATTTTATTTTCCAAGTCATCTGAGGCGATTTCCTACACAACTTCTTGTCTCAAACATTGACCGTTTTTTAGTAAATTGTTATATTTATTTATTTCGCCAAGATAATCTTTAGCTACCGTCAAACGTATTATTTTATTAGGTACCGAATTACCTGTGAAACTAAAAACACCGCGTCAATTATTATTGGAGGTATCTTCCTACACAGATAGGGCTTCCAATTAACCAGAGGAAAAATACTGCCGGTTAGCGGCTATTTTGCGGATAACTAACCGGGTAACAGTTTTTGCTGCCTTACGCAATCGTAACAGAAAAATAATAAATACATTTATTTAAATGAATTTAGAGGGGGGAAAGTAGAGTTAGTAAGAGAGTGGAGAGTAAAAAATAGAGCTAGCTAGAGTAAATTATACTAGATTTATTTTTGACCGATTTTATCAATGTTATTTGTATATATAAAATTTTTATTTTAACTAAAAATGCCAATCCCGAGGACCAGTCCCGAGATCGTCAAATTGTAATCCCGAAGTCCCGGGATCGAAATTTTGGCTCGGGATTGGATTCCGTAGTCAACACTCGAGAGAGAGTGCAGACAATGGTCTGAACATTTGGTTATAAATTTACATTGAAATGGTACTTAAATAAACTATGGTTTTATAATGTACGATTTTCTGCCAAATTTATGTTCGGACGTTTAGATGTCTAGTTCCAACAACACTATCAGATGTATTCTTATTTCATCGAAAACAAATAAATTCTAATTCCATCAAGTACCTTCGGTCGATAGTATAATTATTAGAAAACAAATAAGTATGACTGAAAAAATGTGCACTGTTTTTGTCGGATCGCCCATAGCATATCAGTTGAACTATTGTGGCTTAAATTAAATTTTGAAAACTAACCAGCACCACCTGCAAATTGTATTCTTAGCTTAAAGAAATCAAGTGAGGACCGACAAAGTTTCATCCGATCATGTGCGATCCTTAAGATCATATTATAGTCCTCCACCGAGTGGAGGTTTGTATTAACAGATTTTGTTTTTACGAGAAATGGATGTCAGCCACTTGCTCAACCTATAATGTCCATACTCTGACTAGTACACACATTGAAAAACAATATGTGTATTTGCCAGACCCAGGATTCGAACCA
This sequence comes from Rhyacophila brunnea, assembly GCF_057557595.1. Taxonomy (NCBI): domain Eukaryota; kingdom Metazoa; phylum Arthropoda; class Insecta; order Trichoptera; family Rhyacophilidae; genus Rhyacophila; species Rhyacophila brunnea. The sequence goes on along the minus strand of NW_028232816.1, from coordinate 12,187,708 downwards.
GGAACCAGGGACCCACGACGCGATAGGCCGACGCTTAAGCTGCGCGGCCATCGTGGATGTAAGTTTAGTGTGCACTATTTATGTCGAATCTTAACATCCTATCTCCACTCCTCACGACTGTTGTATAGACGCGTCATCAAAATTGTCATGTCTGATCTCAAAATAACGTTTGTAAACAACTCTTTGATTGGAATGTATAGAAATATTCTATTTGTAACGTACCTAAAAGTCAACGCACGAGGCATTTTTAAAAAAAAATGTTCGGGTCATATATTTCGTGTTTTTTTTCCAATCATTTTCTGGCACTGATAAGATAGTGACACAGTCAAAGTTCACGTTGGTTCAAATGCAATGGTTTGATTTTGATTGTATTTCGTTTTATCTGTGTTTGTTTAATTATTCGTATAACAGTTGTGTAAAATATTGGATTGATTGTTATGGAAGTTAATATGTTGTATATTCATCATCAGCCGGGGTCAATCCACTGCTGGATGAAGGCCTCCCCAAGCTTTCTCCAACTCTCTCGGTCCTGTGTCGTTCGCTGCCACGTATTTACGCCGAACTTTACCAGTTCGTCAATCCAGCGGCTTTTAGAGCGACCCTGTGGCCGTTTCGTGCCCCTTGGGTACCACTGGATGACGGCATTTGTCCAGCGGCCGTCCTTTCGGCGAGCAATGTGCCCCGCCCATCTCCATTTCAGCTGTTTGGCAACGTCTATTACATCGCGTACTCCTGTCTGCTTCCTAACCCATTCGTTTCTCTTGTATATGTATAGTATAATAATATATTATATGGCAATATTTTTTATCGATGTTTTATGTAGTCTATATTATATTTTATTAGAATGTTAATCTGTGGGTGCACGATACATGTTATGTATCATCGCACAGGTCGTGCGAAACTGGTTAAACAATAATTAATTATTAAATTATAACAGTTAGTAGTTAGTAGAAGTTAACTTATGGACTAATCAAAAATTACATTGTTCTTTAATGTTGGACAGCCTGGTCAGCCATGTTTACTTTAAATAAAGATACGGTAGGTACAAGTCAGTTTACAGGAAGGCAGTCGGGAACCGCGCCAATTTAGCAGATTTTGGCAAAATTCATGAATTCAAGAATGAAAACCTAACCTAACATAACAAACAATCCAGTATATTGGCTATTTTCAAATTTGCCGCTGGCTTCCTGCAAAACGACAAGAACCAAAAATATTTTGAGTTAATTTTTTAAACTCGTACGAAATCAACAAGTTTCAGAACCTTCTCAAGAAATTCAGTGTTTGGTTAGTGGTAGTAAGTAGGGGAGCAAGGGGGAATTGGAGCCTACTAAGGAAATTGTTGAAAAAAAGTAAAAAAATGTTCTAATCGTTTATTATTAAGACTTGAACTGAGTCATTTGGTTACATAGTAATAATATTACTGCAATTTCCACTCAAAAATTCTATAACTAAGGTACAAAAAAAACGTTTTCCCAAAAAACACATTTGGCTCCAATTACCCCACATTTAGGGTAATGAGAGCCAAAAATTTACCAAATATGTAATGGGAGCTTCATATTTTAATATGCTTACAAACACTTATACACATTATAACATACATAGGTACAATAAAACGTTAAATATTTACTAATGTAATTCAACAAAAATATCCTCTAGTACTAAAAATATCAAAAGAATCAATACGTCATGTTATGGAACTAAGCAAAAAGCACAAATATAATCTTTCTGGTTTCGGAGGGTATTTTCCAACGAAGTCACCGTCCAACCAGTCTTGAAAGTCGTCAGCTTTCTATTTCTGGGCATCTGGAACAATTAAAATCTTGTCTACTAGTAAAAGAGGTGTGAAATTTATATAGGGGTAATGGGAGCCACCTAGGCTCCAATTACCCGAATGTCAACCACTTTGAAGGTTGATAAATAACGTAACCAAACCATTTTAAACCTTGATTCCGAAACTACTAAACAAAAATACATGTATCTGGCTATACAATGGACACAAAATATGATGAAATAAGTAAAATTTTAAGTACTTACGTTGATGTTTATGTATTGTAAATTGATATAAGCACCTAGCCCAAAGCACACTTCCACTCGTCACGCGCGTGCACATGCCACTAAGCAGCCGACAGCGATCGACGGGCTTAGTCGACGATTGACGAAGATGTTTTGGTTATTTCCGAGTCATTATAGTGTTAGATGGTACCTGTTTTGCAGTCGCTCCCATTACCCGCAAGCTCCCATTACCCCTTGCTCCCCTAATTCAAGTAATTCATGACGATTTCATAAATGATTGAGATATACATTGTATACATATTTCACAACTAGAACAAATTACCAGGTGACAGTGCCGACTGTCAACATTCTCAGTCATCTGTCAAACTCTCATGAGAGTAAATCCTATCATTAATTTGTTTCCTTTCACGACCCGATTAAAATAAACAATTACCGTGTTTGCGTGTCAGATAAGTTTTCAAATTTTTAATCTGCGTTTACGTGTATGTTTTCTCTCATCTTACATCTTTTAATACGTCTTCTCCGTATCTCGCTCTATCCTATACATTTACATATGTTTTTTCTCATGCGTTACAGGATCAGTAAATAATATAAATATATATTGTAACTCGCTGGGCAGGTCGCGCTCACCCTGCGTCCGTGTAAAGCTAAATAAACGAACGAAAACCAGTGCAATATATACCTCTATACCCACATTGTTAAAATGATTTTTTCTGGTATGCAATTGATGTCATCTCCATTGAGTAGTATCGTATCGTAACAGGACTCGATGTCCTAATGTCAATATCCCGTAAGTGACATTTTACAAATTGTGCAGGAAGCTAAAAAAAACTAAATATTTAATATCCCGTAACTGACTATTAATAGTTCACACTTGTTGTAACTACATAGCATGCCAATAAACCATAACGTAAAAAGTGGTAAAGCAAAGCACATAACGCCTAATAGGTATTATAATGATAACATCCAATACAATGTGACATATTATAATATAATAATATAAAGATACACATCCAAATTTGTTATACTACATATTACTTAGTGTTTTACCTTTTAAATAATTCGAAAGTGACATTTTGAAGCTGGATTCAACACACGTCATGCAACACGCTTGACAGCTTAGAGGCAAGATACGGGCTATTACCTACAGGTTTATTTCTGCGATGTTCAGATACGGGAAATTACTAAAATGGCTGTGTTATTTTTGTTAAAATAACTACATATACGGGAATTTGGCAGTCTATGGGCAGTATTTTTTTGGTACTTAGTCATCAAAAAGTCATTTTCGTCATATAGGTCAGATACGGGGTATTGACAATTAGACCATCGAGGTAGATTTAATCACTAGTATATACGTACCTTTACAATAACAATCTATTCTAACATGTATGGCTTATAATAATTATGTACCTACTTCTTGTTGTGGAAATGTCATTAATTCCCGGAAGCTGTTTTAATTTTACTACGAGAGATCTGATTAAATTTACATAACAAACTGAAAACCATGATAAATATTTTCTGTTTACCTAAATACGTAATACACATTTGAATGTTAAATTTATTCTTATTATTGAAATACATACATACGTAAATCATTTTTTTTGTTACTGCTCCTTTGAGTTTTCATAGCCAACATTTGGACAACTGTTTTGAAGTTTGCACTTGCAAGTGTGTTTGGAAGATGGTTTCATTTAATTGCGGTTTTGAACAACTCGTATGTTGTGTGCGTTTATTATTTACTCTCTTTTGAAAGTCTGTTCAACAAAGCCAGTGCGGGAAATCGTGATATATAATTTTATGAACAGGAATAAACTGTATAATAACAGCGAAGGAGAGAATTGTATCGTATATGCCACTATTACATTCCAGTAGAATACCTATTGGTCTATTTAATATTATATAATATATAATAGGATGTACTTATTCATTTTCGACCACCTGTAGTGCAGTTTTCTCATTAGCTTGTGATTCTTACAGTACGTATTGATTCGGTAAATGTATCCGATTCCAAGGGTTCTTGAACTATATCTAGAGAGAGTATGAGGATATTTTTAAAAAACAACATTCAATAGTGGTTCCCCAACGTCCTTAGTGGGGTAAACTGAGCGTTCTCCGTGATAGTCGGCATTTTTACAATAATAATTTATGTTTAAATAATGATTAAATGGTCTTTGTAATGGTACAATTCGCTAACACTTACGTCATGCGATAGTTTAACAACGACATTTTATGAATATTTCCGGCGCCTTCACCTAATTCCTATGGGTCAAAATTTGGTCTGCCGTATTAGGTATTTTTCGTCGCAGAGCCATGAAATGTATTCTTAACTAAAGTAAATTAATTGTGTAGTCCTATAGTTAGATAAACAAAAAGTTGATTTATTTACGATTTCTGTTAAAACTCATACAACTGTCCTATCGCGCAATTAGGGCCACAGTACTATCACAGAGTTACATCATCTTCCAGACAAAGCTCAATATTTGCCACTATTATCACACCTCAATAACTATGTTGCTAAATATATTTGAATCTTCATTATTATCTGTGCCAATAATTTATTTCCTTAACATCACGATTTTTACCAAAGATATACAAAAAACTACATTTATCCTATTGAATACCCTAAAAAACTTTCGTATCGTGGGATAAGTTCAGTCTACCCTACATTGAACAAATTAATATTCTGTACTTAGAAACATAGCGGCCAATTTGTTGAGTTTCGTAATTAATTATAGGTATACCTACCATTTTACATACACCACCTAATACGCGATTTTTGAGATTATTCTTATATTGTCCCTTATGATAGTTGGGGGAATTTGGCTGTCGATCTGTCAGGAAGGTACATTCAATAATTGACGAAGTGTTTTTCGTTTCACAGGTAGTTCAGGTAGTAAATTTATGTTATCTTGACTTGACATCTCTTCGGGTTTAATAGTATATAATGGAATTAAACGTTTGAACAAATCTAAAATTGTGTTGAAATGCTTGTGGTTTTTGACAGACGCGGGCAATGACAGTCAGTGCATATTATTATGTTTGCTATAAACAATTTTACGATGCGAAATGAGTTAGTTAAGTCTAGTAATTAGTTTTCAAAATGTTTGTAACGGTTAACGGCGAGCGAGCAGGTCTTACTCGGAATATTATTAATCACGCATTCTCTTGCGCACGCCAACCAAAGTTTTAGGAGGTTACTCCTGGGACACTCAGGACGATTTTGAAGTAGGTATTTGTGGTGTACCTCCGAATAACGGCTGAGGACGAAACTTAGTAGCATATATTTTTTTCATATTCACTTAAAAGATAATGTTTTCTTGGACGCCATTAATTTCAAAACATACCTAGATTCAAAACATACCTAGATAGACCTAGATAGTTGTACATTCTCTGTGTTTATAATGTTATCCTTCAGCGGGCGACCGTAATACGTTGCATAAGTATATATACACTGAGACCACATGGCAAACCGAGTTCGCTGAGGTCACCACTATTATAAAACAAGGGTAGCAAAAGTAGCAAACCCTGGCGCGGAGGGAAGTTGAACTTATCGATGGGCGGCAACTCCACTATCCTTAATTACCGTCCGTTCCACCGCCTAACATCGGGACAAGTGTACACGCAAGGCCTGAACAAAAACGATGCATGAGTGCGAGCGAGAAAGTATTCGGCACCCTTACGATCTCTGAGACACGCGCTAGAGTAAGATAAAAGGTCTACACGTGTGTTGGTTAGTTTCCAACAATGTCGCTGGCAAATCGTGGTGAAACGCTTCAGAAAGCATCCATAACCGCGAGCTCGTGTTGCAACAATTGCTGTTTTTTGTGGTAAACATAAAGTCAGTGGTAAATATTTTTAGTTAATTAAGTAGAAAAGATGGTTCTGTGTGTTGTGTTAAAATGTGGTAGCCGTACTGATAAGCAAGAAGATGGTATTACGTTTCATAGGTAAGTTGATACATGTTCGTGATAACTTATTTGTATATTATTATATATTTTAATATCAAGTGACCTAGTTTTTTTTTCGAAATAACTTTAATTATGCATATCTTTATCTAATGGATGCATTTTCACCGCTTAACAATACTATATAATGTAAAAAAATAGAAAATTATATTTTAATGCTGAACGTCTAGTGCGAGCACTTTGGGCGAGCACTAGCGAAATGATTATTCATAGGCGTCCGCAAAAAGTGGGTATGTGGTTAAAATTGAAGTAACAAAAAACTGAAAAAAAATATTAGTAAAGATTACCTATAGTAGGCAATCATTTTATTGTTTTGAAGAAATGGAATTTAGTATACATGTTGAAAAACTCCCGAGGAATAATCGATTTAGTGCCCTGTTTGTTAACATTTTTGCTTCGTGATTTCCTAAATGTAATTGGTTTATGAATGTTATTGTAATGTTGCTCCCTAATGGATTACAGATTCCCAAAATATGAACCAAAAAGGCAGAATTGGATAAATCAAATACATCGTGTCAATCCTTCCAGCTGGGCTCCGACTTCCAGTAGTTGTATTTGTTCCAAACATTTCGAAGCGGCATATCTTAAAAGAACGAAAAAAAGGGTATGCTTAACGTATGACGCATTGCCCACGCAATTTGAAGGATTGAAACATTTTTTGAGGGTAAGTAATTTGAACAAAGAGGTTCCATAATATATAATTTAAACGAATTACAATAAAATACCAGTTAAATGTGGCAACCGCTTGAACGAAAATACAAAAATAGATAAAACATACCTACTGGCATGATTCATTCTTCTATTTTCTATTATTATTATTATTATTATCAATATCATTGACAATATTTTGTAGTTAGTGAAATTTATAATATGCGGAAAAAATATCTAAGATTTTTTCTACCTGGACTATAGTAGTAATGGTAATTTAGATAATGGGCTATACAATGATTTAAACCTATTGTATAATTAGGGAAAGTAGGTAGGTATTGAGTGAATTTCTGAGAAGGATATCATTGCCATTATTATTGGCTGAGCGGTTACTATATAAGCATTTAATGTGGAGGTTCCCGGATTCGACTCTAGGGTCTGGAAAATTTTACATGTTATGTACCAGGGGTTTGAACAGTTATTTTTTCGTTCCGGTTCAAGTAAAAAAATATAATATATCGGCTCTATTTCGGTTTTCGTTCCGACAACAATTACGGGCTTAATTTACAAAGCCATGTTATATGAGTATGGACCTGATACGTTACAAGAGGCTAACATCGATTTCTCATAAAAAAACCTGTTGATATAACATCCACTCTGTGATCTTTTAGGATCGAACATGGTATAAAATATAATTATATAAAGTATACCTACATATGTATTTAATTTCAGGTCTCGAAGCCACGTCCGATACAAGCATCCGAAAATACCCCAAGGAAAAAAAAAATGCGAAAGCTCATCAAAAATATGGAGGAGATTATCAAAAGACAAAACATGTCGGAAAACCGTGTAAAAGCATTAGCATCGGCAAGGCTGCGTAGACTAAAAAATATTCAAGCTGTTAAAAGACGACTTTTAAAAAAAGTCGTCACATTTAAAACAATAATTAATTCGTTAAGGTTAAAACAATTGGTTTTAGAAGAAAATTTAGAACTTTTAACTTCACTCGAGGGGAATAAAGATTTTTTGATCGCGAGCACGGGCCATACGTCTAAAAAACAATACAGTCCCGAGTTACGTAAATTTGCATTAACCCTGCACTTTTATTCACCTAGAGCTTATTCGTATGTTCGAAGTCAATTCTCCACACGCTTACCTCATCCAAAAACATTATCACGCTGGTATACTGCTCTTGATTGCCAACCGGGGTTTACAAAAGAAGCTTTTGATGCCATACGCTTAAAATCGTCAGCATCGAAAAAAAGGTTGAAAGGAGTGTTAATTTTTGATGAAATGGCGATTAGGAAGCATCTGGAATGGGATGGAAAATTATACCATGGTCATGTAAATGTAGGGAATAATTTAGAGGGAGACTGCGTGCCCATGGCAAAGGAATGTCTTACGTTTCTAGTGAGTTGCCTTAATGACTCATGGAAGATTCCTGTAGGGTATTTTTTAATTGATGGCATAACCGGCTTACAAAAAAGTGCGTTGGTAAGAAATTGCCTTGATCTTCTAAAAGATTGCGACATAGATATTGTAGCATTAACTTTCGATGGCGCACCAACAAACACAGCAATGCTTAAAGATTTAGGATGTAATTTTTCTGACGAAAATAACTTTAAGACCACCTTTCGGCATAGGGAACAAGATATAGCAGTATTTTTTGATCCATGCCATAATATAAAACTGATAAGGAATGCACTTGGCGAAAAAAAAGTTATAATTGATAAAGACGGGGGTATTGTAGATTGGAAATACATCGAAAAGCTCCATGATCTACAAGAAAAAGAAGGATTACACATTGCGAATAAATTACGTGCATCGCACATATCGTTTTTCCGCCAAAAAATGAAAGTTAAATTAGCTACGCAGTTATTAAGCAACTCGGTTGCTGACGCTATTGATTTTTGTAGAAATACACTGAAGTTGCCAGATTTTGAAAATAGCCAGTCAACTTCCACTTTTATAAGATATTTTAATAATTTATTTGATATTCTTAATTCTCGCAATTTACATGCAATGGGGTGGAAAAAACCTCTCAATTCCAAAAATTATGATGAGAATTTAAAATACTTTGCAGAAATAATAACATACATAGATGGTTTGAGATGGCCGAATGGGTCTCAAGTGATAGCATCGGCAAAAAAAACAGGGTTTCTGGGGTTTAAAATATGTATAAAATCGTTAATTCACCTTTACCAAATGATAATAAATTGTTCCTAACCCGAATATATCATTTATATGCACGTATAAAATCAGTCAAGACCATATTGAATTGTTTTTTGGTGCTGTCCGATCCCAGGGCGGTTTTAATAATAATCCAACCGCTAGACAATTCCGAAGCGCATATAGGAAACTCTTAGTACATGCAGAAATAAATCATCTAGGTAATGGAAACTGTGTCGCATTAGACCAAATAAATATTTTAAATGGTCTGAATCTTTCTAGTGAGAATGTGATTAATTATTCTTGTCCAAAAAGATCGCTAGTAGACCCACCTGATGATGATTGTGAGCAACCGTCTTTTGATGAAAGTACAATGCTTGATTTAAGTACGCTCACGCAATATTCCGAAGACATTGTTGGATACATTGCTGGATTTGTCGTCAGAAAAGTTAGCAGAATAATAGTATGCGAGAGATGCTTGCAAGTTTTGGATGCTAGTGATCGTAAAAATGCTCTAAATTCTTACTTAATAGCTAAAAAAGACGTAGGCAGCTTACGGTATCCTTCTCAGGATGTTGTCTATATTTGTAAATATAGTGAACTAGTTTTTAAGAAATATGTAAAGCTGTATTCTGCAAATACTATTGGGAAATATTTTGAAAAAATGACGATTGAAGTTTTAAGCCACTTTGTACACACAGATATTTTTAAAGAATTAAAAGATCACATGACAGATCAATCGCCGCTAGAAAACCACGTGGTATTCCTAATAAAACTAATAATCCAAAAGTACTTAACTGTAAGAACACACTACATAACAAGTAAACTTAATGAACCGACTGAAAAAATAAGAAATTTCTACAATAAAATAGTATTATTTAAAGGTCAATAGTTATTACGTAGTTAGGCAGTTTTCATTAAAAGATGATCCGAGTTCTAGGTGGTGTATTTCTCGTGTATTTCTTGCCATCCCATATCTTTCGATGTCGAATGGCCATTTAGTTAGGTAGGCGATTTGCTACGTGTGATACGGGCTGTTCCCTTCGTAGTCGCTTCTGTGCTGGCCGAAAACAGCCGACCCCAACCGAACATCAAAAAGTTAACGTTTATGTTGTCGGACTATAGTGTAGAGGAGTGTGGCACGTACGTGTCAAATATGCATCGAATATATTTGTAGGCCGACAGTGAATACAAAATAATGTTTAATGCAAATTTATGTAAGGCTGTTTGGTACTTTTTGAAAGGTCTTTTCCGATTTTTTATTTATTTTAAAGGCACTGAAAAGTTCTGCAGTTTCTGCATTGCTAGACAATTATTTTGAAACTAGATCTTCTCTCAAATAACACTTTTTTGTCATGTCTATAATTATATTATATTATATCGGACATAATAAAGAAGGTCTATCGTATCGCTTGCCAAAATGGAAAGAGTTCTAGGATAATAATATAATATGTATTTTGTTATTTGTTGTTCTATTTCAGGTATGTGCAAACTTTTTGGATTAAGGGCTAAGTTAGGAATATAAAATGAACGGCGGGCCGCAAGTAAAATATTATTTTCTGGACACACGTTATTCGTTATCATGAAAAAAGAATTTCAACATAAAAAAATAAATAATTCTTTAATAGCCAACAATTTAAGGAGAAGAATGAATAAGAACTGTTTTACATTCTTCAACATCCTTTTAATTTCAGATGTTAATTTTTAAGATTCTTAAAACTGCTTGTAAATGTTCATCAGTGATGTTTGATTGTAAAGAGTTTGTATTGATAATCATCCTAATTGAAATTGTTTGTTCACATAATTATATAAGTTGATCTAGAAATGACCAACATTTTTCGATCAGAATCTTTATTTAAGTTGTTCTAATTTGTCCGAATTAAGAGTGTTGTAAAATTTGCAGATATCTTCTTGACGGTGCAATTTATGTATTTATAAAATTTTATTTTTAACGAAGCGTTAAATGTAGAAAAAAGTATTTTTTTTCAAAAATACGATTAAAACTCGCGGGTCCCGCAGAAAAACTTGGCGGGCCGCTTGCCCAGACCTGTTCTATATAATCCAAATATTATAATTTGTATAGGTTTTTTTTGCACGTCCTTCAACTTGTGTTTTAATAATCTGAATTTTTCAAAGTGATTTTCTTTGATCCATATTTTGTATTCGATTCGCTATTGTGCATGTCTATTTATATACTCTGTAGGTATATATTTTTAGATGATGTGATTTCATACCTTTGAATTATTGATACTTGTAAATTAATATGATAATTTGTCAATTTAATATTGATTATACTCATGTACCTACTTAGTTATTTACTTTGTTAATTTTAATATAGGTACCATATTATTATGATAATTAAATAATAATACATTTTGAAGTTTCTGTATTTATTATATTGAAGATATCCACCAATGAACATCAATGAATATTAATAATATTCCGTTTCTCCCGCACGCCTATGGTCTCGAACGTTTGTATACGCATATGTCCACTCACTCACACAACCAAACACACGGCACGCAGCTTCACGTACCAAGGCAATGTGAAGTGTCTATCTGTATCTATTGTCTAAGTGTACACGGTTCCATATGGCACAGGGCGGGTAGGATTCGACCCCTCGCTTTTCCACTGGATTTGCTTCATATGGAGCATACTAAATGTCACTATATATATCACGATTTATCGTTGATAGTGTATCGTAATTTCATTAAATAAATTATGATTATGCAGTCGTGGATCTCGTGGGCCAAGTTATTATCAAGTTATGAACAGTATTACTAATTCTACAAATCCTTTAATTACCAAATAAGACATGGAGCCATCTCAATACGGGTAACAGATTCGACAGTTAATTAAGCTACCGGATCAAATCGTCAGCTAAATGCAGAATTATTATAACTCACATTTGAAATATTTTACAGTTATTCATGATTTATATAGAAACATTTATTTTATGCATCATTATTTCCGTCAATGTTCCTACTGAAATATGATATATACTATTAATACTATCGACGGAAGGTACCTGATGGAATTTAAATTTAAATTCTAATGGATTTACGCTTTGTACTCAAATGGAATATCAAGTACAAAACTTAAATCCATTATAATTATGATGTATGCGTTTATCTATACAAGTAATAAATAAGTTAAGTAGGTTGTTTCAAAGACCACCCTTCTAAAATATTTCAAATGTGAGTTAGAATAGTTCTGCATTCAGCTGACGAATTTTTCTCCATGGCATAATAAAGCTGTTCGCTCTCACAGTAAGTTCAAGTCCCATTCGGGTCAACAAAAAATAGGAATTTTCTAATAGTATTTCATGATTAATGATGCATTCGTTATTAAATATGTCTTTTTCATATTTAACCTTAATTATATATATTTTTTTAAAATTATTATAATATACATATCAGTAATATATTTAATTTGCAAGTGTAAGTATGTCAAAACAAAAATTTGGAGAGATCCTGACATCTTGTTAAAATATGCATTTATAATTATTATTACAATGGATGTTTGCCCACTTCAGATGCATAGTTTTTAGTAGATTTCCGCATGGACAGTATTTTATTTGGTACTTTGGTAAATTGTAAAGATGCTAGTCAAAATGTGGTGTGAAGTCCTAGTCGCGTAGGTATTTTGTTTTTCTAGGATGTTATTTTTATGTTCAATGAAGAATGTTACATCTTTAAATGCTGTATATCAGGTCTTTAATATAACAATAATCTTTATCGTATTATTCATTGCTTGGATGAGAGTCCAAACTCCCAACAGTAGAATATAGAAGATAATTATAGCCAAGTGCTTATTTTGCACAACTATATTAAAAGCATTTTTGTCCCAGTTTTCATTAACTATGCAGCCTAAATATTGCTTCCAGTAGGATATCTAAGCAAATTCGGTTAGAAAAAATAAGATCGACCAATGTTGCCAGTTAAGACAGAATAGTGTGCATAAAAGTAACGCTTCGCACTTTTCTCTAAGGCAATCACAAACGTAGAGCGCCCATCAAACGTGAACCCCCCGAATGGTAAGTGGATTCAATCGACGTGGCCGTGTGCAGCGCATCAAATATTGAGGAGCCAGCCGCCCGGTAGGCGCACGCGAGCCCTCGCCGCCTATAATTTCGCCCCGGCCCGCCCCCACACACTGCCCGCTCCACCCGTCCACTGAAATATTCACGGGTCGGCGCGCGTGGGAACTGCGCGCCCCGTCCTTACCTCGCACACCGGTATTACTTTAATTGGTACCTCACCGTTTGGTGGAACTCCTTCATCCGATGCCAGCTCTTGGGCTGTGCCATTCGAGCGTGCGAAAAAGCGCGTAGGATTCCGGAGATGCATAGACATACGCAGCATTTGCACTGGGTATCAATGGATTGCATAAAACAATCTTATCTTGTAATACTTGTGTGTTCTCTCCATTTATCGTATTCTTAGAAAGACGACTAATAAATTATTTTATCGAAATTATCTTCCTCGCTATGGTCCTACAGTGGTGAAAGGTGGAGGTAGGCTTTTAAGATTCTACATAAATATCTAGTGCATACTAATTCGATGAAATTTCAGTAGCACACTGACGACACAAAATTGAGCGATGAGTTTAAATTACATATAAAAAATCATTAGATAAAATATTTTTTTATTTTTAAAAACAATTATATTTATAAGTATGTGATTGAATGCTATAGAATTATATATTTTTATAAATTACTAGCTGAAGTACCCGGCTTCGCACAGGGTCACTTCGTGGTTATATTTATCTTAGATATTTGAAAAATAATAATAGGTAATTATTTTTTTAATATTAAAATATCTTTGTAATACAATATGGCAATATGAAAATAATTCTAATAGGAGTAAAGGTCAAACATAAGAACACTAAATTAAAATCGAATCCAAAATATGAAAACAATATTAATGTTATTAATATGTAGTAAAAAAAAAATTAAATTGGATGGAACAAACAAACAACAAACTTTGTATTTTATATAATAATAATTTAGAAACCTTCGCAGGTGTGCGCACAACAACTGACAAAAGTTTCATCGCAATCGGATGAATGGTATAGGAACGCATACGAATAGTAGAAGAAGATGATTTTCTAAGTCAGAAATCTTCGTGGGCACGCGCATGACAACTCACCAAAGGTTCATTGCATTCGGATTAATGGTATAGGAACGCATACAAATAGAAGAAGAAGAAGATGGTTGTACTAATTCAAAAACCTTCGCGGGCGTGCGCACAACAACTGGTCAAAATTTCATCACAATCGGATGAATGGCATAAGAACGCATACAAATAGAAGAAGAAAAAGATGATTGTACTAATTCAGAAACCTTTACGGGCAAGGGCACAACACTTGATCAAAATGTCATTGCAATCGGATGAATGGTATAGGAACGCATACGAATAGAAGTAGAAGATGATTTTCTAATTCAGAAATCTTCGTGGGCATGCGCACGACAACTCACCAAAGTTTCATTGCAATCGGATGAATGGTGTAGGTAGGCATTCGAATAGAAAAGAAGATGATGGTTGTACTAATTCAGAAACCTTTGCAGGCGTGCGCACGACAACTCACCAAAGTTTCATCGCAATCGGATGAATGGTATAGGAACGCATACGAATAGAAGAAGAAGAAGGCAGTTGTACTAATTCAAAAACCTTTGCGGGCTTGCGCACAGCAACTGGTCAAAATTTAATCGCAATTAGATGAATGGTATAAGAACGCATACGAATAGAAGAAGATAGAATAGAAGAAAAAGAAGAAGAAATGGTTGTATCAATTCAGAAACCTTTGCGGGCGTGAACACAACACTTAATCAAATTTTCATTGCAATCGGATGAATGGTATAGGAACGCATACGAATAGAAGAAAAAGAAGATGGTTGTACTAATTTAGAACTCTTCGCGGGCGTACTCACAACAACTGGTCAAAATTTCATCGCAATCGGATGAATGATATAAGAACGCATACAAATAGAAGAAGATAGAATAGAAGAAAAAGAAAATAGTTGTAACAATTCAGAAACCTTTGCGGCGTGAGCACAACACTTGATCAAAATTTCATTGCAATCGGATGAATGGTATAGGAACGCATACGAATAGAAGATAGAATAGAAGAAGAAGATGGTTGTACTAATTCAGAAACCTTCGGACACAATTACTGACAAAAATTTTATTGCAATCGGATGAATGGAATAGAAACGCATACGAATAGAAAAAAAAGAAGAAGATAGTTGTACTAATTCAAAAACCATTGCGGGTGTTACCACAACAACTGACGAAGGTTTCATCGCAATCGGATGAATGGTATAGGGACCATACGAATAAAAGAAGATAGAATGAAGAAGAAGAAGAAGATGGTTGTACTAATTCAGAAACCTTCGCGGGTGTTGGCACAATTACTGACGAAAAGTTTATTGCAATCGGATGAATGGAATAGGAACGCATACGAATAGAAGAATATAGAATAGAAGAAGAAGATGGTTGTACTAATTCAAAAACCATTACGGGTGTTACCACAACAACTGACGAAGGTTTCATCGCAATCGGATGAATGGTATAGGGACCATACGAATAAAAGAAGATAGAATGAAGAAGAAGAAGAAGAAGATGGTTGTACTAATTCAGAAACCTTCGCGGGTGTTGGCACAATTACTTACCAAAATTTCATCGTAATCGGATGAATGGTATAGGAACCATATGAATAAAAGAAAATAGAATGAAGAAGAAGATGATGATTTTTCTAATTCAGAAACCTTCATGGGTGTGCATACAACCACTTACCAAAATTTCATCGTAATCGGATGAATGGTATAGGAACCATACGAATAAAAGAAGATAGAATGAAGAAGAAGAAGAAGATGATGATTTTTCTAATTTAGAAACCTTCATGGGTGTACATACAACCACTTACCAAAATTTCATTGCAATCGGATGAATGGTATAGGAACGCATACGGGACAGACACACAGACAGACAGACATACAGACAGACAGACATTCATTTTTATATATTAGTATAGCCTATACTCTTCCCGCAAGTGCAAGCAATAAGTTTACAAAGTTTTATTGCAATCGGATGAACGGTATGGCTGCGCATTAAATACGAACAAACAAACACACAAATATTAATTTTTATATATTAGATTAATAAAGTTGCAGTTATAGACAATAATATTATACGCAAAGATTTTAGGCTTATGCATCAGAGCCTATCGTTTTACATACATTGCGAGAGGCATGCTGAGGTCACGTGACATAAATTCCATACAAAAAAACATCAGCATTCCCAGCGAATAATCCGATAAATACGTTAAATACAGATGGCGCGCTGTGGCATATTTTTAAACCTTTAACAGATGGTGTTCAAGTACATTCCTACATACAGATGTCGTTAACAAATTCAATTATTTAAATACGTCAATATGCAATTAAACATATTTTTTATTAAAAAAGTAGACTTTAAAATCTTTAAATAATCGCTTAGTATGGGGTCTTTTTGTTGTAATTATTGGGTATGGTGGTGTTAATTAATTTATAATAATAAAAAGATGGTTTCATGACTTGTTTGAAAGTTATTTCTTATAGGTTACATCTTACATCGATATGAACCCACAATACCTATGTGTCGCGCCTTGCCATGTGTACATATGCGTTAAATATACATATATACGTCTGCCTAATTTAATACACAAGTTAGAAGCTAATATTATCTTAGTTTAGCAGTTTAGCTCAAACGTCACTTGATATAAAATAATAGCGATGAAGTTGTCCAAGTATAATATGTTGTAAATTCTTTGGGAAGTAATTGTTTATGTAGATTGTAGATGCAGAGAGTCGACATTATGCAAAATCGTAATTGTCTGCTATTTTCAACTCATCGTATAACTCATTTAAATTCTGCAAAGACGCCTCATTAGCTTTAATACATGTACCTGTCTATATTCAAAATACCTGGAGCTCCTATGCCGCTATTCAGGCTAAAATATTAATATGATTTACCGTTCGTCTCTTAAGATTCTTAAGACAATTGTATGGTATTACGAAGGAATGCACTATCACACAATACCGTATACATTTGGAAAAATAAATGCCTCATGTTATTTCCATACATGTAATATTATAATGTTTGAGTAGATGATTGTTTGAGTAGTGATTTTTTGGTGGTATTGATTGCTTCGTTACTTCGACGTCAACTGCACGACATGAATAAACGTCTGTTAGATATACAACTATATCACATTGGTACAACCACAACGCTCCATTGCCAAAAAAGTTAGATGATTTAAAGACGTTTTTTTCGCCTGGAGCACCCCAAATCCCCGGACCGGGGTCCATTCGATTTTACTCGTCGACTCGCCAGAATCTGTCTGTTATCCACTACGTGAGTTCGAACTGCCAATAGTACATACGCAATCATTTGGGCAAAAAAGTGTAAGTATGAAGTGGTTCTATTTTTTCAATTGATTATTTTCTTTATTAGAATTTATGAAATTCTTAAAATACAACACAATATTTGTGTTGTCTTCACTCTTTCTTCCAGCGCTTCGAGCGGTTATTTTTTTCGATTCGGTTTTCGTTCCAGTTCAAGTAAAAATATATACCTATACATAATATATCGGTTCGGTTCCGGTTTTCGTTCCGAAAAAATAACGGTTTTCGGTTCCATTCCGGTTCGAAGCCCTGCATTCTTCTATTAATATATTTATATATTTAATATATGTATGCATGTAAATTTACACGCAAATAATACATATTTTTAGTTTCGGGATTATCGGTAGACATTTCATTATGTATCAAAACTGTAAAAACTCAACTTTTTTACGTGAACGTACGTTGTTCAGTAGCAGGGCGGTGGACAAATCGGACAATTATTAGTCGATTATCCGCGGTCTTTTAGCTCGTCATTGGATCGCCTGCATAAGAGTTCAAGTAAATTAAGCAATGATACCTACATAAAAAAAATATTACACACGAAGAATTAAAAGTCAGTGTATAGTAAGGATACATTCGAACGGTCAACGCGTTTAATTATAAAGATCTTAAATCGATATTATTTAATTACATACCATTGCAATATTGACACTTGTCGCTGCACACCATCCGGATTCACCCTACCTTTAAGTTTCACTTCAAACATAAATAACATTGATGCCTAGCATGTGATGGCTCCTTTTTGTACAACACCGTCTGATTGTTTCAGTCTCCAGTTGCCGGTTTACATACATAACACTCCGAACAGCTTCTCAAATAAATTTAGAGCGAGTCTAGTTTGCATATTATTCTTGTAGCATGGAGGCGTTTGAAAGTATATCTAGCCGAGCGGGTCTCTTTTACTGGAATATTGATATAAAACCCGATCGTTAGTAGGAGGCTATAATTGACGGTGCAAATTCTTGTTTTGACGTACTCTTTATATCTGGTTCAGTGAAACGTTATGTCATACACAGTTGATAATTAATGGATAATATTATCTTGAACCTGTAAAGGCAAGTAATGTGGACATAACTAGCTGTTTTGCAAAGACGCCAAAGTAGACGGAGCCTTCCGCAAAGAGACGTTGATTTAATCATAAATGCAGAGAAATGTAGAGGATAGCATAGGCATATGCCGAAAGAGATTCCCTTGACTGCGCGAATTCTCAATGCCTCAATGTACGTATTCAGTTCGCCGTATCACACAACACCGTGAAATGTTGTATCGGAAATATATGGCCGTATATTTAAGACCGTCCAACCTCTTTGGGTCGTATAGCACTGACATAAAATTCATGTATAAATAAAAGACGGTTCTTGTCGGTTTACACTTTACAGGAAACGAGCAGCAGACAAATTTTGAAAATAGCCGATATACTGGATTACTTGTTAGGTTATGTTAGGTTTTCATTCTTGAATTCATGAATTTTGTCAAAATCAGCTATAAAATTTGAATTAATGTTCATATTGAATCTAATAAAATTGGAGACCGTATAGTAACGGTCATCTTTTTCCGATAAGAAAGCTCACGGCGAACTCTGCCACGGTGAAATGTTTTACGTACAATTTACATGTAACCCTATTTAATCAGTCCCTGGCCACTAAATTGTAAACTAAAGATCGACGGTAGTGCTAGCTCATTGCCCATACTTCCAATGCAATACATAAAACCGTACTTATGTAGGAAGTTATGATTGTTGCATGTTGAGATAAATGGTGATAATTTGAACGAAATATGCAATCGACAATCTTCATTTATTGCGAACAGGTTACCAAATTGTATTCGGAGATAATCAATAATTAGCTATACTAATAATCGTAATTAGCAATTCAGTGCCACGGCCTTGCGACTTCCATAAGTGGATCGATCTCCGAGGCGTTGTTAGGCTGATTCGACTGGACCAGGATTTTGAGGTGACCAACCTTCGTTAGAAGACAAAAAGAAGTGATCCTATAGAATTATTAATAAATAATTTCAACAATGTAATTTTCTAATATTTTAATGATTCTGCGGGCATTGATTGTTTTTCTGGACATGTTACCATATCGCATAGATCAGTACTTTTACAAGCTCATCCAGAATCCTTTATCATATACCTAAAGATTGGATTCTACAATGATTCCGAAACGTCTGGTCAGAATTTTTCGCATGATGAAAGGCTAAAATGACACTTTACACAATACATACTTAATACATTATACCAAATAAAAAAAAACTAGGTGGTATTTTCCAAAATCATTAGTTTGCTTTTAAAACTGGCAATTGTATGTAGGTATGGTTTTATAGTAAACAAAAAATGATTATTTGTATGATGAAAATCATCTGAAAGCTAATCCCGTATTTTCAAACCTGTTATTATATTACATTGAAACTTTGAGATGTAAACACTTTGAAAACATGTTGAAACACATTATTCATAATATCTAGAAAATTGTTGATGAAACGTAATTGATTGAATTCATTGGTCATTGATAATAATATATTCACGGTGATAGTTGCAAAAACATTAGATATAAATAAAAAAAAAACCTTTTAAATGGCAACAAATTTATACAGGAATATTGTTATGTTAAACACAAAATGGTAAAAGTAGCATATCCGAAATTTTGCAAAATATTATTGACCATTAATTAATATGTTGATTTTAACATAAACATTATAGTAAAATTAAACAAATTAAAAAAACAATTCTGTATGCAAATTCCATTGCCAAGTATTTCTAAGCGATGAGTAAATTATTTTTTTTACTATTATAAATTTTATTACATATTTGAAAAGTTTTTTCGTCATTTCCAAAATTAATCTCATATTATTTAAACCATAAGAGACAAGGAAGATCTTGCAGGACCACTTAAAAAGGCACACTGATTACTAAAATTGAATTACTCATTTTATTATTCATCTAATTCAAATAAATCCTTTAAATACCTATGTGTAGGTATTTTATGTTAATTTTGTGCGTCAGTGGATTCAAGATAACATGGCAAATATAGTTTTGTGTGTTTTTTAACGTTTTTTTTATAAAAAAATGACAAAGGTAAGAAGTCTATGATAGAAGTAAACGATAAAAGAAAGACATACTTAAATAATTACAAGATACAAAGAACTTTTCTGTTGAATCATATAAATTTGTCAATTCTATGTATTAATAAAAACTTTTTATTGTACTTGATAGAAATACTGAATAAATATTATAGAATACTGAAATGTCATTTTGATATTTCATATTGATTTCCATAGTAACGCACGTATATATTAATAATTTAGTTGCTAGGACCCACGTAGCAACCAATAATATAGTGAGTAGTAAATATTACTTTTAACGATTTTTTCCGAAACATAGAAAACAATTAACTGAAAATGAATTCAATTCTGCTTGAAGATGGCCAAAAGTATTAAAAAATGCATTCCCGTCGTGTTCTGATATATTCTAAAAGTTTCAAATGTCTAGCTAGTCGGGAAGTTAGTTAAAAATCTTGCACAAACAAGAAAAAAATCTGTACGGGACAAACAAGAATACGAGCTAATAAAAACATGGTAAAATGGTACCTACTCTTTTGGATACTTAGAAGATGGAGGGCCATTATATGTTTTTTATTCCCTCAAACACCTCATAACTACCGAACTGATCATTAATTTGACAAATTGAAATAAAAACAGATTTTATACCTATATTAAACCATTTTTTTTTATTAATATATTGGATTCTATATAATTAAGACCATAAAATGATAGACATATATATTATTAAGTAATTTCTACTTTATCAAATCAAAATAATATGATTCAAATTGTTTGATTTTTATGACTGTTTTATTATTTCCATCTTTGGATTTGACCTTTTGGACCTTGACCGCCCCAAGTAGACCCCTCCATTCTACTCTGTCTCCTGGTTGAGATTCATCGCTCCAGACCCTAGCAGCGTTTGAGGATTCAGCGTTCTTGCCATGGCTTCAAAATTAAAGAAATACATACCATGACAAAATTTAATATGAGTATTATAATATAACACTCTTATAATTATGAACTACCGAAAGTTTTTTACCTGAGAAACAAAAGAAACGCATCAAAATATTATTGAATTTCTACTACTTTTCCTTGTGTTGACAACCTCACTAACTTATGACGTGTCAGTGTCACATATCTCAGATATTGTTGGAACGCTCTTTTTTCTGACAAACCACAGTATCTTTCAACCTATTGCTGCTGAACCTTCCACAGTGCATCGTATCCGTCTTGGAAAATGCTGCTGCGTTCAGGAGTTCTTACAAGAAATGTTACAAGAGTCTCTCGGAGAACTGTGTTGATATCATGTAATACGACTGGCTCAAACAATAGAGGTTTTCGGTGTTATATTGTCTGCAAAACCTTCGATTGTCATATTTGATGTAGGTAAATATGTGTTCAATATAATATGTACAGTAATACTAATAATATACATTATCTAATAATATACCTAGTACATTTTCTGTAACATTTTACATTACAATTTACAATCGATATAGATAAAATTTAATATAATTGCCTATTAATGATAATTCCCTGTCATAAAACAGTCCTTCCGCAAAATTCCATTTTACAAACGGCTCCATGCATTAGTAATGACCACCGATCAATACAACACAGTGGACATCGTTGAAAATTACTTTACAAATTGCACACCTCAGGAAAGGAGGTAGCGTTGTAACAGGTAGAGATGGGCTATACTTAGCTGCTACATACCCATCAGTTATCGTTATCATTATTGCAAACGATCGCCGTCTCATAAAATATGCCTTTGTTCGCTGGAAGATAATTATAGGCTATTGGTATTAACGAAAATTGTTCCTGGATCGATTCGTCTTCTTTGTGCTGTTTTAATTTGCCTTGTAATTAAAATTTAACATCAGACTTTGAAGCATGGGAATATTGTATTATTTTAATTACTGTCAGGTCTTATAGAAGTATGTTGATACGTTGTATTCGTTTTGGATGATGAGACCAGTGTTGCCATCTTTTCAAAGTGTAATTATAGTATAGAGCCTCCAAAATTGTAGTATTTGGGGGAAAAGTATAGTACGCGTTGTCATCTGTTGAAAATGAATAGGTTTTTTGTTTCTCAGGAAAAAATAACGGAGAATTTGAGAAACTTCGAGACCCCTTTTTATTTTGGTACCTCTCTTCCTACCAAAAATGCTTACCGAAGAATTCAAGAAATTTCATTTTTAACCAAAGTCAAGGGATTTTTTTACGTTTTTCTAACAATTTTTTTCCAAGTTCTCCAAATCTTCTTGTATTGCGAAATTATAGTACTTTGAACCAATTTATCAAACGGAAATATCGAAGTTTTAGTACTTTTTACACATTTTTTCCGATATTCAAAATTATAGTATTTTGGGCGTACTATATACCTGTTTTATATCGTACATGGTACGCGGACCAAAATTATAGTACAAATACTATAATTATAGTACGGTTGGCAACACTGGATGAGACCGAATGATATTGTTTTAAATTTAACTTTCTACGCGTTCGATCGGTGATGGCGAACCCTTTTCTACATGACGCGTGAAAGTGCACGCCCAATACTAATTAGGAATTGCAACACCGAATGAAAATACCAATTTCGGTATTTCCTGTTGAATACCGGTATTCATGAAATATTTGATATTTTATAGCAAACATATTTAAATAGGTAGGTACTTGTTTTATATGTAAAATATAAAAATAGATAAGATATGATATTTTAGAGGTGCTGGTGATTACAAATACTTAGTAGTTGAACTATTGGCACTTTCTTAATGATTAAACAAATGAACAGTAATTAATCGGAATTTCAGATATATCTACTTAAAAATACACTTGACAACTTCTAAAACCGCGAGTGACTGGCGAAAATATTTGGACAAACTTAAAATTACAGAAACAGGTACCTACATACTTTTAATGAAAATTTATTTCGCAAACCTGCACGTGTCATTGCTGGTCACCAAGGAAGTCGAAGTTAAACTTTTTATGTTAATTAATACATTTTGTTTTCACTTTCAATATCGAATATGTATTGTCTGATTTTTAAAACCGGTATTTCGGTATCGAAAAAATCTGAAACTAAATTAAAAACACGTTTTTTCACAATGGTTTATTGTAGATTTACAAAATAAAATTACCTAGACAACACAATTGAGGCATTATTAATTGTCGTTTCTTTGATGCTAATTTCTTTATTAGCTGTTAATAATTACAGTTTTTTTAATCCTACACATGCTGTAGTTAAAATATTACTAAAGCGAATTATTATTGATGATTTTATATATTCACCGAAAATTGATACGGTATCGAATTCCATTAAGGTGAAGCCTTTACTCAGCCTTTTTTGAAGAGGCACCTAGCGGAAAAATACGAAGCTTGCAATTTGAGATTTTTTTTTGATAATTTACAATTTCAACTGTATTAATTAATAAATATGTATCTGAAAACATTAAAAAGAAAAATATTTTTTATTTTAAATGTAATAAAATGTGAATTTGTTGAATCGGACCGGATCTTATTATTACATATATTTTATGGTCATGTTTATTGTTAAAATTTAGTTTATTAAGTTTTCTAAGCATCGCTTAAGAGATTTTTGACTAATTCATAGTTTTAATATTTTTTATATCTATTTTAAAAAACATCGATTTTTATAAAAAATATAAATGTATGTAACTTGAAATCCTTTTTATTTATATTAACGGTAGTTTATCATGTTTATGAATTGAGGCGGTTGATTGTGACAATAAGTTAACCGTGTAAATTGTCGCAAAGTGCTATGTTTTAACAACTCATCTCTTGGCTGTGTTAACTTTTAGAGCGAGATTGACAGTTTTAACAGTTTAGATGGCTAACTTATTGTAACAATTATAATACTTGAATACATATTCTTGAAATATATCGTATCCCAAAAGATCATATTTCGATCACTGTCTCAATAATTAAAAATACGAATTCAAATATCTACTATGCACCAAACGTAAGAGGAATAATTATTGTGAATGTTCCTTTTTTCCTTATGAAAAATAAACTTTTTTGATGGAGTTTGGTGGCCAGTCAGTCACCTCCGATATGATAAAATAGTATTTATTAGAAATGATGTCCAGTTTTATTATTCGTAATATCGAACCGCGACACTTTGCAGGGGCGCTATTCTCCCTGTTCGCATTAGCTGTTGAATTGTATGTCATTAATTCATTTACGTGATTGCAGTCGATCTATTTGAACGCCTGTCATTATGATGGACTCGTTCCGGACATCATTATTTTAATAAACCTACCTACAATTAATTTTTTTAGCCACTCTTCGTAATTATAATTCCTACTACCTAAAACTGAATCGATACATACTATGTCTTCAACTTACGTGTTGCATTACTACTATAGATTGCATATCCCGCCAGAATTTTCAATTCCTGTAATTCGGGATTAGTATTTACCTATTTTTTCCCCTAACTAGGTAACACTGTTTTTTCTTGATTCAAAATAACACAGATATCATTCAGGGCAATTTGTCATACAAGGCGCAATCTATAATATTTGGTTACACAGTGATTAGAGGGCACTGCGTTGTATTTGATTCCAAATTCATCCGATTAGAATCTTTATTTGGATTTTTTTAACCAGTTGGAGATTCTAAACCTATAAATTTGAAATCAATTAAAAATTGTAAGTGAAAATCGAATATGATAAAACAAAGTGCCGCTCGTTACATATATCGTTATTCTTTTCGTTTGTTATAAAATACGAGGGTGGGTCAATAATTCCTTAGAAAAAAGCATTAAAACAGTTTTTATTTTTGTATTTTTTTTATTTCTCAACATAATCTCCTTGGAGCTCAATACACTTGGTTAGACGTTTCTCAATTTTTTTTAAACCGTCAGAAAAATAAGTTTTCGAAAGGTCCTCAAAATAAGCATTTGTCCGATCGATGACTTCTTCATTTGAAAAAAAACGTTGTCCACTTAGCCATTTTTTTAAGTTTGGGAAAAGGAAAAAGTCACTGGGGGCTAAATCTGGCGAATACGGTGGGTGGTCGACCAATTCGAACTTCAATTCTTCAATTTTAGCCATTGATCGTAAACATGTGTGAACACGGGCATTGTCCTAATGAAAGAGGATTTTTTTCCTGTTTAAATGAGGCCGTTTTTCTTCAATTTTGTTTTTTAGCTGGTCCAATAAAGATGCATAATAATCCCCTGTTATTGTTTTTTATTTTTCCAAATAGTCAACGAAAATAATTTCACGTGCATCCCAAAATACAGTAGCCATAACCTTACCAGCTGATTTTACGGTTTTCGCCTTCTTTGGACATGGTTTGCCTTCGCAATCCACTGCTTTGAATGTTCTTTCGTCTCGGGAGTATAGTGGTGTATCCATGTTTCATTCACAGTCACAAAGCGACGAAAAAATTCATCCGGATTGCGTTGCATGAGCGACAACAGGGCTTTAGAGGCCACCACCCTATTGCGTTTATTGTCGACTGTGAGCAAACGCGGCACCCATCTTGCAGAAATATTTTTCATGCCCAATTTGTCATGTAAAATAGAAATGACGCTACCTTTTGAGATCACTGTAACCTCAATTATCTCACTCAACTTTAATCTTCGGTCACTTAACACCATATCGTGGATTTTATTGATCATTTCTGGTGTAGTCACCTCTACAGGACGTCCTGAGCGTGGTTCATCCTTTGTTGATGTACGACCACGTTTAAATTCACTTAACCAGTTATAAATAGTTGCAAGTGAAGGAGCAGATATGCCGTGAACTAAATCCAACTCATTTTTTATTTCCTTTGCTGTTAACCCTTTTATATTAAAATGTTTAATAACAGATCTAAACTCAATTTTCTCCATTTTCCATTTTTCCATTTTCCACAAGCAATTTTTTTTTTAATGTACGAGAAACACACAACAACCCGACCAATCTGATTGAAACTTCGCAGCATACTGAATCGGTAGTGCCGCTGCATGAAAACAAACCGCTTACAGTACTAGTCGCGCCACCTGTCGGCTTTTCTAAGGACTTATTGACCCACCCTCGTAGATTTTAAATTACACGTCGTATATAATATGTATAGACGCTTAAGCAGTGGTTTGTCTGATATATATTTGATAGCAAATTTAAAAATACTGACAACAGAGATACCACTACTACTGCTATCAAATCCGGTACTGTCGAAAAGTTTCACTACCACACCTAACAATGGTCATTGGGCGTTATAATAATAATAATATTATACTTACCGTGTTTGTTACACAATAAAAATTAAATTTCATATCCGTAGTCGATATATTTTAGCATCAATAAGGTTTTATTCGCAATAAATATGAACATAGTGCATAGATAACCAAAAATTTATCCGATCGCACGATTACATTCATATTAATAGCTGAGCTTTCAATGTTTATTGAGCTTTTATTGAAATAATGGCATATCAGTAAATTAACGTTAATTCCTTCATCACATTATATAACACAATGCAAAAATAATGTTTCTAAATTGCACCCATCAACATTATATATCGGGATATTTCATTTATTGTATACCAGCGTTTCCAAAATTGATTCTTAATAAATATGCTACTATAATATTATATTCATAATATTATAGTATGGTCATGTTTTCGTTCGCCTTCCTCTATAGTCATCTATAATAATCCAATAACCCAGTCAGGCGATCCTAATAGTCTAATGCGTAAAGCAACTGACTTCTCATGCCAGGGGTTCCGAATTCGAAGGTGAAGTCACAATACATCTAGGTATGTGATTTTCTCAAATTCACTGTTTCACTGCTAGTACTAATCTATTGTAATTGGGCACAGTGGACTGTTGTAGCGTTTAAACTGTTTAAAGGAATATATTATATGCCAACAATAATGGTTAATACAATCCAGCATTGGTTCAAGCTCCCTCCACAAGGTTAGGAATATTAATTTTTGTTTTACAGTCCAACTACCTCAGTCTAGGTTTCCCGATCCTAATTTTCTCACCCAGTCTACTGGATAGGAACATATTGCGTGGTCGGGTCTTCCATCGTTGATATACATACATAATATAAACTGCGCAACGATGTCGCCCTATTTAATAACAATACTACGGGGGGATTATCTTATAACGCGTTGGTTTTTAGGTTACATTAATATGTCGCCAGTCCCATTCATATATAAGATAAAGCCTGCCCAACGAAGTTGTTCCACTTTCACGTGTGGGATGATGCATCACTACAACGCGTCTTGTTTTTGACTCTACCTTCCTCCCCTTGTGCGATATTGGGCGCATATCACTCTGAAGACTATTCTCGCTATATATCAGTGGCGAAGGGTGGAGGTAGGCTATTAAGATTCGACATAAATAGTGTACACCAAACTTTGTCATTCATACTTATTTCTTTTCGTTGAACTAAGAATACAATTTTCACATGGTGCTGGTTTTTTTTTTTTCAATTCAATTAAACCCTGCCTAAACCATACCATAATAGTTTAGGTATTCTATGGGTGATCCGACAAAAATAGCACATTTTTTTGTTACAGAGGTGTTGATTAGTTTTTTTTTAATTCATTAAGCATTAAGCCAAGTCTATACCAAACCGTAACCAATATAAATATTTTTCTATCTATAGAATATCTAAAATTATGTATGATTTAATGGCACACTTATAGATATTTTATACATAAACGAATATTTTTTGACTATTGTGTACTATGGCGGCTTGAATTGGGCAAGGTTTAATTAAATTTTAAAAACTTTTTAAAGACTATCTACACATTTTAGTCTTAGTTCAATGAAAACAAATACATTTGACTGACAAAGCTTAGTGTTGACTATTTATGTCGGATCTTAACACACTACCTCCACCCTTCGCCACTGGTATATGCTATCGCCTGTATAACTTTACTATTCTATAAATTTCGTGGCCGCCGTCGTTTTGAGGAGTGATTCGTGATCTCAGATAAATATGAAATCATCAAATTTCTAAAATTTGTAACCATTAATCATGCATGATGGGCTTGAAGGAGCGTCACTCACAGACACGTATTAGTTTGATTAAAATACCTAGTGTGTTTTGAAAAATAATTTTAATGTTTTTTTTTTATTCAGTATTAGAAATTTGTTGCAATAGCGGTAATAGCGCGTGTCCCGATCCAGATTTCCCTTGGATCAGCGATTATTTAATATTGAGAGTGTTGACAGTTTGCGTCATTTCGCAGAGATCGCCTGTTTAATGCTTGCATTCTGACAGCATTGCTTTACTGTAGTCAATCATCGTACCTTTCGAGTATTCGGAATCACACCATACTATGCTGAGATTCGATGGCAGATGCTTGCGGCGCTTACTGGGTTACGACTACACAAGAAGTAACCAGACCATGTAGCCTCTCGTCACATCTGAGATGTGACATTTTATCTGCCTCGGCCTCGTGCTAGAGATGTCTAAAGAGAGACTGGTCTGACTTTTCTTTTAAGACACCCGGATTCTTACATAGAATTACATTATTCTGGCATGAAGGAGTAGTAAATGGACAAATAATAATTAATAACAAATACAGCATTTTAAAATTATTTAAGAAAATAATTATAACAGAAAATATGTACAAAGAGCAGTTATAGCAAAAGGCAAAAAGTATTTTCAATCGTAATACAGTAAGTAAAACCAAACGTTGGTAAAGAATCACTGCAGAGCTGATCACTACAATCTGGCAGCACCATAACTCACTTAGGTATAATAATGATCCTAAATGCCAACGTGGAAGCGACAATAAATATACCTATACATCAAGCTGTTTGATAATATGCGCTTTATAGCTCAGCCAAACATCAAAACGTTTTCGTGTATCCAAGGAATGTTCCTGAGGAAATGTGACCTGCAAGTATAAATTATAATACCACTATAATATTATGTTTTTTTGTTTGGTTTTATAATCATTAATTTTATATACTTACTTAAATGTACTGCTAAAAAATAAACCTCAGATAAGACAGACTTCGTGGCTTAATATTTAAAAAAAAATCAATAATTACGAAAATTGACGATGACGATAATGGGTATGAACTGCGTGTTGCGTGTATAATGAAAATGCACGCGCAGTTTTCGTGAACGACGCATTTAAATTAAATAAACTCTAAATACATATTCCATGAAAACGAGAAGGGTCAACAGTAGATATTGTATGCAACCCGTGCGTGTATGTATGTTTTTACATTTTTAAACTATTCATTTTTTTAATTTTCCATTCTATCATAAAAATAAAAAATAAATAGAGAAAAGCGCGTCGGAATATTTGCAGGCGGCCTATTATATTCATTTTCCCTCGATTTTTTTGTACATATTGTCCAAACAGCCTCGGAGCATGTCCGCTCGGTTTGTTTGGGTTCGCGTCGGGTCGGTCGTCATGGCGACAGCGCCCGCCAAACAATCAATCGGGCGGACACCCCCCAACTCCCACACTCACATATTATAAAATGAGCGGGGAAGTAGAAAAATACACCGCGCATAGGCCGCGGATGTATGGAGCGCCATAATATAATCACCCATGTCTCTTACCTGCGCTCCGTTCAGTTTGCGCCGATATTTGAATTATTTGTTGTCATCGATGGTCGCCTTTGGAACCGCTGGTTCTCGAGCCATTCGAAATAAAATCTTGAAATAAAATACACCATAATCAAAGTACTTAACTCTATTTTTTATTGACGACTGAATATAATACAAAAGATTTATGAATCTTAACGTTATGTATATTAAAAATACATAATTTTTAAGAACTGATTTTGAAGTATCTCAGATTGCTTGATAATTAGCAATTATTGGCACGGACAGTTTAATTGGTTCAGACAAGGCAGTCTATATTCAGGAATTGAGAATTACGATGGTAGTTTTGGTTATTAATTGATAATAACGCAATAAATGGAGAAATTTTCGATTGAATATTTCGTTCAAATGATTACCATTTATTTCAATATCGACTCTAGAAAAGAAAAAGGCCGTAGTCCACACAAATCAAATTTTACAGGAGGCACAACAACGTTTTTGTTATAGTTTTCGGTCAAAGTTAAAATATAAAATAAACATAACCGTGAAGTAGGTACTTAATTTGGTTTTTATATACCTAATCTGATATTAATTATTGAGTTAGTTAAAGAAAACCAACAAAAATGATGGTTAAGTCGTTTTTCACACTAATTGCCAGTTAAATTTTGTTAATAAATTGTATATAAAATCATTTGCAGCTTATAATCCTTTGGATACAACGTGTACAGTGCAACGTTATTATCTAATAAACCTATTTTGAGAAAACTGAGGGTTACACGTCCCTTTTCCTTTCTATAGTCGAATGCAACATTCATAATTTGCTATCAACTACAACCATATTGCATTCGAAGTATGAGCAATAACTAGCACTACCAGTTTCATGTCACGGCTTGACTATTATATAGTGGGCCTTGTTTTTGACTAACCCCCAAAGTGAAAGATATGTGTTCGAATTTTGCGAGTACTTTTTGAATAAATGAATGTGTCTAGGGTTGCCAATTAGTATTTCTGCAACAAGTGGGGTTTAAATTTTCGAACTTTTTTTAGCTTTTCTTGCCAAAAAAAATGACTATTTCTTTATAATACGTAGGTATGTAGTTAGCATTGTTATTATTTTAAAAAAAAATCGCCGATAATCACATGATGGTAATATAAATTTTACTTTCGATTACAGACCCAATAATTTAATATCATTTATAGGTGTCACCAATAAAATTCTTACATTGTAATTTCATCCTTAATTAGGTATGTGCTATATCAATAATTCATAATTGTAGGTATGTCATTTATTATTATTGAGTATATGTTGTAGGTGTACCTATATAGTAATAGCTGTATTTTTATGGCTTATTGTCCATGTAACTTTCTACCACGTTATGGAGCTATTTCCCTAGTCCTCCAGTGTATAACGATCAATCATCCGGCAGAAATGCCTGCTCCCTAAAAAGCAGTTGCCGAAGAAAGTTGTCCGCGGGAGGGCTCGCATGCCACTGTTCAGGCGCTTTCCCAAGGAAAACCGCTCCGTGGTGGGGGTACCATCCCCCTCCCCCTCCGATGACCAATGGTGACTCGATACGGGGACCTATCTTGGCCTTTCGATTTTTCATTTCCACCCCCCCCATCCGAACACTCCCCTCTCACCCTCCGCGGTGGTGGTTTTCCGTCAATTTTCCGATCGGGACGTCCGATAAAGGAGATGCTTTTTACGTTGGAGCCGTCAGTCGGTCATCGGTCGTCTTCTTCTGCATATCTCAGCTGGGCATCTTGGGCTTCATGGAAACGGTCGTCCGCCAATACCACCGGCAACGCCTGCACGATTTCGCAAGTGGAATTATGCAAAGGTCCGATTTTATACTCAGCCATTTTCACTTAAACTTAACATCGTTGGATACTTCATGGTATACGAAATATCTAGTGCATTGTATTACACATTTTATAAATTTTGCAATATTTTTTATTTGCATACAAACGGAGACAGTGGGTAAGGTTACCATTTTGTATAGGTGTCGTTATCCATTCTAATTATCATAATCATTTTATTATCGATTAAATTTTAACGATCGCTGTTAAAATGCTGAATTTCCAGCAGAAATAACCGTCTTTTTTATTAATACTTAAAACTCGACGGAGATTTTTTTATGTGAGGTAATAATTCTCCTTATATTTTTATATAAAAAATATTATCGATTAAAATAAAAAAACCTTTTTTAAAGTGGGTTATTTTTTGAACATTATTAATAATGAATTGGTTTTTCTTTATGATGGAATTTCATATTGCGATTCCATTCCACTAGTCTTCATTGATTTGCTGAATACTAATTCAAAGCAATTATTATTTTTGGTTACCCGCTGTCAATTTTTATATATTCCATTGGAATCGGTTTCATAACCCCGGACTTTGTCTTTCGGCATTTTGGGGCTGTATATTCACCTATGACAATTAATATACAATTAACAGAGATTTGAGTTTCTTATTGTTTATAAATTAAATTCACATGTCAGATCACACAAATTACATGCGTTAGTAATTTACTAACTACTTTACCCAGGTATAGGAAATGTTTTGTTCAGTAATGAGTTTTGTAATATTAATTAAACTGACTGTTTATAATAAGATAATTATTATTACTACTGATAATTCGTGGTGTATGATAGATAAATTACATCTAACACATACTTACACAATTATAAATCAATAATTACCATCAAGCACATTCAGTCAAATTTAATTATTTTTTTTCCTAACAAAGTAATGTCCATGTTGGCATTTGTCTTAATCTTCTAATCATTTTGATACTATATTTAAGAATTTAATACTGAATTTTATTTAGGTAGGTACAACAAATATTAATAATTTGTATAAATAATAAGTGCATTTGATGAGTTTTACGTTTAATGTTGCGATACATTCTTGCTTTAATCTACTTTAACAGCTACTGCCATGCTAATTAACAGACAGTGTTTTTGGTTTTCGTGAAATGAGAAGAAAATTATGTTTTAAATTTAAAGTAATCAATCCATGGATGTTGCTCTTCTGTCTTCTCTCTATTTGCATTGCGAATACAAAATACGTTGGTACATTTTTGTGCATTGGGCATTTTTGGTTTTTTGCTGATAGCTTTGATGGATCGCAACTAATCATATAACCGCCGCCACACTAGACCGAAGATACTGATATGAAATAATTACGCCAGTATCTCCTTTTGTATGACAGACATCTAAATTGAATTACTTACCTTCTTAATTTGCATTATTTGTGCACAGACAGCGGGGTTTTATTTGACGCAAATGACGCGATCGATTCGTCAGAATAAATAAAAGGGGGCCTCGAAACAGTTCAAGCCAACAAAAATCATAAAAAGATTTCACACAAATTCAGTACAAAATATTACCCAAAGCATAACAAAATCCATGCGACTTCAAACGCTAATATTATTACATTTATCATTGTCGTCCAAAATAATAATTATTTTTAGCTACAGTCTGTGATTGTGCGATTCGCGGAAAGAGACACATTGATATTTTTACCATGTACCTACGTTGATAGTTAGAATGTATAGTTTTTATTATATTTTTTATCGCATTAAAATTATCCAGTGCCTCAGGAATTCACGCCAAAAATCTAAACTCATGTTATAGATTTCGCAGAATAACGAATTTTTTATAAATTATTTTGCGAAATGGTATGCGCGAAATTACATTGGTTCTTTTGGGTAAAAATTCAAACGTTTTTCTGGCCTGGCAATACCTACTGAATATACGTACACAATTTATTTAAAATTTGAATTATAAAAACTGTCTTCTGGAAAGCGATACGCATTTGTGGAGCATTGCAGACAGTAATGTTCCAACTTTATTAGATTCAATAACAATTGTTTTATTTACACATGATTTTGATCACAATACTGTGCGGCCATTTATGTCTGATGCAGCATCTTACGGTGATCTGCACTGTGATACGGCCAACTGAATACGTACTAATTTCCGGGCACGGCGGAAACACACCTGTTTAAGAAATAACTTTTTAAATAAGCTAGTGATATTCAAGCACTCAACTTTTGGTACTACTGAGCGAAGTACGAGTACATAATTGGGTATCTAGGATTTTTTTGTGTCTAAAAATTTTCAAACTTAGAATCATCACATTTCAAGTTGATTAGTGAATAACATAGTTTTAAGGGTCAATCTGTATTGCCAAACTTTTCGTAAGCATTGCCCCCTTTGGACAGCGCTGTACGTATTGATAGATTAAATTTAAAACGTGACGTTTCGCTAAATTGGCTAATTGGTTCCAATGTTTTGACTTTGGTTAAATGTATGCAATTGGCACTAGGTATTGTACATTATTCAAAGCTCTGAAAATAATATGGATCTATGTTTTTGACAAATTTTTAAATCAATTATTATGTACCTAATTTGTCCTCACTGCTGAGAATTGCGCTGCTCTTTCGTCATTCCGGCTTCATACGCGTGACTTCGGTCTTACAGGATTTTTGTCGCATGTATAAATTCACTCATCTCCTTCCTGAGCTATCTGGCTTGCATTAATTGCTTTTACTGATGTCATTTTGTTTCTGTTTTTTTCAGATTTCACCGCTGAGTAAACCACTCGAAACAGCAAACAAATCCAGCAAGTAAACGGTGAGTGTCTTTTTTTCTAGTCAGTGAACTGCAAACACATTAAAATGTAAATTAACTTATGCATCACAACATTATTTCTATTTGAATAACCAGTCGTTCGTCGTGTAGGTATTTGCGAAGCTGATTAAAAATATTACTCTACCGATCGGTTTTTTTTTGTTTATTGTTATTTTCGAGTATGTTTAACTTTAAAATAGCCGTGACTAAATCTTCAAGGAGTATTTGATTTCATAGGCATTTTTTTATTTTTATTTTCTGTTTGTGGTGATCTGATGATACTCACATGTTGGAATATTTCATAATATGAAAACGGCAATGATACATCTCGTCTGGAATGCGGCTTTAACTTTTTATCACTTATTTTTTTTCGTTTAGTATCTCGATTCTCGTCCTATTATGCATTGCATTATCTAGCAAGTGATGTCATTAATTACCTATCTGATAAGCGACAAACGAGGAAGATCAGTTTAAAAAGCGATTTTTAAATAAAGTTTTCAGAAATCAAAGTTACAATCTTTTTTTTTATTTAAATTCGTTTAGGAATAAATAAAATTAGAATTTACTTGATTAATATTTTGTTAAGTGTTTTAATACGTATAATACAACGTGCTAAGTATACCTATTTTGCATTTTAAAAGATCGATTATCAGTATTTTCGCTATCATATAAGTTCTCGGTCACTATTGGAGCAAATAATAATATCTACTGTTGTTATGGGCCAGAAAACCTCATTTTACCCTTTCGCTGCTTTTAGTATTCCATGATTTCAAAACGAAATTGCACGAGTTTTTATGACGCATTGTGGATACGCTATTAAGAGTTTAGTCTAATTACAGTTGATTTAACTATTTTTTTATTCAACGAATAATTCACAAGATTTAAGAATGTGGGTAACAATGTAATTATTGAACATATCTACATGATTTTGGAAACATTTCTGAGAAAATATAATATAAAATCTTTTTGAAAAAAGTAAGATACCCCAGGAATCTAATCCGCATCTCTCGGGTATCGCGCCCACGCAGAATATAGACCACTATGCTAAATGAGTCCAACTTAATTGCGACACATTTTAACTAATGGCTTTAATACTCACTGAAGCGCTTTCCAAATTGAGCTACTATTGGCGATCGGCTTTTATATTATTTTAAATCAAAGTAGGGATTACTTTAATTACTAACCGACGTCACGGATCACTCCAAGATTTTTTATTGTAACCCTTGAACTTGCTAATAATTTTTAATCAACTATTTTTTTTACACTATTTTCTCAGAAATATTTTCAAAATTATGTAGGTATGTTCAATAATTACAGTTGTATGTTACTTCTAAATTGTTTGTGCAGTTAATTTAACGATAATTTTCTATTTCTGTTCACCTCACTTGAATGTCGGCTCAATGTGAATATCATAAAATTAAAAATATTATTATGTATGTGAATAATATTAGTAAGGTAATTTGCAAATTTCTTATTGCTTTTTAAATATAATAATCGCCCATCTACATAGATAATGATCATCTCATCATACGATGATATCATGGTGTAGAAATATGAAAAATATTTCGTCATATCTCACGGACTTATTTTTTAAAAGCATTTTGATGCATATTTATGTTGGCTGTCAAAAAATTATCTATTAAAATTAATGTTAATTATAATCCGATGAGCTTTTGACT
Source organism: Rhyacophila brunnea (assembly GCF_057557595.1). Lineage (NCBI taxonomy): Eukaryota > Metazoa > Arthropoda > Insecta > Trichoptera > Rhyacophilidae > Rhyacophila > Rhyacophila brunnea. Next base: position 12,151,569 of record NW_028232816.1, on the reverse strand, counting down.
CTCTCATATTGTAATAGGTAATTATATTTTTGGAATATCTCAGGTGGATGTAGGTATAATATTATGTTTTAAGATTGCGAAGATATGAATTTATGTCCTTTTATATACCGCACCTCCAACTGTGTTTTAATGGACGCTATGTGCCTATGCGTGTAGAGCCAATTATGCAAATCGCATGTACGAAGTCTGTATTTTCTTGCCTGCTGTATACGTGGAATCAATCATACATTGTAATAATGTTTTTATTACAAATATAAAAAATGTGTATCTACTAAAAATTCAAAAGTTCATGGAAATATATTATGTTCACTAAATATGTGAGATCTTGACGAAGTTTCTTTTGAGATATCGACGAATCGAGACGAATGTGTACTAAAACTCTACCAAGTGGGTACCAACAATGTAATCTGCATACGTTTAATCAATATTGTACAGTTTTTAGTAATATGTATCTTCTTCTAATTATAATATATATTGTAAATTACTGTACTTACCTATTTTGACTTATTATTAATTATTCTCACGTCGTTTGTATGCAGAAATGTGCTTCCGACGGGCTTTCAATTATTATGTGATTTATTAACACCACTCGAACACAATTCAAATAAAAAAAACCTGTCGTTAAATTGAAAGAAAGCATTTCAGTCGTAAGTGCGTTCGGATATTAATATGTCAAGTTATAATTCTTTTAAGTTATCAAAGTCTAATCCTAAGTGAAAAATCATGAAAACTTCAATATATCACACACAAATATTTATTTTCAAAGTAGTTTCGTTCCTCGAGATATTACAATGACTTAATGTCGTTAATGGACAATTTAACTGTTTGATAATAATTCTTACGTTTAATTGACGGCCACTAAGACAAGAAGCTAAAATCAATTATCATGTCCGGAGATTTGGACCACTGCCAAATTTTCAAACAATGACTAGCAAAGAGGATTTTGTACAGCATGTATTTTATGATTCATTCATTTTCCTCTCTCGCGCGGCTTTATTTTGATGTCACGTATTCACGTACTACAATCCATTCTTACTTATGCCTTGTAACTTGTAGCATCTTCCACTAATAAAGGTATCATGGCATTATCAATGTAACCCAACTTATTTCATCTTTACTAATAATTACAAGTTGGCTGATATCTACATTTTCTTGTATGAAACTTTCCCAGATATTTTTGTCGTAATCTTAATTATTACTGATGTGACAATTATCCACCCACAATTGTAATATTAATATTGAATGTGAAGAAGCAACCTTCGACCTGGCCTGGGGACGTGCTGCGGATGTTTTAAGATTCACAACCCAATCTCCCATTTCTTTAGTTCAACTGCATTCAGGAAGTCCGCTAAATACACATACTGCGAAGGTAGACATGGGGAGGACGCGAGAAGACTGGCTTACGACAGGAATTTTTGGAGGCATCGTGTGGTGTTCATATGCTCCGAAGTAGATAGCGAGATAGTTTAAGAAGAAGAAGATAATAATTACTTGAATAGACAGATATACCATTGCAAATTTTTCTGTTGCATCATGGCGTTCGTAATTTTGCTGCAATTGGATTATTTTTCTTGCCAATTTCCTATTATTTGTATCACTGGTACAGTTTAATAATATTAGGAATCGTAAATTAAAATTAAGTTTTTAGTGGGCCCCGTCACCCATTCATGTATACTCCAATGAATATAATATGTATTTTAACATATCATGGGCAGTACAAATTATTAATTAAAGGCGTTGAAAACACGACTTTAATATATTTTTATTTAGTGCGACTTCATTGAAAAAACTGCTACAGCATGTTAACAAATATATGAAAATATCGCTATTGTCATTTTGGTTCAGTTTGTGAGGTAGCAAACACGAGTAATAAGAAACCAATGAAATCGCTTATTTTAAATGTAGTTTTTTTTCTGGCCTCTTGTCACTTTTTAAATACCTATCGATTATTATATTTGTTGTCTTCTTCGTAGCGCCCGTCCGGTCTCCCTAGTGACTTTCTAAATTGGCTCCGGTCAGGTGCGGCCCGGCGAGGTCGCTGGGTCACGATTCGATGCCCGGCCGCACCGTCCGAAACGACGCCGCCATCATCATCACACCGCATCGCCATTCATCATCTCTCCACCATGCTCGCGCGCGAAGGTCGAAGCTTGTGGCAGCGGTTTGCACGGCCAGTAGGAAGATAGCATTATTTATGCCTTGCCTTCGCGCGAGATTTGTGTGTGCAATCTCCGGCAGTCGTTCTCAAAGATTGAAGGTATCCAGCATAGGTGGAACTTGTGTAATTGCCGTATCCTCTGTAATGGTTGGCATATACATCAAAGCGATCTCATCATATTAGATTGTTGACCGATCTATTTAATATAGGTACTATACACCAGTGGCGAAGACTAGGCGATAATTTAATTAAAGCCTACCTTTTTTTGCATTTCTCGAAAATCTGTGTGCGCCTTCATATTTCCGCTTCACATCCACCTTTTCCACTTATGGTCGATTTCATATATACAAACTCGTCTACCGTTTCTGAATTTCGGAGTATAGTTGCTGCGCGGGTATCATAACAATATTACCCATTTAACAATACTTGAATGCAATAAATTGTAATCAAACGGGATGCCAAGAAAATCATATTGTATTAGTATTTATCTTGACTTACTATTTTGTAGCAACCGATCCAGACTTGTGTTATGTTCAAAGTGATTGGCAGTGTCTAATGTTTGAGATGCGCTGATCTCCAGTTAGAGTGCAGAGAAAATTGATTGGGTAATGTGGGAATTGGCGATTTGTGCCTCCCAGGTGTTTCTTCGTTGATTGAAATCGAAAGGTTAACTCGTTGCGATGTTATTATGAGGAAACCTTAAATCCAACATTATCTATTGGCTCATACTACTTACAGCACAATAATCCATTTTTATAATTGGATAGTGGTGGTCATGGATCCAACAAACTTGTTTAGAGGCACAATGCAGAAGAAACATGATTTTTTGAAATGATTTAATTAAAAAATTTAGAGGTCGGACATTCTTATATGGTATAAAAACTAGTATGTATGATTTTGTGAAGCCTCCGTAGGTGCCTATTAAATAACAAGAAAAGAATTGAATGAAAGTGAGTTTTTTTCTTTGTATATATTTAATTAAAATGTCTTCATGAAACGAATTAATCAACACCCGTCGTCAGGTAACTTTATAAGGTAATAATATCGTTAATTAATACCTATGTATAAAGTAACGGATTCGATATGTATCATAATTTAAGACACAGGACAACTGGGCGATTTACATCTCGGCGTCGGTAAAAATCAATCAATTGTCTCTAAAAATACGCGTATCTACACTACGACTTGAAACAGCAACTGGTCCAACTAACTTAATCAAAGTGCCTACATATATTAGAAAGAATAAAGAGTAAATATTGTCGCGTTATTGTACTATGTTTATATTATGTAACGGTTTGTAATATACCTACACATGTTCATGTTTAACTAAAAAATAAAATAAAAATAATATAATTTGTATTCAAGATCATTTATTTTGTTATAAAACGACGGTAATAATACTTATATTCGATTGCGCGATATCTTGAAATTGCAATATGGCAAAATTTCCTTTTTTTAAACAGCTACAGCCCAATATTTTTGCACAATAATAAGAGTTGATTTTCTTCGGCAAATATATTTATATAATTTTAATGTTTTTTAAGCATCGTATCATAGCGGTAACCGGTAACTCTTTGTTTTTTGTTGCTCCTTTCGAGATTGTGTTTTTTCATAGTATGTACCTATCTAATTAGAGCTCGCTGGTTCACAACTTCTTTCGTGTCGGTAGCCCCTTTTGTAGTAGCCAAGTAAGCTGAGAGCAGAACTCACTACGAGTGAGAACATACTTTGGACCATCATTCTTTCTCAATGGTCACAATTTCTTATATGTTACATATTTTTGTTAATTCTATAATATTGAGATATTTACATTGGCAACCGTGTCGCGCTACCAACGAGTAGACTAGAACGAAAGTATTTTCTTACGATTTTAATAAATTATCTTATGAACGGTATGCTAGAGTGAAATTCTGGTATCTGATAAATTATTAATACACTAGCCGAAGTATTCAGCTTCGAGCGAGGTCGCTTCGTTGATCGATATACATTTATCTTACTTAACAAAATAATAATTATTACATTCTTCAATATTAAATATATCTGTATCTAGGCATACGACATGTCAAAATGGACATTATTATGATAGCCTAGTTAAACAAACGAAATCAACCTTTATCTGTCGTGAAAATTCAGAATTGGAATTGATAGGAAGATAATTTGAACAAACAAACTTTGTATTTATGTAGGTGTCGGCTGGGGCCATGTAGAAAAAAAAATCAAACAAACATATTTTGACTTTTATATAATACTAGCTGACCCAGCAAACGTTGTTCTGCCATATAAATTATTTCTAGTGAATATTTTGGTTGTTAAATAAAAAATAACGAATGTATCGTAAGTGTGTGGGGATGGGATCTATGACAGAAAGAGAAATAGAGCGCTGTAGACGATGACCGCCGATAAAAACAAAAAAACATCAACCATTCATTTTCTCAATTCAAAATGAGTAATGATGTTCATAATGAATGAATTACCTGTGGCAGGATCTCGTTCTTTACTATTTATGCAATATCCGTTTTGTCCCTTCCAGAAAATTAGCGGATATTGGAGAGCGTTGTATGAACGGTGTGTGTCAGCGATGAACTTCAGATTATTGTTTCTTCTTCGAATCACGATTTCTCGCGTCGATGTGCAGTCGCCAACCATGATTCCAGCAATGTCGTCAACAACAGTCGCATTGAATCAACGTACGTGCTCTCCAGCTGGTGTTTTATCAGGATTGATGACAATAGCGTGATTGTCACTTTGCAATTCGTGCATGTGTGCTTTGAAGAATTTCAATAATTCATTGTGCTCATTCAACAGGGCGTCCAGTTCGCCGACGATGCGCCTGGCATTAGGCGAATTGAGGCTGTTGTAGCCGCAACGTGCATCCACATGATTGATGTCCTCACCGCCGCGCACATGAAGTAGATTTGTAAAAATGTATGTGGTTCGTTTGGCATTGGCAGCAATGAGCCTACTTTGTGGTATACTTGACCTTTGATTTTGAACGTAGAATGGAATTGTTGACCATTTGCCGCAGTATTGTGAACTATTTCTGTTGCTCCGGACGAAGTCATTTGGAAGCATGAATTGAATGTGCGAATGGACTTCAGGAACAGGTTTGAATCTGGAACCGTGCCGATGAGCAAGCCGTTCAATGGTTCTGGTGGTATCTGAATTTCTGGTAGTTGCACTTTTCCTGATGCGCAACACATCCCGGCTGACTCATGTTTGAATTTGAGCGCATGACAATGGGGACATTCTTTGTCTATAGCACCAATCAGCACTTTCGGATGAGCGGAATATTCAATATCTGGCTCGTACTCGAATGCGAGACGAAGGAACGAAGCGGATGTAAATGTTCGATGTACTTGTTGGCGTTGTCGGTCATTTGCTCTGCGTGTGGTAACTACGAACCGGCGCGCTTGGCTCCGTTCCAATTGTCGTTGTTGATTTCGTTCAGCTCGTGCCTCCTGTGATTGAGCTGCACGCAATTGCGACATGCTTACACGCAAGTTTTTGTTATCTTGTTGGATTTGTCCGTCTGTTCTTTCTGCTCTACTATTTCGCATGTTTGTTGCTTTATTCGTTCGACGACCCAAATGGCCCCCCTTGCGTCTTGCTGGTATTGTGCACTATAATAGACACACATAAAAATAGATAAATAAAATAAATCGTACAAAATTTTGCACGCACTGCGTTGTGGCATGCCGAATGAAATGTCAAAATGACGCGACGCTTCTCTTGAATTCTTCTCGGACGTAGGTCATACAACAACATAAAAAATTTCGTTCTGTTTGAAATACGAACGACGGTTAAATTGAAAATTAAAAATTGTTCATACAAAAATAATAAAATCGCGATTTAAAAATGGGAGGGTGGGGGTAGGAGGGTGAAAATTTGGGTTTATAGGTATATTTTTATGTCAAATAATAAAAAAAATACAAAAAAAAAATTATCAAAAAAATAAAAGAAAAATTTTCTGGATAGCGATACCCTAATCACAAAGCGGTATGAAATATACTTGTTGACCTATTCTCATACCTAACAAATATACATAAAAAAATTCATAAAAATCGGTTGAGCCATTTCGGAGGAGTTCGACCACAAACATCGTGACACGAGATTTTTATATATATAGAGATATAGATAATTATCAACGGGAGGTCGACTCATTGCCCGATGAAGGCATCCGGCTCCTTTTATCCCTCACAGTCTAAGCACACAAGAAAGATTTCGCGATATAACAGATATCATCAAACCAATTTTGTCAGATTAATTACATTTATTGACAGTAGTTCAAACTTATCGTGTTTTTAAACATAAGCGTTTAACCAAATTAAACGTGGTTAACTATTGACACATAAGTAGTAGCATCCAACTCGCAACCACATTTTTATCCAATGTTAACCCTTAAATGCATGATTTTATGATATACAACGGATACGTGTGATTACGGGAAAGAATACTGTACTATTAATTTATTTTTGTTGATATTGTTTTTAACAATCATATTATCATAATCAATCAATCCACTTTATAGATTCCAGTAATATTTTTTTCCCGATCAAAATCTAATATTTTTGTGGTTTAAACTGAACTTGAATATAGCCGTTAAAAAATAATTGCCAAAATGCGGCCCATACATAATAATTATAATATCATCTCCGGCTCGCGTCATTTGATTACAAATTATATCGACCTTTAATCGGCAGAACAACGTAAGCGACAATTCATAAATTTTAGAGGAGAAGGTTTTTTCTTAATTATTTCCGTAATTAGTTCTAAAAATGAATTCTGTTAATGTGGTTAATAATAATTGGTTATTGCCTATACGGAAATTATAAAACAATTGCATTAGTGCTTTTAGTTTTCGAGATAGTGGCGGTAACGCTGTTTTGCTTATGTCTATGACGCGATATTTTTTCCAGGCATGTCGCTTACGATATTTGGCGTAGTTGTTTTTACTTATAAATTTCATGCTAATTATCATGTTGTTAAATAAATTAAATATACTTTGACTTTTTAAATTAATGTTTTTGCGTGTAGATACTTACCCACATAGGTAAAATAAAAATAAATGATTGGTATTTTTAAGGTTTCGCTTATATTATTAATATTATTAGGTATTTATTTTTCAAAATGAAATAGGTACGTATCTACTCGTACATAATTAAATACGGGGACCTACTAATTATGATAAAATAAAATTGTAATCAACTATTCAGTTTTACAAAAAAAATATTGTCGCACATTTTTTAAGCAGTAATCGCTGTATTATCCTCATTCACATCTTCCTGATCGGATTTCGGTAAAGTATTTTCCACTGATAATCCATGTGGCAGTTTCATAAACTCATCCGTCATCTCTGAGGGATACTTTTAAGATCGTTATACTCGATCTCCGATATTGGTGATTTAGCACTATACAGCAAGGGTGGCTGCGTTTAAAGCATCACAGCATTTGATCGGGATCTGATGACATTTTCTAGGTCTAACAGTTTAGTCCTACTGTCACCAGAGTAGGTACAATATTTGGTAAGTTTTTTTAAATTATGCCTTTTGTAATTCACCAAATTTAATTTTGAACTTTGAAGGAATGCAAGTAGCAGCGAGAGATTTCCAGTCACGGAATTCTGCATATGACATGATGACCTAGCGTTGGAAATGATGGTGGGTCATTCTACCCTGATTATAAAAATGACTCAATTCTCGCATGAATGGAATCGACCGGCATCGTAGTACGACCAGTGGGTCTATTCTATACTTATCGACCGCTAAAGTGATAGATATTATCAAACTTAGGGTAGGTTTGTATAAAAGTATTAGTACTTATTGCAACAATTACAACCAACGTATTGTAATTGTTGCAATAAGTGCTGTATTTTAACAGCAGTAAGAGAGGTGCTGTTAAAATGTAGGGATTATTGCAACAATTACAATCAACGTATTGTAATTGTTACAATAAGTGCTAATTCTATGATACAAACCTACTCTAAGTTTGATAATATTTATCACTTTAGCGGTCGATAAATACAGAATAGACCTACTGGTAATAGAAAATGTATTTCTATCAATTCAATGAGAATTTTTCATAAAATATGATAGCATAGCCCGTGTTGCCCGGTTTTTATTCTGACCCATCACAGTAAAATAAATCCTTGGAAATTTCCCGCTTTGTCAGTCTTATCCAATGATTTGTGCATTATTGCGGAGATCTCATTACTGCCACGTTTACCATCAGTTTCACCCCATAAAAAGCAGTATCCATTATTTGTTCCACTTTCATAAATACTTTCATTATAGTATGCGTATTTACTATCTATTACTATCATTTACTACTAGCGTATCGACTAGGGAGTGTTTAGCACCTTCTCGTGGTCAAAACTTGCGCACAAAACGTCATTGTGATTTTTACTTTTGGCCAGATCATTAAAGAACATCTCCTTGCATTTATCCTTTACGGTAAGGGGACATTTCTAAGTATCCGTTTCAATTAGCCGAAGTCTCTCGTCACCAGACATATTTGTTTTTTTCTCGCAAAAAGAACACTATTATCTTTTTTGGTAGATGAAAACCCAAGTTGAACTTACTGTCTATTAATACGTTTCTGAAAACATTCCGAATCACGACATTAGTGAATTCATTCAAAGAATCCAAATTTTCAGTATAAATTTTATATACATTTTCAACATTTCAAAAATCTACAGGAAGATACTATTCTTCGTAGATTATTCCGACAGTAGTGAGATGGAACGGCGGGTAATTATTGTTTAATAAACTCTATTACCAGGTTTATTTTATCTCAGCCAGTTTTACTGGACGGCGCGAGCTTTGCTCCCAAATCGGTTTTCGCACAACTCACTACCAGACGGACCACTGAATAAACCGTACCATAGCTTACACTATCAAATAACGTCGGTTACGTTGTTTTGCTCTACTTCATAATGCGATACAAGTTAAAACGCTAAAAGGCACAGACCCTAAAAAAATGTCATGCGAATGAGATCGGGCTCTAATATTTTTGTCACTTACGCGCTAGGTGATATCGAACAGTTCTCAGTTTAAAACGCAATTTACCAAAAAGTGTCGCTTACGTTGTTCTGCCGATTAAGGTTCGATATAGCAACAACGACAACTTACAATGACATTTATCGGCAAAATTGAAATAATGATTCCTACTTTATCATTGGATATAAAATGTATGGTAAAATCGATTTTGCTCAAAAAACCGAAACCAAAGTTTGTACTATACGTAGTTACAGTATGCATTTAAGGGGGGACATGCTCGTCGAAGGTCAAAATTGAGTTTTTATTGTATTTTCAAACCATTATCCTGGACACTCCTTAAACATTGTAGATAATCTATTTATATAATTTTGAAGCCTTATTATACTTTATAGTTATTTTAAACATTTGATGACTGCATAAAGTATTTTTGTTACATAAAATAGTATTCTTTTAAACCTCTCGCTCTAATGTTTTAGAATATAGTCATATTTCGTTACATAACTGTGCAGTGGTGTTAAGATTTTTTACGTTTATTAATTTTTAAACGCATTTATAAAACCATCAGTATAATTTATTACGAGATAATTTTTGAAAAATATTCACAATAAAAAATTATATTAAAAATCTCTGTGATCCCAAATTTGACAAGAATTAGGCATTTTATTATTCAAAAAATTGGCAAGATTAACACATTTGAAGATGATTCTAAAGATATTTATTATAAGCTATGTCTTTGACCATTCAAGTGTGATAAACATCTTATGAATAATGATTGCTTTATAATAATTATTGACCTAAGAATAAGGTAGTGTTTTTTTGAAATACGCCATTTCTTTTATCATTCCCCAGTAGTTAAGCTACAACATACGGCCGTAGCCATAAATTGACAAACTACAATTAAAGTAGGGAGTAAAATTATGTTAACGCGCGTGTTTGAACATGTACCTAACGAAATTTTTTTTTATTTTTTTTTAAACGGTACATGTTCAAACACGCGCGTCAATATCATTTTACTCCCTACTTTAATTATAGTTTGTCAATTTATGGCTACGGCCGTATGTTGTAGCTTAACTACTGGGGAATGATAAAAGAAATGGCGTATTTCAAAAAAACACTACCTTATTCTTAGGTCAATATTTATTATAAAGCAATCATTATTCATAAGATGTTTATCACACTTGAATGGTCAAACACATAGCTTATAATAAGTATCTTTAGAATCATCTTCAAATGTGTTAATCTTGCCGATTTTTTAAATAATATAATGCCTAATTCTTGTCAAATTTGGGATCATAGAGATTATCAATATAATTTTTTATCGTGAATATTTTACAAAAATTATCTCGGAATAAATTATACTAATGGTTTTATAAATGCGTTTAAAAATTAATAAATGTAAAAAATCTTAACACCACTGCACAGTTATGTACCGAAATATGACTATATTCTAAAACATTAGAGCGAGAGGTTTAAAAGAATACTATTTTATCTAACAAAAATACTTTATGCAGTCATCAAATGTTTAAAATAACTATGAAGGATAATAAGGCTTCAAAATTATATAAATAGATTATCTACAACGTTTAAGGAGTGTCCAGGATCATGGTTTGAAATTACGATAAAAACTCAATTTTGACCTACGACGAGCACGTGGGCCGTTAAGAGTTAATAACCGTTTATTACGAAGATGTTACTTTTCATCGGAATTTAAGGGTAGTTAGCGACCCCCTAGAAATCACCTCGTGATCTATGGGTTGGGAACCTGTGATTTAGCTGCATCGGAATATGTAATATTAGTTCATACCGTGTGAATAACGATTGCCTGTTCTATTGTACATTTTTATACCGTAAGTAAGACGTTGTGATAAGAAAACAAAGCCTTAGTTTTTTCTCCGTAAATAAGTATTTATACACCTGCCTTGAAATACATTTTTATCAGAGATAAGTATTTCTTTTAGCGCTACCGTATTTTACCTGTGCAATAATAATTTTATAAACTACCATTTTTGTAAGAACCATTAAAGTATTATACTAGCGAGTGTTATGTAATTTGTAATGGACAGTTGCTTTAATGTACGTCCAGTTAGGTCATGGACACATTTTTTTTTGATATGGTCAATTATTATGTAGGTATGTCAAATTATACATATCCACCTCGTAACAGTGACTTTAAAGCAGTTATCAACCGGTTTAAATTATACAAAATAGACTCAGGCTTATCTGCATAATATTATTTATATGTCATTTTAGTGATTTAACGAGTGTCGAAAGTGGTATGCTTATTGATTTATTCCCATTTCCTGAAGTTATTGAATTATTTAACTTTTAATTAACTGACTAAATTACTATTAATAACTTTATGCTTCTTCAATGTAGCTTGTCTCTCAGTCACTCGTTTTGGATGGAGTCCTTCACCACTGGTCTTTCCATCGAAATAAGATGTTTTTGGGTTGTCTTCGCCAGTTGCCTTGTAGAATCCAATTATTTTACAGCAGTGAAATAATCACATTTAATTGTAAATATCGCTATGTACCTGAAAAAGACTCTGAAACAGCTGGAGATAATTGCACTTTAATATTTGTGCCATACAAATGAATTAGTCAGCTATTTGTTTATTTTGTTTTTTTGCGGTTTATAATACGAGTATAATACTATGATAATGGTAGGATTTTTTGTATACAATTATTAACAGTGGGTTATCTCAGTTATACCATACCACTGTTTTGAGATTATAGAACAATTATTTTAATACAAACCACAGTAGCATTTTTTCTTTTAAATGGGGTAGAAATCTCAGTGATTGATTATGTGGGTAAGTATAGCGTTCAGGTAGCGATATATAAATTGGTTTATCAAATAAGTTAATTCGTCACATAAAATTTGTTTTACGGCATGCGTTTCGCTCACATGATAAGTTTTATCTAGCTATGCATCACGCACTGAGTGTAAACTATAAAATATACAATTGCCATTGGTGTGTGTGTGCATAGTGTCTGAAGATGATGAATGGCGAAATAAGGGATGAAAAAAATGCGAATGTATTATTCTAATCGGGTACATAGATTCTGTACTTAAAAAAAATTATATCCAATATTTGAGTGTTTGTAATGACGCGTTATTAATCGCTATACGTCCGAGATAATATGAGGTCATTTTTTAAATGTCAAGTTTATTTTTTTCAACGTAACAATTTATAAACATGATTTCTTAATATTATTTTTAAAACACTCGAATGTAAACAGAGAATAAATAATGATGGACTCGTTTATCGTGCGGTGTTAATGCATTTTTATTTTTGACTTTTGGAATAGCCCGATAAACGTGCTAATGATTAAGGCAAAAACGTTTTCAAGCACACGCTTGGTTAATGCCATAGGCACACATCCTGCCAGTGTGCCAATAATTGACAGTGCTTAGCCGTTAAAAAGTAGGTACTCTAAAAAATTTTCTTTGCTAATGATATGAAAATTCATCTGCGATCATTTAACGTACAGGCATAATATCTTCTTCGCTCCATGATGCTTCTATTAGCCGGCTCACACGTCAAAACTCATCCGTCTGCAACGTGTCGAATACGTCGTTGTAACGTCTCGTTCTTCACAAAACACACGTTGCCAAATGGAGCTCCGCACACTGGTGGAATGCGACTTTTTTAGATTGGAAAAAATCATCTAGTGCTGCTAGCAACAAATTGCATGCGTCTCGGGCTGCGAGTCGAAGCCGCCAGAATGCATACCATACGCACACCTGCGAATTGGTTATTCATATACCGGGTCGGCGGTCGCCTCAACCCAATATATCCACGTTCGAGATAGCCCATATGCGGTCTTCATAAGCAACATGCGACGTTCCTATGGCTGTGTGGCAGACGAGGCGAGTTTAGATGTGAGAGTCGGCTTACGGAAATAAAAAAATTAAAATATAAGACATTGCTGCCAAAAATTGGTATGTCTATTTATTATATAGGTATAATTTAAGTATTTTGAGTTAACAACGGATTATGTGTCTATATATAAATGTGTATGCTAGAAAAAAAATCAGGGTCATCCGATATAATATAGATTATAGAACGTACAGATAAACCACAATTAGCATTATGCATGTCAAACTTCAAATTGCAATTACTCCATAACATGATTTAGAGACATACCAACTTTTGGCAGTAACCCCACAATATTTTTATTACCTGTTTATAGTTATGGGTACATTTATGACGTATGTATAGATTTATGTACTTAGTTATAAACACAGCAATGTTTACTCAATATTATTGGATACAAGACTTTACCATAAACCACATATTAATAAATGTACAAATAATTATAATATGTACAATATACCTTGCCTTTGGATCAATGAAGCAGCAAGAATTAGTCGATTTAACTGTAAAAACAATCACGAGGCGCGCGCCTCAACCGCCAGCTACTTACCCGTCATTGTGGCATTCTACACAAATTTTAAGCAAGTTGGTAGCATTTACATCTGGCCGGCAGCTTTATCCACCTTCATAATTTCACCGCTACATCTATCATCATTCATAACAGGAAACATATAAAATTAAATTCCTGGTGAAACTTCGATGTTGTGACTTGTCACCATACCGAAATTGGATCGATATAGGTAGGTAATATGAATAATTCAAAAATATGTTTCTACAAATAAGTTTTAATTTTAAATAAAACCATAAAATTATTAGTAACCCATAAGATTAAGATGGGATCATTTCTAACGAATTCATATTTCATAACGTTTTTTAAAAATATATGTTTTTAAATAATTGAATAATTAAAACACTTTAAATTGTAAATTATCTAAGTAAAATTTTGAAAAATTTAGACGCATTTTTCTTCTAAGGCTCAGAAAATTCTTGTTGGGATCTTCTCGAATAATATATCAAGGGTAGATTCGTATTTTTTTGCAAGTAAGTATTCAGCATTGAGAGTCATAAGCCGGTCTGCCTATTTGTATGTACGAGGGTGGGTCAATAATTCCTTAGAAAAAAGCATTAAAACAGTTTTTATTTTTGTATTTTTTTTATTTCTCAACATTATCTCCTTGGAGCTCAATACACTTGGTTAGACGTTTCTCAATTTTTTTTAAACCGTCAGAAAAATAAGTTTTCGGAAGGTCCTCAAAATAAGCATTTGTCCGATCGATGACTTCTTCATTTGAAAAAAAACGTTGTCCACTTAGCCATTTTTTTAAGTTTGGGAAAAGGAAAAAGTCACTGGCTAAATCTGGCGAATACGTTGGGTGGTCGACCAATTCGAACTTCAATTCTTCAATTTTAGCCATTGATCGTAAACATGTGTGAACACGGGCATTGTCCTGATGAAAGAGGATTTTTTTCCTGTTTAAATGAGGCCGTTTTTCTTCAATTTTGTTTTTTAGCTGGTCCAATAAAGATGCATAATAATCCCCTGTTATTGTTTTTCCTTTTTCCAAATAGTCAACGAAAATAATTCCACGTGCATCCCAAAATACAGTAGCCATAACCTTACCAGCTGATTTTACGGTTTTCGCCTTCTTTGGACATGGTTCGCCTTTTGCAATCCACTGCTTTGACTGTTCTTTCGTCTCGGGAGTATAGTGGTGTATCCATGTTTCATCTACAGTCACAAAGCGACGAAAAAATTCATCCGGATTGCGTTGCATGAGCGACAACAGGGCCTTAGAGGCCACCACCCTATTGCGTTTATTGTCGACTGTGAGCAAACGCGGCACCCATCTTGCAGAATTTTTTTTCATGCCTAATTTGTCATGTAAAATAGAAATGACGCTACCTTTTGAGATCCCTGTAACCTCAATTATCTCACTCAACTTTAATCTTCGGTCACTTAACACCATATCGTGGATTTTATTGATCATTTCTGATGTAGTCACCTCTACAGGACGTCCTGAGCGTGGTTCATCCTTTGTTGATGTACGACCACGTTTAAATTCATTTAACCAGTTATAAATAGTTGCAAGTGAAGGAGCAGATATGCCGTGAACTAAATCCAACTCATTTTTTATTTCCTTTGCTGTTAACCCTTTTATATTAAAATGTTTAATAACAGCTTTAAACTCAATTTTCTCCATTTTCCATTTTTCTATTTTCCACAAGCAAATTTTTTTTTAAATGTACGAGAAACACACAACAACCCGACCAATCTGATTGAAACTTCGCAGCATACTGAATCGGTAGTGCCGCTGCATGAAAACAAACCGCTTACAGTACTAGTCGCGCCACCTGTCGGCTTTTCTAAGGACTTATTGACCCACCCTCGTACCTACATACAATTCATTTTTTACATTCAATTTCATATTTCGAACTGTTCCGGTACAAATCGAACGTGTTTCGTTTTCGAAATTGCCAGTGTAAGTAGTAATTAAAATCGTTTCATTCATTAAACAATCGGTGTGTGTACTTATGCACGCGTGTTAGAAGTTATACTTCTTTGGCGTAATAAAACAAAAACAGAACTTGTGATAAACTAGATTCTTCGACTAGCTCTTAATTATCTTGTTAAATTACACACTCAAGAAAAAGGACCGCTTATTGGAACGCCGTTGGTTTACTTCTATACATTTTAACTTATATTACTAAAGTATATAATTATTTATCGTTGTTTTTATTTTTAAAGTAACAACTGCCACTATGAAGTTTAATAGTTTGTTTACGTAAGGAATTGCACATGGCCGACAATAATAAATTCGCTGCCTAGCAACGGAACAATTCTAAACTATACTATTATACTGTATAATCGTCACGATTGCAGTATCATTATGTGGCGTAATGGTTGTGCGTTCGGCTGATAACCGAACAATCCTTGGTTCGAATCCAATCGAGTGGGTTTTTTTGTGTGAAAAATGAATTATGGGTTACATGTCACACGCCAAAAATACACTCTGATCTGATTTTCCAAACGCGCCTAAAGAAGTATAACTTCAAAAAAAGTTTCAAGTGTTATCTTGAAAATATCTACATGTTTTATAATGGAAATCGCAGATTGAGTGATTCTAAAATTGTGTTGAAAATGATAAAATGTTTGTGGTTTATGTCAGATTTTGGCGATTACTGTTTGAAGTTTTAAATATCATTTGTAAAGGATCTTGACATTACATTTGACAGTAATATGAACTAATTCCCCATATGGTTAGCATTTTTATAAAAAGGCGCTATAAATGTTGGGTTTCATTTTGCGTACTTATTGAGTCTTTTTCGGAGATGTTACGGCATTAAAAATTATTTATACCAAATTCTTTAGTTCGAACTTCGAAGCAGGCTTGAGAGTGGGTCTATTGTTTGTGCACCGTATCAGTTGATATATACGTCATTATGGTGGAGAGGGTTCAGAAGAAATTATTGAGACTCCTTTACCTGATGCTTTATCTAACTGACTTTCTCTTAAGGGGGGACATGCTCGTCGAAGGTCAAAATTGAGTTTTTATTGTATTTTCAAACCATGATCCTGGACACTCCTTAAACGTTGTAGATAATCTATTTATATAATTTTGAAGCCTTATTATCCTTTATAGTTATTTTAAACATTTGATGACTGCATAAAGTATTTTTGTTACATAAAATAGTATTCTTTTAAACCTCTCGCTCTAATGTTTTAGAATATAGTCATATTTCGGTACATAACTGTGCAGTGGTGTTAAAATTTTTTACATTTATTAATTTTTAAACGCATTTATAAAACCATTAGCATAATTTATTACAATATAATTTTTGTAAAATATTCACGATAAAAAATTATATTGATAATCTCTGTGATCCCAAATTTGACAAGAATTAGGCATTTTATTATTCAAAAAATCGGCAAGATTAACACATTTGAAGATGATTCTAAAGATACTTATTATAAGCTATGTCTTTGACCATTCAAGTGTGATAAACATTTTATGAATAATGATTGCTTTATAATAATTATTGACCTAAGAATAAGGTCGTGTTTTTTTGAAATACGCCATTTCTTTTGTCATTCCCCAGTGGTTAAACTACAACATACGGCCGTAGCCATAAATTGACAAACTATAATTAAAGTAGGGAGTAAAATGATATTGACGCGCGTGTTTGAAGACGATATCTTTATTTGTACCTTTTCGGACATAGACGGCGTGTAAATGCGAACTCTGCTATTCTTGGTAGTGTTGACATGCGTGATCGCGGAACATCAGAGTTGTTTGTTGTCACAAGGTGCAGAACTCACCTGTCGGTAATGCTAACTGTGTTCAACCAAAGCTATTCTTGGTAGTGTTGACATGCGTGATCGCGGAACATCAGAGTTGTTTGTTGTCACAAGGTGCAGAACTCACCTGTCGGTAATGCTAACTGTGTTCAACCAAATCGCTTCGATATGTTCCACCTACGTCAAAATGAGTAGGTCATTCGGCGTACTTCATGTACTTATAATTTTTGTATTTAAATGCTACTTCGATTTCTTGTTTTTTTTAAAATACTGTTTAATACTATTTATTCGGTTTTTTCCCCTCAAGTCATGTTGTGAACGTCTTGAATTTGTAAGTTGTAAAGCTCACTATGTAAATAAATAAATTTGAAGCATTATTATTTAGGCCTTGTCCATATTATAGGAAGCTTTCTTCAACATCTTTGGATGATATCTTCATTCACAATAATATTTTTAAAATAAAATATATGTTAATTAAATTGATTTATCGTTGTCCAACTTGATCGAACGGCTTGCCAAAGATATCCAACCGGCCTTCCATTTCCCGCGCTTCTCTCGCTTATACCGCATCGTTCATCAGTGCCGTGCGGACGTCTCGACGAGTGAACAGACAGCCAGTGAAACGAAATCTCGCGGAGATATCGAACTTTGGCCCTTCATTTGGCAAGTTGTTCCGTTCAGTTCAGTGGCTAAATCATCAGTGAAGGACGTCAGATTGTTTTCGTCGTAGTTCGTGAACCAAGTGGTCGAATTCCTTCGTGGGAAGCTAGCTATCCTCGGATCGGAATCCCTCGCGTGCGATGTATGTGATCTAGTTTTTTTTGTTGTCATATTATAATGCTATGTTGATGTGTTTGTTTTTTTTCTTCTCCGGCCTGCGATGACAGCGATTTTTATCCACTCAACCGTAGGCATCTGTTTTTTTAGTTCTTGGTCAATAATAAATTTAAATTATATTTATAAATTTAATGGTTTGCCTTTGTTTATAATATGTACACTGTATTTTGGTCAACACAAAGCTTGAAAGTGCCGAATGGCGAAACCCAGGTCGCTCAAAACAATCAATATAAAAGTTAACAGTAAACTTTGAATATTAATTAAATTGCACTAAGTACAACACTATGTATTAAAAAATAAAATATGGTTTACTGAGTTAACTGAGCTACTCTGTATTTTTCCTTTCATAAAGATTCTATTGTCGTCACCTCTACGCACACTGTATTATATTATAAATATCGACCTGAACTTTGACAACACCATAGATAGACAAACTAACATAAAGGAGCATAGATAATAATTATACAAGAATTTGTAATACCTACTTAGGTAAATCTAAAAATAATATTCACTGATGTGGTTCAGAAAAATTCTTCGATGAATAAGATTGTTATTTTATTACGGAAAAAAATAATTCTTTATGTTGTTGATAAAGAACTATTTGTTGTGAATAGTAAAAATATTATTGACTATACTCGGCTTTACAGTTTAGTTGTTTAGTAAGTTTAAATTTAAAAACGATAAAAAGGATGACCATTGTATTTCTGTTGAAATTCATTTTAAATATAGTAAATGCCTATATTAGAAATCCTGAAGCAATTTGTTTTAACTGGTTTTGATCGTTTCCAATATTGCAAAATATCTGCGCTTGCATTAAAAAATCAATTATCTTTAAACGTTGAAGTTTTGTTGGGCTCTACAGTTATTAGTCAATACTTCCAATACCAAAGATAAGCGTAGTCACAATAAGTTACTGTAAAAACATACAATTTATTACTTTACCACCAGTATGCATATTATTATCGTATGTCATTACCGAAAGTCTAACTTTGCCAAGTAACAGCGTATCTTTTTAAAGAATAATAAAGCCAGACAAATGATGAAAAAGATGGGCTTTTGGCTTTTTGCATCTCATTGTGGGACTATGTACCATGGACCTAACTGTCTCTTGCGATGTGCACGTAATTTCTCTTCCATCAATATATTAGCATAATTTTTTTCCCGGTTTGTTCACTGTCGTAAGACTTTTTTTTATAATTTCGTAGATTTCTCACAAAATAAATTGGTATTTATTTAAAAAAAGAAAATCAATAAAACTAGACATGCATACTATAAATATCTTAACAGTTTATATCGTTGTTTTTGTCAATATGTACAATTTATTATTTATTATACCATATATCAATTCAACAACAATCACAACTGTATCTATTAATAATATATTATATGCTAATCAATTCAATCGAGTAATATCAATTAATAGGTTTCAACACATTCTTAGAAGTAATCTTAATAAAGTAAACAAACAAATCAGTGAAATGTAATTACTAATATCGATAACAATTAATTGAAAAGTATCAATTAAATTCGATCGTCTGTCAATAATACACAAAAAACATTCTGTTGATTACCTACTACGCCACCTTCAAGCGAATGTATTAATTATATATAATTAACACCTTTCCCTAAGTTTTGCGGGTTTGTTTCTGTCCTGTGTAGCACCTATCTGCGCTTCAAAAATCCTACGCTCTTCCACGTAGGTACACATTTGCATCCCGAGTCCCGACCCTCACTTCCGTCCCTTAAATTACGTATAACGCAGTGTTTCCCTACGTTATTTCTGCCAAGCCCTACTTCAACGCTTCAAAAATCTCCATGCCCCCTCTATCAAAATTTTATAGTAACATAATTCTGGAAAAAAATGAATTGCTTCAAATAAAAAAAGCACGTAGGCAATACTATTTTTAATTTAACTTTCGTAAGTAAATATGTATAGGTATTACGTTACATGTACAACTCGGATGAAAATTAGTATTGTCCTTGTGCTATGCTTCGTCTTAAAATTATTATCAAGATGACCCTTTTGCCCCCCAAAACATTCAAATTGCTCCCCGGTGGGGCGTACGCACACGTTGGGAATCACTGGATAGCGCCATGATATTGTTAGTCATGACATTTTGGTTGGTTCATTGGTGTATGTTTGTCTTCGGCGGTACGGATCTCGAAAGCCATTGTGACAAAGTACGATCGCGGTTACTAATATAAGAAAATAATCACAAAAGGATATTTTTTTATTATTAATTCATCTGCCGTTTACGTAACGTGTTTATAGCCCCTAATCTTTGTATTCTTATCAAGTATTAATAAGCACGCATAGTGAATGGCTGGAAATGTATTTGATAAAGATTTGCTTTATCGCAGCATTGTTCTTATCAATCTAAGCTTCTGAAATACACTGCATCTGTGTCGCTCATTGTTTCAAACTACTTTCGAAATGTGCCGGCTAGACGGCAGCGACTTGCCTGCGCGGTATAGTTTGTGCAAACTACTTTTACAGCGCTTTTTGGTTTGTGCGGGCTACAGTTTTCCCGTCCATACACACAGGCTTCCCAATACAAAATTGCACAGGTAAGCTTGTGGTAAAGCATGAGCGTCTAGCCGATGCTATTTGATATTGTTTTATGGGTATCCACTTTCTTCTCAAACTAAACGTCTGAGAATGCCATGCGTAATTTCAATAATGCTTGTTTTTTATAGAACTAAAATAGCTTTCCAATTCAGTTGTAACTCAACCTTAAAGAAGGCCGCATTGACTGCATTAAATCACTGTATCAAATCAGACTGTTTATCGTCTAAAACATAATCTATTATATAATATTACCTTCTAATAAAACCAGTTTAAACATAAAAGGTGTTTATATAAAGTTGATCCCACCGTTGCAAATGGTCCAGACCTACGCTATACGTTAGAATGCACCGACACTGACTTAGAGACCATCCATTGACTAAAAACGTACGCGCTTCAAGAACTGTGTGCCATATTAAACTTATGATTTCTGTTCATGAAAATATATTTTCACAAAGTAAATTATACGCGTTTGATTGTATTTGTTTATCATTATACTATACACTTACACTTCCAAATTTGGTGAAAATATATTTTCATTAACAGAAATCATAAGTTGAACAGTTTTAAGCCTTGTTACTGACATTTGCCCGGACATAATATTATCTAAACCAGAGGCTCGTCAACTGCAGATAAAACATCCCCGTTTAAATAGTATCAGTATCCCATTAAACGCGAGTTTGGACGGGTAGGACATTGGCGTAGTAAGATTATTTTATTAAAAGCATCGGTACGGTAACAATTAAAATTTATGCTGTCCTCGTAGTAATCAACAATGTTCTATTATTGCGCGGGAGGATAACATTACGAGCGAATAAATACCAATGGCACGGAACAAAGATTATGCTAATCTGTAGTAATTTAATCAATGTCTTTATGGCAGGCCCACTTAATTCTGAACTAGTTTCCCCTGCCACCTTTTTATGAATCTAATACAATTGATTATACGGTGAGTATTTCAGCTCAAGCCAATGGTAAAGAAATATAATAAAAATATAAATAAATCAATAATATTATTATACATTGTGTTGAAATTTAAAATTACATTATTCTGTTATAAATCAATGCGTTTGGACCTATACCTACATATAATGAATCGTATAAACGTATTGTATTACATAACGATTTTAGTATGATTGAATCGGTTACTATATAAGAAATTGTATCTACGTTGAAAGCAATGAATCTTTTCTTTGTGAATAAAATAGAACAAAGCAGTTACAATATGTGTAGTGCTCTTTTCGATTTTGCGTCAGTATGATGGTTAATTTAATATTTTTAAAATAGGTGCGTAACACTAATGCGATTTTATTTATCACAGTGCGGCCCTAACATAATTTTATAATAATATATGTAATATGCCACCCATAGACTGAAACCGTACGTAGTTATGAACTGTATGCCATCTAAACCTATGTATACATACCCAACCCAAGCATATTTGCGGCTGAGTGTATTTGTTTATATTATACATATTATATAATAGGTACTTATAATTTATTTTATCATTATCTATGCCTTTTTCGGTTGTACATTTCAATTAGGATATTTATTATAACATCCTAAATTATTAATAAGTACCTACTGCAATACATTTCGCATTGCAAAACACCAAACTTTTGCGATCTGAAATTTATTTGGCAGGGCTGTAATGAGATAAAAATGCACTTTGCTTTAGTATCATAAGCTTAAGGCATTTTTTTTTTTAAAATAAAATATACCCAATATTCCGTCGAACTGTTTAAACAGTCTGTCGTCTTGTTTATGTCTCCACGCCATGCTGCCAAGGCATTGGATATTATTTTTTTCTTTCCTATGGCACCAGCTCACATTGAAAACTTCTGCATTTGCCATCAATAGTGTTGTAGTACAGAAAGATCATAAGAATTCCTCCATGTACACGAACTATTTGATTATAACAGAATAAATCAATTTAAATTTTATAGTGATTTTACCAGCTCACATTGAAAACTTCTGCATTTGCCATCAATAGTGTTGTAGTACAGAAAGATCATAAGAATTCCTCCATGTACACGAACTATTTTATTATAACAGAATAAATCAATATAAATTTTATAGTGATTTTATTTATTTCTTTCTATTGTCTTGCCATCAGTCGTAAACTCATAACTCTTCGGTTATAATGCTGAACTAGCCAAGTATTTCTTTGCATTGCAATATTTATTGTATAATATAAATTTATCTAGCGGACAACCGGTTTGTTTGTAAAATTCTATCCAGCGAATTAAAATAATGCTGGTGCTTGATGATTTATTATTAATCCTTATTGACCGGCCAGTTTCGTTTTTGTATACATTTTGTGCACTGTGTACCAGAAGTGCGCGTTTTTTATCGGATGTTTTTTGTGATATTATATTATGTGGTTAATTTGCAATTTGCATAACTAGATATCGAATAATATTTGCGAACGATGGACAGTCATTTAAAAGCTTATTAACTACATAATATTTGATTGTTTGCACGCACACTAGGTATCTATTATATAATATAATTATTAACATTACAAGAATGCAATAACTCTAGCAAAATGTCACTTACGATACCAATTGTTAGCATTCTATAAATGCGTTAACATAATTGAATAATTAATACTAAACTAAAAGTTGTCTCGGAATTAATAAACAATTTTTACACCAGTAACAATACAAAACGCACGTTTGCCATAGATTCCGGTTTTGTTTATTAAGATATTTTATTCTCCTTCAACCCGAACATGTCCACTGCTGGACTCTCTCATTTATTCCATTTACAGCTTGGAAGTACAACAAATTTGGAGTTTGCGTGCATGGATCAAAAAATCGGTAGAACGATAGTGGCGAACCTGCCGGAAGAAACATGAACTACACTGCACAGAACATTTTTAAGTTACCCGAGTATCTAAGAACCTGTCCAAACTTGTCAGAACCTGTCAAATAGCACCATACAATGACAAAACCGTGTCTCGGTTACGCTTGAAGAATAAGATTGGAGAGACAGTCAGCACTTTTACGTGTAAACAGTTATTATCGCGATAGTTTAAAATACACAATATTGGTGGAAGTAAACCCATGCACATGTACCAGGCACTATTATGGTAGATCAGAGCACATGTCATTTATAATAATTGTAATATAAAGACTCCATCTTCAAATCCCTCTTATCTATATTAAATTTATTGTATCATTCGTTGTTTTTGTCCCCATCTTCACCTTTCCTAAGGTTTAGGGTTAGACCATGACGTACAATGGCTTCATTACAATATGTAGGTACCTATACCTAACTACATGGTGTTTCTCTAATAATAATTATTATATACGAATTATTATAAATAATAAATGTCTCCGTAGCTCTAGGACACCGTGTATAAATCTATTATAATATTTTCCGTATAAACACGATATCGATATTTTCATACAGCGTTGAGGGAGATTCGACGATCTCCAACACTGCGTGTTTAGTCTCTTAAAATATATTCACTTCCTAAATTTTGTATTTTTCTATTGGAACGAGTAATGTGTATTACTTACCATTATTTGTTTTATCATCTCACGTATTGGTTAGCATGCACGTCTCTCTGTCGGTATGTTGCGGATTCGTATCCCGCTTACGTCAAACATCAAACCCAGTCTAAGATCCCCGCCGCTTGCACCATATCCATCTCGCAGTCAGGTCGATATCACAATAAGTAGGTACATATTGGTTTTCAATATGCGTATGGGACCGAATATTTTGTGCATGGACCCACCCACTGGTTCGTGCACAGGCCTAATATCAAATTAGTGGTGATGCGAAAGGTTGTAAATTGTCTTACCCGAAAATTTAAGATGCATGCATATTGTTATGTAACATTTTCAAATTTACGTGTTAGGTGGAGCCTTATTTACTTTACTAATTTAAATCTAAACCGTGAACAGTTTGGATTGTACAACTTCGCCAAATACCATATATATATATATATTTAAAACATTTTAAATTAAAAATGTAGGTACCTATTATAAAAAAAGCTGTATTTCCACTATGTTATTCCATACAATGACATCCAAGAATGCTGCGATCATGTCTGTACCTATATAAACAGTGCATCTGTTCATTTACAACATCTGTATAATATATGTATATTACTAAATTACCAACTTCTTCCTTTGTCGTAATTCAGCTAAGATCACGTCTTAATATTGAAATTTATTATAATGTGTAATTAATTGAGTTTTTTTATTAAGCTAAATGATAACTCACTCTTACCTTGCGGCAATCGGTCGATTACCTGTGCATAACTCGAGCACGATATGTCGTGTCCTTATCTCGACATTCAGTGCCGATGTAGGTACCTACATAATATGTATACATAGTATATTATAAGTCTTTCTCGAAATTGATTTCGAGCAATAAATTTTCGGCGAAACACGCTACAGCGTGCTTACATGCCTGTTCGACAAGTTTTTTAAACGTCGAATACTGAAATATATTACCTATTGTTAAAATGTTATGTATATAATATAATGCGATATATGTAAATATATTGCGAAAATAATGCATTATATGATAATAGTATAAACGTACCTAATAATTGCCAATGTAATATTTATTATGTTATTGCGAACCAACCTAATAAAGAAATAAAGTGTCAGTGGGATGCGATATCACGAACCGTTTCCTCTGTGCAACACACAGAACTGATATGGTCCAACACTATTTAAGTAATAGGTACGTGAGCTCGAAATTATTTACAACGATATTCTGTAACCCCGGGAAGTAGAGTTCGTAAGAATCCAGAATCGCCGAGAAATCCTGAATCCTGTTAAGTAAGATAATGATGAAATGTTGTCTGCATAGGTAGACATGTAAATGTAGTAGATACTTCCTGTTTTTTTTTTAATACGTAATCCGTGCAATAATTCAAGCAATTGGGGCGAAACTAGTTACTTAATACATTTCCCCGTTGTTTTTCTTTTGTACGCAATGTACGTATAATGTTGGTAGTTTTAGAGATAATTCCAAAAATCGTGTTAGGTACCACTTTTTTTATTGCCTACAATTACATAATTATTATTCACTAAGTATTCAGTGAAACAGGATAAAATTGGCATCCTTTAATTATAGCTTTGAGGTCTATAGTCAATGATATACCTACGATGTTGTGTACAGTTAGATTGCCTATAATGTTGTATTTACCTACATCAAACTGTGATTTTTGAAAAATAAATGGTACTTATAGTTCTCACTAAAGTTGGTGCAGAGCGGAGTGTACGATATTTAAATATTTAATCTTAAATAATTTCTCATGTAAGATCGTTACTCGCGACACGTGACCAATTAGAAAATAGATAAATTACTGTTAAAAATTATATTTTTTTATTGCTAAACTTTAATATGGGGGGAAAACTCTTTGTGGACGACGCGGATTTGTCAGATTCAGTTGGTGTTTCACTTGCATCGCATAAGCTCGCGTGATTTTCTTTTCGTTTTTGCGACATGTAGCTACGTTTTTGGCGCATCCGGCTTGTTATTCAGGAACTTTACGCAAGCACTTGCGACACTCTGGCGTTGGAACTTCCTGCGTGTCGGTTGCAATTTGAATTCACTTATAATGATATTAAATCCACGTGCATAACACTTTTTATCTCATATTGTTTCGGCCACCGGTATATTAACGGCGGCATTAAATAATCAAAGTTCTAGGTGTAACTATATAACTAAATAACGTGATAAATACCTGTCAAAGGTGGGATCAGGCATGAGAATAAGGCAGTGGCGACGACTCTATACCAGGCGAATTATTATTAAATAATAACTATTTTATATTCTACCTATTACCTATCTCTAACACCAGACTGTAGGTACCTATGTATAATACAAATTACTGTCGGCTTGTTTAGCTAGACAGACACGTAGCTATTGGCACTAATACGTAAGCAGTTGTTCCACTAATAGATTCAAACAAACGCTTCAACTGATTTTGTACATTCCACGCATACAACACATACATGGGGTTACACACGTATTGTAAAAAAAACACATACACATAACGTCAAAACCAGTGTCATACTATCACGTGACCCGAGGGTGTAGGTATTTCAGCCTACACTTAAAAGATGCAATTTTTATACCATTTATTTCTGAAACAGTCTCGTGACAAAGCTCGTGGCGTTCTTTTAGCCCGAGCTCGAACGCAGTAGTGCATTCATTTTCTTAAACATATATTTAAGTGCTTTAGTATTATCGATGGCCGAGCGGCTTACGCTTAACCTAATAGGTTGACCAAGTGGCTAACATCCATTTATCGTAAAATCAATAATCATTTAATGCAAATCTCCACTTTGTAGAAGCCCCTATTAGGATCGGACATGGTAAAAAAAATATTTACTACAAAAAGGTAAAATATCATATTTTTTATTCATTAAAATACTGAAGAGTACTGTACTTATTGCTGTCCTATGACGTTTTTTAGTTATCTATTACAGCCTATCTACTTTTAACAGGCACCCTTCGCCGCTGGTATAAGGGATGGCACATTTGGGACATGTCACCAAGTAGGTACTGCACCCGTATTTTAAATTAGCAATTTACTCTTTACTGCACGTCTACTTGGTATAATGGCAACCGTTTTCGCTAACATATTGCAATATGGTATTATCTCGTTGTATTTAGCGGGGCCCATCACGCTCTGTTTCCGCACCGTATTTCTCTGGCCATTTTGCAAATTGATACCGGAAAATATTTACGACACGGAACGGCGCTTGGTGAAAATTAAGTTTGCCCGCGCGCCAACTTATCAGATGTCTACTCCTCGGTTAGTCTACAAAATGTAAAGATTTTGACAGAACTACTAGTACGTTTTTTTTATCATCCACAACAGGGTTGCTGCGATGTAACACTTCGAAAATACAAAGGTGGCATTTTGCAAAGGTGGCATTTTTATCCATTTCACCGGGTCTATCTTCGCTATTTTGTACAATGTTGTTGACCACAACGTTTACAAGCTGGTAGGGTTTGCAATACCGGTATTCAATTATTTATCGATACCGAAATACCGGTTTCAAAAATCCATAATACCGGTATTAAGAAAGTATACACGTTTATGTTTTTCGCAAATGAATTTAATGTTATTTTTTCATTACTTACTACTATATTGTATATTGCATTTAGTAGACATATAATTTTTATGCTGCCAAAATACAAATATATTGACTTAACCCAACAAAAGTTAAATAACATTAAAACAAAATCTTTCAAATATATTTATAGAATAATAGTCGCGATGAATTAACATATTTCGAAATCGAAAATGTTCATCGCAAACATTTCCAATTATTCTATAACTTTACTATTGATCCAACGTTGATAGTACATCCAACAAACATTGAATTTGATCGAGATTTTCCTATACCCGAGACTTAATGGGAAAATTGGCAGTTGTAAAATATTATTAGATTATTACGATCTATCTATACATATTTATAAAAGTCAACATAATAAAAGTAGGTAGGTACTTAAGGTTGCAATGAAATGGTGTTTCAAAGAGATTTTAATAGTTATATTTATTGATAGGTACTTTTTTCCTGTAATATGTTTTGACGAATATCGGTATTGCAATCCCTAATCAATCGTAGCTACTATAGTCTTGGGTAGGATCGCTCTCCACTCTTTCGTGAACTAGTTGGACACACTGAGGGACTGGATATTGTTTACACTCCGTTGAACCATCGGAGTCGTGATCTGAAACATTGTCGTCCCTCCAAATGATCGACATTGTTCAGTTCTTTCTACAGATCTAGATAACCTATGCTCATCATAGACACTGTGAATTTCTTAATAAGTTAAAAACATTGATGTAATATATCAATGGTTAAAAATGCTATCTCAATTAGCAATAAAGAACAAATGATTTAATTGTTACAATGGTGTTTTATTAGTGTAAATCCTGTGTATTTCCTCGGAAAGTTTTAGTCGACAAATTTCGATACTACATTCGAACTTGGTTATCACGATCACGGAAATAGCGAGATCTCGGATGTAATGAGGAAACATTCGTTGACATTTTCCGTTGACTTCTTTTGTAGTTTATGAATGCCATGCTTATTTCGGGGATTTTTACGATGGTTTTCAGACTTTTTATGTTATATGCTTAAATAGAACGTGGCGCAAAAAATGTTTTATAACGATATGACGAGTAATACTTATAACGAGCAAATTCAGTCGGTCCCTTCTTCCTCGTAATAACCAAGTTCGACTGTAATTGAAGATCTTGGCATAAAAACATCAAATGTCCACTTTTTTCCATTTTCGTTTTATTGCATTTCTATATTCCCTGTGTATGATTACATACAACTGTGCAAAGATATATTTTTTAAAAAAATCATAAGACCCTCAAATCTGCTCTCAAAAATATGCCACTTTTCTAAAAACAGCAATAGTCCAGGCATTTTTGTGTGAAAACAGCAAAGGTCCAGTAGTTCTACACTTTTATCACCAGGCGGCGTTAGTAATGTTAGTATACATTCCATACAATTTAGTGTCTGAGCTGTCAAATTATCCTTGATTCGTTTAATTATTGCTTTTTATAACGTTTTCTTATGATTGTTTTTATATTTTATCATGGATATTACTAGCATAGACATCTGAAACGTCTTGAAAGAGAAAAATGAACAAAACCATGCAACGTTTTTACCAAATAACGGTGACTTTCATCATTGTTCAGTTGGATGCAATATGGAAAATTCTGGGCCCTTCATTATAAAATCTAAAGAGACCGGAGAAAAAGATTTTTTTAATATGAAATATAGATTAAAACTTTGGCATTTCAGGCTAGTTATAATGTACAAAATAGACCAGGCTAGTAAGGGAGAAGTGCTTTGCGAACATTTCAGTTTCTCTCTAGGCTGTGGGATGGATTCAATATAGGTAGTGAATAAAAATCAAATGCAAGTCACGATTGCATTTAAAACAACATAATGGTGGATTAGTTCCATTGAAAGGAGCTAAATAAAAAAATATTTTAAAATTAGCTAAATATTTACAAAACCCAATAAATGTATCGTTTAATTTGCAGTGAAGGTGTCAGACGAGGCTAATCGGTTTTCATTTTTCATGTTAACTATCAATCCATGGTGGAAATCCATTGTTTTAATGATTTAATTTAATAAAACACATTTTTTTACTACTTTTTCCACTTTTAATAAAGAAATCTGGATAGGTTTCGCCCGCCTTAGAGGGACATTTTCAACTGTTGAAAACAGTTGGCAGAAAAACAGAGGCGGACGAAACCGGTCCAGATTTATTTATTAAAAGTGGAATAAGTAGGTACTAAAAAATGGGTTTTATTAAATTAAATCAATAATAATAATATGAAGCTAATCAGTATTAACCCGCACATGATTAAAACATTTTTTCAAATATTTAATTCTTGATTTTTTAGAAACATTGAAGTCGTTTGTTAATAGATAAATAATATGTCCAAACCTTATTAAAAGTTGTATTATGATTTAAAAATAACAGAAATATATATTTTTTATTTTATTTAATAAAATTATAGTTTTAGTCGTACTATTTACATTTCGATCTTTTCAATTTTGCAATAAAAACAACAAATGTCCAAAAATTGTGTAAAAACAGCAAATGTCACACTCATTCTTTTTTAAATATCTATTTAAGCAAAATAAATTTAATATTTTTTTTACATTCATATAGTGCATATACAACTTCTCTATAATTTTTAATTGTCAAATTAATAAAAAAAAATTTCACAACCAAGATATTATGTTTTTACCCTCTCCTGAAAAAAAAGTGTTTTGTGACATTTGCTGTTTTTATGCCAAGATCTTCAATTCTCTTTCGATAGGTAGGAACCTCATCCCTACTGGGACGGGGGCGGTGCAGCGTCGGTCGGCCGGCGCCTGTTGCCCTCCGCCCGCCGAGGCGCCGCGATGGCCCGCCGCCGCCCGGTGACGTCACGCGACGTTCCCCCCACCCCCCCAAATCCACGTCGGTTTTCCACTCGACATTCTGGGAATTGTGTGTGACTCAGCCGGTGGAAGGCTCGTGCACCGTTTTCGACTTGGTTCCGCGGTCAATCGATCGGAAGTGGATCCCACTGCAGTGCTAAATGCACCGACAGTACATTGTTAAACCGTCGTATGTAGTATTTTACCAACATTTCACGTCGCACTAAAAATATTTATGTTTTAATAATTCTAGCCAGGTAATTGAAAATTTTCACTACAAATTAAGAGATTCAGATTCGAGAACATTTTTGAAGCTTTTATGAGCTGCAAATTGTCATTATTCCACCTGAAATAACATTAGCTTACTAACACAAGCTTTTTTAAGCTTTTCCGTAAAGCACAACGAAAGTGTCCGTCAGAATCAGGCATGAGCGTTATTTTCTTAGTATTAATCTAGTTCAAACACTGCATTATTTTTCCGTTTAATGAACATGAAGTAGTATATAGATTTCAATACGAAAATACGAATCTTTTATAGAAATAGGCACCCCCCATAATATATTGGAGATGAGGCAATCGATGGACCGTGGCTCCCACAAGGGGAGGGCTGATAGGGCTCTAGCCTGGGGGCCCGGCGTGGCGGATTGACCAGATAAGTGAGATCAGCACAATCAGCCTGCGGCTCTATTTCATTAAAGAGGGCTTAACATTTTAAAACACGTCGTTGTTCAATCCTTTTTTTGATTATTGTGTGTCGATACTCGATAACTTTAAGTGGATTTATTAAAAATCGTTAAAAATACACTGAATACCCTAAATATTACCTGGATCACCATTTGGAGAACGCTGCAGTGTAAACCGTCACACTACCTTTAATCCTAGCAAAGGTAAGGGGGCCGCCAAAAATTCTAGCATTGGGAGCCCGTTTCAGGATGTGGGGGCCATGCGATAGACTAATGTAATTATCCAGTGGTATTGACAAGGCGGAATACAGGAATTGAGTCAGCTTGGAGAGGCCTCCATACAGCGGATGATAGATAAAAGAGAAAAGTCCGACTTGGAGATAAAGAACATTGTTTAATTTAATATTACGGCTGCGATATTATGTTTTCATTATAATAATACATTTTCCCGTAAAAGCTTCGCGTTGCTTCTCCCTCGAAAGATTTTCCTTTGTATTTTCCTGCGTTACTTGAATATGTAGCCTTCCAAGAGCAACGAAGTTGTACAACTGAACGAATTCCCATTTTCTTGTAAAATTTTCACAACTAAAACCTTAAAGCTACCTTACCGCATGCACGGGGCCATACGTCGGCGATACGAGAGCTATCGGAATTTCCACTCTGAGCAGGAACATGACATCGAGATTGTTATCAAGCATTGAACCCTCCCTGTTCGTACAGAATTGTCTACATGTAACGACACAAAACTTGTGCTTGCGTATACGACGTGTATATGACTATACCAATTATTATTTTATGTTGTGAAGTTTACGTCTTACTTGTTATTAGGGTTGGCATATGGTATAAGAGTCCCAGACAAGACACAACCCCGAAAATCTGCATGCAAATATTTTTACTTTCATATTACCGTTTACCTTAGATTAAAAAAATAGTTTAACGTACACACATGGTGTAGTTGGTGGCCTGTAGCGGCTGACAACAATGCACGCTATTTTTATGTGTGTTTGATCCAATGCAAGAATACAATTATTTGGGCGAATACATAACAATTCCTTAAAAAAAAAGTGTTTATAAAACGCGATATTGCAGATGCTGGTTAGTTTTTAAATTTCAATTAAATCCTGCTTACCTGCCATTAAATCATACAGTATACTTTTGGATATTTTGTAATTAGAAGAATATTTTTATATAGGTATGTTTTAGTTTAGGCAGGGTTAATGATTTTTTTTAAACTTACCAACACCATCTGTAATAGGTATGTATGTATTCTTAATTCAACGAAAGAAAATAAGTATAACTGACAAAGTTGAGTGTGAACTGTGCACTATTTATGTTGAATCTTAACCGCCTATCTCCATTCCTCGCCACTTGAACTTTTTATGTTGAATTAAAACGAAATTGTTGCCATTGTGAGATTGCATATGGACGCTGCGACGTTTATTATACATATTTTTTTAAAATGAATGTTGCAACAATCTTGGAATTTTTCAGGATAACTGTTAAGCGTTCCCAGTCATGTAAAATACCCTGACGTATTCGGTAAAATACAAACCCATCTCAGGACAGCCCTCCTGTCTGATATTTATTATAAATTTATTGTGCCAGCGATGCGCTGCAAAGTTCAGCATAGTTCGTAATCCAATACTTTTTCTTTAGGATCGCTAATGAGTGTAGCGACGCGGATAGGATATCCTCATTTGCATGGAAATTTTGTACCCAGCGTGATATCTAACATTTATATTCAGATCAAAAGCTTTTGCATATCATTTCATGACGACGCATATACATTTTATATTATTTCGCATTTACATTTTCAATGTAATAAAATAATAGATTTAAATTGCCTTGTGATATTCTGAGTATTTGTTCCTGTAAGGAATGATTAATTATTTAACGAAGTGGACATTGGCTGCCTTGAGCAGATTTCTCCAATCTGTTCCGTTCTCCGTTCTCCTTCTTCAGTCGATCACTTCTATGGCTCACAACTCTCATTGTATAATATAAGCCAATCCTGGCCAATATGCAATTATGTGGAAAAGTACCTACTGCATATTTTTTATATACGTATTGTTAATGCCATACCACAAAGAAAATAAAACATCTTATTTGGTGGCATTACAGCCTGATACATTTTCCGTTTTTCTTCTCGAGTTGTCTCAGTGATTGCAAATAAATCAGTGTATTATATATAAGTTTATGTAATATTTACTTAGTGGATATATATTTCAATATAAGTTTAGTATGGCACACGTTTGAACACCACATACGGCTTCAATCTATGGGTGGTCTCTATATTATGTGAAGCGTTTTGCCGATGCTTGATCATCCATGTGTCTCGTGGCCGGTCCATTCGGCGGATATGGTAAAAATTTCGCCTGCGGTACAAACAACTTGCGCGTGTTTCTAGATACCTGTATTCTAAATAATATTTATCCGTTTAACATAGTTGCATATAAGTAACAAAATTGAGCTGATGAATTCATATTAATAAAATTGTAAGTCTTGATTGTAGTCATTGTCTCGATATGTCTCTCTAGTTTGATAATAATTAATAACCCTTCGGTTAATATGAGTCACACAAATGAGGGTTCCTCGAGATTTTACAAAATGGTTCAAAAATTCCCCATGTCAACCCAGAATTCTATCGGACTCTTTTAGGTTAGGCCTGGTAACCTTTTATTTTCGCAGGTCACTTTAAATTTTAAAACTTTGCCGGGTAATAACTGCCGTATTGAGGGTATATTGCGGGTATTGGGCACCTAATATTTTTTTTTAACTTTTCAATAATCGGCCGGAAGTTCCAACACAATTAACCCTAATGGCCGAATCGCGTTTTCGTTCGGCCCCCCTTTCGTCGCCGGACCGTCGAGGCCTAATCCCATTAAACAGCGACCCGTTTTGTGTTTTGGCGCTTTCCTGATATATTCAGATACCATGCTAGTATAGCTACACTATAGCTATATCCATAAACAATATATTATGTAGATATATTTCGGTTTGCCGATCCAATAACAGCCTTGAAACAGTTGGAAATATAAACTATTGTATAAATTCAGACGAAATGTTTTTTTAAGTAGGCATTCGTGCAAAGTACCCGCGTTATAAAACATGTTCATGTAGGACTATATTATGTACTAATCTTACTTTGTAGTTATTATTTCGTTTTTATCAATGTTATCATATTTCTTTATTTGTACTAGGTAAAGTAACAGGTAGGCAGATAAACTGACAGCTGCAAGCGAATAGATAAGCCTGATGAAGCGTATTATATATACGTACTGTTATCAAATAAATATTGGTCATAAATTAAAAAAAAAAAAAAAAAACTTGGGACAATATCTTCTCAAATACCCTATTTGGTTGTACATAATTTTTCATCATAAAGATTTTGATGAATTCTTCATTTGCATATGCATTTTGTGTATAATAATCACAGAACAGATAATAAATAGAATTCCGATAGGGATAGGCTATACCTATACCAATACAGTAAGGTTTGACGCAGGGTTTTGAATATGTTCCTACGAAAATGAACCACGCATTATTGTCGTGCAATTCTAGTTTTTAATACACCAATATTAAATGAGCGTCTATGCATAAACCGACAGCAGTTGTCAGTATTCGACGTATGACGTATTCTTGACGCGTGTCTAAATTTATCCCGTATTCTTCTTTACTCGGGATCGGTTGCCTGCTTCTCCATACCCGTTAGGTATTTCAGTTCCCATTATTTCTGAGTTCCCTAATAATAATCCAATTGCGGCAAAAACTGGAAAGACATAGAACCCCACCAAACCTCACCTGCCCCACACCACACCCGGTCTTAATCAGGCGTAGTATGGGATCCTACGTTTGGTGTGAAGCATCATTTTTTATGACTGGGAATGTCTCAGGAGCAGTTACCCAAGTCGCCATGCACTCAAATGTGCTTTGACATGACTTTTTAGCTAACATTCTAAGTGAAGAGATCTTCTCGTTGGCAGTATGATGCCGCAATTTTTCTAAATGCAATAAAATTGGCCTTTGTGGTAATCAGGTCGGACGGTCCGATGGGCCCAACAGCTGGTTGAGCCGACTTGAGCAGCTCTTCCCTTTCCGTATACATTTTAGGTCATTTCCAGAGGATGCGGTTTGCACCGTGTATTTTTCCGCCACCTGGATATACATAATATGTGAATACTAACCCGTTGAAATGACGTGATACGTATGCATACAATACATGGTATAAGAGCCTCCGCCTATAATGACGGCCAGCCGCTGCAACTCGGCGCCACGGTTTCTCTGTGTGCTGACCACCGGACGTTTTCAACGTACCTCTTACCCCCGTGCGAGCTCACCTCACCTTGGTACTTTCGCAACAGTTCTCTCGCTTTACTACGCTTTATCTCTCTCCATACACTTCTTCTTCGGCCATATCCGCCCCTTAATTGGAGCATATGGACAAGACGCGGCGCCTCCAAGAATCACTGTCGCTCGCCAGTCTTCTTGCTTCGTTCCAGGTCAAACCAGTATCCCGTAGATCCGCCGTATACACTCTTATAGAGTATAGATAGTATTTAGCGGCCTCTCAGGACGCCGGAATCCGGTCGGCTTGGAGGCTTCATACACAGAGAGTGCGTAATCTATGCGAACTGCGTGTGTTATAATATAAATACTAGTCTACCAGCCGTTACGTCGAGTTGCAGCGACTGGCCGTGGTAATACGCGGAGGCTCTAATTGCAGGTTTCCTATTAATGGTAGGTAGTAGATTTTTTTTTTGTGATTTTACCGAAGCTTTGACTGCGACTCGCTGTCATATGGCCTCTTTTCTTCTAGAAGGGGATCCGTCGATCAGGTCCTCACTCCTATTCTGGTAAACAACTTTACAATTTTGCCTAGCTCTTCCGTCTTACCCACCGCCAGGACACCTTTCAATTCGTCGACATTCTCCCGCAATTCGCAGCTGTACTCTGTGAAGTTCATATTTAGGGCATTGTAGTGCTATATGTACAATATCCTCTAAAACATGACATTCATCGCAGAGTTGCGATTCGCTTCTTCCCATGAGGACATCAAATCTTTTGCCCATTGTGTGCCCTGTTCTTAGCCTCAGTATTAACTTAAGCTCATTCCGCGTCAAAGGAGACTACAAACCAGGGCACCTCCTGTGGTGATGGTAGAATAGACTTACTACTCCGTTTCCCCTTTTCTAATGATGCCATATGGTGGAAATCTATCCACATACTTTGGCCCATTTTCTTTATAGCCTCATTCCAGTCCAGGTTTTCTGGTATCCACTGATATGGTACCCCTGAATGGCCAGCTTCCTTTGTCAGATCATCCGCCCTTTCATTGCCCTCAATACCCATGTGCGATGGGATCCATTGAAGGCATAGATCTCCTCCTCTATTTTTCTTGGCGTCGATCTGGTCAAGAATGTGGTATGGTATGGTTTTACTCTTATGTGAGCGAGCTGCTGCGGCAAGATGATACAGCGAATTGTATGAGAAACTATTTTTTTAATTCCCATCAAAAATACCTAAGCATCTATTTTACTATTTACTTATGCAGTATGACACGCTTAGGTCACCTTTCATCTGGCTATATAATAAATTAATAAAATAAGTATGCATTGATGTTATTCTGTGTCGTCTCATTAGTCATATTGTTAAACAAAGTCTCTCTCGGTTTCTCCAGCCAGCAAAAAATACTGTGTGTTTACTCCCGTGACACATATTTATCTGTGACAATTTTGTGTGATCGTCGCTAAACGATCACACCTTTCCGTGATGAGTGGGACAAACTAACGCGCGTTTTCATATTCGTATATTATTTAGGTAGGTACTGACTGACAGATGGCAAACTAATGGTATGTATATTTACGCGTCTCAGTGACGCTGGTCGCTAACAAGGTGGACTGGCAATTGCAACATAATATTAAATTTGACATATTTCATGTGTCCTTCTTATGTGATACTGTATATAGATACTTTTGTTTTGGAGGGGCATAAAAAAGAAAGGTTTTTCGGACAAAATTCGTTACGTAGCCTTTGATACGTTGAATTATTCCAGAACACTCACATACAAAAGCAGAAACTTATGGCGTAGTGGTTACCATTATTGAAAATTAGTTAGTAATTAGTTCATTATTTAACCACATATAATATTTTATATATTTTACTAATATATACCTATATATTCTTTTTAACACAACAGGCCATACGGCTAATGACAGTAGTGTAATCACTCGTAATTAGTAATAGGAGTAAAACAATCAATCACAAACACCCAGGCTTTGAGAAAATCACATAAATATGTGTTTTGTGACCTTACCAATAATCGAACCCGGATCCCCGGATGAAAGGCCAGGGTCTTACGCACTGGACCACGAGGGCCGCCAATTCTGGCGGGGATTCTGACAATAATAATATGTCCTTTCTGATACTTCTCTCGAAATCGATGTTTTGCATGGGTAGGTAGCCAATGGATTTCACACAATTACTATTGGTTGCTCAAAAAATCTTACTTAAAACTTGCAACCATTATTTATCACGAGTAGGCACAATTCGACCGTTGTCACTCTCGCGGGATTAGTTAAGGTTAATTCTTCCCTATCTATGTCAATCTCTCTATATTTCAGGATTTTCACGCGGACGAAATCGCCGGTTATCGCCAGTGATAATATAAATATTTTTTATTAAGAAATTAATTATCATTATTGTTAGTGGGTTACTCATACAATCTGAGAGTGAAAAACGCCCACGTGTCGCTGATGTATGTATTGGAAATAAAATAACTGTTTTGTAATGCATACGCTGTGTCATATTTTCCCTAATCAGCAAATATACACATTTTGTAGGCGTGTATATATACAATGATTAGCGAGACTTTGTTATATTATGGTATGATGCGATCATATCGCATGCAGTTACCGTAATATGCTAGTTAGATGTGACATTAGTGTTTGAATGTACACGTTGAGATACTGTTATAATTACATTCAGTACTTCAGTAGAGTATGGTGGGTTACGTTAGCAATGCCAGATAAATATTTCACTAAATCGAGATTTTTACCATGTGAAATAAAACAAAAATCGGGATTTAGTAGCAAAAAGCGAGACAACATAAAACAACGCATAGTTACCTATCATTCTATAATATCAATCATAAATGACAGAACACAAACTACAAAACTCTTTTAACCAGAAACCTGTAATCAAAATAATAATATACTTCACTGAAAATTTTATCTCCTGAAGAGTTTCTTTCTGCTTCTAATTGTAATGCTACAATTCAGCAGATGAGTATATCACATTTAATTGTACAAGTAATTCCGATTTTATCAACTCATCATATTTTGCATCTGACCATTTTAAATTCATCTGAGAAAATACCCGTTCGGTATAGGAATTAGATGTTGCTATGTTTAAAATTAATTAAATTAGTGTGTGAACACGTGTATGTATCCATCGCGTTCTTTTGTTTTAACCTAAAGACATCTGTATTTGTGGATTAATCGTGAATCCAGCTGTCCCGCGCAGGACAATCTATTTTTGCTTTAAAAGCAGGACGTCCCGAAACGCTGGGTTACGTCCTAACGATTAATAAATAATATGGGTTTCTTATCAGTTATCACTCATAATCATTTTTACTGATGTTATTGCGATAATGCAAAAATAAGTGTCGCACATCTCCTCAGCTACGGTCTGCACATTTTGCAAGTTTGACATACTTCGACGAGGATCATACAGCGAAGCCTGGATGGGTTAGATTAGTATTCGGCCTGTTTACACGTGTCTTTATTAGTGCGAGTGTATCCATCGCGTTCTTTTGTTTTAACCTAAAGACATCTGTATTTGTGGATTAATCGTGAATCCAGCTGTCCCGCGCAGGACAATCTATTTTTGCTTTAAAAGCAGGACGTCCCGAAACGCTGGGTTACGTCCTAACGATTAATAAATAATATGGGTTTCTTATCAGTTATCACTCATAATCATTTTTACTGATGTTATTGCGATAATGCAAAAATAAGTGTCGCACATCTCCTCAGCTACGGTCTGCACATTTTGCAAGTTTGACATACTTCGACGAGGATCATACAGCGAAGCCTGGATGGGTTAGATTAGTATTCGGCCTGTTTACACGTGTCTTTATTAGTGCGAGTGTATCCATCGCGTTCTTTTGTTTTAACCTAAAGACATCTGTATTTGTGGATTAATCGTGAATCCAGCTGTCCCGCGCAGGACAATCTATTTTTGCTTTAAAAGCAGGACGTCCCGAAACGCTGGGTTACGTCCTAACGATTAATAAATAATATGGGTTTCTTATCAGTTATCACTCATAATCATTTTTACTGATGTTATTGCGATAATGCAAAAATAAGTGTCGCACATCTCCTCAGCTACGGTCAGCACATTTTGCAAGTGTGACATACTTCGACGAGGATCATACAGCGAAGCCTGGATGGGTTAGATTAGTATTCGGCCTGTTTACACGTGTCTTTATTAGTGCGAGTAAGAACTAGTGATCAGTACTAAGCCTATGTAAACGCCTTAACTGAGCCATTGTAATTGAGTCATATTATGTAAGCATGTATTAAATATTTTATCACTTAATTTTGTATTCTACATTAGAATTAAATATAAAACACGGCCGTGATTATTGTACATTTTAGCTGGAATTTTTTTTTTTTAGATTAACATAAATTTGTTTTTTTTATTGCGATCGCTGTCCGATCCTTGAGATACATTCATTCACACCAAATGTCAAATATCATAACACAGATACCGCAACAGGTTTTCGATAATCATGAATGGCTTGCATTTCTTTCACTTATTACTAAAACAAACAAACAAACCGGCGTGCAGCGAATCGAGCGCGTGGGAATCGAACTAACCTGTCTCGACTATGAAACATTTTGGTTTTATTTTATTTCTCTCATGATGCACCAGATGCGTGGTCAATTTTTCAACCTGCCTTAAGGCTTGTTTGCACCGGTTTAGTGCACGTCATTAGTATTCACTACTCGAACTAATACCGCCACGTGTCGAGTTGGGTATTTCCCCAGAAAATCTCAATCTCAATCTCGAGATTCGAGATTCCCCGAAATGATGAAATTTTGAATTCTCGAGATTTGGGATTTCCAGAAAATAATTCTCGAGATATCAAGAGATTTAAAAAAAAACCTGAAATCAGTATAAAAACAGACAAATTCCAAAAGATATGATTTTTTTATTTAAGTAAGAAGACAAACTAGAAAAATAGAAGTAGGAAAACAAACATAATTCAAAACATTACTTATTAAAATAGAATTTCAAAAAATACAGACTGTCAATGGCTGTGTCTGACAATCGCGTACGTTTTTGAGACACAAAATTCCCTGGTGTTGAAAAATTGCGCTCATTTTGAGTCGACGTTGGCTAAATTGTGTTGGAACTAAAATCACAAGACTCGCACAGACAGAACTCAAATTTTGTTAATTTATTTCAATTTAAAAAAAAAAGTTTTTTCAGTTAATATTTGACAATAAATACATCCCGAAAATTTATCGAGTATTCCCGTCGGGCAATTCCCGTAACCCAACTCTAGCCACGTGTAAACAAGCCGAATTAATAATAAGCATTAATATACGGCCTGTTACCACGTGTCACAATGGACGGGCTTAGGGAATCGTGCACAAGAACTGGTAAAAACAAATTCAGAAGTTCTCCCGATGTGCAAAATAACCTGACAGGTGATGCCAATACCAGTGTGTATGTCCAACCAAATAGTTCCGGACATCGATATATTCCACTTGCGTTTTTTTTTTACCATGTCCGATCCCAAGAAGATCATAATATGGGAGATTCGAACCTGATCGACATGATAGCCGATGCGTAAGCCGCTGCTCGGCCATCGTGAGTTTAGGCGGGCGTTATATTACAGGGTCCATTTTATTGAGCTCACTTAGAGTAGGTACTTCCGTATGTTTTTTTATCACGTGACTTAATAATTACATACATATTTGTTTTTCTTTGAATTGTATCCGTGTCACGTTGTATACATCTTAAATACATCATTTGTAATTAATATTCGCTTACGTTACCTAATACATTTTGAATCCAGTATATTTTTTCCAATGCTAGAGGAATAGGAACAACACATAAATCTTGTCTGAATATAAAGCCAACACATGTCTTTTTTAAACTGTGATTTTGTGAAATCGCTGTCGGATTGTTTATTTATCTCTTCGATTACGAGCTTCAGATTATATTAGTACGCGATATTTGATTAGGTTTATTGCATCAATCTTCGTCAAATCACGCGTCTGGTACCGTCCTTCAAATAACGTTGACATTACATATCAGTATCACATTGACGATAGGTATTATCTCTTCAAAACATTCAAAATTTAAAATGTCGCTCTGTTTTCCTAATATCTGACGCAATCTCGTTGCATTTCATCATAACCAGACGGAATCGAACCCATCCATTCCTAAGTTCTTCGTTGTCACATAACTTCGTCAAACTTTTATCCAGCGGCGTTTAGTGCACGACGAGTACTACTGTAATACAAACATACTATGTTTATGTTTTCATTTCTCATGCATTTGTCATTTCATTAGTTTGGTTACCTCACGCGTAGATAGTCGAATTCGGGAGTCATATCTATAACTTAAAATTATTATTGTAAGTGTATATAAAAAGAAATTTGCAGCAAGTCTATGGATTCTCCAGAAATGTTCAATTTTAGACCAGAAAATTTTCTGATAGACAGTATTATAATCGTATTTAACCTTCGGTGATGGTAGTAGGTATGAGTGAGTAATTACCGACTGCTAAGGAAGAAAACGTTCTAGAATAGAGGCGTCGATGGGGCCCGAGGAGTCACCGGACTGAGTTGGAAGTAACCAAAATACTCAACGAAATGTAGAGAAATGGGAGCCCTATAGTGCCGCAATGGACATTTGTAGGCTGATGACGAGTTGGATTAGATTGGTTCTAAATGAAAGCAAAATCAGATTGTTACCATTACAGATCGAGTCGTAATATCAGTTCGCACTCGTTCACACGATGCGGTTATAAAACTGCCAAGTAATCTCGTACCTTTTCACTTTCGTTCGCAATGTTACGATTCACTCGGTCCATGGTCAATAATAATGAACCTGCCGTCAGTCATTGCACAATGACGCTCGGTTTTTCTTCGCCGCGATGACTGGCAAAGATAATGATGAATTCCACTGGTGGTTTGCAAACAAACATTTTGCATTATTATTGCAAAGTTTATGGAACGGACTGAAGTAGGTTTTGGTTGCTCTTTTAATTTGTGAGCTCGAATTGTCATCTGAAAAATATATAATTCATTTATGGATTAAGTTAAAAATAGTGCTGAAAACTTATTGATCGAACAAAAGACAAAACATTTCACAAGTTCACAAGACTGACCATGTGAAGTTGCATTTTGCAGCGTATAATGGTGGTAGGACTTTGCGTGAATGGTCCACGTAGATGCTGGAATTCCAGGAATATATATTATGTCATTAGTTTACAGTCTCGACACGTGCCTACCTGCTACAGATATATTATATAAATTGAAATTATCAAAACATTATTACAGTGTCATTCTACGTTTTATTAACTATGTCTGTACAATTATACCAATGTCATTAATATTAGATCAATGTTTCGAGTACCTACTTATTATAAAATATAAACCATTCTAATACAATTTCAGTCGGTAGTATATTATTTGAAACGGAAATTGAACGAGTTATTTCAGGTTTTTAATTTGACTCGAACCTTATAAACTTATTGGCTCCATGATGGTTTCGCTGTTAGGTAATTGAGAAATGCATTTGAAGCGTATTAAAAACACCAGCGCCTGCATACTGAAATAGCAATCTTCGTGCGATAAAATGCACGTCAGAACGAACGAGTAAGCTGAAACAGGCACCTTGCTATTTTTGGAAAATACTCCTCTCTCCCATAATAAGCAACTGGAATTTTCTCTATTGGTCGTAAATAGATGTTTATTGTTGCTTCACTACAAATCCTTAGATTCACCGTGATCAAGATGCCTTTTATAATAAAATTATTTGCAATCTGCCGAGTGAATATGTAAATATAAATTCTTTTTCGTATGCATTCCATTCCATACTTTGGGTGATATTTCATATTATTATTACTGCATTCCGGTTGGCATAGTTATAGTTGCAAGCAAAAAGCCTGCCCGACCGCCTTGGCGTGTGCCTCTCCATATACGGAGAGCGGTTGACGGACGTGATGTGATTACTATTTTGCCGTAACCTCGAGATGGTGTTCGCTGTCTCATCTATATAAACAACTCGCACTGGGTCAGGCGGTCTTGTAGATAGATATTACGATTCCGCAGGTAGCCCAGTTTTGACCATATTTGTAAAATTTATACTCACAATAATAGTGGTGTTTACAAATTTCGATCGATTGTATCATTTTAAGAATGGGATTTCGATACTTATCTGCATATTATCTCGTTGGACATGTTATTGCATTCTTATTTAAATAATTGATTTGATGATCGTCGAGTCTATTTGCATGCTCTTCTAGCTGTGTTATACCAGTTAGGTATCAGACATCGGCGATGATTTTGGCCATCTAAAACCAGGTTCAAATCATTCTCTTTATATTCTTATACCAGACCGCTCTTTTGTCAGGACATAGCTTATCAGAAATCTTCCTTTGAATGATAAGAAAGAAGCATTGGTTCAGGCATCTCCAACGTGTTGATCGTGTGAGCGTGTAAGTGTGTGTATTAATATTATGTATATGTGTAGCAATCATACCACTCTGCATTAAATGAGTGACACACTTTAATATGTATATTTTGTTGTTAAAACAAAACAATAGAGCGATAATGATTGTCAGCATTTCCTCAATCATAACTAGATCAGTAGGGTCTGTTTTGATGTGTTAATTGTGACTGGAAGGACAATGCATGTACTCTCACTCACCGAGTCCATCATGAGACGCACTACTATTGTCACGAGTCCTTCAGTCGACATAGTCAACTGACATTCCACTCGAATCAGTCTCTCAGTTCAAATTAACACATCGATCTCACCAGTAGATCATCATTACCCGCGATTATAATCTCACGCTGCCATCTTCATTAAAGTATTATTGTATTCTCGTATCGATCAATAAACTCTCCCCGAAACGTACATGCAACAACGACTTTCTATAATCCATATCCTCCACATCATCATCCCCAAATATGTAATATTACTTCAATGAGACATCATTAACGATTATGTACTATTAATATTTCCTCAACCAGCGTACGTGAAAGTGGTTTTCAAATTAATCACGAGACACTCCGTGTAAGCTCGTATCACGTGATTCGTATTGCATCACTCGGGACTTGCCGCAGACGTGATATAAAGAGATGATATGAATCCCCGCGATTTTAACTGAGGCGCAGTTCCCTTACCGTCGCGCAATAGGTTCTTTACTGCGTAGGAGAATAGTT
Organism: Rhyacophila brunnea; assembly: GCF_057557595.1. NCBI lineage: Eukaryota > Metazoa > Arthropoda > Insecta > Trichoptera > Rhyacophilidae > Rhyacophila > Rhyacophila brunnea. The sequence goes on along the minus strand of NW_028232816.1, from coordinate 12,106,746 downwards.
TGACTATGCGTGCCCAAAAGAAAACCATTTTCACGACGAATAGGAAATTGATGGTGAAGTGTTGTTTAATTTGTAATATAATACGTATTCTGTTCAAGTTGAAGAATGTCAATGGGGGAGTGCTCTTTATCACAGTCTACTTTACGATGGACTAGTTTATATCTGGAGTAGTTTATATCTTTCGGGATATCCTATCTATGGTATAATGTAATCAAAGTGGGCTAACTAACATTCTAGTTTTGACTTCATTGATAATCTCTTCGGCACTATTGTGGCTTATAAGTAGACAGTCCCATACAATATTTTGTTATAATTTATAATCATCCCAATTTGTTCTACATAATATCATTAACTGTTTCAATTGGGTATTTGTTTTATTTTTATTGATATCTTCCGAGTTTAAGGGGGGACATGCTCGTCGAAGGTCAAAATTGAGTTTTTATTGTATTTTCAAACCATGATCCTGGACACTCCTTAAACGTTGTAGATAATCTATTTATTTAATTTTGAAGCCTTATTATCCTTTATAGTTATTTTAAACATTTGATGACTGCATAAAGTATTTTTGTTACATAAAATAGTATTCTTTTAAACCTCTCGCTCTAATGTTTTAGAATATAGTCATATTTCGGTACATAACTGTGCAGTGGTGTTAAAATTTTTTACATTTAATAATTTTTAAACGCATTTATAAAACCATTAGCATAATTTATTACAATATAATTTTTGTAAAATATTCACGATAAAAAATTATATTGATAATCTCTGTGATCCCAAATTTGACAAGAATTAGGCATTTTATTATTTAAAAAATCGGCAAGATTAACACATTTGAAGATGATTCTAAAGATATTTATTATAAGCTATGTCTTTGACTATTCAAGTGTGATAAACATTTTATGAATAATGATTGCTTTATAATAATTATTGACCTAAGAATAAGGTCGTGTTTTTTTGAAATACGCCATTTCTTTTGTCTTTCCCCAGTGGTTAAACTACAACATACGGCCGTAGCCATAAATTGACAAACTATAATTAAAGTAGGGAGTAAAATGATATTAACGCGCGTGTTTGAACATGTACCGTTTAAAAAAAAAATTAAAAAAATTCGGTTAGGTACATGTTCAAACACGTGTGTTAACATAATTTTACTCCCAACTTTAATTATAGTTTGTCAATTTATGGCAACGGCCGTATGTTGTAGCTTAACCACTAAGGAATGACAAAAGAAATGGCGTATTTCAAAAAAACACGACCTTATTCTTAGGTCAATAATTATTATAAAGCAATCATTATTCATAAAATGTTTATAACACTTGAATGGTCAAAGACATAGCTTATAATAAATATCTTTAGAATCATCTTCAAATGTGTTAATCTTGCCGATTTTTTGAATAATAAAATGCCTACTTCTTGTCAAATTTGGGATCACAGAGATTATCAATATAATTTTTTATCGTGAATATTTTACAAAAATTATCTCGTAATAAATTATGCTAATGGTTTTATAAATGCGTTTAAAAATTAATAAATGTAAAAAATTTTAACACCACTGCACAGTTATGTACCGAAATATGACTATATTCTAAAACATTAGAGCGAGAGGTTTAAAAGAATACTATTTTATGTAACAAAAATACTTTATGCAGTCATCAAATGTTTAAAATAACTATAAAGGATAATAAGGCTTCAAAATTATATAAATAGATTATCTACAACGTTTAAGGAGTGTCCAGGATCGTGGTTTGAAAATACAATAAAAACTCAATTTTGACCTTCGACGAGCATGTCCCCCCTTAATGGGTCAAGCTAAGTTGCCGTTTTTTTGTGATGTTGTCAATTTGTGTGCGTACAATGTTTCATATTTCTGGTTTGTTTTACATTCTTTCCTATAACTACTAGGTACGTCTTTGTATACGGCTTGGAAAAGTCTTGTCGGTAGGTATAAAACTATCAGCAAAGAATCTGCACTGTTCTTCATCGGCCAGCGGACGGTTCTGTTTTGGTTTTCTTTGAGAGTGATCTCGATTTCGAAGTGTTTATAATTCGTAGCGACATTTGTTTTCCAGTGCCGTTTTTGAAATACCTATTAAGCAATCCCATAAACGGAAGATGTCACTGAACTTCTTATGATTACAACGGTTTTAAGCAGACACGTCTCAAAGTTTCGCCCGACAAACTGAAGCTCTTTTATCCGTGGGAGGATATTTTGCACACTACGCACACATGTGTACCTACTTTGTTTGCTATTCTAGAAACTAGAAAGTACTCGCTCTGACATACTTGACTCATGAATGAAAATGTATTGTGAAATCTGACTTACATATTTACACTTAGTGTAGGTACAGGGTACAGTGTATTCTTGCATTTGACTTGACCGATTATATTATTAAATTACAATGATAATTCCGGCATCTCTTGTTACGGACAACGTTGCACTTGCACATGCATTTCTCGTTTATGAAGATGAAATTCGAGATTGTGGAAATTTAATATGCGCCTAGAGTGGTATGATAATATTATCTTAATATATTGGATAAACAAGCAAGCTTCTAGGAATTTCTAAATTGCATTTAATGAATACAATATGAAACCTATGTAGTGTGTAGGTGTTATTAGTGTACATATCTACACGTCTATCATTAAACTTGAATAAGGTTCTACATTCTTCTATATGAGTTTTTTTTGTATTGGCTACTCTAGCTGTCTATTTTTCAACTTCTTTATTGTGATTAAATTAGTAGTAGGTAATATTATATAACATAATAATCTGTATACATAACTTGAAAACACCTCATACCCACTAGAAAAAAATCATATTTGAAAAAAAAAATACCTACGAAATTCGACGGGATTTGAACCCGTATAACCAATCTGTGCATTAACCAATTATGTACGAGCCTAATTACGACAGTTTATACTAGTAGGTCATACATGAAATGCTTATCAAATTGCTTTATTATTGACTATCGGTTTTTGTGTATTAAATCAAGGAATAGTAATTAAGGTAATTATTTTTCATTTTTTTTTCAAATATGACTTTTTCTGAGGTGTTTTCAAGTTAATACGTACGTTCAGTATAATAATATAGAATGGTACATTCTCAAAATCTTGTGAATTATTCATTGAATAAAAGAAATGGTTTATAATATTCTGTATTTTACAATGGCATTTTTGTATTGCGTACGTACGTTATGTGCACCTACGCGATTTTTGTTATATTTCTGTTAACGGTTAACCTATTTTAAATGTCGGCAGTTCATAAATTCAAGTTCCTAGACTTTTCAATATATCTACACTTATTGGGAACATAATATAGTTTAGTGAATATAAACATGTACACTTGCAACAATTCATGACTGGTTAGTAAAGTGGTCCAATAGCAGCGGTGGAGTGGTGAGGTAAGGTGTGGGTAGGGGAGCGCGCTCCAAGTAACAACCACTGTATCTCATCGATTTAATAAACAAATCAAATCGAATTTTCAAAATATTCTCCGTTTACTTTTTATTCGCGCATTTTACGCGAACGAAGTTACCGATTATCACTGGTGCATAATATATTATCAATGATGCAATTGGGCATTGTTTGATTTTCCAGCAGGTACATAGTATAATGCCTTTATAAACGGATCACCTACCTGCGTCATGTAATTCCGTTCATGGTTATTTTGCCGTGATGATAACCATCTGCTTCGTCCGTACAGTCTGGGCATACATATCAATCGATGCAAATCCGAAGGCTGCACATCAATCGTATGCATTTTTTTTTTTGTATCGGAATCCATGTATTCTCACTGCTAATACGGCTGGAACGTGACTGCGTTTAATTGCATGCATTGACAATTACGACCATCTGTCTTGCTTACAAATTCACATATCGATTACGACAAATGTCACAGTCTTAACTAAGGATTTCAATGCCATTTCGGGTGTTTACCTATTCTCCGATGCTATAAATAATTTATGAAAATAGCTTAATTGGGTAATTTTATACCAATCCTCAGTTAAATTAATTCAATCAAGAGGACTTGACTCCGTGGTTCGTTCCAATGATAATGTTATACAACCTCCATACCCCCCCCCCCCGGTATTGTCACGTGTCATGGAATAATCTGTGTTTATCTCCCGCCACATTTATTCTCGCGGAAAAATTTCCATAATTTTTATTCCTTGTGCATTCACTGGCAGAATAATAAGATCATTTCGTTGATTTCACTGACGTTTAAATAGAATAACTATATTATGCGTATAGTAATTCTGTATGGTTTTATGTAAATTGTTCGTATGTATTACATTTCGCCCTTTCGCAGTTCACCATGAGCTGTCATACCGGAAAGAGATAGTCGTATAGCATTGAGATCAAAAACTTACGCGTTGTTCTTGGAGCATTCCATACAGTAATGTTCTATTTTTATTAGATTGAATAAGAACGTTCATTTTATTGGTATTAAATATCTGATAATAATGCTGGCTTTATTACGGTATTGACTGAGTACGGTATGACTTGATACTTACTAGCACCTCCAGAGTTTTATATAAATATTATATACCTATTGTTACACCCCCGAATGGCCGCCATTTGGGGATGTCTCTGTGTCAATGACATTATTAATGGACGACGCACTCAATACAGTAGCTAGCAAGTAAATTCGCGCATTCGCATGTATAGGTAGACGTCACGCAAATTCCATTATGCGATATCACGCATCGGGAATTTATAGCAATATGACCTTTATTGTAATGGCGTGTTTCTAATGTCAATATTCATTTGAGCGAACCCGTTCGAACCGAACCTTTCGGCAGACCCAACAAAAAGCATCAGGAATTTATAGCAATATCACCTTTATTGTAATGGCGTTAGAACAGATTATGCCATTCGGCAGACCCGACAATAAAGTGAGTGTCATTTTCTTTTCCAGATGATTCGTCCATATTAATGTCATTGCTCTGTGTATCTGGAGAGGCCCGAGTCGGTATCAAATCCAACAAATAGTATGGGCTGATTACGAAAATAAATAATAATAATAGAGCCGGCAATGCCGTAGATTATGACCACTTGAAAAATATTTGCAACGTCGCCATTTTTTGACAACGCTCTCGTTGAAAGCGAAACACAAGATGGCGGGTAATACGCTGTAAACAGCCAATCAGTAAACACGCACATTTCGTCCTCCGTAAAATAAATTATTCATACCTTGCCGTTTCCAAAACAATTCCGGAGTGTTATTTGTTCACCTCCAAGTCCTAAATCCAGACAAATCCATACAACGAAGCAAAGGGACAGCTTGCTTATCACTTTCGAAAATGGAGGGAAATGACACTATTTTATATAGATTTAATTAGACATGAATTTGTTCTCTATACTATACTATTTTCGTTACCACATCTCACGGTGAACTGTGATACAGCCAACGCATATATTATACAAAATTCCGAACACGACTTCGTACCTATACATGCCACACACACACATCTCTATATCACAACACTAAATAGCAATCATTTTAATATATTATATAGATCTTACGCGTTATGCTCAACATGCACCTTACCATAGCTGTGTACTCTTAAATTTTTGGACCTCTCTATTTATACTGACGGTTCATACTCAGATTAAGTAGTTGGACACATATTGCAGCTTAGTCACAATGGGAGGTCATTTTTAGTGTAGACCTTAGTGTAGACCTTTTAGAGGTCTTCATCATGTAGTGAACTGTTTTAATCTAACGAGATGGCGATGATTTATAATCTAAAATAATAATTCTATGTAACCAATCGTGTCTTATCTACTAGTCTTTGATTTTTATACGCTGTCACAATCTATTGAATAAATTTAGCTTTTACTATTGTCACCATCGTGAACATATATCGGAAATGCTTGTAAAATTGTGTATTATTATGATTCGAATAATTTGATTTCAACATGTCCGGTTAAATTTGTAAGTTTAATACTTAAGTTTAGTTAGACATACGTCATATCTTAAATTTTAATGTTTGTAGTTTGGAGGTTAGTGGGAGTATTCATTCTACCATCCTCATAGCCCCGCCATCTGTAATGACTTAAATAAATAGATACGTTCGTCAGTAACCCGATGTTGTACTATCGTTTATTATCATTTACCACTCCATTCTTGAATGAATTCCCAACTCCTACCATCCATTAAAATGTAAGCACACGTCGAAATGTTGCAATGTATATTAGTGGCAAAGGCTCCATACTAGGCGATTATTTAAAGCCTACCTTCTAAGAAAAAATATATATCTTTAAGTATTTAGTTTATATTAAAATAGGTAAGTAAATAAAAAATATGTCTGCAAAAAATAAAACAATCTAGAGTCATCTATCGTCAGAATTTAGAATACCGTTTAATTAAGTTGAGTTTCGAAAAAAAATAAGTGGCCATAAGCGCCATCTATTTTCAACTGAATTAGCTTTGGATTCCGATCGACAGAATCCAAACAACATTTCGTATCGCTATGACGCCACATTATATCACGCATGTCTGTAAATTTTAACCGAATCTATAAGCGCTACAGAATACGATTACTGTAGGCCCTACACTCTTTAGGAATATGTTTATTGTCGATGTCTGTCGCTTTAACCAAATAATAAATATACAAGATGATTTAAAAAAAAAACATAATTTAAACCCATCGTTACGGAGCTATTGAAATTTCATCGATTTAGTGTGTCATTGTCATTAGTGTGTACCTATTCATCAGTAGTAATATCGGATTACCTTCGTATTGTCCGTAAGTATATCTGACAAGTATATTTTTTTCTCATATCTCCACAGCCTACCTCTTTCCAAAAGTCACCCTTCGCCACTGATGTATATTCACCTTCCTCTCTTGACGATTTGTGAGCAATCCATTAAATTAAAAAAATGATTTTGAATGTATTGCGTTTTTAGTTACTGTGGTCATTGTGCCGTACGGTTGATTTCTAGGTACAATAATATTTTCAAGTTAATAGATTTTGCGTATACTTTATATCAATAGACGAGTATCTATTTACCATTAATACTTTGCTAATGCTTTGTGTAATATTCTCTTGAATGATAACATGAAGTCATCGCCCTAATTCGGTTTATATCGCTCTATAAAGGAAGCTAGTAGGCCATGTGAATATAATGAAGAACACACAAATTAATGGTTAGCAACCGTATTGATTTTTTCCATCCACTCGAATATATTCGGAAAACCCGCGGCGATGATAGAAAATTATGATAGGTATGTTTGCTTTTATAGTACGTACATAATTATTATGCTTCTTTCACAAACCCCTTATAAATATAATATAATATGGAATTGACTCCACTGTTTGACTACATAAACAAACATCTGAATCATGCACAGGTAGAAAGGCACATAGCATACTAGGTATACTGTTTTTATAGCATACTATATACCTACTTACACCTTTCCACGTGTGCACGATTTAAATATCTACAAGTGGCGAGGGGTGGAGGTAGGCTGTTAAGATTCGACATAAATAGTGCTCATTAAATTTTGTCAGTCATACTTATTTTACACCCAGCAGGTTGACAAGTGTTATATGTGTCGCTACATTTCAAAACCAGCCAAGTCCACCTTTAGGTATTTTTGACTTTTTTGTGATTTGCGGAAGAACTAATGCTTTCTAACATTTCTGCATTATCAAAACCATCCAAATCTGTCTGTATAATAAATAAATGGAAGCCAAAGATGAACAGTTTTTTCAAACTCACCCATATCCACTGAAGTCATTTTATCATACTCAACCATGTCCATTCAGGCCAATCACTGAAGGCGATTACAACAACATGGCCGACAGTTGTTTACGAACCGTTGAGTGAGTGAGTGTCAATAGTGTCTTTTTCGACATTTTTTAATAGAAATAATTAATAAAAATAATGTTTCAAATATCAGAAGTGACCCCCGCTAAGGCGAGAAAACGAATAATTAAGGCAGAATCGACTAAACGCGCCAAAGATAGGGAAAATCGGTAAGTTTTATTCTGTCTAACCTGAATCCTAAAAAGCGTCCGGTGTCAAGCAGGGTCGCATTTGACATTTTTAGTCATAAGTACTGAGAATATAAGTTTGGTTTTATACAATTCTAATTTATGAGACTTATAGAACCCTTTGTACTTCTTAAAAAAACACACACATCGTACCTACTCCTTAATTAATTTAAAGATTTTAATAATAATTATTCGTGCATGTATATTTAAGAGCGTACTTCAGTGAAACGGCAAATAATTTTCAACAGTAGGTACGACGAAATTTCTCACTAGTCACCAATCAGAGACGGACAGTCGATGTGTCCGCACGTCGATTTGTTTTGTCATGGCGTCGGATGAAAATATTCTTAAATCGTGTAAAGATGACTAAAAAACTGTATGTGTGTACTTAAAAAAGAAAACATGTCAGTGAATATACTGTTATTATTAGTAATATAACAATAAACATAACATTAAATGGACGCATGTTGGATTTTTACAACAAATTATATTTCGTTCGGCGCACGTCATTTACACAATCCGCGCATCGCCTAGCCACGATTTTTAAAGACCATGCCTCAACGGAAGTATACCCTTAAATATAGTTTGCTGTTCTATGCATACGCGTCTTAAGTTAATAATATTATATTGAGAAAATTTAAAAAAAATAATTTATATTATCAACATTTATTTATAATTTTACCCTTTTTCATTTCCTAAGTCCAGCCCAGAAGAATGACACAATCATAGCTAGTAAAATGGCTGCCACGGAAATATCAAAATAAGCCAAGTCCGCGTGGACTTGGTGACAAACTAAGCCATGTCCATATAAAAAATCCATTTTTTGAAGAATCTATGAAAATTACATGAAAACTAATAATGTGGATCTTATTAATTTAAAACATTCTATAATCGCAATAATATAAACTTACAACCGTGTACACGAAGAAACAAAAAAGCTGTTTTTCTCCTTTTCATCCATTATGGACATGGCTGAGTTTGAAATGTAGCGTCACATATATACGTATCTCTCATTAACGTAAAACCTTAATTTTTGCACGTTGTTATCCTATTGACCTACCAATATGGATGGCTGTAGTTTAAAATCAACCCTTACCTACATTGCAATGCATAGTAAACAATAGCAAATTTCTATGATCATTCTTATGTTAGAGCACATCGTTAGCTGAATGCAGAACTCTATTCTATCTCACATTTGAAGTGTTGCAGAAGTGTTCTTTGAAGCATCCTATTTAATTTATTTCTTATTTATATAAACAGATTATGTTTTTCATCAATAGTCGTACTAAAATATTATGTATATATTTAACTATATATAATATAGATAATAAATAATTTAAGTACTTAGGTCGTTTCAAAGAACTCCCTTCTGAAATATTTCAAATGTAGAGTTCCGCATTCGGATGTCGACATGTGCCTCCAAATTTATAGTGGTTAATGATATTATCTTTCTTGTCTTCCGCACCTCTTCCATTGTATGATGGTTAAATTGAATGACGCTGCGTGTATCTTAATACCTTTAGCTCGCATACGGAATGGAGGAAACGCTGGAGAGACATTTGACAGAAGTCCGAGGGTCACGAAAACGAAGAAACATTTCAAATTCTCGAAAATCTCATCAACCGTTTGGTGGTCCTTTCTGTTTTGAAAAGTGTTAAAATGACATGCCGTCCCGTTGGTGAACCTAAACATCTTACGGTTTCTGATGTTGAGGAGGTGTAGAGTTATTACGTGCCCGGTGTATTCGGTGTCCAATGTTGGTAGTTGGTACACACGCCTCGAGTGGAAATCTTGAACGGTACTCACCCACTCCTCCAAATACCGACCGCCGAGTAGCGGCAGTCCGCACCCGCGGCATTTCATTATTATTTAACAGCTTCGTTTGTGTACTCGCAGAACGTTTCCGAAAATACACACGTGGCTTACTCACAATCCGGATACTTCTTAACATATCAAATTTGGTTAAAATTTGACACCATTAATTTATGTGTTAATATTAGTACTTCATCATCATCTCAGGTACATACTCTTGGTCCGCTGCTGGATGAATGTCTGTCCGCTTTTCACGGTCCTTAGTTTTTCGTTGCCACGTACTAAACTTAGTTAAATCATCGATCCATTCGCCATTTGGGTATTTTAATATCTTTTTGATACCACTAAACTTAATCATTTTGACAAAGACACTTACTTATCCAGCGATGATCTCTAAAATTAGGCATCATGCTAATCTCTTTGTGCGTTATGTGCATGTTATATATATTGGATGACGTTGGTTTTTTCTAGCATACATATTTATATATAGACACAAACCGTTGTTAGCTCTGAATACCTAAATTATCGACTTACCAGCTTGTGGCAGTAACCCCCACGATGTCCAAAAACTTTCGTTTACTCCCTTACTCATATATTTCTTTTTCGATTCCTTCCCGTCATGTTCAACATTCATATTATATTCTTACTTAGGTGCGTTTTTGAATTGAACGACTATTTCGCACCAATTCGTTGGTAGTTAGGTCAGGTTAGGCCAAACGAAAACATCAGGCTGCCGCCTACAAAACATGTTTAGTTTTAATCAGTTCAAATATCTACCTAGTGCAATTTTGTAATGTGCAAGTGCACACGTAACAAGTCACCTACAAAGGGATAGTCACGTGTGGTCATGTTGCGCTCACGCATCCTTGTCTCTGAGAGACGCAGAGCGCACTGCATTTTTTTTGAAGAGATAGTTTCTCAATTTTGATAGTCGGGATTTTTTTTACCACAGACGGGCACGCGATACCAACCACAATATGCTGTCGTAGACTGATTAGAATGATAATTTTCTGTAAATTCGGTACGTAATATGTAAAAATAAACGAGAGCCGTTCGATTAACATACCTAATATGTAATTTCACTATATTATAATTAATTAATAACCCGTATTTTCAAAATGTTTTTAGCAACCTTGACAATGACATGCCTGCACACCGACCTCTTCCATTCTCTTTAAGACTGCCGAGAGGTCGAGGACATTAAATACTGGAAGAACAAATTGGTTTTATGGTTCGAGGATAGTAGGACGTTACTTTAGAATATTTTTTTCGTGCATCCATATGCCCCGGATGCATTTCCTGTTTGACATCCTCGTACACCTAACTTCCGATCTTGCCTAGGTTTAGAAATTATTATAGGTACTTGCTTGCCATTATTTGATGGAATTTGAATATCTAAAATATCAACACGGATAGCTGTTGAGCCGGTAACTCAATTGGTGGGTACAACTCTCGCTCAAATTGCGATGGCATTCGGTCTAAGGTTATTCAAAGAATTATTCTCGTATGATGCATTGTACCAAATTATGTAGGTATCTACTTACCATACTTTTGTTTGTTAGTGAAAATACGTAAGAATGAATTATTGCATCTACTCTAATCTTCGTTCATACGTAAGATATGTCAAAATGATAATGTGAATTGACACAATATAAAACCGTCGGATAAATTTAGTTTACAAGCAAGTGTATTTCGTATGTTAATTTAAACGCATCCTCTAATAAAAAAAGCCTTATTATTCCATGTCTGACGTGACTTATATTGTTTACCTAGTCTGGAATCTATAAGGATTTTTATACGATTCCGTATTACATATTTATGTTATATCGATATGAATATCGGCAATGGTTGTAATTATAGCAACAGTGTTGTTTTCTAAATACATGTACTGGCTAGAATTTATTCTATTCAGTTGGAGTTAGAAACCAGCGCCAGTGGATTGCTCCCAATGCAAAGTGGAATTGTGGGCGAAGGCAATAAAGCGTTTGGGCGTTGAATTGATCATTTCATTTTCTCTTGATTCATTATGTCACGTCACTACATAATCATAATATAACGATAATAATTAATACCTTCATAGCCGAGAACTATAAATTTTGATACGATTTTTCTCCAGGCCACATTAATAAGTGTGCCAAGAAATTTCGTAATAATAATTTAATTGGGTTTTCTTACTCAAATTTCTAATTCAACTTACGTATTTATAATATATTTCACGAAAAATTTACCGCCGCTGATTAACAACTTAATTTTATTTTGATTTCAGATATTTTTACGATTTATTATTTAAAGCGATAACATTGCCCAACATGATTTATATTATTTGGTGTCTGGATTGATAAAATATCAGCAAGAAGGACATTTGAATCAGTATCTGAATTTTTTAGTAGGTACTCGCCCAGCATGCAATACGACTACCCAATCTGCAAACCGGCCAACTCCACCTGGGCAAATTGTTCTGGAAGGAGAAAAAACTTAATAATTTAACTATCGAGCGGAATTTAACAATTCCAAAAAAGTACATTTAGAATTTTTGTTTTACAGATAAGTTGCACTATGAATGAATACACTATTTTAGCTTCCATTTATATAATAATATAAAGAATATTTATATAAAGAGCGGAGTTGTTCCATTTATGATATTGGAAATTTTGTGTGAAGGACGATAGCGCATTTATTTATAGGTTTAGGAATTTTAAATTTTGTGTGAGCATAGAAAACATGTTTTATAACAAAATGCCATCAAAATCTCAGTTTTGGTCAAAAGTGGCTGTTGGCTGGTTCGCGGATTAAGCAGTCGAATATAGCTAGTTTAGCTTGAATAATGTTTTCCAACCGCGTCGGAATAAAAAAATATGATATAATTTTCGTTATATACTTTTTATACAGCTTTTGAACATATTTTATACAATGTTCGTGTGTTAATGAATATATTGGTCTTAACTAGGCATATAAGTGTTTTATGTTGTATTCTTAAACCTTGCGACCCTGCGTAGATGCTTTTATTGAAATTTCAACAAAAAATAATTAAATTTAAAATTTTACTTCAATAATTATTTATTACGGTTTTAATCAACCGGTTAGTCAATTTACTAGTTAATTTACGGTAGATACTGTATAGACATGATTTGAATAGCTTTGATACCCAAACAAAAGCTTTTACATACAAAACATACCTATTTACATTTGACTTCTACACATTGCGAAATATTCCATTTAATGATCTTTTCATATGGGTGCCTACTGCCCATATAGAGTTTCTACTTTTTACGCAACATACTTCATGACGTGTAATATGTATTATTTTTATTTGAATGTTTGTAGATATGTATGTCGGTGCTTATATTTTATAGTTAAAGTAGCAATTAGTATGAAAAATATCGAACGCACAAAGTTATAATGGTTTTTTCAATGTCAATATTTATAATTAATTCTTTACTAAGTACGCACAGTAAACAATCGTTAACCCAGATCTGAAAAAAACAAATCAAAACTTCCCACTGCAAAGTCAGTGTTGGTTATCTACCATTTATGCAGATTAACACTCTTGGCAACCAGCTAACTGGCCTATATTTGGTTTCTATTGATTGGCACAGGTGGTTTTTTTTCTTTAGGTCGTAGTAAACACAATTCAAATTTAGGCCAAAATAATAGTTAGGTACCTATATTATAATCCGACAAAATGTCAAAAATACGTTCTTAAGTAACTTATTTACACAAATTAAGTTATTTATACACAGATATTGCAATTGTACCCGAACACCACAATTATTGTCAGTATAATATTAATTAATACACTTAATTTGTGATTATATTGAGATGTAAGTCGCGTACTATCATGCTGTCACAGCGAACTATTTAGTCTATGGTTTCATCATTTTGCAGAATATTTTGAACGATCACCATTTCTGTAAATTCTATGATGGAGAGTACCAACTCTAATGTAGTAGTATTTTGTATTATTATTTATTATTCATGCTAATTTCAATCAATTTTATCAGTGTCTACGTGTGCGTGCGTTAAAATTATTTGCGATATTACATCCATAGATAATATTTTAAACAGAACACAATCTGCAGACCATAGATAATAGACAACGTTCTTATAGAAAATACATAGTGCCAACCGCTAAAAACAAAAAAACACGCAATTTTGACATGTGATGAAAATGTGTAGGCATGTAGCAAAATTGTAAAAAAAACGTTCATGAGTCTGCAGGTGTCGATGCAGTGCGGTACAACGTGATTTCGGCAGATTTTGCTAACCGACAATGTTTGTTTAATCTTTAAAGGTTTAACATGTGCTACGGGATGGAAGCTTCAGTCTGATAACATTTTAAACACTGAGAAAAACGACATTACACACTTTTCCCGCAGTGGCAGCTTACTGTGACGTCACGGGATACGTCACGCGACGTGCAGTATAGTATAATCACAATAATTGTATGCGCATAATATTTTTAATTCGAAATAAAGCACCTTAGTCAAAGTGAGTGAAATCTATTTCATGATTCCTTTTTGTATGGATTCACATAATTCTGAAGGGTTTTAACTAGCGAACAGTCAATATTATTTCGTCGTTGTATTAGTTAGTTAAATTATCTCAAAATTCAATTTACGTAATTACATTTATCTTCTTTATTTGACGTCTCACGTATGCATATATTGTGACGGAATATACGGAGGCGTTGACGTGTACATATTAATATTTATAATATTGTTATATTCAAAAGTCTTTTAAGTAATTACTGGTACCTAAATGCTTATGCTACTAAAATTTTTGAGGTGAATTTATCACGCTAGACAGAAAGCAAACGTCAAATTAATAACATAAATAGAAAACAGAGGCAGACAGAAATGTGTCAGATGTATTTTTTCGTGTATGTCAAAACTAACGTCAATATTAATAAAAATATTACTGATGGGGGTGTTTAAAAGGTGTAGGGTGTTCGTGCGTTATGCTTTTTCAAGACTCATTTTAATTACTAAAGTTGCTGAACGAATGTTTGTCTATGACTTAATCAATTAATGTGTGGCGATGACTTAATCAATTAACATTGACAATTTTGTTATCGCCCGCATCTGTCAAAAACTACAAGCATTTCAACCCAATTTTAGATTCATTCAGTAGATTCGATAAATTTAATAATCTAACATTACGAATTCGAACCGGTTACGGTTTGTACCGATACCAAACCATCCGTATTATAATACAATAAAATAATGCAGCTATTATAACTGCATGTGCAGGTCAGAACCTCTACAATTATTATACATACATACGTCATGGATATGCAGCGAAATAATACATTGTAGGCAATACATACCCAATACCCATCTTTATTTTTATGATAGTTGTATGAACTACTACAGACAGTAGCAAAAAACAGTTATAATCCAAACTCTTCGGGAAGTTCTACAAGATATTTAAAATTATAGACTTAGGTACCAATTACCATCATACATACCATCTCCGTCTTTTACACTGCTTTTAGCTATGAAATCGCAGCAATTCTATGTCACTTGTAGAATATAGTAGATATTTAGTGAAGTCGGTTGGTGTTATGGCATTTCTGCACATCTCTAGCCATTAAACAAAATCAGTAATGTTACATTGGCATTTCATAATCAAACATATATAAGAGTTTATATGGTGGTACCTACCTATTTCGTGTTCGGTTTTAGGGTTGTCACCGCGCGTGTACTTCCTTCCTTGCTTGTCGCGTGGGTTCATTGCAGATGCACTTTTTTAATGGAATCTGAATCTGATTCGGATCTTGGCTCTTTACCCCAAGAGGTTTCTTATACTTTTTAATACTAGAAATTGTTCTTGGCCACTCAATCCATTTTGTCCATGCTCTTTATCCTTATCAAATACCTATATGGATCCTACATATACTGGGTTTGTTCAGTAACACCTCGATATTACGGACCAATGACGAGTGTCCCTTTTATAATAAAGTAAGTTTTCCTATGTACCTATTCGTCTTCGGATAATATATCCAGATACATTTTGACGTGACGTTAATGTTGTATGTCTAGTCGTTTGCTTTCAATCCTGCTTTGAAAAAGAAACTGTCTAGTTTTGTTGTCAAGTCTTTGGTTTTAGAATAAGGTTGAATTTCGTTATCCGATCTATATAAAAAAAACAAATAATTCGTTTCACTGTAAGTAAGTTTTGCTGTTAATTGTATTTAAAATAATTCATTCCACTCCAAAAAATATTTCTACAAATATGTTAAAACATTATATTATACTTAATGTATTTAAGTGTCGATTCAATCAACGTAGCCTACCAAATCTACTGATTATTTTGATCGTATGTCTTTGGATAAGTTTACCAGCTCGTTAATTATATTATAATTACCAAAATTTGTCAGATTAAAATCCTTTTGAAACATGGCCACCCCAGGTGTGCGGGCCACTCTGAAATCATTTTCCGATCAAACTGTCACATTTGTCATATTCCCTAGCGGGAGATTGATGTGTTTGTCCCGCTTGTATTGTCTCTTTTCGCCCGAATTAAATGTTTTGTGTTTTTTTAGTAACGAGTACTAACTGCTGTCCGACTATCTCCGATCGCCACTTAATCCTGAGTGTTGGTAGTGTTCCGCTGTTGACGCAGGGTGGGCGGAAGGCGGCGGGAGATCAATTTATTTTAAATATGCTCGGAATGTTCTCTGACAGGCCTCGGCCCAGTGGGCGGCTAGAGTTGGCTTTATTTATATTGGATTTATGGATTCGGACACGTGGTTTGTACGAGTACAAGTTTGTTGTCATAATCAACATAATATATACGATGTTTTCAAACCCAAATCCAAGATTCTCCTCTCTTATAAGTGGAATTTGTAATAAAGTGAAGATTTATACTGGTGTCATGTCCCTTGTAACTAACTAACTGTGTATCAATGTAACGTCAGACTGAATAATATTGTGGCTAACTGAACATCATCATATTTTGAAGTATATTTTGTAGGAGACACATGTTACATCTATATCACCGGCGAATACTGTAGGTATATAATATTATGTGGCAAACGCTGAGCAAATAAAAATAATAACAAAAATTCTTCTATATATCGATATACACTAATTTAATAATATAACGGACATAGTGGTGTGTGACAATAATTAGTTCAGATTTATTCGGCTTCACTTGGGTTTATTTTAAATATTATTTTCGTATAGAAATGTTTATTTAATCTATAATTATCTCAGCCATGGCCCCCACATCCTGAAGCGGGCCCCCCTACCTATCGATAAAGTTAAAGGCAGTGTGACTATCTACAGTTGTATATTCCAAATAGTGTTCGAGGTAAAAATTAGGGTATTTTAATAATTTTTAATGCACCCACTTGAATTATGGAGTTATCGAATATTGACAAAAATTAATCAAAAATTTCATCGCGCAACCACACAATTAAAAATTTTAATTATGGTGTAAGTGAAATAGCGCCGCAGGCGTCATTTTTTACAATTAGTGCAATTTTGTGATGTGTGTTTTCTCTCTTGGATGGTCAATTCGCCAGGTCGGGCCCCCATTAAGGCTGGGCTCCCAGGCTAGAGCCCTGTCAGCCCCCCCCCTTGTGGGGGCCATGATCTCAGGTCTTGTGGATTGAATTTTCCATAAATTCGACTTATCGTACTATTACTATGTACTTACTTGCATATTTTATTAATTATTGTAATATACATCTTCAGTTTATACTTTCAACCTTGGCATTTATATACTTACCTCATTTATGAAAGCATAAAACGACTTACATATCATTATTACTTAATACTATATTGTTATTAAAAATATGAAAAAAATTATGAAAAGGTATCCATACTGCATCAAGGGTTCTGGTTTTAATTATAACTATGTATATATGAAAACTATCAATCACCCCTCATTAATAATTAATCACTTACAAATTGTTGATTGTGAGTGCTTGATACAATATAATATAAACCTACAAAGCTATCATTTGAATTTGACTTGAGTTAGCAATATAATTCCAATTAACAAGATTAATTAAAAATAAATTAGATGCACACCGAGATTTAGGATTTAGTACATACCTACCAGTTGCGCGCAGTGATTTTTGTTTTTAGGGATGCAATTTGAAATATATATATAAGTAGGTACCTACTATTTGCTAGAAATTAATATTATACTTAATATATTGTGTAACTAATTCGATCGGTGACCGGGCAAAACAGAACATGACAAAACAGAACACAACAAAACAGAACACGACAAAACAGAACAAGACAAAACAGAAAAGCCAGGGGAAAAATGAAACATTATTTTTTTTGTGGAATCTATTTATTAATTAAATTTTAAACGAAATACATATACTTATATATAAATATTAAAAAAAAGAACGATTTTTAAGTGAAATCGTCAAGGTATACCTATACCTAGTATACTATAATAGGTAATACCGTTATTTTGAAAATAATGCATTTTTTTATATATAGAGTATATAAAATTGTATAATGTAATCACTGCATGTTGGCCATTTGGCGTAAATACCTCAATTTACCTGTTTGATTTTGGTAACCATGCACACTATTGCTACTCGATTACTAAGTGTCTCATACTTTTTCTTTATAACTTCAAGGCGACCTGTATGAGTACTAGCTAATAATAATCGGGGTGCCGGACGAAATCAAAAATCACGAAAAAAATGTTTGTAGAAAAAATGGGTTTTTGTCTCTCCTGTGAAAAATTGCGCAACCTCAACACTTATTTTGAATTGTGCATATTTTACAAGACAAAAAAATCATAAATTTTGTAAAATTTGCGCAATTTTTTACATGAGACAAAAAAGCATTTTTTTATCTCTTATTTTTCGGGATTTCGACCCAAACCCATCCTAAGCTTGCCGGCAACACCGAGTTAAGTTTATTTGAGGCTTTCTAGCGATTAGTAATGCAGAAATTAGGTATATAATTTGATTTATTATGGCGTATTCTCTAATAAAATCTCTAATAAAACTTCTAATAAAATAAAATCTAATAAAATCTCTGCTATTAAAAATCTATCAACATAATAGAGATGGGACAATTTCAATATTAAATTTATATTTTTCCTGAAAGGTCATAGTTATATTTATCGTTGTTCTGTTTTGTCACTGTTCTGTTTTGTCGTGTTCTATTTTGTCTTGTTCTAACAATATATTTGTAGCAATCATACCACTCAGCATTACTAGGGTAACACACTTGAATATGTTTGTTTTGTTGTCAAAACATAACAATAGAGCGGAAGCGATCGTCAGCATTTCCTCAATCATAACTAGATCAGTAGGGTCTATTATGATTTATTTAATTGTGACAATGTCTCTTGTAATATATGGACTGCATTTGTATAAATGTCAAGAACAATCCATAAATCCTCAGTTACTCATCGAGTCCGGTCATTTGACAGTCATCTCTCGAGCGTAGACTCCAAAGCTCGTGCCGATCAACATCATTACTGGATCGCGGCTCGGTCTGAACACCTAGCCCACCGCGATTTGTACCGTTATCTCAAATAAACATCTATATCCATCTACTACTGCTGCCTTTATCACGACTCATCATCCCCAAATATTCATAATATTATAGAATGTCAATATTAACAATAAATCAAGAAATTCACAAGAAATGTATAAATTATAGATACATTCAAAGTGGTACGTTAAAATTTTCCATAAAATTGTACAATAAATGCATAATGTTATATTATCCTTAGTAATTTATCGAATGTTTCTGGGGTTGCTCCGCATCTACAGCCTCTACGCACCGCACGCCACTGGAACATATAAATATGTAGTTGTTTAATATTAGTTGCATAAACTGAACGTTAATTAATTGCTAGCTGCATTCCTCCTCATAAAGTCACGATCATGCCTTACATATAATTATTTGTTATTTGTTTGACATCCTTTTAATAAAAAAAAGATGCTTGAGAAATACTATTATTAATTCCTTTTAGTAGAGGTGACCTTGTACCTACTTCTCTATTTGCAATACATCGCCTATTGACTCAGTATACCGTTGATTCATACTATACGGAGGTAGGGTGTCAAAACGTCATAGTTTTTTTGACGTTTGTCACTTTTAATTAAGTTGTAAATCTTCGTTTGGGCACTCTGTAGAATCCCTCGTTTTTTAAGAGTGATATTTGTGGTTTAAACATATTTTTTGATTTATATTGAATGCGACAAAGCGATACCCATTGACTTTTCTGAGCGACACCAGAAAATTAATACGGTAAACTAATTTTAGACTTCCTCTCAAACTAAAATATGAGCTCGACTTGTTAACTTATCATTTACTTAGTAGAATTCCATTTCACAAACAGTATGCTAGGTATAATTTATTTACAATCTATAATACTAGAGAAGATTACCAGGAGGCTGTCAACACTAATATTATAAGCATGGCAATATGAGTTAGTAATATTCATAGCTAAAAAACGTGTCGATTTGAGCATCAATATTGATTGGTATTATGTGTTTATTTCGATAAAATCGGAGTATTTTACGTGAGTTTCACGTGTGAGCGATTTTGATATAAGTACGTGACTTAACGATTAAATGCAGCGCGCATGCGAGGGATGCAACGTGGGTGTTCTATTTATGCGATCGCGCAACAAAGAAGCAAACTCTTTTGCAAATTTACGTGCGTCAGAGACAGCTTATGCGTTACAGACGACTGACAGATAAATCAAGACATACAATGTCGATGATCTAACATTGACACCTCGTATCTGACAATCAATATTTTGAGAGGAGTTAAAATGTTATTCAAAAACTATTAAATTAAATTAAATAAAAACAAAAATTTATTTAATCTGATTGATACGAGGTGCCAATGTTAGATGTCGATGTAATAAAGTAGCACTTAAATGGTGTTAACTGTCAAGTGTGAATAGACGCATAGTTGTTGGTAATTTTCGGCCTGATTGGTATTGTACAGATTGCTTAATTGGCAAAGCGCGCAGGGTTGGGAATCCGATGGATGCAGGTTCGAGTCCCGCTCAAATTATGTATGTTAAAAATGTTTTCGTTATTGCCTTTCGAAACTCTACATGCTCTGATGAGGAAGACGTCGTCAGAATCATCAATACCCAACGTCTGCGATGTGCTGACCACGTGACACGAATGGATGAACAAAGTTAGACGATTTGCCCTTCGTTTAATGCCTGAAGAACAACGTAGGGCGGCTTTGACTTTGATGACCTACAAAGAGAATAAAAATGATCGATTGGAGAATGGAGTTGATAAGTGTGATTGATGGTTATTACCTACTCCCCACTAGGTAGCCAGAAGGAAGAAAGTGACTTACAATATAATTATATACACATAGATAACATGTTTTTTAGTTTTGTAGTTGCTATTATGGACACCCTACTCGCGCCGTGAATAATTCCTCCGATCCGGTGCATTTTAATGTTGCAAGCTTGTTGCATTTTTCGTCCTTCACAATGGCGGTGTTTGGGCGCGCATGGGTGTGAATGGTTTATTTATGATTTCTGCGTAGGATCCATCATCCTCGTGTGTAGTGTAACAAAGAGGAGTCCGCAGATATTGTCTGACGTCGGCATCAGCTGGGCGCGATGCAATATAAATTGCATTTTCTGTCGTTGTGTCAGCCGCGCAAGAAGTTTGTTACGGTACTGAATGCATGAATACACCGTCATTTGATAGTTTGATCTTGTTTTCTTTCGCATTGTGTTTTATTTGTTTGACCAGTGGTTTTACTCTTACGGGTATGTACTAAACTTACATATACTATAGCATTAGTCTAAATTCATAAGTCCTGGATCAATCACTTCTGGAAAAGAGCCACTGCATTGTTCCGTACGTCCGCAAATCTATTTCGTCGATAGGTTTCTTTTGATTACCACTGAATTACTAGATTTGTCCGGCGATGATCGCTTCTTCGAACAGTATATTAAAATAAATTGAAAGCTCATTTTTTATAAATTTAAACCAGCCTACACTTCTACTCCCCCCACACAGTTTCATTAATAAAGTAATATACTCTTTACCCATATAGGTAGTAGGTATATATGACTAGAGATTCCAATCCCGGGATCCCGGGACCCCGAGCTATTTTCGATACCTATGAATCCCGGGATTGATAAACAAAATTGATGTTTTTATCATTTTTTATGGAAAATAAAATAAAAGCGAAAATATAACAGAAAAAATACTTTTAATAAAAAATAACTACATTAGAAATAAACTGAGTTTGAATGAAGTTTGATTTATACCCATGTGTAGGTTGCCGATTCGTTTTATTTTTTTACATAATTTATTAAAAATGGAAAGATTGGAAAAAACAATGCTTCGCACTTTTAACAAAGTAATTCCACCATGCTATCATACGTTTTACGGCAGTTTCATATTTGGCTGACTAATTAGATTTATGAAGCGGAAAGGCCATAAGTACGCCATGGTTATTTGCTTTACTATTTTAAATGTCGCTAATCAATTCATTAAGTCTTTACTATCAGAAACAGCAATCTCCTATTAAAATCACATTATTATTTATATTACAATATTATTTACTCCATTAAACTTGTGTATTTCCAAGATTGAACGTATACAATATTAACATAATCTTCTCTTAAATAGTCATAAATAGTATAAATTATACCAGATTTATTTTTGACCGATTTTATCAATGTTATTTGTAAATATAAAAATTTTATATTAACAATGGAAAAAAATGACAATCCCGGGATTGTCAAATTGTAATCCCGAAATCCCGGGATCAGAATTTTGACTCGAGATTGGATTCCCTATATATGACTTATCGATACTTTAATCTCAAACGTGTAAACTTCCAAATAGATTAGAAATAGCTTTGAGATAGGTAGGTACCTATATCAATATTTATTGATCCGGGAATGCTAAATGGTTAAACCCGGTTCGATATTAGCTATGCTATCATTCCTATTCATAATATGGAAGTATTATAATTATGAAATTACTAAAATGAAGTTTCTTTAATTTCTAGACGAAACGATACTAATCTAGCCAGTTTTTTTTTATTAATGAATATTTAAAATAAAACCGTATACGTGGCTTCTTAACAATTTTGGCAACCGTTCTTCCATTGTTCGGACAAATTTTCGGTGATTCAAAGAGTTGTCTAAGTAGCTTCTGCATGCCGTTAATATTGTATTGTTTTCCATTTGAATTACGACGCACTTACTATATATAACACCGTTCGAAAGTTCGAATGAACTCCGAAGGCGTTTGTCACAGGCCCGCACCGCAAAAAGTGCATTTCACGAAAGCGGCTAAAAACCACCGAATTCACAATGAATCTATATCTGTATTAGCCTATCGCTAGGCATGTCCAACGCGTCGATCGCAATTGAGTATAAGTGAAAATATAAAATGCATGTGCAGTTGTAGGTATAATATACATAATATTTTTTCATTGAGATTGTGAACGGGAGGCATTAACCTAAGGTCCACTATTATAGTCAGGTCGTGACACGAAACTGTAAACTTCGTTGGTATAGTACCTACTAGTTTATTGGTTGTACTTCGAATGCAATATGAAAATGATGATATTTGCATATTCAAATAAATTGTAAATGGTAATCATTTGAACAGAATATAAATAAATAAAAATCTTCATTTATTGCGAACAGGTTACCGCATTGTGTTCGAACGTAATAATAACTACCACTACCATCGTAATTCGAAATTCAGACCCACGGCATGGATGTAGGTATCGTATTCGTAAACTATTAAAAATGAGGCCTAGTTTCTCCTTACCGTCACGCAGTATACACTTGCACAGTAGGAGGATAGTTTCTCACTGAATGCAATGAGCGCCTAAAAGAAGTCCAATATATTATGATTGTCCTCAGTCAAATATAATGTTTGTTCAAGTTGAAGAATCAGAATAGGTAATATGAACTACACATTCTCATTGCCAGTTTTGATACTAGATCACAGTCTACTTGAAGGTGGCCATGTCTGCTTTCCAATTTGCAGTTATTATTTTCTTTCCACATGCAAAATAAAAGGGTTTTCGGTGTGGAATAAATAAATCAACCAAACTTCTGTCACCCCCCATAGCAACTCTTTGCTTATTTTTGTTTGCAACTATATTTCCTTCATTATACCTAATCATGGAATATCGACTTCAACGACAGTTGGCCGGTGACGATGTATTAAAATTGCTATTTTTATCAAGTTGGGTGGCGGCTGTTCGGTTATCGCACGCGGGCGGCCAAGTGCCGTCTGACGGGCCTGGCCGTCGATAATTTAGTTTTAATTGATTCGTTGCGACTCTGGCTTGCTCGTCTATTTGAATTTTCCGAAATCACCCGCGCCCAATTATTGCAGCTGTGGAAATTTAATTTATCTCTGCATCAATACTGCCTTCCGCCGCGTGCCAAGATATGTCAAACCGAATACTAACATCCGCGGACATATATTTTGCATTACCGGCTTGTTATTCTAATCTGATTTTGTATCCACCGTGGCTTATCAACTCAATGTTCGCATACTTTATGCTTGATGATCAACATTGGGATTAAAACTGTCAATCTATTATGCTTTTTGGAATCCATTGTATACATACGTCGTACTTTCCCTCTATTGTTTTATCCTTTTCTGTGTTCTTGCCCGTTGTCAGTAGAGAATAGAGGTCTCCTCTGTCAATGTTGCCACAGCATAATATTTTACCGTAAATATAAATTACTTTAACGCACCTCTCCCAAAGCACGTTTATTTTGTAAATATTTATGACAATCATTAATACTTTAATTGTAATTATTATCAAACTATGTAGATAATTTGGCACAATACACTCTGCAAACCATTCTGATATAAAGGTCAATCATGCATTTTCAGTTCATTGCATTATAATATCCAATATGATTATTATTATTATTAATAATAAATCCATATCCTTGCTTTTTCATACAAGGTGGTTGTTAGTAATTTTGAACAATCACAAACACGCAGGTTTTGAGAAAGTCACATAAATATTGTGTTCTCACCGGGAATCGAACTCAGAACTCTCGGGTGGAAGACCAGGGCCTTACGCACTGAACCACGAGAGCCGCCAATAATATGATGTTGAAATATTTGTAACGGCACTATGGGGATTCTATAATGAAAAATCCACGGAGTTATAAGGTTAAATATTCTGTAAAACGACGGCAATCTAAAATCACTCATGCAAGTAAAATATGCTGATATTTGAATTTGATTGAACATAATATATGTATATTATATAATTGGCATTTTCCTTACTAATCGGCTGGTTAGTATGGAGAATGAATTACTGCGAGGTTTTTTTGAGCTTGCAATTACTGTTCATGCCTACTGCCTTTTGTTTACAGCATTACGTAATCCGTCGTATTGCAATTTACTCTTATCAATCAATGATTGTTATTCGCCATACCTACCTGCATACCGTGCAATAGATAAGCTCGAGTGCACCTGAAAATCATTATAAAGTGCCTACTTAACTGGGTTTTCCGCTATGGCTTTACCGCAAAAGATAACCGACCGTACCATGCGGAGCAGAGCGATAATACCCTAATCACTGCATTCAAATACAATATAGGTATATAATAATATACTATGTATAACATACGATTATTTTCACTTTTCTTTATGACGCTAACAATAATGGGAAACACATTTTAACAAATGTCATGGACCTGAAGAGAAATGAATGAGGCAATACCGAAGTATATGCCTGATCTCCTAAATCAACGGTGTGTTGATAGTTTTATTCCTCGGTTACCTGTTAATAGCAGCAAACGGGTGCTAATTTGGTTTCAGCATCAATTAATATTGTTTAGTATTCACTCCCGTCGTACAAAACTTTCGAATACGTTTATCCGACCAATATCTACGGCAGCGATTTCCAAACTGGGAGGCGCGGAGTGTTGCAAAGGGAGGCGCGAGAAGTTTAACACAAATGTAGCCACAGGTCTGCAGTTTGCAAATGCATAGTTTATAAAAAGCTTGGGGAACGGGCATAACACACATCACAAATTTACGCTACTTTGTTTCAGGACTATTTCATATTTTAAATATGTGGTTGTGCGTTGCAATTATTTAATGTGATACCTATTGCTATACTTAAATGATAACTCCCGTGTAAAATTTAGGAAACACTACTTCCGAGCACCACACTGCCCTTAACCCCAGCGATAGGTAGATGGGCCCGCCAAAGATGCTGGCCTGGGGCCCATTCAGTATCTGGGGCTCATGATAGAATCTATTTGTCAATGAACGATGATGAATTTGGATTGACAACTATTGAAAAGGAAAAATTGATAGAATTATCATGCGATATTAAAACCCTAGTTCAATTTTGGTTGAGTCTTAGTGAAGAATAATATAATACTTTGTCAAGAAAAGCAATGCAAGTTGTAAGTAAAGTACTGCTACCATTGATTCGTAACGTATTTATGCGAAACGGGATTTTCTGCATTAGCTGCAATGAAATCCAAATATCTGTCGATGCCGTTTAGTAGAAAAAGAGCACTTTCTGCTAATTAACAAGCACATCCATCGGTTGAAAAATAAATTTATTTAAAAATTAATATAATATAGGTACTTAGTACCTTGTTTATTTTTATATTTTTTTTTTCATTTTTGTATTAGTACATGTTTGGCTATTTAAAAGGATGTCTGTATTATTTACTGAAATTAAAGGGGGGGGGGGGGGGCGCCAAGATTAGATTTTTTTAAAAGGGAGGCGTAGTAACATTAAGTTTGGAAACCACTGATCTACGGTGTAGACAAAGATGCTGCCTGAACCTGTAGCTCTACAATATCTTATCATATCCGAATAGAATGTAAATATATCTCAATTTGTTAACTTTGGTAGACAACAATGAGTCGGCCATGTAGTAAGCAATAATGGACAGTGAAACAACCGCCGAAGGGCACACTGGATAGCAGATCGGAGAGTCATAAATCGATTGACAGGCCTAATCATCGGTGTTTCACATGAACGACACTGGCCTAGAATGGTGGGAGATGGACTAAGTTTTTGACGAAGTCTATGACCCTCTAGGTTATTAAATCACTTATGATTAAAAGACATTGGACGACTCAATAGTAAAACACACAAAATCTCAATAGATATTTTGATCGATACAATTTAAAAAAAATCAAAACCGGCTTTGCATGTCACCTTGAACTCTGAGAGGGACATTGTTAACTTTAATTAATATGCAGTCTTTTCACATGCGGCCCTCTATTCCATCTACTTCTGTGCAGACTATGGACTATGTGGAAAAATTTTAACAATAGCATAATAATGAAATGGATACCTAGATTAGGTTTTCAGTGATATTCAGCTAACTACGCAGCGTACATAATATGATTAGTTATAATTTAGAATTGAAACAACGTTTTCTTTCCAATGGATTTATCGCGTAGTTGCAGTATTTGGTATTTTATGAATTAAGAGCATACATAAGTGATACGGCAAATAATTTTCAACAATAGGTGGGACGAAATTTCGCACTCGTCGCTAATCGGCGAGAGGCAATGGAAGTGTGACCACGTCAATTTGTTTTGTGATGGCGTCGGAGGAATATATTATTAGATCGTGTAAATATGACTAAAAACGTTACGCATGTACTCGAAAAAGAAAACATGTTAATGAATATATTATTATTAATAATAATATATTAACATAACATTAAATGGACGCATGTTGAATTTTTATGACAAATTTTGTTTCATTCGGCACGCGTCATTTGCACAATCCGCGCGTCGCATAGTAACGATCTTCTTAGACCATGCTTCAGCTGAAGTATAACCTTAAAAATGCATCAATTTAATCACAATAGTATAAGAATACAAAGTGTCATGAAAAATAATTTGTGAGTAGTTTATTCGTTTATTGTATAGGTACCTACTATCTCTTGTGTAAAAGTACATGTTTACAATATACATTCACCAATAAGCATATCTAATAGGTATATCGGCTTCCTGTAGGGATAAGTTTGGTTTCTAAGTTCCGAATTTCGAAAATATCCAGTACCTTCATAATGTTATCATTTATTATTTTTATTTTGAAAGATCGTTATAAATCATTTCAATTTTCGAAGAGGATTTCTTGTTTTTACGTTTTCTTTGTTCCGATCGTGTCTAGTCAATGCTATTTCCGGTCGCACGATCACATTATTGTTATATTCCGTTGAATCCGTCGAATTTCGCAGATATTTGTATAAGTGTGTAGGTACGCATAGTTTTGTCATTGGCAAACATTGATCCGGCGGGGTATTTCGGTCACGAAACATAACGTGCACATTATCGTTTCCCCCAGGTTACTTACTCCTGGTGGCCATATATTACGCCAAACGACCCTCTCGGTTTGCCCTACTATCGACGAATCCCTACAAATTTAAAAGTAATCCTACATCGGGACTATCAAAAAAGAAAACGTTATCTTTAAAAAAATATTCTGCCTAAATTTGTGGCTTGTCCACACGGACGAATCGATAGACTGGATTATGAGCATAGTAGTAAAGTAAACCAATGATTCCTTCTTTTGGTGCCGGTCTGTATCATAGGTATAAACATCTTTTACCTATATTTAAACTGGCTTTATTAGAAGGTAATATTATAATATATTATGTTTTAGACAATAACTTGTCAATAGTCTGATTTGATGCAGTGATTGAATGCAGTCGTTTCGTCCTAGTCCAAGGTTGAGTTAAAGAATTGAAAAGCTGTTTTGATTCTATATGATGTAAACTTAATTAATACTACCCATGGCATTGCCAGACATTGATAAGAAAAGTGGATACCTATACAACAATACCTATAAAAGAAGTTTGATACGATGCCCAGTCGATTGGATTGATAAGAACAATGCGATAAAACAAATCTTTATCAGATGCATTGCCAGCCATTCATTATTCATGCTTATGAATATTTGATAAGCATACAAGGATAGGCTCAAAGTTGCGGGGCGATAACATGACTAACATGCAGTACACCTCCCTATCCTTGACCAGTCGAGATACTTACGGAGGTTGCGTAGCCAAAAAAAAATTCTACCTACGTTTTTGCTGCCCTCTACTTCGCCCTCTTGTCATAGAGGAAAGTATTATAAGGCTTTATTGGTTCGTTTTAAACAACAAACGAACAAACTGAATGCATTGAGCGCATCGACAAGAATGTTGACAAGTGGCACTGCCACCGGGTATTATTTCCTAGTAATATATAGATAGAGTACGTAAGACCAGTATTTTAATTTTCAAACACATCTGGTGTAATATCCCGGAGAAGTTTTAAGCTGTTTGCGGTATCGAAAAACGCTAGATTTTAACACCATACGCCAGGTGAAAATTTTGCAAGCGCTAAATTTGCTACGCTGGTTATAACTGAACTCGCTGTCGACTGAAAATATAAATACGTCGAATTTAATATTATAGTATTGTCTAAACATCTAAAGTCTAAAGGTTATGTCACTGATCGTCTTCACTGTTTGATTGTATTTTCCAAATAAATCATTGCATCACTTAATATTTGTATGTTACCATTTGCTTATGTGCTGCAATGGTATATTTTGTGAGAGTGCTTTACCTGGTCAGAAAGTAGAATCGGGTCATTCGATGTAACACAGCCATTACGTAAACGTAACGCGAAAATAAAGAATAAAGCAACACTGACGTGATGCCCTTTATTTCTTGCCGTGCTTACACCGACGGCTCGCCTTTCACGTGATCGAATGATCGATGCCTTGACGTTGGTACATAATTTAAAAAAAAGAATGATTTATTCAAGTTGCTGCAAATTTAACAATATTTTATTCAATCAATGTTTGATAATATTTCATCTTATAACAATGGAATGGTAATTTTTTCAATCGTTAATTTTCGAATGTATATTTTTTCTGCATCCGTGTGAGATCCTCCTAATCTTTCCAGTCCCACGCCTTGGCCGTTGTTATGACTATGTCTTTGGCTTCCCCAATTCGCTTCGCCAATGGTACTAGGTACATGTGAACGCAGTAAGGGGGCAGACTATCACGTGTTCCGTGGTTTCCTTAGCGCTAGCGCTATATTTGCAAATTTGTGTGACTATTGGAATATCCCCAATTCCTCGGTTACGTGTAAATTGTACGTATTATATTTCACCGTAGCACAGTTCGCCGTGAGCTTTCTTATACTATACGGTCATCTCTATTTTCATAGCCGATTTTGGCAAAATTCATGATTTCAAGAATGAAAACCTAACCTAGCAAATAATCCAGTACCTACATATATCGGCTATTTTCCAAATTTGTTTGCCGCTGGGTTCCTGTACACCGACAAGATCCGTGTTTTATTTAGACTTGAATTTTACCTCAGTACTATACGACCCAGAGGGCTTGGACGGTCTTTAATATACGGCCATATATTTCCGATACAACATTTCACGGTGAAGTGTGATACGGCAAAATGCATACGTACAAATTTCCGGACACGCAATTTCTCATATTGTCAATAGTCCTGATTTCTCCGGTTCGAATGGAGTATATCATCCGCCAAATGGCGGATAAACGTGTGAAATTTTTCATCTGTCATCAACGGAAGCCTGTGGCTTGTGTGGTACCATCTCTCGTATTTTCGGCGCATATTATCGTTTCTATACCTTAGCATAATTTTGCTATAATATTTTTTCTTTTCATTCTAGCTGGATACATTTGAAGCAGAGACTTGCACCTTATCGTCCCAGCACTCACCGGTAATCAAGAATGAAACGCGACGCGTATGAGAACTCTTCAGGAGGTGGTGGTGGTGGAGGAGGTGGAAATGGAGGAAACGGTGGAAACGGAGGAAATGGAGGAGGCCCACAGAAGCGCCAGCGCCGTGGAGAGGTCGAAGTTCGACTTCTTATTCCCAGCAAGGTTCGTTGAATGAAATCTCTACCAAATTAGTATTGTCTTTATTCATTTTGTCAGGATGGTAAGTTTGACAATATCGATATCATTTTTGTCAGCTAGTTTTCGACAGATTCCTAGATATACCTAGCTGATGTTATTGCTTTTGCTAAATTGTGTAAGGCTGACTCCAATTTGTAACGTAATAATACAAGTCAATGTGGATTCATTCAAGAAGTCTTATCCTGCATGATATTGTACATAAATTTATTTTTAATTTAGACCCAAAACGCCCGTCTGCATCGTATCTTTAGGCTGTAAAAATAATGTTCATAGGTCCAAATATGGCATTTAAAAAAATATTATCTCATACTAATACATAATTTGTTCATTTCGCCTCTAATTTTCGAATCTTTCAAATTTGATTATCTCAAAACACACTAAAACTGCGTTTTTTCTTCGTCGGGTCTTCATGACAGAATCTGGCAGCCTTCTCCGCGGCTTGCTACATTCCTCTCAGTATTCCACAGCACGTAGGGCCTGTATCAGTGAAAACCCCTTGGCATTATTGATTTGATCTGCTTATCTCGTCCTCTCCGATATTCGCTCTGAGTAAATATCACGAGTTTTACCATATTATCATCCTTCATGCGGGTTATAATACCTATTCTACACTGACCCATCGCAATATTCTATTCCATAATAATATCTCTGGCTTTATTCTCACTATATTAAATTCATTTATTTCCGCTCTATTCGATTGCGGCACAGCAGTGAGGTTAACTATCAGTGAACTCTCTCGAGAACTTTGGTTAGAAAGCGGTAACCATGTGACCCGTATGATACCATCTTTTTTAACCTCTACGTATTTTGAAGCATGTAAACATTGTAATAGATATGTATCGGTACCTAACCGGTTTTATTAAACTTATTGAAATAAAGTCTTTCTGCATTGTTATCGTTCCATTTTCCCGCTGATGTCGCTGTCTTCACTGGTGGCGTCATGATTAACGTAACCATTTATCTTTTTCTTAAATAAGAGAAAAGACCCTTTCTACCGGTGCCTTTCTATCGATTATTTGATTTTTCGCGCCTTTTTTGGAAATTGTTGCCGTGGGTTGCTCTCTTTTTGAAAACGGGACATCTCGGCGTTCCGAAGCTAAGCTGTGCTTGATTTGGGTCAACGGGATAGGCTGCCTAAAAACGGGACGTATGGTCACGTTAGTCATGATTGACATTACCTACATCAATCTAGTGATCAGCGATACCTTTTGTAATACAGAAATTCTCTATCTTCAAGAGTCTCACCAGCTAGCTGCTGGGAATCCCAGCTAACTTCTGTCCCTATTTTCTTTACCACAGTGGCGACGACTTCATACTATGCGATTATTTATACTTTATAGTGTACATTCTTAATAAAATTATATCAGTTCGCTTTAGTCATACTTGACAGATACACGATTTCGCCAATCCTGTGAACAAACAAGAGTAATAATTACTTTAATCCTCTTAATGCATTATTATGTATCTACATTTATATTTAAACCATTCAAAATGTCAGGATGTTGTCCTTATTTGTGTCGTTGAGTATCCATAACTTCACTACTCCGATGACGTATTAATTCCAGTTAGCTTGTGGCGAACGCAGGGTAACACATCCTGTAAATAAATTGTCCGTGGTGTTTAATTTTCCGTTTTCTTCGTATTGTCGGGTCTCCGATGGCAATTTTCTATCCGGAAGATAATTGGGTCTCCGATGGCAATTTTCTATCCGGAAGATAATTTTCCTCAGTTTCTACAGTCTCATTGACATGGCATTTTAGCGGACATGTCTTGTATGACAATGTGTCTTCAATGCATTGCGTTTCGTCACACTTGCAGGATTATTCTTGCAGGAAAATCCGTATTTCTCCATATTGGCTGGAATGCACCCCAATATGATTCTCAGTATAGTGCTTTCCATGTCCGGTACTTGTGAATGGTTCAGGGAGGGACACTCTGCTGGCATTACCCATTCTTAGAGACCCTCGATGCCTTGAATCGTTTCACATGTGGGCAGTCGGTTCCCTTTCGGAGGTTTAAAGGCCATCCATTGACTGAAACCGAATGTAGTTTTGAACTAGAAGCGTCTGACCGTATCCGTTTACATATGTATACATAGTGAAAATATATTTCCATGAACACAAATCATAAGAATGTTGCCGTTAAGCTTCTCGTGAATTTAATTTTAGCCTTTATTTGGTACTAAATCTTTAACGTTATTCTTTATAATGGAACGCTCATAATCAGTTCTCTCATTTACGCAAACTAGATTAATGTCTTGGTATAATAATTATTTATCTATTTCTAAAAAAGATATCACTCCGTTCGTTCCATTCTCTTTTTTATTTTGTCTGTCTTGCCAATAATAATAATGGAGACAAATCGTATTTCTAATTTCGTGAATACTTCACAAGAAAGAGTAACCAAGTGCACGCTGGCCGGTATTATTAGCCCTCTGAGTCAGCCAGCTTGGGATACTACATGCATTCGATTTTCGGCGCAACTTGGCTCGTCGAAATGATTTTAAATAATTATTATTTTCTTTCAATGAATCACGGCTGCATGATTTTTACGTAGTAACTCGTCATTGTTAGTGGGCGATCGTTGTACTATCTCTTTTGTATATTTAAGCAGGATTATCAGAAATTCTGTCCACGATAACTATTAGGTACATACGATACACTAGTAATAGATTTATCCCAATGTCGGGAATGTGTTGAAATTGGATTGACAATCCAAATTTGATATTTGGTTGGTGGTCGTCATTTGTTTTCCCGAAAGGATTATTCTATATTTGTGAATTTTCCGCGGTAAGTAAATCCTACGAATTCTGAAATTGAATCTCAAAGAACTGATTTCATCGATGGATTTGTATATAAATTCGCGATTTAAAAAATAAGAACGTATGTAGGTGTTTTAAACAAATCTGATTGATGAAAATCCGTCATGTAAACATGATCAATTATTCAAAATTTAGCCGCAAATATTATAGATTATCATGTATTACTAGTAATTGCTGATATTATTGAAGAGATTAAAATTACCTAGTTCCAAAAATATTTCAATAGTTTGACTTGAATTTATTTCTTTTATCGTTTAACTCTCAATTATTTGTTGTTGATAGTTGAATACCTACATATAGTTGTTACATTTTATAATTCTCGTTTGGTTTTAATGTGCTGTTTTTCATGCAACTAATTGTCAAATTCGAAATTCGCTCCACTTCACTTGGTCCATCGCCACATCTCACAAGTCACAACCTCTCGACATGCAAACCACGCAGAGCGCAAATTGATCTTGTAGTATCGAAGGGTTGCGTAAGATCGACTACGACGACGTTCAACGGCGAGTAAAAAAAGCAACAAATACCTTGAATTAATATTGACATCGGTACTCAACATGGTTCTTGTTTGTTGCGATCAGCCACCCGCTATCGATCCGCTTGCTAAGGGGGATGTCTCACCCTCAAGGGGTTGGTTGTTTTCCTTTTTAAATAGTGCGATCGGGGAAATTCGGCGATGCGGCCCGGTAGTCCCAGACACGGAAAAGCCATTGTGTCGGAATACATTGCGGCTGGCTGACTTTGATATACAATACCTATGCTTTATAAAGGCGTAGGTTATATTCTGGAGGTACTGCCATTAATTAGCGATCCGCTGGTAACGTAACACGCGATATCTTCTTTTTTTTTGTAGATGTTGGTTTTTCTCACGCGAATATTTTGTATAATTTTATTGGAAATAGAACTCAGGAATATTTTAGTAAGCTCTAGGTCATGGGAAGCTAAGATTTTTATGCTTAGGTACCGAAAAGAATATTTTTAAAATCAGGAACCGCATTAGCTTCGCGCCTTTTCCCTAAAAAAGGTGTCCATCTAAAATCCAAGTCAACATCCTTTTTAGCTTTCCTAAGATTAATTATAGACACTACACAAAATATTTTCTAATTCACTACCTGCAGAATTTCCCTAATTAGTCTTGGTGTTAGCCTTAGCCCCTGGTAGTCATGATATTGGCTTAAATACCGACATGGCTATCGACTAATATAATTAATATTATCATTTTGTAAAATGAAATTCTCCGGAGTAAAATTCCTACGCAATTATATTGTTAAGTAGTATTTTATACATATGTTTTTTACACCTTATTAATATTATATCTACCTATTAGAAAAACAATATTTGTACCTACCGGATGGGACTTGAACCCGCAGCCATCGTAATCCGGGCGCCGTGCTCTACCGCTTAAGCTACCCACTAACCACGACGACATTATATTATCTAACTGAGGTGTTTTTTCTTCTTTATAATATTTTGATTCTAGGTGTTAATAATTTCTTGGTAGGTACTAAACCTTGATTCATAGAAAACGTCATGTACCTACCTACTCTCTAAATTTTAGTTTGAATGTCCATGCACTTATTTGGTTTTAAATATAATATATACTTACACACATATATTTAAAGTTAGAATTACATTGCTGATGAAGTATGTCGTTCCATGTCTTCGTTGAATTTATCTAAATGGTCA
Organism: Rhyacophila brunnea; assembly: GCF_057557595.1. NCBI lineage: Eukaryota > Metazoa > Arthropoda > Insecta > Trichoptera > Rhyacophilidae > Rhyacophila > Rhyacophila brunnea. Next base: position 12,071,508 of record NW_028232816.1, on the reverse strand, counting down.
AACATTTCTGTGAATATCATAAGATAAACAATTTACGGCTGTTGACATGTTTGTTTCTGTTCGCAGGTCGCCGGCTCAATCATCGGCAAGGGAGGCTCCAAGATCACCAGCCTGCGCAGCACGGTCAGTATATAGCCCTCTCCAGCCTACCCTTATCCACCCCCACCCCCTACTCTACATACCCTCTTCGATACTCTCGAAAATAACAAGCCAACCGACCCCACCACCCATACCCCCAAGCCCAATCTACAAACTGAATAATTTCGCCCTGTGAGCTTCTTCAAAATATGTTATTTACCACTCAAATTATTATGACATTGGAATTATCTATTACATTTTTTTTTATTTCAACGTAACCGCTTAACACCGGCCCACGTGTATTTATCACTTACTTACCAAACTAATAATAATTATTCAGTCGATCCCTCGACGGGCGGTTCGAATCTCTCCACTACTTTACTTAATACAAAATCCTACTTCACGGCAGTATGAAGTTAAGTCTCACATGATTTAAACACTGGTCAGATGGGTAGTCATACTCATGTATTAAATACGTGGCCTTAACTGCCTGTTAATTTTATGCAACCGAAATCGACCGTTTAGTGACAGGTGCCGCCAAATTTAATGGCAGACTTTAGAATCGCTTGTTAATACATAATTCAAGCATGGGCCCCACATTCTGAATCGGGCCTCCAGGCCAGGATCATTGGCGGGCCCACCTACTTATCGTTGAGTTTAACGGCAGTGTGGTACTCTAAAGTAGTGTTTCCTAAATTATACATGCGAGTTACCATCAAATTGCAACGCACAACGTCATATTTTAAATATTTAATAGTTCTGAAACAAAGTAGCGTCGCAGGCGACTTTTTATGTGTGTTAATCTCACTTAGCTCGTCGACCCGCCACGCCAGGCCCCAGGGATATGGCCCTTCAGGCCCCCCTTGTGGGTGCCGTGAATTCGTGCCGTGAAAAGTATTGTGTTCCGTTTAAATTTCCGTAAAAATTCAGATCATTGTTTTCTGCGTATTCTTGAATCTTATATACATTATACGATTCTATATGAATGAGTAGATTAAAAGCAACGGGGCTTATCTCCATTTTTGAAATGCACAACAGTCACTCTTTGAAATGTTAAAATTAGACTAAATAACTTTATTATTTCTGATTTAAACAATGGTCAACGTAGTTAAAGAGTTTTTTGAAACATTCGGATTTAATTATTTATTTTGTGTGCAAAAAAATACGTGCATAATTTACTATTACGATATTAGTGTTTCAAAAATTATACAAATACATAATTCAACTTAGCTGTTTCAAAGAATTCTCCTCAAAAATATTTGGTACCTATTTTACTTGAATGGTTCTGCAACGTGTGAAGTGACGAATTTTGATTATTTTATGAGAATAGCTGCCACTTGCGTTTCTCAATTCGAATATGGCGACGTTGGATACTAAATTGCGGATTTCGGTTGACTAAGATTAAGAGGTCCATAAGACCTGCATTAGTATGACTAAGCATCTGAACTTTAGTTAGGTTAATTTAACGGCGACATCTCTGCATCTGGCCCTAGGTATATAATAAGTGTCCCTGCCCAAAACAGAGTAACGGCTGGCGGTTATCCTATTAAGTCCTTTCCATAGGGTGAACATATTTATAGGTACCCCTCACCCCCACTCTCGTCTAGCAATTTATACATTTTCCTCCGTCAATAATAAATTATTAATCAGGTATGACGGGAGTAATAAATCAAAGCTTGCTATAAAAAAGATAGTCTACATGCTTGTCAAGAAGAGTATTAAGACAATTGTATAATATAATAACAATATGAAAAATCTTTCGCTGGTTACCAATAACGGAAGAAATGTTATTTTTTAATTTCAATTTCTGTAAAAGGATTTTATTGACTCTTTTTTTTGTTTATATACTTTTTGATTTTTAACTATTTATTTGACTGTTAGATTCTACGAAGTTCTATATTTACGCTCATCTCATGAATGATAGAACAAAGTTTATTGTCCTTAATCGGAATTTGGCGTAGTGAAAATCGAAAGACGTGTCACGTTGACTTATTCGAGTACCCTGCGTTGGCATTAGAAAAGCCTAATTCAAGTTTGCTGTATGAATGGTGCCCGGTTGTAAAACGGCATACGCGCCCGGACAGGGGCTGAAACCCTGTCGGAAGCGGCGCTGCCTGGGCGGACGTGAATGGTGAAGTGATGCTTGGAGATGTAGCGTGTAGCGGAAGCCCTCCGAGCAGCCCTAACCTGTGTTGTGTGTTGTTGCCGCTGATGGCCGCCTTCGCCGCTCGCCGACCCCCGCTGCCCCTTCGACGCCGCCACCCCGCCCTCGAGCAGTACAATGCCTCTATTACGGTCCCAGATTGCCCCGGCCCCGAACGGTAAATAAAATCATACAACAATCTCCTCACAAATTTTGTCATTGTCTCGATCATCAACTGCCAAAACCTGTTGTGTCTCTCTTGTTATCTTTTTCTCTCCGCATCCCCGCTCTGTCTCTCGCGAACCCAGGGCTGCGGCGGCGGGAGCCGGAACGTTCCGGTCCGGTTCCGCTCCTGCCTTTCCCGCGCCCTCGAAGCGGACCGGACCCTGGAGAATATCTCTGTCCCCTCCCCTTGGGGCCCCCCTCGCGAACGGCGCGGCGCGCTCTCTTCGTCCTCTCCACCTCAGCTTTCGAGACACGACAGCCCGATGGATAACAGACAAGCCGCCCGAACCTAACTACTGTTTCGCTACCTACCACCACAGCTACCTAACATTTGGCAATGTGTTTTTAACCACCCTGTTGTATTGTATTTGTCCAGCGACCCGCAGGTAACGTACCACACCTCACTAACGCATCCAAGTTTGATTTTAACCCCTAGCGGTTACGGTATGTGTGTTTTATCAGCCTATTCGATTTCCAGTGAACCCCTGTTAATTATTAAACCTGTAATGAATCCACCATAGAATAACAAAAGTATTTTCTAGTATGCATGTTACTGTGAGTTGTGCCGGTGATAAAATAATATATTCATGCTTATGAATGACTACATGCAAATAATTTATATACCTTCGTCATATATGCACATAATATAACAGTTTTCCGATATATGTATCATAGCAATATAATACGTTAAGATAAATAGAGACCTATAACATAGGTGCATGCGCCATATATAAATAAATAAACTATAAGGACACTCATACCTGCTACTGAATTAGCTTCACTACCACACCCAAAATTTGGCATTCTACCCTTTTGTTATTCTATGGAGGTCACATTCATATTATTAAATTGTGTTTGTCAATCAGCAATGGTTACACGGGGCACAAGTTACATACTAAAAATTAAATATACCTATCTACACATGAATAAATTATTAATTGGTTTGGCACTAGTGGCAGTTAATATTGCTTACATAAAGCTTACCCCACACGGTCAACATTATGGAGTCGATGCTGATGGAAAATGCAGTCGCGAGTTCTGACCACACGGGCTTATGAATAAATTATTAATTGGTTTGGCACTAGTGGCAGTTAATATTGCTTACATAAAGCTTACCCCACACGGTCAACATTATGGAGTCGATGCTGATGGAAAATGCAGTCGCGAGTTCTGACCACACGGGCATTTGCCTGGTAACTAAGCGTTGTATGTATAAGGCCACGCGCAGGATACAACCACGGTGTCTGCTGATTGCCACGCTGCGGTCAGTCTTACGCTGGCTGCATCGAACACGCCCCCCTACAAGCAGTGAGTTGAAAGATGAAACCATGGTGGGCTGTAGTTATTTAGTGGTTGTATCTTCGCATGGTCTAAATACAGTTCGTGTGGGGCAAGCTTGCGATGGTGATATATTTTAACATATCAAAATCAAATGTGTCCAAATCATAATAATATGATTATCAGGTAACTTTTGGGTAATCACCATAACTAACATCCCTGACTTGAGACTGACGACGATAAATCAGGGGAGAGGCGTCTGATTCGGAACCCAAACATACCACTAACATACTTGGGAGAATTAACTTAACCGTTATCTGGTGTCATGGGATTTTTAACGAGGGTTAACTGTAAATGTGTAAAGCGTTAATCGTTTGTGTTTAACACCTTCTTGATTTTTTTTGTTATGTGTTGCGCTCCAGATGAACGTATCGCCTACTAAAATAAATTAAACACTCCACTGAAAAAATTAGAGCTTTTGTGTATTTGCAAAAGACACTGACCTGTCTACGCTCAGTTAAATAAAACACAATGTTAATCTACTTTTTATTCAAATTTTAAGAATATAATTTGATTCGGAATTATATCGCCTAAATGACTTTATAAATATATCTGCATCAAACCTGATATATTTGCAATGTTGCTTTTATTTATTTTTTTAATATTTGGTTCATCGATCCCATAAAACTTGCATTCCACTTTGATTTTATTATATTTTTATACACATACGTAATTTTGAATACATTTCTATCTGTAGATCTATTCTATACAATAACCTCTGTTGACACTTCACATTAAAGCTTTCGATTGTCTTTCAGTATCCTGTCAGTGTCGTCGGATTTGGACACCATCCTCAGTGTGGTGAATGATGTCGTGCCCAACATGGAAGAGGTAAATTAATATTTACATTTTATTTTTATATACCTCCATTATGTAAACTTTAATGTGTAGTATTTGCAACCTCGTTTTTATTTTTCCGACCATATCCGATCCTAATAAGATGATATTATTATGTGCCTTCACACAGTGGAGGTTTGTATTAACATATTTTGATTTTACTAGAACTCCATACTCTGACTCGTACACGAATGGGAAAACAATATGTGTACTTGCCAGATCCAGGATACGAACCTGGGATCCACGGATCTATAGGCCGACGCTTAATCCGCGCGGCCATCGTGGGTTGTTTTTATATGTATGAATTAAACCAGAGGGCTGAAGCGGACCCTTTTTTGAGGTGCTGGTAAAAAGTTTGTTTTGTACACCCAAAATGAAAAAAATAAGTAGTTGTTCAATAAGGTTGGTTGTTTATTCGAACACGACTGGCAGCAAATCGTCTTTCATTATCTGCCTCTTTCTGTCAAAAAAGTGAGGTTATTTATCACTCGGCAGTGTTACCGTATTCCAAATAATTCCAGTGTTGCAGTGTCAAATATAATATTTCCATTGGATTTAAAACGAAAATTTAATAATAAAAAAAACATCCGCAGCAAATTGCAAATTGTCGGTGCTCCGGGTAAAACCTCATTGCTCCACTGCTCCGTGCTCCGAGCTCCGCTCTAACACTCTGAATTAAACACTATACTTGCATGGTTGCTTTAATTTTATACCTACTTAGGTATATAACAATATGTTATTGCAATTCATAAAAAATGCGAGTCCAATTAGTTGGTTGATTAGATGGTTATGTCATGTGGAAACATCATGTGTGTGGGAGTGTTATGTTTCTGTAAGTGGGTAATGTCAAGTAATTTTACGGCTCACATTCAATAATATCTCTCTTGAATCTCACAACCTAGTTTGCCGTCAACATAGTAAATGCGATGCCTGTCTATGTAGCGACAATGCGAAAAGGCGCATTTCCTCGAGCATACGCATAGCGTAGTCCATTAGAGATTTTGATGCTATTTCCTCGCGACCACCGCGAGAATAACATGTTCAGACATAAAAAAATAATTCCAGCGCTGTGAAGATGAACCAGAATTAATACATTGATTTAGAACCGGAATACACTCGAAAAAACATTTATATTATAACTTACAATGAAATTAATTTTTTGTTTTGTAGAATTTAAATAATATACCATTTTTACTTGATACTTACACATTTTCAGCAGCAATTTTATTCTTCCCATTCTACAGTTTTTTTTTAATGATATTACTTAAGTTATAATTATACAATAAATCGGGACAATCATTTCCAATATACATTATGAACATTTTGAATTTTACAGCTACGAAATGAGCCCAGCGAATTTTCCCTGTCCGAACTCATTTGTTTTATTTGCTTTTCCTCTATGGAGAGTATTATATAGTATTATATATAAAAATTACGCCAATTTGGTTATATAATATGATTGTAATACACCTGTTCTATGATTGTAAATACCTAGAATATTTAAGTACACGTTTCAGTTATTTATCTGTTCGTTGTTGTTGGTATCTGCGGGTGTAACTGCCGCCGAGTAGATAGTACTGCGGGGGCGAGTGCTCGAATCTCGCGTGACGAATGTCTCCCCCGTCTCGCGTATTTATTATTTACGCAACCTGTCCGTCTTACCTCACACTTCCCCACCGTATTCAGTAGACGCGTTTGAGAAAATAAAATAACCCCCCTCTCTGTGCTACAGTGGTTATACGATAATGATACTTTTTAGATTAGTAATTGAAGGGGTGATGACCCAAGGAGTACATCTTTTTTTTTGTCTTGATAGAGTTAGGTATATGCAATTTTTAAACCACACATAATATAATATAGTCACGCAATGTTGCTTCGGTGTCCAGAGTGACGCGGGTTTGGTCAGCTTTGCATGTCTGCTTCTGATAAGAATTTGCATCACCTCCGTCTGGCGAAAGTCGATAGTGTGATATGAGCAAAGGAATTTCAACTGCTTCCTGCCGGCGAGAATCGAAGGTTTACTGATGATAAGTGATAAAAGTGATAAGGTATAATTCAACTTGCTCATTTGCAGTAGGTATACGTAACTCTATATAGCTACCTAGTTGTATTTACTCATCGAAATACTTTTCTATATGTAACTAACTGCTTTATGGATGAGGTAGTATGTATATACGTGGCGAAGTGTTAAATAGTAAACTTTCTCAGTCAAACGTATTTGTTTTCATTAAACTAAGACTAGGTACGCTGACTAGTGTGTAGATAGTGTTTGTTAGTTTTTAAAATTCAATGAAACCCTGCCTCAACCAATCCATAGTAGATCAGAATAGTCAAATAAAGATTTGTTTATCTATAAAATATCTAAAATTATGCCATTAAAGCATACATAATTTTAGATATTTTATAAATTGATGGAAGAATATTTTTATTGATTATGGTTTGATTAGGCAGGGGTTAATGCATTTTAATAAACTAACCAACATCATCTGTAATAATATATATGTGTTCTTAATTCAACGAAAACAAATAATATGGCTACGGCCGTATGTTGTAGCTTAACCACTGGGGGATGACAAAAGAAATGGCGTATTTCAAAAAAACACTACCTTATTCTAAGGTAAATAATTATTATAAAGAATTAATTATTCGTAAAATATTTATCACACTTGAATGGTCAAAAACATAGCTTATAATAAGTATCTTTAGAATTATCTTCAAATGTGTTAATCTTGCCAATTTTTTGAATAATAAAATGCCTAATTCTTGTAAAATTTGAGATCACAGAGATTATCAATATAATTTTTTATCGTAAATATTTTACTAAAATTATCTCGTCATTAATTATACTAATGGTTTTATAAATGCGTTTAATAATTAATAAATGTAAAAAAATCTTAACACCACTGCACATTCATGTACCGAAATATGACTATATTCTAAAACATTAGAGCGAGAGGTTTAAAAGAATACTATTTTATGTAATACAAATACTTTATGCAGTCATCAAATATTTAAAATAAATATAAAGGTTAATAAGGCTTCAAAATTATATAAATAGATTATCTACAACGTTTAAGGAATGTCCAGGATCATGGTTTGAAAATACAAAAAAAACTCAATTTTGACCTACGACGAGCATGTCCCCCCCCTTAAATATAGGAGATCTTTTTTATTTACAATATGACAATATTATTCCAATTACAGCAACCTTCCTATTCCACAATTTATAGTTAGCATGTACCTAATTCTATTTACTTTTATTAATGCACTTAATTCAAATGTCCCAAATAATGACAGTCAATAAATTAATAGTCGTATAAACCACGATAGAAGCTGTCTATACTGTGTATTAGTATCATACTTACCAATAAAAATGCAACTGCGATTATGTATGCAATTTGCAGTTCTCTGTTTTAAATACTACTTGCGATCCCACAATACTGTGTTTGAATAACCTGACCTAATTATTAAAAAGCTTCATTTCGCCTGTACCTACTGCAGTAATATTCTCGCGCAATACATAAGCGATTTACTGTGTGAAAATCAGCAAAATATTTCTGAATGCCAAAGTTGATCTAAATAGGACAGGTAGATCCAAATACCTTTAAAAACAGGGCATTTGGCTCGATTTTCCATTCGCATACCTGCCATGTCTCGTTGACGCGTTATGAATGATAACATGTCGTTACTGTCATTAACAGTTGGTATTGGATTGGGAACATATGAAGTTAACTGTAAAGTGTGAATTTAGTGACAGGTGCGATGATAGGATAGTCACTGCCGAGTCAGTCAATGTTAAAATAATGGTGATTTTAAATTAAAATTTACTTAATATACAGATACAATATTATGTACAAACGTGTAGTAGGTATGCAACTCAGAAATAATGGGAACTGAAATACCTAACGGGTAAGGAGAAGCAGGTAACCGATCTCGAGTAAAGAAGAATACGGGATAAATTTAAACACGTGTCAAGAATATGTCATACGTCGAATACTGACAACTGCACTCGGTTTATGTATTGACGCTCATTTAATATTGGTGTATTACACACACTATTGGACGTCTATAATGTGTTGTTCGTTTTCGTAGGACACTCACACATTCAAAACCCTGCGTCAAAATGTACTGTATTGGTATATAATAGCCTATCGGAATGCTATTTATTATCTGTTCTGTGGTATGCAGTCATGTCGTGAATTACAACGGAAGAAACTATTATTTATAGCCGCTATATTTACCAGCTGTTTTGACGATTCGATATTTAGTACGTATGGCATACGCGTTGTTTGTGAATGTTAATCTAAATAATGAAGGGTCAATTTATTTGACTGATAATCGATGAAGTTTGTCGTTTCACATATTACTACAGCTACATTCGCATTATTATGTTTAATGTCAGTGCTTTAGTTCCGATACAAGTCGAATATGGATCAAATTAGAAATGATCGGTGCACATTGTAATGTTATAAATACAACAATATGCCTAATTTGACGTTTAATTTTTGAGTGAATCTAAAGATATAATTGCATCTAGATAATACACATTTTTTAAAGATGTATCATTTCTCTCTTGTGACCGAAATATTTTTTTACTAAATAAATTATTGATTTATTTTTCATATGAAAGTGGTCAGGAATTATATTGTTTATAGCTTGATTTTTGATCATTGTGTAGAAACGTATAAGTCAAGGAATACAATTTTTCCAAAACGTCGCGTGGTCTATGATTTTCACGACATATTTGAATTGATTTTCTCTCGCAGAAAATGGTGTGTGCGTATTAATAACCGTATTGCCATTTTATAATATATAATGCGTCTGGAAGCGGATATGAATACTGAACAAAACCTTTATGTTATCAATACTCTTGTTCACCATGTAATGGAAAAGGGGTTACACTGCGACAGTCGCGTGGGGCGCCATTTACCCTGCATGTCCTGCGCCACTATTATTAAATTTATTCACACAGTCTCGCGACACGAAGCTCCGAGGACTATATTATTATTTATGGTCCTTGGTGCCGGCGTCGATGCAAGTAGATAGGCTATATTTCAGAAGCTCCAGTCGTCGTAATACAAAAGCTCATCCAACATGATATAAAACTGTTAATATAATAATTAATATAATTTACTGTTTATCCTTAGTGGAAAGCCATGGTAATTAAATCAATACAGATTACGTAGGTTAAAATATTTTCAACAGAAACAATGACATATTAATAGAGATAGACGAACAGGTTCTAGCCATTGAGCCATCGACCCAAATGCATTCTTACGTATTAATTCCGATATGATATGTACATAAATAATCTCGTGTCCGTAAATTTGTACGTATGCAGTTCGCCGTATCACACTTCACCGTGAAATGTTGTATCGCAAATATATGGTCGTATATTAAGGGCGGACGTGCTCAGCGTGGGTCAAAATTGAGCTTTTTTTCTATTTTCAAAGCATGATCCGGGACACACCTTAAACGTTGTAGATAATCTATTTATATAATTTTGAAGCCTTATTATCCTTTATATTTATTTTAAACATTTGATGACAGCATAAAGTATTTTTATTGCATAAAATAGTATTCTTTTAAACCTCTCGCTCTAATATTTTAGAACATAGTCATATTTCAATACATAAACGTGCAGTGGTGTTAAGATTTTTTACATTTATTAATTTTTAAACGCATTTATAAAACCATCAGTATAATTTATGTCGACATTATTATAGTGAAATATTTACGATAAAAAAATATATTGATAATCTCTGTGATCCCAAATTTGACAAGAATTAGGCATTTTATTATTCAAAAAATGAGCAAGATTAACACATTTGAAGATAATTCTAAAGAAACTATTATAAGCTATGTCTTTGACCATTCAAGTGTGATAAACATCCTACGAATAATGATTGCTTTATAATAATTATTGACCTAAGAATAAGGTAGTGTTTTTTTGAAATACGCCATTTCTTTTGGCATTCCCCAGTGGTTAAGCACATACGGCCGTAGCCATAAATTGACAAACTACAATTGAGGTAGGGAGTAAAATGATGTTAACGCGCGTGTTTGAACATGTACCTAACCGATTTTTTTTTTAAAACGGTACCCTTTTATTACGTCTTCTCCCTGTCTCACACTCGTTTACTCTCCCCCGTACCCCTACCCCTTTTATTATTTCTCTCTCGCTCCCCTCACGAACAGTTTGGTATATCCCTTTCTCCCTCTGCGTTACAGACAGATACATAATGTAATTAAGTATTTTAAATTATTCGTACAAATTACTGCACGGCGAAATGTATTTTCGTTGGATGATTCTATTCGTTCTTTGATTTTCTGCCATAGTTACAGATGTTATCTGCCATTTTGTAGTCTTACAATAGTGTTTTCGTACAGTTTACATGTGCTGACTAAAATTTAATAGTCAACATTAATTACTTTATCTAATTAAATTATATTCGTTCCATCATGCTAGGTTCTAGACTAAATAATAAGTGGTCGTACTTAAGCATGCAATGTACTTGTAGCCTACCATAATTCTCTTAATTTTAAAGTGTGGGCCTACTGTTGGCTCGGACATGGCCACTGGTAGGTCGTCCATAAAAACAAGACCGCCTAGTAAATCTGGCCTCCGAGGGCAATTACGATGTGCAGATACCATAAACTAAATTAGTCCGATTTCCTAATAAGACCAAATAAAGCCATTCGCCGATCATATCTCGCAGATTGCTCCTGGCGATTTTAGTTTTCAATCCAAAAACAGCGGCCCGTAAAAATCACATTAGTAGTCCGTCACCGGCGTAAAGTATCTAATAATGTTTAGGGAGCTACATTTACTACAAATCAAACTCGGCTAATTCCAGTAGGTGCCCATCGAACGAAATCAGAGTTTGAAAATTGAGTAGAACCTTGGGAACCTTTTAATCATTTTGAACCGGAACCCTTGATTCCGAATCTTGAAAACTGGAACTAGAACCCATTAAATATGAATGAGTTGTGTCGGTTCCACTGTTTGTATTATTATTTTTTGCTCATTCATTGTTCACTCACTTTGATAATATTAAGTTCATAAATTGCAACGTACAAGTTTTTTTTTTACTAATGGAGTTACTTGACTACAGTTTGTGTCTACCATATTCTCCACCTGGTGACATTATCTTCAAAAGTAGTAGGGATAAACATCTACCTTTATAATTTTGTAAGTAAAATTAAATATCAACCCAACCATGTAAGTTAATGACAATTATTGTTTTTTTTTTTTTAAAGAATGAAACAGATTTTAGAACTGAACCTTTAAAGAAATTGGGATGCTCAAAATCTCTGGTTTTAAGGCGATCCGTCCGATTACAACTATTTGATACGTTTTACCCGGAGTTTGCTTGCTTCAGTACCCAGCTTCGTTCGTGGCTTTTCCTTAGAAGTTGTGCATTTCTACTGTTCTATATTGCAACCCATGCCAGAAAATCGCTTCAAGTTCAGGTATAATGACTGAGCTCATTTTCGCTTCCACCCCCCCCCCCCCCCCTCACAAATTATGTGTTTATATCGTCACTGTTCTGGCAGAAGACACTAATTCGGAAAAATGACATATTGAGTTAGTTATACCACAATGTTCCTTATTTCAATCTTTACCGTCTGGAAACCTTCTTAATAAATAAACAGTCTTTATTTTAAAGTCATCCTTTTTACGATTACTTGATAAACTCATGATAGACCATTTCAAACATTTTAACAACGTCAAAGTCAAATTACTCAAAACTAGTATTCTCCAGTTAGTGTGTTCTGCCAGAACAGAGACGATATTACACTTTATTTTAGATATACTTATAGCATTAATTTTAAAAATCGAATTCATTCTTTGCTTTTGACTCCACTATAAAACATAGGTGTTTCGCATGTCATAATATAAAATTCTTTGAAAATGTCCATCTGCAACGAAACCGGTTCTGATCGTTGCTACACTATGTGGATAATGTACCCACATACTAAAAATCTATTTTATTTTTTTATATATTTACTTTTGAATTATTATTATTGCTAGTACATAATACACTGCGACAAGTGTTGGGTTGTAAGTGCGTAATATTTTCAATTGATACGTCTCCCGGCAATGTTTATTTTGATATTATCATTAATTTTCTCTATACAATGTCTATCGATTTTCCACTGACTCATAATAATATTAGGTAGTCAAATACTTCACAATCATCTTTGAAAAGAATTCAACATTCCATCAGAGATCGGATACCATCTGGGCGATCTTCATTTTTTATCGTAGGCTATTCAGACAATTTCTGTGCAGCTATGTGAAGATCACGATATGGTGTCTTCCTTTGCCACGTAGGTGTACCAATTCTTTGGATAATAATATCTAGGGAATATTATATTTTTGCCGTCTCATAAGTCTTCTAGGTTTTATGCGATACTATAATATACCTATAATAAGATGGGATCCTTTAACAAATTCATTTTACAAGGTTTTTATTAATTCGTATTCTTGTTTGTCCGGTGGTTGTTTGTCCAGTACAAATCTTGCAATCGATTTTTAACTCTCTTCCCGACTAGCTAGACATTTGAAACTTTTAGAATATATCAGAACGCGATGCCAATGCATTCTTTTAATACTTTTAGCCATCTTTAAGCAGTATTGAATTCATTTTCAGTTAATTCTGTTTTGTATGGAAAGTTATTTCAGAAAAATCCGTAAAAAGTAAAAGACTACTATTGGTTGCTAAGGGGGTGGTCCTAGCATCTAAATTTTTAATATATACGTGCGTTACTATGGAAATCAAAATTAAATGTCAAAATAATATTTCAGTATTCTATATTTGTTTTTTATTTACTTCATATCAAGTACAAGTTTGAGCATATTAATTCAACGGAAAATTTAAAAACGTTGTATATAAAAAGTTCTTTTTATCTTGTAATTATTTTTATATATCTTTGACATTTTATTAATTATTTTTATATATTTGAAAAATATTTTTATTTTTAATGTTTTCGGATATGTGCATATTTATTAATTAATACAGTTTAACTTAATGTATATTATCAAAAAAAATGTCTCAAAAGGCATGCTTCGTATTTTTTCACTAGGTGCTTCTGGTAAGTAGGTACCTAGTATCGCCTTATCTTTTTGTCTGTAACAACTATGTTTGTAATTTATACAGAATGCCAACCATATGAGAATTGTCTAAATTTAATTACCTATCACAGGAGTGTAGTTCAAACATACCCGGCGTGTGTTACAATAAGTATAGTAGAAAATCGACACGATATATTGTCATGCAGGTATGGGTTAGTATAAAAAAGAGGGTTTTCAGCCGTGCAAGTAAAGTGGCCGATCGATATTACGAACACGTCATGTCCGTTGTATCGACAGTAAAATGATTATTTGTGTGACTCATGAATTTCATGGATTAGTAAATAATTTAAGTATCGGTTGCTAGTTTGCGGTGAAATAATATACAATGTGAATTAGGGAGGTTTTTCTTTTTTACTTCAGTCTTGGATGCTATCGATTTGTTCAAATTGTAAGTGGGGAATGAATGACCACTATTGCAAAGTAGAATTTAAAAATTAAAAATAACACTCAGGTTTTTCGTAGTTTCTTATTTCTTTTACAAATTCTGTTCTGTCTCTTGGGATTTTTTCAGTATCGTTTGAATTCACGTAACCGGTCTGAATAAAAATAAAAGTGGAAAACGTACAAACATGTTATGTTGTTATTTTATTATAATGAGTTTCTCATCATCATAATCGAAAGCTATAAACCCTAGGCGGGTCGTCAGGTCTTCCAAGAACTTTCCCCCTTCCTGCGTCATTGGTCTTCCTGGTGACTGCAGGGTATGGATTGCAATACCTGTATTTCAAAACCGGTATTAAATTATTTATCGATACCGAAATACCGGTTTCAAAAATCCAAAATACCAGTGTCTTCGGTATTATGAAAGCATATTTCTGTATGTATTGGTGTATACCTGAGTTTATTGCTGCCAAAACGCAAATATACTGACTGAAACTAACAAAAGTTAAATTATAATGAAATAATGAAACAAAATCCCCCAAATACCTATACTTGCAGAATTGTCGCTACGAAATAACATATTTCGATAAAGGAAACATTCGGGGATAATATTTCCAATTATTTAATAACTCTTGATCCAACGTTAATAGTACATCCAACAACCGTTAAATTTGAGAGATTTTCCTGCATCCGGACTTATCAGCAGTTTTACAATAATATTATGATGTATACATATTTATAAAGGTCAACATAATAAAATGTAGGTAGGTATGTTAGGTTACTATAAAATATCTGTATTGAGTAGATTTTAATAGCTATATTTATTTATATGTACTTCCATGTCTCCCACAAGGGGGGGGGGGGGGGCTCACAGGGCTCTAGCCTGAGGCCTGGGTTCAGAGGCCTGGCGTGGCCGTTCGACTAAATACGTGAGATAACACACATGACAAATTTGCTGTAATAGTATCTAAGATAAGTTGAATGCAGCGCAATTTTACTTAAAATATGCGGTTGAGTGATGCAATTTTTAAGTATTGTGTGTGGATACTCAACAACTTCGTGGAACAAAGTATTAACAAATATAAAAAATCGCTATAAATACACCGCATACCTACCCTTAATTTTACATGGAACACCATTTGGATAACCCTGCTGTAGACTTGTACTGCCGATAACCTTAGCGATAGATAGGGGGGGGGGGGGGGGGGGGCGCCAAAGATTCTGGCCTGGTAGCCCGCTTCGGGATGTGGTGGCCATGTGTACATACTTCTTTTTTTCTATAATAATATGTTTTAACGATACCAATAACCGGTATTAATAAATATTCATTCGGTATTGCAATCCCTACTGCAGGGGGAATCTTATGTTATTTTTTATAACCTTTCCATTAATGGCTACATGTCTTGCCCATCGGAGTAATTATAATAATATTGGCATCATATTGTATTTATTTCTTCTGAGATCATCATCGGTGGAATACGATTAACTTGACGAAACCCGCTAAGGCTATATATACTTCAGCTGAGGCATGGTCTAAAAAGATCGTAACTACGCGACGCGCAGATTGTGAAAACGATGCATGCCGAACAAAACATAATTTGTCATAAAAATTCAACATGCGTCCATTGAATGTTGTTTATTGTTATATTAGTAATAATAATAGTATATTCATTGACATGTTTTCTTTTTCGAGTACATGCTTAACGTTTTTTAGTCATCTTTACACGATATAAGAATATATTCCTCCGACGCCATCAAAAAACAAATTAACGTGCTCACATCTCTACTACCGCTCTCCGATTGGCAACGAGTGCGGAATTTCGTCCCACCTATTGTTGAAAATTATTTGCCGTTTCACTGATGTATGCTCTTAATATTGTCTGTGATGGCATGGATATTCCGGGCAAACGGGGGTCCTCTTGCCACCATAAATCTCTGTCATATTATGTGTGACACGCGGTGTGCTCGAATGCAGAAGCGGCGGGAACGTTTTCTCCGAAAATACCAAAACGCCTCTCGCGCGGCGGCCACTTAACTCCTCGGACGTTAGCGAAATGTCAAACAATCTCTGAAATATTGAACGTGATTTGTGAAATTTTTCTATTTCGGAATCGGGCCGAAACAAATCGAGATCGGAAAAATATTAAGACGTCACGTTATAATATTTTTTATTGCGGTATTTTGCAATGCGTTTTCCCCTCGTAAATTGCCTGTCCGCTTTTCATAGTGTTCATACGTATTTTAAGCCCAGTCGAGAATATTATGCTTTCTCTATTTATCTACACTACTTACCTTGTTATTCCTTACTGTTGATGTCGTACTCCGCAGACCGGAACAGTTCCGTTGACGTCTGCCATTCCACCCTGCACTCTATAACTCTGAATGACATTGTTAGGGAGAATCCCGTGGTGTCCTTAACCTGGTCACTCCAGGGAGTCGGGTCCTTCCACGTTCTCTTCGCTATTTGTACAGCTCCTTCTGGATTGAGGCTTTGGAGTTCATATAATTCTGAGCGTCTTAGGGCGCAGACACACGGCATTGCAGTGGACGTGCGTAGACGCAGGGTCTTATTTGATTCCATTTCCATCCGATTAGAATCACCAATTGGATAAAACAAATCGAATTGGTGATTCTAATCAGATGCTATTGGAATCAAATAAGACCCTGCGTTGACGCACGTCCACTGCAATGCCGTGTATCTGCAGCCTTACTCTCGGCGCCGCCAATTTGGCGATAGTCTCCAATGGGTTAACAGACACCACTGCATCTTACTTGATTCCAAAAGTATCCGTTAAGAATCTCCAATTGGACTTTTTTTGGAATCAATTATGACGTGTAAACATATTTTGCAGTACTATTCAACGACATTTGACAGCTCGCTGTTAACGCGGCCATGACCTGCCGTGTTAAAAAGATAACGCCTAAGAGTTAACTTCCTGGATGCCATATATCATATTTATCATTTTTTTTTTAATTAATGAATTTAGAGTTAAATGATCCGTTAGAATAGCTGGAGTACCTATAATTTAACTTTTCTTTTTGTCCACAGAATGGCTCCCGCGTAAACAACGATGAGCTCGACCTACGCATGCTCATTCACCAGAGTCAAGCAGGGTGCATCATTGGAAAGGCTGGCTCCAAGATTAAGGAACTAAGAGATGTGAGTGATTTTAATATTATATATCCACCATGTTTTAACTGCCCAGACCCACCTACCTATTTTATTTACCCTACCTACGTGATTAAAGACTTACTCCCTCATTGAAAATAAGAATTTCCACGTTTAATCTATACTGAAGTGTCTTAGCATTAGCTTATTCTCAATTATTGCTACGTACGATATTGTACGAAATTATTAAACAATCTTCATCAAGGATTATGGGAATACACATGGCGATTCATTGACTCTGGTTAAACGTACTATTGTTATAGTTAACCCAAGGGCGACTATAATGTTCGGGCAGCTCGGCACGAAGCTGCAAGCTTAGATCGTAGTGCTAGTTGTAGAAAGTGATAATTGTAGTAAAATGGTAATTCATTAATTATTAATTTGAACGAAATATTCAATCGTAAATCGAAAATCATTGCATTCCAAGATAATCAATAACTAGCACTACTACCGTGACTCCTGACTATAGACCAGTGGTTCTCACCTGAAATTTAACTGTGGTCGCACAATTGACATTAACAGGAATGGAGGACATTATAGAAACGTCTGGTGGCCGCACCAAACTTCACTTTTGCTGTGATTGAAAAAAATAAAGCTAAATTTTATTTACTAAAAAAATGGATCAGTTTATTTATATATAAGTCCATTTGATGAAAGACATTTGAACATTTTTATTACATATCTATTTATTTAAAAATAATGCAAATGGAAAGTCCTCATTACTCCTTTTTTCCAATGAGAGCCAGATGGCTGCTTCTAGGTTTAGTTCTGTCAGCTGGCTTCGATATTTGTTTTGTATGAAGTGCATTACACTGAATGATTTTTCATAGTATACAGTAGTAGGAAAAATCGACAATATGAATAAAGCAATAATTGGTTGCTAATTCTTTGAATTGGCTTGATTCTTGGTCAACGTATAACTTCGACCAAAATTTTTCGATCATCGTATTATAAAAATAGCCCAGCTAATTAAATTAAATGCTAAAAATGATGTTCGTGGTCGCACGTGAGAATAAGCTTCTGGACCTCTCTTTTACTGAGGGTTCACGATGTGCACGCATATTATTCGATTTCGGGAGGTCACGTTCGAAGACATTATTATTCAGGCGGCCGAAAGTACTCCGGCCCTAAGCTCGCGAGCTAATATTATGGTATATCATGCCAATATTTGACAGGTCAATCAATCATTGACATATTATTATATGCAAAGTGAAGGCACTCAGATTATTCGACGCTTATAATATCTATATATTATAATATAATTAATAGTAGCAACACGCAAGTCAGTGTCTCCCCGCCATACGGTCATAGTAGTTAATGTAAGGGTTGTCAATCATCCCGGAATGGATGTCCCTATTCTGGATCCCGGTTGGATTGAATCATGAATGATTTATGCTTTTCATTTTGTTAACTGTATTTATTTAATCAATTAGAATTTTCAGTGGAGATAGATTATTTGGCAGTAATTTAACATCCATTCTACGAAAGTTTATATTCGATAACCAAATTTGTTCATTTTTATGAAATGAAACTAGTTTGTAATAAAACATTAACATTATGTCAGATCATTTAATTGAAGTATGTACTCCGGATAAAGCATTTCATTCCTAATATTGGATTGTATTCCAATCCCATGGACATGCTGTATAAAATATAATTAGTTTCATAACGTAATAATAATAGTAAATAATGTAATATTCATGTTGTGATCTGACTTGTCCTTCAAATACTTAACACATTAATAAACATAAAAAAGAATATACTTACTTAATTTGAAAACATCTCGTGCATATACATACTAGAAAATATCATTTTGTAGAAAAAAATACGACACCCGACGGGAGTTAAACCAGCATCTGCTGGATTCGCGCCAGTATGCTTTTTCAATTAAGCTACGGGCATTTTATTAAATTACGACGATTTTAACTAGTAGTCATTACATGAAATGTTTATTGATTTTTCTGGTGTATATATGCATGCGATGATTTCAAATGATGTATATTCAATATATAGAATGTTACATTTTCAAATCTTGTGTCTTATTCGTTGAATAAATAAAAATAGTTTATTATAAAAAAGATAGTTGAAAACAGTTAGATATTTATAATTGAATAGGTATTTGTAACTCGATTTTCTCAACATGACCATCGGTGTATTTGTTTTTGTTAGCATATCAATTATCTAATGATGTATGTTGTATACGATAAAAAAAATGATAATGTTACATATATTTTAATATCCGTTACAGTCCCGGAATTTTCTCAAAAATGGTTGACAACCCTAGTTAGCTTGCTTATTTTTTATGTTATTATAACTCGCGGCTTCACATCCGCTCGGGGTAGTAAAGCAGCTTGCGCGCGCGCCGTGCTGCTCCCGCTTGCACTGTTCTGAGACGCAACAGCGGCCGGGGGCACCAGGTGCGGGACAGGTGCCCCCAAGACAGATGGCCCGACCGACTCTTTGTTGGCCTACCTTTGTGGCGGAGCTGTTGCTACCTCGGCGTTTTCGATTTTGGCGGGATATTCGATTGTTCGGTGCGTTCTTATTTCAGTGTTATCGAAGGTCTTGGGATTAAAAAGAAAGCGTGGTTATTACTTGTATCGTTTATATCTTCGCCCGCATGCTGTTCTGAAACGTTGGACGCTTTTTTAATACGTACAATAACAACTCGTTGACTGCAGTATCTACATATTATTTAGATTCACCAGTATAAGTTGTCCACTGAGTGAGGGCGCCACATGTTAACATTTGATATAAAATTCAATATTTTTTTTACTGAGATGATCTTAGTTCTAAATTCGAACACCAGACGATTTATATTTCTGATGATATATCACTATAGTTATGTTTACTCTGTAATGTTACGTACATGGAACACAAAATTAATGTGAACTGGCTCACCCTACTGAGTGTGGTATAACATGTTACGGATGTCGAGTGTGGTAAATATGGGATAAACTTAAAACACGTGTTAAAGAATATGTTATTCTTAATACACTGTTACGTCTGTATGATAATAATATGCATTAAAGTTTGTCACGTAAATGTAACGTACATTCAATATACTTGGGTTTTATATTTAATAATCTGTTCTGTGGTTAAATAAATACACATCTCCATATCAGTGGCGTGCGGTCCATCGACGTTGTAATCGCAGAGCACCCCCATAAATAATTGATGAAATAATATTATATAATTATATTATGTATTTATTATGCAATTGTGAATTTTAATAACTATATTTTTGAACCTAAAATGTCCTAGATTACCTATTAATATTACGTAAATATGTAAGATTAAAATTTTCCAAAGATAGAATATGAACTGAAATTAAGAAACACCTAAGGAAATTAAGACGCTATTAAGGAATGCACACAGGTACCTACTTACATACAAATTTACACAATAAATTACGTATATATAAAATTCTGTCTGACACGCTCAAACATAGACTGGTGGATGAAAAAAAAATGTATTTATTGTTACCTACTGAGTGTTCCATCAAAATACATATTTTTTTATTTGATATCTTGTTGGCGACCCCTAGAAAGCACTTTGCGTCCTATGAACGAAATAATATTATACAATTGATCTTCATTTACTGCGAACAGGTTTTGGGTTTTCGAAAATAATCAATAACTAGCACTAACATCATAACTTGGAATTCAGTGCCCCAACCTGTCTATAATCAGCCTTGCTTACCATACTTTCATAAGAGTAGCCCCCATGGGCGGCGGCCGTTTCCAATGCTTCTCGATGGTGTTACCTAACGGGTTTTCTTATATTACGTCGCGTATAAATCACATATTGTTTTTATCCGCCGAAATCTTGTTTATTATGACCCGTCCTCGTAATAATGTGTATGTTGTTTACGTATCTCACGAAGTTAGAAAACTAGTCCGCCAAACAATATAATATTTATCGCTCCGGCATAATTTTCGCCGTAAACACACGAGCTTTACCGTCTCTCTCCGATTGATAAAGATTTACGAGGCAAATATTTACATCGGATATCACCTCTTCAAGACTGCACAACCCCCCTCCTCACACCCCCAATATTATTAACGCCCACCCCTCTCAGATTTCATTTTCTTATGCTTTTACGTCTACATAAGTTCATTCGCTGTATGTTTGCACCAGCGAGAGTTAAGGGGTGCTGCATTTATAATTTATTCTGAACTAATTAAAATACTGACCATGAATGCAACTGATTTTTTAATATTGGTTCGTTCGCGAAGATGTTTTATTGTTGAAAATTACCTCATGTTTTTCAATTTTAAAATATTTACTTCCTTTTCCTTTGCCTGCGCGCCCATTAGAGACGGCCGGTGGGTGGGCTAATAGCCACCAGATACTCTTGACGGTCAGTAATCTCTTTTGGTATGTCCCTTACCACGCATCATTACTAGGGTCGAGTTGCACCGGCCGGCCGTCTTATGGGCGCGCAGGATTAAGTGGAAAGTTAACTATCATCATCATTTTCCCCCGCAACAACGTTTAATTGCAGCTTTGTGCTTTTGTGTGCAAATATACGCCTACCAATCTGGCCTTATGATAGGAAGGAAGAAAATTCTAGGACTTGTTCACTTTGGACTGTGTGGATTTACTATCAGTGACTTGATCCAATTGGTTTTTTGTTGGGCAAGCTAATCCCCATTAAATGACCCATCAACTGTCATATTTCGGTAAAATGAGTTATGAACACCATTGAGAGCAACTTTTCATGGCTTAATATATAGGTAGGAGGAACCTATATCTTCTCAAATTCTATCAAAATATACATAATATTAACACGTGTTTTTATTGACTGATGCAATTAAACCTTTCTCTTCGCGATCTTTTACCTAAGCATATAACTAGTATGTTATAACATATTACCATGCTCGTCAGTTGTATATTTAGGCACAATAAGTGAATCCTGTGTGTGTACATGTGCCCGAAGATGCCAGAAATTTCAAATCGTTTCAAATGGGATAGTACAAAACTTAAAACAATTAGAATGTATCATGAATTCGGTGTGTTTTTCCCAACAAATTATAATATTATCACAGTGCCATGCGTGAAACTCTCGCTGGTAGAGACACAATATACGTATATATAGCGCCAAGGATATCCTAACTTAGTTATTCAAACCACTTTCCGGTAAGTAAGTTTGCCTAATCGAATGTAGAAGTTTTTCTTGGCTTTCGGTTTATTGCTTTCAAAGTTTATATTTATTTTATACGCAGCTTTACACCCCTCGATATGTAATGTGTGGTCTTTTCGGCTGCACTTAAAATGTTCGAAAATTTCTCGCTACTTACCCATTTCAAAATCAGTTGGAGCGTTAAATACTTATTTGTAAACTTTTTACTTTGGCGTACCTACGTACCTACCAGAGGCAAAGTCTCCCTTGCTAAACGTTTGTTTAGCGTTTACCTTAGAAATTATTTTTATTTACGAGCTTTCAACATATTACCCGAGTAACTACGAGGGCAGTATGACTGGTAAAAATGAAACAAGGAATGTTCTTTTAAGTAAAAAATCATTTTATTTTACAACGTTGACCCCTTTTAGCTCGAAATACTAAACTCTAGTCTAGCGTATTTCGAATTTTGTAATCCCCTTCCAAATAATAGGATTTTTCATTGATGACCTCGTCATTAGTGCCAAACCATAATATTTTATTAACGCCCGAAATTCACCCTTTTTATAAAAATACTGGAGGTTGTCTTCTTTCAATAGTTGTTAAAAATAAATTAAATGACAAGTATGCCTGAAAATTTTAATGTAGCCTAGTAACAGACATGATGTATTTAAGATTTGCGATTGTGAGTTCATTTCTTGGAAATTTACTTGACTTTTAATACAGCCCTCGTAGGTACCTTCCAAATTAATGCAAATTAAAATATTTTTTATATAATATGCTTTAAATCACTCTGAAATCTTACTAAAACGTAATTATCGACGAATGTCCCCAGTTAAAGCAATTATTCCACAGCCTATGAAGGGAAACATAAAAATGTATTTTTTATCACGTTGGCCGCGAAGAGCTTGTATAATAAACGTCCAAAGTTTGTTGTCAAAAATGTAGCTCCATTTTTCCAAAAGTGAAATACCTCAATTATCCATTCTTTTAAAGTTTGTTCTTAATTTTAGGGCAACTTACTTATGTATTAGGGCGAAAGCTTGTTTTTGTTTACTTCGAAATCTGGAAAAGCGTTATGTCATTTTTAATACAAATAATACGTATATTTTTTTAGGTTAGGTAATCCGGAAAAAAATGTTCCATATCCCTTGTCTGCTATGCATCGGTTGTTCGTGTTTGTAAAATAACCCATCAGGGGTCACTTGACAATCCGAAACCAGGGCTAATCAAGGAAGTGCCGGGGGCCCTCGAGGTGGCCCCGCGACTTCCCGCGCCCGGATATCCGGCCCAGTCACTGCTCCCCTAACTTCGCGCCAACCAGCCTTTGTGTCGAGCTTTGTAATGTGACACCGGAGACCTGATTTTATTTGAACCATCATCGATTGAAGGTGATTCCGTAGTAGGTACTACCACTCTGTATTTAACACTGGGATTAAAGCTGTCGCATTTGATTAAATAATAATTATGTAGGTGATTCTCTGGTTGTCCTATAGGACATATTATTATGTCTAAAAATCTTTTCTAGAAATGAAGATGTTTGTTGCAATCGTCTAGTCAGAATTATCATGAAGAACTTACCTTTCGAAAATCGCACCTGGCATGAAATAACTTTTCAAATTAACACTGTTAATGTAAGCTTGCTTACACCTATGTTCTGAAATCTAAGTGTGATTTGGTTTCACCAATAGAAGACACCAATCTAGGTTTTTTTTTAATTATTAGCTTTTCGATATGTATATTTTGGAGGTCTTATAAGAAATGCTCACACCTAGAAAACTTGTTAATTAAAATTTGACTGCAGAATTCTCCCCAAAGCTCTAAGTTCTCACTTTTGCTTATGAGGGGAAAATAATACTTTAAAAGCTCCGATTTCTAATGTCTCAGCATATTGAATAAATATGTAGCGCAAAAACCAATCGAGTTCTCGGGATTCAAATATGTATTTAATCAAATTATTGGACCTCTTGAATTTCGAAAATCCGAAAAGGTGTATAAGAATTAATAACCCTAAGCTGGCTCTCACATCAAAACCCTGTTTCGCCTGCAACGTGTCGAATACGTCGATGTGACGTCATCGTTATTCACAAATCACATGTTGAAGCTCAGCTGATTGGTCGAATACGACTTATTAGTTAAAAAAACATGTACTGTTGCAATCGACAAGTTGCACGCTTCTCGGGCTGCGAGTCGAAGACGCCAGGACGCATACAACAACCTACGAATTGGTCATTCCTATACCGGCTCGCCGATCGCCGCATCCAAATATCTATACGTCTAGAGGGTTACGTGCGACTGTCTCTGGGTAGATGTGCACGGTCTTCATATGCGACATCGGGTCGACGTTCTTGGATGGTTTGATGTATGGCTGTGCGGCAGACGGGCGAGTTTGGATGTGAGAGCCGGGTTAAGCATAGTACAGACAATGAACATCTATATACGTATGAACAATATTTTTCATTCACGTCGGATAACAAAAATACACGGACATATCGAGTTCTGAAACAATTTTGATACAACTCTCGGAACAGTTTGTATACGATTTTAACCGAATCGATGTATCTAGGCGATTTTTGTCATACATTCACTTAAATTAACGTTGTTTATTGGGTAGGTACGAGAAATTAAAACAATGTTTAATTCACAATGCAAACCTTTTCTCGACCCTAACCCTACATAATTATTTCTTGAGCCGATGTGGTTACAACTGATAGATTAATTTGGTATCAGGATTGTAAATTATACATTACAGATGTGTCCGTGTGATACTAGTGGGTTTTTAATAAACCAGAATTATTGTCTATTATATTAAATTCGCCTAACCAATAATTTGGCAATCACGACTCATCGCATAATCGTGATATGACATTCGTCTCGTCACGATTATATCATTATGTCATGCAAATAATAGTATGGTATCAATATTGCACATACATCAACATTAAAATGATTATAGTTACTAATATATTGATAAAAATAACGGCAAAAAATATGTTTACTGTGGAGCTTGTAAACATGCTTACAGATGTGGAAGTGTGAATCTACAACTTGCGGCGATTTTAGGGTTTCTCCTACATTTATATTTATGTGAACAAATGACACGCAAAAATGCAGCGACTTTATTGTACGGGAATTTTCATACACATTAATAATCTTTGTTGTTTAGCTTTTATTTCTTGCAAACGAGCCCCGAATTTCCATGTTTTCTTTCGTTTTTCGTTGAAATAGGTACCTAATAATTGCAAAATCTACTTACGGAAAACTAAGTATTATTTTTTAAAAATAATCATGTTCGATCCTAATAAGATCACATGGGCCTCATCAACAGGTT
This sequence comes from Rhyacophila brunnea, assembly GCF_057557595.1. Classification (NCBI taxonomy): domain Eukaryota; kingdom Metazoa; phylum Arthropoda; class Insecta; order Trichoptera; family Rhyacophilidae; genus Rhyacophila; species Rhyacophila brunnea. Next base: position 12,045,742 of record NW_028232816.1, on the reverse strand, counting down.
TTGTTTTTTTTTATACTAGAAATGGATGTAGCGACTTGCTCAACGCTGGGTCCTAATACACATTGAAAAAACCACATGTGAAATTTCCAGACCCTCGATTCGAACACTGAACACGGCATTATAAACCGACGCGGTATCCACACGGTTATCGTGGGAATTTAGTTACAATTAAAATCCAAATGTCCATTTGTTTTTAAAAATTGAATTCGAAAATAATATTGTTTTCAAATATATTATGTCGCACTTTTCACAAATTACGCCCACGATGACCGAGCGGCTTACGTGTCGGCTTATAATGTGGGTCGCAAAAATACACATCGTTTTTCAATTTTTGTTTGGACCTGACCTAGGGCAAGTATCAGTTTCCCGTAAAAATTCATATAATCCTCCACTTGGTGGAGGTCCATAATAAGATCTTATTATGATTGGACATAGTCAAAAATAAACTTACCTCAAATAACTCCTACTTTTTTATAGAAGTATTCGTACAATTTATCGCTTGGCCAATTCGATGATTGGATGAAAAGTTTATTCATCTTGAATACTTTTCGTTTCGGCCTATTTACTTTTGTACAAATTACCGGGCACAAGATCTCTTCCCTTTCCCTAATCTCTTGAACCCCCCTAAATAGGGACTTAGCTATAATGATTATTTTCCATTTAGAGTGGACGTGGTGATAAAATAACTAAAAACATTTGGAATAATATTTTCACCCAGTCTCGAGAGTCACTTCGAGCTCTCTCGGCGCTTTGTGGATATAATTTACAAAAGGGCGCTCTTTAAATTGCCGGCCGGCCCTTGCACCACTTGTGTCCGCCCCTGATTATCGCTCTTATCGGTTAGTTCGGGTCAAGGCCGCTTCCGTGAAAATTGCCTCCCTCCGCCGGGTTCAGTGGGGCGCTAAGGATTTCCCTTTAACCTTTCTCGATGTTGAAATAAATAAGACCGATTGACCCTATTGTCGCTTGATACTCTCTATTATTCTATTCTTTTTTTTTTTTTACTGTGAACTAAGGTTTTCCTAAACGGAGCAAATTGCTATCACGCAGGCCAGGGAATGAAGTCAACAAATCTGGTTACGAAATATCAGGTGTTACGGAAATGGATTGTCTGGTGAAATCTCACAATTAAAAAACGACATTTCGTTTAACTTACAGATGGAGCAATAAATCAATTTGCACTTGGCAGTAATATTCTTCATTTTCGAATTTTTATGACTGACGATTGTGGTCTGGATGATTTCGCTGTCGGACAGCAAAATTATCACGGATCGGCACCACTCCTCTCGGCACTCATCGGTTTACTTTACAGGAACTGTATCAGTAGACTATTGAACATACATAACTTGAAAACACCTCAGATATAACCCGCTAGATTTGAAAAAAATACGATGCTCGACGGGGTTTTAACCCGTATATATCCACTGGTATCGCGCCAATATGCTTTAACCGATTAAACTACGAGCTTCCTACCTAATTGCGATAATTTAAACTAGTAGGTCCTACATGAAATGCTTATTAGTATCTACTACTTGTATTAATTCGTGCCTTCCATTTGGAGAGTGTTCTTTCTTGACCTTACCAAATGACACGAGTTTTAATAAATTATCATCCCCTGTGCGGGCTATGTAAACAATAAACCTGGATCGTTCGGCGCAAATTCAAAACGTTCGCCGTCTTCGTCTGGTATCAAACAGGCATGCAATGTTTTTCGTAGGGTTACATTTAAATTGTACGTGTTACATTTCACCGTGGCACAGTTCGCCGTGAGGTTTCTTATCGTAAAGTCATCTCTATGGCACCGAGATGAAAAAATACGCGTTATGTATTTCTAATTTAATTACACACCTATTTTATACTGTCTTTCCCTTACATTTATGTAGTTTTGTAAGTGTTTTAGGTACAAGTCGGTTTACAGGAACCCAGGCGGGAACCGCGCCAATTTTCATTGCCGAATTTGGCAAAATTCATGAATTCAAGAATGAAAACCTAACCTAACAAATAATCCGGTATATCGGGTATTTTCAAAATGTACGACCATATAATTATATGACATTATTATTATTTGTACGATTCAGTGTAAAGAATTAACAGTGCTCGTCCACTGGTAGTCTAGTATCAATTATATTTTACAACTCGGTATGTACAGTTAGTACGTCAATGCTTCAGTCCCTCCCCCCTATTATCCCTAATAGAAGGCTTTTAGTTTACTCTCGAAATTACCTCATCAGGTTAATCATCCCGGGAGCGGGGAGGGATTAGCTGATGCTCGTATTAAGTGGGGAGATGCTGCATACGCCCTCCAGTATGCTCTCCTATCATACCTCTTATATTATTTTCGATTTCCTAAACATCTGTTTCCCGAGTATTTATTTATATACCTACATAACTGCTTCCTTCTATTGAGTAAGCAAGTTTGGTGAAATTTAATGTTAATCCTAAATCAATATGAAAACTCCCACAGTTTTGTGTAAATAATCGTAATACGATTTACATAGTATTATTATTATATTTATTCATGTTATTTTTTAAATATTAAATTTAAATTTATTATTATTTCATTGTAGCTCAGCGTAGGTCAAAATGGAGCTTTTATGGTATTTTCAGAGCATAACTCTGGACATTCCTTAAACGTTGTAGATAATCTATTTATATAATTTTGAAGCCTTATTATCCTTTATATTTATTTTAAACTTTGATGACTGCATAAAGTATTTTTATTACATAAAATACTATTCTTTTAAACCTCTCACTCTATTGTTTTAGAATATAGTCATATTTCAGTACGTCCATGTGCAGTGGTGTTAAGATTTTTTAGGTTTATTACTTTTTAAACGCATTTACAAAACCATTAGTAAAATTAATGTTAACAATATATATTGTCATATTTACGATAAAAAATATATTTTGTAAACTTTGTGATCCCAAATTTGACAAGAATTAGACATTTTATTATTAAAAAATGGGCACGATTAACATATTTGAGATAATTCTAAAGATACTTATTATAAGCTATGTCTTTGACCATTCAAATGTGATTAACATCTTACGAATAATGATTGCTTTATAATAATTATTGACCTAAGAATAAGGTAGTATGTTTTTGTAATACTACAATGAATATCTACAACGTTTAAGGAATGTCCAGGGTTATGCTCTGAAAACACCATAAACGCTCCATTTTGACCTACGCTGATCATGTGGGTCGTTAACGCTACAGCCCTGATTGAGTATAGCCCCCCTTGATTTCGATCTCCAGCAGTTTCCTGCACGTATCATTGAAGTTAATCCCTCCAAACCAAAACCCGCCCCGCACCACACACGGTCTTAATCGAGCGTATCACGGGTCCCTACAGTGGCGATGTGAAGCATATATTTCAATTTTATTTTGCCTAGGAATGCTCTGGGAGAAAATACCCAAGACTGAGGTTGCTACGCTCAAAGTGAGCTTTGACTGAGTTTGAAGAATTTACTCTAATGCAAGGTGCCAGGGAGAGAAAAGCACATGGAAATTACGAAAAAGAAAATGAATTTATGTATATATAACAAAGAAAACGAAGCTAATCATGCGGACAGCAAATATTATGTGAATAGATACGCCCGCAGCCCGCAGTAACACGCCGCAAATGTTTTAAATGCAAGATAATTGGCCTTGGTAGCAACCAAGTCGGACGGCCCGATGGGCCCAACATGTGGTTGGACCAACCTGAGCATCTTCTCCCGTTTAGAGCACATACTCAGACATTTGCTTCTAATTTTGCTAGCACTCTTACGGCCCAGGTTAAAACCGGGTAAAAGTTTTATGTGGCCCATTCACCTGAAAAAGCTGCTGAAACTTGGTTTAGATTTTCTTGTAAATTATGCTTTTGTAGAAGAAAATTTGTTGACCCACACACTGATCGTCTAATGTCTAATGGGAAGAAATATAATTTTTATTTTTTCACGTTGTATTTTACCCAAATGAATCTTTGTTTTTCTAATTGCTTGTAGGTATATTATGTCGAAATGTAGGTATTTCAGAAGTTACGACTTGCGGTGATTTATTTAATTTCTTTAAAACGACACATCTGTCATCGTAATATTATTTGTCTCCACTTTTTTTTTTAAACTCAATTTTTATAGTTGTAAATATGATGTATCACAGATTCCCTTGTCATATTTGTTTACTGCGTCATAAATCTTTTTTTATTAGGCTTTTCATAATTTAATAACATGGCGTAACTACTATACGAGATGGTCGTGTCATTTTCTCTGCGGCAACGGCGACGACTGTTTGTTTAATCACAATAAAAAGCGAAAGTAAGTATTGAAGTAGGTAATTAAAATTAATGCTTTACGGAGAGCAAATGTTAGGGAATACTTTCTACTTGAATTATAGCTATTACATTTTCTTTTGATTGTTTATATTCCACTGAATGCAATGTTATTTTACCACGTTTTTATTAGCTCGTATTATTGTTTTTCCGGTACAGTTTTTTTTGTGTGTCCAGTACAATTTTTTTTTGTTTGTGCAAGATTGGATGATTGAAGATTTTTAACTAACTATCCGACTAGCTAGACGTTTGAAACTTTTAAAATATATCAGAACACGACGACAATGCATTCTTTTAAGACTTTTGGCCATCTTTAAGCAGAATTGATTTAATTTTCAGTTAATCCTGTTTTGTATGTTTCGGAAAAAAATTCGTTAAAAGTAAAACACTATTATTGGTTGCTAAGGGGGTCCCAGCAACTAAACTATTAATATATACGTGCGTTACTATGTAAATCAATATGAAATGTCAAAATGACATTTCAGTATTTTATAACATTTATTCAGTATTTCTTCAAGTACAAAAAAAAGTATTTATTAATACATAGAATTGTCAAGTTTATATGATTCAACGCAAAATTTAAAAACGTGGTATATAAAAAGTTATTTTTATCTTGAAATTATTTTGTATACAAATAGAAAATTTCTACTTGTATAACGAAGGAAGGAAATTTTTGAATGTATTTATCGAGGAAAACAGTTAAAGTTAAATATATTAAATAAACATAAAAAAGCATAGGTACGTATTATATTATAATTAGTCAGTGAATATGACTCGTTCTTTAAAAGAAGAAGAACTAGTTCTGGTGGGTCTGTTTTTTAACATTTAATACCTAGAATAAAAGCTCCTAATGCCTAAAGCTTGTTTTAGCGAAAGCCTACACACGGCCATAAACTTACTTCAGAAAAAAACAATGTCTAAAGAAACATAAATATACTTGTGCATGTACCTGTTCTATGCGAGGAGTATCTAGCCGCCTTATGTATATTAGTATATTATAATTCATTTTTACAATGGTTAGTTATGTTTAGGTGAGATAATGCAATGCCAATTTTTTTTGGAGAAAATGTTTACCCTCATCCCACGCTTTTCTGAATGACAGAGGTCAATTAGATAATACAATATTGTGAATGATATCCTAATGCAACATTGTTTTTTAACAGTTTGCATAAGTAAGTACTTACCTGTATAAAAGATTTATTTTTGAGTGTTTGCTTATGTAAGTATATGTTCATCATTGAGGGGGTTTTGCGTTCTCCGGAGTGATACTCATTAGCCGTCAGAATAAATAAGCCAAATAGTAACTATCTACATTAGTTCCTGTTCAACGAACCATAAGAGTAGTATTCGATGATATAATTTTCCTTTTTACATCAAGTTACTCCCAGGATACATACGCCAGGAGACGCCCTTACAGACGAAACTCGCATATTGTGTTACGCTCACATGGTGAACGGTGAACTATAATCAACTATGACTACCTACCGAAATTTGATGCTGGGAATTTTTAATGGAAAAACGCGAGATCTGGGGAGAATTAAGGGCTGTTAACAATCTGTGTTATTGGCGTTAATATTTTGTTTCTATTTCTAAGAATAGATTAACCGTGCGAGCTGAACACATATCAGAAAACAAATTGTATAAGTATGTGGTAAATTAGCATAAATTTAGTTGGAAACTGGAGCGTACTGACTTGGTATTAGGACAAATTTTAATATTATAGGAGTCAGAGTGACGTTCCATGGGGGGTAGGAAGGGCGTGCGGTGCTTTGGGGGCGCCGGGCGGCAAATGAAGGAACGAATACGATTATTACAGATTTTGAAAGCAATGACAGTTTTACATGAAGCGTTACAAATTAGTGTAAAAAATTACAAGGTGGTTTCCATGCCTGTTAGTGCCCCAGACTTCCACGTACGTAAGAGTCAAATTGTATGTAAGTTTTTTTTAAGATTTTTTTAATTTGTGTGTTTATTTGGAATAAGTACCTACAGAATATTATATTAGTTTATTTTATTACACTTTCGAGTGTTTATTGCATAGGTGTTACGCACAGAATTCGTCTACTTCTAAATTCCAATACACTTGAGTGGCGGAGAGATGCCGTCATGCCGTTTCCAAGGTGTGCCAAATTTATTCGACCATAAAAACAGTCCATGGAAACAGCATTTTACGTTTTATTATTACTTCTTTGATGTAGGTATCCCATTTTCCTACGATGAAAGCGTTTTGCATCATCTCCGTGCGGAATTCGTAATGGACTTAATTTTTATTGATTATTTTCGCTTTACTGATTGACGAGTATACAATGTATTTTTAATGATTATCTATTTGTTTAGGTTTTGACATTGAATACTTCACAGATCGAATAATATGTTTTATTGATATCACGTTTGATCAAAAATAGCATATTGTAATTTTATACAACCGACGCTGTTGACCTTCCGGAAATTGATGTCATACATTTTACGTGACCGCTCTGGCAGTGTTTCGAATATTGATCAAATATAATTGACGGACTGAGAATCCAAGGGGTAGAAGTTGCAATTTAGTTTTGCAATGTTTGGTAAATTGTATCACCTGAGTATAGAGCATATTAGTTTCAACATGGTTTCGGTTAAATTAACGCAGTGATAGCGAACCTATAGCACGCGTGCCAACTATTATCACATGAATGTTTTATTTTGAAAGAAAAAAGATACCTATAAACCTGATTAAATTTATCGGGTCTAGGACGATTTGGCACCGGACAACTGGACGCCACGGAATTCGAAAATAAATTGACGTTAGGTACTTATAGGTACCTTAAAAAAATATTCAGTATTATTATTTATATTTCAATGATTATATTATGATTTAATAGTTGGTGAGAATGTAAATATGCAGACGTAAACAATGATTTAATCGTGCATATATTTAAGTTCCAACGACAAAAGAGTTTTTTATTTTATATAAAGCCTTGGGCATGGTAATTCTCAATCCGCGATAAAGAATATATTATGTTAAGAGTAAAATTAATTCAAACTACTAGGTACTAGATAGAAAATGATTAAAATACCTCGTCTACACGTGTCTACGACAGTGCGGCGTCCAATTGTCCGGAGGCCAGTCGTCCCATTCCCAATTTATCGGCTTGCATTCAAATATAAGATGCTTGTTATTTAGCCTCAAATATAATCGTTGAAAATGGAAAACTGTTATATAATATGAAAGAAGCCTTGTTCAAATGCTTCCACGATCTCTTTGATAATTTTGAAAGCAAGGAAAAAAAATTCCAAATTATAAAAGATATGCCTTCGGCTAGAAACATGTTGAAAAATATACTTAAGAACTCAATTGTAATTTTTAAACGTTTTTAATAGCATTTAACTATTTTTTCATTTTTTCCCAAACTGCTCGGCACGTCAGACAGTCGAAAGATAATATTTGGAAAATTTTGACACGCGTACGTAAAAAGGTTCGCCAACTCTGTAATTAACGGTTATAAAAACAACCACGTGTGGTTTTTTGAAAGGCGTTCGCAGCTTCAGAGTAGTGTTTTGAATATCGATCAATAATAATTGATGGGTTCAGAATCGAAGGGATATAATTAGTTATAATTCAGTTTTGCCGTATTTGGTAAATTACCATTTTTTCATCTGTAAAATAGTCATAATTCTGACGTGATGACACGATGTGACATCACTAAGCAACAGATTTACCGACTGTCATTGTATTTTCGAATATGCATGTAAATTTGCGTTAATTAGATTGAACGTAATTTGACGTTCTATGAATGAATGCTGTGCCACGCCTGGATGAAATTATGTATTTCTGTGAATGAAAAAATAATTTGGTCATGATAAAATAATACATGCACTTGTATTCGCAGACCTCAATAATTATTCATCACTGCCCATTCTATGCTTATTTTTGGAAACAGCATGTTTTAGTTTCAGACAAATGCAATTTCGATTGCATTAATTAAACTTTTACAACTGTGGAGATTAATTTTTCGCTTCTGTAAGTACCGTAGAAAATGCAGTTTTTTAAAAATAAATAATAAACACGTATGCAAGTGGAAGTGGGTTAACCAGTAATTAACGTGATTTAAATATTTTCTGCATTAGAATAATTCGAAATATTGAAAGTATTAGTTTTTTCCCCGTAATTTTCCGTTATTTCCAATCGTTTTTATTCCGTTTAACGTCGTACTTTAGTTTTAATCGTAGGAACTGAGAGATACGTAGATAGGTACAAATAAAAAAAGCATGAACGTCTTTTTTACTCCATGAAATTTTCTCAGTAGTTTTATCATCGCCTATCATACATTACAACATGGCTATAAGATAAATAAAATCATCCAATAATATCTGACGTTTATTCAGTCAGTGTTTACCGTTTAGATTTAGCTGTTAATTTAATATGTAGCAGATTTTGCAATGCTATCGAAATAACGAAAACATGTCGACTTGTCTGAATTTATTGTTTGAAATTTGGCCCACTTATATCGTTCTTTTTAAATTATTTATTATTTTCAAATTATTTTGTGACATTTAATGCGACACAGCTGACCGTTTTTTGGTTTTTTTAGTGTTGGCTATTTTTGTATTTTTTCATGTCATTTGATTAAACTTAAATTACAGAGTTAAATACTGTTTCCTCAGCCAAGTTGGTCAAAATTACTTAGGGCCAAATGCGAAGATCTCGACGTTATGTAAAACGTACAAATTATCAATCATATGCATAGTTGACCGTTTAGCAAATCAATTAACACAAATTTGACAATATTGTGTTGATTTTGGTTGAATAGTAGGGTGGAGGCTAGCAGAAATATCGCGCAAGTCACCCGTTGGATTGCCCGAAAATCGACTACAACCTCGGCAGTAATAATATAAAGAGAGTCGGTATTGTTCGGCAAATGAAGCCGTGTTTCTTGCTTATAACGCACAGTAGAATCTCAATTTTATTATTATTAACTTAACTATGAAACTTTATAGTTTATAAACCGCCATGTTGCTTCTCAGTACGGCTGCCAAATTTAAACACAACATAGCTAAGCATATGTTCTACTAATTTAACTAAAAATAATTACCTACTAACATTAAATTTAACACAAAAAACAATACATATTTTCACCAACACATTCTTAAAATTTTAAAATTTATCACAGTTTCGTTGCAATTTAAATCCTAAATCATTAAAAAGCATTTAGAGTAAAATATTATATAGGTATATTGTCGACACTTCTGGACACTTATTGATTCGCTGGCAAATAACCTAGGGGCATCCGAGTTTTTTTTTTTTTTTTGATTATATCAATTCTCACAGAAACTCAGTACGTGCCCGAGGAAACTGGTTAAGAATCACTGCGTTAAAGTAAAGAAAACCAAAAAATAATGTTTAATAATATGTAGGTATTATGTTCCGCATATTATATTTTGTTAACAACAAAAAACTCCCCAAACACTGGCATGTCTCACGATATCCACGAAGTTTCACCGAAACCAAGATATTTACTTATTTTTTACTTTGAAAGTATAATAACATGCTTCTTTTTTATTTACCGCTTGTTTTCGTACGTTATTAGTAATACATGTAACTAGCAAGGCTACTAACGATTGTGGAAATCTCGGTGCGTGTAAAAAACGCCGTGAGTGAAATCCTCCTAAGCACGCGACATTTCGGTGTTATTATGATTCCGATGACAGATTTAGTCGGCGTGTGAAAACTAAATTTGTTGAAACATCTATTCGCTAACCAGCTGGCCGGACGCTTCTACCAATGAATCACAAGATTCGTAATTTTGCGTATAATATGTAATATACCTACGTGTAGGGGAATACGGGGTATAACGGAATCTCATAGATAAATTTTAAAATAACGCACAAGACGGTCACGCAAAACCAGTCGAACTTGGTTATTAGTATTTTTTCGCTTATAACGAAAAGAGGACAACGTGCGTATAGGTTGATGTTCTGTTTGTAAACAATGCGTCTGTGTGAGTATTGCTTCGCCTCAACTTTAGTTAACACATCTATACTTGGACACTTAACTAGTGTCATAAACGTAATCCGAACCCGGCGGCATGGGTCTAGTCAACTTGCCCGGTCGGATTTTATTGCTTAGGGTCGAAAATATTGTTTTTAAACAATCGACCTGCATGTATTTATTTATATTTGAACTCCACTTAAAGTGTTAACGAAGACGAAAGAACTTGACATTTAATTGTATTTAAAATACGGACTGATCTTTACCATTTTATGGACCTACTTATAATTTTTTCTCATGCCTCGGTAGGGGCTTATCGGGCTATTTATCTGTTTTTTTTTTTTTTTTTTTTACTTTTTACACATTAAAACATATTTATTTGAATAATTTTATTAATTTAAAATTAAACGAAACAATATTTTATTGTTCTTAAATAATGAGTTTTTCACGAAGGCCTCAATTCAGTATAGGTACTGTTATGCCCCGAGTTCCCCGACATATTGTGATTTTAAAATACTTTGTGTTTAACTAGCTACTCTGAATATGAGCGATAGAATTTAATTTAATAGAATCACGTTGCACTAAGTAACTAAGATACATCTTTGTCCTCAGTATGCGAAATGACACATGCACTGCGTCAGTTAAGACGACTCATTTCTTGTAGGTACCCGAAGAATTGACGGCACGGGCAGGAAGTTTATTTAAAAAATACTATGGAGTACCTACCTGCTCTGCGATATTGATTCAAATAATAATCACTATTAATTATTGTCATTACATCTTTGTGTCACCAGAATAACATAAACTAATACTGATCGGAGTGTCTCGATAGATTATGAATAATTTGAGTTTACAACCAATCGAATGATTTATACCAGTGAATTTATCTTTGTATCCATTCCTGAACGCTGCAACAGGGTAATGGTAAAATACCTGAATTTAAATCTTTTGTTCTTTGGTAAATTTAAGATAAGAACAAAGTTTATTTTTGATTGCAACAGTTTAATTTCTCCATCTAAACTGAGAAACAAATCCAATGATAAATTGCATAAAATTAATCGTTAACTATGCGAAAATGTATTATATTATAATATCGTGTTTTATTTTAATTAATAATGTGTCTTCCAAGAATGGACAGCACAAAGTTTTCCGACCACAGTGTTTTCCGTGAACCTTAATTTTCTTGGCTGAAAAATCTGCCTCGGCGCTTTTTAGACCCGCAATAAATTATATGGAAATTAAAACAACGATTGCCTACATATTATTATTTACGTACGTTCATTTAGAAGAAGTGTATCCACTCAATCTGGCACATTATATTATACTGGTGAGTGGTGATAACGATGACTGCGTATTACGAGGGAGGTGAACGTTTTCTAAATTAATACTTGTTGGTTTATATCCGTTCCATTGAGCACTTGGACATCGCTCCAAAGAATTCCTGTGTCTTCATCAGTCAAGCCAGCATCCCATAGCTTCTAGTTATCCACAATCAGTTCTTAAAGGATTTCATGCATCTGTACCAGCTCAGTTTCAATATTTAACAGCCTTATTTAATAATATATTGGCATATTATTCCGTGCGGTAAGTTTCGTAATTTCTATCAACATTCCAACATCCTGCACATCATTATGTAAATCTTCTTCGTAATCATAGTTGAACAATAAAAAAAAATGTTCAGGTTTAACCGGTCTTTTCAAAGCGTGGTTCAATGATTTTCAACAAGAATAAAAATTCACTCTCAAGATTCAAGCCTGAAGACCGGTTCGAATTATATATGTAAACAAAATTAATTAAACGATAATCGAGATTAAGATTATAAAAGTATTGGTGCTAATACCAAAATGTAATTTGTAGGTGCCTTCTACCCGTGTACGTATATCTATTGTGTGGATTGTGAATTGGTCGCGCATTCGTCCTTTCTAAAAACAGTCTTTGTCTTTGTGTCAAATGTAACGCATAAACGAAGAATCTTCGTTTTTTTAATTAGGTGCCTATTTTATGCGCATTCGATGTTGATCTATCTACGGAAAAGATTCGCTACCCCTGATGTAGGTGAATTTTAGAGGAGGCCAAAGTCCCACACATAGTTAAGATTTTATAATGAATGAATTAAAATTTCCATGTAACTTATTCATGTGACTTTGGAATGAGTATTATTTTTAATGATGATAAAATTCACACAACACCTCTCTTTAATCTTTATAGTAAGTTACGCCATTTTACGCCAAATGTCTTTAAAATACTATTATTTTGAAGGATTTAATTTTAATACGAAAAAATAACCGTGTAAAACAGTCATTTAAAATCGCAATAATGTGCTATATGCAGGGTGTGTATAGTTTATTCACGTACCTACTGTTAATTACATTGTTATTTTAATTATTCAATATTGAATACACACAAGATTTAAGAATGGATAATAAGGATAAACAGCTGTCAAACGCAGTATTTCTTGTACAATAAAAGGTTGTAGAGTCTGTCTTCTATAAGCTGGCGTGCTGTTTCCCCCTCGCTTCAGCATTCAGCACTGCATTCCCTCTCGTTCCTTCCCATTGAAAACTTGCAACAGTCGAACGCGATGGCAGAATGCTTTCCGTCCGCAAACGGCGTGACGTGAACGCCAGCTTATAGAATACAGACTCTAGTAGTGTATTTTTGAATTCAACATTAATCATAATAAATTGTCCTACTTAACTCGGTAGTTTAGCACAAACAGTCACCAGTGAGCGATAATAATATTTGTATGTTTGAATCCCACTCCCGAATATATTCTTAGATTATGATTGTTTCTAAGGCTCTTAGTTATGTATTTTCTATAATTTATAGTTTATACCTAAGTGTTTCTTCGTGATACTTCAAAGATTTCCCTTTTATGCATATATATATATATATAACGCATTGTGACATTTCTCAGCGTCTCTAGGGTTGATTCATGAGAAACTACAGTCGCATCGTTATGGGCGCATACGAAAAATATTCCGATCACATTAAGCGGGGAAACTCCGGTGATATATTACTGGGAATGTGTACGGTATGGCAATTGGCTGGCGGCGGGAGGCGTCGGCAGGATGAGGAGCGCCGCGGCGTGTGCCAGATTCGTGGACGCAGACGCCCGATCCAATAATTGGTTTATCCCTCGCTGCGACTTCTCCTCTCCGATGATACTATCTGGCGATGTTTTGTTTTCGGTATCCCTGCAGACCCGCCTCGGGATTCAGATCATTTACAAGCTGTTTGGATTTGGTCTATGTTTGGTGGTATAATGAGTAATCGCTTATATGATTTTAATAGTCAATATCTTCTCGACTAAACTGAATCATCAAGCGCCTGAAATATGTCACCGTTAATTGACCGAACCAAATACCGCCACCGCCAAGGTTACATGTGAATTGTACGTAAAACATTTCACCGTGCCACAGTTCGCCGTGAGCTTTCTTATCGGTCTACGGTCTCCAATTTTATTAGATTCAATATGAACATTAATTCAATTTTCATAGCTGATTTTGGCAAAATTCATGAATTCAAGAATGAAAATCTAACCTAACCTAACAATTAATCCAGTATAACGACTATTTTCAAAATTTGCTGCTGGTTTCCTGTACAGTGTATACCGACAAGAACCGTGTTTTATTTAGACATGCATTTTATGTCAGTACTATACGACCCAAAGAGGTTGAACGGTCTCAACGGACATTTTACAGTGACGTGTGATACGGCGAACTGCATACGTACACGTTTCCGGACACGCACCGCCAAATAGTGATACACTTGGGTAACACGTGTGACATCTGTCAAAACACGATATTGCACACAAAATTTTAGCAAATCTATCATTGGTACCTACTTCGTTTATTCGTACGTAAAATGAAATCAAATTTTCGATAGAATCAAACTAAATAAATCTTTTTCGTTTCTCAATTCCGACACTATTTAGTGTGTCGTCCCAATTTCATCCGTCATAATCATAGAGATATTAAATAAAAAGAGGGGTAAGCAATCGGCTTTTTCATACAACTGAATGAAGCAGGCCAACAAAAGCCGACAACTTACGAGAAATAGCGACGCGATAAAAAAAATACAGGGCATCACGGAGGATCTACTTTGATAATTAGAGCGTAGCCATATAATATAATGTTAACGTGGAAAATTTGCCACAAATTGATTACCAGCCTGCCTCACCATACTTTTTCACCATACTTTCATATAACCTGCCGCCCCTAGGTCATAATATACGGAGAGCCTTCATTAAATTTGCGTATGTGGAAGAAAACGGCGTCAGATCATGTTTTTATTCAATGTGGACAGTTTAATGCACTTTCATCCACTTTTTCTACCGATTTGTCTATTTCTTAAACTATTCAGTCGTATGTCAAATTAATTACATTTTAAAACTTGATTTTTTGTGGTTTTTATAAAAGAAAAACGTTTCTCTAATACAAGTAAATATACCCGTAATTTTTAATTCTCTAGTTCATCCATATCCTATATTTTATCTCTCTGAACAATTTTATTGCGTGTTTCTCAAATTTTCCACTGACGGGGATATACATTCAGCAGTTGAGAGAGAGAGAGATAATATAATGGGAGAAAGAGTAGAGAAGTCCTCGGACAATTTGTGAAATCTCCGTCCGGATGATACATAAGCTGATGATTAAACTGACTCGTCTTATTTTATTATTTCATATTTATTTTTATGCTTAAATACCGGCTTGACATTTAAGTTTTTATGATCGAGAAGAGCTTCGAATTCTTGACCGACCAACTGTGTGACGGCAGACACGCTGAAAAGCACAGTGTGTTCTGTCGGTATTTATTAAGTTTCAATCGAGACGATCCGGGTTAATTGAAATAATTATTAAATACCTATTTGTATTTAGGATATTTCTCAATAATAGATAAACTCAGAGAACCGCAAAAATGTTTTTTCGATTACTACATGACGATTACAACAGTTGCTGGTTGACATTATACCTAAACCGTTTTATGCGAAATCAGTGCAAACTGTACATCTGTTTTATCTATCAATATCTATCTAATTAACTATTTCTTTTATTCAAACGAATAATTCACAAGATTTAAGAATATATCATTCTGATTATTGAACAAAGTAACATGAGCCGAAGTAACATGATTTCGAAGAGCGCTGAGTGGTAGGTATTTAATAGCCAATAGCTTAAATATTGTCGTGATTAGTATGTCTTCCGTAGCATAATGGCTGAATGCGACGAGTTTGGGGCGTTTACCCGTTGGAAATGCCGGGTTCGATTCCCGACCGGTTGGCTTACTTTTTTCAAAAAAAGTTTTTTCTATTGGTTGTGATATACTCTCTCAGTTAGTGTTTTTCTAAATTATATAATGTTCAATATCTATCTACTTTTTTAATAATTGGCTTACCAATCCGGTGTGTATCTTGCAATGACGAAGACTCCATACTATGCATTGCAATTGCATATCTTGATTATTATATATTCTACAAAAATAATTTAATTTGCCAACGACATCCGTCGTATAATATGTAGAAATGTATTATAAATATATACAGAACCGTCTGTCAAAGGTTTAAAAAACATGCGTCTGCGCCAACTCTATTCATCGTATGTTTGGGATTATTGTGCGATGAAAATTAGTTTTTGTTGTATGGACTTTATGTCACGTGACCTCAGCATGTCTCGCAATCTATGCAAAACGATTGGCTCTGATATGCGTGAGTCGAAAATCTTTGTACATAATATTAGATACCTATTGTCTATGACTGCAGCTTCGTCCAAAATAATTAAGGCTATACATACGTTGAGGCATGGTCTAAAGAGATCGTGGCTAGACGATGCGCGGATTGTGCAAATGACGCGTGCCGAACAACATATAATTTGTCATAAATGCAACATGCGTCCATTTAATGTTCTGCTTATTGTTCTCTTAGTAACAATAATAATATATTCATTGACATGTTTTCTTTTTCAAGTAAATGGGTAACGATTTTTAGTCATCTTTACACGATTTAATAATTAATACCCCCGTCGCCATCACGAAACAAATTGACGTGTTCACAGCTCGCTTTCGCTCTCCGATTGCCAGCGAGTCCAAAATTTCGTCGCACCTATAGTTGAAAATTATTTGCCGTTTCACTGAAGTATGCTCTTAATAACAGGATAATTTAAAAAAAATCTGTGGCATTCAATCACGTATTACGTAATACAAAATAAAATAAATTTTGTCTGATAATTTTTGAAGTGTATGTTTAGGAAAATACATAATTTAAACTCATCTCTCAATTTTATATTGTCAGTGAGCTATTATTGCAATCATTGTAAAGCGCATTATAGTTCGTAGCGTCCACGTCATGACGTGTCATCTCAAAGTCTGCTACATAATTATGTGTGAACAGTGGTAATGATAATATTTCCCAGGATCAAGTTGACTTTTTAAATCAAAGTGAACGAATTATAATTCTAGCGAAAATAATATTATTTACAACGATTTTAGCACAGACGGAGCGCGGATAAGTTTATGTTTAGTTTTTTTTAATTCTCACTATACGGCGAGGCATCAATGAAACCCACGCTTTTTACCGTTTGGAATCTCAATTTGTACGTTAACGAACTGTATCGGATTTAATAAGGTGAGGAAAAACATGACATAATAACACACCGATAGGTAGGTACTGTGTTATATTGCTCTGGCGAAGACTGCCTGTTGGACGGAGGCAAAATATATTTCAAAATCAAATATTAATTATAATTATTATTACTTATCATATTTTATTTTAATTGCTTGTCGTGCTAAAAACAGTTTCATCTTTCGCTCGTGAAAAACCAATACCTCGTATGCCACATCATACTATTTGTGCATGAGATGAAACAAATCTATGTTATCTCTATGATTCCATCAAATTTATCACGTATTTTTCGTATTCTACTATTAATCTTAATAGTGAAATACAATAAATGAAGAATTTTTATGCCTTGATAGTGACTAAAGAGAGTTTTCTTCATCTCGTGTTTTGTGGCATACGAGGTATTGTTTTCTCGTGCGAGCTTTATTGCTTTATTCCTGGTGGTAATTGGTGGACAAGTTGAGTTGAATTGTCGTTGTAATGATTCCTGTTTTTACTGGTTTTATTGGATGGGTTCAGTTTATTTCGAATATTATTATATTTTTGTATAAAAAATTTTCCCCCGCCAAATCGGTATCGCTGGTTAATCACAAACCCAATACAATTTAATAATATTTAATTTTAGCCACTCCGGTTATAAAAATGTGATTAAAATGAGGTGTTAAGTACCTACCTTTGAATCGTATTTGCCGATATTTTATAAAAAGCAAACTTCACCACGATACTTATCGTCAGCTGAATGCAGAACTATTCTAACCATTTTTTTTCATCAGTAATCCTACTAAAATATGATGCATCCATTTAACCATAAAGATAATAAATAATTTCAGTAAGTTGTTTCAAAAAACTCTCCTCAAAAATTTCAAATGTAAGTTAGAGTAGTTCTGCATTCAGCTGACGTTATGCTGTCTATAAAAGAGTATGTGAACGTCTCCAGGAACACTCCCTCTCCAATCTGTCTCGATATTCAAAACGACAATTAACGTTAGATATGTATGTATCTAAGACCTATACATTGTATTGTTCTGAGGATGAATTTTTAGCCCATAATAGTTGTCGAAAAAATGTAGAATTAACGAAAATTAAAAGTTTTATATAACTATACATAATTACACACTTTAAGTTAGTTGGTAAAATTAAAAGATAGTTAACAAACAATACATTTATATAGTTTCCAAAATACAGTCAGCCGGTTTTCGCTGTACACCCACGGTACCACTGAATAAACTAGTGGCACCCAGTAGGTGGGGCATGGCGTTATTTTATTTCGCTACAAGAGAAGGCTTTTTTAAAATACATTTTTTGACGTCTCCGTGACAGATGCCAGTCAACTCGGCACTTCACGTTCTTTACCTATTATATTTTCATTATTGTTTTGGTGACAAATAAAAAACATTGAAAAATAAGCCCAAAATCGCGCGAATTATTACGTTGAAGCTATACAGCACACTGGTGAGTGGAGATAGATACAGAATCACAAATAATAGGTTACAAAATATTATGAATACCACATATTAAATTTACTGTATCACAGTTCACTGTGAGTTGTCGTTACGGAAAGAGTTGGCCGTTTGAGATCAACATTGCAGACTAGTAATGTTTCAATTTTATTAGATTAAATACGAACATTAATAAAAGTGTTTTATTTAGACATGAAATTGATCTCAATGCTGTACGCCCATCGATTTTAGAACATTTCACGGTGAACTGCGATACGGCCAACTGAATTCGTACAATTTTCCGGACACGCACGCAGATAATAGTTGTAGGTAATCAGGGACACAGAAAAGCATCTTCGATAGGTACTGTAGACACGAAACCCAAATATATGAAAGTGAAGCTGAAAAAATGGTTACTACCCAAGGCTAGTGATTGACTTAGCTGCAAATCATTTCGCATTGCAGATTCATTGTGGTTAACATCACACTGTTTTTGAGTTGTGATTTACTCGCCAGGTTGCACCGAGATAGGTATAAATGCAGATCATCATTATTATAAAGCTTAATACAAGGTTGATTTTTCCTAAGCTTTCAACCGCCGTGTCATATTTTGTCAATTGACAGTTTTCCTTTCGGAATCAGATTTGACATAATATTTTGTTTTAGACAATTTTATTTCAATTTATCAACGTTAAATATTTTTTTATGACAAACAAATCAATCGCCACCTACCCCTTCAAACATTCAGCTTTCCATTATTTGGTTACCACTAATTAAGATGAACAATCGCCAAGGCATAGCATATTAATTTTTCTTCGGCGAACAATAAATTTAAACTAAAAACTTTCCGGAACATTATCAAACAATGCTTATATGAATCCCTCTAGGCATATATTATAGCATAAATCCGGTTCCGACGGCCATTATATTATGTAGATTGTGTGCTACTTGAAAACACGAGCCGAAGTATCTGGATGGGGATTTCTTAAAACAATTTGACTCGAGTCGAGACTTACCCCGTTGCCTTAATAAGAACATTTCCCCTCCGCCGATAAGACAGCGTGCTCCCGATCGTCTCGCTTTTCCTGACCAACATCCCCGCTCTCACGGGGCGAAAACAACCCCCTGAATTCCTGGGTGGGCGGCCGCGGGGAGTCGCTCGTTCCCCAGGTGGAGAGTTTTCGGCGGGTGGAAAAACCTGAGGCCGCCACGTGGCTCGCCGCTCACGTGTTCGGCCGGTCGATATCACGCGGGACTGCTGCCCGAACTTTGATGTAACTACATACTATGTAGGCAACTGCTAGTACTAATATTGTAAGACTTGATGTAGCTAAATTTTGTTGAAGCATTTTTTATGTATTTAATATTGGTTAGTGTAATTAGGCGGTTAAGATCCGACATAACTAGTGCATACTAAACTTTGTCAGTCAAACGTATTTATTTTCTTAGAACTAAGACTACAATGTGTGGATAGTGTTTGTTAGTTTTTAAAATTCAATCAAACCCTGACTAATTCAAGCCATGTTAGATAATAGTCAAAAAATAATTTTGACTATTTTATAGATAGAAGGCAATTTTTTATCGATTATGTTTTGGTTTCGACAGGGCTTCATTAATTTTAAAAACTAACTACCACCATCTGTAATATGTACCTATTCTTATTTCAACGAAAACAAATACGTATGACTGAAAATGTGTGCACTTTTTTGTTAGATCGCCCATAGCATACCTAAACTATTACGGCTTGGTTTAGGAAAGGTTTAATTGAATTTTGAACACTGACAACTAGGTACCTTCTGCAAATTGTATTTTTGGTAGAATGAAAACAAATAAATATGACTGACAAAGTTTAGTATGCACTGTTTATGTCGAATCTTAACGGCCTACCTCCACCCTTCGCCACTGCTAGTGGGTAACCTTTTCTCATATTTTCTACTTGATCAGTTTCCTATCACGTCATTGTAGTTAGGTGTATACTTACTATAATAAAACGCAGTGTCATGTGTAAGCTTTTAGTACCTATTGCAAAATTTAAGAAAGAATCTACAACTTTTTACTGTGGTAGAAATTAATGTTCTGTCCGTTGGCGCATTGAAACGTGACAGTTATAAACTATTGTTTTCGTGGTATACCCACACTAGTGGGCACTTTTTCCAGAATATGTCAAACAATTGCAAGAATCGTTCATATTCTAATGAATTCATTTTTAAATAGGTAGGTACCTACATGCCATAGGTATGTATGTATTTTTACTTGGTGATAATATCTGTAAGTGGATTTGTAGAATATATCATAGGGTTGCTGCCAAAAGTTGGGAAGTCGATAACTTAGGTAGGTAGAGTCAAGAACGGATTTTGTGTCCATATATATAATTAATGTGAGCAACGTATATGCATATAAAGCACAAATAAATTAGCATAATGCCTGACTTTAGAGGCATGTCAAACAAGGGTGCAATTGGTACAAGGGTGCAATTGATTTTGATAAATAAATATCAAGACGTGGCTCTAAATTAAATAAATAAACACTTACCTAATTCCTCGTCTAAGACCATCTGCGATCATTCCCGTTTTTTGTAAAAAAAAATATTTCGATGATCCAAACGGCAAAAGCGATTAATGATTAATGGGTGTAGGAGCCAATTGAAGATATTGGACCAAAACGCAGACAACGCTTATCTCGGAAAATGAGACTTTGTCCGAAAACAAGACCGTTTTTCAAGTCTCTTATAAATTTTCTTCCACTGTTCGTATGTCTGTTGTGTACCGTCGTATCTTGCGAAAGGATTGATGAGACCCACTCGTCAATGGTGTAAATATGATTAAGTAATATAATATTATCCAATGAGTGTTCACAAAATATGTTGACTATCGCTGCGCAAAGTAAGCAAGTACTTACACACTTACTTCCTGTTAGGTATGTACTAGTATTCCTTCCCCGGTTTAACCCGTCGATACTTTCGACGATGTACCTAATTGAACACTTGATACTTTGGATAACCTCACCCTCGCCGCTGGTTTTTGGCTTTTCCGTAAGTTAAGTAAATACACACTTTTGTTAGTACGTATATCCACTTCTGCATACACCGCTCGAAATGGTGCTTTTTAAAAACCATTCACGACGTTAATTAATACAAAATAAACATCGGTTTTTTTTAATGAATACACATTTTATATATATAATATCAGCTCTTCTTGGTCCTCGTGGCTGAGTATCGTGACCACCTTGATATGTTGCCAACTTTTGAGGGACAAAGACTTTTCACCCCTCTCGATCCTCTGCTTCTCTCAGGGCAGAGTGAAGGCTGCCAACAGTCAGTTCCTTCACTTGGTCGCACCAGTGCGCCGACGCTCTTCCTCTGCTTCGCCTTCTCTGGAGGCCACTCCAGACCACCAGTCTCTCCAGGTTATCCGGTCCGCACCGAATAATATCTCTTAAAAACTGCATTATGCGTATCAGACATTGTCGAAAGCCGTGTATAATAATATAATATATTGATTATTATTTAAAATGTACCTACTCGCAAAGGCAATGCGGTCACATTGCGACGGTTGTGGGTTCAAGAGCATTCGCGACAAATATTTTTCCAAGTATTTTCTGATGTTTCTGTTGTAGGTGATTTTAATAAATAACATTCATTGATTTTCTTTAAAGATTTTAAAGATTTCCATGAATTTTCATTTACATAGCTACAATACGTACGTAATTATTAAACCTGTTACCTGCTTCGTAAAACGTGTCGCTGAACGTGAAGTATTTCTATGGACTTTTTCCTTGGTCATACATCCAATTAAGTTACGGGCATCCTACTTAATTACGATAATTTTAACTGGTAATTCTTACATGAAATGTTTATCAAATTGCGTTATGATGTTAGCTATCGGTTTTTATATATTGAATTAAGGTGGTTATTAATTAAATAAAGCACATTGGCGCGATATCAGTGATTATACAGGTTCAAACCCATCGGGTGTCGTATTTTTTTCAAAAGAGTTTTTTCTGGGATATATTATATGAGGTGTTTTCAAGTTATATATGTTCAATAATATGGAATGTTACATTCCCAAATCTTGTGAATTATTCGCTGAATAAAAGAAATGGTTTATTAAATTTTTTCATTGGTGTTTTTCGAACGAAATTTTATGTTTTCACCAAACAGGATCCCGTGTCCGTGCAAGTGAATTCTATCAAATCCCTAATGTATTATAATAATTAGTTGCATCGCGTGATTTGTTTTGAATACATTTAATTTCCTAGGTGCCTGACTAATTATATAAAATACCTAACCCAAGAATTAATATTGTTTGTCACATATCAGGTTTTGTTCAAAGTCTCGCAGTCAAAACTGCATAAGTCACATTGTTGCCCAACTTCCTTAGACGTCATCGTTTAACTTCGTTTTATTTATTAACTTATTTGCAGCCACCACGATTGATATCTGTATTATATTTTACGACTCACGACATATTGCGAATGTAATTTTAAGTAACATCGGGGACAAAGGAAACGATAAGATGTAAGTACCTTACCCACCTGTAACCTGTGCACTTAAAGTTGTCCCGTATATGCTGCTGTCCAGGTGATAATTTTCGCGTGGCAGGTGATCGACTCAGGTTCAACGTCCGGTCGCGTGGATGGGCTTTAATTTCGCGAAACCTTCATTAAATAACCGACGAATGCGCATGCGGCCTTGTTGTCGCGTATAATGATGAAGGATGCAGGTGGAACGGTGAGATGCAGCTCTGAATCCACCTAGGTACCCAATTATGACCAGCTGCAATTTTTACCGATTTAAAATATTTTCCCCGCATTCATTTTTTCCTCGACATCCTGCTGAAATATGAATGAATGCGTTGTATTTCTGCACACATACTTAAGGCCGGTTCGGACCGGCCGAGTGATTTAGTAGAGTGGCGAGTGATTTAGTAACTGAAAAGTGTCTGAAACTGAAAAACACAGTGCATTAGTGAGTGACGTGTCAAAATGAACAGAGCGACGAGAGCGACGGATACTTCAAAACGGACACCCGCGCGACACGAGAGTGCTGTCGTCTGTCAGATAAACTTGTAACTTCAAAAATAATTCAAATGACATACCTCTTTACTCATCCTCAATAACAACAAACTTTCTGTGAAATATTGCCATTTATCTACGGATCTATCAACACACGTTCGCGACAGTTTGTCGCATTGAAGTATAATAACTATAAGTTATATTATTTCGAGTAGTATCTTCGCTCCAACGCTGTGCCATCTCTGCGGCAGTCGTCGACTAATGAACTCGCCTATTCAGACTTGTTTCGTGGCTTGTTTAGTATTTAGTGATACGTGGTGAGGGTCGCTACTCGGCCGAAATAATAGAATAAAATGGAACGACTGGACTGGCGATTTTACTAAACTACTCGACTAAATTTGTCTGTTCAGACATGGTTTTTTACGTAATCACTAGCTACTCGACTAAATCACTGGAACAGTCCGAACAGGCCTTTATTATTAGTTGGCTGTCTATTTGATAATGCTACTTGATAGTACAACTTGACTGTATTACGCATACTCGTAAAATTAATTATATTTCTAAGGACTTCTGACTGTATGAAGAGATTACTCGCAGAGCGCATTTGGGCACCTGAATAGTATAGTATCTTCAAAAGCGACGCTCCACTGTGTCTTAGGCGTTAAGTGTCCAACCAATGTGTGCTACCAGTGCTCGCGTATGCATGCGAAACATGCACCCTTAACATATGACAAATGAGTAACGCAACGTGGCATGAACATGTGCATGTTGGACATAACACGGAAAGACAACAAAATAAACCAATGGACATAGAGGCAGACAAGAGTACGCGAGGTCGTCAATCAGATGGAATGGTAATGTGCTGAACGTGTCGATTGGCAAATGGACAACCACTGGACAAATGCCGTCATTCATTGGTATCCAAGATACACTAAACGACCACCCTAAACCGAACTCATAAAGTTCAGTTTCGGTTCGGGTTCAGCGTAGAACTAGGAGAGGTTTTCATCCAGCAGTGGATTAAACCCAGTTGTTGATGATAATATTGTACTATGTTGTTCGTCAACTCCTGGAATACATCTGATTTATGTTGTCACCCGTGAATTTAATTTGTGGGATGGGGCTCCACCATGCCTATAACAAACTACGTGTCCCTAATAATTATCCACCGGATGACGTCGTTTTATTTTAACCCAACCGTTTATTTGTGGCGGTTTTATGAGACGCCAGTGACTAACACTTTACGATTCATCAATGCACTGCCTGACAATGTTGAGATATTCAATGATACGCTCTGTATATATTTTTTTAATTAACCGTTTCATAAAGTAGGTTTTATTCAATTATTCTAATGCATTTTATTCTTTCTATATTGTATAGTTTGTGAAGCTCTGGTCTATTTTGCCTAGGTCTATAATATACTTTTTCTTGTTTTGTCTGCGTATCGTATATAGGTACTACAAACTACATGTATCGTACCATAACTGCCTTTCCTCGAATTTACCTCAAGTGAAAAAGTAACTCGACCCATGTGGATTTTTTCAGTTTATGTCCCCACATTGACAGCGTATGATGCATGTCTGTTTGGACCCAATCATGCGAGCTATGTTTTTCGCGGCCATGCGTATGCAAATCCTTCCCCCGGGGCCACGTGCGTTTCATCATTGGTCATGTAATAAAAAAAAAATAGAATTCCCGTAATATGCTAGGGTCTAGAGCTATGTCATAAGAAACAATTCAATATACATGCAGACCCTTCTCCCGCGATATCCTTTTAGGCTTAGCTAGGATTTGGAGTATTTAGAATATTTAGAAATAACATGACAAAACTATCACGTGAATTGGGAGGATCGTCGACCGTTGATCAGGACAAGAGCATAAGAATTTAACAATTCCATTAATATACAACATAATGGCTTGAAACTTCGATAAAACTTCGTCACCCCCGGAAACTTGACCACACAAATTATGAAAATACGTTGGCATAGGCCAGGGCGTCTTGCTTAGACGAAACCAACAGAGAAGGACGAGATTTCAACTGTTTTTCTTCTTTAACAATTGTAGCAGAATTCACTTTTGCTCATAGACTTATTTGCCGAAGATACATTGAGACACAAAAAACGCTTTGCATGTCAGTTTACAAGGCTGAAAGAACTTTTTTTAATATGATTTATCATCATTTAGAATCTGATTTTAAACCGGGGGTCTTGTGACTCATTTGGGTCCACAAGAGCATTTCAAGGAATTTGTCAAGGGGTCACAGTTGAAATAAAATATTTAAACTGTATGGAAACATGTACTTATATTTATAATAATTTCATTAATCGCTTTAATCTGACATTTTAAAGTGATTAATTGACTTTTTTTTAAATAATGTAGAATATGTACACATACATGTTCTGTTTCATTGTAATTAATTTATAATAAAAATATTAATCACCTCAAGACAGTTTTTCCCGGCGATTCAGTGAGGAAAACGATGAAGATTTTAAGCTCCTCACAAATTTCGTAGGTTATCAGAAGGTTATAATTGACTTCGTAGCGTTGTTGCACTATATTTTGTGGAAGAGATAGTTGGCGATTAGTGTGATATATTCGAAATTCTTCATGTATGAAACACATAGTTAGTTGCAACGGTCTCATATCGTGTAAAGAAGCAATTTTCGTCTTTCTCGGAAAGCTCAATCTTTTCAAAATTAAAATTGGATGTCGTGCGACTCTTTGGAGCCGTAGGTACGAGGGTGGGTCAATAATTCCTTAGAAAAAAGCATTAAAACAGGTTTTATTTTTGTATTTTTTTTTTATTTCTCAACATAATTTCCTTGGAGCTCAATACACTTGGTTAGACGTTTCTCAATTTTTTTTAAACCGTCAGAAAAATAAGTTTTCGGAAGGTCCTCAAAATAAGCATTTGTCCGATCGATGACTTCTTCATTTGAAAAAAACGTTGTCCACTTAGCCATTTTTTTAAGTTTGGGAAAAGGAAAAAGTCACTGGGGGCTAAATCTGGCGAATACGGTGGGTGGTCGACCAATTCGAACTTCAATTCTTCAATTTTAGCCATTGATCGTAAACATGTGTGAACACGGGCATTGTCCTGATGAAAGAGAATTTTTTTCCTGTTTAAATGAGGCCGTTTTTCTTCAATTTTGTTTTTTAGCTGGTCCAATAAAGATGCATAATAATCCCCTGTTATTGTTTTTCCTTTTTCCAAATAGTCAACGAAAATAATTTCACGTGCATCCCAAAATACAGTAGCCATAACCTTACCAGCTGATTTTACGGTTTTCGCCTTCTTTGGACATGGTTTGCCTTCGCAATCCACTGCTTTGACTGTTCTTTCGTCTCGGGAGTATAGTGGTGTATCCATGTTTCATCTACAGTCACAAAGCGACGAAAAAATTCATCCGAATTGCGTTGCATGAGCGACAACAGGGCTTTAGAGGCCACCACCCTACTGCGTTTATTGTCGACTGTGAGCAAACGCGGCACCCATCTTGCAGAAATATTTTTCATGCCCAATTTGTCATGTAAAATAGAAATGACGCTACCTTTTGAGATCCCTGTAACCTCAATTATCTCACTCAACTTTAATCTTCGGTCACTTAACACCATATCGTGGATTTTATTGATCATTTCTGGTGTAGTCACCTCTACAGGACGTCCTGAGCGTGGTTCATCCTTTGTTGATGTACGACCACGTTTAAATTCATTTAACCAGTTATAAATAGTTGCAAGTGAAGGAGCAGATATGCCGTGAACTAAATCCAACTCATTTTTTATTTCCTTTGCTGTTAACCCTTTTATATTAAAATGTTTAATAACAACTCTAAACTCAATTTTCTCCATTTTCCATTTTTCCATTTTCCACAAGCAATTTTTTTTTTTAAATGTACGAGAAACACACAACAACCCGACCAATCTGATTGAAACTTCGCAGCATACTGAATCGGTAGTGCCGCTGCATGAAAACAAACCGCTTGCAGTACTAGTCGCGCCACCTGTCGGCTTTTCTAAGGACTTATTGACCCACCCTCGTACTATTACAATATTGCCTTCATTGGATTATTTAATTAGACAATGGACGTGTAGCTGCCAATTTTGGCGGTGGTTTATTTGCGTACGCGCGGAAATTCGGTGTAGTGTTTTCCGGCTCTCCTTCCGGGGTGTGGCGCCATCGCTGCCCCTGCCTGGTGGTCCGGACAGAGCCGGCGCAGGCAGGTAGGCGCGCCACTTTTACGGCTCACTCCGCCGCCCGCTTCGATGTCAAATCCGCGATGAATAATATAGCACCCTCATCCCCACGTCGTCCGCCCCCCCCCCGTTGAAACTTCGCGAGGTGTTGCCGACGATATCACTTGGCGGAGCGCCGCCCCAGACGATCGAGCCCAGAGTAAATTACACTTTGATTCCAGGATTGTTGACAGAGAAGCTTAACAAAAGACTGGTGGTCTACTGTGGAAATCAGTTGCAATTTTCAAAATGAGTATCACGAACTATGTGTTGAAAATTTCCAAGTATAAGTATCGGAAGGCCTGAAGATGCCTAAAGGCGAAACACGTGTCGCAAAAAACGACTCAAATGGTATGGTACAAAACTTGAATCCATTAGAATTTAAATTCAAATTTCATCAAGTAGGTACCTTCGGTCGATAGTGGGATGTTCATATTTAGAGAATATTTATACAATCGAAATTTTGTCTAATGTTTATGTTCTTCGTATCGAAACGAAAAGTGAAAATAGAGATAGCAGGATATTATTTTAGGGAATTTTTAATTCAATACGCTGATGCACGGTCACTATGATGCATTCACGTATTTCGGTAGCTGTTTCTTTAGACGAAAATTTAACGTACAAGTCTCCAGAAAGTCACATGACAGGATTTAACTCTTAATTATTAATATTTAATGATAAATGTATTTTTTTTAAATTGTTTATTCTTTTACGATATACAAACTGTATTAGGTAAAAGTAATAATTTTAGGAAGGTAATATGGAAAAGTTAAAATGGTTTGCAGGTCGAGTTTGTCGGTAGAAGAAGAGTGTAACAACATGTGTCAATATGGATTATCAGTAGTGGCTGTAAACCGAAATATCACTGAAAATTCAATGCGGAACGGGAAATAAGGGGGGTGTCTGGTTTCATATACACCATGTTCACCTATTCCACAAATTGCCATTTTTAGGCCGCCATCAAACGAAAATGTTTGTATAACAACAGAAGTTAATGGTAGTTTTTTAATAAGCTCGTGTGTCCTGTTACGTTTGGCAACACCACAAGAGTCTACTTTACTTCATTCCGCACTTGTCCCTCAGTTGAGGGCGCGTGCCGAGTGCCGGCCTGCTAATATTTAATTAATATCCACCGCCACGTTGTGGGGCGGGATTCGCTGGTTTATGGCATCGTTCCGTTTGACAGCCTCACCTGAACTTATCCGGCGTGGCCCGGCTGCTGTCTCTGACAGACGGAGGAGGCCCGGATCGCTTCGGCTGTTTGATGTTATTAATTATTACTCACTCCAATGGCTGCAAGAGATTTACAGGTGGGGCGTTTAGGGATGAATTTTGTTTGTGCGCGGCGTTTATTAAGTTGGGGTTGACGTTTCCATCAATGTATTTACCTACCTGTAAGTTTAATTACAGCTAACTGTCGGTGTGTCACCATGGTCTTGTAAACTGTCATATAACTATGGTTGGATGGCGTGACTTTGTGACATTATGTTTCTTGTGTAATTGACAAGTTGCTGCAATCAATAAATATATATATATATAATATTTTTTTATATGTACGTTTGGATCCAGAGCATAAACCTGAAAGGTTATGCGACTTGCTAACAACCATACCTTGTAAATAAATAAGTGTTTTGCGAGCACAAGGGACAGAAGTATTTATTTTGTTTGTCTCTCTATTCTCAGATACGCTGTCGTCCACTTATATGAGTTTTCTGTATTCGCAATACTCTCTCGATCGTTGTGCGGCTGATTTCACCACAGTTCTTTGACGAAACTGAGCAGTTGACACAAAACAATATTTCGCACCACAAATTTCAGGTGGAATGTATGTATGTATTTCCGACAGTATTCGGAGTCGTGAGATGTCGGGACTTTCCGTCGACTTACTAGAGTCGTTCGGTTTGCGTTACACTTCATTACATAAAAAACCATTGATTCCAATGATTATGATATTGTTATATAAGCAATCGTAACCTATAATAATTAAAAATGTGTAACTATTTTCCATGATTGTGAGATTAAACATTCCAATTTTCAACAACAATTCTTTGTAGTTTTCACTTGCGAGATTGATTTTTTTGGGTGCGAAACCAAACTATTAGTAAGGTTACATAGAAATTGTACCTACGTATTGCATTTCATTTTGCACAAAGCAATGTTCCACGTTTATTAGATTCAATTAGATTATACCATGAATTTGATATTGATAGACTTGATAAATTATGCGATATGATTATAGGTATTTATAATTTACCTATTTTCATCTCTCTTTTCCTTGTATGCACGTGTTTTTTAGATTTTATTTAGACATGAATTTTATATCAATAATATACGCCCAACTGCATACGTACACATCGCAATTCAAATAGGTTTTAAAAAAAACCCTGCTGTAGCGATGCGGCGGAGATCGACACCGTACTGTAGGGAAAATTTTAATACCTGTCGTGTCAGTATTTTATTCTATCAGTTTATTTCCTTTCAAAATGTTTATTGAGTTTATTCGTGTTCTATCGACGAGTCGAGTCGGGCACTTGACTGGAATGTAGGTGCTGGGTTCGCTTCCTGTTTATTGCCTGGCGTGGCGAATAGATCAGATCAAAGGCTTTTGATTACTCTCTATGAAAGTTCGTCATGCGATCTCGCTCATACATTCCTACTGTGATTTGTTTCGCACATAATAACCCGTGTGGGGGGCCGGCCCCCTTCACTTCGAATCGAGATTTAATCACACAGTGTGCCCTGTTTGACTCGATTTCATAAATAATTCCCTGATAATTAATTATATTGATTTTGTTCCCGTATAATGGTTATTTTTTTTAATCTCTGACGATACCTCGTTGCGTTGCGGTACGGTTTCACGCAAGAATAAAAGAAAACATCCATAATGCAAAGACATTGAAGGACATCTTATTCTATGTAAGATGGAGCCTAAAATGAAAAAAAAAACTATTATCTACCTACTGCAATTATAATTTCCGCAATATCCATTTTTCCATACAGTCTGCCATATCCAATGACGTAAACTCCATATAGGTAGTGTAGCTGACTCAATTATAATAATTATTTCCTTAATATTTTTTTCAAGATATTATCATTTTGATTGTGAGTACGTCAATAAATAGCGGATCATAATTCATTGGATATGTCACTCGAATATAATAACCTGGTCTGTCATTATCTCAGTCCCTGTATCGCTCCGCACAACATCTCATTCTGCCGAGACTCAGACCTCGGAACAGTATCAAAAGTATTGTATCATAACTACTGCAACATACTCTTGTACCAACTGTTTACGCTGCAAGTGAATCTCGTTCCTCCATCCATCGGAGCAACCACCAAGTCTCGACTTATTCATCCATAACAACATCACTCCCACATATGCTTAGGTGAAAAGGTATTTAATTTACCTATATATGGTTGCCAACATGAAAAATATTAACTTTTCTATATTTACCAATTCAACCATGCTAAAATTGATCCGGAATCGCTGCAGTTGTTTCGCACGAGGTTTGCTATTATATTGTTGACCATTTGCATCCCTCTGATCTACGATGGAGGAACAAACAATTTCGATGTCGGTAACCTCAATATTACGCCGTTTTGACATAATCACAAAAAAAAAACTGTCAAGTAGGTACATTTAGGACTGAAAATAAAACATTTTGCAAACATATCAGTAAACAATTAGAAAAAGCAAATAGGGAAATAATATATTCTTTTAACAGTAGGTATCCATTGACAGTAGTGTAGTGAAACAATAATGTATGTATTTAGTAATACCCAGGCTATGAGAAAATCATATACATTTTTTGTGACATCACCGACATCGAACTCGCCCCCCCTGATGAAAGGCCAGCGACTTACGCACTGGACTAATGGATCGGATTGACTGACCATTTTACTAAACTACTCGACTAAATTTGTCGACACGGTTTTTTACCAAATCACTCGCTACTTTACTAAATCATTGGCACAGTCCGAACAAGGCATAAGATAGCCGTCTTCAACTGTCCTTAACGTCATTAAAGGTAATCAAAAATAATGTTTTAAGTCAGTCGTAAAATATAGAAAATGGCGGCCGATATAGGTATATATTATATAAACGACTTTGCAACGTTGAACGAAATTGGATTTGATGTTTTATGAATATTATGTACATCATTATATACGATGGAAAAGTAATAATTAAAGACCCAGAATCAAGAAAAATATTAACACCAAAAACAAAATGGTGACTTGTAACTGATAGGGTCAAATGTAATTGAATGTAAGTATTAAAATAATTAATTCTCAAAAATTGATTTAAAAGTGGATTAAAAACTAAAATATTGTGCAGTTAATAAATTCATTGTTCAGTACAGACTTAACGATTAATTGTAATTCTGACTCAACAGCCTGATGGGATTTCATTGAATACGTACATACTGTAGTATGTTCGATACATTTTCATATGGTGTGTCTACTTATGTGTAATCATTTCTTGGGAAAAGGTCCCGTATTATAATAGTGAGTGTATCGAAGGCGAAGCAAACATATCGCAAGGGGCGAAAGGTGCGCGCGCACAGTTATCGCCGGCCCCGCGCCCTAACGCTGTCAAGTGAAAACCACCCTTACGCCGTACGCCCCGAGGTCTCGTATCCGCATTCACGAGGCTGGGCGGGGTTCCCTCCCTGCCCCTTAAGGAGTATCGGTCGCTCTGTGCCTTTTTAACCAGTGCACCCCGGTCGCCGAGTCGGTGGCACGTATCGCGCACCGGTTATCGGTTCAGTATACCCCGCGAATGCGTCTACCGGTCGATTATTTGGTTATTATTATTAAAACCAAAAATATATTATAAGTACAGCACTGTGAAAGTTCGGTTTTGGTACCATTAAGCTAAATTTGCGACTCCGGTTAATACCTAAATAATTGGTGTTATTTTATAGTAATAATATCGCTATTACTCTTGTTTTCTTTCGTTATTCGTTACAATGAGTCGGTAGTTAATTTCACTTACAACCTTTTAAAACTACATCATGCAAATAAAATAACTACAGTTACTTACGAGTTTTTGGTACAAGTCGGTTATGGGGAAGCTAGGCGGGAACCGCGCTAATTGTCATAGCTGATTTTGACAAAATTCATGAATTTAAGAATGAAAACCTAACCTAAACTAACCCAACCTAACAAATAATCCACTATATCGGCTATTTTCAAAATGTGTTTGCCTCTGGCTTCCCCATAACCGACTTGTACCGAGCTTTTTAATATCACTACCGCCCTGCAACTAAAATAAGTAAATGAGGCATCACCATCAACCTGGATGAAAGCCTCTCCATGTTCGTTACACCCCTCGTCCCTATTCGTCTCGTCGCCCCTTACTTTCGCAGAACTTAAATATCCCGTCGATTCCGTGTTGAACTTTTAAATGTTTACTACCTTTTGGATGACTAGATCCTAGGGTTGTCATATTTTTTTTGTTCAATTCCGGACAATCGTCTAGTTTAAAATGTGTGAAATTTTGAAATAAAATCGTCATCGCCAGGGGAGGTAAACCCGGGCTCGGGAGCCACACGTGTCTCTTTAGTACGCGCGCGCGGTTGAGAAATATTAAATTTAATGTGATTAATTAACTGTTAATAAAATTGCCTAGAGAACAATGTCGACAATAACGATTATTATTTTACAGTTTAAAGCCTCAATTACATTGAGCTTCTTTACGAGCTGTTTGTTGGCGAATTTATAATCTGCCTGTAAAGTCGCCAACAAACAGCTCGTAAAGAAGCTCAATGTAATTGAGGCTTAAGTGATTTTTTTCTGTGAATAATTTATGAATAGTGAAACAATCCTAGCCTTTGTTGCAAATACTCTCACTGCCAATTTGTACGTATTGAATATACTAAATCTGGAGAGAGAAGAATGTAATGTGATTACACAACCCATGTGGGTTGGGTGCTATACAAGATCTGTATAGAATGCATGTGTTTTGTTAATTACATATGATTATCATTCACTGAAGTTGTGACATTTCTTTGAAATTGTTTTGACATACTATAAGTACTATTACTACATAATGAAAGAGCGAGATATACCTATTTTCTTTAAAAATTGCTACACTGGAACTTTCGCGATTGCGTAGGCCGTAGATAATGAGATAAAAATAATTGTTTAAAGTCCTGACGATGACTAGACTATTTATTGACGGTGCAGTAAAATGACAGTAATTTTTATTAAATTAAATGTTATTTACGGGGTGATATTCTGACTATTATATAGTTAATTCACTTAACCCGATATAATATCGCGGTTGTATGTTCTTACGTGCGTGTTCACCGTTCATATGCTTCGTGTGAATTTACGGCTTCCCTGTATCTATCGCGCAAAACGGATGGATGTCAGCTTTTTTCTTTTCATTCTTTCTGTGCCGTGTCTCTTCTTTTATTGTGTATTTTTCTTTTATAATAATTCGTGAAAGGTATTGTGTGATCCAGGTATAATATAAGAACACTCTCCCCGGATAGTGTTTGTGTGATGTTCGCTTTGCTCGGTTCGGTGATTTTTTTTTTATACATATACTAAATATAATTTTTCTTTTAGATTTGTGCAATGTAATATTTTGTGAAGTGTTCTTGTGAATTGGGTGACATTTAAATGTGTCTTACAACTTTAATATCTGGATGAATATTAGTGAGTAAATTTGTATATTAATATTTTTATTTAAATAAAGAATGGCGCGAAATCGAAACAAAAAAAAACAGTCCTTGGAACAACTAACTCCATAATATGAGGTGACAAATTTAATAAATGCTATTCATTTATTTTATGAGGGCAGAATTACAGCCATAGTACGAGAATTTTTATAAATTTAGAATGATCCGAGTATTTGTTCATTACAAATACTCGGATATGTCTTGGCAGTTTCAAGTTCTCGATTTTCTCGACTCAAGGCGAAAAACTACATACCTAATCGGAAATAGAAGTCTATATCGTTTGACATGATTTCTTTTTCGAAATTATAATACGTCATGTAGCTTGTAGGGAAATAAACTGTAGGTAATAAAAAAAAATAGGGCAAACATAATAGACGTTGTCGTCCGGTTTTTCTTTATAATATATTACCCCAATGAGATAATCTGAATAATTCTTTCCCACGAAACTTCTATACATATTGCTACCTATAATATAATATGCTTTGTAGCCAATAAATTCAATTTTTAATTCACCAATACGTAGGTATTGTTTATTACATTACTTTTACGAAATTTGAATACTGGTTTATTAATTAGTTTATAATACGTAATAAGTGCCTATACAAAAGGCGTTCATGTGGCTCATTGTTTTATCGGACGAAATGCTACGGTTGCCGCGCTGTTTGTCTCGGGTTCGAATCTGCAAATTCAAAACATCCGATTAAGGGCAAACGGGAAATCGATTTATGCCGACAGTCGATTTCCGGTTTCGGCGTGCATCTGACGCACGTGTAAGGTGTAGCACTCGAAGCCTATAAAACAGGGAATAAAAAAAATAATAATGAAGTGAAGCTGAAACGAGATTTTATTATTATTCTTGGGTATGGAGAAATATGGGATAAACTTAAAACACGTGGGATAGTTATAGTTACGTCTATATCATAATATGCATTAAAGTTTGTCACGTAAACGAAACGCGCATTCAATATTGATAATATTTGAGGGCATTGCGGAGACTTTGAATTTCTGTGGCTAAGAATCGTTTTTCGTAAATTGTGAACTTATTTTTACTAGGATTGTAATTCTGGATAATTTTAATGAGAAAAGATCGGATTTTGCCACTGTTAATATTATTTCGATCTTGTCATTTAATTAAAAAATAATAAGTAATTAACATTTTAATGAATTTAATAGTTGACATTAATTAAAATTTAATATCTTTTGTTACTTTCGAAAAAAACGTCCCAAAGTTATCCATATAAGATTTACTATTTTGAAATTATTGATCCAATTCAGTGACGAGCATCCTGCAGGCAATTTATAACCCTGGGTCAATTTTCTCTGCCTGGGATTTTTTTTATAAGATGTGAATGTATAATGTGTGAATAAGATTTAATTGTTTTTATTGGATTTTATCACTCGAAATTTATTGGAGAATTAATTTTTGGTTGGCTAGGCCTAGGATAAAAAAATCATGTCTTTCCAATCATGATGGGAAGATGACCCTACGGTTTGGAATTGTCATATAAAATGTGCTTCATGTAGGTATAGTTTCGGGCAGGCATGTCTGTCAGCTTTCTTTTTCGTTTGTATTTGATTGCTGTTGCCACGGTAACCATGGTGTCAAATAAAGTATCTAAAGCCTCTAATATTATTATATAATATAGATTCATTTCAAAAGATAATTTGAATGGGATGGCGCTTTTATCTGAACCATAAATTGCGACTGCATTGTCACCCTATTGTCACATTTTCGAACCCCCCCACCCCACCCACATTCGTAAAAAAATGATTGATTATAATAAGTATGTGTTCTCAGGAAAGAGTGAGTTTATATGTTGTTAGTTTTGTGCCTTCACACTCATCCTATCCTCTCTTGTCACAAATCATCACATTATATCGGATATCCTCCTTCTCACCCTTAGAAGGGACCAGTACATATGAATTTAGCTAGCTAATTTTACATTGACACTTAAGATAATCGGGCACGCTGAGACCTGTATGAGATGGTGTGCAGCCAATTAAGATATATTTCACTATTATGCCACTAACTTTATGAATGACTAAACTGACAGTAGTCAATTATAGATTTAAGTTGTGATTATATTGAGATGCACGTCGCGTACTATCACATGACGTCACAGTTAGCTGCTGCTAAGGAAAAAAGTGTGTAATGTCGTCGGTGTTACAAATGTTATCAGACTGATGCTTCCATCCTGTAGCACATTTTGATCCTTTAAATGAACATTGTCAGTTGGTAAAATCTGCTAAAATCACCAGAACAACAATGAGGTCACCTCACGTTGTACTGCACTGCATCGACACTTGCATGACTCAATGAACGTTTTTTTATCATTTTCTACATGCCTACACATTTTCGATTATGTCAAAATCGCATGTTTTTTATTTTTAGCGGTTGGCACTATGTATTTTCTATAAGAATGTGGTCTATTATCTATATGGTCTGCAGGTTGGATTATATTCAAAATATCCATGGATATAATATCGCAAGTAATTTTAACGTACGCACACGTAGAAACTGTTAAAATTAATTGTAATTAGCATGAATAATGTATAAGAATTCAATACATTAAAGTTGGCACTCTCCATCATTGAATTTACAGAGGTGGCGATTGTTCAAAATGACGAAACCATAGACGAAATTTGTCACCGTGACAGTACGTGACGTGCATCTCAATATAATTACAACTTTACATTCATAATTGCATCTCTAGTAGCGATAGCTAACGTTAACAAAAATAAAGGTCCATGTTTCTGTAAGAGAATTTTATGAATGAATTAATGAAGGCAAAATTGTCCAGTCTGTCCAATTCTATGGATAATATGCCATATCTTCACCCATAGTCACTAAATATAATTGGGGTATACTGGGGCATAACTAGTGTATTCGTGGTAAAAAAACTAAAACTAAATATTTATCTTCTTGTTGTTTCAGAAAACCGGTTCCCGTATAAAGATCTTCTCGAATACAGCTCCGCAGAGCTCGGATCGAGTCATCCAGATTGTCGGTCGCGCTGACACCTGCGTGGAATCCATCAAAGAGATTGTTAATCTTGTCAAGACTGTAAGTATCCCCTTATTATTGTACATAAGTAGTAGACGTATTGAGGTACTATAGGATTTGTTCTTTTTTTATGAAAATTGTTGAGAAAATTTCAAGTCTATTAATATTAAAATTAAAATTTAGCTTTGGAATTATGCATAGCTTGGAGTCATTTTATTTAAAAAAGATTCAGATTCCACCTCAAAAGTAGCAACCAATTAATGTTGCACATCTATTGCATTGGTCATAAATCCAATGTTTGCTCGATAAAGCCGCGTTCCCACGATCCAAGTACACTCGGACCGAGTGCCATCCAAGCGCACGCGTCCTACTCATCCAATCTAGCTTGGATAGGAGTAATTAGTATGAAAATGTCTCGTACGAGTGCGCTCCGTCCAAGTCAACTTGGATCGTGTCAACGCAGCAGCTTAAGGGAAAAAATCTTTCTATCACACACAAAATATGTACTTGTTAAATTAAATTAAAACAAATTTTTAACCATAATAATTAGGTACACATAAAATAAATGCAATTGATAAAAAATCTTATAGTTTCATAAATAAAATGAATGATTGTTTAAATCAGTATCTTGGTGCTTGCTCATATAAGTTTGGTATTTTTGGCATATAAGTGAATAGGTAACATAATGATCTAAAATAATAAATGTCTTGACTTTGAATTATTTTCCAATTAAAAGTGGTACTTTCAAAGTACACATACATGACCCACCGATTAATTAAATAATATAGATGTTTCTTGTTAAAAGAAATCTCTGAGTCAGTTGAGTCAGTCAATTGATTCTCAAAAATACAAAAACTCACAGCTATGACTCCACAGCCTTAAGATTATGGTATGTAATGTTGTGATTATATTGAGATGCACGTCGCGTACTGTCATGCTGTCATCGTGACAAATATAGTCTATGGTTTCGTCATTATACAGAATATTTTGAAATATCACCTCGGTTCATTCAATGATGGAGAGTGCCAATTCTAATGTATTAGTATTTTGAATTATTATTCATCATTCACGCTAATTTCAATTAATTTTAACAGTTTGTACATGTGCACTCGTTAAAATTACTTGCGATATTATATCCATACATAATATTTTTAACAGAATCCAACTTGCAGACCATAGATAATAGACAACATTCTTGTAGAAAGTACGTAGTGCCAACCGCTAAAAAAACAACTCGCAATAATTTCGAGTCAAATGTGTAGGCATGTAGAAAATGATAAAAAAACTTCATTGAGTCATGCAGGTGACGATGCAGTGCGGTACAACGTGAGGTGACCTCATTGTTGTTTTATGGTGATTGCAGATTTTGCTAAATGACAATGTTCGTTTAAAGGTTCAAAATATGCTACGGAATGGGACATTATACACTTTCCGTAGCGGCAGCTTAGGCTTCAGACACACGGCATTGCAGTAGACGTGCGTCGACGCAGGGTCTTATTTGATTCCAATTGCATCCGATCAGAATCACCGGTCAGATTTGTTTTAACTAATTGGTGATTCTAATCGGATGTAATTGGAATCAAATAAGACCCTGCGTCTACGCACATAGCGTCATGTGATAGTATGCGACGTGCATCTCAATATAATCACAACTTAACACAATATCGTCTTCTCCGACGATACCATTCTTTTGGTGAATTTTTCACATTAAAGCATAATCATGTTTCTTTGATAAATTATTGTATTCCATACCATGTGACATGTAGCACATTATTATTGTGTCAGATTCAGAGTGAAAAGAACTTATTAATAAATATAGTAAAAAATAAGATATTTATTCTTAAAATGACAGTAGAGCTGGAAGAACAGATATTTAATTGTGTTAGATTACATTCAATTATAATTTTAAGATCCAGCTGTTTCCATTTTTATATCATTAATAACAAAAATTATCCATAAGCTGTCATGCTCTATTTTAAACATGTAGTGTTTATTATCTGACTTTTTGACAATGTTACACATTGTCCCGTGCTGCTTGTACTGCCTAATCTGAAATTGCATGGTAGGTGCAGTCTGATGCTTCTCGCCTTGCCTAATCAACCATTTTGATTTCCTAATATACCCACTTCTATTGCAAAAGTCAGATCCAACATCAGAGGATGAATACCATACAGATATCACATTATCTGGCTATATGCGGCTGGTTTCGGAGTACGAATATGTATAGTAGAATTTTAATTGTCCGAGTTAATTGGGGATGAATAGAGTACAGTTATTTTTGGGTATTATACATACCCATCAGCATGGTCCCAACATCCTGAAGAGGGCCCCCCAGGTTGTAACCTTTGGTGGGCTCCCATTCCTATTACTGAGGTCAAAAGCAGTGTGACTCTCACAAGTAACTTTCCAAATGGTGTTCGAGGTAAAATTAAGGGTCTTCAGTGTATTTTTAATGGTTTTATTTTTTAATAAACCCATTTGAATTTTAAAGTGGTTTGAGTATTGACAAACAAAAATCGAAAATTGCATTACACAACCACACATTTTAAAATACGCACACTGATTTAGCAGGTGACTTTTTTACTATTAGAGCAAACTTGTGATGTGTGTTTATCTCACTTGTATGGTCAACCTGCCACACTGGGCCCCCAGCTAGAACGTTGTCAGCCGCCCCCTCTTGTGGGGGCCATGCTCATTGGATACTGAAGTTTTATATGTAACTAAAGAAATTACATTTAAATTTTGTTTTTTTACATCGAATGTGTAAAGATAAATTGACAAAGACGATAAAAGCAACCACCATGATAAAAATTAATAAGATACAGTACGGCTACCTAACCATGTTTATAAAGTAAAAATGTTTAAGTATTAGCATTTTAAAGTGACTTCAAAGCAGTGAACTCTACGCTTATTTTGTGCTTCTAAGTTTTTACTGTCTTTCGCACGACAGAGAAAGTGCACACATCTCAATTTTGTTGAGGCCGTGGATCCAATATCATGGAGTTTGAATAGGCAATAGATTGTTGGCAATTTGCTTAAACACCATACTGACAGGCGAGAAGATGAGAAAAGAATAATTGTTGTATGTCCTGGACTTTCTTAAACTTCCAATATTTAATTACTGTATATCTATTTCATTTCCAGACACCCATCAAGGGAGTAGAGCAGAAGTATGATCCTCACAATTACGACGACTTTTACTCTGATGAATACGGTGGCTATGGATCCCAGGGCGGCGGCGGAGGTGGCATGGGAGGCGGTGGCAGGGGAGGAGGTGGTGGAGGCGGCGGCGGAAGAGGCGGTCGCATGGGCAGCGGGAGAGGCGACGGCCGATTCAACAACAGAGGAGGCGGACCGCCCCGGAATAACTTCGGGCCCCCGCCCAGCATGGGCTCCGGACCCCCCAACCGCCCCTTCAACAACAACTCCCGGGACAACTTCAACAGCCAGCCGAGGAGCATGCCATTCGGTGACGCGCCCAGAAATGACAACTTTGGCAACATGAATTTCCGTGGAAACAACAACGCGCAGAACAATGAAGGTTTCGGACCGCCACGCAATGACGATTTTGGCGCAAACCGCAACAATAACTTCAACAGCGGGCCAAATAATATCGCCAACAACGGCGGGGGACCACCTCCCAATCTTCCGTCCAGTGACGGAGAGTTCAATCCTAACCAGACCCAGGTCACCATTCCCAAGGATGTGAGTATTACTTTTATTGGACTAGATCAGTGATTTCCAACCAGGTTCTAATGTCAACAATGGTGTAGGAGTTTCGCAGTTAGCAAGGCTTACTTGTTTACCGCCATATTATGTATAAATAGACGTATAATTAAAAGTTGCTTGCTTAGATCAAGAAACATTTTTGTAAAGCTAATGTAATTGGCTAATACTTGCTATAATGTAATGTAATACTTGCTATCATCACACCAATCAATATTTATCCCATAGGTTTTACTGACAGTCATCATGTATAACTCTTTTCAAGTTGTAATTTATATTCATATATGCCTTAATCAAACTTTTAATACTCATTTATTAAGACTCAAACCTCCCTCAATGACCCTCCCTCAACGCCTCCGACACAAAAAAATGTGTGATACATGGTTTCTTGAATCTTAATTTTTCATCTGCTAAAACGGTATGATATACATTTTGCTACGATTGGGCTATTAAGCTATTATTCTACCATTATTTTATTATCTGAAGGATCTAATAAAAATATTTAGTATACCTGCCTATCTTTCTAATTAATCATATCCACCATTCGATTGTGTAATCATAAATCTAAATCAGCTTTTTTCAGCATACAGTAAAAACTGTCCAATTTTATTTTTGAACGGATTTTCTTTTATTGTTTTAATTGTCAATTAATTTGTGATGGAAATGTATTATTGGTTAAAATAAAATTTGCGTTTTATTTAAACTATTGAGATTTTCGATTATCCATTTGGTTGCTTTTTAACCAAAGAATTATATTCGGTGACTGTTTTTAATGCACCTTGTTGGATTTATGAGTCTTTCTTACAACAACTTTTTTCATTTTGGAGGATTTTCAGTTATATTACATAAGTACCTATTACAGTAGACCCCCGATTATCCGGGCAAATGGTGAGGTGAGGTGTCACGGATGAACGAAAAACACGGATAATCCGAACTAGGATTTTTTATTTTTAAAATACTACATAATATTATATATTTCTAAAGCAGAGAATCATTTTAAGATGTTTAATACTCATTTATTTATTAAGAAAGTCTAATGATAATCGGGAGTTTACTGTAGTTATAATGGGTTGAAACCCTGCATTTTTTTGTGATTAAGTGAAGTAATTATAGTGGTTACTACAATACTAAAAATAACCTTGTTGTTTTCAGTTGGCCGGTGCAATAATCGGCAAGGGCGGGTCCCGCATCCGCAAGATCAGACAAGACTCAGGCGCCGGCATCACTATTGATAACCCGCTGCCCGGAGCGACCGATCGCATCATCACCATCTCCGGACAGCCCCAGCAGATACAGATGGCCCAGTATCTCCTGCAACAGAGGTAGTCTATCACACGCCATCCTCATGTGTTTGTTTGTTTTGGAATAATCATTGCTTGGGATTCTGATGCTCGATACACAAAACTCTGATATTTTACTGTGTCGGAAAATGCAATTCTCATACATTACTCACTGACTAATATTTTTCCTCTTTTGACTCTTTCAATCCATGCTCTTTCTCATTGGGTAGGTGTGAATGTACCCATCTGTATGTATTTATGTTCCAACTATAATAATGGTCTCCATTACCCATCTCCTGATTCATAACTTTCCTGTCATTCCTTATATCTGGTGTTTGCTTCTGTCACAAAAAAGTGAAGGTTTATGACTAAGTTTTTAATAAAAAAATTCATCAGCAATATTTTAAAAACAACAAGATCCTCATGTTCAACACTGAAGGTTTTTTGTTTAATTAAAAAAATAATCATAATTAATTTTGGTTTTATGTTGAGTGTCGGAACCTTTGGCTGAGATATATTAAGTTCTAGAAGGCTGTAATAACTACCTATACAAAATGTGCCACTCTTCATCAAATTCGACACAAGGCCTCATACCATTTTTAGTCTTAAATATGTTTTATTTCGTATTAGACACATTTTACAGTATAAAATCAAACATCTAATGGATATCTATAAAAATCTTACTGTAATGTAGGTAGAGATAGAGAGAATGTATTTTTTTTTCAATAAAAATTTTGCACAATTGTGGAATATTACAATAATAATGTATAGAAATTGGCGCAGATTTGCTAATGGACCCTACGAAGGTAGAGTTCATCTTCAACCGCTTTCACCTGTATTTATCTGTTGAAAAAATTGGGTATACTAAAAATGTTAATTGGTTACACATTGCAACTATTTAATATGCCAATTGTTGCATCAGATTTCTGTTTGGTTTATTGTAATCGGGATGCTGGGGATTAAACTAATGCAAGTGAAATAAAATTTTAAAAATGAGCCGTTTTTACATTACCTCATATCTACTGAAACGGGATTCAAACATATAACTGCTTTGTATGAGAAGATATAAGAATTTATTATCAACATTGGAGTACATGGTTGTATAAAATGTCACTATTTTTATAGTATATTATGTAATTTCAAGGTGTTGGCTTGTCATGTTCTCCTTTAAACACTAAAAGCATTAATAAATAATAAAGAAATATGTATCAATATTTTTTCTGCAAACTATTAGATTGCAGTGCATCTATTCTATACATAAGACTGCTATCCACAGCTGCTATCAACGGTAGTTTTTCATATTCTTGTATTGTAACAAGTACAATAAGTTAGTTGTAATTGTTACAATAATTCCTATGTTTTAACAGCACCTCTCTTGGGTGTGCTAAATTTTAGAGCGAAATAGACAGTTTTGTATGGCTAACATATTGTAACAATTATAAGACTTCGATACAAACATATGAAAAACTCGATAGCTGTCGATAGCCGTCTTGTGTGTAGAATAAATGTGCAGAAGTTGAAAACAGTTCTGTCAAATTTACAATTAAATATTTAATTTTAAAGTCGATCCACTCAATTTGGTAACCGGTACACTTATATTCGTTCAATTCTCAGCACCTAATTAATGCTTTTCACTGAATCACAAAAATTTAATA
The DNA here is from genome assembly GCF_057557595.1 of Rhyacophila brunnea. Classification (NCBI taxonomy): domain Eukaryota; kingdom Metazoa; phylum Arthropoda; class Insecta; order Trichoptera; family Rhyacophilidae; genus Rhyacophila; species Rhyacophila brunnea. The sequence continues at coordinate 12,001,806 of NW_028232816.1, read as the reverse complement.
ATTACGAATTACAAAATGATAGTATTTTGTGGAGGAGAGGTAATTCGAATTCTACCTAACAAATTAAGCGTGTTTATTTTAACCATAAGTAATATGTTTTATATGTATGATAAACCTCCTTTCTCCTTTAAAGTCTTGCTCATTGAATGACCGTATTAATAAAATTGTGCTTTATTTAATACTGTGTGCTAAAAGGTTTCGGAATGGGCTCATTCTACTCGTAACAAACACTCCATCTGTTGCCATCCACCTAGCTGTCTGCCGCCATGTTACTAACCCAACCATTAATGCGGTGCTGTTGTATGGAAGACTAGTGATTTTGTTGTTCTGTTTTTAATTAGTAACAAAGAATCACTAATCTGCCTACAAAAGCCCGACGCATCTTCAACATCTCCATCGCCGTGGGATGACCATTTCTGTCCGCTTCACCACGTAACAGGTCTAACATGTTGTGTGATTTCTTGTGTCTCTGTCGATATTAATAAACTGTTCATATTTCTGTGTGCAAAAGGAAAAGGGAGAGAAGTCTTCATCAAAAAATGGGTTGAATATATCAACTTAACCATCATCCAGATTATATGCATTAATATTAATTAGTGACAAGTTGAATCAATGCCTCTGCATTATTATTACTTAGTTTTACACAGAAACGTAGAAGTTCACATACAAAAAAAAAATAATCTTCTTTTGGGTCTCTTGAAAAGTGGTGATTTTAGACTTAACGCCTTTTCCTTTTGCACACAGATTTTTGCGTGAAAACTATTGATATAATGGGGATGTAAGGAGGGACCTTGCATACAAAATCATCCTTATTGTAACAGAATAAGACAATAATAATATAATAAATACATGAACGCACATGTTTGCAATAGATGTAGATTTAATTTTACAGGCACGTTCATCTGTATTATGAAAAAACAAATGTTAAAATATATTATTATCCTCTATGGGCAGACCAGTTTACTGGGGACTTTTTTGTTTTTGTAATGATACATCCAGTTATTATGTCGATGGTGACAACCAATGATTTATTAATCATTGCATTTAAGAATTCAGCAGTCCTTATTAAAAATAAAAGCATAACTTGAAAAAGCTTCAGAAAATATACCTATTGTAAAGAGTGAAATAATAATGTCAGCCATTTGATTGGTGGAATTAACTGGAAAGTGGAGAGTTGTCAGAGGTAGCCATGACCCTCCCCAAGTTGTCGTACTCCTGGTGATAATGATATTTGCTTATGTTTGCTAAAATGAGGATATTATAATTATTGAGGCTATTAATTTCAAAGTCGGGGTAACCTCCGTTTTTTACTTTTTTAGATATTTTTCTTCATTCTCATTCTGTAAGTACTTTTCCATCGTATGTATATTTATTATATATCAAATCCAGCTCTGTTTGTTAAAATAGAATTAAAATATAGGTTGATTGCAGTTATTTAATTCGTGGGGTCACTGCCAAAAGTTGGTAAGTTTTGAAATCATTTTATGGAGTAATTGCAATTTGAAGTTTTGACATACCCTCTAACAACAGGCATAATGCTAATTTCTTTGTGCTTTTTGTGCATGTTCTTTATACCAGACCTTGAATTTATTTTCTAGCATAAATTTATATTCAGACACAACTCTGAATAGGTACCTAAATTATCGACTTACCAACTTTTGGCAGCAATCACACATTATATTCGGTTACATGTAAATTGTACGTATTACATTTCACCGTAGCACAGTTTGCCGTGAGCTTTCTTATCGGAAAGAGATGAAAAAATTACGCGTTGTTCGTGGATCATTGCAGACCAATTTTATTAGATCTTAACCTAACCTAACAAATAATCCAGCATATCGGCTATTTTCAAAATTTGTTTACCGCTGGCTTCCTGTAAACATAAACCGACAAGAACTGTGTTTTATTTAGACATCAATTTTATCTTAGTACTATACGACCCAAAGAGATTGGACTTTCTTTAATATACTATCATATATTTCTGATACATCATTTCACGGTGAAGTGTGAAATGGGGAACTGCATATGTACAAATTTCCGGACACGGTTATATTATTCATCATTGTCATTTTTATGACTTACCTACATTCGATTGTTTAGTGCACAGATATTGTATGTGAAGTTTTTGTCGAAATTGAGTTAACATACACAAAATGTTCGTCTGCATTATATTTTTATGCTGTAAAAATATTGTACGTCCAAATACGATATTTTAGAAGATACTGTATCATTCAAATACACAATATGTCCATTTCTCATGCATCTCAAATTTTACACTTTGATTTTCTCAAAACATACAATATCTGTGCACACTAAACTATCGAATAAACATGATTTTTTATTAATTTTAACGACAGCCTCAATTATTATTAGTTAATGTCAGAGAATGAATGAATGTGGTATGTATACATATTATTTATAACGTGAACTTCATGTTTTTATTATGGACTTCACTTAGGGTATATTTATTTGTTTTTTTGATATAAACATTTTGAAAATGTTATTTATTTAATAATTTATTGTAGCATCTCGAATCAATGAACTAATTCCTTTTTTTTTTACTTGCAGTGTCCATGAAAACAATGGGGGCAGTGGTCCAGGAAGGAACAATAACTTCTAAGTGTTAAAAAAAAAATCAAGCAGTTGCCCAGCCTAACCAAACTGTTTTTTTTTTCTTCATCCCAATATAATAATTATTTTTATTGATATATTTCATGCTGGAAATATTACATCTGTTTAATATGGATAATTTTTTTTTTTGTTTTCATATTTTAATCTTCACTCTGGATTTGAAAACGCAAATATTTTTGATAATGTTTGAATTCTTTAATAATACTAGTATGTTGTTATGGAACATTAGGTGTGATAGTCATGCAAGATTTGTTTCCATTTTTTTTTTATCATTCATCATGGCATTTAAGTGTGTGTAGCACGTCTATATACTCTTTGTAGTTTTGTAAATAAGTTTAGATTATTGATTATATTATATAATTACTATTATTATCTTTAGCGTGTAAACAAGGATGGCCAACAGAACAACTTGTTTACGATTGTGGACAATCAGTGATTCACGATGGATACGTCTTCTTACAGATACAACAAAAGTTATTGTATTACATTACATATTAAAAAGAATATTCTGTTCCCTTAGTCACAGTGTCGGTAGATTTTTTTATGCGTTACAAGCAAATCCTTACTTTTGTGTGTATTGAAATAATATTTAAGTGTTTAATTAATGTCAAATGGTATTATTTGTACAACAGTCTTAAAGCATTATAAAAGATTGATTTGTGTGATAATTCTGTTTGCAAAAGAAAGAAGGAGATAAGTTTAAAATTGTTACTAATCAGGAAAGAAAAAATGAGTAGATAATTTTACTTGGTCTTTTTCCTCTTATCTTTGTTTTCCTTTTGTATACAGATTTGTGTTAGTATGAGAAAAATGATAAGAAACTGTTATTAGTTTGGATTTTGCACAAGTTTTGTTTGACATTGAGTTCTGGAAAAAATTATATTTCGTTGGTTGTCCTTATTAGTTATATCTATATGAAAAAAATAAGATTCAGCAGTTCTCACTGACATTCCTCAAGGTTTTAAAACTTGTGAATAAATAAAAGTTTCGTCGAAGACTTTAACCGGGGGCATTAAAATACCTACGTCAAATTTAGCTCATACGGATGATACGATTTGTTTTATGTTTTTTTTTAAAAGGGTAGTTTTAAAATTGGTATATAAGTTGATTGATTATTCTTTGGTATCGATCGTTGCATTAGATCACTGAGGTTTCGTTGTATTTACCATTTTTTTTTTTTTATTTAGAACCGATTATTTAGTCACAATTACCACAAGTCATATAATATTATTATGAAAAATAAATAATTTGTTATCGCTTACGACTTATGTTTTATTTTGATTTAATTCATTACTGTAGTTTTTCGTTTTTTTTTTAATAATATACATGTATAGACATTAAAGTACAAAGATGTAAAACGACAAAAAACTCAATTATTAACAACGTAATTCGTAAAGTTTTAAATGTATATCTACCAAAAATTATCATTGTAATAGTCACTAACAAGATGAAGTAAGCGTTGGGGGGCCTTACGGGAAATTAATTGATACAATTATTATTCAGACATAGATTTAAGATGTTTCTTTCTCCGGAGGTTTTTAGTACCTGCCTATTTTTTCATTATGCGACCGGCAGACTTTTTAAGATTGCCGCCTGTATGTATAATATTTTATATACGATTCCCGTTTCCCTGTTTTATTGTATTGTGAAATTTTCTGTAGAAGACAACAAAAAATGTGTAAACATGCAGATAATAAATATTGAATAAAATAAACTACATACATTATTTTGTTGACTTATTTATTTTAACAAATTGGCATATTATTTAACATAATTTACTCTATACAATATTTTGAAAATAGCACCTCCATAGTGGGGTTGGTTGTCATTCATTTTTTATTTACAAATCGATGACTGAATATCTTCTTCAAAACTTTTTTTTTATAAATTACAATATAGATATAATATAACAATATTTTCAATGCATACCTCTACAAAATGCTATTACAAATAAAACAATCCAACAGGATTATATTATTATTTCAAGGCTTTTTTTAATATCACAATTTCATAATATATTATTTTCCATGTCAAGAGGTGAAAGGTAAAACGTGAAATGCCAAACGTAATTCAATTATATTTGGAAGTTATCGACTGAATGCTTTGTAATGAAAATAGAAGTGAGTATGAAACATCGGTAAACTGAAATGAAACAAAGTGATAATATTATCACAAATAGGTATTTTCTCCTTCAACAGATTAATATGATAAATATTATTTAAATTTATACTCTAAAAGTATAGGTACATGCAAGTTCCGCCTCCTGATGCCAATTCAAGAAACTGTTTGTGGTAAATGAAAATTCTCTATTTGAATATTTCATTATCATATTACTGGTATTTTTCATTAATAATTACCACATTGCATTCTAAGTCAAAGAAATAACTCGGTATCACTACGAGATTAGATTTAACTTATTTAGCGCTGAAAACACGACTGGCACGTTGCCATTAGATACTATTAGCATGATAATTAAATGTGGTAGTTAATTAGTAATTAACTGGTCAGCAGGGAAGGAATCTTGAATCAAATGGCCTTAAGATGAACCAAAAATAAATAATGCAGTTGGTAATCTATTTCTCAAATTAATAGCGTCATATTATGTTGTATAGAAAGAGAAGTTAGTTTTAGTACATATTTTTAAATGTTTTGCCATTGTAAACATTTAAATTTTCAATAGTTTGTTTTCACACGTTAACTTCCGAACACTCGTAAATTTATATTTCAGTAAACATATTTTATTAGATTGGTTTATGTATTAAATTGCAAGGATAAACATATTATATAGACAAGCATGTCTATATTAGTTAATAATTATTGTAAAACGCTACAAACCCTGACAATCTTGACTATTCATTGAATTATTGTCAATTTCAATATCACAAAAAGGCACAAATCAGATGGGCGTCTCATACAATCAATCGAGTCCGAAACCAAACTGTTCTAATATATGAAGAAATCAAGCACGGTTCAATACAAAGGTTTTGCCAGATAATAATCACTTGTAAAGATATAATTTGATTTAACATTCACATGTTAAATCAAATCACGGGTCAAAATCTCACATTTGGATCCTTGGCACAGTACCTCTAGGTATGTATGTATATTCTAGGAATAAGAGGAATAAAAACCCAACCTAATATATGACAGGAGGTAGGGTGGGAATGTAGAAGACATTGCTTACTATTTGATGTTACAATTTTTTTAATTGCATTGAAGTTATCCTTCGTAAACAGGTTGCAAGCTCAAGAATTGAGTGGTATGATTATCTAATGGTTATATGTACCAACAAAGATGGTGAAAGTCGGATGCTGGATTTACCACACTAGGCGATACAATCTACCATTTATAAAGAAAGAGTGTAAAGCTCTTCTGAGCCATTCTACATATTGTAAACAATTGATCATATTATTCAATATCATACATAAACTTTTTACCTAATCTAATTTTCAAAAAGATGATTTTTTATGAATTGATTTCAGCTTCTCTTTATCAATAAATAAATATCGGTAAAATCTGAATCCAATCTGTTGATAAAGCTTTGTACGACACGTTAATTACAGATGATAAAATTTCAAAGATTTATCGAATGAATGTTATGATTCTACTACCTATTGAGGTGTGGTACGTAGTGTAAAGGCTGAAAGCTGGTAATTTGTAGTTCCGCAAATCACCACTAAGATGTCTGCAATCATAATAATATGTATAATGGCAAATCAATAATTTCTTCAGACACATTCTATCTATAAAAAAAATATTCATTCCATTTTTTTCAATTAGATGTCAGTATATTATTTTACAATTCATTTAATAATTAATCAAATTATAAATATGAAATTAAATGCCTTTCCATAGTTTTTGATCCATCAATACTCCGAAACAATTTTTCACATCACTTTTACTACTATCAAATGAAGGGCTCGGAAGTAAATGAGGTTAACGGAAAAATGTTAGAATAAAGAGACAGGTTATTTCTTGATTTCCCAAAAAAAAATTGGGTATAAATTAAAAGAAAAATAGCCCGTACTTTGGAACACTTGTTCATTACATTATTTACTCCCCAAACCTTTTTACCCAGAAATTCAACAAAGTTGGCTCTTAGCAATATGTATGAATATCCTGCCTATGTGTACACATTTTTTATTTATAATATGAAAAATAATCAAAACCATCAATGGATACAGCAAAAACCTGAAGACTTTCAGCATCTTACCCAAACATACAAATGTATTGTTGAAAGTAACACTTCACAATATCTATAAAAACAAACCACAAAGAAATATTCAATTATAGATAATTTATAACAAGAACATTGAACAATATATAGAAGAAATATAATACCTAGTCGAAACAAAGTGATTAATAGCGCCTGTATGTGGATTTACTGGCACCAATAGTGTGTAAATTAAACTATCGCGATAATGATTGTCTAGCCAATCTCATTCTTAAAGTGTAAGCGAGACACGATGTTGTGATTGTATGGTGCTATTTGACAGGTTCTGAAAATTGGTAAACATCAAAATGCTTTGCGCGGTGTAATTCATACTTTTTCCGGCAGGTTCACCACTATTGTTCTACTGCGCAAGTAATGCAAGTTGCAACTATCACGTGAAAATTTAGAAGCTGCCAAATTTTTTTGATCAATTTTTGACAATACATACTGCTGTCAGTAAATCCATGCACGCGTAAACGGGCTATTAGACTACAGTAAAGTACATGTTATGTAAGTATTTCTTATCTTCAAATGTACCTAGTAATTATATGAAATCTAGTTTGCTTTATCTCTGAGTATACACCTGCATTAACAATGGACTTATGCAAGAATTATTTCACAAAAAATATTATTTATAAGATTGCATTCCTTACCGTTTAATGAGTGCTGTTTGGAAAACAAAACGTTTTAAGAAGGAAAGGAAAAACAAACATTAAAATGGCTGACTATGAATTAAAATTTCTAATAATATAAATATATAAGAGAGAAATATGAATAATAATTATTACCTGTGAATATAGTCACCAAACAAATCTGTACATAATAATAATAATGTAAGTTTATAATTTGGCTGCACAGTACATACTTCAAAGTTACTGTAAATTTAAAAAGACAATGTTAAAAAATATTTTAAACCTACATAGACTTAGAATTACGACATTTTTATAAAAATAGTAATATTGCCAACAATATAGTATTTTTGAAACAAATAATAAGATCATCACGCAAATAACACCGTTAATCATACAACGATCACAAATTTAATCTTGATATAATAATTTATACAAGTGACCGATTTCGTAGAACTGCCTAAATAATAATGTATAATATATTTTTCTTTTAATCTATAAATAATGTATAAAAATGCAGATCTAAAAGATATTAATTTCTAGAATAATAAAATACACAACACTGAAAACTGTGATCTAAATTTTCAATTATAGGTATTATACAGTAAAAATTCCTTGCCTGGATACTTTTGAATTTACATCACAAGACCCTCCCCACCCCCATATTGTCACATTTAGTCAAAATTTTTTAACTCCATATCTAAATTACATCACAAATTGACTCCCCCATTCGCAAACAAGTGATCGAAAAGGATTTATATTTTATTAGTTTTGTGATGTCATTTCCTATAACACCTTTGTCACAAATAATCATATTATTATAATATTATCACAACTCATCTCTGCATTAAGAAGTGATGTTATATAGTATGGACGATCCCAAATATCTTAAAATGAATAATATATAAAAAATACCAAAACATTTATTCAACGAAAACAAGAACCAAGTGGATAGTGGCACAAAATCACTCAATGATATCTCATAAATTTCACAATAAATAAAAGACTTATTTTTTTGACAAGGAATAAAAAAGAAAAATAAATGTTCATACATAATGGGTCACTAAAATAATGTTATTCATAATTGATTCTGCGATACATGTTATCTGCACAACACTGCAACAATTCTATCGGTAGCTTAATCGATAAAGTTCTTCGCCCACTTGTGATGGATGTGGGTAAAAGCTCCATTTGTTAAAATGTATTTTTTATAATATTTATGTTTCTGAGATTCCACAACACAAAATATATTGAAAATTACTAATAGATAAACACATTTATTATTTCTATGATTACAATTATTACTTAGTGGACAGAATAAATGAATGGAAAAAAGAAAATATTCTATTCGGCATTGTACATAACTCAAAACATAACCCTTCTAGATATGGAGCGTACATGCATGAAATTGAAGCAAAAAAAGACTGATTAAGTTAGCTACGAATGACTTCGCATTGCAGGTTAGTTTGCAGAGAACTTCACACTACTGTTATGCCATTTATTTTCCCATATTATTAAGATGCCCTCAATGGCCGAGCGGCTTATGCGTCGGCTTATAATGTCATGGGTTCCAGGTTCGAATCCCGGGACTAGCAAATACATGTATTCTTGAGTATGGACCTAATAGGTTGAGCAAGTAGCTAACCTCCATTTCTCGAATAAAAAAATCTGTTAATACACGCCTCCACTCTGTGGACGCCTATATGATCCTATTAAAACCGGACATGGTGAAAAGAAGAAAAATAAGATGACAATCCGTCACAATGAATTGATGAGCAGCCAATACTACATGAATATAAAAATTGATAGCCATTTTGTGCGAGTATGAAAATCATAATGGAAACTGAGCGATGTTAATATTTGTGGAGTTTACTAAATGTGCTTCATGCGTTTGGTAAATAATTTTAAATCTTATACCAGAAATAGCATTTAAAGTTCCTTCTATATTTATACTTCAAATTCTTTGTACAAAATAACACATATTGCCGAATCAACAATGAATCATTGTTTATATGAGAATACGAGTTGTCTATTGCAATTAATGATTTGACTTAAGCTTCAATTACATTGAGCTTCTTTACGAGCTGTTTGTTGGCGAATTTATAATCTGCTTGTTTGATGATTACACTGGGCGACTTTACAGGCAGATTATAAATTCGCCAACAAACAGCTCATAAAGAAGCTCAATGTAATTGACGCTTTATGAATGCATTCAAGAAACTTGCAAATATCACACCTGGCATGAGACGGTGCAAGGTCTATTAACACACTTTTCATCATTTCAAACAGCAAATAATATCTGAATTGCTTATGTGGAATTAAGACCCAACACAAACTAATGTCATCCGCATACAGAGAATCGATACAACCTCAACTTGATTCAGCCCATTCCATTCTAACGTATATGACATACAACAATTTATCCGTCACTATCGTATGGTGCGTTTGATATTAGTACCAATTAGTTGTAACCATGATGTTGAGTCAGATCTGCAGTGGCGTCTCTAGTTTAGGAGCTCAAGGGAGTGATACCCAGTAACAATTAAATGAAAAAGACAAAGAAACATTTGTTTCATTAACATAAGCGGTTTCATCTAACTATACGACATATTTATTGCGTTACAAATTAATATACATACCTACCGTAGAAATAAATTTAATATGTAGGTATATTCCTAAATTTATTTGATATATTGTCGATGTATAATTAATAGTAAATCAATTTTAATATGTTTGAGTATATCATTTCCTTATTATATTTTTGCTCATCCCATCTCTATTGAGACCGATAGGACACGACTTGCGCTCTACTAATACAATCAACGGCCAGCGACGGTGATTTTTCCAGCCATCCCTTCCTTTGTATGTGTTTAGCTAATACTATGATGGGTATTTTTGAAAGAATCGCAGTTAATCATGGTGTGCTTATTAATAAGGTGTGAACATACTGTCACCCTTTTTTATGTATCAATGCGATTCGCCGTATCCTATAGGATTGTGTTTCTTATGATAATGCACTTATATTTATGTATGTATACCTACCTAATATTGTAAAATATAGGTGTCTACTAATATTAGGTAATAAGTCGGTTTGTTTGAAAGCATCGTTTAAACGCGGAAATGTATTTCTTTATAATACGGGTATAAGGGTTTTAGAGGTGGTATGGAATACCGGTTTGTAATATATGACCCCATCAGAAAAGTGCTAGAGTCACCACTGCAGAATTGTATATTCAGTAGGTAATTTTCAAAAGTGGTCAACTCCAAAAAAATTTTTTTGTTGGCAATGAATGCTAGGTCACTTGACATTACGTGATTTCAACAGTAATTCAACAGTAAATTGTTAAAAAAAAACCTACTACATATGGAACTAATTTTTTACCAGGGTTATTTTTAAACGGCGTCAAATTATTATTATTTTATCTAACACTACAACAGGTCATGAGACCTGATGTCAGTAGTGTAATTAGTAATACAAGTGAAACAATCACAAACACCAAGGCTTCGAGAAAATCACATATATATTGTGACCTCACTAGGATGAAAGACCAGCGTCTTACGCATTGGACTATGAGGGCTGTTTCAATTTAATTCAATCATGTCATCGCAAAGTCAGACAACATCTTGCTGAATGACATACATCATCTTTGTTTTGTTGTGGTAAATAAAAAGTGTTTTAGGAAAGACGAATGAAAACATTGTAATTTCTCACTTTGTCAAAAATTGGATTTGAACAAATTTGAAAATTACCTCTCGATTGTGAATGTTGTTGACGAGTTGTGGTTGCGTCGAATTTGTATTTGCGATGCTATCTAGCTGAAAACTTCAAAATAGATCAGTTAAGTCATTCACAAATCAAGAATTGTGATGATGATACATCTCTGGATGTTCAGCGACATAAAGTACATATAACAATGGTATAACAACACCTAATACTAAAATAACGATCAATAAATGTATCCATTTTATTCCCCAATCAGCACCCTGCGAATTAAATTCATTAATAACTACCGCCTCGACCGTTGGATTGCTGGCAACATTGTTTAAAAGAGGCGCCGAAGAGTTAATTTGTTCTTCAAAACTATCATCCATTCCATTTCCTTCATGTTGGATAAAGTTTGTACTACTCGTAGAGGCAATATCTAACACAGGCCTACAAATGTCATTAGAATGTAAGTTATCTATTATTGTTGAATGGGAGTATTTTGGCCCTTGGAATTCTGACGCGTTGACTGAAGCGATTATCAGCTTCTGTTGCAGTTCATTGTCCATTACGGTCACGTCACTTTTGGCGTCATTTGTGACACGTAATTCTTCTGTTTTCGTTGGCGAATTGGTCCCACTGGTATGCACCATGGGCAGAGACTCTGTCAGGAGGGAGTACGCGGTCACCGGTATCTTGAGCACTCTTTTGGCAAATATTTCATTTTCTCGAAGGATGTTGTTGACCCGCATCAGCTTAGAAACCTGAAAGTAATAGTATAAGATGTTAGCCACTTGCTCAATCTATTAGGTCCATACTCTGGTACGAAACACACATTGAAAACGGGAGCCATGACATTATTTGCTGACATGTTACCGACAATAAATATGAATGCTGTTGGACAACTAGATTTCGTCAATAACCGGAAGTCGCTGTAGTCGCATACGGAAGACTTCTCAGTGACGTACCTGTCATGGAGGCAACGTGTATTTAAATAATGTATTAGCTCTCTTTTTAGATGTGCTTCCTTTTCTTCTTCGCAAGAAACTAAAAGTTTACTAATAATAATTTCAATATCACTCCTGATCATTTTATATATACAGTCGAACTTGGTTATTACGAGAAAGATGGGACAGACTGAATTTGCTCGTTATATTGTTATATCAGAGAATAGGTATTGTTAAATGAGCGGTCACATCACACAGTCGCAATTCAAACAAAAATACACAATTAGAATTTTTCTCCGAAACAAGCATGGCATTTATAAACTACTAAAGAAGTTGTTTATTGTAATGACCGCTGGTAGATACCTACTGACTTCACCAACCTTGGTTTTTTTTTTTTACATGCAATTTCAACCATAAGCGTGGATACTTTTTCAATATTATCGCCGAAAACAGAGATTAGGTAGATACTAAGACACTTAACTAGTGTCATAAACGTAATCCGATCCCGGCGGCATCCTGTCCGGTCGGATTTTATTGCTTAGGGTCGAAATGTTTTTAAACGATGATCGACACATTAACAGTTTTAAGAACATTTTTGATGATATTTTAGCTTGGTATACCCGATAAGTAGCTCGTTATAAAAGTGAATAAAATGTATGGAGAAAATCATAAACTAAAATATCAATGATCGATGGAGTGTATTTTTATTATAAAAAGTATCAAATTACGTAAATTGATAGATGCATACACAATGGAAGCGTAAAATGAAATGTTAAATTTAGGAGCATTCCTCATTTGAAACTGAAGTACGATGAACTGCATACGAGGGGCTTGTTAGTTCACGGTTTTAACACGTAGGTAAGAAGTTCGTGTTCGACAATACATCAAAATACTTACAGAGCAATTAAATCTTAAGGCGATGGCCTGCAGCGTATCACCATCTTGAATCTGTGCTTCAATAAATTGCTGCGGCTTGAAATTGCGGCGAACCGGCAGATCGATCTCGTCGCCACTGTCATCGCTATGTTTTCCATTCGACATGTTGGAATATGAGAGGTTGTTATATCCATCATAGGTATTTTTTATTCTAAGAACAACAAAACAACAGTAAAATATTTTATATAATATTATTTTAATATAACCTACTTATATCATATTTCATAAAAATTGTATAGACAATATGTAATTGGAATTTTCGCCAAAAGTGCAACATCTCCAAGCTGAAGTTATTTTAGCATTGAGTCCATAATATGACAGATGTTTCCTCACATGACATTTCAAAATTCCAATCAAATCAATTTATTCAAACAGAGATACACAGGCTGGGTACTGATTTTACAAAAAAATCTGGTTTCACAATTAAATAGAATGAAATAATTGTTATGTCTTATTTATGTTTAATATCAAAAGAAAAATATATGACTTTGGAAACTCGGTAGCCTGCTTCGCTGTCCGAACATTTAAGGCTCTTAGTTAGTACCTATATAAAGTAATTAGTTCCTTGATTAACACATTTGCGGACACATGTTAGCTAATACATGTTAGTGATATGACACATATTAAAATTTATAAGTTAAGTCTTATAATACGACACTATCTAATGGAAATATGTTCGCACCGTGACACAAGTAGCAGGGAACATACTGTTTTAATCCAAAATAAGACATTTACAGACGTCATGTCCGCGAATGTGTTAAAGATGCTGATATTAAAAGATATCTTCTTATTTCCCGTATGTAACTTGACAAGTGTGCTCTTTTTCTCTGATCTCCACAGCCTAACTCTTTTCAAAAGTCACCCTTTGCCACTGGTAAACATGGTAGTGTTTATGTTAAGTAGTAATAATTTATTTACCTAATAATTTTCATAAGCTGCATGTGAAAAAGAGGTGTGTTTTAGTAAACAACTTTATAAAACAAATTATATCATATACAGGTTGATCGCAAGGCTATGTTTTGAACACGTCACAATAAGCGAAATATCACGATCAACGGTGGATTTTAAAAACAAAATAACGTCATTCATAGAATAAAAGTAATATAACTTTAAAATTATGTGAAAAAAATACAGTAATTTGTTCTACGTTGCAAAAACGATTGTCGATAACTGTCAAATAATCTGATCGTAAGAATGTGATTCCACTCATTATGACGATTCATGATTCCTGGCACTTGGCACATGTCGAAACATGTGCGGGATAAATTTAATTTTAAATCTATTGCGATATAATGAATTCACACTCGCCGGAATCGCAATGAACGAAGATTACCTATACTAGAAAAGTGGAAGGAAGTTGGTTAAATAATTTTAGCTAAATCTCTAAATATATATTTGTATAATATTATTTTATCTATAAATATTAATCGCTTTATACACAGTCAGTAAAATTTACAACTAAAACATGAAGAAAAAAATCAAGCAGGCAACATTACAGATCGATTTTGTGTTGAGAGAATTTTGAACTAAGCTCTAATATGGAGAATTTACATTAGATATTTAATAAAAAATCAAACTTTTGAGTTCATTATCAAAGTTTTGCGGAAAAATCAGTTGATTTTTTCAAAGTATAACTTAAAATAATTACTATCATATAACTCCGCATTTTAACTGTTATTAAAATAAACGTTACGGATTCAATCTTGCGCATGCGCACTAAAGTAAATCACATAATATATTATATTTAGTAATAAGCATCAACACAATATGCCATTAGACACTTTGAAATGTCTGAACTATCTTTTGAAACCTAAAACAAACCAGAAGCTTACATAACCTAAGAAGTAGTTCTTATTCCCAGGTTATGGTAGATTATAATTATTATAGTTTGGATTGTTGTTGTGTCCATAGCGCATTAACTGCACATCGCAGCGAAGGCGATCCTTGTAATACAATGATACTGTATTCCCATACAGTGGTTCTGAATTCAATTCCCGGTGAGGTCACAATAATTATATCTTTGAGATTTTCGTTAGCCTGAGTGTTTCTGTGATTGTTTCACTAGTACTACTACTCGACTGTTTACTACCTATACTACTGTAATTGTTTAAGTATTTTTAGAAAGACGTGAAATGGGGATAACTTGTGCGGTGTGTAAAGCTATTATGTACTCAAGAACGGAGCATAGCTTATAGACCATTATGAAAAAGCACTGTGATAATGTGTTTCGACGTTTTCAGCGATTATGACTCTCACGTTAGCTTAAATTTAATGGCCAATTATTTCGTAGCATTGCCGTATGCAAACACTCCATTTATTTATTTGTTATATCATGCATGCATAGGCTGCCAATGACGTCTTAAGACGCGAACTTTTCCGTGAACGGAACACCGCTCATACAAAAATGATGTCTTTGGACGTCCCGCTTTAATTATTTTAACATTTTTTTTTAATTGTTTATGTTGAACACACAAAGACATATATTGGGAATATCGTCACATATTCAGAATTGAAACAGAATTCTTTTTTACCACTTGAAACATAAATTGATTTTATTTTTTTATTTTTGCAATAAAATTCGCGGCGTGCAAGGTACCACACCACATACACTTACCGGCAGGCAGTAAAAAGGTTATAATTTTATTTTAAAGCAATAATGTCTTCAATAAAATATATGAATTTCTAGTATTATTTAATGCAGCTCAAACAGGTAGGTACACACTGTTAGTGAGATGAAAAACAAAACTTCATTAAAAAAAAAATTATAACAAGAAATATAAGTAAAAAAATTAATATGAAAAACAAAGACTTAATTACCAGTAGGTAACAGTCCTTCAGATATTTTTATTTGATTAAAGGAACAATATTATGTTACTTTGTAATAATGGAAACATCATCAAGGTCTCGCACACAAAATAGAGTTACTTATATACATGTCATCAGGAATAAATGCACACATTATGTGAAGCATTTAAAAATAATACCAAAAAGTTAGCACGCCATATCTAAGAAACAGAAATGTGAAAACCAAACGTGATAGTTAAAATCAAAAATATTATTGACATTGTATCAACTGCCAAGAAAACTCACAATATAGAATAGGTTGAAGATAGAAACTACGACCAAAGCTCCTTGGCCACTCGGGCAGTACTATTAATGTACTATTGTGGAAATGAGCCAAATAGATTTGATCAGAATAAAATTAAAATAACGCAAATCACCATTTCTACATAGCCGTCATATTGAGACAAAACAATATAGGAATTTTACCCAGTTATCAAGATTCCAACGCATGACTTCCCACTAAAAAGCGCAAGTTGGGGCACATATCTGGTCTCGGTGCCATAAAAAGCAGCTTTGTCATTTTGATAGGAACATAGACAAGTGTAATTTTTAGGCGAACGAGACAGTGTGATAATATATTTTAAAGAAATTAAAGTGAAACACGTTTGAATTTCAATAAAACTCATGTGTACTTCGGTTATTCTTTTCATCACTCACACAGGATTTCCGTAGTAATTCATCGTGAATAATAAAAATGTTTTAAATAATGAAATTTGTCACCTTCACGTGTAATTGTTTTAAATACATGATTTTTGCACCTAAAAAGTTCAGCTGAGTATGCTCCTATGAAAAAAAGTTGTTTCTTACGACGCAGAGATCAGATATGTACGTCCAACTGGTACTAACAAGGTGAGCTGAATATAGAAAACATCTAAGTACATAAAATTTCATTTAAATCCTTATGGCAATTTAAGATATCGCAGATTTGTGATACAAAATTTAATTTGAGTTTTTTTGGAAATCGAAAAATGTGCAAAAAGGCTACCTGAAATCAATCATAAGGATAAGAAAAGAGCTTGTCACCTTCATTGAAGGAGAATATGTAGACAGTATTGGAGGGTTGTGCATTGTTTATAATCTTCCATTAAATCAGTTGTTGGGTATTAATATTGTTCATCATATTTAAGGTTCCCTAGATCAGTCGATTAATTAAGCGAAATGACTTTGGAAAGAAAGGAAACGTATCATCAACTCATCCGGGAAGACAATCAATGTCACGTCACTCCAAACTAATTCAAGTAAAGAAAATATCTATTTCATTTAGACATAATACTGTAATATTAATTATTGAACATATTCAAATGGATCCATTATTAAAACAGATAATTACTGCGCTTACCTGGGTCTTTGTTTCATATTAACTGTTTATTATTTACACATTTACGCTACGTATTTTGCAGATTTTGACATCTGTCAAAATGTTGTAAGCTGTTATAAAATTGGAAATATGCACCAAAAAATATAGGATTTCTTTCACTCATAATTTATAAGAAAAAATATTTAAAGATTTTATTATAAAAATTTTAATTTTTATCATTTATTTCAGTTTTTCAAGTATAATTTTAGAAGTTATCAATGTAAAAAATATTTTTTTATTGAAGAGGAATTATTATCAGGAGTTTCGGAATTATTTAATATGCCACATTTTCAAAACTTGCAACTCGATTCGGTGCGTCAAAATTTTGACGCAACATATTATCTATGGACGCAACATCGTTTATTCGTTTATTGTAAAAGCGTGCTTGAAATTAAAAATAAGTTTTGATAATACATGTAGTGAATTAAAGTAACGGAGTATTGCAATCACACCAAGATGGTGGTCAGCAATACCCGGGTCATCCAGGTGACCAATATCGCCCCGCAGGCGACTAAGGATCAAATGCAAACACTCTTCGGCTACTTGGGAAAAATCGACGACATCAGGTTGTATCCGACAATCCGCGACGTATCCTGCCCTGTCCAGTCTCGAATATGCTACGTGAAATACTACGAAGGTTCAACCGTCGCAGTGGCTCAACACATGACGAATACCGTGTTTATTGACAGAGCTTTGATCGTGATACCCGTGCAATCAGGCGAAATCCCCGACGAACACAAAGCGTTGGAAATGTCCAGTAACGGTACTCTGGTGCCTGGATTGAACCCAGCTGAGCCTAGGTTGCCTCCGGACGTTGTTAATACTCTCGAAGGAGTGCCTCCGAACCAAGTTATTCAAACGCACGACGCGAGAATGGTCGCAAATGGTTTACCGAACTATCCTCCATTGCCAGCCGCTTATGATTCCCGTAAGATCGAAGAGATCCGGCGCACTATTCTAGTCATTGATTTGTCCCCGAATATAACCAGTCAGCAGTTGATTGATTATTTCGGTACAGCTGGTCAAGTGAAATACCTGAGATTCTGCGAGAGGGATTCTGATAAGCTGCGATATGCCCTCGTGGAGTTTTCTGAACAGGACAGCGTACAGAGTGCGCTGAAACTAAACGGCGGTGACTTGGATGGCAGCACTATCAAAGTAAGCCTATTAGATTTCTGCCCTGTTCTTGCAATCTCATCTGTCCACCTCTGGTTAAGTTTGTTGGTGTACTTACATTAGGATATACACTACTCCAGTTTGTATACTTAGCCATTTATTTGAAATTATGTGCACAGTGGGTTGATTTACACTAGTGAATATTAATACAGATCCATTATTCAGATCTGCACCACAAGTCATCATGTAACAGTGGCGTAGGTTGGAGGTAGACTGTGGAGATCCGACATAAATTATGCACACTGAATTTTGTCAGTCACAATTATTTGAACTAAGAATACAAATAATTGTAGATGGTGTTGGTTAGTTCTTAAAATTCAATTGAACCCAGTCATTGCGTTTTTTATAGTGGACTAATTGATTTTGATGGACTGAGGGGGACGCCAGGCATTGACCTTTTATGCTGTTGATGATCTTGCTTCGTGGTCTGGTTGCACTATCACTCGCGTGGTATTGTTTGTTGGGTCACACGATTTGTGTAAGTGTCTGTAAGCGTGCGGTCGATAAATGACTGACTGTTTATATATTAATAACGGTTGACCACTGACTCAACTGAGTTTCGCCTGGTTTTGCGACAATAATGAGGATTTAAGGTAGGAGGGAAATATGGGGATGAGGATCACCATAATTGACCCAACCACCCTGCCTAACCAAACCATGATATATAAAAATATTCTTGTATCTGTGAAATATCTAAAATTATCAATGATTTACTTAATGGAATAATTTTAGATATTTTCAGTCATTAACCCTAGATGTTAAATGGAAATAATGAGTTTTAAGATAATAAATACGCTTGATAGTTATAATAACATGTAAGTCCTGTATATATGTTACGCCGAATGTGCGAAATTTAATATTACATGAAATGGGCAAAATTTTGCCTAAATCATGAAAAATGCAAGCCCGTTGCCTTATTCATGAACTAGACAAAATATCTGGAGAGTGCGTGAATTCGGCAGTAATTTTTCTGCCTAGTTCATGTATTGGACAAATTAGATAGTAGCGCTACGGTGGTATATTTTGCAACTAAACTAAATGTATCAAATGCTCATGCATTGGTCAAAATGTACATATATTATCTATGGTCAAAATAGATGATCGCGCTCCGGTGGTGTTTTTTGCAACTAATCAAACTAAACAAATGTGTCAAATGTCATTGATTATAATATAAAAATATACCAATTAATAACTACAATGTCGTTCATATCCATTTACTATGCGCAAAAAAAAACTAGAACTATAATATGATAACGGAAGAATTTTATTGAAAAGTATTTTCAAAGTATCAATCGTGCAATGGTCGATTGAATGTTTGTGATAGTTTGTTGACACTTGATAGCTAACCTCAAAATGGACATTCAGTTGAATAATTTAATTCAGAATTACAAAACCTAACCTAACCTAATGACGCACACTTAATTTTCCGCCCCTGTGGGGGGCGCTCCCATAAGGAGTAGTGCCTCCCAACCGCTCGGTCTGATCCTGGTAGTCAATGTGCCACCGGTTAGATAATTACGACCCTCAACAAAGCAGAACAAATTTAATACATGTAGAAGTCCCGCAGTTTGCTCTGGCAAGTCCCACCACTTCTCAGAGTGAACTGTGGAAGAAATAAGTCGGTCGCAGACCATGTAAATATAAGGTAATAAGGTAATAGGATAAAATTTAGATTAAATACATGTTTAGTTAAAGGGTTAATTAAGTTAGATTAAATAATGTAAGATATGATTTGATTTATAATTGTAATGTGTAATGTAAATTGTAATATAATAGGTAAATTTAATATAGATATGCAATGGGTTAGTCAAATAATAAAGCGAGATGTATAGACGGGCGTTAGTGGTATGTATTAATTAAGGGATTAAGATAATTAAGGAATAATTAATGTTAATAATATATGAATCGATGTCGCTACATGTCGCACGTACATGGCATGATAATTGTAAACATATGCTCATAAGCCTGTTGCGAAAGCTCCCATTTGCACATTTTGTGCAATCACAAAGCAGAACAACATATAGGCGTCCACCGAACCGATTTCAATCATGATTCCCCCGCGTAATCAAATTCATTCGACATCGATCAAAAGCCACGGCTGTTCTGCGGACGGCGTTCCCAAATCGGTATTCCGGCAGCTTTCCTGCTCTAACATACGATGGCGTCTCTATCGTGTGTGTCGAAACTGATTTCGCGATCGCAAAATACCCCCTCTACAGAAACAAAGCCCCTCTCGCTCGCGTGTATAACCGCATCACGTTCACGCACGCCGAGCGACGAGGCGAGAAATCGGATCGACGATATCTGTTGTCAAGACGATCGAGTACCACAATAAAGTGCGAGAAATCCTTGATTAATGGAATATGAGCATGTACTAAGCAATTAATAATGCCTATATGTTTGGTTGACGGAATAGCATCCGTCAACTAGACGTAAGTACTGGCCTGTGGCGACATCGATCGAAAATAGTTAAGAATGTAGAAAAGTTTACGCGACGGGCACAAATATATAACCATTTTGATCAACGTTCCCGGTTAATAATTATAAGTAGTTTGCTTTCATTCAATAAAGGGGTTAGTAACCTACAGATTTCATGTTCGGAGACCAACGTCCGGGAGGTATTCAGGCCGTCAGTGGGCCTCAAAGTTGGCCCTCCGGCGGGAGTCGGCCGAAGGATTGGTATGCGCTATTGTAGGCCTGGTGCCGCAGATATTCCAATTTGACCACTGGGATATGGGGCCTTACCATCCAGGCTAACTCGTGAGCATTCTTGTTTCTGGGTAAGAGGTACCGTCACGCCACCAGGGCCTACGGTTCGGCCGATCCTGTAAACGGCTCTCCCTCAGCCATAAGGAACGTCACCACACGGGGGGTATGCTGTGAAATTTAAAGACGAATCCGTTGATACCAAATACTTTTTCGTACGTGCATTTTTCGCGTGGCTCTCTGTACGGAGAGGTACTTGAAATATGTAAGTAACGTGAGAACGGGACCGCCCATTTAAAGGTGCGGCCTAATACCTATAATTTGGTATAGCGGATCTATACGTAAACAATGCGTGTAATTAGCCACCGAACGATTTCCTCTAATTTGTGTAAGGAAATCGTTACAAGATTTTTGCATCCCCTAAACGTTGGCCGAAGACGTGAAATCATCCCGATTTGCATAAAAAGTCCCCATTTTCAATTTCTGGATCAGTCTTTTCTGTATTCCCGGACCCAGTGTCTGCGACAGTCAGGAGCGCGTTTTATTCATATATTTCCATACAAGTCCGAGAGACTTGCGGGGTAGATCCAGCCGATCTGGAATCACGCCCCACTGAACCAACGTCGAGGTTCAATACCTACCGGTTAATACCTCTTGGTATAAGTACCTACTGTCACTCTGACAGTTCGCGGCCGTGAAGTGTCAACCAGCGACTTAGTCGTTTCGAATTTTTTTTGGACCTGGTTCCCAAACTTTTGTCGCAGTGTCTCGCGCTCGCGTAATCTCGTCTATATTTAATTAAGAATTACTATTAAATAATTAACTCATAAGCAATAAACAATAAGTGCATTAATTTGATAATTAATTACCTTATAATAAATTGAACTTTTTACAATATTTTGTGGTTTTACGGATAATAATGAATTGGACTTTTATAATATTTTTGTGGTTTCTGGATAGTAATAAAATTGACTTTCTTTTAACTTTTGTGGTTTCGAACATTAATAAAAATTGAACTTTTCTTTAACTTTTGTGATTTCGGATACTAATAAAACAAACTTTAATTCAGTGACTACTCTTTTTTATTGACTATAATATTGTGACTGCCTGCTCTTCCACTTTGGTGTACCTCCACTTCCGGCACCGAGCTAGCCAAGAATTCGGAGGCCTACACTAACCTAGTAATAATAATATTATATTATGTCCAATTATAACTAATAAAACCATCCGTATTAAATTTACTTTTTCTTCTGTCATGTTGACAGTTCAAGAATTCCATACCCTGGCGAATTCATGTACTCAGCAGAAAATTTACCTATTTCATGAATAAGGCAACAGGCTTGACTATTACATGAATTAGCCAAAATTTTGCCTATTTCATGTAATAGTCAATTTCGCACATTCGGTGTAACATATACATTATATTTCAAAATTATTGAATATTTTGTTTAAAGTATAATTTAGAATAGTGAACGATTGTCCTACAACAAAAAGAGTATGGATTTGATTCCGTAAGTTAAAATATTTAGTTTTAACTGCTTCCTGAACACTTAGGTTAAACCGACTTACGATGTGTTACAATTAAGGCGATGATATATTAAACCATCATTAAATAATATATACATGGCAAATACCAAATGTAAAATGTTTTATATATTCAAAAAATACGACACCAATCGAAAATCAACCGAATATACGATTTTATTATTTATATGATATTATTTATTAAAAGCATTAAGGTATATTCACAAAATAATAATTATTTAAAGGGTGCACAGGACTAAATATGCCTTTATACTCATTTTTAAAATGATGACATGACGTATAATAATACTCTTCATATGATCATAAAATTTATGTTTTTAGGTTAACAAAAGAAAAGACATCATAATGACACATTTTCCTTAAAATTATTCTTGTATATCTCTTCAAATAATTTACCAGTTGTGGGAACCCGTAGTGTAATGACTAACAAATGTTTCCTTCATTTTAGGTACACCATGCTACCCAAGCGATATCCAAGCCACAAACCAAGAGCAATGAAGCAGCTCAAAGAGAAATAGAAGAAGCCATGTGCCGCGTCAAAGAAGCGCAGAATCTTATTTCCGCAGCTATTGATCCTGTTATCGGAATGCTTTCAAAAGACAAAAGAAGGTATGTATATTATCGTTTATACCGCAATCAATATTGCAATGTATGCAACGCTTCTCGCGTCTGATCACAGTGATTTTTGGTATTATACGGTAGAAACGTATCACTCAACTTTTATTGTAAGCATTATTATGCCTACAGAGTTTTTTAAACATCCTTGTTGATGCGAACTTAAAAACTTTGATGATAAATCTACTTTGAGGTAATGCTAATGAAACTGATAGTGAATATAGGACATTGTTGGGTGGATTGTAGGTACACTGAAAGTTTTACGAACATGTGTTTGTAATAATAAAGGGTTAATGATCTGTTTAACGGCATCCTCGAGGGGTTACATGTAAATTGTACGTAAAACATTTCACATTTCACAATTCAAAAAAAAAATCTGGAAATAAAATATAATTTTGTTCTTCGCTTCAGTCAATTAATTGTCTACTACGGTTATTTTTTGTGAATTCTTGTATGTAGTTAGTTTCTCAGGTCCACGCTGTCACCTTGGAGTTAATATTGAGGGGAGCATCTACTTTGAGCTGATTACCGCAAGCCCATGAACATTCTGAGGAAAAATTGTGCTACCAGTTTCCGCCATGTCCTGAGATGTGGTTGCATTTTTGTTTTCATACTGACTGCAACTTTCAACGATTCAGTCGGTGTGTCACCGCTCGATTGAAAGCAATAGTGAATGAGCAAATGGTGGTATATATATTATCGATCACAAATAGTGCGCATTGATGACATGTTGTAATTTGTCAGGTCTCGTTCCCGCTCAAGGTCCCGTCGCAGATCTCGATCGAGGCAAAGGTCCCGCCGTTCCCGCTCGAGGTCCAGGCATCGCAGGAGATCCAGATCCAGGTCCCGCAGGCGCCGACATCGTTCAAGGTGCTCAATAACTACTTACTATATGATG
Organism: Rhyacophila brunnea; assembly: GCF_057557595.1. Lineage (NCBI taxonomy): Eukaryota > Metazoa > Arthropoda > Insecta > Trichoptera > Rhyacophilidae > Rhyacophila > Rhyacophila brunnea. The sequence continues at coordinate 11,977,606 of NW_028232816.1, read as the reverse complement.
CATTTTAGTTATGGTGTCATCAATATGACATTCATATATAAATCAGTTGTATCTTCATTTTTTTCCCAAATTTAATATAACTGCGTGGCGGTCAACAACCCCAGGCCATGTCAGCGTTATTGCAACGACGCGTTAATCGGCAAGTCACACAAGTATCGCATAATTGCCTCATGTACGGTTAGTACATTCTGCTAGTGTGATATACTTCAATGAGAGTCAACAACAAAACCTGGTTAACAAAACGGCGCGAAGTTGCAATGGTGCGTCAGTCAGCATATTGCTTATTGAATATTCATTTATATAAATAGCGAGTCATAATTGATGGAATATCAGTATCAATACCAGGGCAGTAATCGTAGAAGTACCCTCTATCCTCGTGCCTCGGACTGAGCCGATCTCACCGAGCAGACACTCGATCATAACATCTCAGTCTCTCAATAGCAGTACACTCTATCATTCTGCCTTGGACTGAGCCGATCTCACAGAGCGGCACACTCGATCGTAACATCTCCGACTAAGCATATCGCACCGCATGTACCCTGCACTGTTAACTTCGCAGACCTATTTGTATGCCGAGAGAAAAAAACTTTTCAACTTAGTTTTACGTCAATATTTTTACTTACATGAATTCATTGAATAATGTAATAAAATTCCAACCTTAATCGATATTAAACTTGAACATAATTAAAATACCTATTGGACCCCAGTGACAGAAAATGGTGTTATTTAGTTTCACAAAACAATTTTTTATATGACAAGGAAAGGAACTTGTTTTAATCTCAAATCTGATTCGACATTGAATCCATTCCTGTATTTATTTTTTGTTCAGTCAATGTAAACAATATCCATGGACATATTGCGTTTGTTCAATTGCAACCATAGACTAATAATAGCCTATACTGTGACGAAATAAAGATTACTGAATGATTTTTGCCTCATTGTGTCATTCATGCTTAGTTGTTGCCTGCTACTTGCTCTACTTTTGGAAACGCCCAAAATAATCGAGAATCGCAACATTGAAATTTTATAAGTGTATTTAATTTTCAAGATGATTCGTCGCAACATGATTTATTATTTCTGTGACCTCCCCGATGGAAAAAACTGTTTTTACTATATCATATTAGCTAATTCTGACATTACCAATAATAATAAATTTATTGAGGAAGGCTGCCTTATTCTGTAGAGCTAAACGATACTTGTTTACCCCACTCAGTTATAGATAATTAATTTTACTTGATTGAGAAAACATATATTCTTCATTACTTTTATTTTTGTCTTAAAAAATATTTCTCTCTTAATCAGGTCACGATCAAGCCGTCGCCGCAGTCACTCCAGAAAGCGATCCAGATCTCACGGCAAGAGTTCTAAATCCAAACGAGACCGGTCACGAAATAGAGATCGGGAAAAGGATCGAGATAAAGATAAAACTAAAAAAGAAGAAAAGGATAGAGCACCTTCTCTTGAAAAAGAATCTTCCGTGGAAAAGAGGCGTTCTATCTCCAAAGAACCATCCAAGGAACCTTCCAAAGAGAAGAGAAGATCACGCTCCAGAGAGAAGAAATCACGCGAGAGAAAGCGTTCGAAATCCCGTGACAAGAAGCGATCTAAATCCAAGGAGAAGCGAGTTAAAAGAAGTCGGTCGCGTGAAAAACGCTGTTCCAAATCCAGAGACAGGAAGAGGTCTCGCTCACGCGATCGTAAGAAATCTAAATCTCGTGAGAGGAAACGTTCCCGCTCCCGTGAAAAGAAGAAATCCCGCTCCAGGGAAAGGAAAAGGTCCAGATCCCGTGACAGGAAGCGTTCTCATTCTAAGAGCAAGTCCAAACGGAGGTCCAAGTCTCCCAGTGTTGACTCAAGGAGTGATAGAAAGCGAGATGTGAGGGATAAGGACTCCGTGCCGAAAGTGGCACGGGATTATGATGAGGAAGAAAGAGGTTTCGAAGCCGATAACTGTTCTTCGCGGAAGTCAGAAGCTCGTAGCAACACTCCCGATACACAAGACAAGGATTCCCCTGATAATATGGATATTTCCAATTCTCCCTGAATATATTTTTAGAAATACTGTATTATGTAATAACTTTTCGATGATTCATTTTTAATGAATTGTATGTAATTTTGATTTTTGGAATAATAAATAATGTGTTCACAGATTTCTCTCAAAATATGTTTCATTTCAATTATCCATATAGCTTCTGATTGATAATAATATGCTATTAAAAATGGATGATGTCAAATCTGACATCATTAGTCGACATCTACTCAAAATTGTTCAACAATAGAGAAAATTAATCATTTGTACTCTCCGACAACAAGGAATCGGCGATAACAGGAAGTCGCTGAAGTCACATTATATAAGACTTCTCAGTGACGTACGTACCTGTCATGGCGGCAACACGTGCTAGAGGTGTGTTTAATTAATGTATCAGCTCTCTTTTTAGATGCGACTCCTTTTCTTCTTCGCAATAAACCAAAAGTTTATTCATAATAATTCTAACATCACTCCTGATTGTTTTATATATATTTTTATTACAAAAAGCTTCAAATTACATAAATTGATAAATCCATACACCATGGAAGCGTAAAATGAAATGATATATTTTAGGCATTCCTCATTTGAAAACGGAAGTGTGATTAGCTGCACTGGACGGGATTGTTAGTTCACAGTTTTACAATAGACAGCAGGTACATAGTTCATGATTGGTTAACTAGCAGGCAATCTGATATGAAGTTCCGAAAATCAATGACATACCTACTCAGATATTGGAAAATTTCTTAATGTAGGTTCATTTGCAGCAAGCTTCACATACATAGCATTGAAAACAACAGTAAATATGGTAAGTAAGTCCTGCCCTCATCTTTACAGTCCAGTGCCTAAGGCGCTGGCCTTTCATCCGGGGGATCCGGGTTCAATGCCCGGTGAGGTCACAATATATTTGTGATTTTTCCAAAACCTGTGTGTTTGTAATTCACATCTGTTACCACACTACCGTTTAACTCAAGGCAGTGGCACTGAATTGCGAATTACGATGGCAGTGCTATTATAGTGCGAAATCTTTACGGTGATAGGCGGCGGCTTGGAGAACTAGATCCCCTCCTCTCGCGTTTCAGTACTTACAATACTTCGAAATCGAAAACCATAGACAAGATACGACTCGAGTGCCGCCACCAGGTCTCACGTTAAAGATTACGCAATGCGGTAACGTGTTCGCAATAAAAAATGATTTTCGATTGCATATTTCTTTCAAATTATGGCATACCATTTATTTCAATATGCAACAATCATCATTTTCTACAAAAAGTTTTCCATATTGCAATTGAAGTATGAGCAATAACTAGCATTACCATCGAAGATTATAGTTTCGTGTCACGGCCTTATAATGGGCTTTGGTTTCACTACACTACTGTTATTGGGCCTACGAGTTGTAGTGATAAAAGGAATATACATATATGTACATAATATATTTTTAAATCATACATATGGGCATTTTCGCCAAAGTTTGTACATTGCGTTTTTGGCATGTCCCATGAATTTGATTGATTTTTTCATAGTTATTATATTATAGAATATTGGAAAGTTATGTATTTTTAACATGAAAATTTATTAATTTACTTTATTCGATCAGTTAAATACAACTGTCTGACCTGTATATATTTTTAATTGATTATTTAGATCGAAAGGTAGTGTGTTTTTACCATGTCCCACCCCTAAATTCAAATAAACAAAGTCTGATTTCGTCATTAATTTTGAGTGTGTAAAATTAAATTCAAAGTGTCTTCAACAGCTTACATTATATATTTTTGGAAAATATACAGTTTTTCCGTAAATTTGGACCAATATTGAAAAAAATCACGTTTAAAGTGTGTCCCAGGATATTTGAAAAAGTGGAATTCCACATTCCGTTACCACGTTTTTAGCATGAAGGCGAAAAATTTCCACTATAAATATGTATTTTTTTAATGTAGCAACACTTTTGTATAACACTGATTGCCATTTACAATTTAAATTGTTGGTGTGTGTCGGTATCGCTATCGGAACAGGTTGCTTTCTGGGTTGGTCATTTAAGAAGTTCCACTACTGTTACCACGATTTGTAAGGTAAGAAATCACATATTTCCATTTCACATACTATACAAATGGAGCTTTTCTTTCACACTACAGATATAATAAAACATATCGCAGGTTTAACAATAAAACTAAGCTAAATTTTGGCTTCAACCACTTCTGAAACAGAATCCGTTACTTCCATTCCGAAACTATATTGGTGGTAACGTATATGTGGAATGTAAAAGTAACGAAATGGAATGTATTAAGTTGGGTTTACATTGTGCGTTTAGTTCTTCATAGACTATAAAAAGTTTTATTTTGTCTGTTCGTATGAAAAACAAAAATATTTTCATTAAAAAATATAGAAAATAACCTGACTATAAAGATTAAAAAAGTATGTGATATGTCTGAATACGCAAAACTAGCGCAGATAAAAGTATGGAGAGATAAAAAAACAACAGAAGGAAAAGAAAAAAACACCAGACTGAAATAATTGCGAGACAGGCACTGGCTCTGTCATACTCTTTCTGTTATAAGCCACCAAAATTTTAAAACTTCTCCATACATTTTAGGCATAGAAATTTATAAAAATGTATGAAAAAGCATTTTTTTGTCACGTTTAACAGAAATATGTACCCTATTAGATTTAATACCTGGAACTGTAGGTATTCGCGAAATGTCAGAAAAGTACGTCTTGATTACAATCAACCTGTATAGCTACATTTTATGTTGATGAAAACAAGTAAATTTCAAGACAACATACAGTCGAACTTGGTTATTACGAGGAAGATGGGACCGGCTGAATTTGCATGTTATAAGCGTTACTCGTTATATCAGAGAATAGGTATTTTTAAATGAGCATGTCACATTACACAAAAAGTCGAAAATAAAAAATTTGGAAACCATCGTAAAAATCCCCGAAACGAGCATGGCATTCATAAACAACAAAAGAAGTTGTTTATTGTAATGAACGCTGGTAGGTACCTACGGACTTCGCAAACCTTAGATTTTTCAACCATATGCGTGGATACTTTTTTATTATTGTCGGCGAAACACCAATAAGGTAGGTACTTAGACACTTTACTAGTGTCATAAACGTAATCCGACCCCGGCGGCATCCTGTCCAATCGGATTTTATTGTTTAGGGTCGAAATGTTTTAAAACGATCGACACATTTAACAGTATTTTAGCTCGGTATATCCGATAAGTTGCTCGTTATAACAGTGAATAAATTAAATGTATGGCGAAAATCATAAACCAAATGTTTCCTTATTACATCCGAGATCTCGCTATGTTCGAGATTGTAATAACCGAGTTCGACTGTAATTATTTTTGTAAAAGTTATATACTCCGTGCCGCGCTAGGAACTCGCGTCCGAATCCCTTGCTGATTTTGCTTTAAAATATTTTTTATCTGAGTTACAAATAATATAAATGCCAAATAAAAGTTATGGTAATGTATAGTGTGTCCTACCTACCTTATTTTACTAGTATTGTGAAATTTATTATAAAATATGTCTATTTTAGTGATTTTGATTTGTTTTGTTATTGTGACGCACGTTGAATATATATCTAACTATCAAAAAATTCAAATAAATTTCATAAAACAAAAATTTGTTTTTATGGTAACATGTAACTTTAGCTTTACAAATTACATTCCGTTACCATTTCGTTCCATTCCGAAAATGTCCCCAAAAAAGTTGAACGTTAACTAATTTTCATTTGATTATTAAATAACGAAACCTATGTATTTTTCCAATAAAATTTAGTAAAAGTGATTACTGTCTTTAAAAAAAAAAATTTTAAAATATAAATTGATTGGTTTTTTCAAATACTAAAGGAAAAATGCTCTGCCATTATAGACATAGGGTAACGGAGTGGAACGAAATGTGCCCAAGAATTAAAATTCAATAATATTTTTTGACTATTTGTAGTTTTATTTTTAAGTGTATGGTTTTTTTTAATCTAATAGAGCTCTTTTAAGTGATAAAAAGTGTCTCATTCATGTTTTATAAGCTTAGTTTCGTAGTCACGGAACGGAAACTTATTATGCCCAATTTCATAATAAAAATGATATAAATATTGTATTAATCAATATTTTGCTGAAAAATTGCTATCACCAATTCAGCAATAGAACAAGGAATCTGCTAGCTATATAAAAATGTTTAATTTGAGTGAAAAAATAATATTACCTAAATTTCAAACATGTACAAACTTTGGCGAAAATGCCCATATATCAGTCCCTCGATGGCCGCGCGGCTTAAGTGTCGTGGGTCCCAGGTTCGAAACCTGGGTCCGGCAAGTACACAATACACCTCGATGACCACTCGACTTAAGCGTCGTGGATCCCACGTTCGAATCCTGGGTCTGGCAAGTACACATTATTTTTCAATTCGTGTATGAGTCAGAGTACGGACCTAATAGGTGAGCAAGTGGCCGACATCCATTTTTCGTAAAAACAAATGTTAATACAAACCTCCACTTCAGTGGCGCACCCAGGATTTAATATTGGGGGGGGGGCCCAAAGAGGAGAATGTAAATTAGTCCCATAGGCTCTTTTTCTTCTTCATATAATTATTTTTACATATTTTCACAATACGCAGCGGTATATTTGTACAGTTTCTCCTAGTTTTTATTAAATTGGAGGCATAACGGCGGTAACCGTTGCGCGTGTCATCAGCGACTGGCGGATTGGAAGTGACTAACAGCGACCATGCTGGACATGTGCGCCTAGTATGCTAAAACATTACTCAAATACTATCGGCTGTGCTACCCGCTTCGTCTAGAGAGCTACAATATTAATGCTGAATTCCACTGGAAAAAAAAAAATTCTTTTGACTTACATTACCACCGACTAGTGGGTGTAGTCATTCTTTTTGCCGAATGTTTATCGTCGATTATTGGTTTTTTAATATTGAGGTTCCAAAATATTAATTGAAAATGGACAAAAAAAGTATTAGTACATTTAACTTATACACAAACCTACTCAACACAACAATTTCTCGTTTATCGGTCTTTTGTCTATTGCACTCGGTGTACCTACACCATGGCCCCCACATCCTGAAACGGGCCCTCAGGCTAGGATATTTGGCGGGCCCCCTACCTACCGCTAAGATTAAAAGCAGTGTGAAATACTATGTTTTTCAAATTGTGTTTTAGTTAAAATTAAGGGTACTTATACAGTGAATTATTGGCGATTTTTAATAGATCTACTTTAATAATGGAGCTGTCAAGTATCGACACATAATAATCAGAAAATATATTGCACAATTATATAATCTAAAATGTTCATGGCCATGAAGTATAATAGCGACTTTTTTTTACTAATAAAGCTAATTTATGATGTGTGTTTATCTCACTTATCTGATCAATCCGACACGCCGGGTCCCCCACAGCCCGGGTCCCCAGGCTAGAGCCCTGTCAGTCCTCCCCAGCCATGACCTACACTACTCCGGAATTCGGGTGGACATCAAGATTTTTTTGAGAGTTCCATTAAGGATTGGGTTTCTAAAAAACCCGACATTAGTGTTTCGAAATTTTTATGTTAGAAATTAAAATCATTTTTTTGCCGTGTTTTTATTTGTCTAAGCCCAACGTACAGTTTATTAGCTTTCAATTACAATGTTTAAAATCATTCTGATAATTTTCATCTTTGGGGGGTGCCAGGGCCCCTTGCCCCCCCCCCCCCCCCTGGGTGCGCCACTGCTCCACTCATACCTTCATCCATATGATCTTATTAGAACCGGACATGGTCGGATAGGTACCAAAAGAAAACTGTTAACAGCAGGCAGCAGTGGCGAAGGGCGGAGGTCGGCTGTAAGATCCGCCATAAATTTGCACACTGAACTTTGTCAGTCATACGTATTTCGTCGTCATACAAGAGAAAGTGACCAAGTGCATTTTTTACGAAATTGGTTTTATTGACTATCTGACATCTTACTAACATAATGGTTGTCTGGAAAAAATGACCAACTGAATTTCAGCCTGGAAACATACTATCTCGAATTTATCAAAATGACTATCTGCATTAAGGCACATTTTTTGCCAAGCAAAATTGACTATTAGACACATGGTCATTTCTCTTTGTAATCTTTTACAATAAAAAATGACCAAGTGGCAGTTGGACAGTTTTCTTTGTAGTAGTTATTCTCAACGCTGTGAAGTTAGTCATATATTTCTTACGAAATGTTTGACGTATCAATTTTCTCTCATTGTAAAGTGATAGAATTCGTTCATAAAATGAGCTGTAGAAGTAAATTAATGGTGGAAATATGTCAAAACCAATTCAGAGGTGAGTTGGAATCTATTTGTTTATCTATTGTATAAACATAAACATCTTCAGTGCAACTCAATCCCAACGAAATAAAAATAAAAATAGTGATACCATATGCAGTGAATGAGTTAAGAACCAAATTTAATGCCGCCTATTTGATGCTTGCATTCTGACGGTGCTGCTTTAGCAAATCATGGCACCTTACAAAGGCTCAGAGCAACCGTATACTGAACTTAGAAAACAGATGTTTGCGACAGATACTGGGTGTGCAGTGGTATGACTTTATGAGCAACGAGGAGATAAAATATCGCACTAAGTAGCCTCTCATCACACTGAGTAAAGAGGCAACGTTGGACCAGAATTTCAACCTGGCTTGCCCATTCTTCAAGCCAACCGGATTCCGGCGTCATGGAAGGCCGCTAAATACTATCTATATAGTGTATACGACAGAGCTTCGGGATGCTGGTTTGACCTGGAACAATGCAAGAAGACTGGCGAGCGACAGAGATTCTTGGACGCGCCTGGTGTCCATATGCTCTAACTAAAGCGCTGATATGGTCGAAGAAGATCTTAAATTACTTGCTGCCAAAATAATAAAAAATCGGTATGAGCGTGACAGACCAGGATACATTCTCCATAAAATATTCTTATAACGACGACGTTCAAACCCTGTCAGTATTTGGGCGAGGTCGGCCACCACTTGTTCCTCCATTAAGATACTTATTCAAAGAACTACGCTGAAAATAACATGCCAGACAGGGCACCAGAACCAAACATGTATTCTCAATCTAAAGCAGAGTAATTTTTTACATTAATTTATTTTAATGTACTTATATTTTTGTGACTTTTGTACTTTTTCATGTAAAGCAACTGGGTATATTTTCCATATAAAATTAAAAATTTGTATTCTATTTTTGCCATTCTATTCAGAATGCACTCAAAATAAAGTCAATTTGAAAGAAAAATACCTATACTTCGTTTTTGTTTTACCTTTATTCCAAGAATGAAAAGTGACTATCTGCAATTTTTCCATTAATTCATGGGTGGTAAAACTGACCAACTTCATTTCGTATTTTTAAAAACTAGAACAAAAGTGATTTTTTTAAATATTATAATTTCATTTTAAAAGTAAATATCATATCTACACCCACAAAAATAATCAGACATGTGAAGACAGGATTTTTAGATTGATTACAAATGTTAAAATGGCTCTCCTGAACAATTTACTATTTTGCACTTGGTCACTTTCTCTTGTATGATGACGATTTGTTTTCATTGAAATAAGACTTTAATTTACAGATGATGTAGCTTAGTTTTTAAAATTCAATTAAACCCTACGAAAACCATAATAGATAATAGTCAAAAAATACTTGTCTATCTATAAAATATCTAAAATTATTCAATTCAATCATACATAACTATGGATATTTTTTATATATGATAGTTTGGTATAGATAGGGCTTAAAAAATGAACCGACAATGTGTATTTATGTAATCTTAATCCTACGAAAACAAATAAGTATAAATGAAAAGGTGTGTACAATTTTGTCATTTCACCCAAAGTATACCAACTATTATGGATCTGGCAGGGCTTAATTGATTTTTAAAAACCAACCATCACCATCTGTAAATTGTAGTCTTAAGTTCAATAAAAACACGTATGACTAACAAAATTTAATGTGCAGTATTTATGGCGAATCTTAACAGCCTACCTCCACCCTTCGCTACTGGCAGGCAGCCAGTGATGTCCCTAGACAAAATGCCGCCCCATTTTTTATACAATATTTTTTAGTATCCATGCTCGTGTCGTCTCTGGTCACCAAGGATGTCGAAAGCCAACGGAAGTAAACTAGACATCGCGAACCTGACAAGAAATTAAACTCCTGTTAAACCATTTATGCTAATTAATACATTATGTTACGTGTAGTGACGCTCAATCTGCCTACCCCCATGGGACATCACTGAAGGCAGCCATTTGCATTATATTCATAATGTATTCAGTGGCATCAACACAGAATATTAACTCTGCCATATTTAAAAAAACATTTTCTGCCATCAATAGCTTAAAATTATCTCTCAGCTTTATTACTCATTTTGTTACATAAGTATGTATTATGATGTCATGATGTTGGTATAAGAAATAATAAGGCACAGTAGATCAAATGAGTCAGATATATTTCTAATTAAAAGAAACATCTATACAACAGTAATATTTTTAGTAAAATGCATTTTTCGTTTCGTACAGTTTCGAAGCTACACAGTATTATGTACATACAAAAAAATAACAGGAAAATCTGCTTCATGCAATCTGTCATAATTCATTCACAGATTCGATAATAAGACGTCCGGCTCCCGCCGCATAAATAATAAATAAATATATCGTAAAACATTAATATTAATTGTATAATTGATTTCCTTAACGACTAGGGTGACATAAATAAAAAAAATGTTCGCAAATTCTCACTGTGGAAGTTGCGCAGCCATTTTGAAAAAATGGCAACATTAGGAACGCAACAATGACAAGGGTACTATAATAATCCGGCATAGCTTAAGGGCTGTGTCACAGGTTATCGAATGCGGCGAAATCTCCTCTCCGACTGTCGCGATCTGCAGCCGACCTGCTGAAGAAATCGTCACCATCGAAAGGATCACTCTCCCTCGCGAAGATATTAACGGATTCAGATTTTTTAATATCGGGATCGGGTCGAGGCCGCGCTTTGGCCGAAGACGTTCTCTGACTGCGACGTCTTTCCGGGGCGCCCGCTCCTAACCGGAAGCCGACTGTCCTCTCTGGCCTCTCCTCTTGTAAATCGTGAGGATCTTCTTCCGGGATGACTTCCGCTTCACCAGATCTCTGAATACCGTTTCTGGGTTCTGGAGAAAAATCGTCTTCGAAAAGAGTAGGAGTAGGGCGTGGGCGAGGGGATGCAGGCGACGCCGAAAGATCATCGTCAGCCGGAACTTGTTCCGGTTCAAAACGGGCAAAGTCCGGAGGGCGGATGGCCGCCGAGGGAGACGTCTTGTCCATAATTTTTTCAGGAACTTCAATATTCTTCGACATGAGAGGTACAGGTGTCTCGGCAAAATCGTCATCAAAAGGCGAACCGCGTGACCCGGCCGATTCTCGTTCAGAAAAGTCATTAGAGAAACGAAATCGTGCTCCGTTTTTGGCGGCCGGTGAATCTGTTTCAACTCTGTCAAAGTCGTCAAAGAATCGATGTCTTCGGGACCTCGGCGGAGAGGCGGCGGGGGGAGGCGAAGGGGAGTCTCCGAAGGGGGATCGTCGCGTCGGAAGCTGCTGGCGGGACGACGTTCTGGAGGAGTTGGCGGGGCGGGCACGGTGCTGCGAGGGGGCAGGAACGTGACGCGATCGCCGATCGCTCTCCCCTCCGCTACCTCCTGACCTTCTCCATGCTCGGCCGCCCATAGTTGAACTGTACCTGTGATATAAAGAGACATCATTATTTACTGTACATTCTGGATAATAAATACTTTTTATCATTACATTAACTCTCAAATTCATTATCCATTCACATCTCTATTGAGGTATTGAGGATACGAATACAATTGACATTTGCATAGCTTAATAGGAGTATTTTTCCTATCACCAAGTATACTGGAATCATTCTAAAGTTGGACCATGGGTGATTCACATGAGTATTATTTACTACAACGCCTGCTTCAATCTTCAATGCTAGCAAACTATACCACAGCGAATCGTTTCTGCCACTGTAGAATGATTCCAGTATACTTATTTATATGTGAAACAGGATTCAAACATGTACTGTAATAATAGCACAAGTACGGATTATGGTACGGATACGTGTATGGATTTACTGCCAGCAATAACGTGTAAATTAAACTATTGCGACAATACCTCTTTGTTGCAAATATCACGTGAAAATTCAGAATCCGCAAACTTTTTCGATCCATGCATGCAGTCTTGCAACTTTCACGATGATATGTGTTTACATTTGCAGTTTATTGTTATGGTCACAAAAATACGTACTGCCACCAGTAAATCAATTTACGTGTAAACGGGCTATAAATAATAATCATTATTCCTAACATTCCATTACATAATATGTTATTATTTTCATTGCAACATATCTAATTTTAATGTATTGAACAACAAGAAATATCAATATGTCGTAAGATTTCATTTACAGAATGTTTAGAACAATGTAGAATTTACAATTGCAAATTTGACTTTGATGATTTACTTCTCAACCATCCAATTATTTTATAATGCAATTTTTCATATAGGTTTAATTTAAACAGTGGTGACAATAATAATTGCAATTGTATACCTATTGACGGGATCCTCAGCTTGCCAAGGAGGCTCTCCACGTCTCCGGCTTCCTTCTCTTCTGCCAACCGTGCTGTAGCCTCGATCTAAGAATGACACCACACCCGTCAATCAGAATATATTGTGGTCACTTAAAATTATGTTAAAACTTTAAAGACAAATCTTTATGAAATAAATTGTATGGAATCGTAACCTTTAAACATAAATTCACGATGTAATTAATACGTTTACTATATTTTGTACTATTTGACAACAAGACACAAATGAATTTAATGATTTCGCAGCCTGCGGAAGCTGTGGAAAACACTCGCGACAAACATTTAGCCCCTGGAGTCATTCGCAAGAAACTTCCGTAATTCGAACATGGGTAGAAAATAGATATCATTTGTCGCGGATACAACCAACTTGCGACAAGTTTGAATAAATCTGCTGATTGTTTAAATTATGCGGATTAAGTATAATACATTTTATTTCATATTGTATCAACATTGCGATTGAAAATCTTAGAATTATTATTAGTACCATCGGATCTCCACCGTTCTTCCGAGGGCCATGCTCGCTCCCTCCGATTTTCTCTGCTTCCTAATCGACCACTGCATGGTGAAAGTCGTCTACTGCCTCCGTAACCCCGTTCCTCTGACCACCTAAGCAACGAACAGTACATTAAATAGTTTCACAAGATTTAAAAACCAATATAAATGACTATGACTAATGAGAATTTTTGACAACATTTTTAATAACGGTTGCGGGTTCGATGCCGCAGCTGGGCAAAACAAATGCGTATTGTATACGAAAATATGAGAATTCTCTTACTCGTCGTCATCATCTCTGGAATGGTGTCGTCGTCTATGTCTGTCTCTCTCGTGAGTTCTCTCCCTGTCCCTCCCGCTTCCAGAATCTCTCCTTTCCCTCGAGCCGATTGAATCTCGTCTTTCACAAGACCCTATCGACTCGTGTCTGGAAAGACGAAAACAGATTTTATTAGTTTTTATAGATATTTCACATTACTTGTGCAATGAGAAATGCTTAAAACAAACTATTGTAATAATATGATTTTCTGTAATTTTTCTGCCTTATGGCAGTTGGGACATAATAAACCGAAACCAAACATAACACATTATATCCTTGGATTAAGCACCTACTTAGGAGATTGTGTTGGTTGGGCTTGTTTTTAGATTTAAAATGAGCAAATAGTTCAAATAATCCAATATGGCAGATGAAATATTGTATAAATCGTAGTTGTAAGGCACTGGCTTCTCATATGGTGGCTGCAAGTTCCATTCTCGAGTCCAAGTCACAAAACAACTATGTGGATATGTGATTTCCTCACAGCCTTGATAAGTTTATATGATTGTTTCACTATTCTAAATTATGCTACACTATTGTCATTGGGCCTGACAAAAAAAGAGATTGCAATCAATGCGATTCATCTAAATTACAATGCGTGAAATCGAATCTGTCGAGACAATTTTTGCAGTGATATTAAAATGCATTGGGTTATTAAACGAGTACCCAGTTTACTACATTACAGCAGTTGAAACAAGTATTTTTGTTACCTTTCTCTATGGTAAGATCTTGTATGCGGCACAGCATCTCGGGGTGGTGGATCTTCTTCCCAGGGCGAAACATCTCTCGATGATGAAGATGTTTGTCCTTCAAAATAAAAAAAACCTTTAAATCTGATGAAACTCCTATCATCATTTTTATTAATGCGATCTCATTGTACATTAAGTTGGAGGTTTTCAAAGTGTGCACCTCTGCGTCCAGAGGTGAGTGTGATGCCTAAAACGTTTATCTAGACAGGCTCATTATAAACCCATGATTCTGTTTGATGGCACAGTTCGTAGCTGGTAATCTACAACGTTGCACCTGCTCGTATAGAATAAATGAAATGCAATTCAATGTGGCGATGCACAGTAAGGAAATATCATGTAGCATACTGCTCTTCCCTTATCTCAAAAATTATGCAAGGTCCTGAGGTTTTTCAAAACACCACATGATCTACAACAGTGCTGTGCACGAGGTGGCTCACGAGATATTTTTCAGTGGCACTCTTAGCTTTTCAAAAAGTATTTTCCAATTTTTAATCCATTGGCTGCTAAATTTTTTACCAAAATCATACTGAGAATTGCTAACCCACTCATAAATTATTCTGATTGAGATAAAAACAAAAATATGGTTTTATGGTTTTTAGGTACTTGTTTCTTGTACAGGGTTTAATCGAATTTTAAAAACCATCTGTAATTTGTATTATAAGTCCTATGAAAACAAATAAGTATGACTGACAAAGTGTGCATTATTTTTGTCGGTTCTCCACAGCCTTATTATGGTTTGGTCTAGGCAGGGTAGAATTTGATTTTAAAAACTAAACAATGACATCTGCAATTTGTATTCTTAGTTCAATAAAAAGAACTAAGTATGACTGACAAAGTTTAGTGCGCATTTATGTCGAATCTCCAGACTACCACCACCCTTTGCCACTGCATCAGAGGTATTAAAAACACTCGATGATAACGAGCCCCCCACGACCTGTTATCTTTTTAAAGTTATTCTGAGACCAAAATTTGGGTACTATAGCTGCCATGTAAGTGAAGGTATTTAAAAGATACCAATGAGCATGGATAAAAAGGTACGTATCAAAGCTAATATGAATTTAATGATAAATACTCACTGGTTTGCCAAGATTTGGGATTCCGTCGGTGCCGCCGTTGCGATGATCCATCTGCATAATTTCTCTGCCTGGCCTTGGGCTGCGGCAGAGGGGGCGGAGGGGAATCCTTGGAGTCGGATGACCAGGGAGAAGCCCCATCCTCGCTCTGCATGGCGACATTAGAATCCACACCGGCACCGCCACCCCGCACCAATGCCATCACACCGGGGGGATTAGGACCACCGAGGAGTGCCCATGCCGCGTCACCTCGACGATTGTTGAGGTGAACACCATCATGGCTGTCTCGGTCATCTTCTCGGGATTCTCTGCCGCCTGTCAATAGGTATACAGTCGTTAATTGTTAATTAATAAAAATAATGATGAAATAAACGATGACCGAGCCAGTTTAAGCGTCGGCTTATAATGTCGTGGGTCCCAGGTTCAAATCCTGGGTTTGGCAAATACACATATTGTATTTTAATTTGTGTTTGGAGTACGAGTATGGACCTAATAGGTTGAGCAAGTGGCTAATATCCATTTCTCGTAAAAACAAAAATCTCTTCGTGGAGGCCCATATGATCCTATTAGGATCGGATATAATAAAAAAAAATATATATATTATAACACACATAAAGCCTGGAATATTACAGGAATCCTCATGAAATTTTCCGACCATGTCCGATCCTGATGGGATCATATGGGCCTCCACAGAGTGGAGGTTTGTATTGACAGATTTTGTTTTTTTTACGAGAAATGGATGTCAGCCACTTGCTCAACCTATTAGGTCCATACCCTGACACACACAAATTGAAAAACAATATGTGTACTTGCCAGACCCAGGATTCGAACCTGGGACCCACGGCTTTATAGTCCAACGCTTATGCCACGCGGCCACCGTGGGAAATTAAAAGGTGAAATTTATCCTTGTGTTAATATTTTGTAAGTTGGCATATTGAAACAATACGGTGGCACTGCTTATAGGCGCCATCTTTATATTTTGATTTGTTTGGTAATTAACACAGTATTCGTTGTTTATCAATGTGTTCTAAATAATTATAATTCAGTGTATTTTGCCGTCTTTCTTTACATAAAAAATTATGTGATTTGTCATTTCACAGGCTACATTTGCATTATGTTTAGTGTATTGTAATGAATGTTTTGATTGTTCATGTCAAAATCATTGAACAAATATACCTATATGTAGGGCTGTTATTTTCTTACCTGTGAGTATTATTTCTGGTGAAGATCCACTTGCAATGTCACTGACAGATCCTGATACCAGCGGTGGGGGGGCAGACAGTTTCGTCGGAGACCTTCTAATCGGATCGATAATTTTCCCGGAAAGCATCTCTTTGGTAATCATCGGAGATTTCCTAAAAGCTTCATCGGGATTAGTCAGGGACAGAGAGTGATCGATGCAATCGAAGAAATCACTGTGATCGAAGCCGTCGGATTTCTCATCAGACTTTTTCCTCTCCTTGGGAACCTTCAGGGGCGCCCCTGTGTCCAGATCATCAGGTAGATCCGCACTGAGGGGCCGCGGGCTATCGTTTGCCGCTGATAGATCTCTCAAAGCAGCGTATCGATCAGAATTCGATTCTGCGATCCGCTTCTCTCTACCGTTGGCCGTTGTGTCGGCGGCTGCCGTCACGTCGATGTCTGGAGTGGGTGACAAACTGGTCTTGTGAATATTGCTAATGACATTTTTTAACTCTTCCAGTTTGGAGTTTTTAAGTGAGGGTTGGGTCGGTTTGGTCAGAGTCAAAGAGGCGGGCTGGAAAGTGAGACCACCAAAACTGCGCACGGGCGCGGGGTCACATGGCAACTCCGGCTGAGATCCGAGAGAATCCAACTCCTCGATATTTTGATTCAGAGTATCGTCAGGTAAGGGACTTTTGAAACCTTCCGCTTCGATCTCTCGAAACACGGCGTATCGATCATAAGTGCTGCGTTCTGTTTCGTTGTTGAATCCGTCGAAATCCGCTACGAAACCTACTCCGCTGCTGCTTTCGGCCGTCGTAAAATTATCTTCAAAATTAGCGACAAATTCGGAAGGCTCATCCGAAGGTCGGGGTGCTATTACAGGTGCCGGAGTCGTTTCCATTTCACTTTCGGGGGGGTCACCTGTTTTTAAATAATCGCGAAGCCGCGACGTGAGTTGCGCCACTGTCATTTTTGAGAGGCGCTCGGCGGGCATTCGTAATCGTCCGGCCAATTCGTCCATTCCGCACGTTAACAGTTGTGCCAAAGTAATATCCAGTCCGGGAGAAGGAGAGGGCGCGGGCGAAGGTGCGGGTCTCCGAGACACCTGCGGGGCGGGAGTGAGGTAGTCATCTTCGGTGGGCTGCCAATTCATGGCGGCATGGGAATACCGAGCCCCCGGCCTCCTTCTTGCAGGCAGCGGAAGCGGCGGGCCCGATGATGATGAGTCGACAGAGACTCTTTCGATTGGCTTCTTGGGCGGTAACGGCGGGGGAGGTGAGGGGGAGGGGACTGTTTGCCTCAATTGTGGCTGCGTTTGGTTGTCCCGCGGTTGCACTTTTCCAGAATGAGGTCGCTGCCTCACGGTGGATTTGGTATCGCTAGATGACTGAAACAAGAAAAGACATCCATTTATTGATGATGAATGGCAAAATATTTACTAGGCGTGTGCAGTTATGTCAGAAAAGCGCATATACAGCACCAGAAGCCTCGGTCAAAAACAAAATATACACATGTTTTTCAAACCAAAAACCAAACCCGCGAACAAATACTACTTCTGTCTATGAAGACATTTTAAGATCCGCCTACTATCTTAGCAAATTAAAAACACGCTTAATAAGACACTTGACGGCGCAGTTGTAAAACCGTGTTCACAATATTAACTCTATGAAATCCTGCACTGTGTCCTGCACGATTGAAAGAAAATATACGTGCTCTACAGTCAGTAGGAAGATTCTGGTAAACTTCAATCAATTAACATTATGCTGGTTAGATTATGTGCACCGTACGAACGACGATGAACCGGCAAAAAATGTACCATGAAATAGGGCACAGTGGCAGACTAAAAATTTGCTAGCTAAATGAATCTACTGATGACCGCCGTAATTGAGAAAGTGGCCACTTTCAATAAGAATATGCAGGGAGAGTTGTTGGAGAAGGAATAATCTCACTCCGCATTGTGGCACACCCATGATTACATAATATCAATATTTTCAAACTGTGAGAACTAACGTGAGATTTTCAATAAATGAGAATATTTCCGAAAGAGTAGAATTAATACGCTAGTCAAGTTTTATAAAACTGTATGGGTGTGGTAGATGTTCAAGGTAGGGAACTGATATTTGTCAGGGGGTCAACCCTCAACCTCCCTATTAACCAAAAAACAATCAACGGTGTTCCTAGTGGTGTGGAACGTCTTATGGGGCGGTCTAGGTGCTTATTTCATTGTTTACGGAATCTTATCTGGCTTGGCTTGTAATAATTACCCTATATTAACAATCAACAATATCATAGAATTTTCCTATTCCCCTTAGTCCAGCACCCCAAGATTATGTATTAATGCTTAATTTTATTAAAAAAAATACTTACTTCTTTGGATGAACGGGGTGAGCGGCTAGAAGTCTCGGGAGGCAGGGAAACTTGAAGTGGTGTGGCCGGTTCAGTCTGCAGAGTCACCGGAAACTTAATCTTCACCGGCTCCTCTAGTCCGATCCTGGTTTCTGGCAACGTGGTCTCCTTACCGATCCCGAGCAACTTAGGGGCACTGGGATAGTCCGATTGAAACGATCTCGTGGAAAAATCTATCGGCGCCCCATTGAACGGGTCATCTCGTAACGATTCAGCAAAGGGGTCCGTATTGTCAAAAGGATCCGTTTCAGCAAAAGGGTCAGAAGTGAACAATGAAGTCACCAACATCTGATTGGACACGTGTGACTTGGAGACGGTGACTATGCTGACGGAGCCTCCGGAATGTCTTCCCACTGAGGTTAATGTAGTTAGCAAGTCCGTTTTAGGGGGCGGCTGCTCGAAGGTGGATTGGAATGAGGAGTCTGTTGATGCTGAAACTGATATTCCACCGACCAAGTCTTTTAGAACTTTCTTGGGGGGGTTTTTGAGTTCTTGGAAGAAGTGTTTTTTGTCTACGTAAGGCTTACTCCGGCCTGTTCCTAGAGGGTCTAGATCAGTGAATACATCAAATATCGTCGAGCCACCCGATGAAGTCTCCTGCAATAAAATTGTAACAAATTATTCAATTATAGGCTCAAAATTTAACAATAGATATACCCCCGAGTAAATAATAATTCACTATCAAATTAGCATAAAACTATGTTAGCATTGACATATGAAGGGTACACGGCAAAACAGGCTCATCGAATTTTTTTCAATTTTGAGATTTAAATGACAATTTATTCAACAGAGGAAGTGATCAAGAATGGTATCATTAAAACTACCAAAATCGATTTCAATGCTTCATAAATGAAGGGAGAAGGAAGTGTAGTCAAGGCAACAAATCAGCTCATTGTGTATGAAACTGCACAAAAACGTAGGATATGTTTTTATTACGTTTTTTCACTTTTATTATATTTCAAAATAAATAAGAAATCAATATACAGTGGAACCCCAATCTATCGTTCTCGCATAAATCGTTTTCCCGCACGGATCGTTCATTTTTGAAAGTCCCGCCAAACACCCAGAAGAACAATATTAAATAATCGGGCATTAACCGTTCCCCGATTTATGGTTTTCCTCGATCTATCATCTAAATATTATGGTCCCGTAACAAATATTATCCCAATTGACCGTTTTTGTTGAATATTTTTCATTTCGCTTTCGTAGAATTGTTCATGTCGTGTCACTTTGTTTGCACAGGTCGGTCGGCGCTCAGGCTTGAATCGCATCTCGTATCACGAATTTTTATAAGTCGCAACTAAAATGCCCCCCATGAAGAAAACTAGAACTCTAGCTGATAAACTGAAAATAATTCAAGACGTCGAAAAAAATCCACGAGAAAAACGAGTTTTTTTTATATATGTATTCCGCATTTATCGTTTTCTTAGGGTCCCTTGAAAACCGTGGAATCGGGGTTTCACTGTATAAGTTCATTTACTTAATATTAAACCGATTTTTCAACCAATAACGATTTCATTCTTCTTCTTGCTCTTCTGCACAATTATCATTTTGTCGATGAGCCTGTGTTTGTTGTGTACCCTTCATATGTATTTGAGGTTGTCGAAGCGGGATACTAGACAGCGGCAGGATTTGTACTAATACACAAGATACAAGACTACATTAATTACATTGAGCTGTTGAGCACAATCCGTTCTTTATGATCGGGAATCAATTTGATAAAACATAAAAGTTTCATAAAATCTCCATAGGTGGCAAGTAGAAAAAGTAAAATCGTCAGCAGTCTTGATTATGTAAATTCATCCCACCACTATTTTTAGCAGTGAGGAGATAGAACACATCTTAATCCTTCGCTATCGAACTGTAATATTATATCATAATATTATGTTATTTTTGCGACAGTTATACCTCTTTGCGAATAAATATGTTGGTGGGTTGCCAACCATGCGAAATTCCTTTGTAGTTATTCAAATACATCCTTTCCATCCAAGACAGTCCTTTCCACGGTAACCCAGAGGAGGAAGGATTTATTTGAATTGAGGCAATTTACAACTCATTATTTTTGTATTGGGAAAAGTATATGTTTTCTAAAGACTCATTTTGACGGTAAAATACACATAGATTTTTGGTTCATATACTTGATAAAGTCTACATGTGAATGAAACAAATTATCATGTATTATCACTAAGTAAATGCTGAATACCTGAAATGTTTAATATTGTTCCAATTACCTGATGTGTATCTGTGATGGGAGGTGATGCTGTTGCCGATCGTTCCAAGACTCCTAATGAAGCCTTATCCAATGAACTCCTCTCCGCAGAGCCCCTCTCCATGGGGGCCGGGGCACTCCTCCTGGGACTGTGATGTTTGGCGACAGGCGACTGAGGCACGGCGGAGCTGACAGAGGGGGCGACAGGAAGAGAAGAGGTGGTGTTGTTATTGCAAGGGGCCACGTTAGCATTGGAGAGGGATATACTGGCCGACGATTGGGTGGAGGGGGCTTCGAAGTTGAAATGCGCTCTTGCAGGCGGGGGACTGAAGGGGGAACCGCCGTCGCTGGTGAGACTGGCCGTCGTCCGGGGGCCCCTGGCACTGCTTGGCGGAGGCGGTAGGAAGCCCTGCAATAATTGACCCGATTTAGAAACAGTTATTTTATTAAGGACTTTCATAAATCCAATTAATATTCGATGGAATCAATTGAAAAATAATTTATTGTATTTAACGCGAAACAGTGTCAAATACTATCTGTTGGACAGAAGTAAATGAATAATAATCTGCACTTGGGACAGTGAAAGTGAGTGAGTCACTATGTCTAACATACCATGTTCAGTTTATTTTAACGTTTTGGCCAGTAAACCAGCATAATGGAGCATTATAATACATGCCCTATACAGCAGTTTTTCGGTCTTGCCATTTATCGTCATTATTGTATGGGCTTGTAAGTTAATAGGATATTACAAAGTACCCATCTATCAGTGACAAAGGGTGGATGTAGGCTGTTAAGATCTGAAATAAATAGTGCACACTAAACTTTGTCAGTCAAACGTATTTGTTTTTATTGAACTAAGACTACAAATTGCAGATAGTGTATGTTAGTTTTAAAAATTAAATTAAACCCTGCGTAAACCAAGCCAAAATAATTAATAATAGTCAAAGAATAATCATCTATCTATAAAACATCTAAAATCATACATATTTTTAGATATAAGAATATTTTTTATCTATTATGGTTTATGTGAGGCAGAGAGATGATGAAGTTGAAGTGTACACTATGTTTCTTGGATCTCCACAACCTACTCCACGATAATGGTTTGGTTTAGGCAGGGTTTAATTGAATTTAAAAAAACTAACCAGCACAACCTGCATTTTTTTTTTTTTTTTAATGAAAAAAAATTAGTATGACTGACAAAGTTTAGTGTGCACATTATACGTCAGATCTTAACAGCCTACCTCCACACTTTGCCACTGCTATCTATTGTCATATAGAATTATTTTTGATATAGTTACTAGATAGATTGAATAAACAAGGTCTTGTCTCTTTCTAAAAGCAAAATAGTTAAGCAAGGACACATTGTATATTTGTATAGTGTTGATAATGATGTGAATACCGAAATAGCAATCAATACAAAAAAAACTAATCTTTAGAATTTAATATAATGACATGACAAATTTACCGGCGTGGCAGTGAAGGAGTCTCCGAACGGGTCAGACGGAGGGGTGAGCCTCTCCATCTGATGAAGGCCTCTCTGGAGTGAGCTGAGTTCTTGTTCTAGATCTACGAGTTCAGCCACGGCACCCCCGCTGGTGGACACGCGGCGGCACTCCATTGATGAGGTGCTCCCGCCCACCGCGCCCGTCGATGATGACGGCACCGCCCCACTGACACTACCCGCTAACCGAGACCTCAAACTCAGTATACTGCCATCGCCGTTTTGGGACTGGAAACAAATACATTGATTTGAAGTCAAGTGTGCAATAATTAAAATCCTTATTTGATGTTTTATTACCATTTTGTTGTACTCATTAAACACATTTAAGGGGTTTCATCAAAGAGTAAAACATCAAGAGTGAGTTTTATGAAATTTTGACATTATAAAATGTTTTGATTTTCATAGGAATGTATTTGATTTGAATGTTTTAGCCTGACTTATCCTACTTAAGACATTACAATCATTGATAAGCAAAAAGAAATATCATTATTATGGAATAGTAAAGCGCCGGCCAGACGCTCATGCTTTGCGACAAGCTTACCTGCGCAAACCGGTTTATAAAAGCCCGTGTGTATGGACGGGAAAACTGAAGCTCGCGCAAACCGAAAAGCGCTGAATATGTCTATACCGCGCAGGCAAGTCGCCGCCGTCTAGCTGGCGCATAAGAATGAATCATTTGAGAACAAGATCTTGAAAACATAGTATTTATAATGGCATGTTTAACTTTAAACTCAATTCATCAGTGCACGTTGTTCATTCAATACTTACATCTCATAATGTTTGGAACTGGCTGTTTCAATGAGTTTAACATTTGGATATTTTGACAGATGTGAACAAAAATGGTGACTTTTGTTAAAAATTAAACGATTTGCAGTTAATTTAATCACCGGTCATTTTAGCATCACTTTCATACATTTTTTTTTTTGGGTTATGTCTATAAAGAGAAGGTATTGATCAATGTTATTTTGCTCAGTCAAAGACATAAGAGAGAGCTGTGATTAATATAGACTTATTGATGATACCTTGGAAGAATCGATGGTTGCACTGGAGATGTATCTAGACGATGAAGTCACCGTTTTCCCTTCTAATTGCTGTTTGGCTAATTCTATTTCCTTTTTCTTCAATTCAAAAACTACTTGGAATAGGTCCCTCATTGCGATCACCACCTGAAAAACAAAACACAAACAACACTTACAACAAATGTCAGAAACACAAACACTTGTTATTTGATTAACATCCTAATTGAAATGATTATTAATGTCACTTTCACTTTCCGAAATGTCACCAAACTTATTAGGTATGTATTAATAACTATCCTAAGCCCACGACATGCTCAATATAAAATCGAGATATTACATATTGTCACCTACACATAACAACTATATAACTTGGATTGTGACATTGTTGGCAAATTTAATATTAAACGTAGTACGAGGGTGGGTCAATAATTCCTTAGAAAAAAGCATTAAAACAGTTTTTATTTTTGTATTTTTTTTTTATTTCTCAACATAATCTCCTTGGAGCTCAATACACTTGGTTAGACGTTTCTCAATTTTTTTTAAACCGTCAGAAAAATAAGTTTTCGGAAGGTCCTCAAAATAAGCATTTGTCCGATCGATGACTTCTTCATTTGCAAAAAAACCTTGTCCACTTAAAGTTTGGGAAAAGGAAAAAGTCACTGGGGGCTAAATCTGGCGAATACGGTGGGTGGTCGACCAATTCGAACTTCAATTCTTCAATTTTAGCCATTGATCGTAAACATGTGTGAACACGGGCATTGTTCTGATGAAAGAGGATTTTTTTCCTGTTTAAATGAGGCCATTTTTCTTCAATTTCGTTTTTTAGCTGGTCCAATAAAGATGCATAATAATCCCCTGTTATTGTTTTTCCTTTTTCCAAATAGTCAACGAAAATAATTTCACGTGCATCCCAAAATACAGTAGCCATAACCTTACCAGCTGATTTTACGGTTTTCGCCTTCTTTGGACATGGTTTGTCTTCGCAATCCACTGCTTTGACTGTTCTTTCGTCTCGGGAGTATAGTGGTGTATCCATGTTTCATCTACAGTCACAAAGCGACGAAAAAATTCATCCGGATTGCGTTGCATGAGCGACAACAGGGCTTTAGAGGCCACCACCCTATTGCGTTTATTGTCGACTGTGAGCAAACGCGGCACCCATCTTGCAGAAATATTTTTCATGCCCAATTTGTCATGTAAAATAGAAATGACGCTACCTTTTGAGATCCCTGTAACCTCAATTATCTCACTCAACTTTAATCTTCGGTCACTTAACACCATATCGTGGATTTTATTCATCATATCTGGTGTAGTCACCTCTACAGGACGTCCTGAGCGTGGTTCATCCTTTGTTGATGTACGACCACGTTTAAATTCATTTAACCAGTTATAAATAGTTGCAAGTGAAGGAGCAGATATGCCGTGAACTAAATCCAACTCATTTTTTATTTCCTTTGCTGTTAACCCTTTTATATTAAAATGTTTAATAACAGCTCTAAACTCAATTTTCTCCATTTTCCACAAGCAAATTTTTTTTTTAAATGTACGAAAAACACACAACAACCCGACCAATCTGATTGAAACTTCGCAGCATACTGAATCGGTAGTGCCGCTGCATGAAAACAAACCGCTTACAGTACTAGTCGCGCCACTTGTCGGCTTTTCTAAGGACTTATTGACCCACCCTCGTACATTACATATTGATTGAATGAATGAGTTCTTCTGTCAGTTAACAGTGGCAATATTCCAGTGGCGAAAAATGCCTGTTGGATGGAGGTGAATGATTATAACAAATGAAGCGGGGGCTACTATTATGCAATACGCTAATACCATGCTTTACGACTGAGACGCTGTCCAGGAAAGTCGACGGTGAAGCAAAATTCATGTTGATATTGCATTTCATTTATTTGAAAATCACATTTCCATGTGTACTGGGGTCAAATCCCCCGGATCTGGCAAAAATTCACAAGGTGTTTTTCAATGTGCGTTTGGACCTAATAGGTAGAGGAAGTGGCTAAATCAGTTTCTCTGTGGACGCCCATATGATCTTCTTAAGCCGCATTTAGACCTAGCGAGCGAATGTTTGTTCTTCCTCCACTTCAGCGAAATTCTCTTGACGTAAATGCTTTTTATTGAGCGAGCATAAGAATTTTGCTGGAGTGGGGAAGAACAAACATTCATTCGCTTGGTCTAAATGCGGCTTTAGGATCGAGCATGGTAAAAATTAATGCTTTTTCCCGATATTGAAAAGTATTCACCGACCATGTATACCAAAATAGAAAATAAATAGAAATCGCGTTAGAATTAAAAAAATTACATTATAAAGAATAGTAAAGTTGTACTTATAGCAAAAAGTGTACTAAAATTATCTAAACATTTCCCATGTTTGATGTCACTTTCCTTTGTTGATTTTTTTATGAATGGAAATACGACGGGAAATGGAAAAATTGGTATATCGAATCGTTTCGTTGCCGTTACTTTTAGATGTATTCATGTAAAATAAAACATAACAAAGTATACCAGAAAATACTGTTGCCAGAATGTACCAATATAACCCAGTGGTAGAGCGTTCAAATGCAAATCGGAATGCTATTGGTTTGCAGTTTTTCATTTTTCGAGTTGGCTGTGATCCTTTTTCATTACACACCAGTTAGATACACTCTACTAACGATTTTACTGTATCGCGGGTAAAAAAATCCTGTTTAATTGTCATTTTAGTTATCTGTCGTAAATATATTACTTGAGATTTAAGTATACACTACAATAACCGACAGGTATTGGTGGCAATAAGACACGGCACTTGGTCAAGATATTCAGTATGAAATTAGCCACGGATGAAACAATCCGCTGTTGTTTCATAATATACCGACACACAACAGAAGCACAGGATACTCTGTACTCCCACGGCAACTAATTTGCTAAACAAAATACATGTTCAGAGTAAAAACAAACTACATTGGATATTAAATTTCATCTATCATAATAGAGGCATTTAAAATGTATGTTTGGTTGTTATTAAGAATAAGATTTTTAAATACTTTTTTTAGTTTTTAAGTATTTGATACACTGAAAAAACATATTGAAGTGGAGAATAATATAAATTATTATACATTTGTAAAAAATATGCATGAAATTACTTAAAGGAAATACATTTTTGAATAGCTTCAGATAAGCCCTGTCCACATGGCATGTGTCTTCTCATGATTCGCCATGAGTGCATGTGGACACCTGAATAAGATCACCTGTACCTGGAATGCGCGCGGGTCAAAACGTGCCAACGTGTGGACAAGGCCATAGAAAACATTCTACAAAAAATAAAAGACCAAATAGTATTTTTCTAATACACAAAAATTTCACTTTGGTCAAATCTCCTTGTCTTATACAGGAATTGAAAAAATACTAGTCCTGCAAATGTAATACACATATATATTCTTTTTAAAGCTATAGCAGGTCAAGAGAGACAGAAGTGTTCTGAAACAGCAGTGGAGTAGTAGAAGTGAAACGATCGCATAAACACCCAGGCTTTGAGAAAACATAAATTTATTTTTGTGAAAATCTCACTTGATTTACAAATGCACAATGCAGTGTAATTGATTCACTATACATGTTAATAGTTCAGCTTAATATATAAAATTGACTTGAATGTTTTGTACATTGAATATAATAACAGCTATACTTAATCATTTTTGCAGTAAATTAACAGCAAATAATAGATAATGAAGCAGTCAGTCATATAAATGTTTAAAAACAAACAAATAATCGTAGTGCGTATCACCTTAACTAAAGCAAGTCAATGTCATTTAAAAATAGCTATTCTGCGATCCACTTAATAATCCGCTTTATGCTGATTGGTGGTAATCAAGATGAATTGAAACGAGCTCCGCGTTCCCTCGCTAAGGGGGGTTGTAATAGATACTATAAAAATCATGTAATTATAATGAAAAGTTACATTCAAAATTGTTTTAATCAACCGATATATATCTAAAAACACAAATGAAATGGTTTCTGTCACTTATTTTTTTATGATTATTTATTTAAATAATAGCATAATTTTTTTTAAATGTTAGCAGCTATAGTAAGTATTCATTTTTTTTATTAAAAAATAGGATTTTTCAAGAAAATACAAATGTTTTTAACATGAAATCCTTTTTACTTATGAAAAGTAGAATTATAATTGTTTAATATACCTAGCAATTTATATTATTTCCGGTACTGTTCGGTTATCAGGAATACAGCGGAAAGCACATTTTGAAAATAGTCGATAAACTGGATTATTTGTTAGGTTAACCTAACCAAACCTAACCTAAACTAACCATACTAACAAATAATTCAGTATATCGGGTATTTTCAAAATGTGTTTTCCGCTTTATTCCTGATAACCGAACAGTACCTTATTTCCTCTAGCTGTATTTTTGTGTAAATTATATTTAATTCGAAGTCTGATTAAATCGAAATCGTTTACAGATGCAATTGACGCGAGACGGCAAATGATGTGAATTTTGATTGACAATTGACATTGACAATTTTGCTTTACACTCTCTCTTTGTACCCCAGGGCAGTGTGGGTTGTAAAATAACCATCTGAAGTCTGAATCTAGTATCTATCCAATGTGAAACCAGTACCGTAGTGAAACAGAAGTGCAGTTAGAAGTAGAAGTGAAACAATCACAAACACCCAGATATTGAGAAAATAACATAAATATAGTGTGACCTCACCGGAATCGAACCCGGAGTCCTTGGACAAAAGGCCAGTGCCTTACACACTGATTACGAGGGCTGCATTATTCAATGTATGTTTAATTCCGAGCAAAGACCCAATGGTAGATTAAGCAAATGACTGACAATCATTCCTTATAAAAACTGTATGGTAAGATAAACTTCATTTTGTTAGTAAACGCCCTGTTATATTTACCTGACTAGCAGCCTTGTCCGTTTTGATGCCGAAAAATCGGTGCCCTGTGTCCGGCGAGCCAAAGATGTAACCGAAAGCTCTCGAGTCGCTCATGTCCTGCGCTATGAATGATATTTTGTGCACTGGGTGGTGATATAAAGAATCCTGAAACGTTAAATGAAAACCATGAAGAAAGAATAAACTACATACAAGGATGATAATTTTTGTTAAATTTCTATGATATAGCGGCACAATTCGTAAAGTAAAATCACTACTGGTAAGTATCATTCTTCAAATGACCTATGTCAAAATGTTTATGTTTTTTACTTGGTTCTTTTTTCAAATTTATCAAATTACCCTTGTGTGTGTGTATGTATATAATAAGAGGGTTAACAGAATGAATAAATATTTCAAAGTAAAATAGGAATTATTCAGAACCAATAAGGATACAAAGTATTCTGGATTAAAGGGTTGACAGTAGTTGTAAACAGTCGCTATTGGATGAAGGTAAACGATGTATTATATAAAGAAAAATGTGTTCTGGTAATTGCTCAAAGTATTTTTTTGTATACAGACTACTCAATCATTTACTTTTATATTTTATTAGTGCGGTTTTTTTTTCTGAGATGGGACTCTAATTTTATACATTCGACTTAAATAGCAATACTATTTATATAATATGTCAATAATATCGAAATTTATAAGTGAAATACGCATAAGGGAAATTTTAAAGAAAATTAATTATTTATGAAATGAGATTGTTTAGAATGTCTTCAGCATCTCAAAAGTGTCAGAAAGAGTTTTTCTGTGGCATATTTTTTGGTAGTGTAGTAAGTGAAAAATATACATCAAAATCTTTTAATTTCTTGAACATACATAACTTGAAAACACCTCAGATATATACCTACTAGAAAATAAAGTCATTTAAAAAAAATACGACACCCGATGGGATTTGAACCTGTATAACCACTGGTTGTCGATCGGGCTAACCTTCTACCAACAGCAAGTACACTCCAAAACTTAGAAACAGTGGACGAGTTTGTATATCTGGGATCGACCATTAGTGGGAAAGGCGGATGTGAAGCGGAAATAAGGAGGCGCACACAGATTGCAAAAAATGCGATGACATGTCTTTCCACTATATGGAAGGATCGGGAAATTTCGATTGCCACAAAAATGATACTCGTGCAAACATTAGTGTTCTCTATATTTTTATATGGAGTCGAGTCATGGACCCTGAAGGCAAGGGAGCGGAAGGCAATTGATGCCTTTGAGATGTGGTGTTGGCGCCGAATGCTTCGTATTTCTTGGACGGATCACAAGACGAACCAATCAATCATCAAGAGACTGCAGATAAAGAAACAACTCTCGACAATATGTCTGAGACGAATTCTGCGGTTTTTTGGACATATTGTCAGGCGCGGACCGTACAACCTGGAGAGACTGATGGTTTCGGATGGCCTCCAGGTAAGGCGACGCAGAGGAAGAGCGTCTGCGCGCTGGAGCAACCAAGTGAAAGAGCTGACTCTGAGAGAAGCAGAAGATCGAGAACGATGGAAAGTCTTGGTCGCTCAAAGGATGGCAAAATTAAAAAGTGGTCACGATCCGCAGCCATGAGTGTACGACCAAGAAGAAGAAGAAGAACCACTGTTATCACGACAATGTGCTTTAACCAATTAAGCGACGGGCATCCTACTAAATTACATTAATTTTAACTAGTAGTTCTTATATGAAATGCTTATCAAATAAATTACTTTAAAATTTTTAATTCAAATTATTTTTCAACAAAGTTGCAAATTCTCGATTACGCTATTTCGACGTGCTAGCTCATCCTTCATATTACTTATAAGTATTTCAACAAATACACTTAATTCAGTTCAATTGTACAGTCAATATAAACGTTAAATAATCGTTCAGTACCGACCCTTTGCCATTGAATGAAAGAAACCATTAGACAGGCAACGTGTTAATATTTATAATGTCGGATCGTAAAATAAGATTATGTAGATCTTACAAAGCCTCCGGAGTCCAGAAAATGAAAATGAGAATATTTGATCATAACGTTATCCTTAGTGACGGATCACACTGCATGAAGCCGTGCGATGTGCGCATGGCACATGGCGCAGGGGGCCTAAACGCCCACTTTGGCCCTTACAACTCAGAGTATATTCTGGCATCTTGACGCAAGAGACAGTAGACGCGACGGCCATCTCCCTTCGGCTATCGGGGTTTTGACAAATTATAACCATTTTGTAATCACAATGCTTACTTACCCCAGTCTTCTCATCGCGCAGCCTCAATCCGTCGATGGCGACGTGTACCGAGATCCTCTGCTTGTGTTCGCCTGCGGCGCGGATGGCCATCTTGAGGTCGGCCAGCGCCTCCTGGCACATCCTGTCGCCGCGCGCCTCCGCTACCTCGAGGATGCCGATCAGCTTCGCCTTGAAGGAGACCCCCTCGCCGAGGAAGCGCGACGGCTCGTTCTTGTCTGCGGGCCGGCGGGACAAAAAGCACACCACGCCCATCTCGCAATGTCAGTATTGAATAACGGACTTGCAATTAATACTACTTTATCGACAACCAATTTGTTACCAAAAATTTGTTAACCAAATCGATCAATCATTAGACATCAAACACACGAACTTCATTTAACAGGCTAATAAATAATAAAGGCAAATTAAGTCCAAGCCGAATGCAGTTGAATTCGACATGAAAAGTGAAACCCCGAACGAAAGCGTCCAATGAAATGCTAACAGGAAAGCTTTCTTTTTATTTAGTTGACAACGAATAATTTCAAATAAATAGGTAAACTGCTTAAGTGCATATTTTATTCCATTATTCAGATTTAAAAAAAAATAGAATTAGGTAAACTAACTAAACTAGTGAGTCATAAAGTAACTAGGTACTACACTGCTACGGTTCTCAAAAAATTGATAAAACAATCACGTTTATAATAATATATTAACATTGATTTGAATTGCCCCATCTCCACCCGCCATGTATATGCAGCCGCGGTTTGTCCACGACCGCCTTCCATGCCGCTATAAACGTGTCAGAATGAAAAGATTTTAGTGTCACACTTCCTTGTCCCGAAGCGATGCTGCAGGGGACTGATGTAGCAACCATGTACCTCAGTGCTTAAAGAAAAAGTTTTAGAAAATACAAAGAATCTTGACTTGCTCTGCAGTAATTTATCTTTAGTGACACGAAGTGTCCTCTGTACCCGTGTACTGAAACTCTGCCGAAACAGAGGAGTCAGAAGTTGAAAGTGATGAATCTTAGGAGGGATCGGAATTATTCCGTCCTCCATATGATGCAGCAAATTTTTTAAACGCCTCTAAAAGTTGGCCAATTCGGCGACAGACTTTTTACGATGCTTGGTTGTTAGCAATCTTGCACTGCATCAAATATACACTGGCAAAAACAACACGCAATTTTGCCAGCCGGCCTACCAACTTGGCATCATGGGTGCAATTTACGATGCATTTTATTTGACAAGTAACATTGCAATAATCAACAAAAATAATTATTAAAATTACTAAGATAATTGTTGAAAATTTAAACTCTAGTTTCAAAGTTCATGTCACTGACTAATAATAACTTCACAATTATAACTGTAGAATAAAATCATTAGGCAAAAGTGAAACTTAATAATTAAGTAGGTACTTAGGTAATTCATTTTATAGAATAGGTGCCTAGGTCAACATCTTACTCAGCAAGCATTCTAAATGTAAATGACAAAACTCTCCAAGGAACAATAATCAAGAGATATATTCATTGAACAACAGGGAGGTTACCACAGAGAAATATAACATAGAGAATTCAAATAATGGAATAGAATTAAGCAACTATTTTTTTCTGAAAAACAAGCTTAAACACACTTAACGAGTTTTACCTTTAAACTGGCATTGTTCGATAATATATTTATGTGACTGATATCTTATAATGTACACGAAATTAAAAAGATTTAATGATATAATAATATATTATACGAGACTGGAAAATTAACAAATTAATTCACTGGCATGAAACAAATGAATATGATACATACAATAAAAAATAATATGTAAAGAGGTATTTTATTAGGTTAAAATAAACCGATGGGTTAATATCGTTAATATCATAATAATTACATTACATAGAACTGCGGAAGATGCGAATATTATCGGTAATATGTATATCTTTTCAAATTTCTAGTCTAAATATTGAGTGTACTTGAAATATTTCGAAAGAAGATTACGGAAGATAGTATCAGGTTACTAATTAAAAATACAGAAATCTCGTGGGATTAATAATAATAATAAAATTAATCTTTCAATTTTAATTTAAGGGAAACAAAATTGTTCGGACAAAATTATGCTGAACTGAGAATATCTAATTTCAAGAAAATTTATATTCATAACCTGTAATCTCACGGTCTGGTTTACTGTTCCGTTATTTTATTTCAATTGCAAATATACTTACAGCATTTAAGTTTGCTAATTTTAATAATAAAAAAAATTCGCGAATTGTATTACTTAAAATGGACACAGTATCTAACCGATAAAGTCATAAAATTTATAACAATTTCATATATTATTAAAACATATTTGGTCTTTTATCAAATTATAATAAGAGCAAAATTGGTAATTTAGTAATCGGTAAGTAGGTATAGAGATTTACTAAGTTTTTAGGGTTCTTCCATTGACCAATCGAAACAATTTATTTGATAGGCTAGTTTAAACATTGCCGTTTCTTTTTTGGTTTACAGGGAGAAATTACAGTTTTGCACTTATCGTTAATTGACTAAATACCACAATATATCGTGGGGTTGCTGGCAAAAGTTGGTAAGTAGATAATATGAATGCTAGAAAAAAAATCAAGGTTATCCGATACATTATACAATATGCACATAAACCACAAAGATTTATTATTATAAGACACTATGCCCGATTTTAGAGAACATGGTTTCGAGACTTACCAACTTTTGGCATACATTGATATATAGACTTAATCATAATGGAATGAAACATATCGTCACTGTTCTGGCAGAAGACACTAATTCGAAAAAATGACATATTGAGTTAGTTATACCAAAATGTTCCTTATTTCAAACTTTACCGTCTGGAAACCTTCTTAATAAATAAACAGTCTTTATTTTAAAGTCATCCTTTTTATGATTACTTATTAAACTCACATGAAAAACATATAATAAATTACTCAAAACTAGTATTCTCCAGTTAGTGTGTTTTGCCAGAACAGAGACGATATAGAGTTACTAATTAACATATTATAGAATATTTAAAATACTAGACAAAGCAGTAGTGAAAAAATGTAACATACAAAAATGATAATAGCACAATACACGTATAATAATACTAATATGAAATACAAAAGTATGATGTTCCTACCAATTAAATTTAAATACCAAACGTGCGGTATTCGAATGATGGACAAAAATGCGAATTGAAAATTATCTAACGATATACCTAAAAATTGCAAAAACAGCTTAATTAATTAATTAAAAATAAAAAAAATATTGTCAAACATAGAAAATAGTTTAAATTCTTCTACAAATTCTCGAGGGAAATAAGCACACCCATTATTTTGTCGACCCATCCCTAACCTTATTAAGTTATTTTGGACCGCTGGTTCTTTCAAATTCTGTTTATTTTAATTGTACCTATATGTTTACGAAAAAATATTGAATTTTGAGTTAATAAAATGTAATTTGACAGTTGTCCTATTGGGGGTTTCGTCGGGTGATAGTTATATACAACTACAAATTATATGTAGGGATTGTAACACCGGTTTTAAATTGCAAAATACCGGTATTAAGATGAGAAATTAAAAAAAAATATATCTAAAATGACAGAATCATCCGAAAACGGTAAAACAGTCCACCACGTATCTATTTTGTGCGGAAAAGCACTCGATAGTGGTTTTGGATGAAATACTTTT
The DNA here is from genome assembly GCF_057557595.1 of Rhyacophila brunnea. NCBI lineage: Eukaryota > Metazoa > Arthropoda > Insecta > Trichoptera > Rhyacophilidae > Rhyacophila > Rhyacophila brunnea. The sequence continues at coordinate 11,943,163 of NW_028232816.1, read as the reverse complement.
TCGGAAAGCTAAAAAAGTTCTCGAATTTGTCAAGAGCTAAAATAAAGTTTTCTCTCGAATTCGTTTCTAGACAGCATTTTCTTACATAATGTGCGAAAACTTGAGGGCACTAAGGAAAAATAGGGCGTCATGAATTTTTTTTCTTGATAGTTTTTAATGAACACCGGTATTCAATATGAAATACCGAAAAATTTATATTGAGGTGGTCATTTGGATCTCCCTGTCTGGGACTCTGTTGGCCAGGCTGTTTCCGGAATGGAAAACGACCAACCGCCAAAAGAGACCCCATAATAGACCGGAAATGAATAGGACGATCGGGAAACATAAGCTAACTATTGAACAGTGTACACACTTTCCCTGATTCTAATCCAGTATGTACACAGAGGAAACTTGTGGCAGACAAGAAAGCGTATCATGCGATATCAATTTGTGAGAAATGCGCATATTTTACGTTTTTCTCAGCTCGTATTCTTATTTGTCTGGTGGTTCTTTGTCCGGTACAAATCTTGCAATCGATTTTTAACTAATTTCCCGACTAGCTAGACATTTGAAATTTTTAGATATATCAGAACACGGTGCCAATGCATTTTTTTTAAAAATACTTTTAGCCATCTTTAAGTAGAATTGAATTAATTTTCAGTTAATTCTGTTTTGTATGAAAAGTTATTTCGACCCCATTATTGGTTGCTAAGCGGAAGCAACAAAATTATTAATATATACGTGCGTTACTATGGAAATCAATATGAATGTCAAAATGACAATTCAGTATTATTTCTATCGAGTAGATTTTTTTTGATCGTTTAAGCTAGTCATGTCAAGTTTATATGATTCAACAGAAAATTTAAAAACGTTGTATATAAAAAGTTCTTTTTATCTTGCAATTATTTTAAGATGTTGGTTTAACTTAATAAGTTTACGACTGCTTTTAACTGTTTCAGTAAGGTAGACGTAAAGTAAAAGTGTTTGACATTTTTAACCCCGGAAGAAAGTAACATGTCACCCCCTACTTTAGATTTTACAAAGTATTTCAAAGGTTTCAACAACCATACCACGGGTGGAAGTACTGGTATACATTAATCATACATTAAATGAAAAAACAAACTTTTGAAAGTAATAAAGTAGTCATAATTCTAGTACTCTTTAAAATTCCGGGACGTTTTGCGTTGAGATTTAACAAGGATCCGGGACGATCCCACTTATGTGGCTGCAGAATTTCTGCGCGTATTGAAGGTGGCACGCGTGCCATATGTTCGGCACCGTTGAACTAGCCAGTTTCGAGTGACTCATGACGTTTATTCTAATAGGCTGATTGAATTTAGTAATCAAATCAATCATACATGTAACACAACACAGTCAAAATTGTACAGTGTTGCTATTCCATACAGTTTTTTTTTTAAATTACCCTACGTATTTCCGTCGTACAAATTTTTAATTTTTGCCACTAAATCTACATTAAAATTAATGACAATCGTTTTTCACATAATCAAAGCAACATGTGCGTTTATTGGCCTATGCCCTATATGTGGACGACGGGGTAATTTAGAGAAGGGTTGTTACTTGTTACGACTCGAGCTAGGTATATCTAATGACGATACTTTGAATCATGAATAATTAATTACTTCTATATCGACTATTTTGAAGCCTTCTTTTATCTATTAAAATTATGTTTCACTGAAAATTTCAAAAGAGGCTAATTCTTCTGTATTAATTATTGTACGTAAGTATGTTTTGATTTAATTTTTTCAGTTATTATAATTATTATTATTATTTTTTTATATTCTCTCCTCCTCTCTTGTGACTTGTGAGTAGGGTTTCGGGAATTTCCCGACGGAAATTCTCGAGAAATTTTCGAGATTTTCCATCCCGGATCTCGAGAATCTTTTCTAGGGATTCGGGATTTCTTTATTATCAAATATTAATTGAAAAAACGATTTTCTATATAAAAAAAGTGGACAGAACATACAAAACGTTCAAAGACTGATCGGGGCATTCAACACAATTAAGCCAACTTGAGTCCACTCAAAATGAGCGCAATTTTTGCAAACGCAGCGATTGACAGGCCGTGTTTTTTGAAATTCCATTATAATAAGTAATGTTTTTAATTATTTTTGTTTTCCTACTTCTATTTTGTTTGTCTTCTCTCATATTTTTCTGGAATTTGTCTGTTTTTACACTGATTTTAGGATTTTTACGGGTTTTTTTTAAAATTTCCCGATATCTCGAGAATTCCCGAGAATTCTTTTCTGGAAATCCCGAATCTCGAGAATTCAAAATTTCATCATTTCGGGAAATCCCGAATCTCGAGATTGAGATTTTCTCGGGAAATACCCTACTCTACTTGTGAGGGTAATATTTGTTATAATCTAAATCTCACGTTGTGTACGTCTTGAATTTAGATTTGTTATGTCCACAATGTTTTAAATAAAAATACGGTACTAGTGCCAATGTATGGCTCCATTACTTTTGGTGTAGGTACATATTTGCACAGCACTTTTCAATTACAGACATTCAAAATTCGAATTCGACTAAATCTATCTAAAAATGAACAAGATTAAACCATTCCTTTTATTCAACGAATAATTCACAAGATTTTGAGAATGTAACATTCCTTATATTGAACATACATAACCTGAAAACACCTCAAATATATACCCACTAGAAAAATCATATTTGAAAAAAATACGATGCCCGACTTGATTTGAACCCGTATAACCACTGGTATCGCGCCACTGCGCATTAACCGATAGTCAATAATAACGCAATTTGATAAGTATTTCATGTGGGATAGGAGGCTCGTAACATAATTGGTTTATGCACAGTGGCGCGATACCAGTGGTTATACGGGTTCAAATGCCGTCTCGCATCGTATTTTTTTCAAATATATATATTTTTAGTGGGTATCTGAGGTGTTTTCAAGTTATGTATGTTGAACAATTTGGTAGCATGTCCCTGTTGTCATGCAGAATTTTCATTAAGTGGGCCGGGTAAAAACATTGAGATTATGTGGGCCATAGAGTGTAAAAGTATCAAAATCACACCACGTTCGATTTTTTCAACTGGCAATGATTACCTACGTGTTTTACGTATATTATAGATATACTTTCTTCTGATCAAATAACGATTGAAAGTGCAAGCTAAAATACATCGTTGATAGATGCGTGATGCAATTTATGAAAAAAATATGATATTACTTAAGTGGTTTATTTAATTTAATTTTTTAACACTTGTAAGGTCAACCAATGCCACAACATCAGAGGTCTGGACGAAAATAGAGGTACTTAAATGCCTAATGCAGGCGCTCCATTGACGAGCTAAGAGTTCGAGGACAATAAGTAGTCCGATTTGTCTATGCTCTGCTACTGACCAACGAACCTGTAAAAAAGTCGAACTTTGACAGTTGCGATAGTTGAAAATATCGTAATGTCTTCCAATAATCCCGAAATGTTGTGTTATTTACATGCAGATTTGCTTACACGAATATAGGAATGAAAACATTACAAAGATTTTCATAAATTTAAATAATTGATAGGTATATTTTTCTATAATTTTTAAATTGACAAAATAATCAATAAAAATGTTTAGAATTGGTTTAGAACGATTACGAATTAATGTCAAATCGAATTTACGTTGTGATTGACGGACGAATTCTGGCAACACGGAGAGTAAAAATATCAAACATGTTTGAAATCTAACGAACCTGGTCAAGTCCGAAGACTCTAAATCGTCTGAATTGCGTGCCAATGGAACACAGGCATTATGCCTTATTTAGTTTACCTTGGGATTTATTTTAAAAAAAATAGAGATAATACGTAACACTTTTAACTCGTCCAGTGGCGTGCGTGTGAATTGTTTTATTATAAAAAAAAATTGACACTAATAAATACCTAGGTATATTATTTAATCGAAATTATGGATATATTAGCGCAAATAAGGTAATTTGAACTAATGCATATGGTTAAACTTTCAACTGACATAGTATCTAATGACTAGATAGCGTGGATAGATTGGCTGGCGTTATATACATATGTGCAGTACAAAAGGGACGACGGATATAGTTTGAATGATTAGGGAGACCTTCATCCAAGTTAGAGAACAATATTAAAGCATGGGCATATATGGATCGCTACTCTCAGGAGCGCCAACGGGTGTTTTATAAGCGGTTGCCAACTACTACATCAGAACAAATATTAACTATAATGTAACATTCAGTATCAAACTTAATTTTGAATTTGATGTATCTGGAATGAATGAAATAAATAAACATATTTCATTTTTGAGTATTTTTAGTCCAGTATGTTATTTCGAATTGTATTTCAAATCAATGAAAAATCATAATAACTAATAACATTATTGTTTTAAAAAACAGCCTGCTTCTGTCAGTGTGTCGGTCCAGTGTATTGTATGAATGCTAATGACCAATCCGCTTAAGAGGCAATCCATGGACTGAAACCGTATGCGGTTTAGATCCGTGTGCCATACTAAATTTATGATTTTTGTTCATGAAAATATATTTTCACTAAATTTGTAAGTGTAAGTGTATGGTATAAACGAATATGATCAGATGCTTATAATATACTTTGTGAAAATATATTTCCATGAACAGAAAAGATAACCTTAGTATGACACACGGTTCGAAACCGTATACGGTTTCAGTCCATGGATGGCCTATAAGTCTGTTAAAGTGACTCTACAATAGGCCCCCATAGACGGACAGTTCTCGTAGCAGTTTGAACATGGCACAGACAATAACTGTTCAATAACTGTACGTTAGTGGACACACCACAGATCAGTTTAACTACCCCATTTAAAATCTGTCGAACTGTCAACAGACGTGCCCATATACGTACAGTTATTGTCTGTGGCAGATCAAGTGTCAAAAACTATGGAGGTTATGTTCGCCGAGATCATACACAGGGGTGCCATGTGTTAAATTAGTTTTAAGTAGGGTATACTTGAACGAACGATTGATCTACGAATATTTTTACTTTGTTAGATTTATTATGATTACAATTTATTGTTTGTGTAAATATATGTCCAGATTCTTTTATTTTGAATAAATTATTCATAGTATACTTATTGTTGTTTTAATAAAATTTAATTAAGATAAAATACATACGTATTGTTTTATTTAAATCAGGGTTATATACATTAAATTTGTGTAATATGTTTTATTCAATCACCAAAACAATTTACTTATTGGTTTTGAATAATATCTATTAATTTGGTACATATTATAACATTAACTTAATACTAAATTTACGTAAGTACATATTTCTTTTGTCTAGATTTATTTTACATCAAGTTTACATTTTATTTTTTTATTTACATTTAAGTAGTGGAAAATATTGTTTGCGGTACCTAGTTGACACCACAATATTCGTAATTATATAATATGAGTATCTCGCAAAAGAACTAACACGCAACAAAAATAATATACTTCTTACGAACGAACTATGACAGAACTGTCAAAATTTGCCGCCAAATCGCGCCAGCTACTCCTACTTTACGTTACCAGCATCTAACGTCAAACGAGAACTTTCGGCTAGTTGAAATTCCAACAGTTTTACAAAAACACGGGAGTGGGGGGTCGCTGGCAGTTTGAACATGGCACATATCTGAAAGGTCGAAAAGTGTCCGTCTATGGGCGCCGCAGATTATCTACCAAAGATAACTGTATAGTTATTAACTGGCATGTTCAACCTGTTACGAGAACTGTCCGTCTGTGGCCGGCAATTGTGGAGGTTCATACGACACTTAGATACATAATTGAATGGTTTATCATTTTCTTAAATATTTTATTCATTAGTGAAAGTACAACACAATTTTCGTTCCTGAGCGGAGCACATTACGACCCTTAAAAGAGTTTAGGTTTCATTAACACACCTACATATTACCCATTGGATAATTGCTATGAATTACACACAGATTGCATGTGATTTTTAAATATGCGGAATTCGTACCCTTACACACGGCCTCGGGATGGGTGCTCTGATTCTACTGTACCAAGGGGCAGTTTATTATGTTGTTGTGACATACATTTAATAAATTAATGTTCTAAACACAAAATAGATTAATAAATGTAATTCAGATAGGCTATACCCCCCACTATACAAAATTTTGAAGGAGGGTTTTGAATGTGTGAGTGTCTACGAAAATGAAACACATATAATAGACATAATAAATGCAACCTTCAAATACACCAATATTGAATTAGACCGAGAGCAGTTGCGTGTCCGGAAAATTGAACGTATGCAGTTCGCCGTATCACACTTCACCGTTAAATGTTGTATCGGAAATATATTATGATCGTATATTAAAGACCGTCCAATCTCTTTGGGTCGTATAGTACCTACTGAGATAAAATTCATGTCTACATAAAACTTGATTCTTGTCGGTTTACAGGAAGCCAGCGGCAAACAAATTTTGAAAATAGCCGATATACTGGATTATTTGTTAGGTTAGGTTTTAATTCTTGAATTCATGAATTTTGCCAAAATCGGCAATGAGAATTGAATTCATGTTCATATTGAATCTAATAAAATTGGAAACCGTATAGTATACGGTCATCTCTTTCCGATAGAAAACTCACGGCGAACAGTGCTACGGTGAAATGTTTTACGTACAATTTACATGTAACCGAGCAGCTGTCCTGTCGGAACAAAGGTCAAGCTTATAATGAAGTATTCTTGACAAGTGTGTCCTACGAAAATGAACCACACATTATAGACACATATTTAATGAGCATCAGTGCATAAACCGAGAGCAGTTGTCAGATTGAAGGAATGACGTATTCTTGACACGTGTTTAAATTTATCCCATATTCTTCCACACACGAGATCGTTTGCCTGTTACTCCACACCTGTTAGGTACCTATTTAATGTATCATTAATTCTGTGTTCCCTGGTTCTTAACTAACACATACACAAATACATGAACTATGTTAAATTTACTGTACTACTATTATAATAGTCGAGTTCTTGCTCGTAACACACAATTAGAATCAACGTTCATACATTTAGCACAACTACCACTGACTATTAAATCTAAAAAAAATGGTGACCGTGCCTAGAATTATCAACAAGATAACACAGTGGGTATTACATGGTCCATCAATAACAGAACAGAACAATGCATCCGTTGGGATAATGGGTAGGTACACGATAAGGATTTTTGCACAAACCTAAAATAACATACCTAACTAAAAGATTGAAGACTCAGATATTGTATGAAGGACACTATCGCATTTCTGTGCATATTTAAAATCTATGCATATCTACAAGACTTCATTCTCAAAATATGTAAGTACTACTTATATATCGTCACTGTTCTGGCAGAAGACACTAATTTGAAAAAAATACATATTGAGTTAGTTATACCAAAATGTTCCTTATTTAAAACTTTACCGTCTGGAAACCTTCTTAATAAATAAACAGTCTTTATTTTAAAGTCATCCTTTTAACAATTATCTAATAAACTCACATGATAGCCATTTCAAACATTTTAACAACTTCAAAGTCAAATTACTCAAAACTAGTTGTCTCCAGTTAGTGTGTTCTGCTAGAACAGAGACGATATTTTGACGAACAAGTTAGATTTCTCTATCGTATATTACATTTTTGATAAGGTAGTCCTCATAGTCAATACAAAACAGTGATCAAAAAACTTGAAGCATTCGATATAATATCGACTTTAGAAAGGAAAAAGGGCGTAACCCTCGGTTTTTTTTCAAAATAGGGTTTATCGCATAATAACGTTGTGCATGACTAAATACACTCACGTTGCATATATCAATAACCTATCTATGCTATCTCATCATTGTAAATTAAATCTAATACCCCAGTTTACACGTACATGGATTTACTGCTGACAGTACGTATTATCGCAGCCATAACAAGAAAATGCACGCGTAAACACGTATTATCGTGCAAGTTGCAAGATTTCATGCATGGATCAAAAAAGGTCAGAAGCTTCTGAATTTTCACGCGACAGTTGAATCTTGTGAGCTATCTGCGTCTGCGCAGTTGAACGACAGTGGCGAACTTGCCGGAAAAAAACGAACTACAGCGCATTTTTGACGTTTAACAATTTTCACAGACTGTCAATAATTAATATCACCATACAATGACGTCGCCTTTGGCAAGACAGTCAACACTTTTACGTGTAAACAGTTATTATCACGATAGTTTAAAATACACACTATTGGTGCCAGTAAATCCATGGACGTGTACAGGCGCTATAATGTTAAACAATAATAATTATATAAGTACCGATAATAAAAAAATAAAAAACTCTAATTAATTTAGTATTAAAGTGAATTCAAATCAGAACAGCGGTATCTTAAAATTTATAAGACTTCATAATTCGCCATTAATTAATTAACTTTTACGTCATCACAGTTATGTTTTTCTATTTTAATTAGGTAGGTAAGTACAAGAAACGTGTTTCCGTTGTGGTAACAAATCCTTCATAATAAATTATTATATTGTTAAAATTAACAGGGGGAAAAAGAAAATACGTAACTAAGTACCTATGTATATACAAAATACTTTCTATGTTATTTAATCATTTTTTTTTTTATAAAATTACATAACAAGGCCATAAAATCTCGTAAACAAAAAATGTAATCTCTAAGCTGTGTTTGCAATTTACACATCACTACTTAATGAATAATCGGTGCACCATAATATAGTATAATGTGCAATTCAGTGGCGAAGGGTGGAGGTAGGTTGGATTCGACATAAATAGTGCACACTTAACTTTGTCAGTTATTTGTTTTTGTTGAACGAAGAATACAATTTTCAGATGGTGCTGGTTAGTTTTTTTTAAATTCAATTAAATCCTGCCTAACCCAATCCATAATGGTTTAATTATGCTATGGGCAATCCGATAAAAATAGTCACAAATTTTTTAGTCATATTTATTTGTTTTCGTTAATTTATTGGTTTTGGTTAGTTTTTTTTTTAAATCAGGACTAAACCAAACCGTAATCGATCAAAACTATTCTTCTATCTATAAAATATCTAAAATGATGTATGGTTTAATGGTATAATTTTAGTTATTTTATAGATAAACGAATATTTTTTTACTATTATCTACTATGGCTTCGATTGGGCAGGGTTTATTAATTGAATCTAAAAACTAACAAACACTACATACACATTGTAGTGTTAGTTTAATGAAAACAAACACGTTTGATTGACAAAGTTTAGGTTGCACTGTTTATGTCGGATCTTAACAGGTGGAGCCTTCGCCACTGTAAAATGTTGCTGTAAACAGTATGATAATATGATAGATACATTGTGAATAGTTTTAATATATAACACATAGGTAAAAGGTAAAAACATGTAAGCTTTAAAACACCACGATACAATCTAAAATGTGAGTAAAATGTAATATTTTTAATCGCTATTGGACATGCAAAGTGGCACATTGTCACCATATTATAAATATAGCAAGCATATTTTCAATAAATAATATACATAATAAATCCAAACCCACAAGCAAATTATTTAAAAAAAAAAAAATGTCAACTATGATAGAATACTCAGGGTCGTGTGTCTAAAAACTATATTAATCATTATACGATTTAGTTATGTATGACAAAGTTTATATTTTTATTGAAAATAATAAAAACAAACACAAATTGTTTTAGACAGTCGACCTAATATTCTAACACGGGTAGAAAGTCGTCAGGTATAAATTGGCACATTATTCAATAATAATACAGCCATAGCTAATATCGATCAAACATTACACTGTTATGATAGCGATGGTTAATCTATTTATAAATGAAGAGTGACATTGCAGAATGTACCAAGTCTAAAATTATATTATTATATTAGTCTGCTATTTTGGAACCATAATATTATATTATTTGGCAATTTTCTAGACCTAAAGAAATAGAATTAAATTATTGTTCTATATTTGAAAATAACAAAGAAGATTGGGATGGGGGAGCCACTGTCGAAAACTACCCAATCAAGACTCATAACTGGACAAAATCTAACATTCGAATGACATTTTGAAAATGGCGTCCTATGGTAGATCGTAGTTCCATTTTTGGCCATTGTACAGATAAGTTTGTAGGTCTGTAATTAACAATTATAAACGTATGTCGATTTGTGTAGGTGGTTATTACGCATACTATTTAAAAATGTTATATCGACTGATATTCGAATAGACTGAAAAATCAGGATAGTAAGATATTCACATAGATAAGCACATTATCGCTGTGAAACAGAAGTCAAGATTACAAAGCAGACATATTTTTGGAATGCATTTACTTTTTGAGGAAACCATTCGTAGTAAATTACCGTGTTAAATGGTCGTTTTATTAACGTACTTTTACGAGGAATGGTTGTGAGCCATTCGTCCAACACACTGGCTCCATGCAATGAATCAAAATAAAACACACATTGAAAAAAACCAAGAACAATTATTGCTTGCGATTACAGCGATTTATTAGTTTTGAATTAATCGAGTTTGAAAATGATTGAATCCAATTAATGTATGCGATGCAGAGTATAACTTACACATATTTTTGATAACAAAACCATACTAAATGCATTTTTTTTATTAGGGGGCGTCCATATATGACGTCACGCTTTAGAGAGGCAGGGGAACTGATATTATAATATGATGATTTGTGACGAAGTAGGAGGGGATCAGAGAAAATAATTTTAACTGTTTTTTTAACGTTTAGGGGAGGGGGGGTGTCAAAAAATGTGACGTAATATAGAACTGTTGGTAAAAGGTTATGTGACAATGGGGGGAGGATTAAATAGCCAAAATCGTGTGACGATATATAGGTATATGGACGGCCCAAATTAAAGAGACTTAATATTTTAAATGAATTATAGATCTCAATGATTTGTAATTTTCCACCAAGTACGATTTAGAATGTCACTCTTCAAAATGATTTAATGGAAAAGCAGTGTTGATTCAAATAACATTACAAATTTTCACCTGACGACGGTAAAACAAAAACCAGTAAATATTGCGAAGATGTACGAGGTGAATTATAATACAATATATACAGTGATGAGTTGATGACTGATGATAAAGTGAAGACTGAAGATTTAAAAATGTGCAATAGATAATATTATTATTATTATACTGAATGGCGACCCTTTGACATGGCAATACAATTTATTATTGTTCTATATTTGAAAATAATAAAACATACTTTTGTAGGTAATTTCGTCTTTTAAAGGTATGTCGATTTGTGTACCTTATTTTATTACGCATACATACTATTTAAAATGTTGTATCGACGAATGCCCATACCCCGAGTAGACTGCAAAAGCAGTATAGCAAGGATAAGTCAAATTTTGAATAAAGAAAAAAATTCTAAAACAAAAATCTTGAAAAGCTTTTAAAGAATGTTCAATCAACGGGTATCGAAAGATTTAAAGATAGATGCTCACTTTACGGAAAAAAATGTTAAATGTTGGTAGACAAAAATATGTTGTTTTCCCTGCATAGTAGATTATTATGAATAAACAGAAGGTTATTCGATTTATCAAAATGTAATTTCGAAGAAAACGTGACGTTTTTAAAACCGGTATGTTGTTACCAAAGGATTTTTGTCATTATTTATCTGACTAAGAAAACATTATTAATTCGGTGATGCAATGAAACTACTCAGGCAGGAATGATGATAAGATGAGAACGATGAAGATTTTACTGGCAGGCAAGTATTTCCTTAGAGTTTTATCGAATCATTAAGTGGGTACATTGAATTTCAAATAAGAAATAAAATTTAAAACAAAGAATAGTTATGTTTTTTTTATGTGTTCTAATTTCAAACATTGAAATAGAATAAGCATTATTTGAAAGAAGTAAAAACATGAAAATGATTTCTTTGTATTAGGAACAATATTCAAATAATGTAGCTACGCACTCTCGTCACATTTAAAAATGAAACAAAAGAATAATGAAAATCTGTTCTTATTTCAAACATTACACAAGTATAAAATATGAAGCATTTGAAAAAAGAAAACGCGAAATGTTTTTTCTATTATTATTATTATTATTATTGAATTAAAACAACTCACCGGGCGGCCTTAGCAGATGCTGAAAATGGCAGACTTGCATTTTTTGGCTCTTCCACAACAGCCACTATGTAAGTCGACTTATTTACAGTCTGTATTACGTCTTTTCATGATAACTCTTCACAATCTAGTCTCAATACCTGGCAATTTTAGGCAAACATTTTTGATTTAGATTCATTTTTCATAACACGCGGAACACTTGTGCATTTTTTTATTTGTCATCGAGCAAACACGCAAAATTAGATAAACCATAGTCACACACAAGGATAAACTCATTTTGGTTTCAACAAACTGATTGCTCTATTCGTATCTCCGACACAAATGGAAATAAAAATGAAAATATTTCAATTCTTTTTGGTACGATATCAGCGTTTGTATAACCCTCAAATAAATAAATACATATCTAAAAAAACTGAGGTAATTTTTAACATTCATTTAATTGAAATTGTAACGGACCTAGTTAATTTTTTTATACTTGAATAATAAAAATATAAAACAGTGCTAATTATTGGTACAATTATTTATGGAGTTACTATTCCGGCCGTGTCCGATCCTAATTGGATCATATGGGCCTCCACAGAGTAGAGGTTTGTATTAACAGATTTTGTTTGGAAAAAGAAATGGATGTCAGCCACTTGCTCAACCTATTAGGTCCATACCCTGACTCACACACAAATTGAAAAACAATATGTGTACTTGCCAGACCCAGGATTCGAACCTGGGACCCACGGCGTGATAGTCCAACGCGTAAGCCGCTCGGCCACCGTGGGTGACGTGTGTTACTATAGGGTTATCAAATAAGAGACAATATTGCACTTTTCTCTCAATAAGATGATTGTGTCACGAAGTGTATGGCATGTTGCACCACCTTGTTGGAACCACATTCAGATCAAAATCATCCAATTCATGCCAGAAAAAAATCAGTATCTAACCATGTTTCTATAGGGTTCTCTATTGACAGTGACTGCATTGCCATTTTTATAATTAATAATTTAAAATACAGTCCAATCAAGCAACCACAGCGAACTGTTAATTTTTGTGAATGTAAAGGTGTTTCACGATTAGCATGTGGGTTTTCAATACTCAAAATTCGACAATTGTGCTTATTTACGAATCCATTATGTAATCAAATATTGGGTCATTCGGTTTAAGTTCTCGTGTTAACTGTATTCCAAGTCCAAGTTCTTGAGAACGATGCGTAATTGATTGTTCTGAATTTTCATCCACATTTTCATTCACAGCATCGACATTTTCAGCAGTAAGTTTACGTTTGTAACGGGTTGGATTCTTAACATCACAAACATTACCATTTGACTCGAATTTTTCGATTAAAGTACGAATAGTAAGCTCTGTATGTCGATTATTTTGACTATAAATTTCACATAATGCTCAAATAGATGATTAATTATTATTGTAATAAATTTTTAAAAATTGCATGCGCTGTACGACTGTGTTTCTCTTCGTAATGATTTGTTAAACAATACTGAACAAATATAAATTTAGGTGGGAATCAGAAAAAATTGCTGCTATGACGTTTTAAAAATTTATAATGCTAATTTGATAACCATATAGTTGCTAAGGCAGTCACCTCTATAAAAAAAAATCTTTTGAGATGTTCAAAAAAGACTGGCTTTCATATGAAGAATTTTAAATATAATTATTTGCTCTTTTCTGGAGAATATAATGAAATCATTTATAAAATGTGTATTTCAGCCGGTTTTCACATGTAAAAACGCCTTTGGGATACGTTTTTCGCTCATATTGTTAACTTTATCAAGTATACAAAAGTGTATCAAATATGATTGGTAGGTACTTAATAAACCTAGCCGTGTGAACGAACTACGTTTAAAGGAATACTTATACATATTTGCTTATTTGCTTTGACAAAAATAATATTATTATCAAATAATTGCGGATGTGAACAACGAAACAGAATGAATGACCGATTGCAATACTAAGTATTATTATTATACACTATTTTGCTATTTTATTTACCAACAAAGTTACAGCAATAATAAGATAAATGGTAAACCACACCGGTTGGCGATGGTTGTGAGTTCAAGTCCCATTCAATACATATATTTTTCTAAAAAAAAAAACAATAGGAATGTGTCAAAGGTGTTCTAAATTATGTATGTTGAATAAAGAATGCTACATTCTTAAATTTTGTGTAGTTATGTATTGGATAAAAAATAGTTTAATATACCGTTTCGACGAATAATTCACAAGATTTGAGAATGTAGCATTCTATAATATATTGAACATACATAACTTTAAAACTCACTTATACGAAAATCGGTAGTCAAAAATAACGCAATTTTAGTTAAAATTGTCGTAATTAAGTAGGATGCCCGTAGCTTAATTGCTTAAAGTACATTGGCGCGATCACAGTGGTTATACTGGTTCAAATTCCGTCGGATGTCGTATTTTTTTCAAAGTGAGATTTTTTCTAGTACCTAGGTGTTTTCACGATATGTATGTTGTAATAAAAATACCTTCGAACTAGCCACCGATTCTAACCATTTTTTGCTAGCGGAAGAAACTGGATTTGATACGGTAGAAAAATTACTTCTCGAGACAAAAAAATCATTATCAAATAACGTCAAATACTGAAGGTAACTTGTGGTAATTTACAAACAATACATACGCATTAATTAAATCATTAAATTTGTGTGTAAAATAGAAAATAAAGATTTAAAAATTTCAGCCACTTCTATTTCGAATTTAATTTTGAGTTTAATAGTGATGTTGGTACGCGAAGTGTTAATGAGGAGAAAAACACACGAATGTGTCATTAAAACGCAATTTCTAGCATTAATAATAATATATCTGTATTTTCCAGTGAATAACCTATATAGCAGTTTATGTATAACTACGAAATTCAGACACCCTAAAATGGACGTATTATTTCAAATTATTGTTTTATAATAATCTGGAACAATCTCAGAAACATAAAAAATTCTCTAAATTAAATTAAGTATTTTGTATCGTTATATAATTGAATAAAAATGTATTAAAATGAAAAAAATATATATAAGTAAATAGGATACAAGTGCAAGTAAACATTAAAACTTTTTTTTTTTGAAGATTCGGATATCATATAAGTATTATTAGCACTGGGACAACTGGACGCCAGGACAAGTGGACGCCGCACTGAAGTGATGTTTATTACTGGTATAAATAGACGTTCGTTACGATTTTATACAGAAAGTAGAGTACTTAGTAGTTCTTCTTTTTTAATTAATTCTGCTCTTAACATATTAATATGTTTTTATTGCGGATTGAGAATTATTACACCTGACGCTTCATATAAAAATAAAAGAACCCTCTTCTAGTTGGAACTTAAACATATTATGCACAATTAAATCATTATTTACGTGTGCATATTTAAATTCTCATCAAGTATTAAATGATACAATAATTTATAAGAATTTAATATATATTTAAAAAGTACCTATAATTATTCACGAACGTCTATTAATTTTCGTATTTCATTCGATTGCGTAGCGCCTAGTTGTCCCGGCGCCGAATCGTCCTAGACCCGTATTATCGATATTATTTTTTTTAAATAACCACGCCCTTGCTTTTTCGTACAAGGTGGATGAAAGTGTTAATTACATTTAGTCATTATCTTACAAATTCGCACATATAGTTTTTAGGTGAAGTGTGCAGGTAATCATATTCCTCCAATTAAGTATGTGTTCAATTAAATATGTTGTGTAGTGCTCTTGTGTTGTTTTATTGTTTGGTATTTCGTGAGATGGTCTAATGCGACAACTTAATATCATATTTAGTTGACACTGATGCAACGAGCAAACGAAACGCCCACATCTATGAGCTGTAAGGTGAAGTATGCAGTTAAATATATTCCTCCACTTAATGTGTTTAATTAAATATTTTGTGTAGTGTTCTTGTGTTGTTTTTTGTTTAATATTTCGTTAGACGGCCACCAATATTAACAGAATTTGAAATAAATAACACCTGTGATTCATAGCTGCTAGAAAATGTTCGCACAATTATTAGTGGTTATATCGGTAGCTTAATTCAGTATTTTTCTAATATGTATGTTTAAAGTTGTACCAAACTATTTATATTGAATAACGACTGTCCTAGTCTTATCTCGTATGTAGATATTATTCATAGAATAAAAATAATAATTTAATTAAAAAAATATGATTGTTTTCTTGTCACACAAATTATTGATATCAAATATTTATTGTGGTTTGTTCGGTTAATACCCCCCCCCCCCCCACCATCAAAGCAGACATTACACATTATAAAAGGTATTTTTCACTTGAAATCTGTGACTGAGTAAGCAACTAGTCTACTGGAAAGAATGAATAGCCAGCTGTAGTGTAGTATTCATAAACAATCAAATTAATTCATCAATATTTCGATATGTATTTGCTATTCATTTTGTTGACATACAATAAAGGAAAAGCGTCACTATTTCGTCCAACCAATCACTAATGATGTTATACCAATTCAATACAGATTTTTTTTCAAAGTAGGTACCTACTGCTCATTAGCGTTTTTAAGGTCAAAATAATATTTGTATGCCATGAAATATTATTCGGTATTTACTCATATTATAGTGAAACTATAATATATTATATAGAAACCTAATTTCATAATAACACATATATACATAAATCATAATATGTTTTACTAGGTATTACTTAGCTTCACTTGTGCTCAATATGTAGATATTTATATAATATGATAAACTACAGTGACGAAGGGTGAAGGTAGGCTGTTAAGATTCGACATAAATAATGCACACTAAACTTTGTCAGCCATACTTATTTGTTTCCATTGAATTAAGAATACAATTTATTTACAGACGGTGCTGGTTAATTTTTAAAATTCAATTAAACCCTGGTTAATTTAAGTTTTAGTAGATAATAGTCAACAAATATTTTTCTATCTATAAATATATAAAATGATGTATGGTTTAATAGCATAATTTTAGACACTTACTTTATAGATAAACGAATATTTTTTGACTATCAACTATTATGGCTTGGTTTACCCAATGTTTAATTGAATTTTAAAAACTAACCAACACTCACTGCAAATTGCAGTCTTAGTTCAATAAAAACTAATATGTATGACTGCCAAAGTTTAGTGTACACTACTTATGACGAATCTTAACAGCCTACCTCCACCCTTCCCCAGTGCTGCATATACATATAAATATAAATGAACCCGACACACGTATCTCAGTCTGAACGCGCCCCATTTACCGAAACCTCTCGTTAACCATATATTATAATTCATTACATCATATATTTCTTTCTAGATACTACTTACCTAGCGGATAACTAAAATTTATATATATATATATATATATATATAGGTACATTTAAATAATCATGCTTTCCAGATTAATGTAATGTCATTTATTTATGTATTGTCTACTGAAAAACTACTGAAATACCTACTATTCGATGCAACAATTGTGTTAATATAACATTTTCTAAGCTATGTGGTTATATCACAGATTAGTATAACACTAGGTTCGTATATAGATACTATGTTAAACTATGTATCAACAATAGATAATAACAATAGAACATTTACTAAGGGAAACACTATGACAGAGTATCTCGAATATAATAATACCTACGTACAAGAAAGATTAGTTACAATCAGAGCTGGAAATGGAACCGGTACCAAACCATGAGAACCCCTTAAGTATTTTGGAACCGCAAGCCTTTATTCGTAACCTAGAGAACCACATTGTTTGTTTAACTATAAATTTCTTATATTGGAGCCAGTTATAAAAAAAAATAGTAAATTATATATCATTAATCATTATCTATAGCCAGAATTATTTTACTGACGTGGTTAAATTTTGGTAACCACAAGCTCCACCTGATAAAGATATATTGAAAAAGTAGCATATAAACATAAATACTTTATGAGTTTTGCAATAAATAAAACAAAAAAATTGTTTTAAAGATACGGAACCGAGCCGCCGCATTCGATTTTCTATTGATGAAACCGGATCTCAATTGATTTTTCCACAGGATACGAACCCGGAATTGAACCTTTAAAGATTGGGGATTCTAACAGCACTGGTTACCTTCAATACGGTGGCAGACGAAGAAAATAAATCAAAATTTATAGCAAACCACGAGCTTATTTTTACGTATCAGTAAAACCATATAGTACATAGATAATCAACAGCCCACGCAAATAATTTAGTGCGGTCGTCTCAATAATAGAAAATCCGTATTTAGTTTAGTATTTATTTAGGAAAAAATAAAAAGTTAATTTTATAAAAGCATTCACATTAGATAATTAAAAATCAAAATGTAATGAATAAAATAGAAAAACTTGATTATTTATTGAGTTGGAATTGACTCAGTGGAATTCGATTTATAACTATTAGTTATTACAATACTTGGACGTCGGAAATAATCTCAACTTTGAGAGAAATAGTCAGAGTAAACGAAGTTGTTTCCTTCCAAGACATTTAACTGTCACTTGAAATGCATCTTGCACAAAACACTATAATAAGATTAATTGTCATGTATCTATAGATTGAAAACTTAGTGCATGACCAAAAACATGAAAAAGTGCTGGACTCAAAAAGAAAAATACATGTGGGTATTTGACAAGATCTTCATCCAGTATTGGGTTGAAAATATAACGTTTGATAATTTATTACGATGGTTAGAAAACATAAGGAAATACATTGTATTAAATTCAATACTGGCAACATTCAAATTTACATGATATTTTGATAAAATTAGTATACGTATTATCTTCAAAAATACTACAGGCAAATTGGAAAAACGCAGTGGTAGACTGCATTGCGTTCATTGATCGAACGGGTCAGCGTTCGGGGTAAAGAGTTATAAAGTTTTAAATAGGGTACAAGCAAAGATTTCGCAGTTAAAACTCCAGATAGTTAGAACATATAAAATGTATGTTACATACACAACACTGCAAAATAAAACTATACGAAAGGTCATCTTTATGAATAGTGAATTCATCTAAATATGTTGTAGATATATAATATACCAGTAGCGTGCGGTGACCTTTATTTTTACGGATATTGTCAAAAAATATAATATATACCTGTCTATTTTTTACATAATATCTACCTCAGTTTTTGACACTATTTTAATCGTGGAATGCGCGATGAATTATATGGTTAAACGTAAATTGCACGTATTACATTTCACCGTAGCACAGTTCGCCGTGAGCTTTCTTATCGATTATTTATAGCACCAAGATGAAAAAATTACGCGTTGTTGTGGAGCACTTTCATAGCCGATTTCGGCAAAATTCGTGAATTCAGAAATGAAAACCTAACCTAACCTAACTTAATCTAACTTAACAAATAATCCAGTATATCGGATATTTTCAAAATTTGTTTGCCGCTGGCTTCCTGTAAACCGACAAGAACCGTGTTTTATTTAGACATATTTTATCTCAGTAATATACGACCCAAAGAGGTTGGACAGTATTTAATAAACGACCATATATTTAAGATACAATATTTCATGGTGAAGTGTGATACGGCAAATTGCATACGTACAAATTTCCGGACACGGAATTATATAATGTGTGGTATTGAGGAAAAGGAATATTAAAAATATTTTCGTAATATTAATAATATAGATCCGTATTAGTTAAATAAAATTGACCACAACATAGCACAATAAATTACATAATAGTATTACGCTGTACTTTATCGATTGACAACCGGTGGACAGATATCGTCATATAGTGGTACCCAAGGGGCACTAAACGAGCACACGAATACCCAAAAACCGGCTGGATAGACAATCTCATAAATTTCGGTGGACGTACGTAGCAGCGAATAACTAACCAGGGACCGAGAAGAGTGAAATGAGGTATGAAGGCTTTCATCCAACAGTGGATCGATTATTTCTATGATTCAAATGTACAGCGTCTATATATTATAGTAAATAATTATTATGTGATCACCCCCTGAGTTGCTTGGCATACCAACAAATTCATCATTGGAGAGCTAATGATAGAAGACAGACACTCAATGATTTGTCTGAGACCAAATCTTCAGTTATGTGACTCGGTTCAGCCTACTGAGTACTGAGTACTACAAGCTAATGAGAAGTGGTGATGAAAAAGTCTGACCGATCAAATCAAGAATGCGACAAGGTGCCGATAATCCGATTAGCTAAGCCCAGGAAAAACTGAAAGTTCAGAATAGAAACTGCACGCCCGTGGCTCCACAGTCTACTGCAGGAGTGAAAGAAAAAGAAGATTTGAATCTCCGAAGATTTGTTTACCCTTCCGGTCGCGCAGTAGGCTCTTTGCATGGTATGAGAATAATTTGACGATGAGTGTAACGAGTGCCCGAAAGAAGACCAACATTTATAACTTTCACGATTAATGGGAAATAGAGTATTTGTTTGTGGTGGTGGATAATTTGTAATACCCCAATCAATGTCCTCAGTCAAATAATATACGTTAAGTTGAAGAATGCAGAGCGTTGTAGCGGAGCTCGGAGCATTGGAGCAATGGGGTTTTATCCGTAGCACCGAAAATTTGTAGTGCTCCACTGCTCTAGATGTTTTTTTATTATTACATTTTCGTCCGAAAATCCAATGACAATATTATATTTGACACTTTGGAACACTGGAATTAATTGAAATATGGAAACACTACCGAGTGATAAATAACCTCATTTTTTTTTACATAAAAGGCAGACAATGAAAGACGATTTGCTGTCAGAATTTTGTTAAACAGAATTAATAATGTAAAGGACGAATAATAAACCTTATTTCAAAACTACTTATTTTTTTATTTTTTTAACATTAAATTTTTATCCATATAATACCTATTCAATTCAATTTATTTATTTTTACATATTGTGGACATTACAAATTATAAGTTTAAGACGTTCACAACATGACATAAAAAAGAGATAGATAGTATGTTATTAAACAGTAGAAATATGTACATACAAAAATATTAATTATATAGGTACATGGAAATACACCGGATGAGTTAAGCAGACCCTATTTTAAAAATTTATAAAATAACGTCCACCTATACTCATCCTCACGTAGGTGGAATATATCAACACCCGAAGCAATTTCGTTGAACATAGTTATCGCCCTCCCAAATTGGCATTACCAGTGGCAGGTTGGTTCTGCACCTTAGGAGAATAAACAACTGATTTTCTCTATTTCTAAGATAGTTATCAGGGACACACTGGTCAACACTGCCCAGAATGGCAGAGTTCTCGTTTATACGTTAAAACTTTTTACCCGGAGTTAAGCTGGAGCAAGTATTAGGTCCCGGAGCGGAGCAACTCAAAAAATGGTCCGCTCCAACCCTTTGGAGGAATGACATTGGAAGAGTGTCACTACCAGTTTTGATACTAGAGTAAATCATAGCCTAACTAAAGTTGGAAACGCCTGAAATTGTAACCAACGAATAAAACGCTAAAAATCATGGAATCGACAGAATAATAGCTTTCCCTACCTATGCGTTTATTGCGAAGCCATATCATAACATAGTAAGTACGTGCGCTATAAGCCATCAGCTGTTGTTATATGATTCACCCTTTTGGAATACGATACGATATCCCACTGCTACTGCACATCCTGATTAACCCACTGGAAAGCGTTGTAATTTGTAATTAGGCGACCCGACATTTAACCAAACTGTAGACATGACAAATAGCTGTGTAAGTAGTGTTAAATGGTAGACAAAGAAAACTTAAAATACATTCATTATAGGGAATTCCAATTTTAGATGTAGGATTTGAATTTTTTTAAATTTAAAAACGGAACATTTATATTGACAGCTGCTGTCATTTAATTAAAGTAGGGCTTCCCAAAGAGTGTGCCGGGTGCGATTGGGAAATGTGCCGCAAGATATTCGATTGTTCAAAAGATATCCAGTTATTAAGAAACGAATATAAAAACTTTTCTATTTGCCACCCCATTTCTTAGCGAACTATCGATTTTTCTCGTCGATGATCACTATGAAGAATTCAAATAGGTCATCATTAAAATTACTTGACCCGAAATTACGAAATTAAGTTACGTTTTTTCTCTACTTCTAAAATTCACTGATAATAAGCATAATATTCACAAAATTAATCGTTATTGACGATGTCTGTCGTCCGTGCAATTTTCACACGTTTCTATTATGTGAAAAATTTACAGATATTGCAAAGAATCGAATCTGGTTATTTTCATGTTAAATTTACGTTTCTGTTACGCAAAATACTAATAAAATTAAAACACAATACTATGTAGTAAGTATTTATTTCAAATATGCTTCAGCTCCGGACGAAACCGATCCTTAAACTATATGAAATGAAAAATACATATTGTAGGTATTTTATTTGAATTAATACAAAGTCTTTCTACGAATAATTGACAGTTAACACCATTAATGAAATAACACGCACAATATGTCAATTTAAGAGTTTGTAAAAGGTGGATAATTATGCACCTATTAGACCAGGGGAGGGCAAACTGTGGCCCGCCGGGTATTTTTTCGCGGCCCGCCATCGATAATTGTACTTGTGATTACGAATAACTTTTTTATAATTTTTAAAAAAATATTGACAATAGAACATAATTTGAAGAATTTGTTGTTTCGTAAATGTATTATCTCAGTACGTATTCCTTGCGTCTCGTCTCACACTATGTAACCACGATTTTCTACGTTGAACATCGATTTCAATAGATATTGATAGTGTACCGACAGAGCTACAACTTGAGATTATTAATCTGCAGTGTGACACTAATTTAAGAGAATTGCATCGTCGTGAAGAAATCTCCAAATTTTACAATGCTCTTAATTCAGACAAATTCGACCAACTTAAAGAGTAGGTATGTAAGAAAAATGTTCGTTATTTTTTGATCAACCTATATATGTGAACAAACATTTTCGATCATGAACCTCAATAAAAATTCTTTACGATCAAATATCTCCGATGCCCATTTACTAGCAGTTTTGAGCTTTGATTTTGAACAATATCAACTACAAAATTAACACCTAAATTTAAAAAAATGTACAACAGTTTCATTCTTCTCATTATTTTTTTTGTAATGTTTATTTTTCGTGATAATAAATAGTGTATATCTAAAAATGGTATTTTACTTGCGGCCCGCCGCTCATTTTGAATTCTTGAATTTGGCCCTCCATCCAAAAAGTTTGCCCGCCCCTGTATTAGACACATAAGTATTCTTCAGTGTGCCCCACAAAGATTTTAAACTTTGAATAATACGTGACGCGAAAAGAGTTGGCAAGCACTGATCTATAGAGATTTTATATTAATCATATATTAGTACAGTTTAATAAGGCATAGATACTAAGGCCTTCGTGGAATATTTTAACATGTTATATTAAATATATTTTTTTTTAATATATTCATACTACATATTAAATCTTCTATTGCCGGTAAAACGGGTATAGGTATGTATGAATTTGCAGATGTAAACTGGAGATCATAAAAATAATAAATTATAAATACGCAATGTCAAGACGACAATATCTAAAAAATATACAATTGACGTTTTCGTGTGTAAAATTTGGGTGCAGTTTTACGTTTGGTTTGTCGAGAAAATTCTAGCCGTCAGTGGTATTTTTACAATGTAATAAAAAGACTGGTCGTGTATTTCGCACTATTCTCTAAATTTCTATTCGTTTTTTTCTTCATTAGTGGTTATAAAGGCGTGTTATAGTTGTTTTAAAATTCGCTCCAGTAAATTATAAGGATTCGGGTTATGTTTTACGTTGAACTAATCAAATAAAATTGGTAATAATTCATTATCTACAACAATGGTATCAACAAAAAATGGTATCAAAAACGCGGTTTTATATCTTTTTTTAATTGTCATTATTTTTTATGTAAACTATAAATCCTTGATCACGCATTCCGAGCTTGAATTATGTAAATTTAACAATATGAAACAATATAATAAACACGAACTAGATAATATGTGCTAAAATCAGGCGATTATTCAGAATAATTAGTAAAATATTTAATAATTTGGGTGCTTACGATAATAAAAGGTTATTTAAAAAAAGAACACGCGGCATGGCTGCGGTGTGCAAAAAATGCATGCTGTTTTCGATCGCCAAAAGAAACTGTCAAAATAAAAAATTTAAAAAGAGAACAAAATTATTATTAAAATTAAAAGCGATTTCGTTTCTGCATGCATGGGTGCAGGAAACCCTTGACCGGCCCAAAGACAATGGACTATTGATGAGAATGAATAAAAGATGATGGTGATAGATGAATATTGTTATTTTTTTACATTGATGCGAGGGCGTAGCGCTGACCGTTCAGTGTGAAAATCAAACACTAAAATCTGATGATTCAAAATGATTGCGTTAAGGGATGCAGACATTAATTATTACTTCTGTGATTAATTTCAACTCACATTTGCAGGGACTCGTTTTCTTGCGTAATGTTTGCATTGGGAACTCAGCTTGCGGAAGCTTGTGGTTGAACATAGAGAAAAAACACTTGTTCCGATTATATTACATCGACCGCTATCAAACATTCAAATGTATTGGTCTCAGTGTGTCATTTCAATTTCATCGCAAATATAAAATATATTATTAACAATACTTTTTAAAAAAAATCAACAATATTTTAATATTAAGTATTCAACAGCCATTTGATTAAAAAAAAATACACTTAATAATGTGACATGTTATTAATTATTCCATTTTTAAAAATAGGTGTTTTAAAAAAAAGCACAGTGTGTCAACCTACATCGTACGAATATAAACACTTCAACTTGCGAAGGAACATCGATGGGTTAAAAGGTTATTATTTTATTTTTCAGTGAGACCGTATCGCGGTTGTGTGAGGCCGATCGGGCGATTAGTGTTGCCGCGGTGAGGGTACGGTCTTTCGAGACATCACGGCCGGACATTTAATATTGCTGCCATTTTCCTCGAATCCGTCGGTTACCGACGGGATTTCAAATTAGGAGCGAAATCATCCCGACGACTCGACGGGAAGATGTCGGATCGTTCGCGCGGCGGACCGAGCTGTCATCGCGGGCCGAGTCAATAATCACCGGAGAGGGTTGTGCGCTCGGTGTTGCCAGATACGACTTCGGGAATTTCCCTCACTCCAGACAATATTTTCCCGTATTGGAGGAAATTATATACTTTGTATCCTACTCACAACACGTACTACAAAATTAAGATGGCACTTACCTACAAGTTTCATAATGGTAAGTATGATAAAAAGCTGCTATTAATATTAAAAACTGATTCAATCATCGATGACATTTATATATAGATACCTACCTACAATACTACATTGTGGATTTAATCATTGCATATTGTGTTATTCTAGCGATTTGGTATGAAGATTTTCATCTGGAATTTCCTACACTTATTTAAAGAAGGTACAATTGGGCACAGAGAATAGCGTAGAAATCTATTATGCTCAACATATAAATTTAATATTACTTGTCAATTAAAAAATAAACCAACTACGAGTGTAGTTGGTTACGTCAATTCTAAATATCGGTATGTACCTACTTATATTTCAATTTTTAAACTGAAATAATAATTTACTAGCTGCCCGGTGCTACTCTCCATGAGAGGAAGTGTGACGTGTGAGATATGCTGTTTTATAGTGAAAATAAAATTAGTATATTGAAAATTTTCAGCTTCTTTTTGTCATTGGTGGTCACTGCAGCGGCCAATCTTGCATGTTCTTGTGAATCCATGTAGGAAAATTACATTACATATTATTTTATTTAAAAATATGGTACACGCATGAAAAAGAAGCTCGTGTTTTTGTTAAATCTAATATAGGTACGTGAATTAGTATCAAATCAGGAACAGAATGAAAACACTTGTCATCATAAATCGATAGATAAAATAATACGTTTCATAAATTGGTGGCCATATAAATATCTGAAAATACGCTTTACAATTTTAATATAATATGATTCCTGCGACATGTTCGTGAACTAAAAACCGCACACCATTCAGAATTTATAGATAACTTTTGGAAAATATTAATACTTGAAACAATTTAAAAATAATAAAGAGCGTTAACGATATACATGCTGGGCATAACGTGCAAGGATAAAACACGGAATAGTTAGATAAGGTAGTAAACTAGGTAAGCGATGTAATCGAGTTTACTAAATACCCATCATGGGTGGGATGGGATACATAGCCCGAAGAAGACTACATCGTTGATTTTCTTTTTTTCATAAAGTGGTACCAACGATATAGAAACCTCCCTAAGTAAAACCTAGAGGCCGCAGGATCGCCAACATCATGACGTATGTGGCAACGGAACATAGGTACTAGGCTGAGGAATGGAAACAGTGGATTGATAATGGCTGCTTATAATGAAAATATTTTAATAAACCTGTGAATAATATCAAAAGTAAATAATAAAGTTTTGGATATGCATATGTACGTTTTCTTGACGCATAAAGCTTTTTCCGAAAAGGGGGAAATTTCCAGCGACCCGGCAACACCGTGTACAGTGTGTAAGCGTTGTGGGTACCAGCCGACAGCCGGCCCTCCCCTCGTTTTCCGTGCCCCTCCCCGCCTGTGCCGCTATCTGATCAATATTCTGTGACAGCCGCCGAGCCTCCCCATTCCTCCGCGAGATACCACCTCGTTCGCTCGAATTTTCCATCTGATTTTCTTCGCCCGTCAAGTTGCAACAGTTATTCGCCGGGCGGAATAAATTCGCAGAATTAACGCACCGCTTCCTTTGAATTTTTCATTCGAAAATAGAACGTTACGTCATAGACAATACAACATTTTGAGAGTTACAAAATTAAAACTCCATACGAAAAACTATTGTCAATGTAGGTATACTTATTTATAACGGAATTGTTTTTTCTGAGATTTACAGCAATGTTTACGTAGAAAAGCTTTTATCTATGTGTGCCGGTGGTTGGCGACAGAATGTCTATACACGTGTTTATCTAACTGAACGAAGAATCTTACATAAGAAAATCGTACAATATTCTCGTTTATAATATTATATAGTACTTAATCGTTGAAAAAAATAATTTAGATTTAAATCAGAATGTAACCACACTGATTTATAATGCGACATACTTACAGCAGCGCCGCGGGAGATTTTTTTTCAGTAGACGACCATTATAGTGAATAAAAAATTCCGATTTTATTAATATATAAAAAAAAATATTCTGATGAAGTGAAATTACTAAATCGTCGAAATGAAACAAGTCGCATCTGCTGGGTGATTTTGTCAAAAAGAAGTGTTATCTACATCTTATAAAACAAGTTATTCCGTGGCAAGTTTACGACTATTTTCGGCTGAATTTGTAATGCTTATTTTCCGATATATGTTTATAATATTATATGTAACCATTCCAGATTAAAAACCCATTACTTCGATATTCAACCATTTTATAAATAAAATAAAAAAAAAACAAACGAATCCCTATTTCATCTTCTGTCACTTGGATACAAACTATGTTGTAATGACGATGTATTCTCTAACGTTAGGAAGTGTCATTTTTAAAACGTATTTTAGTTTATTAATTGCTACGAATTTGTAGACCTGTCAGAATAAGTTGGGTGCCCTGAGAATTTTATAAATTTATTTAATGTCTACTTATGATAAATTTTCCTACAGTTTTTTTCTAAGCATAATTAGATCTAATAATCATTGAGTATTCAACAAATTGTAGAGTGGGTAAACTAAACGTCACTAACTTTTATTTTTTAACATATACCTACCTATGTAATAGTATTTCACTGTTATGTCATATTAAAACAAAACTCGAAATTTTAACTGTACCAATTTTAGTTTTCATTAGCAAATATAGCAAATAGCAAATCTCACATCACACCGAATTTGCTCCCGTATGGAGTTGTTCCGGGAACCTAGTATTATAATATTTTGATAACATTCCAGTTTCAAATTGCTGCCCGTAACGCTGCAAATTGGCATCTACGCTTTAACTATAGATACATCCATCTACTTACGCTTTTTTGGCTTCGCAAACTCGAAATAATCGTGAATATATTTCACGGGTAGTTTCTATTTATTTATATATATATATTTAGAATTTGTATTATGAGTTCAATGAAAACAAATACCTTTTATGACTGAAAAAAATTAGTGTTCACTTTTTATGTCGGATCTTAACAGCCTACCCTCCCACCCTTCGCAACTGATATATCAGTATTCAAATTTCTACATTTTATCTAGATTTTTAACATGAGCTAACAAATAGGAGATATTATTAGATCTCCTAAACTAAACTAAAAGTTCGTAACTGGCAGTTTTTAAATTTACAAATGAGGAGGTTTAAAATATATAAGAATCGTGTTGTCTTTCGTGTATCTCTCAAATGTTACTTACGCCTTTTTGGCGTAGCAACCTCGATATTAAAAATAGAAGTCTCACCCAAGGACTTCGACTTGAACCAACTTCTAATATAAAATATAAGACCACTGCAAACAAAACTTAGCATAGAATTATAAACTTATTTTGGGTGAATCAAAAATTTAATAAATTAATTTTCTTTTGAGCAAACTTTCTTTTAAAACAGTCCTCGAACAGTGACGTGCGTCAGCAGAATAGAATATCAAAGCAGGAAAGAGATTCCCTTGACCTTTGACACACCATTACGACCCCCACCCTTCTCCGTAAGAGATGCGCGGTATTTTCTTCGATATTTGAATCGTACCGTAATCATACAATGCGATTAATATAGCACAAGTTTTATACCTGCCATTGTCCAACTTTACGAAACTATATTTTATATAACACAGTATTTTTTTGTATTTTTTTCACTTTTTAAGTTTTCTTCCATAATATGTTTCAAATTGTATATTATTTGACGTGGCAAAATATTAGAACTGCAACTTTATTGGTCACAAAGTAACGTTAAAAAAATTTGTCTGCATCTGACCAAATGTGAAAAAAGTTGATATGGCAAAAAGATATATCTGCATAAAATGCATGATAAAAAATCAATCTTTTTAAAAGATATGATTTGAGGTGTGATATAAAAGACTTTAAAATATCTTATAAACTAATTCTTGTCAGACTGATTTCAAAACTTTATTTTTGCTTTCCTGTAAAATTGTGTAAACAGCAGTTATAACGTTTGCCATCACAGTACCGATGTATGGTTACATGTTGGTTGTACGTATGCAGATCATTGTGGGAAACTTATACTAGTTGAAATCACAAAATCAAGATCTATAATTCGCCGGTATTCGTTATGTCAAATTCAGTAGTCCGCCTCGTGCCTATGTCAGCTGGCCGCCGTCGTATTTAACGTAGCTGAGGCATGGAACAACCCATCGGGACGAGCAATATTGTATGCGCCACTTCTAACTGAAGATGAGCTCATAAATATGGTTACATGTAAGTGTACGTATGCAGTTCATCGTGGGACACTTATTCGTGCGCCGCAGTACGTGAAACTTGAGTTTGTATAACATTTTATCAAATGACGAGTTCTTCGTTGAACATTTCACCGTGGAATACATTTATACATTTATACGTATCTTACAAAATGCGGCGATAGTTTGCAGATAGTACTGTTCCAATTAGATTAACCCTAACCTAACCTAACTTAGTAAAGACATCTCCACATGTTGTAGCATACGTGCAAATATACTCCACGGTGAATTGTTCAAAGAAGAACTCGTCATTATTTGATTAAATGTTACACGAACTCATTTTTCACGTACTGCGGCGCACGAATAAGTGTCCTGCGGTGAACTGTTTACGTACAAATTTCCGGATACGTCGATGTATACACATCAGTGGATATATTCTATACACAAGGCGGTTATCGGCGATAGTTTATCATATTTATGTATTGATGTAATATAATTGTTACAATAAGTTAAACGTCTAAACTGTCAAAACTGTCTATCTCGCTCTAAAAGTTAACACAGCCAAGAGAGACGCTGTTAAAAAAATAGAGCTTTTTGACAGTTCAGACGGTTAACTTATTTAAACAATTAACCGCCTCATACGATCCTTCGCCATATTGGAGAAATAGTCATTTTCATTAGTCAGGAAACACGGTAAAAATAATTGTAAAATAAAATTCCACTCGTATTTTTTTACTATTAGAGAAATTTTGGGGTGTTTATCTCACGTAACTGGTCGACCGGCCACGCTGCCCCCCCCCCCCCTTCCTTGGCCCGGGCCCCTACGCTAGATCCCTGACAGCCCCTCCCTTGTGCATGGTGGTGATTGTGAAACTCGCTGTTAACCAACTATTTTTATGAAATTAATAATATAATATATCACTTGTTCTAGTTTAATACTCATCACCTCAATTATTAATCGCAAATAAAACTATAAATTTAGGGTTAAAGAGATTTTTTTGTTTACCAAAGAACTAAAAAATGATTACTGTATCTACCTATGAATACTTAAATGGATATGTGCTAATAACTTTTATTTCGGTGTGGCTGTGGGTACTGGATATATAACTTTATATAATATACAAAATATTATGCATATACAGCGATGTGTCACCCAACAAAGGGTCAATCACTGAATCGGGCAAAATGCTGACCCTTGTGCCAAAAATATCCATGAAGGATGCTTCTTAAACCACCAATTCGCTGTATGAACGAACCGCACTAAGAGATATCTCGTTGTATTTAGGACTGGTTGTAAAAATATCGTAATAACTGATATTACCACTGTATTATACCTACGCACAATAAATCAATAAATTTAATAGGTACTTAAGGCTATACCTCAGTTGAGGCATGGTCTAAAAAGATCGTGGCTAGGCGATGCGCGGATTGTGCAAATGACGCCTGCCGAACGAAATATAATTTGTCATATAAAATCCAACATGCGTCCATTTACTTAGTGTTCTGTTTATTGTTCTATTAGTAACAATAATAATAATAATATGTTCATTGACATGTTTTCTTTTTAAAGTAAATGGGTAACGTTTTTAGTCATCTTTACACGATTTAAGAATTAATACCCCCGTCGCCATCACGAAACAAATTGACGTGTTCACACCTCTACGTTCGCTCTCCGATTGCCGGCGAGTCCAAAATTTCGTCGCATCTATAGTTGAAAATTATTTGCCGTTTCACTGAAGTATCGTCTTAATAAAATAACTACATATAAAACTAAAAGCAAATTTGGACTATAACCTTATACGTTATTACTGTTATGACGTTTGAAATTATTTGGTAAGCATCAAGGCTCGAAATGAACCGGAGCGCTGTTCCGTTTCATGAAATCCTCAAAATTATCGTTCCGTCTCGTGGAAAAATTATTTTGACCGTTTGAACTAGATAGGCCATATAACAAAAAATCGAATACACTTATTTTTATATAATATTCACATAATTAGGTAACTATGTTAATATTTTCAAGCGCTTTGGTTCGTAAAATTTTCTATTTCGAGCGCTGAAGCATGAAGCATGGTTAAGTTTATAAACTACACAATTAATATTAACATCTGCTTGTGCCATTTTTTTGATTAGCTATTTTTTATTACTTAATACTTTATTCATTGTGAAATGTACATGCTATTCATTGTGATTTGAAATTATTGACATAAAATATATTTCTAAGAATTATTAAAACGCTAATTTAACGCACCACGTAACTTACAACTCATAGCCAAGTTAAAACAAAATAATATGCATTATGTTTTCATTATAAACAAAAAATATAAGTACAACTTACTACCGTATTATTAAAATATTTTTAATACTATAGGCAAGCACTTGAATAATGAAACATATTATTATTTTTTACACGAACAGATATTGGTTGACTGAGATAGGCCGAATTTGAATTAAATTAAGTTGGGTGACTGACATAATTAAGTAGTTAATTCTTTTGTTCTGTCTCGAGATATCAAGTATGTTATTCGCCATCTTACCAGTCGTATTCGTATACCATATTATTCGTATAACACATTTGCTTGTTTAAATATGCTCAACTTGAGTTAGCACCTTATTGGCCTCATAGATTTTAGATAGATTTTTAAGGGTCAATAGCAAAAATGTCAACAAAACAATCAATACTGGCTGAGCTGAAAGGTTATGGAAACACAACATGATCATTAAAATTAAATAGTCTTGTATTCAGAATGATTTTTATAAGCATTGAAAAGTATATTTATACGCATTGGGTACAGTTAAGAGGGCATGTGTTCTAGATAGGTCGAAAACGAAAATGATTAAGAAAGTCTAGTTTTCATTCACAATATGCCTATGAAACATGGACTCTTAATGCAGGTAAGAGAAATTCAAAAATTGCGAGTAGGGCAAGTGGCATGGAAAGATGCAAGTTGGGTATAACGCGGAAATACCACAAAATAAACCCATGGATACGGGTAAAAACAAGTTTGAGACTTTTACAGTTGTTTGTATCGTATTTATAGAAAAGAAGGATGAAGTACACACCGTGAAAACCTAGAAATTTATAAGTATGAAAAAGACAAGATTGAGCGATGCGATAGGGGTCGCTAGGCATGTCGCTCGGCGAGTGGACAACCGTTCGACAAGAATACAGTTATACAGTGGTATCCAAGGGACACTAAATTACTAAACAACCACATGGATGTTTTAAAACTCGCTGGATAGACTAACTCATACGGTTCGGTGGGTGTACGAGGCAGCAAAGAACTAGGGACCGAGAAAAGTGGACAGAGGTAGGAAGGCTTTCATCCAGCAATGGATGACCCGGGCTGATAATGATGATAACACAAATGAAAAGTAAAAGTTAAATTTAGAAAAAAAAATACAGAGCAAATCACTGCTTTCTTCGTCATATAAATCATATTGGTTATAACTTATAAGTTATGTTATAAGTCTTTAAGTGAACCCACGCACCATTATATTTTTTTTAACTTTAACTTATTTATTTCTTATTTTATTACTTATTGCATCATTACATCACATTTCTCTGTATTTTTATTTTAAAAATCGTTAACACTTATTTTATGTCATGTCGTCAACGCTTTGAATTAGTAATTTGTTATGTTCATCATATGTAAAAAAAATGATTTCATTTGAAATTTAACATTGTTCTGTTAAATATAATCTGTAAAACTTTATATTGGATTTGCAATTGACTCTTAATTTTATGAACTTATTTGCCACGATATTTATATGGTACGATAGTTTATTATATTACCACCGTGTTTACAATATTCATATACTTACATACGGAACAGTGTGAACGTGTCTTAATATTTTTTTTACGGGGATTGTATGTTAGTCAACCGCCAAACTTATACACCGAACAATTGAGTCAATGCACACACATCAAAAACTCTACAGTGAAAACGTAAATTTGATCCAACCCCTAAGGACATGGTTATTAATAATTCTAAAAAAACCCCTAAATTCGAGGCACAAAACATGGAACAAAGTATGAGGATTGCATTCTCTACAGTCTTCTCACTCTACTCCAATGAGAGTCATAAAGGCGATGGCCATAATTATTTTACTTTATTTCATTTTGTTATAGATATTTAATACGAAAAGTATTGCAAATCAACTTGAGGGTTACTTATTAGCTAATTTACGAATACATGTTTGAAGTCGTCTATGGACTTACTTACGTGTCCATTATGGAAATTTCGCATACAAATACGTGATTATTTTTGGAACTTCAAAGCACATCTTTGATTATATACGTGTGTAAATATAATCAACGTTCTTTGGTCAACATGTATAAGTGAATGCCCGATGAATTCGATTCGAAAAACAAATCATAGACATCTTATGTATCAAATAAGCCTTCATTCGTAATTTTAGCTTAACGACGTTTACAATAAAACTCTTTTATGGTATTAATCAGCGGCAAGGGGTGGAGGTAGGCTCTTAATATGCGACATAAATAGTGCACACTAAACTTTGCCAGTCATACTTATTAATTGTTTTCATTGAACTAATAATACAATTTGCAGATGGCAGCTCACGTGGTGCAGTGTCTAAGGCGCTGGCTTTACATCCCGGAGTTCTGGGTTCGATTCACGGTGATGTCAAAATATATTTACATAATCTAATATGTAAATTCCTCAAGCCTGGGAGTTTTACTACTATTATTGGGCTTCACGGCCTGTTGTGGTGTTTAATAAAAAAAATAAACCCTGCCTAAATCAAACTTTGTCTAGGTATGCGTTATGGGCAATCCGACAAAAATAGTGTATACTTTTTCAGTCATACTTAT
Organism: Rhyacophila brunnea; assembly: GCF_057557595.1. Classification (NCBI taxonomy): domain Eukaryota; kingdom Metazoa; phylum Arthropoda; class Insecta; order Trichoptera; family Rhyacophilidae; genus Rhyacophila; species Rhyacophila brunnea. The sequence continues at coordinate 11,908,924 of NW_028232816.1, read as the reverse complement.
TTGATTTCGTTGAATTAAGAATAGGTACATAAGTATTATTACAGATGATGTTAGTTATTTTTTTTAATTCATTAAGTTCTTCCCAAACCAAACCATAATCGATCAAAAATATTCTACTATCTGTAACATATCAAAAAGTATGTATGGTTTAATAGCATACTTTTAGATATTTTATAGATAAACGAATATTTAACTATTATCTACAATGGCTTCGATTAGGCAGTATAATTGAATTTAAAAAAAACTAACTACTACAAAACACTATCTACTCATAGTAGAGTTCTGGAAAATAAATACGTTTGACTAACGTAAGTTTAGTGTGCACTGTTAATGGCAGGTCTTAACAGCCTACCTCGACCCTTCACCACTACCTAGGGAAAGTGCTGCCCCTACCGTTATTACCGCTTGAATTTGATTATTTCTACAAGGGATACCTACAAATAAATTCATTAAAATTTTGATACGCGCATCCACAAAATAAATAGTCGAAAGAAATTTATTAGTGCAGGTGAAAATTGTAATTTCCATGTAATCTATATCTATGTACTCAAGTGTTGGTTGAGAATGGTAACCGTAACAATAATCACAATTGCTCTGACTAATTGCTGTGCACTAAACGAAATAGGTATCTGCGCATATTCAAGATTAATTAGGTGAGGAAGGCTTTCTAGAATTAATAAGTAGTGTATTTATAAAACCAAAAAGTGTTAGTACCGACCTATTTAATATGATGGAATCGATAAAATTGTTATTTTATTCCTTATGTTAGGAAGTATTTGGATATAAATAAAAGGCACAGTAGGTTATAGGGAATACAGCGGCAAACACATTTTGAAAATAGCCGATATACCTACTGGATTATTTGTTAGGTTAGGTTAGGTTAACCTAACAAATAATCCAGTAGGTATATCGGCTATTTTCAAAATGTGTTTGCCGCTGTATTCCCTATAACCAACTTGTACCAAATAAAATTGTTTTTAACATTATCTACAATATTTATAATCAATCAACTACCTACCTATTACAATCATTTGAATATTAAAATTAAATAGACATTTAAAAACAAACACCTTTAATCTATGGTTTCAATATTGTCTTATATTATCTCTTCACTAGGTTGTGATTATGTGATTATAAATGTTCTAAATCAATATAGACTTGCCTTTAGTTATATATCTACAAAATTTACCTACCTACTAGAATTGAAAAATATAATATTTAAACAAAGAACGATCTTTGACCTTTGCATTGATTTTGTTGAAAACCATTATTTGTTGAAGAATACCAAAGAAAGAACAATAATTTAATTTTAATTAAAAATAATGTTTTTGACAGCTACACAAAAGAAATGAAATTAGACATAGAAACTATTTAAATCAGTCAGTTAGTGATTGCGTTTTAAAATGCGGAGGTCTCTCGTATTCCCACACCAATTACTATAAAAGTGATTATAATAATATTATCATACACAATAATATGAACACCAACCACTTAAGATAAAATCACCAACAAGAAATCATGTTTGCCGCTAGTTATAGCATTCTGACAATGCCCGCCCAGTATCCCACTTATAATTAGTTGATAAAATAATTTCCACATTTTTTAAGCAAATATATAACACAATTTACAAAACAAGGCGTAAGATCTTCAGGTTAAGAGAACTGGTACAAACGGCAAACCCAAGCGAATATAATTTTGACAGTAGAGTTAGAAATCAAATACCATTGACTGCTGACATCGTACGGGTCACATTAATTGAAAATTTCCTCTAGGGAAATTTTACTTCCGATTATTCATATTTTAATGGGAACCAACAGATCACTTCATCCATGATTTATTATGTTTTTCCAATAACCTCACTTCACTGTCAACCATAACAAAAAAGTTAATGACATTTAAGCGGCCTATCGAATATTCATATCCGTTTAAATTAAACGCAGCAAAATGCACAATTTTAATGCTGCCAGTATTTCAGTGGAAATAAATAATGTTGCTAGCACATAGCGACTGACACCATTTTCCCAGGTAATATATTTATTGAGATAGCAGATTCCAATGAAACACTATAGATACGATCAAAATAAAAGCAATATATTTAGCCTCATAATTATTCTCAATGGCTTTTTACAACTGTTACCGTCATCCGTCTAAATATTTTTTTCCGGCTAATATTTTACTGTACATAACATTTGTTTTAAAAAATCTGGTACTATAATAATATACCTAGATGAATTGTAATTGTAGTTGGAACAATTTTAAATATTTTATTTTACTTTATTAGTAGAATAAAGTTAAGAAATAATGGAAAATACCAGACATTGCACGCTAATCTCTTTGGAAAATACGGAATATAAAAGAAATATTTTAAGGAAACGCTTATTTTCAAATACAGCAATACCGACACCGACTGACAGCTGATGGAACAAGTGCTGCCAACACTATTACTGATATAGTATTTGACCTTTTCTCTCGCGTACTATAATCTGTACTATAGTCTAATATCTCTTATTGGTCGTTCCCTCATGGCTGAGGATCGCGACCACCCTGATATTCCGTCATCTTTTAATATAGTACACCGAAAATATTGTCTTTTCGTACCTATATTAATTTATGTATTTCCTCAAAAAAAAATAACAGGCATTTGAGAAACATCAAAATATTATCTTAGTTTTCCGAGAAACGTATTTTTACAGCAAAATTTCTTTCCTTACGGGAACTCCGTACTATTTACGAAAATACTATATTTTCCAAATGTCTGACTGGATGGATATTTTCTCACATGTACTATACTGTAATTAAAACGGCAACGTTTCCTTGGTGTCAAAGTCAAACGTCATGTCATATGTCACATACAATATTATTCGATATGCGATCGAAAGTTTTTTGTATAAATAAATAGTTTATCGGCATACGTGTGTGATGCTTAGTGCGTTTAACTTTACCGCAGTTATTATATGAGAATTAGCATACGTGCGCATGTGTTATTATTGTAATAGTACAGTGATGGCATATTATTTTAAACTCATTTACTGACGAATTACCTATCTCCTTCGCATACTTACTTGATTTATTATTTACGTAGCGATGTCCGAGCTACTTATTAATAATACTTCTCTTAATGGAACGCACTGGTCTCCTTTACACTGCAGTAAAGATGCATTGACTGATACTTATGGATGGTTTTTACAAGTTTTACTAGCCGGTTTGGCCTTCACTTGCTTAATTGGTAAGTACTTAACAGTGAATTCAATTTTGTCACTTCAAGAAAGTCATGTAATTCTATTTAAATATATAGATATGTAAATATTATGAAGTTCACTAAATCGTTTTTTATGTTGTGATCATTTGAGAACTAAAAACAAATCAAAATCCACAACATAGTTACACGGTACTTAAGTAGGTTGTGTTAGGTTTAGGTAAGTTTAGAAACACCTTATTATTACACTATAAACATATCTAATAGATAGCTAATATACACATGCATGGTGTAAAAGTGCTGACTGTCTCTCACAATCTCATTCTTCAAGCGCAAGCGAAACGCGATTTTGTCATTGTATGGTGCTATTTGACAGGTTTATAGATAATTGGTAAACGTCAAAATGTTCTGTGCGGTGTAGTTCGTATTTCTTCCGGCAGGTTCGCCAGTATTATTCTTCTGTGCATGCACATCGCCGTGCAAGTACCAATTACTGTGAAAATTGGTAAACGTCAAAATGCGCTGCGTGGTGCAGTCCGTATTTTTTTCGGCAGGTTCGCCACTATTATTCTACTGCACAGCCGCAGATATCACACAAGCTCCAACTATCACATGAAAATTCAGAAGCCACTGAACTTTTTTGTTCCATGGATGCAATCTTGCAACTTGCATGATAATACATGTTTATATCCCATTTATATGTGCATGGATTTACTGCTGACAGTACATAGTATCACGGCCATAACAAGGAAATGCATGTGTAAACACGTATTCTCATGCAAGTTACAAGATTGCATGAATGTATCAAAAAAGTTCGGAAGGTTCTGAATTTTCCCGCAATAATTGGTACTTGCATGGCGGTGCGCATGCGCAACGATAAGAACGATGTTGGTGAACCTGCTGGAAAATATACGAACTACACCGCACAGGATATTTTGACGTCTACCGATTATCTATGAACTTGTCCGAACCTGTCTGAATCTGTCAAATAACACCATGCGATGACAACATTGCATCTCGCTTATGCTTGAAGAATGAGATTGGAGAGACAGTCAGCACTTTTACGTGTATACAGTTATTGTCGTGATAGTTTAAAATACACTCTATTGTTGCAAGTAAATCCATAAAGTGCACAGGCGCTATAATTGTGATGAATTTTAACTGATGATTCTTACAATACTCTCGGAAGCGCTTTCTAAATTGCGTTACTATTAGCAATCGGCTTTTGTATTTGAAATCAAAGTAGTTATTAAATTATTTTATACTAACCGATGTCACAGATCACTCCAAGATTTTTTGTTGTAACATACTTGAACTTGCTAATAATTTAATTAACTATTTTCTTTATTCAAGGAATCATTCACAAGATTTAAGAATGTAACATTCTTTTTATTGAACATACATAATTTGTTAAGGTGAAGCCTTTACTGAGCCTCTTTTAAAGAGGCACCTAGCGGAAAAATACGAAGCTTGCAATTAGAGACATTTTTGGATAATTTACAATTTCAACTGTATTAATTAATAAATATGTATCTGAAAACATTAAAAAGATTTTTAAGTCAAAGATAAACCTACAATTTAAGAAGAATGTTATGAAATGTGAATTTTGTTTACGTCCCCATCTTATTATAACATATATTTTATGGTCATATTTATTATTAAAATTTAGTTTATTAAGTTTTCAATTTTTCTTCATAAAGATTTTTGACTAATTCATAGTTTTAATATTTTTTATATTAATTTACAAAACATCGATTTTGTACAAAAATATTAAATACTTGAAATTCTTTTTTCTAATTAATAATCAAATAAAATTTTCAAATTTTCTATTGGAAATATATAAATATTTCTCAGAAGTGTTTTCAAATTAAGTATGTATGTTCAATAAAAAGAATTTTACATTGTCAGTTAACAAAATCTGCCGATATCGCCAGTAAAACAATAAGGTCATCTCACACGTATCGCGCTACATCATGAACAGCACTTGTCAATAAACGTTTTTTTCTATTTTCTGCACCCCTACACATTTTCAACTCATGTCAAAATATCCTGTTCTTTGCTTTTTGTGGTTTTCTCTGTGGATTTTTTATTCAATTATTATCTATGTCTGGTGTTTACGTCTATTATCTATGGTCTGCTGATTGGGTTCTGTTGAAAATATTGTCTATGGATGCAATAATTAATTAACAATAATAATTTTAACGTACGCACACGTAGAAACTGTTAAAATTCATTGAAATTAGCATGAATTATGAGTGATAATTCAAAATACTATTACATTAGGGTTAGCACTCTCCATCATTGAATTTATAGAGATCATTCAAAATATTCTGCGGAATGACGAAACCATAGACTAAATTTATCGCCGTGACATGATCATAATGTAATCATCGCTTTATTCTCTTTTATCCTTAACTCGTTAAATATTCATAAAACTATACTTCATCATTCACGTTGAAAAATGATGGAAAGACATTACTTATATAGAATTAGATTTTAAAAAACTAGAAATATTATCTAGAGTGATTTATTAATCCACACCATTTAATAACGATCAGGAACAGTTTCATCAGCTTAAAAGGTCATTGTCTTAGCTATTTATGTAGAATTTTAATGTAATAATTATTTGGCTAGATGCGAATGAACACATTCAATTCAATATTCATTATATAATTTATTTTTAATTTCTCTTATGGTGTTAACACTGGTAACTGTCAATTCATGGCGGAAATGCATTGTATTATTAATTTAAAACAAAATGCAATTTTATAGTACCTAACTGGACCGGTTTAATCTAATATATAAAAATTAATATTTGTGTGTTTGTGTGTTTGTTTGTTCGTATTTAATGCGCAGCCATACTGTTCATCCGATTGCGATAAAACTTTGTAAACTTATTGCTTGCACTTGCGGGAAGAGTATAGGCTATACTAATATATAAAAATGAATGTCTGTCTGTCTGTATGTCTGTCTGTCTGTGTGTCTGTCCCGTATGCGTTCCTATACCATTCATCCGATTGCAATGAAATTTCGGAAAGTGGTTGTATGCACACCCATGAAGGTTTCTGAATTAGAAAAATCATCATCTTCTTCTTCTTCTTCATTCTATTTTCTTTTATTCGTATGGTTCCTATACCATTCATCCGATTGCAATGAAATTTTGGTAAGTGGTTGTATGCACATTCATGAACGTTTCTGAATTAGAAAAATCATCTTTTTCTTCATTCTATCTTCTTTTATTCGTATGGTTCCTATACCGTTCATCCGATTGCGATGAAACCTTCGTCAGTTATTGTGTTAACACCCGCAAAGGTTTCTAAAATAGTACAACCATCTTCTTCTTCTTCTTCTTCTTCATTTTATCTTCTTTTATTCGTATGGTCCCTATACCATTCATCCGATTGCAATAAAACCTTCGTCAGTTGTTGTGGTAACACCCGCAATGGTTTTTGAATTAGTACAACCATCTTCTTCTTTTTCTTCTATTCTATATTATTCTATTCGTATGCGTTCCTATTCCATTCATCCGATTGCAATAAAATTTTCGTCAATAATTGTGCCAACACCCGCGAAGGTTTCTGAATTAGTACAACCATCTTCTTCTTCTTCATTCTATTTTCTTTTATTCGTATGGTCCCTATACCATTCATCCGATTGCGATGAAACCTTCGTCAGTTATTGTGGTAACACCCGCAATGGTTTTTGAATTAGTACAAGTATTTTCTTCTTCTTCCTTGGTTCCTATACCATTCATCCGATTGCAATGAAAATTTGGTAAGTGGTTGTATGCACATCCATGAAGGTTTCTGAATTAGAAAAATCATCATCTTCTTCTTCTTCTTCATTCTATCTTCTTCTATTCGTATGCGTTCTTATACCATTCATCCAATTGCGATGAAAATTTGACCAGTTGTTGTGCGCAAGCCCGCGAAGGTTTCTGAATTAGTACAACCATCTTCTTCTATTCGTATGCGTTCCTATACCATTCATCCGATTGCAATGAAACTTTGGTGAGTTGTCGTGCGCACGCCTGCAAAGGTTTCTGAATTAGTAAAACTATCATCTTCTTCTTCTTCTTCATTCTATCTTCTTCTATTCGTATGCGTTCTTATACCATTCATCCAATTACGATGAAAATTTGACCAGTTGTTGTGCGCAAGCCCGCGAAGGTTTCTGAATTAGTACAACCATCTTCTTCTATTCCTATGCGTTCCTATACCATTCATCCGATTGCAATGAAACTTTGGTGAGTTGTCGTGCGCACGCCTGCAAAGGTTTCTGAATTAGTAAAACTATCATCTTCTTCTTCTATTCGAATTCGTACCTACACCATTCATCCGATTGCAATGAAACTTTGGTGAGTTGTCGTGCGCATGCCCACAAAGATTTCTGAATTAGAAAATCATCTTCTACTTCTATTCTTATGCGTTCCTATACCATTCATCCGATTGCAATGACATTTTGATCAAGTGTTGTGCTCTTGCCCGCAAAGGTTTCTCAATTAGTACAATCATCTTTTTCTTCTTCTATTTGTATGCGTTCTTATGCCATTCATCCGATTGTGATGAAATTTTGATCAGTTGTTGTGCGCACGCCCGCGAAGGTTTTTGAATTAGTACAACCATCTTCTTCTATTCGTATGCGTTCCTATACCATTAATCCGATTGCAATGAAACTTTGGTGAGTTGTCATGCGCATGCCCACAAAGATTTCTGATTTAGAAAATTATCTTCTTCTACTATTCGTATGCGCTCCTATACCATTCATCCGATTGCAATGAAACTTTTGTCAGTTGTTGTGCGCACACCTGCGAAGGTTTCTAAATTATTATTATATAAAATACAAAGTTTGTTGTTTGTTTTTTCCATCCAATTTTGATTTTTTTTTTACTACATATTAATAACATTAATAACGTTTTCATATTTTGGATTCGATTTTAATTTAGTGTTCTTATGTTTGACCTTTACTCCTATTAGAATTATTTTCATATTGCCATATTGTATTACACAGATATTTTAATATTAAAAAAATAATTACCTCTTATTATTTTTCAAATATCTAAGATAAATATAACCACGAAGCGACCCTGTGCGAAGCCGGGTACTTCAGCTAGTATTTAATAAAAGTGGAATTAGTACAAAAATTGTGTATTATTTAAGTTAATAATAAACCTATATTTACTTGGAAAATTCGAACGTGGAGTAAGTTCATTATTATAAAATGTTTTTTAAAAAACATTTTCTTGTTATTCCAGGAAAACGATTCTGTGAACCAATCTACACGAGACGGCCATGGCTTATTTGGTTTTACGATACGTCCAAGCAAGGAATGGGAGCCTTCATAATTCATATGGCCAACGTGTGGCTAGCTTCACAGTTCATCGGTGACCCGTGCACTTGGTACGATAATGAATTATCTATCTTGGCTTAATAACTTTAAATATTATGTACGTTATAGTGTTGTAATTTTAAAATTGCTATGTTAGAGAAAATACATTAATTAGTAAATAATGAAAAAAACCTAGTGGAAAAAACAATGGACTAATGACAACTCTAAATCCTCTAAAATAAGCAGTAATTTGATATTCTTTAATTAAATAAATTTTAGTTTAAGACTAAATATATTCAACATCTAAGAATATAGCATTCTTTTTATTAAAGTACAGAGGGTCCTCGTTATCTGAGGGTAATTGAGACTGAAAAAATACCTCTTTAAGCAAATCCGCTTTCAACGGGGACCAAAATTACTTAGTAAATGGGTTTAATTGTGACACGTTTAGAAAAGAAAGACATGTGAGCTAGACAGAAATAGCGTAGGAGTGTGGGATTGAAAGGTTGAAAGCGACAGTTGACAACTGTGAACTATTGCGCTTGTGTTTTTTATGGGTTTTTGGATTTTTTTTTTGAGAATGACGAATACAGACTTGGATAATGAGGACCCCATGTATCTACTTTTCATACAATAAATTAAATATGACTGACAAATTTTAGTGTGCACTATTTTTGTCAGATCTCCATTGCCTACCTACACTGTTATGCTGTAGGGCAGGTTTAAATTGAATTTTAAAAACTTAACACCATTTTGAATTTGTTTCCTTAGTTCAATGAAAATAAATATGTATGAAAGAGTTGTGTTCACTATTTTAGTCAGATCTCCACAGCCTACCTCCACCCTTCGCCACTGTAATCACAAGTTACAGAAATTAGCAGTCATTTTGCTATTTCGCACGGGAATGCTGATGCGTTTTAATATAGCAAACATATGAATGACTGACATGCGTATGTTTACTGAAATATGTAATTTTTTTCTTTCTAGGTACATAATTAACTTCTTGTTAGACTCTACATTAGGATTACTAATTATATATGCTGGTATAAAGATAGCTCAGATGCTGTCACGAATTCACGGTTACCACAGGATCAATTTTGGTGAATATGGTAAGTCTAGTTTCATTTTCCAGAAGTCAATTCGACATTCAACCTTGGCACAAAAATATTTCATTAAAACTAAATACCTATTATTTTTGTCTATGGTATTTTCAATTTAATTTATTATTAAAAACTTCATTCACCTTATTATATCTACGCTGGAAGATTTAAATAGTTACATTCCCAATATTTTGGTAATTTTGAATTTCCTTGGATAAAATCAATTTGGTTGTCAGCATCGATTTTTTAAAATACGCTACCATTTATGGAACAATATTGCTCCGCAAAGTTAACCGGTTAACCGTAATGTCTGCACTAAACTGCATCTATTCAATAACCTACATTAATAATTATTATAATCATCACCATCAGTTAGGGTCGATCCACTGTTGGATGAAGGTCTCCCTTAAGTTTTCACCGCCATTTTCTCTACCGTTTAGTGGTCATTGGCACCATCATGACTACATAGTCCAACAGTCATTTATTCACCGGAAGACGTCATATCTAATATAATATCATTTCATCACCTTTGTTATATTTTTCATTGTTTCTTTTATGGTAATTCCGAATGACATATTAAATGGACAACTCACTTCATACCCGGCGCGCACGAGAAATTGTGCATGAAAGTCATTCACAGATGTATAGGTAGATGTCACGTGACCATATGACGTATCCGTTTCCATTATGCGATACAAGCTTCGAGAATTTATAGTAATATAACCTTTATTGTAATGGCGTATTAGTGTCATGACTCATTGCGTTAGAAACAGATTCTCGGTTACTTACGACTTCTCGGAGATTAGACGCAAGTGAGCCCAGCGAATCACAGGCGACTGACTGTCCAATGGTTCCTGTCATTCAATTGCATTGAATAAACATTCATCAATATCTTAAAATGGCATTTTATAAATAATAAATAATACTAACACATGAAAAGTGATATCCCATCTTTCTTGGAGTGTTTAGTAGATTTTTTTACAATTTTTAACTAGGCACATTGGCATTTTGTAACACAATAATAACGGTGGAGTCGAAACCTGACAGTCAGAAATTTTGTATGGGCAGACTCAGCGGTGTCGCCAGACCGCTTGCAAGCAGAATGTTCATTTGAGCGTAGGATACCGATATTAAAATATGAATTTCGCCATCCGGCAGACCCGACACAAAGTGAGTGTCATTTTATTTTCTAGATGCTTCGTCCATATTAATGTCATTGGTAATTCCACATTATTTTCAACATGCACCTTTCCATGCCACGTTTTTTACTCTTCATTTTTTGAACTCTCATGCATTATCAGTCCATATTGGTTGCACACCACGTTTTACGAACATAATAGTTCAGTCAAAAACGCTACATTAATTGATTAAGATAGCTTTAAGCATTGATTACCATAATAGGATAGGTCTTTGGCTAAATTTACATCGATTTGATGCATACACATTTTTTGATAGGTAGTAAAGCATTTGGAGCCAGTCATTGGTTGGTGCATTGGTATTAAAATGTATACAGCCAATGAGGTATCGACCGATTAGTATGGAGTGGTTTTCAACCAATGAGATTTTATATCGGATTTGCCCAAATTGAATCTGGGCAATGTATGGTTTTTTTTAGAACGTCTGTCTATATATGCGCAGCCAAAAAATCGAACCTCATTGACTGTAAGTGATAATTTGTAGTTTTGAAAAAACATATTTAAACATTTTAGTGCTATTTTTTATTAGTATTTTCAGATTTCTACCATTAGCAGTACTAGTAGGCGTCAGATCAGGTAGATAATGAAATCATCGTGAATTCGATAGAGTAAGCATTTGAAATTCTGTCACTTTTTGTGTCACCATGTATCCTAGAAAGGGTGCCCTTACTTGACGCAGGGAAATATGTTTTCTACATCAAAATATGGGCATAGCAATATACCCCAATATTACTAAGTTCTGGACAACTGTAGTCTTACAGCGGTAACTAAAAGAAATAAAATCACCACAGGACCGCCCTAAAAATGCGCCTCCACAGAATGAAGATATTTTTGTTTTTTTTTTTTACAAGAAATGAATGTTAGCCACTTACTCAACGTAGTAGGTCCATACTCTGAGTTCAAACAATATGACATGAATTTTTTGCCAGATCCAAGACCCACGATATTATAGGCCGAAACGTTAACACACGGCTATCATGGGTGTCTTCTTTTATCCAGATTATTAATTTTTATGCACCTTAATTATTTCAGGAAAACCAGCGTCTGCCTGCTCTTGGGGTTGCCAATGTGCCTTATACGCTCTCATAATGGTGGTTATGAAAGCGATTATGGGATTGGCGGTGTGGTTCCTGAGTAAAGTCGGAGTCACTGACCTGGTTCTGTCCCCAGTGAAAGATCCTCGCCTCGAGCTGGCTGTGATAATGCTAATCATACCGTTCTTCGTAAATGTAAGCTATATATTGAAATTATTACATAAAGATTAAGACGATACATCAGTGAAACGGCAAATAATTTTCAACTATAGGTGCGATGAAATTTTGGACTCGCTGGCATTCGGAGAGCGAACGTCGAGGTGTGAATATGTCAATTTGTTTCGTGATGGCGACGAGGGTATTAATTCTTAAATCGTGTAAAGATAACTAAAAACATTACCCATTTACTTGAAAAAGAAAACATGTAAATGAATATATTATTATTGTTACTAATAGAACAATAAACAGAACATTAAATGAACGCATGTTGGATTTATATGACAAATTATATTTCGTTCGGCATGCGTCATTTGCACCAGCGACCCGCAATCCGCGCATCGCCTAGCCACGATCTTTTTAGACCATGGCTCAACTGAGGTATAGCCTTAAGCACTGCTGGATACGAGAAGTCTATATTATTTTAAAAACGTCATGAACAATATAATACGGTTCTCAGAATAACTCCAATCACAGGTGTCGAAGATAAATCTTTTCTATGGTGATATAGTTTTTATATCTGGTAAGTGCAAAATTGTTAATCTTGAGAAATGCTACCATTTATAATTATTGCGACATCTCATAATTGCGTGCACGAGCCAAATAAAACAACACTTAAAACTGTCAAAAAGTGCTATGTTTTAAAAGCACCTCTCTTCGCTGTGTTAACTTTTAGAGCAAGATAGACAGTTTTGACGGCTAACTTATTGTAACGATTATAATACCTCAATACATAAATATGATTAACTATCGTCGATAGCCGCCTTGTGTATAGAATAGACCAGGGATGGGCATATATGGTCAACGAGAGCCACATTCTGGATTTTCATATAATTCTAAAGATCCACCTATAGTCACATTCTCACGTAGTATTAAATACACAAATTAAAATTTAATTACATGTGTACACATTATCTTAATTGCTATAAAGAACTGCTACAATATTTAGAAAGGAAAACTCGCGAAAATACAAGTAGGTATAATGAGGAAAGAAAATACCTATATTTGTATCAAGAGATATTGGGAGCCGCACTTAACCCAACGAAGAGCCGTATCTGCCCACGTCTGGAGAAGCATCAGTTGTTTTTTCTCCTAAGGTGTAGAACTAATTTGCACTTGGTAATGTCAATTGGGAGGGCAATAATTCTGTTTTGGATATTGATATATTCCACTTGTGCGAGGATGAGTTTAGGTGGACGTTGTTTTATAATTTTAAGTCGGGTCTACTTAGCTCATACTATGTACTTCCATGTAGTGTTTTACTGTTCTTATAACCATGTCTTCTGTTGAAATATTGTGAAATTTCTAATTTGTCATATTCGCCATATATTGTGTAAAATAAATAAATTTTAATTGTGTTTTGATTATTGACACCCTATCGATAAGAGTAGTTAAAAGTATATGGATGGATTTCAAAACTGCTTTCCGCTATAATTACTGATAAAAATAATGTATTCTAGTTTCTAATGCATGTTTTGCTCTATATTATATTGTATGTGTGTCATTAAACTGATATAAGTATCGCATAAAAATAACTTGATAAACACTGGTGTTTGTATCGCAATTAATTATTCCATATTTAATAGCTATTTATCATTAAAAATGACAAAACAACTTGATTTTTAAGTATAAATAGCTATTAAATATGGAATAATTAATTACGATACAAACACCAGCCTTTCTACAAGGCATGCTCACTTTTCACTCTCTTGAATCTCGTAGGTCACTTCTGCTCTTTCTGACATTTTTGCCTGCTATCACCAGAGATGGCTTCCAATCCTGGCGTCATAAAGAATTTTAATTTATAAACGTCTGTCAATTACCTACGTGGTCGCAGCCCTTTATTCTGGGTCTGAACTGTTTCCTCGAGTCATGCCTATCAGGCACCATTAGCGAGGGGTGCAAGACAAGTCAATGCGTTCCCTAAAGACATGGACATAACTTTATTTTATTGTATATAAATTGTTCATGTTTTTTTTATTTTTTCTTCTTCTCTCTCGTGAGACTCTTACGTGTTGCCAAGTCAAAATTTAAATTTCAGTAGAATGTGACAAAAAAATTCAGTAGATGAAGTATTCAGAACGGTACTCGTTGAATGACCAATGCTTTTCTGCATTTTCAAAAAATTACACGTAAAGTGATTAACGATACTTTTTTTTAGATAAATTCCTACCGACAAAATCAAGTAATTCCATTTTTATTACACGTAAGGTGAATAACGCGACCTTTTTTTAGACAAAAATTACTTGTAAGGTTATTAAAGAAAGCTTATTTTTTGTTAAATTCTATTGCGGACTTAATAATTTAAGGTGTGCGTTAATCATTTCAAGTTTATTGTTTAACTAATCATCAGTTTACTTACAAATATTATGGAAAACATGAATATCAAAACATCAGTAGATTTTTAGAATTCCGAAAAAAAATCATAAATTCAATATATTAACAAAAAATATCAGTAAATCTATTGAAATTTCAGTAGACATGGCAACGCTGCGTGAGAGTAATATTTGTTATAATGTAAATCTCATGTTGTGAACGTGCTGAATTTAAATTTGTTATGTCCACGTCCACAATATTTTGATGTCTCGAATACATAAATTAACAGATAAATTAAATTAAATATTGTAACAATCAGGCGCGCATACATGGAGGGGGGTTTCAGGTCTTTACCGCTCCCAGAAACGGGAAAAAATACATTAGGTAAATGGAATATTACTTCTTTTTATTCTTTGTCAGGACTTCATGATTCATGTCGAACAGCCTTCCAAACGTACACGCAAGGCCTGTGGCCACTGGAAGATTCGTGGCACTTGTAAAGCGGTGCTACTATCTGGGGCATCCAATGTTTTCTATAATATCTCAATAAAAAACTAGACAGCGTGGACGACACAAACGGACACTAATTATCCATTATTTCTAACATATTATATTCAAAATCATCTTTGGCATCCAATAAAATTATTTATAAATATCTTCTTAACTTTGTGTTTCCTATTATATTTATAAAATATCTTTCTATAAATTATTTACTCATTCTTTTTTTCAGATACTGATGTTTTGGGTGACAGATAATTTTCTAATGTACCGACCACATCCAGATAATACTAAAATAAAAACTAAGGTAACTTTTCACATCACACCCGAGTCTTTACACCATTGTTACATCCCATTCTGTTATGTTACGCTAGTTTCCAATGTAAATTTTGCCTTGTAAAATATACATTGTATATTGTTGCATCCATTCGAAAATCCAAGGCTGACTGTAGACAGGCCGGTGCACTGAATTGCGAGTGACAACGGTAGTGCTTGTTATGAATTATTTTCGAATTTAAGAGGTAACCTGTTCACAGTAAATGAAGATTTTCGATTGTATATTTCGTTTAAATCCTTTAATGTATTAATTACCATGTGAAACAACTGTTACAAACTGTTTACCATATTGCACTTGAAGTACGAGCAATAGCCAGCACTACGATCGAAATTTACTGTTTCATGTCACGGCCTGACTACATTGGGCTTTGGGAAAATATGAAATTGAGTTTTTGTTCCTAGAGCCTTCGATTAATAATGTATGTAAGTCAATTCTTTTTTAAAAAAATATTTTTTTTTCGGTTAGGTACATGTTCAAACACGCGCGTTAACATGATCTTACTCCCTACTTCATTTATCATTTGTCAATTTATGGCTATGGTCGTATGTTGTAGCTTAACCACTGGGAAATGCCAATAGAAATGGCGTATTTCAAAAAAAATACTACCTTATTCTTAGGTCAATAATTATTATAAAGCAAACATTATTCGTAGAATTTTTATCACATTTGAATGGTCAAAGACATAGCTTATAATCAGTATCTTTAGAATTATCTTTAAATGTGTAAATCTTGCCCATTTTTTGAATAATAAAATGCCTAATTCTTGTCAAATTTGGGATCACAGAGATTATCAATATAATTTTTTATCGTAAATATTTCACTAAAATAATGTTGACATAAATTTTACTAATGGTTTTATAAATGCTTTTAAAAATTAATAAACATAAAAAGTCGTAACACCACTGCACATGGATGTACTGAAATATGACTATATTCTAAAACATTAGAGCGAGAGGTTTAAAAGAATACTATTTTATGTAATAAAAATACTTTTTGCAGTCATCAAATGTTTAAAATAAATATAAAGGATAATAAGGCTTCAAAATTATATAAATAGATTATCTACAATGTTTAAGGAATGTCCAGGATCATGCTTTGAAAATAGCATAAAATCTCCATTTTGACCTACGCTGAGCATGTGGGCCGTTAATAGCATAATTTTAGATAGGTATTTATTAGGTAAACAAATATTTTTTTACCATTATCTACTATGGCTTGAATTAAGCAGGATTTAATTGAATTTTAAGAACCAACTAACACTATCTACACATTGTAGTGTTATTTCAATGAAAAAAAATACGCTTGACTGACAAAGTTTAGTGTGCACTTCACCACTCGTATGCAGCCTTGGTAATGATTTTCAATTGTCTTCTAGGTTCGATATCGTTCTATAAAAAAAGAAAAATCAGGATCGGAGAGTGACGAGCTATCGGCAGACGAGAGACTACTCGGAGTGAAAGCGTGACAGAACAGGATACCGCCTCATCAGCGAGCGTGAAACACTTCACCAACTTTCCAAAGAATTCCGGCCAAATGCGAAGCAGCGAACATGAGGGGGATTTGACTGTGTTTTTGACAAATGATAATATTTTAAACACAGATGTTTTCAATAATTAATATATACCTATTTTGGAGTTTTATCTTTTCAATATTAACGATGTTGTGCCATATTGTGTTGACCAACATTCTATGTAATTGTTACTTACAGTAATGACAGATGAAACTGACCGTTATAAATATAATATTTTGCAAGTATAAAAAACTCATGTTATTACATAAATACTTAACATAACATAATTTTTAATGAATCTTGTGTACGCGACTTAATGTAATCATGAATGTATTAAAAATAATTTTCTTTTTATCATTAGGAATTCTTATAGTTTAATGAATGAACCAGCGAGATAATTGTTTATTTAAGAGATGCCTTTGAAACAAACCTATGCATTGTTATTTTTTAAATTGTCAGATGTCAAAAATGGTTTTATAAAGAATTCATTTATACATATTATGATCCAGTGGCGAAGGGTGGCGATAGGTTATTAAGATCTGACATAAATAGTGCATACTAAACTTTGTCAGTCATACTTATTTGTTTTCATTGAACTACTTTCCATGATAGTCTGAGGTTTGAATCCTGAGTCTGGCAAATACACATATTGTTTTTCAATTTGTGTTTGAAGTCAGAGTATGGACCTAATAGGTTGAGCAAGTGGCTAACATCCATTTCTTGTATAAAAAAAAACTAATAATACAAACCGCCACTCTGTGGAGGTCCATATGATCTTATCAATATCGGACATGGTCTAAAAGACTACAATTTACAGATGGTGCTAGTTAGTTTTAGAATCTAATTAAACCCTGCGAAACCAAGCCATAATGGATAATAGTCAAAAAATATTTTTCTGTCTATAAAATTATCATTTGCAATTTTTATTCACAGTTCAATGAACAAAAAAATAATATGACCAACAAAGTTTAGTGTTCATTATTTTTGTCAGATCTCCACAGCCTACCTCCACTGTTATGGTTTGGTTTAGGCAGGGCTTAATTGATTTATAAAAACTAACCAACACCATCTTTAAACTTTAGTCTTAGTTCAATACAAACATATAATATGTATGACTGACAAGGTTTACGTTGCACTATTTATATTGGATCCTAACAGCCTACCTCCACCCGCGACTGCAGCAATAATTAACATTTATTAAATTCTGATGTTGTTTTATTGTGTCAACTTGGCGAGAAGTGTAAATAAATATATTTTGTACGATAACACATTCGATATGGCAGCCATTAGTAATATTATGTTTCAATAATATCCATCCGACAATTCAGTCTTGTACATATACAAGTATTTAACAGTTGGTATTAACAAACAATAACGTGAAAAATCATGGAACTGTTTTTTACAAAAATAAAATATATATAGAATGGGGTGCAATTTATATTTTTGCTACGATTTAGTATGTAATATTTTTTGATAAAATATTTATGAATGATTGTTTTTTGAGATATTCGAAATTATGTAAATCGGAGGTCGGCAACCGGCGTCCTATGAGTGATTGACCATACCAATATAAAATTCTGCCCGTATCATAATATTGTATATAAAAATTTTAAGAGTATTTTCCGTATAATATTATGTTTATATGTAACCATTCCAAATTCAAAACGCATTATTTTGATATCCACTCATTTTATACAAGATTAAAAAAAAAAATGGTCGCAAATACTCTCACTGAAAAAAAACAAAGGAATTCCTATTCTATCTTCACTTCCATACAAACCATTTATTGACTATTAGGATAGGCCTTTAGCTAAATTCACATAGATTTGATGCATACACTATTTCTATCAGTTCATAACGCATTTGGAGTTATTCATTGGTGGGCATATTGGTATTAAACGATATGCAGTAGAGGTGGGAAAACTGGTCGATTTTGAAGACTAAGTATACTTACTACCAGTATAAAAAAATACTTAGTATCGAAACTTGTTCCAAAACACTTACTAGTATTTGGAATACTATATAGAGCGGTTGGCGTGCGTATGCGACATAAGTCTCATACTGAACTGGAACTAAAACCAACTCCATATTAGTATTTGAAATATCGGCTTCAATAGAATCGCTAAAAAATATACTGAGCTCGGCTTTTCGAAATGTCCCATGTATTATAAAATTTTAAACACATTTTAAATTTATGAGTTGTTTTTCTGTTAGGTTATAATATTCTTGTTAACAAAATTAATATTAATGATTTTTTTTTAAATTTTAAACATCTTTTGAGCGGTAATAACAAGCGGCTGTGCGTCATCTCGCCACATTCTCGAGGAAATGTGGCTGCGACACAAAATTTATGACCTATTGTTCATATTTAACATTACTTATGTCATTCGAATGCATAGGCCATAGCCTAATAAATTAAAATTGTCTTGTATTCTAGTGCTATGTCGCTTGCGCATTTAATGTCAATAGTGTTGAAAGTCTACCAAGTGGCGAGCGACTCGCTATGATATCATCACAAGTTTTTTGGAACAAGTTTATTGGGCCACACATACTGAGTATGGTTAGTTTCATCTGAGACTTGAGTACACAAACAGGTGACAGTATTTCCAACTCACCTCTAATATGCAGCCAATTAGGTTTCGACTGATTAATATGGAGTAGTTATCAGCCAATCAGATTTTATATTGGGTTTGCCCAAACTGAATGTGGGCAATGTACGCATTTCGTATTGTAAGAATGTCTCCACGAGCGCAGCTAAAAAATCAAACCTTATTGATTTCCATCTATTTGTGATAAATTTTCATTCAGTTTTTTGGCCAGTCTCTCAATCTAAGAATTGCCGAATTACAAAAATCCATGTAAAGTGGGCAAGCTAAACATTAACTTATTTACAAATAAATTTTTAATATGTAGCTATCTATATAGCTTATTTCATTTTTATGTAATAAAATAAACTTGAAATTTCCAATATATCAATTTTATTTTTCATTAACAGCAAATCTCACACTACACCATATTTGCTCTCGTTGGGAGTTGTTGCGGGCAGCTAGTATTGAATTGAACAAACTTTATATGAAGTTGTGAAAATCACCGGGTGGGACTACAGACATGTTTAAATAACAAAATAGGTAATTAGACATTGAAGAACGCGTGTTCATTGATTTTACTAAAAAAAAAAAAAAAATTATTAACTACATAGTTTCAAAGATGATAGTCACATTTGAAATCACATACATTTGCAAACAAGCATTTTCTGCCACTAGTTAAAAAAATAATTAAAATTCTTCTCAATTGATTGTTGCGATTCGAAGGTTTTAAAGTGGAAATGTTGATAATTAGGCTGAAGGAAAATAAGTCACAAAATTCACATTAAACAGGTAGACAAATGGTGATAGGTACATAAATTGTGTTTTGTCTTTATTTCTATGCCTCACGATATTACTATGGCAGTATCTGACAAGCCGCAGATTTTTAAACTCTGAAGCACTTACTACAATCGCTGTAATACTGATAATTTGTGGCTTAGTATTTCATAATTTTTCAAACACATGTCACTGTGTGTTTATTTTTTTAGATTATGCAAATCAATCGACAGTGGCTAGTAGGGATTCCAATCCCTATTGATTTTGATTAATTGATTGATTAATTAATTGATTGATTAATTGATAATTGGTTTTTTTTTTTATCAATTTTTATGGAAAATAAAATAAAAACGAAAATATAACAGAAAAAATACTTTTAATAACAAATAACTACATATAGAAATAAACTGAGTTGGAATGCAGTTTGATTTATACCCATGTGTAAGTTGCCGATTGATTTTATTTTTTCACGTAAATTAATAAAAATGAGAAAGATTGGAAAAAAATAATGCTTCGCACTATTAACAAAGTAATTCCACCATGATCTCATACGTGTTACGGCAGTTTCATATTTGGCTGACTAATTAGATTTATTAAGCGAAAAGGCCATAAGTACACCATGGTTTGCTTTACTATTTTAAATCTCGCTAACCCATTCATTAAGTCTTTACTATCAGAAACAGCAATCTCATATTAAATTCACATTATTATTTATATTACAATATTATTTACTCCATTAAACTTATGTATTTCCAAGATTCTTGATCGAGATTCTACAATATTAACAATAAATGTCTTAAATAGTATAAATTATACTAGATTTATATATATAAAATATAATATAAAAATTTTGTATTAATAATAAAAAAAATGCCAATCCCGGGATTGTCAAATTGTATACCCGAAATCCCGGGATCAGAGTTTTGGCTCGGGATTGGATTCCCTAGTGGCTAGTAATTTGAGCCTAAAGTCGGACGAGATAACTCGTGAAATTTGTATGTGCGGTCTGTCGACCACGGCCTCATAGAGCGAGAAATCTCACTGAAGGTATAAAACCGGTTAAGCTATTATTTTTGATTCTACTCAATAATATTTTTTCTTTCATTCTTTCTCTTAAACTCTTGCATCCTTATTATTTATTATAACTTGAAGTTAAACATACCCCATAAAAGGTTGCCGACCCATGATAGATTTTTTTCTGCTTTGATAATATAAAAAGACACTTAATAATATAATACGGAGTATGTCAGTTTTGCTTAGTGCCTAAAAGAAACAACATTTTATTTTAATATTTATGATAAGCTTTCTTGAAAACGAATTGTACAGAATACATACGTACCTATGTTGACAAAGAGTCATTGTTTAAATTTTTGCATTTCACTGAATATAATTCAGTATCTAGCTGCCCCAAATACAAGAACTGATCTACAAATTGGTTATATATACATCAAAAGATATGCATTACTTTACAATTTACAATTATGTACATGATGAGGGGTATAGAAGCAAAGGCAAGCAATCTTGGAAAAATTGGCAAAATAACCTATGAATGCAGAAATATAGAGCTGCTCATTATGCACATGGCAACAATATTTGAGGCGCAAACCTGCATTCTTTCATACAAAAATCACTTTAAAAATTCACATTAGAAGCAAAGGCTGCATTCTTCTATATTCAATATTATTCCCATACAAAAAGTCACGTGACAAAATGGCCGCTCGGTACAATTTGGGAGCAAACACAGCAAACTTTCAATTAGTTAGATGCAAAACCAGCAATCTTATAAATTTGGAAGCAAATGTAGCAATATTGACTGTTATAATTAAAATATCTTAATAAGTGTAGCGAAGTTACTGATTTTCATTATACAGATTATCTTTTTAATCTTATTTCTACATTAAAAAAAAAACAAAAAGTTCTGCATTAAACTTATCTGCCTTAAATTAGTTTTTTAGCTTTTTCTCCAAAACACTGATTTGGTAGACAGCTGCCTTTGCTTCTATACCCCTCATATTATGTATAATTATTGATATTATTGTTATCTTTTGAAATCACATAATATTATGTAAATACTTGTGAACAAAAATAACTTTTGGCATAAATATTAAATGAATTCCCGTTAATAAACTAGTATTTAACAACAGTGGCGAAGGGTAGATGTAGGCTGTTAAGATTCGACATAAATAGTTCACACTCTTTGTCAGTTCAACGTATTTTTTTCATTGAACTATGATTACAATATGTGGATGTTTGTTAGTTTTTAAAAGTCGATTAAACCCTGCCTAATCCAAGCCATAGCAGATAATAGTCAAAAAAATTATGTCATTAAACCATACATAATTTTAGATATTTTATAGATAGAAGAAAATTTTTTATCGATTATGGTTCGGTAAGGCAGGGCTTAATGAATTTTAAAAAACTAACCAACACTATCTTTAATATGTATTCTTAAGTCAACGAAAACAAATAAGTACGACTGAAAAAGTGTGCACTATTTATGTCGAATCTTAACAGCCTACCTCCACCCTTCGCCACTGTTTAACAATGAAATTGAATTTTATACATACATCTTTGCGAGAAAACAACAATGCAGTGCTGAGGATTGAATTTGTAAATGTGCACCAGTAACGTAAACCAAATTGAGTAAATCCACTTTTTACGCTCATTTAATATTGGAGAAAATCTACCAATTTTTTTCTGTTCTGTCTGGCATTTTAATCAACTGTTGGTAACGCTGATTGCAATGGCGGTGTCTTATTTTTTCTATCATATCCTACCATCATTGATTAGAAGTCATGTTTACTAACTGGCAACGATAACAAGTGTACATATTTTTATAATATTACGCTAGTAACTATTTGTATTAAAATAAGCGTTTAAATAAGTAAAACGCTTGTCAAATGTAATAATAATATTTTTATACCTTCGTAACATGCGGTTGAAGCTTTTTTAGAAATTTTCATTCTTAATTCCTAAAGAAAGACTGTTTTTATCGAGCGTCTAAATTATCATTTGTTGAAATTTATACAATTGTGTGATATTTATGAAATTTTACTCATAAGTTATAGCCTAATAACTATAATTAAATTTAATTAAGGACATAGCGCTACCTGTATGCAAAATTATTTTAAGTCACATTTAAAATATTTTATAGGAGATTTCTTTAAAACAGCTTGCTTTAATTTTTTTTTTCGATACATAAATAAACAATATTATGGTACTAATTTTTGTAACACCCTAAAAAAATCTTAAAAAAAAATTCAACTTCCGATGGGACTTGTGCCCATATCCACTGGATTCACATCAATATGCTTTACCACTTGAGTTACATGCGTCCTAACTAATTATGACAAAATTAATTTGTAGTTTTGATATGAAGTGCTTACAGTCCTACAAACTTATCTAAAGAACAGTCAAAAATGGAACTACGTACTACCATATGGACGCCATTTTGAAAACGTCATTAGAATGTCAGATTCTGTCCACTTGCGAGTCTTGATTGGGTAGTTTTCGACAGTGGCTCCCCCATCCATTCGTTAGATAAATTTGTGGGTCTGTATCAAATTGTGTTGATATTTTTTTTCAAATTATGTTTGTGCAATATATAGAATATTACATTCTCAAATCTTGTTAATTATTTGTTGAATAATAGAAATATACCCCGTTTACACATGCATAGATTTACTGCTGACAGTACGTATTATCGCGGCCGTAACAAGAAATTGCATTTGTAAACATGTATTATCATGCAAATTGCAAGATTGCATGCATGAATCAAAAAATTTCGGAAGCTTCTGAATTTTCACGCGACAGTTGGGTTTGTTTGATATCTGCGCCTGTGCAGTAGAATGATACTGGCGAACCTGCCGGTAAAAAAATTAACTACACTGCGCAGACTCATTTTGAGGTTAACCGATTTTCACAACCTGTCAAATGGTACTTATATAAAATGACAACATCGCGTCTCGCTTGCTCTTGAAGAATGAGATTGGCGAGACAGTCAGCACTTTTACGTGTAAACAGTTATTATCGTGATAGTCTAAAATACACACCATTGCTGCGAGTAAATCCATGCACATGTACAGATGCTATAATTTATTAGCATATGTTATAATATTAATTGTAAAAGTAAAAATAATTCTCTCCTTTAAAATATTTCTTATGATTATATATATGATTAGAATAGTTCTGCATTCAAGTGACGATAGTACACAGTGCAACCTTTGTGTTATAGTCGATAAGTCACAAGCGCCGTATGTAGGATGGGGCGGATAAAGAGATGTACATAAGGGCACTTCAAAATGCGGTAATATAGGCATTCACAAACATATAAATTCATATAAAACATACAGAATTTGGACAGCATTCATCCAAGTCCAGCTTTCCAATGATCTTGATGACGTATCGACCAGACTATAAAAGTTGCGTTGTAATTATGTATATTTGCTTACTGTACCGTAAACTTTGCTCATTAAGAAATCGAAGGTATTTAACCAACATATTTTTATATGTATCTTCCTTGTTCCAGGATATTAAATTAGTCGAAAGTTTATTTTTAATTGTATAATATATAACTACCAGTGTTCTTTTAGAATTTGTTGTGTTTTGTAATATTTTCTTTTTTATTATCGATATATTAAAAAGTAATCCGTTAATATAAAATACTACAATTTTACAATTGATTTCACTCTAAAAAACAAGCTTAAAATCATCTACTTAAATGGTGTAAGTACATATCATAGGTTAAACCTTTTAAACCAATTTGTCACATTCTGAGAACCGTGTAATACACTCTGCTATGAAATCGAATCATAATAGATAATACTATGAACTAAGGGTCCTTGATGGTATTTAAATTCTAATTGACTTACGATTTGTAGTACGTTCAAACACTGTACATAATCACAATCACCAATGGTAAACTCGAAAAGTACAAAACTAAAATCAGTCAGATTCAAATCAAAACAACTGATTCCAAACTATTTTTTTCAAAATTGTTAATAAATTACTGTATTTTGTTTTAATAATGGTTTAAATCAGTGTTTCTTGACTGGTGGTCTGTAGAATTTTTCTGGTCCGTGAATTTTTGACATCCAAATGCATATGCTAAAAATTCTGATAAAATCTTCAAAACCCTTTTAAGTGTTTGTGAATTGTGTTTTTGTTCTTAAAATAGATTAATGGTTTTACCTGACAAAATCAACTGCGATCAGATGTTATTATACGTTACCATATAAATAATATTTCTTATTTCAATATTAGAGGTCCGCAAAACGTCTCTCCTATTTTCAGTAATCTGCAGGTTTAAAAAAGTTGAGAAACACTGGTTTAAAAGATATAGATACAGGCGCACACACAAAAAAAAATATTTTGGGGGTCCATTTTGAAAAGATATCCATCATATTTTTTATTGGCACGGCGGGAGGGTTTGGGGTAAACAATATCTAGCAGATGCCAGTGACTTCTACATTTACCCCTCCTACTAAGTTCTTCCTGACGCATCAACCTCGGACCGGCATTTTGCCAGGTACTGGTCTGGCGATAAACACCTGGCCTGGCATCCACAAGTAGTTACTGAATGCGGATGGATTAACGGTCATAATTATTAGGATAGTGTCCGTTTGTGTCATCGGCATTGTCTTTGAAACATGCATCATCAGAATATTAAAGAAATCATTGGATGCTCCAGATGGTTGTACAAATTCATAAGTGTCACAGGTCTCCCGGTGGCCACAGACCTTGCATGTCGTAGAATGCTGAAAGGAGTGTGGCCGACCTGTCGAGAAGGCTGTTCGACAGCCAAATCATCCAGGCCACGAGCCTTCATCATGCGGTCCTGCTGAAGAAGTAATATTCCATCCGCCTAAATAATTTGTATTTTTTTCATTACTGGGGACCCTAAAACCCCCTTCTTGTGTGCAAGCTTGTGTACACGTAAATGTATTTTATGCAATAAAAATATTATGAAGGATGTTGTTTTACAAAATACAAATAAAATTTTATATATTTGATAAACCCAGACAAGAATTTTCTATACTGTTTTTAATTGTTACTTTCTCTATACCCGTTTATTATAGGATAGTCTACTTATAATGAAGATGTCTGACTCAAATGTATTTAGTATATAATGTGCCTCCTGTATATAGTTATTTTATATGTTCAATTTTTATTATAATATAGCAATTGATAATAATTATTTCCTATATTAGAAGTCCGCTATGTTGAGGTTCTACTGTACTACTTAAAAGAGGAGATTCTTTTTTTAAATATTATGGCTGATAAATTAATGAACAAATACATTTTCCTAACTTTCATTTATTTTTAATTTGTAAAAAATATTTTAAGACGAATTTAGCTTAAAAGTGATGCATGTAAACATTCTTTCATAATTTTGTAGTGCATTATTTTTAATGTGTTATAATATTATATTGTATAAAATGTACTTTTGTATGTATAATAATATTTTTCCTGCAATGAACAGAAGGTTTCAATGGCCAAAAAAAAATGTTACTAAATCAAGTTGTCCTTATATGGCTATATGTGTAATGTATATTATTATTTCTTGATTTTTTTTAAATATTATTTTTGCTGCCACCATGTTTGTATATTATTTTTTTGTAATATAGGTACCTCTGTACAAGGAATACTAGATTTAAATAATTTAATTTATTTGCATTTGATTGTTACCATGCCCAATGAATAGAGTTTTCTATAATCTGAAAAAGATTTAAAAAATATAAAGCCTTATTAGAAACATAGATAATAATAATATTTTCAATGTATTTATGCAAATTGTGCTAATTGCCAGAGGTAAAATTTTGTAATAAATATAACATGTTTAAATTTATATTATGTACTAGGACAAACAATAAACAATCTTTTTAAATATAGAATTATTTATTTAATAAACATTTCGTTATCCTGGTTTTAACTTAACGTAAGGTGTGATCTATTGGTTGATAGTTAATCGAGATTCAAATGAATGATGAATTTTCCATGTTTCTAGGGATTTTATTTTTTTATAGAAGTTTATGGCCCGTGGGTACCACCATTCTAATACCAACCGACATTCAAATGAAGGTGCCAAATTTATTTTGACAAGATTTTTGCGAAATTAGTGGTGTCAGTCAACAAAATAATATTTGTTTATGGTTGAAAAAATAGTTCAAATATGTGAAAAAAATATATTTTCAGAGACAAGAAAAATAGCACAATATACCTACTCGTAGCTAATTGAATAAAATTAATTATGGGCCGTTGAAATCCGTTTACTTGTGGTAATAATGATAGGTCTATTTACCTGGATCACCCAATGTTAAAACTCCAACTTTTTTTGGCTGCATTTGTTTGTGCATCGTTTGTGCACGATAACCGCAAATTGGGTGTTCCAGCTAAATGTTCGGTTACCCAATGTTGAAATTTTAACTTTTTTTGAGTGCGTTCGTTTGTGCACGCACATTAAGGAGATTATTCGAATTTCAATTTGAGTGACCCAGCTAAATGCTGGATACTTGTGTCACCAAACTTGGATTTTTTAAAAAAAATTAATTGTAAACACTTGTGCGTCAGTAGTGAACGGTACTACACGATTTTTTTTCTTTTTCACCTATTTTGAGCGGGCTATTTGATTTTTAAGTTTGTATGCAAAACCAGACTACGTGGGCTTAAAAAATTTTTTTTAGTGAAATCTCTTGTATGTCGTAGCTAGTGCGCGATTCTGCATACTTTTTTAAAAAAAAAATCTTTAATAGTGCTAAAGATATTTGATATGAAATATTTGATGAATGTTAACCAGAACCACCCAACAAACTTTTTTGACGTTTTATAAGGTCATCAATTTGTCTATTATTGGCTTAAGTTTGTGCACATGCTTTTTTTGTTTTCGAGATGGGAGATGTTATTATTTTAAATTTAGTGACTTGATACTTGAAACAATTATTTTTGCTTTAAAAAAAATTGTTAAGTGTATACGATAAGGTAAGTATATTTATTTAAACTTTTAACACTAATCTTTTTATTTTTATCTCTTATATTAAGCCAGAAATTTGATTTTGAGTAGCCGTCAAGCATCAACACGAAACATTTTTTTCCACATTTTTTAAATGCATACCTTTGAGTAATTTTATTGTATGTTTTATCATGAATTATTTTTTTTTCCATTTAAATTATGCGAAAAATTCGCATTTTTGTATTTTTACTAAGTACCCCGTCAAAATATCATGAATAAAAAACAACCGCATCCGTATGGATAGTCCGGTCATAAGAGTCTCGCAAAACAGCCAACACGTCCCCTACCTACCTGTTTTCCATTTATATACCAATCCATGATTATCAACATCTTCGTGCTTCAATTTGGCAAGCACCTGTATATATTTTTATTGGTGCTTTGTCAAAATATCCTTTGCGAAGCCATTCGCAACAGTTATAGCTGTCACCAAAAACTGTTCTCACCACTCCAATGTCACAATATAATAATATTATATTATTTATTTGACAAATTATTGATGGCTTTCACTGTATCTTTAGACATCGTGCGTTCATAAATGTTTCGTTGTGCATTAATTTACGACGAGCAAGCTTTATATGCAACCCTAGTTACTTTAAAAATCTAAATTTTTAGTATAGTTAGTAATAAAATTATAAGTATTTATTATCCACCTTATCGTTTGGAATCACAGCGTATAAATCGTGTATAACTAATAATTATTTAAATATTAGTATTTTGCAGTGGGGACGGGTGACTTTTGGAAAGAGGTAGGCTGTAGAGTAACCACGCTTGTCAGATATATTTACGGGAAATAAGAAGATAACCCAATATTACTACTGATGAATAGTTACACTAAATCGATGAAATTTCAAAAGCTCAATTTGTTTATAAATAAGCAAGTAGATTGAAATATGTATTTTCCTAAATATTTATAAACGTAACATACGCTCAAAATATATTATCTATCATCTTTGAAAATATCCGTTGTTGTGTATAATAATATGTTCCATAACAATTTATGATTTAACCCGTAAAACTAGACATTTTAAAATACTTCTATATCTAAAACACAGACTTAGGTATAAATAACTGATAAATAAAAATTGCGAGATAAATTATTTTATATTTTTAACAATCAATATTTATATGTGATTGAATCCCATAGAAATTATTTTTTAAATTATCTTAATAATTATTTTGAATAAATGTGCCTCTACGGATGTAAGCGCTAACTAAACAACCTATGATTTCGGAATAAAAAGCCAGACAGCGACTGGCGTCAGTGGCGTCACGTGACTAAAACGCATACAAACCACATCTTAAATTACCATCGAATATTTCATAATATAGTTGAATCCAGACGGCGCTAGTTATGGTTATAAACCTTACTAAATTATAAAATAAAACTATGTACTTACTTCTAATTCCTGACGATAGATGACTATTAATTATCTTGGATTTTTCAGTGTATTTATTTATTTTTTAATTTAAAATATTTACTTGAAGATCTATTTTTCTTAGAAGGTAGGCTTTAAATAATCGCCTACTATGAAGCCTTCGCCACTGGTATTTTGTCATTTATATTGTCTATGAATATATCAAAAACTTGTCTCAAAAACATTTAACTTTGCTGCAAAAGAAATTTCATCATTACATTCATACAATCAATACGACTGGATTCGAAACCCTTTCGCAACCAATGCCGAAAATTCTATGGAAGCACTTCTCTATAAATTTGAGAGGAATTAGTTGAATTGAGAAACGACGGGACTCTGAAAACTGAACTTCGCCGATGTTCCATTGGCTATTTTCTGGATTTTGGTTAATAAAGAATATTCTCAGATTTCCGACAAGGCTATTGCAGTTCAGCTCCCATATCTACGACATATGTGTGCAAAAGTTTTTCAACTCAAGTTATAAGATTTAAATTAATAAGCAGTCTTTCTTGAAGAGTCTTTCCAAGAACTTCGGGTTGCTCTTTCAAATATGAAGTCAAAAAATATATAAAACTGTTACGTTCATTGAAAGAAGCTCAGGTATCACATTAATTTGTTATTATATTGATAATACAAATACATGAAAATATGTTCATTTAGTTCTTCCTCGTGTGTTATGTATATTTAATTATTTATCAAATGAAAAAGGCATAAGTTAATGTAATTTTGGTGCATGGCCCCACAAGAGGGGGGGCTGACAGGGCTCTATCCTGGGGGCCCAGGCTCAAGGGGGGGGGGGGGGGACGGCGTGGCAGGTCACCAGATAAGTAAGATAAACACAAATTACAAATTTGGTCACATATTAAAAAAGGTCGACTGCAGCGCTATTTTACTACGCTGGTATTAATAATTTAAAACATGCGATTGTAGGATACAATAATTATTTATTATTATTGTGTCAATATTCGACAAATAAATATTCTTAACCCGACAACTAACCATAATTCAAGTGGATGTATTAATAAATACAAACATTCACTAAACATACATTCAATACCAATAATTTTACCTCAAACACCATTTTAAAAACTCTGTTTTAGAGTATCACGCTATCTTTAACCTTAGCGATAGGTAGGGGGGGCAAATATCCTGGCCTGGGGTCCCCCTTCAGGGTGTGGGGTCCATGTTTTGGTGTATAAATTGTTTTACGTGTGATGTCGCGGGATTCTGGGAAGACCTGTGATATGTCGTGGATGAGAAAAGGTTGCGGGGCACTGATTTAACATACCGGTAAAAGTCGGTTTACAGGAAGCCAGGCGGGAACCGTGCCAATTTTCATTGCGGATTTTGGCAAAATTCGTGAATACAAAAATTAAAACCTAACCTAACAAATAATCCAGTAGGTATATCTGCTATTTTCAAAATTTGTTTGCCGCTGGCTTCTATAAACCGACAAGAACCAACATACCTCCCTACTTACATTATTTGAAAACATTCGTACTCGAAAAAATATGACGCCTGACAGGTTCGAACCTGTATACATCGAATTCTGGCCGATGCGCTTTACCAATTTAGTCACCAGTGTTATATCCAATTACTAACTAGCCGTAATGTGACTGAAGTTTTTTACAAATTATGCTAGTATTATTGGCCTTTGCGGCTTGCTCAGATTACGATGGGACACAGCTTCGAGTCCTGTTCAGCGATCCCATTAATCGAGCAGATATGTTTCAGAGGTGTTTTAAAATTGTGTTTGTTCAATAAAGAATGTCACCTTCACAAATATTGTGATATAGTATATTCTATAAGATCCCTTTAGTGCACGGTGGACTCCTCCAAAAATGCAATTAGTAATATTATGCTCTCTGCGAATATAATAATATTTTATAACTTAATAGCTGAGCGAAGGAAAAGGTGAAAAAATGAAATTCAACATTTATCATAAAACATCAATTATTTACAAAAATACTTAAAACTACCTATCTATTAACAATCATCAATCCCAGAGGTACTTAACTGGGTAGTCGACTTAAACTCAAAAATGTAAAGCAGGTGTGTAATTTCTTTGCTTGGTCGAAATATACTACAATAAGTAAATAATATGTAAGATTTAGACTAAGAATGTACCGTATAAGTCGGTGTACAAAAAACAGCTAGAAACGATTTTCAAATCGATCGAGTTTGCGGAATTTTTTTGGTGTCTGCAAAAGCAATCCCTTCTGGATTAAGATTACCTATCTTTTGACACCTCGACGAGCTGATTCGGAGAAGGTTCATTTTTTTCGGAATATTCGTCAAAAAGTGGGATGAGAAATTTTCAAAAGAATTTAAATGAACATTTTCCGGATTTTTCTTTTGGAATCAAGTACAACCACTTATATGAAGGAAAACAAAAAACACTACAGCCTTTGGAACTACTACTACAAAAGTATATAGATTTTTCTTGCTATTACTTTTTCTACATAAGTATATAGATTGTTTTTAATATTACTACTACTACATTAGTACATAGACTTTATTTTTGTATTACTACTACTACTACAGAAGAACTTAAAGACTTTATTTTACTATTACCACTACTACAGAGGTACATGACCTTTTTTCACTATTACTACTACTACAGAAGTACATAGACTTTATATAACTATTACTACTACTACAGAAGTACATATTCATTTTTTTACTATTACTACTACCACAGGAGTATATAAACTTATTTTTACTATTACTACTACAGATGTATATAGATTTCTTTACTAAAACTGCTACTACATAAGTACATAGTCACACATAGATGTTTTTTACTATTACTACTAAGACATAAGTACATAGACTTTATTTCACTATTACTACTACTCAGCGCTCGGAATGGACAGGAACGCACCGGAGCGCCGTTGTGGTTCGTGGAATTCCAAAATATACCGTTCCGGCTCGTGAATTCATTTAAAATTGCGTTGCGGTTCGTTAGATTGAGATAATTATATATGAATGTATCTTTTAAAGTTTTTCTCAAAATTAAAAATTAACGAAGTTATGTTATGCCGGGCGTGCAAGGGTTAAAAATAAAAATTATGACATCCCTAAATTTCTTTCAACCTTCTTATTTTGTGTCGATACCATGCCTAAATGCATTGTCTAAATAACAAGAAACAACCAGCTGCAAGCGTAAATTACTTTATTACCCAAAAAAATGTGCCTTGCTGACACTATTTGAAAACTCTTAAAAAATAAAGTATACATTGTTTAATAATTTCTAAAGGATGAAACATTTCAAATCTCAATACAATCTTGCCTTTGACTTACGCATTGTTAATTTACTTACCTACTAATTTATTATATTATTTTATTCGGAGTGACAAAAATTATTACTTCGCCATTTATTTTCGGGTGAATGAATTGTGTTTTCGATGGTTAAATTAATACAAAAAAGTTTGATAATTTGACTCGTGCAATCCGCTATAATATTCCTATTAGTTGCCTTTTAAAATATTTTGTATTATTTAAGATATAAATACGTTTCTAAACAAAATTGTTTATATTATTAGTTTGGTGTTTTTTTTGCTACATTCTAGTAAGTTTTGTGTTTTAATTTTAACTGTGTGTTTAACTTGATTTTTTAATAAAAAATTGTTCTCCTAAAACAGGGGAGGGCAAACTTTTTGCATGGAGGGCCAAATTCAAGAATTCAAAATGACCGGCGGGCCGCAAGTAAAATACCATTTTTAGATATACACTATTTATTATCACGAAAACTAAACATTTCAAAAAAAAAATAATGAGAAGAATGAGACTGTTGTTTATTTTTTTAAATTAAGGTGTTAATTTTGTAGTTGATATTCTTAAAACTGCTTTTAAATGGGCATCGGCGATATTTGATCGTATAGAATTTTTATTGAGGTTCATGATCGAAAATATTTGTTCACATATATAAATTGATCCAAAAATAACGAACATTTTTCTTGCATAATCTTTAAGTTGGTCGAATTTGTCTGAATTAAGGGCATTGTAAAATTTGGAGATTTCTTCACGACGATGCAATTCTCTTAAATCAGTGTCACACTGCAGATCAATAATCTCAAGTTATAGCTTTGTCGGTACACTATCAATATCTATTGAAATCGATGTTCAACGTAGAAAATAGTGGTTACATAATGTGAGACGAGACGCAAGGAAGACGTACTGAGATAATACATTTACGAAATAACAAATTTTTCATCTATTGTCAATATTTTTTAAAAAAATATAAAAAAAGTTATTCGTAATCAGAAGTACAATTAATGATGGCGGGCCGCAAAAAAATACCCGGCGGGCTGCAGTTTGCCCTCCCCTGTCCTAAAAGTTGGTCAAAAATGTCATCAGGCGAAACGTGTTAACCGAAACTATTGAAAAATATTTTGTCGCAGGTAACGTAACGCTGGCCACATACCTACACAATTTGATCATTTAAAAAATGATATTGAGTGGTTATTTATAAAAATAATGAAGGTATAATAAAGTAGTAGGTAATTCATGTAAATCTGCTAAAACCACATTACATTACATTAGGAATTCACTCCAATAACCATTTAAGTGGCAACAGATGGTATTCATCTCAACAATTGACTTTTGTTAAAAAAAGCTTATGACGTGTCGTAAACCCCTATTTTTACGATGTTTACATTTGTTTTGTAATTTACATTATTGTTGAATTGCGACTATAGTACAATAAATCTTGTGATATAACTACTACATTCATTCATTTATTTGCCATAGGTCATGATGAGTAGGTATACTTTTTTGTAGGTGAATTTTGTTGCTTCTGGTAAGTTTTGTGTTTTAATTTTAACTTTGTGTTGAACATATTTTTTAATAACAATTTGAAGGCGATACGAATACCTTTATATCATCGGTGTATTGTAAAAAGGGCGAATTAACCAAAATACTATTTTACAGGAGGTGAATTTTTAACCTTTGACATTTATTTATTAATTACCTGTGGATGAATACTGTCCTTATAATAGGCTTTATAATATAATATTTTAAAAAGTCTATTATGTTAAATTCGCTTTTTATTTGTAACACTAAGTGGATAATCACCCTTACAATTATCGTTTTTAATAAGTACTTTCCTGTGGGATACAAATTCGCCATTTTTACATAATTATATTATTACATATATACCTATATACTATTGTCGCTGGTATCCAAACTGATTTAAGATAATTCTGGCCACATGCACAATTTGACGCACGATTTGGTCTGCTTAACTCATCCGGTGTACTTCCTTGTACCTATCTAATTCATCTACTGATATATCTCTTTTTTTATGTAATACTGTTATATTTATATATCTTTGTTTCTAAGTGTCATGTTGTGAACGTCTTAAACTTATAATTTGTAATGTCCACAATATGTTAAAAAAATAAATGAATTGAATAAATGAATTGAATAATTTTGTGGATATTTATAAAAATAATGAAGGCTTAATTACGTAGTAAGTACTTCATGTAAATCTGCTAAAACATTAGGAATTCTTTCCGGTGGACAATACAGTGGCAACATCTGTTCTGTGATTCAATAATTAGGTATTATCATCTCAACAACTTGACTCGTGTTAAAAAAATATTTATGAGAAGTCGTAAACCCCAATTTTTACAATTAATAATGAATGATTTTTTCTACAAAAATGTGTTTTTGGGCCATTGATGGTTTGGGCAGAAAATATTGAATAGCCTTCTGCAGAGTTTATTTATTTGGGACGTTCCTATTGTATTACAATTATTATTAAATGCATTGTAGCTTGTGACTTTAAAAATACATAATAGAAATAATACATAGGTAGTGTGGAGAGAACTTTTACTTAATTTTTGTTTGTAAATTTGTTTAAAAAAAATATAGGAATATCCTTCAATAAAAATGTACGACTATCATAATATCTGTATTGTATGTAGGTACCTATTATCATTTCCATGGCAATAATAATGTGAGTAGGGAAGGACAAACAACATAGATTGAATCGTTTAGAATAAGTAGGTACTAACAAATTAGGTACCTGTGTGTCCAGTGCGGACATCTAATTATCTTAGATGGTGTTAGTCATAGATTATTAAATAAATACGGTGGTAGATGTATATTACAATAATCGTAACCAAAGCATCACCATTGTAACATAACATGCATACAATACGATATTAGTCCTTATAATGTTGAATATAGTAGGTACTAACTAATGACAATTTTATATTATTCTATAAGAATCGCGCTTAGCAACCTGAGTTTCACCTTCCGACATGTTTTATCTTATATAAATGAAAATGACACACCATTGGTAAATTTATTACAAATAATGCTATGTTTACGTTGTTTGGATGACTTGAAACTTTTATTAGATGTAGGTACGGCCTTATGCCCCTTATAGTGGAGAAGGTTCAAAATAAATCTTTGAGAATCCTTTAAAGCTGTGTGGATAGTGGATACTATCCATGGTTTTATCCGATTGATTTCTCAAGACGTATGCTTACATACTGTATTCTGAAAGTTAAAAAGAGAACTAGGTATTTAGGCTAAGTACTTTTTCCAACTTATATCTACCCAGTACAAATGAGAACTCTGCCATTATTGGTACTTAGTATTGATTTTATTATATATTATTTTATAACTTTCTTGATAATCTAAGTTGTTAGTTCTGCCAAGGTTCAATAATTGCTAATGATAATTGGGCAGGAAATAACTATGTTCAACCAAATCGCTTCGGATAATCGTATATTCCACCTGCGTGAGAACGAGTTTATGTGAACGTTATTTTATAAATTCTTGGTATAGGTAGGCACTTACTGTTTTTTCTAATACTATTTCTTTATTTTTTAAACACTATTTTAATACTATTTCTTGATGTTTGATATTCTGTGCTCGTATTTAAATGGAATTTGTAAAATTTTCTATAAGTACGTAAAAATTTTTTTAATTTGAATCTATAAGGTACTTATGTGGATATGTTGTTTGTTATGACTAATTAATTACAAACTTATCTATCTCAAATGAGACAGTAATATAAGTTATAATCAGTGACGAGTGGTGGTAGAGGTATCATGCACTGGTTATAGTGGTAGATAAAGTAAGAATAAAGAATAATACAATTTTTGACGGTATACTTTGTTAAAACAAGATTATTTCGCCTGCGGCGCTGAAAATCCTTACCAACCTGCCCAATATAGACCCACGTAAGAAGTTTAAAGTTTATTGTTGCATTTTTATATCAAAAGTACGTACGTACGTAAAGAAAGGATTAGCATAAGTACTTAGTTTCGGAAAATTATACAGCGTTCCTGTTCGTGAAATTTTCCATTTCGAGCACTGCTACTACTACAGAAGTACATAGACTTTATTTTACTATCACCACTACTACAGAAGTACATATTCGTTTTTTTAATATTACTACTACTACAGAAGTATATGGATGTTTTTTTACTATTACTACTAAGACATAAGTACATAGACTTTATTTTACTATTACTACTACTACAGAGGTACATGGTCATTTTTTTACTATTACTACTACATACTACAGAAGTACATAGTTATTTTTTTACTATTACTACTACTACTACTACAGAAGTACATAGACTTTTTTTACTATTACTACTACTACAGAGGTATATAAACTTTTTTTACTATTACTACTACTACACAAATACATAGTCTTTTTTAACTATTACTACTACTACAGAAGTATATAGATTTTTTAAATATAAGTACTACAAACAGAAGTACGTAGTCTTTTTTTACTAATACTACTACTACAGAAGTACATAAACTTCTTTTACTATTACTACTACTACATTAGTACACAGGATTTATTTTCTATTACTACTACTACATAAGTACATAGTCTTTTTTTTACTATTTCTACTACTACAGAAGTATATATACTTTTTTTACCATTACTACTACTACATTAGTACATAGACTTTATTTTTGTATTACTACTACTACTACAGAAGAACATGGACTTTATTTTATTATTACTACTACAACAGAAGTATATGGTCATTTTTTTACTATTACTATTACTACAGAAGTACATAGACTTCTTTTACTATTACTACTACTACAGAAGTATATAGACTTTTTTTTTCTGTTACTACTACCACAGATGTATATAGATTTTTTAAATATAAGTACTACTAAAGAAGTACATAGTCTTTGTTTTACTTTTACTACTACTACAGAAGTACATTGACTTTATTTTACTATAACTACTACTACATAAGTATATAGACTTTTTTTTATTATTTCTACTACAGCAGAAGTATATAGATTGTTTAACTATAACTACTACTACAGAAGTATATATACTTTTTTACTGTTACTTCTACTACAGAAATACATAGACCTTATTTTACTATAACTACTACTACAGAAGTACATATACTTTTTTTACTATTACTACTACTACAGAAGTACATAGACTTTATTTTACCATTACTTCTACTACAGAAGTACATAGTAATTTTTTTACTATTACTACTACTACAGAAGTATAATATAGACATTTTTTACTATTATACTACTACAGAAGTATATATATTTTTTAAATATAAGTACTACTACAGAAGTACATAGTCTTTTTTTTACTATTACCACTACTACAGAGGTACATAGTTTATTTTTACTATTACTGCTCTGACAGAAGTATATATACTTTTTTTTACTATTACTACTACTACATTAGTACACAGAATTTATTTTTTATTACTACTACTACAGAAGAACATAGACTTTATTTTACTATTACTACTACTACAGAAGTATATAGACTTTTTTTTACTATTACTACTACTTTATTATTTTTTCACGTAAAAAAGATTTCATGTTGAAAAAAACCCATGTTTTTCAGGGTTAAATGATGTGCGTTTTCTGACTCTTTTCAGGCATTTTTTTCAAGTTAAAAGACGGTTAAAATGTTACGCAATAAAGCATATTTGTTTACGTTAAAAATACATTCGTTTTTTGGAGTCTAATAAGGACTTTATTTCATGTCAAATATACGCCTAAAAAGACACCAAAAGCACATGTTTTTGCACGTAAAAAAGATTTCATGTTGAAAAAACCCCATGTTTTTCAGGCTTGAATTACATGCGTTTTCAGACTCTTTTGAGGCATTTTTTTCATGTTAAAAGACGGCGAAAAAGCTACGCAAAAAAGCATGTTTGCTTACGTTAAAAATACATTTATTTTTCGGGGTCTTTTAAGGTTTTTTTTTTCATGTTAAATACACGCCTAAAAAGACACCAAAGGCACATGTTTTTTCACGTAAAAACCATTTCATGTTGAAAAAAACCCATGTTTTTCATGGTTAAATTACTTGCGTTTTCTGACTCTTTCTAGGCAGTTTTTTCATGATGAAAGACGGCTAAAAAGTTACGAAAACAGCATATTTGTTTACATCTAAAATAAATTCGTTTTTCGGGGTCTTTTAAGGCCTTTTTTTCATGTTAAATACACGCCTAAAAAGACACCAAAAGCACATGTTTTTTCACGTTTAAAATACGTGCATTTTTCAAAGTCTTTTTAGGCTTTTTCTTCATAAATACACGCCTAAAAAGATACCAAAAGCACAAGTTTTTTCACGTTAAAAATATTTAATGTTGAAAAAACCCATGTTTTTTCACGGTAAAAATGCGTGCGTATTAAGCATAAGGAATTTCATATTCAGAATTTGGAAGTTAGAATTTAGATTATAACATTTAGTATTAATTTTGAAATTTGAAATTTGAGGATTAAAGTTCGAATTTAGAATATTGAATTTTGTATTTTTAATTAGATTATTTGAAAGTTAGAATTTAAAATTTTATATTAATTTTGAATGTTGAATTTTGAATTCGAATTTCGAATTTTGCATTTAGAAGTTAGAATTTTGAATTTTGTATTTATTTTGAATTTTGATCTTTGAATTACGAATTCGAATTTACAATTTTGTGGTTTGAATTTCGAATTTCGAGTTTTAAATTTTGAATTTTGTTTTAGAATTTAGAATTTTGAATTTCGAATTTAGAATATGGAATTTCATATTTTGAATTAGGAGTTTTGAATTTTAATTTTTGAATTTAGAATTTAAGATTTTGTATTAATTTTGAAATCGAATTTTGAATTTTCAGGTTTGAATTTGGAATTTTGATCTTTGAATTATGAATTCGAATTTAGAATTTAGAATTTAGAATTTTGAATTTTGATTTTCGAATTAGGAATTTCATATTTAAAGTTTTGAACTTGGAATTTATAATTTGGAATTTATGTATTTTGAATTTTGATTTTTTTGATTTTCGAAATTAGAATTTAGAATATAAATTAAGATTTTGTATTAATTTTGAATTTTGATCTTTGAATTTTGAATTCTAATTTTCAATATTCACGTTATACAATATTTTGAATTTTAGGTTAGAATTTGAATTTGAAATTTTGCATTTAGAATTTGAATTTACAATTTTGAGGTTTGAATTTCGAATTTCGAGTTTTAAATTTTGAATTTTGTTTTAGAATTTAGAATTTTGAATTTCGAATTTAGAATATGGAATTTCATATTTTGAATTAGGAGTTTTGAATTTTAATTTTTGAATTTAGAATTTAAGATTTTGTATTAATTTTGAAATCGAATTTTGAATTTTCAGGTTTGAATTTGGAATTTTGATCTTTGAATTATGAATTCGAATTTAGAATTTTGAATTTTGAATTTTGAATTTAGAATTTTGGATTTTGAATTTTGATTTTCGAATTAGGAATTTCATATTTAGAGTTTTGAACTTGGAATTTATAATTTGGAATTTTGTATTTTGAATTTTGAATTTTGATTTTTTTGATTTTCGAATTTAGAATTTTGCATTTAGAATAAAGAATTTAAATTAAGATTTTGTATTAATTTTGAATTTTGATCTTTGAAATTTGAATTCTTATTTTCAATATTCACGTTATACAATATTTTGAATTTTAGGTTAGAATTTGAATTTGAAATTTTGCATTTAGAATTTGAATTAAAGATTTTGTATGAATTTTTGAATTCAAATTTTGAATTTTGAGGTTTGAATTTCGAATTTTGTATTTTAAATAATGTATTTTGAATTTTGATTTTGAATTTGGAATTTTGATTTTTTAATTTTTAATTTTGAATTTTAAAAGTAGAATTTTGCATATAGAAGTTAGAATTTAAAATTTTGTAATATTTTGAATTTTGAATTCGAGTTTTGAATTTTGAGGTTTGAATTTCGAATTTTGTATTTTGAATTTTAGGGTAGAATTTGAATTTAAGATTATGTATGAATTTTTGAATTCGAATTTTGAATTTTGAGGTTTGAATTTCGAATTTTGTATTTTGAATTTGGAAGTTTGAATTTTGAATTTTGAATTTTAAATTTTGAATTTTAAATTTTGAATTTCGAATTCAAAATTAGTAATTTCATATTTTGAATTTTTTACTTGGAATTTAGAATTTGGAATTCTGTGTTTAGAATTTAGAATTTTAATTTTTGAATTTCGAATTTTGCATTTAGCAGTTAGAACTTTTGATTTTGTATTTGTAGGGTGTATACCCTACCATCCAGCATGAATTGGCAGGAAACCATTATATTATAACTACGTGTCAAAGTGACGATACTTTATTGGAGACCGGAGAATTCCAGAATGACCACGAAACTTAAACGGACGTTGTGTCCCTTTGAAGGGTAATTTACAACTGTTTTATTTAATAGGAGTGGGTGGTCTCATTGGTCCGCAGCGGCCATTGCAATGTTGTGATTGGTCGATTCCAAAGCGTCCACTGAGGACGCCATGCTTTTACAAAAATCTCTAAACTTATGTAGTAGTAGTAATAGTAAAAAAGTCTATGTTCTTCTGTAGTAGTAGTAATAGTACAAAAATGACTATGTACTTATGTAGTAGGAGTAATAGTAAAATAAAGTATATATACTTCTGTAGTAGTAGTAATAGTAAAAAAAATCTTTATACTTTTGTAGTAGAAGTAGAAGTAAAATAAAGTCTATGTAGTTATGTAGTAGTAGTAATAGTAAAAAAATCTATATACTTATATAGTAGTAGTAATAATAAAAAAAAATTATATACTTTTATAGTAGTAGTAATAGTAAAAAAGTCTATGTACTTCTGTATAAGTGGCAATAGTAAAAAAAGACTATGTACTTCTGTAGTAGTAGTAATAGTAAAATAAGGTCTATGTACTTCTGTAGTAGTAGTAATAGTAAAAAAAAGTCTATATACTTCTATAGTAGTAGTAATAGTCAAAAAAAACTATGTACTTCTGTAGTAGTAGTTATAGAAAAAAATCTATATACCTCTGTAGTAGTAGTAATAGTGAAAAAAGTATATGTACTTCTGGAGTAGTAGTAATAGTATAATAAAGTCTATGTAATTATGTAATAGTAGTACAAGTAAAAAAAAAGAATATATACTTCTGTAGTAGTAGTATTAGTAAAAGAAATCGATGTACTTCTGTAGTAGTACTAATAGTAAAAAAATTACTATGTACTTCTGTAGTAGTATTAATAGTAAAATAAAGTCCATGTACTTATTATGTAGTAGTTATAGTATAATAAAGTCTATGTAATTTTGTAGTAGTAGTAACAGTAAAAAAAGAATATATACTTCTGTAGTAGTAGCAATAGTAAAAAAAAGTATATATACTTATGTAGTAGTTGTAATAGTAAAAAAAATCTATATACTTTTGTAGTAGAAGTGATAGTAAAATAAAGTCTAAGTACTTATGTAGTAGTAGTAATACAAAAATAAAGTCTATGTACTAATGTAGTAGTAGTAATAGTAAAAAAAAGTATATATACTTATGTAGTAGTTGTAATAGTAAAAAAAATCTATATACTTTTGTAGTAGTAGTGATAGTAAAATAAAGTCTAAGTACTTATGTAGTAGTAGTAATACAAAAATAAAGTCTATGTACTAATGTAGTAGTAGTAATAGTAAAAAAAAGTATATATACTTATGTAGTAGTTGTAATAGTAAAAAAAATCTATATACTTTTGTAGTAGTAGTGATAGTAAAATAAAGTCTAAGTACTTATGTAGTAGTAGTAATACAAAAATAAAGTCTATGTACTAATGTAGTAGTAGTAATAGTAAAAAAAAGTATATATACTTATGTAGTAGTTGTAATAGTAAAAAAAATCTATATACTTTTGTAGTAGTAGTGATAGTAAAATAAAGTCTAAGTACTTATGTAGTAGTAGTAATACAAAAATAAAGTCTATGTACTAATGTAGTAGTAGTAATAGTAAAAAAAAGTATATATACTTATGTAGTAGTTGTAATAGTAAAAAAAATCTATATACTTTTGTAGTAGTAGTGATAGTAAAATAAAGTCTAAGTACTTATGTAGTAGTAGTAATACAAAAATAAAGTCTATGTACTAATGTAGTAGTAGTAATAGTAAAAAAAAGTATATATACTTATGTAGTAGTTGTAATAGTAAAAAAAATCTATATACTTTTGTAGTAGTAGTGATAGTAAAATAAAGTCTAAGTACTTATGTAGTAGTAGTAATACAAAAATAAAGTCTATGTACTAATGTAGTAGTAGTAATAGTAAAAAAAAGTATATATACTTATGTAGTAGTTGTAATAGTAAAAAAAAATCTATATACTTTTGTAGTAGTAGTGATAGTAAAATAAAGTCTAAGTACTTATGTAGTAGTAGTAATACAAAAATAAAGTCTATGTACTAATGTAGTAGTAGTAATAGTAAAAAAAAGTATATATACTTATGTAGTAGTTGTAATAGTAAAAAAAATCTATATACTTTTGTAGTAGTAGTGATAGTAAAATAAAGTCTAAGTACTTATGTAGTAGTAGTAATACAAAAATAAAGTCTATGTACTAATGTAGTAGTAGTAATAGTAAAAAAAAGTATATATACTTATGTAGTAGTTGTAATAGTAAAAAAAATCTATATACTTTTGTAGTAGTAGTGATAGTAAAATAAAGTCTAAGTACTTATGTAGTAGTAGTAATACAAAAATAAAGTCTATGTACTAATGTAGTAGTAGTAATAGTAAAAAAAAGTATATATACTTATGTAGTAGTAGTGATAGTAAAATAAAGTCTAAGTACTTATGTAGTAGTAGTAATACAAAAATAAAGTCTATGTACTAATGTAGTAGTAGTAATAGTAAAAAAAAGTATATATACTTATGTAGTAGTTGTAATAGTAAAAAAAATCTATATACTTTTGTAGTAGTAGTGATAGTAAAATAAAGTCTAAGTTCTTATGTAGTAGTAGTAATACAAAAATAAAGTCTATGTACTAATGTAGTAGTAGTAATAGTAAAAAAAAGTATATATACTTATGTAGTAGTTGTAATAGTAAAAAAAATCTATATACTTTTGTAGTAGTAGTGATAGTAAAATAAAGTCTAAGTACTTATGTAGTAGTAGTAATACAAAAATAAAGTCTATGTACTAATGTAGTAGTAGTAATAGTAAAAAAAAGTATATATACTTATGTAGTAGTAGTGATAGTAAAATAAAGTCTAAGTACTTATGTAGTAGTAGTAATACAAAAATAAAGTCTATGTACTAATGTAGTAGTAGTAATAGTAAAAAAAAGTATATATACTTATGTAGTAGTTGTAATAGTAAAAAAAATCTATATACTTTTGTAGTAGTAGTG
The DNA here is from genome assembly GCF_057557595.1 of Rhyacophila brunnea. Lineage (NCBI taxonomy): Eukaryota > Metazoa > Arthropoda > Insecta > Trichoptera > Rhyacophilidae > Rhyacophila > Rhyacophila brunnea. Next base: position 11,864,748 of record NW_028232816.1, on the reverse strand, counting down.
ATAGTAAAATAAAGTCTAAGTACTTATGTAGTAGTAGTAATACAAAAATAAAGTCTATGTACTAATGTAGTAGTAGTAATAGTAAAAAAAAGTATATATACTTATGTAGTAGTTGTAATAGTAAAAAAAATCTATATACTTTTGTAGTAGTAGTGATAGTAAAATAAAGTCTAAGTACTTATGTAGTAGTAGTAATACAAAAATAAAGTCTATGTACTAATGTAGTAGTAGTAATAGTAAAAAAAAGTATATATACTTATGTAGTAGTAGTGATAGTAAAATAAAGTCTAAGTACTTATGTAGTAGTAGTAATACAAAAATAAAGTCTATGTACTAATGTAGTAGTAGTAATAGTAAAAAAAAGTATATATACTTATGTAGTAGTTGTAATAGTAAAAAAAATCTATATACTTTTGTAGTAGTAGTGATAGTAAAATAAAGTCTAAGTACTTATGTAGTAGTAGTAATACAAAAATAAAGTCTATGTACTAATGTAGTAGTAGTAATAGTAAAAAAAAGTATATATACTTATGTAGTAGTTGTAATAGTAAAAAAAATCTATATACTTTTGTAGTAGTAGTGATAGTAAAATAAAGTCTAAGTACTTATGTAGTAGTAGTAATACAAAAATAAAGTCTATGTACTAATGTAGTAGTAGTAATAGTAAAAAAAAGTATATATACTTATGTAGTAGTAGTGATAGTAAAATAAAGTCTAAGTACTTATGTAGTAGTAGTAATACAAAAATAAAGTCTATGTACTAATGTAGTAGTAGTAATAGTAAAAAAAAGTATATATACTTATGTAGTAGTTGTAATAGTAAAAAAAATCTATATACTTTTGTAGTAGTAGTGATAGTAAAATAAAGTCTAAGTACTTATGTAGTAGTAGTAATACAAAAATAAAGTCTATGTACTAATGTAGTAGTAGTAATAGTAAAAAAAAGTATATATACTTATGTAGTAGTTGTAATAGTAAAAAAAATCTATATACTTTTGTAGTAGTAGTGATAGTAAAATAAAGTCTAAGTACTTATGTAGTAGTAGTAATACAAAAATAAAGGCTATGTACTAATGTAGTAGTAGTAATAGTAAAAAAAAGTATATATACTTATGTAGTAGTAGTAATAGTAAAAAAAATCTATATACTTTTGTAGTAGTAGTGATAGTAAAATAAAGTCTAAGTACTTATGTAGTAGTAGTAATACAAAAATAAAGTCTATGTACTAATGTAGTAGTAGTAATAGTAAAAAAAAGTATATATACTTATGTAGTAGTTGTAATAGTAAAAAAAATCTATATACTTTTGTAGTAGTAGTGATAGTAAAATAAAGTCTAAGTACTTATGTAGTAGTAGTAATACAAAAATAAAGTCTATGTACTAATGTAGTAGTAGTAATAGTAAAAAAAAGTATATATACTTATGTAGTAGTTGTAATAGTAAAAAAAATCTATATACTTTTGTAGTAGTAGTGATAGTAAAATAAAGTCTAAGTACTTATGTAGTAGTAGTAATACAAAAATAAAGTCTATGTACTAATGTAGTAGTAGTAATAGTAAAAAAAAAGTATATATACTTATGTAGTAGTTGTAATAGTAAAAAAAATCTATATACTTTTGTAGTAGTAGTGATAGTAAAATAAAGTCTAAGTACTTATGTAGTAGTAGTAATACAAAAATAAAGTCTATGTACTAATGTAGTAGTAGTAATAGTAAAAAAAAGCATATATACTTATGTAGTAGTTGTAATAGTAAAAAAAATCTATATACTTTTGTAGTAGTAGTGATAGTAAAATAAAGTCTAAGTACTTATGTAGTAGTAGTAATACAAAAATAAAGTCTATGTACTAATGTAGTAGTAGTAATAGTAAAAAAAAGTATATATACTTATGTAGTAGTTGTAATAGTAAAAAAAATCTATATACTTTTGTAGTAGTAGTGATAGTAAAATAAAGTCTAAGTACTTATGTAGTAGTAGTAATACAAAAATAAAGTCTATGTACTAATGTAGTAGTAGTAATAGTAAAAAAAAGTATATATACTTATGTAGTAGTTGTAATAGTAAAAAAAATCTATATACTTTTGTAGTAGTAGTGATAGTAAAATAAAGTCTAAGTACTTATGTAGTAGTAGTAATACAAAAATAAAGTCTATGTACTAATGTAGTAGTAGTAATAGTAAAAAAAAGTATATATACTTATGTAGTAGTTGTAATAGTAAAAAAAATCTATATACTTTTGTAGTAGTAGTGATAGTAAAATAAAGTCTAAGTACTTATGTAGTAGTAGTAATACAAAAATAAAGTCTATGTACTAATGTAGTAGTAGTAATAGTAAAAAAAATCTATATACTTTTGTAGTAGTAGTAATAGTAAAAAAGTCTATGTACTTCTGTAGTAGTAGCAATAGTAAAAAAAGACTATGTACTTCTGTAGTAGTAGAAATAGTAAAAAAATCTTTATACTTTTGTAGTAGTAGTGATAGTAAAAAAAGTCTATATACTTCTGTAGTCAACAAATTGACTGGTGTGATGGTCAGGAGTCAGATAGTTAGTTATCTCCAATCCCCATTTAATATTTGGAAAAAACATATATGTGTGCCGGCCCTTGGTTGATTCATCCCACCATCGCTGCCAGGTCTTCCACGCCGCGTCAAGCGTCATGAGCCCGCTGCACAGCTAGAATTGGGATTAGTGCTAGCTTCATTTCTGATTTCGGAAATACATTATTTTAAATTATCTACGTATGTTTTTATCTTAATAGCGTCCAAGTTTCTTTTTTGCATTTGTTTAAATAAAATTTGACAATGAGGCATTATTTTGTGAAAAAAGTCAACCAATAAATAAAAGTGTTTTTTTTTCAAATTATTTATTTAGTTTTGGACTTGACTTAGGGAATTGGTGTCATTTTCTCTGTCCAGTATTGAATTAAGAAAACTGTCTCCATACATTTAGCATTAAAGCACCATCTAGTTGGAGCTGCTTTAATAATTATATTAATAATAATTCATCTAAAATTTTCGTTCTTTTTGGTGACCTCGAAAAAAAGACGAAAAATGATTGGCTGAAACTTTCAGACCGGTGGTTATGGTAATTGCTTTTTTAAGAACTAAATGAGAATACAAAACAGTATACAGCGTACTTACACAACGCGCGCCTTTTATTTAAAATCCACCGATTATTATTATATATGCCATTGTACATAATATTAATATTATTATGTCGATTTTAACGTCCAATGACATCCGATGAGGACCAAACGGTTGTCAGCAGACGTTATCGGACGTCATTGGACATCATCGGACCGGGCTGTCACTAAGGATACTAGGAATGAACTGGGAGGTGGGTCTCTCTTGTGGCACCACAACTTTTGATTATCCGTAAATAAAACTCTCGGTAGTGTGATACCAAATTTATTCAGGTTCAATTTTCACAGTGTTTTAATCATATTAATTATTATTGTTCAAACAATTAAAACTTATAAAGATGTCCGTATACTATTTATTTGATTATTGTATAATCTCTATGAAACTTTCAAAAAAGTTTCAAAATGTTCACACTCAATTCGAGGAATGTACACGTAAATGTTCGATAAATATTTTTATTTCGTAAAATATTTTCTTATAAAAAGTTATAATCGTATTGTATTCACCTAATATTAAGTTTATAAAATAGTTTTTATTTTACAAACTGCTTACAAAAGTTTATTTATGTTAACAAACTTATTTACTAAAAGTTTATTTATGTTTACAAACTTATTTACTATAAGTTTATTTATGTTGACAAACTTATTTACTAAAAGTTTGTTTATTATTTATAAATAAAGTTTCAAAAGTTTATTATTATTTATAAAAAATAGTTTCAAAAATTTATTATTATTAATTTCAAACTCAGTTTATTTATTTGTTTTCATTTAAAAACAAAATTTCACGTAATTTATTTCGATTGCGTCATCCCGAAAATACGTAGCGAAATCCAAGCGGCTTTTCCCGGAGCGAAATAAAAAAGAGAATACTCCGCGAATACGTTAATAACGTGCAATTTTGGTTAACGATGGGTAAGCGATGTGAAAAATGGACATTTTTTTGAAGAGTAAGTAGGTACCTACTTATAACAATTTCTACCACTTATTATATAATGTATATAAAGCCAATTTTCAATACGTCTTTTAAGTATACAACGAAAATGCAAATTAAAATAATATGTTCAAAATTGACCTACCACTTTTTCGGGCCTAAGGCCGCCAATGCGTGTGACCCATTATAAATATTTAGGCACATGGTTCAATGAGAAATGGAACCAGTCTCAATAAATAAAAACTAGAATTGAGATCGCAAGGAGTGCCTTTCTCAATATGAGACGCCTCCTTAGCAATCGAGACCTTAACCTAAGTCTGAGCTTGCGTATGGTACGTTGTTATGTTCTCTCAATTTTTTTCTAAGGTATGGAAGTATGGACGCTAAACCAAGATATGTCACGGAGACTTGAAGCTTTCGAGATGTGGCTGTATAGACGCATCCTCAAAATTCCTTGGACTGACCGGGTGACAAATATTGGAGTTCTCAATCGAATGGGGAAGGACGAGAAGTCCTACTTAGTATCGAAACCAGGTGCCAGATGAATCGTCAATTATAAAAAAATATATGAGAAGTTTGTATTATTTGCAAATCTCTGAAATAAAAAAAAACGGTCTATAACAGGAATCTATGGATATCAATTGACGAAACAACAGACATTAAAGGATGACACATTGCCAATGTTATCATTGGTATTTTGGATGTAGATGAAAACCTCTCCAAACAAAAATTTCCTTTGTATGTGGCTGAATTAGAAAAAAACGAATCATTCTATAATAGCTAGACTTTTCGATGACTCCGTAAAAATATTAGGTGAACATTTTGATAAAGACAGAATATTATTGTTTGTTTCCGATGCAGCCTCTTACATGGTGAAAGCAGCAAAAGCTATTAAAGTATTGTATCCAAAGTTGTTACATGTTACCTTACCTGTATCTTTCACGGATTGCTGAAGAAATCAGAGGAAATTTTCAAGAAGTAAATCGCCTTGTATCCAGTATGAAGAACTTTTTTTTAAGGCACCATTACGAATTCAAATTTTCGAACTAAAAGAACCAAGCTTGTCACTACACCCTCAACCCATGATGACTAGGTGGGGAACTTGGCTTAGTGCAGTAAATTACTATACTGCGAATTTGAAAAAATTACAAGAAATTATGGAGATGCTTGATGAGGAAGATTCCAGCTCTATTTGAATAGGAAAAGAAATAATGGGAAACCGTTCCAAAAAAATTAATTGGCATTCATCACTTCAAATTATGGTCATCTGGTAAACACAATTGAAATGTTAGAATCATCTACTAAGTCACTAGTGGAGCAAATTAATATTTTAAATAATACTGCTGCTAAAATAAAAAATGTTCCTGGACCAATTGGAATAAAAATAAGTACACAATTAAATAGTGTTTTAAATAAAAATACTGGACTTTAAACGCTGCAGAATATTAAAGCTGTTTTGGAAAATCCATCAGATGCCTCAGATGTTTCAATTTTTTCTACTTAAGAAATAGTTTCATTTACATACGCAAAACAACATCTGTTAGTAGAAGTGGGAAGAAGTTTTTCCATGTATAAAAATTTACTAACATCAAATCGTCCAAGATTCATTTTCGAAAATTTGAAGCATTATATTATTATTTATTGTAATAAAGCGTTGTCTGTTTCTGAATAAATAATAAATTAAACTGTTGAAATATATATGATTTATTGTAATACTTACTTAAATTTTTAGCACCTATTCTTGTTTTTACCACCTAATTATGAAATTTTAATAACAAATTTCCAATTATAACTACACTCTAGCAGTAGCACCCGGCGCAGCCCGGGAGTGGAATGGTTTAATATTTGAGGTTCTATATGTTTATCCTGGATACAGCGGCAAACACATTTTGAAAATAGCCGATATACTGGATTATTTGTTAGTTTGGGTTAGTTTAGGTTATGTTAACTTAGGTTAGGTTATCCTAACAAATATTTTTTTCCGAGTGTTTAATTTAACAAGATAATTAAAAGAGTAATAATAAATATTATTAATAACTAGCTGAAGTACCCGGCTTCGCACAGGGTCGCTTTGTGGTTATATTTATCTTAGATATTTAAAAAATAATAAGAGGTAATTATTTTTTTAATATTAAAATATCTGTGTAATACAATATGGCAATATGAAAATAATTCTAATATGAGTAAAAGTCAAACAAAAGAACACTAAATTAAAATCGAATCCAAAATATGAAAACTTTATTAATGGTATTAAATGTAGTAAAAAAAATTAAAATTGGATGGAACAAACAAACTTTGTATTTTATATAATACTAATTCAGAAACCTTCGCAGGTGTGCGCATAACAACTAACAAAAATTTCATCGCAATCAGATGAATGGTATAGGAACGCATACGAATAGAAGAAGAAGATGATTTTCTAATTCAGAAATCTTCGTGGGCATGCGCACAATAACTCACCAAAGTTTCATTGTAATCGGCTTAATGGTATAGGAACGCAAACGAATAGAAGAAGAAGAAGATGGTTTTACTAATTCAGAAACCTTCGCCGGCGTGCGCACAACTGGTCAAAATTTCACAGCAATCGGATGAATGGTATAAGAACGCATACGAATAGAAGAAGATAGAATAGAAGGAAAAGAAGAAGAAAATAGCTGTATCAATTCAGAAACCTTTGCGGGCGTGAGTACAACACTTGATCAAACTTTCATTGCAATCGGATGAATGGTATTTATAGGAACGCATACGAATTTAGAAGAAGATAGAATAAAAGAAGAAGATGGTTTTACTAATTCAGAAACCTTCGCGGGTGTTGGCACAATTACTGACGAAAAGTTTCATCGCAATCGGATGAATGGTATAGGAACGCATACGAATAGAAGAAGAAGAAGATGGTTTTACTAATTCAGAGACCTTCGCCGGCGTGCGCACAACTGGTCAAAATTTCATCGCAATCGAATGAATGGTATAAGAACGTATACGAATAGAAGAAGATAGAATAGAAGGAAAAGAAGAAGAAAATAGCGGTATCAATTCAGAAACCTTTGCGGGCGTGAGTACAACACTTGATCAAACTTTCATTGCAATCGGATGAATGGTATTTATAGGAACGCATACGAATTTAGAAGAAGATAGAATAAAAGAAGAAGATGGTTTTACTAATTCAGAAACCTTCGCGGGTGTTGGCACAATTACTGACGAAAAGTTTCATCGCAATCGGATGAATGAAATAGGAACGCATACGAATAGAAGAAGAAGAAGATGGTTTTACTAATTCAGAAGCCTTTGCGGGTGTTACCACAACAACTGACGAAGGTTTCATCGCAATCGGATGAATGGTGTAAGGACCATACGAATAAAAGAAGATAGAATGAAGAGGAAGAGGATGGTTGTACTAATTCAGAAACCTTTGCGGGTGTTACCACAACAACTGACGAAGGTTTTATTGCAATCGGATGAATGGTATAGGAACCATACGAATAAAAGAAGATATAATGAAGTAGAAGAAGATAGTTTTTCTAATTCAGAAACCTTTGCAGGTGTGCATACGACCACTTACCAAAATTTCAGCGCAATCGAATGAATGGTATAGGAACGCATACGGGACAGACAGACATTCATTTTCATATATGAGATATAGCCTATACTCTTCGCGCAAGAGCAAGCAATAAGTTGACAAAGTTTTATCGCAATCGGATGAACGGTATGGCAGCGCATTAAATACGAACAAACAAACACATATTGATTTTTATATATTAAGATTACGGAATGAAGCAATATTTAAACCAGTGGAGCTCCAATAAGCGGCCATTATTGTGAGGTGTAATTTAACAAGATAATTAAAACAGTAATAGTAAATAATATTAATAAATACGGAATGAAGCAACAAGATAATTTTAAACCAGCGGGACTCCACTTCAACTTCCTACCCATAAGAAAAACAAATAATTTGGATAGTTTGATGAACCAAAGAAACACTTTCATTTATTTTGTGAACCTGATTCTAAATCACCACACCAGAGCTAGTCGAAGAATTTAGGTTATCACAAGTTTTGTTTTTGTTTTGTTACGCCAAAGTATAATTCTTAACGCGCGTACATATTAAGTACACATACCGATTTTTTTTTATTTTGTATTTTGATCACAGTATAAAAAGAATTGAATCATATTATGTCAAATATTAGCAGGTGGGGCACCCTCACTCAGCGGACAACTTATAATGGTGGATAGTATATATTATGAATATTGAATTTATTTCAATTTTAATATTTTATTTTTATTTTATTTTGCATTTTCTTATAACTACCATCATAAATTATCATGTGTTCGAAATTTGAATTAAGCTCATAAATCACGTGGGATCAGTCAGAGCCGAATACTATTTGTCAGAAATGTTGAGAATCACTCTAAGCAAAACAAAAAGTGACAATGACAATTTTAATAAGTATCAGCTCTACGATCCTTGGCGAGTTTTGGATTTTTTGTGAGTTTCAGATATTTTCTTCATAATATTATCATTAGACGATGGTCGATGAGACACCACCGCTCTCCAATAATTATTTTTATCGTCCTTCTTCAAATCTCATTTGGCAGATGTGTTTTTAGCGTCAATATTAGTATAGTATTCCTACATAGTCCGCCTTTGACAAGGAGAATAAAATTATTGTATCTTACAATCAATATGAAAAACTCACGCATAGGTATACTTCAAATTAGCCAGAATGTCGGAATTTACAGTGGTCGAATCTATGTAACAGATAAGGGTAAAAAATAAAGGGCATATTTCAATCGATTACTCGTCTCAGCGTCTCTGCCAAGGGTACTTCTTTAACTGTAGACTATTTGGAATAATAAATATTGATACTCTTACCATAATATTCACACTCTTCAAATCGCTTCCGCACTAAAACTCCTCCTTCTCGCGAAAGACAGGTGAAATTTGACACGTCATTTAGATTGTTTACTGTGCGTTTCTCTTGTGAATGGTTAAGAAAGAAACCCGTCAAAAGTTTTATCAGAGCGGTCCCGTTGTCAGTGTGGTTTATGGCCCCCACAAAAGGGGGGCTGACAGGGCTCTAGCCTGGGGGCCCGGGCTTAGAAGTTTTATCAGAGCGGTCCCGTTATCAGTGTGGTTTATGGCCCCCACAAAAAGGGGGCTGACAGGGCTCTAGCCTGGGGGCCCGGCGTGGCAAGGCAAGTCGACCAGTTAAATACACAAATTTGCTCTAATACTAAGTAAAAAAAAATCGGCTGCGGCGCTATTTTCCATTTCAAAATATGTGGCTGTGTGATGTGATAATATGATGACTGATATAATTAAATGATAATTCATGCGTAGAATTTGATTTTATAATTATTTTTTGTGTGTTTGTTGACTTTCAAAATGGCTTTTCATCAAATATGGCGAAGGATTCCATGTTGCTTGGGTACCGCAAAAGGAGGTCACGATCAGTGCTACATAATAAATGCTGAGTGTCGACAACTCAATAAATCAACTGGATTTATTTAAAAATCGCTAAAAACACACGGAATACCCTTAACCCTGGGGTTCCGTGGGAACCACTTAGGGAACACTACTGTAGAAAATCACACTGCCCTTAACCTTAGCGGTAGGTAGGGGGGCCACCATAGATCCTGGTCTGGGGGCCCGCTATAGGATGTGGGGGCCATGGTGTAGTTATATGTGAAAAATGAGATCAACCGTGTCATAATGCTTTAATTTATCCACTATAATGGAACTAGTAAATTATCTTTTCCGGGAATAGCAAAAGACATTGAAAAATAGCATAATATATTATTCATGTATTATTTAAAGAAAGCAGGTGTCCATAGACGGAAGCATGCACGATGAAATTGCTCGAAGAACAAAGCTGGGATGGAGTGCTTTCGGACGTCTGAATATTATCTTCAAGAGTAACCTACCATTATGTCTTAAGCGTAGGGTGTTCAACCAATGTGTGCTACCCGTGCTCACGTATGGCTGCGAGACGTGGACCCTCAACACGAGAGATGTCCAAAGGCTAAGAGTCACACAGCGAGGCATGGAGAGGTGCATGTTGGGCATCACGCGAAAGGACCGTAAGAGGAACGAATGGGTTAGGAAGCAGACAAGAGTACGCGATGTAATAGACGTTGCCAAACAGCTGAAATGGAGATTGGCGGGGCACATTGCTCGCCGAAAGGACGGCCGCTGGACAAATGCTGTCATCCAGTGGTACCCAAGGGGTACGAAACGGCCACAGGGTCGCCCTAAAAGCCGCTGGATTGACGAACTGGTAAAGTTCGGCGGAAATACGTGGCAGCGAACGACACAGGACCGAGATAGTTGGAGAAAGCTTGGGGAGGCCTTCATCCAGCAGTGGATTGACCCCGGCTGATGATGATTTAAATAACACGTTGTAAGTATAGCTACAAACTTTTGGCTTAATTTTTTTTAAATCGGAATGGTATATTTTAGCAACAAGTTTCATAAAATAATTACGAAAGTTCGTTTACAAACCTTTTAAGAATTGAACCTAAAAATTGGTGAGTGTCGAGTTACAACTTTTCTGAACTGACCGCATATTCAAAATACAGCCGTTCATGGTCCCCACAAAGGGGGGCTGACAGGGCTCTAGCCTGGGGGCCCGGGCTCAGGAGGGGCCCGACGTGGCTGATCAACTAGTTAAATGAGATAAACACACCGTGAATTTATAAGCTCTAATAGTAAAAAAGTCGCCTGCGGCGCTATAAGACGAGTGTAATTTTATTTTATAATTATTTTTAGTGTCTCCTGACTAATGAAAACGACTATTTATCCAACATGGCGAAGAGTCAGATGTAACTTGGCTATCACAAAAGAGGGTCGCGCTCAGTGCTTCATAATATGATGCTGAGTGACGACAATTCAAGTTGATTTATTTAAAAATACGAAAAATCGCTAAAAAAAATACACGGAATACCCTTTATTTTACGCGGAACCCTGGAGTTCCACGGAATATCATTTGGGAAACACTACTATTGAACATTACACTGCCCTTAATCTTAGCGATAAGTTGGGGGGGGGCGCCAAATATTGTGGCATGGGGGCCCGCTTCAGGATGTGGGGGCCATGCAGCAGTTACAACGTAGTTTTCCGTGGACGAATCTAAATTTTTTTTAGGCATACATGTTTTCCTCGAATGCACTCAATTGATAATTAACTGAGCACACTTAAATGTCGACTTACTTTGGCAGCAACCCCGCGATATATTTATGTCCGATAGAAATTTGAACAATCATCTGCAGCTACGTGCTACAATAAAAACAACATCAACAATTTATGTACATTTATTTTATCATGTAACATTTTTATATTATATAATATTAATATGCAATTTATTAATTGTACCTACCTAATTTTTAGTTTGACAGTTTTTCAATCGCCAAACAGAACATTGTTTCCGCATGTCTATTTTACTTCAGATTTAAATATAAAGAGACGCATTCGTCGATTATAATTAATTATTGTTTGTCCATTTGAAAAATTTTCAGATGCCATAATATTTATTATATAAGGTAAGCACTTGTAGATATAAACATTGTGGATAATATACAGATTATTTCATTACTTAAAAAAAACACAACAAAATATTTACCTTTTGAGACTATCGAAATATTTGGATAGATATATTGCACAAGAGTTAATACAATTAAAATAACTACATAAAAAAATAATTTATCTAATCATGAAACCAACTGGCTCTATCATGTCGGAATTGTTGTTTATATGGTTTTATAAAAATGCAATTATGTATTATTTTGATAAAATACTAGTAGGTACACACTATGTACACAGACTATAGTTTACATTTAAATTGATAAGTTATTGTCATAAGATCTCTGCAAAACGAAATATAGGTACACATTAAATAATTATTTTCAAATAATATTATGTATTACAATCGGAAGTATAGTACAGACTATAGATATATCAGTATAAAGAGATTCTTAGGCCCGTTTCAGACGGGACACCGGTGTCGCGCTCGTATATAATAAGAAGGCCTTTGTATTCGAATAAAGGGTCCTTTGTATAATTTTTATGAAAGCCCCAGAGATAATGAGTCAACGCGTGTCCGGTACACGTTTCCGTCGGCTGCTACATTCTCAAGCCGACGATACACTTGTTTTTGTTGTTTTTATTTAATAAAACGCAATTTTTTGTAGTACTTATTCCACTTTTAATCACTAGATTAGGACCGGTTTCGTCCGCCTCGGAGGGACATTTTCAATGCAGTTCCATCATGAATTGACAGTTAACAAAATTAAAAAAAACACTTGTTTTTATTACCGCAGCATTTTATGTTCTAATTTATAAAGCGAAATTGTGCGTTGACTCATTAGCTCTGGGGTGTTCATAAACATAATACAAAGGCCCGTTTATTCGAATACAAAGGCCTCCTATATTATATCGAGCGCGACACCGGTGTCCCGTCTGAAACGGGCCTTAGATACGTAATATCTGTGGGGATGAAATAAATTTGTTATTTTATTTACGTTATCGTTATTTATAAATATGAAATTGAAAATTAATAAATTATACATATCCGTATGTTATTATTTATATATGCATGGGTTTGCAACCCGGGTCGATTTCTTGAACCCGACGAAATACTGGAATTATAAATAACATTTAATATTTTTAACAAACGACGAAAATTAAACTAGAGTATGTAATCAGTTTTTAAATAAAAAAGAAAACATCATAAATAGTCATATGAAAATTTCAATATATTATAACATCAACGTTCCCTCCAATGTCTATAAATTGATCTGCACAAATATTTACAATTTCTGCATACATATGTGTTATAATAATGAATTAGTATGCAATACCAGACGAAGTACTAAAATCGAGAACGAATATTGTGCATGCATATAAAAAATAGTTAGTTACTTCCTCGGTTGATCTAAGGCCTATAATTTAACAAGCTCAATTTATTTTATCTACGCAAAAATGTGATTATTTACTAACATATTTTTTGCAAAAATTGTTCTGCTCAAATAATGAACTTATGATCCTTACACACAACAGACAACTCAGAGGGAACGTTGCTTATAATCCATATGTATAGAATACTATGAACTTTTAAAAAATTGTATAAAATTCACTATCCTATATCATATCGTATATTACTTTCAATAATAATAATCAAGATTTTAAATTTAAGTTTTTCCGAAAATAGTTTTTAATAGTTTTATTTATTTTCTCAGAGTTGCTTGATTGGTAACTTTTCTAAACATGTAATTATATTTTTTCTCGTCAATCAGAGAATTAAGATTGTCTCTAAATCTGTTTTTGTGCATTTAATGTTATTACAAGAAAAACTGTCTCCAACTTCATCTTAATTCGGTACGAATACTGAAAAAACACAACCCCAGGATTGCACTCCCTAATCTATACCATGTAGGTACTTAATAGTTATTATAATTAAGGTAGTTTTCGCTTGAAGTCGATGAAGGCACATAGCGCGATCATAATATCCGACAGGCATTCCTGAGGACGTTCTTCTTTTTGGCCCCTCGGTGCTTCCCCGGCCGCAGGACGATCGTGCCGTTCGTCGGGTGAGAGAGGTGACTAGGGCTGAAGGCACCTGGAACACATTTATTGATCAACGTTAGGTAATTCTACACTTAACATTTCAATTTCGTCAATGTTAATTTCATAAAATCGATATTTACACCCATCACCTATTCATAGAATTCAGAGCACCATCATGTGATGATTTCGCGGGCATCCAATAACTGTGATCAACCATACAGTATCAAAACCTTAGACTATAGATACATCTAGACGCCACCCGTTGCATTGCTAAATGAAGCCGCGTGCCTTGCGTTTGGTTTGTGGGCGAGCGAACACATTCGTCTACAAATGTTCGAGACCATAGACCATTTCGCTAGTGCTCGCCCAAAGTGCTCGCACTAGACGCTCAGAATTAAAATATGATTTTCTATTTTTTAACGTTATATAGTATTTTTAAGCGGTCAAAATGCAACCATTAGATAAAGATATCAATAACTTAAGTTATTTTAAAGAAACACTATGTCACTGATATTAAAATATATAATAAAATACAAATAAATTATCACGAACATGTATCAACTTACCTATGAAACGTAATACCATCTTCATGCTTATCAGTACGGCTACCAAATTTTAAGACAACACACAGAACTATCTTTTCTACTTAATTAACTAAAAATATTTACCACTGACTTTATGTTTAACACAAAAAATATAAATTTTAGCAACACGAGCTCGCAAGTTATCGACGCTATGTGAAGCGTTTCGCCCCGATTTGATGGCGATATTTTTGGAAACTGGCTCACACTTATGTAGACCTTTTATCTTACTCTAGCGCGTGTCGCAGAAATTGTAAGGGTGCCGAATACTTTCTCACTCGCACTCATGCATAGTTTTTGTTCAGGCCTTGATCAAAACTGACAGTGATCTACCACACTCTTCCATTTTCATTCTTCAACTAAAACAAGCGTATTACATTTCACTGAGTTTCTCATTCGTCTCGGTCTTCTTTTGGGCACTCATTGCCTTCATTTTCAAACTATTCTCCTACTGTACAAAGAGACTACTGCGCGACGTTAAGGGGAAACTACGTCTCAGCTTAAATCGCGGGGATTCATAACTTGCCTTCTTTTTTTACTCCTAATACAGGTAGTGAGTTATGTAATACAAATTAGGTAAGCATGACAACGATTACCACGTAAGTCGATTAAGGAAATATAAATTGAAATGGTCAATGCTTCCATCGTGTTCTGATATATGCTAAAAGTTTCAAATGTCTAACTAGTCGGAAATATAGTTAAAAATTGATTGCAAGACTTGTCCTGGATAAACAACCACCGGACAAACAAGATACGAGCTAAGAAAAACGTGATAAAAAAAAACAAATCACATTCTCAGCAAACAGCAGTTTTTTAGTGTCAGTTCACTGTGTACACGTCTCTATGCATCCCACAAGTCTTTGATCACCCCAATCTCGCCTCTATGCACCCCTGTATTTTATTTTAATCGATTTTTTTCAACCAAGATGCATAGAGACGTGTACACAGTGAACTGACACTAAAAAACTGCTGTTTGCTGAGAATGTGATTTGTTTTTTTTTTATCACGTTTTTCTTAGCTCGTATCTTGTTTGTCCGGTGGTTGTTTATCCAGGACAAGTCTTGCAATCAATTTTTAACTATATTTCCGACTAGTTAGACATTTGAAACTTTTAGCATATATCAGAACACGATGCCAATGCATTTTTTAAATACTTTTAGGCATCTTTAAGTAGAATTGAATTTTCAGTTAATTCTGTTTTGTATGAAAAGTTATTTCGACACCATTATTGGTTGCTAGGGGTCTGGGGTCCTAGCAACTAAATTATTAATATATACCTACGTGCGTTACAATGGAAGTCAATATGACATTTCAGTATTATTTCTATCAAGTACAAATTTTTTTGATCGTTTAAGCAAAAATAAGTCAAATCAAGTTTATATGATTCAACAGAAAATTTAAAAACGTATATAAAAAGTTCTTTTTGTCTTGTAATTATTAATATATTGTCACCTATGAACTCCTATATTTTTTTTTATTTCTGTGCAAATGATTTCTTGGTGAAAACATGATTTCGTAATACGATGTATTAATTGTACCCACGCAAAATGTCATACAATGTGACATAACATTTTTTCTATCACTTCCGTTATATGTGTCTATAAATCTGAGGGCAAACCATAGGACGGCCTCAATAAAATAAGAAATGAACAGTATGTTACTGACTGATAGCAATATGGCGTCGGGGTTCAGCGAGGTCCGCTTCCTCGTCCTGACGGTGCAGATCGGCGAGACATCGCGCCGCGAGATGGCGGAAGACAGCGCCCACGTTGACGTCCTCCTTGACAGACGCCCGCATCAGTCGGCAGCCCAGCGAGCGGGCCAGCAGCTCGGCTTCGTCCCTTCAAATCGAGCCAGTACAAAATGACAAGTTCTTCAATTAATAATTAATATAATGAATATGCAAACAAACTATGCGACAGATTGTCATATTATGTTACAACTCGAAATAGCCATGTCCGTTGCAACACTCTCTGACATGGCCCCCATAAGGGGGGGCTGACAGGGCTCTAGCCTAAGGGCCCGGGTTCAGGGGGGCCAGGCGTGACGGGTCGACCACATAATTGAGATAAACACATATCTTAAATATGCTCTAATAGTAAAAAAGTCGCCTGCGGCGCTATTTTACTTCGAAATTATTAGCATTTTAAAATATAAGTATGGTTGTGCGATGCAATTTTTGGTTATTGTGTGTTGATACTCGACAACTCCATAATTAGATGTGTTAAAAATTACTAAAAATACACGGAATTTTTATTGACCTCAAACACAATTTAGAAAACGCCACTGTAGAGCGTCAGACTGGTAGGTAGGGGGCCCGCTTAAGGATGTGGGGGCCATGCTTTCTGGCCATATGTTTTTATTTAATATTAGTAATACTCCCGTTAACAATTATATCAGAGTAGATGTTTCATGGAAATTGGATTTGAACTCTATTTTTCTAGGTTTTCTACTTTACCATGTTCATCAATTTTAGCGACCTGGATTTCTGATTGCAACAGATAACGATTATATTATATGATTTTTACCCCACGGCGGAGTAGTGGCAGAGTGCCTACTTCTCACTGAAGCCGCAGTTCCGAAGTCGAATCGGCGTACTGTTCTTTTTAATCTGTGTTTGATCCGAGGAACATACACAATGGGTTGGACGTATTTTATTGCAAACAACTCATAAAAACCCCCTGTTAATATAACCTCCACTCTGCCCTACGTGCGTATAAAAATAGTAATTTACTATCGTAGTAGATTTTTGGGTTTCCACCGTGTGTCCTTCCTTCTTTCCTCGACGTTTTGGGGTCGTTGCCCTACCTTACCTACACTAAATTTCATCATAAAACATATCATCTCTTGATAATGGCATATGAAACGAGCCTGAAACGTCGAGTAAAGAAGAAAGAAGGACACACGGTGGAGACCCAAAAATCTACTAAGATAAAAAAAACAACCGTGAAAGCCTCAAACATTATATAGTAATTTACTGTTTATATACTACGTATACCTACACTAAGTTGAATAAATTTGCATATACCGACATTATTTATGTATATATCCCATGGCATACCCATTCCCCATATTATATACATAGCTAGACGTACCTATACATGACACGAAAATGCCGAACAGCAAAAGACAGGTCGCTAAAACTGATTTTATAGAATAGAGCCAAATTCTTATAAATGATTAGGTATATTTTTTACATCTTTCCAACATTCCAACCATTCCAGAAACTATTGCATTCAACATAAACTATAAAAAAAATAAAACAAATAATAATACAGTGTGATTAAAGAACTGATCACAATTAATTGGCTCCATTGTGAAGATCCCAAATAATAACCTACTCCTGATATGCTGTTCACGGTTACGATTCTTTGGCAGAATGAAGACAGAGCACCTACATACGAATACGAGCGACTTAGCTAGTAAGTAGTGAAGGGCAAATAAAAAATACTTACGGCCCAACAACGCTTTGGTCCATTAAATCAATTTTGTTTTGGACGATGACCGTTGGAATGTCGCCGCATTCATTTTCCACCTGCAAAATATGCATACACACGTGTCAATTTATGATCGATATTATCTGAGACATGCAGTGACTGGATTACCAGTCATGCGATCGAGAGGCAGAGGAAAACAAGATTACAAATGACATTAATATACTTAAGTATACAACTATTTAGAAATAGTTTTCACTTCAACACATAGATATCTACTTATCCATGAAGAAAAAAAACACAAACATCCAACTTTTTATGAAAATTTATAAACATCAGTGGTGAGGGGTGGAGGTAAGCTGTTAAGATTCGATATAACTAGTGCATACTAAACATTGTCAGTCATAATTATTTGTTTTCATTGAACTAAGAATACAATTTGCAGATAGTGCTAGTTCATCATCATCAGGGGCGCGACAACCCGGTGTGGGTCCTGGCCTCCTCCAACAGCTCCCTCCACCTGTCCCTATCCAGTGTGGCCGCTTTCCAATTCGGTACCCCCAGAATACGGCAGTCACTGGCAGCTCCATCCAACCAGCGAATCTTTGGCCTGCCTCTTCTTCTACGCCCTATTGGATTGCTGGACATCACTCTCTTTGCCGGTTCATTGTCATTCATACGGTGCACATGACCTAGCCATCGCAGTCTCCCAATCGTAATTGATTAAACTGCGCTGCAATCTTCGTACAGCCCGTAGAGGTCAGCATTATATACGATAGTGCTAGTTAGTTTTGAAAATTCAATTAAACCCTACCTCAACCAAACCATAATAGTTTAGATACACTATGGGCGATCCGAAAAAGAGTGCACACTTTTTCAGTCATACTTATTTGTATTATTTGTTGAATTAAGAATACATATTACAGATAATTTTGACTAGCTTTTTTTTAAGTCATTAACCCTTGCCTATACCACACCATACCTAATCGATTAAAAATATTCTTCTTTTTATAAAATATCTAAAATTATGTAAGTATGGTGAATGCCATAATTTTAGATATTTTGTAGATAAACGAACATTTTTTAAATTATTATTTACTATGGCTTGGATTAGGCAGGGTTTAATTGAAATTTAAACACCATATACACATTGTAGTATTAGTTCATTGCAAAAAAATACGTTTAACTGACAAAGTTTAGTATCCACTATTTATATCGGATCCTTACATCCTACATCTACCCTTCGCCACTTATAAACATATTATAATATACAACCTGCTCTCAGAAAAATGGCTGAGAAGTATTAACTTTGAAATTAACCTGGAGATCCAGCTCCACGATTTGCTGGAAAATACCTTTGTTACGATATAACAAGTAGAAATAATGTAAATTTCATTATAAAACAAACATGTAGGTACCTATACTTTTTGTCAGAGCAGAGTCTACAGAATAATAATTATTCCAGACGATTTCAATGATAATCGCATTATTAATAATGAAACTTAACTTTTAATTTTAGTTATTTAAAATTAATATCGTATAAAGGTACAGACTGTAGATGTCCGATTCAGTATAAATTATGCAGGTAATTTAAAGTAAAATGCATTTTTACAACGTTTTTATTAGCCCGCATTCTTGTTTATCTGGTGGTTATTTATCCAGTACAAATCTTGCAATCGATTTTTAACTAACTTCCCGACTAACTAGACATTTGAAACTTTTAGAATATATCAGAACACGATGCCAATGCATTCGTTTAATACTTTTAGCCATCTTTAAGTAGAATTGAATTCATTTTCAGTTAATTCTGTTTTGTATGAAAAGTTATTTCGGAAGAAATCCATAATCCAATCCACTATTAATGGTTGCTAATGGGGTGGTCCTAGGAAGGTCCTATGGAAGTCAAAATGACATTTCAGTATTCTATATTTTGTTTGTTTGTTGCAAGATAGCAAAAAAATGATTTGTCCTAAATTATTAATTCATAGAATTGTCAAGTTTATATGATTCTACAGAAAATTTAAAAACGTGGTATATAAAAAGTTCTTTTTATCTTGTAATTATTATTATTTAAATGCAAATCCTCCAGGTTAGATATTTTTTTTAGATCTCGATTAGCTAAGAAAAACGTGGTAAAAAGTATCTGAAAACCTTTCACATCTTCAATGCGTTTCTTGACCGGAAAACAATAATATAAATCTTTGTGAGTAAGTAGGTTGGTAACTCGTAACAGAATCGGTGAATAATTTATATCATTGTCTATCATTGGTTATTAAAATTCAACAATAAAAATACAATCAGAATTCAGAATGGAATTGATATGTATCCAAAATAATTGTTATTCTTATTGCATCGCTACTCTTAATCAAAATTTTCGTTTCTTTACCAACCAAAGATGCTTGTGTAATATTATAATATAGAGATCGCTTGCATTATTAATATTTACGTGGATGAATAATTATTATTTCGAGGCGCTTGTTTTTCCATTAAACTCAGCATCATTTTTCACGGCATATAGGAAGATTAGTAGACAACGATATTTATTACACATTGGTGAACATTACAAAAAGCATAGCAACAGTGCAATACATTCACGTTGACGATGCTTCTATCTTTTTCAAACAAACAAAAGAACAGGGTACAAGCTAAGTAATACGGTAGTAAGAAAAACAGACCTTATTATTTTATTACAATGTTTTTATTAGCTCGTATTCTTGTTTGTCCAGTACAAATCTTGCAATCGATTTTTAACTAACTTCCCGACTAGCTAGACATTTGAAACTTTTAGAATATATCAGAACACGTTGCCAATGCATTCTTTTAATACTTTTAGCCATCTTTAAGTAGAATTGAATTCATTTTCAGTTAATTCTGTTTTGTATGGAAAGTTATTTCAGAAAAATCCGTAAAAAGTAAAAGACTATTATTGGTTGCTAAGGGGGTGGTCCTAGCAACTAAATTATTGATACATACGTGCGTTACTATGTAAATCAAAATGACATTTCAGTATTCTATATTTGTTTGTTTTTTTTTTTATTTACTTCATATCAAGTACAAGTTTGACCATATTGAGCATAATAATTCAACAGAAAATTTAAAAACGTTTTATATAAAATGTTCTTTTTATCTTGTAATTATTTTTAAATAAAAAGAATATAGGCGGATCTTAATTATTCTCCATCACTTCAGTAAAATATATCTATAACTCGGGCAAATCAAAGTACATGCAGTATGTCGGCATGCACAGTCAAGTCAGTCTGAACAATATAACCTGTAGATACTTCAATTAGTAACTACGGCCGAAACAATCGACCCACTCTGAAACCATTTTAAGAAATATTTTAATTTAAGAAAATAATCTAACCTCCGAAAAGACTTGTTTAAGTAATGATGTTAACTGTCAATTATTATTCTTGGTTGAAAAACATCAATTAAAATAAAACACAGGGGTGCATAGAGACGAGATTGGGGTGATCAAAGACTTGTGGGATGCATAGAGACGTGTACACAGTGAACTGACACTAAAAAACTGCTGTTTGCTGAGAGTATGATTTGTTTTTTTTTTACCACGTTATTCTCAGCTCGTATTCTTGTTTGTCCGGTGGTTGTTTATCCAGTACAAATCTTGCAATCGATTTTAACTAACTTCCCGTCTAGCTAGACATTTGAAACTTTTAGAATATATCAGAACACGACGCCAATGCATTCTTCTAATACTTTTAGCCATCTTTAAGTGGAATTGAATTAATTTTCAGTTAATTCTGTTTTGTATGAAAAGTTATTTCGGAAGAAATCCGTAATCCAATCCACTATTATTGGTTCCTAAGGGGGTGGTCCTAGCAACTAAATTATTAATACTATATATACGTGCGTTACTATGTAAATCAAAATGATATTTCAGTATTCTATGTTTGTTTGTTTGTTTGTTGCAAAATAGCAAAAAAATGATTTAGGACAAATAAGGCATTATTTGTCCTAAATTATTAATACATAGAATTGTCAAGTTTATATGATTCAACGGAACATTATATATGTATATGAAAAGTTCTTTTTATCTTGTAATTATTTCAATTCCAACTTCACACACAATGTAGTCAGTTATTATCTTTTTTCTATTTGGTGATATAATCTCGTATCAAAATTTTCTAACGGTCAGTTTGCAATCCACACACATCAAAGACAAAGTTTTATTTAAATTTACGTGGATTATTGAGAAAAAAAATAACACGGAAATTTGTAGTGCGATTGGTGCCAACTGCTAG
Source organism: Rhyacophila brunnea (assembly GCF_057557595.1). Taxonomy (NCBI): domain Eukaryota; kingdom Metazoa; phylum Arthropoda; class Insecta; order Trichoptera; family Rhyacophilidae; genus Rhyacophila; species Rhyacophila brunnea. Next base: position 11,842,840 of record NW_028232816.1, on the reverse strand, counting down.
TAGATAAGTTTTTTTTAGAATTATTAACCCAATGCTTACGGGCTGCACAAAATTGTGTTTTTGCTAATTACTTTTCAAATGCAAATTAACACGTTAATTACAAAATTAATTAAGGGCCCGTAAGCATTGTGTCCATGTCCTTGCTTTTTCGTACAAGGTGGTTGTTAGTAATTTTGAACAATCACAAACACCCAGGTTTTGAGAAAAAAACACACCTACATAGTGTGTCCTCACCGGGATCGAACTCAGAACTCTCTCAGTAGATAAGTTGCTTGAGTCGTTTGTCCAGGTTTTGTTTCTATTCACCCATTATATTGTACCTAATTAATCTACATTAGGTATCTAATGACGATCAAGACTGGTCACTTTTCCTTAGAAGCCGATGATATAAGTCAGTTATAATTAATTGGTAGAATACATTATGTTTTACTTGAATTAATAATATGAGTGTAATTGATTTTGTTATAAGGTTGCGAATAATGAATGAAGAGTTACTTTAAGTTTCCAGGAGTGCGCGGCGTGGAAGGAGTCGCGGTCGGTGGTAGAGAAGGCCAAGACGCACGCCTGAGCGCCGCGGTAGTACGCCTTCGTGATGGCGTCGAACTCCTCCTGCCCCGCCGTGTCCCACAGCATCAGCCGGACTTCTTCTCCGTCCAGCCTTCAATTGAGAAATCGCGCGGATAAATCAAACAGGAAGTCTTGAAACAGGTGTCGGGTAGTCTCGGAATCCTAAGATCTTGCTGAATTTGTTCATCCCGAAATCACGGAATTGAAAATTTTCAAATCGGGGTATTATGTAGCTGTTGCATGAGTATGCTCTGAGATAATCTATGTTTGTGGAACACAGAAGTATATACAGTGATGTCCCATGGGGGACTATTTTTTTTCTATATTAAAAATATTTCAGACACTATTCCCTTCAGTTATGATAGTGGAGACAAAAGTTTAAATCGTGTCGATAGCAAGTTTTGATTTACGTACGTGTGATTTTTTTTTTGCGATTGTGGAGGTGTAAAAAGTATAGATACATAACTACTAATGATTTACCTGCTAAAGCATAACGAAATCAAACTAGACGTACAATTTAATATAGTTTGTAAAGATTTTCTATGTCAGCAAAAAAGACATAGGCATTCATAATATTACAGAATATTACATTTCTTTTCACCACCGATGCTGGAATCGAAAATTCTGGTATGAAAATTTTGTCCGCGAATTTAATCCACAGTATCGAGTTCGACCGTACTTGAAAGATAAGCGTACTCCGACGAATAAAATAATGTATTATAATAAAATATCATAATCATTAAGGGCGGACGTGCTCAGCGTGGGTCAAAATGGAGCTTTTTTTCTATTTTCAAAGCACGATCCTGGACATACCTTAAACGTTGTAGATAATCTATTTATATAATTTTGAAGCCTTATTTGTCCTTTATATTTATTTTAAACATGTTATGTATGTTGTAGCTTAACCACTAGGGGATGACAAAAGAAATGGCGTATTTCAAAAAAAACACTACCTTATTCTTAGGTCAATAATTATAATAAAGCAATCATTATTCGTAGGATGTTTATCACACTTGAATAGTCAAAGACATAGCTTATAATTAGTATCTTTAGAATTATCTTCAAGTGTGTTAATCTTGTCGATTTTTGAATAATAAAATGCCTAATTCTTGTCAAATTTGGGATCACAGAGATTATCAATATAATTTTTTATCGTAAATATTTTACTAAAATTATCTCGTCATAAATTATACTAATGGTTTTATAAATGCGTTTAAAAATTAATAAATGTAAAAAAATCTTAACACCACTGCACAGTTATGTACTGAAATATGACTATATTCTAAAACATTAGAGCGAGAGGTTTAAAAGAATACTATTTTATGTTATAAAAATACTTTATGCAGTCATCAAATGTTTAAAATAAATATAAAGGATAATAAGGCTTCAAATTATACAAATAGATTATCTACAACGTTTAAGGTATGTCCAGGATCATGCTTTTAAAATAGAACAAAAGCTCCATTTTGACCTACGCTGAGCATGTCCTCCCTTAACCAGAGTTAGATTTAGTACCTACCTACCCAAGGATTATCTTCCCTTAATAATAGACATAGGCAGGTATCGTATGAAATCTTTTAGTTGGGTCTAGTTCTGATTCTATTTAGATATTACTCATTCAGATCATTGCACAGTTCGAAGGAAGGAGGTGGAAAAATATTTACTCAATCTGTCTCTCGAGGAAGTCCACGCCGATGGTCTTCTTGTACTCTCTGGTGAAAGTTCCCTTGCAATATCGCTGGATCATGCTGGACTTTCCGACTCCGCCGTTGCCGACTATCACCACCTGCAGTAGACAAAACCGAAACATCATGTTACATCTAAGAGCATACATAAGTGAAACGCAAATAATTTTCAACAGTAGGTGGAACAAAATTTCGCAGTCGTCGCCAATCGGAGACTGACCGTCGAGGTGTGAGCACGTCAATTTGTTTTGTGATGGCGTCGGAGGAATATATTCTTAAATCGTGTAAAGATTACTAAAAAACGTTCCGCATGTACGTGAAAAAGAAAACTTGTCAATGAATATACTATTATTATTACGAATATAACATTAAAAGGACGCATGTTGAATTTTTATGACAAATTATATTTCGTTCGGCTCGCGTCATTTGCACATTCCGCGCATCGCCCACTCACGATCTTTTTAGACAATGCCTCAGCTGAAGTATAGCCTTAAAATCTGCATCCGATTGGTATCTGCAAAATACTGCGCCGAAAAATGTTGCATGGAAAATTATTTATTATCAATATAACAGCTTATTTCACAAATATTCTCAGACTTTCACGGCTCTTTCCAACTCTAACAGACTTCTTCCATCGTGTCGTGCCAGAACAAGTCCTCCTCTTGTCGAATCCCGGTCCAGTCACCGATGTTTCCCAGCCAGAAGAATCCCCGCCTCTAAGCGAGTAGGTAACTAGGATCATGGACAATATGAAGAAGTAGGGATACTGCGATGATCCTCGAAACTGGGAATGTGGTACCGAGGAAACTGCACTATTCGCGATGGTATATCCGCTCGATCCGACCGGCTGCACCGTCGACGATGTGTTTGAAACCAATCGCCATACGCGGCCATCAAGATGGCCATGGCACGATTGGCCAAAGTCTAAACGCATCTCTCGCATGGACACGAAGGGAGAAGAACGCCATATGTCCACGATATGCCGTTTTGCGTTGACTCACAGTGGCCGGTTGTTCTCACCTTTCGCATTTTTTTTATCAGGACAATAAATATTGTAGAATAGTAGTCTTTCTCAAAGTGGGTGATAACGCCCCCTTGTGGGCGGTGGAGGCTTTCAGGGGGCAGTAGAAGACTCAAATAAAATTAGGGGGCTTTAATGAAATCTAGAGGGGCGACGGCAGACATATTCTATCTATAAAAATCCGACGGAATCTAGACATGACACCACTTGAGATGCGATTTACTACTCGAATGCTTAGAGTCCCATATAGACGGTAAAATTAGTCGCTTACGCATGTAATAATTTGGATGTAGCTTTATATTTCATGTACTTAGTCCATGGTTAAGTTAACTAAATAAAATTCTGTGATTTCCGATATTTTTTTTCATACAAAAATTTTCGATCGATTCGAGAAATCGGCTGTTTTTAAGTGAGTTCGAGCCTGATATTAACAAACTCGTCGAAATGCATCAGGTTCATCCTTCACATTAGATAAGTTTTAAATTCAAAGCCTTATTTTAATGTTAATAAAAATACTTCTACATATGATTAAGTATGATTTTTATTTCCTCTCATTGAAATATTCTTTTATATCAGAAATATGATATGGGTCACACCCTATCTATCCTATCCATATAATAATGCATGTTTAAAAATTATATTTGCAATAACTGTTTTTAAGATACGCAACAGATGGTAATGTAAAAAGGTAAGTTAAAAAATATGAGGGGCACTAGATTTTTTTTTAATCTCAAAGTGGGCGGTGGTCGAAATAAGTTTGAGAACCTGTGTAGTAGAGTATACGTTTTACAACTATGCACTTTTTACTACACTGATACGCCACTTTGACTGATTACCTCGCATAAAATTAGATCAAATGATATTGACTTGTGTTAACACAATGCTTATGGGCCCTTTTAATTAATTTTGTAATTAACGTGTTAATTTGAATTTGAAAAGTAATTAGCAAAAACACAATTTTGTGCGGCCCATAAGCTATGGGTTAATATGTGTAGCAATAAGTAAATAAATAGATAATATATTGGGTATGTAAAAATACATTTTTAGAATATATTACATTAATTTCATCCTAGAGCCGAAGCGCAAAGTTATGAAGCATATTATACTCTAACAGCCCTGAATATTATGCATGTGTCGTGAACCATTTTTTTTAATTACTATTGGGTATAATTTATGTTTTCAACATTTTTCATAGACCAGTTACATATTATAAACAAATAGCTTTAAACGTTTAAAAAATAATTGGTATATATGAAGGAAACATTTTAAGTTATTTTTTTTTCGATTTTAACTATTTTATTGTTTCATATAAGGCTGCGCGCAGACGGCAAAGCGAAGTTTCGGATTCATCCGCCAAACGTCGTTTACGGGTCGAATGCGTTTTGTTTGCGTTTCGTTTACGGCGATATATCGACGATGCTGTCCAAACATCTGGACAGAGAAAACACAGTTTTCAAGGAGATTCATAAACGCCTTTTTTTGAAACTGCACCCTGCTGCGAGAGTATTTATCTCTCATTACAGTGGTGTACAAGGGTAAATAAATCAATATAAAATCAGTACATAATATTGCATTATACCTACATTTATTTTCCCACTATTGCTTCTTTTGGAGCTGGACTGTTTTATATCGATAGCGTTTCAAAAATTACCTATTATTGTGCCTATTATGTATCATCATAAACTTTGTCTGATCAATACTATCGACCGAGGGTACTTGATGGAGTTTGAATTTAAATTCTAATTGATTTAAGTTTTGTACTATTATTATTTATTAATACAATAAAAAAAAATAATTATAAGTTAATACACGAAGAAAGGGTAAAAACCTTATTACCTAGATACCCACTAAGTAAAGGATGAAGTATAAAAACATAATATTGTGAATAATTTGAATACTTGCATTGTTTCTAAAAACTTGTTGTAAATACTATTAATACATTCGGTAGGTAAGCAGTTTTACAAAATAAAATAAAAAAGTTTTGACACAGCACAGCTATGAGAAGAAGTATTTCATCAGAAGAAAGGCTCGCCATAACTAGAAGGTAAACTAAACTAAACTAAAAAATATACATATACCTATACAAGTACATAGGCACATACCTATCAATAGTAGTAGGTAGGTATTCATTATTCTCACTACAATTTATTATTATTGGTACCCGTTTACATTTTAGTGTATATATATATAGATCATCTAGATGAACAGATTTTAAGGGAGATATTTCAAATGTTTATTTATAATATGTGACAAAACAGAACACCCGGAAAAAACCTGGCTGTTCTGTTTTATCATGTTCTGTATTGTTATTGTTTTGTTTTGTCATGTTCTGTTTTGTCATGTAAAAAATAAATTATAAATAAACATTTGAAATATCTCCCTTAAAATCTGTTCATCTAGATGATCTATATATATACACACTAAAATGTAAACGGGTACCAATAATAATATATTGTAGTGAGAATAATGAATACCTACCTACTACTATTGATAGGTATGTGCCTATGTACTTGTATAGGTATATGTATATTTTTTAGTTTAGTTTAGTTTACCTTCTAGTTATGGCGAGCCTTTCTTCTGATGAAATACTTCTTCTCATAGCTGTGCTGTGTCAAAACTTTTTATTTTATTTTGTAAAACTGCTTACCTACCGAATGTATTAATAGTATTTACAACAAGTTTTTAGAAACAATGCAAGTATTCAAATTATTCACAATATTATGTTTTTATACTTCATCCTTTACTTAGTGGGTATCTAGGTAATAAGGTTTTTACCCTTTCTTCGTGTATTAACTTATAATTATTTTTTTTTATTGTATTAATAAATAATAATAGTACAAAACTTAAATCAATTAGAATTTAAATTCAAACTCCATCAAGTACCCTCGGTCGATAGTAGTGATCAGACAAAGTTTATGATGATACATAATAGGCACAATAATAGGTAATTTTTGAAACGCTATCGATATAAAACAGTCCAGCTCCAAAAGAAGCAATAGTGGGAAAATAAATGTAGGTATAATGCAATATTATGTACTGATTTTATATTGATTTATTTACCCTTGTACACCACTGTAATGAGAGATAAATACTCTCGCAGCAGGGTGCAGTTTCAAAAAAAGGCGTTTATGAATCTCCTTGAAAACTGTGTTTTCTCTGTCCAGATGTTTGGACAGCATCGTCGATATATCGCCGTAAACGAAACGCAAACAAAACGCATTCGACCCGTAAACGACGTTTGGCGGATGAATCCGAAACTTCGCTTTGCCGTGTGCGCGCAGCCTAAGTTGGCAACCGTTCGAATATTATAAAATATTTCCATCAGAATCTACTTTAAAGTTGTCATATGCCGTGTAATTATAATAAAAGTCGTCGTATGCCGGTGCAAAGATGAGATATAAGACATCATAATTAATAAATTTCAGAATCAGAATCGCCCATTATTTGTTTGACGCAATATCGGTATGTGACTAATCGTTCTAATGATTATAATACAAGCCATAAATGGTCAACCCACGGCCCGCGGGCCGGTTACAGTCCCCAAAGTATTTTGTCTGGCTCACATACACATACAGACATCTATAAATAAACATACCAAAGTGTTACCAAACAGTTTTTTCGAAGTTAAAACAAATTGAGGCTAAAATGTTGAACGACGACAACAGACTAAAATTTCGAAAGTTCTTTGCAATTATGCACAATATTATTTTAGTCTAATACTCCCAGCACTATAAAATTTCTAATAAAACCACATTTAGGTATTTATTTACATATTTTAATATAATTTGTAATCACAAGATTATAAAATACACACAAGTACCTAAATACTTAAAATGCTTGTACAGGTCAATAAATAAAATAACTGCTTTTACGTTATTTAATATTGTCGACAAAGATCCGAGAGTGCCTACCTTCTCATATAATATATTATGTAAGTACCTATGCATATACGCTAATGTAACGCATGAGAAAGTATATTTAGTTGAACCCTTGACCCCCCCCATCAGTTCAACAGAAGTGTTTCAAAAAGTCTTTTTCGTAACGAGATATTTTTTTTTTCGACCATGTCCGATCCTAATAGGATCATATGGGCCTCCACAGATTAGAGGTTTGTATTAACACAATGCTTACGGGCCCTTTTAATTAATTTTGTAATTAGCAAAAACACAATTTTGTGCGGCCCGTAAGCTATGTGTTAACAGATTTTGTTTTTTTACGAGAAATGGATGTCAGCCACTTGCTCAACCTATTAGGTCCATACCCTGATTCACACACAAATTGAAAAACAATATGTGTACTTGCCAGACCCAGGATTCGAACCTGAGACCCACGGCGTGATAGTCCAACGCTCAAGCCGCGCGACCACCGTGGGTGTCAAACGAGATATTAGTACTTACTTACATAGAAACTTAATTAGATATTAATAAATATTTACCTTTAATGCTATTTCCAGCTCTTCTTCCCTCATTTCAAGCAATTATAGAGCCCAAGTATTTTTTAATGATTGCTACATTATTTTGTGTATAATAGTTGTTCTTAAATAATTATATTATTAATTTCTTGTTTCTGCTGCAGTGTGAGCAGCCCTAATACAGCTTCGTTCTGAAAATTAAAAAGAAAACACAATTTTAATCACCCTTGTCGAAAGTATGCTACATATAAATTGCGAGGGCGTTCATGTATTTACCCACATCACCATGAAAGGGTTTTTTTTTTTTTTTTTTTTTTTAATTATTAATAACCATGTCCTTGCTTTTTCGTACAAGGTGGTTGTTAGTAATTTTGAACAATCACAAACACCCAGGCTTTGAGGAAAACACATAAGTGTTTTGTCATGACCGGGAATCGAACCCAGAACTTTCGGGTGGAAGGCCAGCGCCTTACCCACTGCACCACGAGAGCCGCCTACCATGAAAGGGTTACATGTAAGTTGTACGTATGCAGTTAATCGTGGGACACTTATTCGTGCGCCGCAGTACGTGAAACATGAGTTCGTATAACATTTTATCAAATGACGAGTTCTTCGTTGAACATTTCACCATGGAATACATTTGTAGGTATCTTATAAAATGCGGCGATATTTTTCAAATAGTACTGTTCCAATTAGATTAACCCTAACCTAACCTAGTAAAGACATCTCATAAAATTCGCCACATGTTGTAGCATACGTACAAATATACTCCACGGTGAAATGTTCAACGAAGAACTCGTCATTTGATTAAATGTTACACGAACTCATGTTTCGCGTACTGCGGCACACGAATAAGTGTCCTGCGGTGAACTGTTTACGTACAAATTTCCGGATACGCCATGAAAGCGATGATAGATCAAAATTATTTTTATTTTATTTTTTGATTTTTTTACTATTATAATTGTAGTCTGACAATTCTGACATGTAAAATGTACTTCGTCTACTATTCGTGCAATGGCGTTAACCCTCGAATAACCCTCACAGTTTCTGTGCCTTCTTTAGCACACTATGTGAACTCATATTGTCGCCTTAATAAAACTGTCGCAAAGCGGCTATTTTCTTACCGTAACTCTCTCCTGCTATTGCACTGTGTAGTACCTATGAAGACATAGAAGACAGTTGCCATAACCTTGTGAGCACACTTTCCACCTTGAACTTTTAAGGGAAGGGAAAGTTTTTGAATCGGTTTCAGCATTCACGCGATACATTTCGCTATGGTGTTATACATTTCCAATATTTCACGAAACGTTTTTAGAACTAGACCTCCCGAATTTCCATTTCTTCAGCTTTTCGAGAAACTTACAATCATCTGTCTAGTAAAATTAAATCTTCAGATTTCTTTCACATTTCTTAGAATATAAATTACGCGATTCGTTAAAGTGTGAGGGTCGTCTATAATGGGACCCACCCTCATTATTCTGTTTGCTCCGAAATTGATATTTATAGTTTGATAGAGAAGTCTTCCATAAACTACCATCATGCGCGCATCGATCTCCGGCTTCTCCCCTTTATTGGTAAGCATGGCCCCCACATCCTGAAGCAGGCCCCCAGGCTAAGATGTTTGGCGGGCCTCCCTACCTATCGCTAAGGTTAAAGGCAGTGTGTGACGATCTACAGTTGCATATTCCAAATGGTGTTCGAGGTAAAGTTAAGGGTGTTTTTTAACGATTTTTTGTATTTTTAATACACCCACTTTTATGTTGTTATGCGCATTTATTTACGCACTACCGACACAACCACATATTATTATTAAATGTTAGTTTGCTTGAAGTGAAACAGCGCCACAGGCGTCATTTTTACAACATTTTATTAGGTCGTATTCTTATTTGTCCGGTGGTTGTTTATCCAGTACAAATCTTGCAATCAATTTTTAACTAACTTCCCGACTAGCTAGACATTTGAAACTTTTAGAATATATCAGAACACGATGCCAATGCATTCTTTCAATACTTTTGGCCATCTTTAAGTAGAATTGAATTCATTTTCAGTTAATTCTGTTTTGTATGAAAAGTTATTTCGGAAGAAATCCGTAATCCAATCCACTATTATTGGTTGCTAGGGGTCTAGGGTCCTAGCAACTAAATTATTAATATATACGTGCGTTACTATTGAAATCAAAATGACATTTCAGTATTCTATATTTGTTTGTTTGTGTGATGGTTTGTTTTTTATTTACTTCATATCAAGTACAAGTTTGAGCATATTGAGCATAATAATTGAACAGAAGATTTAAAAACGTTAAATATAAAAAGTTCTTTTTGTCTTGTAATTATTTCACAATTAGTGCAATTTTGTGATGTGTGTTTATCTCACTTGGCTGGTTGATCTGCCACGCTGGGCCCCCTTTAATCCCGGGTCCCCTGGCCATGTTGGTAAGACATTTTATCATTCAGTGATTTTACAAAGCGAGTAATTTCTTAGTGTGCTGCTTTGAATGGCAGAGACGTACAGAAATGAAACTGTGCATGCATCACCTCAAGACAAATCCTAATGCGCAAGGACTTTCATTGCGGTCATTATTTTTCTTTCATACTACTCAGGTAGATAATAATATTTATAATGAAAATGAACGCCTTGCGTACATACACATACCTACCTAATAAAGGTGATTGATTACACATTCGACAATAAATAGTATCACATGTTCATTTAAAATAATTACAAGATAAAAATAACTTTTTACATACAACGTTTTTAAATTTTCTGTTGAATCATATAAACTTGACTTGACTAGCTTAAACGATCAAAAAAAATGTACTTGATAGAAATAATACTGAAATGTCATTTTGATATTCATATTGATTTCCATAGTAACGCACGTATATATTAATAATTTAGTTGCTAGGACCCCAGACCCCTAGCAACCAATAATGGTGTCGAAATAACTTTTCATACAAAACAGAATTATTTGAAAATGAATTCAATTTTACTTAAAGATGGCTAAAAGAAACTTCAAAATACATTGATAATTTATACATAAATAATTATAAGATAAAAAGAACTTTTTATATACCACGTTTTGAAATTTTCTGTTGAATCATATAAACTTGACAGTTCTATGTATTAATAATTTAGGACAAATAAGGCAATTGTCAACAAATCATTTTTTTGCTATTTTGCAACAAACAAATATAGAATACTGAAATGTCATTTTGATTTCTATAGTAATGCACGTATATATTAATAATTTAGTTGGAAGGACCACCCCCTTAGCAACCTATAATAGTGGATTGGATTATGGATTTCTTCCGAAATAACTTTTCATACAAAACAGAATTAACTGAAAATGAATTCAATTCTACTTAAAGATGGCTAAACGTATTAAAAGAATGCATTGGCATCGTGTTCTGATATATTCTAAAAGTTTCAAATGTCTAGCTAGTCGGGAAGTTAGTTAAAAATCGATTGCAAGATTTGTACTGGACAAATAAGAATATGAGCTAACGATGAACATGTTTCCAATCGACATAAATCTACATACTTTCTTACTACAGGTACCCATGCATAGAGTTGGGTATTTTCCGAGAAAATCTCAATCTCGAGATTCGGGATTTCCAGAAAAGAATTCTTGAGAATTCTCGAGATATCGGGAAATTAAAAAAACACCTGTAAAAATCCTAAAATCGGTGTAAAAACAGACAAATTCCAAAAAAATATGTTTTTTTTTATTTATGTGAGAAGACAAACAAAATAGAAGTAGGAAAACAAAAATAATTCAAAACATTACTTATTAAAATAGAATTTCAAAAAACACAGACTGTCAATCGCTGCGTCTGACAATCGCATAAGCTTTTGGGACACAGAATTCCCTGATGTTGTAAAAATTTCGCTCATTTTGAGTCGACATTGGCTTAATTGTGTTAAATGCCCCAATCAGTCTTTGAACGTTTCGTGTTATAATTATGTCCACTTTTTTCATATAGAAAATCGTTTTTCAATTAATATTTGATAATAAAGGAATCTCGAATCCCGAAAAAAGATTCTCGAGATCCGGGATTTCCCCAAATGTAAAAAATTTCAATTCTCGAGATTCGGGATGGGAAATCTCGAAAATTTCTCGAGAATTCCCGTCGGGAAATTTCCGAAACCCAACTCTACCTATGCATACTATTTGACAACATTTTAGATATATTTCTGATTTGATATTAAGCGATGCCTTTTCCACGAGACATTTTTGTTTGCGAAATTTTTACGTCAGCACCCCGAACCTCTTCATCTCTACCAAGAAATTAAAAAAGTGGATATATGTTGGTACACGATTCTTGCCCATATTCATATGGTTTTTGGAAGAAATAAAATATATAAACGGTTTCGCGTTTTTTATTCTTAAATGAACAATGAAAATAATGTCAAAAACACCATTTGACGACGATTTTTGATAATGATTTCAATCTAAGAAAAATTGTTTAGAAAGAGAGTAAAATTGTCTTTCACACATTGTGGAGATTAACGATAGCCAATTATTTGGATAGCGATAAGCAAAAAGGAACCAACTAACGTTTTTAGGTATTTTAAGTTATAAATGGGAACTTCCAAATTTCAATTTACCAAAGAGATCCAAGTTCAATTTGGTCTAGCTTCCATTATATTTACATAATTTTCTTTTTGCTTAACGGATAAATGTTCTAAACCTCAAATTTTCTGTTATGAAAAAAGAACCAACTGCTAAGTATCTGTCATATTCAGTATCAAAGTGTCAAAAGAGGCAAGAGGTCAAGGTTTCTTTGATGGTATGGAGTACTCTATCTTTACCTTACGTTATTTTGCTTAGGTTATTAGAGATATACAAATACTTATTTGCAGTTTGATATTTTATGATAAATAAATAGTTTACAACTTTGCAAGTAACATGGAATAAGAAAAAAGAGAATCAGCAGTTGGTTCCTTAATGTAAAATAATTTCTAGTGATTGTTTGTATGGAAAATGTCATAAAATGAAAAGGAACCAACTGTATATTTGATTAATATCCTAAGATATATTACTGTATTTTATATTCTTTTACTGGCATGTAATAGATATTATATTAATAATAGTCACAGTATTTAATAGTTTTCACGTTCACAACATTTACATAAAGTATATAAAAACATGTACAGACTTTGAAACTCAATATTTCCATTTAACAATTTTGCAGTTGGTTCTCTTATGCTTATCTCAATCCATTTTAGATCATCTTCCATCTTATTATCGCCGAATAAATGTGTGATTTTCGAACATATTACCTGCATTAATTTTAGAAAATGTATGCACAGTGACGTCCCGTAGGGGTAACCAGATTGAGCGTCGCTTGGGGGCGGCAGTTACTCGAAGGGTGGCAAATTGAGGAGAATAATTTGGTAGATATATTTAGAATTAGCTACCTAAACTTAGTACCTAAGAAATAACGAAAACATCTTTCCATAAAAAAATTCAGCTCACTGGTTGGAAACAAAATGAAATAACATACAAGATTTAACAAAACTGTATTTTTTTGTCGGGTTCACGATGTCTAGTTTACTTCCGTTGCCCTTCAACGTCCATGGTGACCAGAAACGACATGTGCATGGATGATAAAAAATGGGGCGTTAGTTTGGCGTTGCCCAGGGGCGGCATTTTGTCTAGGGACGTCACTATGTATGCATGTTTTTCCATGTGTCACACAAATATTGCTTTTCATTTTTAGTTGACTGACGGCTGAGTATTATTTTAAACAGCCATTAAGTTTATCTAATTCCTAGTAAAAGTATTTTAATTCGAATTAAAATATTTGTGGTGAATTAAGAAACCGGGATTTCACACATTCTTAAATATTTATCATTAAAATGGTACCTATGAGTTTCTACTTAGTTTTACACCTACTTAGATATTGTATTTTTTGGTTCTTGTATTCAATATTGTGGTTCTTTATCGTTTTGTACATTTCTTTTACAGCAAATATAAAAGTAAAAATTCAAATTTATGACAAAAAGTGGTCAACATTGTATGCCATGTCAGTTTATAACAACAAATTCCAATAAGAATGACAAGTAAGACCGGCACTAGTTGGAAAGTTGCGCTCCACACCAATAACACACGACACGTGACACGACATGGTAGATAAGTACACATTAATATTATGCACTTTTTACCAAAGTTCGCCGTTTATAATTGAATTATGCATCTTATAGATCACTCTTTACAATTAATAGCATTAAGTCTATTAAAGCCGAATAAAAATGGGCGTTTACAAACTTTGTAAATATACCTGCATAAAGTGAGGTCGAGATCATTCTTTTCACCTGTCGTAATAATAAAAATAATAATTATCAGGTTAAAGGTGTCATATTATTCTTACCGCGAACACTTGATTTCCCAAACAGAGATCGTCGGTTCTTTCTTCAATCTGCACTTCAAAATTGCGGAGAACATTGTTTGAGCCGGTCAATAAATAATAACTAATTGTACCTAATGTGTCGTGTGCTATAACTTCAGCGGTCACATCTTAAATTTCAATAAACGGGTAAAGTATTGTCAGTCTGGTGTTGCATTTTTAATTAATCCGAAAACTTGGCGCCTGATCGAGTATCGCGAGATAGTTATTATTACTTTATACAGTTTTGGATACTTTTATTAACTTATACGGACTGGAGACGACGATTCGCAGACAAAGTATTACGGAACTTTCCACATGAAGTTTACTGTTCACACATTCCGTCAGCGAAATCACAATACCCGCGACTAAAAAGTTATGAGTTCACACAGCGACAGCGCACGAATGGCGTGGTATGCGAAGAGATCAAACGCCGACTGGAGGACTGCACACACGCCCGCGCCGATACTTTACAATTATAAAATCATAAGCCGATCCGAGTTATTTATCGCGACTGATCGAATCGAGCAATAAAAAACCGCTATGCATTCTGAATTATTAGCATTCGACGAAAAGACCGAGAGGCGAGCCGGAGCGACGGTTTCTTGGATTCTCTTCTCTTGTCGGGACGTTGGTCCCGGGCGCGCCACGCAACACTCACACATTCACACGCGCGCATCGGCCGGCAGCCACAGGTGAGCTGAGACAGCGCGCACACAGACGAGGACAGGTGGAATGAGAGGGAAAAAACTATTCTTTTGTAGCCATGCGCGAGTGTATTGGAGAATAACATCTTAACTGCCACCATAAAACACGTTGCCGACAGATAGTTACAAACAAAACTGCGAGCACACCTGCGATTCCTAAAGCGTCAATGACATTGAGCTACTTTACGAGCTGCTTGTTGGCGAATTTACAATATGCCTGTAAAGTCGCACAGTGTCATCATCGAACATGCTAACAAGCAGATTGTAAACAATCTACCGAGAAAAGTTAAAAGCCGGTCAACTTTACACGCTACCTACTGCGTCTGCGCAGTAAAGCGTAGTAGCGACCTCCCGGTAAAGCCTCAATTACATTGAGCTTCTTTACGAGCTGTTTGTTGGCGAATTTATAATCTGCCTGTAAATTCGCCCAGTGTAAAGCCTCAATTACATTGAGCTTCTTTACCAGCTGTTTATTGGCGAATTTACAATCTGCCTGTAAAGACGCCCAGTGTAATCATCGAATAAGCTAATAAGCAGGTTGTAAACACTCTACCGAGAAAAGTTGAAAGCCGGTCAACTTTATACCCTACACGCCGGCGTGTGGGCCTACTGCGTCTGCGCAGTAGAGCGCAGTACCAACCTCCCGGTAAAAAAACGAACTACGTTCCGTCAAAATAGTGGCTGGCTTGTGGCTTTTCAGCGAATGGAAAGTTTTGTGTGTAATCATCAAATCGCAGTAGCTGAACCGCCCGCTTTTAAATTCGCCAATAAACAGCTCGTAAAGAAGCTCAATGTAATTGAGGCTTAATCATCAAACAAGCTGACATTTCGATGATTACACTGGGCGAATTTACAGGCAGATTGTAAATTCGCCAATAAACAGCTCGTAAAGAAGCTCAATGTAATTGAGGCTTAAAAAACGAACCACGTTCTGTCAAAATAGTCGCTAGCTTGTTGGCTTCTCAGCGAATGGAAAGTTTTGTGTATCATCATCACAATCGCAGTAGCTGAATCGCCCGCTTTTAAATTCGCCAACAAACAGCTTGTAAAGTAGCTCAATATCATTGACGCATAAGTCGACTACTGCTGATGATGGCGATGACGAGTGCGCTCACACATGTTAGCTGTAATCAGTGTCAACATAACTGTCAATACCGATTTTAATAATGAAGGGTTTTTCACCTCTACCTTCTTGGTCATAAATTTAATATTGTCATTCACTCAGCGATACGATTTTCTTTGACGCAAATGACGCACTCGGTCGTCAGAAGGTTTAAAAGAAGGCGTCTAAACACCTCAAACTAGTCATACAATCATTCAATTATTATTCTTTTCTTTCGACCATGTCCGATCCTAATAGGATCATATGGGCCTCCACAGAGTAGAGGTTTAAATTATTACCTAAAGCATAACAAAATCCCTGCAACTTACATCAAAGTAGCTTATAACATAACAACAGATACGTACTTGTACACAAAAAAAAATAAACCACTAATATTATTATATGCCATTACAATCATTTTCAATAATAATTGTATAGAGAAACGATACTTATAGGTATCTAGTAATTGTAGTTACTAGATACCTTGGTAGTTGGAATTCGCGACTTTTATTTTATTTTTTATCGTGGGGGGCCTCAAAATCAGTCAGTGTTTCGAGCCTCCAACTCTCCAAGCCCGCCACTTTATACGTTATTTAATAATTCTTAATCATACTCGTAGCAATATGTATTGTTGATCATTCCATTCATCCAAGAAAAACAATTCTGTTGTGTAAACACAAATGACACAATGCATATTATGACGGTATATACTGACGGTAGGTACCTATATCGATAAAATACCCTTGAGACCGAAATGAATATAATCATAATAACACGCTAACAAAATTTGTTTTTTTATTAATTCATCATGGGCACTTCTGAATCGATTATAACCGCTGTATGGCAAAGATGAGTTTTGGTCCAATACAATAATTATTTGTTTTGTTAAGCGTCAATTACATTGAGCTTCTTTACGAGCTGTTTGTTGGCGAATTTAAAAGCGGGCGATTCAGCTACTGCGATTTGATGATTACACACATAACTTTCCATTCGCTGAGAAGCCACAAGCCAGCGACTATTTTGACGGAACGTAGTTCGTTTTTTTACCGGGAGGTTGGTACTGCGCTCTACTGCGCAGACGCAGTAAGCCCACACGCCGGCGTGTAGCGTGTAAAGTTGACCGGCTTTCGTGTTTACAATGCTTATTCGATGATTACACTGGGCGACTTTACAGGCAGATTGTAAATTCGCCAATAAACAGCTCGTAAAGAAGCTCAATGTAATTGAGGCTTTACCTACGCCAAAGAAGTATAACTTCTAATGCGCGTACATAAGTAAACACACCGATTTTTTGTTTACTGTATTATCGTAAATTTAACTATTTTAGGCAATGAGCGATCACACAGAATGAATCTCGTTCAAAAGATTGTGAAAGTAGTCAGTTACTGTTGTGTGGTACTATTTGAAAACACTACTTAGCGGTACAGAATGTGTTAAAAGTAGGTTGGGCCGTCTTTTCAATAAACACAGTTGAAAGCTTTTAAATAAATTGATTTCACGGTGAATAATACTATTTACGATTTACGAATAACCTTAATGATAATATTAGTGGATAGGTATTTCAAACATAAAACTACCGCAATACTCTGTACCTAATTGGCTACCCGAAAGTAGGCAGGTACTTATCTCACGTGGTAGAATATGAAATGGTGATCAGATGCTATTCTTTATGAATGCTTACCTAACAATGTTCAACGTATAAGTGCGAGGTCGTCAGTGACGTCCCGTGGGGGTAGGCAGATTGAGCGTCGCTTGGGGGCGGCAGTTACTCGAAGGGCGGCAAATCGAGGATAATCATTTGGAATATATAGAAATAGCTAAAATTATTTTGTTTACATGTTGTAAAATAAGAGCATAGTGAAAATGATAAATCTAATAATCTGTCTATTGCCAAATGGTACAAACCAAATGTGTCTGGTGATTTGGGTATATAACATAATTACCTACCTATTATTATATTATATTAGTTCGCTTTTTATATCTAAATTCAATTGTTTATATTTTAGTGGTATTTATTTTGTTAGTAATGTATCCATACAACATAATATTTCTTAGATATATACTGTATAAAATACTGTATAAAAAAATGGGGCGGCATTATGGCGCTGGCTAGGGGCGGCATTTTGTCTAGGGACGTCACTGGAGGTCGTTACGTCAATCCTATCGCGGAAATTTCTTGAAACAATCCAGTCGTTTCGACGTTTCAAAAATCGCGGGTCACGAAAAGTCTATAAGTTAATCAAATACTTTATTAAGTATACATACCTAATTGGAAAACAGTTGTGTTTATTTAACACGGTGAATTCCCTATGGTTGAGGTACCCTCTCCGAATTGGAAAGCGGTTACTGTGGAGAGGATTGTCAGAGGAACATGGCCCCCACAAGGGGGGGAGGCTGACAGGGCCTGGGGGCCGGGCTCAGAAGGGGCCCGGCGTGGTTAACCAGATAAGTGAAATAAATACACATCACAAATTGACCCTAACAGTAAAAAAGTCGCTTGCGGCGCTGATTTACTTCAAAATATTAATGTTGATTATGGTTTTAAAAGATGTACATAGTTATGCGATGCAATTTTTGATGTGTGGTCGATACTCGACAATTCAATAATTCAAGTGGATGTATTAATAATTACAAGATAAAAAGAACTTTTTATATACCACGTTTTTAAATTTTCTGTTGAATCATATAAACTTGAAAATTCTATGTATTAATAATTTTGGAAAAATAAGGCAATTGTCAATAAATCATTTTTTTGCTATTTTGCAACAAACAAACAAATATAGAATACTTAAATGTCATTTTGAGTTCCATATTAACGCACGTATATATTAATAATTTAGTTGCTAGGACCACCCCCTTAGCAACCAATAATAGTGGATTGGATTACGGATTTCTTCAGAAATAACTTTTCATACAAAACAGAATTTACTGAAAATGAATTCAATTCTACTTAACGATGGCTAAAAGTATTAAAATTATGCATTGGCATCGTGTTCTGACATATTCTAAAAGTTTCAAATGTCTACTATTCAGGAAGTTAGTTAAAAATCGATTGCAAGATTTGTACTTGATAAACAACCACCGGACAAACAAGAATACGAGCTAAGAAAAACGTGGTAAAAAATCGCTAAAAATATACTAAATAACTAATTACTCTTAATTTTGCCTCGAACACCATTTGGAAAATGTTACTGTAGAGCGTCATACTGCCTTTAATGACGTTAGTTATATGTAGGGGGGGCACCAAAGATTCTGGCCTGGGGGCCCGCTTCAGGGTGTGGGGGGCATGCGGAGGACTAAATTCATCCTGATGGTGACGATTAAATATTGGTAGTATGCGAGCACAATGAATGTTTTTAAATCGGTGACAGGTTTTTGGAAATTAACCTGTATAAAGGAATATTATTTTGGTATTTTGGTAAATATGCATAAATCCTATACCTGCGTATGTTATGCACTTACCCAGACTCTTCCTAAATAAATCAAATGTTTGGGATCATGAATCTTCGCATGTTGAGAATTGTTTTACACCACACCAGATTAATAAGATATAAAAGGTTCGTATCATTCAACCTGAATCAAACAAATCAAACTAAACCATGGACAATATACGTACAAATTGTATGAGTAAAAAATACACCGGAAATGCTTTGAGATTTGACGTTTGGGAAGTGTATCATTGAAAATCAAACCGTTCTCGGACCATCATAAATCGTTTGACATGAAACTTCAAACCAATTCGGATGGTTCATAGACTAATGACGATCTGTCAAACGTCAGAAAAGCGTTTCCGTGTACATTCTACCAAACGGTCCCAAATCACACAAATCCAACGTGCAATTTGATTTGTTCAATGCAGGTTGAATGATACGAACCTAAAATAAATATGAAAGCCAGGTTCAGCTTATTATTTTATTTTCGTAATATAACTCAACTGTGCCATCTTCCTCTGCCTACATAAATATAAATGAAAATGATGTCCTGAATGGGTATTGAATTGAATCCATATTCACCTTTTCATAGACAGGTATTTTCTTGAAAATATCTTTGAAACCAGGTCTCGAGATGGACCGGAGTGTACCGGAGCGCCGTTCCGGTTTGTGAAATCGGTAAAATTATCGCTCTGTCTCGTGGAAAAAAAATAATTTGACCTTCTGAAATCGACAGGATAATAATATAACAAAAAAATCTAACAAACTTATTTTTTTTAAATACACAACTAATAATATGTTAATATCTTCAGAAAATTGTCGAGCGCTCCGGTTCATAAACTTTCCATTTCGAGCGCTGTTTGAAACCAATTGCTAAACTGAAATAATATTAATTATTATGTGCTTTTTAAAAACGAATTTACTGGATATGTGGTAAGTAGTTGGTACCTACCAACAATACCACAAGATATCAATCGCACTGATTAGGTACCTCCAACAAGACATGCGTTCGTTAGCGATAACTGCCAAAGAATCTTTTATTTAATCTAACCTTTCCTTTAATGTTCCAGTTTTTTTATAAAATATACGTTTTTCAATACACTTTCCATGACTAAAATAAATTTAGTCTATGACTCGATATAATATCCGAATTTGATTTTATGCCTCTGTGCGTAATGTCTGTGAATATGCTGAAATCTATCATTATGAACATGCACGCGATCATGTACCTATATATTTTATTTAAGATTTTCTCGAATTATATTTTTTCAAGCGGCATAATAATAATATTTATTAGGATACCTCTGAGGATTGCTCGATTTGTTCGATTGTCCAACCGGATTCCGGCGTCTGGAAGCCTGGCCTGCTTTGACCTGGAACGATGCAAGAAGACTGGCGAGCGACAGGGATTCTTGAAGGCGCCTCGTGGTGTCCATAATACGCTCCGTCCAAGGGACGGATATTGCCGAAAAGGAAGAAGAGGATTTCTCGATGAGCATCCTTTGAATGTCACTGGTGTTTAGTGGTTGCTTTTTTTCCGGAAACAATAAATGCCGAATGTGTTGTTATCATTAGCAGTCCTCTCCACTGATATTAGATGTAGTTACCTACCTACATTATTATTAGGCATATAAATCACCAATTAATTACACACATTAATTGATAGATTTATCTCATCACAATAATTAATAGGTATGTAGGTATTTATTACAACGTTTTTATTAGCTCGTATTCTTGTTTGTCCGGTGGTTGTTTGTCCGGTACAAATCTTGCAATCGATTTTTAACTAACTTCCCGACTAGCTAGACATTTGAAACTTTTAGAATATATCAGAACACGATGCCGATGCATTCTTTTAATACTTTTAGCCATCTTGCAGAATTGAATTCATTTTCAGTTAATTCTGCTTTGTATGGAAAGTTATTTCAGAAAAATCCATAAATAGTAAAAGACTATTATTGGTTGCTAAGAAGGTGGTCATAGCAACTAAATTATTAATATATACTTCCGTTACTATGGAAATCAAAATGAAATGTAAAAAATACATTTCAGTATTCTATATTTGTTTGTTTTTATTTACTTCATAATATCAAGTACAAGTTTGAGCATATTGAGCATTCAACAGACCATTCAACAGAAAATTTAAAAACGTTGTATATAAAAAGTTCTTTTTATCTTGTAATTATTTTTATATTTTAAAAACCTTCTAAAATATTGTTAAGTATAAGTGTTATATCTAAGTTATGATGATCTGGTTCTAAATTCGTAAAATTAAAACCAAAAATTACTCAAAACATTAGATTTATCAGATTCAAATCATTATCTACTCCTACATGTTTCTTATTTTTATATTTTATTTTAAAATTCAAATTTATTTTTGTAGTTGGGTGTAAAGCTTCCTTTTGCTAGATATCTGTGTACTTTTTATTTGATGTCTTCTGAAAATTAGTTGTGAAGAAACAAGATTTGGCTTAGGTAGATAAGGAAGGCTACAGCATTAAAATTTCGTACAAGAGATCCACAATCCACGGAATAATCTAACAATATGTAAATTTATATGTAATACCTAGAGTGTAAATAAATTTATTATAATTAATTCATTCGGATAAATAAAGTTTTGACGCGTGCAATTATGTTTTCGTTACACGCGCGCGATCGCGGCGGAGACGCCTTCAATTTTCAAATCAACTGTATTTTATGATTAGAGGCTCCTATGTTCTAGTACACGATTATGATAGCATTGAAGATACCCACAGGACCGGCCCGCGAACTCGGGCAATCCTCCGGGATGTCTAGATTCAGGAAAACAATATATATTTTTAGAGAAAGTAAAATAATTATTCATTTTCACTCGGTTGGGTCTGGGCAGAATACAAAATGAAACGAAAGCATGGTCTAACTAGGTATTACCTAAATTATTTCACTGTTACCAATCAAATAACTCATATTTAAAATCTGTGGGTCTATTCTATTCTTATCGACCGCTAAAGTGATAAAGTGATACATATTATCATACTTAGGGTAGGTTTGTGTCAAAGTATTAGCACTTATTGCAACAATAAAATTACAACCAACTTATTGTAATTGTTACAATAAGTGCTAATAATACTTTGATACAAACCTACCCTAAGTTTGATAATATTTATCACTTTATCACTTTAGCAGTCGATAAGTATAGAATAGACCCTCTGGAATCTGAAGACATTATACCTACCTAGTTTCCAGTTTTATCAGAATATGGTAATACCTAAATGGCAAAAAGCTGACTTACTTTGATCAACGTATTTTTACTATAACCTAATTACAAACCAGTAACACCTTGAAAACTTTTGAGAGAGGATGATAATATAAAAAAAATATGACAATTATATTTATAGGTAGGTACTAACGTAAACACCCAAAATATAATTAAAATTATGTACCTACCTATGCGCATACTGAAGGCTGTTTATCAAATAATAAATACCAATCCAAATCGCATAAAACTGTATGAATTAATTCTTAATCGGAAATCCATTTTTAAAATCAGAATCCACGTGGCTGGAGCCCAACAAGCTCTACCTCCAATGTAAAAGAACATTTTATTATAGAACCCCTTGGGAGCGTGCCACCAAAAATACGTTTGCTTGGGACAGCAAAGTCACGGTGCGGCCCTGGTCACTCATCCACGAAATTCCTTAAACGTTCGTTTTGTATACAAATTATGCTTTAATAACTAAAAAAATGTAACATTGAAATATTTACGAGCATTAGATACATTTTCTTGGTTCATAATATTTTTTTATTAATTAAGAAATAATAGTACTTAATACCTATTTAACTTACCGATTTAATCTTATTCATTATTAAATATGACACATTAACAGGAATAATCATTTAAGTTGACTAGGTACTACTATCTAATTAGGTACCTACATTGGCAGATAAGTTAATATTATTTCAGTGATTTCAAACCGTTTTTAGTTGGCGGAACCGTTTTAATATATTGTCATTTTTTCAACCGTTTAACATTATATTATACAAGACGTGTATTTTGCGGTACCTATTTTATATAAATCTATTCAATAATAATCACCAGGATCACACGAATATTTTACCTACTCGGTATTGAGACCCTTACCTGCGACCTTAGATGACCAGCAAGTGATGATATCTAATCGTCACCCCTTCTCGCTTCCAATTTACGTTGTGATCCACGGACGAAGTCTAGCAGCACGTAGAGTAAAATATTATAAAACATGTTTGAAATCCAACGAGCCTGGTCTGCGGATTAAAAAGTCCTCAGATCTGGGGTGCTCCACGCGAAAATAAAGTCCGAAGACTGTAAATCATCTGACTCGCGTGCCAATGGAGCGCTGGCATAAACGGCAATGGCCCAATCTTACCCTTTTTACGGTATTACTTAGGGAAAATATACTTGAAAAACAGCAGCACTGGATTTAATGTTTAAGAGCCACGTAGGGTGGCAACACAAGGCAATATAGAAAAATATAGAATAGGTGGCGATTGGCGAATAAATACAACAGAAAGTTCATCGGTTGAAGATTTTGACATATTCGGCGTGTTTATTAATATTATAGACGCAAAATTTGTTTCAGTTTTGAAAAAAATAAGAAAGAAGGAGATCAACTCACCATGCCTCAATATTCAGGTACTCGCGATTCTGCGCTTGTATGTTAAAAATTGCAAAGTCACCGGGTCCGGCCGATAGGTTATGTCAAATCTGTAATGTCATTCTATACTCGACGCTAACGAAAACAATGTTTTTTCAAACGAACGATTGCTAACTTTTAATTGTTTTATATTTTATTTTATTCTCGATTCAGGATTACGCAAACTCGGTTTTCACCTCATCCAATTTCGATAGTTAAATTATTTAAAATCAGTTGCGACTTTGTGCAAGATTTTACCTCATCGTATCTTTTTGAAAATACGAAGGAGATAATACCACGCATACAGTAAAATTACAGAAAATTTACACCTCGAATGGTACCTTAAGTCACTTTACAATATTGTAGAAAAACACTTATTTTCATTAACATGTTTATTTATATTGTAAGCTCATCTTAAAAACCCTTGAAAAACCAAAATTTGTTAATACAACCTCCACTCTGGAAACCCGTATGGTCCTGGTCTTATTGAATATTATTATTATTCAATCGTGGGATTTGAATCTGCATCAAAAACGAGCAATCTGACCTTGTTCCTATACGCCAGTGGCGAAGGGTGGAGGTAGGCTGTTAAGATCCACCATAAATAGTGCACATTAGACTTTGTCAGTCATACATATTTGTTTTCATTGAAATAATACTACAATTTACAGATGGTCTTGATTAGTTTTTAAAATTCAATTAAACCCTGCGACAACCAAGCCATTATAGATAGTAATCAAAAAATACTGGTCTATAAAACATCTAAAATTATGCAATTAAATCATATATAACTTTGGATATTTATAGATAGAATAATATTTTTTATCTATTATAGTTTGGTTTAGGCAGGAATTAATAAATTTAAAAAAATGAACCAACAATATGTATAATATGTATTCTTAATCCAACGAAAACAAATAAGTATGAATGGAAAAGTGTGCACAATTTTGTCGTATCGCCCAAAATATACCAAAACTGTTATGGTTTGGTTTAGGCAGGATTTTTAAAACTAACCAACACCATCTGTAAATTGTAGTCTTAGTTCAATGAAAACAAATATGTATGACTAACAAAATTTAATGTGCACTATTTATGTCGGATCTTTATAGCCGCCCTTCGCTACTGCTATACGCCATACAGCCTCACCCGGCATATTGTTAGATTTTTTAATTATCAGTCTTTGAATGATTTTCAGTAAAAATAAAATGGGGAAAGGAATCTTTCCAAGGAGTGGAGGTAAACACGGACGAGGACCCCATACTGTTCAAGGCCCAGATATTTGCTCTGACGGGCGTGCAGCCCGACCGACAGAAAGTAATGTGCAAGGGTGTCACGCTCAGGGATGAAGATTGGGGGAACATCAAACTTGCCAATGTGAGACTGACAATGTTGCACTTGTTATCTATGTAATATATTATATTGTTTAAGTATGTGGATTAGGTTACATAATAACTATTTTAATTAACGGCCTCCTGACTATATTTGGCAGTCATTAAATATAATCATGTACTCAAAGTGAAAAGAAGTGTAAATGATTGCGATTAAAATAATTAGGGAGCGATGGTGCTGGTGATGGGCAGCAAAGAAGAGGACGTGCCGGTGGAACCGGCAGACAAACCTAAATTCCTGGAAGACATGACCGAGACTGAACTCGCTTCCGCCGTAAGTCTCACATTTATTTACTGTTCATAAAAAAATTGAAAAAGATTATCATCCGCTATATTGCTAATTTTAAGTATTTTTGACAAACTTGCACATTATCGTAAAAAAAAATAATTTTCATTTACTTGTTTTCGACGAAGCAAAATTGTATTGAGTGCTGATTATCTATGCAAACACGAAAGACTAGCAGCATAAAAAATTCTTATATTCAAACTATAAAATCAGTTTGCTATTTTTTGTATGCATGCATTTATTCCATAAAGCAACTATTTAATTATTTAAAGTTTATATTTTTTTTTTTACCATGTCGATCCTAATAAGATCATAATATGGGCCTCCACAGAGTGGAGGTTTGTATTAACAAATTTAGTTTTTTTTTACAAGAAATGGATGTCGGCCACTTGCTCAACCTATTAGTTCCATACCTACTTTGACTCATACACAAATTGAAAAACAATATGTGTACTTGCCAGATCCAGGATTCGAACCTGGGACCCCCGATGCTATAGGCTGACGCTTAAGCCACGCCGCCATCGGGGGACTATTTAATTACATATTAACTAATAATATGTAATTATTTAATTTATTATAATATTCTGCAGTTTTCATACTTCCGTCATATTATAATTATATTATCATGTCAATTTGAATATTTTCAAAGTTTATGAAAAATGAAATTCACAAAATGGCAACATTTTCGATTGCTATGTTATTTGTTGTTTCACTAAACTCTCTGGATTAGGTTCATAATTAGTTAGTCATACATAAAACCTATATCTTTGCATTAGACCTTAAGTATTATTCATTCCTAAATGTAGCCTAGCTTGTCAAGCGACCAACCCAACGGGTTGGGCGAACAGCGAACAACTCTTAAAAATTTTGTTAACCTCTATCCTGTAAAGGTCCATATGCTCCGCTCAAGAGTGGACATGATAATGTACTTTATTATTACTTATTCCAAAATAATATAAATGGCGTACATAAATGCGAAACGAAAAAGGCGATAACTCTTAAAATGTAACATTGAGTTAAATATGCATAAATGAGAAAAGGGGCGAAGAGTCGAAACAATGTCTGATATAGTACCTACATTTCACAAAGAAACATTGAAGATACAAAGGTTTCCTGAAAAGGGGTGATCTATACTTATCTCCCTTTTCCTTTCACTCACAGGTTTTTTAACGATTGTGTGATTTTGCAGTTCGATCTTCCAGCGGGACTGACTAACTTAGGAAACACATGTTACATGAACGCCACCGTCCAGTGCCTCAAGACTGTACCCGAATTGAGAGACACTCTTCAAAAGTTTGAAGGTGATTCGCTTCTTTCAATTGTAGTACTATTTCATATTCCTAAATATTGATGAATATCATGATTGCTATTAAATACTCCTGCTACTTAATTGTTGGGTAAACCGTGGGTTCAAATCCCATTCGGTGTAAATATTTTTCAAAAAACAAATCTGAAAGGTATGTTTCTGACGGCGGTCTGTGTTGATGTCTTCCTGTGATTACTTACTTAGGTGCATATTTACACAGGTATAAATTTGCACGATTCTTTATCTAAATAATTATTGTTAATTGTATACACCAAATACTTCATTTGGCCAGTGATTCCCAACGTGGGGCGTATGCCCCACCGGGGAGCAATTTGAATGTTTTGGGGGGGGGCAAAAAAGTCATCTTGAAAATCATTTGAAGACGAAGCATAGCACAAGGATCGCACTAATTTTCTTCCGAGTTCTACATGTAACGTAATATACATATTTACTTACGAAAGTTAAATTAAATATAGTATTGCCTTTGTGCATTTTTTATTTGAGAATTAGGTAACTATAAAATTTTGACCCTCATGAGATTTTTGAAGCGTTGAAATGGGGGTTGGCAGAAATAAGGTTGGGAAACACTTTAGACTGATTACATTACTGCTATGTGTTTTCTCTCAGCCTATTTAATCCATTGGTTAATTAATCTTTTATCATCTTCGCAGAAATTGTACAGTTTTTACAATGTCCGAGTGACAGCTCCAAGATACCATCTCCAGAAGTTCAATATGTTTGATTGACAATGGTGGGCATTTGCCATCCCCACGCCATTTCACAAAACAAACAAACAGATATGTAAAGGAGCGCTGCAAAGGCGTGTGCCTTGGATTTCCTGAAAGAGTGAAAAAGTATTAATGTTACATAAATGTTACAATCATCACTTCAGGTGGCAGGTCAGGCGAGATGGCAGGCACATTGGTCGGGGCGCTGCGGGACACGTGGCAAGCCATGGAGGGGGCGGCGCGCATTGCTCCTCTCACCCTGCTGGCTGCGCTGCACTCCGCCCTGCCGCGCTTCAAAGAGCGCGAGGCACGGGGACCGGGCGGGGCGCAGGGGGCGGGAGGCGGCGGTTGGGCGCAACAGGACGCTAACGAGTGCTGGACAGAGTTGGTTCGCATGCTTCAACAGAAACTGCCTTCATCCAAAGGAAACAGCGAGTGAGTGTCCCATATGTATCACAATATCTAAAGAGTAATAGGTACCTACCATACTAATAGGATTAATACAAAGATGTCGATAAAAACCTTCTTTATAAATAGAGCCTAAATGTATGAAATGGAAGCAATAAAAAGACCTCTGGTCAACTGATCGGGTTAGCTGCATGTGACCACGTTTTAAACTCATTTGAAGAAAACTTCAGATTTTAACTATAATGGGGCGAATCACACATTACCATCACTATGTGCTGTCACCGTATGTTTGCGCTACCGTAAAAAACTATGCAATGTCGTTTTTCTTAGTATTTAAAATGTTCCCGGACTGATGTTCCCATCCCTTAGCACATTTTGAACCAAAAACATATATTGTCAGTTGACAAAATCTGCTGATATGGCTAAAACAACAACGAGGTTACCTCAAGCGTAACACGGTACATCATCAACCGCAGGAGCCAGTAAACGTTAATTTTTCTAGAGGTTTTCGAATTTTCAACTCATGTAAAAACCGCATGCTCTTTGTTTTTAGCGGTTTGGTCTATGGATTTTCTGATGTATTAATGTTGTTAATGTAATGTTGCAGGACGGTGATTGACGAATACTTTGGTGGGAAGCTGGACACGGAGATGAAGTGCGCGGAGAGTGAGGAGGAGCCGCTGGCCACGGGCGAAGAGACCTTCCTTCAGCTCAGCTGCTTCATCTCACAAGATGTCAAATATCTGCAGTCAGGACTGAGATCGGTGACTATTGCTTACCATTTTGATAGCAGTTCTCATATTCCAATATGCAAGCCTCTGGATTCGATTCCTGGTGTATTTCTCAAAGCCTGGCTGTTTTTGTGATTGCTTCAATTCGACTACTATACTACTGTCACATATATATATATTTTTTTTAAATAACACCGTTACCAATGTCACTTTTAACATTTTGTCAAGGCTGTCCTTTGCTCAAGATATAAATCCATAATCCTCCGCCGACATGGATGTACAAAATTATGTGGTGTGTCAAATACCGCTCTATCTCCGTTTAATAATATTTCATTTGACATGATTTTAAAAACGTTGATAATTTTTTCATAACTTGAAAATGAATTTCGAAAATATATCTATTTAATATTATGTATGTATCTTTCGAATGAATCATATTTTGATTATGAAATATATCATGTATGTTTTTTTTGTTCCAGAAAATGCAAGAACAAATTACCAAAATGTCATCTGTATTAGGTAGAGACGCCGTATTTACAAAAACAGTAAGGAAATATTTATCATTTGGTTACCTTATTTCTGACAGTACAGAATAATCTGTCATGAAAATTTTGTGGGCCATATTAAAAACATGGCTATACTATAGGTCGTAGGACATGGGGCCCCCAACCCTGTTTTCAACGGGAGCACATTAATAGCCAAAAATGGAATGGCAGGCAATTCGTTTTTACATTAGATATTAACTTAAGACAGACATTTTTGACAAATAAATATTATAAAATTAATCCGACCGGGGGGGATAGATACTTGATGGATTTGAATTTAAATTCTAATTGCTTTATGTTAGTCGTTTTTTGCGACCCATGTTTCGCCTTTTCACCAACGGTAAATGCACATTGGCAACAAATACCGTTAAATCGTGCTTATATAATAATTTTTTATTCAATAAAACAAGATAAAATCCTTATTACCTACCAAATAAAATGTTGGGAATTTAAAATAATTATGTTCGACAAACTGCAATATGTCGTCACCCACCGATTTGGATAAATTGATATTTTTGTTGATTCTATCGAGGAGTTTTAGTATTTAGTGAACCATTAGCTAATGAGAAATGTCACTAAACATACCTACCTACTTAAGGCTATACCTCAGTTGAGGCATGGTCTAAAAAGATCGTGGCTAGGCGATGCGCGGATTGCGGGTCGCGGGTGCAAATGACGCATGCCGAACGAAATATAATTTGTCATATAAATCCAACATGCGTCCATTTAATGTTCTGTTTATTGTTCTATTAGTAACAATAATAATATATTCATTGACATATTTTCTTTTTAAAGTAAATGGGTAACGTTTTCAGTCATCTTTAGACGATTTAAGAATTAATACCCCCATCGCCATCACGAAACAAATTGACGTATTCACACCTCGACGTTCGGTCTCCGAGTGCAAGCGAGTCCAAAATTTTGTCGCGCCTATAGTTGAAAATTATTTGCCGTTTCACTGAAGTATCGCCTTAAGGTTAAGGTATAATCCAAAATCGGTAAACTAAATAGATCAATGGCGGCACCAAAATGCCAGATTTTAAGAAGATATATTAGTTAAACATACATAAAAATAAAATGGAAAGTTGCATCTGACAGCATGCTGATTGATGATTTGTTGTGTGCACTCGTTTCAGGCCAAAATAAGCAGACTGCCTGCGTACCTGACAGTTCAATTCGTTAGATTTTATTACAAAGAGAAGGAGGCGATCAATGCCAAAATATTGAAAGATGTCAAATTCCCCATCGACCTGGACGTATATGAATTGTGTTCATCAAAACTACAAGAAAAACTATCCACGATGCGAAATAAATTTAAGGTAAGATTGATCATTCGATTACGTCACTATCATTTCAGGCCAGCCGGTGCGGGGCATTGCGCACGGATTCCACATTTCCTTACGCTGTTCGCCCATCTTGTTGCCATGCTTTTCTTTTGGCCTTTTAACAGTATCTTAACTGTGGTCCGTTTGATTTACAATATCCTCCATACATTTCCACACCAATACAGCAATTGCCTCCATGACTTCATGATATCAGGCACTTTTAGACGAGGCCAGTCTAATCTGAACTCAATCAACAAAATTGCTTTCGTGACTTCACACACAGACGTCATTTACCTTAATATCAACTGAAATGTGAAAACATACAAAACTAGTTAAAAACCATTCAACAAAGTGTCGTCATACGAAGAAGAAACACTTTTGCTAAATTTTTCTTCTTTCTTTCGACCATGTCCGATCCTAATAGGATCATATGGGCCCTCCACAGAGTGGAGGTTTGTATTAACAGATTTTATTTTTACAAGAAATGGATGTCAGCCACTTGCTCAACCTATTAGCTCCATACTCTGACTCTTACACAAATTGAAAAATAATATGTGTACTTGCCAGACCCAGGATTCGAACCTGGGACCTTCGACACTATAGACCAGCGCTTAAGCCACGCGGCTATCGTGCATGTGGTTTTTTTTTTGCTAAATAAGTAAGCAAAAAAAATATTTGGTTTATCCATCAATCGGAAATATGTATATCGATACAGAGTACATCTATCGTTGCAAGGGTTACTATGGTCATACGTCACTGTCATGATATAAAACATAGATCACCCACAATAACGGCAAGTTCATCCAAAAGTGATAAGCATACGGCGTTCAGTTGAATGTCAACTAAATTAGATAGATAAAGTTGACAAGCTGTGATTGCATCGAGTTATGTGTGAGGCTGGCGTATATGATTGTGAAAATCCAGATGCTCAATTCAATAAAATGGAAAACATTTCTACGATCTTTTGGGGTAACCGGTGACTGACGGTTAATTTGGGGACATTGTGTGTAGACATCAGCAGTCTGCGTGATGTCATCGATCTGATATAAATTATTTCTTTCAGGAAATAGATGAAGCAAAAGTAGAAGCATCCCTGAGTTCTAAAGGAAAAAGTCAAGGAGACTCAAAAAATCCTCCTCCAAAGCGAGACACAATCAAAACTGTTCAACCGTATTCATTTGAAGATGGTGGGTATAATTTTTACGAGATTTGCCAATTTTAATTCAGTCACTGAGAGACCTCGCCTTCTAATGAATTTAGAATCAATCGTTCTGTTCAATACCGAATGACAAAACCTAAATTAACAAGTCGACTGATATTTCTTTACTTTACCTGTATTGTTCCGTTGAGAGTTTTTTTTTTTGTACACAATTTTACCAAATCTTTTCACCTGTTCATCTGCAAGTCACAGCTCTACTCTTGTACCGCTCAGATTATTGTACCGTTATGTATGCAATGTCCTCCTGAACGTCACAACCGAGTACAATTTTACTGTCCCTTCAATTGGACAAAATGGAATCATATTTTTCATCAATAATCAGAATTGCATTTGCTCGATCATCCGAGGGAGGAAGGGAATAGCATAATGAAGAAATTCAGATGTTTGTCAAACCAAATTTAATATAGTTATGGCCAACAATGTTTTTGACTTCCGACTGTATACTTTGCGATTTGTGATTCAGACGTGGGCAGCAACAACAGCGGCTACTACAGCCTGCAAGCCGTGCTGACGCACCGCGGTCGCTCCTCATCCAGCGGTCACTACGTGGCTTGGGTCAAATGGAAGGGGGCGGGGGCGGCAGGTGTCGACCCCTCTTGGCTCAAGTGCGACGATGATGAGGTCACGGCTGTCACGCAGGACGAAGTCTTGAAACTCTCCGGAGGCGGTGAGTCCGCATTCCAAAATGATTTAATAATTCCAGAGTATTACCGTACGCGGCCTCCGCGTCATGGGAGTTTCTTTCTGGAATGCTCCCAGCACAACTTTGAAAGACACTCTTCGTTGCCCCATAGTGAACAACCGAAAGGACATGGGCGAGAACCGTGTGCTCATTTAACACGCAATATGTAACTACTTACGAGTGCGGCAGTTTCTTGTCTCATGTCTTGTAAGTACATAATATACGAGTGTTGAATAAAAAATAACTATAAAGTACATAAATGAGACTTCTACATATTTTCAAAAACCTATATGAGGCGTCTAATTCCAAAAAGCGATAAGTCCACATTTGGTCAAAATCGAGAAAAAAATACGCACGTATTCTTTGTGTAATTTTACACAATATGTATTGATCTATAAATTCCAAAACGCGACATAACCCTACGAAAAAAAATATTTTAAGTCTGATTTATTACAAAAAGCGCCAAGTCCATGTTTCATATTATTTAAAGCTTGGTTGATTTCACGCGTGTTTAAGTCAACCAATAAGGAAACGTTCAATATTGAAAAGGGCGTCTCCCATGCTGTAGCATCTGGTAAACTTATGACAGTGCCACGGAAATATGTGCCTTATGCGGGATAAATTAAAAAGTGAAGTACAAGTAGCGCTAAGTCCAATTTTATTTTGCCTATATTTATTACATTTAAGAGTTTATCGGCTGAAACAAATTGCCATTTGGTTCTAATTTCGACATAGAATACAACGGGAAAAAAAATCTCACATTAACACAAATAATTGAAGCTAGAAACATAAAAACGTTGTTTCCCGATAATATTGAATTATCGACTTGTCGCTTTTTGTAATTAGACGCCTTATATATTATACATGTCCACATAATATGGTCAAAACCTAATGAAAAATACATGAAAACTTAATATCTAATTTCACATAATGATCTAGGTATTTCTAAAGGCATATGAAAAAATAATATATTTAAAAACTTAATAGCTTACGGAAACCGACAACCTTACTAAAAAGATTTGAACAAATGCCGATATGTCCAATTTTATTTTGCCATATTACCGGTTGTTCGGCTAATAAAATTTGTTTTAATTTTATTTTTGTAAAAGAGATGTAATTAATTATTGTCTATAATGTTAGCATGTTTTTAAGCTTTCGCCGAATGTTCATCGTCATATATTTTACAGGCGACTGGCATTGCGCGTACGTACTGCTCTACGGCCCCCGAGTATTAGAAGTGGAATCAGAAAAAGAAACACCCGTCGAAATGGACACGGCATAGCATTAAACCGATTTAATAATAAGTTAATTATATAATTTGAGTCACATATAATTATGTATATTTTGTATTTTTTTCCAATGTCACAATAAGTTCTAAAATTTAAATCAAATATGGAACAAATGAGCTCTGTTAAAACATCAGTTATGTATGTTCATTCATTTGGTGAAATGATATTGTGTATAATAATTTGCGAAATACCCAATCTGTTTTATAATAAATAATGCTACAAATATTTAGTCGTTTTGATTTATCAATACCCTGTCTGATGGAATGTTAAATTCGGTTCTTTCATTTTTAAAAACATCCGTTTACAAGTGTTCTCCTGTCAAAGTTTTGCTGCTTTCTGACGCAAGAAAGTGGCGTAAAAGTAAAATAGTCTGTCGATTCTTTTGGGGATTGTTCGTTGGGATTCTCTTTAACAGGTTTTTGATAAACGGATTGAACTTTCCCCCGCTCATCGAATTCTGTGTGTCATTATTCATCTGCATAATCCTAGGTAAGCGTAAGTAGTTTGGCAAACGAGGATCACTCGCCTCTATATGTTTTTAATGTTAATTATTAATATGTTCAACCATTTTTTAGCTGCAGGAAATGCTATTTCTATTCAAACCCGTTGCATTACATCACTGGTTGTCCCGTCTCTTCTTGGAAAGTCGGGCAGGAGCGTGATTAAGGGACTCATATTATCATACATTGTTTCAGGTACAAACTGTTTAGTAATAAAAAATAATTAGGAATAAATCGTCGCTCTTCAGATAAAAGTCACCATCACTGAAATTATCATTTTTAGATATCGCTCTATGAATTGAATGATGAATGGTAATGATGCTAAAAAGAATGTTTGCTATCGGCTTTTCCGGCAGAATCCGACGACCGGTTTGACAAACGAGTCGCAATGTATTTAGATCGGCATCATTTTTTACTCTGACCGATGTTTGCTGTCATCTAACCCTGACATTTTTCAACATAGTTACCCATTTATTTGAGCAGCGTTCGCATGCATACACCTGACAGTGCCCTTTACCGGTTTACACACGTCTGTACCTCCTCGGAGCCGGAGTATATTAAGTCCGACTTTATCAAAAGTAAGTCAAATAGAGATTTTTTATCAAATCTAACAGGTCCAATTCACACTTTGAATCTATTCATAGCAGAAACCTGAAATTATTTAATTAATAAAGCCGTAATTATTAGGTACATTAAAACATTTTTTGAACTGTCACCGCGTATTTTTTTTCCTTCTGCGGCGAGACCGAAAGGAAGAATATACAGTGACAGCCCAAAAGTCGATTACGATTATAAATCTTGTTTATAATTGGTCCTTTGAGGAATAATTGGCACAATTGATATATTGTAGGCTATGAACCCACTATCGTGTGTGGGACCAAAGGACCGAATGCTATAATCCGATATAACTGTCAACATCCCCATCTTGACTATACGGAATTTACATATTGTAAACCTCATAATGGAGTTTTGCCATGATTACGCTCAATTCAATCAATCGTTGAAAGATCTGCGCGTGTCTAGGTCCTTTGAGCAATGTGATCAGCAACGGGAATGAAGTGGTGAATGTGTTCACGTGCGGCGTTTCTTTGAGGTACAATCTGACACAAGTAAAGTACGAGTTGA
The DNA here is from genome assembly GCF_057557595.1 of Rhyacophila brunnea. Lineage (NCBI taxonomy): Eukaryota > Metazoa > Arthropoda > Insecta > Trichoptera > Rhyacophilidae > Rhyacophila > Rhyacophila brunnea. The sequence continues at coordinate 11,807,343 of NW_028232816.1, read as the reverse complement.
TGCTTGAGCCGTTCCAACAAGCCGTACTCGGAGCTCACCTTGACTCGCGAGAAATAGAAGAAACAGTCAAGTACGTATCTGTCAACATTATACCGTAAGGATCTGGACTGTATTGTACGACAACATCTTCTTGGCTACGTGAAGGAAGACGCTGTTGTCGACTAAATGGGAGGAGCTTGTTAGTTTATAATGGAAGTGCGGTTAAAAATGGGAGGAGCATGTTAGTTCACAGTTTTAACACGTAGCCAAGAAGATGTCATAGAGTAGTGCAGTGCGAAATGGAATTTGGCCGCAACATAGTATCCGCTTTCGCAGATTACCGCCCGGGTATCAATTTCGAAATATTGATACTTTTATGAATTTTTTGGAAAATAATGCAAAAATGAAGATAAAACTACCCTGAATAGTGTAAATATTTTAATGCATTGTAATTGGCATTTGCCAATTCCCAGAAGGGATAAAATATAATGATCTGATATTGGATACAAAAAAAAATATTGATACTTTAACAGCAGCTTTTCATCTTACACACTACATTTTACAGTAGTGTGATGTTGTCTATACAAATACACGTTTTGCGAGATGCAGAGAAAGAATGGCAATAGTTTTACCATTTCCATAATTCTAATGGGTGCGATCGGACCGCAAATGTGCATCGGTTCTCTGATCGATGCTTCTCATATAGTGGGACTGAAAGGAATGCATCGGAGATAGGGAGGCCTTCACCCTGCTGCCCTGCTGATGACTCCGCATAATTTAACAACGATCAGGACCTATGATAGTAATCTTTAAACCTAAAAATAAGACAAAATCAGTCATGATCGTATTGTAAATTATGAAGACTAAGTACCTAGGTCATGGCCCCCACAAGGGGGGGGCTGACAGGGTTCTAGCCTGGCGGCCCGGGCTCACGAAGGGCCCGGCATGACGAGTCGACCAGACAAGTGAGATAAACACATCAAAAATTGCTCTAATAGTAAATTTAAACGCTATTTTACTTCAATGATATAAAAAATTTTAAATATTTGATTGTATGATACAATTTTTAACAGTGTGCCGATACTCGACAACTCCATAATTTAAATGGATGTAAGTACACATTAAAAATACAAAATATCGCGTAAAATACACCTTAATTTTACGCGTAGACCATTTGGAAAACGTTACTGCAGCTCGTCATACTGCCTTTACCCTTAGCGATAGGTAGAGGGCCCACATCAGGATGTGGGGGCCATGACCTAGGTACATAGGTACTGTATGTATATTTATATTCCAACCGAGAATTGAAAGTCAACATTATTCAAGTGCTAATATAGTTTATTATTATAATAAATTTATTCCAATGTTAATAAAATTTAATCTATTCACATTACAATGAAATCTTTAAGGGCGGACGTGCTCAGCGTGGGTCAAAATGGAGATTTTTTTCTATTTTCAAAGCGTGATCCTGGACATACCTTAAACGTTGTAGATAATCTATTTGTATAATTTTGAAGCCTTATTTTGAAGCGTTTAAAAAAAAGATTTTTTTTTTCGGTTAGGTACATGTTCAAATACGCGTGTTAACATGATCTTACTCCCTACTTCAATTTTAGTTTGTCAATTTATGGCTACGGCCGTATGTTGTATCTTAACCACTGGGGGATGACAAAAGAAATGGCGTATTTCAAAAAAACACTACCCTATTCAAAGGTCAATAATTATTATAAAGCAATCATTATTCATAGGATGTTTATCACACTTGAATGGTCAAAGACATAGCTTATAATTAGTATCTTTAGAATTATCATCAAATGTGTTGATCTTGCCGATTTTTTGAATAATAAAATGCCTAATTCTTGTCAAATTTGGGATCACAGAGATTATCAATATAATTTTTTATCGTAAATATTTTACTAAAATTATCTCGTCATAAATTATACTAATGGTTTTATAAATGCGTTTAAAAATTAATAAACGTAAAAAATCTTAACACCACTGCACAGTTATGTACCGAAATATGACTATATTCTAAAACATTAGAGCGAGAGGTTTAAAAGAATACTATTTTATGTAATAAAAATACTTTATGCAGTCATCAAATGTTTAAAATAAATATAAAGGATAATAAGGCTTCAAAATTATATAAATAGATTATCTACAACGTTTAAGGTATGTCCAGGATCATGCTTTGAAAATAGAACAAAAGCTCCATTTTGACCTACGCTGAGCATGTACCCCCTTAAGGGATCACAAACTGCAAAACCTGCCTTTTCAAACACTACTTTCTTTTGATATTTTTAGAGCTGTTCAAGATATTGTTAACGTCATCGGCAAAGAAATCGATGATAAATCGTATTACGCAAAAAAAAACGATTTCATTAAAAAAACAAAAAATATCGAAGGCGTCGAAACCACCACTGCCACTTTGGAGTTAGTATTTTGTTTTCAATTTATTTTGTGTTAAATGTTTCAGAGCATCCGTTTATTAACAGACAATTAACAGCGGAATGAATTCACTTCATTCATAAAGTTATTATGTACCTACTCACTGCGATATTGAAGAAAATTGATAATCTTCTTCTTTGGCCATATCCGCCCCTTAATTGGAGCATATGGACACCACACGGCGCCTTCAAGAATCCCCGTCGCTCGCCAGTCTTTTTGCTTCGTTCCAGATCAAACCAGCATCCCATAGCTCTGCCGTATACACTCTGTAGATAGTATTTAGCGGCCTTTCAGGACACTGGAATCCGGTCGGCTTGAAGAACAGGCAAGCCAGGTTGAGGTTCTCTTCTGGCATTCGCAGCACGTGGCTGAACCAGGTCCAACGTCGCCTCTTCACTTTCAGCACGATGAGAGGCTGCTTGGTGCGATAATCACCGATGCTAAAATAATTATAATTGTTTATGGATAATGTTCCATAGTACCATGGATTTGAGTGTCTCCATTGCAATTTTTAATGGTTCACACTATTGACGACAAAGAGGTTGGACGGATCGACGACAACGATAGATCCAAGCCTGAGGTCTCAACGGGAATCGTACCCGGTCCCTGGTATGAAAAACCAATCCATCGAACGAGAGCCGCCTATGCATTTACAGCAGATTATACAGGTTACATCGTTGGATTTTTCTTTCAATCCATTCCTGAATAATACAGTAAACAAAGAAATGCTTAAAAAATCTTGGAATTAAAATATTATAATCTACAATGATTTTTTTCATGCTGCAAGAGAATCTCCCCCCACCTGCTAATTTATGGCTCTCTTTCTCATAGCCTGAAGACGAGACGAGGAGCCTAGTATGTAAATGTCAACTTTGATTTCAATAATGTGCACCTGTTTTTAACTAGGCAATAGCAGCTTAAGCGTCGGCTTATATTGTCGTGGGTCTCGGGTTTAAATCCTGAGTGCGCGAATACACATAGTTTTTCAATTTGTGTTTGGAGTCAGAGTATAGACCTAATAGGTTGAGCAAATAGCTGACATCGATTTCTCGTAAAAACAAAATCTGTTAATACAACCTCCACTCTGTCTACTAAACTGCCACAATCCAAAAAATGTCAAACACAGAAAATCAGCTTTGAAGTTTTTACCTTTCGCATTTTTGTACTGTGTTTTTGAAATATGTTTAGATGTTGAATGAAGTTTTGACTTGAATTTGATGACTTGTAATATGAAATTTTCGGTACATATACTATGAACGATAGACAATGAAACGTAATTAACTCAAAACATGTAAATTTGGACTTGTGGCGGTTTGGTTGCGAGGATGCGATATGATCCTTTCAGGATCGAACATGGTGAAGTAAATAATAAAAAAAATATGTTCTTATTTTCTAAAATACCATTTGCAGGAATACTCACCGAGTAGATGAGGGGTATCGAAAGAAACTCGAAAGCAAATGTGACCAAATCGTTTCTAAAGGTGATTTGAACTGTCAATATTTCTATCTAATATAGTACCGAGTACCCCAATATAGATTCTCTACGAGTCCCCCTGTATAGTCAAAAGCAACAATGTCTTTGATGACAGGGTTAAATGGATCACTAACCTAACCTGTCAAGTGTATTATTTCGAATACCTATTCACGAATCGCTTTTATGGCATAATATCTAAGAAGACCCTTTACCAAATGCGTAAAGTTGAGTCAACGCTTCTGGTTACACCGTATAGTACCTTAATATCGACTTAATATTTGGACACAGCATTACACACAGAATTTCAATATTTTAGTGGAAGTGAATTTATAATATGTTCCCTTATTGTAGTGTATGTAGAATTCATTTTTCAACCATACAATGTATGGCAATATTACATGAACTTAGCATAGACATGATCTTGATGTGCAATATGCACCCTTGTTGCAATGTAGATTCATTTTTCAACCACATGTATACCATAGTGACATGACGTATTGAATTTGTAATGAATGGTTTCAAGCCAAATGACTATGTATAAAATATATTGTTTGCATGCGGGCAGCTGATGAAAAATGTAGAGCCGTTTTTTCACGCGCCTCCGACGACTGCCACAAAACATATTCGTGGATTTCCTCTCTGTTCGTGTGCCTGCCACTACAGCTGGGCGCCGTTTGCAACATCGCCCAATATCTGGAAGGTTTCAAAATGTGCAACGCCAGCGACAAAGTGAGATAGATTACATATTCAACCTTTGTAGAACACCGCCATGTATTAATAAATTAAGGGGCTGAGGGCATGAATCACCATATTATTGAGTGGATTGACTATACAGTTAAATATTATACAATTGTAAATACTACATAACTATCTTCAACATTCTGTAAATAATGCCGGATTCACACTAGATTTACGTGTCATGTTGTGACGCAAACTGCTAGACTCCGATCTCATCAGTGCCCCCACCACCGTTGTGACGCGACACTCTAGTGTGAACGCCGTTTTTCTCTTGTCTTTATAGGCTGACGAAATGGTGTATGCATCTTTTCTATGTCGTTCGCAATAATAGAATGGATTTCTTCAAACTGTACCTTATTCATTCTAAAATATAAGAAGAATCTTCATCGTCCTCGAGTTCTTTCACAAGACGGTGAAATTCTCCTTTATTCCCTCTTAGTTTGTTTATGGGATGAACCCTATGTCTTTTTTTCTTTTTCCCCCCCCTATAAGTTGAGCTAACAGAAGAAAAGCGAGGTCTTCTTCAAAATCACTGTCTGAATCGGAATCTAACATTTTATTCGTCCTATCGTACCAAAATTCAAAAATGATTCAAAATAACATCAGTAGGCATCACAACACGATACATAGATGTGTACGCTAGCAATAACATCAGAACCCATCACAACACGACATGTAAGTCTAGTATGAATTCGGCTTTAGGTTGTACTCTCAACAGACGCAATATTATTAGTATGCCAAGAAAAATATTGACAAATATTTCTTTACATTTTTTTATGTGTACACTCGATTGATTAATTTGCAGAAAAGGGAGTTTTACATTTGATTTAATAATATACATGTGTTGATGTATAACGGTTTATAACTCAACTTAAATACAGTCCTCTGCCCGTCAATTACATATTATCTCTTGCGGTAGGATTATTCAATGCTTTTATTTTAACATAATACGAAATACTGGTGACTCAGAGACGGAATATCAGCCGGAGAAGGAGAGCGGAAGGAGTCTCGAGACTGCCGAAGTTCAACTGCAGCGCCATAAAAGTTGAAATATCAAATTCAAATTTATTTATTTTACATATAATGAACATAACAAATTACCAATTCAAAGCGTTCACGACATGACATAAAATAACTGTTAATTTTTAAAATAAAAATACAGAGAAATGTGATTTAATTATACGATAAGTAATAAAATAAGAAATAAAAGTAGATGGAAGCACACAGAGTGAACTATCGATAGACCCTATCTTAAAAACTTATAAAACAACGTCCACCTAAATTCAACTCACGTAAGTGGAATATATCAATATCCGAAGCGATTTAATTAAACATGGTTATTGCCCTCCCAATTGGCATCACCAATGGCAGGTTAGCGTGAACCTATATCATGGAAATTACTTATCACGTCATTAAGTCAAGACGTTAACAACATGACATTTAGATTTTAAAAGTACATAATAGAACTGTGACATAAAAAAGCAGTGAGAGAAGTCGATTGAGTTAAGCAAACTGTATTAATTTAAGAAATTAAGGATTAATGCCCACAAAATTGACCGTTCATACTCGTAATTGAAATACATTCGTAACTAGGGAATCCAATCCCGGGATCGCAAACAATTTTCAATACCTATGAATCCCGAGATTAGTAAACATAATCCCGAATCCTTCGGAATAGATTTTTTTATCAATCACAATCAATTAGTATGTGTACAAAATTATGTTAGTGAAGTGTATGTAGATACACTTCACTTCACATGTCACAAAGGGAATCGCCGGATGCTCAACGGATAATAAATAACCATTTTTTGTTGTCATACGCAATCGTAAGAACATCATAAAAATAATAAATTCATTCACTTAACCAGCTAGACGCCACTGACGTTCTGGCACGTGAACGGCGTCTAACCGCCAGTGCCACGGACGTGCATTGGGGGAACAAGCTTTTAATACTCCCAATTTCTTAAAGTAATGAAGGCACTCTGATCGACACCAGCAAGAATGGTTGAGTGGTAATTTACACCGCTCACTGTGTTTGTACATCACTTAATCATTTATTGTTTCCAGATTGACGACGGACTCGGTGAAAACTATCTACGTTTAGTGAACATGAGCGAATCGCTCAATAATAATTTGAAGCCGGTGGACAAATATTACAAATTGAATAAGCCAAAACAATTCATTGATCTGCACGACACCCGCGAGACGTCCAAAGTTATTTTGAACGAATTCAATGAAAAAAAGAGTGCATTGAAATGTCGGTTTATATTTTCCAATATCTACTTTTGAATAATAATATAATGCAAAAAGCAGACTTCCTTGGAATAATCGGGTGCATAGAATATTGCACGGATCTACATAAACACATACTTGTCCTGCACTCTCTGACAGAGTCTTAGGAAATCATCATACATTTTTTCAATGAATATGCGATTGATAATAATCAATTTTACACTCTCGTCGCTGTAGGATTGGTTTGTCGATCCGAGACGAAGAACAAATTTCATAACCCTATATTTAAATACATGGAGATATTTAAATTGTTGTTTTTACAGCATATGAATGATGTATTCACTACCATTACAAAGTAATTTAAAGAGAAGGATGGTTCTGGTCCGTTTAGATACAAAAAAACATTCTGCATTAAAAGGTCGATTTTGACAAAAACATATATTCGACAAACCAATCCTATAGCGACGCTCTGTTATCGGAAAACTTCAAACTCGATCAGCTATAGCTGAAAGGAGGCAATAAACTTCTTTAGCAATCCCATAACGTTTTTATCATAGTCTGTCTACAGAAAAATTTATAATGGTTTTGAAACAAAGTTATTTTTGTTAATTGTTCTTTAATTGAGTCATTTACATTGACAGTTGTTTCGGACTACAAACCCATCTTCGGAACGGTCGACTTTAACTTGTTTCAAAACCATTATAATGCATACTTAAAAGCCAGTTCAATTAATATATTAAGAAAAAAAAATGTTTTTGATAACAAGGAATGCATTGTAGTCATGTTCATGACTTCTTTTAGACATCTAACTCTACTACAAGGCTAATCATTTATCTCACAGAACAGCGGGAACTGATGAACTTGCAATGCGAAATAGCCTGCAGCTAATTTAATCATCAGTCCTTACTACATAACATTTTTTTCAGCTCACTTTCATGTAATTAAATAAAGACAAAATTCAAAATCTTTAGTAGTGTTGCCACTAATGTTCACCGAATCCAATTATTCATAACAAAACATCCACAGCTCTCGCCCTCATCTATTAATATTTCACAAAATTAAGATTAAATGTAAATATCCTATAATACTCAATAAAGTTCTGTTTTCCTCAAGATATATTCAAAATTATGGACACTGCGCTGTCATTATTATTTCTACGAGTGATCGTGGTGTCGCAAACGTACCACGATGATTATTTGACGAAGATAGACTTTGATAATATCTATGTCACTCAATATTTCAACCAAATCGATGAAAGACGACGCGTTGCCGGAAAGTATACCATTTTACCACTGAAGAAGGTAACTACCCTTATCGAGTTATGATTACTCGTGCATAACAAATTATTATTATCAATGACCGTATATTAACACAATGCTTACGGGCCCTTTTAATTAATTTTGTAATTAACGTGTTAATTTGCATTTGAAAAGTAATTAGCAAAAACACAATTTTGTGCGGCCCGTAAGCTATGGGTTAAGATTAGGATTCTGCATAGGGGCATGCAATATTCCCTTCTTTCTTTTATATGTTGGATACACGACAACAAGCCAAGTTATTCTATCTATTTGATGACTTTTACTTTTACTTACCATAATATTATTTATTAGTTTCTTTATACGCAGCCTTTAACTTTAGATAAATGATTAATTTTCGTATTGGTAGATTGAAAGGAAGAAATTTGTCAATTTAAACTCCATACGGTGTCTGCAAAATGAAGGGCGGACATTTTTGAGTCAAGTGGTAAAACTCGTTTTGGAAATGATAACTGCCACAGCGGTAGTCCTGCTCGACCGAATGTTTTGCGAAGCGTTGCAGATGGTGCGGCGACACGCGACCGTTGAATACTCTCAAGCAGGCACTCACACCATCAATCTAGAGGTATCGTATACTCCATGTAACACCATATTTTATAGCTACAAAACGTTGTTATTAAAGTTTTAGTCATTCATCTTTTCCTTTGTTACTTAACTATATGGATTGTCATAAAGCGCCTCCAAAAAATTCTTTGCTCTGCCAATCTTCTTAGACCTTTTCAGGTTAAGCCAGCATCCCGTGTACATCCTGCAGATGATATTTAGCAGTCTTCTGGAACGCCGAAATCCTATTGGCTCGTTGAAGAAGCAGACCGGGTCGATACTCTCTTCAGGCGTCCCCGTAGCTTTTGGCCGTGTCAGGACCAACATAGGATCTTGACCTCAGATGCAATGAGTCGGTGCAGACTCTGCTCTCTCATCGCCTCATTTCTGACAGTCTTGCCACCGCATACCCAGTACCCTTACAACACAAAATATATTATGTAAACTTAATTGATTGAAAAATAAAACATTCAAAATTCAAAACACCCCCCTCGGGATCCGAGCCCGTGTATCAGCAATAAACTATGCTAACCTCTGCTCTAATAAGAATGACACGAACATAGTACATTGTGCGACCTGATGATGAAAATGTTTCAAATCTCGTTGTCATTTTTAGATAAAAGGTTCAGGAATGTTGGCAAATCTCGTTCGCTCCATTCTCAAAGGCTTCAACATCACAAAGACCATGAAAGCGATGAAAACCAACACACGTTGCCTGCCGATGCCCACATACACGTCGGAGACAATTTTGTGCAAAATATACGGCGGTTACTTTTTGCTGCTGCTTTTAATACTACTGGATGTGTACACAAAGAGACTGCACAGGTGATCTATACCTTCTTCAATGGTCTTAGCTGAAAAATCTTAATTAATTATATTATGGACCTCAACAGAGTAGCAGTTATGAGGAACGGTTGTAAGTCATTCGCCCGATCCACTGACTAAACACACATTTTCCAGATACATACGAGATTCAAACTCGCACCCTATTGTTTTAGAGACACGAGTGCATGTTATTATATTAAGTAAAATAAAACAAAATATTTGTACTTCAGCCACACAATTTAGTCATCAGGACTGGTTTCATCCGCTTAGAAAAACTCTGTGGAGGCCCATTTATGATCTTAGAATTGGACATAGTGTAATAATAAGATATTGTTAGCTGATACAACAAATACAGTTTTATAGCTACATATTTAGAGAAACAATTTAATGATAACAGTTATTAAATTTATCAAGGATGAAACTAATTAAATACTTTCGCCTAGCCTTTCAGATTAGAGGACGGCCACCATAGTCCAAAGCGTAGGGCACAGGCTTCTCCGCTAATTAATCAATATGCCAATATTTATCTGTGTACCTACACTGCTTTTTAGAATTGTCTGCGCATACTTCTATCCGAAACGTGAAAAATGCAGAACCCTCTTCATTTACAATGAGTTTCTAGTGAAACGTTCAAGATTCTTAAGCAACCTCAGGGAGACAGTGAAGATTATTCGAGAAGAGCATCACCTGGAAATGGAGCATGATCTGCTCAGGATATTGAGGTCAAGACACCCAAACACCTTCGGATGGCTTCGATCCATTGAAACATGGAACAAAAAATGTTTTCTCTGCTCCGAACGACTGCTGCATTACGGTAAATTCCTATATTATAATGTCGATCCTTTTATTTTATAAATAAGTTCAGTTCAAAATATTATGAAACCTTTTTATGTTAAAAAAAATATATTTTTCTGGTTCTTGTCCTTCATTTTTTACCAGCATCTTGGGAACAACTGATGCCTGACTAGAGCTAGAATACATACCTACCGGTCTAAAAACTTTTCCGACCATGTCCGATCCTAATAGGATCATATGGGCCTCCACTCCACACAGTGGAGTTTTGTATTAACAGATTTTGTTTTTACGAGAAATTGATGTCAGCCACTTGCTCAACTTATTAGGTCCATACTCTTGACTCATACACAAATTGAAAAACAATATGTGTACTTGCCAGACCCAGGCTGGGACCCATGACGCTATAGTCCGACCTTTACACAACATTAATGAGAATGATTTTTTCAGCATCTCACGCATTTCAACAAACATCTCCATTATGCCATTCGCCTGACAGGTTTTATAATGCGTCAGTGTCTCTTGTCTCGCAAAGATAACTCATCTATATTTTTATAATTATAGGAAGACAAAAGAGAGCGTTTCACGATTGCAGTTCACCCGAATGCCATTTCATTTATTGCTATGAATGCTGGATGGATGTGAACGAAGTTTGCTACGCTTGCGAAGAACTCTCGGAGACCGGCCGTAATCATTATACCGACTCGGAATCGCAAGATTTTCCCTCACCCACTCATAGCTATTAATTAGAAATAAAACCGTTTGTTATTGAAACTCAAATGTCGTTTCATTGTTGTCGAAGAATTGTGTGGTTCATTTACTTACATATTACTCGTTTAGTCCATCACATAAAATGACAGATTTAGCAGAACTTAACCTGATCAGTAGCCAAAGCATGTATGTCGCGTCAGGCCACGGATGAGTCAACTCGCGAGTTCTTGTAAACGTCATAACTTCTGAATGAACTGTTTGTGTATATTTTCTAAACAATATTTATCATTTTAGTGTGAAAATATTCACGATAAACTCGAGAAACATGTTGATTTGGTAAATTTTCACAAATATTTATCTTTCTGTTCCTATTTCATATTTTTTAAGGGATTTATTTTATTTCAAAAATAGCTGGCCTACAAGTGTCCACCTAGTAAAAATTGGCTGGCAGTGATAAGGTATAAATCCGCATGATTTCAATAAAGATCAATATCGACTGGGATTTTTCAACCAAATAAAAAATGGCGAATAAATGTTGGCCCATTTTGCTCGTACTCAAGCCCTGAACCGATTACAATTAGGTTTATCATTTACTGCACAATAAGTACTACATATATTTTTATTTCTGATTATTGTCTCACCACTTCTCTGATCTGATTAATCTTTCTTGTACGCTTCATTGTTCATCAGTTTCTTTTGCGGTACTACCACTTTTTTTTTTTAATATCTGGTACGACCGCACATTGAAAAACAAAATGCGAATTTTTCACTTCGATTCGAACCTGGGACCTGCGACGTTAAAGCCTAACACGTCACCGCTCGGGTATCATTAATCAAAGTGATTATATTCAGACAATAGAGTGGCTAAACATTAAGGACCGGTTAGGAATTAAATGAACTAGTGGAAGCCCTCATCGGGCAGCGGATCCGCCTCCATTGATAATTATGTATTAATATTTTTAGCATAAATGAAAAATTTTCCCCTTAGATAATTTTAATTCATTCGAATATTGTAGAAATAATAAAAACTTTTGTTTCCAAACCATCGATGAGCCACATGAAGTTTTATTCTAATAATAATATATCGACGGTGATCTGACAATAGTATCTATCTGACATATTGTAGTCAATTTTTTAGGGGGTCCAAAAAACTCTTTTTGTCGGTATCAGTATTATTTTTATTTTTCAAGTGAAATGATTTAATATTAGTACTAAAACCATAGACTATAGATACATCTAGACGCCACCCGTTGCATTGCTAAATGAAGCTGCGTGCCGTGCGTTTGGTTTGTGGGCGAGCGAACGCATTCATCTACAAATGTTTGAGACCATAGACCATTTCGCTAGTGCTCGCACTAGACGCTCAGAATTAAAATATACTTTTCTATTTTTTTACGTTATATAGTATTTTTAAGCGGTCAAAATGCAACAATTAGGTTAAGATATCCATAATTTAAGTTATTTTAAAGAAACACTAGGTCACTAATATTTACCACTGACTTTATGTTTAACACAAGAAATAGCAATTTTAGCAACACGGTTATCAATGCTTAGTTATGCAATAAGCGAAGATTTGCCGGCTACACCGTAGCAAAACATCTCCCAGATCTGTAAACCTTTTATCTTACTCAAGCGCGTGTCGCAGAGATTATAAGGGTACCGAATACTTTCTTACTCGCACTTATGCATCGTTTTTGTTCAGGCCTTGACTAAAACAGTGATTTAAAGATGTATGGAAATTGTAATATCATAATAAAATAAACCAGGCAGAAAGATAATATTTCTTTTTAGTTTCTAGACACTTCGATGCAGATAGACACTATTTCCCACGTCAAATTTGAGCACTTTAGGATTTTTTTCGTAGAACAATAATATTTCCATTCGATCCGTCACCAAATTTTGTACAAAGTACACCAATAACCCAGAATTTGCCAAAACTACAGATAGATACTATTAATTGTCAGATCACCGTCGATATGAATGATGATTTTAATGTGTTTTCTCGATCTAGTTTACTGGATGACCAAGAATGCCGGTGACACTTTTGCAATGACATTCATTAATATGGACGAATCATCTGGAAAAGAAAATGACACTCACTTTATTGTCGGGTCTGCCGAATGGCATAATCTGTTCTAACGTCATTACAATAAAGGTGATATTGCTATAAATTCCTGATGCTTTTTGTTGGGTCTGCCGAATGGTTCGGTTCGAACGGGTTCGCTCAAATGAACATTGACATTAGAAACACTGCTCTAACGCCATTACAATAAAGGTCATATTGCTGTAAATTCCCGATGCGTGATATCGCATAAGTAAATTGCGGAACGTCTACCTATCCATGCGAATGCGCGAATTTACTTGCTAGCTACTGTATTGAGTGCGTCGTCCATTAATAATGTCATTGCACTTTTGTAACTGAAGCAGGAGAGGTACAGGTATCAGGTGGTTAATGGTAGACAAGAAAACAGCGTTGATTTCAGGAACATGTGCTTTATTGCACAAAAATATTATGTAGCATCTAATGAATACAGCAAAATCAAATGATTCGGTCTACAAAATTATACATTATGACTATCAGTCAACGAGATACATCACTCGCAATTTGGATTCAGAAGTACAATTTATCATAATTACAATTAGGTATGTTATTTTAACGTATAATCATTATTGAGGTAGATTTGTGTGAACGATTCTTTTACACTCTTTAAATAAATACATAGGAACTCCGTACTGTTGTACCGTTTCAAGCGATATCTAAGAGATTAGTTTATTAGTCAGTTGAAGCGCTCGGTTTCAAAAGCTGCTAAAACAATTTGCAAAACATAAAATAATGGATATTTCACAAATCACAATATATAACACATAATGAGATAATTTCTTTCTAAATGTATTAAAATTAAGTCGGTTTTTGAACACACTATCTATGGATATAAGTTAATTTTGGAAGTGACATTTCGCGAGCCTAATACTACAAGGTTCTAAGTGTTCGTCCTTGAAAAAACAAACTCAACAATGAAGTAGTATTCTAAGCCGCCACATTGTTACTTTTGTTTCGTCAAGGACAAACACTTAGAACCTTGTAGTTCTCCACTCGCGATTTAGTGCAGCATACCCTCCAAGCTGCGCACTCGGTGTGCACATCAAAATTGAACGCCAAATTTAGCCCAATCGAGTGACTCGACACCAACATAGAGTCAAAACGGGTAAATGTCATTGTATAAATAAGATATTGGCAGAAATATTGAGTACATTAATAATTATTAGGTACTTATTAGTGTTTCTATTGTCGAAAGGATATTTCTTCACCTGAAACTTTATGTCGCCATTTGTCATTTTCGTTCTCCCACGATATGACCCTGACAGGTCACCGCGGACGACTGATGATCGTTTCTGAATGCACTGCGAACGCATAGTATGGATTCTATGCATGGCAGCGGTGACCATTTAAAAGCAGCATTCATGCTGTGTGCTTCCATTAGTACTGCATCTCGTGTCGGAACATGTCACGGTCCAAACGAGTTTATATGCGAGACACCTCAGCTTGGATATGAATTCTTTTTGTATTTCCTATTCTACGCGGTCTCAATTCTGAATTTTTTCATGTCCGCGCGAGAACTTAACATTGTTTTGGACCGAAATAAATTTCAAAAAAACCTTCTCTTAATAAAACTATCATAAAATAAGTTTTAGCAGTCTGTGCAACCGAGCGCTTCGGTTATGTACTATAATATTTAATATTTATTGGGTAAAAAAACAAATATATCAGTCAATTTTAGTCTCATGGATTACTATACATACTTTAGGGTGAATATACAATCATATTATTTACTTGTGGCACAAAACACAACATAGAAGATTTCACAATATAGTCAAAAGCAGGATATTTTTAAAATATCAAAAATACAATTTTACATTTCGAGTTATAACATTGATGTACTTAGGAATAGGTCGTAGGGGAGCTACCGTTTTAATTCACATTCGATCCGTTCTTTAAAAAGTGACGAAGTATTCTGATCTGACTAGCCTCTGAATGACAAATTTTAGTTTTACTTCGAGACGAGACGTCAAAACTACCGCATAATGGCAAAAGGTCATATGTCAAATCTATTACAAAGCTATGCTTTACGTTTAAAATATTACTAAGATTATATTTATGCAGAATATCTTGAGAAAATATTTAAATTATCTTTTTTTCAAAATGAATTTGATATCATTTTTGTTTTCTTGAAGTGAACGACGTATCATGTTTCGCGATAGCAATGCAGAAACATTCAGTTATTATATTATGTATTGTAACAGTATTTTCTTAATATTTCTCAATTATTTATCTATAATTTATAACAATAAACCATTGACGATATTATATTAGAGCAAATTGGACAATAAGTTATTAGCATTTCTCTTTTCATTGAATATGATAAAAGATCGCACATTTCCAAAGTCAGCTGCGTCCGCTTAAAACTATGCAATAAATGGAATTATTAAAAATATCACAAATCGTGATTGCGGAAATGGTAGTGTTTAAATATTATATATTTAGGGTGACTCTCGCAGTCAGATGTGCGGTGCACCCGTTTCTCATACCGGAGGTTCCGGATTCGACTACCGGTGAGGATGCGAAGCATTTTTGTGACACATTATTCTCAAACCCCGAGTGTTTCTATGATCGTTTCACGACTACTACGACACTGGTATTTCACTACTTCACATCGCATCGCCGCATTCGACCATATGATGATCATGTGGGCCTCCGCAGAGTGAAGGTTGTATTGACAGATTTTTATTTTGATGAGAAAAATGGACGTTACCATAATCAGGCCTTTCGAAATGTTGTAGTGTTAAAAAGAAGAAAAATGTTTAGTAGGAACATTCATTTTTGAAAAAGTCAATATTACCTTACGGCGGATTTGACCACAATTGAAAAATAATACTTAATGCAAAAATTGCAAATGGATTTACTGCGGATTTAGCTGATATTGAAAATAGGCACTTGATAAATTTTATTTAGACAGATAAGAGAAAAGAGAGATGCATATTTTTATGGAGTAAGTTAGTAAGTTAAAAACTCACTGCATCTGTATTTTTAATGTCTAATATGTATGTACTCTAATGATTGTTAAATTCAATGATGATTTTCTTCAACAAAGACTTTCTTTTAATTAAAACTAAATTAAAATAAAAAAAATTATAATGATAAAGATATAACATCGAAAAAGAAAAAATGATTTCACAAAAAATGATAAATTTATGATGATAAACACTATATCGGCAGCACACTTGCCAACTATTCTATCTCAAATTTTGGTTACTTCTACTAAAGAAAAAAAACTTTCGTTAACTATTCATAATTCTCATCAAACATTGTTATATCTACATCCTGCGACAACAAAATCGCTACCATTTAACATTGCGCGTGTGTGGTTTCACTCGTTCACCTCAAGGACGAGCTCTAAAGAGGTTGAAATTCGTGAATTTTATGTAAACCTGAACAATCCGTAAACTTTACATGAAAGATTTATCATATTTTGAGATACTTTTCGTCATATGTACAGATATAAAATATGTAGTATTATTTTAAACCTTTGTTCAAAATTGTAGAATAAAGTAATATTTACTTTTATGGTATGTCTGCGGTTATTCTTTTGTCAACTCGCATTTTACATTTTATTTCATTTTCAGTCAAACTCACTGGAAGTTTCTAACTGACGAGTGATTTTTAAAAAAATCTTAAGTTTTGCAATGTATATTTACACTATCCAAATTATACAATGATTGATTTAATAAAAACTAAAATAACATTAAAAATATTAATTTCTTATTATAAAATATGATTTTTATTGGCACCTTATTCAACCTATTTAGAGCACCTGTCCCCTTAACTATCATTACAATATGATAGTGTCAATTTGCATTTAAATCAGATCCCTCTGCGTCAATGCGCCGGAAGAATGGAGAGAGAACCAAACCGAGTAGAAAGAGATGCTGCATCCTGGAGGCGGTTGAGCCCCACGTCGGTTTGCGACGGTGAAGGGAATTATGATCGCGGTATGCTAAAATACTTTGAAAGATTCTTTGCGAGCGTGCTGTCGATATACATAATAATATTATATTAAGAATTGTACAAAAAAAATACTTAAATAATTTCACATTTTCAAATAATAATTGGGAAAACATGATAAAATAATTTTCCAATGAAAGGGTCAAAAATATACAAACAATAATTGACAATGCACATTGAGCTGACGTTTTGTACATTTTCAAATTAAATTTATATAATATTTAGCGAGAATCGCGTCACTTTAAGTATATTAATAATATGTACTGACTCATTACCGTACTGTGATAGCAAACGGTTATAACTGCTGTCTACACAATTTGCAGAAGAACAAAAAAAAAGTTTTGAAACAGTCTGACAAGTTAGTTTATACGATATTTTGAAGTATTTTATATCAAAATAAGCAGAAGTAGCATCCCAATGCAAATTTTTAATCGTTTCTTTTAAAAAGATTAAAGTTTTATTGTTTCTTGCATTTTAAGCAGATATATCTTTTTGCCATATCAACTTTTTTTCACAATTTGGTCAGATGCAGATATCTTTAACATTACTTTGAGACCAATAAGTTGCAGCTCTAATATTTAGCCGCATCAAAGATTGTACAATAGAATTTGGAACATTTATGGAAGAGAATTTAAAAAATGAAAAAACTGCAGTAATGACCTTTTGCCATCACAGTACCGATTAGCGTTAATAAATTGTAAATGTTTATTACTCACTTTACATTAAAAGTTGTGTGTGTAAAGTGGTTTCTACTTTGTCGTACAAATCAGCCAAAGAAGTACGCACTATTATTTTAAATACATTTAATGAAACCTTTATAATACCTAAACAGAATAACAAGTGAATACTTTGCTGCGAGAAGTGGAAATTTTTTACAACAGGGTCAAATTAGAATCGATTAGATTTGTCAAAATTTCACCGCATCTACATTAACGGTGGTTATTTTCTCTTTACATATTTTAAATCGGAACAGTTGACCAGAAAAGACAGGGGAGACATATTGGATATAAAGGTGACCCTCTTTTATCACTTTTTACATTTCTTTATTCATATCAATATTGCCGGTGTGGAAAATATAACAATAAAATTGTACTATACGATTTCATCGAGCACCTCTTGTGCATACTAGACAATTTTAATAAAACATAATATCAAATATTTATTTCTAAAGGTGGCCAGGGGGCCGGGGTTACATCACATTCAGATTACAATAATGAATATGTATTTAAGCACAATATCAATGGAATATATCCCGCAGACA
The DNA here is from genome assembly GCF_057557595.1 of Rhyacophila brunnea. Taxonomy (NCBI): domain Eukaryota; kingdom Metazoa; phylum Arthropoda; class Insecta; order Trichoptera; family Rhyacophilidae; genus Rhyacophila; species Rhyacophila brunnea. The sequence goes on along the minus strand of NW_028232816.1, from coordinate 11,788,963 downwards.
GAATTTATTGCGCTCATAATGAATGCCGGCTTACACTTTGTAATTTTAAATTAGTCACATATATTTATTTGGTATATATTTAATTTGTTCTACATATGGACATAAAAATAACCAAAAAAAAACAATTAGGTACCTGATATCATCATTTCAAAGATAAAATTCCCAGAGTGTGTAGTGATATTCTGGAAAAACAAATTGAAAACTTCACAGTTCATCAGTTTGACAGTTATATCTGTTGTGAAAATACATTGATTCGAAATCAAAACAACTTTTTCTTGAAGTGTAATAAGGCACTCGGCGAGTGTCCCTTGAAACGATGATATCACGATCCGTGTTCTAATTCGAGCTGGCCACCTGACCGCCCTCTACAAATTATGGTACTAAAGTGACGTTCAAGAGAAAAGGCCTCCTTGCCGATATATTAAACTAAATTTGTACTTACCAACATTTAAGTTAACTACATTTTCACTATCATTAATTATACTTCTTTAGCTATTATATTTGTATCAATACTCTATCGATTATTACGCTAAGACAATTTTTAAGTCAGTCAGTCTGTATTTTGCGACAGGTATACCTCTGTTAAAAGCTTCATTCGATTTGTTAAGTCACACTGTCATGGCCGCTTTAAATATTACGCAAAACATATCACGTGTGTTGACATCACTAAAATATACGCACACCTTTCAATCTCACAAAATACTTATGTAAATCTTCTATCTTGCATCTGAATAATTTTTATGGAGAAATTTTTGACTTTAACTGCGGACGAACAATTTAACAGTCTCTTCAATAAATGAAGTAGGTTTGGATTTATTAGTTAATGTGAACAAAGCAAATTCGTCCACTGCGGGTGACAGAGTGCAAGTCAAATTTTAGTCAAAACAAGTGAAATACAGGTATGCAGTTTGATTTTCAAAATTATTATCTACAGATGTTAATACCGAGCATGTCGACCCAAATCCGTCTAGATTCTAGAACATGTCCAAAGAAGAAGTGTGCAAGACACGGTGAAAAAGAAAATCTCCCAAACTATATGCAGATATACATGATTGTCATATTTTTTTAACTTGCAGTGGTTTTTACTGATGTTAACAAATGTTAACAGATGTTAACTAATTAACAAATTTGAAATTTAGTTAGTTTTAATGGTTTCTTGAAAAATTACTTTCTTTCGACATATTCTTAGAGCCAACCATTATATTATTACCTATATTAAATAAGAGGCATCAATTTTCAAAAACCGACCAGAATTTACTATTTATGGTTTCATTGATTCATTGAATTTATTCAGAAAACCTTTTACTCAGTTTACTGCAATAAATATAAGCAAAACAAAATTGGACATATCAACATTAGAGACGTCTAATTCCAAAAAGCAATAAGTCCACATTTGGTCAAAATCGAGAAAAAAATACGCACGTATTCTTTGTATAATTTTACACAATATGTATTGATCTATAAATTCCAAAACGCGACATAACCCTACGAAAAAAAATATTTTAAGTCTCGATTTATTACAAAAAGCGCCAAGTCCATGTTTCATAATATTGAAAGTTTGGTTGATTTCGCTCATGTTTAAGTCAACAAATAAGGGAACGTTCAATATTGAAAAGGGCGTCTCCCATGCTGTAGCTCATGACCTAAACCAATGACAGTGCCACGGAAATATGTGCCTTATGCGGAATAAATTAACAAGTGAGGTACAAGTAGCGCTACATTCAATTTTATTTTGCCTATATTTATTGCATTTAAGAGTTTATCGGCTGAAAGAAATTGCCATTTGGTTCTAATTTCGACATAGAATACATCGGAAAAAATAATCTCATGTTAAAATAAATAATTGAGGCTTGAAACATAAAATCGTTGTTTCCCGAAAATATTGAATTGTGGACTTGTCGCTTTTTGTAATTAGACGCCTCATTTATGGTTTCATTGATTCATTGAATTTATTCAGAAAACATTTTACTCAGTTTACTGCAATAAATATAAGCAAAACAAAATTGGACATATCAACATTTGTTTGTACCATTTAAATAATCAAATTCATCATGTTTTCAAACTTCTCTTTTGTCTGTTTTTAAATGATTCAATATTATGTGAAATTACACTTTAATATGTACATTGTACATACATATGTGTTTTTGGTAGGATGTGACAAGACATCGCCTGGCGTTTCTTATCTGAGCGTGAGATATACCTGACTTACAGAAGTATTAAAGATTGTCGAGCATAAATACAAAATGGTCTGTTTGAGCGAGAGGATACAGTCAAAGTCTTATTAGAGTATAATAAATGCGATCGCATTCAAGTCTTATAAATTCAGTCTTACTGTTTCAAAATAAAAAAATTCGCCTGAACCGCCATTAAAACCTGCCCGAACATTATAATCCTCACGGTGTCGCCGGTTTAACCGACTTTCAGCGGACAAAATGTTGCAATCGCTTATTTTTCTCTATCGATTTATTTTGTTTACGGAGGAGCTATATTTTTTAGGGAAGATTTTTGCGGCAGGCGATAGAACTAAACTTTCCAAACAACTACAAACGAATCAAAATGTTCTTAAAATAAAATAAACCTTAGGAAGTATTTAAGTTATTGCGGTGAAAAACATTCATATCGCTACGATCACAACACAGATGGCTTCGTTCATTACATTTCATGCAATTTAATAACCAAATATTGTAGTATTTTTTTATTCGGCCGACGGCGGCCGTGTTTCTTGCGCCCGCTTCGCCGGCCCTTAACTAAGCCCGATGTCGCCCCCGACATGACAGCGCCTCCGTTTGCCCTAATAACACATGAACAATGATGGCAAAATGTGTCAGTTTTTTGGTGCACGCGATATACATTTCTCTCTAGTAATATGTGAACCGTCTTACAGTACGAAATGCGAATCGCCAACGAGCAAAACGGTGGCCGGCGTCAAATCGGAGTCGACGCGCTTTCAATATAGTTATAATAAAAATCTTAGACATAAGAAGGTTCGAAGCTTCACTTCGGCTTCCGAGGTAATCAATATTCTTTTAGGTAATAGAAAAATGGTATAACTTTGTTATAACTAAAAAAAGGTTCAAAATGCTTCTTTAGAAAATTTGAATAAAGGTCTTTCCGGGGGCGCTGACCTCGCGAGAGTCAGGCAGCCCCTCTACCACCACAAGAAGGCGGCCATGCGGCGTGAGCGCCACGTCCGTTGGGCGGTCGTTCTCGTCGGGCCCCGTCCCCTTTACCTCCAGCGCCCACAGGAAGTCCAGGCAAGGGGAGAACACGATCACCCGCTGATTCTTGGAGTCCGCCACGATTATCTTCCCTTCGTCGTCGCAGATCACTCCTGACGGCCGGCTGAACTCCCCGATCGCCGGCCCCTCGTAGCCTTTAGCGCCCAATATGGTGCTCAGGGTGGAGTCTATCAGCAAGAGCCGATGATTTTCAAAGTCCGAGATGATGATATCACCCAGAGGGGTGAAGCAAACACCGCGCGGCGTGGTTAGACCCTTGAGCATCCGGCTGTGGTTGACGCCGTCGAACATCAGCACCGTGATGAACACCCCCTCCGAGTTGAAAAGTTGGATGCGGTAGTTCCTCGAGTCGGTGACCACGATCTGGCGCTCTGAGTTGACCGCCACGTCCCACGGGTAGCGGAACTGGCCGCAGCCTTTGCCGTACGAACCGAACGCGAGGACGAAGCCTCCATCCGGCGTGAAAGTTTGCACGCGGTGGTTGTCCTTGTCCACGACCACGATGCGACCCAGAGGGTCCGTGCTGACCCCGGCCGGCAGGTCGAACTCCCCCGCACCCGTCCCCTTACAGCCGAACTTCAGCCGAAACGCGCCCTCGGAGCTGAATATTTGGATCCGGTTGTTCCGGCGGTCGGCGACCACGATGTTCCCGTCGCGGTCCACGCAGAGGCCCCAGGGCCTGCTGACCTGGCCGTCCTCGTGGCCGTCCGAGGCGAACGTGATGGCCGGCGCGCCGGGGACCGGGCTGCGGCTCCGCTTGGCCACCACGGGGCCGGGACTCCCCGGGATGCACTGCCCGGTGCCTTTCCGGACGCCCCTGTCCGCCGCGCTGGCGCTCTGAGCGACCGCGGCGATCCCGGCCGACGACGCGGGGGCGGCACTTCCGACGACGGGCGGAAACGCGGGGCGGACCCGCTTGATCGGCCGCGGATCTCCGAAAGCGGGCCCTACCGCCGGAACCGACGTCGGAGCGATGCCGTTTTCGACGGCCCCCGCCGCTTTGCCAGACACGCCATAGATGCTGGACATGACGTCGCCCTGCTTCTTTATTTCGAGCGTCAGCTCGAAGTTAGGCGAAACGAATAGAAAGCCCTCGTCCTTGGGCTGCAGAGTCTTATACATGCCGGCGAACATCTCGATCTTGGCGTCCGACTTTCCTTTGGCCGACAGCATCTCGACGCCGTCGAGCTCGATGACCTTGGCGAGGTAGTCGTTGGTGTGCGCGAGGCCGGCCAGCGCGTTCCGCAGGCCGTGCATCTGATCCGACAGCTCGTCCAGTTTGACCTGTCTCATCTTGGCCACCTTCTCCAGCAGCTGGCGCTCCCTCTCCTCCACGGCTAGGATGAAGTGGCGCATCGCCTTTCGGATCTTCATGGAGACCTGCGCCGCGTCCCTCTCGACCGTCCTGGAGATGGCGACGGCCCGGTCTATGCTGCCCTTTATGTATTTGGTTCCCATTTTGCCGCTCTCCAGGGACTTTTTGACCTTCGCCCTGCAGGCCTCGATGGCGTCCTGCAGCGGGACGCTCTCGTGGTCCTTGTGCTCCCAGAGCGTGCACTCCTGGCAGACGATCTTCGAGCACGTCCGGCAGTAGTGGCGGATCGTCTCGCAGTGAATCTCGCACTGGAGGTCCCCGGGCGGCTCGGCGAAGATGCGCTTGAAGGCGACGGGGGAGGCGCGGGCGCCGGGGGCACCGGCCCGGTCCCTGGCGCAGCAGCCGAGGCAGTCGCCGCAGAAGATGTCGTTGCAGTCGAGGCAGCGGCCGGAGACGAGGCGGTCGTCGCACTTGGAGCAGGAGAGCGAGCCGGCGGAGGAGGAGGTCTGCGGCGACTCGCTCGGCGACAGGTCCGAGGCGTGCGCCGCGCCGGCTGAGAGGAAGTCGCAGTCGAAGGCGCGGCGGGAGGGGATGAAGGCGGGCGAGGAGCGCAGGGGGTCGGAGACGGAGGCGGCGTCGCCCTGGCCGATGGCGTCCAGCAGGTTGGAGAGCAGCTCGTTCATGCCCAGGTTGCCGTTCAGCGGCGAGACCGCCGACCTCATCGATCCCGAGTAGTTCATCGAGTTGGGCAACAGCGCCATCTTAGTGTTCATGGAAAATCTGAAAACGATCACAACAGTCATCAATCAACATTCAACATTGTCATTGTCAAAAAAGGTGGACATCTCAAACGGCAGAATGGACAGAGCACATACGAGTGGAGGTGAGCATCGACGTGTAAAGGCTCGATGACATTGAGCGAGTTCACTAGCCACTAGCCGTCGAATTCACTATCTGCTAGTAAACTCGCCCAGTGTAATCATCTAACTAGCCGATTGTAAACAATCTACGAGAAATATTGAATGCCGGGCTACTTTACTCGCTATTCGCTGGGGTGTGGGCTTGTTAGCTAGTAAACTAGTCGTGTGTCATCATAGTTGCTATAGTATAGTAGCATAGTTGCTGCGAGTGCGAGCAAATTAAAGAAACAACACATGGTTTCAACTCTCTGGCTAGTTGGCTACTGAGCGAGTGGAAAGTTTTGTGTGTCATCATCACTATCGCACTAGTTGACTCGCCCGCTTTTCAACTCGCCGACTAGCAGCTAGTAAACTCACTCAATGTAATTGAGGCTAAACGTGTTGACCGGATGTCCAAGATTGAGCTAAAGATTTTAAAAAAATCTTCCAGCCAGAAACCCGAGTCGAGAGAGGACTCCCCGTACCACACTCGGTCTTAATCGAGCGCATTGCGAGGTCCTAATCTGATGTCGGTCGTGTAATAAGTCCAGGCTCCCTATGTTTGAACTTGCGAGTGCCAGCTTCCCGGTCGACATGACGTCATATGACATCATTATGACGTACTACCGGAGTGATAATAACACTCGAGAATATAACGCTACCCATACAGCGGCGCTATTCATTGTCACCATACACATATAGGTGTTTCATCATATTATAATCTATGGTAAGCACTGTGCGCGGGCGGCATGCCTCGAGCGTGACGTCACAATTACGTCATGTCGTCTGCAGCCCGATTTCCTAACTATCGTCTCGTGTGGCACCAGACGACATGACGTAATTGTGACGTCAGCCAATACACGCTCGAGCGGACGGCATGTATTGGCTGACGTCACAATTACGTCATGTCGTCTGGTGCCACACGAGACGATAGTTAGGAAATCGAGCCCCTGCACCGCGATTTCCTAACTCTCGTCTCGTGTGGCACCAGACGAGATGACGTAATTGTGACGTCACGCTCGAGGCATGCCGACCGCGCACAGAATAACCATAGAAAATTTTATTATGATACACCTATATGTGTATGGTGACAATGAATAGCGCCGCTGTCTGACCACTCGCTATTTTCTCGAATGCTATTATCACTCCGGTAGTACGTCATAATGATGTCATATGACGTCATCTCGACCGGGAAGCTTGCACTCGCAAGTTCTAACATAGAGCCCCTGGTGCCATACGAGTCGATAGTTAGGAAATCGCGGTGCAGTCAAAAAATATAGCTACTGTGTACGAACGAAGCCACAGGGCCTCGCATTTGCTAATACCGGTCTGGCACTCTCTAAATCCGTGGCCATGTCGTCTTCGCCCAGTGAACATAAATAATTTAGGATGCAGTAACAAACAAAGCAAGACACGAAGACAGGAATTTCGTAAATGATATATATATATACGCGAAGGGAAGGAATTGGATTCTCCACGTTTTATCTCATTCTCCTTATCAAAGTTCCAATTGTATTATCAGTGGAAGCACCGACGATAAACCAACGAGATGTTTCGGTGTACCTAAGTGGGCTGCAGAGCTGGGAATTGAACCGGAACCGAACCCTGGAACCGATAATTATTTTGGCACCCTTGATTTCGGATACTGAACCCCGAACCGGAACTCAGAACTCGAATGTCTGGCTCCCGTGCCGACTATTGCAATTTATTTTATATATTATTAAACCAATAATAGGTATGTAGGTACTTATACTAGAGATTGTGATAAGGTGGACAATAAAATTTTCATATCTAGAGAAATCGAGAAATTGTCACTAGGCTAAACTACCTAATAAATTTGATATCTCAATTACTTTAGCCTTTTTAAATAAACATAAATACAATACATAATTATGTAGGTATATTATCTATTTATGTATAACTAAGTAGGTACCACCAGTGGCGAATGGTCGGGGTAGGCTGTTAAAATCCGACATAAATAGTCCACAATAAGCTTTGTCAGTCATACGTATTTATTTTCATTGAAATAAGACTACAATTTACAGATGATGTTGGTTAGTTTTTAAAAATACGTAAACCAAACCCTGCCTTACCAGATTTTTTATAGATAGACGAGAATTTTTTTTGACTATTATCTATTATGGCTTGGTTTCGCAGGGTTTAATTGAATTTTAAGAATTACCCCAACAGTATCTTCATCGTGGGACACTTATTCGTGCGCCGCAGTACGTGAAACATGAGTTCGTATAACATTTTATCAAACGACGAGTTCTTCGTTGAACATTTCACCGTGGAATACGTATCTTACAGAATGCGGCGATAGTTTGCAAATAGTACTGAAGTAGATTAACCCTAACCTAACCTAGTAAAGACATCTCCACAAGTTGTAGCATACGTACAAATATACTCCACGGTGAAATGTTCAACGAAGAACTCATCATTTGATTAAATGTTACACGAGCTCATGTTTCACGTACTGCGGCGCACGAATAAGTTTCCTGCGTTGAACTGTTTACGTACAAATTTCCGGATACGCTAGCCTACATGGCATATTAGAATGAGAAAATGTCCTAATACCAATTAGCGTGTTTCGACTAACCCTAATCAACATGGTTACATGTAAATTGTAAGTAAAACATTTCACCGTGGCACAGTTCGCCATGAGCTTTCTTATCGGAAAGAGAAGACCATACACTATACTGTCTCCAATTTTATTAGATTCAATATGAACATTAATTCAATTTTCATTGCTGATTTTGGCAAAATTCATGAATTCAAGAATGAAAATCTAATCTAACAAATAATAATCCAGTATATCGGCTATTTTCAAAATTTGTTTGCTGCTTGCTTCCTGTAAAGTGTAAACCGACAAGAAACGTGTTTTATTTAGACATGAATTCTATGTCAGTACTATAGGTACGACCCAAAGAAGTTGCGTTGGATGGTCTTTAATATACCCACGGCCATATATTTCCGGTACAGCATTTCACGGTGAAGTGTGATACGCCGAACTGCATACGTACAAATTTCCGGACACGAATCAACATAGGGAAAATCGAACAATGCGAATCAGTGCGGTGTGCTGTGAGAAGCAAGTCCATAATAGGAAGCAGACAAAGAATAAAATTAAAGATCCTGGTTAAGAAAACCCTCATCTGGGCTGTGTTAACTGTAAACAAAAAAACCACGTAAGCATATTAAGGAATGCACAAAAAATGGTACACAGTGTGTACTACTAGAACACGTTCCTATCAAATAATAGGGTTTCCATACTATGGTAACCAAAAAAAGGACAGAAATATATTATATACTTAGAGCGGAATGCAGAAACATTTGTCATAACTAAAATTTCCTTAGCAGAAAACACTATGCAGAAACATTGTCCTTAGGATCATTTCTATTGAAAACAATACCATATTTAAAAATTCTCTTTCCTATAGTTTAGGTAAATTATTTTATAATTGTTAAACGATGACAAAAATATGACAACTGCATTTTTTTAACATGGTAACACTAGCGTCAAGTGTCATTTTATCATCTGACATCTTGTATTTCTGCGGGCTGGCGTATACAAGTAAAATAATATTCTGCAAATACATGCCAAACGAATTAACACTATCAATATCCATATTGAGATAAATTGTTAAATGAATATGAGTGTATGGACTGTTTTATAGCACGCGAATTTATTTTGACAGCAGCTGCTGTCAGTGGTAAAATGGTAATACGGAAAGAGGCGTGTTCATAACAAAAGTTGTCTATGGTTAAGGATTCCTTAACTCTATACTCAGTATAGTCTATAGTTAAGTCATCCTTTTCGGCGACTTATCCTTAGGACCGAAATCTTAGATTGTGCATGCCGCTCCTAATATCCTTCGTACACGTTAAAATTGAGCGTTTCTGAATGTATGAATGAATGAGAGAATGTAAAATCCAAGGGTGGATTATTATGATCCACATGGTTCAAGCTAAAATGTAATACATATTACGTAATAGGTATAGGCATACATAGTTATTATGTATTTTTTTAAATATACATATAGGTACTTAACCATTAATCTCTAGGATCTAAGGCTAGGATTTTTGGCGGGCCCCCCTATCTATCGTTAAAGATAAAGGCATTGTGACGCTCTACAGTAGCGTTGACCAAATGGTGTACGCGGTAAAATTAAAGTGTATATTTAGTGTAGGTATTTTAATACATCCATTTGAATTAAGGAGTTGTCGAGTATCAAGTACAAAATAAAAAATTGTATCGTACATCCACATAATTTTAAATAATAACATTATTGAAGAAACGAAGCGCCGAAGAACTTTAACTAAACTATTAGAGAGAATTTTTGATGTGTGTTTATATCACTTAACTGGTCGACTCGCCACGCCGGGCCCCCAGGCTAGAGCCCTGTCAGCCCCCCTTTTGTGGGGGCCATGGTAACAACAGTAAGTATATAAAACTCAGCTGAGACTTCGTAGATTAATAAAAATAAATGAAGCAGTAGGTACGGTACAAGTCAAGTCGGTTATGTGGAATACAGCCGATATACTGGATAATTTATTAGGTTAACCTAACCAAACCTAAACTAACCCAAACTAACAAATAATCCAGTATATCGGGTATTTTCAAAATGTGTTTGCCGCTGTATTCCGCATAACCGACTAGAACTTAGGTACCTACTTAATAGATTCTAATCGCCATGATTTTTTGTGTGCATGGAGATGTTGAAAAGCGAAACTTATATGATAGATAGTAGTACAAAACTGTCATCGATAGATAGTAGTACAGAACCACAGAACAGATAATAAATAGTACCTATACCGATAGGCTATATTCAATACGCCGCATCTTGATGCAGGGTTTTGAATGTGTGAGTGTCCTACGAAAATGAAGCACGCATTATGCACGTGCAATAGTGTGTGTAATACACCAACATTAAATGAGCGTAAATGCATAAAGCGAGAGCAGTTTTCAGTATTCGACGTAAAACGTATTCTTGACACGTGTCCGTGAACCCGGATTCTTCCTTACTCGAGTCGGTTACCTGCTATCGCCTTGCCCGTTATGTATTTCAGTTCCCATTATTTCTGAGTTCCTTGTACAGAACTTAAATTCAAACTCCATCAGGAACCCTGAACCGATGGTAGGTACTGATATATAACGCTATTTTATCAAAAAAAACCAGGGAACTCAGAAATAATACCTATCTGTTCTGTGAAAAAAACCCATAACTCAATAATATTGTTTTATTTAGATTATAAAAGATAATAATTATAATAATATTATGTCCTCCATTTCCTTGCATCTGGTAACCCTATCAGGGCGTAGCACATAATGTAGGTATATGAAAAGAAAAAAAACAAATGAAATGAGTAACGCGATGTAATGTATAATATAGCCCAGGAAGGGCGCGAGGCGGGGTCGGGTGTCGGGGGTGCGTGGGGTGTGCAGATAGGGCAGGCGCGCACGCGCTCGCCGACTTCGCTTTCTCCCTGACCTTGAATGTGGGCATGCTCGCAACGGCGCAGCGGCTGCGTGGACTTGAAATTTATTATTATTATTTGTATTTTTCGACTTGGGGTAGGTTATCTCGAGCGAACCGCTTCTCGCGGGCGGCGGCGCCGGAAGGAGGAAGCCCCGCGCATGCGCGAACCGGCAGGCGGGTCAGCGATAATTAGACAGCGTCTATCAGTTGTTATATTGCGACAACACTTCTAAAAATGTCACAAAAACTCGAAACCGGGTAAGATGGCGGACAAGACATAAACAGTCACAATAATAGAATCAGAAACTTGGAGAAGCACAACGTGGTATGGAGAGGTGCATGCTGGGCATAACGCGAAAAGACAAAAAGAGGAATGAGTGGATAAGGGAGCAGACAAGGGTTTGCGATGTAATAGAGTTTGCTAAAAACGTCAAATGGAAATGGCTGGACACATAGCTCGAAGAAAGGACAATCGTTGGACAAATTTAGTTATCCAGTGGTATCCGAGAGGCACAAAACGACCGCAGGGTAGACCTAGAGGCTGCTGGATCGATGAAATGATAAAGTTCTGCGGAAGTACGTGGCAACGCAACGCACAGGACCGATCAGCTTGGAGAGGCCTTCATCCAGCAGTGGATAGATTCAGGCTGATGATGACTTATAACAATCATCATATTTTACAAACAGTTTACCATAATATTGCATTAAAAGTAGGTATAAGCAATATTCGACGTCCACAGTTTCGTGTCACGACCAGACTATTTATAGTAGGCCTCAGTAGCTATCCTAGAATTTTTATTACCTACTTAATTAAGCTAGTTATGAGTGTCGTGACCATGACCCCCACATCCTGAGGCGGGGCCCCAGACTAGGATATTTGGGAGGCCCCCCTACCTATCGCTAAGGGTAAAGGCGGTGTGAATAAAATTATGCAATTAAATCATAAATAACTTTGGATATTTTATAGATAAAATAATATTTTTATTTATTATTATTATAGTTTGGTTTAGGCAGGGCATAATAAATTTAAAAAATAAACCAACAATAGGTGTTATATTATCTATGTATTCTTAATCCAACGAAAATAAGTATGAATGAAAAAGTGTGCATATTATCTTTGTCGTATTGCCCGAAATATTACTTGGTTTGGTTTAGGCAGGGTTTATTTGATTTTTAAAAACTAACCAATACCGTCTGTAAATTGTAGTCTTAGTTCAATAAAAACAAATACATATGACTAACAAAGTTTATTGTGCACTATTTATGGCGGATCTTTAAAGCCTACCTCCACTCTTCGCTACTGCTACCGAGTTAGATTCAAACTCACACCTTCCACTGACCGGATGAGTGCACTTATTAATTGAGCTATTGTTATCTTTATAAATTCGTGGGAATTATTGTATTTTCAATAAAAAGAATTGAAAATTTTCAATGAAAAGAAGAAAAAGAAAGACTCGCCAATCGGAGACGGACAGTCGAAGCGTGCGCACGTCGATTTGTTTTTGTCATGGCGTCGGATGAAAATATTCTTAAATCGTATAAAGATGACTAAAAAACTTTACGTATGTACTTAAAAAAGAAAAGAATGGGTACTGTTCGGTTAAAGCGGATACAGCGGAAAACGCATTTTGAAAATAGCCGATAAACTGGATTATTTGTTAGTTTGGGTTAGTTTAGGTTAGGTTAGGTTGGGTAAGGTTAGGTTAGGTTAACCTAACAAATAATCCAGTTTATCGGCTATTTTCAAAATGCGTTTTCCGCTGTATCCGCTTTAACCGAACAGTACCAAAGAATGTCAATGAATATACATACTATTATTATTAGTACCTAATATAACAATAAACATAACATTAAATGGACGCATGTTGGATTTTTATGACAAATTATATTTCGTTCGGCACGCGTCACTTGCACAATCCGCGCATCGCCTAGCCACGATCTTTTTAGACCATGCCTCAGCTGAAGTATAGCCTTAAATCTTGTGTATGTTCAGTACTACCTTTTGAATAAAAAAAATACATTTATTAGTGTCAGTGTTACAATTACGTCGACAAAACTATGGGTTTTACCTACCGACAACAGCTAGCACGAAGCGGTAGGTCCAAAGAAACATTCAAACGAAAGAGGGTCTAATTAAATTTCTTGAATAATTTATTATTTAGCATCGATGATATTATTATTAGTATGGATCGTTTAAAAGGGCGCTGAATCCCCCCCCTTGGCTCCCGGGGCTGAGTATCGATCGCCGTCCGCCGCGCCGGTTCCCTCCGAGCCCCCATCGCATGGCGCCCCTAAATATTTGGGAGAACTTGCCTACGATTCTAGGATAGGCCAGGATTCTCCCCTATGTCTGCGCTTCCAAAACCGCGGAGCGGGTACCGCCGCCTTCGGAACCCGCATACGGCGCATTCTTTCAGCAACATTATAATATTACATTATGATTAGGGAATCCAATTCTGGGATCCCGGACAATTTTCGATACCTATGAATCCCGGGATTAGTAAACATAATCCCGAAACCTTTGTGATTGATCTTTTTTATCAATCACAATCAATATAAATGTACAAAATTATGTTAGTGAAGTATATGTATGTAACTGCACATGTCACAGGGGTAATCGCCGGATGCTCATGGATAACAAATAACCATTTTTTGTTGTCATACGCAATCGTAACATCAGAAAAATAATTAAATTCGTTCAATTAACCAGCTAGACGCCAATGACGTTCTGGCACGCGAACGGCGTCTAACCGCCAATGCCATAGACGTGCAGGCAGGCACTTTGTTTCTACGCCAAATTTTATTAATGTTAGCTTTTCTTAAATAAATACAGAAAACTGTTTTACTTTCACATTATTATCTATATTACAATATTATTTACTCCATTAAACCCACGTATTTCCAAGATTGAACGTACACAATAGTAATATTAAATGTCTTAAATAGTATAATTAAATTATACTAGACATTTTGACCGATTTTATCAATGCTATATGTATAAATAAAAAAAATAATAAAATAAGTGAGATAAACACACATCGCAAATTTGCTCTAATAGTAAAAAATTTCGCCTGCGCGCGATTTTCCTATATTAATGTTTATATTTTTAAATATGTGGTTGTGCGATGTAATTTTTAATACATTTTGTCATTAGGTATCTACTTGATAATTCCATAATTCAATTGGATGTAAGTATTAAAAATACACTAAAAACCCTTAATTTTACCGTGAACACCATTTAGAAAACGCTACTGTAGAGCATCACACTGCCTTTAACCTTGGCGATAGGTAGGAGGGCCCGACAAAGATCACAGCCTTGGGGCCCGCTTTAGGATGTGGGGGCCATGTGGTGTACAGACACAGACGCATTTTCCATATCAGATGGAAGGTCAAAATACAAATGCCGAGGCGATGTCGAGGATGATAAGGTCACAGAAATAATGAAAGTTTTGGCCATATCATTGTGGCATCCCGAGAGGTTGGTATCGATTTCTGCACCCTGTCATCTAACGGAACATAACCGGTGTGTGAGGTCCTGGCAGAAGGAAAACGGCCCCTCAGAGTGATGTTGAGCTCAAAATTCAATCGAAGAAAATCATCAGAATAAAAAGAAGAAGAATGATTAGCACCATTTCCACGACACACTTCAATGTAAATTTGTAAATTATATACCAGCCAATAAATATTTTGTGTCGAGTTGAGTGGCGCTGGTTTTGAAAAAGACTCATGACAGTGCAGGCGGGCTCGGTTCGGACTGAGTAGAATGGCAAGTCGCGAATAATCTGGCCAAAATGGCAAGTACCATTGTCTCATCCCCGCCCGGCATTATCACCTGTCCCTTATCACGCGTATGTACTTGCCCAATACCCATATAACCATGAAAAGGGGTTTTCTTTTGTATCTTAGCTGGCCAATGAGGGCGGAAGAATCAGTATCTCCGTCAGTGTTTATGGTTAGAAGTCGCTATTCATTTGTTTTAACAGAAGGGTAATTAATTACTATATAAAAAAGCATATCGTCGGCTTAATTCCAACATATCGAAAGTCATTTTTCTTCAGATTTCATGTTTTGGTGATTTCGATTTACAAGTATGATAACGCATCTATTTCATTCGTTTAATATTCAAATATGCAAGTGGAAGGGAGATAGAATTTGTAAACATTGTAAGCTAACAACGTATCTCAGTAGTGTCGTACCTATATTATCTATGGTAGTGTCTCGACAGCCAGTCGAACATCACGTATGTCATAAGTTTGCAAGCTATAATGTCAGTGAGTTAGCTGCGTTTGACTCGATAATAACACGTAACTCATACGCTTGATAGTTCTAATAACATGTAAGTCCTGTAGATACATTATAATTTAAAAATTATTAAATATTTTGTTTAAAGTATAATACAGAATAGTGAAAGATTATCCTACAACAAAAAAAGTATAATCATTTGATTCCGTAAGTTGAAATATTTAGTTTTAACTGCCTCCTGAACACTTAGGTTAAACTGACTTACGATATGTTAGAATTAAGCCGACGATATTATTTTTAATCGGCACCTATTTAGACGTATACATGCATAGCTCAATGAGTTCAGAAATCACAGATGAATACAAAAGAATGGAGTGGACATACGACGCCTTCATAATACAATGACAAGAAACCGAGTTTTGAAAATAGGCCCAGATTGTTAAGTAAGTACGTTGTTTACAATAATATTCTAAGGTTCAAATGTATCCCACCTCTTCAGAAACATTATTATTTTGATTACAATATTTTCATATCCACCGAACTTTTCAAAAGTTCGGTTGATGTACGTGACAGCGAGGAACTACGGACCAAAAAGAGTGGAGGAAGCTAGGGAGGCCTTCATCCAGCAGTGGATCGACCCCGGCTGGTGATAATGATGATTCTCATATAAATTTAGGCGTATTTATAGCCCGCCAGGTAGAGCTGTGAGCATGGACTGAGATAAGCAATTAAATCCTTTTCAAATTCGGCTGCGACGTTGTGAGCCATTCGCTCAATATCGTAAGATAATTACAGCATTTACTTACATCATCAAGGTTTCACCTATATTTAATTATAGTGGAACTACATATTTTAAACATATGCAGATGTGATTTCTTGTCGTAGATATGTCAAGCCTATTTAGTTGCTTTTTGTCGCTTTTCGCCCCTCCCACTATGTATTATTTCGTGCCAAAACTACTGTCGAACAACATATTCTTGGCTACGTGTTAAAACTGTGAACTAACAAGCTCCTCCCATTTAGTCGACGACAGCGCCTTCCGGCTTCTGCATAAAACTTCTTGTTGGACGGTATTGTATCTCACGCTAATATGTATGTTGACGTTCCTTATACTGTCAGGTTTTAAAGTCATTACAAAGAGTGGTTCAATACATGATTTTCATCTTATCAGTGAATACAGGTGCCAAAGTAGGTAATAGAAATAGACCTAATAAGACTGCACATTTTTATAAGTCATGTCATGACATTTACAAAGAATTATTTGGCATTATGAAATTCACGCCGCGGATTTAAATTCGGGCGGGGAATAAAAATTCGCGTTGAAACAGATTAATATCCTCATAAAAGTGGATATTATTTTTATACAACGGGCAACTCTAATAAATGTGCACATCCGTGGCGCTAAATTTAATATCACAGATTCGTTCGAATTTTAAATTTAACATTATAACTCCCTCCCGACAAATATTCCTCGTTCTGCCAAGGTAAAACAATTCCTTTTTCTGAAGGGCGTAAAGCTCAATTTTGTCAGTGGGTTATAGTGAAACGTATGTCCCTTCTATCACCCTAATTGAGCGTTTTCTGACCTACCCGAAAAGGCGCCGCCCTCGGTTTTCTCGTTCCCTCCGACGGGGTGACAAATAAGTTTGTCCCTTTCTGGATTACGCGGCATAACGCGGCCCTACTTGATGTTGAATCTCTTCCTGAGGAATCGATTTTAGTCGGAAATGAATAAAATAATAATGAACATGTATTGATTATGTAAACTGGCCTTTCATTTTACCTGATGGAACTCGATTTCGATCACAGATAGAGCCTAATGTCTGTGATTGCGATCATATGGACAAAAATAATAATGACAATATTATTATAATCGACCAGCTGTTCAGTACCGAGGTACTCTTGCATCGCATCTTTATGAAAGACGCGATGGTGTTGGTTTGGTATCGATGAATAACAATAACAGCGCGAAACAGCTGTTAACATTTGGTGGAAGCACTAATATTATGCAATAAATCTTTTAAAACGTTGTAAACGTACCAACTCGATAGTGAATATTTTAGTTTTATAAAAATGCAATTAATGAACAGTTTTAACCTTAGACTATAGATACATCTAGACGCCACCCGTTGCATTGCTAAATGAAGCCGCGTGCCTTGCGTTTGGTTTGTGGGCGAGCGAACGCATTCGTCTACAAATGTTCGAGACCATAGACCATTTCGCTAGTGCTCGCACTAGACGCTCAGAATTAAAATATAATTTTCTATTTTTTTACGTTATATAGAATTTTTAAGCGGTCAAAATGCAACCATTAGGTAAAGATATCCATAATTTAAGTTATTTTAAAGAAACACTAGGTCACTGATATTAAAATATATAATAAAATACAAATAAATTATCACGAACATGTATCAACTTACCTATGAAACGTAATACCATCTTCTTGCTTATCAGTACGGCTACCACATTTTAAGACAACACACAGAACCATCTTTTCTACTTAATTAACTAAAAATATTTACCATTGACTTTATGTTTAACACAAAAAATATCAATTTTAGCAACTCGAGCTTGCAAGTTATCGACGCTATGTGAAGCGTTTCGCCCCGATTTGATGGCGATACTTTTGGAAACTAGCTCACAGATATGTAGACCTTTTATCTTACTCTAGCGCGTGTCGCAGAGATTGTAAGGGTGCCGAATACTTTCTCACTCGCACTCATGCATCGTTTTTGTTCAGGCCTTGGTTTTAACAATAGAATTATTAATTGATGTTATGGCGTTTGTAGAACTCTGCTATCTTTAATGGTTTGAAGAGAAACTTTGTGTTATGTTAGTGTAGTTACTGTAGTTCATAAGACGGGTCATCATCATTATCAGCCTGAATCTATCCACTGCTGGATGAAGACCTCTTTAAGCTGCTTCCAGCTCTCCCGGTCCTGTGCATTGCGTTGCCACGTACTTCCGCAGAACTTTATCATTTCATCGATCCAGCGGCCTCTAGGTCTACCTTGCGGACGTTTTGTACTTCTTGAATACCACTGGATGACTAGGTTTATCCAACGATTGTCTTTTCTTCGAGCTATGTGTCCAGCCCATTTCCATTTAAGGCCTTTAATAAACTCTATTACATCGCAAACCCTTGTCTGCTTCCTTGTCCACTCATTCCTCTTTTTGCCGTTTCGCGTGCCCATTTGCCCACTTTGCGCTTTAGGCACAGTGGAAGATCACCTTTGAAGACATTATTCAGGCGGCCAAAAGCACTCCAGCCTAGCTTTACTCTGCGAACAATTTCATCAAATATACATCCATCTATAGACACTTGTCCCAGATAGATGTAGCTTTTCACCTGTTCGAGCTGAGTGCCATTGACGAGGATCTCTTTTTGCCCGGCAAAGCAGTTAAACATGACTTTCGTCTTTGTTACGTATACTATAAGACGGGTACATAGTCCGAAACAGCTGTCAGTGTGAATAACGTAATTATCGTATGTATAGGTACCTAATTTAAAAAAAAAAACTCTGTTTTAAAGTCATTTACAGGTTTTATAATGAACTGCGCGGTAACGAACTATAATTATTTATTTACCTAACCAACATTCCCACTGGAGTGGAGTGATTAGGCAAATATAATTGAATAACAAAAATAAAACCAAAACTAGGGTCACAATTAAATCAAATTATTTTGATTGTTTGACAGGCTACAATCTTTCGTGTGCGCAAGCGCGGTGCATCTTCGGTCATTTCCGGAATGTTCGTGCGCGTTCGCGGGATGGAATATTTGAATTTAGAATGCCGCAATAGGGTTGCCACAATATGACTTTAGTCTGATAGACAAAATTCAATTCCAAGAGATAACAATACGCAATACCAAAAGCGTCTAAAACTAAATTTAATAGACACAAAATATTATAAATGCAGAACATGTTTGATATTCCAATTCTGTAAATTGAACGTAGTTATGCATAATGTAGCCAGGCCACAATAATGTCGAGCTGAGATAATTGCACATTAGCAACAACATGGTATTAAAAATGTATGTAAATAGTATATTATTTCAAGGATATTTTTTTGCGGCTTGGCTATTTTCAGCAGAACGTAGAGAAAACCTTCTCGCATCTGATCTATAACATATATATTTATTTTTTATTTTTTGTGGACTGGCTACTTTCTGCATAAGTATGTCCAATTATAAGTCAGTACCCCCCCGCAATACTTTCGAGTAGTGGAGAAATTTAATACTAATATTTCGGATACGCGAAATCAGAAGACGCAAACAAGGCGATCTCCTGGTACGGCAAACGGATCATCTGAAAGATATGGCACGCTGTACCTTGGAGAAAGGGTTTACTGTGGAAAAATTGTTTTGTAATTCTTGAAACTATGTTTGATATCTGTTTCTAATTATTATTGGAATTGAAGTCTATTGCCCCAACATAAATAAACCTTTAATTAACTATTTTTATTTTTTATTTAATTTATATATTATTGAAATAATTGGAATGTTACATTCTTAAGGGGGGACATGCTCGTCGAAGGTCAAAATTGAGTTTTTATTGTATATTCAAACCATGATCCTGGACACTCCTTAAACGTTGTAGATGATCTATTTATATAATTTTGAAGCCTTATTATCCTTTATAGTTATTTTAAACATTTGATGACTGCATGAAGTATTTTTGTTACATAAAATAGTATTCTTTTAAACCTCTCGCTCTAATGTTTTAGAATATAGTCATATTTCGGTACAGAACTGTGCAGTGGTGTTAAGATTTTTTACATTTATTAATTATTAAACGCATTTATAAAACCATTAGTATAATTTATTACGAGATAATTTTTGTAAATTATTCACGATAAAAAAATATTTTGATAATCTCTGTGATCCCAAATTTGACAAGAATTAGGCATTTTATTATTCAAAAAATCGGCAAGATTAACACATTTGAAGATGAATCTAAAGATACTTATTATAAGCTATATCTTTGACCATTCAAGTGTGATAAAAATCTTATGAATAATGATTGCTTTATAATAATTATTGACCTAAGAATAAGGTAGTGTTTTTTTGAAATACGCCATTTCTTTTGTCATTCCCTAGTGGTTAAGCTACAACATACGGCCGTAGCCATAAAATGACAAACTATAATTAAAGTAGGGAGTAAAATTATGTTAACGCGCGTGTTTGAACATGTACCTAACCGAATTTTTTTTTATTTTTTTTTAAACGGTACATGTTCAAACACGCGCGTCAATATCATTTTACTCCCTACTTCAATTATAGTTTGTCAATTTATGACTACGGCCGTATGTTGTAGCTTAACCACTAGGGAATGACAAAAGAAATGGCTTATTTCAAAAAAACACTACCTTATTCTTAGGTCAATAATTATTATAAAGCAATCATTATTCATAAGATGTTTATCACACTTGAATGGTCAAAGATATAGCTTATAATAAATATCTTTAGAATTGTCTTGAAATGTGTTAATCTTGCCGATTTTTTGAATAATAAAATGCCTAATTCTTGTCAAATTTGGGATCACAGAGATTATCAATATAATTTTTTATCGTGAATAATTTACAAAAATTATCTCGTAATAAATTATGCTAATGGTTTTATAAATGCGTTTAAAAATTAATAAATGTAAAAAATCTTAACACCACTGCACAGTTATGTACCGAAATATGACTATATTCTAAAACATTAGAGCGAGAGGTTTAAAAGAATACTATTTTATGTAACAAAAATACTTCATGCAGTCATCAAATGTTTAAAATAACTATAAAGGATAATAAGGCTTCAAAATTATATAAATAGATCATCTACAACGTTTAAGGAGTGTCCAGGATCATGGTTTGAATATACAATAAAAACTCAATTTTGACCTTCGACGAGCATGTCCCCCCTTAAGTCTTGTGAATTATTCGTTGAATAAAAAAAAGTTAATTAAACATTATTAGCAAGTTCAAGTTACAACAAAAAATCTTGAGAGTGATCCGTGACGTCGGTTAGTAATTAAAGTAATACCTACTTTGATTTAAAATACAAAAGCCGATCTCCAACGTAGCTCAATTTAGAAAGCGCTTCAGTGAGTACTAAAAGCCATTAATTAAAATTTGTCGTAATTAAGTATGACTCCTTTGGCATTGTGGTCATCATCGATACCCGAGAGATGCAGGTTCAATTTCTGAGGGGTGTCTTACCTTTTTCAAAAATATTTTTTCTATTGGTTATAAAATATTTTCTCAGAAGTGTTTTCAAAATTATGTATGTTCAATAAATACACTTAATAGAAAAATAATTAATATTTGTAGAAAAAACAGTTATCACTGCGATTTGCGGAGATGCCACGAGTAGCTAAGTATTGTAAAATTGTGTGGAGACTGGTTCAATTGTGCAATTCGGGCCTTTATTGTACCATAGATTGCCAGTTACCCATACATATCATAATATGCTCACCTGATATCTGGACATAAAATCTGTGAAATAAATAAACCCTAAAGTTTTCTAAAGAACAATCCATAAGGTGATCGGGGACGGCAACATTTTGTTGAATAACAAGATACAACGCTTAGCAGTGCATGCGCTGGCAAGGCCATGTGCACCATGTCCCGGCAGAGGAAGTAATAATGTGGATTTGTGGCTATCAATGGCTCTGTGAGAACCAAGCAGTGTCAGTCGAATCCATGATATATGAATCGCTTTCAAATTAATGTTACTAATTAATTGATGTATGTGTAATTTTATTGTATATATTTTTCACACAATCGAATTACTACTTGGTAAGCACTTTGTTTACCTCAGTGATTTTTATTACACGTTTATTATATTTTCTCACCAAATGGCTGAGATACTGAGGTAAGCATTTTCCATCGTGACAGGTTCAATGAAAGGCTGCCTGGAGGAAACAAGTCAGTCTCTCCGTAATATTCACTCGATGAACTTGTATCTTGCTAGAGAACTTAGTGCCTCGGAAAATAACACCTAACTTTGTTATATTGTACCCTTATACTTATGTAACCATAAATAAACTCTCACTTCTACATCCATCATCCCGAATAACCACGATCGTCTTTCATCTACCACACCATCGACCACTCACACAGATTTATAAGTCAATGTGCCGAGCGGTACATATAACAAACAAATCGCTGGCTATTTGAAGGTATCGTTGACTGCCATATAGTTGCATTGGATATCTTAGAAATCAGCCGCATTAGATATGGATGAAAATGGCGAGTGTCGATTGTCACATTCTCGCAGTTAGGGCAACCCTGCATTGGCGCGCATTCATCAACAGCAAGGCCTAGGTTAGTGCATTTACAGCGGAATAGGAAAGAACTCGCCGGAGCGGAGTTTAGAATATGAGCGGACGAGCGCGCAATACGCATGCGTTCGCGTAGTGTCGTGCGCAGGACATGGCCGCCATAGACAACCGAAATGGCACAAACCAAGTCGCGTCGCATCCCACCAGTGTTGCCAACCGTACCATAATTATAGTATTTGTACTATAATTTTGGTCCGCGTACTATGTACGATATAAAATAGGTATAGTACGCCCAAAATACTATAATTTTGAAAATCGTACTATAATTTTATATAAAAGTACTATAATTCTGCATTTGCCATTTCGCAATCGAGTGGTCTTCGAAAATTTGGAAATCTGCGGCCCGCGGCGAAATATTTTTCCTAAAAAAACAAGCCGACCATGAAAATTTGGGAACCTGCGGCCCGCGACGAAATATTTTTCCTAAAAAAAACGAGCCGACCATGAAAATTCAACAGATGACAACGCGTACTATATTTTATCTCCAAATACTATAATTTTGGAGGCTCTGTACTATAATTCCACTTTTAAAATATGGCAACACTGCATCCCACTTCCCAGCACTTCTCATCGACAATCCAACCGTCCAACCCGAATCCACTATTCTACCGACCAGGCGCGGGTATACATATAATTACCTATTTATTTCCCATTCATAGGCAGACCACGGAGGTTTTCCAATAGGCTCACACATAGTTATTCATATCGTTGATAATCTCCACACCCTTTATTTATGCTTATGGTAGCGAAAATAACCAGAAGCGCCCTTCAACGTTGTGCTGGAAGCAACGCAGTAAAATTTCACAAAATCGTGGCATTTGACTACTATCTATTATAACTTTGGTCGAAACTCGAGCTGGATTAGAAGACAGTCTAGTCTATTCATTTTATATCGCAATTTTACAAACTTTAAATGACTTCATTTCGCTAGATAATTATCAAGGAAAATCGTGCAATAAGCGAAACTTTGTGAAAATAAAAAAAAATAAAAAAAGCGAAACGTTGTGATCAATACAACGGGTACACGCCCTAAAAGTACCACAATCGACAAATTAAATAAGTATGGCCGATATACGTGGGAGCAGGGCCCAGAAGGGACGCTTTTTTCCAAGGTGCAAAGCTCAATCAGGAGAGCAAGAACCATGTTCAACCAAATCATTTCGAATATCGATGCAAACGTAAGGCCTTCCGCTCACGAGAATACTAAAAAAAGGAGAAACTGAGACTAAAATTCCAGCCAGTATCTAGCTTATGTATTTCAATGGCGGCTCGCTCACGGCTAGACTGGAATCTCTCAAAAGAGACGCGACATACTAGTCTTCCAGTCTCTCAGTTTCCAGTCTCCCATAAAACAGTGGTGCCAATGTCAGTAGATTCGATGACAAATCATATTTCCTTACCAAAATTGGTAGCATTGAACTTAACTGAACAAGCTATAAATCAAGACGTCAAAAGTTCAAGATGGGCGAACGAATGTGAACCAATTTTTTATTTCAATTTTGTGGCAGAAGTTGAGAAATATACCCCTGCAGAATATTCCCGCAAAGACATCACGGAAAAAGCTTGAAATGAAGTAGGAAGTAGGTCCAGTTTGACAGTTTGAGGTTGAGATTATTATTTCAAGTGGGTTTCAGTAGCGCCGTGTGCGAAGCATCAGTCATTGGCCAGTTTATGAGTTCCATCAGCAACCAGTTCGTCGGATTTTAGTTTCTCCATGAGCGAAAGGGCTAAATCTTTATATATTCAGTTCCACAAAGGTACTCGGCATAAGTTACAAAGTATTTATTAGTATTCGTTATTGTTAAACTCTCTACACGATCGAGCTATTTGCGCGGTCGGCCGGCCGATTCGAAATAAAAATAATCCACCTCGTCCACTTTTCAAATAGACGTGTGTACTGAGCGTTCTAAAAATCACGTTTGCCACCTCCCCGATGGTGCAATCGGTGGAGCCTTCGCCCCCGCGGAGTTTTGTTTTATTTTTCGAATCGGCTGTGACGGGTTTTCGTTACACATACCTACCTGCCGCCGGAATTGCTGTACCGAGAGTAAAACAGTTCACTAGACAAGTCTGATAATTAATTTCGAAGTACATTCCACATATTATGTTACATAATAATATGTTAATATGTTGTCTTTTCTGCATTGAGAATACAGCAGTGGCGAAGGGTGGATGTAGGCTGTTAAGATCCGACATAAATAAGTTCATACTAAACTTTGTCAATCATACGTACTTGTTTTCATTGAACTAAGACTACAATTATTTGCAAATAGTGTTGGTTAGTTTTTAAAAATCAACTAAACTCTGCCTTAACCAAATCACAATAGTTTAGGTATGCTATGGGCGATCTGACAAAAATATTGCACACTTTTTCAATCATACTTATTTGTTTTCGTTGAATTAAGAACGCATATTACATTTGGTGTTAGTTTTTTTTAAATTCATGAAGCCCTACCTAAATAAACCATTATCGATAAAAAATATTCTTCTATCTATTAAATCTAAAATTATGTATAGTTTACAGGCATAATTTTATATTATACATATTGTAACTATGGATAAATGAATACTTTTCACTATTATCTACTTGGATTCATCATCATCATCAGGGGCGCGACAACTCGGTGTGGGTCCTAGCCTCCTCCAACAGCTCTCTCCACCTGTCCCTATCCAGTGTGGCCGCTTTCCAATTCGGTACCCCCAGAATACGGCAGTCACTGTCAGCTCCATCCAACCAGCGAATCTTTGGCCTGCCTCTTCTTCTACGCCCTGCCCTATTGGATTGCTGGACATCACTCTCTTTGCCGGTTCATTGTCATTCATACGGTGCACATGACCTAGCCATCGCAGTCTCCCAATCTTAATTGATTGAACTGCGCTGTAATCTTCGTACAGCCCGTAGAGCATTATACCTTCTCCTCCAATTGGTGCTATCCTTGATCGGTCCATATATACGGCGGAGAATTTTTCTTTCAAAGATGTTCAGGGCTCGTTCATTTCGCAGAGTTAATGTCCAGGTTTCCGATGCGTAGGTGAGCACTGGCTGTACAAGTGTATTGTAAAGAGTGCTTTTAGTACGGCGAGATAGTATGCGGGACTTAAAATGTCTTAACAGGCCAAAGTAGCATTTATTCGCAGACACGATTCTCTTGTTGATTTCTTCTGTAATATTATGTCGAGTTAGGCCATCCTCCCACGGCGCAACTTATGTCCGTCGGAACTGAAACTAAAATTCCAACCAGTATCTAGCCAATGTATTTCAATGGCGGCTCGCTGACGGCGAGACTGAAATCTCTCAGCTTCAAAACGGTCGCGAAGAGACGCGACATGCTAGTCGCGCGGTCTCTGAAGTTTCCAGTCACCGTAAAACAGTGTTACCAACATCATTAGATTCGGGAAAAAATCATATTTTCTTACCAAAATTGGTAGCACTGCGAACAAGTGTCATGCTATAAAAACCATTAACAGCCCAAGACGTCAAAAATACAAGATAAGCAAAATTGAAATAACCTAATTGTATTCGAGTAAACGCAGCAGCGTGCGTGTTGTCGGTTTTTATACAAAACAGCCGATGGTCCAGTTTGACAGTTCGAGGTTATGTGATTTTTATTTCAAGTGGCTTCAGTAGCGCCGTGTGCAAAGCATCACATTGGTCAGTTTATGAGTACCATCACCAACCAGTTCCGCCAGATTTCAGTTGCGCCGTGGGAGGAGGGCCTTACAAGAGATCCAAGGTATATGAAACTGTCGACCGTATCAAACTTGTATGTACCAATATATCTAACTTATCTACTTGGATTAGGCAAGATTTAATTAATGTTAAAAATTAACTTACGAAGTCTTAGTTTTAGTTCAATGAAAATAAATACGAATGATTGACTAAGTTTAGTGTGCATTATAATATTATATGTCGGATCTCAGCCTACCTCTACCCTTCGCCTGTGGGATACATCCAATGCACATAAAAACAAGTATCAAACAAAACCAATGCTAAAATTGAATGTGAAATGCACAATAATGTATTAATATTATTATGAGAGTGACGTTACAATATTAGCATTAGATATAGGTACCCTACATTATTTATTTTGGTCACCGCAAATCAGGTTGTTTGGTTTTCGTATTGTCATTATTTTGTTATCATCCATTAGCGATGCATTACAAGAATATTCGAATAGGTACATACATACTACTAATGCAGGTATACGATAATTACACCAATTAGTAAACGCAGTAGTGACACTTATAGTGATGCCTACATAGTGCATCCAACAGCTGTTTTATTACAAGCCACACACCATAAAATCCGAGATACATTTTATTATAATTAATATCATTTTGTTTAAAAAATTACGACTCACTTGTAATAAGATTAAGAACATTATGATAACAATAACAACATTGAAGTTCATAACCCCACACTACACCCGGTCTTAATCGGGCGCATCACGGACCCTACGTTTGATGTGAAACATCAATATTATGACTGGAAATATCTCAAAAGCCCCAAGACTAAGTTCACCACAGAACAGATAATAAATAGAATTCCGAGAAGCCAAATGCAATACACTAAATTTTGGTGCAGGGTTTTGAATGTGTGAGTGTGATACGAAAATTAAACACGCATTATGCACGTGCAATAGTGTGTGTAATACACCAATATTAATGAGCGTCAATGCATAAACCGAGAGTATTTGTCAGTATTCGATGTATGATGTATTCTTGACACGCGTTTAAGATTACCCCTTACTCGAGATCGGTTACCTGCTACTCCTTACCCGTTGGGTATTTCAGTTCCCACCATAAACTATAGATACCCACTATTTCTGAGTTTCCTGGAGTTCACCATGCACTCACGAGTGCTTTGACTGAATTTGCATTAGGTACTTTGAGTTGAGTAGTTCCGCAGTATGACGCCGCAATTTTTTAAAGACCTTGGTGTCGACCAGGTCGGACGGACCGATGGGCTCAACAGTCGGTTGAGTGACTCGAGCAGCTCTTCCCTTCCCATACAAATGTTGGGATCCCCATAGGATGTGGTTTGCATCCTGTATTTCTCCGCCACATGGACATGTTTGACGGTTTACAAGACGAAGCTCATCAGTGGCGCACCCAGGATTTAATATTGGGGGGGGCCCAAGGAGGAGAATGTAAATTAGTCATATAGGCTCTTTTTCTTCTTCACAGCCTAATTTCTCGTTTATCGGTCTTTTGTCTATTGCACTCGGTGTACCTACACCATGGTCCCCACATCCTGAAATGGGCCCTCAGGCTAGGATATTTGGCGGGCCCCCTACCTACCGCTAAGATTAAAGGCAGTGTGAAACACTACATTAAAGTTTTTCAAATTGTGTTTTAGTTCAAATTAAGGGTACTTATACAGTGAATTATTGGCGATTTTTAATACATCTACTTTAATAATGGAGCTGTCGAGTATCGACACATAATAATCAAAAAATATATTGCACAATTATATACTTAAGTAAGTAATTGAAAATGTTCATGGTCATGAAGTATATTAGCGCCGCAGGCGACTTTTTTTACTATTAAAGCTAATTTATGATGTGTGTTTATCTCACTTATCTGATCAACCCGACACGCCGGGCCCCCAGGCTAGAGCCCTGTCAGCCCTCCCCAGCCATGACCTACACTACTCCGGAATTCGGGTGGACACCGAGAATTTTTTGATAGTTCATTAGGGATTGGGTTTCTAAAAAAACCTGACATTAGTGTTTCGAAATTTTTGTGTTAGAAATTAAAATCTAAGAAATTTTTCTAAAAGGGGTGCTGGAGAATTATTACAAATCATTTTGTTGCCGTGTTTTTATTTGTCTAAGCCCAAATGTATAGTTTATTGGCTTTCAATTTCAATGTTCATTCATGAAAAATCATTCTGATAATTTTCATTTTTGGGGGGTGTCAGGGCCCCTTGCCACCCCCCCCCCCCTGGGTGCGCCACTGAAGCTCATGGACTATAGGTGGAGCCTGCCAGCGAAGCCACCACACATAACAATCTATTCCAAACCGAGTTTGAAATATAATCAAAACTGAACCGCCTGTGGCCTATAATATTGTGAACCCGAATTCATTTTATCACCAATAATCAGAAGAAAATCCATGAGTTCATTTCAGATCAGTTTTACCGATCCAGGATTTTCAGACGCAATAGGTACTTATAGATAATCAGACCTAGAAGAATAAATAAATTAGCAAAGTCTTCTTCCAGATTGTCACGAATAAAAAAAATCTATCTGTTGACACATCTGTCAGGCAGTGGCAAAGGGTGGAGGTAGGCTGTTAAGAGCGTACATACGTGAAACGGCAAATAATGTTCAACACTGTGGGACGTAATTTCGGCCGCGTTCCCATTCGGAAAGCGATAGTCGACTTGTTTAGTGATGGCGTTGGAGGAATATATTCTTAAATCGTGTAAAGATGACTAAAAAACGTTCCGCATGTATTTGAAGAAGAAAACATGACTATTAATATACTATTATTATTAGTAATATAACAATTAACATAACATTAAATGGAAGCATGTTGGATTTTTATGACAAATTATATTTCGTTCGGCTCGCGTCATTTGCACAATCCCCGCATCGCCTAGTCACGATCTTTTAGAGTATTTTAGACCATGCCTCAGCTGAGGTATAAGCCTTAAGATCCGCCATAAATGTTGCTTTTGTTTACAGTGAAATAAGACTACAATTTACAGATGGTGTTGGTTAGTTTTTAAAATTCAATAATTAAACCCTGCAATAGTAGATAATAGTCTAAAAATACTCGCCTATCTATAAAATATCTAAAATTATGCAATTAAATCATACATAACTTTGAATATTCTATAGATAGTATTATTCTTTAATCTAAGGATAGAATAATATTTTTTTATCTGTTATAGTTTGGTTTAGGCAGGATTTAATGAATTTTAAAAAATTAACCAACAATATGTGTAATAAGTATGTAAGTTTAGTATGTATTCTTAATCTAACAAAAACAAATAAGACCCATGAATGAAAAAATGTGCACAATTTTGTCGTATCGCCTAAAATATACCAAAACTATTATGGTTTGGTTAGGCAGGGTTGAAATGGTTTTTAAAAACTAACCAATACCATCTGTAAATAAATTGCAGTCGTAGTTCAATAAAAACAAATACGTACCTATGAGTGTATGACTAACAAAGTGTAATGTGCACTATTTATGGCGTATATTACCAGCCTACCTCCACCCTTCGCTACTGCTGTCAGATATGTTCATTTTCTCTAATTTATTGTCAATAGAGACTGAAATGTTTAAATTATCACAAGAATATTAGGTTCGAGAAAACTCACGATATTTTTATAACAGAAATGATGAATTGATCAAGTTCCATAGAGTAGATAACTCAATATCGGTCCAAAGTAAAGTCAGTAGGTGACTATTGTAGGAAAATTCTTCCAGATGTAGAAAGATATTTATTGACTTTAACTTGTTCCACCCAAGGCCCATTATAGTCAAGTCGTGACATGAAACTGTAAACTTCGATGGTAGTGCTAGTTATTATAGCTCATACTTCGAATGCAATATGGTAAACTGATGCGCCTAATTTCATCAAAAGCCCCTAAAACGGTTTTTGAAAACTTTTGAGTTAGATATGTAGGTATTTAGATTGATATTTTAGTTACCTATATCAGTGCTCCGCAACCTTTTCTCAGCCACGGCACACTGCAGGTCTTCCCAGAATTCCGCGGCACACCACACGTAAAACAATTTATACACCAAAACATGCCAGAATATTCGGCGCCCCCCCTTACCTATCAATGGGGTTAAATCAGTGGCGAAGGGTGGAGGTAGGCTGTTAAGATTCGCTATAAATAGTGCACACTAAACTTTTTTAGTCATATGTATTTGTCTTTATTGAACTAAGACTACAATTTACAGATGGTGTTAGTTAGTTTTTAAAAATCAATTAAACCCTGCCTAAACGAAACCATAATAGTTTTGGTCTAATTTGGGCAAAACGACAAAATTGTGCACACTTTTTTATTCATAATTATTTGTTTTCGTTGGATTAAAAATACATATTGCACATATTGTTGGTTATTTTTTTAAATTCATTAAGCCCTGCCTAAACGAAACTATAATAAATTAAAAATATTCGTCTATTTATATAATATTCAAAGTTATGTATGATTTAATTGCATAATTTTAGATATTTTATAGATATACATGCATTTTTTGACTATTATCTATTATGGCTTGGTTTCTCAGGGTTTAATTGAATTTTAAAAACTAACCAACACTATCTGTAAATTGTAGTCTTATTTCAACGAAAACAAATATCTATGTCTGAAAAAGTTTAATGTGCACTGTTTATGGCGGATCTTAACAGCCTACCTCCACCCTTCGCCACTGGGTTAAATACAGGTGATACTTTAAAATAACGTTTTTTCAAATGATGTTCGATGTAAAATTAATCGTATTGATTCTATGTTTAACGACTTTTTGTATTTATTAATACATCCACTTGAATTACGGTTAGTTGTCGTTTTAACAATAATCATATATCGAGTATTGACACAATAATAATAAATTGTATCACACAATTGTATGTGCTAAAATAGTAACGGTAAAGAAGTAAAACAGCGCCGCAGGCGACTTTTTTGCTATTAGAGCAAACATTTAATTTGTGTTTATCTCACTTATCTGCTTGACCTGCCACACCGCCCCCCCTGACCTTGGGCCCCACAATACCTACATATTCCCATGTATTTGTATTTGCAATAGAATAACTAATTAATATGATACCTGAGTTTGTTTCAATGAACGTAAAAGTTTTTAGTTTTACTTAGTTTGGTACCTAGCCTTGTCAAAAATACGAGGATATTCTTTATTAACCGAAATCCAGAAAATAGCGTAAGCGCTTCTATAAAATTGTCAGCATTGGTTGCAAAAGGGTTTCGAAACCAATCGTATCGATTGGATGAAAATAATGATGAAATTTCTTTTAAAGCAAACTTAAATGTTTTGGAGACGGATCCAAAATTAATTGCTTGTTTTCATTGGTGGTCTGGCAGGTCCTTTGGTACATTTGTAGAGATATTGTCTTAAATCCTTCTGATTTGTCAGATCACGTCAATATATTTTCATTCTGACCTTGCATTGTTTTATTAAGTTTACGCAGGTGCTCAAATTTATTTATTACCAGCCATGTACGTAATTTTGGCTATCAAGTAATTATTGTATAACATACAAAATCATTTGTGTTTTTTAAGCAATGCTCCGCGGCACACCCAGCATTGTCTCGTGGCACACTAGTGTGCCGCGGCACACCGGTTGCGGAGCACTGACCTATATGATGGTTAAAAATTTAACTTTAATAAACGCCAAAAACCGTCAATACATATGATCGAAAATTATGGTAAATTTCAAAACCGGTTAAAATGGTTGGGTGTGCTTTTCAAGTTTTTCTTTTTAAATGTTAGCACTTACCTACCCCTAAAATGGAAAGCCAAGATACTCTTCAGAATGTAACGAATTAAAAAATAAATACATACCTACCTACCATAAAGTTAATAGATTTAATAGATACTTATGAGTTTTTTCTCAAAACTACCTAAAATCGTTTTAGGGGTTTTTGAAACTAGGCGCTTCCTGTGTGTGCATAATGATAGTTGCATATTGAAATAGGTAAATGGTAAAAATTTGAATGAAATATGCAATCAAAAAAGCATTCGATTATTGAAAGATAATCAATAACTGGCGCTACCATAGTAATTCGCAATTTAGTGTAATTGTCTGAACATAGTCGGCCTCGGTTCCGCCATACAAAAAAGGTTGGGAGTCGCCGATGGAAAGTAATAGTCTGCATTAGAATAATAGTATGTAATGTATTTTAAAACGAATTAAAAATAAATAATATTATGTAGTTCGGATTATCGTCACAATACCAGTAAATTGAGTAAATTAACAACAAACTTCGATGTTATTATTAGTCACAGTACGTATGTAGTGGTGTATAGTAGAAAAATTTCAAGGTCAGCATGTGTTATTTTGTGGCGTTACTATCATTAGAGAGAGATGCAACGTTTCAACCCTACTTCACGCAGCGACGGGGTGACTGCCGACTGCCGAGTGGTGACTGCACTGAACCCGGTCCGCTCACTGTCGTTTGCGCAATTCTTCAAAGGTGAGCACATCGATTTTATAAAATATAGACTTTTAGTTTAGTTTTAGCAGTCCAGGCTGTTTTGTGCAAAACGGGTTTTTTAGAATGTTCATTCTTGAATGCAGCCAACTCTTATTTTTGTAAGAAAAATCGTTATTTTTGCATCTATTTTCTTAAAAAAAAAACCGGTACTGTTCGGTTATACGGAATAAAGCGGAAAACGCATTTTGAAAATAGCCGATAAACTGGATTATTTGTTAGGTTAACCTAACCAAACCTAACCTAACCCAACCTAAACTAACCCAAACTATCAATAATCCAGTTTATCGGCTATTTTCAAAATGCGTTTTCCGCTGTATTCCGTATAACCGAACAGTACCAAAAAAGCTTCTAAGTTATTCAAGTATTATGGGAATTTTAAAGTTCTGAAAATAATTAGAAAAACTTGTAAATTATACATTAATATTTAGCTGCCGGGCACTAATTTTTATATGAAAAATCTGTATATTATATTATAATAAAAAACATATAATGTAATTGAGGAAATAATGTTTATTAATTGAATGTAGAAAAACACACCGTAGTCAGGATTTTGGATTTCAGCAGCTTGGTTGCTTTATGCAAATCGAAAATGTAATATTCTACGTTTTGCAAAATCTTTAAAACGCATTTATATGAGATTTTTGTATGAGAGCAGCTTGGTTGATTTGTGCAGAACGTAAAACAAACGTGTGAGATTATGAAAATCACAATAACTCATTTTTTTTTTCAAAATTGTGGCTTGGCTGCTTTGTGTATAACTGCGCTCAATTCAGATGGGCTATACCCCAATACATTACATTTTACGCAGGGTTTTGAATGTGTACGGAATGTAAGTGTGTATAATCTAATAAATACATCTCCTAACATTAATCAAGTAGTTCGCCATAACAATGCTATAAGGTGGCTCATATAACGAGAAGATAAAATGGTATAAATTTGGGGAATCGCTCAAGTGTGGTGTATCTGTCCATGGTGGATACACCTCCAGGATGGCGTCCTTGAAGTGGATTTGAAATCGATAAAAGAAATGTGTTCTCCCCTCCTCATCCCGGCGAATGCAATCTAAAAATTCTTTCTTGCGCCGACCAAAATAAAGGCAAGCCGAAGAACCAAGTACCTACCTACCTATTATGCATATTCTTGATACTTCAATCAAATTTAGAACGACCGTCAGTTAGGTTAGGTTAAGTTAATCAACGATGGAAAATTAGGTATCGACCCCAAGAAACAATTGAGACGTCAGTAGATAGGTACCAGAGTTTTTTTTCTAGATGCCTTTATGGATACCTCGCATTTACTATCGAGTTTCTTTCATCATGCAAACTACTCTACTTGAAGCTAGTCAGCTAGTCAAGTGAAAATTGTGCCGGCTGAGAAATATGCCTAGGTACCAGAGTTGGATAAAGGTACATAGGGCTCCTAATGCTGTTTACTAACAGAATACGTCATAATATGTTACATAATATCTAGCAGTGGCGAGGGGTGGAGGTAGGCAGCTAAGATCCGACATAAATAGTGCATACTAGACATTGTCAGTCGAACAAATTTCTTTTAATTGAACTAAGACTACAGTGTGTAGATAGTGTTTGTTAGTTTTATTATAATTCAACTAAACCCTGTCTAATCCAAGCCATAGTAGATAATACGGTACAAGTCGGTTATGGGGAAGCCAGGTGGGAACCGCGTTAATTACTGTGATAGTCGATTTTGGCCAAAATCATGAATTCAAGAATGAAAACCTCACCTAACCTAACACATAATCCAGTATATCGGCTATTTCGAAATGTTTGTTTGCCGCTGGCTTCCCCATAACCGACTTGTACCGATAATAGTCAAAAAAATATTCGTTTATCTATAAAACACCGAAAATTATACCATTAAACCATATAATATACCATACATACCCGGCAAGGTGATACCATTTCACCTAAACTATTCACCGCTACTCTTGAGGACTTATTTAGGAAACTTGATTGGGAGGAAAAAGGTGTTCCAATTAATGGGAAGCACCTCAGTCACCTGCCCTTTGCAGATGATATTGTTATACTCTCACAAGACCCGAAAGACCTCCAAAGTATAATGCAAGAAGTCGCGGATGTCAGTCAAACGGTCGGTCTAAAGATAAATGTCTCAAAGACAAAAGTGATGAGGAACTGTTTTTCGGACCCTGCGATTATCTGTATTAATGGCACCCAACTCGAGCAAGACAGCAGCTACGTCTATCCCGGGCAGCAGGTGTCCATAGACGGAAGCATGCACGATGAAATTGCTCGAAGAACAAAGCTGGGATGGAGTGCTTTCGGACGTCTGAATAGTATCTTCAAGAGTGACCTACCATTATGTTTTAAGCGTAGGGTGTTCAACCAATGTGTGCTACCCGTGCTCACGTATGGCTGCGAGACGTGGACCCTCAACACGAGAGATGTCCAAAGGCTAAGAGTTGCACAGCGAGGCATGGAGAGGTGTATGTTGGGCATCACGCGAAAGGACCGTAAGAGAAACGAATGGGTTAGGAAGCAGACAGGAGTACGCGATGTAATAGACGTTGCCAAACAGCTGAAATGGAGATGGGCGGGGCACATTGCTCGTTGAAAGGACGGCTGCTGGACAAATGCCGTCATCCAGTGGTACCCAAGGGGCATGAAACGGCCACAGGGCCGCCCTAAAAGCCGCTGGATTGACGAACTGGTAAAGTTCGGCGGAAATACGTGGCAGCGAACGACACAGGACCGAGAGAGTTGGAGAAATCTTGGGGAGGTCTTCATCCAGCAGTGGATTGACCCCGGCTGATAATGATGAAACCATATATAATTTTAAATATTTCTCTTTCCTATCTCTACCAAAAGCGGCTTCTTAACATGGTTGAAAATTGAGTGTGTAAAAGTAAATAAACACAATAGGTAGATAGGTATATTTTCATAGCAAACATGTTGATACAATTATTATTAGAAAGGTACTTAAGTACTTATACATAATTTGGAATACCTAACTACCTAGGTACTTTTCTTCTTTCTTTCTTTTAACGATACATGCAATATACCTATTTGTTGTTTCTTTTTCTGATAAATACAGGGTCAGACCTACCATAGGGCAAAATATGCCCATAATAAGAAATCATCCACGAAAAGCCTTGGAAGAGTAGAATTCGTAAATGTGCAAAATTCTAGATGCTGGGATCTCACTTCTAAATTATTTTCCCAACGTTTTAGACTTTTTCTCAGTGTATGTAGGTACATATCTGCAACTACAGCATTGCTGGGCGGTTAGGCAGAAGGTGATTCCCAAGTCAATCAAGTTTACTTGCACTAATATGAACGATGATAGCTTTTGATGATTACATATATTTTTCTATAATCTAAGATTACATATTAAAACAACGAACATTTTTAAAAGTTACGGTACATTACCTAGTAAGCTAGTGCCCCCAATATAGTCTGGGGGCCCGGCGTGGCGGGTCGACCAGCTAAGGAAGATAGACACATACTTATCACAAATTTGCTCTAATAGTAAAACAAGTCGTTATGATTATAGTTTTGTTAAATATGTGGTTGTGCGATATAATGTAATGTGATTGATATACTTGAATGATAATTCACATGTAGAATTTGGAAAACATTACTGTCGAGCATCACACTGCTCTTAACCTTAGCGATAGGTAGAGGGGACCGCCAAAGATACAGGCTTAAATGCTCCCCTGGATACACATCTAGTGAAATTCCAATTCAAATCATAATTTAACCGCAACGATAATATGATAAATACCTACAGGTAAAGATAAATAAACGTACTTACCTATATAAACTAATAATAAGGATTTAATCAACTAAGTACTTCTTTTATTCAACGAATAATTCACAAGATTTAAGAATGTACCATTCTAATTATTTAACAGACATAACTCTGAAAACACTCATGAGAAAATATAGCCAATAGAAAAAATCTTTTTCGAAAAAAGTAAGACACGCACAGGGCGCGATACCTAAGAGACGCAGGTTCGATCCTGTCGGGTGTCTTACTTTTTTCGAAAAAGATTTTTTCTATTAATTGGCTATAATATTTTCTCATGAGTGTTTTCAGAATTATGTATGTTTAAGAGCATACATAAGTGAAACGGCCAATAATTTTCAACAGTAGGTGGAACGAAATTTCCCAGTCGTCGCCAATCGGAGACTGACAGCGAGGTGTGAGCACGTCGATTTGTTTTGTGATGGCGTCGGAGGAATATATTCATAAATCGTGTAAAGATTACTAAAAAACGTTCCGCATGTACTTGAAAAAGAAAACATGTCAATGAATATACTATTATTATTACGAATATAATAATAAACATAACATTAAAAGGACTCATGTTGAATTTTTATGACAAATTATATTTCGTTCGGCTCGCGTCATTTTCACAATCCGCGCATCGCCTGGTCACGATCTTTTTAGACCATGCCTCAGCTGAAGTATAGCCTTAATGATATGTACCTAAGTAGGTACTAGGTACCTACTGAAATACATCATTTAGGTGGGTATCTACCTATTTGATGATGATTTTAAAGATCAAAACACCCCCGCCTAATTTTATACCCTTTTATGATTTCAAATATTTTAATGAGGTAGGAAATTAATTTTAAGAATCCGATGAAGGTGTAAATAAATAACTATGATAGCTGACGACATAGGTAAGTAAAGTTTTTGTAATACTTTGTCAAGATTCGTAGTAAGTAAAATAATAATAATAATATAATAATGCTGATGATGCTTTTTATTGATAAATAAAGTGGAAATTAACATGTTTCAGCTGCACATTATGCAGGAAATGTACAACCGCGTTGAAATAAATAATAAATTCCTTTGAAAGATGTAAACAGTGCACCCGAAAGTGATTTAAACATGTGGTAGAAACAGATGTTCCCAGATATTCTAAAATCGGCCGAGATAAACAAATGGAATTTTACCAGAGCAGCGGGTAGGTATAGGTATCTAGAATCTAGATTCTAGTATCTACCACCGCACATCGTCCCCGGGTACCGGGTACGTCAAATATACTCAACATAGGTATCAAGGCGCAGGTCCCAGTATCGACAAACCCTACTGCCGGCACAATATCGGCACGTAATCACCGTCAAAATACTACAAATACGCCAATACATAATAAACCAGAAAAGAATAGTTTACTCACTTTTCACTGACTGATGGAGGTCATAACACAATTAACTAATATAATTATTATTTACATGCTAAGTAGGATTACTTCTCCCCTGCACCGGCGGATGCACCCGGCCGGCACGCTAATTTTTCAAAAACTGAATGCATTTTGCCTTTGCCATAGACGAAATGTAGATAGAGACAATTCAGTTTTGCGATCGCCAGCCGCCACCCGTGAGTGGCTCTATCTCTGTATCAATTCGGGAAATATTACAATAATAGTCATTACAGCCCTACAAACTTATCTGGAGAATGGCCAAAAATGGAACTACGATCTACCATAGGACGCCTTATTGAAAAACGTCATCTGAATGTCAGATTTTGCCAGTTACGAGTCGTGATTGGATATTTTTCGACAGTGGCTCTCCTATCTCATTCTCCAGATAAGTTTGTAAGTCTGTTCAATATTTTGTCATCCTTTTCTTACGTTATTATGTAAATATACTTATAACGCAACCATTTTCCTATGATGCTTATAATAAATATATAAATAAATTTTAGGGTATTAAGGTGCTTTGTCCAGACCCAGAACATTTTATATCTTCATCTACAACAAACAATAAACAATAAACAACTCATTGGACGGTGTCTCTTTGGTAACAACAGTTTTATGCATAATGTTTTTCATCGCAATCGAAAAACCAAATAAAATTAACCATATAATTGTATCGGAACAATTTAATGTTTGGACATAATTATCATGTTGATACAACTTTCCAACAGTTTTTATAAAAAAAATACTACAGTCCTAAAAAATCTAAAGAACGCTCAAAAATTTAATGTAACTACAAATTACTAAATGGACGCCATTTTGAAGACGTCATTCGAATGTCAGATTCTATCCAGTTGCGAGTCTTGATTGGGTAGTTTTATATTGTGACTCACCCATCCATTCATATGAAAAGTTTGTAGGTACCTACCTAGTGTATACACTGATTTACCTAGGCATTATTCAACTTTAATACACATCAATCACAATAATTAATACATTACACTCAAAAAGATTTATTTAAAAAACCTTGGTTAGACTAGGTAAATAAAAAATACAATTATTATAAATTATATTATTTTATAAACCATAACTAATTCAAGTTATGGTTTTTCCTTCAACTTGCAACATTTTCCCAACTTTACGCGCGCATTTCTTCGATGACAGTTCAACTTGCTTTGGAATGTCAGCACGTTTCATAACAGTTTAAGTTTAGTATTTGTTTTTGTCAGTATCTTGATATATCCAGTGCGTCTGATCAGATTGTCGTCACTAAAGTACTGTTGTCATCATGTCTTCACCGGCAAGAGCACCGAAAAGGACTCCTTCGCGGCCACCGTCGGAAGGTGTGGACACCCCGACAAGACGAACTCGCAGCGCGAGACAGGTCGTGGTGCTCGAGACTCCCGTCAAAGCCTCGGGCACTCCTACAGGTTTGTTTACTCGTTTGCTTCCCCATAACCGACTTCGATATAATTTATTGTGCAATCAGCGTCTTTGATGTCATACAAATTCTTTTTATTTTTTTAAATTTAATTATAGATGGAGGAACTCCCAACAGCACGGCGGAGGCCCTCACTCCTCAAAATCTGCCGATGACTTCTCCGGCTCGCAGTTTTCTCGCCACCAGTCCTGCCGGTAAATATCTTTTATTCTATAATATCTCCCACGCCATTTCATTCGAAGTAATATTTCTGCTGTAGAATCCCAACTTTTGCATGTCAATTCAATTTGCATATTATTTTATTGAATATCAATATGCCCGAGGTCATGCTATTTCACATCGCATGTAGCACCGTTACATGATAGAGGAAGGTCTGCCTGAAAGAATACTCCGGGGTCGACGATAAGCGTGCTGAGTGTCTCACTTTGCGGGATCCGAAAAGCATGTCCTAATGAAACATCTCTAGGTGATAGCCAAAACACAGAAGCCATAACTGAATAATGAAGTGATAATTCAAAAAAACATAAATCTGCCTTTCCAAAGAATTGTAATTTTAATTAAACCATTTGTATTTTCATGGAATATTGTATTGTACTGTTCTTTATTGAAAATTTGTGTATGTTAATTACATATATACTTAATTTGGAGCAACTTTAGAAATATCATCATCAATCCATCGCTGAATGAAGACCTCTTCAACTCCTCACCTCATGACCAATCACCGATCACTAATCAAATTTTGTTTTATTCATTGGATGTTTGCTTTGTGACAATGTTTGAAAAGGAATGCTTTTTACACAATGAAACAAAAGTCAATGTTATTGATTCGGTTCAAATGTCTCATCGTAGGTTTGCGGATGAGTGAAATAGACGTGAGTTCGCCGTTGAACTACGGTACGCCGAGTTCGCTGAGCACACCACGTTCCGGCATCAGGGGCACGCCCGTCCGCATGCGCCCCGACATACGCACCGACAGGACTATGCGACAAGTCACTATTCAACAGGTTCACTTCACATTGATTTCTTCAAATTTTGTCAGCATCTTTCTACCCTAGAGTAGTAGAAATGTAAGATCATTTCACATTTCGTCAATAGGATGCAGTTAAAAATATTCTTATTTTGTCATTCATTATTGTCAACAGTGAAGATTGCTTGATTGGCGAAAGTTGACGATTATTAACATTAATATATCTTGCGAAAACAACGGCAGTACGCAATTCAGACAGTGAGTGACTAATGTGTTATCATATCCCCATATACCAGTGGCAAAGGGTGGAGGTAGGCCGTTAAGATCCATCATAAATAGTGCACACTAAAATTTGTTGAAATAACACTACAATCAACAGATGGGGTTGATTAGTTTTTAAAATTCAATCAAACGCTGCGAAACCAAGCCATAACAGATAGTAGTCAAAAAATACTTGTCTATCTATAAAATATCTAAAATTATGCAATTAAATCATACATAACTTGGGATATTTTATAGATATAATAATAATCTATTATAGTTTGGTTGAGGCAGGGCTTAACCTTTTAGCAGCCCAGTTGATAATACTAGGTATAACTCCAGGGCCCAAGAATTAAATAATATATAAAAAAATAAATTACCCGTGGAAAATTTTATATCTAGCACTTACATATGATGAGACATCATTTGAAGTTCGTCGAAAGGGTTTTTCATTCATAATTTCATGGAAATGTCGGAAAATTTGCACCAAGGTTAGGGTTATCACAACACTGCGAATTTACAAGAAATAGTTCAAAAATATTTTTAAAAAATTCAAAAAAAAAAATTATAAAATTTATAAATTTTACAAGTACACATTTTTTTGCAATATCGGTATTATTTTCGATATTATAGTTTTGATAGACCAGTGTTCAGTAATTTTGTTGCGAGAATTACGTGACATGAGCATGCACACTCCCAAAAATGTGTATATATCATCGGTTGTGCAGTCTACCCACTCAGAACCGTGATATTTTTTGTAGCAAATTTAAATTGTTTATTTGTCTCTCGCACTATCATTTCAATAAAGGAAATGTGGATAAAACACTTGAAATAATCCATTTCAAGTGCATCCGAAGCTAAACTATCTGCTTTGCATCCCGATTCAGTATCATCGAATGAAAATGCGCGCGGGTCAAATAAATCCGATTTCCACTCAAATGTCGGCCTTTCAGTAGCTTCGGATGTAGTTGGTTCATTTTCTTCAACTTCCAAAGTATCGTCAACTTCATCAACTTCGGAATCATCACTATCGTCTTCAGATTCAATCGTTTCTAAAAGATTGTCAATTTCACCATCTTCACAATATTCATCCATTTTGAATTGGAAAAATTGGTAAACTAAACTCGTAAATATAACACTTTTGTTTGTCCAAATTGAATGCAAAATATAAATAAAAATAGTCACAGTACTTAGTCACTCGACACAAATAAAATTTTCAATCTGAAAATATCGAAAATGTTTCAATTCAATCTAAAAGTAAACTCGTAAATATAACACTTGTATATGCAAATCATACGCAAAATATAAATATAAATACTCACAACACTTCGTAACTCAACACAAATTAAATTTCAATAAGAAAAAATGCAAAATCTTTCAATTAGAACGCAAATCAGACTATCATCCCGACGACCAAGTATTACGCGATCGCGGGGCGAACTAATGAGTCAACAATTTCTCAGTACATGGGAAGTAATCGGTAACCCTGAATGGGCCTCTCGGGAATCCCCTTTATTCTCGCGATGTATTTGACTTTTCAAACGTTTCTGCCTGCAGAGCTTGCCCATAGATGTCAATACACGTATTAAAATTGAAAAAATAAATATATGACTCATATTAGGCGCAAAAACGGCGCGACGAGTTTCGCTCGTCACGGGCGCACGAAAGTAG
This sequence comes from Rhyacophila brunnea, assembly GCF_057557595.1. Taxonomy (NCBI): domain Eukaryota; kingdom Metazoa; phylum Arthropoda; class Insecta; order Trichoptera; family Rhyacophilidae; genus Rhyacophila; species Rhyacophila brunnea. Next base: position 11,746,741 of record NW_028232816.1, on the reverse strand, counting down.
ATGCCCATGACGAGAACCACTCGTCAGTGGCTGTTAAAGGGTTAATGAATTTAAAAAAACAAACCAACGATATGTGAAATATGTATTCTTAATCCAATGAAAACAAACAAGTATGTATGAATAAAAAATTGTGCACAATTTTGTCGTACCGCCCAAAGTATACCAAAACTATTATGGTTTGATTTAGGCAAGATTTAATTGATTTTGAAAAACTAACCAACACCATATTATGTAAAGTGCAGTCTTGTTCAATAAAATCAAATACGTATGACTGACAAAGTTTAGTGTGCATTATTTATGGCAGATCTTAACAGCCTACATCCACCCTTCGCTACTGGTAGATACTGACCTCATGTAACATATTATATATTATCTTCTGGCATATTCGCTTTTAAAATGATCAATGTAAGTTCAAACTTCTGAATCTTGCGTGCTGCGCTGGTTATCGTCATATCGACGTTGCTAATCCAAAAGAGTGTCGGTGACAATTTGCAACTATACAGTAGAGCAATTTAAGTTAAGTTAACCCATAGGCGTCCGACTTTCCGGACCACAAATTGGTCATTCAATCCAAGTTTATTTTTGTATATAGAACAGTAAAATGACTTCCAATAATAAAATATTATTAACTCAAAATATATAACTTGAAATCAATTGATTTTTGGAACTTATATAATAAAAGGATGGCCTATTATAATTTCAGAATTATAAAAATAATAAAACACATGAAAATGGAGATAGGGAGGTTCAAAGTTCAATAAATAAGAACTTTTGTTGATTTTTTTTCTAACTTCCCGCGATGTTTTCTAGTATTTATTAAAATTATTATTTCGTTGAAAACTTCACTAATCATTGATTTGTAGAGTATAGGAAACTGTTTTAAAATATATTAGATCAACAATTTAAACAATAGATGTCACATAGTCACAAAAAAATTCACAAATATATTCAGTACGAATTTACACAGTGCCACTTTCTCATGGTGATGCATTTAAAAAATCTATAATATATTTATTTGGTAAGAAACCCCGCTAACCAAAGTTTTATGTGGTGCAGAAATATTCTTCTTAAACTTATTTAATTCATAATTTTTTCGATAGATGCCAATGGATGTCCCAAAAAATTAAAGAAAACGTGCCTTCTCAGGCGCGTGAATTTCTCGTGCTTGATACAAAAGACAAAAAATTGCCGCACGTGAAATCCTCGTGCTTGGTCGGCTATGGGTTAAGTTTAGAAGATCTATAGACGAAATTTGAAGAGATTTTATTACATTATGTTAAATCAAAATATATTTAATTATCTTTTACAAGTCGGTGAATATTAAATAAATGACGTATATTAACACGTCATATTAATAGAAGCTTTGTTCCCCTATGAGCGATTGAATCATTGGCAGTGATAACAGGAAGACGTGGTGAACCGTGCGGCGGCGGCGAGCCAGAGTGGCGAGGGCGGTCCGCAGCTGGTGATCTGGGGCACGGACGTGGTGGTATCTGACTGCAAAGAGAAATTCAAGCGGTTCGTGATGCGCTACATCGACCCGCTGGCCGAGGAAGACGAGAGGGGGGAGACCATGAATTTGAATGAGCCGCTCTACATTCAGAAACTAGAGGAGGTAATAAAATTAAACTTCATAATATATTATATTTATGGGTCAGTGCCCTATTTGGATGTAGGTACCATATTTTTTCAGCATAATGGTACATGTGCAGATTTCTTTTACAATTTCAGTAAAAACTGGCCATAAAATATTATAATATACCAATATGTATGTAGATATTCAAATTTATTTATATGGGTGAAGCAAATATGTCTATGGTAAAATAAATATAAATATTTTCATTCCCGAGCAAAGCATCATTATCCGGGGTCGATTTACTGCTGGATGAAGGACTTCCCTGGCTCCTACCACTCTTCTCGGTCGTTAGTTTTTCGCTGCCATGTACATCCACTGAACTTTATGAGTTTGTCTACTCAGCAGGCTTTAGCTAGGACTGAATGAAAGCAATTTTCCAGCAGTTGTCGACTCGCCGAGTGACATGTCCAATCCGTTGCCATTTCAACTCTATCATATTGTGTATTCTTGTCTGCCTCCTTACCCCCGGTTCCTTTTGTGGTGTTTCGCCTTATGCCCAACGTGCACATAGGGTTAAGCATAATATGAAGGTTATATTAACAATTTTTTTTTTAACAAATAGTTAGCCATTCATCCAATCCCATGTATCCCACGCTCAGTGTCGAAAATAGATTGAAAAAATTATGTGAAATTTTTTACCAGATGGAGGGTTAGAATCCGGCTCTACTAATAGGTGTTAATTTTTAATTTAGTTCACTCTGTAGTCCTCCTTGTATCCATACTATGTTTCGGTTCATTTCAGATCCACACCCTGGAAGAACCTTTCTTGAACATCAACTGCGCTCACTTGAAGACATTTGACGAGGGTCTGTACCGTCAGCTGGTGTGCTACCCGCAAGAGGTGATCCCAACCTTTGACATGGCAATCAATGAGATGTTCTTTGAGAAGTATCCGGCCGCCGTTCTGGACCACCAGATCCAAGTTCGCCCTTTCAATGCCTCCAAGACAAAGAACATGAGGTCGCTCAATCCCGAAGGTAGGTACAACTCTATTCATTATTTTTATCGATGATCAAACTAGCCATATATGGTGAGCTGTTATATCGGTATCCAAATGTTTGCTGAATCTAATTTTCCATGTATTGTGTTCCATCAGATATTGACCAGCTGTTGACAATCTGCGGCATGGTGATCCGGACGTCGAACATAATGCCGGAGATGCGGGAGGCATTCTTCAAGTGCATCGTGTGCTCCTTCTCGAGTGCGGTGGAATTGGACCGGGGCCGCATCGCAGAGCCTACCCTCTGCACTAACTGCAACACTAACCACTGCTTCCAGCTCGTTCACAACCGATCGCAGTTCACTGACAAACAGATGATCAAGCTGCAGGAATCTCCAGGTGAGAAATTTCAATACGATTCTTATTTGAGGTTGGAGGTTGGGTTAAGTAAAACTTCTTTAACCAAAGCCTAAAATCGATTGAAGGAAAGGAATGTTAGACCAAAATTCGTCATATAATATCATTACGTATCAGGACAGCAGGATATAGGAGGAGGTGTTAATTCCATTCAAAGACAAACTTTATATATAGAAAATTCGAATTGAATGACAGATTTTTCTGTCAGATCAATGAATTGATAGTACAAATGAGGTGTCTAATTCCAAAAAGCGATAAGTCCACATTTGGTCAAAATCGAGAAAAAAATACGTACGTATTCTTTGTATAATTTTACACAATATATTGTATTGATCTATAAATTCCAAAACGCGACATAACCCTATGAAAAAAAATATTTAAAGTTTCGATTTATTACAAAAAGCGCCAAGTCCGTGTTTCATATTATTTAAAACTTGGTTGATTTCGGGTGTGCTTAATTCAACCAATAAGGGAACGTTCAATATTGAAAAGGGCGTCTCCCATGCCGTAGCATCTGGTAAACTTATGACAGTGCCACGGAAATATGTGCCTTATGCGGCGTAAATTAAAAAGTGAAGTACAAATAGCGCTATGTCCAATTTTATTTTGCCTATATTTATTACATTTAAGAGTTTATCGGCTGAAACAAATGGCCATTTGGTTCTAATTTCGACATAGAACACTACGGAGAAAATAATCTCACGTTAAAACAAATAATTGAAGCTTGAAACATAAAAACGTTGTTTCCCGAAAATATTGATTTGTGGACTTGTCGCTTTTTGTAATTAGACGCCTCAAATGCTCATATTTCGATTGAAATTTTATTGGTTCTCGGAGGCCCTGCTACCATCCTGTAGTTCCGCTGTAAACATCAGGTAGAAGGCAGTGCCAAAGGGTGGAGGTAGGCTGTGGAGATCTCTCATAAATAGTACACACTAAACTTGGTGAATCATTTAATTTGTTTTCATTGTACTAAGAATAAAAATTGTTAGGGTGATGAGAGATAAAAAGTATTCTTCTATCTATAAAATATCTAAAATTATCAGAAATACTACCTCTAAATCATACAATTTTAGATATTTTATAAATAGAAGGATATTTTTTATCTTTTATGGTTTAGCTTAGACAGGGTTTGATTGAATTTTAAAAACTCTCCAACACCAACTGCAATTTGTGTTCTTGATGCAATGAAAACAAATACATAAGTATGACTGACAAAGTGTGCACTATTTTTTTTTTGATCTCCGCAGCCTACCTCCACTCTTTGATACTGTAAGTACCTATCCATGTTATATTATGTTATCACTGGTAGCACATATTTCTTTTACCACATCAAACTTATGGGGCTTCAAATGGCATATATAGACATTTTTTCACACATTAGATATATCGCTTTTGATAATATTTGCATTCAAACATATCAAGGGTAGATATTCCATCTAATTATAATTAAACATGATGTAATAGCGTTTGATGATTGTTTCCAGACGACATGCCGGCAGGTCAAACTCCGCACACGGTGGTTATCTTCGCTCACAACGACTTAGTGGATGCCGTGCAGCCGGGTGACCGTGTCACGGTTACGGGCGTGTATCGGGCTGCGCCTCTGCAGGCCAACCCTCGCCAGGCCAGTGTCAAAGCGGTCTACCGCACACACATCGATGTGCTGCACTTCCGCAAGGTCGATTCCAAGAGGCTCTATGAAAAGGAAGAAGGGTGAGGAGAAACATTCGCTGACTATTCATGATTGATTACCAGATATATGCATATTCAAATTGTATTTTTTTTCCGTCCTATCGCTAATCCTGATCAGGCACAGATTACCATCTTTTCCACAGTCTTCATAATAATATTAATGGGATATGGTTGAGTATATTCTTCAGCACAAAACACAGAATTCACGATATAGATGGCTTATGAGTGTACGATGTATAAATCTTAAGTAATAATGGAAAATATATTTTCGATTATCATTTCAAACAATTGTAGAATAACATATCTACATTATAATCAATAACAATATATTAAATTTTGATTCAGGAAAGAGCACCACTTTCCACCAGAGCGCGTAGAACTTCTTAAGCTGCTGGCTGCCAAGCGTGATGTGTACGATCGTCTGGCCCGCGCCATCGCCCCCTCGATCTATGAGAATCTCGATGTAAAGAAGGGCGTTCTGCTGCAGCTCTTCGGAGGCACCAAGAAAAACTTCCACACTGCCGGAAGAACACATTTCAGGTGCGTCATTCAATTCATCTTCACAAATACAATTTTGCTTCATTCTGTATTATTTAGAAAATTAATATATATATTTTTTGTGAATTTATTATAATTTAAGTGAAACGATCACAAACACCCTGGTTTTGAGAAAATCATATAAATATATTGTTACCTCAACAGGGATCGAACCCGGAACCCCCGGGTGAAAGGCCAGCGCCTTACACACGGTTTTACACACAATCTTTTTTTCTCCCTTCTTCCTTGATGTTTTTTTTTTTTTTTTTAAGTTTTCCCACAATTACTCTACAGAGAAATTCATCTCTCCGGTTTTTGTCACATTATTTTGAGATTACTACAATAGAAATTTTTTATGGGGAAGTGCGAACTAAAATGCTTACACTTACATGCAATGGGTTATGGTGGTTGTGTTTCAATAACATTCTTCAATAAAAATATGATTTATTTGTATGAATAAATATGGTGTTTTCAGGTCAGAAATAAACATCCTGCTGTGTGGTGAGCCGGGCACGAGTAAATCACAGCTATTGCGGTGGGCGCACTCTCTGTTGGGCCGCGCCCAACTGGCCTCCGGGCGGGGCTCCTCCGCTGCCGGTCTCACTGCTTACGTTGCCAGGGATCCCGACACAAGGCAGCTCGTCTTGCAAACGTCAGTATTCATTTTACGTTCAGTATCTGCCAAACTTTGTACCTGACGGCACCCTGGAGAAGGGGAATTTGGTGACACACCACATAAAAATTCCCACCAAAAAATAAATATTTATTAATATGAATAAAAAAATTAAATCTCAGTGTAGGTAATAATAAAATACCCACCTAATATAAATACATACCTACGTAGATAATATAGGTAATGTTAATAAAGAATTATGTTACAATGCGGAACTAAATCAAATAAACAAATACGTAACTCCTCATTTACCATCTGTAATTGGCCCTGTTTTTTTGATTTCATCCCCATGGAGTACGGCGATCTAAACGGCACCATAGATTTAATGGCTGTAGTAGCTAATTGAGGATATTGACTCCAAATGAAATCCAAAATACTAACTCTGGTTCAGAAAACGAGGCTTTATGCTCAGGATCGTTTTTTAAGTGTATTAAATTTTCTTCCACTGTTGGTGTGTGCCGTTGTAACTTGTAACTTATAAAAGAATTGATGACCCAATCAAGTGATAGGTTTTTTACTGTGTTCAGCACTTTTCACGGCCTACAGCTTGACAGACACTGAACTATACGAAAAATTTAATTCTTTATTGAATTTAAAGTCTTACTAAACACATAGGTACATGATAATATTATTCTAGTGTATTGGACTCTATATCAATTTTAATAAAACCATGATAAAATTTGGTATTCTAAGTCTTAATTTGTATAAAATATGTAACTACTCACCACCAAGGCAACAATATATCTCAATCCGGGTAGTGAACTTTACCGATTAAGTTATCGATCCTAATGAACCCTTGACATGTTAGATTACATTTTGTGCCGTTGTATTTCTGTTTCTTTGGGATTGGCGAATTGCCAACGAATAGAGAATTAATTAAAAGCAATATTGTATTATTTCGAGATTGTTTATTTTCGCAGGGGTGCTCTTGTTTTGGCCGATAACGGAATCTGTTGCATCGATGAATTTGACAAAATGAACGACTCCACGCGCAGTGTTTTACATGAAGTAAGTTATTACCCGGCCAATAATTCTTTGATGGTGGAGGGCCAAATGCAAAAGATGTCGACATAATTTTGAATTAACTAACATTATGAATAAAAAAGTTATTAACAGTGTAACAAAATAATCCATAACATGCAAAATGCTGCCATATCTTAATTTTCGATTTCCTGCGAATGTTTTAATTGACACAATGTAAATGTATGAATACTGCACAATATTATATTGTTTGAATAATTACATATTACAGTAAAACCTTGTTAGTTAGAACACTGATAATTCAAAATTCGCCATAATTCGAAATTTTCCCGAAAAAAAAGTCCCTTGAACATTATTTTCATATAAAACCATATCTCTTATTCGAATTTCGTAATTCCTCGCATATAAAAATACTCAATAAATCGTAATAAAGTACACTATTTCATGAGCCAGTCATTGAAAATTGTGGCAGACTTTTCTTAAAACATCAAAAATTACTTATTTTATGATGGTAATAAAAATAATCCTGACATTTTATGACCCAATTCGGTAGGCACATCTATTATCAGAAACAAAATTAATAAAAATCAATATTTTTCAAAATTTTAATATTTTCTCACTATATATGTCGTAATTCGTAATTCGAAATTTGAATTTTTTTTCGATTTTCGGTCCCATGCAATTCGTATTAACGAGATTTTACTGTAATGGTTCATATAAAGATTAGATAATTTTATGGTTCCTAAATTCGTAAATGCACAAATCGTGGATGGGACGACACCCGCATTCTTTATATTTATTATTACATGCGGGATGGTAGAGCGTCTTTGTAATACATAATTGAAACCGGCAACCGGTCATAAAAATTGTGTTTCAATGTGAATTTGATCCAGTACAAGCACCTAATTGATGGGTGAATGGCTAACAACTATCCCTCTTAAATATAACCTCTATCAGGGCTCATACAATTTTGATTTGACCAAAATGAATAATACTATATTTACTTGACATTTATTTACAGATGCAATTATTTTGACACCTGTCATTTCTGTTTCTAAATTCCGCCACAAGGAAGAGTTATGTGTATTAAAATCAGCTACATATCGGCCCCACGATGGCCGAGCGGCTTAAACGTCAGTTTATAGTGTCGTGGGTCCCAAATTCGAATCCTGAGTTTGGCAAATACACGTATTGTTTTTCAATTTGTGTTTAAATCAGAGTATGGCCTTATAGGTTAAGCAAGTAGCTAACATCCATTTCTCGTAAAATCAAAATTCTGTTGATACAAGCCTCCACTCTCGGGAGGTCCATACGATCCTATTAGGATCGGACATGGTCAAAAAAAAAAGGCAGAACGCAACCCCCTTCTTATTTACATAAATATGACAAAACATTTGGCCCCAAATAAACATAAGTGTGTAAATTCAATAGGTGATGGAACAACAGACGCTGTCGATAGCGAAAGCAGGAATCATCTGTCAGCTGAACGCCCGCACATCCATCCTGGCGGCTGCCAACCCGGCCGAGTCACAGTGGAACAAAAACAAGACTATCGTAGACAATGTGCAACTGCCTCACACCTTGCTCTCGAGGTAAACACTCCATGATATCATTACTTGCTTCCATTTTCTTTTTTATTTGCAAACAATGTGATCAACACAATATTTATTTGTTTTTGAAGTTTTTCTGAAATCACTGTCAAATTGTATATTATGATCAGTTCATATGACTTTGTAGGTATAGTCCAAATTCTTCAGATGGGATACATCAAATTTTATTTGATTATTGTCAGGTTTGACTTGATCTTCTTGATGCTGGACCCTCAAGATGAGCTGTTCGACAAGCGTCTGGCTTCCCATTTGGTCTCACTCTATTACCAGAACTGCCCCATCAACAGTGAAGAAGAAATGATTGTGAGTATCCAATATCTAATCGGAGATTGTTCGTTACATGTACATTTTGCCGTATAACAATTCACCGTGAACTGTCGTGTACCGGAAAGAGATGGCTGTATAGCTTTGAGATCAAATAATAACGCATTCATTTAGCATTGTAGACAGTTATGTTCCAATTTTATTAAATTCAATTAGAACATTAATATTGATAATATCGGTGTCATTATTATCAGATATTTGATAAGTATGACTTGACGCTTACAAGCACTTATGTACTTGCTAATCTACTTTTGAACCATTCAGAATTTTATATAAATATATATGATATGTATTAATACCGGGAAGAAGGAACTCACATGTATGTAGGTTAATAGGATTCTTCATCAGCATTACTTCGGTTGGAGGTTATGTGTGACATCATGGCAGATAGGGTAAATTACAACACAGAAACTTTTAATTTGACAGTTTCTCCGCGCGGAGATGTTTAATTACACTAAATTATACAAGTTTGGAATACAAGGGTTCAGCATGACTGAGATAAAGTAACGTTAAATTGACGGAGTTTACGCAATGTATGTCGGTGGCTAACGGGCACACGGCATTCAACTGTATCACACTTCACTTTGCATTTTTTTTTTACGTGGACGTGTTTGGCGGAATTGACGTCTAAGCACTTTGTTGGAGGCGCGATGTATGTTTTAGGGTGGTTATAGGAATTAATATTAACACATTATCGGTAAAAGGATTCACTAATTTATAATGTGAAACAAGCGCGACTGGCATTTTTGCATCGAGAGGATCCACGTGACCACGCCAAAGCGTGGCCCGAGGTCCCTTCTGCTTTCACCGGAGAATCTCCACTGCCGAACCATTATCTCAATCACAAATCTAAGGGCTAGGCACACTTTCACGCTCGGAAGGCGCGGTATGCGAGAGGTGCGGGGCGGTTTACTTGTCGAAGCTTCAAATTGTAAATTTGGGCGCGAATAGGCCGGAGGCCCTTCTTAGAAATCATCGGCTTATAAGCGCATAGAAATGGGCTCGCCTCGTCTCACTCCGACAAAAATGCGTCCCGCGATAACACCATCTCGCACGGCAGGGAAGCCAAACCTTTGGTCGGGGCCCTCCTAGTAAGGACTTTGATTAGATTGTGGATTTGGAATTTGAAACTGTCGCGCACCAGGGTTTTTTTCCATTTGATAACAGTATGTATTCCTAATTTATTTACCTACCTATTTTCTGCAGTCTTTCCCTTGTATTCCGGTGGTTTTTATTTCATATTTTTAAGTGTTTTATTTAGACATGAATTTGATCTCAATGATATACGGCCATTGGTTGCCGATACTCCACACAACAGCTCACGATAAACTGTTATCATAAATTGACCATCATGTTTTTAATGGTTGCAGGATATGAGTGTGATGAGAGACTACATTGCGTTTGCTCAGGAACACATTCATCCCAAGTTAGGAGAAGAGGCTCAGCAAAAGCTTATTGATGCGTACGTCGATATGAGGTAATTCTAACAAATAATTATCATGCTCGGATTCGGATGCAACGTTACAGTGTGGGCGTCTTTGTATTAAATGTTTCAGTGCATTCACATTGTATGTTTTACAATATTATCCTTAGAAGGCTGCTCACTAGAGGTGAGTTGGAAATACTGTCACAAGTTTGTGTACTTAAGTTTCGGATGAAAATACCCATACTAAGTATTTGTTGCCCAATAAACTTGTTTCAAGAAACTTGAAACGTATTAGATGTTCCAATTCGAACGCATTCGCTAATATATGCGCCGTGACTCGCTATTCAGCGCTATTGATATTAAATGCGCGCGAGCGAGATATCATGATACACGTATGTCTAGCCGTGATATTATACTCAACTGTCATTGTTCTCCCTTTCTCCTCTGTTGTAAAGTTGGTATAGTGAAGGACAGAAATGGTCACGTGTTTGTTTTATAGGATACTTTTGAGTTCGCCTTAGGGTTTTAGGTTTAAAAGAGTTTTTGGTTTTTGGTTTTAGTTGAGTATGAAACTTTATCGAGTCCAGGAGTTCGACACGTGGTATGAGATCTCGCCGACCGCTAGCTAGTTCGTAGTTTTGCCACGTATGAAATCATCGCTTCGGCGTCGCGACTCGCGTATGCTTTGTATGCGACGGGTTTTAATTTTAGTTTTAGTTGAGTAAGACATTTACATCGAATTGACGTCAGTCGTAAGCCGGAATAACGGAGTTCTGATAACGTTAACTGACTACGCGTTTATCTGGTTTCGTCACGTCAAGTTTCTCGATTTTTTAGTGGAATAATTGTAATTTGTAAACATAAACTGAATTCAAATTATATGCGTGATTGTATAAATGGATAACTACTGAAACATGAGTGACTAGCGCCACAGTTCTAGCTGTACCTGTCTCGAAAATGGGACATTTCAAAAAGCCGACGTATTTTTAACGATTCTATTAAAGCTGATATTTCAAATACTAGTAAGTATTTTGGAACAAGTTTAGATACCAAGTATTTTTTTATACTGGTAGTAAGTATACTTAGTCTTCAAAATCGACCAGTTTTCCCACCTCTACTGCTCACCTCTATCACTGACCGAGTTGAGCAAATCGACTTCTAATTATTATTATTTCAATTAAAGGACGGTCATAATGTAAATCTATTTTTTCTCCAGGCGTGTCGGCAGCGGACGCGGTCAGATAACGGCGTACCCTCGCCAGTTGGAGTCTCTCATTCGATTGGCCGAAGCGCACGCTAAGGTTCGCTTCTCCGACACGGTCGAGGTCAAGGATGTGGAGGAAGCTTCCAGGTTTGTAAACATATTTTGTGGGAGTTTGCGTAATTAAATGGAAAGATTGCAGAGATGTAGTCACTATTTCACCAGAATTTGATGGTTAGCTGACTTAAAAAGTGCATGACAAATTAATAATACAACCAAAAATGATCAATACCTGTGGAGTGGATTGGAGTCGACTATCACGACAGTCATATTATCCCTACCAGCAAACAACTCTTCGCTGATAAGTATTTGTGATTAAAATAAATAAATGTTAAGTCAATTAATGAATGGATATTATCAAAGTACAGTAAAAACAAAACAATGATTTGGTTGGTCGATGGTGTGCGTGCGGATGTTTAGCCATACTAGTGCTACTAATAATCTGCCAGTCGATGTACTCGTAGCGCTGACGACGGTATACGTACGCATAAAATCCACAAACCGAATCATTGTTTTGTTTTTACTGTAACTATTTATAACCCGTTTACGCGTGCATAGATTTACTGTTGACTTAGTATTAAAGCGGTCATAACAAGAAAATGTATGGGTAAAACGCCCACGGTGGCCGCGCGGCATAAGTGTTGGACTATAACGCCGTGGGTCCCAGGTTCGAATCCTGGGTCTGGCAAGTACACATATTGTTTTTCAATTTGTGGGTGTCAGGGTATGGACCCAATTGGTTGAGCAAGTGGCTGACATCCATTTCTCGTAAATAACAAATCAATACAAACCTCTACTCTGTGGAGGCCCATATGATCCTATTAGGATCGGACATGGTCGAAAGAAAAGAAGAAAGATGTATTATCCTACAGTTGCAAGGTTGCATGCATGAATCAAAAAAGGTTGGAAGTTTCTGAATTTTCATGCGACAGTAGGGATTTTTTCGATAGTAGTTAGTAGTAGTTATAAGTAGGACGATGGTGGCGAATCTGCCGGCAAAAAAAGAACTATACTCATTTTGAGGTTAACTGATTTTCGCTACCTGTCAAATAGTACTATAAAATGACAACATCCCGTCTCGCTTACTCTTGAAGAATGAGATTGGAGAGACAGTCAGCACTTTTACGTGTAAACAGTTATTGTCACGATAATTTAAAATACGCACTATTGCTGCCAGTAAATCCACGCACGTGTATAGGTGCTATTATTGTATTGTTCATAACTATCTAATTAGGTAACGTCATGATTGTTTTATCATACTACGTACCGATTTCAACTGTCTACTAAATAATATTTTTTTTCAAAATAATAAATTCAATTCTACAGATTACACAGGGAAGCGTTAAAACAATCAGCAACTGATCCCCTGTCCGGCAAAATAGACGTCGGCATCCTCACCACCGGCTTGAGCATGGCGGCGCGAAAGAGACGCACGGAGATCACCGCATCGCTCAAGAAACTCATTCTGTCGAAACAGCCTCGTCCGCCGTCCATGCTGCAGGCCAAATTACTCCAAGAGATGAACCAGTCCTCGCAGATCGTGAGTTGAAATCATTTTCTTTTATGATGCTACTACGTACTTATAATTATTGGACTGCGTTACGCTTTTATAAATCGACGCTTCAGTGTTTTGTCTTATCGTAACTCTCTTATCCACTTTTTTTGCTAGGAGATATCAAGACTCTTTTTACGTTCTCGTTTTACCACATTTGACATTAAAATGATCCTTAATAATGTATGACACTTCTATTTTGCTTTCAGATGGTGACAAAGGAACAATTCGAGGATTCACTGAAGGACTTGCAAGACGATGGGGTGATCGTGGTAATGGGAAGAACTAACATCAGAGTGTGTTGAGCTATTTTTTCATTCCTATTACATAGTTATGTTTGTCCTGCGAGTGCTTCAGATCGTCAGATCGGTGCCAGGTGATTCTGTTGATTTGTATGTGTTACCGATAAATCTGGACATTATCAAGTTTTATCAGTAAGGCCTTTTATTTTTCATGAGCCGAACGGGGAATAATGTATCTTTGAGTCGTCACATACTTTTATTTTAAATTAAATAGTTGCCCATCAGCCGATCTAGTGCAGCCATAATTAAAAACACTTGCTTGTTTGTTACATACATATTACAGGTATCTGCTATATTTGGTTGTTAATTTCTTGTGTATTGATAAATGGCAATTATATAAAATTTAAAATATTGGAGAGCATATTAATAATATGTAATTCGAATAACAAAACATTCACCGCGTTACCTGTCACCATTAATAAATATATGAGATGTGTAATTACAAAAAGCGACAAGTCCACAATTCAATATTTTCAGGAAACAACGTTTTTATGTCTCAAGCTTCAATTATTTGTTTTAACGTGAGATTATTTTTTCCGTTGTATTCTATGTCGAAATTAGAACCAAATGGCAATTTGTTTCAGCCGATAAACTCTTAAATGTAATAAAAATAGGCAAAATAAAATTGCGCTACTTGTACCTCACTTTTTAATTTATTCTGCATAAGGCACATATTTCCGTGGCACTCTCATGAGTTTACCAGATGCTTACAGCATGGGAGACGCCCTTTTCAATATTGAACGTTCCCTTATTGGTTGACTGAAACACGCGCGAAATCAACCAAGCTTTAAATAATATGAAACACGGTTTGTAATAAATCGAGACTTAAAATATTTTTTTTCGTAGGGTTATGTCGTGTTTTGGAATTTATAGATCAATACATATTGTGTACCTAAAATTATACAAAGAATACGTGCGTATTTTTTTCTCGATTTTGACCAAATGTGGACTTTTGCTTTTTGGAATTAAATGCCTCATATGTTCTACTGGAAAATTGAGTTATTGGATGTAACAATAATGACAAAATATCCACGTATAGTAAATTCACATTTGTTTTCTTTAATTATGTTCTAATATTACACTAATTGACACTATTTTTTTACCATATTGTCCAATAAGTTATGAAAAATATGTATATATTTTTTAATAAAATAATCATGGAAAAAAAATTTTGTGGTTTCATTGGTAAAACAAAAAGTCAGTACGATGATAATGCAATGTTCTTAATAAAATAATAGTTGGTTGTTCAAAATCCGCAGGCTAGAACCCTCCCCCCCCCCCGCCTTGTAGGACCTATTCAACATTGCCAACTTAGTGTTTTCTTAACAGATCTAGCATTTTTTATTAGGTATCTAGCTTATTTCAACACCTCACGCAACCGAAAATCGGTTCGCCCATCAACTTTTGACGTCTTGACTTGTTATTGCTCGTTTAGTTCAATTCAGTGCTACCAATTTTGGTAAGAAAATATGATTTTTCATCCAATCTACTGATATTGGTACCAGTGGCGGCTCCTCTAATACCATGCAAGTGCTACGCACTGCCTGCATCTTTGAAGACATCGCTCAACTTTTCATTGTTATTCGTACATGTATCACTCACTTCGCGAAGTAGAACATGTAGCAGTATTATGAACAATACTCCGTTCATGTGCGCAAAGCGATTACGATCCAAACAGATTTTCAGTTTGCACAGGATTACAATGAGGTCATTATATACTACTTAAACCGTGGTCGAATGTCCTGTAATGGCGTTCTGTGTAGAATTTTTTTACACACTTTTAGATCAGCGCACGAAACGAAGGACTCTAGAAACAAAAACGCCAGTTTCTGTTTTATAACAATGTTGACGAGTTAATTTTAACAATTTTACAGTTAACATATTTAATGAATCGCCAACATTTTACGAACATACAAACTGCCGCGTTTATTTCTAAACCATTCAAAATAATAAAAAATACAGCAGTTATATATTTGGTTGAAGCATTGTTCGCTTGGAGCATAAAGCCATAAACTGTGACATTTATATTTCTTTATTGATATTAAATCATTCTGTTCAAAAACTTTTTTGAGAAATACGAGGGTGGGTCAATAATTCCTTAGAAAAAAGCATTAAAACAGTTTTTATTTTTGTATTTTTTTTTTATTTCTCAACATAATCTCCTTGGAGCTCAATACACTTGGTTAGACGTTTCTCAATTTTATTTAAACCGTCAGAAAAATAAGTTTTCGGAAGGTCCTCAAAATAAGCATTTGTCCAATCGATGACTTCTTCATTTGAAAAAAAACGTTGTCCACTTAGCCATTTTTTTAAGTTTGGGAAAAGGAAAAAGTCACTGGGGGCTAAATCTGGCGAATACGGTGGGTGGTCGACCAATTCAAACTTCAATTCTTCAATTTTAGCCATTGATCGTAAACATGTGTGAACACGGGCATTGTCCTGATGAAAGAGGATTTTTTTCCTGTTTAAATGAGGCCGTTTTTCTTCAATTTTGTTTTTTAGCTGGTCCAATAAAGATGCATAATAATCCCCTGTTATTGTTTTTCCTTTTTCCAAATAGTCAACGAAAATAATTCCACGTGCATCCCAAAATACAGTAGCCATAACCTTACCAGCTGTTTTTACGGTTTTCGCCTTCTTTGGACATGGTTCGCCTTTCGCAATCCACTGCTTTGACTGTTCTTTCGTCTCGGGAGTATAGTGGTGTATCCATGTTTCATCTACAGTCACAAAGCGACGAAAAAATTCATCCGGATTGCGTTGCATGAGCGACAACAGGGCTTAAGAGGCCACCACCCTATTGCGTTTATTGTCGACTGTGAGCAAACGCGGCACCCATCTTGCAGAAATTTTTTTCATGCCCAATTTGTCATGTAAAATAGAAATGACGCTACCTTTTGAGATCCCTGTAACCTCAATTATCTCACTCAACTTTAATCTTCGGTCACTTAACACCATATCGTGGATTTTATTGATCATTTCTGGTGTAGTCACCTCTACAGGACGTCCTGAGCGTGGTTCATCCTTTGTTGATGTACGACCACGTTTAAATTCATTTAACCAGTTATAAATAGTTGCAAGTGAAGGAGCAGATATGCCGTGAACTAAATCCAACTCATTTTTTATTTCCTTTGCTGTTAACCCTTTTATATTAAAATGTTTAATAACAGCTCTAAACTCAATTTTCTCCATTTTCCATTTTTCCATTTTCCACAAGCAAATTTTTTTTTTAAATGTACGAGAAACACACAACAACCCGACCAATCTGATTGAAACTTCGCAGCATACTGAATCGGTAGTGCCGCTGCATGAAAACAAACCGCTTACAGTACTAGTCGCGCCACCTGTCGGCTTTTCTAAGGACTTATTGACCCACCCTCGTAGTATAAATAAATAAAGACATATTTAATTTACCTTCTGAGAAGTCGGTAAGAGAACACGGCAGCCTTCGGTGATTGAGGTAATCATGAAAAGACGCTTTACGACCTTATGTGGCTAGGACACGTGTCCGGATACCGCCAAAGTGTGTGACACTTCTTACCCTTATGGCACAGCCGCAAGGGTTCCGTCGCCATGCACCTCACCTCACCCTGCAGCGGTGCCACAAAAGCGACCTACGTGCTGCAGGTCTGCCATAGCGGGAGGCGCAAGAGTTGGTGACGGACCGAGGGTAGTGGCGCGAACTTGTGCTTGCCCTATGCCCCAATGCTGGGTCGTGACAGGGTGAAAGGAGAGTATCTTCTTTTTATAGAAGGTTAAACCATTGCGCACTACCAAAAAATGCTATTCTGAAGACCACCGGCCGGCACTGATTGGTACCACTGTTTTATGGGTGACTGGAAACTGAGAGACCGGGAGACTAGTATGTCGCGTCTCTTCAGTTTCGGTCGCGGACATTTTGAAACTGAGAGATTCCAGTCTTACCGTTAGAGAGCCGCCATTGAAATACATTAGCTAGATACTGGAGTTTCAGCCTCGTCTTTTTTGAGTGGTCACGTGAGCGGATGGTCTAAGTATATCTTAGCAATAAAATAAATGTTTTATACAATATTTAAATACATACAGTAAAACCTCGTTAATACGAATTCCACGGGACTGAAAATCGAAAAAAAATTCTAATTTCGAATTATGAAATGTATGGGGGGAAAATATTTAAATTAAAAAAAAAAATTTTTGATTTTCATCAATATTGTTTACGATCATAGATGTGCCTACCAAATTTCTGGTTCCATGTGTCTTAATGGGTCATAAAATGTCAGAATTATTTTTATTACCTTCTTAAAATAAGTAATTTATGATGTTTTACGAAAAGTCTGTCACAATTTTCAATGACTGGCTCATGAAATAGTGTACTTTATTACGATTTATTGAATATATTTATATGCCAGGACTCTGAAATAATTTCGAATTAAAGGTATGGTTTTATATGAAAATAATGTTCAAGGGACTATTTTTTCGCGAAAAATTCGAATTACGGCGAATTTCGAATTATCCGTGTTCTTATTAACGAGGTTCTACTGTAATGACCATATTTCGCAACTGCATTCATTTTTAGTTATGACTTATATATTATTAGTTGTGAAACAGTAAATTCTTCTCCAATCTTTATTCTGGTCAAAACAATTTTAATAAAATTGTTTTTTTAAATGCCAGTTTTTAGACATTTTTTTATTTTGAGAAAATTTAGCATTTTTTCTGGCATCTCACTTATTTTCTTGCCCTATATGGCATATTTTTGTGACAAACACTGGGGCCATGCTCCCGACTAATCTCAATCAGGACAATATGGCAGTTTATGTATCCACTCAGTGGGGTGGCAGAATGCATGCCTCCAAAGCCACGGATTGAAATACCACAACTGGCAAAATCTCATGTTGCTTTTCACAATGTGTGTTTGATCCAGAGCGAAAATCCAATATGTTCAGCTAACGGCTAATAACCAACCATTCCTCTTTTTTTTAAGTCTATTATGATAACATCCAGTCTGTGGAGCCCTATATGTTCAGCTCAGGAGTGAAAATGGTATTTTACCAAAGACATTGAATCTTCCAGGCAGCCTCTTGTGATTTCTCTCTTCTGTCACTTGAGATCGCTTAAGCAAGTTCTAATATTTTGTGTCATTTTTGTATGCAACATCTGAGTACCTTGGAACCTGGTCAGAGTTTGTATTAAAATTAAAATAAATCACAACGTGGAGTACTTATTCCACATGATTTAATAATTATCGACCGGTTTCATCTGCTTCGTTTTCATATGTGTAGGGCAATGACATTAATATGGACGAAGCATCTGGAATAAAAAATGACACTCACTTTTTTGTCGGGTCTGCCGAATGGCATAATCTGTTCTAACGCCATTACAATAAAGGTGATATTGCTATAAATTCCCGATGCTTTTTGTCGGGTCTGCCGAACGAGTTTGCTCAAAATAAATGAACATTGACACTAGAAACACTGTTCTAACGCCGTTACAATAAAGGTGATATTGCTATAAATTCCCGATGCGTGATATCACATAATGGAAATTGCGTGACGTCTACCTATACATGTGCGAATGTCGCTATGCGGAAATTTACTTACCAGCTACTGTATTGAGTGCGTTGTCCATTAATAATGTCATTGGTGTAGGGTCCCTCCATCTCTATAGGTTTTCCTCAACATTTTTTACATTGGCAAATAAAAGCAACAGAAACAGTTTTGATCAAGACTCCTATTAAAGAAAATTAAAATCTCTTACTGACCAAAGATTTGGGAGCCCACGCCGTATCAAAAAAAAAAATGAGAGGTAGCCGGTCATCTTTCAAAGGAAGGTATCGAGAAGGATTTTCGGAGCCATATCATGTGAATATGGCACGTGGCGAGGAAAATACATCCACGGAATATGTTATGCATTGATGAATGATCCTTCTTCGTCTCATTCCTGAACTGGCCAGATTCTGGCAACCCAGAAGGCCTCTAAATAGCATGATGTACTCGGCGGAATTCAAAACTCAAAAGAACTTTTTTTAAACAATATTTTATTGAAAAATAATAGATTTTACAAACTGTTTACATCACAGATCGCATTTCACAGAGGTTATTGTGTTATTTCAAAATATTAAATTTTGTTTAACCCTTAGACTGCTACGCAACAATATATCGTTGTTTTTGATATTGGCCACAACGATCGTCGTTTTGCATTTGATGCCTGAAATGTTAAGTTAATTTTGGAACATACAACATGAAACATTTTTGATATATTTAGTTTTATTGTTGTGTAATATAACTTGATTTATATATGTTTTGTGACTGGGTAGGGGTTAGAACTTATAACAATTGTATTTTTTTTCATCGCATCAGCATTTTTATAATAAAAGCATTAATTTCAAATACAAATTTCAGTTTACAATACAAACAAATTTCGTTTTTTATTTGTTTACAGTCAAATTCTGGGTGGAATGACAATTTTTTATTTAATATTATACATTTGAAACAGTGGGAAAAGTGTTTTAGAACAGTGTTTCCCTAAAAATACTAAAGATTATACTAAATTAATACTAACTTACTTATTTTTAATTTACTAAAGTAAAATACACGGATCGTGACTCCCTGAAGGAAAGTGGATTTATACTATATAAAAACAATTTCATTTATAAAAAAAATAATGAAATAAAAATTTTAAATAAAGTGAGTAGATACGGATGTAGAAGTTATATATTGTTGAGCATATCGATTAGTTTCCAAGACGATAAGTTCCCACAACTCTTCCGTAAAAAATAGCTCAAAGTATGATATTGGCAACGCATCAGCCGGTGGTGGATGTTTTGGGCCCGGAATTTCTTCAAATGGTGGTATATGAGTATTATAGGCAAAATCTTCATCTAAAAACACTTCAGAAAATGCTTCATCGATTTCAGGTTCACTATCAGAGTCATATAAAGTGTTGTCACTATCACCCATGAGTTGATTATTATCCACAAATTCACTATCAGCATCGGTAGAGCTGCTAATTTTATTCTTCTAGTCCCTCGAAAAGCTGCCATTATTTCGCTATCACTTTCGCTGTCCGTAATCATTTTGCAAGAATTCAAATTATAATCCAAATGAGGAATTATTTTCTCAATAAGATGTTATGGGGAGTACGTGTCGTTAGCTAACGCAATCGAATGGAATTAAAATAATATTTTGAAGTAACCAATTGTTTTCAATAGCTGTTAAAAATAAAAACTCGATAGTTCGTTTTGCTCGCACACGTGGTCGTCAGTATGATAGAGCGAGAAAGAGAATTTCCATTAATTTTAAAGGCAGACTAAGCGGGGAATATCTAATAGCCTCATTATCTATTCAAAACGATAAACTAATTACAAAACGTGTTTTCATAATATTCCGATTTCGCAGAATCAATAGAGTGGTAAGGTGTCTAAAAATAATACAATACTTTAATTTATTGGTAGCAATCTTCGACCGGATTTTGCACAACATCGTAGCAGCCAAAGGGTTAAACTTTAAAACACAATGGAGCGACAAATAAATGTGCATTTTTCATTTGTAATATTATATTATAGTAGTGATGGTACACAGTTTTATTTAAATAAAAATAAATAATACAAAATAGATATAATATGTATACATATAATAAATAGACTGCATTGGTAGCAATCAAGTGCACATAATATAATTTCACTAAAATCACGTAGGTAAACATCGTTTTCACATATTATAGTAAATATATTGCACCTAAATAAAATTATCTCACATTGAAAGTGACAATGTCATGCAAATATTTGCGAAACGTCTTATGAAATAACGCCAATGAAATATGCTGTTTGCCGTTAGCGATGGTGCCCATAGAACGCGTCGAGTGGGCGAAGTCGGCGTATGAAGTGTTTATTCATAACCATAATCACACGTCTCTCGCCGCGCATTACCCTTCACCTATGTAATAAGCGGCCCAAGCAGCACAAAATAATTATTATTACAGCGCCTCTCATAACAAAGCAATAAAAATATTATATTATTTCGGGGCTTGTAATTAATATTTACGACGACATTATTCAACCAGCGAAATATAATGACACGGAATAAAATAAAACAATGGGTTCTCTGTTATTAAATAATGACTTCTCGCCCGTCGAACGACGACGCTTCCAGAGCGCGCTGTGTTCAATGAATGGACTGCATTGCATTTTCTTTCATTCGTATCGCCGAGAAGCCGAAAAACTATGATTCATGCGGCGGGCGCTTATAATGCGTCGCAAATCCAGTGGGCGCTGGCGTATTTGATTACGTTGTATTTTCGTTGATTTACGCGCCACTTGTGAAATTTTGCGCGAGAGCCACACTTGCTGCGTTAAGTGGGTTTTACGCCTTAGGGTTAGCCAATTTTACCTACATAACATTTAATGCTTTTATCAGTGGATCAAATATTAAGTATTTTACCCGACGCATTCGCGGACACGACGTCTATAGATGTCATATTTTATGAGGTGTGATACGACAGGATGTCCATAGAAGTCGTATTTTGGATTAAAACAATGTTCCCTGGTACTTGCGTCACAGTGCGAACATATTTCCATTAGATAGTATCGTATCTTAAGACCTAACTTCTATATACATATCTATATTGAAAAATCATCACTAACATTGTGTATTAGCTAACATGTGTTCATATAAATCCAACATACGTCCATTTTATGTTCTGTTTATTGTTCTATTAGTAACAATAATAATATATTCATTGACATGTTTTCTTTTTAAAGTAAAAGGGTAACGTTTTTAGTCATCTTTACACGATTTTAGAATTAATTGACCCGTCGCCATCACGCAGCAAAGTGACGTGTTTCTGGCTCGACATTCTCTCACTGAATGGCAGCGAGTCCAAAATTTCGTCGCGCCTACAGTTGAAAATTATTTGGCGTTTCAATGATGCGTCACCTTAACAAAATATAATCATGAATTAAAACTTAAAAAAATACATATTTTTGTATAATTTCTTTGGGAGATGACCCGAACATTTGTCATGAGAGAGCCGTTTGTTACTAATTATTAAACATTTAAATACAGATTGTTTTTCAATGCATGTTTGGAGTCAGAGTATGGACCTAATAGGTTGAACAAGTGGCCAACATCCATTTCTTATAAAAACTGTGGAGAACCCAGAGATAATTATGATCTTAAGATCGGACATGGTCAACAAATATTAAATTGAAACATTTAATCTCCGTAATGCCACACTTACTTCTGAACTGGACCTAGTAATAATATAATCCATTCACGGTTATAGTTTTTTGGTTTGTCACCGTATGTTCTTCTTTCCTCGACGTTTGGGGCGCGTCGCGGAGACCATTTTCGAGAGATGATATATTGAAGTGTACTGTCAAGTGTATGCATGGAGCGACGTTTGCACGCGACAAAAATCTATTACAATAAAAAAAAGTAATGTAATCTCTTCACAAATGGAGAGTTAAAAATTTAAACAACCTTACGAGGTATATCTCAGTGTAAATGCGGCCATATTTATTATAATCCCGAATATAAGATAAGGATTTCTTCGAAAGCATCTAAAGAATTTGGAATGTACACCATCATCGACCGGACCTTCAACTGTAATTCAACAAATATGACACCATATTCGACTTTTCTTTGTGCAGAATCAATGGTAAGCCATGTCACAACATTTTATGATTAATTATTATATATGTAAAACTACTACATACCTATATTTAAAAAATGTTTTTTTTTGACCAAACGACTTTGAAAATATCAAAGCGTGTTGATGACGTGATCTAAGTGATGTGTTGATACTTATAATGTTAAAATATTTATGGCAGCTATTGTATAAAAACAATTACTTATTTATTATTGGGTAGCCAAATGTCCCGCATCTTTAGATGGCGGTCGGGACACTTAAAATGTCCTGTATTTACATAATTATTGATAACAACAACACGTACATCACATATAGATGAGAATATTATTTCAAAATATATGCGTTGCAAGCTATATATATATACAAAGATCATTGTTGGTCAACTTCAATTGGCGCAGAAACTTCAAAATACATTGATAATTTATTCATAAATAATTATAAGATAAAAAGAACTTTTTATATACCACGTTTTAAAATTTTCTGTTGAATCATATAAACTTGACAATTCTATGTATTAATAATTTAGGACAAATAAGGCAATTGTCAACAAATCATTCTTTGCTATTTTGCAACAAACAAATATAGAATACTGAAATGTCATTTTGATTTCCATAGTAATGCACGTATATATTAATAATTCAGTTGAAAGGACCACCCCCTTAGCAACCGATAATAGTGGATTGGATTATGGATTTCTTCCGAAATAACTTTTCATACAAAACAGAATTAACTGAAAATGAATTCAATTCTACTTAAAGATGGCTAAACGTATTAAAAGAATGCATTGGCATTGTGTTCTGATATATTCTAAAAGTTTCAAATGTCTAGCTAGTCGGGAAGTTAGTTAAAAATCGATTGCAAGATTTGTACTGGATAAACAACCACCGGACAAACAAGAATACGAGCTAAGAAAAACGTGGTAAAATAATCTTTACTGAAGGTGACAGCATATTACTGAAATCTTTAAATTCATAGATGCATACATCACCCAATTACGTTGGTGTAGATTGCAACAATTGATTGAAAGAAAAATTCTCCGCCGTATATATGGACCGATCAGGGATGGCACCAATTGGAGGAGAAGATATAATGCTGAGCTCTACGGGCTGTACGAAGATTGCAGCGCAGTTCAATCAATTAAGATTGGGAGACTGCGATGGCTAGGTCATGTGCACCGTATGAATGACAATGAACCGGCAAAGAGAGTGATGTCCAGCAATCCAATAGGACGTAGAAGAAGAGGGAGGCCAAAGATTCGCTGGTTAGATGGAGCTGCCAGTGACTGCCGTATTCTGGGGGTACCAAATTGGAAAGCGGCCACACTGGATAGGGTCAGGTGGAGGGAGCTGTTGGAGGAAGCCAGGACCCACACCGGGTTGTCGCGCCCCTGATGATGATGATGAGATTGCAACAACATTTGCTCATGGTGAGATGAAAAACATCAGTCATATTAAAAATGTTGCTACTCCATTTTGTAAAATAAAATATTGATTGAATTGACAAAAAAAATACAATTTTTCAGG
The DNA here is from genome assembly GCF_057557595.1 of Rhyacophila brunnea. Classification (NCBI taxonomy): domain Eukaryota; kingdom Metazoa; phylum Arthropoda; class Insecta; order Trichoptera; family Rhyacophilidae; genus Rhyacophila; species Rhyacophila brunnea. Next base: position 11,722,237 of record NW_028232816.1, on the reverse strand, counting down.
TATCAATGTTGAAAACATTATAAAATGACTCCCACTGAAAACGTCCTGTTTTCACATTACCCAAATATAACCCTAGTTTTTACAAATATGAAATAGGCCAGTTCGCCACGGAGGTGATATTTAGAGTGCTTTAAATACCTTGACTATCATCGGAAGAGATTGAATTTTATTCACCGGTACCCTGTATTGTATTTTACATTTGTGATATCTTAAATTAGAATGTATACACTGGTAAAATATGTTCACAATGAGTAAATTTATTATAATAACATAAAGATGCTCCAATAACTGTATGGTAAATGCTTATTGGAAGTATAATATTATTAAGTACATTATATTACGCAATATTGGAATGTATGGGTTTCACATGGGGTGGAGTTGAAAATTTCAATTTCTGAGAGCAAAACAAGTCGATCTTTCAGTAAATTTTTGATATTAAGGCAGTCAGCACAGAGAAAATCAACACAACCTCAATGTAATCTGAACTCAAAAAAAACAATTTTTTTTCAGATTCCACACACTGACATGGATTATTCCATAAACTCAAAAGGTCAATATAGGTACACATAACCGACAAAACACTCAAACTAAACAAAAAATCCGAAATATGTGCATCAGTCAATTACAGATAATAACATTGATACCAATGACATTAATATGGACGAAGCATCTGGAAAAAAATGACACTCACTTTCTTGTCGGGTCTGCCGAATGGCATAATCTGTTCTAACGCCATTACAATAAAGGTGATATTGCTATAAATTCCCGATGCTTTTTGTCGGGTCTGCCGAATGGTTCGGTTCGAACGAGTTCGCTCAAATGAACATTGACACTAGAAACACTGTTCTAACGCTATTACAATAAAGGTGATATTGCTATAAATTCCCGATGCGTGATATCGCATAATGGAAATTGCATGACGTCTACCTATACATGTGCGAATGTCGCTATGCGCAAATTTACTTGCTAGCTACTGTATTGAGTGCGTTGTCCATTAATAATGTCATTGATTGATACGCAGTGCATCTACTGTTGCAAATTCATTGAACGATAAGGGTGTTGGTGCATTCGTCAACCACTATCGCGTTGTGTTTAACCGGTTAATTGCCCTAAGCGTCTTTGGACGCCCTAATTACTCCAATTCTTATGTTAATTACTATCAATTAACTAATTGCGGCATAGAAAGGATTAACAAACAGAATAGCAGCAATTTGAGCAGGAAGAGACAAACGAGCCGTATCATTACCAAATTTACTATTTTTTTCCTAATCAAGATACAACATCGACTGCATGCACTCCAGTGCATTTAGTTACATATGTTTTATGAATGTAAATTAAATTAGACAAAATTGACGTCTTGAGGTTACGTTGAATGTGCGAAACCACTAAAATAGTTTTAAAGAAACAGAAGATTTTCTATTGCTAGGTCCTCGAATTGAAATTTCCAATTCTAGATTATCACAAATTGTATGGATTACATAATATGGATATTTTCACTTAGGATATAAAAAATCTTATTTACTTGCTATGGTATGGCCTATTCAATTATACACGCACCAGTAATGTAATGGATAAGGCATGTTTTATTTACGGTGACACAAATAAGAAACACTGGGGAATGATGATGCGGTTATCGGACCTAATGTATGTACATAACACTCTTGGAAACTAATATTGTAGTTTTAAATTAGATAGCGGACCACGCCGTCTACTGTAACAAGCTGTGGCGAAGGTTGCTCGTCGGACAGAGGTAAATGAAAAGAATAGTAATACACACAGTAAACTTATAACATTTCATTTGTGATAAACAATCAATGTTTATTTTTTTTGTACAGAAATGTCTAAATCCTTTTTATTTCACCACAGTGCAGCGCTAGTGGCTTTTATGCATCTTTTAGCTAGAATTACTGAACAACGTACAATCCACATATTAATTATCATCGTAATACTATTCATAGATGTCACTAGTTTCATGCGCTGTAATTTTATACTTACAGATGGAGGAATAAATCAATGAGCACTTTCTCTGACAAATTACGTTACATGTTCAACAAATTGTCAAAATACAATTATGTTTTACAGGTGTTAAATAATCACTTAATACTGCGTCTTTGCTGGCAAAACTGCGAGTGGAAATGTCAATGAGAACTGAATCTAATCTGTCTTCTTCAAATGTACAACAATAACCATTAGGTGCTTTTCAGAAGTGTTTCTAATTGAAGTCGATCGTCATCATTGTGACCGCTGCATGTTTTTTTTGTAGTGGCAAGCGTTCAGGACATATTTGTTGAATATGTCCGGCTGGTCAAAATTGACGTGATGCGCGGAACCTTCCTGAATCTGTGAACAAAAAATACATTAAATTTTCAAGAAAGACATCAAGAATCACTGGTCTATATTCTAAAGAGGTCCAATTACAAAAGAAATGAATAAAATAAAAAAGTATCTTACCTAGGAAAAGTAATCTTTTTAAACAGACTTAAAAAACCGTCCCCTACTGTTTTTAGTCTACTTCTAATTTTATGTAAATTAGATACGAATCATGAGAACATAATAGTTAAAAATTGAATATTTCCATTTACAAGAACTGTGTCTATTGGCTCTGTTGACGCCATAGGTCAAAATCTTTTACCATCTTTATAAAAACTATTGCGGAATCCTGGCATACCTTTTAGAGCCCCAGGGTTCCGCAAAAACCAGTTGGGAATCACTGATTTAGATAAAGAATCAGAAAAAAATGCGAATCACCGTATGTATTTAAATAAATAAAAGCGTCGAAACAGGCCTCTGTCTACTTTATTTACTAAAACAATTCAATGTTCCCAATGCATGAGAATTGTATTTTTACTATGAACTGAACTCTGGGATCACTGATTGTGATTTTTATTTTATGTAATTTCATTCATATAATACACCCATGACGGAATACATAATAATTATAATGGGTGCTTAGTGTGTATTGTGGTGTATTGGCTAATCACTAACACCCGCATGCATAGAACAAAACATGCATTATCATAATGGCGAAAATCTTAATTAGCAAGGCGATGCTGCTTTGATCGAAATTGTTGCCATTTATTAGATTCCAATTTCGCCATATTTATTAAAATATTATTTAATTGACACAATAAAATTGTATAAGCATGAAAACAGCTCAGTATAAATTGAACAATTGCATATTGATACTTAATATGAATAATATCTACTGTAGAAAGGAAAAAGGGTGCAATCCACAAATTTTACAGTAAACTAAAAAACATTATGGTCTACGGCCAAAGTTAAAATACAAATTAGACATAACCTAGAAGTGCATGATAATTAATAATTTGGTTTTTATATCCCTGATAATTAATTAATGAGTTAATTAAAGAAAAACCAATAAATATGATGGTCGTTTTTCCCACTTCAGATTGTTCTTTTTTTAAAAATTGCCAACTAAATTTAGATAATAAATCGGCGTTTGCAGCTTACATCCTTTGGACACAACGTGTATTTAGTCATGTACGATGTTATAATTCAATAAAACCTATTCTGAAAAAACTGAGAGTTACGCCCTTTTTCCTTTCTACAGTTGATATGTGCCGCTGAGTTTCAAAACCCGCTATAATACCTTTTTGAAATAATTGGGATATATATATATCAATGGATTCGTTATTAAAATCTCTACATGAAAATTTTATTATTTCTTTCAAAGTCTGCTACGATTGACTGTCATTTATGAAAGAGATTCAATGTGTCAATCAATTCACGCTATAACACTATGTGTTACATTCAAAATCACCTATAACACAACTAACCAATAAGAAGCGAGAATCAGACGAAATGCAACATGGCCGCCAGTACATTTATGTTGTGAGTTGCGGTAGGAGTGCTGTTTTGTTGATTTGATATTCTTACGATTTATAGTCTTAAAATGTGTGGCAAACTTATAAATATGGTTAAATCTCCAGTTAATAAAGCTAGGAAGAGGTTGAGCCAACCAAAATCCTGAGAAGTCAACGAAATACGCCGTAAACGGTAAGTTAAATTAGACGTAAATGTGTTAAAAATGCGCGGGTCATCATTTGAATTTCCAGTGGCGTGTAACTCAATTATGAACTGGTTAAAACTGTTCTTTTCTCTAATATATTTTTATAATTTATAATAATAAGTTTATTTTTCTGTATAAAACTCTATAAAAACCTTTTGATGGGTAAACGTTATCACCTTATCACTTATTCAGCAGTGGCAGTGTTATGTTATTTAGAATATTTTCAGTATGATTTTGTGAAGAAAACAGTTTGTTTGTCAAGCACGCCACTGTTTTAAAGAAAATATTTAGCTCTATAGTATTATTCAAATTCAAATTCAAAGAAGAAGAATTTTTAAAAATTTTTTATTAAAAAAATCATGTATATTAGTTTGTTGCATTTTTGTTATGTAATTCTCACCTTACGCCGTTCGAATGTCATGACCCAATCATTGTCAAGCGCGCGTAACTCGCATATTACTGAAATACATCGGGACTGAAAAAATTACACGCAATTGCCGGGAAAACGAGAATTTCGAGCACATAAAAACGAGGTTATATACTGTATATATTTTATTTTATATTATTTTCGTGAGAACGAAAAAATATGCTCTTAATACAGTATTTTTATGAAAATTGCATTGTATTTTTAATTGAATTATTTTTACTGAACAATGAAAAATTGTAACATTTTTAATAATTTTTAATGTTTCCTAATTTTTAAATATGTCTTTATATTAAAGTTTTCCCTTAAATTTCTATTTATGTAATATAGGAACAAGATGATAATGTTTTTTTTTTCATTTTAAACTGCTATTTTAGAATATCTACCTACTTATAATACTAATTTTAAATGAAAAAAACGTTTATTAAATAAAAATATTCAACTCTTTTTCATCCTACCACGCACCACCAATGGAAGATTCCGACTTTAAGTTGTCAAAAATTTCCCTAACAAAAGCCGCTATAACCAAACATTTAAGTCTTTTATTTAATCAGTGGACTAGAATACAATATAAATAGATATGCAAAATATTTCCAAAAATAATTCATCTTTGGGCAAAAAAAGAAAAACATCGATAATTCCTTTATCCATAAACTGAGAAGTTTTTATTGATTTTCTCAACAAAATGAAAAGGTGTTATAGGGGGTTTTGAAACTCAGCGATACATATAATGGTTGGTGTATCAGTGGTCAATTGAATAAATGGACACATTGTGGGTACAGTATACCTACTGTGTCTTTTCGTTCTTTGTATATTTTTTATTGATATGGAAATGAAAATCATACATATATTATTATTATTAAGGTCAGTTTACATAATAGAGTCAATCTAATATAACAGATAATTGTAAAAATGCTAACAAACCTCAACGTTGACATAGCTGTTCGGTCGGTCCTGTTTGATTTTGTGTCCAGCTCGCTTGTCCACCCATGACTTGGAGCCGTACACGATGGTGAGAGGAATGTCCTCGCTGAGTCGGTGGATGCGGTGAATCTGAGGGTTCTTGGCAAATGCAAACCGATGCATCATGGTGTGGAAAGCGGTCTCGCCCCTGGAAACAGGTCGCAATATTTGAAATAATCTTTAGTTTCGAAGGCCAAAAATCAGAAACCGCATAACTACATTATCTGATAAATTATGTGTGTAAACTTTTGAGGAGATTCAAAATACAGGATGTTTTTTAATTTTTAACAGTTACATATTATTCTATTTAAACTCAAATTTGCCAATGAGATTTTATTTCGCCATCACTAAAAAATTTAATGCATCAAAATCGTACATTGACCATTGTCAGTTTGATTATTCATGAACTCGCCGAATCCATTTTGCTATTGTTGTCACTTTAAATTGAAAAAAATTAATGTTTATCTGTCAATTCATTCGTTATTATTGTTTTTGTCAATGTGTTCAATCCTCAGAAGATCATATGGGCCTTAACAGAGTGGAGGTCGTATTAACAGATTTTTGTTCTTACGAGAAGTGGATGTCAGCCACTTGCTCAACCTATTAGGTCCACACTCGACATACACAGTAAAAGAAACATGTGAATTTCCCAGACCCAGGATTTGAACCCGGGATCCACAATATTATGAGCTGACACGTTGGCCAACATGGAGCCGTAAATTCATGTACCTATACGGCAAGTTAAAAATCATGTGCAAATAATAACAAAACATTCAAAGATGAACTATCGCATGTACGCCATATAATGTGTGTCATGTGAAATCAAAAAATCTGGTACAAAATGGTAATTTTGCTCCAGCTTCAACCACATAAATTTTTTGTACAAGTCGGTTATGGGAAAGCCAGGCGGGAACCACGATCCACGAACCACATGGAACCACGCTAATTGTCATAGCCAATTATTTTGGCAAAATTCCTGAATTTCATTAAGGGGGGACATGCTCGTCGTAGGTCAAAATTGAGTTTTTATTGTATTTTCAAACCATGATCCTGGACACTCCTTAAACGTTGTATATAATCTATTTATATAATTTTGAAGCCTTATTATCTTTTATATTTATTTGAAACATTTGATAAGTGCATAAAATATTTTTGTTACATAAAATAGTATTCTTTTAAACCTCTCGCTCTAATGTTTTAGAATATAGTCATATTTCGGTACATGAATGCGCAGTGGTGTTAAGATTTTTTACATTTATTAATTTTCAAACGCATTTATAAAACTATTAGTATAATTTATGACGAGATAATTTTAGTAAAATATTCACGATAAAAAAATTATATTGATAATCTCTGTGATCCCAAATTTGACAAGAATTAGGCATTTTATTATTCAAAAAATCGGCAAGATTAATACATTTGAAGATAATTCTAAAGATACTCATTATAAGCTATGTCTTTGACCATTCAAGTGTAATAAACATCCTATGAATAATGATTGCTTTATAATAATTATTGACCTAAGAATAAGGTAGTGTTTTTTTGAAATACGCCATTTCTTTTGGCATTCCCCAGTGGTTAAGCTGCAACATACGGCCGTAGCCATAAATTGACAAACTATAATTAAAGTAGGGAGTACCACTGCACATTCATGTACCGAAATATGACTATATTCTAAAACATTAGAGCGAGAGGTTTAAAAGAATACTATTTTATGTAACAAAAATACTTTATGCAGTCATCAAATGTTTAAAATAAATATAAAGGATAATAAAGCTTCAAAATTATATAAATAGATTATCTACAACGTTTAAGGAGTGCCCAGGATCATGGTTTGAAAATACAATAAAAACTCAATTTTGACCTACGACGAGCATGTGGGCCGTTAATGAAAACCTAACCTAACCTAACTTAACTTAACCTAACCTAAACTAACCCAACCTAACAAATATCTAGTATATCGGCTATTTTTAAAATGTGTTTGCCGCTAGCTTTCCCAATTGTACTTGTACCAATTTTTTTTCCTGATATACCATTGAATGTTTCAATCATGGCCTCCACAAAGTGGGGGCTGACAGGGTTCAAGCCTGGGGGCCAAGGCTCAGGTAGGGCCCGGCGTAGCGAATCGACCAGATAAGTGATTTAAACACACATCAATAATTCTCTCGAATAGTAAAAAAAAGTTATTTATTTTTCGCTATTTATCTTCAATACTAGTATTATTTAAAATTATATGGTTGTACGATACAATGTTTGATTGTGTGTCAATACTCGACAAGTCCATAATTCAAATAGATGAATTCAAATACTTATACAAAAATACTAAATATAGGTACACATTAATTTTACCGCGTACACCATTTGGAAAACGCTACTGTAGAGCGTCACACTGCCTTTATCTTTAGCGATAGGTAGGGGGCCCTTCAAAGATCATAGCCTAGGGGCCCGCTTCAGGATGTGGGGGCCATGGTTTCAATACTAATATTTCATTCTTCTGGTATAATCAAATTCTTTGGTCTCGCCCGTAGCCAGTCGTTGAACTATAAAACCTGGACGAAAAGAAATAAATTCTAACTCACGTGGGATTCTGCGAGTTGCACTGGTGGATGTACTTGGGGATGGCGCGTTCGGACTTGTAGATGAGAGGTGCAAAGGCGGTGCAGAGGTCGGGCCGCATTGTCCTGATGAGGTCCTCGCCCCACGGTCCGGCCACCCGTATGCCCAGCAGCGGGTTGGTGTGCACTAGCACCGAGGACATGAAGCGCTTTCGTAAGTTCATGCCGTAGTACTTCACCACGCTCGCCGGTGTCTCCGACAGGCCCCACGGGTCCGCCATAATCAAATGCTCCACTCTAGACAGTTGCATAACAATTCAGTACAGGCAATCCTAATATGGACCTTGGCAAAGTGGAGGCAGATTTTTGTTTTTACGAGAAATGTTTGTCGGTTTGCTCAACCTATTAGGTATATACTGTATTTGAAATATACATATTGAAGAATATACATATTCGTAACAATCTCAGAAAAGTACCTACAGTCGAACTTGGTTATTACGATCATGGGAATAGCGAGATCTCGGATGTAATGAGGATACATTCGTTGACATTTATTTTATGATTTTCTCCATACATTTATTCACTTTTATAACGAGCTACTTCTCTGGTATACCGAGCAAAACTGTTAATGTGTCGATAGTTTCAAAACAACATTTTTTACCCTAAGCAATAAAATCCGATCAGGTAAAATATCCAAGCTTTGTGAAGTCAGTAGGTACTGACATGTCCGTCCAAGTCGTGAGCGAGGAGAACCATTCATCTCCTCGCTCAGTACGATGGTGTTTCATCTGTCATTAGGACTAAAAGGATTAAACAAATTAAAACACCGGAATTGTAGTCGAAAACGGCGAGGTTTATTTACGTTAATTACTATTTGGTTATTACATCGTTATAATTTCTTTTCAATTTAATTTTGGCGGATAGCGAGGTTAACACAGCTTACCGCGTTGCTGTCAAAAATGCTTCTGTCGCGCCAAAACAAACGGCCGCACGAAGCGTTACAAATGCGGCGTTCCCATTCTCGTTTTTTTTTAACGGCATTCACACAATGTTGCCGGTTAGTTATTTAACAATATTTATTTATTTTCGCAATCAACCCTTACTATTTGTCGGCTTAATAATGGTTCGGGCTTCTCTAGATCCACAGAAACATCATCAAATGGGGACCGTTCGGGGGTGTAACAGTACCTACCAGCGCCGGCGGCTCAGCACTTCATTACAATAAACAACTTCTTTTGTCGTTTATGAATGCCATGCTTGTTTCGGGGATTTTTACGATAGTTTTCAGATTTTTATGTTCTATGCATAGAACGTGGCACGAAAAATGTTTTATAACGAGTAATGCTTATAACGAGCAAATTCAGTCGGTCCCAACTTCCTCGTAATAACCAAGTTTGACTGTATTTCAAAAAATCTTAATACCACAAAAAATAAAACTAACCATCTCCATTGTTTTAAATTAAAAAAAAATCAGAATAATTGGGAATAGACAAAAAAAAAAATGGAAAGGGTTCAAGATAATCAATAATAATAAGATTGAACTCTGTTGTGGTCCAATGGGTATTTAGAAAAGAAGGAGTATAAGATAATCCCAGTCAATGGATAATCGCTCAGAGCATTGTCATTTAAACTGCTGGGGTTTGATGGTAATGCGTTCCTTGGACACTACCTGTCTCATGGAATTGTTGAATTAGCCAACGGAGTTATTTAGTTTTTTGGTGTGGCTGGATTGGACAGAATTATTATTAGAATAAATATAATTTAGACCTGGCGGGATACTGCATGGAGTAGGAGAGGCCGAGGTAGGCTCCTAAGCTGTGCCCGAGCAAGATGAATTTTTCCAGTTTCACTTCTCTCCGCCACTCTTCGATGGCCGCCACCATCTGCATCTCCACGATCTTTGCGTCAGTGCTGAAATACGGTCTGGAACTACGTCCAAAACCTGCCACAATAAAATATAATAAATTCCTCAACATTTTGGAACATCTCATAGTCAATCAATCGATTAGTGTCTCAAAGACAAAAGTAATAATAAGCTGCTTCGCTGAGTCAAAAGCGATCATTACCACTCAAATCGATCGGGTCAACAACTACATTTATCTCGGACAATATATATATCAATAATTGATGGTGGTAATACCTATGTATGATGAGATTGCTCGCGAAACCAAACTGGCATGGAGCGCATTAGTACTGTATAGTGTCTTTAAAGGTGATCTCCCATTGTGTCTTAAGCGTAAAGTCTTCAAACCAATGTGTGCTACCAGTGCTCATGTATGCATATTTTGAAACATGGATTGTTAAGATGAAAACAAAAAATTACATGTGGCACAACGTGGCATGTAAAGGTGCACGTTAGGCATAACACGAAAGACGATAAAATAAACCAATGGATAAGAGTAGGTAGTGATGGATAGAGGTCGCCAAGCAGATCAAATAACAATGTGCTGGACATTTCGATCGGCAAGTGAACAACCGCTGGACAAATGCCGTCACACAGTGGGAGGCATGGGGCACTAATCGACCACAGGGATGCCGGTATTGACAGAACACATTTGGATGTACGTGACAGCGAAGAAACTAGAAGACTGGAAGGAACTAGGGGAGGCCTTCATCCAGCAGTGGATCGACACAGCTTGATGATGATGAGTTAATCTTTAGTATAGACCAGCGGTTCCCAACCTGTGGTACGCGTACCACCGGTGGTACGCGAGTGGATAGTTGGTGGTACGCGAAAAATAATCAGTAATTGCGGACATTAAAAGTAAAACAAAATCAGTCATAAAAATAGCATTTAAACTATTGTATTTTTTCTATAATTCATAATTTTGATTAATAATATACAGTACAGTTGTTAATATGTACAATCAATATCGTATTTTTGGAGTGCACTTTTAAATTTAGTGCGTTAGCTATCAGTAACTAGATGTCGCCGTCACTGTTATGATCTCTCGTTAAATTTATTTTGCTTATATTTTCGTAAAATTTGTTTAAAAATTATTTATTAATTATTTTCTATTATTTTATTATTATTTATTATTTTCGATAATAAATAGGAAATTTCGGTAATAAAAATATTTTTAAATACAATTTCATTAATATTATTATATTTAAAACAAAAATTTCGCCTGCGGCGTTGCTGTAAATTTGTAAAAATGAAAGTGTGAATTGTCTCGTTTTCATCAGAAGAATTTTTACATTTACCGTGTTTAATTAATTTTATATACATATATTTTTCTATTAATATCGGTAATTTTTGGAAAAAAATTGCCTGCGGCGCATTTCATTTTTTTTTATAAAAATTAGTTGTTAAAAAAAAACTTCTTTAAATGTCCTGGTTTTGAATTTCGACAAGAAATGAGCTTCGGCACCTTTTATTAAAAAAAAAAAACATTGTGAAAACAAATGTCTCATTTTTATCAGAAAAAATAAAACCTGGGAAATATAGTCACCCTATAAAATTTATAATGCAAATAGAATAACAAATTTCTCGAAATACAATCATTTTTACGAAGTGGTACAATTAAGCGTGATGTACTACCAAGTGGTACGCGAGCCAAAAAAAGTTGGGAAACGCTGGTATAGACCCATGCACAAAGTCTGGCACCAAAACACATATGGGAAATAAATGAATAAATTTGTTGTACAAAGAAATATTATCAAATCGATGTTGAAAGCCACGAAACAGGCCAACCGAGTTGTAGTGCCAAACTTTGAGCTTGACTTGTTTAGTTACTAATAATTAGTATGGACTATGAAAATATGTTGTTGGCTAGTAGGTACTTGTCTCTCTGTCTCATAAACACTCTCAACACGGTGTCCGGAAATTTGTATGTATGCAATTCGCCGTATCACACTTCACCGTGAAATGTTGTAGGTATCGGAAATATAATATGGTCGTATATTAAAAAACGTCCAACCTCTTTGTCTTTACTGAGATAAAATGCATGCCTGTTCTTGTTCGTATGGTTCTTGTCGGTTTACAGGAAGCCAGCAGCAAAAAAAAATTGAAAATAACCGATATACTGGATGATTTGTTAGGTTAAGTTAGATTTTCATTCTTGATTCATGAATTTTGCAAAAATCGGCTATGAAAATTCTCCATGACAACGCGTATTTTTTTCATTTGGTATAGTATACGGTCATCTCTTTCCGATAAGAAAGCTCACGGCGAACTGTGCTACGGTGAAATTTAATACGTACAATTGAGATGAATGTAACCTCTCAACACACTGTTATCTGAGACATACGGCATAAAACAAATTCCGCTAAATAATGAGAGGAAAGCTCTAGCGAAAAGTATGAAATGTCCCGGTCATAGATAAAAGAATAATATAGGTGGAGGTCTCGGTTTTAAAAGTATAAGCAGGAATACCCACGCAGTATTTAATAAAGCTGCGGGTCTCGGGTTCCAATCAAAGTTCTGCGAGATTTTAGAAAATGTCTCGAAGATTTCACCATACAAAAAAAGCTGAGAATCACTGCTATAAATGATAAATAATGTTATGGAACGGCGGGATCATTTTAATTTAAATTGTAAACATCTTTGACATTGTATTGAAACTAAGCAGATTACATTTTAGACAACTTGTTAGCATAGTTTAATATACTCGTAGGTAGTGATAGAGTTGGGTATTTCCCGAGAAAATCTCAATCTCGAGATTCCGGATTTCCCGAAATGATGAAATTTTGAATTCTCGAGATTCGGGATTTCCAGAAAAGAATTCTCGAGAAATCAGGGAATTAAAAAAAACTTGTAAAAATCCTAAAATCGGTGTAACGGACAAATTTAAAAAAAAAATGATTTTTTTTTATGTATGTAAGAAGACAAACAAAATAGAATTAGGAAAACAAAAATAATTCAAAACATTACTTATTAAAAATTTCAAAAAACACAGACTGTCAATCGCTGCGTCTGACAATCGCGTACGCTTTTGAGACACAAAATTCCCTGATGTTGCAAAAATTGCGCTCATTTTAGTCGACGTTGGCTTAATTGTGTTAAATACCCCGATCACTCCTTGAACGTTTTGTATTTTCTGTCCACTTTTTTCATATAGAAAATCGTTTTTTCAATTGATATTTGATAATGAAGAAATCCAGAATCCCGAGAAAAGATTCTCGAGATCCGGTATTTCCCTAAATGTTAAAAATTTCAATTCTCGAGATTCGGGATGGAAAATCTCGAAAATTTCTCGAGAATCCCGTCGGGAAATTCCCGAAACCCAACTCTAGGTAGTGAATGCAGTCGATGCATCTTTCTCTAAGGTTGGATTTAAACTGGATAAAGAATTGTAAATATATTTTGATTGAGTATATTATAAAACAAACATTGATATTATTATGTATGGAATTCTCAGACAACAATATTGGTTGGAGGGAAGTTGAAGAATAAGCAATCAATCAAATCATTATCAAACTGATTGCAAGGCATTCACTCTCCGATTGTGGGGCTATAACAATAATATGTAGTTACCCAAGAGGTCCATAGCATAGACCGGCCTGTCCTGTGCCAGCTGATCGAGGTTCATCGCCCAAAGACCCACTCCGGCGCCCATCCCGTGCAGCAGGACGATGGGAATCTCTTTGGACGACTCGTTCATAGTAATCGTCCATATTTTGTTGGTCCTGCTACCGACTATTGATCCAATGTCCACGAATCGTCCCGTATAAGGAGTTTTCAGAACTGTCGACAGAAACATAAAACATTCTCATGAATTAAATGAGTCATTATCTATATCCTATAGGTTGTCCCATGGCCCCCACATCATGAAGCGGGCTCCCATGCCAGGGTGAATGGTGGGCCCCCCTACCTATCGCTAAGGTTAAGGGCAGTGTGATTTGCGACAGTAGTATTCCTCAAATGGTTTCCGCGGAACCCCAGAGTTAAGGTGATTCTGTGTATTATCAGCAATTTTTAAATAAATGAAGCGCCTAGTTTCAAAAGCCCCTAAAACGATTTTAAGTAGTTCTTAGAAAAATGAGAAAAATGATTTTAGGTAGTTTTGAGAAAAATGAGAAAAAATCATATCTATTAAATCTGTGAACTTAATGTATTTATTTTTTAATTCGTTACGTTCTAAAGAGTATTTTGGCTTTCTATTTTAGGGGTATTTGAAAACCACACCCAACTATTTTAGCGGGTTTTGAAATTTCCCCTAATTTTTGATCATTCGTATTGACGGTTTATAGTGTTTTTTAAAGTTCAATCTTTGGCCATCATATAGGTAACAAAAATATCCATCTACATATATATCTAACTCAAAAATTTTCAAAAACCTTTTTAGGGGGTTTTGTAACTAGGCGCTTCAAATACAGTTGATGTATTGAGTTTTCGGCACTCATCGTCATAATATTATGAAGTACTGATCGCGACCTCCTTTTGTAGTAACCAAGTAACATCCGACCATCGTCATATTGGGTGATTAGCCATTTTCATTAATCAGGAAACACACTAAAAATAATTATAAAATTCTATACCTACGTGAATCATCGTATCACACCAAATTTCATCGCAGTCATATATTTTAAATTGTTAATAAATAGCCTCAGGCGACTTTTGTAGTACCTACATATTAGAGAAAATTTGTGGCGTATGCTTATCTCACTTAACTGTTCTACCCACCACGTCGGGCCCCCGGACTAGAGCCCTGTCAGCCCCCCTTTTGTGGGGGCCATGGGTTGGCCCCAATTAAGCCACAGCCGGGATGCCAATTGTCCCGGAATTTTAGAGGCCACTCATCTATACAATACACTAGTGGCGAAGGCTAGAGGTAGGTTGTTAAGATCCACCATAAATAGTACACACTAAACTTTGTTAGTCATATGTATTTGTTTTCATTGAAATAAGAATATAATTTACAGATGGTGTTGTGTAATAGAACAGCGGGATCATTATCATGTAAACACTTTTTATATTTAGAATTGATTTTATTAAGCAGATTACAATTTAAACAACTTATTAGTATAGTTTAATATAGCGAATGCAGTCAATGCATCTTTCTCAGAGGTTGGATATAAACTGATTTACAAAGCTATACTGGTCAAGCACATTACAAAAGAAACATTGAAATATTGAAATCATATTATACAAAATGCAAGTTGCAGGGCTATGACAGTTGATTAGTTTTTAAAATTCAATTAAACCTTGCGAAAACCAGGCCATAATAGTAAATAGTCAAAAAATACCCGTCTATCCATAAAATATCTAAAATTATGCAATTAAATCATATATAACTTTGCATATTTTATAGATCCTAATAATATTTGTTATAATATTATGTATATTATAGTTTGGTTTAGGCAGGGCTTAATGAATTGCAAAAAAGAACCAACAATATGTGTAATATTATGTATTCTTAAGGGGGGACATGCTCAGCGTAGGTCAAAATGGAGCTTTTGTTCTATTTTCAAAGCATGATCCTGGACATACCTTAAACGTTGTAGATAATCTATTTATATAATTTTGAAGCCTTATTATCCTTTATATTTATTTTAAACATTTGATAACTGCATAAAGTATTTTATAACATAAAATAGTATTCTTTTAAACCTCTCGCTCTAATGATTTAGAATATTATAGTCATATTTCAGAACATAAATGTGCAGTGGTGTTAAGGTTTTTTACATTTATTAATTTTTAAACGCATTTATAAATACCTCAGTATAATTTATATCGACATTATCATAGTGAAATATTTACGATAAAAAATTATATTGATAATCTCTGTGGTCCCAAATTTGACAAGAATTGGGCATTTTATTATTCAAAAAATGGGATTAAAAATTAACAAATGTAAAAAATCTCAACACCACTGCACATTTATGTACTGAAATATGACTATATTCTAAAACATTAGAGCGAGAGGTTTAAAAGAATACCATTTTATGTTATAAAAATACTTTATGCAGTTATCAAATGTTTAAAATAAATATAAAGGATAATAAGGCTTCAAAATTATATAAATAGATTATCTACAACGTTTAAGGTATGTCCAGGATCATGCTTTGAAAATAGAACAAAAGCTCCATTTTGACCTACGCTGAGCATGTCCCCCCTTAAGAATACATAATATTACACATATTGTTGGTTCTTTTTTGCAATTCATTAAGCCCTGCCTAAACCAAACTATAATATACATAATATTATAACAAATATTATTAGGATCTATAAAATATGCAAAGTTATATATGATTTAATTGCATAATTTTAGATATTTTATGGATAGACGGGTATTTTTTGACTATTTACTATTATGGCCTGGTTTTCGCAGGGTTTAATTGAATTTTAAAAACTAATCAACTGCCATAGCCCTGCAACTTGCATTTTAAACTAGCAAAAACAAATAAGTATGAATGAACAAGTACATATGCACGATTGCGTCGTATCGCCCAAAATATACCAAAACTATTATGGTTTAGTTTAGGCAGGGTTTCATTGATTTTTAAAAACTAACGAATACCATCTGTAAATTGTAGTCTTATACGTATGGCTACAGTGACGTCCCGTGGGGGTAGGCAGATTTATCGTTGCATGGGGGCGGCAGTTACTCGACGGGCTTAAACGACGCACTAAATGAGTTAACTCATTTAGTGCTGACAACGCGACTGGCGCGTTTGCATTAGTTGGCCATTATATATAATTAACATGATATTTAAATGTGGTAATTAATTAGTAATTATCTGGTCAGCAGTAAATGTGTCTTAAGTAATAACGAAAATATCTTTTTATTAACAAATTCAGCTCACTGGTTTTTTCGGGCTCGCGATATCTAGTTTTCTACCGTTGCCCTTCGACGTCCTTGATGACCAGAAACGACAAGGGACAGATTTGCGAATAATTAGTCTGATATTTTGGTAGTAATGGATCCATATAGTACATTTCTTAGATACTGCACTCATGAAAGGATGATAAAAATACTGTATAAAAAATGGGGCGGCATTTAGGCGCTGCCTAGGGGCGGCATTTTATCTAGGGACGTCACTGTATGGCTAACAAAGTTTCTTCTTCTTCTTCTTCCACGACGCTACATCCCGGGGTGGGATTTGGCCTCCTCCACAACCGCTCTCCACTCATTCCGGTCTCTCGCCACACTTCTCCATTTACCGGGTCTTCCTATATGAAGCCAGTCCACTTCTACGGCGTCAGCCCATCTCCTTCTTGGACGGCCTCTGGGTCTCTTCCGTTGGGGTAGCCACTTCGTCATGATCCTTGACGCTCTAACTTCAGGCATTCTCTCCACATGTCCCGCCCATCGTAGTCTTTGGGACTTACAGTATCCACAAGACCACACTGACGGATACTCAAGCAGTTGTCAGTGTGCAAAATGAGCAAACTGAAAGCTTCAAAATTGAATCAGGTGTGAGAAAAGGGGATGCGCTATCCAATCCACTATGGTATTTAACCTTGTGGTGGAATCCATAGCTCGTCAACATAAGAGGATGGGTAGATAACAATACAACGCAGATGTGCGCTTATGCTGACGACATAGTAATTACAAGCAGATCAAAACAAAGGATGATCGACCATGGTGGCACTATGAAAATAAAAGCAGAAAACGCTGGGCTGCATATAAATCAGTCAAAAACTAAGTATATGGTCAGCAAACGCGATCAGGTACCGCTGCAGAATGTAGACATAGGACAACATGCATATGAAGGGGTGGACAAGTTCACGTATCTCGGATCCAGACTAAATACCCAAAATAAGACAGCAGAAGAGATAAAAATCCGCCTTATCTCTGGGAATAAATGCTGGCATGCCTGCAAGCGACTGGTGGGGTCGAAAATTCTAGGCCGAAGAAGTAAACTTCTAATATATAAAACAATTATAAGGCCAGTGGTCACTTATGGCTGTGAGACTTGGTGCTTAACTCAAAACGAGGAAAACAAATTAGCTAACAAAGTTTACACTGCACTATTTATGGCGGATCTTAACAGCCCACCTCCACACTTGCCTACTGCAATGGAGCTCATTTATTGATGATACCTAGTCAACAAGCGATCCCCAAACATGCGAACATTTTTGTCGTAATATGACCATCAAAATAAAATGAGTGAGGTATAAGTTTGGGAAAGGTCACTTTGACCTTAAACTCTTACGTCACAAGAATCAGTAGGCATTTTTTACTATCTTTTTTGTTAGTATCACGAGACACTTAAATTTATCACATAATTGTACTATTTCCGTAGTTTAATGTTGGAAAATTAAGCCTGTGATGAAAATATAATAATATGTAGGTACCTAAGAACAAGAACATGTTGATTGAAACAGCGTTCGAAATGGAAAAGTTTACGAACCGGAGCGCTTGACAGTTTTCTGAAGATATTTACATAGTTATCGAATTGTACCTATGTGTATTTCATAAAAATAAGTGTGTTAGATTTTCTATTAGATTATCTATCTAGCTCAGATGGTCAATTAATTTTTTTCACGAGACGGAGCGATAATTTTACCGATTTCACGAACAGGAACGGCGCTCCGGTCCATTTAGAGCCCTGGATTGAAAAAGATGCAGTACCCAGGGCCTCGCTCGTGTCCGAAAACTTGCACGTATGTAGTTCGCCGTATCACACTTCACCATGAAATATATGGCCGTATATTAAAGACCGTCCAACCTCTTTGGGTCGTATAGTACTTACATAAAATTCATGTCTAAATAAAACACGGTTCTTGTCGGTTTACACTTTACAGAAAGCCAGAGGCAAACAAATTTTGAAAATAGCCGATATACTGGATTATTTGTTAGGTTAGGTTAGGTTTAGGTTTTCATTCTTGAATTCATGAATTTTGCCAAAATCAGCTATGAATATTTAATTAATGTTCATATTGAATCTAATAAAATTGGAGACCGTATTACTATACGGTCATCTCTTTCCGATAGAAAGCTCACGGTGAAATGTTTCACGTATAATTTACATGTAACCGGCCGCGCCAAGGGTAGCTGCCGCTCAGGTGCCAGCCCAAAATTGCCCCCCCCCATAACAATATATATTAATGAACATATTGAAACTATAACAAAAATATTTACAAGATAAAAAGAACTTTTTATATACAACGTTTTTAAATTTTCTGTTCAATTATTATGCTCAATATGCTCAAACTTGTACTTGATATGAAGTAAATAAAAACAAACAAACAAACAAATATAGAATACTGAAATGTCATTTTGATTTCCATAGTAACGCACGTATATATTAATAATTTAGTTGCTGGGACCATCCCTTAGCAACCAATAATAGTCTTTTACTTTTTACGGATTTTTCTGAAATAACTTTCCATACAAAACCGAATTAACTGAAAATGAATTCAATTCTGCTTAAAGATGGCTAAAAGTATTAAAAGAATGCATTGGCATCGTGTCCCGAGATATTCTTGACTAGCTTAAGGGGGGACATGCTCGTCGAAGGTCAAAATTGAGTTTTTATTGAATTTTCAAACCATGATCCTGGACACTCCTTAAACGTTGTAGATAATCTATTTATATAATTTTGAAGCCTTATTACCCGTTATAGTTATTTTAAACATTTGATGACTGCATAAAGTATTTTTGTTACATAAAATAGTATTCTTTTAAACCTCTCGCTCTAATGTTTTAGAATATAGTCATATTTTGGTACATAACTGTGCAGTGGTGTTAAGATTTTTTGCATTTATTAATTTTTAGACGCATTTATAAAACCATTAGTATAATTTATTACGAGATAATTTTTGTAAAATATTCAAGATAAAAAAATATATTGATAATCTCTGTGATCCCAAATTTGACAAGAATTAGGCATTTTATTATTCAAAAAATGGGCAAGATTAACACATTTGAAGATGATTCTAAAGATACTTATTATAAGGTTTGTCTTTGACCATTCAAGTGTGATAAAGATCTTATGAATAATGATTGCTTTATAATAATTATTCACCTAAGAATAAGGTAGCGTTTTTTTGAAATACGCCATTTCTTTTGTCATTCCCCAGTGGTTAAGCTACAACATACGGCCGTAGCCATGAATTTACAAACTATAATTAAAGTAGGGAGTAAAATTATGTTAACGCGCGTGTTTGAACATGTACCTAACCGAATTTTTTTTTATTTTTTTTTAAACGGTACATGTTCAAACACGCGCGTCAATATCATTTTACTCCCTACTTCAATTATAGTTTGTAAATTTATGGCTACGGCCGTATGTTGTAGCTTAACCGCTGGGGAATGACAAAAGAAATGGCGTATTTCAAAAAAACGCTACCTTATTCTTAGGTCAATAATTATTATAAAGCAATCATTATTCATAAGATCTTTATCACACTTGAATTGTCAAAGACATAGCTTATAATTAGTATCTTTAGAATTATCTTCAAATGTGTTAATCTTGCCCATTTTTTGAATAATAAAATGCCTAATTCTTGTCAAATTTGGGATCACAGAGATTATCAATATATTTTTTTATCGTGAATATTTTACAAAAATTATCTCGTAATAAATTATACTAATGGTTTTATAAATGCGTCTAAAAATTAATAAATGTAAAAAATCTTAACACCACTGCACAGTTATGTACCGAAATATGACTATATTCTAAAACATTAGAGCGAGAGGTTTAAAAGAATACTATTTTATGTAACAAAAATACTTTATGCAGTCATCAAATGTTTAAAATAACTATAAAGGATAATAAGGCTTCAAAATTATATAAATAGATTATCTACAACGTTTAAGGAGTGTCCAGGATCATGGTTTGAAAAAACAATAAAAACTCCATTTTGACCTTCGACGAGCATGTCCCCCCTTAAGCGATCAAAAAAAATTGTACTTGATAGAAATACTGAATAAATATAGAATACTGATATGTCATTTTGACATTTCATATTGATTTCCATAGTAACGCACGTATATATTAATAATTTAGTTGCTAGGACCCCAGACCCCTAGCAACCGATAATGGTGTCGAAATAACTTTTCATACAAAACAGAATTAACTGAAAATGAATTCAATTCTACTTAAAGATGGCTAAAAGTATTAAAAAATGCATTGGCTACATGTTTCAAATGTCTAGCTAGTCGGGAAGTTAGTTAAAAATCGATTGCAAGATTTGTAATGGACAAACAACCACGGGGCAAAAAGAATACGAGCTAAGAAAAACGTGGTAATAATGACATATTCACCTAATAATTTATTTTACTATCTTTGAAACAAACGCATGAGATAAAAAATCTTGTGTAAGCACACATACCTGTGTGACTTCATTATTGTATCATTTTCTGGCCCCCAATGCCGTACCTACTCTCTATAATTAATTATACCTAGGGCTTTTTTTTTTAAACAAAAGTGCCGGAACTCACTTCTTGCCAAACTTCTTACCTACTAAAGAAAATTATATTCGAGCAACTTTTCCTATGCCACGAAGCGCATACAAAATTAAACAAAACAACTCAACTTGTAAAAACATCATATTATATTTGAATAAAGGTATATAGTGATTTCCATGGCCCCCACATCCTGAAGCGGGCCCCCAGTACAGGATCTTTGGCGGGCCCCCTACCTATCACTAAGGTTAAAGGCAGTGTGACGCTCTATAGTAGCGTTTTTCAAATGGTATTCGAGGTAAAATATACAGGGACTTGCCAGTACAGAACAGATTAATAAATAGATTTCCGATAGGCTATTCCCCAATACACTACATTTTGAATGTGTCGGTGTCCTACGAAAATGAACCACACATTATAGACGTGCAATAGTGTGTGTTGCAATTTTCAAATACACCGATATTGAATGAGCGTCAGCGTATAAACCGAGAGCAGTTGTCAGAACGAAAAACAAGCGCATTCTTTACACTTGTTTAAGTTTATCTTATATTCTTCCACACTCGAGATCGGTTGCCTGTTACTCCACATCCGTTAGGCATTTCAGTTCCCATTATTTCTGAGTTCCCTGGGTGTTAGGTCGAAACTAATACTGATTTATACAAAATATCGAATGTTTAAAAGAAAATAATAAATGGTGACATGTATTGATGATTTATGCCTTTCAGATCCAGTGATTGCAGTCATATAAGATAGGATAAGTATATGCTCAGAATATCAGTCTTTTCTTTTACCACGGGAAAAACTCGGCTATAAATTGCAGTTCTCAGTTCCCATTGAATATGACAAAATATTCATCAGAATCACCACCGCCTTGCGCTATAAAGAATTTTCCAGGGTTTTTGCAAGGCGGTTTCATAGGCCCTGGCAGAATTAAAATGAACAATACCCGATGCAGGTAGAAGAATAGTTTTAAATAAGGCATATTTCTCAGCCGGCACAATTTTCCTATGACTAGCATCAAGTAGAGTAGTTTGCGTGCCAAAGTCCTGAAAGAAACCTCGATAGTAAATGCAAGGTACCCATCCATAAAGGCATCTAGGAAAAAAATAGGATGGGCCAGTGTCATGTTTTTGTTACTTTCTTAAACACCACAACAGGCCGTCAAGCCCAATTACAGTAGCAAAACTTCCAGGTTCGAGGAACTCACATGTAAACATATTGAGCCCTCGTCGGAGATCGAACCCGGAACCCCCGGGTGAAAGACAAGAGCTTTACGCACTGGAATAAATAAATCGTTTCTGCAAAAATATAATCCTTTATAAGGGCTCGCCAGAAAATGAACAGAGGCATAAAGAAAAAAAATAATTTGTCTCATGAATTTATTTCACAGATAGTAAAACGCAATTTTCTTCCATGTCATTAAATATTTTTTTTATAAATTGTGCTTCCGTAAGCCATCGATATACTTAGTATATTTAAAAGGTAAAATATGGCATTACTTACTTATTTTAGTTTACGATAAGATAATTATAGTATAACGATAAAATAATTATTTAAGTTTTTTATTCTACTAAAAAAATATTTTTATATTTGGTGGGATGGCTATTTTGGTCTCGCACCTGATGGCAATCCGGTTTATATACATATATTATTTCTTTTAAGAGTATTCTTTTATAAAACAAGACGGGCATATTACTCGTAGGTACTTACATTGTGTAAAAGAAGTTTTAAAAAAGGCAACAAATATAATATTTTTGTTATACGAAGTTGTACGTTTATTTTTCCAGTCCTTTATTGATATTTTTGTAATATATGTACCTAATAATAATTATTATATTATCATCGTGAAAGGATTGGTTGGTCGAATATCCGTTTTTGTCGAAATCGACCTTTTAATACAGAATGATTTTTTGTACCTATCTAAATGGACCAGAACCATCCTTTTCTTTAAATGCTTTGTAATGAAAACAGCATTCATATGCTGTAAAAACAACAATTTAAATACCTCCATGTATTTAAATATGGGATAATGAAATTTGTT
Source organism: Rhyacophila brunnea (assembly GCF_057557595.1). Classification (NCBI taxonomy): domain Eukaryota; kingdom Metazoa; phylum Arthropoda; class Insecta; order Trichoptera; family Rhyacophilidae; genus Rhyacophila; species Rhyacophila brunnea. The sequence goes on along the minus strand of NW_028232816.1, from coordinate 11,698,926 downwards.
TTCCGTCTCCTGAACATTTTACATTTAGTCTATTCGACAAACCAATCCTACAGCGACGTTATGTCAAGAATGTATTGCCGAAAATTTATTCCCCAGTTTGAAGTAAACTTGTCCTCGGATGTATTAAGAACTGGTTTTTTTTTTTTTAAATTTACGAAACTATTTGACATACTTAAGCACATAGATAGGTTAATAATATTATACGTTTCAGATTGCTCCGAATTTGTCTAATTGTAATAGAAACCAGTTTGGCGAATTAAATATTTATACTTATATATACTAGCTGACCCGGCAAACGTTGTTCTGCCATATAAATTATTTCTAGTGAATATTTTGGTTGTTAAATAAAAAATAACGAATGTATCGTAAGTGTGTGGGGATGGGATCTATGACAGAAAGAGGAATAGAGCGCTGTAGACGATGACCGCCGATAAAAACAAAAAACATCAACCATTCATTTTCTCAATTCAAAATGAGTAATGATGTTCATAATGAATGAATTACCAGTGACAGGATTTCGTTATTTAATGTTTATGCAATATCCGTCTTGTCCCTTCCAGAAAATTAGCGGATATTGGAGAGCGTCGTATGAACGGTGTGTGTCAGCGATGAACTCCAGATTATTGTTTCTTCTTCGAATCATGATTTATCGCGTCGATGTGCGGTCGCCAACCATGATTCCAGCAATGTCGTCAACAACAGGCACATTGAATCGACGCACGTGTTCTTCAGCTGGTGTTTTATCAGTATTGATGACAATAGCGTGATTGTCACTTTGCAATTCGTGCATGTGTGCTTTGAAGAATTTCAATAATTCATTGTGCTCATTCAACAGAGCGTCCAGTTCGCCGACGATGCGCCTGACATTAGGCAAATTGAGGCCATTGTAGCCGCAACGTGCATCCACATGATTGATGTCCTCACCGCCCATGAAGTAGATTTGTAAAAATTTATGTGGTTCGTTTGGCATTGGCAGCAATGAGCCTACTTTGTGGTATACTTGGCCTTTGATTTTGAACGTAGAATGGAATTGTTGACCATTTGCCGCAGTATTGTGAACTATTTCTGTTGCTCCGAACGAAGTCATTTGGAAGCATGAATTGAATGTGCGAATGGACTTCAGGAACAGGTTTGAATCTGGAACTGTGCCGATGAGCAAGCCGTTCAATGGTTCTGGTGGTATCTCAATTTCTGGTAGTTGCACTTTTCCTGATGCGCAACACATCCCGGCTGACTCATGTTTGAATTTGAGCGCATGACAATGGGGACATTCTTTGTCCATAGCACAAATCAGCACTTTCGGATGAGCGGAATATTCAATATCTGGCTCGTACTCGAATGCGAGACGAAGGAACGAAGCGGATATAAATGTTTGATGTACTTGTTGGCGTTGTCGGTCATTTTCTCTGCGTATGTTAACTACGAACCGGCGCGCTTGGCTCCGTTCCAATTGTCGTTGTTGATTTCGTTCAGCTCGTGCCTCTTGTGATTGAGATGCACGCAATTGCGACATGCTTACACGCACATTTTTGTTATCTTGTTGGATTTGTTCGTCTGTTCTTTCTGCTCTACTATTTCGCATGTTTGTTGCTTTATTCGTTCGATGGCCCAAATGGACCCCCTTGCGTCTTGCTGGCATTGTGACTTTGATACACGCACATAAAAATAGATAAATTAAAATAAATCGTACAAAATTTTGCACGCACTGCGTTGTGATATGCCGAATGAAATGTCAAAATGACGCGACGCTTCTCTTGAATTCTTCTCGGACGTAGCGCCATCTGTCATTCAACAACATAAATAATTTCGTTCTGTTTGAAATACGAACGACGGTTAAATTTGTTCATACAAAAATAATATAATCGCGATTAAAAAATGGGAGGGTGGGGGTAGGAGGGTGAAACTTTGGAGTTATAGGTATTTTTTTATGCCAAATAATAAAAAAAATACAAAAAAAAAATGTCAAAAAAAAAAGAAAATTTTTCTGGATAGAGATACCCTTATCACCTAGCGGTATGAAATATACTTGTTGACCTTTTCTCATACCTAACAAATATACATAAAAAAATTCATAAAAATCGGTCGAGCCATTTCGGAGGAGTTCGACCACAAACATCGTGACACGAGATTTTTTATATATATAGAGATATCACATCGCCGAAAACTACGTAAGGGCAGTAACTATTGTTTCACTAGCCCTGCCTGTTATCGATTTTTCGAAGTTATACTTCTTTAGGCGCGTTTGGGAAAACAGATCAGAGTGTACTTTTGGCGTGTGACGAAGTTGCGCGCGCAAATGTAACGCATTAATTTGGCATGAGTTTTGCTCGCCGATGCAACATTTCGGGTGTTCTAAATGCTGGAGATTTGTAATTTTCAGCTGTGATATTGAGGGCTGTGGCTTGGGCCGATTGGGTAAAGACTCGTATGCATGAGATTCCCAAAAACCTTATAGGCTATATACTGCACGTTTGTATGCATGAGTACAAACATAATTAGCTGTTAAGTGACGTCACGAATGTGAGATCTCATTTGTCCTGGTGTTCGTATTATAAAATTTCATTCCCCGATAAATAATTCCAAATTTTGAAATTGTAAATGTGTCTGAAAGTGTGCGAACGGTGCCATATAAATTTAATAATTATACATGAATAATTATTATGAACTTTAAATAATTTATCAGCTATTTTATCACATGTATTTTAAAATTATTCTACTGTACGAAAGGTTGTATTGCCAGTAAACTTTTCCATTTGGTGGCAACACTGAATACTGAATATTATTATGACTAACTTCACTTCAATGGGACTTCAATTATTATGAGAAATGTCAAAACAGAATAAGAATAAATGACAGAAAATGCAAATGATTTAGATCTCTGTATAGTATTATCATTTATACCAATCAGTTTCATGTGTTTCCAGTGTATTTTAGAGTTGTGCCTTGTTTATTACAGTTATCTTACAATAATTAACTAGGTAGGTAGGTACCTATTTTGAAGAACGCAGAATGCTTCCACTTGTATATTTTAATGCCAGATACAGCAGTAGGTACATATTTTTGCGGTGGTTTAGCGGAGATATTTTATCGTAATCTTACGTAAGTCCATCTTATGTCTCCATGAGAAATATTGCAAGCGAAATAGGAACGAGGCATTTTATCAGTTACCTACTATTTAGATTATAGACTAGGGATCAAAATTATACGTATTTTGTAAACAGCACGACTAGTAACTGTTTTTAGAGTTCGCAAATGTTTTACAGAATCTACAAAACGAACAAGGGCCTCAACCAAACGTTTGTTGCAATGATTGCAAAATTAAAATGACATTTGAAAGTGACAGCTGAGTTAGCAATTTTGAATGGCGCGTGACGTCAGATCGCTTACGTCACAAGTCACGTCTTATAAGCTATTCGATGGAAAATCGGTTAAATAGCTTATAAAGAATTTGGGAATCTCATACATACGGCCCTGAATGTTGCAAATTTTATTTATGAGTAAAATTATATATCAATAAATAAATAAATTTTGTGAATGTTGAGTTGGTAAATAATTCAAACAATGGTATGTCGTAAATTTACAATATTTAGACACTTCATACACAACAATACATATTTTTACAGTTTAGGATAATATTTGTCGTATATCCCATGTCAATTTATTTATTAGCGGTTTATAATAATTGAAGACAATAATAATTATTATGTTTCATCACAAAAGCCAATATCACGTTTCAGTTAAACCATTAAATAGGCTATGTTTTACTTTTGATTTGTGATAAATTATTATTGTTAACGAAAATAGTTGTACTGTCATCTGTTTGAGCAAAGATGATCGAAATAGCGGTTTGCTAAATTTTTCAAACACAGGTTTTGAGATTTTTTTCTTCTAAAGTAGGTACATTTTGCAATAATATTTTGTTTTGTTACGCCAAAATATAATTTCTAACGCACGTACATGATTTTACATACATATCTTTATAAATATTTGTTTTAAAGTTCGCCTGGGACACTACCCTACTAAACGATATTCCAATTTCGGTTACTCTCGTTACTCCGTTTGGTGCTGCTAGTCAGGATCCGAAACCCCCCCCCCCCAAAATATACGGAGATAACTTCAATTGTGTGTCAAATGTGTTTACTAGAACATTAAATACGAAAATGACACTAATTAAAATCACCTATAATAATACAGCGTATTTTTGTTTTCAATGTTGTGTCTTGCAAATTAAACTATGAGGCACATAATAATTACCTAATAACTTATTCCATTTCAATGTCATTTATTTATTCACTTAAAAAACGACATAAAGCTATAAACATAAGCGGATGATTAGCCATCCGTACGCAATTCCAAATACATAAATAATTTACGAAGGCCATCACCATTTCGCAAAACCTTAATATAGGTATTATTATTCTTTCAACTTGTGACCTATGTCAGATGTCTACGTTATTAATTGTTCACTTCAACTTTAACTTTTTAACACCGAGCAGATTGGCGCGTGCTTAGATAGAATGTGTGGAAGGTGGAACCAATGACATTATGTGGAACGCACTCCGCCAATAATAAATTGACTTATGCAGTGGCGGCTCATCGGAACGTGCGGAACGCACCCCCACGCAAATCGAGAAAAATGTAATATTATAATATACATAAATTTATGTATATTATATGAAAATATCAATATTATTTAAGCGTGAATTAAGCTCGCCCGCGCACCGATACATCCAATAATTATCATACACCGCGGTACTGCAGTACCGTTTTTAAACGAATATGCTCAAATAAGCGAAGGAGGGGTGCGGAGAGCGGGGCACGCAGCTGGGAGCTTGATCGGTACTGCCGACCCGACAGTATTTCGCCGTTTCTGCGTTCGTACGTGAGCACGCACGCGACAGCGTAGGGAAGACATATTTATTAACATTGTTAAAATTTATTTTTGCAACCAATTTATGCAAAGTTATTTATTTTAATTACTTATTTATATAATTAATAATTTATATTTAATTTTGATGTTAATAGTAAAATATAATCCAAATAAACATTTATTTTTATTTTTAATCAACCGCAGCACCCCCAGATATTTTATCCACGAGCCGCCACTGCTTATAAGTCAAGTTAAGTAGTTTTCAATTTTTCACTGGAAGCAGTGTGTCCATTTTTTTACCACGTTTTTCTTAGGTCGTATTCTTATTAGTCCGGTACAAATCTTGCAATCGATTTTTAACTAACTTCCCGACTAGCTAGACATTTGAAACTTTTGGAATATATCAGAAGACGAGGCCAATGCATTCTTTTAATACTTTTAGCCATCTTTAAGTAGAATTGAATTCATTTTCAGTTAATTCTGTTTTGTATGAAAAGTTATTTCGACACCATTATTCGTTGCTAGGGGTCTGGGGTCAAACAAAATATATGATGTTTGGTTAATTTGGCATACTTTTCGCGGTGTGCTCAATGCTAGTGGAACTACCAATTGCGCCACCACAACACATTCGCAGCACGAAAAACGGCCGTCTTGAAGGCAGGTCAATGCGCAGGTTCCGCATACCCTGCGATGCGTTCATCCATCGAACGAAAAAATCCAGAATGAAATCAAGGCTTTAGGCGTACACTGTAGGTGTAGGCAGGGGCGGATCAAGTCAAGCGAGGGCCCTGAGCGGTAAAAATTTCGGGGCCCCCAAATTCAAGTTAGAAAAAAAAGTTTTATACATAGAAACTCTCATTAATTTATTAACATAAAATATAACAAAGGTAGTAGAAATAAAATTAAAAAAACATATTTTTTAAATAAATTTTCGTCTTGCTTTATTTCTTGCAAATTCGTCAATTATTTTTGCAGTGTCAATTCGGTTTAAAGGTTCTGCCTTGGTCTTATCACATATGACATAAAATAAATTTACATTGAAATCTTGTCTAGTTGTAAATTAATGTCCGACTTCTTTGTTTTCATCAAATAACATTTTTCTTTTTTGTTGTCTGCGAGTTTGTCCATATTCATCATTAAAGGATAATCCTGATAAATCAGTTGCCTCTTTTTCAACTTTTTCATATTCTTCTCGGAAATTATTGATAAAGTGAATGAATGAATTCAGTAGGATAGATCCTTTCAATAGTTCGCATTCCACTCTTTAGTAGCGAGACCATAATAAAGTAAACGATGAAATGCACCCAATCACAGAAATTATCAGAAATTATCAAAATCCGTCTGTAAGACAATTCTTTAGAGACTTTCCAAGATCTCGGGACCCCACGCGGCCGCTTAGTCCGCTTACCGCTAGCGGCTAGACACGCCCCTGGGTGTAGGTAACCTTGCCCTTCAAAGTTCTGTTAGGAACGTCCCAGGAAGAGCTGAATGGCTTGCAGCAGAATGTCCAAGATACATATTTTGACATATTGTTTTAAGATGATACACTGGTCGAATATGCGCATAAGAAGTGTTTCTCAACATTTTTACACATGCGGGCAACTGCAAATAAGAGAAACGTTTTGCGTATCACTAATGCAGAACTAAAAAAATAGTATTTATTTGGTATCGCGGTTGATTTCGTCACGTAAAATCATTAATATATTTTAATAATAAAAACACAATGCACAAACACTTGCGGTGCACGGGGTTTGAAGATTTTATTGGAGTTTTTAGCATAGGCATTTAGACGAACTCCGAGAAAGAAAGAAGAGAAATTTGGGAAACACTGCTCTAGAGTCAAGTGCAGGGGTAGTCAATCTGGTCCCTACCGCTCACAAGTTGCCGATCCAGCTTTCATGGAGGGCGGTAGGGGTTTTAAAAAGATTTTCATTATGTTTTGTGACAATTTAAATTTCAGAAGTATCGCCCTCTCATAAGTTTAGTTGACGTTACATTAATCATATTATGACCAAAGAAAGAAACCACCTGAATATTTTTGAAAGAAGAGGCATTCGTTTGGTCGTCACAAAAATTGAGCCAGATATCCAGTATTTAATTTCGCAGCATCAGCCTCGGGGATCTCATTAATAACTTAATTAATTAAATGTAATTTAATCAGACTTCATGCTTCTATGTATGCAAAGTATAAATAAAAAGATAGATTTAACTTGTTTTATAAAGATTTATTCTGTTAAGTCGAAAGTCTGACTAAAGTATTTGGTAAGTAATTATTATTATATGCTTTAACTTGCTGTAACTATAAATTTGATAAAATAAAGTTACTTCCCTACTTTATAAATCGGCATTACTGTGGAACCGGTGGGCGGTTAGAAAATTTATACACAAGTGGGCGGTAGGTATAAAAAGGTTGACTACCCCTGGTCTAGTGTGACAATATTTATACAAAAAGTAAAGAAATTCTGGGAATATACGTTCACACAATAAATTATAAATACTTATTTTTAAGAAGATGTCAAGAGAGTTGAATGTTGATCGAATTATATTCAATCTACCCTCATCAATAATTTCAAATGAATGGGGGGCAACCACCCTCGACGCGGCCCTGACTGTGCTCCCTCCCGTATGGCTGTGAAACGTAGCATCACTGACATAAACTCAATGATATTATAGTTTTGTTGTTTTTGTTTTGAGAATCGATGTCTTCGTCGAATCTAAAGGGGTACTACATTCTAGCTCTAGCACAACTGGTATTTTTAATCGGTAAGTATTTTTATATGCCCATTTATATTTTCAACTCGTTCGCCTGCAGAGGCGGAACTACGTTGAGCAAGACTGGGGGTTTTCAATTCAAAATGCATATTCGCAAGAATGTATGTATGCCAATGTATGTAACATTTTTTATCGTTTTACAAACATCGATTAACGCATTTATTTTAAACATGTCTGCGAGTGTATAAGAAGGATACCATCATTTAGCAGCGGCAAGGGGTGGTATGCTGTTAAGATCCAACCTAAATAGTGCACAATCAACTTTGTCAATCATACGTATTTGTTTTCATTGAACCAAGAATACAAATTGCAGATGGTACCGGTTAGTTTTGAAAATTCATTTAAACCCTGCGTAAACGAAGCCACAATAGATATTAATTCCTTCTTCTTCGGCCATATCCGCCCCTTGGTTGGAGCATATGGATACCACGCGACGCCTCCAAGAATCCCTGTTGCTCGCTAGTCTTCTTGCTTCGTTTCAGGTCAATCCAGCATCCTGTAGCTCTGCCGTATACACTCTATAGACCAGGGATGGCCAGTGCGTCGATCGCGAAGGTATTTTTGGTCGATCGCGGACATAATAATATATTGTACTATTTCTTGTTCAAACGAGTCAAAACTACTCGACGTTCCAGCACTTAAAATCCGCTAGAACTCTTCTCTTACATATCATAATCAAGAAATACAGTCATGCGAAGAACACAAATGATGAGAACTTGGAAGAAATTCTATAGGAAAACATTAATAAAATAAATGTAAATTCCTATCCTTGCAATTTGACGAGTCGGTAGATTACACGGATATTGCACAACTATGCGTTGTGATTCGATTGGTTTTTAAAGACATGTTTGCTTTAGAAGAATTATTAACAGTTTTACCAATGGAAAAATGATCCAAAAGAGAAAATAAATATTTAATGTATGTAAGTCGTATATTAATCGTAATCGATTTCCTATTCATAAACTAGTATCGGTAACGACTGAAGGAGCTCCTGCTATGGTTGGGAATCATGTTGGGTTTACTACTTTATGTAAAAATGAGGAATCAGTACCCACTTTTATCAGCCACCAGCGGGCATGGCTCCCACAAGGGGGGGTCTGACAGGGCTCTAGCCTGAGGGGGGCCCGGCGTAACGGTCGACCAGTTAAGTAAGAAAAACACAAACCACAAATTTGCTCGAATAGTAAAAAAGTCGCCTGGTATTTTTTATCTCCCGTGATGTGTACCCCCAGGGGCCCTATGTTAGAACTTGCGAGTGCAAGCTTCCCGGTCGACATGACGTCATATGACATCATTGTGACGTACTACCGGAGTGATAATAGCACTCGAGAAAATCACGCTACTAAGACAGCGGCGCTATTCATTGTCACCATACACATATAGGTGTTTCATCGTAATAATTATTTACGGTGAGCACTGCGCGCGGGCGGCATGCTTCGAGCGTGTATTGGCTAACGTCACAATTACGTCATGTCGTCTGGTGCCACACGAGTCGATAGTTAGGAAATCGGGGCCCAGGTACTTGAAGCTGTCGACGCTCTCGATGTTTTGTCCGTCGCTAATCAGAGGGTTATCTGGATCACGACAGGTGCTATTACACAAAACGTTGGTTTTCTTTGCGTTAATTTTTAAACCAACGCGAACTGAGTAATCATGCATCCTGTCGATTGTCTCTGTACTTTGATGCCATTAAATCATACCTACATAATCTTAGACATTTAATAGATATAAGAGAATTTTTATGTATTAGGGGCCCCACTTTTTTTGAGATGTAGGTAGATACTGAAGATCCGCCATTGTTCACCTATCATTTGAATAATTGGAATTCAACTATCTATTTATGATGTGCCGTCTATGAACCCAGCTTACTGTGCTGTGAAATATGACCGTCAAAATATCATACATAGGTAACTAATCAAACACGTTTTTAAATTACCGGAATATTTTACCCGTTGGGTTGGCATATAGCGTTTTTTATTTATTTATTTAGAAAAAGAGTATTACGGCATTACAGCGATTGGCCAATGCGGCATAATACATAATAAATACAAAATTATAAAAATATCTAAATTACAAATAACAACTAATATAACAAGAAAGTAGAAAAGACAGCATCTGAATATGTAAATATTAAAGAAACCTGATAATATATACAACTATAAATTTAACCTATTTAACACGTCCACAAACATTATATAGTTAATAAAAATTAATCAACCTTTATGGTGCCATCAAATAAGCTAATTGCACGATACACGGCATCATGAAACATAACATCTGTCCTGCGACGAGGTATCTTGAAGACCGTAGCCGGCTCGCACATCACAACTCGCCTTGTGTGCCTGACGGCCATAAATTAAAACCTTCGAGACTGCCGGCGAATGTTGCACGATCACAACCTCGCACATCTGCCTAGCGCTGCTAGCTCTAGCTCTACCAAACGCAGCGACAGTCTGGAGAGAAATGGCCGATTCGCCCGATTCTGCAGCTGTGTGCATGCGCGGAGTCGATATTGGCCGGACATCGACATGCAGGCTTCGGCCAATGCAACTAGACGAATGTCGCAGGGTCGCAGAGTTGCAGTTGCATCGGCCAATTTGCGAAGCTCCATTTGATAACGTTTGTTTCTTGGTTTACGATGACGTCACATCGACGAATTCGTCGTAAGACGCATGCGGCGAGTTCTGATGTGCGAGCCCTCGTAGAGCTACGAATGATATTGGTGGGAACATGAAAATTAATATTTGCCAGTATACCTATACGGATTGTAAATGAACCCACGAAGAAGTAAAAAGAAATGCTCTAAAAGAACAATCACTCTTCGGGTAGACAGGGATTGCATTGATAGCATATCCAGAAGGAAACGAGTCGGGAAATTCATTTTATTATCATTATCATAAGGAAAGAGCCCGTATGTTCTTAAGTAGAGAAATCTAAGAAATCTATTGTGGACTCGATCCAACTTACCTGTTAGGACTCCAAATAATGCTGGCATATTCAAGAATACTCAACACAAATGATACGTATAATGTACGTAACACTCGGACGTTTTCGAATGATTTTGAAGCCCTCATAACAAAACTAAGCATTTTGCTAGATCTAGTACTGATGTTAAGAATATGCTGATTGAAAGTGAACTTAATTGATGTTGGACTTAGGGATTACAATACCGAATGAAAATATCAATATCGGTTTTACGGTAAGACTGTAAGTGACATTGTGTACAAGACCGCATTTGCGGCATGGCAGGCGACGTGGACCGCCTCCCCCAAGGGGCGGCACACTTACCGTTTTATTCCAGACGTATTCTGCAGGCACCAAACTAGAAGACTCCAACGTTCGCACTGGATTAGCCAGTTCATCACCGGTCATGGCAACTTCGCCGTTAGACTCCACGAGTTTGGCTTGATAGTAGATGGGCCGGCTTGTACCTGCGGGCATGACCACCAAGATGTTGAACACATCCACTGGGATTCCCCGCTTATGGAATTCGAACGAGCGGAGCTGTTTGCCAGGGTCCGTCCTCACACTTGCCCAATTGGTCATGGACATCTGGTAGCAACCGAGGCCAACTTTGAGGCATTTGAGAAGTTTGCAGCGTCGTATGGGGAGCGGGATAGTCCCGACTCTTCTGTAGACTCATCCATTTCAATTCGTGACACTCAGTATGCGGGTACACAAAGCGCTTAACGTCAGCGGACAGCAGAGCCAGTCCAAAAAACAAAAATTTTCTTTCTTAACTTTCTTTTTTAAGCACTACGGTGTATGGTTGCAGCATCAGTCCCGTGCGGCTCCGTCTCGGGACGGAATGAGCACTTAAAATCACTTCTTTCAGACACGTTTAAAGCGTCATAGAAAGCGGCCGTGCATATCCACGGCTGTGCATATATGACGGGTGGTGGTGGGTACTTTAACGTATGTTCTATTAGTAACAATAATAATATATTCATTGGCATGTTTTTTTTCTTTCAAGTAAATGGGTAACGATTTTAGTCATCTTTACACGATTTAAGAATTAATACCCCCGTCGCCATCACGAAACAAATTGACGTGTTCCCAGCTCGACGTTCTCTCTCCGAATGCCAGCGAGTCCAAAATTTCGCCGCGCCTATAGTTGAAAATTATTTGCCGTTTCACTGATGTATCGCCTTAAGTCTACGTAGAAAGTAAAACTGAACAGCACAGAGGGTGGATATTTTCCAAGAATAGTCTATTACTTTATTGGTTCCACAATCCGTTATGGATCTACCTAGGGCGTCTCACGAATTGGGTTTTTAACAGATTTTTATAAGAAAAATGTATGATAGCCACCTAATTAAATTCATTCACTGCAGCCCGTGTTGAAAACGCAGCCCATGACAAGGACCCGCGACACGTCATGCATGGCCGCATGGGTATGAAATGTGCAAAACTAGGCTAAAATCCAGAAAAAGCTTAATGGCGATAGCCATACCTCTGGCCGTCCGACCCGAAGAAGATAGACTATCCGCATGGGAGGCGAACCTAGCCTCTGAGGATCTTGAAGATTGGGTAAAGCCAGCAGAGCATCTCCCAGCCGGAGCCAGTCTCGGGTACCGTACATGGAAAGCCCTAAACAGACTGAGAACCATGGTAGGGCACACCCGAGACAAGTGAAACAGGTGAAGTGGGGGTTCTCCGATCACCAATTATCTATTTTCATGCAAGTTTTGCCCAGTAAGCTGCAATTTCGACGAGATCCTACAAGCCGAGGAAAATGGCGTTGCCTTCGCCAACTTCTGTAGCGACACATTCTAGCTATTGAAAACCCGACATGACGAAGAAGAATTAATTAGGCGCGCATACAAGAGGAGGGTTTCGGGTTCGGATTCTCGAGAAAACAGTTAATATTCTTGATGAAATGAAAAAAAATCGAGAAACCATAAGCTCTACTCGTATAATATCGGAGACATTCCCAATCCCTTTTTGAGTCGTTACCCCATTTTATACCAAGTGACCCGCGACCCCGATAAATTGTAAAAAGCCTTTTTAAAAGGGTAAAGAAAACGCATCGAAAACGGATTTTTCAGTATATTATACATATTTAATTTGTTGAAAAAGTTGAAATTGAAACTCATTAACCAGTTTCAAAATTCGCGGTTGACTTTTCGTTAATGCCAACCTCACGTCATTCACAACATAATCTGTTTCTTGTTTTGTTTTACAAATGAAGACGCGTTGAATATTGGGTGGGAATTAATCGCACAATGCAATAATCAAAATTTACAAAAAAAAAATAACTTTAACATTTGGAAAGTAGTTTTCACATATTATATTAAATGATTTCACAAATAAATAGATGAAATCACATAAAATAGTTTGTTTCACAAAACAAAAATCATAAATCACTCATTGTAAATATAAATTCACTCAATTTGGACAACTGCACACATTTGTGACAAATAATATATCGCACAAAGAAAAGGTAGAAATTCACAAATGTCAAACTAATAATTGTAGCAGCAATACAATTTATTAGAAGGCAATCACAAAAATGATGCTTAGGTGTCAATATAATTAATGTTTAACGGCCCACGTGCTCGTCGTAGGTCAAAATTGAGTTTTTATTGTATTTTCAAACCATGATCCTGGACACTCCTTAAACGTTGTAGATAATCTATTTATATAATTTTGAAGCCTTATTTTCCTTTATAGTTATTTTAAACATTTGATGACTGCATAAAGTATTTTTGTTACATAAAATAGTATTCTTTTAAACCTCTCGCTCTAATGTTTTAGAATATAGTCATATTTCGGTACATAACTGTGCAGTGGTGTTAAGATTTTTTACATTTATTAATTTTTAAACGCATTTATAAAACTATTAGTATAATTTATTACGAGATAATTTTTGTAAAATATTCACGATAAAAAAATATATTGATAATCTCTGTGATCCCAAATTTGACAAGAATTAGGCATTTTATTATTCAAAAAATCGGCAAGATTAACACATTTGAAGATGATTCTAAAGATGTTTATTATAAGCTTTGTCTTTGACTATTCAAGTGTGATAAACATCTTATGAATAATGATTGCTTTATAATAATTATTGACCTATGAATAAGGTAGTGATTTTTTGAAATACGCCATTACTTTTGACATTCCCCAGTGGTTAAGCTACAACATACTGCCCTAGCCATAAATTGACTAACTATAATTAAAGTAGGGAGTATTTACTGGAGTATTTCCCCTTGAATATTTACTGTCGCAGAGATACGTAGAAGCAAGTAATAATAAAACTCGAAAAGCACACAACGTACAACTAGGTAACTAGTTAACATTTGGATATGAATGATACATAGCACACCAGAATTAAATTCAGAATAGATTATAATGCAGTGGCGAAGACTCCATACTAGGCGATTATTTAAAGCCTTCCTTCTTGAAAGAAATATTTTTTTAATTTTATATTGACATATTAAATAATATAATCACATAATAATATATTCAATATGCCCAACGACATCTATCGTATAATTGTCATAATAATTTTACGATCTTTTCCACTATTTCAATAAGCACCATTTATGGCATGTCTCGAAGGTTTAAAAAAATAAGCGACATCTCGTTTCGCTTTACATATTGTATGGATTACGTTCGCGTGAATCGAAAACTTTTTTTATATGAAGTTTGTTTCTCATAATTTCAAGACGTCTGCGGCGGCTCATATAAATTGGTAAGCTATTTAAGGAGCGCTTACGCTTACATATTACGTAAGTGCACATTTATTCTAAATAATTTATAAGATATTTTAAAAAAATAATTTCTAGGGATTCAATTGATTCAATTTCATTGTTGTTAAAAATAATACATAATTTATCTCGTGATTTTTATTTGTTAGTTAGTTTATTCATAGACTAAGACAATTTATTCAGGCAATTATGTAAGTTGAAATCTGGTATTGTATCTAAGTCTATGTTTTAAATATAGAAGTATTTTAAAATGTCTAGTTTACGGGTTAAATTATAAATTCTTATGGAACAGATTCACAACAACGGATATTTTCAATATATTTTGAGCGTGTCTTGCGTTTAAATTTAAGAAAATACATAATTCAAATTAATTGCTTAATTTTATACCATCAGTGAGCTTTTGAAATTTCATCGGTTCTTGTGTACCTACCTATTCATCAGTAGTTATGTCGGATTATCTTCTTATTTCCCGTAAATACATCTAACAAGTGTGCTTTATCCACAGCCTACCTGTTTCCAAAAGTCACCGTTCGCCACTGTTATAATGTACGTATGCATTGGATGTGTAACACCAACTATGTAAACCTATCTCTGTAAAATTAGTATCTCCATCAATTATCAGCAGATAATAATTCTGAAAATAAAATATTTCGTAATTATGGATAAGACAAATACTTTCCCAACACTAACTCAAAATGTCAATTTTGTTTGTTGAATCGTGTCATACTAGGAGGTGCGACTTGGTTCAAAATCAATATTTTACCACGTTTTCCTTAGCTCGTATTCTTGTTTGTCCGGTGGTTGTTTATCCAGTACAAATCTTGCAATCGATTTTAACTAACTTCCCGACTAGCTAGACATTTGAAACTTTTATAATATACCAGAACACGATGCCAATGCATTCTTTTAATACTTTTAGCCATTTTTAAGTAGAATTGAATTCATTTTCAGTTAATTCTGTTTTGGAATTTCAATCGGCATTGTTTGTAATTTCAATCGGCATCTTCATTTTCTAAAAACCCGAGTTTCTGAGGGAAAATTTTGTTTTGGAAATTAGTATAAATTGGATACACAATAGAGCTCATTTATTGATGATCTATCTTGTGGATCGACCCTGGCTGATGATGATATATTACCCTAAAAGGGAGGCGTTACAATTTATTTTCGACCATGTCCGATCCTAATAATATCATATGGGCCTCCACAGGTTTTTGATCTTACGAGAAATGGATGTTAGCAACTTGCTCAACCTATTAGGTCCATACTCTGACTAAAAACACAAATTGAAAAACAATATGTGTATTTGCTAGACCCAGGATTTGAACCTGGGACTCACGACATTATAAACCGACGCGTAAACCGTTCGGCCATCGTGGGGCCTTAGCCTACCAATATCGCTAGCCTGGAAAAATATTACTTAGTTTTACCAAGTTATCGTTCTCCATGCGTGCAAAATGGAAGGTGTTTTTTATACAAATTGACAATAATCTGACACGAGCTTCTAGCTCAGACATTTTGGTATTTTTTTGACCATGTTCGATCCAAATAGGCCTCCACAGAGTAGAGGTTTGTATTAACAGATTTTGTTTTTACGAGAAATAGTTGTCAGCCTCTTGCGCAACCTATTAGGTCCATAGTAACTTGCCAGACCCAGGGTTCGAACCTGGGTCCAACGGCGTTATAGTCCAACGCTTAAGCCGCGCGGCCACCGTGGGTGTGCACAATAAAAAAAATCTCGTAAATTTACCACATTTATATTATATTTGGTGAAATTAGATCTTTCTTGTTATGCTGCATGCTAGTACCTGTTTTTATGCTTATGCCGGCTCCACACACTCCGCACTGAATAGTGACCGTAAAGATTTTTTTTTAAATATTCTAATGAAGTCACAAAATAATTAAAGAATTCGATATGTACCTGATTCGCATTTATGCAAGTATGAGGAAATGTTCAAAATATCCTTAACTTCATTTAACGTGGAGGTGGAATCAGCGTCTCCAAATTTACAAATAAAGCTAATTGCAATCAAGCATCAGTTAAAGTGCACGTTCGAAGGGAATAAGCTTGAGTTTTATAAGAAATATTTCCTCGAAGATAAATTTCCAAAATTAAAACGACTAGCAATGTGCATTACAGCAGCATTTGGGACTACATATCGCTGCGAATCGTTCTTTTAGATATTAAATTTAATGTAGGTAGTAAAAACAAAGTGTCGCAGCAGGTTGCTCGATGAAAACATGACCTATCTATCAACTGCGATGCGCGCCGGCTAAATTACCAGTCGATATGAAAAAGATATCAAACAACATACAAGACAAGTGTCACTTAATATTATAAGGTACCTAATAAAATATTTTCAATATTCTTCGTTTTTTATGTGTGGCCCACCTAAGCTCAGTAATATTTTTTGGCCCACCAAATGATTTGGGTTGGGGACCCCTGCTCTCGCTCGTTTAATATGCTCGTTTGTACTTAAAAAAAATACTTTGTACAATAATCAACGGGAAAAATTCAAAATCAAGTTGTTACGTACGAAAATACGCCGACCTGCAATATTATGGCGTCATCAGCAGATAGATGACAATATTTAATAGAACCGCAAGATAAAAAGTTATCAAAAAATGATCATACTGATTATTATTCTTTATAATATAACATTACCTAAGTATAGATAGAACAAGATTATAAACAAGCGTATGTCTGTAACTAATTGGTAATCGTAATTTTTGGATTTCTTGATTTCTATCATTTTTAAGAGTCCATATCAGGGTAAATTATTTCCAGGTAAAATTCTAATAAGACCTTAGCCGGCTTGCACATCTAAACTCGTCTCGACTGCAACGCGTCGAATATGTCGATGTGATTTTGTTAGCATTCACAAAACACATGTAACTAAATCTACTGCCGTATACCGCATGACATGCACGCAGGTGTCATTTCGAAATGTCGCACTTTGTCACTGTCCTTGCACGGCCTTGCCTATACGCAAATTTTCATGTTGCGCTCAGTTTTGTTTTATGACTATATTATCGCAGTCGGACGATTTTCAATGTGGGATTGGGCTTAGGTTTGAGATAAAAAGTTTAAGTGGTTCGGGTCAGTTTATTTTTTATTGCGGCGAACAGACATCTAATAAAACTTAAAAACCGGTCGAATAATTTTATGAGTAGCCACAGAGAGATAAAACCACATTTTATGAGTAGGTATATTGTATTATTATATTGGTGCATATAATATAGGAATACGAAAAAATAATAGGTACCTAATTATGTTGATATTATAAATAATGTATTAGGTAGTAGGTACGTGTTTTAATCGAATCATAAAAATAGTTACAAGATAAAATACAACGTTTTTAAATTCTGTTGAATCATATAAACTTGACTTGACTAGCTCAAACGACCAAAAAAAATGTACTTGATAGAAATAATACTGAAATGTCATTTTGATTTCCATAGTAACGCACGTATATATTAATAATTTAGTTGCTATGACCCCAGACCCCTAGCAACCAATAATAGTGGATTGGATTACGGATTTCTTCCGAAATAACTTTTCATACAAAACAGAATTAACTGAAAATGTATTCAATTCTACTTAAAGATGGCTAAAAGTATTTAAAAAATGCATTGGCATCGTGTTCTGATATATTCTAAATGTTTCAAATGTCTGGCTAGTCGGGAAGTTAGCTAAACATCGATTGCAAGATTTTTAGCGGATAAACAACCACCGGACAAATAAGAATACGACCTAATAAAAATGTTGTAATAAATAAAATAACCTTTAAATAGTAATATAATAATTATATAGTCAGTGATGCTTACATGACAGTACTTGTTCTTCGGCTACTTGCAACAGCTTAGGAGAATACCTGGTCCAGTTAAACCGCCTGCAAAATGACAAACAACTTACTATAAATCAAATAAAATTATTAGTATAAAGTTTAATCATTAAACATGAGCTCAATGACGGGTTGGTAGTAGTGATGTCCCTAGACAAAACTCCGCCCCTAGGCAGCGTCGAAATGCCGCCCCATAGTTTTTATCATCCTTTCATTACTCAAATATCTAAGAAATGTGTTGTATCGATACATTACTAACAAAATATATACCACTAAAACATACAACATTAAATTTAGATGTAAAAGCGAATAAATATAATATCGGTAATAAAGTTTGACTCCCAAATCACCAGAGTCTGAGGCCTTATTTGGTTGATATTTCTGACACATTTGGTTTGTACCATTTATCAATACACAGAGTGATTATTTTCATACCATTTTTACTATGCTATTATTGTACAACGTAAACAAAATAATTTTAGCTATTTCTATATAAGTATCATATTTCTATATATTTCAAATGATTCTTCTCGATTTGCCGCCCTTCGAGTAACTGCCGCCCCCAAGCGACGCTCAATCTGCCTACCCCCACGGGACGTCACTGGTTGGCGGCCTGAGGTAAACGATTTATCCAGGGGCGAGTTTCTTTGACGCAACGGATTCGTCAGAAAATTTGAAAGGGGCCACGGTAAAATACTATAATTTTAAAAATCGAAAAGGTAATAAGGTAAAAATAATATATCACAATATTAAAAGAAAAAAGCCTTCACATTTGAATACTTAAGACCTGAAAAAAGTCCTAATCGATTATAAGAAAATTTTCGATTATCATAAAAGTTTAAAAAAGCTCAGAGAATCTAAAAAACATGATTCATAATTCGTCATTACGGGACAAACGACAATAATAAAGCCGTATACAATACGTTAAGTAGAATACCTACTCGATGATTCGAGAAATTATCAGGAAGAATGTAACTAAACTAAAAATGTTTTTTTGGGAAAGAATTTGTTAAATTCACCGATAAAAAAAAATAGGACAAGGAAAAGGTAAAAAAAAAAGCTTTCGAGTTTGGTTTGAAACCATATAGGTATCAATGTTTGAAACAGAATAACTTTGGGCTGGGTGTGTTAGAAAAAAATCCTTAAGTAGGCAGTTACTGTAAGATGTTTTTTTGAAAATTTTCGAGATTTCGAGAAATCAAAAGACCAATTTCGAACTCTCGAAAACGATTAATATTGTTGAGTTCGAGAATTCACGATTCGCGAAAAAAGTCGACTAGGCAAAGTGGATAATATTACATATTATATTTAATTTTTGAGACTTTCACGTCAACATTGATTGTTATCGTAATATATTTTGTGGGTTATCATCGCATGTTGCAGGCGAAAAAAATCTCATTTCTACAATATAAACTGACAGACATTCCACCATCGACTTTTACTGCTTTATATGCCACTTATAAGCAGTTTATGGTCTGATTAATCCTATTAACTAGTATAAAACTCCATTTATTAGATGTTATACTATTGACAGAATAAGTAACGCGTTAGTTAGCACGTGTTCATATACCTAACAGACTTTTTTGTGGAACGCCTTATAAAAACAAGATTTGTTAGCTGAAGGCCCAAATTGGACAACAATATTGAAATTGCCTATAAAAATATGTGTAGCAAACTACCACAAAAGCTTATAATAACTTGTAGAAATAGGGGTTACAACATGCCATAAATATTATTCTTTTCAATGCACCCAACACGTTTCATTAAAAAATATTATGTAAGGTGAATAAAAAATCACTGCTGAAGTTTTAATTACATTTTAATTACCACATTTAAATAACACGTTAATTATATCGAATGGCCAACTGCTCCAAACCGCGCCAGTCGCGGTGTTAGCACTAAATGAGTTAGAAGTTTCCACGAAACGGAACAATTCCGGTCCATTTCGAGCGCTGGTTACCGAATTATCTATGCTAAATATTACATATTCAGTAAACGTTGTATTGTAGTTAACTCAATTTTGATTTTTGTTTTCATTTCGATTAATCTATTTTCGCAACAATCATTCTACGATGATATATTATTATTACCTACTTATCTTATTAATCGCCAAATTCTTAATTTTACAGCACGTCTTCCGTTAAGTATATTAAATTTTATATCAATGAAACTTATTATAGTATAATACCTATTTGAATAGAATTTTTAGCAAATAAATATGTAATAGCCTTGATTAATTTTGGGCATTTATTTCAAATTTGAATATTAAAATTAAGTTAACATAATTTATTCATTGGCAAACCTAAATTTACATATCAATAAATCTGCTGTATTACTTTACCTAAACATATCCTTAATGATACCTTTTTTTAAGATACATTTGTACACAAAATAGGTCACAACAGTCAACGCGATATATATTAAAAACATAATTGATATTTGATTCACTACCTAGTTATTATAAAAACATAATATTATATTTATTTATAACGAAACGTCACACACAACTGCACACTACTGTCACTCGCGCACATGACAGGACAGAACATTAGTCTATGGACAGAACTGTCTAAAAATGTATAAATGTTGCCAACAATATGAATGAATATTTTAAAATTTAGTATGCTTTAGTTTCATTTTAGTAAATTTTTATTAAATGACAGTGGTTTATAAAAATGAAAACCAACTATTTACCAAGACAAAATTAAAAAATAATCTTTCTATGATGTTTTTTTGTACAATCTCACAAATAATTTAGTAAAAGAAAGTTTTCTTCATGTCAAAATATTGATACGTATGGCAATATAGGATTTCATATTTGTTGCCAAAAGCAAAAACTTTTGTGCAATAAATAATCCTAATCAAAAAACAATTACTGCATTATTTTTTTAAAACTGAATTATGAATTATTGCTAACACAATTCAAATAATATAATAATTAACTACCTATAATATACTACTATCATCACTAATTTTTGATCATATATAAAGATAATGGTTAGAAGCACACAAACTTTGTAAAATTCAAATTATTTGTTTTTCAAATAATTACAGTTTATTTACACAAATAAAAAGCATAATATATTCATATTATGGAAGTGTACCGAATGAACAGAATACACTCTATTTTAATATCCACTTCAATTCATCTCTCGTAAGTAGAATATATTAATATCCAAAGCGATTTATTTGAACACAGCTATTATTACCTGGCAATTATTGGTTGGTTACTTGTGCACCTTGGAGGAACAGTTAAAGTTGGCAAATTGGCAAAAAGGTTTCTGACCTCTGTTATTCAGTATACCAAACAAAAGTTATATTGTAAATGGAGTGTGGCATAAAAAAATATTATTTGAGCTCGGTGTTCGTGAATCGGTATTTGTACTCCATTATTTAACAGGAATGGAGTACAACCTCCATCTCATATGTGCACAGAGTCTCACCACGCCCCAAGTGCTATTGGCAATTTCACTGCCGGCTGATACCAATCTCACGAATGCCTGCCATGTACACCACACCTCAAGACTATGTAAATATTATGGTCTCAATGCTGCTTTCTGACCTTCTGCCTCTAACTCTTACCCGCAGCTGAGAGTCAGGCGTTGCCAGTTATTGAATTGATTATGCAGTACTGAATATATTTCAAGTTCTAAGAATAAACATCGCTCGAAAAACAGATCATCGGTTGATAAATAATAACAGTATCCGGTGGTAGACAACACATATTATAAGGCTACCAAGATCCCATTGCTTCAACGGGATAATCAAATTTAGCAGAAGTAGGTGGTGATGAATAACAAAGGACTGAGAGGAGTGGAGAGGGGCCTTCATTCGGTAGTGGATCAAGAGTGTTGAAATGATGATACAGCATAATTGGATCTTGAATGTAAATGCCAATACAAAACAATAAACAAAGAGAAAGATTAGGAATCTAGTTTGAAATGAGAATATTTTAAAAATGATATTTTTGGAGTCATGAGGAAAAATGATGTGTGGCAACATTTCACAATTATTATTGTTTAAGATACATCTATGTTACCTCAACTAATAATGGAATGGTACATTCGAGTCACGCCTAATGATGTATCGACAAGCTGTAATATTTCAATGAATCTAGAATTTCCATTATTTGATCTTTTTTAAACATAATGCTTGCGAACATGTATTGGGGGTAGCAATGGCGGGCTTTCGTGTATGTAGTTCTACTATCGCTACAATCCTAGGTATAAGGAAAATAGATGACAACACCACATTATTTATATGTACATAAATTCAAGTATAAATTATTGGAGCACGTCGTGTTCTCATTAATTTTGTGGATTCGACAAAAGTTTTGGAAATAAAACACCCATTTTCCATATTTTTGCTTTATTTGAAAAACATTTTTTTATGTATAACACCGTGTTAAATATGCAAAAAAGTATAGGTACAGAAAGGAATATTCAATTCAAATATAGCTTATCGTCGTTTCCACTGTAAAATTGTATATCTGCAAAATATGTGCTTTTGACATTTTTGTATAATTAAAACCGCAAAAATTGCCTTTACACACATGCAAAATAGCACAATTTACAAAAAATGCATTTTCGTTGAAATTATGAAAACCTTTTTTGAATTGATTCAAGTGCCATACATTTTGTAAACTGTTTTTATGCTCCCCAGAAAACTTGAGATTTTGCAATGGAAACGACGTTATCTATGAAAATGACTTCAATATATTATTAATATATTATATTTTTTTACATTTGACACAAAATTGGATACATTTACAGAGAAAGAAATATTTCTTTGGTTACATACTAATAATCATTAATTTAATCAAAATATGTCCATTATAATTATAATATATAAAATTCAATTATATATTTTAATAATAAACAGTTAGGTACGTCAAAGCTTTAATTCAAGAAATGCCATGAAAATATGTACATAATATTATAGATACCATTGGCTAAGACTAATTACTACTTAAACAATTATTATTTAGTGTTTACCTTGAAAAATATTTTTAATTAAGAGCAGTTGCAGATAAATATGTTTAATAATTACCGCAGTAACGATATCATAGGTAACCAAAAACAATGTTTCAGTCAAATGTACAACTTAAATTATTACAGCCGTAATTTTAAAACACTTTTTGCATTGAAATCAAGATACCAAATGGTGCACAATCATCAAAGCAATACATCATTATAAACCGTTTACACCTCCATGGATTTACTGCAGAGTAATTAATTCTGTACGTAATGCTGTAAGTAATTCAGAAGCTTCCGAACTTCTTTGATTTATGCATGCAATCTTGCCAAATGCAGGATAATACATGTTTACATGTACATTTTCTTGTTATAACCGCGATAATATGTACTGTCAGCAGTAAATCTATACACATGTAAACGGAGCCTTATACTGGGAAGGTAAACAACCTTACCAGTCTAGACTAGTCAGAAATTTGGTTGCTATGTTACATTTTGTTGTTATAATATGCGTGTAGGTATACTCGATAACTATTCTTATTATTTATTAAAATAATATGTCAAGTTATACTACATATTAATAAAAAAGTTAATAATACATAAAATGATTTAGTACCATCTATGGTCCAATGGCGATAGGTAAGTATAACATAATATAAAGAAATTTGAAACAAACTTAAAATTATTAATCACTTGTAAAGCGTACACATGTCGAGTTCGATATTTTCCTTCTCCTAAAATAATTATATTAATATATTATTTAAAAAATACACAATTTAAATTCGTCACTTTATTTTATATCAGACTCTGAAATTTAATCGATTTCATGTGCAGCCGTCGTTAGTGGATACATAATTATTATTATCAAGTCCCAACGTATGACTCACTTCTTTCCGGTTGTCCAACATTTACATTCATCCGAGAGGATGGCCACTGATGTGATAGTGCAGTGAAACGGTACGAGCAATCAACTGAATAAATCCTACACGCATAGCAGACTGAGAACTTCTAAGCCCCCCAAACCTGGCAGGTTTTATATTGAATTTTACTCTACAACGTTAGGGTTTATTTTAATTAAAATTATTTTTTTAATAATCATTGGATAATAAGGTTTTTAACGCAATTTTTTTTTGTGTTTGCATTTTAATCAATAATATTACATATTGTCACCAGACATAAAAAAAGACTATGGTGCGATGACGTTTCAAATTCCGAATCAACAATTTAACAACGAACACATCAAAACGCCCCCAGCTAAATGTTTAGCTTTCCTGATCCACGTAATAATAATTGCAAAACGCATTCTGTCGGCGGCGCAGCGTGCCGACGAGGGACGAGGGTGCATATTTTTTTTACCTAGCACGGGATGCAAGCGGCCGAGTGAATGTACCGTTGTTCAGTAACCTTCCCCTCCGTAGAATGGACCCGCCAAAATTAAAAGATGCTTTTGAAAAGAAAAGTCAGTTCGAATCTACCTACAATGAAGGGATAACGCAAAAAATAACCGTCGCGCCGGCGAGGTGTGCCACCGCGCTATCGATGGCGCTCCCGGCCCATTTTTAAATCAATCGTTAATAACCCGTAATCGTTGTAATACCAATCGGTGACTCGCGCAAAAATCCAACGAAAGTTAATCAATTCCCTAGTGAGAGAAAAAGTGAATCAGTGCTTAGTGCGCGGGATAATAATGATAAACCGACCCCTAATATAAAGACAGTGTGGTGACTAATTTAAGACCTCTTTAGATGTAAAATGATGTAATATTATCAATGTTTGCTTATGCCCTAGCGTAAATAAATGTAGTTCCACGTGGGACTGTCAAATCAAAGACGTGTTTTATCTTGAATTATGTATCCTGATGTCCACACATGACCTGCAACCCGAAGTGATGCCGGATCCGCACATCTACCCAGAAGACCTGTGAGTTCATCTTTCCCCCCGGTATCAATATATATTATTTTTTAATACTGTAGCTGCAGAATAATAGCGATCAGATATCTATTGTTTAATGTATCAAATTACTCTGCAGTAATATATTCCCAGCGAATCAATTTCCAGCAAACAACTCTTAGCTAGATCAGCAAGTCGATTGGCAATATTAGATACGGTATATTATTACATCATATCACAGCACATTCAATCATTACGGTGTATTAGCCGAATAATCATTTTTCATGGTATCATATTTTCTTACGACTGTAATAATAAATAATATTTCATTTCGCTATTCGATTTAAAAGGCTGACTATATAATTAGTCCAATATGATTATGTACCAGAATTAAATGTCAATGTATTACTTTTTATTGTATAAATAACGAAGAATAATTTATCTAAATGTCACTCGAATCCAAGTACCTAGCTCGTAACAATCTCAGTAGATTATATGTACTATCATTGTATAATATACTATTTTACCGATACGCTGCTAATAAATCTCACACTGCTACATCGTAGACTTCATTATCATCATCCTCAACCCACACATCGAACACCACAGTAGTGACCCAACAATACATTTGGCTATGGCCTTAGGAAAAGGACACGCATGAGGCGATTTAAAACTTCGCCCATATCGCTTTTCAGTCTTAAATATATGTAATTTCATTACCCTCATATTTTCTTCATATCTTAAATGGAACAAAATATTTTCATCCACCTTACCTACGCTACTCCTACGCTGTATATTACCTGCTCTGTAGCGTGAGAAAGGAGGTGATGCGGGCACCTGTCCCGGGTGCAACCCCGTTTAGGGCACGTAAACAGAGTTTCGTTTTACATGCGATAATAAAAATTGATAATATTCGTGTGTTGAAAACTAGTGATAATTTTAAATTCAGAACCATTCTTTTAGAAGAATATCAGTAAACAAATTTGTGCATATTATAAACATTTGAAAGTATTGTAGAAAGGCGACGTGAATAACAAAAGTGTCATTCCACGCATAAGTGATTAGACCAATGCCTCAATTACGTATTTTTGGTACTGCCCCGAGCCCTAAAACACCTTATTATAATCCTGTAACCCCACACAACGACATTGATAAGTCTGTCTTGCAACGTAAAAAAACTTTAATTCGATCCAACATTTTATGTATTTAAGAGTTAAGACACAAAACTATTAATAATATTACATTAATGCATACATCACAGAAATATTTAGAAATACATCAATTACATTGTTTATATTTGGTGAAATATAGGCTTATTACAAATTTTATTTTCACACATTATACTAAAATAGGAGGGCTTGGGATAAAGTAGTGTCAACCAATGTTCCCTCTCATCTTTTTATTGTGTGTGCGGGATCTATAGAAACATCTATCAACATACAGTGGAATTTCTATTATCCAGGCCTCAACCAACATCTATCAACATACAGTGGAAACTCGATTATCCGGATTATTCAAAACAAACACGAGTTAGTTTTCTGAAACGTTAATTTTCGCGATTTAAATATTTATTTTTAAAATTATCGATATGCCATCGAAAAGAAAACATGTTGTACTATCATTAAAAGACAAAGTGGATTTATAATCATTGCTTTGAAAACAGGTGGCTCAGGACGTTTTTTGTCTAATATGTCTAATATTATAATAAATATAGCGTCGGCACCCAACGATCTTGAATATAAAAATTATACTTCTTTGGCGTAACAAAACAAAATAAGCCGTTACCTGAGTCTATTAATATTATAGTGGATTAGGTTGATGAAAACGTACACGATTCATCTGTGTCTCACATGATAATTGTAATTTAATTATTGTATTGGACCAAAACTCATCTTTGCCATACAGCGGTTATAATCGATACAGAAGTGCCGATGATGAATTAATAAAAAAACAAATTTTAATATAGTTTTTGAATTATTTACCAACTTAACATTCACAAAATTTATTTATTTATTGATATATAATTTTACTCATAAATAATACTTACATAAAAGTATAGCCTCAAATCTTGATACACAATCTTTACAATGAAAAATAAATATACACTCTAATATAAATAAAGTTTTATGAATATAAATTAACAGTGTAGAATGTTAGTCTCTAGAAATTTGTTTATTAACATTTATATATTTTATAACACAAAATTGGTTATGTTTACAACACGTGCTGTTTACTTGGTTGTATTGAACGACTAACTAAATGACACTATGCATGTACTCTTGAGACCAAAATGAATATAATCATAATTATAAATTATGTGTTACATCGGCGCGCGCAACTTCATCACACGTTAAAAATACACTCTGATCTGTTTTCCCAAAAGAAGTATAACTTCGAAAACAAAGTGAAGAAATTACGCACTTTACGAATTGAATAATGTCCGAGGATCTTAGAGCGGAAAGTTGTGAAAAAATCACGAAATGAAGAAGTCGAAAAGTGTATTTTGATGTGGTTCATTCATAAGCTAGCACCTGGATAGCCAATCAATATAATATGGCCAATGACATATTAAATGGACAACTCACTTCATACCGGCGCGCACGAGAAATTGTGCATGAAAGTCATTCACAGATGTATAGGTAGATGTCACGTGACCATATGACGTATCTATTTACATTATGCGATACAAGCTTCGAGAATTTATAGTAATATAACCTTTATTGTAATAGCGTATTAGTGTCATGACTCATTGCGTTAGAAACAGATTCTCGGTTACTTACGACTTCTCGGAGATTAGACGCAAGTGAGCCGAGCGCATCACAGGCGACTGGTAATGGTTTCTGTCATTCAATTGTATTGAATAAACATTCATCAATATCTTAAAATGGCATTTTATAAATAATAAATAATACTAACACATGAAAAGTGATATCCCATCTTTCTTGGAGTGTTTAGTAGATTTTTTTTACAATTTTTAACTAGGCACATTGGCATTCTGTAACACAATAATAACGGTGGAGTCGAAACCTGACAGTCAGAAAGTTTGTATGGGCAGACCCAGCGGTGTCGCCAGACCGCTTGCAAGCAGAATGTTTATTTGAGCGTAGGATACCGATATTAAAATATGAATTTCGCCATCCGGCAGACCCGACACAAAGTGAGTGTCATTTTATTTTCTAGATGCTTCGTCCATATTAATGTCATTGAATATGGCCCATTATTATGTGAAAAAGTGAGATTATTCAACATTGGAGATTCAAACTACAAAGCAAGTTTGGGTTGGCTCGAAAATTTAATGGGCGACATGGTATTACAGGAGTGGAAATTAACGGGCATAAGCTTTTAGCTGACATACCTTCTGCAAACACTTTTATAGACACGTTAAAGGTGTTTTTGGTGAAAGAAGAATACGATGAAGAGTTTATCTATAATGCTGAAGAAACAGGTTTAAATTGAAAATAATTACAAGATAAAAAGAACTTTTTATATACCACATTTAAAAATTTTCTGTTCAATCATATAAACTTGACTAACTTGTATTAATAATTTAGGACAAATAATCATTTTTTTGCTATTTTGCAACAAACAAACAAATATAGAATACTGAAATGTCATTTTGATTTCCATAGTAACGCACGTATATATTAATAATTTAGTTGCTAGTACCCCAGACCCCTAGCAACCAATAATAGTGGATTGGATTACGGATTTCTTCCGAAATAACTTTTCATACGAAACAGAATTAACTGAAAATGAATTCAATTCTACGTAAAGATGGCTAAAAGTATTAAAAGAATGCATTGGCATCGTGTTCTAATATATTCTAAAAGTTTCAAATGTCCAGATAATCGAGCTTCTGCTGTCAGTTATAACTAACGAGCTCAGAAGATAATTAAGTACTCGTCACTCGAACTTATCATTATAATTATATTATTAGAATATAATATTCAGTCGATATTAAACCTTTAAATCAAGCGTTCAAAATTATTAAATACTAAATTAACAAAGATAACTAAATTAAAATTATCTAAATATAAACATCCCCAAAATGTAAAACAGTGTACACAAGTGCATACAGTTGTTCTGTCTATCAATCAATTATGTATCCACATATCAAAACTTAAACTTGATAGTTGAACTACAAATAGTAACCCCTGAAATGAATAAACTACAGATCATAAACTCGTCAGAAAACAAATTTTCGTTATTGGCTAGGGACACCCTAAGGTCGCGGGAGTCCTAAGTACATGCCTAACATGCCTCTACGGTAACCTGCTACTGCCGGCAGATAACTGAGTCAGTAGAATAACTCTATGAAACTACAGTCGAACTCGGTTATTACGATCACGCACATAGCGAGATCTCAGATGTAATGAGGAAACATTCGTTGACATTTTAGTTTATGATTTTCTCCATACATTTATTCACTTTTATAATGAGCTACTTATCGGATATACCGAGCAAAAATATCGTCAAAAATTTTCTTAAAACTTTTCTGTTAATGTATTGATCGTTTAAAAACATTTTTGACCTTAACCTGATAGCTGCCCGTAACGTAACGTTTACGTCATGCACGGCGGTGATTCAGGCGCCCGTACCGTACGATATACGCCGAGCCGTTCTACGGACTTGTATGAGTCAAATATTTATTTATTTAATTTTAAAACGTGTAACTACATTTCTGATCAGACCTTGCAAGCAAAAAACATTTGTACGGCGCATACATCGCGAGAATAAGGGAATTTCCCGAGAGGCCAAATCAGGGTTAGCTCAAAATTCCCCTGCACACTGGGATATCTTGTACAATAGGCAGTTGGTATGATTCGATAGTGATGAGTCAGTTGTCGCCGGAATATCATTTAGTCGGGATGCTAATTCGGAATGCTTTCTTATTCAGATTTGCGTTATAATTGGAATGTTTTCAATGTTTTTACATTGAAATTTAATTTCTATTGAGTGACCAAGTGTTTTTATTTATATTTCATATACAATTTGCGTATAAAAAAGTGTTATATTTACGAGTTTTGTTTTAGATTTTACCTACTAAACTTGAATGAAAAGAAAAATTTTCGATGTTTTTAGATAGAAATTGACAAAGAACTAAGTGTTGTGACTATTTTTTATTTGTATTTCGGATTCGATTTGCGTATACAAAGTGTTTTATTTACGAGTTTAGTTTTACAAATTTTATTATTCAAAATGGATGAGATCGACGAAGTTGGTGAAATCGATAACCTTATCGAAACAGTTGAATCTGAAGACGATGGAAGTGATGATTCGGATGTCGAACTTGAGGAAATTTTGGAAGTCGATGAAAGTGAAATTATCACACCGGAATCCACTGAAAGATCGACATTTGAGTGGAAATCGGATATGTTTGAGCCACGCGCATTTTCTTTCGATGCTAACGTTTCGGGATGCAAAGCTGATAATTTGACTTCGGATGCACTCGAAATGGACTATTTCAAATGTTTCATCGATATTTCTTTTGTTGAAATGTTAGTCCGAGAGACCAACAGACAATTTGTATTTGCCACAAAAAATATCACAGTTTTGAGTGATCGTCTACGGCGATGGGTAGACTGCACAATTGATGATATGTACACATTTTTAGGGCTGTGTATGCTAATGTCAAGGAATTCACGGAATAAAATATCTGAACACTGGTCTATCCACAGATTGTTATTTTCACCATGTTATTCCGAAACTATGTCCAGGAATCGTTTCGAACTGATGCATCGAATGTTGCATTTTTGTGACAATGAAACGCAGGTTCCCGGAGATCGACTATATAAAATTAGACAGGTCCTGAAGGAACTGAAAATTTCTTTCAAGCAGTACATGTGTCCATATCAGAACATATGTATTGATGAGAGTCTTCTCCTTTTCAAAGGCAGACTTTTATTCCGCCAATTCATCAGGACGAAGGCTAGTCGTTTCGGAATAAAATTTTTTGTAATGGCTGATTGCAAAACTGGTTTTGTCTTAGATGTAATCATTTATACCGGAAAACAAACTGAAATTGAGAAAAATAATTACATCGGTATATCGGGCAACGTGGTGGTAACGATGCTTGGACCATACTTGGAACTAGGGCATACATTGTACATTGACAACTGGTACAGCAGCCCAACGTTATTCAAGTATCTTTATGATCACCGGACGAATGCCTGTGGAACCGTAAGGAGAAACAGAATTGGGATGCCCAAATTTACTAAGAAATTGAAAAAAGGGGAAACCGATACATTCCATACTGACGAAATTATGGCTTTGGCGTGGAAGGATAAAAAGGATGTTACAATGTTGTCCACAATTCACAACAATACTTTCAAACCTACTGGAAAAGTAGACTATAAGACTAAAATTCCGATTTCCAAGCCGGAATGCATTGTTGATTACAATAAAAACATGGGTGCTGTGGATCGTAGTGATATGATAATTTCTTCTGTAAATTCGACAAGAA
The DNA here is from genome assembly GCF_057557595.1 of Rhyacophila brunnea. Classification (NCBI taxonomy): domain Eukaryota; kingdom Metazoa; phylum Arthropoda; class Insecta; order Trichoptera; family Rhyacophilidae; genus Rhyacophila; species Rhyacophila brunnea. The sequence goes on along the minus strand of NW_028232816.1, from coordinate 11,667,403 downwards.
AAACTGTCAAATGGTACAAAAAACTTTTTTTCCATTTGATAGATTTATCTCTGCTGAATGCCCATGTATTGTTCCAACAAAAAACTGGAAAAAAACAACCGCTGGGTGAATTTCAATTGAAAGTCATCGGACAACTGATCGAAAAACATAAGTTAGAACCAAAAACTCTTTTGAAGCGAAAAGCACCCTTACCCTCTAGGCTAACAGAAAGACATTTTTTGGGTAAAATACCACCTACTAACAATAAAATTAATGCGGCAAGAAGATGTTATGTATGTGCCAATACAAAAAATCAGAAAAGACGGAAAGAAACTAGGTATTTGTGCAAGCAATGCGACATTGCTCTGTGTTTTGAACCGTGCTTCGAAATTTTCCATACACAAGAAAGTTTTTAGTGATTTTAATGTGTTTAGTATACTTCTTAGTGCTATAAGTATTTATGGTGACATTTTACAAAAATACTATAAAATTTATTTTTCAAAATTTCAAAAAAAAAAAAATCAACTAATTCTTGTAAGTGCAGTGTTGTGACAACCCTACCATACCTGAAAATTTTCAGACATTTTCACGAAATTGTGTATGAAAAACTTTTTCGCCGAACTTCAATTGAGGTCTCATATATGTAAGTGCATTATATTGGACTTTTCACTATTCTTTTAATTTTTTTATAATATAATTAATTCCTGGGCCCTGGGGAGTATACCTAGTACTTTCAGCTGGGCTGTTAAAAGGTTAAGCAATAAAATTCGACCGTAGACCAATGCCACCGGGATCGGATTACGTTTATGACACTAGTTAAGTGTCTAAGTATGTAATTGGTGTTTTCGCCGGCAACATTGAAAAAGTATCCACGCATATGGTTGAAATTTCATGTAAAAAATTCAAATTTTCTGAAGTCAGTAGGTACCTACCAGCGTCGGCGATTCATTACAATAAACAACTTCTTTTGTAGTTTATGAATGCCATGCTTGTTTTGGGGATTTTTACGATGGTTTTAAGATTTTTTATGTTCTAGAACGTGGCGCGAAAAATGTTTTATAACGATATAACGAGTAATGCTTATAACGAGCAAATTCAGTCGGTCCAATCTTCCTCGTTCAAGTTTGACTGTATTTATAAAAAAAATCACATTTTATAAACAAATTTCTTTGTGTAGAAATGCTGTAACTTTTTTAAACAGTGAACAAAAACTTCAGACAATTTCATTGATATACAATTATACATCACCCATGCCACTTAAATGGCGTTAGATAAGTAGAAACGATCATTAGTCAATTAAGTTCAATAGTCAACATAATAAATTATTAGATGTGAACGCAAGAAAACCTCTTTGGGAGGTGGCCACGATCTACACCGGATTGTAGACCCGATGTTCATGATATGACAGTATATGAAGCGATATGGTGTTGACATAATAATATGGAAATCATTATTATTACACTTTTAAACGCCGACGTTTTCAGTCTTTATACTATTTATAATAGCGTGCTGACCCGAATAATTATATCAAATATTTATAGAATGCCTTCAGATTTCTTCACCCATATTCCTTCCAGAATCAACTTAAGAGTGGCCTTCAGCTCCGTATTGCGATCCCCGCGTTTCTCTTCCTCGATAAGACGTAATGACCTGTGTAAATTGGCTTGAGCGACATGAAAAGCGTATTGCACTTTTTGCATTTCTAAGCACTCTTGCATGATAATCAACTGCGCCTTAGCGTCACTCAGGGTTCCATCTTGTGGATCCGTCGATAAGCCATCGGCAACGCCAGAGTTATCGGAGACGGGGGGACAGTGGGGGTTCGAGTGTGAAAGGCTCGCCGCTTCGCTGAATGGCATATTTGGAAAGATCAACTCATCTTCCATTATTTCCATGGGAGGTTCACCGGTCGACGAAAACTCCTCACAGATAAGAGGCTCTGTTTTTATATGTGAAGACGGTGCAGAGGGGGCAGACGATGGACTGTGCTGCCTGACGGGTGACACTCTCGGCTGGTCCACGACTTCTCGTTGTGCTGTTGGCAACGAGTCGACATTCTCTCGGTCCTGAATATTAAATGTTATCGTTTTACACATATTGTCTGAATCACAAATCATCCGTCATAGTAAAATTATATTTTATATTATAAAATTGATCTTTGGTTGCCATTTTAGCATTTATTGAATAGTAAAGAATTTTGAACGGTAAGGAAGAATATGTTCCTATAATATTACTGTGGGAAATACAGATCGCAAATTGTTGCAATTTTTAGCAAATCACGAGTCAATTACAACCTTCAATAGAAAGTTATACCGAATATATTTTACAGGACAATGTTTAGAGAAAACTAAAATAAATGTATAATGTCTACATTGACAAAAGAATAATTTCAAAAATTCCAATAACAATGGATGTCTCATCAAATGCAATATGGCTATTATGTACTTAAATAAGTTTTATAATGATAACGATGATGTTTTTTTATGGTTCAGACATTGTATAATATATATTATATAACTTTCGACTTACATAAACCATAAACCCCTTTTCTCCACATTGGTCAACAAAGTTACTTTTTTTATTTTAATTTGCATGGCGATCTACTTTATTTATACGGAGGTCCAAATGTAATATAAAATAGGATACAGCGGAACCTCGATTACCCGGATTTTTCAAATTTCGCAAATTTGCTGTGTTGCGCGTGGCGGATTGCGTCATGCAATAAAGCAGCACTAGTGAGTCAAATGATATGTCGGTATCCGGGCAAATTCTGTATGTATTTGACGTTGGTTTTCAAAATTTAAATATTGAACGCACATAGGTAATTTGAAAACATCTCATGCATATCCCCACTAGAAAAAATATGTTTTAGAAAAAGCACGACACTTGACGAGGCTTGAGCCTGTAACCGGTGGATTCGCAACCAGTGTGTTTTTCCAATTAACCTAATCTAGAGCAGTTTCAGCAGCAGCAGTACAACTTCATCGACCGTACAGTCTTCTGTAGTCAGTAGATGCGGATGCAATCTAGTCCTATTATTCTTTAATAATAGTGTTATAGCGCCTGTACACGTGCGTGGATTTACTGGCAGCAGTGAGTATTTTAAGCTATCGTGACAATAACAGTTACTGTTTACACGTAAAAGTGCTGAGTCTTTCTCTAATTCATTCTTAAAGTGAGACGCGATGTTGTCATTTTATTACTATTTCATACAGGTAGTGAAAATCAGTCAACATGAAAATTCGTTCGCAGGTTCGCCACTATCGTTCTACTGCGCAGACGTAGATCGAAAAAATCCTACTGTCGCATGAAAATTCAGAAGCTTCCAAACTTTTTTGATTCATTCATGCAATCTTGCCAACTGCAGGATAATACATGTTTACCCATACATTTTCATGTTATGGCCATGATAATACTTACTGTCAACAGTAAATCCATGCACGTGTAAATGGGGTATCTGTGGAATTTCTTTTGATGAACGTTGGTTATCGTATTTGATTTTTAAACTGTAACAATGTGTTTTTTCTTCATACTCTTTCCTCGACATTTCAGGCAGGTTCCAGATACCATTCTCATGAGATAATGTGGTAAGGCAAAGTGTACTGTTAAGTTAGATAAAAGATGTGTGTGTTGAAAAAATTAAAAGCCAGCAGTTCTCCACCGCTGGTTTGGATAATGATAAATCTAGATATTCGACGTATCAAAAAATTCATATGATTTGTTGAAAATTTTACCATTTATTTAACCATTCTGTATTCTGAAAGCCATACAAAACTGACGATCATAAAAAAGCTTCGTTCCAATAAAAAAGAAAATTAAAGCATATAAATATATTCCAACAATAGAAATATGAGTTAATCACCTTCTTCCGACGGGACTTCCGAGTCTTTCGGGACACTGGAGGGGCATTCAGCTGGTTACCGATTCCTTTCAAGAAGCCTTTCATGTGTCTGGCTGTATACTTAGCTGAAAAACTGGCAGCGACGAGGTCTGGATTTTCTAAAAAATATGTATACATTGGTCATTTTTCATTTATTATACACACAAGATACGTAGTGATATTCCGCAGGGACGAGTATTAGATCAACACATTGTGAGGGTGAATCAAATACTACTCAAATTTAAGGAACTTTCCAAAAGTAATATAATATGCTGTTTCGTGAATATCATATAAAACTTTGCTATTTAAGGCTATACCTCAGTTGAGGTATGGTCTAAAAAGATCGTGGCTAGGCGATGCGCGGATTGTGCAAATGACGCATGCCGAACGAAATATAATTTGTCATATAAATCCAACATGTGTCCATTTAATGTTCTGTTTATTGCTCTATTAGTAACATAATAACAATAATATATATATTGACATGTTTTCTTTTTCAAGTAAATGGGTAACGTTTTTCAGTCATCTTTACACGATTTAAGAATTAATACCCCCGTCGCCATCACGAAACAAATTGACATGTTTACAGCTCGACGTTCGCTCTCCGATTGCCAGCGAGTCTAAAATTTCATCGCACCTATAGTTGAAAATTATTTGCCGTTTCACTGAAGAACCGTCTTAATATTATTGTGGACATAAGATTAGGTAAGTATAACCAATCATCTATCGTCGTAGATTTGTTTTAATGTTTTCATTTTAATTAAGGGGTTATACTGATTTATCAGAATGACATGTTTTTTTATTCAATAGATAATTATAATTGCGATGTGTGCTCGAAGTCGATTGTCTCCTGTCAAAAGGTAGAGGATGGCAGTTTTTGCTAGGGAGAGTGACAGAGTGGAGAGAGAGCCGTCAGTCAGTAGAACCCAAACAATTAATGTAATGAGTTAACACAACATTAAGCTGAGTAAAAATCGTGTCCGGAAACTTGTATGTATGCAGTTCGCCATATCACACTTCACCGTGAAATGTTGTATCGGAAATATATTATATAAAACCTCTTTGGGTCGTATAGTACTGACATAAAATTCATGTCTAAATAAAACACGGTTCTTGTCGGTTTACACTTTACAGGAAGCCAGCAGCAAACAAATTTTGAAAATAGCCGATACACTGGATAATTTGTTAGGTTAGGTTTTCATTCTTGAATTCATGACTTTTGCCAAAATCAGCTATGAAAATTGAATTAATGTTCATATTGAATCTAATAAAATTGGTGACCGGATAGTATACGTTCATCTCTTTCGTATGTTTTTGTGTATCCCTACTATATTAATATATTTGAATTGCCTAAGACAGTTTGGTTTGTTGATTCACCGCTCGCATCAAAAAGTAATAACCGTATGTACTTACTCTCCATGTACTCGATCAAGAGCGCTTTCTGTTCATCTGTCACCTTCGGCATCTTTGCAATTCTGAAAACACAAACACACCCCCCCATTAATACAGGCTGACCCATAATTACCATTTTAGACATGAACTTTGGCTATTGTGTACACCAGGCATGTCCATCTTCAAGTAAGCTCTCGTCTACTGTAACTATCCTGTATTAAAACCGGTAGGATCTACCACAATCTCCTATTGTCATTCAACTTAAACAAACGTATTGTGTTTGACTGACGACACTGAGGCGTCACAAATTTTCACTTTTAAATCACAAAGAGATAATCAAATTATGTTCTATGTTATTCTATTTATAATATCTTGAATGAAAATGGCTAGTTTCTCATAAATAAATATACAACAACTCAAATAGACCATTGTCTTTCTTCTTAAAATACCATTATAATATTATAATGTGTAACAGTAGCTTAATGATAGTCTTATAAAAGGTTCACTACAGTGAAACCCCGATTCTACGATTTTTAAGGGACCCTAAAAAAAATGATAAATGCGGGATATATTAAAAATAAACTCATTTTTCTCCTGGATTTTTTTTCGACGTCTTGAATTATTTTCAGTTTCTCAGCTAGAGTTCTAGTATTTTAGTTGCGACTTATAAAACTTCGTGATACGAGATGCGAGGCAAGCCTGAGCGTCGACCGACCTGTGCAAATAAAGCGACGCGACTGAAAGGTCTGTAATAGTCTGTAATCATAAACAATTATACGAAAGCGAAATGAAACATATTCAACAAAAACGGTTAATCGGGATAATATTTGTGACGGGACCATAATATTTAGACGATAGATCGAGGAAAATGATAAATCGGGGAACGGTTAATGCGGTATTGTTTAACATTGTTCTTATGGGTGTTTGGCGGGACTTTCAAAAATGAACGATTCGTGCGGGAAAATAATTTATGTGATAACGGTAGATCGGGGTTCCACTGTATTATATTATTACAATTAGGAAATCCAATCCCGAGCCAATTTTTTGATCCCGGGATTTCGAAATTACAATTTGACGATCCCGGGATTGGCATTTTTCGATAATTAATATAATTTTTTTATATATACAAAAAACGTTGATAAAATCGGTCAAAAATAAATCTAGTCTAATTAAATTTATACTATTTAAGACATTTATTGTTAATATTGTGTTTAGTGTTTACATTATATGAGATTGCTATTTCTGATAGTAAAGACGTAATGAACGGGTTAGCAAGATTTAAAATAAGTAAATCATGGTTTATGACCTTTCCAGCCAAATATGAAACTGTCGTAAAATGTATGAGATCATGGTGGAATCACTTTGTTAAAAATGCGAAGCGTTGTTTTTTTACAATCTTTCTCATTTTTATTAATGTTTGTGAAAAAATAAAACGAATTGGCAACACACGGGTAATAAATCAATCTTCATTCAAACTCAGTTTATTTCTAATGTAGTTATATATTATTAAAGTATTTTTTCTGTTATATTTTCGTTTTTATTTTATTTTCTATAAAAATTAATAAAAAAAATCAATCCCAAAAGTTTTGGGATTATGTTTACCAATCCCGGGATTCATAGGTATAGAAAATAGTTCGAGATCCCGGGATTGGAATACCTAATTACAATGTATACTTAACACTCAAGTTCTTACAATGTAACATACTTAAATAGCTTATCAACTAGTGTCTGGATTACGATGAGCACCCACATCGCAATGGGGCAATATTGTCTTTCCGTTTTAGTGTCCCAAATGGAAGAAGTTGATGTGGTTTCAACTGGATGGTACCGTATCACATGCCATGAGACAAGGAATAGAAGTTTTGAAAGAGTTGTTGGTAAACGTACTGCAGATGCCCGCATGAGTTTTTATAAAGGCTTAATTACATTGGCAGACGCGCAGACCCAACCCGATCCAATAACCATCGTGGCCAACATTTAAACACTATTTGCAATTACACGCAACGATTCAATAGCGTTGGTCCTTGCTTTTGATTGGTTTAAAATAAACATAGTGTTGCTATTATTAAAAATATAGGTTGACCGAAAACTAGATATTTCTTAGATTGGTGGCTACACTGAACGTATTCCCGCGCAATTTTTACATCAAAAAAACTGAGCTGTCAAACCTAGCGAGCATCAGATCTGTTGAAATTTGTCCCAATCGCTCACGATCCTTGAAAACCATAGAGAATAGAGTTTGACAGTCGTGGGAGACTTATCGGGCCAGACGCAATCTGCCAATGTAATTTGAGCTTAACTTTCTTTTTATACCAAACCCAACCTAACCTACCCCAACCTAATAAAATCTTAGTATGTGATAATAATGCATCGAAATGTATGAAAATTTCAAATTTTAAATTAACAATTATTATTGGATCGAAAAGCATCTGCGCCGACAGAAAAAGGTATTTAATATAACTGTCTACATGGAATAAACTGTTTTCGTAAAAAAAAAAATATTAATTCTCATGCGGGCATCTACGGCATAATTACCGAGTTGTTCCTTGGTCGCTTAATTTCATGTTAGGCAACATGCACTTGGCAACTGGGTACTTATAAGGGAAAGTTTATGTATGAAGAAACCATGGATATTGAAACAACTTTATGAACATAGGCAGCTCTTGTGGTGCAGTGCGTAAGGCGCTTGCCTTCCACCCGAGACTTCCTTTGTTCGATTCCCGGTCAGGACACACAATATTTATGTGTTTTTCTCAAAGCCTGGGTGTTTGTGATTGTTCAAAATTACTAACAACCACCTTGTATGAAAAAGCAAGGACATGGTTATTAATAATTCTAAAAAAAAAAAACTTAAGGAACATTTTCCAAGAAATTGAGATTTTGAAGGTAGTGAAGGAAAATGACATAAAAAAGCCCAATTTAGCACAGCGACCATTTAACAGATAGTATTTTTGGTTCTATCCGTTTATCCTGGATACAGCAGCAAACACATTTTGAAAATAGACGATATACTGGATTATTTGTTAGTTTAGGTTAGGTTATCCTAACAAATAATCCAGTATATCGGCTCTTTTCAAAATGTGTTTGCCGCTGTATCCAGGATAACCGACTTGTACCGTATTTTTTTAAAAATAGTAATAAAAAATTACATTAAGAACCTACTTAAGGGCGGACGTACTAAAATAATAAAATGCATAATTCTTGTCAAATTTGGGATCACAGAGATTATTAATATAGTTTTTTATCGTAAATATTTCATTATAATTATTTACTTATAAAGTATACTGATGGTTTTATAAATGCGTTTAAAAATTAATAATTGTAAAAAATCTTAAGGGCACACATGCTTACCTAGAGTTTCTGTTTTTTCATTTAAAGTTGAACTATGACATTGAATACTAGGTATGATTTTTAAAGTGAAAGTGATATTATGTTACATCTCTTTTACGCATGCTAATATGATTAAAAAGTTTTTCTTTCTCTTTCTGTCACATTCGAATTTGATTACCAAAGTTTAAACATTTACTATGCGTATTAGCTGACGTGCTTCGTCGTTTACAAATTATAACATGAATTTAAAAAATATATGTATTTATAATATTAAATATATTTTATAATGTACACAGATTTTTTTAACAACTATATTATATATACTTTTATTTATTTGTCGCATATTCAAAATGTTCTTGCTATATTAAAATCTTTTTTTTAGCCGGCCAAGTAAATCCGTATTTTTGGCCATAGACTAATAGAAAAAACTCTCTGCTGTCAGATTATGTTGATAGCAAATTGCAAGATACCTAACGAAGGAATTGTGTTTTATATCAGGAATAAGAAACACTATCTGTAAGTACAATATTATGTTATTTATTACTGTAGTAGTATTCTGTGTGTTTTGCATATATTATTCAAGTGTTAATTTATTGTTTTCTTAGTCTACACATACTTTCAATGTTTCATAATTCCGACTACTTTTTTTGAGGTTAGTTGCGTGGTTAGTTTGGAGGTTATTGCGAGAATGCCTGTGATTTCATATTTATTTGTTTGATATAATCTAAGGCGTTCTAGTTGTTATTAAACATGTTACCTACCTGATTACTTTATTTTAGTTAATCAATCTTTTTTGATGCTTTGTATTATCACTAATCCGTTTTAATTACCATTCTTCAAACAGTCGCACACTATAAAAGATTAAAAATCACACTATTAACAGTTCATATGTTATGTTTTTTGCAGATGGAGAAAATGTCTACCGAGATCTTTGCTTGTCGACGGTTTCATATGAATAAGATGGAATGAAATAAATCTTTTAATTAATAATGAAATAAATCCGACTTTCGGCGTACGATCCGAACATGGCGTGATTCATATAATATTATTTATGACGTAGACCATCAAGCATATATACCCATTTTATAGATTTAATAGTACAATTACAAAAGGTAAATATAAAGTGACTAATGTTTGTAACCTATAGCTATATCTATCTCGCATACATATTTAAAAAATAAAACAATTTTATAATTACATTTTTGCACTAAATTTATTATCGATAATGATATAAAAGTTGCTAAATTGATTCATAATATTCTAAAATATAATATAATTTTGCATATCAGTTACTTGTATCATATCAGGTATGTCATTTGGTAGAGCTTACTCTCCAAGTCTTTTCTTTTTCATCCTCAATATCACTTTGATATTAGAAACATTGTCTTTCTAACACCATTTCAAAGACTTTAAGTTTTCTAGATGCTGTATATTAATTCTTCTCTTCGGCTATATCTGCATCTTAGTTGCAGCATATGGATACAATGCGGCGCCTCCAAGAATCTCTGTCACTCTAGTTTTTTTGCATCGTTCCAGGTCATACTAGCAGCCCGTAACTCCGCCAGATATGCTATATAGATAGTATTTAGCGGCCATCCAGGACGCCGGAATCCGGTTGGCTTGAAGAACAGGCAAACCAGATTGGGATTCTCTTCAGGCACTCGCAGCACGTGGCCGGGCCAGGTACAAAGTTGCGTATTCACTCTCAACGTGATGCGAGGCTATTTGGTGCGTTCTTTTATCTCCCGTTACTTCTAAAATTACCGCACACCCAGTATCCGTCGTAAACATCTGTTCTCGAAGCTCAGTATACGGTTGCTCGGAGCCTTTGTAAGGTGCCATGACATAAAAACTAGTAAGATATTCAAAATAACTGCTAGAATGAATACATTGTTGAAAGGAAATGAAAACTGATAATATGATATTTCAATTAATTTGTCCATCTGAAGTTGTAGATAACAGTTAATAATTATGTGTTATACCAGTAATTAAATGCTGACTTCAAATGAAAATTGACAATTAAATATTGAAATAATATATTACCAGTTTTGATTTTTTTAAGTACTGTACTATATCCATGGTTCATATTACAATGTCATAGTAAAACTTAGAAGAATAAAATATGTCGCAAGACGAAATCAATCTTGGGGTTTTAATATAAGTTAAATAAATAGTACACAGCTAATTTGCTATTACTTTGAATACATGCCATGTCTTTACATCAATAAAAAACAGAAAAACAATTTAATAATGTATAAATATTTATATAAGACTTAGCAACGGCTGACACGATGAGCTCCATTTAATTTCCTCTTATTTTAAAATTCACCAAGATATATCCTAATAAGTAGGTAAGTATATTACATTTGTACATATAATAAGTAAGTCAAGTACTTAACATAAATAATTATACTGTAAAATTAAATTACAATTGAAGCAGTATATATGGACCCCACAGAGTAATTAACAATATAATAATTTATATAATTATATCGGGTATATACTATATTGACACATTTTAATGAAGTCTATTTTTCTTGGTACCTACGTTCAATGATAAATGTTGTTTTATATTGTAACATAAACAATGGTAATATGCATTGATCTTTCTGATTTTTAAACTGTGATATCTATTTTATATATCTATTGATTTCTATGTGTATAATTGATACATTATTTATTTCAAATACAATACAATACAATTTAAAAACTAACAGTAAATAATATAGAAAGCGTCATGTTGTTCAGTTGGAATTTCTACTAGGAAATTCCATCCAATCCAAATCCAATTTTTACAAGGTGGGTACTTGTAGGTCAGCTATTTTTGGAATAAAATGAATCCCTTAAAAAACATGAAATAAGAATAGAATGATAAATATTTGTGAAAATTTACCAAATCAACATGTTTAACGTGAATATTTTCACACTAAACTGATAAATATTGTTAAGAAAATATACACAAACAGTTCATTCAGAAGTTATGACGTTTAAAAGATCCCGCGAGTTAACTCGTGCGTGGCACTGATCAGTTATGAGGTGATATCAGTTATAATCATTTATGAGGAATGGTTATAAGCCATTGGCACAACCAATTTGGTTTTTGACCTTGAGAACAAAATGTACTTTTTACACGGGACCAAACTCCACGGCTGCAGAGACGAATGCTTATACAAAATATGGCACAGTGGAATCGCCAGCAAGATCTGTAGGTATCATTATTTAGATGTAAGTATACATATTATTTTGAATTTCATAAAATTACACTTGTTCTGGGTGTCTCGCAACAGTAAACTATATTAGTAAATTAGATATATCTTGATGAACTATAAAATAGTGATGTAATAAAGACTTGTTGAAAATATATTAAGTATAATAAAATTTAGAAATTTAGCCATTCTGGTTCTCTAATATTCATAGATCTACTGGTTCTGGGATCTACTATTTCTGGCAGTAGACAATTCATATAAAAGTGATATATCTTTTTTTCAATCCAAAATGTCTCGTCTTTTTTGATTAATTCTATTTTAACAGGAAAATTATGTCCCGTCCAAACTCCAAATAAACAGACATCTTTCTTAGTAATATGAAGCTGCCCCTGAATCTGGAAGTACCAATCGTGATTTTTATCTATTACCATATTCCTGTCTTTATCTACTTTCCAAAATTTAATTTTTTTCTGTACAATAGCTTCATCTGCACTTATTCCAGCAGCTGAGAAAGGACATTTTATTTCAATAATTGTATCATCATCGCTGATGCCATCTGGCGTTGCACCGATAAAATCATACACATCATCGATAAACAATCCACATCTCTCAATCTTAATCCGTTCTTGTACACTAAGCTGTTGTAAAGCTATTGATTCATTTTCTTTACCATATTTTACCGCTTTCACGTTGGCTAATGATTGGCTATATAATAAACGTTTTACCAAAGGCCCAAATTTTGTATTTTCTCGCCGCTTACACACCTTACCAAAAACAGAGGCAGTAAGAAGGTTTCGTCGCCTTTCTAGCCATTCTGCACATTCAGATTGTAATACGGTGCGTCTTTCTATATCCCTCCTCTCATAGTTTGTCAGTTTGAGTTTTTTCAAAAAAGTTTCTTTTAACAATTGATATTGATTTTTGTCCATATCAGGTTTTTGGCAACTCTCTCCATAATCTGGATTAGATAAAGGAACAGTATGTATTGGTTTTCGCCAAGATTTTCCTATTTTTTTTTTATTTATTTTCAACCTTCTTGATTCTAAGCGATTTATGAAGGCTTTTGGGCTATTTTTATAAACTTGTTTTTGAATTGTGCAATGTAACTTATTTGTATTAAATGCGATTACCGCCGCTGCACATCGTCCCATGTACGATTGTCTTTGAGAGTAGTTAATTCTCTTGCCGCCTACAAATTTTGCAATCATGTTATTAAAAGATTCTGAAATATTAGTAGAAAAATTATAAATTAAACTTTTTGAATTTAGCACCAAACGAGAATTATATATCATTAATTGAGAAAATAGACTGCATTCTTTTAATGCTGGTACATAATTTACATCAAGCATGTCCTCTGTATTTGGTTCATTTGTACAAAAATATGGTAGACAAGAAGTATGGTCTCCAAAAACATGGTGCGGTCCATTAAATAAATCTTTTTTCAGAGCGATAACCTTTTCTTCGAAAGTACTATCTTGTAGTTTTCTATACTTGATTGCACCTATGACGGCTTTCCGCAGACGTCTTTTTCTTGACGCAATGATTTTTCTTACATTCAAGGGATATCTTGTGTCTTTGGTTAATGCCTCTATTTTGCCACAATAATTTCTAATTAAATGGTTTTTACATTCAACTTTCTCGACAGTTACATTCGGATAAGGGTGACAATCAAGAATTTTTTTGTATGTGCTGGAATCTCCATCAGCAATCAATTTTGAATAAATCAATCCATGTGTATTAATAGATTCTTTAAAGCCTTCTAATATTGCTGTAGATTCCATTCCACCTGACGGACCGGTATAATTTAAAAAGCATTTATGTTGTTGAGCAGGGATATTTTTATTTTTAGCTTTGGCGCACAAATCGCAATATTTATTTTTCACTGACATGTACAAAATCTTTCCGGTTCTTTGACCAATGATCGTGGCAGCGCCAGATGCTGCGGAATAATTGCATCTGTATGAACGTTTCGACCAACAGCCGTCTGCAACAACTGATATCATGGGAATACCAGAAGAATCGACGTCACCATTTTCGATTGCAAGTTGTCGCTCTTCTTTCGCAGCGTTTTCCATACTCTTATTTTTGGTTTCTTCAAACCACTCGTACACCTTCTGTTGACTCTTTCTGTATGTTCTTGCTGTAATCGATGGTACGTCAATTGCTGAACACATTTCTTCCAGATTTGAAAATCCACTGCCGATACTGATTATACTGGATACAAATGCGTCACACAGATTCATTTTGTTTTTGTTCATTTCAGTGGTATATAATTTTAATTTTTTACCACAAAGTTTACATTGAATAAAAAATGTACTACTAAAGTTATCCCGATTTTCCCCAAAAATTTCTAAATGTGATAAATTACAATTAAATGGAGAATCATGGTGGCTAATTAATTGAAGTTGTTGGAAAAAATATGAAAAGTCTATAATTCTACGGCCTTCTACACGGAATTTAGGGCTTGAATCTTCAATTTCATTTTCTATAATAAATTCTTCGTGTTCGTGTTCAAATGTGGGATGAAATTCTGGTTCAGGTAGTATGCTTTGAGGATTTCCATGCTCAGGCATAGTCTTCGGCAATATATCAATACTATAATACATTCAAAAATATTAGTTTAGTAGATAGTTAACAGAAAACAAAATGTATAGCTGCTATTAATTATTGTACCAGATTATAATTTTTGTCACAGACACACTAATTTCGAATAAGACATGGCACAAACATAATATAAAAATAATATAAGTACAAATGATCATTATACTTAATTGTGTGTATTAATAAGTAATACGCAAAACTTCCTTTTGCAAGATAAATAAATATTGTGAACCAAAATTTTCTGTGAAATGTGGTTTTTTCAACTATGTATAATTATGTCAAATTATAAAATAATAATTTCAAACCTTTGTGTTTTTAATGTATTAATATTTCCATCTTTTCTCCTACGTCTTTTTTTGGAACTTCCAGCCATCGGATAGTGAGTTCGTGGCATTTTTTGTAAGTACAATCGATATAAATAATTGTGATAATATTGTTAGGTACCTATGTCAAAAACCGAGGATGAAAATTTCGCATTCCCGCTGAAATAAATGACGTTCATAGTATTGCCAGGCTAAACTTTCGAAATTAAAGTTAGTTTTTAAAAAAAAAATTACATTGGAAAATATTATGTAAGTACAGGCATCCATTATTATGTTATTTGATGAAAGTATTCTTTAAAATCATCTGTATTATTATAATCTCGCAAATTCATAATTTAGTAAAAGTTAAATTTTCTGTAATATAAACATCAGTAGGTACCTAACCTATGTTGATTCATAATTTTGGCTAAGTAAAAAATATAGATATTTTTACTTCGCGATGTGTTTGGGGTGTTCTAAATTATGTAAGTATGTTTAATAACAAATGTGAAATTCGTAAAACCTCATGTGTATTATTTATTAAATAAAAATAGTAAAACTAATAGTAGATACAAATGGTGAAAAACTTCATTCTCTTATTTACTAAAATATCAATTCAATAATATTTTAGTAGATATGGCAATACTGGACGACCCGATATATGTCACTGAAATAAAATAAAATCTATCACAATTTATAAAATACATACCTACTACAATCATAATTATTTTGAATGTAGAGGGAGATAGTTATAGAAAGGGACAGAAAACTGATTGCTATGTTGCAATATTAGGCAAAATAGATTGCAACAGTGTTAAAAATTATAATGTATGATTTAGTATGACATAACGTAGAATTGACGCAAATACAAATTTCTTCAGATTTTTTTTTGTTTTGTCCTCAAATGTCAAAATTTGTTTTCCTTTTGAATAATATGTTCGAATTTGTGTTTGTTTCGCCTATTTTTGTGTTCAATTTGTAGCATTCACTTTTATAAACATATTTTTGTACAATACTTGTGTGTTGGCGTATTTTTTTGGTCATATAAAGTTAAAATAATACCAGCTAAAGATTCCATACATCATACACCAATTCGCAGGTGGGTCTGGCGGATATCAAGATGGTCGAATATTTCGTGGAAACAGTTGTTTTAAAAAGGTCTCTATTTAGTATTATAAATTTATAACTAACAAGATATTTCATCATTTATTCAATGATTAATGATAAACCTTCTGATACGTAGCTTTATATTATTTCGTATGTCTATAATTGTAGCATATTTAAATAACAAAATGTCCACTCGCTTCCATTAGATTTAGAACCAATAGAAACTGCAAATATTATAATTATACTGAATATATTTTACTACATTATGTTTTATAACATTACAACTATCTATAATAAATCGTTTGAGATAATAATTAAGGGAAAAATTTGTCATCATCACAGCCTATTAATGTCACAAAAATATGGCTTCGTTCTCAATTATCACGTTTCACGGTTTCAAAGAATATTATTTTACGTCATAAAAATACTTTATGTAGTTATCAAATGTTTTACATAAATATTTGACGATGAATAAGCTTCATAATGATATAAATAGTTTTTCTACAAATCTTACGTACTATTCAGGCTTAACCTCTGAAAATACCAGAAAATAGCTGACATGGAACACCTTCCCCCTTAACACCACTGCAGAGTTATGTACTGAAATATGACTATATTCTAAAACATTAGAGCGAGAGGTTTAAAAGAATACTATTTTATGTAATAAAAATACTTTATGCAGTCATCAAATGTTTAAAATAAATATAAAGGATAATAAGGCTTCAAAATTATATAAATAGATTATCTACAACGTTTAAGGTATGTCCAGGATCATGCTTTGAAAATAGAAAAAAAGCTCCATTTGACCCACGCTGAGCACGTCCTCCCTTAACATTACTTATTTAAAAAAAACATTGAGTGTTGATTATTTTAAAAAGTATGTATATGCTTACCTTTATTCAATAGATGAAATTTGCACGAATTTTAAATGAAAGCTGTGGTTACAAAGGTTAAGATCGTTTTTGGAGATCAAAAACCAAAACACAACCCATGAACCTACTGTAACCAAAAAATAAGTTGGGTTTTAGTTTGTATTTTGATCTCGAAACACCTTAACCATAAAAACGATATGAAGGTATCTTTACCGCTATTAACATCAAAGAATAAGACAATAGTACATAGTTATCATATATTTACCAATTATATTCGCCACAAAACAGTCCGGAGACTTCAAGATTGATGGAGAATCCGTCGACGAAGAATAACATTCATATACAAATATACTATGTCGACTAATGCATAATGTAGACTAATATAAATTGTATATGACTAAATGCATATTGATTGATAACTTGTATGCAAGCCATTCGAAGCGACCCCAACATGAAACGAAATTATGATCAAAACAACGTCAAACTCAACTGTCAAACTGACTTAACAGTGTTGCTATATTTTTAACACAAATTATTTACTTTATTATTTTCAATTAACTCTAATGTACGAAAAGTCACTGAGCCAAGGCAGAGTTTATTGAAAATTTGGTAAAAATATTCTCTACCAATTAGATTTCTCAAATTACCCACCCAACCAATCAAAATTGAATCAAATAGATCTCATCATCTTCATCATCAGGGGCGCGCCAACCCGGAGTGGGTCTTGGCCTCCTCCAACAGCTCCCTCCACCTGTCCCTATCCAGTTTGGCCGCTTTCCATTTTAGTACCCCTAGAACACGGCAGTTATTGGCAGCTCCATCCAACCAGCGAATCTTTGGCTTGCCTCTTCTTCTACGCCCGATTGGATTGCCAGACATCACTCTCCTTGCCGGTTCATTTTCATTCATACGGTGCACATGACCTAGCCATCGCAGTCTCCCAATCTTAATTGACTGAACTGCGCTGCAATCTTCGTTTGTATACTTCTTAGATCACAGAGTAATAATATAAAAACAATGGATATTGTTCGACAAAATGAAGCCATGTTTCTTGCATATTATAAAGCACAGTAGTACTTCAATTTTATTATTATTAACATAACTATTTCTTGTTGTGCCATCCCCTAGTGGAGGTTAGCCACCATCAAGGCGATCTTAGCTTTGTTGTCTGCTACCCAGAACAGTTCAGTGGAGCTGCACTCATACCAATCACAGAGGTTCTTAAGCCACGAAATGCGGCGCCGTCCTCTGCTACGCTTACCATTGATCTTTCCTTGAATGACAAGTTGGGGAATACTGTACTTTTGTCCTCTCATAATGAGGCCGAGATACTGTAGTTTCCTGGTTTTGATACTATGTAGATGTAGAACTTCTCGGTCCTTCCCCATTCGATTGAGAACTTCAACGTTCGTCACATAACTATGAAACGATATAGGTACCATCATGTTGCTTCTCACTATGGCTACCAAATTTAAACACAACATAGATAAACATATTGCCACCTTACTATTAAAACCTCGTAAGTCTGTGAATGTTGAGGGGAAAGAAAAAACGTAATAAAAACAATATTTTCAACACCTCTCTAATCTGCTAATACTGGTTGTGAAATACGAGGTTTTAATACCGTGTTTGAAACCATGAGACTTACGAGTTTTTAAAATTTGTCGATATTTGGACAGCATACTAGTCTTGAGAACTGAGGTTTTGATATGATTTTTTGCTTAAATTTTGTCGAACATTTTTCCATAATGTCAGACTTACGAGGTCTTAATAGTAAGGTGACAATATTATTTTCTACTAAATTAACTAAAAATAATTTCCACTGAGTTTATATTTTACATAAAATTAATAAATTTCAGGAACACATGCTCGTAGTTTTTAAATGAATGTAATCATTGAAATCAATATTTACCTGCGACGTTTCCAAAAAATATTTAAGTCAGCCGTAGAAATTCTATCTTACTCGTAATGCATCTTGTGGAGATATAAGCGTGCCGAATGCTGTCTCATTCGCAATGATGGTTTGTTTTTGTTCAGGCCTTGCCTTAGGTCTAAGATTTATTATAATATTACTAAAGAGGCTATAGCCGAGCTTTAAAATTGAAAGGGGGCCTGAAAAAAATTAGTTAGTGGTAATTTTGATATGAAACCGGCACGGTAAAGGAGTGCCAAAGTTTATTAAAAAACTGACGAAATTCTGATGAAAAAAGGCTATAAACCATTCACCCAACCCATCAAGTCCTTGTTTTGGAGCAAACATTAAAAAAAAATGTAATTGTGACATGCGGGATTCGAACCCGCACACATGGCTTTAGAGATGGTGCTTTACCAACCAATAAACAGTTCGTCGCTATAGGATTTGTTTCCCGAATATCCATTTTAGTCGAAATCGACATTTTAATGCAGTTCGATTTCTTTTACCGAACTCTACCGAAAACATTTATAAAAACAATATATTTTTATCTAGAAATAGAGATATTTAAAAAAAACCCCGAATAGTCAATATTAAGCAACAATTATTATTCCATGCTGTTCTCCCGAACGTCCAACTATACTTTCCTGAATATCCAAGTTAATTTGTGTCGAAATATACCGCTGGCTGTTTTTTTTTTCCCGAATATTACTTAAGCCAATCAAACCGCGCTGATCTCATGCATCTCGCTCCCACATTCACGCTGTCTAAAACAATCACGCCCGCAATCATACTTTCCGGATTCATCTTTCAAAGTTCGAGCTGTTAAGGATTGTTTTTAAAGTTACCATTGTTTTAATAGTGATTTCATCAAATTTGAAGAGATAAATCATGGCTGATACATCACCAGTTCGCCTTGAACTTACAACAGAGTTATGGAAGTGAGTATTTTAACCTAAATAGCTGTAAAACCCAACGGTCATAGACTAATATTACTTCCAACGGTCATATGAATTATACAGCATTTCTACAGTGTGACCCGGTAACTATCGTAACGTAAAGAATTAATTATTATTTCTTCATCAAACATGGTTTGTCTTTATTTTACTTTTAACGTAGGTACCTATTTCTGTGAAAATAAAGACGAAGATATTATTTATTTTAGAATGCGTTGATAGTTAATTTAATTTATTATTTACGTTACCTAGTAATAACAATAATAAATATATAATATTTATTTGGTGGTTTGTAATAAAACTAACAAGTTCGATTGAAGACCATAATGACGCTTTCTTTTTCTGCCAATAAGAATATCATATAAAAATGTTTCAATGTGGAAAGAAAATATAGAAATTGATTGTATTAACACTTAAATTTTACTTTGATCCTAATCTCGAATTGTTGTGAAATTTTGACTACCTCATTTTTAGGGTTTGTATTATATGAAAACAGCTTCCTTTTATTTAATTTGCTTATTTTATTTTGTGTTTACCTTCAGAGACTGTATAGAAGCCCCGTCACCAAACCAAACCCAAGGCGAAGAGAATGAGATGCCCATAATATGCTCCCCTTCTCAAAATTCCTGTGGCGTTAAAAGAAAAATTAATCCAACGGAGTGGACACGAAATGTCCGGAAAAATAAAAGGGAACATGGCGAAGAATACGTCGATATTATGAAGAAAACACATGCAGCAAAAATTGTGAAAAACACATGTTTCCCAACGTGTCATCTAAAATGTATGAGTAAATTTACGGGAGACGAAAGAAAAATTATCCACTCTCAATTTTATATGTTAAGTGATGATAAAAAAAACCATTATTACAGCAAATATACAATGAGGTCAATACCAACAAGGAAGCGGACAAAGAAAGAAACAAGTCGGAAACGCTTCTCATATACTTATTATTTTGAACTGCTTGCCGAAAAAATTAAGGTGTGCCAAACATTTTTTTGCAGCACTTTAGACATTTGTGGTAGCAGAGTGTATTATTTTCACGAAGAGGTGCAAAATAGTGTGACAAATGTACCTAGAACCCCGACAAAAGAGAAACATGTGAAGAGATGTACAAACACTACTGATTTAGATATTGTCCGGTCTCACATTCAATCGTTTCCGGCTATTGAATCGCACTACTGTCGGAAGAGCACAACCATGAAATATCTTGAAGCATCATTGAACGTACAGAAAATGTACGATTTTAAATTTAAATTGCGAAAAATTTAAATAAGTACCTGAAAAATCCAACTGCTGACGAAATTATAGACAACGATAAACATATCCAAAGAAAAGTTGAAGACGCTGAAGAAAGAACCAAAGATAGAGGTATTATAATTAATACCAATATTGATAATGTTACCCTTGTTTCTGCTGTGGTAACGTTTGATTTACAAAATGTCTTTAGTTTGCCCAAAGCCAATGTTTATAATTTTTATTATAGAAGCAAAATTAATATGTATAATTTTACCGGTCATTGCAATAGTCATATATATAACGCAATTTGGCACGAAGGATATTGGTCGCTCAGGTAACGATATTGCAAGTGCTCTTATTAAAATATTAAAAGCTATCGCTTCGGACAATCCGGATGTCCAACATTTAATATTATGGTCGGATAGTTGCGTCCCACAAAATAAAAACTCTTTCATGAGCACCGCCATAAAAAAACTTTTTATTGAATCAGCAGATAAAAACAATTAAAGTCGTAGAGCAAAAATTTTCTGAGCCAGGTCATGGAAACATTCAAGAGATCGATTCAGCACACAGTGTCATAGAAAAATCATTAAGAAACATCGAAATATATAGCCCACTGGGATTAGTTCGGCAATTTTTAAAAATTCGTAGCGTTAAAAATAAATTTGTCGTATTACAAATGATGGCAGGTGATAGTCTTGATTATGGGAATGTAGCGGTAAAACTATTGTACGCACAAATTCCGTACACAAAAATTAAACATATTCGTTATAACCTCGACCAAATTGATTTAGTAGAATATAAAATATCATTTGCCTCAGATTTCATAGCAGTTAATATTTATAAGAAAGTTAACCGTACACCGTCTAACAAGGAAATAAGTTTTCCTACAATTCGAAGGATGTCCACTAATATCACGAAATTGACCGAGAAAAAAGTAAAAAATTTAATAGCAATGTTTCCATACATGCCAGACACTGATGTCACATATTATAAAGCTATTTTAGGATTAAGCGGTAAAGGACTTTTTCCTAATTCGATTTAGACAAATGTTTTTAGACCTAAGATTACCATAGATCAACGTTACCAGGCGACATTTTTAATGACCCGTCTATTAACCAAATACTCATTCACTTATTTTTATTAATTATGTACCGATATGTCTTTGTAAAATTGTATGCTTTTTGTAAAAAATGCTAAATGTAATCCTAGTGCATAAACTAAACGTTTTAAAACATGTTTATGACTACATTTTCTATGTGACTCCACTTGACCATGGTCTTGTTTTTTTGTAATTTATTATAAGTAGACTTATTTGTATAAGTGCATTGCAATATTATAATGGGTAAAAAATGATTAATTTTAAATGATTTTAAAAATTCAGATTATTGCTTATGGTTCAAATCTGTCGACGAATTTATTATAGGCACAAATTGTCCAAAACCGTTTACTTGTCGAAGTAAAAACTTTTATTTCTATGGATTGAGAACCTCTGAGTCGTGCGTAAATAATTATTATCCATTGCATGTAATTTGCACTCATGTTTATGTGACATATTTATGAGGCGACTCAAGAGTCTAGACAGCAGATATAACAAAAGATCATTGTTTAAATGTGGGTATTTGAAACAAAGTGTTAATTTTCATGGTTAGTTTGAACCATATTTATTTTTCTATTTATATAATAATTATTATAATCTAAAATGTTTACTGTTAGTTTTCTTATTTTTTGTATGAATACTTATTTGACAAAGATTGGGGTGATCAAAATAAATTATCAACTAACTGTACGAAAATCGTATGTACTCTTCGGAAACTATAAACCATTGTTTGAAAAACATTAAATCATTAATAAATACATAGATTTATTTAATTATTGATACATTTTTGACGAATCCCGAAAATTCCATGTCAATATGTCGACGCATTAAAGAGATATTGCGATTTTAATAACCTTTAATACCTACCAATTCATTGTTTTACCTAATCACGTACGGTAAATAAAGTATTATAATTATATATTGTATACGTAGCAATATCTT
Organism: Rhyacophila brunnea; assembly: GCF_057557595.1. NCBI lineage: Eukaryota > Metazoa > Arthropoda > Insecta > Trichoptera > Rhyacophilidae > Rhyacophila > Rhyacophila brunnea. Next base: position 11,644,589 of record NW_028232816.1, on the reverse strand, counting down.
GTTGTTTAAATAAACTATATTTTTATTGAAGAAATTTATTCGCTATCAATAAAAATGTTGTCTGAATGTACCTACATAAATTTCCTTCACACGTTTTGTCGCGACAGCTAATCGGTTTACACGATCTGGTTTCGGTGTAGCATGTTTTTTTTTTTTTTTAATATTTTAATCACTCAGGCACCTACGTAATAATATTGGAATATTATTTATATCATTGTGAAAAATTCTTCTGTCTAGAACCAATGACTTTTAATGCGCACTATGCGCTCGTCGAGAGTTTCAAAAACTATGAATGAAGTACCTACAGTGCACTTCAATTATCTTTGTTGGTTTCACTATTTTGCTATATTTTTTTCTGTTCACTTGTTTAACTATTTACTTTACTTATACATATTATTATTTTTGTTTACTGAACCCTCTCTATTTTATTCTGTATTGAATTTCTATTTCTCTATATCTGTAAGTATTAATTGTCGTATTTGTATTACATAATTGAAGAGGCCTTGTGCTTTCCAGTGTGAAGTATATTATTATGTTGTTTAATAAAAAAAGGACTAAATACTTGTTTTTTTTATTTATCCAAGAATTATGAAGTTTCAAAACTATGGACCGCGCGACGAACGGAAGTTTCCACGCGGTTTTTTCCCCTCTGTTTTCGATCGAGCGAGCACAAGTGCCTTGCAGTTAGGGTTGCCAACTTTTCCTGTGACGATTCCGGGACAAATATCTCAAAACTGAACATCACCATCAGTCAGCCAATACCTAATTTTCTGAGGAAACTTTTTATGTGCAACTTAATTACATATACCTTTACAGAGCTTTTTTTTTTAAACAAAGGTGCCGGAACTCACTTCTTGCCAAACTTCTTACCTACTAAAGAAAATTATATTCAAATATAATTTAATAAAGGAACCTTTTCTATGCCACGAAGCGCATAAAAAATTAAACAAACAAGCAAATAGGTACACATAAATAACTAAAGTTGTAAAAAATAATATTATAAAAACATATATTTGAATAAAAGTATGTGGTGATTTCCATAGTCCCCACATCCTGAAGCGGCCCCCCAGTCCAGGATCTTTGGCGGGCCCCTACCTATACACACATATTACACTAAGATTAAAGGCAGTGTGACCCTCTATAGTAGCGTTTTTTCAAATGGTGTTCGAGGTAAAATTAAGGGTATTCAGTGTATCATAAACATTAACCAAACAATGCAATTCCACAACCACATTTATTTTAAAATGTTAATACGCCTGAAGGAAAGAAGCTCCGCAAGCGATTTTTTTACGTTTAGAGCAAATTTGTGATGTGCGTTTATCTCACTTATCTGGGCGATCCCCCAGGTTAGAGTCCTGTCAGCCCTCTCTTTATGCCATGGTATTTTCAAAGTTCAGTCCAATTCTCGTCTGGCAAATCGTCTCGATTCCTTTTCATAGTGTTACGAGTCTATGGCCGAATGTCTTACACTGAGTAACCATCGATCAACGTATTTTGAAGGATCGAGAAGTGTCAAAGATGGTCCGACGAGTTTGATAAACAAAACTGCCGAAACTGTTTTGGTCTTCAATGAAACTCTTATTGGGGTAAAAATTATATTCATTTTCGAAAATTCACTTTCACGTTCACTTTAAGACATGGTAATAGAATTCAAGGCATATATTAAACGCGATGGTTTTCCAGGATATGTCTTTTCCTATGAGATGATGCAGGAAAATTAGCTTGTAGTATGTACCTAAGCGCGAACATTGTTTCATCTAATTGCTTTTGAAACATTAAAAATACCGTGAAAAAAGGTGCCAACGCATTGATGACAATTTTGATTTGTAATATATTTGGGAAAACGGATAATTGCGCGCATGTCAATTCAGAAAATTCTTTATTTTTCTTTATAGAAAGACATTTTATTTTGTTAAAAATATTACTTTCGTTAAATAAATAATTTTCTTTCAAATATGTGATACATCTCGTAAGAAAACAATTAGCATCAGATATGAACTCATTCTTCTCGTTTTTTAGCAATTTTATAAATTTCCGGGACAATTGAGCATTCATCCGGGATCTGGGACAGCGATTCCGATTCCGGGAAATTCCGGCCAATCCGGGATGGTTGGCAACCCTACTTGCAGTCCGTGTATTCCATGGGGCTCAAACCTTAGGCAAAATCCGCATGCGACGCCCTTTTGGGTAAGGCAATTATTATTTTTAATTTTTCAACGGCTCTTGGTTTCTTTAGTAAGTACTAATCACCGCTCATGGTTCTAATAAATATGCGATACAGAGATAATCTCTGTATCGCATATTTATTAGAACCATATTTGAGCAATATAATCGTTGAGCAACACTGACAATCATTGTCAGTGTTGCTCAACGATTATATTGCTCAAAATACTTGAAAGAAGGTAGCATTTGCTGTAAACATAATGGTTGTGGTCAGCGGCGGCTCCTGTAGGCCTCCGAATCCTCGGCTAGCTCCGGGCCTGGAGTGGAGGTACATACAATTTCTTGGAGAGCAGGTAGGCACTTATTATAGTTATTGAAACACCAAGTTCTATATTATATACTAATTTATTAGAACCATAACCACAATATTTATCAAATGTCTAATTTAATTAATTAAAAGAAAGTCAGTAGAACACTTATTATTATAACTTAGGATTTAATATCTTATAATTAACACTACGCTAACGCCAGCGAGATTGCGCGAGCACGGGACCTTGTTAAGAAAGGTTGAGGACCGGGTCCAATGATCAAGGAAAAAAAATACGCGAAAAACGGCTAAGTCGATGATTGACGTTTCGCCCGCGATCTGTCAGAGTGACAGTAGGTATCGAGGTATGGGTACCGACCAGTAGGTATTTGTACCTTGGCGAATACCTCTTCACAAGTCTCGGCGACTTGTATATAAAAATGCGGATAAAATTACGCCGCTGACCTTCGCAGGTTCAGGGTCGTAAATGCGAGCGAAGACTGATAATGAAATTAAAAATAGTGGGTTTATATGCAAATCTGCCCGATTTCATCCCTTAGCTCAACGTTTTGAGGGTGACAAAATTAATTAACGGTTTCCCTACGAGATTGGCGGAAATTGTACAATGACTAATTACCCGCGACATCTACGTAAGGGCCGACTAAGTAAAATTATAGGCGCAAGTCGACGCTCGCCGATGGGCGTCGTCGCTCACGCGTCACGTACGTACTTCGGGTACCTGTCAGTACCGAGAGTGCGTAATTGATGTAGCAGTACCGCATTGCTTCTGGGCCAGCCCCACGAAAAACGCACCTACGAAGGCGTGCGCGGCATCGACGGATTTGTGGTTGAATTACCTATCGATACAGCACACCCCCCGCGTGGTGGCGCTCCTCATGGCTGAGGGAGGGGCGTTCCCGCGGCGGCCGGCCTTACGGGCCCTAGCGGCGCGAAGGTACCTCTCACCCAGAAACAAGAGTACTACAAAGTTAGCCTGGATGATAAGGCGTCATATGCCAGTGGTTAAATTGGCATATTTGTGGCACCAGGCCTACGACAGCGCATACCAATCCTTCGGCCAACTACCGTTGGGGGGCTCAACTTTGAGGCGCCCCGACGGCCTGAATACCTACTTGACGTTGGTCCAAGAACATGAACTCGGTAGATTGTTAATCTGACTACAAAATGATAGCTTAATATTAAACAATATCAAGCGGGGAAGTTACTTTATTCTAATTTATAAATGTACTGGTCGCGCAATCTTTCTTACATTAACAGCTAATATAGCTCGGCGTCGCCACAGGCACATACTTACGACTAGTTGACGGATGTTGTTCCGTCAACCAAACATATAGGCAGTAATAATTGCTTAGTACATACTCATACCTCGCCGATCAAAGATTTACCGCACTTTATTCCAGTACGTGGTCTCTTCGATCGACCAAAATCATTGATCCGATTCTCCCGTCGCGCGTGAGCGTGATGCCGTCATACACGCGAGCGAGAGGGGCTCTGTCACTGCAAAGCGGGCAAATTAGTATCGCGAAATCGATTTCTATACATACGACAGAGACGCCGTCGTATGTCAGAGCAGGAAAGCTGCCAGAATACCGATTCGGAAACGCCGCGCGCGGAATGGCCGCGAATATTAAAAATCGGATTTAATATGAAAAATTAATTACGCGGGATCGTGATTATAATCGGATCGATGATTGCCCTACGTGTTGCTATGCTTTGTGATTGCACATACGTACAAATGGGAGCTTTCGCAACAGGCCTATGAGCATATGTTAACAATTATTGTGCCGTGTACGTGCGACGCGTAGCGACATCGAACTATATACCTTAATATTACGTACATCTTAACTACCTTAATTATTATATACCTTCAACGCCCATCCATAGTCCCCCTTTATTACTTGGTTATCCTTTGCATTACATATTTTTACATTTACCTATTTACATTACAATTTATATTACATATTTACCTTACATCCCAAATTATATTTTATATCCAATTAATTTAACCTTATTCCATATTACCTATATTTACATGGTCTGTGACCGACTTAACCATCCACAGTTCACTCTGAGAAGTCGTGGGACCTGTCAGAGCAAACCGCGGGACTTATATATATGAAATATTTTGTTCGGCTTTGCCAAGGGTCGTCATCATTCCATCGGTGGCACATGGACTACCAGGGTCAGACCGAGCGGCTGGGGAGCACTACTCCTTATGGGAGCGCCCCCCTCAGGGGCAGAAAAACCTGTCGGTGACACTCATCTAATACCATCCAAGTGCTACGCACCGCCTGCATCTTTGAAGACATCGCTCAACTTTTCATTGTTATTCATACGTGTATCACTTACTTCGCGAACTATGAACAATACTCCGTTCGTGCGCAAAGCGATTACGATCCAAACACATCTATGATCCAAACAGATTTTCAGTTTGCACAGGATTACAATGAGGTCATTATATACTTCTTAAACCGTGGTTGAATGTTGCCGTAATGACGTTTTGTGTAGAATTTTTTACACACTTTTAGATCGGCGCATGAAATTAGGACTCTAGAAACAAAAACGCCAGTTTCTGTTTTATAACAATGTTGGCGAGTTAATTTTTAACAATTTCACATTTAAGCTTTAATGAATCGCCAAACTTTTACGAAAATACAAACTACCGCATTTATTTCTAAACCACTCAAATACATTCAATAAACAAAAAAACACATCAGCGGTTATTTATTTGGCTGAAGCATTGTTTTCCCAGAGCGTAAAGTCGTAAACCGTGACATTTATTTTTCTTTATTGATATTAAATCATTTGAACTGTTTAAAAACTCTTTTTAAGAAATTTAATAAATAAACAAAGACATATTTATTGTTGTTTTTATTTAATAAAACGCAATTTTTTTATAGTACTTATTCCACTTTAATTAATATATTAGGACCGGTTTCGTCCGCCTCAGTGGGACATTTTCAACTTGTCCCACTGAGGCGGACGAAACCGGTCCTAATATATTAATTAAAGTGGAATAAGTACTATAAAAAAATTGCGTTTTATTAAATAAAAACAACAATACAATGCAGTTCCACCATGAATTGACAGTTAACAAAATAAAAGAAAAAAAAGACATATTTAATTTACCTTCTGAGAAGTTTAACGTTTCGGTCTTTTTACACTAAGATATTATCTTAGCTTATTGACACGGCAGCCTTCGGTGATTAGGGTGATCATGGAGAGACGCTTTACGACCTTTACGTGGCTAGGACAAGTGTTCCTGATGCCGCCAAAGAGTGTGACACTGCGTACCCTTATGGCACAGCCTCAAGGGTTCCGTTGCCATGGCCGGCCCTCCCTCACCCTGCAGCGGTGCTACAAAAGCGACCTACGTGCTGCAGGTCTGACATGGCGGGAGGCGCAAGAGTTGGCGTTGAACCGAGGGAAGTGGCGTGAACTTGTGCTTGCCCTATGCTCCAATGCTGGGTATAGAAGGTAAACCATTGCGCACTACCAGAAAATGCTATTCTGAAGACCACCGGCCGCCACTGGTTGTGGTACTGAGAAGTACTCAGGTGGGGGAGCGGAATAAACGATAGACTCGTATGGCAGGTAATAGATAGGCAGATAATTATCAGCAGGTAATACGTCATTGCAAAACTAGGTAGGTAATAAACAATAAATTCAATATTTGCGGTAATGAGAGTAATAGCTAGGAAAATAATTTCACTAAACTATTATAATATAGCGAAATAGGGGTAATGCTGTGGTACCTATGCATCCCGGTGAAAAGCCTAAAACAATTGAAAATATACATTTTTAGTCGATGGGTGATTTTATAACTAAGTAATTAATTATTTATTCTGAAATAAACCGAACATAGCGAATACCGCATGTTATTATTACCTATTAAATTAGGTATAAATTAGGTACACTGTTGTATGCTAAAATTGCTTCGCATCTGTGTTGGTATTATTTGTGTGTATGCATTAAGCCCTGTAATAAAACCTTACTTAGAACCGCCTGCAATTATTACCTTATCACCAATTGGTTATCCGTGCAGTTTAGGGGCATAAAAGGCGGAGTTTCTATTGTTAAAGACAGTTGCTGGTTATAAACATACCATAAACTCATTCTTTGCAATCGTCTACAGTGTGTTCATATAGTGATTGTTATCGAAACGATACGCATACTGAATTATAATGTCCCGTTTAATTAGTCATACTATTAATGCCCAAACGAAGGAAGTTATATATAATATATATACATAAGTAAAAAATAAAAACCAAATGTGTAGTGAAAGTAGTGTTGTGACAGAAGTTTCGAATGCATCAGGAGTTGGTTTAAGAACGGTTTGGCGTGTTTTAAGAGAAAAACAAAAAACAGGGACCTTTTCGAGTCCTAAAAAATGGGTAGTTAAAAATAAAAAAAATAATATTGATGACTTTGATAAATCTGTAATTCGACGGTGTATTCATGACTTTCATAAAAATCATAAAACTGTTGCAACACTGAAAAACATTCATGCCGTGTTGAAAGAAGATATTAATTTTAAGGGTGGAATTATGTCATTAAGGAAAGTTATGAAAGATATAGGATTTAGATGGAGAAAAACAGAAGACAATCGGAAGCTGCTCATGGAAAAAAGTGTCATTGTTTTCAAAAGAATTTAATATTTAAGAAAAATCAAAGAATATCGTGTTCAGGGGAAATCTATTATATTTACGGATGAAACTTACATACATTCCACACATACCACATCATATTCTTATTCTGACGGATCGAGTTCTGGTTTTAAGAAGCCGATTTCAAAAGGTACTCGCTTAATAATAATCCATGCTGGCGGTGAAAATGGATTTGTGCCAAATGCTTTATTAAAATTTAAATCCAATTTAAAAAGTGGCGATTATCATGACGAGATGAACTACAGTAATTATGAAAAGTGGTTAAGTGAAATGTTAATTCCTAACCTACCACCTGAATCTGTTGTTGTTATAGATAATGCATCATATCACAATAAACTGTTGAACCCAGCACCAACATCAAATAAAAAGAAGGGTGAAATAATTCAGTGGCTACAGGATAATAATATACCTTTCTCATCGACGATGATCAAACCGGAGCTTTACAACTCTCTAAATCTCGGCATGTAAAATACAAAATAGATGCTATTTTAAATCAGCACGGGCATTCTGTACTGAGATTACCTCCTTATCACCCAGAGTTAAATCCCATAGAGAACATAATATGGTCTGTTGTTAAAGGTTATGTAGGAAAGAACAATATTGAAATGACAATGGCATCTGTAGATAGATTGGTGGCAGAAGCCTGCAATTAATTGCCTATAGAGCAGTGGCAAAATGTCTGCGGTCATGTGGAAAAAAAAGAATGCAGTTTTTTGGAATACGACATAAGAACGGATGAATTGACCAGTGAGATTATAATCCACACCGCAGATACCTCTGACGAAGACGATATGGATACGCACACAGACAGTGACTCAAATGGTTGACATCAACGAATACCTTCAATAAATTATGTTCTTCCTACTATTTATATTACTTTCACAGCGTATCATATTGTGTACTTATAGTTGAAAATGCCATTTTTAATTGTTCTCCGAAGTCGTAATGACTGTATGTATAATTAAATGACATTGCCAACAAAAGTATGTCTGCGGTATTATAATTGTCTTTAATTGTTTAGTTCTCTATACATTTATAACTAATCTGTTAAATAACGATAATGATATCGTTAAGGCTAATTCATAAATTCCAAAACATTGTATATTCCCAATCCTAACTAAATAATAATAATACACGATTAAATTATGTTCTTCATATTATTTATTTTACTTTAAAAGCATTATACTTATAGTTAAAAATGCCATTTGTAATTGTTCTCCGAAGTCCTAATGATTGTATGTATAATTAAATGACATTGCCAACAAAACTATGTCTTTACGGTATTATAATTGTCTTTAATTGCTTAGTTCTCTATAAATTTATAACTAATCTGTTAAATAATGATATCGTTAAGGCTAATTTATAAATTCCAAACCATTGTATATTCCTAATCCCAACTAAATAAATAATAAAACACAATGTTTTCATTGAATTGTAACTATCGGTATAAGTAAATAATATATAGGTACCTATGTTCTAATGTACGCATTTTTATTACATATTTTATTAAAACAATAAGTCATAAAAATATGCTTATTTACCGTAATTCTTCATGCACACCCTGTGTCAATACTACCAAAGAACACCAACACAACTGCAAATCGTTTTTAGCATACAACAGTGCCGATGTAGAACGAAACACCTATAATTAGGATCCTTCATACAACATAATTAGGTATTTATATAAGTAGTAAAAGTAATTATTAACATTTATCTTGTAAATAAATATAACATTTGAGGTTCGTACTTTTTGACCACTCAGTACTCCGTCGGTCGTGCCGCATTACGCAATGGTCTTAAATCCCGAATATCCGCTATTCTGAGAGCGCTAAAAATTTCCCGAATATCCAGAGTGAGTACTTGTAAATAAAACGCATTTTCTGTGAATTTAATGATTTATACCAGTATATTATTCTTGGAATCTATTCTTAGATAATGTCGCAATCATTTATAGTGTAGAGAGAATGATTGATACATCTACTGATATTAAAATATACGACAATGAAGTTTGTTTTTCGTCTCCTGTAAAATTGACATTTGGTCTATTCGGGAAACAAATCCTATAGCGACGAGTTGTTCGACCTTGACTCTTTTCAGTTTAATTTAGTGTTTTGAAGTGTTTCCATCTAAAAGTAGTCATAAGATCCCTGCCGGCGATGCAAACATATAATTCATTGTAAAAATATACAAACAGTTAAATTAAACTTGTCGGAACTAATATTCGTTGGAATGTTTACTTTTTGAGTGCAAGTATAAAGTTTTTTAAGTCATACTTGTAATTTTGCTATTATACTTACAATTGGGCGTGTGTCTTTAGTCTTCATTAAAAAGCATGGCGGCAAAACCGTCATGACCCAAAGATGTTGAAACACCTTCTTATATAGGCTATACAGTCGAAATTAAAATTCCATGACCTGTTTAATATCAGCAGTAGCATATTAAGAAAAATAAATAAAAAAAATGACAATTTAACAAAAATATATTTTTTATTAGCCATTGTAAACGTACAAAGATTAACACTATAATTACAAAAACATGTTGATCACAATAAAATTCATTGTTAGATATTATGAATATTCAAAAATCTTATTTAGTTTATTTTCACTATTCAATTAGGTACATTGTTGCTATTTTGTTATTAATTATGGTAAATAATGTTAAATATTATGTCAACTCAATGACTGATGAACAAAGGGACGTTTACTGTGCTATTGAAGTGTGACTATCGACACAAGTCATAATCGGACAAGAATGTACCTAAGTGTAAATTGTCTTATTGTAAATCTTTTGTTACACTCCCCCTTTTATTCTTCAGTAATTGAATAGAAAACATTTTAAGGATTTCCTTTACACTCTATAAGAATATTGTACGTCCAAACAGGCTATTATTGTTTCATTCAATTATGTAACACTCAACAATTTCACCTTCAATTTTTAATTGATTCAAATCTTTCTAATACAATTTTCTCAAAACATACAACATCGTGTACACCAGTGGTTCTCATGTGCACCAGCGTTTTACAGAATATTTCAAAAATTTATTTATAAAATTATGAAACTGGTTATGAACACATGACCTGTCTTAAATTTCTTTCCACGCTCAAATGATCCATAATGTGTTTTTGTGATGAGATCATGTGTGAATTAGTCCGTTTCTGAGAATAAAATCAATTCAAAGAATTGGCAAGAATTGCTTTATTTATATCGATTTTTTCCTACTACTGTATACTGTGAAAGATCATTCAGTGTAATGCACTTCATAAAAAATAAATATCGAAGCCAGTTGACAGAAACAGCCATGCGGCTTGCATTGAGAAATTATTATATTGAGGCATTTCCAATTGCATTATTTTTAAATAAATAGATATGTACTAAAATGTTCAAATGTCTTTAATTAAATGGACTTGTCTATAAATAAATTAATTGATCCATTTTTTTAGTACCTACTTAATAAAATTTAGCTTTATTTTTTCAATCACAACAAAAGTGAAATTTGGTGCGGCCACCAGACGTTTTCATAGAACTGTCAATGTCAATTGTGCGGCCACAGTTGAATTCCACATGAGAACCACTGGTGTACACTAACCCATTGATGCATCTTCCATTTTAAGCACCAGCCGGTTGCCGGTTTGAACTTCACAGCTGGATCAAATCCAAATCCTCTCTTTTCAATGTGTGTTTAGACCTAATTCGTTGAGAGAATGGTTGCCATTTACAATTAAATATTTAAAAAATCTTTGATCAATTCAAAATAATATTAAAATTAAAATCGCATATTTGTGTATAATTTTGTCATAAAAAAACTCGATACACTTAAATTCGATTCTAAAAGTTAAAAAATATATATTTCTCAATTTCATTTTTTTTTTACTTATTGCTACACTGAAATATTTCTCCAGAAGTCATTCAAAATGATATCATTAAAACAAAATATTTTACCTATCTATTAATCGTAATAGATTTTTGGATTGCCATCGATTGCGGATACTTCATCCTTCTTTCCTCCAAGAGATAATGTTTGTTATGTCAAATCTACCCAGTGACGTCCCTGGACAAAATGCTGCCCCATTTTTAAATACAGTATTTTTTATCATTCTTTCATGAATTCAGTAATTCAATATATAAAAAAATGTGTTGAATAGATACACTACTACAAAATATATACCACTAAAACATACAAAATTAAATTAATAAATATTTTTTCCCCTAAAGTGGGTATTTTTTTAACGTCGGTAATACAGTGACTTCTTAGATGTAATTTTTGCGATATATTAATTTGCTCCGTCTTGAGGAATTAAGGATGTTCCGTGTCGCTTTACTTCATCACAAAACTTGGCAACATTTGTAGTAATAATATTTTTAGCCTGAGATTGTAAAAGTTTAAGCATTATTAAATCGATAATCGATATAATGACAGCACGACGCTTCGATACAGACTAAAATCGCGGATCAAGAGTGGTAGGTGGAATGCTCTGTAAGAGGGGGGTGCATCTTTAGTTTCGACTGCCAATGTAACTTCCGTGCACACTGGTTAATGAGTCAGACTGTAATTATTTGCAAATCTGCACGTATCGTTTCTGGTCACCAAGAACTTCGAAGGGAAACAGAAGTAAACTAGAAATCACAAACCCGACAAAAAGACCTGTTAAACCTTTTATGTTAAGATGTTTTCGGTATTACTAAGTTTAGGTAGCTATTTCTATAAATACCAAATGAATCTTCTCATTTGCCGCCGCTAAGTGACGCTCAATCTGCCTACCCCCAAGGGACGTCACTGAATCTACCCCTACGCCTCGATTGATATCGTCAGGTTAAAAATGTCATGGCTTCCGCACTTTCTGCAAAATACAATAACCGATCAGGTATCTCTGGTCATCGCAACTGACACAGTACACCGTCACCCCCCTTTCTTTACTCTGAGCAACATTTGCTTTCAGGCAGTGGTGTGCAGTCCATAGATGCTGTAGATTCGAAGCATCCCTAAAAATAATTGATAAAGTACTACATAATACTATTATGCAGGCATTCATTGGGCGATTGTATGGTTAAATTTACTAAAAAAAATCTTTTGAAGGTTCCATATCATTGATATTACGTAAATATTTTTAGAATATATCAGACCTACTGACACTGCAATGTCAAACATAACAATTCAGTTAACTACAAATCCTAAGTAGATAATATTATTAGAGACAAAATAGTAGATAACTACTATAAATATGCATTATCGTCACCGTTCAGGCAAAAGTCACCAACCCTAAAAACATAGTTTTGAGATATAGCAATTTGAAAGTTTGAAAATGCAGGAAAAATCAGATTTTAATGTTTTTAAGGTTTTATCTACATTAAATTATTTTCTCATGTCTTCTTAATAATTTCTTTAAGGTACTTTTACTTTTTGATGCTAATTAAAACATCTGGAAGGTTTTAAAGGAGGCAAGGTAGCTCAAATTATGGTTTGCTTGTTAATAATCTGAACAATGTTAGCCAAAAGAAGCATCAGTAAAACTCACCATCCATAGTATAGTGACTTTTGCTTGTATATTTATCACGAAGGATTTTTTTTTTATAGAGTCAATAATGTCTATTCACCTATAATGACTTTTGCTTGTTAAGATTTTATCGAAAGTCATTTAGTGAAAAACAAATAATTCGGATTTAAGCAAAATTTTACTAACTAATGTACGGAGGTGAGTTTTGCATCCTAAAGAACATAATTTTACGCTTCGGGTGACATACTCAACTCAAAACTGCCATTTTCAGGGTTGGTGACTTTTGCCTGAACGGTGACGATATATTACATTCAAAAACATCCCTACAAGCGAGTCACCGCACATCACTGCTCTCAGCTAATTCACGAAACACAGAGAGCAACGTTCGCATTCATACCTAGTAGTACACTTCGATACATTTATCTCTTGAAAAACGTTAAGGCTATACTTCAGTTGAGGCATGGCCTAAAAAGATCGTAGCTAGGCGATGCGCGGATTGTGCAAATGACGTGTGCCGAACGAAATATAATTTGTCATAGAAATCCAACATGTGTCCATTTAATGTTATGTTTATTGTTATATTACTAATAATAATAGTATATTCATTGACATGTTTTCTTTTTTTAGTCATCATTACACAATTTAAGAATATTTTCATCCGACGCCATGACAAAACAAATGTGCGGATACCTCGACGGTCAGTCTCCGATTGGCGAATAGTGAGAAATTTCATCGCACTTACTGTTGAAAATTATTTGCCGTTTCACTGAAGTACGCTCTTAAGGGGGGACATGCTCGTCGAAGGTCAAAATTGAGTTTTTATTGTATTTTCAAACCATGATCCTGGACACTCCTTAAACGTTGTAGATAATCTATTTATATAATTTTGAAGCCTTATTTTCCTTTATAATTATTTTAAACATTTGATGACTGCATAAAGTATTTTTGTTACATAAAATAGTATTCTTTTAAACCTCTCGCTCTAATGTTTTAGAATATAGTCATATTTCGGTACATAACTGTGCAGTGGTGTTATGATTTTTTACATTTATTAATTTTTAAACGCATTTATAAAACCATTAGTATAATTTATTACGAGATAATTTTTGTAAAATATTCACGATAAAAAATTATATTGATAATCTCTGTGATCCCAAATTTGACAAGAATTAGGCATTTTATTATTCAAAAAATCGGCAAGATTAATACATTTGAAGATGATTCTAAAGATATTTATTATAAGCTATGTTTTTGACCATTCAAGTGTGATAAACATCTTATGAATAATGATTGCTTTATAATAATTATTGACCTAAGAATAAGGTAGTGTTTTTTTGAAATACGCCATTTCTTTTGTCATTCCCCAGTGGTTAAGCTACAACATACGGCCGTAGCCATAAATTGACAAACTATAATTAAAGTAGGGAGTAAAATTATGTTAACGCGCGTGTTTGAACATGTACCTAACCGATTTTTTTTAAATTTTTTTTTAAACGGTACATGTTCAAACACGCGCGTCAATATCATTTTACTCCCTACTTTAATTATAGTTTGTCAATTTATGGCTACGGCCGTATGTTGTAGCTTAACCACTGGGGAATGACAAAAGAAATGGCGTATTTCAAAAAAACACTACCTTATTCTTAGGTCAATAATTATTATAAAGCAATCATTATTCATAAGATGTTTATCACACTTGAATGGTCAAAAACATAGCTTAGTGCCCATGCGCACTTGCGGCAGGCCGCCTCGCGGCTAGCCGCATGTCGTTTTTTGTATGCAAAGAGCCTACACCATACGCACTTATGCGGTTACCGCAGCGGTTGTCATGCACACCGCGGAGAGCTACGCACTTGGCGTTATAATAAGTATCTATAGAATGTCTTCAAATGTGTTAATCTTGCCGATTTTTTGAATAATAAAATGCCTAATTCTTGTCAAATTTGGGATCACAGAGATTATCAATATAATTTTTTATCGTGAATATTTTACAAAAATTATCTCGTAATAAATTATACTAATGGTTTTATAAATGCGTTTAAAAATTAATAAATGTAAAAAATCTTAACACCACTGCACAGTTATGTACCGAAATATGACTATATTCTAAAACATTAGAGCGAGAGGTTTAAAAGAATACTATTTTATGTAACAAAAATACTTTATGCAGTCATAAAATGTTTAAAATAACTATAAAGGATAATAAGGCTTCAAAATTATATAAATAGATTATCTACAACGTTTAAGGAGTGTCCAGGATCATGGTTTGAAAATACAATAAAAACTCAATTTTGACCTACGACGAGCACGTGGGCCGTTAAGGAAAGAAGGAGAAAGCACATGTGATGACAACCCGACCCGATAAATAGCCGTGAAAGTTTCAAAAAACCAACTTATTTGATAAAATAAATTAAATTTATATTAGGGTCTGGTCCCACACTTTCTAAATTAAACGGTGGGAATTGTACAAATCGATTTTCGTAATTCATTGTTAGGTTTAACAATTATTCATGCTTAAATTGTAAAATATTTCAATTTGTTCCTTCTGATTACAATAAATAATACAGAATAGACAATCATTCGACCACAGAGAAAAGAACAGTTCCTCAAGCATATTTTTAGTTTTTTTTCTCTTTGAATCCATTTGGAAATGGAATATTTTGGTTTTCAGTGGATGTTCAAAAAGATATTGATTTTAAAACAAAAAAACATCAACAACTAAAATTTATCGATTTGAATAATGGGGGGGGGGTAGTGAGTAAACAAACTGCATACATACTAATGAATCACAACCATGGCTATTACAATCCATCAAAAATTATAAATAAAAAACATTACAATAAATCTTCAGATATTTAAACCTTGTATATTATTATGCTTATTTAATATTATTAAAAACTAAATCAATAACAAATCTTAGATCATAGTTGCCAGTGCGCAAATGTTTCTTCCCTAAAAATATATTTGTAATAAATTATTTTTGAACAAAATGTTGCCGGCAACTATTACTACACTATGCATAGTCTCTCCGTGAGGCTTTCATCGTATCAATAAAATAATAATTTCACTAAATAAATCACACATTTTGTCAAAACATGTAAAAGTACAATCATTATTAAGTTAATATCACCAAATAAATAAACATCAGTGCGCCATGTGGAGTACAATAGGAATTAGAGATATTTGGCTTTAATTTTGTTGAGAGATTCTTCAGCTATCGTAATATATTTTTGGGTTTCCACCGTGTGTACTTCTTCCTTCGTGATGATATCATCTCTTGGTAATGGCCTCTGCAACGATCCCGAAACATCGAGGAAAGAAGGAAGAAGTACACACGGTGGAAACCCAAAAAAATCTATTACGATAAAAAACAACCGTGAAAGCCTCAAACATTAAATGATTCTTCAGCTTATTAAAATTCACCACTTCTATTTCAGCGCATTTAAAAGTTATTTTATACAGCATGTGTTTCATGTATATAGTAAGCTTTATCAAGAGTAACATCTGTAATTCACCTATGACTAGTTGTGCGTGGCACCAAATAACGTGACTATTGAATTTTTGTTAGTTTTGGGATCAAAGTCAAAATAAATTCATGGTGGATTGTCGAGAGATGGGAAATCACGGGAGGTGGCACTTCGCAAAGAGAGCTCTGGCTTTACGAGTAACCGGGTGATGTGATCCAGGAAGACCGCTAAATACCATTCACAGGCTGTATACAGCGGAATTACGGGGTGCCGGCATGACCTGGGAAGACGCAAAAAGAAAACTGGCGAGCGACAGAGATTCGTAGCGGCCTCACGTGGTGTCCATATGCTACAACTGATGAGCGGACACGGAGTAAGAATTGTTGTGGTATAGTCGTGATTATTGGCGGTAGCAAAAGTAGAAATATGTACATACACAAGTAACAAAAGAATTGCTGATCATAGGTGTAATGTATAATAATGGTAGTGGAATATAGGGGTTTTAAGTTCTGATCAAATTGAGGTGCATGTAGCTTACTATCACGTGACGTCACAGTAAGCTGCCGCTACGGGGAAAAAGTATGTAATGTTGTTTTTCTTGATGTTTAAAATGTTATCAGACTGATGTTCCCATCCCGTAGCACATTTTGAACCTTTAAACGAACATTGTCAGTTCGAAATCCGAAATGACCAGAACAATGAGGTCACTTCAGGTTGAAGTACACTGCATCGACACCTGCATAACTCAATGAACGTTGTTATCATCTTCTACATGCCTACACTTTTCGACTGTCATGTCAAAATCAGGTTTTTTTGTTTTTAGCGGTTGGCACCATGTATTTTCTATAAGAATGTTGTCTATGGATGTCATATTGCACGCACGCGCACGTTGAAACTGTTAAAATTAATTGAAATTACCATGAATAATTAATATTAATTCAAATTATAGTTGGCACTCTTCATCAGTGTCATTCTTCAGTGAATTTACAGAGATGGTGATAGTTCAAAATATTCTGCAAAATGACGAAACCATAGATTAAATTTGTCGCCGCGACAGTAGGCGACATGCACCTCAATTTGATTCGCACTTTAATACCAAAACATTATATTTTAGTCTATGGTATGTGATGCAAAAGAATGCTTGAAATGAGACGGGGGTAATTTTTAGTTCCAAACAGCCTGCCTACCCATGTCTATGCATTCCACTGGCCATCAGAGTAATAATGTTTATCTTAGCCGCTGAGTAAGTGGCCACATAAACATGAAATGCAGACGTAATCATTATTTGGTGATACGGTCAATAGGTATAATTGTGGACTATCTATTCGCTACAGCGGGGGCTACAGTCGGGGGCGTGGGGGCTCTCTTGTCCCTGTCACACTCCTGGTCGGACTCCGTGTGCTCGATGCTCCTCCCGGTGAGGAATTTGTCGGCGTATTCACACGCATCCAGCACGTGCTTGTTGAAGATCTCAGGTTTATCTAGATACACGTGGTGACCTGCGCCGTTTATGATCTGGAAATTACAAAGAAAAAAACTATATTAAATTCACTCACACAACGGTAAGGTGGCAATGATTAATAAAAGGAAAAAAGGTATAACTGTCATATCATCTGCAATCTACACGCATCACAGTCAAATGGCCTAGTCATGCTGCAGTCGACATTGAAGCCTCCGGGCCAACCCGATAGTTGGAAGACATTCTACATAACAGTGGCGAAGGGTGGAGATAGGCTGTTAAGATTTTACATTAATAGTGCATACTAATGTTTTTCAGTCAAACATTTTTGTTTTCATTGAACTTTAATGTGTAGATAGTGTTTGTTAGTTTTTAAAATTAAATTAAACCCTGCCTATTCCAAGCCATAGATGATAGTAAAAAAATATTCGTTTATCTATAAGATGTCTAAAATTATGCCATTAAACCATACACAATTTTTGATATTTTATAGATTGAAGAATATCTTTTTTTTATAGATTATGGTTTGTTTTAGGCACGACTTAACCCCACCATCTGTAATGTATTCTTTATTCAACGAAAACAAATAAGTATGACTGACAAAATTTAGTGTGCATTATTTATGTTGAATCTTAACAGCCTACCTCCACCCCTCGCCACTGCTACATAGCATCTAGCAGCTAGCTTACTAGTATACAATACATAAGGTGCAATTGAAAATCATCTTCTTCTTCTTCTTCCACGGCGCTACATCCCGGGGTGGGATTTGGCCTCCTTCACAACCGCTCTCCACTCACTCCGGTCTCTCGCCACACTTCTCCAGTTACCGGGTCTTACTATATGAAGCCAGTCCACTTCTACGGCGTCAGCCCATCTCCTTCTTGGACGGCCTCTGGGTCTCTTCCGTTGGGGTAGCCACTTTGTCATGATCCTTGGCGCTCTAACTTCAGGCATTCAGGCAATTGAAAATACAATATTATATTAATAATTCAAGAGTATATGTATTTATAATCTGGAGATAATTCTCTACTGTAACAAAATTTATATAAACTGTAATTTTCATTGAATAATAGTGAAAATTGTTTACTAATACCTAAATAATTAAAATGAATATAGAAATAATTGCACCTAGACTAGCTTAAAATTATATTGATTGATTTTTTAATTTCTAAAACTAAGAAATTCCATTGAAAACGAAAATTAGATGATTTTTTCTGTCTCAACGAGGCGAGATGATCACGAAAAGACACTTAACATGGCTGGGAGATGTGTTCCGGATGCTGCCAGAGAACCATGGTAACGGAAACCTTTCGGCACGGCCGACCCTCCCTCACCCTGAAGTGGTGCCACAAAAGCGAGAGTTGGCAATGGACGAATGGAAATGGTGCAAACTCATGGTATGCATTGGGGCATGAGTTTGGGCGTGACAGGGTGACTGGGTATTAGATAGATGGACTCTGGATGGAGTTTAATCCTTACTTGCATGCATCGTGAATCGATATCGGTAATGTGAATAGTATTTTTAGTAATGTTCAATATCTTCAATGGTCATCAGTACATTTATAGAAATGTAATAATTTCAGATCATTTTAAATTAATTTTATTACGACATAGTAGTTGTAATCATTCCAAAGTCCAGCATTACTAAAAATACAATAATTTAATCTAGGTAGTTTACAAAAATAAATTATTTATTTTCAAGTGGTATTATGACAGCTGATAAATAATGATATCGCAAAGAATTACCGATTTACTTAGTCACATTTCCACTTTCTATCAAAATACGGAAGTCAATAATGTGAAGGTCGATGGATTTCATCGATAAGATAAACAGTTAATTTATAATTTTGAAAAGTTTTTCTATGCATTGCCGAAATGTATATTGAGTTAATCCAATATAGATACCTCTCTTCGTATCTGTTAATGAGGATGGGAATCACACCATCTGCAATTGTTAATTGGACCGCTCCATCTGGAAGTTTCATGATCTCCTTCCTTTGATACCACCACACCAGTGTTCACTTTCGTGGCTACTCGGATCTCATCTAACAATGTGGCCGAAGAATTGAAGAACACATCTCTCAAAGGTAAACGAGACGCATTCTTTCTCGCATCAAATTCTCTGTGAGACCAGATTTCGACACAGTATTGAAACATTACATTGAAAATATCAGAAATTCAACTAGCGGTTTCTACCTAATATACCTGATTAAATTTAGTTGCATGCCGAGGACAAGTTTGTCAGTTCGATAGATATTAAGTAATATTTATATGTATAAAGTATTTATACAATGAACCATCATTATTTAGTAATCGACTAGTAATTTAACAATCACGTAAAATTGTAAATAACTATACTTTAGTAAGAAAAACATCAACGAAAAGTCATCATTGTCATTTTTAATTAAAATAATGCGCTCAATGTTACTTCTAATGCAAATATAATTTGTTATATAGAAACCGATACAAGCAGATAAACATTCAAGGTTTACTATCATTCGTACAGTGCGCGGTAACAGTAGGCTACGGCCTACATTTCCGATACAGTCTGTATGGGAAGAGTGCACATGCAGTATACTGCATGTTACAATGTGCGTTGACCGGATGCAGCTATCTGCGGCATTCACAACAATCCACAGTTGCGACAAGCCACTAACTTCCAAACATACCATATCTCGTCGCTTCACTGGCAAAACTTCCCGCGGCTTCCTCATAACAGGTTGCGTTTTGATTCTAGTAATGAACGCCTGAACACGATGTGCAACTAAAACATATCGGTGAGACGTTAAATTTTGAGTCGTTGACGCAACTTGACATGCACTCGAATGGTTATCGAGTAAGTGTAGTCTTGTATTAATTTAATTGCTTTCAGGTAAATTATTTAAAAAGTGATATTTCACCTGAACGTTGACATAAGAGGTGGCAGGTCGATTGCTCCGCATGGTCTCTGCTGAGAGGGTCTCCACCCAGGAGCGGGACCCGAAGATGAAAGTGATAGGGATATCCCCTCGCAACTTGTCCATTCGCCTGATGATAGGATGCTTGGCCCACCCGAAGCCGTGCATCATTGTGTGGAATGCACTTTCGCCGCTGCCGGAAAATAAATCGATTATCAATTGCACCGCAGAAAAGATCTAGTTAAAGAATGACGATTTTTCTTATTTTTCATATCATGAGAACCTATAATATATTTATTCAATGTGAGAACATGTAAAAACAAGTAGAAAGCAATTAAAACAACGTACCATATACAATAAAAAAAATAAGTTGCAATCGGTATCAGATATAAGTACCTAGGCGTCTGCGAGTTGCACTGATGGATGTACTGTGGGATAATAGCCTCCGCTTCGGGCACCTTGGGAGCGAACTTGCGGACGAGGTCGGGCCGCGCCTTCTCCACCACCCACTGGCCGAAGGGGCCGGCGGCCCGGAGAGCCCACAGGGGGTTGAGCGGTTGCACGATCGTGACCACCGCACGCACCCACAGCGGTAGATGGTAGCGCTCTGACACATTGGCTGGACGATCCGGGAAGCCCCACGGGTCTGCCAGGATCAGGTGCTTCACTCTGAAAAAGCATAACCGTCCATCGTCACTAGGAAAACCTCTACGGTGCTACGACAAGAGCTCGTCATTATGTAGTAATTTGATGTCATATGCCATCATCAGAGCGTACTGGTAAAAATTTATCATAAAATATGTACTTTCCTATATTTAATTTCATGCAGTATGTTCCAACACCTAGCAGTCAAAAGCAATAAATTAAAAAGATTCAATTGTGTTTCGCAAATATTTATCATAATTAAGACATGTTGATCGGCAAATTTGTATTCATTTGAATATACAGTACGATTGGAAAATAAAACTGCAATTAACTACTCATTTATGCTTGAAACACAAAAACATCATTTGCCACAAATAAATTATTATGACATTAATTATAGCTAAGACATAATTAGTAATTTAAATATAAATAATTTGAATTTTGATCATTTTTGTCATTCCAGATTTCGGCTAATGTGCTTTACTAATTTAGCCACCTACACCCATCTAATTGAGAGAAAATTAACTAACATGGAACTGAAATGTTTATAAAATTATGTAAACATTGGCGATTGGCTTTTTATGGTTTGAATCAAGACACCGATGCCATGTTGTGTGAATCTCGATTACTAGCCGACGTCTGGATCTCTCAAAATTTCAGTCGTAACGTAATAGCACTTGGTAATAATTTAATAAACTATTTTTTTGTTCAAGAAATAATTCACGAACTTTAAGAATGTAACATTGTTTATTGAACCAAGATTAATTATGTACGTTCAATAAACAATGTATATTCTTAAATCTCGTAAATTATTTGATGAATAAAAAAAATTGTCAATCAAAGATTGAATGGTAGAAATTGTACCTGTCGGGGTACTGTATGGAGTAGGAAGCGGCGAGGAAACCTCCCATGCTGTGGCCGAGAAGAATGAACTTGTCGATGTTCATCTCCTGGCGCCATTCCTCTACCGAATTGATGAGCTGCAACTCAACCAACTTTGCGTCCGTGCTGAATAACGGACGTGAGCTCCGCCCAAAACCTAACAATTAATTATACAATTAGGTGACGTTATACCTACATCTCTCATTAACTAGGTTATCAATGGATAGAAACAAATTTCATGAACGCGTCTAAAATGCATCTATGTACTTAGATATCCGGTATTCTTTATATTTGCATGCCACCAAAATTTGCAAAAGACAGAGAATAGACACAGTGAGGTGCTTGAGGTGACTTTTTAGTTTAATGGGAGACCAAGATTAATAGGCAACGAGCTGGATATTCATGACAGTTTTTCTTCGGTCTGCTTGCTCTGGTCTTTTCGCCACATCACCTGCAGGAAGGTTCGACGGCTTGGAAAAATTCATGGTATTTGGTCAGATCAGGTCAGCGAATATTAGGAAAAGTAATTACAAATAAGGGGCTTGACGATTATTATCATTAGTACGTTGTATATACTGTCATAATCAACAGCTGGCGTTGATTCTTTACTGGATGAAGGCCTCCCCTAAATCCTACAGCTATTCTTGGTACCTAGTTCTTCAGTGCAACGTACTTTAGTCTAATTTGACGATTTTGCTGGTTTTAAGGCAGTCACAGTTCACTGACTGTATTTACCCACTCGCCAAGAACATGTCTGGTTCATTATTCTTCCATCACATCGCGTACTATTGTCCATCTTCTTATCCACTGCATTATTTTGCAATATACTCAACATGCACGGCTCCATACCGAATTGAGCTACTCTTCATTTTTGTATTTCTCTCGCATTAAGGGTTCCTGCTTCACATCTTGGTTCAACAATCTGTCATACAGTTCTCTATCTATCTACTCGACATGCCGGAGTAGATCTAATAAATGATCTCTAATGAAATAAGTTTTGATATTCACCTAGTAAATCGATGGCGTAGACAGGTCTATTGGCGGCGAGGGAGTCGAGGTTCATGACCCACATGGCGACGCCCGCTCCCAGCCCGTGCAGCAAAAGTAGGGGCATCTTGGGAGACTCCTCATTCAGAGAGATGGTCCAGATCTTGTCTGCGTTGCCCACTACGGGGCCAATGTCCACGTACCATCCTCTGTACGCCGTTTTCAAACCTGACAATTACAATCAATGTTGAAGTTATTTATTTAAAATGTAAACTGGTAATTCATGTTTATATTTTTTACATCATACCATCTTTTGAAGGTCGTATAGTATTGACATAAAATTCATGTCTAAATAAAACACGGTTCTTGTCGGTTTACACGTCTTTACAGGAAGCCAGCAGCAAACAAATTTTGAAAATAGCCGATATACTCGATTATTTGTTACGTTAGGTTTTCATTCTTGAATTCATGAATTTTGCCAAAATAAGCTATGAAAATTGAATTAATGTTCATATTGAATGTAATAAAATTGGAGACCTTATAGTATACGGTCATCTCTTTCTGATAAAAAAGCCACAGCAAACTGTGCCACGATGAAATGTAACCCTTTTGAACAAGGTTTCGGTTGAAACAAACTCCCGCAGAACCTGGATGGGAATCACTGATCTAAATACGGCCACAGTATTAATGGCATATTAGTACAAGTTTTCCATTGTACAAAGGAAGGGGTTGGATTAACCCGTATCTAGGTTCATTTCTCATAATCATCAAGTTTATTTGCACATATTCAATAGATTTTTAAATTACTTAATAACTTTCGATATGTGATTTTATCACTCATCATCTATGTATAAACGAGACCATTATGACAATTAGTTATAATATACATATGACTTACTATAGTTTGTGATTTATTTCATCTATATATTATAAATAATGAATAAATAATGATGGTTCATTATATAGAAAAGCTGTATTGCATTGCATGCATTGTATTATTAATTTAAATAAGAATGCAAATTTTATGGTACTGATTCCACTGTTATTAAATAGCTGGACCGGTTTCGTCCGCCTTAGAGGAACATTTTCAACCCTTTTAAATACATATACAAATAATTCCATAATGTTAAATGATAAACAGTTAACTTAGACGATATTCTTAGTAACCGAGATTTTATTCAACCCCTTTGGTATGCATTCAGTTTGTGACGAATCGTTGACTCATAATTTTATTATTACGTGAATATGGCGTGCCGTGACAAAGCGAACGGTTGTACTTTGACACGGGATTTACAAAAAAAAGATTAACAGGTGAATCAATGAAAGTATTCAGGGCACTGATAAAATGAAATAAAACAAACAAAGAATGCGTCGACCGACCCATTGAATCTATAATAAGCGAGGAAAAATCAGCAAAGATCAGACACTGAGACATGACTAATTCAATATTTGACACAAAGAGATAAGAGTTCTCAGTCGTTACACAAACAAATGAATAATGCTTTAGAGTCAAACTGATTGTGGATTGATGAACTTTTAAATATCCTGCCTATGACAACATACTTATAAGTGTCCAACACTTCAGATTGCAATCCTTTATTTAGTAATAATGTTAATACGGTCTTATCAAGTCGGTATATTCATGATACTTAACAATATCCTGTATCTGTAGTGCATTTGCGTGTGCATAGTGTATGAAAATCAAGATCTTAAAAATAATTCCAATGGAATACAGTGGAACCCCGATCTACCGTTCTTGCATAAATTGTTTTCCCGCACGGATCGTTCATTTTTGAAAGTCCCGCCAAACACCCATAAGAACAACGCATCAACCGTTCCTCGATTTATCGTTTTCCTCGATCTATCGTCTAAATATTATGGTCCCGTCACAAATATTGTCCCGATTGACCGTTTTTGCTGAATATTTTTCATTTTGCTTTCGTAAAATTATTTATGATACATACTATTACAGACGTTTCAGTCGCGTCGCTTTGTTTGCACAGGTCGGCCGACACTCAGGCTTGCCTCGCATCTCGTATCATGAATTTTTATAAGTCGCAACTAAACTGCCCCCCATGAAGAAAACTAGAACTCTAGCTGAGAAACTGAAAATAATTCAAGACGTCGAATAAAACAAGGAGAAAAACGAGTTTTTTTTTTAAAAAAAAAATTGTATATTCCGCATATATCGTTTTTTTTCTAGGGTCCCTTGAAAATCGTAGAATCGGGGTAACTAAATTAATTAGAATTTAAATTAATGTAGTCGTTTCTATTGTATTATAGATCTACTAGTGCAGTGGTGACAAACATATGACACGTAGGGGAATTCTGGTGAAGAAATTGTATAATCTTGTAATGAATCTATCACTGGCATTCAGGACATCCTGGCATTACCATAACACCGAAAACAGCTGTAAAAGTAATGGAAAGAAGCCAATTTACAATAATTAAAAAAGTTCTCGAAAGTTTAAAATGCTTTTTCAAATATTTTTTTTAGTTTTCTGGCAACCAAACATAAAAAGGTTTACAACCACTAGGTACTTCTTTGTGACAATAGCCTCAATCCAAAGTACTAACTTCGGTTTGCTTGCTTGCTAGCCTTTCGGTAATAAATTTTATTTTTGCACTAATCTTGGGATCAACGTCTGTTAATCAAGCTGTCAAACATCTAGAAAAGGTTAGTGGTTTTCACTTGATTTTGTGTAGCATACAAAATTATAATATTTATAAATAATGTGATTTTCTCGAAACGTGTATGTTTTAGGCCTTCCGCTCACGAGAATACTCAAAAAAGACGTGACTGAAACTAAAATTCCAGCCAGTATCTAGCTAATGTACTTCAATGGCGGCTCATCGACGGCAAGACTGGAATCTCTCAGTTTCAAAACGTTCGCGACCGAAACCGAAGAGACGCGACATGTTAGTTTCCCAGTCTCTCAGTTTCAAAACAGTGGTACCAATATCAGTAGATTCGATGAAAAATCATATTTTCTTACGAAAATTGGTAGCACTGAACTGAACTGAACAAGCAATAACAAGTCAAGACGTCAAAAGTAAAAAATGGGCGAACCGGTTTTTAATTTAAAATATGTGGCAGATGTTGAGAAATACTCTGGCCTGTATAATTACAGGCTGCCAGAATAATCCCGTAAAGATATTAAGTACGGAAAAAACTTAAAATGAAGTAGGAAAGACAATGGGTTTGACAGTTTGAGGTTATGAGATTACTATTGTAAGTGGATTTCAGTAGCGCTGTGTGGGAAGCATCAGTCATCGGTCAGTTTATGAGTTCCATCAGCAACCAGTTTGTCGGATTTTAGTTTCTCCGTGAGCGAAAGGCCTTACTACACTACTACAATACTGCCAATGGGTCTCATGAGCTGTTGTAGTGTTAAAAAGAAAAAAAATGTATGTTATTTACTTATAAGAAATAGATATGTTCGAAAAACGTGCTGGGACTGTTGACGGGATGCACAAAGTAACTATATAATAATGTTTTACCAACGTACATGAGAGAATCTTCTTTTCAGCAGCTCGCAACATGACGGTGGAAGTCGCTGACCAGCTCATCCAGCTTGGTAACCATCCACTGGAAAATCAACAATCATTTATAATAATAACATGACATTATGTATTTGCCGAATGGACTACATTTCTACTGAATTGAGACAGTTTCTACTTAAATATCATGTCAATCGAGTAGCCTTGAATTATTGTTTTTTCTATTTCAATAATTGTTCTTAAGAGGACGTTCTACAGAATTGGCCTTATAATATATTGGCAGAATAGGATTTTTTAACATGTGGTCCATAATATCTGGTCTACTAGTTAATATAAAAAGGTCATGTCAAAGTTGTTTGTGTTAATAAATTTGCTCTGTGACTGATCGGACTCATATTTCACATTTATTTCATCAGGGCTGTCGAAGACATAAATCATAATATATATTTATAATTTTAAATTTTTATTTATAATATATATTATTTAAGTTTTGTGCATCTAATGCCGGGTCCACACTGGCAACAAGTTAATTTTCTGGCAACCTCGTTAGATTTTACGATAATTATTGTAAAATTTCTTAAGCAATTATGGTAAGTATCGTAAAATTTAATGAGGTTGCCAGCAACTTGTTGCCAGTGTGGAAATGGCTTAATATCCACTGTGGTTCACGTAGTGGCATGGACCTGGGGTTAGCTAATTCAGGAAGTCAACACCAATGATAGAATTTTTTTCCAGTTTTGGTTGCATTATATTCCAAAACTCTTCTGTAAAAATCGTTTCCGAGTTTATAAATGGAAATTTCTCGGTGTACATAGTAAACAAACCTACGAATAAAAAAAGACAAAAAGGAACATACTGATTCATCGCAGTAAAATCTGGTAATCATATTCGCCATTTTGAAAAGCGACGATTTTGCGTAAACAAATATCACGTGGTCTGTACGTGTGCGGCAAACTTCGAATGTGTTTGTAATTTTGTGCAAAGTGCGAATGTAATGTTTTCAAATAATTGATATGGATTAATTATACCATCGTATTATTTTCTCGAAATCATAAACATACTATAATAGTATTTGAGTATCAACCTATGTTCAATTTGAATTGGGTTACAATAATAATATACCCGTATATATATCAATAGTATGTTTGCTACAAAATCCACCCAAGTTACCAGTACGTACTTGCACAGGTTTGATTAAAAACCATGATGAAATTAACATTTAAAAAATATGAATGCTTAATATTATTTTGACAGCCCTGTTTTCTGATCGGCTTCATCTCGCAGGTGTTCATAAAATAATAATAATTCTCTGCGCAGCAGAAATTATCAGTAATAATAATAATATTTCTTGAAATAAAATCTCCGATGATTAGTGATTTTTGCGAAAAGATCGATTTAAATATTTGAAAGGCGGGCTCTTCAGCGGGCCCTTAAGAAGTTAAAGGTTTATTAGCAGGTAAATGAGGAATAAAGGAGAGGTAAAGAGAAGTGAAAATGAAAATTTTTTCAATCAGATCAAAAATCTAAATTAAAAACACATTTAACATTATCTAACATTCATACCATGTTATACATACCTTACTAGGGAATGAAAACAGGAACAGTAATTCAGTTATTACTGTGATTAAAAAACTGTGCTCTTCACTGACGACATTTATGACCCAAACACATTACCATCACGTCACGTGTTGTCACATTGAGATAGAGATAGGTACGTTGATCAAAGTTGAAAGAAGTGAATCTCTATCTCAGCATGACAGCACATGACTTGATGGTGATGTGTTCGGACCTTTACATACTTAGGTACCTATCTGTCTCGTGATCTGTAAATGCATAAAGCAGTCTAATTGAAGCAGTTACAGGCCGACACGCCACATAGTACTGAGAATATGCAGTATCTTTGGGAGCTGAGTCTGAATAATCTGTCTTTATAATATGAAAAATGTATATGTCTGTTTTATATCATTCTAGAAATTAACATTTCAGTATTAAATAATAAAATATATTAAGTATTAATACCATAAAAGTGTATAACTTATTTGAGAATAAAGCCATAGGTATACCAGACAAGAAAATATACAAATTAATCAGATCTATGTCCCAAAGATACCTGAAACTATTCATTTTCAACCATTATAATCATGGCCCCTACAAGGGGGCTGACAGGGCTCTAGCCTGGGGGCCCGGGTGACATGGCGAGTCCAGCAGTTAAGTGAGAAAAACACACCACAAATTTTCTCTAACAGTAAAAAAATTCGCCTGCGGCGCTATTTTCCTTCATAATTATAAACATTTTATAATATGTGGCTGTGCAATGTAATTTGATGCGATATAATGATTGATTGATTTGTAGAATTTTATTTTATAATTATTTTGTGTGTTTTCTGACTTACAAAATGGCTATTTATCCAATATGGCGAAGGGTTGCATGTTACTTGGCTACCACAAAAAGAGGTCGCGATCAGTGCTTCATAATAATATTATGATGACTGCGGACAACTCAATAAATCAATTGGATTTATTTAAAAATCGCCAAAAATACACGGAATACTCTTAACACTGGGGTTCCGTAGATACCAGTGGCGAAGGGTGGAGGTAGGCTGTTAAGATTCGCTATAAATAGTGCACACTAAACTTTGTTAGTCATATGTAATTGTTTTTATTGAGCTAATACTACAATTTACAGATTGTGTTAGTAAGTTTTTAAAAATCAATTAAACCCTGCCTAAACGAAACCATAATAGATTTGGTCTAATTTGGGTGATACGACAAAATGGTGCACACTTTTTCATTCATAGTTATTTGTTTTCGTTAGATTAAAACTACATATTAAACATATTGTGGGTTCATTTTTTTAATTCATTAAGCCCTGCGTAAACCAAACTATAATAAATAAAAAATATTATTCTATCTATAAAATACTCAAAGTTATGTATGATTTAATTGCATAATTTTAGATATTTTATAGATAGACATGTATTTTTTGACTATTATCTATTATGGCTTGGTTTCTCAGGGTTTAATTGAATTTTAAAATTTAACCAACACTATCTGTAAATTGTAGTCTTATTTCAATGAAAACAAATATGTATGTCTGAAAAAGTTTAATGTGCACTATTTATGGCGTATCTTAACAGCCTACCTCCACCCTTCGCCACTGGTAGATACCACTTGGAGAACATTAAGAAAGTCACACTGTCCTTAACCTTAGAGATAGGTAGGGGGGCCCGCTTCAGGATGTAGGGCCCATGATTATAATATACGGTACCTGGCACACTAGATTTATTCAACTTGTTCACCGGGATATCACTTTGTAGAACACAACATCTCCTCAATGATGCACTCCATAAATAACATAATATTTATGTTACATTTTTACTTTCACTGCTTTAAAAAGGTATATGAAACAAGTTACGGATACTATCACATGTGAACGGTTGTCATGTTGAATTTTACCTACTAATCAATGTTTCTCGATGAAGACATTTTCAGAAAACAATGTTAACACACGAGATATAAATTATATTATCGACACTTTCGTAAATGGTACATTTTATAAAGAAGATTTAGGAAGATGATAGAGACCAAAAATTGCGAAGAGGTATAAAAACTAGGTCAAAACTTCGAGTAGACAAAATTAAATCTTAAAAATAACAGACAAAATAATGTAGCTTTAATATAAGTAGGCGGATACAATTGGTAAATATTATGAATCCCGCAAGTGTACTAGAAAAACAAGGAAATCTAAAAATATTCACGTGCAAACTTTTAACGTTCTCATTAATAGATACGCACAAAAATTAATGTCAAACCTAAATATAGGTTGTGTCAAAAACAAAACACGAGCGATCAACTTGTCAATTAAGTATAACACCGTTACCAAGATGTTTGATTCTCTATTGTTTTAATATAAAAACATTTTAGAGACAATAAAAAACTAATTCCCGCGCTCCAAATGCTGTTATTATATTTGATTGAATCAAAAAATAAGTTAAATGAACAATAATGACAGATAACATGAGATGTCAAACTTGACAAATGACGTTTTTTGCCCTTTCATTTAGAAAAATGTGATGAAATCAATGAAGATGATAATAATATTTACCCCTTTTCTGGGTTGACAATTTCGCAATCTTTAGACATCAGTCAGTTATTTTTAATAATTCTACAAAAAAAAAATTATAAGTCAACACGAACGTACTATTTACACACGTATGAATAATTGTTCAGTTTCGACAATTAATATTGAAAAAACATATTACGTATTGGCGAGTGCGATACATTTAAAATTCTTAGAATACTATTTAGAGTTGAAAACTAGAAATTTACCATTTCGATCGATTTAATACACAATATAAATCAATGCGTTAGAAAGAGAAACAGTTATTTTGTGACTACCTGTCAATAAATTTACAATCATATGTTTTGCCAAGAGTTGCCCTACTTCACAACATAATTTAATAATAAAATAAAAAAAATGTTATATACGAGTATCACTATATAATATTAAATTTATTTTTTTGTTATAATAATATATGGAGCAAAGAGATTGACCGTTCAATCTCTTTGAAATGGAATAATTTTATTGCTCACATACACCATATAAATAATTTTCCTATGTATAATAAACGACTCTTTATCCTAATTATATATTGATTTTTCAAGGTTGTTTTTAAATCATTTATAATAATAGGTACAAAAAGGAACACAACATATTTTTAAAACAAACATACAATTTACAAATTAAAAAAATCGGGGTATTTGACATAAAGACGTTGCCATGGTGACATGCCATACAAAAACATTCACTATCATCAATCATCATAATATTTTGATTACTACATGATTACTACCTACTGACCAAAATATTCATTATGATCCAGCCCGTCTTTATGCTAGAACTAAATCATAAAATAATTCCTGGAGCCGTGACAATCGGCAAATACGATGGCTTGCACTCCTGTTTGACTGCCGCCACAACCGCTGACAAAGTATATCATCTTACAATATTCTTTTTATGTTAAGTATATCTTGTCCAGGGTTTCCTTAAATTTTTTTTGTTTTGGTTAATACACTCATTAGGATATGAACACCACGTGGCACCTCAAATAATTCCTGTTGCTCACTGGGCTTCTTCTGTCTCCTAGCTCCACCATATATACACCCTGTGAATATTATTTGGTAGCCTTTCAGGACGCTTTAATCTGTTTGCCTTGAAGAAGAGATAGACCTAACTGAGACCTCACATTTGTACAATGTGACCTAACTAGGTTGAAAGCAATATTTCCACTATAGATCCTTAGATTTTATGAGAAACTGCATGTTAACTGCTCTGCAAAGTTACAATATTTAAATTGATTGGACGTAGAAAGTTATGTAGATAAGTAAGCAATAGTACTGGATAGAGGAACTAGAGCGCTAACTGCTAGAACCGAGGGCCACAAAGGAAGTGCCACCCACTAGTGTAGTTAATGTCGTAAGCGCTGTTTTTAGCTGCCGTATGACAAAGTAATACTCTTGCAAAAAATGCTGGTTTCCAAATCGCTATACGGTTTAAAATTAATTATCCTATGTTATAAAGCTCATTGTAATTTTATTTGTTTGGCAACCCATGTAACCAGTGTCTTACGATCAATTTATGATACATGTAAAATAAAATTGATAATACTATCAGGATAGTAAATAATATACAGTTTTATGAACTCTTTTGATCGGTCATTGAAATAGTCATGAGTATTTGATGGTTATTTTTTAAAATTCACCATTGCAGCCATGACTTTCTACTTCTCAAGGTCCTCTGCTTCTCTCAGGGCAGAGTGAAGGTTGCCTCCAGTAAGTTCCTTCAGTTGCGTCATTCCAATGCGCCGACGCATGCGTCTCAGGCATAAAAATTAATGTTTCAAAAACAGAAAATACCAGTTTTTCACTTAGTTGCTCACCAGCGAATTTATGAAAATTGCCAGGTGAGCATCCTGTAATACACCCGATTAAAACCGGTTTGGTGAGGCCTA
Organism: Rhyacophila brunnea; assembly: GCF_057557595.1. Taxonomy (NCBI): domain Eukaryota; kingdom Metazoa; phylum Arthropoda; class Insecta; order Trichoptera; family Rhyacophilidae; genus Rhyacophila; species Rhyacophila brunnea. The sequence goes on along the minus strand of NW_028232816.1, from coordinate 11,612,090 downwards.
TAATTTGGCATAAATTGACCACAGATATATTTGTTTAATTATTTTAGGTAATCATCCACAGTCCACACAAGCACAACAGCATAAGCTCTGGACGAATACAATGGTCAGATGCCCACAAAGAAGTGGCGCTGTTGAACATGAGCCAGGCCATCACGGCGCTAGAGGCGGGGCAGCTACTGCCGCAAAAAGACAGGGATATCTTGCTCATCGGATCACCCTCACAACTTTTGGGTAACAATTGACGTTTGTAATTTATGAGAATTTACATTAGGTAGCTAAAATGTGATTTCCTTCTTTTGGATCGTTTCCTATTAATGGCAATTTGGAAACTATCGTTTCTATGTCCTTTGACATTGCGGAGTGTACTCACCTTCCATACATCCTTATAAATGACCGCATCGACAGATCAGATAAAAATATGAATAGGGTTACATCCAAAGACGTTGAAGAGAACCTTCTTTACCATCATCATCATCAGGGGTGTGACAACCCTGTGTGGGTCCTGGCCTCCTCCAACAGCTCCCTCCACCTGTCCCTATCCAGTGTGGCCGCTTTCCAATGTGGTACCCCCAGAATACGGCAGTCACTGGCAGCTCCATCCAACCAGCGAATCTTTGGCCTCCCTCTTCTTCTACGTCCTATTGGATTGCTGCCTTCTTTACCATATGGGGTCTAAATATACGGAAGTGAAGTTGAAAACCGGACTAATTTTTCAATTAACTGCAAGTCCTTTCGTATTGCAGGTTTACATGTTCATTCACTAGTTTCAACTACAGGAGGACCTCGACTTTCGCACATAATTGGTTCCTGAAAAGGAGTGCGAATGTTGAATGTTCGAAAGTAGAGGGAAGTAAAAAAAAATTAAATTGTGGGTATTTTGAAATATTTATTTATCAAGTAAATATAAGATGTTTAAGAGACATGTTTAAGTGGGGTTTGCGGGTGTTTCCCTTAAAAAGTTATCATGAGTTAACTCTTTGCCACTCTTCTTTTTCATATTTTAAATAAAATATTTTAAATGGTAAATCATTCACTTTACAATATTGCTTAACTGCTGGCACGAAATGTAAAGTGAACCAATCTTTTAATATTAACACAGTAAACCCAGGCTTTTTTATTTGATTACTGGAAGCAATTCTTTATCCTTCCCTTTCAATGCTCGGGGATTTTCTGGTTGATAAATTAACATTGGCATAAATTTTAAATCACCAGCCAAGTTTCCACCAAGAAGCAATGTCAATCGGTTTTTAGAAGGTTTATGCCCAGGGGCAACTGATTCTTCCTTAGATAAGAATGTACGACTAGGCATTTTTTTCCAAAATAAACCTGTGTCATCTACATTAAATATTTGGCTAGAGGAATATTCTCCATCTTCAATAATTTTGGATAATGAGGAAATAAATTCTTTTGCAGCATCTTTATCCGCATCAGCCGATTTTCCAGTGAATTTCATATAAACCAACCGTTACTTGCTTGAAAAATCGTGTTAGAATCTTCTTTTTCTAGCCTTCCAATCTTTGTAGAAACTAAGAGCCTTCGCTTGAATAATTGAATTATTCAGAGGGACATCTTTTTGATGTTGGTCGTCGATCCATGATGACAAATATTTTTCCATTTCATCCATAACTATGCCGTGTCCTTTGGAAACATCCTTTAAAGATAATACCACAATTTTGAACGTATTCCTTAATTTTATTTTTATTTTTCAAAATTGAACATATCGTAGTAGACTTGTTTGTATCATACGAACGACCGATTGAAGCAAAAGATTCACCGCAATCAGAACGCCATGTGAATTTTATAAGTCCTTGATTTCTTTTTGTTCGTATCAACACTGCAGTTTTTCCGTTTCTCACTTATGTTTATAAATTTTTAGGGTGAAATATTTCAAATGAAGAAAATTAGCAAAACGCACAACATCACACGCCCGCACGTGCTCCTATCCTAGCTAGCTCACAAGCAAAGTGACGGGTGCGAGCAGGATGCAAGTGACGCAAGAAATGCACTTGCCTGTGAGCGAGCGAGAAGGGGATATCTTAACCCCACGGCCAGCGCGACGTTTTAAAAAAACGTTTTTTTTTGAAATGTGCGAAATAGCGAATTGTGCGAAAGTCGAACGTTCGTAAGTCGAGGTCCGCCTGTATATCTGTTAAAACCATTTCACATATCTGAGTTCAATTATCACCGCAAACAACTATAATAAGGAAACAGAATTGTTGTTTTTATTTAATAAAACGCAATTTTTTTATAGTACTTATTCCACTTTTAATTAATATATCAGGACCGGTTTCGTCCGCCTCAGTGGGACATTTTCAACTGAATACATTTTTTTTAAACAATATTTATCAAACAAAATTCAAAGCGATAGAAATAATATAACAATAGGTACATAATAATTATCCGTCCAATAATACCTTCCCAATAACAGACTAATTTAAAACTAATGAGGTTGGACATTAATATTTCACTAGCTGAGCCAGCTGGCTCTCGCCAGTCTGTCTCAGACAGCTTGGCATCCTAATGACATGGTGTTGGATTTGAATAGAATTATTGTGAAGAATGCATAGACGACGCCATAGTTTTCCCTTGTCACTGCCAATACAAATTTGAGGTCATCCGCGTAGTTTAGTCTGGAGTCTGGCCTTCAGAATGTTGTCTGATACCACCTCAGGCTGCTAGGTCTAGCAAAACAGCTGGCAATCACCGATTGCTACCACTGACATTTTGATATAATATGTGTATAGGTAATATGAATGTTTCGTTAAATCATGTGCATTTAAATATGATTAATTATACATCTCAACCGTTCGAATACAATGCAATATGTGATTATCATGAAAATAGCGATCAAATATAACGTGAATATTAATCTCCCGCGGGGTCCATTTAGAGTAGAAGAAGGTACATAAGCAATGTAAAAAATAATTTTTAACATTATTTTGTTTCAATGTCGGTGCGGGACATTTATATCGAAAGAAATGATGATAAATAATGAAGCAATGTATACATCTGAGAGGAATAAATCAATTCTGATTAGAATAGGAATTTATAAGACCCAAAGGTGTGGCATCAGCTTAGAGAGGCCTTCATCCAGCAGTGGATTAATCCAGATGATGATGATGATGATGATGATGATGATGATGATGATGATGATGATGATGATGATGATGATGATGATGATGATGATGATGATGATGATGATGATGATAATGACGATATTATGAATGGGTAAATATAATATCAGCAATTTTGATAAATATAGTAATTCATATGACCAACAGAAATACAAATAACTTAGAGAGGCCTTCATCCACCAGTGGATTGATTCAGGCTCATGATGATAATGGAATTATAAATAGATATAATATAAAATCACTGATTTTGATAAATACAGCAATTCAAATGACAGAAAGGAGTAGAATCAGGCTAAAGATGCCTTTATCCAGCAGTGGATGGGTTCAGGCCGATGATGATAAGGACGATAGAAATAGGTATAATATCACAAATTCGTTAAACCGATAGTAGTAGAATCAGGTTGCGGAACCCTTCATCCAACAGTGGATTGATCCTGGTTGATAATGATGACGATATGAATATGTAGATAAATCTAATATCACCGATTTTGATAAATACAGCAATTCAAATGACAGAAAGGAGTATAATCAGGCTATGGGAGGCCTTTATCCAGCAGTGGATTGGTTCAGGTCGAAGATGATAAGGATGATAGAAATAGTTATAATATCACAAATTCGTTAAACCGATAGTAGTAGAATCAGGTTGCGGAACCCTTCATCCAGCAGTGGATTGATCCTGGTTGATAATGATGACGATATGAATATGTAGATAAATCTAATATCACCGATTTTGATAAATACAGCAATTCAAATGACAGAAAGGAGTATAATCAGGCTATGGGAGGCCTTTATCCAGCAGTGGATTGGTTCAGGTCGAAGATGATAAGGATGATAGAAATAGTTATAATATCACAAATTCGTTAAACCGATAGTAGTAGAATCAGGTTGCGGAACTCTTCATCCAGCAGTGGATTGATCCTGGTTGATGATGATGATATGAATATGTAGATATGATAAATATAATATCACTGATTTTGATAAATACAACAATTCATATGACCGACAGGGATACAATCAGCATAGAGAAGCCATCATCCAGCAGTGGATTGATACTGGTTAATGACGATAATGATGATATAAATGGGTAGGTATATAAAAACACGATTTTTAAATATATAATATAGCAATTTCTATCACCAAGAAAAGTAGAATCAAGTTGGGATAATCTTCATCCAACAGTGGATTAATCCAGATGATGATAATGACGATATGAATAGTAGATAATTATCATAAATTTTGATAAATATAATATATTGGTTCAAAAAAATAGTATTTATAGCCATACTTAAAAAAAAGAACACTATGTGTGTATCCATTAATTTATGATGACGTTACATTTATTTTGAGGTTATGGGTACCTATTTAATTTTTGAGACGATGTTATGAATTAATTCGGATTTAATATCTCTCGGGAACATGATTAAATCAAATAAAGTATGTGTATCAGCCGATCCGATGTGTGTGAAAAATGAATTTAAATTTTAAATTATATTTATATCCAGGCTTTAAATAATTTTCATTGGTTCAAGAAAATAGTATTTATAGCCATATTCTAAAAAACAAAAAAGAACACTATGTGATTGACGTTACATTTATTTTGAGGTTATGGGTACTTATTTAATTTTTGAGTCGATATTATGAATTAATTCGCATTTAACATCTCTCGGGAACATGATTAAATTAAATAAAGTATGTGTATCACTCGATCCGATTAGGAATTGTCTGTCAAAATGCATTTTAATATAAATATCGCACTCAAAATTATATTAGTACTACATTGTTGCAAACATTTAAACGTGACAGCCGTAAAAAAATATTTAAAAAGAATCAAATTTGGAACAGCAGTAGCGCACGCGGCTGTCAAAAGGTAATTTACCAAATGAATTGTACCAAAATTATGGTTTTTTCACCGGAAAAAAGTGCGCCAATTACGATATTTGAATAAAAATAATCAAATCCGTTTGTCAAATAAAGGATTAGAAGGTCTTAAGCGACGAAGACGTCATTCTGTGAGGCGTAAACAGTAAATATGGCGATTGTATACGGTGTGTAAGAGAATATCGGATATAAACGTCACGTACATGTAAAATCATGGAAAATTTCTGAAATGTGTTCAATTCAATCGGTAGATGAATCAGTAGCGCACATTTCGAAGTGAAGATGTAAAAATAACAATAAAATGTCGCTTAAATGAGCTGTTAGTGCATTTTCCAAAATCTCTTAGGATAATAATATATAGAAGATACTACGTCAGGGGCATTAAACAAATTATTTAAAATATTAACAAACCACAAAATATGAAACAATCTACACTTACAATAACATTAATATCAACAAATAATTATGATTAAGGTAAACGTACCAGTAGTTGACCACTTAAGAAAAAAATTCAACAAAAATAACGATTAACGTTTAGCATTACACCGAATGTTGGCAAAGCAAGTCTACTCATAATGGATCAAATGTCTTAATTAATATGACAAGACAAAAATTAAGAAAGGGTCTGTTACAAAAAAATTTTGTTCAATTTTTCAAGACCATGTTTTTGTTCCAGTAGTTGACCATCCAAAAAATTGAAAGTTCCAGTAGTTGACCACTATATGTTTCAGTAGTTGACCATGTCTAATCAGGGGTTCCAGTAGTTGACCACTATATTTTTCAGTAGTTGACCATGTCTAATCAGAAGGCTTTATGGCAGAGTTGCCTCAGGGCTTCCTGTCAGACCACTCTAGCCCATAGCTACTTGAATCAACTTGGTAACAATGGGCGGTTCAGTAACAAGTTACATAGGAGAGGATTTTGTTTGACAGCCAATCATCAGCTTCGGGTAACAAAAGGTGCAAAATTAGTTACTTAAAACTAAAAATTCAAAAATATATTTATTTTAGCAACTAAGTACATACATACTACATAGTAACGCATAGGCTCAGTACTAATCAAAATATAACTTAACATAAAAATCCTTAGATATTCCAAATAAAGTCCAATTATTCCGGAACTAAATAAACATTACGAGTTTTGCTTACTTGTGTCGGATCATTTATGTGGGATACTACCACCTTCCATTCATAGCTAAGTACATCGGGTCGCTCTGGCCATTTCCATAATCTCCCGCACTTTTGCATCGATGAAATAGTAGCTTTTACTTTAGAAATATGGACGATTTTCCCCGGGAAGTATTATAATATAATGTTCATTAATGACTTTCATAACGGGCAGCCACCGAGTTTTAGGCTTAAAGCTTTCATCACTAGACTTATGCCATTCACTCTCCGCTGAGTCTGAAATGTCAACACTTGGGTTAGAAGACTCGGAAGAAAAACGCATTTTCTTCTTGACTGCTTTCAATTCCCCCATTTTTTTTCTTACTTTGCATGCTCATTTAGTTCTTTCTTTCTTTGCCTCTCTGCAGCTCGTTCTTTTTTCAACCGTTCCATTTCTTCTTTCTTCCACTTTTTGTTTACGAAATACTCCTGGCAAGGTTTCCCGGAAACACTGGTGGGGGTTTTTTCCCTTTTTTGCTTTCTTCATGAATTTTTCTTCCCCTTCACCGGGGAAGAAAAAATGTCTCTAGAATGGACTACGAATATTTGATGGACCAGCCACGGGTTCACTGGCGATTGGAGACGAAGTATCATTACAAATCCTTATACCAGCCTGCACTGGCGATTGGAGACGAATCACCATCACAAGTCGTTAGACAGCCACAGGTGCCCTAGCGATTGGAGATGAAACATCTGATCTGATCATAATAATTCATAGTATTCCAGGCGGCCAAAGACATCATATCATCAGATTCCTCTTCTTGCAATGCCTCATCGATGAGTCTGACCGGGTCAGGTGGAGTGATATTTTCCAACTTATTTTTTTACTTTTCGTCACAGTGCGAACAGTGACTTGTCATCTTGATCAAGTTCGTTGTTTTTGCGGAATGATTCAAGATTTTCCTCATCAATGTTTTTACTCAGGATCTCTCTCTAAATACCGCTTGGGATCCTCTGATGAAACCATTGAAGGCACACTTTACGATTCTCCTGGTACTGTTACAGTTTAAGGGCTCCATGGACAAAGTCCACATTTTCGGAAATTTCTTGAGGAATTCTTTTGTACTTGTAGAGGACTGTCGTTGGTGTGACAGCCCCACCGACACTCCCTGTTACTATGACGGTTATGCATTCTTTATCGTCGGCATTTACCTGCTGGTACACTGTCTCGATTCCTTTTTTGGCTAAGACCCTGCTCCCCTAGGGGCGGCAGGTTATATGAAAGTATGGTGAAGCAGGCAGGTTATATAAAAAGTATGGTGAGGTAGGCTGATAAACAATTTGCGGCAAAACTAACGTTAACATTATTAATTATATGGGTACGTTATAATGACCAAAGTAAATCCTCCGTGATGCCCTGCATTTTTTTATCGCGTCGCTATTTCTCGTAAGTTGTCGGCTATTGTTGGCTTGCTTCATTCAGTTGCTATATATTCAGGGCTATAATTCAAGAAATTTTTGTTTTCCGAAGAAAAAATACACAAACCCGTTGCTTAAAAAATAAAAAGTTGACACCTAGGTCATCTACTGGACAGAACCACCCTAGACACTTCTAATTAATAAATAATCATCGTTCCATACTTATTAATGTAAAAATGGTTCAAAACTAAGTGAAATAATTTTATTTAATTTATCTAGTCGTTGACCACCCTGGTCAACTACTGAAAAAGTATTAAAAAAAGTTTGAGTAGTTGACCCCCCCACAAACTTGCTTCCTTGTAAATATAACTTAAAAATTACAAATGATATCGATACTTCAATATTATGACTGCCCGTAATGCATTAACTTGATATTATGAAGTCAAAAACATTAAATTGCCATATGCTTACATCCACTGATATCCTTAACAATTTACTTAAGAAATTAAAAATAAAATGCTTACGGCGTGATGTGTTGTTTTCAAATAGCTGCTATGACGCTCCTATGACATATGGTGATGTGTTAGTTTCTCAATCCGACCACAGATGGCTTCACTTGTCTCAACTTTACAATTTAGAGCAATCCCGTGTCTACGTTTCTTATTTTGGGCATTTTATTGAAAAAAGGTCAACTACTAGTACATGGTCAACTACTGGTACATTTACCTTAGTCAAAATTTACAATAAAAATTTTATAAAAAATAAAATAAAATTATCAATTGAAGTGAGATCGAATAAAAAACAAATACAACCAAAATATGAGTCAAAATTAAATAAAAATAATAAATAATGTACAATATATAAAGTGATGTTATGACAATCCCAAATATTAAATAGGGTATAAAATTGCGTTTTATTAAATAAAAACAACAATACAATGCAGTTCCACCATGAATTGACAGTTGTGACAATTGACTACTGACATGATTTGAATTGACAATTGACTTGTGACAGTTGACAAAAATGAAAAAAAATGGAAATAGAAGATGAACAGTTTCTTTGGAATCCGCAAACATCTAAAATTTCAAGTGTTATCTCGGAACACGAAAATTCAGATATACAAAACATTCCTGAGGCCAGTCCTCACATATGGATCAGAATATTGGGTCATCAGTGACAAATCTGAAAATGGTATTCTGATTTTGGAACAAGAGATCATGAAAGCGATATTTGAAGCAAAGAATTTAGATGGAGTGTGGTGGATACGTCACAACCGCAAAGTACTTATACGGGGGATTTGCAGAACCAAACATTATCCAAACCATCAAAATTTCTTTACTGGAATGACTCAGTCATGTTCAACGAATAGACCCGGGTCAACCGGTCCGGAAACTTTTTAATGCGTGGACGTCTCGTCTGAGGAATATTGGGATCATTTTCCCTTATACTTTTGGCATTACTCGCAATAAGCATGGGTTGTTACCAAGTACAGGAGGACAGCTTTTTGGATTCCTCCCGGGAAGCGAGCAATCCTCAGCTCCCCAGCGGCTTCGTCTGTAGAAATATGCCTTTGCAGAAATTACTAATGGTTTTATATTTACTTTTTTGAGTGCCACATTTTTTTCAATTTTACCATCTAGCTCCACGCAGGTACATATTAATTATTATTATCTTCTCTGGTTAGTTGTAACATTATTTTTGCATAACAGTATGTCAAGTTGATTGGTCAATATTGTTTGAACAGTAATGATAGAACGATCCCAGTAAAGTTTGAGCAATCATTTTCCAGAACTGCGATCGGTTGATGTTAATCATTGTTATATGGGGTATTTTCATCTACCAGTCTAGTGTATAAGGCTGTTTCCATGACAAAACAGAACAATGATAAATATAATTATGACCTTTCAGGAAAAATATAAATTTAATATTGAAATTGTCCTATCTCTATTATGTTGATAGATTTTTAATAGCACAGATTTTCAATACGTCATAATAAATCAAATTACATACCTAATTTCTGCATTCCTAATCGCTAGAAAGCTTCAAATAAACGGGACTTTGCCGGCAAGCTTAGGATATCTCATCTTAATCAATATAATATGTTCAAAATGATTGGGTGACTAGGTACAACGAAATAATGACTTAACCTAACCTAAGCTAACCCCCTTGTATGAAAAAGCAAGGAATTCAATAATCGAATTAAAAAAAAAACCTAAGTTAACCTAACCTAAATAGATTCCACAAAAATTAATGTTTCATTTTTCCCCTGGCTGTTCTGTTTTGTCATGTTCTGTCTGGTTACCATAATGCTAATTAATTGCTGGTGCACTTTTTTTACATTATCATAGCGATTTGTACAGTCCACACCGGTTAGCTTTGGGCAAACCCTAATTATGCGGTCTAAGGTTTTATGTGTTCTTCTACAGCATGGGTGGCCAACGCGCGGCCCGCTGGGGGTCAACTTGTGGCCCGCGGAGCAGAGAGAAAATAAAAATAATATCAAATGCTGCCGCTAGATGTGTAATTTTGCAAATTGAGATTCGATATTGGCTCAAGATTTAAAAAAGGACCGTGTGCTTTTTGCTGCATTTGCAACGCCATTCTCCTTGCAACGCCATTCTCCGTAGACGTGAATTTATTACTGGGAAATTTACAAATGGAGCATTGTGAAATATGTTGCGATGAATAATTAAAGGAGAAATTCCACCAGGTTGGTTTGGAAGAGTTTTACAAAACATATTTGGACAAGGAGAAATATCTTCCACTTTACAAACATGCTCTAATGATGACTTCTCTATTTGGGAACACTTACACGTGTGAACAGCTTTTTAGTCAGATGAAGCATAATATCAAATCCCGAGTGAGAACACGAATCACTTAGTTCTGCCACACAAAATCAAACTTCTCACTAAAATTTATTATTACCACGTTTTTATTAGCTTGTATTCTTGTTTGTCCGGTACAGATTTTTTCTTGTGTGTCCAGTATACATTTTTTCTTGTTTGTCCAAGATTTGTATTGGACGATTGAAGACTTTTAACTAACTTCCCGACTAGCTAGACATTTGAAACTTTTAGAATATATCAGAACCGACGACAATGTATTCTTTTAGTACTTTTAGCCATTTTTAAGCAGAATTGAATTCATTTTCAGTTAATTCTGTTTTGTATAGAAAGTTATTATTGTTGCTTGCTAAGGGGGTCCTAGTAACTAAATTATTAATATATACGTGCGTTTCTATGGAAATCAATATGAAATGTCAAAATGACATTTCAATATTCTATATTTATTCAGTATTTCTATCAAGTACAATAAAAAGTTTTTATTAATACATAGAATTGTCGAGTTTATAAGATTCAACAGAAAATTTAAAAACGTGGTATATAAAAAGTTCTTTTTATCTTGTAATTATTATTTTGTTTATTTTTATTATTTAAAAAAAGTCTAATCTAATAAATATATTGTTTGATTCTCATTTTTGTTTTATTTTATTAATATCAGTGGCGAAGGGTGGAGGTAGGCTGTTACGATTCGCTATAAATAGTGCACACTAAACTTTTTTAGTAATAAACAAATATGTAAGTCTGAAAAAGTTTAATGTGCACTATTTATGGCGGATCTTAACAGCCTACCTCCAACCTTTGCCACTGATTAATATATACTATATATATATATATATTTCTTTTTTGTTATGAACAATAAAAAAAATCGGTTGTGCGGCCCGGTAGGAAATTTCATTTTTCGAATCTGGCCCGGCTGCTGAAAAGGTTGGCCACCCATGTTCTACAGTCTTCACCACCTGAATTTATCATCTTCTATAACGTCTTATATTATTATTATTGCTACGTCCAAATGAACTTGCCAAAACAAATGATATTATATGACAATATGTGGCTGCGATGATGAAAATGTGAGAGAGGTATACTGAAATGATCAGATGAGAGATAAAATTCTCAAATAGGTTTTCAATATGGAATTGAATTATAAATAGATAACTGATTTAGCAGAATACTGTTACCTTATTACTTTGTTCGTGTGAACGTCTTGACTTTCTGATTTGTAAAGTTTACTATAAATATGTACGTTAAATAAATATGAATTGAATTGAAAGCCACACAATTAAAGTTTATTATATTTCCCAACAGCTTACGATGTCCAAGAAAATGCGGACTTGTTCTACAAAGACACTCCGAACGGCGTGAGTAAGATTGTGGTGGGGAGATTTGGGAAGTTCAACCAGACTCTGGCCATCATAGGTGGAAACTGCTCCGTGCACGGCGTGGACCACCTTGGCAACGAACTCTTCTGGAATGTGGTTGGAGACCATGTCAGATCTATGACACTCATGGACTTTGACAAAGACGGAGCCAATGAAGTGAGCGCTGATTTTAACTACCCCTTTACGCTGGTAGCTTTTCATTTTTAACAACATATTATTATTTACATAATTTTGAACCGCAGAAATATGCCTATTAGAAAAAATCCTAGAAAAACAAATTGTTCCGAACGGGACTTGAACCCAAATCTATCACATTCCGTACGGTGAGTTGTACCAAAATCATTACTGCAAATCGCTATATAGGCACCAATATGCTGACCAATGAATGGCTCAGCACATTTATTCTATACACAAGACTGCTATCGGCAGCTATCGAGGGTAGTTTTTTGTATTTTTGTATCAAAGTATTAACACTTATTGTGTCAATTACAATAAGTTAGTTGTAATTGTTACATTAAAGGCCCATCCATGGACTGAAACCGTATGCGGTTTAGATCCGTGTGCCATACTAAGCTTATGATTTTTGTTCATGAAAATATATTTTCACTAAATTTGTAAGTGTAAGTGTACGGTATAAACGCATACGATCAGATGCTTATAATATACTTTGTGGAAATATATTTCCATGACCAGAAAAGATATGCTTAGAGCACACGGTTCGAAACCGCATACGGTTTCAGTCCATGGATGCCCTATAAGTGCTATGTTTTAACAGCGCCTCTCTTGGCTGTGATAAATTTTAGAGTGAGACAGACAGTTTTGACGTTATAATTGTTACAATAAGTGCTAATACTTCGATAAAAAAAATGAAATACACCTTGATAGCTGCCAATAGCAGTCTTGTGTATAGAATAAATATGTGCTGAGCGATTATTGGTCAGCATATTGGTGCCTATATAGCGATTTGCAGCCAATGATTTTGGTACAACTTGGTATATAGAATAGATGCGCTGATAGAGGTTATATTTACGAGGGATACTTGTTAGCCATTCACCCAATCAAACGGGTGCTTAGAGCGAGATAGACAGTTTTGACTGTTTGGACGTCTAACTTATTGTAACAATTTATAATATTTCGATACAAACATATGAAAAACTACCCTTGATAGCTTCTGATAGCAGTTTTGTGTATAGAATAGATGGGCTGGTTTCCTTATGAGATGTTAGAAATTATGTTTGCATCAAACTTTTTCAAATTTATCTAAAAGAATATATCGTTAATCAATGATGACGTCTTTTTGGTTCCACCTGGTGGTTTATTAATTTTATGTCATTTAACCAAACTTGATCAGATCATCAATCCAGAGCAGTTGAGTGAATATGGAGATGTACAATCTGATTGTATTTAGAGGGGCGGATAAACATTGTACCACCTTCAGGGCGGACAACAAATGTCACTTCAGTCTAATGAAGGTGCTACGTTACAGGGTATTGAACCGACACTTAAAATGTATGTTATACCCCATTTATCAGTGGCGAAGGGTGGAGGTAGGCTGTTAAGATCCGCCATAAACAGTGCACATTAAACTTTTTCAGACATACATATTTGTTTTCATTGAAATAAGACTACAATTTACAGATAGTGTTGGTTAGTTTTTAAAATTCAATTAAACCATTAGAAACCAAGCCATAATAGATAATAGTCAAAAAATACATGTCTATTTCTAAAATATCTAAAAGTATGCAATTAAATCATACATAACTTTGAATATTTTGTAAATAGAATAATATTTTTTATTTATTATAGTTTGGTTTAGTCAGGGCTTAATGAATTAAAAAAATTAACCAACAATATGTGTAATATGTATATTTAATCCAACGAAAACGAATAACTATGAATGAAAAAGTGTGCACAATTTTGTCGTATTGCCCAAATTAGACCAAATCTATTATGGTTTCGTTTAGGCATGGTTTAATTGATTTTTAAAAACTAACTTAGTTCAATAAAAACAAATACATATGACTAAAAAAGTTTAGTGTGCACTATTTATAGCGAATCTTAACAGCCTACCTCCACCCTTCGCCACTGCCATTTATACATATATGGATTTACTGCTGACAGTATGTATTATCACGGCCATAACAAGAAAATGCACGTGTAAACATGTATTATCAAATTATCATGCAAGTTGCAAGATTGCATGCATGAATCAAAAAAATTCGGAAGCTTCTGAATTTTCACGCGACAGTTGGTTGGTTCGATATCTGCGACTGCGCAGTAGAACGATAGTGGCGAACCTGCCAGTAAAAAAATGAACTACACCGCGCAGAGACTCATTTTGGGGTTAACCGATTTTCACTACCTGTCAAATAGTACTATAAAATGACGTTTACTCTTGAAGAATGAGATTGGCGAGACAGTCAGTACTTTTACATGTAAACAGTTATTATCGCAATAGTTTAAAATACACACCATTGCTGCAAGTAAATCCATGCACGTGTACATGCGCTATTATACTAAACACTAATAAGACCAATATTATTGTTATGTATGCTCTGGAAACTTGATGGATGACCAAAAACATAGAAAGAGTGTCGGGCTCATTCGAGTGGAGCGTGCTGTGTGGTATCTTTGAACTCAAACAATAACGAGCTGCACACTTTGTACATAAACCCGCACATCGTACAGTCCATTAAACTGATCCATCTTAGATGGCTGGGCCTTGTACACAGAATTGATTAGTTACACATGACAAAGACACTGACCTTTGGAATACCGGAAGGCAAAATAAGACCTGGTCGATCTCCTACAAGATAGAGGGATAGTGTCGAGCTGAATAAAGATTGTGGACATCCAAAACTGGAAGGAAGCGGCCAGGGCTCGAAATGGACCGGAACGCACCGGAGCGCCGTTCCGTTTCATGTAAATTCCCAAAATTATAGCTCCGTCTCGTGGAAAAAATAATTTAACAATCTGGCCATATAACAGTGATTTTTATAAAATATACAAGTAACTGTGTTAATATTTTCAGAAAACTATTGAGTGCTCCGGTTCGTAACATTTGCCATTTCGAGTACTGGAAGCGGCTTTAGACAGACCTGGTTGGAGGCACGTACTATAGATGGGTTGTAGTGCTAAGAAGAAAAAATGTAGATACAACCGGCAAATAGTAGACGTGTTGTAATACAAAAAGTTCACATGAATACCTCGCGGTATAGTGCAAACTCTTCGGTTTCCAGTTACTGGTAGGCTGCGCTGACTACACCATCAGAGTGCTGAAGGAAGACCAAATTCTGGTGGAGATGTCGGAGACGGAGACTGTTATCGGAATGGCGATGATGCAGGAGAGCCGCTTCTCTTACAGCCTCTCCAATGGCACCGTCGGAGTTTACGAAGAAGGCATTCGTCTGTGGCGCGTGAAAGTAAATCAATTTAGTTTAATAACCGATTTTCAATAGTACGTAACTCAAAGACAATGCAGCTGGATAAAAATTGGCTGCATTGTGGATTCATTTGTAGCAAACTTCACACTATTATCGCCTCTGTCAAAAACCACAAACATTTCCACACAATAATTAACGATTCAGTCAATTTCATACATTATTAGATGTGCATCTATTGCCAAGATAAACCCTGAAACTTGCATTTGTTGTGGTGGATGTTATTATTTAATTACCACATACATGACCGTTTCGAATATTATGAAACGTGTTTGACTTGTATCAGAACCAAAATATTCAAATTGTAATGCAAAAATATAGTTGTTTTCTATTAAACCTACTACACACCTATGTATACCTATATATACATGTGTCCAAACAACAGCAACCAATGTTTTTATGCGATTGCTATGCCTATTGTTTTTTTTTTATTTCACTGCGGATGGAGAGACAATTAGTGTTTGTTTTAGGGCTCCAATTTTGGTGTGTGAAAGTATATGAACACTCGTATAAATTGTTTGTGAGATATAATGCAAATGTAGTCCATGAAGGGATAAGCCTAAAATTTCAAACGGACTCTGGACATACTGCGTGCAAATACTACAAAAACTTTAATTGTTTAGAACGTATATTTAAATGAATTGTTACAAAAATCACATAGGTATATCATACATCCAAAATACATCTAAAATGTCAATTGCCAAAGATAGTGACTATAAAAAATGATTACATGTAAATATTACATTAATTCACCGTAGCACAGTTCGCCATGAGCCTAATTTCTACTGTCTTTCCCTTGTATTACGTAGTTTTAGGTACAAGTCGGTTTATAAGAAGCTAGGCGGGAACTGCGCAAATTTTGGCAAAATTCATAAATTCAAAAATGAAAACCTAACCTAACCGAACATATAATCCAATATATCAGCTATTTTCAAAATTTGTTTGCCGCTGGCTTGCTGTGATCCAACATGACCCGTGTTTTATTTAGACATGAATTTTATCTCAGTACTATACGACCCGAAGTGGTTGGACGGTTTTCAATGTACGACCATTATATTTCTGATGCAACATTTCACGGTGTAGTTTGATATGGTGAACTGCATACATATAAATTTCCAGACATGATAAAAAATATCGCCATGTTTCAATGCACCAACTTACAAAATATTAATTCTTCATTCCAGAAATGCCGTCAATAATACTGAAATATTACGCGTTCACAAGTCTCCGTCTAGTTCTAGTACAAAGTACAACCCAAGCTCTTTGGCTCTTACTGTCTAATGCTCAAGGCAATGGCTTCTCATACCAAAGTTTCTGAATTCAAATCCTGGTGAGGTCACAGTACATAATATACGTGATGTTCTCAGGCCTGTGTTTTCATTTGGACAGTACAAAGGTTTCTTCAACATCTTTTGTATTGCTATAATATTATATTATAGCATTATTTAATAAACAAGTACGCTGAAGAAATTTGCAGTTACAGAACATATTGTATGAATGTATCAAGTAATTGTACATTTCAGAAATGAGGCGTCTAATTACAAAAAGCGACAAGTCCACAATTCAATATTTTCGGGAAACAACTTTTTATGTTGAAACATAGCTTCAATTATTTGTTTTAACGTTAGATTATTTTTTCCCTTGTATTCTATGTCGAAATTAGAACCAAATGGCAATTTGTTTCAGCCGATAAACTCTTAAATGTAATAAATATAGGCAAAATAAAATTGGACGTAGCGCTATTTGTATCTCACTTTTTAATTTACTCCGCATAAGGCACATATTTCCGTGGCACTGTCATGAGTTTACCAGATGCTACAGCATGGGAGAGGCTCTTTTCAATATTGAACGTTCCCTTATTGGTTGACTTAAGCACGCGCGAAATCAACGAAGCTTTAAATAATATGAAACACGGACTTGGCGCTTTTTGTAATAAATCGAGACTTAAAATATTTTTTTTCGTAGGGTTATGTCGCGTTTTGGAATTTATAGATCAATACATATTGTGTAAAATTATACAAAGAATACGTGCGTATTTTTTTCTCGATTTTGACCAAATGTGGACTTATCGCTTTTTGGAATTAGACACCTCAAATATAGAATATTCAAAACGAAATCAAAATTTATACAATTGATCGTTGTTTGAAAGTTTGAGATATGAGATGATGATATATGTAGACTGCTGACTAGATAATTACTTTTTAATTACGACATTTAAATAGCATGCTAATTACATCGAATGGCCAACTGATTGTTACGCGCTAGGTGCATCTTTAGCGTCCAATGACTTAATATATTCACTGCTGACCAGTTAATTACTTTTTAATTACCACATTTAAATATCATGTTAATCATATCCAATGGCAAACTACTGCAAACGCGCCAGTCGCGATGTTAGCACTAAATGAATTAAATGTATTTTTGATTTTCAGTCTAAAAATACTCCAGTGGACATCTACAGCTACGACTTGCTGGGAACGGGAAACAATCAGCTCGTAACGGGTTGGACGAACGGCAAAATCGACAGCCGGGACGTTAAGTCCGGGGAAGTACTGTGTAAAGACAACATGGGGCATTCCGTGGCCGGGATCGTCCGAGGGGATTACCGCGGACAGGGGAAAGAAGACTTGATCTGTGTCTCCGTGGAAGGAGAAGGTATGTATCATTAATAATAAAATTCATTACAATGGATATTGAATTGAAAATGACAATTTGTTTTATTTTTAAATCATAACAAATGGTCATCATTAATAATTATCATTCTTGATCATGATGAAATATATTTATTTTTATCTTTGAATTTCGTAAAACACTGCACTAATGTATTGAAAATGTCAGTCTCAAGTTTCTACTGGGTAAAACATAATTATTGTATGGATATATTAGATTGATATTATAAAAGTCTGTGCATTAAAAAACTCATTTTTAAAACAAGCTTGTTTGATATCTGTACATCATTGTTCTGGGGAGTTTCTCAATTACGGTTGATTCAATAAATAATAAATGAAAGATGTCTCTCGCTTCCCCGAGTTCGAGGGTACACAACGTCAGCCAGCAACGCATCCAGCGTGAACACGAAGATGGAGCAGGACACGATGAGCGAACTGTTTTCGCGGAAGCAGGCTCTCATGCTGGAGCTGAAGCATTACGACAGCAATGTTAAGTTCAACGAACAGTTCGACAGGAGCCGCGAGTCGGGTGATTCTCTACCCAGCTCCATGGGTGTCATCCCCGCAAACACTCGACTGCAGATAGGACTCTCTACTAATCCTGGAGAAGGGGATAAAAAGGTCGGTAATAAATAATGAAAGAGTTTGAGCCGTACCTAGAGGGAATCGTTTAAACGTTTTTTATCATATTTTGTGATTCTTTAGTTTTGCAATTTATATGATTTTTCATCTAAATAATGATTGATTGTATACAATACCTACTAATTCTGTAACACTAACCCTTGGGAAACTGGGGCTAGAAAACTCCAGGGGTGGTAGCAGAGAATACAAACGTTATGGATCATTTTGTGTTTTGAAGCCATGAGGCTGTACGCATGTGAAAGGACACATTTTATGGTTTTCTACCATTTCGACTCACTTTATGCAGTACACCCGATCCTCTTTTTGCACTGTTTAAAAAAAGTACCGATTATTTTTTATTTACACTGATTTTTTTGCTTTAATAGTTTAAAAAAACTAAAAAGAATTAAAATACGTAAGTACATAATTTTATCAAAAAATTGTATTGCATTTCGTATTTTGAGTTGATTTTAACTACCTAATGGAACCTATCTACCATTTTTGTATGGGCACCTTATCTTTTTTACACGGTAGTTTTTGGTACGTATCCCCTACTACATCTCTCTATCCTGGACCAGACCATCATATTGCGTTCTTTTGGCTTATCTTAAAACCTCCTCATTGGTAATGTGATCAGTCCAGGAAATTTTACATCGGTAGGTGCGCCGATACAGCCAAATATTGAAAGCCTCCAGTCTTCTGTTTCATTCTTTTAACGATAAGGCTTTGACTCTATGGATCGGTACTGGTATGACGTACCACCTGATCGCTCTCGGACCTATGTCTGGATTGCAGAAGAGATATTTACCGGAAGGCCTTATTAAATTTTAGTTTCAGGGTTCTTGCCAGACTTTGACTTGTATTGCGGATAAAGTTTTTACATTTTCCAGGCGCACGTTGAAGTGTCAGTCTCCACAAACAACTTCACTATCATCAAAGTGGTGATGATCTTCGCCGAAGGGATTTTCGATGGGGAGACCTTGATCCAGCACCCGAGCGAGTCTCAGCTCAGCAACACCATGGAGATACCGCTCTACCCGCCGAAAGATGTTGCCGTAGATATTCACATAAAGGTATCGGTTTTGTAAATCGATTTCATCATCCCGACTGAGAGTAAATAAATATGACAGATTGATTTTCGAGGATGTTTAATTTAAATACGGTAAAACCTTTAAATAACAAATTCGGGAGCATTCGCTAAAGCCGAAAGTACATTTTGTAATTAAATAGGTTTTCTAAATGTATAGGTATGTTAAAAAAATTATAAATTAGTTAGTTTATGTATCTGTTTTTAATTATTTAAGTATTAAACTATAGTACTGATAATTAACAATGTTCTTAAAAAACACAAAAAACAACCTAATTATCACATGGCCGGCATGTGTCAAATCTACTAATACCATGCAACAACTGCGGCCAATGCTGTGTGCTGAAATTTCGGAAAGGCAGAACTTACTGGAGACAATATTTTGTTTTATTCAAAATAGCCTATTTGAGTCAATGTAATTTTATTGTCTGTTAAATACACAAATGAGATGTCGTATATTTATTTATGAGAAACTAGGTAGCCATTTTTATTCAAGATATTCTTTAGTTCACAAAAATAGGTTATTTCTGATGTAAATAAATCGCTAATTAATCCTCACATCTCGTGATGGGGATCACAAAGCCGAGACACGGTATGCAACATATTTTCCTGTCGCCGGTTGCAGGCTTTCGTGGGCTACCCCGATAGCCGCCAGTTCCACGTGTTCGAGCTGACCCGCCAGCTGCCGCGCTTCTCCATGTACGCCATGCCAGATGCGGAAGGGGGCGAGCTGCGCCAGTCTTCCCTCAATATCCCCGGCAGCCACGTTGCGTTTATGGTGACGGAGCGCATGCAACGTATTTGTATCTGGATCAACCAAAATTTCTTGCTACCCGATGACGTGGACGTGAGCCTTGAAGAGTCACGTGACTTGCACATCCTGCTGCACTGCCTCCGGGACGGCTCCGACCTGCTGATGGACTTCGAGGCGGACGGCCGAGTCAAGTTCAGCACCACCAACATGGGGCTGGCGGGTGATCTCATCCAGAGTTTAGGCGTCTTTCTCAATCTCGAGCATTTGCAGGTTCAATATTTATAGTTGTACTACTACTATTTTTCTAGTATAATTAGCTGCTAATTTCTTTATATTTTAGGATAATTTTTGACGGATCAAATCAAAAACACAACGGGTTTTTCCCGGACTACACTGAGATAAAAACACCTTGCATTAGTATTGCGAACCGTTTTACTGAGACTTTTTTATATGAGAAAATCATGTCTGATTGCAAATAATAGCGCGTAACTGAAGTAAAATGTCAAGACAGGCCACCATTTTCTTTTTTATTTACAAACAATGCTACCAATGCAGAGTATTAACTTTACCATAAATTGCCCATATTATAACCATACAAAATTGTTTTGAAATCAGCCATCAAAAATAATACCTGTAATGATTCTCTCTAAGTATAGCCTAAAATCTGCTGAATGGACAGTGATTAGGTTGCCTGATTATAACTAACATTCCCTTTCGCAGTCGAATGCGTAAGGCACTGGCTTCTCATCCGGGGTCTTCGCCTTCGATTCCCGGTGAGGTCATAATGCATTTGTGTTATTTTCTCACAGCCAGGGTGTTTATGTGATTGTTTCACTACTACTACTGCTACACTATTTCACTACACTACTGTCATTGGCCCATATGCCATGTTGTAGTATTAAAAAATAATAATATTTATTAAATATTATTAGTATTTATTTAATTAATTTGTGTGTGAGGATAGATTAATCTGAGCAGTAAAAAATATGCGTATAAATATTTAATATTTTTTTGCATAGATAAACGACTTTGTTAAATCATTGTTACAAAAGAAAGTACCCACCTAACGACCTTTAGTCTATTGAGGCAAACCAAAAATCTGGCATCACATAATATTTTCTACTATGCGGAGGTTGGAGACATTTTTGCAGAGAAAATTTTACAGAATGTATACGTGAACGTTGGCGATTGTCGATGTTTTACAGTCGAAGGGAGACTTTCCGGCGGAGGAGGCGAGGCTGCGGGAGCTGGTAGAGCGTCTGGACAACATTCAGAAGACGAGGATGCGCCTCGACACGGACGTGGCTGACAAAATGCAGACTATACGACACCTCGTCACCATGGCAGAGGAAAAAAGAACACACGATTTGTGAGTCACACTTTGATACATCATTCTTTCTTCTGTGTTGAATGACCAGGGGCCTTATGTTAGAACTTGCGAGTCGTGTGAAACATCGTAGTTATTCGCGAAAGTGACGTAGGTTATCGAAATATGGCATGTCGAAACTTATCACTACCTGAATTAGTCATAATCCGTGTCGACATTATTGCCCATACCAAAGGGTACTTGTGACCAGAGGCGGCCATACGACTTGAGTCTCTCTCTCTCTCTCATTAATGTCTCGCGCCGATACGTAGGTAGTTTAGTTTTCAACTGTCAAAGGTGAAGGGGCTAAACTGCGATCAGATACTATTATCTTATCTTTACTCGCGAGAATAATTACATATTATTATTTTATATTTCGCCAAAGCATTGGTTTTAGGATCACGTAATCATCCGCGAAACAGATCAAATAATTATGCTAACTTATCTGAAAATGCTTTTTTACTCAGTGATGCACTATTTATACGTAATTTCCGCTTAAACAAAGAGCTTTTGCTACTTTTGCACGAAGAAGGACGTGAATTCATGTACCTATTTCCATGTTTATTTTGATATTTCGTTTCGTATGTGACAGTGACCTTGAAAACAAAACGTCAAAATGAATGAGTTCGCCACGGAAAGAACACGGCAATTACCAATTTATAAACAATAAAGATGCCAAATTATTATATTATTCACAATGTTACTTAATACTATGTTATCTTGAGTTCAATTAATTATGTTAATGTTTTATAATGGTTTGTAATGAATAAATACCTACATAAAAATAAATGTTATTGAAGACCTGTGTTTATTTTGTTAAATCTTGTTTTACAGTGTAATAATATTATATGGTTTCGCATTTATGTAAGGTTATATTCTACGTACATATATCTATATCATATTATACTAAATCAATCGAATATTATAGGAATTATACACAAACATAACCAACAAAAATAATGAATTCGTTTGACATTTCATTTTTGACGTTTCATCTCGTACCATAGACATCGATTTTCTCGGTTCTGGCGATGTTGCCAATTGGTCACTCGCGAGTTAAAATAGTCCGTAGCGAGTGGCTTCAAAAATAGGTATTATGGTATACGGTATGAAACGGGCGATACTAACTTGTCATACCGCACAGTTTTCGACCACACGAGTCGATAGTTACGAATTCGGGCTGCTGGCCAGCATTGCTAACTTAGCATATTTCTTGCTAGATCTAGCATTTTTGAATAGCCTAAATAAATATCTATATGGCGTTAAAACTAAAAAACTGGCATTTTAATGCACCCTGAACAATGTGAAATTTTCATAAAAAAAGCTAGAATTTCCTGATTATCAACTTGTGGGTATTTGGTACCTTATTTTTTTAACGATATAATTTGTAACATACAATATTAAAACACTTTGTACCTACCTAAATTCATTTTTAGTTTATTAATATTGAACAATGATTTTTTTTTTAAATCTTTGTTCTCTTGAAAGCAGTGATTACAAATTATTCATGTGCCAGTTTCTAGATATTTCTTTCTAGCATTTTTTCTGCTAACTATGTAACTTATTTTCTTAGGTACTGTACTGGTAACACAACGACAGCATTTGATAAAGAGGATTCTGTGGTGCACGTGTTTTCATACATCCGTCTGTTTTTATACAAGAAAAACCATTCACAGATTTATTGATGTTATTTTGCAAAAGCAATATGTTACAATTGAAATGACAGGACCTTCTATAAAAAGTTTCGTGAATTTGAATGATGTGGGCGTCATACGTCAATTTAATTAAATTCACAGTTTGACATACATATCGGTATATGTGCCGCGCACTGATGTACAGCAAGGGAAATAGAACTCTATACTGCAGCATACATTGAAAATTATGAATTACAGATGAAAATATTTTACCAGGTTTCACCGAATACCCAGTCTAGGTAAAATTAGCGTATTCATGTAGTGGTGAGCCACACTAAATCGCCTGGAGAACATCACGAGTCCTGCGGGTCGTGCATCGCTGATCTAGATAATAATGGTTTATTGTATATGAGACTTCTTTTAGACTTGTAGTACTAATGTAAAGAGATTTTATCACAAGTCTGCATGCAAAAAGTAACTGTAGTAGTAAGGTAAATGCATATTATATAAAACAAGAATAATTATATAGTGTTCAAATTTTAGTTTATATAATTTTATTATAAATGACTTTCAGCTAATTTAACTATTCATACAGATAACTTTTATGGTCAGCTTCATTTTCATATACAAAAGGTGTAAAATAAATTGATGTCGAATAACATTTCCAGGCCAGACATGCTGCAGTGTTACCGAGAGTTGATGGACATCAACGGCGATCTGATAAGGGGAAACAACATCAGACTGGCTAACCACTCCGAGGGATCCGACACTCTTAAAGAAATCAACCTCATCATTCAGAGGGCGTCCCGCCTCAGAAGTGAGTGACGTACAAAGAATAATAAACCTTACATAATACGAGGGTGGGTCAATAATTCCTTAGAAAAAAGCATTAAAACAGTTTTTATTTTTGTATTTTTTTTTTATTTCTCAACATAATCTCCTTGGAGCTCAATACACTTGGTTAGACGTTTCTCAATATTTTTTAAACCGTCAGAAAAATAAGTTTTCGGAAGGTCCTCAAAATAAGCATTTGTCCGATCGATGACTTCTTCATTTGAAAAAAAACGTTGTCCACTTAGCCATTTTTTTAAGTTTGGGAAAAGGAAAAAGTCACTGGGGGCTAAATCTGGCGAATACGGTGGGTGGTCGACCAATTCGAACTTCAATTCTTCAATTTTAGCCATTGATCGTAAACATGTGTGAACACGGGCATTGTCCTGATGAAAGAGGATTTTTTTCCTGTTTAAATGAGGCCGTTTTTCTTCAATTTTGTTTTTTAGCTGGTCCAATAAAGATGCATAATAATCCCCTGTTATTGTTTTTCCTTTTTCCAAATAGTCAACGAAAATAATTCCACGTGCATCCCAAAATACAGTAGCCATAACCTTACCAGCTGATTTTACGGTTTTCGCCTTCTTTGGACATGGTTCGCCTTTCGCAATCCACTGCTTTGACTGTTCTTTCGTCTCGGGAGTATAGTGGTGTATCCATGTTTCATCTACAGTCACAAAGCGACGAAAAATTTCATCCGGATTGCGTTGCATGAGCGACAACAGGGCTTTAGAGGCCACCACCCTATTGCGTTTATTGTCGACTGTGAGCAAACGCGGCACCCATCTTGCAGAAATATTTTTCATGCCCAATTTGTCATGTAAAATAGAAATGACGCTACCTTTTGAGATCCCTGTAACCTCATCTCACTCAACTTTAATCTTCGGTCACTTAACCTTTCTAACGCGGCAACTGACTTTAGTCAGCCTATACGCGCGAGTCATCCGCGCGTCAGCTGACTAAAGTCATTTCGATTTTCGTTTGCCTAGTACTGCTTTCCGCCAGGCGCGAATAATTCGAATATTGATTTAATTTATTCAAAAATCATCCTTCTCTTGACATCTGTCAATGGATAGCCTAAACTTTTGTTCTATCTAATTTAAATAAATATTTTTCGGGAGCGTGTCTTGAATAAAAATATATCAGTCATCGGGCCAATTCAAATTTGCCGCGTATATAGTGTCTTATCGCTTCTTAGTGCATGTGCGCCGAAGACATTTGACTGACGTGTTTGTAACGATACGAGTTTGCGATATAATAAGTTATATTGTTTTTTAGTGATTGAAAAACTATTTGGTGCGTAAACTGTTAAATAGAATATTCGAAAGTTACATTGATCAAAGTGAATTTACAAAATATTTTTACAAAAGGAATGCTTTTGGAGATTGCATTCATTCGCCTATCTGCCATTATATTATCCGCGAGTTTATAGTTTCGGAAAATAATTTGAACCAGGTGTCATTTAAATATACCTAGAAGTCCGCGATTTAATATGTCTCTTTGTTTATCATTGATTAACATTTTTAAATACTATTTTCTGGTTATAGTATTAGGTGAAACAGACAAAAATTATTTATTTACCCTAGTTATCAGCCATTTATAAAGAAAAGACACGAACACTCAGACGCCCGTTCCCGCATAAATGCGGAAATTGTCGTATTACGCAAACACCAGGTGCCGCGCTACTGAATTTTTATACACTGCGCGGCAAATCATCGTCTGCTGGTGTGAGACAGACACTTGAGAATTATTTTTTTCGTAATACTATTCAAAAGGGTTTGATTCATGACTACTATTTTTTTTATGTAGAATTCTTCTTATATTTATAGTCGAAAATAACTCGAGTTACTTACTATCACGTCATTATAATAAAATAAGAGATTACCTATTCTAGTACCAGGTTATTGAAGTAATATAATAAAAAAAAAACAAATGAACTTGAAAATAAAATTGTGGTGACTATAAAGCATTTAGAAGTGCAAAAAGTGTTTGAAATTTAATATTTTACGAATTGTAATAGGTATTCGAAAAATAAACCATTTTGTTATATAAACTATGTGTCATTCGATTCCATTCAGTTCGGGGTCAATGGTAGGTACAAACCAGGCACTGGTGGTAAGTACATCACTCTCAAATAGCCAGTAGTTCTCAAGGATGATTTATTTATACTCGGCCTGCAGTGCTGCAATGTGTATGCGAGTTCAAACAAAAGTTACACAGTTTGAGATGTCCTGGATGCTATAAAAATGAGTTATTTATGACTGATATTTTTTCAACACACTCAACAAAAATGCTCATAAAAGTCATAAACCATATTATTATTCATTATGTGTATGACATATTTGTCGAAATGGTAGCCGGTAGACTATAAGAATACTGAACTGTTCTTACACTTGTTAATCTGTCATCGACGCATTAGTCCAGCACCATTTCGTAAGTGTCATGGCGCCGCTCGAGTAAGCTGGCATTTTTTCAATGAAGAAGTCTTGTTCGTGATTTCTTATCAGATTTAGGCGACGAATGTTTATTTTTAGAGTCACATAAAATATTAGGTTCTGTCATAATCATTTTTGAACTTGACTCCGATTTTTTACTACTCTATTTGTGTATGTTTGACTGACATTTATTACGATTTATTGATGCTTGAAATCACAACGCGCACTGTTGTACTAAGTCGGGATTCGTAACGCTTAGAAAGGGTTAACACCATATCGTGGATTTTATTGATCATTTCTGGTGTAGTCACCTCTACAGGACGTCCTGAGCGTGGTTCATCCTTTGTTGATGTACGACCATGTTTAAATTCATTTAACCAGTTATAAATAGTTGCAAGTGAAGGAGCAGATATGCCGTGAACTAAATCCAACTCATTTTTTATTTCCTTTGCTGTTAACCCTTTTATATTAAAATGTTTAATAACAGCTCTAAACTCAATTTTCTCCATTTTTGTAAACAAGCAAATTTTTTTTTTAAATGTACGAGAAACACACAACAACCCGACCAATCTGATTGAAACTTCGCAGCATACTGAATCGGTAGTGCCGCTGCATGAAAACAAACCGCTTACAGTACTAGTCGCGCCACCTGTCGGCTTTTCTAAGGACTTATTGACCCACCCTCGTATTATAAAACTTGGTCAATGCTCTTTATTTCACATTTTTGTACACTTATATAAGATTAACATAATATTATCAAACATGAACAGTACGTATTGGTTATTCTGTTTTTCCAATTGCTTACTAAGATTATTTGGGGTTACCACAGTTTGCATTCTATATATTGTTAGTCCACACTACAAAAATAATCATGCAAATTAAATATTTCTTCATCACAATAAAATCACAACATGGAAATATTTATTTCATTACATTGCGCCATAAAATAGACCATGGGAGAAAGAAACATTCATCATGTAAGTTATTTCAAAGATCTCAAAATATGTATAAACAAGTATGTTGATCTTCATTTTATCCAAGGAATCTTCAGTAAGAATTTCAGCACTCTAGAGCCTGCCGTTTTAGTGCATTTAAATTCTGGACAAACGTTGTGTTTTATAGTAGTCATATATAAGTCAAAGCTCGATTGACGAATGCGTTAACGCAGTCGAGTTATCTATCAGTGGTTTTCTTCCATAGATGTGAATTGAAATTATTACAATGCATTCTTTTTGTTACTTTACAGTAGGGAAGTACACGACGTCCATGGTGAATCATTGCCGGACGGCAATCAAGAACAAAAATGTGGATTCTCTAGTGAAGATCATCAAGATAGGCGAGGCCTGAATTGGTACACCTGACACCTTAACGCGTACCCACTTATTTGTTTTATATTGTTAATTCTAAGAGTCTGCGAATGTATCAAACTGACTGGAATAAACAATATTTTTTAAATCACTCTGAGTATCATTGCGATGCCAGCAGTACAATCACCTGTCAGCACTAGGAGATTTATCAGAAGACACTGACAGTCTGCGTGGCGTAGTGCACATCGTCGGTGCTCACATTGAGCAATAGCTTCTGGTGGATGTCCTGGCGAGAGTGTTCCGAGATGAGCAGACGGCATGAACCCAAGCGGGCGCACACCCCGAGGCACTCGGACAGTGACGGGCAGCGTAGCCCGCCGAACGCGCACACCGCTTCCAGCTGCCGGAACACCATTGCGAATGTCGTCTCTTCTATCCCCGTCCGCTGTACCTGAGTAATCCAAAATCAAATAAATTAGCTGTTATATGATTTGGTATGATGATTTCACATGGTAAAAGTAAAATTTAATAAACGATAAATTCAAAGAATATTATAAAAAAAATGTGTTTTTTTTGCTAGGAAAATCTTTTTTTACCAAATTAAATAATAAATTCATTAGTTTGACATGTAAATTATTCACTTTGCTTGTTTTGAATGTTCTTTAAAATATGTTCATCAATCTATAACATCCTTGCATATAGTGCTGCCCTGATGCTTAACCTGGCACTCGCGGGCTATTGTAGTATGACGAATTCACTCTCCGCGGTGACGGTTTTTGTTTAATTTAACTTCTGTGTTTCATAATAAAAATGGTAATAAAAAATGAGTTTTATGGCTCTTTAGGCGCCTAGACATGTTCAGATTATTTTACAACATTAAAAAACCGTAATAAATCAGTCATAATGTCAAAAATATCCGAAGAAATTAATTCTATACAAAGACTCACCATTTAGAAGATTTCCGCCATTTTGTTTTATGTATATGGAGCACTGCAAGGCTTGTATTTTGTTATTCGTCACGCTCGTGCTTGACGCGAGTATAGAAACACTTCACAAATGGTAATAAAATCACACATAATGTTTTTTCCCTGAGTAGGGTCGTAAATATAGCACAATAATTTTAGACTAAACAAACTTTTAGGCAGACACTTAAACAGCTATTAAATATTATTACTGAGTTACATATTTATTTTTACTTTTCACATTTAAAATTGTTTTGAAGAGTGGTAGATTTTATAACACGGACTGAGACATAAAGCCACATTGCAAATACAACACATATATCTAGATAGAGATGTTTTTTTTTTATTAATTTTTGAATTTCCGCACACATGACAGCGTCTTCTGGGCTTTTTATTATTTGCCGTGGGCGGAATGTGTTCCGGCAAATGATCTGTTAAAGTTCTAGGTAACAACCTCAATGGATTTTCACTAGTCGATGGTCTGGGTTGTGGAGTTTTCGTGATTTTCACAGCGTACTTAGCAACTAATTGTTTTATCACGACTAACTGAAATTCTCCTAAAGTTTTTTTACTACCAGTAACAGATTTATACATATAGAATGAATTTAATAAATAGAGGTCAATCATGTGAAATGCTACTTTTTTGTACCATTTCACAGATTTCCTCATGCACGACAAGCTGCTGAGCATCATGTCGGCCTTGTCGACAGTCCCCATATTTTTATTATACTCTAAGATGCACTTTGGCTTCATAATGGGTTCTCCGGTTCTAAAATTAGTTTTACCGGTTGGACCGAAGGAGTCATCGTGCATGGTTGTAAGCATGTGGACATCTCTTCTGTCACACCATTTGAGAGCCAACAGTGGGCTTTTTGACTTTGCCTCTGTCTCCCCCTTTTTCAGCTTTTTGAAGCATGGCATTTCTTTGCGATTCTTACGTACAGTCCCACAAGCATTGGTTTTATTTTCATGGAGGTGTTTGAATAACTGTGGACCGGTGTACCAGTTATCGCACCACAACGAATGCCCTTTGCCCAGATACTCGGTCAGCAGCGTTGTCACAACAGCTCCGGAAATTCCAAAGTTTTGGCTATCCACTATGTCTGTCCCGTCACCACAGTAAATAATAAAATCTAAAATATAACCCGTCATAACGTCACACAGCACGAACATTTTGATACCGAAACGATGACGCTTCGATGGAATAAATTGTTTAAAAATAAGTCTCCCTTTAAAAACAATAATGCTCTCATCGATACAGAGATTTTGATGCGGAATCATCGTGTCTTTGAAAATTTTGCGTGTATGCTCTAAAAGTAACCTAATTTTATTTAGTCTATCTGAGGTAACACTTGTTGGATCGGAAAAATGGAGCATTTGGAGCAATAACTCATATCGGTCTCTAGGCATTGTCTGACCGAAAATGGGTGCACTTAAAAAACAATCCGTACTCCAGTGTTCTTCTAGTGACAAATGTTTGTTTCGTGTCATGAGCATTGACACCGCAAAAAATGCATATAATTCTGATACAGTTGTATCGATCCAATTATGAGAACGTGATTTTGGTCCAAGTTCTTGAGTATTATATTGATAGTGAAAAAAAATGTTTGTTTGTTGGACTACCTTCAACATTATATCACGGTTTAAAAAATGTTCAAAAAAAAGACACTCAGGCGAAGTCTCAGTCAAATCGCTGTTTGCTATGCCGGATTGAAAATCATCAAACTCATACACGATCGGGACATGGGGTCCGGATGTCCATGTTCTCAAGTGTTCAATTGGCTCTTCTGATATATCTACATCACTGAGGTCAGATGGTTCCAATTCTTCTTCAGACATTTCGTAATCGGAGTCCAATTCCTCACTTAAACCAGCCATATTGAAGTTTGAAAAAAGTTTTCAACCAAACACTCACACGATAAAAAAGGTAAAATAGTCCAAAAAAATATAGTCAAAACACCTTATAACAGTTTAATACACATGAATGGAATAGTTAAAAACACATAAACAATAACACAGACAAAATATTTATAATAAAATTCACACAATACAATAGATCGCGTAAAATACGTAATATTTTGTACGGAAAAACGACAAGAGCGATTCCTTGCACAGTCCTCTCACAACAGTGATATTACGCATACTGCGCAAACGCAGTAAAGTGGCGCGATGTTTCAAGCCAAAATTAAATGAGCGTAGATTGACGGCCTGTCGAAGGCATGTCAAACATCGAAGTTTTAGTATTGTAACATAATTTATTTGACAATATTATATATATGTCACCGTTGGTAATGAAATAAGGCAAATTATGGTAGAGATTTCAAAATCATGCGTCATGTATATTCTACATAATCGACCGGCGCATTTTTGCGTACAACATTGGCGACAGAAGCGCTGTAGCCCCGTAGTTTTGCGCAATTTCGCGTACTACTTTCGTGACAGAAGCGGGCGCCGGGTTAATGATATTTTGTGACGAATTTTGGATTCTCACGATGGCCAAGCGGTGATGTGTTAGCTTATAATGTTGTGGGTCCCGGGTTTGAATTCCAGGTCTGGCAATTTCACATGTTATTTTTCAACGTGTGTTCGGAGTCAGAATATGGACCTAATAGGTTGAACAAGTGGCCAACATTTATTTCTGTCAAAACAAAAATCTGTTAATACAACCTCCACGCCGTGGAGGCATACGGGATCAAACATGGTACGGTTTCACATGCCTTTTCTTTACGCGATTTACACTATACTACTAAAGAAGTTTTACTTCATAGAATCATAACAATGGTTTTCGCACAATTATGTAGGATGATTACTATTACACAATAACAGTATGAAATATTCAAAACCACACAATTATAACAATATACATAATTGCTTACTTTTGAATATTTTCCGGTGAATGTTATTTTGGATTGACCATCCACCTTGGTAAATTAAGATTCTTGAATATATATAATATGAATATCTTAACGGGAAGAGAAATAAAAACCTCGGCGGATGTGGCTTGCAGAAAGAGCTGTTCCATCTTGGAACAAGACTTGATGGCCTGCACTTTGGGGCTGGCTATCATTTCACTGAGCGCTCGGTTCACCTGCGACAGCCCCACCTGCCCTGCACACCCTCCTTTGCCTTCGTTCTCCTCGGCTAGCTCAACGGCACGCCGACAGATGTCCAGGGCGCGTCTCGCATCACCCGACACCGCTGCCACTTTGCTGATAACGAAAAAAACTTAATTTTAATAATAATTTTATTATACCTCTTCAAACATGGCAAACAAGGCAAAAACAAAAAATACGGCCATCTTTGTTACATTACAGTTGAGAGTTTCGTCTACTCTTCAGAACCGCTATAATAATATCGAATAAAATTGAAGAGAATCATGTCAGCGAACAAATATTACTTTGGTCTATTATGACTGATTATCTTGCTGAACTAAAAGCACACTTCACAAGACTGTTCTCATCTGTGACTCAGAAACCTGGACATAAAATCTGCAAACGCCAAATGAATGAGCCTTAAATATCTTTGACAGAAAACTTCTCCACCGTATCTATAGGCCAATCTGGGACGGCAATAATTTGTAGAGAAGATACGATGCTGAGCTCGACGGCCGAACATTACAGTGCCGTTCAAAGATTTGTCGATCGAGCCGGCTAGGTCATGTGCACCTCATGAATGAGAATGAACCGGCACAGAGAGTGATATCGAGCAATCTGATGGGGAACAGAACAGATCCTTCGACTATTGAATTGGAAAGCATAGGGACAGTTGGAAAGTTCCATGAGGAAGCCACAAAGAATAAGTACCTGAATAAAGATCTCTTCTAACTCTTCAACTACAGTATGTGAGCGTGTCGGTTGTATTATACGTGTACACACACAAAGTGAGAATTAAATTTATCTTCCATTCTACCGCACATTTATGAACATAGCAATAGAAATGGTTTCCTTCTGAGGAATTCAATTCATAATAAATACAAAAGAATAGGTCAGATAAGATAAATATCGGCAGAGAGAGATGTGATGCAATAATTACCGAGAGACCAGCTGCACAGCGTCCGAGTGAAAGGCGCCCGTGTCGGCCAGCCGCGCCGTCACGATGCTCTGCAACTGGCTGTACGTGTACGGTTGGAATGTCAACCTTGAAGTAGATAATTATTGTTATAGTGGAGACTAAAGAAAAAATATTATGTAACATGAATATATTTTTATTATTTCATATAATGTAATTTTTAAAAAGTGGTGATAAATTAGCATCTGTAAATATGAGTTGGGGCATCTTACTAATCTAAACTAATTTTCATCAAATAATAATCTGAAATGTCACTTTGTCACTCTGAAGTTTCGTTTATCCCTTTATTTATATTGAATATATAAAAAACATGACACCCGATATTCTGGAAAATCAGTAGCCTATATGAGGGCATTACGTGTAAAGGTGCCACTATCTGACTTTGGTATATTTTGAGTTAGCTACTGATAATGAAAGTGTATCAAAAACGCTATTCTATACAATCTTCATTTTATCAGTGCATCTTCAGTGCAAACACGCCACTGAAAACAAGAACGGGTGGGGCATGCGAGACAAGATGATACAATAAATACATATTAACCCTGTCTACCTCCTATCACACTCTTTGTAAGTAATGCGACAAGTTCAAATAGCACGGAGTAAGAGTGAGCGGAAGCGATGCCAACCTGGTGAGTCCCAGGCGACTGGCGACGCGCCCCATGAGCAGCCTCTCGGGCAAGTCCATGGTGTTCGCGATGGCCACCACCACCAGATGAGCGGCCGCCTTTGAAGGCCAGTCCAGCAGGTTGTACAGGACGTCTTGCCGGCGGTTGCACAGCACGTCCAACTGCAAAACAACAACATTTCATTTTGTTTTTCTTTTCTTTCTTTCGACCATGTCCAATCCTAATAGGATCATATGGGCCTCCACAGAGTGGAGGTTTGTATTGACAGATTTTGTTTTTACGAGAAATGGATGTCAGCCACTTGCTCAACCTATTAGGTCCATACTCGGACTCATACACAAATTGAAAAACAATATGTGTACTTGCCAGACCCAGGATTCGAACCTGGGACTCACAACGCAATAGGCCAACGCTTAAGCCGCGCGGCCATCGTGGGTATATAAATTTATGTGGGTATTTTATTTCTCTACCGACACATTACACGGTCCTTTTCCCCGATAGTGTTCTTTTTGGACAAAATGACACTGGTTCTTGGCTTCGAATGTTTTAGATGCAAACCTCACCTCATCTATGAGTAACACGATGGTATTCCTCCGGGGCGCAGGTTTTGTGAATCTGGCCTCGAGAAGACTGCACGCTTGTTCCCACGCGACTGTCTTTCCTGAAACAATCGATATTAAATATTAAATAGATACATACCTATATATTTTAACTATCCATTGAACTTATTATTAACTTCAAGTTTGGTAAACTATGTTTTTATTCAATTCACAAGATAAAAATGTACAAATTAGTGCATACATAATGGTGTAGGTGGCTAAATTGGTAAAGCACATTGGCTGGAATTTGATGGATGCGGATTCGAGTCCCACCCAGTACCATATTTTTTTTCAAGACTTCAAGATGCTTCTGACGTGTTATCGAATTATCGAATAGAAAAAATCTTGTGCCCCCCATTCCTATTTCTGAGATCAACGAATGTGTCAATGAGAGGAAATAAAACTCATACTTAGAAGTCTTATACTAAGTAGCTACTTATATTTAGAAGTATTTTTATTTATATTAAAAGAAGGCTTTGAATTTAAAACTTATCTAATGTGAAGGATGAATCTGATGCATTTTGACGAGTTTTTTAATATCAGGCTCAAATTCA
Source organism: Rhyacophila brunnea (assembly GCF_057557595.1). Classification (NCBI taxonomy): domain Eukaryota; kingdom Metazoa; phylum Arthropoda; class Insecta; order Trichoptera; family Rhyacophilidae; genus Rhyacophila; species Rhyacophila brunnea. Next base: position 11,577,381 of record NW_028232816.1, on the reverse strand, counting down.
CTTAAAAGCCGTAAGTTCAGTAACTTGCAGCCGATTTCTTTTATTAGTTAGCAACTTTGCTACAGCACTAAATCCACGTTCAGATAAATACGACGATGAGAATGCAATCAGAAATCGTTGAACAACCGACCATAACCCAAGGGAGAGATTCACTGCTGCAGCCGAAATTCTTTTACACATTATTACATGTGTAAGCGATTCTAATTTAACCGTCCATATGGGACTCCAAGGATTCGAGTAATAAATCGCATATCAAGTGGTGTCGTGTTTAGATTCCGTCTGATTTTTATAGATAGAATTTGTTTGCCGTCGCCTCTCTAGATTTCCTTAACGCCCCCTAATTTTCTTTGAGCCATCTACTGCCCCCCTGAAAGCCTCCAGCACCCACAAGGGGGCGTTATCGCACACTTTGAGAAAGACTGGTCAACATCAAAGATGTTAAAATATCTTCTTTCAGATGGAACCTTTAATTATTTCCCTATAAAAATCACTGAAGCAACTTTCAGTTTCATGTAAGCACCGTTTTTGTATGGATGAAAGAAACAACAAGCAGCGTAATCCTAAAGGGTTTGTATGAAAATTAGAGATACCAGAGGTTTTTCTTCAACATCTTTAATCTACATTGAATCATTCAAGGTAACTAACCAATTTTGTCAATGCTATAATCAAAACTTCAAATTGAAAACCTTTTGGCTGTTTCACTGTCCTGGGAGCTCTTGGGTATGTGTCCCATATCGAAAAATAGTGACACCACGCCCATTGATTTTCAAAGATCAAACTTTTCCAGGAATTTTTCAATGCGAAGGTATCATATCCTATCAATCTTATTGTAGTACATAAATAAATTTTACTACGCTTTTTTTACAACTCGTATGAGATATCTACACACCTGTGAGTTGTCTGTAGATGTGCACATATGCCTGTCGGGGCTCTGTTAGCCTCATCCCGTTGATTTCGATGAACTCAAAATGCGGCAGGTCATCGGATTTGACCCGTTTGTTGAGGCAGCGGACCACCTCTGTCACTGTAGCAGTCTTTCCAGTACCTGGGACTCCCGATATGTACATGCACCTGAAATTGGAATAATTCAAACTGGATATAAGAACGTTCGGAGATGATATGGTGCACTTCACTAAGGCTCAGAATAATCCTACATTGGGCTTCAAAAACATGCTTACGCCGGATACTGAGTGTGAGGCAGTATGGCTTTATATGAGTAACAGGGAGATAAGAGAAGGGACCGTGAAGATGTCACGTTTTACCTGGCTCGGCCGCGTGCTATGTATGCCTGAAGAAAATCAAGAAGTTGGCCTGATGAGACTGCTAAATACCATCCATAGGAAGATACGAAGCGACTAGTGAGCGACAGGGATTGTGGAGGCAGTACTCAGTCTCCATATGACGCTCTACTTTAGGAGCAGACCATTACTATTCGGCGATATCTACCACATCCAAAGAGTTTGATTATGACAAGAGGGAGTTTTATGAACTTTTAATAATACATACATACAATACTTGATGTCTATCCTACAAACATTTTTAGTATCGTTGAATTAATGGCCATAGCAAAATTAATATTCCATAGGTTAGTGATGCATTGAAAATGACAGCCATATGAGTGGTTCACAGGCACAGTGAACCAAGTCCATTCTGGTTATTTTAATATTATATAATAAATACTCAAATATTATGTTTGAACCTAGCATACTCAAAAATAACCAGAATGGACTTGGTTCACTATGCTAGTGAATAACTCATCGAATCTTGTTTATGACCACCATCTTTGGTGGTTTTTGATATTCATTATTATTAATATACATGAATTACATACGCTAATAACTAATGAAGTTTTGTCCTTTAACAGGCTAGTCAATTTTGCATTACAATGTGAATGCTTTAGTTTCTGTACAAGTAAAACATGTTTCATATTCGAAATGTTAATACATAGATACAATGATATGTAGTAATTAATAAATCTATAACATCCATTCGGAATAAAAGGAAGTTTCAGGATATATTTTGGCATAATCTCCGTCTTCCAGAGAAGGTTGTCTTTGATCAGATCGAGTATTCCTGTTTGCTACCTTAGCCATTATGACCGTGCCACGTTGCATCACTATACAACTTTGGATCCCTATTACATTGGGAGTTCATTACATTTACACATTAGACACAATGTATGTACCCTCCGCTATTGTCGGAAATCTTCCCTTCGATGAAAGTGAAGATGTTGTTGAATTCTTCCTCGCGGCACGGCAGACTGCGAGGCACGGCACACACGTGAAGACTCTCTCGCGCCAGTTGCAGTCCGCCGTCTATAATAGAAATAATGAAAATATACACACATAACAAAGCGGTTGAACTACTATAACAGATCGATTATGATATTCACTAGCAACATTGTCGGTGTGTTGAAAATAATGCCCCAACCTCAGAGTAATGATATTATATAGAGAGAGCCTATATTTAGCAAAATGAAGCCGCGTTTCTATCGTATAATGCACAGTAGAACAACGATTTTATTATTTTCAACTTAACTATGAAACGTTATACCATCGTGTTGCTTCTCAGTACGACTACCAAATTTAAACACAACATAGTTAACCATATTATGTTCTATTCGTGCCGAATGCTTACTCACTTGCACTTACGCTGAATCATGGTATTTCATGATAAATAATAAAATGCATTCATCACATAGGTAGTATAATTAATAATATCAACAAAGAAGACGATGCATACAAGTAATTGTAAATTGTATCTAAAACATTTCACCATGGCACAGTGCGCCGTGAGCTGTCTTATCGTAATGAGATGACCATATACCATATGGTCTCCAATTTTATTAGATTCAATATGAACATTAATTCAATGCATAAGTGACTTGCTTTACTTCCAAAAACTTTTGATGAGGCAGAACCAGAAGATATAATATTGATATTGTTTTGTTTTTATTTGACAAATCAAATTAACACACAACAGGAAAGGTTCCAAAAAAAATGTTCGTTGATTTAATTTATGCATCCAGATTAATCATTGAACCAACCTCGTAGCAAAACGGGATTCTCTCGGGCACGGATGGACGGGGTGAGCTCTTTCTTCTTGGCCGCTTTCACAATGGGAGTTCTCGGTGTGGCTTTTAATCTTTTGGGAGTCTTAGGTGCTAAGCTGTTATCGCTATCGGATCGGTCGCCTGCGTACTCGCTCACGGTTTTACTCCTACTGGGAGTTGTATGAACGGGTGCCTTGGTGAGTTTTTTAGTGGGAGTATACAAAGTTTCTTTGCTTTTTGTCTTTGGCATTTCTTCAGACTCCACAAAATCATCCGAATATTTAAAGCTCTGCTTGACTATACGAGATGTCCTTCTGGTAGGCGTATTCTCAATGTTACGTTCAGATACGTTGTTTTTTTTTGTGGGTGTACTTTTACCACCGAAGTTGAGCGATCTCCTGACGCTGTCGATGGAACCGTTCCCGTCAGAAGCGGCGGATTCATCATCGTCATCGCTCAGCAGCAGAGCGGTGACGTCGGCGTCTGTAAGTTTACTAATAATCTTCTGATTGATAATCTTCCTGGGTGAGGCTCCCTTGCAGATGGTTGACTTCCGTTTGTTCTGTTGAGCGGAAGGGGACGGGTGATCGTAGTTGTTGGTGATGTCTCTCATTAAGACCAGTTTGGAGTTGTCAGAGTTCTTGACAGCCCACGCCTCGCTCCTCTCGCTGATAGAGGAGGAAGCGAATTTTTTGATGAGGCTGTTGGGAGTTTTGCTGAGGGCCAGATTTTCTTTGATCTTTTTGCTGGGAGTCTTCATGACGGGTAGCCTGCTCGAATAGGTGGCCCGCTCCTCATCGAGAATCGGTTCGAGGGAGAACTTTTTTCTGGTGAGGGCTACGAGTCGAAAGCGGCAGATGTATTCCTTTGTTTTGTTGTTGGTTTGGTTTTTGACGATCTCAGCTACAGCGGCCGTCGTGGGCATTTTGACGATGTTACATTTCTTGAAGAAAGTTTCAATGGACACATCTTTGTCGAAAGGCCTGTGGTCTTCCACAACCTGAAAAAGTAAAAAGGCAATCACGCTATTGTAGTAATTGTGTTGATCTATGTATGACATAAGCTTGGCATACTTTCATGAATTCTACATCAGTGTACTGTCGAACAAGATCTTCTTGTCAACTTGTTAAAACTGTGAACCCTCCTACTTTTAACCGCACTTTGACTTCAACGACTTCCGGTTATTGCCTGGATCTTCTTGTCGGACAGTAATATTTTTTTGAGAGTCAATATCATCGAGTACAAAGAAACCGCTACATTTGACCTTCAGCAATACCTACACGGTAATTGACTCCATATATTGGGTATACCCACGCATCCAAACATGGTCTGCGAGTGCATAAAGTCTGTACACATGAGAAAATGTGCTAGTTACCTCAACATCTTGATCCAGATCAAAATCAATGTCCTTGAGGCAGGCTGCGGGTAGATCGGACGCCTTAGAGAACCACTGGACGTGCGCCCGGAACCGGTCCGAGAGGTCTTTGTCGTGACTCTCGTACAACTTGGTTATCTGAGCGACGTCACAGCCTTCCACCGTGTCTGGATCGGCCGAATCCGCGTTGGACACCAGCACGAACTCGCCGACCTCCGCTATTATATTCTTGAATTTGAATTTCCTGATGAAAAGAAATGGATATCAAAAGTGTATAAGTATGCCAAAGAAAGGTTTTCTTTGAGAATTACATCTTCTTATTCTGCCATCCTCTAGCGATCTTAGATCAGTCGTCTGCTACCCTGAACAGTTCAGTGGAGCTGCACTCGTACTAATCACGGAGGTTCTTAAGCCACGAAATGCGGCGCCGTCCTCTGCTACGCTTACCATTGACCTTTCCTTGAATGACATGTTGGGGAATGCTGTACTTTTGTCGTCTCATTATTTGGCCGAAGGTACTGTAGTTTCCTGGTTTTACTATTAAGCATCCTAAACTTCTCGAACTCTTACAGGAGAAAGGCATCGATGCAAGAGACATTTAACTGATAGCTAACTTATAATGGAAACAAACAGCAAATGTAAAGATCAAAAACGAAATCAGTGGAGGTCAAAAATTGTCGCGGTATACGACAGGGGTGTATATTGCCACCTCTGCTATTTAACCTGTACTCAGAAGCTATTTTCAAGGAAGCCTTACAGGGGGAATCGGTGGGTATTTTGGTTAATGGGAAACATATTAACAATATACGATATGCTGATGCCACTGTGCTGATTGCTGATAGCTTAAAGAGTTTACATCAACCGGTAGAAAGGGTGAGGTCAGTAATTCTTATGCTTTAAAAATGAACCTCAAGAAAACAAAACTATTAGGTACTAGTATCAAAAATAGTGACACCAGACGCCAACACAAATTTTGTCATTAACAGCAAACCAATCGAACGTGTGACCCATTATAAATATTTAGGTACATGGGTCATTGAGAAATGGAACAGTCTCAGGAAATAAAAACTAGAATTGAGAGCGCAAGGAGTGCCTTTCTCAAAATGAGACGCCTCCTTAGCAATCGAGACCTTAACCTCTGAGTCTGCGTATGGTACGTTGTTATGTTCTCTCAATTCTTTTCTATGGTATGGAAGTATGGACGCTAAACCAAAAGATGTCACGGAGACTTGAAGCTTTCGAGATGTGGCTGTATAGATGCATCCTCAAAATTCCTTCGACTGACCGGGTGACAAATCGTCGCTGTAGATTGGTTTGTCGAATAGACCAAATGTCAAATGTTCACGAGACGAAAAACAAATTTGATTATCCTTTATTTAAATACATGGAGGTATTTAAATTGTTGTTTTTACAGCATATATGTATACTGTTTTCATTACAAATCAATTTAAAGAAAAGGATGGTTCTGGTCCATTTAGCTCGAAGGTCGATTTCGACAAAAACGGATATTCGACAAACCAATCTATAGCGACGAAATGTTAAGTTCTCATTCGAATGAGAATTACATGGCGCTGTTAAATTAGAGAATACTATAATACGCTTTCAAACCAATATCATAATAATAGAAATAGCCCCTGCTAAAATACGCAATGTTTTCAAGGGCATATTTCTGATTATTTTTATAACCGTATTTTTTTCACCGTACTCTTGACTTACTTGTAAAAATCGACTATTTTATATGTGAAGTTGGGATCATTGATTTGCTGCCACTCTGCTTTCTCACTGAGCCATTCCACCGGCTTTGCTAGTGTTTTTTTCAACATTATAACTTTTCCTATAAAAAGTTTATCGGTAATTGTTTTCCCCACTAGCCGATCACGACGTTTTAATAGCGAATAATCGTTCGTTTGTTTTAAGAATTTTGAATATTCCACTGTTGTTTTCCACTGTTTTGATTTTCATTTGTTTTCGCTGCTCAAAACTTTGACAATCACCTTTGACAGCTTAAAATAATTTTGCCGTATTCTACGTTTGCCGCCAAAACCTCAACGTCATAAAAATATTTATGGCTAAAGAATATGTATGTTTGACTTCAGCGTTAAATTCAAAGAAATTATTAATTGTTATATTTTTTTGCCTGTCTTCATTTTTAATAATTACAACTTCGCCGGGAATGAAACAATCTTAATTTCTCAAATAAAAATATATCTATAATATTTGAGATTTCCACGGTTTTTTATTATCGTTACGAATTTTATGGTTTTCACCGCGAAGAAAGGAGAATGAACACGCGATGAAAACCCAAAAATATTTTTTTTATAAGGAATAAAAATATTTGTAACTTTATAAAAAAATATCATGATACCTATGACGTGAACCCAAAAAAATTCGAATACCTACCTATCTATGTTACAAAATTATGTCAATATAGACTACCTACCTACCGGCCCATGGTTTGCAGTTTTTGTGAGACGTTTGTTCGAAATCATTTTGTAATATTTCCGATAACTTATTATTAGTACCTGTACACACGTATGCGCGTATGCGTCCTGAAGTGAAAGTATTAAGGCTAATTCTCTACCTACCTACCTAGCGGAAAAATACGAAGCTTGCACTTTGAGACATTTTTATAAGAGCGTACTTCAGTGAAACGGCAAATAATTTTCAACAATAGGTGCGACGAAATTTCTCACTCGTCGCCTGGACTCGCCAATCGGAGACCGCTAGTAGAAGTGTTCGCACGTCGATTTGTTTTGTCATGGCGTCGGATGAAAATATTCTTAAATCTTGTAAAGATGACTAAAAAACTTTACGTATGTACTTAAAAAAGAAAACATGTCAATGAATATACTATTATTATTAGTAATATAACAATAATCATAACATTAAATGGACGCATGTTGGATTTTTATGACAAATTATATTTCGTTCGGCAAGCGTCATTTGCACAATCCGCGCACCGCCTAGCCACGATCTTTGTAGACCATGCCTCAACTGAAGTATAGCCGTAAGGCAAAGATAAACTAAAATAAACTGATAAATTGTTTAAAAAAAATGTTATAAAATGTGAATTTTTTAAAGGATCCCATCTTATTATTACCTACATTTATTATTTAATGGTCATAATTATTATACTCTATAATGCCAGGAAGATATTTTTGACTAATTCATAGTTTTAATATTTTTAAAAAACATCGATTTTTATTTATTTATATCAAATCTATTTAGGAATGGTCCCAAAATTGAAGCTCGATGTATTCGATGATTTTGGGTCCGCGGAACATAGTTTGGGATTCCCTGCTAGATACCTATATTCAGGGAACTCAGAAATAATGGGAACTGAAATACACAACGGGTAAGGCGATAGCAGGTAACCGACTCGAGTAAGGAAGAATCCGGGTTAAACTTACACACGTGTTAAGAATACGTTTTACGTCGAATACTAAAATCTGCTCTCGGTTTATGCATTTACGCTCATTTAATGTTAGTGTATTACACACACTATTGCGCGTGCATAATGCGTGCTTCATTTTTGTAGGACACTCACACATTCAAAAGCCTGCTTCACCATGCGGCGTATTGAATATTGCCTATCGGTATTCTATTTATTATCTGTTCTGTGCCTATATTATAGGTACTTTCTTATGTTTTTCTGTATTTTTTCTATTTTTCTTATGGTTAGGTAGGTACTACTATTGTGTTTTTCTTTCTATTTTTTTTAAACCATTTTCAATAACTCTCCGATTATTTATATTCACAGAATCACAGCTGTACCCACCATGAATTTGATTTATTATGCTTTTTCTGTCCGCCTGTTATTCATCATACTATTATATTATTTTTCTATATATTTAATTATTATTATACTTATTCACTGTGATTGAACCTGTTGGATGACCTAAATTATATTAATAATAAAAAACATGTACTTAGGTAGGTAGTTACTTATATATTTTTGACCATGTTCAATCCTAAGAAGATCATATTATGGACCTCAACAGAGTAGAGGTTTGTATCAACAAATATTTGTTTTTACGAGAAATGGATGTTAGCCACTCGCTCAACCTATTAGGTCCATACACTGACTAACTCTTCGAAACACACATTGAAAAATAATATGTGTATTTGTCAGACCAAGGATTCGAACCTAGGACCCACGACATTATAAGCCAGCGTGTTAGCCGCTCGGCCATCGTGAGCGTAAATGCATATATTATTATATAAACTAATATTTAGGTACCTATCCTAGGTTTCCCCAAGGGCCAAGTATACAAAATATCTCTTTCAGTCCCCTGGATGCTACGAGTCATCTCCTAGCCTCGGTACAAAGAGCATTTAGCTAAGGCAGTTCTCGTGGTGCAGTGCGTAAGACGCTTGCCTTCCACCCGAGAGTTCCTGTGCTCGATTCCCGGTCAGGACACTCAATATTTATGTGTTTTTCTCAAAGCCTGGGTGTTTATGATTGTTCAAAATTACTAACAACCACTAATAATTAAAAAAAAGAGCATTTAGCCAAAGACCCGACTCACTCCTTGAAACTGCCATAAATTGAAATACTAGACACGTTTTACCAACCACTGGTTGGGAATATTATTATAGCCATGGTCAGACTTTGATATAGGTAGTGAATCGAGGCCAAGAAAGCCGGAATTAATTTAAAAAATAAATAGTGAAACATGGTCATTTATTAATGGCTGTATAGTTATTTCTTTGTAAACATTTACATATTAAAATTCTAATGGATTCAAGGTCTGTACTATTCCATTTAAGTCGTTTTTTGCGACCCGGGTTTCGCCTTTCGGCATCTTCAGGCGTCGTGTACACTCACCAAAGGTAAACACACATTGACAACGAACAATCTTAACTCTACCTTATATAGTTAATCAATACAATAATGTAGGGAAAAACTCCATTACCTACCTATCTAGTCAGAGGTCACTGTTTATTGTATTTTTTGTGACCTCTGACTAAATATGTAGGTAATGGAGTTTTTACCTACTTTATTGTATTGATTTACTATTTTTACCTTTGGTGAGTGTACACGACGCTTGAAGATGTCGAAAGGTGAAACCCGGGTCGCAAAAAATGACTTAAATGGAATAGTACAGAGCTTGAACCCATTAGAATTTAAATTCAAATTCCATCAAGTACCTTCGGTCGATAGTATTAATATTTACATGTTAATTGTTGAACTACGAAAGAATTTCTCAAGTATTAAAAGAGATCCACTTATGTATTTCAGAGAATTTTACAAAAATTATAATATGATGTCAATACCTATTTACTTATCTAATATTATAATACGACTATCAAATCTATCTATCTATCTTGAAGTAAATGGTCGTCTGGTTGATTTGTATGTGTGCTGGAGTCAAAACTCTCTTGCCCCCAGTAACGTACGGGTCAGAATAGTGGGTTCTCAGGATAAAGAATGGGAGAAAGATGGATAAATTGGTTTCAGAAGAGAGCCACTAGAAGTGTCTTTAAGGCAGTTAAAGAAGGTGATATTTGGAGGTCGAGGTATAATGAGGAGCTATACACTCGTTATGCGGGTGAAAAGATCATCTGGGATATGAAAGTGCATAGAAGATGGGATGTGTAGGTACTTACTGGTCCCCTAGAACAGTGCTTCTCAAAATTTTTCCACAAAACACGGTCCCCGAAATCAGAAAAAAATCCAAGGCTCCCCCCTCCCCAAAAATTTTAGTCGTGAGTGACCAACAGTACTTTATGTACTATTAATTATTATTATAGGTGCATTTTTATTATTACAACGTTTTTATTATCTCGTATTCTTGTTTGTTCGGTGGTTGTTTGTCCAGTACAAATCTTGCAATAACTAAATTCTCGACCAGATAGACATTTAAAACTTTAAAAATATATCAGACCACGATGCCTATGCATTCTTTTAATATTTTTAGTCACCTTTAAGCAGAATTTAATTAATTTTTAGTTAATTCTGTTTTGTATGGAAAGTTATTCCAGAAAAATCCGTCAAAAGTAAAAGACTATTATTGGTTGCTAAGGGGGTGGTCCTAGCAACTAAATTATTAATATATAAGTCAGCGCTCGAAATGGAAAAATTTACGAATAGGAACGCTCGACAGTTTTCTGAAGATATTTTACAAAACAAATTTTACGTGAATTTCATAAAAAATAGGTGTGTTAGATTTTCTATCATATGGCTTGTCTAGCTCAGACGATCAAATTACTTTTTTCACGAGACAGAGCGATAATTTTATCAATTTCACGAACAGGAACGGCGCTCCGGTCCATTTCGAGCCCTGATATACGTGTATTACTATGGAAATCAAAATGAAATGTCAAAATGACATTTCAGTATTCTATATTTGTCTGTTTTTTACTTAGGTACTTCATATCAAGTACAAGTTTGAGCATATTGAGCATAATAATTCAACAGAAAATTTAAAAACGTTGTATGTAAAAAGTTATTTTTATCTTGTAATTATTATAAAAAAATATTAGAACATTTCATTTAAGTACTTGCTAGTAAAACAAAAATTAAAAAAAAATAACTTATTACAGCTACAGCCTACAAAAACAATTTAATGAGAGGAGTGTGATTGCATATTTTAACAAAATAAATCAATATCTAGTACAATATTTGAAATGCTAATTCGCAGGGCTTGGTCCAAAGTCTCCGTTGAAAGACACAACCTGTGTTAATTTTATAGTACCACTAAATATTAACTAACAACTAAAAAATCTAAATAATTTATAAATTTTAGTAGATTATTTATCCATATCGGATAAAATATTGTGATCGTGTGAAAATTTGATCTCGAGATTTTGACTGATTTGTAAAAGTCACAATCACGATCCAGTGATCACGTTTTAATGATTTTTTTTCAAATACTGAAATATTTTGCGGCTTCCTGGCAGGAGCTCCAGGGCCCCCTAGAGATCCGCGCCCCCCCAGTTTGAGAAGTACTGCTCTGGAATGCATCAGCGCTTTATCATCCAGAATATTTTTTTAGAGGAGGCCAAGACTCGCACGGAGGTGTAGAACCATAAATGATGATTGGGACGAATTAATTTTTTTTTCGACCATGTCCGATCCTAATAGGATCATATGGGCCTCCACAGAGTAGAGGTTTGTATTAACAGATTTTGTTTTTTTACGAGAAATGGATGTCAGCCACTTGCTCAACCTATTAGGTCCATACCCTGACTCACACACAAATTGAAAAACAATATGTGTACTTGCCAGACCCAGGATTCGAACCTGAGACCCACGGCATGATAGTCCAACGCTTAAGCCACGCGGCCACCGTGGTATATTGGTCGAATTAATAAGACATGTAAAATCTCAGTTAAACAAAAAATAAAATGCTTGTGTTATTAATCCATGTTAACATCGGCCAATTAGTAATTCAACTTGCTTTTAAACGCGCAAGGTGTGTTCAATATCATGATTTAAAATTAATTATTAGGTTTAAATACTAGAGGTGCCGGACGAAATCCCGAAGGCCGAAATCCCGAATGGCCGAAATCCCAAAAGCCTAAATTCCGAAATCCCTGGCCCCCCCAAACATGAAAATTATCAGAATGATTCCAAACATTGAAATTGAAGGCCAATAAACTATACATTCGGGCTTAGACAAATAAAAACACGGCAAAAAAATGATTCGTAATAATTCTCCAGCACCCTTTTTAGAAAAATTTCTTAGATTTTAATTTATATTACAAAAATTTCGAATCACTAATGTCAGGTTTTTTTAGAAACCCAATCCCTAATGGAACTGTGTATTCTCGGTGTCCACCCGAATTCCAGAGTGGTGTAGGTCAGGGCTGACAGGGCTCTAGCCTGTTGTCGGGTTGACCAGATAAGTGAGATAAACATACATCATAAATTAGCTTAAATAGTAAAAAATGTCACCTGCGGCGCTATTATACTTCGTGGCCATGAACATTTTCAATTACTTATATAATTGTGCAATATATTTTTTGATTATTATCTTTCGATACTCGATAGCTCCATTATTAAAGTAGATGTATTAAAAATTGCCAATAATTCACTGTATAAGTACCCTTAATTTGAACTAAAACACAATTTGAAAAACGTTAATGTAGTGTTTCACACTGCCTTTAATCTTAGCGGTAGGTAGGGGGCCCGCCAAATATCCTAGCCTGAGGGCCCGTTTCAGGATGTGGGGACCATGGTGTAGGTACACCGAGTGCAATAGACAAAAGACCGATAAACGAGAAATTAGGCTGTGAAGAAGAAAAAGAGCCTATGGGACTAATTTACATTCTCCTCCTTGGGCCCCCCCCCCAATATTAAATCCTGGGTGCACAACTGACTGTAGGTATAGGCCGGCAGCTGATACCCTTGAAGAATACGCATTAATAGGTCCACTCCGGAACTGCCGTCTAGAAAAATGAGCCGTCTGTGAAAAAACCACCCGACTGCGGCCCTCCGCGGATTTTTTTATCTGAAAACTGCTCGGCACGTCAGACAGTCAAAAAATAATATTTGAGAAATTTTGGCAAGTATACGTAAAAAGGTTCGCCATCCCTGACCTAGATACCAATATTAACTTGCAGTAGGTAGAATTTTAGTATATAGATATACCTACCATCATAAATCGTCAGGTTAGAACTAAGCACATTACAATATAATAATTACAATTATACCTACAACGTTTTTAAATTTTCTGTTGAATTATATAAACTTGACTTGACTAGCTTAAATGATCAAAAAATTTGTACTTGATAGAAATAATACTGAAATGTCATTTTGACAAACATGACATATTGATTTCCATAGTAACGCACGTATATATTAATAATTTAGTTGCTAGGATCGATAATGATGTCGAAATAACTTTTCATACAAAACAGAATTAACTGAAAATTAATTGAATTCTACTTAAAGATGGCTAAAAGTATTAAAAAATGCATTGGCATCGTGTTCTGATATATTCTAAAAGTTTCAAATGTCTAGCTAGTCGGGAAGTTAAAATCGATTGCAAGATTTGTACTGGATAAACAACCATCGAACAAATAAGAATACGACCTAATAATAACGTTGTGAAATAGATTGCTTGCCTTCTTACTCCAATGCATAAACATGGCATTTGAATTAACAATAATACAATAGACATACATACATACTACACTGCAAAATAATATTATATAATAACAATTTTATAGTACTTATTCCACTTTTTTAATAAACTAATATAGGTTTTGTTTGCCTCAGATGGACATTTTCAACTGAATAATATTTATAAAACAGGTATTAGATTTATATAGGTCATCAGTGTTCTCTCATTCTTTCCTCGACGTTTTGTACTCATTTTAGAAAATGGACCTCTTTAGAATTGCCTCTGTCACAACCACGAAACGTCGAGGAAAGAAGGAAGAAGAACACCTACTGATAAACCAAAATATATAGTATATTAGTAATGTAATACTAATATTTAATAATGTAGGTAGTTCTCTCGATAGTTTTCCTAGTATTATATTAAAATATGCTTCATATTAAACCTTAAGAAAAAATGTGTAATGTAAACGAATTTAATATTTTCTGCGTTCCGGTCCGCTCCGGTTCATTTCAGGTCCTGCCAATGGCTAAACGACATGATTTTTGTAAAAATTGCCATTAATGTCGAATTTTGTGAGAATCTTTCTCCAAACTTCTGGTTGGTGTAGAAGAAGAACGGAGACGGCTCTACCTGCCTCCTGCTTTTCGTCTTGCGAGCACGTCGAGCAGTTTTCTGACAGAGCCTTCAGGATGGTAGCTGAAAAATAAAAACATTTTTATGTTATATAATATTTGAAAAATAAAAATTAAACCATTGTATGTAAATAAAAACGAGGGTTCGCTTTGATTATCTACTTGGGTAAATTAGATGCATAATGATACCCATGGCCCCCACAAGGGGGGGCTGACAGGGCTCTAGCCTGGGGGCCCGGGCTCAGGAAGGGCCCGGCGTGACGAGTCGACCAAATAAGTGAGATAAAACATAGATCACAAATTTACTCTAATAGTAAAAAAAATCGATAAAAATACACCTTAATTTTACCACGTACACCATTTGGAAAACGCTACTTCAGCGCGTCACACTGCCTTTACCATTAGCGATAGGTAGGGGGGCCCACCAAACATCTAAGCCTGGGGGCCCGCTTCAGGATGTGGGGGCCATGATGATACCAGCGCTCGAAATGGAAAATTTTACGAACCGCAGCACTCGATAATTTTCCGAAAATATATTTATTTAAAAAAAAAACATTGTGGACATAACAAATCAAAATTCAGGACGTTCACAACGTGAGATTTACATTATAACAAATATTACTCTCACAATAGAGAAGAATGTTAATAATGATAAACATTAACAATGTTATACAATAAAAAAGTTTCAAAAACAAAATGCGAAGTACATCATTGAAAATGTCTATGTCTTTGGGAGCGCATTTACTAATCTTGCACCCCTCGCTAATGGTGCCTGATAGGCTTGACTCGAGGAAACAGTTCTGACCCAGAATATGCCATGGCTGCGACCAGGTAGGTAATTGTAATAAAATAAAATTCTTTAGAACGCCAGGATTAGAAACCATTCCTCGTGATAGCAGGCAAAAATGTAACATTATGTAATAATGTATATTTTATAAAAATAAATGTGTTAGATTTTTTTGTTATGTAGCCTACTTAGTCAAATGGCCGAGCTATTTTTTCCACGAGGTGGAGTGATAATCTCGGGGATTTTATGAACCATATAACTGCGTTTCAGTCCATTTAGACCTCAATTTAGTGATACCAATTAACCGTATATATGCCTAAAGCCCATATATAAAATCCTGTAAACATTAGAGATAGGAAGGAAAATATTGATCTCGTAATCACATTTGTTACATTGAAACATTGAAACGAAACGATCGAAGAATGCCAGACCAATAGGTATAACGTTGTTCAATACAACACAACAAATAATTCTACGAATTTGGTATGATGGTAAAAGTACGTTATTTCACCCCCGCGAGGCTCGAAGTCTTCAAAGAGAAAGATAACAGTCAGTTGTTATCGAGTCCCGATTCGCTATATATGCGCGTCACAAACCTAGATAGGCCACATTTCAACCAAGTGCACGCCATATTATAATAATAAATCATAACTCAGACTCAAAGTCCTTAAAGTCAGTGCATAAAGAAAATAAATACTGTTTCATCCTTTATGACAAGTGCGCGTGACACATTGACAATAATTATTAGATAGGTAAACTTTTACCTATATTTTGTACTTCTATGAACGTCTAAGACAAACTATACCTAATATTGATCGAATCCGTAGTTTCAATTAAATTCAAATTAACCCCCCGACATGCACCCCTCTATATCAATAGGGAAAATGTTTTTCAAGTCTAAAGTAGGTATATACAGTGCAAACGTCAAGGGCACGTACTACGTAAACGTTTGACACATACTAAGTATCTGTTTAATATTTCCGTATTCTAAAAGGACAAAACATAATTTTTAAAAACTTCAGAACCACCCTTTTTTATTCAACGAATAATTTACAAGGTTTGAGAATGTAACATTCTATATTATATTGAACATACATAATTTGAAAGCATCTCATGCGTATACCTACTAGAAAAATATTTTTTTAGAAAAAAAAAATACGACACCCGATGGGACTTGAACGTGAAACCGCTGAATTCGCGCCAGTGTGCTACGGGCATTATACTCAATAACGACGATTTTAACTGTAGTTCTTGCATGAAAAAAGTTTTTGGATCGAGAACATCTTTCACTTTCACCAACTTAGATAATGGCTTTTTAAAAACCTCCGAATGTTTGGTAATCAAGCGCAGATTTAAAAAAAAAATAGCTTCCATCCAGATGACATTGTTGTCTTTGTAAAATAACCAAAATACGTCAGAGAGGATAAAACAGTTTGAAAATGAAAGCCGAAAAGTTAGTGTATAGATTAATATTAAATAAAACTACTTTGCTGATCCAAAGCGATCTTCATCAACGACAGTCGAATCGAGGGAGCCAACAACTACGCCTATGTCGGACAAAATATAAATAATATAGTAATTACACAGTGTAGCATGGATACCTTTAATGCTAGCCATCTTCTTATCGCATTTTCTCATCGAAAGTAAACAATCGATTTCGCGTCTGCTGAAACGACGATTGTTGAGTTTTTTCAACAGCATTTGTCCAGTTTCTTCGTCTACCTCCAGTTTGAATTTCACCACATCTTCGGGTAAAACAATATCTTCAAATTCGTTAGCGTCACTTAAGGAAACATCGTTCAATTTTGAATCATCGAGATTAATATTATGAATACTGTTTAGATAATTTGAATGAGAAGCTATTATATTATTATCGTAGCCTAAACTTCCCGACACACTTTGGTGGTTTAAAAATATGTTAAGGAACACAATAAATTTGACACATTTTAAGATAGACATTGTAGGGCAGGTATACATTATTTTTAAGTAAATTATAACATTATATTTGTGTTCTTAATCACGTTCCTTTAAGGACTAAACTAAATGTCAGATAGATGCGACTTATATTGACACGCCGAAAACGTGTGTTGGCACGTCGTGCAATAAATTATTGTCAACAATTGAACCTTGCAAGTAATGTCCACTGAACGTCTCGTTGACACGTTTTGTAGGTACGACTTTAGTTGGAGAAAGAGCTTTATTCTAAAAAATGAAGAAAATTTCAGATAGCATACATAAAAGTTTCCAGGACAGTTAAATGGACACCGGTCAGAAAACTGACCTCTGGGAAATCGATAATTACGAAAAAGCTATATATTTTTAAATTTTTTTCAAAATAGAATACGCAAAAAAAAAATAATTAAGCACATATATTTAAAACAAAAGTTGTCCTATAAAGGGATAAGCAGGGCTTTTAAAAAAAAAAAAAGGTGCCAGAATTTTAGAGAATGACCTCTTTAGAATTGCCTCTGCCATAACCACGAAACGTCGAGGAAAGAAGGAGGAAGAACACTTACTGATAACTCAAGATATATAGGTATTATATTAGTATTGTGATACTAATATTTAATAATGTAGGTACCTAGTTAACTCGATAGTTTTCCTAGTGTTATATTAAAACGGGATTCATATTAAACTTTGAGAAAACATGTGTAATGTAATAACGAATTTATTATTTTCTGCGTTCTGGTCCACTTCGCTTCATTTCAGCGCATCTATTCTATACACAAGACTGCTATCGGCAGCTATCGAGGGTAGTTTTCTAATGTTTGTATCGTATTATAAATATTGTAATTATTATAATTGTTACAATACGTTAGCGTCTAGTACACGTCTTAATAGTCGAAAAAATAATTTGACCATCTAAGCTAAATATGCTACAAAAAATCTAACACACTTATTTTTATAAAATTACATAACTATGTTAATATTTCTAATTGGAAAAATATCGAGCGCTCTGGATCGTAAAATTTTCCATTTCGACCGCTGACTGGTTATATGGATACTATTTGTGGCTTTATCCATCAGGTTTTCTCTTATGTATGCTTATATACTGTAGTTTTAACACTGGAATATATCTATATTTGGCCACGTATTTTTTTCTTTCTGCCTCTCTTTCTTTTTCTCCCACGATGGCCGCGCGGCATAAGCGTCGTGCGTATCAGGTTCGAATCCTGGATCAGGCAAGTACCTACATAATATGTTGTTTTTCAATTTGTATATAAAGAGTATGGACCTAATAGGTTGAGCAAGTGGCTGACATCCATTACTCGTAAAAACAAAATCTGTTAAAGAAGAAAAAAGAAGAAAGAAATTTTTCTAACTTGTACGCGGTGGAAATGAGGACTCTGCCATTTTTAGTACTATTGAACTGTATGTTTTAAAAATCGGTTGTTCGTTCTTCCAAGGATACCTGCCAATTAGATGGGGGAGGTAAGTGTACAGATGGTTGCCATCATGGCCCCCGCATACTGAAGCGGGCCCTCACGCCAGGATCTTTGGCGGCCCAACCCTACCTATCACTAAGGTTGAATGCATCTGACGTTCTATAGTGGCGTTTTCTAAATGGTGTTCGAGGTCAATACAAACTCAATGTTGTTGTCAACTATCAACATACATTAAACCAAAATTGCATCGCACGACCATGGTAATGATATCAAAGTAAAATAGCACCGCCGGCGATTTTTTTTCTATTATAGCATATTTAATATGTTTGTTTATCTAAACTATGTGATCGACCAGCCACGCCGGGCCCCCCTGAACCCGGGCCCCTAGGGTAGAGCCCTGTCAGCCCCCTCTTGTGGGGGCCTTGGTTGCCATCATAAAATGGGGTGGTAGTACCTACGTACAATTTTGCATTTCTTTTACCGCATGTAAACAGATTCTAAATAAGTACCTACTGTCCAACAAGATCTTCTTAGTTACGTGTTAAAACTGTGAACTAACAAGCTCCTCCTACTTTTAACCGCACTAGCGACTTCCGGTTATTGCCTAGATCTTCTTGTCGGACAGTATATTCCTATATTTTTAAATATTGCCATTTTCATAGCCATGAATTATTAACGTATGTAGGTATGTTGTGACATTTATAGAAAGAAAAACGTAAACACACTGTAGGACGCATGTTAATTTTTGAACCATTAAACTTGTTATTTTATTTATTTATTGTGAAAATTACATTTTATAATCTAACGATATATCAACTATAATAAGCAAAATAATAGTCATTTAAGAATGATCATGGCATATAATTCAGTGGTTTCCAAACTTATTCGATCCACGGCGCCCTAAAATGAATATATAATATTATGTTTTCAGTAGAATTGAAAATAAAGCTAATTCCGTTAATACGGTTTTCACAATACTTCATAAATAAATACTTAAATAGTTGCTGTAGTGAAAGAAAATGAGAAAGCCACCTGATTCTATGATTCATTAGTGATAACTTAGCGGTCAAAATATTGTTGTTGCCTGAAGAAAACAGCGACCAAAGTAGTGGCGCACTCAGGATTTAATATCGGGGGAACCCAAGAATCGCTTTTCGTTTTTTTTATCGAGGTTCCAAAATATTAATTGAAAATGGACAAAAAAAAAGTATTATTGCAGTTAACTTATACACAAACCTACTCAACACAACACAGCCTAATTTCTCGTTTATCGGTCTTTTGTCTATTGCACTCGGTATAACTACACCAAGGCCCCCACATCCTGAAACGGGCTCTCAGGCTAGGATATTTCGCGGGCCCCTTACCTACCGCTAAGATTAAAGGCAGTGTGAACACTACATTAACGTTTTTCAAATTGTGTTTCAGTTCAAATTAAGGGTATACAGTGAATTATTGGCGATTTTTAATACATCTACTTTAATAATGGAGCTGTAATAATAATAATCAGAAAATATATTGCACAATTACATAATTTAAAATGTTCATGGCCACGGAGTATAATAGCGCCTTTTTTTCACTATTAAAGCTAATTTATGATGTGTGTTTATCTCACTTATCTGGTCAACCCGACACGCCGGGCCCCCAGGTTAGAGCCCTGTCAGGCCTCCCCAGCCATGACCTACACCACTCCGGAATTCGGGTGGACACCGAGAATTTTTTGACAGTTCCATTCGGGATTGGGTTTCTAAAAAAACCCGACATTAGTGTTTCGAAATTTTTGTGTTAGAAAAAAAATCTAAGATTTTTTTCTAAAAAGGGTGCTGGAGAATTACAAATCATTTTTTTGTTGTGTTTTTATTTGTCTAAGTCCAAAGTATAGTTTATTGCCTTTCAATTTCAATGTTTAAAATCATTCTGATATTCTTCATGTTTGGGGGGTGCCAGGGTCCCTGGACCAAAGTATAATATTGCTTGTCATTGTGAACGTGCACCGGCAGATTGAATTAAGGTTCTTTGAAATCACTGATACTTTGGATACCACTGGTAGTTGGTACCTACTATAGATCAGCAACAACAAAATTTACACGAGGCTGTCAGGATTATGTTTTGCAATCCCGTAAGAATTTTCACTACCGAGATTACACAATATAATGTTATGCGAAAAATTGTTTTTTTGGTCCCGAGTAATATTGAATTTAATTTTTATATAATACTAGCTGAAGTACCCGGCTTCGCACAGGGTCGCTTCGTGGTTATATTTATCTTAGATATTTGAAAAATAATAATAGGTAATTATTTTTTTAATATTAAAATATCTTTGTAATACAATATGGCAATATGAAAATAATTCTAATAGGAGTAAAGGTCAAACATAAGAACACTAAATTAAAATCGAATCCAAAATATGAAAACGTTATTAATGTTATTAATATGTAGTAAAAAAAAAATCAAAATTGGATGGAACAAACAAACAACAAACTTTGTATTTTATATAATAATAATTTAGACACCTTCGCAGGTGTGCGCACAACAACTGACAACATCGCAATCGGATGAATGGTATAGGAACGCATACGAATAGTAGAAGAAGATGATTTTCTAAATCAGAAATCTTCGTGGGCACGCGCATGACAACTCACCAAAGTTTCATTGCATTCGGGTTAATGGTATAGGAACGCATACGAATAGAAGAAGAAGAAGATGGTTGTACTAATTCAAAAACCTTCGCGGGCAAGGGCACAACACTTGATCAAAATGTCATTGCAATCGGATGAATGGTATAGGAACGCATACGAATAGAAGTAGAAGATGATTTTCTAATTCAGAAATCTTCGTGGGCATGCGCACGACAACTCACCAAAGTTTCATTGAAATCGGATGAATGGTGTAGGTAGGCATTCAAATAGAAGAAGAAGATGATGGTTGTACTAATTCAGAAACCTTTGCAGGCGTGCGCACGACAACTCACCAAAGTTCCGGATGGATCCAAAAAAACGGATGAATGGTATAGGAACGCATAAGAATAGAAGAAGAAGAAGAAGGCAGTTGTACTAATTCAAAAACCTTTGCGGGCTTGCGCACAACAACTGGTTAAAATTTAATCGCAATTAGATGAATGGTATAAGAACGCATACGAATAGAAGAAAAAGAAGAAGAAAATGGTTGTATCAATTCAGAAACCTTTGCGGGCGTGAACACAACACTTAATCAAATTTTCATTGCAATCGGATGAATGGTATAGGAACGCATACGAATAGAAGAAGAAGAAGATGGTTGTACTAATTCAGAACTCTTTGCGGGCGTACTCACAACAACTGGTCAAAATTTCATCGCAATCGGATGAATGATATAAGAACGCATACAAATAGAAGAAGATAGAATAGAAGAAAAAGAAAATAGTTGTAACAATTCAGAAACCTTTGCGGCGTGAGCACAACACTTGATCAAAATTTCATTGCAATCGGATGAATGGTATAGGAACGCATACGAATAGAAGATAGAATAGAAGAAGAAGATGGTTGTACTAATTCAGAAACCTTCGCGGGTGTTGACACAATTACTGACGAAAATTTTATTGCAATCGGATGAATGGAATAGAAACGCATACGAATAGAAGAAGAAGAAGAAGAAGATAGTTGTACTAATTCAAAAACCATTGCGGGTGTTACTACAACAACTGACGAAGGTTTCATCGCAATCGGATGAATGGTATAGGGACCATACGAATAAAAGAAGATAGAATGAAGAAGAAGAAAAAGAAGAAGAAGAAGATGGTTGTACTAATTCAGAAACCTTTGCGGGTGTTGGCACAATTACTGACGAAAATTTTATTGCAATCGGATGAATGGAATAGGAACGCATACGAATAGAAGAATATAGAATAGAAGAAGAAGAAGATGATTGTACTAATTCAAAAACCATTGCGGGTGTTACCACAACAACTGACGAAGGTTTCATTGCAATCGGATGAATGGTATAGGGACCATACGAATAAAAGAAGATAGAATGAAGAAGAAGAAGAAGATGATGATTTTTCTAATTTAGAAACCTTTATGGGTGTACATACAACCACTTACCAAAATTTCATTGCAATCGGATGAATGGTATAGGAACCATACGAATAAAAAAAAATATAATGAAGAAGAAGAAGAAGATGATAATTTTTCAAATTCAGAAACCTTCATGGGTGTGCATGCAACCACTTACCAAAATTTCATTGCAATCGGATGAATGGTATAGGAACGCATACGGGACAGACACACAGACAGACAGACATACAGACAGACAGACATTCATTTTTATATATTAGTATAGCCTATACTCTTCCCGCAAGTGCAAGCAATAAGTTTACAAAGTTTTATTGCAATCGGATGAACGGCATGGCTGCGCATTAAATACGAACAAACAAACACACAAACACACAAACACACAAATATTAATTTTTATATATTAGATTATACATACAGAATTGTGATCCCCAACCGGAGTCCAACGAGATTTTGTGAAAGCTTTCTGATAAGCGAGTAGAAAAAGAGTTAAGAAGAAATAATTACAAGACAACGTTTTTATTAGCTCGTATTCTTGTTTGTCCGGTGGTTGTTTGTCCAGTACAAATCTTGCAATCGATTTTTAACTAACTTTCCGACTAGCCAGACATTTGAAACTTTTAGAATATATCAGAACACGATGCCAATGCATTCTTTTAATACTTTTAGCCATCTTTAAGTAGAATTGAATTCGTTTTCAGTTAATTCAGTTTTGTATGAAGAGTTATTTCGGAAGAAATCCGTAATCCAATCCATTAGTATTGGTTGCTAAGGGGGTGGTCTTAGCAACTAAATTATTAACATATACGAGCGTTTCTATGGAAATCAAAATGACATTTCAGTACTCTATATTTGTTTGTTTGTTGCAAAATAGCAAAAAAACGATTTGTTGACAATTGCCTTATTTGTTTAGTACTTAAAATATTAATATATAGAATTGTCAAGTTTATATATATGATTCAACAGAAAATTTGTTAAAACGCGTAATGCATAGATTAATGCTACATATTTTTTTGG
Organism: Rhyacophila brunnea; assembly: GCF_057557595.1. Lineage (NCBI taxonomy): Eukaryota > Metazoa > Arthropoda > Insecta > Trichoptera > Rhyacophilidae > Rhyacophila > Rhyacophila brunnea. The sequence goes on along the minus strand of NW_028232816.1, from coordinate 11,554,015 downwards.
AAATCGATATTACCACCGGTTTTTGTGTGAAGGACTAGTCTGACTTTGACAGCTGATGAATAACAGGAATGTATATTATTTAAAAAAATATTAATAAATATGATTTGAGAATTTTTTATAATTCAATTTGAAACGAGAAAGGGTGAATCAATATTTTTTTTGTTATTATTATTATTATATTTTTTTCTTTATTCTCTTCTTCTCTCTAGTGAGGGTAATGTTTGACTTATAATGTAAATCTCATGTTGTGTGCGTCTTGAATTTAGATTTGTTATATCCACAATGTTTTGTATTCTTAAATAAATAAATAAATATGTCAAGCATTCTGGGACCTGATTTTCACAGCTGAACTGTGGACCACTCGTTGCTTGTGCAAAAAGACCTGTTCAGGCTTTATTAATCTAAAGATGGCGCTGGTACATTCCAGTAATATTTTTCACCGATATTGGTAAATAAATTCTTATTCTAAATAGATACGTAATATAATAAAATTATATAAGTATGTGTAGGTACCTACATAACTTAATATGAATCATTGTTTGTTTTATTAAATAGAAAATAGTAATTACTGATAATTAGTATTCAGAGATGCAAGTCATTATACTTTTAAAGTCGAGCATACGATTACCTATTAGAATTTAAAAATTATTACTTATTCATTCATGCTGTTTTATTAATTTAATAAACAATAATTATTTTTATAAACTTCTTCTTATTGTGCCATCTCCTAGCGGAGGTCGGCCACTATCAAGGCGATCTTATCTTTGTCGTCTGCTACCCGGAACAGTTCAGTGGAGCTGCACTCGTACCAATCACGGAGGTTCTTAACCCACGAAATGCGGCGCCGTCCTCTGCTACGCTTACCGTTGATCTTTCCTTGAATGCCAAGTTGGGGAATGCTGTACTTTTGTCCTCTCATAATGTGGCCGAGGTACTGTGTAGTTTCCTGGTTTTAATACTACGTAGAACTTCTCGGTCCTACCCCATGCAATTGAGAGCTTCAACGTTTGTCACCCGGTCAGTCCAAGGAATTTTGAGGATGCGTCTATACAGCCACATGTCGAAAGCTTCAAGTCATTATTATGATAACAATTCCATTAATAACACATCTGCGCATAATATATTGTATACACAAAACTGCTATTAAATTTAAATTGAAATTAATTAATTTTTTAACATTTTGTGGACATTGCAAATTATAAATTTAAGACGTTCACAACATGATATGAAACATTATTATAAAGAAGAAAGAAAAAAGATAATAATAAGGGATAAAAATTAAAATATAAAAAGAGAACATAATATTATAAATATACAAAAGCAGTGAAAATACAATTATACATACATATAAGTTAAAAGAAGTACATCGAGTTTGCTAAGGAGACACTACTTTAAGAATTTATAAAAAAGCGTCCACCTAAACTCACCCTCACGCATGTGGAATATATCAACACCCGAAGCAATTTGGTTGAACATTGTTGTCGCCCTCCCAATTGGCAATAAAAATAAAAATACTGGACTTCAAACGCTGCATACTATTAAAGCTGTGTTGAAAAATCTATCAGATGCCTCAGACGGTTAAATTTTTTCTACTTCAGAAATAGTTTCATTTACAAACGCAATAATAACATCTGTAGAACCAAGTGGAAAGAAGTTTTTACATATTGTACTTATAAAAATTTGTAGGATCAAATCGTCAAAGATTCACTTTCTAAAATTTGAAGCATTATTTTATTATTTATTGTAATATGTCCTTACTTAAACTTTTAGCACCTATTTTTGTTTTTTAGCACATAATTATGAAATTTTAATGACATATTTTCCAATTATGTCTACATATTTTAGATACCTATTATCAATGACATTATTAATGGACGACGCACTCAATACAGTAGCTAGCAAGTAAATTCGCGCATTCGCATGTATAGGTAGACGTCACGCAATTTCCATTATGCGATATCACGCATCGGGAATTTATAGCAATATGACCTTTATTGTAATGGCGTTAGAGCAGTGTTTCTAATGTCAATGTTTATTTGAGCGAACCCGTTCGAACCGAACCAATCGGCACACCCAAAAAAGCAACAGGAATTTTTAGCAATAGCACCTTTATTGTAATGGCGTTAGAACAGATTATGCCATTCGGCAGACCCGACAATAAAGTGAGTGTCGTTTTCTTTTCCAGATGATTCGTCCATATTAATGTCATTGCCTATTATTCATTTTTAGCACCTAAAAATCCTAAGCCTATTTTTAGTAATGTATCCTTACAATACATTTATTAGATAATGGAGTCATGAATAAAATCATGATAAAAATATTATATAAAATGGGGCGGAATTTTGGCGCTGCCTAGAGACGTTATTTTGTCTAAGGACTTCACTGATTACCCTTAAGGCGGAGAGTAACCTTTTTAGCAAAATTTGCAATCTAATCCCACTTATTTTATATCATTTCATATTTTTATATAATGAACCTGCATCTATTTTTTTACATTAAAAAATAAACTTAAAAAATCATAAAATTATATAATAAATACAATATTTTCGTTTGTTAATATATTTATGAGAATACCATGGTTCAATTGCAGTAATTTAGTGTCAAAATACATCGACGAAACACTCAGAATTGAGAAAATCATATTATAATTACGTATTGTGAGATCACCGGGAATCGAACCCGAAGACGCTGTACGCCATTGGACTATGGGGCGGACCGCTGTCCAGGGAACCCTATCTTTTTGTGTAAAAATAGTTTTAATAGATGACTATTAAATCGTGTCTGGAAACTTGTACGTATGCAGTTCGCTGTATCACATTTCACCGTAAAATGTTGTATCGAAAATATATGGCCGTATATTAAAGACCGTCCAACCTCTTTGGGTCGTATAGTACTGACATAAAATTCATGCCTTGGTTCTTGATGGTTTACAGTTTACATGAATCCAGTAGCAAACAAATTTAGAAAATAGCCGATATACCTACTGGATTATTTGTTAAGTTAGGTTAGGTTTTCATTTCTGAATTCATGAATTTTGCCAAAATCAGCTACCTATGAAAATTGAATTAATGTTCATATTGAATCTAATAAAATTAGAGACCGTATAGTATACGGTCATCTCTTTCCGATAAGAAAGCTCACGGCGAACTGTGCCACGGTGATATGTTTTACGTACAATTTACATGTAACCCTATTAAATATGTTTGTTATATACATATTATGTGAGATTGAGCCCCATGTTCCCATATTATTGCCAGAAGAGAATATTATCATAATCATGCGATGGGTTTAGAATTTAGAGAAAAAAATATGAGGATAGAACGTCAAATTACGTTACGAAAGAATTACATTAGGAATGACTAGTAGTTAACCTAATCAGTAGGGTTACATGTCAGTTGTACCTATCCAGTTCATCGTGGGACACTTATTCGTGCGCCGCGAAACATGAGTTCGTATAACATTTTATCAAATGACGAGTTCTTCGTTGAACATTTCACCGTGGAATACATTTGTATGTATCTTACAAAATGCGGAGATAGTTTGCAAATAGTACTGTTCCAGTGAGATTAACCCTATCCTAACCTTACCTAACCTAACCTAACCTAGTAAAGACATCTCATAAAATTCGCCACATGTTGTAGCATAGGTACAAATATACTCCACGGTGAAATGTTCAACGAAGAACTCGTCATTTGATTAAATGTTACACGAACTCATGTTTCACGTACTGCGGCACACGAATAAGTATCCTGCGGTGAACTGTTTACGTACAAATTTCCGGATACGAATCAGTGGACCAGAGGCTGTTTTTTCTTCATTTTCGTATATTTAGTCTCCATCTGCATAGAGAAAGTTTTCTTCGACATTTAGATTAATTGTTTTTATAAAAGTTAATTCTATTATTTTTACTTCAGTGGGAAAAATGATTCAACAATTCTGGAAGCAGCTAACTTTATCATGGAAAAATTTCTTGCCGAGACGTCAAAGTTTCTTGAAGACAGTTGGAATGTTTGTTTTGCCCGTATGCAGCGCTCGGAATGGAGCAGAACGCACGTTACTGTTCATCACGAGCATGGCACACTGGTTCGTAAAATCCCCGAAGGGCAGAGGCAGAAAATCCTTGAGCCTCATCAGCATACTTAATATTGTATTGCAGTTAATTGGTATTAATTAACGTAAGAATTGGTGTAATTACGGCGAATAAGTTCGCTTTCGGCAGTTAACCGATTAATTGAAATAAATTTGTTAGTTGTTATATAAAAATACCTAAACATGTTATTATATAATACATATTTTTCTATTAAAAATAATTTTATTTGTTGAGTTTCTCTGGATTTGTAATGACCCATACATATTTTGCACTTATGAATGTATGAAACAGTGGTTGGCTGGTTAACAAAAACAAGTAAGTACCAAGTAGAGAACAAGGCGTAAGTACCTAAACTTTCAAGACAAATTATTCAACAAAATTACCCTTCACAAGGCATCAATAGTACACAGAACAGATATTTTTTGCGTAGAACAATTGTATTGAAAAAACCTTGCATCAGGGATAAGATTTATTGCTTTTTTCATAGGTAGTATGACAATAGGTGGAATAATAACTATTGGAAATGAAGATTTTTGTTTAAAATAAGAAACACAAAAGACCTAATTTATTTACGGTTTTAAGGAAAATATCAAATATTAGTTGATATTGGAATGTCGGGACGTTGTATTTACAATAAAAACTCTCCATGGCTGTATTTTGGATATCAAAGTTTCTACCTACATATTATTGCATAATAAAGTGAAGGTACGTACTTAAGTTAATAATGTAATAATTCCACACTGGAACTTTTGGGATTTTCAATCAAACATATTAAATACAAATATATTGTATACGGTGTAAGATAATTAATTTGTTAAATATTGTACAAAAATAGCACAGTAAAAATAGTTGTGGTGTTAATAAAACTTTGTGTACCTACCTAAGTAGCTACTGAGATGCAAACTCAATACAGTCTAGCCTTTTCCTTTGACCAGTACGAATTTATAATTTACCTACCTTTCGGGATAATAATTAGGTATTTATTTTAAAAAAACATCGATTTTTATAAAAATATAAATGTGTATAACTTGAAATCCTTTTTATTTATATTATAAAATCTTATTTAGGTATGGTCCTAATATTGAAGCTCGATTTGATATAAATAAAAAGGATTTCAAGTTATACACATTTATATTTATATAAAAATCGATCAAATAAATAATATAAAACATATTAAAACTATGAATTAGTCAAAAAAATAATAAATATCATCATACATTATATGTATGGTATTTACAATAAGGTTGTTAATACCAGTAGCGAAGGGTGACTTTTGGAAAGAAGTAGGCTGTGGAGATCTGACAAAAAGAGCACACTTGTCAGGTATACTTACAAGAAATAAGAAGATAGTACGATATTACTACTAATAGTACTAATGACAACGACACACTAATTCAATGAAACTTCAAAAACTCACTGACGACAGAAAATTAAGCGATGAGTTTAAATCACGTATTTTTCAAAACATTTATACACATCAAACACCATTAAATGAAATTTCTTTTATTTTTTTAAAACAATCTATATTTATTAACTAGCTTACCTTGAAAACTTCGTACCGCCTCAGAATCAATAAATCTTGTGTTAACTTATTAGCTGAATTGAATTCAGTTTTTATTAAGTTAAAATGAATACTAAAAATGAATTAAGTCCAATAAATGTGCAAAAATCAAATCAAAATGAAAAGTATTTTAATAACATTGAAATGAATGTAATTCACGTGGCAGCAAGGTATTTGCTTTATTGAAGCGAATCGAAATGATTCGCGTAGCATTGTTGCTCTACTTTCTGTTAAACTATTTGCTGGATGGGTCTTCATTGAAGCACCTTGTGATATACGATATTTTTAGTTTTGTTGTCAGGTGCGAGAACGAACAAAACGGATGGTTTGCCGACACGTGAACATACTACGTACAATGGACCGTGAGAGAAACATTCATTTTCTAGATTCAGGCCACAAACATTCAAGGATTGACCTTGTGATTTGTTGATCGTCATGGCGAATGCAAGACGAATCGGAAATTGAATTCGTTTAAACTCGAATGGCATATCGGTTGGGTTCATCGTAGTTCTCGGAATGAGAAATTCCTCACCTTTGAACATTCCTTTGATTATCGTCGCGAGAATCACATTGCCCATGAGTTTATCGTACGCACGTTGATTGATTGACAATTTACTTGATAATAGCTGACTCGATTATTTCAATAAAAAGAATATTATTTTGATTGTATAAATAGCGAATAATAATTCATCGGAAATGTCACTCGAATATTCGTTTCCGGTCTGTTACTATCTCAATCTCCGAATCGTCCCACACAACATCTCATTGTGCATGACGTGCGGACAAATTTTAAAATTGACTTATAAAAAAAAGAAAAAAAATGATTTTAATACTTTTATCTAAATAATGCTTATTATTAATGATATTAAATTTATTACTGATGCTAGTTTTTTTTATTTTTTATAAAATATGCTAAGATTAATATATGGGAAAGGAAGGAATTTACATACATTAATACCGAAAATGATTCTACGCATTTTCCCTCGTAATCGATACCTGCACATATTGCTATGAGTCAGCTAAAAAAATAGTTCCGGCCTCTTTATACCCCAGAGGAGACATCCCGCAATTTGAGACAATTCCGGGATAGTACCTTAATTTAAAGTGAAGTAAATTCAGTCAAAGCACATTTGAGTGCACGTCGACCTTAGTCTTGGGTTACTGCTCCTGAGACATTCCCATTTATAAAAACAAAAATGATGCTTCACATCCAATCGTAGTGTTCCGTGGTACACCCGATTAAGACCTGGTGTGGTGCGGGGTGGGTGTAGTTTGGTGGGCCCATTAACTTCAATGGGTCTATTCAATACACAAGGCGGCTATCGCTGGCTATCGACGGCTATCAACGGTAGTTTATCATATTTATATAAGTCTTACAATAAGTTAGCCTTCTAAACTGTCGAAACCGTCTATCTAGCTTTTAAAGGTAACACAGCCAAGAGAGGGGCTGTTAAAACAAAGCACTTTTTGACAGTCACTTTTTGTAACAATTGACCGTCTCAATATATAATACATAAATATGGTAAACTACCGTCGATAGCCGCCCTGTGTATGGAATATACCCACAGGCATAATTTATACAATAAACCCAAATAAAATAATTTATCGTTAAATCTTGGGAAAAAAAGAAAAAGTATAATAACATAAAAGCAGCATATCAAATTATGACAACAAGCTGAGTAGGTAGACGCCTGATTTTTTTTTAATGTCGTGATTCAGTGCCTGAACGGAGGTATTGCATATGTCAATAGAGGAACTATTCGAAGGAGAATGAATCCTTGATGTTGAAGAATAAACAGAGAAGTTGACTTTAAAAAAACAAACGTGAAAAAGGTTCCCTTTTATTTTGTCTGTTTTGTGGGGACACGAAACTGGATCATACCCAACAGTTCGCGGTAGTCTAAAATTGATTTTACGGTTTTAAACATTACCAAAACGTTAGCCATTTACCCAGGGCTCGAAATGGAAAATTTTACTAGATCTAGATCGAAAATTTTACTAGAACTAGATCGCTCGATAATTTACTAAAATAATTTATATAATTTTATGTATACCAGTGCCAAAACATGGACCTGATGAAAAGGGAGCGGAAGGCAATCAATGCTTTCGAAATATGGTGTTGGCGTCGAACGGTTTGTATTTCTTGGTCAGAGAACAGGACAAACCAGTCAATCATTCAAAGACTGCAGATAAAAGAACGGTTCTCGACAATATGTCTCAGATACATTCTGCAGTTTTTTAGACATAATGTTTGGCGCGGGCTGGATAACTTGGAAAGATTGATGATTTTTCGTAGCCTCCAGGGAAGGCAAAGCAGAGAAAGAGCGTCGGCGCGCTGGAGTGACCAAGTGAAGGAGCTGACTGGGGCAACATTCACTCTGCCCCGAGAGGAGTGGGAAAGTCTTGGTCACTCAAAAGATGAAAAAATTCCAAGGTGGTCACGATCCTCAGTCACGAGGAGACGACCAAGAATAGAAGTGTGGTAGATGTTTTATAATATAGGTTACCAAGGGACTGGGTGAACGGTGAAATCATCACACTTTATAAAAAAGGTGACCCTCTAAGCTGCGACAATTACCGAGGCATTACGCCACTCAGTGTTCCGGGAAAGATTTTGGCAAACATCCTCTTGATGAGAATAAGGGACCCAATAATGCACGTCCTCAGGAAAAACCAAGCCGGGTTTCTACCTGGTCGAGCGTGTGCAGACCAAATCCACAACCTTCGATATCTTCTCCAGCAGAGCCATGAGCCGAACAGAACAAGGATTATTAGAAGACTTTCGACAGTCCGGACCGCCCCTTCCTTTGGACGATACTGGGAGAATACGGGATCCCTCCCAAGATCATTGCCATAATCAAAAGCCTGCACGAGAATATCGAATGCTGTGTCAGAATTGGAGACACTGTCACGGAATGGTTCGAGGTCACGACCGGAGTCAGACAGGGTTGTGTCCTTGCACCGTTTCTCTTCATCATTCTCTTTGACTTTATACTACGGAAGTCAATACCACCCGACCGAGGCATATCTGTTACCCCAACGGTGAAGCTATGCGACCTGGAATACGCCGATGATGCTGTACTATTCGACAACTCTATCGAGGGCATTCAAGGGACAATTGACAGGTTGCATAACAACTCATCTCGCGTTGGTTGGAAAATCAACGCGAAGAAAACCAACTTCTTGTGTAATAGCACGTGTCCTGATCTAGATTTCCCTCTGATTAGCGACGGACAAAACATCGAGAGCGTCCACAGCTTCAAGTATCTGGGGGTACACATCACAGGAGATGGCATTTTGCAAAAAGAGCTCGCTATCCGAATGGGAATGGCTGGAGCAACATTCAACTCGATCCGGAATGTCTGGGACTCACGATTGTACTCGGTCAAAACCAAATGCCACCTATTCGACGCTTGCATTCTGACGGTGCTGCTTTACGGTAGCGAATCATGGTACCTTACGAAGGCTCAGAGCAACCGTATACTGAACTTCGAAAATAGATGTTTGCGACGAATACTGGGTGTGCGGTGGAATGACTTTAGGAGCAACGAGGAGATAAGAGAACGCACCAAGCAGCCTTTCATCACGCTGAAAGTGAAGAGGTGACGTTGGACCTGGCTCGGCCACGTGCAGCGGATGCCAGAAGAGAACTTTAACCTGGCTTGCCTGTTCTTCAAGCCGACCGGATTCTGGTGTCCTAGAAGGCCGCTAAATACTATCTACAGAGTGTATACGGTGGAGCTACGGGATGCTGGTTTGACCTGGAAGAAGCAAGAAGACTGGCAAGCGACAGGGATTGGAGATTGGGATTGAGGCGCTGCGTGGTGTCCATATGCCCCATTTAAGGGGCGGATATGGCCAAAGAAGGAGAAGAATAAATAAATAATAGACGAATTCAAGACCATAAATATTTAAAAGATTTATTTTAATTAGAATAATAAATGAGTTATATTAATTTCAGTAATGTGTGCTTTTTTAAGTGATCCTCAAAAATTCACCCTGTCTCAAATGGATTAATCAGATCAATAAAATTGGTATGCATAATGTTATTGTTGTAAAAAATATAAACCAGCGGTAAAGTTTTTTTTAAATAATGTTTACTATCTCAAAGATTTAAAAGCAATTAAAAAAACATACAGAAATGACTTAGAAAGGCTATAAAACAATGCAAATGTCGAGAAAATCATTCTTCTATTTGATATATCGATCAAATAATGTAAATTCTATAGAATACGTATTTATTATTTCAATTTCTGATAATTATAGCAATGGGATTCATTAAAATATCAAAGTTCTTTACTGGGTTTTGAATTTTGATAGCCAAGATAGCATCTGATTGCCCACACTACTTATGATTTTGTCTGGGTTGTTTCTCACTATCAATTTTATAAGCTCCATCTAAACAAGTAAAATAGCAATGTAATGTTGAGATAATTTGCAATCAACTAGCAAGCAGTTTAATATACTCTTTTATCAATAGATGGTACTAAATAATTTTAACAATCGTGATATTATTTTGAATATTTCATTCGAAATTTAAATAAATAAAAATGTGGGAGCATTATTAGAAATAATTACAAGATAAAAAGAACTTTTTATATACAACGTTATTAAATTTTCTGTTGAATCATATAAACTTGGCTTGACTAGCTTAAACGATCAAAAAAAGTTGTACTTCATAGAAATACTGAAATGTCATTTCATATTGATTTCCATAGTAACGTACGTATATATTATTTAATAATTTAGTTGCTAGGACCCCCTAGCACATCAAAAACCGTTAGATGATACTTTTATTTTATTTTTAAAAACAATCTATGTATATATTATGCTATTAAACGCCATAGATTTTTTTTAAATTATCTAATTATTAATTATTTTGGACAAAGTGCAGTCGTGACAACAAAATGATGCGCGAAATTTTTAAGCTATGTGATAGGAGCCTACCATATTTCATACAATTCGATAGACCGACTGAGGTTACGTGACGTAAAGTCCATACGAAAAAAATGTCACAATTCCTCGACAAATAATCGACATGTATTTACGTCATGACAGATGGCGCGCTGTGGTATATATATATATTTTTGGACCTTTGCAGATTGTTTTGTAATATGTATAATATATTCTTACATTATAGGTACGACATCTGTCGTTAGCAAATTAAATTATTTTTATAGAAAATAAAATAATCAAGTGATTATATAAATATGTTAAAATGCAATAAAAATATTTTTCTTAAGAAGGTAGGCTTTAAAATATAATCGCCTAGTATGGAGTCTTCGCCATTCGTAAATACATTTAATGATTTGGCCATATATATATATACATACAATGTTTAAGATGTCTGGTTTTAAATCCAAACGTTTTTTTATTAAACAAATAATGACATTCCACGAAGACATTTATGTATTTATTTGAGTAGAACTTTCATCTTAATTACAATTAGCACCAATACGTAAATACTACTGCGAATTCACTGGTCTCGGTTCCTCGGTCCCTCTTCGAGTGCCTTATCTTAGCATAAGATGGCGATCATCAGACAGTTTCAAGAAACACATAGTTTCTATAATTTCTACTGACAATTCTGTCATTCTTTCTAGTGATGAGTTGTATGTCACTGATAACTGTCTAAAACTTAACCTTTCAATATGTTATTTGCTATGTTACGTCGGATATTGATATATTCCACTTGCGTGAGAATAAATAATTGTGGCCGTTTGGCTCACTCTATAGACTGCTCAATGTAATATATTATTTATATTATGTGCATACTAAGTTATTTACATAACTGTATTGTTTCTTTGTATACGTTGCTACTTACACTTAAGTGATGGTAAAAGTTTATATCCTCCTCTTGATACAACGGTTCGCAGTAAATATGGAAATATCTATTACAGTTGTGGCAAATCCATAAAAATTCTGCAAGCACGCGAAATAATTGTATATAATCATCATCATCAGCCGGAATCTATCCACTAGCCACCACTCCACAATCTAGCATCTCAAAGCTGATTCCACTTCTCTCGGTCCTGTGCGTTGCGTTGCCACGTATTTCCGCAGAATCTAATCATTTCATCGATCCAGCGGCCTCTAGGTCTACCTTGCAAACGTTTTATACCTCTTGGGTACCACTGGATGACTAGATTTGTCCAACGATTGTCATTTCTTCGAGCTATGTATTCAGCCCATTTCCATTTGAGGTTTTGTATATAAGCGGTATAAAAATCGTGCCGGAAACCAAGTTCCTGTCACAGACGCAAATCGTTCCGGGACTACAAAGGGAATCGACCTGAATTTTATTTAAAATGTAGAATGATACATAGCATGGTAAAAAAAATCGATATGGAAAAAGAGGCCGGGACGAAAAAAATATGCATAAAATTAAAACGGAAACTTGACGGGATATATTTTTAGGTGTAAAAATCTATGGTCGACTTCAGGAGGGATGTTACTTTTATTGTGAAGGAAATCATGTAAAAAAAAGTCACTAGTTTGTCGTCATACGAAAACGGTCAATTTTTATTTTTTCATATTCAATAAAATCCACTTCCAAGTCCCAATCCTTGTTTCGCCACTGTGTTATGTAATCATTATTTTATCATCTAATGTTATTATATTTGAAAACAATGACTTTCCTTTAAGTTAATAATATTATGTGACATATTATTTTTAAAACAATAGATACGATTTATTTAAATTAAATTAATTTATTAAATGAGAAATTATAATTTAGTCCTCTTTGTTATCATTTTCGGTTTTTTCTTTTTCCTGTTTTTCCAAATAAGCTTTCTTGTATGTACCTTCTGGATTATACCTGTAAAGAAATAAGATTATGCATTATTATTTAAACAGATTAAGTATACATATATGTATACTTATTATTATTAAATATAATATATTTTTATTCACGCAAGATTTAACAACGTAAGTATTTTTTCATTGAAAAATGCGACCTTGCTGTTATTCCAAATCATTGATGAAAAAAGGTTGTCGACCCCCAATGTAAACTGTAAGTAATATTTAATTTAATAAAACTACAGGCCTTATACCAATTTAGTTGACAGAAAATTCCAGATTTTATCAAAATTAAATACTGTCTTGAAGCTAAGTTTTATTGCGAATGTTGTTTTCACGAGAATAAAGATTAATGAAGATTTTATTATATCGCTACTAATAAATTAGTCATGCAGTGAACAATAATTATTAACACATGGTATCCAATACATGGCTCGCGACTTTCGAAGGGGTCGCAGAGGTAATTTCTAAAGGTCAAATCATTCTCTTAAATTCTAATGAAAAGTAACATTTTGATTTCACTTTTCTTACATGTATATAAAAAAGTTATTCATTTTCAATCAAGTTAATCTTGTATGCTAACTGTTCACCGAATATTCTAAGCATTAATGGAGGCCTTCATTAGGTACTGGATCAATCTTTATTTATGATTATGTATTAATATTGTACCATAAACCAATTTCACTCTTTCTTACCTATGACATAATTTAAATTTAAAATCATACGATGTCAGGTTTATTTTCCTATTTATCTTCTCATATTATGAGGATCGGGTCATAGTCGAAACAATTTTTTATGCTAACTGTTTACCGAATATTCGAAGCATTAATGGAGGCCTTCATTAGGCATAGGATAGATATCCTTTTATGATTATATATTAATAGTTTACCATAAACCAATTTCACTCTGTCTTACTGATGACAGATAATTTAAATTTAAAATCATAAGATGTCAGGTTTATTTTTCTATTTGTCTTCGAGTATCATATGGATCGGGTCGTAGTTAAAACAGTTGTCAATATAAATGACACAGTAATGTAAACTTTGTTTCCGAATCATTGATAAGCGACATAAAAAAATCTACCATTAAAGGATTTATGATAATTGCTAATTCATATGCAAACATGGACAATGTGAGAGAAGATTGTTTTATGATTCTTGATAATAATTTAATACGTACATAATACTTATAAGAATGTCATGTTTTCAGCAATGGGACCAGCGCTCGAAATGGAAAAGTTTACGAACCGGAGCGCTCGACAATTTTCTGAAGATATTTACATAGCTATCAAATGTTATGTGTACTTTATAAAAATAAGTGTGTTAGATTTTTGTTGTTTAGTCTATCTAGCTCAAACGGTCAAATTATTTTTTCCACGAGACGGAGCGATAATTCTACCGAGTTCACGAACCGGAACGGCGCTCCGGTGCGCTCCAGTCTATTTCGAGCCCTGAATGGGACCCGATCCTTCACGTGGTCCAGTGGAAGGTGTATGTCAGTAATAAGACTCGGTATATGTTAATCTTCAGTGATGTTTATTCGTCATGGTCCCAAAGTACAGTTAACTGAGGAACTAACTCAGCAGGGTTTGATCTGCAGTGAAACAACTCTGAGAGTAGAGCTGAATTAAGTTTAAACAAGTTGAATGATATTAAAATTATTTACAATGCTATAAAATGAAATAGTTAATGAGTAATATTAATGATGCTTAATTCATGTAAGTACAAGGTTTTATATGTGTGTAGTAACACAGCTAGATAGGGTGGATAAATTGGGTGTTGATCAATAATGTAGTATTGAGTAGGTACAATGCAATAGTTGAAATCACACCTCTCGAATATTCTTAACAATGGTACATACTTAATTAGTAATTTAGGGTGTCGATGAATTAAACAAAAGACAATTTATTGTCATTACGGAGATATCATAGAGAGGGGAGTAATGGATACATAATAAGAGTTTATTATATAAATTTAATATGTAATGAAAAATTCATAATTTAGCGGGGTGTTGCAGGTCACGTGGTTATATAAAAAACTAGTCGTGACGTGAAAAACTTTGAGAGCCAGTGGCTTAAAACTCTTTTTTTTCGTGTACAACATTTTGCTGCAGACACGCTGTCGGGAGCCTCTGGTGTACACAATAATATATCTGATCACATTATTAGCGATCATTGTGTTAATATTAATTCAAAATACACAATGGTACGACAGGGCAATTAGTAAGTAATTATATTTTTTATTTTTTTATAAGTAGACTTCATTCAATCGAATCATTCGGTACTTCAGTGATTCCACGAATTTTATTGCGTGTATAGGTATAGGTTGTAGGTACATCGTCATTTTGTAGTTATATTTTAAATCTATCACATAACAATGTATTATTTTGTACCTTGTCGAAATTGTAATATAATAATATACTGTGAAAGTTGTGAACTTAACATGTCCCATAGTATAACAAAACGAGTTAATATTAATGTATCTGGAATCACGCATTACCACTTAAAACGACATCAGTCAAGAAGTTAGTAGAAGAATTACTTCAGCAAATAAATCGCAAGAAACTCTTCAAATCAAGACAATTCTCAAGAAAAGTCAAAGTATAGTATCCTTGAAGTTAACCTTCATTTTACGATGTTAAAAAAATCCGTCCGTTCCGATGATGTAACTTTAGGTTACCGTACGGGATAGACAATGTTTCAATAGCTAAAAGGGAAATTTCTATTTTGGCAACGTACATAAGTCTAATAAGGTTTCATCATCATTATTTGCTATTTATTTTATCTATAAAATGATAATAAAGGCATCGAAACTTAATTATAATCATTTATATACATTCTTATAGCCTACAATATTATCTTGATTTACCACTTACTTTCATATCCCTTTGGTCGCATATACTTTTAAATCTACCTTTTGCATGTAATGGAATGAGACGATCTGTTTGCTATGTGCATTAATATAATGCATGATAGGTAAATACAATCTGACGTATCTATACTATAATTTGAAGAATATATTTGGATGTGGCTATGTACCTATCGTCGCGTCGGTTTTTCTTTATACAAATCCACACGCGCTGTCGGATTTCGACAAAATTTGGACTGTAGACGGAGGCCAACGAGCCGAAGTGCTTGGTCGGAGTCTCAAATTTCTATATATATAAAAATGTCTATAATTAACTCCATATATATAAAAATGAATGTCTGTCTGTCTGTCCCGTATGCGTTCCTATACCATTCATCCGATTGCGATGAAACTTTTCTCAGTGCGCACACCCGCAAAGGTTCCTGAATTAGAAAAACCATATTCTTCTTCTTCATTCTATCTTCTTTTATTTGTATGGTTTATATACCATTCATCCAATTGCGATGAAACTTTCGTCAGTTGTTAAGCGCACACCCGTGAAGGTTTCTGAATTAGAAAAACTATCTTATTTGTATGCTTCCTATACCATTAATCCGATTGCAACTTTCGTCAGTTGTTGTACCCACACCCGCAAAGGTTTCTAAATTAGTACAACCATCTTCTTTTTCTATTCTATCTTCTTCTATTTGTATGCTTTCTTATACTACAATGAAACTTTGGTGAGTTGTTGTGCTCACGCCCGCAAAGGTTTCCGAATCAGTACAACCATCTTATTCTTCTTCTATTCTGTCTTCTTCTATTCGTATGTATTACTATACCATTCATCCGATTGCAATGAAAATTTAGCGAAAGGCAATAATTGATGGTGGTGTTGGCGCACAATACTTCATATTTCTTGAACGGAGCACATGACGAATCAGTAAATCATCCAGAGACTGAAGATAAAGGAACGGGTCTCGACGAGAGCTTCTGCGCGCTGGAGCGACCAAGTGAAAGAGCTAACCGGGGGCACCATTCATTCTGCCCTGAGATAAGCGGAAAATCAAGAAGGATGGAAAGTCTTGGTCGCTCAAACGATGGCAAAATTAAAAAGTGGTCACGATCCTCAGCCATGAGCTTACGACCAAGAAGAAGAGTCAACAAATGTAAGTAGGTATGTCTTATTTTAATGACTTGTATTTGATTAATTGAAAGGACCCAATGGGTTGGAAAAATAGCTGAAAACTTTATTGTCAAGAAGTCTTCACTCTTCGACAAACTTCACTCTGTAGAGGCTGACATGATCCTCTTAGGACCTGAGTAAACATGTAGGTAGCAGTAGTAGTAAGTTACATGGAGTTGGAAAATTGGGATATCAGAGTTTCCACGGACATTATTATTTTGTGAGGTCGAGATCATAATGGTCGTCTAGTTTTTGTGTTATTTTTTTTTCATTTATAATACAATGATTGATGTCATAAACCTAAATGAGCTACGTGCCGGATGAGATTGGTCACGAATTTTTTCCCCATTTTAATAACAATAACTTTAACGATTTAATGTATCACAAAAATGCCATTTGAAGGAAACGGCATTGTAATATAATATTATAATTGGAATATTTATAAACGTAATATAATATTGTAATTGAACTCGCATTGAGGAGATTCTAGAAGTATCTAAATAATAATTATAATAATTAACTATTTTTTTTATTCAGCGAATAACTCATAAGATTTAAGAATGTAACATTCTAATTATTCAACATACCTGCATAATTTTGAAAACACTTCTTAGATCTTTTTTCTATTCGTTATAATATATTTTTCAGAATTATGTATTAAATATTTCTTTTATTCAACGAATAATTCACAAGATTGAAGAATGTACCATTCTAATTATTGAACATACATAATTCTGAAAACACTTCTGAGAAAATATAGCCAATAGAAAAAATCTTTTTCGAAAAAAGTAAGACACCCGGCAGGAATCGAACCTGCGTCTCTTGGGTTTCGTGCCCTGTGCATTACCACTATGAAATTGAAACATTTAATCATTTACTTACCTAACTATTTGAAAAAAGTAATAATCATTTACTAAATTACATTCAAATCGAATCACTAAATTTTTCTTCGTTGTGTATATTATTTTTCCCCTATTTAACGTGAATGAAGTCGCGGGCGATCGCTAGTGTGAATATATAATAGTATTGTTACATACTTTATTTCCAGTTCTTCCCACCAGTCCGGCTTGTTGTCGATAATATAATGCATGACCTTCTCTGAACCAATCTGTTGTTTCTCGCTGCATTTTTCACAGTCATTGTTAATTGCATCTGGCAGATTTTCTGGAAAATACCATATAAACATATAAATTAAAGAGTGTTAGAGTTGCTACAACAGTGATCTACATACTGCTTGTGTTGATATGACATGAGACGTATGGCTTGACGCGTGAATTTTTGGTGGTAGATGAGGTGTAGACAAAGATAAAATCGTGGTTGCTTGTATGTTTTGAGATGAGAGTTTATTGATCAATACGATAATATAATAAATGCAATAATAAGAATGACAGCGTGAGATTATAATTGCGGCTATAATCTGTAATAATGCTGTACTGGTGAGATCAATGTGATAGAGAGATTGATTATATTAATGAATTGAGAGACTTGATTCGAGTGAAGGACTCGTGACAATAGTAATAATTCTCGTGACGGACTTGATGAATTGAGTGAGGATTCATGCACTGTCCTTCCAATTTATGCAAATGCAGTCTATATAATATTACAAGAGATATTGTCGTAATTAACAAGTCATGACATACCCTACTGATCTAGTTATGATTGAGGAAATGCTGACATTTAATATCGCTCTATTGTTTTGTTTTGACAATAAATTATTATATTCCGACCATGTCCGATCCTAATAGGATCATATGGGCCTCCACAGAGATTTGTATTAACAGATTTTGTTTTTACGAGAAATGGATGTCAGCCACTTGCTTAACATATTAGGTCCATACCCTGACTCACACACAAATTGAAAAACTATATGTGTACTTGCCAGACCCAGGATTCAAACCTGGGACCCACGGCGTGATAGTCCAATGCTTAAGCCGCGCGGCCACCGTAAATGTACAATAAAACATACATATTAAAGTATGTCACTCATTTAATGCTGAGTGGTATGATTGCTATATTTGAAAAATAAATATTCAAAGAATATTTGGACCAGTGTAAGAAAACCAAAAGGGGCACATGCTGCGATCTGCGAACAATTTAAGCCCAATATAGTCAATGTATTGAGGGCGCGAAGACTCAGACAGGAAGTTTATTTCGCCTCTGGAGGAAATGGGAGGATATCGTAGACACAGGTATAGCTCACGATAGAGATTCCTAAAGGACGATTGTGCTGTCGACCATGGACCCGAATGGTCTGTAGCGCCAGATTTAGTGAGTAAGTAATCACTACCGGTGAAAAATACTCATTGTGCAAACTATTTCTTGAAAATGAAATATTCACTCTGAAAAAACATAAGAAGAATCGCTGTGGAAGTTCCAGAGCAAATAGAACCAATTTGAGAAGATGCATTGAAGTTACAATATCATAATAATATTCATGTTTTGGTTCAACTTATCTAATCTCAAACAATGTCAATCTTAATTTTCATATCTCAAAATTAGGTAGATTAGGCAACGCTCCAACTTGACAGATGTACACCTACAGGATAAGTGTTAATAACTGCGATTCACAAAAATATACCAGCGAGGCTATTCTAACATATCACTTAACATACAAAAAGAGCTACATGTGATAAATATATCACATTTATCACTGTATGTATTCAGGCAGTTAATTATTACAATAAATTAACCATCCGAGCTGTCAAAAAGTGTTATCTTTTAACAGCTCCTCTCTTGGCTGTGTTAACTTTTAGAGCGAGATAGAGTAGGTCAATTTTACATACTGAGAATTGAGATGCAATATAATTACGACCGTTTTGAAAGAAAACTACGTCACGACCGCAGGCTTAATTTATAGTTCCCCGCGAACTGTCAAATATCGAGAGGCTGGTAGTGCCTTAACATTATTGTTTTATTACATGCTGTAATCGCAATTACACGACTAATAAATTTGTAGGTTATGTTGATATATTTGACGTTTCAATACAAAATGTTGGGGTTCAGTTGGATACGCCAGCACGAACATACCCGAATTTGACCGGCATGCCTACCAACCTAAATTTTCACCGTATTACGAATTTACCAATTATTTTAGATAACAGTCGATAGCCGTCGATAACCGCCTTGCGCCTAGAATGCCTTCCATGTAAATTTGAACCAATGAAAATAACGATAACGTACTAACGTGCAGATAGTACCTGAATAGTTGCGCAGATGGAAGTAAGAAAATATTAATCTAGATGGCAGTAAAAAAAAGTAGATTGTCTGAAAATTTAAAAAAAATGTATGTATGTTAACATATCGCAAAATAAGTCAAAATAAGTATACATCGAAGGAGAATTTATTGTTTAACTATGAAATAAGATGCTTATGATAAATAAGATGAGATCTGTATATATTTTAAATATATGTTGCGTTAATTATTTGATTTGCCGCCCTTTCGTAAGTCCTGCCCTTCGATAGTATGCTATAATATATGTAAGTGGTATATGTTTCAAGATAAGATTTCGTTTATGTGATATTAAATATATAAATCTCCACTCCCTTAATCCTGCTGTCCGGGTGCCCGACCCGGCGTGTATATTTTTAATCTATATAACTATAATACACGAAACTGGTTATAATCCTGTCAGAAAATAATACAACACGTATTTACTTGCACATGTCTTTGTTATAATGAAAAATAAAAGGTCAGTTCAGTGTGATCTTGATTAATTGAAAACACTTGTGACAAGTGACTTGTTGATCTTTTTGACAGCGTCGACTATAAATTAAAATTTTCCTCATGTTGGTATTTATTTAAATATATTTAATAAATAATTATACGTTCATTTACATTGTGTAGGGATTGCAATACCAAATGAATATATCAATACCGGTATTTCAGTATTTCTTATTGAATACCGGTATCAATACCGATATTTGTTAATACAAGTATACAAAAAAGTACCTATCAATAAATATAACTATTAAAATCTATTTAAAATACTATTTTACAGCAACCTAAAGTACCTACCCACATTTATTACTATGACCTTTGTAAATATTATGTACTTATAGAATGATATAGATCATGACATTTTAGATCTGCTATTTTTTACAATTAATACTATAATATAAGTCATGGTACAGAAAAATCTCTGAAATTCAACGTTTGTTTTATGTAGTATCAATATTAGATCAATAGTTAAAGAATAATTTGATATACACCCGATCCTCTTTTTGCACGGTTTCTAAATAACACTTTTTAAAAAAAAGTACCGATAATTTTTTATTTAGGTACACTGATTTTTTTGCTTTAACACGGTTTAAAAAACTAAAAAGAATAAAAATACGTATGCATGTACATATTTATAGAAAAATTGCGTTGCAATGGACCGCACGCCACTGGTGCATATATATTATGTTGTCACCGGATGCCGCCCAGACATACATACGTACATACATAGTGCCACTGGTCAGTCATATCGGATTCGATACGAGAGACGCGCTGCGTGCTTCGGCGTCAGCGTCATTAAATATTTTCAGCGATGGGAGTGATTTTTCGCCAGCGAAAAACAGCAGTAAATGGGCACGTTTATTGTCAAGTTTGGTGGCGACACTGAATGAATATAATATTTATCTATGCTAAGTTTAATTTAAATCGAAAACGATGTATTTTTATAAATACATATTTTTATTTATAAATCTAATATATAAAAATTAATAAATGTTTGTTTGTTTGTTTGTTCGTATTGTATGCGCTGCCATACCGTTCATCTTATTGCGATAAAACTTTGTTAACTTATTGCTTGCACTTCCGCGAAGAGTATAGGCTATATCTTATATATAAAAATGAATGTCTGTCTGTCTGTATGCCTGTCTGTCTGTCTGTCTTTCTGTCTGTCCCGTATGCGTTCCTATACCATTCATCCGATTGCGATGAAATTTTGGTAAGTGGTTGTATGCACACCCGCAAAGGTTTCTGAATTAGAAAAATCATCATCTTCTTCTTCTTCATCATTCTATTTTCTTTTATTCGTATGGTTCCTATACCATTCATCCGATTGCGACAAAACTTTCGTCAGTTATTGTACGCACACCCGCAAAGGTTTCTAAATTAGAAAAACCATCTTATTCTACTTCTTCTTCATTATATCTTCTTTTATTTGTATGGTTTCTATACCATTCATCTGATTGCGATGAAACTATCGTTAGTGGTTGTGCCAACATGCGAAGGTTTCTGAATTAGTACAACCATTTTCTTCTTCTTCTTCATTAGATCTTCTTTTACTCTTATGGTCCCTAAACCATTCATCCGATTGCAATTAACCCTTCGTCAGTTATTGTGGTAACACCCGTAAAGGTTTCTGAATAAGTACAACCATCTTTTTCTTCTTCTTCATCATTCTATCTTTTTTTATTTGTATGGTTCCTGTACCATTCACCCGATTGCGATGAAACCTTCGTCAGTTGTTGTGTTAACACTCGCAAAGGTTTCTGAATAAGTACAACCATCTTCTTCTTCTTCTTCTTCTTCTTCTTCTTCATCATTCTATCTTCTTCATCATTCTATCTTCTTTTATTTGTATGGTCGCTATACCATTCATTCGATTGCGATGAAACTATCGTTAGTGGTTTTTCCAACGCCTGCGAAGGTTTCTGAATTAGTACAACCATCTTCTTCTTCTTCTTATGGTCCCTATTCCATTCGTCCGATTGCAATAAAGCTTTCGTCAATAATTGTGCCAAAACCGGCGAAGGTTTCTGGAATAGAAGAAGAAGAATAACCATCTTCTTTTTCTTCTATTTTATCTTCTTCTATTCACAATGAAACTTTAGTGAGTTGTTGTGCGCATGCCCACGAAGATTTCTGAATTAGAAAATCATCTTCTTCTTCTATTCGTATGCGTTTCTATACCATTCATCCGATTGCGATGAAACTTTTGTCAGTTGTTGTGCGCACACCTGCGAAGGTTTCTAAATTAGTATAATATAAAATACAACGTTTGTTGTTTGTTTGTTCCATGCAATTTTGATTTTTTTTACTGCACATTAATAACATTAATAAGGTTTGCATATTTTGGATTCGATTTTAATTTAGTGGTCTTTTGTTTGACCATTACTCCTATTAGAATTATTTTCATATTGCCATATTGTATAACACAGATATTTTAATATTAAAAAAATAATTACCTCTTATTATTTTTTAAATATCTAAGATAAATATAACCACGAAGCGACCATGTGCGAAGCCGGGTACTTCAGCTAGTAATAAATAAATTCGATTTATTTTTGAGTTCAAGAATTTCGTATTTTGAGTTGATTTTAGTAATGGAACCTATCTACCATTTTTGTATGGGCACCTTATCTTTTTTTACACGGTTTTGTTTTGCACGGTATTCTTTGGAACGTATCTCCCGTGCAAAAAGAGGATCGGGTGTATTTGCCACGATAGTTTTCTTTTTCGAAATATGTTAATTCATCGAAACAATTTTATTCTAGAAGTATTAAGTTGAGGGATTTTGTTTTAATATTATTTAACTTTTGCTGATTTCAGTCAAAATATTATTTGCGTTTTGGCAGCGTAAAACTTATACACTAAATTTAATATACAATACTACTAGTAGTAAGTAATAAAAAAACAACATTAAATTCATTGCTAAAAAACATATACGCGTATGGTTTCTTAATACCGAAAATACAGGTACATATTTTAGATTTTTGAAACCGGTATTTTGGTATCGATATACCGGTTGAATACCGGTTTTGAAATACTGGTATTGCAATCCCTAATTGTGTTAGAATCACACTGAAATCACGATAGTAATACGTAACATTTATGAAAACGTAGTATTATTTTTTTACACTAGAACACTGGATGAACATTGGCCGCGTCAAATAGACTTATCACCTCTTCTACTGTAGTAAATTATTCTTAGTGATCGAAAGTAAGCGCGCACACAGAAAAATGGTTTGATGGGTCCACATTGAAAAATATCCATAATATATTTTAATGATTTTTGAGACGGTGGAAGGGGGCGGGTTAAAAAAATCAAATATATGCCACTGACTTCCAAATTTACACCTAATATATTCCGCATACCCAGACACCCCGCATTTTCATTCTATCAATACATATTTAGCCTGCAGGTGTAACTAAGGGTGTTCACCTACGAGTTATTGCGAGCTACCTAGGTTCCCACCACCACCCGTCATGTATGTATAGCCGTGAATATGCACGGCCGCCTTCCATGATGCTATAGACGTGTCTGAAAGAAGTGATTTTAAGTGCTCATTCCATCCCGAGACGGAGCCGCATGGGACTGATGCTGCAACCATGCACCGTAGTGGTTAAAGAAGGAAGTTAATGTCGCAACCATGAATAATAAAATATTATCGAATGCTATCGGTCATAATTATTAGGAGCGTTAGTGTCCGTTTGTGTCATCCGCGCTGTCTTATATTTCAGACAAACCGCACCATAATATTAAACCAAACTTTGGATGCCCCACCCCAGATAGTGGCGCCAATTTATGAGTGCCACGGGTCTTCCAGTGGTCGCAAGCTTTGCGTGTCGTAGAATTCCGAGAGGAGTGAGCCCAACTCGTTCATATGGTGTTCGACGGCCAAATCATCCAGATCACGATCCTCAGTCATGGGGTAATTATAAAGAATAAGAAGATGTAACGTACCATTTACTTTATTAAATTATATTTTTTCATTTCCGGTGGGGGGGTCCAAACCCGAAAACACCCCCTTATATGCCGTGAAACTTGTACGTATGCAGTTCGCCGTATCCCACTCCACCGTGAAATATTGTACTTATCGAAAATATATAGCCGTACATGAAAGACCGTCCAACCTCTTTGGGTCTGACATAAAATTCATGTCGAAATAAAACACGGTTCTTGTCGGTTTACACTTTACAGGAAGCCAACAGCAAACAAATTTTGAAAATAGCCGATATGCCGGATTATTTGTTAGGTTAGGTTAGGTTTTCATTATAGAATTCATGAATTTTACCAAAATCAGTTATGATAATTGAATTAATATTCTAATTTGATCTAATAAAATTGCAAACCGTATAGTATAATATGGTCACCTCTTTCCGATAAGAAAGCTCACGGCGAACTGTGTCACGGTGAAATGTTTTACGTACAATTTATATGTAACCCTAATATGCGCGTCTAATCGCAAGTAGGATCTATGTCACCGCAGTCGTGATTTTCCTACAAGTAATTATCGTACTCTATCTCACTAGCTATTAACGCGGACATCTCGAACCACGTTAAGAAATATCACGCCTGACAGTTCATAACCCGGGATAATTGACAATTCGGAATACGACTCATCCCTTTTTTATTAGTTTTGGCATTATGTGATATGGACTCTGGCAAGGGAGCGTGATGCCTTTGAGATGTGATGTTGGCGCCGAATGCTTAGTATTTCTTGGATAAAGTACAAGACGAATTAGTCAATCATTCAGAGACTGCAGATAAAGGAACGGCTCTCAAAAATATGTCTGAGACGAATTCTGCAGTTTTTTTGACATATCTTGGACATAACCTGGAGAGTCTGGTGGTTTTGGGTGGCTTCCAGGGAAGGCGCAGCAGAGAAAGAGCGTCTGCGCGCTGGAGAAACCAAATGAAAGAGTTGAATGGGGGGGGGGGGGGGGGGGGCACCATTCATTCTCTACCCTGAGAGTAGCGGAATATCGAGAATGATGGAAAGTCTTGGTCGCTCAAAGGATGGCAAAATTAAAAAGTGGTCACGATCGTCAGCCATGAGTGTACGACGAAGAAGGAGAAGAAAAGTTCTGCTGGTATGCATAGTACTAGTGACATATAAATTTAACAGATTTCCATCAAATAATTATTAATCTTACGTTTCAACTCTTTTCCGTCAGGCGAGCATCTTCCAGTATCCAGCAGACACGATACATAATTGGCCAAAAGCCTATCGCTGCGTAAGATCTCGTCCAAGTCGACATTGTCGTACTGTGTAGGATATGTGACGTTGGTGACGCCTTCCGTCTCCAGCGCCTCAGGATGTGCGCAGGAGATTAATGCAGTCAAAAGTATTGCGACCGCAACGATGTTTTGTAGTCCCATTTTATGGCTGTGAAAAATTCAAAACCTGTTTTATTGCTGAGTAAAGATGCATTTATATACTTCGGTACCTGAACAGTTCAGTATCCGTAATTTATAATATCATAATAAAATACACCAGCAAAACTTTATGTAGGTAATTGTTTTTATTATGATATGTTTTACGACCATGTCCGATCCTAATAAGATCATAATATGGGCCTCCACAAAGTAAAGGTTTTTATGAACAGATTTTTGTTTTTATGAAATTTGATGTCAGCCATTTGCTCACCCTATTAGGTCCATACTCTGACTCATACACAAATTGAAAAACAATATGTGTACTTGCCAGACCCAGAATTCGAACCTGGGACCCACAACATTATAGGCAGACGCTTAAGCCGCGCGGTCATCGTGGACTGTTTTGGATATGTATTGAGGTGTTTTGGTTTAATATCGTTTTATTTGTGAATTATAATAATATGTATTACGTATATTATATATGTATGTGCAGTGGTGATTTTCCATGTACATCCATGATGGCCGCGTGGCTTAAACTCCGGCCTATAGAGTCGAGGGTCCCAGGTTCGAATCCTGGGTCTAGCAAGTACACATATTGTTTTTCAATTTGTGTATGAGTCAGAGTATGGACCTAATAGGTTGAGCAAATGGCTGACATCCATTTCTCGTAAAAATAAAATCTGTTAATACAAACCTCCACTCTGTGGAGGCCCATATGATCCTATCAGGGTCGGACATGGTCGAAAGAAAGATTTTCCATGTAGCAGTAGTTTCATCAAAAAGTATTAAGACTCAAAAAGATGCGTGTTTTTCTCAATTTGGATGTAAAAAATCAACCTATATCATATCACTTTTATTTGCCTTCTTATCTATTGGTTTTTATTGTGGTATTAGGCGTTATGCCAAATATGCACCTTTCAATGCTACGTTACACTACTTGTACTACTTGGATTTCTATTACATTAAGGGTTTATTTTTCATATACATACGTGAGCACTAGTAGCGCATATTTGTTGAACATTTTATACACAAAAACGCTTCATACACAATTTTGAAGATTTAATTTAAGCACGAAATACTAATATGGTTCTGAGAGGTTTCTTAACGAATGTATTAGGTTGAAACCTAGCATGAAAACACACATTAAAAAGACAACATAGGCTCAAAAGCATGATTAGAAGTCATGGAGAAGCTTCAGTTGCGCACTTTACTACTTATCCACCGCTGGTGCATACATTATGTAAGTTTTTTTTAATGATCAAATACGATAGTTAAACTTTTAGTGGATATCGTTCGCTTGTTGACAGCTTCAAATTCTGGAAAGCTATCAAAATCAACATCAATACGGTTATAGTCGCCAAGTTTTCGGACAAATTATATGATATGGATATGGCTTAAATACACATAGTACGTAACAACTATGCTGTATTCTTTACTATTACTGTACTGAAGTATGTGAGTTCACCTTTAACAAAAATTAATAACAACATTGTCTTACTAATTACGTGCCTTGATTAATTCCAAAGAGTTATAGTTATATGGTAGCATGCATTAATATGATACTTAAATATGATTATACAATGGTAAATAAAATTCAATGCGAAACTTTGCAATCTGCATAATATTATATCTTGCATGAACTTCTTGTTAAATTGGGGCAATATTATCAACAAAAAAAATACGTTTAAGGGGATAAGTGGTATTAATAGGTCGAAAACAAAAAAAATAACAATTTTTAAAATTTATGTAAAAAATATTTATGTCGTAATAATAATTATTATTTTAAACATCTGTTCTAAAATTGAGCACGAAGCCATATTTCGTTTTATGAATTATCAATTGTTATTAAACTTTTTCAAAATATTATAATATATTATTATGTATATTTGATGTTCACTAATATGTTCGGTAAAGGTTCCTATTGATGGTTATACGTAAATTTATCATCTATATTTATGGCTCATTTATTAAATGCTATATGCTTATTTATATAAAAGGTATATTATATATATTAAAACAACATTAAAAGTAAGATTAATTGACAAAACTATACGAGGGTCACAAGAAAACATATTAAACAACATTAAATTGATAATTTTGTTTGAAAAAAATATATTGAACAATACAAAATCACGTACAGTCGAACCCTTATTTTTAGCAGTTTTTTTTTAAATGACTATTTTCTCATTATAGGGATTGACCGATTAAAATATGTTTAAAACTACCAATAAATTTCTATGCTTCTCCCCCATAAACAACTAACATATTTATTCTTAAATTATTTAATTGCGGTCAACTTAGTAACCCCCCCTTAAGACAAAAATACACATTAAATAATATCCACTGTGAGATGAAATATTTCAATATATTTGTAGTATCCTGACAAAAGTTTTATTGCTAAGGGTTGCTAGCCATTAACTCAACAATTCATTCAGACACAAAAACAAATTAAAAACAAAAAAAAACAATATTTTATACTTAGATATCACGGGAATAGTGAAAACCATGATCAAAGAGAAATATTTCGAAATCACATACCTATGCATACTTCATTATTAGGTGCCCATGTATTTTATTCGTCGAAATTGATTTATATAATATACGACATTCGGAAACACATCATACTTATTGTAAAAAATCTTGTAAATTCTTCCAATGTAGGTACTCTAAGCCGATTTTTTTCCAAGATGTTTTCGAGAAATTGTGATTCTGAGATGATTCCGAATGAAGTATGTTCAGTAAATAATGCTATAGTATAGAACATTTTGAATTATTTATTAAATAGCAAAATGTGTAATAATCAATAGTTTATAATATGCTAATTTCTTACCTGTCGATTTTTTACACAAAAAAAAAACAGTTCAACATAACCAGATTGATACACCAAGTGGATGTTATAGCATTTTGTGGGGGTTATAAAGGAAAAAAATCGCAATTCAACAAATTGGTTATCAATTTCATCAAATTATAGGTACAAGCATGACCACAAAAATTGTATACAGGTGAGACAAAGTTATACTGTAGTATTATAATTTATAAAAGTGAATATGTTTCGTATTGTTTTCGTTTATTTTAATATGTTCACAGGTACTGATGTGAATATTTGCGAAAAAAAATAACATATCCGAAAAGAACCTAACTCGCCAGCAGATCGAAGAGCGTGAATGCATTCTTAGCACTGAATAGTCCATTCAAGTCAATGCTGACATCGGAGTATACGAAATTTCAGATATACAATTGACCATAAAGCCAGTATGTAGTTATGAATGGATGTGAAACCTGGAACCTAACGGATAAACAAGAGAAAGCTATCGAACTATTCGAAAATTAAATTCTCTGAACAAATCTTGCAGGGGTATTCTAAATATTTAACACGGTAACACGTTTTCTAAATAAATTGCTCTAAAATAACATGGATATCACTCGGAGTAATTTCATAAACAATGCGGTTATCTACAATAATAATTGTTAATACACGGCACTAGGTCTTGATTCCAAATACATCCAATTTTTTATCCAATTGCAAATTCCTTCAGATGAATTTGGAATTAAGTAAAACGTGTTAACTGTGCTACTTACATTTGAAAGCCTGTGGTTAACGCGTTCGTGGGCGGCCGTGTGAAAAAATATCACGCCTTATCTTCCCAGGAATTATTAACTGCCTGGATACGACATATCATACTATTTATTACGTTTTTATTAGTTTTTTGATTAAGTGATATATATGCCAGCTACGTTCTGACATGCTATGGATCTAAAGCTCTCTATAAAGATGATGAAGGAAATAAACACTCAGCCCCTAGACCGCCCCCGGAGGAGTTAGGCGGATAACTTCAAGAAAGACGCAGCAGAGAGGCTGTTACACAAAAAAATACCTCAATGGTATGTATCGTCTACTAAAGTAATTACGCCAAGGGTGGAAATTGCGTTAGGTATATCGCTGGGTAAAGGCTTAAGCGTCGTGGGCTCTAGATTCGAATCCTGGGTCTGGCAAGTACACATATTGTTTTTCAATTTGTGTATGAGTCAGAGTATGAACCTAATAGGTTGAGCAAGTGGCTGACATCCATTTCTTTCTCGTAAAAAAAAAATCTGTTAATACAAACCTCCACTCTGTTGAGGCCAATGTGATCCTATTAGGATCGGACATGGTCGAAAGAAAAAAAGAAATGGTTTATAATTTGATTTAAAGATTTGAGAAACCATGTGTTGAATAGTAAGTCTACCCATTCCACTAATTTTATTTGTATTTTTAGGGCTAAAACAGTTTGAAAAACTCTGCAGGTACTACCATATAACGTGGTAGCCATGTACTCCATCCTGTGGGTCTATTCTATACTTATCGAACACTAAAGTGATAAATAGTATCAAACTTCAAAAGCAGCAAGATAGGTGCTGTTAAAATATAGCACTTATTGCAACAATAAAAACCAACTTCGTGTAATTGTTACAATAAGTGCTAATATTTTGATACAAACCTACCCTAAGTTTGATAATATTTATCACTTTATCACTTTAGCGGTCGATAAGTATAGAATAGACCCACTGAAGTGCTATATATGTGAATAGCAAATATTCAATAACTATAATTCATTCTAAAATTTGTTTGGATTTCTTGTATCATCTTTATAATAAATTGCTGGAAGCATTATATTACTTATTGTAATTCAAGTATACTTTTCAATAAGCGTTCACTCGGGTAATATTATACATTGTTAAGTTTATTCTATTATTCTTGCAAGGTTGCATTTTATATTCTAGGAATGGATAGTGACATAGTGTTATAATAATCATCTTTATAAAACACTTTATAAAGCCTATGTACATTGTATTATATGCCTTAGAAACCTGAACATTATCTTTGGGAAATAATTAATAAGCTGTAAACGTTTTTGAAAGAAAAATACAAAATATATAATATATGACCCAATCGGTTACTGCAGCAATTGGAGCATAAGATAAAATAGCGAACTCTACGATCTTATTTCAATCGATTAAGATTGGAAGACTGCGTTGATTGGGTTATGTGCACCGTTTGAACGATAATGAACCAGCAAAGAGAGCAATATAAAGAAATCCAATAGGAGAAAGGGGAGGCTAAATTTTTGATCGATATATGGAACTATCCAGCACTCGAAATGGAAAATTTTACAAACTAGTTAATTTTCTGAAAATAGTAATATAGTTATCTAATTTTATGTGTGTTTTATAAAAATAAATGTGTTATGTTTTTTGTTATACGGTCATTCTAGTTCAAACGGCTTTTATTATGAATGTAACATTCTTTTATTGAACATACATAATTTGAAAACACTTCTCAGAAATATATTTGTGCAGAGTGCAGCTCCGAGTCCTGCTGGGTGGTTATATGTTTTTCAGAAGCGTTTTCAAATTAAATACATTCAACAAAAGAATGTTGCGTTCTTAAATTATTAGTAAGTGAAAATTAGTACGTTATAACAAAAATTTAGAGTAATCCTGATACCGGTTAGTAATTAATGTAATTTATTACTTTGATTTATAATACAAAAACTAATTGCCAATAAGTAACGCAATTTAAAAAGCGCCTGAGAGAGTAGTATAAAAACCAATTGTTAACATAATTAGTTAACGAAATTAGACATGATACGTATAGCATAGTGGTCAGTGCACATAGGCGCGAATCCTGCTGGGTATCGTATTTTTTCAAAAAGATTTTTTTCTAGTGGTTATATGTTTCTCAAACTTGTTTCCAAAGTACGTATTATATTTTTACATTACAGAGTAAATTTTAGACCGACTACTTGATACCTACTCTTCTGCAACATCTTCTTGGCTACGCTTCTAGGCGCTGTTGTCGACTAAATGGGTGAAGCTTGTTAGTTTATTATGGAAAAATGGGAGGAGCATGTTAGTTCACAGTTTTAACACGTAGCCAAGAAGATGTTGCTGATGAGTACTTACTGGCATTCTGTATTTGACATGTTGCGTAATATTAATACTATCGACCAAAAGTACTTGATGGAATTTGAATTTAAATTCTAATGGATTTAAGTTTTGTACTAATCCATTTGAGTAGTTTTTTGCGACCCGGGTTTCGCCTATCGGCATCTACATGCTCTATGTACACTCACTAAAAGGTAAATACACACTGACACCGAATACAATTAATTCTAACTTATATAATAAATTAATACATTATTTCTAGTTTTAGTGGTATTATTTTTAGTGATAGGGGCTTTTTACAAGTACTGTAACTATTCATAATTTGTTTGTTATATTTTTTATTGTGATTATTGACTTAATAGGTATGTGATAAAGTTTTTGTCTACTTTATTGTATTCATTTATTATATAAGTTAGAATTAATTGTATCAGTTGTCAGTGTGTAGCTTTTGGTGAGTGCACATAATGCCTGAAGATGCCGAAGGAAAAAACCCGGGTTGGAAAAAACGAATCAAATAGAATAGTACGAAACTTAAATCCATTAGAATTTTGGGTACAGTTTGGTTATGAGGAATACAGCGGCAAACATATTTTGAAAATAGCCGATATACTGGATTATTTGTTAGGTTAACCTAACCTAAACTAACCTGAACTAACTCAAACTAACCTAAACTAACAAATAATCCAGTATATCGGGTATTTTCAAAATGTGTTTTCCGCTGTATTCCTCACAACCGAAAGGTATTGTGAATGACTATTATGGTCAGTATACGCCAATGGGTAATGTAATGCATCTGTTAATTATGATTTTCTAGATTAATGCCACAATTAATCAACAAGAATGGCGCGATGTTGCTCCATTTTTGCTTCATCAACTGGAAAATTCTGGGGAAGGTCAGGCCAAGAATTATTGTATTGTTTATAAATAATAAATAAATATTTATTAATATTGCAACATTTCTCACTAATTGTTTAGCAACTGTATTGTTAAAAAATTAGCATAACACTGTGTATTTAGTTATAACGCAATCACGCTAATACATTAACTATGAAATCTATTGACGTATTCTGTAGATCAGAGATTATCAACCTGGTTCCGTGGAATACTGGGGCTCCGCAAGAATTCGCAGAAGCCTACGAAGAAGTAAAATTTGAAACCATTTTGGAATCAATAAAGAAATACTATGTTTGATGTGACCTATTTTAATATTACTTTTATTTGTTCCATTATTTCTATTCAACGAATAATTGACAGGATTTGAGAATTTAACATTGTATATTTATGAGGTATAAATGAGAACTCTGCCATTCTGGGCAGTATTGACCTGTGTGTCCCTGATAACATCTTAGAAATAGCGAGCATCAGTTGTTTATTCTGCCAAAGTGCAAAACCAACCGCCACTGGTAATGCCAATAATTGGGAGGGGCGATAACTATGTTCAACCAAATTGCTTCGGGTGTTGATATATTCCACTTGCGTGAGAGTGAGTTTAGGTGGACGCTATTTTATAAATTATTAAACTTGGGTATCCTTAGCAAACTCGGCGAACTTCTTTGTATAATTGTATTTCCAATGCGTTTGTATGTTTATATTATTATGTTCTCTTTTTATATTTTCATTTTTATATCTTTTATTACTTTTTTTTCTTTCTTCTTTATAATAACGTTTTATGTCATGTTGTGAACGTCTTAAACTTATAATTTGTAATGTCCACAATATGTAAAATAAATAAATTGAATTGAATATATTCAATATACTTTTTGCACGGTTTCGAAATAACACGGTTTAAAAAAGTGCATACATATGTTGTCACCGAATGCCGCCCTGATATACATACGTGCATACATGGCGCCACTAGTCAGTCACTTCGGGTTCGATACGAGAGACACACCGTGTGCTTCGGCGTCAGCGTCATTAAATATTTCCAGCGTTGAGAGTGATTTTTCGCCAGAGAACAGCAGTAAACGGACACGTTTACTCTCAAGTAACGAGACTGAATGAATATATTCCTCTAAGTTAAATTTAATTTAAATCGAAAACAATGTATTTTTATGTATAGGTACTTAAATATTTTTACAATTAATACTATAAGTCCTGGTACAGAAAAATCAGTGAAATTCAACGTTTGTTTGATGTAGTATCAATGTTGTATCAATAGTTATAGAATAATTTGATATACACCCGATCCTCTTTTTGCACGGCCTTTTTTGCACGGTTTCGAAATAACACGGTTTAAAAAAATTACCGATTATTTTTTATTTATACTGATTTTTTTGCTTTAACACGGTTTAAAAAAACTAAAAACAATAAAAATACGTATGCATCTATATATTTATAGAAAAATTGCGTTGCAATGGACCGCACGCCACTGGTGCATACATTTTATGTTGTCACCGGATGCCGCCCAGACATACATACGTACATACATAGTGCTACTAGTCAGTCATATCGGATTCGATACGAGAGACGCGCTGCGTGCTTCGGCGTCAGCGTCATTAAATATTTCCAGCGATGAGAGTGATTTTTCGCCAGAGAAAAACAGCAGTAAACGGGCACGTTTACTGTCAAGTAACGAGACTGAATGAATATATTCCTCTCAGCTAAATTTAATTTAAATCGAAAACTATGTATTTTTATGTATAGGTACTTAAATATTTTAATGTAGGTAGGTATAAATAATAAATAAATTCCATTTATTTTTGAGTTCAAGAATTTCGTATTTTGAGTTGATTTTAAGTAATGGAACCAATCTACCATTTTTGAATGGGCACCTTTTCTTTTTTACGCGGTTTTGTTTTGCAAAGAGGATCGGGTGTACATATTTTGAAAACATCTAATGCATGTACACACTAGAAAAAAAATGTAGAAAAAATACGACACCCGACGGGACTTGAACCTGTATCCACTGGATTCGCGCCAGTATGCTTTTCCAATTATGTTACGAGCATCCTATTTAATTACGACGATTTTAACTAGTAATTGTAACATGAAATGCTCATCAAATTGCGTATAACGTCTTAAAATAAATGAAATATTCCACTTACGTCTCGCTCCCTCACTATATCTCTCTCTCTGCATCCATCCCTACGTAGGCCGTGAATCTATGTGAATCCTGTACAAATTTTCCACTGGTATCTATCACACAAAATGATTTCACGCCTACATATTATTATTATGATAATAATGTAACGTAATTATATGGCGTCGCCAGCGTACTGTAGAAAAGGTCTATCCCACACTTCGCGTGTAACACGAAAGGATCTATAAAGTTATCACACAGGGACATTTGCTAGTTCATTTTTTTTATGCAAAACGTCTTAGATTTCTGTACACAATAAAGTGGGGTCACCTCGGCGGTAATGGCGTCAGACTTTTGCATTACCTAGTTTATTACAATAAACACATCGTTTGAAATCTAATAATTATTTCAAAACGAAAAAAAAATGTTAGCGATGGCAACATCACAAACAATTTTCACAGTATAAAACATGTTAGGTATATATCGTAAACCACTCAATTAATGAACAAATACTTTTTCTTCTTCTTTCAGCCTATCATGACCCAGCATTAGGGCATAGGGCAAGCACAAATTCACGCCACTTCCCTCGATCCATAGCCAACTCTTGCGCCTCTATTATATAACTGCAGCACGTAGATCGCTTTTGTAGCACCGCTGCAGGGTTAGGAAGAGCCGACCACGACGACGGAACCCTTGAGGCTGTGCCATAAGGGTACGAAGTGTCGCACTCTTTGGCGGCATCCGGAAATGTCCCAGCCACGTGAAACGTCTCTTCCTCAATCGCCGAAAGCTGCTGTGTCTGCTCACGAGCTTGGGTGTTTGTAACGCGGTCGTACCAATGTACCCATAAGATTTGACTACTCTTTAGAACGCTTTAAACATGCATAACAGAATCATAATAAAATTTCAGGTTCAGGACGCCGAAACTAACTGCTGCCCAAAAGCAAGAAAATATCGAAAAACTTGTCGGCGTGATATTTTACGTATAATTTTCATTTTATTCATAGCCTGATTCTAAAAGGTCACCAGAAAAATTACGA
The DNA here is from genome assembly GCF_057557595.1 of Rhyacophila brunnea. NCBI lineage: Eukaryota > Metazoa > Arthropoda > Insecta > Trichoptera > Rhyacophilidae > Rhyacophila > Rhyacophila brunnea. The sequence continues at coordinate 11,518,464 of NW_028232816.1, read as the reverse complement.
GATAAAAAGAACTTTTTATATACAACGTTTTCTCGTCTGTCTGTTGAATTATTATGCTCAATATGCTCAAACTTGTACTTGCTTGATATGAAGTAAATAAAAAACAAATAAACAAACAAACAAATATAGAGTACTGAAATGTCATTTTGACATTTCATTTTGATTTCCATAGTAATGCACGTATATATTAATAATTTAGTTGCTAGGACCACCCCCTTAGCAACCAATAATAGTCTTTTACTTTTTACTGATTTTTCTGAAATAACTTTCCATACAAAACAGAATTAACTGAAAATGAATTCAATTCTGCTTAAAGAATGCTAAAAGTATTAAAAAATGCATTGGAATCGTGTTCTGATATATTCTAAAAGTTCATATAAACTTGACACTAGCTTAAACGACCAAACAAATTTGTACTTGATAGAAATACTGAATAATGAAATGTCATTTCATATTGATTTCCGTAGTAACGCATATATATATTAATAATTTAGTTGCTATGAGCCCCTAGCAACCAATAATGGTATCGAAATAACTTTTCATACAAAACAGAAATAACTGAAAATGAATTAAATTCTACTTAAAGAAGGCTAAACGTATTAAAAAATGCATTGGCATCGTGTTCTGATAAATATTCAAAAAGTTTCAAATGTCTAGCCAGTCGGGAAGTTAGTTAAAAATCGATTGCAAGATTTTTACTGGACAAACAAGAATACGAGCTAATAAAAAAGTTGTAAAAATCACATTAAAAAATTAATCCATCCATATTCCTCATTATATCGATTGTGAACTTTGTATCGAAATCCCATGTTTGATGTATTAGATTGCCCCCAAATTAAAAAATAACGTATTGTCACCATTTTAGCACCTCTGTATCGAATTTAAATTTTATTGGTACACGGAAAATGGTAAAAAAAGCTTTTCGATAGAAAAGATGGCTTTTATGGCGGAAAAAAAGAAGATTTTATGATGAGAAATTATATATTATTTATTTAGCTATTGTATTACGTAGACCAGTGTATTTCAAACTTTTTAAACTAACGGCACACTGGGTATGGAGAATTTGTTTCGTGGCACACGAAATAAAACAAACCGAAATATAAAATACTGATAATTCTAACTCAGAAAACTGTTTCCCAAGTCTATTAAATTGTCTTCGACTGTTAATGTCTCATAGGTAGATATATATATATATATATATACCGCCGTATCTTGCGAAACGATTGAAGACCCACTCTTATATCTACATTACTCTTTTCTTTACTAAGTTGATTTACGTGTACTTTTTATTCTAAATGACATGTTGTGAACGTCTTGAACTAATAATTTGTTATGTCATCAATGCGTTTTTTTTGTAAATAAATAATTTATAATCAAGTTATGGAAAATATTTCAGCGCATCTATTATATACACAAGACTGCTATAATCCAAATCCGCTATAGCTACCAGCTATCAAAGGTAGTTTTTCACTTTTTTCTATATTCTATATTTCTATTTAACAATAATTATAATAAGTTAACCGTCTAAACAGTCAAAACTGCCTACTTCGCTCTAAAATTTATCACAGCCAAGAGAGGTGCTGTTAAAACATAGCATTTAGTGTAACAATTACAACTAACTTATTGTAATTGTTACAATAAGTGCTAATACTTCGATACAAAAAATGAAAAATTATCCTCGATAGCTGCCGATAGCGACCTTTAGCAGTACTGTGTATAGAATAGATGCGCTGCACGGTTTTCTACTGTTCTACACTTCTGGTAGTTTGGTTGATGAAGTGTCTACGTCTGGGAAACAATCAAGCTGTGAGTTTTAACTTTTCAGGTCCTCACTTAAATAGTCGTCGAGAAATTACAATTTGCCTGTAAGTTAGTGTAATGAAATTTTCGTTTGCTTGTAAAAAATTCAAATTTATAATAATAATAATAAATATAAAAAGCCTTTTTATTTCTTACAAACATAAGTAAATGTCAGTTAAATGACTATATATAATGAATATATTATATAACCTATGAATATATTTATTATGTATATATATCTATCTATGGTTGTATTATCTACTTATTTTCTAGTTTATATAATATTAATTATTATTATTTTTTTTTTAATATTTTTTGTATAAGTAATACATATATTATTATATATATTAAGATTTTTTATTTTTGTATATCGTCACTGTTCTGGCAGAAGACACTAATTCGAATATGACATATTGAGTTAGTTATACCAAAATGTTCCTTATTTCAAACTTTACCGTCTGGAAACCTTCTTAATAAATAAACAGTCTTTATTTTAAAGTCATCCTTTTTACGATTACTTAATAAACTCACATGATAAACCATTTCAAACATTTTAACAACTTTAAAGTCAAATTACTCAAAACTAGTATTCTCCAGTTAGTGTGTTCTGCCAGAACAGAGACGATATAATACTATTAAATAATGTTTATAAATTGAAAAAGGGTATGTAATTAGTTTGTTTGGTTTGTAAGAACCCCTCTTCGGGTGAAGGCCTCCTCCAAAGTGTAATCTCTGGCCTCTCTGGTTTCTTTCTCCATACCCGTTCAAAAAATTCAAATTTAAAACGTACTAATTCTCAAAAATATCATTGAGAAATATAATTCCCAGCCATCAATAATTGTTGTGAAGAAATACAAATCCAGAAATACAGCAGACTTATCCATTCGAAGCACACGGTTTGACAGACGCTGCTGCAGACTAAAAAAATACTCAGTTGCTCTAATCTGAATGTTTTTATTTTAATATTGTATTTATGTGGGATGGTGCATTTTTTAATATTAGCCAATTATAATTTTATATTATTTTATACCTTGTGTAGACTCAAAAATCAACAATTAATAACTGACTGTGTTGCAAAAAAATAATCTAATGACAGGTATACGTATATTGCAAATCTGTAGTAAAAAATGATGCCTCTCGAGACTGGAAATCATAACTGGAATATTGAATAAATATTTGACATGATAAACAATGACGATATTCATGCAGTCAATCGAAATATACTTCAAGTATTGACTACTCAGATATTGCTCTAAGAAAAACTGCAATAACTCTCCATTTTGAGGTCACGGTTGTGTAAAATGTACATATCAACTTGTTTTTTGTAAATCAACTAACGCAGGTCTGAGGAAATTGAAAATCGTGATGTATTATTTTTATACCTTAACAATAAACGCAACGGTGGTGCATTTTTTTGCATACAATACGAATGACCTTTAATTACTCCTGGAAAAAAATATACATGTTGCTGAAGAGGAGAAGAGATTTCTTAACGGAATCAATTAAATAATTACAAGATAAAAAGAACTTTTTTCATACAACGTTTTTAAATTTTCTGTTAAATTATTATACTCAATATGCTCAAACTTGTACTTGATAATATGAAGTAAATAAAAAAACAAACAAACAAACAAATATAGAAATACTGAATACTGAAATGTCATTTTGATTTCCATAATAACGAACGTATATATTAATAATTTAGTTGCTAGGACCACCCACTTACGGATTTCTTCCGAAATAACTTTTCATTCAAAACAGAATTAACTGAAAATGAATTCAATTGTACTTAAAGATGGCTAAAAGTATTAAAAGAATGCATTGGCATCGTGTTCTGATATATTCTAAAAGTTTCAAATGTCTAGTTAGTCGGAAAGTTAGTTAAAAATCGATTGCAAGATTTGTACCGGACAAACAACCACCGGACAAATAAGAATACGAGCTAATAAAAACGTTGTAAAATGACAGATCTCATATTATTATGAAGCTTGAGATATATCAGGCATGTGACCAGCGCTCGAAATGGAAAATTTTACGAAAATATTAACATAGTTACTATCCAATTTTATGTGTATTTTCCAAAAAAAAAATGATTTTTTGTTTTATGTCTAGCTCAAACGGTCAAATTAATTTTTCCACGAGACGGTGATAATTTTGGGGATTTTATGAACGTTCATTTCGAGCCCTGCACAATATGTATGTCATGTCGCTGGAGAGGAGAGGACATTCTATAACGGTCTCAGTACAAAATGACAGATCTCATATTTCAATGGAACTTGATTGAGATATATGTCTGTAGTCTCACTTATTGTCTGTATCAAAAAATCTTTATAATAATATATCAAAGCATGTAGAGATTATGTTTTTTCGATATTATTTGATTCTCGTTCAATGAAAAGAAAATTCGAGAAAAAACTTTTCTTATTACTTCTCGAAAAATCTCGACCACAACCATATGTGAATTATGTACATAATTTAAAAACACCTCAGATATATACCGACTAAAAAAATCTTTGAAAGAAAAGTCGCCCGACGGGACATGAACAACTTTAGTATTCACTGGATTCGCGTCAATGTGCTTTAATAATTGAGCCACGTCATCTTATCTTATTAGACGAAACTAGTAGTTTTTTTTTATAATTGTAGTTTGGATAGGTCCTGACGCGGGTTAGTATTTAAGGTAATAATTGATACCTCGATTTAAAACACAAAAGCCGATTGCCAAAAATAAACGCAATCCGTTAAGTTATGTTAAATTTCTAGTAAGTATATATCACAGGTAATTTCAAATTATGTATGTAAATTACACAGTAAAATCAATTCCAATTGTAAACATCGTATTCAATGACACCTTCAGAATTAAAAAAAATATTAAGTACCTATCAAAAAATTACGCAAAGTAAAATAATATGTTTTATTATTTTTTAATCATTGATTTCCTTTTGGAAATAATATTACTGGGCAGTGGCGAAGGGTGACTTTGGGAAAGAAGTAGGCTATGGAGATTTGAGAAAAAGAGCACACTTATCAGGTATTCTTACGGGAAATAAGAAGATAATACGATATTAGTACCAACTAATGAATATGTACACACTAATGACAACGACACACTAATTCAATGAAACTTTAAAAATTAAAAACTCACTGACCACATAAAACTGAGCGATGAGTTTCAAAGAAGTATTTTTAAAAACAATCTATATGTATTAATATGCGATCAAACGCCGTAGAAATATGTTTTTTAAATTATCTAATTATTTATTATTTTGGAGAAAGTGGAGTCATGATGACAATATTAAGCATGAAGTCTTTAGGCTCTGCGATAGGAGCCTATCATATTTCATACAATTCAACAGACTGACTGAGGTTACGTGACGTAAAATCCGTACGAAAAAATATCACAATTCCTTGAGAAATAATCCTACATTTATTTACGCCAATACAGATGGCGTGCTATGGTATATTGTTTTAAACCTTTGAAAATTGTTTTGTAATCTATATAATACATTCCAACATATTAAATTATTTTTACAGAATCTAAAATAATCGAGTGATTATATAAATGTGTCAATATGTAATTAAAAAATATTTTTCTTAAGAAGGTGAGCTTTAAATAATCGCCTAGTATGGAGTCTTCGCCACTGTTACTGAGGAAGCTCACACTTCACAGTCACGTAACTTAGGGCACTGCAATGATTTAATCCGGCTCTGTTGACAAGGTCTTGACTCGCTGTTAACTAGCAAGTCCCGGCGTCAACAGACAGCGAGAGTGACCTTGAGGATTCGTTTCCCCTGCTAATCGGCCAAGGTCTGCGACGATGAGAGTCAAGAACGCTGCCATAGCTGGAGCATGACGACTCGGTTTCCTCTGCAATTATTTATAACAAAGCGAAACTCATACATAACCAGTTTTCTTCCTGATGCAAGGTAACCAGACTATTTCTCAACATCGTAACATAAATTACTTATATTAAATTTTACAGGAAAGTTTATTAGTGGATAAGTAGCTATTTCGGTAGTCACACCATTATCAAGACAACAAAGATAAGCGATTTGTTTCTACTAAAGGATTCAACTTACAGAAAGAAACGAGATCTCTTACACATCAGCATCATCATCATCAGCCTGAATCTATCCACTGCTGGATGAAGGCCCCTTCAAGCTGATTCCACTTATCTCGGTACTCTGCGTTGTGTTGCCACGTACTTCCGCAGAACTTTATCATTTCATCGATCCAGCGGCTTCTAGGTCTACCTTGCGGACGTTTTATACCCCTTATATACCTTAGATACCACTGGATGTCTAAATTTGTCCAATGATTGTCCTTTCTTCGAGCTATGTGTACAACCCATCTCCATTTGAGGCTTTTAATGAACTCTCCATTCATTCCTCTTTTTGTCTTTTCGCGTTATGCCCAGCATGCACCTCTCCATACCACGTTGTGCTACTCTAAGTTTCTGGATCTCTCTTTTACTTAGGGTCTATGTTTCACCACCATATGTGATTACGGGAAGCACACACTGGTTGAACACTTTGCGCTTTAGGCACAGTGGAAGTTCACTTTGGAAGACATTATTCAGGCGGACAAAAGCACTCCAGCCTAGCTTTACTCGGCGAACAATTTCATCAAATATACATCCATCTTGTTATCCCAGATAGATGTAGTTTTTCACCTGTTTGAGCTGCCATTGATGAGAATTTCTTTTTGGCCTGCACAGCAGTTGAACTTTCGTCTTTGTTACATTTATTTTCAAGCCTATTTTGTTGCTTACTTCATCGAGTTCCTGCATTCCGCTTTGGAGGTCTTCTGAGTCTTGCGAGAAAATCAGCATCTATTCAGAAATAATATTCCAATACTTAATTCATAATAAACCGTATTTACCTTAGTTTAAGACAAGTTTGAAGATAATATTACATGATTTGTTTGAATATATGAGTTTCCGACCGCACGGGAGTAAACACTAGTAAATTATTCAATCACAAATCATATTAGTTACCAGTGTCCCCTAGTTTCACCATATTAATATACCTTGTGGGTGGTATTTAGGGTTACATGTAAATTTTACGTATTACATTTCACCATAGCACAGTTCACCGTGAGCTTTCTTATCGGAAAAAGGTGACTGTATACTGTACGATCACCTTCGTAATAGCACCAAGATGAAAAAAATAGGCATTGTTCGTGGAGCCTTGCAGACAATAATGTTCCAATTTAACCTAACCTAACCTAACAAATAATCCAGTATATCGGCTATTTTCAAAATTTGTTTGCCGCTGGCTTCCTGTAAACCGAAAAAAACCGTGTTTTATTTAGACATGAATTTTATCTCAGTACTATACGACCCAAAGAGGTTGGACGGTCTTTAATATAGGACCATTTGAGTCGCTTAGAATCATAACTCACATATTGCAATTTTGTCGTTTTTTAGTTAAATATGCCAAGTGATTCTAAATGAATAAATCTATATACCGAAAAATAGTTGAGTATTAAAAATCAATTTAAACCATGTGAAAATCGTTGACAAAGTTCATTGTTGGTGTAATATGTCGTATATTTCAAAGAATAGAGTTTTGTCACCAACGCCTTCCTAACCAATCGGGGAGCTCTATTTCTCATAGTATGCAGTATGTCTGCAACAGTAGGAGTATTAGGTATATATATTGTAAAAAAAAAAAAAAAATTATTCGACTCTCTCACTCATTAATATTCTAGGCAGTACAATACTGTTCTTCTAATTACAAAAAATAGTGCTCTGTTGGTTTTTAGCTATTATCTCAAAACTTGATTTTTGGAATATGTGAGTTATGATTCTAAGCGACTCATTTTTCGTTACACCATTTTCACGATGAAGTGTGATACGGCGAACTTCATACATACAAATTTCCGGACACGGGTATTTAGCGGCCTTCCAAGACACCAGAATCCAGTTAATATGGTTTTTATTATTTTTAATTATACATATCGGTGCTTCTTTCTCCCATGGACATTCGTAGTTCTTGTTATGTTATCTTAAATGTTATAAACTCAGTCAAAGTACACTTTAGAACTTGGTGACTTTAGTCTTGGGTAACTGCTCTTAAATCGATTCAAACCACTGAGAATACCTCACATTAAAACTAATTAGTGTTTCGTTATTAGACGTCTACGCAAACATGAACCAGCGAACGCAGCGTTTAATACGCGTAAAAGCCAGTTGGCGAGGAATGCCCGATCGGGGCATAAAGAAATAAGTAAACACAAGATGGGTGGGTAATAATTAGAAGGCGCCGTAAAACTGGATAATATGTTGCGGGGCGAATTAAGACGCCTCTCACATCTAAACTCGCCCGTCTGCCGCACATCCATAAATCAAACCCTTCAAGAACGTCGATTTGGTGTTTCATATGAAGACCGCGTCTACCCAGCGACAGTCGCACGTAACCTTCGAAACGTATAGATATTTGGATGCGGCGATTGGCGAGCCGGTATAGAAATGCCCAATTCGTAGATGTTGTACGTGTCCTGGCATCTTCGACTCGCAGCCCGAGAAGCATGCAACTCATTGATTCCAACAGTAGATGATATATTCAAACTAAAAAGTCGCATTCAATCAATCTGCGGAGCTCTGTTTGGCAACGTGTGTTTTGTGAATAACGATGACGTCACATCGACGTATTCGACACGTTGCAGACAGACGAGTTTTGATGTGACAGCCGGCTTTCGGTGGGTGCATTAAGTAGATCTAGGGAAATGCTACGATATTGTGCTTAACCTATGCTCGTATGCTGAATTATAAAGGCAGTGACGTCCCTAGCCAAAATGCCGCCCCTAGGCAGCGCCAAAATGCCACCCCATTTTTTATACATTATTTTTATCATCCTTCCATGTCTCCAATATCTAAGAAATGTGTTGTATGGATACATTACGAACAAAATATATACCACTAAATCTAATTTAAATGCCATCTCTGCTTCAATAGACAATATTGCGAGTCAGATACATTTAAAAATACACCTGACAACTTCCGAAACTCGACTCTCAAAAATATTTGGATAAATTTAAAATTAAGTAAGTATGTAGGTACCTACCTATAATTCAATTGTAATTCGTAAATCTCCACGTGTCATTGCTGATCACAAAGGACGCGACATCCAAGTACAATGGAAGTAAACTAGACATCTCGAACCCGACAAAAATACAGGCCTGTTAAACTTTTAATAGTAATTAATACATTTTGATTCCAACCAGTGAGCAGATATTTTTAATGGAAAGATATTTCTGTTATTACTAAGCTGTTTAGGTATTTATTTCTATATTATATAAGTACCTAATGATTCTCCTTAATTTGCCGCCCTTCAGGTAACTGCCGCCCCCAAGCGACGCTCAATCTGCCTACCCCCACGGGACGTCACTGTATAAAGGAGTTGAGTAAGTTAGTAGCTTCATCCATTACTCTACTAAGCTTCAATAGCTTTAAAAATATCATTAAATCTTCTGCAATTACATTCTAATGATTATTATAATAATAAAAATCATGATATCATTGTGTGACTAATCTAATTATAATTGATAGATAATAATTATAACATAATATTATAGGTATCTACGAGTACATAAAAAGAGTTGTAATAGTTATTTCATTTGTAATGGGTCAATATTTTTATATTCATATCGGGTCAAAGTCAAGCACACAATAGTCTTGGCCATAATTAACTATTACAATAAAAATATTATGTATTTATAATCCAAATGTCATACGTAACCAACCTACACTCTACGTCTCGTTAGTGCGAAGTATTCTTGAATATGGGTCTATTATCTGGGGGTCTATTCTATACACAAGACGGCAAGCAACGGCTAAAGTGATACATATTATCACTTTATCATATTTATTTATTGAGGTATTATAATTTTCAGAATTCGTTAACCGTCTAATCTGTCAAAACTGTCTATCTCGCTTTAAAAGTTAACACAGACAAGAGAGAGGCTATTAAAACATAGCACTTTTTGACAGTTCAGACGGTTAACTTATTGTGACAATTCACACATCAATACATAAATATGATAAACTACTGTCGATAGCTGCCTTGCGTATAGAATAACTTCGCTGAAGCCCTTATGAAGTTTCACACAAGCTTATTTTAGAGCGCGTCCAGAAGAAATTTCTGCTATAATATTGTCTTTAATTTAAGATATATAATTTTATTTTCCTTTTAATAATTTGTCAAACGATTACTTTCCGACTGCCTTCCTACAAGACATGCTCACTTTTCAATCTGTTTAATCTCGTAGGTCACTTCTGCTATTGAGACATTTTTTCCTGCTATCACGAGGGATAGTTTTCCTGAAGAATTAAAATTTATATGCGCCTGTCAGTTATAGGTAATTGATCGCAGCCATGGCATATTTTGGGTCAAAACTATTACCTCAAGTCAACCACCGCCATCTTTAGATTAATAAAGCCTGAGCAAAACTTTTTGTACAAGCAACGAGTGGTCCACTGCCATACTATTTATTGATAACGTACTTGCAACCAGAGTTTGGTATTCTATAATGACTGAAGAGTATAAATAAGTTAATAGTTATCGTCGTTTAGAATCGACTGTCACATTGACAAACGTCCTAGTGTATTATGATATTATTATACAAAGAAGAAGTTTACTTACTTTGATCGTCACTTCCAATTATTAATAACACATAACCACTAAATCAGATAAATTCCAAGGTCTCCAAGATACGTTAAAATAATCTGAAAGACATCTGAAACTGAGAATACTCCGACACTTGTGAACACGACAGACGTGTCAGTATGAGCACTCTATAGGCAATGGCAGGCAATTACAGGTCATCCATAGACAACGGGAGGGGCGAAAAGTAGGACGAGCCTTGTAATGTATCGGCTTCCTTCTTCAGTGGGCAATGGTCAAGCCTATCAGGAACCATGAGCGAGGGGTGCAAGTCTAGTCAATGCGCTCCCTAAAGACAGACATTTTCGATGATGTGCTATGTATTTTGTTTTTGAAACTTTATTTTGCTGTACAATTTTTTTAATATTTTTTTTATACTTTTTCTTCTTCTCTCTTGTGAGAGTAATATTTTGTTATAATGTAAATTTCGTGTTGCGAACGTTCTCAACATGCATTGTTTTCTTAAATTAATAAAATATCAAACTTTAATTCTTCAAAAAAAAATATGCTAATTCCTAAGGTGCTGAAGAATCCCTGAAAAGTCGCATTTGTATATGCAACAAACAATGGGTGCCTTTTTAATCCTTCATAGTTTGTATAGAAATATAAATAACAGTAGACGAGAGGTCTTTTTTCAGCTTCGTTTTTATTTATTTATTTGTCTATAAAAGAAGGTTTTCTTCAAACATATTTGACCATTGTAATTTCTGGCCAAGGCATTTTACTATATGTAAATAGATAAGTAATATAAAAATAAATAAAAGAAAACAAGTATATGAGTAAAACAGGAAATTACAAGATAAAAAGAACTTTTTATATACAACGTTTTTAAATTTTCTGTTGAATTATCAATATGTGAGTAAGATGATTGTAAAAGAATTAACAAAAACTTTGTTTCCAAACATTTACAATACTATAAAGAAGGTCTCCATAGAAATTTATTTATTTTTATTTATTTAGAAAACATAGTATTATGGCATTACAGCGATTGGCAAATGCGCCATAATACAATATAATAAATACAAATGATAAAAATGACTTAATTACAAATAACAACCAATATATCAAGAAAGTAGAAGAGTAAGTATGTGCTTATGTAGATATTAAAGTAAAATGATATAATTACAAGATAAAAAGAACTTTTTATATACAACGTTTCTAAATTTTCTGCTGAATCATATGAAACTTGACTTGACTAGCTTAAACGATAAAAAAAATGTACTTGATAGAAATAATACTGAAATGTCATTTTGACATTTCATATTGATTTCCATAGTAACGCACGTATATATTAATAATTTAGTTGCTAGGACCTCAGATCCCTAGCAACCAATAAAAGTGGATTGGATTACGAATTTCTTCCGAAATAACTTTTCATACAAAACATAATTAACTGAAAATGAATTCAGTTCTACTTAAAGATGGCTAAAAGTAATAAAAAATGCACTGGCATCGTGTTCTGATATATTCTAAAAGTTTTAAATGTCTAGCTAGTCGGGAAGTTAGTTAAAATCGATCGCAATATTTTTACTGGATAAACATCCACCGGAAAAATAAGAATACAACCTAATAAAAACGTTGTGAAAAATGTAACCTATTTAACACATCCACAAACATGATATTGTTAATAAAAAATTAATCAACTTTTAGGTTGCTATCAAATATGCTAATTGCATGATACACATCATTATGAAACATCACATCCGTCTTGCGACGGGGTACCATGAAGACCGTAGAGTCACGAGTGATATTTGTGGGAACATGAAAATAAATATTTGCCAGTATATACGGATTATAAATGAACTTATGAACCCACTAACAAGTAAAAAGAAATGCTTTAAAAGAGAAATCACCCTTAGGGTGGACAGGGATCGCATATTAAGGCTATATTTCAGCTGAGGCATGGTCTAAAACGATTGTGACTACGCAACGCGCAGATTGTGCAAACGACGCATGACGAAAAAAACATAATTTGTTATAAAAATTCAACATGCGTCCATTTAATGTTATGTTGATTGTTATTTAAGTAATAATAATAATATATTCATTGACATGTTTTGTTTTTCGAGTAAATACGTAACGTTTTTTAGTCATCTTTACACAATTTAAGAGTTAATTCCTCCGACGCCATCACAAAACAAATTGACGTGCTCACAGGTCGACTATCGCTCTCCGACTGGCAACGAATGCAAAATTACGTCCCATCTATTGCTGAAAATTATTTTCCGTTTCACTGAAGTATGCTCTTAATACAAACCATCACCAACCTCCAGTGGCAGATATGGTGTACAAATAATAAGGGTGTTGTCCGTGGTCCAATCCGAATGACCGAATCCGTGATCCGTGATGACGGTCCGGTATAACAGCCTTCACATTAATTGTATACGACGCTTGATCACACAACGATCTCTCAATGACGGACGTGACTCATATGAATAATAAGCAGTGATAATGTTTTTAATGTTTATTTAAAAAAAAAACAGTGTAGGTATAACTTGAATTCTATTTATTTATTTACTTATATCGAAGGTCCATTGTTTACTTTTCAAAAAATGTAAATATTAAAATTAAACTATGGATTTCTATTATAAAATGTGGTTTGATATTGGAACGTGATTTTACTTGTTTGAAAAATAAATAGATCGACTTTTGATGGTAAAAACATATGCTATTATAAAATGGGTGGCTCACAATAATAATTATGGATCAAGTCCAATTTTCATAAAACTCGATTTTTATGTTTCAGTAGCTGGATAAAACATATGTCTATATTGTGTATTAATATCACAATCGTAGCTCTACAATTTTCGGCATAAATGACAATACTAGTATTAATTGATAAGCCATCAAATTGAATGTGAATCATGTCCATTTTGAAAGTCCCTTCAGCAGTATAAAGAGGTATTTGCTAACATTAATTTGCTAATATTAATAAAGCCTAAATATACGTTATGTCTCGACTATTTATTTAAATTGATTCATTTACTATCAAAATATGGTTAGTATTATAGTCGTATCCGGAAATTTGTATCCATCCATCAAAATAGATCCAGAGATATTTGGACCTCAAGTTAAAACTCCTTTTGTAAAATTCAGGAATGTTTTTACTGTATATACTATACTAGGTTACATGTGAAATGTACGTATGCAGTTCACTGCAGGACACTTATTCGTGCGCCGCAGTACTTGGAAACATGAGTTCGTGTAACATTTAATCAAATGACGAGTTCTTCGTTAAACATTTCACCGTGGAGTATATTTGTACGTATTCTACAACATGTGGCAAATTTTATGAGATGTCTTTACTAGGTTAGGTTGGGTTAGGGTTAACCTAATTGGAACAGTACTATTTGCAAACTATCGCCGCATTTTGCAAGATACGTACAAATGTATTCCACGGTGAAATGTTCAACGCAGAACTCGTCATTTGATAAAATGTTATACGAACTCATGTTTCACGTACTGCGGCGCACGAATAAGTGTCCCACGATGAACTATATACGTACATTTCACATGTAACCTAGTATAGTATATACAGTGAAAACATTCCTGAATTTTACAAAAGGAGTTTTAACTTGAGATCCAAATATCTCTGGACCCATGTTGATGGACTTGATCCATAATTATTGTGAACCACCCAAATCATCTTTTGGAATAAAAAATATTCTTTCCTCTAACTATTCTAGCATTTTTTGAATGGGAAAGAAGGAACTTACTGATAATAATATATAAAACTAGTATACACAATTAATATTATTATTATATAGGTAAATACGGAACGCAACATATTGCAATTTTAACAAAAAATGAACAATCAATTATTACAGACGACACGCATATAAGGAAGGTTTTTCGGGTACATACCCCTCCCAGGAACGGAAAAATTCAAATTATTTAGATAAATAGATTACTTAAAAACAGCGCGGACGACACAAACGAACAATAACGATCCTAATAATTACGACCGATAGTAGATGCACACCATAAGTTATAGCTGCTAACTAAGTGTTCGTCGCTATACTCAATGTGTGGAGTATTTGAGTATGAGGAATGTAACATGAAAGTATGGGGGTCCAAGTTTGAAACGATGATTAGCGGTAGGTAGGGGTAGTGACGCTTGGTAGATTTTGTTATCTCTCCTCCCGCTGACTTATTTATTAATCAACAATATTATGATAGTCATTTTTTTTTAAATGGACCCCCCCAAACATTTTTCTGTGTGTTAAATTTGAGGAAATATTGCGCGTGTTCACAAAGTAATAATTTGAAAAAGTGCTATAAACACGGAAATCTGTTGTATGTAGAATAGTATCAGATTCTTCTGGCAGTGTATGAGACTGGTGTGGTGTAGTTACCTACTTCAAAATTACAATAATACCATTCCATAGTGATTTCGTCGCGGCCGCAATTCCAGAAGAATAATTATTTGTCCGTCCTCTAACAACTGTGTCTTAATTGTCAATTTAACACGACTTTTACTTTTATGGTATTAATATATTATACGTGGTCATTAAATGTTAATTACTAAGGTGATAAAACACAAGTTATCACAACGTCATGTCAATACTAGAGATTGCAAATTGCAATACTGAATGAAAATACCAATATCGATACAGGTATCTATAAAGTGATATGTTTAGTTTACTGCACTTTTACATGTGGTGATTTCTTTACTTTAATTCCGTAAGACGTAAAGAAAAAAGAAGAAAAATGTTGCTCATTTTTTTGTTCAACTTCTTCTTCGTCGTGTCTCGTGTCGGATCTTCAATAGCTACAATGTGTGCGGCTTGTAGGATCTCGTCGAAATTGTAGCTTACTGGGCAAGCCTTGCAAGAAAAAAGGTGCTCCATGCTTTTCATTTCACGGCACTCACAGGTTTCGTCATCGGAGAACACCCACTTAACCATGTTGTCTCGAGTGCGCCCTACCATAGTTCTCAGTCTGTTTAGGGCTTTCCATGTACGGTAACCGAGACTGGCTCCGAGTGAGAGATGCTCTGCTGGCTTTACTCAATCTTCGAGACCCTCAGAGGCTAGGGGCCGTACGTATAATTATTAAATTTATATTGTACAGTTCGCACACTTTCAGACACATTTACAATTTCAAAATTTTAAATTAATGGTCGGGGAATGAAATTGTATAAGTTTGCCATTATTTGGACGCCATGACACATTATGACGTCACATCGTGACGTCGCTAAACAACGAATTACATGTGCACTCTAGTCTATAAAGTATTTGGGAATCTCATGCATACGACCCTAGGTTCGCCTCCCATGCGGATAGTCTATCTTCTTTGGGTGGGACGGTATGACCAAAAGAGGTTGGACTATCTTTAACATACGGCCATATATTTCCGATACAACATTTTATGGTGAAGTGTAATACGGCGAACTGCATACGTGCAAGGTTCCGTACACAATTATTTTGTACTCCTTCGATAAGATCTTCGTCAGCTGATGTATCCAAATGGGGACAAGTATGATAAACAGGTGAATAAGGCGATATTTAAGCAATTAGATCGCCCATTATACTGTACTATTTTTATATCCAACAACGTCGCAAATATTAGTTAGAAAATATTTTCCGCATTTTATGACTATACTGACGTCATAGAAAACATTTTTATTATGTAAGGTTGCAGGTGTCAAACTTCAGTAGTAATTATGCTTGTCTATTTATATGGAACTCATAATATAATGCGCTCAATCATGCAGGAAATATAATATAATATATACTAGGTAAATATGTATCTACTTAGCATTGTATATAATAGGTATATTCATAGAATAGGCACAGACTCCACTTTACATTGATGTGATAGAATTTCTACATTATATTTTTTATAGGGCATAGAATGCATTTAGGTGCCTCAATAGTATTTAAAAAAATATTATCCTAATATGTCAAGCCATTGCCGACTCAAGTAGAAAGCCGATACATTCACAACGACTGGTCCTACTTTTCCGCCCCTCCCGTTATTGTCTAAGGATGACCTGATGATGACCCGCCCCAGAGCTAATGAGCCAACGCATAATTTTGCGTTATAAATTAGAACATAAAACTGGCTGCGGTAATAAAAACAAGTGTACAGGCGGCTTGAGAATGTAGCGGCCATCGGAAAAGGGTACCGGACACGCGTTGACTCATTATCTCTGGGCGTTCATAAACATAATACAAAAGCTCCTTCATTCGAATACAAAGGCTTCCTTTATTAAAAAGAGCGCGACACCGGTGTCTCGTCTGAAACGGCTCTAAGTCTTCATTCTGTGTATCAACGTATCTGTTTATTTTATTTCTATTTATTATATTATCAATGACTCATATTTGTTTTTCACGCTTGACGCTGGAAATTTCAAACATCGCGTACATAAACAACTAGAAAAAAACATTAATCATTAGGTATAGTTAATATGTATCCAATTTAGGGTGATGTACTTTGGCCCCATAAACGACAGATGAGACATTGAACTGCCGTTTCGTTTTATAGAATTACCTTTTATATTCACTTCTTCATTGTCTTCTTCGAGATTGACAATCAAATTGGTGCGGTGCATTCACGATGCTCCTCAAAGGCGATAGTGCAGTAGTCAGTAGGTCTCAGATTCAAATCCTGGATCTGGCAAGTAAACATAATGTTTTTCAATTTGTGTATGTGTCAGAGTAAGGACCTAATAAGTTGAGCAAGTGGCTAACATCCATTTCTCGTAAAAACAAAATCTGTTAAAACAAAACTTCTACTCTGTTTAGGCCCATATGATCTTATTTATTAGAATCGGACATGGTTAAAGAAAAATGTTTATATTAATGTTAAATGCGGTCGGCTGGGACAAATCTCTGGGAAATTCCGCGACATCTTTTAATACTTGACCACTCTCACACTATTTTCCTTTCGATAATAATTCGTCAAACGATTATTTCCGACTGCCTTTCTACATGCTTACTTTGCACTCTCTTGAATCTCGTAGGACACTTCTGCTCTTGAAACAATTTTGCTTGTTATCGCGAGGGATGGTTTCCAATCCTGGTGTCCAAATGAATTTGAATTTACATGCACCTGTCAATTACCTACGTGATCGCAGACATGATTTATTCTGGATCGGAACCGTTTGTCAAGCCTATCAGTGGGTCTATTCTATACTTATCGACCGCTAAAGTGATGAAGTGATAAATATTATTAAACTTAGGGTAGGTTTGTGTCTAAGTATTAGAATTTATTGTAACAATTACAATATATTTGTTGTAATTGTTGCAATAAGTGCTATATTTTAACAGAACCTCTCTTGGCTGTGATAAAATTTAGAGCGAGATAGACAGTTTTGACTTTTTTGACGGCTAACTTATGGTAACAATAATTAAAATACCTCAATTCAAATATATGTAATAAATACTATTTTAATACCGTTCAAAATTTTTTTTGGTTAGGCACATGTTAAAACACGCGCATTGACATCATTTTACTCCCTACTTCAATTATACGAGTAGTTTGTCAATTTATGGCTACGGCCGTATATTGTAGCTTAACTACTGGGGAATGCCAAAAGAAATGGCGTATTTCAAAAAAACACTACCTTATTATTAGGTCAATAATTATTATAAAGCAATCATTATTAGTAGTATGTTAATCACACTTGAATGGTCAAAGACATAGCTTATAATGAGTATCGTTAGAATTATCTTTAAATGTGTTAATGTTGCCCATTTTTTGAATAATAAAATGCCCAATTCTTGTCAAATTTGGCATCACACAGATTATCAATATAATTTTTTATCGTAAATATTTCACTATGATAATGTCGACACAAATTATACTAATGGTTTTATTAATGCGTTTAAAAATTAATAAATGTAAAAAATCTTAACACCACTGCACATGCATGTACTGAAATATGACTATATTCTAAAACATTAGAGCGAGAGGTTTAAAAGAATACTATTTTATGTAATAAAAATACTTTATGCAGTCATTAAATGTTTAAAATAAATATAAAGGATAATAAGGCTTCAAAATTATATAAATAGATTATCTACAACGTTTAAGGAATGTCCAGGATCATGCTTTGAAAATGCAATACAAGCTCCATTTTGACCTACGCTTAGCATGTCCGCCCTTAAGTATGTTTTTACTTTTATTTTTTTTATTATTATTATGTATATTATTTTATACATTCTCTTCTTCTCTCTTGTGAGGGTAATATATTTTGTTATAATGTAAATGTCATGTTGTTCACGTCTTAAATTTAGATTTGTTATGTCCACAATGTTTTGTTTCTTAAATCAAAAAATTAATTTAAAGCTGTTTTTTGAAACCTTGGTTTTATACGAGTTTTTATTGATAGATTTGATTAGGTACCTATAATGTAACTTTGAGGCAAATGGCTTTTAATAAACGATAAACGTATTTATTTCTTAGAAGTCACAAAAACTTGATCAAGCAGAACATTCTGTGTGTTTATCTTGTGACACAGAGCGGATAGCCTATATTCAAATTTATCGAACATAACACGTCACATAATAGTTTTTTAAACAAGTTTTTTTTCACAGAAATGACGTATTTAATCAATATTATTTTATCTGCATCCTAATTGTACGAGAAATATAGACTTTATGTTGTTTGGTTTAATAAGCCAGTGGTTTTCAAAGAGTGCACTTTATCATTCGGAGAACAGCCACAGAATATTATACAAAACCACCCACAAAAAGATATTGACAGGGCTCTAGCCTGGGTTCTCGGACTTCGTGTCCTGAAACTTGTATGTATGCAGTTCACCGTATTACACTTCGCCATGAAATGTTGTATCGGAAATATATGGCCGTATATTAAAGACCGTCCAACCTCTTTGGGTCGTATAGTACCTACTGACAATTGACAATGAAACTGAATGACAACCAAAATTCATAACAGTTCACAGTTTTTGTCGGTTTACACTTTACAGGAAGAATTTTGAAGAATTTGAAAATAGCCGATATACTGGATTATTTGTTAGGTTAGGATAGGTTTTCATTCTTGAATTCATGAATTTTGCAAAAATCAGCCATAAAAATTGAATTAATGTTCATATTGAATCTAATAAAACTGGAGAACGTATAGTATACCTACGGTTATCTCTTTCCGATGGAAAGCTCACGTCAAACTATGCCACGGTGAAACGGTTTACAATTTAGGTGTGGTGAATCGATTAGCCAAGTGAGATAAGCATGTATCACAAATTTTCTCTAATAGTAAAAAGTCTTTTGGTAAGAACATTAAAATTAAATGACAGTGTAGAATTTTATTTCATATTATTATTTTAGTGTGTTTCCTGTCTAATAAAAATGGCTTTTTATTCAATATAGCGAGGGGTTGCATTGTTACTTGGCTACCACAAAAGAAGGTCATGATCATATTATTATGACGCCGAGTGCCAACAACTTAATAATTCAATATCCTTACTTTTATCTCGCGAAACCATTGGGTTCCGTAGAATACCATTTGGAATACGGTGGTGGAGAGAATCACACTGCCATTAACTTCAGCAATAGGTAGGGTATCAAAGATCGTGGCCTGGGTTCGCGTTTCAGAATGAGGGCCAATGATTATATATATATTATATATATATTAATTTAATTGATTTTAAATTAAGCGTACTTATTCACGTTTATAATCAATGATAGATTATTATGTGTTATATGCAGAATCATTAAAATAAAGATACCTACGCACTTGTAACCAAAAAAGTAAACACAATAATATTATTAATTATTATGGGTCATGATGTGATTCTAGACATAATATATTGATATTTGTGCTTTTAATTTAATTTTTATTGTAGTTCAGTGCATTGGGATTCCCTCTAACTTATACATACTGATTTAATATTTAATTAATTATTTTTATTTTAAATTAAAAAATTGACGTAATGAAATAGTTAGTATTAGCGTACTTTGGAAATTTACCTTTATTACAATACTGGCAGAGATAAAAAGTCACATTCATCTGTATGTATTTGTTTTTTACGAAAGAATATAAATTTGTTTGAAATGATTCTGGTAGAATAAACTTTTGTAGTCATTTTATTTTTCACACACTATATTATTATAATAAAATAGTTTGTTTTATTTTAATAAATATTTATAGAATATCGTTTGAAGAAGAATTGACAATCAAGTATCAAAAGTAACAACAAAATGGTGCCAATTATAACATTTATAACTCTATCTTGTTAACCGGTTAACCATCAATATTCTTGGTAGTATAGCATTACGTTAATTAAAATAAAGCACAACATAGTATATATTATATATATCTTAATTTATACATTTTCATTCACATACGTTTTAATTTTCCATTTTTTTTTTTGGATTACTCACCCCTTTTTTTTCAAGACTTCCCTCCGAGAAAATTCTATCCCTACACATGAATGCACTGGATTGGTTAGGTAGGTGCTATTAATAGTAATTAAAAAAAGTAAAATTATTAATTACAAAATAAAAAGAACTTTTTATATACAACGTCTTTAAATTCTGTTGAACCATATAAACTTGACTTGACTAGCTTAAACGATCAAAAAAATGTGTACTTGACATGTCATATTAATTTCCATAGTAACGCACGTATATATTAATAATTTAGTTGCTAGGATCAAAGACCCCTAGCAACGAATAATGGTGTCGAAATAACTTTTCATACAAAACAGAATTAACTAAAAATGAATTCAATTCTACTTAAAGATGGCTAAAAGTATTTTAAAAAATGCATTGGAACCGTGTTCTGATATATTCTAAAAGTTTCAAATGTCTAGCTAGTCGGGAAATTTCGGCAGCTATCTGGGGTAGTTTCTTATCGAAGTGTTAGTACTTATTTTAGCAATTATAATAAGTTAGTTATATTGTTACAATAAGTGCTATGTTTTAACAGCACCTCTTTTGGTTGTGGTAAATTTTAGAGCGAGATAGACAGTTTTGACTGTTTAGACGGCTAACTTATTGTAATTGTTAAAATAAGTGCTAATACTTTGATACAAACCTACCCTGGATAGCTGCCGTAGCGGCCGAATGTGTCTTGTGTATAGAATAGATGGGCAGGTGTCAATAATACCCCATCCCCTAATTCCAACTTTTTACACCTTTTCAACTGAAACAAAAACATTTTTATATATACAAATTTGGTTTTCAGTGATTGGTTAAAAGTTTGGAAATCTTGGTTAAATCAATATATTAAAAAATGTATGGAACCAGCTGATTCGGTGAATCTAAAATTATATTAAAATTATTGAGATTTTAACGGATGCGGGTGATAATAGTGTGAAGTTTATTACAAATACATAATGAATAACAGCTAATAGTGTTAGTAATGTATTTACAAAAAATATTTATTTATTTATTTAAGAAAACAAAACTTTGTAGACATAACAAATTTAAATTTAAGACGTGCACAACATGAGATTTATATTATAACCAAAAATCACCCTCACGAGAGAGAAGATAATATATTAATAAATAATAATAATAATAAAAAATACTTAAGTACAACTTTAAATAAAATTTTGAAAACAAAAAACATACAATTTTATACAGAAAAATTAAATTTTGAATCCAAAATATATAGGTAGCACATCACGGAAAATGTCTACGTCTCTGGGGAGCGCATTGATTGGTCTTGCACACCTCGCTAATGGTGCCTGATAGGCTTGACACGATGAAACGGTTCCGATCCATAATAAACCATAGCTGCGACCACGTAGGTAATTGACAGGCGCATATAAATTCGAATTCATAAGAACACTAGGATTGGAATTCATCCCTCGCGATAACAGGCAAAAGTGTTTCAAGAGGAGAAGAGACCTAAGCGATTCAAGAGAGTGAAAAGTAAGCATGCCTTGTAGAAAGGCAGTCGGAAAATAATCATTTGACGATTACCGAAATAATCGAAAGGAAAATAGTTTTATGCCTTAAAATATATGACTCTGCCTTCTATATAACGTTTTTTTCAATGATTATGTGTACAATGAATGTCTTGAATGTACAAGCGAATAAAACTGGCCCTGATTGTTATTAGATGTAGTGTCTCGTACTATAGGTATATTATAAGTTGAAATGTTATAAAATTTAAGATGTTTTAAAAGAGAAATAGTAACACATTCATTCAATCCACTGGATTATCGCATTGAATCAAACACACTTTAACAAACAGCCAAATGTTTTCCTATATTTAAGATAATGGTAGGTTTGTAGACGGCCATTCTGCCGAGTCGGCTAGCGTGAGTTACAAATATGATTAATATAATTTTTAACTAACTATTTTTTTATTCAACGAATAATTCAAAAGATTAAAGAATGCAACATTCTAATTATTGAACATACATAATTTTTAAAACAATTCTGAGAAAATATATTATAACCAATAGAAAAAATCTTTTTGAAAACAGGAAGACGCAGGAATCGAAACATAACCCGAACCGAATCAAAATCATGTATGTTCAATAATTAGAATGTTACATTCTTAATTCTTGTGAATTATTCGTTGGATAAAAAAAATGTTAATTAAAAATTATTTGAAAGTTCAAGTAAGTTACAAACAAAAAATCTTGGAGTAATCCGTGACGTCGGTTAGTAATTAAAGCAATAACTTTGACTTAAAAATTGAAAAGCCGATTACCAATAGTAGCTCAATTTGGGAAACGCTTCAGAGAGTATTAAAAGTCATTAGTTAAAATTTGTGAAACCCGAGAGATGCAGGTTCGATTCCGTCTTACTTTTTTCAAAAAGATTTTTTCTATTGGTTATAATATTATATTTTCTCAGAAGTGTTTCAAAATTATGTATGATTAATATAAATTTGACGTTAAAAATTAGATTATACCAACAGGTAAATAGATACTCTGTAAAACTTTACTGTCCACAATAAAATTAAAATTACTTGGTTCACCAATTTCTCAGTTCGTTACAATATCATTTAAAAGAGTTCATTGGTTTTTTTTTAATCAGAAAAGCATCAAGGATGGCTGAATTAATGGAATACGTAGAAACGAAATCATTATTAATAATATTACCTCGATTAAAAATTTATCAGTTTTCCCATTTTCATAAGCAGAAAAATTAATATTTACGTAGATTTTTTCTGGGACAATCGTGTTTTTAATTCACAATTGGCGTGTTTGATTTTACTTCCACTGCTGTATTTTTATTATAAGATGTGTGTAGTTTTCTTACTTGGTAGTATTAGTGCACTTCAGTTATACTCAACAGTTGATATTAAATTTATAGTTCATTAAAAATACATCGCGCAGGAATGCCTCAGAAATGACCCGAGATAAATGTTGAAATATGTATAGACTATTACACCAATAAAACTAACCATAAAATGGTATCAAATGATATTATTTTAAATTCTAATGGATTTAAAGTTTTGTACTATTCCGTTTGAGTCATTTTTTGTGACCCGAGTTTCGCCTTTCGGCATCGTCAGGCGCTGTGTATACGCACCAAAGGCAATAAATCAATACAATAAAGTAGGTAAAAACTCTATTACCTACCTATCAAGTCAAGGGTCACAATAAAAACATATAACAAACAAATTATGAATAATTGAATTGTTCGTAAAAAAACCCCCTATTCTATTAATAATAAAACACTCGATAAGTATATTATAATAAATCGTCGAAACCTAATAATAGATCAGTAGTACTTATAAACAATAAAAATACTACACTCAAGAGGTGTAAAATCGTCAATTCTAGGAACAATGGTAGCGTATTGGAAATTAATGGAGTGGAACTAATGGGATATTTATATTGTGTGATCATGAGCCGGTCTTGCTCCACTGCTGGATGAAGGCTTTCCCTATCTTCATCCGCTTTATCAGTTTATAGTTATTGTGTTAGTTGATCCATCAAGTTTTAAGGTAGTCTTTTCTTGCTTTTTCTTGAATATAAATAAATGTACTTATTCAGCACTTATCCATTCACCAACTGACATGTCTAGCCCATTACTATTCCATCAGCTCGATATCATATCGTTTACGCCTGTCTGCTTCATTATCCATTTGGTTTATCTTTCAGCCCCTTTCATGCATCAGCATGCATTCATGAACACAGATAGCATATGGGTTAAATATTTCACTTGTCAAAAAAAATATTAAGATGCCCAAATGCGTCCCAAGACAGTTTAGCTCCACGTCAAGAGTCGTGAGCCATTGTGATGTTTGAATTTGAGCATGTTGACGCTTAGTTTCATAATATACACTTTATAGTGTTAAAAATACAAATACTTAACCAAAAATATATATCGGTAAGTCAGGACTATCACCAAGCCAAGACATTTGAACAAAATAACAAGCTGCTGAATTTATTAGGCAATTGTTTTGATTTCGTAATATTGTTATTTGTTAAAATATTGAATAAAGTCACGCAAACTTTATTATAAACGCTAACGTCAAACTGGCAGCATTGACAGGGCGCTTAATTTATCACTCTGATTGTTCACTGAATTGAACCGGAAATAATTACAAGATAAAAAGAACTTTTTATATGCGTTATTAAATTTTCTGTTGAACCATATAAACTTGACTTGACTAGCTTAAACGATCAAAAAAATTTGTGCTTGACATGTCATATTGATTTCCATAGTAACGCACGTATATATTAATAATTTAGTTGCTAGGACCCCAGACCCCTAGCAACTTATACTGGTGTCAAAAGAACTTTTCATACAAAATAGAATTAACTGAAAATGAATTCAATTCTACTTAAAGATGGCTAAAAGTATTAAAAAAAATGCATTGGCACCGTGTTCTGATATATTCTAAAAGCTTAAAATGTCTAGCTAGTTGGGAAGTTAGTTAAAAATCGATTGCAAGATTTGTACCGGATAAATAACCACCGGACAAATAAGAATACGAGCTAAGAAAAACGTTGTAAAATACATATATTTTGTGAATTTTGTCCACGGTTCAAGAACACTATTCAAAATTAAATTTAATAATTTATTTATTTATTTATTCAAGAAAACAAAACATTGTGGACATAACAAATCTAAATTCAAGACGTGCACAACATGAGATTTACATTATTACAAATATTACCCTCACAAGAGAGAAGATGATAATATATACAATAATAATAATAATAATAATAATAAATAAAAATAAAAACATACAATTTTATACAGAAAAATTAAATTTGAATAAAAATTAATTAAAAAAAAAAAAATACAAAATACATAGGACGTCACCGAAAATGTCTACGTCTCTGGGGATAGTCTAGTCATTTGCTAAAGGTGCTTGATTGGCTTGACACGATGAAACGGTTCCGATCTAGAATAAATCATGGCTGCGACCACTTAGGTAATTAACAGGCGCACGTAAATTCATCTTCATTAGGACACCAGGATTCGAAACCATCCCTCGCGACAATAGACAAAAGTGTTTCAAGAGCAGAAGAGACCTACGAGATTCATGAGAGTGAACAGTAAGCATGCCTTGTAGAAAGGCAGTCGGAAAATAATCATTTGACGAATTATCGAATTAGCATGCGAGATCGAAGCATCTGCGAGTCTATTCGTGGAATTTAACATTTTTCTTGCATATTTTTTCTGTATAGAGAAGTACCGAGAAATCTGTTATACGTGGTAGTCAAGACGGAAATTTTTCGATTGTGTTTCTATAAATTTATGTATTTTTGCATACAAATATTTGAAAATGGTTGTCCATCACTGGTGTCAGTTGCGAGTAAGCCGTGACGCAAGCATCTCGTTGAAGTAATTCTCAGATGCCCCCACCAAAACGTCGCGAAGGATTATGATATTATTATTAATTTTTTACACCGCGAGATTTTCTGTCAACTATATCACTATAAATAACAGGTGTGCATTTGGCAAATCATCACAACCTCTCAGTGCTTTGATCAGTGAATAAGTAGTGACAGGTAAGCGTTAATTTAATTAATTATCCTTATTACAACTGCAACACCTCCATCCTGACGTGCATACATATAGCATCATTAAAATAATATAATACAATCATTCTGATAATAATTAATATATAATTAATAATTCAACATGACAATAAAACGTCAATAATAAATAGTCTATATTATAAAACATTGTGTTTGTCGAAATAAATTTATTTGTTTATTCTACTTTTACATAAATAATAAATATATATTTTAATTGTTAAATAAATCACTTAACCGTTGTATTAAAACTTGTTCCTACATTTTACTTAATCAATAATCACAAGTAACTGATTACTTTGCAAACTCAGATGTTATAATGGGCCGGTTAATCATACTTATGAAAGCCAGTTAATATCTAATATTTAAAAATATATATATGTTTTTCTTAAACTCATCGGTACCTACCTGGAAAATTATTTTATATTTTATTATTAATTATTGTTTATTTAGAAACTTACTATATACAATAAACAATATCAAACATTAATCTCAGTCAAATACTTGCCTTAAGTAGACGTATGTATTGCTAAAACCAATCCATATAAACTAGTATTATAATATAACTCAATCATCAATTAAAATTTATAATAATATACATGTTATAATTACATAACTACTATCTACCTCACGCTATAAGATAATGCTCCTCATTGTTAATTACTTTAATAATTTTATGTATAACTAGTGATTGATTATCCAAGTGAAATGTGGGAACAAATTTAAACAGATATTCTCATTGAAGAAATATACTGGTCAAATTTATTAGATGTCCGGGCCTCATATTATTGCAAGTGCGTTATTTTGAGAAGTTTATTTTGAGGTATCGCGAATACAATTATTAAATCGGTACAAATATTGTAGTCTGTAAGTTGTGCAAGTTTCAATCATATTGGTCATATAGTTTTTTTGTTATAACCGAAAAAACGGATAGACATATATACTACAGTATAGATAAGAGGTCGTCAAACCGTCACTCGTGAGCTACCGGTAGCTCATGATAGCATTTTCGGTAGCTCGTGTACGATATGTGATTGACACACTTAGCTCTCTACATTCTAATGGATTTAAGCCTTGTACTATTCCGAGTCAAATAAAACAGTACACAACTAAAATCCATTGGAATTTAAACTCAAATTTAATCAAATACCCTCAGTTGATAGTATTGATATTAGCTCTTTACACCAAAAAAGTCGCCTGCGGAACGCTTTTTTTCGGATCATAATAATATTATAGAATAAACATGGTCATAAATTATAATATGTATACATCTAAGCACAAAGGAATGTAGACATTAAACAATAATTTGACACAAAATAGACATTATTAGTTATTAATAAGTAAGTATGGGGTTTTCACTGTAATGGTGTTAACTGAAAATTATTATTTTTCGAAAGACATTATATTTATTAAAATAAAATACAATATTTAACATAATTTAATAATTTAGTGAGGACAGGTTTTCTCTGCTTCAAAAGAAAATGAATGCCCTCCTTTCTGGGCCACTCTATTCAGTGTATAATTAAAACTTGCTCATATATAGTTTGAAGATCACCGTTATTCTCTACTAACGTATATTAAAATATCGACGCAGTTAAACTCTTTTAATAGTAATGAAAATTAATTAAAACTATTTAGAATATATTCTGCAGTGTTAGGATAGATTGGTGCATTGTTGAATTGAATAACAATATCAAATTTATAACGTTACTATTCATTACTAACTAGCTATTCAGTTGCTATGACAGTGAATTATTTACTTAGTATAATCCTAATTGAGTTGAAGTCAACAGTAATTATGATTAGCAAGTACCTACTGCTTTAACTACTCGTACATAGTCAAGGTTAAGCAATTACGTGCGACGAATAAACGAATAAAACGTGTTTTTATGCACTGATAGTTTTTATTGACGTTAAGTATCATTGCTTATCTATTTGCGTACGCCGATTTCTGGTGAAAACATAGATTTTTCACAAAAATAATACTGAAGTTTGAATTCACGTATTAAAGTACTACAACAATTAACCAATACTGATGGATGTTTAAAACTAGGTTTAAGGGTACAACTAGATAACTATGATTTGGTCATTGTTGGGAAAATAAAATTTAAACTTTGCTTGATTAATATAAATTTAGGCTATAATTATTATTATTTAAAATAAAATTGAAATGTTGTGCTTGTCTAATTGGGAATAATTAAATATTGTAGATATATTATTTTATTTATTTAATGTATTTATGGTTTTAAAGATATCTAATATTATAATATAACACAAAATTAATACAGCTCCCATTAACTTCTGACTTACCTAGTTTTATCATATTGTAGAGAAGAAAATGTAGAATCATTCATATTCAATAGCTATCTCAAAAACAGTGAAATCAAGTTATCTTTTTGTAGTATTGAGGTGACGATATAATAGTTTATTATATATTCATGTTTTTTTTATATAAGTATAACACTACAATAAGACGAGGTGTGAATAGATTTTTACCTTCAGCGTCTTTTACTATCCCTAAATAAAATTTCCACTAACTTTTTTCAATTTTCCGATATTTTTGACTAAAAAGCATTCAACGCGCGGTCAAGACAAAAACCCGAGTTTTTAAAAAATGTTTACCATTTTCATTTAAAATGTACTTACATAATTACATAATACCAACCTATATTTTCTCATCATTCTTAGATTACCTCGAGAAGTTTTGTATTCACCTATTACAGATAATGATAGACTTCTTCTGGCAGACTTATGTTAACTAAGTAATATTAAATTACTATGTTCGTTTCTTGGAGGAGCATAATATTATTGTGTTCCTCCATAGAGTGGAGATTTTTTGGTTACATCCATTTCTCGTAAATAACAAAATCTGTTAATACAAACCTCTACTCTGTGGGGGTCCATATGATCCTATTAGGATCGGACATGGTCAAAAAAAAATCATTTCACCGTGGCACAGTTCGCCGTGAGCTTTCTATCGGAAAAAAATGACCGTATACTATACGGTCTCCCATTTTTTTAGATTCAATATAAACATTAATTCAATTTTCATAGCTGTTTTGGCAAAATTCATGAATTTAAGAACGAAAACCTAACCTTACCTATCAAATAATCTAGTATATCGGCTATTTTCAAAATTTATTTGCTGCTGGCTTTCTGTTTCTGTCTGGTGTTTCTGTAAGAGCCGTGTTTATTTAGACATGAATTGTATGTCAGTAGTATACGACCCAAAGAGGTTGGACGGTCTTTAATAGGTATATGGCCATATATTTCCGATACAATATTTCACGGTAAAGTGTGAAACAGCGAACTGCATACGTACAAGTTTCCGGACACAAGATTTTTTAACAGGCGATTTTCAAGTAATGATTGCTCACCACTCTCATAACCAATTAAATATTTTCACTGCGCGCATTGAAAAAACAACACACATTTTGTCAACCGCAGGTAGAATCTGCGATCGATGGCTTCGAGGGCAGCCGCTCTATCGACTAGGCCACTGTGGGAGTACAAACTAGTTAAAGTAGTTTCGATTCTTTATTTATTTAAAATTTAAACACTATGTATATGTTACGCTCAATGAATGAAAAAAGCAGCCATAGTGCGTTATATACAGTATTGAACGACCAAACACCGAAATAAAATGATTGTTTTCGATGTTTACGTGTGACTTGTATAGTATGTTCAATTATCTGGCACTTTATATTATACTTATTCACATATGTTTAAAAACAATGTCTACGTAGATTAGTCGGCACCAATGGAATTTATAAATGTTATGAAACACTCGCTTGATATATTTTTCATATTATATTATCTAACGCCACTGACTTAGTAAACAAACTCTCAGTTCCGAGTGTTCATAAATGCGCATCTAGAAGGCAGCCATATTTGTAATGTGACAATGACTACGTTACTTCAAGGAAGTACTTATCAATCAAATTATATGTTCGATAAAAAATAATCTGCAGGTATTGGACAGAATGTACATAATATTATATATACATGCGGCATGCATCATAAAAAGTCATCTATTGTTAATAAATTCTTCTCATACACAAAAACACAAAGAGATATTAAGCAAGATGTTTTATGGTAAATTGAATTGATAATGTGAGAAATATGATTTCTTCACATTTTTTACTACCAACATAACAACGCTATCTTATATCGTTTTAAGGTTGGGTTGATCAATTTACTGTCAACATAGCAACAATACTTTGTTTCAAAATCATTATAAAATAAGTTCTATCGCGTAAACGACAAATACATTTTTGCAAAGCATAAAAAAAGATTCACTTGAAGGTTTTACAAGACATTCTGGAGACTGTAGACAAACTTTTTATATTATTTCGTTTATTATTTTATTTAAACCTCGTTTCTAAATTAAGTATAAAGTTTTTGATAATTAACAATACTAATTCGTATTATTGATTTAATTTAATAAGACACATTTTTTAGTACTTATTCCACTTTGTAATTTTAAATCTGAACCGGTTTCGCCCCCCTTATTCATTTGAAAATGTCCCTCTGAGGCCGACGAATCCGGTCCAGATTTATTTATTAAAAGTGGAATAAATACTAACACAAAATTGTGTTTTATTAAATTAAATCAATAATTATTATTAACTGATAACACAATAAAAGAAAATACTAATTCGTGCATACCTGTTTGGGATTTCCACATATTTACTTAAAGAAGTTGCATCAAAAAAGTTTAACAAATATATTACGTATATACGAGGATGCATGATATTTAAAATATATATGCAATGTTTAAGAAAACGTTTTTTTATTCATCATTCCATTAGCACCAACATCATAAATTATTATGTGTATACAATTCCCTGGTATCGATAGCGACACAATGTTTATAGAATCTGTCGAAATATCATTTTTAATGACTGGTTATTTGGTAAATTATTACAAACTTTCTCTCATTTATATCGATCACGTATTTTAATGTAGATCTTAAAAACAGGTTTACGAGATGTCAGACGATAAATTGTCATTGACAAATACGTTTCGCAAATTCGATTCTGTTTGTTTACCTTTGAACAGGTACCCAATCGTATAAACTCACCACGGCGTAGGTAATGTTTCCAAAAATAAATTGAACATTATTGAACTGGTTTTTTGGGTGTCTGTCTAACTCTAACACGACCTACCATACTAAATTGTGTTATTTTTTTAAGTTGCTTGTATTACTTTTTTGAATTTAAACATCTCATTATCTAAACGCTTTACTGAAAGCAGCTAAATTGGGCAGTTTATGAGTGAACCACATAATAGATTAATAAATAGAATTTCGATAGGTTACATCCCAATACAGCAGTGGCAAAGGGTGGAGGTAGGTTGTTAAAATCCACCATTAATAGTACATACTAAACTTTTTGAGTCATTCGTATTTGTTTTCATTGAACTAAGACTACAATTATTTACAGACGGTGTTGGTTAGTTTTTAAAATTCATTTAAACGCTGCGAAAACCATGCCATAATAGATAATAGTCAAAAAATACTCGTCTATCCATAAAATATCAAAAATTATGTAAATAATCAAATCATACATAACTTCCGATATTTTATAGATATAATAATATTTTTTATCTGTTATAGCTTGGTTTAGGCAGGGATTAATGAATTTAAAAAAATTAACCAACAATATGTGTAATATGTGCTCTTAATCCAACAAAAACAAATGAGTATGAAAGAAAAAGTATGCACAATTTTGTCGTTTAATGTGCACTATTTACGGAGGATCTTAGCAGCCTACCTTCACCCTTCGTAACTGCATTACAGTACATTTTGACGCAGAGTTTTGAATGTGTGAGTGTCCTACGAAAATGAACCACGCATTATAGGCGTGCAATAGTGTGTGTTGCAACCTTAACTACACCAATATTAAATGAGCGTCATTGCATAAACCGAGAGCAGTAGTTGTCATTATTTGACGTATGACGTATTCTTGGCACTTGTTTAAGTTTATCCCGTATTCTTCCGCACTCGAGATCGGTTCCCTGTTTCTCCACACCCGTTAGGTATTTCAGTTCCCATTATTTGGGAGATGCCTGAAGTGAACGATAAAGAAACCATTAAAAAATGTACACATACAATACTAACGCTATTTTTACTAATTTAGTATTCACGATTTAAGATTTAATAATCTAGCTTATAAGTCTTAAAAATAATAATAAAAAAATCTTGATCTGAGTAGAATATTCGAACATGTCAACGTCACAAAAAATAGCGTAATCTAACCCCATTTATAAATCAAAATAAATATAGTGTTACATAATATTATCTTCATTTAAACTTAAAAATGGTATTAATCTATTGACAGACAGTAATCTGTGACTAGATTAGTCTCCTGCTGTCAAGCATAAAGATTCGTATTCGACTGTTAATCAGTCTATATTTTCTATTACAAACATAATATGTCTTCGATGTTACCATATAAATAAAGTCTCAATTAAACTAACATTAACTCGTGTTGTTTCGTTATGTTAAACCGGCTGTAAATCCACAATAATTTGTAAATATTATTAGATAATTGAAAAAAATCATTTGTCAATTTTTAAAATATACCAAGATACAAAGAGATTAGACTCTGCAATGTCTTTGCCAAGATATAATATTTTGGTTAATTTATTTTATTCAATGAATGGTTTATTCATTATTGAACATAAAATATATACAATTGAATAATAAACATATTAAAAATATTTATTTAAAATTAATGCGACTTAAATTCATAACCACTACAGCTCGGGTGCTGTGCTTCATCAATTTAGCTATTAATCTGAAATCATGCCGAAATTTCATAAAACAATATGGAACTCAAATTTAATGACAGTATTTGACCTATTTGCTTCTTATATGATACAAATAATAACATAATTCCGTATTATTTACTTATTTTATCACAAATTATTGTAACCCGATCAATAGAGTTTCGTTGGCCACAAATGTTTTGTTTAAAATTCTCGGAAGTATTTCAAATTATGTATCAACACATTTATTTTATTCTTTAGAAAGTGCTACGACTTTTGCTGATTTTTATTGTTTGCAATAGTAGAATTTTGAATTACATTTTTATAAACCGTATATTATATTTTCTTACAGAAACCAAAGATGAAACTGTTCTTAGTTATCGCCCTCGCTTGCCTGGTCGCCTGCGCCATGGCCCGCCCAGAAGACAAATACACCGACAAATGGGACAACATCAACTTGGACGAAATCCTCGAGTCCGACCGTCTCCTCAACAAGTACGTCGACTGCCTGCTGGAAAGAGGAAGGTGCTCACCCGAAGGAAAGACCCTGAAGGAAACCCTCCCTGACGCCCTCGAAAACGAATGCGCAAAGTGTACCGAGAAACAACGCGAAGGATCCAACAAGGTTGTGAGGCACTTCGTCAACAAGCGTCCCGATCTCTGGAAGCAGTTGGAATCCAAATATGACCCCAAGGGAATCTACGCTGTTAAGTACAAGGACATCGCAGCCGCCGATGGTATCAAGATTGAAACGCCAAAAGCAGCATAAGCAGGAGATACATCATGACATCAAAGCCAGTATATATGACGCAAATATATGCTTGATAGAATATAGAAAAGCTAAATCGTGATATTGCCTTAGAGAAACACAAAAACTGTCATAGTTTTATAAAAATATAATTATTATATCTTTTCATCTCTTAAAATATTGAAATAATTACTGACGGTTGACGGAAATAAAAATTTCTTCAATCTCTTAGATACAGTTTTAAATTTGTTAAAACTTTACATACTCTAATCAAACATGACATCGTATTTATTTCTGCTAGTAAAAACTATCGATCAATCTATGATCTTTAAAATTTTCTGAACATTTTTGTTACTTTTTGTTATAATAAAATATTAAAAAATACAGTGTTTTATTAATTTGACGTATTACCTGTTGGTGCTAGAAAATTTTGTCTAGTATCGGATTTAGTATTTAGCAGTGAAAAGTTAAATAAACTTAGCAGATTAAAAACAAAAAGATTTTAATATTACATAAAGATTATTATAACATAGAGAACTAATTTGTAAATAAGATAATAAAATATAACTTGACCGTACTACGGTAGTGCGTAATGCAAATTTCACTAAATGCTAAAAATAATAATTTAATTAACTATTTTTTTATTTAACGAATAATTCACAAGATTTAAGAATGTGACATTCTTTTAAAAGATACTTTCTATTGGTTATAATATATTTTCTCATAAGTTTTTTCAAAATTATGCATGTTCAATAATTATAATGTTATATTCCTAAATCTTGTGAATTATTCGTTGAATAAAAAAAAGTTAATTACAAATTATTAGCAAGTTCAAGTAAGTTATAACAAAAAATCTTGTACTGATCCGTGACGTCAGTTAGTAATTAAATTAATACCTACTTTGATTTAAAAAAAAAAATACAAAAGCCGATCGTCAATAGTAGCTCAATTTGGAAAACGCTTGAGAGAGTATTAAAATCCATTAGTTTAAATTTGTCGCAATTAACTATGTACTTACTTTCTTCAAAAAGATTTTTTTTAAATTATGTATGTACAAAGTTAGATCCAAGTATTATAATATATCAGAAAATATCTCTTTCGATTTTAATAATATTTTATAGGATACTATAATACTAATTTTGACTACAGGAACGGGGTATTTATAGCATAAAGTATATTTTTATCCACCCCCAAAATCTATGGAGGGATCAACGTTCATATTAAATTACGTATATACTAAACACGATCAACTACCAATTTTTTGTTTACCAATGGATGAAGTCAAGAATACCGGGGGTACCTAGTTTTCCAAAACTACTGCCATTTTATTTTTCAACTATTTATACGGACACATAGGTACTTATAGGGGTTTATGAAACTTTTACCCAATATAAAACTATGCGATATGTTAATTTAAAATATTAAATTGTTTTCAATGGAAAGTATGTTGGAAATTAAACCGCAAGTGATAATAACTTCTGAAATACTAGAAATACTTTTCCTACACTACCAGTCACGTCTCAACACCTAACGAAAGAGAAGCATGGATTTTTTCTCGGAATATCCTACAACGAACTGGTAACATGTAAATTGTAAGTAAAACATTTCACCGTCCACAGTTCGCCATGAGCTTTCTTATCGGAAAGAGATACGAGTATACTAAACGCCACGGTCTCCAATTTTATTAGATTCAATATGAACATTAATTCAATTTTCATAGCTGATTTTGGCAAAATTCATGAATTTAAGAATAAAAACCTAATCTAACAAATAATCTAGTATATCGGCTAATCTCAAAAATATTTGCTTGCTGCTGGCTTCCTGTAAAGTGTAAAATTAAGAACCGTTTTATTTAGACATGAATTTTATGTCAGTACAATACGAACCAAAGAGGTTGGACGGTCTTTAATATACAGCCATATATTTCTGATATAACATTTCACGGTAAAGTGTGTTACGGTGAACTGCATAGGTACGTACAAGTTTCCGGACACGGCACGGACCCAAAGCACTGGTCGTAAATTATATATTACACAGTGTTTCTAATGAGAATAGTCACTTATTATTGGTTGAAGCCAATGACATTAATATTATGGACGAAGCATCTGGAAAATAAAATGACACTCACTTTTTTGTCGGGTCTGCCGAATAGCGTAATCTGTTCTAACGCCATTACAATAAAGGTGATATTGCTATAAATTCCCGATACTCTTTGTCGGGTCTGCCGAATGGCATAATTCATATTTTAATATCAATATTGCTCGCTCAAATGAACATTGACACAAGAAACACTGTTCTAACGCCATTACAATAAAGGTGATATTGCTATAAATTCCCGATGCGTGATATCGCATAATGGAAATTGCGAAATTTTGTCACATGACGTCTACCTATGCATGTGCGAATGTCGCTATGCACGAATTTACTTGCTAGTTACTGTTGTACCGAGTGCGTTTTCCATTAATAATGTCATTGGTTGAAGCTAAGTGGGGGCCATCGCTGTATAAAGTCACAAGTAAAGTTGACTATAACATAATTTCCTCTAAATCGTGGAAACCAAGTCGCAGTAGCTGATAAAATATTTTTGATATTGTAATGAATACAATGGCTAGGTAATATGAAAAATATTAAGCAAAGGTGTGTTGGATTGGATCCCACGACTAAAATGCACATAAAACTTTACCAACAAGTTGGACGGTTAACAAGGATAATACTGGCGCGAAATTACTTATCATATTATAATGTAGGTACCAACTGAATGAAAATTAGACTGTTACGAGTCAGTGACGTCCCGTGGGGGTAGGCAGATTGAGCGTTGCTTGGGGGCGGCAGTTACTCGAAGGGCGGCAAATCGACGAGAATCATTAGGTGTATATAGAAAAGTATCTAAACTTAGTAATAACGGAAATATCTTTCCATTAAAATATTGAGCTCACTGGTTGGAAACAAAATGTATTAATTATAGTAAAAGATTTTACGATGTCTAGTTTACTTCCGTTGTCCTTGGACGTCACATTCTTGATGACTAGCAATGATACGTGCATATTTGCGAATTATATTTGAATTATAGGTAGGTACATACTGATCTAATTAATTTATCCAAATATTTTTGCCTGTCATTTGCGAGTTCTGAAAGTTGTCAGGTGTATATTTAAATGTATCTGAAACCGTGGATACGCAATATTGTCTATTGAAGTATGGCATTTAAATTAAATTTAGTGGTATATAATTTTTAATACATTTCTTAGATATATGAGTCATGAAAGGATGATAAAAAAATACTGTATAAAAAATGGGGCGGCATTTTGGTGCTGTTTAAAGGCGGCATTTTGTCTAGGGACGTCACTGCTACGAGTAGAGGTTGTGAGCGAGAATTTTCGTCTAAAGAATTCTGGAAAAATAGTAAAAAAAGACGATTCTCGAAACTAGTGATATAATTTTTCAGAAGTTTCTTCT
The DNA here is from genome assembly GCF_057557595.1 of Rhyacophila brunnea. Classification (NCBI taxonomy): domain Eukaryota; kingdom Metazoa; phylum Arthropoda; class Insecta; order Trichoptera; family Rhyacophilidae; genus Rhyacophila; species Rhyacophila brunnea. The sequence continues at coordinate 11,481,094 of NW_028232816.1, read as the reverse complement.
AAGATTTCTAGTAAAATTCTAAATGAGAATTACTAGAATTCAAGAAATTGTTACTAGGAAAAATAAGTTTTAAAAAAAATATCAAAGGGAAATTGAAGCGAAAAAACTAAATGGGATCGTTTGCCGAAAAAAAATTGGTGTAGAAGGCTAAAAAAAGTTCTCGACTCCGAACCGGAATGACATTTCTTAAACTCTTTTTTGGCAAGATGATTGAGAATGAGAAAACAGGATGAGTTAACAGAAATAAGGAAAATATTTCTTGACGAATTTTCGAGATCTCAATAGCGTTAATAATAAGTTTCAACGAATGCAATAAATAATAGATTAAAATGGCCATGAAAATGTTTATTTTAGTGATATTTACAAGTCATTCTTAATAATTGAGGGCCTAAGGGACCAAGCTGTATAAGTATTGTATAGCAGTGATGAGCAACCCTTGAATATTTCTTCGGGATTTTCTACGACCGATCAATATATATTTTTTTAATAATAATATGTCCAAGAATGCATAAAATATCATAGTCGTGCAAAATAATCAGTTTGGATGAGTAATGTAATATATTACTTATATGTAGGTACTTATATAAAATCGGTCTCAAAAAGTTATTGGTATTAGATTTGGCCTTCATAAAAAGAAAGATTGTTCATCACTTAGTAGGAATAAGTACAACTTATTTACATCACCCAATTATTATGCTCCGGCATCGAATGATAACGCAAGCATTAGATCGCATTTGTTTCATCGGTCCATCGCCACATTCACCGCCATATATGCCATATTGTGAATCCTCGCATTATAATAAGTATTTGACAGGTAACAAACGACAGGACTGTAAAAATCGTACAACGAGTTGGATAACCAACCATATACATAATTTTAATATTTTGAGCATTACCTACTTACATGCTATGTCATCATTATCATCATCAACCGGGGTCGATCCACTGCTGAATGACGGCCTCTACTAGCACCTTCCACTCTTCTCGATCCCTAGTTCTTCGATGTCTCTTAGAAATTGGGGGCATCTGTTGTTTGTTCTGCCAAAGTGCAGAACTATCCTGCCATTAGTAATGCCAATCGCTTCGGATATTGATGTATTTCACTTACGTGAGAGTGAATTTAGGTGTAAGTTATTTTTCAGATAAGGTCTATCAACCTTGTTCACTCTGTGTGCTTCCATGTAACTTTATTTTTCTTATTTTGTTATTGTATTGTTTACTCACATTACCCTGTATTTTTATTTTAAAATTATTGGCACTTACTTTATGTCAAGTCGTGAACGTTTTGAATTTATAATTTGTCATGTTCATTATATGTAAAATCAATAAATTTGAATTTGAATTTAAACTTTATGAGTTCATTTATCTAGCCGAATGTAACTGGTTTTATGGTGTCCCTTTGGGATATATGTACATTGTTTCAAACGTTTTTACACGTCTAAATAGGTAACTATCTATAGTACCTATGTCTTAGCGCAGTAGGTAATAATGAGTGGTGTGGTGGTTCTTTTGGTGGCCCTGGTGGCTTATTAACTGGGCTAACGTTAAATATGCGTTACTGGAAATGAGTCATGACCAAGTACTTAAGACCCATTTTAATAATACCACAGTTGAAAAATTTTGGTTGAAGTTATATTTTTTTTTATTAAGTATTTTATTTATTAAGGAAACAGATAGTTACATATTGATTAAAAGAATTTAAAATATAATAATGAAAAGTTATTGCAACCAGCAAAGTTTCCATGTATACATTATAATATAGTTAAGCCTAACAAGATGAGGAAAACGAGAAAGAATAATTAATAATTAAATTATATACAAAAAAAAGTAACATAAAAAAAATATATAAGTATATAAATATATATATATATATCTATTTATACAAAATTTTGGAGATAGCGCGTTTAAATGAAACAGGTGAATTATTAAAAGGATCAACGGTGGACCAAGGTTATGTTGACCAAGAATCAAGTCAATTCAAAGAATTGGCAACAATTGCTTTATTAATATTGTCGATTTTCAGTAGACTTTTTAGACTTCAGAAAAAACAAATTTAATATCGAAGCCAGTTGACAGATGTAAACTTCGAAGCAGTCATGCGTGTCGCATTGGAAAAAAAGATTATTGAGGAATTTCAGGAAGGAACTAATATGTTCAAATGTCATTTATTAAAATGGACTTGTCTATAAATAAATTGATCCAATTTTTTAGTAAATAAAATTTTGTTTTAATTTTTTCAATCACAATGAAAGTGAAATTTGGTGTGGCCACCAGACGTTTCCATAGAACTGTCAATGTCAATTGTGCGGCCACTGTTAAATTTCACGTGAGAACCACTGGTCTGGTGGGATCATGACCTCATTTACTAAATATCATGAAAATTATAAAGTCGCTTATTTCATTTTAAACTCTTATTAAAAAATATTAAACAATTACATACCTAGGCACTTTACTTATCTATTCACTTAGAAGCATTGTCTTCTCAGTGCCTTTAATAATTCTGTACCTCAGAGGCAGACGGATGCAAATCCAAATACCCAATTGTTCAGGAGAGCCAAAAAACAATTTTTATTTTAAACGAATACTCATAACTTCTAAGAAAATATACATAGAATGATCATTATTTTTTTTATTCTAATTCAATTAAATTACTTCTGGAATATGTAAGAAAGGAATAAATATAATTCAATTTTATATCTAAAAAAAATAAAATAAAAAACGTAGTGTGGATTTGCATCCTTCTGCCTCTAAAGATATTTTGTTAATGTGGATTTGTATCTTATTTACCTAGCCAAAATAAAACAATTAAAAAAAATTTATAGTTATAAATATAACAAAGCAAAACACATTTTTTTTTAAATTTTTATTATGTCATCATCATCATCACCAGCCTGAATCTATTCACTGCTGGATGAAGGCCTCGCTAATCTCCAAGCTGATTCCACTTCTCTCGTTCCTGTGCGTTGCGTTGCCAAGTTTTTCCGCAGAACTTTATCATTTCATTGATCCAGCGGCCTCTAGGTCTACCTTGCGGATGTTTTTTACCTCTTGGATACCACTGGATGACTAAATTTGTCCAACGATTGACCTTTCTTCGATCCATGTTCCAGCCCATTTCCATTTGAGGTTTTTAGCAAACTCTATCACATCATTAATCCTTGTCTGTTCCCTTATCCACTCATTCTTTTTTTTGTCCTTTTGCGTTATGCCCAGCATGCACCTTTCCATACCACGTTGTGCTACTCTAAGTTTCTGGATCTCTCTTTTACTTAGGCTCAATGTTTCACACGCATGTGGTTACGGGAATTACACACTGGTTGAACACTTTGCACTTTAGGCATTTTCGAAGAAATTATTCAGGCGGCCAAAAGCACTCCAGCCTAGCTTTACTCTGCGAACAATTTCATCGAATATACATCCATCTTTAGACATTGTGCCAGATAGATGTAGTTTTTCACCTGTTCGAGCTGAATGCCATTGATGAGGATCTCTTTTTGGCCCGCAAAGCAGTTGAACATGACTTTATTCTTTGATACATTTATTTTAAAGCCTACTTTGTTGCTTACTCCAGCGAGTTACTGGATTCTGATTTGGAGGTCTTCTGAGTCTTGCAAACTAGTATTTATTGTTATCGGCAAAGCGTAGATGACTCGCGTATTCTCCATTTATGGGGACCCATGTCATTCCAGTCAAGTTGTCTAAATAAGTCTTCAAATGTAGCTGTAAATAGTTTAGGTGAGATTGTATCACCTTGTCGGACTCCTTTGCTGATAGGAAATGCGCGATGGTTTATGGAGATGTTGTTGCGCTACTGTATATATTATTGAAAATATTTATATAACGCCCGGGGATTCCTTGATTTCTGAGATCGAGTATTGAACATTTCTTTATAGAATCGAACGCTTTCTCATAGTCTATAAAACCCATGGATAGTGGCAGCTTGTATTCCTGTTACCGCTCTGATTTCTCTGATGACTTGGATAATATGGTCCATAGTGCTGTATCCTCCTCTAAAGCTCGTTCTCCTGGCTGGTTCTCGTCTAGAGAGAATTTTATCTTAGTGGATTATTGGATTTGCATCCTTCTGCTTCTAAGGTAGGTATGGCATTTGCATCTTTATGCTATGCATATCTTGGACTAAGACTTTCATCTCTCTGGCACTAATAGATAAAGCCTTAGCATGACGATTCTTAAAAAAACTCATTTTCCCCAAAAACGGAGTTGCATCCGTCTGCCTCTGAGGTACAGATATTAATATTACAAAAAATTGTTGGACTTTGGTTAAGTAATTAAAAAACACTTAGACATTAATACATCATCTTACGATTTATGAAAAAACTTCACAATTGTTTTTTGATAATCTGTCAATGACATCGTTACATAAAAAAATAGAGACGGTCAAAGGACAAAATTTAAAAAAAATCTTTAAACTATAATTAGTAAATAATATTATATTGTCTTTTAAATATAATAAATAAAACAATATTCCGTGGATATTTTCTTCGTTTAAGGGGGAGAGGCATGCCAGCAGAGAACCTAGCGGAAAAATATGAAGCTTGCAATTTGAGATTTTTTTTGATAATTTACAATTTCAACTGTATTATTTAATAAATATGTATCTGAATATATTTTTTATTTATTTTTTAATTTAAAGATAAACTTCCAATTGTAAAAAAATGTAATAAAATGTGAATTCGTTGCAGGGTCACATCTTATTATTACATTATATTTTATGGTCATATTTAATATTAAAATTTAGTTAATTAAGTTTTAAATTTTTTGTCGTTTAGATTTTTGATTAATTCGTCGTGTTCATATTTTTTATATTTATTTTAAAAAACATCGATTTATATAAAAATATAAATGTGTTTAAGGGGGGACATGCTCGTCGAAGGTCAAAATTGAGTTTTTATTGTATTTTCAAACCATGATCCTGGACACTCCTTAAACGTTGTAGATAATCTATTTTTATAATTTTGAAGCCTTATTATCCTTTATATTTATTTTAAACATTTGATGACTGCATAAAGTATTTTTGTTACATAAAATAGTATTCTTTTAAACCTCTCGCTCTAATGTTTTAGAATAAAGTCATATTTCGGTACAGAACTGTGCAGTGGTGTTAAGATTTTTTACATTTATTAATTTTTAAACGCATTTATAAAACCATTAGTATAATTTATTACGAGATAATTTTTGTAAAATATTCACGATAAAAAATTATGTTGATAATCTCTGTGATCCCAAATTTGACAAGAATTAGGCATTTTATTATTCAAAAAATCGGCAAGATTAACACATTTGAAGATAATTCTAAAGATATTTATTATAAGCTATGTCTTTGACCATTCAAGTGTGATAAAAATCTTATGAATAATGATTGCTTTATAAGAATTATTGACCTAAGAATAAGATAGTGTTTTTTTGAAAAACGCCATTTCTTTTGTCATTCCCTAGTGATTAAGCTACAACATACGGCCGTAGCCATAAAATGACAAACTATAATTATAGTAGGGAGTAAAATTATGTTAACGCGCGTGTTTGAACATGTACCTAACTGAATTTTTTTTTATTTTTTTTTAAACGGTACATGTTCAAACACGCGCGTCAATATCATTTTACTCCCTACTTCAATTATAGTTTGTCAATTTATGGCTACGGCCGTATGTTGTAGCTTAACCACTAGGGAATGACAAAAGAAATGGCGTATTTCAAAAAAATACTACCTTGTTCTTAGGTCAATAATTATTATAAAGCAATCATTATTCATAAGATGTTTATCACACTTGAATGGTCAAAGACATAACTTATAATAAATATCTTTAGAATCATCTTCAAATGTGTTAATCTTGCCGATTTTTTGAATAATAAAATGCCTAATTCTTGTCAAATTTGGGATCACAGAGATTATCAATATAATTTTTTATCGTGAATATTTTACAAAAATTATCTCGTAATAAATTATGCTAATGGTTTTATAAATGCGTTAAAAAATTAATAAATGTAAAAAATCTTAACACCACTGCACAGTTATGTACCGAAATATGACTATATTCTAAAACATTAGAGCGAGAGGTTTAAAAGAATACTATTTTATGTAACAAAAATACTTTATGCAGTCATCAAATGTTTAAAATAACTATAAAGGATAATAAGGCTTCAAAATTATATAAATAGATCATCTACAACGTTTAAAGAGTGTCCAGGATCATGGTTTGAATATACAATAAAAACTCAATTTCGACCTTCGACGAGCATGTCCCCCCTTAACTTGAAATTCTTTTTATTTATATCAAAGGATTTCAAGTTATAGACATTTATATTTTTTATAAAAATCGAGGTTTTTTAAAATGAATATAAAAAATATTAAAACGATGAATTAGTCAAAAATCTAAACGACAAAAAATTTAAAACTTAATAAACTAAATTTTAATAATACATATGACCATAAAATATAATGTAATAATAAGATGTGACCCTGCAACGAATTCACATTTTTTACAATTGTAAGTTTATCTTTAAATTAAAAAATAAATTAAAAATCTTTTTAATGTTTTCAGATACATATTAATTAATTAATACAGTTGAAATTGTAAATTATCAAAAAAAATCTCAAATTGCAAGCTTCGTATTTTTCCGCCAGGTTCTCTGCTAACGTGCCTCTTCCCCGTAAAGAGACATCTACTATCATTGTACTTAACCTATTTTGTTGTTTTTGATAAATTATAATTATTCTCTATTATAATCTGCTTGACATTTAGTTTCACGAAATAGTGTGTAGATTTCTCTTAAAAATCTATAATATAATATTAAGTAGTGAATTGTTATTGTTATAAAAAAATATTTAAAAGAGAAAACGTATATCTAATACTATCGACCGAGGGTACTTGATGGAATTTAAATTTTACTGGATTTAAGTTTTCTACTATTCCATTTGAGTCGTTTTTTGCGACACGGGTTTCGCATCTTCAGGAGCTGTGTACACTCACCAAAAGGCAAACATCCACTGACACCGGACAAATTTACTCTAACTTATATAATAAATCAATACAATAAAGTAGGTAAAAATTTATCACCTACCTATTAAGTTAAGGATCCAATAAAAAAAAAATAGGTATATAACAAACAAATTATGAATAGTTGAAGTGTTTGTAAAACATCCCAAACCTTATCAATAATAATACACTCGATAAGCGTTTAAAACATCACAAACCTAATAGAGTGTGTTTGTGTTTGCCTTTTGGTGAGTGTACATGGCGCCTGAACATGCCGAAATGCGAAACCCGGGTCGCAAAAAACCACTCAAATGGAATAGTAAAAACCTTAAATCCATTAGAATTTATATCTAATAACAAAATGGGAGCCTTCGATGAATACAAATTCAGGGCCGCGCCAAGAGTGGCTGCCGCCCGAATGCCAGCTCGAAATAGCCAATATTATTTTATTGGCAACTTGGCAAAAATCAAAGAAAAGTTGAAACAATTATTTTTTATTGTCATCAAAATATCGACTATTTTTACATTTTTAATAATATAACATTCTGGGTTATTATAATAAAAGTGTATCGATTATTTAAAAAGATCTAATTGTAGCTATTTGGTTATTTTTTATTAGATTGCGTATTTTGTTGTTAGATGTCACTAGTAGGTACCATAAACACAAACACCTAGGCTTAAACTACTACACCAACATGGATAAAACAATATTTTTATGCGGGGAGAGGACTTTGCTATATTAAAAAACGGGTGTCCACGAGTTTTTTTTATTATTTTAACAAAACAATTAAATTAAACATTATTTCAAAGAATACCAGTAGCGAAGGGTGGATATAGGCTGTGATACTCCATAAATAGTGCACATTGAACTTTGATATTCATTCGTATTTGTTTTTACTAAGACTACAATTGTTTATTATATGTGGTGTCGGTTGGTTTTTAAAAATCAATTTAAACTCTGCCTAACCAAACCAAAATATTTTGGTATACTTTGGGCGATACGATAAAATTGTGCACACCTTTTCATTCATACTTATTTGTTTTCATTGGATTAAGAATACATATTACTTAAACGTCATATTGTTGGTTACTTACACATTTTTTTTTAAATTCATTAAGCTCTGCCTAACCAAACTAAAATAGATAAAACATATTATTATGTCTATAAAATATCGAAAGTTATGTATAAATTAATTGCATAATTTTAGATTCTTTATAGATAGAAGAGTGTATTTTGACTATCATCTATTATGGTTTGGGTTCGCAGGGTTAAATTGAATTCGAATTGAATTGAATTGAGTCTTATTTCAATGAAAATAAATACGTATGACTGACAATGATTAGTATGCACTATTTATGGCAGAATTTAACAGCCTACTTCTTCCCTTCGCCACTGAAGAATACCATATCAGTTTGACACAGTTCAATAATACATTGGTATGTAAACTGTGCTATTATACTATTAAAAATAAATCTCGATTTTAGTTCTCTCGAAAAATGGTTATCCGACTGTAGTAGGTATTGAATTGAATCAATCTACGCTAAGGGTGGCATTTTTTCCATGAAGTTTTTCATTCCAAAATGCATTGTTAAATTGAAAATCAAGTGGCCTCTTTTAGTGAAGTCTTCCAAATATAATAGTTAATCGGTAGAACAATAGCTCATATACGACGAACCAGTCAATCATCCAGAGACTGCAGATAGAGGAATTGCTCTCGACAATATGTTTGCGACTCATTCTACAGTTTTTGGACTGGATAACCTGGAGATACATGTAATTTTGGGTAGACTCCAGAGAAGGTGAAGTAAAGGAAGAGCGTTATCGCTATTTTTCTATAATCTAAAGTTGGCGCACTGGAGCTGACTAAGGCAGCCTTCAATCTGCCCTGAGAGAAGCAAATGATCGAGAGGGAAGGAAAGTCTTGTGGTGGGGGAGCGACCAAGAAAAGCGTGTCCGGAAACTTGTACGTATGCAGTTCGCCGTATCACACTTCACCGTGAAATGTTGTATCGGAAATATATGGCCGTATATTAAAGACTGTCCAACCATTTTGGGTCGTATAATACTGACATAAAATTCATGTCTAAATAAAACACGGTTCTTGCCGGCTTACACTTTACAGGAAGCCAGTAGCAAACAAATTTTGAAAATAGACGACATACTGGATTATTTGTTAGGTTAGGTTAGGTTTTCATTCTTGAATTTATGAATTTTGCCAAAATCAGCTATGAAAATTGAATTAATGTTCATATTGAATCTAATAAAATTGGAGACCGTATAGTATACGGTCATCTCTTTCCGATAGAAAACTCACGGCGAACTGTGCCACGGTGAAATGTTTTACGTACAATTTACATGTGACCCAAGAAGAGATATTTACACATTAGCGTGATACAACATCCACTAGTATAGAACAAAATAATTACATTTGTGACCTGATGTACCATTGAAAGTGAGGACTATGAAACAATTACCCCATGCCGTAGAGAGCTTCGTGAATTTTTTCAATCATATCTAAAGTAGTTGTGCTTCTTTCGTTATCTTCTAATGCCAATTTGTTGATCTTCCTCACCATCTTTGATGCACCGTACGTGGCGACAGCTGCAGGGAACATAGCTCCACGATTCACCGTTTCATTGGCAGGCAAATTTTTTAAAGCCCAAAAGAAATAAACGGCAGCGGCTCCAGAGACGAGCTCATCCTGTTTGGCAGTTCTTCTCGTCGGTATCAATTTGCTATTACTCCAAGAAGCCATCGGATTTGCACTCACGGCTGTGTCAGTGCAACCGGTTCTCATTATCATAAAGTTGTCATAATTTTCAAACTTAATATGCACTCGGCCATCTGGAATAATGCTGCCATCTTTTATTAACGGATAAAACTTTTCGAATTGTTTCTCATTCGTGATCATTATCACCCCTGGAGAGGGGAATTTAAAAAGTAAATTTACAACGTGTTGCGTTAGAAAAAACTCATCCAAGTGTAGAATGAGAGGTATCTTATGGTTCTTGCATATCAAAAAAACACCGTTTAAAACGTCGAAGCCGTAATGGATTTCATCCAGTCCTGGACCAAGGACAATGACATCCATTTTTTGGATGATCGCGGCCGCGTAATGCCACGCAGTGTCCAGGATAGGGTGAACGATAATGTCAGGACTGTAAGATTGAATAGAGGGCCCCGCCGCGTTGAAACAGATTACGTGGACAACGTCAGCGCCAACCTAAAAAATAATATTTGAACAATTTTTAGTTAAAGTATTTTGTACCCCTACTTGGCATTCATATAAAGACGATAGGGTTGCAACCAAGGCCTGAACAAAAACGAAACATAAGTTAGAAAGCATTCGGCATGCGTATATTCTCCGTAATATGTGTAAGAGTAATATAGAATTTCTACGGGTGAATTAAATATTTTTGTGTACATCGCCGGTAAATATTGGTTTAAATGACTCCATTCATTCAATAATTGCGAGCACGTATTGCTGAAATTATTATTTCTGTGCTAAATACAAAGTCAAAAGTAATTATTTTTAGTTAATTTAGTAGAAATTATGGTTAACTATGTTATGTTTAAATTTGGTAGCCGTACTGAGAAGCAATATGGTGGTATAACGTTTCATAGTTAAGTTAATAATAATAAAACTGAGATTCTACTGTGTGCTACACCCATGAAACACGGCTTCGTATAGCTAAACAATAAACACTCTCTTTATAATATTATTACTCTGAGATTGCAACCTTTTGACGTTGTTTTTTTTTTTTTAAATCGAACTTCTCTGTTTATTCTCTAATACCAACGATTCATTTTCTTTCTAATAGTTCTTCTATTGGCATGTTCAATATCTCCGTTTTCTAATGTCTACCTACTCAACTTCTTTTAATAATCTGATATGCTGATTATTATTATACTTACTTTTCTTTTATATTTTATTTCAAATTTAATGATAAATTGTATTTTGTTGTTGTCCTATGAATTATTGTGCATGATTGTAATATGTATTACCTATTATTCTGTGTGCTGTGATGTATTTTATATATTTGTTTAATATATGCATGCGCCGTTTATAAATACATAAAAAAATTCACACGTCATAATAATCGGAAATACATAGGTCCGTATAAGAAAACATCTTGACAATATCCTTTATTCGTGTGAATTGTTACTTAAAATTAAGGAAAAAAACCCGACGTCATTTAAGAATTAGGGTAATTAATATCCATTATTTATTATTATCTTAATTCAAAATCACAAGAAATGGTCACCGGTGTTAACGAAATATGATAAACACCCCGGATATTTATTTTAATTTCGTGGTGATCAAGTATGCTGTAGGTAGTTAAATTTGTAAAGAACATTGGTAAGAATCTAGTCCCACCCAGTATCTGATAGTATTAATGTTTCTATGGTTACCAAATTAATCACACTAAAATTATTATTGTGAAATTGCAGTCAAATATTTACTAAAAGTTTGTGCGTATTACGGTCTTTTTCTATTGTTCTAACTGTGTGTGGATTGTAAATTCTTTTATCTCTTCAATCCTGTCTATATGCTTACACCTTGATAACAAATTTAATTGACGTTGTCTCACCCTTAAAGCACTTAACGCGGTGATGTAAGCCTTCTCCGAATACGCATGTCCACCACCGACAACACCAACAGTCCCAAGGTATCCCTTCGGTTTGTCTGGTTCCAGGGGAGGAATAGCTTTATGGAGGACATTTGCGACGAGGGTGTCGTCCAGGGGAGTCGGTGTGCGGCAGTCTCCGTATCTGGAGTACGCTGGAGCGTCCATAGTTTGGCACCAAGCCCTGAACACCGCGAACGTTAAAAACGTAAACACAATAACCCTCATTTTATTTATATGTCTTTGTAACTTTGTAAATTTTATTTAAAGTTGTTTGACTGAATTTTGTTTTCATACTTTTTACACTAGTTTCACTCCGTTTATTGTAACTAAATAATAATACTTTACTAACTTAAATAAGTCTTATAATCATGTTATCAAAGAATAATTGACCCTTGACACAATTTTCTTCGTATCAGTTGTCTTGTATAGGTAAATAATCTCAGGCAGTTCCAAACAGTAGCGGATACATTAAATTTTACGTGTCCGGAAATGTGTACGTGTGCAGTTCGCCGTATCATACTTCACCGTGAAATGTTGTATCGGAAATATAAATGGTCCTATATTAAAGACTGTCCAACCTCTTTGAGTCGTATAGTACTGCGGTAAAATTCATCTCTAAGTAAAACGCGGTTCTTGTCGGTTTACAGGAAGCCAGCGGCAAATAAATTTTGAAAATAGCCAATATGCTAGATTATTTGTTAGGTTAGGTTTCCATTCTTGAATTCATGAATTTTGCCAAAATCGGCTATGAAAATAGAGATGACCATATAGTATACGGTCATCTCTTTTCAATAAGAAAGCTCCCGGTGAAATGTAATACGTACACTTTACATCTCACCGTCGCTCAAAGAGTAGACAACCGCTGTACACATGCTGTCATTCAGTGGTACCCAAGGGACACTAAACGCCCACAGGCATGCTTTAAAACCAGCTGGGTAGACGAACTCATAAAGTTCGGTGTATGTATATGGCAGCGAAGAACTAGGGCCAACCCCCCCCCCCCCCCACAATGGTAATAATTATAAAAGAAATAAAAAACAGTTTAATCTAATAAAAATATTTATAATAAACAATTTCCTACATTCAAAATGAATAATTCACTAGATTTTGATAATGTAACATTCCATGTATTGAACATACCTACATAACTTGAAAACACGTCAGATATACTCACTAGAAAAATTTCTCGACGAGATTTGAACCCGTATAACCATTGGTGTCGCGCCAATCAGTACATTAACCAATTAGGTATGCTACGAGCCTCCTATCTAATGACTAAAATTTAAACTAGTAGGTTATACGTCATGAAATGCTTATCAAATTGCGTTATTATTGACTATCGATTTTTGTGTATCAAATCGAGGAATATTTAATTACCTCAATTACTAACCGAAGATTTTTTTCTAGTGGGTATAATATATCTGAGGTGTTTTCAAGTTATGAATGTTTAAAATATTTTTATTAAGTATAATAAATTTCCGGCTTCGGTTCCATCTGCAGCTCTTGTTATAATTATTATATTCTTCTAATGTCACGTGGCATGTGGCAAATGTTTTTAATATCACAACTAGATTAATTAAAACTTCTATCAAAATACTTACTGGATTTTTTTATAAGGAATCTCACCAGATATGCATGCAGATGATAATATTATTATATGACGTATCTTGTCCAGCGCTCGGAATGGAGCAAAACGCACCAAAGTGCCGTTCCGGTTCGTGGGATTTCCGAGGATAGCGTTCCTGTTCGTAAAAACCTTGAAAATGGCGTACCGGTTCGTAAAATATCCGACTTCCAGCGAGCCGTCTAGTAAAATCCTCAAGCGTCTTACTTAATATTATTACGTTCCGGTTCTTAAATCTTTTTTTTTAATATACGTGAAGGATAATAATATTTTCTTGAAATACGGAAGAGCTTCAGAAGATTTCAGTCTATTTAAGGGGCAGCATATGTCCTAGGGACGCCCCTGATTGTGTTATTACTAAATCAACATATTAAATCAAATTAATCAAAATAAATACACTATTAATTGTAAGTAAAAATACAGTGACGTCCCGTGGAGGTAGATGGTGCATATGCAGAAAATAGAGACTAAAAAGAAAATAAATATGTATTTTAGAGTATATTTTGTAAAAATGCGTTGTATTTTCGCCTACGGCGCTGATAAACGTTGCTTGTCCATATGTCCAGTCAATGTGCATTTTTAATGGCTATTTGCATTTTATCCTTCCTTAGGTACCTATAGTTATAACAAAAATTTTGGCAGACGTAATTTTTTGGAAAATTATCGAGCGCTCCGGTTCGTAAAATTTTCTATTTCGAGCACTGATCTTGTCATATTATGTCAGATTTTTTCCAGGAACGAAAATTTCTAAATGCGTTTTTTTTTTGCTTTCAGGAAATCCAGCAGTTTGTCCAGCTTCTTATATATTTATTTCTTACCACACCTAGCATATTTTTGTCGATGATATTTGGCAGCACTGGTTCCCTCAACTCGGTATCTCTATTATTGTTTTGATGTCTTGAGACGAATCGCAAATGACCATGACATGTAGATAATATAATAAATTAACCCATGTGTTATTTAATTTAAAAAAATATTTAAAAAACAATCATTCCAACAAACAAATAATTATCTTAAAATACATAGATACAATATAATATTACAACACATTATATAATTATTACAGATAGTAGACGTATGAATTTACCGTTTTCTTATTCATACGAATCATTCGTAATTCGTAATCAATTCAGCCGAACAATAATTAATGTCGAATATTCTAAATTATTTTAAACACAATATAATACAATTTAATAAAAAGTTAACAGCCAAATACGTATATAATAAAACACAATGAGTTTAAAATGGTTATTAATTGTTTTAGTTAATTTGACAGTAGTGTTTTGTCAGTTAAATACGAAGGCTTTTGACAGGAATACGGATTGCAGAGAGCCTGCCATAAATGATGACAATGGCATGTCAGTTTACGTGGATCAAATTATTCCCAAGAATCCAAATAAGGACAAATTAACAGGGTTTATGGGTACTGTTGGCATCATCGGAGGATGCTTGGAAAATACTGGTCCACCGTACTTCGCCGCTATAGCAGCACTTAAGGTAATTATTAACTATATTTTTAAAGGAGTCAGTTGGTCTCCTGTCTGGATCCTGGATGAGGATACTCAGCAGACATACACATCAATTACATGCGTGGTCGCAGGCATGACCTATTTTGGGTGAAAGTTTCAGGCGTTTGGCGATCCATTATATATTCTGTTTTTTAAATTCTATTTTATTGTTTAATTTGTATTTTTTTTTTGATTTTTTTATTTAAGTTGTTTAATTATTGTTGTTTTTTTTATTTTATTTCTTTTGTATAAAACTATTCTTTGCTTTGTTTTTTTTCTCTAACTGATTACTTGTACTTTTTATTCGAAATGTCATGTTGTGAACGTCCTGAATTAATAATATGTTATGTACTCAACGTGTCTTTCTTAAATAAATAAATAAAATAAATAAATATTCTAACATATTATATCACTTAACATCCAAAAAGAAAGTAATTGTGATTATGTGAATATTATATGAATATCACATTTATCACTTTACTTATTCAGGCGGTTAATTATCCAAATAAGTTAACCGTCTGAACTGTCAAAAAATGCTATCTTTTAACAGCCCATCTCTTGGCTGTGATAACTTGTAGAGCGAGACAGAATACGTCAATTTTACATATTGAGAAAGGAAATGCAAGATCCGACCATTTGTAAATATTATGATACATCACGGCCGCCATCTTAATTTATAGTTCCCGGCGAGCTGTCAAATTTAATATCGAGTGTCTAACATAATATTAATTGTTTTACTGCGATTACATTTTGTGCTACAATCGAAATGGCATGACTAATAAAATTGTAGGTTATGCTAATAAAATTGAACGGGTGATTAGAAAAAGGATAATATTCCAAAATTATGAAAAATCGACTGAGCTAGCCATTTTGTAGGTATTTGTATACTCTTTCTATTGAGTGTAAAACGGGGAATATTCTAGCCTCACTCCATTGTAAAAATCGACCTTTAAATTTTACATGATTACAAAAAGGATAATATTCCGGGAATATTACCCTTTGATTACTACTACCCATACTGGAGACTTGTATTTTGTATTATTTTAATATTTTTTTGTAGTTTTGATTCTTTAATTAATATGTTTTGTTATTATTAAGACGATACATCAGTGAAACGGCAAATAATTTTTAACTATAGGCGCGACGAAATTTTGGACTCGCTGGCATTCGGAGAGCGAACGTAGAGGTGTCAATACGTCAATTTGTTTCATGATGGTGACGGGGGTATTAATTCTTAAATCGTGTAAAGATGACTAAAAAAGTTACCCATTTACTTGAAAAATAAAATATGTCAATGAATAAATTATTATTAGAACAATAAACAGAACATAACATGGACGAATGTTGGATTTATATGACAAATTATATTTCGTTCAGCATGCGTCATTTGCACCCGCGACCCGCAATCCGCGCATTGCCTAGCCACGATCTTTTTAGACCATGCCTCAACTGAGGTACCTACATATAGCCTTAATAATATTTTAGTTACAGTGAAAGCATTTAGTGGAAAAGGATAACATTCCAGCACCTTCAATTAATAATACTTAATAAACTATTGACTTTTTTTGTAAAATTGAATACTTATAGGTTAGGCTTACAATTAAGTAATAGTAACTTTTTCAAAAAATCGTGTTTCTTCAGTAAACAGTTTTTTTGTTTTACCAAAAAACTGGGGTAACTGGAACATTATCCTTTTTCCAACCACCCGTTCAACTGTAGGTTGTTAGAAAAGTAGATAAATAAAAATGAAATAAATAAAATTATTATGTTTAATTTCAGACTGGCGCCGACTCTGTGTACATATTTTCAACGCCAGTAGCTGCCAACCCTATCAAAGCGTACAATCCCGAGATACACGTGCTCCCCGTGTTCAATTCCGGAAACAAAATGTTCGAAATGATAACGCTGATGGACGTCATCGTTCTAGGGCCGGGTTTAGAAAAGCATGACTATGTTTTCAATATACTCTTAATTGTTATCGACCAATGCAAGAAAGAACGTAAACCATTGGTAGTCGACCTTGATGAATTTTTCTTGACGACCGCTATCGTTACGCGTTTGTATAATTACCCATTACCTGGGGTTATTTTCATGGCGAATACAAAGGAATTCGAGAAACTTTATTACATATTGAAGACGCCTACATTGTCCAGCGATGCCACTATTGATATCGACTTCAAGAAAGCCGGTGACAACATATTTGTTTTCAGGAAAGGTTGCACTGATATGGGTGTAAGCAAGGAGAAGAAGTACACTTGGACGTTGAGCGAAGGCGGTTCCTCCAAGAGATCTACGGGTCAGGGAGACATGCTGGCGGGATCTACGGCTACTTACTTCTTCTGGGCGACGAGACAACTTCACAGCAATAATACGGTCAACTACGGGTCAATGTTGCCACCAGCAGTTGCTACATATTCGGCTGCCAAATTGATAAGGGCTAGCAACAGGAAGGCTTTCCAGGAGAAGAGTAGAAGCATGGCCACTTCGGACATGATCGGCACAATTCAATCTGCTATTTTTGATATGTATTAAGTAGATAACCATTTTTAGTTAAAGTATAATATAAAGGCGTTATCAATAATTTTATTTCAGTTGTATTTTTACTACTTTTAGTACTTAAATGATTCTCGTCAGAATGTACCGATCATAAATACTGTGCGACTTTTATATAAAGTCTTCTACATCACCACGGTCGTTTTTGGAACTAAAATCCTCCCCCAAATTTATTTTCTGTGCTACTACATCCTACATTCCCCGCGCCCATAATTCAATGCATGTTCGATTCCATGTGTGGAGTTTTATTAAAACTTTACTGAAGCAGACGATGAGCAATATTTCGAATGTAGATGTATTGTGAAGAGGAGAAATAAAAAAGAAAACTTTTAATTCCTCTCAATATTGCCAGTGATAGAGTATCTCCTATGACAACTACACGCAAAGAGCACGTGACGTAGCAGTGTTAGCGAATGCGGCGCTGTGACGTAAAATACTTGAGGTATAAGTCGGTCTATATTTCATATTAGTATTAGTATATATTACTATATAAGTTTAAATAAATCTTGGCAACAATTTGTAAATGTATATATTTTTAATTCTTAATGACGGCTCACGTAGAATTTTTGTTAAAATGGGCATTCCAAACTATCATAAAAGAAACTGAAAATTCTTATTCCATGTGAGTGATACGCAGGTATTATGTATGTATTTATGTAATGCTAACCGATTAGTGTTTAATCGACCTATAAATTATTCTAAATTATTTGAAGACTAATTAATTGTCATCGTCTTTTTGCAATTAATTGATGAACTTTATTGTGATTAATACGAAGGCTTCTCTGCATTCTCTGCTACTATTAAGTCGCGTGCTTTTTGCTTGTAGAATTATCATGTGCTCAGCGTCGGTCAAAATCGAGCTTTTTTTTTCTATTTTCAAAGCATGATCCTGGACATACCTTAAACGTTGTAGATAATCTATTTATATAATTTTGAAGCCTTATTATCCGTTATATTTATTTTAATCATTTCATGACTGCATAAAGTATTTTTATTACACAAAATAGTATTCTTTTAAACCTCTCGCTCTAATGTTTTAGAATATAGTCATATTTCAGTACATAAATGTGCAGTGGCGTTAAGATTTTTTACATTTATTAATTTTTGAACGCATTTATAAAACAATCAGCATAATTTATATTGATATTATTATAGTGAAATATTTTCGATAAAAAATTATATTGATAATCTCTGTGATCCCAAATTTGACAAGAATTAGGCATTTTATTATTCAAAAAATGGGCAAGATTAACACATTTGAAGATAATTCTAAAGATACTAATTATAAGCTATGTTTTTGACCATTCAAGTGTTATAAACATACTACGAATAACGATTGCTTTATAATAATTATTGACCTAAGAATAAGGTAGTGTTTTTTTTTAAATACGCCATTTCTTTTGGCATTCCCCAGTGGTTAAGCTACAACATACGGCCGTAGCCATAAATAGACAAACTATAATTGATGTAGGGAGTAAAATGATGTTAACGCGCGTGTTTGAACATGTACCTAACCGAATTTTTTTTAACGGTATTTTATATTTTGTAAGTATTGTTTCTATACAACACATTTCTTAGATATTTTAGTCATGAAAGGATGATAAAAAATACTCTATAAATAATTACAAGATAAAAAGAACTTTTTATATACCATGTTTTTAATTCTGTTGAATCATATAAACTTGACAATTCTATGTATTAATAAATACTTTTTTTGTACTGGTAGAAATATTGAATAAATATAGAATACCTACTGAGATGTCATTTATTGATTTCCATAGTAACGCACGTATATATTAATAATTTAGTTGCTAGGACCCCTTAGCAACCAATAATAGTATTTTACTTTTTACGGATTTATTCCGGAATAACTTTCCATACAAAACAGAATTAACTGAAAATGAATTCAATTCTGCTTAAAGATAGCTAAAAGTATTAAAATAATGCTTTGTTATCATCGTGTTCTGATATATTCTAAAAGTTTCAAATGTCTAGCTAGTCGGGAAGTTAGTTAAAAATCGATTGCAAGATTTGTATTGGACAGACAAGAAAAAAATTGTACTGGACAAACAAGAATACGAGCTAATAAAAACGTGGTAAAAACAGGACGGCATTTTGGCCTATTTTGCTTATGGGCGGCAGTTTTGCAATAGGCGTCACTGGCTTTTACAACCAATTGGTGGAGACTGGAATAAAGATAAGTAAAGGAAATTAATACACTGGGTTGTTGTGCTAATAAAATATGGATTATATTATTAGTATCATACAATAAAGGTGGGCAAGTCTTGTATTCAGTTTAGCAATGTCATCAATTATCTTATTTTGTCTGGTTTTCCTGCGACGCGTATTTTTTATTCAGCGTCTCCCAGTCTTCGGGGTGATTGGCCTTGAGGTAATCAAACAGTTTCGTCACGATAGACTTCTGTGTCGCATTACATTTTGAGCAGTCTGTCTGCAGCACCTCAGATAGACCATCTTCAATACAAAATTAACATAATATGTAAGTATTTAGTTAGGAGTTTGAAACATTGATTCAAACGGACCCTGTCAATCGTGAAAGCAGCGTTAGCCAAATGAAGTTCCGCGGAAAATTAAAGGTAATATAAAATTATAACATTTTTGAAGTTATACCGACTTCTTTTGGGGCACACCGTTACAAAAGTGCGCGACAGTAGGTATGAAGTTAGCTGCGAATCAGTCAGCTATTTATATACAAACGCAAGTTTGATAGTAGAATTGTTCCGCTAAACCAATGATGCTCAACTTTTTTTTTCTTTGGGCCAAATACATATATTTGTAAAGTAACGCGGGCCGCATCACTACTGGTGTGACGAAAAAAATCATGAAACCCCTCCTTTTTTACAAATTTTTTTGAGATTTTAAAAATTATGCGTGTTTTTTTAAATTAATCGTGTGCAATAGCAACACTCTTATACCAGATCTGATGTGGACCATATTGACAATCCTCTTCGGGTGTCACTATCTGTGCGTCAAAGTCGAAACGAATCTCAAGATATACGAAATTCCTGATAATAAATATGTTTCGGGCCGCACATAAAAGCTTAAGAGGACGTTCTACAGAAATGGCCTTGAGAATTGAAAATATGATTTTTTAACATGTGGTCCATAATATCTGGTCTACTAGTTAATATAAAAAGGTCGTGTCAAAGTTGTTTGTGTTAATAAATTTGCTCTGTGACTGATCCGACTCATATTTCACATTTATTTCATCAGGGCTGTCGAAGACATAAATCATAATATATATTTATAATTTTAAATTTTTATTTATAATACATATTATTTAAGTTTTGTGCATCTAATGCCGGGTCCACACTGGCAACAAGTTAATTTGCTGGCAACCTCGTTAGATTTTACGATAATTATTGTAAAATTTCTTAAGCAATTATGGTAAGTATCGTAAAATTTAATGAGGTTGCCAGCAACTTGTTGCCAGTGTGGAAATGGCTTAATATCCACTGTGGTTCACGTAGTGGCATGGACCTGGGGTTAGCTAATTCAGGAAGTCAACACCCATGATAGAATTTTTTCCAGTTTTGGTTGCATTATATTCCAAAACTCTTCTGTAAAAATCGTTTCCGAGTTTATAAATGGAAATTTCTCGGTGTACATAGTAAACAAACCTACGAATAAAAAAAGACAAAAAAGAACATACTGATTCATCGCAGTAAAATCTGGTAATCAAATTCGCCATTTTGAAAAGCGACGATTTTGCGTAAACAAATATCACGTGGTCTGTACGTGTGCGGCAAACTTCGAATGTGTTTGTAATTTTGTGCAAAGTGCGAATGTAATGTTTTCAAATAATTGATATGGATTAATTATACCATCGTATTATTTTCTCGAAATCATAAACATACTATAATAGTATTTGAGTATCAACCTATGTTCAATTTGAATTGGGTTACAATAATAATATACCCGTATATATATCAATAGTATGTTTGCTACAAAATCCACCCAAGTTATCAGTACGCACTTGCACAGGTTTGATTAAAAACCATGATGAAATTAACATTTAAAAAATATGAATGCTTAATATTATTTTGACAGCCCTGTTTTCTGATCGGCTTCATCTCGCAGGTGTTCATAAAATAATAATAATTCTCCGCGCGGCAGAAATTATCAGTAATAATAATAATATTTCTTGAAATAAAATCTCCGATGATTAGTGATTTTTGCGAAAAGATCGATTTAAATTGACGTAGTTACGACGCCGAGGTCCTTTTTATACTGAATTATATTTGAACGGCGGGCTCTTCAGCGGGCCCTTAAAAGGCCGCAGGTTAAGTATCGCTGCGTTAAACAGTATAATATTATAGTTTAGAATTGTTCCGTTGCCTAGGCAACGAATTTATTATTGTCGGCCATTTGCAATTCCTTACGTAAATGAACGATTAAACGTCATATTAACAGTTGTTACATTAAAGATGAAAACAGTGAGAAATAATTATATAATTTAGTAATATTAATTAAAGTGTATGGAAATAAACCAACGGCGCTCCAATAAGCTCAAGAAAAACCTTGAGTGTGTAATTTAACAAGATAATTAGGAGCTGGTCGATGAATCTAGGTTTCACAAGTTTTGTTTTTGTTTTGTTACGCCAAAGAAGTATAACTTCTAACGCGCGTATATAAGTACACACACCGATTTTTTTTATATGCATATCATGCCCAATGGATAACATAGAACAGCAACAAATTCAATTAACGGTAACCATCTACGCCATGAATCATGGGGCAACAATAATCATCAAATCTAGAAATTTACTTATCATCTTCGGGAAAATTTTTGTTGAGAATGCCTTCTATCATGTAAAAAAAAAATCGACATAGATTAAGTGTGATTCAGAGAATGATAATTTTGTACTGTATTTGTATCCAAAATATTTCGATAAATAGCAAGCCTTGAGGTGAAGTAGTATCAACCATAAATAGACGGCAAATGAAAAACTAGATACTGCACACATGCAAGCAAATTTAGATTTTTATAAAGGCTCAATTACACCAACAGACGCGCAGATCCAACCAGATCCAACGATCCACGCCATGAGCAAACGTCGTTAACGTAGTGTTGCTATTAATAAAAATATTGTTTTTTTTTAAACCATGTCCGATCCTAATAAGATCATATGGGCCTCCACAGAGTGGGGGTTTGTATTAACAGATTTTTTTTTACGAGAAATGGATGTCAGCCACTTGTTTAACCTATTAGGTTCATACTCAGACTCATACACAAATTGAAAAACAATAATATGTGTTTCGAAGGATTCGAACCTGGGACCCACGACACTATAGCCTATTTCTTCGTTCGCTTGGTGGCTACACTGAATGGGTTTCTCTCGCATCATTTACGTTACTCAGTTGTCAGAGTTAACTGTATGGTCTGTATGTATGTATTTCTCAAAGATCCTATATTATAGATTGTTTTTCGAATACGACGATTTTTGGTGCTCAACCAGAGTGAATACGCGGGCGCGGGGCGGCAGCGATACGTGCAACTCAAACGTATAACCGTGTGTGAAATGTCCAAAAAATAGACATTGTCTACGGACATTATTTATTTCACACATGGTTATACGTTTGAATTGCAAGCGCCGCAGACGTCCCGCTCCCGCGCGTTGACTCTGGCCGAGAACTTAATGAACTATGTTTTTGTGTGGACCATTTCCACGAGAGTGTATCCTCAGCGTTAGTTCATGCAGCTCTTAGTACGTTCTGGCAATCTTCGATAGAATTGTAGCTGTATCGTGCCAAAAAATAGGAATTGCTCGAATTCATTCACGACTTTTCTCGATTGGTGACGACTCCAAGGAACGATTCAAAAGTGACCAAAGTGATCGGGGGCAATCGTGGCAGACGATTGGCCTGAGAATCTGCCAATGTAATTTGAGCTTTATTGTACACAAATTGAAGCCTCATTAAAAATTTTATCAATGAAATCAAATATACCTATATATATTTATATATGTAAGTATGCTAATGTTCTCACCTTTTAAGTTCTGTCCTGCCGGAGAACATGGTGCTTCGTCCATAAAGCACTTTATTGCCTGTACCACATGCATGTCGTTGGCGAGGAGTTGGTCGATGTCGAAGCCGTCGAATGTGGTGTCATAGTGATCAGCTGGGGTTGCGAGTACTACTCCTATCAAGCACACTACCAGCACTAAGAATGTCTGCGTCTTCATTATGAGATACTTCTGTAAAAAAATCATATCATTGACATCTAACTCAAACTGTCTTTATTTCAGTCGCGAAGAGTGGAGGTAGGGTCTTAAGATCTGCTATTAATAGTGCACACTAAATTTTGTCAGGTTGGTTAGTTTTTAAAATTCAATTAAACCCTGTGAAACCAAGCCATAATAGATAATAGTAAAAAAAATACTGGTCTATCTATAAAATATCTAAAATTATGCAATTAAATCATACATAACTTTGGATATTTTATAGATAGAATAATATTTTTTGTCCAATATAAGATGGTTTAGGCCGGACTGAATTTTAAAAAAATTAACCGACAACATGACGTGTAATAAATGTATTTATAATTCAACAAAAACAAATAAGTATGAATGAAAAAATGTAGACAATTTTGTCGGATCGCCCAAAATATACCAAAAATATTATGATCTGGGTTAGGCAGAATTTTATTGATGTTTAAAAACTAACCAACACCATCTGTAAATTGTAGTCTAGTTCAATAAAAATAAATACGTATGACTAACAAAGTTTAATGTGCACTATGTATGGCGGATCTTAACAGCCTACCTCATCCTTTACCACTGGGTTATATAGTAGGGCTACAATGAAATAATTACAAAATAAAAAGAACTTTTTACATACAACGTTTTTAAATTTTCTGTTGAATCGTATAAACTTGACTTGACTAGCTTAAACGATCAAAAGAATGTATTTGATAAAAATAATACTGAAATGTCATTTTGACACTCATATTGATTTCCATAGTAACGTACGTATATATTATTAATTAAGTTGTTAGGACCCTAGCAACCAATAATAGTGGATTTGATTATGAATTTCTTCCGAAATAACTTTTTATACAAAACCGAATTAACTGAAAATGATTTTAATTCTACTTAAAAATGGCTAAAAGTCATTGATATACTACTAGATGAGCAGTTCCCATACAAGTGTCATTTTAAAAATGTACCACAAAAGATATAACGAATATCGTCTTATAATATTTCCTTGTAGGTATAATGTGTTAAGACCGTTAACATGGATTCCCGAATTTCACCCGTATTGCCCTGGCTGTAAAACTAAATTTGCGTTCTTGGAATAGTGAACCTAAGGGTGTTGCAACGCAAAACAGACAGAGCAAGTCGTCATGCGCTGACTATTAGTTAGAGTAAGATGCAAGCTAGACCGGGCTTACTCAGTAAGTTTTAACAAAGGCCGACTCGCTGAAAATCGGGCGTCATTTTAAGGGGGGACATGCTCGTCGAAGGTCAAAATTGAGTTTTTATTGTATTTTCAAACCATGATCCTGGACACTCCTTAAACGTTGTAGATAATCTATTTATATAATTTTGAAGCCTTATTATCCTTTATAGTTATTTTAAACATTTGATGACTGCATAAAGTATTTTTGTTACATAAAATAGTATTCTTTTAAACCTCTCGCTCTAATGTTTTAGAATATAGTCATATTTCGGTACATAACTGTGCCGTGGTGTTAAGATTTTTTACATTTATTAATTTTTAAACGCATTT
Source organism: Rhyacophila brunnea (assembly GCF_057557595.1). Classification (NCBI taxonomy): domain Eukaryota; kingdom Metazoa; phylum Arthropoda; class Insecta; order Trichoptera; family Rhyacophilidae; genus Rhyacophila; species Rhyacophila brunnea. Next base: position 11,456,030 of record NW_028232816.1, on the reverse strand, counting down.
ATAAAACCATCAGTATAATCTATATCGACATTATTATATTAAAATATTTACGATAAAAAATTATATTGATAATCTCTGTGATCCCAAATTTGACAAGAATTGGGCATTTTATTATTCAAAAAATCGGCAAGATTAACACATTTGAAGATAATTCTAAAGATATTTATTATAAGCTATGTTTTTGACCATTCAAGTGTAATAAACATCTTATGAATAATGATTGCTTTATAATAATTATTGACCTAAGAATAAGGTAGTGTTTTTTTTAAATACGCCATTTCTTTTGGCATTCCCCAGTGGTTAAGCTACAACATACGGCCGTAGCCATAAATTGACAAACTTTTAATTGAAGTAGGGAGTAAAATGATATTGACGCGCGTGTTTGAACATGTACCGTTTAAAATTTTTTTTTAAAAAAATCGGTTAGGTACATGTTCAAACACGCGCGTTAACATAATTTTACTCCCTACTTTAATTATAGTTTGTCAATTTATGGCTACGGCCGTATGTTGTAGCTTAACCACTAGGGAATGACAAAAGAAATGGCTTATTTCAAAAAAACACTACCTTATTCTTAGGTCAATAATTATTATAAAGCAATCAATATTCATAAGATGTTTATCACACTTGAATGGTCAAAGATATAGCTTATAATAAGTATCTTTAGAATCATCTTCAAATGTGTTAATCTTGCCGATTTTTTGAATAATAAAATGCCTAATTCTTGTCAAATTTGGGATCACAGAGATTATCACTATAATTTTTTATCGTGAATATTTTACAAAAAATATCTCATAATAATTTAAACTAATGGTTTTATAAATGCGTTTAAAAATTAATAAATGTAAAAAATCTTAACACCACTGCACAGTTATGTACCGAAATATGACTTTATTCTAAAACATTAGAGCGAGAGGTTTAAAAGAATTCTATTTTATGTAACAAAAATACTTTATGCAGTCATCAAATGTTTATAATAAATATAAAGGATAATAAGGCTTCAAAATTATATAAATAGATTATCTACAACGATTAAGGAGTGTCCAGGATCATGGTTTGAAAATACAATAAAAACTCAATTTTGACATTCGACGAGCATGTCCCCCCTTAAGAAGCATAATATGATTCATCCAGTAGTATATCAATGCTAAAAGTATTTTAAAAAAATACATTGGCATTGTGTTATGATATATTTTAAAAGTTTCAAATGTCTAGCTAGTCGGGAAGATTTGTACCGGACAAATAAGAATACGACCTAATAAAAGCGTTGTAAAATACGTACTTTTCGTGAAGAAAACAAAATAAAATATTTTTAAAATAATTACCTTGGATTCTATCAAAGCAGATTATGAAAATAACACTGATGCTCAATATTTTCGACATATCTATTTATATACGTGTAAATTTGTATTGATTAGAGCAGGTTTAATAAATTTGCATTTTTTTATTATGAATGCAATGTAATCTGCATTTTTGCAGGGTGGTCAGGTAAACAAATTTTACCGTTTATGTAAACAAATCGCTATATTATGTACCAATTAATTAGTGTTCTAAAACTGTTAAAAGGAAGCTCTCCGAGACTTCATGTCAACGTTTCATGAAAAACAAATGACATTAATAGTTAACGGCCCACGTGCGCCAAAAAAATAAAATGGAGGTTTTATGGTATTTTCAGACCATAATCTTAGGCATTCCTTAAACGTTTCTATCTATTTTTATAATTTTAAAGCCTTATTATCCTTTATATTTATTTTGAATATTTGATGACTGCATAAAGTATTTTTATTACATAAAATACTATTCTGTTAAACCTCTTGATCTAATGTTTTAGAATATGGTCATATTTCAGTACATACATGTGCAGTTGTGTTAAGATTTTTTAGGTTTATTAATTTTTAAACGCATTTATAATTTAAGTTAACATTATATAGTGAAATATTTACGACACAAAATTATATTTATAATCTCTGTGATCCCAAATTTCACAAGAATTAGGCATTTTATTATTCAAAAAATGGCCACGATTAACACATTTCAAGATAATTCTAAAGATACTGATTATAAGCTATGTCGTTGACCATTCAAATGTGATAAACATTCTACAAATAATGATTGTTTTATAAAAAAACGATTTTTTTCGGTTAGGTACATGTTCAAACACGCGCGTTAACATGATCTTACTACCTACTTCAGTTATCGTTTGTCAATTTGTGGCTACGGCCGTACGTTGTAGCTAAACAACTGGGAAATGCCAATAGAAATGGAGTATTTCAAAAAAATACTACCTTATTCTTAGGTCAATAATTATTAATTACTATATATATATAAACAATAATAAATACATATAAAGGATAATAAGGCTTAAAAAGTATATTAATAGATTATCTACAACGTTTGAGGAATGTCCAGGATTATGCTCTGAAAATACCATAAAACCTCTATTTTGACCTACATGGGGCATGCGGGCCTTAAAACATATTATTTTCGATTACTAAATATTCGGAGATTTCAAAATAATATTAAAACTTTGCGTCGAAATATGGCGGGAATAAAAGCGTCAGATTTTTGCAGTTTTACTATTGAAACTGTAAATTCAATTTGGAGCCTTTGAGTATGATAAAGCGCTGTGTCCCCAATTAACATTCAATAATGCATTTAAATATTTTTAATATAAACTATATAGATAAATAAACGATAACTAAAAAGTATATTTAGGTATTTTTAAACCATTTTCGATCCTCTTGGGCGACACTCTAGTCCCAAATACAAATTGAAAAACGATATTGTGTATTTATTTGCCAGACCCAGGATTCGAACTTGGGACTCGCAACATTATAAGCCAACGCGTTAGCCGATGGCACATTTACGATATGTTTATCATTGTTATAGATTTAAAAGCTTCAAGAGTGTCGGCTTTTGAGCTTTGAGAATCGATGTCACCGCCGAATTTTAGGGGTACATTGGTACGACCGCGCTACAAACACCCGAATTCGTGAGCAGACACAACAGAAGTTATCACGAAGAGACGCTTTACGTGGCTGGGACATGTATTTCGGATGCCGCAAAAGAGTGCGGAACTTCGTACCCTTGTGGCACAGCCTCAAGGGTTCCGTCGCCATGGCCGGCCCTCCCTCACCCTGCAGCAGTGCTACAAGAGTGATCTACGTGCTGCAGGTCTGACATGGCTGGAGGCGCAAGAGTTGGCGATCGACCGAGGGAAGTGGCGCCAACTTGTGCTTGCCCTATGCCCCAATGTTGGGACGTGACAGGGTGGAAGAAGAAAAAGAAGACGATTTAAAATGTATCCTAATCGTAATGAGTAGAAATATTGCTTTGTATAATTAATCTTTTAACTTTTGTGATTTATTAGTCCCAATATAAAGTTTGAGAAAACTTGTTTATATTTATTTTTAAATCAATGTTTAAAATATTCCACGCGTACTTTCTCTACTTGGAGAATTCGCAAGTATTAATAGAATATAAAAGTGAGTAAATAAGCCTGAATAATGTCTTCAAAAGTGACCTTCCACTGTGCCTAAAGCGCAAAATGTTCAACCAGTGTGTGCTTCCCGTGATCACATATGCGTGTGAAATATGTACCCTAAGTAAAAGAGAGATCCAGAAACTTAGAGTAGCACAACGTGGTATGGAGAGGTGTATGCTGGGCATAACGCGAAAGGACAAGAAGATGAATGAGTGGATAAGGAAGCAGACAAGGGTTTGCGATGTAATAGAGTTTATTAAAAGCCTTAAATGGAGATGGGCTGGACACATAGCTCGAAGAAGAGACAATCTTTGGACAAATCTAGTCATCCAGTGGTATCCAAGAAGTACAAAACGTCCGCAAGGTAGACCTAGATGCCGCTGGATCGATAAAATGATAAAGTTCTGAGTGGGTACGTGGCAACGCAATGCACACGACCTAGAGAAGTGGAAACAGCTTAAAGAGGCCTTCATCCAGCAGTGGATAGATTCAGGCTGATGATGAAATAAGTCATATGGAAGAAAAAATGCTAGATTTTCCTAAAATTCGAGAAGTGCTTAGAAACAATTGCAAAAAATGTCATAATTATTTATATTGATTTTATTAAGAGGAATTTCGTGTTTCAGAACTAATTAATTAAGTCATTAAATTAATACAGGTGATAAGTTTAGTTAGTCATCATTTTGTATGTAGTATTTATTCTATTTAAATTCAAGCAAAAAGAGAAGTGAAAAAATATTGGATTTAACGCCGATGCTGATGCAAATTTTTCTCATGAAATTTCTTCATATTATAAAATAGTAATATTATAATTAAAAATATATATACTTAGGTATTCAGTACTGAATATACTTATACATTTTTTTTAAGAATGATAGATTCTTTATTATTTAAAATACATAATTATTATAAAAAATCCTAGATAAAAAGTTGAACCAAATGGAATTCGAACTAACATATTTCACTATCTGGGTATGTGCTCTTATCGTTTGAACCTCAAAACAACATATTTAAGTTAAAAAATCCCATTCGAACCTACTTCGTTTACTGACTAAATGCGTAGGTATCTGCTATTATTATATATAGGATAACTTATAACGACACGGGAATTGGTGCCTTCGAGATGTGGAGTTGGCGCCGAATGCTTCGTATTTCTTGGACAGAACACAGGTCGAACCAATCAATTATCCAGAGACTGCAGATATAAGAACGGCTCTCGACAACACGTCTGAGACGCTTTCTGCAGTTTTGTGGACATATTGTCTGGCGCGGACTGGACAACCTAGAGAGACTGATGGTTTTGTTGGGAAGGCGAAGCAGAGGAAGACCGTCTGCGCGCTGGAGCGACTATGTAAAGGAGCTTACTGGCATCATCCATTCTGCCCTGAGAGAAGCGGAAGATCAAGAGGGATGGAAAGTCTTCGTCGCTCAAAGGATGGCAAAATGCAAACGTGGTAACAATCCTCAGCCACGATGGTACGACCAAGAAGAATATTATATTATTATAATTACATTAGACATTGTCATAAACGGATCTATAGCTTAAATAATAAGAACAATCAACCATAATTTGAGTTTGAATCCCCTTCGATCGATCCATGCATGTTTTACAAAATTTATTTAAGTAGTTATCTATTTTTAATATTTAAAAAAAATGTTATCATACAAAATAGATCGGTATGTATAATATTGGGTGTTAAATTTGGCATTATCATCGATTATCTTGTATCGGCTGAGCTCTCAAACTATTGGGGATTCTTCGTAAGTTGTATTTTTCAATCAGCTTGTGACGGATCGATAGCTTAAATTAATAATAAAAACACTCAACCAGAATGTTAGTTTGAATCCCCCTCGATCGAACCTTTTTCAGGATGTTTTACAAAATTATTTAAGTGGGAATATTATTATCATACAAAATAGATTGGTAGGTATGTGTTGTGTATTTATATACCGCGTGACAATATAAAAAAAACCTATTTATTAATTTAGAGTGACGACTATTAAAAATCCTCCAAATTAAGTGCAGAAATATCTTGCATATCTAGTCAAAATAGTGTCACTGTAGTCTGATTTTATAATTAAATCGTTATATTGATAAGTTTCGTAATTGTTGAAATTATAATCACCAATTTTATAAACAATCTTGAACTCAAAAAGAAAGTTTGTAAATGTTTATATTATGACTAAGAGACGTGTGACCAAAATTACAATAAAATTTCCATAGTTTTAAGTCTAATGAATAAAGTCACGGCTATCCCAAATACCAGGCTGTTTCGCGCCAAAATTCCATAGACATATTTCGTAACTGTCATAATCAAAATGTTCCTAATTTGAATTTTAAATAAGTAAATGATTTAATACGTTTAAGCTGTGATTATATTATGATGCACATCGCGTACTGTCACGTTGTCACAGCGACAAATTTATAATATTTTGAACGACCACCATCTCTGTAAATTCAATTCAATGATGGATAGTGCCAAGTCTAACGTATTTTGAATTATTTTGAATTATTATTTATTATTCATATTTAATTTCAATTAATTTGCCAACTCTAATGTATTAATAGTGGTTAGGCCATTTATGTTCCCATTCCACTCCTTATCTCCTCACCCACCTCCTAATCCCCAGTGTTATTGTTACCAGGCATTCAATAAGCAATTAGGGGTCATGATAGACGGTGCTACACAGAACAGTTAGTTGCATCTCGACAGCGGATGCGTGCGAGTTTCTAATAGCTTTCCGTCGCTTAAGTGATTGACTCAATAGATACAGACTCATTCATAATCTATCATCATCATTCATACACCCTCACATATAATCCATAAAACTGTGTCACAAAGTGCGGGAGTGTACGAACCGGGTGACCCAAAACAACGATACCGCCCGAGTGACAGTTGAAACCAGACTACGGAGCCATCAAACATCATCAAAAAGGTCAGTGTCTGGCATTATGTTCCATCGCCCCCACCCCTAGATCCGACCTCTTCATCTTCCACAAAATAATTACAGTCCACTTAAAAAGCTCTACCAAATAGTTTAAATTATTATTCATTATTCATGCTATTTTCAATTAATTCTTAACAGTTTCTACGTGTGCGTACGTTAAAATTACTTGCGATATTACATACATAGATACTATTCTGAACACAACCCAGCCTGTAGACCATAGAATATAATAGACAACATTATTATGGAAAATACATAGTGCCAACCGCTAAAAACAATAAACACGCGGTTTTGACAAACATCTAAAATGTGTAAGCACATAGAAAATGATTAAAAAACGTTCATTCAGTCATGCAGGTGTCGATGCAGTGCAGTTCAACGTGAAGTGACTTAATTGTTGTTCTGCTGATTTCGGCAGAATTTGCTAACTGACAATGTTCGTTTAAAGGTTCAAAAAGTGCTACGGGATGGGAGCATCAGTCTGATAACCTTTTAAACACCAAGAAAAACGACATTACACACTTTTCCCCCGTAAGCAGCTTACTTTCACGTCACGTGATAGTGCGCGACGTGCATCATTATATAACCACAGCTTTACTGCCTTCATTGAAGGTGTCTGTGACAAAGGGAATGAATGCATTATCAGTTCAAAAAATTATCAAAAAGAAAGATCTTTGACCATGTCCGATCCTAATAGGATCGTATGGGCCTCTACAGAGTGGAGGTTTGTATTAAGAGATTTTATTTTTACGAGAAATGGATGTCAGCCACTTGCTCAACCTATTAGGACCATACTCTGACTCATGCACAAATTGAAAAAATATATGTGAACTTGCCAGACCCAGGATTCGAACCTGGGACCCTTGACACTATAGACCGGCGCTTAATCCACGCGGTCATCGTGGGTGTAAAGAAAGATCAATACAATGAAACTTTATGAATATTTATGAAAAATAGTATGAGTTTTTATAACGTATTATTTTAAAGATTTATTTTTATAATCATACGAAATGAAAAATTTGGTTTAAAAACTGATGATCTCACTTCTAAAGTATTTTCCTTCCTGTAGACATGGCCCTTCATCCATCAAGCACTTGAGGTCATTCTTAAGCCTCAATTACATTGAGCTTCTTTACGAGCTGTTTATTGGCGAATTTAAAAGCGGGCGATTCAGCTACTGCGATTTGATGATTACACACAAAACTTTCCATTCGCTGAGAAACCATAAGCCAGCGACTATTTTGACGGAACGTAGTTCGTTTTTTTACCGGGAGGTTTGCACTGCGCTCTACTGCGCATAATGCGTGTAAAGTTGACCGGCTTTCAACTTTTCTCGGTAGAGTGTTTACAACCTGCTTATTAGCTTATTCGATGATTACACTGGGCGTCTTTACAGGCAGATTGTAAATTCGCCAATAAACAGCTCGTAAAGAAGCTCAATGTAATTGAGGCTTTAGGGAGGATTTCGTCCGCGAGGTGGGAGTCGATGCCAAAGTTGTTGTGGTCATCGTCAGTCAAGGTTATTTAGAACTACTTCGCACATACACAACAACAGCGCAAGGAATACCTGCATCTTCATTGATGGAGGTTCCTGTGAAGAGTCATACTATTTATTTATTCAGAAAGAGAGTAGGTAATGCTGAGTTGTGAATAGTAAAGAAAATAACATGCAGTAAACAAAATGAAATATAAAATAATTGAAGAGCTCGTGAGTAAATGATATTTTTAAGAAGTCCGAAAACCGATACAAGTTACCCACTGATTTTCCAAAAAATCTTATACTTATCACATTTTTCGGTGACCGGACAAAACAAAACGAGACAAAACAAAACATGACGAAACAGAACAGCCATGGGAATAATGAAACATTAATTTATGTGGAATCTATTTTTTAATAATTAAATTTTAAAGGAAATACATATACTTATATATAAATATTTAATACTTATTTAAAACAAAATCATTTTTAAGTGAAATCATCAAGGTAGGTACTTATAATATTATATACTTTCATTTTTTTTTACAATACCGTAATTTTGAAAATAATGCATTTTTTATATATAGAGTATATAAAATTGTATAATGTAATCACTGCATGTTGGCCATTTGGCGTAAATACCTCAATTTATCTGTTTGATTTTGATAATCAACTATTGCCACTCGATTACTAAGGGTCTCATACTTTTTCTTTGTAACTTCAAGGTGATTAAACTGAATATTAAAGGCGGATTAAACTATTTTTTTCGTTGTACCTAATCACCCAATCATTTTGAACATATTATATTGATTAAGATTAGATATCCTACTACTACGGCAACACCGAGTTAAGTTTATTTGAGGCTTTCCAGCGATTAGTAATGCAGAAATTAGGTAAGTATATAATATGATTTATTATGGCGTATTGAAAATCTGTGCCATTAAAAATCTATCAACATAATAGAGATAGGACAATTCCAATATTAAATTTATATTTTCAGTCATAGTTATATTTATCGTTGTTCTGTTTTGTCACTGTTCTGTTTAGTCATGGTACCCATTTTTCTTAGGTAATTTGAGTGAAACAATAATAAAAAATATAATTTATCCCTCTAGCCTATATTGACTATCAAAATGGTACATTTTCTTTTTGGAAACTGATTTGAGTAAAAACAGAAACGGACCCCTGTACGAGAATGAGACGATTCAGCGCCGCCGACTGGGCAGCGAACTAGCAGAAGTTCTTAACCTTTGACAATATTAATGCCAGACAATTCAATAAGAAGGGTGGAGGCAGGCAGTTAAGATCCACCATAAATAGTGCACATTAAACTTTGTTAGTCATACGTATTTGTTTTTATTGTATACTGACACTACAATTTACAGTTGGTATTGGTTAGTTTTTAAAAATCAATTAAACCCTGCCTAAACCAAACCACAATAGTTTTGCTATATTCCGGACGATGCGATAAAATTGTGCGCACTTTTTCATTTATAGGTACTTATTTGTTTATTGTATCTATAAAATAGTCAAAGTTATGTATGATTTAATTGCATAATTTTAGATGTTTTATAGATATACGAGTATTTTATGACTATTATCTATTATGGCTTGGTTTTCGCAGGTTTTAATTCAATTTTAAAAACTAACCAACACCATCTGGAAATTCTAGTCCTATTTTAATTAAAAATGTATGACTGACAACATTTAGTGTCCATTATTTGTTTCCTATTATTCCAATATCTATTATTCCAAAATATTATTCTCTCTATAAAATGGCCAAAATTTAATGTCATAATTATTATAGATAGAATGAGTATTTTTGACTATTATCAGCTATTGCTCGGTTTTCGAATGGTTTAATTGGATTTTAAAAACTAACCAGCACCATTAAGTAAATTGTAGTCTTATTTCAATGAAAACAAATGACTGACAAAGTTTAATGTGAACTATTTATGGCGGATCTTAACAGCCTACCTCCACCCTTGGCCACTGTCGTATGGTGTTCATATGGTCTAACTGAGGAACGGATATGGTGAAAGAATAAAAAAATAAATGCCTTCGATTATTAAAATAGAATGTTAAAAAACACCGACGCTCGATTCTTCGATGTATCTCTTTTTATACGTCTTGAATGATAAATAAAAATGATTGAATCAGATGTAATTATGCACGTTTCTCATAATTGCGAGACAATTAAGTAGATGTAGAGAAAAATATGCAATTACAGTGGATAGGGATCTAGGACGATTCGGCAACACCAACTGAATGCCGTAGATTGGATATTGACATATTCCACATGTGTGAGGTGGATACTTAGACAATAGATGCATCGGTGGCTGGTATTTCATAAATTCTTAAAATAGGATCCACCCAAGGCCTGAACAAAAACGAACAATAAGTGCGAGTGAGTAAGCATTCGGCACGCTTATTTTTTAATATATATTTTTGAGACTCCTTTACTTTCGGCTGTATGGATATTATCCGTGGCTCTATCGGACTGACTTTTTCTTAGGTATGCTTACATACTGAAGCTTAAAATTTAGAAGGGATCTTTATTTAGCTTCATATTTTTTCCAACTTATCATCATCATCATCATCAGCCTGAATCTATCCACTGCTGGATGAAGGCCTGTTCAAGCTGCTTCCACTTCTCTCGGTCCTGTGCATTGCGTTGCCACGTACTTCCGCAGAACTTTATCATTCCATCGATCCAGCGGCCTCTAGGTCTGCCTTGCGGACGTTTTGTACTTCTTGCATACCACTGGATGATTAGATTTGTCTAAAGATTGTCACTTCTTCGAGCTATGTGTCCAGCCCATCTCCATTTAAGGCTTTTAATAAACTCTATTGCATCGCAAACCCTTGTCTGCTTCCTTATCCTCATTCCTCTTTTTGTCCTTTCGCGTTATGCCCAGCATGCACCCGTCCATACCACGTTGTGCTACTCTAAGTTTCTGGATCTCTCTTTTACTTAGGGTCCATGTTTCATACGCATATGTGATTACGGGAAGCTTTAGGCACAGTGGAAGGTCACTTTTGAAGACATTATTCAGGCGGCCAAAAGCGCTCCAGCCTAGCTTTATAGACCATCCATGGACTGAAACCGTATGCGGTTTCGAACCGTGTGCTATACTAAGCTTATCTTTTCTAGTCCTGGAAATATATTTCCACAAAGTATATTATAAGCATCTGATCGTATCAGTTTATACTTACAAATTTAGTGAAAATATATTTTCATGAACCAAAATCATATAAGTTTAGTATGGCACACGGATCTAAACCGCATACGGTTTCAGTCCATGGATGGCCTCTTACTCTGCGAACAGTTTCATCAATTATACATCCATCTATAGACACTTGTTGTCCCAGATAGATGTAGCTTTTCACCTGTTCGAGCTGAGTGCTATTGACGAGGATCTATACTACTATCTACTCTGCCGACTTACACGATGCGTAAATGTGAACTCTGCCATTCTTGGTGGCTTGTGTGTCTCTGATAATTACCTTAGGAATCGAGGGCATCCGTTGTTTGTTCTCCTAAGGTGCAGAACTAACCTGCCATTAGTTATGCCAATTGGGAGGGCAATAACTATGTTTAATGAAATCGCTTCGAATATTGATATATTCCACTTACGTAGGGTGAATTTAGGTGGACGTTGTTTTATAAGTTTTTAAGATAGGGTCTATCGATAGTTCACTCCGTGTGCTTCCATCTAATTTTATTTTTGTTGCTTTTCTTATTTTATTACTTATTGTATTATTAAGTCACATTTCTCTGTATTTTTATTTTAAAAGTTGTTAACACTTATTTTATGTCATGTCGTGAACGCTTTGAATTTGTAATTTGTTATGTTCATTAGGTATATGTAAAATAAATTTGATTTGATTTGATTTGATCTCCGCACTATGAGTTAGTGTAAAATATAATTTCTACGTCTGAATTTAATATTTTTTAAAACGTCGCCGTTGAAAATGGATTAGGCCTACCGCGCATGGACGATTACATTACCGGCCGGTAGCATTCGGACAATCGTTGGTTTGCTCGCGCATGATCCAAATTATTACCGGCCAGCATGTTTGAGCGCGCATGGCGTGATATAGATTGGAGGCAATGCGCGCGCACTGAAGATATGCTTCCGCACCGAAAATGGCGGACGCAATATAAGAAACGTCAAAATGGATTTGTAGAGCTTATATTATATAATATATAGAGGTTTTTTATAGATTATCAAACTGTTTTAAAATGTGGGTGTATATATTATTAATTTATGAAGAAAGAAACAAAAAATGGGACTGGTACGCGCATGCAAAGCCAATAGGTACGCATCGATGAACTGTCAAGTCAAATGTGGCGGTTCGATGTATACGTGCGCTACATACGACCGCGTCACTTGTGCGTGCATGTATGAGTGCACTCTCGGCCGGCCATGACTTGTCATGTGCGGGCTCTCATTTAATAGCATTGCCAATGGGACCCCGGCCGGTTCGAATCGGTGTAAAATTTTGTGTCTGAACACAGATTTTCAATTCGGCTGTTCGCTCGATCGTCCATGCGCGGGGTTGCATTGCAATACGATGGTTACAACTCCTCGATTGTTGACCGTACGATAGGAAATCGTTCATGCGCGGTAGGCCTTAGACTGATTACATTCATTTAAAAACTACGTGCACGTGTTGATAAAATCTAGGTTCTACGGTGCGTTATATGCAAGAAACACGGCTTCATTTTGCCGAAAAATAGGCGCTCTCAATATATCATTACTCTGAGGATCCACCTATTTCATTCGGTGTACTCCATAGTTTTCTGTATTTTCTCTTTATATTGTTTCTATTTGTTTTTCTTTCAATATTCTTTTAATACTATTTATTTGTTTTTTCATGTCATGTTGTGAATGTCTTGACTTTGAAAGTTCAAATATATGTAAATAAATAAATTGCGATTAATTTGAATATTGATTTCACTAAACCTGATTTGCATTTTTTATTTTTTTTACTAACTAACAACACAGCTATAAGTATGGCAATTATTACGGTGTAATTTAAATATGCAGATTATGTGAAAAACAATTGCAACAATTTTATTATTGGTCGATTTTTTTCGATAATATAATGAATACGATTCCGTGGGAAAAAACTACGCCGACTGCGTAGCAGTGGCGAAGGGTGACTTTTGGAAAGAGGTAGGCTGTGGAGATCTGATAAAAAGAACACACTTGTCAGGTATACTTACGAGAAATAAGAAGATAATACGATATTACTACTAATGAATAGGTACATACTAATGACAACGAGACGCTAATTTAATGAAACTTCAAAAACTCGCTGACGACATAAAATAATTAAGCGATCAGTTTAAATTACGTATTTTTTCAAAGGATTTATACACATCAAAAATCATTACATAAAAGTTCTTTTTATTTAAAAAAAACGCTATATATTTATTAATATTCGATTAAACACCATATAAATTATTATTTTAAATTACTTATCTAATTATTTAGTTTTAGATTGTGCGATCGGAGCTTACCTTAGTTCATACAATTCGATAGACTGGGCGGGGCTACAAAAAGTAAAAGCCATATGAAAAAAAATTAGAATTTTTTGAGACATAATCCGACCTTTATTTACGTCAAGACAGATGGCGCGCTGTGGTATATTTTTTATATATTCGTATATGTGTAATACATTCCTACACATACGGCATCTCTCGTTGGCAAAATAAATTATTTTATAGAATATATTTATTATAATCAAGTGATTATATAAATAAGTCAATATGCAATTAAAAAATATATTTCTTTAGAAGGTAGGCTTCAAATAATCGCCTAGTATGGAGTCTTCGCCACTGCTACGTAGTGATCTGTTCCCTTCAGTTTGAGAATAATTTGCCTAATGCTTGCATTGACACCATGGCCCCAAAAAGGGGTGGCTGACAGGGCTCTAGCCTGAGGGCCCAGGCTTGGACGGGGGCCTGGGCTTGGGCGGGTGCCTGGCGTGGCCAGTTAAGTGTGATATACATAAGTACACCACAAATTTGCTTTTATAATAAAAACGGCGCTATTATAGTGTATAAAATAATTATATAATGTGCGATACAATTTGATGTATTATGAAGATTAATATAACTAGTTAAATGGTAAATCATGTGTATAATTTTATAATTATTTTTAGTGTGTTTTCTGACTATAAAAATGGCTATTTATCTAATATATCGAAGGGTCGCATGTTACTTAGCCACTACAAGGGGTGTCGCGATTATTGCATCATAATAATATGATGCTGAGTGTCGACAACTCTATAAATCAATAGGATGTATTTAAAAATACAAAAAATCGCTAAAACTACACGAAACACCCTTAATTCGACCTCAAAGAACTCTGGGGTTCCGCGGAACACCACTTGGGTAACACTAATGTAAAAAAAATCACACTGCCCTTCACCTTAACAGCCTTCCTAAACATCCTTGTCTGGGGGCCCGCTTCCGGATCTGGGGTCATGATGGACACTTTTGTTAATATCGTCTCATTTTCTTAAATAATTACTTAACTGATGCTACATAACATTCAGGTCAATGGCTGATTGCACAATCGCCCACTAAGAATCTCTCTCCCGAGATCTCTCTCCAGTCAGTCACACCCAGTCTCTCTGCGTTTCTCTTGAAGATATCCGCCCATCGCCTCTGGGGGTGACCTTTAATATTTTGTTCTTCAGTAATACTAAATATGTGAATTATCACATTGTCTAGAGTAGCCATCTTATCATTTATCACGCGATTATTTTTAAAAGTAACCTCACTATGACAGTCATTTTCTCTAACACTTAATCGAAAGTCGCAATTAGTTATTCTAACTAATTCTCGATGTCGCTGTATTTATTACGAATTATTATTTAACTGTTTAAAAATAAGATTACCCTGTTAGCGTTATATAAGATTAATATCCGTAATGTTATAATGATTTTTATTGTGCTACCTCTATATAAATTCTATTGTGTCGTATTCAGCCGATTTGAATGTCGCGCTATTGATCCACAAACCACACTGCCATCTGCAAAAACCTGATAGAGCCGTATTTATCTAGGACGCAATCCTATATAGTGGATTTCGCTTCTGTGTTTCGAATTAAATAATATTTAATCTTCCTTTCTAGTTTTTTCCGTTTCATGATTGCACCTGTGTAAATAAGTTTTAATAAATGAATTATTGACATTGAACCCATCTGTGAGGAACTGCGCCTCTCTTCACGCACAGCTAGAAAGCCTCTCACGGCTTTAACTCTCGTTTTGAATTAACAGAAGTTTATTAGAAGATATTACTGCCATCTGTGATTACCACGACGAGGTAATTTTTTTTGTACACTATCACCCCTCAGAACACCAGAAGGACTCACCATCCCTGGTGGAAGGCATATCCGAGGGTTAAGAAGCGGTTTTGCGTAGCCAAGTCCCTACAGGTTCAACCAGCAGTTGTCATACTGGGCACCTTTAGCCCAGTACTACCAAGTAGAGCCCTATATTGACAATAGCAAATAGGTTTAGATTGTTGTATATTTTTTATAAGAATAAGAACTTTTTAATAAATATTTGATGTCCCACTACTATGATATGACTTGTATTATTCCTATGTAATTTACCCCATATCTCTGTCACCTTATTTTTGTAATAAACGCCCATCGCGACAAACAAACCGAGTGTTTGATTTAACCCCATCTTCTCACTAGGTACAAAGAAATAATGACCTAACCTAACCTAACCTAACCAAAATAGATTCCACAAAAAATAATAATAAAAATAATGTTTCATTTACCCCTGGCTGTTCTGTTTTGTCACTGTTCTGTTTTGTCACTGTTCTGTTTTGTCATTTTCTGTTTTTTCATGTTCTGTTTTGTCCAGTTACTCATATTTCACATCTTAGTAAGGAGTTAGAATGAGTTTTATATAATACAAATTTAAAAATAATACAAACCGACCATGTTTTCTGCGTTTTCCTTAGATTTTATTTTTAGAGAATGTTGGTTAACCTCGAATTACATTGGCAGATTCTCAGGCCAACCATCTGCCATGATCGCCTCCGATCGTGAGACGTCACTTGCCTGGAGTTGTGACAGAATTGGATCAATTCTTATCATCGGGCTCGATTCACCCGGCGATCATATCGAAGATTACCAATTATATATATTAAATGTTTATATAATATATTTCGTTTATTAACTTTGTAACATTTAATCAATAAATAGAGACGACAACAATAAATGTTTTATTTTCCCCTGGCTGTTTTGTTTTGGCACTGTTCTGTTTTTTCATGTTCTGTTTTGTCCGGTTATCATCGAGAACAACCGTCATGACTCATGAGCAATCGTTGACTTTGATTAATATCAATTATTACACGGAACGATTCAGCTACCAACTCAAATGCTGACGCATGATTTGATTAGTTCTTAATATAAATATACGCTCAGTCATTTTCTTTGACACAGATGACGCAATCGATTTATTAAAAAGGGGTTCCATGACAAAACAGAACAGTGACTAAACAGAACATGACAAAACAGAACATGACAAAACATAACATATCAAAACAGAACATGACAAAACAGAAAATGACAAAACAGAGCATGACAAAACAGAACAGTGACAAAACAGAACAACGATAAATATAGCCATGACCTTTCAGGAAAAATATAAATTGAATATTGAAATTGTCCTATCTCTATTACGTTGATAGACTTTTAATAGCACAGATTTTCAATTCGCCATAATAAATCAAATTACATACCTAATGTCTGCATTCCTAATCGCTGGAAAGCCTCAAATAAACGGGACTTAACTCGGTGTTGCCGGCAAGCTTAGGATATCTCATCTTAATCAATATAATATGTTCAAAATGATTGGGTGTATAATGGTATAAGGCTTCAAAATTATATAAATAGATTATCTACAACATTGAAGGTATGTCCAGGATCATGCTTTGAAAATAGAAAAAAAAGCTCCATTTTGACCCACGCTGAGCACGTCCGCCCTAAATATTTGGGATTGTTATAACATAACTTTATATATTGTGCATTATTTATTATTTTAATTTTTATTTAATTTTGACTCATATTTTGGTTGTAATTGTTTTTTTTGTTGTAAAGATTGATAATATTGTTTATTTTATTATTTTTTATATATTTTTTATTGTAAATTTTGACTAATCATAAATATTTGTTGATATTAATGTTATTTTAAGTATTGATTGTTTCATATTTTGTATTTTGTTAATATTTTAAAATAATTAGTTTAGTGCCCCTGATGTAGTATGAAATAATAATGTCCAATCTCATTAATTTTAAATTAATTTGTTATTGGGAAGGTATTATTGGACGGATAATTTATGTACCTATTGTGATATTATTTCTGTCGCTTTGGATTTTGTTTGATAAATATTGTTTTATAAAAAAAAATGTATTCAGTTGAAAATGTCCCTCTGAGGCTCCCGCCGCGTTGAAACAGATTACGTGGACAACATCAGCGCCAACCTAAAACATAATATTTTTACAGTTTTACAGAAGAGCAAAAACAAAGTTTTGAAATCGATTTGAAAAGAAGATATTAAGAAGTATTTTATAATATCAAAATAAGCGGAATTAATAGCCCAACACAAACCTTTTTTCTTGAAAAGATTGGAAGTTTTATTGTTATGCAGTTATATCTATTTGTCATGTAAATTTTTTCACATTTGGTCAGATACAGATATCTATTAACAACACTTTGTGACCAATAAAGCTGTTGCTCTAATATTTAGCCACATCGAAGAATGTACATTTTGAAACATATTATTATGGAAGAAAACTTAAAAACTGAAAAAACTGCAGTTATAACAGTCTGCCATCACAGTACCGAATTGTATAATCTTCTTCTAATATAAACTAAATAAAACTCCAAATGATATTGTTTGGTTCTATTTAGCGTTGCTAACTTTAAATACAGAATTTTTCATAATCTCTCTAGTTTACAAAAATTCACGTGGTATGTGAGAGTTTTTCATCTCACAACTAGTTTTAAAACTTCTAAATCTAAAATAATCTCAGCTATGTGTGCACATGCTATTATGACATGTATTGTATTGTCAAATGTCAGATTTTTTCCAGGAACGCGAAACTCTAGATGTTTTTTTTTTGTTTTCAGGAAACCTAGCAGTTTTGTCCAGCTTCTTATATCTTTATTTCTTACCACATGGTTGCGCTTTTTGCAGTGGACAGTAATTATTTGAAGATACTGGTGGATTACGGATCTGGTGGGAGGGGGGGGGGTTTAAACAGGATGCCAGACACTGACATTTTATGTTGAGAGAGCTGGCACGCGCTGGAGCTGGTTCAATATTCACGGACTCACGCACTAGTATACGGATGGTTCTGAATGTCACTCTCACGGTTTCACTTGGGTTTTGGAATAGACAAGTTTAGGATGGATGATAAAGGCGACGTTCGGTCAAACGATATCAGATTTTGCGCAATGAAAATCGAGCAAATCCGTTTTGGATGAGTCACTCTGTGGTTAACGCGGCTTCGCGCGTATCGTATCAGATTACGGCGCGATCGAGTCTTAGCCATAGAACAGATAATAAATGTAATTCCGATATGCTATATTCAATACACTACATTTTGATGCACGGTTTTGAATGTGTAAGTGTCCTACGAAAATGAAACACGCATTACGCACGTGTAATAGTGTGTGTAATACATCAATATTAAATGAGCGTCAATGCATAAACCGAGAGCATTTGTCAGTATTCGACGTATGACGTATTCTTGACACATGTTTAAGCTTATCCCGAATTATTCCTTACTCGAGATCGGTTACCTGCCACTCCTTACCAGTTAGGTATTTCAGTTTCCATTATTTATGAGTTCCCTGGTCTTAGCTTTAACAAGCCTAGGCGCGTCCGCTGTTTTGAAATAACTAAATGCAACTTAATGACGGTCGTCTCATGACCCGTGATTGCTGGTAGCCTGGCCTTACGACAATAACTGGGATTTTTGATAAGGTAGGAAAAAAGGAATGAGGGCCTCCATAATTGGCCCAACCACCACATCTAGAATATTGTTGTCGATAATATTTGGTAGCACTAGTTCTTTTTACTCGGTATCTCAATTATTGTTTTGATTTCTTGAGACGAATCGCAAATGACCCTGGCATGTAGATATTATAATTAACGCATGTAATAAAGTTGTTTAATTTAAAAAATAAATAAAAAAAACATGATTCCAACTAATATAATATAGCTGATGGTTGGGCCATCTATATTCCCATTCCATTCCTTATCTCCTCACCCACCTCATAATCCCCAGTGTTATTGTTACCATCAATAAGCAATTACGGATCATGAGAGACGGTGTTACAAAGAACATTCAGTTGCATCTCGATAGCGAGCGTGAGCGGGCTTCTAATAGCTTTCCGTCGCTTAAGTGTTAGACCCAATAGATACAGACTCATTCAGAATCTATCATCATCATTCATACACCCTCACATATAATCCATAAAACTGTGTAATATTATTGTAATATTACAACACATTATGCAATTATTATTACAGATAGTAGACCTCACGTATGAATTTAGCGTTTCCTTATTCATACACAAATCAGTCGAACAATATTTAATGTCGAATTCTTACTTATTTTAAACACAAAATAATATAATTCGATATAAATTTAACAGCCAAATACGTATATAAGTAATAAAACAAAATGAGTTTAAAATGATTATTAATTATTGTTTTTCTCTATTTGACAGTAGTGTTTTGTCAGTTAAATACGAAGGCGTTTGACAGAAATACGGATTGTAGAGAGCCTGCCATAAATGATGACAATGGCATGTCAGTTTACGTGGAACAAATTATACCTAAAAATCCAAATAAGGACAAATTAACTGGGTTTATGGGTACTGTTGGCAATTGGCATCATCGGAGGATGCTTGGAAAATACTGGTCCACCGTTCTATGAACGTTTTCACATACGGTTATACGTTTGAGTTCCGCAAAACACTCAACGCCGCCACTCAGGACATACACTAACATATAACTTAACATCCAAAATGAATGAATTGTGATAAATATATCGCATTTATCACTTAACGTAGCTATTCAGGCGGTTAGTTATGTAAATAAGTTAACCGTCTGAACTGTCAAAAAGTGCTATCTTTTAACAGCCACTCTCTTGGCTATGGTAACTTTTATAGCGAGATAGAGTACGTCATTTTTTTTTACATATCGTCACCGTTTTAGCAAAACCATCTATGTGTCACTTTTATCAAAAATGACTTTTAAATACCAAGTCATTCCTTATTTTTTTCTCTATAGGCCAGTAAAATGATCTATGTGTTGGGTAAACTCGCTCCGAAGTTATTTCAAAAAATAAAAAACAGCTATGTGTAAGGTTCAAAAACCACGGTTCACAAAAACAACTATGTGTATATATAGTAACATATAGATGGTATTTTGATATCGAGAGTGTAATGTTTTTTTACAGTTTGGCTACACATTGTTTGTTTCTATGTTATATGCTATGCATTATGGTCTTGCACGACGGTTTGAAAGATGCTTTCTCAAAAAGAGAGACAGGAAATATTCAATAATTTCTGGAAGATGCCTACATGGTCAATAGGGTATAGGCGAGAATTAATTTAAAAGTTGGATAAACAACTACAAACATATCGATGACAGTGGCCAATTGAAACCAACAATGACAGGTAATAAGAATCTGACTGAAGATAAATAATTGGTAGTGCAACCAAAAATCAAAACGGAGAGATTTGTGGAAAAATGTTACATTATGGTTGGATATAATTCCAAAGTTCCCAGCCATTATTGCAGAGAAAATACCTCCAGGGTGTATGTGGAATCGTGTTTCCGATCCAAAATACAAATGCATGATGAATATAAAAAATGGTCTCTGGAAAATGGTCATAAAGCAGCAGAATATACTCCAGTATATTTACCACCAAAAAATCAGTATCCACCAACCACGTAAAGATCAGTGTGCCATCACTGCCATCTGCTGTAGTTATAAAATGAAGAATGTTTCAGAAATGGAATACAATAGCCACATTATTAAAAAAAAAAAAGTTGCTAGAAGACCAAAAATGAAATGAAGGAGAGTACCAGAAGTATTACTGGACGGTTAGTAATCACAATGGATCTCCAAAGTGTGCTGCTATGTCCAAAACACAGGCACAAATGTATTATAAACAAAAACTGCAACTACACAATTTCACCATATACATTCTTCATAATGTATCTTCTAATGAATTTGTTTCATCTCATCGAAAGCAGGACAATACAATGAAATAATTCTAATATCGGATGGGTGTGGATATCAAAACCGAAATAAATTATTCGCTACTGCTCTAAGTTATATCTTTAGAGAGAAAAAACATCGAGATTCAACAGCTTTTTCTGGAAAAAGGCCATACCATGATAGAGGCCGATAGTGCACATGCCACCTAAGAAAAGTATTTTAAGCCTCCAATATATTCACCATCTGATTATATAGCACGTATGCGGCTAGCAAGACCAAAACAACCTTATAAAATTAATGTCATTGATTTTTTAAGAATTATGGATAAGATTAAATCTGGATTAAGTTCAATCAGACCAGGAAAACGAATCGGAGATCCTGTTGTATATGATATTAAAATGTTACAGTATCTACCAGATGGAACAATCTTTTACAAACTCAACTTTATCAGTGCAACCGTTTGACTGCCTTTGTAATATATATAATGAATCATTGCACATATCGCAGTCGAAATACATACATCTTCAGGAATTAAAAAGTGTAATAGAGAAAGATCACCACTATTTCTACGATAACCTAACATTTAAACATGCTAATAGAAAGTAAACGAACTTATAAATATAATATCATCTCACTATTGCATTAATAATTAATAAAATGATATTGCAATTTATCACTAACGCACTATGTATATTTCAACTATTATTTATGTAACAGTTTTTCATGAATTTATTATTATTCACATTTTGATGAATAAATTAAACTATGTGTATTTACAAAACGGTCAAAACAACTTATGTGACATCACAAACTGTATTTTTATTATTTTTGTATTAAAAATAAAAGATTTTTGTAAACAAAATAATAATCTTAGACCATTTTCTGATTATAATAAAGCATTCTTCATAATTTTAATGTTTAAATGTAACATTATTTTTTTATTCAGTTTTATCCTTCTCCTGCACAATTTGAGAAAGTGCACATAGATGGTTTTGCTAAAACGGTGACGATATTGAGAATTGAGATGAAAGATCCGACTGTTTTGAAATATGATAACGTCACGGGCGCCATCTTTATTTATAGTTCCCCGCGAGCTGTCAAATAGTGTCTAGTAGCAGCTAGTAGTAACATAATATTTGTTTTACTGCAATTACATTTTGTGTTGTAAATAAAATTGTATGTTATATTGATATCCAATCTGTATGGAATGTATTAAGTAGATAACTATTATTTTTAGTTAATAATTAACGTGTAGGTAATAAAAAGCGTTATACCTAAATAATTTCAGATGTATTTTTTTAATAAGTAAATGATTTTCGTCAGAATGTACCGATCATATATCTACTGCGCAACTTTTATATCAAGTCTTCTACGTCACCACGATCGTTTCTGGAACTAAAACACTCCCCCGCATTTACTTTCACCGCTACTACATTCCTCACGTCCATAATAATTCGTAATGATTTGGTCTGTTGCATATTACAGCGAAATCTCTGTTTACTTGAAAGTTGGTCAGTAAAGAATAAACTAGAATTTAATAAACTGACAAATGTTTTTGTATTACTTTTTCTAGGTCAAGAACCCCGATTAAACATAATTATATTACGTCAAAAAGTTCATTAAAGCGTCAATCTAAGGCGAAAGATCTTGGCATAATTTTTTTCATTATCTTTTCTCTAGCATATAGCTGCTATAGCTCTACGTGCGAGTAAGCTTCTAGGATTCATCATGCGGCAATCCAACCCATTCAAGAATCCAAATGTTTTACGTACACTCTACGTCTCATTAGTGCGTAGCATTCTTGAATAATATGGGTCGATTATCTGGTGTCCTTATGAGGTTTCCTATAAGCTTATTTTATAACGCGTCCAGAAGAAATTTCTTCGATGTCTTTATTTTAAGACATATGGGTAGGTACCTAACTATTTTCCTTTCAAATGATTATTTTCCGATTGCCTTTCTACAAGGCATACTTACTTTTCACTCTCTTGAATCTCGTAGGTCTCTTCTGCTCTTGAAACACTTTTGCCTGTTATCGCGAAGGATGGTTTCAAATCCTGGTGTCCTAATGAATTTGAATTTACATGCACCTGTCAATTACCTACGTGGTCTCGCAGCCATGATTTACTCTGGATCGGCACCATTTCCTCGTGTCAAGCCTATCAGGCACGATTATCGAGGGGTGCAAGACTAGTTAATGCGCCCCCCAAAGACGTAGATATTTTCGGTGACGTGCTTTGTATTTTGTATTCTAAATTTTATTTTAATTTTAGTTTTTTTATATTATTATTATTATTATTATTTTATATATTTTCTTCTTCTCTCTTGTGAGGGTAATATTTGTTATAATGTAAATCTCATGTTGTGTACGTCTTGAATTTAGATTTGTTATGTCCACAATGTTTTGTTTTCTTAAATAAATAAATAAATAATTCAATGCATGTTCGATTTCACGTGTGGAGTTTTATTAAAACTTTGCTGAAGCAGACGACGAGCATTATTTCGAATGTAGAAGTATTGTGAGGAGAAACAAAAAAAAAACTTTTAACTCATCTCAATAGTGCCAGAGATGGAGTATCTCCCATGACAAATCTACACGCAAAGAGCACGTAACGGAACAGTATCAGCGAATGCAGCGTTGTGACGTAGAATACTTGATATATAAGTCGGTCTATATTTCGGGGGTCTAGGATCATAAGGGCGAAACTACAAAAATGGCTGTTTTGAGCTAAATATTGCATTGTCTTGCTAGAACGCAGTTCTATCATAATAGAAACTCGTACATATAGCGGTTTGCCAGATATTACTTGGCGTATCTACAAATCCACATGGAATTTTAATGTCATATGGGTGAATGTCCTCTTACACCTGTGTGACTCTGACATTAATGCCGATTAATCAAAGACACTTCGACGTAAGCGACGTTTCGCCTTTATGTCACTGACATAAAGTTTAGTTTATAGAAGTTTCGTAATTTTTAGTTTGGCGTAAGTTGTCAATTTGACTTAAGTAAACACTTGTTATCGGTTCATATTTGCATATCAACAATGTTTTGGAGAGGTAATGATTGTGGATATCTTTAAACAGAACCAACGTACAAGCATGCAAAGTAAGTAATTACTTATGTATATTTAAGTTATATTATTTCGACTCCTAACCGGTCAAATTGTTTTTAAATGTAATCTGATTAAATATTTATATACTTACAGCATCATTATAAATCATGTTTTTGAAGATCGAAATACAGAATTGGAAGACGAAGAATTGAATGTTTTGAACTCAAATCATGTACCAGATAATACACCGACGAATGATTATAATTTCAAGGAGAATAACTCTGATAAACAGTTAACCTTGATGAAATATTAAAATGAATTGTTCATTTGTTCAGATATGGCTTTATCTACTAGCTGATTGTATTAAAAATACGATTTTTTTTCTCAGACATGCATATTACCATCTTAGGAATTACTTCGTGGTTGCAGAGCTCAAGATAATATTTTCGAGAGTTTCTCCCTGATACGTTACCAGGATGGCCAGCAAAATGACTAATGGAAAATAATGCAGAATATTCACTCATCATAAAAGACAGAATTGAACTCTATTATGTATTATGTAATTAATATTTTATATTTTTTTTAGAAAACCGGACTCAAAATATCTGTCTTTTGTATTAAAAATACTATTTCTTTTCTTAGACGTGCACATCATCCCAAAATTTACTTCGTGCGTGAATAGTGAAACAGGATTTTTTGAAGAGATTGTATTTGAGCCATTACCAGGACATTCGGAACAATTATTATTGTCAGTAGAAAATATATTAGAACCTACGCATGAACCACCATTATAATTATGCTGAATTTAACCATGGTATATACTTCATAATATTATATTATGAAAACAGATAAAAGTGAGTTAATTCATCGATTTCCTGTAGAACAAACTCATTTACAGCATTTCAGGAATTACTACGTGTTTGAATAGCTCAACCGGTTTTTTGAAAAATGTAATGGTTACCCAGAAGAAATTACAATAAGAAATGATGTGGGTGATGTCCTATAATGTGCAATTCAGAAATAAGATTGTGTTTTTGATGAGTTAAATAGTAAACGAACACGTATTGCTAAGCCGTACGAATGCAAAAGAAATAAACATATAACTAATAAACAAAACGGAATTCAGAAAACGGGTTTCAGTTACAGGTAAGCAAATTGAAGGAAGTTATTTAAAGCCCAAAGACTGTTCTAAATGTCCCAGAAAGTGTAATGAGAATTTTACCTAAACAGTACGGCAGACAATGTTGAATTCATATTGGTCTTTAGGCGATATTAAAAAACAAAGACCGGATGGTACCACAAGATGTTCATTTTAAAACATAGTCGTTCCCAAAAATTCCGATAGTTAATCAAAATAAATGTTCTTTAAATCCGGGCACTCGCAAATGAAATGAGATTCCGTTCATGCGAGAATCGAAAACTAAAGCATTTTGATATAAATACCATCCATCCGCATGGTACTCTGCTGTTCAGATGGCAGACAAAAATACAATCTAACTGAGATGGATCAACAAGATTTTCTTGATTTTTCTGAATTACAAAAATGCATATAAGAAATATAGAATAAAATAAAAATAAAAAGAATAAAAATAAGAAGATTGATGCGGATGGAGAAAGTGTTATACGATTCATACGGATTGATACGGATGGAGAAAATATGGATTTGACGAGCCATTCAAAATGCTCCAAATCATACGAAGAGAAACCATAATAATTAACCATTCATCTTTTCGACTCCAGCCTAAATATAACGCAGCACTTTCCCTCACTGCGAAAAAGATATCAATGGGCATTATTCAGGAACAATATCATTATTTTTACAATTCTTTAAAGTTGTCAAATCTTGAAAATAATTAGGAAAACATGGATGAAGAAGATGCATAACAAAATTATGTATATAGTTAGATTTAGGAATAGAATTTGATGAAAGATATTTCGCCTATGTTTTGTATTATCTATATTGTATTATGAACAAATATTTACCAGTAACCTTATTTGAAAATATTTTGAGAGACAAAAGGGCGAATGTCTCCCATTAATTATATTTTATTTTTTTCCCATATAACTAATGTCTAAAATGACGATATTGATGCTCTACATTACTCTTATGAATATGTTACAAAAGCTTTAATTTTTTTTTTTTGTATTTTTACAGTGTGAAATTGTTTTTTTTAACAATAAAAACTATTTTACCCTATTTTCCCATTTATCTCAGTACAGTGTTTTTGTAGTTTCGCCCTTATGATCCTAGACCCCCGATTTCACATTGTAGGTATGTACGTGTAAATAAATCTTGGCAACAAATTGTAAATTTATATATTTTCAAATTCTCAAAGGCGGCTTACGTAGAAGTTTTTGTTAAAAGGGTCATTCCAAACTATCATAAAAAAACTGAAAAGGATGAAGGCTCAGAGCAACTGTATACTAAACTTCGAAAACAGATGTTTGCGACGAATACTGGGTGGTATGATTTTAGGAGCAACGAAGAGATAAGAGAACGCACCAAGCAGCCTCTCATCACGCTGAAAGTGAAGAGGCGACGTTGGACCTGGCTCGGCCACGTGCTGCGGATGCCAGAAGAGAACTTCAACCTGGCTTGCCTGTTCTTCAAGCTGACCGGATTCCGGCGTCCTAGGCCGCTAAATACAATCTACAGACTGTATACGGTGGAGCTACGGGATGCTGGTTTGACCTGGAACGAAGCAAGAAGACTGTCGATCGACAAGGATTCTTGGAGGCGCCGCGTGGTGTCCATATGCTCCAGTTAAGGGGCGGATATTGCAAAAGAAGAAGAAAAGTTTTAATTTCTGATTCTCTTACTCACAATAGTTCTACATTCGAAATAATGCTCGTCGTCTTCTTCATCAAAGGTTTAGGCATGTGTTAATAAACTTCCACACGCCAAATCGAACACACATTGAATTACGGGAGCAGGAAATGTAGTTACGGCGAAAGTAAATGCGGTGGAGGGTTTCAGTTCTATAGTCCGACAACATAAAACTGAAAATTTTAATGTTCGGTTGTGTTCGGCTATTTTCGGCCAGTACACGAGCTTCTAATAAGGAAACACCCCGTATTACACGTAGAAAATCGTCAAAGTTACTTTCAATATGAATAGATTATTAAACTACTGTCCACACAGTGATGCTATCTTTTCAAAGTGGAATTATAGTACAAAGCCTCCAAAATTATAGTTTTTGGGTAAAAAGTATAGTACGCGTTGACATCTGTTAAAAATGTGTAGGTTTTTAGTTTCTCTTGAAAAAAATAACGGAGAATTTGAGAAACACCGAGACCCCTTTTTATTTACGTACCTCTTCCGACCAAAAATTCTTACTGAAGAATTCAAGAAATTTCATTTCAAACCAAAGTCAAGGGATTTTTTTACGTTTTTCGAGCATTTTTCCCCCAAATCTTCTCATATTGCGAGATTATAGTACTTTGGACCAATTTATCGAACGGAAATATATCGAAATTTTAGTATTTTTACATATTTTTTCCGTTATTCAAAATTATAGTATTTTGGGCGTACTATACCTGTTTTATATCGTACATAGTACGCGGACCAAAATTATACTACAAATACTATAATTATTGTACGGTTGGCAACACTGGTCCACAACAAGATCTCGGCGATAACAGAAAGTCGCTTTAGTCGTAGAAGATTTTTTGTGTTTTTTTTTTGTTGTCATTTTTTGAGAAAACTAATCCGGCGAAATTAGGTTTTTAATTTATTACAATAATTCTATTCTCAGCAATTCACATAGAAGCTCAATTTATTATTTGATTATTAACAATAACAAATAAATTAAAAATAATTTCACCTCTTAATTATTAGTACCTACCAACTTAATGATATTTAGGTTAAATACTGAATAATTATTGAGTTTGGAAGGAAATACATCATTAAACCCACATTAACTGATTATATTGCTGCAGGTAATTATTAATTAAATAATTAGAACACAAATTATGACTTAATAAGTAGAAGTGAACAGTATAGGTAGGTACATATTAAATATATCGATGACCCATCACATTTTTTATAATTTTCAAATAATGTCTTTTAATTGGGATTTTAAGTAAAGTTGTAATAAAAGGCATAGTGTGAAAATCATTTTCTATAAAAATATATTATAATATATCTACTTATCATTATAATAATTGTACTATTTTTTCATCAGTTTTCAATATTCGATCACATTAAAAACAATAATTTCTTGTGTTTGTCTTTGTAAAGGTTTTTTGTAATTACCCCGATCGAGATGGGGTATTCATTGTAAAACTGTGAATATTATTAATTGTATCGAGTAAAACAGCCTTTTCACACACACATACGCAGTGTTTACACACCTACTGTATACGCACGAAAGTGAGTGTGCTTCTGCGCAGGTCCGTTTCTAAGGAGCCCTACCAGCATAAGAAGACCCGCGAGATGAAGCGGGGTGAGAGGAAAGACTTGCGAAAGGTGGGGGTAGTGATAGGTCCACTCATCAGTGTTGCCAACCGTACTATAATTATAGTATTTGTACTATAATTTTCGTCAGTGTACTATGTACGATATAAAACAGGTATAGTACGCCCAAAATACTATAATTTTGAGAAATCGGAAAAAAAGTTGCCAATATAAGAAAAACAACCCCAAAATAATCCGTTAGAAGCAAAAAAATAAATAATCCAAAAAAAAGTCGCTGCTTTGTTTGGGAGCTATTAAATATTTTAAATATATGGTTGAATCGGAGGGTCCGCTTCGGGATGTGAGGTCCATGATAGAATCCATTTGTCAATGAACGACGATGAATTTAGATTGACTACTATTGAAATTGATTGTGCTAATAAACAAGCACATTCGTCAAAAATTAATGCAATATAAAGTAGTAAAACCTTGTTTATTTTTTTTAAATTTTTTATTTGTAAGTAGGTATTGTTGACCTTTTAAAAAGGTGTCTGTATTATTTAATGAAATAAGGGGGGGGGGGAGGCGCCTAGATTAGATTTTTTTAAAGGGAGGCGTAGTAACATAAAGTTTGGAAACCACTGACTTAACATTTGAATTTTGTCTAAAAAAACGAGACGTTAATTACCCTTCATGGATATTTTGTCTATAAAAAACAAGACGTTAATTAGGTACCCCACGTTTAATTTTTTGAAAATGCAGAAAATTATTGGTCACTCAACGCGTACTATATTTTTGGCCGAAATACTATAATTTTGAAGGCACTGTACTATAATACCACTTTCAAAATATGGCAACACTGCCACTCATGTCCAGCGACACATTCCATTCAGTAAACACTTACCGCGAACATCTCCAGTATTTTAACAATATCTCTTACAAAATGACTTCAAAGTCTGGAAAACAAATACCCGGACCTGCCAGGGAGATTGTTTTATAACGTTGCAAAATTTTGCGATGAAGAAATAGAGATTAAGCAAGTCATTATCCCTTTGCAAAATTCAATTCTTAGACTGTCTTAGAGCGTCCATGATGACATGTACGGTCTTGCTATATATGTGAATGTTGCCATACGCTGATAAAATATACTCAATAATTTAAAATTTAGTTTGATATTTTTTAAAGAAAAAAATGAAGCTTTATTTTTATTTCTTGTAATAGTTTCAAAAAGACATTGATTTCTAAGTAGTGTTTGAAAATTTGTGTTTTAATATATGACTATTGTATTTTGTATTAGTACCCACTCAGACCAACTATTGTATTTTTCTTGCGCAAATTATAATATCTACACTTATAACTACAAAAAGTACCTGCCTATGTACACTTAATATCCATTCCTTTTATGTACGCTATTATTTTTTCATTGTTTTAGGAGTGTCCAATAAATAAGTAATTTTTATAAATATTATATACCTACCTACTTATTTCAAAGCATATTATCATATACCTACCAAATTCATGTTTCGTATCAATAACAAAGACCGGCATACCAATTGAGTAAACAATAGGCCTGGCTGCTGCCTTTTAAATCCCCTAAAATACTTCCAAACTGCCCAAAGTCGCAAACACATGGATGCCACATGTGGTTGTAAAATATAAATATTGTCTGGGGCGAAGCTCATACCTACTTAAATTCTTGGAAACAATTAGGTAAGTATATTTTTTTATGTAAGTACTGTCTTAAATCTTTCGGACACATACATTTTTAAGGTGATGTAATGTTCTGAGTTTTTGAATGAGTTCATTCATCAATAATTAATAGTGCATTATACGGTCAAAATATTTTATACGTTCTATACCTACACATGATTTCGTTAAAATTCCATGTATTATAATTTAATTATTACACAAATGGACTTCTATAAAACTATTATTATTAGAAGCAAAGATTAATTATTTAACGAGACAAAATATGTATTGAACCTAGCAATATTTTTCTTTCTTTTCCCCCGCTTCATCTCGCGGGTCTTCTTATGCCGGTAGGGCCCTAGCTATAGGAACGACCGTGGTAACTTAGGGACTCGCTTTGACAGGGAATGGGACAACTGGACGCCAGGAAAATTGGACGCCGCACGGTCGTAGACAAGTATACAGAACGTAGACGAGGAATTTTAATCAGTTTCTATCTACTACTTCGTAGTTTTAATTCATTTTACCCTTAACATAATGTTTTTTTTATTGCAGATTGAGAATTACCATGCTTAAGGCTTTATATAAAATAAAAATAAATTTTCGTTGGAACTTAAACATATGCACGGTTGTCCATGTGACGGCAACACATCTCAAACTATGTGGCATATCATCAACGACTGCCCTATACTAGAAAGGGAGCGATGTACTCTCAGGACTCGATGTAGACAGCATAATTATGAAATTGACCTCCAAAAGCCTCACGAAGTACTAAGCAATAGAACAACTCAGGAGCACTACACAAAATATTTAATCCTGGCCATAAAGAAAATTAAAGATATAGATGGAGGAACCTAATTAACTCCACATCAATGCAACTAACTCACCCAACACTACCTTGTACGAAAAAGCAAGGGCATGGTTATTAATATTTAAAAAAAAAACATATGCACGGTTAAATCATTATTTACGTGTGCATATTTAAATTCTCGCCAACTATTAAAACATAATATGATAATTTAAATATAAATAAAAATATTACATATTTTTAACAGTAAATTTGTAAGCATCTAATGTCTATTTAATTTCGAATTGCGTGGCGTCCAGTTGTCCCGGGGCCAAATCGTCCTAGACCCGTTTGACAACCAATTCGTGGAGACAGGAATAAAGATTAGCGGGAAAAAATAAAACACTGGGTTGTTGGTCTAATAAAATATAAATTATATTATTAGTATCATACAATAAACGTGGGTAAGTCTTGTATGTATTCAATCATTATCTTATTTTGCCTGGGTTTCCTATGCCCCGTATTTCTTGTTGATCCTGTCCCAGTCTTCGGCGTGTGTGGCCTTGAGGTGATCAAACA
Organism: Rhyacophila brunnea; assembly: GCF_057557595.1. NCBI lineage: Eukaryota > Metazoa > Arthropoda > Insecta > Trichoptera > Rhyacophilidae > Rhyacophila > Rhyacophila brunnea. The sequence goes on along the minus strand of NW_028232816.1, from coordinate 11,424,336 downwards.
GTTTCTTCACGCGAGACTTCTGCGCATCATTACAATGCTCGCAGTCCGTCTTCAGCACGTCAGATAGAACATCTTAAATATAAAAATATATAATATAATATATTATATATAATTTAATAATATAATATAATACAATACAATATATATAATATTAAATAATACAATTAAAATAATATGTATTTATGTTTTTAGGAGTTTGAAACATTGATTCAAACGGACCCTGTCAATTATTAAAGCAGCGTTAGCCAAATCAAGTTCCGCGGTTAATTAAATGTAATATCAAATTAAGAACATATTTTAAAGGTCATTGAACATTTAAAAATTGTTATCGACAATGAACATTTTTGAATTTATACCTACTTCTTTTGAGGCGTTTGGTAGAGAGTGAAATTGAGAGCTGCGCACGCACATCGTTACGAAAGTGCGCGACAGTATGAAGTTAGCTGCGAATCAGTCAGCTGTATACAAACGCAAGTTTGATAGTAGAATTGTTCTGTTATACACTATAATATTATAGTTTAGAATTGTTTAGTTGCCTAGGCAACGAATTTATTATTGTCGGCCATTTGCAATTCCTTACGTAAATGAACGATTAATCGTCATAGTGACAGTTGTTACTTTAAAAATAAAAACAGCGAGAAATAATTATATAATTTAGTAATATAAGTTAAAGTGTATGGAAATAAACCAACGGCGCTCCAAGATAATTAACAAGATAATTAAGAGCTAGTCGACGAATCTAGGTTATCAGAAGTTTTGTTTTTGTTTTGTTACGCCAAATAAGTATAACTTCTAACGCGCGTACATAAGTACACACACCGATTTTTTTTATATACATATCATGTCCAATGGATAACATAGAACAGCAACAAATTCAATTAACGGTAACCATCTACGCCATGAATCATGGGGCAACAACAATCATCAAATCTAGAAATTTACTTATCATCTTCGGGAAAATTTTTGTTGAGTATGCCTTCTATCATGTAAAAAAAAATCGACATAGATTAAGTGTGATTCAGACAATGATAATTTTGTACTGTATTTGTATCCAAAATATTTCGATAAATAGCAAGCCTTGAGTTGAAGTAGTATCAACCACAAATAGACGGCAAATGAAAAACCAGATACTGCATACATGTAAGTAAATTTTGATTTTTATAAAGACTCAATTACACCAGCAGACGCGCAGATTCAACCAGATCCAACGATCCACGCCATGAGCAAACGTCGTTAACGTAATGTTACTATTAATAAAAATATCGGTTTACCAAAACCTATTTCTTCGTTTGATTGATGGCTACACTGAACGGTTTTTCTCGCATTGTTTATGTTAAAACTCAGGGCTCAAAATGGACCGGAGCGCACCGGAGCGCCGTTCCTGTTCGTGAAATCGGTAAAATTATCGCTCCGTCTCGTGAAAAAATAATTTGACCGAATGAGCTAGATAAGCCATATAATAGAAAATCTAATACACTTATATTTATAAAAAAACACATACAATTTGATAAATATGTGAATATCGTCAGAAAACTGTCGACCGCTCCGGTTCGTAAATTTTTCCATTTCGAGCGCTGTTAAAACTCAGTTGTCAGAGTTAACTGCATGGTCTGTATGTAATTGCAATTTCCTCAAAGATACCATATTTTAAATTGTATTTCGAATACAACGATTTTTGGTGCTCGGCCAGAGAGGCAGTGATACGTGCAACTCAAACGTACAACCGTGTGTGAAATGTCCAAAAAAAAGACATTGTCTACGGACATTTCACACATGGTTATACGTTTGAGTTTAATGCGCGTTGACTCTGACCGAGAACTTAATGTTCCACACTATGTCTTTGGTGTGAACCATTTCGACGAGGAGTGCTCCGCGTTAATCCACGCAGCTCTTTGGTTTTTAGTCACCTTAGGATAATTAGGATAGTGCTGAACAGAGAGACGTTGATGGTTAAAATTGATGAATACAAATTACAGAATGGCACGACCAACTACGGCGACGCGATTCGCAATGTGAGCGGTAACTTTGGATATTTTAGTACGTTCCGGCAATCTTCGATATAATTGTAGATGAATCAGGGCCAAAAAATAGGAATTGCTCGAATTCACTCGCAACTGTTCACGATTGGTCACGATCGGAGGCGATCGTGGCAGACAATTGGGCTAAGAATCTGCCAATGTAATTTGAGCTTTATGGTACACAAAGCAAAGCCACATTTGAAAAATAATCAATGAAATAAAGTATGTATATATTTATATGTGTAAGTATACTAATGTTCTCACCTTTGAAGTGCTGTCCAGGTGCAGTACACGGTCCTTCGTCCATGAAGCACTTTATCGACTTTACCACAAGCTTGTCATTGGATAGGTGTTTGTCGATATCGAAGCCGTCGTGCTTGTTGTCATAGCGACGAGCGAAGACTACTCCGCTCAAGCACACTACCAGCGCCAAGAATACATGCGTATTCATAATGAGATACTTCTGTAAAAAAAAAAAAAAAACTTATCATTGACACCTTACTCAAACTGTCTTGATTGTTATTGGTTTATTGGTATTATTGGTTTGTCGTCAAAAAGCGTCGGCTATACCAATCCACTAAGTTTTCGATCATAATCTCCTATAAAAGGAGAATAATAGTTAATGAAAACCCGTGGATTAAGATAATCATGCGCTGGTAAGGAGCGGCACATTAGGAGGTGTTATTTAGTTACATATTTTTTCCGACTTATACGCGGCGTAACTAAACTATATGCTTTGTATGAACATCCGCCTTTAGAGCCTGTCCCATCGCGATTTACGCTCGAGAACCAGAAATGGCTTCCGTCCAGAAACGGCGTAGTTTGCGCGTTTGAAACAATTAGGAGAAGTAATTCATTTTTGAATCGGCATAAAAAAAACAAACACGAGTGTAGAAAAAAGCACTACAACTCGATGGTGTTAGTCAGTTTCTATGAGATTTTGTATTTCGCGATTACTTCCAATACCTATTCTCCGCAATTTACAACCTAGGTGACGTAATTTATTTGGGAATAGCAATAAAAAGTCCCGCGTTCGAGCGCCAAGCGGTCGTATTTCATTTTGTAATGGCTGTAAACTCCGCGATCGTCCAGAGTCTGGCGAGTCTAGCGAGGTCAAAACGCGCGAGCGCTTGTGGACAGCTGAATTGGGTTACATGTACCTGGAGAACGCGCGATTTGTTACGCGCCATGTAGGCAGGCTCTTAGTCTAACAGGTGAAAGTGGGACGACTTCGTTAGGCAGGCCATGTCTCAAGAATGGAAGACACCCAACCACCAAAGAGGCTTCTCTTCAACAGACTAGAAGGGAAAATGAGGGTAGTGAGGCCTAGACTGCGGTGGCTGGACTGTATAGAAAGAGACACAGCATCCCTGAGATTAAGGCGGTCGAGGGAGCTTGCGGCAGACAGATGGGAGTTTAGACGTTTCCTGGAGGCGGCCAAGATCCACATTGGGCTGTAGTGCCGATGATGAATACACGGCGTAAATGAAAACTCTGCCATTCTTGGTAGTATTGGCTTGTGTGTCTCTGATAATTATCTTAAGAATCGGGGGCATCCGTTGTTTGTTCTCCCAAGGTGCAGAACTAACTTGCCATTGGTAATGCCAATTGGGAGGGCAATAACTCTGTTCAACCAAATCACTGTGTCCATATGTTCCAGCTAAGGGGTCGATATGGCCGAACAATGACATTTTAGTTTTTTCTTCATTTGATAAATTCCTGCGGAACACACTTTGACAATAAAATTGCTGATATACACTTCAACGAAATAACATTAAATTAGCTGATAAGTGTTACATAAAAAATACGGAAACTTTTTGACCTCATTTTATATTGAAATGTTAAATTTTTATCTAATAAATTCGCTATCAATAATAATAATAACATAAAATGTGTTATCTGGTAGGTAAATGAACAGACGTTTGGATTGGTTTTTATATTTACCTAATGATATTTTTTATTGAAAATATTTCATATCCTCTGATACTTCCAACCAAGGGCAATAACTCTGTTCAACCGAATCACTTCGGATATTGACATATTCCACCTGCGTGAGGATCAGTATAGGTGGGCATTGTTTTATAAATTCTTAAAATAGGGTCTGCTTAGCTCATTCGGTGTACTTCCCTGTATCTAATTTATATATTTTTTTGTATTTACACTTTTCTACTGTTTAATGCTGATCTATTTCTTTTTTTTTTTTTTTACATAATACTGTTTTATTAATATTCCTTTGCTTCTAAATGTCATATTGTGAACGTCTTAAATTAATAATGTGTAATGTTCAATATATTTAAAATAAATAAATTTGAGTTACTGAAGGAAGAATACAAAATAATATTTTATTTTATCACTCTCCAGTGACGGATGCCTTGGCATGTACAAGATCACAATAATTTTCAATTTACTTGATCCCCCAAAAGAGGCATGCCAGCAGAGGTACCTAGCGACTATTTTTTTTAAATCAAAGATAAACTTACAATTGTAAAAAAGTGTAATAAAATGTGAATGTTTTAAATAAAAATACTGGACTTCAAACGCCGCAGAATATTAAAGCTGTTTTGGAAAGATCCGATTCTTCAGATGTTTCAATTTTTTCTACTTCAGAAATACGTAGTTTCATTTACATGACTGTGTTAGGAAAAAGGGCGTAACCCTCGATTTTTCGAAAAGTGGTTTTATTAGATATTAACAATATTAATAACAATAATTAACTAACGTTCTGTAAAAAAGAAGTAAGCCGCAAATGCCGATTTATTATCTAAATTCAGGTTTTAATTGAGCTTTAATTAAGTTTTAATTTAAGGAAAAACGCATTTACCCTCAATTTTAATGATTTTTCTGTAATACCTTCTTTAATTATTATTAGATCGGAAAGATATTACACCAAATCATCAATCACCATGCACCCAATGTATATGCCTATTTTTTTTATTAACGTTGAACCAAAATCATTCAAAAAACGTTTTTTGCCTCTCCTGTAAAATTTGTTCTGTGTGTGTTACACTCCTTTTCCACACCTCGTCGATACGCAATAATAACATCTGTAGACGTGGAAAGAAGTTTTTCCATGTATAAAATTTTTCTAAGATCAAATCGTCAAAGGCACAAATTTGAAGCATTATTTTATTATTTATTGTAATAAAGCGTTTTTTTATGATTAAATAATAAATTAAACTGTTGAAATATATATGATTTATTGTAATAGGTACTTATTTAAATTTTTAGCGCCTATTTTTGTTTTTTAGCACATATTTATGAAATTTTAATAACAAATTTTCCAATTATATCTACATATTTTAGGTGCCTATTATTCATTTTTTAGTACCTAAAAATCCTAAGCCTACCGATAATAAATCTCTACTATATGCTTGAGACTTGTAGAGAATATAACGAAAATAGACAGGGCTCGAAATGGACTGGAGCGCACCGGAGCCGTGAAACCGACAAAATTATCGCTACGTCTCGTTGAAAAAATAATTATACTGTTTGAGCCAAATAGCTAATATAACAAAAAAAATCTAACACACTTATTTTCATAAAACGCACATAGAATTAGATAATTATGTTAATATTTTCAGAAAATTAACGAGCGCTCCGGTTCGTAAAATTTAACATTTCGAGTGCTGAAACTAGAGCAGTCACGTGAGACTCATAGATCTCATTGAATATTTATGATTTTCTTATAAAATAATCTCCACATCTCCAATATTGTATATTTTACTTTTTGTTAAAATAATAATATTAGGTATAATGACATTTTTTTATTTATTTTACAACGTTTTTATTAGGTCGTATTCTTATTTTTCCGCTGGTTGTTTGTCCGGTACAAATCTTGCAGTCGATTTTTAACTTACTTTCCGACTAGCTAGACATTTGAAAGTTTTAGAATATATCAGAACACGATGCCAATGCATTTTTTTAAATACTTTTAGCCATTTTTAAGTAGAATTAAATTCAGTTAATTCTGTTTTGTATGAAAAGTTATTTCGAAAGAAATCCGTAATCCAATACACTATTATTGGTTGCTGGGGTCCTAGCAATTAAATTATTAATATGTACGTAGGTTACTATGGAAATCAAAATGAGTGTCAAAATGACATTTCAGTATTGTTTCTATCAAATACAATTTTTTTTGATCGTTTAAGCTAGTCAAGTCAAGTTTATATGATTCAACAGAAAATTTAAAAACGTTGTTTATAAAAAGTTCTTTTTATCTTGTAATTATTTATCAGTAAATCCATTACGTAAAATAATATAAAATAGTGTAATTTTGAACTTTCGATTTTACTTGGGGGTGTTAAATAATTTTAATGTGGTAAAGGGGGCGATTGAGAGGTTAAGAGACACTGCGATATACCAGTGGCGAAGGGTGGAGGTAGGCTCATGACTGAGGATCGTGACCCGGATGAATTCGATGTCGAACAACCTTCTCCATGGGTTGGTACTACTACACACTACACAACTCTAGGTATTCTACAAGACGTAAGTGGCCACTCGGCACTCATAAATTGGTTCAGATATCTGAGCCATCCAATGTTTGCATTAATAATTTTGTCGTTAAGACAAGACAGTTTGAATGATAGAAACGGATACTAACGACGTAATAATTATGACCGTTATAGCGCCTGTATCATGGCCCCCCTACCTATCGCTAAAGATAAAGGCAGTGTGACGCTCTACAGTAGGTGTACCAAATGGTGAGGCGACTTTTTTTTACTATTAGAGGGAATTTGTGATGTGTATTTATATCACTTATCTGGTCGACTCGCCACGCCGGGCCCTTCCTGAGCCCGGCCCCCAGGCTAAAGCCCTGCCAGCCCCCCCTTTGTGGGAGCCATGGCGTGTACACGTGCATGGATTTACTGTCGACAATAGTGCTTATTTTAAACTATCGTGACCATACACGTAAAAGTGCTGACTGTCTATCCAATCTCATTCTTCAAGAGTAAGCGAGATAAGGTGCGATGTTGTCATTTTATAGTACTATTTGACAGGACGTATCGAAAATCGGTTAACCTCAAAATGAAATCCACGCGCATTCTATAACCACTTATGGATGCGACTTTACAACATTTATCGCTTGAATCAAAGTGCGGAGTATATGGGTAAAAGGAATGTACCTGGGAAAGTACGATATTCAACGAATGAAGCAACTAAAATCTAAGAGTAAATATGGAAGTCAGTCGCAACTTTCAAGATTTTGTTAACCGCCTTAAAAATCAATAAAAAAATTATTATTGTTTGATTTCAAAATAGACCCCCCGAACCAATTTTTCTCGTGCGCGCCTGATCCTGTACAGTGTACAGTATATGTACATCAATGGCGTCAATAGAATATGTTATATTACATCATATTTAAACAAAAAAATGCCTAGGTATCTAAATACAATTTATTTTAGGTTTTTTTAATATGGTAATAAATAATATGGTTACTAACCTTGAAATGTTTTAAGATGTCAGGGAGGTTTGATATTAAAAATGAATCACCACGATAATACAAGTTTTCGCACAACACAAGTAGTTCAAACGACAGTCGTGTACTGATGGAAATCGAGAAGAAACCATACGGATTTTTAATATTAATTATTATGTTAATTGATAAGAATATTATCATTGATACATATTATTTTTATATGGCAAGTCTTATCAACGTTGTCCAAAACAATATTTACTCAACCATTATTGTCAAGTCAAGGGGTCAATAATTAAATTGGCAGTTTATCTTTTTTTTGGTTTTATCTAATTTTTTAGTTTTATTTTAAAATAATAATAACATTACCCACTAGCGGAAAGGTTAACGTACGACAAAGTTCAACATAAGATAAAATAAAACTGTTACAAAATATAAATCAGGTCTATAGGAATATTATATTATTTATTAACATAATATCAAAGGGCATGGTGTATTAAATCGAGGTGCGTCATGCCTAGGGATTGCAATAGCGGTATGTATCCCAGTATTATTTGGTTCAAGTCGGTTTACGGGAAGCCAGGCGGGAACCGCGCCAATTTTCATGGCCGATTTTGGCAAAATTCATCAACTTATTTATATTTACTTATTATGGTAACTTACTGCCATCTGGTTGGAAACCAACGTTTTTATGCCTTTAAATATAAATAGATGGCGTAAAAGTCACATTATATCTGTTATTTTGGCAAAGACATCGCCTTAAAGAATGAAAAGATAACCTAACCTAACAAATAATCCAGTATATCGGCTATTTTTAAAATTTGTTTGCCGCTGGCTTCCCTTACACTTAAATCGAAAATAACCTAGTATTTTTCTAAACCGAAATACCGGTTTTAAAAATCAGACAATACCGATACAAATTCCGTATTGAAAGTAGATATAAAATTTATATCAATATAAAAAACTTAACAGTTCTGTTATTTTTTTGTCAGGTTGTGCATTTTTGCATTATTTCCGTTGACTTTCGTCCTTGGTGACTAGTAAGCACATGTGCAAACTTGCGAAATACATTATAGCTAGGTATATACTTCCTTAATTTTAAATTTGTATTTTCGCTAGTCGCCCGCGAGTTTTACAAGATGTTAGGTATATTTTTCGATGTAAGTATCTGTAATTGCGCTTAAATACCAACTGATCGTTTGCATAATCATTAGTAACCTCAGCCCGAATATTTAAGTATATTAAAATATAATAGAAATAATAATTCTACTATAATGGACTTGCCTGTGTCTAATTTCTTGATGTTTATCTACTCAATAGTAGCTTATAGAATAATTGAGAAATATATATATTTTTTAACAAAAAATTGAAGAGTCTGAATTGAAGAGAAGATTTAAAAGATTAAAGTTCCACAGATACGACTATGTTAACATATTCTCAGATAGCCAATCCAGTCTGGTAGCTCTCCAAAACCCATCATCTACACACCCACTAGTAAGAGACATTTTAACACTATCAACACAGCTTCGAATGATAGGAACAAGCCCTAGATTCTTCTGAATAATAAGTCACACAGGGATAACCGGAAACGAGGAATACGCTAAACAAGCCACTACAGGTAAAAGACCTTCAACCTACGCACACTTCCCTCTAAGTTACGCAAAACAAAAACTAAACGAAGACACAATAGAGCTATGGAACCACAGATACACAACATCCGCCAATGAATCAATAACGCAGAAATTTATTCCAAACATAAACTCTGCCATCACTCTTGCCAGGAACTTAAAAATATCACACGAACTTACACATATACTAACAGGCCACGGAGTGGTGCGAGTTCATTTAAAAAGATTTAAATTGAGGGATGATGACTGTTGTCCATGTGACGGCAACACATCTCAAACTGTGTGGCATGTCATCAACGACTGCCCTATACTAGAAATGGAGTGATGGACTCTCAGGACTCGACGTAGACAGCATAATCATGAAATTGACCTCCAAACGCCTCACGAAGTACTAAGCAATAGAACAACACAAGAACACTACACAAAATATTTAATCCTGGCCATAAAGAAAATTAAAGATATAAATGGAGGAACCTAATTAGCCCCATATCAATGCAACTAACTCACCCAACCACCTTGTACGAAAAAGCAAGGGCATGGTTATTAATATTTACAACAACAAAAAAAATGAGCAATATTGTGTTTGATTTTACTTCTTAGCGGATAAAAGTAAAGAAGTTACTAAGTGTAAAAAGAGCAATACAAAATTAGGTGGAATTACCTGTGGGGCACATACACATTCAAGAACACTTCATAAAATAAATGTATTGAAAGATCATTCGAAGAAGAAAGTGCCAATAGTTCAACTACATACTATAATATTATATGTATTTGTAAACATCAGAATCTCTACTCTCTACTCTACTAAATTTTTAAAATCCACTTAAATTCTGACTAAAGCAAATTAATGTCAATTTACTTTAATCGGTATTATTAGTAAAATATAATTATAATAATTACAAGATAAAAAGAACTGTTTATATACCACGTTTTAAAATTTTCTGTTGATGGATGTGGATCCGCCATAAATAGTGCACACTAAACTTTGTCAGACATACGTACCTATTTGTTTTCATTGAACAAATACTACAATAATTTACACATGGTGTTGGTTAGTTTTTTAAAATTCAATTCAACCCTGCGAAAACCAAGTGATAATGGATAATAGTTAAAAAATACCCGTCTATCTATAAAATATCTAAAATTATGCCGTTAAATCATACATTATTTTGGACATTTTATAAATATAATAATAATTTGTATCTATTATAGTTTGGTTTAGGCAGGGCTTAATGAATTTTAAAAAGATAACCGACAACATGACGTGTTTCTAATTCAACAAAAACAAATGTGATAATGAAAATAGTAAAATAGTGATGACAAATACGAATTAAAAAGTGTGCACAATTTTGTCGGATCGCCCAAAATATACAAAAACTAGTATGGTTTGGTTTAGGCAGGGTTTAATTGATTTTTAAAAACTAACCAACACCATTGTAGTCTTAGTTCAATAAAAACAAATACGCCTCACTAACAAAGTTTAATGTTATACTATTTATTTCGGATCTTAACAGCCTACCTCTACCATTTACCACTGGGTTATACAGTAGGGCTACAATGAAAAATACGTAGGTACTTAAAGTGGGCCTAATAGGTTGAGCAAGTGGCTGACATCCATTTCTCGTAAAAAACAAAATCTGTTAATACATACCTCTACTCTGTGGAGGCCCATATGATCTTATTAGGATCGGACATGGTCGGAAAAAAACTTAAAGTGAAGAAAACAAAATAAAATATTTTAAAAATAATCACCTTTTGGATTCTATCAGAAGAGATTAACAAATAACACTGATGCTTGATATTTTCGACGCATCTATTTATATGCGTGTAAGTCTGTATTGATTAGAGCAGGTTTAATAAATTTGCATTTTTTATAATGAAATAAAGTGAATGCTGTAATCTGCATTTATTTTGGAAGGTGGTCAGGTAAACAAATTTTTACTGCGTATATACATAAACAAATCGGTATATTATTTACCAATTAATTGGTTGCATATACGTTGTACGTAATTATGCAGTTCATCGTGGGACACTTATTCGCGTGACAGTAGGTACGCGACGTGCATCTCAATATAATCACAACTTAATAGTTATAACATATTATTTTAAATATTCAAAAATATTATCAAAGCTTTGACGCTTTTGTCAGGTTTTTGCAATTTTACTGATTGCCTACACATATTTATATAATTAAACAAACGCTTTAAAAATGTGATAGATACTAAGTTAATATCCTGCCTCTGATCTATACGTAGCATGATTGTTGTATATATGGAATGTGACATTCTCAAAATCTAGTGAATTATTCATTTTGAATGTAGGAAATGGTTTATTACAAATATTTTAATTAGAGTAAACTGTTTTTTTATTTCTTTTATATTTCCATTGTGGGGAGGCGGGTGGCCCTAGTTCTTTGCTGCCATATACATACACCGAACTTTATGAGATCGTCTATCCAGCGGGTTTTAGGTCCTGGGCCCTATGAGCGTTCAGTGTCCCTTAACCTACCTAACCGATTTTTTTTTAAACGGTACATGTTCAAACACGCGCGTTACCATGATCTTACTCCCTACTTCATTTATCGTTTGTCAATTTATGGCTACGGCCGTATGTTGTAGCTTCACTACTGGGAAATGCCAATAGAAATGGCGTATTTAAAAAAAATACTACCTTATTCTTAGGTCAATAATTATTATAAAGCAATCATTATTCGTAGGAAGTTTATCACTTTTGAATGGTCAAAGACATAGCTTATAATCAGTATCTTTAGAATTATCTTCAAATGTGTTAATCGTGCTCATTTTTTGAATAATAAAATGCCTAATTCTTGTCAAATTTGGGATCACAAAGATTATAAAATATATTTTTATATATTAACATTAATTTTACTAATGGTTTTGTAAATGCCTTTAAAAATTAATGAATCTAAAAAATCTTAACACCACTGCACATGGATGTACTGAAATATGACTATATTCTAAAACATTAGAGCGAGATGTTTAAAAGAATACTATTTTATGTAATAAAAATACTTCATGCAGTCATCAAATGTTTAAAATAAATATAAAGGATAATAAGGCTTCAAAATGATATAAATAGATTATCTACAACGTTTAAGTAATGTCCAGGGTTATGCTCTGAAAATACCATAAAAGCTCCATTTTGACCTACGCTGAGCATGTGGGCCGTTAATATACGACCATATTATATTTCCGATACAACATTTCACGGTGAAGTGTGATACGACGAACTGAAAACGTACAAATTTCCGGACACGTATAATTATTTTATGTATCCGCTACTGTTTTATTATTTTAAAGAAAAACTTTCGAAAACCATCCGCAAAACTCCCAAAATAAGGACGAAATACCACGTAGAAAACCTTAATATCTTATCTAAAAGAGACTCTTATATTATTAAGTAAGTCTCTAATCGAACCCAAATACGGGAAGAGGGCTCGATATCTCGGGATGTCGAGGACCGGTGGCAAGAAATAAAACAAGCCATCCAGGGCTCGAAATGGACCGGAGCGCCGTTCCGGTTCGTGAAATCTGTAAAGTTATCGCTCCGTCTCGTGGACAAAATAATTTGACCGTCTGAGCTAGATACCTATGCCATATAACAAAAAAATCTAGCACACTTCATCATCATCATCAGCCTGAATCTATCCACTGCTGGATGAAGGCCTCTTCAAGTTGCTTCCACTTCTCTCGGTCCTGTGCATTGCGTTGCCACGTACTTCCGCAGAACTTTATCATTTCATCGATCCAGCGGCCTCTAGGTCTACCTTGTGGACGTTTTGTACTTCTTGGATACCACTGGATGACTAGATTTGTCCAACGATTGTCTCTTCTTCGAGCTATGTGTCCAGCCCATCTCCATTTAAGGCTTTTAATAAACTCTATTACATCGCAAACCCTTGTCTGCTTCCTTATCCACTCATTCCTCTTTTTGTCCTTTCGCGTTATGCCCAGCATGCACCTCTCCATACCACGTTGTGCTACTCTAAGTTTCTGGATCTCTCTTTTACTTAGGGTCCATGTTTCACACGCATATGTCATCACGGGAAGCACACACTGGTTGAACACTTTGCGCTTTAGGCACAGTGGAAGGTCACTTTTGAAGACATTATTCAGGCGGCCAAAAGCACTCCAGCCTAGCTTTACTCTGCGAACAATTTCATCAAATATACATCCATCTATAGATACTTGTTGTCCCAGATAGATGTAGCTTTTCACCTGTTCGAGCTGAGTGCCATTGATGAGGATCTCTTTTTGGCCTGCAAAGCAGTTGAACATGACTTTCGTCTTTGTTACATTTATTTTCAAACCTACTTTGTTGCTTACTTCAGCGAGTTCCTGCATTCTGCTTTGGAGGTCTTCTGAGTCTTGCGAGAAAATTACTATGTCATCGGCAAAGCGCAGATGACTCAGGTATTCTCCATTTATGGGGATCCCTTTGTCATTCCAGTCAAGTTGCCTGAATAAGTCTTCAAGGGTAGCTGTAAATAGTTTAGGTGAGATTGTATCACCTTGTCGGACTCCTTTGCTGATAGGAAATCTGCGCGATGGTTTATGGAGATTTACAGATGCTGTTGCGCTACTGTATATATTATTGAAAATATTTATATAGCGTCCAGGGATTCCTTGTTTTCTGAGTGCGTCGAGTATTGAACATTTCTTTATCGAATCAAACGCCTTCTCATAGTCTATAAAACCCATGCATAGTGGCAGTTTGTATTCCTGGTACCGCTCTATGATTTCTCTGACGACTTGGATATGGTCCATAGTGCTGTATCCTCCTCTAAATCCGGCTTGTTCTCTCGGTTGGTTCTCGTCTAGTACATTTTGCAGACGGTTTGAGAGAATTTTTGTGAACGTCTTGTAGAGAATAGGGAGTAGACTTATTGGACGATAATTTGCTAGGTCTTCTCTGTCACCTTTTTTGTGAAGAATGACAATGCTGGCATTTTTCCATACCTCTGGGACATCCTCTTTGCATATGCAGGCTGTGAACAATTGTGCAAGTACTTCATTTGCATCCTTTCCTGCTTTTTTGAGGATATCTATATATATATGTTTATAAAATACACATAAAATTTGATAACCATGTTAATTTTCGAGCGCTTAAACCAAATGCCGCCTATTCGACGCTTGCATTCTGACGGTGCTGCTTTACGGTAGCGAATCATGGCACCTTACGAAGGCTCAGAGCAACCGTATGCTGAGCTTCGAAAACAGATGTTTGCGACGAATACTGGGTGTGCGGTGGGGTGGTATGACTTTAAGAGCAACGAGGAGATAAGAGAACGCACCAAGCAGCCTCTCATCACGCTGAAAGTGAAGAGGCGACGTTGGACCTGGCTCGACCACGTGCTGTGGATGCCAGAAGAGAACTTCAACCTGGCTTGCCTGTTCTTCAAGCCGACTGGATTCCGGCGTCCTGGAAGGCCGCTAAATACAATCTACAGACTATATACGGCGGAGCTACGGGATGCTGGTTTGACCTGGAACGAAGCAAGAAGACTGTCGAGCGACAGGGATTCTTGTAGACACTTTGTGGTGTCCATATGTTCCAGCTAAGGGGTCGATATGGCCGAACAATGACATTTTAGTTATTTCTTCATTTGATAAATTCCTGCGGAACACACTTTGACAATAAAATTGCTGATATACACTTCAACGAAATAACATTAAATTAGCTGATAAGTGATACATAAAAAATACGGAAACTTTTTGACCTCATTTTATATTGAAATGTTAAATTTTTATCTAATAAATTCGCTATCAATAATAATAATAACATAAAATTAGCTGATAAGTGATACATAAAAAATACGGAAACTTTTTGACCTCATTTTATATTGAAATGTTAAATTTTTATCTAATAAATTCGCTATCAATAATAATTTTTTTTTTTTTTTTTTTTTTTTTTCGACCATGTCCGATCCTGATAGGATCATATGGGCCTCCACAGAGTGGAGGTTTGTATTGACAGATTTTGTTTTTTACGAGAAATGGATGTCAGCCACTTGCTCAACCTATTAGGTCCATACCCTGACACACACAAATTGAAAAACAATTTTTGTACTTGCCAGACCCAGGATTCGAACCTGGGACCCACGGCTTTGTAGTCCAACGCTTATGCCGCGCGGCCACCGTGGGCAATAATAATAATAACATAAAATTAGCTGATAAGTGATACATAAAAAATACGGAAACTTTTTGACCTCATTTTATATTGAAATGTTAAATTTTTATCAAATAAATTCGCTATCAATAATAATAATAACATAAAATGTGTTATCTGGTAGGTAAATGAACAGACATTTGGATTGGTTTTTATATTTACCTAATGATATTTTTTATTGAAAATATTTCATATCCTCTGATACTTCCAACCAAGGGCAATAACTCTGTTCAACCGAATCATTTCGGATATTGACATATTCCACCTGAGTGAGGATCAGTATAGGTGGGCATTGTTTTATAAATTCTTAAAATAGGGTCTGCTTAGCTCATTCGGCGTACTTTCTTGTATCTAATTTATATATTTTTTTGTTTTTACACTTTTCTACTGTTTATTGCTGATCTATTTCTTTTTTTTTTTTTTTTACATAATACTGTTTTATTAATATTTCTTTGCTTCTAAATGTCATGTTGTGAACGTCTTTAATTAATAATGTGTAATATTCATTATATTTAAAATAAATAAATTTGAATTTGAATAAATTTGAGTAACTGAAGGAAGAATACAATTAATACAAATATTATGGGAAATCCTATTTCATTTTATCACTCTCCAGTGACGGATGCCTTGGCATGTACAAGATCACAATAATTTTCAATTTACTTGATCCCCCAAAAGTGGCTTAAGGGGGAGAGGCATGCCAGTAGAGGCATGCCAGTAGAGGCATGCCAGTAGAGGCATGCCAGTAGAGGCATGCCAGTAGAGGCATGCCAGTAGAGGCATGCCAGTAGAGGCACCTAGCGGAAAATACGAAGCTTGCAATTTGAGATATTTTTTTTGATAATTTACAGTTTCAACTGTATTAATTAATAAATATGTATTTGAAAACATTAAGAAGACCTTTTTTTAAGTCAAAGATAAACTTACAATTGTAGAAAAATGTGAATGTTTTAAATAAAAATACTGGACTTCAAACGCTGCATAATATTAAAGCAGTTTTGGAAAATCCATTAGATTCCTCAGATGTTTAAATTTTTTCTACTTCAGAAATAGTTTCATTTACATACGCAATAATAATATCTGTAGAAGTGGAAAGAAGTTTTTCCATGTACTTATAAAAATTTGCTAAGATAAAATCGTCAAAGACACAAATTTGAAGCATTATTTTATTATTTATTGTAATAAAGCGTTTTTTTTGTTTGTGAATAAATAATAAATTAAATTGTTGAAATATATATGATTTATTGCAATAGGTATTTATTGAAATTTTAGCACCTATTTTTGTTTTTTAGCACATATTTATGAAATTTTAATAACATATTTTCCAATTATATCTACACATTTTAGGTACCTATTATTCATTTTTTAGCACCTAAAATTCCTAAGCTTAACGATAATAAAACTCTTGCTAACAATGCTTGAGATTTGTAGAGGATATAACGAAACTAGGCAGGGCTCGAATGGACTGGAGCGCACCGGAGCCGTGAAACCGGCAAAATTATCGCTACGCCTCGTTGTAAAAATAATTGTACTGTTTGAGCCAAATAGCTAATATAAAAAAAATAATTACAAGATAAAAAGAACTTTTTATATACAACGTTTTTAAATTATCTGTTGAATCATATAAACTTGGCTTGACTACCTTAAACTTTATCCTATAGTCAACTTGCCACTTTATACGGGGATGGCCCTCACTTAGCTTCAATCAAATAATTACAAGATAAAAAGAACTTTTTACATACAACGTTTTTAAATTTTCTGTTGAATCATATAAACTTGACTTCGATCAAAAAAAATTGTACTTGATAGAAATAATACTGAAATGTCGTTTTGACATTTCATATTGATTTCCATAGTAACGCACGTATATATTAATAATTTAGTTGCTAGGACCCCAGACCCCAGACCTCTAGCAACCAATAATAGTGTTTTACTTTTTACGGCTTTCTTCCGAAATAACTTTTCATACAAAACAGAATTAACTGAAAATGAATTCAATTCTACTTAAAGATGGCTAAAAGTATTAAAAGAATGCATTGGCATCGTGTTCTGATATATTCTAAAAGTTTCAAATGTGTAGCTAGTCGGGAAGTTAGTTAAAATCGATTTCAAGATTTGTGCCGGACAAAAAACCACCGGACAAATAAGAATACGAGCTAAGAAAAACGTTGTAAAAATCTAACACACTTATTTTCATAAAACGCACATAGAATTGGATAATTATTATAATATTTTCAGAAAATTAACGAGCGTTCCGGTTCGTAAAATTTACCATTTCGAATGATGAAACTAGAGCAGTCACGTGAGACTCAAAGATCTCATTGAATATTTATGATTTTCTTATAAAATAATCTCCACATCTCCAATATTGTATCTTTTACTTTTTGTTAAAATAATAATATTAGGTAGGTACAATGCCATTTTTATTTATATTAAGTATATATATTATATATATTTTTTTTTATTTTTATCAGTAAATCCATTACGTAAAATAATATGAAATAGTGTAATTAATTATTACATAATTTTAATGTGGTAAAGGAGGCGATTGAGAGGTTAAGAGACACTGCGTTATACCAGTAGCGAAGGGTGGAGGTAGGCCGTTAAGATCCGCCATAAATAGTGCACACTAAACTTTGTCAGACATACGTACCTATTTGTTTTCATTGAACAAATACTACAATAATTTACACATGGTGTTGGTTAGTTTTTTAAAATTCAATTCAACCCTGCGAAAACCAAGTGATAATGGATAATAGTTAAAAAATACCCGTCTATCTATAAAATATCAAAAATTATGCCGTTAAATCATACATTTTGGACATTTTATAAATATAATAATAATTTGTATCTATTATAGTTTAGTTTTTTTTCGACCATGTCCGATCCTAATAGGATCATATGGGCCTCCACGGAATAGAGGTTTGTATTAACAGATTTTGTTTTTTACGAGAAATGGATGTCAGCCACTTGCGCAACCTATTAGGTCCATACCCTGACTCACACACAAATTGAAAAACAATATGTGTACTTGCCAGACCCAGATTCGAACCTGAGACCCACGGCGTGATAGTCCAATGCTTAAGCCGCGCGGCCACCGTGGCACGTTTAGGCAAGGCTTAATGCATTTTTAAAAGACGACCGACAACACGATGTATTTCTAATTCAACTAACACAAATGTGATAATGTATGTAGTAAAATAGTGATTAGGCAGGGTTTAATTATTGATTTTTAAAAACTAACCAACACCATCTGTAAACTGTTGTAGTCTTAGTTGAATAAAAACAAATACGTCTGACTAACAAAGTTTAATGTCTATTATTTATGTCGGATCTTAACAGCCTACCTCCACCATTTGCCACTGATATACAGTAGGGATACAATGAAAAATACATAGGTACTTAAAGTGAAGAAAACAAAATAAAATATTTTTAAAATAATTACCTTTTGGATTCTATCAAAAGAGATTAACAAAATAACACTGATGCTTGATATTTTCGACGCATCTATTTATATACGTGTAAATTTGTATAGATTAGAGCAGGTTTAATAAATTTGCATTTTTTTAGAATGCAGTAAATCTGAATTTATTTTGCAAGGTCAGGTAAACAATTTTTTACTGCGTATATAAACAAATCGGTGTATTATGTACCAATTAATTGGTTACATGTAAGTTGTACGTATGCAGTTCATCGTGGGACACTTAGTCGTGCGCCGCAGTACGTGAAACATGAGTTCGTATAACATTTTATCAAATGACGAGTTCTTCGTTGAACATATTTTCACCGTGGAATACATTTGTGCGTATCTTACAAAATGCGGCGATAGTTTGCAAATAGTACTATACCAATTAGATTCGATACTATTTTTATAAGATGTCTTTATTAGTTTTAAATAATTTAATGTTGAAACTACATAAATAATAAACCTATACGATGTGATTATATTTATAATCTACTTACCTACCTATTTTATAATGTGTGTTCCTTGTATTACGATGGTTTTATTACGTATTTTATTACAACGTTTTTCTAAGCTCGTATTCTTATTTGTCCGGTACAAATCTTGCAATCGATTTTTAATTAACTTCCCGACTAGCTAGACATTTCGTCGCTATAGGATTTGTTTCCCGAATATCCATTTTAGTCGAAATCGACATTTTAATGCAGTTCGATTTCTTTTACCGAACTCTACCGAAATCATTTATAAAAACAATATATTTTTATCTAGAAATAGAGATATTTAAAAAAAAAAACCCGAATAGGCCATATTAAGCAACAATTATTCCGTGCTTTTCTCCCGAACGTCCAACTATCCGTTCCTGAATATCCAAGTTAATTTGTGTCAAAATATACCGCTGGCTGAGTTTTTATTTCCCGAATATCACTTAAGCCAATCAAACCGCGCTGATCTCGTGCATCTCGCTCCCACATTCACGCTGTCTAGCTCTAAAACAATCACGCCCGCAATCATACTTTTTGGCCCTCCGGATTCATCTTTCAAAGTTCGAGCTGTTAAGTATTGTTTTTAAAGTTACCATTGTTTTAATAGTGAGTTCAACAAATTTGAAGAGATAAATCATGGCTGATACGTCACCAGTTCGCCCTGAACTTACAACAGAGTTATGGAAGTGAGTATTTTAACCTAAATAACTGTATTTTGTATCGATGAATAGCGACAAAACCCAACGGTCATTATGAATTATACAGCATTTCTACAGTGTGACCCGGTAACTACCGTAACGTAAAGAATTAATTATTATTTCTTCATCAAACATGGTTTGTCTTTATTTTACTTTTAACGTAGGTACCTATTTCTGTGAAAATAAAGACGGTGATATTATTTATTTTAGAATGCGTTAATAGTTAATTTAATTTATTATTTACGTTACCTAGTAATATTTTATTTAGTTAATATTATACACTTACGATATAATATGTACTAATCTAATATTATCAGCTAATGGTTAATAATTTATACATGCTCACATAGTTCTTATTCCTTACAATAATAAATATATAATATTTATTTGGTGGTTTGTAATAAAACTAACAAGTTCGATTGAAGACCATAATGACGCATTATTTTTCTGTCAATAAGAATATCATATAAAAATGTTACAATATGGAAAGAAAATATAGAAATTGATTGTATTAAAACTTAAATTTTACTTTGGTCCTAATCTCGAATTGTTTAATGAAATTTTGACTACGTCATTTTTAGGGTTTGTATTATATGAAAACAGCTTCCTTTTATTTAATTTGCTTATTTTATTTTGTGTTTTATTTAAATTTACCTTTTTCCAGTACCTTCAGAGACTGTATAGAAGCCCCGTCACCAAACCAAACCCAAGGCGAAGAGAATGAGATGTCCATAATATGTTCCTCTTCTCAAAATTCCTGTGGCGTTAAAAGAAAAATTAATCCAACGGAGTGGACACGAAATGTCCGGAAAAATAAAAGGGAACATGGCGAAGAATACGTCGATATTATGAAGAAAACACATCCAGCAAAAATTGTGAAAAGCACATGTTTCCCAACATGTCATCTAAAATGTATGAGTAAATTTACGGAAGACGAAAGAAAAATTATCCACTCTCAATTTTATAAGTTAAGTGATGATAAAAAAAACCATTATTACAGCAAATATACAACGAGGTCAATACCAACAAGAAAACGGACAAAGAAAGAAACAAGTCGGAAACGCTTCTCATATACTTATTATTTTGAACTGCTTGCCGAAAAAATTAAGGTGTGCCAAAAATTTTTTTGCAGCACTTTAGACATCTGTGATAGTAGAGTGTATTATTTTCACGAGAAGGTGCAAAATAGTGTGACAAATGTGCCTAGAACCCCGACAAAAGGGAAATATGTGAAGAGGTGTACAAGCACTACTGATTTAGATATTGTCCGGTCTCACATTCAATCGTTTCCGGCTGTTGAATCGCACTACTGTCGGAAGAGCACAACCATGAAATATCTTGAAGCATCATTGAACGTACAGAAAATGTACGACTTGTATTTTTCACAAACGGAAAACCCGGTCAAAATAAACATTTACCGTGAAGTATTTAAACGAGATTTTAGCCTGGCATTTCAACATCCAAAAAAAGATCGGTGTGATTCGTGTGAAAAATTTAAATACCTGAAAAATCCAACTGCTGACGAAATTATGGACAACGACAAACATATCCAAAGAAAAGTTGAAGGCGCTGAAGAAAGAACCAAAGACAGAGGTATTATAATTAATACCAATGTTAATAATGTTACTCTCGTTTCTGCTGTGGTAACATTTGATTTACAAAATGTTTTTAGTTTGCCCAAAGCTAATGTTTCCAATTTTTATTATAGAAGCAAAATTAATATGTATAATTTAACCGGTCATTGCAATAGTCATATATATAACGCAATTTGGCACGAAGGATATAGTGGTCGCTCAGGTAACGATATTGCAAGTGCGCTTATTAAAATATTAAAAGCTATCGCTTCGGACAATCCGGATGTCCAACATTTAATATTATGGTCGGATAGTTGCGTCCCACAAAATAAAAACTCTTTCATGAGCACCGCCATAAAAAACTTTTTATTGAATCAGGAGATAAAAACAATTAAAGTCGTAGAGCAAAAATTTTCTGAGCCAGGTCATGGAAACATTCAAGAGATCGATTCAGCACACAGTGTCATAGAAAAATCATTAAGAAACATCGAAATATATAGCCCATTGGGATTAGTTCGCCAATTTTTAAAAATTCGTAGCGTTAAAAATAAATTTGTCGTATTACAAATGATGGCAGGTGATAGTCTTGATTATGGGAATGCAGCGGTAAAACTATTGTACGCACAAATTCCGTACACAAAAATTAAACATATTCGTTATAACCTCGACCAAATTGATTTAGTAGAATATAAAATATCATTTGCCTCAGATTTCATAACAGTTAATATTTATAAGAAAGTTAACCGTACACCGTCTAACAAGGAAATAAGTTTTCCTACAATTCGAAGGATGTCCACTAATATCACGAAATTGACCGAGAAAAAAGTGAAAGATTTGATAGCAATGTTTCCATACATGCCAGACATTGATGTCACATATTATAAAGCTATTTTAGGATTAAGCGATAAAGGACTTTTTCCTAATTCGATTTAGACAAATGTTTTTAGACCTAAGATTAGCATAGATCAACGTTACCAGGCGACATTTTTAATGATCCCGTCTATTAACCAAATACTCATTCACTTATTTTTATTAATTATGTACCGATATGTCTTTGTAAAATTTTATGCTTTTTGTAAAAAATGCTAAATGTAATCCTAGTGCATAAACTAAACGTTTTAAAACATGTTTATGACTACATTTTCTATGTGACTCCACTTGACCATAGTCTTTTTTTTTGTAATTTATTATAAGTAGACTTATTTGTATAAGTGTATTGCAATATTATAATGGGTAAAAAATGATTAATTTTAAATGATTTTAAAAATTTAGATTATTGTTTATGATTCAAATCTGTCAACGAATTTATTATAGGCACAAATTGTCCAAAACCGTTTACTTGTCGAAGTAAAAACTTTTATTTCTATGGATTGAGAACCTCTGAGTCGTGCGTAAATAATTTTTATCCATTGCATGTAATTTGCACTCATGTTTATGTGACATATTTATGTGGCGACTCAAGAGTCTAGACTCGGTATCAATGACTAATTCTGGCAAATATAACAAAAGATCATTGTTTAAATGTGGGTATTTGAAACAAGGTGTTAAGTTCATGGTTAGTTTGAACCATATTTATTTTTCTATTTATATAATTATTATAATCTAAAATGTGTACTGTTAGTTTTCTTATTTTTTGTATGAATACTTATTTGACAAAGATTGGGGTGATCAAAATAAATTATCAACTAACTGTATGAAAATCGTATGTACCTACTCTTCGGAAACTATAAACCATAGTTTGAAAAACATTAAATCATTAATAAATACAAATATTTATTTAATTATCGATACATTTTTGACGAATCCTGAAAATTCCATGTCAATATGTCGACGCATTAAAGAGATATTGCGATTTTAATAAAAACGTCGATATTTTTCGCGACTGCAAAAAAGGTACCTACCAATTTATTGTTTTACCTAATCACGTACGGTAAATAAAGTATTATAATTATATGTTGTATACGTACATAGATATATCTTGTTGTTTAAATAAACTATATTTTTATTGAAGAAATTTATTCGCTATCAATAAAAATGTTGTCTGAAGGTACATCAATTTCCTTTACACGTTTTGTCGCGACAGCTAATCGGTTTACACGATCTGGTTTCGGTGTAGCATGTTTTTTTTTAATATTTTAATCACTCAGGTACCTACGTGATAATATTGGAATATTATTTATATCATTGTGAAAAATTCTTCTGTCTAGAACCAATGATTTTTAATGCGCACTATGCGCTCGTCGAGAGTTTCAAAAACTATGAATGAAGTACAATGCACTTCAATTATCTTTGTTGGTTTCACTATTTTGCTATATTTTTTTCTGTTCACTTGTTTAACTATTTACTTTACTTATACATATTATTATTTTTGATTACTGAACCCTCTCTATTTAATTCTGTATTGAATTTCTATTTCTCTATATCTGTAAGTATTAATTGTCGTATTTGTATTACATAATTGAAGAGGCCTTGTGCTTTCCAGTGTGAAGTATATTATGTTGTTTAATAAAAAAAGGACTAAATACTTGTTTTTTTTATTTATACAAGAATTATGAAGTTTCAAAACTATGGCCCGCGCGACGAACGTAAGTTGCCACGCGGTTTTTCCCCTCTGTTTTCGATCGAGCAAGCGCAAGTGCCTAGCAGTTAGGGTTGCCAACTTTTCCTGTGACGATTACGGGACAAATATCTCAAAACTGAACATCACCATCAGTCAGCCATTACCTAATATTCTGAGGAAACTTTTTATGTGCAACTTAATTACATATACCTATACAGAGCTTTTTTTTAAACAAAGGTGCCGGAACTCACTTCTTGCCAAACTTCTTACCTTCTAAAGAAAATTACATTCAAATATAATTTAAAGCAACCTTTTCTATGCCAGGAAGCGCATAAAAAATTAAACAAACAAACAAATAGGTACACATAAACAACTAAAGTTGTAAAAAATAAGATTGTAAAAACATATATTTGAATAAAAGTATGTGGTGCTTTCCATAGTCCCCATATCCTGAAGCGGGCCCCCAGTCCAGGATCTTTGGCGGACCCTTACCTATACACACATATTACACTAAGATTAAAGGCAGTGTGACCCTCTATAGTAGCGTTTTTCAAATGGTGTTCGAGGTAAAATTAAGGGTATTCAGTGTATCATAAACATTAACCAAAAAATGCAATTCCACAACATTTATTTTAAAATGTAAATACGCCTGAAGGAAAGAAGCTCCGCAAGCGATTTTTTTACGTTTAGAGCAAATTTGTGATGTGCGTTTATCTCACTTATCTGGGCGATCCCCCAGGCTAGAGCCCTGTCAGCCCTCTCGTTTTGGGGGCCATGGTATTTTCAAAGTTCAGTCCAATTCTCGTCTGGCAAATCGTCTCGATTCCTTTTCTTAGCGTTACGAGTCTATGGCCGAATGTCTTACACTGAGTAACCACCGATCAACGTATTTTGAAGGATCGAGAAGTGTCAAAGATGGTCAGGCGAGTTTGATAAACAAAACTGCCGAACCTTTTTTGGTCTTCAATAAAACTCTTATTGGGGTAAAAATTAGATTCATTTTCGAAAATTCACTTTCACGTTCACTTGAAGACATGGTAATATAACTCAAGGCATATATTAAACGCGATGGTTTTCCAGGATATATCTTTTCCTATGAGATGATGCAGGAAAATTAGCTTGTAGTATGTACCTAAGCGCGAACATTGTTTCACCTAATTGCTTTTGAAACATTAAAAATACCGTAAAAAATGTGCCTATAACGCATCGATGACAATTTTGATTTGTAATATATTTGGGAAAACGGATAATTGCTCCCATGTCAATTCAGAAAATTCTTTATTTTTCTTTAAAGAAAGACATTTTATTTTGTTAAAAATATTACTTTCGTTAAATAAATAATTTTCTTTCAAATATGTGATACATCTCGTAAGAAAACAATTAGCATCAGATATGAAATCATTCTTCTCGTTTTTTAGCAATTTATAAATTTCCGGGACAATTGAGTATTCATCCGGGATCTGGGACAGCGATTCCGATTCCGGGAAATTTCGGCCAATCCGGGATGGTTGGCAACCCTACTTGCAGTCCGGTAGTCCATGGGGCTCAAACCTTAGGCAAAATCCGCATGCGACGCCCTTTTGGGTAAGGCAATTATTATTTTTCATTTTTCAACGGCTCTTGGTTTTTTTAGTAAGTACTAATCACCGCTCATGGTTCTAATAAATATGCGATACAAAGATTGTCAGTGTTGCTCAACGATTATATTGCTCAAAATACTTGAAAGAAGATAGCATTTGCTGTAAACATAATGGTTGTGGTACTGAGAAGTAGGTGGGGAGCGGAATAAACGATAGACTCGTATGGTAGGTAATAGATAGGCAGATAATTATCAGCAGGTAATACGTCATTGCAAAACTAGGTAGGTAATAAATAATAAATTCAATATTTGCGGTAATGAGAGTAATAGCTAGGAAAATAATTTCACTAAACTATTATAATATAGCGAAATAGGGGTAATGCTGTGGTACCTATGCATCCCGGTGAAAAGCCTAAAACAATTGAAAATATACATTTTTAGTCGATGGATTATTTTATAACTAAGTATTTAATTATTTATTCCGAAATAAACCGAACATAGCGAATACCGCATATTATTATTACCTATTAAATTAGGTGATTAGGATCCTTCATATAACATAATTAGGTATTTATATAAGTAGTAAAAGTAATTATTAACATTTATCGTGTAAATAAATATAACATTTGAGGTTCGTATTTTTTGACCACTCAGTACTCCGTCGGTCGTGCCGCATTACGCTACGGTCTTAAATCCCGAATATCCATGTTTTGTCCCGAATATCCGCTATTCTGAGAGAGCGCTAAAAATTTCCCGAATATCCAGAGTGAGTACTTGTAAATAAAACGCATTTTCTGTGAATTTAATGATTTATACCAGTATATTATTCTTGGAATCTATTTTTAGATAATGTCGCAATCATATAGTGTAGAAAGAATGATTGATACATCTACTGATATTAAAATATACGACAATGAAGTTTGTTTTTCGTCTCCTGTAAAATTGACATTTGGTCTATTCGGGAAACAAAACCTATAGCGACGATTTGAAACTTTTAGAAAATATCAGAATACGATGCCAATGCATTCTTTTAATACTTTTAGCCATCTTTAAGTAGAATTGAATTCATTTTCAGTTAATTCTGTTTTGTATGAAAATATTTAGGTACCATTATTGGTTGCTAGGGGGTCCTAGCAACAAAATTATTAAATAATATATACGTGCGTTACTATGGAAATCAATATGAAAATGAATGACATTTCATTATTCAGTATTTATATCAAGTTCATTTTTTTTTTGATCGTTTAAGCTAGTCAAGTCAAGTTTATATGATTCAACCGAAAATTTAAAAACGTTGTATATAAAAAGTTCTTTTTATCTTGTAATTATTTATGTGTTTTATTTACACATTAATATTGTAAGTCACCGAAATAGCAATATTTTGATAAATATCTTAAATAAATAATATTATATTTATAATTCCTTTTGTAATATATTAATATTAGCTAGTATTAGTATATTGGTAAGTAATATTGCACTTTAATGGTATAGCATAGCCAATGCCTAGCGTGATAAAACTGTTAAAAGGAAGCTCTCCGATACTTCATGTTAAGGTCTCATGAAAAACAAATGACACTAAAGTTGTGATTATAATATTCTGCTGCACGTCGTGAACTATCACGTTACGCAACGTACTGCAACCATTAGGTAAAGATATCCATAATTTAAGTTATTTTAAAGAAACACCAGGTCATTTGATATTAAAATATATAATAATATACAAATAAATTATCACGAACATGTATCAACTTACCTATGAAACTTAATACCATCTTCTTGCTTATCAGTACGGATAATTAACTTAATTAACTAAAAATATTTACCACCGACTTTATGTTTAACACAAAAAAATCAATTTTAGCCACACACGCTCGCAGGTTATCGACACTTAGTTAAGCAACAAACTAAGATTTGACGGCGACACCATAGCAAACTATCTCACACAATCTTTAAACCTTTTATCTTACTCTAGCGCGTATCGCAGAGATTATAAGGGTGGCGAATACTTTCTCACTCGCACTTATGCATCGTTTTTGTTCAGGCCTTGTCTTACAGCCGTATTCATACAGTCTCGAACCGCACTCAACGCAGTTAGTGGTTTATCGGCCGAATAAAAAAACACATACGTCACGAAGATGCGTACAGGAATGCGCACCAAACTTAAAATGGCGGCGATCTGCGCGATCTGTTAGTGTCCCTTGTCTAAAATGAGTTCATCACAACAAGCGTTCAGTAGGTTTAGTTCGTATTGATTGAAGTTAACTGTCCGTCGTCGTTGAGCTATCGATGGATTCATGATGGTAAAATGCTAAAATTGTAAAAATGTATACAGATATCGAGGATCGATGGAAATGTCAATATTTTCAATGAGCCCGCCAAGCTGTATTGCCATATTATGGAAATGTTTACTGGGTATACTTTATCCTTTTGTGCATTAAGAAGTATAAAATAAATATGCTCGTATTATAACAAATAAATTATTTAAAGTTCATGATAATTATTCATTTATAATTATTAAATTTATATGGTAGGTACCGTTTTGCACATTTTTACACCTATTCACAATTTCAAAATTTTAAATTAATTATCGGGGAATCAAAATTTAAAAGTTAGTAACATTACTCACGGCATGACGCGTATTACGTCAGCGACTTGACGTCACTATTCAACGGACTCTATTTATAAACCTAAATTTTAGGTTTATGCATGCATATTTGCATTCAATAGCTTGTATGCAGTTTGCTTTTATATGCATACGCCAGTTTATAGATATTTAAAAATGTCTACTTTTGGAACATAAAATTCACATTCATTAAAAGATGTCAATATACATTTTTACATTGTATTGTCTTGGGTTACATGACCTGAAAATAGGTACTTAATATCAATCTCAAGTTAATCATACCTTATCAGTAAACCTTCGATTCTCGCTGGCAGGAAGCAGTTGAAATCCCTTTGTTCATATCACACTATCGACTCTTGCCCAACGTATTTAAATCTCTTTCGCAAATTCTTATTTGAAGCGGAACATTCGAATCTGCCCAACTACACTCACTATTGTATAAGTAGTGGATTCAAATAATATAATATGAACCTTATTATAAATTCATATTGTATTATTTCATTTCCAATAACACATAATACTTGAAACATGGTATTCCCACTAAATTTATAGTGCATATTAATATTATGTTACAGAATGACATGTTATCAATACCCTAAAATCGAGGTACTTACGAAACAACTGACTTTTTAGTCGTTTTTAGAACTGAAAATTCAATTTGAAGAATTTGAGCATAATACATCCGTGTTCTCAATTAACATACAAAATCCATTTAAATATCTTTCAAACATTTGATAAATAATTCCTACATATCCAGAAGTGCTTAAAAACAACTACATAAAAAATATCATAATAATTTACATTGAATTTCGTGTTTTACAACTATTAAAATAAATCATGGAATTAATACAGGTAAAATGTTAAGTCATCATTTTTTATGTAGTATTTATTTTATTTAAAAGATATTCAAGCAAAAAAAAAACTATTTGGGGTGTAAAGCGTCAGGTTGAGGTTCTTTACCAGCTGTTTGTTGGCGAATCTACAATCTGCCTGTAAAGTCGCCTAGTGTAATCATCGAACAAGCTAAGAAGCAGGTTCTAAACACTCTACCGAGAAAAGTTGCAACCCGGTCAACAGCGTGTGGGCCTACTGCGTCTGCGCAGTAGAGCGCAGTAGCAACCTCCCGGTAAAAAAACGAACTACGTTCTGTCAAAATAGTCGCTGGCTTGTGGTTTCTCAGCGAATGGAAAGTTTTGTGTGTAATCATCAAATCGCAGTAGCTGAATCGCCCGCTTTTAAATTCGGCAACAAACAGCTCGTAAAGAAGCTCAATGTAATTGACGCTTAAGAAAACACTAGATTTAACGCCATACACCAGATGCAAATTTTTCTCATGAAATTTCTTCATAATATTATAACATTGTTATAATATAATTAAAAATACATATTTTTAGGTATTCGGTACCTACTGAATATAGTATGAGATTTAAAAAAATATTGAAAATACATAATTATTATAAAAAGTTTTAGATAAAAAGTTGAACTATAGATCTACCATCATAAATTGGCATTTCAGCGAGGGCGCTAGTATGACATTGAGAATATTACCATAACTAACAAAAAATGGTAATTTATAATTTTTTATTGGTAGTAGATTTCTGTAGTAGTAGAAACATGTTGTAAAATTAAATGGCATTTGTAACAAATTTATCCTCGATAGACAATTTTAGTTTCAAATTCGACCGGCTGCCAACTTACGATGGTAGATCTTTAACATATTTCACTCTCCGGGTATGTGCTCTTGTCATTTGAACCTCAAAACAACATATTTAAGTAAAAAGATCCCATTGGAACCTACTTCGTCCACTGACCAAATGCGTAGGTATCTGCTGTTATTATAATATATACTATATAGGATAACTCCTGACGACACTGTCAAAAAAAAACAAAATTGCGTAAATAGGTAATGTTATTATTTTGCTTGTACAAACATTAGTGTCCATATTTTTTATACGGAGTCGAGTCATAGACCCTGAAGGCAATGGAGCCGAAGGCAATTGGTGCCTTCGAGATGTGGAATTGGCGCCGAATGCTTCGTATTTCTTGGACAGAACACAGGACGAACCAATCAATTATCCAGAGACTGCAGATAAAAGAACGGCTCTCGACAATATGTCTGAGATACTTTTTGCAGTTTTGTGGACATATTGTCCTTCGCGGACTGGACAACCTAGAGAGACTGATGGTTTTGGTGGGAAGGCGAAGCAGAGGAAGACCGTCTGCGCGCTAGAGCGACTATGTAAAGGAGCTAACTGGCATCATCCATTCTGCCCTGAGAGAAGCGGAAGATCAAGAGGGATGGAAAGTCTTGGTCGCTCAAAGGATGGAAAAATGCAAACGTGGTCACAATCCTCAGCCACGATGGTACGACCAAGAAGAATATTATATTATTATAATTACATTAGACATTGTCATAGACGGATCAATAGCTTAAATAATAAGAACAATCAACCATAACTTAAGTTTGAATCCCCTTCGATCGATTCATGCATGTTTTACAAAATTTATTTAAGTAGTTAAGTAATTATTTTTAATATAACAAAAAATGTTATAATACAAAATATATATATAAAATTTAACTCCCAATATATGTATAATATTGGGAGTTAAATTTGGCATTATCATCGATTATCTTATATCGGCTGAGCTCTCAAACTGTCTGGAGATTCTTCGTAGGTTGTATTTTTCAATCAGATTGTCCCAATCTTCTGGTTTGTTGGCCTTGATGAACGTACACATCTTCGTCGCGATACCCACCAGCGCTGGAGTACATTTTGCACACGATGTTTTTAGAACCTCAGTTAGTATACCTACAATAAGATTAATAAAAGAATATTATAATATATAAACATAAACAGTGTTATAATATATTAATTGACCGGGTGACACAATTAAAAAACAAATTTATTAATTATTTAGAGTGACGACTATTAAAAATCCTTCAAATTAAGTGCAAAACTATCTCGCATACTTAGTCAAAATAGTTTTATTATAGTCTGGTTTTATAATTAAATCGTTTTATTGATGTTTCCTAATTGTTAAAATTATAATCAATAATTTTATAAACAACCCCGAACTTTGTAAAAGAAAGTTTGTAAATGTTTATATGACAAAAGCGCGACCCAAATTGAGGTGCATGTCGCCTACTGTCACGGGCTGCCGCTACAGGAAAAAGTATTTAATGTTGTTGTTCTTGGTGTATTTAAAGATGTTACCAGACTGATGCTCCCATGCCGTAATCACTAAAACAACAATGAGGTCACTTCACGTTGAACTGCACTGCATTCTGATTTCGACAGATTTTTCTAACTGACAATGATTATATTTTAAAGGTTCACGATGTGCTACGGGATGGGAGCATCAGTCTGATAACATTTTAAATACCAAGAAAAACGATATTACACACTTTTTTTCTCATAGCGGCAGCTGACTGTGACTTCACGTGATAGGGTGCGACGTGCATCATAATATAATCACAGCTTTACGGCCTTCATTGAAGGTGTCTGTGACAAGGGAATGAATGCATTATCAGTTCAAAATTTTATCAAAAACAAAGATCATTACAATCAAACAAAAAATATTTATTGCAAATAGTATGAGTTTTTAAAACGTAGTATTATTTTAAAGATTTATTTTTATAATCATACGAAATGAAAGATTTGGCTTAAAAACTGATGATCTCACTTCTAAAGTATTTTCCTTCCTGTAAACATGGCCCTTCATCCATCAAGCACTTGAGGTCATTCTTAAGGAGCATTTCGTCCGCGAGGTGGGCGTCGATGTCAAAGTTGCTGTGGTCATCGTCAGCCAAGGTTATTAGAACTACTTCGCACATACACAACAACAGCGCAAGGAATACCTGCGTCTTCATTGATGGAGATTCCTGTGAACTATTTATTTATTCAGAACTATAGTAATATTCAGTTATGAATAGTAAATAAAAGAACCTGCAGTAAACAAAACTCAATACACAATAATTGAAGAGCTCGTGAGTAAATAATATTTTTAACCAACATAATATGATACAAGTTATGTCATATTTTTCTTAACAACTAGATTGGATCAAACAATAATATAAAAGTACAACGCTTTTATTAGCTCGTATTCTTGTTTGTCCGGTGGTTTTTTGTCCAGTACAAATCTTGCGATCGATTTTTAACTAACTTCCCGACTAGCTAGACATTTTGAAACTTTTAGAATATATCAGAACACGATTCCAATGCATTCTTTTGATACTTTTAGTCATCTTTAAGCAGAATTGAATTCATTTTCAGTTAATTCTGTTTTGTATGGAAAGTTATTTCAGAAAAATCCGTAAAAAATAAAAGACTATTATTGGTTGCTAAGGGGGTGGTCCTAGAAACTAAAATATTCATATATACGTGGAATTATACCATGGAAATCAAAATGAAATGTCAAATGACATTTCAGTATTCTATATTTTGTTTATTTGTTTTTTTTTTTTTTACTTCATATGAAGTACAAGTTTGAGCATAATGAGCTTAATAATTTAACAGAAAATTTAAAAACGTTGTATATTAAAAGTTCTTTTTATCTTGTAATTATTATATTGAGTATCAAAATGATACATTTTCTTTTTGGAAACTGATTTGATTAGAAACAAAAATGGACCCCTGTACGGGAATGAGACGATTCGGCGCCGCCGACTGCGCAGCGAGCTAGCAGAAGATCTCAACCTTTGACAATATCAATGCCAGACAATTCAGTACCGAAGGTTGGAGGTAGGCTGTTAAGATCCACCGTAAATAGTGCACATTAAACTTTGTTAGTCATACGTATTTGTTTTTATTGTATACTGACACTACAATTTACAGTTGGTATTGGTTAGTTTTTAAAAATCAATTAAACCCTGCCTAAACCAAACCATAATAGTTTTGCTATATTCTGGACGATGCGATAAAATTGTGCACACTTTTTCATTCATACTTATTAGAGCCCTGCCTCAACCAAACTATAATAGATAAAAAATATTATTATATCTATAAAATAGTCAAAGTTATGTATTATTTAATTGCATAATTTTAGATATTTTATAGATATACGAGTATTTTTTGACTATTGTTAGCTATTGCCCGGTTTTCGAATGGTTTAATTTGATTTTAAAAACTAACCAGCACCATTAAGTAAATTGAAGTCTTATTTCAATGAAAACAAATACAAATGACTGACAAAGTTTAATGTGAACTATTTACGGCTTAACAGCCTACCTCCGTCCTTGGCCACTGTCGTATGGTGTTTATATGGTCTAACTGAGGAACGGATATGGTGAAAGAATAAAAAAATAAATACCTTCGATTATTAAAATAGAATGTTAAAAAACACCGACGCTCGATTCTTCGATGTATCTCTTTTTATACGTCTTGAATGATAAATAAAAATGATTGAATCAGATGTAATTATGCACGTGTCTCATAATTGCAAGACAATTAAGTAGATGTAGAGAAAAATATGCAATTACAGTGGATAGGGATCTAGGACGATTAGGCAACACCAACTGAACGCCGCAGATAGGATATTGACATATTCCATCTGTATGAAGTGGATGTTGTTTCATAAATTCTTAAAATATGATTCACACAAGGCCTGCACAATAACGAACCATAAGTGCGAGTGAGTAAGCATTCGGCACGCTTATATCTCCGCACTATGCGTTGGAGTGAGATAGAATTTCTACGTCTGAATTAAATATTTTTTCAAAACGTCGCCGGTGAAAATGGATTAGACTGATTACATTCATTTAAAAACTGCGTGCACTTGTCGCTGAAATTTATTGTTTTTGTGTTAAATATAAAGTTAGTGGTAATTATTTTTAATTATTTTAGTAGAACATAATATTATGGTTAACTATGTTGTGTTTAAATTTGGCAGCCGTACTGAGAAGCAACACTATGGTATAACGTTTCATAGTTAAGTTGATAATAATAAAATAATAAAAGGCGAATGCAAAGGAGTGCAGCGAGTTAGCCACGTGTTAAAAGTCTTCCATAATAGGATTTTTCGAAAATGCGAAGAAGACATGGATGACACACAATTTGGCTTCAGAAGTGGTTTGAGCACTCGCGAAGCACTTTTCAGCTTGAATGTTCTAGTGCAAAGATGCCTAGATGTTAATGTTGATGTTTATATGTGTTTCATCAATTACGAGAAAGCATTCGATACTGTTAGGCATCCTAAACTTCTCGAACTCTCACAGGAGAAAGGCATCGATGCAAGAGACATTCAACTGAAAGCTAACTTATATTGGAATCAAACAGCGAATATTAAGATTGAAAACGAAATCAGTGGAGAGGTAAAAATTCGTCGCGGTGTAAGACAGGGGTGTATATTGTCACCTTTGCTATTTAACATGAACTCGGAAGCTATTTTCAAGGAAGCCTTACAAGATGAATCGGTGGGTATTATGGTTAATGGCAAACATATTAACAATTTACGATATGCCGATGATACTGTGCTGATTGCTGATAGTTTAAAGAGTTTACATCAACTGGTAGAAAAGGTTATTGAGGTCTGTAATTCTTATGGTTTAAAAATGAACCTCAAGAAAACAAAACTATTACTAGTATCAAAAGCAGCGACACCAAACACCAACACAAATTTTGTCATTAACAGCGAACCAATCGAACGTGTGACCCATTATAAATATTTAGGTACATGGGTCAATGAGAAATGGGACCAGTCCCAGGAAATAAAAACTAGAATTGAGATCGCAAGGAGCGCCTTTCTCAAAATAAGACGCCTCCTTAGCAATCGAGATCTTAACCTAGGTCTGAGACTGCGTATGGTACGTTGTTATGTGCTCTCAATTCTTTTATATGGTATGGAAGTATGGACGCTAAACCAAGAGATGTCACGGAGACTTGAAGCTTTCGAGATGTGGCTGTATAGACGCATCCTCAAAATTCCTTGGACTGACCGGGTGACAAATGTTGAAGTTCTCAATCGAATGGGGAAGGACCGAGAAGTTCTACGTAGTATCAAAACCAGGAAACTAAAATACCTCGGCCACATTATGAGAGGACAAAAATACAGCATTCCCCAACTTGTCATTCAAGAAAAAATCAATTGGAAGCGAAGCAGAGGACGGCGCCGCATTTCGTGGCTTAAGAACCTCCGTGATTGGTATGAGTGCAGCTCCACCGAACTGTTCCGGGTAGCAGACGACAAAAATAAGATCGCCTTGATGGTGACCGACCTCCGCTAGGGGATGGCACAATAAGAAGAAGAATAAAATCGGGATTCTACTATGCGTTATATCGTCACCTAACTATTAAGACCTTGTAAGTCCGATATTATGGAAAAATGAAGTTTTTTCAACAAAATTTAAACAAAAAAACATTTTAAATCATATCAAAACCTCGGTTCTCTAGACTAGTATGCTGTCCATATATCGTCAAATTTTAAAAAACTTGTAGGTGGTTTCAAACATGGACTCATCGATTAGAGAGGTGTTTAAAATATTGTTTTTATTACGTTTTTTCCTTCCCCTCAACATTCTTCTCAAACAGACTTACGAGGTTTTAATAGTAAGGTGACGATATGCAAGAAACACGGCTTCATTTTGCCGAAAAATAAGCGCTCCCTATATATCATTACTCTGAGGAGCATAATTTTCTGTATTTTCTCTTATACTGTTTCTATTTATTTGTTTTTTATTGAACTCTTTCAATGCCATTTATTTGTTTTTTCATGTCATGTTGAGAATGTCTTGACTTTTAAAGTTCAAATATATGTAAATAAATAAATTGCATTTTGAATATTGATTTCACTAAACCTGATTTGCACTTTTTTTTCTTGTTTTACGAACTTCGCAGCTATAAGCATGGTAGTTATTACAGTATGATTTAAATATGTAGATTATGAACAAAAACACTTGCAATAATTTTATTATTCGTCGATGTTTTTCGATAATATAATGAATACAGATCCGTGGAAAAAACTAATGTAAACAAAAATCACATTGCCATTCACCTTAACGATAGGTAGGGGGCACACCAAACATCCTGGTCCGGGACCCGCTTCTGGCCATGATTGAAACTTTTGTTATTAACGTCGCATTTTCTTTGATACTTACTTAACTGACGCTACATACCATTCAGGTACATGGCTGATTGCTTAACTATCCACCATGAATATATATCCCGAGATCTCTCTACAGTTGGTCACACTTCGTCCCTTTTGACGATATCCGCCCATCTGCTTTAGGGCGGCCCAGAAGCCGTGTGCCGGGAGGGGTTCCTTCATTAAAATGTCTTCAATATTTTTTTAAATTAAAATATGTACAGGTTTATTCACGAATATTCAGCTGAAAAACGTTTTGGTTTTCAGTAATACTGTAATACTGAGTGTGTAAATTATTATAATTATATTTTCGTTTATAAACTTTGTAATCTTTAAAAACTTTTTTAAGTACATATTTAATTAATAGATAGATACGATAAAAATGAATGTTTTATTTCCCCCTGGCTGTTCTGTTTTGTCACTGTTTTGTTTTTACATGTTCTGTTTATTCATGGAACCGTTTTTGACATACTAAAATTGATATTTTTAATTTTTGCACATTCAACGAAACTTCACTTCAGTGAAACGGCAAATAATTTTCAACTATAGGTGCGCCGAAATTTTGGACTCGCTGGCAATCGGAGAGCGAACGTCGAGGTGCGAACACGTCAATTTGTTTCGTGATGGTGACGGGGGTATTGATTTTTAAATCGTGTAAAGATGACTAAAAACGTTACCCATTTACTTGAAAAAGAAAACATGTCAATGAATATATTATTATTGTTACTAATAGAACAATAAACAGAACATTAAATGGACGCATGTTGGATTTATATGACAAATTATATTTCGTTAATTTGCACAATCCGCGCATCGCCTAGTCACGATCTTTTTAGACCATGCCTCAACTGAGGTATAGCCTTAATACCACACTTGCCTGCCCCTTGCTACGCCACTGGTAACGTAGTCAATATAATACAATAATTATATCTATATAGATCTTTATGATTTCGTTATGTATGTATAGTTATGCAAATTATATAATTCATACAAAACAACGATAATAAGAAATATTCTGAGAATATATTATGTATAATAATAATAATAACACTTATAATTGTTTTACGAGATTATCCTTATCCTTGGTGATACATAATAATGTACATTAAATTAATCAGCATTCAGTAGCGTAACAAGGGTAACATACTATGCTATATAGCAGGGATGGCGAACCTATGACCCGCGGGTCAGACGCTGACCCACGCAGGCTTTTTAAATGACCCATGCGTTGATTTTTACAACGTTTTTCTTAGCTCGTATTCTTATATGTCCGGTGGTTCATTGTCCGGTACAAATCTTGCAATCGATTTTTAACTAACTTCCCGACTAGCTAGATATTTGAAACTTTTAGAATATATCAGAACACGATGCCAATGCATTATTAAACTTATTTTTTATATCATAAAAATTCAAATTTTCTAGAACATCGGGATTGAAAACGATACCACGTGAGAGCAGGGAAAAATGCTTTAAGAGCAGAAGTGAATGAAAGGCGAGCATGCCTTGAAGAAAGTTAGTCAGAAATACTCGTTTGAGAAGGTGTCAAAAGGAAAATAATTATAAACTAAAATAAAGATGACTCCAGATAATGGAGCCATACTCAATAATTCTCCGTACTAACGACACATAGAGTGTACGTAAAACAGTTGGATTCTTGAATGACTTGGCTTGTCTCATGACGAATCCTAGAAGCTTGCTCGCACGCAATGCCATAGAAGTGATGTGCGAGCGAAATGATAAACGTGAGTCAAACAATATGCCAAGATCTTTAATTTCTGATTGATGCTTCAGTAATTTATTTGACATATTATAGTTGAATATAATTGGAGATCTTGATTTCGAAAAGCTAATACACACACATTTATCAGTATTAAAATCGAGTTTATTTTTTTTCGCCCAATTTTCAATTGAATTAAGATTATTTTGTAATATGTGACAATATAATTCACTGTGAATTGACGCATGTAATTTTAAATCGTCTGCAAAGAGTAAAAACTGGATTCCATTTATAACATTTACAATGTCATTAATGAATATAAGAAACATAATTGGGCCAAGATTTGATCCTTGGGGAACACCTGAATAAGTTTGAAAGACGTCAGATCTACACCTTGCATACGCCACATATTGACAGCGATGCGAAAAGTAAGATTTGAAAAAGTTGATAAAATTTATAGATTCACCTACTGCACTTAATTTGA
The DNA here is from genome assembly GCF_057557595.1 of Rhyacophila brunnea. Classification (NCBI taxonomy): domain Eukaryota; kingdom Metazoa; phylum Arthropoda; class Insecta; order Trichoptera; family Rhyacophilidae; genus Rhyacophila; species Rhyacophila brunnea. The sequence goes on along the minus strand of NW_028232816.1, from coordinate 11,385,829 downwards.
TAATGAGTTTATCATGATCTTCCCGATCAAAAATCTTTGACATATCTGCATAAATTGCGTCCACTTGACAATGTACGTTCAGCGAATGAGATATGTACTCAATATACGTCATAAGGTTTGTAACTGTTGACCGAGCTGATCGAAATCCATGCTGAGCGTCAGTCAGTTGACCGTCTACATGTTTATAAATATACCTATGCAAAATAGACTCAAATAATTTGGCTGGTTCAGATAGAACAGCCACCGGGCGAAAATTTATTATTTCAGAGCGCGAGCCTTTTTTGTGCACCGGACGAATACGGGTAGGCTCCAACAATCTGGGAAGACAGAAGTACTTAGGCTGAGATTAAATAAATATAGTAGGGGGTCACTTAACAACTTATATGACAGTCCTTTAAAATGCAAGGGGGGATACCATCAGGACCTACCTACTGAGGATTTTGGATATAGTCGAGAGAAAGCATACACCATGTTAGTCTCATCCAGAAGACCAATATCTAGTACTGGCCAGGAAGATGAAATACTCTCCGGGTGACGTGTGGGCAAATCGAAGGAGCTTTAGAATTGACAGACATAAAATATTGAGCGAAACCGTTAGCAATGGACTGGGAGCCACACAAATATTTTCTCTATGCATAGATACGAGGGTGGGTCAATAATTCCTTAGAAAAAAGCATTAAAACAGTTTTGATTTTTGTATTTTTTTTTATTTCTCAACAAAATCTCCTTGGAGCTCAATACACTTGGTTAGACGTTTCTCAATTTTTTTTAAACCGTCAGAAAAATAAGTTTTCGGAAGGTCCTCAAAATAAGCATTTGTCCGATCGATGACTTCTTCATTTGAAAAAAAACGTTGTCCACTTAGCCATTTTTTTAAGTTTGGGAAAAGGAAAAAGTCACTGGGGGCTAAATCTGGCGAATACGGTGGGTGGTCGACCAATTCGAACTTCAATTCTTCAATTTTAGCCATTGATCGTAAACATGTGTGAACACGGGCATTGTCCTGATGAAAGAGGATTTTTTTTCCTGTTTAAATGAGGCCGTTTTTCTTCAATTTTGTTTTTTAGCTGGTCCAATAAAGATGCATAATAATCCCCTGTTATTGTTTTTCCTTTTTCCAAATAGTCAACGAAAATAATTTCACGTGCATCCCAAAATACAGTAGCCATAACCTTACCAGCTGATTTTACGGTTTTCGCCTTCTTTGGACATGGTTTGCCTTCGCAATCCACTGCTTTGACTGTTCTTTTGTCTCGGGAGTATAGTGGTGTATCCATGTTTCATCTACAGTCACAAAGCGACGAAAAAATTTATCCGGATTGCGTTGCATGAGCGACAACAGGGCTTTAGAGGCCACCACCCTATTGCGTTTATTGTCGACTGTGAGCAAACACGGCACCCATCTTGCAGAAATTTTTTTCATGCCCAATTTGTCATGTAAAATAGAAATGACGCTACCTTTTGAGATCCCTGTAACCTCAATTATCTCACTCAACTTTAATCTTCGGTCACTTAACACCATATCGTGGATTTTATTGATCATTTCTGGTGTAGTCACCTCTACAGGACGTCCTGAGCGTGGTTCATCCTTTGTTGATGTACGACCACGTTTACATTCATTTAACCAGTTATAAATAGTTGCAAGTGAAGGAGCAGATATGCCGTGAACTAAATCCAACTCATTTTTTATTTCTTTTGCTGTTAACCCTTTTATATTAAAATGTTTAATAACAGCTCTAAAATCAATTTTCTCCATTTTCCATTTTTCCATTTTCCACAAGCAAATTTTTTTTTAAATGTACGAGAAACACACAACAACCCGACCAATCTGATTGAAACTTCGCAGCATACTGAATCGGTAGTGCCGCTGCATGAAAACAAACCGCTTACAGTACTAGTCGCGCCACCTGTCGGCTCTTCTAAGGACTTATTGACCCACCCTCGTAGTTTTAATACAAAAACTTGTTGTAGGTATATATAGTTTATTTTCAGATATCGAATAAGATTATTCTGTCATTGGAGTACTTAGTATATTAGTATGTAAATCATAATAATGTGTAATAAAAGGGTCAAAAAGCGGCGGGATGTAGCCGAGATTTTAGATCAGATGCTGAGGATGAGGAGACGTCGGGATGGGGAGGGGGATATAACCACTAAAAAAACAGATTTTAATAAAAATCTCGACGGGATTTGAACACGTATAACCATTGGTGCATTAACCAATTATGCTACGAGACTGCTATCAAATTACGACAATTTAAACGAGTATGTCATACACGAAATGCTTATAAAATTGCATTATTATTAACTATCGGTTTTTGTATATTAAACTTGTCTTTGACCATTCAATTGTGATAAACATCCTACAAATAATATCACACTTGAATGGTCAAAGACATAGCTTATAATTAGTATCTTTAGAATAAATTATCTTCAAATGTGTTAATCTTGCCCATTTTTTGAATAATAAAATGCCTAATTCTTGTCAAATTTGGGATCACAGAGATTATCAATATAATTTTTTATCGTAAATATTTTACTAAAATTATCTCGTCATAAATTATACTAATGGTTTTATAAATGCGTTTAAAAATTAATAAATGTAAAAAATCTTAACACCACTTCACAGTTATGTACTGAAATATAACTTTATTCTAAAACGTTAGAGTGAGAGGTTTAAAAGAATACTATTTTATGTAATAAAAATACTTTATGCAGTCATCAAATGTTTAAAATAAATATAAAGGATAATAAGGCTTTAAAATTATATAAATAGATAATCTACAACGTTTAAGGTATGTCCAGGATCAAGCTTTTAAAATAGAAAAAAGCACCATTTTGACCCACGCTGAGCACGTCCGCCCGAGCTAGTCAAAGAATCTAGTTTATCATCAGTTTTGTTTTTGTTTTGTTACGCCAAAGAAGTATAACTTCTAACGCGCGTACATAAGTACACACACACCGATTTTTTTTTCAAATATTATTTTATAGCAAAAACCTACATACCTACATTTATTATGTTAACATTTAAAAATATGTATTGATCATAATTATAGAACTAGTGATATTTTACGAATAATTTGAATATATTGATATTTTTAACTAAAGCCCTCAAATGTTCATCAAGTGAAAATAAGTCCCGGCTGCAGGAAAAGCTTCTTAAATTCAACGCTTGTGCAGTCATCAATAATTATAGAATAATTGAACATTTTTGCACGGATGTTTTCTATTTCAAAATAGTATTATGTCAGTGGCGCACCCAGGATTTAATATTGGGGGGGCCAAGGAGGAGAATGTAAATTAGTCCCATAGGCTCTTTTTCTTCTTCACAGTCTAATTTCTCGTTGTCTATTGCACTCGGTGTACCTACACCATGGTCCCCACATCCTAAAACCCTCAGGCTAGGATATTTAGCGGGCCCCCGAAGATTAAAGGTAGTGTGAAACACTACATTAACGTTTTTCAAATTGTGTTTTAGTTCAAATTAAGGGTACTTATACAGTGAATTATGGGCGATTTTCAATACATCCACTTTAATAATGGAGCTGTCGAGTATCGACACGTAATAATCAAAAAATATATTGCACAGTTATATAAGTAATTGAAAATGTTCATGGCCATGAAGTATAATAGCGCCGCAGGCGACTTTTTTACTATTAAAGCTAATTTATGATGTGTGTTTATCTCACTTATCTCATCAACCCGACACGCCGGACCCCCCACAGCCCGGGCCCCCAAGCTAGAGCCCTGTCAGCCCTCCCCAGCCATGACCTACACCACTCCGGAATTCGGGTGGACACTGAGAATTTTTTGATAGTTCCATTAGGGATTGGGTTTCTAAAAAAACCTGACATTAGTGTTTCGAAATTTTTGTTTTAGAAATTAAAATCTAAAAAAATGTTCTAAAAAGGGTGCTGGAGAATTACAAATCATTTTTTTGCCAGTGTTTTTATTTGTCTAAGCCCAAAGGTTTATTCGCTTTCAATTTCAATGGTTAAAATCATTCTGATAATTTTCATGTTTGGGGGGTGTCAGGGCCCCTTGCCTCCCCCCCCCTGGGTGCGCTACTGTAACCATCTCACTTCAGTGTGAAAAAGCAAACATTCGTACTTAGCTTCCATAGAATTTTTTTAAAAATGCCTGTTTTTAAAGGTCTGGATTTGATGAAATTTACCATATTGGTCTAGTACAGGTTTTAGCACTGCGGTAATGTTTTCGAAACTATAGATTCCCTGTGTAAATAAAACAGTGCGTAGATATAATGTTAGGATTTCTTGTCTTTGTGAGAGTAACAAATCCTTCAAATGAGCCTAACATTGACGGAGCACCATCCGTACAAATTCCTCCATGATATTTTAGATTGTTCTAAATATGAAGAAATAGAATCAAAAACATCTTGTCATGTCGTACGCTCGGTGAGTTCTTTGCAGCATAGATATTGATCCACTATTTTGTTTTCATTTATGAAACGAAAACCTGTGAGGCCAACGGTAGACGCGTGCGATCGATTCGGTAACATCGAAATCACATTAAATCTTTCATCGGCTTTCATAATTTCATGAAGGACTTTTTCGGTTTTTGCTATTTCGCGGATTTTTCTGCTTTTATCATTATTTTCGCGGTGCACTTGCAACAAGTCAGCGGTGCACTGGTTAAGAACCACTGGTCTAGAGCCAAAATATTTATGCTGAATTCCACCGATAAAAATGTTTTTTTTTTTTAATTTACACCACCACCGACTGTGGTGGGCATGGCCCCCACATCATGAATGTTTGGCGGGCCGACTTACATATCACCAGGGTTAAGGGGAATGTGATGTTCTACAGTAGTGTTCCCAAATGGTATTCCGTGGATTTATCTATATTGTTAAATAATTCCCTTGAATTCTTGATTTGTCGGACCTCATATCATATTATCGATCGTTATCATACTATGAACCACTGGTCGCGACCCCCTCTTGTGGTAGCCAAGTAGCATTCGACCCTTCGATATTGGATAAATAACCATTTTTATTTTTCTAGAAACATTAAAAATAATTGTAATATAAAATGATACACGTGAATTATTATCATGTAGTTACGTATATCATATTTTCATCATACTTCATATTTTTTATGTTAATTTTGATGAAGTAGTATAGCGCCAAATGCGATTTTTTTTTTATAATATAACAAATTTCTGGTGTGTGTTTATCTCACAATTAGACGAGCCGCCACGCCGGGCCCTCTTAAGCCCGGGCCCCCATGCTGTAGCCCTGTCAGCCCATGGTAGTGGGTGTAGTCGTACTTTTAGCCGAATTTTTATCGTCGATTTTGGGTTTTTTAATAGTGAAGTTCCAAAATATTAATTGAAAATGGAAAAAAAAAGTATTATTGCATTTAACTTATAGGTACACAAGCCTACCCAACAGAACACAGCCTAATTTCTCGTTTATCGAACTTTTGTCTATTGCACTCGGTGTACACCACTCCGGAATTCGGGTGGACACCGAGAATTTTTTGACATTTCCATTAGAGATTAAGTTTCTAAAAAAACCCGACATTAGTGTTTCGAAATTTTTGTGTTAGAAATTAAAATCTAAGAATTTTTTCTAGAGGGTGCTGGAGAATTTCAAATCCTTTTTTTACCAGTGTTTTTATTTGTCTAATCTATTGGCTTTCAATTTCATTATTTTTGGGGGGGGGCCAAGGCCCCTTGCCCCCCCCCCCTGGGTGCGCCACTGTATTATGTTATGATAATACATCGCGACAATTACTTATATAAATATATTTGATGAAATTCGTTTTATTATTTTTTCACTTCTGTTGGATTCACTCAATATATTTTGCATTTTAGCAGCACATAACGTATAATTCATTTACAAAAACGTAAACGAGTGTGCTTTCTTAATACATGTTTAAAACCGGTATTTCGGTATTGATAAATACTGGAATACCAGTTTTGAAATACCGGTATTGCGATCCCTTAATTTAAACATTCGACAAAGCACATTAAATTCATTTGTCAGTTTTAACATTTATGCAAATTGATTTGCATAATCTTTTCATATTTTTTCTATTGGTTATAATATACATATTTTCTCTGAAGTGATTTCAAAATTATGTATGTTCAATAATTAGAATATTTCTTAAATCTTGTGAATTATTCGTTGAATAAAAAAAGTAATTACTTAAAAAAATAATAGATTTATTATTACTATCATACAATATAAGTACCAATAAATTTAGCAATGGCTTAATTTTATTATTTTAGCGGATTTCCTCAGCCATATTTTTGAGCCAGCTTCTTCCAGTCTTCGGGCTTGTTGACTCTGATGAATGTAAATATTTTCGAGACGATATTCTCCTGAGCTGGATTACACTTTGCGCATCTTGTCCGTAGGATATCTGAAAGATTATCTTCAAAACAAAACACAATTAACGTAATATGTGTGTCATACAGTGATTCTCAACTGGGTTCCGCAAGCTCTGTCAGAGGCTCTGCGAGAATTCAGAAAAGATCACCCAAACTGTAGTAGGTACGTCTTGAGACCTTTTTAATAATGAGCTAAAGGTAAGATTTCACGTCATCCGAATTTAAGGCTATACTTCAGCTGAGGCATGGTCTAAAAAGATCGTGACTACGCGACGCGCAGATTGTGCAAACGACGCGTGCAGAACAAAACATAATTTGTCATAAAAATTCAACATGCGTCAATTTAATGTTATGTTTATTGTTATATTGGTAATAATAATAATATATTCATTGACATTTTTTTCTTTTTTGAGTACATGCGAAACGTTTTTTAGTCATCTTTACACGATTTAAGAATATATTAATCCGACGCCATCACAAAATAAATTGACGTGCTCACATCTCGATTACCTCTCTCCGATTGGCAACGAGTGCGGAATTTCGTTCCACCTATTGCTGAAAAATATTTGCTGTTTCACTGATGTATGCTCTTAAGCGATGGATAAACTATTTGGAAAATTGAGGTTGTTTAACTAACTAGACAAAACTAGATCGAATTTTCAGCTATATAAAGGAAAATTGAGGAATTCAGTTGTATTGAAAACTCTTAAGCGTGAAATATATTATGGTGCAACACGTGACGTCACAGTAAAAAAGTGTGTAATGTCATATATAACTACACAATTTGTTAATACTAAAGTATTAATAACAAAATGTAACTAAGTAACTACCAGTGGCGAAGGGTGGAGGTAGGCTGTTTAGATCCGCCATAAATAGTGAACATTAAAATTTGTTAGTCATATGTATTTGTTTTTATTGAACTAAGACTACAATAATTTACAGATGGTCTCGGTTAGTTTTTAAAAATAAATTAATCCCTGCCTAAACCGAACCATAATATTTTTAGTATATTTTGGGCGATACGACAAAATTATCCACACTTTTTCATTCATATTTATTTGTTTTTGTTGAATTATAAATACATATTACACGTCATGTTGTCGGTTATTTTTTTTAAATTCATTAGACCCTACCCAAACCAATGAAATAATATTATTCTATCTATAAAATATATCTAAAGTTATATATGGTTTAATTGCATAATTTTAGATATTTTATAGATAGAGGAGTATTTTTGACTATTCTTTATTATGGCATGGTTTTAGCAGGGTTTGATTAACTTTTAAAAACAAACCATCACCATCTGTAAATTGTAGTCTTATTGCAATGAAAACAAATACGTATGACTGACGAAGTTTAATTTGCACTATTAACAGCCTACCTCAGGGCTCAAAATGGACCGGAATGCACCGAAGCGCCGTTCCGGTTCATAAAATCCACAAAATTATCGCTGCTTCTCGTGGAAATATTAATTTGACCGTCTGAGCTAGATATTTCATGTAATAAAAAATAACACACTTATTTTTATAAATCACAATTTACAATTAATGTAGTTTAGTATAATTTGATATTTTCGTAAAATTATCGAGCGCTCCGGTTCATAAAATTTTCCATTTTGAGCGCTGGCCTACCTCCACCCTTCGCCACTAGTAGGCACTATATTGTATTTTAAATTGTACATTCAGTAACGTCTTGATATTCTGTAGACGATAAATTACAATGTTGTTATGCTTATATTAAGCTAATTTTCTCACCTTTCAAGAATTGTTGTTCCTCGTCACACTGTCCTTCGTCCATCAAACACGTGAGAGCGTGCGTAACGCGTACGTCATCGGCGAGGAGGGCGTCAACGTCGAAGCCATCGAACTTGGTGCTGTAGCCATCGTCGCCATCGGCTGGGGCTGCGAGAGCCACCCCGCACAAGCAAACAGCCAACGCTAGGAATGTCAGCGTCCTCATTGTTAGATATTCCTGCAAACAATCATTTATTATTGACATCTCAATCGAACTGTTTTACCTTTAATAGTATTGTGGGACTCGATGTGAGTTTTTCAATTTATTTATTTTTTAATATATTGTGGACATTACAAATTATAAGTTTAAGACGTTCACAACATGACATTTAGAAACAAAGAAATATTAAACTGTATTACATAAAAAGAAGGAGAAATCACAAGCTCTATAGAATTATAAATAGTTTGTTGGTAAACACAACAGGACTTAGAAAATATATACTCATAGTGTAAAATAACTACGAAATACATACCTTAGTTTGTATCAAAACAGATTATTAAACGTCACTGGGGCTCGATCATTTCAATCCATCTATTTATATATTAGTAAAGGTAATTAAATGTAGGAGAATAAATAATAATCAATTTGCATCGTATTTATAATAATTAATGCGTAATGATTGTGCAATGCAATCAACATTAATTGCATGATGATCAGGTAAAATTGCAGTTTTTGTAATGTAAACAATGAACTCAGCAATCAGCGCATTAAATCAGACTTAGTTGTCTTCGTCGTAAAAAAAGAGACAAAACAGTTTTGACTAGCACACTACATCAAATAATCAGTCTTTAGACTACGGAAAATTTCTTGGTTAGTATGAATATGGACATGGCCCCCGCATTCTGAAGCGGGCCCCCTATCTATCACTAACATTAATGGCAGTTAAGCGCAATAAAAGCTGTCGAGATTCGATATAATTATAGCACACTACACTTTGTCGCTCATACTTATTTGTTTTCATTGAATTAGAATACAAAATTAAATTCGAATCGGTTAGGTTTTAAAATTTAATTGACAATAAAGGTGGGCTGTGAAAATCCGACAAAAATAATACACACTTATGTCAGATCTCCTCAGCCTACCTACACCCTTCGCTAGGGTTTTTCAAAAGGTGTTCAAGGTAAAATTAGGCGTATCAATTGTACTTTTAGAGATCTTTTGTGTATTTTAATACATACACTTAAATTATGAAGTTGAGTATTGATACAATAATAATAAATTGCATTGCACAATCACATATTTTAAAATTCTAATATCTCTGCAGTAAAGTAGCGCCGTAGGCGACTTTTTTACTATTACAGAAAAATTGCCATGTGTGTTTATCTCAGTAATCTTGCAACCCGTCACGCCAGGCCCCCCTAAGCCCGGGCCCCCAGGCTAGATTCCTAACATGGACGTGGACGTCACCGAGGCTGCTGCCCTAATCATCCTTGTATTACGTATACGTAACAAAAACGACGTGATTATTGGGTGCATAATATATTATAGTGACATACGCTTTATCGTATATACACTTTATAGTAACATACGAGATCATCCAGGAAATTTTTTAGGGTGTTTTCGAATGTGTTTATTCAGTTTTGATAATTTATTAAAATTGATTTGGCCTTACATCATAAAACGTTTACACCTGCATGGATTTACTGCTGACAGTACGTATTATCGCGGGCATTACAAAAAAATGCACGTGTAAACATATATATTATCATGGAAGTTGCAAGATTGCATGCATAGATCAACAAAATTCGGAAGCTTATTAATTTTCACGCGAAAGTAGAACGATAGTGGATAAACTGCCGGTAAAAAACGAACTACACCGCGTAGACTCATTTTGATGTTTACTGATTTTCACGACCTGTCAAATAGTACTATAAAATAGCAACATCGAATAGCAGTCAGCACTTTTAGGTGTAAACAGAGTTATTATCGCGATAGTTTAGAATATACTCTATTGCTGCAAGTAAATCCATGCACGTGTACAAGCGCTATTACTTATCAAGACACAAATCTATGTTAGGCTTTACCAATTACTTCTTCACAATAGTTTCTTTTTAAATTGATGTCTGAATGTTCTTTAAAGAAGCGGCCGCATTTTCAACTCATCGATTATTTTTTCTGTTTTTTTATGTAATAAAAAATATTTCAGATAATAAATTGAAGATTATAGTGTCGATATTTGGTCTGTCTCGTAATCAACCCCTGTTCATATTACTATGAGTCCGCTCGAAAATGGTTCCGGCCTCTTTAGACCCCCAGAGAAGACATCCTCAAATGGGGACAATTTGGGGGTGTGACAGTATGTCGACGAATGTTTTGAGCTTTAAAACTATCTTCAAAATAATCTAATCAGACAGATGCATTTCAAGCTCCGTGGCATTCTAACAAAAGAAAACCCAACGGAAAACGTATCAGAAATTATGTCATATTTCGTGGCTTAACTGTACCAGATAGCAGATCGTAAATTTTATTAATGAAGATCGCCCTTATGGTAGTCAACTTCCGACAGGAGATAGTACAAGGAAAATAAGCCGAATAACAATACAATAAATTATAGATTGAATAATGTAATATGTACATTGATTGATATTATCGGAAAATTAATAGGTAAACTAATAAAATATAATGAATGCCATGCTCACTGGTTCTTTCATCATTGCTGCATGGTAATGTGAATAATTACGATCATGACGTTGATCTATACCAGCGCCCGGCAACCTATGGCACGCGAAAGGATTTTTAGTGGCACGTGTCGAAAATGTCGATTTATTAAAATTTTCGGTAGGTACTTTAAAAACTGTTTCATAATATTATGACGTTATAATACATTGGTCGCCGCTTCACGAGCCGATGATTGCGGACACTAATTTAATTGCTCTTTTAAGTGTTTTCAGTACAATGTACTTGAGCGAACATTCTCAATTTTGAAACATATTGAATTCAATCGTTCAAGGCACACCTTATTGTTCCCATACACATTGTCTGGTATAATATTGAGTAGGGTAACGGAGATAAAAGATTTGGGAGTATTGTATGATACAAAGTTCACTTTCAATCAGCATATTCTTAACATCAGTACTAGATCTAGCAAAATGCTTGGTTTTGTTATGAGGGTTTCAAAATCATTCGAAAACGTGCGAGTGCTACGTACATTATACGTATCATTTGTGTTGAGTATTCTTGAATATGCCAGCATTATTTGGAGTCCTAATAGGTTCATCCACACAATTAAGCTGGATCGAGTCCACAATAGATTTCTTAGATTTCTCTACTTAAGAACATACGGGTTCTTTCCTTATGATAATGACAATAAAATGAATTTCCCGACTCGTTTTCTTCTGGGTATGCTATCAATGCAATCCCTGTCTACCCGAAGAGTGATTGTTCTTTTAAAGCATTTTTTTTTTACTTCTTCGTGGGTTCATTTACAATCCGCATATACTGGTAAATATTAATTTTCATGTTCCCACCAATATCACTCGCAGCTCCACGGTCTTCAAGATACCTCGTCGCAGGACAGATGTTATGTTTCATGATGCTGTGTATCGTGCAATTAGCTTATTTGATGGCACCATAAAGGTTGATTTGTTTTTTATTAATTATATAATGTTTGTAGATGTTTTAAATAGGATAAATTTATAATTGTATATATTATCATATTTCTTTAATATATACACATACTGTCTTTTCCACTTTCTTGTCATATTAGTTGTTATTTGTAATTAAGATATTTTTATATATTTGTATGTATTATGTATTATGGCGCATTGGCCAAAAGCTGTAATGCCGTAATACTCTTTTTTATAAATAAATAAAATAAATAAATAAAAATAAAAATAAATTATTAACCCCTATCGAAATCGTTTAACTGAAGAAAATTCATAAATGTGCATACAATCAAAAACTTTAAACTATGAATCAAATAATATTGAGCTGTTAGCTTCCATAATTGAGCTTCAAAGGAGTCACTAATGTTGAAATATTGTAATTTTTATGATGTTTTTATGTAGCATGTATTATTATAGTCAAATTAAATTGTTTTACAATATATGTACTACTTTTATTTCAGTGGCACGCTGTGTCCAGTACTTTAAATTACCTGTATTGTGGCACGCCAATGCATTTGAGTTGCCTACCGCTGATATTGCAATGTACTTACTAAATATTATAATATTATTAATAATGCTTTCCTGGTGGCTTCCTGTATATCCTGACTGTTGAGATATTTCTTAATGGAGTCCAAAACCATCACAAACAGTTCTTTGGTATCCGTGAAATTTTAAACACGTGAAAAACAACATCTTCAATGATGGGAGAAAGAGTGCCGCAGTCTACATTTTTGCAAAGCGTGAGCAAGATTTCTAACAGTTGGCATATTTCTTCGTCCTGTAACATAAATTAAGAAATCAAAATAAAAAGGCTTAATTTAGCTTCCAAAGAAGTGGGTTGTTATGTATCCGTAACTCCCCTCTCTATGATATCTCCCCGATGACAATAAATTGCATTTCGTTTAATTATTCATCGACACCCTAAATTACTAATTATGTATATACCATTGTTAAGAATATTCGATCGGTGTGATTTCGAATATTGCACTGTACCTACTCAATATTATATTATTGATCAACCCCAAATTATCCACCCTATCTAGCTGTTTTACTACACATATAAACCCTTGTACATGAACTAAGCGTCACTAATATTTCTTAAAGATATGCAGTATATATTTCTACTATGTACGTTGGTAACTCAACTGCCCATCTTCACTTAAAACACTTCAGACTTTTCAAATGAGAGTACAGTAGAACCTCGATATAACGGATTTCAGATATAAGGGGTGCAATGGGTCTATTCTATACTTATCGAACACTAAATTGATAAATAGTATCAAACTTAGGGTAGGTTTGTATCAAAATATTAGCACTTATTGTAACAATTACACGAAGCTGGTTTTTATTGTTGCAATAAGTGCGATATTTTAACAGCAGCAATATAGGTGCTGTTAAAATATAGCACTTATTGCAACAATAAAAACCGGCTTCGTGTAATTGTTACAATAAGTGCTAATATTTTGATACAAACCTACCCTAAGTTTGATAATATTTATCACTTTATCACTTTAGCGGTCGATAAGCATAGAATAGACCCACAAGACTAGTCAATGCGCTCCCCAAAGACATTTTCAGTGAAGTATTTTTTTTTTCGAAATTTTATTTTCCTGTATAAAATTGTACTTACGTTTTTTTTTAATATTTTCTTTACTATTTTATATATTTTTCTTTATTATTTTATATCCGATCAAATGTGAAAATTGTAAAAACATCCTATGTGTTTAAATCCAAATGTCACCGCTTGTAAACAATATTCTGCGCATAATCGCGTCATACCTTTCGCACTCTAAATCGAGTCATAATGCCGTCCTGCTTGTAGCCTGAATGTAGCACTGACGTTTGCAACGCTGGTCGCTAATTCACACAGCTGCACAGCAGTTTAATGTAATTACTCGAATGGAATTGATAAATTTATTACTCCATTCAATAAGTTCACAATGGTTAAAAGTAGATGACATTTAGTGGTCAAATGTTTTTGTCTTACGTATTTCCGAGTCTTACGTAGTCTGATGATAACACGTATCCCAGATACGTAGTAGATATTTTTTTCGGTTCGGTACATGTTCAAACACGCGCGTTAACATGATCTTACTCTCCACTTCATTTATCGTTTGTCAATTTATGGCTACGGCCGTATGTTGAAGCTTAACCACTGGGATTTGCCAATAGAAATGGCGTATTTCAAAAAAATACTACGTAATTCGTAGGTCAATAATTATTATAAAACAATCATTATTCGTAGGATATTTTATCTCATTTGAATGGTCAAAGACATAGCTTATAATCAGTATCTTTGGAATTATCTTCAAATCGTGCCCATTTTACAACGTTTTTCTTAGCCCGTATTCTTATTTGTACGGTGCTTGTTTGTCCGGTACAAATCTTGCAATCGATGTTTAACTAACTTCCCGACTAGCTAGACATTTGAAACTTTTATAATATATCAGAACATGATGCCAATGCATTTTTTAAATACTTTTAGCCATCTTTAAGTAGAATTGAATTCATTTTCAGTTAATTATGTTTTGTATGAAAAGTTATTTCGACACCATTATTGATTGCTAGGGGTCTGAGGTCCTAGCAATTAAATTATTAATATATACGTGCGTTACCATGGAAATCAATATGACATGTCAAAATGATAATTCAGTATTATTTCTATGAAGTACAATTTTTTTTGATCGTTTAAGCTAGTCAAGCCAAGTTTATATGATTCAACAGAAAATTTAAAAACGTTGTATACCTATAAAAAGTTCTTTTTATCTTTTAATTATTTTGAATTTTAAAATGCCTAATTCTTGTCAAATTTGGGATCACAAAGATTATAAAATATAATTTTGTATCGTAAATATGTCACTATATAATGTTAACATTAATTTTACTAATGGTTTTGTAAATGCGTTTAAAAATTAATAAATCTAAAAAATCTTAACACCACTGCACATGGATGTACTGAAATATGACTAGGTATATTCTAAAACATTATATCGAGAGGTTTAAAAGAATACTATTTTATATAATAAAAATACTTTATGCAGTCAACAATGTTTAAAATAAATATAAAGGATAATTAGGCTTCAAAGTTATATAAATAGATTATCTACAACGTTTATGGAATGTCCAGGCTTATGCTCTGAAAATACCATAAAATCTCTATTTTGACCTACGTGGGGCATGTGAGCCCTATGTGTAACAATATGTATTCTTAAACCAACGAAAACAGATAAGTATGTATGAAAAAGTTTGTACAATATTGTTTGTCGTATCGCCAAGAATATAACAAAACTATTATGGTTTGGGTTAGGTAGTGTTTAATTGATTTTTAAAAACTAACCAGCACCATCTGTAAAATTGTAGTCTTAGTTCAATAAAAACAAATACGTATAACTAATAAAGTGTAATGTGCACTATTTATGGCAGATATTAACGGCCTACATCCACTCTTCACTACTGTTATATAGGTAACCATTATTGATTGAAAAGTATTGAGAATATATTAAAACAACACTAATTATTATTGTTTCTCCACGAGGAATTAACAATTAAAACATTGAAAATTTAATATTATTATAATAATAATTGTTCAATGCCACTGGATCTTCCACCATTGTTACAATGTAGTCAATATAGCTTATAAATATTAAATATATTAACGTATACTTATAGTACTTTTTTTTTTTACCATTGTCTTTATATGTATAAAAATGGAAATTTTCTGTCATAAATTATTTAATAGTTCACATAAAAGTAGGTAAGTACGTCAAGAGTTTTCTTTCTGAGAAAATATAACGACAGCTGTTGTTCTATGACATTGTTATTTTTATCATTGGTGACAATCCAGGGCCGTAACTAGGGCTGCGAAAACAAATGCTGAGTTTCAAGTTATGACTGAACCAAAAATCTTACTATACGTAGGTATAAAGATGTTTTATAGAAACACTATGAAATATTTAGAAAAATTGGTCAACGAAAAAGGCATATTCTCTCAGCCGGCACAATTTTCATTTGACTAGCATCAAGTAGAGTAGTTTGCGTGCCAAAACCTCGATATTAAATGCAAGGTATCTATAAAGGCATCTAGAGAAAAAAAATCACCTAAGGTGGGTCGGTTCTGAGGCTTGTACTTATCCTATCTTATATGATTGCAGTCACTGGATCTGAAAGGCATGAATCATCATTACATGTCACCATTTATTATTTTTATTCTTTTTATTACATCAATACAGAAATTAAAAAGTGCATCTCTTCCGGCCTCGTTTGCCATGGTCCCCAGAAGGTCTCGAATGTCCGCATCTGCCATCTGTAATAAAAAGTTCAGGTTGTGCCGCTCCTTGCTAAAGATTTGACAATCTAGGAGTAAAAGTAGGACGTCCTGGTCACTTGCATGGATACTTTCCATCAGCTGATGTTATTTTAAACGGGTGCAGGTATGCTCGCATGACTCCGTGACCTGTAAGAATCTGAGTCATCTCAAAACACAGCCCCTTATGCACCCTGACGTCTCGTGCTGCTTAAATCGAAGGTAAAAACTTTCGGGTCAACTCCCCTATCGATGAGTTTATGTATAGTGAGTTCCATTCGTTTTTCACCATATCTGAAATTGTAATTTTTGCGTAGCTCAGAGGAAATTTGTCATAAGCTATCGCGGTCTTCCTTAGGTATTAAAAATAATAAATACCAACTCGAGGGAACAGCATCAGCCATCCAAGAGCCAAGATTAGGGATTGCAATACCGGTATTTCAAAACCGGTATTCAATTATTAATCGATACCGAAATACCGGGTTCAAAAATAAAAATACCGGTATTTTCGGTATTAAGAAAGTATGCACGTTTATGTTTTTCGAAAATGAATTTAATGCTATTTTTCACTAACTTACTACTTTATTGTATATTAAATTTAGTGATTATGTTCTATGCTGTCAAAACGCTAATATATATTATACTGAAATCAACAAAAGTTAAAAAATAATAAAACAAAATCTCTCAAATTTATTTATAGAATTCGTGGCAAATATTACCAATAATTATTCTATAACAATAGTTGACAAAACGTTGTTTTTTTAGAGCGATTTTCCAATACTCGGACTAGTATAATATGTAAAAATTAGCAGTTCTCAAATATTATGATTTATGCATATTTATAAAGGTCAACAAATAAATGAAGGCGTTTTAGGTTGCTATAAAATAGTATTTTAATAGTTATATTTATAAATAGGTACTTCTTTTTTATAATATGTTTTGAGGGATACCGGTATTAAAACCGATATTTAATCAAAAAAAACCGGTATTGATATATTTATTCGGTATTGCAATCCTTAGCCGAGATCCTGGACGCATACTTTTCCCGAAAGCAGCCTGCTCTAAGGTTTTTTGCTGACGCAGTATGGTATTCATTCGTATTACGACGATAGATTATTCAGATTAAACCTTATTTTATTATTCCATTGTTGTGTCATGTTCTAATTTCAGCAACAAACAGTACCGCGGCCCTGACAGGAATTTACGACAGTCCATCAGCATCACAAAAATACACCACACCGGCCTCTGGTGGCCGTGAAGCCCCCAGGCCCATGTAAGCATTAGAAACAGTCACTTCATATGAAGGGGATAAAGACCAAGAGTCTAGGTGCCCCAAAATAGCTTATATCCCAAAGAAGAAGAGATAAGGTAGAAAAAAATGAGAACTCTGCTATTCTGGGCAGTTTTGACCTGTGTGTCCCTGATAACTACGAGTATCTTAGAAATAGAGAACATCAGTTGTCTATTCTCCCAAGGTGCAGAACCAACCTGCCACTGGTAATGCCAGGGAGCTCAGAAATAATGGGAACTGAAATACATAAGTGTGAGGCCTCAGTGCCAGCGTTGAGCGTTGTGCGCAACTCAAACGTATAACCGTAGATATAAATGTATAACCAAAAAAAAAAGACATTGTCTACGAACATTTTCACACACGGTTATACGTTTGAGTTGCGCAAAACGCTCAACGCTGCGCCGAACGCTGCTACTCAGGACGTACACTAACGGGTAAGGCGATAGCAGGTAACCGACTCGAGTAAGGAAGAATCCGGGTTAAACTTACACACGTGTCAATAATACGTTTTACGTCGAATACTGAAAACTGCTCGGTTTATGCATTTACGCTCATTTAATGTTGGTGTATTGCACACACTACTGCACGTGCATAATGCGTGCTTCATTTTTGTAGGACACTCACACATTCAAAACCCTGCATCAAGATGCGGCGTATTGAATATTATAGCCTATCGGTATTCTATTTATTATCTGTTCTGTGGGTAATACCAATTGGGAGGGCGATAACTATGTCCAACCAAATTGCTTCGGGTGTTGATATATTCTACTTGCGTGAGGGTACGCTTGAGGTTACGCTCTTAAAAAAGGTTCATTAGTCATCATTTTAATTAGCCCAATTATGATACCCTAATGTTGCATTGGATTTTTCAGAAGCCACAAGTCCTTCATCAGGTGCCCCGACCCTTTCTCTGTTGCTAGAAAAATCAACACCACCAATACTGACACCCAGCAACGAACCCCCTCTCCTCACGCCCATCTCCAAAATGAAAGTCTCCAAAAACTCAGAACTTCAGCTGATAGAGAAGATCAAATCATATCTGGTTCAAAAGTTGGAGCAGAAATTCAACGGAGGAGCAATGCCTTTCGAGTCCAACGTGTTGGGTATTATTCCAACTCTTCATAATCTTTCAACGCCAGCCATACATTCAGTCAAAGATGCTCCCAATGAGAACCCCAAATCGGCAGACAAATGAGATTTCTACGATATCGAATTCAAACAAGAAGACGTTTACGCTTTCTCAGATATTGATTTAGATATTCCACCCGTATTTTCAATGCACAAATCTTCCCTGGGCAGAGCACTTCATGCTGATAAAAATCTATTCAATACACGAGAGCTGGCATCATATTCTGCTGGAATTACCTGAAAGAATGGTTTTCTTCAACACCGTTATTGATTGATCGGTCACCCCTTTATTCGGCGGTCGTCCTGAATGAGTCAGTGGAACCCAAAAGTTCTTAAATACGAGTATCTTAACATATAGCTGCCTGATTTCCAGGCTGTTCTATGTCACTTTCAGTAAAATGTTCAGGAGAGCAATTTGAAAGTTCACATTTAAATAATAAATTGCACCACCAATATATATATCGCTGTCTGATTCCCAGCTTGTTCTATGTCATTTTCTGTAAAATTCTCAGGAGAGTAATTTGATAGTTCATATAGAAATAATTGCACAACCTATATTTATATTAAAAACTGTGTTCTGCATATAAAACAATAACTTATTTTCGAGATTATCTACAAATGCGTTCATAATTTTTATATTCTAACTAATGGGTTAAACAGAGTTCTGGAAATAGAACAAAATGGCATTAAAAAGTCATTTTTCTTAAAAATGTGAAATAGAACGACTTTGAAATCAGGCAGCGATATCTAATGGAGTGTTCGAGCCTCTTCGGAAGAAACTCTTAGGTACGCCACTGACCAATGCGCTCCATAGAGTCATAAAGATTTTTGTACACTATGCATTTTGTTTTACAATTTTTATGTCATTGTTTATTTATTTTAAATTATTCACGTACTAATGGTAAATCGATAATAATAATATTATTAATCCCAATTGCAATAATGCTTATTATTTTGTTACAGTTTTTTTATGATACTATTTCAATCAATCGTCGTTCCTGTAATATTCCCCCCGATGCACTACTTCAAGACGGCCAAATTGTAAAGAGGTAAATAATGGGAAGGGTATTAATAGAAGTTTCATGTAAAGAGAAGTTTTCACATGCGATATTGACAAATAAATGTCTATTCTAAACGTCAGTATAATAATTTATGCACGTATGACTTTTTTTGGACTTGTTTCCTTGAAATAGGTGAAAAAAAAGAATAAAATACAATACAAAACTGTCACGTTTAATAATTATGTACTTAAATTTTACAACGTTTTTCTTAGCTCGTATTCTTGTTTGTCCAGTACAATTTTTTTCTTGTTTGTCAAATACAAATCTTGCAATTGATTTTTTACTAACTTCTCGACTACCTAGACATTTGAAACTTTTAGAATATATCAGAACACGATGCCAATGCTTTTTTTTCAAATAATTTTAGCCATATTTAAGTAGAATTAAATTCATTTTCAGTTAATTCTGTTTTGTATGAAAAGTTATTTCGACACCATTATTGGTTGTTAGGGGTCTGGGGTCCTAGCAACTAAATTATTGAGATATACGTGCGTCACTATGGAAATCAATATGACATGTCAAGTATATTTTTTTGATCGTTTAAGCTAGTCAAGTCAAGTTTATATGGTTCAACAGAATTTAAAAACGTTGTATATAAAAAGTTCTTTTTATCTTGTAATTATTTACAATGTTTTCGGTAATATAATACATTTTTTATATATTTTTAGTTGACACGATTGTATTATATTGCATGATATAATATAATGCATAGATTTACAAAAAATCTAAATTGCATACTTACATTTATAAAAACTAACGAATACATTTTGTAATATTAGAAAAACATATCGAGCATTCCGGTATACTTATATTTTTTTTTCATTTTGAGCACTGGTTGTGAATGTTTTGAATTAATATTTATGAATGTGTATAATATGTTTAAGAAATAAATACATATTACAATTAATTATTTTTTCGTATAAGTAACCATTCGACCAGGATGCTATTATCTTTACTACTACACTTTCAATAGTTGACGGTCAATTTGTATTCGAAGAATTGTTGGCGACCAATTTACCAATTTTTGACACGAGCTTGTACAACCAAGTAGTGAGAATCGATAAAGAAGAATGTAACAATTCTTAAAGGAACATGGATTATCAGATAAATAATATATTATTATTAAATTAAAAAAAAAAAAAAAAAATTGTTATTATAGTATAATAGTTAAGTAATTAAGTAACTACTCTATTATTAAGTAACTCATTTTCGATCGGTGGCGTTTATGAAATTTTCGATGACATCGTGGTATTTTCCTTCTGGGTCGTACTTTTTGATCAACTTCTCCCACTCCTGAGGCTTTTTTCTCTTGACGAAATTCAGCAACCTCCTCAGGATAAACCGCTCCACTGGACCACACGTTCCGCACGCTGTCTCCAGCAGACCAGGTATGGCGCCTAGAACACAATAATTCATCAATTAAGGCCTTCCGCTCACGAGAATGCTCAAAAAGACGCAGTAACGTCCCTAGATAAAATGCCGCCCCATTTTTTATACCCACAGTATTTTTATCATCCCTTCATGAGTCCAATATCTAAGAAATATATTGTATGGATACATTACTAACAAAATATCAGACTGTAATTATTCACAAATCTGCACGTGTCGTCTCTGGTCACCAAGGACGTCAAAGGACAACGGAAGTAAACTATATATCGCGAACTCGACAAAATCAGTGAGCTGAATTTTTTACGGAAAGATATTTTCGTTTTTAATATATTTACTTAGCTATTTCTATATAGGTATTCCAATGTTTCTCCTCGATTTGCCGCCCTTCGAGTAACTGCCGCCATCAAGCGACGCTCAATCTGCCTACCCCCACGGGACGTCACTGAAAAGACGAGACTGTAACTAAAATTCCAGCCAGTATCTATCTAATGTGTTCCAATGACAGCTCGCTGATGGAAAGACTTGAATCTCTCAGTTTTAAAACGTTTGCGACTAAAGTGAAGAGATGCGAAATGCTAGTCTCCAAGTCTGTCAGTTTCCAGTCATCCGTAAAAAAGTGGTGCCAATATTAGTAGATTCGATGAAAAATAATATTTTCTTAACACAAATATTGGTTAAACTGAACTGAACAAGCAATAATAAGACTTGTATTAGTCAAGACGTCAAAAGTTAAAGATGGGCGAACCGATTTTTAATTTAAAATTTGTGGAAGAAGTTGAGAAATATTCCTGCTTGTATAATAACAAGCTTCCAGAATACTCCCGTTTATATAAACGTCGGACTATAGCGTCGTGGGTCTCAGGATCGAATTCTGGGTCTGGCAAGTAACTACACATATTGTTTTTCAATTTTTGTATTAGTCAGAGTATGGACCTTATAGATTGCGGAAGTGGCTGAAATCCATTTCTCGTAAAAACAAAATCTGTAAATACAAACCTCCACTCTCTGGAGGCCCATATTATGATCGGACATGGTCGAATTGATATATATTATAATATTTTATATATTTTTGACAGTTTGAGGTTATGAGATTATTATTTCAAGTGGGTTTCAGTAGCGCCGTGTGCGAAGCATCAGTCATTGGCCAGTTTATGAGTTCCATCAGCAACCAGTTCGTCAGATTTTAGTTTCTCCATGAGCGAAAGGTCTAATACTGCAAGTAGAAATATTAAACTATCGCCATTTATAGTGCAATATTAAAAGGCGGACATGCCAGGACAGTGACGTCCTAGACAAAATGCCGCCCCCAGGCAGCGCCAAAATACTGCCCCATTTTTTAATACAATATTTTTCATCATCCACGTGTTGGATAACTGATACATTACCGACAAAATATATACTACGTAATAAATCTAATCTAATTTATTAATTCAATTCGATTTTTCAAATATTAATTCAGATACATTTAAAAATACACCTGGCAACTTCCAAAACTCGCGAGTGACCGGCAAAAATATTTGGATAAATTTTAAATTAGGCAAGTATGTATCTACCTATAGGTAATTCAAAAATCTACACGTGTCGTCAAGGACGTGACCTCCAAATACAACGGAAGTAAACTAGACATCGCAACCTTTTATGAAAATAATACATTTTGTTTCCAACCAGCTAACTGATTTTTTAATGGAAAGATATTTCCGTTATTACTAAGTTTATGTATCTATTCATGTATATATATCTAATGATTCTCCTCGATTTGCCGCCTTTCGAGTAACTGCCGCCCCCAATCGACGCTCAATCTGCGTACCCCCACGGGACGTCACTGTGTCAGGGTGTATATATAATATATATGAAGATCTCACGTTTGAAATGGTTTGCTTGCGCAGTGCACGGTCCTGTGTCCAGCAAGCATTTGATGACGTTCTTGAGTGTCCTGTCGTTGGCGAGGTGTACATCAATGTCGAAGCTGCCGTACCCGTTGTCGGCTGGGACTGCGAGAGCCACTCCGCAAAGGCACACCGCCAGTGCCAGGAATGTCTGAGTCTTCATTGTTAGATACCTACTTAAATAACAGAGATTAACATAATAAAAACAAGTGTTGTGTGCAATAATATTTAATCCAATAAGTTGGCTTATGCAATAGTTCAGTACTTCTCAAACTGGGAGGCGCGGCCCTCTAGGGGGCCCTGGAGCTCCTGACAGGTAGCCGTGAAATATTTTAGTAGGTCTATGAAAATTTAAAAAAAAAAATCATAAAAAACGTGATCACTGGACGATACCTGATACAAATCAGTCAAAATCACGAGGTCGAATTTTTATATGATCACAACACTTTATCAGATATGGATAAATAGTCTAAAAGGTATTAATCAAGGATGCACTAACATGTTTTCATGCTTGAATGAGTTTCTTACCACCATTGAAATATCACTCTCGACTTCAATTAAAAATGTTATACTTGATCACATTGCCGAATCACAACGATTTTTCAACAAATATTTCGTAGACTTAAATGAAGACCTTGAGATGAAGAATTGAGACCAAAAGTACAATTGGATAAGAACACCATTTTCTAAATCCTTAAAATATGATCATCGTATTACGTGGCAGCTCAAGATAAATTGATTGATATTAGATCAGATAATTTCCTTGAAGTCGAATTTAATGAAAGAAGTCTTGCAGAATTTTGGATAAGGCGACAGGAAGAATATCCGTCAATCGCAAAAGCAGCATTTTTAATCATAATTGCTTTTGCGACAACATACCTATGAGAAACAGCATTTTCATCATTACTAGTAATTACTAGTCTAGTAATAAAAAATAAACACAGGTTGTGTCTTTCAACGGAGACTTTGGAGCAATCCCTGCGAATTAACATTTCAAACATTGTACCGGATATTGATTTATTATATAAAAATATGAAATCACACCCCTCTCATTAAATTGTTTTTGTCGGCTGTAGCTGTAATAAATTTGACGTTCATTTTTGTTGTTTTTTTTTTTTTTTTTGAATTTTCGCTTTACAAGCATGTAATTAAATGAATGTTCTGTCATTGCTAATAAAATGTAGCTATAATAATGTTTAATCGTAAATAAAGTACTGTTGGTCACTAAAGACTACAATTTTTGGGGAGGGGAGCCTTGGATTTTTTTTGATTTCTGGATCTGACGTGGGTCTTTTAATCTGTTTTCTCCCTGCGGGTTTGTTGTCATTCGTACGAGTATTTTTGGGGATTGCGTTTCATCCATCCATGCTACATGGACCGTACATCGTGGCCATCATACCGTAATAAGTTGCATTACTATTGCCTCTGGCGGCATTTTCGTATACGGATACGAGTGCCCATCTTTCTGAGCCATATAACCAATGAGATTATTAATGGACAACGCATTCATTACAGTAGCTAGCAAGTAAATTCGCGCACAGCGACATTCGCACATGTATAGGTAGACGTCACGTGAAAAAATTTCGCAATTTCCATTATGCGATATCAAGCATCGGGAATTTATTGCAATATCACCTTTATTGTAATGGCGTTAGAACAGTGTTTCTAGTGTCAATGTTCATTTGAGCGAGCGATATTGATATAAAAATATGAATTATGCCATTCGGCAGACCCGACAAAAAGCATCGGAAATTTATAGCAATATCGCCTTTATTGTAAAGGCGTTAGAACAGATTATACCATTCGGCAGACCCGACAAAAAAGTGAGTGTCATTTTTTTTCCAGAAGCTTCGTCCATATTAACGTCATTGCATATAACCCATTTACACGTGCATGGATTTACCGCTAACAGTACGTATTATCGCGGCCATGACAAGAAAATGCACATGTAAACACGTATTGTCATGCAAGTTGTCTCAGGGTTTTTTTGTGTGAAAAAATAAATTATGTGTTACATTTCACACGCCAAAAATGATTTTCCAAACGCGCCTAAAGAAGTATAACTTCAATAATATTATGTCGTAAATTAATTAAAATAATATTGCTATATAAATAAATACCTTGGAGTCAATTAAAGGAGATTATTAAACGGCACTGACGCCTGATCATATCCAAGAATCTCTTTATATACTTGGGTAATTAAATGCAGGAATTGATCGGAAAATATTATATACATAATGGGTATATCCAGTGGCGGCTCGTTCATATGCACTGCGGAACTAGAGCATCATCATCACCAGGGGCGCAACAACCCGGTGTGAGTCTTGGCCTCCTCCAACAGCTCCCTCCACCTCTCCCTATCCAGTGTGACCGCGTTCTAATTCGGTAATCTCAGAATATGGCAGTCACTGGTAGCTCCATCCAACCAGTGAATCCTTAGCATGCATCTTCTTCTACGCCCTATATTGGATTGCTGGACATCACTCTCTTTGCCGGTTCATTGTCATTCAACGCGAAATTCAAATTCAAGCGGAACTAGAGCATTATAATATACATAAATTTATGTATATTATATGAAAATATCAATAGTATTTAAGCGTGTTAAGCTTGCCCACGCACCGATACATCCAATAATAATTATCCTAACCGCGATGAAAGTGCTGCATCGCGTGATTTCATGCAGTACCATTTTCGATAGAATAATGCTCAAATTGGCTAAGGGAGGCGCGGGGAGCGGGGCTCGCCGCTCAGACATTAATACTAATACGAAAATACTATTTTCGTGTTGCGAACGTTGTCGGGACAGCGACTCTAAGCTAGTAGCGGCGCGAGTCGCGACAGATGTCGAGTTTGTCGAGAGCAACTAAAAGGTGATAGACCTTCTTTCAAAGAAAAAAAGACAGAAGAATCAATTTTATAATGAAAGAAAAACACTTATACTTAATATTTAATTTGACGTTAATAGTAAAATAATATAATCCAAATAATCATTTATTTTTATTTTTAATCAACCGCAGCACCCCCAGATATAATATCCACGAGCCGCCACTGCGTATATCTACACTTTTTGTATTAAATTAATATATTTGCATAATAAATATTACGTGCAATATACAGGGTGATCAGGTAAACAAACATGGCATTGCATGGCATCTTAATACTATGTAAACAAAATAGATTTAAACGACAATAACTCAGTATTAATGAGATACATACTCAAATATTATAGAGCAGTGTTTTCCAAAATGTTCTACCCGGAAGATTTGCAGGGTTACTCGATCGAACGATAACAATAATAGATATCTTATTATCGCTCTAAATATTGGTGTATAGCCTGAAATACCTGTCAATATAAATAACCCAATTATCATAGAATTACAACTAATAATTAAAGCAGTGGACTGGGTATGCAAAAACTTCAAAGAAGGACATTTAGGAGAAATTCTAGGGGAGGTTCTGCAACAAAATGGATAGAAAAAAACAAATTGGGATTTTACAATGGAATGCCAGAAGTATGAAACAAAAAGAGAATGATATAGAACTTTACGTAATAAGACAATAAATATCAATAGCATTAATCTCAGAGACTTTGCTGAGGTCTGAATTAGACTATCTGAAATTCAATGATTACACGATGCATCGAAAAGACAGAGGGGATGATACGGAGGAGTAGCGATAGTGGTGCATAAAACACTGGCGTCGAAAGAAGAAAGAAAGAAAGACGGAAGAGCTAGGCAAAATTGTAAAGCTATTTAACAGAATAGGAGTGAGTACCTGATCGACGGATCCTCTTCTAGAAGAGAAGAGGCGATATGACAGCGAGTCGCAGTCAAAGCCTCGGTAAAATCACAAAAATAACAAATAAAAATCATAGAATTATTTAAAAAAATGTTTGTATTGACACTACAATAGGTTATTTCACATAAACGCTAATTCAATTAATAATATTCAGTGATGTCCCATGGGGGTAGGCAGATTGAGCGTCGCTTGGAGGCGGCATTTACTCGAAGGGCGGCAAATCGAGAAGAATCATTAGGTATATATAGAAATAGGTACCTAACATAGTAATTACGGAAATATCTCTGCATTAAAAAATACAGCTCACTGGTTGGAAACAAAATGTATTAATTGACATGGAATGTTTAACCGGAGTGTATATTTTGTCGGGTTTGCGATGTCTAGCTTACTTCCGTTGTCTTTGGACGTCACATCCTTGATGACGAGCAATGATACGTGCTGGCTTGAGAATTATATTTGAATTATAGGTAGGTACATACTGTTACTTACCTAATTAAGTTATCCAAATATTTTTGCCAGTCACTCGAGAGTTTTGAAAGTTGTCAGGTGTATATTGAATTGTATCTGAAAACCGTGGATTCGCAATATTGTCTTTTGAAGTAGAGATGGCATTTAAATTAGACCTATATATTTTGTTAGCATTGTATCCGTACAACACATTTCTTATATATTAGAGCAGTGGTTCTCAACCTGGTTCGATCCAACCCCAGGGGTTAGATGAATCAGTCTCAGGGGTTCGGCGGAGGTCAAGACACACATCCGACTCATATGATTCGTGATAACACGCCCCGCTTGGCCATCATTGGCTGCAGGTGATCACACAACATCGCTTGGCCTATCTGTGCCGAATACCTCGATGAAATCATTGAAATTCAGCAGAGCCAGGTTCAACGGTAACTATTCAGAACAACAACGCTCTCAACGTTTTGGTGTCAACAAATGGTAACGTGCCCTGTTATTGCTAAGAAAGCTCTGGAGATTTTCATACCGTTTGTTACAACATATCTTTGCGAGCAATCCTTTTCGAGGATGCTGGACATAAAAACGAAGAAAAGGAGCAGACTTTGTTGCGAAAATGACATGAAAGTGGCCCTTACCAAGGTGAAGCCGCGCATGTCTGAACTGGTCTCTAAAAGGCAACAGCAGAAGTCACACTGATTTGCAGTAAATATTCATTATTATGTTTCTGTTTTTGTGTGAAAATCATGTTTTAATGGTTTTGTTCTTTGAACACAGTGATGTTGATGCACGGTTCATTTTGTGCACCAGTAAAATATATACATATGTTTTGAATTTAAAAAAAATCATATTTTATTTTTCCAATTAAAAAGGGTTCGGTGAATGCGCATATGAAACTGGTGGGGGTCAGTACCTCCAACAAGGTTAAGAACCACTGTATTAGAATCATGGAAGGATGATAAAAAATATTGTATAAAAAATGGGGTGGCATTTTAGCGCTGCCTAGGGGCGGCATTTTGTCTAGGGACGTCACTGAAAATATTGTATAATATGGACATTTTAGATTCAATTAAGCACACTAAATCGTGATCACCAGTTATTACTAGTTATTATTAGTATTAATAGTTACAAACACTTCAACTATTCATAATTTGTTTGTTTTATTTTTTTATTGTGATCTTTGACTTAATAGGTAGGTGATAAAGTTTTTACCTACTTCATTGTATTGATTTGTTGTATAAGTTAGAGTTAATAGTATTCGTTGTCAGTGTGTATTTGCCGTTTGGTGAGTGCCTGAAGATGCCGAAAGGCGAAACTCGGATCGCAAAAACCGATTCAAATGGAATAGTACAAAACTTAAATGCTCTTTAATGTTTAGGTTCTTCTCTAGTCTCTTGAATATTTTGTTTATCTTTTCCAACTGTAAAATTGAATACTTGTATTTGTGAATATTGATTGATCCCATTTTCAGCCAAATTCTCTGATTTTATTTGGCGACATTAATTGAGTGTATAATACCTACATATTAATATGCATCCATTTTTTACACGTAATAAATTATTATTAGAATGAAATTACGTCCGAAGAATTCTACAGGTGTTATTAAGGCTATACTTCAGTTGAGGCATGGTCTAAAAAGATCGTGGCTAGGCGATGCGCGGATTGTGCAAATGACGCGTCCCGAACGAAATATAATTCGTCATAAAAATCCAACATGCGTCCATTTAATGTTATGTTTATTGTTATATTACTAATAATAACAGTAGGTATATTCATTGACATGTTTTCTTTTTTAAGTACATACGTAAAGTTTTTTTAGTCATCTTTACACGATTTAAGAATATTTTCATCCGACGCCATGACAAAACAAATCGACGTACGCACACTTTTACTATCGGTCTCCGATTGGCGAGTCCAGGCGACGAGTGAGAAATTTCGTCGCACCTACTGTTGAGAATTATTTGCCGTTTCACTGAAGTACGCTCTTAAAATATTGGAACACCGATTGAAAATGACTTTTGAAATTTAATTTTCTTTTATAGTAACATTTTTTTCATTTTACCATTTGGTTGGGTTAGAAAATACCTCGCGGCCCGCGTGTCCGGAAACGTGTACGTATGCAGTTCGCCGTATCACACTCCACCATGGAATGTTGTATCGGAAATGTATGGCCGAATATTAAAGACAGTCCAACCTCTTGTGTCGCATAGTACCTACTGACATAAAATTCATGTCAAATAAAACACGGTTCTTGTCGGTTTACACTTTATAGGAAGCTAGCAACAAACAAATTTTGAAAATAGCCAGGGCTCGAAATGGACCGGAACGCACCGGAGCGCCGTTCCGGTTCGTGAAATTGGTAAAATTATTGCTCTGTCTCTTGGAAAAAATATTTTGACCGTCTAAGCTAGATAGGCGATATAATAGAAAATCTGTTGCATGGGATGGTGTGATGAGGGGTAGGTGATGAATAAAATCAGAAGGTTTTGATGCGTATAAAAGTAATTCCCCAAATTTATTATCCCTTAACACAAATTACAGATTCAATTTACAGCTTGAATAATACAAAGTTTATAAATTAGATTACGACGATAGTGTTTGTGATAAAAGTTATTTTAACGTTGAAGCGAGCGGCGTGTTATTAAGACGAGCGAATTTAAGGTACTGAGTTCTTGTTGGATTGCCACGTCTGTTTTTATATTGAAAGTAGACAAAGGAAATGCTATCCACAGCGTGGGTAAATTTATTGTTTTGTTCCCACATTGCGGATAGATTCCTGGGATTTTGTCTGCGAAATTTGATTAAGGTACAAACGTTATCAGTCCAACAATGGATTTCACACGACACAATGACAGGAATGCACTGTTTACTCGTTCATTCCTGTGATGGACAACTGACACCCGGCACTTAAGCATTTCTTCAGCCGGCGGGAGGTGATCATATGTCCGTTCTCACGGCAGTGTTTTGCTGATTATTAAAAATATTGAATTATTAAAATGTTGTAATTTTTAGGTTTTAACTGCTATCTACACATTGCACTGTCTGCGGACTACTTCCACCCTCATACCCCCCTTCCAGCGAAATGCGGCACGCAAATCGCGATGAAAGTAGGTAGAGGTGGTCGCTTGAAGGTCCAATCAGATCTGTCTCGGTGGATGCTGCGGTGGTCTGCATCCCGGGACGTCTGCTCTCATGTCCTTGATGACTCTCTTGGTGATGTGCTTTTTGCAATTTGTCCATAGCAGGTAGCTGGAAACTGCGGCAATGATGACGATAATCAAGGCAAGCGTTGCCCACGACAGTTGGCCTGTCGACGTGTCGTTGACAATTGCTCCGCCCGACGCAGTCTGTGCGACGATGATCTCTTCCTTTTGTCTGTTGTGCACCCATTTTCGTATGCTGGTGTCTCTTGGTGATGATGATGGTAAAATACTGAATAATCCAGTTGAGTTATCCGCATTTATTGTGAATAAATTGTTTATGCCTGCATTTTAAATATTGCGTACACCACTGACCTACATTCTAGGTCGATGTGTGTTCTTGCTTTCGCTAACGTTGCTGTTTTGAAATCGGAAACTCCGCGTGCTGTTTTGAAACACGACCCCGATTGCATTGTTCGGCTCGTGCCTGATGTTGTTGACCGATATTTGCTCCACTGGCCTAGAGACGGTCTGGAAAATGGACACTTCTGCCGTATCGGGTAACACGAGCTCCCACGGTGTCAGGATTTTTCTCAGGCTGTTCCATTGTTTTATTTTCCTTGAGAATGTACGCTGGTTTTAAACGGTCGATAGAAACGGTGACGTTTTTTCCTCTCTTGCAAATGACATATGTTCGCGAATTGCGCGTGATGACCTCATATGGTCCGGTAAATGGAGATCTTAGCGGAGTTTTAACTGTATCATCGCGTAAGAACACATGTGTCGATTTGTCAAGGTCTTTGAAAATGAAAACGCGTTTCTCGCCGTGTTGCTGGCTTTTTACAGGTTGCAGTTGTTGGAAATGTTTTTTTAGGATCGTGACGTAGTTGCTCGGGTCTTGGTTTGTGCTGGTTTGATGGCACAAAAATTCCCCTGGTAGGCGTAAGGGTTCGCCGTACACAAGTTCAGCTGCTGTCGTCTTTAAATCTTCTCTCCAAGCTGCTCTGATTCCCATTAACACTGTCGGCAATGTTTCAGTCCATCTCTCATTCTCGTGGCATTTTATAGCGGCTTTTAATTGACGATGCAGTCTTTCGACCATACCGTTTGCGGCTGGGTGATATGCTGTCGTGTGAATCCTCGCCGTACCAGTCAGACGATTTAATTGTCTGAAAAGGTTCGACTCAAATTGTTTGCCTTGATCCGTTGTCACTCTCAAGGGCGTTCCAAAACGGGCGATCCAACCATTGTAGAATGTACGGGCGATCGTTTCCGCTTCTTGGTCTTTAATCGGAAATGCTTCCGGCCACCGCGTGAATCTGTCAACGCAGGTGAGGCAATATCTGCAGCCTTCAGACATAGGAAGGATGACGATGTCGATGTGGACATGCTCAAATCGTCCTGAAGGTGCAAAGTTTCCGAGTGGTGCTGATATGTGACGTGTGATCTTGTTCTTCTGGCATTGAAGACAGTTGCGGGCCCAATTTCGACAATCCGTTTTAATCGACGGCCAAACAAATCGTTGTGTGACAAGTTTGACGGTCGCATTAATTCCGGGATGTGAAAGTCTGTGGATATGATTAAAAGCTGCTTGTCGGTGCGGTTTGGTTATGAAAGGTCTTGCGATAGGTGTTGACAAGTCACAGAATACTTTTATGTCTGTGTCGGGAATAAGTACTTGTTTCAACTGAAGTACCGATCCGTCACGTAAAAATGTACTCATTTCGTTGTCAGTTTCCTGGTCGGCTGCGAGGTTGGCATAATTCAGTGTGTCTTCAACGACTTCTATCCTAGACAAGGCATCAGCGACGATGTTGTCTTTTCCAGCGACGTGACGTATGTCGGTCGTGAATTGTCCGATGAAATCGAGGTGTCTGAATTGTCTTGGTGAGCACTTGTCCGATTTTTGTTGGAATGCGAACGTAATGGGCTTGTGGTCGGTAAATATGGTGAACGTGTGAGCTTCTATCATGTGTCGAAAATGTTTGACAGCTAGATAGATAGCTAAAAGCTCGCGGTCGTAAGCGCCATATTTTCTCTCCGCTGGACTTAGCTTCTTTGAAAAGAATGCCAGCGGTTCCCATTGATCGTCAACTCGTTGTTGAAGTGCTGCGCCAACGGAAGTATCGGATGCGTCACTGATAATCGCTAAGTGAGTCCCCTCACTTTTCGGATGTTTCAATAGCGTTGCTTCCGCCAAACTCTTCTTGCATTCCTCGAAGGCCTCGATTGCTTCTGGTGTCCAGATGATAGGTTCTTTCTTGGAAGTTTTTCCTTGCAGGAGTGAGTTCAGTGGAGCTTGCGTTTCTGCGGCCTTGGGGACGAATCTCCTATAGAAATTCAAAATTCCCAAGAACCGTCGTAGTCCTTTTTGAGTGTCTGGGCGGGTGTATTCGCGAATAGCGCTGACACGATCTGGAAGTGGTCGAGTTCCGGTGCTGGAAACCAGGTAGCCAAGGAATTTTACTTCCTCTACTCCGAAGTGGCACTTCGTGGAGTTGACAACCAGGCCGTACTCCTGTAGG
Source organism: Rhyacophila brunnea (assembly GCF_057557595.1). Taxonomy (NCBI): domain Eukaryota; kingdom Metazoa; phylum Arthropoda; class Insecta; order Trichoptera; family Rhyacophilidae; genus Rhyacophila; species Rhyacophila brunnea. The sequence continues at coordinate 11,353,096 of NW_028232816.1, read as the reverse complement.
CGTTTGAACAAAATTTCCAGGTGTTGAAGATGCTCTTGTTCTGTTGTGGAGGCTACCAGGATGTCGTCTATGTAGGCGTAGCAGAAGTCCAGACCCTGCAGAACCTCGTCAATGAAGCGCTGAAAAGTCTGGGCCGCATTCCTCAAGCCGAAAGACATAAATGGAAACTCGAATAATCCAAAGGGTGTTGTGATGGCAGTCTTCGGAATGTCCTCTTCAGCCACTGGGATTTGGTTGTATGCTCTCACCAGGTCGATCGTGGAGAAAACTTTCCTATCACGCAATGTTTGTGTGAAGTCTTGGATATGACGCACGGGGTACCTGTCAGGTACGGTTCGAGCGTTTAATCCGCGGTAATCACCACATGGCCTCCATTGATCTTCAGATTTGGGCACCAGGTGAAGGGGTGACGCCCAAGAACTTTCAGATGGTCGTGCTATTCCAAGTCTGGTCATGGTTTCGAATTCCTTTTTGGCGATGTGAAGTTTGTCGGGAGCTAGGCGTCTAGGACGTTGAGCTACAGAAGGTCCTTCGGTGGTTCGGATGTGATGTCTCGTGTTGTGGATGACTTCTCTACCAGCTCCATCTGGGCGCGTGAGATCCGGAAACTGCTGCAGTAATCCATGATAAAGGGATTTACCTGCGACAGTTTTGACAGTTGCTATCTCAGTGCTGCTGTGGCGTCCAGAGGTTGTAAGTTGAGTCGTCTGATCCAACAGTCTGCGATTCTTGACATCGACTAATAATCCGAAATGGATTAGGAAGTCAACACCAATAATGGGCTTGGTGACATCTGCAATCACGAATTTCCAGGTGAATTCTCTTCGTAACCCCAAATTCAGCGTCAGTGAGATACTGCCATACGTAGCAATGACAGATCCGTTTGCTGCTGAAAGTTCGTACTGTGATTTTGGTCGGCGCCCCTGTACTTTCGTGCGTGGGAAAACGCAAAGGTCCGCTCCGGTGTCGATAAGGAATTGTATTTTCGTGGCGTGGTCGGTGACGAAGAGGCGGCTGGAGGTAGGGCTGTAATCGCTGGCCGCGCTTAGCGACTGCCCGTGGCGTTTCCCTTGTTGAAGGTGCATGGTGTGACGCACTTCTCCGCATCTTGGCCGAATCTACGATGATACCAACACATGCCAGGTTTGCTGTGGCTTTGGTCTCGCGGTCGGGAATGGTTCCTCCTTTGGCTGGCTGATCGTGACTGGTGACGTGGCCTTGATGGTCGGTTTCCTCTTGCGAGCTCTTTGGAGAGCTCCTCGCGAAGAGTTGAGATTTCCTCCCGCAAGGTGATCACCAGCTTGCTGATGCCGCACAGGTCTTCCATCGTGGTTTCAGCAATGGATGCCTTTGATGTGGAATCTGCCATGGCGTCAGCTAGGTCTGCAACCTTGTTGAGATCCGCGTCCTTCTGTGTCGCCAGTACCAATTGCATGGTATGTGGTAAGCGACCCATCCAAAGCGTGCGTAGGATGTCATCAGTAACGGCTGCTCCTGCGAGAGAACGTAGGTGGCGCAAGAACTGTGATGGTTTGCGATCACCAACTTCCTCGTGCTCCAGTAGTCGTCTGGTCTTCTGCTCCTGGGTAGAGCTCAGCCTTCTCGTCAGCTCCGTCCTGAGGTGCTCGTAGGCTCCTTCACGAGGTGGGTTAAGGATGATGTCTCGAACCTCTGAAGCGTAACGAGATTCCAAAGCTCCCAGGATGTATCCAAATTTGGTCGCGTCAGTCGTGACGCCAGCTGCTTCGAAGCTTCGCTCCACCATGCAGAACCACATTTCCGGGTCTTCTGGACAGAATGGTGGGATCCTCACTGCCACGCGGCTGATCTGAGGTGTGGTCTGCTGGGCTGGTGCTGGTGTTGTCGTTTCTCCTCCGGCATTGCTGCCATACCCGCTGGAGAACTGTCCATTGGGCATCTTGACAAGGCAAGTGAATTTTAGAAAATTAACGCGGGAAAACGGATGTTGAAAACTGCGCGGGAAAACGAGCTCCAACGAAAAAATAATTCTCTCACAAACACAGTAAAATAGTAGTTAATAAAAAATTAAACGAAGTCTGTAAAATGAAAATGAATGAATTGAATTTTACTTTACGGGTCACCACTGTTGCATGGGATGGTGTGATGAGGGGTAGGTGATGAATAAAATCAGAAGGTTTTGATGCGTATAAAAGTAATTCCCCAAATTTATTATCCCTTAACACAAATTACAGATTCAATTTACAGCTTGAATAATACAAAGTTTATAAATTAGATTACGACGATAGTGTTTGTGATAAAAGTTATTTTAACGTTGAAGCGAGCGGCGTGTTATTAAGACGAGCGAATTTAAGGTACTGAGTTCTTGTTGGATTGCCACGTCTGTTTTTATATTGAAAGTAGACAAAGGAAATGCTATCCACAGCGTGGGTAAATTTATTGTTTTGTTCCCACATTGCGGATAGATTCCTGGGATTTTGTCTGCGAAATTTGATTAAGGTACAAACGTTATCAGTCCAACAATGGATTTCACACGACACAATGACAGGAATGCACTGTTTACTCGTTCATTCCTGTGATGGACAACTGACACCCGGCACTTAAGCATTTCTTCAGCCGGCGGGAGGTGATCATATGTCCGTTCTCACGGCAGTGTTTTGCTGATTATTAAAAATATTGAATTATTAAAATGTTGTAATTTTTAGGTTTTAACTGCTATCTACACATTGCACTGTCTGCGGACTACTTCCACCCTCAAATCTAACACATTTATTTTTTATAAAATACACATCAAATTTGGTAAACATCTTCAGAAAATTGTCCGGTTCGTAAACTTTTCCATTTCGAGCGCTGAAAATAGCCGATATACTGGATTATTTGTAGGGTTATGTTAGGGTTTCATTGTTTAATTCATGAATTTTGCTAACATCAGCTATGACAATTGAATTAATGTTCATTTTGAATCTAATAAAATTGGAGACCGTATGATATACGGTTATCTCTTTCCGATAAGAAAGCTCACGGCGAACTGTGGCACGGTGAAATGTTTTACGTACAATTTACTTACATGTAACCCGCGGCCCGTGGGTTGAGAGCCCGATCATTATAGAAACTTCATGAGAAAACGGACATGCCTACAGACTATTCACTAATGCAGTTTTCCTCGAGTGTCAGTGTGATTAATTCAATTTTCCGTTATCATCGACACCCTTATAATATTATTAGTCAGATTTTCTTACTAAACCTGTTTTACGAATAATGGTTATTATAGTGGAACAATAATTCAATCTTGAACTCGTGCCGATCGCATTTTTTTCTAGTGTGCGCGAATCACGTAGGTGATTTTAATTATTGTTACCAGGAAACTCAGAAATAATGGGAACTGAAATACCTAACGGGTAAGGAGAAGCAGGCAACCGATCTCGAATTTAAACACGTGTCAAGAATACGTCATACGTTGAATTAAGACTGCAGACACACGACATTGCAGTGGACGTACGTCGACGCAGGTCTTATTTGATTCCAATTACATCCGATTAGAATCACCAAGTAGATAAAACAAAAAACTGGTGATTCTAATCGGATGCAATTGGAATCAAATAAGACTCTGCGTCGACGCACGTCCACTGCAATGCGACGTGTCTGCAGCCTAATATTGGTGTATTACACACCATAGAGGTATTAAATAAAAAGAGGGGCAAGGTATCGGCTTTCTCATACAACTGATTTACTGAATGAAGCAGGTCAAAAATATCCGACGATGCAGGGCATCACGGAGGATTTACTTTGGCCTTTTGATAATCATTATAACGTACCCATATAATATAATAATGTTGACGTGGAAGTTTTGGCGCACTTTGATTACCAGTCTGCTTCACCATACTTTTATATAACCTGCCTGCTTCGTCATAATTTCATATAACCTGCCGGCCCTAGATTACACACACTATTAATTGCACGTCTATAATGCATGGTTCATTTTCGTAGGACACTCACACATTAAAAACCCTGCGTCAAACTTTACTGTATTGGTATATAGTTTATCGGAATTTTATTTATTATCTGCTCTGTGATTGTTACCCATAGTATTTCCGACTACTCTTACATGAAACCTATCGCATCGTTTCTCTCGATTAGCGTCGCTTCAACTATGTCATATTTCCATAAAAAAAGTATCGAAATTCAAAGTTATATGGTATTTTTATAGCCGTTCACTCAACCCATTACATAGACGTTGCCCTAGTTGGTAGAGCGGCCATCTTTTTACAACGTTTTTCTTAGCTCGTATTCTTATTTGTTCGGTGGTTCTTTGTCCGGTACAAATCTTGCAATCGATTTTTAACTAACTTCCCAATTAGCTAGACATTTGAAACTTTTAGAATATATCAGAACACGATGCCAATGCATTTAATTAATACTTTTAGCCATCTTTAAGTAGAATTGAATTCATTTTCAGTTAATTCTGTTTTGTATGAAAAGTTATTTCGACACCATGGTCTGAGGTAGGGTCCTAGCAACTATATTATTAATATATACGTGCGTTACTATGGAAATCAATATGTCAAAATAACATTTCAGTATTATTTCTATCAAGTACAAATTTTTTTGATCGTTTAAGCTAGTCAAGTCAAGTTTATATGATTCAACAGAAAATTTAAAAAGTTGTATATAAAAAGTTCTTTTTATCTTGTAATTATTACAAATACAAATCCGTAAATCGCGTGATCCACGGCTGATAAAAAACATGTTGTTTTTGTTGTTATGTGTATTGAAATCCAGTGCAAAGGCCCAATAGGTTGGGTGAATGGCTAAGAAGTCTTCATCGTAAAAAAAGTATGTTAATATAATTTCCATTCTGTGGCCGCCCCTCAGTGGAGATCATTCAGGATGGAGCATAGCAGTGGCGAAACATGGACTAAGACTGTGGAGATCCGATGTAAATAGTGCACGCAAAACTTTCTCACTCATTCTTAAATTTTGTTTTCATTGAACTAAGAATACGAATTGTAGATGATGCTTGTTAGTTTTTTAAATTCAATTAAACACTGTCTAAACCAAACCATCATAGTGGAAGTAGAAGCTGTGGAAATCCGATAAAAGTGGTGTACACACTCCTTCAGTCATGCTTATTTGTCGAATATCGTAGCCTGGGTATCCGCTTCAAGAGAGTATTGTGTAGGTGTTATGGAAAGTAGTTTTTTTCGCCTGCCGTACTGATAAAGTGAGTAAATAATATGCATAAGCCATAAGTATAAGACATTCAATTTGTTTCATTAAAATAGCCGAAAATAATCAATAAAATACAATACTAATAAACATATTATACATAATATATAAATTGCCTATTTTTATAAGAAGAGCATCTTCCATGGCATAAAAATAGTAATACCATAGATATACACAATTTATTGTACCTACTTATTGTTGTAATTCTAAAATAATAAAGACCTAATAATAATATGTTTAATATGCCCAGTTCATTTAAGACGATACTTCAGTGAAACGGCAAATATTTTTCAACTATAGGCGCGACGAAATTTTGTACCCGCTGGCAATCGGAGAGCGAACATCGAGGTGTGAATACGTCAATTTGTTTCGTGATGGTGACGGGGTTATTAATTCCTAAATCGTGTAAAGATGACTAAAAACGTTACCCATTTACTGCACCCGCGACCTGCAATCCGCGCATCGCCTAGCCACGATCTTTTTAGACCATGCCTCAACTGAGGTATAGCCTTTGGTTTTTAAATGTTCATTCTTTAGATTTTGTGTTTAATTATAGGGATTCCCTGTGTTTATTTATAATATGTAAGATTATTATTTCTTTTATTAAACAGATATTTGGTGCACATCATATCTATGAAATTTATTTAAATCTATACAAATTATAGATGAGTACAATATATTTTAGAACAGCTATAAGAATACCTATATTTTTTTATAAATTGTACAATTATTGTCAATTAGTCATTAAGTGTGCGTTCACTGGACGGCTTACCCTATGTATATATTGTTTTAAATCTGTCGTTGACATATACATTTTTATTGTGCTTTCCAGTCGGGATTCTTTTTAGTTTGAACCACATAACAGATAATAAATAGAATATCGATAGGCTATATTGAATACGCCGCATGTTGATGCAGTGTTTTGAATGTGTGAGTGTCCTACGAAAAATGAAGCACGCATTATGCACGTGCAATAGTGTGTGTAATACACCAACATTAAATGAGCGTAAATGCATAAACCGAGAGCAGTTTTCAGTATTCCAGGTAAAACGTATTCTTGACACTGTGTAAGTTTAGCCCGTATTCTTCCTTACTCGAGTCGGTTACCTGCTTCGCCTTACCCGTCATGTATTTCAGTTCCCATTATTTCTGAGTTCCCTGATTTGAACACTGGTTATGAACGATTTAAATCTATATTTTTTATTGTCCATAATACTAAATAAATACATTATATCTAGGAAGACTTCGATAGGCAGGCCATGTTGTACAAAAAACAGTATTTCGTGAATAACAATGTTACTGATGCGTCAAAATTGTTCACTGTGGCTACCTTCATAATACCAGTGGCGAAGGGTGGAGGTAGGCTGTTAAGATCCGACATAAATAGTGCACACTATTTTTTTCAGCCAACCCTATTTGTTTTCATTGAACAACGACTTGAGTGAGTAGATGGTGCGAGTGAGTTTTTAAAATTCTATTTAACCCTGCCAAAATCAAACCATAATAGTTTAAGTGTGCTATGGGCGATCCGACAAAAATAGTGCACACTTTTTTAGTCATACTTATTTGTTTTGTTGAATTACAGATGGTGTTGGTTAGTTTTTTTTAATTCATTAAGCCCTGTCTAAGCCAAACCATAGTCGATAAAAATTATTATTCTATCTATAAAATATCTTTAAGTATGCATAGTTTAATAGCATAATTTTAGATGATAAGCGAATATTTTTTTATGGCTTTGATTAGGCAGGGTTTAATTGAATTTAAAAAACTGACAAACACTATCAACACATTGTAGTCGTTCACTGAAAACAAATACGTTTAATTGACAAAGTTTAGTGTGCACTATTTATGTCAGACCTTAACAGCCTACCTCCACCCTTCGCCACTGATAAATACCTACCCAATAGGACAAGATGCTATTCCCTCTATTACCGCGCATTCAATTGTTAGAGGTCAATTTGTATTCGATAAGTTGTTTTAGACGAATTTGCCAATGTGCCAATGTAATATTTTGAGTTATGAATGCAGTTTAATTACATTTATTTTTTTCTATCTCAGGAGAACACTGGCGTATCTCTAAAAAAACTATTTAACGAGATATACCCCTAACTCCAGTGTTATTTTAAATAAATTGAGTCAAAAATCGAGAAGAACACTCCAGTACTTCTGATACTCTTAAATGAATGCCACTAGAAAGATATATTTGTTTCCAATTCTACAAAAAAATGGACATTGTAACGCCATTAGATATATCAAGTACCATAAACATGGTTCAAAAAGTTTGTTTTGGCTCTCCTGGAAAATGGCTGATTTAGTGTAGGTCTGGGGGTGTGAAATAACAATGGGTAAATTCTTAAAAGAATCAAAGACATCCTGTCATTTCGAGAATGGCAGATAAATATTAAGTATATTAAAGTTTTATTATCGTAAAATTTGGCAATGTCATTAACTGTCTTCAGTCAGAAGCGTTCATGAATTCTTCGATGACGTCTTGGTATTTTCCTTCCGGGTCGTATTTTTTATTTATCGCGTCGTAGATGTCTGGTTTGTTTTTCTTGATGAATCTCATAAGCTTCCTCAGGAGAAGCTGCTCAAATGGTGAACATATTCCGCACGCTGTCTCCAGCAGCACAGGTATGTGACCTTTAACACAATAAACATAAATACTTTCATCAACTAGGCAATAAAGTAATACCCTGTTTACACGTGCATGGATTTACTGCTGACAATACGTATTGTCGCGGCCATAACAAAAAAATACACAATGTGTAAACATGTACGAGGGTTGTCCAAGAATTAAAGACCTAAATTATTTTAAAAATCAGGAAAATTTTATTCTTATAAAAAAGCATACGAAATTTTAGGTACATATCCCCCTAATTTTCGACGTAGTCCCCATTACGATCGATGCACTTGGTGAGTCGTGGCACTAGGTCCTTGATTCCCTTGTCGAAGAAGTCAACCGCCGCAGTCTTCAAAAATGTTCTCATCTCTTCCTCCACGTCATCGACGGTCTCGAAGCATTTTCCGGCCAAATTTAGCCTCAGACGAAGAAAAAGATGGAAATTACTCGGCGCCAGGTCGGGGCTATGAGCAGGATGAATCCCATTTGAATGAGTCCAAAAGGTTCAAAAACACCTAAGCGCTTTTCACATGATTTTGTTTGTGAGCTTCCGTCAGCATTTTCGGCACCCAATGAGCACACCTTTGCATATCCCAATTTTCCCCTCAAAATCGTTTGTATGGTAGACTTACTGACGTCTGGGATCAAAATTTCGAGCTCACGGACTGTCAGACGCCGATCTTCACGAACTTTAACATTGATTTTCTTCAACAAAACGTCACTAATTTAGGACCTCCTTCCTCTCCCCTCTTCATAAATACTCGTTCTACCACTCGAAAACTCAGTATGTACACCACTTCCTGACATTAGGCCCCCATAGACGGACAGTTCTCGTAGCAGTTTGAACATGGCACAGACAATAACTGTTCAATAACTGTACGTTAGTGGACACACCACAGATCAGTTTAACTACCCCATTTAAAATCTGTCGAACTGTCAACAGACGTGCCCATATACGTACAGTTATTGTCTGTGGCAGATCAAGTGTCAAAAACTATGGAGGTTATGTTCGCCGAGATCATACACAGGGGTGCCATGTGTTAAATTAGTTTTAAGTAGGGTATACTTGAACGAACGATTGATCTACGAATATTTTTACTTTGTTAGATTTATTATGATTACAATTTATTGTTTGTGTAAATATATGTCCAGATTCTTTTATTTTGAATAAATTATTCATAGTATACTTATTGTTGTTTTAATAAAATTTAATTAAGATAAAATACATACGTATTGTTTTATTTAAATCAGGGTTATATACATTAAATTTGTGTAATATGTTTTATTCAATCACCAAAACAATTTACTTATTGGTTTTGAATAATATCTATTAATTTGGTACATATTATAACATTAACTTAATACTAAATTTACGTAAGTACATATTTCTTTTGTCTAGATTTATTTTACATCAAGTTTACATTTTATTTTTTTATTTACATTTAAGTAGTGGAAAATATTGTTTGCGGTACCTAGTTGACACCACAATATTCGTAATTATATAATATGAGTATCTCGCAAAAGAACTAACACGCAACAAAAATAATATACTTCTTACGAACGAACTATGACAGAACTGTCAAAATTTGCCGCCAAATCGCGCCAGCTACTCCTACTTTACGTTACCAGCATCTAACGTCAAACGAGAACTTTCGGCTAGTTGAAATTCCAACAGTTTTACAAAAACACGGGAGTGGGGGGTCGCTGGCAGTTTGAACATGGCACATATCTGAAAGGTCGAAAAGTGTCCGTCTATGGGCGCCGCAGATTATCTACCAAAGATAACTGTATAGTTATTAACTGGCATGTTCAACCTGTTACGAGAACTGTCCGTCTGTGGCCGGCTATTCCGCTGGTTCGTCACATTACCATAATTGAATATGAGACGACGATGGATTTCCACAGGGTGGACTCCTTCCTGGTTGATAAACCGAATGATTGAACGCACCTCGCAGGTGGCGGGATTCGACAGCAGAGCGTCCATCTCAAACGGACGCAAAGGTCATACTGAAGCCAGCTAACGAGCCGACTCATCGCTCGTTCTAGAGAGGGAAGTCTACGCTACACGCTATCCGCGTCGCCAAAAATAAATAAAGGTCTTTAATTCTTGGACAACCCTCGTATTATCGTGCAAATTGCAAGATTGCATGCATGAATCAAAAAATTTTAGAAGCTTTTGAATTTTCACGCGACAATTGGAGAGTGCAATAAAACCTACGCAACCTGAGTCTGCGCAATAGAACGATAGTAGCGAACCTGCCGGTAAAAAAATGAACTACACCGCGCAGACTCATTTTGAGGTTAACGGATTTTCACGACCTGTCAAATAGTACCAAATAAAGATAAAATCGCGTCTCTTGAAGAATGAGATTGGCGAAGCAGTCAGCACTTTTACGTGTAAACAGTTATCATCGCGATATTTTAAAATACACACTATTGGCGCAAGTAAATCCATGCACATCCGCTATAAGTTGAAGATGAGCTTAAGAGACGTGAAGACAGTGGCGCATCCAGCCCTAGCACCCCCCAAACATGAAAATTATCAGAATGATTTTAAACATTGAAATTGAAAGCCAATAAACTATACCTTTGGGCTTAGACAAATAAAAACACGGCAAAAAAATGATTTGTAATAATTCTCCAGCACCCTTTTTAGAAAAATGTCTTAGATTTTAATTTCTAACACAAAAATTTCGAAACACTAATGTCAGGTTTTTTAGAAACCCAATCCCTAGTGGAACTGTCTTTCTCGGTGTCCACCCGAATTCCGGAGTGGTGTAGGTCATAGCTGGGGAGGGCTGACAGAGCTCTAGCCTAGGGGCCCGGGCTGTGGGGGGCCCGGCGTGTCGGGTTGTCCAGATAAGTGAGATAAACACACATAATAAATCAGCTTTAATAGTAAAAAAGTCGCCACATTTTCAATTACTTATATAATTGTGCAATATATTTGTTGATTATTATGTGTCGATACTCGACAGCTCCATTATTAAAAATCGCTAATAATTCACTGTGTAAGTACCCTTAATTTGAACTAAAACACAATTTGAAAAACGTTAATGTAGTGTTTCACACTGCCTATAATCTTATCGGTAGGTAGGGGGCCCGCCAAATATCCTAGCCTGAGGGCCCGTTTCAGGATGTGGGGACCATGGTATAGGTACACCGAGTGCAATAGACAAAAGACCGATAAACTTGAAATTAGGCTGTGAAGAAGCAAAATAGCCTATGGGAATAATTTATATTCTCCTCCTTGCCCCCCCCCCCAATATTAAATCCTGGGTGCGCCACTGCGTGAAGATGTTCAAACAACCCCATGGCGTCACGATGTACATTTGGTAGTAGATAAGCAGTACTTTTCTATGGATTAAGCATGTACGTATTATGTATGGCAACGTCGTAATTTCCATATAACATTATTTTTATGAAGATAAAAAAAATGATTTTACAATCTATATCAGCGATTTCCAAACTGGGAGGCGCTAAAAGTTTAACACAATTAATGTAGCCACATGTTTTCAGTTTGCAAATGCATAGTTTATAAAACGACCGCTAGTTATAAACTACATAAGAAACAAAACACATGAGTGAATAAATCAATGTAAGGACCACTAATTCATTCACTGATTTAAAAAGACAAAGTGAAGGCATTCGTAAAAATTGGAGCTTTGAAAATCAAAATTACAAAAAAAATAAGTTCGCCATGTTTCGACTTTTAAATGATTTCTGCGCCAGATATATACGGAAGCAAACAAAAATCTATTTACTGAGGTCTTCGTTAGTTTGCTAATTCACTTTTCACATTATTTTATTCATAGCAAAAAAAAGTCGCCTGTGCCGCTACTTTGTTTCAGGGCTGTTAAATATTTTAAATATGTGGTTGTGCGTTGCATTTTGATATGATAACTATATGATGATTGATATACTTACTTAAATGATAACTCCCGTGTATAATATAGGAAACACTACATTAGAGCACCACACTGCCCTTAACCTCAGCGATAGGTAGATGGGCCCGCTTCAGGATGTGGGGCCCATGGTAAAATCCATTTGTCAATGAACGATGATGAATTTGGATTGACTTCTATTGAAATTGAGTGTGCTTATAAACAAGCACATTCATCGCATAAAAAACAAATTAATTTAAAAATGAATATAATATAAGTTTGTAGTAAAACCTTTTTATATTTTTGTTTTTCATTTTTGTATTAGTACATTGTTGACTAGGCATTTAAAAAGGTGTCTGTATTATTTAATGAAATAAAGGGGGGGAGGCGCCAAGATTAGATTTTTTTTTAAAAAGGGAGGCGTAGTAACATAAAGTTTGGAAACCACTAATCTATATTATGTTATTATATAAAATAATAATAACAGTATATTTTTTAGATAAAATAGCCTCCTTCGTATTTATGAACGCCGCATGCAATGACATTTTTTTCAATTCTTCGGTCACAAGTCCTAAAAGTCTGGATAAGAGGGTGATCATTGGTGACATCGAAGCAAGTAGGTCACGAAGGCGTGCGCCATTCAGGTGGGGCAACATAACCAAGCAACTGACTGGACTGCGAATGACTGAATCTACTCAAGATAGCTTCAGACTAGGGATTCCAATCCCGGGATCCCGAGCTATTTTCGATACCTATGAATCCCGGGATTGGTTTTTTTATCAATTTTTATGGAAAATAAAAGAAAAACGAAAATATAACAGAAAAAATACTTTTAATAACAAATAACTACATTAGAAATACGTAAACTGAGTTTGAATGGAGTTTGATTTAAACCCATGTATAAATTTCCGATTCATTTTATTTTTTCACATACTAAAATTAATAAAAATGAGAAAGATTGGAAAAAACAATGCTTCGCACCACTAACAAAGTAATTCCACCATGATCTCATACGTTTTACGGCAGTTTCATATTTGGCTGACTAATTAGATTTATGAAGCGGAAAGGCCATGAGTACACCATGATTTGCTTTACTATTTTAAATCTCGCTGACCCATTCATTAAGTCTTTACTATCAGAAACAGCAATCTCATATTAAATTCACATTATTATTTATATTCCAATATTATTTACTCCATAAACTTATGTATTTCCAAGATTGAACGTATACAATATTAACAATAAATGTCTTAAATAGTATAAATTATACTAGATTTATTTTTGACCGATTTTATCAATGTTATTTGTAAATGTAAAATTTTTATATAAACAATGGAAAAAAATGCCAATTCCGGGACCAGTCCCGGAATCCCGGAATTGTCAAATTGTAATCCCCAAATCTCGGGATCAAAAATTTGGCTCGGGATTGGATTCCCTACTCCAGACTGAAGGAGATTATTGTCAAAATTTGTAATTTCACTAATAATTAATACCATCCTCACTAATAAGGAAAACAAGAATATGGGGGTCATGGTGTGGTGTATGAAGAAGTCGAGATTTGGTGGTTGCTTCGATGGATGGAGGAGCGAGTTTTATTTGCAGCGAAAACAGTCGGTACAAGAGTATGTTACAGTGTTATGTTACAATACCTACTTATGATACTGTTCCGAGGTCCGAGTCTCGGTGTGAATGAGGTGTTGTGCGGAGCGATATAGGAACTGAGATACTAATAGACCGGGAACTTATATTCGAGTGACATGTTCAATGAATTATGATCCGATATTTATTGACGTACTCACAACACAATCAAAATAATATCTTGAAAATAATATTCAGGAAATAATTATTATAATTGAGTCAGCTACTATATGGAGTTTCCGTTTTGCGTTTTGCGAACTGATTGCCCTAAATTAAAATCTAAAGTTTATAGAATACCCAAGCTCTCACGTTTAAAGTGGTTTAGAGGTGCAGTGCATGGTCCTGTTTCCAGCAAGCAGTTGAGGACATTCTTGAAGGTCCTGTCGTTGGAGAGGTGTGCATCGAGGTCGAAGCTTCCCAATCGGTCGTTTGCTGGGACTGCGAGAGCCACTCCGAAAAAGCACGCCACTAGCAATACGATAGTCTGAATCTTCATTGTAGGATACACACTGAAATAATTAAATATATTGTTAATGCTCCATTTACGGTTACCTCCAGCTGTTCGATCGAGTCAAATATGAATGCGTTATCTTCGCGTTTCAAATCGTATAGTCTTTCTTCGCATACTTTGATGGTGCCATCATGGTCCATCAAAATCCATCATTGTGTTAAAAATAATGGGAGCAAGTACACAGCTTTGCTTGACCCCTGGTGTTAGTTGCTCTAACGCGAACAGAACGTAGCCGACCTTCCCTCACGCCGCAGCGGTACTACAAAAGCGACCTACGCGCTGCAAACTCCATATGGCGGAAGGCGCGAAACTTGGCGATGGATCATGGAAAGTAGTGCGGTGATTGATGTAATGTCGCTGTTAGCGCGAGTGGTCTCCGCTTTCTTTTTCTGTCTATAAAGTCTTGAACGTTCTGGAGCAGTGGCACCTTCTTATTCACTAGAGTCTGCACTTTTTATAATAATATAGTATATTTTCTTTGATACTGTTTTTTCATCGCATATAATACTGACATTGTCAGAAAATTCACACATCGACGCACTATTTCTTGTTTAACTTTCAATTCGTTACCTCAATACCACAACTAGATAACTTGATTTTCACTGTTTTTGAGATAGATATCGAATATGATTCTACATTTATTTTCCTCCTCTACAAAATGGTAAAACTAGGTAAATCAGAAGTTAATGGGAATTGTATTAATTTTGTGTTCGAAATTTTAACCCAAATAAAAATAATTATAGCCTAGATTTATATTAATCAAGTAAAGTTTAAATTTCATTTACAACAATGACCAAGTCAGAGTTATCTAGTTGTATTATTGAGGTGACGAAATGGAATTATAATATTATATGCACGCACAGTTAGAAATCTTCGGTATGAATCATTTGACACATCACTTGTATTTTCTATAATACACCATATGGGTTTTATGTGATTGCTGGGTGTCTGACGACATTTATGCTGCCAATTACGCAGTATCGTATCCGGAAATTTGTACGTAAACAGTTCACCGCAGGACACTTATTCGTGCGCCGCAGTACGTGAAACATGAGTTCGTGTAACATTTAATCAAATGACGAGTTCTTCGTTGAACATTTCACCGTGGAGTATATTTGTACGTATGCTACAATATGTGGAGATGTCTTTACTAGGTTAGGTTAGGTTAGAATAGGGTTAATCTAATTGTAACAGTACTATTTGCAAACTATCGCCGCATTTTGTAAGATACGTACAAATGTATTCCACGGTGAAATGTTCAACGAAGAGCTCGTCATTTGATAAAATGTTATACGAACTCATGTTTCACGTACTGCGGTGCACGAATAAGTGTCCCACGATGAACTACATACGTACAACTTACATGTAACCACGACCCCCATCCCCCGTAACGTTTATCATTATTTTCATCATTATCACACGAAACTTTTGTCTGTTATCTATAAATACAAAACCACTTCACTTATTACGATATTTAAAATAGTTTTTAAAGTATCATCGTCAAATTTCATGATGTGACATAGTCGGCCATGATACCCCGCACGTACCGCAAAGAAAGACATAGTTTAACGTAAAAAAACAGCGTAGATATTTAGTTTTTTCTACCATGATTGGTGCCCTACTTTATTAACTCAAAGTACTATAATTTATAATATAATAATATAAACTAAAATATTAAAATAATATTACTATGAAATAAATACCTTGGATTCTATTAAAGGAGATTATCAAACGACACTGGCGGCTGGACCTTTAGATGCATCTCTTTATATACTTAAGTAATTAAATGCAATAATTAATTGGATTACGTGTATCTAATGGAATACCTGCACTTTTAAAATGCGTATTTGCATAATAAACGTCTGCCTGCAGTATGCATTTATACTATTTATAGGGTGATCAGGTTAACAAACAAGGCATATAAATCTACAAACAACAACAGGTCCAAGTAACTGTAATAATTTATATTAATAATATACACACTTAGACAATTATTATAGGGTAGTGTTTTTCAAACTGTGAAACGTACACCCTTCCCTCGGTGGTAGGTACTCGAAAGATTTGATTTGAGTTATCATTTTGGTCCCCATACGGTGTGTAGTGGGCCAAAATACTACAATAATTTTGCACGTATTGTATGTAGATTATAATTTTACAAACACATTACAATAAATATGAAAATTGGACAATTAAAATGAAAAAAAAAATGGTATTGGATAAAAGCTCTCATTCCAGTAACATCATCATTGCCAGCCTAAATCAATCCACTGCAGGACGAAGGCCTCCTCAAGCTGATTCTATATAAAAGCTATATAAAAAGGGCCGTGTCCGGTTGCAGTTGTTCTGTGGTACTGCCTGTGCTCACCGTGGGTTTTTGTATCGGAAATAAAATGGCCGAATAGTATTGAGTAATAAAAACCACCGGAATACAAGAAAAATACAGAAGATAATAGGTAGGCAAGTAAAATAAAATTCAGAATGATTCGAAAGTAGTTAGCAAATTTCATTCCGATCATGTCCGATCCTAATAGGATCATTTGGGCCTCCACAGAGTGGAGGTTTATATTAACAGATTATGTTTTTACGAGAAATGGATGTTTCAATTTCAATTTCATTTATTTATTTATTTTTACATATTGTGGACATTACAAATTATAAGTATAAGACGTTCACAACATGACATAAAAAAGAGATGGATAGTATGTTATTAAACAGTAGAAATATGTACATACAAAAATATTAATTATATATGTACATGGAAATACACCGGATGAGTTAAGCAGACCCTATTTTTAAAAATTATAAAATAACGTCCACCTATACTCATCCTCACGTAGGTGGAATATATCAACCCCCGAAGCAATTTCGTTGAACATAGTTATCGCCCTCCCAATTGGCATTACCAGTGGCAGGTTGGTTCTGCACCTTGGGAGAATAAACAACTGATGTTCTCTATTTCTAAGATAGTTATCAGGACACACAGGTCAACACTGCCCAGAATGGCAGAGTTCTCATTTATACCTCGTATAAGTCGAAAAAAATACGTAGCTAAATAAAGATTTCTTCTAAATTGCAAACTGCAGTATGTAAGCATGCCTAAGAGAAAGTCAGTTGGATAAAGCCACGGATAGTATCCGTACAACCTCAAATAAAGGAGTCTCAAGAATTTCTTCTGCTTAGCCACTTGCTCAACGTATTAGGTCCATACTCTGACTCACAACACAAAAACTCACAAATTGAAAAACAATATGACGTGTACTTGCCAGACCCAGGATTCGAACCTGTGACCCACGACGCTTAAGCCGCGCGGCCATCGTGGATAGATGATCATCATAAGTATCAAATCTTACCCATTAAACATCCGATAATAATGACAGCGTTTTATCAGATATTTGACACCAACCAATATCAAATTAATGCTCTCATTGAATCTAATATAAATAGAACATTACTGTCTGTAATGCTACGCGATCTCATTGCTATATGGCCATATATTTCCAGTACCACAGCTCACGGCAAAACGTAAAGCCGAGTACTCATTTAGCGGGTCACAGTTACGGTTCGCTAATGAGTAACCGGCTTTATACGTACATTTATACGGAACCAAAAAGGGGTAATAGTGAGTTGTATATTGAAGAAACACTATAGTAGACCAATAATTATTAATAGTGCGTTACTTGATAAAAAAAAACGATATGGTTTAGAGGAGAGGGGTGTCGATCGCCATATTTTATCTTGCCATGGCGATCCATGTTTTTCCAGCAAGTATAATAGAATTTAATGTTAGACAGTAACTATATGACAATAACCATGAATATAAAATAATATGTTGATTATGTCGGAAATGAATAAGCCATAATATGAATAAATAATATCCAATGTCACTACTTCTTCCACCATTGTTACATGGAAATGTAGTCAAGTATACCGACTTACATATACATACCTACCTGTATTACTTGTTTCAATGTTAATTTATGTACAAACGTAGTAAATTTACATTATGTTTGCTTTATGTGTACATCGAGTATTTTCCGATGATTTTCTTAAAGGCGTGCTAGCTTTTCTCTTGAAACTTGTAGGTCACTTTCAGCATTTTTGGCATGCTCTCGAATGATATGGTTTTCAATCCGATATTCTGAAAAACATAAATTTATATTTACTTGCGCGATTGCATCGCAACCATGATCTATTCTGGATTTAAATTGTGTCCGCGTATCAGGGCCATGGTCCCCACATCCTGAAGCGGACCTCCAGGCCAGGATGTATGGCGGGCCCCCCTACCTAACGCTAAGGTTAAGGAAAGGGTGATTTTCGACAGTAGTGTTCCTCAAATGGTTTCCGCGGAACCCCAGAGTTATATTTAAAAGAGAATGAATTGATAGTATTGAATGAGTTGAGTTTGAATGAATTTTTGGCATTAAAAGATTGATTGAGTTCAACGCCGAATAGATTGATAGGTAGAATGGTGTCAGATTCTTATGGCAGTGCAGGCGACTCGTTTAAATGTTGGTATTATTACTTTTAAATGACAATAACACTGTTCCAACGTGATTTCGTCGTGGCCGTAATGCCAGAAGAATCTGTTCTTCTTCTACAAGGAATCGGTAATAAAGAGAGTTGTTTAATGGAAGAATTTATTGAAGTACGAGTATCTATGTATTAATGAAATAATACTATAAGAATGAGTTCATTGATCTGAATGGACTGATATGAATGATTTGATCATTTTATAAGTTTTAACGGCCCACATGCTCGTTGCAGGTCAAAATTGAGTTTTTATTGTATTTTCAAACCATAATCCTGGAGACTATCATTTTACTCCCTACTTTAATTATAGTTTGTCAATTTATGGCTACGGCCGTATGTTGTAGCTTAACCACTGGGGAATGCCAAAAGAAATGGCGTATTTCAAAAAAACACTACTTTATTCTTAGGTCAATAATTATTATAAAGCAATCATTATTCGTAGGATGTTTATCACACTTAAATAGTCAAAGACATAGCTTATAATAAGTATCTTTAGAATTATCTTAAAATGTGTTAATCTTGCCGATTTTTGAATAATAAAATGCCTAATTCTTGTCAAATTTGGGATCACAGAGATTATCAATATAATTTTGTATCGTGAATATTTTACAAAAATTATCTCGTCATAAATTATACTAATGATTTTAGAAATGCGCTTAAAAATTAATAAACGTAAAAAATCTTAACACCACTGCACATTCATGTACCGAAATATGACTATATTCTAAAACATTAGAGCGAGAGGTTTAAAAGAATACTATTTTATGTAACAAAAATACTTTATGCAGTCATCAAATGTTTAAAATAAATATGAGGGATAATAAGGCTTCAAAATTATATAAATAGATTATCTACAACGTTTAAGGAGTGTCCAGGATCATGGTTTGAAAATACAATAAAAACTCAATTTCGACCTACGACGAGCATGTCCCCCCTTTCTTTTTCGTCAATGAAAGTAAAGTTAGTGTTTAATTGGTAAATAGGAATAAACGTCGCATTTAAAGTGTATTTAATAATTTAAATTTATTTACAAAATCAATGTTGACTGACTTTATGTGGGATAAAATATTAGATAGCACGCTTCGTTTTTACATTTCGAGTACTGGAATAGATGCTTGGTGGTAGGATTCGCAAATAATTTTCAACTATAGGCGCGATGAAATTTTGGACTCGCTGGCATTCGGAGAACGAACGTCGAGGTGTGAATACGTAAATTTCTTTCGTGATGGCGACGGGGGTATTAATTCTTAAATCGTGTAAAGATGACTAAAAACGTTACCCATTTACTTGAAAAAGAAAACATGTCAATGAATATATTATTATTATTGTTACTAATAGCACAATAAACAGAACATTAAATAGACGCATGTTGGATTTATATGACAAATTATATTTCGTTCGGCATGCGTCATTTGCACCCGCGACCCGCAATCCGCGCATCGCCTAGCCACGATCTTTTTAGACCATGCCTCAACTGACGTATAGCCTTAATGGTATGTAGCGAGGAGATAAGAAAGCATACCATACAGCCTCTCATCACATCGAAGATGAAGAAACGACGTTGGACATGGCTCGGCATTCGGGCAACATGCTATGTGTACCTCAAGAATGTCTCAACCTGGCTTATGAGTGGACTTTTTAAATCATCTTACATTTTTAATAGTCTTATTAGCAACTATTATAACCGCTTTATTTTATAAACATAATATAACATTGTGATGATCGTGTTCATTTATAATGTACCTAGGTAAATAATATTTTATAAGGCTGGCCACGTTTAAAATAAATTATCTAAAAAACTGGTTTTCATTGGCATTGATCGTTTTCCCTGTATGCTTTTCATAATAAGCGTGTCAATTGCGTGACGTATGGAAATTAAGTTTACTAGAGAAGTTAATTTGTATAAAATTCATTAAAACAAACAAAAAAAATCGGTGTGTGTACTTATGTACGTGCGTTAGAAGTTATACTTCTTTGGCGTAACAAAACCTAAACTTGCGATAACCTAGATTCTTCGACTAGCTCTTAATTATCTTGTTAAATTACACACTCAATAAAAGGGAATTATTGGAATATATTCTTATTGGAACGCCGTTGGTTTATTTCTATACACTTTAACTTATATTACTAAATTATATAATTATTTATCGTTGTTTTTGTTTTTAAAGTAACAACTGCCACTATGACGTTTAATAGTTTGTTTACGTAAGAAATTGCAAATGGCCGACAATAATAAATTCGCTGCCTAGGCAAGGGGACAATAATTATAAACTATAATATTATACTGTATAATCGTCACGATTGGAGTATCATACTCTGGTGCAGTGGCGAAGAGTGGAGGTAGGCTGTTAAGATCCGCCATAAATAGTGCACATTAGACTTTGTCTGTCATATGTATTTGTTTTCATTAAAATAAGACTACAATTTACAGAAGGTGATGGTTAGTTTTAAAAATTCAAATAAACCCTGCGAATTTTTTTTTTTTTTTTTTGTGATTTTACCGAGGCTTTGACTGCGACTCGCTGTCATATCGCCTCTTCTCTTCTAGAAGGGGATCCTTCGATCAGGTCCTCACTCCTATTCTGTTTAATGGCTTTATAGTTATTTTGTCTAGCTCTTCCGTCTTTCTTTCTTTCTTTTTTAGACGCCAGTGTTTTATGCACCAGAATCACTCTCCTCCGTATCCATCCCTTCTGTATTTTCGATACATCGTGTAATCATTGAATTTCAGATAGTCTAATTCAGACCTCAGCCAAGTCTCTGAGATTAATGCTATTGAAATTTTTTGTCTTATTAAGTAGAGTTCTATATCATCCTTTTTTTGCTTCATACTTCTGGCATTCCATTGTAAAATCCTAATTTGTTTTTTATTATCCATTTTGCTCCAGAACCTCCCCTAGAATTTCCTTTAAGTGTCCTTCTTTGAATTGTTTGCATACCCAGTCCACTGCTTTAATTATTAGTTGTTTAATGATCTGCTGCCAGTCTCCCCCTTTCAGCAAGACTTTCATAATTTCTCCCATCGCGTTAATCTTCCCCTTTGAATTTTTTTTATTTTTTGTAGGCTTTACGCTACTACCTGTAGATATTATTGTTGAGCCTGAAGCTTCTACCACCGCTTCTTCTTTCTTTTTGTTTTCCTTAGTTTTTTGAATTGTTTCGCTTTCATCTCTTCCTACGATTTTTTTTTGTTTTAATATGTCAGCATAGCTATTATTTAACATATTTTTTTTTGCTTCCTTGAAAGGTATGTTCATTTTTTTCATTGCTTCTTTGCAATTCTTTTCCTCTTGCCACTTTGGGCATTTTTGGCTGTTTGCCGCGTGGTTACCTTTGCAATTGATGCACGTAATTTCCTCATTTTTTTCGCAGGTTTTGTGGTTTTCACCACACTTAGGGCACGTTTCTACTGTACGTCCGCAATTGTTCGCGATATGCCCATATCGCCAGCATTTGTAGCATTGCATAACCCTGAATACATACGGTTCTACAGCAAAAGAGACTCCATATATGTAAATTGTTCTCGGCAATATTTTCTCCCCAAATTTAATACTGACTGACGAGGTCTTTGTCAGCTCTCCTGTATCACCTTTTCTTGTCAACCTCTTAAGGTTGATTACTTTTGCATCACTTTTGATTTCCATTTGCAGTTCTTGGAGGTCCATATCAATATCGACTTTTCTTATTACTCCATAAGAGCAGGAGTCATTCTCTTTGGTCACAAAACCGAGATCTTTGAGTTCTCCAGCTTGTTTCACTTTATCTGCTTCTTTTTCGTCTTCTACTTGGATGTACGTCTTTAAATTTTTATTGTAAATTTTCTGTACTTTTACTCCTGCCTTATGCAGCATCTGCGCTATTTTCAATTTTAATGGAATTTTACTTCCCGTCGCTATCATGACGATGTTTTGGTTTCCCTTTGGAGTGACCCCAGAGTCTCTTCTGGGTTTTTTTCCAGAGGTCACCGTCTGCCATTCTTCTTCTTTTTCTCCAACCACTTCCTCTTCATCATCGTTTCTTTTCTTCT
This sequence comes from Rhyacophila brunnea, assembly GCF_057557595.1. Lineage (NCBI taxonomy): Eukaryota > Metazoa > Arthropoda > Insecta > Trichoptera > Rhyacophilidae > Rhyacophila > Rhyacophila brunnea. Next base: position 11,330,678 of record NW_028232816.1, on the reverse strand, counting down.
TCGTTTTTTTGGTTTCATTCACTTCCATCGTGGTGTTTTCCATTTTATTGCTTTTGCCGTTCACGCGGTCTTGGAATTCGCGCAACAGTGTGAACAAAAAACAGTGTGGACAACCCCTCGCTTCACAGCGTTTGACGCACTCCCCACACAAAGTGCACTATCCGTGCAACAATAAATATTTTTCACTTTTTCTCAAGCACTGGCACTGATTGTCAAAATCACATGGGACCACACATGTTGAGTTTATTGTCAAATTCATTTACAAACAATATTATTTTTGTTGTATCCCGTATTTATAACCGTTCGCGAGTAACCAGGCGAATAGCGTCCCGAATTCGCAAGCGAAGTTGTACAACCTCACTCCACCGCTGTTGGCTTCCGACTGAACCCTGCGAATACTAAGTCATCATAGAAAATAGTCAAAAAATACTCGTCTCTCTATAAAATATCTAAAATTATGCAATTAAATCATACATAACATTGGATATTTTATAGATATAATAACAATTTTTATCTATTATAGTTTGGTTAGGCAGGTGAAGGCCTCCGACTTCCTGACTAGCTCAGGCACTTGGAAGTGGAGGTTCATTAATGTGGAAGAACAGGCAGGAACCTCATGGACGTGGAGTAACCAAGAAGTCACGGGGCACAAAGTCAATTAAACACCAGATGAAATCTTCAGAACTCGTATTTTATTGTTATTAGAATATGTTTGGCCGTATGGCATTCCTTCATCAAGGATTATAGTCCAAAGGTATCATTCACATTGGTATCGAAAGTCCCAAAGTTTATAATAATTAAAAGAAACTCGATTTATTGTTATTATCCATACACCACAATTAGTAAAAAAAAAGAAAAGTCAAATCAATTAATATTCGAAGTTCACAGTTCGAAGTCTCAATAAACAAGAGTCAACTAATATCCGAAGTCACAAAAATAACCACATTTATTACTGATTAATTAAAAATTAATTCGAATATTATTATTTAATTATTTTAAAATTAACTTGATTATTATTAACTAATTATTTAACATTAACTTAATTATTTCTAATTAGTTATGCAGACGAGATCGTGAGGGTCCCGGGACAACAAGCCGTCGCAGAAGCGACTCCCGGAACCCACAAGCGACAAAACAGACTGATTTTGGATTTAATAATCTTGCCTTTTTATCCGTTAGCGGTGGTTGTATTTCTTACAAATTCACACCGATCACCGATACTGCCATATGCTACACATTTATATAAGGTTGACGGATGTCAGACTATCAACCAAACATATAGCGATATCGATGTACATAATATGATTAATATTAATATTACTTTAATTACATTAATTCCTTAATTATCTTAATTATTTTAACTACTACATATTACTAACGCCCGTCCATACGTCCTACTTTATTATGTCTCTAACCCATTGCCTATTACATTTTATTAACCATTATATTACAATTTACATTACATATTATCTTACATCCAAATCATATTTTATATCTAATTTAATTTAATTACCCTTTACCTAAGCATATTATATTTGATCAAAATTTTAACCCTATTACCTTATTACCTATATGTACATGGTCTGCGACCGACTTATCTCCTTCACAGTTCACCTTGCGGAGTGCTAACACTCGACAAGGCAAACTGTGGGACTTCTACATATGTTAATTTTGTTCAGTTTTGTCGAGGGTCGTAATCATTCCACCGGTGGCACATTGACTACCAGGGTCAGACCGAGCGGCTGGGAGGCACTACTCCTTATGGGAGCGCCCCCCACAGGGGCAGAAAATTCAGTGTGCGACACAGGGTATAATGAATTTAAAAAAAATGAACCAACAATATGTTTAATATGTATTCTTAATCCAATGAAAACAAATTAAGTATGAATGAAAAAGTGTGCACAATTTTGTCGTATTGCCCAAAATATACCAAAACTATTATGGTTTGGCTTAGGCAGGGTTTAATTGATTTTGAAAAATTAACTATCATACCCCGTAAATTGTAGTCTTAGGTCAATAAAAACAAATACATATGACTAACAAAGTTTAATGTGCACTATTTATGGCGAATCTTAACAGCCTACCTCCACCCTTCGCTACTGCTGTGGTGTAATGGTAATGCGTTCGGCTGATAATCGAACAATCGGTGGTTCAAATCCAATCGAATGCGTTTATTTTTGTGTGAAAAAATAAATTATGTGTTACATGTCACACGCCAAAAATACACTCTGATCTGATTTTCCAAACGCGCTTAAAGAAGTATAACTTCAAAAATATGTTCATTCAATAAAATAATATTTGTAATAATAATTTAATATGAAGGATAGTGCTGTTAAATTTAGCAAAGCAACTGAATTAACTGATACCTATACCTAATCATGGCCCCCACACCCTGAAGCGGGCCTCCAGGCCAAGATGTTTAACGAACCTCCTACATATCGCTAAGATTAAGTCCAGTGTGATGTTCTACAGTAGTGTTCCCAAAATGGTATTCCGTGGTAAAATTAAGAGTATTCCATGTATTTTTTAACGATTTTTGTATTTTAAATAAATTCATTTGAATTATTGAGTTGCTGGCACCATCATAATATTATGAAGCACTAATCGCGACAATTTTGAGGTACCTACCTAACTATGTAACATGCGACCCTTCGCCATATTGGATAAAAAGACATTTTTATTAGACAGGAAACAACACACAAAATAATTATTATAAAATAAAATTCTACGCTTTTTTCTAAGCCCGGGCCCCAGGTTAAAGCCCTGTCAGCCTTCCCTTGTGGAGGCCATAGATATAATATCAGAAGGAATAGAGCTCAGATTTATTTTCATTCAATACCTAGGTATCTCATTAATTATTTCTGTATTAATTGTTTAAACTGGAGATTAGAAGCTGTGCTGTGTAATAATTAATGTGGTATTAAATTTGATTGATTCTATGTTCCTTGTTTATTGCCTACGGTTGCACTTCAGTCGTATCTGTTTCAGCGCTCAAAATGGAAAATTTTACGAACCGGAGCGCTCAATAATTTATCTTAAATATTGACATAGTTATCTATTTTTATGTATATTTTATAAAAATAAATGCGTTAGATTTCTTGTTATATGGCCTATCGAAGTCATATGGAAAAATTATTTTTTCCACGAAACGGAGCGATAATTTTAGGGATTTCGTGAACCGGAACGGCGCTCCGGTGCTCTCTAGTCCATTTCGAGCTCTGTCAAGTTGTTTGTTCATGTCCACTTGTAAACAATGACCATGATGTGCACATATACACTTGTACCAGTGTCATACTGCGACACAATAATGATTGACACTCTCGTTTCGTTCCCAAGTATTATTTTTTTTTTATGAAATTCCGTAAATTATAGCTAAATTAACATAAATCTTATCGAAACATATGAATGAACCATTCCATTATTTGAGGAATTGTGGAACCTTGTCTTGAATATGCGCGTAGGTACCTAATTTTCATAAATCTCGCCTTTCAGTTTAAATATTTTAATAAAATCAACGGAATACGGTACCATCAGTAAATTTTGTTGTCTATTAATTATAGAGGGAGATATTATGTATCCTGGCCACATTGTGAATATTTTGACAGCAGTGACGTTTGACAGCTCAATTCAAATCTTTGAAAACTAACCAAAAAACATTTCACCATGGATGAAATTGAATATAAACTGAAATCAAAAAATGTAATACTTATCTCGGAAGCCATAGATATGTTAATTGAATTGACAATAATCCCATCTAAGGATGCTGGAAAATCGCTAGACTTAAATGTTCCTTTAAGACTATTGCAAGAAAGTTGTAGCTCTGCGGATGTAGCCGTCAGCTCCACGGCATGCAAGGGATTCCTTCATTTAGTTTTAGATGGCTTTCTTGGATTATCGTCGGCTACAACTACTGTCATGACAATGTTACCATATGTAAGGTATGTTATTTAAACAAAATGCAGTCTGCTACCAGCTCTCACTGCAACTTAGAAGGGCGCAGGGCACTTCTCGTTAGGGTAAATGTGTCGCAGATGCCCGCATGAGTTTTTATAAGTTTCTTTTTAGACCAAACCCAACCTAACCTAACATAAGATAACCTAACCTAACCCAACCTAACCTAAGATAACATAACCTAACCCAACCTAACCTAAGATAACATAACCTTCCCAACCTAACCTATCCTACCCCAACCTAATATCACCTAATATAATCTTAGTGTGTGATAATGATGCATCGAAATGTATGAAAATTTCAAATTTTAAATTAACAATAATTATTGTATTATTTCATTCAAAAAAAATTTAACACGTTGATCGCCATGGGGGTCACCGGTGACCGGCATTGGATTACGTTCAGGGGGCCATGGGGGTCACCGGTGACCGACAAAGAAGACCTGCGTAGAGTTGTTCTACAGCGCCGGCGGGCACGCGCGCAGTGCATTTTTCAATACGCGGTGACCGGCATGGCCCTTCTGTATATTACTGCCACTTGGCCTGAAAATATGTCTTCCCAGTCACAAAATATAGGATCACCAATGTAAAGAATGTACATAATTAAAAAAAAAGTTTTCCTTTTAAATTTTAAATGTGTTTTTGTTGATATAAAAATAAAAATTAAATAGATTTTAAAAATGTAAGTTATAAAAAATATGTAAATAATAAAAAATAGAATAAAAAAAATGATTATAAGGTATGTATACGTATATTTCCAGTTTATGTGTATCCAGGTATTATACTACCCAATTTGAAAACTTTTATTCCGTATTTGTGCCTTTTCTGTTTATTATACTATCTAAATCTAAATATAATTCGACCGCGAAATGGCACCATGCTCTCGTCAACACATATGGACAGGTGACCGGCGAAGTAGCCGGCTCGGCGCAATAGAATAAATTAACTTGTTGGCGCCGCGACGGACACATGTGGCCGGCACATCATAAAAACCAATATTTACGTAAAAAAATCATCAAAATGAAAAAAAACATTATATTCTTTCATTACCTATCAAATAATACCTTAGAGACAAATAATCATTTTTTAACTATTTTATGTAAAACTAGTTGGCGATCAATGTGTTAAAGGTCATTTTTATACCCAAATTTGAAGTGCACCTAACGTTACTTATAACAGATGTGTAGACATCACAGATGGTGGATTCAAAATCAAAGTAGGGAGGTATCTATAGTATTCATTGCATCTCTTAGTCCAGTACTGTTAGCAGGTGTTGCCCTTCTCTATAGCCAATGGCAAGCAGTATAGTTTGAATAGTCACCCGTCTAACAACAATGAAGATTGCCTTTTGAAGGGAGGTACACGATTCGTAACCAAAAACTCCACTTCCCACAGTCTGCCACAAGTTCCCTCCACGACCTTAACCTCAGTAATTCTGTGTCCTTTTCTCCACAGTTAGGTCTTCTGACCCTCATTTACCCTTTTGGTACATACCACATTATCGTAAGGTTCAATAGTTTTGGCACGAAACAAGACATAGTCGGAGAAGTGCCAAACTAGAGACACTGATGGAATAAGCCTGATGTAACTAAAGTCAACAATATCAACAGTAACAATGATTACCTACATTAGCCCTACTTAGAGATAAAATCGCATATTCGTGGTTGAATGGTTCCACTATAATGAAGTGTTCATTTGCAGGCAATATTGTGGGATAACATCGATTATATCAGGGATCATACAGCTATCGGTGGAACAGAAGTTGAGCACTCATCCGAAATACGTCTGCCAATGGGGCCTCACTTCGCCCCTCCATCCTTTTGTCGTAATTCTTCAGCAGCACCCTAACGCGATGCCGGATATATTAAGTGAAATGCATGCCATTTGCCTTAGGAAACCAAGGTGAGTGCCAAATAGTGTTGTCCTTATGTACGTCTCCTGCGAGTCGCTTCTCCCCAAAGGAACATCAAACCTTTTGATCGTGGTCTGGTCAGATATTAGTCTCAATATCAACTTGAGCTCATTTCTACTCAGCGGCGACTCGACAAACCAGGACACCAGGTATGGGGAAGGTAGTATGGATTTACTCCATTAACCCTTGTCTAGGGTTGCCTTGTAGTGGGAATTTCTCCATATTATGCTTTGGCACCTTAAACTATAGATACATCTAGACGCCACCCATTGCATTGCTAAATGAAGCTGCGTGCCGTGTGTTTGGTTTATGGGCGAGCAAACGTATGCGTATACAAATGTTTGAGACCATATACCATTTCGCTAGTACTCGCCCAAAGTGCTTGCACTAGTTGCTCAGAATTAAAATATAATTTTATTTTTTTACGTTATATAGTATTTTTAAACGTTCAAAATGCAACCATTAGGTAAAGATATCCATAATTTAAGATATTTTAAAAAAACACTAGGTCACGTGATATTAAAATATATAATAATATACAAATAAATTATCACGAATATGTATGAACTTACCTATGAAACGTAATACCATCTTGCTTGTCACTACGGCTATCACATTTTAATAGAACACACAACCATATTTTCTACCGAATTAACTAAAAATATTTACCACTAACTTTACATTTAACACAAAAAATAGCAATTTTAGCAACATACGCTCGCGGTTTATCGACACTTTGCTATGAGACAAACTAAGATTTCGCGCGACACCATAGCAAGATATCTTACACATCTGTAAACCTTTTATCTTACTCTAGCGCATGTCGCAGAGATTATAAGGGTGCCGAATACTTTCTCACTCGCACTTATGCATCGTTTTTGTTCAGGCCTTGTTTGGCACGTTTTCTTAATGTACTCATTCCAGTCTCAGCATTCTGGGATCCATTGATATGATGTGCCTGACTGACCAGATTATTTGCCAGATCATCCGCTTTTTCGTTTCCCTCAATTTTCATGTGATAGAATCTATTGAAGACATAATATGTCTACCGAATCCCGAATCTTCTTACATATTATTTTGTGGAAATGTTTATCTTTAAAGTATAGTTTTCTCTTATGTATATGTATATTGACATCAACTTCAGCATTGTAATCATACCAATGTCAAAGAACGTCATTAAGTTGTGACAAATAGTTAGATGTAGTCAGTTGCTCTCTTATTCTTAGCTGGCTCTCACATCTAAACTGGCTTCGTCTGCCACACAGCCATAAATGAAACCTTACAGGAATGTCGCTGCAGTGTTGCATATGAAGACTGCGTACATCGCCCTAGCGACAGTCGCACGTAACCTCTCGAAACGTATATACATTTGGATGCGGTGACCAGCGAGCCAGTATAGGAATGACCAATTCGTAGGTGTGTATATGCATTCTGGCGTCTTCGACTCAACCTGACACGCATGCGATTTGTTGATGGCAGCATTCAAACTAAAATGTCGCATTCGACCAATCTGCGGAGCTCCATTTGGCAACGTGTGTTTTGTGAATAACGATGATGTGACATTGACGTATTCGACACGTTGCAGATTAGACAAGATTTGATGTGCGAGCCGGCTTAATATCATTATTATTATATCGATAGATTTAATCCCAATGTTAAACTCGGAGCGTTAAGATTGCGATACTGTTTCAGAATGTCGTTGCATAGCATTGAAATATTGAGACCAGTCTTCCTATGGATTTTGTGTAATCCTAACCAGAGTGATTCAACAAATGCCATCAGTGCCATGAATTTATTGCTGCTTGCGGAGAAATGTCCCGGACAAACTTCTCTGGTGCTGGAATGTCTGGGCTGGCAGCAAACATGTCGTCAACAGGTATGTATAACACTGTTAACAATTTCCTTTGACTTCATCAAGATACAATTCAAATTTATTTATTTACATATTACGAGGGGAGTTCCATAAGTTCACGGAATGGGACAGAAAGATATAATCTCCTCGGACATGAATACACTTCTTAGATCTATCGATTAATTTTTCTAAACATTCATAAAAATTATTTTCCGATTTGCCTTCAAAATCCACGTTTACGTCTGCCTGTAACGAGTCATCATCATCAAAATGTTTTCCACGTATGTCTTTCTTCAAATTTGGAAACAAGTAATAATCACTAGGTACCAGATCAGGATTGTAAGGTGAACGAGGCAATTCCTGGAAGCCGCATTTTCTCATAGTAGCCATTGCAATCTGAGCCTTGTGAACAGGTGCATTGTCATATACTAAGAACACGCCTTTTGTTAATTTTCCCCTCCTTTTTACTTTAATAGATTCTTTTAAGCGACTTAGAATATTAACGTAGTACTGTCCTGTGGTGTTGGTGCCTTTTGGTTTACAATGTAATAACAGGATTTCTTGTGAATCCAAAAACACTGTTGCCATTACCTTCCCAGCCGATGGTACGACCTTGAACTTCTTGGGGGCAGAACCACCCTTTTTATGCCACTGCATGGACTCCTGTTTTGACTCAGGGTCATAATGATGAACCCATGTTTCATCTCCTGTAACAATTTTCTTGATAAGTTCCTCTCAATCGACACCAGACTGCTTTAAAAACTGCTTAGAACATTCCACACGGTAACTTTTTTGATGTGGCATAAGCATTCGTGGCACCCATCTTGCGCTTACCTTTGACATCCCAAGATTTTCGTGTATAATTCTGGATAGATTGAAACTTTCTGCGATTTCGGTTAGTTTTAGCCGACCATTTTCCATAAGGGCATCTTTGATTTTTAATATCATTTCATGTGTAGTGATGTCACTTGGCCTTCCACAACAGTCATCATCTTCTAATGAATCTCTATCTTGTTAAAATAAATGTAACCATTTTGTAAATCATGGTTTTACCACAACAAAGAGTGCCATAAACAAATTTCATTTCATTTGGATGGTTTCCACACCTCTTCCCTGTTTTATGAGGAATATAATTACTACATGAAGCTCAATTTTGACATTTTTAAATTACCATTTTCTTTTGTTTTTTTGAATATTGGAAATGATTTAATGGAATAATCAACTTGAAATTGCTCAAGTATACCTAAAAAGGATTACTTAACAAAAAAAAATTTTGGTACTGTTCTGTTATACGGAATACAGCGGAAAACGCATTTTGAAAATAGCCGATAAACTGGATTATTTGTTAGTTTAACCTAATCTAACCTAACCTAACCTAACCTAACCTAACCTAACCTAACTCAACCTAACCTAACCCAACCTAAACTAAACTAACCCAAACTAACAAATAATCCAGTATATCGGGTATTTTCAAAATGTGTTTTCCGCTGTATTCCGTATAACCAAACAGTACCAAAATTTTAATCCCAATACTTGCTACTTTCATCACCATTCCGCGATCTTATGGAACTCCCCTCGTATGTATCACAAATTACAAATTTAAAGTGTTCACGACATGACATATAAAAAATAAGTGTTAAATAAAACAATATTTAAATAAAAATACAGGGAGAAATAAAGACATAAATTTAACAATAATGATCACCATCCGGATTTGATGGACGTTAATTCAAGTCTCATTCGGAACAATTATTTTGTTACAGGTGTGTGTGTCAGGTTATGCCAAACTATGTAGAATAAAATTTGTGAATAAATACACGTACATTACAACTCGAAACAGCAAGTAGCCAATGGAAGTTTAAATCGATACATGCTAGAAAGTAGGAAAAGAAAATATTGTCAAGTTGTCCTGGTCCGAATGACTTCGCCAAGTCGTCCCATTTCCTCCCTTTTTTAATATTGCGCCCAATATTCCCTTTGTGTAAATAAATAAATTTGAATATAAATTGCTTCTGAAACTCTGGGAGTAAATTGATTTCAATAATCTCTATTATAATTCTAGCCCAACGCGCCAAATTCAAAAAGCCACACGTCCTACGAAATGTACTCCATCGTAACAAAATGGTCGATAGCTAAAGGCAAAGAGGATCTTATCTTTGTGTTGATACCGGCATTGGGAAATACAATCTGTGATTTAATCCTCGCTGAAGAGGATCCTAGGCCTTGCATAGAACTCATCCACCAAGCTTTGGATTATCCCGGGTCTCAAGTGGTTACCGACTGCCTGCTTTTCCTTCTTGCGGAGGCTTTCATCTCTTGTCCTGTTTGCTATCTAGGGGATTTGATGGGATTGTGTAAGTATTTTTTTTTATGACAGCTGACTTTGATCAAATATTTTATCTGTTTAATTGAAGATTGGTTTGAAGAAAAAGTCGATCAGGAATAGACTCCCTTGAAGCATCCGCAGCACGTGGCTGAAGCAGATCACATCTTCATCTTAGATATCATCTTAAAGCTTATTGACAAAAAGTAACGTCATTTTGAAAACACTTCAGAGAGTGTTGCAAAAACCACTACTTAACTTTGTCGCAATTAGGTAGGACAATAACCCCCACAAAGGGGGGAGCTGATAGGGGGGGCCCGGCATGGCGGGTCGATCATCAGTGAGATAAACACACACTACAAATTTTGTCTAATAGTAAAAAATACCATGTTATTTCAAGAATATTAACTTCTTTAAATTAGTGGTTGTGCTATCCATTGTTTGATTATTGTGTGTCGATATTCGACAACTCCACAATTGTTGCTGAAATTTATTGTTTTTGTATTAAATATAAAGTTAGTGGTAATTATTTTTAGTTAATTTAATTGAAAATATGTTTAACTATGTTGTGTTTAAATTTGGTAGCCGTACTGAGAAGCAACATGATGTTTAACTTTTCATAGTTAAGTTAATGATAATAAAATTGAGGTTCTACTGTGCGTTATACGCGAGATACACGGCTTCATTTTGCCGAACAATAACCACTCTCTTTATATTATTACTCTGAGACTATGTAATTGTTTTTTGTTTCAGGTAAAAAAACTTACAGATTCTACGATAATCCATTATCGATATACATTCTCTCCTCTTCACTGCTTCAATGGTTGTATTATCCGACGACGCTGACTCGTGATTTCGAAAATGATGCAAAATCAATCGTAGACTTTGCTATGCATGTTCGAAGAAAACCGTGCAACAGTATTACAACACTTTGCTCGAATAAGGCTTTTTATTTTATGCAATCCATTCATCCGAGATTATACAGAGTGGTTGAGATATTTATGAACCACGAAGCGTTCTTGGGGAAACCGGAATTATTCAACGTGTGGATAGACCGGTTGAAAGACCACCGAAGGATAAGTGTTAATACGCAAAACATATTATCACTACACGGTCTTCTAATGCAAATACCTCCGCAATCGACGAAAGAAGTTTATTTCAATAAGTCCAAAGTCTTTTCTGTACTGATTGATGAAGTAAAAACTAATAAAAGTTTGGCTATGGGACTCTTGCCGGTCACTCTTGGAGCTCTGAGGATGTCCAGGAATGCACAAGAGATCGTTGATTTTTTGCGAGGCATTTCCAATATGGCCGTGTCTAAGGTATATTACTGTAATATTTAAAAGTGTTTTGTGTGTGCAATAATTTCTTAGTAAACAGTTTGGACTGAGTGTGATTCAAACTCACTTTTTGAGTGAGTGCTCTTGTCCAATCAACTGTCCATACAAGTAATTTGTTAATAATTACACTATTACACTATGAGGTGTTTCAAATTCCTACCAAGTGCTCGGTCGCCATCATCATACAAATTGGATTAATCATGACGTGAGTAATATATTTTTTCTTTCATTAGCTTTATAATTCAATGTAAATGTTGACCACCTGCCAAAGATTTTTTGAAGAAAAATTGATGTTGCCCACTTACTCCAGGCCCATGCTTTGGATGGTTCCATGAATAAACAGAACATGAAGAGACAAAACGGTACCTAACAAAACAGAACATGAAAAAACAGAAGAGTGACAAAACAGAACAGCAATTAATATAACTATGACCTTACAGAAAAAATATAACATTTATTATTTAAATTGTCATATCTCTATTTATGTTGTATATATTTTTAATAACACAGGTTTTCCATACGCCGTAAAAAAATCAAATTATATAATTTCTGCACTCCTAATCGCTGGAAAGTCTCAATCAAACGGTACTTAACTCGGTGTTGCCGGCAAGTTAGGTATATCACGTCTGCGTAATGTGTTCAAAATGCTTGGGTGACTAGGTACAACGAAATAATGAGTTTAATTATTCTGTACAGTTGTGCATGATTATCAAAGCAGGTAAATTGATGTTTTTACGCCTAATGGCCAACATGCAGTGATTATTTATTATAAATATTAAATATTTATATATATTTCGTTTAGAAACTTAAGTTTTATAAGTATTTAATAAATAGATAGATATGACAAAAATGGATGTTTTATTTTTCCCCTGGCTGTTCTATGTTGTCACTGTTCTGTTTTGTTTCTTCATGTTCTGTTATATCATATTCTGTTTTGTCCGGTTACCGTTTTGGACACATGAAAAACAACATATGAATATACCACCCACAGGGTTCAAGCTTGTGACCATATCTTCAGAAATGGACACTTTATTACTCGATTATTGGGGTCAGTAGTAATATTGTTATGTTGATTTTTACTTCTAGGAAAATGTTCCGGCCGTAGTCCGAGTATTGGAGGATTTACAAAAGCTTCCGACTTTTCCCATTTCATTCTTCATCGAGTTGTATTTGATTCTCTTTGACAACCAAACTCGATGCTACCCATACTTGCAACAGCTGCTTGTAGGTAAGAAATCCAAAACCCAGGAAAGCGAATGGGAAGTCCACACCGCAAGAGCTAAAGCCGTTAAACACATTTGCGAAACAAGGTAAGCAAGCATACATTGCACAGAGCTAGTTCATGGTTGTACCTTCCTCGCATATGACTTCGAAAACTTTTCTCTATATCTTCGTTTCAAAAGTGTTCAGTTTCCTGTCATCTTGTTTTGATAATGGCCACCATTCCGTCTTATAGGTTAATAAGGGCTTCATATAACTTTATTTTCGCTTTATTTGAGTGGAAGCGTGATCAGAATTGTTTCTGTAAACCGTAGTAGAATTTGTTTATACTAAGTAATTACTACTTAAGTAATTCTTGTACTAACTTCTTGACTGATGTCGTTTTGACGGTTAATGTGCAGGGTCGTATTTACGCTTGAAGGGGTCGTGCCAGTGGCGAAGGGTGGAGGTAGGCTGTCAAGATCCGGCATAAATAGTGCACACTAAACTTTGTCAGTCATTCATATTTATTTTCATTGAAATAATTAGACACATGTCAAATAAATATAATAAATATTGTCTATGTTTATCATAGAGCCATCATCTACGGTGCAGAGTTAGTCCCTGTCATCTCGGGTATTTTGAGCTGTTGCAACGACACTGCAAGCTCTGTTGCCTTCTGCCTCGCCCTGGAAGGACTCAAGGCGCTATGGCAGTCTCAAATTGTTGCCCCTGCTGGTACCTGGAAAGTTTTAGCCCCCCGAATCACAAGAGACAAGCGCCCATCTGCTCAAATTGGGTCAGTAAACCATGTTACGTTTGGATACAGTGATGTGTGTAAATATCTCTTGAAGCTGCGTAGTTGTGTCTAGAAATGATTATTTTGACGTTGACTTATTTATGGAGAACTGGGTCTGCCCATACAATTTTTGCGCCTTTTAATTGATTAATAATAATTAAGTAGTACACAGATATCCAAAAGAATAGACTTCTTGTGAAAGGACAAAAATCCCTGTGGATGTCTAAGAGGGCTCGCACATCAGAACTCGCCGCATGCGTCTTACGACGAATTCGTCGATGTGACGTCATCGTAAACCAAGAAACAAACGTTATCAAATGGAGCTTCGCAGATTGGCCGATGCAACTGCGATACTGCGACATGCGTCGAGTTGAGTTGGCCAGAACCTGCATGTCGAAATCGGCCAATGTCGACACCGCGCATGCGCACAAATGCACAATCGGCCATTTCTCTCCAGACTGTCGCCGTGTTCGGAGCAGCCACGATGCGGCGAATGTCGATATCACTAGGCAGATGTGCGAGGTTGTATCAAGGAACACCGGCTGCCCATTCTCGGAAATTTTGATTTATGGCGGTCAGGCACACGAGGCGAGTTGTGATGTGCGAGCTGGCTAAGTCGGTTGTACATGGTAATTCAATTTTTCCAAAGTAATGTATATTTTGAAGTAAATCTAATTGAAGTTTCTTAAATGTGACCTTATTGGGTTATAGCTAACATAATACGGCATTCTAACACGAAAAGGTTCCCCACCCTTTATAACAGGCGTTCACAAACTTTTTTGTCAAAGGGACAATTTTGAAATCAAAAATATTTGGCGGGCCACACTTTGGAATATTTTCGGTTTTTAAAAAACAGGCAAAAAAATAAAAAAATATTTCATCGTGTAAACTTATATTTTTAACTAAATATACATTGTTATTACTCTTATTAATTACTAAAAAATAATATTTAAATTTTTTCACCATCTGATTATTTATTTCAATTTCAATTTCAATTTATTTTCAATTTCAATTTATTTTTAACATATTGTGGACATTAAAAATTTTAAGTTTAAGACGTTCACAACATGACATATAGAAACAAAGAAGTATACTTAAAACAGTAAGTGTTACATAAAAAAAGAGATACATAGTATGTTATTAAACAGTAGAAATATGTACATACAAAAATATGAATTAGATAGGTACAAGGAAGTACACCGGATGAGTTCAGCAGACCCTATTTTAAGAATTTATAAAACAACGTCCACCTATACTCATCCTCACGTAGGTGGAATATATCAACACCCGAAGCAATTTCGTTGAACATAGTTATCGCCCTCCCAATTGGCATTACCAGTGGCAGGTTGGTTCTGCACCTTGGGAGAATAAACAACTGATGTTCTCTATTTCTAAGATAGTTATCAGGGACACACAGGTCAACACTGCCAAGAATGGCAGAGTTCTCATTAATACCTCGTATAAGTTGAAAAAAATACGTAGCCAAATAAAGATTTCTTCTAAATTGCAAACTGCAGTATGTAAGAAAGTCAGTTGGATAAAGCCACGGATAGTATCCGTACAACCTCAAATAAAGGAGTCTGAAGAATTTCTTCTGAACCCTCTCCACCATAAGGCTATACTTCAACTGATGCGGTGCCCAAACAATAGACCCACTCTCAAGTCTGCTTCGAACTAAAGAATTAAATAAATGTTTTAATACCGTAACATCCGAAAAGACCCGGGAAGTATGCATGACGAAGCCCAACATTTTAAGCGCCTTGTTACAAATGGTAACTATATGGCTAATAAATGTCAGTTTACTCTCAAACGTAATGCCAAGATCCCTTACAGATGATATTCGTGACAGAACTCTGCCACGCATCGAGTATTGGAAAAACAGCACTTAGTTATGCAATTCTTTGTTTGAAACTACATCCTGCAATCGAGGCTCAAATTATGTGGTGTGAATATGCAAAATACCTGTTAATTTTGATCTTAAGTTTGATTTATTAATAATGCTCATTGTAGAAAATGTTTTTTCACAAATATAGGTACTTCCAAATAAAGAAGCCATTTGATGAGCATGTTCAACTATATTTGGATATACCTCAAGTGAAAGTCCTTTGTAGAATTGAATTAAATTCAGTACAGTTTGGTTATGAGGAATACAGCGGCAAACACATTTTGAAAATAGCCGATATACTGGATTATTTGTTAGGTTAACCTAACCAAACCTAACCTAACGTAACCCAACCTAAACTAACCTAACCCAAACTAACAAATAATCAAGTATATCGGGTATTTTCAAAATGTCTTTTCCGCCGTATTCCTCATAACCGAACTCTACCTTAAATTCTTATCATGATAAGATGCTTTCGCTTCCATATTCTGTTGCAGATCTATTCATTCAATCTGCATATTTACAGGAACAGCACTTTGCACATCCGCATACACAAATATCAAAGTGTCAGACCATTCATTCTTACCAGAGGATATTGAATTGTAAATGTAATTTTTTAATATTCAATATGAAGAATAAAAAATAATATAGATTTAACATAAATCTCGTAGGGCACATCAAAAGGTCACACGGGACATAATTGGCCTAAGGGACACACTTTGTAAACCCCTGCATTAAAACCTACAAATCGTCTAAAATCTTTCTCCTTATATCACAGAATCTGCGATCTTCTCAGCTCAGTTCCTGCCCTGTACACACCTTCGCCGGACAATGATAAGTTTCTGGACGAAAGCCTCACAGTGTTATGGCAGTTTGTGGTAAACAGTCACGAACCGACGGTCACCGTTGCGGCTCTGCAGGCCCTCTCCCGCTTCAAGGTGGAACACATGCAGCTGAAGCACCTTCCAGACATCTTCAGGAAGGGTCTCAAGCTGCCCGCCGAGTTCTGTCAGACTCCTTCGGATGCCCAGAGGAAACCGGAAGATGTCTTGGATTATATACCGAGTAAATAATTTAATTATGACCTTAAAGCTCATATTCGCAAAAACATTTTTTTAGTATGGTTGAATTAATAACAATGGAAAATTTATATTCCGTGCATTGGTGCAGTGAAAGAAGGCAGCCTGTTAAGATGTTTTGTTATATGTACATATGATACTTTGATTTTTTGTGATTGCTCATTAAAATATTTTAAATAATGATGGTCTGTTATATAGACAACTTATATTATTATATTATAATACAGTACTCTCTCAGTAATCCGCCACCCCAAAAACCAGACAAGTGTCCAATTAGTGAAAGCGGCGGATTACAGTGCATACATACAAAATATGGTTAAAAATTAAAACAGGTATTTCGTAAAAATAGTTTTTTTGAGAAATTTGTACTAGCAAATTACGTTTTTTTTTTTTTTAAATAAAGTATTTACTAAATAATACATATTTATAAACTAAGTTTATTAACTGAATATAGTAAATCACTTGAACCACAACCAGTTGTTTAGTGAGACAGATATTCTTGAATGGCTTAAGATTCCTGGCTTTGAATTTGACAATCGAATACGGCGAATTATAGAGCTTGTTATGCTTTCAACTAGTAAAAATAACGGCGGATTATGGTAGTTGTCAGATAATCAAGCGGTGGATTACTGAGAGTGTAAAGATAGTATTTTTAAGAAATTTGTACTAGAAAATTACGGTTTTATTTATAATCAAAATCAAGTAGGTATTTACTAAACTATACATATTTACTAACTACATATTAAACAGTAAATCACTTGCCACAACCATTTGTTCAGTGAGGCAGACATTCTTGAATGGCTTAGGATCCCTATGACCAAAAGCTTCAATTTGTGTATCCCAGTTGCATTGGAGTACGGCATAATTGTGATGTGGTCCTTGGGCACTTTCTTCCCTGGTATATTACTTACTTCGCGATGAACATTTGTTTTACGAAGGAGAAGTTTCCAAAATAAACCCGTCTCATCTGCGTTGTATACTTGTACGCGGTGGACTACTGAGTTTGATAAGAAATTGACAAGATATTAATCTACAATGTGAAATAACTTGTAACTAATTTAACTATCAGCCTTAGTAACCAGTCTTTCAGGCTCACTTTCATATATTTAGGCTCCGTTTCTATAGAACAAGGCTATCTTCATTGTCTCTGTTTATGTAGCTTATCCACGATGGCCGTGTGGCCATTAGCGTCGGCCTATAGCTTCGTATGTCCCAGGTTCGAATCCTGGGTCTGGCAAATACACGTATTGTTTTTCAATTTGTGTATGAGTCAGAGTGTTGACCTAATAGGTTGAGCAAGTGGCTGACATCTATTTCTTGTAAAAACAAAATCTGTTAATACAAACCTCCACTTTGTCGAGGCCGATATGATCCGATCAGGATCAAACATGGTTGGAAAAAAAATTATCAATTTCTGATTATGACGTCCATCTGTGAAAGTTGAAAATCCACCAGGTTTCTTTATCTTCTGAAAGACATAATCAGATCAAGAAAACCTCATTTAATGACATTATTAAAAAAATGTAATTCATTACCGTTGTCATTTTTCTGTTCACCCCTAGGTGAATGCTGGGCCAACATGTTCAAATATTCGAATCACTCCACGCTGCCTGGAGTGTCGGACTTCTGCCATACCCTGATAGAGAGAGAAATCCTTGAGTACCACAGTGGCGTCTATCATGAGAATGAAGGGAAAGCGGAACCAGAGAATGTTAAATATCTTCCCGTAACTAGTGTTGTTAGAGGTATCATGGAGTTCATCAGGAAACAGGTAGGCGCTCTTTGGACTATAAAGAAATCGAGACTCTTGAATTTTTTTCTATTGAAACACTTGATAGCGATTCCTCAACATTTTTAGTGTGGTTGAATTGATAAGTCATAAAAAATTAATATTGTGTAGGCATTGAAAAAAGACAGCCCTAAAATACTTTCTTTTTAAACATACATAATTATAATGTTACATTCTTAAGACGATACATCAGTGAAACGGCAAAGAATTTTCAACTATAGATATAGGCATTCGGAGAGCGAACGTCAATTTGTTTCGTGATGGCGACGGCGGTATTAATTCTTAAATCGTGTAAAGATGACTAAAAACGTTACCCATTTACTTGAAAAAGAAAACATGTCAATGAATATATTATTGTTACTAATAGAACAATAAACAGAACATTAAATGGACGCATGTTGGATTTATATGACAAATTATATTTCGTTCAGCATGCGTCATTTGCACCCGCAATCCGCGCATCGCCTAGCCACGATCTTTTTAGACCGTGTCTCAAAAAAAATGGTTAACTATTTTTTTTTACATTAATAAAATATATCAATAATGTATACAAATAACACACTTCCAACAGTTCATGACATGTAGGTAAATTGGTGGTTAGCAGTAATGGATGGGTGAGTTAGGGTGTGAGTAGAGGCGCGCCAACGGTTGTCTATTTCATTGATTTCAAAAAATTCAAATCGAATCGGCCTATTTCTTCATTCTGGCTACTTTTTATTTCTTTATTTCATGAAGTCGTACTGCTACCGCTAATAAAAAATAATTCATTTATTATTTAAATTTGTTCAACAGGCCGTAATGCCAACATATGATTGTTCGGACTCGATAATGCTGGAATGTCTGTGTTGCCTGGCAATGAGACGCCCCCGCCCTCTCCCGCCCCTGGACTGGAACTTCCTGCATGAGCTTTTCCACCGGGGCCCTTACTACCGGCAGCCGTGTCTCGCACTGGCCGCTTCACAGGCTGTCATTTCCGTCTCTGCCCTACGCTTCATTCAGAGTTATCTTACATCCTTCTCCCCTGAGAAACAAACAGTAAGTTTACCTTATTAATTAATTACCTACTGTGCTATTTGAATTTATTAATAGAATCAAAATTTCGAAAGTAATTCGAATTACGAATTGCGGATTTTAATCAACTTGTTGAAAAACTTAATAAAACTTTTTTTTAAATTTTTTGAATTGATACAAACAGTAAGTATACTTATTGTTTTTGATTTTTTTATATTTTCACTCAACTCTCGGTGAGAGCAGTCGATTGTGTGTAAACCTAAATTCTCTTTTCGAATCTATAATCATTCGGTTTACAGCCAACTAGCAATGAATACTATAAAATAGATTTAGATCGTCACCATCTCTTCTTTCATTTGCCCATGTCCGATACTAATAAGATCATATGGGTCTCCACAGAGCGGAGGTTTTTATTAAGACCATCCACTCACGGGAATACTCAAAAAAGACGCGACTGAAACTAAAATTCCAGCCAGTATCTAGCCAATGTATTACAATGGCGACTCGCTGACTACAAGACTGGAATCTCTCAGTTTCAAAACGTTCGCGACCGAAACCGAAGAGACGCGACATGCTAGTCTACCAGTCTCTCAGTTTCCAGTCACCCATAAAACAGTGGTACCAATATCAGTAGATTCGATGAAAAATCATATTTTATTACCAAAATTGGTAGCACTGGATTTAACTGAAAAGCCAATAACAAGTCAAAACGTCAAAAGTTGAAGATGGGCGAACCGATTCTTAATTTAAAATTTGTGGCAGATGTTGAGAAATACTCCTGCTTGTATAATTACAGGCTGCCAGAATATTCCCGTAAATATATTACGGAAAAAGCTTAGAATGAAGTAGGAAAGACAATGGGTCTGACAGTTTGAGGTTATGAGATTATTATTGTAAGTGGGTTTCAGTAACATTGTGTGCGAAGCATCAGTCATTGACCAGTTTATGAGTTCCATCAGCAACCAGTTTGTCGGATTTTAGTTTCTCCGTGAGCGAAGGGCCTAACAGATTTTTTGTTTTTATGTGATGTTAGCCACTTTCTCAACCAATAAGGTCCATACTCTGACTCAAAATACAAATTGAAAAACAATATGTGTGTTTGCCAGACCCAGGATTCGAACATGGAGCTCCCGACAAAATAAGCCAACGCGTAAGATGCTCGGCCATCGCGGGCGCCTAAATCAAATTCTGCGTTCAATTGATGGTGGATGATGACGATCGAAAACAAATAGATGTTTGCTTGATTAACTTGAATTATCTTAGACATTATTTTGTGATGAATGACTGATGACCATTTACTCAACCCATTGGGTGGGTCCTTGCTCTGGAATTCATGTTGGAAAACAATTTGTTTTTATAAGAATTTGATTCAGCCCAGTGCATGACAGAAGAAGATTCTAATCCTCAACCCTGTTATGTTTTCGGCAACGGAAATGTGGTCCAGTAGAAGGTGTATGTCAGTAATAAGACTCGATGGATGTTAATATTCAGAGATGTTTATTCGTCATGTCTCAATTTACAGTTACATGGTGTAAAAATGAAAGGGAAAGAACTCAGGAGAGTTCGATCCGCAGTGAAACAACTCGGTGAGCAGAGCTGAATTAAGTTTGAACAAGTTAATGGTCCGAGTTGAATGATGTAAGAATCATTTACAATAGTATAAATATGAAATAGTAAGTAAGTAATATTAGTGATGATTAGTTCATGTAGAAGGGTTTATATGTGCGTAGTATCACAGCTAGATAGGGTGGATAAATTGGGGTTGGTAAATAATATAATATTGAGTAGGTACATTGCAATAGTCGAAATCACACAAATCGAATATTCTTAACAATGGTACATAATTAGTAACTTAGGGTGTCGATGAATAATTAAACGAAAGGCAATTTATTGTCATCGGGGAGTTACGGATACATAACAACCCACTTCTTTGGAAGCTAAATTAAGCCTTTTTATTTTGATTTCTTAATTTATGTTACAGGACGAAGAAATATGCCAACTGTTAGAAATCTTGCCCACGCTTTGCAAAAATGTAGACTGCGGCACTCTTTCTCCCATCATTGAAGATGTTGTCTTTCACGTGTTTAAAATTTCACCGAAAGACGCGCCGACAACGTTGACGGATACCAAAGAACTGTTTGTGATGGTTTTGGACTCCATTAAGAAATGCCTCAACAGTCAGGATATACAGGAAGCCACCAGGAAAGCACTATGCGACAAGATCGAAGAGTATTTCTCCGTTTTGGACTACGAACATAGGGTATGTCAGTGCCGAAGACTTCATACTAAACTATTATTTTATATTCTACGAAAATAATATAATTTACTTACAACCAACGATATCTGTCTGTAGGTATGTATTATAAATTGATTATAGTCTCGCTCAACCGGACGTGTCCAGTTATCGCGTATACTAATAAAGGTCTAGTACGGCAGACCCCGATGAATTTCGAGTAATTCACGCATACAAAACATACTTAGTAACAAAAAACACTTACACAATGTCAGAATCAGTGTCATATTATCGCGTGCCCTGTGGCTGTAGGTATTTTAGTCCATCGTTTTTACCAGAAATATTGGAAATCATAATAAGTTGATTAATCTTATGTACGGTTTTAACTTTGTGAAATTTAATTTATTTTACAGCGATGTAATTTTTGTATATTATACAGTACACTCTCAGTAATCCACCGCTCGATTATCTGACAACTACCATAATCCGCCGTTATTTTTACTAGTTGAAAGCATAACACGCTCTATAATTCGCCGTATTCGATTGTCAAATTCAAAGCCAGGAATCTTAAGCCATTCAAGAATATCTGTCTCACTAAACAACTGGTTGTGGTTCAAGTGATTTAATATATTCAGTTAATAAACTTAGTTTATAAATATGTATTATTTAGTAAATACTTTTTTTTAAAAAAAAAAAAAACCGTAATTTGCTAGTACAAATTTCTCAAAAAAACTATTTTTACGAAATACCTGTTTTAATTTTTACCATATTTTGTATGTGTGCCCTATAATCCACCACTTTCACTAATTGGATGCTTGTCTGGTTTTTGGGGTGGCAGATTACTGAGAGAGTACTGTATTCATTAATTTATGCGTGCCGGATTCGATGCAAATGGTCTCTCAGTTAAGAAGCTCGTCTATTGAGCTGTAGAATTTTTGCTTAAGTTTGAATCGCGATTGAACATCACTTTTAAGTAAAATATCTATTATAAACGGGTAAAATATACCATTTTATGTTGAAACAAAATTCAAATTCAAGTCCCGTAAATTCGACTGCCCTAGGAGCACTAATATAACATAATGAAAAAGTGTTATAGCGTGTTTTGAAACTCAGCGACACACATGTAAACAGTTATTATCATAACAATTTAATATACACACTATTGATGTCAGTAAATCTATGCTGCCGTACTAAGCACAGAGGCCGTATCTGCATTTTAGGCAAGTGGGAGATCTGAGCTTTCATATTATTTTACTTTTCCTGCTAATACTGGGGAACTTTTGATTTATTTTATTTGCCTATAATACTTATTTTTGGTTTAAGATTTGTTTACATACTCGTACCTTGAAAATTTAATTTATGTTATTATTATTATTAGTATTATGTTATTGATATTAGCCGTATCTATGTCGGATACGGCTAATATCCCTTAGTAAATGATAGTTACAACCGAATCGCTTAGTCTTTATCGAGTTTTTTTCTCAAACTCCGTAGATACGGCTATTAAAATCCTTGATTTCTCCGTAACTATAGCAGTTATGGCTTGGATTTATTCACCAATCTTATACAAAAACTCTGCGGAATCCAAATATCTAAAAACGCGAAAATACCTAAATACGTCAGTTACGGCCTCTGTGCTTAGTACGGCAGTATGCATGTATATAGGCGCTCTAAAGCTATGACTACATTTCCACTTCGCTTACACTTTTTAATTCTGCTTTTTAACACCGAATAGTTCTGTGCATGCCTTAAATTGATTGTGTGGAATGCATTCAGTTAACTGTCTACACTTGTACATTTAAAAATTTTTCACGAGAAGCCGTGTTGCCATCTTGTTATATTAATATTACTGCCAAAAGTTGGTAAGCCTCGAAATCATCTTACGGAGTAATTGCAATTTGAAGTTTGACATGACCTCTAAAATCAGGCATAATGCTAATTTCTTTGTGCTCTATGTGCATGTTCTATACATCGGATGACCTTGATTTTTCTAGCATACATATTTATGTACAGACGCATAATTCGATGTTAACTCTAAATACCTAAATTATCGACTTATCAACTTTTGGCAGCAACCTATCAGCATAATAATTATTTATGCTGATAATAGAGAGATGTAAAAATTATAGTATTTAAAAAAAACTAGTACACAGAGCATTTTTTTTCAGTCTTTCGACATGAATAAATTCCGTGTATTAGGGCTTGCGCAGACAGAGAGCGGTCGGAGTTCTGCGTTCAACCGACCGTTGACCGCTAGCGTTCAGGGACAGCAGACAGGTGGCGGTCAACAATAAGCGTTCCATTTGTGTACAAACGTTGTAGTGACACAGGCGCTGCATAATGCGAGACCGCTATATTCCGACTGCGAGTGGAAGTGAGAAAGCACCGCTGTTACGTACTCACTCCCCCGTGTGGTTTCGCTCTATGTTGTTTGACTGCTCAAATTCCTATGACGGGACTGGACGGGAGGTACGGCGTTCTTTGTAATTCCGGGAATAGATCTCTAGAACGCTAGCGTTCCAATTGACCGGCGCGGTCTGACCGCCGGCTGTGTACCCATACAGTATGAAGTCCATACAGTACAAAGAACGCCGAACTCCGAACGCGGAACGCAGACCGCCTGACCGCTCTCTGTCTGCATTAAATAAAAATATTAATTATAAATAAGATTTTATAATGAAGTATGTTTTTACATGTCTGACTTGAAATTAACATTTACAATCGCTGACAGGTCATTGTAGGAAAATCATAATTTGTAATCAAATATATTTTTTCTCTATCTAACCCTAACATAATTCTTCTCTTCCAACCCTTATACAGCACTCTTGCATCCACCCACAGATGGAAGTTTTTACTAAGATAATATACAAATGAAATCAACCCTATTAACAGTAACAGTGTTTAAATATCGAGCTGATGAAAGGGTGTGTTTCAGTTCTGGCCACATTACCTGGAGGTGTGCTGTGATTTGCCGATGGACTACCTGGAGAGGATCTCATCGCCTTCCGGCTGGTGGGAGACGACTGCGGAGATGCTGCGCAAGGCGTGTTGCATTCGCTCCAAGCTGGCATCAGACCCAATCTTGGATAATCCTCTCGCTTGGTTCAATGAAATCATTGACGCCGCCGTTTCACTACCCAGGTGATTTCTAACTAACCCCTTTTTTATTGATAATATTTCAATTTACATAATTTGAAAACATCTCACGTTTAAATCATGTTATTTTATCAGTGTTTGTATTGAACCCGGAGAAAAGACCCAATAGGTTGGGCAAATATTCACCAATTCCTAATAAAAAAAGCAGAAGACCTGTTGAGATAAAGCTAAACTTCCATTTATATATGTTGTTGCTTTACTTCTAGTGAATACCCGTTTGTGATCCGACATATGGTGCCCGTGTTGAAATCTGCAAAGTATGACTCCGTCAAGACTAAGGATTGGCTTCTGCAGCTCATGGGAAGGGCACAATCTCTCATGGTAGAGTAAGTATGCCTCCACTATGTCAACAAACCCATATCAAATTTCATCTAGTAACTTAATCCTACCTCCATGCCCAAATATAATATGAAACCATAATATACCATACATTACGAATGATAATTATTGAAAATGAATTTATAGATCAAGCTATATCTAATAAATAATTAGCTATTTAGAATAACTATTTAGAAAAACGTTTTCAACAATATATAAGTTTTTTGTTAAACTATTAATAGTTACTGCATTGGCAGTTGGCACCATTGTAAATAAACAAGAAAATGGCAGCCTGATTTAAAATACGTACTGTTATTTGCAATAGTATTTGGTCATTCGTTCCACTCTGCTGATCTCTCTAGTGAGTTAGGATCCTTCCAAATCCTTTTTGTCTTTTTTCTGTGACTACTAACTTCAAGGCTGTATTCTCTGAGGACCAAATGTCGTTTGTTCAACACGTGCATGCTACCTGTGCCCCTGTATGGCTGTGAGACATGGCATCTTACTAAGCTTCAAAGGTCTCGGCTTTTGAGCTTTAAGAATCAATGTCTCCGCCGAATCTTAGGGGTACATTGGTATGACCGCGTTACCAACACTCGAGTTCATGAGCGGACACAGCAGCCGTCGGTGATTGAGATAATCACGAAGAGACACTTTAAGTGGTTTACACTTTATGTGTTCCAGATGCAGCCAGAGTGCAACACTTCGTGCCCTTGTGGCACAGCCTCAAGGGTATTCTGTCGCATATGAAGAAGACTAGCGATCGTATTAAACGTTCTTTAGTATAACTTTACTGAGGTTTTGGATAAAATCCAGTTAAATTGCTTTGAGTGAGCGGCCACTTATGGTTATATTAATGATTCATTGCAGGTCTACGTCCACGAGGGAGTCTCACAAGTTTGTCTGTGACATCGTAATCAACAGTATCTTAACATTGACAGGATGTGATAACCATGTATGGAGGAAGGATGACGCGCTCGAAGTAAGCGTCTTCCCTCAAGCAGTGGCCATGTTGATTGGAAGCTCCAGTCCGCAATATTGGCAGGACACTGCTCGACAGGTGACAATGATGTTTATTTTTTTCTTTATGGCACCACACCGAAGGACAAAAAAGACATGTCTGAAACTAAAATTCCAGCCAGTATCTAGCTAATGTATTTCAATGGCGGCTCGCTCCTAAACGCGACTAAACTGAAGAGATGCGACATGCTAGTCTCCCAGTTTCCAGTCCCCCAAAAAACAGTGGTGCCTATATGAGTAGATTCGATGAAAAATCATATTTTCTTACCAAAATTGGTAGCACTGAACTGCATTGAACAAGCTATTGTCAAAAGTGAAACAACCGATTTTTAATAATGTTTTTTTAAATACCATGTTTATGAATACAGTTCTTCAGACAGCTGTCGTCCAAATAATCAGGTAGAAAAAATAACATGTTGACATTGACTCGCTGCTAAATCATGCATGAGATGACTCAAAATATGCAAAATTTTAATTGTATACAAATGAACCAGACCATCAATCAAATAGGCCCTTCATAATGCATCAGTTTACAAATCTCACCAATGCATTGTCGTAATGGTAACAATTATACATATTATTAAATTTTTAAATCGAAGTTTTTTATGTCATATTTTTCATTATTTTTCAGATCGTGGAATGGATGCATCACACACAGCGAAATTTAATGCTGCCTCAGGAATATGTCGAGTCCTTTTATATGTGTATCGTCGTCATTCGAGATTGCCCTTATTTTAAAAATCAAAATGTCTGGACTAAAATTATCACTACTAAACCATATGTCATTTTTACCTAAAATGGTTACATAATTTGAAAATCCTCCTAATGATATTTTCAGATGTACATACATAATATTGGGTACTATCCCATAATGCGGTATTTTAAGAATTTTTAAGTATTTTAATATTACAAGTTATTATTCCGTATGAAGTCTAGCATTACCATGATAGTAAATGACAACTCTCCTATTGGTTTTTTTTTCAATTGATTACTTTAGACATGTTCCATAGATTG
This sequence comes from Rhyacophila brunnea, assembly GCF_057557595.1. Classification (NCBI taxonomy): domain Eukaryota; kingdom Metazoa; phylum Arthropoda; class Insecta; order Trichoptera; family Rhyacophilidae; genus Rhyacophila; species Rhyacophila brunnea. Next base: position 11,303,800 of record NW_028232816.1, on the reverse strand, counting down.
GCTTGCATGTATTGTATATCTAATATATTAATTGTTACCAATAAAATGATTTTTTACCTAAAGTTTTTCTCAATTATTTTAATTACAAAATTCTGGCTTGGTTCAGTGGCTCCAAATCTCAAATATGAATCCTAGACACGGGTGTCTGTGATGTTTTCCTCTTTCCAACAGTACAAAGAATATTGGATTTAATTGCTAACAATGAATTCTTGACCCGAAGAACTTCAGTTTATGCAGTAATTCCCAACCTTTATTTGGCAGAACCCTTGAGACATTTGGAAAATCTCAGTGAATCTCTACCTGGCTGATAAAATATTGTAGTCTAGAGGTGGAAAGTCAAATTACAAAATTTGCATGTGAAGCAGTAGATATTGACCTACTTCAGCAAAATGACACCCTTAGACAGACCCAAATAGCTACCAAACTATATTTAGTCTCAAATTTAATATAAATTCATTCAGGTATATTTTATTATTTTTGGGCAGTTATCGTAAATGGATGTAAAATCCTGAAAATTCCAATGTATATCATGGAATTTTACCCACAAAAAAAAGTCTGTTGAAATCGCAGGTGGAAAATTTCCTTGCAGAATCTACTCCTTTCTGAACAGAATCACTGCTAACCTTTTAATTACCACATTTAAATAACACGTTAATTATGTCTAATAGCCAACAACTCCAAACGCGCCAGTCGCGGTGTTAGCCCGAACCCACCCGAACCAACATGCTTAATCCAGCCACCCGCACGGGATATAGCTTCACATTAGTGTAGCAGATTAATTTTAAATACTTTGACAGCAACATAATACCCTGTTTGCACATGCATGGACTTACTGCTGACAATATTATCGCAGCCATAACAAAAAAATATACGAGTAAACACCGGTAGCGAAGGGTGGAGGTAGGCTGTTAAGATCCGCCATAAATAGTGCACATTGAACTTTGTTAGTCATACGTATTTGTTTTTATTGAACTAAAACCACAATTTACGGATACAATAAATACAAGATCGATTAAACCCAGCCTAAACCAAAACATAATAGTTTTGGTATATTTTGTTGGGCGATACAACAAAATTGTGCACACTTTTTCATTCATACTTATTTGTTTTCGTTGGATTAAGAATACATATTTTACATATTGTTGGTTTATTTTTTAAAATTCATTAAGCCCTGCCTAAACCAAACTATAATAGATACAAATATTATTCTATCTATAAAATATCCAAAGTTATGTATGATTCAATTGCATAATTTTAGATATTTTATAGATAGACGAGTATTTTTTGAATATCTATTATGGCTTGGTTTTCGCAGGGTTTAATTGAATTTTAAAAACACCATCTGTAAATTGTAGTGTTATTTCAATGAAAACAAATACATATGACTGACAAAGTTTAGTGTGCATTATTTATGGCGGACCTTAACAGCCTACCTCCACCCTTCGCTAATGGTAAACACATATTATCGTGCAAGTTTGCATGCATGGATCTGAAAAGTTCAGAAGCGTCTGAATTTTCACGTGACAATTGGCCTGTGCGATATCTGCGCCTGCGCAGTAGAACACTAGTAGCGAACCTACCGGAAAAAAATGAACTACACCGTGCACTCATTTTGACTGATTTTCACGACCTGTCAAATAGGACTATTATACAATGACATCGCATCTCGCTTTCTCTTGAAGAGTGAGATTGGAGAGACAGTCAGCACTTTTACGGGTAAACAGTTATTATCGTGAGAGTTTAGGATGCACACTATTGGTGCAAGTAAATCCATGGATGTGTACAGGCGCTATAAGTAATAGTTTGTATTAGACGGTGAAGTTCATTACTGACAATGAATTTTCAATTTTTATTCCTTAATTCCGTGCCGTTACAAACCTTTTTTTCAACGGAATCTAGTTAGGCATCACTGGAATACAATACTCTCTCAGTAATCCACCACCCCAAAAACCAGACAAGAGTCCAATTAGTGAAAGCGGCGGATTATAGTGCATACATACAAAATATGGTAAAAATTAAAACAGGTATTTCGTAAAAATGGTTTTTTTTGAGAAATCTGTACTAGCAAATTACGGTTTTATTTATAATCAAATTCAAGTATTTACTAAATTATACATACATATTTATAAACTAAGTTTATTAACTAAATATTAAACAGTAAATCACTTGACACAACCAGTTCTTCAGTGAGGCAGATATTTTTGAACGGCTTGGGATTCCTGGCTTTCCCTATGACCAAAAGCTTCATTTTGTGTGTTTTGTGTTTGTGTTGTGTGTGACAATCAAATACCGGCAAATTATAGAGCTTGATTTTGTACTTTCAACTAGTAAAAATAAGGGCGGATTATAGTAGTCGTCAAATAATCGGAGAGTGTACAATGTAACCATAGGTAAGTTGAATGAAATGAAACACTATGCAATGTTAATATTTTTTTTTGTATTTTTAATATAATCTTTTGATTTTAATATACACATCTCATTATGTCAAAAGAACAAAATAATATATATATATAATATAATCATAAGAATAAATAACATAGTGATTTATCTGACATTAAAAATGACAGGTCACGTCACACTGCCTCAGGAAAAACTCGAAGCGGTGTGACAATAGTAATTTCATATTTTCACAGGTTGACCAGTAAGTAGAACAAGTATAAAATACCGCATGGTGACCGACTGTTACAATACCTACTAAAAAATAATAAACATTAATTTATAGAATATTGATTGATCCAACTTATAATTTATAAATGGCAACAATGCTAAGGGCAAGAGATAAATCTAAAATGGTGTAATTTATGAGATACGTCATAATATTATGTAGACTTTCAAATTAAAAACAAGTTCAGTATGTGATTTTTGTTTGATTAATAATTGTAAAATTGTTCGACTATGAATTCATGTAAGTTATACTGAATACTATTCGGTATATATTTAAGGCGCTCAGTATAAAAGTGGGCTAAAGGCACTTTTCTGCATTATTTACATTTTAATGCCAAAAAATTCTTTGTATCAATATCTACCATTCTCACATATTTCGTGCATCAAAAACGGCACAGAACCTATGCTAAATCGACTTTTAAAATGTAAATGAATATAAAAAAAACGGCCATAGTCAATATAGCCGCCATAACATATCTTTCGTCTGCAAGACCTGAAAGATCATCACTTAGTATCAAAAACGGCCAAACTAGTATAGAACTAGAATAGTCAGTATCAAAAGTGGGGCCGAGAGCATATTTTAGATGTCAAATTGAGCTTTTTTAATAAAGTTAAAGTTACTATTAAGTATTCAGGAAAGGTTATAGTATATTATTAAGAAAAATAAAATACTTAAATATACATTGTCAAAAATATAACTACAGTTTTTCGCCCTTTCTGTAAAAACCATCAAGGTACCTTTGGCCCACTTTGATACTGGGCGCCTCATTTGTTTTAATTACCTGAATCTGAATTTGGATTATCCAGGGCTTCAAAGACATCATTTTATTATACTCTGTCCAATATAAATTTTGAAGATGTAAGGCGGTCACCACGGATATATTTTTATAAGTAGTATAATCTTATAAAGTAGAAATCTATATAATAATAAATAAATTATTATTGTTAACAAAAAAAAATACTTATTGCACATGTAAGATATTTTTACTAGCAATAGAATAAATAAGCTAGCTGCCAGTGTTTAGATTTTTAAATTGAGAATACGGCTGTTTTTTTTAATTTTAATATTACTTTCAAAGAGTTGTTGAGTTATTACTTTTTCGGTTGTATGTTACATTTTTCAATACTGGTGTTACATAAATGATTATGTATATTAATGAAGAATAATAATATATACTTTATGTGACATACAACATTGTTACAGTAAAACAAATATTTACGAATGGATATAAACAATTTTAACATTTTTTAAGATACAATTTAATAATCAGATTAATGAATTTTATCTTAAACAAAGGCAATTTATTATGAACTCTTTGAAAGATTTTTGTTGCTTTATTTTAAATAAATTAATAATAAACCATTTAGCGTCAAGCTGCATTATAATATGTCAATAACAAAAAAAAAACTAATAAATTACAAATAACTCTATAAACAAAAACAATTAATTAGTAATTGTCCTAATACGAATAATAAAAAATGCTCTAGGTATGTTAGGTTGCTATATCTTTTGCACGCTTATACAATAAATTAAATGATTACACGATTCGTAAGCTTTTGCGCAAGATGATCACCGCTAATTAAAAAATTAAACTAATCCTCGGGTATTTAGCTAAGAGTGTCTATAATATATGAGAATATATTATTTAATACCTAGCATAATATAATAACACCGTGTTATACTGAGTCCAACTAACGGACAAACTTAAACCCCCTACCGTTAAAAATAAAAATACTTAATAAACAGACTAAAGAATAGATTGATGTTAATTTCCGTACATTTTTAAGTACTAGGCTGATTTTTACAACTACTTCATATAACTCAGTTCTGCCTTTATTTGATTTGAATAAAATCTACACTTTAATAAATATAATACGCTACAAGCTAATAACGTAATATTGTAATATGAGAGTATTTAACCGCGAGAACACATAAATCGAATACTAATAAAAATAACCACTCACCGACCTAAACGTGCATTTATTATAAGAAAAATATAGCAGGTATCAAATAGATAATGGCAATTTTAATAAACAATGAAGTAATACCGACGAACGAATATTAATAAAATTAGGGAAAGCGAATTTTTTGATACGGCAACATTTGCCTTTATCGCATTCTTATTTCAAACGATATTACAATGTGCAAATTTTTTATAAACTTTATTGCATGTTTGCCACCAATAATATTTTAATATTTAGATATGAAACGAAAGCAGTATAATTTAGCAATGAGCAGGTTAACATTATAACAATTCACAATAATAATAATTTTATTCCCATAGACACCCGTAAAAGTCAAAATTCCATAGGCGCCATATTGAAAATAAAACATTTAAACAATAGACAATGAGTATGAAAGAGGGGGGTCCCTTGGGTTCACAACATTCTTTGTTCATCTATTTCTTAGAGCTATGTGCCCCCTGATGACAATAAAAGGGTATTTTTTTCCTATGAGAAGATAAATAACAAGGACTAAGATTATGTTTTCTTTTATAATATATAAATTACAGTGAGCGTTTTTTTACTTAGAAGATTGAAACAATTTTAATTATTTTTACTCCAGGGACGGTTTTCTCCGCATCCAATGGCTCGGAATAACTCACAAGGCGGAAAAAGTGGAATCACTTGAAATGTATTTTTACAAATTTAATTATTGGTCACGTTCATACGTAAGAAAAGTTACTATCATATTTATTTCTTGCACAGCCATTTATATCCGATCAGAATCATCTGGTAGTGATCTACTACTGCACCATACCATAGTCGTTCTTCAATTTAAACAAACGTATTACATTCGGCTGATGACATTAAGGCGTTACAACACTCGTCTTTCACCATCACAATGAAATACTTGATTTCCCATTCATCATGAAAATTGTAAATTTTGATCTTCTTTTGGGCACCCATTACACTCATCGTCAAACTATTCTCCTAGCATGCAAAAAGTCCACTACGCATTAATTTAAAGCACAGTGATTTGCGTCTTCTCTTTCTTTCACTCCTGTGGCAGGCGATGACTAATGCAATATGAATCACGTGATACGATAAGGCCATGTAGACTTCCTCACCGTTAGTTTGAAAATGATTTTCACGTAAGCTGTTTAAGGAAATAAAAATAAGAATGGTTAATTCTTCCTCTTCAAAATCTCAATGAAATCATATTATATTACAACTGAATGTATCCGCTTTTTAAATTTTCATGACTCAATTCCTATGAGATGAAATTCTTTTCTTCTTTTGACCATGCCCAATCCTAATATGATCATATAGGCCTCCACAGAGCGTAGGTTTGTATTGACAGATGTTTGTTTTTACGAGAAATGGATGTCAGTCACTTGCTCAACATATTTGGTCCATACTCTGACTCCAAACACAAATTGAAAAACAATAAGTGTATTTGCCAGACCCAGGATTCGAACCTGGGACCAACAACATTATAAGCTGACGCTTAAGCCATTCGGCAATCGTGGGCGCTAAGAGATGAGATGGATACGACAATATAATTTGTTGGTAAAAATGACAGTATATTTTTGTCGTAAGCTAAAATACATTTCAAGCGATCGAATCACTCTCCGCGCAATTGTGGCGATGACTGCATTATTTGTATAGCCAAATTGAATAGTTTGTATAGGCAGCTAGTAAAGCACTGCAGCCACAACGCATTTACTGGACAGTCGAATGAACGGAGCGATGCACAAAAACTCCAAAAGAAAACATTCATAATAAAAATAACCGTCTATTGCTCACTTCACACTGGTAAAACAGAACTGAAACAAAGGCGCCACAATTAATCATAATAACACACCATTCAGCTCGTGTTTATCGACAGCTTATAGTTGTGTCATATTTCAATATAAAAATTATGTGAAGAAGTCGATTTGTAACAGAATAAATCTGATTTAATAATCGCAACTTCAGTGGGGTAAAAGACGGTACATTCGTCTCATATTCTATTGGTCAATTTCACACATTGCTTTTTCAATCAATGGTCTAGTGAGGTTGAGCGAAATGCAAAAGTATGTTAAGATATCTTCATACTGGAAATCTTCAAAGCAGTATCAGTATTTTACCTAAAACTGTTATGGACGTTAAAAATTCGTTGTTTTATGGACGATCATAAGCAACAGTATGATGTTAAATATTTTAGTACAATAAAATGACAAATTGTAGCACCATTTGTTCAAGTTCATTAGCAAATGTAGCATATCATTAGAATTTGATGTTCAATTTACTGTTGTAATTCAGTGAGTGGAAAAGAGATGTATCTTCAGGACACACAAAGACACCTTGCATTGAAAAAATCGGAGAGAATTATGTAGAAAGGAACCAGTACACATTCAACTCAAACTGAAATAATAAGGTTTAAAGTTTGAAACACTTAAATTAGGTTTTAATGTGAAAAGTAGAGAATGAATTTTTAATGCACCTAGCATAGATTGGTTCTTTCATGGAAAGAAAGAAATACTAAGAGTATTTTGTAAACAGAAACTGTGCATTGGTTCTATATTAAGATTTTGTGAATTTATAAGACCAAAGTGGGCTGAACCTATTTTAAATATGAAAGAGCACGAAAAAATCATATGATTCCATACTCATTTGTGGACTGGTTATGTTATGTTTCAAATATCATTTGAAGTTATGTCGTAATACAAATTCTTTTGACATGCTTCATTCGCTTATTACACTGAATTATTTGTCGACGCACCAAAGGTCAGTTCACAACAGTTTTTTTTTACATTTCAAACAATTTCAATCAAACGACGGACGACAATAGAAAATAACAACTTCTCTCTTTCTAATAATTAGACGGACATTGTTTAGAACATTTAAAAAACATTTTTTTTTTGGACGATATGAAATACAAATACATACACAGAAGAGGCGTTTATAAAATATGAAATTTCAAAAAACACTAACACTTTGAACAACCTTTTAGTATGGTACACAACATCGCTAAGCTGCCAACATACAAATCTTAAAAACACTATGCGACTCCACCGCTCTTAATAGTTATTATGATCCACAGGTAAATGCTCAATGAGGACATATTGGATATGAAAGAAAGATAATAAAATAGTCAAAATCAAAGTGCACCGACCGATGAAGACATGCCTTTATGTCACATTGGGCCAAGTGAATAAGATTGTTTTTAAAGCTATCCTATTGTTACATCTCACAGAGGAAATTAACAGGGGAATCATGCCAGCAAACTTTATAGGAGACTTTGTAATACCTGAGCTCAACCACACCTCAGGATCCTGGATATTAATTCTGCGAAATAAACATTTTTGTTTTGCGATGATTCACAGTAAGAGTCATAAATTACAAAGCATTTGCTGAAGTAAAAGTTATACTTATATTTATTCACTTGGCCTACTCTACTACTGATTGTGAATATATTATATATTTATCCCAGGTAGAAACAGCAATAAGTCAAAATTAGTACAGGTTTAAAGAGCATCAACTCAAAATAAGATACAGTAAAAACCTTGTTTAAACAATCAATGTTTTTTTAGAATGGATACAACTGGAAAATGTTTTTAAAAAAAGGATACTTTTTGTTAAACACAAGATAGTACCATGTTAGGTTTTGCCATAATCTAATATGAGTAATTTTGTTAAACCTATTACTGTTGTAATCTTGGAAATGAGAAGTAAAGTGAGTTAATCTAAAAATGCAACTTTTCAGCCATTCATTCATTTAGCGATGGCCACTGCTACATAGCTCATTGCGGCATAGCACATTAGAGATAATTTAGTTTTAGCTTCAACTGTAAAATGTTGGTTTTCAATTAACCCAATTTATCTCTCGAGAGCAGATAATATTAAATGTGACAATGATCGAGTCAAAAGTGCACTGAGATGAAAAAATAACAGTATCAAAATCTTCCAAAAATGGTACGGGTACAAAAATAACTGCCGACATTCGTCAAATAATAAACCACGTAATAGAAAAATCACCATGGCAACACTTCAACGTGAATCTCGATAAAAAAGTGTCTTCTGGATGGATATTACATTATTAGTTTACAATTTTATCATATTTCAAAATTTACAATACAAATTCAATTAATTTAGTTCTAAATGTCGCCGCACTTATTACATCGACGAATGGGGGATTTTCTTCCATGTCGGTATAAACATTACAAATTCTTATAATTCCTAACGCTAATTACACACCCTTAAGTCCCTGACAATCGATATTGATAAAGACCGGGAACAATTTTGCACAACACAACACTGTCGATAAAAAAAATATTTTAATCTGATCAAGTATGCATATTAAAAATTTAGGTAGGTAAATTTGAATTTGGAGTACACAGTATTCTTTATTACTCTATGGTCCATGATGCATACTTGAACAAATAAAAATAACGTATGCACAATTTTTACAAACATGACACGTGTTGTAGTTGTAAAATTCAAAGAAATTTTCCATTCCTTTGTAATGAAAACGTTTTGAGATATGGTAAGGTTAGATTAGTTATAACATGAAATATTCAAATGTCAAAATATATGTCTCTTTCTAGACCTCAAAGATCGCAAATATTATTATATTATATAAAAATTACAATTGGTTCATCGTAAACAATGTTCGGTTGGAACATTTACAAATGGGAAACAAGATATTGTTGAGTAGGTACCTTAAACTGTCAAAAGAAAAATATAGTCAGAGTTATTACAATTTACGAAGAATAATATTCAATGCGTTTAACCATTGAGCTAGTAACTTATAGGGATACAACATTCGGTATTTTATCAGAATAAGACATGTCGCTATTTCTGTCACCGTTTTTCATTTTTGAGTCTCATCGATAATCCCATCGATTCAACAAAGCTACATGAAAAGTGAGGACCAGGTCTTGCTTCAGCATTAACGTGAAACGTATTGTCCAGACAGTTAATCGCCCATTGGTTTAACTTATGTACATCGTGAAGAAATGTATTATTTTACAAACTTAGCAGCATTTTTAATTTGAAGTCGACACTAATGTATTGGGAAAAGAAACAAGTACCATCTATGATGATGATGTAGTTACACTGGGTTAATCATTGGTATACATTTAAAATTGTTCTTTCGAACAGCCGCCGAACAGCTGGATATCGGTGCACACTTTGAATATCACTATCCTAGATGATCAACTTTCTATTTTTTTAAATTTGTCACTAAACTAGGCTTGTCAAATTGATAAACACTGTATGGATTTTATGAAAAGGTTTTAAGTTTAATCCGTACATTTCTTCATGATGTAAAATTCTTAAAAATTGAAAGTAGAAATTTTATATCTCAGATATAATCAAAAATTTTTAAAGTTTAAACAGGGTATTTAAAAAGTAAATAAACTTTCATCGTAACAAATTTTGAGATTTCTTCTAGTAAGGAATGTTAATTTTTAATCGATACTAAATATTCAGTAACACCACGAGGAATCACAATAAAAAACATGTGACTTTTTTTGACTCGTAAATAAACAAAACAGTTACGAACAATTCCTTAAACGTGAATAATTATTTCCCTAAATAAAGGCAATAATGCTCTGAAGGTCCACCGCCACTGCCACTGCATTCAACTAGTCTACATATTATATTATTTAAGTGTCTGTTATTTCATATAACTTCTTGCGTCACTAGTGCCAGAGAAAATTACGAACAGACCTGTCTGAATTCAAACTAATCTCGATTGGTTCAAATTTGTAATAACGATATAATATATACATCCTTTTGATGTCTTTTGGTTATCACGTTTCAAATCATTGAAAAATACATTCTCAAGAGTGTGGTTAGGTTTTGGTTTTTGTCTAATTACGTTATATTTTTACTTTTGAGAGTGAATCTTACATTAGAAGCCTCAAGAGAAAGATTTAAATAAAACAGAACTTTGAAGACATACGAGAAATCTATTTCAAAATACTGATAACACAATCTTGCGTTTCAACGGTTGATTTTAATGAATTTCTTTTTTCCATCATATCATATTCAATACGCCTAATTTTATTGGGTAAGTCTTTACTCTGTACTTTGTAAGTCTTTAAATTATTAAACATTTTATTTGTACCCTTTAAACAAGTTTTCGAAGTTATAGATCTTTACGTATTGTGTGTAAATACACGGTCTTTGAAAATATAAGAGCCTGTCCACATGCACATTTTGACTCGCGCGTAACAAGTTGCACGTTCTCCAGGTACAAGTGACCTCATTGAGCCGTCCACAAGCGATCGCTACACTCTGGAAGATCGCGGTGTTTACAGCCATTCCAAAATGAATTACAACCACCTGGTGCTCGAACGCGAGTTTTTATAGCCACTCCGAAATAAATTACGTCACCTAGCTTGGAAAGTGCCAAGAATACATATTGCAAGTTATCCCGAATTACAAAATCTCATAGAAACCGAGTAACACAATTGAGTTGTCGAGCTTTTTTCTACGCTCGCGTTTATTTTTTATGCCGATTCAAAAATGAATTACGTCACCTAGCTGGTTCACTGCCAAATGGAACGCGCAGAAACGCTGTATTTGGACAGAAGACATTTTTGCGTTTATTTTTTATGCCGATTCAAAAATGAATTACGTCACCTAGCTGGTTCACTGCCAAATGGAACGCGCAGAAACGCTGTATTTGGACAGAAGACATTTTTGCGTTTATTTTTTATGCCGATTCAAAAATGAATTACGTCACCTAGCTGGTTCACTGCCAAATGGAACGCGCAGAAACGCTGTATTTGGACAGAAGACATTTTTGGTACTCAAGCATAAATCGCGGTGGGACTCACGCCATGTGGACAAGCTCTAAGCCTCATATAAAATAATCTGTTCTTTGCCTCTCGGATATCATTGACTATAAGTATTATACATACTTAAATAATGGGCAATGATAATTATACTGTCTCAAATTTAAACCAACCGAGAAAATAGAAGTATGAAATAATCCTGTGACTTTTTGATGATAATATTTTTTGTATTCCAAATGGAATCATTGTTAAAACGGTTTTGTTTAAGTCATGTATAATATAATGGTAAGACAATATCAATTAATCTGTTTTGATAAAACTTGATAACTGACAATTTTTAGTATCGGATACTTGGACAAGCAGGGCTCACCGGAGACTGCTGGATAACGAGAGGAATAGAGTGAGAGATAGTGGAATAGAGAGTGAGAGAATTGAGGAGGCCAAGGAGAGATTTGGGCTGTAGTACAATTGGAAGGAATTGGATATTTGGACGGTGTTATGTATGATACCCAAAAATCTTAAACAAATTACTGTACAATCTGCACTTATTTCATTTAGCTTGATGAAAAATATGACAGCCAAAACTGAATTATTTTACAATATGTACATCCAATCATAAACAAATCACAGAATTATTCAGACATTATTAGAATCAATTCAGACAGGTATGTCTGGCTATTATAAAACTGTGCAGTGAAAAGTGTTGTGTTCACAGTTTGGCGAGTGATCTGACAAGTGCCGCAAAGTACTGGAGAAAGGGACGGCGCTAGAAGCGGGTGCCTGGACGGGAGAAGGCCGGGGGTTTGGTGGGACGACTGCCCACCCCGCCCGCCGACCCCACACTCGCCGTGTTGCCCCCTCGCCTAACTCCGCGCAGCTCACGGTCCACCTGAAAATTGATAGTCTATAAATCAATCCTGATTTACTTTAATATAAAATTAAATAGATTGTATCGATATAAATTTGTCAATGAGTTACCTCAAGTTCCTCAAGTTTTTGCGTGAGCACAAGCTTCTGCTGTACAGCCAGCCTCAACAGTTGGTTGAGGGTCCTCCTTTCTTCTTCCGCGGCGGCCAATTGCGCCTGGAGATCTTCTACCTGCGTCGCATACTCTTCGCAGCGAGCCGCAAACATCGCCCGGAGGCCTATAATTGAAATTAGTTACACAAAATTAGAATTGATTGACTGAGAGAAGTAGACACAGAGGAATCAACAAATTTTTCACCTACAAAACTAACTGTGCATATCAGAAATTAACGTCCGTTAAATAAGAGTTAAGTATATAAAAAGCAATTATTATAATGTTTTCTCAACGTGAAAACGATGAATAATCAGAATGATTTATTTTTCCCCTGACAGTTAAATGCACTTTGCCCATTCTCCGACCATGTTTGATCCTAATAAGATTATAAGGGCCTCCATAGGGTGGAGGTATGTGTTAACAGAATTTGTTTTTACGAGAAATGGATGTCAGCCACTTGCTCAACCTATTAGGTACATACTCTGGCTCGTACACAAATTGAAAAACAATATGTGTACATGTCAGACCCAGGATTCGAACTTGGGACTCTCGACGCTATAGGCCGACGCTTGAGCCGCGCGTACATCGAGGGTATTACTCCCATTACTCCTGCAAAATTAATCCTTTTGAAAAAATTGCTTGAAATACATATAATATACAATATACATATTATACATATAATTATACAATAAAATTGGCTGAAACAAACATCCTCAGATGCCAGTTTATGCCTTTGCCGACATGTGTACCGGGGAATTCTCGTAAAGGATTAGCATGCTCGATGTAAGTTTTCCACAACTTCTCTTCTTGATAAGGCTCGCGCAAACCAGTTATGAGGTTAGCTAAACTGCTATTATTATAGTCGTGTGTTAAAATACACCCATGCCTCATTCATTTCCAGTCACGAAATGATAAAAAAATACTAGAATCAAAATTCTTCTTAAAGCATTTTATCACTGAACGGTATTACAAATTGAACAATTTGCCAGCTTGCTATGCTGTCACTTTGAATGTCAGAATCGCACTGAGCTGAAACTGTTCATGCATCACCTCAACACAAGACCCAAAACTCATGTACTTGTTTCAATGTATATCATTATTTTCTTTCTTAAGCCTCAATTACATTGAGCTTCTTTACGAGCTGTTTATTGGCGAATTTACAATCTGCCTGGAAAGTCGCCCAGTGTAATCATCGAATAAGCAGGTTGTAAAAACTCTACCGAGAAAAGTTGAAAGCCAGTCAACTTTACACGCTACACGCCGGCGTGTGTACCTACTGCGTCTGCGCAGTAGAGCGCAGTACCAACCTCCCGGTAAAAAAACCAACTACGTTCCGTCAAAATAGTCGCTGGCTTGTGGCTTCTCAGCGAATGAAAAGTTTTGTGTGTAATCATCAAATCGCAGTAGCTGAATCACCCGCTTTTAAATTCGCCAATAAACAGCTCGTAAAGAAGCTCAATTTAATTGAGGCTATACCGAGGTAAATAATAAATAATGAACACCTTACGTACTGCTTTACCGACAAATAATATAGCTTGTAAAATCAATTGTTTCAAAGACGGCTTCTAATCAATAAAATATGGTATAAGAGCATTGGAATACTTACTGGAGAAAGTGGCAGCGTCCTCCTTGAGCAGGCGGAGTTCATTCCTCAGTTTGAGCATAGTATCGGAGACGATATTCTTTTCGTTCTCATACTTGGACTTGAGGTTGTTGAGAGCCACCTCGGCGGTGTTCTTATTGGATTTGAGGACGGTTCGGAGGGTGGCGATCTGCTCCCGCTTCGTGGACAGCAGACTCTTCAGTTTGATCACCTGCTCTTGCAGGTCGCAGATCTCCATGTCACCTTCGTCACGGACTGGAAAACATAATACGAACAACATTAATAATGAGTAACTGTGCTGTCATGCTACCAGTATTCGAATAGCATGCATGTTATACTCATTTAGGACAGTGCTCCGCAACCGGTGTGCCGCGGCACACTGGTGTGCCGTGAGACGATGCTAGGTGTGCCGCGGTGCAATAGCCAAATTTGCGTACATGGTTGGTAATATATTTGAGCACCTGCATGAACTTAATAAAACAATGCAAGGTCAGAATGAAAATATATTGACGTGCTCTGATAAATTAGCAGAATTTAAAAATAAACTCGAACTTTGGCAGAAGGAGTTAAGACAAGGATCTCTACAAATGTTCCAAAGGAACTACCAGACCACCATTGAAAACAAGCAATCAATTTTGGATCCGTCTCAAAAACATGTAACTTTGCTGCAAAAGAAATTTCATCAGTATTTTCATACAATCAATGCGACTGGATAAGAAACCCTTTTGCAACCAATGCCAAAAAATCTATAGAAGGGGTTTTCCTATAAATTCGAGAGGAATTTGTTGGATTGATAAATGACGGGACGCTAAAACTGAACTTCGCCGATGTTCCTTTGGTTATTTTCTGGATTTCGGTTAATAAAAAATATCCTCGGATTTCCGACAAAACTATCGCAGTTCAGCTCCCATTTTCGATTCAAAAAAGTCGCCTGCGGCGCTATTTCACTGCACCAGTATTAATATTTTAAAACATCTTATTGTAGGATACAATTTATTATTATTGTGTCAATACTCGACAAATACATATTGCTAACCCGACAACTAACCATAATTATATTAATATAATATAACCATACGTAAAATTGCTAAACATAAAATCAATACCATTAATTACCTCTAACACTATTTTAAAAATGCTATTTTAGAGTATCACGCTGTCTTCAACCTTATTTATAGGTAGAGGGCCCCACCAAAAATCTTGGCCTGGGGTCCCCCTTCAGGATGTGGGGACCATGTTTTGGTGTATAAATTGTTTTACGTGTGGTGTGCCGCGGAATTCTGGGAAGACCTTTGGTGTGCCGTGGGTGGGAAAAGGTTGCGGAGCACTGATTTAGGACACACTTATTTCTTCTTTGCTTCATTGTGAACATCTTAAGCATTACAAACACCGTACTTTCCACATAGGTACAGGTCAGTGGCAAACGGTGGAGGTAGGCTGTTAAGATCCGCCATAATAATAATGCACACTAAACGTTGTTAGTTATATGTATTTGTTTTTATTGACATAAGACTGCAATTTACAGATGGTGTTGGTTAGTTTTTAAAAATCAATACAACAAAATTGTGCACACTTTTTCATTCATACTTATTTGTTTTCGTTGGATTAAATATACATATTACAAATATTGTTGGTCCATTTTTTTAAATTCATTAACCCATTCACTGCGTCTAACGCAACTGGTGCGTTGTCCATCAGGTGGCCATTATATATAATTAGCATGTTTTTTAAATGTGGTAATTAGGGTCAAGTTCCGCAGCGAATGGGTTAAGCCCTGCCTTAACAAAACCATAACAAATAGAAAATATTATCCTATCTATAAAATATCCAAAGTTATGTATGATTTAATTGCATAATTTTAGACGAGTATTTTTTGACTATTATCTCGTCACTGTTCTGGCAGAAGACACTAATTCGAAAAAATGACATATTGAGTTAGTTATACCAAAATGTTCCTTATTTCAAACTTTACAGTCTGGAAGCCTTCTTCATAAATATACAGTCTTTATTTTAAAGTCATCCTTTTTACGACTACTTAATAAACTCACATGATAGACGATTTCAAACATTTTAACAACTTCAAAGTCAAATTACTCAAAACTAGTATTCTCCAGTTAGTGTGTTCTGCCAGAACAGAGACGATCTATTATGGCTTGGTTTAGGCAAGGTTTAATTGAATTTTAAAAACTAACCAACACCATCTGTAAATTATAGTTTTATTTCAATGAGAACAAATACGTATGTCTTAAAAAGTTTAACGTGCACTATTTATGGCGGATCTTAGGTAGCATAAGTCAGAACAAATGTATACTAAATTTCAAGAATAGAACATTCTAATAATTCCAGTATAATATCTCGACAGTATCAAAAAAACTCAGCTTACCTTGAGTATTGACTGCTCTAGCCTTGCCCATATCAATTGTGCTATCTACGGCAGCCTTGAGATGTTCGATCTGGTCGAGCAAAGTGTCCACGTGCTTTGCGGTCTCCGCTGCTTCCACCACGCCTTCTTCTTCATCCAGCTGAGCATCCTCTTCACTGATTGTACGGGTGCCGTTCTCTTCCAAAGCCTCGGCATCTGTAATAGGACATAGGTGTCATCAAAATATACCTGAACAATCATGAATATAAAATATTTACATCACAATGAAATAAAAAATAATTTTAAGACAATCTCATATTCAAATTTATTATAATACAGTGAAACCTCGATTCTACGGTTTTCAAGGGACCCTAAAAAACGATAAATGCGGGAATTTTTTTTTGACGTCTAGAATAATTATTTTCAGTTTTTCGGCTACAGTTCTAGTTTTCTTCATGCGGAGCATTTTAGCTGCGACTTCGTCTAAAAATTCGTGATACGAGATGCTAGGCAAGCCTGAGCGCCGACCAACCTGTGCATACAAAGCGACGCGACTGAAAGGTCTGTCTGTATATATCATAAACAATTCTACGAAAGCGAAATGAAAAATATTCAACAAAAACGGTCAATCGGGATAATATTTGTGACGGGACCATAATATTTAGACGATAGATCAAGGAAAACGATAAATCGGGGAACGGTTAATGCGGTATTATTTAACATTGTTTTTATGGGTGTTTGGCGAGACTTTCAAAATTGAACGATCCGTGCGGGAAAACAATTTATGCGAGATCAGGGTTCCACTGTAATCCTATTCAAATGTATAGTTTTATTAAAATGGCTCTACAATCCGGTGTTGATCTTCAGAAGAGCGCCTCACGAAGAAGTTTCGAAGACATTTTTGTTTTACGAGAAATGGACGCTAAAAACAACATCATATACGTTACTACAATACACCAAGACTATACAATACAGTGGAATCTCACTAATCCAGCACTATGTTAAACCAGATGGTGTCGGATTATTGCAATGTTGTATTGGAAATTGACATTATCTCACCTGGTGCATTTTTCTCGTGGTGCAACAACACCCGGCTGGGTTCCTGCCCGTTGACGGTGCAGACATGGTGGTAGAGGCGGGCGAGGTGATCTGTGGCAGCCGATAGCCTGGCCGCTGCGGCGCCTCCCAAGGCGGACGCGCGCCGGAGGGCCCGTCTCGCCGACGCGGAACGTGACTCCAGGTCTAGACACTGCACAAGTGTTGCCATTAGTTAATGTTTTATACTAAACAAAAACAGCTTAGTCATCAATATGGTGGTCTTTGTAGTCCAATGCATTAGGCACTGGCTTACTATCCACAGGCTCTGAGTTCAATCCCAGGTAAGGTCACATAATATCATCTATGTGACTTTCTCAAAGCCTGTGTGTTTCTGTCACTATTTTACTACAATTATTATACTACTGTCAATGGATTTTATGGTCAGTTGTAGTGTCAAAAAGAAAGAAAAAAATAACACCAGCGTACTGGCGGGTTGTTTGAAAAACAAAAAAATTCAAGGTACTCTAAATTTAATACGCAGAAGCACGATCTGTTTGTGAAATGAGTAAGTTTGAAAACCACTGATGTAGTTGAAGATTTACAAACCTTGTTGTTAACAGTGGCGAGTTCATTTCTAAGATGTCTGGCGAGGTCGGGAATGGATGCGGAGCGTTCCAGCTCCATAAGGCGGGTCTGAAGTTGCTCGATTTCAGGACCAGACGTGTGGAACCAGCCGCAGTAGTCTTTCGACTCCTATATTATAATAAAGCTAATTAAAAATACACATTTACCATAAGCAGTAAAAAATAAGAATTATGAATTACAACTTGCTAATATTACATTCTTAAATCTTGTAAATTATTTATTGAATAAAAAAAATAATTAATTAAAGATCCATTATTACTTGTTCCAAGAAAACCAATTGATATTTCTCAATAATTGTTTATTAATGCTTTTAGTGTTTGAAGAAGAACTAGTCAAGCCAAATCATTCAAATACTAGGTATATGTTGCTATCAAAACAACAACACCATTTTATACATTAGGTGTCCATGGATAATTAAATCGTAAGAATAAAATGTGAAGAATGTTGTATGTTTCAATCCACTTATACTACTTTAATCCTCAGCACCCCAATTATCCGGTAAAAGGAGTGTAAACAAAAGCCAAACTTTATATGATTGAATAAGTCATGTACCAATGTAGTACCTGAGTTCCGATATTTCTTCTCATGTTGTGTAGGGCTTCTACGCTGGCGGAGGTTGTAAGCAGTGACGCTTTGAGGGCGCGCGTCTCTCCGGCGCCTCGTTCAGCACCTTCACGTGCTTCCCGTAGACTAACATTTAACGCGCTCTAAAAATAAATAACAAATCAATCACTTAAAGGTAAGTTGCAACATTATTTAAGTCAACACATGACCATGCCTTGTGAAACTGTGGTGTATTTGTCCAATATTTAATCAATTCCCTAATGTCGTCTCTAATGTTAAAGACGACAATATTGTAAAAGAAACGAGAATACAAGTACATACATAATTCTTGTAATTCTCATACATTAAAATCAAATTACAGAAAATGGATGTATCTGGTTGATTAGATGGCATGTCACCTCACATTACAATAGTTCAGTCAGATGTCTAAATAAAAATTGCATTTTTTTTGTTTTTTACACATGACTTTAAATGACACTGATTGGACTAATGAACAGATGGCCGTAATGGATCTTTAAGGAGCTTATCCTGTACAGTAGTGGCGAGGGGTGGAAGTAGGCTGTTAAGATTCGACATAAACAGTGAATACTAAACTTTGTCAGTCGTACGTATTTGTTTTCAATTGAAGTAAGAATACATTTTGCAGATGGTGCTGGTTAGTTTTTAAAATTCAATTAACCCTGCCTAACCAAACCATAATAGTTTAGGAATGCACAAATGGCCGTAATATATCTTTAAGGACCTCATTCTGTACAGCAGTGGAGAAGGGTGGAGGTAGGCTGTTAAGATTTGACATAAATAGTGAACACTAAACTTTGTTAGTCATATGTATTTGTTTTCATTGAACTAAAAATATATTTTGCAGATGGTGCTGGTTAGTTTGTTAAAATTCAATTAAACCTTGCCTAAACCAAACCATAATAGTTTAAGTATGCTATGGGCAATCCAATGAAAATAGTGCACACTTTTTCAGTCATACTTATTTGTTTTCGTTGAATTAAGAATACATAATAAATATTACAGATGGAATTGGTCAGTTTTTTGAAATTCATCTATACCAAACCACAATCGGTAAAAACTATTCTTCTATCTATAAAATATCTAAAATTATGGTTTAATGGCATAATTTTCGATATTTCATAGATACATGAATATTTTTTGAATATCATCTACTATGGCTTGGATTTGGTAGGGTTTAGTTGAATTTTAAAAATTAATAAACACTCTCTACACATTGTAGTGTTAGTTCAATGAAAACAAATACGTTTGACTGACAAACTTTAGTGTGCACTATTTATGTCAGATCTTAACAGCCTACCTTCACCCTTCGCCACTGCTGTATAGCATAATCGCTTAGTATCTGTACAGCTCATAAATAAGTACCCAATAACCATAAATATGACTACCATTATATGATCCGTAAGTCCGCGACCAAATTGATTTTAAGCAATTGTATGGGTCAAGGCCATGGGGTTCTAACAAAGTCCTATGGCCCAGTATTTGCTGCAGGCATCTCTTCTCTTCTCAAAGCAAAGCATACGGCTGCTAGAAGTCTTTGTAAAGTGCCATGATTCGCTACCGTAAAACAACACTATGAGTGTTCGACAGGCGACATTTGATTGATATTCTGCATTGAGTTGAATGTCCCTCCCGTCAATCCCATTTGGATAACGAACCCATTTTGCGAAATGCTATTTCCCGTGACATGTACTCCCAGAACGTGTCCGGAAACTTGTACGTATGCAGTTCGCCGTATCACACTTCACCGTGAAATGTTGTATCGGATATATATGGCCGTATATTAAAGACCGTCCAACCTCTTTGGGTTATTTGATTATTTGTTAGGTTAGGTTAGTTTTTATTCTTGAATTCATGAATTTTGTCAAAATCAGCTATGAAAATTGAATTAATGTTCATATTGAATCTAATAAAATTGGAGACCGTATAGTATACTGTCATCTCTTTCCGACAAGAAAGCTCACGGCGAACTGTGCTACGGTGAACCCTCACGGGTAAAAATGTTGTGAACATATAACGCTTCCAGATATTTAAAACAGTCAACACTCTCGATGTTCAGCCGTCGCTGATCAAATGGAAAACTGGATCAGAACAGGTTTCATTAGCTTTTGTTTTCTAACTTTATTTAAAATAGCTTTGCAACCTGTCTTTTAAATACCCCGATAGAATTGTCAAACGATTCACAGTCATAATAATAAATGAAGGGCCTGATCTAAAATACCTCTTCAATCTTACCTTCTCGCTCTCAACAGATTCAAGCTGCTTCTCCAGCTTCTTGAGTTCGTTGAGGTGAATCTCGGAGAAGAGATCAACGTTACGGGCGTCGGCTGGCGAGGCGAGTTCCTGGCCGCTCTGGAGATCGGCTTGGATTTTACGCAGCGCTGAAACCTCATCTTCACCGTCACTGCCCATCGTTGCATCGTCATTCATCCCTGTAAATAACATTTTAAATAAACTAACAGTAGAAAAATGATTTAATTATTGAAGACAAACCACATTACATCAATATGTACTATTCATTCGTTTATAAATAGTGCTTGCACCAAGCTGGACCATGTAAAATACCTTGGTTACCATCTACAGCATTGTTTCTCAATTAATTGTGGTTAGTGCATCTATACTATACACAAGACTGCTAACGGCGGCTATCGAGGGTAGTTTATCATAATGTATTGAGGTATTATAATTCTTACAATACGTGATATCTTTTAACAGCAGCTCTCTT
The DNA here is from genome assembly GCF_057557595.1 of Rhyacophila brunnea. NCBI lineage: Eukaryota > Metazoa > Arthropoda > Insecta > Trichoptera > Rhyacophilidae > Rhyacophila > Rhyacophila brunnea. The sequence continues at coordinate 11,282,428 of NW_028232816.1, read as the reverse complement.
GGCTGTGTTAACTTTTAGAGCGAGATAGACAGTTTTGTCACTTTAGACGGCTAACTTATTGTAACAATTATAATACCTGAATACATAAATATGATAAATTACCCTCGATAGCTGTCTTATGTATAGAACAGATGCGCAGAGAACCCTTTTATATGTTGTACAAAGTGACAGATAAACATACTTAATTTAATATTGATTTTAATACATCGGCAAGATATGCAATTTTGGATTATCACAAAATGTTTGTTGATTGAAATCTATTATTCAAAAAATATGTCAACAACTCTTCCTGCAGTTCAGTCATTCTAATGAAGGTATTTCTAGCTGGTCTTCCTCAATCCCTTTACCAAAATCATATCTTACAAGGATTAACAAACCTCGCAGAACCCTTAATTTTATCTCACGGACCCATTTAGGAAGACATGAGTTTGTTTAGGGTGTAAGGCATAAGATGGAGAATGATTAGGTGCTAAATTGTATCCATACCGATTGAAACCAGCAGGTCTATTCTTAACAGCTATCACTTTAGTACGTTTCCGTTATTATCAATGGTCAAAATTAGCATGTTAGGAATTCTTTACACTAAACATGATTAAACAGATAGCGGCGGCTATCTTTAATTCTTGGTAGACATGTCGGTCAAATTCGGATATGTTCACGCGGCTGAACCCAAGCGGACAAGACCGAACACGAGCGGATAAAGCCGAACTAGCGCCATCCAATCGGTAATGCGCCGAACACAATAATTTTGTATTGACATAACATAACCTACAATTTTATTAGTCATGTCATATGGTTTTGGTTCCCGAACGTCGAAATGCGCAAAGTTTTTTCAATAAACATTAAACCTTTAAACCTCAAACTATCAACATAACCTTCAATTTTGCCAGTCATGTCAGCTAAACACGGAGATGTTGACGTAATTATTTTAGTAACATCTTGTATCTCAATTGACGTACTCTGTCTCGTTCTCACGTTAGCACACCCAATAGAGGCGCAGGTAAAAGACATCACCTTTTGACAGTTCAGATGGTTAACTTTTTTACATAATCAACCACTGGAATACATAAAGTGATAAATGTGATATATTTATCACAATTAGCTCTTTTTCGATGTTACGTGATATGTTAGAATAAGCTGCAGGATGTTAAATGAACATACTATTGGAAGACTAGAGACTTTCGAGATGTGGCTCTATCGGTGTACCTTGAGTATTTCCTAGGCTGATCATACATACTATTAATACGGAGGTTACAAGACAACCAGATAAGCGGAGAACTTATCAAGCACAGAAATGCTGCATACTTTGGCCATATTTTCCGCAATGAAAAGTATGGTTTACACCAACTTATAATGCAGGGAAAGGTGGACGGTAGCAGAAACTATGTTCAGACATTGATGACCTGATACAAAAGGCCCAGAAGAAAAATACATCTTGTAATTTGGTTGTAAACATCGGATAATTAGTTGAGCCATACCTCTTATACTGTATGCAAGATTGGTGATATTATAGAGGGCATCACGCCCAGCATGGTGATCTAACTCTCTTCTGAGCTGTCTCCTGGCCTCCCGCTCGGAGCCCAAAGCCTCCAGGGCCTCGGCCAACTGCCTCTCTGCAATGCGCCGCAGCCCTCCCAACTCTTCGGCAGTCGCTCGTAGTTCCCCCGCTTCTTCACGGAGTCGTCGCACTTCATGTTTGGCTCCCTCGAATTCCACCTTGAAGACAAACATTTAATTGATTAATATCAAATATACAGATTTGTGTGAACCATTACACGTTTACTTATACCCCGAAAGTGTGCTGCGGTTCGCTGTTATATTCTCTCAATGCTTTTCTATGGCATGGTGGCAGTAGCAAAGGGTGGAGATAGGCAGTTAAGATCCCCCATAAATAGTGCACATTAAACTTTGTTAGTCATACGTAATTATTTTTATTGAACTAAGACTACAATTTACAGATGGTGTTGGTTAGTTTTTAAAAATCAATTAAACCCTGCCTCACCAAACCATAATAGTTTTGGTATATTTTCGGCGATACGAGAAAATTGTGCACACTTTTTCATTCATACTTATTTATTTTTGTAGGATTAAGTATAAATATTACACATATTGTTGGTTCATTTTTTTAAATTTATTAAGCCCTGCCTAAACTAAACTATATTAGATAAAAAATATTATTCTACATATAAAATATCCAATGTTATGTATGATTTAATTGCATAATTTTAGATATTTTATAAGTAGACGGGTATTTTTTGACTATTATCTATTATGACTTGGTTTTCGTAAGGTTTAATTGAATTTTAAAAACTAACCAACACCATCTGTAAAGTGTAGTCTGATTTCAATGAAAACAAATACATATGACTGACAAAGTTTAGTGTGCACTATTTAAGGCGGATCTTAACAGCCTACCTCCACCCTTCGCCACTGCATGGTGGTATGGATACTAAACACAAAAATACAGAATTGAGACCTTTGAGATGTGGCTGTATAGACGTGACCTCAAAATCCCTATGACTGGTTGACTAATAGTAATGTCCACAAACAAATAAGGACAGAGATGTTTAGCATCAAAACTAAAAAAATACAGCATAGAGCCACATTATAAGCGGACGAAGGTACAGCATTCCTTAGCTCGTTATCGATATCAAATTTCGTGGATTTGTTTTCATTACGAGTGCAACTTCACTGAACTGTGAAAGTACCGCAGACAATAAGGTGAAGGATGCCGACCTCCAACACGGGGTGACACAAGAAGATACAAATAAAAAATGCTAGTGAAACTAATACCCTGTTTACTATGCATGGATTTACTGTTGACAGTAAGAAAATGTATGGGTATACATGTATTATCCTGCAGTTGGCAAGATTGCATGCATGAATCAAACAAGTTTGGAAGCTTCTGAATTTTCATATGACAGTAAGATTTTTTCAATCTACGCCTGTGCAGAAGAACGATAGTGGCGAACCTGCCGGCAGAAAAACGAACTACGAACGAATTTTCAGGTTGACCGATTTTCACTACCTGTCAAATAGTACCATAAAATGACAACATATATTCTCGCTCACTCTTAAAGAATGAAATGGAGAGACAGTCAGCACTTTTACTTGTAAACAGTTATTGTCATGATAGTTTAAAATAAGCACTATTGCCGCCAGTAAATCCATGCACATGTACAGGCACTATAAGACATGATTTTTGGTTTAACGCATGTGCCTTGTCACACATACTAATGCAAAAGATGAAAAAATGGTGGAATTAACCTCACTAATGAGTGTAATCTTGGTTTCCAAAAGCTTTTAAAGGACAGCGCATTCCCACAAAATACCAAAGCAACTCTCCTGTACATAGTATTTAAGTATGGATTAGAATGCTCGGCTGAGAGAAAGGTGGATATCTTTAATTAATATCATTAATAAAAATGGCATTTGCAGGTTTGAGGAAATATATTAACTTAAAGAATGGAATATGCGGCGTCTCGTCACATCAAAGGTGAAGAAGCCACATAGAGCTGAGTCGACTGTGTGCTAGGGATAATTCAAGGAAGTCTAACCCGGACCTGCTTTTTCTAGAAGCAACGCTACGGCTAATTTTTCTATTGTGCGTGCAGATCATAATATGTGAAAACTAAAATGGAATAACGTGACTACTTTCGTCCTGTGAGAAATGAGTCTGTGAAGAATATGCAAAATTTGGTGGCTGTAATAAAATGTTGGTCATTGTTAAAACCGAAAATCTGGTAACTCATACTTTCTTTCGACCATGTCCGATCCTAATAAGATCATATGGGCCTCCGGAGTGGAGGTTTGTATTAACAAATTTTATTTTTACGAAAAATGGATGTCAGTCACTTGCTCAACCTAATAGGTCCATACTCTGACTCATATACAGTTTGAAAAACAATATGTGTACTTGTCAGACCCAGGATTCGAACCTGGAACCCACGACGCTATAGGCCATCGCTCAAACGGCGTAGCCATCGTGGGTTCTACAAAAGCTTGATATTATATCGCAGAAGTAGGAAAAATTTATTCAGATTTTTTTTATAAGCGTTCTCGTGCACCTATGCACACCTTAAAGGGAACGTTGCCTACAAGGCTGCTAAATTTCATCAACATGCCAGAGCAACAGGATACTGGCATGGTTTTTCGAAGACACAAGAAAACAGGCGAACGACGGGTATTTTTGGAGGTTCTGTCTGGTGCACATATTACATCTTCTAATTAATCCCGACGAAGAACGCATTTATTCTTTTAATGGAAATGTGATTTTGAAATAAATCAAATGGGATTTCAACTAAAAGCTTTAAGACTTTCATATCGCTTTCTAAAATTGGAACCGATCCAACGGAAATTATATTGATTTGTATGGATATAAATGATTCATTATACAACATTTTCACTTACTTACTCTTAACTTTATTCTTAAAGAACAATATCTCGGCTGTAAAGCGAAGTATACCTCCTTTACCAATGCATCGGATGAAACATTACCTGTGAAGACTTGAGCGCCGCGACTTGCTTCTGCAGGGTGATGTTCTCTTCTTCTAATTCAGCATACTCGGTCATCATTCTGGCCTCGCAGGCTCTAGCCTCTCGGGCGTCAGCCTTGGCCGCCCGCCTCTCCGCCTCAGCCCCCGCACCCAGCCGAGACGCCTCACTGCCCTCCTGCAGCGCCCTCTCTCGTTCTCCCACAACTCGTTCCAGCTCCTGGCGCAACTGGATATCAAAACAAACAAATTATATTACAACAGTTACAAAAAATTCACAGAAGAAAACTATAATATTATACACTTATTTATAGTCATGTAAATATTGTAAATTGCAATGTTCGATGTCAAGTATTTACTTAAAATAGTTTATAAAGTTAGTCTCTTAGTAAAAGAAAAATTTAGATTATAAAAGTTGCACAACATGTCACGGAGGCATATGTTTGAGCGTAACGGAGCATACGAGAGTGTGTGACGTAATTAAGTACATATGCCAAAACCTTTAAATGGTTTAAGCTCGCAGGCAGAATGGTGCTGGACGAATATCGATGGTCTAATACTAATACCCCGTATCTGACGGAAATGCCTTTTTGATGTACTAAAAACAAGAAAAATACTGCCCATCGACTGGGAAATTCCTGTATCTGTAGTTATTTTAACAAAAATGATACAGCCACATTTCCCGTATATGAACATTTGTTATGTTCAAAATGAACATAACTAACTTTCATACCTCTGGCAACCCCGACGATTATTTATGGTCACGTCGAAGGAGTGTACGCGATTAAAAGAGATGTCGCTGATGGAATTTCCGACCGCAAAGGAGGTCGCAAGGTGAGAACGCAGCAACATGGCTTTTTGATTCTGACTGTCGTCTAGTATAGTCGTGCTCCGCTTTAGTTTTACCCAACATTTATAATGGACGTCACTTAACGGAGCACGATTGCAGCCGCAGTGCTTGAAGCCTCTGATCGTTCCAGTTTGGTATTTTAAAACTATTATTATTTGATTCACTACTCTTCCAATGTTTCTTTTCAAACTTAGCTGCTTGCATTTATTTTAGTATTTACAAATTTCAATATCGAGCCGCTTAATAACCTTTTAATGTATTTCTAATCTCTTGCTTTGACGATAATATTGTTTCTGTCAAGTATATAAATTGCTCTTTTATTTATTGCTCCTACTTTATTCCACACTGTTAAATAATTATAATCTTTCACGGTCTCACGATTGTGTGGCGCCCAGGACATTATTATTTACATCTTTAACCATAGATTGCACGTGCCTTGAGCCGTGTAATCCCTTCTTGTTTTCTAATTAAATTTTACAGTTGTCAGTTGCGAGGTTGCGGAAGTAATTATTGTTCAGCTTGAAAATATCAGGTAATCCATGGCCCTTGCTTATGTCTCATGCTCTCTTTAACTTGACACTTTACTCTATTCTAATTCTATTTTAGAAACATTCTTTTGTTTTGTGATTGTGACGACAAAGATCACAATCACAAAATATTAATATATCACATTGCAGAAATAAACCTGTAATAGCCCGAATTTTGCCTCTAAGCTGTCAACCGTGCTGCATGACGTTTGTTGAATTCAGCTTCAAAATGTCACTTTCGAATTATTTAAAAGGGAAAACAGTAAGTAATATGAAAAATTTGGATTTTTATCTTTATATATATCATATTTTATTGGATGTTATTATATTAGGCATTATGTAGGCCATCGGTATGATAATTCAGCGACTCCCAAGGGATATAAGATAACCGAAAGTCTGTCCAAGGTATATGAAATATTAACGTTTGGTAAAATTATGTTGCAGCAAGGAACGAGGAACTGAGAAGAGAGACAGAGCTTGATTAAATATTATAAATAATTAATTTTATTACTTAGTTAAAGGCAAAAGAAAGGCTCTTTGTATGACATGGCAAATGGCAAACATTACATGGCAAATAATTACCAATAAACACAGTACTGTTATGTGGCGGAATTGTCGGGATTCGGCGAAATTCCACATCTGCATTACAAAAAGGTCTTTATTATTAAATTACTTCTTGAAAATTTCTTATCACTTTGATTACCATATGGTCAGGCTAGTTGTAAGTACAATAATGACAGATTAGTCATCATATTATGAATGCGTGTATTAATTAAGGCTCTAAGTCTACATACCAATGCCAAAAACGTCAACTATGGTCTAAGTGCCACAAGCAAGTCAAAAAAATAAGCAAAATATTTAAATTTGGCGACGTTTTAAGTCCGTTGGCGTGTTTTATTTATAATGGTGTAAGTACCACCGCAGTGGTCAACAGTATTCAATATAAAATGGCTGACAACGGTGTGTTGACACTCGCAAGCTCTTAACACTGTGAAACCACATTTTTCAAAAGGTCTGCTTCATGCAATTTTACTGCAATGACTCAGTATTTTGTAACCACAGGCAATACTACTTTTTGGTACTTAGCACCTTAATTAATACACGTATTCATATTTAGAGGGATTTAAAATAATTGAAGTAGGTAATATTTTAGCTTTTGTCAATGGTCACATCACGTTACATAAGTTATAGATATTGCCTTTTATATATTTCTTTTGCTTCTCTTTGGTCCATAGACCTATTAAGAATTTGGTTGGTTTATCGACACACACGATAGTCCGGTTAACCGGGTATGGTTTTACTAGGTTTGGATGCTTTGTTCAAGCATTAACATGATGACATCATCATGCAAAGCGAATGAATGAAATTATTGTTTTACAGAATAACACATACATAAAGTTATGCTTTAGAAAATAGTAGGGAGTGCGGTGCTGTTGTATAATCTTAGAACATCTGCCACTGATTATAACCTCACCGAGAACCCGAAACCCCTGGTATTAAAATCCTGTGCCTTTCACATTAAATTACAAGGATAAGCATTATATTATTATATTGTGTTTTATTTTAATTAATAAGATTCCACTAACAATTGACTGTTACCCATTTAAGTATTTTCGGTAATCATACCTGACAGAGTGAAAGAAGCTAGTATAGCATTTTTCAACCTTATTGAGTTAGTGACACCAAAATTATACAGCGAAAAAAATTTGCTTGAAATAATAGGTAACAGTTGCCATTTTCGAAAAATTTTCACTATACACTGGTTGGGAAACACTGATCTAGTAGATTGTGATTATTTAAAACATATTTACAATAATATGGTGCGGACAAGAAATTTCTCTATACATGTAGTTTGACACAGAACTTTATGTAGGTACATACATTAAATATCTGGCATAGGGTAAATATTTATTTTAGGGCATTAAATTAAACAAAAAGTGTATACATAGTACATAATATATTATGAACACAGCAAATTTAAAGGGGAAATATTCTGTTGACTGTCATACATTCAAGTATTGTCCAACAATAACTTCTTGTCGACCTGTTAAAACTATAAACTAAGACACTTCCGTTTTCAAATTAGGTTTTCACACGTCCCCAAATTTATCATTTCATTTTACGCTTCTGTAGTGTACAGATCTATCAATTTACGTGATTTGATGCTTTTTATAATAAAAATATGTCTAAAACGATCAGGGGTAATGTTAGAATTATTATTAGTAAACTGTTGGCTTATTGCGAAGAAGAAAAGGAGTCGCATCTAAAAAGGGAGCCGATACATTATTTAAACATGCGTTGCCGCCATCACAGGCTATCATATCTATATGTGACTACAGCGACTTTCTGTTATCGACGAGATCTTGTTGTCGGACAGTTATCAAGAAATTTACATAATTTAATTATGTTCATAAATTTTAAGAATATAATATCAATTAATTGAAAATAAAAAAGTTTCCTAGAAAAAATCTTTCGGACCGAATCGGATTAAAACACATGACTTTTGCTTGCTGGGCGAGTGCTTTATTTATTAAGTCTACTTGCAGATAATTTCTAATTCCTACATGGCTGAGGACGTTTTCAAATTCCGTAGACATGGCTACCACCTTTATAATTTATCTGATCAAAAATTCCATGCATATCAAAATAAATAAACTAAATATCTAGCGTTATTTCAACACATTTAAAGCTGTTGGAAGCATCAAAAAACGCTAGTAAAAACACCACAAGTTAGATGCATTTTTTGCCTATCGAAAAATGCTAGATATGGCAAGAAAAAAGCTAAATTGGCAACGCTCGCTACAAATGTTGTGATTCGTCTTGCGTACTTGTACTTCCCGGGTCTTTTCGGATGTTAATGTATTAAAAGATTTCTATAATTCCTTAGTTCGAGACAGGTTTGAGAGTTGGTTTATTATTTACTCTTCGCATCAGTTAAAGTTCAAAAAAAAATTTGAGACTCCTTTACATTTAGACTGTATGGATACTATCCGTGGCTATATCCAACTGACTTTCGCTTACATACTACAGTCCAAAATTTAGAAGAGATCTATATTTAACTACATATTTCTTCCGACTTATACGCGGTATAAATGAAAACCCTTCCACACATTATAGTATTGACTCGTGTATACCTGATAACTATCTTAGAAATCAGGAGCATATGTTACTTGTCCTCCCAAGGTGCAGAACTAACCTGCCGTTGGTAATACCAAATGGAAAAGCAATAGTTGTTCAATCAAATCGCTTTGGATATTGATATATTCCAATTACGAGAGGTCGAGTTTAGGTGGACATTGTTTTATAAGTTTGATTTAGTCAGTGTATTTCCATGTGGTTTTTACTCATATAATTACCCTGTCCTTTATTTAAATATTGTTAACACTTATTATGTTGTGAATGCTTTGAATTTGTAATTTGTCATGTTCACTATAATATTAGGTAAAATAAATCAATTCTAATACTACTATAAGAACATACATAATTTTGAAAACACTTCCGAGAAAATATATTATAACCATTAGAAAAAATCTTTTTGAAAAAAGTAAGACACCCAGGAATTGAACCTGCATCTCTCGGATATCGCGCCCACGCACATAGACCACTATGTTAAAGGAGTCATACTTAATTGCGACAAATTTTAACTACTACCTTTTAATATTCACTGAAGCACTTTCCAAATTGAGCTACTATTGGCGATCGACTTTTTTATTTTAAATCAAACTACTTTAAGAGAAAAATCGCCTAATAGAATAGACCTTATGTAGTGAATATTGTTTTAAAAACATGATAGACAACCCCTAATTATTTAATTTTAACATGCAGGCAATGTAATAGAATTAATTGTACCATTAGATATTCATCCTCGATACTGCTTACATACTGAACCACTTTTATAGATAAAATAACACAACTATTTTGACACGTCACTTAAATGTCATATATTATCGATCACATTAAACACTTCTTTTTAAATCATCACTCTTATTTATATAGCATATAATTATACCTAAAAAATTAATCCCATTAAACGCACACTTAAAATACTGAATTTAATAATCATAAACGATGTGGATAGATGAACATATCTTATGAAAATTATAGTACTTACGCAGTGTTTTAAATTAAAAAAAACATGATTATGTTTTTCAGCGCTAAAGACGCGCTAACCATTAGATGTAATTAGCATGATATTTAAATGTGGTAATTAATTAGTAATTATTTGGTCAGTAGTGAATGTGTTTTAATATATTATTTAAATTGTGAAAAATGTATTTACATTTTAAATACACTTGAGAGCCATAAAAAGCAACAAAAAAAAAATTTTCCCTTTTGTACTTATAATTAATTTCAAATTAAGAATCTGTCAGGGCTAATAATTATTTCATAAAAAAAACATTTGAAGGTTGATCACTACAGTAATAAGCTGTCAGGAGTGGCTAAATAAATGAATTTATCTTTTCAAATTTGCAATGTCAATTATTAATTAAATCTATGGTATTAAAACAATGTCAATGTATTACAGTGACATATAAGTAACACTCATTTGTTTAACAGTCACAAAAATGGTGGAAAACATGACATATTCCATGTTTGAAATCATGCAATAAACTGACTTAGTCAGTGTACTGACATTCCTGTCGGTAAATGGACTGAGATCATCTGTTTAAAAAAACTCAATATGAAACAGGCATCAAGGACAAATGGAGTATCCATCTCACTCTAATATATGGGCATGATTCAATTTATTTCTGGAGCGGTTCAAACAGTTAACAGGGCCCACCCACACCAATCTAAACAAATCGGGCATACATGTGCCAGTGCACACACACATGCACATGATTATAAATTGGAGAATTTCAAACTGTGTCGCGCAGAATTTATATAAAAATATGTTTAGTTTACATTTTGTGAACATCACAGATTGATTCACGACATTCACAATATGATAAAAACAAATAAAGAAATAACTGTAAAAACTAGGTACATGAAAGTACACTGATTGAGCTAAGTAGAATTTATAGAACATGTCCACCTAAACTCATCTCACACAACTGGAATACATCAATTTTTGAAGTGATTTGATTGAACACAGTTATTGCCCACCCAATTACCATTGCAAGAATACACAGGACAACACTACCGCGAATGTTAGTTAGTTCTCATTTACATCATGCACAAGTTGGAAAAATACGTAACTAAATACAGATGTATTCTAACTTTAAGACTACACATACGTCATCACTCATCAGGATCACACTCGACTGAGAGCTGACCTCACCTCTTCACCGTTGCTATCAGACTATTTTACCTGCTTGTAATGAATGGTTGCAAGTGTGTTATTATTATTAACTAAGCCTCAGAACCTTTTGAGATATCAAAATAAAACTCTATAAGCAATGGAAGTTTCATCAATATTGGTCGATTAGTTTTTGAGTTATAATAGAACAAAAAAAACTATATTTTGAATTTTGATTCATGAAAATAGTCAAAACACTTACTTAGACATTTCAATCTTATTTTTAGTATAGATTGTTTGAAAACTACTGGAGCAACTTTAACCAAATATTAAATGTTAAAATGCCAAATATTAAAAGTGGTTTTCAAACTTTTTCGCAGCATGACACCCTAAAAGTATTTTTTTACGGGGCCCCCAAAAATTATCATGGTGGGATAGGTGAGCCCGGTTTCGTCCCTAGGCAAATTGCCGCCCTCAAGCGAAATCAAAACGGTGCCCCTTTTTGGTCTGAAATTTTATGTAAATACATTAATTAACTACCTAGCTCGAAGCTCGAAGAGATAACTTTCAATTGGCCGCTCAGAATATTAAAAAAATCATTATCATTTACAGCACTATGACCCTCGGTGGGTTTTGGCCTCCTTTAAAACTTCCTTCATCATGACCGATCCAACACCGTCACTCTCTAGTTGCTTCGGCATTGCCAAAACCTCAATATATGAGCAAGGACAAATAATTTGTCATATAGGCCCTGACGTATAGAATGTCGACATTATGGAAAACTAGCTAAATATAAAAGCTATGCGTATAGAAGATATAAACGCAATGACAGATAGTAAAACAAACACAAATATGGCAACACCGCTTCCCACAATGAGAATTGTTTTAATTTTTTAAATTGCAACTTTCAGTAGATTTTTTAAATATTTTTAAAATGTTATACGATAATAATTAAGGGGCTTACAAACAAAAATGGCGGTTTTTATTTTTGTAAAATGTTAGTGAGTTATTAAAAATATGTTATATCTTTCTTATAGGTATAATTTCTGAAAAAATATTGTTTGTATACTAAAAATATATAACACTTTTTTTAGAAATTACACCTATAAAAGAAAAATAAAACATTTGTTTTGACTGTCATTTATGTCTGTAGAGCCCTCAATAATTGTAAAAGTATGGAAACTATTATATACAATTGAATATTTAAAATAAACTTTAAATAATTTAACGGTTGCTTTATCAGTGGTTAATTTAATAAATACACTCACTGCAGATACACTATACCGGCAGTGGTAAAACCTTTTTACGATTGGGTGCCAAAAAACCAAAGAAATATTTGTAATAATGAGTGACGTGCCAGTGAATTTTTAGTTACGAAGTTTTTCCATTGAAGTGGAGATTTTTTTCATTCCTTCCCAAAACAAATTTTCAGCATGATTGATGGTATTTTGGCTTTCAAACGGCCAACAGTGTGAACCAATTAATCAGCAAATCAACGAATCAACGAATGAACAGTGAATTACCAAACGGGTTTCCCCAAGAGAAAATTTCCATCCAGGACTGAGTTTTATTTAAACCTTTCTTCCAAAAATTTTTTTAATTAAATTTTCTCACCATTGTCAGGTGCTACATTGGTACCCTTAAAATTAACATTTTGCATCATCCTCGTAGAGTTTCTACAATTCTTTCACGTTCCTGCAGAATCACTGAACATGTCAAACATAGCATGTATGCCATAGGTTAGCCACCACTATGCTATACAGTATCTATCTCTTAGCATTCTCATATTTTTTACTGAAATGTCAACACAGCCTTATTTATTATTAAAATGGCATCAGTTGACACATAATATGTACATGATATCAATCCAGTTTCAATAATATAATAAAACATGTTTAATACTGCTAGTTTTTCGCGTTTATGTATATAATCAATATCTACTCAAAACAATTTTGATTTGCCGGAAACAAGTAAAACTATTTTTGATTTATATTTAGAATACGTAATTATATAACGGACATAAGCCACACGTTTATTGTTTGCACTATTTCATATCCAAGGGAAGATCAACGGTAAACATAGAGGAGAATTATGCGGTATTTCGTGGCTTAAGAGCCTCCATAATTAGTACGAATACAGCTCTACCAAGCTGTTTCAGGTAGCAGATAATAGATTAAAAATAGCTGTCGGATCAGTGAGATTCTACTGTAGTGTGAAGCAATTTCCCTTTTTAATTTCAATCACTGTCCCGCAGAGCCATGCCACAAATTCAAACATGGATGCTTATCAACATGTCACAATAACCGTTAGCATTATTTAAAAAGTGAATTATTATGGCGGCATCAAAAAAAAATGCCAATTATAATTAAAATATTCAACAATTAGCGTAAAATTTCTCAATCGAGTGCATAGCATGTCTTCAGTAGAGCATCATAATTGAGAAATTACCATAATTAAAGAAATTGACAAATTAATAATACATATAAGATAATGGATTTATTATTATAAACTGTTTACATATTCATTACATTAGTGTAAATTTTCTAAATCAGTTTTAGCCGTAAGGCACTCGACTAGCTGCGAGATGATCTGTAGTTCACTATAATACAAATAAACAACTATAACTGTCCGACAACAAGAAATCGGTGATAACAGGAAGTCGCTGTAGTCGCATATAGAAGACTTCTCAGTGACGTACGTCATGGCGGCAACGCGTGCTAGAGACGTGTTTAAATAATGTATCGGCTCTAAGCTCTATTGTATAAGCCCGAACGTCATAATAGTGGGCATGTTTTAACATGACAATGCGACACCTTTTCTTCTTCGCAATGAGCCAAAAATTTATTGGTAATAATTTCAACATCACTCCTGATCGTTTTAGACATATTTTTATTATAAAAAGCTTCAAAATACGTAAATTGATAGATCCGTACACCGCGGGAGCGTAAAATGAATTGATAAATTTGGGGGCGTTCCTCATTTGTAAACGGAAGTGCGAGTAGCTTTACTGGAAGGAATTATTAGTTCACAGTTTTAACACGTGGACAAGAAGTTCTTGTTCGACAACACTCGATTTCTTTGGCGGGTCTCGTAGTGCAGTGCGTAAGGTGCTGGCCTTCTACCCGAGTTCTGGGTTCGATCCCGGTGAGGACATAATATTTATGTGATTTTCTCAAAGCCTGGGTGTTTGTGATTGTTCAAAATTACCAACAACCAACCACCTTGTACGAAAAAGCAAGGACATGGTTATTAATTATTCTAAAAAATAAACACTTGATTTCTTTAATCTTGATTTTTTCATGCACTAATTGGAATGTAATATTTGAAGTTATACTTTTGTATTTAATTTAATTATTTTAAAATGTGGGTCGTAAAAATGTTGAATCTTTGTCGATTTGTCTCCCGAAGGTGAGGCTTACCCTGGACCCACATCCTGCCTATGATGATAGTGATGTGTATACTTTGTTACTTAAAAAGCTGTAATAAATTTTAATCTGTAGTAATTTTTAGAGGGTTGTTAAATTATTTACGGCACATATTTGGCAGTATAAATGTATCTGACTTATTTAAATGAGCACTACTAAGCTAAGAGCCCTTAATCGCACGTCAATAAATACAATGCATACCTGTTTGACTTCATTTTCAAGGTCGAGGATCTGCAGGTTGAGGGAGGTCTCCATGGCGGCTGACTCGTTGAGGAGGGCATCTTCCTGCTCGATGCCAGTCTTCGTGGTCACCTTCTGCGATGACTGGAACTTGGCCAGCGCCTGCAAACACATCATACTTTTGTATTCATCAATTTTAATATCAATCCAGAGGTGTGGAAGAAAGTCTTTACTAGACATACAAAAATCGTGAACAGCAATGGCCCCAAGTTTGAGCCCTGAGGTACACCAGAAAATATTTCAAATGTCTGTGATTGATAAAGGTCGTACGATATGTATTGTTGACGATTCTTAAAATAACTCCCGAATAAGCTGAGAAATCGATTAGACAATCCAATTTGTTGGAGTATTTCCATTCGAATATCGTGATCGATTCTGTCAAATGCCATTGACAATAAAATTTTTATTTCATTGTTTATTTGTTAAATCTGTCATGTCACAGTGCATATCACGTCTTGCATACCTTGCAAAACACTAAAAAACATTAAATTTAATGTTAAGACAAATAGCACCTGTACACGTGCATGGATTTACTTGCACCAATAGTGTGTATTTTAAAATTTTTAAATTATCGCAATAATAACTATTTACGCGTAAAAGTGCTGACTGTCTCTCCAATCTCATTTTTCAAGCGTAAGCAAGACACTATGTTCTCATTGTATAGTACTAATTGATAGATTCAGACAGATTCGGACAAGTTTGTAGATAATCGGTAGACGTCAAAATATTAAATGCGGTGTAGTTCATATTTCTTACAGCAGGTTCGGCACTATCGTTCTACTGCGCATGTGCACTGCCATGCAAGTACCAATTAATGCGTGAAAATTCAAAAGCTTCTGAACTTTTTTGGGTACTTAATTGTGCCGCAGATGAGCTTTTATAATTTTTTTTTACGAAAACTGTTTATTCCATGTAGACAATTATAATAAATATTTTTTTCTGTCGGCGCAACGGCTTTTCGATCCAATAATTGTTAATTTTAAATTTTCATACATTTTGATGCATAATTATCACAAACTAAAATTATATTAGGTAATATTAGGTTGGGGTAGGTTAGGTTTGGTTTGGTCTAAAAAGAAAGTTATAAAATCTCATGACAGCATCTGCGGCACATTTAACCTTTTTTGATACATGCATGCAATCCTGCAACTTGCACGATAATACGAGGTTGATACCCCGTTTACACGTGCATGGATGTACTGTGCACAGTAAGAAAATGTATGGGGAAACATGTATTATCCTGCAGTTGGCAAGATTGCGTGCATAAATCAAACAAGATTGGAAGATTCCAAATTGTGATGATTTATTGCGCGCAAGTGAGATTATTTTCGATCTGCGCCTGCGCAGTAGAGCGAGATAGCGATAGAGAACATGCCGGTAAAAAAACGAACTACTCATTTTGAGCTCCGATTTTCAATACGACCTGTCAGATAGTAGTATAAAATGACAACCTCGCGTCTCGCTTACTCTTGAAGAATGAGATTGGAAAGACAGTCAGCACTTTTACGTGTAAACAGTTATTGTCATGACAGTTTAAAATAAGCACAATTGCCGACAGTAATTCCATGCGTGTGTACAGGCACTATGACTGTAACTTAAAAGTGCATGTTGAATAGCATGATTTTATATTAAATGATGAATATCGGTGGTTGCGACGACTCTAGTCGTGGTCACGGCAGGAAATTATACACGCAGCGTTAAATAATGTAGAATATTCTGTAATTACTTAATACATGTTTTGTGCAATAGGATCGCGCTTAACGACAACGTCAGTTTACCTCTTGCGTGATCTCCAGTTCGTGTTTAGCATTTTCGTACAAAGTCTCGAGGTCCTCGCACTTTTGCTGCAGAGAGCTCTTCTCCTCGAGGAGGACCAGCCCGTATTGGGCCGACTGCACCTTCTCACTGCTGGCCTGGTCCAGCTCCCGGCCGAGCCTCTCGATCTCCGCCTTCAGCTCCGATACGTTGACGCCGGCCACGTCCGGAGACGCCATGCTCGCGCCCTTCGGAACTTACTTCTACGTGAAAACGGGAAAATAATCGTGCGGTAAACATATATGAAAGAGCGACTTTCGATTGCAAATTATGCTACATTCTTTCGACGAAAATGTGATACGCGATGACAGGCAGGCAGGCCTAATATTTTAATGTGATGGATGTTGCCGTAACATGAAAAGTGAACTGTCAGAATTTTTATTGTACTTTGTAAGTCTCTATCTAACGAAAATTAAAAGGTGCTAGGTATTCTAGGTACCTAGGTAAACAACTGTTCTAACCAAAGAGATACTTATGACGCACCTAATGTAGTTAGTTGAAACGGTTTGATTGACTAAAAATTATGAAAATAATAAATGCAATAGCAAGATTACGTACAGATCGAATGTTATATTTAATTATTTTAAGCAGGAACGTGATACAGTGAAATATACAAAGAGATTATTGTAGCTCTGGGATAAAAATCTAATGAACCACCAAAAAGTCTAAAAGATAATCGTTCTTTTATTAATTTAATGTGTAACTTCAATTGGACACCAGCTTTAAATTAGTGTTCATAATAAAAACACGATATACCTAGGGACGTTCAAAGAGTATTAGACTGAACGAGTCATATTGAAAAAATTTGTTAATTTGATAATTTATTAGGTATGCCGACCCTGTACGCACTTTTCTACGTCTCCACATAGCTATATTGTTAAAATTATAAATAGTGAATAAGAAGAAAACTGAATAATATAGGGGTAGGTACCTACTTCCAGTAATATTTTCAAAAGTATCGATACTTTCTTTCAGCAGCTTTCGTTATAATATTGTATTTACGTCAAAGTTGTGTTGTTACCTACATCAAAGGGTGACTTTTGACGATCGGGGGCGATTGACTGTCGGCCTGAGAATCTGTCAGTGTGATTTGAGCTTTACAATTAATATTTTTATTAGATATCGAAAGAAAAGGTATCAGTATCGTATCGGAAGAAAAGTATCGGTAAAAAAGTATTGATACTTTTTGACCTCCATGCTCCCTAATATTATTATCTATGGCCAACGTACATTTTTGAAATCTTTTCATTTACCTACAAACTTATCTGTAGAATGGCCAAAAATGGAACTATGAACTACCATAGGACGCCATATTGAAAAACGTCATCTGAATGTAAAAATTTTTCAGTTACGAGCTGTGATTGGGTAGTTTTCGACAGTGGCTCTCCCATCCCATCTCCAGATAAGTTTGTAGGCCTGTATTCCGTATTATCCATAGACAATATACGTAAACTAACAACATGACATTAGCGCGCGTCTTGTAACTTGTAATAGTGAACGCGAATCAAACCGAGCAAATTCATGTTAACTTTCAAGCGAAGCGTCTATATATCCATCTAATTATATTGTTGTAATAGTTTTCGAATGATATTGTTTCGCACGAAGTGTCGACATTGTGTTTTTTGACATGGCGGAACGAAGTAGAGCTGAAAAGTTGAGCGACCTAAAAGCCGAACTGAGAAGTTTGGTTATATCAAACCCGTCCAAAATGAGGGTTGACAATCTTCGACATGATTACAAAGAAGTTAACGGCAGCAATATACCAATCTCGCAATTCGGATACGGCAATCTGACCAGATTCATCAAGGAGGAATGCCTCGACGTCTTTCAGGTATTGTGAACCTCTCGCTCGCGGTATGACGCCATAGATTTTTTGAAAGCCTTTGTGGCAACTGGGCCATTGTTTCTGTGGTCTATTCGAACACATGTATTAGTTTTATGAAGACATTACAGATTATTCGACCCTGTTAGTCCTCCCCACGAGAGTTCTTACCCGCCTATTGCTATGTTCGCAAAATAATGCACACTAATACACTAATCATTTTCCGCCTTCAATAAAAACAATGTATTTATATCGTCGGCTTACTATGTAAACCATTTAATGTCTGTTTTATATAAATGTTCAGGAGAGAGTTGAAACATATTATTTAATACATTTCTTGGTAAATGTGCCGCAGATGTGTCATGAGATTTTATAACTTTCTTTTTAGACCAAACCTAATCTAACCTACCCCAACCTAATATTACCTAATATAATCTTAGTTTGTGATAATGATCCAATTAATGATTATTGGATTGAAGAGCCGATTCGCCGACAGAAAAAAGTGTTTATTATCATTGCCTACATAGAATAAACTGTTAGGGCCTTTTTACTGGTTCTCCGCCGTCGCTCGTGGTCATCTGTCATTGAGCGCAATGTTGCCAACCGATATATAATTTTATTATAGTACATTTTGGTTCGTGTACTATTAAAAAAGTATAGTATGTCAAAAATACCACAATTTTGAAAAATGGAATTGATTGAATTCGCCGGTGGTGCGAATATTCCCATTGCTTTTAAAAGTTGTCTATATTGTCGATGTTTAAAATTCCGTAAAATGTTTGTACTTCAATCACAGCAAATCGTAATGACGTGAGGCGAGGGACGTAGTAAGTATAATCTATCTAAGATCTTAGTGTGCGATAGTAGTCTTGCGTTGTGTACTCTGAAAAACTAACGTGACAGTTAATGACAAAAAAATAGCTGAATTCCAAAATGGCGACTGACAGATAAAGACGGTGGTGCACCAGTAAAAAGCACCAACTGTTTTCGTAAAAAAAAATTACCCATTTCTTTTATAAATGAAAAAGTTTGGTAAATATGCCGCAGATGCCCGCATGAGCTTTTATAACTTTCTTTTTATACCAAACCCTAAACCTAAAATACCCCAACCTAATATAATCTTAGTGTGTGATATTGATGCATCGAAATGTATGAAAATATCAAATTTGGCTCTATGTACAGAGAGCCTACCGCGGATAAAGTGGGAACCACATTGAGGTGCATGTCGCGGACTATCACGTGAACTCACGGCGATAAAAACGTCTATGGTTTCGTCATTTTGCAGAATATTTTGAACGTGCACCATCTCGTAAATTCACTGAACAATGACACTGATGAAGAGTGCCTACTATAATGTATTAGTAATTTGAATTATTATTAATTATTCATGCTAATTTCAATAAATTTTTTACAGTTTCTACGTGTGGGTACGTTAAAATACATGCGGCATGACATTCATAGATAATAGAACCCTTCTTCTGCAAAATGACAAAACCATAGACTAAATTTTCGCCGCGACAGCGTGATAGTAGGCGACATGCACCGTGATATGCACCTCAATGTGGGTTGCGCTTAAAAGGCATCCAAGCAATTTTCACTCGTATATATTATTTATTGATTAAATTTGAGTCGGAATTAACTGAAATAATAACAATATGCTTAGGTTACACGCCTAAATTTTATATAAAATACTGTTTCCTTTAATGTTATTTTGAACAATGTTCCTTATTTTCGCCTGTTTAGAGCGTTTTTATACGGAGGATTAAGCACAAGTGTCCTTTTGTCAAATGTTACATTATATTTATTTTAATTTTATGAAAGGCATTGGCAAACTTTATTATGCTATACTGATTTTTGAAAACGGCGAATTTTATTAATTTAAAATGTAAATTGGCTTATTTTACCATCGTTGTATATGCTCAAAAAGTGGCGTTTGGATGTGTTCTGGTATAGACACCTAAAATCTGACGTTTATTCGCGGTAGACTTTCAGTACATAGAGCCGATTGTCTACATAGAATAAACTGTTTTCGTAAAAAAATATATATAAAAACTCATGCGGGCATCTGTGGCACTGTAACCAATAATACGTTTTAACATCTGAACATTTCCATAAAACAGACAGAAGTTTGCATAGTTAGCCGACGATATACTTAATACCAGCGGGATATTAACCCCATTAGCGATTCCGACTCACCGCTGGAGCCTCTACCCACTCTTTGCTACATGTACAAAATACACACTCTAATCACAACACACACTAATCCAGTTCCACTATCTCGAAAAATATATAGACACCATGTTTATTTTGTCTATTTTGAAGCTGTGCATGCCGATTTTATTAATGAAATAATATTGTCACAACATTATAGCACCTGTACACATGCATGGATTTATTGGCACATATAGTGTGTAAATTCAACTATAGTTCACTCTCAGTAATCCGCCTGTTTTCTTTACTAGTTGAAAGAACAAAATCAAGCTCTATAATTTGCTGGTATTCGATTGTCAAATTCAGTAGTCCGCCGGGTTTAACTTCTCCTTCGTAAAACGTACGTTCATCACGAAGAAAGTAATGTTCCAGGGAGGAAAGTGCCCAAGGACCGCATCACAATTATGCCGTGCTCCAATGCAACCGGGACACACAAACTGAAGCTTTTGGTCATAAGGAAAGCCAGGAATCCTAAGCCATTCAAGAATATCTGCCTCACTGAACAACTGGTTGTGTCAAGTGATTTACTGTTTAATATTTAGTTAATAAACTTAGTATATAAATATGTATAATTGAGTAAATACTTGATTTTGATTATGAATAAAACCGTAATTTGCTAGTGAAAATTTCTTAAAAAAATCTATTTTTACGAAATATCTGTTTTAATTTTATCATATTTTGTATGTATGCACTATAAATCCGTGGCTTTCACTAATTGAACACTTGTCTGGTTTTTGGGGTGGCGGATTACTGAGAGATGTATCATGATAATAACTGTTTACATGTCACGTTACGTTCTCGCCAATCTCATTCTTCAAGCGTAAATGAGATGCGTTGTCATTTTATGGTGCTATTTGACTGGTTGTGAAAATTTGCCAAATGTCAAAAATGCTCTGCCTGGTGTAGTTTGTTTTTTTTCTGGCAGGTTCGCCACTATATTGTTCTATTGCACAGGCGCAGATGTCTCACAAGTTCCAACTGCCGCGTGAAAATTCAGAAGCTGCAGAACTTTTTTGATCCATGCATGCAATCTTGTAACTTGCTCGATAATATGTATTTACGCATGCATTTTCTTGTTATGGCCGCGATAATACGTACTGTCGTCAGTAAATCCATGTATGTGTAAACGGGGTATTTGCACATTTGTTGTGTGTATGGTGAATTTAAACTCTGGGTGTAAAGGGAGAATGTGAAATTTGAGCATAAGTAGGTGACATAAATAGACTACTTACGTTAATTATAATCATTTATGTTAATGATGTTTTCAGTTGGAAGGTGACAACTTTAACCCAACGCTGTGCCCGATCATTACAAAGGAGACTGAGCATTTAGATAAATTAGTATCAAGGCAAAAAACGCCCTCCCATAAAACCTAGTGAGTAATCCCATAGTTGGTCTACAGCAGTGGCGAAGGGTGGAGGTAGGCTGCTAATAGTGCACATTAAACTTTGTTAGTCATACGTATTTGTTTTTATTGAACTAAGACTACAATTTACAGATGGTGTTATTTAGTTTTTAAAATTCAATTAATCCCTGCGAAAACCAAACCTAAATACATAATAGTCAAAAATACTTGAGCTCGGTTATTACGATCACGGATATAGCGAGATCTCAGATGTAACGAGGAAACATTCGTTGACATTTTAGTTTATGTTTTTCTCCATACATTTATTCACTTTTACAACAAGCTCCTTATCGGATATACCGAGCTAAAATATCATCAAAAATTTTCTTAAAACTGTTAATGTGTCGATCGTTCAAAAACATTTCGACCCTAAGCAAGAAAATCCGACCGAACAGAATGCCGCCGGGTTCGGATTACGTTTATGACACTAGTTAAGTGTCTAAGTACCTACCTAATTGGTGTTTTCCAACAATATTGCCAACAATATTGAAAAAGTATCCACGCATATGGTTGAAATTCCATGTAAAAAATCCAAGGTTTGTGAAGTCAGTAGGTTTGTTGTTAGGTTTGTGAAGCCTACCAGCGTTCATTACAATAAACAACTTCTTTTGTTGTTTATGAATGCCATGCTTGTTTCGGGGAAAAATTCTAATTATGTAGTTTTGTTTGAATTGTGACTTTGTGTTATGTGACCGCTCGTTTAAAAATACCAATTTGATATAACAAGTAACTCTTATAACGAGCACATTCAGTGGGTCCCATCATCCTCGTAATAATCATGTTCGACTGTATTTCTAATTCAATGATAAGTATGAATGAAAAGAAACTATTATGGTTTGGTTTAGGCAGGGCTTAATTGATTTTTAACCAATACCATCTGTAAATTGTAGTATTAATTCAATAAAAACAAATACATATGATATGACTAACAAAGTTTAATGTCTACTAATTATGTTGGATCTTAAAAGCCTACCTCCACCCTTCGCCACTGGTCTACAATCATATTGAAGAATCAAAGTGAACTTTGCAAATTATATGAGCAGAATCAACGACTCCCGCTGACTGTCTGGCCAGATTGAGAAATGTTATTTCGAGTCTAATAAAATTTTGTGTTTAAGGGTAAGCTCTACAGAATTGCCCTTGAGAATTGAAAATATGATTTTTTTATATGTGGTCCAGAATTGTTGGTCTACTAGCAATATACAAAAGTCGCCGACAGAATGGGGTGACCAAAAAATAATATCTTCTAATATAGGTAGGTACGTAAATGTTACTAAATTCAATTTGTTAATCAACTGTTTGGGAGAAAGTATTGAAACCAATATGATGGTGACATTTTCAATTATGTGGTTACCACAATATAAACTTAATAATATATTAATAACTTTTTAACCTGAAATATACGAAGGATGTTGAAATGCATATCTACCTACATTTTTATTTCATGTGCTATCCAAAAAACATTAATAATGAATAGTATTTATTTTTAATGTTTAGGACCAACATATTAAAAATAATAGGTACTTATTGCGCAATTTTACTTTTATACAACTAGTGAAACAATAGGTAGGTAGTACCTACCATTATTTATGTAAAGCCAATGGACGAAATAATTTATATCATGAGTGCCTAAAAATAATTATTAACATACAGTCACCACACACATTTATTTTTTATTCGCCAGTGGGACTGGCAGGCAAAAAATAACGTCAGGGCTGTCGAAGACATAATTATTTTGTACTTTTTAAGTTTTATTTATAATATTTATATTATTTAAGTTTTGTCCATCTAATATCCACTGCGGTTCACGTAGTGGCATGTACCTGTTTTTCTGGGGTCAACTAATTCAAAAAGTAAACACCCATAATAGAATTTTTCCAGTTTTGGTTGCATTATATTCCAACTCATTTCCGATTTTATTAATGGAAATTTCTCGGTGTACATAGTAAACAAACCTACGAATAAAAAAAGACGGGAAGGAACACATTGATTCATCGCAGTAAAAACTGGCAACCAAATTCGCCATTTTGGAAAGCGACGATTTTGCGTAAACAAATATCACGTGGTCTGCACGTGTGCGGTAAACTTCGTATGTGTTTGTAATTTTGTGTATTTTATGTTTGTGTATCATGCATTGTCGGCCATATTTTCCGGCCTTTCTGATTGCCGTGATTTTTTATTCGTAGAAACAAACAGCATTTTTTATTAGTTATATAAAGTCAACTTTGAGCTTTGAGCCGTGCTCACTCATGAATGTAATTCTTCATTTAAGTAAGTCTATATAAATTTTGATGTTATCTTGCAGAGAAAACAGTTATCTGACCTTTTCACTATATTATATACATGCAAATATAATGTTTTCAAATAATTGATATGGATTATATAATATATTCCATCGTATTATTTTCTCGAAATCATAAAGATACTATAATAGTATTTGAGTATCAATCTATGTTCAATTTGAATTGGGTTATAATAATAATATACCCGTAGATATATCAATAGTATGTTTGCCACGATATCCACCCAAGTTATCAGTATGTACTTGCACAGGTTTGATTAAAAACTATGATGAAATTAACATTTTACAAATATTATATTATTTTGACAGCCCTGTTTTCTGATCAGCGGACATGTGCAGCTGTTTATCAAATAATAATGTAAGATTGTCCACAATAATAATAATGTAGAAGGTCAACAATAGTAATAATAATATATTTTTTAAATAAAATCTCTGATGATTAGTGATGCCGAGGTCCATTTCATACTAAATTATATTTGAATACCGAGCTCTTCAGCCGCCCCTTAAATATTAAGTATTTATTGTGATTTTGTAATACAGAAACATACATGTTTGTTTTTTAAAATACATCAGAAATTCCGTTCACGTTCTTGTATTGAATATTGTATTATTGGAGACGAAACTAGCTTCTTTAAGGATTAATTAGCTACGTACTAATATATTAACTAACTATCTAATAATGCAACGTTAACGGGTAAATACTGATTAAATATGATGTCATTACCAAAATGGATAAAAACGATACTTGCTTTCCATGAAATCGACCAAAAGTTCCGTGTTGACATTGTTTACTTTTTAATTCTGCCGTAGAAATTCTATCTTACTCTAATGCATGGAGCGGAGGTATAAGTGTGCCGAATGCTTTCTCATTCGCACTTATGGTTCGTTTTTGTCCAGGCCTCGATACCATTCGAAGCTCTATACCAGTGGTTCTAATGTGCGGCCACCAAAGGATTTTGCTGCCGCTTCCGGCGCTTTGCAGAATAATATTTCAAAAATTTATTTTTAAAATTATGAAATTGGTTGAATACACATGACTTGTCTTAAATTTCTTTACAAGCTCAAATGATCCATGTGTTTTTGTGGTCATGTGAGTGGTCTGGAAACAAAAACGGCACTATTCTGGTGGCAGCTGGTGAACAATTCCATTTTTGTTTTTATCAATTTTAAAAAACTGCCGTTTTTGTTTCCAGACACCTCATGTGTGAAATAGTCCGTTTCTTAGAATAAATCCTGTTCAAAGGATTGGCAACAATTGCTTTATTAATTAATATTGTCGATTTTTCCTACTACTGTATACTGCGAAAGATCATTCAATGTAATGCATTTCATAAAAAACAAATATCGAAGCCAGTTGACAGATGTAGAGACAACTTAGAAGCAGACATGCGGCTCGCATTGGAAAAAAGAAGTATTGAGGAATTTGCATTTCGATGGTGCAGATCACAAACCTTCTTAGTCAAAAAATGGGATTTTACAGGGGAAGGTTTAAACTGATTTATTTTATAATGAAAGACTTTTATTTAAAAAAAAATATCCAAAATCTAATGTTTTTGTATTTTTTAATGATTGTATAACTTTATTTATAACTAATATAAACCGTATTACATTTATCATGACATAGAAGTATTGTGCATTAAGATTTGTTGAAATATTTGACAAAGGAGGTTTTTCTTTACATTACATTTTATGAGAAAAGTGAATTAGTTTTATTTAAAAAATAATGAAACAGTTTGTGTGACATAGGAGTTAAATATTGAATGGCTGCATAATTAATTAATAAATAAAAAATAATGTACATTTAATTAATGTACCTACATGTTTATAAATAACCAATGGAATCAAACCCAACATAGTTATGTATGAAGCTTTATTAAAATTCTAACATATTTAAATTATAAATGTGGTAAAGAGTCATAAACATGGTGACAGTCTCTTGGAATAACACATTTTAGTTCCTGAAGGTGCTTGAACTTGTTGGCCGATATTTTTTCTTGATCCGTGCAATCTTGGATAAACAATTGGAACTGTTTTGATCTTCGGTCGTCTCGGTAGCTCTTTCAGATCATGACTAAAATTAATTGTGTACTGGATTTTCCCATTTGGAAGGTAAGCCAAGTGACACACAACGTTAACAATTGGATCCCCTTTTTTGTTTCTGGGTCTTATCAACGTGTACTGAAGTCACTAGTACATTATAGTTAAGTAAAACATCATGAGTTACATAGTGCGCTCTATAAGGAAATGACATGTTTATGGCTTTTCATGTAGCCACTGCATAATCAGATGGCAAATGAATTTTCCTGTTCAATTTTCTTTCGATTGCAGCATGTACTACAGAATCTCTTTCCATTTACGTGTGCCCAACCTCCAAGTATTTTTGAGTAGGTACCTACCTAATCTCGAATTGATAGTTTACTGCCAATTCGAGGAGTGCATTAACTTTGCAAGAATATTGTTCTTATTTTGATACACGCACCCATCGCTCAATATTTAAATGAACTGGTTTCTAATTTAATATGAGGTTCGTTAGGTGATTAATCAAGAGATGTAAATGTCGGAGCTTCTATGTCTTCTTATAAGTGAACTTCATAAAATGTACACTGTGACAATGCCTTATGTATTTGATGTTTCATTACATCTATCTTTGTAAACTCGATAAAGGCCCATTTTCTAACGAAACATTGGTTCAAGAAAGAGTCTTAATGGATCCCTACGGCAGTAATGTGACTCCATTCTTGGTAGTGAATCGATAAATTCTGTAGCATATCTATTCCTAGTATCAACATTTCGCTCATTGTCCTTGCATTGCTGGTTTTGGTATCCTGTGAATGGCATTCTTAGCCCAATTTCCAGCACTCTAAACTCGTATGGCGAAAGTATTGCAGAACATTTATCGGCAAACTTCTTTTCTTTCCTCGCTTATCTTTAAGTTGTAGTGATAGGTATACTCCCTTCCACCTCCAGAGTTCTTACATAGCTTCTGATTGGGGTCTATACAATCTATTAGTAAAGAAACGTATGATTTTCTCTGTGGCCATGACATATCCAACCAAAAGTGGTCGGAATTCCGCGGGTTTCTTGATATATCTGTGAGTAAAAACAATTTTCAGATGAAACACATGCTTGCGAGATGCAACGTGGACCAAGCTTTCGTTTGTTTTTATTTTTACGTTATGTTTTTTTTTTACTGATATTGTCTTTAACTCGGTCCGGATATTCCTCTTCTTTCACTCTATTATTTGCAGATATATTTCGTTTCCATGCACTTTGCTTTTGTTTCTCTTTACATCATTGATATGCCTTCCTATTATCTCAGTCGATAGAATATTTTCATTATCTTGAACAGAATCTAAAAGTATAGGTTTATACATACCAAAAATTCTTGATTTTTATTTGCTTCCAATGCTAATCGCATGATCTTACTTCAGGAACTCATTATTTGGGTTTATATTATCAAAAACGTAGACCTAAAACCCATGTTTCTCTAATAAATCTTTTTGTATACAGTTTTGCCTGTAAAACTTCACTGATAGCTTCATACAATGAACTGATATAGAAGCAATGTGCAGCACACTTCACATCGCTGTGGTAACATGTATTCACAAAACTCCTAACTCACGTCGTGTAGGAGGTTTGTGCAGCATAATACGATGAACATGACATAGGAGTTTTAATTAAAAGATCAATAAACTGGGCTATATTTCTCTTTGACATAGGAGGTAAAGTTCGACAGATCCGTTAAATTTTTGTTGATTTTTTGATACCATAAAGTCAAAATCGAAAAATTTGTCATAGAAGGTTTGTGATCTGCACCATCGATTTGCATTATTTTTCAATAAATAGATTGTACTAAAATGTTCAATGTCTTTTATTGAATGGACTTGTCTATGAATAAATTGATCCAATTTTTTAGTAAATAAAATTTAGCTTTAATTTTTTCAATCACAACAAAAGTGGAATCTGATGTGGCCACCAGACGTTTCCATAGAACTATCAATGTCAATTGTGCGGCCACAGTTAAATTTCATGTGAGAACCACTGCTCTATGCGCACAATATTTCCTTTAAAACTACTGCTTCATTCCAAAATTGGCCTCCTGCTGGACTCTTCATAAAATTCGTAGCTCCTGCTGTGTCTGCACTGGCAGCCTCATCTGTTACTTTGATGTTGTCCAGTTTATTACGGCCTTTAATTTAAATTTACAATTACATTAAAAAACCGTAATAAATCAGTCATAATGTCAAAAATATCCAAAGAAATTAATTCTATACAAAGACTCACCATTTATAAGATTTCCGCCATTTTGTTTTATGTATATGGAGCACTGCAAGGCTTGCATTTTGTTATTCGTCACGCTCGTGCTTGACGCGAGTATAGAAACACTTCACAAATGGTAATAAAATCACACATAATGTTTTTTCCCTGAGTATGGTCGTAAATATAGCACAATAATTTTAGACTAAACAAACTTTTAGGCAGACACTTAAACAGCTATTAAATATTATTACTGAGTTACATATTTATTTTTACTTTACACATTTAAAATTGTTTTGAAGAGTGGTAGATTTTATAACACGGACTGAGACATAAAGCCACATTGCAAATACAACACATATATCTAGATAGAGATGTTTTTTTTTTTTATTAATTTTTGAATTTCCGCACACATGACAGCGTCTTCTGGGCTTTTTATTATTTGCCGTGGGCGGAATGTGTTCCGGCAAATGATCTGTTTAAGTTCTAGGCAACAACCTCAATGGATTTTCACTAGTCGATGGTCTGGGTTGTGGAGTTTTCGTGATTTTCACAGCGTACTTAGCAACTAATTGTTTTATCACGACTAACTGAAATTCTCCTAAAGTTTTTTTACTACCAGTAACAGATTTATACATATAGAAAGCATTTAATAAATAAGAGGTCAATCATGTGAAATGCTACTTTTTTGTACCATTTCACAGATTTCCTCATGCACGACAAGCTGCTGAGCATCATGTCGGCCTTGTCGACAGTCCCCATATTTTTATTATACTCTAAGATGCACTTTGGCTTCATAATGGGTTCTCCGGTTCTAAAATTAGTTTTACCGTTTGGACCGAAGGAGTCATCGTGCATGGTTGTAAGCATGTGGACATCTCTTCTGTCACACCATTTGAGAGCCAACAATGGGCTGTTTGACTTTACCTCTGTCTCCCCCTTTTTCAGCTTTTTGAAGCATGGCATTTCTTTGCGATTCTTACGTACAGTCCCACAAGCATTGGTTTTATTTTCATGGAGGTGTTTGAATAACTGTGGACCGGTGTACCAGTTATCGCACCACAACGAATGCCTTTTGCCCAGATACTCGGTCAGCAGCGTTGTCACAACAGCTCCGGAAATTCCAAAGTTTTGGCTATCCACTATGTCTGTCCCGTCACCACAATAAATAATAAAATCTAAAATATAACCCGTCATAACGTCACACAGCACGAACATTTTGATACCGAAACGATGACGCTTCGATGGAATGAATTGTTTAAAAATAAGTCTCCCTTTAAAAACAATAATGCTCTCATCGATACAGAGATTTTGATGCGGAATCATCGTGTCTTTGAAAATTTTGCGTGTATGCTCTAAAAGTAACCTAATTTTATTTAGTCTATCTGAGGTAACACTTGTTGGATCGGAAAAATGGAGCATTTGGAGCAATAACTCATATCGGTCTCTAGGCATCGTCTGACCGAAAATGGGTGCACTTAAAAAACAATCCGTACTCCAGTGTTCTTCTAGTGACAAATGTTTGTTTCGTGTCATGAGCATTGACACCGCAAAAAATGCATATAATTCTGATACAGTTGTATCGATCCAATTATGAGAACGTGATTTTGGTCCAAGTTCTTGAGTGTTATACTGGTAGTGGAAAAAAATTTTTGTTTGTTGGACTACCTTCAACATTATATCACGGTCATATCGAGGTCAGATGGTTCCAATTCTTCTTCAGACATTTCGTAATCGGAGTCCAATTCCTCACTTAAACCAGCCATATTGAAGTTTGAAAAAAGTTCTCAACCAAACACTCACACGATAACAAAGGTAAAATAGTCCAAAAAAATACAGTCAAAACACTTTATAACAGTTTAATACACATGAATGGTATAGTTAAAAACACATAAACAATAACACAGACAAAATATTATAATAAAATTCACACAATACAATAGATCGCGTAAAATACGTAATATTTTGTACGGAAAAACGACAAGAGCGATTCCTTGCACAGTCCTCTCACAACAGTGATATTACGCATACTGCGCAAACCAGTGGCGAAGGGTGGAGGTAGGCTGTTAAGATCCGCCATAAACAGTGCATATTAAACTTTTTCAGACATACATATTTGTTTTCATTGAAATAAGACTACAATTTACAGATAGTGTTGGTTAGTTTTCAAAATTCAATTAAATCCTGAGAAACCAAGCCATAATAGATAATAGTCAAAAAATACATGTCTATCTATAAAATATCTAAAATTATGCAATTAAATGATACATAACTTTGAATATTTTATAAATGGAATAATATTTTTTATTTATTATAGTTTGGTTAAGTCAGGGCTTAATGAATTAAAAATAATAACCAACAATATGTGTAATATGTATTTTTAATCCAACGAAAACGAATAACTATGAATGAATAAGTGTGCACGATTTTATCGTATTGCCCAAATTAGATCAAAACAATTATGGTTTCGTTTAGGCATGGTTTAATTGATTTTTAAAAACTAACTAACACCATCTGTAAATTGTAGTCTTAGTTCAATAAAAACAAATACATATGATTAAAAAAGTTTCGTGTGCACTATTTATAGTGAATTTTAACAGCCTACCTCCACCCTTCGCCACTGGCGCAAACGCAGTAAAGTGGCGCAATGTTTCAAACCAAAATTAAATGAGCGTAGATTGACGGCCTGTCGAAGGCATGTCAAACATCTTAGTTTTAGTATTGTAACAAAATTTATTTGACAATATTACATATATGTCACTATTGGTAATGAAATAAGGCAAATTATGGTAGAGATTTCAAAATCATGCGTCATGTATATTCTACATAATCGACCGGCCCATTTTTGCGTACAACATTGGCGACAGAAGCGCTGTAGCCCCGTAGTTTTGCGAAATTTCGCGTACTACACTCGTGACAGAAGCGGGCGCCGGGTTAATTATTTTAATCGTAGAATGAGACATTTTATGTGCGCGTGCGATGTCTGTCATCTTGTCACCTTTTTCATACTGTTTTATAATTTTAAGTTTGGTCTCCATAGTAATGGTATATTTTCTTTTATCATTAATTCATGAATCACATCAGCAGAAAAATAAAGTTCCGCAAAATAAAATAAAAATTTAATTCGCGTATGTATGAATTCACGTAAGTCGAGGACTTACTGTACTACTAACATTGTGTGTATGTGGATACTACGTAACCTCCTATATATTTATTAAGATTCTTATTTTATTTGTAGCACCCCAAAACGTTCAAGGGTCGTGGCAAGCACCCCTGTAATAGACAATCGAGGATATACCGAGAACCGAACACTGCCGAGAAGAAACAATTTACGTGATCAGGAAAATGACAATAATTACAATAGACGAAGCCAAACATTGCAGACAACACAAAGAAGAAGTGAATCGGCGCGAAGTTTTAATGACAACAATTTTTACGATGCCAATCGACAACCTAGTGGTGAGTTAACAGTTAGTAGTAAATCCCTTTTGATATGCTTTGTATTTAATTTCTTTTTGGAAACGGGCAGCCGAAAATTGAAAGCAAAATCAGTGGGGAAGTAGAAATATGTTGCAGTGTACTACAGCATTCGTGAAAGGTGGAGGTAGGCTCTTAAGATCCAACATAAATGGCATACATTAAATTTTGTCAGTCATACTTATTTCTTTCTCTATTTGTCTCTCTTTCGGTTTTTTACTGACGCTTTAACTATTCATAATTTGTTTATAGTATTTTTTGTGACTTTTGACTTGATGGGTAGGTAATGGAGTTTTTACCTACTTTATTGTATTGATTTATTATATAAGCTTGAGTTAAGAGTGCTCGTTGTCAGTGTGTGTTTACCTTTGGTGAGTGTACACGGCGCCTGAAGATGCCGAAAGGCGAAACCCGGGTCGCAAAAAACTACTTAAATTGAATAGTACAGAGCTTGAATCCATTAGAATTTATTTCTTTTCATTGAACTAAGAATACAATGTGTGAATAGTGTTTGTTAGTTTTTAAAATTCAATTAAATTTTCATACGTGCCACCTCTGGCATGCTTGTCATGGTTACTAGTAAATTGTACGTAAAACATTTCAACATTTCACCGTGGCACAGTTCGCCGTGAGCTTTCTTATAGGAAAGAGATGACCATAATATACGAGGGTGGGTCAATAATTCCTTAGAAAAAAGCATTAAAACAGTTTTTATTTTTGTATTTTTTTTTTTATTTCTCAACATAATCTCTTTGGAGCTCAATACACTTGGTTAGACGTTTCTCATTTTTTTTAAACCGTCAGAAAAATAAGTTTTCGGAAGGTCCTCAAAATAAGCATTTGTCCGATCGATGACTTCTTCATTTGAAAAAAAACGTTGTCCACTTAGCCATTTTTTTAAGTTTGGGAAAAGGAAAAAGTCACTGGGGGCTAAATCTGGCGAATACGGTGGGTGGTCGACCAATTCGAACTTCAATTTTTCAATTTTAGCCATTGATCGTAAACATGTGTGAACACCGGCATTGTCCTGATGAAAGAGGATTTTTTTCCTGTTTAAATGAGGCCGTTTTTCTTCAATTTTGTTTTTTAGCTAGTCCAATAAAGATGCATAATAATCCTCTGTTATTGTTTTTCCTTTTTCCAAATAGTCAACGAAAATAATTCCACGTGCATCCCAAAATACAGTAGCCATAACCTTACCAGCTGATTTTACGGTTTTTGCCTTCTTTGGACATGGTTCGCCTTTCGCAATCCACTGCTTTGACTGTTCTTTCGTCTCGGGAGTATAGTGGTGTATCCATGTTTCATCTACAGTCACAAAGCGACTAAAAAATTCATCCGGATTGCGTTGCATGAGCGACAACAGGGCTTTAGAGGCCACCACCCTATTGCGTTTATTGTCGACTGTGAGCAAACGCGGCACCCATTTTGCAGAAATATTTTTCATGCCCAATTTGTCATGTAAAATAGAAATGAGGCTACCTTTTGAGATCCCTGTAACCTCAATTATCTCACTCAACTTTAATCTTCGGTCACTTAACACCATATCGTGGATTTTATTGATCATTTCTGGTGTAGTCACCTCTACAGGACGTCCTGAGCGTGGTTCATCCTTTGTTGATGTACGACCACGTTTAAATTCATTTAACCAGTTATAAATAGTTGCAAGTGAAGGAGCAGATATGCCGTGAACTAAATCCAACTCATTTTTTATTTCCTTTGCTGTTAACCCTTTTATATTAAAATGTTTAATAACAGCTCTAAACTCAATTTTCTCCATTTTTTTTAAACAAGCAAATTTTTTTTTTAAATGTACGAGAAACACACAACAACCCGACCAATCTGATTGAAACTTCGCAGCATACTGAATCGGTAGTGCCGCTGCATGAAAACAAACCGCTTACAGTACTAGTCGCGCCACCTGTCGGCTTTTCTAAGGACTTATTGACCCACCCTCGTACTATACGGTCTCCAATTTTACTAGATTTAATAATATGAACATTAATTCATTTTTCATGGCCGATTTTTCAAAATTCAAGAACTCAAGAATGAAAACCTAAGCTAACAAATAAACCAGTATATCGGCTATTTTCAAAATTATTTAGCCACTGGCTACCTGTAAAGTGTAAACCGACAAGAACCGTGTTTTATTTAGGCATGAATTTTATGTCAGTACTATACGACCCAAAAAGGTTGGACGGTCTTTAATATACGGCCATATATTTCTGATAAAACATTTCACGGTGAAGTGTGATACGGCGAACTGTATACGTACAAGGTTCCGGACACGGCGTGCCTTAGGTTCACCAACCCTGATCTATGGTTTTCCGCATAATATGCTCTCCATGTTTAAACTGTTTTTCATATTCAATGAATACATTCGAACTCGTTTATTACGATCACGGACATAGCGAGATGTAATGAGGAAACATTCGTTGACATTTTAGTTTATGATTTTCTCCATACATTTATTCACTTTTATAACGAGCTACTTATCGGATATACCATCAAATATTTTCTTAAAACTGTTGATGTGTCGATCGTTTCAAAATATTTTCGACCCTAAGCAATGAAATCCGACTGTAGACTGATGCCGCCAGGATTGGATTACGTTTATGACACTACTTAAGTGTCGTAATTGGTGTTTTCACCAACAAAATTGAAAAAGTATTCACGCATATGGTTGAAATTTCATGTAAAAAAATCCAAGCTGAAGTCAGTAGGTACCTACCAGCATCCATTACAAAAAACAACTTTTTTTGTAGTTTATGAATGCCATGCTTGTTTTTCTAAATTCTAAATTCTAATTGTGTATTTTTGTTTGAATTGCGATATATATCCACAAATATAAGTTGTCCGCTGAGTGAAGGCGCCACTTGCTAATATTTGACATATTATTAAATACTTTTTATACAATGATGAGCTTAGTTCTAAATTTGTAAAACACCAGACAATTTATGATGATATCTATAGCCTCAGTATCTTTTCCAACGGTTCATGTATAAATGCTTCTGCATATAAGAATGGTTTCAGTCCTTGCACATTTAAATGATTTATTTCAGCACAAAGCGGAATGCACTATTCAAAAACCCCAGAAAAACCAACAACAACGGAAAAACTTCCTCAACGATTAATAGATAACATGACAAAACTCATTGATCAATTCCCGGACGGCCTATGGTGCTGCCGGCTTTTAGAAGAATATGATAGAATTTTTGGAAAATCTTTGAATCCGACAATGCTCGACTATACCAGCGTTTTAACGCTCTGCAAAGACATGCCGCGAGTCTTCCAGATCGTCCGCCCCCAAAGTTTGGGCGACTGGAAGCTGTATCCGATGCATATTAAACTGCCGAAGGTCCAACCAACTGAATGTGACGACAAGGAAAATGTGAAACCTGATCCGCATGATTCTCCAGCGAGCGATGACGAGGCGTTACCTGGAATCGAGATTGTGAGTTTTAGAATTTGATTTTCTGATGTTTGAAATTCTTGATCATTGCCCTTCATAGGCTACATCCAGCCATCTCGATATGCCACATATAGGGAATCCAATTTTCGATACCTATGAAACCCGGGATTAGTCAACATTATCCCGAAACCTTCGGGATTGATTTTTTTATCAATCACAATCAATTAGTATGTGTACAAAATTATGTAAGTGAAGTATATGTACCTGCACATGTCTCAGGGGGAATCACCGGATGCTGACGGATAATATGTAAATAACCATTTTTTGTTGTCATACGCAATCGTAACATCAGTAAAATATTAAATTAAATTCCTTCATTCAACCAGCTAGACCATGGTTTCCCAAACTATGGGTCCCGACCCACCAGTGGGTCGCGAGCGAATATTGAGTGGGCCCTCGCCACTGTATACATAAATTTTAAAAAAAGTGATAAATTTGATATTTCATTCAGTTATTTATAATTCCTAAAAATTGAAATAAACTTAAGGGGGGACATGCTCGTCGAAGGTCAAAATTGAGTTTTTATTGTATTTTCAAACCACGATCCTGGACACTCCTTAAACGTTGTAGATAATCTATTTATATAATTTTGAAGCCTTATTATCCTTTATAGTTATTTTAAACATTTGATGACTGCATAAAGTATTTTTGTTACATAAAATAGTATTCTTTTAAACCTCTCGCTCTAATGTTTTGGAATATAGTCATATTTCGGTACATAACTGTGCAGTGGTGTTACGATTTTTTACATTTATTAATTTTTAGACGCATTTATAAAACCATTAGTATAATTTATTACGAGATAATTTTTGTAAAATATTCACGATAAAAAATTATATTGATAATCTATGTGATCCCAAATTTGACAAGAATTAGGCATTTTATTATTCAAAAAATCGGCAAGATTAACACATTTGAAGATGATTCTAAAGATACTTATTATAAGCTATGTCTTTGACCATTCAAGTGTGATAAACACCTTATGAATAATGATTGCTTTATAATAATTATTGACCTAAGAATAAGGTAGTGTTTTTTTGAAATACGCCATTTCTTTTGGCATTCCCCAGTGTTTATGCTACAACATACGGCCGTAGCCATAAATTGACAAACTATAATTGAAGTAGGGAGTAAAATGATATTGACGCGCGTGTTTGAACATGTACCGTTTAAAAAAAAATAAAAAAAAATTCGGTTAGGTACATGATCAAATACGCGCGTTAACATAATTTTACTCCCTACTTTAATTATAGTTTGTCAATTTATGGCTACGGCCGTATGTTGTAGCTTAACCACTGGGGAATGCCAAAAGAAATGGCGTATTTCAAAAAAACACTACCTTATTCTTAGGTCAATAATTATTATAAAGCAATCATTATTCATAAAATGTTTATCACACTTGAATGGTCGAAGATATAGCTTATAATAAGTATCTTTAGAATCATCTTCAAATGTGTTAATCTTGCCGATTTTTTGAATAATAAAATGCCTAATTCTTGTCAAATTTGGGATCACAGAGATTATCAATATAATTATTTATCGTGAATATTTTACAAAAATTATCTCGTAATAAATTATACCAATGGTTTTATAAATGCGTCTAAAAATTAATAAATGTAAAAAATCTTAACACCACTTTACAGTTATGTACCGAAATATGACTATATTCCAAAACATTAGAGCGAGAGGTTTAAAAGAATACTATTTTATGTAACAAAAATACTTTATGCAGTCATAAAATGTTTAAAATAACTATAAAGGATAATAAGGCTTCAATATTATATAAATAGATTATCTACAACGTTTAAGGAGTGTCCAGGATCATGGTTTGAAAATACAATAAAAACTCAATTTTGACCTTCGACGAGCATGTCCCCCCTTAAGTTACGGAAAATATTGTGATAAAATAATGAATGTTCGATGAAGCTATGAAAGTCCTCCTCCTCTTTACTACCTTATATCTATGTGAGGTCGGATTTTCGGCTATGGTTAACATTAAAACTAAATACCGAAATAAATTGGATATATCAAACTCACTGCGATTAAAAGTAACTAAAGTTGAAGTTGATGCTAAAACTGTAATGAAGAAAAATAAGAAACAAATACATCCTTCCCATTGAAATAACTTTGTAAAAAAACCTTGCAGGTGTAGGTATTTAAGTAATATTTTATTTTTATTTAAGTTGTTTCTTATTTCAACAGTCTTTCATTCATATTGGTAACACTTAAATATTTTTTTTATTTCAATTAGAACAAATAAGACAGCATTAAGTAGTTCCACGACTCGCCACTAGGGAATCAGGTCTAGGATGATTTGGCACCGGACAACTGGACGCCACGGAATTCGAAAATAAATAGACGTTACGTACTTATAGGTACTTTAAAAAAAATATTTAATATTATTATTTATATTTAAATGATTATATTATGATTTAATAGTTTGTGAGAATGTAAATATGCAGACGTAAATAATGTTTTAATCGTGCATATGTTCAAGTTCCAACAAAAAAAGAGTTTTTTATTTTATATAAAGCCTTAGGCATGGTAATTCTGAATCCGCAATAAAGAATACACTATGTTGAATTAAAACTACTAAGTAGTAGATAGAAACTAATTCCTCGTCTACGTTCTGTATACGTGTCTACGACAGTGCGGCGTCCAATTGTCCGGAGTCCAATTGTCCCACTCCCAGGGAATCTGAGCATTACCAATATGTATGCCCTCTTTTCTCTAAGACAGCTAAGAGGTGGGTCCCAAGATTGGAAATTTTTGTTGGATGGGTCGGAGCCCAGTCAACTTTGGGATGAGCTGAGCTAGACGATACTGACATTCTGGCTGGCACGCGAATTGCGTCTAACCGCCAGTGCCACAGACATACAGGCAGGCACTTGTTTCTACGCAGAATTTTATGAATGTTATCTTTTCTTAATAAACAAAAAAAACTGCTTTACTTTCACATTAGTATCTATATTACTATATTATTTTACTCCATTAAACCCATGTATTTCCAAAATTGAATGTACACAAACATTAAATGTCTTAATAGTATAAATTATATAGACATTTTGACCAATTTTATTAATGCTATTTGTATAGATAAAAAAAAAATAATATTAACTCGGTATCGAAAAAACGCCAATCCCGGTATCAAAATTGTGGCTCAGGATTGAATTCCCTTACCACATGCATAATGGTTGCGTCACCATAAAGTGAATATCTTATTTCTTATTTCATGTTTACTCGTCAATCAGAGCATATAGACACCAAGCGGCGTTTTCAAGAATACCTTTCTAACCAGTCTTTCTGAAATATGCCAGCATCCAGTAGGTCAATTGTGGATGGTATTTAGTGGTCTTCAATGTTACTAGAATTTGGTCAACTTGAAGAAAAGGCAGGCGAGGTTGAGAATCTCTTGAGGCATCCGTAGCACACAGTCGAGATAGGTCGAAGGTCACTTCTTTAACTGCGATGTGACGATGAGGCCGCTCGGTTCGTTTTGTTATCTTAACCTTTTTATCGCGACATAATTTCGCTCATGTACTTGTTCGGGCGCGCTGCGATTTTTACGATTCATAAATCATACCGAAACGTCATTAAAAATGTACCTAAAAATCCACTGAGTGGCTCTAGCTATAATAAAACATTCCTTTTAATTTTACAGCATGTGAAAATAAACAAAAAGATCGTAAATTAAGCAGCAGAGCTTTAAGAAATTCTGTCATACATAATAAAGCACGCTTGGAGTACATACCGCAGAGTGAAGTGGCCTCTATGATACTGGATAAGTGGTAGACACTTGCGCCGATGATTAATGTTCACACGTTTTTTAACACCAACACAGAACGCACACAATCGTTATTGTTATATTATTTCCTTACAACTTGGTCTCATATTTCAGTCACACCTAATTAATGTTTATGGCTTAACTATATTTCAAAAATTGATTTTGTCATGGTAGTCATAAAAACAGGGCACAGAGCATATTTCAAAAATTGATTTTGTCATGGTAGTCATAAAAACAGGGCACAGAGCATAAAGCGACATCACATGCTTCACACATAATGTTCGTCATTTTTCTTTTTTTATCTTTAGTAGTTGAAGCAATACACACACGACATCTTCGATATGGTTTTGTTTTATTTACTGTTGGAGGAATTTTACGGGGTAAATGTCTTAGGAGTTCTGTTTTTAAAATTCTTTTTGGGTTATTAACTACACGAGTAGTTTGTGATGTCGATGGTCTTGAGGCACTGCCATATGTTTCGATTAATTGCCGGATTACGTTTAATTGAAATTCAGCTAAACTAATTTTTTTACCGGTGATAACTTTGTAAAGTATGCTACTATTTAATAAAAATAAATCTATGATGTGGAATCCAACCTTTTTATACCACTTAAGACTCTTTCGCATACACGAGAGGCTGCTCAACATCATGTCAGCTTTGTCTACCGTGCCCATATTTTTATTATAATCCACAACGCATTGTGGTTTTATAATGGGTTGTCCTGTGGCCCTATTAATTTTATCTGTCGGTACCATGGAGTCATCGTGCATGGTACTGATCATATGCACTTCCCGCCTATCATGCCATTTTAACACGAGCAATGGGCCACGGTTAAGAGATTTTACTTGTCCTTTCTTCAGTTTATCAAATTTTGGCATTGACTTTCGTGTTTTACGTACCGTGCCGCAAGCATTTGTCTTTTTTTTATGTAGAAACTGAAATAATTCTGGGCTGCTGTACCAATTATCACAAAATAGTTTATGCCCTTTACCAAAATAATCCTTCATCAAAGTGGTGACAACAGCCCCAGATATTCCCAAAAGTTCACTATCACTTATTTCGGTTTCTACACCACAATAAATAATAAAGTCTAAAATATAA
Organism: Rhyacophila brunnea; assembly: GCF_057557595.1. Classification (NCBI taxonomy): domain Eukaryota; kingdom Metazoa; phylum Arthropoda; class Insecta; order Trichoptera; family Rhyacophilidae; genus Rhyacophila; species Rhyacophila brunnea. The sequence goes on along the minus strand of NW_028232816.1, from coordinate 11,242,007 downwards.
CCGGTTTCCACATCACAAATCACAAATAATTTGATTCCAAACCTATGTCTTTTTGACGGTATAAATTGTTTGAATATTAATCTCCCTTTAAAAACAATGATACTTTCGTCGATGCAGAGATTTTCGTTTGGTAGCATTGTTTCTTTGAATATTTTTCTGCAGTGGTCAAGAAGTGAGCGCACTTTATAAAGACGATCTCCAGTAGGGATTTGGGTATCAGAGTAATGTAGCATTTGTGGAATCAACTCATACCGATCTCTTATCATAGTTTGGCCAAATATTTTAGAATTTAATAATGGATCAGCACTCCAATGTTCTTCAATTGTGAGATGGCGATTTCTTGTCATCAACATTGATACAGCATAAAAAACATACATCTCTTCTGGGCATGTATCATACCAGGCATGGATCCTTGCATTCGGAGTGTGGGCTTGTGTGTTGAGCATATGGTTGTGGTAATTATTTGTATGGTTAACTATGGTATTCATTATTGTTTTGTTAAGAAAATGACGAAAAAATTCCATTTCTGTGGAATTTTCATTGAGCTGTACACTAGGGTTAACGCCTGAGTTGAAACTATCAAAATCGTATGTGATCGGCACGAAGGGACCCGCAGTCCACGATTGGAGTAAACTGTCTGGTGCTGCACTGGTAGACGGTTCAGCCACTCCTTCATCACTGCCTATATTGGAAGGCTCGTCAACATCGTCGGGATGTTCTACTAGCGCAGCTTCTTCATTATCACTTTCCATCTCATAGTCCGAATCCAAACATTCAACATCAGGGATAGACATTTTTATTTAAACACTAAATATGCTATTATAACTTAACAGTTTTGAGGAAATTTAAAGTTTTAATTCACTACACAATAATATTAAATTTTAATCTTAGTTCTTTATTCGACTAAAATGAGAAGAATTTTAATCATCACTTTCCTTGAAATAAAAATGAGTGGCCGTGAATTTTGAAAATCTATTCTACATTTTTTAATTTAAATTTAAATATTTTACAGATTATTATTTACTTATTCTCAATTTTTCGTATGTATTTCCATACAGTACAAAAGATTTATTATAGGAATTTTAAATTATTTATGTGTTAATAATTTCGTTTTCACTTTACAACCACTGATTTAATTCATAAAATCACTTTTCATTTAAAGAATTAACGCACATAATTAATTATTAACAGAATGGCGCATCAATAATAATTTTATAGAAAACCGTAAAAAACTTTGAAATGTATCAATCACAACACGAAAGCAATCGACTGTTGAAAATTATCACCGCACTAGCCGATTTCATGTATGAGATCATTAACATCAATTCGCGCCGGCGCAAATTGCGCAAAGCAACTAGCGGTAAATTTTGAAACCAATCATTGGAAATCTGTTTTACTCCAATATCGACAGGGTATGTGTCTTTGCTTAATTTCGAATTATCTAAAAAGTCTTATTGAAAAAAAGTCACAGATGTCAGTAAAGGAATAACCCAGCTAGTTTTTCAGACAAATTTCGACTGTATTACTCGCCGAATTACGAAAATACGGAGGTAGAAACTTATGGGCACTTCTGGATGCCCTTAGCGGTGAACGGTTTAACTATCATGGGCATTTCTAGATGCCGTTAGCGGGAGGAGGGTTAAGAGCATACATAAGTTAAACGGCAAATAATTTTAAACAATAGGTGAGACGAAATCTTGCATTTGTCACCAATCGCCGAGCGGCATTCGAGGTGAGAGCACGTTGATTTTTTTTGGTGATGGCGTCGTAAGAATATATTCTTATATCGTGGAAAGATGACTAAAATATGTTATGCATGTACACACTCGAAAAGAAAGCATGTCAATGAATATATTATTATTATTACTAATATAACATTAAATAGAGACATGTTGAATTTTTATGACAAATTATGTTCCGGTCGGCACGTGTCATTGGCACAATCCACTCCTCGCATAGTTACGATCTTTTTAGACCATTCGTCAGCTGAGGTATAGCCTTAAGTGAATATAATATCTTCTCATACCTCTCATCCAAATACCATTTTCAATACCGACTCAAAGGATTCTTCTCGGGACTATCCTCTCAAAGATATCCATCTTTCTCTCATCCCATTTCATTCACCATTGAATAGAATCATCATAATTACGCACCACTTTCTGCAATGTTTATTATTGCATGGTGGTATCGCAAAAGAATTTGAAGAGCGTATTTAAAATTATATAAAATACATTATAATCGAGATGGAACGTTAGTTATACCTGCAGGACAGTTGTATATAGCTAGAATCAAAGTGTGGAGGTTCTGGGTATGAGGAATGTACCTGGAAAAGTGCGGTATATCGCGGTTGAAGCAACGAGAAGATAAAAGTAGGAGTAAATGTGTAAATCGGTGGGCACCTGCTAGATTTTCTTAAACTGACGTCCACTGTCTTCAAAATCAATAAAAAGCATTGTGGATATTTTTTTCAAAATAGACCTCTTTACAGTGTTGCGCACCTTTAAATGCCGGGAAGTATTAGAATGGTGGTATCCGGCGGGCTACAAATTTCCATGAAATAATAAAACCTTAGAAACATCATTATTTAGAAATATATTAAAAGTATATCATAAAGACGTGTACAGTACTCTTTCAGTAATCCGCCACCCCAAAAACCAGACAAGTGTCCAATTAGTGAAAACGGCGGATTATAGTACATACATACAAAATAATATGGTAAAAATTAAAACAGGTACATATTTTGTAAAAATAGTTTTTATTGAGAAATTTGTACTAGCAACTGTGTACTTAATGGTTTTCTTTATAATCAAAATCAAGTAAGTGAATTAATTAAATTATACATGTTAAATAAGCTAAGTTTATTCCTCATGTATTAAACGATTAACCCTTTCTAAGCGTTACGAATCCCGACTTAGTACAACAGTGCGCGTTGTGATTTCAAGCATCAATAAATCGTAATAAATGTCAGTCAAACATACACAAATAGAGTAGTAAAAAATCGGAATCAAGTTCAAAAATGATTATGACAGAACCTAATATTTTATGTGACTCTAAAAATAAACATTCGTCGCCTAAATCTGATAAGAAATCACGAACAAGACTTCTTCATTGAAAAAATGCCAGCTTACTCGAGCGGCGCCATGACACTTACGAAATGGTGCTGGACTAATGCGTCGATGACAGATTAACAAGTGTGAACAGTTCAGTATTCTTATAGTCTACCGGCTACCATTTCGACAAATATGTCATACACATAATGAATAATAATATGGTTTATGACTTTTATGAGCATTTTTGTTCAGTGTGTTGAAAAAATATCAGTCATAAATAACTCATTTTTATAGCATCCAGGACATCTCAAACTGTGTAACTTTTGTTTGAACTCGCATACACATTGCAGCACTGCAGGCCGAATATAAATAAATCATCCTTGAGAACTACTGGCTATTTGAGAGTGATGTACTTACCACCAGTGCCTGGTTTGTACCTACCATTGACCCCGAACTGAATGGAATCGAATGACACATAGTTTATATAACAAAATGGTTTATTTTTCGAATACCTATTACAATTCGTAAAATATTAAATTTCAAACACTTTTTGCACTTCTAAATGCTTTATAGTCACCACAATTTTATTTTCAAGTTCATTTGTTTTTTTTTTATTATATTACTTCAATAACCTGGTACTAGGATAGGTAATCTCTTATTTTATTATAATGACGTGATAGTAAGTAACTCGAGTTATTTTCGACTATAAATATAAGAAGAATTCTACATAAAAAAAATAGTAGTCATGAATCAAACCCTTTTGAATAGTATTACGAAAAAAATAATTCTCAAGTGTCTGTCTCACACCAGCAGACGATGATTTGCCGCGCAGTGTATAAAAATTCAGTAGCGCGGGACCTGGTGTTTGCGTAATACGACAATTTCCGCATTTATGCGGGAACGGGCGTCTGAGTGTTCGTGTCTTTTCTTTATAAATGGCTGATAACTAGGGTAAATAAATAATTTTTGTCTGTTTCACCTAATACTATAACCAGAAAATAGTATTTAAAAATGTTAATCAATGATAAACAAAGAGACATATTAAATCGCGGACTTCTAGGTATATTTAAATGACACCTGGTTCAAATTATTTTCCGAAACTATAAACTCGCGGATAATATACTGGCAGATAGGCGAATGAATGCAATCTCCAAAAGCATTCCTTTTGTAAAAATATTTTGTAAATTCACTTTGATCAATGTAACTTTCGAATATTCTATTTAACAGTTTACGCACCAAATAGTTTTTAAATCACTAAAAAACAATATAACTTATTATATCGCAAACTCGTATCGTTACAAACACGTCAGTCAAATGTCTTCGGCGCACATGCACTAAGAAGCGATAAGACACTATATACGCGGCAAATTTGAATTGGCCCGATGACTGATATATTTTTATTCAAGACACGCTCCCGAAAAATATTTATTTAAATTAGATAGAACAAAAGTTTAGGCTATCCATTGACAGATGTCAAGAGAAGGATGATTTTTGAATAAATTAAATCAATATTCGAATTATTCGCGCCTGGCGGAAAGCAGTACTAGGCAAACGAAAATCGAAATGACTTTAGTCAGCTGACGCGCGGATGACTCGCGCGTATAGGCTGACTAAAGTCAGTTGCCGCGTTAGAAAGGTTAAACCATGAGCGGCCAACCAATATTGTACATTTTAGCAATGTCAGTAAATGAAGCACCGCTATCTATCTAAAGTTAATGTGTCATGTTTACACTTTCGAGAAGACTCCAACTTATTCAAACAAAGAACGTGGCAGAAGAAACGAATAGAAACACATGCGTCAGTTGCTAGAATACACAGCGGACTAACTGAAAGAAAACGATAATATTATTAACTCAGGTTAAATTTAATGGTCAACGGAACTGGGCTAGACGGCGGACAGCTCATAAGAGTCGTAAGTCATAATATTGGCACGCGACAGACTACTGAATTTGACATACGCATACCGGCGGATTATATAGCTTGATTTTGTGCTTTCAACTAGTAGAAAGAACGGCGGATCATAGTAGTTGTCGGATAATCGAGCGGCATCTTACTGAGAGTGTACTGTATATCAGTTAAGAACGTCACCATAATTGCAAGAGATGGCAGTATATTATGTATAATATTTTAATTTATTTAAAACAACGCTACTGTAGTAAAGTACAGCGGAATACACACACTGTTCGAGATGGCCGAGAATGGAAGCAATAATGCTTATAACTCTCGGTTTCAGCTGGGCTGAGCAATATAAATAATTGTTTCATTATTTATTTCATTAGCATCCGTCCCTCTACCCGTTGAACTGCGTAAACTTGAAGAAATTTATACCGATACAGCAGCAGCCGCCGATAGGCACTGTCGAAGTGCTCATAAGTGAGGTGCGAGACCCTTCTCACTTCTGGTACAACATTCGAGGGGCCCAGACCAGTTCTGCTCTCGACACCTTAATGGATAAAATGGAGTAAGTAACCTTCCTTAAATATTTCATTGTGAAATTATTCTTTGTCCAATTTAGAGTGGCTATCATTTACTACATTTGATGATTAAACAATTCCTGCAAAATTTCAGCTCAAGCGGATGGGAGGAAATGTTGCTCCCAGCCCAACTAACCACTTACACGCATCAACTATTGATTTGTATCGAACATAACAATACATTTTGCATCAGGATGAAAATCAACATGAAGACAACCAACTGATCCGGACTTCCCAATTAATTGACTTGGACTTCACGAGCAGACCATCGAAAATGTTACAACTACATGGTGCAGCACGTCACGGGAAATGGCACTTTGCAAAGAGTTCGCTATCCAAATAAGAATGGCTAAAGGGTGGATGTAGGCTGTTACGATCCGACATAAATAGTGCACACTATGTCAGTCATACGTATTTGTTTTCATTGAACTAAGAGTACAAATTGCAGATAGTGTTGGTTAGTTTTTAAAATTCAGTTAAACCCTTAAAGCAATAATAGATACTAAAAAAATATTCGTCTATAAAATATCTAAAATTATGCCATTAAATCATATTATATTTTTAGATATTTTTTGTAGATAGAAGGATATTTTTTATCCATATTATGTATTCTTAATTCAACAAAAACAAATAAGTATGACTGAAAAAATGTACACTATTTTTATCGGATCGCCCATAGCACAACAAAACAATTTATAGTTTGGTTGAATTAAAATCTAACTATTTACAGTAAAACCTCGTTAGTAAGAACACTGATAATTCGAAATTCGCCGAATTAACAAATAGGTATGACTGATGGTCAGAGAAACCATAGAGCGGTGCCAGGAATACAAACTGCCACTATGCATGGGTTTTATTGACTATGATAAGGCGTTCGATTCCATAAAGAAATGTTCAATACTCGATGCACTCAGAAATCAAGGAATCCCCGGGCGCTATATAAATATTTTCAATAATATATAATACAGTAGCGCAACAGCATCTCTCAACCTCCATAAACCATCGCGCAGATTTCCTATCAGCAAAGGAGTCCGACAAGGTGATACAATCTCACCTAAACTATTTACAGCTACCCTTGAAGACTTAATTCAGGCAACTTGACTGGAATGACAAAGGGATCCCGATAAATCTAGAATACCTGAGTCATCTGCGCTTTGCCGATGACATAGTAATTTTCTCGCAAGACTCGGAAGACCTCCAAAGCAGAATGCAGAACTCGCTGAAGTAAGCAACAAAGTAGGTTTGAAAATAAATGTAACAAAGACGAAAGTCATGTTCAACTGCTTTGCGGGCCAAAAAGAGATCCTCATCAATGGGACTCAGCTCGAACAGGTGAAAAACTACATCTATCTCAACAAGTGCCTATAATAGATGGAAGTATATTTGATGAAATTGTTCGCAGAGTAAAGCTAGGCTGGAGTGCTTTTGGCCGCCTGAATAATGTCTTCAAAAGTGACCTTCCACTTTGCCTAAAGCGCAAAGGTGTTGCTTCCCGTGATAACGTATGCGTGTGAAACATGGACCCTAAGTGACAGATCCAGAAACTTACAGTAGCACAACGTGTATAGAGAGGTGCATACTGGGCATAACGCGAAAGGACAAAAAAAGGAATGAGTGGATAAGAAAGCAGACAAGGGTTTGCGATGTAATAAGAGTTCGCAAAAAATCATTCATTAAAAGCCTCAAATGGAGATGGGCTGGACACATAGCTCGAAGAATTGACAATCGTTGGACAAATTTAGTCACCAGTGGTATTTGAGAGGTACAAAACGTCCGCAAGGTCCCTAGCGGTCCCTAGAGGCCGCTGGATCGATGAAATGATAAAGTTCTGTGGAAGTACGTGGCAATGCAACACACAGGACCGAGAGAAGTGGAAGCAGCTTGAAGAGGCCTTCATCCAGCAGTGGATAGATTCAGACTGATGATGATGATGGTTTTGTTTGCACTATCTATGTCGGATCTTAACTCCCCACCTCCATCCCTCGCCACTGCAAGATTGTAATGAGTTATAACCAAATGCCGCCTATTTGATGCTTGCATTCTGATGGTGTCGCTTTATGGTAGCGAGCCATGACTCCTTACGAAAACTCAGATCAACCGAATTTCGAGAATAGCAGACTATACAACCTCTAGTTAGTTTAATGTGTAACTCTTGTACCTGAGTTATTCTTATTATTTTGAGATTACAGTATGTAAGCATATCTTATAGGTGCGTGTAGTCGGATAAAGCCACGGACAGTATCCATACAGCCCCAAGTAAAGGAGTCTCAGAAATTTATTTTGAAACGTCTCCACCATAAGCCCGTACTTTAATTTGTGCTGGGCCCAAACAATAGACCCACTCTCGAGGCTTCTTCGAACTAAGTAATATATTGACGATGAAGATGTTGAAGATTGAGAAAATGGAGTGCTAAACAAATAGTTCCAGTTGTCGCATGTACTCGGCACACTTACTATTCACTACTCCACGGACCTGGTGTTTTCAATCATGTAATGAAGGCATATATATGCTACTGTTTTGCTCCCCTTTCATATATAGTTAAATCTTAGATTGCGAGTAAAGTGCCAAATATATTATGCGTCATGTACTATTACGTGACGTCACAGTAAGCTGCCACTACGGGAAGAAAGTTTATGTCGTTTTTCTTGGTGTTTAAATGTTATCAGACTGATGGTTGCATCCCGTAGCACATTTTGAATCTTTAAATGGACATTGTCAGTTGGCAAAATCTGCCCAAATCACCAGAACAAGATTGAGGTCACTTCACGCATACGGCACTGCATCGACAACCGCATGACTCAATGAACATTTTTTATCATTTTCTACATGCCTACACATTTTCGATCCGTGTCAAAATCGCGTGTTTTTTTGTTTTTAGCAGTTTGCACTATGTAATTTCTAAAGACAGTGATTGTTCAGAATATTCTGTAAAATGACGAAACCGTAGACTAAATTTGTTGCCGTGATGGTGGGACATGTATCTCGATATAATCACAAATTTACTTGCTCTGCGAGTGATTTATCAGACAAAAAACAGCAAAATGTTTTAATATATTATAACTTGACATACAAGCAAAGTGTAGTACGTATATGTTTTGCCTACAGAACTTCACATGATCACAACTGAGCCGATGGTTCTTCTCTCTTGTCTCACTGAGAATCTTCACAAGAAGGCAAAAGCAAGTGTCATTGAATGAGTTCCTTGTTCATGTCACATGAAAAGAAAAAAAATCCAGTTAGCCATCATATAGCGATTTTGTTGATAGTGAAAGTCGTCCTATACAATAATTTAATAAATTCGATATTACTTTAAATTGAATTGAAATAATAATAATATAAAAAGGTATTTTGTCTTACATAATCATTTTTGTATGGATATTTTTAGGTTTTTCCATTACTTATGGTGAAATTTGCTTTGAACGAATTATGCCTGCAATCCAAGGTCTGGTCGTACTGTACTGTTAATTAATATGATTTGTTCTTTGGCGCAGGGTCTTCTACAGAGACGTGAAGATGGTAGAGCAGATGCCTATGGCCCGGCAGGTGGCGGTAGTGGGACAGTACTGCGCGTGCACCTTCAGCGACTTCTACCATCGTGCCATTGTCATCGATAATGTCGACGCGGACAATGTTAAGGTGTGTATTGGTTTTATATAATTTAGGACATCTCGGATACATGTACCTATTCATTTTTACCGAATGTGGTTTGAACCCACAACCATCGCAATCTAGGCTCTGTACTAGAGGTGGGAAAACTGGTATATTTTGAAAACTAAGTATACTTATTACCAGTATAAAAAAATACTTAATATTAGTATCGAAACTTTTTCCAAAATACTTACTAGTATTTGAAATATCGGCTTTAATGAATCGCTAAAAATACTCTGCTTTTCGAAATGTCCCATTTATTATAAATTTTTTTATTATAATTTTAATTTATTAATAAATGTAATTAATATAATATTTAATTATAATTAAAATTTTGTTATAAAAAACACATTTTAAATTTATGAGTTGTTTTTATGTTAGGTTGAGGGAATGTGCTGCCCATTACACAAAATTTATGACCTATTGTTCATATATAAGAATCACGAATCAGTATCACTGCTATTTAATGTCAATAGTATTGAGAGTCTACAGTACCAACTAGCGAGTCGTGGCGATGATCTCATCGCATACAAGTTTATTGGGCCATACGTACTGAGTATGGGTAGTACATGCCGAGACTTGAGTACGCAAACTGGTGACAGTATTTCTAACTCACATCTACCCTGTACTCTACCAAATCTAATTATTATCTGCATCTGAGGTGGTGTCTCAAATTCTGTTAATATTGGATATGATCTTTTATTATTTTTAATCAAGGTATTAACAATAGGTAACAGTCTTGATTGATAGGTGGCTTTAGAAGGAGAAGAAAGGTGTCAGATTCTTGTGGCAGTGTAGGCGACTCATTTAGCCCGGCGAAAAAAAACTTTTTACAGCAGTTTTGCGGAAGTTTTCAGCTTTCTATATTGTGCATTTTGGTATTCATACAATAATAAAAAAATCTCCTAAATTTATCACATTTATATTTTGTGAAATTAGAACTTTCTTGTTGTGCTGCATGCTAGTACCTGTTTTTATGCTTATGCCGACTCCACACACTCTGTACCTAATAGTGACCGTAAAGATTTTTTTAAATATTCTAATAAGTCACAAAATTAATTAGAGAATTCGTTACCAGATTCGCATTTATGCAAAAGTATGAGGAAGTGTTCAAAATATTCTTAACTCCATTTAACGTGGAGGTGGAATCAGCGCCTCCAAATTTACAAATGGAGCTAATAGAACTTATTGCAATCAAGCATAGAGTTAAAGTGCATGCTCGAAGGAAATAAGCTTGAGTTTTATGGGAAATATATCCTCGAAGATAAATTTCCAAAATTAAAACGACTGGCAATGTGCATTACAGCAGTATTTGGGACTACATACTGCTGCGAATCGTTATTTTCGAGATTAAATGTAGTAAAAAAAACAATATACAAAAATAAGTGTCACATTAATTATAAGGTAATAAAATATTTTGAATAAGTTCCATGTTTTTTTTATATATGTGGCCCACCAAACGAGTTGGGTACCCCTGATTTAGACGTTGGTGTCGCTACTTTCAAATTGTTTTTCAAAGCGATTTCATTGTGGCCGCAATGCAATGCCAGAAGAATCTCTGCTTACTCTGCATACTTGATATCGTCTTAATTTGATTCACTGCTAAGTTATTTATGATTGATAGACTGAACTACCAAAGTTTATTAGTGACAAACAGTATATAGTGTTTAATGTAGGATGAGTGTGCGCATGCAGCGTATAATGTGCGCCATTAGAATGAAACAAATCTTATAGCTGTCGATCATTAAATATTTTAACCAGAAATCAAATAAATACAGTTCTTTTATGTTGTTTCGTACAAAGCATACACAGAAGATTAGCTGTATTATATTATTTATGTGTCAACACTACATTGACATCTATTATGTCAACAGACACCATCTTAATAAAATTTAAAAATTTCATTGCCATGTCAATAAAAGAATATATGAATGATGAATACGCTAAGTTTAACCACTGTTAAAGCGCTGTTAAATTACTATTCAATCCACTTTCTTTACTTCATATGTTGATATTAAAAAAAAAAATCATCGGGTAATCGAAATATTGAAAATGGCAACAATTTTAATTACAGAAAGCAACGTTGCCTTATTAATTAAAAATTTTATATACGTGGCTTTTGTCATGTATTTCAATTAAACGTAACATCAACATATTTTCTCAGCGCTATGTCTAGGGCAGGGGGGGGCAAACTTTTTGGATGGAGGACCAAATCCAAGAATTCAAAATGAGTGGCGGGCCGCAAGTAAAATACCATATTTAGATATACACTATTTTTTATTACGAAAAACAAACATTACAAAAAAATGAGAAGAATGAAACTGTTGTACATTTTTTAACATTTTTTTTAAATTCAGGTGTTAATTTTGTAGTTGATATTTTCAAAACTGCTTGTACATGGGCATCGGAGATATTTGATCGTAAAGAATTTTTATTGAGTTTCATGATCGAATATGTTTGTTCACATAAAATATATAGGTTGATCCAAAAATAACGAACATTTTTCTTGCATAATCTTTAAGTTGGTCGAATTTGTCTGAATTAAGGGCATTGTAAAATTTGGAGATTTCTTCACGACGATGCAATTCTCTTAAATCAGTGTCACACTGCAGATCAATAATCTCAAGTTGTAGCTCTGTCGGTACACTATCAATCTATTGAAAATAGATCGCGTACTATTACTAAACTTGTCTCAATTTTTCGGAAGTCACCAAATCTTTGTGAAAAATCATCATCCAGAGCTTTAATAATTTTACCATATTATTCAAATTTATATTCTGGTATATTCAGCAACTACAAAGTTGGAAAGTGGTCCACATTGTTATTCAATATTTATCGAAGGAATAACTTGAGTTTTAACTCTTTTACTCCCAGCTGATTTAGCCTAGCATATGCGAAAACTCCCAAGCGTTTTTTGACAACAAATCGTCGATTTAGTTTTTTTTAAATAACTAATTCTACACATGTTTTAAAAATTTGAAACTTTTTTTGTGTGTTCTCAATGGTGTATAAAGCAATAATAAGTAATAATATTGATAGTTTACATCAATAAAACAAAAGAAAAAAATAATGTATCAATATTTATTTAGAAATGAACGGATAAAACTATGTTTGAACAACAAAACAAGTGTGACAACATTTTTTTATTTATAATTGATATATCAAATTTTATAATATAATCTATCCTTATGTAGTAACAGAAAAAAAAATAAACATATTATTATTTCTCTATGAAATAGAATTTTTATAAAGTAATCAAAAAAAATCGTATAGTGTCAAGGTATTCAAGAATATTATTCAATTCACGAAATCGCAAGAGAATTCGATACAGTATCGACGACCAACTGATATGGAATGAAGTTATTTCAAAAAATAAGTCTCAAAGCACTAAATCATTTATAATAATATTTATATTCATGTATTTTTTCACCATCTTACCAAAAATACAGTGGCATCCATTGTTAGTTCAAAAATTACAAATTTCATTTTGTAATGTGATATATGAATCATAAAACAACTAAAAGAAATATCAGAATTTAAAATGTGTCATAAAAATAATGTTTTATTATTTTTATGACCCTCTTTGGTCTCATGTTCGACAGCAGAGCAATTATGACTTGTGAGTTATTAGGGTATGGCATAATTATAAACAATGCAGACACTAAAATAAATGTTACTCACAATCAACACACAGTGAATATAATGCTTCGTCTACATGAACGAAATATGACAGGAAAAAATTTGGAATAAATCGTAAATTTGGTTCCAAACTTTCGGCCGATGGATCGGCCCAGATGGAGTTTTCGCATAGGTATGGTGGGCCGAAATATCGGCCCCGTGGGAGTAAAAGGGTTAATTGAAATCCATTCAAACTTTTTACCATATCATGGGCATATATTTTCTTTCCTTGCAACGCGGAGTTAAAAGTATTTAAATGTGTCACGATGTTCAACGTAGAAAATAGTGGTTACATAGTGTGAGACGAGACGCAAGGAAGACGTACGAAGGAAGTTATTCGTAATCAGTAGTACAATTAATGATGGCGGGCCGCAAAAAAATACCCGCGGGTCGCAGTTTGCCCCCCCCTGGTCTAGGGAATCCCGGACAATTATCGATACCTATGAATCCCGGAATTAGTAAACATAATCCCGAAACCTCTTTTTTACCAATCACAAACAAGTAGTATGTGTACAAAATTAATTACGTTAGTGAAGTGTATGTACCTGCACATGTCACAGGGGGAATCGCCGTGTATTCACAGATAATAAATAACCATTTTTTGTTGTCATACGCAATCGTAAGAACATCAGAAAAATAATAAATTCGTTCATTTAACCAGCTAGACGCCACTGACATTCTGTCACGCGAACGGCGTCTAACCGCCAGTGTCATGGACATGCAGGCAGGCACATGTTTCTACGCCGAATTTCATGAATGTTATCTTTTCTTAAATAAATTAAAAACAAACTTTTACTTTCACATTATTATCTATATTACAATACATATTATTTACTCCATTAAACCCATGTATTTCCATGATTGATTTTACACAATATTAAAATTAAATGTCTTAAATAGTATAAATTATACTAGACATTTTTGACTGATTTTATCAATGCTATTTGTAAAAATAATATTAAGGGGGGACATGCTCAGCGTAGGTCAAAATGGAGCTTCTGTTCTATTTTCAAAGCATGATTCTGGACATTCCTTAAACGTTGTAGATAATCTATTTATATAATTTTGAAGCCTTATTATCCTTTATATTTATTTTAAACATTTGATGACTGCATAAAGTATTTTTATTACATAAAATAGTATTCTTTTAAACCTCTCGCTCTAATGTTTTATAATATAGTCATATTTCAGTACATAAATGTGCAGTGGTGTTAAGATTTTTTACATTTATTTACGATAAAAAATTATATTGATAATCTCTGTGATCCCAAATTTGACAAGATTTGGGCATTTTATTATTCAAAAAATGGGCAAGATTAACATATTTGAAGATAATTCTAAAGATACTCATTATAAGCTATGTCTTTGACCATTCAAGTGTGATAAACATCCTACGAATAATGATTGCTTTATAATAATTATTGACTTAAGAATAAGGTAGTGTTTTTTTGAAATACGCCATTTCTTTTGGCATTCCCCAGTGGTTAAGCTACAACATACGGCCGTAGCCATAAATTGACAAACTATAATTGAAGTAGGGAGTGAACGCCAATCCCGGGATCGTCAAATTGTGATCCCGAAATCCTGGGGTTAAAATTTTGGCTCGGGATTGGATTCCCTAGTAATGTCTATATATTTGGGTTCTATATGGTCGAGAAGGTTGTCTTCAGCGTATGTGGAACTCCCTTTGACCGGTTACCATATTTTTAACAAATTTTTATTTTGATGCTAGGTCCGTTTCATTGACTATGGCACCATCCAAACAGTCCCAGCTACTAGACTCTTCCACCTCGCGGAACGCTTCAGTCACCTGCCCCAGCAGGCGCTCCGAGGGCGCCTTTTGAATGTGAAGCCTGTGCTGGGGGCCACCTCTTGGTCGCAAGCCGCCCGCAGACGGTTTCTCGCCCTCATTAGATATAAGGCGCTCATCGGCAATATCATGGCGTTCGATCAACAGGTATTATAATGACCTTTGAACATTTATCATCACCGACTGCATTCCACCCAACGTTTACTATCAGCTAATTGACATGCTGTATTATCAATATCGAGTCGCGAATAATAATTAGTTATACAGGTATTTTAAATTCACAGTAAAACCTCGTTAGTAAGAACACTGATAATTCGAAATTCACCGTAATTTTAAATTTTCCCAAAAAAAAAGTCCTTTGAACATTATTTTCATATAAAACCATACCTTTAATTCAAATTTCGTAATTCGAAATGATTTCAGAGTCCTGGCATATAAAAATATTCAATAAATCATAATAAAGTACACTATTTCATGAGCCAATCAATGAAAATTGTGCCGGGATTTTCTTAAAATATCAAAAATTACTTATTTTATGACGGTAATAAAAATAATCCTGACATTTTATGACCCTTGAACACACTGAATCGGAAATTTGGTAAGCACATCTATGATCGTAAACAATATTGGTGAAAATCAAAAAAAAAAATTTTTAATTTTTATATTTTCCCCCATACATTTCATAATTCGTAATTCGAATTTTTTTTCGATTTTCGGTCTCGTGGAATTCGTATTAACACTATATGGTCCGCGAATTTTCGCGACGTACCTACACCAATATCCGGTATTTTTAAATGAAAATCAACAAATTTCGATCGTGAAGTTAAAAATGATATAACTTTTGAACCTATTGATATATTTCAATAAAATTTTCAGAAAATACTTAAAATATATCAATGCATCAAATTGTGTCATTTATTCAACACTTGTCAACCTCTGGCCCGCGTTCCATAAAGGTAAAGTATATAATTTGTAAATTTTCGTAAATTGTTTATTATATGTTATTAGATTAGTTAAATTTGTTAAATATAATGTAAGGAAACAGCCTATTGATATAAAGCAATCACAATATATTAGTTTTTAATTAAAAAATGTAATAAAATATTCAAATACAAAATGTTTTACACCGCTATAGAATACATATCAATTCATTTTTAGCGCTAGCTACTCATATCTCTGATTATCAAATATAATAAAATAACAAAGACTTCACACAAACTGTGAAGTGTTTAAAAATGAATGCACATTCATTCCCGAACGAACACTTATTACTGATTTATTGGTTTTATGAGTTTTATGGCTGAAGCCTAGCCAGTAGAGGCAGTGCAGTGGCGTGCATATTTTCGAGTAAATTCAATTAAATAAAATGCACGCATATACATTCCCACCGCTTATTACAATTTGGTATTTTTGTAAGAATCGAGACAATCCAATAACAGTGCAGAGGCGTGCGTTAAAAAATCATATAACAAAATCTATGAGCAATAAATTGTAAAACAAACATCTACTTATATTCCACAAAAATATTTGAATGAACACTCAAGATAGCTGGCTAGGCACGAAATAATTATTGGCACATAATAATATAGTGTACGAGTAGATTTAAAACAAATTAAACACTAAAACTGAAATTATTTGAAATAGTTTATAAAACTATGAATGTAAAATGAACTAACAACTAATACACTTTTTTAAATGATAAGAAAAGCAATTACCAATATGTAGATGTAGAGGTACTTTACACTCTTTCGGTTCTTTTCGAAGTTTATGTGGGGAATACACTTCACACTTTCTTCTTAAACGTTTATTAGTTGCGGAAATCCCCGGAAATATTTGATTGTGACTGAAAATTGCGGAGATATTTGATGTAGTTTTATACTGCCAGAGAGTCTTTGTAATGAAGTAGGTGAACTGGTTTTATGGGTTGAATCTGTATCAGAAGATATAGAAGGTGCATGCGTTTCCGTAACATCAATTGATTCAGATGTCTGTATATACTCGATCCAAACTTTATGTTCAACAAAAAATCGTGAAATTTCATTTTTCATTATTAGTGAAATGTAAATATCGCAATATTTGAAAAACCGCTTACGTGGCATAGTTTTCGAAAATATGGGAATCTCTATAAGTGGATTTGTCGACCAATAAGACTGAGTCGTTTTTCTGACAATTCCCATTATTATCACCAACCCGAACCACTTTTTTAACTCCGACATGGTTATGTCCACTCATTTTTTAGATCTAGCTTCAGGACTTAAATTATCAGTGTCAAATGTTACTCCTGATAATCCTTCAAATAACTTGTTCTCTCTCGGTGGAGATCCTCAGAATCACTCGCGAAATATGTTGTACGTGGGCGTGTTCTCAAAGGAGCAAATGAGTCTATTTCAATATCACTAAAATCTCTGATATCTTCACAGTCACTGGGAATATCTGACATACAATCCGCATAGTTTTCCTCTAAAAACGATTGGTCCTCCATTTTAAAAAGTGTTTTTGGAGATAAAACTAATAAAAAATATATATCCTAGCTAAAATATACTTAGATTAATTATTTTTTCAATGAAATTAGTGCAACAAATATAAATAATAATAGCTATTATTTATGCAGTTACACAAGCAATAATCTCCTGAAAAAAGCGAACGAAAATGACAACGCGATACAAGTTCACATTTATAACTGTTCTCATTTTCAAGATAAAATTTCTATCATGGATGATGAAGCATGGTGGACGTTTCATGGGTAGTAAACCATTAAAGACAAAATATCAAATAGCACGCAATTTCATAGCTAAAAATCGGGTTCATTTTTTAAAAAAAAAATGCAGGTTCATAAAGGGTTGACTACCACTGAAAAGGGTCGACAATTAAATTTCGAAGTTGAAGTGACGACACTGGAATATAACATTGAGTGTTTATTACCTTTTTTGTTTATGTCTCGTGATTCACCCGCCTAGAAACGGGCTTGTAACTAATTAAAAAAATGGTGTAGGTACAAAAAAATACTGAAAGGTATTACGTCCGCCATCTCTGTAAAAACCCCGAAATATTTTTTTTCCATCGTGCTTTTACTTCTTGCACATGTCATTCAACCATCTGTCGATAGATCTTGCAACCAAATATTAAATTTCATATTTATTTTTCACAGTAAAGATATGCGTAAGTGAAAACGCCACGTTGGCGTCGCCGGATCGTATGTTCGGCTCGCAAAGGACGCCAATGTGGCGTTGCCGGACCGTAAAGTGTTAACGAGGTTTTACTGTACCATGAATAGGTATGTAGGTACAATCATTTATTGTGTTTTTAAAGAACCGGAATCGTCTCCCTGAATCGGGGTTCCAACTTTTCATTTGATGGAACCGAGCCCATAACAATTAAAACAATTATGTAGTTCTGAAAATAACACTCGCCGGAGGATCGCTGATTGTCAGTGATCCAAATAAAATTTCTGGATGATGGAATGGAAATTGATTGTTGACTGTGTAACTTTGAGTTCAATACTATGATGTGGCTTGCAAAAGACTACACATGTGCCTAGACGCTTCAAGAGAGGCGAATATGTTTTGTCACATACCCTGCAAATTTACATAATATGCATTGTTGTCTCACTTTTCAGTGCGCCATTTGCAAGTTGCTCCTCAAAAGCGCATGCAAACAAGTTTCAATAGAAAAGAAAGTGTTTGACATTTTGCATTTTGATTACCGTCCATGTATGACAACCAAACGTCTAATCACTTTCTTTCATTCTTTAAATGTGACCTCTCCAATAATTAGTTGATTAATTTCTATTATAATTTTAGGAAAACGTGGCGGTGTTGGGTCTGGTCGACACCTCTGATATTTCGGATATACACATCAACGATGTACTATGTATTGAGGGCCTCGCTGAGCTTGACATCGAAGTGGAGGGCAAGCACACCCCTGATGTAAGTATCAACAATCGGAACCGCACGGACACCCATCAGGCCATTGAGAACTGGAAAAATAACATCCCCCGTAAAGTGGCCAATCCGAACATGCCCCGTACCGGCTTTGAACAATTCAAGCCGAAGACCAAATCTGTAACGGATGAGATGTCATCTGATGAAAGCTGGACTGATTATGTCTCAGATGGGTTTTCTTCATCGTCTGATTAATGCAATGTCTTTACCTACCAGAGCCACCTAGCGGAAAAATACGAAGCTTGTAATATGAGACATTTTTTTGATAATTTACAATTTCAACTGCATTAATACTTGGATTTGTTGAATCGGACCGCATCTTATTATTACATATATTTTATGGTCATATTTATTATTGAAATTTGGTTTATTAAGTTTTCTATTCATCGCCTAAGAGATTTTTGACAAATTCATAGTTTTAATATTTTTTATATCTATTTTAAAAAACATCGATTTTTAAAAGAAATAAAAAGGATTTCAAGTTATACATATTTATATTTTTATAAAAATAGATGTTTTTTAAAATAGATATAAAAAATATTAAAACTATGAATTTGTCAAAAATCTCATAGGTGATGCTTAGAAAACTTAATAAACTAATAAAACTATGAATTTGTCAAAAATCTCATAGGTGATGCTTAGAAAACTTAATAAACTAAATTTTAACAATAAATATGACTATAAAATATAATAATAATTTATGGTCATATTTATTGTTAAAATGTAATAATAAGATGCGGTCCGATTCAACAAATTCACATTTTATTAAGTTTTTTACAATTGTAAGTTTATCTTTTAATGATTTCAGATACATATCTATTAATTAATACCATTGAAATTGTAAATTATCAAAAAATGTCTCAAATTGCAAGCTTCGTATTTTTCCGCTAGGTGCCTCTGGTAGGTAAAGCATCGCCTTAACTTGCAATTTAGATAACCACTTTGTATGTAGATTGATCTAGAAGTATCTTAAGATCAAGAATAATATCAAAAAGATGTTATGGGGTTAACTGGGTTGATTTGAGCTGTAGAAACGGAGTCTGGCCACTTTTTTATGCTACTGACAAATTTTCTATTTCCATACGTCATATTTTCATAATTATTGCTATTATAATTTTTTTGAAGTTATATCTACTACTTTTGGCGCTCAAAATCAGATCAGAGTGTATTTTTGGCGTGTGACATGTAACACATAATTTATTTTTTCACACAAAAAGAAACACTCAATTGGATTTGGACCACCGATTGTTCGGTTATCAGACTAACGCACTTCCTTTACGCCACAGTATGATACTGCAATCGTGACGATTATACAGTATAATATTACAGTTTAGAATTGTTCCGTTGCCTAGGCAGCGAATTTATTATTGTCGGCCATTTGCAATTCCTTACGTAAACAAATGATTAAACGTCAGAGTGACAGTAAAGTTGGTACTTTAAAAAAATAAAAACAACGAGAAACCATTATATAATTTAGTAATATAAGTTAAAGTGTATAGAAATAAACCAACGGCGTTCCAATAAGCGGTCCTTTTTCTTGAGTGTGTAATTTAACAAGATAATTAAGAGCTAGTCAAAGAATCTAGTTTATCACAAGTTTTGTTTTTGTTTTGTTACGCCAAAGAAGTATAACTTTTAACGCGCGTACATAAGTACACGCACCGTTTTTTTTTTCTTGTGAGTTGCACATCACTGGTTTATACTAAAGTCAATGCAGTAAGTTGCATTAAAATATAATAGAGCCTGTACACGTGCGTGGATTTACTACCAGCAGTAGCGTATGAATGCTAATTATCGCACCAATATCATTTTTCCAGTATCAGCAAGACGTGTTGTTGTGTGAAGGTTTTTTGTGCTTTGCGGTGTACTTTGTATATATATATATATTCCAGCTAGTTCGCCACTATTGTTCTACCGGGCATGCGCAAATATCGACTATCGTGTGAAAATTTAGTAGCCACTGGACTTGCAACTTGCACGATAATATGTGTTTATAGCGCCTGTACACGTGCATGGATTTAACAATAGTGCGTGTTTTAACTCATTTAGTGCTTACAACGTGACTAGCGCGTTTGCATTACTTGGCCATTAGATATAATTAACATGATATTTAAATGTGGTAATTAATTAGTAATTATCTGGTCAGCAGTAAATTAAATATTACCTAATTAAAAGGTCCGCAGCGAATGGGTTAAACTATCGTGACAATAGCTGTTTACGTGTAATAGTGCTGATTGCCTCTCCAATCTCATTCTTCAAGAGTAAGCGAGACACGATGTTGTCATTTTATGGTACTATTTGACAGGTAGTGACAATCGGTTAACCTCAAAATGAGTAGTCATTTTTTTGGCGGCAGGTTCGCCACTATCGTTATACTGCGCAGGCGCAGATCAAAAATATCCCTACTGTCGTATGAAAATTCAGAAGCTTCCAAACTTGTTTGACTCATGCATGCAAGTTTGCAACTGCAAGATAAAACATGTTTACCCATACATTTTCTTGTTATGGCCGCGATAATTCTTATTGTCAACAGTAAATCCATGCACGTGTAAATATGATATTACACTTCCATTTTATTGTTAAGGTCGCGATAATGCATACTGCCAGCAGTAAATCCATGAATGTATAAACGAGCAATAATGTCCTATGATATTAATTTATATTTAATTTGTTTAAAAATTAATTGTATTGGGAAAATATTGCTTTCTTGATGTAATATTTTTTTTATAATAAATCATTCTAAAAAACACAAACTGCCTTATTATTTTAATTATCTTTTACTACCTATAAAATATACATAATATAATAGGTTTTTTTAAGTTTTTGTGAGATTGTTAGGTGATTCATCATTACTGAATAAAAAACATCACATTTAAGGCTGTTAAGGTAATATTTTCCCAAACAATCAATTGAGTTCCGTAGATAAGAAATAAAATGTAAAAAAAGTTTTATGAATTACGATTTACAGATTTAAATTTGAATTCATTTTCTTAAAATATAACCATGCCATTTACCTACTTTCATGTTACATATTTCTCTAAAGAATTATTGTAATATAATCTAATAGAATAAAATATGTACATAACAGTATCTGCGCATCTATTCTATGCACAAGACTGCTTTCGGCCGCTACGGCAGCTATCTAGGGTAGGTTTGTATCAAAGTATTGGCACTTATTGTGACAATTACAAGGTGCTGAGATTAACGAGTGAGAATGACATAAGAAAAAATAAATTAGGAGTCGTTTTCACATCTGTGGGTCTATTCTATACTTATCGACCGCTAAAGTGATAAATATTATCAAACTTGTATCAAAGTATTGTAACATTTACAATAAATTGGTTGTAATTGTTGCAATAAGTGCTATATTTTAACTGTACCTCTCTTGCTGCTGTTATATTATGTTATATATTTTATATAACTTATAAACCGATGTGCCCATATTGCCAATAGGCGGTAATACAGGCACTGTGCACCGTATACATCATCTTCACTGGAATCATTTGCGCCCCGGCTATATATTTAGTTTACTTAAAATGAACCCAAAGCTTAGTATGAACTAAAGCCATTATAAAACAACTTAAACCGTGCTAATCGTTTTAGCCATGCGTAAGTTCCAGAATATCGTGCGCCGACCGGGTAAAATGACATCATATTGGTCTGAGTAGAGAGCAATTACAGATTTGAATTATGGTTTGTTATTATAGATGCTACAGCTTACTGTTCATGCTTCAAATTATGTTTAGTATCATATTTAGCAATCTCGTATGTAAAATGCCTATAAAACTAAAAACAATAGAATTCATTATTTTCTAAATTTAAAATGGGTAAGAAATATAATACAATGTCGGTAAGATATTTTGAATTATGTGTACTCCAATTTAAATCAGTAAAGATAGAAATAGTTTTCCTGCACAATTTGTGAAAAGTCACTTACGGAATATTAACATTAGGTAGGCCATCGATTTGGAGTCAAGAGTATGGACCTAATTGGTTGAGAAAGTGGCTAACATCACATAAAAACAAATAATCTGTTAATACAAATCTCCGCTCTGTGGACACCCATATGATCTTATTGGGATCGGACATGGTCAAAAGAAAGAAGAGATGGTGACGATCTACGTCTATATTATACTGCTCATTGTTAATTGGCTGTAAACCGAATGATTATAGATTTAGATTAAAATTAGATCAAATAATGATATTCATTGTATACATGTGGTAATAAGAAAATAAATAGATAATACAGTTTTATAGTATAAAAAATATAGTTTTATAGTAATATTAAGTACATCATTTTCATCCTGGAGCAGGAGTGCAAAGCTATGAAGCGGCAACTCTACACACGGTGTTAGTTAGTTTTTAAAATTCAATTAAACCCTGCGAAACCAAACCATAATAAATAATAGGTAGTCAAATAATACTCGTCGATCTATACAATATCTAAAATTATGCAATTAAATCATACATAACTTTGGATATTTTATAGAAAGAATAATATTTTCTATCTATTATAGTTTGGTTTAGGCAGGGCTTAATGAATTTAAAAAAATAAACCTATAATATGTGTAATATGTATTCTTAATCCAATGAAAAAAAGTAAGTATAAATGAAAAAGTATGCACAATTATGTCATCGCCCATAGTATACCAAAACTATTAAGGTTTGGTTTAGTTAGGGTTTCATTGATTTTTAAAAACTAACCAACACCATCTGTAAATTGTAGTCTTAGTTCAATAAAAACAAATACGTATGACTAACAAAGTTTAATGTGCACTACTTATGGCAGATCTTAACAGCCTACCTCCACCCTTCGCTACTGTGTGACAACCCAAGACTGATTGTTAAGAGGTATTGAGACAATTCATTCTATTTAAATCGTGAGCTTTAATTTCAGAATGGATTCGCTTATTTACTTCCCTCGTTCGGAGACCTAGAGAACGGCCGCGCCAAGACCTTTGCCGAATTGGAAATCATCAATCGAGAGAATTTATTGTACGAATTCGCCCACAAAAAAAAAATCATCGACATATCGAGCGCAAATACCAGTGGGTCAGACTGCAAACCGTTCTCCGACACAGTGTCTCTCGGAAGCGATGATATGGTGCTCACCGGAAGCTGTTCATATCCAGACAGCGCGTCGTCACCGTTATCTGATGTCACATCAAATATACAAGAAGATTCAACATATCAACTGCTGCCGGAAATCAATTTATCTACTGATATTCCTATCAGTCACAGTGATAATAATCCTAATCTCAGCTATGCGGCACCGCCAGTAAACAACTATGGCTCTCCACCGAATTACATGCCGCAGTATAATTACCAACAATTACCCCCTGTGAATGGCCAATTCTCGATATTTAATCGCCCACCGCCAATGTTTCATCCGAACAACCCTCAATATTATAACAATCATTTTGCTCAAGCATTTTCTCCGGGTCCTAGATTGTGTTACAGTCCTCAACAATATAATAAAAGCCTTTTCAAAGGTATTGTATATAACAATGATCCATACGATTATGTGAATAGACCGCCGCTTGGCATTCGACCGAGGTTTATGTCTCATCAGCAAATTGATACCTCGTACCGAAAGAATCAAGCTGTCTTCAACAATCTCAAGTCTCCAAAGTACACGTGGCAGAATGAGGAATATAAAAAAATGTGTCATAATCATACCATTCATCACCTACCATACAAAATTGAAAACAATTCTAAAATTGAAATCAACAGTATACATAATAACAATAAATTAATTAACAATTCAACGGGTACAAAAGAAATACCGAACAAACCGAATGATAGAAATGATACAGCATCTACCAATAATGATGAAACACTAAATGTAGGATTGAATCCTATGATATCCGAGTATGTTCCGTTCTCGAGAAATATCAGAAAGTCATCATCCCCAATCCTGCAATCGGATTTGGGGTTATTGTCTGCGGAATCGAAGACCCATGAGGATGTAGGTGTCATAGCTCCGGATCAAATTAAATCGGAACTGTTTGAAGACATGAAGAATAATAAATTTATTAACAGTTTTATATGTACAAAGGAAATATCGAACAAACAGAATGATAGAAATAACACAAAATCTTCCAAACGTAATGATGAAACACTTCATGCAAAGGTAGGATTGAACCCTATGGTATCCGAGTATGTTCCGTTCGGGAGAAATGTCAGAATGTCATCGTCCCCAATCCTGCAATCGGATTTCTGGTTATTGTCTGCGGAATCGGAGACCCATGAGGACGCAGGTGTAGGTGTCATAGCTCCGGATCAAATTAAATCGGAACTGTTTGAAGACATGGAGAAGCTGACTATCGCTAAGGATGTCAAACCCGCAGCCACTTTGGTAAAACTTGAAAGTGAGTAAAGCCACAATATATTACATTGTACAGTAGAACTAAAACTATCGATCACCGATACACATTGCAATGTTACATTATTATTGGTGAGGTAAATTATACATTTGTACACCCGGAGTGGGGCAGTTGCCGAGTGTCCGCTTCTAAAGCTTTGTTTGGAAAAAGCACATGCATTGCGTTACATGTAAATTGTACGTAAAACATTTCACTGTGGCACAGTTCACCATGAGTTTTCTTATCGGGAAGAGATGACCGTATAGTATACCATCTCCAATTTTATTAGATTCACTATGAACATGAATTCATTTTTCATTGCTGATTTTGGCATAATTCAAGAATGAAAACCTAACCTAACCTAACAAATAATCCAGTATATCGGCTATTTCATGGGTTCATAATCGTAACACACTCCCACAATTGGTGGTAATTATTTGTCAGCACCTCCTGTCACATTGATGACTTCATTAATTTTCTGTGTAGCCTGAAGATTTCATTATAAATTTTCATCGCTTGCTGTTATTTTGTGCAGCCAAAAACCCAACGATCGACATCATATTAATGTAGATTCTGAAACAATAATTTAAAAAATTTATGTCAAAAAATAAAATAACAATGGTCGCCACTTTTACTTTTGTAAGAATACGCAAATAAGTCCAGTAAAACCTCGTTAATACGAATTCCATGGGACCGAAAATAAAAAAAAATAATTTGATTTTCTTTAATTTCGTTTCCGATCATAGATCTCCCTACCGAATTGGGTCATAAAATGTCAGAATTATTTTTATTACCTTCATAAAATAAGTAATTTTTGATGTTTTAAGGAAAGTCTGTCACAATTTTCAATGATTGGCTCATGAAATAGTGTACTTTATTACGATTTATTGAATATTTTTATATGCCAGGATTTGAATTAAAGGTATGGTTTTATATGAAAATAATGTTCAAAGAACTTTTTTTTCGGGAAAATTTCGAATTACGACATACAAGCGTATATAAACATAATATAATTATAGAGCTTGATATTGTGCTTTCAACTAGTAAAAATAACGGTGGATTATAGTAGTTGTCGGATAATCAAGCGGCAGATTACTGAGAGTGTGCTGTATATTGTTTTGTCTTTTATTTATATGGCACAAATACACTAGTATAATAAACGTTTATCATGATCATTAAGACTTGATAATTTGGAAAAGGGCTGAGTGCCCTTGTAACCTCTACATATCGTTGCTGTAGGATTGGTTTGTCGAATAGACCAAATGTCAAATGTTCAGGAGACGAAAAAACAAATTTCATTATCCTATATTTAAATACATGCGAGGTATTTAAATTGTTGTTTTTACAGGATATGAATGCTGTATTTATACAATTTAATTTAAAGAAAAGGATGGTTCTGGTCCATTTAAATACAAAAAAATCATTCTGCATTGAAAGGTCGATTTTGACAAAAATGGATATTCGACAAACCAATCTACAGCGACGATATATTGAAGGTCTCTAGACAATTTCATTTCTGACTCGCTATTGTCTATGCTCTAAACATGAGCATAGACAAAAACACATTAGTTGTAGAGTTGGGTAAAACCTCTACACCTTCTTTCCAAAAAAATGTTTAAAACTCATTCATTTTGTAGAGTTTCTTGGTTTCTAAAGTGTATTGAGCACAGACTTTAGAACTGTCATTTTAATTTTGTGAAATAGTATTTGTTCGATGATGTCACTCTTCTATTTGACACCCACGATGGCCGTGTGGCTTAAGCGTCGGCCTATAGCGTCGTGGGTCCCAGGTTCGAATCCTAGGTCTGACAAGTACACATTGTTTTTCAATTTGTGTGTGAGTCCTAATAGGTTGAGCAAGTGGCTGACATCCATTTCTCGTAAAAACAAAATCTGTTAATACAAACCTCCACTCTGTTGAGGCCCATATGATCCTATTAGGATCGGACATGGTCGAAAGAAAAGATTCTTCTGTGGGCAACCCATTGCAGGCATGTTGGGTTTTGATATATCTGACGATGTCAGGCGTGTAAAGACCAATTTTTTAAGCGACGTCATTATATTCCATCTTGACAACATTCAATTTGACGTGGTTAAATGTATGAGCTCACAGATTCGCAGATTCTGATCATCAAATATTTTTTTAGCGATAGTCAATCGAGTTTTGGAAATTTGGGTGTGGAACTCTGACAATCAACCTTGCGTTCTGCTGCACCAGGCTGGACATCAGCTGCTGACAGCAGAGGGAAAATCTAACCTCAAGAGTGTGGTCCACGAAAAGCCATCGCCCCGTCGCCTCCTTCTGGCTAACGAAGAAGTCGCCAAAATCGTCTCACGGTAATTTATTGTCTTTGTCCATTTTAAATAACATTACAAAAAATGGTTGCCATTAAATAAAATAAAAAAGCCTTTTTTGTGGTTTTTTAGTTCCCATTATCGTCGAGTCTATGTTGCTAGTTAATTAAAGTCAAATTAGTCCTGAAATCATTTGCGATTTTCTCTGAAAGTTCCACTGTAAATTAAGATATTCTAACTATTTTATTACTCTTAACTTAAAGTCATGTAAATTCTCTCCAAGAAGTCTCCAATTCCACGAAGGCCGCGCGGTTTAAGCATCGGCCTATAGCGTCGTTGGTGCCAGGTTCGAATCCTGTGTCCGGCAAGTACACATGTTGTTTTACAATTTGTGTACGAGTCAGAATATGGACCTAATACGTTGAGCAAGTGGCTGACATCCATTTCTCGTAAAAACACAATCTGTTAATACAAACCTCCACTCTGAGGAGGCCCATATGATCTTATTAGGATCGGACATGGTTGGTCGGAAGAAGAATTGGCAATACCAATAGCAGGTTAGTTCTGCACTTTGGGCGAACAAACAACTGATGCTCCCTATTTTTAAGAGAGTTATCAGGGACACAGGTCAATACTACAAAAAATGGTTGAATTCTCATTTAGTGCCAAAACCCACTGACGCGACGCGACGCGAAAAATCAAAAAAACACAGCAGCACTACATGGGTAGTAGGTCGTAGCTGAATAATAAATAAGAACGATAATATAAGAGAAACATACTTTTAATGACATATAAATACATTAGAAATAAATCTGAGTTCGAATGAACGCTGATTTACAATATAAATATTACCTACGCAATGTTAGTTTATTTTATAATTTCACTTAAATTAATAATAATGTGAAATTTAAGAAATAAATATACTGCTATTCACTATTGCCAAAGTGACCCAGTGTCGTCATCCGTTTTTAGAACGGTTCAATTTGGCTGACGCATTCATTGTTTGCAGCGTTAAGCCATAAACTGTGACATTTATTTTTCTTTATTGATATTAAATTATTCAAGTGTTCAAAAACTTTTTTAAGAAATAGAATAAATAAACAAAGACATATTTAATTTATCTTCTGAGAAGTTCGACGTTCAGTCATTATTGTACAGTGTACACTAAGATATTATATTAGCTTATTGACACGGCAGTCTTCGGTGATTAAGGTAATCATGAAGAGACGCTTTGCGACCTTTACGTGGCTAGGACAAGTGTTCCTGATGCCGCCAAAGAGTGTGACACTTCATACACAGTTGAATTAAATGCGCAAAGGAATAGACGTACGTTACAATTTGTTGGAGTAAATAAGCAAGTCAGTTTAATATGCTTCTATCTTCTCAGTATTTGTACCTTATACATTTCGCGCTTGACACATTTTTAATATAGATTGAGAATAATTATTATGCCTTATGATGTTTATTAAAAGAAAATAATTCTTCCCTCGATAAAACTTAAAGATGTGCATAATCAATTAATTTATTGTCTATACATGGGTAGTTATTTATATTTACAACAAATATTAAAAATAATGTTAGATGTTAGAATGAAAATTAAATTATATTTCAGCGTTTTATCGAATTAACATTATAATAAAGCTTAAACATGTATATTATTATGCATAAATGCGTATTTTAAGATAGTATGAAATTACAAACAAAATATTAAGTAAGTTATCTACTAAGTATAAATGTTTCAGTAGTTTGATTGATAAACTACTTAGGTACTGGGTGCCGGACGAAATCCCGAAGGCCGAAATCCCGAAAAATAAAAAAATACAAACATCAATAATTGCGCAATTTTTGCAAGAGACACAAAAACATATTTTTTGTGGAAATGTAAAATACAAACATCAATAATTGCGCAATTTTTGCAAGAGACACAAAATCCATTCGTTCTGCAAAATGGTCTCCTGAAAAAAAATTGCGCAATCGGAAAAACCCATTTTCCGCAAAAATGGGATTTGTCTCTTACAAAAATTGCGCTCACGATTGCGCAATTATTGATGTTTGTATTTTACATTTTTTTTATATTTCCACAAAAAATGGGTTTTTGTCTCTCTTGCAAAAATTGCGCAATCATTGATGTTTGTATTTTTTTATTTTTCGGGATTTCGGCCATTCGGGATTTCAGCATTCGGGATTTCGGAATCGGGATTTCGTCCGGCACCCAGTACCTAAGTAGTTTATCAATCATATTATCTTAAAATACGCATTTATGCATAATAATATACATGTTTAAGCTTTATTATAATATTAAGTCGATAAAACACTGAAATATAATGTTATTTTCATTCTAACATCTAACATTATTTTTAATATTTGTTTTAAATATAAATAACTACCCATGTATAGACTATAAATTAATTGATTATGCACATCTTTAAGTTTTAGCGAGTGAAGAATTATTTTCTTTTAATAAACATCATAAGGCATAATAATTATTCTCAATCTATATTAAAAATGTGTCAAGCGCGAAATGTATAAGGTACAACTACTGAGAAGATAGAAGCATATTAAACTAACTTGCTTATTTACTCCAACAAATCGTAACGTACGTCTATTCCTTTGCGCATTTATTTCAACTGTGCGGCGTCCAATCCTCCCGGAGGCCAATTGGGTCGGCGTCCAATTGGGTCAGCGTCCAATTGGGCCGGCGTCCGATTGTACCGGCGAACAATTACCGGAGGCCAGTTCGCGGTGCCAAATCGTCCCATTCCCGGCGTTGGACCGAGGGAAGTGGCGCGAACTTGTGCTTGCCCTATGCTCCATTGCTGGGTATAGAAGGTAAACCATTGCGCACTACCAAAAAATGCTATTTTGAAGACCACCGGCCGCCACTGTCTTCAAGCGTAAGCGAGACGCGATGTTGTCATTGTATAAAAATTGGTAAACGTCAAAAAAAATTTGCGCGGTGTACTTGGTTTTTTTTCCGGCAGGTTCTACTGCGCAGTCGCAGATATCTCTCAAATTCCAACTGTCGCTTGAAAATTCAGAAGCTGCTGAACTCTTTTGAGCAATGCATGCAATCTTACAACTTGATCCATAATACGGGATATAAGACCTTTGTCAATAAAATTCATGCACTCTCACCCAACTGGAAAATGTTAAATCTTGTGCAGGATAGCATATTGAATAAAAATATGTTTAATTAAAAAACAGACGCCCAATCTAAACAAAATACATATATGTTGCAGTAATTTGGCAGAAGACGGCTTGTCTGGGATGCTGATAGGCGAAAGCATTTCGATCGATCCACAATCACGCTGCTTTGGAGGGGTCCTCGTGTTCGTCCCGATCAAATTCTTTCTCGCCTCTATGCGGGAGTTTAAACCTCAGTAAGTGTTTTCATATTATTGCCAATCCAGTCTTTTTTGTTCTCCACAAGACATTGTTTACAGACAAGCCTGTATTTCTGACCTCTGTCACCATCAATAAAGCCTAGTTCAGATCATGCTAGTATTTTAGTCGAGTGGAATGCCCCAATGCTGGAGGGTGACAGAGTGATATATAGTTAGATAGATACCGAGTAATTTAGTAACTAAACGTGTATGAACAGATAAATTTAGTGAAGTTATTTAGTAAAATCCTTTAATCGACTCTATTTTATGCTAATTTTTCTGTTGTGAGCGGCCCTGACCACCAATCTCTAAATAATACCAAAATAGCCACAAGACATAGTACTGGTGCAAAACTGTTACAACTACAAAGATACAACTTTACAATTTTTAACATTAAACTTTTGGATTTTTAAATTTCCACTCCATAAAAATAAACAAACCCTAATGCATCTGACCTATTTATCCACTTTGTTTTCACTCACTAATTTATTCCACTATTTATTTATTCTAATGTAGCCATTACCAATAAATTTATTTTTACTTTATGTCGTACCGATGGCAGTTTGCACTATTTGCTCTGTCTCAGTCTCTACAATTTCATATGCAACGTGACACGTTGATACCGCGTAAAGCATGGCATGCTCAGAGTATCCAATGCCATGAGGCCTGAACCATCATTGGGCGGATTCATGGAGACATGCACAGGTCAATTACGAGACGTCGAAATTTCTAGCCCGTAACCAATATTATAGTCACCCTTTTGAAACATCGCCAATAAACTCTAAACTTAATATTAATTAATAAATACGTAGGTATACACATTGTATGCAATCATTCCCCTCTCATTAAATTGTGTTTGTGGGCTGTAGCTGTTATAAATTTTAAGTTAATTCTTGTTTTTTTTTTTTAATTTCTTTACAAGCAAGTAAATCAAATGTTTTATTATTACCACGTTTTTATTAGCTCATTTTCTTGTTTGTCCGGTACAGATTTTTTCTTGTGTGTCAAGTACAAATTTTTTCTTGTTTGCCCAAGATTTGTATTGGACGATTGAAGATTTTTAACTAACTTCCCGACTAGCTAGACATTTGAAACATTTAGAAAATATCAGAATACGACGACAATGCGTTCTTTTAATACTTTTGGCCATCTTTAAGCAGAGTTGAATTCATTTTCAGTTAATTCTGTTTTGTATGTTTCGGAAAAAAATTGTTAAAAGTAATATTTACTACTCACTATTATTGGTTGCTAAGGGGGTCCTAGCAACTAAATTATTAATATATACGTGCGTTACTATGGAAATAAATATGAAATGTCAAAATGACATTTCAGTATTCTATAATATTTATTCAGTATTTCTATCAAGTACAAAAAAAAGTATTTATTAATACATAGAATTGTCAGGTTTATATGATTCAACAGAAAATTTAAAAACGTGGTATATAAAAAGTTTCTTTTATCTTGTAATTATTTTTAATAGAAATGTACCGATAATAATAATTAATGGTAAACAAAGTACTGTTGGTTGCTAAAGACTAACATTTTTGGGCAGGGGAGCATTGGATTTTTATTTTATGATTTCGGGGGCCGTGGTATGAAAAAGCTTAAGAAGCACTGGTCTAATGTATATCATGAAGACTTGTATATCGGTTAAGAATGTCACCATGATTACAAGAGATGGCAGTATATTGTGCACAATATATTAATTTATTTAAAACAACCGGCTGGGGCTAGAGTAATTAGTGTAAAGTACAGCGTGTATATATGCTCATTTTCTATCCCCAGCCTTGCAAGCACGGATTTGTAGAGTAATCATCTGGTTAAGAAGATGGCATTGTTTACTAGAGAATGACTATGAATATCAGAACAATGGAACATCTGGAACCAAACAATTAAGTGACTCCCAGCCATGGCCCCCACATCCTGAAACGGGCCCCCTACCTATCTCTAAAGATAAAGGCAGTCTGACGCTCTACAGTAGCTCCAAATGGTGTACGCGGTAAAATTAATGTATATATTTAGTGTTTTTTGTATATTTGAATTATGGAATTGTCGAGTATCGATACACATAATTTCAAATAATAATAATAATAATAATGTTGAAGATAAATAGCGACTTTTTTTTACTGTTCGAGAGATTTTGTGATGTGTGCTTAAATCACTTATCTGGTCGATTCGCCACGCCGAACCCCCAGGCTAGAGCCCTGTCAGCCTCCCCTTTGTGGGGGCCATACTCCCAGCATTCGAATCCAGTTCCATTTCCAGCTCTGGTTCCAACAGCTAATAGGCGATATGTTTTTGTTTGTTATAGGTATATTTTATTTTTATCTTTTTCAGCCTGCAAGTGACGACGTCCCAATTGCTTCATATTGGGGGCACTCTGACGGCATCTTTCAAATCTATTTGAAAAACTTTCCTCTGCTGTGTTTTTTACCTTATTTTTTTACCTATGCTTTTTTATTATTTCTTAAAATATTTTTGTTGTATTAATTTTAACCCAACTGACTACCTTATTTTTAATAAGATAACCTATTACTCGAATTCAGTTCACCGCTGCGCGTAACTGACACAATAATGTGAAACACGATAGATCTGTATTTGATACTCACGTAATTATAGTGGCGCAACTCAGCTTTCTTATATTGTAAAACATGTATGTATGTAGATATTATCTATATAGTTTCCTTAACGTTCTGACAGGGCAGGAATACCGTATACGTTTCTTTGACCCTAAGGGGTCGAATTGCTCTAGGCACGCCGGTTGTGTAGTTCTACCCAAACTTATCCGACATTGTTCATTTTCAATCTTCATACGGCACTCCTTCCCTTGACGTAACGATATTTTACCAGACGCAAGTGTTGTCTTTAGATCATCGTATTTGCGTTTGCACAATTTTTTGTTTATAATATTGATCATTTTATTTTGACAAAATGAGTTTGTCATGGATAAAACTCAACACAACAAACTTATTGTATGTATTATTATATTATCTATAAATTTATTTATAGAGTTCATGTTTTTTTTTTTTAATCTAATTTAAACACGTGGTATTACCTCAAATACAATTATGGGCTCCTAAGTATTTTTCATGTAACTATAGATGTAACCATGATAGTAACCATGTTACTATAGATTTAAGATTCAATATCAATTCATTATACCCAGCAAACCATCACAAATGGTTACAAAAAGTGAGATTAAAAAACTGTACATTATTTCAAAGATAACCGGATGAAACAGAACATGAAGAGACAGAATGGTGACAAAATAGAACAGCCGGGGGAAAAATAAAACATTCATTTTTGTCGTATCTATTTATTAATTAAATACTTATAAAACTTAAATTTATAATCACTGCATGTTTGGTCATTGCGCGTAAAAACTTATCTTCTTGATTTTTTGATAATCATGCACAACTCCACAGAATTATTAAACTCATTATTTCGTTGTACTTAGTCACCCAAGCATTTTGAACTTATTAGATTGATTAAAACGAGATATACCTAAATTGCCGGCGACACCGAGTTGAATCCCGTTTTATTGAGGCTTTCCAGCGATTAGGAATGCAGAAATTATATAATATGATTTTTTACGGCTTATTGAAAACCTGTGTTATTAAAAATCTATACAACATAATAGAGACATGACAATTTCAATATTAAATATTATATTTTTCCTGAAAGGTCATAGTTATATTTATTGCTGTTCTGTTTTGTCAGTTCTGTTTATTAATGTTCTGTTTTATCATGTTCTGTTATATTATGTTCTGTTTATTCCTGGAACCAATAAGACCTCATTTATAGAATGTTGAAAACATTTACAATTGCATATTTAACTGTGAAGTTAATTTACTCCACCAGTGCATCTATTCTATACACAAGACTGCTTTTAGCCGCTACAACAGCTATTTATGGTAGTTTTGTATCAAAGTATTAGCTCTTATTGTAACAATTACAATAAGTTAGTTGTAATTGTTCCAATAAGTGCTATGTTTTAACAGCACCTCTGTTGGCTATGATAAATTTCAGAGCGTGATAGTCAGTTTTGACTGTTTAGACGGCTAACTTAGTGTAATTGTTACAATAAGTGCTAATACTTCGATACTTTCCTATCCTAGATAGCTGCCGTAGCGGGGTGAAAGCAGTCTTGTGTATAGAATAGATGCACTGGTCACTTAATGTGCGCAGGCGGAAACGAGGCGAGGCTTGTGTGTTTATTGTCTATGCTCGCTATTGCTGACAATGTTTATATGGCAACTTTTGTATCGCCATGTCTCGCTCAATGCCCCTACAACATTTTTTTGTTTCCTGACCCTACTATCGAATCTCACTTGTAATATGAGGCTTAGAAAGTTTAAGTAAAACACCTTTTATTGAAAATTGATTATTGTTTTAAAACCTTTTACATTATTGTGATATATTAAAGTGAATCTTTATTATATAATGTGTTATGCGTTTGTATTCAAAGCTTTTGGCGGTGATAATATAGTGTTTAACCTATGCTTAGAGTTAGTATTGTTTTATAAAATTGTGAAGTGCTAGTTATTGTATGTCAATAATTGAGCCCCTAGGCAAAAAAGTAGCGGCACCGCAAAAACTTGATGGAAAAAAAAAGATAATGGTAGCTAAAAAATATATTACAGTTGCTTTATGAATATATTTCTTCCCGAAAACAAAATTGAATGGAAAATACGCTTCATGACAAAATATGCCCTTTCAATTTCATTTCTTCTAATCTCTTATTGTGGCGAAACACGTTCCACCTAGGGGCTAAATTATCAACACTGGCGCAGGTCTTGGTTTCCTCCAAAAACTTTTTCAATCCTGGACAGCGTTGCCGACTTAGAGTTTTTTTTGCCAAGATCTAGCATTTTTGAATAGGCATCTAGTTTACAATTTTTATATCTGACGGATGGCGTTAAATCTACCATTTTTCGACACCGCAAACAGCTTTAAACTTATAATAAAGCTAAAATATTACACCAGATTTGCTTGAAAGTCAACACGCTAGTCTTACCTCTTCTTCTTTGACCATGTCCAATCCGAATAAGATCATATGGGCCTCCACAGAGTGGAGGTTTGTATTAGCAGATTTTGTTTTTACGAGAAATGGATATCAGCCACTTGCTCAACCTATTAGGTCCATACTCTGACTCATACTCAAATTGAAAAACAATGTGTACTTGCCAGACCCAGGATTCGAACCTGGGACCCACGACGCTTAAGCCGCGCGACCGTTGTCTTACGTACCTACTCTATATTTTACTAGAGATGGCAGTACCATCCACCTGTCAACATTGAAGCGTTCAATGTGGTCAATGCGCAGACAGATATGGAGTAAGTGTGTGCGTCTGTACGTGCCTTGCACTGCATTGCATATACATAAATCAAGACAAATATATCACTCGCAGTCGGAATACAGCGGTCTCGCGACGCAGCGCCCGTGTGGCTTCGCTCTTAAGTGTCTGCCTATAACATCGTGGGTCTGGTAAATACCAGTGGCGAAGGGTGGAGGTAGGCTGTTAAGATCCGCCATAAACAGTGCACATTAAACTTTTTCAGACATACATATTTGTTTTCATTGAAATAAGACTACAATTTACAGTTAGTGTTGGTTAGTTTTTAAAATTCAGCTAAACCCTGAGAAACCAAGCCATAATAGATAATAGTCAAAAAATACATGTCTATCTATAAAATATCTAAAATTATGCAATTAAATCATACATAACTTTGAATATTTTATAAATAGAATAATATTTTTTATTTATTATAGTTTGGTTTAGTCAGGGCTTAATGAATTAAAAAAAATAACCAACAATATTTGTAATATGTATTTTTAATCCAACGAAAACACATAACTATGAATGAAAAAGTGTGCACAATTTTGTCGTATTGCCCAAATTAGACCAAAACTATTATGGTTTCGTTTAGGCATGGCTTAATTGATTTTTAAAAACTAACTAACACCATCTGTAAATTGTAGTCTTAGTTCAATAAAAACAAATACATACGACTAAAAAAGTTTAGTGTGCACTATTTATAGCAAATCTTAACAGCCTACCTCCACCCTTCGCCACTGGTAAATACACATATTGTTTTTCAGTATGGACCTTATAGGTTGTGCAAGTGGCTAACATCCATTTCTCGTAAAAACAAAAACCTGTTAATACAAACCTCGTCTCTTTGGAGGCCCATATGATCTTATTAGGATCGGACAAAAAAATATGTTACATACAAAATGACGACTAAATTTCTTACCAGCATTCATTTTAAATTTTATAACCTATTCTATTAGTATTTAGTTGTAAAATACAAAAGCCTTTTTCAATCTTTTCAATATTTTTGTGAATGACAGTTTGTAACACTGATCCTGGACGATCTAGTTCTGCCGGTTTCCAATTACTTGAGTTAGTGGGCACAATTAATTTTTTTAAAACAATTTCCTACTTGAAACTATTTTTGTTAGAAATTAAAATATATTTTGGTGACTGTCAAGTACAATACACTTTTGTCAATTATAATCAAATTTGTTTATATGTATATCCAATAATACAGTTGTGGCTCTTTGGCCGTTCTTTGAAGGCCCCGAGACTAAAATCATGTCAAAATTTGTCAATTTAAATATTTAATAGTGTTTTAAAAGTGGATGGGTGAACACCATTGTTCTAACGGTGTGATTTTACTTATGACCGTGATCGCAATCGTCTTATTCGGTTGCGATTTACCATGACCATCGTACTGAATGGTTACATGTAAATTGTACGTATTACATTTCACCGTAACACAGTTCGCCGTGATCTTTCTTATCGGAAAGAGATAACTGTATACTATAGAGCATTGCAGACAATAATGTTCCAATTTTATTAGATCCTAACCTAACCTAACTTTGACTAGCATCAAGTAGAGTAGTTAGCAAGTCCTTAAAGAAACTCGATAGTAAATGCGAGGTATCCATAAAGGCATCTAGAAAAAAAAAACCTAACCTAGCCTAACAAATAATCCAGTATATCGGCTATTTTCAATATTTGTTTGCCACTGGCTTCCTGTAAACTGATAAGAACCGTGTTTTACTTAGATATGAATTTTATTTCAGTACTATATGACCCAAAGAGGTTGAACGGTCTTTAATATACGACCATATATTTACGATTCAACATTTCACGGTGAAGTGTGATACGGTGAACTGGTAAAGTACTTAATTATACTCTTGGAAGAAGCGATCTGTTACGGTTGAATTATTAAGTTTTAGAATCTATCAGTATTATACAATGTATAATTTGTTTTTTGGCCAAAGTTTGACGTCTCTGAATGGACGGGAAGTCAAAAAAATAGATTCATGCAACATGAGATAAAGAGTTGTACGCTTAGCGTAATCACAAGAAAATATATATTAACAATACGTTAAGATGTTTATTGAATAGATTTTAATGATAAATTAGATATACCCTGGAGATATTAATGCCAAAGACTGCAACCACTACAATGAGGGTGGTAGCAGTGCTCGTGTTACGGAAGTCGAGTGGATGTATTGCCAGGATTTTTAAATTTTGTTTCCCACTTTGTTTAAGTATCTACTTGTCTTAAATTATATAAAGAGTTAGATTATTTTTTAACTTTCATGTTCTTTGATCTTCATAACTTTGTAATAAAGATAGTTAAAATGACGAAGTTTTCACCCATTATTTGTGATATTTTTAGTTAAAATAAAAAATTATTTGTATCCGTCATCGAGGAAACTCTATCTTTAACTTCATTTATGGAGAGTGATCCAGTTTTGTTTAGCCTGGGTGATAACATAACTCCCCCCTTCTACTACTTTTAAACACGAACTTAGACTAAACATTAAATGATTTCACTATGAGGGAATAAGAATAGACAACTGTGAAGGAGTTTTAGTTCTCCAAATTGCTAGTTAAACTTGTTGCAGTCCCAGTATATAATATAAGAATATTTTGTTACAAATTAAACTATTTTTTTATCATTAACAATGTTATTTTGTAAGATGTGAATTAATTGAAATATATATTCATATCAGCTTATGAAAAACGAATGCATTATTATTTGAATTGATAAGAGTTTTTTTGTAAAAGCAATCCTTAATTGGAAAAATACAATCACTTGAGATTTTCGGGGTCTCTTTAGGTCATCTGCGAAATCGTTGAAGCTGCGTATGCCTCCAGCATCTATAAACAGCCGCTGTTTGTAAGTATAAGTATGCATTTTTTTTGGTTACCCATGGCTTACTTCCCTCCAACAGGCACTCTTCGCTACTGTCAAACGTCTACTATTCTTTTGTGTTGCCTACTAGTAAGCTTGGAATCCGGATGGGTATAGCGGGACTGCATTCAACCAACTTGGAGTCACATGAAGGTCAAGGCTATATTCTGTAAGGACCGAATTTCATTTGTTTAATGCCTGCGTTGCTACCTGTGCTCCTGTATGGCTGTGAGACATGGCATCTTACTTAGCTTCAATGGTCTCGGCTTTTGAGCTTTGAGAATCGATGTCTCCGCTGAATTTTAGGGGTGCATTGGTACAACCGCGTTACAAACACCCGAGTTCGTGAGCGGACACAACGTCTTCGGTGATTGAGGTAATCATTTTATGTGGCTGGGACATGTGTTCCGGCTTCCGCCAAAGAGTGCGACACTTCGTACCCTTGTGGCACCGCTTCAAGGGCTCCGTCGCCGTGGCCAGCCCACCCTCACCCTGCAGCATTGCTAGAAATGCGGGGCATGGCGGGAGGCGCAAGAGTTGGCGATGGAACGAGGGAAGTGGCGCGAACTTGTGCTTACCCTATGCCCCAATGCTGGGTCGTGACAGGGTGAAAGAAGACACTCAACGGATAGTTATC
Source organism: Rhyacophila brunnea (assembly GCF_057557595.1). Taxonomy (NCBI): domain Eukaryota; kingdom Metazoa; phylum Arthropoda; class Insecta; order Trichoptera; family Rhyacophilidae; genus Rhyacophila; species Rhyacophila brunnea. The sequence goes on along the minus strand of NW_028232816.1, from coordinate 11,202,508 downwards.
ACCGCTGGGTTGTGGATATGGTAAGAAAAAATAATTTAAAACGCTTTTAATTGAGAACATCATTTGACAGTTTAATGATAAACTTACTTCAAAAACTATTTTACATCAACACCTCCCATATTCTGACTTCGATCAGTCCAGTTTCTCTATAGTCCGGCTTTATAATTTATAACAATATAAAATTTAAATCTAGTGTAAATCATAACTAAAATTGTTTACTTAATCTGGTATTACAGACTACGGTTCCTTCATAAAAAGATCAATCACATCTATCAATGTGACCAGTATCTCAGTCTTTGCACTCTTAAAGCACGAAATATATTGAGGTGCATGTTGCGTATTATCACGTGACATCACAGTAAGCTGCCGCGCCGCTATGGGAAAAAAGCGTGTAATGTCGTTTTTATTGGTGTTTAAAATGTTATCAGACTGATCTCTGTTTCTCCCATCTCTATCATCTCATCTCTAAGCTCCCATCTCGTAGCACATTTTGAACCTTTAAACGAACATTGTCAGTTTTGTCAGCAAAAACCTGCCGAAATCACCAGAACAACAATGAGATTTTTATTTTATTTGGGAAACCTCACAGTCGACATTGCAAGTACATATTACATTTTACATAATATACAAGTACCAATAATGGGTTTCCACATTTATTATTACATTTATATTAAATTAAAACAAAGTGAGAGAGAAGAAACAACTTTAAAATAAGTATATAATATAAGGTAGGTGTTTACGTGCGTGTGTATATGTGGGTGAGAGTGCGTAGGAGTAGGCTTTGGAATTTATTGCGGTAGTGTGAAGTTAGTTTTGTATGTTTTATTGTATGTATATAAATGTTTTTGTGAATGTGTCAAATGTTAGGTGTAAAATGTCTGTATCGCTGAAAAGATTATTGTACGTAGTCATCATTCTAACGAATACAGCTTACTAGCGTAGTTAGTGTTGTGTTTAGGTATATGAAATAATTTTTGAGCGCGTGCGTTTCTGGGGTACATTTAAACATATGCTGGACTGCACTATTTCGATCGAGTCAATATGTATGATTTGGTGTAGGAATTTAATGTCGTGGACAATGCGTTGTGATTCCAGGGAGTTGATGTTGTAGTTATGTGTGCTGGTGGAATTATGTTGTGTTACTTGGGTTGGAGGTGATGATTTGTGATATCTTAGGTACTTTTTCAAGTCTGATTTTTTGTGATTTATAGGTGGGTGACCAAATAGTAGAAGCGAACTTTAAGATGCTGCGTACGTAGGAGAAATAAAGTAGTTTTATGACGTGTGTGTTGGTGAATGGCTTACCTGTACGCAAAACAAAACCTAATGCTTTTGAGGATTTTTGTGCAATGTGATCAATATGAGCATTAAAGTTTAGTTTTATATCCAATAGGACGCCCAGGTCTCTGACTACCGGAGTGAATGGGATTGGCGCGGAGTTAATTTCATACTGAAATTTTATTGGTGTACGGTTTCTTGTAAAATAAATAGATTGACACTTGGAAGCATTTAGAGTAAGGAGATTCTGGTCACAGTATGTATGTATATGGCAGTCAGCAAGGCTATTCACCTCCGTGTATAGCTTTAGATCGTCTGCATATAAAATATAGTTTGCGTGTTGAAAACACTTGCCGATGTCATTGATATATGAATTGAATAAAAGTGGCCCCAGATGAGAACCCTGGGGAACGCCTGAGGGAATAGAGATAAAGTTTGAGCGGTAATAACTACTGCTTGGCATCGGTTGTGAATGTATGAAGTAAGCCAGCGGAGTAGATCTCCGTGAATACCAAGTAGGTCTAGTTTCTGGATCAGGATAGTATGATTAACTCTATCAAAGGCCTTAGAAAAATCGGTGTAGATGGTATCTACTTGCGATTTTTTATCCATGGAATTAAGAAGATAACTAGAGAATATTGCAAGATTTGTTACTACCGACCTGCGTTGCATGAAACCGTGTTGTTTTTCGCTAATATTTTTACATATAGCAGGGTAAAGTTGATCATATACTGTATGAGTACTGATAGTATCGAGATTGGTCTGTAGTTTTCTGCTCTCGAAGTGGAGCCGTTTTTGAAAATTGGGATCACAAACGCTTCTTTCCACTTGCGCGGAAATGTGCCGTCTCGGAGAGATTTTTTGAAGATTATGGATAAGGGGTATGCAAGCTCATCTGCGCAGTTGATTATGTAAACTGGGGGGATATTATAGCTTCCTGTGCCTTTGCTTACATCAATGGTTTTAAGGTATTTCAGGACGATGTTTTCGGTGATGATTATATTTGACGTCGCGGCGATGTTGTTATTTGAGTTGATGCTGGATAGGCATGGATCTAGATCAGGGGGGGGGCAAACTTTTTGGATGGAGGGCCAAATTCAAGAATTCAAAATGAGTGGCGGGCCGCAAGTAAAATACCATTTTTAGATATACACTATTTATTATCACGAAAAATAAACATTACAAAAAAATTAATTAGAAGAACGAAACTGTTTTTTTTAACATTTTTTAAATTCAGGTGTTAATTTTGTAGTTGATATTCTCAAAACTGCTTGTAAATGGGCATCGGAAATATTTGATCGTAAAGAATTTTTATTGAGGTTCATGATCGAAAATGTTTGTTCACATATATAGGTTGATCCAAAAATAATGAACATTTTTCTTGCATAATCTTTAAGTTGGTCGAATTTGTCTGAATTAAGGGCTTTGTAAAATTTGGAGATTTCTTCACGACGATGCAATTCTCTTAAATCAGTGTCACACTGCAGATCAATAATCTTAAGTTGTAGCTCTGTCGGTACACCATGCCCCCCACATCTTGACGCGGGCCCCGAAGCCAGGGTCTTGGGCGGGCCCCCTACCTATCGCTATGGTTAAAGGCAGTCTAACGCTCTCCAGTATTGTTTTTCAAATGGTGTTCGAGGTCAAATAAAATTCAGTGTAATTTAGCGATTTTTTAACACAGTATTTCTCAACACGTCCCAACAACTATATGTTTTAAAATGGTAATAAGTTAGAAGTAAGCTAGCTTTTAGACTTAGAGCAATTAGAGCAAAATTAAGATGTGTGTTTATCTCATTTATCTGGTCGACCCGTCACGCTGGGCCCCCCCTGAGCCCGGGCCCCTAGGCTAGAGCCCTGTCAGCTCCCCCCTTGTGGGGGCCATGCGGTACACTATCAATATCTATTGAAAATGGATTGCGTACTATTGCTAAACTTGTCTCAATTTTTTGGAAGTCACCAAATCTTTGTGAAAAATCGTCATTCAGAGCTTTAATAATTTTACCATATTATTCAAATTTATATTCTGGTATATTCAGCAACTTCAAAGTTGGAAAGTGGTCCACGTTGTTATTCGATATTTGTCGAAGGATTAACTTGAGTTTTAATTGAAATCCAATCAAACTTTTTACCATATCATGGGCATATATTTTTTTTCCTTGCAACGCGGAGTTAAAAGTATTTAAAAATGTCACGATGTTCAACGTCGAAAATATTGGTTACATAGTGTGAGACGAGACGCAACAACAAATTCTTCAAATTTTAATCTATTGTCAATATTTCTTAAAAAATTATAAAAAAGTTATTCGTAATCAGAAGTACAATTAATGATGGCGGGCCGCAAAAAAATACCCGGCGGGCCACATGCGGCCCGCGGGCCGCAGTTTGCCCCCCCCTGATCTAGATTGAGATCAGAATTGAAAGTTGTCAAGAAATATGTAGAAAATAATTCGGTGACTTCAATGTCATCTGAAGCAGTGACGCCACGCCGTTGTAATCAATGTTTTTGGGGATTGTATGAAATTTTCGATTGTTTTTGACGAAGGTCCAAAAATATTTAGGGTGGGACTTAATGGAGCTTTCGGATATTGTGATGAAATTATTATGGCACTCTGTCTGCAATTTCTTTTGCCTTTTCCGTGATATACTAAAAGATTCATAATCTAGATAGTCGCCATGAGTTTTCCATTTTTTATGGAAAACTCCCTTTTCCTTTCCTTCCCTTTCCTTGTCCCTTTTCTTTAATTATTTTGATAAGAGGTGTCGAATACCATCGAGGAAATGCTGAATTTTTTGTAGCTTTTTTAGGAATATGTAGCTTGATACTTTTGTTGAGAATGTTATAAAAATGTTCTACGGCGTCATCAATGTGAGGTGTGCTAAGACATTGAGACCAGTTGACAGAAGATAAATAGTTATTAATGGATGCATAGTCGCCCCGTCTAAATGCGAGTGTTTGTTTTTGATTTAACTTAATTCCGGGAGATAGCACGGTATAAGGAAGATCGATCTCGAGAGCTGGATGATATGTAACCTCTGAGACTAATGGGTCATTTGAGTGACGCACTATTATGTCAGTGTTTGACAAAATTAGGTCTAAGGTTCGATTTTGGATATTAGTTTGACCGTTATATTGGTTCAGTCCAGCTAGCGAAATACTGTCGACAACCAGAGATACTGTAAAGTTATTTGTTTGAGATGGTGAGAAATATTGTGAGTGAATATGTTTCGTCCAAGATAAAGAGGGTATATTAAAGTCACCGATGATGAGGAAGCGATCAGCAGGATATTCTACAGTCAGTCTGCAGACCGATTGAAAAAGATAGATAATTTTTGTGAGTGGTAAGAGGTCCCCCCTGGGTTGTATACGCATGCGACATGAAGGTTGTAAGGAGTTCCGAGTGATTTGGAGGTAATAGTTACCCAAATACATTCAATGTTCTCGGGTTGCCAGGAACATTGACGAACAGCGTTGAGGGTACGCATGGTGCACAGAAAAACACCACTGCCCTTGGATTTTTCAGAGTTAGTGAAGCTACGGTCGCAGCGGAACACATCGTACCTATTATCAGTGATTTCGGCATCAAAGATGTCTGGTTGCAGCCAACTTTCAGTGACACCTATGATGTCGTAGGCGTTACTCATAACTCTACTGGAAAATTCGTTAGTTTTCGAGCGAAGTCCACGTGTGTTTTGATAATATATAGTAAGATTAGGCATATTTTACGAGATCACCTCACGTACTTCACTGCATGATGTTTTTTATCATCTTCTACATGCCTACACATTTTCGAATCATGTCAAAATTGCGTGTTTTTTGGTTTTAGCAGTTGGCACTATGTATTTTCTATAAGAATGTTGCCTATTATCTATGGTCTGCGGGTTGGGCTCCATTCAAAATATTATTGAATTTACAGAGATCATGTGCATTCAAAATATTCTGCAAAATGACGAAACCATAGACTAAATTTGTCGCCGTGATAGTACGCGACATGCATCTCAATATAATCACAACTTAAGACTCTTTTTTTCTAATCTATTTAGTTCTCAGAACTGATTACCTACCTTTTTTTCTATGTATCGTCGGTGTTTTGTAAAAAGGGCGAATTAACCAAAATGCTATTTTACAGGAGGAGGATTTTTAACTATTGACATTTATTTGTTTATGACCTGTGGATGATTATAAATATCTAACAAATTTATAATAAAGCATATAAAGAACACTGTCATTATAATAGGCATTATTATATAATATTTTAAAAGGCCTAATATGTGACATTCACTTTTTATTCGTAATTTTAATTAATTTAATTTTAGTCGATTATCGTTTTTCAGTACTTTCCTGTGGAGATACAAATTCGCCGTTTTTACACAACAAAGCTAGTGGGGTTAATATTGTATTTTCATTAAAATCTCGATTTCGCCAAAATGGTTGATTCGCCCTTTTTACAAAACACCGACGATATGTACTTAATTTTTCGAATATACCAATAATTGAAGGCGTCCCATAAAAAGGGTCTATATCAGGGAATTATGGGAACTGAAATACCCAACGGGTCAGGAGAAACAGGCAACTGATCTCGAATGTGGAAGAATATGGGATAAAATTAAACACGTGTCAAGGATACGCTTGTATTACATTCTGACAACTGCTGTCGTTGTATGCACTGACGCTCATTCAATATGGGTGTATTTGAAGGTTACAGCACACTATTGTGGTTCATTTTCGTAGGACACTCGCATTCAAAACCCTGCGTCAAAATGTAGTGTATTTATTAATCTATTCTATGGTCTATATGCAATAACAACAATTTCAATATTTTATAGATATTTATTGTTTTGAAAGATAGTAGAAGTATTTTCCTATCTTAAAAATAATATTTTATGCTAACACATAATGGAGCAAACAAAAGAAACACAAAAAAAAAATCAAATTAGTAAAAGTATCAAATTGTACATCACATAGAACCCTCCCCCACGTTAGCCAACATTTTCGAATGAATTTTGATAAAGTATGGCGATATTATGAAAATATTAGGGATAGAAATACCGGTATTACAGTATTTATCAATACCGAAATACCGGTTTTAAAAATCCAAAATACCGAAATTTTCGGTATTAAGAAAGCACACTCGTTTACGTTTTTGAAAATGAATTATAAGTTATGTGCTGCTAAAGTGCAAATATATTGAGTGAATCCAACAGAGGTGAAAAAATAATAAAACAAATTTCATCAAATATATTTATATAAGTAATTGTCGCTAAGAATTATCATAATATTATTTCGAAATATAAAACATCCGTGACAAAAATGTTCAATTATTCTTTAATTATTGATGACTGTACAAGCGTTGAATTTAAGAAGCTTTTTCTGCAGCCGGTCTCATTTGCATTTGATGAACTTTTGAGAGCTTTAGTTAAAATTATCAATATATTCAAATTACTTGTAAAAAATCACTAGTTCTACAATTCTTATCAATACATATTTTTAAATGTCATCATAATAAATGTAGGTATGTAAGTTTTTGCTATAAAATAATATTTTAAATATATATATATTTATTGATAAGCACCTACTTCTGTTTTTTTTATGTTTAAGAAATACCGAAAAACTGGTATTGACATTTTCATTCAGTATTGCAATCCCTAACTGTTATATGTGTCGCTGAGTTTCAATACCCGCTATAATACTTTTTCATTATGTTGAGAAAATCAATAAAAACTTTTTGAACAAAAAAGGTTTTTGAATGTTTCAGTAGTGTTATAGCGGGATTTGATAGACACATTGATTTTGTTTCATAAATGACAGTTAATCGTAGCGGCTTTTGATAGAGGCGATAAAATTTTCATGTAGAGATTTTAATAACGAATACAACGATATATATATATCTTAATTATTTCAAAAAAGTGTTATACTGGGTTTTGAAACTCAGCGACACATATAGGCCATAATATATACAATTATATAGAACCTTTTTATCAATTTATTCAATTAATATGATGACAACCTTCTTCTTTATAAATGTTTATTATGAAAAGTGGATCTGAAAAAGGACCCCCTGATCTACTAAAATTTATATAAAAACTTAAAGAGTCAGGAAGGTATTATCGTTTCTTAGAAGAATGGCATTTATGACTAACTGCAACTCACTTCAGCGATTTTGATGGGGTAACCACAAGGCACCATCTGGTAGAGAAAGGGTTTCTTCAACATAGGATGAGATGAATTAACAGCGACTATGCGGTATTGTTGTATTATAATATTAATTAAGACATATCAAAAATAGCACATTGAATGTTGTCAATCATGTCCGAAGTGAGCATGCTTCTTCCTTTCTCTGTGAAAGTCTTCCTGTTACTGGCTCTTATTAGTTTCGCGGCAGAATATGAGGCTACTGCCGGTGGCAACATCGGCCCGTGATCGACCGTGTTGTTGAAGTGAAGATGTCTCGTCGCCCAGAAGAAATAAGTGGCCGTAGCTCCAGCCAGCATGTCCCCCTGACCCGTGGACCGCCTGGCCGATCCGCCTTCGCTCAATGTCCAAGTGTGCTCTTTATACTTGCTTATTCCCATATCCGTGCAGCCTTTCCTGAATATATATATATTGTCCCCGGTTTTTTTGAAGTCGATATTGATGGAACTGTCGCTGGACGACGAGGACATCTTTAATTCGATGTAGAGCTTCTCGAATTCTTGGGAATTCGTCATGAATATAACGCCGGGCATCGGATAATTGTAGAAAAGCTTAATAACAGCGGCTGTCAAGAAATATTCGTCGAAGTCGACTACGAGTGGCTTACGTTCTTTTTTGCATTGCTCGACAATTCTGGGCAACAAATTGGCGACATACACTTCCCTCTCTAAGCCCGGTCCCAGCACGATGACGTCCATTAGTGTTATCATTTCGAACAATTTATTTCCGATGTTGAACACGGGGTATACGAATATCTCAGGGTTGTATGCTTTAATGGGGTTTGCGGCGATTAGTGTTGAAAACACATGCACAGAGTCGGCACCGGTCTGAAAGTATAAAATGTGTTTTATCACTTAGTATTCCTCCTAGGGTCGTCATATCGAAAGAAAGTTTATCGAAACTGAAATACCATTTCTTTTTAGATATGACAAAAACACAGTATTTTTTAAAAAAAAAAAAACAGTTACAATACCCATAATACTAAATTTAGATAATAATTGTGAAGAATGACTATTTAATAAATTGTACAAAAAGTTTTGTAAATAGCATCTAATCTCGTCTCGTTCGAAAGTATATAATATTTATTATGTTATGCCTTAAAATGCCCATGATGGCCAAGCGGTTACGCGGCAGGCTTATAATATTGTGGGTCTCAGATCTCACATATTTACATGTTGTTTTCAATGTGTGTATGGACCTAATAGGTTGAGCAAGTGGCTAACATCCATTATTTGATCCTTGTAGGATCGAGCATGTTGATATAATGTAATATGTATTTTTGAAAGTATTAAAGTTATTTGGAACTATAAAATGCTAGTTATATGTTATCCGGTAAACATTTTGAAATGTTTCTGAATTGGTTTTAATAAATTTTATACTCATACTTGATAAAGTTCACTATATGTAGGCTTACTATAATTATGAAACTCTAAACTGGGACAGGAACGGGATATATGGCAAAGAAACAAATTTAACCTTCACAAACTGTTTAAAAGTATGTAAAAAAAAAGAATGCAGACCTGCAGCAGAAATTTAAATTAATTTATTTATTGTACCAGTCCGCATTTCTCGTTGGAATGTACTTTTTTCGCACCCTTCTCCGCTGTCTCATCACATAATATACGCTACTACGGTCAATCATGATACGGGACAAAATGCCGGGACGTCGGGACCAATGTGTGAAACCGGGACATATGGTAAGCCTAACTATGTGTGAAACATATAAGTACTGTCAAATATTTTTAACGTGGTGAAATTTTTTTTTTTGACCATGTCCGAACCTAATAAGACTATAATGGACCCTCCACATGGAGAGGTTTGTATTAACAGATTTTGTTTTTATGAGAAATGGATGTTAACCATTTGCCCAACCTATTAGGTCCATACTATGACTCAAACACGAATTGAAAAACATGACGTGTATTTGCCAGACCCAGGATTCGAACCTGGCACCCATGACGTTATAGACCAATACTTAAACCCCTCGGCCATTGTGGATTGAATACCAAGTGATGAAACACATGAAGTAAACGTTTGTTATCTTGAAAAGATTTATATTCACAGAGAAGATAGAAATTTGAAATCTAGTTGCCATAGACCAAGACTTTGGCGGCAGTTTTGGTTTATAACTTAATATGAGACAGGTCATTGAACGCAGGAGTTACACAAAAACCTCTGAATGCCCTTAATATTGAATGCGCGTTGCATTTGCGTGACAAAATTTAATCTATATTACAGTACAGATGTCAATATCAAAAATAACATATTATTCATTAACACGTGATTAAGTTTATCTCATATTCTCCACAATTGAGAAAGAACCTTCTTACAACTAACTACACCCAGAAAGCAACGCACTATTATTTTTGTGTTCTCAGCTTTCTTCTGTACTTCAACTGATACGGTACCTATACAATCAACCAAAAAAATAAAGTTAAATTACCTTCAGTGCTGCCATGGCTGCAAAGTACGGTGATCCAGTATTATCCAAGCACCCTCCGATGATGCCGACAGTGCCCATAAACCCAGTCAACCGGTCTTTGTTCGCATTTTTGGGTACAATCTTCTCCACGTACATCGACATGCCATTGTCATCTCTTTTGCCCGGCTCCCTACAATCTGTATTCCTGTAAAACGCCTTTGTACTTGGCTTACAGAAAACTACTGTCAAATTCAATAGGACAAATAATAACAACTTTAAACCAATCCTGTTACTGTTCATTTTAGTTTTGTTACGTGTTTGACAGTTCGCTTAATATATCTGTTATTATTTGTATGTTTAAAGCAATTTACAATACGACTGATCTTTGATTTAAATATTATGTGACGTCTATCAGTATGTAATAAAATAAATTCCCCGTTTTACCAACTTTCATAAGAATTTTACTGAAGTATATCTATCAATGTTTAGATAATAATTATATTATGTTTGTTCAATTTTTGTATTGTTTTTCAGGGGTATTAAAGACTTTTTTAAATATCTTTATTGCATAAATAAAAATATTTAATAAGATGTGACGCTGTCAAAAAATATACTTCAATATGGATAACCTCTTATCACTTATAATTAGTAGTAGTTATCTCGCACTATGAGGCCGTGATCGACCGTCTGCTCACACAAATTTTAAACTAAAATTACTAGCCACTGTTGATTGCAGTGGCGAAGAGTAGAGGTAGGCTGGATAAACCCATAAACAGTGCACATTAAACTTTGTTAGTCATACGTATTTATTTTGTTTTCATTGAAATAACACTACAATTTAGAGATGGTGTTGGTTAGTTTTTAAAATTCAATTAAAATGAGTAAACCAAGTTATAATAGATAATAGTCAAATAATACTCGTCTCTATAAAATATCTAAAATTATGCTATTAAATCATACATAACTTTGAATATTTTATAGGTAGAATAATATTTTTTATTTATTAAAGTTTGGTTTATGCAAGGCTTTATCAATTAAAAAAATGAACCAACAATATGTGTAATATGAGGCGTCTAATTACAAAAAGCGACAAGTTCACAATTCAATATTTTCGTGAAACAACGTTTTTATGTTTCAAGCTTCAATTATTTGTTTTAACGTGAGATTATTTTTTCCGTTGTATTCTATGTCGAAATTAGATTGACGAGATTGACATTTTTTTCAGCCGATAAACTCTTAAATGTAATAAATATAGGCAAAATAAAATTGGACGTAGCGCTATTTGTACCTCATTTTTTAATTTACTCCGCATAAGGCACATATTTCCATGGCACTGTCATGATTAGATGCTACAGCATGGGAGAAGCCTTTTTCAATATTGAACGTTCCCTTATTGGTTGACTTAAACACGCACGAAATCAACCAAGCTTTTAAACACGGACTTGGCGCTTTTTGTAATAAATCGAGACTTAAAATATTATTTTTCGTAGGGTTATGTCGCGTTTTGGAATTCACACAATATCAATACATATTGTGTAAAATTATACAAAGAATATGTGCGTATTTTTTTCTCGATTTTGACCAAATGTGGACTTATCGCTTTTTGGAATTAGACGCCTCATATGTATTTTTAATCCAACGAAAACAAATAAGTACCTATGAATAAAAATGTGCCAAATTTTGTCGTATCACCCAAAATAGACCAAGTTAATTTTGAATTATTCAATAAAAACAAATACGTATAACTAACAAAGTTCAGTGTGCATTATTTATGGTGGATGTTAACAGCCTACATCCACCCTTCGCCACTGCTCGATTTATTTGCATAATCTAAAAAATTAAACACACAGTGACATCTGTTTGAATAATTATAAAATACTAAGCTACAAAGAGTTTCGCTCTACATGTGATAGATAGATAGTGTCATAGTAATATCGTGAGGCATAGAAAAGGTTTATAGGACGCCCATTAATAATCCGATCACTGAAGTAACGTCTATCTAATCTCAATGGAATCTGATCATTACAAGCATAATTGACAAGATAAAAATGTATGTAAGACGTCGCTATCTTAAAATCCGACAATGTCTTAAAAAATAGTCACGCTGTATGGAAACACCAGACATCTAGCGAATAGTTTACTGTATAACCAGAAAAATGAAACTGTACATTTGCAATGAGAAAATTGTTTTTATTGAAAGTCTGGCTCAATATAATGTAAATTGATGAAAAAAAATGATAAATGAAAGAACTACCTTAGAGCTATCTACTAAAGGGCGTAAAATTGAATAACAATCGTAATATAATTTATAATCTATTCTTATTTGGGAGTTTAAAATATCCAATCTACGATTAATGTATCACAGTAAGTTGTATATAAAAATACTAAAAAGCATTCCCTTAAAGTCCCATAGAATTGATGAATTTCGGCATAGTAGATGCATAAAATGTTTCTGCAAGGTAAAGGGCGCCAGGAAATTGATCCATCAAAATTGGAAGGGCAAGTTTTCTCATAAATTTGTTCCATGTTGTGTTAAGGCTTGCGGTGGAGATATATTTATTTAAAAAGAACGATTACAGCGTCTACAAATGGAGCCGGTACAGGGTGCGCTGACCTGTTAAAAGACAGGGTCTGACTGACTGGTCTCCAAACGCATTAGCTGTTGGCGACATCGACCTGACAAGGTAGGTAAAATATATCATGTTACAACAATCTATTCTTAAATTTAGTTTAAAATGTACAACAAAAATATATAACCAAATCTTAATATTATTCAATAATTAGTCCTAGTTAAAAGACCACCATAAGTCAGTTCCTACCTAACCTACAAAGGAAAGTTATATAAGTGGATGATGGAAAGTACGGTAACAAAATGTGTTATCAACTATTTTTTATCAATTGTATAACAGTATTCCACATTGGACTAATTGGTAGAGTGGCTGTATCTGAATTAATACGGAGTCACAGGTTCGATCTTCCGGCTGAAAAATGCAAGTTGTTTTATTTAATAATGTTTTAATTTGATCCAGTGATATAATCCAATCGGTTGGACGAATGGTTAACAGCTGTTTCTCGTAAAAAGTCTGTTAAAATAACCTCCATTCTGTGGAGTCCCATATGCTCTGAATCTGATTCTTTGTAAGGTGCGTGCAATGTCTGGCGTCACAACTACTCCTAGACATTCTGCATTATTCCCATATGTTTAGCGAGTCCTTTTATATCATTAGGATTACATTTTAAAAATATCAAATCCCCTGTTAATTATTATTTATCAATAATATTGAACTATCACCCAAAACGTACAAAAATAAAATTGTGCACTGAGAAAATGTTTGCCGTTTTATCATACACATTACGGTTAAGGTCAGGTCAGATCTTGACTTGACATGCGTTATAAAAATGCAAGCTAAAAATTAGATGAGATATTGAAATATGAGTCTGGTAAATTGTACGTAACATTTTCTACAAGCGAATTATGGCCGAATACATTTGTGCCCATTGCAGATGACAGGAAAGCATTGAAACCAAATTAACATTATCTTCGACTAGCATTTCGCCGAGCGGTGATTTGTATGAATTTTAAAAATACCTGCCATTATTCACAAAGTCTATTTCAGGACAATAAGAGATGTTACAATTATTCAATTGCTACTTCAGTGAAACAGCAAATAATTTTCATCTATAGGCGCGACGAAATTTTGTACTCGCTGGCAATCGGAGACCGAACGTCGAGGTGTGAATATGACAATTTGTTTCGTGATGGTGACGGGGGTATTAATTCTTAAATCGTCTAAAGATGACTAAAAACGTTACCCATTTACTTGAAAAAGAAAACATGTCAATGAATATATTATTATTTTTACTAATAGAACAATAAACAGAACATTAAATGGACGCATGTTGGATTTATATGACAAATTATATTTCATTCGGCATGCGTCATTTGCATCCGCAACCCGTAATCTGCGCATCGCCTAGCCACGATCTTTTTAGACCATGCCTCAACTTGGAGGTATAGCCGTAATCAAATGGTAACAAATATTTGATAACAATAGCAAATTCGTTAGAATTGAACTGTAACAGTGATATAGTACCACTTTGGCATTATAGTACCTGCACACTTACATGGATTTACTGGCAACAATAGTGTGTAAATTAAATTATCGCGATAAAAACTGTATACACGCAAAAGTGCTGACTTTCTCGCCAATTGCATTCTTCAAGCGTAGCGAGACGCGATTTTGTCATTGTACAGTGCTATTTGCCCGGTTGTGAAAATTAGTAAACGTATTTGGTTTCTTTTCTGGGCAGGTTCGCCACTGTCGTTCTACTGCGCAGGCGCATATATCGCACAAGTTCCAACTATTATGTGAAAATTGGGAAGCCGCTGAACTTTTTTGATCCATGCATGCAAACTTGCAGGATAATATGTCTTTACTCATGCATTGTATTGTTATGGTCTCAATAATATGTACGTAGTGTCAGCAGTAAATAATCCATACATCCATAAATCCGTACAGATATGGTCGGACCGCCACGGTGTCGAGCGAGAGAAAGTGATGTAATAGGCGTGATGTAAGCGCAGACCAGAATAGCAACTGTAACAATAATCATATTCGACTTGCCCAATTTCCCCACACTGGAAGAAATCGCATTTGCGCATGTTCAAGATTAAATTGTACCACTATAACGTCTATAGGTACCCTACATCGTTTATAGGCTAAATATGTATCTACTGCTATTCTTGGTCTGGACTGGGTTTTAGAGTCAAGTCTCATGGTGATGAAAATTTAGCATGTTGCTTGACCCTCAACCATTTGTGTTTTATGGTCTTTCCGTGATATACCCAACATGCACGTTTCCATGCTACGCTGCGCCAATATAAGTATGTTGTAATCGTTTTGAATGAGTCAGACATTCATAGGTTTTTAAAAATATGCAGACAACAACTGTTATACTTTTATGCTGTTGCGAAAAAATAATTATATTTCAGGTACCTTACCTATACGTAGAGTAGTATTTTTTAGTCGTGTCTCATGCGAGGTCATTTCAGCGAGTGTATGGGCAAGGGAAAATGACTCTAAAACATATGTTTGTCTTACTTCTTTCTACCTATCTGCGTTTTTAGTAATCCCCCCTGCATCGCTTGTCCGCTAAGACCATAGATAATATACGTAAAGCTAAACGACCTCGCATGCATAAGGACTAGGGATTCCAATCCCGGGATCCCGAGCTATTTTCGATACCTATGAATCCCGGGATTAATAAACATAATACCGGGATTTCGGGATTGATTTTTTTATCAATTTTTATGGAAAATAAAATAAAAGCGAAAATACAACAGAAAAAATACTTTTATTATAAAATAACTACAGTAGAAATAAACTGAGTTTGAATGAAGTTTGATTTATACCCATGTGTAGGTTGCCGATTCATTTAATTTTTTCACATACATTATTAAAAATGAGAAAGATTGAAAAAAAACTATGCTTCACACTTTTAACAAAGTAATTCCACCATGATATCATACGTTTTACGGCAGTTTCATATTTGGCTGACTAATTATTAGATTTATGAAGCGGAAAGGCCATAAGTACGCCATGATTATTTGCTTTACTATTTTAAATCTCGCTAATCCATTCATTAAGTATTTACTATCAGTAACAGCAATCTCCTATTACATTCACATTATTATTTACTCCATTAAACTTATGTATTTCCAAGATTGAACGTATACAATATTAACAATAAATGCCTTAAATAGTATCAATAAATTATTTTTGACCGATTTTATCAATGTTATTTGTAAATATAAAAATTTTATATTAACAAAGGAAAAAATGCCAATCCCGGGATTGTCAAATTGTAATCCCGGGATCAGAATTTTGGCTCGGGATTGGATTCCCTAATCAGGACTAAAAAAGCACTTCTTTAGTGTGAGGCCTCAGTGCCAGCGTTCGGCGCAGCGTTGAGCGTTTTGCGCAACTCAAACGTATAACCGTATAAATATATAACCAAAAAAAGACATTGTCTACGAACATTTTCACACACGGTTATACGTTTGAGTTGCGCAAAATGCTCAACGCTGCCACTCAGGACGTACACTTAGAGTGCCGCGAAAATTTAATATTAAATTTGGAAGAGTTTGCAGTGACGCAAAAATGGTTGAAAATCACTTTGAGAACATAAATATGACCAACTGACTCTCTCACTGTTGTGTCAAGCGGGGTCAATAATAATTATCATATTAATTCAGATAATAAGTTGCTTTTAGTAGGTATATTACATACTTTATATATTTTTACGATAAGTAAAACAGTGTAAAAGTACGAAATATAATAATGTAAAATAAAATAGCAGTATATATCTAACTTCATTATGTTCAAAACTCTAGTATTGTTTATTTTGACATTTCTAGTGTTTACATCAACATGTCAGACTCTTGATGATCCAGCATATTCCAGATACAGTGGCTGCCGTGAGCCTAGTGTCAACGATGATCAGTTTGTGGCGAATGTCCAAACCATTATTCCGACTTCGGGATCCAAGGGATATCTTGGGATCATTGGAATCGTCGGAGGTGGTCATACTTACACCGGGAAACCTTATTTTGCTGCGTTGAGCGCCTTAAAGGTGAGACAACTCGATTTCGTGTCGTACGTGTGCCTATGGACAGGGGCGGATTTAGATATTATGGTGCCATACTCGCAGCACTGATTGATTACATAAAAAACAAGACCTTTAAACTATCTACCTAACGAAAAGTAATATTTCATATACTTAAGTATTTTTTTTTATTGTAGTTATATCTACTTTAGGCGCGTTTGGAAAATCAGATCAGACTGTACTTTTGGCGTGTGACATGTAGCACATAATTTATTATTCACACGAAAAAAATCGCACTCGATTGGATTCGAACCGCGATTGTTCGGTTATCAGCCGAACGCACCGCCTTTACGCCACAGTATAATAATGCAATAGTGACGATTATACAGTATAATATTATAGTTTATTCCGTTGCCTAGGCAGCGAATTTATTATTATATGTACGAAGAATTGTTCCGTTGCCTAGGAAACGAATTTATTATTGTCGGCCATTTGCAATTCCTTACGTAAACAAACTATTATACGTCATAGTGGCAGTTGTTACATTAAAAATATAAACAACGATAAATAATTATATAATTTAGTAATATAATTTGAAGTGTATAGAAATAAACCAACGGCGTTCCAATAAACGGTACTTTTTCTTGAGTATGTAATTTAACAAGATAATTTAGAACTAGTCGAATAATCTAGGTTATGGCAAGTTTTGTTTTTAATAATGTTACGCCAAAAAAGTATAACTTCTAAGGCACGTACATAAGTACACACACCGATTTTTTTTACCAAAATGTACCAAAGCAATATTTTTCTAATTGACACTCAATAATGTGTAATTCTTCAAAATTCCTCAGCCAGTGCTTACTTCCACAGTAAGTCTTCAGTAGTATAGGAATTTCTTTTCCCACGATGGCCGAGCGGCTTACGAGTCGGCTTATAATATCGTGGGTCCCAGGTTCGAGTCCTGGGTCTGGCATTGATATTGTTTTTCATTTTGTGGTTGGAGTCAGAGTATGGACCTAAAGTGACAAAAAACAGAAAAATCTCCAGTCTGTGGATTCCCTTATATTATGATCTTTTATTTTTATTATCATAATTGAGATTATATACATAATTTGAAAACATACTAGAAAAAATCTTAAAAAAAATACGACGCTCGACATGACTTGAACATGTATTCACTGGATTCGTGCCAATGTGGTTTACCGATTAAACTACGGACGTACTACTCAATTACGACGAAATTAACTAGTAGTATGTACTTACGTAGTTTTGTCAAGAACTTTCACTTTCTTTTCACATTTAAAAAAATTGAGTCCTACGCTTGCACTCATAGCATCGCTAAGTTCGTACCTGCCTAAGAAATTAAGATTCTATGGCACTATGTCGATTTCTGATAGTTCAAGCTTTACGACCTAGGCAACGACAGCAACAGACACACTGGCGCATCCAGGATTTAATATTGGGGGGGCCCAAAGAGGAGAATGTAAATTAGTCCCATAGGCTCTTTTTCTTCTTCACAGCCTAATTTCTCGTTTATAGGTCTTTTGTCTATTGCACTCGGTGTACCTACACCATGGTCCCCACATCCTGAGACAGGCCCTCAGGCTTAGATATTTGGCGGGCCCCCTACCTACCGCTAAGATTAAAGATAGTGTAAAACACTACATTAACATTTTTCAAATTGTGTTTTAGTTCAAATTAAGGGTACTTATACAGTGAATCATTCGCGATTTTTAGTACATCTACTTTAATAATAGAGCTGTCGAGTATCGACACATAATAATAAAAATATATATTGCACAATTAAATAATTAATAAAAATGTTCATGGCCATACAGTAGCACCGCAGGCGACTTTTTTTTACTGTTAAAGCTTATTTCTGATGTGTGTTTATCTCACTTATCTGGTCAACCCGACACGCCGGGCCCCCACAGCATGCACCCCCAGGCTAGAGCCTTGTCAGCCCTCCCCAGCCATGACCTACACCACTCCGGAATTCGGGTGGACACCCAGAATTTTTTAACAGTTCCATTAGGGATTGCGTTTCTAAAAAAACCTGACATTAATTAGTGTTTTGAAATTTTTGTGTTAGAAATTAAAATCTAAGAAATTTTTCTAAAAATGTGCTGGAGAATTACAAATCATTTTTTGCCGTGTTTTTATTTCTCTAAGCCCAACGGTATAGTTTATTGGCTTTCAATTTCAATGTTTGACTAATGAAATACGTATGACTGACAAAGTTTATTGTGGACTATTATTTATGTCAGATCTTAACAGCCTACCTCCACCCTTCACCACTGCCATATACCAGCGGTGGCGAATCTATCGTAAGCGTGCCATGTTTGAAAAACTTTTGGTTTCGTTGCTAAGCATTCCAGTGTAGCTGGGATCGTTCCAGAAAAGAATACCTCAATCTGGTTATCTCCATGCGTCGCTTCATATATTTATATATTCACCAGTTACACAGTTAAGTGCAGTGACGTCCCGTGGGGGTAGGCAGATTGAGCGTCGCTTGGGGGCGGCACTTACTTGAAGGGCGGCAAGCCGAGGAAAATCATTTGGTATATATAGGAATAACTACCTAAACTGAGTACTTAATACCGAAAATATCTTTCTTTTCAAAGATTCAACTCACTGGTTGGAAACAAAATGTATTAATTAGCATAAAGGACTTTAATTTTTGTCAGGTTTGCGATGTCTAATTTTTTTCCCCTTCCAGTTGCCCTTCGACGTCCTTGGTGACCAGAAACGACACGAGCACGGGTATTCAAAAATATTGTATAAAAATGGGGCGGCATTTTGTCTAGGGACGTCACTGGTTAAGTGTTTAATTCATATGTTTGCAGGTAGGTGCCGACGTTGCGAACATATTCTGCACAAATGCCGCTGGTCCTCCCATACAGTCAATGAGTCCCGATCTCATAGTGCATCCCTTCCTGGACACCAACTTCGAGAAAGCGTTCCTACTCATGCACAAGATGGACGTGATTCTCCTTGGGCCAGGACTCGACGAAAACGGACACAGCATCAACGTCATAAACAGAGTTGTCACTCTTTGCAAGACATCTTATAAACCTCTGATATTACACTTGGATGAATATTTTTTGACCCAAGCAACCATCAATTTGCTCTTACATTACCCTTCATCTGGCGTCGTGATGATCACAAACGCTAGACAGTTTGAAAAGGTCTACCCGTTTATAAAACGCGTGGGTACTTTAAGCGACAGTCGCTTGGACATTAATTTTGATAATCTGGGAAACTTTTTAATAATGCGTACCGGTTGCACAGACGTGGCGGTGAGTGCGAAGCCATCGACTTCTTGGTGCAACAGTAGAGGGGATCCTCCTCTAAAAACTATCAGACAAAACGAGATGATATCTGGAGCTACTGCCACATACTTCTATTGGGCTTTTAAAATGTTGCCAGCAAACTATACGTCAGCCAATGGAGACATGTTCCCTGCGGCTTTCGCTACGTATTCCGCATCAAAACTGGTGAGACAGGTGACCAAAATGGCCATCGATGAAATCGGAATCAGTGCTACTACGAAGGATATAATTGGCAATATCCATCTGGCACTATATGGGGCGGCATGATTCCGTTTGACTTTAACCATGAAACACAAGATCAATGGGAACTGGCTTATTACTATCCAGTATGTTATAACAGGGTACTCAAACTTGAACACGTGTTATAGAACAATAATATTATTTATTTTCGATAGTTCGTCTGCCTCATATTAATAAATAAATACGTAAACATAATGCGCATTAAATATTTGAGGACAGTCAACGCGCTTTGTGTCCCTTGGTTGTATGTCTGCTGTTGTAATTGCTGCACGCCCGGTAGGGTAAGCCAGTTCCCAATAACTTTGTGATCCCTGACTTTAACATTATTGTATTCAGGGCCGCACTAAGGGTGTTTGCCGCACACTATAATATTATATAAAAAATAAAATTTTAAAAAACGAACTTAATGTTTATTTATTTTGTTCATCAAAATATAACATGTTGGTCGGGCCAATATGCTTGCCCTCATTCCTTTCTTCCCAGCTACTTCCAAATCCCTTATTTATTATTGTCACAAGACCAGACAACGAACAATTGCTGGTCATCAGGCGACAGTGATTGAATAACATTCAGTTAGCTCGAGTAACATCAAGAAAGCGGTCGTGTGCGGGCTTGCTATAGCTTAGCCGTTGTTAACTACCGAGTGACTCAAAACACATATGTTTGACCTTCGTTGCACTAAATCTGATACGGTTTGAGCGAACGTCGCGTCTATCATCCATCCTGAACTTGTCATCATCATTTATCAACTTCATATAATATCATCCATCAAAAATGTCCCGTCGTGAACACCGAAGCAGCTCCAGCGCGCGCCAGCCCTCTCAACATAAAGGTCAGTGTCTGGCATCCTGTGTAACCCCCCCCCCCCTTGGTCCGTAATCCATCAACCAGCACCATCCTCAAATTACAGTCCAGTACTAAAAGCGCCACTATATAATATTATAGACCATATATTTTCCTTTTCAGACAAAACTTTCCATATTTCACAAACGTTGTGTCACCCAAACACAAATTCCCAGGAGGCCCATATGGTCTTATTGGGATCGGACATGGTCGGGGGGGGGGGGTTGAATCAGTCAAAGTACATTAGAGTGCATGGCCATCTCAGTCTTAGGTAACTGCTCCTAAAACATTCCCAGTCATAAAAACGAATGATGCTTCACATCAAACGTAGGGTCTTTCTTTGTGATACGCCCGATTAAGACCGGGTGTGGTGATTTGGCCATTAACTTCAATCCCTAGAGCAGGGGTGGCCAACCTTTTGCATACCATGCGCCAATTTTTTTCACAGACGACTTCAGATGCGCCATACAACTCGAAACTCAAGCACCTTTTCTACCTTCTTACGTGCATGTTTGGGGTTGGAAAATAGGGATAAGGGTAGGATCTGCTTCGCTTAGGGGAGGAAAAGGAAGGAACTCAATCACGCAATTAAATTAATTAATTTATGCCCGTTCAAAAAACACTCGTTTATTATTATAGCGCCAATCTACAATAGTCAGAAATGTCTCTTGAACGAGAGGGTGATCGCTGTCGTGGACCCCGCTGATGGTGCTACAGTTGCCGAAGAGTCTCGTTTGGTGAAGATAACTCTGGACCACAGTTGTTGGATGTGATTAGAGAGAGATATAGAGAGAGCTCTGAGCGGGATGGAGCACTGAGAGCTTTTGAGCGTTTGGATTTCGCTAGTCTTTCAATGTTTGGTGTTAAATTTGTTACTGAGAGAGCAGCAGAGAATTCTTCAAATTTGAATCAGTTATTTGTGATCTTGTTTTGCTTTAAGGTGTTGAAAATATGAAGATGGATTCAGCTATGGCGCCTACTTCAAAAGAATAAGTAGGCGCAAAGATGCAATGCGCCACTTGTAATCATCCAATACGCCATGTTTGTCGCATGGACCACGGTTTGGCCACCACTGCCCTAGAGTAAAGAATAACTTATTAGTAGGTACCTATTGAGTTTTTATCACTGCAACGTAACAAACCAATAACATGATATTGAGTGTAACTTCTTCAAATTAATTTATTATCAAAGCTATAGGGGGAATTCTCAAAATCTTAGAAATACCCAATAGTTCACTGATATTGTGTCAAGGGTCAGCTGTTTGATAAAACATAATATCACTTATTTGCGATACATGAGACGACATCAGTACAAAAAGTATCAAAGCAAAAATCACACTACTCTCGAACTGTAGGTAAACAAAAACGATAATATGAAAGCAATTTCGTTAATATTTTTGACGTTTATGGTGTTCAAGGCGGAGTGCCACACCATGGACGATTCGGCGTACTCCAGATACGCTGACTGCCGCACGCCGACTTCCCATGACGACTACTTCGTGGCGAACGCCTCTATTAGAGCCATCCCGGTTCTGGAGCCAGACAAGTCCAAGGGCTACCTTGGGACTGTAGGGATTGTTGGAGGGGGGCATACTTTTTCGGCGAAGCCTTACATTGCTGCGTTGAGTGCGTTAAAGGTAAGATAATGTCAATTAAAATTCTTATAAATCTGTGGGCATACATTCTTTTATTATTGAAGTCAGGTCACAGCGCTCGAAATGGACCGGAACGCACCGGAGCACAGCTCCTGTTCGTGAATTCCTCGAGATTATCGCTCCGTCTCGTGGAAAAATGAAAAATTGCATTAGGATTCATGAACAAACCATTTACACATTTAAATACATTTTTTAAATGTATGCGAAACTGAAAACTCAATTTTCATATACCTCGCCGACAACATTATGCCCAAATCTTGCATGCCACAAAACTGTACCAGCAAACCGTCTAATCTTGACAGGTACCTATATAACAAAAAAATCTACTAATTACATACACTCTTTTTATATAATCTTACATAAATATTTTAATATTTTCGAAAAATTATCGAGCGCTCCGGTTCGTAAAATTGCCCATTTCAAACGCTTAGTCAGGATTGAAGGCAAAATGAAATCCTACTAGAGTACTACTAGAGACATCTAGCGGTGGAGTTACAAAGCATACACGTTAATACAATTTGATGAAATAAAATCTTAACTGTATCTTATCTATTGTTTTGATTTAATTTATAAAAGTTACGAACAGTTTTCATAGCACATTGGTATATATTTTTGCGTGAAACATGATTCAAACCGTGTCCGGAAACTTGTACGTATGCAGTTCGCCGTATCACACTTCACCGTGAATGGCTGTAGGTAATATTATGGCCGTATATTAAAAACCATCCAACCTCTTTGGGTCGTAAAGTAGGTAAGGTACTGACATAACATTCATCTCTAAATAAAACACGGTTTTTGGCAGTGTACACTATAGATACTTCAGGAAGCCAGCAGCAAACAAATTTTGAAAATAGCCGATATACTGGATTATTTGTTAGGTAAGGTTAGGTTTTCATTCTTGAATTCGTGAACTTCGCCAAGATCAGTTATGAAAATTGAATTAATGTTCATATTGAATCTAATAAAATAATTGGAGACCGTATAATATACCTACGGTCATCTTTTTCCGATAAGAAAGCTCACGGCGAACTGTGTTTACTTACAGTTTACATGTAACCGATTCAAACACGTAACTGCTTTGTATAAATATTTCAGTCCTAAAATTACATTAAATTCCATGGACTCTACCTATTTAATTTCGAAGTATCACAATTCACCGTGAACTGTTGTATTGGATAAAGATTGCCGAAATAAACCATAACAAAATCCCTGCAACTAACATCAAAGGGGCCTGCCTACTATATAACAATTCAAATTGATACCTTTTTTACTTGTTACACTGACATGTCTTTTCATTTTATTTTTTTATCATGCAGGGCTTTAAAATCAGTCAGTCCTCGGGCCATGCCCTTCACTGAATGATATTTATATACATATATTTTTGCAGCAGCCAGCAGCAAACAAATTTTGAAAATAGCCGATATACTGGATTATTTGTTAGGTTAGGTTAGGATTTCATTATTGAATTCATGAATTTTGTCAATATCGGCATTGAAAATTGAATTAATATTCATATTGAATCTACTAAAATTGGAGACCGTATAGTACTTATACCGTCATCTCTTTCCGATAGGCTCACGGCGAACTGTATTACGGTGAAAATATTTTACGTACAATTTACAAAAATATCCTGTTTTAGGTTGGTGCCGACGCTGCTCACATATTTTCCACAAATGTGGCTGGTCCAGCAATTCAATCGATGAGTCCCGACATCGTCATCCACCCGTTCCTGGACACCAACATAGAAAAGATGATACTGGCTCTAAACAAGATGGACATAATACTCCTCGGACCGGGATTCGACGAAAACGGCCACAGCATCAACGTGATCACCAGAGTCGTCAACTTGTGCAAGACATCTAAGAAACCCCTCGTCTTACACCTTGATGAGTATTTTCTGACGCAAGCTACTGTCAACTTACTTTTAAAATTCCCATCTCCAGGTGTTATAATGATCACGAACAGCAAGCAGTTCGAAAAGATTTACTCGTTCATTAAACTTGGCAACACTTTTAGTGAATCCCAATCGCATATTAAGTTTGATGATTTGGATAACTTTTTGATTATGAGAACTGGATGTACTGATTCTGGTATGAGTGCGAGTCCAATGGCTTCTTGGAGTAACAGCAATCTGAAACCGATGAGACGGACGGCCAAACAGGACGAGATCATCTCCGGAGCAGCCACGACTTATTTCTTTTGGGCTCTTAAAAGTTTGCTTGCTAATGATACGACGCATTTTGGACCGATGTTCCCTGCGGCTGTCGCAACGCATGCGGCATCGAAAATGGTGAGGAGGATCAATAAACTATCCGTCGAAGAGAATGGAAGAAGTGCTACTACTCTGGATATGATTGAAAAGATTCACGAAGTCCTTTACGGTATGCCGTAATTCCTTCATATCGGTACTTTCCATCAGCACATATCGTTGTCATACAACTAAAAGTGAACAACTGCAAAAACAGCATTTTACAGTAGAGCCATTTTTGTTTTTAGCAAGGTACTTACTTAAATGGTTCCATTATGTACAATTTTACATACTAATATTTAATTTTTTATATATTGTAATGACAATTGAATTTTCATTTTCAGAACTTAAGATATTTATTTACTTTATGAGAAAAAAAATAGCCACTTGATCAATTTTACTTGTAAATGTACATAATTATGTAGTCATAGTAAACACCATCATAAGAAATAAAACAAAACTTTACTTTGTTTTTAATTGTACACATAATACAAATATTCAAGATATTATAAAACATTCAACTGTAATATAATTATTAAATAATAATAATGCAACAAAGAAAAGAAGCATCTACAGATTCTACAAAAATCAAATACAAAGTAATTTAATAAACATATATTTAAAATCACCTCTTACTTGGTTTTTACACATCAAAAATTGATACCTCAAACAACGTTCCCTGTAAAATTGTCACTTGGTCAATTTTTCCAGGTAAAAAAATGTGTCGTCATTTTGACAAACTCGGGTTAGCATGTTTCCAGGCTGTAAATCAGCTGGGCATTTTTTCCAGACGCAATGTTAGTAAGATGTCAGATAGTCATTTAATGCATTTTCACGAAAAATTCATTTGGGCACTTTTACTTGACATTGTCAATGATATACTTACAAAATAATATTCGAGTGCTTATCGTGGAGCTGTGTGTCTCATGACAATAAGTGTAAATAATAATTCAGAAACTTTTATAATATTCAACTTAATACGATAGTAAACATATCGGTTGTGATTTTACGTAGATGTGTCAATAGTAAAATAAATTATGTTTTTATAAAATATGTGATTTGTGTAATTTTTTCATCCATTAAAGATACTTTATTGCTGACTTCCTCTTTTATCGGTATGCTTTTGTGATACATGGCCCGCACATCCTGGAGCGGGCCCCTAAGCTAGGATCTTTGTCTAAGGTTAAAGGCAGTCTAACTCTTTACAGTGGCATTTTATAAATGGTGTTCGAGGTCAAATAAAATTCAGTGTATTTAACACAATTATGGAATCGTCGAGTGGCAACACAAGATAACCAAAAATTGCATCGCATATATTTAAAAATAGTAATAACCCAAAGTAAAATAGCACCGCAGGCAACTTTTTTTACTATTAGAGAAAATTAGTGATGTGTGTTTATCTCATTTATCTGGTCGACCCGCCACACCGCCCCCCCTGAACCCGGACCCCTAGGCAAGGGCCATGATGTGATTTTATATATTTTATTACTGTATTGTTAGCAGTGAAAATTCTCCAAAGAAAGACATTCAGTTCATTGGTTAAAAATAGAAAATATTGAACTTTTTTTTTACTCAATAACCTCAAAATATATTCAAATTCTCACGGAATCCCTGGCACTGGCCTCCGTTGAAAATCGTTGTTCTATATTATAATAATATATAGAGCCTAAACGTATGAGTGGGGTACCCACGACGGCCGCGCGGCTTAAGCGTCGGTCTATAACGTCGAGGGGCCCAAGTTCGAAGCCTGGATCTGGCAACTCCACATATTGTTTTTCATTTTGTGTTTCGAGTACAAGTATGGACCTAATATGTTGAGCAAGTGGCTGACGTCCATTTTTCGTAAAAACAAAATCTATTAATCGGGCCATGGGGCTGTCAGAAGCTGCTCCAGTGAATAATAAATAACTTGTAAGTACAATACAAACTAACTGATTAGGTAAGCAACCAAATAATATTGTGTCATGGATCACTGATTTGATAAAATGTGATAATTTTGATAAACTATCATTATTTAATTACGTTAAACAGAATGAAATCAGTGTAAAGAGAATCAATTCAAAATTCACTCGTTTAAATTTAAATATAACTACAAAGTTATGAGACTATTTTTGTTTTTGACGTTCGCGGTGTTCAGGGCGGAATGCCAGTCCATGAACGATCCGGCCTACTCCAGATACGGAGACTGCCGCACTCCGACTCCCCAGGATGACATATTCGTCGCGAATGTCTTGGATAAAGCCACCCCGGCTCTGGAACCAGACAAACCCAAGGGGTACCTTGGGACTGTAGGGATTGTGGGCGGGGGCCTTGCTTATTCGGAGAAGCCTTACATCGCGGCGCTGAGTGCCTTAAGGGTGAGACAACATCAAATTCATTTTTTTTATATTTTTGTAGGTACACTGATTCATACGAATTTAGACTAATCACTAATGACTCGCAATTCACCGAATATTCATGCATATAAATTATCGGGTCATAGTTGATGAGTTAGTCTGTCTAAATACCTATTAGTATCAATCTTAATCTCAGTCCGATCAGTAAACTTCGTGTCAGTCGCTCCGCACAGCATTCTGTTCCACCGAGCTTCGGACCTCGGAACAGTATCATAAGTATTTTAACATAACGCTCTTGTAGCATACCCTTGTACCCACTGTTTACGCTGCAATCGGAGCAATCACCAAATCTCGACTTTCATCTTTCCTCCTGACGACTCTCCATCTACACCTCCTGGTCATCCCCAATCACTGTGGTCTCGTCCCTTCAACAACGAGACCCGCCAAAGGCTATTCCCACATTACACTACATATTGACGCATGGTTTTGAATGTGTGAGTGTCCTACGAAAATGCATTTATTACACGTGTAAATCGTGTAATAGTGTGTGTTGCAACTTCAAATACACCAATATTGAATGAGCATCAGTACATACAA
Organism: Rhyacophila brunnea; assembly: GCF_057557595.1. Taxonomy (NCBI): domain Eukaryota; kingdom Metazoa; phylum Arthropoda; class Insecta; order Trichoptera; family Rhyacophilidae; genus Rhyacophila; species Rhyacophila brunnea. Next base: position 11,174,759 of record NW_028232816.1, on the reverse strand, counting down.
CGAGAGCAATCGTCAGAGTACAGAACGAACGAGTAAGCGTATTCTTTACACGTGTTTAATTTTATCCCATATTCTTTCACACTCGTTAGGTATTTCAGTTACCATTATTTCTGAATTCCCTGATATAGACCCTTTTTATAGGGACGCCTTCAATTATTGGTCTATTCGAAGAATTAAGTATAATATATAAAAAGGTAGGTAATCAGTTCTGGGACTTTTATAGATTAGAAAAAAAAGATGCAACGACTAACCCCCGTTTCAGACGGGACACCGGTGTCGCGCTCGTATATAGTAAGGAGGCCTTTGTATTCGAATAAAGGGGCCTTTGTATTATGTTTATGAATGCCCAGAGCTGATGAGTCAACCCATAATTTCCTGATATAAATCAGAACATAAAACTGGCTGCGGTCATAAAAACATGTGTATCGGCGGCTTGAGAATGTAGCGGCCGACGGAAAAGTGTACCGGACACGCTTTGACTCATTAGCTCGGGGCGTTCATAAACATAATACAAAGGCCCTTCTATCCGAACACAAAGGCTTCCTTATTATATACGAGCGCGACACCGGTGTCCCGTCTGAAACGGGCCTAAGAGCTAGTGAGCGTCAGCAGTCACGAGAGCAGTTGTTAAGAACGATCGACAAGCGTATTCTTTACACGTGTTTAAGTTTATCCCATATTCTTCCACAATCGAGATCGGTCGCCTGTTTCGTTCCTGTATAGGAAATATAATATAATACTTCATCATCATCAGCCGGGGTCAATCCACTGCTGGATGAAGGCCTCCCCAAGGTTTCTCCAACTCTCTCGGTCCTGTGTCGTTCGCTGCCACGTATTTCCGCCGAACTTTACCAGTTCGTCAATCCAGCGGCTTTTAGGGCGACCCTGTGGCCGTTTCGTACCCCTTGGGTACCACTGGATGACGGCATTTGTCCAGCGGCCGTCCTTTCGGCGAGCAATGTGCCCCGCCCATCTCCATTTCAGCTGTTTGGCAACGTCTATTACATCGCGTACTCTTGTCTGCTTCCTAACCCATTCGTTCCTCTTACGGTCCTTTTGCGTGATGCCCAACATGCACCTCTCCATGCCTCGCTGTGTGACTCTTAGCCTTTGGACATCTCTCGTGTTGAGGGTCCACGTCTCGCAGTCATACGTGAGCACGCGTAGCACACATTGGTTGAACACCCTACGCTTAAGACATAATGGTAGGTCACTCTTGAAGATAATATTCAGACGTCCGAAAGCACTCCATCCCAGCTTTGTTCTTCGAGCAATTTCATCGTGCATGCTTATGTCTATGGACACCTGCTGTCCGAGATAGACGTAGCTGCTGACTTGCTCGAGTTGGGTGCCAGAAATACATTGAAGTTAATCCCTCCAAACCAAAACCCGCCACGCACCACACCCGGTCTTAATCGGGCGTATCACGTGACCCTACATTGGCGATGTGAAGCATCTAGTTAAGTTTTAGACCGGGAATGCCCTAGGAGGAGATACCCAGGACTAAGGTTGCTACGCTCAGAGTGAGCTCTGACTGAGTTTAAAGTTACTTTCTAATGCAAAGTGCCGGGGAGAGAAGAGCACAGGGAAATTATCAAAATAAAAATGATTCTAGTGTATATAAAACAAAATAATGAAGCTAATCATACGGACAGCAAAAATTATGTGAAGAGATCTTCACGCCCGCAGTAAGACGCCGCAAATTTTTTAAATGCAAGATAATTGGCCTTAGTAGCAACCAAGTCGGACGGCCCGATGGGCCCAACAGCTGGTTGGACCGACCTGAGCATCTCCTCCCGTTCGGAGCACATTCTAAGACATTCCCAGAGGATGTGGTTGGCATCCTGAATCTCCCCTCCGCATGGACATGTCGGACGGCTTACAAGTCCAAGCTCAAAGAGCTTGCCAGCGAACCCACCGTGTCCAGTCACAAATTGACTGGTGTGATGGTCAGGAGTCAGATATTTGGTTATCTCCAATCGCCATTTAATATTTGGAAAAAACATATATGTGTGCCGGCCCTTGGTTGATTCATCCCACCGTCGCTGCCAGGTCTTCCACGCCGCGTCAAGCGTCATGAGACGTATTGTCCGCTTCAACGAGGTTACTTTTTCAGCAACAAGCCGAGGAGGCGGGGCTAGGTGAAAGTCACCAACAACGGCCTCCTCGCCTTTGAAGAGCATCGTTGATGCGCCGCTGACCTGTATATGCAGATCTAGTGGGAGAATGCCGGCCAGGACCGGGAGCGCGGCCGTTGAAGTTGTTCGGTAGGCCTTGGTTATGGAAAGCAGCGCGCTGCGCTGTCCGCTTAAAAGAGTGCTTCTAAGTTTGACACTTTTCGGGATACGCAAGCACCACGCACTAGCAGCGTAGGCGGCAATCCCCATATAAATGGCGCCATAGGCAATCTTAAGCGCCCTTACTTTTAAGCCCCATCCATCACCAGCCATACGGCCCACCCTCTGGAAGGCCCTCCCAGCCTTATAGACTTGGGTAAAGGCATGGTGATGGAAATTTAACATAGTGTCCATTTGGACGCCCAGGTAGGTGACGATCTTTGACACTTTCACTCTCGTATCACCGAAGCGGACTGTGGGTGGCCGCTTACAGTTTAGTCGTCCCGGTCCTTTCAGGACAATGGCTTCTGTCTTGGAAGGTGCGAAAGATAGTCTGCTTACTTTACCCCACGCCTCAATTGACTTTAAGGCTTCGCCGACGGCACTCTCAATCTTCGCCCTGCTGTCGGCCTCCACCAACAGCAGCGCATCGTCAGCGTAGGCGATGACAGTGCAATCGGTTGGAAGCGGGATCCTAAGGAGATCGTCGAAGAGCACGTTCCAGAGGAGGGGCCCGAGGACAGAGCCCTGGGGGCAGCCCATGCTGGTGCGCCTCTCTATTGTGGTAGAACCAACACGAAACTCGATCGATCTATTCGTGAAATAACTCTGAATCGACGCGAACAAATTTCCTGGTAGTCTCTTGAGCCGAAGCTTTTGAAGTATAAGAGGCCAGGATGCACTATCAAACGCACCTGCAATGTCCAGGAAAACTCCTAGGACGTATTTACGGCGAGAATTTTCAGCGATGGCAATCACGTTTCTTATGGCGTCTGTCGTTGATTTGCCTCTTCTGAATCCAAATTGCTTTTCAGAAAGCGGCGCATGCTCTTCCAGGTGGGCTTCAATCCTGTAGCACAGAAGTTTCTCCAGCACCTTACCGAGAGCCGGCAAGAGTGTTAGAGGACGGTAGGCTTTGGGGCTTGACGGTTCTCGACCGCCGGCTTTGGGGATTACCTTCAGTAAGCCCCGCTTCCAGCAGTCGGGGAACGTGCCGCTCTTGATGCAGTCACTGAAAAGTTTGGTAATTTCTGGCGCGGCGATGGCCCATGTGCGTTTGACAAGTATATTGTCAATGCAATCCGGGCCTGGGGCCTTGCCAACAATCAACGTTCTAATGATGCGATTGATCTCCTGTTCAGAGGGCAACGATGAATGGTCGGTGTCGATAGGAAGAGAAGCCTCAAAGCGGACCATACTCATGGTGGCATCGTCCCTGGACTCGTCATCCAGGGGGATGAGTGCCTCGAGCAGGACCGCAGCCGTTTCAGACTCGGTACTGGTGTATCCGCCACCCGGTTTCTCAATACCGCACAAGAGGCTCGTCTGTCTGAGACCAAGCTTTAATGCACGGTATGGAGGACCCCAAGGGTCCGAACCCCCCTCGATGGTGACGAAGTTCCTCCAGTAGTCCTTCTTGGCTTGAGTAATTGCTTTCTTGTAGTCGTATCGGGCGGACTTAGCCATGGATGCAAGAAGATCAATAGAGGCAGGTGGTTGCTTGAGTCGGCGCGCACGTTGATGGACCTTGCGTGCTTTCCTGAAAAAGTCGCGCAGGTTCGAAACTTGCTGCGTCCACCACGGCGACTGGCTGGGTGGCTTGGGCTTGCAGCGTCCGAGTGAAGCTTCGGCTGCTCCGGTGATATCTGCAGTCAGTCGTGAAGCGGCCGAGTGCAGGTCCGGAAAACGGTATCTCGAAGTCCTATCAAGCTTTTTGGAGAGCGCCTTTTCAAACTTTTCCCAATTCCCGTCACGCGTTCTGAAACGCGTGGGCGGGGAAGGGGATACGTCAGAGACGCCATCGTGCGAGGAGTCAGCGGCCAGCTCAAAAGTGATCAACCGATGATCACTCATGGAGGCGCTCGCATGGACCCTCCAGCCCCTGATACGTCTCGCGACGGACTCAGTGGCAAGAGTGATGTCGATGTGAGTGCTTCCGGAGTTTGCATGCGACGTGAAAGTCGGCATGCTATTCAGATCGTTGAGGACGACCAGGTTGTGCTGGTGCACCAGCTCCTCGATGACGTCCGCGTCGCACAAGGGGAGATCCACGGGCGCCCAGAGGGGGGACTGCGAGTTGGCGTCCGCACAGATGATGACATCCCTGCCAGCAACTGCGCGGAGGATGCCGTCAAGCAGCGATACCACGTGTTCCTTTGTACTCTTAAAGCTGAAATAGGCGGAAATAACCACCACGCTGCCTCCTCCGGGTAAGCTGATGTCTGCACACGCGACCAGCTCAGTCGACAGATGCGAGAGCGACAGCACGCCAAGGCGAGGGTCAAGAGCGAATATACAGGCCTTTGGCTCTGTACAACTGGCGCTGACAACGAGGCCCGCGCACCTAAGTCCCTTTTCAGCGAGCCTGGGGCCCTTTTCAGAACCCCAGTGGTACGGTTCCTGCACCAGCGCCAGCGACATGCCGGCGGCCTGCATAACCTCAATCAACTCCGCAGAGCCGGCGTCGCTCAAGTTCACGTTCAACTGGGCGAAGGTGATCATCGAGCGGCAGTGTAGTCCACCATAGCCCTTTCGCGCAACTCGGCGTGGAGTCTTGCAGGGCATTCGAGGCTATTGGTGGGATGGTCATGCGGCTGTTTGTGCTTGTAACAGGCTACGCACTTGGGTGGGATCTCCTTGTGAGGGCAGTCTGCGCGATCGTGGCCGGAAGCAGTGCAGTGGCTGCATGTGGGAGTCTTTGAATTGCATCCCTTTGCCATATGGCCGTAAAGGTGGCACATGTTGCACTTCACTACCCCCACAAAGTCCTTCAATGGGAAGGATTCCCATCCCATATACAGCCTGTCCTCCACCAAAAGGGCAGACCAAATTGCACCAGGGACGAAAACCACGAAGTGACATCTGCCGGTCTTCGGGCCAGCTTTGTGGCTGAGTCGAATATCTCTGTACGCCGATTCCGGCAGACCAGTCTGCTCCTTGGTGGAGGTGTAGATGGCTTCCCGGAGCTGGGGTTCTGTAAGGGTTGAAGGGAGATTAAAAATAATAACCCGAGGCTGTTTTTTCCCGGCGAGCTCAGCTCTTAGGGCAGCCTCCGAGGTCTCCATGGCCTTAACGAGGGCCGTGGCCTCGACTTCGGAGCGGGGGTGAACAATAATTCCTCCGTTTCTCACGTTTCGGATCCCTGTAATTTGGACCCCGATTGATCTGGGGTCAAATGCCTTCTTCAGGAGGTCCTTGGTGGCTTCCGATGTTTTTTCCCCAGAGCCGGTCGGGAAAAATAGAACGCCCGGTCTGGGGGCTAAAGGCAGGGACGGGAAATGGCTGTTGACGGTGGCCGGAGGTGGAGCGAGTATTGTGGAGGTTGCAGTGGGAGGGCGGCTTCTTCTGCCGAGGGCTGTGGCCCACGATGTGGGCGCTGGCATCGTTGCGGCGATGGTGGTGTGGAAGTTTGCCGATGCTGTTGGTTTTGGTGAATGAAGCGTCTTAAGGGTTTTGGTTTGCGTGTGCAGGTCTTTGATAGCCTTCTTTTGCATATTGAGGCCAATTGTCCTGTCCTTTAGTAGCCTCTCTAGGTGTTTAATATTGGCTTCTTGGGCAATGGTCTTTTTTTCTAGTTTTGCCATGGTCATGTTCTGCCTGCCTTGTGCTTCTGAGAGGCTCAATAGGGCGTTATTGATGCGTTCCTTGGCTCCTGCTTGCTTGCCGCGGAAGGCCGCAATTACTTCATTCATATAGGTGGACACGTCTTGATAGACGGATTCATATAAGTCCGTGTCGACGGCAGTGTATTCCCCAGTTTCCTCGTATTCGCTGCCGGAAGACGATGAAGAAACGTCGTTGTCAGCATGCCGAGGGGCTGGTTGGTGGTTCTTGGATTTTGGTTTTTTGGCTTCAGGTTCGGTGATAGTGTCCGGAGATGTGGCTTTTGATGATGATTTCTTCCCAGGTGACTTAGGCGAGCGCGTCTTGTTTTTTGACGATCGTATAGTCGTTAATGAGGCGTGGCCAGATGTGGATGCCGCAAGGGATGGTGTGTTGTGAGGATCAGGACCTTCCCGAGGAGGTGGAGTACGCTCCATGTTAGGCATTTGGGTTAGATAGCAGAATCAAAAGTAATTAGTAATAATTTATAAGTTGAGGGTCTTAATACACTAACATAATAATATTGTCTTTCGATCGATGCACTGGTCGTCCCTGCATATAATATATAGCATTTCCTACACTAAAACAATGTCAAAAATAGTTCCAGCAAAAACAATTTATCACGCAATAAATATTATATTATTACAATAATTAATTATTATTACAATACTATTATTAAATGAAGGAATGGAAATACTTATTTTAAAACACCAAATCTAACAACAACAACGCTAATTACATCTGTTTATAACTTGTAATGATAATTAAACTAATTAATTTAATGGTTATCAATTACACGGGAGCAATAAATTTATACAGAAATATGATTGTTCGCGAGTTCATTGCTGGTTGGCAAGGAAAAAGGCACATTTACCGGGAAAGTCCTAGGGGAAAACACACAAAAGTTTCACAAATCGTATTCCATGGGCAGGCGAAGGTATTAGTTAAAAAACGGGATCAAAAACTTGTGAATAGCAGGGTCAAAATTGAAAATAACGAAAGCGAAATGATAACGATGTCAGAGGTTAAAATATAATTAACGTAACGCCAGAAATACAGATAATCGCAGGGTCCGAAAAACAGTTCCTCATCACTTTTGTCGTTGAGACATTTATCTTTAGACCGACCGTTTGACTGACATCCGCGAGTTCTTGCATTCTACCTTGGAGGTCTTTCGGGTCTTGTGAGAGTATAACAATATCATCTGCAAAGCGCAGGTGACTGAGGTGCTCCCCATTAATTGGAACACCTTTTTCCTCCCAATCAAGTTTCCTAAATAAGTCCTCAAGAGTAGCGGTGAATAGTTTAGGTGAAATGGTATCACCTTGCCGGACACCTTTGTTAATGGGGAATTTACACGACCGTTTGTGGAGTTTCACGCATGCTGTGGCATCACTGTATATACTGTTCAATATGTTTATATAGCGTCTGGAAATAATACTTAACATGTGTATAAATGTAGGTACATACAGTTAAATAAGCCTCAGTTGAGACTCTTAGCAAATGAAAACTATTAATTTTTATTGTAGGTTGGTGCTGACGCTGTCCACATAATCTGTTATAATGCGGCGGGATCCTCAATTCAGTCTCTGAGTCCTGACATTGTCGTGCATCCTACCCTGGATACTGACTGGGCTAGAGCGATCCAGACCATGCAAAAGATGGACGTGATTCTCGTCGGGCCGGGACTGGATGAAACCGATCACGGGTTTCACGTTATAAATGGCGTTTTTAGTGAATGCGCCAAACATCAGAAGCCTCTCATCTTACACGTGGATGATTTTTTTCTAACGCAACACACTGTTAATTTATTTTCAAATTATCCCAATCCTGGTATCATATTGATTACTGACGATCAGCAGTTCGAAAAGATTTATCCGCTGATTAAGCAGAGCAATATTTTCAGCAGATCTCATGCGCATATCAAATTTGAGGAGTTGGGCAACTTTATGATTATGAGAACCGGTTGTACCGACGTAGCGATGAGTGGAAGTCCGATGGCTTCTTGGAGTAATAGTAACATGAAACCTATGAGAAAAACAGCAAAACAGGATTTACTAATATCTGGAGCTACCGCTATTTACTTCTATTGGGCCCGAAAGACTTTGGATGCTAACGAAACGGCAGTCCATGGACCGATGTTCCCTGCTGCTGTCGCGACGTACGCCGCCTCAAAGATGGTGAGGAGGATCAACAAATTGGCAGTTGAAGAGAACGGAAGAAGCGCTACTACTCTCGATATGATTGAAAAGATTCACGAAGCCCTTTACGGCATGGGATAATTATTGCTTCATAATTGTAATTTTCTTTAGTACACCAGCGCATTTATTCTATATACAAGACTGGTATAATGGGCCGCTATCGAGGGAAGTTTTTCATTTTTTGTATCGAAGTATTACCACTTATTTTAACAATTACAATAAGTTAGCCGTTCAAACAGTCAAAACTGTCTATGTTGCTCTAAAATTTAACACAGCCAAGAGAGGTGCTGTTAAAATACAGCACTTATTGTAACAATTACAACTTACAACTAACTTATTGTAATTGTTACAATAATACGATACAAATACTGAAAAACTACCCTCGATAGCTGCCGATAGCAGCCTATAGCAGTCTTGTGTATAGAATAGACCCGCAGGTTACTGTAGTAACTATACTAATGAGACAAACACAAATTAAGAAAACATTAAAAAAAATATTTCTTCACAAACTTTTCTTTATTCATGTTTAATATACTGGTTATTACACTACAAAAAATAATACAATAAAACCGACCTTATTCCACTATTACATATTATTATAAAATATGTCTACGTCATACACTATCTATGGTAAATATATTATATTGCAACAATCACAAACAAATTATTTAAAAAAAATAGTTTCTTACCTATTTATATACAGAAATTATGGAGAAGCCTTCATTCTTAAGAGACTTGAAAGTAATTATTAATTTTGATTAAAATTATTGTCATTAAGTATGACAGAAGTATGCGTTGGTAGGTAGAATATACGTTTTATAACTTTGCACTTGGTTTACACTCTTTACTATACTGATACGCCTCTGGTTGATTACCTCGCATACAATTAGACCAAAAAATAATGCTATTTACTTGTATTGATATATGTAGTAATAAATAAATAGACAGATAATATATGTAAAAAATATATTTTTAGAATATAATACATCATTTTAATTCTAGAGCCGGAGTGCAAAGTTTTGAAGCATATACTCTACGACAAATTATAAAGGCAGAAAGCCCCAAAGTAGGTGGCGTGGCGAGAGAATTACTTACGCGGCATGCTCAACGAACACAAAGATCCACGCAGTTCATTAGTAAAATCTTTGACGTTAATTATCTCGAAAAGTAAATGGACGTCATATTGTTTATCAAACAAAAAAGGCTGCAAAGAATCGATTGGATTATTAACTAAAGAAAATAGTGTGCTCTGCAGTATTACAATATAACCGTATGTTGGTTCGGTGGTCACACTACACGAAAAATTGACACCCGATTCGTCAACAAACCGCCTTCTATGGGCTGAGTATCTTTGTTATTGGGAGTATTATGAGTTAGTTAGGTAGGTACTAGTATTAACTAGGATAATAAAAAACTAAAAATAAAAGTTTAAGATAATAATTATTAGCCCGTTTTCAGCATAATTGGAGCTATAGTTTACCTATCACACACAGAAATAAAACACATCATTGTGCAAAAATTACGGACCACTTTTCGATTTGCGCGAACTACAGATTTCCCGGCCATACACACGGGCTTCCCGATACAAACCGGTTTGCGGAGGTAAGCTTGTGGTTAAGCATAACCGCACCGCGACTTGCCGGCGCATAATTCTGAATCTGGTAAAGACCATTTCGATTGACAGTTCCGAAATGCTAAAAACGAGTTTGAAAACCACTGCCCTATGTGAACGACACTTAGTTTAAATAGTTAAATAAAAATAGCTAATAATTACAGCGTCCCCTTAACTGCGGTAGCCATATTATAATATTTATTGTTGTTATCATGTTAGGTATATACTTAAATAAATGAATGCACTAATAGGTAGTCTAACAATCTTCAACCATTGTACGTGTTGCATGTCTTGCTAAAAAGATAACCTCAAAAGATTAATAATTTTGTTCGTGTTTTTGTTAATTGCAAAATAACATCACACACTTGCAACAAAACAGTAAGCATTAAATAGACTTTAATATACATAAGTAGAACAATCTCATAAACATGCATATCAGAAAAAATACTAGATTTTTTTCTTGTTGTACCAAAAATGCTAATGGAATTCACATCCATCCAGTGAGGTCTCTGGGCAAAGTGCCGCCCTTAGGCAGATTTAGAATGCCGTCCCCTTTCATTGTTATATTCAAATAGTCTGAACCCTATTTTATTATTTATTTTCAGCGTATCTATTCTATACACAAGACTGCTATCGGCAGCTATCGAGGGTAGTTTTTTCATATGTTTGTATCGAAGTATTATAATTGATACAACAAGTTAGCCGTCTCTGAACAATCAAAACTGTCTATCAAGCTATAAAATTTAGCACAGCCGAGAGAGGTGCTGTTAAAACATAGCACTTATTGTAACAATTGTTACAATAAATGCTAATACTTCAATACAAAACTACGCTCGATTGCGGCCGATAGCAGTCTTGTGTGTAGAATAGATGCGCAGAGCGATCGTGAAAAGACAAATACACCTTTACACAATCTTTAAATTTGAATACAAATCATTTACTGAGAGTATTTCCACAAAACTTACTTTCAAACATGGAAGGTCTGTGGCGCTGACAGGTTTGGAAGCACCCATGTGAAAATTTTCCTTGTGCGATAATCCGTCATTACAATATGTGTTAAATTGGGTTTTACAATACGACAATGGTTAAGCTGTCAGAATTTTTTATGCTTTGGCTATTTTTAATACTAGTTATTAAGATTTCGATAATTTCTGAGGCGACCGCATCGTCTGCTTCATTGAAACGTTGTAATACTATTAATTTATATTTGTTTCTTCATTCGCCGCTCTTTATAATGTGCCGCCCCTATCTAACGCATGACCTGCCTACCCCACGGGACATCACTGCGTACATCGCAATCCGAACGGTGAGCATTACCGATTAAGTTGCTGGTACAATTATGCTAAAAACACATTACCATCACACCACGTTAGCGCACGCGAGCTCACGGCAAATAATGTTGTTTTACTTGGGATTCAAAATATCAAGCAAATACTCCCATTCGTTATCACATTTAAGTCGAAAATGAATAATGTGAGTTAACAAAGTCTGCCAAAATGTATCAGAGCCAAACTAAGGATATAAACAACTGATATTTAATTCTATTAATATCAGCTATAATGTGAAAATTTGTTTTAGAATATATTACATCATTTTCATCCGAGAGGCGGAGTGCAAAGTCATGAAGCATAAATACTCTAGAACGTTTTTATATTAGTTTCTGCAAGTTTACACATTAAGAGTCACGTGATCTCGCGTATATTTTATTTTATGATTTGGAATGGAGCTAGCTACAAATGACGTCATTGACAGAATGTTTTTAAGGGTTGTTCGTTTTTATTATTGAATACTCTGATGGTTCTAGCATATGAGCTTACGTGAAGTAATGATGATGTGTTCCTAGCATTACTATCAGTGCAGAACTCTCCTAAAAATTATGCATTTGAGATGTTGCGGATTCAATTTTTCAAAAACTAGGATATTTTCTATGTCGTCATTTTCGGTCTTCAATTTGCTCCAGAAGTTAGTAAAGGAATACAATAATTTTCAGACTGTAGGATATTGCTGAAATTGCATGTAAGTGAGCATGTATTATAAATATTTCATGATTTAATCTGTATTTGTCCGCACTCGTTTGGTGTCAGAAACTCCCATTTCACCATAATATTATCTCGGGTGTGCCCTTCCATGGTTATCAGTCTATTGAAGGCTTTATATACTCAGTACTCGAGACCGGTTAAAGATGGGAGATGCTCTGGCATTACCTATTCTTCGAGACCATCAGAAGATAGATCCGCTTGCCATGTAGGTAGATGGTCAGTCCCAGTGACGTCCCGTGGGGGTAGGCAGATTGAGCGTCGCTTGGGGGCGGCAGTTACTCAAAGGGCGGCAAATCGAGGAGAATCATTAGGTATATATAGAAAGCTACCTAAACTAAGTAATAACGGAAATATCTTTCCATTAAAAAAATCAGCTCACTGGTTGGAAACAAAATATATCTATTAATTAGATAAATACTATACAATTTTCAACGGGACTTTATTTTTTTGTCGGGTTCACGATGTCTAGTTTACTTCCGTTGTCCTTGGACGTCACGTTCTTCACAGTCACTCGCGAGTTATGGAGTCAGGTGTATTTTTAAATGTACCTATCTGAAACCGTAGACTCGCAACATTGTCTATTGAAGCAAGAAGTTAGATTTAGTAGTATCGGTACCTATATCTTGTTAGTAATGTATCCATACAACACAATTCTTAGATATTGGAGTCACGAAAGGATGATAAAAAGTACTGTATAAAAAAAAGTGGCGGCATTTTGGCACTGCCTAGGGGCGGCATTTTGTCTAGGGACGTCACTGGTCAGTCCTCTCGAGACTGTCAAAGGTACGGTTGTCGCCAAAATCTTCTCCTCTCTTTTGTCAAAAACTCTTGTTTTCCATATTATGTAATATCTAATATCCATGCATAATGCGAATTTTTTATCGCAGGCGGTTTTCTGGGATTGTTCCTAATTATGTTACTTCAATAAAGAATGTTAGCATCTTAAACAAAATAAAAAAAATTAACTGTATATAATTCTAATCTAATCTATGATCGGTAATGGTATTCTTCATCCAGTATTTTTGTTGCCTGGATGTCTCCGGGATGATCCATTGCATCCAGCCTGGTGCCTCTCGATGCGCTCCGGGGCGAAGCTTCTTGCGCACGAAGAGCAGGTGACCAGAGATCGAAGGTGGCTCGCCCAAATGTTATGGTACGTCGTTTCATAATCCAGCTCGCCGCTCGCTGGAAAAAAACGTACATTTCTATGAATATGTTGAATTTCCTGATGGTTAAAATTCCACACATAACCTTGAGAATAATGGTTGGACTATATTTAAAGAGACAGGATCCTCAACGTATCCGGAAATTTGTACGCAAACAGTTCACCGCAGGACACTTATTCGTGCGCCGCAGTACGTGAAACATGAGTTCGTGTAACATTTAATCAAATGACGAGTCTTCGTTGAACATTTCACCGTGGAGTATATATATTTTGTACGTATGCTACAGCATGTGGCGAATTTTATGAGATGTCTTTAATAGGTTAGGTTAGGTTAGGTTAGGGTTAATCTAATTGGAATAGTGCTATTTGCAAACTATCGCCGCATTTTGTAAGATACGTACAAATGTATTCCACGGTGAAATTTTCAACGAAGAACTCGTCATTTGATAAAATGTTATACGAACTCATGTTTCACGTACTGCAGCGCACGAATAAGTGTCCCGCGTTGAACTGCATACGTACAACTTACATGCAACCGATCCTCAAGGCTCAAGCAGTCGAGTGAACTTCCAGAAGATATAGGTGGTTGAAACATTTTCTGCCTGCAACAAAACCCAATTTGCAGCGCCAGATCTATGATTAAAAGACCCATCGACTAATACATATTTGGGGACCCAAAGTCAACTTGTTAGATCATAATTTTTACAATGAAACAAAATAATAATCATCATTTATTACTCGATCACAATCTATTATTTTTAACATTAATTTAATACTACGTTGACGATGTTTCCAAATTTAATTATTATAAATTCATGACAATATAACAAATGGGCATTCACTCTTACAAGTATTAGTTGCTGGTGTACTGAGAAAAATTCTCATTGTGATTTCATCGTTAAAAAGAGTTTTGTAATTATTATGTCCCTATATTCTAGAACAGTGTTATGCAACATTTTACTAAAGTGGCACCCATTGTCCACTGCCAAACTCTCAAGACACACCAACGATCGGCATAGTAATTGTATATGCCGGTCCTTATAAACAAAATGAGACATATACCAGTCAGAGTCACACTGTGTAGTTTTGCGGAAGGCGCAGGAACGGAGCAATCACTAACGATACCCTACAGGTGATAACTGCCAGATAGGTACCTAATACACGTATACATGAATTGCCATGCAATGGATCAGTTAATTGCGCGTAGTACGATTACCGCGTGGTTTAAGCGTCGGCCTATAGTGTCGTGGGTCCTAGGTTCGAATCTTGGGTCTGGCAAGTTGACATATGGTTTTTCAATTTGTGATGAGTCAGAGTACGGACCTAATAGGTTGAGCAAGTGGCTGACATTCATCTCTCATAAAAACTAAATCTAGACACAGGTTCAAATATTATTCTAGAAGTTTGCACATTTGAAGATTTTGGAGCCCTGGGCATGCCCTTTTAGAACTGTGCTAAATTCGGCTCTGTCAATTTGAGTTATATTGTTGATAGTAATAATAATAATAATATCTATCTACGTTCTGCCTATCCGAACAAGATTTATATATCTCTATAAATAGCCATAATAATATTTTACAGTTACCTTCCTTATCCGAGCGAAGTGAATTAATTTGCTTTAGTGGCTCGAGTTTTTGACCAAATCGATTTTGTGTACAAGTTAGTGTTGACCTATCGTGGAATAAACATTATGACAGAATCACACTGCACTACGGTTAGTTTATAAAATGTAATAAATAAAAAAATAAAAAAATCATGGAAACTTTGCTGGTTGCAATAACTTTTCATTATTATATTTTAAATTTTTGTAATCAATATGTAACTGTTTGTTTCCTTAATAAATAAAATCTTAAAATCTCTGTAAAAGTGTCATTGTTTATAAATTTTCTCATAAACTATATTCTTATACCATACTTAATCATTACCAAAAAATGTAACTAAACATAACATGTATTGTATTGTATCATGGGCCAGGACGTTTCTCCTATATTTTTGGGCCAAACTGACCGGAAATCGTAACTTGGATGATAAGATAATTTGGCCAAAGTATGCACACTTTTTCGATTATTTCTTTCGCCTTTTCTCGACATTCGTAACTTTGCGTTTCTAGCTGATACGAAACTTCAAGTTATTTGAAAGAAGAAAGAACATAGCATCTTACCATTCTCGTTTTGATTACGCGCATCAGCTATTCTATACACAATACTGCTATCGGCAGCTATAGAGGGTAGTTTTTCATATATTTGTATCGAAGTATTATAATTATTACAATAAGTTAGCCGTCTAAACAGTCAAAAGTATCTATCTCGCTTTAAAATTTAGCATATGCAAGAGAGGTGCTGTTAAAACATAGCATTTATTGTAATCATTGTTACACTATGTGCTAATACTTCGATACAAAAATATGAAAAACTATCCTCGATAGCTGCCGATATCGGCCGATAGCAGTATTGTGTATAAAATAAATGCGCATAAACGCATTGTCAGTCGTATTAAATCTACCCTGACCTTCTCGACTTTTGGTATGGTCCCAGTGCATGTAAAGTAAATCTATAATACATCAATCTACAAGACACTCTCATTATCATGACATTAAAAAATGCTGACCTATAATCCCAGGACTTTTTCAATTTTTATTTTACCCTTCCTGCTTATTTGTTGATGAAATCATTTCACTGATTCAAGCATTGAACAAAAAAATACATAGTAGGTACAAGTAGCGAAGAGTGCAAGTAGGCTATTAAGACCCTCCATAAATAGTGCACATTAAACTTTGTTGGTCATACTTATTTATTTTTATTGAACTAAGACTACAATTTAAAGATGGTAGGTATAGGTTAGTTATTAAAAATCAATTAAACCCTAACTACCAAACCATAATTGTTTTGGTATATTTTGGGCGATACGACAAAACTGTGCACACTTTTTCATTCATACTTATTTGTTTTTGTTGGATTAAAAATACATATTACACATATTGTTAGTTCATTTGTTTAAATTCATTAAGCCCTGCCTAACCAAACTATAATAGTTAAAAAATATGATTATATCTATGAAATATTCAAAGTTATATATGATTTAACTGCTTACGAGTATTTTTTGACTATTATTTACGAGTATTATGGCTTAATTTTCGCAGAGTTTAATAGAATTTTAAAAACTAACCAACACCATATGTAAATTATAGTCTTATTTCAATGAAAACAAGTACGTATTACTGACAAAGTTTATTGTGCACTATTTATGGTGGATCTTAAAAGCCTACCTCCGCCATTCGCCACTGGTAGGTACCAATTACTAAAATAAAATTGTCGCGGAGTACTACGGTAAATCCAGCTTTGCCCCTAGTAGCTATCATCATCAACCCTACGCGGTCCCTAGTTAAGCCGTTGAACTTTAGTAAAAAGTCTATTAATTTTAAATTAGACATTTTATTCTAGTTTGTATCTTTTATTTTGCATTCTATCAAATGTATTACAACATAATAGGAAAGCCTACGATCAAAGCAGAAATACAGAATGCGTTTAAGCTAGAATACTGTGATAGGCGTCCGGCTTAAAGGGGTCAGTAACCCTAGGGCCGATTCACAACCACTACAATCAAAAATAATTTCCGCCCTGACGTTGTTATTAAATGCCCAAAGGGCGGTTTTCAACTTGTGTAACTGACTTCACGTTGTTCATTTCGTTTAATTATTGCATACCACCAAATCAAAATAATAATGTGTTCTTCTATTGTTGCGTGGATTTTAAAGAGATAATTTAAATTAACATTTCACTCTAAGGTGAAGCATTATTATGTACATATGCGGGGGCTATTCTAACATATCAGATCACTGACATAATCACAAAACCAATAAGAAAGGTGATAAATATGATATGCCGGATTCAGTCACATAATCATCCCGGGAAGTTAACTGTCAGAAGTGTTATTTTTTAACACGGCTACCCATGACCGAGTTAACTGTGAACTGTCAAAATTTGACACATTTACTGTCGTTGAGTAATACAGTTAACACGTCGTACTTGATTCCAAATATATACCAGTAGAATCGATACCGCCTTGTTTATGGAATTGCGCCGAGATATATCCGTGTAATTTTGGAACAATAAAAATAACGGAAACGTGTTTCGACAACGGAGCGTCCATCTCAAACGGACGCAAAGGTCATAATGAAGCAGCTACCGAGCCGGCTCACCACTCATTCTGGAGAGGGAAGTCTACGCTACACGCTAGTAGTTACAGACCATCTGCATAACATCAACGTCGCAAAAAAATGAATAAAGGTCTTTAATTCTTGGACAACCCTCGTATATAATTAACTGAATGTTCATTCTTTCCCATTCAAAAAATGCTATTTTCCAATCGATACAAACCTTTAAAGACGTAATCATCAGCTTCGGAATTTCTCTCACGAGTATCAGCACCAACGGTCCTCGCATCCGGCGGAAACAGTCGAACAGCCGGGGCAGCCTTCACAGGGCTGACGTTGGTCCCGGCGCGGGGACTGCGTAAGACCCGGCCTGGTCTCGGACTCGGAGTAGCAGTCGGATGACTGTTCGCGGGTACATCTGAACGAGGGCTCTTCGATGCAGCTCGGGGGCTGAATGTGGAATTGGTAGGGTCCTAGAAAAAAAATATTGTTTAGTTCAGCCACATGGTTACAATGATTAAGACGTATGCTGCATTAACTGTTTTCTTCAATTTGACAAAATGTAGACTACTCTTCCATTATCGTGACAGTGACCATTCGTCCCCTATTTTAGAGGATATACCTATATTTCAGCGGTATGTCATTTACATTATTTTCGTAAAGTATCTAAAAAATATTGTTCCACCAGTGGCGAAGGGTGGAGGAAGGCGGTTAAGATCCGACATAAATAGTCCACAATAACATTAATTGTCAGTCATGCGTATTTGTTTTCATTGAACTAAGTCTACAAATCACAAATGGTGTTCGTTAGTATTTAAAAATAAATTAAACTCTGCCCAAACAAAACCATAATAGCTTGGTATATTTTGGGTGATACAACAAAATTGTGCACACTTTTTCATTCATACTTATTTGTTTTCGTTGGATTAAGAATACATAATATTACACATACCTACTTATTGTTGGTATTTTTTTAAATTCATTAAGCCCTGCCTAAGCCAAACTATAATAGATAAATATTATATCTATATAATATCCAAAGTTATGTATTTTTTGACTATTATCTATTATGGATTGGTTTTCGCAGGCCTTAATTGAATTTTAAAAACTAAGCAACAGCATCTGTAAATTATTGTACTCGTAATTCAATGAAAACAAATACGTATGACTGACAAAGTTTAGTGTGCACTGTTTATAGCGGATCTTAACAGCCTACGTCAACACTTCGCCATAGTTTTTATACCTAAAATGTATTGTTTAATTGAGACATTATATTCATTCGAGTTAGAACTTTGACCGTTGAAACTGTCTAGAAGAGGCAATCCATCTAATTAATTCCCTGTTCATATATTATTATGGGACTATGGGAGTAACACACACCTGCAAGTGTGGTGACTTAGCAGCTGCCGCATCGTCAGATCTTCCAATCCTCGGGCTCAGTGTCTCTTGAATGTCTGGGATTCTCGGCTGGGGTCGGCCACCTTCGAATCCCCTCAAACCGTCCCGTGGGCTTTCGCCTAGTCGCGGGCTGGATGCCGTAAGCCTTGAAGGAATACCGGAGCGAGCTGGGGAGCGAGGACTGGCGGCCGCTGTTTGAATGGCCCTGCTGGGACTGTGGGATGGAGACCGCGGGGAGTGCTGAACCGTTGGAACTGGAAAATATTTAAAACGTGATTTGTCCATTTAAAAACACATTTAGATAAATACCTATATGGAAATTTAGAATTCAATAGAAATGCCACAGCGTTATATATCCGTGTCCAGAAACTTGTACGTATGCAGTTAGCCGTATCACACTTCACCGTGAAATGTTGTATCGGAAATATATGGCCGTATACTAAAGACCGTCCAACCTCTTTGGGTAGTATGGTATCTACTGACATAAAATTCATGTCTAAATAAAACACGATTCTTGTCGGTTTACACTTTACAGGAAGCCAACGGCAAACAAATTTTGAAAATAGTTGGTATACTGGATTATTTGTTAGGTTAGGTTTTCATTCTTGAATTCATGAATTTTGCCAAAATTAGGTGTAAAAATTGAATTAATGTTCACATTGAATCTAATATAATCGGAGGTATACGGTCATCTTTTTCCGATATGAAAGTTCACGGCGAAATGTGCCACCGTGAAATGTTTTATGTACAATTTACATGTCACCTTATATATCATAGATCTTATGTAATGAATAAAGGGGAACTTTATCTGTCTATAAAGATGTTAAATATTATTAAGGAGCTTTTTCGAGTAAGGCCGCACTAATCGGGGGTGTTATGGGTGTGCAGCGCTCTAGCCGCAGGTTTCAAGGGGCGGCTAAGGTACCAGGAAAAACTATATAAAAAGCTTATATCAAGTATATTTTAAAATACCTAATAATATTCTTATTTAGGCGTTTGAAATCTCCAATTTACGACTTTTTGCACCACAGTTGTATAAAAACCTGAATAGCATTCTCTCGAAGTTTCAAATACTGTAATAGGTCAGTGTCCTAATATAATAGGCATAAAACGTTTCTGCAAAAATGTAATTCTTTGTTCACAAAGGGCGCCAGGAAATGGTCTGAGACATAAAATAATAATTTAAAATAGCATTTTTTCATGAACTTGTTCATGAATTTTTTCTTCATATTATTGAACATTTAAAAAAAATGTGATTCAGTGAATGCCCAGATCCGTGGAACCCATAATATCATTTCCGGAAACTTGTACGTATGCAGTTCGCCGTATCACACTTCACCGTGAAATGTTGTATCGGAAATATATTATGGCCGTATATTTAAGACCGTCCAACCTCTTTGGGTCGTATAGTAGGTACTGACAAAAAATGCATGTCTAAATAAAACACGGTTCTTGTCGGTTTACACTTTACAGGGAGTAGCCGATATACTGGATTATTTGTTACGTTAGGTTAGGTTAGAATAGGTTTTCATTCTTGAATTAATGAATTTTGTCAAAATTAGCTATTAAAATTGAATTAATGTTCATATTGTATCTAATAAAATTGGAGACCGTATAGGGCGTATAGTATACGTCCATCTCTCTCCGATAAGAAAGCTCATGGCGACCTGTGCTACGGTGACATATTTTACGTAAAATTTACATGTAACCATATTATAATATATAGACATTCTGAAATTTCTCATTATACTATACAACTGAGTAAGAAAGGATAGAATTATGTATATATTTTTTAATTTCTTTTGAGTTGCCAATATAAAATATTTTTATATTTAGGGGGGGACAAATTTGAATTCAAATCACCCTTGGCGTGGCTGTGTTTTCAAGTTTTGTATTGTGAATTAAAAAAATACTCTATTCATAAATATTGTGTATGTAGGTATTTACCTATATGAAAAGTAAAATAAAACACGAGCAAAATTCATTTTTCATTTTAAACCAGTAATATTTACCAAATAGCGCGAGGTTAAAAATAATAATAATATGTAGTTTAGAAGCACAATTAATTCTCCGAAAAAAATTATGCATGCACTATAAAGACGAAAGCTTAGTCAAAGTCAAAACCCACACACACTAAGGCTCAAATAATAAATGAAATTAAACCTTGGTTTTCATAATAATTTCTTTTTAATGGCTGCCACTAACAAATTTCAAAGATAAACACAACTTTGCCGCGTTTTGTACTGCAGTGGGCAATAGGTATAGTATATTATTATGAATACAAGTCCCTGGCTTACTTTTCGCGAAGCCTTTCGTCAAGCCAGATACAATTTTTCGGTTTAATTCGTGCGCCAGACTAAAAATGGCAGAGTCACGTCGATTTAGGGTCGCACCTTGACCGTCAAATGCAAAAATCGACCTCAATACTGATTGGGCGCTAACTAATCGCCATCGAAACTTAAAAAGCAAATAATTCCACATCGAAAATGGCGGAAAAACAAATTCAAACCGTAGACTAGTCCAGTTTGATTAATGATTAATGCTATCGCAAAGTTTTTAGAGTGTTTGAATTGGATCACATCGGCAGTGAGTGTCCCCATTTATATCAGTTGGAAGAGAAGTGTTTCTCAAGTCCATCTGACCATCGTGTATTTAAAAAAGATCTTTAAAAAAAAAAAGTGATAAAGTATCGTAGTATCAATGGCGTAGCAGTTATCTTAGTGCAACTTGTACATTGGCTCAGCTGCACAAGGAGTTTTAAATCAGTCGGATAGTTTTCTATTTTACAATATTATTCCGTTCATCAATAATTCACCGTTCAAAATTTTAGAACTAAGAGCTTAAAAAAGCTCTCAGTCTTAATTTTGGACATTCTTTTTTAGAAACACTAATGATCTATATACTATAATTATATAAAATATAATAGATATATAGTCTATAGATTCTATAGTCACAGCATTCTCTTTATGATTTTCTCATACCTGTGTGTTTCTGTACTTAATTTTTTCGCTACTGTTTCTTATGGCCTGGTGTAGTGTTTAATAAGTATACAAATATTACCTGTTAGATTTTGATGTCGAGGTATGCTTGAAAATTGATTGGTGAGCTCGGTCGACTCGTCCTCAGTTCTGATTTTCTGTAAATAAACAAAACGTCTGCTGTAGTTTATTGATGATGATGATGATGTATAGTGTGGATTTGGGAAAGAAAGATTTAAATATAGTCATCCCCATTATGTTATTATATTACCGAGGGCAGTCCTGACAATCCTACGTCAATCGATTTTTTCTGCACTCTATGAGATATTGGTAGAGAGCCAGTAGAATTCTTCACCTGGATACTCCAGCGAGTCAGGACCCTTCCTCGTCCTTTCCGTTACTCTACTTTCTTCAAATTGTCGGCATTGCCACCGGTAATATGATTTAAATTGAGTTAGCATTTACTTGGTAGAATTCCATTTTACAATAAATGAAAATATAAATAATATTAGATTCTACATGTTTAAACCTGTAGAATTTAATATTATTTGTATTTTCATTTCTGGTAATATAATTGCTAATAACTCCGAATAGCTGCCTTACGCATAAAGTCGAGAGACTATCCAGGCTGTGTAGTTCCTTCATGATCGAGACGTTCGTACGTTTGGCCGTCCATAGAATTCGGAGCATCTTCATCCAGCATTACATAGCATTAAGTTTAGAAGGGATCTTTATTTTTAACTACATATTTTTTGCGACGTAAATGGAAACTCTGCCATTCTCGGTGGTATTGGCTTGTGTGCGTCTGATAATTATCTTAGGAATCGAGAGCTAACCTAACCTAACCTGCCATTAGTGATGTCAATTGGGAGGGCAATAAGCATGTTTAAAGAAATCGCCACGGACATTGACATATTCCATCTGCGTGAGGATGAGTAAAGGTGGGCATTGTTTTATAAATTCTTAAAATAGGGTCTGCTAAGCTCATTCGGTGTACTATCCTTGTATCTAATTTATATTTGCTATTTATTGCTATTATTTTAACTTTTGCTGGTTGCAATAACTTTTCATTATCATATTTCAAATTTTTGTAATCAATATGTAATAATTGTTTGTTTCCTTAATAATTTTTTGTTTTTTTTTGTTTTATATTTACTTGCACTCTTCTGCTGTTTAATGAATGCACATCTATTTTTTTAATAATACTGTTTTATTAATATTTCTTTTCTTCTAAATATCATGTTGTGAACGTCTTAAATTAATAATTTGTAATGTTCACTACCTATATGTAAAAAAAAAGAAAATTGAAATTTGAAATCTCAAAAGCGTTCGGACGTGATTTCAATTTATGCGATGTTTAATAAATTGCATTTTAAAACTGACTGTTTAACCAATAGAAAAATATATCCGTTAGGATCAAAGAATTTGGACTATAAATAGAAGGAGCCTTATAGGTAAGTTATTTCTATTATAAAATGTTATTGATTTATACAATTATTTAGCAAATGCAAAAAAAAACATGATTATATTGGTAAACTCCACAAATATTAACATCCGTCAGTTACCTTTCTGATCTTGAGATGTAAGTTGTACGTATGCAGTTCATCGTGGGATACTTATTCGTGCGCCGCAATACGTGAAACATGAGTTCGTATAACATTTTATTAAATAATGACGAGTTCTTCGTTGAAAATTTCACCGTGTAATACATTTGTAGGTACGTATCTTACAAAATGCGGCGATAGTTTGCAAATAGTACTGTTCCAATTAGATTACCCCTAACCTAACCTAACCTAACCTAGTAAAGTCATCTCATAAAATTCGCCACATTTTGTAGCATACGTACAAATATACTCAACGGTTAAATGTTCAACGAAGAACTCTTAATATGATTAAATGTTACACGAACTCATGTTTCACGTACTATGGCGCACAAATAAGTGTCCGCGGTGAACTCTTTACGTACAAATTTCCGGATACGCGTAATGGCTGCCATTTTTTATGTTCATTGAAGTGTAGTTATAAACGGTTTTAAAAAAGTGTTTAAAAAGTGCAAACTCTTTCAATCATACTTATTTGTTTTCATTGAACTGAGAATACAATTTGCAGATGGTTCAGGTTAGTTTTTAAAATTCGATTAAACCCTGTCTAACCAAACCACAATAGTTTAAAGTGTAGGTACTGTTGGCGATCCGACAAAAATAATACACACTTTTTCAGTCATACTTTAATTGTTTTCGTTGAATTAAGAATACATACCTATTACAGATGGTGTCAGTTAGTTTTTTTTTAATTAATTAAGCCCTGCTTAAACCAAACCATAATCGATAAAAAATATTCTTCTCTCCATAAAATATCTAAAACTATGTAAGTATAGTTTAATGACATAATTTTAGATATTTTATAAATAAATGAATATTTTTAGACTATTATCTAATATGGCTTGGATTAGTCAGGGTTTAATTGAATTTTAAAAATTAACAAACACTATCTCCACATTGTAGACTTAGTGCAATGAAAACAAATACGTACTTTGACTGTCAAAGCTTAGTATTCTCTAATTATGTCTGATCTAGAGCCTACCTCCTCCCTTCGTCACCGATATCTACTAATGTGATCGTATTTTTTTTTAAATTCAGTATCAAATCCTCAAATCACGCATCCTCAAAATTCCTTGGACTGACCGGGTGACAAATGTTGAAGTTCTCAATCGAATGGGGAAGGACCGTAGGTACTACGTAGTATCAAAATCAGGAAACTACAGTACCTCGGCCACATTGTGAGAGGACAAAAATACAGCATTCCCCAACTTGTCATTCAAGGAAAGATCAATGGTAAGCGTAGCAAAGAACGGCGCCGCATTTCGTGATTGGTACGAGTGCAGCTCCACTGAACTGTTTCGGGTAGCAGACGACAAAGATAAGATCGCCTTGATGGTGGCTGACCTCCGCCAGGGGATGGCACAATAGGAAGAAGAATATCAAATACTCTCAGTCGATAGTATTAGGTAATTATATAAACAACAACAAAAAAATGGTAGGCGGTGATCAAAATTCACCCATTAAAAGTAACTGAAAAACCAGTATACCGATAGTTTTATTTCGCATGATTTTTTTTACATAAGTAATTACGTATAATAATTATTAGTATGCCCGAAATAAATAAAAAAATTCCAGTTAGGTGGGTAACACAAAAGGTTAATTTCTCTGATTTTTCCACGTATGGAATTTTCATTCAAAGCAATAGAAATCAAATACGTATTACCGATAAATGAAAAACAAACATAACTAACTGGGCAACTATGTTGGCCCACGTAGGTACTTGCGAAAAATCGATAAAATGCTTTCATTTGCGTTATGAAAGCCATTCAAACGCTCATATCGCATTCACAATATGTACATGGCTGGTATACCTATTCTTGGTATCTACATATTATCATTTATTTATAATATGCACAACGGATAATGTTAACATGATTTAAGTAGGCACATATAAGTCAGTTGAAGTCTTTTTTGAAGTTATACTTCTTTTGGCGCGTTTGGGAAATCAGATCAGAGTGTATTTTTGGCGTGTGACATGTATCACATAATTTATTTTTTCACACGAAAAGAAACGCACTCGATTGAATTCGATCCACCGATTGTTCGGTTATCAGACTAACGCACTACCTTTACGCCACAGTATGATACTGCAATCGTGACGATTATACAGTATAATATTATAGTTTAGAATTGTTCCGTTGCCTAGGCAGCGAATTTATTATTGTCGTTGCCATTTGAAATTCCTTACGTAAACAAACGATTAAACGTCAGAGTGACAGTTGGTACTTTAAAAATAAAAACAACGAGAAACCATTATATAATTTAGTAATATAAGTTAAATTGTATAGAAATAAACCAACGGCGTTCCAACAAGCGGTCCTTTTTCTTGAGTGTGTAATTTAACAAGATAATTAAGAGCTAGTCAAAGAATATAGTTTATCACAAGTTTTGTTTTTGTTTTGTTACGCCAAAGAAGTAACTTCTAACCCGCGTACATAAGTACATACGCCGATTTTTTACTATCAAAACACTATCCACAATAATTCATCGTATGCATATTATTAGTTGGGCCAATCATGGTCGCATTCATCCTTCCTTCCCACCAACATCAAATCCCCAATTATTGTCACAAGACCAGAAAGTCAGCAGTTACGGTTCGTGAGTCGACCGTGATAAGCTTATTAAAGCGAAGCCGTCGTTAACTGGCACTTGTGAATTGCTCATAGATTGCTGTGCGTATAGGGTAATTCATCAATCGAGTACCCTTTCGATGTTACAAGAAGTTTCGTCAAGACAATGGGCGCGTGTAGGCTTGTGACAGCTAAGCCGTCGTTAACCATAGAGTGACTCAGACAAAACATATATGTTCGTTGTGCTAAATCTGATACGGTTTGAGCGAAAGTCACGTCTTTCATCCATCCTTATCATCAAGATTCATCCCAAAATCAAAAGTGAAACCGTGAGAATGACACTCCGAACCGTCCGTGTATCAGTGCGTGAACACCGAACCGGCTCCAGCGCACGCTCTCTCAACTTAAGTATCAGTGCCTGGCATCCTGTTAACGCCCCCGCCCCTTAGATCCGTAATCCACCAACCAGCATCTTTAAAGTACAGTAAAGTTAGTAATTTTTAAATTGCTTCATTTCGCGGAGCGGTGGTAGTAGAAGTTGGGTTTCGGGAATTTTCGAGATTTTCCATCCCGAATCTCGAGAATTGAAATTTTTAACATTTCGGGAAATTCCGGATCTCGAGAATCTTTTCTCGAGATTCAGGATTTCTTTATTATCAAATATTAAGTGAAAAAACGATTTTCTATACGAAAAAAGTGAACAGGAAACACAAAACGTTCAAAGATCGGGGGTCGGGTCGGGGCATTGAACACAATTAAGCCAACGTCGACTCAAAATGAGCGTAATTTTTGCAACATCAGAGAATTATGTGTATCAAAAACGTACGCGATTGACAGTCTGTGTTTTTTGAAATTCTATTTTAATAAGTAATGTTTTGAATTACTTTTGTTTTCCTACTTCTATTTTGTTTGTGTTCTTACATACATAAAAAAAGTCATATTTTTTTGGAATTTGTCTGTTTTTACACTGATTTTAGGATTTTTACAGGTTTTTTTGTAAATTTCCCGAATCTCGAGATTAAGATTTTCTCGGGAAATACCCAACTCTAGGTGGTATTAATATTATTCAGTATTGCAATATCGTAAATAAATGCTGAATATAAAATTGTAAAAAATAGTATAATAGTAATAGTAGTACACAGAATATATTTCATACATCCTTCAATTCTCGGAATCGAAATAGTATTGTACCTATTTATAGTATGGCACATGCTCTCAGCCCTTTTTGTGTCATGACCCCCTTTTCTAATTGCCAAATGACCTGTGACTTCCGCCACTTTTCTATAAAAAATGCATTTTAGCAGGATAAAAAAAAACAAATAAAAAAAATGATAAAATTTTCTTTTATTATATGGAATAATATCAATCATCACTATTCGGCCTCTGTTTACTTTTTTTGCACGAAGTTTTCTTAAATTAGCAAAATATTGCATTTTGTTTAAGATATTTCACAAGAATCTGTTTAACATACATAATTGTGAAAACACCTCAAAGAAATTTAATATTATATTATCACTACAAAAAATAAGACGCCCTACGGGACTCGAACCCGCGTTTATTGGATTCGATCCAATGAACTCTACTAACTTTCTAATTACGACGAAATTAATCAGTAGTTTTAAAATTTCTTTGAAACAATTGCGTTAATTTTGGCAGTCGGCTTTGTATAAATCAAAGTGTTTATCAATAATTACATTATTAACTAATAGTCAACAAAGAATGTTACATTCTAAAATCTTTGAATTGTTTGTTGAATAATAAAATAAATAGTTTATTAGAATTTGTTTGTTTACTGCCAAATTTATGAGACTATAGGTAATCTTTTCCATCGGTAACTGACCGGGCTTGTGGAATATTATTATATCGTGGAGTTACTGCCAAAAATGTCGATATCATGTTATGTAGTATTTGCAATTAGAAGTTTGATATATACCCTCTAAAATCAGGCATAATGGTAATTTTTTTTTTTTGCTTTACGTGCATGTTCTCGGTATATATCGGATGGCTTTGATTTTTTTTTCTAGCATACATATTTATCTTGTATTATATTCATTATTCAACCATGTCCGATCCTAATAAGATCATATGGGCCTCCACAGAGTGAAGGTTATTTTTACGAGAAATGGATGTCAGCCACTTGCTCAACCTATTAGGTCCTTACTTGAAAAACAATATGTGTACTTGCCAGACCCATGATTCGAACCTGGAACCCGCGACGTCATAGGCCGACGCTTAAGCCACGCGGCCATCGTGGGTGTGTTACTCTAAATTGTTAAATACCTAAATTATCGACTTGCCAACTTTTGGCAACAGCCCACGATAGGTATAGGTATAGTTCGATCCACTTTTATTAAATGTATGCTGAAACTATTTTTTCCACTTTCATCCGAATTCTCTGATTTTCCACCGGCAATGCTAACTGTGCGCCCATTTCCCGAATGTCACTTACACGATCATAATACACGTCATGCATATTATATTTAAGTACATTTTTACATTTAATAACATAGGTATAAATATGAATTCCGAGTGAAGAAGGTAGACATTAAAAATGAATTTTGATATTGAATTTTTCGACATTGTGAATATGTTTCATGGGCGCGCGATACCTCCACGTCCCCTTTATAAATCACCACATATCCAAATCGTTAGGTACTGAAATGTACACACAGACTGCCACTTCCTGCCGTAATTTTGACGTAATTAAATGTCTACCATCGTAATGTGCGGCAGGATTCGAGGGGGGGGGGGGGCAAAAGTCCAGAAATAATTATTTTAAATGAATTTATTGAAAATTACCTATACGTTATTGATTTATGTATTTATATATATTAAATATAGTTGCTTACTGCCGAAGACCAGCACTTACCACAGGCCGGCAAATCGAAGATTCAGGGTGAATTTTCATTAAGAATATGAGAGTCATAAAGGTGCAACATTTCAAGAAAAAACAACTTGTCTCATTTTGCGGACAGCAAAAAGGTTAAATTTAATATTTCCAGTACGAAAAAATGTACGATATGCTGTTAATCAATTTATCTTATCACTACTAATAACTTATTTGCAAACAAGCTAATACACTTATTAAGCTTGCCCACTCCACGCCAGTGCCCAATGTGAATGACAGCAAAATGTTACAACATTTGTTTTGATAATCCTTTATTAAGAGCATACTTCAGTGAAACGGCAAAAATAATTTTCAACCATAGGTGCGACGAAATTTTGGACTCGCTGGCAATCGGAGAGCGAAAGTCGAGCTGTGAACACGTCAAATTGTTTCGTGATGGCGACGGGGGTATTAATTCTTAAATCGTGTAAAGATGACTAAAAAACGTTACCCATTTACTTGCAAAAGAAAACATGTCATTGAATATATTATTATTGTTACTAATAGAATAATAAACATTAAATGGACGCATGTTGAATTTTTATGACAAATTATGTTTTGTTCTGCAAGCGTCGTTTGTACAATCTTCGCGTCGCGTAGTCACGATCGTTTTAGACCGTGCCCCAGCTGAAGTATAAGCCTAAAGTAGTTGTTATTGCGTGTATACGTGGTATTAAGTTGAAAAATAATGTATTGCAAAAATACACTTTACAGTTTACACCGACGCTGCCCAAATGCGTCCATCTTTGTATAGATACGAAGCCATGGGTCGCCGGTTCGAACCCATAGCTGTTCAACAAAGCGTATGTTATTTTTTCCAATTTGTATTTGATCCGGTGTAAGGACCGAATGGGTTAGCCAACATTTATTACTCGTAAAAATTCTATCAATACAACCTCCATGTGGAGGCCCACGCGTTCTACTTAAAATCAAGCATGCCAATTTACTTTACATACTATATTACGATGGTCGATGATGTATAACTCAGGAGTGACCGGGTATTACCTAATTCTAACATAGTGATTGCACCAATAATCATAATATAATATTACACCGCCTGATAAAATACTAAATATATATCGACTATACGAAATAAACAATTTTATAGTGTACAATATAATTAAGAATATTCTTCGCATCTCGATTACGTGCTGTTCTATATTTTTATTTCCACCGTAAACTAATAATTATCACATAGAAAACCTCTAAGAACCTTCTTTATTATGGTTTCACATCGAAACATTATATTTCTCACAAAAACTTGACTTCAATTCATTTCAGTGGCGCGCGATAGCGTTAAAGCGAGTTTCAGTTTGTCATAATATTTAAGTAAATGCCATTTTTCTATGTAACAAACAATGAAATGCCTTTTAGACACTTCAGTGTTTGTATGAAAATTAAAATACCAGCGAAGCTATTCTATACACAAAGCGGCTATTAACGGTAGTTTATTTGTTATTCGGGCGGTTAATTGTTACAATAAGTTAACCGTATAAATTGTCAAAAAGTGCTATATTTTAACAGCTCCTCTCTTGGCTGTGTTAACTTTTAGAGCGAGATAGACAGCTTAGACGGTTTACTTATTGTAACAATTAACCGCCCCAAATAAATAAATATGATAAAGTGATAATATGTATCACTTTAGCCGTCGATATCCGCCTTGTGTGTAGAATAGACCCACTGGGATTATTTTATCAGTTTACTTTTCATACATTCAGGCTCCATCACTAAAGAAGAATGCTTTCTTCAACTTTTTCGAGAATAACTAAGCATCGTATTTTTTTCAAATGTAATATTTTCTAGTGGGTATATCTGAGGTGTTTTCAAGTTATGTATGTTCAATATATTTAATGTTACATTCTCAAATCTTATGAATTATTCGTTGAATAAAAGAAATGGTTTATTAAAATATATACAATATTATTAGCGCAAAAGACGTGGAGGTAGCCGGTTAAATTGAGTGAACGTAAATTAACTGATATGACTGTCTGGGTATAGGGAATGTAAGCGGGGTGGTGTGCGGGTCAATCGGGAAAGCGACAAGGAGTAGTAAGGTCATAGGCAATGTGAACTCCGCAACTTCGGGTCGACGCACGCTACGCAGCCGTCTCATACATACTGTTGGAAATTTAGATATGCAGTCTGCAGTAGAGGTGGGAAAACCGGTCGATTTTGAAGACTAAGTGTACTTACTACCAGTATAAAAAAAATACCTAGTATCAAAACTTGTTCCAAAATACTTACAAGTATTTGAAAAATTGGCTTCAATAGAATCGCTAAAAATACACTGAGCTCGGCTTTTCTAAATGTCCCATTTATTATAAAATTTTAAACACATTTAAAATTTATTAGTTGTTTTTATGTTAGGTTATAACATTCTTGTTAACATAAAATGAATATACAATGTTTTTTTTAAACATATTTTGAGCGGTCATAACAAGCCTGTGCCGTCACTTCACCACATTCCCGGGAGAATATGCTGCTACACAAAATTTATGACCTATTGTTCATACATTCATTCGAGTGCATAGACTAATAAATTAAAATATACTTGTATTCAAGTGCTATCTCGTTCGCGCGCATTTAATGTCGATAGTATTGAAAGTCTACCAATTAGCGAGCGACTCGCGATGATATCATCGCATGCGTTCGAACAAGTTTAATGGGCCACACGTACTGAGTATGGGTAGTTTCATCCGAGACTTGAGTACACAAACTGGTGACAGTATTTCCAACTCACCTCTAGTCTGCAGTGTATGATTACCACCGTTGGTTGTGGCCAGAATCGTGCCGCGCGTATGTCATCTCCGCAAATTCTCAAAGTATATTTCAGGAATAGTTTCCACGCCACTGTGGTTTCCGTGCAAATCTTGACAAAAATATAATTTATTCAGCCAATAACCCTACACTATCAAATTACAAGAAACATTATATGAACTGCTTTTATTTGAAGTGTGTTTTGGGAGGCGTTACGTGCCCAAATGGGTCAATGGGTCAAATAATGTCTGATTCGTGAATCGATCTCGCGGGCACAGGGCAGGGGGCAGACTTTACCGGCCTTCAGATAACAAACTCATTCGCTCGCCGAATTCATTAGAAATATTAGCGTAGGTTTGAGGTTTGTTTTGTTTTTAGGATTTTTATCGTGAGGAAACGCGTTGCATTTTTCGAAGTTCGCAATCGAATTAAATTTAATATCTAGAATAAGAAGAAAGTAGGACACATTTTTTACGTATGCTTTTTTTCCACCACGCACGTCTCAAAACATCCATTTCAAAAAAATAACGTGGCGCAATGAACAATAGTGAGAGTGTCCCAGGAAATACTTGCACTAGAACAGACATGTCCATCCCAAGATGGTTCTTTGTCGATCGTACCATAGGCCCATATGAACTGAGTCGTGGAAATGTAAGAACCGTGTATATCCAGTTGTAATATAATATGATGTCATTAAGATTTTGAAATGGAAGCATTAACCATTCCTATTTTTATTTCCCCAACCTACGTGAGTTCGTTGTAATACTTGATTCGTATTGCACCACTCACGGCGTAAATAGAATATGTGAATCCTTGCGCTTTAAACTGAGCCGTAGTTCCCCTTACCGTCGCGCAATAGGCTAGGCACAGTAGAGAAATAGTTTGGCGATGTGTGCCCAAAAGAAGAATCGAAACTTAATTAACTAAAATTGTATCTGTAACGCACGAGAGAAAATATAATATGTAAATGTGTAGGACAGAGTAAGACAGGGAGAAGAAGTATACATGGGGTAAGATGAACGACCTTTGAGAATCGATGTCTCCGCCGAATCTTAGGGGTACGTTGGTACGACCGCGTTACAAATACTTGAGTCCGTGAGCGGCCACAGCAGCCCTCGGTGATTGAGGTGATCACGAAGAGACGCTTTATGTGACTGGGCCATGTGTTACGGATCCCACCAGAGAGTGCGACATCGGATTTTCAAGGAGCGGCATTAACCATTCCTATTTGTTTGTTCTTAGCCAGTTTTTTTATTAACCATGAGGAAGCCGCGTGACCTCATCGTATCAATTGATTTGTGTTGCATTAATGATTGCCTGCCACATGAGTGAGAAGAAGTGAAGATGTTGAGCCCCTTGCTTTAAACTGTGGCGTAGTTCCCCTTACCGTCACGCAATAGGCTCTGTGTGCAATACGATAACAGTTTGACGATGAGTGCAATGCATGCCCAAAAAAGACCAAATTTATCATGTTCACGGTCAATGGGATATTGAGGAGGTACCTATTCTTTGTGACGTTGAAAGACAAGCGTTGTTGTTTAATTTGTAAAGTCAAATATAATACGTTTGTTCAAGTTGAAGATCAAGGACAATGGATGACTGTAGAATTTTACTGCGAGATTTGATAATATATAGTACAGTGGTGGCGAACCTATGTCACGCGAGATGATTTTGCATGGCACGCGAATATTATAGTTTGAAGAGAATGCAAAAAACCTATAATAATAATAATAAATGACAGATCACAATGTACGAAAAATTCAAGAATAGGCATTACGTTTAATGTAACTATATAATTGCATAGGTCGTTACATAAGGTTTATGCATCACATCATAAGGTTCACATATATATTATCGCACCAGCCTCATTAGGCAGCGGGGGAAGCCGCGCCGTGAATTTCTGATTTTGATAGATTTAAAATCCTTGAGACCACTGTAGCGAGAGAATTCCTCATCTGATCGGGGCATTTCTGATGTTAATTTGTGCGTAAAAACCCAAACTAAGTCATACTGTAACGAATAAATCAAACTACCCAAATCTACCCTAAAATGGCTGAACCAATTAAGAAACAAAAACTTGGTGTAGCTGGTAGTAGTAATTCTGGCAGACAGTTTCAAAATTGGTGGACCAAAATATGGCTATATGTGTGCTATGTTCTGTGAGTGGTATTTAGAACATCATAATTTTTAATAGAACTCTTAAAAACCATTTTCCCTATGAAAAACTACTCGGCACGTCAGACAGTCAAACAAAAATATTTGGGAAATTTTGGCACGCGTACGTAAAAAGGTTCGCCAACGCTGATATAGTAGATCAGTGGGTCTATTCTATACTTATCGAATACTACAGTGACAAATAGTATCAAACTTAGCGTAGGTTTGTATCAAAATATTAGCACTTATTGTAACAATTACACGAAGTTGGTTTTTATTGTTGCAATAAGTGCGATATTTTAACAGCAGCAAGATAGGTGATACAAACCTACCCTAAGTTTGATAATATTTATCACTTTATCACTTTAGCGGTCGCAAGTATAGAATAGACCCACAGAGCCTAAAAAAGTTGGACATGCCTGCCATACAAAAATACAGCGGTAGGTAAATATTAAAAATACGTATTCATTGGTGTCGTGGTGACGTCACAAGTTAGTTTCTATTGGTTAGTTGCGATTATGAATTAATACACCTCAAATTTGTAAACAAATCGATGATCGCATAATATAAATTATGTTATGCAGTGTCTATGAATAGGTAAATGGATTTACCTGCCTACATAATAATAATATTATGTTGATGTAATATTGCGATGAAGTAACGACTCGATTAAAAAAAAAACCTACCCAGGTTAGATTTAAATTTGAAATATCGGTAGAAACGTTTACTAAAATTAATCTGATAGATATGGCCTTGTGAACCAGGACACGTGGCTGAATTATTGGAATAACTTTACTATAGTGTAACCACCAAAGAGATTGGACTCCTCGTAACCACTGTATCATAGATAATAATAATATACAGTGTAACTTACAATATACACATCTGTACAGAGCCAGTGTATCATGACGTATCATAATATTCATAATATGTACGATTTTACAGCGCTCGAAATGGAAAAAAAATACAAATCGGAGCGCTCGATAATTTTTCGAAAATGCTCAAATGCTTTCGATGTTTTTGTTACATACTTACGAAATTAAATATACTTAAGTAGGTAACGTCTCTCAGATCCGCAAGTGAAAATAAAATCAAATTTCAACGAAACAAAAAAAAATGTAATACAAACCAATGGTCATTATTGCTCGTGAAAATATAGGTTTACGACATATTGTTATAAAATTAATTTTTCACTCACCGGAACCTATTTTTTACGAGACGAAACTGCGTTCTTCTCTGCGGTCCATTTCATTTAAGTATATCACATTTCCCATAGGAAGCTGACATTAAAAAAAAGTCCGGATAAGTATATAGATAAAATGCCAGTTGTGTGGATACAGTAGTATAATATTAGAAGAAGTGAAACAATCACATACATACACTGTGACTTATCCGTGAATCGAAGGCGGAGCCCTTTCCTGACCTGTCGCAGCACATTCACAAGAGATTGTCGTGTGCTTGTATATTTTGTATCATTAGTGTCCGGTCTTGTCGTCGTCGCCGCGCTGTCTCGTGTTTTTAACACAACGCATGACAATATTAATATAACATAACGACGATAGATGAAAAAAATAAAATTCTCATTCACGTACATACAGTGTTTTTTGTTTGCTTCTTGGTGGGTCCGAGTCCGAGTCAAATTCAAATTCATATATATATATATTTTTTTTTTTTTTTTTTACATAAAGTGAAAATTACAAATTATTAATTTAAGACGTTCACAACATGACATTTAAAAACAAAGAAATATTATTATAACAGTGTTACATAAAAAAGAGATAGATCAGTATTAAGTTATAAAACAGTTGAAAAGTGTAAATATAAAAAATATTAATTAGATAAGTACAAGGAAGTACACCGGATGAGTTAAGCAGACCCTATTTTAAGAATTTATAAAAAACGTCCACCTATAATACTCATTCTCACGTAGGTGGAATAATATATCAATATCCGAAGCGATTTTATTAAACATGGTTATTGCCCGACCCGAGGACCCCTACTCCTCATGTACGTTCCTGTCTGTTAAACGTTCATTATAGGCTTCAAGGAAAACCGCTATTGGTCATAATATAGCTGAAAACTTTCGAATTGTGTACTTTTTAAACGTTGATTGTATGCGTGTGAGGCACCTCTTCACCACCATTTACACACGTTGGGCATGTTCAAGTATTCACGCCGTTACTCGATGGCTGGTAATAATAATTATTGACAAAACACCCAGCGCTATTTTCCAGCAAACAAACTAAGTTCAAAGTCACGACTTGAGCCATTACTATTTTTCTTCAACGGCCATTATTGTTTTTTTATGACATAATGTGATTAGGGAGGTTGATTATACGGTCGACCAAAATGACATTTAAAAAGTTTCCACAGTACAAACCCTATACATAGGTAGGTAGTAATAATAAAAGGTATACTTATTAAGTTTCTGGTTTTTGCAACTTTAATGGTTAGGTAACTATGATTAAGTTTGTTTTAAACCATTCCGGATTTAGAACGAAGAAAAACTAGAAAATATAATTTTAATTTTAAAGTTTAGCTGCCAACTGGGAAATTTTGTCATCAAAATACAATTTAAGAAATTCATAAAAATTACCATCATCGTAGATGACTCAGGGATATCCCTAGGGACTAGGCGAACTGCCTCTCCTATACCAAGTCAAGATTACGTCCCTAACTTCAATCATTCTCTAATGTGCCGGCTAGACGGCAGCGACTTGCCAGCGCGATAAAGTTTGTACAAAAACACTTTTACAGCGCTTTTCGGTTTGCGCGAGCTACACTTTTCCCGTCCATACACACGGGCTTCCCGATACAAACCAGTTTGCGCATTTAAGCTTGTAGTAAAGAATGAGCGTCTAGACGGTGCTTAAGGCTTCAGCTGAGGCAAGGTCTAAAAAGATCGTGACTACGCGACGCGCAGATTGTGCAAACGACGGGTGCTGAAGAAAACATAATTTGTCATAAAAATTCAACATGCGTCCATTTAATGTTATGTTTATTGTTATATTAGTAATAATAATATATTCATTGACATGTTTTCTTTTTCGAGTAAATGCGTAACGTTTTTTAGTTATCTTTACACAATTTAAGAATACATATATGCTCTTAACATTAAATCCATACCGTTTTAGTGGTGCAGTTTAGTATGGTACATATACCTGGAATCGAAACACTCAACCTCAGTGGCGCACCCAGGATTTAATATTGGGGGGGGGGGGCAAGGAGGAGAATGTAAATTAGTCCCATATGATCTTTTTCTTCTTCACAGCCTAATTTCTCGTTTATCGGTCTTTTGTCTATTGCACTCGTTGTAGTACCTGGGCATTTTCGCCAAAGTTTGTACATTGCGTTTTTGGCATGTCCCATGACTTTGATTGATTTTTTCATAGTTATTATATTATAAAATGTTGGAAAGTTATGTACTTTTAACATGCAAATTTATTAATTTACTCTATTCAATCAGTTAAATACAACTATCTGACCTGTATATATTTTTAATTGATTATTTAGATCGAAAGGTAGTGCGTTTTTACCATGTCCCACCCATAAATTCAAATAAACAAAGTCTGATTTCGTCATTAATTTTGAGTGTGTAAAATTAAATTCGTAGTGTTTTCAACAGCTTACATTATATATTTTTGGAAAATATATAGTTTTTTCGTAAATTTGTACCAATATTGAAAAAAAATCACGTTTAAAGTGTGTCCCAGGATATTTGAAAAAGTGGAACTCCACATTCCGTTACCACGATTTTAGCATGAAGGCGAAAAATTTTCACTATAAATATGTTTTTTTTTAATGTAGCAACATTTTTGTATAACACTGATCGCCATGTACACTTTAAATTGTTGGTGTGTGTCGGTATCGCTATCGGAACAGGTTGCTTTCTGGGTTGGTCATTTAAGAAGTTCCACTACTGTTACCACGATTTATAAGGTAAGAAAACACATATTTCTATTTCACATACTACACATATGGAGCTTATCTTTCATACTACAGATATAATAAAACATATCGCAGGTTTAACAATAAAACTAAGCTAAATTTTGGCTTCAAACACTTCTGAAACAGAATCCGTTACTTCCACTCCGAAACTATATTGGTGGTAACGTATATGTGGAATGTAAAAGTAACGAAATGGCATGCATAAAGTTGGGTTTACAGTGTGTGTTTAGTTCTTCATAGATTATAAAAAAAATTATTTTGTCTGTTCGTATGAAAAACAAAAATATTTTCATTAAAAAATATAAAAAATAACCTGACTATAATATAATAATATAATAAAGATTAAAAAAGTATGTGATATGTCTGAATACGCAAAAATAGCGCACATAAAAGTATGGAGATAAAAAAAAACAACAGAAGGAAAAGAAAAAACACCAGACTGAAATAATTGCGAGACAGGCACTGGCTCTGTCATACTCTTTCTGTTATACGCCACCAAAATTTTAAAACTTCTCCATACATTTTAGGCATAGAAATTTATAAAAATGTATGAAAAAGTATTTTTTTGTCACGTTTAACAGAAATGTGTACTCGATTAGATTTAATACCTAGAACTGTAGGTATTCACGAAATGTCAGAAAAGTACGTCTTGATTACAATCAACCTGTATAGCTACATTTTATGTTGATGAATACAATTAAATTTCAAGACAACATAAAGTCGAACTTGGTTATTACGAGGAAGATGGGACCGACTGAATTTGCTTGTTATAAGCGTTACTCGTTATATCAGAGAATAGGTATTTTTAAATGAGCATGTCACATTACACAAAAAGCCGAAAATAAAAAATTTGGAAACCATCGTAAAAATCCCCGAAACGAGCATGGCATTCATAAACTACAAAAGAAGTTGTTTATTGTAATTAACGCTGGTAGGTACCTACGGACTTCACAAACCTTGGATTTTTCAACCATATGCGTGGATACTTTTTTATTATTGTCGGTGAAACACCAATAAGGTAGGTACTTAGACACTTTACTAGTGTCATAAACGTAATCCGACCCCGGCGGCATCCTGTCCAATCGGATTTTATTGCTTAGGGTCGAAATGTTTTAAAACGGTCGACACATTAACAGTATTTTAGCTCGGTATATCCGATAAGTTGCTCGTTATAACAGTGAAAGAATTAAATGTATGGCGAAAATCATAAACCAATTGTCAACAAATGTTTCGTTATTACATCCGAGATCTCGCTATGTCAGAGATCGTAATAACCGAGTTTGACTATAATTATTTTCGTAAAAGTTATATACTCCGTGCCGCGCTAGGAACTCGCGTCTGAATCCCTTGCTGATTTTTTTTTTCATATATTGTTAATTTGCTTAAAAATATTTTTTATCTGAGTTACAAATAATATAAATGCCAAATAAAGTTATGGTAATGTATAGTGTGTCAAAATTATTACCTACCTTATTTTACAAGTATTGTGAAATTTATTATAAAATATGTCTATTTTAGTGATTAAGTTTGATTTGTTTTGTTATTTTGACGCACGTTGAATATTTATCTGTCTATCAAAAAATTCAAATAAATTTCATAAAACAAAAATTTGTTTTTATGGTAACATGTAACTTAAGCTTTACAAATTACACTCCGTTACCATTTCGTTCCATTCCGAAAATGTCCCCAAAAAAGTTGAACGTTAACTATTTTTCATTTGATTATTAAATAACGAAACTTATTTATTTTTCCAATAAAATTTAGTAAAAGTGATTATTGTCTTTAAAAAAATAGCAGAACGAACATTGATTGGTTTTTTCAAATACTAAAGGAAAAATGCTCTGCCATTATAGACATAGGGTAACGGAGGGGAACGAAATGTGCCCAAGAATTAAAATTCAATAATATTTTTTGACTATTTGTAGTTTTATTTTGAAGTGTATGGTTTTTTTAATCTAATAGAGCTCTTTTAAGTGATAAAAAGTGTTTCATTCATGTTTTAAAAGCTAAGTTTCGTAGTCACGGAACGGAAACTTATTATGCCCAATTTCATAATAAAAATGA
This sequence comes from Rhyacophila brunnea, assembly GCF_057557595.1. NCBI lineage: Eukaryota > Metazoa > Arthropoda > Insecta > Trichoptera > Rhyacophilidae > Rhyacophila > Rhyacophila brunnea. Next base: position 11,135,293 of record NW_028232816.1, on the reverse strand, counting down.
TATAAATATTGTATTAATCAATATTTTGCTGAAAAATTGCTATCACCAATTCAGCAATAGAACAAGGAATCTGCTAGCTATATAAAAATGGTTAATTTGAGTGAAAAAATAATATTACCCAAATTTCAAACATGTACAAACTTTGGCGAAAATGCCCACCTACACCATGGTCCCCACATCCTGAAACGGGCCCTCAGTCTATGATATTTGGCGGGCCCCCTACCTACCGCTAAGATTAAAGGCAGTGTGAAACACTAAATTAACGTTCTTCAAATTGTGTTTCAGTTCAAATTAAGGGTACTTACACAGTGAATTATTGGCTATTTTTAATACATCTACTTTAATAATGGAGATGTCGAGTATCGACACATAATAATCAAAAAAATATTGCATAATTATATAAGTAATTGAAAATTTTCATGGCCATGAAGTATAATAGCGCCGCAGGCGACTTTTTTACTATTAAAGCTAATTTATGATGTGTGTTTATCTCACTTATCTGGTCAACCTGACACGCCGGGCCCCCCACAGCCCGAACTCCAGGCTAGAGCTCTATCAGCCCTCCCCAGCCATGACCTACACCACTCCGAGACACCGAGAATTTTTTGACAGTTCCATTAGGGATTGTGTTTCTAAAAAACCTGACATTAGTGTTTCGAAATTTTTGTGTTAGAAATTTAAATCTAAGAAATTTTTCGAAAAAGGGTGCTGGAGAATTTATTACAAATTTTTTTTTTGCCGTGTCTTTATTTGTCTAAGCCCAAAGGTACAGTTTATTGGCTTTCGATTTCAATGTTTAAAATCATTCTGATAATTTTCATTTTTGGGGGTGCCAGGGCCCCTTGCCCCCCCCCCTGGGTGCGCCACTGCTCAACCTTCGTAAAAGTATTGACGGTCTTTCAGATATTATGTTCAGTACATGCCAGAGACGCCGGTACGAAAATATGAAGATGGCCTTGATATGAGATGACTTGTTAGAAAACATTTATAAGTACCTAATGTAAATAATCGCGATATTTTTCCGGGGGCGACGAGGAACAGGGCATGATCTGAACCCTCATTCTATATTGTAATTAAATGTAGGATATTGCATATTCATAACAGTAAAATCTCTGTAAAAATTCACTGGAGCATTGGTGTGCTAATCTGCAAACTTTTAAACATAGAATTATGTTAGGGTTGACTAGTAATTAAATCCATGCATCTCGCACTGTACGGCGATGTCAGTTACTCCGCTAGTCGACGGCTGCGATGGCGAGATCGGGCGGGGTGAATTTCCACTTGGGCGTGCCAGATTATACCGGGTCTTGTACGAGTACCATGAGATATATCTCTAAACTAAATGAACTTCGTCGGAACTTGACTCATAGATAAATGCTATTAATATCCATCGATAATAGATACTGTTCGTTTCCGCATCTTAAATCAATAAATTAAAAAAAAAACTGCACCCCCGCCCCCTTATTTATCTAGCCCAACCAGTATACCTACATATTTTTTGGAAGCGACATTAAATATAATAATTATTCCCCTATATTCAAAGGTATGTAAGTACATAAATTATTAGCGAAGCTCTTGTTATGGAACGGCGAGATCATTTTCGTATAAATACCTTTTATATTTACACCCACGATGGCCACGCGGCTTAAGTGTTGGCCTATTGCGTCGTGGGTCTCGGGCTCGAATCCTGGGTCTGACAAGTACACATATTGTTTCTCAATTTGTGTATGAGTCAGAGTATGGACCTAATAGGTTGAGCAAGTGGGTGACATCCATTTCTCGTAAAAACAAAATCTGTCAATACAAACCTTCACTCTGTGGAGGTCCATATATGATCCTATTAGGTGTGTGATGTTTTTGAGGACATTGTACATATAGCAGTACAATGCCCTGGCGGTGGGTAAGACGGAAGAGCTTGGCAAAATTTTAAAGTTCTTTAACAGAATTAATTGAAGTGAGGACCTAATCGGCGGATCAGATGTCAAGAGGCGATATGACAGCGAGTCGCAGTCAAAGCCTCGGTAAAATAATAAAAAAATTTCGAAACAATGAGCGATAAAGATACATTGCATTTCAATCGATTAGATTGATAAGAACAATGGCGCGATAAAGCAAATCTTTATCAAACGCATTCTCAGCGATGCATTATGCATGCTTATTAATACTAATTGATAATAATACAATGATAGGCTCAAACCTGCGGAGCTATAACACTCGCATTAGGTTGTGTGTTGTTATTAAATACACCAATATGTAAATTCGAATCTCACCCCATTGACTTTTTGTCTAGTGGAAGGTAACCAACCCTACGAGGTTACTATAGGTTGTTAGTATATTTTAAAGTGTGTCACAATGGCATGAAATGAATTTCTAGTAACCATAATAACGTCAAATGAAAATATGTATCCGTGCAATAAAATTCTTTAGGGTTGTGTACATAATAATAATATTATCATGATTCCCTATTAAAAAGCAATTGTTCTTCATTCTTTGACACTTTCTTACGCACGCCGCTGCTTAGAAAATAATTATTATGCTGATAAAACCAAAAAAACATGTGAAATTTAAGCACGGCATAATAAAAAAAGTTAAATAATGTAACCATCCAAATTTAAAGTGCCAAGAAGAGTGTCAAATTTAACTCCATGTTAGAAGACGTTTTCCATAATATTCTCATTATTAATTCAATTTATATTAGGCGAACAAAGTGCGTGCTTCAAGCAATAACTGAAGAGAGTGCGTAGGTAGATATTTTGCAATTTATTTTGAATTATGACAATAGAATTAGTATTCTTTTGCTGCACTGCAAGGTTAAAACCATTGGCGTACCCACATACAAATAAACCTAATGGATACATGCTTTTGTCTTGACCTCTGGGCGGATTCGTTACGAAAATCGCAAAGGCGTAACGAAAAATAATGTCACAAAAGTTGCGCGGCCGCTAGAGACTCCAGACGGCCGCGAGCGGCGCTTCGGGGAAGACGTGTAAACCCGCGCCCAGCAATTTATTTTGATTGATTTTATTTTGATTTGATGAAGTATTAACAAATTTCAAGCTGTTCTATGTTTTTTCTTTAATACTTAAGCAGAGATTATTTTTGTGGTCTTGATAATGTGCATGAGCAGCTTTTATTAGGTATGTAAGGTAAGTTCTCTTCGTCAAGATGGTTTTCTGATATTCCTTCTGAGAATAATGCACTCTTACAATTAATAATTTAAAAAATATATTTCCACCTTCAACACCGTTTTAGAACATTTTTTATGATAAATGTAGAGTTGTCGTCACTTCATAACTTAGCACTCCGTCATATATTTTATTAAATATATTACCTACATATTTATTTATTACTACATATTTAATGTAATACAAGTGAATACCATTTGATCTAATTTATTACGAGGTAATCAGTCTAAGAGGCGTATCAGTGCAGTAAACAATGAAAAAGTGCAAAATTATAAAGCGTATACTCTATGAAAAGTAAATAGTCGTATATGATTCGTTAGCAAAAAAGATTGGCATTTTTTCTTTTGAATTTGGACAACCAGCATTCAGAGAATCAGTAGGCAAAGCATGTATCCTTGTTTAATAATTTTAGCCGTCAGGGTTTAAGTAACCATCATCTGAGTGGCCTAGTTTTTCCTATCAAGGTTTATCAAGACTAGAAAAATTCTAAGCCATAGAATTCAGAATCAGATAATAGAATACAACACAATAAGGTTTTTTGATACCAAACATAGAGGGCCGCCGCGATCTTATGTGCAATGTGTGTGACACACGGGTGACCAAATCAAAAGGCGGCCGAAAGCTCAATAATTTCTGATATTTTTTAATCTATACGAAAATAAGTGAATGCGACGTATTTTGCACCATAATTTTTATTCTCATACGAATGTTCATGAATTTTTATTTTACGACGCGGTTGGATGTCTGGAGAATGTGTAGTGCAGAAAATTAATGTTGATGTTTTTTTTTTAATTTCTTTTCATTATGCCTTTATGGCAGCATTAGGGGTTGCAATGTCGGAGTTTCAAGATCAATAAATCAAGAAGGTGTTATGTTTTCATCAACGGAAATCCTTACCAACGGGTTCCGATCCTTCTCGTGATCCAGTGGAAGGTTCATGTCAGTAATAAGACTCGATGGATGTTAATCTTCAGAGATGTTTATTCGTCAATACTCAATTTACAATTACATGGTGTATAAATAAAAGGGAAAGAACTCAATAGGGTTCGATCCGCAGTGAAACAACTCAGAGCAGAGCTGAATTATGTTTGAACAAGTTGAATGGTCCGAGTTGAATAAATCCAAGGATCATTTACAATTAATAGTATTAATATGAAATAGTAAGTAAGTAATATTAGTGATGCTTAGTTCATGTACAAGGGTTTATATGTGTGTAGTAACACAGGATTATATGTGTAGTAAATTGGGGTTGATCAATAATATAATATTGAGTAGGTACCTACATCGTAATAGTCGAAATCACACCGATCGAATATTCTTAACAATAGTACATTATTAGTAACTTATGCTTCAAATACACTCTATGACGACCCGTTTCTTATGTTGGCGTCCTGTGTCACGGGGTGTCACAGAGTGTACATACGATGTCATAGCTGTCATACAATATGTATGTACAAATATCGGAATGGCATAGATTTGATCATAGACACTAAAACGCTCTTAGCATATATGTGCCCGATCGTCATATAGTCTATTTGAACCTTTAGGGTGTCGATGAATTAAACAAAAGACAATTTATTGTCATTGGGGAGATATTATACAGAGGGGTGTTACAGATCCATAACAAATGCATTTACTTGTGACAATTTTGGTATACATTTTTTTGATTTTTGCATAGTATGTACCTCATATAACAAGTATTCATTAAAAGGGTAATTTTTAATTACGTATTTCATTTAAATTAAAAAAAATAATTACTTGTCTCAAGTTAACCTTACTTGAGAAAAAGGCATTTTTAGTACAAGTGTTGAATAATTTTAAACAGTGGGACAGTTACTTGGGACAGATTAAATAATTTAAGTAAGTAGGTACCTATTTATTGGATAATTTTTTATGTTTTTTTTTATTTAAACTTTTAAACAGTTTAAACTTTTAGACAATTTCTTTTGTCTCAAGTAATACAGTTGTTCCGAATCCATACTGGAGCACTATTCGATATAAACAAACAGATTTTTTTAAAAGATTTTTAGGATTTATAGTAGGTACCACCCAAAATTTTTATGTATTTCATAATATGAAATATTATAGAAATCGGTGTTTTTTTAATATTTAAAAATACCTCGTCGTCAATGAACGTCAATTTTGATTTAAAAACATTTTTCTTCTTAATGTTTTTAGATAATAATATGTAGGTATTAATTATTTTTGACACTTCAAAATATAGCTGATTATCAGTAAGATGTACTAAATTGAATATTTCTTATTCTATCGCTAGATGCCTCCAGTAAATCGACAGTAGCACTGCACTGTAATATTTCTATATTAAAATTATATCATTTATGCCTATAATTATTATACAAGCACGCCCCTGCATATTAAAATAATTAAACATTAAATCATTACTCCGAACATTATTAAGTTGAGTGCTCGTAGGCGTGTGGCTTATGCATAGTGCTTCTAAGAGGGGTTTGACGCTCATTGGAATTATGTCAATTACACGTGTCATGTTAACCGTCGCTGGACAATGTTTTTTTAATCTGGCAATCCCATATTTGGATTATACAAACTCATCAGGCATCATCTTTTAAAATAACTAAATTAGCTCTAAAAGTAATTCCCAAACATTTTTTTCCTCAGCCACTGCGACACAACTACATTAGACAGAGTACCATGTTCCATCTTTGTCTATGGCCCTACAAGGGGGGCTGATAGAGCTATAGCCAGTGGGCCCGGGCTTTGGGGGAGGCCGGCGTGGCGGGTCGACCTGATAAGTGAGATAAACACACATCATAAAATTTTCTCTAATGAGAAAAGAGTCTTAACATTTTAAAATGTCTAATTGTGTGATGCAATTTTTGATTACTGTGTGTCGATATTCAACAACTCTATAAATCAATTCTAATTATGGAGTTGAAGCAGCAAGAGAGGTACTGTTAAAATATAGCAGTTATTGCAACAATTACAACCAACTTATTTTAATTGTTTCAATAAGTGCTAATACTTTGATACAAACCTACCCTAAGTTTGATAATATTTATAACTTTATCCCTTTAGCGGTCGACAAAGTATAGAAAAGCTCACTGACATCTTTTATCAAACATATGAATTAAACATATTATATATTTTTCCTTTCTCTTAAATAAGTTCTTATAAATCTCCACAGATGGATAATTTTTCTAATGGATTCAAGCTCTGAAAATAGTACTATTTACAGAGCTTGAATCCATTAGAATTCAAATTCCGTCAAGTACCTTCAGTCGATGGTAATAGGGTAATTTTTCATTTGAAAATAAAATTGAACTACAAATAATAAATTGAGCTACAAATATAAACAAATAAAACTACTGGCGTATCCCGATTGTATGTCAACAAATAGTTTTATTAAAATTATAAATAAATGAAGACAATAAAAAATAATGTTCTCCGACAAAAATAATTAGTTCTTGAGAATAATATGTTGGTATAACAAATAATTATTGCAATTATGCATTGTAACATGCGTATTTTGCAGAAGATGGCGGTAGTGTACAATTCATCATTAAACATGCGAAAAGATTTTCGATGATTTCTTATGTACGTTATTTTTTTCAATCTCGTCTGGAGGTTGGATGCCATTAGGTGAAGCAGTGCCCACCACCTTCCCTAATCTGTGGTTTTTACTCTTTGGTGAATCTGCTTGCTGTGCTTCGGCAAGGCACTTCCGCATAATTTCACCAGAACACTGGCTAACGCCGCCGAGGACATTATAATTATTGGTTCCTTTGTCAATTGACAGGAGGGGCTGCCAGGGGGCCTCAGGCATCCTGGGGCGGGGCGGCCCCCCCTGTTCCTTGAGCAAAGCCCGAAATACCTAAATAGCGACGATAACCTCCTTTTGAAGTAAGTTGTACACAACTTAATTCAAATAACTTCACATCCATACCGGATGTGGGAAAAAATGCATCTGCTTTTTCGATAGGTAGTAACTGCAGGGATTTACTAGCAGCAATAGTGAGAATTTTTTAAACTATTGTGACAATAAGTTTACATGTAAAAGTGCTGAACTGTCTCTCCAATCTCATTCTTCAAGAGGAAGCGAGACGCGATGTTGTCATTTTATGGTAGTTGATACTATTTGACAGGTCGTAAAAATCGGTTAACCTCAAAATGAGTCTCTCCGCGATGTTGTTCGTTTTTTTGCCTACTGCACAGGCGCAGATCGAAAAACTATTAATACATGTTTACAAGTGCATTTTCTTGTTATGACCGCGAAAATACGTATTGTCAGCAGTAAATCCATGCACGTGTAAACGGGGTATTATAGCGCTTGTACACGTGCATGGATGTATTTGCACCAATAGTGTGTATTTTAAACTACTGTTTACACGTTTTTAAAAGTACTGACTTGTCTCTCCAATCTCATTCTTCAAAAGTAAGCAAGACGCGATGTAGTCATTTTATGGTAGGCACTATTTGACAGGTCGTAAAATTGGTTAACCTCAAAATGAGTCTGCGCGGTGTGGTTCGTTTTTTTACCGGCAAGTTCGCCATTATCGTTCTACTGCGCAGTCGCAGATATCGAACATATCCTAACTGTAGCATGATAATTCAGAAGCTTCTGGACTTTTTTTGATTCATGCATGCCATTTTACAACTTGCATGAAAATACATGTTTACAAGTGCATTGTATGGATATATATAAGTATACATAATTATGTATATCTTGGTATGGCCGCGATAATACGTATTGTCAACAGTAAAACCATGCGCGTGTAAATGATAGAGGTTTGAAAATTTTCGACACTTATGGCTATGAGGAGTGTTTGATTCTGAGGTAAACGAATAAGCAATCTTTTAATTGATATAGAATGTTCAAAACAAAAAAGGTAATTTATTTAAATAGTTTCCTGTCAGATCAAAGAATTGATTACCAGAGGATTAAGGGGATTAAGGAGGTGAGACGATTAATGAATCTGCAATCAAATCCTGGTGAAACCTCGACACCTATAAATATTTTATTATACTAATTACCTTGATTCCAAATTTTGAGAAACCGAAACCCTTTAAAATTGTAGAGCTCTAAAGGTACACTCAGTGACGTCTCATGGGGGTAGGCGGGTCATACGTTGTATAGGGGCGGCGAATAAAGGAACGAACATAAATATTGAGAGCAGTGGCCGTTTTCAACGAAGCAGATGATGCGGTCACTTCATTAGAAAGTATTAACATCATGGCCCCTACAAGGGAGAGGGCTGACAGGGCTCGGGCATAGGGGGGGGCTCAACCCCGGTCGATCAGATAAGTGAGATGAGCTCATATCACAAATTTGCTCTAAAAGTTAAAAAAAAAAAAAAAAAAAAGGCCTGCGGTGCTATTTTTCTTTCAGACTATTAACATTTAAAATTATTTGTTTGTACAATACACTCTATATTTGACTGTTATATGTCTTGATTATTCAAGTTGGTGTATTCAAAGATACAAAAAGACAACAATACACTGGATAATTGTAGTTTTACCTCATAGTGTCATACGCGCTACTGTAAAGCGTTACCTACACTGCCTTTAACCTTAGCGATCAGCTGGGGGTCCCGCTAAAGATCCTGGCCCAGGGCCCGCTCCATAATGTGGGGGCCATGTCTCTGTCCCACGGTATAATACATTAAAAAGATAATATAGATGTGGTGGGTGATGGAGGAGAAGCATGAGGGACCATGTTTCAAGAATAGAAGTAACTAAGTCACCCAAGACGATCCTCATCAAAAGACCTAACAGAAAAAAGAGTGTTGGTTGACCTAAAATAATGTGGTACGACTGGTACCTCACAGTAATGATACATAGAGAGCGGCTATTGTTCGGCAAAATGAAGCCACGTTTCTTGCGTACACAATAGAACCTCGATTTTATTATAATCAATTTAACTATGAAATGTTATACCATCGTGTTACTTCGCAGTACGGTACGGCTACCAAATTTAAACACAACAATAGTTTACCGTATTATGTTCTACTCGAGTCAGGGATACCGAAGAAGATCCTCGAGGGAACTCCAGGGGGGGAAAGGCCAATGGGAAAGCCACGCACACGATGGGGTGACAACATTACAAAAGATGCCAACCAGCAGCCCGATTTCCTAACTATCGTCTCGTGTGGCACCAGACGACATGACGTAATTGTGACGTCAGCCAATACACGCTCGAGCGGGCGGCATGTATTGGCTGACGTCACAATTACGTCATGTCGTCTGGTGCCACACGAGACGATAGTTAGGAAATCGGGCCCCAGCTGCTAAAAATCATGAACTGGAAAAGACGTGCGGAGGACCGTTCCGGTTGGAGGACGGCGGTGGAGGAGGCCAGGGCTCGACTTGAGATGTAGCGCCAACGAAGAAGAAGAAAATAACTAAAAATAAATACCACTAACTTTATATTTAACACAAAAACAATAAAATTCAGCAACACGTGCCCCCAGTTTTTAAATGAATGTAATCAGTCAAATCCATATTTACCGGCGACGTTTACAAAAAATATTTAATTCAACCGTAGAAATTCTATCTTACTCTAACGCGTAGTGCGCATAGTAGTTACTCATTCGCACTTATGGTTTCTTTTTTGTTCAGGCCTTGTGTGGTACTCAATGCATAGGGGCCGGGTAATGGAGACAACTCTTGACTGCAATAGAAGAGTAGCTGATACATCTCTTGGAGGCGACCAAGGCCCATATTATTGGGTTATAGTGATGATGCTAATGCACAATTAATGACATAGTTCAGTCCGCCTTGCTGAATAAAACTGGCGCTTATGTTGTCGTTACAAACAATATCATTTGTAGGGCCGGATTTACCATTGAAGCGGCCCTGGGAGGGAGTACACAAAAAATACTAAAATTTAATAATTTGAGAATAATTGTTATATAAAGAGAATATAATGGGCGTTGACAACGTTACGTACATAACATACACAATTTTCAAAACACTTCTGAGAAATATATTAGGTATAATCAATAGAAAAAACCTTTTTTTTTCGAAAAAAGGTAAGACTCCACCCCGCATTATCGAATCTGCATCTCTCGGGTATTGCGCCCACGCACATATACCGCTATGCTAAAGGAGTCATACTTAATTGCGACAAATTTTAACTAATGGCTTTTTTTAATATTCTCCGATGCGTTTTCCAAGATCGGCTTTGTATTTTAAATCAAATTATATTTATATAATTATATAATATATATATATATATATATAATATTACTTTAATTACTAACCGACGTCACGGATCACTCCAAGATTTTTTGTTGTAACTTACTTGAACTAGCTAATAATTTGTAATTTACTATTTTTTTTATTCAACGAATAATTCACAAGACTGAAGAATGGTCTATGTGCGTGGGCGCGATACCCAAGAGATGCAGGTTCGATTCCTGCGGGGAAAAAAAGATTTGTTCTATTGGTTATAATATTTTTTCTCAGAAGAGTTTTCAAAATTATGTATGTTCAGTAATTAGAATGCTACATTCTTAAATCTTGTGAATTATTCGTTGAATAAAAAAATAGTTGATTACGTACCTACATACATAACTTCCAAATTCCCCGAAACAAAAAAATGCTCCCTTGGCCCTTAGCCTATTTATATATAGACCCATTTAGCCTAAGGTATAATATTATTTTGTTTGTAATGTAGGGTAGGTATTAGGTTTTTTATATTTTCTCTATTTTTTCTGCTTGACTAATGGATTGATATTTGAAAGCAATCACTAAATTTTAGATTAACTACATGGCTGGAAAATATTTTAAACTTTTTTTAAATATCTGACTGGAAATTTTTCATGTGCTTATCGTGTCATGAAAACTATTATCGCGTCATTAAATATGTATGGGGTATGTGTCTATGGTTCTGCGATAGGTAAAGAGTTTATAATTATTACTATTTAAGGTTGGTATAATAATTAGTAATGAATACTAGTGAGAATTAAATATGTAGACACTCAAAAACTCAATAAACAAAGCATTTATAATACTGGTATATTATTATATTTTTAACACATATCAACGATGTGGTAAGGTGAAAAGTTTGACATAATCACCTCTAGAGTTCTCCATCCCGAATCTCGAGAATTGAAATTTTTAACATTTCGGGAAATCCCGGATCTCAAGAATCTTTTCTCGGGATTCGGGATTTCTTTATTATCAAATATTAATTGAAAAAACGATTTTTCTATATGATTAAAGTGGATAGAAAATACAAAACGTTCAAAGACTGGTCGCGGTATTTAACACAATTATGCCAACGTCGACTCAAAATGAGCGCAATTTTTTAACATCAGGGAATTTTGTATCTCAAAAGCGTACGCGATTGTCAGACGCAGCCATTGACAGTCTGTGTTTTTTGAAATTCTATTTTAATTACCTAGTAATGTTTTGAATTATTTTTGTTTTCCTACTTCTATTTTGTTTGTCTTCTTACTTTTTTATACACAGATTTTAGGATTTTACAGGTTTTTTTTTTAATTTTCTCGATATCTCGAGAATTCTCGCGAATTATTTTTCTAGAAATCCTGAATCTCGAGATTGAGATTGAGATTTTTTCGGGAAATACCCAACTCTAATCATCTCCTCGCGAGTTTTATCCGACACTTTGTTGTCACCCCACATAATTTTATGCGCAATCCCGGTATTCCACAAATTTTTAGATTATGAAATCTGGAACTCCGGGACATGGCCCCCACATCCTGAAGCGGGCCCCCAGGCCAGGATCTTTGTTGCCCTTACCTATCGCTAGGATTAAAAGCAGTGTGACACTCTACGAAACGTTTTCCAAATGGTGTTCCGGCGCATATTCTATACACAAGACTGCTTTCGGCCGCTACGGCAGATATCTAGGGTAGGTTTGCATCTAAGTATTAGCACTTATTGTAACAATTACAATAAGTTAGCCGTCTAAACAGTAAAAACAGTTTATCTTGTTCTAAAATTTAGCATTGCCAAGAGAGGTGGTGTTAAAATATAGCAATTACAACTAACTTAGGGTATTCAGAGTGTTTTTAGCGATTTTTTTGTATTTTTCAATAAATCCACTAAAGTTATGAAGTTTTTGAATGTCGACACAATATAATCAAAATTTGCAACACACAATCGCTTATTTTAAAATGTTAATATTTTTAAAGTAAAATAGCGCCTGAGGCGACTTTTTTACCATTAGAGCAAATTTGTGATGTGTGTTTATCTCACTTATAATGTAGTCGCGCCACAATCAATTGCTAGAAGGAAAGGTATTTTTCCACATTAACAAAAAATAGACTCCGTTGATTAACATTGATTATGTTCCTATAACTAATGCTAATGGAATATATATATTTATTATAATAGATTTAATTTATAAGTGATTTAGCAATAATATATAGTAATTGTTCAACGCGTGGTGCTACCTGTGCTCTTGTATGGCTGTGAGACATGATATCTTACTAAGCTTCAAAGGTCTCGGCTTTTGAGCTTTGAGAATCGATGTCTCCGCCGAATCTTAGGAGTACATTGGTACGACCGCGGTACAAACATCCGAGTTCGTGAGCAGACACAGCAACCTTCGGTGATTGACGTAATCACGAAGAGACGCTTTACGTGGCTGGGACATGTGTTCCGGATGCCGCCAAAGAGTGCGACACTTTATACCCTTGTGGCACAGCCTCAAGGGCTCCGTATCAATATATTATTTTATTATTATGTGTCGATACTCGACAGCTCCATTATTAAAGTAGATGTATTAAAAATCGCCAATAATTCACTGTATAAGTACCTACTCTTAATTTGAACTAAAACATAATTTGAAAAACGTTAATGTAGTGTTTCACACTGACTTTAATCTTAGCGGTAGGTAGAGGGCCCCCCAAATATCCAAACCCGAGGGCCCGTTTCAGGATGTGGGGACCATGGTGTAGGTACACCGAGTGCAATAGACAAAAGACCGATAAACGAGAAATTAGGCTGTGAAGAAGAAAAAGAGCCTATGGGACTAATTTAGATTCTCCTCCTTGCCCCCCCCCCCATATTAAATCCTGGGTGCGCCACTGATTGTTGTTGTTTTAAATCCGCCTATTGCAAAAGTCGACAAATCAAATTTTTCTCCATTTTATATTGGCACGAGTACTTTTGAAATACAACTTTATTGCTGGATTTAACAAGCAAATAATTATGGTGCTCAAAGTTTGTAGGTCTTGCCACCAACATTGAGGATTTGAAGAGAGAAAAATGCAATTTAATTTCACAACAGTGAAATTGTGGGGCGCTCTAAAAGATCTACATAAAATAGATACTACGATTTTCAATACATATTATGGAATAGCTTTCCGAACTCATATTCGAGTCTACATAATAATATGTGTGTGAATAATCATTTTAATGTTTATTGCCAACTGAAATTTAATGTCAACAATAAAAACATATAATATTAAGTAATTACGTTATTTTTATTCGGGAAATCTTCTTCACTTAATAAATAAACAATTATAAAATTATAAAATTATACAAATTTATATAAAATTATACAAATTATAAAATGTAAGTAATTAAATCATTTTAATAAATAATAATATTTATAAAAATATACGTATGGCTCTCGAAATTTTTTTAACCGCTGTGCCACTCATATTTGGCTCTTTTGGTTCACGAGTTTGCCGACCCCTGGACTAGGCTAACTAGACTAACTATGTGGGCATGGAGATTTTTGAAGCGTTGGGAATAACGTTAGGAAACACTGCTAGATATAATGAAAACACCGTCCTCAATAATGGGTTAAAGGATACGAAAACAAATCTACAAAATGTACTTATTTGCAATAGCACCTGCTATGGATGAATCGCGGCGCACACTTTGAAAAACTTTGCGATAAATGTTGTGATTGTACGTCATATTAATATTAAAGTTGAACGACAAAATTGACATGCACCGTGTGTCGCCAGAATTATTTTTAAATAAAATCAATACGCATTGGTCAACCTGATATTGTGTGAGAGATTCGCCGCATAAACTTGCTATAAATTGAAAAAATATTTTTTATTATGTACGGTCAGGGCCGCAATAAGGAAGAGGTGTACGTCAAAGAGTTTTGACTATACCAGTGATTCCTAACCGGTGTGTTGAGAGCGATTCGGAGGTGTACCGCAGGATTTTATAAAAATTTCTTAAATATAAAAGTTATAAGTACTTTTAATAGACTTTTTTCATAAATTTGTTTTGTTCGTATTTAAGTAAGTAAACTAAAAAAAATCACCTTAGGCTCAATTTTCTTTGGTGTTCGTCCATTCGCTGCATAACTTTTAATTACTTTTTAATTACCACGTTTAAATAACATGCTAATTATATCTAATGGCAACGCACCAGTTGCGTTGGACGCAGCGAATGGGTAACATGGAAAAATGTGCTTGCACGACAATATACATTTGTCGATACTTACTGAAAAATATTCTTTTCACTTATTTTAGCATTTATTGTAATTGTAAAAAATGGCTCCTGATGACCATGACAAAAATGTTCCCATGAATAAACAGAATAATGTTAAAACAGAACATGAAAAAACAGGACATGACAAAACAGAACAGCGATAAATATACTTAACTATAACTTTTCAGGAAAACTATGGTAACATTTAATATTGAAATTGTTGTATCTCTGCATTATGTTGTACCAATAGATTTTTAATAACACTGGTTTTCAATACCTACGCCGTAAAAAATCAAATTATATTCTTTATAATTACCCCACTCGGTGTTGCCGGCAAGCTATGAATATCTCGTCTTAATCAATCAAATATGTTCAAATTGCTTGGGTGACTAGGTACAACGAAATAATGAGTTTAATAATCCTGTGGAGTTGTGCATGATTATCAAAAACAAGCAGATAATGTATAGAGTTTTTTACGCAGTATGGCCAACATGCAGTGATTATATATATATATTAAATATTTATACATATTTCGTTTATAAGCTTATATTTTATAAGTATTTAATTAATACATAGATACGACAAAAATGAATGTTTTATTTTTCCCCTGGCTTTTCTGTTTTATCACTGTTCTGTTATATTATCGTGTTCTGTTTTGTCCGGTTACCGACAAAAATATAATAAATGTCATGCAAAATACAAACTCAAACTGAGTCAAAGTTACGAGCCAATTGCAAAGTCTAATGGAAAGTTTGCCGAATATATTTCACTGTATTATATAAGTAGTAATGTTATTTTTAATTACAATTAAAGGTAAACTACTGCACGTATCTATTGACAAACTAATACATTTAAAATGTGTTATAACCACAGGCATCGGATGTTCCACAATATGGTTTTATTCCCAATTTCAAATGATGATGCTTAAAATAATACCCTTCCATGATATAAATAATATTTTCTATACGACCATGAATTAATATTGATTTCAAGGTTGAGAGGGTATAATAATAACACACACATCCTTCCTACGAAGTCGACAGATTAGCCAGATTTAGCTCACAAAGATACCCAAAATAATTTTGGGTATCTTTATATTATGTATATGTATATTTGCTCAGTGAGGTTCGCTGATTAAGAATTATTCTTAATCAGCGAACCTCACTGAGCAAATGGCCCCTTAAACGTAATGCCGAAAAGAAAATGTATTTTAATGATATTTTGAAAGAATAATAATTCCATTTCATAATAGGATTAGTGATGATAATAATAATATGTATAACGTAGGGCAATCGCTCAGAGTAATAATATAAAGAGTGTAGGTATTGTTCAGCAAAATGAAGCCGTGTTTCCTACATATACCTAACGCACAATAGAACCTCAATTTTATTATTATTAACTTAACTATGAAACGTTATACCATAATTTTGCTTCTCAGTACGGCTACCGATTTTAAACACAACGTAGTGAACCATATTTTCTACTAAATTAACGAGAAAATAATTACGACACACTTTATATTTAACACAGAAACAATAAATTTCAGCAACACGTACTCTCAGTTTTTCAATGAATGCAATCATTCAAATCAGTATTTACCGGCGACGCGTACAAAAATATTTAATTCAGCCGTAGAAATGCTATCTTATCCTAACGCATATTGCGGAGGTATAAGCGTGCCGAATGCTTTCTCACTCGTACATATGGTTCGTTTTTGTTCAGGCTTTGGGTAATAGAAATTTTCCGTATTATAACACCAAGAAATATAATAACAAATCAAATCACAACATAAATAATATAAAGGTATTATGTTTAGTCTCCCTTTACATTTTTCCGACAGTTTTAAATAATATTGATCTCAAGTGACGTGTCTGAAATTAATATGCAAGAGGCTCATTGAAAAAATAAATTTAAAAAAATGTCGCAGCGCACTGCAGGTATGTCTATGTAAATTAGATTTCAGCAGAGTATTTATAAAGGTCAGAGTTATATTACTTTTGTTTATAAAAGTCTCTCAAAATAACGATAAAATGCATTATTTATGCAAATGAATATGCAAAAAGCTTGCAGAATAGCTATTGCAGTCACTCTACTACGGAATGTTTGCCGCTTTACGGCAATTATTTATGTTTAAATTTACGGTATAAAATCATTAATTTTACATTAAAGAAATTTAAAAATAAGTTGCAGTTCTGCACATCAAATTTGACCTAAATTATTTGTAAAATTAAAAATAGTTTTTTCATCAGCTAAATAGGTAACTGTACGTCGAGGCCCGATTGGAGTATACGCGCAAGGCCTCTGGCTCTAGGTATATCATTTTCCTCTCCAAAAAGAGGTTGATTATCAGTGTGAATAATTTACTTGACTATATTAAATCATTTTACCTGACATTTTAATAATATAACGAAACTGCTTATCTAGGTACCTAATCAAGATTAGATATTAGAAATTTTTAAAAGTTTTTCCAGTGCATCAAAAGGCCGTGTCTACAAAAATCATCAAAAGGTGTATTATCACTGCTCTAGCCACCTACTCCACTGATGCAATATCTTTGTTGTGAATTATTATGAAGCGATGGTAACCAATGTTAAAAATAATAATGATTCATAATATAATACCTATATCTGGGTAAGGGTAAACTAATATTGAACACCTTGGTTTATGATGACAATAATAATAATAATAGTATTATTGTCGTGGGACACTCAGACAGGTGACATAACGAAACAACCCTCATTCGCGATGTCAGTGTCTAGATACAATACTAATAAATTATTATGTATGCTATTGCATTATAATGGATTTCAACCTTGGCTACTTCAATACCTACAATTCAAAAATCAATGATAGTTATTTGTTTGCTGTGAACTTGAAAGTTGTATTATGACAATTACATGTCAAACAGTACCTAAGTTTTGATTATTTTCGAAGAATACATAATAATAAAATTAGTATTACCTATGTAAAATTGACTACTTATTCGTATCATGGCGCAGCGTTTCTCAAACGAGAAACTTGCAAACTCCTGCACAGACAAATGGGCGCCCATTATCAAAGTGGGCGAAAGGTACCTTGTTGTTTTTTACAGGAAGGGCGAAAAACTGTAGTTATACTTTTGACAATGTATATTTAAGTAAGTATTATATTTTTCTTAATATACTATAATCTTTCCTAAATACTTTTAAATAGTAACAAAGCTCAATTTGACATCTAAAATAATATGATCTCGGCAACTTTTGATACTGAATATTCAGTTCAGCCGTTTTTGATAATAAGTGATGATCTTTTGGCCGAGTTTGAAACTAATAATGAAGATGGCCGTTGTTTGACAAACATCATTGGCATTCATTTTTACCGAAACTTATTGGAGTATTAATATTTTTTTATTAAAAACTTGAATGAAACACGGTTAAAAATTGATACATGACGACAGGTCTTGCAGACGAAAGATGTGTTATGGCGGCCATATTAGATTTTGTATATTTTTAGGCCTGTGATTGGCTCGTCAATCCTTTGGCCGTTTTTTATATCAAAATCGTAGTCGTATTTCAATGAATGACAAAGTTTAATGTGCACTATTTATGACGGATCTCGACAGCCTACCTCTACCCTTTGTCACTGGTATATACTTACTGATAACACGATCTTTCCGTAAAATTATAAAAACAACGATAAAGCTCACCTGGTGCTCTTCGCGGCGCCTGTGTGGATGCGTCTGGGTTCGACGTCTCGGCGCTTGGGGGATCTGCCGACGCTCCTGAGCACCCCCTGGACACGATTCTCGTCTCTGTAACAATGTTATTGATATCAGGATTTATAATATTATCATCGGTTTCAGCACATATTGATAATGCTGATTTACTAAAGGTACCAAGTTAATGGATGTTGATCGGGCTAACCTTCTACCAACAGCAAGTATACTCCGAAACGTAGAAATAGCGGACGAGTTTGTATATCTGGGATCGACCATCAGTGGAAAGGGCGGGTGTGAAGCGGAAATAAGAAAGCGCACACAGATTTCAAAAAATGCGATGACACGTCTTACCGGGTTTGGGTCGAAATCCCGAAGCCCGGAATCCCGAAGGCCGAAATCCCGAATGCTAAAATCCCGAATGGCTGAAATCCCGAATGGCCGGAATCCCGAAGGCCGAAATTCCGAGAAATAAAAAAAAATACAAACCGTAATAATTGCACAATCTTAACACTTATCTTTAAGAGGACGTTCTACAGAATTGGCCTTGAGAATTGAAAATATGATTTTTTAACATGTGGTCCATAATATCTGGTCTACTAGTTAATATAAAAAGGTCGTGTCAAAGTTGTTTGTGTTAATAAATTTGCTCTGTGACTGATCCGACTCATATTTCACATTTATTTCATCAGGGCTGTCGAAGACATAAATCATAATATATATTTATAATTTTAAATTTTTATTTATAATATATATTATTTAAGTTTTGTGCATCTAATGCCGGTTCCACACTGGCAACAAGTTAATTTGCTGGCAACCTCGTTAGATTTTACGATAATTATTGTAAAATTTCTTAAGCAATTATGGTAAGTATCGTAAAATTTAATGAGGTTGCCAGCAACTTGTTGCCAGTGTGGAAATGGCTTAATATCCACTGTGGTTCACGTAGTGGCATGGACCTGGGGTTAGCTAATTCAGGAAGTCAACACCCATGATAGAATTTTTTCCAGTTTTGGTTGCATTATATTCCAAAACTCTTCTGTAAAAATCGTTTCCGAGTTTATAAATGGAAATTTCTCGGTGTACATAGTAAACAAACCTACAAATAAAAAAAGACAAAAAGGAACATACTGATTCATCGCAGTAAAATCTGGTAATCAAATTCGCCATTTTGAAAAGCGACGATTTTGCGTAAACAAATATCACGTGGTCTGTACGTGTGCGGCAAACTTCGAATGTGTTTGTAATTTTGTGCAAAGTGCGAATGTAATGTTTTCAAATAATTGATATGGATTAATTATACCATCGTATTATTTTCTCGAAATCATAAACATACTATAATAGTATTTGAGTATCAACCTATGTTCAATTTGAATTGGGTTATAATAATAATATACCCGTATATATATCAATAGTATGTTTGCTACAAAATCCACCCAAGTTATCAGTACGTACTTGCACAGGTTTGATTAAAAACCATGATGAAATTAACATTTAAAAAATATGAATGCTTAATATTATTTTGACAGCCCTGTTTTCTGATCGGCTTCATCTCGCAGGTGTTCATAAAATAATAATAATTCTCCGCGCGGCAGAAATTATCAGTAATAATAATAATATTTCTTGAAATAAAATCTCCGATGATTAGTGATTTTTGCGAAAAGATCGATTTAAATTGACGTAGTTACGACGCCGAGGTCCTTTTTATACTGAATTATATTTGAACGGCAGGCTCTTCAGCGGGCCCTTAATTGCGCAATTTTTACAGGAGAGACAAAAACCCGTTTGTTTTACAGAAAAATGGTTTTTTGTCTCTCTTGTAAAATTTGCGCAATTCAAGATAAGTGTTAAGATTGCGCAATTATTACTGCTTGTATTTTTTTTATTTTTCGGGGTTTTGGCCTTCGGGATTTCGTCCAGCACCCCGTCTTACCACTATAATAATATGGAAGGATCGGGGAATTTCGATTGCCACAAAAATTATGCTTGTGCAAACATTAGTGTTCTCTATATTTTTATACGGAGTCGAGTCATGGACCCTGAAGGCAAGGGAGCGGAAGGAAATTTATGCCTTTGAGATATGGTGTTGGCACCGAATGCTTCGTTTTTCACAGGACGAACCAGTCAATCATCCAGAGACTGCAGATAAAGGAACGGCTCTCAACAATATGTCTGAGACGAATTCTGCAGTTTTTTGGACATAAATATTGTCCGGCGCGGACTGGACAACCTGGAAAGACTGGTGGTAAGTGAAAGAGCTGACTGGGGGCACCATTCATTCTGCCCTGCGAGAAGCGGAATATCGAGAAGGATGGAAAATCTTTGTCGCTCAAAGGATGAAAAAATTTAAAAGTGGTCACGATCCTCAGCCATGAGTGTACGACCAAGAAGAGACTGATGGAATAATACAGAGATGTGAGATGTGAGGTGGGTGGGTGTTTTTCTGATCAAGAACATTGTTTTACTTACGCAACAAATTCTTACGTAGCGAAATATAAATGTTTTTTTAACCATTTTAATGTAGACCTCAATAAAACATATTAAACCAATTATTACAAATGTAATTTTTGGAATTGGGTACAACATTAAATTTGTGAACAAACAAATCTCTTTACCATGAGTAAGTTTTAGAAAGAACAAAAAATTTTCTTCTCGACTGACTTAAAATAGAAATCTGCTTTAATATATAAATGATATTTATTTCGTATGTCGTACTTTATATCGTCACCTCAATACTACAACTAGATAACTTTGATTTGGTCATTGTTGCGAAAATTAAATTTAAACTAACTAAACTAACTTGATTAATAAAAATCTAGGTTAAAATTATTATTTAAAATAAAAATGAAAAATTATGCCTGTTTAATTGGAAACAACTAAATAATGTTTAATTGTATGAAAAAATATTGTAGATATAGGTATTATTTTATTGAAGTTATACTTCTTTTGGTGCGTTTGGGAAATCAGATCAGAGTGTATTTTTGGCGTGTGACATGACAACACATAATTTATTTTTTCACATGAAAAAAAACGCACTCGATTGGATGCGAACCACCGATTGTTCGGTTATCAGCCGAACGCACTACCCTTACGCCACGGTATGATACTGCAATCGTGACGATTATACAGTATAATATTATAGTTTAGAATTGTTCCGTTACCTAGGCAGCGAATTTATTATTGTCGGCCATTTGCAATTCCTTACGTAATCAAACGATTAAACATCAGAGTGACAGTTGGTACTAAATAAAAACAACGAGAAACCATTATATAATTTAGTACATGGTTTCCCAAACTATGGGTCGCGACCCACCAATGGGTCGCGAGCGAATATTGAGTGGGCCCTAGCCACTGTATACGTGAATTAAAAAAAATAGGAAGTGATAAATTTGATATTTCATTCAGCTATTTATAATTCCTAAAAATTGAAATTGATCAAACGGATCAGACATTTTTGCAATTCACGATAAAATTCGAGCGTTCATGAAAAGCTTATGTTGTGGAAAAGTTGTATTGAGAATGGCAAGTATGATTGTTTTGAAACACTTGAAACTTTTATTATTGAAAATCAAGTGCAGCCTAAGATGAACGTACTGTCTGAAATTTCCAGTCATTTATCACTGTTAATAAATAACTTTGATGACTATTTTGGGGAAGAGATGAAAAAGTTTGATTCATTGCGTTGGATTTGTAACCCATTTCAAGACGACTTACCAACTAGTATGTCAACAAAAGCAAGTGAAGAACTCATTCATTTATCAAAAGATACGTCACTGAAAAATAGTTTCAATCGTAAACAGTTAACGAAATTCTGGCTCTCAGTTGCTGATAATTATCCTTGCCTGTTCGATGAAGCTATGAAAGTCCTCCTCCCCTTTACTACCTCATATCTATGTGAGGTCAGATTTTCGGCTATGGTTAACATTAAAACTAAATACCGAAATAAATTGGATATATCAAACTCACTGCGAGTTTGTTTCACAAACAACTAAAGTTGAAGTTGATGCTAAAACTGTGTTGAAGAAAAAGAAGAAACAAATACATCCTTCCCATTGAAATAATTTTGTAAAAAAACCTTGCAGGTGTATGTATTAAAGTAATAAGTTTTTTTTATTTAAGTTTTGCTTCTTATTTCAACAGTCTTTCATTCATATTGGTAACACTTATAAAAAATATTTTTTTTACTTCAATTAGAACAAATAAGACAGCATTAAGTAGTTCCACGACTCGCCACTAGGGAATCTGAGCATTACCAATATGTATGCCCTCTTTTCTCTACGACAGCTAAGAGGTGGGTCCCAAGATTGGAATTTTTTGTTAGATGGGTCGGAGCCCAGTCAACTTTGGGAACCACTGATTTAGTATATAAGTTAAAGTGTATAGAAATAAACCAACGGCGTTCCAATAAGCGGTCCTTTTTCTTGAGTGTGTAATTTAACAAGATAATTAAGAGCTAGTCAAAGAATCTAGTTTATCACAAGTTTTGTTTTTGTTTTGTCACACCAAAGAAGTATAACTTCTAACGCGCGTACATATGTACACACACACCGATTTTTGTATTTAATGCATCTACGGTTTTAAAGTTATCTAATATTTTCAAACACAAATTAATACAATTCCCATTAACTTCTGACTTACTTAGTTGTATCATTTTGACGATGAGGAAATGTAGAATTATATTCAATAGCTATCTCAAAAACAGTAAAAATCAAGTTATCTAGTTGTAGTATTGAGGTAACGATATTACATTTCTGTTAGATTAAAATATTTTTAAGCCCCCTTCTTCCCTGTGTGGTGGCCACGTGTTATGTAAATATCGTCTGAATCTTAACAATCTATAGACCTAGAGTTTGTAAGAATTGTCTAGATATAATATATTATATTATATCTCATTATAACGCCGTGTATTCTCACATCTTATAAATCGACATATTATTTCTATTTATTGTTGTAAACGTCATCGTTTCAAATTGAGTAATTTTTATTACATTACAATTGACTCGTAACATTTTACGTTCAGTCAGTGAAGTACGTTTTTTTTTAGTAAACAGACCCTAATTATTATTAGTCTTTCAATAAAATCTCAACGGCATCTAGATATTTTATTTTTTATTTTTCCATAGTAGTTATGAATTGTGTTTTTGTGCTGTCTTTGGTATTTGAGTCTGACAAAAAATAAACTCGTTATTGATATATTTGTAAATCTCATAATAATTATGCGTTTATGTTTATGCTATTAGGCTTTTTATAATATCTTAAATCTGCCGCCCTTCGACTTAAGCGTCAATTACATTGAGCTTCTTTACGAGCTGTTTGTTGGCGAATTTAAAAGCGGGCGATTCAGCTACTGCGATTTGATGATTACACACAAAACTTTCCATTCGCTGAGAAGCCACAAGCCAGCGACTATTTTGACAGAACGTAGCTCGTTTTTTTACCGGGAGGTTGCTACTGCGCTCTACTGCGCAGACGCAGTAGGCCCACACGCCGGCGTGTAGCGTGTAAAGTTGACCGGCTTTCAACTTTTCTCGGTAGAGTGTTTACAACCTGCTTATTAGCTTGTTCGATGATTACACTGGGCGACTTTACAGGCATATTGTAAATTCGCCAACAAACAGCTCGTAAAGAAGCTCAATGTAATTGACGCTTAACTGCCGCCCCTATGCGGCACATGGTCTGCCTGGCCTCCCGGGACGTAACTGCGTTCTGTACGTATTTGCCATGCTATAATATTATGTATTTCAGGATGATATGTATTATATTATTATCTGCGTGTTTTTTTCATTTTTTTTTTGCCAGACCAACACTTGCGGTCCTATTATTTATGTAAACTAAAAGTGGAATAAATGTGCAATATAGGTTTGAAACGATTGCCAACCACTGTTGTTATCTACCAATTCTCGGTGAAAAGCCATTATGTAATGAATTATACAATAAAATATATAAATTAATCTAAATAAATTCATAAGTTAATAATATGCACTACGTTCGATGCAAATAAAATATAATAGGTAATTTTATTGTTATTTAGATTCTTGGTTTTGATTGAGTACATAATATCAGTTTTGTCATCCTTTTCTATGACAATTATAGTGCAATTTGTACTACAAAGTGTCAAAACTATAGTGTTTCTGAAAAAAACAATGCACAGAAACATTTTTCGTCTTGAATTCTTGAAAATTATAGTATTTTTACCCCAAAAATACATATTTCACCGAATCAAAATTAAAGTAAATAAAATTATAAAACGGTTGAATTAACGAGTATTCATTTTTAAATATAAATTCAGCTGATATTAATAATTGTCAATTCGTGGCGTAAAACGTTGTATTAATTAAAATAAAATATAACATCGCTATCTCAAAGCAACAGTGGGATAAAGTGAAAAAGGTCGATTTTGAGATAATTGTGCCAATCGATTGCTGAAAGCTATACCAACATAATGAATCACTGAGATACAATGAATCATTGATGAGATGTTATTCAAAAGTTATACTCAATGTAAATGTAAAAATGCTGCTGTTACATTTATTAAAATTGTCCTGTAACTTCAAAGCAACAGTGGAATAACTGAGATACCCTACTGTTGATAACGCTATACAAAAAATCCTACCATCATCTATTATAAACCGCAGAAAAAACAATATGAACAAATAGTCAACTGTTTCATTTGTGTGACACAAACACAAGTTCAATTATCTCGAAACTATTATTTTTGACTTATTCCGCTGTTGCTTTCAGATAGCGATATGTAGACAAGTCTCAGTGCCTATTCCACATTATTTAATGAACATCAAGACACGTTTCGTCCGCTTCAATCGGACATTGTCAACTGATACCTACAATCACACAGCTATTTATTTTATACCTTACAATTTTTATATAATGTACTCGATGTTAATGGATAGGCATATCAAAGTTCGATAGATATTACAAATACGTTCATTTGGGTAAACAGTTGTATCATTAAAAGAAACCCTTTTATAACAATTAGACCATAATGAGGTAGCAATACGAAAAAAAAACAATCTTAATAATTGTATGGATTATTATTATAATAGTACTCTTCTACTGAATTGATTGCAATGATTGATGGTGAAACAGCGTAACCAACCAGGGCAGCATCATGAGGTTTTGGGAAAGTAGGGAATGGAACCGGAATTGAGCCCTGGAACCATGAGAACCCCTTAATTATTTTATACCTTTAAATATCTCCGGGCTCAGGAAGTTCCATTGCGTTGTCATTTTTCATTTTTCATTTTGTAATTTTCTTATTTTATTGCTTTGAATATCAATTATATTATACATTTTTACGATTTACAAAAAATATGGTTAAATATTGACAAAATTAAGGTGGGCATCCTTATTCTCCACCTGCGCATCTATTCTATACACAAGACTGCTATCGGCAGCTTCCGAGGGTAGTTTTTCATAATTATGTTTGTAGGTATCTGGTATTATAATTGTTATAATAAGTTAGCCGTCTAAACAATCAAAACTGTCGATCTCACTCTAAAATTTAGCACAGCCAAGAGAAGTGCTGTAAAACAATATTATTACACAATAGCACTATAGCATTGAAATTGCTACAATAAAGTGCTAATACTTCGATACAAAATTATGAAAAACTACTCTCGATAGCTGCCGATAGCGGTGTAGAATAGATGTGCTGATAACGATATCTTCAATATGATAATATCAATCTAGTACCGTTAATTGAGGTTACTTTACCCCAGTGGAGGTAACTTTAGTCCACAATAAAAAAATGTTTCAAAGCCATCTGCCAATAGGCGGCTCTCGTGGTGCAGTGCGTAAGGCGCTTGCCTTCCACCCGAGAGTTCTTGGGTTCGATTCCCGGTCAAGACAACACAATATTTATGTGTTTTTCTCAAAGCCTGGGTATTTGTGATTGTTCAAAATTACTAACAACCACCTTGTACGAAAAAGCATTGATATGGTTATTAATGATTCTAAAAAAAAAAAAAAAAATATGATACTCAACCAACACTAATCTAATATTAATTTTCATTCAAATGTGACTCTAATATCCATGACTAGATATGTAGGTAACTCTAAAACCGGGGTTCCGATTTTTGATTTGATGTTAGGCACATAACCCCATCGAAGGGGGTTCTGACTGCTCTGCTTGAAAAATAAGAATATTTTCTATGACTTCCGGACTGCCATCCGATTTTTTTCTTTCAGAATGAGAAATATAAGGGGTTTTTAACATGCCAATATATAATATATGTACTTTTATATATTGGTACTTGGATTTTCAAAATTATAGGGCCGAGAAAAATATAATGCGGAAGCCGGGAGAAGGGTCAAAAGCGACATTATTTTGAAAACAAAAATAAATATATTTTACCATTTTGATTATGCCCTACTAAACATGGGCCCGTGGACTTTTGCCTAATTCTAATATGTACCTATTAAGTCTGTATACACAATATGATAAGATTATCAACACCATGTCAGTGCCGTAAGCGAAACAAACCTCCATTCCATAAATCCTACTTTTAAAATTAACTATGTATTTTATTCAACATTAGCAATTAAATAATTTGCAAGTTCAAGTTAGTTACAACAAAAGAACTTGGAGTGATCCGTGACGTAGGTTAGTAATTAAGGTAATTTAATACCTACTGTGATTTAAAATAAGTACAAAAGCCGATCGACAATAGTAACCCAATTTAGAAAGCGCTCCAGAGAGTGTTGTAAGAGGCATTAGTTAAAATCCGTCGCAATCCGATAAGATTCCTATAGCATAGTGGTCAATGCACGTGGGAGCAAATCCCGAGAGACGCAGGTTCGAATCCTGCTGGGTGTCGTATTTTTTTCAAAAAGATTTTTTTTATTGGTTATATATTTTTCTACTTTTAAAAGTTGTACAATGTCTCTTTCATTCGAATCCCATCCAGTTCTACAAACCAAGTAAGTAAATAATGCTTTGCCTTTTCAATACATTAACAAACCATCAGAATAATTCTGAATATTCGAGTTCATCACTGAATTATAATATATATTTCAACGATAATTTAATGTTCTGATCAATGGTGTGGTCGTGCTCATCTGAAATTAAACATTGGATAATAAAATTGTAATAATACATATACTGGACGTTTCTTACCTCTCTACACTTGGCTTCGTGAATGGAAAGCGACGCACTTCCAAATCTTCGTCCACAGTGTGAACACATCATAGGCACTCCAGCAATGGCCGGTTCAGTCACCCTTACTTTACACTCCTCATTCACTATCACTGGATCCTGCGGCGGAGCACGTTCGGGATGAGCATGGAACCTCTCAGGACGCGCAGCCCTTCCGCAAGAGTCACAGGGAGGAGCCAACGGACGACCGGTTGGGCCCGTAAACACTTCATCGGCCTTTCTGATCCCTCTTCTATCGGCCGCTCTAGCGTTCCATCCTCTTACTGTGGCTAATTTTAAAGGTGACCCATCTCTCCCTGAACTGCTCTCTGAAGAATAACCGTTTCTTGTAACCTTTTTAGCCACGATCATAGCATCTTTAACGGGACTTTTTCTTGTTACAATTGAAACTCCAAGAACAGCGTCCGATATTTTAGGTTCCTTTAACGACTTCGTTTTAGTTGGTCGTAGGTTTTCGTCATTTTCTCCTGTGTTATTGTTAACAAATCTTCTCTCATTTTTTCCTGTCAGCGGAATCCTCATCAAGCGGTATATAGACAGGAGTTCTTTACTCATTAAAGACATATCAATTTTACCCAATAATGCAATATCTAAAAGCCGAGGACGATCCAGGGTGGCCGTTAAAGGTCTCGGCCGTCTCGGACGACGCCTGGTTTTGACTGCAACCGCTGAACTGGTCTTGCCATCGTAGTTTCCTGGGTCGTCGAAGAACGTGTTCATCTTGACTGTTAACGCTTTGCGGACGCCGACGGGAGATCGGCAGGTCCGTACTGCCACTACTGATGTGAAACTCTTGTTTCTCATCGTTCAACACCCAATGTGGTATGATTCAAGTTTCACCCACACAAAAATATTATTGTATTGAAAACAAACAGCTTTTTCTATAATGTTTACGTCACTGTCTGATCATTCTAGCGATGACACATTATAATTTATCACTTATTTAGACACAAACACTACCTTCCTACCTATATGTCATCTTAAATAAATAAAAATATACCTACTCTGTATGTAGGTAAAATTTCAAATTCAAATAATGTTTTGTTTATTAAAATCGTGACATGTTCTAATTTCAAATAAACAATAATGAATCACCGGTTGTTGGCCAGATAACCATTACAAAATAACGAATGTGTTTAATTAGTAGGTAATTAATTTTCTGCTGTTATGTATGCCCACAATGTTTTAAAACAAGTGTAAATGTTTATCGATTATTTTTATCCGAGCAACGTCGAGCTGGGCGGGTGGTAATACACTGAAAGCTGGGCCACTAATGGGTGGTTTATTTTCACCCCTTTCGAGTGGGTGGCGGGTCTCGCATTTGCAGGTGATCGCTTCGACTTGATAATGTGTCCAAGGGTAGAAAAAAATCAACCCCTACATCACGCTTTTTAATGCAGGTACCTACCTATAATCGATATATAGATAGGTAGGTTATTTACGAAGCTTATTGAGTGTTTTATTGTAAATTATTCCATTCTATTGTACCCAAATATTACTAAATCTCTATTTTATTGTAATATATACCTGCCTACATAATGAAATACCGTAATAAAATACATACATTTATAGGTGCCTACGTCATATTGTTCGAATTCATTAATTACATTGTCGTATAGTTTTATGTTTTTAATGTCTTCACGCCTTCCTACGCCAGTAACCGGAGGCTAGTAACGTTGTCATTCGTAATAAATAAAATAAAATATAATGAAGCGCCTAGTTTCAAAAGCCCCTAAAACGATTTTGGGTAGTTCTGAGAAAAATGACAAAAACGATTTTAGGTACCTAGTTTTAAAAAAAATGAGAAAAAAATCATGTCTATTAAATCTGCGAACTTTATGTATTTATTTTTTAATTCGTTACATTCTAAAGAGTATTTTGGCTTTCCATTTTAGCGGTATTTGAAAAGCACTCCCAACCATTTTAGCGGGTTTTGAAATTTACCCTAATTTTTGGTCATATGTATTGACGAATTTTGGCGTTTTTTAAAGTTCAATCTTAGGCCATCATATAGGTCACAAAAATATCCATCTAACTACATAATATCTAACTCAAAAATTTTCAAAAACCGTTTTAGGGGCTTTTGAAACTAAGCGCTTCATATTATAATTTAATATATCAATTTAAACAATCCGTATTATATTTACAATAAATTATCTTCATCAGTGGAATAATACACGTATTGCAGTCAAGATTGGTATGAATATAATATTATTTACTATAATTTTTAAAATCTGTTTTTAGTATTCAGTTTTAAAATAAAAAAATCCCGCCTAAACTTGACAGCAAAGACAATAAATCATTGTGGTATTGTCATCAACGTAAAAAAATACTCTTTCCAATAAATAGGCATATTATCTCAATCAAATGGTTTCATTTAGTAAATCAAAAAATTACAATAATATTTTTGAGTTTAATTAAATATAAAAAATAAATGGTTTGCGTAAAATAAAATTTACCTACCCAATTTCTTAACAATCAGCTGGCTGTATTTTCAACACTGGCGAGTATATTTTCAAATGTTACATCACTAGTAGTCTATGGTAGATGTCAAAATCAAAACAGGACTGGGCACATCTTGGACTATTTTTTTCCCCAGCATCCGTTGATGCTGCTGCGATATATTTCTGAATAGAAAGTTCTACAAAAATGGCACTGTTCTTAAAGAACGCCCTCGGACTAGCCGCCTCGGCGACGAAGTCCAGCGCCGTCAATATGAGGGCGCCGATCTTCCAGCAGTTAGCCCGAAAGTCAGACGCTGCCGCTGAGCCTGCCGTGGAGACCAGACCGACTGTGAGGAAATCTGACGCTCTGCAAAGGAACCAACTGAAAGATTTCGGCAAATACGTCGCGGAGTGCCTTCCGAAGTACGTACAAAAGATCCAACTGACAGCCGGAGACGAACTGGAAGTTTTAGTCCCTCCAGAAGGTGTTCTGCCAGTTCTACAATTCTTAAAAGACCACCACAATTCGCAGTTCGCCAATTTGGTTGATATCGGAGGCATGGACGTTCCCAGTCGGAAGTACCGCTTTGAAGTCATCTATAATTTACTCAGTTTGAGATTCAATTCAAGAATTCGCGTGAAAACTTATACCGACGAACTCACGCCGATTGATACCTGCAATGACATCTACAAGGCTGCGAATTGGTATGAACGCGAAATTTGGGACATGTACGGTGTATTCTTCGCCAATCATCCCGATTTAAGGAGAATCCTCACCGATTACGGTTTCGAAGGGCATCCGTTCAGGAAAGATTTCCCATTGAGCGGTTACGTGGAGGTCCGCTATGACGATGAGAAGAAGCGTGTGGTGGTGGAACCCCTCGAGCTGGCTCAGGAGTTCCGACGATTCGAACTTAATGCTCCATGGGAACAGTTCCCCAACTTCCGTACGGCTCCGCCGACTGCTGAGGAAGTTCCGATTACGGACACCCAAGAAAAGAAGGCATAATCTTAATAATTAATTTAGGTGAGAGGTTGTTTGTTATCGTTATAATCATATTGTGTCCTACCATAGTTCTGGTACGAATTTGTTTATTACACGCAATGAAGCCAGTTTTTCACAAGCTGTTTGGCATGTGGCCCTATCATGCAGTGGCGAAGACTACACACTAGGCGATTATTTAAAGCCTACCTTTTTAAGAAAAATAATTTAATTTTCCAACGACATCTGTTATATAATGTAGGAATGTATTAGAAATATATACCTACAGATTACAGCACCACCCGTTAAAGGCTTAAAAAAATGTGCACTAAAGCACCAGCTGTCTTTAACATTTTTATCGTTATTCGCCGGGGAAATGCCGATTTTTTTTTTGTATGGACTTTATATCACGTGACTTCAGCATGTCTGTCGCAATGTATGCAAAACGATAGGCTCTGATGCGTAAGCCTAAAATTGTCTATGACTACAGCTTTGTCCAAAATAATTAATAATGGGTGGGAATTAATCGCACAATGCAATAATCAAAATTCACAAAAAAAAAATAACTTTAACATTTGGAAAGTAGTTTTCACATATATTAAATGATTTCACAAATAAATAGATGAAATCACATAAAATAGTTTGTTTCACAAAACAAAAATCATAAATCACTCATTGTAAATATAAATTCACTCAATTTTGACAACTGCACACATTTGTAAAATTGTTTTCACCGACAAATAATATATCGCACAAAGAAAAGGTAGAAATTCACAAATGTCAAACTAATAATTGTAGCAGCAATACAATTTATTAGAAGGCAATCGCAAAAATGATGCTTAGGTGTCAATATAATTAATGTTTAACGCAGTAATATAAATATGTGTATATTCGTGCTGCTATTGTTCATATATTATTTGATGTAAATCTACAACCAAATAACACCACCTAGGTATATCTTTTTCGGTTCATCGATATAAATTTTGGTAAATGTGGCGCAGATGCCGTCTTGAGATTGTATAAGTATCATTTTTGAACTAAACCTAACCTAACCTAATCTAACGTAATCTAACCTAATATAACTTAACCTAACCTAACCTAACCTAACCCAACCTAACCTACCCCAACCTAATATTAGGTACCTAATAATATAATCTTAGATTGTGATAATGAAGTATCAAAATCTATGAGCATTTCAAATTTTAAATTAACAATTATTGGATCGAAAAACCTATGTGCCGACAGAAAAGGGTATTTATTATAATTGTCTACTGGAATAAACTGTTTTCGTAAAAAAAATCATAAAAGCTCATGACGGCATCTGCGGCACAATTACCTAAGTTTTAATTAACGTCACTTTCTAAATAGGTATTTATAGTATTATTTGAATCTGAAAGTAGGTACCTAATACATACTTATGTTTTGTCATTAAAAATCATTAAACCTAATTTTCATAGTGTTTGTATTCTTTTACGATTAATTGGTTACAATAGTATATTGATACGTGAAGAGTACTTTTTCCTTAGTGCAAATCGATCATTTGAGTGTTGTAGTTGATTTGTGAATATCATCCATTTCCGATGTGACGAACATCTTTTTAAATGTTGTCAGCGCTTTGTGAAAACAGTCTATTCAATTGTGCGAATATATATTCCCCATTAATAATTACTTAGATATTTTAAAAAAATAATTTCTATGGCATTCAATAACAATATAAGTAAATAAATATAGATTGTTTTTACTTTTTAAAAAAAGTGTATAAAATATGTTTAGGAAAATACATAATTTAAACTCAATTTTATGTTATCAGTGAGCTATTAAAATTTCATCGAATTAGCGTGTAGTTGTCATCATCAGTAGTAATATCGTTTTGTCTTCTTATTTCCCGTAAGTATACCTAACGGGTGTGTTCTTTTTCTCTGATCTCCACAGCGTACCTCTTTCTAAAAGTCACCCTTCGCCACTGCCATCATGTTTCCCAAATTGAAATCTTCCAAATCCACACCACCACAAAAACTCAATTATCGATTGCCTATAACAGACACCATTGACCGTAACGGTCACTCTTTCATCATTTTAAAAGTATGGCAAGATTTTTTTTGCTGCCTTCACGGGGACTCCTATACGTATAAAAATCTTTTAGAGCCCACTTTCGGTTTTGACTCGCCTGCACCGTGGCAATATAAAACTTCATTGACTGCAAAATTCCATATCGATTGGCTGACACAATTGACTGCATTTGGCCTAATACCAATAGGCTGACCAATTAATGGGCCCGATTATCTTACGATATATCAAAAAATATTATCAATAGTTATAATATACTTGTAGTATATTGGCGAAGGGTGGAGTTAGGCTGTTAAGATTCAACATAAATAGTACACACTAAACTTTGGCAGTTATACGTATAAGTTTTCATTGAACTGAGACTACAATTTGCAGTTAGCCTTGGTTATTTCTATATTACATTAATTCCTCCAAGTGTGTTAATGAAATTTTATTTCACTAACTCTACTGAAGATGCTTTTATGCACTAAATTTGTGCACTGACTAGGTCAGTTGTCATTCATGAAGTTACTTGCACTATAGCAAAATTAAATTGCACTGATTGCATACTCCCTCAAACTGATGATTCGGTTGAATGTGTTTTTCTCTCCTGAAATTCAATATCGAAGACATTAATGTTTTGGACTTAAAATCAACTCCCTATATTTACAGGTTAAGTGACATGAAAAAGAACGAGTTATAAATGTTATTTGCTTGTAAAATATATTATACCAGAAAATATGAATCTGTTGCTTTCCAAAATTAAACTTCACGATCCCAGCTAATTTAGAGGAAGGATGGATTGATTCAATCAATTAATTGCAAAGATCTAATTATTCTAAATTAACATAGATATTATTACAAAGAATTAGTTCAGTTCAGGCAGGTATCACATTTGACAACTAGAGACCACATTTATCACTAGAAACGTATCTCGATAGTGTAAGGTGCCTAGTCTCAAAGAGTAGAGGACCTGTATGATTAAAAGGGTCAGAGCTAATCAGACAAGCTGACTGGCTGTAAGACTGAGAGATAAAAATAACAAGAGTTAAATCTTAATCCGTCTACATAGCGCTTGCAGCGTCCAGTTAATGGGCTGTGGCATCTATGGGTTTCTTTTTGAAGTCACGCCGCTACAAATTAGATTTTAGGATTAACTCAAGGATTCTCCGTTAAATGATTTTGTTTTTATAAATTTAATATTATGTACACCTATATTGAGAGAAAGCATTATTTATTTTGGTGCCTTCGTAAAACAATGTTTTGATTTTTTTCATAGTTATAATGCTTTTTTTACATTGTTTTTCAGGAAGGATGCTTGAACACTGTCCGGTTAATAATATAATTTATTGATTTTAATATTGTATATATAAAATTTAGTTCAATAAAAAAATCACATGTTACGTAAACCAAATGTGTTTTTATTTAAAAGAATACCTAGATACCTACATATTGCAATACAATATCTTAAACAAAAACTAAGTAACATATGTTACATTTCAAATTGTTGATTATGTACTCTCATGTCCTAGGGAATATATTATACATAAATGGCATTTTGACTTGTGATGGACCTTGTATGGTTACATGTAAATTGTACGTAAATCATTTCACCGTAGCACAGTTCGTGAGCTTTCTATTGGAAAGAGATGACCGTATACTATACGGTCTCCAATTTTATTAGATTCAACATGAACATTAATTCAGTTTTCATAGCTGATTTTGGCAAAATTCATGAATTCAAAAATGAAAACCTAAACTAACCTAACAAATAATCCAGTGTATCGGTTATTTTCAAAATTTGTTTGCTGCTGGCTTCCCGTAAACCGACAAAAACTGTGTTTTATTTAGACATGAATTTTATGTCAGTATGTACTATACGACCCAAAGAGGTTGGATGGTCTTTAATATACGGCCATATATTTCCGATACAGCATTTCACGGTCAAATGTGATACGGCGAACTACATACGTACACGTTATACACGACATTGTACAGCAGGGTTAGTCAACCTGGTCCCTACGCCCACTAGTGGGCGTTCCAGCTTTCATGGTGAGCGGTAGGGGTTTTAAAAACCTCATATTATCTAGTGGAATCAGGCTTCAGTATTGTTAATCATATCATGACCAAAGCAAGAAACTTTTTTTTTTTTTCTTTTTTTTTTTCGACCATGTCCGATCCTGATAGGATCATATGGGCCTCCACAGAGTGGAGGTTTGTATTGACAGATTTTGTTTTTTACGAGAAATGGATGTCAGCCACTTGCTCAACCTATTAGGTCCATACCCTGACACACACAAATTGAAAAACAATATGTGTACTTGCCAGACCCAGGATTCGAACCTGGGACCCACGGCTTTATAGTCCAACGCTTATGCCGCGCGGCCACCGTAAGAAACTACCTGAATATTTCCGAAAGAGGAGACCTTCGTTTGTTCTTCACAAAAATTGAGCCAGATATCCTGTATTTAGTTACGCATCATCAGCGTCAGGGATCTCATTAATAATTTAATTAATTAAATGTAATTTCATCAGACTTCATGTTTCTATGTATGCAAAGTATAAAAAAAGATAGATTTAACTGCAGTAAATTGTTTTATAAAAATTTATTCTGCCAAACTTCTGAAAATCTCATGTAAAGTATTTGGTAAATAATTATTATTATATGCTTTAGCTTGCTGTAACTCTTGCTTTATAAATTTTATAAAGTAAAGTTACTTCCCTACTTTATAAATCACCATTAGGTACTGTGTAACCGGTGGGAACAGAGATACAAAAGTGGGTGGTAGGTATAAAAAGGTTGACTACCCCTGTTGTATAGCTTTACCAGTATAAGTTGGGTATTGAGTAAGAGTGAGGGCGCCGCATGCTAACATTTGACATATCATTCAATACCTTTTATAATGTGATGAGCTTAGTTCTAAATTCGAACACCAGGCGATTTATGATGGTATATCCATAACATATTTTATAACCTCAATCAAAATTATTATTTAAAATAATGTTTAATCTGTGTACTTTCTCTGTTGTACTGTGGTGTGCTGTGGTAAAATCACCACCTTATGAAATAAAATGTATTTTGAATTATGAATTCCCCTAATGCAAGACCTTTAGCATTTGCTTTTTGTTAATTTTATTTCAAAATTTATGACCCTTGCCAATATGCCGAGAAACTATCTGACACTTGAACTTGATTTGCAGAATTAAATTGAAAGTACCTCCATAATATTTTATTTTAGAATTCATTGAAAGAAAAATATTCATTATTTATGTTTATGTGGAATTCGGTTAAATGTCTAATAAACTACTACTGTGGGTCTAGCCTAAAATTTAACAATATCATGGTTTCAATTGACGAAGTTGTAATGTAACGTTTGTGGAATCCTGGACAGGCAACAACCAACCAATAAAATTATGCTTCCGAAAAAAAATCATAAACACATTTTTCAAACGTCCAAATAATAACAACCCATGTTCATCTTCGGTAACGATATCTCTTGAAGTGGAACCATAGCTGGAAAATATTATTCTGGAATTGACATCGGAAGCCTCTCTTGTATGAGTACTCCCATTCTCGGTTGACTATCTTGAACGCGATGTCTTCGTACGGAGGTCCCGCGTGGAAACGCAAAACGCCAAAGTCTGGATTGTCGGGGCACGGTTTCTAAAAATAATACACACAATTTATAAAATGATTTAACACATAAAGAATATAATATCGACTGCTCCAAACCAAAAGGGGCATAAGTAACATTTTGGTAATTTTGAGTTAAATAATATGAGGTTAGGTTTACAAAACAAATTTGTGGACAGGCAAAAAGGTGTTCTTCATAGATGATCGCAAACAGAGTTACGATTTTCCAACTTGGGGGTAAGTGATAACCTTACAGAAAGCCAATAAGAATTAACGTACCAAAATTAAAATAAACAAATGAAACATAACAGAAATACAAACAAACATATGAATAAAATAACGGAAAAACAATTCGTTAATGTCTTCATGACCTTTGTATTATTTCTTGGACAGCCAAAAGGAATTAAGTGATTTAAAAATTCTAATTGCAAATAAATTAACACTACATCTCCAAAACAATATTATTATTCTACCATAAATGAAAGAGGAAAACTCAAATACTAAGAAACGAAGTTATTCTCATAATTAATTTCATTTTTTTCACTCTTTTTGCTCTCCTGAATAGTAGTGATTTGTCATTAACACCCTTTTGGCTTGGAATAGTAGTGGGTTTCAGGTATGGTGGATGAAGAAGTCGAGATTTGGTGGTTGCTCCGATAGATGGAGGAGCGAGTTTTATTTGCAGCGTAAAGTCGGTACAAGAGTATGTGACAGTAGTTATGTTACAATACTTATGATAATGTCCGAGGTCCGAGATTCGGTAGAATGAGATGCTGTGCGGAGCGATATAGAGACTAAGATACTAACAGACCGGTAACTTATATTCGAGTCACATGTCCAATGAATTATTAATCATTTTAATTATTGAGTCAGCTACTCTATATGGAGTTTACGTCATTGGATATGGCTGACTATGTAGAAAAATGGATATTGTGGAAATTATAACTGTAGTAAGCTAGTTATTGAATTTGCCATAATTGGACAATACGGGAAATGGATATTTAGGAATTTATAATTGTGGTCAGTTATTTAATATCGCCGATCAGTATGCTGACATGGATTGAGTTGTTTATCCCCATAGTTTACCCGCATAGTAAACATGTAATGTTAAAAGAAAGAATGAATAATGGACTAACCAGTGAGAATTGCGGAGTGGAGTTCTTGTCAATGAGATCGGGGTAGA
Source organism: Rhyacophila brunnea (assembly GCF_057557595.1). Taxonomy (NCBI): domain Eukaryota; kingdom Metazoa; phylum Arthropoda; class Insecta; order Trichoptera; family Rhyacophilidae; genus Rhyacophila; species Rhyacophila brunnea. The sequence goes on along the minus strand of NW_028232816.1, from coordinate 11,097,547 downwards.
AGATGTTGAATTTGTAGCCCTGCACTATCTTTGGTGGTGGATTGTCCATGTCGTAGTGAGTCTGATTGTACTTGTTCCATTCGAAGCCAGTGTGGACCCTGAAAGCACCAAATACATTCAAATATAAACAAAAAATGAATAGTTGCGTTTATCTATAACTTTTGCGATTTCTTTATATTTATTACTGTTAACGTTTGAAGGGGTTCAAAAACATTGAAACTAGAAACGTCTCGATGAAAATAATGATATTTTATACATATAAGTCTAAGGAGTGTAAAGGTGCATTTAGACCAAACGAACAAGAACATAGAGTTAGAGCATTTTGTTCCTGCCCGCCTGGTGTAAACGCCTAGTGAACAAAATCCACAAAACAAGTTTAACCTAAAAGAGCTAGAATATAGAACACTGCGAGCGAATGTTCTGGCTCTCTTTCTGTGTTTTTGTTCGTTTGGTTTAAACTATCACATTTGTTTGTTCACGAGTGCACGAATTAGTCGTGTTTTTGAGTGCAACAATACACAAAAGTGATGCAATATTTAGTAATCGTATAGGTATGTTTAGCCACGAGCGAAGAACACTTTGATGAAACCGCTACAACAGGAAAGCAATTGTGCTCTCGCTCTAGCATACGTTTAGATCACATAAACAAGCAGTCTAGCTATATGCAGCGAATCTCCATAGAATTCAAAAGAATGCTCGTTCCCTCAACAAACAACGTTTAAGTCAAGAGAATTTCGCTGGAGTGGGGGAAGAACAAACATTCGCTCGCTTAATCCAATGTTAGCAATAAAATGTAGTTACATCAATGATGGATGACCTTTCTTTTTTACTACAGTTAAATGAAGTATGTACCAAAAAATTTTTGAGGACGGCACAGTTTTCCCACTTTTTCTTATCCGAATTATAGTACATTTTACAAAATGTTGCTAAAAATTATGTTATCAATTTAAAGAAGTCGAGAGCTTTTTTTCTCTCTAAGTCACTCTTCCAAAAAATAAACACACGCGGCACAATGTCTTTTCTAAAGTTAATATGTATGAAGTAACACTCTCACCTGTTGAAGTAACGAGGCTTTCTAGGGCGATACTTATCAGACCATAGATAAAGATGGTCAGGCAGTGTCGCCTCGACGCTGAAGCGAGCTTCGTCAGCCGCCATGTCCCGCCGCGCTTCTCTCTCCAATGCGGCGACACCTTCGTTGTCTGCTTGTCTATCATCAGCAGTCTATATATAAAAAGAAAACAATAAATTAAGGCCATCTCAATAATAAATTACTTTTGATTTAAATTGAATATTATAATACGAACTACGAAAAGTCACAACGGAAGATGGTAGAGGAGTATCTTACTTTGGGATTGGTATTCAAAATAGTAGCCCTGAGGAATGATATCTTTTCATCATCGTGAGTAGGATCGGTGAGCAGGGTGCCAGGTTCAAGGCGGGTGGGTGACAGCAGAGTGGGGCTGTAGCGACCTCTCTCATACAGCTTCAGGTACTCCGTTGTCAAGTCAGTTTCCTCCGATACCCATCTGAAAGAATAGCTTGCCTAGATTATCGATGACAAAAATCCTGTTTAAATAAACCTATTTTCCTTCAGTTGTTTTTTTTAAATAAGTGTTTAAGAGCATACTTCAGTGAAACGGCAAATAATTTTCAACAATAGGTAGGACGAAATTTCTGACTCGTTGCCAATCGGAGAGCGATAGTCGAGTTGTGAGCACGTCAATTTGTTTTGTGATGGCGTCGGAGGAATATATTCTTAAATCGTGTAAAGATGATTAAAAAACGTTACGCATTTACTCGAAAAAGAAAACATGTCAATGAATATATTATTATTATTACTAATAAAACAATAAACATAACATTAAATGGACGCATGTTGAATTTTATGACAAATTATGTTTTCTTCAGCACGCGGCGTTTGCACAATCTGCACGTCGTGCAGTAACAATCTTTTTATACCTTGCCTCAGCAGAAGTATAGCCTTAAGTATAGGAATGACGATGGAAAAAAAATATTTTAGGCAAATTTTAAGAAAACCTTCTCTATCGGACAAATCCTAAATATAAGAAAGTGATGCTGTATAAATTTAAGCTTCTATATAGATAGAGGAACTCATAAACTGGTTTAAATTAGCCGCTAGTCAATTTGCATTGTGGTTTAATTAGTAGAAAACTGCACACAATTATTGCCACCCATGATTTTTTTTACGAGAAATGGATGTCAGCCACTTGCTCAACATATTAGGTCCATACTTTGACTCAAACATAAATTGACAGTCCCATGATTGCCGAGCAGTAATGTGCCGGCTCATTATGTCATGAATTGTGGATTTGACAAATTCACATGTTTTTTTTCAAAGAGTATTTAAAGCCAGAGTATGCCAAAAGAATTTAGAATCAATCAGATCGTACGCTTCACATGAAGAGTATTGATTTGATGCCACTACATATATCTAATATATTTCAACACTTTATGGTTGACTTGATACTTGAAACAATAAAAGGTAAATGATATTTTATATAACACAAAGAAATTGACTCACTCTTCATCGCTTTCCCCTTCCTCCTTGGGTTCTGCAGGAGAGCCAGGTGGTTGACCTTCGCCGCTGGGTCCAGGTTTCTCATCGTCGGACGGTACTTGCGGCGGAGGAGGAGTCGGTTCGTCGACGACTTCAATCTTAGGAGCGACCCCTTCAGCAGGAGGCGCCACGCCCTGTTCTTCCTTCAGGAGTTGAAGCTTTCTTCTCAGGTTTTGCTGATGACGGTCTCGTAATCGTGCCCTGGCCATGTGAGCTGGAAACCATGTTCATATTAATCATTACACGATATTATTATAATACTATAGTTAAAGTTGGCTTTTGGCCACCTGAATAATGTCTTCAAAAGTGACCTCCCACTGTGCCTAAAGCGCAAAATGTTCAACCAGTGTGTGCTTCCCGTAATCACATATGCGTGTGAAACATGGACCTTAAGTAAAAGAGAGATCCAGAAGCTTAGAGTTGCACAACGTGGTATGGAGAGATGCATGCTTGGCATAACGTGAAAGGGCAAAAAGAGGAATGAGTGGATAAGGAAACAGACAAGGGTTTGCGATATAATAGAGTTCACCAAAGACCTCAAATGGGAATGGGCTGGACAAATAGCTCGAAGAAGGGATAGTCGTTGGACAAATCTAGTCATCCAGTAGTACCCAAGAGGTACAAAACGTCCACAAGGTAGACCTAGAGGCCGCTGGATCGATGAAATGATAAAGTTCTGCGGAAGTACGTGGCAACGCAACGCACAGAACCGAGAGAAATAGAATCAGCTTGTCGAGGCCTTCATCCAGCAGTGGATAGATACAGGCTGATGATGATGAAAGTTAAAACAGAGATATTATATTACCTTGTTGACTGTGGAGCATTTATTTACTTTTTAATAACGCATTTAAACAACATGCTAATTATATCGAATGGCCAATTAATAATTAATTAGTGTACAACAAGTGTACCGTCCGTGTGGAAAGATTTAAAAAAAAAGAAGATCTGATGAATCTTCTTAGTCGTGTTTAGTCTTCAATAGCTACAATGTGTCGCTCCAGAAGTTGGCGAAGGCAACACCATTTTCCTCGGCTTGTAGATGAATTAGGATAAATTTAACCAAAGATTAATAAGCATTTCACAGAAGTAGTTTATAATAACAAAATTGTACAAATTCACTTTTTAGTCAATAGTTATTTCGGCGTTCAAACCATTATCATTATGTATTATAATATATAATATAATTAGTATAAGTATGTATGTGTATAAACGCTAATTCTATTATGTAGGTAGCTACATGTCAAAGATGTTGAAAAATTAATAGTTTTATGGAGATAGAACCTTTATATTTAAAGTTAAGCTAATAAATGGTTACAAAGACTAATGACTTGCAAGTAATGTCGCAATGCAGAGTCGTTTGAAGCAAGATTCACACTTGCGGTCTGGGATTTATTGGCCAGGGCAGCAGTGAAATCAAAACGACTCACACTATTATTATTTAGATGAACAATCCCACATAATAGTATGTAAGTAATCAATAACATACAGTCAACTGCAGACAGCTATACAATTTCATTCACAGTGAATTAAATCTATAGTTACCAATTCTAACATACTAAAAACGTTAACGAACAGATTAATAAATAGAATTCCGATAGGCTATATCCCAATACACTACATTTTAACGGAGGGTTTTGAATGTGTGAGTGTCCTACAAAAATGAACCACACATTATAGACATGCATCAGTGTGTGTTATACACCAATATTGAATGAGTGTCAGTACATAAAAAGAGAGCAGTTGTCAGAATGAATGCGAATGCGTATTCTTGACACGTGTTTAAGTTTATCCCATATTCTTCTACACTCGAGATTGGTTGCCTGTTTCTACACACCTGTCAGGTATTTCAGTTCCCATTTTTTTTGAGTTTCCTGGTTCAAATGAATCCCTTATCTAGATATAGTTGAAACTATGGTGTATTTGGTTGAATGAGGTTTATTACCTTTAAGTTGAGAAAGAAGTGACTCCCAATATCCAATGTCAACACCATCTCTTCTGCCTCGTATCTTCTCTTCGATCTGTTGCTGCAGAGCCTCCAGTTGGACCCCAGTCTTGCCTTTGAACACCTATCATCACAATCAACATGGTTTTCAGTCGATTATTACAATATGTGTATGGTTGCTATGAGTTATAATAGGGTTTGATAAAAACAATTTGATACATGAGTATGAACTCAAAGAACATCTTTCATTTGTTTTGTAAAATACCTTGCATCACAAGTATGTATGTATAAATAATCAGAGAGGGAAAAGAAAATGCTCCAGCAGTATAAATTTTCCGCTGAGTGAGGGCGCCACATGCTAACATTTGATATATCATTCAATATTTTTGGATGCGCTTAGTTCTAAATTCTAACACATGACAATTTATGATGGTATCTGTAATTATTATACACACAACCAGGTATATAGATAATGATTTTATTAGTGAATAGGTTGCAATTGATTTTGAAAAATAATTATGTCAAAACGGGGCTTTAAATTTAATAAACAGACGTTTAACTCTGTAATCAGTCCCAATTTCCGTGACAATCTAAATGGCAACAGAGATAGGACGGCTGTAGTAGCTAATTGAGGATATTGACTCCAAACCGAAATCCAAAATGCTGACAACTCTGAAAATGAGGCTTAAGACACAGAATTTTTTTTTGTCTATTAAAATTTCTTCCACTAATGTCAGTGTGTACCGTCATATCGGAGATTGATAATCAAGTGATGGTAAATACTATGTAGTCGATTGCTGTGTACAATGATTTCTTCTTTCATTGCACACCTGGAACTTTTCGCGGCACACAGTTTGGCAGACACTGCTCTAGGCAATTGCCACCTAAATAATCCCGGCGCGATACATTCCATTCGGGGTGGATACAATGGAATAAAGTTGCGGTAATAGATTATCAAATACAACAAATTATAAAAATAACCTACTCAGTAGAAATTAAGTAATCCTCAAAAAATACATAGAATACATCTCGATAATGCTATCAAAGATATATATCCAAAATAAGATAGACCAGGGATGGCGAACCTTTTTATGTACGCGTGCAAAAATTTCCCAAATAATATTTTTCAACTAAGCAATTTTTTTATGATTTTTTTTTTAGTTTTCTAAAAAAATAGTTTTTAAGAACTCTATTAAAAATGTTTAAAAATTACAATTGAGTTATTGATATTCTATCTTTCACAATATTTCTAGCCAAAGGAATACCTTTTATTCTTTGAATATTTTTTTCCTTGTCTTCCTACTCAAGGAGATCATGGAAGCATTTAAATTTAAACCACTCTTCTTTTATATTATATTCTCATCACTGAGCGGTTTTCCATTTTTATAGATTATGTTTGAGGTAAAATAATAAGCAGTAGTTATTATATTTGAATGACTGCCGATAATTAATTTCATAAGGTTTGTTGATTGTATATTTTTATTTTTAATTCCCCGATCCTAAGGACCGACCCATGCAATCGTATATTTACATTAAATGATTATTCTTTAAAATGATTTGCCTGCAATTTTTAATGCAATGCGATTTGTCATTATTTATGCATGAATTTTGTCATTTCCGTTTCCGCATCGATTGGTAGGCAATATGAAAAAACCGAAGAAAATACGCATGGCTATGTCGTCAATATTTTTTAATATTATATATAACTACTTAAGTACCTAAGTATATATTTATTTGTAAATTTTTCTTATAAAAAAACATTCTTTAAATATAATATATAAATGTATGAATGTAATAAAATGTATTTCTTTTCTCTTCAAAATGAAACATTCGCGTGCCATGCAAAATCATCTCGGGTGCCTTAGGTTCGCCATCCCTGCGATAGACAGTGTCATGAAATATCACATCCGTCCTACGGTGGAGTATCTTGAATATGGCTAAGTCACAAATATTATTAACGGGAACATAAAAATGAATACTCGTAAGTATAGAAGGATTGTAAATGAACACCAGAGTCATACTTCCACCCAATATTTAGTAACAGAATAAACATGTGACCTGCGTGACATCCTGTGCGACGGCATGATGAATACCGTCCCTCCGTTGCACTTCTCCAGCTTCTGCGGACGTGCCAGCCGCTCCTTCCGCCCGCCGCAGTTTCTCCAACTCGTCCTGAACTATGATGGTGATGTCCGACCAATACGACAAGTTTGCATCATTTTCCAATTCTTTATACACCTGCAACAAATAGTCAATTCAACACTATGTTCCAACACTCGTTTCTTGGGATCAATGGGATGGTTTGATGTTATTACAATACCTTAATGTCTTCAAGCAGATCTTCGAGGTCGGCCGCGTGCAGTCCGTTAAGGTAAGTGTAAGGCTCGTGCATTTCCACGGCGTCCACCTCTCCTTCGGCGCTCACATACCAAGCTAGCAAGTCTATCGCCTTGGCTGGAAATATATAAACGGTTCATTTACCAATAATGAAAAAGCTGAATTTTGAAGAAATATAGGTGCACTGGTGACCGAGTTTTGAGTTATGGAATTCAAAATTCAAGCTCTCTCTCGAGGCGGTCACACTCAATCTCTCTACGTCCCTCTTGACATTATCCGCCTATCTCCTTCGAGGGCGGTCAAGGAGCTGAGTGCTTACAATACACAAAAGTAGAAAAATGACGTTACCTCTTCCATCTTGTATCCGGATATGTGTACGCAGCCTGGCTTGCTTAAGATGGAAAGCGTCCTCGAGGGCTCGCCAGTGTCTCCATTCGGCAGCTTCTCGTCCACGCTGAAGAGCCAGCGCTTCTTCTTCACGTGCCTCCCTTTCGGCTTCACGTTCCACTCGCCGTTTTTTCACCTAAAGAAGAACATTGTTAATTTAATATTTTTAAGTTGGCCAATTGAAATAATATGGCAGCTTATTCACATAGTCACATAATCTTTCATGTTTTCACTTTTCTATACAGATGACTATCTGTGCTTGCTCATCTGAATATTCTTTAAATATCTTAAACAATGTTTTGCTAAATCCATGAAGTTACCGAAGACATGAATAATTATGATTTATTTTCATATAGAGAAGCAATTTGACAATCCATCTCTTACTCGATTAATTCAGGATAGCATGACTATTGTTTCGCATTTTCGCTAATCATCGCATTTATATTATGGCATTTAAAATTAATACTATTAGATTTATGAATGTAGTATTCGTTATTGAATATACATAATTTGGAACACTTCAGAAAAATATAGTTTTTGAATATTGGTACATAGGTATTAAAATTTATAATTTGTAATGTTTTATAAAAACCAACCAAATGATTTATTAGCAATGACGAGGTATATTACCTTCTCCAATTCAATCTTATTGTCAAACTGCTTCTGTCGACTGCGCGCATCGAGCTGGTCTCTCGTGGCCTCGGCCAACCCTTCCCGAGCCAGCTTCTTCGACCAGACAAAAGTCTGCGTGAGCGCGGCATCTCCGAACGGATTGTCCTGGTTGGTGTAGTGTTGGTATTCGCCGTCCCAGCCCATTCTTTCGCGTCTACGTCTCTCTTTCTCGCGCTTCTCCCTCAAACGGCGGGCTCTGTTGAGCAAATATTTAACAGTTAATATATAGCTCTATTAATGTGAGGATTATAATGAATTATCAATTAGATCCAACGAGCGTTTAATTAGTTGACCGCGGAGCATTTAATTACCACATTTAAATAACATGCTAATTATATTGAATGGCCAATTAATGAGGGCACGACAGGTGTGCCGTTTGCGTGGAAAGGATTAAACTCTGAATCTTAAGCTATGGTGCGCAACATACTTTTTCATATATCTGCTGATGTTGCTACACTAAAAAAGTAATGGTTTTGGGCATTTCAAACATTTTTTTGATAGTACATAATCTAACCTAACAAATAATTCAGTATATCGGCTATTTTAAAAAATTTTTTGCTGCTGGCTTCCTGTAAAGTTTAAACCGACCGTGTTTTATTTAGACATGAAGTCTGTACTATACGACTCAAAGAGGTTTGACAGCCATATATTTCAGATACAACATTTCACGGTAAAGTGTAATACGGCGAACAGCATACCTACGTACAATTTTCCGGACACGGGGCGAAACAGTGCACAGGTTATCAAAACATGTATCGAAACTGAATCATAATGCAGATGTTTATTTCTGTTCCGGTTTTGTGCCAAAGCAAACATGTTCGCGGATATGGCCGGGCGTACAGCACCGGCCATACAAAAAACGCAAACTTATTCGCCTGTCTTTGAAAACAGAATGCCAGTCTCAGGCGTTTGTTTTGAATAATATAAAATTGGGAAGAATACTGGTCAAATAAGACATTTAGCATATGATTGGTAAGTGTTTATGATAAACTTTCAACATATTAAAAAATATTAATAATATGTAAATAAAGGTTTGTTTTTGCTAAAAAAATTGCGGCCTCTCACTTGCCGCCATATAAAACCTCCCGGCACAGATTAGGTTAAATGTCATAAAATATGAATCATTTACTTCAAACAAAGCATGTTCGATTCTACAATCTGATTTGAAATTCTAAGATGAATAAAATGAAAAAAGGATCCAAATGACCACTAAAAGAAATTTGATAGTGATTATGCTTAACATGTAGATCAGAGTTGGTAGAGTGGCTATCTACGAAGCCATGGGTTGTGGTTTCGATCTTGTGACTGGACAAAAAAAATGTCTTTTCAATCTGTGTTTGATCCAGTGTAAGAACACAATCGGTTGGGCTAATGGTTAGCAACCATTCCTCGTAAAACAGTCTTCTAATATAACAGTTTTTTTGCAACACATCAAGATGCCAAAGAAAAAATTGCATAAATAATTTTTGAAAATTTAATCATTGTCAAAATGCATAAATGATGGTTGGAATTGTTTTTTTTTCATTAGCCAATTTTCAATTATTTCTTTGTGCGGTAAGGAGTACTGTATATTTACTAAAATGTGCTTTGGTGTTCATTCAAGTTTATAAGCTTTTTAAAGGTCATAAATATATTGTCGCTGTATATGTCAAGAGAGCCAGTCCACAAAATCATAATACTGAGAAACAGGCGCTCAAAGATTTTGTGTGACAAATAAAAGTAACATTTTTTTGTACAAAAGATATAACGGTGAAACTTTGAAAATATAATATATTATTTTGTACAAATAACTAAAAAAAATAGTATCTTAGAAGTTATGTGTGTTATATCTCTTGACCACTGAATATTGAAATGTACAAAAAATGTAGTCAAAAGAGTTTTGTGGCTTAAACCCATTGACCAATGCATCTTTGATGATTTTAAAATGCTTTTGTATACTTTACTCATTTTCGCTAAATTTGTGGCTTGGCTCCCTTGACATCTACGGCGACGATATATATTAAAGTACTTACTCAATACATTAATAATATGTGACTGATGACAAAAAGGTTGCTGATTTCTGGTCCACTAAACTCATAATAATGTTTTTCTCCATCGAATATTGCATCGACTGCATAATTTTTATGGTAAATGTGCCGCAGATGCCCGCATGAGTTTTTATAACATTCTTTTTAGACCAATCTCAACCTAACCTAACCTAACCTATCCCAACCATAATCTTAGTTTGTGATAATGATGCATCGAAATGTATGAACATTTCAAATTAAAAATTATTGGATCGAAAGCATCTGCGCCGACAGAAAACCGTATTTAAGTAATATAATTGTCTACATGGAATAATCTGTTTTCGTAAAAAAAAAATTATTAAAGGTCATGCGGGCATCTACGGCATAATTACAAATAAAATGTTACCTTTTCTCTTCCGGTGTCTCATTCGCCTTCATAGATTCCTTTTGATTCTTCCTCTCTTTAACCTGGCGAAGACGTTCATCTTGCAAACGCTGGAGAAGCTTCAATTCTGCCTCCTCGGCGCTGTGTCCGTCAGAGCTGGACGATTCTGAAGAAGAGCTAGAACTTTTATGTTTCTTTTTACTTTTTTTACGCCTTTTCGATTCGCTGCGATCCCCCGAGTTGCTTTCCTTCGAAGATTTCGATTGTTTGGAACTCTTTTGATTACGTTCTTCATTTGAACTGTTGCTCACTGAACGATTCTGTCTATGGCTACTGCGCGATTCATTTCTTCCGTTTTTAGAAACATTTTCATACTTTTCTGATCTGTTATTACTGCTACGATCGCGATCTTCATCTATCGATCTGTGCGATCTTTGTCGATCCGTACGATCTTCTCTGTACCGATCCCTCTCTCTCTGCAAGGAAGAATGTTTAGAAGACCTGAAATAAAACAACAAGGATTAGGTTAATGCTGTCAATTTTTCCATGCACTGATATTCTTGCGATAGGTTGCTAACTTACATTATTTAAAAAACGATTGTCAAAATAAAATCCTTCAGAGATATTATAGAAAAATATTTAAATGTATAACAACATGATACGAATAAGATACGAAGGAAACGAATTACGATATGATTACGATTGACAGTTCTGACAGGTCAATTTGTAAATAACCTAAAAACAATAATCATAGACTATCCATCATAATAAATAATAGACAATTCAATTTATATAAAGCCTCTCAAATAAAACAATCACCTAAAGTCACACTAAACGAATAAAACGCGTGCACAAACGTGCACTAAAGATGCACAAACGAATGCACCAAAAAAAAGTTGAAATTTCAACATTGGGTGACCCAACGTTTAGCTGGAACACCCAATTTGAAATTAGAATTTTTCGGTTATTATAGGTGCACAAACGAAAAAAAATCGTGCACTAACGATGCACAAACAAATGCACCCAAAAAAGTTGGAGTCTTAACATTGGGTGATCCAGGTAAATGGACCTTGGTTGCAATATCATTTTTCTAGTCTATTTGTAATCTAGGTATGTAAATGTTTGTTCTCCTTAATAAAAAAAAAAAAATACTTTTAGAATATATTACAAACAATGAGTGCACATAATGTCAAAATATTTATGATCCAAAGAGATTGGACTTATGAATTTGAAATTTATTAAATATATTATTTGAAACGGAAATTAATAAAACGTAAATTAAAATATTGAATTGTTGTTATTTTGTCAATGTATTTTAAATAATATGCTTTGAGCTCAAATTGCATTGGCAGATTCTCAGTAGGTATCGAAGCTAGCTAATCCATTCTCGATCATATTTAAATACTTAGCCATCTTCTTGGTTTCAAACTCATTTTCTTGCCGTTCTGAAAAGGAGTTTTCTTTTGTCAGGTCTCCAAGTTGCATCAAAACTTCATTGCTCATTTTCATTGAATATTACTGTTGATTAAATTATTGACAAAATCCTCTTCTTCCAGATTAAGAACGAGTTCGTTGGTAATTTCGACTAGTTCGCTAATAACATTGTCAAGTTCTTCAGTTTATATACTATCCTCGATCAATTGGAGGAGTTAATTTTGTGTTACTAATCGTGGACATTTTTAACAGCTTCTGTCCATCAATAGCATATCTTTTATTAATTAATTCATTTTAATAATTTCATTAATTTTTAGTGAATCACATTTACGTTTGTTTGACATGTTTAGAATTAGATTAAATCGCAGTAAGTACGAATTCACATAAGTCAAATTCGCGTAAGTCGAGGACTTATTATACTTTATTTTTACGAGTATTTTATTTACAATTTATGCCATCGGGTTGCTATCATGGACAGTAATAAAATTCAAAAATGTTTAAAAAAAATATTTCAGAAGTGAAAATTTTATTGCAATGGCGAACTATTTTGGAAACAATTGAAAAATAAAAATTCAAATGAAAAATCAACTGTATTAAATTGATTTTTTATTTTAAACATAATTTATATTCAAATTATCACAATATAATAATACTTTAATAATAATAAAATTCGCTTCTTTCTCTTCCATAATAAGTACATATGTAAATATTTCACAACAATATGATTAGTACAAAAATAAAACAAAACAAAATGGCAAACAGCCCAATAGTTGACACTGTGTTCCTGAGATCTTAGTAAATAATTTCCTACGAATCGGTATCAGAATCATCATCTCTATAGTGCATCCTGCTGAGGGCGTAATACTGCACCGGATTGACTATCACTTCCAGTAAATCATCAACGTAATTTTGATGCGTCGATTTGAAAAATACGGCGCAAGCCTGACTGGGTTGCTTCTCTTCTACCAGTGACGAAACGTGTTTCATTTCTATAACAAACATAATAATAATATAGTCAACAGTTAAAATTATTATGTACGTAACTATATAAGATTACAAATGGATTTAAAATGTATTTTCTGATTTTACAAGGAGAAAGAGTTTGGACTAGTGAATCCAAACCTTAGCCAAAATTTTGATCCCGGGATTTCAGGATTATAATTTGACGATTTGGGATTAGCGTTTTTTTTCGATAGTTAATATTATTTTTTTTTCGTTCAATCTTGGAAATACGTGGGTTTAATGGAGTAAATAATATTGTCATATAGATAATAATGTGAAAGTATAATAGTTTTTTTATTTATTTATTTAAGAAAAGATGACATTCATAAAATTCGGCATAGAAACAAGTGCCTGCCTGCACGTCCGTGGCACTGGCGGTTAGACGCCGTTCGCGTGCCAAAACATCAGTGGCGTTTGGCTGGTTAAATGAATGAATTTATTATTTTTCTGATGTTTTTACGATTGTGTATGACAACAAAAATTGATTATTTATTATCCGTGAGCATCCCCCTGTGACATGTGTAGATACATAAACATTATTAAAATAATTTTGTACACATGCTAATTGACTGTGATTGATAAAAAAATCAATCCCGAAGGTTTCGGGATTATGTTTACTAATCCCGGGATTCATAGGTATCAAAAATTGTCCGGGATCCCGGGATTGGATTCCCTAGTTTGGAACTATCTCATGTTTCCATCAATCAAACCGTCCCGCACCACACCTGGTATTAACCGGTTCTATGCCTTCAGCGAGTTTTCTCGCTCTATGTGATCATGATCGACAGGCCGCACATACAAATTTCGCGAATTATCTCGTCTGACTTTAAACTCAAATTACTAGCCAGTGGCGATTGATTGGCATAATCTAAAAAATTAAACACACATTGACATCTGTTTGAATAATTATGAAATACTAAGCCACAAATTATCGGTATTACAGCGATTGAGGTAAGAGCTTCACTCTAAAAAAGGTTAATCGGGCAAATCATGATATATAAAGTTTTGATATGAGGCATCTTCAGTTGTCTACCCCTGGGAATGTCTCAGGTGCAGGTACTCAAGACTGAAGTCACCACGCACTAAAATGTTGAGTTTACTGGACTTTCAAACTATAAGTGCCCAAGGGAGAGGAGCATACTATAGGGACAAAATAAAAAGCATGTAACAAAACTTCCGAACAATCTAAGTGAAGAGATATTCACGTTCGCAATATGATGCTGTAATTTTGTTAAAAGTAACATAATTGGTAGTTATGGCAACTAGATCTGATTAGTATCTTGAAAAGTAGATCGACGAATCCATATTATTTTACATTTATATCTGGAAACCGTCGTGAGAAATTTATTAGTGAAGGTTCCAGATCGAAGTGATGTAGTATGAAGATCCATGTTTTGTGTACCGAACCGGTCCCAAATTTGAATAGAATCTATTTCAAGTACTTTGGATACATGGGAAGTAGGTGAAAATTGACTGTAAAATCTTAAAGTAAGTACAAGTACACAGACTCCTAAAAAATAATTTAATATTATAGAGTAGGTTTATCACCTTTGACAGTAAAATTGTAGTTATCAAACAACTTAAGTGTTTCTTTGGCATTTCTGAATGGGCATCCATTGCAATCATTCGGTGTAGTTTCTTTTGTATATTGAATTTTCTGGCACGGCATACAGTTGTAGCCGACATTCCTTCCTTCCAAGCCGTAAGTGTATCTGATGTAATAATCATAACGTTTTTTGAAATAGTCCTCCACATCCATCGTCTGTCAAAATAATATAATATACACATTAATTATCATGATTAGGAAAAATCAGGCCAGTTTCCTACTCGTGAGAGAGTATTCAGACCAAATCTACAACCTCCGATGTCTTCTTCAGAAGAGGCCATGAGGTAAATATGTAGTCCATTGTAAACTGATTTATGGAGAGAAGGTTTATGACAGTTTGCACTGCCCATCCCTCTGGCGTATAGTGTCTATATCGCACCGTGAGTGTAAAACCAAGGCATCTGCAAATTTTTCAATTTCGAGATTAAATGCAAAACAACTAAAAAAGTCGTGAACTTGATAATGTAAAAGTGAAGTAACTGAAAGAACATGCAATTATAATGTAGATATAAACCAAATATTATGTTTTTTTTTTAGAAACTCTATTTCTCCTAACAAAACGAAGACTTCAAACTCTAATATATCCAAAATATGCCTTTTGCAGATGCCTTGGTTTTACACTCACGGTGCGATATATCCACCAGTATAAGTTATCCTCTGAGTGAGGGTGCACATGCCAACATTTGACATAGCGTTCAATCGTTTTTGATGAGCTTAGTTCTAAATTCGAACACCGAACGAGTTATGATGGTATATCTATAATAATTCTGTTTTTTGTTCACCCAGGATCCATGTTTCGCACACGTTAATAACCCTAAAAGGGGTAGGTTAAGAGTCAACAGAGGCAAGTGTTTCTTCATCAAACATGAAAGTCCGGCTATATAAAAGATTATTTTGATCAGTGTTATGATGTGGACATTTACTGTCAGTGGGACCCAGAGATTTGGAAGTAGAATCCTATGACAGATCTTTGACTATCTGCAAGAGCGGTATCTGGCTACGTCGCTACAATCATATGCTCTGTAGTGTCTTTGATGAGCCGACGCTATTGGCCACAGTGTCATACTAATATCACCTTATTGGTTAAATGTGTTTCTAAATACCTGCAAAAAATGATTCCTGAAATACTGTAGCGTGTCCGAAATCGGCAAGCCTATGTCTCTAAGGAATGGTGTATACTGCTGTCTGCCTTGGTATCGGAGATGATGCGTAGCATTTAAATGCTCTGATATTTTCCGCATGCAAGGTGGAAAACTGACCGATAAGTCATCCAATGTCGACAGGTTAGTTTCATCCTCGTTCAACGATAATCCAAATAGGCCCAGTTTACATTTTTTTGAATATCTGAAAGAAAATGCGATATTTAACGAGAGAAGAGATTGTCTAAGTCTTTTTAAGGATGGCATTTCTGAAACGCTTTTAGTGTGGTAGATTGGCATTACCATTAACATTATTTCCAGCCATCTGTGGCTATTGACGTTTTGGTTATGTATGAATACATAATCTTTGTGATTGCACATCCAAACTAGTGATAACTGTGGGCCGCATGTGTCCCCTGGGATGATTTTATGTGGCCCAATAATGATTTTTCAAATAATAATGTGTTGAAGAACAAATAAGATTTTACTGTTTTGTGAAGCAATTATTCATCACTGATTTAAATAATTATAATATGATAAAATTTGTTGCCTTTCTATATACAATAATTGACACTCTTTGTCGTTTTACAGGTAACATTTGCTGTGAATGTTTTGGTTCTGGTACAAGTTGAATGTCATATTTATTTTTGTATTCAAAATATTTAGTCATATTGTACGTACATATCTAAAAATAAAACACTAATTAAGGCCATGCATTAGTTGAGGCACGGTCTAAAAAGATCGTCGCTAGGCGATGCGCGGATTGCGGGTGGCGGGTGAAAATGACGCCTGTCAAACGAAATATTAATTGTCATATAAATCCAACATACGTCCATTTTATGTTCTGTTTATTGTTCTATTAGTAACAATAATAATATATTCATTGACATGTTTTCTTTTTAAAGTAAATGGGTAACGTTTTTAGTCATCTTTACACGATTTTAGAATTAATTGACCCGTCGCCATCACGCAGCAAAGTGACGTGTTCCTGGGTCAACATTCTCTCAGTGAATGGCAGCGAGTCCAAAATTTCGTCGCGCGTACAGTTGAAAATTATTTGGCGTTTCACTGATGCGTCACCTTAATAAAACAAAAACATCCATTCTTATCAAGTGTCAAGTGTTTTTCTTGACAATAGCTGCACATTTAATAACTTTTAATAAATTCATGGATTTGACTATTAAATCTAAAATTGTCTTCAAAATGATTATGAATTTGACAAATGTGGGCAAAATTAGTGTGAAGCGCTTTACAAATGAATCAGCAATGCTAAATGACTGACAACTAATTTAAATGTTAGCCTGTTAACTGCACTGTCATATTCAGGATACATTCTCTAATAGTTTGTGTATTGACATGTTCAATACCTCTGTTTGTCTCTCTTGTCTTTTATAATTAATTATTGATTGCTCATTTTATTTTACCTTTTTTTATTTTTCAAATGATTTTATCCAATTGTAATATTTCATTTTACAGTATTACTAGTGGAGCTTTGTCAACTGGGACACCTTTAGCGACCCAAGACCTCTGGCTGCCTTCGGCCCCCGGTTTTCCTCAACGACAATGTTGGTAAATAATGAGAAGTCATTGAAAGGTTATAAACATACATCTCAACAAGTTTACCCAAATCGTCAATCATCTCGTGGAACCTGCTGTCTAGTTTGGCTGTGGACAATCCTATTCTGACCTGATGCATGAAGACGTTCAAGGACGCCATTCGGTGTGTCGCCGCCACAACATGCAGCTTCGAAACATCGATGTAGGCTTTCCCTCTGATCAGGTCCACTTGCCGTTTGGAAACAAGCGACTGGACGTACTCCCAAGGAATCTGAAATTGAAAATGTGATGATCATGTAAATACTGATGCGAGGGATTTTCTTCATATGCTCTAGTTACACGAGCAATCACTGACTTACTATCGCCGACCATATAGCCTGATCGAGAAGCTACTGAATCTATATGTAGAGTACAAAGTCTGTACATAGCTTTCACAAAAATATTCTCCAACCGCATAGAAACTGTGCTAGACAAGAACCAACTGAGAGAACGTGCTGGATTCAGAAGAGACTACAGCACAATGGATTATATAAATCAGTGGCGAAGGGTGACTTTTGGAAAGAGGTAGGCAGTGGATATCTGAGAAAAAGAGCACACTTGTCAGGTATACATACGGGAAATAAGAAGATACTATGATATTACTTACTAGAAACTTCAAAAACTCACTGACAACGTAAAATTGAGCGATGAGTTTACATTACGTATTTTTCGAAACATTTATAGACATCAAAAATCATTAGATAAGATTTATTTTTATTTTTAAAAACAATCTATATTTTTATTAATAATATATTAAATTATCTAATTATTAATTAGATAATTTAAATAAAAGAAGGAATGGTAAAAGCTGCGGAAGTCTCGATAGGACTGGCACCCAAGAAAGTAAAGTGCCCTTGGTACGACGACACTTGCCGACAAATGGTGGAGGAGAGAAGAGCAGAAAGAGCGCTCTATCTGCAAAATACGCAGAGCGAAGAAGCACAGAAACGATATAGCGAGACGTGCAAAAATGTCCGAAAGCATCTGAGAAAGTGCAAACGAAGCTTCATCAAAAGTAATTTTGAGCAGATGGAAGAAGAAGCAAAACGAAATAAAACTCGATCATTCTTCTCGAAAGTGAGCTTTGAAAAAAGAGGCTTTCAACCTAGCACGCTACAAATCAAAGATCAACAGGGTCAGATAGTGGCAAACAAAGAGCAAGTGCTAAACATATGGAAGTCCCATTTTGAAAACTTACTTCAACGCTCTGTACCAGATGAACCTTTGGAATCGCCAGAAATCGCGACAGCAGAACCTCTTATACCGCCACCAAATAAGGCAGAGTTGATGGGAGCACTGAGTTATTTAAAGAATAACAAATCGGCAGGAAACGATAATATTCCATCGGAGCTTCTCAAGCATGGAGGAGAAACCTTTCTTAGTGCCATGCTTGAGCTACTGCAACAAATATGGGAGGAAGAAAAGATCCCTGAAGCATGGAAAGAATCACTGGTCTGTCCTATCTTCAAGAAAGGGGACAAACTCAACTGTGCAAACTACCGTGGCATCTCTCTTCTTCCTACTGCATACAAAGTTCTGTCGAACATTATTCTCGAAAGAATTCTACCATATGCCGAAAACATTCTTGGTGACTACCAATGCGGCTTTAGACGAAACCGCAGTACTACCGATCAAATCTTTACACTGCGCCAAATCTTTGAAAAGAAATGGGAATACGCCCAAGATGTACACTGTCTCTTTGTAGATTTTAAAACCGCATATGACTCTATTGATAGAGAAGCTCTCTGGAATATATTGAAAGAATTTGAAATACCGTCAAAACTTATAAATATAATAAAAGTATGCATGGACGGATCCAGAAGTAGAATTCATATGCAAGGTAGTATATCAGAATCTTTTAAGGTGACAGCAGGACTAAAACAAGGCGACTCCTTATCACCAATGCTGTTCAACTTAGCTTTAGAGAAAGCCGTTAGAGAAGCTCTGAAAGCAGAAGGTGGAGTTACCCTGAATGGGTCCCATAAAATATTGGGCTACGCAGATGATTTGGTGGTGCTCGGAGAATCTGAAGAAGAAGTCAGAGATATTTTCACTCCTCTGGAGGACACAGCGAAAAGGTTGAATCTACGAGTAAATGTGGGAAAGACCAAGTATTTGAAAATGACAAGAGGCATTGAACCCTCTGGAAACATTGGAATAAGAAACTCCTCGTTCGAGAGAACCTCTCTCTTCAAGTACTTGGGCTCCAACATTACCTCTAAAAATGAAATGTCCCTAGAGCTCTCTGACCGACTGAGAAGTGGAAATGCAGCGTACTTCGCGCTGAGTCGTCTGTTCAGGTCCAAAATGCTGTCCATCAAAACGAAATTCCGGGTGTATAACGTGGTCATCAAGCCAATCGTCATGTATGGATGTGAAACGTGGGGTTTAACAGAAAAACAAGAAAAGGCGCTCCAAGTGTTTGAAAACAGAATCCTCCGGAGAATACTTGGACCCGTCAATGAGAACCACCGGTGGCGCATCCGCACAAACGCTGAGCTCTTCGACCGATACCAACCTAGAATCACTAATATTCTGAGGTCAAGAAGGCTCAGATGGGCGGGCCACGTTGTACGATCTGAACGATCTAGAACTCTCTATAGGATTTACAAAGGCACACCAGCTGGCACTCGACCTCTTGGCCGCCCTCGACGGAGATGGGCGGACAACATTCAAAGGGATGCGGAAAGGCTGGGGATAGTCAACTGGGAAGAGAGAGCGCTGGACAGAGATGCCTGGAAAAACGTTGTGCAGTCGGCCATGGACCTGAACGGCCCCTAGCGCCAGTTTAATAATAATAATTTAATAATAATAATAATTATTTTGGACACAGTGCAGTCATGAAAATATTTTGAGTGAAGGTTTTAGGCTCTGTGATAGGAGCCTTAGTGTGGGATTATATAAATAAAGTCGAACTTGGTTATTATGAGGAAGATGGTACCGACTGAATTTGCTCGTTATAAGCATTACTCGTTATATAACATTTTTTGCGCCACGTTCTATTTCAGCAATGAACATAAAAAATCTGAAAACCATCGTAAAATCCCCGAAACAAGGATGGCATTCACCTACTGACTTCACAAAGCTTGGATTTTTTACATGCAATTTCAACCATATGCATGGATATTTTTTCAATGTTGTCGGCGAAAACACCAACTTAGGTACCTACTTAGACACTTAACTAGTGTCATAAACGTAATCCGAGCCCGGCGGCATCCGTCTAGTTAACTGTCCGGTCAGATTTTATTGCTTATAGTCGAAAATGGTGTTTTTAAACGATCGACATATTAACAGTTTAGCTCGGTATACCCGAGAAGTAGCTCTTTAGAAAAGTGAATAAATGTATGGAGAAAATCATAAACTAAAATGTCAACGAATGTTTCCTCATTACATCCGAGATCTCGCTATTTCCATGATCGTAATAACCAAGTTCGACTGTATGTCAATATGCAATTAAAAAATGTTTTTCTTAAGAAAGTAGGCTTTAAATAATCGCCTAGTATGGAGTCTTCGCCACTGATATATAAGCTGTCAGGGTCAGATGATGACAATTTAAAAAGACCTGTTATTTAAGGAAGCACCCAGGGTTACCACTGAGAAGGATATCCCTATATCCAAGGACGGCGAACCTGTGACGCTTAGTGACACGCAGACCATTTTTAACCATTGTTAAACCGTTAAAGCCTGACCGATATAAACACAACGCAAACAACTATTTTTATTGATGAATTATTTCAAATCAAAAGTAAAACATGTAGGAAGGGATAGTTTTCAAGACAAGGAGGGTAGCCATTAAATGGTGGGTCACGATTAAATGAAAAAAAAAACACAAAATGCATACATATATTTTTCTTTACTAACTTTATAAACTTCTTTGACATCTGAAGCAGGCTTATAGTTCCGCTCTATGGGTTCACAAGCCAGTCCATTGCATAGCATATATTTCCTCTGCTCTTCTATTGGCATACCCATGAAGCGAAGTCTAAAAAATTGTAGTAGTTCATTAAATTATTTAAATTATCTAAACAATTACAGTAAGTCCTCGAGATGCGAATTCAACTTACGTGAATTCATACTTACGCAATTTAAAAAAAATATGTAGGTACCTATTTCTTATGTGTTTCTCTGCAATTCATACGTCATTTATTATCCATTTTATTTTCACCTATCCTTTAAAACTCACATATACTATTTAAAAAAAACTGCATGATTTTAAGTTTTATTCGACTTACACGAAAATCTTCGGAATAAAATTGTCACGTAAGTCGAGAACTTACTGTACACGAGTGGTGACTCATGGTAGTGAAACATGGTGCCTGACCTTCGTTGAAAATGATTGATTTCAGTAGGTATACATAATAAAAAGGAACCATGAGCCGGACAACCAAGTCGAACAGCAAATCATTATCGATTCCATAAGTTGCAAAAACTCCGATGGGTGGTCCAGTGCACAAAGCACTGGGCTTTCAGCCGGGGGATCCGGGTTTAATTCCGGTGAGGTCACAGTAATTATATTATGTGGTTTTCTCAAAGCCTGGATGTTTATGCGATCATTCCACTTCTACCATTTACAATGCTAGAGGCACTGTAGCGAGAGAATGTCTCATCTGATCGGAGCAATTCTGTTGTCAATTTGTCCATAAAGAATCAAACTAAGTAATACAATAATAAAAAAATAATTTCTACCCACAAAAATGGCTGAACCAAATAAGAAACAAAGACTCGGTGGAGCTTGTAGTAATAGTTCTGGCAGACAGTTTCAAAATTGGTGTACCAAAATGTATGGCGTAATTGAAAAAAGTGATAAAGCTATATGTGTGCTAATTAGTATGTTTTATGAGTAATATCTAGAACATCATAGTGTTTTAATAGAATTCTTAAAAACCATTTTTACTCCATGAAAAACTGTTCGGCACGTCACAGTCGAAAAATAATATAGTTTGACACGCGTACGTAAAAAGGTTCGCCAACCTGCAATAGAGCATACTTGTGAAGAACCACTTACCTAAATAAACGTGTCTCGTTTCTCAAAAACCAACTTCTTATGTTGTGTAATTTCATATTGACGACAGTGTGTGCCATAGCATACAGAATAATTTTCTCATAGTGTCTAACTTTCATTTCCTGAAATGTTTCGCTGCATTTCGTACAATGTACATAGGTATCCGGATGTTTTTCCTTTAATTCATCTAAAACAGCTGAATTCCATGAACTTGAGTGCTCACTGTGGGTTATAGAAGTCTTTTCTAGTAGGTGAAGGATCAATATTCGCTCTAAACATTTTCTACAGAAAAAAAGAGAATGTATACATTATACAACAAATTATTGTATTATCGATATTATTCATTAGTATCAAGGTAATATCATAGTACTCCATATCATTATTTTGATAAACCGGCTCCTCGATGCCTTCAGCGAATTTTCTCGCTCTTTGAGGCCGTGATCGATAAGCCGCACATACAAATTTCGCGAGTTATTTCGTGCGACTTTAAACTCAAATTACTAGCTACTGTCAATTGATTTGCATAATCTAAAAAATTTAAGAACCGCAGTGACATCTGTTTGAATAATTATGAAATACTAAGTCACAAAATATCGGTATTACAGCGATTTGCTTCGCTCTACATTCAACGTGTGTCGTTAAAAATCTGCGGACTGTCAGATACTGCCATAGTAATATCGTGAGGCTTTTTCTATAATCTAAGCGCGAGGCATAGAAAAGGTTTAGGTATTTTCAGACGAAAACCTAACATAACCTAATCATTTTTGGGTTACATTAAGGCCATGCATTAGTTGAGGCACGGTCTAAAAAGATCGTTGCTAGGCGATGTGCGGATTGCGGGTCGCGGGTGCAAAAGACGCCTGTCAAACGAAATATTATTTCTCATATAAATCCAACATACGTCCATTTTATGTTCTGTTTATTATTCTATTAGTAACAATAATAATATATTCATTGACATGTTTTCTTTTTAAAGTAAATGGGTAACGTTTTTAGTCATCTTTACACGATTTTAGAATTAATTGGCCCGTCGCCATCACGCAGCAAAGTGACGTATGTCTAACTCGACATTCTCTCAATGAATGCGAAGCGAGTACAAAATTTCGTCGCGCGTCAGTGTTGCCATATTTTGAAAGTGGAATTATAGTACAAAGCCTCCAAAATTATAGTATTTGGGGATAAAATATAGTACGCGTTGTCATCTGTTGAAAATGAAAATTTTCCCAATTTTTTAGTCGACTCGTTTTTATTAGGTGAAATATTTCGTCGCGGGCCGCAGGTTCCCAATTTTTCATGGTCGGCTTGTTTTTTTTAGGAAAAATATTTCGCCGCGGGCCGCAAATTTCCAAATTTCCGAAGACCACTCGATTGCGAAATGGCAAGTGCAAAATTATAGTACTTTTATGTAAAATTATAGTACGATTTTCAAAATTATAGTATTTTGGGCGTACTATACCTATTTTATATCGTACATAGTACGCGGACCAAAATTATAGTACAAATACTATAATTATAGTACGGTTGGCAACACTGTCGCGCGTACAGTTGAAAATTATTTGGCGTTTCACTGATGCGTCACCTTAAGTAGGTTGTGTTAGGTTTTTCGTCTCAAAAGACCTCGATCACAAAAACGATATGGAGTACTATAAAATTACCTCTATTTTAAGTGACAATACGAGTCACTTATTACCGCTAAATTTTAGCTATAATATTATTAACAATTTAAGAAAACAAACATACTTTTGAAATAGCTAGGTACCTATAGGTATATAATATTATGTTCACTTACTTTTTCATAAATTTTAATGTGATGATTCCTTGAGGCATTGCATTTACTGGATTGAAAATAGCTCTGTTAGAATTATAAAAATCTATTAATGCCATTATTTGGATATTATACCAGCTTTCTTCGCCTTTTTGACAGAAAAGTCACTTTCTTTTGCCCATTCAAAATATCACATTAAGCTTTTTAAAGATATAAAGCTGTAATGAATGTATTTTGACATTTTTCTTTAGAAAAGGTATACTTGGTGCAATAATTATAATAAAATTAATTTATATATATATATTTACAGTACGTTAAAATAGAACTCGTAAATATTGAATTATTAAAAAATATATGTTGGTTAATAGTATTGAAATATGCAATGTTATTAAATTTATCATTCGTGATTTAGAGGTTTATGATTACATATTTAATGCCGTGAAGTTTGCGACAAGGAAACATCTGCAAACGAGATTTGAATCACAAAACGACGGCAGCCGTTATGTTTTTGTCCTCGTGAGAAGAGAACTGAGAAGTGAACATCAGAAAAGTTTGGAGTTAAATTTCCAACTATAGCGAATTTACAAGTGTCTCACAATAACCATCTTGAAAATCAAGTTATTCTCCAACGAATTAAAATGTCTAGCAAGCCAGAGATATTCTATTCCGAAAAGTATTACGACCAGGATCACGAATACAGGTGAATTCATTATTACTTCACGGTAGTTTGTGTGGTGTATAATAAATCAGACATACTCCGTGGGAATGAAGCTGTTGTTAACGCGTTTGGTTGTGTTATTTCAGACACGTCGTCCTGCCCAAAGAATTAGTCCGGCAAATCCCGAGAAATCATCTAATGTCCGAAGACGAGTGGAGAGGTATTGGAGTACAACAAAGTCAAGGATGGGTCCATTTTATGATACATTTACCTGGTGAGTTTACAATTCTTTTAAGCTGACGCATATCCACATACATTTTAGTACGTTCTTGTCGAATTTCTGTTGAAAATCTTGACTCTTGACCGCAAGTAGATTGCTCAAAATTGGTTTTTAACTTTTGACGTCTACCGAAATTTTGTTTGTTATATTACCTATAGCAATGTTGAACTTTAATAAAACATGTTTGTTGGCGGATTAAGTAGGTACCTACCCACTTAATTATTATCGTATGTCGTGTTTACTCGGCAATAGATATAACATAAAACATGCATGAATTAATTTGACATTACCACATCCATTAGTTTTGTATAATTAGTGGGTATCTTTGATAGTCTTTTTGGGGTTATGAACGCCAGAACCTATGTATTTACCACTTAAAATGGCTTCATCCATTATTAGTTAATGTTCAATCATATAATAATTAAACTGCTGTAAGTATTTGTTAAGTTGGCAGAACACAAAGATGTTGATGAAATCCTTCTTGCAGAGCATTAATTTTACTACAAAAATGACTTTCCTACCCTTATTTAGATCAGATTCAAGGCACAAGTGTCATGATGTTCTCCCTGCTTTTTTGAGTTACATCTAAATTGTACGTATAACATTTCACCATGGCACAGTTCGCCGTGAGCTTTCTTACCGGAAAGAGATGACCGTATACTATGCATGCTCCAATTTATTAGATTCAATATGAACATTAATTCAATTTTCATAGCTGATTTTGACATAATTCATGAATTCAAGAATGAAAACCTAACCTAACAAATAATTCAGTAAGTATATCAGCTATTTTCAAAATTTGTTGGCTGCTGGCTTCTTGTAACCTTGTAAAGTGTAAACCGACAATTACCTTGTTTTATTTAGACATGAATTTTACATCAGTACTATACGACCCAAAGAGGTTGGACGGTCTTTAATATACGGCCATATATTTCCGATGCAACATTTCACGGTGCAGTGTGATACGGCGAACTGCGTACAAGTTTATAATCGAGATAAAAGAGAGGGCCCCTGACTTGTAGCCTTTTCGATAATAAAAATAATGATAAACTATGCTTATTAATACTGAGCAAGATACACTTGGGTCTCTTTTTGCGGTTTATATTTAATGCAAATTTTCATAAAAATAAATATTTTGGACTGAATAAACAGCACTTTGTTTACTTATGCTATGTGCGAAATCCGGTGTTTCCCCGTTTTATCGCAAGACAATATTGCCACGTGTTTCCGTATTGAGGCATGCAAGCCCAAACGGCAGCGTTTAATGCAAATGCGGGTTGCGGGTATTAAAACCAAGCGAGATTAAGCGTCTCTGAGTGATATCGCCCCCCTCCTTTCCGAAGTTCCAGCATATTGTTTACATAACTGAGCATTTGAATCGCAGCAGTGCCTTATGCCAGGTCCAGACAACGCATAATGTAACGCGAATTGTATGGACAGCACACGATCTCGACGTGAATCCTGTTGTTCGAATTATCTAGCACTGAGCACCTTTGTGTTCGTGTCAAAAACCGACAGCCGATGGATCAGCGCCAATGTCACTACGAGCATTACATGTAAGGATCGTAGCTACGTATGGACGACAAATTCGCGTTACATTACACGCTTCAGGGTGCGGCCTTAAGGTTTTGGAAAATTATCTAACATATAAGTTAAGTCTTTTTAGCGATATCCTATGGAACATATCTACCGCATAAAAAGATACCTAAGGCGCCGTCCAGAGTTGGCGGAGCGTTGAGCGGCGCGCGCAACTCAAACTGATAACCAAAAAAAGATATCGTCCATGAACATTTTCACACACGGTTATACGTTTGAGTTGCGCGCGCCGCTTAAATCTCCCCCGAACGTGCATACGCTGGACGAGTGCTAAGTGTAACATATTAATGAACAGTTTGTATCTAGAAAATATGAATTCCCCACACTGTCCTTTAATTGCTTAGGTTTTCTTGATAATTGATTATTGGAACACACCTCAAGAACACTAGAAATCTAAATGAAGTCAGTGGTCAGAGAAAATTTGTATTGCATCATGATACAATAACGCTTCTGGGAAAAAATACAGTTTTTATATAACCGACTTTACCTCTCGAGTCCAGAATGGTATATGGCAATCATTTTTTGAGGCGGAGATTAGCAACACTTGAAGACATTCTTTTGATCAAGTTCAGCAGGCATTGGAAGACGCCTATATAAATTAATATTCATTGCTAATTTGTTTCATTTCAGAACCGCACATTCTGTTATTCAAACGCCGCATCACCTCCCCCCCGCCCGACAAGAATTAACCGGCCGGCGGTGACACTATTCATAATTATCAACATTTTAATTATTTTGTCAATGGCTCCGACTAAAAGAAAAAAAAATTAAAAATAACTCTGGAATCTGCGATCTGCCACTTTGTAAATATATTATCTAGTAATGTAATTTATCGTCCCCCCCGTTGGCCAACTTGATTGTTTACTTTGCGATGGTGACATGAAATTTGGTACATATGCATATTGTATTTGTTTACATGTTAAACAAACATATTCAAACATTATCATCTAATTTGTTTTCTTTCCATTGTTTGGCAAAATGTAATTTTTATAAAGTCATTTTTTTCCTATGTAGCGCCTGAAGACTTAAAATCCAGTCCTTTTCATTTGACTTTTTTTGTTCAGATAGAGATTACATGTTACCGTATTTCGCCCGGGTTTCCAAGTGTAGGGCCATGTAAAAGGTCACATAATTTTCTTCAGTCCGGTATCATTGTCATGTCAACCCTGCAACTTGTATAGTCAGCATCGCCTCAGGCTAAGACACGGTGGCGGTATCCATCTGGCTGAGCAACAAGAGCGAGCTGCCGCAACTCTCAAAATTCACACGCATACAGGAGACTTTTATGTGTATATATCAGTAGCGAAGGGTGGAGGTAGGCTGTTAAGATTTGCCATAAATAGTGCACATTAAACTTTGTCCGTCATACGTATTGGTTTTTATTGAAATAAGACTACAATTTACCGATGGTTCTGGTTAGTTTTTAAAAATCAATTAAACCCTGCCTAAACCAAACCATAATAGTTTTGGCATACTTTGGGCGATACGACAAAATTATGCACACTTTTTCATTAATACTTATTTGTTTTCGTTGGATTAACAATACATATTAGACATATTGTTCGTTAATTTTTTAAATTCATTAAACCCTGCCTACACCAAACTATAATAGATAAAAAATATTGTATGATTTAATTGCATAATTTTAGATATTTTATAGATAGTCGAGTATTATTCGATTATTATGGCTTGGTTTCGCAGGGTTAAATTGAATTTTAAAAACTAACCAACACCGTCTGTAAATTGTAGTTTTATTTCAATGAAAACAAATACCTATGACTGACGAACTTTAGCACTATTTATAGCTATAATTAACAGCCTACCTACACCCTTCGCCACTGGTATGCATGTGCCGTACCAAATATGTGTGTCGCAAAGTAAACATTTTCATAGTAATTGACAGCCAACGGCGTGGACTATTATGGTATATCATTAATGTTATTAATATTCTTTCCTGTAGTATTGTATTAATTAATTTTAACCATTTTTATAATACATATCGACTAGGGCTGATCTAGCAAATAGTTCGAATGATTCTTTCGAGTTAATACGATAGAAAATAATTATACTTTAGCAGCTTTTAGTCTATGTTGTCCTTAATGTGGGGGTAGAATCATGAGAGGTGTAGCGTCAAATATGATTTTGATTCGAGAATTGATGGAGTGTGAAGCAGTGGCGAAGACAAAATTTAGTGTGCACAATTTATGTTGAATCTTAACAGCCTACCTCCACCCTTCGTCACCGGTGTAAAGTCCATATGGTACGCATTGAATCTGACAAGTAGTAAAGATATACCGCAATTCCTGGGGTTCATAAATATTATACGAAGTGAGCGAAAGAAAGCACCTTTGATTAAAACCAAACTAATAAATCAGCTCTCTATTAACCGATACCTGCTGTATGTTATTGGAATTTATCAGGTTTGTTCTTTCGCTGCATCTATTAAACTGGTTATTGGAGGGTATGATAATTTTTTGTACACATACTCAAATCTAAAACGTTTCGCTGATACGCAGTGTGGAACATATTGTAATTTATTGATGCCTAATGCTTTACCTCAAATATGTATAAACTGTTTCTCGGCTTTTGTACTCTGACAAGGTAGACTACGATAACCATAATAATATATGTTGTGGTTGCAATGTGAGTGTTGAGAGCGATTTAGTTATCCAAAGCGCCGACCTTCTAGTTAAAAATCGCGTCTAAAATTGACACTTCGCCATTAACACAATTTTTGTTTAAATCATTTGTAGGCATTGATATACTACTAGATGAGGAGTTCCCATACAAGTGTCATTTTAAAAATGTACCACAAAAGATATTACGAATATCGTCTTATAATATTTCCTTGTAGGTATAATGCGTTAAGACCGTTAACATGGATTCCCGAATTTCACCCGTATTGCCCTGGCTGTAAAACTAAATTTGCGTTCTTGGAATAGTGAACCTAAGGGTGGCTGCAACCCAAAGCAGACAGAGCAAGTCGTCATGCGCTGACTATTAGTTAGAGTAAGATGCAAGCTAGATCGGGCTTACTCATAATAAACAGTAAGTTTTAACATTGGCCGAGTCGCTGAAAATCGGGCGTCATTTTAAGAAGCATATGATTCATCCAGTAGTATATCAATGTTTGTAGGTTTGTGTAGTGTAGCATTCGAATGTAAACTGATCCTTGATTGTTTGGTCCATCCGCAATGTTATAATATAGCACAAACTTTAATCATGGTCATATTTTTTTATTGCATGAAAGCAGTGGCGAAAGGCTGTTAAAATCCAACATAAATAGTGCGCAATAAACTTTATCAGCCACACATATTTGTTTTCATTGAACCAAGACTACAAATTGCAGATAGTGTAAGTTAGTTTTTTAAATTCTATTAAACACTGCATAAACCAAACACCATTTATTTTTATTATTATTTCTTATTTATAAGGAGGCTGTATTTGCGACTCTTTTCCTCTGCCCGGTGTAGCAGCTCTGTGAGTTCTCTTCCATCAGCAGCGATTAGTGTGGTATCATCTGCGAATCTTAATTTGTATATTTTCTGACCACCAATTGTTATTCCGCTTTGCCAATGATCCCCCTCTATATAATACAACTAGTTAAGTACCTACTAATATTTTTTTCAAGCCTGTATTTTTATAAATTATGTTGTCATTGTCATTGATCATATAACGTTCCTAGGAGAAACAGGTGAATATTTATTTTTTGTTTGCGTCTTAAAATTGCCGTACACTCGTCCATCCCTCGATTTATACTGTAGATACGTTCCATGACAAACTGCGTAAACAGAGACATTGAGCTCATACAAAATCATGTGATGGGTACCAGGACATTAAGGCTATACTTCAGCTGAGGCATGGTCTAAAAAGATCGTCACTACGCGACGCGGTAGATTGTGCAAACAACGCGTGCGGAACAAAACATAATTTGTCATAAGAATTCAACATGCGTCCATTTAATGTTATGTTTATTGTTATATTACTAATAATAATAATATTATATTCATTGACATGTTTTCTTTTTCGAGTACATGCGTGACTTTTTTTAGTCATCTTTAAGAATATATTCCTCCGACGCCATCACAAAACAAATTGACGTGCGCACATCTCGACTACCTCTCTCCGATTGGCAACGGGTGTGAAATTTCATTCTACCTATTTTTGAAAATTATTTGCCGTTTCAATGATGTATGCTATGCTCTTAAAAAACTGCTTAAATCAAGATATAAATCATATTTTCGCTCTAAGTGATGCATATGGGTCTCTACAAGGTTTTCAAAATGAGGATAGTCGGATAGGTATTTTCCCAAACCTTTGGGATATGGATAGTTATTGTACAATCATTCAATACTTGTTTCTAAAGTAACCGCTCTTTTAACTAAACGCTGTCATCACTAGAAATATTATTTTGGTTCGATTTCACAGTCACTGTGCTTTATCAAAAATTCTGTGACTTATCTCTATTGGGGCCAATTACATACATAGAATATCGACGATATGTAAAAACTAATAATTATGAACCCTACGCATAAATGACGGTTTAGAAAAACAATTGCTAAGATGGCAACGTAACTTTTGGCATTTGAAATTATTTGCAAATTGTTTACTCTACTTACGTATGCGTTGTGGATAAAGTGTTCATAGCATTTGGACAATACTAATTGAATTGCCGGTATTGCAACACTATGTTGACGTATGCATAAAAAAAATGCGAAAACTGGTACCAATTGTTTGAATATACAATAAGACATTTTTAATACTGATAATCTTTCGTGTTTGCTTAGATAATCGGTACTCATTACAATTTGGCTTTGTCAGAAACGACTTACCGACTTACAAAACTATTTCAACTTTTGTGTCAATTTTGCTGAGGGCTTTACGTTTGAAAATCGGCCAACACATAAACCCGTTTATGTACTGTATATTTGGTCCTTGGATCGCATTGAAACTTTAAACAATTTGTACAATATCACCCAAATTAAAATTCTACAAAACTTTACTCTACTTCTTTACAGTCAGTAATACTGGGTCTTTTGAATCACCGACTTTGGCTTGTAAATAGAGATATATAATTGAAAAGAATTATCATGAATATTTGAGTATAAATCAAGGGATGAGTGTGTATGTTAATTAATATTCGATCAAATATTTTAATTAGGTATAATGTGTAATTTTAAATTTGGAAACAGTTTCACAAAATGTCATAATATGAATTATTAGGTGTATTATAGTAATTTTACCTCACGAGAGCGCCTCTTTTCCAATATGCGTAATGTTGTTTGATTTAATAACAGTATTTAAGTGGATAACTAAACTATACTTCATTTTAAACTATTCATTCCGGTTATCAATTATTATGTACATTGTAGGTTTTCTATGATATACCTATGCTATCAGCCAACCAGTGCCTTTTAGGGTAAAATGGCATGGATTATACATTATTTTAACCGGTCCTATGCCTTCAGCGAGTTTTCTCCCTCTATGAGGCCGTGATCGACAGACCGCACATACAAATTTCACGAGTAATCTCGTCTCAAACTTCAAACTGTTTTAATGGAAGGGTGAGCCTGCTGTTTATGTAATAGTTCCTCAAATCTTGAAATCAATCCGCCCTGTAATGGACTCGGAATGTCTTCCCATATTGTTTTTAGTCTATTATTAATTTGATTATTCGTATTCCCAATTTGTCGCCCACATGCAATGAATGACTGTCTAACCATGCGAAACGTCGTTGCAACTACCCCCAATACTCACAGATCTTGAACCCATCTAAATTTCTCCATATTTTCATCTTGAAGGTATTGAACCAGTTGCTAAGTTGAGAGAGGTGCTGTTCATAAACAATGTTATATTTAATATAAACAGGCGCAACGGTGAGATTTATCATTCTGTCTGCATCGGTGCGTTGTTTTAAACTTGTGGCACCATTGGTTGTCGTTCACGGCACACAGTTTGAATAGCACTGTTATAATACAAGTATTACGTAATAATTAATTATTTATGTTTTAAACTTTTGAATGAAATTTGTAATAATCGATTTAATAATACATACAATGAATGTTTTAGTAATTAAAAGTTGTTTTAATACGTCATAATCGTGATTTATAATGGTTTCTATTTTAAATTTGTGATTTCCATTATTGTATATTTTCCTGAGCAATTGGTTTGATTTAATTTTTTCTCAGAATTGGCTGGTCAATATTAGTTGAGATTGGAAACTCTTGTATATTGTGATTAGTTCTAATAATTATCATGAGGATTGTAATGTATACCTTAGTTGTATTTTGTTAATATTAAATAAATACTTGTAGTTTACACTTATGATTATTTCTTTTATTTGCCTTTGAACCTTACCGAATTATGCCCACGGAAGTCTCCCATGTATCGAAACAGGTGGTCAGTATCAATGAAGAAGTAGGAATATTTTTAACTAATCTATAACAATCCATTTGTTAAAATTATATGTTATAAAAACTATCAACTGTCAGGGGAAATGCTGCTCTAAGGTATTTGCCGAGAAAAAAATTAACGTTGTGGCATTATTAAAAAAAACAACATTGTGTTTAAAACATGTTTTGAAATATAAGTTATCGGTCAGTAATTTTTTCATGATTCCGCAAAAAATACAAGTCATGAATGACTCCATCATCCATGACGAATATTATCCTTGGCCCAACTCATTGGATTCATGTTCTGGAGGCAAACACAAATTGGAAAAATGTGTCAGATTTGAACACATGACGACACAAGGGATTCTTAAATGGTAAGTATGTGTGTAAAAATATTAAAACAATAATTTTTTGTCAGTAGGGACGTAGTCTTTGAATTTTGTTTTAAAAATCATGTAGGTATTACTTAATATTGTATATAACACTTGGGTTCGTAAATGGACACAGCAGTCTTCGGTGATTTAGGTTATCACGAAGAGACGCTTTACGTGGCTTGGATATGTGTTCCGGAGGCCTTCGTCCGGTGTGTGAAAATCACATATTGGGCGGAGGTGTAATTAAGATAAATTTAATTTGATTTAAAAAGTATAAATGATGATGGATGAGAGAGATAATTTTATGACTAAATATAAGTATTCATATATAATAAATTTTGCCGCGCTTGCCGGCAACGTTAAAATCTCCACGCGCCTGCGCCAGGGTGGTCCTCGTGATTCGTCAAATCAAAAGCATCACGCGATAAAATTTGGCCAATCACGAGAGTCCTTTTTGCTGGACGGCGTGGGTACGGGGAATTTGAAAAAGGAAAAGAAAGTCAGTAAGCGTCCTTTGTAAACCGTGTACGGACCTGCGTAACTAATTGTAAAAACAAAATATGTACCTAATGGACTATAAAGTAATGTCCAACCAAATATTAAAATATATAACGCTAAGACCGCACGAGAAAGACTTAGTGTTTTATTTAATTTTACCAACATATATAAATCCTTTTTTTTATCTTTTTTTGTGAATCCGGGGTTCGATGGACACCTGAGCTAGTCGCTGGAACCCCGGACATCTCAGAGGGCCGCCAAAGATCCTAGCCTGGGGTCCCCCTTCAGAATGTGGGGTCAATGTTTTGGTGTATAAATTGTTTTACGTGTGGTGTGCCGCGGAATTCTGGGAAGACCTTTGGTGTGCCGTGGGTGAGAAAAGGTTGCGGAGCACTGTTATAGCCTATCGGAATTTTATTTATTATCTCTTCTGTGGTACTATGCATAGGTACGTCCCTAAGAACATGACACAGGCAGATTGGTAATTTAAAGTATAATCTAGATTGGGGCAAACAAGTCACCAGTTCTTGTATTATATTTTAATTAATTTAATAATACACTCATTTTGCCTCGCTTTCTTGGAGGGGCATTGTCATAAAAAAAAAATATATGTCAACTACACCCAAATACAAATGATTGAAATTGAATACCCATCATTTATTTATACAATTTTTGTTTTAATTGTTTACACAAATGTTAGTTTTTGATAAAATAGTAATATTTCGGAAAGTTTTGTAGCCAAATCTTTTTCGGAGTTTGCACGGCCTCGGTAGCGCAGTAGGCAGCGCGTAAGTCTCATAATCTTAAGGTCGTGAGTTCGATCCTCACCCGGGGCATGATTTTTTGCCCTTATTTTTACGCACAAAAGGAAGCTATATCACGCGAATACATTTTTTTTTTATAAATATCACAATTTTTTCATAGAAAATTATTGCACTTTCGCATTTTTTTGATGGCTGAATGCAGAAATTAATTAACTAGATGGATATACTTTCTTATTCCATTTATTATGGGGATAAAACAGCAAGATTATTTTGAGAAATATCAATACCTACTTAGGTAAAAATAATACTTATAGAAATATACTTGAAGCGTCTGTAATAGTAAATTAATACCTATAAACAGCTGATAATTCTATTTTTAAATTTCATATTATTATATTAATTGAGTTAGCATTTACTTGGTAGAATTCCATTTTACAAGAAATGAAAATATAAATAATATTAAATTCTACAGGTTTAAAAAAAAAGTCGTGATAATGGTGTTACATCCGAAATAGCTATCGACATTTTTTTTTTTTTTTAAAAACCTGTACAATTTAAAATTATTTATTTTTTGTACTGATAATGAAATAAAACGAGAATGTAATATATTTTAATATTTTAAAAAATAATGCAAAACCGGTTTTATTGTATTGCAAAGTTCGACTAAATTTAGAAAAATACTAATGAAATGGATATTATAATTTTATTGAACAAAAATAATTCCCCAGGTGAGGCTCGAACTCACAACCCCGGCATCGCTCACGACTACTGTCTTATAAGTACCGTGCGCTAACCAATTGCGCCACTGGGGAAGATACAGGCCGGGCGAAAATAGACCATGTATAGCTACAGGTACATTTTGAGCGCCCCGATCGCTCCGAACATAGGCACAATTAACGAAAATACGAAACTAACCTAAAACAAATATCGGTGACGTTTATGACAATCTGGCCGCGCGATGTATTTATATTTGGATTTTAAAAATATGCTCGCACTTTTTGATTAAACAAATTATAAAAGACGAATGTCCACTGTATGATTATTTAATTTTATGTGAAATAGACTGTTATAACGTTTCAATATGTTATACTATTAATTGATTACATATTTGAAAATAACAACGGAACGGGATACTTGTGTATTTATTGTGCAGTGCACATCATGAACGACATTATCGTGAATGAAAAACGAAGATATTTATAGACTTTTAGATACGTTCACGCACTTTTTCTTTGTGGATATACGAGGGACAATTTGTGCCAGCCATGTTTGTCCAACGGCGGCTAAAAAGTAAATAAGCAAATAAAAACATTCAACATATCGATTGGATATTTGTACCTACTAGGTATATACCTACTACAGAATACTACGTAGTAATTTTACTTTCACCGAAAAATAATATTCAAACCACCTTGATAAACTAGTTTTGATTTCCTACAGACCTACAATATGCAATAGCAAAAACAATATTCCTAACAAGTAATTGTTTAATTTATCTTAAATTTAAAATCGTTATAAGATTACTTAGGTTAGGAATTATTTTCTATGATTTTAATGTCCTCATATTATTTTTTCTTGCCTTACAATACCGACAATAATTGAAATGAATGTTGTGTTATCAAAATCCGTTTGGATATAATGGGGTATCGTCTAACACAATGGCTTTTTATCCGGGGGTTCCGTGTTCGATTTTCGGTGAGGTCACAATACTAAAGTTTTTACGTACAGTGTTTTTGTGATTGTTTCACTACTGCTACACTATTGTCATCGATCCTCGTGACCCATCATAGTGTTATAAAGAAAGAAAAAAAATAAAAATAATTGAACTCAATACCTAAGTATTTTAATTGTGTTTGTGAGTCATTTTAGGTTCCATTCTCAAGAATAACTTTGATTATAAATATCGGTACAAGTCGGTTATGGAGAAGTCAGCGGTAAACACATTTTGAAAATAGCCGATATACTGGATTATTTGTTAGGTTAGGTTAGGTTTTCATTCTTGAATTCTTGAATTTTGCCAAAATCGGCTATTACAATTAGCACGGTTCCCGCCTGGCTTCCCCATAACCGACTTGTACCTAGATATCTATTTCATGAAGTGAAAATTCTTACTCTTTTAGGATTTGATATCATATATGGATGACCCCTAACAATCTAAAGTGGTAACCATTTATATGCGCAGATGCAATTTATTCCTGTGTGCAGGATACATGCATGTACTGATGTGTAGATTGTCTATGGTTGCATTTGTCAACTGTGCTTACATTACGCCTGTTGTATCGCCTTGTCTCACCCAACGCTTCTCCCACTCTTCCTTTCATTATTGCGGTACATTTATAATTAATCTGTTTCTATCTTAATTAATTTCCAGGACAGTAATAACACAAGATTTGGTATTAAAACGAGTTACATTGAAGTCCAAAAGATGTCTCATAAAACAACTCGACACTGGGGCGATATAGACAGGTGTGAGGATCCGATGTCGTACGTACCGAAGGTGAATTTCAACCCTTTAATCGAGTTGGCGCTGTTGCCCAATCCCGAGGTGTGGATACCCAACAAAAAGAGTTCCATTGTCGAGCTGCCGCTGGAGAGTATAACATTACAGACTGTGAGATTGCTAGAACGCTCCCGGATGCTCATTCCTGGTCCTCTTTTGGATGTTCCCAGAGAGATGCATCATGAACCTAACCTTCCATTCAGACACATTGACAAGGTTATTTTTTACATGCTTTATATTAAAATATGAATTTAGTTTACAAATAATAATTATTCTAAATTAATCATCACAAGAATTTATATCAATTTTGTTAATGTAAATCACGGTTTCCCCAAAATTATCAGCCTACAGCCCTCTTTCATAGAATATGATACCTAAATCAATAATTATTAAATTTTATAATAATAATATCTTAAATTCAACGTCTGTTCATATTCAAACAACAGGATTGACCCATTGATTTACCATCTAGACTTTTAGCTAAATTCAGTTTGACGCGTACACAATTTCTGACTGTTTGTAAGGCAATCAGACCCATTCATTGGTCATCAAACCTGATCCGTCTCACAGACGAGTTAACTCGCCAAAGCATGTATGTCACGCCAAGCCACGGACGAGTTAACTCGCGGGTTCTTGTAAACGTAAGTTCTGAATAAACATTCTGTGTATATTTTCTAAACAATATTTATCATTTTAGTGTTTTTTCACGATAAACTCGATAAACATGTTGTGTTGGTAAGTTCTCACAAATATTTATCATTCTGTTCCTATTTCATAATATTTTAAGGGATTTATTTTATTCCAAAAATAGAGTGTCCACCTAGTAAAAATCGGCTGGCACTGATAAGGTATATTGTCAGATGGTTTTCAAAATACTTCTAAAACCACGGTAGTCCAATTATTATACTTTACAGCTGAAAGAGTGGATGTTCAATCTGCATACTCAAAAATGATAAAAATGTGACTTCCACACTTTTAGCTCTAAGTTACAGAATTGTTGTAGTAGTTATTAAAACAGTTGATTACTTTGCCTCTCAGGAGTACTGTTCCTGGTCACTAGGTGTGGGTGCCGTGATTCGGCCGATGAGTTCAGGAGACTGCCGCCGTGCCTTGGTCCAAGCGGCTGCCCTTGTTTTGGCCTCTCGACCCGCTTCTTTCAGCGTCGCCAGGTCTGTTCTCGACGTTCTAGCCGATGCCACTGGACATTTCATGCACACCCTCACCAATACCATGAGGACTGTCGCTGACAAAGAGGCATCTGAGAGACCATCAGGTTAGAACTGGCCCTGTAATTCTATTTGATAGATAATAATGGCTGACGAGGTTGTTTTATGTAAAAGAAATCACTCAGCTTTTTCCAAAAAATATAATACTAAATATCAGTGGCAAAGGGTGACTTTTGGAAAGAGGTAGGCTGTGGAGATCTGATAAAAAGAGCACACTTGTCAGGTATACTTATGAGAAATAAGAAGATAATACGATATTTACCACTAATGAATAGGTATACACTAAAAAATGACAACGAAACACTAATTCAATGAAACTTCAAAAACTCACTGACGACATAAAAATGAGCGAAGCATTTAAATTACGTATTTTTCAAAACATTTATACCCATCAAAAATCATTAGATAATATTTCTTTTTATTAAAAACAATCTATACTTTTTTTTTTTTTTTCGACCATGTCCGATCCTGATAGGATCATAAGGGCCTACACAGAGTGGAGGTTTATTCGATTAAATGCCATAGAAATTATTTTTTTAAATTATCTAATTATTAATGATTTTGGACAAAGTGCACAGCCATGACAACAATATTACGCGCGAATGTTTTAGGCTCTGCGATAGGAGCTTACCTTATTTCATACAATTCAACAGACTTGCTGAGGTTACGAGACATAAAGTCCATACGAAAAAAATTCAGAATTATTTCACACATAATCTGAGCTTTATTTATGTCAAGACAGATGGCGCACTGTGGTATATTTTTCAATAAAAAAAGTAAATTTTGCAGATTGTTTTGTAACTATGTAATCGAGGGCTTAGTGTCAAACAACACTATCTACAAAAGTGCAACTTTACAGGAGAGCCAAAAATCGTTATTTTAGATTCTTGTAACTCAACAGGGAAATGTTTATTTAAAACCTAATGTTAATATTTTATAATTTATTATGTATTGTACATTTATCTTGCTTATGATGATGTTAAAATTTATAGGGATAGTTTTAAAAAAATATGAAAACAAGGGTAACTTATGTAGTTAGCGTTAAACTTTACTGACGATTTAATAAGAAATTAAAAAAGATTGACATAACGTTGTT
This sequence comes from Rhyacophila brunnea, assembly GCF_057557595.1. Taxonomy (NCBI): domain Eukaryota; kingdom Metazoa; phylum Arthropoda; class Insecta; order Trichoptera; family Rhyacophilidae; genus Rhyacophila; species Rhyacophila brunnea. The sequence goes on along the minus strand of NW_028232816.1, from coordinate 11,058,309 downwards.
TGACTATCATGTAGCCGTAAATGTAAAATAACGTTATCTCAAAAAAAAAAAAAAAACACTTTTTTGTACATAACGTTGTCTGACTTTAAGCACTCGTAATACTGTAATACATTCCTACGACATCTCTCGTTGGCAGAATAATTTATTTTTATAGAACATAAATAATGAAGTGATTAAGTATATAAACATGTGAATATGCAATTAAAAAATATTTTTTTCTTAAGAAGGTAGGCTTTAAATATTCGCCACTGCTAAATATGCTCTTGAAAACTGTCCTCGTGAAAGGTTTTGAAGAATAATACCTTTGTTATGCCCAATTTATAAAGTTGCCGAATTCATGTAGTTAAAACAATAAACAGTACAGAATGATAATATTATTATGATAAGTAAAAATATGAAACAGGACAAGGTTCATCAAAATAATGTCTTCTCAATGTACAATTTAATCATTATATTATTATGTATTCAGCAAGTTCTTCACGGATTTAGCAGAGCATATTCAGAGCAGGTATTTAGATGAGCAATCACATGTAATATGTCATCTGTATCATTTACATGATAGCAGTGACGAAGAGTGGAGGTAGGCTGTTAATATCTGACATAAGACTACAATGTGTAGATAGTGTTCTTTAGCTTTGAAAATTCAATTAAGCCAATTCATCCAAGTCATAGTAGATAATAGTAAAAAAAACATTTGTTTATCATTAAAATATCTAAAATTTTGCCATTAAACCATTTTAGATATTTTATTAGATGAATATTTTTTATCAATTATAGTTTGGAATAGGCAGGGCATAATGAATTTAAAAAAACTAAGCAACATCATCTGTAAATAATATGTATTCTCAATTCAATGAAAACAAATACGTATGACTAAAAAAATGTGCACTATTTTTGTCGGATCGCCCATAGCATACCTAAACTATTATGGTTTGTTTTAGGCAGGGTTTAATTGAATTTTAAAAACTAAACAGTACCATCTGCAAATTGTATTCTTACTTCAATGAAGACAAATAATTATGACTGACAAAGTTTAGTGTGCACTATATATGTCAAATCTTAACAGCCTTCCTCCACCCTTCGCCGCTGCATGGTAGATGGCAGCTATAAATAAACCACCATGGTTAAATATCAATTCACCAAGTCAGAAAGCTCTTGCTACAAATTCAACTATACCAAAAATGTTCCAGAAATGCTATCAAGTGTTTTAACATTTTTTATGTCTCACAATATTACTATGGCAGTATGTGACAGGCCGCAGATTTTTAATGACACACATTGAATGTAGAGCGAAGGTCTTACTAAAATTGCTGTAATATCGATAATTTGTGGCTTAGTATTTCATAATTATTCAAACAGATATCACTGTGTGCTAATCTTTTTAGATTATGCAAAGTAATCGATAGTGGCTAGTAATTTGAGTTTAAAGTCGGACAAGATAACTCGCGAAATTTGTATGTGCGGCCTGTCGATCACGTCCTCATAGAGCGAAGTAACTCGCTGAAGGCATAGAACCAGTTAATACAAATTTTTCACTAGGTTCAATCTTGCAATAGTCTCTTTGAATAAAATATATCATAATGATTTTATTGAACATTCAAGGATTTCCTGACCTGATGAGTAAAACCTTTGCCGAGCTTGGAATCACCGGATTACACGATTGGTACAACAGTGAAGTGATCGGCGGCATAAACCGAGCCCGCCACGCCTCGTACGAAGCCGATGCGGTTGCAGCATCAGTCTTAGACATGGTGGACGATGGTACAGCCTGCGAGGAGTCTACTCCGAGCAATGAAGTGCCGCAACTTCACTTTCCTGCAGTATTGGAGGCTCTCGGAGACAGTCTAGGTCCAGGCTTTAGGATGTTAAAGACTCTGGAAAGTGGAGAGCTGCCGGCTTTGAGACTATTAGACGGCGACGATCCAGATATTTCACTCGGAGAGAGTCCACCGAGTTCACCAGCCAGTAAAAAAAGAAAGAAATGAATAAGTCTAAGTGAAATTTATTGGGTTTTGTATTTATTACTAGGATAAACTATGTATTGAACTTTTGATCCTCGATTGGATCCGAACAGTTAAAGTAATATGGAAGAAAATGATACATATTTAACGACTTGGAAGACGTAGAAAAGAGAGGATGATTCTGACTCGAAAGAGTGTAAATAAAAAAGGACAATTCATAATATTCGTCATCCAAGGGTCGGTAAAACCTATCTAACAAAAGGGGTACCAGTATTTTGTATGTTTGGAAAACTGATCTATTGACGTCATTTTAGATTTTGTCAATTGAAAATGACTATAATACAGTCGAACTAGGTTATTACGATCACGGAAATAGCGAGATCTCGGATGTAATGAGGAAACATTCGTTGACATTTTAGTTTATGATTTTCTCCATATATTTATTCACTTTTATAACGAGTTATTTCTCGGGTATACCAAACAAAACTGTTAATGTGTCGATCGTTTAAAAACAACATTTTCGACCCTAAGCAATAAAATCCATCCGGGCAGTTAACTAGACCGATGCCGCCGGGATCGGATTACGTTTATGACACTAGTTAAGAGTCTAAGTACCCACAATTCGGCACTTTGTCACAAAATCTTTTACTTCTCTCTTTAAATAATGTCATTTTTATGAATCGTTGATAATTTTGGATTTCAGTCAAATGTTAAATGATCACACTGTATATTTTTTTCAGGATTTTTTTCTTTTGTTGGTTTTCTGTCATATTTCCTAATAAAATGGCAATTACTCCGCATAGTCATCTACTCTAAAAAGTTGAATTATTCACATTCCTCCCTTAATTTAACCGACCCCTTGAAATGTGCCACCACCTAAGCAAAACATAACCTGTCTTCCTACGCGGGAGTCACTGCTTGTAGGGTCAGTAAATAAAAAGAAAAAAATATATCAACATTTATATTAATATGTATTGCCTACACTTCGGTTAGGTACGCTGATTTAACTTTTTAACTTTATCACCAAAAAGGTTCCAATACAGGTAACCCCCGTCGCGGGGGATACGTTCTGGACATGGTTGTGATAAGCGAAATTTCGCAATCAATGGGGGATTCCTTTGTTTGGCTTCTACGTTTATTGTGCAAAATTTGCGATTACATACTGTCAAGTAATGCATTACAGCACTCACCCGTAAGTAATCTTTGTCGTTCTCTTCTAACAACTCCATGCAAAGGCCCTTTCAATGGTTTGAACACGTAACTTTCGCGCGGGAACAGGCTCGGAGACGTCATTTTCTAGGGATGTATGGCAGTCCATTTCCTGCAGCTCTTCATTAGTTAAGGGTTTGCCGTGTGATTTTAACAAAGTTTGAATATCATCTATATCAACACCTTCGATACCTCCAGATATGGCTGTAAGATTAATCTCTTCAATGATATTTTGAATATCATTTTCATAATTGCAGTGAACTTCAGCAATTTCACTGAACAACCTTTTCAAACACTCTTCATACACGACTGGGTGACTTCATTCCACGCTTCATCGATGTTTCTGATAGCTTTCATAATATTAAATTGTTTCCACCATAAGATCGCGATATAACGAACCCGCACTCGCCGTGGTCGCGATTGTTACCTGTACCTACGTTTATAGCAATCTTTTGAGAATTCTCGTGGTTCCCCTGATATGTCGAAACCCTTTTTGCGAATCATTATGTGATTGAGACATTAATTTGTGTCTTGTCTACTGTAATTTATAATTAATGAGTTGTATCTTTACAAGGATAGCAGAGAGATCGAAATATATTGATTTAATAACAGTTATTTTTGTAATTATGAGGTGAATTTGATATTGCTATGGAAAATAAAGTTTCTTACTGATGTATATTTGATATAATTTTACTACCCACCCCTTATCATAAGTTGTACACCATATTTTTATGTATGAAAGGAAAAAGAAGATGAGTAAATATCACTACTTTTTAGGAGAATCGGAAGAAGATGGATTTTTTGACCATTTTTTATAGGAACGTTTATGTTTCTGTGTAGAATTTAGTAATTCAGAAACTTCAAATGACCTCTTTTCTCAGTTATACATGCATTACGCTTCATTTGGCATACTTATTCAATTAATTTTTTAAATTTCAAGATCTGAGGCTCTAATTCCAAAAAGCGATAAGTCCACATTTGGTTAAAATCGAGAAAAAAATACGCACGTATTCTTTGTATAATTTTACACAATATGTATTGAACTATAAATTCCAAAACGCGACATAGCCCTACGAAAAAAAATATTTAGCTAAGTCCGTGTTTCATATTATTTAACCCTTTATAGGACAACTTTTTTTTTTAAAGATATGTGCTTAATTATTTTTTTTATGTATTCTATATTCATTTTGATGAACAGAAAAAATATTTTTTTTTTTGAAATGTATATAGTATTTTCGTAATTATCGATTTCCCAGCGGTCAGTTTTTTGACCGGTGTCCATTTAGGTAAAAAAAATATTTGTTCACGGAATTTTTTTTTAATAATAAAAAGACAGGTTTTTTAGGAAAAAAATATAATTTCATTAATTTCTGTAACAATAATAATTACTTTATTAATTTTATAGAAGTTTCTCAAAATAATAAACATTTCTAAGGCCTTGTTGGCTTTTTCTTTTGTTCAGATAATTGATACGGCATAAAATACGGTATGCAAAGGGATACTTTGCAATTTGTTACTGAGCTTCGTATCACTTTCAGCGTAGTGCTGCAATAACCACCTCTACGAAGTGTACATTTTTCAGGATAATGATTTGAATTGATATCGTCAGGAAATGGAGGTCGACCAACCCTTTTTCTTGAAGTAAAAGATCCTATCAGCTGATCAGCCAACTTGTTTCTAACGTGAAGATGTGTAATAGATTTTTTTTAATTATCCAACACAGCTTCGTATTCTGTAATTCCTTCAAATAATCTCAGGAATGCGTCTTCACCCATGTCTTCAAGGTCTTTCGCACTAAAACCTCTGCTTCTCCCATTTACCATCCTCAGACAATAAAAACAAAATTTTGTTCTGCAATATAGGCTTCTACTTATACATATAACATTCCATAACTATTTTATTTCATTCTGAGATATGTATTTAAAAAAATTATTACAGTTTGAATGTAAACAAAAACAATTATTTGTACCCGCGATTTTTATAGAAAACATTTTTTCAAAGAATGACACATATCATAAAATAACTCGATAGCGACTAATTATCCACAAAAAATAACTAGTAATTGTGAAAGTTCACTATATTTTTATATGAAATTAGATGCATTGTGGTTTAGAAATTATTTTTAGTGTTTATATTATGTAAATCAAAAAGGGTCCAAATTATACAATTTGAGGTTAGATTTTCGACATGTCACTCAATAATTTGATATTATTTTACTATAACACATACGATTTATAGGTGAAATACAAAAAACTATATATTTTTATGTATACTATAAATGTACATACTTTGTTTTCAGTAAACAAGTCACAATTTTCGAAAAACAAGAACTTAAAAACACTGTTGTTGAAAAACTGGCAGCTATCATGTCGCTAAATAGACACCGGTCAGATAACTGACCGGGACACATTTTTCGTAATATACTCAATATGTGCGAACTTCAGGACGATTGGTCAGATTCAAGACCTTTGTGCATTATCTGAGAATGATTAAAACCCATAAGGGTGATTATAACTTGTAAAATTATAGAAATATAGACCTTAATGTTGCCGGTCTCAAAACTATCCGTTTTTCGCTTATGACCTATAAAGGGTTAAAGCTTAGTTGATTTCGCGCTCGTTTAAGTCAACCAATAAGGGAACGTTCAATATTGAAAAGGGCGTCTCCCATGCTGTAGCATCTGGCAAACTCATGACAATGCCACGGAAATATGTGCCTTATGCGGAGTAAATTAAAAAGTGAGGTACAAATAGCGCTATGTCCAATTTTATTTTGCTTATATTTATTACATTTAAGAGTTTATCGGCTGAAACCAATTGCCATTTGGTTCTAATTTTGACATAGAATACAACGGAAAATATAATCTCACGTTAAAACAAATAATTGAACCTTGAAACATAAAAACGTTGTTTCCCGAAAATATTGAATTGTGGACTTGTCGCTTTTTGTAATTAGAGGCTTCATTTATCGCCGTTTTCCTTTATCAAAGTCAAGTTTTTCTCTGTGGTGACATTATTAATATTATAAAAAAATAAGTTTCAAACCATAATGAAACATAATATAAAAAGATTTTACTATTGTTTAGCAGAGGGCAGTAAACTATTATTTAAAAAATAAATAATGATATACGTACATGCATACATCACAGATGTCGGTATATGATGAGCAGCTCAATATTCTAATAATGTAATGTAATACAGACATCTAGTGATCGAATAACTAAGCATTCAATTTAATACAATAATAATTTATTTTTTATTCTACTGAAAATTGACGATGATATGTGTAGGTAATATCATTCATATTATACCTATATTATCAAATTAAAGATTCTTAGTTCATAATTTAGCAAAATTTGCCGAAATCACCAGAACAACAATGAGGTTACCTCACGTTGTACTGCACTGCATTGACACCAGCATGATGCAATGAACTTTTTTTTTATCATTTTCTACATGCCTACACATTTCAACTCATGTCAAAATCGCGTGTTTTTTGTTTTTAGCGGTTGGGACTATCGACAACTATGACTTCTATAAGAATGTTGTCTATTATCTATGGTCTGCAGGTTAGGTTTTGTTCAAAATATTATCTATGAATGTAATATAGCAAGTAATTGTAATGAACGCACACGTGGAAACTGTTAAAATTAATTGAAATTATCATGAATAATAATTTAAAATACTACTTGTAAATTAGAGTTGGCCCTCTCCATCATTGAATTTACAGAGATGGCGATCGCTCAAAATATTCTGTAAAATGACGAAAGCATAGACTAAATTTGTTGCCGTGACAGTGCGCGACGTGCATCTCAATATAATCACAACATACCTATGCCCATTGGTTTTTATTTTATAATAATTATTGAAGTCAGCGTACCGGTACCTAGTTCCGCCACTGCTGTGGAGAGTGTTTCAGTTTCAGCCGATATAGTAACACTGTCCCATAAACACATATTGTGTTAATGGACCATTGCCAACGCATTTTAATTGCGAACTTCCTAATGACACTATTATTTTCGTCCATACATCAAACAAGGACGGAATGCCGTGAAAAAATTAATAAAAATGGCGCTTCCTATTAAATTTTATTGTCGTTACAATGGCTACCCTGCTTGGTATTCACAAACCGGAAATAGTGATACATGAGAAATAACGGAAATAGTTCTGGAATGTCGCTAAATTAATATTACATATTATAACACAGCATGTGTTTTAAAAGGATGTAGACCAATGTCACATATTAATTAAACATTATCACACATTTTAATTAAAAATAAGTGAAGGTCTCAGTCTAAGGGAATGAATGCTTGGCCAGTTGCATGCATGACAAGGTGCTTATTGCAGAAAGCCCAGCACCGCGATTTCCTAACTCTCGTCTCGTGTGGCACCAGACGAGATGACGTAATTGTGACGTCACGCTCGAGGCATGCCGACCGCGCACAGAATAACCATAGAAAATTTTATTATGATACACCTATATGTGTATGGTGACAATGAATAGCGCCGCTGTCTGACCACTCGCTATTTTCTCGAATGCTATTATCACTCCGGTAGTACGTCATAATGATGTCATATGACGTCATCTCGACCGGGAAGCTTGCACTCGCAAGTTCTAACATAGAGCCCCTGGGGCTCTATGTTAGAACTTGCGAGTGCAAGCTTCCCGGTCGAGATGACGTCATATGACATCATTATGACGTACTACCGGAGTGATAATAGCATTCGAGAAAATAGCGAGTGGTCAGACAGCGGCGCTATTCATTGTCACCATACACATATAGGTGTATCATAATAAAATTTTCTATGGTTATTCTGTGCGCGGTCGGCATGCCTCGAGCGTGACGTCACAATTACGTCATCTCGTCTGGTGCCACACGAGACGAGAGTTAGGAAATCGCGGTGCTGAATGTAAATTCTGATACATAGGATAACAGAGACCTGGAACAAATATGACATAAGCAATAGTCCTATTAATTTGCGGGTGAATTAGGTATATAAACAAAGTGCGTTTGGGGAGAGCACATTCAATTATACTTAAAGTTACAATGTATGTAGTCTGGATAATAACTGAGACCATACAATTTAACTGAAATGCCATTGAGAAGGCAATGGCCAGCGGCGAGTTTCCTCGATGCAAATGACGCAATAGATTGGTCAGAAAATTTAAAAGGAGGCCTTTAAATCTTAAAAAGATCCATATTTCTTACAAATTTATTATAAAAGTGATAAAATTTTAATCTTAACATCAAAAGGAACTATAACATAATCACTCACAACACACGTACAAAAAATAAGCCAATAACTCGGAGTAATAATATGAAGAGATTGGCTATTGTTCGGTAAAATGAAGCCGTGTTTCTTGCGTATAACCATTGCCCACTGAAGAAGGAAGCCGATACATTGCACGACTGATCCTACTTTTCGCCCCTCCCGTTGTCTATAATGGATGACCTATCATTGCCCGTCATTGTCTATAGAGTGCTCATACTGACGCGTCTGTCGTGTTCACTTGTCGGAGTATTCTTAGTTTCAGATTTCTTTCAGATTATTTTAACGTATCTTGGAGACCTTGGAGTTCATCTGATTTAGTGGTTATGTGTTATTAATAATTGTAAGTGACGATCAAAGTAAATAAACTTCTTCTGTGTATAAGAATATCGTAATACACAATAACTTTTGTCAATGTGACAGTCGATTCAAAACGACAATAACTAATAACTTATTTATACTCTTCAGTCATTATAGAATACCAAACTCTGCTTGCAAGTAGGTACTTTATCAATAAATAGTATGGCAGTGAACCACTCGTTGCTTGCGCAAAAAGTTATGCTTAGGCTTTATTAATATAAAGATGGCGGTGGTATAACGCAAAGTAGAACCTCAATTTTATTATTATTAACTTGATTCTTATGAAACGTTATAACATCATATTGCATCTTAGTACGGCTACCAAATTTGTACTTATTACGGTCAATTCTCGATCAGAAAAGACCTTCTTGCTCGCCGCAAAATGCCGCAAACTTTTTAAAGACTGAGAAATTTTCCCTCGTAGATACCAAGTCGCAATGGCCGACCGGTCCAACTGAGGGTCGGACCGACTGGAGAAGCTCTTCCCTTTCAACCGACATATGGGGACACTCCCAGAGGATGTGATCGGCATCTTGCAATTCGTCACATACGCAAGTCGGAGATTCTATTGGGCCAAGCTGACAGAGCTTGGAGGCAAAACCACCGTGTCCGGTTAAGAACTGAGAAGTCCAATGGTCTGGAGCATAGCCCCCACATCCTGGAGCGGGCCCTCAGACTAGGATCTTTGGTGGGCCCCCTTACCTATCGTTAAGGATAAAGACAGTGTGACGCTCTACAGTAGCGTTTTCCAAATGGTGTACGCGGTAAAATGAATATATTTAGTGTTATTTCTTGTATATTTTAATACATCCATTTCAATTATGGAGTTGTCGGGTATCGATACACAATTAAAAATTGCGTCGTCCAACCACCTAATTTTAAATAATAACATTATTGAAGAAAAATAGCACCGCAGGCTACTTTTTTTGGTACAAGTCGGTTATGTGGAATACAGCGGCAAATACATTTTGAAAATAGCCGATATACTGGATTATTTGTTAGGTTAACCTTAACCTAACTAAACCTAACCTAAACTAACCCAAACTTACAAATAATCCAGTATATTGGGTATTTTCAAAATGTGTTTGCCGCTGTATTCCACATAACCAACTTGTACCCTTTTTTTACTATTAGAGCAAATTTGAGATGTGTGTTAATCTCACTTACTTGGTCGACTTCCCACGCCGGGCCCCTCCTGAGCCCGGGCCCCCAGGCTAGAGCCCTGTCACCCCCTCCCCTTGTGGGGGCCATGGTCTGGAGCCAATCTGGTTATCTCCATGCGCCGCTTTATATTAGGAAAAAACAAATGCGTTTGTCTGCCATACTATTGGAAGAAGCGATCGTCTCACATAGGTATTTCATGGGAATCCGCCACTGGCGTCAGAAAACGTAAACACAGACGCATAAGCCTAGAAGCCAAAGCACTAGATGATGATTTCGGCAGACAAAAGGAAGTAGAGACCTCATAATGACCCTGAAAATATTGCGAATACGATAATTACATTTAAATTGATGTGTGAAGAATCATTTTGTTCTGTCATGCATGACAATTAAAAGTCAAAAGTGTGGCATTATAATTATAGCCCTTTAATTTTTCCTCTTAATGCTACCACCAGGCTACATTTTAGTTATTCACATTAAAATTCCAAAACGATTGACATTTTATCAGACCCGCATTAGTTTTATTTTCAAAAGATTACAAATTGGTTTAAGAAGTAGTAGTACCTACTTTAATTAGCGGACGGCGACTCTCGCTGATCTCATTGACAAAAGCCTACACGACGATATCATCAGACGTGGTTCCTTACATTCATCACTTTCCATCCCTAACTCCTCTGTTTCGGCAGTACACGGGTACAGAAGACACTTCATGTCATTAAAGATAAATGACGGCAGATCAAGTCAAGATTCTTTTTATTTTCTAAAACTCTTTCTTTAAGCACTAAGGTGCATGATTGCTACATCAGTCCTGTGCAGCATCGCTTCGAGACAAGAAGTGTGACATTAAAATCTTTTTATTCTGAAACGTTTATAGCGCAATGGAAGGCGGGCGTGCACAAACCGCGACTGCATATTATAATACATGGCGGGTGGAGACTGGCAAGATTAGAATGGCGATTTTACTTATGCGATCATCGCATCCGATTTGAATGTGTACATCAGCGCTCGGAATGGAGCGGAACGCCCCGGAGCGCCGTTCCTGTTCGTGGGATTTCCAAGGATGGCGTTCCTGTTCGTTAAAACCTCGAAAATGGCGTACCGGTTCGTAAAATATCCGACGGACAGCGAGTCGTCTAGTAAAATCCTCAAGCGTCATACTTAATATTATTATGTTCCGGGTTAGATTTAAAATTTACGAAAATGAATTGATAGGTACAAAGGTATAAAAACATAAATATTTTTTTTTATTAAAAAATAATTTTACTGGTTTAGAACCACTGAATTTTCTATGACCCGTACATAATGTACTTAAGTTTTTTTGAAATAGTGATAGAGTAAATGTAAGACAACGTATTTGAGAACTAACCTTTTTCAAGACGATACTGTTTTCAACGAATTTGGCATTGAATGCACTAATAGACAGACCCTTTTGCGTCAATGGTGATAAAACAATAAAATTGTACACAAAGAAATGCATTGGGTAAGATTTTTTGCATTGTCGCACGTTATGGGACAATAATGTATTTTGAAAAAAAAAGGTTTTTATGATTGTAAAGAAAGGTTGGAAGCTATTTTACATTGGAATGTAGATTTACTGTAGTATTAATTTATAAAACGAGACATTTATTTTTTTGCAAGTTCATACATATTATTTTAATACAGTTAAGGTACATGCCTAAATATAGTGAGTTAATAACGTAATAGTTATTTTTTTAAATAACTTTCATTTAAAAACTTTTAAATTTTTAAATGAAGCACATTAAATACATATATTATTATCTTTACTGTATAAACGACTTAATTAATTTGTTAAATATTGCACAAAAATAACATAGTAAAAATAGTGTGAATAAAACTACGTGCCCTACCTAAGTATCTACCGAGATAGGTATACTATATCTGTCCTACCGAGGGTTGAAATTCTTGAGCAGGTTTATGATCAATACGGCAGGGTAGCCAATTGTTTTTTGTAATGAAACTTTAAATTTTGTATCGCGACAACCATAATTGACCGAATTGTCCATTTATCATATTATTATGTTAGCGAAATTTACATGAGTTTGACGCGTTCATAGTTTTTGTACTTCATAATGCAATCGGGGTCGTTCATTGGTCGTTTATCAATATTTAACCCAATGCTTACGGGCCCTTTTAATTAATTTTGTAATTAACGTGTTAATTTGCATTTGAAAAGTAATTAGCAAAAACACAATTTTGTGCGGCCCGTAAACATTGGGTTAAGTTGTATGCAGCCAATGATAAGCGTTTTTATCAGAGGAAGCGACAAAATTAGACTCCTTATTTTTCCAAATTTAATCATTTTAAGTTGTGTTTTTTTGGTTTCCCATTACCTAACCCCCATGCTTTGCTGCTCTACACTAATTTATTTTTTATATTTCTTACATTATTGATGAATTGATAAAGTTCAGCGGAAATACTTTGCAGTGAAAAACTAAGTAGGTACCGAGAGAGATGGAATAAAATAAGGGAGGCCTTCATCCAGCACTGGATCGACCGAGGTTGATGGGTTGGGTTCTAAATAATTATTATTGCATACATGAAAAAACCTAACTATTGCAGCTGCTTTGCTAAATTTTTAAATTTCCGAAAAACTTGTGCTCTGATATCGTTTAAAAACTCTTTGTAGGTACTTAATAGCTTAAATTGTTGTTTAATAATTTCTAAGGGGGTAAAATATTTCATATTAAATAGTAAATACAGTCATGCTTTTCCTTGTGACCAGAACATACGTATTTGCTGTTTTACCTACCTACTCAACGTTACGGAATCGCCAGATAATAATTATTTATCCTAATCTATTATAATATTTTACATTGAGTGACAAAAAAAAAATATCATTTCCTCATATATTTTTATTGTTTTAATTTTATATGGATATTTTTCGGGTTGAATGAACTGTGTTATTGATGGTTAAACTAATAAAATAATACATTTAATAACTTAAATCAAATAATTCCATAATTAATATAGATACATATTCGTGAACATCGTATGCATGTTAAATTTTTTTGTATTGTTTAAGGTACAATACAAAATAAAAATATTTAAAAAAATCAATCAGAATCCAACGGGATAAATATATGAAAAATTTCCCTGTATATAACAATTTCTATAACATTGGAAACCTGTTAGAATAAATTATCCTACATGTCCACATGATGTAAATATTTTTTTTCTAATAATATGTACCTACACTTCTAAGGTTGTTTAAAATGATTCATATTTAATAAAGAATGCTACATTTGTAAAACTTGCGTATTAGATATTTTTTTAATTAATTTATTAAAAACCATGCCCTTGCTTTTTCGTATACGATAGATTTTAATTTGATTAAAAAATAGTTTACCTTAATCAAAATATTTCGAATTTACGAAAAATCAGAGCTTTGAAAAAAGCAGCATGTATTTTGTTTAAGCCGAAGTATCTTCACTTATATTTCTATCCACTCTTAGTTGCATATTTTTATTCAAACTGCTAAAGAAACAAATGGGAAATTGTGATTAGTTTGTCTATTATTTCATGTATTTTAATAATGTTTCCCACTCCAATTAGATTCATATACGTTTAGTTATTTATATTTGTATAATTATTATAAATGTATTTTTTAGAAAACGATTTCGTAAACTAAAATGACTATATTTGTATGTTACCACTAATTGTTATAGCCGATAGCGTATTGGGAGAAGATGATGATGAAAAAAGTACACCATGTTAAACTAAAAGATATTTATATGTTACATCTATTATTATATCTAATATCACACATTTTTGGAAAATTGTCGAGCGTTCCTGTTCGTGAAATTTTCCATTTCGAGCACTGGTGTACATTCAAAACGCAGTGAATTTGTGACTTGATTAATAATGAATAATATATAAATTTCGAATGTTATATAATATTATTTACTTTAAAATACACTGAAGCATTTAATTTCATGAACTGGAAATAACTCCGGAATGTTTTAAAAAACATGTGAGTACCGATCCATCTTATACTTCTAATGAAGGTGCTGTATGAGGAAATTTCACCTGTGATTAGATTCGCCGATCACAACAATAGACCCGTCCAAACCAAACCGGTCCGCACCACACTCGTTGTTAATCGAGTGTATCACGAGACCCTACGGTTGTGGTGAAGCATCAGAAGTTTTTGACACTTGGGAATGTATTAGGAGCAGATACCCAAGACTGAGGTCGCCATGCACTTAAGTGTGTATTGACTTAGTTTATGGAGACTACCCATGAGAGAGTAGCATAGTGAACTAACAAAAATAAATGACGCTAATTAATAAATATTTATAGTCTGTACAAAAAACAAGGCTAAAACAATACGGACATACAAAAACTAAGTGAAGAGATCTTCACGTCCGCCATAATACGCCGCTTGAGTTGAGTTGAGTTTGCTTCTGTCTTGTGGAATCCACAGTACGCTACATACATAAACCGACTCGAAGCGGTACAAAATCGATTTCGTAAGCACTTCAATTTTAAAGCTTACTGTCATGATTTATATAGTGAATGACAGACACGGGGTCTAGGACGATTTGGCACCGGACAACTGGACGCCACGGAATTCAAAAATAAATAGACGTTACTATAGACGAAGGTACTTATAGGTACTTTAAAAAAAATATTCAATATTATTATTTATATTTAAATGATTATATTATGATTTAATAGTTGCTGAGAATGTAAATATGCAGACGTAAACAATGATTTAATCGTGCATATGTTTAAGTTCCAACGAAAAAAGAGTTTTTTATTTTATATAAAGCCTTAGGCATGGTAATTCTCAATCCGCGATAAAGAATACATTATGTTAAGAGTAAAATGAATTCAAACTACTAAGTAGTAGATAGAAACTGATTAAAATACCTCGTCTACGTTCTGTTATACGTGTCTACGACAGTGCGGCGTCCAATTGTCGGGAGGCCAGTCGTCCGATTCCCCAGACACGACATAGCTAATTCTCTTTCGACCACTGCAACTTTTATGGTACCATCTTTGGAAAGTCGACGTTCTATAATATATGATCAATATTTTCTTTTTAAAACCATCAATGGTTTTGTTGACTCGCCAAACCTACTCGAAAGGGTGGGTTTCCATTGTCCATCAAGATTTACGCGAAACCAAGCTTTATACCATGTTAGTCAAATCTCATTTATTCGGCGCTCTTGTTTTAATTACAATATGTATTTCTCCACCGTTGATCCTTTTAATAATTCACATGTTTCATTTAAACGCGCTATCTCCAAAATGTTGTATAAATAGATATTATCTACTCATATATTTAAAAGAAATGTTACTTTTTGTGTATAATTAATTATTCATTATTTTTTATTACAAGTTTTTATTAGCTCGTATTCTTGTTTGTCAGGTGGTTGTTTGTCCAGTACAAATCTTGCAATCGATTTTTAACTAACTTCCCGACTAGCTAGATATTTGAAACTTTTAGAATATATCAGAACACGACGCCAATGCATTCTTCTAATACTTTTAGCCATCTTTAAGCAGAATTGAATTCATTTTCAGTTAATTCTGTTTTGTATGGAAAGTTATTTCAGAAAAATCCGTAAAAAGTAAAAGACTATTATTGGTTGCTAATGGGGTGGTCCTAGCAACTCAATTATTAATATACACGTACGTTACTATGGAAATCAAAATGAAATGTCAAAATGACATTTCAGTGATCTCTATTTGTTTGTTTGTTTGTTTTTTATTTACTTCATATCAAGTACATAAAATCATAAAATTTAAAAACGTTGTAGGTATATAAAAAGTTCTTTTTATCTTGTAATTATCCTCATTTTTCTCATGTAATTTTCCTATGTACCTCATTTCTTTGAATTTATGTTATTCTTACATTCTATCTTGTCAGGCTTAACTATATTATAATTTATACCTGGTTGCAATAAGTTTTCATTATTTTCCTTAATAAATAAAATAAAATAAAAAATTAAATAAACGCGACAAAATTGACCTTTGTGACGACCAGGTCGGACAGTCCGATGGGCCTAACAGCTGATTGGACCGACTTGAGCATATTCTATTCCCTCTCGGACATTCCTAGATCGCCGACGAAGTTTCCGATGCCTTCAATGCCGAGACGTTTCTGAAAAATGTAAATATTGTCCTATAACCTAAATGATCAGGGCAGTATCTAAATAATTATAAAACTGCATTAATTACTTAGTACGCCTCTGTTTTAAGTTACTCCGGAATTAATTAGAATAGTTATCCCGTTGGCTAATGATAATTAAATGTTGCTCAATATATATTAATTTGTTTTATGTGGCACATCTGTCATATTTTGTCATGTTACGTATCTCTACACGTCAACTAAAAATTAGCGATCCTCCGAGACTAACGACAAGGGATAGAAAAATAAGGTTTTTGAATTCGTAATATTACAAAATTAGATGGCGATTTGGTTAATTTTGTAACCATAGAAAAAAATGATATTACAGACAAGGGTTTGCGATGTAATAGAGTTCGCAAAAAACTTCAAATGGAAATGGGCTGGACATATAGCTCGTAGAAGGGACAATCGTTGGATATATTTAGTGATCCAGTGCTATCCAAGAGGTACAAAACGTCCGCAAGGTAGACCTAGAGGCCGCTGGATCGATGAAATGATAAAGTTCTGCGAAAGCACGTGGCAACGCAACACACAGGACCGAGAGAAGTGGAATCAGCTTGGAGAGGCCTTCATTCACCAGTGGATAGAATCAGGCTGATGATGATGATGATGCTGATGATAACATCTGAATATTAAATTCTAATGGATTTATACTGTTCCATTTATAGTACAAAACTTAAATACATTATAATTAAAATTCAAATTCCATCAAGTACCCTCAGTCGATAGTAGGTATTAATATCTACATATTACATCAAAAGTTTGTCATGATTATCTATCTGTTGTCTGTCATGAAGAGGAAGAAAAACATTATACAAAACTGTGCAGGAGAGCGCAAATATTAAAAGGGGTAAGATGAGAGAAAACATTAGTAAATGTGTGTGAGAGAGGGATAAATAGTATATTAATATAGTGCTAAGGTAATACAAAACATACACGTAAACGTGTAATGGAGAGGGTGCAAGAGAGAAGACCTATTAAAAGGGGTAAGGAGAGGGATAAAGAAAAATATATTAAAAATGGATAATATTATTGAGCCCATCGTGTTGTCTTCTACACCCTGCCGCCATGCAAGTGAATGAATGAATCGGAGAGTTTACTTCAAAAACGATCTCTATTTTTTTTCAAACAACGGTAAACAAAATGTGTTCGAGTCTATTCAAGAAGAAAAAAACATATCTGAAAATATTCGTGAAAAGTAAATATTGTTTAAACGTGTTGTGTTCTATTTTGAAAACGCAAATGAGTGACCTACTTTCAATTTTTATTGTTTCAAGTTGACAGCGCTTCTATAAAGATGTTTTTGTGTAGGATCGCTCGTCATAAATGAGATAGGCACAACTCAAAAATTATTATGGAAAAGTTGTCTCGAAATTATGCACAGCAATTCTTTCAATCAGAGCGTTGAAGCACGGAGCGCTGGAGCAACGGGATTTACCCGGAGCAGGAGCGGAGCCGGAGCACCGAAAATTTGTAGTGCTTCACTGCTCCGGATGTTTTTTTATTATTACATTTTCGTCCTAAAATCCAATGAAAATAGTATATTATTTTGACACTTTGCAACACTGGAATTATTTGAAATATGGCAGCACTGCCGATTGATAAATAAACTCACTTTTTTATAGAAGAGGCAAATAATGAGGCACGATTTGCTGCCGGTAATTTTGTTTAATAGAATTAATAATGAAAATGACGATTGTTTTAAAACTACTTATTTTTTATTTTTTTTACATTTGTATAAGTACATAGGTATTATAATACCTATTAAAACTTTTTACCCTGAGCGGAGCAGACGCTGGAGAGGAGCCGGAGCAAGTATAAGGTCCCGGAGCGGAGCAACTCAAAAAACTGTCCGCTCCAACGCTCTGCTTTCAATGCCACTGTTTATTTATTTTTTATTTATTTCTTTAAAAAACAAAACATTGTGGACATAACAAATCTAAATTCAAAACGTACACAACATGTGATTTACATTATAACAAATATTACCCTCACAAGAGAGAAAAATAGAATAAGTATAGAAAATAATAATAATAATAACAAAAAAATAAAATAAAAACATACTTAAGTACAATTTTATACATAAAAATAAAATTTAGAATACAAAATACATGGAACATCACCGAAAATATCTCATTCTACCGAGTCTCGGACCTCGGATCAGTATCATAAGTATTGTAACATACTCTTGTACCGACTGTTTACGCTGCAAATAAAAGTCGCTCCTCCATCCATCGAAGCAACCACCAAGATCTTGACCTCTTCATCCATCACACCATAACTCCCACAGTGATGACTCCCACAGTTATAACAAGTCTTAAATCTCGAGTGTGATAAAACATCTGATAAACTTAAACGCATGTCATGTTAAAGTTATGTTGTATTCAATAGTTACGCTTGTATTATAATAAAACTACATTAAAGTCACGTAAACGAAATAAGCATTCAACATTTGTATTTGAGGGTACTCGGCATCCTTTGTGTTTCTCGCGATTTATCATAATGCAATAATCCGAGCCCAGATTAAAAATTCCAATTGAATGTTGAATCTGTCTAAATAGATACATGAATTTGTGAAACGATTAACACTGACAAGTTATTTGACAGCAATACATAATAATATAAACTGTCATATTGGACAAACAAAACGTATATAAATTATAGTACATATAATATTCCACTAAAAGACTAAAGAAAAGGTATATTTCTTTTGAGCTATGCCACTGTTATATCGTAAGTCAACAATCTGTCGACAGGTCGCTGGCAACATCGCAAGATGTATTTGTTTTCTTTTCATTTTTGCAATTTTTATTTAAATTAGAAATTTAATATTTAATTTCTTTTCAAACATGCACATTCAGAGTTTGCCACGTGGAAAACATTATTGTTTGACATCGCCAATGGCGAGGGTGTAATTAATTCAAAGATCATTTTTAGGACACTGTTGACCTACTAGGTATAGGGTGAATATAAATTTTACAAATCCATTTGTCTATTCCAGAGCCTCCCAAACTTTTTCTGCAATGTAACACTTCGCAAACCCGGAAATTTCAACGGAACAATTAGCATATTTTTTAGGTTGGGTAATTCCTACTAGTAAAAATTTAAAAAAAAATGTTATTGAAACACATTATTTATTTAGTACCGGTAATTATTTTGTGGCTATCAATGGACCTGTGAGAACCAAGCAGTGTCAGTAGAATCCATGACATATGAATCGCTTTCAAATTAATGTTAACTAATTAATTGATGTATGTGTAATTTTATTGTATATATTTTTCACACAATCGAATTACTACTTGGTAAGCACTTTGTTTACCTCAGTGATATTCATTAAACGTTTATTATATTTTCTCACCAAATGGCTGAAATACTGAGGTAAGCATTTTCCATCGTGACAGGTTCAATGAAAGGTTGCCTGGAGGAAACAAGTCAGTCTCTCCGTAATATTCACTTGATAAACTTTTATCTTGCTAGAGAACTTAGTGCCTCGGAAAATAACACCTACCTCTGTTATATTGTACCGATTGTACCCTTGTACTTCTTCTTCTTCTTCTTCTTACACCCTGTCACGTCCCAACGTTGGGGCATAGGGCAAGCACAAGTTGGCACCACTTCCCTCGGTCCATCGCCAACTCTTGCGCCTCCCGCCATGCCATGCAGCACGTAGGTCACTCTTGTAGCACCGCTGCAGGGTGAGGGAGGGCCAGCCACGGCGACGGAACCCTCGAGGCTGTGCCACAAGGGTACGAAGTGTCGCACTTTTTGGCGGCATCCGGAATACATGTCCCAGCCACTTAAAGCGTCTCTTCGTGATAACTTCCATCTCCGAGGGATGTTGTGTCTGCTCACGAACTCAGGTCTTTGTAACGCGGTCGTACCAATGTACCCCTAAGATTCGGCAGAGACATCGATTCTCAAAGCTCAAAAGCCGAGACTCTTGAATCTTAGTAAGATGCCATGTCTCACAGCCATACAGGAGCACAGGTAGGACGCACGCGTTAAACAAACGACATTTGGTCTTCACAGAATACAGCCTTGACCTCCATGCGACTCCAAGTTGGTTGAACGCAGAGCCCGCCACACCCATGCGGCTTCCAAGACCCTTGTACTTATATAACGATAAATACACTCTCCTCTACATCATCACGAATAACCACGACCGTCTTTCATCTACCACACCATCGACCACTCCTACAATTTTAAAATATAAAACTATAATATAATATAAACATAAAAATATGAATAAATAACGCACTTAATGACTCTGATGATTTTGAGTCCTTGAATTGCATAATACGAGTATCTTCTTGATATCAGGCACAATATTGGTAAGATGCATTCTAATATCTGGTGTGGCGTCGAGCCTGTTCCTGCACTTTTACTTTGTTGCAGCAATAGTAAAAAGAAAATCCCGCTTCGCATAAATAGGTTGTAGAAAATGGAAGTAAAACAATAATAACTTGATAGCATTGTAAGAAATCAGACTAAATTAATATACAAGAAAATCGTTACATTTTTATGCAAATTTAATTCGTTTATATTTTCTAAATGTATACACCCAATCCTGTTTTAAAGAAATACATTGGTTCCAGTAAAAACCCGTAAAAAATGATAACCGTCAAAGTCGATCAAATTTTAAGGAAAAAAACAAACACGGACTTACTTATGAAACTTCCCGCAGACTTTTCCCTCCAGATTGATTATCACTCGCCTTTCAATATGTAGTAGATTCTTAAGTTATTTTAGTTTTACTTAATTTACTTCTACTTAGCAGAAGATCTTTAAATGAGTTGCGGTGTTAAACCTTTCCAAATTGTCGCGGAATATTGTTCGGGAAATCCTGGTCTAATCAATAACTATAATATGCTTGTCAGTATTTTATATATTATTCCCCGACCATGTCCGATCCTAATAGGATCATGTATGGGCCTCCACAGGGTAGAGGTTTGTATTAACAGATTTTGTTTTTACGAGAAATGGATGTCAGCCACTTGCTCAACCTATTAGGTCCATACCCTGACTCACACACAAATTGAAAAACAATATGTGTAGTTGCCAGACCCAGGATTCGAACCTGAGACCCACGGCGTGATAGTCCAACGCTTATGCCGCGCGGCCACCGTGGGTTATACAGCGCTCGGAATGGAGCGGAACGCCCCGGAGCGCCGTTCCTGTTCGTGGGATTTCCAAGGATGGCGTTCCTGTTCGTTAAAACCTCGAAAATGGCGTACCGGTTCGTAAAATATCCGACGGACAGCGAGTCGTCTAGTAAAATCCTCAAGCGTCATACTTAATATTATTACGTTCCGGGTTAGATTTAAAATTTACGAAAATGAATTGATAGGTACAAAAACATAAATAATTTTTTTATTAAAAAATAATTTTACTGGTTTAGAACCACTGAATTTTCTATGACCCGTACATAATGTACTTAAGTTTTTTTGAAATAGTGATAGAGTAAGTGTAAGACAACGTATTTGAGAACTAACTTTTCTTCAAGACAATACTGTTTTCAACGAATTTGGCCTTGAATGCAACAATAGACAGACCCTTTTGCGTCAATGGTGATAAAACAATCAAATTGTATACAAAGAAATGCAATGGGGCTATGGGACAATAATGTATTTTGAAGAAAAAAAAGGTTTTTATGATTGTAAGGAAAGGTTGGAAGCTATTTTACATTGGAATGTAGATTTACTGTAGTATTAATTTATAAAACGAGACACTTATTTTTTTGCAAGTTCATACATATTATTTTAATACAGTTAAGGTTAAGGTACATGCCTAAATATAGTGAGTTAATAACGTAATAGTTATAATGCACACTGCAGCTTTTAAATTTTTAAATGAAACACATTAAATACATATATTATCTTTACTGTATAAATAACTTAATTAATTTGTTAAATATTGCACAAAAATAACATAGTAAATATAGTGTGAATAAAATTACGTACTTTGTAGTGAAAAACTAAGTAGGTACCGAGAGAGATGGAATAAAATAAGGGAGGCCTTCATCCAGCACTGGATCGACCAAGGTTGATGGGTTGGGTTCTAAATAATTATTATTGCATACATGAAAAAAACTAACTATTGCAGCTGCTTTGCTAAATTTTTAAATTTCCGAAAAACTTGTGTTCTGACATCGTTTAAAAACTCTTTGTAGGTACTTAATAGCTTAAATTGTTGTTTAATAATTTCTAAGGGGGTCAAATATTTCATATTAAATAGTAAATACAGTCATGCTTTTCCCTGTGACCAGAACATACGTATTTGCTGTTTTACCTACCTACTCAACGTTACGGAATCGCCAGATAATAATTATTTATCCTAATCTATTATAATATTTTACATTGAGTGACAAAAAAAATAAATATCATTTCCTCATATATTTTTATTGTTTTAATTTTATATGGATATTTTTCGGATTGAATGAACTGTGTTTTTGATGGTTAAACTAATATAATAATATATTTAATAACTTAAATCAAATAATTCCATAATTAATATAGTAAAATAAATTATATAATATTATAATATAATATTTTTTTTTGTATTGTTTAAGGTACAATACGAAATAAAAATATTTAAATAAATCAATCAGAATCCGATGAGATAAATATATGAAAAATTTCCCTGTATATAACAATTTTTATAACATTAGACACCTATTAGAATAAATTATCCTACATGTCCACATGATGTAAATATTTTTTTTTCTAATAATATGTACCTACCGACACTTCTGAGATTGTTTAAAATGATTCATATTTAATAAAGAATGCTACATTTGTAAATCTTGCGTATTACATACTTTTTTAATTAATTTATTAAAAACCATGCCCTTGCTTTTTTGTATACGATGGATTTTAATTTGATTAAAAAATAGTTTACCATAATCAAAATATCTCGAATTTACGAAAAATCAGAGCTTTGAAAAAAGCGGCATGTATTTTGTTTAAGCCGAAGTATCTTCACTCATATTTCTATCTACTCTTAGTTGCATATTTTTATTCAAACTGCTAACAGTGGGAAATTGTGATTAGTTTGTCTATTATTTCATGTATTTTAATAATGTTTCCCACTCCAATTAGATTCATATACGTTTAGTTATTTATATTTGTATAATTTTTATTTTATTTTTTAGAAAACGATTTCGTAAACTAAAATGACTCTATATTTGTATGTTACCACTAATGGTTATAGCCGATAGCGTATTGGGCGAAGATGATGATGAAAAAAGTACATCATGTAAAACTAAAAGATATTTTTATGTTACAGATTTATTATTATATCTAATATCACACATTTTTGGAAAATTGTCGAGCGTTCTTGCTCGTGAAATTTTCCATTTCGAGCACTAGTTATATATCGCTGCCTAAGTACAAAGGTTCCTATTTGACAAAATGTCAGTTTTGACTTATGAATTACAAAATATGGATAATCAGTTGAAGTTTCTGGGCAAGGCTGCACTATTATTGTAGAAATTTATTTTACCATAATAATATTTCCGATAAATTTGTATGACATCAACATGAATATCAAAGGAATATAATTGTTTTAGTCATTGCCGACTCAAGTAGAAAGCCGATACATTCACAACGACTGGTCTTACTTTTTCCGCCCCTCCCGTTGTTGTCTATGGATGACCTGTCATTGTTATATAGAGTGCTCATACTGACGTGTTTGTCGTGTTCACACAGGGAATGGTTTTATTTTGATAGATGTGTTACATGATAAATATTACACTAGCATTAACACACCTTTTACAAATGTAATGCATATATCAATGCTACATATTTTTTGGAAATCGATATTACCACCGGTTTTTATGCGAAGGACTAGTCTGACTTTGACAGCTGATGAATAACAGGAATGTATATTATTTATTAATAACACTGATAGTTAATATATTTGATTTGAGAATTTTTTATAATTCAATTTGAAACGAGAAAGGGCGAAACAATATGTCAAGCAATCTGGGATCTGATTTGACAACTGAAAAGTGAACTACTCGTTGCTTGTGCAAAAAGTTATGCTCAGGCTTTATTAAGCTGGCTAAGATGGCGGTGTTTTAGTGCAATACTACACTTTATTACATAAATTGTTTTAATTTAAATATGAGAGGGAATTTAAGGTGGTTCTTTATAATTTTAGATAAAATGTTAATTTTTTAGGATATTTACATAATAATAAGTATATAAATATTTTATAAAAATATCTAATTACTCTACTATTGGTATTCAAAAACCTTGACAGCCATTTTCTTCTAACAGGTTTTTGTCAAATAATGTATCCTTGCACTGAGGAAGCGATATTTTGCACTCTCTCGGGATTATTACTTATGTGTTTTTTTCTTTCTTTTTTAATCATTTCAATAACTCTCCCATATTCTTTATAACTGTGAGTATTTAATGTACCTATGTTGATCTAATTTAATTTGATGTATTATGCTTGTTGTGTCCGCCTGTTATTGGGACCATCACATATATTATTTTAATTTTATATTCTCATTATATTCTCCGTGATTGATCCTGTTGGTTGACCTAACCTAAATAAATAAAAAACATCACTTTAATTGTGCTACCTACCAATAATAAATACATTATGTAGGTATATCACATAATTAAAAAAATCTTAAAATATTTATTTATGTATTTGAGAATGTTATGCAGGGATTCCCAAAATTTTCCTGCGATGGAACACTTCGCAAATCCTAAAATTTTAACGGAACACCTTGTTTATTTTGTAGGGTAGGTATTTAAATAATAAATATATATCAATGAATTAAAAAAATCTGAAAAAAAACAATATTTTTTTATTTAGTAATTTATTTTTATAACGTAACACATAGAAAAATATAAAGTGAATGAATGACTTCGATGATTTAGGGTCCTTGAAATGCAAATATTCTTGATATCAGGCACAATATTATAAAGTTGAATTCTTATATCTGGTATGGCGTCGAGCCTGTTCCTGGACTTTGACTTTGTTGCAGCATAATAAGACACACAACAATAGCTTGTTTTGACACACCGGGGTACTCTTCTGATATATTCGCGTTGACATAGTTTGGGAAACCGTGATTAGGCAGGGCTTAATTAAATTTTAAAAACTAACCAGCATCATCTGGAGATTGTATGTTTAGTTCAATTCAGTCTGATAAAGTTTAGTGTGCACTATTTATGTAGGATCTTAACAGCTCACCTCCACCCTTTGCCACTGCTATGTAGTGGGGATAGAGACAGAGCTATGCAATGTAGGAAAGAATTGGTAAAATTCCTTGTTATATGTCTGGGATTTATATGTTTAGATAACAGTGGTATTTATGAATGAAATACAAAACAATGGCTGTGACCGTATCTACGCAGAAAAAAGTCAACGGGAGTTCTAAAGGTTTACCTTAGTTAAAACATATCAGATATAGTGTTGCCAACTGTATTTTCAATAATTTGTCAGATTTTCAGAAAATTAAAAAAAATCTCTAGAAACTGGCATTTCAAAAAATAGATCATGATTATTAATTTTTTTTTTACAAAAAAACGATTGAAGTACTTATTATTTAATAGTTAACTAATAAAAATAAGTCTTACAGCTAAGAATTAAATAAAAATATGTACCTACAAATTATTCGGTAATCGTTGAAAAAATATTCGTCAGATAGTAAGGAAAAAGGTCATCATGTTTAAATTAAAGCAAATTTTATTGCTTTTATGAGAAATTAAATGCTGGTTGCAATATCAAAAAACGTTAGGTGTAACGCTATAATATGCCAGATGCAAAATTTACAAGCTAGATCTGATAAGAAAAACGCTGAATTGCCAAATCTGATTAGATGCCTAAAATGTACTTATTTTATTTTCCAGATTTTGCAAATCACTTAACAACCTGAAAATGATAGATTTTACTATGACAATTTTCACCCCCTCTACTTAAGTACCTATTACTATTATTTTTTTAAATAAAAAAAGTATCGGACCATGCAGTCTCTCTAGTACCGTATTTTTCAAGAAAAGGGCTTTAGTAGATGCCCCTTTTAAGGGAGGGCGCTAAATTGGTATCATTCAGTGAAAGCACCGATACGGAATGTTGTGCATGATCTTTGAAAGACACTATAAGGAAAAAATTTCAAAACCACTGGAACACTGTTTGATTCTAATATAACTTTAATGTCAAAATTAATGTCATCTACCTTTGCACAAAATACAGTATTTTGATGTAGGTATTGTATAATATTTATTTTCGAAGCCAATCAAACAATTTTCTAATAACTATTACGGAGAATGGTCTATCTATACCAGTGGTTCTCATGTGCGGCCACCAGAGTATTTTGCTGCGGCCACCAACATTATTTTCAGTAAGTATTTAATTAAATTAACTGGGCTAACGTTAAATGCGTTATTGGAAATGAGTCATGACCAAGTACTTAAAAACCATTTTCATAATACCACGGCTTAAAAATTTTGGTCGTAGTTATACGTTGACCAAGAATCAAGTCAATTCAAAGAATTGGCAACAATAATTATTGCTTTACTATTGTTGGTTTTCCTACCACTGTATACTGTGAAAGATCATTCAGTGTAATGCAGTTCATAAAAAAACAAATGTCGAAGCCAGTTGACAGAATGATGTAAACTTAGAAGCAGCCTTGCGGCTTGCATTGGAAAGAAGGAGTATTGAGGAATTTCTATTTGCATTATTTTTTATATAAACATATTTATGTACTAAAATGTTCAAATGTCTTTAATTAAGTGGACTTGTCAATAAATAAATTGATCCATTTTTATAGTAAATAAAATTTAGCTCTAATTTTTTCAATCACAACAAAAGTGTTAAATTTGGTGAGGCCACCAGACGTTTCCATAGAACTGTCAATGTCAATTATGCGGCCACAGTTAAATTTCACGTGAGAACCACTGATCTATACTATACGGGCAGTTTTTAATTCGCGCTCAATTCGCTCGTCTTTCAAAAGTTCTCTCGCCGTTCGCTGTCACTTTTCCCGCGCTTTATTCCGCGAGGATCAATCCTCCACACATCACAGGAAAAGGGCCCAGCGAGATTGTGGTGGCGGGAGGACACCCGGGGCGGAGGGGGGAGGGATCGTCCTCTCGGCCCGGCCGCCGGCTCCCTCCGCTCAGTGTTTCGAGCACCGCTAATCGCGGCGCATCTCCCGTCACATTTCAGTCGTCCATCTTTCGCGCCGCATTCTCCCGCGCAAAAATAACACCGCGCCGCGAGTCCCGAGCAAGCGAACTCCGGACTAATTGCAAATAGACAACGGACCGTCGCGTTTGCACGGCGCAGCATTTGTTTTAATTGTTTGTTTCTTGTTTGAAAATATTCGCCGAAACGCTTCCGAGTTGTAAATAAAATTGTTTTTCTTGTGAGTTGGGGAGGAGAGAGTATCCGTGTGACCTACGCTCAACAGGTAGGATTTTTATCACTGTGTGTGTGTGTCTTATTTCAGTGTATGAACAATAAATGTGTAATACATTCAAACACTGGCAATAAATGGAAATTAAATAATTAACCACATATTGTATGAACAAGTTGAAAATAAAGATTAGTACCGGTTTCGTCTGTGTATGTATACTCACAGAAGAAAGTTGATAACCTCATAAAATATTCGGTAACTTTACTATCTGAATATAGTTTACCATAATTGTTTTAATAAGTTATCGCGTGAACACCTTAATTTTAATTATTTTTTCCAAATTTTAAACCGAGTCAGGTTGAGTTGCCGTTTATATTACGAGCTGTCAACTTGTGTGTGGACAGTTTTTTTTTTTAATTTAGACATAGGACATTGTTCAAAAATCAGAATAAGGCCATTTTTTTTAAAAAGTCAACAGTACGCAGTGGCGAAGGGTGGAGGTAGGCTGTTAAGATACGCCATAAATAGTGCACATTAAACTTTGTCAGTCATACGTATTTGATTTTATTGAAATAAGCCTACAATTTACAAAAGTTTTTAAAATTCAATTAAACCATGCAAAAGCCAAGCCATAACAGATAATAAAGTCAAAAAATACTCGTCTATCTATAAAATATCTAAAAGTATTCAATTAAATCATACATAACTTTGGATATTTTATAGAAGGAATAATATTTTTTATCTATTAAAAATGTACCAAGAAAACCAATAAGTATGAATGAAAAAGTGTGTAGGTACAATTTCGTCGTATCGTCCAAAATATACGAAAACTATTACGGTTTGGTTTCGGCGGAGTTTAATTGATTTTTAAAAACTAACCAAAAACGTAAATTTTAGTCTTAGTTCATTAAAGACAAATACCTACGTATGACTAATAAAGTTTAATGTGCACTATTTATGGTGGATCTTCACAACCTACTTCCACCCTTCGCTGCTGGTAGCACGTTATTTTGAAAGATTATAAAAAATATTGGGCTGATTGCGTGCATATTAAATAAGTAGTTATTGAGTATTTCGTGGTTGTCTAAAACAGGCGAAACCAGTACGAATCTTATGGTATTATAACATTGACTGATTATTTATTATATTATTTCTATTTTTAAAAACCTTGTATTTGAGTTGCCTAGTGTCACAACTCACATAAAAAAATCGAGTTTTGAGATAATCGCAAAAAACCATCATAGCACTGTTTTTTGTAATTAGAAGTCAAGCATTGACTCCCTTGAGTATTAATGAGTGAGTGAGTCGATTTACATTTTTTTTTAAAATATGCATATTACTCCTAAAGACACACAGCTATGGGAAATAGACACTATGGAAAATAGAGCTCTCTGATTGCTTAGAAAGGCCTTGATGACAGAACTCACATTATTCATTGAAAAATGTGAGTTATGACCACATAACAGATAATATACACTAACAGTAAACTTAGTCAACGATTTTCACATGGTTTAGTGACTTGATGGCCAACTATTTTTCTTTAGTATCACTTGGTATATTTAACTAAAAAATGACAAAATTGCAAAATGTGAGTTATGACTCTAGGCGACTCATTTGAAATAGGTATATGACGATTTACATTAATTATAGGACAGTGTATACAAGTTTATAATACAATTCATATATTGAACATTTATATACATTTCCAGGTTAGTGTGTGAACATGTCTTTATAAAAACACTTGATAATTAATATTTCGAGGATAAAACAAGTAATTATGGCATCTACCATAAAAATAAAATGAATTTATTCAACATGTAAATTATAAATCATAATAATATTATCATAAATATACCAACCAATGAGTTATTGAAGGAATAATTACTATTATTATAATTATTATTATTTATAATTTTATCTATAAATTTAAATTAAAACATTGTAATAGTTTCAAGATGTGATATCATTTTAATTATATGGATTTATAGACACTTTTTATTCGTTATCTGTTTTGACCATGATTCTGGTAAAATATGAAGTAGATATTGACTAAAATAGATAATATTTAAAACCCTACGTAACACAACAGTATCGGGATAGTTAAATATTATCAAATTAATTCATTTTTCCAAGTGTTCGTATATAAAATTCGCAGTGTTTATTAATAATACAAAGTATATACTTAAGATGGGATAACAAATTATTTTTTTATTGATTTAATATTGTTAAATGTTAATTATTGGTGGAATACCATTTTATTAAACAAACTATAGTAGAATGTGTGGTTTACTTACACCGCATAGTGTAATAACGATCAGGACCGGTTTCGTCGTCCGTTTAATGGGAAATTGCTAATTGATCTTGACGTTATAGATCAGCAAAGTAGTCTTAACAATCGAAACCGGTCCTGCGCATCTATTCAATACACAAGACTGCGTTCGGCTGCTACGGCTGCTATCTTGGGTAGGTTTGTATTTAACCTTATTATTATTGGTATGTTTTTCTCTCTTTAAACGCGTGCCATAGGTTCGCCACCGCTCACCTACATCTTAATGGAAGAAGGTTTTTTCAACATATTTGATAATTACATAATTTTATAATATATTATTGTCTAGTCTAGTGAATGCAAACTAAATTAATGGCTAGGTATACATGGTTAGTAGGAATTTATATATTTTTCAAACAAAATTAAAATCACACTGGCAAATAAAATGCAATTTAAATGATGTTATCAATCCACCTTATCCACTATCGAGTTTGCTGTTATTATTATCTAAACCAGCATTTCTCAAACATTGGTCGTCACAGAAAAGTTTATCCCACTGTACATATTTTACTTTGCGAGACTCTCTTCTTGGAAATATCACCCCGGTATCAAAAGTACCGTATTTTTCCTATGGGAGATACCGTCTAAACCAGCGATTTCCAAACTGGGGGGCGCGGACTGTTGCAAAGTGAGACGCGAAAAGTTTTACACAATAATGTAGCCACAGGTTTGCAGTTTGCAAGTGCATAGTTTATAAAATGGCAGCTAGTTATAAACTACATAAAAACAGTCCTATAAAAGTTAGGTTGTTTGCAAACCTGTATGAAGATATGGAGACTAATTTTATTATACCTAATTTCTATACTATTGTGCATGGCCCCCACAAGAGGGGGGCTGACAGGGCTCCAGCCTGGGGGCCCGGTGTTGCGGATCGACCAGTTAAGTGAGATAAACACACACAACAAGTTCGTCCTATTAGTAAAAAAAGTCGCCTGCGGCACTGTTTTGGTTACAGAATATTAACATTTTATGATATACCTATGTGTCTGTGTGATACAATTTGATGTGATTGTGTGGTGTGTGCGATTGATGATAATTTACACGTAGAATTTTATTTTATAATTATTTGTAGTGTATTTCCTGACTGATAAAAATGGCTATATGGAAACAAAAACCTTTGTGAAATTTTCGTTGAATCGAACTGAAGAATAACAATATAATACTTTGTCAAGAAAAGCAATGCAAGTAGGAACTGCTACCATTTCGTAACATCGTAATATTTATGCGAAACGGAATTTTCTGCATTACATGCAGTGAAATCCATATTATATCCAGCCCGTTTAGTAGAAAAAAGCACTTTGTGTAAAAATGTATTTAATGAAATAAAAGGGGGGGGGGGAGGCGCCAAGATTAGATTGTTTTAAAAGGGAGGCGTCGTGACTTAAAGCTTGGAAACCACTAGTCTAAACAGTAAAAACTGTCTATCTCGCTCTAAAATTTACTACAGCGAATAGGGGTGCTGTTAAAACATAGCACTTATTGTAACAATTCCAACTAACTTATTGTTATTATTATTGTTACAATAAGTGCTAATACTTCGATACAAACCTACCCTAGATAGCTGCCGTAGCCGAAAGCGGTCTTGTGTATAGAATGGATGCGATGGAATGGAGCAAGAAGACTCTCGAGCGACAGGGATTCTTGTAGACACCGTAATGCAAATTTTAGTTTTTTATTCATTAGATACATTCCCGCGGAACACACTTTGACAATGATTGCTGGTGTACACTTCAACAAAATAACATTAAATTAGCTGATAAGTGTTACATAAAACATATGACAACTTATTGACCTCATTTTATATTGAAATGTTAAATTTATAATAAATTCGCTATCAATAATAATAATAATAACATAAAATGTGTTATCTGGTAGGTAAATAAACAGACGTTTTTACTGGTTTTTATATTTACCTAATGATATTTTTATTGAAAATATTTCATTTCCTCTGATACTTCCAAGCAATGGCAATAACTCTGTTCAACCAAATCACTTCGGATAATCACATATTCCACCTGCGTGAGGATGAGTATAGGTGGGCATTGTTTTATAAATTCTTAAAATAGGACCCTGCTTAGCTCATTCGGTGTAATTCCTCGTATCTTATTTATATATATGTATATTACAACGTTTTTATTAGCTCGTATTCTTATTTGTCCGGTGGTTGTTTATCCGGTACAAATCTTGCAATAGATTTAAAAAAAAGATAAAAAAAACTTTTTATATACAACGTTTTTAAATTTTCTGTTGAATTATTATGCTCAAACTTGTACTTGATATTAAGTAAATAAAAAAACAAACAAATATACTGAGATGTCATTTTGAAGTCCATAGAAACGCACGTATATATTAATAATTTAGTTGCTAGGACGACCACCTTAGCAACCAATAATAGTGGATTAGATTACGGATTTCATCCGAAATAACTTTTTATACAAAACAGAATTAACTGAAAATGAATTCAATTTTACATAAAGATGGCTAAAAGTATTAAAAGAATACATTGGCATCGTGTTCTGATATATTCTAAAATTTTAAAATGTCTAGCTAGTCGGAAAGTTAGTTAAAAATCGATTGCAAGATTTGTACCGGATAAACAGCCATCGGAAAAATAAGAATACGTGCTAATAAAAACGTTGTAAAAAATAACCAACACCATCTGAAAATTGTAGTCTTAGTTCAATAAAAATAAATACATTTGACTAATAAAGTTTAATGTGCACTATTTATGGTGGATCTTAGCAGGCCTCTCTTCCACCCTTCGCTACTGATAGCACGTTATTTTTAAAGATTGTAATAGTTATTGAGCTGATTGTGTGCATATTACTTAAATGAGTAGTTATTGGGTGTAAAAATATGCCAATAAATCATATATAACTTTAGATATTTTATAGATAGATAGAAGATTTTTTTAAAACTATTATGGATTGGGCTAGACAGGGCTTAAAGAATTAAAAAAAAAAACTAACGAACACCATCTGGAATATTGCGAACCTGCATCTCTCGGGTATCGCGCCCACGCACATTGACCACAATGCTAAAGGAGTCATACTTAATTACGATAAATTTTAACTTATGGCTTTTGATACTTTATTATTCATAATTTGTTTGTTATATTTTTTACTGTGATCCTTGACTTAATATGTTCTTAAGTTTTTACCTACTTTATTAAATTAATTTAATATATTAGTTAGAATTAACTGTATTCGTTGTCAGTGTGTATTTACCTTTTGATGAGTGCACATAGTGCCTGAAGATGCCGACAGGCGAAACCCGGGTCGCAAAAAACGACTCAAATGGAATAGTACACAACTTAAATCTATTAGAAATTATTTCGTTATTGTTAAGTTTGTTCTGTCACATTTGTATTTCCTTATACGACGCGCATAAAAACGTGGGTGATTGCTAAGTTTACATAATATTATTTAGGGTAACTAAAAATAAATGCAATTAAATTGTTATCAGTGAAATTATCACATTTTATTCTTTGCTAAGTATTTAAGTATATATATATATACTGACGTATAACCACAAAACATATTCTTCAGTGACGTAGGTAGGTTACCCACCATTATTAATAAAATATTATATAAACACATGTCATTGTGTGAAGAAGACATTTTTATTTATTTTTTAATCTAAAAATAATATGGTTGTTATCTTGTGTTTTAATTGCCAGTAGCCGGGTTTATCGTGTTTCCTATAAATTACACAAAATTAAATGTAAGTGTCATATATGATTTTTTACGGCATGCACAAATTATTCGCTGCCAGGTGGAGCATGGCCCCCACAAGGGGGGGGGTGAAAGGGCTCTAGCCTGGGGGCCCGGGCTCAGGTGGGGCCCGGCGTGGCGAGTTAACCAGATAAGTGAGATATAGTGAGATAAGTGAGAGACGATTTGGCACCGGGATAACTGGACGCCACGGAATTCGAAAATAAATAGACGTTAGGTACTTATAGGTACTTTAAAAAAAATATTCAATGTTATTATTTATATTTAAATGGTTATTTTATTATTTAATAGTTAGTGATAATGTAAATATGCAGACGTAAATAATGATTTAATCGTGCATATTATATGTTTAAGTTCCAACGAAAAAACAGTTTTTTATTTTATATAAAGCCTTAGGCATGGTAATTCTCAATCCGCAATAAAGAATAAATTATGTTGAGTAAAATGAATTAAAACTACTAAGTAGTAGATAGAAACAGATTAAAATACCTCGTCTACGTTCTGTATACGCGTCTACGACAGTGCGGCGTCCAATTGTCCGGAGTCCAGTCGTCCCATTCCCTCATGCGGTATCCAGAGAATATCAACTTCTGCATCTTATTATTCAAGGACTCTACATTTGGAGCAGCGACCAGAAAATATAGCCGAAACCATTGCCAACGTCCGACATTCGGATATGGCACATAAAGAAGAAGCTGGTTGAATATTAGACAATTTCGTCGCAATTAGATGGAACGCTGGTGGGTCATTGGTAAAATACATTGCCGTGAATCTGATGGGTGCGGGTTCAACGGTTTAAAAGAAAAAAAAATGTTATCATGTATATATTATATATATATCTGAGAATTTTCATATTATAATATATGTTACATACATAATTTAGAAAACACTTCTGAGAAAATATTTTACGAGTATAACCAATAGAAAAAATCTTTTTGAAAAAAGTAAGACACGCAGGAATCGAACCTGGATCTCCCGGGTATCGCACCTACGCTCATAGTCCACTATGCCATAGTTTCTTAACCGGTGGTCCGCGAAGATTTTTGGGTGGGGCACAAAAATTTTCTGCAGTTCAAAAATAGTTGCCTAGAAACCCAACATTTGAAATGGGGTTGTATTATATTTCGACGATTGTTTCAAAAATAGTGTAAATTTTTATTATTTTATTCCAATGTTGATGGTCAGCAAAACATTTTTTGTTTTTTTTTGTGGTCCACGGATGTAAAACGGTTAAGAAACATTGCACTATGCTAAAGGAGTCATACTTAATTACGACAAACTTTAACTATTTACTTTAACTAACACCCACGGTGGCCGCGCGGCTTTAACGTTGACCTATCACGCCGTGGGTACCAGGTTCGAAACCTGGGTCTGGCATGTACACATATTGTTTTTCAATTTGTGTATGAGTCAGGGTATGGACATAATAGGTTGAGCAAGTGGCTGACATCTATTTATGGTCAAAACAAAAATCTGTCAATACAAACCTTCACTCTGTGGAGATCCATATGATCCTATTAGGATCGGACATGGTCGGGATTAACTATTGGCCTTTTAATACTCACTGAAACGCTTACTATGGCGATCGGCTTTTGTATTTTAAATCAAAGTAGGTATTACTTTAATTACTAACCGACGTCACGGGTCACTCCGAGATGTTTTGTTGTAACTTACTTGAACTTGCTTATACTTGGTCATAATATATTTTCTCTTAAAATCATGGAGGTTCAACAATTAGAATGTTACAATTATTTCAAAACTTGCGAATTAAGAATAAGAAAATAGTTAATATCGTGTTTTACTGGCTGTACGTTTAGGTTGCCGGTGGATTAAGGCATAAAGCCCATTGACGCAGCGAGTGCGGCGCTCGCGCAAAATTTCTACAAGTGGCGCGTAAATCAACGAAAATACAACGTAATCAAATACGCCAGCGCCCACTGGATTTCACGACGCATTATACGCGCACGCCGCATGAATCATCGTTTTTTCGCGAATCACCGCTTCTCGGCGATACGAATGAAAGAAAATACAATGGAGTCCATTCATTGAACACGGCTACCAAAATTACGCTGCTCGAGGCGTTGTCGATGGACGGGCGAAAAGCAATTATTTAATAACAGAGAATCATTGTTTATTTTATTGCGTGTTCAGTTTATCGCTGGTTGAATAATGTCGTCGTAAATTTTAATTACAAGCCCCGAAATAATATAATATTTTTATTGCTTTGTTATGAGAGGCGCTGTAATAATATTTATTTTGTGCTGCTTGGGCCGCATATTACATAGGTGAAGGGTAATGCGCGGGAAGAGACGTGTGATTATGGTTATGAATAAACTCTGCATTCGCCGACTTCGCCCGCTCGACGCGTTCTGTGAGCGCTATCGCTAAGGATCATTTGTCATAACTAAAATTTCCTTAGCAGAAAACACTATGCAGAAACATTGTCCTTAGTTAAGATCATGTTGTCTATGGTTCACCTCGTCTTAAAGCTTCGTTCGTTTTTTCTATTGAAAATAATACCAATTTAAAAATTCTCTTTCCTATAGTTTAGGTAAATTATTTTATAATTGTTAAACGATGACAAAAATATAACAACTGCACTTTATAAATGCAATAATAATACTCATAATAATAATAATCATCTGGCATCTTGTATTTCTGCGGGCTGGCGTATAAAAGTAAAATAATATTTTGTAAGTACATACCAAACGAATTAACACTATCAATATCCATATTGAGATACATTGTTAAATGAATTTGAGTGTATGGACTGTTTTATAGACATGCGAATTTATTTTGACAGCAGCTGTCAGTGGTAAATGGTAATACAGAAGTGGGCGTGCTCATAACAAAAGTAGTCTATGGTTAAGGATTCCTTAACTCTATACTCAGTATAGTCTATAGTTAAGTCATGCTTTCGGCAACTTATCCTTAAGATCGAAATCTTGGATTCTGCATAGGGCTTTAGTACGTTTTCATGAACGTTCAAGTTATTTTAAGAGATTTAAATTGAGTAGCCGTTACACAGCGACCATCTAAAGAATTCCTTTTCCACAGTAGGTACTTATCAATATCTTCGCGCCGATTGAGACGTGGTAGGTACAAGCCGCTTAAGTTTTAAACAGTTCCTCAAACTATTTCTTGCCATTTATTATAATATTTTTTTTATTAATTAAAAAAAAAATACCACAATCTTATGATGTCATATTCATTAATGAAGAATGTAGTCATCAGAATACTACAGAGATATTATCACAATGTCACTGTTATGTATATTGTGTGGTCGGTTTTCCTTGAATATTAATATAATTAGATTACTATGAACATTACGTAGGTAGAGTCAGTGGCGGCTGGTTTAACATCATACAACTGCACTGCACTACGTGCATTTTTTAAGCATGGCTCAACATCCTGGATCATTTTTCTTCATAGGTTTTCAATATTATCACATTCTTATTTGTAGTGCAAACCATTAACATATCAATAGCTACAGCCACCTTTCCAATAGTAGAGTTCCAATAGCAGTACTAGTTATTGCGTAATTTCGTATTAAGCGTGGTAGCCTATTTGCAGTACCTAAATGAAGATTTTCGAGTTCATATTTCGCTTATGTCAACCATTTAAAAAGAATATAATATCGTCTTTTAAGAAACAACACCGCGTAAGTCCCCATTTGACGGTTTTGAGTTTTGAATAAAATTCGGTATGTAAAAAATCCTCTATGAAAATATTCTTTTTGAATGAAAAAATGATTTTTTTAACTAAACACAAAAAAATAAGTTAAAAGGTATCTATTTTCAATTTTTTGAGACGTTTTTTGTTTCCCCTGAAAATTTTAATTAATTGACTACCGCGGTGTTGTTTCTTAAGCGACGATATGAAACAATCACTTTAGAATTTATCGTATTGTATTGGAAGTATTAGCGATAACTGGCACTACAGTTTCGTGCCACATCCTGAATATAGTGGGTTGCGTAAAGACTGATCACAATACATCGAACAGTACGGTTTCGCATACAAAAGCAATCTACATAGCATTATGGCAGATTCGAAAAACTATATTCAAAAGATATATTTCCTCCTAGAAGACCTATAAAAAAAGATTTCTTGGGAAGTATCGAGAAATCACTGCCAATCTCTAATTATTAAGAATGATATAGGTATTCCATCACTCTCCAGAATCGAAAAAAAAAACTAGAAATTTCTAGCTCTACTCTAATGCGATAATAATAAGTGCATACCAGTGACGAAGGATGGAGGTAGGCTGTTAAGATCCGCCATAAATAGTGTAAACTAAATTTTGTCAGTCATTCGTGCCTGCAAAAACCATGCCATAATAGATAATAGTCAAAAAATACTCGTCTGGCTATAGTATATCTAAAATTATTCAATTAACTCATACTTTATAGATAGAATAATATTTTTTATGTATTCTAGTTTGGTTTAGGCAGGGTTTAAATAGTTAAAAAAAATGAACAAACAATATGCATAATAATATGTATTCTTAATCCAACGAAAACAACTACTCAAGTATTGATAAAAAAGTGTGTACAATTTTGTCGTATCGCCCAAAATATACCAAACCTCTAATGTATCTTGTAATTATTTTGTTTATAATCGATTATGGGTTGGTTTTCGCAGGGTTTAACTGAATTTTAAAAACTAACCAATACCACCTGTAAATTGTAGTCTTGTTCAATAAAAATAAATATGTATGACTAACAAAGTTTAATTGCACTATTTATGGCGGATCTTAACAGCCTTTCGCCACTGGTACGTAATACTATATGCGTTATGTGTAGATATTGTTCAGTCTTTATAATGTAAAAAGCATATATGAATCCTTCAAAGTATAGTTAAATATAATATAGACTCTATAGTGGCGCCCAAAACAGTAAAGTTGAATCTCCAGTGGCAGCACGAGGCGTTCCGCAAGTGGGTGCCAAGTGGCGCACCGTGTGTGCTCTGCACTACAGTGGCGCACTTTCGTCTCCTCTTTTTTAAACGAGACCAATTGCGCCCTCCTCCACGGGAATTTTTCTCTCCGATCCTTCGGAAAAACTGAAACAATGGCACGTAGTCAAATTTGGGAATTTCGGGATTTTCGAACGATTTATTTGTTCAAGTTTTAACACTCATTTTTTTATATCCACTCGATCAAAAAATGTGTTTGGAAAAATGAATAAGGCTTGCAATAAATATATCTACGTATATTATAAGAGATTTTCAAATGACAATTAATTAGAGGGTGTGGGTATTATTAATGGGAAAACCGTAATGAGTAGGAAGCAAATGGGGATTCAAAGTTCATTTAGAGGCTGGCTATTGGCAATAATATTTTTATTTTTAAGGATTCTAAACCTGACTAATCTGCTAACTTCGTAGGAAAGATATTTGAGTCACATAATTATATTATGGCAAATACTCGTACATATAAAAATATTTGAAAATCTTATCTTGTATTTTATAATGTTACCTACTTGGAAATTAAATTAAATGTGCAATGGTATAAATATGTAACACATTAGGATGGCGTTACGTGAGCTGACGTACGCTGACGTTAAGCTCGCAAAAAGTGCGCAACGTCGTTTTCTTTGGTATTTAAAACGACTCATTGACTCCCATCCCGTAGAACATTTTGAATCAAAAACGAATAGTTCGCAAAATCTGTCAAAATGGACCAAAGCCACGGTAAGCTCACCTCACGCGTATCACGCCGTAACACCAATCTCACGCGTGATAGAGCGTTTTTTTTTATTTTACTGAAAATTTACACGTCTTACAAGTCACACATCTTTGATTTTAGTAGTTTGGAAAGGGCAACAAAAATAACAGATAGGAATTGTCCGTTAACCGTTAACCAGTTAGTTATTCGCACAAACCGCTAACC
The DNA here is from genome assembly GCF_057557595.1 of Rhyacophila brunnea. Lineage (NCBI taxonomy): Eukaryota > Metazoa > Arthropoda > Insecta > Trichoptera > Rhyacophilidae > Rhyacophila > Rhyacophila brunnea. The sequence goes on along the minus strand of NW_028232816.1, from coordinate 11,018,861 downwards.
GCGTAGTAATTATTGATCTATGGTAGCGCCATCTTTAGATTAATAAAGCCTGAGCATATATTTTTGCACAAGCAATGAGTGGTCCACTGTTCAGCTGTCAAAATTAGATCCCAGATTGCTTCATATATTGATTCGCCCTTTCTCGTTTCAAATTGAATTATAAAATAAACTCAAATCAAATATATTAATAAATTATAAATAATATACATTCCTGTTATTCATCTGTTGTCAAAATCAGACTAGTTCTTCAATAAAAACCGGTAGTAATATCGATTTCCAAAAAAATATGTAGCATTGATCTATGCATTACACTTGTAGGTGTGTTAATGCTAGTGTATTATTTATCATGTAACTTATCTATTCAAATCAAACCATTCCCTGTGTGAACACGACAGACGCGTCAGTATGAGCTCTCTATAGAACAATGACAGGTCATCCATAGACAACAACGGGAGGGGCGGAAAAAGTAGGACCAGTCGTTATGAATGTATCGGCTTTCTACTTGAGTCGGCAATGTCTATGGTTAATTGGATGCCCTACCTACCCCCAATTTTCTATTTTTGACTCTTCATGGGTTCCAGGGCACTTCAGTACCTACACTTTTAAAAGTATTTCTAAATTGCGATTCGCAAAGAAGTAAAGGTTAATTATTTCTGATAAGCTGATTTGGAAATTCTGAAAAATATTACTTTATGCTTGTTTGTATGTAAATTGTGTGTATTTTACTTTGAACGTCGATGTGTATTACCATAAATTATGCGTTGAGTTTATGAAAAGAAATTTTCTTACTCTAAAAAATTTGAATCTTAGAATCGATCGATGACTGGTGTTTAAAATAATCATGTTTTTTTATATAAGACTTATTATACAAGATTTTAGAATATAGCCGTCACAGAAATATACGTATTTATTAGAAATAATTACAAGATACAAATAACTTTTTATATACCACGTTTTTAAATTTTCTGTTGTATCATATAAACTAGACAATAATGTATTAATAAAAACTTTTTATTGTAATTGATAGAAATACTGAATAAATTATTATAGAATACAGAAATATCATTTTGACATTTCGTATTGATTTCCATAGTTCTTCTTCTACGGCGCTACATCCCGGGGTGGGATTTGGCCTCCTCCACAACCGCTCTCCACTCATTCCGGTCTCTTGCCACACTTCTCCAGTTACCGGGTCTTCCTATATGAAGCCAGTTCACTTCTACGGCGTCAACCCATCTCCTTCTTGGACGGCCTCTGGGTCTCTTCCGTTGGGGTTGTCGTCATGATCCTTGGCGCTCTAACTTCAGGCATTCTCTCCACATGTCCCGCCCATCGTAGTCTTTGGGACTTACACGATTGTTTGCTGTTCAATCAGCTCTTCCAACTCGTGGTTCATTTTTATTCTGTAGTTCCCATTTTCCATAGATTTCCATAGTAACGCACGTATATATTAATAATTTTGTTGCTAGGACCCACTTAGCAACCGATAATTGTGAGTAGTAAATATTACTTTTAACGATTTTTTCCCGAAACATACAAAACAGAATTAACTGAAAATGAATTCAATTCTGCTTAAAGATGGCCAAAAGTAATAAAAGAATGCATTGTCGTCGTGTTCTGATATATTCTAAATGTTTCAAATGTCTAGCTAGTCGGGAAGTTAGTTAAAAATCTTGGACAGACAAGAAAAAAATTGTACTGCACAAGAAAAAATCTGTACCGGACAAACAAGAATACGAGCTAATAAAAACGTACAAGTCTGTGTATTGGAAGCCAGGCGGGAGGAACAGAGGCAATTTTCATGGCCGATTTCGGCAAAATTCATGAATTCAAGAACGATAACCTCACCTAACCTAACCTAACATAACCCAACATAACCTTACAAATAATCCAGTAAGTATATCGGCTATTTTAAAAAAAATGTTTGCCGCTGACTTCCACTAACTAAATTACTAAACAGATAAGAACTGAAATATTTTACATGTTGCAAAACGATTATCCTCATTTCAGATGCAGATTTTTTTCTACAGTATATTGCAGTATATAATATATTATAGTCAGCGTAAAATACGGAAATAAAACTTAGACACTGAAGTTAATGGACCCGAAAAACAACTCGGGCGTGTCACGGGACCTAGTTTTGGTTGTAAGGCACATTTTTTATTTTACTGAGAATGCATCAGGAGCAGTTACCCAAGACTGAGGTCGCTATGCACCCAAATGTGCATTCACTGAGTTTACATGATTTTAAGTTGAGAGTACCCATGATAGACAGGCAACACGTAGAGGCAAAACTAAAATTGTAGTAAGTAACAGCTAATACAAAACTGCCGAACAATCTAAGTGAACAGATCTTTACGTTGGCAGTATGACGCCGCAAATTTTCTAAATGCAACAAAATTGGAATTTGTGGAAATCAGATCAATAAAATAAAAATTAGAGACATTATATTGATTGGAGAAAAGGACTGATTTGATTTGAACTTTTTCAAATCAATAGGATAAGCAATGATTTAATCTAGGCGCGCACTCCCCTCTATCCGTCCTGCTCCTCACCACCCCACCACTGCTATTTAACCACTTTACCTACTAATGTTGAATTCTACTCGTGGTTCAAGTGCGTTATTTTTGTGATATTTTATCCGTATATCGAGGGAAATGCATTAAGTATATTGGCTATAAAAGTATCATCAATATTGGTCCAATAGTTTTATAAGTTTTTTCATCTATGTTTAAAAGTTATAATGAAACAAACATGTGGGTATTAATAAAAAAAATGTATTTTGTGCTTCGTTACTTATCATGAAGGTGGTCAAAATGCTGAGGAATAGACAAACATTTTGAAATCACAGATAGTCACTTCAATTTTATTATTAGTGCATTATAGATACCGCACTAGTATACACATTTCTGCTTGAGAACCGCTGGTATATTAGTCATGACTTGTTCAAGTATCAAAAAAAAAATCAGACATAAAAACATCTGCACTATATTCAAATCAAACTCAAATTCAAAATTAGCTTTAATAGCTTTAGCTGAATAAATTATCCAATTAGATTTTAACATAATTTATTATCATCTCCTTAGCAAATCAAAACTACTGTCGAACTCGGTTATTACGATCTCGGACATAGCGAGATCTCGGATGTAATGAGGAAACATTCGTTGACATTTTAGTTTATGATTTTCTCCATACATTTATTCACTGTTGTAACGAGCAACTTATCGGATATTAAAACTGTTAATGTTTCAATCGTTTCAAAACATTTCGACCCTAGGCAATAAAATCCGACCGGACAGGATGCCGCCGAGATCGAATTATGTTTATGACACTAGTTAAGTGTCTAAGTACCTACCTAATTGGTGTTTTCGCAGACAATATTGAAAAAGTATCCACGCATATGGTTGAAATAAGTAAAAAATCTAATGTTTGTGAAGTCAGTAGGTACCTACCTACCAGCGTTCATTACAATAAACAACTTCTTTTGTAGTTTAATGAATGCCATGCTTGTTTCGGGGATTTTTACGATGGTATTCAGATTTTTTATTTTCGACGTTTTTTTAGACTTTTTGTGTTATGTGACCGCTCATTTAAAATACTTATTCCCTGATATAACGAGTAATACTTATAACAAGCAAATTCAGTCGGTCCCATCTTCCTCGTAATAACCAAGTTCGACTGTATATCTATATGAGGGTAATCATGACCCCCACATCCTGAACCGGGCCCTCAGGCTAGGATCTTTGGCGCCCCCCCCACCTATCGCTAAGGTTAAAGGTGGTGCGACGCTCTACAGTAGCGTTTTCCAAATGGTGTACGCGGTAAAATTAATGTGTATAGGTATTTAGTGTTTGTTTGCTTATTTTAATACATTCATTTGAATCATGGAGTTGTCGAGTATCAATACACAATTAAAAATTTTATCGTACAAGTCGTACAACCACATAATTTTAAATTATAACATTATTGAAGGAAGCAGGCAACTTTTTTTTATTATTAAACCAAATTTGTGATGTGTTTATCTCACTTATTTGGTGGACTCGCCTTGCCGGATCCCTCCTGAGCCCGGACCCCAGGCTAGAGCCTTGTCAGACCCCCCCTTGTGGGGGCCATGAGAGTAATAGGGCAGAAAGTATTAGAATAGATTTCATTTGCGAAATGTCAGTTTTCACATCTAGGCAATGTTAACGAGACGCTGTGAACGCAACAGTATCAGAACTGTCATTACTGGGCCGACAGGATGTTCCCCATTACTCTAAATTTAATATTATCTGTTTGCGTATGTTGGCTGCACTGCTGAATACCACGCATAACAACCGTTCGATAAAAAAACACAATTTTCGTTAATTAAAGGTTTTCACGTGTTATATTAAATTTCTGAATATACAATATCAAAGTAAATTACTGTCGGTATTAATGACAATTATAATGTATTATTAACATCCCGTGGTGTTTATGTCATACACTGTTTGTTAAATCAGCATACGTGTTTGGAATTCAGGACATAAGCCCAGTGGGTTTAGCAAATTACCAAAGAACAGTGTCTACCAAGTTTAAAGAATACAACAATACATTTTCTTGGAAGAGATTATAGAGTATTATAACTTTACTATGTGATACTGCATATATTTATTTCTTCTTTACACTGTTTATTTGTTTGTAAATGTCATGTTGTGAACGTCTTAAACTTATAATCTGTATTTTTCACAATATGTATAAAAAAAATTGAATTGAATAAGAAAGCACATTTTACTTATCAATCCCATTGCAACAATTGACCGTCTCAATATATAAATATGATAAAGTGATAATATTTATCACTTTAGCCATCGATAGCCGCCTTATGTATAGAATAGACCCACAGAAAGGACAAAGAGGATCGGAAGGGACACAATTCAGTGGACTGTATAGAAGCATCGATGTAGCTATAGGAAGTATAGGGAGTTTGCGACAGATGTAGGAGTGAAGACGTTTCCCGGAGGTGGCTAACACCCACGTGGGTTGTAGTCCTTAGGGAATCCAATACCGAGCCAAAATTTTGATCCCGGGATTTCGGGATAACAATTTGACGATCCCGGGATCCCGACGACTGGTCCCGGGATTGGCATTTTTTGCGATAGTTAATATTGAATTTTTATATACCTACACAAAAAACAATAATAAAATCGGTCAAAAGTAAATCTAGTATAATTTATACTATTCAAGACTACGATCAATCTTGGAAATACATTAGTTTAATGGAGTAAATAATATTGTAATAAAAATAATAATGTGAACGTAAAACAGTTTTATTTATTTATGAAAAGATACATAACAAATACAAATACAATTAAAAGTTCAATAAGAATAAAAAAATAACATTGTGTCGACAATAAATACAATATTATAAAAAATTAAGATTATTAAAACATTATTCTAAATAATATGCCCGAAGTATTACCAAAGTATCAAGTGTTAGTTTTTTTAGTTTTTCCGATGTTGTTACGATTGCGTAAGGCAAGAAAAATGGTTGTTTATTATCCGATGATTCTCCCTGTGACCAATGGATCTCCAGAATAGCAATTTCAGTGGGTCTATTCTTTACTTATCGACCGCTAAAATGATAAAGTGATAAATGTTATCACACTTAGGGTAGGTTTGTATCAAAGTATTAGCACTTATTGTAACAATTACAACAAACTTATTGTAATTGTTGCAATAAGTGCTAAATTTTAACAGCAGCAAGAGAGGTGCTATCAGCCTCCTTCCCCTTCATAAATCTAATAAGCCAGCCAAATATGAAACTGTCGGAAAAAGTATGAGATCATGGTGGAATCACTTTGTTAAAAGTGGGAGGCATTGTTTTTTTCCAATCTTCTCATTTTTATTAATTTATGTGAAAAAATAAAATGATTTGGCAGCACATGGGTAATAAATCAAACTTCATTCAAACTCAGTTTATTTCTAATGTAGTTATGTTATTAAAAGAATTTTTTTATGATATATTTTATTTTCCATAAAAAATGATAAAAGAAATCAATCCCGAAAGCTTCGGGATTATGTTTTCCAATCCCGGGATTCATAGGTATCGAAAACAGTTCGGGATCCCGGGATTGGAATCCCCAACTCCTGACGATACTGACAATGACAGCATTATTTATTATATTAATGGATATTGTTTTTTGTAGTTTTAAAATCATTCCTATGAGAAAAATCACCTCTCCCACCCGAATCATAATAATATGGTCAAAGAACTGAAGAGTTCGTCCCAGATAGACGATCAGATCTATCCATACCGTATCTTGACAGTTCATGTATTTCTGAATAAATGTATCCAACACCACATTTCAAGCGAATTGATCCTTATTTGGTCCGATAGTAATATGGAATCATACATATTCTGCATAATCTATGATATATGAAAAACATTAAAATAACTATATTATTTTGTCAATGTATCTATATAAATAATATTAACTCGCTCAACTTCGTTGCTTATATGTAATGCCAAAATGATTGATAGTAATATCTCAAGTAGACATTAATGGCGACAGGAGATTATAATATTAAAGGCACTAGTTGACGTATTATCTTTAACCACCCATCATAGGTGTCACAGGTACAGCTATAGTAAAACCAACCGACGTTTGATAAAACGCAATTCAATTAATTTATTTTAACACACCTTTTGTGGACCTTGTAATTAAGTAATTTTATTTAAAACGATTACAATATGACATTTAAAAAATAACGAATATATAAACAGAAGATTTTGTTATAATTCAGAATGGTGGCAAAAGGGTGGAGGTAGGCTGTGGAGTTCCGACATAAATAAAACACACTAAATTTTACCCGTCATACTTACATGTTTTCATTGAAGTATTATACTTAATATAAAATTATAAGTATTATAATTTCATTCAAAATATGTTTGCCCCTGGCTTCCTGTAAACCGACAAGAACCCACATTTCATATGGTGTTGGTTAGTTTTTAAAATTCTAAAAAATTCTTAAACCCTACTTAAACCAAACCACCATAGTGGAAGTAGGTTTTTTTTTTTTTTTTAGAATTATTAATAACCATGTCCTTGCTTTTTCGTACAAGGTGGTTGTTAGTAATTTTGAACAATCACAAACACCCAGGCTTTGAGAAAAACACATAAATGTTTTTGTCATGACCGGGAATCGAACCCAGGAACTCTCGGGTGGAAGGCGAGCGCCTAACCAACTGCACCACGAGAGCCGCCAGTGGAAGTAGGTTGTGGAGATTCGAAAAAATAGCGTACTTACACCTTTTCAGTCATTATTTGATTTCATTGAATTTAGAGTACAAATTTCAGGTGTTTCTTGAAATTTCTTCAATGAAAACAAATAAGTGTGTGCACTGTTTATGTGGGATCTCTACAGCCTACCTACCCAACCTACTCAGTGGATCAGGAACACTTGCGAAGAAGCGTTTTTTTTTTAAATATTTAAATTTACAATTTCGAGATTATTTTTAATTTTTCTTATAGCACCCATTTTTAGCACCCTTTCTAGTTGAATGGACAGTATTACCAATTAAAGTTATGCAGTTGCAGGTTATGTTATCGTTTTTATTTCATATATCAGAATAATTCAGATAGACCCAACGGTTCTTGTCGGTTTACGCCGTAAACTTTACGGGAAGGCATGCGGCAAACAAATTGTGAAAATAACCGATATACTAGATTATTTGTTAGGTTAGGTTTTCATTATTGAATTCATGAATTTTGCCAAAACCGCCAGGCTTCCCATAAACCGACATGTCCAACATCCACCAATACCCAACCCAACAATACATTGTCTATAAAAGACAGAGATTGAAAATACCTCCTGCTTGTCCTGGTGCCATTGAACTTTGGTTGGTATTACTATAACTAAATAATTTATTGGTAAATAATAATAATATGTAGATATAAAATGAGACAGGTAGAGTTAATAAGTGCAAATAATAATTTTAACTCTTTAATTTTTGTACAGGTAAAATGAACTGTATTTAACATTGAAATACACAACAGCGTGATATGACATGGTAATCTACTATTTAGATTAATACGTTATCTTATCTACTAATGACTATATTTATTTTCGAGTATAATATTAACTTAGATGGTGATTGATTCCTTAGTATTGAATCGGCTCAAATTTATGTTATTTGATATAATATGAATTGAGGATTATTTTAAATCACGTGAATAAAAGCCGCCAAAAACCTAAAACTAAGTATTAGGTTTATCTTACAAACTGTCAATAAAGACACGCGTCTGAAAAATATGGGAGCTGCCTACAAATACCCAACGGGTGTGGATTAACAGGTAACTGATCTCGTATGTAAAAGAGTATGTGGTAAACTTAAACACGTGTCAAGAATACGTCATTCTAACCTTGTCTTCGTTCTGACAACACTGCTATCATTATACATTATAGTTGACACTCTTCGTTAGTGTCATTCTTCAGTGAATTTACAGAGATGGTGCTCGTGCAAAATCTACTGCAAAATGACGAAACCATAGACAAAATTTTGTTGCCGCGACGGCGTGACAGTAGATGACACACACCTCAATACATTTGCGTGTGAACATGTTATAAAAAAACTATTGAAAGCTCTTGATGTTCATTTGTTTGCGAATATTTAATTTTTTTATTTTATTTTTATTTTATTTTATTTATAAAAAAAAGAGTATTACGGCATTACAGCTTTTGGCCAATGCGCCATAATACATAATACATACAAATATAAAAAATATCTTAATTACAAATAACAACTAATATGACAAGAAAGTGGAAAAGACAGCATGTGTAAATATTAAAGAAATATGATAATATATACAATTATAAATTTATCCTATTTAAAACGTCTACAAACATTATATAATTAATAAAAAACAAATCAACCTTTATGGTGCCATCAAATAAGCTAATTGCACGATACACAGCATCATGAAACATAACATCTGTCCTGCGACGAGGTATCTTGAAGACCGTGGAGCTGCGAGTGATATTGGTGGGAACATGAAAATTAATATTTGCCAGTATATGCGGATTGTAAATGAACCCACGAAGAAGTAAAAAGAAATGCTTTAAAAGAACAATCACTCTTCGGGTAGACAGGGATTGCATTGATAGCATACCCAGAAGAAAACGAGTCGGGAAATTCATTTTATTGTCATTATCATAAGGAAAGAACCCGTATGTTCTTAAGTAGAGAAATCTAAGAAATCTATTGTGGACTCGATCCAGCTTAATTGTGTGCATGAACCTATTAGGACTCCAAATAATGCTGGCATATTCAAGAATACTCAACACAAATGATACGTATAATGTACGTAGCACTCGGACGTTTTCGAATGATTTTGAAACCCTCATAACAAAACCAAGCATTTTGCTAGATCTAGTACTGATGTTAAGAATATGCTGATTGAAAGTGAACTTTGTATCATACAATACTCCCAAATCTTTTATCTCCGTTACCCTACTCAATATTATACCAGAAAATGTGTATGGGAACAATAAGGTGTGCCCTGAACGATTGAATGAAATAATATTACATTTGGAGGTAGCGAATTCAAGTTTATTTAAGATAGACCATTGCGAGATAGCATCTAGGTCAGACTGCAACATCGCACAGCATAATGGGGTTTCAATAGTTCGAAAAAGTTTAAGATCATCTGCGAATAGCAAACAAGAAGAATTGGTTATAACTTTGACAATATCATCAAAAAATATTAAAAACAAAATTGGGCCAAGATTTGAACCTTGAGGAACACCAGAGTTTGTTCTAAAAATCCGCGATTCATTCCCATGGTAATCGTAATATTTTTTTTGATTCTGCTGGGTTAAAAACATCTTTCGCGTACCTAACGATATTGTTGGTTTGGAAAAGCATTACATTCTTTTTCACATGTCAATTACATCTGTACCTTTGCAATAACAATAGCCATGGGTTACGGGTTTTTTTAAAGATATATTCGATTCAGGGCAGGGACACAATGGTTTGTTCGAATTGCTTTCAAGTATTCAGCTTAATATCGAACATGATATTAATTTACTTTTTATATAGCATTTTCAACAAAATTATAATACAGGAATGCTAAATAATAAAATTTATAGAATTGTGGTGTTTTAAAAATACTATCACACAGAGAAATATTATGTGGTACCTACAGATACTATGCGACTCCTTTACTAGAGGTTATATGGATACTATCCGTGGCTTTATCCAACTTTCTCTTAGGTATGCTTACATACTGCAGTCTGCAATTTAGAAGATATCTTTATTTAGCTACGTATTTTTTCGACTTATACGAGGTATAAATGAGAACTCTGCCATCTTGGTCAGTGTTGACCTGTGTGTCACTGATAACTATCTTAGAAATAGAGAGCATCAGTTGTTTATTCTCCCAAGGTGCAGAACCAACCTGCCACTGGTAATGACAATTGGGAGTGCGATAACTACGAGTATGTTCAACCGAATTGTTTCGGGTGTCGATATATTCCACTTGCGTGAGGGTGAGTTTAGGTGGACACTATTTTATAAATTCTTAAAATGGGTCTCCTTAGCAAACTAGGTGTACTTCTTTGAACTTCTATAATACCTATATTTATAATTGTATTTTCACTGCTTTTGTATGTTTATATTATGTTCTATTTTTATATTTTCATTTTTATCGTTTTTTTTCTTCTTTATAATAATGTTTCATGTCATGTTGTGAACGTCTTAAACTTATAAGTTGTAACGTCCACAATATGCTGAAAAATAAATTGAATTATATTACCTTTAGCAGGATTGCATGAATCACTATTTCAAATAAAAAAAAACTGCAGTATTTCGCCTTAATTGCAGACTTGGTCATGAGAGGTCCCCCATTTCACTGTACTGTCTCGAATGCGCCATTCAATGGTTTGCAGTCTGACAAGTGGAGATGCTTTTATATCCTTACACATTATTCGAGACTTAATTCGCAACAGCCGGTCCTCTTCAACTGAGGTGGCCAAACTGTTGCCTTAAATTAAAACATCTCTTGGATTCTAGAAAGCTTCCGAATTATAGTGAAATGTGCAGGGTTTAGGCACCCTGTCACAAAACGGCAGGTTTCGTTGAGATTGCTCATGTCTTTAAAGTTATGATTATATTGAGATGCATGTCGCGTACTGTCACGCTGTCACGGCGACCAATTTAGTCTATGTTTTTGTCATTGCAGGATATTTTGATCGAACACGATCTCTGTAAATTCACAAAGTAACCTAGTAACGAGTCTCTGTAAATTCAATAATATTTTGAACAGAACCCAACCTGCAGACCATAGATAATAAACAACATTCTTATAGAAAATACATAGAGCCAACCGCTAAACACAAAAAACACGCGATTTTGACATGATCGGAAAACGTGTAAGCATGTAGACAATGATAAAAAACGTTCATTGAGTCATGAAGGTGTCGATGCAGTGCAGTACAACGTGAGGTGACCTCATTGTTGTTCTGGTGATTTCGGCAGATTTTGCTAACTGACAATGTTCGTTTAAAGGTTAAAACTGTGCCACGGGATGGGAGCATTTTACATTTTAAACACCAAGAAAAACGACATTACACACCTCTTTCCCGTAGCGGCAGCTTACTGTGACGTCACGTGATACTACGCGACGTGCACCATGATATATTTCGCGCTTAAATGTCTATTGTAAACAGGGCCGATCTGTGACGCTTTGGCACCCGGGAAAATTATAATATTGGTGCCTATCCCCTCTCTTTTCCTCTCCTGGCGCACTGTGTCCGATCATTTTCAATAAGGGGCATCAAAAACGATACTTTAACCTAAACATATTCAATGAATTTAAATAAATAATTATTCTATTTATATAAAAATTTGGTTCCTTCTGAGCAAATCGAGCATGAAAAATGTTATAAATGAACCAACCAACAGTAAATATTATTATTTTTGAACATACATAATTTTGAAAACACTTCTGAGAAAATATATTATAACTAATAAAAAAAAATATCTTTTTTTTCTTTTATTTTGGTAACTGTCAATTCATGGTGGAACTGCATTGTATTGTAGTTTTAATTTAATAAAACGCAATTTTTTTGTAGTATTTATTTCACTTTTAATCAACAAACTAGGACCGGTTTCGTCCGCCTCATTTGAACAACACATTAACCACAACTGAAGTTGAAAATGTCCCTCTGAGGCGGACGAAACCGGTCCTAATTTATTGATTAAAAGTGGAATAAGTACTACAAAAAAATGCGTTTCTTTAAATTAAAACAACAATAAAAAAGGCCTTTTTGAAAAAAGTAAAACACCCCGAAAAAAAATATTAGCAATCAAGTAAGTTACAACAAAAAATCTTGGAGTGATCCGTGACGTCGGTCAGCAATTAAAGTAATACCTACTTTGGTTTAAAATATAAAAACCGATCGCCAATAGTAGCTCAATTTGGAAAGCGCTTCAGCGAATATTATAAGCCATTAGTTAAAATTTATCGCAATTGTATGGCTCCTTAAGCATAGTAGTCTATGTGCATGGACATGATACCCGAGAGATGCAGGAAAGATTTTTTCTATTGGTAATAATATATTTTCCCAGAAGTGTTTTCAAAATTATGTATGTTCAATAATTAGAATGTTACATTCTTTGACTTCGATTTCGTTGACTAAAAAAATAGTTGGTAATTAATAATTATATTTTTATTGTTGAAAATGACCTCTTCTATTACATGTATTTTTATATAAGCGCCAATCACTTTTTATCATTGATCACTTCTTACTATAAGTAAATGTTCAGATGCTAAGTTGCTCTGTTGATTGCTGTCCAAATATAACGTTTTAATCGGTTGCCAAACCTTTTAAGTCCTCGAGATTTGGTTACTGCTTGAAGGTAAATAGTGCTTCATAATGATTTCTGTCAATTGTTGACTACATGAGAGAATCATAGCTAGATTGATGAGGTACTTTTGATACAGCGTATAGAGTATAGACCAACCTGCGGAATGAATATAGGCGAATATTGAATGACAGGTCTGAAAAGGGCTTACCAACTGTTTATTAATAATAAAAAAAAACTATTCCAGTTTCGAAATATGAATAAATTATTGTCATAGACAACGACATTATCAATTTGAATTGTCAACTGCTTAATTAATATCGTTTTCTTTTTCTTGTGTTATTCATCAAGGCAATATTTACATTATTATTTATTTTGCTACACTAAACAGTTCAGTAAAGCTACACTTGTACCATTTACATGGCTACGAAATGTGACGCTTCTTCCTCCGTTTCCGTAGTTAGTATTCCGTTTATATTAATTAAAAACTCAATTTTTAACAGCATGACAGTATTTAAATCGTAATAAAAAATCTACATCTTCACCTTGTTTTTAAAGCGCCTGTACACGTGCATGGAATTACTGTCGGCAGTCGTGCTTATTTTAAACTATCATGAAAATAACTGTTTACACGTAAAAGTGCTGACTGTCTCTCTAATCTCAACCAAATTTTTAACAGCATGACAGTATCTACGTGATAAAAAATGTACGTCTTCTCCTTATTTTTTTTTATCTACAAGCCGGAATTATCTTCATACTTTTAGCAGTTTCGCAAGTCCACCAAAATATTTTTTTTACATCCTAGTTTCCTACATAAATTTTTCATAGAAATATGTCAAGACAAACATATTGGGCATTATACCCCGTTTACACGTGCATAGATTTACTGTGCACAGTAATAAAATGTATGGAGAAACATTTATTATCGTGCAGTTGGCAAGATTGCGTGCATAAATCAAACAAGATTGGAAGATTCCAAATTTACAACGCGACAGTAAGATTATTTTCGATAAGCGCCTGCGCAGTAGAGCGATCGTAGCGAACCTGCCGGCAAAAAAACGAACTACTCATTTTGAGCTCCGATTTTCAATACGACCTGTCAGATATATAGGTAGTATAAAATGACAACCTCGCGTCTCGCTCTTGAAGAATGAGATTGGAGAGACAGTCAGCACTTTTACGTGTAAACATTTATTGTCATGACAGTTTAAAATAAGCACAATTGCCGACAGCAATTCCATGCACGTGTACAGGTGTCATTAGACACGATTTTTATCGTATTAACTAGCATACTTTCATTATTGTTTCCACATGACAAATTTCTCGGCAAATATAGATACCCAATAAAATTTTAAGGCAAATGTGTTATTCTATATATTTGTGGTTTTGTATTACATTCTCTTTACTAAATATGCACTAAATGCACTAAAAGAGTGCATTTTTCAAAGATTGTCTTCATAATACGCGATGGAGGCCAGTTATACATAGTATTATATCCTCACGATTTTGAGGGCAGGATGTCCACGAAGACATATGAACACTGGCTGACGAGAGCCATATTCGGAGTTGTAAAAGTGACCTTACATAATGGTCGTACAAGCTTTTGAAGCGAAATCCTCTGACTGGAGATGTATTAGAAGGAAGTACAAGTATGGATGAATACGGATATCATGACTACAAATCCTGAAAGTTGCTCTATAGAGACTTGACTCAAGTCATAATAATTCACAAGTGGTATTGCGAAGAACAAAACATAATAATTATGATGTGTGCGAGACGTAGCGTCACCTGTGAGGTTACATGTAAATTGTACGTAAACATTTCACCGTGGCAAAGTTCACTGTGAGCTTTCTTATCGGAAAGAGGTGACCGTGTACTATACTGTCTCCAATTATATTAGATTCAATATGAACATTAATTCAATTTTCATAGCTGATTTTAGCAAAATTCATGAATTAAAAATTAACCTAACCTAACAAATAATACAGTATATCAGCTAATTTTAAAATTTGTTTGCTGCTGGCTTCCTGTAAACTCGTAAAGTGTAAACCGACAAGAACCGTGTTTTATTAAGACATGAATTTTAACTAAGTGTGATATGGCGAACTGTTTACGTACAAGTTTCCGGACACGCACCTGTGAATCATTGTGTGTATCATGCCTCTACGGTTCTATGATTACAGGTTGCATATTTCTGGAGGCAGGATCTAAGCTGTGTATCATCAAAATTATCTCTGACTTGTAATTTTAGGCGCCTAATATTTTTCTTCGGTTACCACACTAAGTTGATGGATAAGGCGACCTTGAAATAAACTCGATTTGGTGAAATAACATTATTTAAAAAAAAAAAAAAAAACGAATTGAATTGAAAATAATCTATTTACAACCAAACGTTGACGATGGCTGACGCAGTGTATACATGCACGTTTTATTTAAATACTTATATATTTTTTTAATGAATTTATATTTCAGTAGGTAAGTAATAATTTATTTACTTATGTCACTGTGGACCTCTAAAGTTTGCCGGGCCTCATTAAAATTATTTTTTGACCTGTGGACCTCCTTGACATGTTCTGTGAGGTTACATGCACCCGGTTGAGAAACACTGATCTAGAATGCGAAAATCACATCGGCAAGTGGTGCAAAATTTAATGTTTATTTAGTATCAACTAGCTTTAAATGATCTTTTATACAAAAAAAGACATCAATTGACTATTTCTTTGTTTTCAAAATTATGTGTGTTTAATAATTAGAATGTTACATTCTTAAATCTTGTGAATTATTCGTTAAATAAAAAAAATAGTTAATTAAAAATTATTAGCAAGTTCAAGTAGTAAGTTAGAACAAAAAAATCTTGGAGTGATCCGTGACGTCGGTTAGTAATTAAAGTAACACCTACTTTGATTTAAAAATACAATAGCCAATCGCCAATAGCTCAATTTGCAAAGCGCTTCAGTAAGTATTAAAATAAGCCATTAGTTAAAATTTGTCGCAATTAAGTATGACTCCTTTACCATAGTGGTCTATGTGCATGGGCGCGATACCCGAGAGATGCAGGTTGGATCCTGCGGGCTGTCTTACATTTTTAAGTTATGATATTATATTTTCTTAGAAGTGTTTTCAAAATTATTTATGTTCAAAATAGGCATTTTTTTAAAATATATAGTTTATACGTTACTTGAAAAATTATTAATTTTAGATGTTCTCATAAAAAACAATCTAACCTGATTTAGACAAGAAAAAAAAACAACATATAATTCACCGTAAATTTTATTTCAGAGATTTTTTTTGATAAAACTGATGATTGTTCTAATTGATGGGCTGAACAAAGAAAGGAAAAATCTCTCACGTTTTTTCTTCAGAGGAAAACTTTGGAGTTGAACGACAAACAAATATTGATCATAAATGCTAAATAATATGGCAAGTTTTTCTCACGGACGACAAAGGACTATTTTTTTAGCATTTTTTTAATAAAGAGGTTATTTTCTCTATGATGAGAATAGACAAAATATATATTACTAATTATTTTATATTTCTTCTTTAAATAAAGTATTAGGCTGTGATAAGTTGGGTCGGGTATAAGTTCTATACTCCTGTCATAGACATAGACTATGGAGTATCACTTCCGCGCGCTGATTGTGGACAATACTTCCTGTGAGGGTCGATCCCCATTTGTATGTCAACAGATCCGCATTGGAAATTTTCGAATTTAAAAAAAGAGGTGAAATCGTTCGATTTAATTAATGCGTCAGGATAGAGGTTTACGTATTAATAAATTAACTGCCTACTATTTTATTTACAATTTAGAAAGTGGTTCCCAAACTTTGTTAAGCCGCAGAACAAGCAATGATTATTGTACACCTACTCTAAAGTAAATATTGTTGTAAGCGTTGTCGTGAAAATAAATAATTAACAGTAAAACAGTAAACTGGGGGAGGAATCTAGTGCACAAAACTGAAATTAGTAAACTTACTGTAAAACTAAAATAATAATATGCGAATATAAATTCCTTATTTAAGTAATTCCTTGTAAGCCCTTATGAGGTTTCCTAAAGCTTATTTTAGAACGCATCCGGAAGAAATTTCTTCGATGCCTTTATTTTAAGAAAAATAACAATTTTCCTTTCGATAATTTGTCAAATGATTATTTTCCGACTGCCTTACTACGGTTACAAGGCATGCTTACTTTTAACCCTTTTGAATCTAGTAGGTATAATAAATATAAAAGTAGATATAAATGAAAAGGATTTCAAGTTATACACATTTATATTTTTTTTTAAATCGATGTTTTTTAAAATATATATAAAAAATATTAAAACGATGAATTAGTCAAAAATCTACACCACATAAAATCTAAAACTTAATAAACTAAATTTTAATAATAAATATGGCCATAAAATATATTGTAATAAGTACTAAGATTTGACCCTGCAACGATATCACATTTTATTACATTTTTTTACAATTGCCAGTTTATCTTTAAATTAAAAAAAAAAAAAAAAATCTTTTTAGTGTTTTCAGATACATATTTATTAATTACTACAGTTGAAATTGTAAATTATCAAAAAAAAATCTCAAATTGCAAGCTTCGTATTTTTCCGTTAGGTGCCTCTTTTCGCCTCTGATAGTATAAGCATCCCCCTTAAGAATATGGCATTCTTTTTATTATATTTAGAATTTTCACTTGACTATTGCCTACTAAAAAACAGACGTCGAAGAAAATTAATAATTACCTATCATATGTATTTGTGTCAATAAACATAAAACAATATAAATAAAAACATCACTCATATACCTAACTGGTTTTAATATAACCAATAAAACGTTTTTATTCACATTCTTTCTTAATGGGGAGAGACATGCTAGCAGAGAACCTAGCGGAAAAATACGAAGCTTGCAATTTGAGATTTTTTTTTGATAATTTCCAATTTCAACTGTATTAATTAATAAATATATGAAAATATTTTAATTTTTTTTTAATTCAGAGATAAACTTACAATTGTAAAAAATGTAATAAAATGTGAATTTGTTGAATCGGACCGCATCTAATTATTACATATATTTTATGGTTATATTATATTAAATAAAAAGGATTTCAAGTTATACACATTTATATTTTTTATAAAAATTGATGTTTTTTAATATAGATATAAAAAATATTAAAACTATGAATTAGTCAAAAATCTCTTAGGCGACGCTTAGGAAACTTAACAAACTAAATTTTAATAATAAATACTACCATAAAATATATGTAATAATTAGATGCGGTCTGATTCAACAAATTCACACTTTATTACATTTTTTACAATTGTAAGTTTATCTTTGACTTGAAATAAAAAATATTTTTCTTTTTAATATTTATATTATCAAAAAAATCTCAAATTGCAAGCTTCGTATTTTTCCGCTAAGTGCCTCTTTAAAAACGGCTCAGTAAAGGCTTCACCTTAAACATGCATAATTTTAAAACACATAAAATAATATATCTCCTGGAAAAACTCAGGCGGGACTTGAATCCGCATCTATTGGATGAATGTTATATGAAATTAAAATTAACTTTGATAAAAATATTGACTTAAATATTGACTGTAGAAAACTGCTATTCATAATAATTTTCGTATTGCGTTCCTGATTTGTGCTTAAGTCGCAGGCTCATGTAAGCCTAACGAAATATCTTCAAAGTCATTCAAAAGCTCGTCGTCGAATCGATAAAATCGAAAGCTGTCAGAAATTTAATACCCACGAGCTTTTTGTTTAACTCCATTGATTCCATATAAAAGGGTAGACTGACACATATATCGATGGAAACGTTCTTGAGCGATGGACGTCAACCAGTGGCCAAGGGTGAATGTAGGCTGTTAAGATCCGCCATAAATAGTGCACACTAAACTTTGTCTGTCATACGTATTTGTTTTCATTGAACTAAGGCTACACTTTACAAATTTCGTTGGTTAGTCTTTAAAATTCAATTGAACCCTGCGAAACCAAGACATAATAGATAATAGTCAAAAAATACTCTTATATTTATAAAATATATAAAATTATGCCATTAAATCATATATTATAATTTTGGATATTTTATAGATAGAATAATATTTTTTATTTATTGTTTGGTTTAGGCAGGGTTTAATTGTTTTTTTTTTAAACTAACTAACACTATCCGTAAATTGTAGTCTTAGTTCAACGAAAACAAATACGTACAAAGTTTAATGTGCACTATTTATGTCAGATCTTAACAGCCTACCTCCATCCTTCGCCACTGACTTCAACGTAATATGACATGTTCTTTTATAGTGTCCAACATTTTTTTGTACTTCATGGGTTAATTTACAATCTTTACATATATCAGTCGCAAAGAGGGGCCTTTGGAATGAGAGAGGCGATGGGACCCGAGAAAAAGTGCATACTTATCAATACAAATATACAGTGGGCACGAACACAAAATAATGGTTTGATCTCCATTTAGAAAACATATTAATAATAATTTATTGTTGATTTTTAAGACGGTGGGAGGGGGGGGGGGATAAAAATTTAGCAGGCGCCACGGACTTCCAATTTCATACACGGATACTTAGCATTTTGAGTATAGCGATGAACACTTTGGTCAGCAGTTATAACTTAGACTCCTCATCTACGAGATATTTATAGCAACGTGTCGTATCCACATGTGGTTATCAAATGCGCGTGGCCTAGCGGTCATAATTTATTAGGATCGTTAGTGTCCGTTTGTGTCATCCGCGATGTGTCGTCTTTTCAACATTTTTTTCGACCATGTCCGATCCTAATAAGATCATATGGGCTTCCCACAGAGTGGAGGTTTATATTAACAGCTTTTGTTTTTACGAGAAATGGATGTCAGCCACTTCCTCAACCTACTAGGTCCATACTCTAACTCATACACAAATTGAAAAACAGTATGTGTACTTGTCAGACATAGGATTCGAACCTGCGATTCACGACGCTGTAGGCCGACGCTTAAGCCGCGCGGCCATCGTGAGTGATTAAACATACCGCATCAGAATATCAAAGCAAATATTGGATGCTCAGACGGAGTGTACCTATTATTCATGAGTGCCACGGGTCGTCCAGTGGCAACATCCCTTGTGTGTCGAAGAATTCTGTGAGGAGTGGGATCAACCCATTAAGAAGGCTGTTCGACAGCCAAATTATCCGGGTCACAATAGTCATACGGTCCTGACGAAGTAGAAATGACGTAATATATTATTTACATAAATAATTTAAATGACTAATTAATAAATAAATAGAATATTAAAAAAAAACAAAGCTAAAACAATACTGACGTGCAAAACTATGTGAAGAGTTCTTGAAGTCGATATTACTACATAATATGTAGTGCAGACATAATATTATGTCTGATACAAATTCTCCAGTCTTTTGTTCATGTTATTCGGCGCTGACCTGATGGAGTGATGGTTTTGCGTAGCCTCCAGGAAAGGCGAGGAAGAGTGACGATGCCCTGAAGCGACCGAGTGAAAGAGATTACTGGGGGTAGACTTGAATCTGTTTTGGGAGAAGCAGGGTGTTGGTGTGGGTGAGGGTCTTGGTCTTGCAGAAGATAACAGCATTCTAGAAGTACTGACCGCGAAGAAGATGAATATGCACAGACTAATCACAATGGAGAATTTAGAAAATAGATGGTGTCAATTAGCTAGTTCAGACTTCTATAAATCCTGTGATGATTAACACCGATAAGAGAAAAAAAAATATTTTGGTTATTTTTTTAAATAAGTATCTAATAATATTATATAGGTGTGATTTAATGGTTTCCCCACCCAACCACGATGGCCGCGCGGCTGAGGCGTTGGCCTATAGCGTCGTGGGTGCCAGGTTCGAACCCTGGGTCTGGCAAGTACGCATACTGTTTTTGAGTATTTTGAGTTTTGGAGTAAGTATGTATGTAATAGGTTGAGCAAAATTGGCTTACATCCATTTCTCATAAAAACAAAATTTGATAATACAAACCTCCACTTTGTGGAGACCCATAATGATCTTATTAGGATCGGATATGGTTGGACTAATTAAATGGTTTAAGATTATTTTAAATTGTTAAATAAGCATTCAACTTTTACAATTTTGCAGATCTGCTTTGATAATTTTCGGGTAAATAGCACTTAAAATTTCATAGAAAACTTATAGTAAAGAATCTTTGCCACTGTCTTATATACTGGAAAATATTAATTTTCGTGTTCCCACCAATATCACTCGTAACCGTGTCTATACAAATCTAGCGTTTTATGGGAAATTTTAAAGTGTGGAAATACGAAAGATTTAAAGTCAGATATGCGTTTTACAGGTTATAGAGCAGGGTTGGCGATTACTATAATACGGCGATACTACTCACAGAACATAGCACACAATATAGCTTTATCACTTTTTTTCAATTATGCAATACATTTCGGTCCACCAATTTTGAAACTGCCGGAAAGTGGTCTCAAGCATTGTAAATCGATCAACATTAGAGGTTCGCGGCGCGGCATTCCCCGCCGCCTGATGAGTGTGATAATATGTGACGCATAAAGTATATGGATCGACCTATGCAATTATATATTTACATTAAACGTAATGCTTATTCTTGAAGAGTATTTGCCTGCTATGTTTATACAATGCGATCTGTCGTTTATTATTATTATTATAGGTATTTTTTTCTCTTCAAACGCGTGCCATGCAAAATCATCTCGCGTGCCATATGTTCGCCACCACTGTTATATAGGATTGCTAGATTCGGCAAAAACAGTATCGATTATAAATTTATTATAATACGCACCCCAAATTCAAAATACGAACAAAAATGCTTCTTATAATCGATTCAAGACGGTTTTAAAATTATAAAGCAACAAAGTTTCCCAAATAATAAATTAGACATCTGTTCACACACATTATGTATGCCAAAATTTGAACAGCTGTGTTTTACTAAAACACTTTATCTTTGTTAATATCTTAAATTGATGTTGTTGGCTTTAAACTGCTAATAATAATTAAGCACCAATTACACTAGCGAAACATTTCAACAACACTGTTTTTAATTCGTTCATTCATTGAATTGGTTAAGTATACAGTGAGATACAATTGGGTTTAATTGCTCATTTGCATAGTATTACTATAGTTTTCCGAGTATTTATTTTCGCTTCTATTGCATTATACGCGCGTTGAAATAGTGGCGAAGGGTGGAGGAAGGCTGTTAAGATTTGACATAAATAGTGCACAATAAACATTGTCAGTCATATTTATTTGTTTTCATTGAACTAAGATTACAATTTCCAAATAGTGCTGGTTAGTTTTTAAAATACAATTATAAAACCCTGCCTAAACCAAACCATCATTGTTTAGGTATGCAATGGGCGATCCGCCAAAAATAGTGCACACTTTTTCAGTCACACATATGTTTTCGTTGAATTAAGAATACATATTTGAGATGGTGGTTAGTATTTTTTAAATTCATTAAGCCCTGCCTAAACCAATAGTCAAAAAATATTCCTTTATCCATAAAACAAGTAAGTATCTAGAATTGAGAACGGTTTAATAGCATTTATGATATTTTATGGATAAACGAATATTTTTTGACTATTATGGCTTGGATTAGGCAGGGTTTAATTGTATTTTAAAAACTAACAAACACTATCTACACATTGTAGTCTTAGTTCAATGAAAACAAATACATTTGACTGACAAAGTTTAGTGTGCACTATTTATGTCGGATCTCAACAGCCTACCACCATCCTTCGCCACTGCGTTGGATATATTATTATTATTCAATTGATGCTATAAAACTATTACGGGTAAAACAAGATAATAATTGTAGAGGCTACATGCATTTGAAATATGGTGCTGGATACTGACAGTCTCGAGCAAGGTATTACAGAGAGTAAAAAAACGGTGCGTGTACTTATGTACGCGCGTTAGAAGTTATACTTCTTTGGCGTAACAAAACAAAAACAAAACTTGTGATAACTTAGATTCTTCGACTAGCTCTTAATTATCTTGTTATTTCTCGTTGTTTTTATTTAACTGACACTGACGTTTAATCGTTTGTTTACGTAAGCAATTGAAAATGGCCGACAATAATAAATTCGTTGCCTAGGAACAATTCTACTATCAAACTTGCGTTTGTATACAGCTGACTGATTCGTAGCTATTTTCATACTGTCGTAACGGTGTGCGCGCGCAGCACTCAATTTCACTCTCGCCCCAAAAAAAGTATAACTTCAAAAAAGCAGCTGAAGGAACTAGTCAGCGCAGAAAATTTGCGTATTTTTAATACGCAATACGAGGTGTAAGGCATAAAGCCCACCAAAGCGGCACTCGGTGCGCTCTCTACGAAGTAGGCCCCCTCCCACCCTCAAGGAGCACAAAATAATTATTATTATCAGCGTCTCTCATAACAAAGCAATAAAAATATTATTAAATTTCTCGGGGCTTGTAATTAATATTCACGATGACATCATTCTACCAGCGAAATATCGGACACGCAATAACTAAACAAAGAGTTCACTGTTATTAAATAATGCCTTCTCGCCCGTCTATCGACGACGCTGCCAGAAGCGTGATTTTGTTTGCCGTGTTCAATGAATGGACTACGTTGTATTTTCGTTAATTCGGCCGCTGAGAAGCCACACAACGGTGACTCATGGGGCGGGCGGGCACAATGCGTCGTCAAATCCAGTGTGCGCTGGCGTATATGATTACGTTGTATTTTCGATGATTCACATAGAATATGCGCGAGTGCCCCGCAAGCCCGCTTTAGTGGACTTATGCCTAAATACTACCTTGTAACTGGAAGACACCATGGCTGAAAAACCGAAGGATTTAATTTTATAAGAACCCAGCCTCATTGTTCTAGTCAACGGTCTAAACGGTGGATATCGCTATAAAGATTGGTAACATCTTGAGTGTAGTTAGAGATGATTTACCTGCTCATTCATCTAAATCAGAATGAAGCATTACATCGTTAGTATGTATCTAACAAAAGAAAAATGATCATTCAATTAAAGCGGTTTTGTGTTGCATCTGACATCCGATAATGATGACTGTAACATGAATGATGTCTGATGTGGATGTCAGTTGTGTTCTAATTTACAATTAACAATGATGGACGTATTAGACGAAGCGGCGCGAACTTAATTTCTAGAGAAATTCGCGACTGCAGTCGCGTTTATTGCAGGAATTAACCATATTAATATTACTATTTATTATGAAAATGTGTCATGATATGGGAGGAGTTATTTTGGAGAAAATGTCCATAATACTCAATTAATACTTCATTATTGATTTTTAAGACTGCGGTAGGGGGTAGCTTTGCCTCGGATACTGTTTATAGCCTCTATTAATATTTTCTGTATTCATTCCTTATTCCCAGGCGGTATGCACTTTATGTCTAACGATGAACACTGCCCTGCACTGGGTGCGCACCCACGAGTTATTGATACAGCCCGCATCCACAAGTGGTTATCGAATGAGTGTGGCCTAATGATAATAATAATTATTAAGATTGTTTGTGTCGTCCGCACCGTCTTGTTTTCTTAGGCATATTACGTTTATTGAGAAGGCTGTTCGTATAATTATTAACTAATACCCCGTTTACACTTGCATGGATTTACTGTTGACAGTAAGAAAATGTATAGGTACACATGTATTATCTATCCTGCAGTCGGCAAGATTGCATGCATGAATCAAAAAAGTTTGGAAGCTTCTGAATTTTCATGCGACAGTAGGATTCTTGTCGATCTGCGCCTGCGCAGTGGGACGATAGTGGCGAACCTGTCGGCAAAATAATGAACTACGAACGAATTCTCAGGTTGATCGATTTTCACTACCTGTCAAAAAGAACGAAATGATACCATAAAATGACAACATCACGTCTCGCTCACTCTTAAAAAATTAGATTGGAGAGACAGTCAGCACTTTTACGTGTTAACAGTTATTGTCACGATAGTTTAAAATACTCACTATTGCTTCCAGTAAATCCATGCACGTGTACAGGCGCTATTATCTGAATGTATGAAAGCTCGAACTGTGTTTATCTTTAGGGCGTAAACTACTGAAGTTATTTATAAAATATATTCATAGCTCGATAAAACTGTCAATACTGTAAAAAATAATTGTTTCTTACTACCAATAAGACGTCTTCTAAAGTAGTCGAATCCGAATACATGTTCTCATGTAATACACCAAGATTATTAAGTAATGCAGTAGCATCTTTAAAACTATGTCATATAAATATATAAATGACATTTTAAGTGCAGTTTAATTCACTGATTATTATTGCACTTTATATATCATCTTCATATCCGTTGGCACAACAACCCAATGAGGGTTTTGATCATCTGCAGGAATCAGGTTACTCCACGCAACGCGTATACAGATTGTAATTTATTTTTACTATATTTTTTTTTCAATATTGTTTTTGGGCGAGGGATGGTCAGACACACCGCCAGGAAACAAAAAGTTCAAGGTTATTCGTAAAAATATTTGGCAATGTTGTTGATACAAGTTTGGAACAGTTTGTATACAATGTTCAATGTTCACCGAACGGATGTATCTTGGTCTTAGACAGACATGGACATTATACGCAATAACCTACCGGGAGTTTGAGAATCTATGTTTGCGATCAATTTTATGGGTACACTGGTACACACGGTTAGATGTAAATTGAACGTAAAAAATTTCACCGTGGCACAATTCGCCGTGAGCTTTCTATCGGAAATAGATGACCGTATACTATACGGTCTCCAATTTTATTAGATTCAATATGAACATTAATTTAATTTCTATAGCTGATTTTGGCAAAATTCATGAATTCAAGAAAGAAAACTTAACCTATCAAATAATCCAGTATGTCGACTGTTTTCAAAATTTGTTTGCTGCTGGCTTCCCGTAAAGTGTAAACCGTCAAGAACTGTGTTTTATTTAGATTTTTATTTAGTCAGTAGGTACTATACGACACAAAGAGCTTGGACGGTCTGTAATAAGTATATATTTCCGTTACAACATTTCACGGTGAAGTGTGATACGGCGAACTGCACACGTACAAGTTTCAGGACACGGGTATAAGCACTCACTGTATAATGGGAGATTTTAAATGACCAGCTTTAATAATAGTTAATTAGGTATCTAGTTAAATCATTCCCCATTTAAATAGTTTACGTAAAAAAGTCGTGTCATTAGCTAACGCATTACTTCATTACATTACATATTCGATAAATATTAATATTTAATATTATTCATTATAAATTATGGAACAACATCAAACTTCATTAACAAATTCCACTTTAATTGACCTCGGTCAAGGCATAAACTGTGTATATATGTTTCGCACGGCAATCATGAAATATAATACATAATACATAATATATGAGACAATCGTTGTACAGTGCTAATAAATAATTAACAGCATACCAAGTATATATAAGCAAATTTGCAACGCGGTTTCATTATCATTTTAGATTTAACCAGTGGCGGCTCGTCCATATGCACTGCGGAACTGCAGCACCCCCAAGCAAATTGAGAAAAATGGAATATTATAATATACATCGTCTCTGTTCTGGCAGAACACACTAACTGGAGAATACTAGTTTTGAGTAATTTGACTTTTAGTTGTTAAAATGTTTGAAATGGTCTATCATGTGAGTTTATTAAGTAATCGTAAAAAGAATGACTTTAAAATAAAGACTGTTTATTTATTAAGAAGGTTTCCAGACGGTAAAGTTTGAAATAAGGAACATTTTGGTATAACTAACTCAATATGTAATTTTTCCGAATTAGTGTCTTCTGCCAGAACAGTGACGACATACATTTATGTATTTTATATGAAAATATCAATATGATTTATGCGTGAATTAAGCTCGCCTGCGCATCGATATATCCAATAATTATCATATACCGTGGTACTGCAGTACCATTTTCAAACGGATATGCTCGAATTGGCGCAGGAGAGGTGCGGGGAGCGGGGCACGTAGCTGGGAGCTTGATCGGTACTGCAAGCCCCACAGTGTATCGCCGTTTCTGCGTTCGTACGTGAACATGCGCGTGACAGCGGAGGAAAGAAATATAGCTTTAATGATTTATTAACATTGTTAAAAAAATCTGCAAGCAATTTATGCAAAGTTCTTTATTTTAAAAACTTATTAATATAATTATAATTCATATTTAATTTTGATGTTAATGTTAAAATATAATCCAAATAAAACATTTTTTTTATTTTTAATCAACCGTAGCACCCCCAGATATCTTATCCACGAGCCGCCAATGGATTTATCTCACAACTCTGGAAATTTAATATCGTAATAATTACTAATTACATTAAAGTTCAGAGGTCGGTAATTGTATCGATATATTATCTTTATATATATAAAAATCTCGCGTAACCGTAGCACAATTATTAAAATTCTTCAAATCATACATGCACGAATTGCAAAGTGACAATCACGCTATTGTCATCAATCCTGATATAACACCAGCTGGAGAGCACGTGCGTCGATTCGATGTGCCTGTTGTTGACGACGTTGCTGGAATCATGGCGACCGCACATCGACGCGAGAAATCGTGATTCGAAAAAGAAAAAATAATCTGGAGTTCATCGCTGACACACACCGTTCATACGACGCTCTCCAATATCCGCTAATTTTCTGGAAGGGACAATACGTATATTGCATAAACATTAAACAACAAGATCCCGCCACATGTAGTTCATTCATTATGAACATCATTACTCATTTTGAACTGAGAAAATGAATGATTGGTGTTTTTTTTGTTTTTATCAGCGGTTATCGTCTACAGCGCTCCATTCCTCTTTCTGTCATAGATCCCATCCCCACACACTTACAATACATTCATTATTTTTTATTTAACAACCAAAATATTCACTAGAAATAATTTATATTGCAGAACAATGTTTGCCGGGTCAGCTAGTATTTATATAATATGTATAAGGCGCAATGGGCGTAATCATGGCCCTCATATCCTGAAGTGGACCCTCTTCCTAAGGTTAAAGGCAGTGTAACGCTTCAAATGGTGTTCGAGGTAAAGTTAAGGGTAGTCAGTATATCAAAAATGCATCACATAACCCAATTAGAGCAAATTTGTGATGTGCGTCTATCTTACTTATCTGGTCGATCCGCCACGTCGACCCCCCTAAACCCGGGTCTTCATGTTACAATCCTGTCAACCCATAGGCGTGATATGTACTATATTTGAATATCAATAAACGGACATAATATGCATTAGAAATATACAATATACCCAGTGGCGCCTCGTGGATATTATATCTGGGGGTGCTGCGGTTGATTAAAAATAAAAATAAATGTTTATTTGGATTATATTTTACTATTTACATCAAAATTATTAAAATTAAACATTTAATGTGTTTTTATTTCATTATAAAATTGATTCTTCTGTCTTTTTTCCTTGAAAGAAGGTCTATTACCTTTTAGTTGCTCTCGACAGCAGGTCGCGCCGCGCGTAGCCGCTGTACCCGACAACTTTTGCAACACAAAATACTGGCAAAGCCGCAGTACCAGACAAAGCTCCTAGCTGCGAGCCCCGCTCCCCGCGCCCCTCCGTCGACAATTCGGGCATATTCCATCGAAAATTGTACTGCATAAAATCACGCGATGCGTCACTTTCTTTTTGATATCAGTATCGCGGTGTATGATAATTATTGGATGTATCGAGCTTAACACGCTTAAATAATATTGATATTTTCATATATAGTATACGTAAATATATGTTTATTATAATATTACATTTTTCTCAATTTGCTTGGGGTGCTGCAGTTACGCAGTGTATATGGACAAGCCGCCACTGAATATACTTATTGGAAAAATGTTCTGCGAAACGAACGATTCTGATAACATTTTTTTTTATTTTGTTGTGTATTTAATTTAGGCATTCGTAATTCACTTGAAACATCGTGACTCTCAGCCCAATAGGCTCAGTCCTGTCAACCCTCGTAGTCCAGTGCGTAAGGCGCTGGCATTTCATCCGATGGCTCTGGGTTCGATTTCCAGTGAGTTCACAATATATTTATGTGATTTTTTCAATGTCTGGGTGTTTGTGATTAGTACACTTACTAATTACACTACTGTCTTTACGCCTCATGACTTGCTGTCATGTTAAAACGAATAGATATATATTATAATATAATCAATCAATTCATCAATTAATTGATGGCATATATCTAAAATCACCAGTTAAATTACCACAATTTGTTGATGGTATATAAAATTTCCTAAAGTTATTTAAATTCTTAAGAGCATACATCGGTGAAACGGCAAATAATTTGTAGTGTAAGTAGGTGCGACGAAATTTCGCACTCGTCGCCAATCGGAGACCGACAGTCGAG
Source organism: Rhyacophila brunnea (assembly GCF_057557595.1). Classification (NCBI taxonomy): domain Eukaryota; kingdom Metazoa; phylum Arthropoda; class Insecta; order Trichoptera; family Rhyacophilidae; genus Rhyacophila; species Rhyacophila brunnea. Next base: position 10,989,682 of record NW_028232816.1, on the reverse strand, counting down.
GTGTGAGCACGTCAATTTGTTTTGTCATGGCGTCGGATGAATATATTATTAAATCGTGTAAAGATGACTAAAAAACTAAAAAAGAAAACATGTCAATGAATATACTATTATTATTAGTAATATGACAATAAACATAACATTAAATGGACGCATGTTGAATTTTTATGACAAATTATATTTCGTTCGGCAGGCGTCATTTGCACAAACCGCGCATCACCTAGCCACGATCTTTTTAGACCATGCCTTAACAGCTGAAGTATAGCGTTAAGTTCAAGAATTTCAAACAAGGAAATTGTCACAAATACCCCGTATATTCAAGGTTTAAACAAAAAATTTCATTGTTCCTGGACCAATTGCAGTAAAAATAAGTACACGATTAAATAGTGTTTTAAATAAAAATACTGGACGTCAAACGCTGTTTTGGAAAATCCATCCAAAAGCCTTAGGCATAAAGCCCACCAAAAAAGCGTTCGGTGCGCTCACTACTGAGTAGGCCCCCTCCCACCCGTGCATTACCCTTCACCTATGTAATAAGGGGCTCAAGGAGCACAAAATAATTATTATTATCAGCATATCTCATAACAAAGCAATAAAAATATTATTAAATTTCTCGGGGCTTGTAATTAATATCGGACACGCAATAACGAAACAAAGAGTTCACTGTTCTTAAATAATGGCTTCTCGCCCGTCTTATCGACGACGCTTCGAGGAGCGTGATTTTTGTTGTATTTTCGTTAATTCGTATCCCCGAGAAGCCAAAAAACGATGACTCATGGGGCTGGCGGGCACAATGCGTCGTCAAGTCCAGTGTGCGCTGGCGTATTTGATTACGTTGTATTTTCGATGATTCACATAGAAAATGCGCGAGCGCCCCGCAAGCGTGCTTTAGTGGACTTTATGCCTTAGATGTTTCAATTTTTTCTTCTTCAGAAATAGTTTCATTTACATACGCAATAATAACATATTCTGTAGAAGTGGAAAGAAGTTTGTCCATGTAGGTATAAAAATTTTCTAAGATCAAATCGTCAAAGATTCACTTTCGAAAATTTGAAGCATTATTTTATTATTTATTGTAATATAGCGTTTTATTTTTAATTTTTTAAAAATATATTTCATATTTTAGGAACCTATTATTCATTTTCAGCACCTAAAAATCCTAAGCCTAGTAATGATATTATATCGCAAGGAATTAACGGCACTTTTAAACACTATAGAAAGATTGGGTTTATAATCGTATCTGGGACTGCGTATGTATGTTCTCTCAATCCTTTTCTATGGTTTGGATGCAGTGGCGCACTCAGAATTTAATTGGGGGAGGGGCAAGGAGGAGAATGTGAATTAGTCCCATAGGCTCTTTTTCTTCTTAATATAATTATTTTTACATATTTTCACAATACACGGCGGCATGTTTGTACATTTTCTCCTAGTTTTTATTAAATTGGAGGCATAGTGGCGGCAACTAACTACTGTGTGACTAACAGCGACTACGCTGGTCATGCGTGTCTAGTAGGTATGCTAAAACATTTCTCAAATAATATCGGCTGTGCTACCCGCTTGGTCTAGAGCAGCGGTTCTCATGCTGCAGCCACCAGCGCTTAACATAGTAATATTTCAAAAATGTATTTATGAAATTGGTTGAATATACATGACTTAAATCTATCCCAGGCTGAAATGATCTATTACGTGTTTTTGTGATGAGATCATGTGTGAAATAGTCCATTTTTGAGAATTAAGTCAAATCAAAGAATTGGCAACAATTGCTTTATTAATATTGTCGATTTTACCTACTATTGTATACTGTGAAAGATCATTCAGTGTAATGCACTTCATAAAAAACAAATATCGAAGCCAGTTGACAGATGTAAACTTAGAAGCAGCCATGCGGCTCGCATTGGAAAGAAGGAGTATTGAGGAATTTCCATTTACATTATTTTTAAATAAATAGATATTTAGGTGCTAAAACGTTCAAATGTCTTTTATTACGTGGATAATTGATCCATTTTTTTAGTAAATATAATTTAGCTTTAATTTTTTCAATCACAACAAAAGTGAAATTTGGTGCGGCCACCAGACGTTTACATAGAAATGTCAATGTCAACTGTGCGGCCACAGTTAAATTTCACGTGAGAACCACTGGTCTAGAGAGTTACAATATTTATGCCGAATTCCACTGAAAGCTAAGATTAAAGGCAGTATGAAACACTACGTTAACGTTTTTCAAATTTTGTTTTAGTTCAAATTAAGGGTACTTATATAGTGAATTATTAGCGATTTTTAAGACTCAATCCGACACGCCGGACCCTCCACATTCCGAACCTCCAGACTAGAGCCATGTCAACTCGCCTCAGCCATGACCTACACTACTCCGGAATTCGGGTGCACACTGAGAATTTTTTGACAGTTCCATTAGGGATTGGGTTTCAAAAAAAACCCGACAATAGTGTTTCGAAATTTTTGTCTTAGAAATTAAAATCTATGAAATTTTTCCAAAAAGGGTGCTGGAGTTTTATTTTTCATCATCGTTCATCATTTTTTGCCGTGTTTTTATTTGTCTAAGCCCAAGGTATAGTTTATTGGCTTGAAAATGTTTGGGGGGTGCCAGGGCCCCCTGCCCCCCCTGTGTGCGCGCCACTGTTTGGATGTATGAATACTAAACCAGGAGATGTCTCGGAGAGTTAAGACTTCTGAGATGCGGCTATATAGACGCATCCTAAAAACTCATTGGACTGACCGGGTGACAACATTTTGAAGTTTTTAATAGAATGAGAAAGGGCAACACCTCGGCCAAATTATCAGAAGAGCGTAGCAGAAGACCACGTGGCTCAATTACTCACTGGGAATCAGACCCTGATGCCTTATGCATCGGACCATGAGGTTCACTCACAAGTTTCCCAGAGTTAGTTCAGAAGAAATAACTAGGTATTTTCTTTCGGTTTGTCAATTATTGTCAACTGTTTAAACAAATATTTTCCTATTACAGTACACTCTCAGTAATCCGCCGCTCGTTTATCCGACAACTACTATAATCCACCGTTATTTTTACTAGTTAAAAGTACAACATTAAGCTCTATACTTCGCCGGTATTCGATGATCAAATTCAGTAGTCCGCTGCGTACAAGTATACAACGCAGATGAGACGAGTTTATTTTGGAAACTTCTCTTCGTAAAACGTACGTTCATCGCGAAGAAAGTAATGCACCAGGGAGGAAAGTGCCCAAGGACTGCATCACAATAATTATGCAGTGCTCCAATGCAACCGAGACACAAATTGAAGCTTTGGTCATAGGAAAAGCCAGGAATCCTAAGCCATTCAAGAATATCTACCTTACTGAACAACTGGTTGTGTCAAGTGATTTACTGTTAAAATTTAGTTGAAAAATATGTATAATTTAGTAAATACTTGATTTTGATTATAAATAAAACCTTAATTTGCTAATAAGTACAAATTTCTCAAAAAAAACTATTTTTACGAAATACCTGTTTTAATTTTTACCATATTTTGTATGTATCCGCCGCTTTCACTAATTGTACACTTGTCTGGTTTTTGGGGTGACGTATTACAGAAAGAGTACTGTATCTCCATTTAAAGCTGCTTTTCAATCTTGCAGCTCAGTTCTACTTTCCACTGTTAAATCATTTTTCTTTATTTCCACGTGCCATGGTGTCACGTTCGTGTTCTGAAAAAAAAACGCAAAGCTTTATGCATGTTTCAATTAAGTAATTTAAGCAATTAATGTAGGTGTATTACCTAATCCTTTTTGCCGGTTTCATATTTATATAATACTCCGTCTTTTAGAGAAGGTTTTTCAACGTATTTTATATTAAAATTTCTGTACGCAAACCACGCGATTACAAACACTTTGCAATATACTTATTAAAATGCACGCATGCGCAAACAGTCGCATCATAGAATGCACTTTTAAAAATAGAATAGAATTTGTTACATACAGTGTGCAATATAATTATGATAACATGTGTTTGGTTTTCAGTACGAAACTGTGCCCACGACTGCATTACAAAATCTGCCAAATATTTTCATCGTCTCTCTTTCTATAGGTACTCTATTGGATTGGTCGTATTGAATCTTGTTTTGTTTATATGGTTACACGCGAATGCCAATACCATAATCACATTACCATCCCGTAACTTGAGTTAGTGTGCTATTTATAAGTTATAAAAATCAGCCAGTGGCGAAGAGTGGAGGTAGGCTGTTAAGATCCGACATAATTAGCGCAGAGTAAACTTTGTCAGTCAAGCGTATTTATTTTTATTGAACCAAGACTACAAGGTGTAACTAGTGTTTGTTAATTTGTATAATTCAATTAAACCCTGCCTAATCCCAGCCATAGTAGGTTGTAATAGTAAAAAAAAATATATTTTATATATTTTTTAATAATTTTATAATAGTTTTTCTACAAACTATATAAAATTATGTCATTAAACTATACATACTCTTAGATATTTTATAGATAGAAGAATATATTTTATCGAGTACTGGCTGAAGTACCCGGCTTCGCACAGGGTCGCTTCGTGGATACATTTATCTTAGATATTTAAAAAATAACAATAAGTTATTATCTTTTTAATATTAAAATATCTGTGAAATACAATATGGCAATATGAAAGTAATTCTATTAGGAGTAAAAATCCAACAAAAGAACACTAAATTAAAATCGAATCTAAAATATGCAAACGTTATTAATTCTATATTCTATTCTATATTATTCCTATCCTTTGTATTTAGAAATCTTCGCAGGTGTGCGCACAACAACTGACAAAAGTTTCATCGCGATCGGATGAATGGTATAGAAACGCATACGAATAGAAGAAGAAGAAGATGGTTGTACTAATTCAGAAACCTTCATGGGTGTGCGCACAATTGGTCAAAATTTCATCGCAATCGGATGAATGGTATAAGAACGCATACGAATAGAAGAAGATAGAATAGAAGAAAAAGAAGAAAAAAATGTTTGTACCAATTCATAAACCATTGCGGGTGTGAGCACAATACTTAAGATCAAAATTTCATTGCAATCGGATGAATGGTATAGGAACGCATACGAATAGAAGAAGAAGAAGATGGTTGTACTAATTCAGAAACCTTCGCGGGTGTTGGCACAATTACTGACGAAAATTTTATTGCAATCGGATGAATGGAATAGGAACGTATACGAATAGAGGAATATATAATAGAAGAAGTAGATGGTTGTACTAATTCAGAGACCTTTGCGGGTGTTACCACAACAACTGACGAAGGTTTCATCCCAATCGGATGAATGGTATAGGGACCATACGAATAAAAGAAGATATAATGAAGAAGAAGAAGAAGAAGATGGTTTTTTCTAATTTAAAAACCCTTGCGGGTGTGCGTACAATAACTGACGAAAGTTTCATCGCAATCGGATGAATAGTATAGGAACCATACGAATAAAAGAAAATAGAATGAAGAAGAAGAAGATGATGATGATTTTTCTAATTCAGAAACCTTTGCAGGTATGCATACAACCACTTACCAAAATTTCATCGCAATCAGATGAATGGTATAGGAACGCATACGGGACAGACAGACAGACAAACATACATACAGACATTCATTTTTATATATAAGATATAGCCTATACTCTTTGCGAAAGTGCAAGCAATAAGTTGACAAAGTTTTATCGCAATCGAATGAACGGTATGGCAGCGCATAAAATACGAGCAAACAAACAAAAATTGTTTTTTATATTATAGGCGGGTTGGATTTGGCAGGGTTTATTTAAATTTTAAACATTAACCAGCACCATCTGCAAATTGTATTTTTAGTACGATGAAAACATATAAGTATGACCGACAAAGTTTAGTATGCACTATTTATGTCGAATCTTAACAGCCTACCTCTACCCTTCGCTACTGCCATCTGCACATTGAATATTAAAAACTGACAACACTGTGTAAATTATCTGTTACAAAACTCCTTTCAAAACCACTGAAAAAAAGATTCTATTACGCGTGAGGTGTAGAGGTTTTTCACAACTCTACAACTGACAAGCACTGAAGAGCATAGACAATAACGCATCGGAAACGACACAGTTGATATAGAACTCTTCCAAAATTTAGTCAACACGAGCAGCTCATCCGTTACCTTTTCATATCTAAATTCAAAAGTATTATTATAAACCTTTACGGTCAAAACATCGTAATTGTTACAACAAGTGCTAATACGTCCTACCCTAGATAGCACCCATAGCGGCCGAAAGCAGCCTTGTGTATAGAATAAATGCGCAAGTGTATCGATACCACAGTTCAATAGGGGAACAACTCAAAATTTAAAGGTTTTGAGTTAAGAATGTCATTCGATGTAGAAAAGTCTTCTCTTTATAATTCAGCAAAAAAAATAGTCAAAAATGTCTTCAATGTGTCATAAAATCGAATAACCCTTTCTGAGATTAATTAGTAATTCCGTTATATAATCAAATTTATTGGTTAATTCCTTATTAAAATGTACAATTTCATTGTGTATTGATGAATTCCACTAAATTAAATATAAAAAAACATACACTTTCAACGAAATCAAGGCTTTAACATTAAAATGAGAATTACTGCAAAAAATTCAAACGCCATTATCTTGGAACAAGGTTTTATGAGTTGTTCCCCTATTGAACTTGGGGTATCGGTATGTATCAGCGTATTGTATTCGAAGGCCAATAATTTCCAGGTATTACTAAAATCTGCAGGGCGCCGACGCGCACAATTTGAAAGCCTCTGCAGTAGGCGTTCGTTATATAAGATAAATATTTTTTAACGATCCATATAATATGTGATATTATCGTCTTTATCAGATGCAAACATAAATATGTACACAGTTCAACAACAAGTCGGGAAAAGCGACAGCACCTATTTCCATTTTCCAATATGTACACAAGACATGCTTATCTTATGAGCTGAACGTTTTATAACTAAGTCATTTGAAAACAAAACAAATCAACATATTATTATTGTGTGATAAAATTGAAAATTGTTTTAAGTACGTAGGTAATCAAAAACTGATAGACTTTATTTATACTGTTAGCTGCCATCTTTGTTGTTATTTTTAACACTGCTGTAAGTATCTACCAGGTACAGACCGACAAACTTATCTGAAGAATAGATGGGGGAGCCACAGTCGAAAACTACCCAATCAAGACTCGCAACTGGACAGCATCTGACATTCGAATTATGTTTTCAAAATGGCTTCCATGTGGTAGTTCGTAGTTATATTTTTGGCCGTTCTGTAAATACGTTTGTAGGACTGTACTGAAAGCAGTGTTGCCAATAAACATTTACAAAAATATGCCAGATAGGGTAAGAAAATAAACTAGAAGGCAGAAAAAATGTATCATAATTAATAACAGTGTTTTTACTAACTAATAAAATAAAATAATATTTTTATTATATTTGATTTAAGTTTTGTACTATTCCATTTGACTCGTTTTCTGCGACCCGGGTTTCGCCTTTCGGAATCTTCAGGACAATCCGTACTCACCAATGGTAAATACAGACTGACAACAAATTGATTATGATGATTACATGATGTATCGAAAAAACAGAGGGGATGGATACGGAGGAGTAGCGATTCTGGTGCATAAAACACTGGCATCTAAAGAAGAAAGAAAGAAAGACGGAAGAGCTAGGAAAAATAATTATAAAGCTATTTAACAGAATAGGAGTGAGGATCTGATCGACGGATCCCCTTCTAGAAGAGAAGAGGCGATATGACAGCGAGTCGCAGTCAAAGCCTCGGTAAAATCACAAAAAAAAAAAAAGTTTGAGGCTTTCACGGTTTTTTTTTTTATCATAGTAGATTTTTGGGTTTCCAGCGATAATGGCCTCTGCAACGAGCCCGAAACGTCGAGTAAAGAAGAATGAAGGACACACGGTGGACATCCAAAAATTTACTACGAATACCGTTAATTCTAACTTATATCATAATTTAAGTGATATACTTAATAAAAATTAATTAAAATTTTTATTACATACCTATCAAGTCAAGGCTCACACAAAAAAAATATTACAATAGAAATATATTATGAATATTGAACATACATAATTTTGAAGAACACTTTCTGAGAAAATATATTATAACCAATAGAAAAAATATTTTTGAAAAAAGTAAGCCACCCCGGCAGGGAATCGAACCCTGCATCTCCTGGGTTTACGCCCCGTCCGTCGCATTTACCTCTATGCTACGCAGTGACATACTAATTGCGACAAATTTTAGAAGAACGCTGATGAGTAGGTATTAAAAAGGCCAATAGTTAAAATTTGTCGCAATTAGTATGTCACTGCGTGGCATAGAGGTAAATGCGACGGACGGGGCGTAAGCCCAGGAGATGCAGGGTTCGATTCCCTGCCGGGGTGGCTTACTTTTTTCAAAAAGGTTTTTTCTATTGGTCATAATATATTTTCTCAGAAAGTGTTTTTCAAAATTATGTATGTTCAATAATCAGAATGGTACATTCTTAAATCTTGTGAATTATTCGTCGAATAAAAGAAATACGTAATTATATATTGTGAATAATTGAAGTGTTTGTAAAAACCCTACATAATTATTAATAATGCATTCAATAAGCGTATAAATCGTCAAAACCATACAAACAGATCATTAATAACTACTCACTAATAACAAAATCGATAGGCGTAAAATTGTAATTACTCGGTAATGCACCTATTGGAAATTTAATGGAGTTTACTAATGAGAAATAGCAATAGGTATTTATAATCTATAATTGGTAAGGCTGCCAGGCTTTAAAAAGTTATATTATGCAATACAATAGTTTTAAATATAATATGTAGGTAATAGGTACCTACTGTTACACTCCCGTATTGTCCCCATTTGGGGATGTCTCTGTGTCTTTGGAGAGGCCCGAGTCTGTATCAAATCCAACAAATAGTAAAGCGCTGACTACGAAAATAATAAATAATAATAGAGCCGAGTCGGCAATGCCGTAGATTATGACCGTTGAAAATATTGCAACGTCGCCGTTTTTCGACAACGCTTTCGTTGAAAGCAAAACACAAGATGGCGGGCAGAACGCTACCAACAGCCAAATCGCAAACGCGTACATTTCGTCCTCCGTAAAATAAATTATTAAAAATGTAACTATTATATAATATTAACTTAAATATACCTTGCCGTTTCCAAAACAATTCCGGTGTGTTATTTGTTCACTTCCACATCCCGAATCCAGACGAAAAACCATACTAAAAATAAAAGTGACAGCTTGTTTCTCACTTTCGAAAATGAAGGAAAATGATACTACATAATAATATTATAACGAGCTTCGTACAAATGGAAATATAAAACAATATTGATTTTTAACAGTTGGATAGAAGTGGAAATGTGTAAACATTAGAAGATTGTGTTTCCATACATAGATAAGCGATTTTTTTTTGAAAATGTTATTTTTACTAGAGAAATTTAAGATTATGTGCATGTGTAAACAAGGTAACTTTTTTATCATTTTACGCACAAGCTTTGACTAGCCTGGTACTGAATTTTGCATCTTGTGACTAGAGTTGGGTATTTCTCGAGAAAATCTCAATCTCGAGATTCGGGATTTCCAGAAAAGATTTCTCGAGAATTCTCGAGATATCGGGAAATTAAAAAAAAAAACTGTAAAAAGTCCTAAAATCAGTGTAAAAACAGACAAATTCCAAAAAATATGTTTTTTTTTAAATTTATGTAAGACAAACAATTAGAAGTAGGAAAACAAAAATAATTCAAAACATTTCTTATTAAAATAGACTGTCAATCACTGCGTTTGACAATCGCGTTCGTTTTTGAGACACAAAATTTCCTGACGTTGAAAAATTGCGCTGATTTTGAGTCGAAGTTGGCTTAATTGTGTTAAATGTCCCGATCAGTCTGTGAACGTTTTATGTTTTCTGTCTACTTTTTTCATATAGAAAAATCGTTTTTCGATTAATATTTGATAATAAAGAAATCCCGATTCCCGAGAAGAGATTCTCGAGATCCGGGATTTCCCGAAATGCTAAAAATCTCAATTCTCGAGATTCGGGATTGAAAATCTCGAAAATTTCTCGAGAATTCCCGAAACCCAACTCTACTTGTTACAGACACAATGCCATAGTGATGTTTACTTTAGTCAACGAATGATATAAAATGTAAAATCTCGTCTTTCGAATATACGTATTGTCGAACAAGAACTTCTTGTCTATGTGTTAAAACTATGAACTAACAAGCTCCTCCCATGCAGTTAATCGTACTTCCGTTTCAAATAAGGAACGCCCCTAAATTTATCATTTCATTTTACGCTTCCGTTGTGTACGAGTCTCTCAATTTACGTAATTTGATGCATTTTAGAATAAAAATATATATAAAACGACCAGGAGTGATATTAAAATTATTATTGGTAAACTTTTGGTTTATTGCGAAGAAGAAAAGGGGTCGCATCTAAAAAGAGATCTGATACATTATTTAAACACACGTTGCCACCATCACAGGTACGTCGCTGAGAAGTCTTCCATATGCGACTACAGCGACATTCGGTTACCTACCGACGAGATCTTGTTGTCGGACAGTAGGTACTCAGGCACCCACACAAAGGGAAAAACTGCCATAGTTAATAATAATTATCCAACGATAATGTTAATGCTAAAAAGTTAAAATAAAATGAAATATAGATCGGAATATATGCTTTAAATTCTCATCCTGCTAAAATGACGTAGAGGCATCTTCACCGTCTAAAATGAGGTCACAGGGTAAAAAGATTTTTTTTAATATAGAAAAAGACCCTTCCATAGAAAAGCGAAGGGGGGTAGATATATAATAGATTTCCGTTTGCTTTTTCCCGTATTTTTATTTGCGTCAGAAAATAATTTACTTTTAAGCAACCCTTCTATTGACTTTTATACATTATAGACTTTCAGATACAAATACTCACAGCAAATCAGAAATAGCGTATCTGAATATTTTATGATTCTGGATACGTTACTTATGTGGTGTCGATAATTAAAAAAGATACAGAAACACTGAGGTGACAACATTGAGAGACCAAAGAGGTTAGCCCCGCAACAAGATCTGTACCGTTGACTGAGGGTTACCTACCTACTTGAAAGAATTATAAATTATTTTAACAAAAACGTGCCTTATGAAAATATGGGCTTGTATTATAACTAGGGCCCGGATTTGTATGCAACAAAAAACATGGTTATATACATGCACGTATGCACATAAAATCAATAAAATATGCACTAAAACCGAAGAAATATGCAGTTAAAAATTGACATTTTTTGTGGGAAATAATTGAAAATACCCACTTTACCCAATATTACCGACAAAAAATTGATTAACTAGGTAGTTAATAATTTTTCAACATAATACGATATCAGAACAAAAAACACAAACAAAGAATATAAAGTTGATCAATTACAATTTTTAAAATAGTTTTTTCACAAGTACCTACAAATAATTGAATAATAAATGCAATGTAAACCAAATGCCCGAAAAGAAAATACATTATTTTTTTCAATATTATGCTCTGGAATTAAATTTTTATGCATAGGTATCTGTCAGTATTTTGTTTATATGCGGAAAACTACCTCTCAACGTCCACTTGGGCAAACTTTAAATAATAGTGCCCGAGTTGACTTCACTTTTTCCACTGATAAATCCACAGCTCGGAGATGGCATTAAAAATGCAAGTGCAGCTAAACTATCTTCCTCCCTAACTTAGTTATATTTCGATAAAATAATTTAAAAAAACTAAAATTATACATTCAAAAGCTCTAAAATATGCATTTATTTATGAAATATGCACTAATGTCTCAAATATGCATTTATATTATATGCACAATAAAATTTTATTTTTGGATTCTGTGTCTTTCAAAATAGATTTCTGTGCAACTCTCATAGCTGTACATACACCCTAATAAAACATGCACTAGCATATAAATCCGGACCCTAATTATAACCATTACCCCCACAAGGGGGGTTGCTAGGGCTCTAGCCTGGGGCCCGGCGTGGCAAGTCGACCAGTTAAATGGAAAAAAACACACACCACAAATTTACTCTAATAGTAAAAAAAGTCGCCTGCGGTGCTGTTTTCCTAATTGTTAGCACTAAAAGACATGTAGCTGTGGGATGTAATTTGATGTGATAATATGATGATTGATATAATTAAATGATAATTCGCGCGTAAAATTTTATTTTATAATCATTTTAAGTGTGTTTCCTGACTTAGACAAAATGGCCTTTTAACCAATATGGCGAAGGGTTCCATGTTGGATACCACAAAAGAAGGTCTCGATCAATAATGCGTCATAATATGCTGAGTGCCGATAACTCAATAAATCAACTGGATTTATTTAAAAATCGCTAAAAATACTTAACCCTGGGGTTCCGTGGAAACCACTTGGGGAACACTACTGTAGAAAATCACACTGCCCTTAACCTTGGCGATATATAGGAGGCCCGCCATAGATCACGGTCTGGGGGCCCGCTTCAGGATGTGGGGGCTATGATTAAAACACTTATGTAATTTCTGGAATGTGGTAGATGTGTCGATGACAGCAACATTAGTATTATGCGTTTTTTTTATCATTGACTTACTCAATACATACAAGATTTTAAAATGTGCAATTTTTATTATTGAAAATACACAATTTTAGAAAAAAATCTCACATGATTTTTTTTACAACGAGTGACATTCATTACAAACATAACCCATTATTAAGTTGAGTGTTCTTTCTTTTTAAACTATCGATTTATCTGACTCATGTGAATTATTTATAATAACTACGCTATCCGAGGTATTCCAAATTTCGTCAAAAGAATGCTAACCAGCTTTGTAATTTAAAACTGAAGGTACTAGTAGATATCACTAACATAATTTATAGTTAGCCTCAGGGTAATTAGAATCAAACTAAATATATGTGGAATTTATAATACACCCGATAGCGTACTCATTAGAAATAATTATTAGTGGATTGATAGCAGTCACTGGAAGATGTCAGTAATGCTTCAATTACATTATGATGCACGTCGCGTCACGCTGTCACGGCGACAAGTTTAGTCTATGGTTTCGTCATTTTGCAGAATATTTTGAACGATCACGATCTCTGTAAATTCAATAATGAACCCCTACCTTATCACTATTAATACATTTTTTTTACAAATACTTCTACTATTCATACTTTGTTTGTTAAGTATATTTTGTATTGTGATCCTTGACTTAATAGGTAGGTGATCAAGTTTTTACCTACTTTATTGTTTTAATTTATTATATCATCATCATCAGCCTGAATCTATCCACTGCTGGATGAAGGCCTCTTCAAGCTGCTTCCATTTCTCTCGGTCCTGTGCATTGCGTTGCCACGTACTTCCGCAGAACTTTATGCTTTCATCGATCCAGCGGCCTCTAGGTCTACCTTGCGGACGTTTTGTACTTCTTGGATACCACTGGATGATTAGATTTGTCCAACGATTGTCTCTTCTTCGAGCTATGTGCCAGCCCATCTCCATTTAAGGCTTTTAATAAACTCTATTACATCGCAAACCCTTGTCTGCTACCTTATCCACTCATTCCTCTTTTTGGGTTTTATAGGCGATGAGAAGGCGTTCGGTTCGATAAAGAAATGTTCAATACTCGAAGCACTCAGAAAACAAGGAATCCCTGGGCGCTATATAAATATTTTAAATAATTTATACAGTAGCGCAACAGCATCTGTCAATCTCCATAAACCATCGCGCAGATTTCCTATCAGCAAAGGAGTCCGACAAGGTGATACAATCTCACCTAAACTATTTACAGCTACCCTTGAAGACTTATTTAGGCAATTTATTTTATAAGTAAGAATAGCTGTATTCGTTGTCAGTGTGTATTTACCGTTCGAGTGCACATACTGCCTGAAGATACCGAAAGGCGAAACCAGGGTTGAAAAAAATTACTCAGACGGAATAGTAAAAAACTTAAATCCATTAGAATTTAAATTCATATTCCATCAAGTACACTCGGTCGATAGTATTGATATTATGAAAGAATTCTGTTAATATATCACATTAATTAAAGTACAATTTGTTGATGAATCAAATAATATAATTTAAGTAGCTTTGTGTGCATTTCAGATGTTTTTTTACCATGTTTTTATTAGCTCGTATTCTTGTTTGTCCCGTACAGATTTTTTCTTGTTTGTCCAAGATTTTTAACTAACTTCCCGACTAGTAGCTAGACATTGAAAATTTTAGAATATATCAGAACACGACGGGAATGCATTTTTTAAATACTTTTGGCCATCTTTAAGCAGAATTGAATTCATTTTCAGTTAATTCTGTTTTGTATGTTTCGGAAAAAAATTGTTAAAAGTAATATTTACTACTCACTATTATTGGTTGCTAAGTGGGTCCTAACAACTAAATTATTAATATATACGTGCGTTACTATGGAAATCAATATGAAATGTCAAAATGATATTTCAGTATTCTATATTTATTAAAACATAGAATTGTCAAGTTTATATGATTTAACAGAAAATTTAAAAACGTGGTATATAAAAAGTTCCTTTTATCTTGTAATTATTTAAACTTGAACATGCGTAATATAAATTATGTATATTACGAAAAATATAAGTACATGTTTTAAAATTAGGTTTTACTAAATTGCGTTTGCTTTGGATGCGTATTAAGTTTAAGAATTAGCCCAGGGACCCTCCAAGTATAAACCCGGCCTTAATCGCCTGGCAAGCGAAAGATGTGTGTTCAAATTAGAGATGGGAAAACTGGTCGATTTTGAAGACTAAGTATACTTTCTACCAGTATAAAAAAATACTTAGTATAGAAACTTGTTCCAAAATACTTACTAGTATTTGGAATACTATATAGAGCGTTGGGCGTGCGTATGCGACAAAAGTTTCATACTCAACTGAAACTAAAACCAACTCCTTATTAGCATTAGAAATACGTATCGGCTCAGAGAACTCAGATTGTCTATGGGCTTCAATAGAATCGCTAAAAATACGCTGAGCTCCGCTTGTCAAAAAGTCCCATTTATTACAAAATTTTAAACACATTTTAAATTTATGAGTTGTTTTTCTGTTAGGTTACAATATTCTTGCCTCTGTGTCATCTCACCAATGTGCTGCGACACAACATTAAGACCTATTATTCATACATTCGAACGCAGTAGACTAATAAATTAAAATATACCTATATTCAAGTGCTGTAACGTTCGCGCGCATTTAATGTCAATAGTGTTGAAAGTATACCAACTGGCGAGTGCACAGAACAGCGACTCGCGATGATATGATCACAATTTTTTTGGAATAAGTTTATTGGGCCACACATACTGAGTATTTCATTCGAAACTTGAGTACACAAACTGGTAACAGTATTTCCAACTCACCTCTAGTTCAAATGCTTCACCGTGCAAGTGCTTAAAATCCATTATTTAAATTCAGTAATAAATCGAACCACGTGGCAATGTAAAGTAGAATACAACAGGGATGACAACTTTGTGACATAACTGACGAATTAATAAAAAAAACAAGGCATTGTATAACTTCCAACTAAGAGCAAAACATCAGTGGGAAATAAATTTTTTAACAATAATAAAATTAATTTGTTTGTGTAATTATACAATTATTGTTTATTTTTTGTGTTTGCGTAAGAGCGAAAGCTCGCCGTGAGGAAAGCTCATTGCTGTTATGCAAAGCTCTCCATCACAGACAAAAGAGTATAATTATTTTCTTCGGCAATTATCAACAATTTAAATATTATTAATTATTACGAACGTGCTAATTATTTTAGTCGGAAAATTATTATGTAATAATAATTTAAATATTGTTTTTTTTTAAATACTGCGGGGCTTGCACAAAAGTTAATGTGAAAACATTATGTTTATTTAGCTGTTGTTTTTATTTAATAAAACGCATTTTTTTGTAGTACTTATTCCACTTTTAATCAATAGATAAGGACCGGTTTCGTCCGCCTCAGTGGGACATTTTCAACTGAATGCATTTTTTTTAAAACAATATTTATCAAACAAAATCCAAAGCGATAGAAATAATATAACAATAGGTACATAAATAATTATCCGTCCAATAATACCTTCCCAATAACAGATTAGTTTAAAACTAATGAGGTTGGACATTAATATTTCATACTACGTCAGGGGCATTCAACAAATTATTTTAAATATTAACAAACCACAAAATATGAAACAATCTACACTTACAATAACATTAATATCAACAAATAATTATGATTAGTCAAAATTTACAATAAAAATTTATAAAAAATAAAATAGACAATATTATCAATTGAAGTGAGATCGAATACAAAAACAAATACAACCAATATATTTAAAAAAATTAAAATAATAAATAATGAACAATATATAAAGTTATGTTATAACAATCTCAAATATTAAATAGGGTATAATAATGGAGAAGACACAAAATATAATTGATCATTTAACAAATTAGAATTGGGCAAAAAATTATACCTATTAATTTCTAGGATATCCTGTTTATCCAATTTTATAGATTTCTCATTCAAATATGAATTAATCTGATATTAAAAGAGTGATTATTTAAACTTAAATGATTTCCAAAAGATGAAGATTCATTACCATTTTTGGCACAGGCTAAATGTTCTTTGATCCTAGTGTTAAAAGAACGTCCCGTTTGTCCAACATATTTGGCATCACAAGAGTCACAACTTAATAGATAAATTCCACTTTGGTTAAGTTTATCTAATCTATCTTTAGTATTCACCAGTATTAAATTCAAATTTTGTGTGTTGTAAAATGTTACATTGAAAAGTTTTTTTTATCTATTTTTCTTGAAATATTCTCAGACACTCTTCATAGGAAACATAATTTAATCCAGCGCTTTTTAACACTGGCTTCATCTATCACCAAACCTGAGGTCACATTTAATAAAGGTAATTTTTTAGATTTGTTGGCCAGAATGCGATCAATCAAACGTGAATCATAACCGTTATTAAAAGCGATTTGTTTAATTGTCTTTAACTCCAAAGCAAAACGGACATAGGAACCATTAATAAACGATGTATAAAAGCATGGAAAACTGATAATTTATGTGAGATATGGTGTCTAGAAGAATTATTAATAATGTTATCACTGAAGGTATCCTTTCTAAAAATGCTAAATGTATGTTTGTTATTTGTAATATTGATTGTTAAATCCAAGAAGTTAATTGTACTGTTCCCTAGTTCCATTGCGAATTGAATTGACTTATTAATACTATTTATGTATTTAAAAAAATATCCAATTGTCTTTCCGTGCCTGACCACAAAGCTACTGGTATAGATATGTAGATATCATCTACATATCTATACCAGTAAATGATATTCCTAAATGAATTTAAATTGCCAATCTTAGATTCGACTATATCCATGAAGAAATCTGCCAAAATAGGAGATAAGGGACTACCCATTGCCAAACCATTAATTTGTCGATATATGCTTCCATTAAATTTAAAGAAATTTTTATTAAATAAAAATAACAATACAATGCAGTTCCACCATGAATTGACAGTAAGTTAACAAAATAAAAGTTTATTTATTTATTTAGACTTTTTTATCAAGACTTTCACAACATGAGATTTACATTATAACAAATATTACCCTCATAAGAAGAAGAAGTAAATATATATGTTACACCGAATGTCTGAAATTGCGTATTACACGAAATCGGCAATATTTGCCTAATTCATGAATAAGACAATGGGCTTGCATTATTCATGAATTAGGCAATTTATCTGCCGAGTGCGTGAATTTGACAGGGTATGGAGTTTTTAAACTGTCAACATGACAGTAGAAAAAGTGTATGTAATATGGATGGTTTTATTAGTTATAATTGGACATAATATAATATTATTATTATTAGGTTATGTTAGGTTAGGTAAGGTTTTTTAATTCTGAATTTGAATGTTCATTTTGAGGTTAACTAACAAGTGTCAACAAACTATCAAATCATACTATCACAAACAAACAATCGACCATTGCCTGAGACCCAAGCAAGAATCAAATCGCGAAAATACCTTTTATTAAAATTCTTCCATTATCATATTATAGTTCTAGATTTTTTTTTGGGCATAGTAAATGGATATGAACGTCATTGTAGTTATTGATTGGTATATTTTTATATTTATAATCAATGACGTTTGACACATTTGGTTAGTTTGATTAGTTGTAAAAAATACCACCGGAGCGCTACTATCTAATTTGCCCAATGCATGAACTAGGCAGAAAAATACTGTCGAATTCACGCACTCGGCAGATATTTTGCCTAATTCAAGAATAAAGCTTGCATTTTTCATGAAATAGGCATAATTTTACCGATTTCATGTAATACGCAATTTCACACATTTGGCGTAACATATTATATACAAATAATAAAACATGAGTACAATTTCAATACAGAAAAATACAATTTCGAATACAAAATATATAGCACGTCACAGAAAATGTCATCGTCTTTGAAGAGCGCATTGACTAGTCTTGCACTCCTCGATAATGGTGCCTGATAAGCTTGACTGGATGACACGGTTCCGATCCAGAATACATCATGGCTGCGACCACGTAGGTAATTATCAGGCACATGTAAATTCAAATTCTTTAGGAAGACAGAATTGGAAGCCATCCCTCGCGATAACATGCGAAAATGTTTCAAGAGCAGAAGAGACATACGAGATTCAAGAGAGTGAAAAGTTAGCATGCCTTGTAGAAAGGCAGTAGGAAAAAAATCATTTGACGAATTATCGAAATACCCAAGACTTGGGTATGTGCTCCTGGGATATTCCCAGGTGTAAAATATTACTGATGGTTCACCACCAAACGTAAGGCCTCAATTGGACTGAGTGTTGTGCGGAGTGAGTTGGTTTGGAGGGTTCTATCTTTATATTGTCTTCACAATACTCAGAGATTATTGGATGTTTAAAATGGAAATTTGTAGAGGTTTTATATTTTAACTCTACAAATGTCAAGTTGTTGTCTATGGTCATAGATCGATCATAGACAATGATAATGAAACGAAAACACAGTTGTCATCGCGCGCTCTCCAAATGTGGTCTACTCGCGCCGCTTGTCCGTTCCTTTTTTAATATAAAAATTCCAAAAGTATAATTTAGATCTCCATACTCAAACCTTAATCAATAATACTGTTATTATATTGTGCCGTGTATTGAACTTTATTTGCACCTGAAATAAAGCTAATAATCACCAACAAGTGTCTCAATCTACCTGCCCCAACACATGTCACACACAAGCAACCTTCTGATGATAAACATAATATATGCTGGATCTCGCATCAAGCAACACAAGACGCTGGTCTATAAATTATAGCATATTTACATAAAGTGATATCATATGTGCCAGCCCTTTGTCACTTGCATTCGTTTAATCTTCATTATAATTGCTTTTTAAAGTGATAAAACTTTAATACAATCTACTGCGGATGGTATTAATAATTTATTACATGAGAATAAAGAAACAGTATTGTATAAGTAGGTAAACAACTATTTTAATAATATTAACCTTGAGAACTGCGAGACCGCTTTTAGCCTTGAAGGCGCACTAAGAAAATATGCCTCCAGATAATAAGATAATTCCAGCTTCCTTGCATTTTTTTTCGGAAAAGATCGTAAACATTCGCCATCCGCAACTGATAAAAAATATTAATAGATGGCGACCGCTGAGATACTGTCAACCCTTCGTCGTTTCGCGCGGGAATTTTGAAAAGAGCGCGCGCCCCATTAGGTTAATGGCGCGAAAACCAAAGAGACCATTTCCGGTTAGCATTGCATGCCAGAGATAATAGAGCTTTCACTAAGCCAAAGAGGGATTCCTTCAATAGTATTATGTGGGTATACTTTTTACCTAACTTACGAGAGGAATTTATAATGAGGTCCCGATTAAAATTATTTACGTGTTTTAAAAAGATCTGTTTTATATGCTGTAAAAATAGTTGATTATTTATATTATTTTACCCCACCATTAGCGTTGCTAACTTAACTTTTTTCTTGCCAGATCTAGCATTGTTGAATAGGCATCTAGCATATTATGGCATTCAATTTAGCGTTTTTCGACCCGCCAACAGCTTAAAACTAATCATAAAAAAAGTTAGAATTTTACAACAAATTTATTTGAAAATAAACATGCGAACATTTCAAATCGTAATAAAAAAGAAATTACATGCAATTTGATACAATATGATATAATCAGGGAACTCAGAAATAATGGGATCTGAAATACCTAATGGGTAAGGAGAAGCAGGCAGCCGATCTTGAGTAAGAAAGAATACGGCATAAATTTAAACACGTGTCAAGAATACGTCATGCGTCGAATACTGACAACTGCTCTCGGTTCATGCATTGACGCTCATTTAATATTGGTGTATTACACACACTATTGCAGATCTATAATGCGTAGTTCATTTTCGTAGGACACTCGCACATTCAAAACCCTGTATCACAATTTACTGTATTGGTATATAGCCTATCGGAATTCTATTTTTGTTCTGTAGATGTAATTATTACATTATAAATCATGACTAAATTTCGAACCAGGATTAATTTTTATTTCTTTGACTTATTTATAAACTCTTCTTCAATGCTCTCGCGAAAAAAAATGATAATGATTACAAATTTTTTTGAAATGGTAGTTTCGAGAGACTTTCTTAATTTTGAGAAAATCTATCAGTTTTTTGGTCATCTCGCTTATTTTCTTATCCGATTTGCGCATCTATTCTATACACAAGACTACTTTCGGCCGCTATCTAGTATAATTAAATCTTGTGAATTATTCGTTGAATAAAAGATAGTTAATTATAAATTATTAGCAAGTTCAAGTAAGTTACATCATAAAAAATATTGGAGAAATCCACGACGTCGGTTAGTAATCGAAGTAATAGGTATCTACTTTGATTTAAGAAACAAAAATCGATTGCCAAAGTAGTTTGATTTGGAAGAGCGCTGATGAGTAGGTATTAAAATTGACCAATAGTTAAAATTTGTCGCAATCAGTATGTCACTGCACATAGCATATTGGTAAATGCGACGGATGGGGCGTAAACCCGGGAGATACAGGGTTCGATTCCCCGTCGGGGTGGCTTACTTTTTTCAAAAAAGATTTTATCTATTGGTTATAATATACTCTCTCAGAAAGTGGTTTTCAAAATGATGTATATCTAGGATAGGTTTATATCGAAGTATTAGCACTTAGCATATTGGTAAATGCGACGGATGGGGCGTAAACCCGGGAGATACAGGGTTCGATTCCCCGTCGGGGTGGCTTACTTTTTTCAAAAAAGATTTTATCTATTGGTTATAATATACTCTCTCAGAAAGTGGTTTTCAAAATGATGTATATCTAGGATAGGTTTATATCGAAGTATTAGCACTTATTGTAACAATTATTACAATAAGTTATAATAATGAATAATGATACAGTCTAGCCACCGCAGTCTAGGTCTCCCGTGGCTGGACTGTATCATTATTCACTGATACTGGACTGTATAGAAAGAGACACAGCATCCCTGAGACTGAGGCAGTGGAGGGAGCTTGCGGCAGACAGAGAGGAGTGGAGACGTTTCCTGGAGGCGGCCAAGACCCACATTGGGTTGTAGTGCCGATGATGATGAATGATTCATGCCACTGTTGTGCGAAGGAAAAGAGATAGAGTGACACATTGTGAAAAGAGATAGAGTGACACAATGTGTCACTCTATCTCTTTTCCTTCGCACAACAGTGGCATGAATCATTCATCATCATCGGCACTACAACCCAATGTGGGTCTTGGCCGCCTCCAGGAAACGTCTCCACTCCTCTCTGTCTGCCGCAAGCTCCCTCCACTGCCTCAGTCTCAGGGATGCTGTGTCTCTTTCTATACAGTCCAGTATCAGTGAATAATGATACAGTCCAGCCACGGGAGACCTAGACTGCAGTGGCTAGACTGTATCATTATTCATTATTATAACTTATTGTAATAATTGTTACAATAAGTGCTAATACTTCGATATAAACCTATCCTAGATATACATCATTTTGAAAACCACTTTCTGAGAGAGTATATTATAAACAATAGATAAAATCTTTTTTGAAAAAAGTAAGCCACCCCGACGGGGAATCGAACATGGCACACTATCTTTCTGTCATGAAATGGCATGATTGGAAATTGCAAACGTTCGGTTGTTTTTGGAGATTAATTTATTATCTTGTGGTGTGGTAAATGGTGATTATTGGATGGATGCAGCGCTCGAAACGGAATATTTTACGAACCGGAGCGCTCAATATGTTATGAAAATGTTAACATAGTTATCTAATTGCTTGTGTATTTTATAAAAATGAGTGTGTTATGCTGTGTCCACATTGGCAACAAGTTGCTGGCAACCTCATTAAATTTCGATTAAAATAATTTTTGGTCAAACTAATTTTGATAATTATCGTAAAATTTAATGAGGTTACCAGTGTGGACAAACTTTTAGATTTTTCATTAAATGTCAAATCTAGCTCACTGACAATTTAATATGTCCATGAGACAGAGCGATAATTTTGGGGATTTTACGAACCGAAACGGCGCTCCGGTGCGTTCCAGTGTTCCATGTTATGATGTTTTTCAATTGTGGTAAATGGTGATTAAATTAATTACATCTATTCAGAAAACTATTAACTCATTTAATTAAGGATTTAAATAACAGTGATTGTGGTAAAGGTCGATTTTTGTGACGTGAAAGATGGATTATGTTATGTTATGATGTTTTTGCAAACGAGATGCTTGGCACTGAAAATATATACACATTGTTATGTTATTTAACAGGAAACTATTAAATAACGTAATCCATTCAAAATGCGCGAAGCATATTATTATGTACGTATTAATTCTTAATATAATAACGATAAAGCAGAAACCTGTTTGTTCAATAAGTCGAGTGTTGTCAATACTAGCATTGAATATACATAATTTAAAAACATCTCATGCTAATATACGCACTGGAAAAAATCATTTTGTACGACACCCGACTGGACTTGAATCTGTATCTGCTGGATTGGCGCATTTAAGCTACGGGCATGTTAGTTAATTACGACGATTTTAACTAGTAGTTGTTACATGAAATGTTGATCGAATTATGTTGGCTTTGGGTTTTAGTATTTTAAATTAAGATAGGTATCAATTAATTCTTTAATTACCAAACGACGTCGCGGATTACTCCATTATTTAATTTTTATAACGTACTTAAATTTGTTAATAATTTAATAAACTATTTTTTTATTTAACGAATAAGACGCAATATTTGAGAATGTAACATTCTATAATCTATATATTGACTATACATAATTATAAAACATCTCATGCATAATATTATATACACTAGAAAAAGGCATTTTGTAGAAAAAATACGACACCCGACGGCATGGCCCCCTCATCCTGAAGCGGGCCCCCAGGCTAGGATATTTGGCTGGACCCCCTACCTATCGCTAAAGAAAAAGGTAGTGTGATGCTCTACAGTAGCATTTTCCAAATGGTGTACGCGGTAAAATTAATGTGTATTTAGTGTTTTTTTGTAAGAATATTTTAATTTAATACATCTATGTATTTGAATTATGGAGTTGTCGAGTATCGATACACAATTAAAAATTGTATCGTATAGCCACACAATTTTAAATAACGCCGCAGACGAGTTTATTTTACTATTAGAGAGAATATGTGATGTGTGTTTATATCACTTATCTGGTCGACTCGCCACGCCGGGCCTTTCCTGAGCCCGGGCCCCAAGGCTAGAGCCATGTTAGCCCCCCCGTTGTGGGAGGCATACCCGACGGTGTAGGTATATAACGGCAAACGCGTTTTTTGCAAGCTAGATGCATATTCAAATAATTAATGCTAAACCTGAAGACGAAAAAAATGATAACATGGCAACGTTGTCTGAATCGTGCAGTTTTTATTCATACTTTATTTATTTATAGTTGAATGCTGTTAACATAATAATATAAAAAAAACGGCAAGACTAACCAGTTGAACACATTTATCTACCTACTACAAAACTTTCGACTTTGACATTTACTTAAACAATATATAATTTACTTACCTATATGGCTAAAATAAAGAAAATCTTAATAAGTACCTATGTAATCTAGCATAGTATCCAGTGCTGTAGTTGTATTTTAAGCCTCCTATTTATAGGGGTATTATTTATCAACTATTAAAAAAATGGTTAAGTAACCAAATAAAGACAATAACAACATGACATTTAAAATTTAAAATAAAAAAAAACAAGTTATAATAAAGAAAACTAAATAAAAAATATATATAAACGATTAATTATTGCTAACGAAGTATAGAAAATACACATTACATCACTGAAAAGTGTGTGAATGCAATAAATGAGATGAGAATATTACTGGATTTTTTTTATTATCCTACTTAATATGTTTATTAAAAATACGTAATAATGCAGAGTTCCAGAAACATTGGTACATATTAGAAAAAAATGGACCGAATTGAATTCGAGCTCACATATTATAACTGTACAGGTAAGTGCTTTTATCTTTTGAGCTATCGATCCGCTGATGACGTAAAATCGTGACTCTACATGAAATAACTCACATATCGATTTTATTAATTCCATTCTTTTCTGAAAGAATTTATAATTAGAGAGAAATAAGTTATACGTAAGACACTTGGGTCGCTAGATTAATTGGTGAAAACGACTCGCCAAACAAAGAAACAAGCAATATCTGGCAAGCGAAATATGTGTTTTCGAATTCCAATTGGTATTTTTTTTTTCTAATATTATGTTTTTCAGACTTTTACAAAATATATGTTATCATAATGCATTTTATTGGGTAATGGTTTTATTGGGGAAAAAAGATATTTGTAATTTTACGCGTGTATATAGCTGGGTATTTTATTTATCACAACTCTGGTTACATCCAAAACCAACGGTTATATAAAATCAAATCACTGTAAGTGCGGTTTTGACAAACCTTTTCTAAACTAAAAGGCTTTGTAAACGAATTATTATCAAAGAATTTCTCCAATCGAGTTAGTATTTTCCATATTCAACATTCGAGCCGAGGGTTTTTCATTTGATTTTCTTTGATTTACCAGAATTACGAAGAGTAGACGTTTTATATTGGAGTTTTTTCATGACGGCTAAATCCTAGGTTTTTTTTTTCAAATTAAATATAAGAGAAAATAATAATATACAGTCAGGGTTACCATATATGAAAAAATGAAAAAGGAGATCAATCCTATCAAAAAGTTATTGGTGTGATTGTTTGTGGCGACAGAGGTGAAGCTAAGATTTTGTTGAATATGTAACGTCATCGTTGTCAATGTATTGTATGATAACTTTTCACGGAATTTTCATCATCATAGTAAACCATCCCGTTAGCTTCTACCAGGGATCTCCGCATACCGTCGATGTTTTGTAAAAAGGGCGAATCAACCATTTTGGCGAAATCGAGATTTTAATGAGAATACAATATGTACCCCACTAGCTTTGTTGTGTAAAAACGGCGAATTTTTATCTCCACAGGAAAGTACTTAAAAACGATAATCGACTAAAATTAAATTAATTAAAATTACGAAATAAAAAGCAAATGTGACATATTAGGCCTTTTAAAATGTTATATAATAATACCTATTATAATGACAGTATTCTTTCTAAGCTTTATTATAAACTTGTTAGATATTTATAATCATTTACAGGTAAAAAACAAATAAATGTCAAAAGTTAAAAATCCTCCTCCTGTAAAGTAGCATTTTGGTTAATTCGCCCTTTTTACAAAACACCGACGATATGTACTTACAAAGTTACCCATCAGGCCCTCGTATTCCAGTGCGTAAGTCGTTGGCCTATCATTTGGGACTCCGAGTTTGATTTCCGGGAGGTCACAAAATATTTATGTGACTCTCAAAATCTGGGTGTTTGTAATTGTTTCACTTCTATTACTGCCCTTATTTATGACTTAGCTGTTGGGTTGGGGTAGCATTGGGTCGTATAGCTTGTTGTAGTGTTAAGAAGAATATAGGTATTTTCTTGTTATATTTGAGTGCGTAAAAGACAATATATGTCATCATCATCATCATCATCATCATCATCAGGGGCGCGACAACCCGGTGTGGGTCCTGGCCTCCTCCAACAGCTCCCTCCACCTGTCCCTATCCAGTGTGGCCGCTTTCCAATTTGGTACCCCCAAAATACGGCAGTCTTCTTTGGCCTCCCTCTTCTTCTACGTCCTATTGGATTGCTGGACATCACTCTCTTTGCCGGTTCATTGTCATTCATACGGTGCACATGACCTAGCCATCGCAGTCTCCCAATCTTAATTGATTGAACTGCGCTGCAATCTTCGTACAGCCCGTAGAGCTCAGCATTATATCTTCTCCTCCAATTGGTGCCATCCCTGATCGGTCCATACATATGACGATCATCATCATCAGCCTGAATCTATCCACTGGCGGATGAAGGCCTCTCCAAGCTGATTCCACTTCTCTCGGTGCTGTACGTTGCATTGCCATGTACTTCCGCAGAACTTAACAATTTCATCGATCCAGCGATCTCTAGGTCTACCTTCCGGACGTTTTGTACCTCCTCTTGGGTACCACTAGATGACTAGATTTGTCCAGCGATGTTCATTCTTGGATCTATGTGTCATATGTACTAAATATAAATGTAATCCAGCGATTTTTGTATTCTTTGTTGACCAAAACCATAGAGTATTTCACGCAGCTGGCAGGCCGCCTCGAAATCAAAGAAATTCACTTCCCACGTTAATTACTCTTCACCGTCTCTATTCTTGGCCTGGAACGCCAGTTGACACACTTCAGTCTGGAAGTATTTTTTTACGTCGTTAAGCCACTGGAGTCATCACCGTCATCCCTCTGGCTGTGTCGATGTTAAGTGCTTCCATTCTGATGTGTCAATTATCCTTTATGTGTATCCCAGCAAAGTCTTAGCAGACATTATAATTCGTTTTACCAAGAATCTTTCTGAATACCATGCACTCAAACACCACTTGTTGCAATATTTTTAATAATAATTTTCAATTATTTTAAACATTTTTTTACATAAATCGAAAGTTTAAATCAGTTGGTAGTGTTCTATTTGTATATGTTCTACATTCAGGTACTAATCACATAATACATACAAGTGCATGTTTGAAAAATTTTAATATGCAAATTTCTCTAAACAAGTGCCTATGTATTTTATAAAATACATTAATATGGCACGAGTATTTTTTAAATTCATTATTTCAGTTTGGACTCTTATTTTTTGATTGCTCCCGTGGGTACATCAGTGGCGAAAAGTGGAGGTAGGCTGTCAAGATCCGCCATAAATAGTGCACACAATTTTTTTTCTTTATTGAAATAAGACTACAATAAATTTACAGATGATGTTGGTTAGTTTTTAAAATTCAATACAACCCTGCGAAAACCAAGCCAAAATAGATAATAGTCAAAAAATGCTCATCTATCTATCAAATATCTAAAATTATGTAATTAAATAATTCATAACTTTGAATATTTTATAGATAGAACAATATTTTGTATGTATTATAGTTTGGTTTAGACAGGGCTTAATCAATTTAAAGTGTAATATGTATTCTTAATCCAACGAAAACAAATAAGTATGAATGAAAAAGTGTGCACAATTTTGTCGTATTGCCTAAAATATACCAAAACTATTATGATTTGGTTTAGGCAGGGTTTAACTGATTTTTAAAAACTAACATCACCATCGGTAAATAATTTCAATAAAAACAAATACGTATGACTAAAAAAGTTTAATGTGCAATATTTATGGCGAATCTTAACAGCCTACCTTCACCCTTCGCCACTGGGGTACATAATCTTTTGACATACAAATGATATAAATACAAGCTTATATTATTTTGATCATAATAATAATATTTAATTGTCGTTATTAATAAATAACACTGACATGTGAAAATGTCACAACTCCCGCCAAAATTTAATTATGGAACGCGCATTCGCTCCTCACTTCGCGGCAATAGATTTGAAATTGGAATCCTCTAATGACGTTAGGCCGCCTACTGGGTACTACAGGTGAATATTCCATTAGATGAAAGGTGAAATAGCGAAATGTCAAAATGGTTAGGTGAGTGGATAAATTCGATTGGATTTATTTATCGTGGACAAGGGAAATTTGATTTTGATGTACGGGTCTAAAAAACTATTGTCGCCCACCATAGAGCGGATATGATAGCATTGACATAGCAAACGGGATGGTACAGGCAGTAACGCTCCGAGGGGATAGGCATATCGTGCGTTGCATAGGGGCGGCACATAATACAGAGCGGCGAATGAAGGAAGGAATACAAATATTAACCTTATCACTGTCAGCCAATTTTTACTAGACACAATATGTCGACCAGCTATTTTTGGAATAAAATAAATCCCTTAAAAATTATGAAATTGGAACAGAATGATACATATTTGTGAAAACTTACCAAATCAACACGTTTCTCGAGTTTATCGTGAATATTTTCACACTATGATAAATATTGTTTATAAATAAACAGTTTATTCAGAAGTTATGATGTTTACAAGAACGCACGAGTTTACTCGTCCATGGCCTCACGAGACATACTTGCTTTGACGGGTTAACTCGGCTCAGGTTAAGACTTTTGAGATTAGTGGCGGTTTTCCATGGTAATAGATACATATTGTAATGGCGGATTTTCGCTCTAACTAAATTTTTACCAGGGTGCCTCCAAACCTGTCAGTGCCGCAGACCTCCGCGTATTTAAAACCGCCACTGTTTGATAGTAGGTTTTGTAAAAATGCACTTATTACAATTAATTAGATGGTGTTTATAAATAAATTTAAAGATTTTTAATAATCTATTTTTTTATTCAACGAATAATTTATTTGATTTAAGAATGTAACATTCTTTTATTGAACATACATAATTTGAAAACACTCGCCGTACGTATTTATTTTATTTCGAAGGTTTTTACCTTAAACTTTCCCACTTTATCATGTTCGATCATAATATGGCCCTACAAAAAATGGTCAACGTCTAACCAGTCAAAACTCTCTATCTCGCTTTAAAAGTTGGCACTGCCAAGAGAGGTGCTGTTAAAACTGCACTCATTGCAACAATTACAACTAACTTATTGTAAACATTATAATAGCTCAATAGAAAAATATAAAAAATTACCCTCTATAGCCTCCAATAGCGGCCGATAGTAGTCTTGTATATATTATAATAGATGCGCAGGTGGATAGTAAGTTTGCCTTTCGGTATCTTGCGGCACTGTTTCAGTCGGGTAGTATAAAATGCTCGTAATATTAAATGTATAAAAAATAACCGCGAATTTTTAGATACATAATATTTTAAGCACAATAACATTCACATTATTGTATTGACAGCAGAACTTATGTTACCAAATTACCAAGGTAAACGTTAAATAATCGTTAAGAATTGAATATTTGTACTTTATCTTATCCAGCATTAATTATTTTTATCGCAATACGAAAGTGCGTAAGTAAATATTTATAGGTTATATTATTTTTGAAATTTGTTCCACAATTCCTTTTGTTTACTCAGTATGGATCCAAAATTTGAAGTTTGACGTTTGGCATGTTTTTAAATTATGTTTATACATCGTAAAATAAGTTATTATATTATTTTAAAACAATGGCAGATCCAGCGATTCCGAGATCGTCTAAATCTAGTTCGCGGAGATTATCACGGTTGGTTTAATTTAATTTATATATTAACCTTATTATGTTTGCGTTTCAAAACATAACCTGCAAAACAGTCAAAAGATTTAATGTTCGTTATATTATAGTATAATATACTAGATACTTCTATAATATTGTGTAAACGGTCAATGGCATTTTCGCATAATTTCCATTAATAAACTCAGAGTTGAATTTTGGTATATAAAAGTTGAGTGAGGTGACTTTTATTATAGGGATGCTCTTGGAAAAAATATATAAGTAATAATATTTCGTCGACACTGGTGATATATTATTATATATTAGTGGTCATATAGATACCATTTGTAAAAAAGGCGCTAAAGATGTTGGGCGTTGTCTTGCATACTTCCCGGGTCTTTTCGGATGTTACGGTACTAAAAATTCTCTATAACTTCTTAGTTAGAAGCAGACTTGAGAGTGGGTCTATCTTTGGGCCCCGCATCAGTTGAAGTACGGCCTTATGGTGGAGAGAGTCCAAAAGAATTTTTTAAGACTCCTTTACTTTCGGCTGTATGGATATTATCCGTGGCTCTATCCGACTGATTTTCTCTTAGGGATGCTTACATACTGTAGCTTAAAATTTAGAAGGGATCTTTATTTAGCTACATATTTTTTCAGACTTATACGCGGCGTAAATGTAAACTCTGCCATTCTTGGTGATGTTGGCTTGTGTGTCTCTGATAATTACATTAGGAATCGAGGGCATCCGTTGTTTGTTCTCCCACGGTGCAGAACTAACCTGCCATTAGTAATGCCAATTGGGAGGGCAGTAACCATGTTTAATGAAATCGCTTCGGATATTGATATATTCCACTTACGTGAGGGTGAATTTAGGTGGACGTTGTTTTATAAGTTTTTAAGATAGGGTCTATCAAAGTTCACCCTGTGTGCTTCCATCTACTTTTATTTTGTTAATTATTTTATTTCTTATTTGATTACTTATTCTCTGTATTTTTATTTTTAAATTTATTAACACTTATTTTATGTCATGTCGTGAACGCTTTGAATTTATAATTTGTTATGTTCATTATATGTAAAATAAATAAATTTGATTTGATGACGTGTTTATTTAAATCGTGTACTATCTATCGTTATCTATCTAAACTATCGTGACAATAACTGTTGACACGTAAAAGTCCTGACTGTCTCTTCAATCTCATTCTTCAAGACGCGATGTTGTCATTCTATGGTACTATTTGAAAGGTAGTGAAAATCGGTTAACCTCAAAATTCATTCGTAGTTCGTTTTTTGCCGGCAGGTTCGCCACTATCGTTCTACTGCTCAGGTGCGGTAGAAAAATTCCCAACTGTCGCATGAAAATCCAGAAGCTTCTGAACTTTTTTAATTCATGCATGCAATCTTGCAGCTGCAGGATAATACATGTTTATACGTACATTTTCTTGTCAGCAGTAAATCCATTCACGTGTAAACGGGGTAATATTCATATATTTACGTTATTTAATTTTTGTTTCAGTTACCAGAGCGCTCACTCCGCCGCTCTCATGATGGCTGGAGCAGAGTCATCAGCGATGGCTTTGCAGCCGCGTCAGCGAACCGGTCTCGCCGGCTTCGTCTGTCGAAACCTCCTCACCCTCCTGACGATATTCGGCGTCGTCGCAGGCACGGTCCTGGGATGCTCGCTGCGGGCGTCCCAGGGCCGCTGGACGGAGCGCGAGGTCATGTACCTGCAGTTCCCCGGAGACCTCTTTCTGCGCATGCTCAAATGTCTGATCGTGCCCCTGCTGGTCTCGTCCATCGTGTCCGCCATCGGATCACTGGATCTTAGTATGTCAGGCAGGATCGGGTTCAGGGCAATCCTGTATTATATGACGACGACAATTTGCGCGGTGGTGCTCGGGATTGTGCTGGTGACAGTGGTCAGGCCTGGAGTAGGTGCGACGGCTGACTCGCCCACGGCGCCGTTGGCCGCCAGGGACGTACTCACGGCGGACACGCTGCTCGATCTTATACGGTGAGTGATTTTTCCCTTTAGATATTAATACTTAATTTAGTATGTAATATAATAAAATAAAGGCATACAATTCATAATACTATATTATATTAATGTCAGTATGATAAAAAATAGTTATGTAGGTGCCTATTATGATTTGACTTATAGACCAAGATCTGGGCTGAAAAAGGGGTACTTTTAACGAGTGGCAATCGATCACTGAAGTGCTTTCCAAATTGAGATACTATTTGGCGATCGGCTTTTGTATTTTTAATCAAAGTAGGTATTACTCGTACTTTAACTACCAACCGACGTCACGGATCACTCCAAGATTTTTTGTTGTAACTTACTTTAACTTGTTAATAATTTTAAATTAACAAATTTTTTTAGCGAATAATTCACAAGATTTAAGAATATAACATCCTAATAATTATTGAACATAGCTATATAATTTTGAAAACACTTCTGAGAAAATATATTATAATCAATAGAAAAAATCTTTTTGAAAAAAGTAAGACCCAGCAGGAATCGGACCCGCATCTCTCGGGTTTCGCGCCCATGTACCTACATAAACCACTATGCTAAAGGCGTCATTATTTTGTTGTCAGAGATTTACGTAATTGTTGGCCCGCTCTATTTGAGTGCCATTATTGACAGCAAACGTATTCATTTATCAATGGAAATATATAATATTTCAATGATTCTGGTGTAAAAAAACAAAAAATTTATGTGCTAGCCTTACTCAACTTTTTACTAGGATACAATTATTTATAGTTAAGCCACTAGGTTTATCAGCGATTATGTGCCATTAGTGGATTATTTAAATGCTGTACCTAATTGCCTTTAATACCATGTTATTATCTAACGATGTTCAAAAGTAATATTTTAATGGAGGCCTTTTCTTGTGCAAATTATGTAAATGTTGCCATATGGGAAAAGGTATAACGGCGGATTATTTAATTATTGCGCATGTTATTAGCCCGCTTAGCTTTAGCTTTCTATAGTACTTTATCCACATACTTTAATAACGATAAGAACCGGTTTCGTCCGCTTCAATGGGTCATTCACAACTGATACAAAATATATCTACATAAAATAAATACATCAATACCCTTTTACATAATTATTAATATCCATAATTTGAAAACACCTCAGAATATATACAACCACTATTTTTTTTAAATACGACGCCCTAGGGATTCGCGCCTATGTGCTCTACCAAGTAAGCTGTGTGCGTCATATCTAATTGCGACGAAATTAACCAGTAGTTTTTACAATATTCTCTAAAGCGCTTTCTAAATTGCGTAGACAATTTTTAGGCAGTCGGCTTTTGTATTTTAATTCAGATGATTAATATTATTTTAATTCGTGAAATGTTGTATCGGAAATATATGGCTATATGTTAAAAACCGTCCAACCTCTTTGGGTCGTATAGTACTAACATAAAATTCATCTCTAAATAAAACACGGTCCTTGTCGGTTTACACTTTGCAGGAAGCAAGCAGCAAACAAATTTTGAAAATAGCCGATATACTGGATTATTTGTCAGGTTAGGTTAGTTTAGTTTGGGTTAGGTTAGGCTTTCATTCTTGAATTTTGCCAAAATCAGCTATGAAAATTGAATTAATGTTATGTATTGAAATATATTGAATTGAAATGTATTGAATCTAATAAAATTGGAGACCGCATAGTATACGGTCATCTCTTTCCGTCAAGAAAGCTCACGACGAACTGTACCGCGGTGAAATGTTTTACGTACAAATTGCATGTAACCTCCTTGGATTGGCCGCCATAGTCCGGAATAGGTCGGAATAGTTTTACAGTTTGGCCTCTACTTGCGCACGAATATTTCTTAGTAATTTGTTAACATTGCCAATATAATGTTTTATTATGAGCACGTGTAAATACTGAGGAATATGTGTAAAAATTTCACAATATTATTCATTCATTTCAAAATTATGTTTATTTGCTTGCAAACCGTCGATTTGTTATTTTATTGTCTATGAATTAAAATTTATATAACAACTAGTAGTAGTAATATAATTTATATGCTAATATATTTTGAAAACACACACCAATATCACGTGTAAATGCCATTTTGTTGATTATTTTAGACTTTAACTTTAATTCACATACACCAGCGCGATCTGCTGGTTAAATCGTGCATAATATTATTTTCAAGCAAATTTACTGTTAAAAAGATATCGAATGTTAAAAAGCGAAAACTTCATATTTTTTGGACATTTATGTTATCGCGCAAAATAGCCGATATACTGGATTATTTGTTAGGTTAGGTTAGTTTAGGTTGGCTTAGGTTAGGTTTTCATTCTTGTATTTTGTCAAAATCAGCTATGCAAATTGAATTAATGTTCATATTGAATCTAATAAAATTGGAAAGCTCACGGCGAACTGTACCACGGTGAAATGTTTTACGTACAATTTGCATGTAACCTCCTTGGATTAGCCGCCTGTGTTCGGAATTTAAACGTATTTAGAGTTTAGCATCAATGAGGCCCCAGTATATGATAATATCAGAATCCATTATGAAAATAGGTCAGAGGTCAGAGCCAAAGCATGTTTTTTGTATAAAAAATGTCATAAATATAATATTGGTTTTATTTAGACATTGCAGAATAAGTGGTTGTAATACATCACAGCAGATAACAAGGAAATATATTTTATATAACATAATATGTAATCTTCAGACGTGTTATTTAAGTAATACCTACTTAATATATTATGTAATATATACATATAGATGGCATTGAAATGAATGATAATAATTGATTATTGTTGTTTATTTTGTAATCGTGTCAATGCCATTGAAGTTTTTTTAAAACCACCGGTTGCGTCTCGCTCAACATGTGGTTTTCAGCGACAACTTCGTACAATGGACACCTAATAAATAATAACTAAGTTTAGTATAATCTAATGCATAGTTTCCCAAACTATGGGTCGCGACCCACCAGTGGGTCGCGAGCGAATATTGAGTGGGCCTTCGCCATTGTATACATGAATTTAAAAAATAGAAAGTGATAAATTTGATATTTCATTCAGCTATTTATAATTCTTAAAAATTGAAATAAACTTAAGTTACGGAAAATATTGTGATAAAATAATAATAATTTGAATTGCCAATGCACTACAGATGGCTTGATTCGTTGCGTTGGATTTGTAACCCATTTCAAGACGACTTACCAACTAGTATGTCAACAAAAGCAAGTGAAGAACTCATTGATTTATCAGAAGAAACGTCACTGAAAAATAGTTTCAATCGTAAACAGTTAACGAAATTCGGGCTCTCAGTTGCTGATAATTATCCTTGCCTGTTCGATGAAGCTATGAAAATCTTCTTCCTCTTTACTACCTCATATCTATGTGAGGTCGGATTTTCAGCTATGGTTAACATTAAAACTAAATACCGAAATAAATTGGATATATCAAACTCACTGCTGCTAAAACTGTAATGAAGAAAAATAAGAAACAAATACATCCTTCCCATTGAAATTACTTTGTAAAAAAACCATGCAGGTGTAGGTATTTAAGTAATATTTTTTTTTATTTAAGTTGTGTTTCTTATTTCAACAGTCTTTTATTCGTAACACTTATAAAAAATATTTTTTTAATTTAAATTAGAACAAATAAGGCAGCATTAAGTAGTTCCACGACTCGCCACTAGGGAATCTGAGCATTACCAATATTTATACCCTCTTTTCTCTAAGCCAGCTAAGAGGTGGGTCCCAAGATTGGAAATTTTTGTTAGATGGGTCGGGGCCCAGTCAACTTTGGGAACCACTGATCTAATGCATTACGTATTTATGTAAATAATGACAATAATTATTCTACCACATTATGATTGTGATAAATATCCAAGAAATAATAATTTAGTTGTTCATTATGTTGTAGTTACCTACTATAAATATTTCTGTGTAATTTATATTAAATTATTGAAATTGAAATTTATTTGAGTATTTATTTTACATAATAATGAACATGACAAATTATCAATTCAAAGCGTTCACGACATGACATAAAATGAGTGTTAACAATTTTTCAAATTAAAATACTGGGTAATGTGAATGAATAATACAATAATAAAATAAGAAAAATAGAAGTACATGGAAGCACACAGAGTGAACTAGGTTGATAGACCCTATCTAATAAAATTTATAAAACAACGTCCACCTAAATTCACCTAACGTAAGTACGTAAAACATAGTTATTGACCTACCAATTGGCACATAGTGTATATATGCAGGGCCGGGTTTACCCGAGGCCATAAGCCCAGGGTCCCCAGTTGGAGGAGGCTCCGGAGCCCAAAAAGTAGATTAATCCTTTCAGCGCTGACGGCACAGCGTTTGTGTCCTCATTAGTTGACCATTAGATATCATTAGCATGCCATTTAAATGTGGTAATTAAATAGTAATTAAATGTTCCGCGGTGAAGAATAATAGTGATATTAACGTATCACAAGATTTGGGGGTGAATTAAATAACATTTGGGGGTCCATACTTTGACTTAAAACACAAATTAAAAAACAATATGTGAATTTTCTAGAGCCAGGATTCGATCCTGGGACCGACGACATTATAAGCCGCTCGGCCATCATGGGCATACATGTATATTTGTATTGTGTATCTATATTATATCAGTACGGAAGGGTGGAGGTAAATAGTGCACATTAAACTTTTTTAGTCAAACGTATTTGATTTTATTGAGCTAAGGCTACAATTTACATATGGTGTTGGTTAGTTTTAAAAAATCAATTAAACCTTACCTAAAGCAAACCATTATAGTTTTCGTATTCTTTGGGCGATACACCAAAATTGTGCACACTTTCTCATTCATACTTATTTTGTTTTCGTTGGATTAAGAATACAAAAATATTACACAATTGTTCATTTTTTTTAAATTCATTAAACGGAACTTCAGTGAAATGGCAAATAATTTTCAACTATAGGTGCGACGAAATTTTGGAGTCGCTGGCAATCGGAGAGCGAACGCCGAGCTCTGAACACGGGGGTATTAATTCTTAAATCGTGTAAAGATGACTAAAAAACGTTACCCATTTACTTGAAAAAAAAAACATGTAAATGAATATTTATTATTATTGTTACTAAGAGAACAATAAACAGAATATTAAATGGACGCATGCTGGATTTATATGACAAATTATATTTCGTTCGGCACACGTCATTTGCACAATCCGCGCATCGCCTAGCCACGATCTTTTTAGACCATGCCTTAACTGAGGTATAGCCTTAAGCACTGCCTAAACGAAACTATAATATATAAAACATATTATTCTATCTATAAAATATTTAAAGTTATGTGTGATTTAACTTTTTTTAAATTTAATTAATAGATAATATCTTATAGATAGACGAGTATTTTTTGACTATTAGGTACCTATCTATTATGGCTTGAATTAGGCAGGGGTTTATTTATTTTTAAAAACTAACCGATACCATCTGTAAATTGTAGCCTTAGTTTAATGAAAACGAATAGGCACGTATGACTGACAAAGTTTAGTGTGCACTATTTATGGCTGATCTTAACAGCCTATCTCCACCCTTCGCCACTGGTATAATAGGTATAGCTATATGATATAACTAGTTATATCTGTGATGATGTGATGAATCTTGTGAAGATAATGATAATTATTACGGAATGTCTGACATATGAGTGATTACATAAATATATAATTAGTTATTTGTATGCGCGTCTCGAAATCAATCAAGAATACTTACATTCCTCTTAGTACGTAATAAAAATATTTATGAGATTCCATATTATAGACACTTAACAGTCGATCGATGTCCTGCAGATTTACAATGAGACGTAGCGTGCATAAAAATATGCGAAATTATTAATTTAAAGCATCCGTCTAAAAAATAGTCAAACACGGTTCGGTTTGATTTTCATCAAAGAAATTATAGAAAACCTTTTTGTTTATTAATATATTTATATCGTGGGCATTCTGACAATATGGCCTATCTGACATAATTACTGAAATTCATGTTTTGTATCCATTTAATGTCAAAAAATCGTGCGGATCTTTTGCAATTTGTCCCATGTGTTAAAAAAAATATTCATAAAGTTATAGGGAAAAAACAATTTGGCCTATTACAACATTAAATAAAATTGGCGCCAACATGACCTATCTAGCAACATCCCTATGATAGCTGCGTTGTTAGTGTGTGCTCTTCGTTTTTTTTTTTAATAAATTTCATTAATAATATGGATAAAAAAAATTAATAGTTTTATTTAAAATATATTTTTAAATTAGTTTTATCGTTCTGAACAGTTAGCTATTTTGCAGATAGGACAGATTGCCAGAACGCCCACGATATTATATGGAGCTCAAACATAATATGAAAGTGATGGCAAAAAACGACCACTAAAATTACCTGAAGATAAGACGAAACCCGGGTCGCAAAAGACGACTCAAAATAGAATAGTACAAAACTTAAATCCATTAGAATCTAACGACCGTTGAATAAATGGCGTTTTTTTGATCGTACGACATTGGATGATAATTGTGTTCTGGGTTCAAGTAATTTCTTTACACTATTATCAAATTTAAATAATTTGAAAACACTTCTGAGAAAATAATATATTTTAACCGATAGTTTTTGAAAAAATTAAGACACCCCACCCCGCAGGATCGAACCTGCATCTCTCGGGTATCGCGCCTGCGCACATTGACCACAATGCTAAAAGAGTCATACTTAATTGCGACAAATTTTAACTAATGGATATTAATACTCACTGAAGCGCTTTCTAAATTGAGCTACATTGGCGATCGGCTTTTGTATTTTAAATCAAAGTAGGTATTACTTTAATTACTAACCGACGTCACGGTTCACTCCAAGATTTTTTGTTGTAACTTACTTGAACTTGCTAATAATTTTTAATGAACTATTTTTTTTATTCGTTGAATAAAAAAATAGTACACTTAATATAAACTTTGTTAATAAATTGCAGTAGAATCTATTTGGCTTTCATTTGTGTTTTTTTGACTAATAATAAATTAGCCCACAAATTTAAAGTTTACCTCATTTGGGTAATCTATCCGAGTTCCCTGAACCATTCTATAAAGTATATAGTGGCTGTTGGGTGTCTGTGCAGATTTTCCATATATGTAACTGGTTGGGCCAATATTCACATTCATTCCTTTCTTCCCACCTAATTCCAAATCCCTTATTTATTAGTGTCGTCGCTAAGCCAGGGTGACCGAGCAATTACGGATCATAAGACTACCGCGATTGCGAATACCACGCAGCTACTTCAAGACAGCCGTCGCGCGTGAGTCAACTCAAGAGAACGAACGGGTGCGTACCGCGTTATATAGAGTGATTCAAAAGTTAACTCAAAACATATCTGTCCGACCTTCGTTGCACTAAATCTGTTACGGTTTGAGTGAACGTCGCGACTATATCATCCAGCCTTAACTTCTCATCTCATCCGAACTCATTCATCTACCTCATTATATATCATCCCAAAACCAAAAGTGTACCGTACGCGCCAGACCTCTCAGTATAAAGTCAGTGTCTGGCATCCCGTGTAACCCCCTCCCCCTAGATCCGTAATCCATCAAAAGCATCACCTTCAAAATTACAGTCCACTGCTAAAAGCGCCACCAGTATCTAGCTAATAAAATATGTTCTACAATAATATGAGTGATATCATGTTTCTCAGACACTTCAATCATTTGTCGTCAATCGTCCGTCGGTACATATTTGGCCAAGTAATCACTTGGAAAATATACTGTGTATTTTATAGTCACGTTTAGTACAGCAGACTGTTAAGTACTATGTAAGTGTATTGTATCTTTCGCTATCGAAATCGTGTCATACTGCCAAGAGAT
This sequence comes from Rhyacophila brunnea, assembly GCF_057557595.1. Lineage (NCBI taxonomy): Eukaryota > Metazoa > Arthropoda > Insecta > Trichoptera > Rhyacophilidae > Rhyacophila > Rhyacophila brunnea. The sequence continues at coordinate 10,950,127 of NW_028232816.1, read as the reverse complement.
GTGCTTACTGTATATTAAGAGAGATTATGAATACCTATAGATAGAACGTTTTTTGTATTGAATCGACATACGTTATAACAGACAAGATTTTGCAGCAGTTTTGTAGGCTTTTAATTTAACAGTGTGCATCAAATCTCATAGGTACTTCTATTAATTATTGGAGTATAATTTCTTGCTATCAGTGAGCCAGGAGTTTTCAAAGTGTTCAAATCCCAGCCTATTGCCAAATCTAGCATTTTTCGATAGGCATCTAGCTTGCAGCCTGCATAAAATACATCTGGTTTGTGGCGTTTTTACTAGCGTTTTTTAATGCCTCTGACAGATTTAAATGTGTTGAAAAAACGCTAAATATTTAGTTTATTTATTTTCATGCGCAACAAATTTCTAACTATCAGATGCTTAATGTAGATAGGTCGGCAACTATCTTAGTGAGATATAAAACACTTTTTTGTATATTACTCAGAATTTCCGCGAATATAAAATAATAATTTAACAATTATTCATCTAAAATTCTAAAAGATAAATGTTCTTTAATTCATTATGTTTGTCCTATAAGAAAGAAGCTCTCGTCTTCAAACATGAAACGAAAGTTGAACGTCGTTGACAAATTCATCACCATCATCGGCCTGAATCTATCCACTGCTGGATGAAGGCCTCTTCAAGCTGATTCCACTTCTATCGGTCTTGTGCGTTGCGCTACCACGTAATTCCGCAGAACTTTTCCATTTCATAGATCCAGCGGCCTCTAGGTCTACCTTGCGGATGTTTTGTACCCCTTAGATACCACTGGATGACTAAATTTATCCAACGATTGTCCATTCTTTGAGCTATGTGCCCAGCCCATTTCCATTTGAGGTTTTTTGCGAACTCATTGACAACTCGTTGACACAATATAGTAGGTATTTGTTGTTGTTTTTTTTTTTTTAAATATATTTATGTTAAAATGTGTGGTTATGTGTACTACTAGATTTAAAAAAATGTCTCAATGGTTTCACTAAACACAAAAAGATTGGGAATCACTATGGCGTGGAGTGTATGTCGAAGCCTGGTTACATGTAAGTTGTACGTATGCAGTTTATCGTGGGACACTTATTCGTGCGCCGCAGTACGTGAAACATGAGTTCGTATAATATTTTATCAAATGACGAGTTCTTCGTTGAACACTTCACCGTAGAATACATTTGTACTTTCTTACAAAATGCGGCGATAGTTTGCAAATAGTACTGTTTCAATTAGATTAACCCTAACCTAACCTAGTAAAGACATCTCCACATGCTGTAGCATACGAACAAATGTATTCCATGGTGAAATGTTCAACAAAGAACTCGTCATTTGATTAAATGTTACACGAACTCATGTTTCACGTACTGCGGCGCACGAACAAGTGTCCTGCGGTGAACTGTTTACGTACAAATTATCGGATACGGTCGAGGCCTACGAATGAATCTGCCGGCAATGTTGCCATTCTATTGACGTCGAAATTACAAAACGAAGGAGAAAATGATACGTTGTCAATATCAATAAAAATCACTGAGTTTCCTGTAGATACATTTATGTCAAATCCAAATCAAAATGTCAATCGGATTATGTATCGCGTCTTTCGATCTGATATCCGCGGGCGCCTATTCCGGCAAATAATTTCTTATCTTGTTAGGTTTTATTTCATTATTTTTAGATTTGATTCGTTAAAGAATGGGTTATAGCTACCTTTGTAAGGATTCAATTGCATTTGGACGTCTAAATAAAATATTACAGTGTGACCGCCCATCAGGGTTGCCAACACAGAACAGATTAATAACTAGAATTCCAATATGCTATTTTGTAAACATGTGAAAAAGAATGTAATACTTATTCCAGACCATCAATATCTGTAGGTAAAGCTTCAATTACATTGAGCTTCTTTACGAGCTGTTTGTTGGCGAATTTATAATCTGCCTGTAAAGTAGCCCAGTGTAATTATCGAACATGTAAGCTTGTTCCATGATTACACTGGGCGACTTTACAGGCAGATTATAAATTCGCCAACAAACAGCTCGTAAAGAAGCTCAATGTAATTGACGCTTAAGCGAAAGATGTTTTTAAACTAGCAGAATCAAAAAGAAGTATTATACTATTCGCAAACAAATGAACATCAATAGTTTTCATATAGATTTAAATACTTTTTTATAACATGTTCACACGCAAATGTGTATTAGTCGAAAACCGTCTGAAATATGCATAAAATGGACAATTTCAGTTGGCTTCTTACAGCTTAAGAGAGGATTCATAACTCGTCGTCAAAAGTGGACTGCGCGTATGCTATAAAATAATATTATGTCTAGAAAAGGGTATTAATTAGATTGTCGTTAATTTGGAAAATATTGATTATATTTGACATATTGACATCCTTCGTACCAAAAAGGGTCTAACACAAAAGTATCACTCGACAAAAGACATAGGTCTTTATTTATGAAAACAGTATTTTACTGTTATCAACCACAGAACAGATTAATAAATAGAATTCCGATAGGCTATTCCCCAAGACAAGTACATTTTGACGCACGGTTTTAAATGCGTGAGTGTCCTATGAACATGAACCACACATTATAGACGTGCAATAGTGTATGTTTCAACTTTAAAATACACCAACATTGAATGAACGTCACCGCATAAACAGAGAGCAGTTGTTAGATCGAAGGTCAAGCGTATTCTTTACACGTGTTTAAGTTTATGCCATATTATTCCACACTCCAGATCGGTTGCCTGTAACTCCACACCCGTATTAAATATTTCAATTCTCAATATTATTGACAAACCACATTACAGTAATGATTTACAGGCCCATAGAAATAATATCCAGTATTTCATTTTTATTATTTCTAATTGTTTATTTTGTGTTATTCTGTTGAAAGCCTTCGGGTGAACTGATTTCGTTGTTATCCGAATTCATATTTTTTAACACACGAAGTCATACTAGTTTCATAATGAGAAGTTAGAAGGTCAACCACCCGTAGGCGCACCTTTATCGGTTTCAGGATATCATCGACTCATTAGACTTGGCACGGATAGTATCGAAGAGAAAAAAAATATAAGCAAATAAACAAATCAAAGACATTAAAGCTCCTCGGGCGGTAGGAATATTATATTCAAACACGTTGTTGGGTAGCTGCCGAAAATTTATGAACTATTCATTATGTGTTTATGATATAACCTAATATTATGTTTGCTTAGTAAATTGATATCGCCCAGAACAGGGGTTACACAACACTAAAAGTGTGTGATAAACTTTGGAACAGCACTTTAAACGTTTATCTAGTGGTTGGGCCAATTATTGTCGCATTCATCCTTTATTCCCACCAAGCTTAAATCCCCAATTATTATCAAAAGACCAGGCGACCACCAGTCACGGGTCATGATCAACCGTGATGAAATAACTTAACTTAACAGTTTAGTTGAAATTGAAATTTTTTTTATTAAAATTTTCAATCGATTGTGATGCGCTATTTATCGACGTACTTACAATCAAAATAATATTTAGGAAATAACTATTATAATTGAGTCAGCTATTTTATATGCAATTTGCGTCATCGGATACGGCTGATTATGTGGAAAAACGGATTTTGCGGAAATTATCATTACAGTCAGCTATTTATGATAAATGAGAACTCCGATATTCTGGGCAGTGTTGACCTGTGTGTCCCTGATAACTATCTTAGAAATTTGTTTATTCTTATAATTATGTTTATTTATTTAGAAGTTGTTTATTCTCCCAATGTGCAGAACCAACCTGCCATTGGTAATGCCAATTGGGAGGGCGATAACTATGTTCAACGAAATTGCTTCGAGTGTTGATATATTCCACCTACGTGTGGATATAGGTGGACGTTTTTTTATAAATTCTTAAAATAGGGTCTTCTTAACTCATGCTGCATATTTCCTTGTGCCTATCTAATTTATATTTTTTGTATTTACACATTACTACTGTTTAATAACATACTATCTATCTCTATATTGATCTATCTCTATATTGATCTATCTCTTTTTTTATGTAATACTGTTTTATATTTCTTTGTTTCTAAATGTCATGTTGTGAATGTCTTAAACTTATAATTTGTAATGTCCACAATATGTTGAAAAATAATTAAACTGAAATTGAAATTTACTGAGTTTACTATAATTGGACACTACGTGAAATGGATATCAAGGAATTTGTAATAGTGGTCAGTTATTTATATGCTGAGACGGACTGAGTTGTTTATTCCTAGGCTTACCATAATTATGAAACTCTAAACCGGGACAGGAACGGGATATATGGCAAAGAAACAAATTTAACCGCCAAAAAATTTATTATTAAAAGTATGTGCCTACAAAAGATGAATTCAGGTCTGTTGCAGTAGAAATTTGAATTATTTTATTTATTTATTGTACCGGTCATTCTTCTCGCTGGAATGAACTTTTTCAGCACTTTATCAATTCTTTAAATTTCCTCATAAAAAAGTTGCACGTAATACCTACTACTAAATACTAAATAAGTTCAATTTGCAGTAAAGCTCCTGCATGCGGCCTCGGTCATCTGACCAAATGTGTGTGTGTCATGATCGAGAAAAGACGCTCCAAAGCTGCGGACTTTCTTGGTAGACACAACATTTTGTATTGGATAACTTTTACTAGATTGGGTACATCGATGTGTTGCTCTTGTAAATGTTTGAATAATTTGACCCACTTGTCAACATACTCGATTTGGGATATGAAAATATTCATATATTTTCACAACGATGACAATTTCGTGACAATTTATTATTGACAATCATTCATACGCGGATCAACAGCCGGGACAAAACGCCAAACCGGCCGGGACCAATATGTGAAACCGGGATAATACGGGCCAAACCGAGTAGTATGGTAAGCCTATGTATCCCCATATATTTCCCATTTTCTGCAAAGCAATTTTGGCTATTATTAAACAGTTGATGAAGCATTAAACAATTATGCCATGTTGGCGAACTCACTAAGTTTTCAGAATAGATTCAGGCATGTGGATGGGTGTACAGAGTTCCGATTTCAAATCGAAAGGCCATTTTGTGGGAATCTCAAGTGTACTTTTTGATTAGTTCCTTCGGCAAATCCGGGGATTTTGGGTTTGGTATTGTTTGATCGGCTCGATGTTGTCGTGTTAATCCTTTTGACGCCTTTTACGAAGTTGGCGCCGCTTGCGGAAGTCCGCCATCTTGCTTCCGGTGTGCGCCCGCCGACCCTCCCACTCCCGAAAGTCGACTTTTCGATGGCTTGTCGCAAACAATGACTACAATTATTATTATTGAGAAATTTCCGAATTCATCATTAATTTAAGGCACTATGTAACGATGTAAGTGCAACGGTAACCATGTTGAGTAAATTCTACGGTTTTCAGCATTTAGAGGTCTTGTTATTTAATTATCCATATTTAAAAGAATATTTATTTAACTATTTCTTTTATTAAATGAATAATTAATAAGATTTTAGAATATAACATTTTTTATTTGAACACACATAAAACACACTTAAATAACACATAACAAAATAATAATAACACTTAAAATATCGTCACTGTACATGCAAAGAAGCGTAACCCTCAAATATTAAATTGTTCAGGAAGTGAAAAAAACTGTGGGCATTGGATTTACTTATTATTTTATATAATACAAGCTGAAGTACCCGGTTTCGCACAGGGTCGCTTTGTGGATACGTTTATCTTGGATATTTAAAAAAAATAATAAGTAATTATATTTTTAATATTAAAATATCTGTGTAATACAATATGGCAATATGAAACTAATTCTAATAGGAGGTCAAACAAAAAAACACTGAATTAAAATCGAATCCAAAATATGCAAACGTTATTAATATATAGTAAAAAAATTCAAAATTTCATGGGATAAACAAACAACAAACTTTGTATTTTATATAATACTAATTTAGAAACCTTCGCGGGTGTGCGCACAACAACTGACAAAAGTTTCATCGCAATCGGATGAATGGTATAGGAACGCATACGAATAGAAGAAGAAGATGGTTTTTCTAATTCAGAAACCTTTGCGGGTGTGCACACAATAATTCACCAAAGTTTCATCGCAATCGGATGAATGGTATAGGAATGCATACGGGACAGACATACAGACATACAGACATTCATTTTTATATATAAGATATAGCCTATAACCTTCGCGAAAGTACAAGCAATAAGTGGACAAAGTTTTATCGCAATCGGATGAACGGTATGGCAGCGCATAAAATACGAACAAACAAACAAACAAATATTGATTTTTATATATTAGATTTATTTATTAATATATATATATATTATTTTATTAGGTACAAATTGAGTGGCTTACTCTGTACGTACCATGTGGTTTACGTTTAGAGAGGGTTACAGCATTCGGCTGTCAATTTACAAAAGGATTAAAAATAGTTTTGATATGAAATATTTTTTTGGGATTTATGATACTTGGCCAGTTCGAGTATGCAATAAGTCCATTACCATCAAAATGTCAGTTTGGTGAAAAGTGAGGGTTACGGTAATTGGCCTGTACAGTGACGATATAATATACCTACTTACTAGATTAAAAAAAAAATACTTTGATTTAAAACACAAAAACCGGTTGCCAAAAATTAACCCAATTTGATAAACATTGCATGTTTCGTCGTAATTAGATGGGACGCTCGTAGCTTAGTTGGTAAAGCACATTGGCGTGAATCCAGTGAATACAGCTTCAAGTTGCGTCGTATTTAAAAAAAAAGTTGTTTTCTCGTAGGCATGTGTGGGTCTAGGACGATTTGGCACCGGGACAACTGGGCGCCACGCAATCGAATGGGATTCGAAAATAAATAGGCGTTCGTGAATTATTTATATATACATTTTTATTTATTATGTTGTATTAACAGATTTTGTTTTTACGAGAAATGGATGTCAGCCACTTGCTCAACCTATTAGGTCATTACTCTGACTCATACACAAATTGAAAAACAATATGACGTGTAGGTACTTGCCAGACCCAGGATTCGAACCTGGGACCAACTATTTTATTATTATTTAATACTTGCTGAGAATTTGAATAGGCACACGTAAATAATTATTTAATTGTGCATATATGTTTAAGTTCCAACGAGAAAGAGTTCTTTTATTCGTATACAAAGTCTCAGGCATGATAATTCTCAATCCGCAATAAAAAACTTAATGTCAAGAGTAAAATGAATTAAAATTACTAAGTAGTAGATAGAAACTGATTAAAATGTGTTTTCATTACTAAGTAACTTAGTAAGTTAAGGGAATGGCTGATATTCATTTGCCTTAAAAGAAACTATGTTAAGTCATCCCCTTCGGAGGTGGCCAGGATCCAGGCAGAATTGTAGAGTATATGAAAAAATATAATATTATTTCTATGAACCTTTCATTGTCAAAAGCACAAACCTTTAGCAACGTCTAGCTAGATAAAGATAAGGACACAATGAATGACTTTTTCCAATAACTTTAGGGGTCGTCAAGGTTTACGAAAAAAAGTCCACCAATCATCTGGAAGAATTTTTGTAATGGGGAAAGTTAATCAAAGGCATTTTTTCAGAGCATTTTTCTCTGAATAGATTTTCCGAACAAAGGTTTTATTCTTTCTTGGATTCTGGGAGTAGGTAACTCACTAGGCCTATTTTATTTTATTCGTATTTATTCTATTGTCTTTTGTAAACCAACTACTTATAAGCGATTGATTTTCTTATTAATTGATAAAATCAAACTTTATTTTGTTTTTAAAATATGTTTTTTTCCTTATGGAAGGAGAGCATATGAACTCCATAATATAGAACAGCACTTCTTAAACTTTTCCATTATACGGCACTATAAATCTGAAAAATAAATAATTAGAGAACTTATCACACTATGATGGAACTTAATTGCCCCACAAGTGATTTTTTTCACTCTGCATTGAATAAAATATATGTGAGAAAAGTATGTGTGCATTTTACTTTCGTTGTAAATTACAAGATTTATAGATTATATTATTTGGATCGTTTATTTTAACCATAATCTATTACCATAATAAATAATTATTATAAAACAATCATTAATGGCAGGATGTTTATCACACTTGAATGGTCAAAGACATAGCTTATAATCAGTGTCTTTAGAATTATCTTCAAATGTGTTAATCGTGCTCATTTTTTAAATAATAAAATGCCTAATTCTTGTCAAATTTGGGATCGCAAAGATTATAAAATATAATTTTTTATCGTAAATATGTCACTATATAACGTTAACATAAATTTTACTAATGGTTTTATAAATGCGTTTAAAAATTAATAAATGTAAAAAATCTTAACACCACTGCACATGGATGTACTGAAATATGACTATATTCTAAAACATTAGAACGAGAGGTTTACAAGAATACTATTTTATGTAATAAAAATACTTTATGCAGTCATCAAATGTTTATAATAAATATAAAGGATAATAAGGCTTCAAAATTATATAAATAGATTATCTACAACGTTTAAGGAATGTCCAGGATGATCATGCTTTGAAAATACCATAAAAGCTCCATGTTGACCTACGCTGAGCATTTGGGCCTCTTAATTCGGACAAATTCGAGCAACTCAAAAAAGATTTTGCTCGAAAAATGTTGTTTATTTTTGGATCAACCTACACTATGTGAACAAACATTTTCAATTAATTGTGAATACCAATAAAAACTACAAGCAGTTTTAAGAATCTCAACTACAAAATTAACACTTGAAATTTAAACAATATTGAAAAATGTTAAACAGTTTCATTCTTCTCATTAAAACCCATTGCAGACAGATTTAATTTTTCAGGATCATTTAAAAAGGCACACTGATTACTAAAATTGATATAACTCTTGTATTATTCATTCAATTCAAATAAATCTTTGAAATATTTATAGGTTTTGAATTTTTCTATTATTTTTTTACATTTTAAGTAAACTTTGTGTATAAGTGGAATGAAAAAAACATGTCAAATATAGTTTTTTGGTTTTTTTTAGCCTTTTTTTATACAAAATGACATAGATAAAAAGTCTATGATAGAAGTAAATAATAAAAGGAAGATAAACTAAAACTGGAGCTAAATATAATACTCTTCAAGATATTTAGAAGATGGAGGGCCATTTTATGTTTATTACTGTCTCAAACACCTCATACCTACCGAACTGATCATTATTTTGACAAATTTAAATAAAAATAGATTTTATAAATCAAATATTTCTTAAAAAATATATCGGACCGAATATAACTAACATCATAAAATGATAGCTACATATATTATTAAGTAATTTCAAGTTTTAAAAAAATCAAAATATGATTAATTTTTTTTTATTTTAATCATGTCCTGCATCCTGTAACACCGGCGCCAATTTGGCGCCGATAGGGCGCGATGGGTTAAATTATTGTTGGCTATTAGAGAATCATTTACTTTTTGTGTTGAAATTCCTTTTTCCATTCTTACATAATATACGATATTTGTCTTTGGCAAATTAAATTATTTTTATAGAAAATAAAATAATCAAGTGATCATATTAAATATGTCAATGTGCAATTAAAAATATTTAGAAGGTAGGCTTTAAATAATTGCCTAGTATATAGTCTACGCCACTGTCTCCTGGGTGTCCACGTCTGCCCGTTTGAGAATCGCTGTCAATGTTTTGTCTTTTGCAATAGAATGAGACTTCGTCTCTTTCTTTTGTCACTTTACTTGTGCCGTGTCGTCACAACATTATTCGATATTTCTGACCTTTATATTATTTTCAAAGCTCTCCATTTTGTCTAAATTCTGTCCAATCCTTCGACATCGACAAGAGGCAGCGTGCGCTTTGACAGTAGCTTTTATCACAATCGCAAACTGACGCAAAGTTTTTGAGACAACCTCGACTTTTTCTTTTCTTTTACTTTTTGTGTTGTTTTTTTTTTGTTTAATAATAAGCCATCGCATTTTTTGTTTAACGTGTCTGGAAGATTTCGGTCACTATAATGATAATCTATGGCACAGATCGAATTCGGTCAATTGTTCATGCGATTTCCTGGCAACACTCCAAATAGACGATCGTTTTTATTGTTAATGGTCGGTGGATATAGGAATATGCTATATTTAAAACGTGTCTGTTGATTTTTTATTTTAATTTAATGTAATTTCAAATATTCGAAAACATGAAAGTATGTCAACTATTCGAAAGTATTTTTAATCTTTCAATCCTAAACTTTCGACATCTGTGTACCCCTTCTATAATTTGCGTAACACTGAGTACCCCTCATCAAAAAAAAAATGCATATACTTTAATAACAATCAAAATATATAAAATATTAATAAACGAAAAATAAAATTCATTCATAATAAAATATAAATAAAAGTTATATTATAAATAATTACAAGATAAAAAGAACTTTTTATATACAACGTTTTTAAATTTTCTGTTGAATTATTATGCTCAATTTGCTTAAACTTGCTCTTGATAATATAAGTAAATAAAAAAACAAACAAACAAATATAGAATACTGAAATGTCATTTAGATTTCCATAGTAATGCACGTTTTTATTAATAATTTAGTTGCTAGGACCACCCTCTTAGCAACCAATAATAGTCTTTTACTTTTTACAGATTTTTCTGAAATGACCTTCCATACAAAACAGAATTAACTGAAAATGAATTCAATTATTCTTAAAGATGGCAGAATGTATTAAAAGAATGCATCGGCATCGTGTTCTGATATATTCTAAAGTTTCAAATGTCAAGCTAGTCGGGAAGTTAGTTAACAATCAATTACAAGATTTGTACTGGACAAACAACCACCGGACAAACAAGAATACGACCTAATAAAAACGTTTTAATAACATTCATTATAATCAATGAGAAGGATGAAATTGTTTATGTTGAGACGACAGATCATCATAATTTGGTTCCTTGGTTGTTAATTTTAATCTGAGATGCGGTTCCACATCCAAAAGCCTGTTCCTTTTTTTGACTTAACACAGTAGGCGACATGTACCTCAATTTGATTCGCGCTTAAAGGTTTTTAATAATACTTTTAAATTTAGATTATTTAATGGAACGGACGAGCTGCTCGGAACGTGTACATTCTTATTGACAACTATGTATGAGTACGTTTACGTTGCGTTATTGTCTATGCTCTAGAAATGAGTATAGACAATAACATGTCAATTGTATAGTTGTATAAAACCTGTAGAAATTTTTCCTTCAAACATATTAACGGCTTGTTCATTTCTTAGGGTTTAAAACTCCAAATTAAACACAAATGTTTACACTATATGGCAGGGCGACGTAACGGAGTCCGCTGTCTTATGTTATAGTAAAAAACTGTCGTGTTTATTAGCAGGAGATACTTGATAAGACAGTACTTTTGCGTAGTTACTTGTCGTGATTCCCTTCACTATCTTATTAGCATATAAGAAGGTTCAATCTTCAAGGGTTTGTAGACAAAGCCGTGTGACGTTCTTGCGTGAAAGTTAAATGAGCGTCAGGACTATTAGGTCGCAGGGCTGTATTACGAGAAAAAATTTAGCAATTCCAATTTTGAAGTGAGAGTGTTTTACACGCGGTAAAGTTAATTATTGTTCGGTAGAGTGAATCTGGATTTTGTGTAACAAATAAGAGTTATGTATAGCCGAATCTAACAATCAAAAAAAGCTTCTGAACCAATTGGATTTACTAATCTTTCGATCTGCAGTCGGAAAGCTCTAGCACTGAGATAAATCATCAGTTTCAGATTGGCGAAAATATAATCTGTATATGAGCCAAAACCAAATGACAAACGTTCCGGTTGAAATCGAGTAGGTTAAGGCGATACCTCTACCTACCAGAGGCACCTAGCGGAAAAATACGAAGCTTGCAATTTTTGACATTTTTTTTGATAATTTACATTATTTAAACTGTATAAATTAATAATTATGTATTTGAAAACATTACAAAGAAAAATATTTTTTATTTTAAGTCAAAGATAAACTTACGTGCATTTGTCAACGGACCCCATCTTATTACGAGTATTACATATATTTTATGGTCATCTTTATTATTAAAATTTAGTTTATTAAGTTTTCTAAGCATCACCTAAGAGATTTTTGACTAATTCATAGTTTTAATATTCTTTATATTTATTTTTAAAAAACATCGATTTTTATAAAAATATAAATGTGTAGGTATAACTTGAAATTCTTTCTATTGTGATAGTTGTGTAGTGATGAGGTGGGGTGCGATCAGATGAGCGCTCGTTGGGGTAAATCAATGACCATATTAATAAAATACAAATGTGAAAGCCACTCGCTATAGACCGTGGCTTTGAAGTCAGTTAAGATTTACGACATTATGACGGCCAAGCCATAAAAGTTCAAGAAATACAAAGCTCGTCTGAATATTCTCAGATATTGGAAATATTGAGAATCTTCGTTTCATTTAGGTAACAAACTTAAATGCACAGTATGATACAGTCGAAACTTTTAAAAATAACATCTGCATTTTTCTATACAGAATTAAACCTTATTACAGAAGGCAACACACTTCTCATTACTTTTCTGTTCCCTGGGGAAAATCTGAATTTGGCTCATATACGAGGAATGTAATCTCGATTTTGTAATGTCAAAAAATTGATAGGCAGCTGTTTTGTGAAGATTTTTAAGTAGCCTAAAGTACGGCTCTGTCTTGTACGTAATGTTCTCGCAAACTGTCAGCAGTGTATTAAAGGCATAGGGCGTTCGGTTCAGTGGATTGGAATATATTTGTCCCCAATCTTATCTGTATTATTATACGTACTTACGAGATTGCTACTCCGTTTTTTCCGCCATTTGCTCGAGTTTCTAATATTGAAGAGTGCGTCTTGCAGTTTTCAGAATTATCCCCGGAAATAACATGGATATTTATAAAATAATCAATAATAAAATGAATGACCTCCACACGTTGCATTGTATTATTTGATAATGACTATTAGTTTAGGATTAAGGTAGGTATTAAGCATTTGAAACACTTTAAAATATCAATAAGATCACAAGTTCCAATGCCAATAAAACGAAAAGAAACCTGACAGGAAAATTCATTTCAATTGTTTCGAGTGTTCTATATTTAAAATTTGTTTTTTATTTTACGGGTTTGTTTACATTAAAATCGGATACCTCCTCGCGTATCATGCTCCCCTTTTACTTTATGATATTTCGAGATGAATTTTGGTCTCTCATTATACTGTCTTTCGGGCGATTTTACGCTGCAAAGAAATCTAATTCAGTGATATTGCTAAAATATTTTGAAAAATACTATTGCAATATAAAATCAAGTTAAAACACGCATATATTATTTTTAACACTACAACAGACCACGCGTCCCAATGAGAGTAGCGTAGTGAAACAATAGTCTAATCAGTAATATAACGTGAAATTGTAATTTACAATCACAAACACCCAGGCTATTGAGAACACATAATAATATATTGTAACCTCACCGGGTTCGAACCCGGAGCCCCCGGGTAAAAGGCCAACGCCTTACGCACTGGTCTACGGGGGGCACGCCTTCATTTATAATGTATTTACATTACTATCGGCTGGTATTAGAATAATTTAAAAGTTTTCCGTTATTATAAGTAGGTATATATACTAAGGGAGCGCTCCAATAATATGTGATACTCAGATTGAAATCGGTTACTATGATAACAAAACAAATAGAGTTAGCCTCCGTTATGACAATATTGAACTATATTTACTTAACGGCCCACATGCCCCACGTAGGTCAAAATGGAAATTTTATGGTATTTTCAGAGCATAACTCTGGATATTCCTTAAGCGTTGTAGATAATATATTTATATAATTTTGAAGCCTTATTATCCTTTATATTTATTTTAACCGAACCAAACATGTACATAACCGAAAAAAAATCGTTTTTTTATGGTTATGTACATGTTCAAACACGCGCGTTAACATTATCTTACTCCCTACTTCAGTTATCGTTTGTCAACGTATAGTTACTACCGTATGTTGTAGCTTAACCACTGGGAAATACCAATAGAAATGGCGTATTTAAAAAAAAAATTTACCGTATTCTTAGGTCCATAATTATTATAAAACAATCATTGTTCGTCGGATATTTATCACATTTGAATGGTCAAATACAGCTTATAATCAGTATCTTTAGAATTATTTAGGTATTGGTGTTGGCAAATGGTATTTTCCGCATTTTTCATTTATCATTTTTGTTTTAATTTTATTTTTTATATATAATTAATTTTATTATATTTGCATTTATCAGCATTAGCCTGAATATTACTTAAACGATGTAGATAATCTATGTATATAATTTTGAAGCCTTATTATCCTCTATATTTATTTTAAACATTTTGTGACTGCATAAAGTATTTTTATTACATAACATAGTATTCTTTTAAGCCTCTCGATCTAATGTTTTAGAATATAGTCATATTCCAGTACATCCATGTGCAGTGGTGTTAAAAATTTATAGATTTATTAATTTTTAAATGCATTCATAAAACCATTCCCTTTATCGGTGTATTATTGTTTGGGTCTATCCAGTATCCCTTAGCTCCTCTACATCCATCATGTAAGACTATTCGATTTGAACAAGAGGAAGACCAGATATAGATTTTCTTGAGGGATCTATAGCGCATGCTGTAACATCCGTAGGTCTGACGAGAGCATGCAAGGGTTGTTTTATTATCACCTCATTTCTGACAGATATAGAGTAGCTCTCGAAAGCCAAATATATTCGTAGATAGAATCATTCATTTTACCGAATCGTTAGTATCATATTATATATATATATATTCACACAAATCTTACTTACGTATGTCTTCTGGCAAAAGGAGTTTTTGCGATTGTATCAGAGGTCGCCTTGAAATATTGAATAACAAAATAATGATATGCAACCTTCGCGTGAGTGACCGTAAAAGATTTAATTATTGGTTGCACTTCAAATTTATTTGCTGTTTCTTATGCAATATTACGTAATATAACACGTGCTATCAGTGGCGGTTCAACGACTTTCTAAGTGGCGGGGTTTAACCATTAATAATTATTAAATATACATATCTGGTTTCTCATATTAAACAATATGTACCAAGTCATCATGATCATCACCAGCCTGAATCTATCCACTGCTGGATGAAGGCCTCTTCAATCTGCTTCCACTTCTCTCGGTCCTGTGCATTGTGTTGCCGCGTACCTACTTCCGCAGAATGTTATCATTTCATCCATCCAGTGGCCTCAAAGCCTACCTTGCGGACGTTTTGTACAATGTACAAAGTAAACTACTTATAATAATATGATTTTATTAGTGGAAATGAGTATTTTTCATTATAATTAATATGATTATCTGAGTCGTTTCTTAATCAGCTAACCTAAAAAGCGTTATAACTTAAGATACGTCTTTAAACCAGTGGCGAAGGGTGACTTTTGGATAGAGGTAGGCTGTGGAGATCTGAGAATAAGAGCACACCTGTCAGGTGTACTTACGAAAAATAAGAAGATATTACGATATTACTACTAATGAGTAGATACACACTGGTGACAACGACACAATAATGCAATGAAACTTCAAAAATTCACCGACGACATAAAATTGAGCGATGAATTTAAACTACTTTTTTTTAAAAACAATCTAAGTATATTTTATTAATATGCGATTAAATGGCATAGAAATTATTTTTGTTAAATATCTAATTATTAATTGTTTTGGACAAAGTGGAATCATGACAATAATATTA
The DNA here is from genome assembly GCF_057557595.1 of Rhyacophila brunnea. Classification (NCBI taxonomy): domain Eukaryota; kingdom Metazoa; phylum Arthropoda; class Insecta; order Trichoptera; family Rhyacophilidae; genus Rhyacophila; species Rhyacophila brunnea. Next base: position 10,934,391 of record NW_028232816.1, on the reverse strand, counting down.
TTCGAGAAGGTTTTAGGCTTTGCGATAGAAGCCTACCATATTTCATACAATTCTATAGACTGACCGAGGTTACGTGGCGTTAAATACTAATGAAAAATATCACAATTCCTTGACAAATAATCCGACATTTATTAATGTCAAGACAGATGTCGCGGTGTGGTATATATATTTTTTAATTCTTTGCAGATTGTTTTGTAATTTCTATAATACATTCCTACATATACGACATCTGTCGTTGGAAAATTAAATTATTTTTATAGAATATCTATGTCAATATGCAATTAAAAAATATATGTTTTAAGATGGTAGGCGTTAAATAATCGCCTAGTATTGAGTCTTCGCCACTGGTATACATAGTAGTTATAGCAGTTGCAATTAAGTGCACCAAAATCACATAAGTAAACATAGTTTTTACTTGTATTGAATATATACATTTAAGAAAGTTTTTGAACGGTTGATCTAAGGAAAAATAGTTTAACATACATAATTTTGAAAACACTTCTGAGAAAATATATTACAACCAACTGAAAAAATCTTTTTGAAAAGAGACACCCCGCAGGAATCGAACCTGCATCTCTCCGGTATCGCGCCCACGCACATAGACCACTATGCTAAAGGAGTCATACTAAATTGTGACAAGTTATAACTAATGGCTTTTAATACTCACTGAAGCGCTTTCTAAATTGAGCTACTATTGGCGATCGGCTTTTGTATTTTAAATCAAAGTAGGTATTACTTTAATTACTAACCGACGTCACGGATCACTCCAAGATTTTTTTGTGGTAACTTACTTGAACTTGCTAATATTATTTTTAATTATCTATTTTTTTTTATTCAAAGAATAATTCACAAGATTTAAGAATGTAACATTCTAATTATTAAAATATTTTCTAATTATTAAAAATGAATGTTCAATAATTAGAATGATACTTTCATAAATCTAGTGAATTAATTATTCGTTGAATGAAAAAAAATAGTTATTTAAAAAAAAGTTTATTTAAAAATTAGGTGGGTGGATATACGTTTGTATATTTGTGGGTCGGTCCGGATCATTAACAATTTCTCCGTGTGTTATTTTGTCCGTAGCCTCATGCAGTAGGCTCAGGCAAGTAGGCTAATATGGTACTAATCTTTCAATTTGTTAAATACTTAATGGTATTCGTATACCATGTAATGTGCATAGAGATCTCGTTGGATAAATACAAAATTGCGTCCAGTGCCATGTAATGGGAATGTCAGCGAGTGTTCATTAGCAATTTTCCAAGCTTTTTATCGAGCTTCCGTTTGCGAAGCTATTTCGAGTGTAGTTGTTAAACGTTTTCACTAACTGAAAGATCATGTGGAATAGTTTTACAGTTTGGCCTCTACTTGCGCACGAATATTTCTAAGTAATTTGTTAACATTGCCAATATAATGTTTTATTATGAGCACGTGTAAATACTGAGGAATATGTGTAGAATTTTCACAATATTATTCATTCCAAAATTATGTTTATTTGCTTGCAAACCGTCGATTTGTTATTTTATTGTCTATGAATAAAATTTATATAACAACTAGTAGTAGTAATATAATTTATATGCTAAGATATTTTGGAAACACACACCAATATCACGTGTAAATGCCATTTTGTTGATTATTTTAGACTTTAACTTTAATTCACACACACCCACGCGATCTTTTGGTTAAATCGAGCTTAATTTCAAGCAAATTTACTCTTAAAAAGATATCGAATGTTAAAAATCGGAAACTTCATATTTTTCTGAACATATGTTTATGATTTGACACAAATTCACTTCGTAGTAGGTAAAAAAATTGTAATACGCTACATTTTACGGACAATTCTTGATTCTGCATTCTACCCAAGTATCAATCTAAAATTAGTATACGTGCCCACATCGTGAAAGATTCAAGTTTTTGGGTTTATTTTTTTGTGTCTATGTCTCCATTCCGTGTTTCCGGAAACTTGTACGTATGCAGTTAGCCGTATCACACTTCACCGAGAAATATTGTGTCAAAAATATATGGCCGTATATTAAAGACCGTCCGACCTCTTTGAGTCGTATAGTACTGACATAAAATTCATGTCTAAATAAAACACGGTTATTGTCGGTTTACACTTTACAGGAAGCCAGCAGCAAACAAATTTTAAAATTACCGATATACTGGATTATTTCTAAGATGAGGTTAGGTTTTCATTCTTGAATTTTGTCAAAATCAGCTATGGAAATTGAATTAATGTTTATATTGAATCTAATAAAATTGGAGACCGTATGGTATACGGTTATCTCTTTCTGATAAGAAAGCTCACGGTGAAATCTTTTACGTACAATTTACATGTAACCCCATTCTGTATGGCAAAACCGTAAAGACATAATATCTTAATTTCATTGGCACTGTGTTGTATTTCAGGTTCTGTCATTAATTAAGGGCTTCTACGCATGTATTTTGTCTTTCTATTGCATATATCTGTTGCAGACCTTGTTAATGAGTATTTATTTCCAAGTCTTTCCGACTTTTAACAATGACCACTGTGTCGTCCGCATACCATAAATTTTTGAAAACCTTACGCTTTTGCATAGGTATCTCTATTTCTTTGAATTCCTTCTCTACTTTGGCGTCGTATAGCTTAAGAAATATCCCCTTCACGTGTATTTACTCTTTAGTCTATTTATAATCCAGGTCAATCTTTAAAGTAGACCTGGAGATATTTCCAATGATCTGTCGCATCAATTTTCAGTGCCAAGTTTAGTGTGCGCTTCTATAATTGATTCGAATGGCATTCCGACACGACTGAATAAATTGAACGTAGTATATTACAAGTTCTTAGCATGTGAGATATTGTCACTTTATTAGCGTCTGTTATACTCATTAATTATGAGTCACTTTTTCACTATTTACAACGATAGACAATAATTTGCGCAAGTTATACAAAGAACAAACTCTTGTATCTATGTTATATAACAGTAATGGCGAACCTATGGCACGCATTTTGCATGGCAACAAAAATAAGTATATAATACACTATAATATAGTATTGCGTATTTTTTTTCGGTTTTTAATATTATTTTTACTAGTAATATTTACCAGATGTGTAAACGGAAACGACGAAACTCACGCATACATGACAGATCGCATTGTATACAAAATACCAGGCAGACACTATTCAAGAATAAGCATTACGTTTATTATAAATATGTAATTGCATAGGTCGGTCCTTAGGCTTTATGCATCACTTATAATATTATCACACTGACCTCGTCAGGCGGCGGAAGAAGCTGCGCCGCGAACTTCTGATTTTGATCGATTTACAATGACCACTGTATCGAGAGAATGCCTGACCTGATCGGAGCAATTCAAGGCAATTTATACGTAAATAACCAAAGTAAGTAATACAGTAACAAGAGATTTCATTTATACCCACAAGAATGACTGTACCAAATAAGAAACAAAAGCGTGGTGGAGCTGGTAGTAGTAATTCTGGCAGATAGTGAAAATGGAAAACCATTCAATTATGGCGAATATATGAAAGAAGCGTGGTTAAAATGATCCCACGATCTTTTCGAAATTTTTGAAACAAGGAAATAAATATTCAAAAAATAAAAGATATGCCTTCGTCTAGAAACTTGATTTTTGATCGTTGATTTTATTTGAGTAGAAAGCGAAATGGCTTCTCTCCATCACTTACATATTTAGATAAGCGCATAAAAATAATTACACAATTTTAAGGTGGTCTCAGGTAAATTATAATAAGGTTAATAAATTAAATTATCTTGAGCTCATTTGATCATTGTTTAAATTGATAATAATAAAATTATTTGGTCATATTTCAACATTTTAAAGAGTGATTGTTATGAATTTAAAAAATGGAGAAAAGCCCTATTGCTTTTAACCTACTCATATAATATGCAATTATCTCATTACGTTTGAATGCTCTGCAAACAGAAACGACAAGTTGTATTTAAATATTCAGAAAATCTTGGCGAGTCAACAACAATGCATAATTTCTTTCTTATGTGTATATCTTCTAATGCAGGGTTTCCCAAACTATGTTCCGCGGCACACTGGTGTTTTGAGGCAGGATTTTCATATTCTGTTGCAATGAAGTCAAAGTCCAGGAAATGGCTCGACGCCTCACCAGATAATATTAGAATTCAACTTTCTAATGACGTTATTGCGCCTGATATCAAGAAGATTTGCAATTCAATGACCTAAAATCATCTAAGTCATTAACAACTTCATTCACTTATATTGCTATGTGTTATATTTAAAAAAAAAATACTAAATACATATCCATCGCAGGAAAAGTTTGGGAAATGTAAAATTCTAAAATGTAGAAAAAAATAACAATTTAGAATAGTTTCCATCAGAAATTACATGCATATAAAAAAAAATTACAAGGTAAAAAGAACTTTTTATGTACCTACAACGTTTTTAAATTGTCTGTTGAATCATATAAACTTGACTTGACTACCTTAAACGATCAAAAAAATTTGTACTTGATAGAAATAATACTGAAATGTCATTTTGACATGTCATATTGATTGCACGTATATATTAATAATTTAGTGTCTAGGACCCCAGACCCCTCTAGCAACCAATAATGGTGTCGAAATAACTTTTCATACAAAACAGAATTACCTGAAAATGAATTCACTTCTACTTAAAGATGGCTAAAAGTATTAAAAAAATGCTTTGGCTTCGTGTTCTGATATATTCTAAAAGTTTAAAATGTCTAGCTAGTCGGGAAGTTAGTTAGAAATCGATTGCAAGATTTGTACCGGACAAATAAGAATACGAGCTAAGAAAAACGTTGTAATAAGACATATTTATTGTGTTACCAATATTTTACGAGAGTGGAAATTGCTATTTTTTTGTTATTTGTTCAATGCGACTGCTGGATTAAAATGAAAGTGTTAAAAAATCAAAACGATTCAATAAACAGTTGCATTACAATGCATCTACCTGTTATGCGAGTATTGCAGAAATAAAATCACTGCCATTAAAAAGTACACATTCAATTATTATTCTTTTGAAATCGATCATCGCATAAGTAAATTCGATCAAAGATCGCATTGCAATATTTCGTCCAAATTCATAGCGAATGCTCAACATGTAGAGAACATCATTTAAATCCACGAGAGATGCCGAATTCCTTGAGACGTTTGTGATATTGTTGAAAATTATTATTAACCATTGTTAGCCCGCGACTTGAAATAAAATAATTACAAGATAAAAAGAACTTTTTATATACCTACAACGTTTTTAAATTTTCTGTTGAATCATACAAACTTGACTTGACTAGCTTAAACGATCAAAAAAAATTGTACTTGACATGTCATATTGATTTCCATAGTAACGCACGTATATATTAATAATTTAGTTGCTAGGACCCTAGATCCCTAGCAACCAATAATAGTGGATTGGATTACGGATTGCTTCCGAAATAACTTTTCGTACAAAACAGAATTAACTGAAAATGATTTGAGTTCTACTTAAAGATGGTTAAAAGTATTTTAAAAATGCATTGGCATCGTGTTATAGATTGTTACATTCTCAAATCTTATTCTTATTCGTTGAATAATAAAAATAGTTTATTAAATTTATTTTCGGATAGGAACATTGAAAATAATTACAAGATAAAAAGAACTTTTTATATACAACGTTTTTAAATTTTCTGTTGAATTATTATGCTCAATATGCTCAAACTTTTACTTGATAAGAAGTAAATAAAAAACAAACAAACAAACGAATATTATAGAATACTGAAATGTCATTTTGACATTTCATTTTGATTTCCATAGTAACGCACGTATATATTAATAATTTAGTTGCTAGGACCGGGGTGGTCCAGCAACCAATAATAGTCTTTTACTTTTTACGGATTTTTCTGAAATAACTTTCCATACAAAACAGAATTAACTGAAAATGATTTCAAGTCTGCTTAAAGATGGCTAAAAGTTTTAGAAGAATGCATTGGCATCGTGTTTTGATACCTATATTCTAAAAGTTTAAATGTCTAGCTAGTCGGGAAGTTAGTTAACAATCGATTGCAAGATTTGTACCGGACAAAGAATACGAGCTAAGAAAAACGTTGTAATATAAAACAGATATTATACGTATCTACAACAGTATAACACTACTAGATTTAGGCAAAAGCCGGAAGGCGCTGTTGTCGACTAAATGGGAGGAGCTTGTTAGTTCACAATTGTAAAACGTATCCAAAAATATGTAGTTCGGCAGCAGAATGAGAGCCTGCTACTCTCTGTCCACCTTAGTTACCTACTCGTGATTTTATTATTAGCTTCGATTGAGTCTGCGCGATCGACAATGTTTAGATGTAGGTGAGTGCCCTTTTGTCTGCATATCACCTTATCACTCTACCTCTACTATATGATCACTTTACATACTCTTAATTAATTGTTATTTTTATAAGTGCATTATTTTAGAATTATTAAAAATAGTTAATTTTAAATTATTAGCAAGTTCAAGTAGGTATGTAGTGATACCGGGGGGGAATGGTGAACTCACATGTCTTCTGGGTAGATGTGCTGATCCGGTATCACTTCGGGTTGCAGGTCATGTGTGGACATCAGGATACATAATTCAAGATAAAAAACGTCTTTGATTTGACGATTTCCCTGCGCAGGGACGTTTAATTACATTAACTTTTCATACATTGGTTGGATTACATCATTAATTACACTTACACAGGAGTCTTAGATTTAGCTATCGCACAGTCATTATATGGGAACACGTGTTTAAACACATTAGCCGAATCGGCGCGAAAGTGTTTTATCGAGGACGCGACACATGGTTTTGAGGTGGTTATAGGGATTACTATCGGGCCGCTTACACAAAAGGAATTCACTGATTTATAATAATGAAACGAGCGTGACTTTACAGTTTACATCGTAAAGAATCCGGGCCACACCAAAGGTGCAACCCTGGATATCAGTTTCCACTTTGGCGGGAGAATGAGTACTGTCGGCCCTTATCTGCAACGACCCTATCGGTGGTGAGACAGCGGGGAGGGGTTCAAAGGGAATGCTTTCGGTCAAGTCAAAACCTAACGGTAATTTTTTCTGTCACCTCGACCGGACGACGCTCTCGTCGGCAGGTACAATTTTGTTCGCCCGTCGAGGGTGTTATTGTTTACTTAACTTTGTCAGAGATTCTAAACATTCGCCAGCGGAGTTGGGTATTTTTTTGGTTGTTAAATTGTTGATCTAGAATTTGAAACTGTCGTGCCGGGTTCTTTTCTTTTTTGTCTGGTAACAGTAGGTAATTCAATACTTTGATTTAAAATACAAGAGCCGATCGCCTATAATTAGTAACGCAATTCAGAACACGCTTCAGAGTGTATTATAAGAACCATTCGTTAAAATTCGTCGCAATAGATAAGATACCTGTAGCATAGTGGTCAGTGCACGTGGGCGCAAATCCCGAGAGATGCAGGTTCGAATCTAAATTTTTATCGATTTTATATTGGCATAGTTAATGGATAAAAACTAACCAATACCATTTGTAACACTATGTATTCTCAATTCAACGAAAACAAATATGTATGACTGAAAAAGTGTGCACTATTATTGTCGGACCGCCCATAGCATAGGTACTATTATGGTTTGGTTTAGTCAGGGTTTAATTGAATTTTAAAAACTAACAACAACATGTGTAAATTATATTATTAGTTCAATGAAAACAAATAAGTATGACTGACAAAGTTTAGTGTACACTATTTATGTCGAATCTTCTCCCGAACACCATCCGTCAGCAGTAGTTCTATGTTTACATTACAATCAGTGTTAAAAGCCAGATCAAACAACTCCTCTTAATAAACTGAGCGTACTCATTTACCCCTTTTTTCAAAATTTATAATATTTCTTTCAACAAACTGCAACACGATGGAGGTGCCTGAATTAGATGTTCAACTATGCGACGTGCACTTAATAATTGTGATCGAGACCTTACCAGAAAGAAAACAACTGTAGAAAACAATTTATTGGTATGCAAATCAGTTTAGAAAAATGCGACGTAATAGATTTAACGTGTCTCGATGTTGTTAATGGAGGCATTTGCTTTTTTTACTTTGAATTTTAAATCGTTTAAAAATGTACATTCAAGGTTGTTTAAGTTTACCAATGGGAGACTTCATATTCATATTATGTATTTTATAAAATAAAACAGTTGTTTTTGTCCGGAATTTGTATCTAAGTTCCTACATACTTCCTATTAATAGCTAACAGTGGGATAATGGGAGGTAAACGACGAAAAAGTGCCCACTTGGACATTATGTATAAGGAAATGAGACAACTGGGTGCCAGTACAATAGGGCGCCGCACAGTCAAACGAAATAAATAAACGTTCATTACGATTTTATACAGAAAGTAGATGAGGAATTTTAATCAGTTTCTATCTACTACTTAGTGGTTTTAATTCATTTTGCTCTTAGTATAATGTTTTTTATTGCGGAATTAAGAATTATCATGCCTGAGGCTTTATATAAAAATAACTTAAACATAATAATATGCACAATTTAAATCACTATTTACGTGCGCTAATCACCAAGTATTAAATAATCATTTAAATATAAATAATAACATTAAAAATATATTTTTAAAGTGTCTATAATTCATGAACGTCTATTTATTTCAAATTTCATTCGATTGCGTGGCGCCCATTTGTCCCGGCGCCGAATCGTCCTAGACCCATATTTAGGGGTCTTGGACCAGTCTGGGCGCTATTTTTTTTTTCACATTCAGTACATATTTTATGAGTAGGTAATTACTAACTACCTACATAATATACTTATATGTCTTTTACCCAAATGTACCTACCTTTGTGTTAAATAATAAAGTATTTTTTTATTTACCACTATTAGTATATTTTTTGCTGAGTTTCAAACCGAACGTTTACACCAGAAAAACAAAACCGCCGTTATCTTATATTACTCTCTTTGCAAATATACAACTTCGTTTTCCTGGTTATGCGGTAAGCCAGCGCCATCTTTAGATTAATAAAGCCTGAGCATATATTTTTGCACAAGCAACGAGTGGTCCACTGTTCAGCTGTCAAAATCAGATCCCAGATTGTTTGACACAGACTCGCCCTTTCTCATTTTAAATTGAATTATAAAAAAATCTCAAATCAAATATATTAACTATCAGTGTTATTTATAACTAATATACATTCCCGTTATTCATCAGCTGTCAAGGTCAACTAGTCCTTCACACAAAAACCGGTAGTAATATCGATATCCAAGAAACATGTAGCATTGATGTATGCATCACATTTGTAGAAGATGTGTCAATGCGAGTGTATTATTTATCATGTAACTCATATATCCAAATCAAACCATTCCCTGTGTGAATACAACAGACGCGTCAGTATGAGCACTCTATAAAACAATGACAGGTCATCCATAGACAACAACGGGATGGGCGGAAAAAGTAGGACCAGTCGTTGTGAATGTATCGGTTTTCTACTTGCGTCGGCAATGGATAAGCTGTTCGCTGTGTGTCTTTTTGTCCATAAGGCACGAATATTTTTTTATGATGTTACCACCATGCAAAATCCATTGCGATTATAACTATGATTGATATTTTCGCTCGCTCATGGAAACACCGTCAGTTTGGCAAGCCTGCATCATAATCAAAACAGGACAGGGATTAATTGAATTTAAAAAATAACAAACACTATCTACACATTGTAGTCTTGATTAGGGAATCCAATCCCGGGATCCCGAGCTATTTTCGATACCTATGAATCCCGGGATTGATAAACATAATCCCGGGATTTCGGGATTGATTTTTTTATCAATTTTTATGGAAAATATAACAGAAAAAATACTTTTAATACAAAATAACTACATTAGAAATAAACTGAGTTTGAATGAAGTTTGATGTGTAGGTTGCCGATTCATTTTATTTTTTCACATAGATTATTAAAAATGAGAAAGATTGGTAAAAAAACAATACTTCGCACTTTTAACAAAGTAATTCCACCATGATATCATACGTTTTACGGCAGTTTCATATTTGGCTGACTAATTAGATTTATGAAGCGGAAAGGCCATAAGTACGCCATGATTATTTGCTTTACTATTTTAAATCTCGCTGATCTATTCATTATGTCTTTACTATCAGAAATAGCAATCTCATATTAAATTCACATTATTATTTATATTACAATATTATTTACTCCATTAAACTTGTGTATTTCCAAGATTTAACGTATACAATATTAACAATAAATGTCTTAAATAGTATAAATTATACTAGATTTATTTTTGACCGATTTTATCAATGTTATTTGTAAATATAAAAATTTTATATTAACAATGGAAAAAAATCCCAATCCCGGGACCAGTCCCGGGATCCCGGGATTGTCAAATTGTAATCCCGAAATCCCGGGATCAGAATTTTGGCTCGGGATTGGATTACCTAGTCTTGATTCAATGAAAACAAATACGTTTGACTGATACAGTTTATTGTGCACTATTTATGTCGGATCTTAACTGTCTACTTCCACTCTTCGCCACTGCTATTATACTACTAAATAAAATATTTATTTCTAAATTTATCGATTTAAAAAAAAACACATCGATAGTTATTCGTCTCTGTTCTGGCAGAACACACTAACTGGAGAATACTAGTTTTGAGTAATTTGACTTTGAAGTTGTTAAAATGTTTGAAATAATCGTCTATCATGTGAGTTTATTAAATAATCGTAAAAAGGATGACTTTAAAATAAAGACTGTTTATTTATTAAGAAGTTTTCCAGACGGTAAAGTTTGAAATAAGGAACATTTTGGTACTAACTCAATATGTAATTTTTTCGAATTAGTGTTTTCTGCCAGAACAGTGACGGCATATATTATTGTGGGTATTTAGCTTGTTCTTAAATTTAACAATAAATCTTAACTAAATTAGGCTATTTAGTACTTATACTAAAGGTATGTCTTATTTATTATTATGAAAACATTCCTTACAATAATATTTAACAATGTAACATTACTGTGGAAATTTTGGTCAGTTACCTATTTACTCAATCATGTCTTTCATCTAATAAATTGTCTAACCATGGGCAAAATTTTTGTTTTCGCTAATCACATGGTGAAACAGATAATATAATGTAAATAAGAACTCCTCGAAGAGATTTTAAATAATATTATATTGCTTGCCTTCTGACTCCAATGCATAAAGCCTCAATTACAATCTGCCTGTAAAGTCGCCCAGTGTAATCATCGAACAAGCAGGTTGTAAATACTCTACCAAGAAAAGTTGAAAGCCGGTCAACTTTACACGCTACACGCCGGCGTGTGGGCCTACTGCGTCTGCGCAGTAGAATGCGGTAGCAACCTCCCGGTAAAAAAACGAACAACGTTCTGTCAAATTATTAATTCATTAATAGCTGTTGAGTCTCAATGGTGTCTAATCTAATAAAGTTGTATTGATTTGGGTGTAGGATGCATCCATATATTAATTTATTTAGGTCGGTGTATCGTGTATCATCGTGACAAAGTTTAATTGAGCTGTGTCAGTGCTTCGTCGGACGTGCGTGCAATTAAACTTTGCTAAGTGCGACAAAATAGCATCATGTTGCAGTGACACACTGAAGTGCATGTAAATCTACTGTAAATGCACTGGAAATCAATTGACGTGACATTAGTCGCCATCGCCATTCAACCTTATTATTTATTTTGTAAACAATATTCAGATGACAATAGAATAACTCACGGACGTTTAAACTTTTAACATCATCATCCGGTGTCGATTCACTGCTAGATTAAGGCTTTTTAAGTTCTTCGCTGTCACGTAGATCAACCGAACTTTATGAGTTCGTCTATCGAGAGAGATTTAGGGTGTCCCCGGGCTCGTTTAGTGTCCCTTGGGTACCATTGTATGACGGCATTTATTCACCTGCCTAGCGACCTTTATCACATCGTGTACTAATTGTTCATTATTGGTTTCTTTTATGATCTTTCCGCGTTATGCCCAATATGCACCTTTCCATGCAACTCTTGTACATTAAGACTGCCTACTTGTTTTACACACGTAGATACGTGAGCGCTTTGACGTTTTAACTTTTAACATAAATTAACTATTATTATTAGATTTGTTTTTTTTTTAATATTTAAATTCCTATAGGAAGTCTGCCGCTATATGGGCATTATTCTATTCATCGTATGCTACCAGGAACAATTCGGTGGACCTACACTCGTACCAATCATGGAAGGTGTAAAGTCCGAAAGGCGGTGTGGTCTCTTAATCAGAAATACCATTGCTCTTTCCAAGTTTCTGTTTTTTTATTACTGATACTACAACACGCCACGCGGACCGACGACTTTTTTTTCTAGATGCCTTTATGGATACCTCACATTTACTATCATGGTTTCTTTAAGGAGTTTGGCATGCAAACTACTCTACTTGATGCTAGTCAAATGAAAATTGTTCCGGCTGAGAAAGATGAATTATTGAAAACAATTCGTATGCCCGCATCGAGTATTTCTAATTTGAATTCGGCCAGGGCCTATGAAACCGCCTTGTAAAAACCTGGAAAACTCTTTGTAGCGCAAGGCGGTGGTGATTCTGATGAATATTTCGTCGTATTCATTGGGAACTGAGATTTATAGCCGAGTTTAAAAAAATGTCGCTTATGATTGATATTCTGAGCACATCCTTATCCTAACTTATATGACTGCAATCACTGGATCTGAAAGGCATGAATCATTATAACATGTCACCGTTTAACACACGTGCTTTGAGAAAATCACACACATGCATTGTGATCTCACCGGGAATTGAATCCGTTGGGCGCACTGGACGACGATAGCCGTTCATGGAAATGAATCATGGAATGCTGTACGTATTGTTATATTCCTAATATAAGTACCTATATTATCTTATCACTGAAATAGGTGGGTACCTGGTTCAGTTGTTTTCTCATTTTCTTTTCAACTATTAACAATTGAATGCGTCAAAGTTTGAGAAACGCTTTATTATTGTTGAAAAGGGTGATCCGACGGAGCAGTGTGTGAGCAGATATTTGCAACGTCACTTGACTCTTTGACGGTGATAGTATAGTAGCCCTACTACGCCAAGGGCGGCTCGTCTAGACAAAAAGTTATATTACTAATAATTATTTTAATAAAAATAAAATTGACAAAATTGATAAATTATAATGCTTTGTTATGAATATTTTCCTTACTTTTTTTGATAGTTTAGGGCGAATTTATATGTCGTTGTTTTTTTTTTTTATATACCTAAGTAATATATATTTATATAAAAAAAATAATATATCAAGTTTAACTCACACCCTGTATTCTTCATTTTATTTTGTTTTGGCACTACTCACTCTCACTGTATTTGTATATTAGGTTTTCATGATTGAGATTTACAATGTTTTCTTTTTAAAACCTAAATGTCATATTTTGGACGTCTTAAGTTAATCATTATGTTGGCACTACAACCCTTGACCGGTCTTGGCATCCTTCAAAAACTTTCTTTATAGTGGTTGATCCAGTGTCAAAACTCTCCAGTTGATTTGGCCGAGTATTCTTAAATCTCCTGTGGTGCAATCCAGTCATATGGGTAATGCAATACGCTATATTTAGAAATAAGGATTAGTCAGTGATAAAGACATTCGGGAAACAATTTGGAGAGATATTGTCAAAGAGATACGGGTTTTAGACAGAAGTGGATGGGTGCGAATACTGGAGGAAGAGACCAAAACGTGATATAGGGCTGTCACGCCAGGAAGAATAAGAATATACGTGGGTCAGAAAAAATCTTGTGACACTTAATTTGACCCGAACATGAGGTGTCAAAAACATTTAAAACTATTTAAATAGTGAAATATACATACCTATGAAGTTTTTAATTACTTTGTGAATCGTGAAGTAAATCTTGCATATAAAAATAATTTGAATTCATAGATTTGAATGCATTGAATTACCAACGAGTAAACGACTGCTAAATCCATTTAGTCTCGGGTACCGTACATGGAAAGTCCCAAAACAGACTGAGGACCATGGTAGGGCGCACCCTAGACAACACGGTGAAGTGGGGGGTTCTCCGATGACCAAACCTGCGAGTGCTGTGAAGTACAAAACATGGAACATCTATTTTCATGCAAGGCTTGCCCGGTAAGCTGGGATTTCGACGAGACTCTACAAGCCGAGGAAAATGGTGTAGCCTTCGCCAATTTCTCGAGTGAGACATTGTAGCTATTGAAGACCTGACACGACGAAGAAGAAGAAGAAGAATAATATTTGAATTACCAATATGACAATAAAACAATTGAGGCTATTTTAAATGTTATAGTAGGAATCGTCATAATAATAATATGACGCATATTTTGATATTCTCAATATCTATCCATTGTATCCAACAGTAAAAAAGGGATTGTTCACATTATTAAACATCTCTTAAATTTTCCGGTTTCTTCACAAACGCAAGCCCAATCTTGAGTGTGACCAATAAATGATTTTTTAGAAGAATGTAAGTGCATATATTATCTTGACCTTGAACTCTTACATGTGGTCAAATTTATATTTACGATCTGATAAGTCATCTCGAGCAAAAGTTTGTTTTCTAATATTGTAAACTTGATCAATAAAAGTGTAGTCTCCTACACTCTACGACACTGGCGTCGCTTTGTGTCGAGATGGCAGGACGCGGCTTATTCTAGCAGGAAGTTATGTGTGGGAGCGATATGGCAGTCAGGCTCCCTTCCCTGGTTTCGCACTGCACTGGTTTTGCCACGTCTCACCTACTTGCTTGTCTACCACTCTCTACTTAACTGTACTCCACTGATCTCAAATAACTAGATACCTACCTAAATTCTAATGTATTAAAGTTTTATACTATTCCATTTGAGTAAATCCATTAAAATTTAAATTCAAATTCCATCAAGTACTTTCGGTCGATAGTATTAATATCAACTAGATACCTATATATTTTGTTTATATAATTGCCTTTAAGTCTTAAAATACTTATTTAAGTCAGTCCTCATTATTGGAGATAGGTAGCTCAACGGCTTACCTCGTTATCGGTGACGATTTTTTTTGATGCGGATGAATTCGTCAGACGATTTAAAATCGGGCCTCGAAACAGTTCAAACCTGTGACACAATTACTAAATTATACCAAGATTGGCTTTCAAATATTATCCAAAGCATTAGAAAATCCCTGCAACTAACATCAAGTGGCTCCATTACATAACCAATCAAACAGGTAAGTACGTAGGTACTTGTACACAAAGGATAAACCAATAATATTATTTGTGTCATTCACAATAATAATTAATTAAAGGGTATGCATTATGGTTTATATTATATTTTTACCATGGGAGACTCAAGATCAGTCAGTTCATCCCTATGCCCGCTATTGCTCGTTATATTTCTCCAGATTTTTGCAGGCTGATAGTGGGTAGTGTCATGAATCGCTTGGACTTCCTCTATATCTACCTCGTCAACTTCCGATGTTGTGATAATATAGTTTATTATTGACCGTGAATTAAAAATGTCAACATAGTAGACTGGTTTCTTATTTTTACCACGTTTTTATTAGCTCGTATTCTTGTTTGTCCATTATAAATTTTTTCTTGTTTGTCCAAGATTTTCATTAAACGATTGAAGATTTTTAACTTTGAAACTTTTAGAATTTATCAGAACACGATGCCAATGCATTCTTTTAATACTTTTAGCCATCTTTAAGCAGAATTCAATTCATTTTCAGTTAATTCTGTTTTGTATGAAAAGTTATTTCAGAAAAATCTGTAAAAAGTAAAAGACTATTATTGGTTGCTAAGGGGGTGGTCCTAGCAACTAAATTATTAATATATACGCGCGTTACTATGGACATCAATATGAAATGTCAAAATGACATTTCAGTGCCTATTCTATATTTGTTTGTTTGTTTGATTTTTATCACTTTAAGTACAAGTTTGAGCATATTGAGTATAATAATTCAACAGAAAATTTAAAAACGTTGTATATAAAAAAATCTTTTTATCTTGTAATTATTTGTCTATTACAATCAATTCAATCACAATCAAAAGACAATATGGCAATAGGGCCTCTACTTATAGTCCAAACCAAGGAATTCGGATAGTTAGTATGGGTACTATAGTTTATATGAAAATAAATAAAGTATTATTAGTTATACACAAAGATGTAGAAAACCTTATGTAGAGATGAAACCTCAAAATATGAAATTGAAGTAAAAAAAAAAAAAGAACAACGGTACATACCGATTAAGTTAGCTACAGGCCAATTTCGCAATTTTCACAACAGGGCCACACCAGACATAAACAAGCCCATGACTTGCCAACCTTCTACAAGCCAGAATGAAGTTTTTTCTAATGTTAATTTAATTATTTTTATTTATCTAGATTCTAGCGTGTGTTAAAAAGTAAAATTATTATTTGTTTATTTGAAATAAGAACACCTTTTCAAATGAAAAAAATCTTATTTCTACAGCAAAATGTCGTTCACAAGGACAAGTCTAAAGATTAAAAACAACATAAATAATAGTATAATAAATGTATTTACAAAAAATCAAATTAATTATAAGCTTTGTTTAAATCTGAGTTAAGTACATACTACTAATATAACAGTGGCGAAGGGTGACTTTTGGAAACAGGTAGGCTGTGGAGAAAGCACACCTGTTAGATGTATTTACGGGAAATAAGAAGATAATCCGACATAACTACTTATCAATAGGTAGGTACACAAAAACCGATGAAATTTCAAAAGCTCACTATGGTATAAAATTAAGCAATTAATTTGAATTATGTATTTTCCTAAATATAAACGCATGATACGCTCAAAATATATTGAAAATATCCGTTGTTGTGAATCTGTTCCATAAGAATTTATAACTTAACCCGTAAACTAGACATTTTAAAATCCTTCTATATTTAAAACACAGACATAGATACAATATCAGATTTCAACTGACATAATTGGCTGAATAAATTGTCTTAGTCTATGAATAAACTAACTGACAAATAAAAATCACGAGATAAATTATTTATTATTTTTAACAACAATCAATATTTATATGTGATTGAATCCCATAGAAATTATTTTATACATTATTTTGAATAAATGTGCACTTGCGTAAAATGTAAGCGCTCCTTAAATAGCTTACCAATTTATATGGGCTGCCGCAGACGTCTTGAAATTATGAGAAACAAACTTCATATAAAAAAGTTTTCGATTCACGCGAACATAATCCATACAATATGAGAAGCGAAACGAGATGTCGCTTATTTTTTTTAAACCTTCGAGACATGCCATAAATGGTGCTTATTGAAATAGTGGAAAAGATCGTAAAATTATTATGACAATTATACGATAGATGTCGTTGGGCATATTTAATATATTATTATGTGATTATATTATTTAATATGTCAATATTAAATTAAAAAATATTTTTCTTAAGAAGGTAGGCTTTAAATAATCGCCTAGTATGGAGTCTTCGCCACTGTAATATAATCATGTAATTTTGAGATGTTTTCAGATTCTTCAAAGTACAAAATAAATAAGGTGATTTTTTTTAAAGAAAATTTCTATCTCGGAAATAACAACATCAATATATTACAATCTGAAGGCCTGATGGAGATGTACCTATTTGATGAAAATTTCATTTATGAACGAATATGTTTTTCATTAATATTAGTTTTATTGAACTGATTATCGCTTTCCAACACATTGGGGTTTTATGCCGGGGTGTGATGATGCCGAAAGTCAAAACTTGGGTCGCCGAATCAATTAGTAATGGAAGTGTATGAATCAAAAGAAAAACGTGATTAATAATAGGTCTGCTTCTTCTTATTGTGGCATCCCCTAGCGGAGGTCGGCCACCGTCAAGGCGATCTTAGTTTTGTCATTTGCTACCCGAAACAGTTCAGTGGAGCTGCACTCGTACCAGTAACGGAGGTTCTTATTCCACGAAATGCGGCGTCGTACTCTGCTACGCTTACCATTGATAATTCTTTGATAGTAGGTACCTACCATTAAATCTTGTTTTTTTATTTGTATAAGTAGATAGGTAAATCATTCTGTTGGTTCAAAAAGTGTTTAAAAATATATATACTATGTATTTAATGTATTTTTAATGATAACTGAACTCTCATTCTGACGTTTCATGTTGATTTCCATAGCAACGATTTGGTTGCCAGGACCTGCCTAGCAACCAACGTAGAATTTTGTATCAATGCTTTGTCATAGTAACTATGAAAAACTCTATGTTTTAATCAAATTCTTTGGTTATAGGTACGTAATATTATGTTGGAATCGTCAGTAAACTCAACAAGTGGTTTTCAACTATACTGCTCTGAATCTCTCCCGGCGCAGTTTCACAGAGAGTAGCAACAGGTTGTCTATATAATTCGTGCCCGAATACATATAAGTATATTTACCTACTTATAACTTACATTTTACAGTATACTGTTGGCTTCTATGTGTATATACAGAAATGCTGTCGAATCTCTGTTGTTGTTAAAGGTTCGGTTCTGTCAAAATAAAATTCGGGACCCGGGTTCAAAATAAAATCATTAAACTTTGTTGGTCATTCGTATTTGTTTTTATTGAACTAAGACTACAATTTACAGATGGTGTTGGTTAGTTTTTAATCATCAATTAAACCTTGCCTAAACTAAAACACAATCGTTTTGGTATGTAATGGGCGATTCGACAAAATAGTGCACACTACTTTTTCATTCATACTTATTTGTTTTCGATAAATTAAGAATACATAATATTACATATGTTGTTGGTTAGTTTATTAAAATTCATTAAGCCCTGCTAGACCAAACCGTAGTAGATAAAAAATATTATTCTATCTATAAAATATCCAAAATTATATTTGATTTAATGACATGAGTTTAGATATTTTATAGATAGACGATTATTTTTTTACTATTATCTATTATGGATTGGTTTTCGCAGTGCTTAATTCAATTATAAAAAAAACTAACCAACACCATCTGTAAACTGTAGTCTTAGTTCAATGAAAACAAATACGTATGACTGATAAAGTTTATTGTGCACTATTTATATCGGATCTCAACAGCCTCCCTCCACCCTTCGCCACTGTTATATTATGGAGTAGTTAATGTACGTGGGACAGTTGGTTTGGGGTTTTTAAAAGAATGAACTGAGGGTTTTGGTTCCAAAATTATTGCGTGCCAACAATAGCCTCTGTATGTAGAGGGATATATTTTTGTTAAAATACGACGGCCAGGCGATAAAAAAATGGGATTATTTTGACAGCGCGACGTCCTAATGGGCCATTGGTCATCCCAATTCGGGTCTAGGACGATTTGGCACCGGACAACTGGCCGCCACGGAATTCGAAAATAAAAAGACGTTAGGTACTTATAGGTACTTTAAAAAAAATATTCAATATTATTATTTATACTTCAATTATTATATTATGATATGATTAATAGTTGGTAAGAATGTAAATATGCAGACGTAAACACTGATTTAATCATGCATATGTTTAAGTTCCAACGAAAAAAGAGTTTCTTATTTTATATAAAGGCTTAGGCATGGTAATTCTCAATCCGCGATAAAGAATACATTATGTTAAGAGCAAAATGAATTCAAACTATAAAGTAGTAGATAGAAACTGATTAAAATACCTCGTCTACACGTGTCTACGACAGTGCGGCGTCCAATTGTCCGGAGGCCAATCGTCCCATTCCCTCCCAATTCACATGGAAGGAAAAGGAACAATTCACATGGTACTGCCTTATATAAAATGCGTTGTAGGAAATTTTCTTTATTTATAAACATATTCACTGCCGAAATATATGGGAATATAGTTGAAAAAACAGTTACAAACCAAAGTGTATTAATTTGTAATTTCACTTATATTAAACGTCACGTCTATCAATCCCATAAATTATGTATTAAATGTGTAGCGATATATTGCCAAGGTAAACTCTGTAACTTGATTTTCTCCGTTCTTCGTTACAACATTTAGAGGTAGTTAAGTGTTCTTGGTTAACATATTTAGATGTTATTCCCATTTACTTATACCCTCTCATATAAAATATTAATGTATTATCTTGAATTTGCAATTATTATGATAGAGGTAGAGTTTAGCGTCTAATATATTATTATGATGCACGTCGCGTACTATCACGTGACGTCACAGTTAGTTGCTGCTACGGAAAAAAGGGTGTAATATCGTTTTTCTTGTTGTTTAAAATGTTATCAGACCGATGCTTCCACCCTTTAGCACATTTTGAACCTTTAAGCGAACATTGTCATTTGGTAAAATCTGCCGAAATCACCAGAACAAGAATGAGGACACCTAACGCGTACCGCACTGCATCGACACCCGCATGACTCAATGAATGTTTTTTTATCATTTTCTACATGCCTACACATTTTCGAGTCATTTCAAAATGGGGTGTTTTTTTGTTTTTTGCGGTTGGCACTATGTATGTCCTATATGAATGTTGTGTATTACCTATGGTCTGCAGGTTGGGTTCTGTTCATAATATTATCTATGGATGCCATATCGAAAGTAATTTTAACGAACGCACACGTAGAAACTAAAATTAATTGAAATTAGCATGAATAATGAATATTAATGCAAAATACTAATACATTAGAGTTGGCACTCTCCATCATTGAATTTATAGAGATAGTGATAGTTCAAAATATTCTGCGGAATGACAAAACTATAGACTAAATTGGTCGCCATGACAGTACACGACGTGCATCATAATATAATATAATTGAAGAATTTATGTCATAAGCCGCAAGTATTTCCTAGCAACCAAAACATTCGTTTGTATTAATTATCTATTTAGGAAAGAATAGCATTTTATAAGTTTAGTATTCGTTCTTTTATTCTTGACATTTTCCTCCATCCGTAAATCAATGGGAATGCCATTTCTTGTATGCGTATACATACATACGTTACATACAAACAATTATTTAAATATCTCGATTTCATTTCGAGGCTTAAAATTGAACAACGCTATCCCCAAAAAACCTGTTTTTTGCTGCTGTAGACAACATTGTTTTAAATTTAAAATCTATATCTATCTGTAGGTATATATTGTCAAACACTCGATTTTTTATAATTTGGTTTTTCTGACGGGGTTATAAAGAGTGAATTATTTTTCTTAATAGTATTTTCACTGCCCCACAAAAATAAAAGAATTCTCAATAAATTTATTAATTATCAATACTTTAGTAAAAATGTATATTGTTTTAGATTCATCATCGTCATCAGCATCAGCCTGAATCTATCCACTGCTGGATGAAGGCCTCTTAAATCTGCTTCTACTTCTATCGGTCCTGTGCATTGCGTTTCCATGTACTTCCGCAGAACTTTATCATTTCATAGATCCAACGGCCTCTAGGTCTACCTTGCGGACGTTTTGTACCTCTTGGATACCACTGGATAACTAAATTTGTCCAACTATTGTCTCTTCTTCGAGCTATGTGTCCAGCCCATCTCCATTTGAGGCTTTTAATGAACTCTATTACATCGTAAACCCTTAGCTGCTTCTTTATCAGTCTTATCACTTATCCTTATTAGGTATATATATTGATAGGGAATAATAATTAATATTTAAACACCGTCTCCATAACCATAATAAAATGATAACTTTTGACGTTACATCATAATCCGGAAACGGAAGAGATTAAAATCAAAATAAAGATATGACAGTCATAAATCTAATCATTTCGTATTTTAACCTATTCCATATTAGGATATATTTTTAAATAAACCATTGACAGACTACAAAAAGCCTTATTACGCGATTAAACAAAATTAGGCACGTGCTATAAATATTTTGTGTTGCCATAACGAGGTCCCAAATTCGTGAGCGGACATTTTAATTTTTGGTGTTGCCACATCGGGAGTCATTAAACCTTTTATTATGAATTATTCACACTTCTGTCCAAATAATTAATTATTGTGAAACATACCAATGTTGACAGCACATATTTTGAGTGGTCCACAGGCAGGACCATCTCTGTCTAATTTTGTTCAACTTTGAATTTTATAAAATTTTCGTTGCTCTGATTAGAGTACTATGGCGATATCATCAAACTTATTATACTTGTATTGTATTAAACGATTTTGTCAGCTTATTATCAACATAACATAATTCACGCTTGCAATAATAATATCGTGAACTGTGAACACGAAATAATAAATAATATAATATATACTACATGAATGCACTCCGGTTCTTTATAGGTGCATTGATTTACTAATGGACACGTCATGATGTGAATAATAGTCTGCTCATATTCATTTGGGTCTTAAGAGGATCATATTATTTATAAGGCTCCACAGAGTGGAGGTTGTATTTATTTCATTCACGATGGTCGAGCGGTAAGATGTCGGCTTATAATGTCGTGGGTCTGTGGTTCGAATCCCGTTTCTGACAAATTCACATTTGTGTTTAGACCCAGAGTATAAAACTAATAAGATGAACAATTTGCTAATATCCAATATCTCGGTCTACTCATACATATACATACTAATACGTGAAAATATGAATACAAAAATATAATTTGTAGTTGAAAAATGAACTCTACATATTATATTGCGAAAAGGATCATTATTACTAATTTCGGTTCAAGTCTTTGCAGCATTCCTGTTCATTTCTGCTAACCTGACTGCAGGCGTCCATTATAATTTTGCGACGTACTTACACATTCGAAGAAGGTAGGATTTGTATTTAATTGATATACCGTATATTGCAACATGGGTGATTATTAGAAGCTCGCATTTGTTTCATATACATATTATGTTGACGTGGCCGTTTTAATATTGACATATTCTATGATAACATATTATGTCCAATACATATTACTACTTGATATCCCTAATAATATATAATTTGTTTATACATATAGCAATATATAAAAAATAAACTTTTTTTAATATGAGTTTCCGCTAAAATCATTACTATGATTTAATTTGGTAGTAACTGCTCCGATCACAAGTTAAAACCCTGAAATAATTAACAATATCCTCAACTTGCAATTTTTGCACTATTATGCATATAATTTTCATACATATATAATCACTTACAACACCTAGGTGTATTCAAAATACCTACATTATTTTTCATGATATTTATAGGCAATATAACGATGACGAAATTAATGTAATAAACTTTTAATACGGCTTAAAAACTTAACCTAAGAATCTACGTACCTAAATATATATGTATTTTTTTTACTATTTACACTGGCAGTTTTGGTTTTGAGCGGCTCAAAAATGATCTGTTGATTTCATCAGCTTATTGCTAATTGAGCATGTCCGCTAATTGTAATTTAGACCAGCCCTATTACACCAGTAATTGAATCGAGTATCCACTGCTAACCATACTACACAGTCAAGCTAATTATTAATGAAGGGAATTCATGGGCCAGTGGCACCAAACATCGCGGCGGTTCACCTCCTCGTTAATATTTTGAGAAACTCTCAGTTACTAATGGACATTATAGTTTCTTTTCTGACATTTCTATATAATTGTTATGTTAGAGTTTATTGTATTCGTTGTCAGTGACCAGTGTATATTTGCCTTTTGGTGAGTGTACATAGTGCCTGAAGATATCGAAAGGCGAAACCCGAGTCGCAAAAAAACGACTTAAAAGGCATAGTACAAAACTTAAATCCATTAGAATAATCTATTTATTTAATTATATAATATACAACCTATAACGTTATAGTTTTAGACGTATTTTACCTATTTTGTTAAATAATTAATAAATTATTTAATTTAAAAGTTATGAGTTATTAAACTGAAAAAAAAGACTTACCAACTTATTTCCTGTTGGTACAGTTATGTTATTTTGACAAAAATATTTATATAGAAACTAATTCCTTAATAATCGAACATGAACCCAGAATTGCCAACCATAATAAACACATGTACATAATTAATTGTATTGCATTCCATTATTTTTGAGCGTTATTTTTTGTTTTGTCGACATATTATTATTGTGTCGTATTTCAAAAATAATATTACCTGCATTTAATTAGTTTCCAATATTACAAAATCTCTGAGCGAGTGACAGGGTCATTAATTCTAGTCACTGCGCAGATACCTTGTCATTATTCCACTTATGCGAGACAGATTTGTAATCTATCCATCTCAGGTATTATTTTAAATACGTAATTAAATATCCTAACCTGATATTTAGGTATTAATTTTGTCTCAGGTGTTCCCTACGTCGAGAGACATGATTAAACCGCATTGCTCGTTTATAGATCAAACGAAATTATGTAAGGTAACTTCTTGTAAAATCGACTATTTCTGTACAGAAATACTACTACACAGATTACTATGTAAATTAAACCAATTAGGGGATTCTAAAATGATGATCACATTGGCGTACCTAGTATTTTCATTTTTCAAAAGGGGCGAAGCGTCCTACGACCAGTAGCGAAGGGTGGAGGTAGGCTATTAAGATCCGCACATAAATAGTGGACATTAAAACGACAAAATTGTGCACACTTTTTCATTCATACTTATTTGTTTTCGATGGATTAAGAATACATATTACACATATTGTTCGTTCATTTTTTTTAAATTTATTAAGCCTTGCCTAAACCAAACTATATTAGATAAAAATATTGTTCTATCTATAAAATATTCAAAGTTATGTATGATTTAATTGCATAATTTTAGATATTTTATATTACATAGTCGAGTATTTTTTGACTATTATCTATTATGGCTTGGTTTTCACAGGGTTTAATTCAATTTTAAAAACTAACCAACACCATCTGTAAATTGTAGTCGTATTTCAATGAAAACAAATACGTATAACTGACAAAATTTAGTGTCCACTATTTGTGGCGGATCTTAACAGCCTATCTCCACTCTTGGCCACTGCCTACGACCATGCATAATAATATGATATTGTCATCTTCTCTCCCTTGCCCTAGAAGTCTGGTTGGATACGTCAAGAGTGTGAAAGCCCTTTTATACATCACTCACCAAGTCACCGTTTCACAGCACGTCATCGTCCTTTTGGTCTGCGCTTCGACTATGCCCAATCGTTCTATGCGTCCAATCCAGCAGTCTTTATAAATTATATTCATAATATTCAAAAAATGTTTGCGATATTTTTAGAATCATCATCATCATCATCATCATCAGCCTGAATCTATCCACTGCTGGATGAAGGCCTCTTCAAGTTGCTTCCACTTCTCTCGGTCCTGTGCATTGCGTTGCCACGTACTTCCGCAGAACTTTATCATTTCATCGATCCAGCGGCCTCTAGGTCTACCTTGTGGACGTTTTGTACTTCTTGGATACCACTGGATGACTAGATTTGTCCAACGATTGTCTCTTCTTCGAGCTATGTGTCCAGCCCATCTCCATTTAAGGCTTTTAATAAACTCTATTACATCGCAAACCCTTGTCTGCTTCCTTATCCACTCATTCCTCTTTTTGTCCTTTCGCGTTATGCCCAGCATGCACCTCTCCATACCACGTTGTGCTACTCTAAGTTTCTGGATCTCTCTTTTACTTAGGGTCCATGTTTCACACGCATATGTCATCACGGGAAGCACACACTGGTTGAACACTTTGCGCTTTAGGCACAGTGGAAGGTCACTTTTGAAGACATTATTCAGGCGGCCAAAAGCACTCCAGCCTAGCTTTACTCTGCGAACAATTTCATCAAATATACATCCATCTATAGATACTTGTTGTCCCAGATAGATGTAGCTTTTCACCTGTTCGAGCTGAGTGCCATTGATGAGGATCTCTTTTTGGCCTGCAAAGCAGTTGAACATGACTTTCGTCTTTGTTACATTTATTTTCAAACCTACTTTGTTGCTTACTTCAGCGAGTTCCTGCATTCTGCTTTGGAGGTCTTCTGAGTCTTGCGAGAAAATTACTATGTCATCGGCAAAGCGCAGATGACTCAGGTATTCTCCATTTATGGGGATCCCTTTGTCATTCCAGTCAAGTTGCCTGAATAAGTCTTCAAGGGTAGCTGTAAATAGTTTAGGTGAGATTGTATCACCTTGTCGGACTCCTTTGCTGATAGGAAATCTGCGCGATGGTTTATGGAGATTTACAGATGCTGTTGCGCTACTGTATATATTATTGAAAATATTTATATAGCGTCCAGGGATTCCTTGTTTTCTGAGTGCGTCGAGTATTGAACATTTCTTTATCGAATCAAACGCCTTCTCATAGTCTATAAAACCCATGCATAGTGGCAGTTTGTATTCCTGGTACCGCTCTATGATTTCTCTGACGACTTGGATATGGTCCATAGTGCTGTATCCTCCTCTAAATCCGGCTTGTTCTCTCGGTTGGTTCTCGTCTAGTACATTTTGCAGACGGTTTGAGAGAATTTTTGTGAACGTCTTGTAGAGAATAGGGAGTAGACTTATTGGACGATAATTTGCTAGGTCTTCTCTGTCACCTTTTTTGTGAAGAATGACAATGCTGGCATTTTTCCATACCTCTGGGACATCCTCTTTGCATATGCAGGCTGTGAACAATTGTGCAAGTACTTCATTTGCATCCTTTCCTGCTTTTTTGAGGATATCTATCGTTAAACCGTCTTCCCCGGGGGCTTTCCCACTTTTCATGTAATTTAAAGCATGGGTTACTTCCCAGGATGTAATTTCGGGAGTATGGTCTTCCGAATTTCCATTTCTCTGAAGATCTAAGTCTATAGTCGTATTGTCAGTGTCATCACTGTAGAGATCGCTGTAGAACTCTTCAACTCGGCTTAACAAGTGTTCCCAATTTCTGACGATAGAACCATCTTTTGCTTTTAGTGCTGTGATTTGACGTTTTCCTATCGACAAGCATTGCTTGTTTTTGTTTAAACTTCTGCCTGCTTTCACAATTGCTTGTATGAGGTTTACATTGAATTTACGAAGGTCTTCTCTAATCTTCCTTCGGAGGGTTTTGCAAAGTGATGAAAACTCCATATCGTTTTGCGCCTGTCTATCGCTCTTGGTTTTCCTTCTCTGCTCCATAAGATTCAATGTTGCCTTCGAAAGCTTGGTGGAAGGTGTAACTTCTGAGCTTTTTACGCCTGTTTTTTCTGCACATTGTAGAATAATATTCGTTATATCCTCCGCGTTGGATAGGGAAACGGTTAGAATAGTACGTGGTAAATAATTAAATTTGTTTTTACGATAAATTAGAATATGTTTTATATTCTAGAAACGTATGCAAGAGTCTCTTCGAATAAATCAACCGGTGGCATTGAAAAGTTGATTTGAATACTTGATTTTACTGCGTATGCCACGATAATATTCGATTGTTTTATTTCCTTTACAAAATCTCGCGGGACTTGTTGCGTTTTCGTACCTTTTTAATAAGGGCCAAGGTCGACATTTTGAATATTAAAAGTATTGTTTGTGACGCGTTAGTTATCAGGTGGCCAACGAAGGCACACCTAAGGGCCATTATTGAAACTAGATTAATCCGTGAATAAACGCTTTAAATCATAATTATATTTGATTAAAATTAACATATTGAGTACATACTGGACCTTGACATGGAAATTGCTTTTGTTTATTGATACTTGATCATCGTCATCGTCACTACAACCCAATGCGTATCTTGGCTGACTCAAGTAAACGTTTCCACTCCCCTTAATTCATCGCATTCTAATCCATTGCTTAGTCCAGTGGTGGCGAATCTATGGCACGCGAGATGATTTTACATGGCACGCGTTTGAAGAGAATAATAATAAATGACAGCATTCTATAAAATATAGCAGGTAAATACTCTTCAAGATTGAATGTTACGTTTAATTTAAATATATAATTGCATAGGTCGGTCCTTAGACCTTATGCGTTACACATAATATTATCGCACTAACCTCAACAGGCGGCGGGGAACGCCGCGCCGCGGACCTCTATTTTTTATCGATTTACAACCCATGAGACCACTGTAGCGAGAGAATTCCCGATCTGATCAGAACAATTCTGGTGTCAATCTGTGCGTAAATAAACTAGCTAATTGATACATTGACAAACAATTTCATTTATTCAAACAAAACTGCACTAAATAAGAAACAAAAACTTGATGGAACAAGTACTAGTAATTCTGGCAGACAGTTTCAAAATTGGTAGACCGAAATGTATGGCGTAATTTAAAAAAGTGATAAAGCTATATGTGTGCTATGTTTTGTGAGTGGTATCTAGAACATCGTCATTTTTTAATAGAATTTTTAAAAACTATTTTTTTCCCATAACTGATCGGCACGTCTGACAGTTGAAAAATAATATTTGGGTAATTTTGGCACGCGTACGTAAAAAGGTTCGCCAACCCTGGTCTAGTGCTAGTCAAACGAGTGATATGTCATTTGTCTCTTTTTCCGATACGTTTTTTTTTGGCTTACTTGTGGTTTTGTTTTTACGAGTTGAGGTTATTGCCGTTAGTGGCGCCATTGCGAACCTTCTTCTATAGTCAGTGACATCCCTAGGCAAAGTGTTGCCCTTAACCAGACTTAGAATGCCGCGCTTCTTCATTTTACAACGTTTTTCTTAGCTCATATTCTTATTTGTCCGGTACACATCTTGCAATCGATTTTTAACTAACTTCCCGACTAGTTAGACATTTGAAACTTTTGGAATATATCAGAACACAATGCCAATGCATTTTTTAATACTTTTAGCCATCTTTATGTAGAATTTAACTCATTTTCAGTTAATTTTGTTTTGTATGAAAAGTTATTTCGATACCATTATTTGTTGCTAGGGGGTCCTAGCAACTAAATTATTATTATATATACGTGCGTTACTATGGATGAAATAACGTTTCATTATTCAGTATTTCTATCAAGTATAAATTTTTTTGATCGTTTAAGCTAGTCAAGTCAAGTTTATATGGTTCAACAGAAAATCTAAAAACGTTGTATATAAAAGGTTCATTTTATCTTGTAATTATTTAGTTTTAAATTATATACAAATTCGTCAGGTACCTACCTACCTACTTATCTAATTTATTATATTAAATAATATTAAACTTATGTAAAAAATTATATTAAACAGACTAAATCAAAAATCTTTAAAATTGACAAAACCTACCCTCAAACACTGGCGGCCTGTGGCACTGACAGGTTTGGAGGCACCCTTGTGAAACTCTAGAATGTTTTGCAAATCGTAGAAGAAAATATGTAAATTATAAATATTTGAATGAGACAACGAGACAACATTTTCTCAAATACCTTACAATATTTTTTTACAAACGGATGTTTCGTGTTTAATATCTCAAATGCTTTCAAAAGTGAACATAAATACTATATCTGTGCATAAATGACTAAGCCATTGATATTTTTTTAATTTTATTTTCAGCTCCATTTAAGTGTGCAATGCTCAATTTTCAATTAATTTTCCTTCTGGACTTTCCTTTCCGCTCTGACATCACGTCCTTTATAGTCAGGTATGACCAGTTATAATAATGAAATTATTCATGTTCAATCAATCATCCGAGAATTTGAATAATGTGACATTGTTTTCATTGTTTGCAATAATGCAAGCGTGGGTACTTACCCAATGAATGGGTTGACATGCTGACGCACTTTTGAATGGCGTCACATTGTCATTTCATCATGTCAATTGGATATAGGTATTTTTGCAGCGTCGCAAAGAAGAAGAAAAATATAATGGAGTATCAGCTGATCTATCTAATGTTCACATATTAAATAAATACATCAAATACTTTTTAATGAGCCATTTCTTTTATTCAAATGTATAATTCACAAGATTTTGAGAATGCAA
Source organism: Rhyacophila brunnea (assembly GCF_057557595.1). Lineage (NCBI taxonomy): Eukaryota > Metazoa > Arthropoda > Insecta > Trichoptera > Rhyacophilidae > Rhyacophila > Rhyacophila brunnea. Next base: position 10,904,621 of record NW_028232816.1, on the reverse strand, counting down.
CATTCCATATATTAAACATACATAACTTGAAAACACCTCAGATATATTTATACCCAATAGAAAAATTGATATTTGAAAAAAAAATACGAATGTCGACGGGATTTAAACCCGTATAACCATTGGTGTCGCGTCAATCTGTGCGTTAACCAATTATGCTACGAGCCTCCTATCTAACGACGACAATTTAAACTAGTAGGTCATACATGAAATGCTGATCAAATTGCGTTATTATTGACTAATCGATTTTTGTGTACTAAATCAAGAAATATTAAACCTCAATTACTAACCGACGCCCGGCTCTCGCCAAATATTTTAGTTATAATGTCTACTTGAACTTGCTAACAATTTTTAATAAACCATTTCTTTTATTCAAATGAATAATTCACAAGATTTTGAGAATGTAACATTCCATATATTGAACATACATAACTTGAAAACACCTCAGATATATACCCACTAGAAAAAAATATGAAACTCAACGGGATTTGAACCCGTATAACCATTGGTGTCGCGTCAATCTGTGCATTTACCAATTATTCTACGAGCCTCCTGAGGTGTTTTCAAGTTATATATGTTAAATACTTTTTGAACATACATAATTTTGAAAATCCTTTCAATCCTGCCGCGTGTCTTACTTTTTTCAAAAAGATATTTTCTCTTGGTTATATATATATTTTCTCAGAAGTGTTTTTCAAAACTATTTATGTTCAATAATTAGAATGGTACATTCTTAAATCTTCTGAATTATTCGTTGAATAAAAGAAATAGTTCATTAAAAACTATTAGCAAATAGGTACAAGTAAGTTACATCATAACATATTGGAGAAATCCGTGGCGTCGGTTAGTAATTGAAGTAGTATGTACCTACTTTGATTCAATAAAACAAAAACCTATTGCCAATAGTAGCTTGATTTGAAGAACGTTGATGAGCAAGTATTAAAAGGCCAATAGTTAAAATTTGTCGACATTAATATGTCACCTCGTAGCATAGTGGATAATGTGGGGCGTAAACAAACCCAAGAGATGCAGGTTCGATTCCTGCCGGGTGTCTTACTTTTTTCAAAAAGATTTTTTCTATTGGTTATACTATATTTGGTAAGAAGTGTTTTACAAAATTATGTATGATCAATAATTAGGATGGTACATTCTTAAATCTTGTGAATTATTCGCTGAAATAGTTAATTAAATACTTTTACTTATACTGAATGGACTTTTCCTAATCATTTTTTTCCGTGTGCGCGCCTAATGGATGTACAAACGCATGTTCCATATCAGCTGGAAATACAGAGTTATAAATTTCGACGGTGAAAAATGCCGACAATGAAAAAAGGACGTTCTTCAAGAACATCAGAGACTGCTTTACACCAGCACTCCATCGCTGTTTATAGAAACGAGAGACAGAGAAAATATAGTCAAAATCATCGCAGATGTCTAATAAATAACGAATATGGCACAGAAAGAAGAAAGATCAGTGTTAAGGTTAAACTATATTATTATGGTGCAAGTGTATAATAGGATTATATAAAAAGTCGCATGGTTATTCAATTGCAATGACATTGGGTCTGATTCGATTCATTTAACCTGCATTAAAACATTTCATTGAGCCAAAAGCTCGCATCTTGCGTGGGTGAATGAATCATTTCAATTTTAAACGACTCACATTGAATTTGATTCGATGTGAGTAATTCTTATGTTATTTCATTGGAGACAGTTTGTTGAAGCTCACTAGGGATAGTATGGTGCCAAATATAATAAATAATTATATATTTTGAACCATTAAGTATATGCAGGGTGGCTATACTTTTGTATTTATGGGATGTGTTCCGTTTTTAAAACATTTTGACTCACTGTCCCGATAAAGTGTCGTCGGGACACTTAACCGTCTTGTATTTACGTAGTAATTATGAAAATATTTTAAAGTAAATCTGTACAACTACATATATATATATATAATTCTACAGCTTATGTTTCTATATGTGGTTCGTACCTTCTTAAAATAATTTCAAAAACTTCAGAAATATCTTAATTTATTGTTATGTACAAATCAAAGAATTTGGTTAAAAGTCATATTGTCAATTTGTATTTTCAAATCCGGTGAAATTATTTCCTTTTAATCAAGATTTTGACAGCTACGAAATAGGACCATCGAATTTTGGCGAACAGATATCCGGAATTGGGATGACATTATAAAATTAACACTGGAAAATTTTATGACTAGCAGGTATTTTTTCGTTTTTTTTTAAGATAAGATAGTAGAATAGGGAAAAGATTAATTATAGTAATATTTAAAATGGGATTCCCATATTATGTTGCTGCAAAATATAAAAATGTCGATATACTTATTTTATTTTTCTGTATTAAATTATTGTACCTACTTAGGTATGTTTCGATTTTTTTTTCTGTTATTATTATTATTATATTCTATATTCTCTTCGTCTTTCTTGTGATGGTAATATTTGTTATAATGTAAATCTCATGTTATGTACGTCTTGAATTTAGATTTGTTATGTCCACAATGTTTCGTATTCTTAAATAAATAAATAAATTGCCACTGAAAATTTCCCAAATCTGGACACCGCGACTGGCGCGTTTGCATTAGTTGGCCATTCGATATAATTAACATGATATTTTAATGTGGTAATTAAATATTAATTAACAGGTCGGCAGTGATTGTGATATGCGCACATGTAACACGTTAGAAGTTATTGGCATTTTATTTCAGTGTATCAATTTTTTTTTTATTACGGTCGACCAATCGACCAATCGTCACTATAGGATTGGTTTCCCGAATATCCGTTTTTGTTAAAATCGACCTTTTAATGCAGAATATTTTTTTGTATCTAAACGGACTAGAACCATCCTTTTCTTTAAATCACGTTGTAATGGTAATGAATACATCATTCATATACTGTAAAAATAACTATTTAATTATCTCCATGTATTTAAATATAGGATTATGAAATTTGTTTTTCGTTTCCTGAATATTTGGTCTATTCGGGAAACCAATCCTACAGCGACGCAATGTCTCCGAGCCGTGAATGGTCGATTTATGTATGCAAGAGCAACATTACCATTATTGTAATATTATGAAGCAAATTGTTAAATATTGAATTGATTCATGTACCTATGCTGCGGGCATATACGGCGACTCACCATAGTGATCTTTGATAATCCACAAGTCAGTGGTCATTGGTTATCGTGTGCGGGTGGCCTAATTATTCTACGACATTTTTTCACAAAATTAAATGAAGAATTTGTTTCAATTGTGGATCACAGATCACTGGATCATGGAAGAAAAATAAAACGCTTTTCCGACACTCGCGAATTTTATTGAAGAATTCAAACTTGTACTTGAAGGAGAAAATATTTCGCCTGAAAACTGAAACGTTTATTCTATCTCACTGTACCACAAAGTGCTTTCGGTCCAGACAAGGTGGATTCCGCGCGTATTGGACCACGCGCAAACTGACAGCTGTTCAGAAAGTCGCACGGAAATCGAGCTTGGAGCATCAGTGTTAACATGGAAGTCGAAGAAATCATATTATGTTTTTGGGTGGTCTACAAAAAAAAAACAAGAGATAAGCTTACACATTGCCACTTTATAATTATAGAAATTCTTTAATTATTTCAAAATGCCGATAAAATAATTCAACGAATTAATTTCGATAATTCGAAAAGAAATGTCAATTTATGATAATTTTATAAGCAACCGCACGGTTTCCGTACTTTTACTTAATGCCCTGTAGGTATTCCATGGGAACGTAGCCGCGTGGATTTCGAGCGGGTTAAAATTTTTGGCGGTTGACTAGCTGTTCCGCACGGACAAGTGGGAATGATTAGATGCTAGTAAAAATTGGTTCCATGCGGATCAGACAGCACGGTTTGCATCCACGCGGAATCCGACGTGTCTGAACCGAGCTTAAGGCTACACTTCAGTTGAGGCATGGTCTAAAAAGATCGTGGCTAGGCGATGCGCAAATCGTGCAAATAATGACGCGTGCCGAACGAAATATAATTTGTCATAAAAATCCAACATGCGTCCATTTAATGTTATGTTTATTGTTATATCACTAATAATAATAGTATATTCATTAACATGCTGTCTTTTTTAAGTACATACGTAAAACTTTTTAGTCATCTTTACACGATTTAAGAATATTTTCATCCGCTGCCATGGCAAAACAAATCGACGTGCGCACTCCTCGACTGTCGGTCTCCGATTGGCGAGGAGTGAGAAATTTCGTCGCACCTACTGTTGAAAATTATTTGCCGTTTCACTGAAGTATGCTCTTAAGAAATAAGACTTTCCGAGAGTGAAATTACGTATAATAATTATTTTAAAATGCTGGTTATAAGATGTTTTTTTATTTATTTATAACATATAAACACTTTGGGCCCACGTTGGTCGCCAGTTATAGTATCTATTTATAATTTAGAAACACTTCCGGTCTTAGTATTTATTCCGAATTCACAGATTAATCAACAATAACAAAAAATACTTCAAACGGTACACGAAAACAGATTAACAAGATACGATGACTCGCTCGACCAAATAACCGAATGAACTTGCCAAAGAATTAGTTCAGTTCTGGTAGGTATCACATTTGACAACTAGAGACCACACTTATCACTAACAACGAATATTGATAGTGTATGGTGATTGATTTCAAAATAGAGGACCTGTGTGATCAAAAGGGTCAGAGCTAATCAGACTAAGCTGACTGGCTGTAAGACTGCGAGAGATATCAATTACGGAGTCAACATAGAATTAAATCTTAATCCGTCTACATAGGCAGCGCCATCTATGGGTCTCTTTTTGAAGTCATGCCGCTATATAGTCTAATTTAATCAATTACATATGAAAATTAATTGTAGTTCACGAAATAATTAAAATTATTTTTTACAATTATTATTGTATTTAGTTTGATTGATATTAATTAAACGTCAAATATACACCAATTAATTCGTATAACAATTAGCTCATTATTTTGTCCTATTTTAAATTATTGTATATGATATCTAAACAATTATCCAGGTCATGAACTAAAAGCAATTAAAAAATTCTCTCGTTTCAAACTTGGTAAAGTTGTAAATGGAGCAATCAATTTTGTACTTATTTATTATTTTTGGTTTAAAGTTTCCATGAATTTTTCCTAGTTGAAGTCGACAATATGTATATTTCTATGCATAGATTTTCATGTCACGTTGAATACACACCCTTGTATAAAGAAAAGCTAGAGAGGGTGCAAAAAGACGGGGCGGGGTTTATTGGATTTGCGTATAAGTGGTGCCTACCTGTTGAGATACCAGTGGGAGAATTTATAAATTCGTAATGAAATATCGCTTGATAACGTCTTGTAGGTATATAAAGGAATAATTTTATCTACGTTTATTTTAATATTTCTTTTTCTTCTCATGGTGAAAGATAAACAGAAAGATTTAGTCTACTGAGTAAGCTACTACCTCATCACACCAGGGTACGATTCCCGGCGAGGTCAATTACGATTAACATAATATGTGATTTTTTATAGGGCCGATTGGAATTCGAATTCACTTCTTTCACTGTCCTAGTGAGTGCTCCGTATCTATAAAGCTATCTGTCCATATACCAGACAAATTATTTTTTTCCATACCTAGAACGCAAATGACAAAAGCGATCACAACGTGACATAAAAACAAAATTCTAACAATATTTAAATAAAAGATTTATTATTTTTAATTATTTTAAAACATAAAATGAGTAAAAATGTATCTACATAGAAGCACACTATGTGAACTGTATTTAAAAAAAAACTAATATGACAACTCTACCTTAACTCTACCTTAACTCACCTCACGTAAGTGGGATGTGTCAATATCCGAAGCGATTTGTTTGAACTCGGTTGTTGTCGTCCCAATTCGCAAGCGTGTCCGGAAACTTGTTCGCCGTGAAATGTTGTATCGGAAATATATGGCCGTATACTAAAGACCGTCCTACCTCTGTAGGTCGTATAGTACTGACATCAAATCCATGTCTAAATAAAACACAGCTCTTGTCGGTTTACACTTTACAGGAAGCCACCAGCAAATAAATTTTGAAAATAGCCGATACACTGGATTATTTGTTAGGTTAGGTTAGGTTTTCATTTTTGAATTCATGAATTTTGCCAAAATCAGCTATGAAAATTGAATCTAATAAAATTGGAGACCGAATAGTATACGGTCATCTCTTGCCGATAAGAAAGCTCACAGTGAACTGTGGCACCAGTGAAATGTTTTACGTACAATTTACATGTAACCATTGGCAGTTACCATAGATAGTTCTGCAGTTTTGGCAGAACAAACGACGGATGCTTTTGATTTCTAAGATAGTTATCTGGGAAGTGTATATAAACGTAAGCATACTTTAGAGAAAGTCAGTTGGATAGTATCTATATAGAACTATTCATGCTAATAATTGCTATCTGGGGTGTTTTAAATTCCACCAAGCAGTAGCGAAGGGTAGAGTTGGGCTGTTAAGATCCGCCATAAATAGTGCATATTAAAATTTGTTAGTAATACTTATTTGCTTTTATTGAACTAAGACTACAATTTACAGATGGTGTTGGTTAGTTTTAAAAAAATCAACTAAACCCTGCCTAAATCAAACCATAATAGGTTTGGTATATTTTGGGCCATACGACAAAATTATGCACACTTTTTCATTCATACTTATTTGTTTTCGTTGGATTAAGAATAGGTACATATTACACGCATATTGTTAGTTCATATTTTCAATTTATTAAGCCCTGCCTAAACCAAACTATACTTAATAGATAAAACAATATTAGGTATTCTATCTAAAGATATTCAAAGTTATGTATGATTTAATTGCATAATTTTCGATATTTTATAGATAGACGAGTATTTTATTTTTACAACGTTTTTATTAGCTCGTGTTCTTGTTTGTCCGGTGGTTGTTTATCCAGTACAAATCTTGCAATCGATTTTTAACTAATTTCTCGACTAGCTAGACATTTGAAACTTTTAGAATATATCAGAACACGATGCCAATGCATTCTTTTCATACTTTTAGCCATCTTTAAGTAGAATTGAATTCATTTTCAGTTAATTCTGTTTTGTATGGAAAGTTATTTCAGAAAAATCCGTAAAAAGTAAAAGACTATTATTGGTTGCTAAGGGGGTGGTCCTAGCAACTAAATTATTAATATATGCGTGCGTTACTATGGAAATCAAAATAAAATTTCAGTATTCTATATTTGTTTGTTTGTTTGTTTTTTATTTACTTCATATCAAGATCAAGTTTGAGCATATTGAGCATAATAATTCAACAGAAAATTTTAAAACGTTGTATATAAAAAGTTCTATTTATCTTGTAATTATTTTGACTATGATCGATTATGGGTTGGTTTTCGCAGGGTTTAATTGAATTTTAAAAACTAACCAACAGGATAAAATTAACGGATAAAATTTAGTGTTCACTATTTATGGCGGATCTCCACACTTCGCCACTGCCACCAAGGAATAGAGATATATTTCATCAGTCGTATTAAAAAGTAACAAAAGATCTTATGTGATATATTTTGTGTAATAATACGTATAATTATAATATAACACGAAACGAAATATAATAACGCGATAGTTAACGAAGCGAAATGGATTCATAAGAAACCAACCTGTATCTCGTGCGATATTATTTAAAAGTCATTCGTATATTGTCCCCCTCTATCCCTCTCCTCGTGGATTCTCTCCGGCCGCGGAAAATTGAATGAAAAGCGCCGTCGGGAAAGCCACCGCCGCCTGAGAGCGTCGCCATGGAGACGGCGCCATCACAATGGGTGCGAAATGAGAGGAAAGCTCGACGCTCGCGGGGACGCCATTAGTGGACGGGATTTATTTTGCGGGCGACACCAGTGGCGTCTTGTTTTGATGTTTTTGATCTTCGGCGTGGAATATATTATTATGTTACTAGCAGTATCACCCGGCGCTGCCCGGGAGTGGATTGGTTTAATATTTGAAAATATTTTTTTTTAAATTAATAATTTATGAAGTTTGCCAAAATCAGCTATAAAAAATTGATTTAATGTTAATATCGAATCTAATGAAATTGGAGACCGTATAGTGTACAGTCGTCTCTTTCCGATAAGAATTCTCACGACGAACTGTGCCACGGTGAAATGTTGAAGTACAATTTACATGTAACCCAGAATCCATGCATAATATATCAAAATAAAATGACATTTGCGACAATCTCAATGTGTGAGGAAACACTGCATTCCGCAATCAGTTTTTTTTTGAAAATTCGAGAAGTATATATTTTTCTAATTATCATATAATGATAAAAGTATGGAAACTGAACAATATAGATATTGGATAATAATTATGAATTAATGTAAACTTTATAATTCGTATATTTTTTATTGACATGGCAATGAAATGGCGTCTGTTGACAAAATATTGTTGTTAATCTAGAGGTGAATAATATATTAAGACATTTAATACTACTAATCTGTCGAGTTCGCCCAAGATGGGCGAACAGTTACGCATCAGGCCTATAACGTCGTTGGTCCCAGGCTCGAATCAGGGGTCTGGTAAATTAACATGCTTTTTTTCAATGACCAATAGGTTGAGCAAGTGGCTAACCTCCACTCTTTGGAGGCCCATATTATGATCTTAGGCTCGACCGCGATTTAAAAAAAACATTCGTTATTGCTTATATAAGCGATACTTATAATATATAAACGCTTTGTTTTTATAACCTTATTATTGTTTTTTCACATTCACTGCTGACCAGTTAATTACCACAACTCGGTCACTGCTCAAGACAGGCAAGGCATGTAGCAATTATGATGATAATTAAATGTGGTAATTAACTGATCAGCAGTGAATGTATATGCATCTAATGGCCACACGCCAGGCGTGTTTTGAGCACTAACTGTGTTAAGTTGGTTCCATCACATAAACGTCAGATCATTTTACAACGTTTTTATTAGCTCGTATTCTTATTTGTCCGGTGGTTGTTTATCCAGTACAAATCTTGCAATCGATGTTTAACTAACTTCTCGACTAGCTAGACATTTGAAACTTTTAGAATATATCAGAACACGATGCCAATGCATTCTTTTAATACTTTTAGCCATTTTAAAGTAGAATTGAATTCATTTTCAGTTAATTCTGTTTTGTATGAAAAGTTATTTCGACACACTTAATGGTTGCTAGGGGTCTGCGGTATTAGCAGCTAAATTATTAATATATACGTGCGTTACTATGGGAATCAATATGAAATTTCAAAATGAGATTTCAGTATTATTTCTATCAAGTACATTTTTTTTTGATCGTTTAAGCTAGTCAAGTCAAGTTTATATACTTGACCAGAAAATTTAAAAACGTTGTATATAAAAAAATCTTTTTATCTTGTAATTATTTATTTTAAACGTGATTGTTTTACTGTAAACGTTGCACTGCCCATTTTCAGGGGTTTCCTCGAAACCGGCCCTCATGAAAAGCGCGCGTATTACCACATTTTGAAAACGCGTGGCAGTGTTGCCACTCTGTCTATATATATAATATTATATGTGCCATCTCCGACAGGTGGCATCGGCGTCGCTCCACTGCCACTTGGGCGGGCTTAAAGCTCTCGATATTAAATGAAAATGATACACTTCGAAACGCCGCTCGCGGGGGGGTTTCCCTTTTAATGAACCGCGCGATTGCCACAGTAATAAAATGCATGAAATTGAAACCTTTTGAAGCGTGTGTATTGAGGACCTTTAATGGCGAAAGGAATGGCTTACTATATTCAGTCGATATGACGACAATTTTTGTGTATTATTTAAAGAATTGGAGATTAAAGGGATTTCAGTGGATAGGTAACCTAGTTAAGTAAAAACGGACTTATTCTGGATAACTGTTTTCAGGATTCTGTAAAAAATAAGTTTGTTTCTTAAATGACCCTATTTTAAGATTTATTGATTGCTATTACAAGAAAACGGGCCGCACAAAAATGTGTTTTTGATAATTACTTTTCAAATGCAAATTAACACGTTAATTACAAAATTAATAAATTAAAAGGGCCCGTAAGCATTGGGTTAAATTATAATGGATTTAAGTTTTGTACTATTGTACATATTATTATATGAGCCGTTTTTTGCGATTCGCCATCTTCAGGCACTATGTGCTCTCGCCAAAAGGTAAATACACACTCACAACAAATACAATTAATTCTAACTTATATTATAAATTAATACAATACAATAGGTATTAAGACAAGGATCACAATAAAAATATAACCAACAAATTATGAATAGTTGAAGTGTTTGTAAAAAATCCCTATCACTAATAATACAATAAATTGGCGTATTATCGTCAATCCAGCGCATAGACTATAGATACATATAGACGCCACCCGTTGCATTGCTAAATGAAGCTACGTGCCGTGCGTTTGGTTTGTGGGCGAGCGAACGCATTCGCCTATAAATGTTCGAGACCATAGACCATTTCGCTAGTGCTCGCCCAAAGTGCTCGCACTAGACGCTCAGAATTAAAATATAATTTTCTGTTTTTTTACGTTATATAGTATTTTTAAGCGATCAAAATGCAACCAATTAGGTAAATATATCCATAATGTAAGCTATTTTAAAGAAACACTAAGTCACTGATATTAAAATAAATAATAATATACAAATAAATTGTCACGAACATGTATCAACTTACCTATGAAACGTAATACCATATTCTTGCTTATCAGTACGGCTACCATATTTTAATACAACATGCAGAACCACCTTTCCTACTTAATTAACTAAAAATATTTACCACTGACTTTATGTTTAACACAAAAAATAGCAAATTTAGCAACACGAACAACACGCTACGTGAAGCGATTCGGCACTATTTGCCGGCGATATTTTTGGAAACCAACTTAAAAATATGTAGACCTTTTATCTTACTCTAGCGCATGTCGCAGAGATTATAAGGGTGCCGAATACTTTCTCACTCGCACTCATGCATCGTTTTTGTTCAGGCCTTGCTATATCCAGCGGCTTTTAGGGCGACCCTGTGGCCGTTTCGTGCCCCTTGGGTACCATTAGATGACGGCATTTATCCAGCGGTCGTCCTTTCGACGAGCAATGTGCCCCGCCCATCTCCATTTCAGCTGTTACATCGCATACTCCTGTCTGCTTCCTAACCCATTCGTTTCTCTTACGGTCCTTTCGCGTGATGCCCAACATACACCTCTCCATGCCTCGCTGTGCGACTCTTAGCCTTTGGACATCTCTCGTGTTGAGGGTCCACGTCTCGCAGCCATACGTGAGCACGGCCAGCACACATTGGGTGTACACCCTACGCTTAAGACATAATGGTAGGTCATTCTTGAAGATGCTATTTAGACGTCCGAAAGCACTCCATTCCAGCTTTGTTCTGCGAGCAATTTCATCGTGCATGCTTTCGTCTATGGGCACCTGCTGTCCGAGATAGACGTAGCTGCTGACTTGCTCGAGTTGGGTGCCATTAATGCAGATAATCGCAGGATTCTAAAAACAGTTCCTCATCACTTTTGTCTCAGACATTTATCTTTAGGCCGACCGTTTGACGCGAGTCCTCGAGTTCTTGCATTCTACCTTGGAGGTCCTTCGGGTCTCGTGAGAATATTAGGGTCACCCTAAAAGCCGCTGAATTGACGAACTGATAATGTTCGGCGGAAATATGTGGCAGCGAACGACACAGGACCGAGAGAGTTGGAAGAAACTTGGGGAGGCCTTCATCCAGCAGTGGATTGACCCCGGCTGATGATGATATATCGTCAAGACCCTAATCCAAATTCTATCAAGTACCTTCGGTCGATAGTATTAATATTATTAATATTACTTTAATGTTTATTACTGTTTGAAGCATGGGTCATAGACATAGGGGTTGGCCTTCTAAATGAGGCTGAATTAGGATTTAATTCTTGAGTGTGGATACATATGAGATAAACATAAACATATATTGAAGAATTTATGTTAGTTTCAATAGTTAGGTATAAAATACATCAAGTTTGTCAAGTAAACGAAGCGCGCATTCAATATTGTTAGCAAGTTCAAGTAAGTTACAACAAAAAATATTAGAGTGATCCGTGACGTCGGTTAGTAATTAAAGTAATACCTACTCTGATTTAAAATACAAAAGCCGATCGCCAATAGTAGCTCAATTTGGAAAGCGCTTCAGTGAATATTAAAAGCCATTAGTTCAAATTTATCGCAATTAAGTATGAATCCTTTGACATAGTTGTCTATGTGCGTGGGCGCGATACCGGAGAGATGCAGGTTTTTCAAAAAGATTTTTTCTATTGGCTATAATATATTTTCTCATCAGTGTTTTCAAAATCATGTATGTTCAATAATTAGAATGTTACATTTTTAAGAGCGTACATAAGTGAAACAGCAAATAATTTTCAACTGTATGTGGAACGAAATTTCGGCCGCGTTGCCATTCGGAGAGCGATAGTCTACGTGTTTGCACGTCAATTCGTTTTGTGATGGCGTCGGGGGAATATATTCTTAAATCGTGTAAAGATGACTAAAAAACGTTCCGCGTGTACTTGAAAAAGAAAACATGTCAATGAAAATACTATTATTATTACGAATATAATAATAAACATAACATAAAAAGGACGCATGTTGAATTTTTATGACAAATTATATTTCGTTCGGCTCGCGTCATTTGCACAATCCGCGCATCGCCTAGTCACGATCTTTTTAGACCATGCCTCAGCTGAGGTATAGCCTTAAATCTTGTGAATTATTAGTTGAATAAAAAAAATACTTAATTAATAGTCGTATTTTGTTTTATCATTTTCTATTGAAGTCTCTGTTTTGTCTCTAAAGAGTCCAACGTAAATGTTTTGTAAGTAATTTATAAGTATCCACGTATTTAAAAAAATCCAATAAATAATAATTGATTTGCATTCTTGTATCGTTATCGCCCGGCGCTACGGTGATAAACAGGTTTTTTTGCAGTCAAAACTATTTATTAAATTAGTATTGAAAAAAATCTTTGTTGTTAGTCAAGTTTCGTGTTAGCGCACTTAACCTATATCCTTTTACGGCGGTACATATCAGCATCATCATCAGCCTGGATCTATCCACTGCTGGATGAAGGCTTCTTCAAGCTGCTTCCGCTTCTCTCGGTCTTGTTGCGTTGCACTGCCACGTACGTCCGTAGAACTTTATCATTTCATCGAACTAGTGGCCTCTAGGTGTACCTTGCGGACGTTTTGTACCTCTAGGATACCACTGGATGACTAAATTTGTCCAACGATTGTCTCTTCTTCGAGCTATGTGTCCAGCTGAGGCTTTTAATGAACATTAAATCGCAAACCCTTGTCTGCTTCCTTATCCACTCATTCCTCTTTTTGTCCTTTCGCGGTAAGCCCAGCATGCACCTATCCATATCAAGTTGTGCTATTTTAAGTTTCTGGATGTCTCTTTTATGTCCATGTTTCGTGTAAAGCACACACTGGTTGAACACTTCGCGCTTTAGGCACAGTGGAAGGTCACTTTTGAAGACATTATTCAGGCGGCCAAAAGCACTCCAGCCTAGCTTAACTCTGCGAACAATTTCATCAAATATACATTAAAAAAATACGATAAAATAGAAGTACCTATGCTTTTCCAATTAAGCTATGAGCATGTTAGTTACTGGCGCGAATCAAGTAGATACGTACGAAATCAAATACATACGTGATGCTCCGAGGTCCGAATCTCGGTACAATGAGATGTTGTGCGGGACGATACGGCGATTGAGATAGTAACAGACAGGAAACATAATATTATATTCGAGTGGCATTTCCGATAAATTATAATTCGCTAATTATACAATCAAAATAATATTTTTTTTTGTCGAAATAACGAGTCAGCATTTTATCTGGCGTTTGCGTCAACGGATGACTGACGAAGTGACAAACGGATATGCAGAATTTATTATTGAGGTCAGCTCCTTACCGAGTTTGCTATAATTTGACACTATGGAAAATAGATGTTTAATTTGTAATCCTATAACTCTCTCTCTAACTCGCTCTTCTCACGCTACTAAAATAGGTACCTACCGACCTACCAGCATTAAGTATGTATCTAGATCTGGCATGAAAAACACTAAATTGACAACGCTGGGCGGATTGATTCCAAAATTTGAGAATCTATTTAGAGAATAGCCGGCTAATTCATTTCACTAGTCCGCCGTTAACAAATATAATATAGATTTACTCAAAAGGGGCGCCTCTAGACGAAAAGGTTTGAAAGCCACAGCACTAGAAGATATTAAATTCACAACAATACTTCCGTATAATGATGTGATGATAGGTTTTGATGATGCCAGAGGATTGTTATCTTATCATAATAACAATAAAAATGATACCTTATTATCGCAAATAAATCTTCTTGAACTGGAACATTCTAAATTTAACACTGACGCCTGGACATAATATATAATTGTCAATTAATTTAACATGCTACAAGTGTGTACATCCATAAGTAGCAAACCATTTTTTTTAAACTATAAATAGAAGAAGCCTGTATACATTCTTTCTGTCATATCATCATTATATCGTTATGACACCTTTAAAATTTGCTTCGACTTAAAATTTAGATTTCATTTATATATATCTATACCTACTATAATTTTGAAAATATTTTTGGATGTTTGTATGTACCGTCGCGTCGGTTTTTATTTATAAAAATCCACACGCGCAGTCGGATTTCGACAAAATTTGGAGGGTAGATGGACGCCGACGAGCCGGAGTGCGTGGTGGGTGTCTCGAATTTCAGATTTAATCCGCATCTTCTTCTTCTCCATTCTATTTTCTTTTATTCGTATGGTTCCTATACCATTCATCCGATTGCGATGAAACTTTGGTGAGTTGTTGTGTGCACACCTGCGAAGGTTTCTGAATTAGAAAAACTATCTTCTTCTTTTTCATTTGATGTTCTTTTATTCGTATGGTTCCTATACCATTCATCCGATTGCGATGAAACTTTCGTCAGTTATTGTGCGCACACCTGCGAAGGTTTCTAAATTAGTATTATATAAAATACATAGGTAGTTTGTTTGTTTGCACCATCCAATTTTGAATATTTTACTTCATATTAATACTATTTATAACGTTTGGATATTTTGGAATCGATTTTAATTTAGTGTTCTTTTGTTTGACCTTTACTCCTATTAGAATTATTTTCATATTGCCATATTGTATTACACAGATATTTTAATATTAAAAAAATAATTACTTTTTATTATTTTTTAAATATCTTAGATAAATGTATCCACGAAGCGACCTTGTGCGAAGCCGGGTACTTCAGTTTGTATCATATATATATAATTTATAAATTATTATGAAAGCAATTATTTCATTTCACAAAACACTTGGATTCTCTGATTTTGGTCGATTCTTGCGGTTTAAGGTCGGCAGGGCGAGGCCGTAAGTGAATTACTGAGATCCTTAATTCCTTAATTGATTTCATCAGAGGGTCGTCGCATGGGGCCGGCAGTCCCTTTTTGGGGTCTCGGAGCCTTCCCCCCTAATCTGATTGCTACAGAGTTCACTTCGGTTTCGGGATAGCGGCACGTACTTACCTTCGCACCCCTGAAAGAAATTATCAAACACATTTTAAATTTATTTATGTTCACGAGGTTGCCACGAAAATTATAAACAAAAATCGATAAAAAATAATATAAGTACCTAAAACACTTACAAAATACGTAATAAAAGCAGCCGAAATACAAGGGAAAGACAGTAGAAAATATGTATGTAATTAAATTAGAAATACAGAACAACGGGTATTTTTTTCATTTCGGTGCTGGTAGATGACCGTATAGTATAGGGTCATCTCTTTCCGATAAGAAAGCTCACGGTGAACTGTGCTACGGTGAAATGTAATAAGTAAAATTTACATGTAACCCAAATATCGCCCACGGTGGTCGCGCGGTTTAAGCGTTGGACTATAACGCCGTGGGTCCCAGGTTCGAATCCTGGGTCTGGCATGTACATATATATTGTTTTTCAATTTGTGTGTGAGTCAGGGTATGGACCTAATAGGTTGAGCAAGTGGCTGATATTCATTTCTCGTAAAAACAAAATCTGTTAATACAAACCTCTACTCTGTAGAGGCCCATATGATCCTGTTAGGATCGGACATGGTCGAAAAAAAGAATATCCTGTTCTGCCGAGGATGAGAGTGCGAAAATAAATTTAATATGTATCTGAATTGCCATACGGCCTTATTTCCATCGCCTGGCAAGCCCGTTGAATTGGACGCTGTGCGATTTATATCAGTAGCTCATGTTTTGAAGGTTGATTTGGTGTCAAGGTTCTGAAATTTTCTACATTGTTATAGTAGTTGTTAATTCTTTTACTGTATGGTGAAGTTATTGTAGCGATGAACATAAATCACCGATCTGATCTGTTGGGCACGTGGTCCTTTCAGCGGAGCTGCAAACAAAACAGTAGGTGCATAATATGTCATGAACTACATACTAACTGTCGAATATAATATTGTGCTTGTCAGCCTTTATCTAGCTTGAAATATTCGCATCTGGCGTATACCGTCAAATCTAGCGTTTCTGACATTGCACGCAGATTAAAATTTCTAATGAAAAAGCTTGAATATTATACCGTATATTAGGGAATCTAATCCCGAGCCAAAATTCTGATCCCGGGATTTCGAGATTACAATTTGACAATCCCGGGATTGGCATTTTTTTCCATTGTTTGTATAAAATTTTTATATTTACAAATAACATTGATAAAATTGATCAAAAATAAATCTAGTATAATTCATTCTATTTAAGACATTTATTGTTAATATTGTATACGTTCAATCTTGGAAATACACAAGTTTAATGGAGTAAATAATATTGTAATATAAATAATAATGTGAATTTAATATGAGATTGCTGTTTCTGATAGTAAAGACATAATGAATGGATTAGCGAGATTTAAAATAGTAAAGCAAATAATCATGGCGTACTTATGGCCTTTCCGCTTCATAAATCTAATTAGTCAGCCAAATATGAAATTGCCGTAAAACGTATGATATCATGGTGGAATTACTTTGTTAAAAGTGCGAAGCATTGTTTTTTTCCAATCTTTCTCATTTTTAATAATTTATGTGAAAAAATAAAATGAATCGGCTACCTGCACATGGGTATAAATCAAAATTCATTCAAACTCAGTTTATTTCTAATGTAGTTATTTTTTATTAAAAGTATTTTTTCTGTTATATTTTTGCTTTTATTTTATTTTCCATACAAAATTGATAAAAAAAATCAATCCCGAAATCCCGGGATTATGTTTATCAATCCCGGGATTCATATGTATCGAAAATAGCTCGGGATCCCGGGATTGGAATCCCTACCGTATATCTTACCAATACAATAAAATACTATAAAACAGATAATTAAATTTAGACTCTAGAAGAAGTTGTAAGTAGTTCGATTTTCAAATCAAACGATTGTGTGGTTGTATTAGTAATAGAGTTTAATTATTTTTTCTTCTATTGGCAGCCCCAAAAACAAACTGACGGCTCTGGTTTGAAGACTGCTGCTTTGGTTACATAAATAACTACGAATGCATTTCACGATGTTTTACACAATTATTCACCAAAAAAATAACGGCAACGCATTGATTTTATTCTACAGGTTTTTTATAGCTAACTTTTATTTTCGATTGTCATCATCATCATCAGTCGGGGTCGATTCACTGCTGGATGAAGGCCTCCCCCGGCTCCCTACACTCTTCTAGGTCCCTAGTTCTTTGCTGCCACGTAAATCCACCGAACTTTATGAGATTGTCTATCCAGCGGGTTTTAGGGCGTCCCTGTAGGCGTTCAGTGCCTCTTGGGTACCACTGTATGACGGCATTTATCCAGCGCCGAACGATATGTCCAGCCTATTGCAATTTCATCTCCTTAGAACTCTTTCACGGCAATATGTATTGTGAAATTGAAATCGAATTTAATCTTATGTATTTAACTATTCAAGACTTATTTTGGCAATATCGGGAAATATAATCATGTAGGTATGTAATAGCGTATTGGGTGAATCTGAAATAAATTATAGTAGAATGTCATAATAGAATAGTGTGAAATTCTCTTCAAATACCTACCAGCAGGTCTACTCTTAACGGTTATCGCTTTAGCACGTTTCCGTAATTTGCTTTGTTCCAAATTAGCACGGAAGGTATTCTATACACTAGACTGACTAAACGGTTATCAGCAGCTATCTCTAATTCGTAATACGGGGAAAATTTAGGTTGGTAGATATGTCGGTCGACGGATAAGACCAAACAAATGCTGATAAAGCCGACACAGCGCAATCTAGTCGATAATGAGCCGAACACACGAATTTTGTATTGACACGTCAGACATAATATCAACATATCCTACAATTTTCTTAGTCATGTCATTGCGTTTCAATTTTCAATATGTAAAATTGACGTACCCTGTCTCGTTCTTAAAGTTAGCACGGCCAAGAGAGAAGATATTATCATCGTTTGACAGTTCGGACGGTTAACTGTTTTACTTACCTAATTAACCGCCAGAATGTGTAAAGTGATAAATGTGATATGTTTATCACAATTAGCTCTTTTTTGGTGTTAAGTGATAGTTATGTTAGAATAGCCCTGAGATCCTTCTTGCTTCAATGTCACACATTTACGCTTCATCCATCTCTATAGAAGAAGATTTTGTTCAACATCTTTACGTTAGGTTAGACGTTAGACCAAATTTCATGCTGGCATCGTGAAAGAATAAATTCTTCTTCAATCCTTGATGCCGCGAAAACGATGTTTATAATGAGACGTATTTTTAATTACCACGTTTTTCTTAGCTCGTATTCTTGTTTGTCCGGTGGTTGTTTATCCAGTACAAATCTTGCAATCGATTTTTAACTAACTTCCCGACTAGCTAGACATTTGAAACTTTTGAAATATATCAGAGCACGATGCCAATTCATTCTTTTAATACTTCTAGCAGTCTTTAAGTAGAATAGAATTCATTTTCAGTTAATTCTGTTTTGTATGAAAAGTTATTTCGGAAGAAATCCGTAATCCAATCCACTATTATTAGTTCCCAAGGGGGTGGTCCTAGCAACTTAATTATTAATATATACGTGCGTTACTATGGAAATCAAAATGACATTTCAGTATTCTATATTTATTTTGTTTGTTGCAAAATAGCAAAAAAATGATTTGTTATTTTAATTAAATTATTAATGCATAGAATTGTCAAGTTTATATGATTCAACAGAGAATTTAAAAACGTGGTACTTATACAAAAAGTTCTTTTTATCTTGTAATTATTTTGAGGTAATCTGATAATTTTTTTTATATCTATTTTGATTATTTTCGTTGTCATTATAGCTGACATATTGTTGTGAGTGACAGTTGGAAACACTGAGAATTAATGGTTCTCAGGTTTATCCCTCTTTTGTATCTGTTGCATTTTTCAGACAATTTAATCACCGCGTGAATCTGAAGGTAAAGAGATTAATCGTCGTTTTTTTGGTTCATTTCGCGATATTTGTATGGGTTTTAATGATTTCCTGACGTGTGCGGATGGCATATTCAGCCGAAATGATTAAGTAGGGTGGACCCGGTAACGAGCCGCAGCAAATGTTGCAGGAAATATGTACAAAAAAAATTGACGATGTGGACTTTGGAGTTAATATTTTTTTTAAGTATTAACTTTTTCAGTTTCAGTGAAAGTTGTTTTGTTGTGACTACTAACTGCCTGCGTTAATTTTCAAAGTCAAAGCGATAAGCTATTATCATAAATAATAAACAATATTTGAAAATTGTTAATAGTGTAACGACACGATGGCCGCGCGGTTTAAGCGTCGGCCTATAGCATCGTGGGTCCCAGGTCCGAATCCTGGGTCTGGCAAGTACACATATTGTTTTACAATTTTTGTATGAGTCAGAGTATGGACACGGCGCTGCGTGCGTGGCAGGGGCGATGGACTATTTCTTCCAAGGGCATTTGTTTTTTCCTAATATAAAGTGGCGCATGGAGATTGACTCCAGACCATTGGACTCAGTTCTTAACCGGACACGGTGGTTTTGCCTCCAAGCTCTGTCAGCTTGGCCTAATAGAATCTCCGACTTGCTTATGTGGCGAACTGCAGGATGCTGATCACATCCTCTGGGAGTATCCCTATATGTCAGTTGAAAGGGAAGAGCTTCTCAAGTCGGTTCGACCCTCAGTTGGACCGGTCGGCCATTGGTATCTACGAGGGAAAATTTCTCAGCTTTTAAAAAGTTTGCGGCATTATACGGCGAGCGAGAAGGTCTTTTCTCATCGAGAATTGACCGTAATACATTATATGGAAGTAGGGATCACGCACACTCTAGTGCACGCCAACCAAGGTCTTGGGAAGTTGCTCCTGGGACACTTTCGCTACAAATTTGAACAGCGCCTATCGTTCGTTACGCCACGGTATACGCCTGCATAACGAGTGTGGAGACGTGGCGGGTGGTGGAGGGAAAAGCAAGTCAGAGTATGGATCTAATAGGTTGAGTAAGTGTCTTAATATCCGTTTCTCGTGAAAACAAAATCTGTTCATACAAACCTCCACTCTGTGAAGGCCCATTAATAGGCATATTAGGATCGGGCATGGTCGGAAAATAGTGTAGCGTAAAATGTTTTTATTAATATTTACGTCAAAACCAAACGTACACACAGAATAATTATTGTTTGGGGCTTCCAATATTTCGATACATTTTTTACTTATTTTTATTTTTTATGCGGTGAGAGAGGCAAGTGGTGGGATTAACAAAATATATCAGTTTCCAATTACTTGATTTTACGGGTATATTCATCATACCCAGATACTACGCACTTTTACTCTATCGATAAACACCTGGCCTGCTGGTATGACTAAGTGTGCTCGCCTACAAGTTATTGCGAGCTGTCGCATCCACGAGTGGTTACCGAATGCGCGTGGTAATTATTAGGATCGTTAGTGTCCGTTTGTGTCATCCGCGCTGTTTCGTGTTTCTAGATATGCATCAGAATATTAAATTAAACATTGGATGCCACATATGGTTGGACTGATTCGTCCAGCGGCAACAAGCCCTGCGTGTGGTATAATGCCGAGAGTAGCAGGGCCAACCTGTTGAGAAGGCTCTTTGAGAGTCACATCATCCAGGTCACGTTCCTCAGTCGTAAGGTCCTGACGAAGAATAAATAATATTCCATTCACCCAAATAAATTGTTTTTTTTGTTCTTAGGGGGCGGATCGGGGCCCGAAACCTTCCTCCCCCATGTGTGCGGGCCTTGTCAAAACTATATATATTAGATTAGGCAGTAGATATTAGGTTTAGAGGGCTATTTTTACATTCGTCTTCTTCTTCTTTCACCCTGTCACGCCCAGGAATTGGGGGATATGGCAAGCACAGGTTCGATCCATCGCCAATTGTCGCGCCTCCCGCCATGCCAGGCCTGCAGCGTGTAGATCACTTTTGTAGCACCGCTGCAGGGTGAGGGAGGGCCGGCCACGGCAACAGAACCCTTGATGCTGTGCCACAAGGGTACGAAGTGTCGCACTCTCTGGCGGCATCCGGAACACATGTCCCAGCCACGTAAAGCGTATCTACGTGATTACCTCAATCACTGAGAGCTGCTGTGTTTACCTGCTTAATTAATAATAATGGACTAAAATATTGTAGGTATTATTGAAAACTTGTGACTTGGAAAAATATATTGGCCATGTTATCAATTTCATTAAATAACTAAAATCATGACTAATTAGGTTAGAGTGGTAATTTGATTTGATTTGATTTGACGAGGTTGGAGAAGACCCTCTTTTGAGTTGCTCCGTTCCGGGACCTAATAGGTAGGTACTTGCTCCAGCTCCGCTCAAGAGTCTGCTCCGCTCCGGGTAAAAAGTTTTAATAGGTATTATATTATTATGTATACAAATGTAAAATAAAATGTATGAAATAAGGTTTATTAGTCGTCCTTCTCATTATTAATTCTATTAAATAAAATTACCGGCAGCAAATCGCCTTTCATTATCTGCCTATTCTGTCAAAAAAGTGATTTTATTTATCATTTGGCAGTGTTAACGTATTTAAAATAATTCCTGTACATATTGCAATGTGGCAAATATAGTATTTTCATTGGATTTTAGGTTGAAAATTATATGATTAAAAAAACATCTGTAGCAGTGGAGCACTACAAATTTTCGGTTCTCCGGGTAAAACCCCATTGCTCCACTGCTCCGTGCTCTTGCTCCGAGCTCCGCTCCAACGCTCTGCTAATTACGAAGATTTCCGAAGAATTGATTGCAATAATTATTCTCTCGATGTATGTTCCGCTTTATAAAAAAGGTTGAAAACACTGTTGTAAAAATAATAATAAGTAAATAATATGTTATATTAATTATTATTTCGATGTTTTCCTCAGTTCATAGTAGGTGCCCATATAATATGAAGAGATATGTGCAAGAATTAGTTATTAAATTAAATTGATTTGACCTCAAGTGCAATGAGAATGAATGCTATGCAATTATTTAAAATTAATGCAACTGAATGCAATGCAAGTTGTTATTAAAATCTTTTAGATAAACATATCAATTAATATTAACGTTTAGTAGCTTATAACTGAATGATGCGCGCGGGACATGGACCCCCAATATAAGAAATACACAACAATTATTATTACTAGTCCAACGTGTCATGGATAGTTAACGTGGCCATTTATTTCTTTCCTCAAAACAGGACATCTACTAATTTTTAGGTAATAGTAGGTATATGTGTATTCAAGAAAATGCATATTTCTTCATACTTTTTATTTATGAACGGCCTACATGCGACACGTAGGTCAAAATGGAGATGTTATGGTATTTTCAGAGCATAAGCGTGACATTGCTTATACGTCGTAGATAATCTATTTATATAATTTTGAATCCTTATTATCCTTTATAGGTATTTATTTTAAACATTTAATGACTGCATAGTGTATTTTTATTACATAAAATAGTATTCTTTTAAACCTCTCGATCTAATGTTTTAGAATATAGTCATATTTTAGTACATCCATGTGCAGTGGTGTTAAGATTGTTTAGATTTATTAATTTTTCAACGCATTTATAAAACCATTAGTAAAGTTAACATTATATAGCAGATAATATTATAGAAAACGATTTCTGTTCCGGTTCAGTACAATGTTCAAACACGCGCGATAACATGATCTTACTCCCTACGTCAGTTATCGTTTGTCAATGTATGGCTACGGCCGTATGGTGTAGCTTAACCACTGAGAAATGCCAATTTTTTAAAAAAATACTACCTTATTCTTAGGTTAATAATTATTATAAAACAAATACGTTGCGCATGAGGGCCCATAATGAAAAGAACAGGAACGAACACGTGAAAATAATTAATTTATGTGGTCTTGTACTTTTTTGAAGAACAAAGTAGGTATATTCTGTTTTGATTTCAAATAAGAATGAAAATCTTGGCAGGACTTCTTAAAATTTACTTTGGTAATAAAATTAATATTGCTTTAAGACAGTTTAAGAACTGCGACTTGCAACTGTGTTTTTCGCTCGTCCACAACTTATTCATAAGAGAAAAGACCCTTTCTATCAGTTTCTTTCGATTTTTTGATTTTTCGCGCCTTTTTTTTAAATTTGTTACCGTGCGTTGCTCTCTTTCTGAAAACGGGACATTTCGGCGTCCCGAATCTGTGCTAAGGGACAACGGGATAGGCTACCTAAAGACGGGACGTATGGTCACGTTATGGACAATGCATGTTGAGTTTACTGTCAAACAAGAAATTTTTATTCACGCGTTCAAACTGTGAACTAACCATTCCCTTCAGTGGAGCGATATGAGACTTCCGTTCTCAAATAATAAATTCCCCCAAATTTCTCATTTCATTTTAAATCTTCTGGCGAATCAATTGCGTCACCTGCGTCAAAGAAAATCGCCGCTGCATGCAAGCTGAAGAAAAAGGTGTTGCAATTTGCATTAATTACCAACTTCTAGAAGGACACCCTCTACGATTGAATACCTCCCCGATACGATGAAGACAGTAATTATGGTGGAATCCTAGATTAAATGTTGAATATTCTATAGTTTGTCATTCCTCGTAGGACACGTGGAGTCTGCGGTGTCCGAGCGATGACCCTGATCGGCGAGCGTCGCGGACACGTGTTATAAACATATCGTGGACCCACTCGGCTTCATATCGCATGTTGCATTGATTGTTGCATTATCTCTACATGCATAATTAAACTATTGCCAAGTATTGTAAACTCCCACACATTATGAATACTATTATAAATTTATAACGCTCCCATTATTTTTAATTTAAATTAGATGTTAATACATAAATAGTGTAAAGTGATTTCTCAATGCATCAACATCTCAAAATAAACGACTCTTTCGCCGTTGATAATTTTGTTGTAACTGTTAAAAATTGATAATGTTAACTATTATTTTTTAATGAATAATATCGACTGATGTTACTTTTGATGTAATGAATTGAATTTAAATTCTAATTGAATACAGTTTTTTACTATTCCATTTGAATCATTTTTAGGACCCCATTTTATTCTCTGTGCAATTATTTAATTAATTTATTTATTTAACAAATCTAAATTTAAGACGTTCACAACATGAGATATACATTATAACAAATATTACCCTCACAAGAGAGAAGAAGAAAATATATAGGTATGTATAATAATAAAAAAAATTAAGTGGGTATAATTTTATAGAGTTGTATAATATGTAATTATAATTATTACAATAAGCGATCTGTTTAAACAGCATCTCTTTTGGTTGTGGCAAATTTTAGAGCGAGATAGACAGTTTTGACTGTTTAGGTTTAGATGGCTAACTTGGGAATGGGACAACTGAACGCCAGGACAATTGGGCGTCGCACTGTCAAATGAAATAAATAGACGTTCGTTAGGATTTAATATATAAAGTAGACAAGGAATTTAATCAGTTTAATCAGTTTCTATCTTTCTACTTAGTAGCTTTAGTTCATTTTGATATTTACATAATCTTTTCTATTGCGGATTGAGAATTATCATGCCTGAGGCTTTATATAAAAATAAAAGAACTCTCTTCTCGCTGGAACTTAAACATATGGACCAAATATTAAATAATAGTATAATAATTCAAATATGAATATGTAATAATAATAAATATATATTTTATAAGTAGATACCTATAATTCACGAACATCTATTTATTTTCGAATCTCATTCGATTGCGTGGCGCCCAGTTGTACCGGCGCCGAATCGTCCTAGACCCGCTAACTTATTGTAACTGTTACAATAAGTGCCAACACTTCGATACAGACCTACCCTAGATAGCTGCCGTAGCGTCCGAAAGCAGTCTTGTGCATAGAATAAATGCGCTGATGTTGTAATTAAACTACACTTTCATAACATATTTATTTAGACTTTCGTTTAATAACCAGAGAAAAGCTGTTCTTCGTCTTCTTGGCTAACAACTGTACATATTCTTAATAAAGTAATAATTTATATTTTATAGTGTTGTTTATCATTATTTTCGATAAAGGTTATCATAATTATTTTTATGGTTTATTAAAATGTGTTATAATGATAAGGCGTAAGAATAACATTGTGAACTTGGCAAATTATTGCTTCATCCAAGATAACGTCTTTTTGTTTACGGTAATATTAATTTTTCAAGATGTCAAAATAATATTTTAAAATAATTTATGTATTAATATATTTTTATCAGTGTTTGTATTTGGTAGCACACTTTTTTTAGTGCAAATGAGGTTATCTTATCACGTCTGGGACCTCAGTCTCGCATTCGGTTATGTTACAAGCTATATTTTTTTATATAGTAATACGAGGGCCTATAGATACTTAGGTAATTCAATTTAAAACATTCTTAGTAAAACGTTTGTGGCAGTCATCGGATTCCTGTAACCCAGATCTCAATAATAATAATATTTTTTTTTTAAATATCACGTACCTACAATCAGTCAGTACATATACAATATGATTTAATAATGTATGAGATGGCGGATCTGCAATTTCATATCATTAGATACTAATTAATATTTCAGACTGATTTCAACATATTATTTAATAGTGCGCCGGTCAATAAATAACGGGTCAGAATCGATTGGACCTGTCACTCGATTACAAGTTTCCGTCAAAGTCATATCGCACCGAATTGCCGTTATTCAGCGGGTTGGAGCCAATGACATTAATATGGACGAAGCATCTATAAAATAAAATGACACTCACTTTGTGTCGGGTCTGCCGGATGGCGAAATTCATATTTTAATATCGGTATCCTACGCTCAAATGAACATTCTGCTTGCAAGCGGTCTGGCGACACCGCTGGGTCTGCCCATACAAAATTTCTGACTGTCAGGTTTCGACTCCACCGTTATTATTGTGTTACAAAATGCCAATGTGCCTAGTTAAAAATTGTAAAAAAATCTACTAAACACTCCAAGAAAGATGGGATATCACTTTGCATGTATTAGTATTATTTATTATTTATAAAATGCCATTTTAAGATATTGATGAATGTTTATTCAATGCAATTGAATGACAGGAACCATTGGACAGTCAGTCGCCTGTGATTCGCTGAGCTCACTTGCGTCTAATCTCCGAGAAGTCGTAAGTAACCGAGAATCTGTTTCTAACGCAATGAGTCATGACACTAATACGCCATTACAATAAAGGTTATATTACTATAAATTCTCGAAGCTTGTATCGCATAATGGAAACGGATACATCAATGGTCACGTGACATCTACCTATACATCTGTGAATGACTTTCATGCACAATTTCTCGTGCTCGCCGGGTATGAAGTGAGTCGTCCATTTAATATGTCATTGGTTGGAGCGGACCCTTTTTTGAGTTTCATCTCCGCTCCGGGTAAATTGTTTTAATAGAATGATATTATATTATGTACTTATAAAAATGTTCAAAAATTTAAAAATTAAGTAATTTTGAAATAAGGTTTATTATTCGTCCTTCTCATTATTAATTCTATTAAACAAAGTCCGACAGCATATCGTCTTTCATTATCTGCCTCTTCTGTCAAAAAAGTAAGCTTATTTATCACTCGGCAGCGTTGCCGTAATTCAAATAATTCTAGTGTTTAAATATTTTCATTGGATTTTAGGACGAAAATTTAATAATAAAACTAAACATCCGGAGCAGCGGAGCACTACAAATTTTCGGTGCTCCGGGTAAATCTCCATTGCTATACTACTCCGTGCTCCTGCTCCGAGCTCCGCTCCAATGCTCTTGTTATATTTATTATATTGCATCGATTGCACCCTTGTAGTTATTTGAAACAGTAAATAAATTCTCGCCTCCTCCACCATCACGCACAACTACCACCGTCTTTCATCATCGACACGTTTAATTATCCATTGAACGTTATGAACGCAAGGAGAGGAAGTATTTGTAAATAAAAGTTAAATGGTTTTTGTAAATAATTATTTTAATTATTATTTTATTAGATTATATTACTACATACAAGAAAGTAATGTTATTTTATTATTGTCGAATCTGTGTGAGGTGTCATCTGTGTATAATATATAATATGTATAATATAATATATATTATAATTCAAAATTAAATACACAGATGACACCTCAATATTATTGTATTAAGATTATCATATTTTCAAACCACTTTTTGCCTTGATGAGCTAGTATGTACTGACTTTGCGAATTACAAAATTTTCACGGCACATTGAAAAATACGTCTTTTTTATAAATACCTATCATAATGAGGTTTGATTATTTCGCTGCGCTCATAAAGACGTTCTTACAAACTAAAATCGTACATTGCCCACCTTCAGTTTGGGCAAACTCGATATAAAATCTCATTGGCTGAAAACTGTTCCATAATAATCAGTCAATACCTCATTGGCTGCATAACATATAATACAAATACGCCGAGTAATGAATGGCTCCAAATGTTTTACGAACTGTCAGAAAATGTGTAGGTATGCGTCAAGAATAATTTAGTTAAATTCCTATCATGCCCCATCCCACGCAGGCATACTGTGCCTTCTACATTTTGTAGGCGGAAGAGTTGATAGGCGAGCGGGGGGTCGAACACTGCATTCGTAAGTTGTTGACAAGTTAAAAAATGTGTACCTACTCGCATACTCAATGTTTTAAAATGTTAATGAACTCTAAAGAAAACTTGCACCACAGGCGACTTTTTCAATTTTTTTGGGAATACGAATATAATATTACTTTTTATGATAATTCACATGATTTTCAAAGGAAAATTAATGAAATCCTGCAGCACACTTCTCAACATATTATGTTCGAACCAGTGTGCCATGGCAAACTGGTTGAGAAGCTCTACGCTAGTAAAAACTTTAAAACAAATACCACAGTGCTTGAAACATTTTTCTATTTGGATATACTTTTGAATGAATTCTTTCTTTATTACAGAAATGTGTTCCCGCCTAACTTGATGCAGGCGGCCATTTTCCAGTACAGAACTGATCTCACCAAACCCGAGGGTCTGATGGAAAATGAGACCGGTAAGTTGTATATTCTTGTTTTTCCTTATGTCTAATCCATACGAGGATACCAGTGGCAAGGGATGCTGATAGGCTGTGGAGATCTGACAAAAATAGTGCACACTAAACTATGTCCGTCATACCTACCTAATTGTTTTCATTGAATTTACAATACAAATTGCAAAATGGTGATAATAATTAGATTTTAAAATTCAATTAAACCCTGCCTAATCCAAGCCATCATAGTCTAGATGGGCTGTGGAGATCCGACAAAAATTATGTACACTTTTTCAATCATACTTATTTGTTTTCAATGAATTTAGAGCAAAAATTGCAGATGGTGTTGGTTAGTTTTTTCATTCACAAAACCATAATAGATTAAAAATATTCTTGTATCTACAAAATATCTAAAATTATGTATGATTTAATTGCATAATTTTAGATATGAGGAGCTCATTATCATACACGGCCAAGTCATGTTTTGGCCGATGCTCATTTTTTTGGTTGATTCCGGTAGGGAACTTCAATGCCCACAATTCAATATATATTTCAGTATCAAATTCGGACTAACAGTGTATTAAAATTAACTTAAAATGTGCGTTCAATATCAAAAACGGTCAAATCAGAGGCATCTTGTTATCAAAGCGGCCAAGTCATCAAGGAGCCAATCAGATTGCGGCATTTCAATCAGCTGTTTGCAATCGGGCAATCTTTTGTGTGGAGTTATTTTTGCCTGATATTTAGCAAATTGAAATTTAGTGCCTGCTTGTTTCGTGATTATTAAAGTTAATCAGTATTAAAATGCAACAAGATGTTGCAGAAGTTACTCCCGATAAAGCACGGAAGTGATTACTAACCCCATCTCAATGGAAAAGAACATTGGAATAGCAAAAAAAGTGAATTATTTAACACAACAATTTTAGTGTAAAATGTCAAACCATGCCTCTTCTAACATAATTTCGCCGAAATAACACTAATCAAAAATACCTAATTAAATCACGCCTTTGTATTTATTTTACAAATTAAATACATATCAAAATTCAAAACGTATAAAGTTTTTTAATGCCAATTTAATAGTTTATTATGGTAATCCATTTACTTGCAACTCGTTATGTAGTTGAGATAATATTTACCAATTTAATTGATGTGGTATAAAGATTTCTTCAATAAAAATTTTGTTTGTGTTTTACGAATAGTGTTTTATGAATAGTCATATCCGCGAAGAAGAGACTAGTGTAGATTATTATTAGTTCCATAGTAAATGGATAAGATGCCATTTAAAATAAAATGAAATTGAATGCACCCTATTTTTATAATTTATATTTAGGTTTATTTTATTTTTAATCGTTTGTGTTATTATTATGGACAAAGACCCTAGTATTGTGACAATTCAGTATTTTATTATAATAACATTATAAGGATTAAATATTATAAGGATATTAAAAATGAAGCATAGCAATTTTATTATTTATTATGAATAATATATAATTATTCTTTTCAGCCATTTGAATATATTTATTTTCAATTAATAAGAATAAACGAATGATTGATAATGAGCTAAAATAACTGCTGTAATACTGAATTCCCTATGTAAATTTTAATTTTAAATGCCATTTCAACTCATTTTAGTTTCAAAAGCAGCCAAGTCAACTTCTTAGTATCAAACACGGCCAAGTCATGTATTCAAGCTGATTTTCTGACAAAACTAAGCATCTTCAACAAAATTTTATCTTTTCAATTATCGTCTTATTGAAGGTATAGGAATTTGTATAGATTGCATAAAAACATGAAATGTCATGAAAAGGTAGTCAAACAAACTTTCGCCTCTCCTGAAAAAAAAGTGAACTTGACTTGGCCGTGTTTGATAATGAGCTCGTCATATCTATTATGGATTGGTTTACGCAGGGTTTAATTGAATTTTAAAAACTAACCAACACTATCTGCAATATGTAGTTTTAGTTCAAATGCTGAATCTCCTGAAAAGATAAGAGATTGAACGGTCTTTAATATACGGCCATATATTTCCGATACAACATTTCATGGTGAAGTGTGATACGGTGAACTGCATACGTACAAGTTTACGGATACGAGTTTACCTAGGGTGTCAATAATTCTCATTACAGCTCTGTCTATTGCAAATGTAATGGAGAGGAAAAACAAGAAAACTGCAGTACCTCGGTCACATTACGAGAGGAAAAAAGTACAGCATTCCTCACTCGTTATCATTGGTAAACGCAGCAGAGGACGATGCCACATTTTGTGACTTAAAAATGTTAGTACAGTTCCACCAAACTGTTCCGAGGAAGTAGACGATAGAGTGAACATTGCCCAACCTGTGATATGTGATAGCACCAGAAGAAATGGAATGTTAGTGAGTGAGTGCATGATATGGTATTTTTTCAATATTCTTTCACCTTGTGATTTGCGTCGACTTTCAGTTCCGCTGACATCGTACACGCTGGGCCACAAGTATACAGACGGAACCAATGTATTGGGGCTGGTCATGTTCAGTGTGGTGCTGGGAATCACCATCGGAAAGATGGGAGCCCTCGCCAAGCCCCTGCAAGACTTCTTCGTCGCTCTCTCCGAAGCCATGATGATCATCACCAACTGGGTTATCTGGTAGGTCTCGCTTTAAACACTTTTAATTGTTGGCAATTTATTTTCACAGCTAATTCAGGCAACCTTATTGATAGGGTGACAAAATTTGGAAAATGCGAAAACGGGACACTTTCAGTGGAATAATATATTATTTAATACATTTTTAAATAAAACGGCTCATTTTTGACATCCTAGGAATATTTTAACGAGCTTTCTCTATTTTTCTTTATTTTATTAAATTATGGTTATTCTTTCGTGATGGACAAAAATGTTTCGAGCGGCTGCATTTACCTACACATAACTGAATGGTGCATTTAGACGGAGACACACGAGTGTCGCGTTCTTTTATAATGTATGTAAATGCGGCATCTCGACACACCGGTGGCTGGACACAGTATCCCATGTGAAACTGCTCAAAGTGTCCGCTTATGAAGTCGTGGGCCTCGAGTTCGAATCCCGGGTCTGGCAAATTCACAATTTTTCAATGTGTGTTTGTGTTGAGCAAAATAATGGCTAGCATCGATTTCTTTTAAAAAATATTGTTTACGAAACCTCTTCATGAGGCGGGCGGCCAAGGTCCCACATTGACTGTGGGCCTAATTCTCATTTTTGTACAGGAACTGATATTTCTCAAGCAAAGTGTAGCACTCATCAATTCATGTAATGTGAATCAATGTTCATGTAAATATTAGTTACGATTACCGACCCAATAATTTCACACTACCTATATAGTACGTATGGATGGGATAATAAATCAATTCAAAGAAATCATGGCAATTACCTTACAGGTATTAGTTTTGAAAATTCTCATATTTGAATTATTTTTATGAATCAAAATAAATTAAATGCTGTGTACTGAATCTTCGCTGTTGCTATGGAAACTATATATCAATGGAAACCAAACAATTTTGTTTATCCTATCTAAATACAAGTAACTAAAGCCTTCCACGCTTTTGCTATAAATAGTATTTGAATGTGTTTCGATGATTTGATTTTAGGATCTCACCCATCGGAGTGTTCTTCCTGGTGTCAGCCAAGCTGTTGGAAATCAAGAGCTTCAACGAGATTGTGGGCCAGCTGGGATGGTACTTTGTGACCGTCCTCTTGGGACTGTTCATCCACGGGTTCGGTACACTCACTGTTCTATTCTTCCTCACCACCAGAAAGTTACCGTTCGGCTACATCTCGCAGATGGGTCAGGTGCTGGCCACCGCTTTCGGAACTGCCTCAAGGTATTTGCGCATATTATTCTTTTCTCTTAGCATTGGACGTTAATAAGGTAGATATTCAAGGCTCCGTATCGTCAGATCACAGTGTAAAATTGTTAGTTCTGAAATATGTTATCTAATTAGTACTATCGACTGAGGGGGTATTTGATAGAATTTCAATTTAAATTCTAATTGAAATATATTTTATACTATTCCATTTTAGTCATTTTTTGCAACAACCAATGGTAAATGCCAACTGACAATGAATGCAGTTAATTCTCGTTTATATAAGAAATTTATACAATAAAATAACATTAAAACCTTATTACCTTCCAAGTAAAGGAGCAATTAGTATAAAAATTAATTTTGGAAATTTTAAGTATTTGTAAAAACCCATAGTGGATACCAGGGATACCTACATTAGATAGATACTCACTGTTAATACATTCAGTAAGCGCATTAAATTGTCATTATTCATAAATAATGGAACTAGGTAATTTGTTAGAATTTTTATAAAATTGGCTTATGAGAAATGTCACTAAATATACCTACCTCACCTACCTACTAAATAAATAAAAATAAACAATATTAATCCATAATATTAGTAAATGGAATGCATCAACCATATCACCAAAATGTCAGACTTTTAGAAGGTATTGCCTTTGCTAAATTCTGGAGCAATATTCTGTAGCCATTGATTGAAGACCTAAGACAACTAAGAACAGTGTCTGTTTATCAGAGATTTTCTTTTCTAATTATTCTTTCATCGGCTTGTTACCTGTTAATGTTGTTATACCATGGTCTGTTGATATCTTTCAGCTCTGCCACCATGCCAATCACCATCGGTTGCTGTGACAAGATGGGTCTGGATCCCCGAGTGTCTCGCTTCGTCATTCCCATCGGTGCCACCATCAACATGGACGGAACAGCCCTCTACGAAGCGGTGGCGGCCATTTTCATTGCACAGCTCAGAAGTGTGCCACTTTCATTTGGAAACATTGTTGCTATTTGGTAAGAAATGCATTTTTATAGGTTAAAAATGCGTAGTGGTCAGGTCGCTTTTACTGTACAGCTTGTGCACTCAACTACCTCTGCAAATGTAATCCAAAAGTTTCACATTGCATCACCTGTATACTATCACATCCACGGCCTGACCTAGAGACCGACAAGTTTAATATGAGGCTCCGCTGGATAGCCAGAGCCTCGCGTTAAACTTGTCAGTCTCTAAACTGGCATGTGAACGCCACAGAGAAAGTCTTCAGTAGCTCTTAGCGACAAAGGTATGAATAAATAAAGTGGAACGCATAAGATCAGACTTTGTAAGATTGACTGCTGTGAAAGTACTTTTTCGGTTTTTTGTTTTCGGCAATTTATACAGAAAAATATAATATTACTAGCTGACCCAGCAAACGTTGTTCTGCCATATAAATTATTTCTAGTGAATATTTTGGTTCTTAAATAAAAAATAACGAATGTATCGTAAGTGTGTGGGGATGGGATCTATGACAGAAAGAGAAATAGAGCGCTGTAGACGATGACCGCCGATAAAAACAAAAAAACATCAACCATTCATTTTCTCAATTCAAAATGAGTAATGATGTTCATAATGAATGAATTACCTGTGGCAGGATCTCGTTCTTTACTATTTATGCAATATCCGTTTTGTCCCTTCCAGAAAATTAGCGGATATTGGAGAGCGTTGTATGAACGGTGTGTGTCAGCGATGAACTCCAGATTATTGTTTCTTCTTCGAATCACGATTTCTCGCGTCGATGTGCGGTCGCCAACCATGATTCCAGCAATGTCGTCAACAACAGTCGCATTGAATCAACGTACGTGCTCTCCAGCTGGTGTTTTATCAGGATTGATGACAATAGCGTGATTGTCACTTTGCAATTCGTGCATGTGTGCTTTGAAGAATTTCAATAATTCATTGTGCTCATTCAACAGGGCGTCCAGTTCGCCGACGATGCGCCTGGCATTAGGCGAATTGAGGCTATTGTAGCCGCAACGTGCATCCACATGATTGATGTCCTCACCGCCGCGCCCATGAAGTAGATTTGTAAAAATGTATGTGGTTCGTTTGGCATTGGCAGCAATGAGCCTACTTTGTGGTATACTTGACCTTTGATTTTGAACGTAGAATGGAATTGTTGACCATTTGCCGCAGTATTGTGAACTATTTCTGTTGCTCCGGACGAAGTCATTTGGAAGCATGAATTGAATGTGTGAATGGACTTCAGGAACAGGTTTGAATCTGGAACCGTGCCGATGAGCAAGCCGTTCAATGGTTCTGGTGGTATCTCAATTTCTGGTAGTTGCACTTTTACTGATGCGCAACACATCCCGGCTGACTCATGTTTAAATTTGAGCGCATGACAATGGCGACATTCTTTGTCCATAGCACCAATCAGCACTTTCGGATGAGCGGAATATTCAATATCTGGCTCGTACTCGAATGCGAGACGAAGGAACGAAGCGAATGTAAATGTTCGATGTACTTGTTGGCGTTGTCGGTCATTTGCTCTGCGTGTGTTAACTACGAACCGGCGCGCTTGGCTCCGTTCCAATTGTCGTTGTTGATTTTGTTCAGCTCGTGCCTCTTGTGATTGAGATGTACGCAATTGCGACATGCTCACACGCACGTTTTTGTTATTTTGTTGGATTTGTTCGTCTGTTCTTTCTGCTCTACTATTTCGCATGTTTGTTGCTTTATTCGTTCGACGGCCCAAATGGCCCCCCTTGCGTCTTGCTAGCATTGTGCACTGTAATACACGCACATAAAAATAGATAAATTAAAATAAATCGTACAAAATTTTGCACGCACTGCGTTGTGATATGCCGAATGAAATGTCAAAATGACGCGACGCTTCTCTTGAATTCTTCTCGGATGTAGCGCCATCTGTCATTCAACAACATAAATAATTTCGTTCTGTTTGAAATACGAACGACGGTTAAATTGAAAATTAAAAATTGTTCATACAAAAATAATAAAATCACGATTAAAAAATGGGAGGGTGGGGGTAGGAGGGTGAAAATTTGGGGTTATAGGTATATTTTTATGCCAAATAATAAAAAAAAATACAAAAAAAAAATTGTCAAAAAAATAAAAGAAAAATTTTCTGGATAGAGATACCCTAATCACATAGCGGTATGAAATATACTTGTTGACCTATTCTCATACCTAACAAATATACATAAAAAAATTCATAAAAATCGGTCTAGCCATTTCGGAGGAGTTCGACCACAAACATCGTGACACGAGATTTTTATATATATAGAGATTTGTTAAATATCATAATATAATGGTCAATTTATAAATATGGTTAACCTTTGATTTAATGACAAACTGTATTATTCTTTATATTTTTTGGTGTGAATGAAATTTTATTTTAGTTTTCTGCAGTGGATAAAGTGTGCTGAAAAAATATTTTATAGGTGCCACTGTTAATTTATAATATTTAATTGATTAGAAAAGTAATATTAGGTTCATGTTAAAATGAATAATAAAATTCATTCTAACCGCTGCAATGATTTTTCACAATTTAATCACGTTTAGTGTAAAGAATTCCTAACTTGGTAATTTTGACCAATGATAATAACGGAAACGTGCTAAAGTGATAATACTGTTAAGAATAGACCTGCAGGAAATAAAATGGATTTATTATAATTTTTTCGACTGTCTGAATTTATTATTATTGTTACAGTACTTTCATATAATATTAATCTAGATACCTATGTAATAATTATTAATGTTCCACTGTGTGTCATGTTCCTAATAATTTAATTGTATATACCCTCTTTCTGATCGAATTTCTTATGATTGCACCAACCTACCTAAATATGCCAGCTTAAAATTTTAGATTATTGTTATAAATATGAATTATTGTGTTTCAGTGTAACGGCCACAGCAGCTAGTATCGGAGCAGCTGGAATCCCTCAGGCTGGACTCGTCACCATGGTGATGGTGCTCGACACTGTTGGTCTCCCTGCCAAAGATGTTACTATCATTATTGCCGTAGATTGGCTTTTGTGAGTTCTTCACATACTTTTAATATCCTATAATATATGGAGGGTTACATGTAATGTTTGAGGCTTTCACGGTTGTTTTTTATCGTAGTATGTTCTTGGGTTACCACCGTGTCTCCTTCTTCCTTCTTTACTCAACGTTTCGGGCTCGTTGCAGAGGCCATTATCAATAATGGCCTCTGCAACGAGCCCGAAACGTCGAGTAAAGAAGGAAGAGGGAGACACGGTGGAAACCCAAGAACATACTACGGTTACATGTAAATTGTACATAAAACATTTCACCGTAACACAGTTCGTCGTGAGCTTTCTAAAGAGATGACCGTATACTATACGGTCTCCAATTTTATTAGATTCAATATGAACGTTAATTCAATTTTCATAGCTGATTTTGGCAAAATTTATGAATACAACAAATAATCCAGTATATCGCCTATTTTCAAAATTTGTTTGCTGCTGGCTTCCTGTAAAGTGTAAACCGACAAGAAACGTGTTTTTTTTAGACATGAATTTTATCTTAGTACTATACGACCCAAAGAGGTCTGACGGTCTTTAATATACAGCCATATATTTCCGATACAATATTTCATGGTGAACTGCATACGTACAAGTTTCCGGACACGATATATTAAAATATTTGCAGAACCCTTATTTATTAGCAGACGTGTCGGATGAACAATACACTCAATATTGCTTGAGAATTTCACATAATTATTTCAAATTCCGTTAATAATGGCTACCGTCTTTTGTAATTGTAAATTTGCAATAATGCAAGTAGACTGGCGAACAACAGGGATTCTTGGAAGCCCCGCGTGGTGTCCATATGCTCCAACTAAGGGGCAGACATGGTTGAAGAGAAAGACTGCCGCAGACCTTCACATACCTAAAACCACCACTTTTTGAGAGAAAGTTTTGTGGATATGCTTTAATTCTCAGTAGATTGTGCGTTTGTTAATTGAAAGATTTTTGATGTATAAGATCTTTAAGATAGTCGAAAATAAATAATAAGATGGGTAAGTAAGTACGTAACGGATTTGCAGAGAATTTGAAACTAAAAATGAAAGGTACGGCATTCTAATCCTGCCTAAACTTTTCTATGCCTCACGATATTACTATGGCAGTATCTCTCAGGCCTCAGATGTTTAACGACACACATTTAATGTAGAGCAAAGCTCTTACTAAAATTGCTGCAATACTGATAATTTGTTGCTTAGTATTTCATAATTATTCAAACAGATGTCACTGTGTCACAATTTGAGTTTAAAGTCAAACGAGATAACTCGCAAAATTTAGATGTGCGGCCTGTCGATCACGGCCTCATAGAGCAAGAAAGTTCGCTGAAAATTTTTGACATTGAGCGTTCTGTTGTAGGGACCGCTTCCGTACCACGATCAATGTGATGTGCGACATGCTTGGCGCAATCATTGTGGTACACCTCTCCAAGTCAGACATCAAGAAGGATCTGGATGCCGACAAAGTCAACGCGGAGCCGCACGAACTGCTCGAGCTCGGCAAGACCAACATCGAAGACAAATGAGCGGCCCACCGCACACCAGTGTCGCCATGCATCAAATATTTCCAGAATTGATCGTCAACGGATATCTCAAAGGATTTATGTCTGTGAAGCTGTGCTAGGGATTCGATTGGTCGATTTGAACTCGGATGTGTGCTTGCCATATTTAAATTAGTTTTATTTTTTATAGCTTATGTTCATATTTTCTTATTATTTTTAATTTGTATTTTACGATGCGAAAACAATTATTGACAACACTGAAAAATACCCAACAATAGGTTTGTAGGATTGCCAACATGAGGTTGATAATAATAACACTTAATTTTATAGAATTTCAATATGTTAAGTTGGCTGCTTTTATAATACCTCTATTTTAGATGACAGTTGGATATTGTTTCATGTTTTTCAGCGTTTATACCTATGAATTATACTTCCAGATTAAATCATTTAATAATTATTACGACTTTTTAGACCTCATAATTGTATTATTTATTTGTATTTTTAATCAAATAGATTTATTATGTTATGACGGTGAGATTTGTTTTGTTTTTGTAGAAATTTTATTTTATGCCGTCGGTCGTGCGGTGTCAGAGTGCGAATTGAATGATTCGTGAGGGATTAATTATCAATTCTATTGAATATTATTGACGGAGGGAAAGCCGAAGTACAATAAAAAAAACGTATCCATTAAATGTTAATAATTATATGTATTATAATAAATATCATCGTTAACCCTACAAATTTTAAATAGTCGCTGTGTCGCTCAGTGTTCGAATACGTGGAAAGTCTTTAGACTTAAATTAATTAATGTTCAAAGTATGTTATAAATATTAAAATTTAGTAGGTACAGTTATAAAAGTGTCAGAACACTCTAAAGGTATGAACCGAATACAATAAAAATAGTATGTAATATAATATATTATATAGATATATTTATTGGCGTGAAAATTAAAAATGATTACTGCCACTAAACTTTTATCCCAGTTGTTTTGAACACAGAGCTTTAAAATATAAATTATATTTTTTATTTAAATCGATGCGATTGAATTATTTTATAACTGGCAATAAATAGT
This sequence comes from Rhyacophila brunnea, assembly GCF_057557595.1. Taxonomy (NCBI): domain Eukaryota; kingdom Metazoa; phylum Arthropoda; class Insecta; order Trichoptera; family Rhyacophilidae; genus Rhyacophila; species Rhyacophila brunnea. The sequence goes on along the minus strand of NW_028232816.1, from coordinate 10,865,686 downwards.
TTAAAATGTCTTTTTGAAAGCTTTAAGCCTCACTCATTATTTTATTTTCTCGTTATGTTTAATGGTAATTTAATTGAATCATTATTGCATTTAAATTTCAGAGATTTTAATTTACTTTTTGAATTAATTTTAATCGAGTCTATTTTATTTTTAAGGCAACATTCGATAGCCATAATCAAAAAAAAAAAAAAACCCGACAACATACCATGAAAGCATCACAATGTGCTTGTGTGAGTGATAATAATATTCATTAGTAAAAAAAAAACATAGTTTTTTAAAAACATTCAATTTTGACGATAGAAATTTTGAAAAATATAATTAAATAGAGATATAATTGTGAACTCGAAGAGTCGTTATTAATAATTTATATTTCCTTAGTGGAAATCGTAAAAAAATGTTGTATGAAGTCACGATTTAAAATTGTTTGATTGATTTTGGTGCTGTCTGTGTCATTTATTATAATACTCCCATATTCTTTACGTTAAACATAATCGGGACCCAAATGTTGGCATACTTTATTTTTAATCTTGTACACAATTGTTTATAAATACATTATTAAATTGTCAATACAGATGAAAGTTCATTACAATAGTCATAAAATTTATGCATTAACTCTTATTATGTTGTGTATTAACGTTAGAAATGAATAAAGTGGAAAAAAATATTGCTGTGTTTTATTATGTTTATGTAAATTTTATTCGTTGTTTAACGCGTGCATGCTACCTGTGCTCCTGTATGGCTCTGAGACATGGCATCTTACTAAGCTTCAAAGGTTTCAGCTTTTGAGCTTTGAGAATCGATGTCTCCGCCGAATTTTAGGGTACATTGGTACGACCGAGTTACAAACACCTGGGTTCGTGAACGGACACAGCAGCCTTCGGTGATTGAGGTAATCACGAAGAGACGTTTTACGTGGCTGGGACACGTGTTCAGGATGCCGCCAAAGAGTCCGACACTTCGTACCCTTGTGGCACAGCCTCAAGGGTTCCGTTGCCGTGGCCAGCCCTCCCTCACCCTGCAGTGGTGCTATAAAAGCGACTTACGTGCGCAGGTCTGACATGGTGGGAGGCGCAAGAGTTGGCGATGGACCGAGGGAAGTGGCGCAAACTTGTGCTTGCCCTATGCCCCAATGCTGGGTCATGACAGGGTGAAAGAAGAAGAAGAAATTTTCGTCATTATTGAGGTCGTTCAACAATCCTTATTACCTATATCGCAGTATTATTGTAAGTCTGTGACCTTAAGTGTATTAGTAGGCGCACTGAGGTAGTTGTCTACATTAACTTCTTTGTTTATTGATCATTACCTATTCAATAAAATGTTGATACCGGATGAAGATCTCCCACAGGAGACCACCTCAAAGGACAGACCGAACCATCAACTTTCCCATAACACCACAGCCTACGTCCACTCTTCGCGGTTCTCACAACCCTCGGCCGAGCAGAGCCCGCCTCCTTGAAATTCAAATTCGTCCGCTCTCCCGCCAAAACAGACGCGGTCTATCGACAGCGCTGCCACTACTCAATCCGTCGGTAAAACAGGGAGGTTCGCGACCGAGAGCAACAGGATTCCGCGATCTGTCAGTTGGATGGGCGCGAAAAGCGCTCTCTTTCCCCTAACGCCGAACGAACAGCATCGACCGCAAAATCTCTCTCTCACATCGGATGCCGGACAGCGAGCATTGCCTCTGCTCGCCTCGGACGCGAAGCCAAGCCAGCATCTCCCGCCAAAAAGATCACATCGGCAGATCGCCAAGCCGCAAGGACTGACTCTCGCCTCGGATGCCATGCATCAGCAGCACAGCACGTCTACAGCCTGCCAAATCGCCATTACCAACCCACCGCCAACGACAATACCCTGTATCAACGATAAAATAAACCAGCCGCAACAGCATACACCGTGCGTTTCTGTCTCCCACCCCCGCTTCTTTGGCCATGACATTATCACGGTCTGCCAAGGCCGGTGATAATGTCATATCCCTCAATATGGATTAATGGGTCAAGACAAACCTAAATCAACAACTCGATTGAGTGTAATCAAATAGGAACACACAATACCTTTGTTTCGATACGATAAATTGGTGTCAAAAAAAGGGTCAGATTTTCTTTCAATAAAATAAAAATCCTAGGCAAAGTGCTTAGTAAAACTAAATTATTCTTCTTCTTCGATGGCGCTACAGCTCAAGTCAAGCCCTGGCCTCCTCCACCGCCGTCCTCCAGCCGGAACGGTCCTCCGCACGTCTTTTCCAGTTCATGATTTTTAGCAGCTGGTTGGCATCTTTTATAATGTTGTCACCCCCTCGTGTGCGTGACTTTCCCACTGGCCTTTTCCCCCCTGGGTTTCCTTCAAGGATCTTCTTCGGCATCCGTGACTCAGGCATATGCTGGACATGGCCTGCCCAGTTTAGCCTCTGGAGTTTTATGAAGGTGGAGAGTTTTGAATCTTGGTATAAGCGGTATAGTTCCGTGTTGTACTTAATTCTCGACTCCCCACCATCATTCATGGGTCCGTATATCCGCCTCAGGATCTTTCTCTCAAAGCAGTCCACCATTTCAGCTGCTTTCATATTTAGTGTCCATGACTCGCACCCGTATGCAACGACTGTGCGTATGACAATTTTATATAGCCGGGTCTTAGTTTTTCAGTGGACATTTCTGGATTTGAATATGGGCAGCAATGAGAAGTACGATTTATTTGCAGCAGTTATTCGGGCTTTTATTTCTTCCAGTTCCTCATTCTCTTTTGTAATATTGGAACCCAGGTATGTGAACCGGTTGACTACCTCAAATTGATGTTTTCAAAAACTGTAACTTTGGCCCAGCCTACTCTGATTTTGTCGGCTTTGTACCATGACTTTAGTTTTGTTTTCATTTACTCTTAAGCCAATCTCTAGTGCGGCCCTTTGGAGGTGGTCAAATTCTTTCTTCACAATCTGCATGGATCTGCCCATCATGTTGAGGTTGTCTGCGTAGCCAACCAGTTGGCTCGGTCTGCTTAACATAGCGCCGCTTCTGTTCACTTGAGACTTTCTGATAGTGGATTCGAGGGCTAAGTTGAACAGCATGGGAGCCAATCCGTCTCCTTGCTTTAGACCCCGAGATACTTCAAAGTCCTCCATCAGTTGGCCATTCACCTTCACCTGGGAGTGTGTATTCTGCAGTGTGATTCTAACAAGTCTGAGTAGTTTCGGTGGGATTTGAAAGTCCAGAAGGACAGTGAATAGTTTTTCCCGGTCGATGCTGTTATATGCCTGCTTAAAATCAACAAAGAGCTGATACATGTCCACATCAAATTCCCAGCATTTTTCCACTATTTGGCGAGCTGTGAAGAGCTGATCCGTTGTAGACCTTCCTGCCTTGAAGCCAGCTTGGTATTCACTTACTATGTTTTCCGCGTAACCTTCCAGTTTTGTCTTCAGGATCATTGTGAATACCTTATAACTTGTGCTCAGGAGTGATATCCCTCTGAAATTTTCACATCGCTGTCTCCTTTTTTATATATTGGACAGATAACGCTGATCTGCCAATCCGATGGAATGCTTTCGGACTCCCAGATTTTAAGCATTAACTCATGCACTGCTGCTATTAATCGGTGTCCACCATACTAAACGTAAAAGTAAACTAAATTAGCCGTTGAAAATTGTTGAGCCTGTATAAAAATAGTAAAGTTATATTTTTTATAATCATTGAAAAATTAATTCAAGCATACAATAAGTTACAGTATCCCACAATTTGTATTTAATTATTTTGCTATATGGCAATATTAGTCTAGCTCTAAATGTCATGTTTGACATATCGCTACATTTCCATCATTATTATGACAACACACCGTGCCTTGCACATTTGCATTTTATAAATAGATTTTGAATAAATTTACAAAATATCAATATTCAGTATGGCTTAGAAAATATCGCTTCATGCCGACGTCAGGCAATCGCGGAAATGTCGTAAGTGTTTAAACAAAATATTACAAAAAAATCTTTACACTTTGTGTATTTTTTATGTCTAGACTTTTGTGTGTTCAATAATATTATATTGTTCTCGATTGCTAAATAAAATAGAGAGATGACAGTCGATGTATTTGTTCGATGGATATTTTTCAACAATTCTAAGGACTAATTTACTATTTAAATGAATTAAAAATGCTCGAGAATTGTATACATTTAATAATACTTGACATTATAAATTTGACCTACATTTAAATTTCATATTATCAACAGTAACAACATACCCAAATTAATGTATTTTTGTCAATTTTATTGAACACGGAGGCAAATTTTTTACTATTCATTAGTTGTGAATGATTTGAAATCCTCTGCAGTGACTGAAACATGACCACCAAGATAAGATGTTGGTCTGCAAATGATATATTCGCAGTGACGCCCCTAGCCAAAATGCCGCCCCTAGGCAGCGCCAAAATGGCGCTACATTTTTTATATAGTATTTTTTTTATCATCCTTTCGTGACTCCAATATCTAATAAATGTGTTGTATGGAAACATTACTAATATAATATATACTTACAATTAAATCTAATTTCAATGCCACCTCTACTTCAATAGACAGTATTGCAAGTCCACGGTTTCAGGTACATTAAAAAATACACCTGATAACCTTCAAAACTCGCGAGTGAAAATATTTGGATACTTAAATTAATTAGGTGAGTATGTAAGTATAATTCAAATAAAATTCTCAAATCTGCACGTGTCATTGCTGGTCATCAAGGAGTGACATCCAATGACAACGGAAGTAAACTAGACCAGTGACGTCCCTAGACAAAATGCCGCCCTTACGCAGCGCCAAAATGCCAACCCATTTTTTTATACTTACAGTATTTTTTATCATCCTTCCATGACTCCAATATCTAAAAAATGTGCTGTATGGATACATTACCAACAAAATATATACTTACCATTAAATCTAATTTAAATGCCATATCTACTTTTCAATAGACAATATTGTCAGTCCACGGTTTTGAGATACATTTAAATATACACCTGAAGACTTTCAAGACTCGCGAGTGACTGGCAAAAATATTTGGAAAAAATAATTAGGTAAGTATGTACCTACCTACCTATAATTCAAATATAATTTTCAAGTAAATTAGACATCGCAAACCCGACAAAAATAGACTCCGGTTAAACATACTAATATGTTAATTAATATATTTTGTTTCCAACCAGTTTTTAATGGAGAGATATTTCCGTGAATACTAAGTTTTTTTTTCGACCATGTCCGATCCAAATAGGATCATATGGGCCTCCAACAGATTTGTTTTTTTTTACGAGCAATGGATGTCAGCCACTTGCTCAACCTATTAGGTCCATACATTGACTCACACACAAATTGAAAAACAATATGTGTACTTGCCAGAGCCAGGATTCGAACCTGAGACCTACGGCGTGATAGTCCAACGCTTAAGCCGCGCGGCCACCGTGGGTGTAAGTTTAGGTAGGTACACATTTATATATATACCTTAACATCCTTCTCGATCCGCCGCCATTCTAGTAACTGCCGCCCCCAAGCAACGCTCAATCTGCCTACCCCCACGGGACGTCACTGAACTAGACATGGCGAACCTGACAAAAAATTACAGTCCTGTTAAACCTTCTATGTTAATTAATACCTTTTTTTTCAAAGAAGTGAACTGAATTTTTTAATGGAAAGATATTTCCGTTATTCCTAAGTTTGGGTACCTATTTCTATATATACTAATGATTCTCCTCGATTTGCCACCCCTCAAGTAACTGCCGCCCCCAAGCGACGCTCAATCTGCCTACCCCCACGGGACGTCACTGTATATTCGTATATGCGGATAATAGTGCCGCAGAAGTTCGCATGAGGTTTTATAACTTTCTTTTTAGACCAAACCACCGGCATCTTTAGATTAATAAAGCCTGAGCATAACTGTTTGCGCAAGCAACGAGTGGTCCACTGCTATACTATTTATTGATAACGTACTTGCAAGCAGAGTTTGGTATTCTATAGTGACTGAAGAGTATAAATAAGTTATTAGTTATTGTCGTTAAGAATCGACTGTCACATTGACAAATGTCCTAGTGTATTATGATATTATTATACACAGAAGAAGTTTACTTACTTTTATCGTCACTTCCAATCATTAATAACACATGACCACTAAATCAGATGAACTCCAAGGTCTCCAAGATACGTTAAAATAATTTGAAAGAAATGTGAAACTAAGAATAGTCCGACAAGTGAACACGACAGACGCGTCAGTATGAGCACTATATAGACAATTATAGGCAATGACAGGTCATCCATAGACAACGCGAGAGGCGAAAAGTAGGACCAGTCGTGTAATGTATCGGCTTCCTTCTTCAGTGGGCAATGACCAAACCCAACCTAACCAACTCCAACCTAATATAATCTTAGTGTGTGATAATGACGCATTGAAATGTATGAAAATTTCAAATTTTAAATTAACAATTATTATTATTGGATCGAAAAGCATCTGCGCCAACAGAAAGAGGTATTTAATATAATTGTCTACATGGAATAAACTGTTTTCCTAAAAAAAATAATTATGAAAGCTCATACGGGCATCTGCGGCACAATTACCATGAATTTTATTGAACACCATGGAAGAAAATATTTAAGGTTATTTATTATTCATTAGTTGTGAATGATTTGAAACAGAATTGTTTAATTTTTGTTTACTTAATTTAAAATTATCACTGTTTTTGGTAAAGATACAATACTCCATATTATTGTTAAAAAAATTATTGAAAAATGCACGAAAACTAAACACGATGAAGCATGTGCAATAATGGCCAATGGCAGTAAGTAAAATTTTCCATAAACAATCTGCACCAGTGTTCTAACACAGCCAACTGAAGAAACTTAGAAACAAATGAAAGTCTGAACCCCACTGCAAGCGGCATAGGTTTTTGTTTGTGCTTTACAGAAGGTCAGTGGCGAAAGGTGGAGGTAGGCTGTAGAGATCTGACAAAAATAGTGCACACATTGTCGGTCATATTTATTTGTTTTCATTAAGGCTATATATACTTCAGCTGAGGCATGGTCTAAAAAGATCGTGGCTAGGCGATGCGCGGATTGTGCAAATGACGCATGCCGAACGAAATATAATTTGTCATAAAAATCCAACATGCGTCCATGTAATGTAATGCTTATTGTTATATTACTAATAATACTAGTATATTCATTGACATATTTTCTTTTTTAAGTACATACGCAAAATTTTTTAGTCAAATTTACACAATTTAAGAATATTTTCATGACAAAACAGACACCTCGACTGTCGGTCTCCGATTGGCGACTAGTGATAAATTTCGTCGCACCTACTGTTGAAAATTATTTGCCGTTTCACTGAAGTACGCTCTTAAGTTTTCAGTTTCAGTAAGAGTTCATTTTTAAAATCCAATTAAAGTCTGCTTAAACCAAACAATATTCTTCTATTTATAGAATATCTAAAATGATGTGTATATATAATTTAAGATATTTTATCTATTATTGTTTGGTTAAGCAGGGTTTTTGAATTAAAAACAATGAAAAATGAAAACAAATATGTGACGTATGATTTTATATCGAATCTACACATTTTACCTCCACCCTTTGCAACTCCAGTGGATTGTGTTATGTTTTAGATCATAATTAGAAGATGGCGATGGATAAATTCTGGCGTACGTCTTATCATTTAGTTATGGTCTAAAGATTGATTTCTTCTTCTTCTTCGATTGAAGCATATGGACACCACATGGCACCTTTAAAAATACCTGTTGCTCACCAGTCTTTCTGCATCTTCCAAGGATGACAGCTATCAAAATTATTGATTATAATAACTTAGCCTTACAAATTCTAAGGCCAGAAGGTCCATATTTCGGATACGCGGCAAATCGGCCCGCAGCGTGGACGCCGAGTCGGCCAAATCAGACTGCGGAGACTTTCTCCACATCGGGCCTGCCCTGGCGGCTGGACGAGGGCTGGGCCCGCGAGCGCACAGCACCCTCGGGGGGACCTACAGCAGGACGTCTGCGGTGGCTAGCAGTGCCAACGTTGGACCGGGACCCCCTCTCATCGCAAGACCGCCCGTTGATAGGATCAGTCTTGATAGGTATGGTGGATTTTATATTTGTTTGTCAGCATGAGAAAATCAATAAAAATAATTTATAGATAGTAGGTAGGTAATTATGTTAAGGCGAATTCTTCACTGAGCCTTTTTTAAAGAGGCACCTAGCGGAAAAATACGAAGCTTGCAATTTGAGACATTTTTTTGATAATTTACAATTTCAACTGTATTAATGAATAAATATGTATCTGAAAACATTAAAAATAAAAATATTTTTTATTTTAAGTCAAAGACAAACTTACAATTGTAAAAAATGTAATAAAATGTGAATTTGTTCTATCGGTCCGCACCCTATTATTACATATATTTTATGGTCATATTTATTATTAAAATTTAGTTTATTAAGTTTTCTAAGCATCACCTAAGCGATTTTTGACAAATTCATAGTTTTAATATTTTTTATATCTATTTTAAAAAACATCGATTTTTATAAAAAATATAAATGTGTATAACTTGAAATCCTTTTTATTTAAATCAAATCAATTATTTTTATCAATATAAATAAAATATTTATATTAATGTGAACATTAGGTATTTATTTTTTAATTCGTTACATTCTAAGGAGTATTTTGGCTTTCCATTTTAGGGGTATTTGAAAAGCACACCCAACCATTTTAGCACGTTTTGAAATTTACCCTAATTTTTGATCACACATATTGACGGCTTTTGACGATTTTTAAAGTTCAATCTTTGGCCATCATATAGGTAACAAAAATATCCATTTAAATACATATCTAACTCAAAAATTTTCAAAAACCGTTTTAGGGGCTTTTGAAACTAGGCGCTTCAATTGTTTATCTTTGACTTTAAAAAAAAAAATCTTTTGAATGTTTTGTTTAAATTCTCAAATTGCAAGCTTCGTATTTTTCCGCTAGGTGCCTCTGCTGGTATAAGCATCACCCTTAAGGCGAATTCTTCACTGAGCCTTTTTTTAAAGAGGCACCTAGCGGAAAAATACGAAGCTTGCATTTATTTTTTTAAAAACTACCTAAAATTGTTTTTCTCATTTTTCTCAAAACTACCTAAAATCGTTTTAGGGGCTTTTGAAACTAGGCGCTTCAATTGTAAAAAAATGTAATAAAATGTGAATTTGTTGCAGGGTCCCATCTTATTATTACATTATATTTTATGGTCATATTTATTATTAAAATTTAGTTTATTAAGTTTTCAGTTTTTCAACGTTTAGATTTTTGACTAATTCATCGTTTTAATATTTTAAAAAACATCGATTTTTATAAAAATATAAATGTGTATAACTTGAAATTCTTTTTATTTATATCAAATTTTATTTTAGGTATAGTCCCAATATTGAAGCTTGATGAACTACTTATTTAAAAACATTGACTATATCAGTTGGTAGTTGTATATTTTCATTTCATTGTCACTTTACGAAACAATATCTTGTGACACTGTCTGTACTGTGGACGTACCATTTGGGAAGCTCTGGTATTGTCCAGCATTGTATCTATTTCTTCAATTGCTGCCATCTCTAATAAGCTTATAATTTATGGTAATCACTTTAATGATTCCAAGGTTTTATGATAATAATAATATTCATCATAGAAAAATGAGGGTGCTCTTTAGCGATATAGAATATTATCTAAATTTAAAATTCTGTTCTTTGTAAATACTCTTGCTATCACTACCAACAATTTATCGATTGCAGACGTGGTTTATCATCAATACCGCCCATCTCGGGAGAAACAGGTCTCCGGCTGTTATCTCTCCAGCATAATCTACTGAGCAGCCTGACGGGCCTCTCCTCCAGCGCAGACCTCTCCCAGCTGGTCTTCCTGGATGTGTACGATAATCAAATCGAGAAGATCACCTCGCTTGATGCTTTGCTCAACTTGAGAGTGTTGCTGATGGGAAAAAATAGGTATGTAAATATAAACACTGGTGTTCCGCTTGAAGACGCAAGTCTATAAACAGGGGATTCCATGGCTTATTTTGAATAAATCTTGCCGCAAAGAACTAGAACAGTGTTCACTTTCAACACCGACTGAGTTTTAGATATTTTAGTAATGTACGAGGGTGGGTCAATAAGTCCTTAGAAAAGCCGACAGGTGGCGCGACTAGTACTGTAAGCGGTTTGTTTTCATGCAGCGGCACTACCGATTCAGTATGCTGCGAAGTTTCAATCAGATTGGTCGGGTTGTTGTGTGTTTCTCGTACATTTAAAAAAAAAATTTGCTTGTTTACAAAAATGGAGAAAATTGAGTTTAGAGCTGTTATTAAACATTTTAATATAAAAGGGTTAACAGCAAAGGAAATAAAAAATGAGTTGGATTTAGTTCACGGCATATCTGCTCCTTCACTTGCAACTATTTATAACTGGTTAAATGAATTTAAACGTGGTCGTACATCAACAAAGGATGAACCACGCTCAGGACGTCCTGTAGAGGTGACTACACCAAAAATGATCAATAAAATCCACGATATGGTGTTAAGTGACCGAAGATTAAAGTTGAGTGAGATAATTGAGGTTACAGGGATCTCAAAAGGTAGCGTCATTTCTATTTTACATGACAAATTGGGCATGAAAAATATTTCTGCAAGATGGGTGCCGCGTTTGCTCACAGTCGACAATAAACGCAATAGGGTGGTGGCCTCTAAAGCCCTGTTGTCGCTCATGCAACGCAATCCGGATGAATTTTTTCGTCGCTTTGTGACTGTAGATGAAACATGGATACACCACTATACTCCCGAGACGAAAGAACAGTCAAAGCAGTGGATTGCGAAAGGCGAACCATGTCCAAAGAAGGCGAAAACCGTAAAATCAGCTGGTAAGGTTATGGCTACTGTATTTTGGGATGCACGTGGAATTATTTTCGTTGACTATTTGGAAAAAGGAAAAACAATAACAGGGGATTATTATGCATCTTTATTGGACCAGCTAAAAAACAAAATTGAAGAAAAACGGCCTCATTTAAACAGGAAAAAAATCCTCTTTCATCAGGACAATGCCCGTGTTCACACATGTTTACGATCAATGGCTAAAATTGAAGAATTGAAGTTCGAATTGGTCGACCACCCACCGTATTCGCCAGATTTAGCCCCCAGTGACTTTTTCCTTTTCCCAAACTTAAAAAAATGGCTAAGTGGACAACGTTTTTTTTCAAATGAAGAAGTCATCGATCGGACAAATGCTTATTTTGAGGACCTTCCGAAAACTTATTTTTCTGACGGTTTAAAAAAAATTGAGAAACGTCTAACCAAGTGTATTGAGCTCCAAGGAGATTATTTTGAGAAATAAAAAAAAAATACAAAAATAAAAACTGTTTTAATGCTTTTTTCTAAGGAATTATTGACCCACCCTCGTATTATAACAACTCATACGGTCAACAAACCTCAACTGATCTCCCGCAATTACATTGGTGTTAAAGACACAGAAGTGAACTAAGTCAGAATATTTCAAAAGTCTTCGAAATGTTTTGGTACAGTAGTAGACAACATTTTAGCACATGTGAGTGTTGAAAATGAACTGTGAATATTTTACGGTCAGAATCTGAAATGATTACTTTATGTTATGATAGATTCAACTTGTATTGTTCGTAATTTCTTTACAGAATTCGCAGAATTGAGGGTTTATCAGCCATCACAAAACTGGAAGTGCTAGACCTCCACGGTAATCGGATAACGCAGGCCACCGGACTGAAGGGACTAAACGAACTGAAGGTACTCAACTTAGCCGGGAACCAGTTAAGAAGTGTGGAGCTTAACGGCTTGCCAGAGTTGAGAGAGCTGAACCTCAAGAGGAACAAGCTAAGAAAAGTTGCTGGCTGTGAAGGAGCGCCGAAGATGCAGAAGTTGTTTCTGAGTAATAACGATTTGCAAAGGTTAGTGATTTATCGGTTGAAGGATTTTGTTTGTTTATTATTAAAGAAGTGAAACAAAATAATCATGATTGGTTTAATTAAGAGATGGTTTTAAAGATTGAGGTTGCTTTGATGATTACCAAGCATCTTAGAGGAGATGACACATAATAAAGAAACATTTTTTTTATTGAAAATTGATTGAATGTTTGCATTTGCAGTATTGAAGACATATCCACGGTAGCGATGGCTCTGTCCTTGCGAGAGGTGACGCTGGACAACAATCCAGTGTCTCTGGGCGGCGACTGCGTCTCTTTCCTGGTCTCCTACCTGCCCAATCTCAATTTCCTCAGCCAGATGCAGGTCACCGATCAGGTATGACGATAACTCTGTTTGCAAATAAAAGTTTATGGAGGATTCTGAATTTGCAACTGTATATAATATATAACTGTGTATATAATATGCTGTCACCTGTGAACATGTTAGCAGAATTGAAATACAATGTTTGTAAAGACATGTATGCGGATTTACGATAATCACCGTTATTCCTTTTTCCACCACAATCTACTGTATTTATTTATTTATCAAATAATAAAATTTGTATAAGAAGATAATGAGTATTCTTTAGATGCTGCATCTATTAGAAAGGATGGTGTGTGGGTCGGGGTATAGATGTGTAAGTGAAAGAGGTGATTTTTAGTTGCTGGCTGGTATGATGTCACTGTCGATCTATTATCCTCATTATTTGATCTCTCACTCAACGGTTTCACTCGGTCTTTGTTTCTAAAGGTGCGGCGCGCTGCCATGGCCTGGCGTCACAACAAAGAAGCGAACAACTCTGCGTTCAGCGAGCTCGGCGAAGAGGCTGATGCCAACGCACGAAGGGAACAAGTTATATCGAACGCACGCACCAATTGGGAACTATTGAGGTACCATACATAAATTGATTTTTCACTGCCATAATCCAACCATATTATGTATTAGTGAATCAAATCAGCTAGAGATCGACAACTATTACTTGACCACATCGGCAATATTCACATTGCGACACTAACATCACGCTTGAAGTTTTAGTTGCTGGTCTATATCTGTTACTTACACCTTCCATCTAAATGTCTTGTAAAATGTAGCTTTGGTTTCGCGAGATAGTAGTAGACGGGAGTTCAGATTGAAGCAGCATTTGTTTGCTGATATGATTCGCTTGCCGAAAACTATAGACTATCTAAAGGTCCTATCCATGGCCCCCACATCCTGAAGTGGGCCCCAGACCAGGATGTATGGTAGGCCCCCCCACCTATCGCTAAGATTAGGGCATTGTCATTTTCGATAGCAGTGTTACTCAAATGGTTTCCGCTTATTCCGTGTATTTTTATCGATTTTTTCCAGTTATCGGTACTCATTGTCATATTATTATAAAGCACTGATCGCGACTTCTTTCTGTGGTAGCCAAGTATCATGCGACCCTTCGTCATGTTAGATAAGTAGCCATTGTTAGGAAATACACACAGAAAATAAAATTCTACACGTGAATTATCATTTAATTATATCAATCATCATATGAGTACCTTGGTATCAAAGTGGGACATGAGCCATCTGCAATAATTTGCAGGAGAGGCGATTTTTCATTTCATATAAATATTGAAACATAATATATATAAAAAAAATACTTGAGTAATGCTTAGAGGTATAGAATCACATTTATTAAGTTAAATCTAAGATATTCATTTTGTAAATATCAAATATAATCGTTCAAAATTGCTTACGTCCGTTTTTGACACATACTTTTGCGTTTGTCCGTGTTTGATACGCAAACGGCCGTACGTGTCCGCTTTTGACAGAAAGTTTAATTTTTTTAAATAAAATTGCAAGGTAGTTCAGATTTCTTTTATTGACAGAATTTAACAATAAATGAAAAGCCTTAAAATTAATAATCATTTATTTTCTGGAGATAGGTAACAATTCGCAGAAAATTTAAATTTTTTTAAAATAAAATTTCAAGGTAGTTCAGATTTCTTTTATTGAAAAGATTTAACAATAAATGGAAAGCCTTAAAACTAATAATCATTCATTTTCTGGAGATAACAATTCGCAGAAAGCTTAATTTTTTTAAATAAAATTTCAAGGTAGTTCAGATTTCTTTTATTGAAAAGATTTAACAATAAATGGAAAGCCTTAAAACTAATAATCATTCATTTTCTGGAGATAACAATTCGCAGAAAGCTTAATTTTTTTAAATAAAATTTCAAGGTAGTTCAGATTTCTTTCATTGAGAAGATTTAACAATAAATGGAATGCCTTAAAATTAATAATTATTCATTTTCTGGAGATAACAATTCGCAGAAAGTTTAATTTTTTTTAAATAAAATTTCAAGATAGTTGAAATTTCTTTTATTGACAGGATTTAACAATAAATGAAAAGCCTTAAAATTAATAATCATTCATTTTCTGGAGATAATAATTCGACTCCCGCAAGTTCCACGTCATCTCCATCAAGTGTATCAATAGCTTCTAAATTATTCACTTCTTCAAAGCATTCACATGCATGAATATCTTCAGTATATTGTTGGCCATCGATTGGCAAATTATTATTTGTTTCAATTATGTTCTTATACCAATGCAGGGTTTCTATATTCTTCCATTCGAGTCCAAAATGTTTCGAAAGTAGAGAATTTACATCGTTTATCTTGTTTTCATTCAGTTTAACGCCTATAGGAATCGGTGCTGGATTTACTGCATCGTATGTTTTATTCTTTTTTAGAATTTGCTTCTCTCTCGCGATGTCACAATTGTAAGGTATTTCACCTCTTACCACAATATTATTCTTTTTCGTTTTGCGGAATAAAATTCTCTTGCATTGAGATATTTTGAAATGTAATTGTGCTGTAGATTTTATGTTTATTTTAGCTTCGTCTTTCCAATTATGAGGACTCCAATCTGTACCAATTATTTTCAATGTTCCGTGTGCTTTAAATACATCATGATATTCTTCAATATGTATTATTGTTTTCTTTTTCTTTAAGTCTCTTTCGATAAGACCAAATACCCGATCTGCTGGAAGGAAAGAATGTCCAGTGACTGGAAAAATTATCTCTAGCTTAGTGATTGATGGAGGAGCATTGTTATGAAGCCATTTGGCACACATCGTTACTATTGTTAAATTTTTATTTTGGCCAGCACACCCATCTGCTACCAACCGAACATTTGTGTATCCGTTCAATACTTTTGATTGTAGTTCATTGAAAATGATTGATGCTACTTCATTTGAAGATTTCCTCCCTTGGTTTTCATTCCATGTATAAATTGACACATTTTGTGGTGACAAATTATTTTTTGACGTTCCTGATACGACTGCTAAATTGAAGCAGTAAAATTGTCTCGAGTAATAGGCGGACTGGTCACTAACTTTTGGCAACACAAGGTTTTTCTGGCAATCGAAGGACATAAGAAAACAATCATCGTTTTTCTTCTTCAAATATTCGAAAAAACAGTTTGCTTTTTTTTTGTGTAGAGTAAGTTTAAATATCAAATCTTTTTTCTCATTTTCATCCTTTTCTAATTTCACTTTTTCTTTTAATTCCAAACATGTGCTACATTCATCAGTGCTTGGAGTTGCAAAACTCATATTAAACCGGGTATTAAACAACATCCGAAAGTATGACATTTTTACTTTGAAGTCATCAGTGACGCTATTATTATACATTGACCATATTTTGGTAATGCTTAGATCTGAATCTAAGTAAATTCTTGTACTTCGGTCTCGTTTATAATGTGACTCGATTCCCTTGAGACATTTGGTGAAATCGATGACAGAATTCATCTTGTTTTCAAAAAGTTTATCCTTTCTTGATCCACCCCTTGTTTCAATGGGTACTAACATGTTATTTTTTTTAAACCGTTGGAAGACTCCGATAACTCTATGTTTTGTTATATTTAATGTTGATAAAAACGTGGCCCTGCATACGGGAAGACAATTCCCAGCAGTGTTTATAATGCTGTAATGAAATGTAGCCATTTTTTGTTTTATAAAAACTTTTTGACGGCGTCTTTTTGGTACGAGAGTCCTACAGTATTTCAAAATAAAAGAATCCTGCTTGTCTTTAGCTGGTGCAGAATAAAACGATTCGTGAAACTTCCTTATGTCTTCCATTGTCAATAATCTGCATTGAAGACCACGACGATGGCCGCATTTAGGAAAGGAAGGCACGCCTTTTGCAGAATATCTGGAAAAAATAATATATTTTAGTGTTTTATTCAACTTAGAAACCACGGTTTGAAAAAACATTTTGTTCTTGAACCACCCTTTCCGTGACCATAGTAATGACATGGAGGTAATAGCGTATGTGTAAATGCGTTAACAATGAAAAATACTCGTAAATAACGAGTGAAAATGCGCAAAGGTTAATATTTAAATATTATTATTCTTATAAAAACATAAAATTATGCTTGAGCACATCATATTTTAACAATAAATCGCATTTAAAAAAGATGCATTGTGATCGAAAAAGTTTTGTAGTAGTATTCTGATAGTACTTACTTTAAAGTCTTTTCTTTGGCCCTTTTCCACTCATTGGGCTTAGCTACACGTTTTCTAGCATTCCTTGAGTCCATTTCAGTTCATTAAATATTATACTTTTTCTTGAAAACTATTATAAATGCACTTATTTTGAAAAAAACTGACAGAGAACCTCTATTTTAGAATAATGTTATCAGAGTGCCGAAATCCCGGCAGCCATGACAGTCTGAGAAGATTCCTGCTCAGTGATTGGCTGGGCTGGGCTGGGCTGGGCTGGGCTCAGTGATTGCGCGCATATAAGTCAAGTGTCCGTTTTTGATATTATACACGAACTTTAAACACAAAAATCTCCATGAAAACGACCGTTTTTGATACTGTCGAAGGCATTGTTGGAAAGAGCATCACTAACACTACCAGAATCAACAAAAACATGAATTTAGTGGAGTGTGGCTTATGTCCCACTTTGATACCAAGGTACTCATATATGATCATCATTTTTGATTGAACTAAGACTACAACTAGCAGATGGTATTGTTGAGTTTTTAAAAATCAATTAAACCCTGCCAAAGCCAAACCATAATAGTTTTGGTATATTTTGGGCGATACGAGAAAATTGTGCACACTTTTTCATTCAAACTTATTTGGCCAGTGGTATGTAGTATGTACTATTTATTATTTAGTTTCATTCTGATATTATATATTTTCAGATCCCAGAGTAAATGTCTAACATCCACCGCCACGGCGTGCACGACTGTCGGCCTGCCTTCAGAATTCGTCTTAGAAGCCAACGGAGTCCCGAAATCTGAAACCCCTGATCTCATCAAGACAAAGACACTCGTAAACGTGTCAAAGTCGACTTCAAACCTCATCCAAAAACCTGTTAATGCCAATGTGAAACCTGACATAAACAAAAACCAATCCACGGCAGTGGGGAATACCTTTGGCGAAAAGCGGGTTAACTTTTCTCACAGGAGTGTTTCTCAAGACACCGACATCTCTCATTCCACATCCACCAGCAGCGAATTAGTTAGGTTACCACCGATATTGGGGCCAATCATAGACTATCTTGAACATCCACGTTTAGCTAATATAAATACAGAAAATAAGAATGTGAACCGAGATAGGTTTATTAAACGATGGGAGAGTGTTTCCAGCGTAGATCCTGTCGTTCATTCTTCACTGAGTTCATTACCGACTACGACAAGTGAAAGTGAGTCGGAAATATCGAAGAAAGTACCGTTAAAACGAGCTACCACCGCTAATCGGAAACGTGCGTCATTTGCAGCTAGTAAATCAGCGTCAGACACAAGCTCCAACAACAAGCTGCTAACTAAGAACCGGTCTATATCTGATAACAGCGAAAACACAAGTATTCTTTCTGGCGGAACTAATTTAAATTCTACAGTTACCAATTCGTCGACGTCCGGAAGCGAAGTGACCAATCGGAGCGGGAGAAAAGAGGGCACGTCAAGGGTAGGAAGTGCCAAGGGGAGGCATATAAAAAGTGCCACTACCGCGCGGAGGACATTGCCCAAACAGGGGCAGAGCAGAGCTGTTACCGCTAAACCTAAATTGAGCAAGCCCAATATTATTGAAACCAATATTGCGGCAGTTGTTAATCAACCGGAACCAATTGTGAAGGATCGAGAACAAGGTAAGATTGCTGTCATAAATACGAAGACTTGAGGCCAGTTTGGGTTAGTCAAGTAATTTAGTCGAGTGGCGATTAATTTAGTAACTAAATGTGTACGAACAGACAAATTTAGTCGAGTAATTTAGTAAAATCATTTAGTCGAGTCAATCCATTTTGTTCTAATTTTTCAGTCGAATAGTAACCCCCAACACCTCTCACTAAATACTAAACAAGCCACGAGACAAGTCTGAACACGTTATCTTTAGTCGAGTTCATTAGTTGTCGTAGAGTTTCTTCCTCTTCTTCTTTCTTCTTGTCTTGGAGTATCCACAGCACATGACCGAGCCAGGTCCAACATCACCTCTTCACTCTTAGCGTGATGAGAGGTTTCATAATCCGCTCTCTTATCTCCTTGTTACTCCTAAAGTTATACCATCACACACAAAGCAGCACTGTCAGAATTCACGCGTAAAATAGGTGGCGTTATATATAATTTAGTAGTCTTAGACAATTATTATCGAGTTAAACTCTTTTCAAAGTGCCATTTCCTGTGATACGCACTCCCAAATATTTAAAGCTGTCGATGCTCTCGATGTTTTGTCCTTCTCTTTAAAAGCAACTATTGTGTTAACTGAAAGGTTACTGAGATTGGTTGACATAAAATACATCTGTTGCAAATTTGTAAGGGAATGCAGATTTCACAGCATGGTCAATCCACAAAGTGGCTTGACTTGATTTGGGCTGTACAAAAAGAGTTGGGGGGGAAGATTTGACCCGCAGACCGTAGTGTGCTGCATCTCTATGATTCATGCGAATTATTTTCATTACTTCCGCAGGACTTAACTATCTCATTAGGTCAGCGGATCTATATCTACCTTTCGGATGTTTTGTATCTCTTACGAAACATTGGATAACTAGATTTACCAATAATAAAAACCATTTAGGGTTTTTAGCATACTATTCTATGTATCACATAGTTTTGGTATACCACGCTGTTCTACATACTCAGTTTCTGGACATTTTTATTTTGAATTAATGAGATTTCACAGTTTTCTTGTTTCTAATTTGTTTCCAAGGCGGTGATTGGTTAGTCGAGGTGAGGGCAGGCCAAGCGAGTGTGTGGGGCGCAGGAGCTCTCCGACGGCTGGAGAGGGCGTGGCCTGCCGCTAGTGATGTCACCACTGTTCATTTTCACTATGTCAGTTTTGCCAGCATCTGTGGTGTGCTACCTACTATCAAGAGCAGGTTTGTTTTAGATAATATTACTTCTTGTTTAACCTTTTAATGTGTGTAAGCTAATTCTGGTTACAAACTAACATCAACTAAATTAACCCTACTTCAGAGATTTGACCAGAGCCGGCTTCTGACGGTCTTATGACTAGGAGTTGGCTGCTACTTAGACAAATATATTCAAAGTTAGCTATAAGGTATGTAACAAACATTTTACATGGTTCCAAATTCTGATAAATCAAGGCTCTCAGGTATTAGCGCACTCGCACCTCATCCCTTACTCGGTGGAATAGCTTGATGTTTTGATCTATATGAACTGTTCTTCACCTAAGTTTGATTGTTGGACTCTATATAATGGTCATATTTTGAATAAAATGATATAAAACATTGTATTTATTGCTCGAAATGGCTCTGTCGGGATGAATAACAATGATACTTCCTTTTTTTTCTTACCTCTAAGTGCATGGTCATAAAATTGAGTGATGTTTCCTTTTATAAAATTATAAGGAGCGCAGTGCACTTGAATGGTGTTAGAGCAGCCGCCACTGGTTGAGATTACGCATTAGATAATTATTTATTTTCGTAGATTTCCGAACGCCGTCCATTTCACTCTGAGAGCGTGCGGAGTATCATGCGCCGGGCAGCTTGGCGCACTGGCAGCGCTGCGAGGTCTTTCTTCTCTGGCCGTCCACCGCGAGGGCAACCCCCTGGCTGCCAGACCTTGGCACTCCTATGCCCTGTATCGACTGGCACATTGGGGCCTGAGGAATTTGGATCACGAAGAGGCATGCATGATTTTTACCATTGCGATGTCAGAATTGGCACTGAAAAAGACATTCACAGCACTTGAAGCCTTGGTCAAAAGAATCTGCTTTTAAACAAATGAGGCAAAAATATGTGGTTACATATAAATTGTATGTATAACATTTCACCGTAGCACAGTTCGCTGATGACCGTATAATGTACGATCATCTCTACAGCACCGAGTTGAAAAATTACGCGTTCTGTATTTTTAATTTAATTACATACCTATTTTATACTGTCTTTCCCTTGTACTCGTATATTTTTGAGTCATTCTCAAGCTATGTATTTCCATTAAAAGAATATTACATTCTCAAATCATGCGTCTAATATTCAAAATTAAAGTTTTTGTGAACCTCTGATTAACTCAAATCTCCACCAGGGTTAATGCTTTAATGATGTATAATGATTTCTTCTATCGTTTCCAGGTAACAAACGAAGACATAGCTGCGGCTAATGAGGAATATGCAGGGCTGAGCGACGTAGTTCTCTGGTCACTACCCGACAGTCTTCTACAGCCTCTCCTGAATCGTCTGCAGGGAGAGAGGGAAGGCAACACAACTCGTCAATTCGGAGACTCTTCTAACAACGGTAGACAACACGGGTTTGATAAAGAAGGCACGCTGAGGCGGGTCGAGTGCAGCAGGAGGCTGTGCGATAGAGACATTGTGATAACTGTGAAGAGGGACGGCGACAATGGAGCCGCTCGGTGCTGGTTGTGGAATGCGGATTCTGCATTAAGAGACGTTGTCGCTAGGGAGGCGCTACAGTGGAGAAGAAGCGCAATGTCACAGGTTGGTTTCTTGTATGTTCAACGTCAAATGAGTGCATGGTGAGGGGAACGAAGAGAGAAATGGCTAGGTAGGATTGTAGTTCTCGAAACGACCACGTTTCACGTTATACTTTGCGCAGTCTAATTCCGATGTGTCCCAATTGAGTGGAATGGGCTGTATGTATTGGATTACACTCTTTTTATATTGTCTCTTTATTAAATGTTGATTTTATTTTCATAGTAACCCCTTCAAGCACTGAAAACATTAATAAACATGAAGAAATGTCAATATGGTAAGTAAGTCTCAATTCTTCTGCAGGAAGAAGTGGTTCTGCGTCACCGAGGCCGCGCGCATCTCTCGAGGGTGCTGTGCCTGGCGGCTGACGCGGCTCACAAGTTGAAGATGCTTCGACGGGCGTGGCCAGCGATGCTTCTTCAGCTCATCACGTCCATTCTTCTGGACTACTCCAACATGGAGACGCACCTTCGAGACCACATGAAAGAGCTGCAAAACGAATTAGCTAATGAAGCTTCGAACAAGAAGTGACAAGCTTTTTAAACTCAAATCAACTAGACTTACATTTGAGGCGTATATTTTCAAAAACGGATGTGTTCACAAATTAATATTTGTGCTAAACGATGTTTTTGTGTGTCAAGCATAAATGAATGGTTTTAAAATTAGTTTCTTTTTTCCATTACATTTTATTTTCAAAATAGAAAAATATGTGAATTTCTATTGATCAATCAACCCTTAATTATTGCAATAAATAAAAGCAAAATTAAATTAAACATATTGGTAATTGATTGTACATATCATTTTAATATGTCGTTTCTTCATTAAGTTTTGAATATTTTTTTGTATGCTTTTGGTGGATTTTGGAAGTTACGGATAAAGAATATGAAAGACTTTTCCATTTTTGGAAATATACGCTTCATTTAACTAATTGGTGACCATCTGAACATCTCATCTCAGACTAGGTACTATTCTATTTCTTCCCGAAAGGCGAAACCCGGGTCGCAAAAAACGACTCAAATGGAATAGTACAAAACTTAAATCCATTAGAACTTTGTATTGAGTTGAATATTGCTTCAGCCATTCCCATTCGGATAACGATCTCTATTCGGATAAAAATCAGGATCAGGACAAGTGCTATTGGACAAAATGTTTGTTTGATAATTAACATGAGACGAATTGTTATACATAAAAAATATTACTGATTGTTAACATTCCTTATTATCATGCAGGTTCCTAGAACAATTAACTATAAAATATACTGAACATTATATTAGAACTTTTACAATGTTTGTATCTAGCGTAAGTTTTGTACAATTTTATATATTTATATTTGTATTATAGAGTTTATAACTGGCACAATTTATTTATAATAGGGGTTCAGAACCGCGTTTCAAAAATATTCAATTAGTAAGACGTTCACTGTTGTATGTAGTGATTAATACATATTAGATACCACTCCGCAATTAAAATTCAATAAACAGGATACACCGGTATATTATGTGCGCTCCCGCTGAAATGCAAATGCAAGTTGCCTTGCGGGGTTCTGCCATACCCACTTTGGCTCTGGCGTCAACAGATACATTTAGTACTGTACTGAATTGTGCGGCGCATTGCTTTTAGCTAAATTGTTTCGATCTGTGCTGCACACATACGGCTTAAGACGGCCGTGTTGAGATGGACTCCATTCTCGCCTTTTTGGACTCTACCGTTGCAATAATTGGATTCATGCCTCCCGAAAATCTTTGTAGCCAATCAAGCCACCATTGGCATTTCATCGCGGGAAAAGACAATCCCAGCGATTTTCTGTCTCGAGAGCTGATGGCCTCTCAGTTATTACAGCATCCCACATGGGCCTCCAAATAAATGGCCAATCAGCCATTCACGAGTAGTCCGCTAGATGCTTCGCCCAAACTCAAATAAATTGTCTTGATCACCACAGAAATGATGCCCATGCATCCCTTCCATGCGTTGTCTCATAAGGTGTCGTCCTGGATACGCATCATAGTGCGAGTGTATCAAGTATTCAAACTGTTGCCTGGACATGCTGCCACATGCTTCCTTCTCTGAATACAAGATCATTGCCGTGGTCCAGAGTTAACATTTTAAAGCTGATCTCGATGCCTTGTTTGCCGGACAAAGTTGCTCACTTGAGAAAGCTAGCCCCCTTTATATGCGAGGGGTTTCTTAGAGTAGGAGGGCGCCTTTCTAATTCCCTTCTATCTTATAATCAAATCTTATAACAAAATAAAACATAAAATGCGTACTTTAATTATGTTTTTATAAACAAAATAATAATTCAAAAATATCTTGAAATAAGTGTGAGTAAAAGTTAAAATAATTAGTGAATTCTTCCACAATTTTTTCAATTCTCGGTGAGTACCTTGTCACTCCCATCCGAATGCAATTATGACGATGTACATCTGTGAGTCTGCTTCTATATTTAATTTTAACCACCTTCATAGTGGAAAACGTTGGTCAAAACAATGCCTTCATTTTGAGCGAAATTCGCAAAACTAAAATTAGATACTTTTCTGTTGGGATGAATGTGTCAAAACATTCATATTACAACGGCAACTTCGTGGGTATTCTGCGAAAAAGCACTAAGTCAAGATTTTGCTGTTTTGACTTAATGATGAGGTAATCTTATTAAGAGTACGCTCTATAGTCTACAAAAACACACACAGTCATATCTATAAAACTGGCGAAGATAATTTATGTTATAAGTCAAAAAGACATACATGAATTCAGAGAAAAGGCACTAAAGGGACTTAGTGCATTTGCTTCTCTCATTCTCAGGCTGTATTCATAAAATTCTGCGTGCGAAACTGCACTAAGTCATACTCAAAGCAATATCGCAGAAAGGAATTTGCCTTTTATATGTATAAAACAAGTTAAGACCGTCCAAACTTTCAAACTCGATTATCTCAAAACTAGTATTTTTGACTTAATGCTTATTCGCAGAATACCCACGAGTCTTGTCAAGCATAATAAAATTTTAGAGGCAAATTTATAAATAATATGATAAAATATCCTACGCGAGCTACCGGTAGCTCGCGAGCGACCGTTTGGCAATCACTGATCTAGAAGATGCCTCAGATCTTGTCCTGAGTTTTTCAACTTGCTCTCCCGACACGCGCTTCTCGACCGTGTGGTTCAGTCGTTGTAGCAGTGTGGCATCTGGAGAATTTGACTATCCTGCAAGCTCGAGAGAAGTGGAATACACCCGTAAAGCCCATCCAACCTGGAACTGTGATAATAATCCGCAAAGACAATCTGCCACCTCTAAAATGGCCTATTGGCACCGTGTCGGAAGTATTTCCTGTAAGGGATGATGTCGTCCGAGCGGTGTCCATACGAACCACCAACAGCATCTACAGACGATCCCTGGTCAAACTCTGCCCACTGCTGTTAGATTTGATACGTTTGAGTTGTGCACGCCGCTCACGCCCCGCCGATCACAGTCCACTCAGGCCGTACTCTAACTGTTAAGAACAACTAGTTTATTGAATTTTAATTGTGTTTAAACTTTGGCTGGTAAGTAAATTAGGTAACTAGTGAGTAAAATTAGATACCTCCAGAAAATAAGTAATTAATATTGTTAAAAGAATAGGATGCGATTAATATTAATTCAAAAGCACTGATTGTTCCTTAGTATTTTTTAGGATTTTATAATGGGGACTTGCAATTAACATATTTTATTATAGTAAGAGTTGTTTAAAAAACTACATACATATCTAGTCAAAATATCATAACGTTAAGACAGTCACAGTCTGGTCTTTGACGGTTTGAACCGCATGTGTACATGAATTATTGTCAGAAATGTAACATTACATTACCTCTAGACAATCTGAAGCCCTTGCGCTGTCATCCTAAGTCCTAATTTTGCTTGTGCATTCAACACAACCCTATTCGATACACATAATTATTTGAAACCAAATATAATTCGACTTAGGTAAGGAAAAAGGGCATAATCCACACAAATCAAATTTTACAAGAGGCACAAAAACATGCAAAATAAGGACTTATAAATAAATTAATCATTCATAATATGAATTTGTTGTAATATGTAATTTAATAGATTTAATGAACCAAAAACCTCATAATTTACATGTAGAAATGAATGATAAAAATATATTTGAGGCTTAAAAGAACAACATCAGTAAACTTTGCAAATTTTGTGATATGTTTTTTGAAAGAAACAATACACCCTTGACCCACCACGCTGGGCCCCCAGGCTAGAGCCCTGTGGGGGCCATGAAACTGACTCACGAAATCTAAAATTTAAAAGATAAGATTCAGACAATAATAGTCTGAAGATTGATACAAATGAATCAGCAATACGAAATGACTGCAGCTAATTTCATACAATTCATACAAATAAAGTTTGCAAAGTGAATTGGTGTTAACGAGTGTTTTTTTTTGCTTAGATAGAACTTAGGAAAGGGTTAACTTTACTGTCAAATCGAGCTGTAATACTTTGCTCACTTTTTTACATTTATGATCAGTATAGATAGCCTGGCAAATCATCATGAATAGAGCTACACTTGAACAGCGCTACCAAATTATCAAAATTTACTTTGAAAATCGGTCATCGTTTTACATAATAATTCTATTTTGATATAAATTCACTATTAAAGTGTTTTTGAATGAAAATATAAAGAAAAAACTTTTGAATGTTTTTTAAATCAAACCTATCCATTGTATATGACTATTTATATTAGTTGGTAAGTGGAAAATCATGCATTTAAGGTACTAGAACAGTTGAAAACTGACCTGTTTTTTTATCACAAAATTGCGTTTAGCGATGAGGCCCATTTTTGGCTTAATGGGTTTGTTAACTATCATGAGCACCTCTAGATGCCGTTACCGGTAAAGAGGTGGAGGTTTGCACGGTGGTGGCATCATTGAATCGTATTTCTTCAAAATGAAACCGGAGCTTGCGTTTCAGTCAATGGAGATCGTTACCGGACCATAATCGATAATTTCTTTTTGAAAATACAGATTACATTGATCCGGACGAGATATGGTTTCAACGGCGACCGCAACCATCACTTAATTTGATAAGTTGACCAGCAATTGACACCTTTTTAAGTCAAAATTTGTTTATGTTATTCATAATAATTTATATGGCTTGAAAAAGTGGTACAAAATTGGTCATCCAGAATGGACATTGTCAAGAACAGCTGCCGTGGCCATATGCCTGAAATCATTTTCAAATGTCAATTTCAAGTTCTATCATGCTTAAAAAATCATCGTTTATATGTACATAAAACTGATGTATTAATTCCTATAACAATGTGGCTTAAATGAGTTTGTGATGCCTTTACACAACATAGAGCTTAAAAATGTAATTATTATAATACCTATTTTATTGAATGTTGTCAAGTTTAGTGTTGCCGTTTTACTAGATCTTATAAGTATTAATTATGAAGTTTAGTTTAATTTATTACTCACATTTTTCTCTACTTATATAAATAATATTATTAGGTACATATTATTTAATTATTTTTAATGTTATCTAGTCATTTTTTAAATTTACTATGTTTTAGATAAAATTTACTTACTTAGTACTAAA
Source organism: Rhyacophila brunnea (assembly GCF_057557595.1). Taxonomy (NCBI): domain Eukaryota; kingdom Metazoa; phylum Arthropoda; class Insecta; order Trichoptera; family Rhyacophilidae; genus Rhyacophila; species Rhyacophila brunnea. Next base: position 10,839,226 of record NW_028232816.1, on the reverse strand, counting down.
ATAAATTATATGAATCTTTTAAATATATAATATTATTTTTATTCAGTTCATATTATGTGCTTTACAGGAAATAACCATTAATTGCTGTGATTTTATCAGAATTTTTAATTATATTATTTTGGTTACATAAATGATCACAATATTATCATCTTTAAATGCCAATAATAATTGTTTTTATCCTAATATTTTAAAGGAGTACAAGTGACATTTAAGTAAAATGAGTAAGGAGCAATTTTCACACTACATATACATGTCTGAGAAAAGTATAAAAACTTCTGATCTTAATTTATACCTAATGTTAAGGGTTACATGTAAATTGTACGTATTACATTTCACTATAGCACAGTTTTCCGTGAGCTTTCTTATCGGAAAGAGATGACTGTATACTATATACGGTCATCTCTTTAGCACCTAGATGAAAAAAATACACGTTGTTCGTGGAGAGCATTTCAGACAATAATGTTCCAATTTAAACCTAACCTAACAAGTAATCCAGTATATTGGCTATTTTCAAAATTTGTTTGCCGCTGGCTTCCTGTAAATCGACAAGAACCGTGTTTTATTAAGACATGAATTTTATGTCAGTTCTATACGACCCTAAGAGGTTGGACGGTCTTTAACCCATTTGCTGCGGACCTTTCAATTAATATTTAATTACCACATTTAAATAACATGCTAATTACATCTAATTGCCACCTGATGGGTAACGCACCAGTTGCGTTGGACACAGTGAATGGGTTGATATACGACCATATATTTCCGAAACAACATTTCACGGTAAAGTGTGATACGGTGAACTGCAAACGTACATTTTTTAACATTAAATAATAGAGAGAAATGTTTTAGATACCAGACGTAAAATGAATAAAGATTCTTATGACAATGCAGATGATATTTTATTGTATTTATTTTCTTCTTCTTTTCGATTGAACGATGATAAACCTATAAAGAGAGTAAACTTATACTATCCGCCATGGCCCCCACAAGGGGGGGGGGGGGCTGACAGGGCTCTAGCCTGGAGGCCCAGGCTTAGGAGAGGCCCGGCATGGTAGGTCAACCAGTTAAGCGAGATATACACACACCACAAATTTGCTCTAATAGTAAAAAAAATTAGACAAATAGAATTTTATTTTATAATTACTTTTAGTGTGTTTCCTGACTAATAAAAATAACTGTTTATCCAACATGGCGAAGGTTGACATGTTACTTAGCTATCACAAAAGAGGGTTGCGATCAGAGCTTCAAAATATGATGCTGAGTGCCGACAACTCAAGCGTATTTATTTAAAAATACCTAAAATCGCTAAAAATATACATTATATCCTTTATTTTACACGGAACCCTGGAGTTCCGCGGGTATGTCATTTGGGAAACACTACTGTAGAACACCACACTGCCTTTATCCTTAGCGATAGGTTCGGGGGCCTGCTTCAGGATGTGTGGGCCATGTTCTTTCCTCAGAATACATGGACACCACACGGCACCTTTAGCCGGCTCGCACATCACAACTCGCCTTGTGTGCCTGACGGCCATAAATTAAAACCTTCGAGACTGCCGGCGAATGTTGCACGATCACAACCTCGCACATCTGCCTAGCGCTGCTAGCTCTAGCTCTACCAAACGCAGCGACAGTCTGGAGAGAAATGGCCGATTCGCCCGATTCTGCAGCTGTGTGCATGCGCGGAGTCGATATTGGCCGGACATCGACATGCAGGCTTTGGCCAATGCAACTAGACGAATGTCGCAGGGTCGCAGAGTTGCAGTTGCATCGGCCAATCTGCGAAGCTCCATTTGATAACGTTTGTTTCTTGGTTTACGATGACGTCACATCGACGAATTCGTCGTAAGACGCATGCGGCGAGTTCTGATGTGCGAGCCCTCTTAAGTATCCCAGTCGCTCGCCAGTATTCTTGTATCATCGTAGGTCATCCCAGTATCCCGTAACTTCTATGTATACACTCTGTGGATGGTATTTAGCAGCCTTCCAGGACGCTAGAATTCGGTGGGTTGAACAACAGGAAAGCCAGGGTGAAATTCTCTTAAGGTATCTGCAGCACGCGGCCGAGCCAAGCTCATCGTCGCCTCTTCACTCACATTGTGATGAGGGCCTGCTTGGTCCACTCGCTGAATTCCATTACTTCTAAAGGTTTAGTACCGCAAACATATTTTATTCCACGAAAAGACATTATTAAGTGCCACGACTAGCTAAACAATATATTTAAAAAATCTAATTTATGTACTTAAGTTTTATACAATTCTATTTGAGTAATTTTTTCGACCTGGTTTTGTCTTTTCGACATCTTCAGGTACTATACACATCACTAATGGCAAATTCACATTGAACTAAAATTTTGTTAGTTCTCTTGTAAATCTGAATACAAATATTAAGTAAAGAAATAGGTACCCACCTAAGTAGAAAATCCGAAGTGTTTTCTGGTTGGAAGATATAAAGATACCCACTATTTACATATCAATACATTAATTAACACGTATGGAAAAAAGATAATAATTATTCATTATGGAAAAACCGAAGTTGGAATACACATAGACACTATGAAAAGGTTACTTCTACAGCATGGGTGGCCAACCCACAGCCCGCGGGCCGCATGTGGCCCACTGGGTGTCAACTTGTGGCCCGTGGAGCAGTGAGAAAATAAAAATAATATCAAATGCTGCCCCTAGATGTGTTAATTACGCAAATTGAGATTCGATATTGGCTCAAGATTTTAAAAAGCACCGTGTGGTTTTTGCTGCATTTGGAACGCCATTCTCCGTAGACGTGAGTTTATTACCAGGAAATTTTTTACAAATGGAATATTGTGAAATATGTTGCGATGAACATTAAAGGGGAAATTCCATCAGGTTGGTTTGGAAGAGTTTTACAAAGCATATTTGGACAAGGAGAAATATCCTGCATTTTACAAATAATATGCTCTAATGATGACTTCGCTATTTGGAAACACTTACACAAGTGAACACCTTTAAGGTCGAATGAAGCATATCAAATTCCGAGTGAGAACACGAATCACTGATGTGCATTGGGAAAACTGTTTGCGTGTAGGAACAACCTCACTCGATATCGATATTGATGCACTTAGTTCTGCCACACAAAATCAAACTTCTCACTAAAATTTATTATTTATATAAAATTTGGTTTATTTTTTATTATTTAAAACAAGTCTAATCTGATAAATATGTTTGATTCTCATTTTTGTTTTATTTTATTAATATATATAATATATATTTCTTTTTTTTGTATAATAAAAAAAATCGGTTGTGCGGCCCTGTAGGAAATCTAATTTTTAGAATCTGGCCCGGCTGCTGAAAAGGTTGGCCACCCATGTTCTACAGCAAAGATACCGTCTGCAGAGAATTAGTCTTTTGAGAAGAATACTCTACTGCATGGTTTCCCAAACTATTGGTCGCGACCCACCAGTGGGTCGCGAGCGAATATTGAGTGGGCCCTCGCCACTGTATACATGAATTAAAAAAAATAGGAAGTGATAAATTTGATATTTCATTCAGCTATTTATAATTCCTCCTCCTCTTTACTACCTCATATCTATTTGAGGTTGTATTTTTGGCTATGGTTAACAATAAAACTAAATACCAAAATAAATTGGATATATTATCAAACTCACTGTGATTGTCACTGTAATGAAGAAAAATAAGAAACAAATACATCCTTCACATTGAAATAACTTTGTAAAAAAACCTTGCAGGTGTAGGTATTTAAGTAATAATGTTTTTTTATTTAAGTTTTGTTTCTTATTTCAACAGTCTTTCATTCATATTGGTAACACTTACAAAAAATATTTTTTTTATTTCAATTAGAACAAATAAGACAGCATTAAGTAGTTCCACGACTCGCCACTAGGGAATCTGAGCATTACCAATATTTATGCCCGTTTTTCTCTAAGACAGCTAAGAGGTGGGTCCCAAGATTGGAAATTGTTGTTAGATGGGTCGGAGTCCAGTCAACTTTGGGAACCACTGCTCTACTGGGATAAAGCGACGAAATATAAAAATTGCAAATGAATACAATGTATTGAAAATTCATACTTGAAGTGCTTTAAGTATCAATGTTATAAAATGTGCGTGTTAGTACATATTATTTTATAGTTATATTTATCATTGAAATTAATTTTAATAAATTCTCTCTAAACATTAAAAAATCATAAAACCATCAAATTTACTAAAAATAATTACAAGATAAAAAGAACTTTTTATATACCACATTTTTAAATTTTCTGTTGAATCATATAAACTTGACAATTCTATCTTATTAATAAATACCTTTTTTTGTACTTGCTAGAAATACTGAATAAATATAGAATACTGAAATGTCATTATTAATTTCCATAGTAACGCACCTATATATTAATAATTTGGTTCCTAGGACCCCCTTAGCAACCAATAATAGTGTTTTACTTTTTACGAATTTTTTCCGAGATAACTTTCTATACAAAACAGAATTAACTGAAAATGAATTCAATTCTGCTTAAAGATGGCTAAAAGTATTAAAAGAATACATTGTCGTCGTGTTCTGATATATTCTAAAAGTTTCAAATGTCTAGCTAGTCGGGAAGTTAGTTAAAAATCTTCAATCGTCCAATACAAATCTTGGACAAACAAGAATACGAGCTAATAAAAACGTGGTAAAATAAAATATGGTCGGTTTGTGTAGAATTGTAGAATTCATCGATTTTTATTTTCGTACCTCTGTACTAAATTCTGTACCTCAGAGGCAGACAGATGCAAGTGCCAAATACACAATTGTTCAGGAGAGCCAAAAAATTTTATTTTAAATGAATACTCATAACTTCCAAGAAAATATACATAGAATGATCATTATTTTTTGTATTCTAGTTCAATTAAAGTACTTCTGGAATATGTAAGAAAGGAATAAATATAATACAATTTTATATCTAAAAAAAATAAAATAAAAAACGTAGTGTGGATTTGCATCCTTCTGCCTCTAAACATATTTTGTTAATGTGGAATTGTATCTTATTTACCTAGCCAAAATAAAACAATTTATAAATTTAAAAAAAATATAGGTATTATTGTAACAAAGCAAAACACATTTTTTTTTAATTTCATTTTTTTTTAACATATCGTGGACATTACAAATTATAAGTTTAAGACGTTCACAACATGACATTTAGAAACAAAGATATATAAATATAACAGTATTACATAAAAAAAGAGATAGATGAGTAGATAAATTAGATAGGTACAATCATCATCATGGGTAGGTAGGTCATCATCATCATCATCAGCCTGAATCTATTCACTGCTGGATCAAAGCCTCGCTAATCTCCAAGCTGATTCCACTTCTCTCGTTCCTGTGCGTTGCGTTGCCAAGTACTTCCGGAGAACTTTATCATTTCATCGATCCAGCGGCCTCTAGGTCTACCTTGCGGACGTTTTGTACCTCTTGGATACCACAGGATATGGCCCCCACAAAGGGGGGGGGGCTGATAGGGCTGTAGCCTGGAAGCCCGAGCTCAGGAGGGGCCTGGTGTGGCGAGTCGACCAAATAAGTGAGATATACATACATCACAAATTGGAAAACGCTACTGTCGAGCGTCACACTGCCTTTATCGTTAGCGATAGGTAGGGGGCCCGCCAAAGATCCTTGCTTAGGGGCCCGCTTCAGGATATGGGGGCCATGCCACTGGATGACTAAATTTGTCCAAAGATTGTCGTTTCTTCGAGCTATGTGTCCAGCCCATTTCCATTTGAGGTTTTTAGCAAACTCTCTCACATCATAAATCCTTGTCTGTTTCCTTATCTTCTCATTCCTCTTTTTGTCCTTTTACGTTATGCCCAGCATGCACCTTTTCATATCACGTTGTGCTACTCTAAGTTTCTGGATCTCTCTTTTACTTAGGGTCAATGTTTCACACGCATGTGATTACGGGAAGCACACACTGGTTGAACACTTTGCGCTTTAGCCACAGTGGGAGGTCATTTTTGAAGAAATTATTCAGGCGGCCAAAAGCACTCCAGCCTAGCTCTACTCTGCGAACAATTTCATTAAATATACATCCATCTATAAACACTTGTTGTGTCAGATAGATGTAGTTTTTCACCTGTTCGAGCTGAATTCCATTGATGAGGATCTCTTTTTGGCCCGCAAAGCAGTTGAGCATGACTTTATTCTTTGATACATTTATTTTCAAGCCTACTTTGTTGCTTACTTCAACTAGTTCCTGCATTCTGCTTTGGAGGTCTTCTGAGTCTTGCAAACTACTATGTATTGTCATCGGCAAAGCACAGATGACTCACGTTTTCTCCATTTATGGGGACCCTTGTCATTCCAGTCAAGTTGCCTGAATAAGTCTTCAAGGGTAGCTGTAAATAGTTTAGGTGAGATTGTATCACCTTATCGGACTCCTTTGCTGATAGGAAATACGCGATGGCTTATGGAGATGTTGTTGCGCTACTGTATATTATATTGTTGAAAATATGTATATAGCTCCCGGGGATTCCTTGATTTCGGAGTGCATTGAGTATTGAAAATTTCTTTATGGAATCTAACGCTTTCTCATAGTCTATAAAACCCATGGATAGCGGCAGCTTGTATTCCTGTTACCGCTCTGATTTCTCTGATGACTTGATATGGTCCATAGTGCTGTATCCTCCTCTAAAGCTTGTTCTCCTGGCTGGTTCTCGTCTAGTACATATTGCAGACGGTTTGAGAGAATTTTATCTTAATGGATTATTGGATTTGCATCCTTCTGCTTCTAAGGTAGGTATGGCATTTGCATCTTTATGCTATGCCTTATAGCAACTAGGACTTTCATCTCTCTGCCTCTAATAAATAAAGCCTTTAGCATGACGATTCTTAAAAATCTCATTTCCCCCAAAAATGGAGTTGCATCCGTCTGCCTCTGAGGTACAGATATTATGTTTAATGAAATGAATGAGTAATGAAATATAATCCAAATTACATTTTGGCCACTTATTTTTCAAGATGGTGGTTTTATCTATGGATGCCAAAGTAGCAGCTGGCAGATTCTGATAAAAAACTGAGTCAGAATCGGTCATAAAAATAACATCTGTCTCCCTACATATTATTATTGAGGTAATTCTAAGTTTATATGGGCTGACGACCGGACTAACTTGGCATGACGGCAATCACAAGTACGACAAAATAAATTATTAATATGTAAGCGTAATTAGAAAAGCACTTATCCGGATGGTGATATATGTTTGTTTGTTCAAGATTTCTTTTAATTTTCTTTTTACAATGTCCGATCCTAATAAGATCATAATATGATATGATTTATGGGCCTCCGCAGCGTGGAGGTAAGCTTCAATATTGAACCATACCTAAAATAAAATTATGGCGAAGTCTTTACCTACCTATCATTGAATAAAAAAAAATATTAAAAACAATGGATACTAGTGAAAAAATATAGGTTTATTTATAAAACATCTAAAATTATGCGATTAAACCGCACATAATATTAGATAAGGTAAATGTACCAGTAGTTGACCTTTTTTCAATAAAATGCCCAAAATAAGAAACGTAGACACGGGATTGCTCTAAATTGTAAAGTTGAGACAAGTGAAGCCATCTGTGGTCGGATTGAGAAACAAACACATCACCATATGTCATAGGAGCGTCATAGCAGCTATTTGAAAACAACACATCACGCCGTAAGCATTTTATTTTTAATTTCTTAAGTAAATTGTTAAGGATATCAGTGGATGTAAGCATATAGCAATTTAATGTTTTTGACTTCATAATATCAAGTTAATGCATTACGGGCAGTCATAATATTGAAGTATCGATATCATTTGTAATTTTTAAGTTATATTTACAAGGAAGCAAGTTTGTGGGGGGGTCAACTACTCAAACTTTTTTAAATACTTTTTCAGTAGTTGACCAGGGTGGTCAACTACTAGATAAATTAAATAAAATTATTTCACTTAGTTTTGAACAATTTTTACATTCATAAGTATGGAACGATGATTATTTATTAATTAGAAGTGTCTAGGGTGGTTCTGTCCAGTAGATGACCTAGGCGTCAACTTTTTTTTTTTGGTTTGTGTATTTTTTCTTCGGAAAACAAAAATTTCTTGAATTATAGCCCTGAATATATAGCAACTGAATGAAGCAGGCCAACAATAGCCGACAACTTACGAGAAATAGCGACGCGATAAAAAAAAATGCAGGGCATGACGGAGGATTTACTTTGGTCATTATAACGTACCCATATAATTAATGTTAATGTTAACGTTAGTTTTGCCGCAAATTGTTTATCAGCCTACCTCACCATACTTTTTTATATAACCTGCCTGCTTCACCATACTTTCATATAACCTGCCGCCCCTAGGGGAGCAGGGTCTTAGCCAAAAAAGGAATCAAGACAGTGTACCAGCAGGTAAATGCCGACGATAAAGAATGCATAACCGTCATAGTAACAGGGAGTGTCGGTGGGGCTGTCAAAACAACGACAGTCCTCTACAAGTACAAAAGAATTCCTCAAGACATTTCCGAAAATGTGGACTTTGTCCATGGAGCCGTTAAGCTGTAACAGAGACAAGAAAATGCGTTTTTCTTCCGAGTCTTCTAACCCAAGTGTTGAAATTTCAGACTCAGCGGAAAGTGAATGGCATAAGTCTAGTGATGAAAGCTTTAAGCCTAAAACTCGATGGCTGCCCGTTATGAAAATCATTAATGAACATTATATTATAATACTTCCCGGGGAAAATCGTCCATATTTCTAAAGTAAAAACTACTATTTCATCGATGCAAAAGTGCGGGAGACTATGGAAATGGCCAGAGCGATCCGATGTACTTAGCCATGAATGGAAGGCTGTAGTATCCCACATAAATGACCCGACATAAGTAAGCAAAACTCGTAATGTTTATTTAGTTCCGGAATTGGACTTTATTTGGAATATCTAAGGATTTTTATGTTAAGTTTTATTTTGGTAAGTACTGAGCCTATGCGTTACTATGTAGTATGTATGTACTTAGTTGCTAAAATAAATATATTTTTGTATTTTTAGTTTGAAATAACTAATTTTGCACCTTTTGTTACCCAAACAAAGCTGATGATTGGCTGTCAAACAAAATCCTCTCCTATGTAAATTGTTACTGAACCGCCCATTGCTACCAAGTTGATTCAAGTAGCTATGGGCTAGAGTGGTCTGACAGGAAGCCCTGAGGCAACTCTGATGACAGATTTGCCATAAAGCCTTCTGATTAGACATGGTCAACTACTGAAAAATATAGTGGTCAACTACTGGAACCCCTGATTAGACATGGTCAACTACTGAAACATATAGTGGTCAACTACTGGAACTTTCAATTTTTTGGATGGTCAACTACTGGAACAAAAACATGGTCTTTGAACACAATTTTTTTGTAACAGACCCTTTCTTAATTTTTGTCTTGTCATATTAATTAAGACATTTGATCCATTTTGAGTAGACTTGCTTTGCCAACATTCGGTGTAATGCTAAACGTTAATCGTTATTTTTGTTGAATTTTTTTCTTAAATGGTCAACCACTGGTACGTTTACCTTATTTTACAGATAGGTATTATAAGAAGTCAGGGTGTAATTGAATTTTAAAAACTAACTCTGCAACTTTTGTATTCTTAGACATATTAGAAAAAATCTTGATAAAAATGGGTTTTAATGAAATATAGTTTAAAAAAAAAAAAACATTTAAGTATAGTTAATTGCATCTTTATATTTTAAAGCTTAGAATAAATAAAAATATCCATCGTTTACTATTATTGCCAGAATTCAATTCGTAAAAGTTTCGATTTTGGAAAAAAAAATCAATAAAATACAGTAAAATTCATAAAAATTAACATAGTATGAGGGAAATTTAAGTTATATTGCAAATATTTTGAAAGAAAATCATATACGTTGTCAGAGATCCGTATTTGTTTGTGTGAAAATTCGGAATGGGCCAGATCCTTTTTTTTCTGGCGAGGGGGGGTTTATACTCCTACGAGTTTTTATACTGAAGAAATGCGCATGCGAATTTTTTATTTTTTATTATAGTTACTTTTCTATGAGGGCGTACATGATTTGAATGTCTTTTGTTTACGATTTTCATCGCACAGCTGTCAAAATCATAATAAGTATTCCATTTTTAAATATCTAATAGGTACGCAGTAATGGCGTTTTTTTCATTGACGTTGCGGGCAATAAATAAGCTTTTTTCTTTCGATCCAAATGCAACGTAGTTATCATTTTATTGAAATTAGATAAGTGTGTTATCCTACATTGAACTATCCTACTGCCCAAGATATCAATGCAATTTCAATGGGCATATTATACTGCAGCAGAAATTCGACCATAAGCAGAAACCTTCAGAAATTCATTGCCTACTACAATTATTCGAAATTGCTATCAGATATTGAGGTATGTGCATATAGAATTTATATATTAAGTACAAATAGCTGCCGCTACGGGAAAAAATGTCGTTTTTATTGGCGTTTATGCCTATGTTTCTGCCGTAATCACCAAAACAACAATGAGGTCACCTTACGTTGAACCGCACTGCATCGACACCTGCATGACGTTTTGAACGTTTTTATGATATTATTCTACGTGTTTACACATTTTCGCATCATATTATCAAAATCACGTTTTTGTTTTTAGCGGTTGGCACTATGTATTTTCTAAAAGAATATTGTCTATTGTCAATGGTCTCCAGGTTGGGTTCTGTTCAAAATATTATTTATGGATATAATATCGCAAGTCAGTTTAACGGACAAACACGTAGAAACTGTTAAAATTAATTGAAATTAGCATGAATAATTAATAATACTTATACATTGGCACTCTCTATAATTGAATTTAGAGAGGTGGTGATCGTTCAAAATATTCTGCAAAATGATAAAACCATAGACTAAATTTGTCGCCGTAACATCGTGACGGTGACGTAACATGCATCTCAATTTGATCACAGCTTTCCTGTCGTCGGTAGGCAGGGCTCGAAATGGAGCGGAACGCACCGGAGCGCCGTTCCGGTTCATAAAATCTCCAAAACTATCGCTCCTTCTCGTGGAAAAACTTATTCGACCATTTGAGCTAGATAGGCCATATAAAAAAAAATAACAGTTTTTATATTATAAAATACATATAAAATTAAATAACTATAATATTTTTGTCAAGCGCTCCGGTTCGTAAAATTTTCCATTTCGAGCGCTGTCGGTAGGGTTAGTCAACAAAAAGTTCTCTTCCCAAGTGGTAAGCGGTCCGAGTTATCGTGTAGCCTCCAACGTCTAACAGATCTCGCGGAGCCCCGGGAGATAGATGCAGAGTTTGGATACTTTCCTTCTACATAACGACCCTTCTACAATAACAGACTGATTTCATTTTTAGTATTTCTATCAGGAGGAGGTCACAAGCGCATCTTCTTCAGTCATATACAAAGGGTCATCCATTTAATCTGCGACCCTTTCGCCTTTGGTGATCACGAGATTATGGGGATAAACAACTCAACCCGTGTCAGCATATTGATCGGCGATATTAAGTATCCATTTCCCGTAGGTAGTGTTCCCCCCACCTAATGTAATCAGGCATAGGAATTATGATCTTCTTCCAAGAAACTGTAGGAAGATGACTGAAGCTGGAACATACGGGACCTCAACAGCAGGAATCTACGAATATCCATGGAAGGCGCTCATCGCTTACAACAATCAAACTAAGTTACTAATTCTACTTTTTTCACTTTAAATTCTGTAAATTTTTAGTTTAAGATCACGGGTTTGTAAGAGCTGTATACTGCGATGATCCTTAAATTCTCAAATCAAAAGAAATTATTTAATTAAAATTCATTGTAATGCTTTTGTGAGTGATTTTAAATAGCTTTTTAATTGAGTAGCAATGTAACATTCGATGTTGTACAATATGATCTTAATTATAATTTTATCTCCATATCCGATCCTAATAGGATCATAATATGGGCCCCCACAGAGTGGAGGTTTGTATTAACAGATTTTGTTTTTACGAGAAATGGATATCAGCCACTTGTACAACCTATTTATGTCCATACTCTGACTCATACACACATTGAAAAACAATATGTGGACGACTTATTATAATAATAAATGAAAAAAGAGTTAAATACCTATAACAAAATATAATATGAATATTTTCGTCCGATGAATTAAAATTCGGCAAGACTGTAGCGGTAGGGTTACGAAAAAAGTCGACATTGATTCTAGTGGCAATGGCCTTTATAGGATTGGTGTCATTAAATTTTTCGAATTTTACAAGATTTTATCTAGCTAATGCTTCGATGAAATTGAGCTACTTTACAAGCTGCTTGTCGGCGAGTTAAAAAGCGGGCGAGTCAGCTAGTGCGATTATGATGATGACACACAAAACTCTCCACTCGCTAAGAAGCCAACAAGCTAGCGAGTTGAAAGCGTCATTTTTGGTACTATTTGACAGGACGTATTGAGCAGTTCGTTTTTTACCGGATGGTTCGCTACTGTCGCTCTACTGCGCAGACGCAGATCGGCCGACACGCCAGCAATTAGCGAGTAAAGTAGCCCAGATTTCAATTTTTTTCGGTAGATTGTTTCCAATCTGATTGTTAGCTAGTTCGATGATGACACTGGGCGAGTTTACAAGCAGATTGTAAATAGCTTGTAAAGTAGCTCAATGTCATCGACGCTTAAGGTCGTTGTTTATGGTGGACACAGCCAATTTATGGAATTTCTTGTTATAACCTTCTATAGAGGAAATGGGACAGCTGGGCGCCAGGATAATTGGGCGCCGCACTGTCGAATGAATTAAATAGATGTTCGTTACGATTTTATACATAATGTGGACGAGTAATTTTAATCAGTTTCTATCTACTACTTAGTGGTTTTAATTCATTTTTCTCTTAACATAATGTTTTTTACCTAGGCTTTATATAAAAATAAAAGAACTCTCTTCTCGATGGAACTTGAAACATTGCACAATTAATTCATTATTTACGTGTGCGTATTTAAATTTTATGTATTAAAGAATAATATGATAATTTAAATATAAATAATAATATTAAATATATATTTTAAAAGTACTTACCTAAAGACGAACGTCTAATTATTTTCAAAATTTCATTCGATTGCGTGGCGTCCAGTTGTCCTGGCGCCAATTCGTCCTAAACCCTTTATTTGGTTATTGATCAAATTGCACAACGCCTCTCTATTCTAAGCCAGTCGCATAAGGTCACTAATGCATTAGACACTGATCTACTTAGTGACGTATCGTGGAGGCAGGCAGGTCATGCGTTGCATAGAGGCGGCACATTATAAAGGCGATGAATGAAGGAACGAATACAAATATTGTAACTTTAGAGAGCAGTGGCGGTTTTCCATGAAGCAGACGACGCGGTTGCTTCATTAGAAAGAAGTAATCTTAGTTTAAAAAAAATAGTCAAAGCATAAAAAATCCCGATAATCTAAATAGTATTGTGTTGCAATGCCCATTATAATACATGCTCGTTTAAAATGTTAAATTCTGCCAAATATTTATATTCGATGCTAACTCCATTCATATATACACACGTGCATACCTAAATAAGAAGAAAAGTTTTTTAGATCAGTGTTTTGCTAAGTTTATGTGCATGGTCTGGAGACGTCAAACTATTAGAGCAATCTTTACGTAACAACCAACGTTGCCAATTTAGCGTTTTTCTTGCTAAATTTTGCTTGCAAAAAACGCATCTGGCTTGTGGCGTTTTTACTAGCGTTTTTTGATCCTTCCAACAGGTTTAATAGAGATATTTAGTTTATCTATTTTCATGCGCATTAAATTTATGACTATCGGATGCTAAATGCTGGTAGGTCGGTACCTATTGTAGTGAGAAATAAAACACGATGAAACAATTTCATGCATTATTTTTGATGTTTTGTATATTATTCCGAATCTCCGCGTATATAAAATAATAATTTGACAATTATTATTCATCCAACTAAATGGTATGTTCTTTAATTCTCTATGTCCGTCCTACAAGAAAGAAGCTCCCATCTTCAAACATGATATTAAACTTGAGCGCCGTTAACACAATACAGTAGAACCCGTATCTATCGTTTTCGCATAAATCGTTTTTCCGCACAGATCGTTCATTTTTTGAAAGTCCCGCCAAATCCCATAAGAACAATGTTAAAGAATAATCCCGCATTAATCGTTCCCCGATTTATCGTTTTCCTCGATCTATCGTCAAAATATTATCCCGATTGACCGTTTTTGTTGAATATTTTTCATTTCGCTTTCGTAGAATTGTTTATGATACATACAGACTTTCAGACGCGTCGCTTTGTTTGCAAAGGTCGGTCGGCGCTCAGGCGTGCCTCGCATCTTGTATCACGATTTTTTATTAATCGCAACTAAAATGCCCCCCCCCCCATGAAGAAAACTAGAACCTAGCTGAGAAACTGAAAATAGTTCAAGACGTCGAAAAAAATCCAGGAGGAAAACGAGTTTTTTTAATTTTTTTTTATATATTTTCCCGCATTTATCGTTTTTAGGGTCCCTTGAAAACCTTAGAATCGGGGGTTCACTGTATAGGTATTTTGTTGTTAATTTTTAAATATATTTCTGTTAAAATGTGTGGTTTTTACATGTATCGACTTTTTTCGATTTTTTCACATTTTTTCGATACTGACTTCGTTCTAGGTAGGACAAGTAAATTATCTTGCAATTTTATTTTCGCCAAATCTAGCGTTTTTTCTTGCCAAATAGCTTGTTTTCATACCCCGTCTGGCATGTTTTTGTCAACGACAGAAAAGTTGGCAACACTCAACTGGTAATAATGTTTTATTTATTTTTTCAGAGACCTCTGGCCCTATATGTCTTTCAATAACTTCGATTTAGGCAGTGCAAGATTTTGAAGGGCAAAATATACGCATATCCGGTTGGGGCTTAAATCTGGTTGCTGACTACCGGACACCAGACTACAAATTTGCGTCCACTCCCATCGTGGCTAATACGTATTGCGCCGCAATTTATCGTATGGGGAATACCTGTGGATGCTGCATATTGTTTTATATGGCTAATTAGATATATGTATTATTGAAATCTGGTAGGTATCTACTGGGAAAAGCTGACGATAATACAGTCGATGGAAGACCGTATTTATGGCCTCCACATAGGGGGGGCTGACAGGGCTCCAGCCTGGGGACCCGGGCTTGGGGGGGGGGGGGCGTGGCGGGTCGACTAGTTGCGAGATAAACACACACCAGAAATATGTTATATTATAATATAACTACATGCTAATTCACGTGTATCATTTTGTATTATGATTATTTTTAGTGTTTCCTGAATAATAAAAATGGCTATTTATCCAATATCGAAGGGTCGAATGCTATTTGGCTACCACAAGAGGGGGTCGCGACCAGTGGTTCGAAAAATGATATCGAGTACCGGCAACTCAATAATTCAAGAGGATTTATTTAAAAATATAGAAATTCGCTTGAAAACACGGAATACCAGTTGGGGAATACTACTGTAGTACATCACACTACCCTTAACCAGGGGGGCCCGCCCTCAACATCCTGACCTAGGGGCCCGCTTCTGGATGTGGGGGTCATGCCGCCAGCGGTACTTTGATAAGTTTTGTACTACTCATCTCGGGTACTAATCCCAGATCTGGTAAATTTATGTGTCGCTAGATTTCAAAATCAGCCAAGTCCATAATAGATGAATAGGAGAAAAACAACTTTTTGTTTTCTCAAATACACAGTCACAAGGGTGAAAGTTTATAATATTTCGAATATAGAATATTTAAAATTAATAAATTCCACATTTTTATAATGCAGAAATGTTAGAAAGCAGTAGTTCTTCAGCAATTTACAAAAAGGTCAAAAATACCTAAAGGTGGACTTGGCTGATTTTGAAATGTAGCGACACATATGTTGTTTATTTGAAAATCTTTCCGAGAGATGGCCAAGTCCCACATTGGATTGTTGAATGTGCATAGCGCCCAAAGATGCCGAAAGAACCCAGGTGGCTAAAAATAATTCATATAGAATAATGGAAAAATTAGATTCATGGCCCCCACATCCTGAAGCGGGCCCCCAGGCAACGGTGTTTGGCCGACGCCCAACCTATCGCTATGGTTAAGGGCAGTGTAATATTCTACAGTAGTATTTACCAAATGGTATTCCGCGGAACTCCAGGTTTCCGTGTAAAATAAAGGGTATTCTGTGTATTTTTGGTATTTTTAAATGAATCTGCTTGAATTGTCGGCATTTGGCATCTCATAGTATGAAGCACTGATCGTGTCCCCCTCTTGTGATAGCCAAGTAACAAGCCACCCTTCACCATGTTGGATAAATAGTCATTTTCATTAATCAGGAAACACGTTAAAGGTAATCATAATTTGTCAAATAGGGTGCAAGCGACTTTTTTAACTATTGGAGAAAATTTACGGAGCGTGTTTATCTCACTTAATTGGTTGAATGACACGCCGGGCCCCCAGGCTAGAGTCCTGTCAGCCCCACTTGTGGGGGCCTTGGTTAGATCAATTAGGAAAAGAGTAATGTTGAGCTATCCGATGGGTACTGGAGTTAAGGATAACTGCTACCTATAATATTATGTGTGTGGTACCAAATTGAAATCAGCCACCTTGGATAGGGTTATGTGGTGAGAGTCATTGTAAGCAGCCAATATTCTATTCCAGATCGTTGCTCTTCCGATGAGTACGATTTGATGACAACATAATCAATTTCAAATAATAAAATTTATAGAAATACACGTATTATTTTGTATTAAGAATAATTTATTAAATAATTTTAAAAATACACATTGACATTTCATTTAAAATAGACATTACAGAGATACCAACTTACCTACAGTAAATTATAATAATAATAAAACTATAGCTAAACACAACCAGTAATAAATATTATGAAACTATAGTTTACAACAAGTTCTCTTAAATTAAACCAAATAGGTATCGTAAAAACAATAAATATTTATTTTATGTTTTATTATACCTAATATGACAAAATAGTAACT
Organism: Rhyacophila brunnea; assembly: GCF_057557595.1. Taxonomy (NCBI): domain Eukaryota; kingdom Metazoa; phylum Arthropoda; class Insecta; order Trichoptera; family Rhyacophilidae; genus Rhyacophila; species Rhyacophila brunnea. Next base: position 10,822,226 of record NW_028232816.1, on the reverse strand, counting down.
ATATTTTTTTCAAATATTCAAATACTTACTATAGATATTATAATTATATTTTTTTGTAATTGCACCACCAAAACCGGTTAAGTATATCGTCCATGTTTTGTAAAAAGGGCGAATCAACCATTTTGGTGAAATCGAGATTTTAATGAAAATACAATATGTACCCCACTAGCTTTGTTGTGTAAAAACGGCGAATTTGTATCACCACGGGAAAGTACTTAAAAACGATAATCGACTTAAATTAAATTAAGCTATTAAAATTACGAAATAAAAAGCGAATGTGACATATTAGGCTTTTTAAAATATTATATAATACTACCTATTATAATGACAGTATTCTTTCTAAGCTTTATTATAAATTTTTTAGATATTTATAATCATCTACAGGTAAAAAACAAATAAATGTAAAAAGTTAAAAATCCTTTTGTAAAATAGCATTTTGGTTAATTCGCCCTTTTTACAAAACACCGACGAATGTTTTTCGCAAAATTCTATCAAAATACTGAAATGCATGGTGTTGCATTTTCGCATCAAACTATATTTATATTGTGAATGTACATTTATTTAAAAACTTGCAGTTCTCTACAGTGGACAAAATTTGCCTACAAAATAGTTATAGTTTTAATTTATAGATGCCACTGTTAATATATAAAATATTTTTTTTTTTTCTTAAAAAATAAATTATTATAAATTACCTGTGGTGGATCTATGAATAAAACCTGTAACTATTTTGTATGCACACTGATCATTGCAGAGAGCTGTAAGTTTTTAAATAAAATTAAATTCACACAAAAATATATAAGGAATAAAAAACAAATAACCGGATTTAAATATGCAATATGAATGTGCTATCTAGGTACCTATACGTGTATATAGGTACTGGAAACATGTATTATTTACATTATTATTTATACACATTAATTACAACAGTCTATCTGGCAGTAAGTTATAAAAATAATTGAAAATATGTTTTTCAAGTGCTCAAAAATACTGGACATACACAGGTATATTTACCTAATACAACATAGATTTTTTTCGTTGGAATGCTTTACGTACAAGGAATTATTAATTAATTTAAAATTTTATTAATCTCATTTTCTTCCATAAATACAAACAGTTTGGACGGTAAATAAACACACCCATTAATTAAGTACACCAAATAATTATTTATTAATATGAATTAATAATATTTTAATGAATTAATCTAAAATATCAATCATTTTAAAGCCAAAAATCACGGAAATTAATTACGATATCTAAATAATTAAATATAATACAATAGTTAAATAAAGGAACACATCGAATGTAGATTTGCGTCAAGCGGTTTTTGTTAAGGAGAGGTACTTGGGACATCTAGTGATGGGGTCACCTCACGTTGTACCGCACTGAATCGACACCCGCATGACTCAATGAACGTTTTTGATCATTTTCTACATGCCTACACATTTTCGATTCATGTAAAAATAGCGTGTTTTTGATTTTAGTAGTTGGCACTATGTATTTTCTATAAAAATATTGTCTATTATACATTATTATTACAGACCATATATTATATGGTCTGCAGGTTATGTTCTATTGAAAATATTATCTATGGATATAATATTGCAAGTAATTTTAGTAGAAACTGTTAAAATTATTTGAAATTAGCGTAAATAATGAATAATAATTCAAAATACTATTCAGAGTTGGCACTCTCCATCATTGAATTTACCGAGGTAGTGATCGTTCAAAATATTCTGCAAAATGACGAAACCATAGACAAAACTTTTCGCCATGACAGCGTGTTAGTACGCGACGTGTATCTCAATATAGTCACAACTTTATTTTTAGTTAGGTACACGATGTGATTGTAGAAAATATTAGGTATGTACTTATAAAGACTTACATTTTTTCTAGGTACCCACATTCGTAGTTCGAATTAATGGTTATAATTTTGTTTTTTATCGTCTCTATGTCCCTAAAAACCCGTCAGGAGAAATCCTCCAAATCGATGGTGAACGGTTTGTATTTTGATTTGATGGTTACATGTAATCGCCGAGAGCTTTCTATCGGAAAGAGATAACCGTATACTATACGGTCTCCAATTTTATTACATTCACTATGAACGATAATTCAATTTTCATAGCTAATTTTGGCAAAATTTATGAATTCAAGAATGAAAACCTAACAAATAATCTAATAAATCGGCTATTTTCAAAATGTGTTTGCTGCTGGCTTCCTGTAGTGTAAACCGACAAGAACCGTGTTATGTCAGTACTATACGACCCAAAGAGGTTGGACTGATACGGCCATATATTTACGATACAAAATTTCACGGTGAAGTGTTATATGGCGAACTGCATACGTACAAGTTTCTGGAAACGTGATTTGATAGTTTATATTCAGGCTTTGACGGGAAGAGACTTCGTGAAAGCTGAGAAATTATCTCTCGTAGAAGCCAAGTTGCAATGTGCAACATGAGCAGCAGTGACGTCCCTAGACAAAATGCCGCCTTTAGGTAGCGTCAAAATAGCGTCCATGTACGTGTCGTTTCTGGTCACCAAGGACGTCGAAGAGCAACGGAAGTAAACTAGACATCGCGAACCAGACAAAAAAATACATTCCTGTTAAACCGTTTATGTTAATTAATACATTTTGTTTTCAATCAATGATCTAAATTTTTTAATGGAAAGATAATCTCGAGTTGGCGCCTTTTGAGTAAATGCCGCCCCCAAGCGATGTTCAATCAGCCTACCCCCATGGGAGGTCACTGATGAGCAGTTATGCCTTATGATATACCTATATAGGTATTATGGGAGAACTTCCAGATGTCGTGGTCGAAATTCTGCAACGTGCGACATTGGCGACATAGACCAGCTGGCAGTCTGAAGGCAAGACCAGCGCTTTCAAAACTTTGAACTGTTTAGTATCACCGACGTGACTGGAATGACGGTCGCATTCTCGCTGACGCACTGCGCGAACCGCACCCCGCGGCCATCTTGGATCGCTAGCGAGCGGTTCGCCCAGGTTCATGTCCTCCTCGGGTGCGAGCAGTAAGGAGGCAGCTCCAGCGACTCTCCACGGCTGTAGAACTCACGACCGTACTGCTCATTACGGCGTGTGGTAGTTCGGTTGCTGCTACCCTGGAAACAAAATAAAACAAACTAGTCAATAAATGCGTTCATAAGTCAGAAACCACTTGGCAGTTCGCAACGCCAAGTGTTCACCTTGCGGGATAAATTCTGCCAGCTGTAGCGAGGCGCGGTAAGGTAGTGTGTGGGGCAGTGGCGAAAGGTGGAGGTAGGCTGTTTAGATCCGCCATAAATAGTGCACACTAAGCTTTGTCACACCCACGATGGTCGCGCGGCTTAAGCGTCGGCCTATAACGTCTTGGTCCCAGGTTCGAATCCTGGGTCTGACAAGTACACATATTGTTTTTCAATTTGTGTATGTGTCAAAGTATGGACCTAATAGGATGAGCAAGTGGCTGACATCCATTTCTCGTAAAAACAAAATCTATCAAGACAAACCTTCACTCTGTGGAGGCCCATATGATCCTATTAGTTTTTAAAATTCAATTAAACCCTGCGAAAACCAAGCTATAATAGATAATATGTAGTCAAAAAATACTCGTCTATCTATCTATCATCTATTATCTAATATCTAACATTATGCAATTAAATCATACATAACTTTGAATATTTTATAGAAAGAATATTATTTTTTTCTATCATAGTTTGGCTTAGGCAGGGCTTAATGAATTTAAAAAAAATGAACAAACAATATGTGTAACATGTATTCTTAATCCAACGAAAACAAATAAGTATGAATGAAAAAGTGTGCACAATTTTGTCATATCGCTCAAAATATACCAAAACTATTATGGTTTGCTTTAGGCAGGGTTTATTGATTTTTAAAAACTAACCAATACCATCTGTAAATTGTAGTCTTAGTTCAATATAAACAAATACGCATGACTAACAAAGTTTAATGTGCACCATCACCCTTCGCTACTGGGGTAAGGTAGAGAGGTTACTGGCACCGACTAGCTACGGCCTTCTTATCAACTTCCGTAGCAAGTCGCATGTGTTCTACGTTGGTTACGTAGCATGTGCGATCGTCCCGTACGTACAAACAATATGGGAAATTGAGCCCGCAGCGTGTTGCTACTGCCAGTGACTGTGGTTAGTAGTAATTATTGTATCTGTGTGCCGCACAAAACAGATTCATAAAATAGAATTCCGATAGACTATAATTATACCAAACATAAAATTTTGACGCAGGGTTTTGCATGTGTGAGTATCCTACGAAAAAGAACCACGCGTTATAGACGTGCAATAGTGTGTGTAATACACAAGTGCTAAGTTTATCCCGTATTCTTCCTTACTCGAGATCGGTTGCCTGCTTCTCCTTACCCGTAAGGTATTTCAGTTCCCATTACTTCTGAGTTCCCTGGTGCGGTGTCTTCTTGTCAAGATCTGTGATTGAACCTTAAATTCTAGCCCGAGATAATCACGAATAGAGACATAACGGGACATTGAGTTTGCCCTATGTCCCTATGCTAACAAGGACTGTTTTCATCCACTAAGGCAGACATTTAATAATTTTCTTTGGGTATTATCGGTTTTGAACAAATTAAGTTCAATATTCTTATGCTATATTGGATTGAAAGGATTTGAAACAAAGTATTGTGATAATTCACTTAAATATTTTGTGTTATGTGTGTTTAAAGCTATACCACGGTTGTACCTACACTAATTATCAGAACGATCTAATACCCCGTTTACACGTGCATGGATTTAATGCTGACGTGTAATATTATCGCGGTCATAATAAAAAAATGCACGTGTAAACACGTATTATCGTGCAAGTTGCAAGATTTCGTGGATGGATCAAAAAAATCAGAAGCTTCTGAATTTTCACGCGAGAGTTGGACTTGTGAGATTTTTGTGCCATAGAACAATAGTGGCAAACCTGTCGGAAGAAAAACGAACTACATCGCGCAGAGAATTTTGACGTTTACCAATTTCCACAACCTGTCAAATAACACCATACGATGACAACATTGCATCTCACTTACGCTTGAAGAATGAGATTGGCGATACAGTCGGCACTTTTACGTGTAAACAGTTATTATCGCGATAGTTTAAAATACACACTATTGGTGTAAATAAATCCATGCATGTGTACAGGCGCTATAAATCAAAGTTAAATATTTAATTGTAAATCCTACAGAACTGTTTTCTACGAGCTATAATATTGAAAATAGTTTATATTGGTTGATTTAGTTATATCTGGGTTGTTCATATTTACATTTAGGTAGATACTTATTCCAATGGCGCTACAGATGATATTTTGTTTGTTATATTTTATGTACATACCTATAATTGCTTTCTATTAGTAAATATTGTGAGAACAAACTGATCAAAAATACAGGTATACAGCTAGTATAAGGTGCTTCATATTCATGAACCGCTAGATCAGTGGCATTCAAACTGTACGCCTGTGAATAATACGCAGATGCGCCGCAAGCTGTTTACAATAATAACAATTGTAATTTCAGACAATTTATTTTAATACAATGCTCTGATGCATGTTACATCTTAATGTAAAATCGTTTATAAAGTGCACTTTTCTCATCTTAGATGTGGTGATTTTCTTTGACGAAGAATCGATTCACCAGAAGATTTAAAAGAGGCCTCAAAACAGTTCAAACAAGTCATACAATTATTAATTAGGTATCTATACCAAAATCCTAAAAATAATATGCGCATTTCTCATAAATTGAGAATAACACATTACCAAAAGCATAACAAAACCCATGCAACTAAAATTAAAGAGGCCTATAACATAACCACTGATTATGTGTCATCACCAATGTTTCCTGTAAGGTGTCCGCACACATGTTTTCATCCCCTGCACAGTCCTCGCACAAAAATATTGTAAAAGAAAGTTTCCTTTGCCAGATTATAGTTTTGCTCAAATGCACGAAACAATCACATGCACAATTCTTCGACTCATTTCTCGGAAGAGAAGTACAACTTTATTTTTATTTACTTAAAAAATTAGCGTTGTTAGTGTTATTATTATATAAAATCACTGCAATTAATAAATGCCTTAAAAAAATAAATTTTCATGAAAAATTGTATGTGTGTGTGTAGTTGTGGGGGGGGGGGGTGTAAATTTACCGCACCAGGCGACGGGTGACACCAACCCTAGTTACGCCGCTGCTCAGATCCATGATCCGCACACTCAATTGAAAAATTAGAGGGAACGTTGGTCATCACTGACATTTTCAATTATAGTTATTATTAGTAACAGAATGTGGTTATAGGAAAGAAAAAAAATGAATTTTTACTAGGTAGCTACGTTGGTAATTGGAATTTAAGTATGGTTTTAAAAATATACATAATATATGTCCTGAGATGCCTCAAAATCAGTCAGTGCTCAAGTCTCCATGTCCCTAAACCTGTCACTGCAACATCTGAATTCAAAAAGATAATGTGGCAAAGTTCTCAATATGTGTTCAAGATCTGAGATAAGTACAGGTAGATGGAGTTATAATGCTACTTTTTTAGCAAGTCTTGTACCTGGTTTTTGCGCGCTGATACTGTTACGTGACGTGCTCTTTGCGTGTTTACTTGTCACAGCAGATACTCTACCTCTGACACCATTAAGAGGAATTAAAAGATTTCTTTTCTGTTTCTCCTCCTCGTAATACTTCTACATTTGAAATAATGGCCTTCGTCTTTTTCCGCAAAGGTTTCGGCATTTAATTGTTATTAAACTCCAAGCAATATTGAACACAATATATTGAATTTAAAGCGCGGGGAAAGTAAATGCGGAGGGCGGGTTTTAGTTCAAAAAACGACTGTTGTGACGTAGAAGACTCGTTATAAAGGTTGTACTCATGAAACAGATTAATAAAAATAGAAATCCGATAGGCTATACCAATACAGTAATCTTTGACGCAGGGTTTTGAATGTGTGAGTGTCCTACGAAAATGACCCACGCATTATAGACGTGCAATAGTGTGTGTAATACACCTATATTAAATGAGCGTCAATGCTTAAAACTCGACGTATTCTTGACACGTGTTTAGATTTATCCCGTATTCTTCCTTACTCGAGATCGGTTGCCTGCTTCACCTTACCCGTTAGGTATTTCAGTTCCCTGGTTTACCGTGAGCTTTCTTACCGGAAAGAGATTGTACCCCTTCTATAATTTTCGTAACACTGAGTACCCCTCGTAAAAAATTCATATACTTTTATAACAAACAAAATATTAATAAAGTAAAAATAAAATTCATTCATACTAAAATATATAAAAAAAAAGATATATTATAAATAAAATTCATTATAATCAATGAGAACGATAAAATTGTTTACGTTGAGACAGATCAGCATAATTTGGTTTCTTGGTTGTGAATTTTAATCTGAGATGCGGTTCCACACCCAAAAACCTGTTCCTTTTTATTACCACGTTTTTCTTAGCTCGTATTCTTGTTTGTCCGGTGGTTGTTTATCCAGTACAAATCTTGCAATAGATTTTTAACTAACTTCCCGACTAGCTAGACATTTGAAACTTTTAGAATATACCAGGACACGATGCCAATGCATTCTTTTAATACTTTTAGCCATCTTTAAGTAGAATTGAATTCATTTTCAGCTAATTCTGTTTTATATGAAAAGTTATTTTGGAAGAAATCCGTAATCCGATCCACTATTGTTGGTTGCTAAGGGGATGGTCCTAGCAACTAAATTATTAATATATACGTGCGTTACTGTGGAAATCAAAATGATATTTCAGTTTTCTATATTTGTTTGTTCTTTGCAAAATAGCAAAAAAATGATTTGTTGACAATTGCCTTACTTGTCCTAAATTATTAATACATAGAATTGTCAAGTTTATATGATTCAACAGAAAATATAAAAACGTGGTATATAAAAAGTTCTTTTTATCTTGTAATTATTTTGACTTAATGTCTACAAAATGCTGAAAAAGCAACTTCACATAGATATGAAGTTGGAAAAGGCAGATGTATTTCAGGACTTTCTCTGTTAAAACTGGATACACATGTTGCATTCGCAACCAGAATGATGTTAAAGTACACTCCTTATATTTGTTTTTGAAGATTCTATCTGAAGCTAATTCCAACAGTTGCTCTTCTTCCGCATGCGATAAATCTTTTAGCATGGATGTTGTATTAATGTAAAACACAACTTTTGTTTGTAGTCAATATGTTTTTCAACTGCGCCCCCAACGGCCTGTGTATCTGTTTATCAGGATTTAAAGAATCTTTGTTCTTTCTTATCCACTTCACATAGCAAAAAATAATGTAGCAGAAGTAAATAATGACTCAACATAAAATTTGAGACTATACATAATAATATGGGATGATATTTTGGAGCGGATTGATTCACTCACCCATCCCACTAATTGGCACTTTTAAGTGCGCCGTGAAAATAATATTCAGAGCAAAAGGGCGCCGCGAGATGAAAACTTTGACAACCAGTACCCTAGGTATTATAAGGCATGATATAATAATTAAAGTGAAAACAATTAGAGGAAGCCTTCATCCATTAATTCAAAAATATTTCTTTGTATTCTTTGACTGATGATTAAATTTACACAGTAATTAATGCGATTCTCAAAAGACTTTTCATGGGTATAATTTTTAGTTTATACAAAATTCTTTAATTTTTAGCGAAGAAGTAAGATTGATTACCCTCCTTCCTTCATCAACAATGCTCCATCGATTTTCTGTCGTTTACAGCTAACGCATTTTCTTAAATTAAAAATCCCCTTTTTGACAATATTTTTGGTGTGTTTTTATTATATAAAATTATTAAATGAGTGTACTGAACCACGATGGTCGCGCGGTTTAAGCGTCGTGGGTCCCAGGTTCGAATCCTGGGTCTGGCTAATACACATATTGTTTTTCAATTTGTGTTTGAGTCAGGGCATGGACCTAATAGTTTGAGCAAGTGGCTAACACCCATTTCTCGCAAAAACAAAATCTGTTATTACAAACCTCCACTCTGTGGAGGTCCATATTATTATCTTATTAGGATCGAATATGGTACTGAATTGGTGCGACATGATTAAATTACTGAGCTGTTCCATAATATATGAGACGCATATTTAAAAAAAATCGATAAGTCACACAGATGGTTAAAATCCAACAAAAAATACGTAAATAAATACACTGTACAATCTCATTCAATCTAAACTCAAGTCAAGCCAAAATCATATGAAAAAAAAATGTTCCAAGACTTAGCCGGGTTGCACATTTAAACTTATCTCGACTACAACATGTCGAATATGTCGATATACTTTTTTTAATATTCACAAAATACATGTAACCTAATTTGCCTTCGAACACAGGTCGAATGCGACATTTTAATTTTAAAAAAGCAGCTGGTGTCGGCAAGCAACACATTTCACTCGATATGGGGCACAGGTATAATTTCAAAATGTCGCACTGGCACACGTGCAGAGTGGCTTTTTCATTCGTTTCGCACTGCAGCGTGATGTCACTGTCCCGGCATGGCCTTACCTATCCGCACGGAAGACATTGCGCCCAATTTTGATCACAGACGAGATGATTTTCAATGAGCGAAATGGCTTACGATTATTCAAGCCTTCAAGTCAAATCTAAATAAACATAAATAAAAAACTACGTGATATTCGTGGAGCATTGCAGACTGTACTGTTCCAACTTTACCAGAATAAATGAGAACATTAATTTGATATTTATTGGTATCAAATGTTTGATAATAACGCTATCATAATGATAAAATATTTGATAGGTAGGTACGAAGCATTTGATATAAATAAATACGATATGATTGTATTTCTAATTTACTTACCTACCTATTGTCTTCTGTCTTTCTTTTGTATTCCGGTGGTTTTATTACGTATTTGTAAGTGGTTTATTTAGGTAAGGAATTGATTTCAATATTGTACGGCCATCTATTTCGATACAACATATCACAATGAACTGTGTTACGGCCCATGTCCAGAAATTTGTACGTATACAATTGACCGTAGTGCACTTCATCGTGAACTGTTGTTCGTGAAACATATTGTGTTCGTATAGCATTATTTAATCGAATGTTGAGTTGTTCGTTGAACATTATTTCTTCGTGGAGTATTATTGTACGTATATTTTTTCTTTGCAAACAGTAGTGCTACATGAAGTATTTTCGAGAAATGGATACAGTTAAGTAGGGTTGTTATGTAGGGTATATTGGTAAACTGTAAGGCGATTATATTGAAGTAAACATTGTTATTTTGGCTAACCTATAATATTCATGTTAAAATAAAACTATTAAAAATACGTAATAGAACTATCGAAAAGACAGAAGAAAAGGGCGTGTAACTAAATTAGAATTACAATGATGTCGTATATATTTATATAGTTTCATCATTAAAGTATTTAAAACCAATAAAAACATCTCATAAAATTTGTATTCAATCTAATTGGATCATTAGTGTTTGTAAACTAGCGCCGCATTTTGTAATATACGTACAGCGAACAACTAGTCATTTGATTAAATGCAATACGAACACATATTTCAAGGACAACTGCTCACGAAGAAATGTCGTACGGCCAATTGCATACGTACAAATAATGGAAATACATGGTCTAACAATTCCATCACGATAAACGGCCATTTTCATAACAGCGAATGAAAAATGATCTAGATAAATCTAGACACGGCTTTTCGATTGTCCGTGCCGTGATGACCATTGTGCGGATTTATGATTTGGAAACCTTGTGTATGTGTGCGTGAGTATGTGTAATAATATATTAATTTAATTAAAGTTGAAAGCAAAACAAAAACATTTACTCTAAAATTACAAAAACACAAATAATTTGTGACATCAAAAAAGCACTCACATAAAATATAAAAATATAATACAAATTGCAAATTATGAAGAAAAAAAAACTGCATTATTAATTCTGTGGTTGCATGGTAAAAGCTCTTAAGTCACGTTTTTACATAAAAAAGATTTGAATGCCAATGCGTGTAAAGAATTGTGCTTATTTTGTGTATCATAGATTAGCAAAATAAATCGAAGTTTTAATTTGTAGAAAATAGCTTGAATTAAGAAAATAGTTTTTAACTCTAAGTAAAATTTCTTATAAAATATTGAATATAACACAATATGAAAAGCTTATTCGACCATGTCCGATCCTAATAGGATCGCATGGGCCTCCACAGAGGTGGAAGTTTGTATTAACAGATTTTGTTTTACGAGAAATGGAGAAATAAATAAAAGGATCCAATTAACATATATATTATAATTATATAGAATATTTTTAAAACTGCTTTATTTCAAAACCAATTATCTCAGCTGCAATCAAACTGACTTAAGCTAAAAACCACAGAATTATTCAGGTAAAAATAAAATACGTTACCATGGCATGACTGTGACATGTGTACAGCAACTCGCAAAAAGAAAACATTGAAGACAGGAAGGAATAAATAAAATAAAAAGCAACTAACTACATTAATAAAAAAACTTTATGTTTCAACAAAAAATAACATACAAAAATAACATACAAAAATTTATAAAAATTAAAATTAAACATAACAGCATAGGAACAGGAGTAAAATATTACCTGCAGTTAAATTAATCATACAAATTATTAAATAGATTTAACAAGTAAGATTAATCAATTAGTTAATTAAACGAATAAACTAATTAAACTAATTAACTTATTAGATAAATTTAAATAAAACAAGTTATTTCGAGGAGTATAAAATGAGTAGATAAATTGTAGGGTTCTAATGCAAAAGTGACTATTTCCATTTTTGCACTTTTTCAGGAATCAACATTTTCTATGAGAGACCTTTAGAATTAAAATGCACATTCAATTTAAAGACATTGTGATAGGTAGAGTAATTTTTTATATTTCCTAAAAAAACAAGACCAGTCCATCAAACGTATTAATAGTTATTAAAGAAAAACCATTTTTTTCATTTCGAATTTTTCCAAAACTGACTATTTCCAGGAAATAGTCGGTTTTGGAATATAAGATTTCGCATGCTCATAGTATGTTAACATTTTGGAATTTAATAGAGACAGTTGTTAGTAAAATAAGAACACAAAAATTACAAGGGTAAGTTATATGGATTTATTAGGAAAAATACAAAAATTAAAAAATGGCTAAATTATGATGAAAATAAAATAATTAATCTTCGTCTTCTGTCTCAGGTAGTCCAATGTCATTTGGCGCAAGCCACGATGTCATCATAAAATTAGTTTGCATTTGGAGGGTGGTGAAGAACTTCATTAGCTTCATGACATCATGACATCATCTATTTTAACCTCTTAACATGGCTTATTTTATTCAATATTTGAGTAGTATCGGTAGTCATATGTAGTTTTGTTTCTTTTTAAAATCGTAGCTCCAACAAAAGACCGAGCATACGTCTGTGAAACACCAACAGTCGACTTTTCCCCTTTAATATAAGTCATCACTTAATGTTCTGTGATTTTGAAAGGAAACTTATTCAGAAAAGGTTTTATTGCAGATTTGTAATCAAAAAAATTTAAATTTTTGCCATACACTTTCAATGTACAGTATTTTTTTAAAACTCCGATTCACTCTTATTTGTATTTGATATTGGTGGCAGAATAACAATCGGTTCATTATTAGACGTAATTAATTGAGCACTGTCGAAAAGTAAGGTTATGTTCATATTTTATATTGTGTAACTTTCTCCAACCAAACATCCAATGCATAATACGAAATGATTTCATCATTGTTAATACCTTGGTCACTATGGCTTGCCATTCTACTAAATTAAAAAACACTTTTACTGACGAATGAACGAAGACAAATAAAATTTCGAACAATGCTTTTATGAATCTGACGTTTCATAAACGAGGAATTAGTGAATTTTGAAGGAAATCTTTTTTCTATGGAATTAGTGCACTATGGAATAAATCGCGCGCTCTTAGTGTTGTAGTTTAATGGAAAATAGTCAGTTTTGGCTACAAACACAAATAGTCAATTTTGAAATAAAACAGAATAATGTTCATACTAGAAATAGTTCGTTTTGAAAAAAATCGCAATTTTCAAACAGCAAAATCATATGAAAATAACTGTATAACGTGCATACTTAACTCATTTTCGTCAATTTTGGAAATAGTCACTTTTGCATTAGAACCCTACAATTTCAAATTCATCCAAGTCACACACAATTTTGGATAACGAACATTTTCAATTTATAGAATTTTTTTCTTGTATTAATAGTGAAAAAATATCAAAATAAAATTTTATACAACTACTTTAATAATAAATCACCTAATTTGGATTATATATTAAATAGATTAACAATATAACAGATTTTTAATATCGACTGCAGATAAAATGCAAACTAGCCGACTGCACTTTTGACCAAAAATGATTATTAATGGCATTTTGTTATAAAGTATGTTTTCTATGCTTACATAAAATTTTAAACTCCTAAACGTATAAATAAATGCGTTATCAATTTTCAAACAAAACAGCCAAATTTCCAACACCATCGTAAATGGAACAACTCCGCTCTTTATATAAATTTTCTTTAAAAGGGAAGGTACAATAGTGTATTAATTCATGGTGCGGATTATTTTTGTACAAAAGTGTATTTTTGGAATTGTTAAATTCCGTTCGATAGTTAAATGGCAATGTTTCTTCTCCTTCCTGAACAATTTTTCCAAATGGAGTTAGCCGGTTTGTAGATTAAGCAGTCGATATGGACTTACGTATTTTTGATTCAAAACATTTGGACTTGGCGAAGTATGAAACAAATATTTAGTGAACTTACGCGAATTTGAAAATACATACAAAGTTTATTTTATGTTAGGTATTAAAACAGAAATAATGGTGTGACCAAGTGTCATATTGATTTATTATTGGCTTAAATGGACTTAAAAAAAACTTCAATGCTCAAGCCAATTTTTTAATGAAAATTATGGACTTTATGTTCTGCATACAAAATATTCAATTTCTATGTAAGAATCAATCGTCGGAAAAATCTTTAAAACAGTTTTATTCGTAGTGGACTTAGGTGAATTTGATATTAATCGACATAAATATTGTAATAGGTAGGTTTGTGTACCTATTATACCATATATTATACATTGTTACAAATTAATATAGATAATTAAAACATAGCTGCGTAGGTACCTATTAACTTAAATTGTATTATTTTTATCACTAACTTAATTCTTTATTTTGGAGTGTTATTATTATATTTGGTCTAATGTTATTTTTATTTTTTTCGTGATAGATAGAATCGAATAAAAATATGCCAACGAGACTTTAACGTGATGATTCAACCGACTAATTTAATAAACTTTTAATGGACATACTGTAGAATGCGACAAGTTTAACTTGAGGCACGGCGACGGCGCTGATGTTGTTATCGAAGTATTGTGAGAGAATTGCCAGGATTGGAAGATATTATTCCCCACATACAATGTCATACGGCAAATTTCCCCCACTAAATTGGGATATTTATAGTTATAATATGGCGACATTGAAATGATAAATGATTATGATAAATGTCAACGGCGCGATTATTTCGTTAACATTGTCTATGGGTCGAATAAACTCTTTTGATCGTTTTTCCCGATGGCCGAGCTTATAATATCGTATGTACCAGGTTCGAATCCTGGGTCTGGCAAATACACATAATATGGACATAATATGTTGAACAAGTGGCTAACATCCATTTATCGTAAAAACAAAAAGCTGTTAATACAAACCTCCACTCTGTGACGCCCCATACTAATTGAAGCGCTTAGTTTCAAATCCCTCTAAAACGGTTTTTGAAAATTTTTAAGTTAAATAATATGTATTTAGATGGAAATTTGGTTACCTATAGGTATGGTGGCCAAAGATTGAAATTTAAAAAACGCCAAAAACTTTACTGTCAATACGTATGATCAAAAATTATGACAAATTTCAAAACACGCTGAAATGGTTGCGTGTGCTTTCCAAATACCCCCAAAACGGATAAGCCAAAATACTCTTTAGAATGTACAAGTTCATATATTTAATAGATATGGGTTTTTTCTCATTTTTATCAAAACTACCTAAAATCGTTTTTTCTCATTTTTCTCAGAATTACCTAAAACCGTTTTAGGGGGTTTTGAAACTAGGCGCTTCAATATGATCTTAGGATCGGACAAACAAGAAAAACTTAGAACACACAAAAATTAGAAATGTCAAATGCATTCATGATTAGGGGAACAGGAAGGACAGCGTGAGAGTGAATTGTAATACACCAAGTTGCCGCACACCAAGTAAAAATTTTCGCATTTTAGTCGTCCACCTTATTCTGTATTCACATATTATAATAGGTACATAATAGTGAAAACGGATATATTAGTTTGTTAAAATTAACTGGACCAGTTTTTACCTGTTTAAAATATTTGAATAAATGCTTGAGATATTTTTTACATATTTACTATTATTACACTTAGTATTGTTCTAATAATTAGGTAGGTGCCTATATAAGAAAATCTTAACATAGACACAAGCCTTTTACGTATTATAAAATTATTAATAAAATAAATCTATGGATAAATTAATTAAAATTTTATTTACAAGTAGTAGGTATTTACATAACTTCTAAAAACATATTTAATTGTCTATCTATAATATTTTTTTTTCGTAATGAAGTCGTATATCGTTATCTCAGGGGACAGATGCATATGGGAGACTTAACCCCTTATAACTGTGACATGTCAAAGCTGTAAGTGTTTACCAATCTCTTCACAGCGACGAGTGTGTGTATGCGGTGGGACATTGGAGCTATAAAATTATAATAGTCTATGGAAGGTATCTTGAAGTGATAAGCTCTTGATTCACCCACTGCCGTAGCGAGTGGCACATATTTATATGACGTAGTCCGCAGCATGTGGCTAATACCAGTAGCGAAGGGTGGAGGTAGGCTGTTAAGATCCACCATAAATAGTGCACATTAGACTTTGTTAGACATACGTATTTGTTTTTGTTGAACTAAGACTACAATTCGAGGGCTTAGTGTCAAACAACACTATCTACAAAAGTGCAACTTTACAGGAGAGCCAAAAATCGTTATTTTAGATTCTTGTAACTCAACAAGGGAAATGTTTATTTAAAACCTAATGTTAATATTTTATAATTTATTGTGTATTGTACATTTATCTTGCTTATGATGATGTTAAAATTTATAGGGATAGTTTTAAAAAAATATGAAAACAAGAGTAACTTATGTAGTTAGCGTTAAACTTTACTGACGATTTAATAAGAAATTAGAAAAGATTGACATAACGTTGTTTGACTATCATGTAGCCGTAAATGTAAAATAACGTTATCTCAAAAAAAAAACAAAAACACTTTTTTGTAGATAACGTTGTCTGACTTTAAGCACTCGAATTTACAAATGGTATTGGTTAGTTTTTAAAACTTAATTAAACCCTGCTTAAACCAAATCATAAAAGTTGGTATATTTTGGGCGATAAGACAAAATTGTGCATACTTTTTCATTCATTCTTATTAGTTTTCATTGGACTACAAGCAAGTGGCAAACATCCATTTCTCGTAAAAATAAAACCCTGTTATTATAAACCTGGCCTCTGTGAAGGTCCATATTATTACCCTATTAGGATCGGACATGGTCAAAAGAAAAATAAAGGAATTTATATCAGATCTTAACAGCCTACCTCCACTCTTCGCCAATGTCTGATGACAACCCTTCAATTTACGATTGAATTGAATTGAATTAATTTTATTTGTATAATATCCTGTTGAAACTTATGTAACGAAAACGTAATCTTTTAATCTCTTCAGTAATTCACTGAAGAAAATTTGATTGCAAAAGAAAATCTACGTACAAACTTTCTCAGGCGGAAAATGTAACTAAACCCCTATCTATGGCACGGATATAAGCTTTATGTTTCTAAACTCATTTCCGTAACGAAGTAATAAAAATTGTAAAATGAGCTAGGAAAACTTCTATATAGAATAAATTTTATAAATTACAGGTAATTTGAAAGGAATTAATAGAATTAAAAGCTCGTTCAGCAAAGTAAAATAGTTAAATATTTCTGTTAACAACACTCTCTTACCAACAAAATGAGGAGTAAACAAATACATTTCGTCGCTTTATAAGCGCAGTGCGTACTTTAATATCACCAGTGCCGAAAACTCGATTGTCAATGATTATTTCACTTTTTGAAATTTAACTTGATCAGGGATAATGGGCAGTGACGTCCCGTGGGGGTAGGCAGATTGTGCGTCGCTTGGGGGCGGCAGTTACTCGAAGGGCGGCAAATCGAGGAGAATCAATAAATATATAATATCGGAATAAGTACCTAAACTTAGTAATAACGGAAATATCTTTCCATTAAAAAAATCAGCTCACTGGTTGGAAACAAAATGTACCTATTAATTAGCATAAACGGTTTCACAGGACTGTATTTTTTTCGTCGGGTTCACGATGTCTAGTTTACTTCCGTTGTATTTGGACATCTCCTTGATGGCCAGCAATGACACGTGCATATTTGCGAATTATATATTAATTATAGGTAGGTACATACTTGGGTAGGTACATAATTAATTTATCCAAATATTTTTGCCAGTCATTCGCGAGTTTTGAAAGTTGTCAGGTGTATTTTTAAATGTATCTGAAACTGTGGACTCGCAATATTGTCTATTGAAGTACAGATGACATTTAAATTAACTTTTGCGGTACTTATATATTTTGTTAATAATGTATTTCTTAGATATTGAAGTCATGAAAGGATAATAAAAAATACCGTATATTGAGGTGGCATTTTGACGCTGCCTAGGGGCGGCATTTTGTCTAGGGACAACACTGATAATGAGAACTGAAACACCTAACGGGTATGGAGAAACACGTATAGTGTACACTAGGGAATCCAATCCCGGGGTCCTGGACAATTTTCGATACCAATGAATCCCGGGAATAGTAAACATAATCCCGAAACATTCGAGATTGATTTTTTATCAATCACAATCAATTAGTAATGTGTAAAAAAATTACGTTAGTGAAGTGTATGTACCTGCACATGTGACAAGGAAATCACCGGATGCTCACGGATAATAAAATAACCATTTTTGTTATCATGCGCTATCGTAAGAACATCAGAAAAACAATAAATTCGCTCATTTACCCAGCAAAACGCCATTGTCGTTCTGGCACGCGAACGGCGTCTAACCGTCAGTGCCACGGACGTGCAGGCAGACACTTGTTCCTACGCCGGGTTTTATTAATGTTATTTTTTCTTAAATATATAAATAAAAACTGTTTTACTTTCACATTATTATCTATTTTACAATATTATTTACTCCTTTTAAACCCATGTATTTCCAAGATTGAACGTACACAATATTAACAATAAATGTCTTGAATAGTATAAATTATACTAGAATTTATTTTGACCGATTAATATCAATAGTATTTGTATAAATAAAAAATAATATTAACTATAGAAAAAAAACGCCAATTCCGGGATCGTCAAATTGTAATCCCGAAATCCCGAGATCAAAATTTTGGGTCGGGATTGGATTCTCTAGTGTTCTCTATTCTCTATTGATGTCGGGTCCTATCAGCCTACCTCCACCTCTCCCCACTGCACTGTATTCCCTAGAGGTAAAGACAAGTGTAGTTTTCGATTGAAGTTCGAAATATTTGTTTTTAAGTAGGTATGTGTTTTGACACGAGGTTTTCTAGTTCTATTCGATGGTACAACAATAAAATGATAAAATTCATTATATTCAATAAAGTAGAAACCATTCATTATTTTTACAAAGCTGGTAATATGAACTATATCGCTGTATTAAATATATTTCTTAGATTGTCACGGAATACAATGTCAGTACTGGCGTATGGATATGATTCAAATCTGTATGCTGTCTAATTTTTTTATATTATTTTTTGTAAAATAGATATTAACAAAAACCGTGACAAGCGTTGATTCTGCATTAATATAGCTGCGAGAAAAAGAGCTACATGTGATAAATATATTATATTTGTCACTTTATGTATTCAGGCAGTTAATTATTGCAATAAGGTAACCGTCTGAACTGTCAAAAAGTGCTATCTTTTTAACAGCCCCTCTCTTGGCTGTGTTCACTTTTGGAGCGAGATAGAGTATGTCAATTTTACATATTGAGAATTGATATGCAAGATTTGACTGTTTTGAAAAATAATTACGTCATGGCCGCACAATTTTATTAGTCATGTAGTAAAACCAGGGAACTCAAAAATAATGGAAAATGAGATACCTAACAGATGTGGAGAAACAGGCAACCGGTCTCGAGTGTGTAAGAATATGGGATAAACTTAAACACGTGTTATGAATACGCTTGTATTTCATTCTGACAACTGCTCTCATTTTATGCAGTGCCACTGACATTCATTAAATATTGATGTATTTTAACGTTGCAAGTTGCAACACACACTTTTACACGTATATAATGTGTGGTTCATTTTTGTAGGACACTCACACATTCAAAACTCTGCGTCAAAATGTAGTGTATCGGGATATAGCCTATCGGAATTCTACTTATTAATCTGTTCTGTGAACTTGACCCATGAAGCATGAAAGTACGAACTATTCTTGGAGATAGTCCACTTCTTGGATCTGGGCCTCGAAGTGTCTAGTTTAGTGGTGAAATCTACAGATTCGAAGCTGGGGAATCATTACAACTGTTTCGCGGAACGAGCTTAGTATAAAAACATTTAGTATGTACCTACCAAAGTAAGATATTATATACTACTCATAATGTATGTACATTTAGTTGTAACACTGTAACTATACATTTATGGTACTTACCTATATAATTTACCATAGATCACAATCTTTCTATATAAACGCCTTGTTCAGTTAATACGATTAATCTCATTAAAATTAACGATTAGGTGGGTACTTATTGTATATATTATTATACATATATTTAAGATTAACTATTTCTTTTATTCAACGAATAATTCACAAGATTAAAGAATGTATCATTCTAATTATTGAACATACATAATATTGAAAAACACTTTCTGAGAGAATATATTATAACCAATAGAAAAAATCTTTGTTTTGAAAAAAGTAAGCCATCCTGGCAGGGAATCGTACCCTGCATCTCGCGGGTTTACGCCCCATCCGCGCATTACCTCTATGCTACGCGGTAACATACTAATTGCGACAAATTTTAACTATTGGTCACTTTTAATACCCGTAATACACTTTTAATACCGATGGGGCGTAAACCCGGGAGATGCAGGATTCGATTCCCTGCCGGGGTGACTTACTTTTTTCAATTTTTTTTTTCTATTGGTTATAATATAATATTCTCTCAGAAAGTGTTTTTCAAAATGATGTATGTTCAATATATTTAAGAATATTTATGAAGTAGGTACCTATGTGAAATATTTTAGATGCACCAAATACGTTCATTTTAGGATTTTAATACAATTTATTTGTTCGCGTTATGGTTGCTGCATTATTTAGAAATGAATAAAAAGGAAAATATACCAGTAAAACTCGTTAATTGTTTGTCAATATGAATTATTCAAAATTGTAAAATTCCGGACAATTACTATTAATTTTCTTTAATATCACAGTGGGCCTTAGTTTTTTTTGAAAAGCTTGTGAATCTATTCGCGCATGCAATTGTCCACATCAACGAGGTTTGATTCTTTCGTTGCACTAATGGAGACGTCATTACAAGACAAAAATCGTACAAAGCCAGCGTTTAGTTCTAGCTCACTTGCAACACCTCATAGGCTTCATCGTGTCCGGAAACTTGTACGTATGCAGTTCGCCGTATCACACTTCACCGTAAAATGTTGTATCGGAAATATATGGCCGTATATTAAAGACTGTCCAACCTCTTTGGTACTGGGTACTGACATAAAATTCATGTCTACATAAAACACGGTTCTTGTCAGTTTACACTTTACAGGAAGCCATCAGCAAACAAATTTTGAAAATAACCGATAAACTGGATTATTTGTTAATTTATTCATGAATTTTGCCATAATCAGATATGAAATTTGAATTAATGTTCATATTGAATCTAATAAAATTGGAGACCGTATAGCATACGGTCACCTCTTTCCGATAGATAGCTCACGGCGAACTGTGCCACGGTGAAATGTTTTACGTACAATTTACATGTAAAGCTGCATACTACCGTCTTATACCAATAGGGCAATAGGCCGACCAATGAACAAGCCAGATTGCTTTACAAACTGGCATAAATTGTGTCCTTTTTAAACCTATTCGATTTTAGCTAAAAGTCTGTTCAATATAGTAAATCAGTGATTTGTGTAGGTACTGTGTAATTCTTACTGATTTATATATAGCTTAAAAAATAACATAATATAAATGATTTAATATTAATATCAAATCAGCCATTATGCTTAGTAGGAGTCAGCAAACTTTTGTCGCCAAATATTCGTAGCCTAATGATCTAGAATTTTTTTGAGAAACATACGTATAATTTTACAGAAAGTAAACCAAAGATAACACACAAGTACTCCTTAAAACGAATATGAAGGATAGCCTTGGATATAGATTAAAAAAAATATACACTATATTTTGGTATTAGTTACTATTAGTGAATGATTTTCCTCTCCTAACGGTTTTTAAACTCACGATAAGGCCCACCGCCCATTATAACAGCTCGACGTAACTAATTATAAAAGAACTGCAACTGGACGTGTTGGTATCATATTAGAAATGTTTGAATAGACTGCTACACACTACACTTTGCGCTAGAGCTGTAGTAACGAGAGGCTGAAATGATTTTTGAATTGGTAAACTTATTGGAAGATTGCTTAAAGTAATTAAATACTTATAATGGCCAAGTTGATAGAGCAGCCATATGTGAAGCTATGGGTCACAGGTAGCATCCCAAACAAATGGTTATCGTATCTTTTAAAATGTGTTAGCTTCCATTCGTATTCGTATTCGTATAGTCGCGTGTGCAGATATAAGCTTTCCCGGAGGAGGCAGCGTGGTGGTTATCTCCGCCTACTTCAGCTTTAAGAGCACAAAGGAACACGTGGCATCAGTGCTCGACGGCATCTTACGCGCAGTTGGTGGCAGATATGTCATCATCTGTGCGGATGCAAACTCGCAATCCCCCCTCTGGGCGCCCGTGGATATCTCCCTGTGCGACGCGAACTTCATCGAGGAGTTAGTTCACCAGCACAACCTGGTCGTCCTCAACGACCCCAACAGCATGCCGACTTTTGTGTCGCACGCAAACTCCGGAAGCACCCACATCGACATCACCCTGGCCACTGAGTCCGTCGCGAGACGAATCAGCGGCTGGAGAGTCCATGAGAGCGCTTCCATGAGTGATCACCGGTTGATCACTTTTGAGCTGGCCTCTGACTTCTCGCATGATGGCGTCTCTGACGTATCCCCACCCCGCCCACGCCCACGCGCGACGGGAATCGGGAAAAGTTTGAAGAGGTGCTTTCCAAAAAGCTTGACAGGACATCTAGAACCCGATTTCCGGACCTACACTCGGCCGCCTCACGACTGACTGAAGACATCACCGGATCAGCCGAAGCTTCACTCGGACGCTGCAAGCCCAAGCCACCAAGCCAGTCGCCGTGGTGGACGCAGCATGTTTCGCGCCTGCGTGACATTTTCAGAAAAGCACGCAAGGCCCATCAACGTGCACGCCTGCGCAAGCAACCACCTGCCTCCATCGATCCCCTTGCAACCGTGGCCAAATCCACCCGAATGGAATACAAGAAAGCGATTATTCAAGCCAAGAAAGACTACTGGCGTAACTTCGTCACCATTGAGGGAGGTTCGGACCCCTGGGGTCCTCCATACCGTGCACTGAGGCTGGGACTCAGACCGACGAGCCTCTTAAGCGGCATCGAGAAACCGGGTGGCGGATTCACCAGTACTTAGTCTGAAACGGCTGCGGTCCTTCTCGAGGCCCTCATCCAACTAGATGATGAATCCAGGGATGACGACGCCATGAGGATGGCCCGCTTTGAGGCTTCTCTTCCCATCGACACGGATCACTCATCGTTGCCTTCCGAACAGGAGATCAACCACATCATACGCACGTTGATTGCTGGCAAGGCCCCGGGCCCGGACTGCATTGACAATCTACTTGGCCAGAGATTACAGCCCTCTTCAGTGACTGCATCAGAAGCGGCACGTTCCCCGACTGCTGGAAGAGGGGCTTACTTAAGGTAATCCCCAAAGCTGGCAGCCGAGAACCGTCTAGCCCCGAAGCCTACCGCCCTCTAACACTCTTGCCTGTTCTGGGTAAAGTGCTGGAGAAGCTACTGTGCCACAGGATTGAAGCCCACCTGGAGACACACTCGCCGCTTTCCGATAAGCAATTTGGATTCAGAAGAGGCAAATCAACAGTCGACGCCATAAGGAACGTGATTGCCATTGCTGAAAATTCTCGCCGTAAATACGTCCTAGGAGTTTTTCTGGACATTGCAGGTGCGTTTGATAGTGCGTCCTGGCCTCTTATACTTTAAAAGCTCCGGCTGAAGAGACTACCAGGAAATTTGTTCGCGTCAATTCAAAGTTATTTCACCAATAGATCGATCGAGTTTCGAGTTGGATCAACCATAATAGAGAGGAACACCAGCATGGGATGTTACCAGGGCTCAGTCCTCGGGCCCCTTCTCTAGAACGTACTCTTCGACGATCTCCTTAGAATTCCGCTTCCAACCGACTGTACTGTCATTGCCTACGCAGACGATGCGCTGCTGCTGGTCGAGGCCGACAGCAGGGCGAAGATTGAGAGCACCGTTGGCAAAGCCTTAGCATCAATTGAGGCTTGGGGTAGATTAACTAGACTATCATTCGCACCTTCCAAGACAGAAGCCATTGTCCTCAAAGGACCGAGACGACTTAGCTGTTCGAGACTACCCACAGTCCGATTCGGTGACACGAGAGTGAAAGTGTCGAAGATCGTCACCTATCTAGGCGTCAAAATGGACACAATGTTAAATTTCCTACACCATGCCGAAACCCAAGTCCACAAGGCTAGGGTGGCCTTCCAGAGGATCGGCCGCATGGCTGGTGAAGGATGGGGCTTAAAAGTAAGGGCGGTCAAGATCGCCTACGGCGCCATTGTTATGGGAATCGCGGCTTATGCCGCCAGTGCTTGGTGCCCGCGTATTACCAAAAGTGTCAAACTTAGAATCTCTCTTTTAAGAGGACAGCGCATCGCGCTTCTGTCCATTACCAAGGCCTGCCGTACTACCTCAACTGACGCGCTCCCGGTCCTGGCTGGCATTCTCCCACTTGACCTGCATATTCAGGTCAGCGGCGCTTCAATATTGCTCCTCAAGGGCGAGGAGGCCGACGTTGGTGATTTTCACCTCGTCCCCCCTCCTCGGCTAGCTGGCGAAGGAGTAGCATTATTGAGGCGCAGAATTAGACTCATGTTGCTCAATGCGGCCATTAAGACCTGGCAGCGAAAGTGGGACGAATCGACCAAGGGCCGGCACACATATATGTTTTTTCCAGACATACAGTGGCGAATGGAGATAACCAAATATCTGACTTCAGACCATTACACCAGTCAATTTGTGACTGGTCATGGTGGATTTGCTGGCAAGCTCTTCGAGCTTGGACTTGCAAGCCGTCCGACATGTCCATGCGGAGGGGAAATACAGGATGCCAACCACATCCTATGGGAGTGTCTGAGTATGTGCTCCGAACGGGAGGAAATGCTCAGGTCGGTCCAACCAGCTGTTGGACCCATCGGTCCGTCCGACCTGGTTGCTACTAAGGCCAATTATCTTGCTTTCAAAAAATTTGCGGCGTCTTACTACGGGCGTGAAGATCTCTTCACATAAATTTTTGCTGCCTGTATGATTAGCTTCGTTCTTTAATTTAAAAATCAAGTAGGTTCATTTTCTTTTTAGTAATTTCCATGTGCTTTTTCTCTCCCTGGCACTTTGCATTAGAGTAAACTCAGTAAACTCAGTCAGAGCTCACTTTGAGCGTAGCAATCTAAGTCTTGGGCATCTTCTCCCAGGACACTCCCAGGCCAATTCTTAGATGCTTCACATCACCAATTGACGGGTCCCGTGATACTCTCGATTAAGACCGAGGGTGGTACGGGGCGGGTTTGGTGGAGGGTCTTTAACTTCAAAAGCTTCCATTCCACGTAGGAGGTCCATTTAAATTCCATTAGGAGTGAACATGGCTTAAAAAAAGTAATCGCGCTGTTTTCTCATTTCCCCAACAGAACATAATGCTGGCAAATGGCGCGTATTGTTTTATAGTTTTATTTTTACATTCAATATTTCTGAAGGACCGCACACGCACACCAAAGGGACACGTGTAGTGACTAAAGGTGGGAAAACTGGTCGATTTTGATGAATAAGTATACTTACTACCAGTATAAAAAATACTTAGTATCGAAACTTGTTCCAAAATACTTACTAGTATTTGGGATATAACATAGAGCGTTTGGCGTCACGCGAAATTGTCACACTTTCTGCCCTTCACAATACCAACTTTACCACTGGGGAGAAAGGGAGAGCAATGACGCCAATTACAGTTGAGTGTATCACAGTTCGACATACGTGTATGATGCTATCTCACTCGCGTGCATTTAATGTCATTAGTATTGAACGTCTACCAACACCAACTAGCAAGTCGCGATGATTTCATCGTATGTGTTCGAAAAAGTTTCTTGGAACAAGTTTATTGAGCCACACGGACTGAGTATGGGTAGTTTCATGCCGATACTTAAGTACACAAACTGGTGACAGTATTTCCAACACACCTCTAGTAAAGACCACTGACGTAGGCTAATATTGAATAGAGAGCGAAAATCATCTTCGATCACCTGGCCAAAGAGGGAACAAAATAATGATCTTCATTATGTCACATTACCAATGAGGACGTGTTAACCCATTCCAATACAATACACCTGAATGTGATAGCTAACTAAATATATCACTCCACTACCAAACGCCTGAAATGATTTTTCGGAATATTTGGGTAGTTACTAGGTGGTATGCACAAAGACTTTTTTCTGACTTGGGTTTCTGCATACTTCAGCCATATTTTCCAAAATGAAACATATAACTTATTTCAGCTCATATTCCAGGGAAAGGTAGAAGTCAGTAACCTTTGTAAATAGCTGAATGTCCAATTCAACAACCTGTGACTGATATCGGGGATGTACTGCAATTTGATTGCCATCTACAGTCTTGTCAAAGTATGTTTACTTATATACAGTCATACTCTGTACCGCCATACGCTATGCTATGCGTATTATCATTTTTAATAGTAGCGTGCTCTGCCACATTGTACATAACTACAGAAAACTACTGTCATAGCGTTGGTAATGCGACGGTCGCCAGCCAAGCGTAGAGATAATATCACATTAGAACGTGTGTTTGCACATCCAAACGATTATATAAATAATTAAAATTTAAACTATTGTCTATGGATTGTAGTCTATTTAATCGACAGTCCTTAGTGACACGGATATCGACGTGAGTCTAGACTCGTTAAGTTGCGTTCTAGGCGATCGATGACCGCGCTGTACCTGGGCACGTGCGCGCACGTTGAACGCGCCGTAGACGAGCGGGTTCATGCAGGAGTTCGTACTCGCGAACAGGAACAGACCTCGCTGGACTCTCTGGTCGACTTTCAGTGCTGATTCGCGGTCCACCCAGTACCTGGAATCCAAACAATCGTAATACATTAAAATTTATTCACACTTTGAAGTAATGTATTTTTGCTAGTTTTACGTGATTGGGTTGGGAGTTATATAACAGTACAAAACGAAACTACGAATGTTAGGCTTCATCTTGCATATTTCCCGGGTGATTTCGGATGTTTCGGCATTAAACATTATCTATAACTCCTTAGTTAGACGCCGGCTTGAGAGGGCTTGAGAGTTTGACGATTGTCGTCAACTCTAACTTGATATAGATAATATTATACTAGATTGGAGCAGACGTAACAAACTGGACTTCAATATTGAAAAAAGCAATATTTTATCATTTACCAGAGCCTCGTGAGTATTATTTTTCCAATATTCGATGCATGGCAGAGTTCTTTCGCGAATACTATCTGTAAGGGATCTTGGCATTACGTTTGACAGTAAGCTGTCATTTAGTGGCCATATACCTATCATTTGTAACAAGGTGCTACAAATGTTGGGCTTCGTCTTACGTACTTCCCTGGTCTTTTCGGATGTTACTGTATTAGAAATCCTGTATAATTCTTTAGTTAGAAGCCGGCTTGAGAGTGGGTCGATTGTTTAGGCCCCGCATCAGATGAAATACGACATTATTGTGGAGCGAGTTAAGAATTTTTTGAGACTCATTTAATTGAGGTTGTATGGATACTATCCGTGGCTATATCCAACTGACTTTCTCTTAGGTATATTTACACACTGTGGCTTTATACACAAATATATTGCCATGTATTTTTTCTGACTTATACGTGGTGTAAATGAGAACTTGCCATTCTTGGTAGTATAGACTTGTGTAATCCTGATAACTATCTTAGAAATCGGGAGCATCAGCTGTTTGTCCTCCCAAGGTGTAATACTAACCTGCCATTTGTAATGCGACTTGACTTGACTTGACTTTGGATCATTTTTCAGTGGTTTTGGGGCTCACATACGTTTAGCATTATCCCTTTCGTCTCTAATCTTGATCTCTGGGTGAAGGTTTCGCTTGATTCTACGTGGTGATGTGAATTGCCCGGTCCTTGATGAGGGCCGGTAGATGCTGCAGCCTCCAAGTTAAGGTGTTGTACTTCGAATCGATTTTGTGGCGATGTGAGGTTCCCAGTTCTTGATGAGGACCGGGTGAGGCTGCTGTCTTCAAGTTCAAGTATTGTGGTGAAAATAACGATTTTGAAAATTTGCGAATTTTTTTTTTTCAAAATTAATAAGTAGTAAGAGCCTGGTGCACTCTTCATTCGGCCACCGCATCCTCTTCTTTGCTTCGCGACGTTCTAATCCATTGTATCGGCGATCTTCATTCTTCCTTCCTCGTTCTTCGTTCTTCTTATCGTCGGCGATGGTGCGTCTTTCTTCTGGGTTTCCTTTTCTTTCACCCCTGTTGTGGGGTGACCTCTTGGTTTGGTTCCGG
Organism: Rhyacophila brunnea; assembly: GCF_057557595.1. Lineage (NCBI taxonomy): Eukaryota > Metazoa > Arthropoda > Insecta > Trichoptera > Rhyacophilidae > Rhyacophila > Rhyacophila brunnea. The sequence goes on along the minus strand of NW_028232816.1, from coordinate 10,794,108 downwards.
GAGTTCTGTGTCCGAATCGGGTATATCGTCTGGTAGGTACTTGAGCTGGTGTGGGAGGTACTCCTTTATTATTTGGTGAAATTCTCGGATTAGTCTTCTTGATATATTTATTTGAATATTATCGTTGTCGTGAAGGTTCATGATGAGCTTTGTTGTTTCACTGATTTGAGGTTGTCGGTTTTTGCCTGAGGTCTTAATACTCTCCAGTTCATGGCGAAGCTGTGCGAGTTGTATTTCGGAGATTATCTTTAGTTTGGGCTCTTCTCCTTCAAGGTCTAGTTCGACTTTATGTTTGCTTGCTCTTTTGAGGATGTCCGTTATGATTCTTTTCGCTTTTGGCGTTGAGAAGAAGTTTTCCTCGAGGCCCATGCGTTCATAACATTTTGAGGCTGTTGTTGGTAGAGTGCTCGCGTCGTTCTCGATTAGGTTGTTCGCTATGTTGAGGATGCCATCAATGTATTGTTTGGCAATGATGTTGGTCTCTGCGATGTTGAGTGTTGTCATTATTTTTGTCGTGGCGTCTGCGGATATTATGTTTGTGTCAGGTTCCGGGTTGTCGTCTGTTTCTGGGATATTTCCGGTCGGCGACATGTAAGGAGAGCCCGTTGGAGTGAACAGGCTCTCGTCGCCGTCGCTGCTGAGGTCAGCATCCGGGATATCTCTGGGTATTGCTGTTTTGATTTCCGGTGTTTCTGTTGTGATTTCCGGTGTCTCTGTTTTCGCTTTCGGTGTTTCAATTGTTGCGGTTACCGGGGTGACCGCAATTTTGATTTCCGGGGTCTTGGTTATCTCTTCGTCTGTCGGGCTGATGACTGCTTCCACTTCCTGACGCTCGACTATAATGGATTTGCCTGTGCCTAATTTAAACGCAGGTATTTGTAAACATCAGTATTTCTTCCACATCGTATATTTACCTATTTTAAAGAGATTTTAATATCTATATTTATTAGTAAATACTTCTGTTTTTTCATATATTTCACAAATACCAGTATTCAATAGGTAATTCCGAAATACCGGTATTGGTACTTTCATTCGGTGTTGCAATCTCTTTGGAGGAGCTTTATTACAACCTACAACACAGATTACCCCTTCCCAATCTTCAAGCCAGAGGTAGTTGCTGACAGGTTGGCAGCCCCAAGCAACAATAAACAAAAGTTAAAAACTATATGTTAACATGTAAGCACCATTAAAAAAACTATCAGATTGTCAATCTGACATTTAAGTAATCGTCCTTGCGCGCTTAGCCTAAACGTGTGAACCTTTTAATGGATTTAAAAAAAGAGATTTATTATATTTTTTGAAATCTACAAAACACCACTCAAGACTCAAGCACGAGCTCAAAGTACTGATAATTCCACCCTAGTAACTGATAATTTTTCCGATATTTATTTCCTCATTTTTTCAGAAACACCATTTCTCCCTGATTCTGTGAAATCCCATCATTAATATCATTTAAAACGTGTACAGAGACGGTAAGCAGGTATCTATTTTTATAAGGGCGTCTCATCCCTTAGAAAAGGGTAAGCAGCGGCAGGCATGACACATCACGTAGAAAATTCACATTGGAATTCATTAAGTAAATTTTAAGCAACGACAAGTCTTGAATACTCAAAACACTGTTTTACGCAGAAACTTGCGTTGACTTTGAGTAATGGCTTGTCTCATAGACTTATCTAATACTAATTTGTCAGCCTAATAAGTGTAGCTTTCAGAAATTATTATCATTTGAATTGCACAGAGAAGAATTAATAAATTAGTAACAAATGAATGGCCCACAAAAGTTTTTATATCAGACCAGGCGCTAGTGGCGAATGGTGGAGGTAGGCTATTAATATCCGCCATAAATAGTAACACTAAACTTTGACAGTCATGCGTATTTGTTTTCATTGAAATAATACTACAATTTACAGATGATGTTGGTTAGTTTTTAAAATTCAATTAAACCCTGCGAAAACCATGCCATAATAGATAATGGTCAAAAAATAGTCGTCTATCTATAAAATATTTAAAATTATGCAATCATACATAACTTTGTATACTTTATAGATAAAATAATATTTTTAATCGATTATCGTTTGGTTTAGGCAGGGCTTAATGAATTAGAAAAAATGAATCAACGATATGTGTAATATATTGTATTCTTAATCCAACGAAAACAAAATAAATAAGTATGAATGAAAAAGTGTCCACAATTTTGTCGTATCGCCCAAAATATACCAAAACTATTGTGGTTTGGTTTAGGCAGGGTTTAATTGATTTTTAAAAACTAACTAACACCATCTATAAATTGTAGCCTTAGTTCAATAAATACTAATACGTATGACTATAAAATTTGAATGTGCACTATTTATGGCGGATCTTAGGAGCCTACCTCCACTCTTAGCTACTGCCAGGCAAGGGGTGAGGGTTTGCGGGTCTGGACCTTTTTGGACCGAAAAAAATACAAATTGTTCATTATTATACCATGTCCGATCCTGATAAGATCATAATAATATGGGCCTCCACAAAGTAGAGATATGTATCAACAGATTTTTTTTGTTTTTACGTGAAATGGATGTGTGGGTGAAGAAGTCGAGATTTGGTGGTTGCTCCGATGGATGGAGGAGCGAGTTTTATTTGCAGCGTAAGCAGTCGGTACAAGAGTATGTTACAGTAGTTATGTTACAATACTTATGATACTGTTCCGAGGTCCGAATCTCGGTAGAATGAGATATTGTGCAGAGCGATACAGAGATACTAACAGACCGGGAACTCATATTCGAGTGACATCTCCAATGAATTATGATCCGCTATTTATTGACGTACTCACAATCAAAAATAATATCTTGAAAAGAATATTTAGGAAATGATTATTATAATTGAGTCAACTATTTTATATGGAGTTTGCGTGATCGGATATAGCTGACTTTGTGGAAAAATGGATATCGCGGAAATAATCATTGTAGTCAGCTATTTACTGAGTTTGCCAGAATTGGACACTACGGGAAATGGATATTTAATATCGCCAATGAATATGCTGACACGGATTGAGTTGTTTGTCATAGATGTTAGGCACTTGCTCATCCTATTAGGTCCATACTCTGACCCCAAACACAAACTGAAAAATAATAATATGTGACATTATAAACCGACGCGTAAGCCGCTCGGCCACGGTGAGCATGCAAATTGGGAAAATTATTTAGGTTAATACAATATTACTTCTTCTTCATGACCTAATGACTGAGGAACGTACCGCGGATAATTTGGTTGACCCCTACCCTCTTGTTATTGTCTTGCGGCCTGTGTCAGTGAAACTCGTGAATTGGTGAAACCATCTGAGGTATTTAACACTTTATTTAATAGACTGTCAAGACACAAGACGGCGCGGACGACATAAACAGACACTAATGATCTTAATAATTGTGACCATTAGGCCACACACATTCGATAACCACTTGTAAATGAAATAGGTCGTAACAACTTGTAGGTGAGCTCATGGTTATAACTGCAGACAAGGCGTTCATCACTAGACGCAAAAACTGAGTGTCTGGGCCATGGCCCCACATCCTGATACGGGCCCCCAGGCTAGAATATTTGGCGGGCCCCCCACTTATCGCTCAGGTTAAAAGCAATGTGACAAACGTGAATACAAGAATTTTTTAAAATTATTTAGCGATTTTTGTATTTTTGAAATACCTAATTGAATTATATTATAGTTGTCGAGTATTGACACAAAATAATCAAATTTTTTTTTGCATAACCACATATTTTAAAATGTTAATATCTTTGAAGTAAAATAGCGCCGCAGGCGACTTTTTTACTATAAGAGCAAATTTTTAATGTGCGTTTATCTCACTTATCTGGTCGACCCATCACGCCGGACCTCTCGGAAATGTACGGGGATCAACGGTTGATACGACAAGAAGCTATACATATGTAGGATGTGAGGTAAATGTGGAAGGCATTGGCTCCTGGATAAGTTGTATTAATTCCACCCCCTCAATAAAATTCAATAATAAATTATTATTGATATTTTTTCGAAATGGACCCTCCCAAACTATTTTTATGTGTGCGCGCCTATGTTAGACTGCGAGTAGTGAAAGTCTTGTCAAGTGTTTACTGGGTAAGGACGAGATTGTTTTGACGCCGATTTTGCAACGCTTGGTCTGTAAAGGTCGACAATAATTATTAAGAGCATACATCAATGAAACGGCAAATAATTTTCAACAGTAGGTGCGACGAAATTCCGCACTCGTCGCCAATCGGAGACCGACGGTAGAAGTGTGAGCACGTCAATTTGTTTTGTCATGGCGTCGGAGGAATATATTCTTAAATCGTCTAAAGATGAATAAAAAACTTGAAAAAAAATGAAAAAGAAAATATGTCAATGAATATAATATTATTATTACCAATATAACAATAAACATAACACTAAATGGACGCATGTTGAATTTTTATGATAAATTATATTTCGTTCGGCACGCGTCATTTGCACAATCCGCGCATCGCCTAGTCACGATATTTTTAGACCATGTCTCAACTGAAGAACCTTAAGAAAGTATCTATGTCAATAAATTTGTATTTTTACACCCTTTCTTCATTATCATTGGCTATGTAAATCAGTGCCAAACGTTTTTATCTGACGGCACATCGGAGAAGGGAGATTTGTCTCGTAGCACCCATACCACGTAAAAATCCCCAGGAATATACTTTGTTAATATGAATAACAAAATCATATTGTAAGTAACAGTAAAATAATGTATTATATAAGAGAGCGGTCCATAAAGTCCGGTAACTAAACGGTTTTGGCGTAGATGCTTCTACGCATCTACGGTTCTACGCAGCCCTCTACGAAATAATACAAATGCTTCTTCTTCAAAAACTTCTGCTAAATGAAACGACATGTTATTAGAAATAGAAAACGTTTTAAAATGTTAAGTTATAATATTTCAACGTGCTACCTGTTCTACAATATATTATTATATTACACCCAAAATCGGTTATATTCTGACGAATACTTTTAGTTGGTAGGTTAGTTTAGAATTTATGTTGACACTGATTTACAAACTAAACACTAGGTTAAAAACTAGGCTAAAACTGAACATCGTTTAAAAAAAAAAAAAACGCTTAGGTACATGTTCAAACACGCGCGTTAACATGATTTTACTCCCTACTTCAGTTATAGTTTGTCAATTTATGGCTACCGCCGTATGTTGAATCTTAACCACTGGGAAATGCCAAAAGAAATGGCGTATTTCAAAAAAATATTACCTTATTCTTAGGTCAATAATTATTTTAAAACTATCATTATGCGTCGGATGTTTATCAAACTTGAATGGCCAAAGACATAGCTCATAGCATAGAAGCTTATAATCAGTGTCTTTAGAATTATCTTCAAATGTGGCAATCTTGCCCATTTTTTGAATAATAAAATGCCTAATTCTTGTCAAATTTGGGATCACAGAGATTATCAATATATTTTTTTATCGTAAATATTTCACTATAATAATGTCAATATAAATTTTATTAATGGTTTTATAAATGCGTTTAAAAATTAATAAATGTAAAAAATCTTAACACCACTGCACATGGATGTACTGAAATATGACTATAGTTCTAAAACATTAGATCGAGAGGCTTAAAAGAATACTATTTTATGTAATAAAAATACTTTATGCAGTCATCAAATGTTTAAAAGAAATATAAAGGATAATAACGCTTCAAAATTATATAAATAGATTATCTACAACGTTTAAGAAATGTCCATGATGATCATGTTTTGAAAATACCATAAAAGCTCCATTTTGACCTACGTAGCGCACGTCTCCCCTTAACAGGGTTGGCAGGGGGGGAGGCTTCAATGGGCTTGACTTTTCTCCGCCGAATCTTAGCCGGCTCTCACACCCAAACTCGCCTCGCCTGCAACGTGTCGAATACGTCGGTGTGACGTTATCGTTATTCACAAAACACACGTTGCCAAATGTAGCTCCGCACATTGGTTGAATGCGACTTTTTAGTTTGAAAAAAACATCTAGTGCTGCCATCAACAAATCGCATGCTTCTCGTGATGAAGACGCCAGATCGCATACGAACACCTACGAATTCGTGACTCCTATACCGGTTCGCCGATCGCCGCATCCAAATATCTATACATTTCGTAAGGCTACGTGCGACTGTTGCTAGGTAGATGTGTGCGGTCTTCATATACAATACCGGATCGATGTTCCAAGAAGTTTTGATTTATGGCTGTGCGGCAGACGAGACGAGTTTAGATGTGAGAGCCGGCTTAGGAGTGCATTGATAGGACCGCGTTACAAGTACTCTGCTAGTGAGCGTACAATGTAGCCCTCTGTGATTGAAATAATCACAAGGAGACACTTCACGTGTTCCAGATGCCACCAGAGTGCTACACTCCGCACCCTTGTGGCATAACCTCAAGGAGTGATCCACGACGGCGGTTAGTAATTAAGGAATTAATTGATACCTAACTTAATTTAATATACTAAAACCGGTAGCCAACATTATAACGCAATTTGATAAGCATTTCACGTAACAACTACCCACTAATTAAAATCGTCGTAATCAAGTAGGATGCCCGTAGCTTAATTGTAAATGCACACTGGCGTGAGTCCAGCGGCTACAGTTTCAAGTCCCGTCGGGTGTCGTACTTTTTATACAAAAAATATTTCTTCTAGTGTGTATATGGATGAGATGTTTTCAAATGCTGTATGTTTAATATTATATAGAATGTTACATTCCCAAATATTGTGACTTATTCGTTGAATAAAAGAAATAGTCCTTACTAATAGAACCATCGGAATCCCTATATATAACGGAGTGAAAGTGGTTTAGATATTTTACCGCGCAATATCTGTTTGAAACGACTGGAAAAGTGTTTTTAACCAGCGTCTCTCAAGTTTCAAGGCTCTATAAAAACCAGCGGTTGTTATTTTTTAGTGTCTTATTCGTTGGATAAAAGAAATAGTTTATCAATAACATCAAGGGTTCCGTCGACGTGGGAGAGCCTCGCTTACCCTGCAGCGGTGCTACAAAAGAGATATACGCGCTGCAGGTCTCACATAGTGGGAGGTGTGAGTTGTGGCGATGAACCGAGGGAAGTGGCGCGATCTTGTGCTTACTGTGTCCACTTATAATATTGGCCAATACATGGCTGAAGAAGAGTTATGCATGGCTATGAAGAGTCTAATAAGTAATAGAATTAACATAATTGTAACTGTTCACAGTTTAACAGTCAGATGTTTGAGGTCTATGTGTGGATATGAAAACTCGTATCCGGAAACTTTTTACGTACAATTATTACACTTCGCCGTAAAATGTTGTTTTGGAAATATATGGCCGTATATTAGACATCCCAACCTCTTTGGGTCGTATAGTGCCGACATAAAATATATGTATAAACTAAACACAACACGCTTCTTGTCGGTTTACACTTTACAGGAAGCCAGCAGCAAACACATTTTGAAAATAGCCGATATATATTGGATTATCTGTTAGGTTAGGTTAGGTTTTCATTCTTGAATTCATGAATTTTGCCAAAATCAGCTATGAAAATTGAATTAATGTTCATATTTAATCTAATAACATTGGAGACCGTATAGTATACGGCCATCTCTTTCCGATAGAAAGCTCACGGCGAACTGTGCCACGGTGAAAAGTTTTAGGTACCTACTTACAATTTACATATTATGTAACCATGAAAACTTCCCCAAACTATTTTTTACTTGTATAACATAAATTATAATTCGTAGGTCACCCAACTAGAATCTGAGTATTAAGGGCCCACATGCCCAACGTAGGTCAAAATGGAGGTATTATGGTATTTTCAAAGCATTAGCCTGAACATTCCTTAAACGTTGAAGATAATCTATTTATACAATTTTGAAGCCTTATTATCCTTTATATTTATTTTAACCGAACCAAACATGTACATAGCCGGAAAAAAACGTTTTTTTCGGTTATGTACATGTTCAAACACGTGCGTTAACATGATCTTACTCCATACTTCAATTATCGTTTGTCAACTTATGGTTACGGCCGTATGCTGTAGCTTAACCACTGGGAAATATCAATAGAAATGGCGTATTTCAAAAAAAAAAATCTACCATATTCTTAGGTCCATAATTATTATACAACAATCATTATTCGTAGGATGTTTTATCACATTTGAATGGTCAAAGACAGCTTATAATCAGTATCTTTAGAATTATCTTCAAATGAGGTAATCTTGCCCATTTTTTGAAAAACAAAATGCCTAATTATTGTGAAATTTGGGATCACACAGATTATAAATATAATTTTTTATCATAAATATTTCACTATAATGTCAACATAAATTTTACTAATGGTATAAATGGGTTTAAAAATTAATAAATCTAAAAAATCTTAACATCACTGCACATGGATGTACTGAAATATGACTATATTCTAAAACAATATATCGAGAGGTATAACAGAATAGTATTTTATGTAATTTAAATACTTTATGCAGCCATCAAATATTTAAAATAAATATAAATGATAATAAGGCTTCAAAATTATATAAATAGATTTTTTTTTTTTTTTTTTTGTGATTTTACCGAGGCTTTGACTGCGACTCGCTGTCATATCGCCTCTTCTCTTCTAGAAGGGGATCCTTCGATCAGGTCCTCACTCCTATTCTGTTAAATGGCTTTATAATTATTTTGTCTAGCTCTTCCGTCTTTCTTTCTTTCTTCTTTAGACGCCAGTGTTTTATGCACCAGAATCGCTCTCCTCCGTATCCATCCCTTCTGTATTTTCGATACATCGTGTAATCATTGAATTTCAGATAGTCTAATTCAGACCTCAGCCAAGTCTCTGAGATTAATGCTATTGAAATTTTTTTGTCTTATTAAGTAGAGTTCTATATCATCCTTTTTTTTGCTTCATACTTCTGGCATTCCATTGTAAAATCCTAATTTGTTTTTTATTATCCATTTTGCTCCAGAACCTCCCCTAGAATTTCCTTTAAGTGTCCTTCTTTGAATTGTTTGCATACCCAGTCCACTGCTTTAATTATTAGTTGTTTAATGATCTGCTGCCAGTCTCCCCCTTTCAGCAAGACTTTCATAATTTCTCCCATCGCGTTAACCTCTGTCTTCCCCTTAGAATTTTTCTTATTTTTTGTAGGCTTTACGCTGCTACCTGTAGATATTATTGTTGAGCCTGAAGCTTCTACCACCGCTTCTTCTTTCTTTTTGTTTTCCTTAGTTTTTTGAATTGTTTCGCTTTCATCTCTTCCTACGATTTTTTTTTGTTTTAATATGTCAGCATAGCTATTATTTAACATATTTTTTTTTGCTTCCTTGAAAGGTATGTTCATTTTTTTCATTGCTTCTTTGCAATTCTTTTCCTCTTGCCACTTTGGGCATTTTTGGCTGTTTGCCGCGTGGTTACCTTTGCAATTGATGCACGTAATTTCCTCATTTTTTTCGCAGGTTTTGTGGTTTTCACCACACTTAGGGCACGTTTCTACTGTACGTCCGCAATTGTTCGCGATATGCCCATATCGCCAGCATTTGTAGCATTGCATAACCCTGAATACATACGGTTCTACAGCAAAAGAGACTCCATATATGTAAATTGTTCTCGGCAATATTTTCTCCCCAAATTTAATACTGACTGACGAGGTCTTTGTCAGCTCTCCTGTATCACCTTTTCTTGTCAACCTCTTAAGGTTGATTACTTTTGCATCACTTTTGATTTCCATTTGCAGTTCTTGGAGGTCCATATCAATATCGACTTTTCTTATTACTCCATAAGAGCAGGAGTCATTCTCTTTGGTCACAAAACCGAGATCTTTGAGTTCTCCAGCTTGTTTCACTTTATCTGCTTCTTTTTCATCTTCTACTTGGATGTACGTCTTTAAATTTGTATTGTAAATTTTCTGTACTTTTACTCCTGCCTTATGCAGCATCTGCGCTATTTTCAATTTTAATGGAATTTTACTTCCCGTCGCTATCATGACGATGTTTTGGTTTCCCTTTGGAGTGACCCCAGAGTCTCTTCTGGGTTTTTTTCCAGAGGTCACCGTCTGCCATTCTTCTTCTTTTTCTCCAACCACTTCCTCTTCATCATCGTTTCTTTTCTTCTTCGTTTTTTTGGTTTCATTCACTTCCATCGTGGTGTTTTCCATTTTATTGCTTTTGCCGTTCACGCGGTCTTGGAATTCGCGCAACAGTGTGAACAAAAAACAGTGTGGACAACCCCTCGCTTCACAGCGTTTGACGCACTCCCCGCACAAAGTGCACTATCCGTGCAACAATAAATATTTTTCACTTTTTCTCAAGCACTGGCACTGATTGTCAAAATCACATGGGACCACACATGTTGAGTTTATTGTCAAATTCATTTACAAACAATATTATTTTTGTTGTATCCCGTATTTATAACCGTTCGCGAGTAACCAGGCGAATAGCGACCCGAGTACTCAAGCGAAGTTGTACAACCTCACTCCACCGCTGTTGGCTTCCGACTGATAAATAGATTATCTATAACATTTAAGGGATGTTCAGGCTAATGCTTTGAAAATACCATAAATGCTCCATTTTGACCTTCGTTGGGCATGTGAGCCCTTAATACTCAGATTCTAGTTGGTTTATTCTTGACAAATGTTTTTCAATTCGATGAATAGTTTTGTTTCATAAATTATATGTATTAAATGAATATCGTGAGACGATAGCGTGTACGTTTATCAAAATCCAAACGAAGTAGGTAACCTAAAGGTGAGGTTATATTGTGTCAATCATTCGCTGACATTCGACACGCGCGCCATCTCTTGACAAAAGTCATGTCCATTAAAAGTGATTGACTCGCGTAACGAGACGCTCGCGATACTGATCTATGGACGAAGAAAACCTCCATTGTTTACGGCATGTCTACGCTATATTACAGCGCTGCCTTTGCAATTTGTATTGACACCTGGCGGCCGAATCGCAAAACAATTTGTGTTATCGAATTTTATTCTGATAAGGATTCGAATACATACTACGTTTCAAACATTTTTGTCTACAACACTACACACTGAATCTGTAATATGATTTTTTCCATGTAAGTAATTTTAACATGGAACATGCTTTACTCATGATCTCCGACGCAAAATCGTCACGTAAAATAGACGTAGAATAACTATAAACGCGCAGCACGCCCGCGCCCCGCCCCGATTGCTTACGCGCGCCGATTATTTTTATTTTGCGCTTAGTAGCCAGACGTATTGTTCGTCTGTTATTATTACTTATTTAGTTTTATTATTGTAATTACATAATTTTCATAAAAGTAATATTGTTTGAATCCTTCGGATTCGGTTACTTTAAAAAATAAATTTTATTTCGAATTTTGACAACCAGCATTCGGAGAATCAGTAGGTAAAGCATGTTCCATATTTAATAATTTTAACCGTCAGAGTTTAAGTAACCATCATCTGAGGGGCCCAGGTGAGCGAAAAACAAACACATTGTGGACATTACAAATCATAAGTTTAAAACGTTCACAACATGACATGAAACATCATGATAGAGAAGAAAGAAAAAGAAAAGTAATAAAAAGGATAAAAATAAGAATATAAAAAAGTAATATAAACATACAAAAGCAGTGAAAATACAATTATACATCTATAGAACTTCAAAGAAGCACACCGAGTTTGCTAAGGAGACCCTATTTTAAGAATTTATAAAATAGCGTCCACCTAAACTCACCTCACGCAAGTGGAATATATCAACATTCGAATCAATTTGGTTGATTATAGTTATCGCCTTCCCAACTGGCATTATCAGTGGCAGGTTGGTTGCACCTTGGGAGAATAAACAACTGATGCTCCCTATTTCTAAGATAACTATCAGGGAGATACACTAGGTCAACACTGCAAAGTTCTCATTTATACCTCGTATAAGTCGAAAAATATAGATACGTAGCTAAATAAAGATCTCTTCTAAATTGCAGACTGCAGTATGTCCACAACTTACGTTAGAGACATTGCATATAGACACCACTTGCAGGGCTATTCTAACATATCACTTAACTGTAAATTAATAAAAAAGGTGATAAATAATATGTGTCGTATTTAGGTAGTTAATTATCCCGGAAAGTTAACTGTCAGTCGTGATGTTTTTTAACACGGCTTGTAGGGTTGTGGGGGCGCAAAATTTACCTCTTGCCCTGAGCGCCAAAAGACCTTGCTACGGTCCTGACGTCAGTTTAAACGTACACATAAAAAAATAATTCGCATGCATCATAGACGGATCGATAGTTTACAGGCCAAAGCAGTCGCCGGGAAAGTGACAGACGTCAGTCCCACTCAGTCCAACTTTTTTTCTAATTTTTTTTCAGTAAATTTTAGTCGATTAGTCGATCATCAGTATACGGTGTGTATTTATGTATGTATTTAAGATTTTTTGGCTGTATGAGATGGCAAACGTGATTGGGCAACACCCGAAGGCAAGTGAGCGGACAGCAATTGCTTACTTCGCAGCGCAGGGGCGGCTCTACCTTAAGGGTTTGTAGGGACCATCACCACATCTTTATCATGTCAAAAGCACACGTCCGCTATTTTTATCATTGCCATAATATACCTACCTACTTTATTACATGATTAAATGAACTATTTGATTTATTTTATCCATCTAAACCAGTCGCAATTTTATAGAAACATTTATTATTATCGCAATAAAGCAATAATTGTGAATTATGTAATAAAATAACATAATGATGATTACGCGGTATTAAAATAATTAATTAAAATTAAAAAAGCTATGGCGTCTATTTTTTGCTGACCGGGGTCACTCAGTCCCATCCCGTCGCCGCGGTACAAATCTCGTTCTACAAAGCATGTGAATGTATTAGCGTATATGCATACTGGGGAGCGCTCCTGTATGGCGTTGTTCAAAACTGATAAGAACTATTAATTAAGTTAATATTTTTATGCACGCTTTTTAGATGTGATTAAGTAACGACTCATATAATCATGTTATTTAATCTGAAAAATTACTCATTTCCTTATTAATAAAATCATATTATTATAGTACATAGGTAATGTATCATGAGAATGTAGGTAGGTATGCATACATAAAAAGTCGTCCAGCCGCCACTGATCCAGAGACTACAGATAAAAGAAAAGCTCTCGACAATATGTTTGAGATATTGTTTGACGCGATTTGGATGTGAGAAGGCGAAGCAGAGGAAAGCGTCGGCGCGTTGGAGCTATTAAGTTAAGGAGCAGAAGATCGAGTGTAGTGGAAAGTCTAGGTTGCTAAAAAGATAACAGAATTTCAATGTGGACACGATCCTCACCCACGAGAAGGAACGACCAAAAATAAATATTCAAATAATTACAAGATAAAATGCACTTTTAGACGGTCTGTGCAGTTGTCAGTTCAGTCTAAATTGTCAGTTAATCTCTTCGGACCCCAGGTATTGGAAGCTAATTGAAACTGATGCGTATACGTGATTCGATGGGTTTGCCAAAAGTTATTGTATCAGTTAACATCCCAGATTTCTATATATAGATATCAGATTTCTTTTGATGTCAAAAGAGGTGATGATTTTAATCTTGGGTACTTTACCAGTCTTTGCTTAATATACTTCTTTTCTTCAGCAATAAAACTAAAGCAGGCTCTGGCCTTCCATCCGGGGAGCACTGGGTTCAATCCCGGTGAGGACACTATATATTTGTGTAATTTTCTCAAAGCCTGAGTGTGATTGTTCAAAAATTACTAACAACCACTTTGTACGAAAAAGCAAGGACATAGTTATTAAAAATTACAAAAAAAAATACTAAAGCATATACACTGAGTCATTCATCATTCATATTATTGTACAGCACTATTATATAAGTATAAATGCAACGCCGTTTCCGAACTAGACTGTCAACATAACTGAGACTGAACGGAAAACTGCACTGACCGCTTAAAAGGACCTTTAGTTCGCGGAAAACAGGTGGCGATGAAAAACTGTGAAAAGAGCTATGAGGAAATATTTATGTAATACCGAATCAACTCTGGCAGGTGATGATGGTGTATTTTATTATGCTATGTTAGAATTGGTGTTAAATATATTCATATGTTGAGAAGCTTTGGTTGAAGGTCACCCTTTTTCATTAATAACACAAAGGGACAAAGTCACCTTTCGTTATTCACAGATCGCACCTATTATTATTTTTGAATGCTGCGCGATTTTCTTTACGTTTATAACATTTTGGAATCATATTAATTCAATGTCAATCAGTATGAACTCGAATATACATATAAAACCGTGAAAAGCTTTAAAGATTTCAATGGGGTTCTAGGAGGTTTTGACGCTTACTGGACGATTACAATCTTGTTACTGGTAAATTATGCGAAGACAGTATGTTGTATTTCATTTGTTTTTAATAAAGTCGCAAAATGTGTGTCCCTGATAGTGATCTTAGAAATCGGGAGTATCAGTTGCTTGTTCTCCCAAGGAGCAGAACTAACCTGTCATTGGTGATGCCAATTGGGAGGGAAATAACTCTGTTCAACCAAATCGCTTCGGATGTTGATATATTCCACCTACGTGATGATGAGTATAGGTGGATGTTGTTTTATAAATTCTTAAAATAGGGTCCACTTAGCTCATTCGGTGTGCTTCCATGCTTTATAATTTATATTTTTTTATAATTTTATTACTTTTCATACTGTTTTTGTGATACTGCATATATTTATTTCTTCTGTGTTTTTAAATATAATGTTGTGAACGTCTTAAATTTATAATTTGTAATGTTCACGATATGTAAAAAAAAAAAAAAAAAAAATTGAATTCAAAACTAAGTGCTTTGAATAGTAAAGTGATGATAAACACAAAACAAAAGTGATCCTAGTTGAAATTATGTTATCGCCTGAAGGAAGCATTCACCGAAGTATACGAATATATCATTGTGTGTATATCAGCATATTGAATTAAAGTTATCTGGATTTTTCTTTCGAATAACCTGTTATGAATCAGTAACTCCCCTCTCTATGATATCTCGCCAATGACAATAAATTGTCTTTTGCTTAATTCATCGACACCCTAAGTTACTAATTATGTACCATTGTTAAGAACTCTCCTGAGTTCTTTCCATTTTATTTATACACCATGTAATTATAAAGTGAGAATTGACGAATACACATCTCTGAAGATTAACATCCATCGAGTCTTATTACTGACATACACCTTCAACTGGACCGCGTGAAGGATCGAGGACCGTTGGTAAGGATTTCCATTGCCGAAAACATAACAAACCTGCAGTACTTTAAAGCAGCGGTCCCCAACCTTTTGGACCTCGCAGACTACTAAACTCAAAATCTTGAATCCCGTGGACCACTACCACGTATTTTCTTCCACACTTATTAAAAATTCGATATGTCAATATAATAATAAAAGAATTATAATAAATAAACTTATTAACACTGATATTCATTACGAAAAATGCAAAAAAAAAACTTTTAAAATTTAATTTAATTATAAAAGAATCAATACAATAAATTATTAAATTAATATGAATTCTACGTCAGCATAGAGGTGCATAAAATGACAGAAAGATAATCAATGTGACCTTTGTTGCTGCTTGTTCGAAACAAGCTGTTGGATTCTTGGTTCCAATGACGTTACTGCAACACGGAGAGCCGTTTGTATTTCAAGCCGATTGCGGTACTTCGTTTTAATTGCCGTAACTGATGAGAATGTCTCTTCACACAAATATGTAGTTGTTGGGAATCAAATTTTAAGGCCTTTTCACCCAACACTCGGTACTCGTTTTTAACAGAAAGCCAAAAATGAGATCTTGATACAGATGAGTGGAATTTACTTTTGGGACCATCGTCGGATGATAGATCAATTTTCTTTTTCTTTTATGTTCAAATTACAATTATTATCGATTTGTAAATGGATCTATTATCCACGTATTTCCGTGTCTGGGTCCTTTGGATAATAACGACAGAAAGAATAATATACTTACTGAAACTTTTTAATAAATACGAAAATTGCAAATATACTCAAATTACTCTGCGGACCACGAAAATTCTCTCACGGACTACCGGTTGGGGACAGCTGCTTTAAAGCCCACTTTTAATACTACTGCATCAATTTGTTAAAAAATGAAGACTCGCAAACTGAACGTAGAATCAATAAGCAAATAAATACTTAAAACAAATTTGAAAAATACTGATTATTTATAATGTTTACAATGAATAGAAATTCCATTACAAGTCTGAATGGAAATTTTCTTTGATTCTTGACTTCAAAAGGAAAATTTTCCGAAGTCCCTTAGACGCTTAGTTTTCTTTGTGTTGGCGAGTAATCTTATAAGGATATTTTTCTCGGAAAATTTATGCGCACAAAATAAATCGACCACATTGTGATATTCAAATCAAACACTGAATATATTATAATAATATTATTAAGGAAATGAATGAATCGAAATGGAGGAAACACCAATATACCTATTTTAACAAAGGGTAGGTATTCATACTGATATTATTGAAAAGAAAATTGGGAAATTTTCATATACTTGCCTTATAAGAATCTTATTATTCCATATTGTCGTTATCCACCGTATATAATTGGAACAAATATGTTCTTATTTATGAAAAGATATTTCAATTTCACTCAGTCTACACCAAAGTTTCCAAAACGTTTTAAAAATTATCATAAAGGTATAAATATTTATCATTATGTTTTCATAAATGTATGCAAAGTATAAATAAAAAGATAGATATAACTACAGTAAGTTGTTTTATAAAGATTTATTCTGCCAAACTTCGAACTGCGAAAGTCTGACATAAAGTATTTGTTAAGTAATTATTAATCATAGATGTATTAAAAGTAGAGATAGGCAACGATTTGGTTTCCTCATACAACTGAATGAAGCATGCCGACAACAGCCGATAACTTATGAGAAATGGCGACGCGATAAAAAAAAATGCAGGGCATCACGGAGGATTTACTTTGGTCATTATAACGTACCCACATAATATAATGTTAACGTGGAAATTTTGCCGCAAATTGATTATCAGCCTGTTTCACCATACTTTTTCACCATACTTGCCTGCTTCACCATACTTTCATATAACCTACCGCCCCTAGTTATTAATATATACTTTAACTTGTCTAGCTGTAACCCTGCTTTATAAATTTTATAAAGTAAAGTTACTTCCCTATTTTATAAATCACCATTACTGTGGAACCGGTGGGCGGTTAGAAAATATTACTACTTACAGAGATACAAAACTGGGCGGTAGGTATTCAAAGGTTGACTACCCCTGATGTAGAGTGTTGCGTGAGGAATAGTATATATTTTAGTAGACTCCCGGATTACCATCAACGATGGCCGAGCGGTTACGCATTATCATGCTTATAATGTCGTGGGTCCTGAGTTTGAATCCCGGGTTTGGCAAATTCACATTTTGTTTTTTTTCAATGTGTGTTTTGACCTAGAGAATGGCTTTTTATTAGTTAAAATAAAGCACAATATGAGGTTTTAAAGACGTGGTTATAAATATAAATGCAATTATTGTAGGAACTTATCTGTACAAAAATAATTCAGTAGTTTTCTTTGTTTGTATATATAAATAGCTGTATGATTGTAATGTTGTGGAAACCGGGTACAAACCCCGGGTCTGGCAAAATTCACATGTCGTTTTTCAATGTGTGTTTTGACCCAGATAATGGACTTAGTAAGATGAGCAAGTGGGTTACATCCATTTATCGTAAAAACAAAAATTTGTTAATACAACCTCCACTCTGTGAAGGCCCATACTATGATCTTCATATTATGATCAAACATGGCTTAAAATCTATTTCAAGTAACAAAGTTAATATACATTGTGTCCAATTAAATATAGTTTTAGAGATACAGCTGTTTGAATCTTACATATGAAAATGCTTACGAAATTTATTGAAGAAAAACAAATGATCTATAGATTGCAGTCATTGTTGTAAACACACAAGAATAATTTATAATAGTTAAGAAAATATTTTAAAATATATTAGGTATATATATATGTTTGTCATAAGTACAAAGGAAAATTATGAAAGCTGCAAACGTGCACTGAATATAATATAGATTAATAGTAAATAATAATTATAAATTTTCAGTAATTTATTGGTGATTGAATAAGAATGCACACATCATGGTTAAAGTAACCCCTGCTTTATTAATATTTATTATTGACATGGCAACACTCTAAATATGCATAATGCATGCAAAATATTTATTCAAATGGTCTTTTTTGGTTGGTGTTTGCGTAAATCATAAAATGTGAGCAACCTCCGCCCCTGAAGGTTTCAGGTCCGGCGCACACACATGTATGAACATTCATATATATATCAGTGGCGAGGGGTGGTGGTAGGCTGTAATTCTAATATAATAATGGAAATGTTAGACCAATTAATTAGGAAAAGAGTAATGACGAGGTATCCAATAGGGTTCCAGAGTTAAGGATAATTGGTAATTCAGTGGCGAAAGGTGGAGGTAGGCTATTAAGATTCGACATAAATAGTGAACACTTAACTTTGTCACTCATACTTATTTGTTTTCATTGAACTCAGAATACAATTTGCAGCTGGTGTCAGTTAGTTTTCAAAATTCAATTAAACCCTGCCTAAACCAAACCATAATAGCTTAGGTATGCTATGGGCAATCTAATAAAAATAATGCACACTTTTCAGTCATACTTATATGTTTTCGTTGAATTAAGAATACATATTACAGATGGTGTTGGTTAGATTTGTACAATTTATTAAACCCTGCACAACCAAACCATAATCGATAAAAAATATTCTTATATAATTATATAATATCTAAAGCAGTGGCGGCCGGTGATAATAAAATTAGGGAGTGCAAATAAAGACATGCATTTTTCTTTTCATGGTATTGAAAAAAAATCTGCAATAGCCTTCGTGGTGGAGGTAGGCGTATGCTAAACGACGCTTACATTCACGAACAGCATTTATTTGTTGTCAAAGTTACAAAGTTCAAGCCTCTGGTATGATAAGTATGATGCAAAAGGCAATAGGTACACACATTTTTCGATTTTTATTGTACCTAATTACACTTCATATGTGCTGACATAGTTACCATGTTTGTCACTCGTAACTGATGTAAGTATTTTAGACGTGTGTCATTGAGAAAAAGCCGTAAAATCCTCATTTGTCATCCCACATCATTATCATATGCGCGTTGTATCATTTTTATAAATACTGGGCATGGATCATTAGCTTTCCAACGGGATATCACTTGTATTAAAAATTTGCCACTTTTGTACACCTCCACTCCAAAATTGCACTCCAAATGGGACTGATTTGAAAGACATTCAACATCAAAAATAATAGTAAGTATAAGTAGGTATATTGTATGTATTATGTTACTGGCTTACTTTTCTGTAGATTTATTTATATTCAAATTATTTAGTGTTTAATTTTGAAATGTAAAATAATTATAAAATCGTATTTGTATGGTGAGATGGCTGTACCTAACTTAATTATCTCAATATTACTCTAATAGATATGTTGATTGATTCAATATTAACATGGCACATCAAACAACAGAGCATTTACCTCATAACGTCATAACGTATGAAATAATAATATACCTAGTATTTTTAAATACTGCGCGGGAACTTTTTACCTACTTCATACGTACGTACAATAATATTATTATAAACGCGCCAGTCAATCGCGACATCTATTGGTTATACTTGAAGCACTAGGAGGGAGGACATTGCTCAAAACAAGGTAAAAATTGTACGTTCAGTGAGGTTACATTTCGGCAGCATGCAAAAAAATCGTCTACGGTCGGGCACTCGGGAAGTACAGGTCGTCTTTCGAACATTCAACAAATACTATGAAAGACGTACATGATGTATACACATCTCCAGCTCAGCGGCTGGTTAAAAATACGCCAGAAATACTTACGTGGATGCGCTTAGCGGATGGGCGACAAATTATAGATATTTTACAATAATTAATTGTTACAATAAATGTAGTTATTTGAATACGTACATATTATTACATAATAATTTGGGAGATCAGTGCACATTTGCTCCTATACAAGAGCCGTCCCTGATCTAAAGTTATGTGTGGTTTAATAGCATAATTTAAGATATTTTGTAGAATATTGTATGACTGAATATTATCTACTATGGCTTGGATTAGGCAGGGCTTAATTGAATTTTAAAATCTAACAAACACTATCTACACATTGTTGTATTAGTTCAATGAAAACAAACACGTTTCACTGATAAAGTTTAGTGTGAACTATTTATGTCGGATCTTAACAACCTACATCCACCCTTCGCCACTGATACATAAATGCACATACCGAAGTTGTACCTAGGATGAAACACAATTTTATGACGAAAACTCTGACAAGAATATCAGGCGAAAATCTCGAAAGTTCTTTGAGATTATGCAGAATTCTTATAAAATCATCACTCTGAATAAAATTCACTTATTTACTATTTGTCGTTATTTTATATTTATAGCAATATTTTTTAAACCATAGTAGGTATCAAGATATTATTCTCTATTTATTGAATTATATTTAATATATTATTCGGTATGATTTTACTGTAATACACACAAACAAAAGACAATCTTTAGGCAAATGTACTTATTTTTTAATTACACCTGATTAAAATGTCATCACTGCGAGGTCATTGATTTTAATAAAAATGTCATAAAATACTATGATATTAAAAGTGTAAAAGAGACCTTTAATTAAAAAAATATTTTTCTACAGGTAATATGTCGAATTGTATGCAAAAATCAATAAGGCTGACACCCATCAGATAAAAAAATGTTTTTACATAATATACTGTTAATTTATCCATACGTACAAAGATAACGTATCATATATTGTCAGTGTAACTAGAAAACCATGAATAAATCATTATTACAATTGTTCAAGAGACACAAAAACTTTTATGTGGGCATAGTAACAAAGTTTTTTTTTATTTTTCCATATTATTATGTTTGATCGCGTTATACGTGGGTTTTCTTATGGTGTTATGTTTTGAACATACATCATTTTGTAAACACTTCTGAGAAAATATATTATAACCAATAGAAAACATCTCTTTGAAAAAAGTAAGACACCCCGCAGGAATCAAACCTGCATCTCTCGGGTATCGCGCCCACGCACATAGTCCACTATGTTATGGGATATACTTAATTACGACAGATATTAACTATTGGCTTTTTAATACTCACTGAAGCGCTTTCCAAATTGAGCTACTATTTGCCGATCGGCTTTTGTATTTTAAATCAAAGTAGGTATTACTCTAATATTTTTGGTTTTCAACTTACTTGAACTTTCTAATAATTTTTAATTAACATTTTTTTTATTCAACGAATAATTCAAAAGATTTAAGAATGTAACATTCTAATTATTGAACATACATAATTTCATTCCATTTGAGTTAAATTCAAATTTCATGAAATGATCCCTCGGTCGGTAGTATTAATTATTTTGCATAGTAAGTTGTAAGAAATTTGTAAGTACATGTCTATTATTTGACTTGGTAGCTTACATTGTAAAGCTTCTCTCAGATTGTGATATTTTATTAGAGGTTTTCAAATTACGTTCTTAGTAGGTACAATGAAATAGGTAAAATTAAATATTTCCTCTTAGTAGAGTGTTTCTGCGAATATTTTCATCCACGACTAATAATAATAATATTTGTAATTGTAGTATGCAATTGTTGCAAAAATTTGTTGAGTACACAATCTTAGCAAAGGCGGCTCTGCCTTAAGGGTTAGTAGGAACCATCCCCACATCGTTATCATGTCAAATAATTACAAGATAAAAAGAACTTTTTATATACAACGTTTTTAAATTTTCTGTTGAATCATATAAACTTGACTTGACTAGCTTAAACGATCAAAAAAATTTGTACTTGATAGAAATAATACTGAAATGTCATTTTTACATGTCATATTGATTTCCATAGTAACGCACGTATATATTAATAATTTAATTGCTAGGACCCCAGACCAACCGATAATGGTGTCGAAATAACTTTTCATACAAAACAGAATTAACTGAAAATGAATTCAATTCAACTTAAAGATGTCTAAAAGCATTGAAAAAAATGCATTGGCATCGAGTTCTGATATATTCTAAAAGTTTCAAATGTCTAGCTAGTCGGGAAGTTAGTTAAAAATCGATTGCAAGATTTGTACCGGTCAAAGAACCACCAAACAACTAAGAATACGAGCTAAGAGAAACGTTGTAAAATACTCGTCCGATATCATTGTCATAATAAAACTACTTAATTACATGATTAAATGAACTATTTAATTTATTTTCCGACACATTTTTATAGAGATATTTATTGTTATTATACAAATAAATAAAGCACTGACCGTAAATTATGTAACTAAGTACATATTGATGATAACGCGGTATTAAAAGAATTAATTAAATTAAATACGCCCTATTTCATGGTGACACCTATGTACAAATTAAGAAAGCTGTAGCGTTTAATTTTCGTTAACCGGGGTCACTCAATCCCATCCCGTCGCCGCGGTACAAATCTCGTTCTACAATAAATTAATGATGTGAATGCATTAACATTAGTATACGGCTACGCATACTGGGGAGCGAATCAAATAAACCCTATGTAAGTAAAAACGCTCGCTATATGTCATTATTGAAAACTGATAATGTTAAGTCTATAATAATAATTATTAATAATTTAGTTATTATTTTGAAGTAAGTACGTTTTTTAGATGTGATTAAGTAACGACTCAGATAATCATATTATTTATTCTGAAAAAATACTCATTTCCTCATCATTAAGATCATATTAATATTAGTAGCTTGGTACATAATGTAATGAAGGTATGTATATTTAAAAGGTAATCAATGGTTAAGCCCCACCACCTGCCACTGAATCTTAGTTTAAGGATGATAATCATTGAAGTCACTTACCATATACACATGACATAGTAGGGCGTCCAGCAAACAAAGAAAACAAGGACTATGGTGATGGTCATCTTCAGGGTCCTTGATCTCGCTCGGCCCAGGAACCCAAGACTCGACCGTCGCATCTTATCTATAGGAAATAAAAAAAAATTAAAATAAATATGTTTTATGCAGGGTCTTTTGTTTTGGTGTGACGACAGAGAGACTTCAGACCATTGGAGTTCCCAATATTCATGGTGGTTTCCCCTCTAAATTTATTACCTCTCTACGGGGCTTTTTTGTCATGTATCGCGGTGGAACGGCGTTCCGGCACCTGTTTTCACGGTATTTTAAATGTTTCAAAAGCAATTAGACGAAACAATGTTCACACTTACATAGTACAAGTTTATTTTCCTGAATCATCTCATATGAAAAGACATATCCTGAAAAACTATCGCATTTGATATAGGCATTGAATTCTATTACCATTTCTTCATGTGAATGTGAATTTTTGCAAATGAATCTAATTAAACCCCCAATAAGAGCTTCGTTGAAGACCAAAACAGTTTCGGCACTTTTGTTCATCAAACTCGTTGGATCACCTTTGACACTTTTTGATCCTTCAAAATACGTTGATCGGTAGTTACTCAGTGGTAGATATTTTTTTGAAATACGCCATTTCTATTTGCATTTCATTCCAGCAAAAAAATGGCTTATTTCAAAAAATAGTACTTTATTCTTAGGTCAATAATTATTATAAAACAATCATTATTCGTAGAATATTTTATTACATTTAAATGGTCAAGGAAATAGCTTATAATCAGTATCTTTAGAATTATCTTCAAATGTGGTAATCTTGCCCATTTTTTGAATAATAAAATGGCTAATTCTTGTCAAATTTGGGATCACAGAGATTATAAATATAATTTTTTATCGTAAATATTTCACTATAATAATGTCAACATACATTTTACTAATGGTTTTATAAATGCGTTTAATATAAAAATTATAGGAGTAAAAAATCGTAACACAACTGCACATGGATGTACTGAAATATGACTATATTCTAAAACATTAGATCGAGATGTTTATTAAAAGAATACTATTTTATGTAATAAAAATACTTTATGCAGTCATCAAATGTTTAAAATAAATATAAAGGATAATAAGGCTTCAATATTATATAAATAGATTATCTACAACGTTTAAGGAATGTTCAGGCTAATGCTTTGAAAATACCATAAAATCTCCATTATGACGTACGTTGGGCAAATGGGCCATTAATATCACTGGATTGTAAACACTTGCAAATTATACGACTTAGAAAACTGATTATGAGTCTTACAAATAACACAACAGTGGTGAAGGGTGACTTTTGGAAAGAGGTAGGTTGTGGAGATCTGAAAAAAGAGCATACTTTTCAGGTATACTTACGAGAAATAAGAAAATAATACGATATTACTACTAATGAATAGGTACACACTAATGAAAGCAACACACTAATTCAATGAAATTTCAAAAACTCACTGACGACATAAAATTGAGCGATGAGTTTAAATTTAAAAATCTTTTAGAAAAAAAAAATTGTTTTTAAAAACAATCTATATTTACTAATATGCGATTAAATGCATTATAAATTATTTTTTAAATTATCTAATTATTAATTTATTTTGGACAAAGTGCACGACGACAATATTATGCGCGAAGGTTTTAGGCTCTGCGATAGGAGCCTACCATATGTCATACAATTCGATAGACTGACCGAGGTTACGGATAAAAAATTATCACAACTCCTTGAGAAATGGCGCGCTGTTGTATATTTTTTTAAAACCTTTGCAGGCTGTTTTGTAATCTGTATGCTACGTTCCAACATATTATACGACATATTATGTCGTTGGTAAATTAGATTATTTTAATGTTATATAAAATTATCAAGTGATTATATAAATATGTTTATATGCAATTAAAAAATATTTTTCTTAAGAAGGTATGCTTTGAATAATCGACTAGTATGGAGTCTTCGCCACTAAAACTCAAAGACACTATCTGGAGAATGTAACTTCTTTAAAAGAGTGGGGTTAGACACTTTTGAACACCTTTCTACAACTTATCAAATCCACTACTATTCTTTCTTTTTCATACTTTATTGCACGTCATTTTCGTAAAGGATCTTGAAAAGTTCATTCCAGGATGCTCCTAACACAACTTTGAATGGTTTTTCTCATTCTTTATGCTGCAGTGCAGGAGAACAATGTCACTTCAGTCGTTATGCGATGTATGTTCATCCACAAATTTTATCTTCCTGTTTTCGTCTGGCACAATTCGAAAAATTAAGTAAGATCATTCGTGGTATCTTCTAAACCTTTAATACAACCTTCTTGCTTGCTCTAAAGACGTTCTACCTTGACTTCTGTCTTGTTTACTGGAATGAGTGATTGATTTGCTATTAGAATTCGTTATTACAGCCTTATTTAATAGCTTATCAGTTAAGGTTATATTAACTTTGAAAATGTGTTACACGCTGTCAGCTGATGAAAAATATGGCCAGTCTGTCGATAACGGCGCGATAAAACGTGCAGACACTTTGGGCCAGCTATAAAACATTATGACTGATGACTGAAATATGATATTGTTATGTTATGATGCAATATTATCGCGATACGAAGTAAATTGCAATATTAATAGTAAACAATAACAGCTTATCTATTGTTTATTTATAAATACTGATTCGTGAGAGATGTTAGAGATTTGTGGTGGCTGAATGATACACTCAGACAGCAAATAATTAAAAAAAAATGACAAGTCTCATCGGATGAGTATAATGCAGCGCCATCTTTAGATTAATAAAGCCTGAGCATATCTTTTTGCACAAGCAACGAGTGGTCCACTGTTCAACTTTCTCGTTT
Source organism: Rhyacophila brunnea (assembly GCF_057557595.1). Classification (NCBI taxonomy): domain Eukaryota; kingdom Metazoa; phylum Arthropoda; class Insecta; order Trichoptera; family Rhyacophilidae; genus Rhyacophila; species Rhyacophila brunnea. The sequence goes on along the minus strand of NW_028232816.1, from coordinate 10,768,287 downwards.
CAAATTGAATTATAAAACATTCTCAAATCAAATATATTAACTATCAGAGTTATTTATAAATAATATACATTTCTTTTATTAATTTTATTCAGCTGTCACATTCAGACTAGTCCTTCACACAAAAATCGGTGGTAATATCGATTTCCAAAAAATATGTAGCATTTATCTATACATTACATTTGTAGAAGGTGTGTTGATGCTAGCTAATGGTAATATTAATCTGAAAGAAATCTAAAACTAAGAATACTCCGACAAGTGAACACGACAGGCGCGTCAGTATGAGCACTCTATAGATTATGGAACAATGACAGGCAATGACAGGTCATCCATAGACAACGGGAGGGGCGGAAAAGGTAGGACCAGTCGTGAATGTTTCGGCTTTCTACTTGAGTCGGCGTAGAGTTGGCAATGGTATAATGAGATTAAAACAAACATGTCGGACATGGGACAGCTGATTATGACGTCTGGCATGAAAAAACTAGTTAATGACATTACAATATTTTTTCAAACTTTCGGCGTGCCACATGATGTGTGAAAGCATTCTGAGGCTTCTTCCATTTCTAGGTACCCTAACAATATAATATATGTTTTCTTCGACCTTACATAGCATTAAAGTGCCTGTCAACGTTCATGGATTTACTGGCAGCAATAGTGAATATTTTAAACTATCGTGACAATAACTCTTTTCACGTAAAAGTGCTGGCTGTCTCTCCAATCTCATTCTTCAACACTCAAGAGTAAGCGAGGTGCGATGTTGTAATTTTATAGTACTATTTGACAGGACGTATTGAAAATCGGTTTATCTCAAAATGAGTAGTTCGTTTTTTTGCCGGCGGGTTCGCCACTAACGTTCTACCGTGCAGGCGCAGATCGAATTTATGTTACTGTCACATGAAAATTCAGAAGCTTCCAAACTTGTTTGATTCATACATGCAATCTTGCCAACTGCAAGATAATATATGTTTACCCATGCATTTTCTTACTGTCAACAGTAAATCTATGCACGTGTAAACAGGGTATTACTTCGACAGATTTTGCGGTGAAATCGAGTATATTGATGGCCTATTCATGTTAATATCGCGTAAGTGACTTTTTACAAATTATACATGAAGCTAAAAAAACTAAATATTTTAATAACCCGTATCTGACTGTTAATAGTTCACACATGTTGTAATTAGATAGCATGCCAATAACGCGTAACGTAAAAATTGGTAAGCACATAACGCCTAATATAATGATAACATCCAATAAAATGTGACATATAATTATATAAAGATGAACATCCAAATTTGTTATATCACTTAATGTTTAACCTTTTAATAAATATTTCGAAAGTGACATATTGAAGCTGAATTCAACACACGTCATGCAACACGCTTGACAGCATATATGCAAGATACGGGCTATTACAGGTTTATTCCTGCAATATTCAGATGAAATTACTAAAATGGCTGTATTATTTTTGTTAAAATAACTACAGATATGGAAATATCGCTGTCGATATTTTTAGTACATCAAAAAGTCATTTTCGTCATATAGGTCAGATACCTACGGGGTGGGGTATTGATATCAAATTATCGAATTCGTAAACGACTATATTCTGAAGAATTTCAGAAAGTTTCACTAATACAGGCTCGTAAGCAAATTCAGAACATAGAACGATATTGTAAATAAGTTATCCTTTATTATCTCATTTTCACTGACTGATCGTATAACAGTCGGTACAGACTAGGTAGCAATATGTGCTGATTTTCATCGAATAACTACTTAATAAGATAATATCTTTTTGGTCACCCACGTTGGTCGCGCGGCTTAAGCGTTGGTTTGCCCTATAGCGTCGTGGGTCCCAGGTTCGAATCCTGAGGCTGACAAGTACACGTATTGTTTTTTCAATTTGTGTACGATTCAGAGTATGGACCTAATAGGCTGAGCAAGTGGCTGACATCCATTTATCGTAAAAACAAAATCTGTTAATACAAACCACCACTCTGTGTAGGCTCATATGATCCTATTAGGATCGGATATGGTCGAAGAAGAAGAAGAATATTTACAGAAAAGCATACCGTCTATCGAATCCCGTGACCTCCTGACGATCTCTCTGAGGATGGACGCGTAGCAATAGACAATAGCGACCAGGGGTGCCGCGTACATCAGCGCCATATTGAGCAGAGAATACATCAGCTCGTGGGAGTAGGAGCTGAACGAGTTGTACGAGATGCACTGCGTGTACCATGTCACGTTTGGGTGGGATTCTACGTGGAATATCACCATCTGCAAAAAAGTAAAAGCATTTATATTAAACATGGCTTGGTTAGGCTTGTTATATTTTCTTTCCTATGTAGCTAACTATCTTCTCACTTATTTTACCAAGATATATCAATATTCACTCTTAAGCGCGAAATATAATATTATGGTGCATGTCGCGGACTATCATGTGACGTCACAGTAAGCTGCCGCTACAGGAAAAAGTGTGTAATGTCGTTTTTCTTGGTGTTTAAAATGTTCAGACATCAGACTGATGCTCCCATCCCTTTAAACTGCTTCTAAAAACTCCTAAAAACATCCCTGTCAGTTAGCAAAATCTGCCGAAATCACCAAAATATCGCATCGACACAATAAATCATCGACACCTGCATGACGTTTTGAACGTTTTTATCATATTCTAGATGTCTACACTTTTTCGAATCATGTCAAATCACGTTTTTTGTCTTTAGTGGTTGGCACTATATATTTTCTATAAGACTATTGTCTATTATCTATGGTCTGCAGGTTGGGTTCTGTTCAAAATATTAACTATGGATATAATATTACAAGTAATTTTAACGTACGCACACGTAGAAACTGTTAAAATTAGTCAAGCTTAGCATAAATAATTAATAATAATTCTAAATACTAATATATTGCAATTGGCACTCTCTATCATTGAATTTATACAGATAGTGATCGTTAAAAATATTTTGCGGAATGACGAAACCATAGACTAAATTTGTCGCCGTGATGGCGTGACAGTGCCGTGACATGCATCTCAATTTGATCATAACTTTACGGCCATAAGCTTGTTTACTTCCCCTTATTCATCATCCTAGAAAACTACTTAAAACAACCAGACTCTCTTGATATTTCGATCCGCAACGGGCGACACAATATTGTCAACAGCTGTTATTTAGTTTGAAGTCTCTGAATGATCGATATGTCATTTTTACTGTGGTGCAAAATAAAGATTACACAGTATTCCCTCCACCTATATCCCCCCTTTGAATAATCGTGTCCGGAAACTTGTACGTATGCAGTTCGCCGTATCACGCTTCACCGTGAAATGTTGTATCGGAAATATATGACAGCATATTAAAGACAGTCCAACCTCTTTGAGTCGTATTTATAGTACTGACATAAAATTCATGTCTAAATAAAACACCGTTCTTGTCGGTGGTCCCTACGATGGCCGCGCGGATTAAGCGTCGACATATAGCGTCGTGGGTCCCAGGTTCGAATCCTGGGTCTGGCAAGTAGACAAATTGTTTTTTTTTTAATTTGTGTATGAGTCAGAGTATGGACCTAATAGGTTGAGCAAGTGGCTGACATCCATTTCTCATAACAACAGAATCTGTTCATACAAAACCTCCACTCTGTAGAGGCCCATATCATGATCTTATTAGGATCGGACATGGTATATATATATGTTGGTTTACACTTTACAGGAAACTGGCAGCAAACAAATTTTTAAAATAGCCGATATACTGGATTATTAAACTTGTTAGGTTAGGTTAGCTTAGGTTTTTGTTTTTGAATTCATAAATTTTGCCAAAACCAGCCATGAAAATTGAATTAATGTTCATATTGAATCTAATAAAGTTGGAGACCGTATAGTTTACGGTCATCTCTTTCCGATAAGAAAGCCCAGTGACGTCCCGTGGGGGTAGGCAGATTGAGCGTCGCTTGGGGGCGGCAGTTACTCGAAGGGCGGCAAATCGAGGAGAATCATTTGGTATATATATAAATGGCTACGTAAGCTGAGTACCTACTTAATAACGAAGATAATCTTTCCTTTTAAAAAATCAGCTCATTGGTTGGAAACAAAATGTATTGATTAACATAATAGGCTTAACAGGACTGTATTTTTTTCGTCGGGTTCGCGATGTCTAGTTTACTTCCGTTGCCCTTCGATGTCCTTGGTGACCAGAAACGACACGAGCACGGATGATAAAAAATATTGTATAAAAAATAGGGCGGCATTTTGTCTAGGGACGTCACTGAAAAAACCCATAGCGATCTGTGCCACGGTGAAATGTTTACACGTTACAATTTACATGTAACCTTGAATAATACAACATACGAGGGTGGGTCAATAAGTCCTTAGAAAAGCCGACAGGTGGCGCGACTAGTACTGTAAGCGGTTTGTTTTCATGCAGCGGCACTACCAATTCAGTATGCTGCGAAGTTTCAATCAGATTGGTCGGGTTGTTGTGTGTTTCTCGTACATTTAAAAAAAAAATTGCTTGTGGAAAATGGAAAAATGAAAAATGGAGAAAATTGAGTTTAGAGCTGTTATTAAACATTTTAATATAAAAGGGTTAACAGCAAAGGAAATAAAAAATGAGTTGGATTTAGTTCACGGCATATCTGCTCCTTCACTTGCAACTATTTATAACTGGTTAAATGAATTTAAACGTGGTCGTACATCAACAAAGGATGAACCACGCTCAGGACGTCCTGTAGAGGTGACTACACCAGAAATGATCAATAAAATCCACGATATGGTGTTAAGTGACCAAAGATTAAAGTTGAGTGAGATAATTGAGGTTACAGGGATCTCAAAAGGTAGCGTCATTTCTATTTTACATGACAAATTGGGCATGAAAAAAGTTTCTGCAAGATGGGTGCCGCGTTCGCTCACAGTCGACAATAAACGCAATAGGGTGGTGGCCTCTAAAGCCCTGTTGTCGCTCATGCAACGCAATCCGGATGAATTTTTTCGTCGCTTTGTGACTGTAGATGAAACATGGATACACCACTATACTCCCGAGACAAAAGAACAGTCAAAGCAGTGGATTGCGAAAGGCGAACCATGTCCAAAGAAGGCGAAAACCGTAAAATCAGCTGGTAAGGTTATGGCTACTGTATTTTGGGATGCACGTGGAATTATTTTCGTTGACTATTTGGAAAAAGGAAAAACAATAACAGGGGATTATTATGCATCTTTATTGGACCAGCTAAAAAACGAAATTGAAGAAAAACGGCCTCATTTAAACAGGAAAAAAATCCTCTTTCATCAGGACAATGCCCGTGTTCACACATGTTTACGATCAATGGCTAAAATTGAAGAATTGAAGTTCGAATTGGTCGACCACCCACCGTATTCGCCAGATTTAGCCCCCAGTGACTTTTTCCTTTTCCCAAACTTAAAAAAATGGCTAAGTGGACAACGTTTTTTTTCAAATGAAGAAGTCATCGATCGGACAAATGCTTATTTTGAGGACCTTCCGAAAACTTATTTTTCTGACGGTTTAAAAAAAATTGAGAAACGTCTAACCAAGTGTATTGAGCTCCAAGGAGATTATGTTGAGAAATAAAAAAAAAATACAAAAATAAAAACTGTTTTAATGCTTTTTTCTAAGGAATTATTGACCCACCCTCGTATCTATTATACTAGTCTGCGGTATAACCAAGAAAATATAATATATAACATCTAGTATAATCACAAAACACAATCTCTTGGCAACGACTTCACATCAAAAATAATCCTCAAGCCTCAGTTTTTTTCATTCGCATGAGTTGGTCGCTATCGATTCTGACAAATCTTGTTTGGTACATACCAAACTAATTAGATACACCAAACCGCAAAACGTCGTCAGCAGACTTGACATAGAATGCTTTTTTGGAGGACATACGCTTGTGTTTTACGGTCGAGATGCACCAACCGCACTGAGACCACTGTCAGTATAATATCCGTAGACCTACTACTTAGACTTTACATAAATGTTTGTCCACGAGTTCACAAAATAATGTATAATTTCTTTTCGGACAATTAAATATGTACCTATATTGATTCAGTGGCGAAGGGTGGAGGTAGGCTGTTAAGATCCACCATAAATGGTGCACACTAAACTTTGACAGTCATACGTATTTGTTTTCATTGAAATAAGACTACAATTTACGGATGGTGTGGTTAGTTTTTAAAATTCAATCAAACCCTGCGAAAACTATGCCATAATAAATAATACTCAAAAAATACTCGTCTATCTATAAAATATCTAAAATTATGCAATTAAATCATACATAACTTTGAATATTAGATAGAAAAATAATAGTAGATATAGTTTGGTTTAGGCAGGGCTTAATGATTATATTATTTGATTAATTATTTGTAATTAAATGAAACACAATTTTATAAACTTTTTCCACTTTTTAATTAAATTTGGTTTCTGGTGACTGGTTTCGTCCTCTTCAAGGGGACATTATCAATGAAAAAAAGAAGAAACAATAATATGTGTAATCTGTATTCTTAATTCAATGAAAACAAATAATTAATATGAATGAAAAAGTGTGCACGTCGTATCGCCCAAACTATACCAAAACTATTCGGTTTGGTTGAGGCAGGGTTTAATTGATTTAAAAAAAAAACCAACGCCATCTGTAAATAATTGTAGTCTCAGTTCAATAAAAACAAATAAGTAGGACTAAAGAAATTCAATGTGCACTTTTTATGGCGGTTCTTAACAGCCTACCTCCATCCTTCACTACTGGTATTTACTAGGGAATAATTTTAGTTTTGTATTATAATTGTCTGTTAAAATAATGAATAAATTCATGCAGTCTTCATTATGTAAACGTCAAATTTGTGTTGTTACGTCAAACGCAAGATATGACACGCTCGTGCGGCCACTTTTGGAAGCTCGATGTTAATTCGGATATTTTCGTATTTACTTTCTCGGTAATCTTCGACACGATCGTGCCAAAAAATAAGAATTATTCCAATTCGGTCATGACTTCAGAGAATAACTTAAAAGTGTCTTTTAAAGATCGTCGGTGATCGTGGCAGACGGTCGGCCTGAGAATCTTCCAGTGTAATTTGAGCTTATTTATAGCAATTTAATATTTTCAATAATATCGATTTTGTTTTTGAACTCAACATTACTAAAAGACTTATCATTCAACAGTGTCAAAATCGGTAACGTCTCATGCGAGCAGATAGATTATGCGTTGCTAAGAGACGGACAATGAAGACAGAAATTGCGAATATTGCAATAATATAATATTGTAATTCAAAGACTTCCGTTATATTCATGTTTTGTTCTAAATTCATAGAAGCTCTTACGCTAAATATTGATTTATAAAGTCTATTTACCGGAATGAATTTAATTAATTAAATTAATTAAAATACGATGTTAATTAAATTACGATGTTTGTAAAATGTAAACCATGTAACCATTCGAATGCATGGATTTATTTGAAAAGTTACAACACAAACATAGACACACTCGGTCTTAATCGAGCGTATCACGAGTCCCTACGTTTGGATGTGGAGCATCAACAGTTTTTTACGCCTGGGAATGTCTCAGGAGTAAATGCCCAAGACTGAGATAGCCACGCTCTCTTTATTGCAAGACGTAATTTGATAAAAAAAAAGTGCCATGGGAGAGAATGGCATAAAAAGATTCAAAAACAAAGCTAAAACTATACAGACAAACACAATTATGTGAAGAGATCTTCACGTCCGCAATAAAACAAAAAGTCCGCAAATTTTAAAATGCAGTATAATTAGCCTTTGTGAACGAATTATTCGTTGAATAAAAGAAATGGTTTATTAAAATATCATAATGTGTTTTTATACCTATTTGTAATTTTATATAATATCTTTAAAATGCCATAATTTGATTATTTAAGCCGTTTCGCTTCACTGGTGACAACCTTGTGTTTGGACGAACTTTAAATTCGGTCAGAAAATTAAACAAAAAACACACAAAAATCATAAATTTCTTGCCTGCGGCGTACTGCAAATTGCCGATGCGATCCAAGCTGTCGCCAATAAAGCTCTCCCCCTGCGCTCTCCTCCACTCAGCTGTAGTGGTCGCAATACAGCATAATATCTAGAGGAGAGACAAAAAATGCAATTACCAAAGATGTTAAAATTTTTTATAATATTGATAATGGCATCTAAATGAATAAAATTTATGAAAAAAAATTCCCTGGTCTACTGATTTTTTTAGCTTCAGATGACTTTGAATTATTGCAGGTTCATTTGAAGAGTACTTGTATTCATACTCTACTATAACATTCTTTTATAATTTTATTTTTTGTTTCTTTGTTAAACACCACAACAGGCCGTCAGCCCAATAACAGTGGCAAAACTTCCAGGCTTGAGGAATTTACATATTAGATTATGTAAATATATTTTGACCTCATCGGGAATCGAACTCGGAGCTCCCGCATGGAAGGCCAGTGCCTTATGCACTGCACCACGGGAGCCACCAAATTATAAGTTAGATAGTGTATAATTCTATTTGACTCCAATTTGACGTTTCACAAAGAAGACATTGCAATGTAAAATTTAAGTTTGTATCGATATAAACTCTCTCCTAGAAACTTCCAAGCAATTACGACTTTATCTCTACACACCTAATCATTCCCACACCTTCATACAAGAATGGAATACAATTTTACTAATGAATACTTTAAATATATATACAATATATGTATTGTCCAGGCAAGAAGAAACATCTTGATACAGTTTACATCAAGTTATAGGAAAACTAAATAATTCATTTTATTGATTATCTGTCTTTACCTGTCCACGCTGATACAGATGAGCACAAAGCTGGAGAGGTAAAGGCCGAAGATTCTCAGGAAAGCCATCAGTCTGCAAAGGGCGTCACCAGCTCTCCACCACACCGTCCACGCCCAGGCTATCTCCAGAGGCATCATCAGAAATGTCACCTATACCAAAGCAGATATAATATACAGATTAGTAGGGTACAAATTATCTATTAGAACAGTGATACACAAACTTAGCAAAGTACTTACTTGAATACAACAAAATTAAAATTTTCTAGTAAGCTATATCGTGCAGATACATATTATGTACGTAATGCAGAGTAGAAAGTGATTGGAGTAACTGATATGTAACTTTTAAATTAAAAATAATAAAATAAATTCTAATGGATTTAAGTTTTGTACTATTCCATTTAAGTCGTTTTTTGCGACCCGGGTTTCGCCTTTCGGCATCTTCAGGCACTATACACGAATACAATTAATTATTATTATATAACAAATTAATACAAACAAGTGGGTAAAAACTTTATCATCTACCTATTAAGTCAAGGATCACGATAAAAATATAACCAACAAATTATGAATAGTTGAAGTGTTTGTAAAAAAGCGTCGGCCTATAACGTCGTGGGTCCCAGATTCGAATCCTGGGTGTGGCAAGTACACATATTGTTTTTCAATTTGTGTATGAGACAGAGTATAATAGAACTAATAGATTGAGCAAGTGACTGATATCCATTTCTCGTAAAAATAAAATATTTTAATACAAACCTTTACTCTTTGGTGGCTTATATGATTTTATTGGGATCGGACAAGGTCGAAAAAAACAACTTATACACTGCTACGAAATTTGAGAAGCGCTTCATTTACATGTCTTTTAGCTAATTTTGTCGTGATTACGAAGGATGCAGGTGGCTATATCGGTAATGCACATGGAATCCATTATATGCAGGTTTTCGTCCTGTCCAGCATATTTTTTTTCTAATATGCATGCTTCTGAGGTATTTCCAAATTACATAATATGTTCGATACAGAATATAACAATTTTAAATTATGGAAATTATGCGTTGAATAAAAACATAGTTCATTGAATTCCCATATGTCAATATCAGAAATTAAAAGATTTATTTGCATACCATCATGCAGCGAAAATGAACTATGTAAACTACTAACCATGGCCCCACATCTTGAAGCGGGCCCCCAGGCCACAATATTTGGCGGACCCTCAACCTATCGCTGGGGTTAGGAGCAGTGCTCTACCATAGTTTCCCAAATGGTATTCTGCAGAATTTGAGGGTTCCGTGTAAAATAAAGGGTATTCCGTGTATTTTTAGCAATGTTTGGTATTTTTAAATGAATCTGCTTGAACTGTCGGCACTGATATAATGAAGTACTGCAGCCCTATGTTCTAACTAGTGATATAAAGTCACCCGACGACATGACGTAATTGTGACGTCAGCCAATACACGCTCGAGGCAAGCCGCATAGATATTATTATGCTGAAACACCTATTTGTGTATGGGGACAATGGATAACGCCACTATTTTAGTAGCGTTATTTTCTCGAATGCTCTTATCACTCTGGTAGTACGTCACAATGATGTCATATGACGTCATGTCGACCGGGCGACTACAACTCGCAAGTTCTAACTTAAGGCCCCTGATCGCGAATTCCTTTTGTAAGGGCCAAGTAACATGCCGAACTTTGCCATATTCGATAAATCGTCTATTCAATTCTTAACTATTCTAAACGCCAAACCATAAAATGTTCAGGAAAGCGAACTTAAAAAATAACGAACTTATGCTTAATTTGATTTTAGTTCTGTAATATCAGAATATTAAAAAAAAAAATTTTGTGTTTCAAATTACAATTAATTTTGGGTGAATTTTTTCGAATTTCAAATTTCAAAATTCAATATAATCCTATGCATTTAGATTTATACAGACATGTTGGAAACTTCATAGAGAATCTATATCTAAATCTAAAAATATATTTCGAAAAATTGGCGCTTAGGATAATTTAGAATTGAATAGACGAAATAGTCTTTTTTATTAGTAAGGAAATTATAAAATAAATTTCTACTTGTTGATTTTTTTTACTGTTACAGCAAATTTGTGATGTGTGTTTATCTCACTTAACTGGTCGATCTGCCACACCGGTGCCTTCCTAAGCTCGGGCCCCAGACTAGAGCTTTGTCAGCCCCCCCCCCTTGCCACTTGCCACTATGCCACTAACTGTTAAAAACTATAGTTACCGGCTTTTCACGAGGTCACTGTCACACACGAGGTTTATTGATATGTATAATATGTACATCACTCTTATATAACAAAACAATAATAATTACATTCCTCTATATTCAAATATCTGTGTCTAGGCATACACATCTCGAAATGAAAATAATTCTGACAAGTCATACAAAAGAACATCAAATTTAAATCGAATCCAAAATAATATGCGTACTCTATCTGTCATGAATATTCAAAATTGGAATTTACAGGAGAGGTAATTTGAACACAAAACTTTGTATTTTTACAACGTTTTTCTTAGCTTGTATTCTTATTTGTCCGGTACAAATCTTGCAATCGATTTTTAACTAACTTCCCAACTAGCTAGATATTTGAAACTTTTAGAATATACCAGAACACGATGCCAATGCATTTGTAATACTTTTAGCCATCTTCAAGTAGAATTGAATTCATTTTCAGTTAATTCTGTTTTGTATGAAAAGTTATTTCGACATCATTATTGGTTGCTAGGGGTCTGGGGTCCTAGCAACTAAATTATTAATATATACGTGCGTTCCTATGGAAATCAATATGACATGTCAAGTACAAATTTTTTTGATCGTTTAAGCTAGTCAAGTCAAGTTTATGTGGTTCAACAGAAAATTTAAAAACGTTGTAAGTATATAAAAAGTTCTTTTTATCTTATAATTATTTAATACTTACATCCACTTGAATTATGGAGTTATCATAAATGACGCAATTAAAAATTACATCGGACAACCACACATTTTTAAATATAACATTAAAGGAAAATAGCACTGCAGGCAATTTTTTTTACTATTACGTAGAGCTAATTTGTGATGTGTGGTTATCTCACTTATTTGGTCGACTCGCCACGCTGGGCCCCCCAATGAGCCTGGGCCCCCAGGCTATAGCCCTGTCAGCCCCCCCTTGTGGGGGCCATGACCCAGTTAGTTTGTACTAACTGTGTAAAAGTGGTATTTTCAATTTGTTTAAGGGGGGACATGCTCGTCGAAGGTCAAAATTGACTTTTTATTGTATTTTCAAACCATGATCCTGGACACTCCTTAAGCGTTGTAGATAATCTATTTATATAATTTTGAAGCCTTATTATCCTTTATAGTTATTTTAAACATTTGATGACTGCATAAAGTATTTTTGTCACATAAAATAGTATTCATTTAAACCTCTCGCTCTAATGTTTTAGAATATAGTCATATTTCGGTACATAACTGTGCAGTGGTGTTAAGATTTTTTACGTTTATTAATTTTTAAACGCATTTATGAAATTATTAGTATAATTTATTACGAGATAATTTTTGTAAAATATTCACGATAAAAAATTATATTGATAATCTCTGTGATCCCAAATTTGACAAGAATTAGGCATTTTATTATTCAAAAAATCGGCAAGATTAACACATTTGAAGATGATTCTAAAGATATTTATTATAAGCTATGTCTTTGACCATTCAAGTGTGATAAACATTTTATGAATAATGATTGCTTTATAATAATTATTGACCTAAAAATAAGGTAGTGTTTTTTTGAAATACGCTATTTTTTTTGTCATTCCCTAGTAGTTAAGCTACAACATACGGCCGTAGTCATAAATTGACAAACTATAATTAAAGTAGGGATTAAAATTATGTTAACGCGCGTGTTTGAACATGTACCTAACCGAATTTTTTTTTATTTTTTTTTAAACGGTACATGTTCAAACACGCGCGTCAATATCATTTTACTCCCTACTTCAATTATAGTTTGTCAATTTATGGCTACGGCCGTATGTTGTAGCTTAACCACTGGGGAATGACAAAAGAAATGGCGTATTTCAAAAAAACACTACCTTATTCTTAGGTCAATAATTATTATAAAGCAATCATTATTCATAAAATGTTTATCACACTTGAATGTTCAAAGACATAGCTTATAATAAATATCTTTAGAATCATCTTCAAATGTGTTAATCTTGCCGATTTTTTGAATAATAAAATGCCTAATTCTTGTCAAATTTGGGATCACAGAGATTATCAATATAATTTTTTATCGTGAATATTTTACAAAAATTATCTCGTAATAAATTATACTAATTGTTTTATAAATGCGTTTAAAAATTAATAAACGTAAAAAATCTTAACACCACTGCACAGTTATGTACCGAAATATGACTATATTCTAAAACATTAGAGCGAGAGGTTTAAAAGAATACTATTTTATGTAACAAAAATATTTTATGCAGCCACCAAATGTTTAAAATAACTATAAAGGATAATAAGGCTTTAAAATTATATAAATAGATTATCTACAACGTTTAAGGAGTGTCCAGGATCATGGTTAGAAAATACAATAAAAACTCAATTTTGACCTTCGACGAGCATGTCCCCCCTTAAGGGGGGACATGCTCGTCGTAGGTCAAAATTGAGTTTTTATTGTATTTTCAAACCATGATCCTGGACACTCCTTAAACGTTATAGATGATCTATTTATATAATTTTAAAGCCTTATTATCCTTTAAATTTATTTTTAACATTTGATGACTGCATAAAGTATTTTTGTTACATAAAATAGTATTCTTTTAAACCTCTCGCTCTAATGTTTTAGAATATAGTCATATTTCGGTACATAACTGTGCAGTGGTGTTAAGATTTTTTACATGCTCGTCGAAGGTCAAAATTGAGTTTTTATTGTATTTTCAAACCATGATCCTGGACACTTCTTAAACGTTGTAGATAATCTATTTATATAATTTTGAAGCCTTATTATCCTTTATAGTTATTTTAAACATTTGATGACTGCATAAAGTATTTTTGTTACAAACTACTAACACTCTACTTTAATTATAGTTTGTCAATTTATGGCTACGGCTGTATGTTGTAGCTTAACCACTGGATAATGACAAAAGAAATGGCGTATTTCAAAAAAACACTTCTTTATTCTTAGGCCAATAATTATTATAAAGCAATCATTATTCATAAGATATTTATCACACTTGAATGTTCAAAGACATAGCTTATAATAAGTATCTTTAGAATTATCTTTAAATGTGTTAATCTTGCCGATTTTTTGAATAATAAAATGCCTAATTCTTGTCAAATTTGGGATCACAGAAATTATCAATATAATTTTTTATCGTAAATATTTCACTATAATAATGTCATTATAAATTATACTGATGGTTTTATAAATGCGTTTATAAATTAATAAATGTAAAAAATCTTAACACCATTGCACAGTTATGTACCGAAATATGACTATATTCTAAAACATTAGAGCGAGAGGTTTAAAAGAATACTATTTTATGTAACAAAAATACTTTATGCAGTCATCAAATGTTAAAAATAAATATAAAGGATAATATGGCTTCAAAATTATATAAATAGATTATCTACAACGTTTAAGGAGTGTCCAGGATCATGGTTTGAAAATACAATAAAAACTCAATTTTGACCTACGACGAGCATGTGGGCCGTTAAGGGAGGAAAGTTGTAAATATATCAATTAATTCTTTGTGCGCTTAATTTGTAATAAACAACCAAGTAAGGGAGATCCTGAGATTTTACAAAATGCTTCAAAGATTTTACCGAACAAAAAAGGTTTGAAATCACCGTTATAGACATATTATTATAAAGTAGAGTACAGTAGACTAAATTTATACCGTATACCTAGATACAACAGATACATTATTAAGTGTATTGGCTATTCTCCAAACGTATCTTCATAATGAATCGGATTGCACATTTTGCAAAGTTCCCTCGATTTCCTAAGGTATTCTCTAAGAATAACATACAAGGTAAAGCAGATGTATGAATATTATGTAAGCCAGTGTTCTTCAACCGGTGGTCCGCAAGCATTTATTACCGGTCCACGAAGGCTTTCATCATGCTATCAACCGACTATATATCCGCACTAGACGAAATGCTGCGAGAATTTTTGAATGCTGCTATATACTAGAAAGTCATATTTTAAATCAAATCAAATCAAATTTATTTATTTTACATATAATAAACATAACAAAGTATCAATTTAAAGCGTTCACGACATATAAAATAAGTGTTAACAATTTTTAAAATAAAAATACAGAGAAATGTGAGTTGATAATACAATAAGTAATAAAATAAGAAATAAAATAACAAAAATAAAAGTAGATGGAAGCACACAGAGTGAACTTTGATAGACCCTATCTTAAAAACTCATAAAACAACGTCCACCTAAATTCACCCTATATCAATATCCGAAGCGATTTCATTAAACATGGTTATTGACCTCTCAATTGGCATTACTAATGGCAGGTTAGTTCTGCACCTTGGGAGAACAAACAACGGATGCCCTCGATTCCTAAGGTAATTATCACAGACACACAAGCCAACACCACAAAGAATGGCAGAGTTCACATTTACGTTGCGTAAAGTCTGAAAAAAATATGTAGCTAAATAAAGATCCCTTCTAAATTTTAAGCTACAGTATGTAAGCATACCTAAGAGAAAGTCAGTCGGATAGAGCCACGGATAATATCCATGCAGCCGAAAGTAAAGGAGTCTCAAAAATTTATTTTGTACTCTCTCCACCATAAGGCTGTACTTTAACGATAGACTCACTCTCAATTTTGCTTCTAACTAAGGAGTTATAGAGAATAATTAATATTTAACATCATTAGCCAAAATTTTAAAGCGTTAGCTGAAAACTTTAATAAACATTTCTCTGAAAATTAAGATCTACATAAAGGCAGACTTCTAACCTCTGGATTAATAATAACTTTTTGGAAGATATTAAATCATACGTCCTCGTGAGAAAGAAAAGCTGATAGAGCTATCTTCTGATGTCACACTTCTGGTGTCCAGACATAAAATGCAATCATTGTCTCAATTTTGAATAACCCTTGATAAATAATATCCATCTCTGAATTATAAAGATCCGATTATTGTAAAATTTTTCGACTTCCTATTTGTGTGAAGACTTTCTCAGCTATGTCAGTAATAAAAACTAAACAGAGAAATCGAATGGATGTCAATGCAGCGCTTCGTCTTTCAGAAACAATGCTGCAACCACCCATTTCAATTTGCTTACAAAAAAGCAGCAGCAGTGTAAGCTATTTTCAAAATGTGTTTTCCGCTGTATTCCTCATAACCGAACTGTACTATAAAATTCTCTCTATAATGGTTATTATTTCTAGCTAATACCGGTCCGCGAAATATTTATCCTATGTTAACCGGACCGCGGGTGTTAAAAGGTTGAATAACACTGACGTAAGCTACCTGCATACACTATACTGATACAAACTAGAAACATAGTACATTAGCGTGAGATATTATTAATTTGATAGTTTTGATAACGAGACAGTCGAAACGACGCCGAGCAAGAAAAAGCGATACAATAGGCTTAATATAAGTGCAGTCGAGAATATAAATAATCACCGTGATAAAAATCACCTTTGCCCTTTCTAAAGGCCGGTTTGGATTAGTCGAGTAACGAGTGATTTAGTTACCACTAAATTATTTAGTAACTGAAAAGTGTCCGAACACAGTACATTAGTGAGTGACGTGTCAAAATGAACAGAGCACAGCGTAACAAAGCAAAAATAAATAATTAACTATTTTTGTTATTCAACGAATAATTCACAAGATTTAAGAATGTAACATATATAATTTAAAAACACTTCTGAGAAATATTTATAACCAATAGAAAATGTATTTTTTTCATAAAAATACGACACCCAGCAGGTTCAAACCTGCGTGATGAACCTGATTCGAAGTGTTTTTAAATGATGTATATTGAAAAAATAAATAAGTTAATAACTTCGTTTACAATGGCTATATTAGAAGAATTGGAGGAAGAAATTTTACGACAACTAATGAACTTGATAACGTGTTCAGACTTGTCTTGTGGCTTGTTTAGTGTTTAGTGAGAGGTGGTGGGGGTCGCCACTCGGCCGAAATAATAGAACAAAATGAATTGACTCGACTAAATGATTTTACTAAATTACTAAGCTACAGTTTTCTCGTCCATACACACGGGCTTCCCGATACAAATCGGTTTGCGCAGGTAAGCTTGTGGCAAACCATGAGAGTCTCCCCGGCGCTTTATTAAACACATCACAATGTTAGATCCCATAAGGATCATATTATAGACCTCCACAGAGTGGATGTTGTATTAACAAATTTTTATTGTTACGAGAAAAGGGTGTTAGTTACTGGCTCAACCTATTAGGTCAATATTCTGGGTCCAAACACCTTTACCAGACGAATTTTCCAGACCTTGAAGTCTTTTTTAGTGATATCGAATGTAAGTAATATTACTACATAATATACTACTCTGTTATCTGGTTCAATGATATCCAGGCCCGATTTTAGGGTGATTAAACAAATTGGGCCCATCCGGCCTCTGAGTCTTGGAGGCCTCGACCCCTAAGTGAGTCGTAATAATAAAATAAACGAAACGATAAATTAAACTTTATTTTTAATTTCAACTAGGTACCTAAATGCAATGAAATCATAGAAGTCTGAAGAGTAATTTAAAACAAAGTGTTTATAATACAGTTATTTAGTACCACTATTATAATTATATTGAAAAAGTATTTAAAATTAAGCGGCATCATAGGAGATGCAGTACTTATTTATGAAACAGTATTGCTAAAAGAATAATTGCAGCTATTATTTTTGTGCTTTGACATTTTAACTGTTAATTTGTTAATTGATTGTTAGTCAATCACCATGAATTGAATCTAAGAGCTTACATTTTGAATAATTAGCCAGTGAAAAGACATGAAAATCAACTTGATTAGGTATGTATGTACTTATCAGTAGCGAAGGATATTAAGATATAAGAAGAAGATTAAGACTACAATTTACAGATGGTGTTGGTGAGTTTTTAAAAATAAATTAAACCCTGCCTAAACTAAACCATAATAGTTTTGGTACATTTTAGGCGATACGACAAAATTGTGCTCACTTTTCATTCATATTTATTTGTTTTCGTTGGATTAAAAATACATATTACACATATTGTTGGCCCTTCATTAAGCCCTGCCTAAATCAAACGATAATACATAAAAAAATATTATTCTACCTATAAAATATCCAAAGTTATGTATGATTAAATTGCATAATTTTAGATATTTTATAGATAGACGAGTATTTTTTGACTATTATCTATTAAGTATGGCTTGGTTTTCGCAGGGTTTATTTGAATTTTAAAAATAATATTTGAAAATAAATAAGTTTGATTGACAAAGTTTAGTGTGTATATTTACGTTGGATCTTAAGAGCCTACCTTCACCTTTCGCCACTGGTAGGCATATATAGTTTTGTTATAATGCCAATAAAGAAACACATAAATAATGAAGATTTTTAATTCATATTGTGAAGCAACATACTAGGACCGGCCTTGATAATATCTTCTTTGTGTGCCATATCCGTTATCAGACGTCGGCGATGAATTTGGCCATTTGGCCTCTGTCCGTCGCTGCTCTGAATAGGGATGGAGTGCTGAGCTCAAACCAGTCCCTGAGGTTTTTGAGCCAGGACGTTCTTCTTCTACCAGGGCCTCGCTTACCGGAGATCTTCCCTTGAATGATGAGATGTAGAAGGCGATACTTCTCGGGATGCCGCATAATGTGGCCAAAGTATGCCAGTTTCCTGGATTTTATTAGTTTGACTATTTCTTTGGTCTTTTTCATCCTTGACATCACCTCGACATTTGTAACTTTGTCCTTCCAGCTGATACGAAGCATGCGCCTATACACCCACATTTCAAAAGCTTCAAGTTTTTTGAGAATCGTTTCTGTAAGCGTCCAAGCCTCTACTCCATATAAGAGGACTGAGAAGACGTAGCATCTCACCATTCTAGTTCTGATTCCCAGGTGTATATCGTGGCTACATAATACTTTTTTTAGACGAGTAAACGCCACCCTGGCTTTCTCGATTCGGCATCTTAATTCCGTGGTAATATAGAAGTATCGAACAATTAATAAAAACCTTTTAAAAATGTCTTTGTTAAAATTAATAGGGTACAGTAGGTTTATATGATGCTTCCACCGAAGGGAAGTATTTTTAAAGTCTCGAGATATACCTATCTACGTCACAAGGTTTGAGCAGATGTTTGCACAACACTTTGTTTAATCAAGCTGATTGACCACTATGCTAAGTGACCTACTAAAGGAAATGCACAAATTAATGAAAGTCCATGCATGTATTGATTTCCGAATACCGTGTTGGTAGTATCGTCATCCTTTTGTGACCGACAGTACTTTATTTACCATTAATTATTATTATATTATGTAGGTACATTTTTATTAAAAATAATGGAAAATTTCATTTACTTGCTTGTAAAGCAAAAATAATAAAAAAATACACAAAAATTTATTACAGCTACTACAGCCTACATAATTCGCAGGGTTTGCTCCAAAGTCTCAGTTTGAAGGCACCACCTGTGTTTATTTTATATTACCGGTAATGATGAAAATGCTGTTCCGCATAGGTATGTTGTCGCAAAAGGAATTATTATGATTAACAGTGCTGCTTTTGCAATTGATGGATATTCTTATATTATATTATTATCAATGTTCCCTGTAGCCTCCAAAACCTCCAAAAATGTGTCCACACATATGTTTTCATCCCCCGCACAGTCATCACACAAAAATGTTGTAAAAGAAAGTTTCCTTTGCCAGATTTTACTTTTGATCGAATGCACGAAATCATCTCATGCACAATTCTTTGACTCATTTCTCGGAAGGCGAAGGCTAAGTGCGACTAACACGAGCACGCAAGTTTTAATGAAAAAATTTATGTGTGTGTTTTGGGGGGGGGGGTGTAAATTTAACGCAACGGGTGACGGCCCCACCAACCCTAGTTAACGCCACTGCTCAGATGCGTTGATGATCCGCACACACAATAGAAACATTAGAGGGAACGTTGATTATTATATAAGTTTTTTTTCAAATTCTGAAATATTTCGCGGCTCCCTAGCACGAGCTCCAGGGATCCCTAGGGGGCCACGCCCCACAGTTTGAGAAGTACTGCTTTAGCCAATTAAGCTACGGGCAAGTAGGAGGCCGATAGTAGGTTACGATAATTTTAACTAGTACGTCTTCATATTGGCGTGATACCTGTGAATATACGTGTACAAATATTCAACATATTTTTTTGAAATGTGATTTTTTCTAGTAGGTACGTATAGAGGTATATCTGAGGTGTTTCCAAATTAATTATATTCAATAATATGATCAATACATGAAAATTTTCTATACATACTAGAAGAGTATTTAGAATTAATTATTGTTTGTTGTTAAACTGTGGACCAATCGGAAGCGACCTCACTCCTATCTGACCCTCTCGCGGAGGTTATCACGTTGACCCACGGAACAAACCTAATATTATTATATTAATGTATTATAATATGTCGAAATTAAACAAAAATGACAGGCGAAAATGTGTTGTATGAATAAGTATCATGAACGATTTCTAGCGCACACCAATCCACACCGGTTACAAGTAAATTGTACGTAAAACATTTCACCGTGGCACAGTTCGCCGTGAGCTTTTATCGGAAAGATATGACCGTATGTATACTATACGATCATCTCTTTATCACCGAGATGAAAAAATACGCGTTGTTCTGTTTTTCTAATTTAACTACATACATATTTTCTACATTTCCCTTATATTTCGGTAGTTTTTAATACGTATTTTGTAAGTGTTTTAGGTACAAGTCGGTTTACAGGAAGCCAGGCGGGAACCGCGCCAATTTTCATAACCTATTTTAACTAAACAAATAATCCAGTACATCGGCTATTTTTGCTGCTGGCTTCCTGTAAATTAGTGTAAACCGACAAGAACCGTGTTTTATTCAGACATGAATTTCATGTCAGTACTATACGACCCAAAGAACGTACGTTGTACGGTCTTTAATATACGGCCATATTATTTCCGATACAACATTTCACGGTGAAGTGTGATACCGCGAACTGCATAAGACAAATTTCCGGACACGGCGCACACCGGAGATAATAATGATCTGCGATTCAAATCGATTCTTTAGGAAATCTATTTCTTTTAAAATTAAGAAAATCAAGCCGTTAAATTTTCCTTTACAAAGAGTCTTTTTCTGGTTTTAATACAATTAATAATTAATGGCGGCTCTCGTGGTACAGTGCGTAAGGCGATGGCCTTCCATCCCGGAGTTCTGGGTTCGATTCCCGATGAGGTCAAAATATATTTATATAATCGTTCTTCAATAGTTCTTCTCTTTCGGTACACATATTAAGACATTCCCAGAGGATGTGGTTCACATCCTGTATTTCTCCACTACAATTTGAATGAAAATTAAAAAATCTAAATATTGATTTCGCTGATGAATCGAATTTATTTCAAGAATCAAACATAATACCTAAGAGACAGCAAATAATTTACCGAGCGGACAAAAAAATTGCACAAGCAGATGGGTTCACAAACTTCTTCTTCTTAAAAAAACAAGCGTTACGTTGAAAGTAGAAAAGTATCATATGAAAACAATAACATTCATTTGGCATGAGTTTCATGTATTATATTAATAAATTGAAATTATTGAAAATATTAAAAGATATTGACTGTTCTACTGTTTTATTGATTGATAAATGATGATAAAACATTGAGAAATTTACTAAAAATGAATCGGCTATATTATGAAGTGTGTCCGGGGGTAATTTTTCAGGTTTTCTTTCACAATATTTACTACCCATCAAGCAGTGGCGAAGACTCCATACTAGGCGATTATTTAAAGCCTACCTTCTTAAGAAAAATATTTTTAATTGCATATTGACATATTTATATACTTAACCACTTCATTATTTTATGTTATATAAATATAATTTATTTTGCCAATGAGAGATGTCATATATTATGTAGGAATGTATTACAGTATTACACAGTTTACAAAACAACTGCAAAGGTATTAAAAAATATACCACAGCGCGCCGTAAATAAATAATAAACGCTGCGACGAACTCGACGTAAATAAATCTCCGATTATGTGTGAAATAATTCTGAATTTTTTTCGTATGGACTTTACGTCTCGTAACCGCAGCAAGTCTGCTGATTTGTACGAAATAAGGTAAGCTCCTATCGCAGAGCCTAAAACATTCGCGCATAATAATGTTGTCACGACTGCGCACTTTGTCCAAAATCATTAATAATTAGATAATTAAAAAAATAATTTCAACGGCATTTAATCGAATATTAATAAATAAGTAAGTATAAATTGTTTTTATAAATAAAAATGAATTTTATCTAATGATTTTTGATGGGTATGTTTTGAAAAATACGTAATTTAAACACATCGCTCATTTTTATGTCGTCAATGAGTTTTTGAAGTTTCATTGAATTAGTGTGTCGTTGTCATTTACTAGTGTGTACCTATTCATTAGTAGTAAATATCGTACTATTCTCGTAAGTATACTTGACAAGTGTGCTCTTTTTATCATATCTCCACAGCCTACATCTTTCCAAAAGTCACCCTTCGCCACTGCTATCTAGTAGATAAGATTGTCTTCAGTGTTTTGGTAATTTTCATTATTTAATTAGTTAATTCTTGAATATAGGTCTATTATCTTGAGTCCTTATAAAGTTTCCTACAAGCTTATTTTAGAGAGCGTCCCGAAGAATTTTCTTTGATGTCTTTATTTTAAGACACACAACTATTTTCCTATCGATTTTATCAAAAGATTATTTGCCTGTCTGATTGCCTTTCTACAAGACATGCTCGCTTTTCACTTTCTTTCTGCTCTTGAGACATTTTTGCCTGCTATCACGACGGATTGTTTCTATCTAATCCTGGCGTCCTGAAGAATTTGAATTTATATTCACCTATCAATTACCCACGTGGTCGCGGCCATGCCATATTCTGGGTCAGAACCGTTTTCTCGTGTCAAGCTTATCGGGAACCATTAGCGAGGGGCGCGAGACGACTAATCAATGCGCTCCTCAAAGACAGACATTTGCATTGATGTGCTGCATATTATTTTTTTTTTAATATATTTTTGTTCTCTCTTGTGAGGATAATAATATTTGATATAATATATTAGAAAAGTGTGTATTTTTTTTAACTTGTTTGATTAGAATCAGCTATTCTGCAAATTAATCCTATGTTGCGAACGTCCTGAATTCTTAGTCATGTCCACAATGTTTTTTTTTTTTTAATAAATAAATATATGTATTAAGTTTGAAAACATACAATTTACTTTGGTATCGTGTCATGCAATCGCAAGAAAATATCTGGTTATTGGTTAATTGGCGTTTATTTTTAATGGTGAAAGTCGTTTTGTAAAGCTATTATATGAAAAGATATATTTTTAGAATATTCATGTGAACAGAAAATGCAATCATTGATGAAATCAATTTCAAACATGAAATAATTTCATCAACAGAAACATAACAAGAGTTAAATGATAATAATTTATTAATTTTTAAAATATATAATCATTAGCCGAGGTCGACGCAACACAGTATGCACGTTTTCTGAAGCTCCTTATTATACTATAAGATCGCAATTTCGCATTATGTATACACTGTGATTGAAGATTCTAACAGACTTTCATACAACTAGAGCTTTTAATTTGACACTGAAATAGAGAAATAAATCTATAAGTATGTACAAAGATTAGTAGTTTTGATGCTTGTAAGAATCAATATTTTTATGTTGATCGAAATACTCTCAAAAAAACTTGATCACTCTCCGAATATCTTATAATTATGATATCTTTGAAAAGTTTGCTGTAAAAATTAAAAATGTTATTAAGAACTTTGACAGAATTTAAAAAATATATTCAGTATCTATAGAAGTAATGTATTTTTAATCCATATTTAATAACGCATACTGGCATACACATTCATATAGTACCTATCTTGACTACTAACAGCATTGATACACATCATACACATGCATAGAGTACTAATTTTGAACAATCTGTAGATTTTGAAGGAAAGGTGTATATTGCAGCATTGCCCGGGGTTGCCGCGTGGAGGCTGGATATACTGCAGTGGCGAATACTCCATACTAGGCGATTATTTAAAGCTTACCTTCCTAAGAAAAAGAATTTTTATTTTCATATTGACGTATTTATATAATCACAAATAATAATATATTCAATATGCCCAAGGACATCTATCGTATAATTGTTATAATTTTACGATCTTTTCCCATATTTCAATAAACACCATCTATGGCTTCTCTCGAAAGTTTAAAAAAATAAAACACACCGCGTTGCGCTTCACATATTGTATAGGATTATGTTTACGTGAGTCGTCGGGTTTTTCAATATGAAGTTTTTTCTCATAATTTCAAAATGTCTGGCGTCCCGCATACAAATCTACAAGCTGTTTTGTTAGCGCTTACGTCGCGAGAGCACATTTATTCAAAATAATTCATAAGAAGTTAATTTAAAAAATAATTTCTATTGGATTCAATCAGATAAATAAATATGTATTGATTATTGTTAAAAATATAAAATAATTTATCTCGTGATTTTAATTTATTTATTAATTCACTCATCAGACAATTTATATATCTGATATTATACCTACCTAAATCTGTGTTTTAAATATAAAAGTATTTTAAAATGTCTAGCTTGAGCGTATGTTACGTTTATAAATGTTTAGGAAAGTATATAAGTAATTCAATCCAATTGTTTATTTTTATAAACTAATTATAACAAACCAATTACGCTTTTGAAATTTCATCGATTTAGCGTACCTATTCATCAGTAGTAATATTGGGTTCTTCTTATTTTCCGTAAATATATTTGATAAGCATGGTTGCACCCACAGCCTACTTCTTTCAAAAAGTCACCCTTACCGCCACTGGGATATAGGATTTGTTGGGGTAAATCATTATAAGGCGTTTCAACGCCTTATAGAAGTATTATACTTATTGGAATAAGTATACTTCATTGAAGCCGACACCAAAGTCTCAATCATGGATTTACGTGGCAGCAAATAAATAGGGACCGAAAAGAGTTTAGGAAGACAAGGGACGCCTTCATTCAGCAGTGGATCGACCCCAGCTAATGATGAAGATAATGATGTCTATTAATATGCTATTATTATTTTATTACCCTGTAAAGTAAATTTAATCATCGATCGGCTAAATAAAGCAATCAATTGAAGAAAGGGCTAACCCTGGTCAACAGAAGAGGTGTTATTTTTCATCATGATAACGCCAGATCTCAAACGGCACGAAAGATCTTACAAATCAGGTCAGTTTAAATGGGAAGTCATTGCAGATTCACCATAATATTATTCTTCTGATCTGACACAGTCAGATTGCAATCTTTTCCGCAGTCTACAAAGCCATGGGAAACGGTTTAGTACAGAAAATGATGTCTGAAGGGAAACTGGTTTATTCTTCAGGTGAAAACAGAGGGAATTGCATTGCTAAGGATTTGTTAAATTTAGGGCAAGGCGAGAAAGAATCTTAAATAAATTTCAGATTAATCTCTAAAAATATAAAAATAATCCAAAAATAAAAATATATTTTTTTGATCATTTCAAATATTATCTAAATCTTATAAAATAGAGATTGACAGATTGAGAAACTGATTTTACGGGTCTATCAATAAATTAGTGTTTCAAATTTTCGATGAAAAATCATATTTTATACTTAAATAAAATTAGTATTTTCACGAACTATGTCAGTGTTTATTGAATGTGAATGAATAAAAATATATCAATATTTATGTTTTGTTGTGAAAACAAAACAAAAGTGGTGGAAGCGATTGTCATCATTTCCTCAATCATAACCTAGAATCTAGATCAATAGTGTGTATATTATGATTTTTTCAATTGTGACAATGTATCTTGTAATGTATATACTGCATTTGTATACATAGCAAGGACGATCCGTAACTCGTCACTCGGCTCACTACTGTCACGAGTCCGGTCACTCGACAGTCAACCGGCATTCACACTAGTCCAGTCTCGGTGCGTTGCCCATCTGGTGGCCATTAGATATAATTAGCATGTTATTTAAATGTGGTAATTAAATAATAATTAAAAGCTCCGTAGCGAATGGGTTAATCTCCACACACCTCATCATCCCTTCAAATATATAATAAATCAAAGATACACTAAATTCTTAATTTTAGACTTTTGTCTCACGACTATACTTTTATATAAAAATTGGATCACAGCAACAAAAAAGTTGGCTACCCCTGCTATATAGAATTAGGTAATTTATTCCAGCATTATTGCGAGCCCTCTGTGATGGGATTAAGGTTAATTATAATTTTGCTAAACCCTTTTCCGTAAGTAGAGAGAAAAATAATAAATTCTACACAATCTATCATACCCAAGAGGAACACAAAAATTCGGAATTAATGAGAGAATTAATAATATTACAATGATGGTAATATTATTATGCCAGGATCAGTCAAAGTAAATGAATTTATTTTTGTTAATTTTTTTAACTTATTAACTTCATTTCATTTAAATATTATTATAAATTAATTAATTTAAAAAATATATAAAATTAATTAATTAATTAAAATATTATCTATATTGATAATAAAATTGTCTGTCAGAAAGACTGTAGAAATATGACGTGCTTTAACGGCCCACGTGCTCGTCGTAGGTCAAAATTGAGTTTTTATTGTATTTTCAAACCATGATCCTGGACACTCCTTAAACGTTGTAGATAATCTATTTATATAATTTTGAAGCCTTATTATCCTTTATAGTTATTTTAAACATTTGATGACTGCATAAAGTATTTTTGTTACATAAAATAGTATTCTTTTAAACCTCGCGCTCTAATGTTTTAGAATATAGTCATATTTCGGTACATAACTGTGCAGTGGTGATAAGATTTTTTTCGTTTATTAATTTTTAAACGCATTTATGAAACCATTAGTATAATTTATTACGAGATAATTTTTGTAAAATATTCACGATAAAAAATTATATTGATAATCTCTGTGATCCCAAATTTGACAAGAATTAGGCATTTTATTATTAAAAAAATCGGCAAGATTAACACATTTGAAGATGATTCTAAATATACTTATTATAAACTATGTCTTTGACTATTTAAGTGTGATAAACATCTTATGAATAATGCTTGTTTTATAATAATTATTGACCTAAGAATAAGGTGATGTTTTTTTGAAATACGCCATTTCTTTTGTCATTCCCCAGTGGTTAAGCTACAACATACGGCTGTAGCCATAAATTGACAAACTATAATTGAATTAGGGAGTAAAATGATATTGACGCGCGTGTTTGAACATGTACCGTTTAAAAAAAAAAAAAATCGGTTAGGTTCATGTTCAAACACGCGCGTTAACATAATTTTACTCCCTACTTTAATTATAGTTTGTCAATTTATGGCTACGACCGTATGTTGTAGCTTAACCACTAGGGAATGACAAAAGAAATGGCGTATTTCAAAAAAACACTACCTTATTCTTAGGTCAATAATTATTATAAAGCATTCATTATTCATAAGATGTTTATCACACTTAAATGATCAAAGACATAACTTATAATAAGTGTCTTTAGAATCATCTTCAAACGTGTTAATCTTGCCGATTTTTTGAATAATAAAATGCCTAATTCTTGTCAAATTTGGGATCACAGAGATTATCAATATAATTTTTTATCGTGAATATTTTACAAAAAATATCTCGTAATAAATTATACTAAGGGTTTCATCAATGCGTTTAAAAATTAATAAACGTAAAAAATCTTAACACCACTGTACAGTTCTGTACCGAAATATGACTATATTCTAAAACATTAGAGCGAGAG
Source organism: Rhyacophila brunnea (assembly GCF_057557595.1). Taxonomy (NCBI): domain Eukaryota; kingdom Metazoa; phylum Arthropoda; class Insecta; order Trichoptera; family Rhyacophilidae; genus Rhyacophila; species Rhyacophila brunnea. Next base: position 10,740,503 of record NW_028232816.1, on the reverse strand, counting down.
GTTTAATACTATTTTATGTAACAAAAATACTTTATGCAGTCATCAAATGTTTAAAATAACTATAAAGGATAATAAGGCTTCAAAATTATATAAATAGATTATCTACAACGTTTAAGAAGTGTCCAGGATCATGGTTTGAAAATACAATAAAAACTCAATTTTGACCTTCGACGAGCATGTCCCCCCTTAACGCACTTGCAACATTTTAACAACATATCCAACCGCTGTCGATCGCACAGACTGTCGACTATGATACTGACGTACGTATGTAAAGCCACTGAATATATTATAGTTATAGGAATCGAACAGCTAGGTAGGTAGAGAGGCGCGTCTATATCAGACATTGGAAACACAACGATGATCTAAGAAAATAAGCCATTAAATAATATTGTATTGAAATCTATATTTTCTTAAAATTTTTTCCTTTAAATCTTATATATTCTGATTAAAAAATATATATGTTCTTATACGTTTCGTATAAATTTATTTCACGTACAGTAAAAATCGCCTGTGGCGAAATTTGGTTTTGCAGTAGAAGGTACACATTTGAAATTAGTACGCAATACTCTATGTTTTTTTTAAGCTTTAATATTATGAAAAAAAATATTGTATTATTTAAGACGATTTTAAAATACTCTGTTTCGCCCTTTATATGGATAAGGTTGCCAATATCTGGTTTATATCAGGGTTCGAAATGGACTGGAGCACACCGGAGCGCCGTTCCAGTACATCCACAAAATAATCACTCCGTCTTGTGGAAAATTAATTTGACCACTAGATAGCCCACTTATTTTTTATAAAATATACGTATAATTAGATAAAATAAATGTGTTAATAACACAATAAAAACAAGATGAATAAAATATACAATCAGATCAAATCAGTTTGTTACTTCATTCTGTATATCTATCTATTTTTTCTTACCGTGTTTCACGCGGACGATCGGCAGTTAAACGAAGTATATTTATATTACAAATAACTTCAAATATAAATACAAAGTTAAATGAAGCTTTAAAAGAAAGATTAAATATTAATTGTTTTCTCCGAAGAAAGCATTCAAAGGTAATTAAAACTCTAGAATGGCACAGTAGTATAAATAAAAGCTCAACCGATTAAAAAACTTTTCTCCTTACATTTCTGTTCTGCGAATAACAGTTGCAATATTTATGACAAAACTTAAATTTTTAAGCTCAGCTATTAAAATTCCCACGGCATTGCGTTCAAGCGAGAGAAAAAAAATGTCACTTACGGGTGTCAGTTTATTTTATTAATGACACAGAATCAAGGTCGCTTGGCTACTAATCCACAAAGCTTCAATGTGAAGGATGAGGGTAAATTCTCTAGGGTCAATATCAATCCTTATCTTACGTCTACCCCTAATCCCATAATTTGTATTAAGGACACATTAATCTTGACTAAGTCTACACCGCCAACGGTAAATCAAATATTATTTAAATCTATACCATCTAGGTCAGTGCTTCTCAAATTTTTCATACCACGGCCCCCGAAATCAGAAAAAAAATCCAAGGCTCTCGTAAAATGATGTTAACGCGCGTGTTTGAACATGTATCGTTTAAAAAAAATATTTTTTTCGGTTAGGTACATGTTCGAACACGCGCGTTAACATAATTTTACTCCTTACTTCAATTATAGTTTGTCAATTTATGGCTACGGCCGTATGTTGTAGTTTAACCACTGGGGAATGCCAAAAGAAATGGCGTATTTAAAAAAAACACTACCTAATTCTTAAGTCAATAATTATTATAAAGCAATCATTATTCTTAGGATGTTTATAACACTTAAATGGTCAAAAATATAGCTTATACTTAGTATATTTAGAATTACCTTAAAATGTGTTAATCTTGCCCATTTTTTGAATAATAAAATGCCTAATTCTTGTCAAATTTGGGATCACAGAGATTATCAATATAATTTTTTATCGTAAATATTTCACTATAATAATGTCAATATAAATTATACTGATGGTTTTACAAATGCGTTTAAAAATTAATAAATGTAAAAAATCTTAACACCACTGCACATTTATGTACTGAAATACGACTATATTCTAAAACATTAGAGCGAGAGGTTTAAAAGAATACTATTTTATGTAATAAAAATACTTCATGCAGTCATCAAATGTTTAAAATAAATATAAAGGATAATAAGGCTTTGAGATTATATAAATAGATTATCTACAACGTTTAAGGTATGTCCAGGATCATGCTTTGAAAATAGAACAAAAGCTCCATTTTGACCGACGCTGAGCATGTCCCCCCTTAAGAGCGAACCAATCGAACGTGTGACCAATAATAAATATTTAGGTACATGGGTCACTGAGAAATGGGACCAGTCTCAAGAAATAAAAACTAGAATTGAGATCGCAAGGAGTGCCTTTCTCAAAATAAGACGCCTCCTTAGCAATCGAGACCTTAACTTAGGTCTGAGACTGTGTATGGTACGTTGTTATGTTCTCTCAATTCTTTTCTATGGTATGGAGGTATGGACGCTAAACCACGAGATGTCACGTAGACTTGAAGCTTTCGAGATGTGGCTGTATAGACGCATCCTCAAAATTCCTTGGACTGACCGGGTGACAAATGTTGAAGTTCTCAATCGAATGAGGAAGGACCGGGCGAAGTTATACGTAGTATCAAGACCAGGAAACTACAGTACCTCGGCCACATTATGAGAGGACAAAATTACAGCATTCCCCAACTTGTCTTTTAAGGAAATATCAATGGAAAGCGTAGCAGAGGACGGCGCCGCATTTCGTGGCTTAAGAACCTCCGTGATTGGTATGAGTGCAGCTCCACCGAACTGTTCCGAGTAGCAGACGACAGATCTAAGATCGCGTTGATGGTGGCTGACCTCCGCTAGGGGATGGCACATTAAGAAGAAGAAACAATTTAATGAGATTTTTACATAATACATCAATATCCGGTACAATGTTTGTAATACTTATTCGCAGGGTTTGCTACAAAGTCTCCGTTGAAAGACACGACCTGTGTTTACGTTTTATTACTGGTAATGATGATAATGCTGTTTTGCGTAGGTATTTTGTCGCAAGAGGAATTATGATTAATAATGCTGCTTTTGTGATTGACGGATATTCTTGCTGCCGCCTTATCCAAAATTCTGCAAGACTTATTTCATTAAATTCGACTTGAAGGGAATTATCTGATCTAATATCAATCAATTCTTCTTGAGCTGCCTACGTTATTTTATCATATTTTATGGATTTAGCAAATGGTGTTTTTATCCAATTGTACGAGTACTTTTGGTCTTCATTTAAGTTTGGGAAATATTTGTTGAAATATTGAAATATTTCACGGCTCCTTGGCAGGAGCTCCAGGGCCGCCTAAGGGGCCGCGCCCTTCAGTTTGAGAAGCACTGCGCTCTAGGTGACGTAAAAATGTATTTATTACTTCAATTATTCTCTTCATAATCTTCTTCAGTGTCATCCTACGTATCTAGCAAGGGTGCTTGTTAAAGAGATGTAGGCTATGGTATGTAACTGAAAAATATGTGTTGCATCTTTAGTATAGTGGTAAGTAGGCATAGGATTTTTAGGTGCTAAAAAATGAATAATAGGTATCTAAAATATGTAGTTATAATTGGATAATATGTTATTAAAATTTCATAATTAGGTGCTAAAAATTTAAGTAAGTATTACAATAAAAGACCTCCAAAGCAGAATGCAGGAACTCGCTGAAGTAAGCAACAAAGTGGGTTTGAAAATAAATGTAACAAAGACTAAAGTCATGTTCAACTGCTTTGCAGGCCATAAAAAGATCCTCATAAATGGCACTCAGCTCGAACAGGTGAAAAGCTACATCTATCTGGGACAACAAGTGTCTATAAATGGATGTATATTTCATGAAATTGTTCGCAGAGTAAAGCTAGGCTAGATTGTTTTTAACCACCAAAAGTGACCTTCCACTGTGCCTAAAGCGCAAAGTGTTCAACCAGTGTGTGCTTCCCGTGATCACATATGCGTGTGAAACATGGACCCTAAGTAAAAGAGAGATCTAGAAACTTAGAGTAGCACAACGTAGTATGGAGAGGTGCATGCTGGGCATAACGCGAAAGGAGAAAAAGAGGAATGAGTGGATAAGGAAGCAGACAAGGATTTGCGATGTAATAGAGTTTATTAAAAGCCTTAAATGGAAATGGGCTGGACACGTAGCTCGAAGAAGAGACAATCGTTGGACAAATCTAGTCATCCAGTGGTATCCAAGAAATACAAAACATCCGCAAGGTAGACCTAGAGGCCACTGGATCGATGAAATGATAAAGTTCTGCGGAAGTACGTGGCAACGCAACGCACAGGACCGAGAGAAGTGGAAGCAGCTCAAAGAGGCCTTCATCCAGCAGTGGATAGATTCAGGCTGATGATGATGATTACAATAAATCATAATATATATTTCAACAGTTTAATTTATTATTTATTCACAAACAGAAAACGCTTTATTACAATAAATAATAAAATAATACTTCAAATTTTCGAAAGTGAATCTTTGACGATTTGATGTTAGGAAATTTGTATATATGGAAAAAACTTCTTTCCGCTTCTACAGATGTTATTGTTGCGTATGTAAATGAAACTATTTCTGAAGTAGCAAAATTGAAACGGATGTTACAATTTTTCTAATTCAGCCACATTCAAAAGAAATTTTTGTTTGGAGAGGTTTCCATCTACATCCAAAATATCAATGATAACATTGGCAATGTATCGTCCTTTAACGTCTGTTGTTTCGTCAATTGATAGCCATAGATTTCTGTTGTAGACCGATTTTTTTTTATTTCAGAGATTTGCAAATCATACAAACTTCTCATATATTTTTTTCTGATTGTCGATTCATCTGGCACCTTTTCATTAGTGTATTTTTCCAAAAATGAAACGAAATGTTTGTTACATAGTTTTTCTATAGGGATATCGGCCGCCACGAACGCCAAGCACAAATATCTTCACAAAATTTGGAAGAATTAGGTCCACATAAGCGCGGAGAGGCTGAGTCAAAGATTTAAATTTTTGTGTTTTGAAATTTCGTATTTATGTGAAAATATATGCTTAAACCTTGAATATGTCATCATCATCATCATCAGCCGGGGTCAATCCACTGCTGGATGAAGGCCTCCTCAAGCTTCTTCCAACTCATTCGGTCCTGTGTCGTTTGCTGCCACGTATTTCCGCCGAACTTTACCAGTACCAAAATATGTAAACTCAAAAAAAATATTTAAATACCTAAGAATTCTAAGTCTAGTGATTAGAAATAATGGTACTGTTCGGTTATACGGAATACAGCGGAAAACACATTTTGAAAATAGCCGATAAACTGAATTATTTGTTAGGTTAACGGTTAACCTAACCTAACCTAACCTAACATAACCCAAACTAACCTAACCTACACTAACTAAAACTAACAAATAATCCAGTTTATCGGCTATTTTCAAAATGCGTTTTCCGCTGTATTCCGTATAACCGAACAGTACCGAAATAATCTGTTTGAAACCTAATAACTACATCACTTAATTTTTGACTGGTCACGGTGGATTCGCTACCAAGCTCTTTGAGTTTGGACACCTGATTAACTGTGTCTATGTGGCGAATTATTACAGAAAGCAAATCAAATTCTCTTGGAATGTACGAGGATGTCCACCGAAAGGGTAGATAATAATATTATGCTCGGTTCCATGACAAAACAGAACAGTCAGGGGTAAAATAAAACATTCATTTATGTAGAATCTATTTATGAATTAAATACTTATAAAACTTATGTTTATAAACGAAATATATATTAATATTAAATAGTTTTCAATTTTTAAGTGAAATCATCAACGAATACGTGTATTAATTACACGTATTCTACTGTTTTTTACAAAACAGTTATTTTGAAAATAGTGCATTTTTATATATTTTTTCACCGACAAATTCCTCATGACTTTTTTTATTTAAATATAAGTACTAAACTATTACCAATGTTAAGTCGACACTAATTAAATTATTACAAAGCAAAGAAAAACTAATACATACTCTGTATTTTAGATAATCGTACCTAAATGACGTAGCTTTTAGTAAAACATAATATTTATTTATTATGACATTTAAATCACTTTATAAGGTTACTTGTCTTTATTTTTTTACATGTATTATTGTGTGTATATGTGATCTTTAATAATCAGAATATTTCGTCCTCGAATAATTGAATCAACGGATTCTTTCTCTCCGCGAAACACGTACCCAATGTTTGAGAATGTTAAATTTATTCCTTCATCATTTTATATTATGATATCCTCCAAAGTAATTCGCGTGATTTTTTCAGAGAAAAAAACGTATATATATGTAAGAAATATGTGACAAGGGGAAACCCCGCATGTACTGGGCTGGTATTCTATTTGGCGCATGTTAAAAAATAAAAGAAAAATAATAAAAAAATATTTGATTTAAGACGCACATGATTTAATTATGCAACATTGTTAATTGAAAATATACATAATATACATAACTTCAAGCAGTATTATAAACATTCCTAGGGTTTTTCCTAGGATAACAGATTGACGTTTACAAATATATTGTATTTTTCATATTATATTTTATTATTATCGTTATAATATGTCTTCATAACATTTCAATAAAAATTCCTATCTATTTTAATATACCTGAAGAAAATGTACGATTGCATTACTTATAAATAGACACGAAAAACTCCTCCTTTCTTTATTATTATTTTTTTTACATAATATAACTTTGAAATATTAAATTTCTTTTAACAAATAGACCGAATCTATAGCATACGGGGGAGTGTTTTAATCATGTTTTAACACTTAAGCTTCCGAGCTATGTAGGTACTATCCATGTCGATATAACATCAACCAGTGGCGAAGGATGGATGTAGTATACATTAAACTTTGCTACTCCTCCTTTTTTTATTGAACTAAGACTATAATTTAAAGATGGTACTGATTAGTTTTTAAACATCAATTAAACCCTGCCTACAACCATAATCGTTTTAGTATATTTTGGGTGATACGGCAAAATTGTACACAATTTTTCATTCATACTTTTTTTTTACATTTCGTTGGATTAAGAATACATACTACACACATTGTTGGCTATTTTTTTTTAAATTCATTAAGCCCTGCCTAAACTAAACTATAATATATAAAAAAAATATTATTATATCTATAAAATATCCGAAGTTATGTATGATGTAATTGCATAATTGTAGATATTTTATAGATAAACGAGTATTTTTTTTACTATTAGGTATCGATTATGGCTTGGTTTGTGCAGGGTTTACTTGAATTTTAAAAATTAATCAACATCATCTGTAAATTGTTGTCTTATTTCAATGAAAACAAATACGTATGACTGACACAGTGTAGTGTGCACTATTTATGGCGGATCTTAATAGCCTACCTCCACCCTTCGTCACTGATTTAAACCAAGCCCGGGAGCCCGTCAATAATGGTAAGTTTATTTTGTAATTCGAATAAATTTATTGATATTACTGAATTTAATTCATAGGTGGATGGATGTTTTTCGAAAAGATGGATGGATGGTGGATGGTGGATGGATGTTTAATGAAATTATTTTTGATTCAAGACTGAAAGATTCACCAGAGTATGAATGTAAGGTTATTTATTTTAAATAGATAACTACTAGGAACAGTCATTGATTACATTTGTAAACAATTCAAATGCGTAGTAATTAGAGAATATAATATGCATGGTATATAAGTAAGTTTGATTGCCAAATTTTGAATGAAATAAAAACAATTGAAGCTCACGATAATATATTCATTATCTTGTTCAAGATAATATTTACAACAAAATAAAATTCTATTGAGTTGACTAATCAATACCAAATAAATTAACAATGTTCTGTACTAAATTTAAATCGAAATCTAGATACTAACATCTTAAGGGCCCACATCAGGAAACCCAGAAATAATGGGAACGGAAATACCCAACGGGTAAGGCGATAGCAGGTAACCGTCTTGAGTAAGGAAGAATCCGGGTCAAACTTACACACGTGTCAAGAATACGTTGTACGTCTAATACTGAAAACTGCTCTTGGTTTATGCATTTACGCTCATTTAATGTTAGTGTATTACACACACTATTGCACGTGCATAATGCGTGCATAATGCGTGCATCATTTTCGTAGGACACTCACACATTCAAAAACCCTGCTTCAACGTGTGGCGTATTGAATATAGCCAATCGGTATTCTATTTATTATCTGTTATGTGGCCCACATGCTCTGCGTAGGTCAAAATGGAGTTTTTATGGTATTTTCAGAGCATAACCCTGGACATTCCTTAAACGTTATAGATAATCTATTCATATAATTTTAAAGCCTTATTATCCTTCATATTTATTTTAAACATTTGATGACTATATAAAGTATTTTTATTACATAAAATAGTATTCTTTTAAACCTCTCGATCTAATGTTTTAGAATATAGTCATATTTCAGTACGTCCATGTGCAGTGGTGTTAAGATTTTTTAGGATTATTAATTTTTAAACGTATTGACAAAACCATTAGTAAAATTAATGTTTACATTATATAGTGACATATTTACGACAAAAAATATATTTTCTAATCTTTGTGATCCCAAATTTGACAAGAATTAGGCATTTTATTATTCAAAAAATGGGCACGATTAGCACATCTGAAGATAATTCTAAAGATACTGATTATAAGCGATGTCTTTGACCATTCAAATGTGATAAACATCTTATGAATAATGATTGCTTTATAATAATTATTGACCTAAGAATAAGGTAGTATTTTTTAGAAATACGCCATTTCTATTGGCATTTTCCAGTGATTAAGCTACAACATACGATCGTAGCCATAAATTGACAAACGATAAATGAAGTAGGGAATAAGATCATTTTGACGCAAGTGTTTGAACATGTAACGTTTTAAAAAAAATTGAATTTAAATTCTAATGGATTTAATACGACAATTTACCGATGGTGTTGGTTAGTTTTTAAAAATCAATGAAATCCTGCCTCAACCAACCCATAATAATTTAGGTATATTATGGGCGATCTGACAAAATTGTGCACACTTTTTCATTTATACTTATTTGTTTTCGTTGAATTAGAAATACATGTTACACGTGTTGTTGGTTATTTATTTTTTTAAATCATTAAGCCCTGCCTCACCAAACTACCATAGATAAAAAATATTAATATATCTTTAAAATAGCCAAAATTATTTATAGGCATAATTTTAGATATTTAGAGATAGACGAGTATTTTTTGACTATTATCAATTATTATGATTTGGTTTTCGCAGGGTTTAATTGAATTTTAAAAACTAACCAACATCATCTATCTGATAGTTCAATAAAAACAAAAATATGCATGACTGACAAAGTTTAACGTATACTATTCATGGCGGATCTTAACAGCGTACCTCCACCCTTCGCCACTGGTGGTAGGTAACTGAAAGAAAGTTCTAACATAGCCATATTTACAGGACTTGAATTTGAATTTTGTTCATCTTGAGTATTTTACTGAACAAAAAATATTATATTTTATCGATTTATAATATATATTTCACGCCATGCATTAAAATAGATTAAAAAAGTAATGCCCAACCGTGATTCGAAGTCGAAGTCGAAGAAATGTCACGGTAATTCAGCGTTTTGTCGAAAAGATTATTTTACTTTGAATCCAGCGCGAAAAAAATAATGAATAATTATAATTATACAAAACAACATCACTGTAAAATATTACATGATTTTATACCTATAGCCTCAGGTTTTGACATTATGTACGTGTGTGTTTTTTATACGTGTGTAATCGTTTGTATGTGTTGTATCACATTAAAATTTATAATAAATACCTACCTATGGATAGATGTCGTTGGTAAAATATTTTTTTTTGTAGAATATAAAATAATGAAGTTGTTATTTAAATACGTTTCAGGAATCGTCTAGTATGAAGTCTTCGACACTGTGAACAAATTAATCCAAGAAAACGTAGAGCCACTATAAACCTTAGAAAAGTTGCTTTTTTCACTATATTTTATGTAATTAGAAGTATGATTTTTATTCCAGCTCATAATACAGAGAAAGATATATAGTAACAGAAGCTTAAGTTGAAGGAGATTCCTTCGACTATGTAGCCTCAGTGAGACTACGACTAGCCCAAGATAAAGAAATATACTGTAAATTGTTCGTCAACCTTCGATAGAAGATAGAACCAAAAGCAAAAGATTAATTTTGTAGTTATTTAATCCTCAACACGTCAATTATTTGTAAAATAACATTCTCTCTGACAATATTGGAAGCAAATACTATTTGATACTAATAATTAACCAATGAAAACAAATTATGATCGCTATGACCTACAAAATTAATAATGGCATGACTGGGAAAATATTTACCGCCAAATTGAGTAATTCTCTCTACATAATTACCTACTAATGATACGATGTTTGCCACAAGTGTGTTTATTCCCAATATGCGACTTGAAATAATTATGTATAGAGATATCCGAAATATTCCCTTAATAATTATTTCTCTCTGGCAACTTATTTATTTAATATTATTAATTCAAGGATGATAAATATAATTATGTTATTAATATATTATCCTGCTATTATTCTACTATGCACAGCGATTCCAATTTAGTATTTTATTATCAGATACTACATTTTTGAATAGGCGTTAGGCATATAGGCTTAAACCTACATCATATAGCTTTAATTTTCTCCCAAAAAAATTATAAAAAATATAAAGCTTGCAATTTGAGACGTTTTTTTCATAATTTACAATTTACACTATATAAATTAATAAATATGTATCTGAAAACATTAAAAAGAAAAAAATTTTTCTTTTTAGTCAAAGATAAACTTACAATAATTATTGTAAAAAATGTGAATTAGTCAAAAGACACCCCATCTTATTATTAGATATATAATATGGTCATATTTATTATTAAAATTTGGTTTATTAAGTTTTCTATGTTTTGTCGTAGAGATTTTTGACTAATTCAAAGTTTTATTATTTTTCATATTTATTTTAAAAAACATCGATTTTCATAAAAATATAAATGTGTAAGTATAAGTTGAAATCCTTTTTATTTATATCAAATCGAGCTTCAAAATTGGGACCATACCTAAAGATACAAAACTTAATAAACTAAATTTAAATAATAAATATGACCATAAAATAACATATGACATGGGAATCTTTAACAAATTCACATTTTTTTTTTACAATTATTGTTAGTTTACCTTTGACTTTATTAATTAATACAGTTTAAACTGTAAATTATCAAAAAATGTCTCAAATTGCAAGCTTTGTATTTTTCCGCTAGGTGCCTCTGGTAGGTAGAGGATTCGCCTTAAGCGTGTGGCCGCGCGGCTTAAGCGTTGGACTATCACGTTGTGGGTCACATGTTCGAATTCTGGGTCTGGAGAATACACATATTGTTTTTCAATTTGTGTTCGAGTCGGAGTATGGACCTAATAAATTTAGCAAGTGGTTAACACTCATTTCTCGTTAAAAAAAATCGGTTAAGACAAACCTCCACTCTGGTTGCCCATATGATCGTATTAGGATCGGACATGGTCAATATATGTATATTATATATATAATTTTACTAAAGTAAAACATACTAAAGTAAAAAGTCACATTAAGCAAAAAGCCAGACTATTATAAACTTTACCTACATATATATTTTTGTTTTGACTCAATAATATTTTTTCATTCTGTTTTGCTGTTATAAAATAATCATGTTTGTTTCATATCGCGTACTTTAAAATATTTCTGTATTAAAAAAATAGAAATAACAGAAATCTTCTGATCCATTAGGTAAAATTAATAATCGAATGTGGCCAAAGACATCTTGTGCTTTTTATTTGTTTAGCTCACAAATTTATCAGCTATTGTGAATTCGATGATGATTTATCTCATAATTAGTTTATCTGTTTTTAATTGATATCAAAAACATAGTGGGTTGTTATCGAAAGGTCAGGTTACATTTACAGCTCGTAGATTGCTTTTGAAATAACTAAATCAACATGTTATTATTAGATCAACGAAATCAAATATGTTGCCATATATTGTATTGATGCTGTTATACCTCACTGAATTTTTACCACGTTTTTATAGCTCGTATTCTTGTTTGTCGAGTACAAATTTGTTCTTGTTTGTCCAATACAAATCTTGCAATCAATTTTTAACTAACTTCCTGACTAGCTAGACATTTGAAACTTTTAGAATATATCATAACACAATAACAATGCATTCCAGTTAATTCTGTTTTGTATGAAAAGTTATTTCGGAAGAAATCCGTAATCCAATCCACTATTATTGATTGCTAGGAGTCTGGGGTCCTTACAACTAAATTATTAATATATACGTGCGTTACTATGGAAATCAATATGAAATGTCAAAATGACATTTCAGTATTCCATATTTATTCAGTACTTCTATTAAGTACAAAAAAAGTATTTATTAATATATAGACTTGTCAAGTTTATAAATGATTCAACAGAAAATTTAAAAACGTGTTATATAAAAAGTTCTTTTTATCTTGTAATTATTTTAAATAAATTTATTTATGTTTTGAATCAACACTAAACGTTGTAAAATTTAGACTCCGTTTGTGAATTCAGATAAGGGTGTGCTCGTTGAATTTTAAAATGTAATTTACACAATAACAGGCGATTTGAAATTAAAATTGTCTACAGATTGTATCTAACTTTTTTAGCCCTAAAAGTTTCTTTGTTAATATAATACCCCGTAATACTTTCAAAGCTTATAAACAATAAGTATGAATAAATTTGTTGTGAAAAAAATTGGATGGCACTGTTTGTGTAATCATGGTTTATAATAAAGCTAAATGAAAATATGACTATTTACTAAATTCATCATAAATTGAGTCAAGTTCTTGGTTGTCTTTATTATAACACTGTCTTTCTTCAAGGCATGCTCGCTTTTCACTTTCTTCAAGTCTGCAAGTCTTCACATCTGCTCTTAAGACAGTTTTGCCTGCTCTCAGTCTCATGAGAGATAGTTTTCAATCCTGATGATGTCTAGAGACCGGATTATAATGCAACATAAAAAGCTTAAAATATGCATAAAAATGCTTAAAATATGCAACATTAATAGTAAATTTTAGTTTTTTATTTCAAAATCAGCATACAATTGATAAGTATCGATGATAATAATTATTAATTAACAATTATTTAACATTTTCTTACTCTTGTAAACATAAACAATGTACCTACTGTTCCAAATGTTCGGTAGTAAGATTGTGTCTTCGATCACTCAAAATACTAAACTTTACTAAAGTTCACCCCACGATGGCCGCGCGGCTTAAGCGTCGGTCTTTAGCATCGTGGGTTCCAGGTTAGAATCCTGGGTCTGGCAAAGTACACATTTATTGTGTTTCAATTTGTGCATGAGTCAGAGTATGGACCTAATAGGTTGAGCAAGTGGCTGACATCCATTTCTCGTAAAAACAAAATCTGTTAATACAAACCTCTACTCTGTGGAAGCCCATATGATCTTATTAGGATCGGACATGGTTGGTAAAGTTCACTATAATATTATGTACTTAAATACATCAATTTAAATTTGAGTCATTTAGCAGCGGCGGAACTGTGAGGTGGCAAAGGTAAATATACGCGTACCTACCTCCAACCGTTGTCGAATAACGCACTTGAAACAATTCATCACGAGTATGTGAAGTGGTCAGATAGCAGCGGCGGGGTGGTGATGTGAGGTGCGAACGGAGGGGCGCATACATAGATCTAACCGTTGCCTATCCCATCAATTTGGACAGTAAAATAACATAGATATTCAGAATAACTTTTTAATTATACCAAACTTTATTTTTGCATCGTGTTTTATTATTTATATGAGTAAAATGTTTACTATAAAAAACATGTATATCTGTTTGAATCGTGAATAAATGTTTCAATTGGGATGTCTTGTGAAAAAATCAACAGATTATATTTTTATAGTACAACCAACCACAGTTTAATAGCATCTCGCAATTAAAAATAGTTAAAAATAACACGTACAAGTATCAAATGTGTTAAATTTAATATTTTTCATTATTTTGTACAGTTGTAAAAAAAATTCTTTTATTGTGTTAACTGTTTGAAAATATTTAGAATAAGCGAGTAGTTAAATAAAACAATCTAAAAATCACTAAAATTAATAAAAAAAAATATGTTTAAAGTCGGTTGCAGAATATAATAAGAATGGCGACTTTACAATCCACTTCCGGTTTGATATTATCATATCAAAAAATAAAACTGGAATTGATTGTTTATTACAATGGAAAAATCCTTAAAACCACCACATATAATAATATATCGTCACCTCAATACTACATCTAGATAACTTTGATTTTCACTGTTTTTTAGTTATCTATTGAATATGATTCTACATGACGTCATTCTCTACAAAATGATGAAACTAGGTACTTAAGTCAGAAGTTAATTGGAACTGTATTAATTTTGTGTTTGAAAATATTAGATAACTTTAAAACCATAAATGCATTAAATACATACAATGATATATCTACAATATCTTTTTATACAATCGAACATTATTGAATAGTTCCCAATTTATTAGACAAGCACAATTTTCCATTTTTATTTTAAATAATAATTATAGCCTAGATTTATGTTAATCAAGTAAAGTTTAAATTTAATTTTCCCAACAATGACCAAATCAGAGTTTTCTAGTTGTAGTATTGAGGTGATAATATATAAAATGGAGATAACCGACTTTTGAACTAATAGTCTCAATTGTAAATATATGTATTCACCTAAAATTTATTATAATTGATATTTTACCTAAATACATGTACTTACTTAAAAAAATGATAATATCGTAAATGAAATATAATAATAAACTAAATAATGCCTGGTATAAACGGTTTGCCTTCTCGGAATCACGCAGCAGGTAATTTCAGTAAAAATTCTCAATGCTAATTTAGACTTTTAGATTTGTTTTGTATTATATTATGCTTGCATACTTACGAGTATATACTGCAGTCTGCAATTTAGAAGAGTTCTTTATTTAGCTACGTATTTTTTTCGATTTATACGAGGTATAAATGAGAACTCTGCCATTCTGGGCAGTGTTGACCTATGTGTCCCTGATAACTATCTTATAAATAGAGAGCATCAGTTGTTTATTCTCCCAAGGTGCTGAACCAACCTACAACTGGTAATGCCAATTGGGAGGGCGATAACTATGTTCAACCAAATTGCTTCGGGTGCTAATTCGGGTGTAATTGATATATTTCACTTGCTTGAGAGTGAGTTAGGTGGACGCTATTTAAAAAAAAATTAAAATAGGGTCTCTTTAGCACACTCAGTGTACTTCTTTGTACTTCTATAGATGTACAATTGTATTTTCACTGCTTTGTATGTTTATCTTATGTTCTCTTTTTATATAATGTTTGAGACTTTCACGGTTATTTTTATCGCTTTTATTACTTTTTTTCGTTATTTATAACAATTTTTCAAGTCATGTTGTGAATGAATTAAACTTATAATTTGTTAAGTCCACAATATGTTAAAAAAATAAATTGAATTGAATTACCAAACTCTGGCTGACAGTACTATAACGTCGAATCTGTTTATATTTTTCCTGACAAGACCCACACTTTCGTATCGTGCGCCAACGCACATTTTTCTTAAAATATAAAAGAGTATTTTTCAATATCTGAAATCGTTTTTTGTGATAATTAATTGTTTATCGATTCACTACTATATTACAGTTGTTCCAGTCAGCCAAATTTTAAACGCGAAAAGGTCGTTCGCATTATTGCGAAAATCCAAAATCTATTCGACGACACATTTTCATGTGTCCATTCGTCTAATCATTCAACTGGCAGTCAGCGAGCCGCATGCAATCCACACAAACATATTTTGTGACCCATAAATGGTAGACCATACTAATATAATATGCGACCTATATATTAAATTATTGAACTTGAAGAAATGTATATATTTTCATATTGGAATACGATGACACTATTTTACAATTATCAGATGAAAAATGGACTGAATGAATTCCTTAACATTTATGGTGGTTATTAAAATATAAATTTTAATTAGCATGAGTTATCTGAATATCAAAGTTTATAAACCATCTACTAATAATTGTAAGCGACACCAAACACCAATACAAGTTTTGTCATCAATAGCAAACCAATTGAACGTGTGACCCATTATAAATATTTAGTCAATGCGAAATGAGACCAGTCTCAGGAAATAAAAACTAGAATAATTGAGAATGCAAGGAGTGTCTTTCTCATATTGAGATGCCTCCTTAGCAATTGAGACCTTAACGTTGTTATGTTCTCTCATTTTTTCTATGGTATGGAAGTATGGACGCTAAACCAAGAGATGTCACGGAGAGTTGAAGCTTTCCAGATGTAGCAATGCAGGCGCATCCTCAAAATTCCTTGGACTGCCCGGGTGGCAAATGTTGAAGTTCCCAATCGAATGGAAAAGGACCGAAAAGTTCTGCGTAGTATAAAAACCGGAAAACTTCAGTTCCTCGGCCACATTATGAGCGGGCAACAGTACAGCATTCCCCAACTTACCATCTAAGGAAAGATCAGCGTAGCAGAGGAAGGCGCCGCATTTATTGGCTTAAGAACCTCAGTGATTAGTACGAGTGTAGCTACACTACTAGCAGATGAAAAAATTGTATCGCCCTGATTGTGGCCGACCTCCGCTAGGGGATGGTATAATAAGAATAAGACTAATTGTTTTAGTTTTTACTCAATGATTTGACGAAACCAATCCAGTATAATAATACAAAAAGTGTAATTAGTTACTAAACATTTTATTTTATTCAATTATTTATTTCACGTTTGTTTCATATCTCATATTTTAAATATATGGCCCAATTATTAATTCTAAAAGTTGAAATCAACCCATATGTCTGAAAAGGTTGCCGACTACTATTCTTAACTATATTAGAGGGAATCTTGTGAACGCGATAGGTCGCAGCGACTGGTACACAGGTGAGTCTCGCACCAGTGGTTATGATAGCACACTAGGTATATCTCGCCATAATGGATTCGTATGAGAAATGTACGCGGTGAGATTGTATGCAGGCAAGATACAACCAGTATTCAGTCGTCGCATGTCGATTTTTCCATACACTTCATCAACACGTTATCTCTTAAGAATGGCCTCTGCAACGAGCCCGAAACGTCGAAGACAGCAGGAGGAAGAACACGCAATGGAAACCCAAAAATCTCTCACGATAACTAACAATCGTGAAAATCTCAAACACTATATTCCTAACTGTCAAATTTAATATAATTTGTATCATCAATTATGTCTTCTTCGTCGCGTGGGGTCTTAAATAGCTACAATGTGTCGCTTATACGCGGTGTAAATGTGAACTCTGCAATTCTTGGTGGTGTTGGCTTGTGTGTCTCTGATAATTATAATAGGAATCGATGGCAACCGTTGTTTATTCTCCCAAGGTGCAGAGCTAACCTGCCATTAGTAATGCCAATTGGGAGAGCAATAATCATGTTTAATGAAATCGTTTCGGATATTGATATATCCCACTTACGTGATGTGAATTTAGGTGGACGTTGTTTTATAAGTTGTTAAGATAGGGTCTATCAATAGTTCACTCTGTGTTCTTCCATCTACTTTTATTTTTTTGATTTTATTTTATTTATTTTCTTATTTTATTACTAGTTAGTTAGTTATCGTGTCCGGGATCACACCGCTCCTTTCTAAAACGTTGCAGCTGAGACCACCCTGCCATTGGCCTTCAACAGGTCCTCCTCAACACACTCAATCCCAATTCGAGGGCAAACCAACATATGCTTCGCATCCTGCACCACCCCACACTCGCATGAGACATCCTCGCCGGTTAAGACACCCCACTTCTTGAGGTTTGTCTTGCACCTTGTGACACCGACTCTTAGTCTGTTCAGTGCCTTTCAGACATCGAAGGGAAGTTAGTGTCCCGGCGAGGGTTCCTCTGTTGGCTCTATCCAAGGATTGCAGAGTCTTTCTTTCCATTTCTGGATACGACTCTCTTCTGGGAGGCAATCCACTTCCGTTGTCCTTTTCAACACCGGAATCACAAAATCACATTTTATTACTTAATTCTTATTATTCACTCACATTGCTCTGAATTTTTATTTGAAAAATTGTTAAAACTTATTTTATGTCATGTCGTGAACGCTTTAAATTTATAATTTGTTATGTTCATTATAATATGAAAAATAAATGCTGTAGGATCTCGTCGAAATTGCAGCTTACTGGGAAAGCCTTGCATGAAAATAGGTGTTCCATGCTTTATATTTCACCACACTCGCAGGTTTGGTCATCAGAGAATCCCTAAAATCACCATGTTGTCATCATTATGTAAAACGGAAAGTATGTTGTATTCTCTACTTTACTTTAAATAATAATTAACTAGTGTAAACTTTGTATCTTGACACATTAGCCAATTACTGTTTTTTTCAATAAATAAACGAATATGATTTTTCTTTCCATTATATAATTTACTTCTCTATATAAAAAAGACATTAAAAATCATATGGTAAAATAATAAATTATCGTATAAAAACGAAGACAATATAAATTTAATAATATTGTCAACGTAAACGAGACTATTACTGAGACGTTCCCGGAGAGATTTTTCTTATATCACCAGATTATCATAATTTTATCATGGCAATGTTTTAGTGATATCGCTGTGATTTGCTTTACTCAGAATATTTTTTTATCGAGGACATGCGAATATATTTTACAAAGGCAGCTTTAGTTTTGTGTATAAAGCACCCATTATTAAACAAAGAAGGTTTTGTAGATGTAATGAATATTGAGTATACGTGGGGCATTCATTATATTACCTACCTTAGTAAGAAAGGAAATAATGAGGATATTGAAATAAGTATAATATGCTACCTTGAGGTTATGCACGTATAGTTTCAGCTTAATGCGATTTATACGTTCAAAGTAACACAATGGGAAACAAATTCCTGTTTGAATATATAAAAAAACTTTTTGACTTTCAATATCAAGATATCTTACAAAGAAAGGGAAACGGTTGAAGGAGATTGTCGAAGCACGGTGATGAGTCTGCTAACTCAAACTATCCATTTAACATACATAACTTGAAAACACCTCAGATATATACCTACTAGAAAAAATCACATTTGAAAAAAATACGACGTCCACTGATATCGCGCCAATACGCTCTAACCAATTAACCAATTAAGCTACGGACCTCCTACTTCATTACATTACGATAATGTAAACTAGTAGGTCCCACATGAAATGCTTATCAAATTGCATTATTGTTTCTAGTATGTATATATCTGAGGTGTTTTCAAATTATGTATGTTCAATATGTAGAATGTTACATTCTCAAATCTTGTGAATTAGTCGTTGAATAAGAGAAACACCTGGCTAAGGAAAACACTAGCGGTGTTCACCTGCATGTTATTGCGAGCTGTCACATCCACAAGTGGCTATTAAATGCGCATAGCTGACATGGTTAGTGTCCATTTGTGTCATCCGCGCTGTCTAATCTTTTAGACGTACCGCATTAATCCAAAAATTGGATGCCCAAGATAGTTGCACGAATTTATGAGTGCCACGGGTCTTCGAGTGACCACATGCCTTACGTGTCGTAAAATATGTCGAAAGGAGAGTGGAGTTAATCTATTGAGAAGGCTGTTTGATAGTCAAATCATCGGTGTCATGATCGTCAATCATGAGGTCCTGAAGAAGAATAAGAACAACTAATATTGGGTCTGGACCCCAAACTCCTCCCCTTGTGTGCGAGCCTGTTCAAGACTCTCAAAGTCTAGAAGTTTCTTCCCATGTGGATGACAGTTGGTCCTTTTTGAGTAACCCATGTGTCACGAATGCCTTTCATTTTCAGTGCGAAATGGAATTTTCCATCGGGCATAGAAAGAGAGTATTCCTGCAAGCATACAAACTTTACGTCACACTAGTTCTATCGAATAGTGAATTAATATAACTGCATAATTTAGCAGTAATCCAGAAGATAACTCAGGTATACCTACTCTCGTTTTTAATACGTGTATTCGAAAATTTGTTATCACTCTCTCCTCAAGCACACATACGTTCTGACGACTGATTGGTTGATTTCTACAATATGCTTTCTATATAATATTATATTGAAAATATTAATAGGAATGATTTTCATATACGCCGTTCCGTGACAGCTGATATCACATTCAAGTTGACACGATATGGCGGCAAATTTGAAATTTACCATAATCGTGTTATCGCTTTTAAAAAGACTTTTTTAGTATTAAGAATAAATATTATTTGTCAAGGAAAAATTACCGTCATATTTTTATTCAAGATTTGCCATTAAAATTACAAGAAACCGGCGCAACATACACTCCAAAAATAATCTTCCTTCAGTACAATTGCAATACGTAATGTAATGTTTAAGTTTCATTATCTGGAAAAGAAGATAGACGCTACTCATATTTATTTTTTTACATTTATATCTATAAACGATTCCTGTTCGTCTATTTTATACACAAGGGTGCTATCGGCAACTATCGAGGGTAGTTTATCATATTTATGTATTTAGTAGGTTAATTGTTACAATAATTTAACCATCTGAACTGTCAAAAACTGATATGTTTTAACAGCACCTATCATGGTTGTGTTAGGTTTTAGAGCGAGATAGACAGTTTAGACGGCTAACTTATTGTAACAATTATAATACTTCAATACATAAATATGATAAACTACCCTCGATAGCCACCTTGTGTATATAATAGATGCGTTGGCTGTGTTAACTTTCAGAGCGAGATAGACATTTTTGACAATTTGGACGGCTAACTTATTGTAACAATTATTATAAAACTTCAATACATAAATATGATAAAACTACCCTCGATAGCCACCGATAGCCGCCGACAGTAGCCTTGTGGATAGAATAGATGCGCTGAGGAATCTATTAGTGAATGTTTCAAATCAATATGAACATTAACAAAAAAATGTTTTTTTTTTAATAATGTCTTATGAAATACCAGATTACCCAAATGTTAGTTTTATCTTTACCGCATTAATACATGTACAGAGAATTCAAAGCCTCTGAGTATTTATACAAGAAATACCTACTCATTTTGAGTGGAATGACAAGTGACAAAAAAACTCAACACAGCTAAACAGAAAAACGTTCTAGGATTTAGCTTAAGTTTTTTTTTATATTCTTGGAGTAGCTATGAATAAGCTACCTATTATTTTCATAACAACAGTGATATTCTTCGAGATTTTCCCAGATTTTTAATATATTGTTTTGTGGGGGAATGGGATATTAAATATTTTACTACCAAGATTGAAAAAGTCATTTTTATGAGACTGAAAAGAATAATAAAACTTTCATTCACAAATTAATAAGCGAATGATAAATGAACATTCATAGGAATTCATGAAATAAATAGGATTTTGTTTTTCGAGTAGGGACGACACTTTCTGTCATGTTCCGCTTATCTTTGATGGTAACCCGTTAATAATAAAAAACGTATATTCCAAAAAATAAAAAGTATGGAGCCGCAGGTCAAATCTTGAGTCTGTATCAAATATAAGTGATGTTTTATCAATGTGTGCTTAAATCTAGACCAAGGATTAAACATGCCACGTCTCCACACCATTATTGTTGTTTACTGTGGCATGATAAACTACGCGTCCCTTTCAAATAACAAGGACTTTTGTATGTGTTAATGCGATCAGGGATGCGCCAAGCGGGGGTGTTGGGGTGCGCAGTTTCCGGGCGGCTGGATTCAGGGGGTGGCAAAATATACAGGAAATAAAATGTATAGCACCTACACAATATTATGAATTATTAAAAATATTATATTATATTCAATTCAATTACGGAAACTGACTTTAATATTGAAATATAAGTAACTAAAAGTGTTGGTTACAACCAAAGAGTGACACTTATCAAAGGGAGGCAAATCTAAAAACTTTATTGCAAAACTATTGCATAAAACATAGATCCATAATAATAAGTATATTTTATTAGTTCAAGATTTCCGGTCTATGACTAATGGTATGCATCACAGTTGTATAAAAATAAACTTAAAAGTATTCTCTCAAAGTTTCAATATCCTATCCTATAAATATTTTTACAAAAATGTAATAATTGTGTGTAGCCAGGAAATTAATCGAGCTATTAAACTATAATATTGGAACTAGGCTTGATGGAAAGTAAAAAAATCGCCTGCGGTGCAATTTTCGATCTTGTTATTAAACATTGTAGTAAAAATAATAATTATTTTAACTATTTTCATTTCTTGTACTTCCATTAAAAAACATTTTATATCTGGAAGGGGGCATTTTGGGTAGGCACCCAAGCGCCAACTACCTTTGGCGCTCCTAATAATAAATTATCTACCAACCTGATGAAATATTATCCTTTTTTTCTTCGCTGCTTCATAATATTCAGGAGCTAGTTGAAAATAATTTAAGACGCATCAATGCACTGTCTGAATGTTTTTTCGTGTCTTTATGTGATGGATTGGTCATTGAAACCATTTTACTGTAGACAGGAAAAAGGAGGTAATCCACCAAAATCAAATTTTACATTAGGCATAAAAACGTGTATGTTATAGTTTTCGGTCAAAGTTAAAATACTAAATAGACATAACCGTGAAGTGCATAATAATCAATGACATTGATATGGACGAATCATCTGGGGGAAAAAAATGACACTCACTTTATTGTCGGGTT
Source organism: Rhyacophila brunnea (assembly GCF_057557595.1). Taxonomy (NCBI): domain Eukaryota; kingdom Metazoa; phylum Arthropoda; class Insecta; order Trichoptera; family Rhyacophilidae; genus Rhyacophila; species Rhyacophila brunnea. The sequence goes on along the minus strand of NW_028232816.1, from coordinate 10,717,730 downwards.
TGCCGAATGGAATAATCTGTTCTAACGCCATTACAATAAAGGTGATATTGCTATAAATTCCTGATGCTTTTTGTTGGATCTGCCGAATGATTCGGTTCGAACGGGTTCGCTCAAATGAACATAGACATTAGAAACACTGCTCTAACGCCATTACAATAAAGGTCATATTGCTATAAATTCCCGTTGCGTGATATCGCATAATGGAAATTACGTGACGTCTACCTATACATGCTAATTTACTTGCTACCTACTGTATTGAGTGCGTCGTTCATTAATAATGTCATTGATAATAATTAATAATTTGGTTATTATATTCCTAATCTGATATTAATTATTAAACCTTTGAGCTAAAAAGAAAAAGAAAAAGAAAAAATTGAGCTAAAAACCAACAAAAATGATGGTTAAGTCATTTTTCCCATTTCACTTTCTTCTTTTTTTTAATTTCCGGCTAAATTTAGAGATTAAATCGGCATTTTCAGCTTACATCCTTTGGACATAACGTGTATTTAGTCGTATACAACGTTACTATTCAATAAACCTACTTTTAATTAACTATTTTTTTTTTCAACGAATAATTCACAAGATTTAACAGTGTACTATTCCAATAATTGAGCACACATAATTTTCAAAACAATTCTGAGAAAATATATTAATTCCAATAGAAAAAAATCTTTTTTTGAAAAAGGTAAGACACCCAACAGGATCGAACCACTATGTTATAGGCGCCATACTTATACGCCATACACGGTGTAATCCTTGATGTCGTGAAGTAATACCTACTTTGATTTAAAACACAAAAGCCGATCGCCAGTAGTAACTCAATTTGGAAAGCGCTTCAGAGATTATTAAGAGCCATTGGTTAAAATTTGTCGCAATTAAATATGGCGCCTATAACATAGAGGTCTATGGTATGGTCTAGGAGATGCAGGTTGGATTTCTGCTGGGTGTCTTACTTTTTTAAACAAAAAAAAAATTCGTTTGGTTATAATATATTTTCTTAGAAATGTTTTCAAAATTATGTATGTTCAAAAGTTATTTTGAAAAAACTGAGGGTTACGTCCTTTTTCCTATCTACATTCGAATTATGTTTGGAGGAGTATTGGAAGACCCAGGTTGCAGAGTTTGGATTGAGCGAGTGATTGATTGGCTTCTTAGATAATAGAAGGATAATGGAGGACATATCTGAATGGCCACGGGCGCACCCATAGCTATTTCATCACGAGTAATGTGATGTCTCTGTTGAAGCGTTATATTTTCTTTTTGTATGTGTACCTATTAATAACAAGTATACGATATAAAATTAATACCTGAATTCCCCTAAAATAGACTTAAAAATGTCTATAAAACAAAATTGTAATTTGTTCTGACTTTGTGCAAGTGCATAATTATCGCCTAGCGTGTCTGGAAATTTGTACGTATGCAGTTCGCCGTATCACACTTCATCGTGAAATGTTGTATCGGACATATATGGTCGAATATTAAAGACTGTCCAACCTCTTTGGGTTGTTTAGTACTGATATAAAATTCATGTCTAAATAAAATACGGTTCTTGTCGGTTTACACTTTACAGCAAACCAGAAGCAAACATTTTTTAAAAAAAGGCGATATATTGGATTATTTGTTAAGTTAGGTTAGGTTAACCAGCAAACAAATTTTGAAAATAGCCGATATACTGGATTAATTGTTAGGTTAGGTTAGGTTTGGTTTTAATTCTTGAATTTATGAATTTTGCCAATATTATCTATGAAAATTGAATTAATGTTCATATTGAATCTAATAAAATTGGAGAGTTGGCAAGTTTAAGAACCAGAGCCCTCGACAGTTTTTTGAAGATTTTTACATAGTTATCAAATTTGATGTGTATTTTATAAAAAAATAGTTTTTTTTTAAAGTTAGATTTTCTATTATTTCTATATTCTATATTTCTATATTCTTATTCTATATTTCTATTATCGAGCTCAGATGGTAAAAAAAAATTTACGAACGGATCGATAATTTTACCGATTTCACGAACACGAACGGCGCTCCGGTGTGCTCCAGTCCATTTCGAGCCCTGATATTTTAGATATATAACATGACGCTTAGAATATTATTCTAAATACAGAAGTCATTACGAAAAAAATGACGATAACATGATGGCGGGTAGAAAGAATGCCCGCCAAAACCATCCTAGAATTGTTATAACGTATAATTATTTAAAGTAAACAAAAATATAGTCTAATATTCTATAATAGTGAAAATGTCTTGTTCGCTTACAATAATCCCTAATAATAAATCCTTATTATATATACTACGTGTGTAGAATAGTTAATTGACAGTTCTTTACAAATTAATTTACTCAATGTTTTGTGTTAAAAAATACTAAATATTATACCTAACGAACTCCGCGTTGAGATATTATTATGAAAATATCAAGCCCTGTATTTTTCTCTACAAAATAACCAATGAAGAACAAAGAATATACAAAGCCTCCATTCACTCCAATTACATAATGAAGGACTCCCGAGCTTCCTATCTCTGAATTATAATAATAATAATAATAATAAAATAAGGAAGGTAGACCAGGATATAATATGTCGCCACTAGAAAGTAACAATTCGAGATAATTGAACTTTAATGAGTTTAATGTTTGTGTCATACAATAGTAAACTATATGTTTATTTTGTTTTTTTCTGTGGTTTATGATAAATTAAAATAGTAAGATTTTTTGTATACCATTATTAACAGTGGGATATCTCAGTTATACCACTGTTGCTTTAGTTACAGTTTAAGTTACAGGATAATTTTAATAGATGTGTATTAATATTATACCACTCAGCATTAAATGAGTGACACATTTTACATTTTTTTAAAAATCTCAGTTATTCATTATGTATGTATAGTTTTCAGTAATCAATTAGCATACATAATATCTCAAAAGGTAGCGATGTGTATATAGATATTGAATGTCCTGCCGTGGCGAAGGGTGGAGGTAGGCTGTCAAGAACCCCATAAATGGTGCACACTAAACTTTATCAGTCATACGTATTTGTTTTCATTGAAATAAGACTCCAATTTCCAGATGGTGTTGGTTAGTTTTAAAAATTCAATTAAACCCTGCTAAAATTAAGCCATAATAGATAATAGTCAAAAAATACTCGTCTATCTATAAAATGTCTAAACTTATGCAATTAAGTCATACATAACTTTGAATATTTTATAGATAGAATACTATGTTTTATCTATTGTAGTTTGGTTTAGGCAGGGCTTAGTGAATTTAAAAAAATGAACCAACAATATGTGTAATGTGTATTCTTAATCCAAATAAAACAAATAAGTATGAATGAAAAGGTGTGCACAATTTTGACGTATCGCCCAAAACATACCAAAACTATGATTTTTAAAAACTAACCAATACCACCTGTAAATTATAGTCTTAGTTCAATAAAAATAAATACGTATGAGTATATAGCAACGTGTAATGTGCACTATATATCATCGCTACTGGTGTCCTGAAATATAAATTAAGTATATTCATGTTGTTGGATCACATATGCCAATTAGTGATAAATGAACTTAATAATATGAAAGTAATATAACCTAACATAACCCACTACTCACGAGTAAATCAGCAATCGCCAGGTGAACCAGCATGGTGTTGATGCGAGACATTCGCGCACCAGGCCTCACCAGCAGCGCCAGGAACGTACAATTTCCAACGGCAGACAGCACAAAAAGAACACTGTACACAGCTATGGATAGGACGTTTGCTTCATTAAAACGCATCTCGATGGGCAAAGTCGTGGCGGACTGGTTCACATTAGCCATCGTCCAAGTGTCTAGCTTCAAACTGTGCTCCTGTAAATCATCTGGGATTCCGGGATCCATCTTGACTGAAGCACTTTAACTGTTTGATTATTATACACTTGCACTATTACTAATTATTGTTTATTAAAAATAATGAATTCTGTTTCACACAATTTTTTACTGTACATTATGTCAGACATACCTACAAAGATGAAGTATATTATATTACAAGTAGACAAACATCATGGACATGGCGATATGCTAGTACCTACTACACTGTAAGCATATATCAAACTATTTTTAAAGTATTTGTTTTCTTTCACGACCCGATTAAAATAAACGATTCCTTCATTTTCGTACTTATCAGTTTATTTTTCAAATTTATAATTTATTATTTACGTGTATGTGCTATCTTAAAGGAACTCGGAAATAATGGGAACTGAAATCCTTAATGGGTGTGGAGAAACAGGCAACTGATCACAAGTGTGGAAGAATATGGGATAAACTTAAACACGTCTAAAGAATACGCTTGTATTTTATTCTGACAACTGCTCTCGTTTAATGCACTGACACTCGTTCAATATTGGTGTAGTTAAAGGTTTTTTTTTTTTTTTAAGAATTATTAATAACCATGTCCTTGCTTTTTCGTACAAGGTGGTTTGTTAGTAATTTTGAACAATCACAAACACCCAGGCTTTGAGAAAAACACATAAATGTTTTTGTCGTGACCGGGAATCGAACCCAGAACTCTCGGGTGGAAGGCCAGCGCCTTACCCACTGCACCACGAGAGCCGCCTGTAGTTGAAGGTTGAAACCTTGTTGCAACACACACTATTGCACGTCTATAATGTATGGTTCATTTTCATAGGACACACACATTCAAAACCCTGCGTCAAATGTAGTGTATAGGGATACGGCCTATCAGAATTCTATTTATTAATCTGTTCTGTGGTTATCTCCCTGTCTCACTCTCTTCTAGATATTTACGTGTAATTTCTCTAGTGCGTTACAGACAGACATATATACAATAATATGATAGTTATCATAGTTGGTTTTCGGCCAATTCTCATAAAATAAACATAGGTAACTAACGATAAACTGAGTTGACATTTTGTATCCACCAAATTTATTTTAAAAATTGTTTTTACGACAGGTGTTTCATTTGCATGGATAGAATGGACAATATCTCTTCTTTGTCTCTTAGGTATGTTTACCTACTGTAGTCTAATCAATATTTGGCTACGTATTTCTTCTGACTTAAGATGGTGTAAATGCAAACCCAACCATTCGACCTGTCTGTGTTTCCCTGATAACTATCTTTAAAATCGAGAACATCAGTGGTCTGTTCTCCCAAGGTGCCGAAATAATCTGTCATTAGTATTACCAATTGGGCGAGCAATATCTATGTTCAACCAAATCACTTAGGATATTAATATATTTTACCTACGTGAGGATGTTTAAGCGGCTGTTGTTTTATAAATTATTAAAATAGGGTATATTTAGCCAATTCGACTTACCTACTTCCATGTACCTACTTTATAATTTGTGTGTTTACTGTGTATACTCTTTTTATTGTCTTTTTCTAATACATCAGGTAAACGTCTTGAATTTGTGATATGTTAAGTTCACTATATGCAAATAAATAAATTTTAACTTTAATTAACTTCAAGAAGAGGTTATTGTATTATTATGATCTCTACAGAATATACCCCCCCCCCCAAACCGTTCCATTTCGATAGTAATTCTCTCAGGGATAACGTTAGTAATAACAAGTAGGTACCTATATATATAATCTGGCAGAAATTGGTTATTATTATATATTATAGGTTATGTTGACTAATGTTGCTATGGTGATTATAAAAACTTATATAATATTAATATTGTTCTCAAAATAACACATCTAAATACGTCGTGTGGTATCAGATAACAATCGATTAGGTACCTACATAGTGGTAATACGTTCACTTTCATGAAACCAATGATGACACTAATCGTAGTGTTTGGTTTATTTCTATCGTTGGTTCATTTTTAGATTTTTCTCTCTAATGGGTTATGAATACAGTATGCAGGTAGTATAAGTAGTAAAGTTAGCAACAATGGTAATAGATTTTTTTTATAATGCACTTAATTAAGTCGAAAACAACCTATATATTATAGAGGTTTTCGAGTTGTAATGCCTCGGGGTACTGCACGATATATTAAAAACGTTTTACCACACAGGCAAGAACCCCCTGGGCATAAACGCTCCGTCAATAACTCTCCGGAAAATAATCCCCTTTATGAAAAACCCTCCAAAAGTTAACCCGTCGTCAATAACCCCCTGAAAAATAACCCCTTGTGTAAAAATTAAAAACTCATATTAACATTAAATTTAATATGCACATTTTAGAGAAATTCAATTAAATTGATTACTTACTGAAATATTGAAATATCATAAAATGTAGGTGCTTAGTTTAATATTATTATTTCAAATCATACTCAGTCAAAAAAAAATATTTATGAAGCAACATTTTAAATAAGTTTAACATAATAATTCTTTTTTTGTCATATTTAATCTAATTTACCAACATTTAAAATTTATGGAGTTAATTATCTAGGATTTTAATATCCGGGTGGTTATTTATACATGGTACTCTTATCCAGGGGGTTTTCGTCCAGGGGTTTATTATCCTGTCACAATAAAAATACTCAATCATTGCAGATAATTTCAATTAAATTCGCTGATGTACAATCGAAATAATGGATTTATTATTGTTGATAGCTATAACGACTATAGTCAATAACAAAATGCGTTTTATAATTTACATAAAAGTACTAGAACAGACGTGCCCAACCCGCGCCCCCGGGAAGTTAGTAATGCACCACAATTAAGTGAACAACGAATAGTATGCAGCCTCCGTCATTTATTTAAGATGACAGTCCTTTATTTGAAAATAGTATTCTATTAAAAAAACCCCCAGTTTTGTAACAATCGCAAAAACATTAATAGCATTGGTGGTGAACTTTGTCAAATAAGCTAGCGATACAGTAGTTATTATTAACAGCTGTATATCTGTGGTGTCATTTCAAATCATTATATTAATTATGAAAAGTGTGGCACCACGGTAAAAATATAATATATCTCTAAAATAATTATATAGGTTGGGGAAACACTGAACTGATAGATATACTGACTATATTAAATTTAGTTTTTTAGGTCAAACTTTATTTATTTATTTATTTAGAATAAAGTATTATGGCATTAGACAGGTTGGCCAGTGCGCTATAATACATAATAAATACAAAATATAAAATGATTTAATTAGACATAACAACAAATATAACAATAAAATAGAAAAGAAAGTATTTTGTAAATATTAAAGTAAAATGATAAAAACAATTACAAATTTAACCTATTTAACACATCCACAATTATTATATAGACATCAAACAGGTTAATTGCACGATACACAGCATCATGAAACATCACATCCGTCCTGCGACGGGCTATCATGAAGACTGCAGAGTTACGAATGATTTTGGTGGGAACATGAAAATTAATATTTTTGACAGTATATACGGATTGTAAATGAACCCACTAATAAGTAAAAATAATGATTAGTTTAATGATTGCATTGATAGTATACCCAGAAGAAAACATGTAATTCTTTTAATTGTCATTGTCATAAGGCAAGAATTCATGTGCCTTCAGGTAGAGAAATCTAAAAAATCTATATGGACTAGAAACTAGATCCAACTTCATTATGTGTACTCCAAATAATGATGGCATATTCGAGAATATTTAACACAAATGATAATAGTATGTATATACCCTCATAGCAAAACCAAGCATTTTAGTTAAACATCGGTAGTTACTCAGTGGCGAAGGGTGGAGGTAGGCTGTTAAGATCTGACATAAATAGTACACACTAAACTTTGTCAGGCATACTTATTTGTTTTCATTTAACTAAGACTACAATTTGAAGATTCGATTGGATTGGATAGTTTTTAAAATTCAATTAAGCCTTACATAAACCAAGCCATACTAGATAATAGTTACAAATATTCTTTCATCTATAAAATATCTGAAATTATACCATTAATACATGCATAAATTTAGATATTTTATAGCTAGAAGAATATTTTTATCTATTATGGTTTGGTTTAGGCAGGGCTTATTGAATTTTAAAAACGAGCCAACAGTAATATGTATTCTTAATTCAACGAAAACAAAATAAGTATGACTGAAAAGGTTGTGCACTATTTTATCGGATCACACATATCATACATACACTGTTATGGTTTGGTTTAGGCAGGGTTTAATTTAATTTTAAAAACATACCAATACTGTCTAAAAATTGTAGTCTTAGTTAAATGAAATGAAATACGTATGACTGACAAAGTTTAATGTGCACTATTAATGTCGGATCTTAACAGCCTACCTCCACCCCTCGCCAGTGAGTCTAGTTACTTACTGGCTAAGTTTAAGAATTAAGAATTAAGGGTGAAGACAAACGACAGAAATGCAATACATAGTAAAAAAAAAAACTTTAATCGATTAGAATTTAATTTTCTTATGTCGTTAGATAATAAAAATTTGTTTTGATCGACATGTCCTTGTGTAAACAGTAGGCAAGTTATCTTTTAAACTTTGAACTGTTAAAAAACATTTTAAACAAAAAAAATCATGTTTATTTCTCGTGAAAAGACATAAGGAATGGTTCTATTAATTTTGTTGAGCTCGTAAAAAATCAAAGATTCCTTTTTTAAATTTATGTCACAGAGATTATCTGGTGTATATTATAATATTATTTTATAAATATATTGATAAAATTAAATATGATAATATTAAAAATCACACTGTTTTCATTTTTTATTATTATTTCGAACGCTATCTTTTATTGAAATATTATTATTTATAATATTTAAAAACAAAACATTTGTTTTTGTTAACGAACGCGCCGGGTACGGATCAGGTACGGATTGGTTGAAATGATAATGGCACGGATTTTTTTCTAGACAATCGTACCAAAATTAAATTAAATAATAATACAAATTTTGCCCATGAACAATACAATATTTACTTCCATTATCTCGAAAAGTAGATCGACGCTACTCATTGTTTTACATTTCTATCTGGAATCACGGAAAGTCGACCAACGACACTCATGTTTTTTTTTTACATTTATATCGGGAAACCGTCCATGATGAATTTATTAATGAAGTGTAAAAATCTTGGAGTGATCCGTGACGTCAGTTAGTAACTAAAGTAATACATACTTTGATTTAAAATACAAAAGCCGATCTCCAATAATTGTAGCTCAATTCTGAAAGCGCTTCAGTGAGTATTTAAAAAAGCCATTTATTAGTTAATATTTGTCGCAATTAAGTATAACTCATTTAGCATAGTGGTTCTATGTGCATGGGCGCGATACCCGAGAGATGCAGATTCGATTCCTGCGGGGTGTCTTACTTTTCAGTGTTTATTTGCCTTTTGGCGAGTGTATACAGTGCCTGAAGATGCCGAAAGGCGAAACCCGGGTCGCAAAAAACGACTCAAATGGAATAGTACATAACTTAAATCCATTAGAATATTATGTGAAAATTGACTGTCACAGATAAACTATACGTAATGTATTATTAACAATGCAGGTTGATTTTTTTGATTACAAAGTACCTACTGACATGAAACGGGATGTCTCGTAATGTAGAGGAATTCAAAAACAGCTCGGATGATACAATGTAATATTATTGCGTGTGAAATTTTAAACTATTGTACTATTATCATAATTTCCATATTGTGATGTTCTCTATTTACGATGAAAATATTTATCAATATAAATTTTAATACACCCACGGTGGCCGCGCGGCTTAAGCGTTGAACTATCACGCCGTGGGTCCCAGGTTCGAATCCTGGGTCTGGCAAGCACACATATTGTTTTTCAATTTGTGTGTGAGTCAGGATATGGGCCTAATAGGTTGAGCAAGTGGCTGACATCCATTTCTCATAAAAACAAAATCTGTTAATACAAACCTCTACTCTGTGGAGGCCCATATGATCCTATTAGGATCGTACATGGTCGGAAAAATAAATTTTTGTAAGTATAGATAATCAATGAATAAACTTTGTATTACGCACACCAATGTAATTGTGGAAGACCAGTTGACCGTGGTTACATGTAAATTGTACGTCAAACATTTCACCGTGGCACAGTTCACCGTGAGCTTTCTGTCGGAAAGAGATGACCATATACCAAGGGTCGGCAGTTTGTCAAGTGAGAAGACCCAAATTGTCAAGAAAACAGGATAACAAAGGTACCAGAGAGCCGCATATATGTAATATATGTCATATGTATATGGGTATTGATTTTGGGGGGAAATGAGTTCAAGATTTTTTATTAAAAAAGAGATACCCATATACTATACGGTCTCCAATTTTATTAGATTCAATATGAACATTATTCAATTTTCATAGCTGATTTTGGCAAAATTCATGAATTCATGAATCAAAACCTAACCTAACCTAACAAATAATTCAATATATCGGCTATTTTCAAAATTTGTTTTCTGCTGGCTTCCTGTAAAGCGTAAACCGACAAGAACCGTGTTTTATTTAGACATGAATTTATGTCAGTACTATACGACCCAAAGAGGTTGGACGGTCTTTAATATACGGCCATATATTTCCGATACAACATCTGCATATGTACAAGTTGACCGTATGAGTTAACATGGATTGAGTTGCCAGAAGTTTGCCTGGAGACATATGTGATAATTATGATCTATCGATCTTTAGTTTTGTCGGTAGTTCCATCAAGGCAGGTGTCTCTTGGTGTCTATCGACAAGATTGCAACCTTCACCTGATGGGATCATGATGATTCTATGGAGGGAAGGGAAATGCATGCACTCGCGGCATCTCACTTGAATAAATCAGTTCAATCTTCAGGTTCAGTAGCCCTTTGGCTGAGTCTAAAAAAGCCAAAAATACGACCTTCTGTGCTATGGGTCTCTATACATTTGAACCCTTGGGACCGTCTGCTTTGAAGACGATGGCTGAGATCTGATAACACAGGTGATTGATGTTCAACTGAGACAGCGAATAAGCATATAAATCTAAATACGAAATGCGTTCGCCGTTTTAGGTACTCTTGAGGTATCCAAAGGACTAGAGGAAGTATTTTATATACCTAGGGAAACCTCGTATATCAACAGTTTTATAGTTATTATTAAATTGATTTATATATATATATATGTTAAAATGGATTTAAGTTTTGTACTATTCCATTTGATTTTTGCGACCCAGGTTTCGCCTTTATTGTAGTTAATTGATTATTATCTAATGATCTATTATTAGGATTTTGATGATTTATATGCCAATTGATTGTATTATTAGTGATATGAGTTTTTTACAAACACTTCAACTATTCATAATAATTATGTTTGTTATATTTTTTATTGTGATCCTTGACTTAATAGGTAGGTGATAAAGTTTTTACTTACTTTATTGTATTAATTTAAAATTTTAATTCAAATTCCATCAAGCACCCTTATTCGATAGTATCAATATTATATATTTACTTATATAGTTTAATTTTACACATTCTGTCGCTTATTTTTTTATTATAATGTCTTTTATAATATTGAGTAGGGTAACGGGATAAAAGATTTGGGTGTATTATATGATGCAAAGTTCACTTTCAATCAGCGTATTCTTAACATCAGTACTAGATCTAGCAAACTGCTTGCTTTTGTTATGAGGGTTTCAAGATCATTTGAAAAAGTCCGAGTGCTACGTACATTATACGTATCATTTGTGTTGAGTATTCTTGAATATGCCAGCATTATTTGGAGTCCTAATAGGTAAGTTGGATCGAGTCCACAATAGATTTCTTAGATTTCTCTAGTTAAAGACATACGGATTATTTCCTTATGATAATGATAACAAAATGAATTTTCCGACTCGTTTTCTTCTGGGTATACTATCAATGCAATCCCTGTACATCCGAAGAGTGATTGCTCTTTTAAAGCATTTCTTTTTACTTCTTCGTGCGTTCATATTTTACAATCCGTATAATTCTTCTTATTGTGCCATCCCCTAGCGGAGGTCGACCACGATCAAGGCGATCTTATCTTTGTCGTCTGCTACCCGGAACAGTTCAGTGGAGCTGCACTCGTACCAATCACGGAGGTTCTTAAGCCACGAAATGCGGCGCCGTCCTCTGCTACGCTTCCCATTGATCTTTCCTTGAATGACAAGTTGGGGAATGCTGTATTTTTGTACTCTAATAATGTGGCCGAGGTATTGTAGTTTCCTGGTTTTAATACTACATAGAACTTCTCGGTCCTTCCCCATTCGATCGAGAGCTTCAACATTTGTCACCAGGTCATTCCAAGGAATTTTGAGGATGCGTCTATACAGCCACATCTCGAAAGCTTCAAGTCTAATACTAACTGGCAAATATTAATTTTCATGTTCCCACCAATATCACTTGTAACTAACTCTACGGTCTTCATTATACCCCGTCGCAGGACGGATGTGATGTTTCATGATGCTGTGTATCGTGCGATTAACTTATTTGATGGCACCATAAAGCTTGATTTATTTTTATTAATTATATCATGTTTGTGGACGTATTAAATAGGTTAAATTTACAATTGTATTTATCATTTTACTTTAATATCTACATAAGCACATACTATTTTTCTAATTCCTTGTTATATTGGTTGTTATTTGTAATTAAGTATTTTTTATAATTTGTATTTATAATGTATTATGGCGCATTGGCCAATCGCTGTAATGCCATAATACTCTTTTTTCTAAATAAATAATGTTTTTGTATCCAATTTATTAATTTTCTATATAATTCTCATTATAATAATATAATTATGTAAGTATTTGTTTGCAATAATAAAATATCTCACCTATGAATAAATAATAAAAATTTGAAATAACACCTCAAATGCATAGAAATTGTGAAATTGCCGCATGGTTACTAATTAATGTAACCTATGACAGTTTCTAATAGGTCGGTCACTGATATCGTCAAATACTTGTGTAGGTGTATCATTTTTTTTTTCATTTAGTAGGCCTACTCGTCGGCCTACGGAAATTTTCTTCCTGCTTTCCAATAGGAGAATCCGATACTGGCCTCAGTATAAAATGTTATGTAATGACGATGTTGAATTATTGATATTATAATATAAAGGTTAAAAACATATTCAAATCAAAATAAATATAAACCAGTTGTATTATCGCAAATTGTTTTGTATGCAGTACATTATGGGAAAATTAATATTAATCATCATGTACAGTAAAAATATGAACATACATAATTTTGAAAACACTTCTGAGAAAATATATTATTACCAATAAACAAATCTTTTTGAAAAAAGTAAGACACCCGCAGCAATCGAACATGAATCTCTCGGGTTAAAAATTATTAGCAAGTTTAAGTAAGTTACAATAAAAAATATTGGAGTGATCCGTGACGTCGGTTAGTAATTAAAGTAAAACCTACTTTGATTTAAAATAGAAAAGCCGATCGCCAATAGTAACTCGATTTGAAAAGCGCTTCAGAGAATATTAAGAGCCATTAATTAAAGTTTGTCGCAATTAAGTATGACGCCTTCAGCATAGTGGTCTATGTGTATGGGCGCGATACCCGAGAGATGCAGGTTCGATTCCTGCGGGGTTTCTTACTTTTCCAAAAAGATTTTTCTATTGGTTATTATGTTTGTTCAATAATTAGAATGTTACATTCTTAAATCTTGTGAATTGTTTGTTGAATAAAAAAAATAGTTAATTACAATAAATATATTAAAAAGAAAATTTCGCATAAATGCATTAATAAAATTAAACGATCCAAGACGCTAGGAAACACAAATTTCGGAGTGATATCATCCGTGAAAATGCAGATTTAATGAGATTTCTTACAAAACATTTCACAATCTCTACGTTAAATGTCAACAAACCCATTCAAAGAATGAGGCTCTTTTAAAGAATTGTATCTGACTTCATAATATAACATTTAATTACGATATAGCCCTACTTAAATATTTGTAATATTATAATACTTGTATACGTATCATATTGATATATAGAATATCTACGGAAATCATAGATAATATTTTTTTTATAATCGAATTCTAAATCGATAGATTCCAATATACCATTTTATAATATTTAAAAAAAACTGGAATGTTTGAACAGAAAACATGTGAAAAAATCCAATTATTCACTTCTAAGATAGGTACACTTCTTAATTTAATTGAAACCGACATTATTTCCAGAATATAAGAAGAAATGTTATTTGTTTATTTTGTGGCAATAGATTCAAGATTAATCTTAACACAAATAAATAGTACCTATCAATAATTATGATTCATAGATGCTCACTTGTTTCAAGCTATTTTAATTACTTAAAGTTCACATTGTTTTTTTTTCTCACTTAAATCACATCTTAAAATTCACATTCATTCATTTAAATTCGCCATATTAGTAAAATTAATAAGTGTCAAATATGTACCACAGACAAATTTCAATTTTAAAATTCGAATACGAAATAAACCTCTATAATATTATTATAGGTAGGTATTTGTCAATCGAATGTATTTGTGATATTTTTTTTCAAATTTTATCCCGCGGTTTTAACGACTGTTGTTTATTGTTATGTTTTATGTTTCGCGATATGGCACCACTGAAGCGTTGCTCTCTAGGCGCGAGCTTTCGGAGACTGGCGGCGCGAGAAAATGTTTCGCTTTTCCATCTCTCGCTGCGTAGCTATCGACAGGGAAACGATAACAACGACGCCACACGCGGCAACGCTGCGATCTTTTTACCGATTCAAGCGATGAGAATAAAATTGATTTGGATAAAATCGGCAATCTTAGGTTTTGGCGGGAAAATCGAAAACGTGTGAGCTGAAAGTAAGAAAGAGGTTTTATATTCAGACAAGGATACTTCAATAATAAAAAATGCCAACAAAGTATATAATTATTGTTAACTTTTATTAATTAAAATCGTCTAGCTAGACACATCTCTCTCTCGCACAGACACTAAAGAAGAAGATTAATTATAATATATAAAAACAAAATGTAATTATATAGTGAGTATAAGTTTTAGTGAACTGTGTGGATGTTGAAAGTATGGGAACAACGTTTTCTGATTTTGAATCAACCAGTTGATAATTATCTTTACTTTTCTTTTAAGTCACGTTTACATGATTCACTTTTGACGATCATCGCGGAGGAAAGTCTCATTTAGACGAGTCACTGCGGATAATCATCTGCAGAGAATTGCATTCGGGCATTCACTTTTTGTTTACACGTGTCACCGAAAGTGAAATACTAAATTCATTCCAAAATGGTGTCAAGTGAAATTGTGGTGTAGGCTGGAATTCAAACAATTTGTGATAATTTGTTATATGGATGCAGAAATTTCATTGATAAAAAAGGGGTAGGAAAAAGATGCGTTGGTAGATAAAACCATGGGTAATGCAACGTAATATTATCATGGGGAATATGATGACAGTACTCAGGGGCGCAGTGCGCATGCGTGGAATCATCCGTAGTGATCAAAAAGTAGAACAAGTTGAACTTCATTCACTTTTGATTCCGGATGATCACTTTCGTAGATAAATGTGTGTTTATATGGGTCACTGTAGATGATTTCTCCGCGATGATCGTCAAAAGTGAATCATGTAAACGGGACTTAAATGAGCTTTTTTGACTAACTAAAAAAGAGATGTGTTCTTACTTATGACTTGAACATTGTGCATGATCTTAATTTCGCCCACCCTAAAATGGATAATGCATTAGATATTTTAACCAAGGTTATCTTCGATACATTTAGTCATATTTAGCCATGCGTACTTTAAACGGTATTACGTGTGTCGCCTGTTTTGTGTATATGTACTGATGATTTAGAAAATAGCGCAACAGGTCATATTATAGTTGTGCAAATTGAGCGAATGAAACTGTTTTTCTATTGTTTTATTACCACTGGATGAGCTGAGCGACACTATCGACATGCAATTGCCATCACCATAACATTCATGACAACGCTCAACTGATATTATTACATCGATTATGTTTTGGAAATTAAACACATAATATAGGTATACTTATTGATATTGCGGCGAAAATAAAATGACAGATAAGCCGATCATTGATATTGATTAAGGCGAAGAATCAATATAATATTTCAGGTCAAACGTAATCAGGTCAACGCCCCTTTATAAACATATTATAATATTAATTTTTATTTGTCAGCATCCTTCATGCTTCAATACGTAAGGCACTGGAATCTAATCCGTGGGCTACGAAATCGACTTCGGAAAAACTTGCAATCTATTATACGGTCTGATGCATGGCCCCCACAAAGGGGGGGGCTGACAATGCTCAAGCCTAGGGGCCCGGGGTCAGAGGGGGCTCGGCGTGACGGGTCGACCAGATAAATGAGATCAACACACATCTTAAATTTGCTATAATAGTAAAAAAGTCGAAAACCTTTTAAAAATATATGATTGTGCGATGCAATTTTTGGTTGATGTGTGTTGATACTCGACAACTTCATAATTAGATCTGTTAAAAAATCGCTAAAAATACACTGAGGTTTATTTGATCTCGAACACCATTTGAAAAACGCTACTGTAGAGCATCAGACTGCTTTTAACCTCAGCGATAGGTAGGGGGCCCGGCAAAGATCCTGGCCTGGGGGGCCGTTGCAGGATGTGGGGGCCATGGTCTGATGACAATATGTTGTAGTGTTTAAAATAAATTGTGATTATCTTCAATACCTACACAAGAATTTCAACATCCAATCAATTTTTATTTTATTAAGTTTTTAACATATTATACAAACGGTGGATAATTATAATTCTTGCGACTATGCATGACTATTGTGTAATTTATTAAATTAGACACATTGTGTCTGAAAAGTCATAGTGTATATGAAAGTGGCTTAAAAATGTTAATCTTTCCAAATTTGTTGTATGATCTTATTGTTGCCCGCTTCATCCATGAGTTCTAAAAAATACCGCAAATTCTTAATTTTCGACCATTGTAGGTAAATAGAAGGTGAGCACTAAATATTTTTATATGGACTGGGATTTATGGGTCGTTTCCGTCTAAGTTATAATGCACTGCACTCCTTTTCAATAAGGTACGCCACTGTATTTGATAATAATATGTTAAGGATTTTTAAATAATGTATTACAATGATTCCATAACCTTGGTGGGAAAATTATCTTCGTCAGCGAGAAATCGATACACTTGAACTTCGATCAGAGTGATCTTGATAACACAATTAACGCGACCTTCTGCCTACTTCTCGACATTTAGATACGGAGAAACAGCATCACAGATACATAGGTGGTTATTAAAGTATTATTAGATTTAATATAACGTTCATAATAATAATTGACACGACTGCGTTGCGAAAGACATTGTAATAGGAAATAGGGAAACCGAAGACGTTGATAGAAACATTTCCACATAAATGAGGACAGAATATTAGAGGCAGTGTAACTGAAAAAAAGATTAATTAAAAGGTTACCATAATTAAATCTGGACAAGTTAAATTAAATTTGGGCATCGTAGTCTAATATATGGGCTCCAAATCCATTGCTCAAGGGGTGATTTTTAGGGGTTGTACTGGGTACGGGTAGGGACTGGAAGAAATTTTTCATCATGGGCGGATGATCTGGCAAAGGAAACTGGCCAATTAGGACAACACCATCAGTGGATACCAGAAAACCTGGACTAGAATGATGCCATAAAGAAAATGTGTCAAAAGATGTTGATAGATTTTTACTACAGGGCATCCCTAGAAAAGGAGTAAGTCCATTCTACCATCCCCACGTGTGGTGCCCTGGTTCGTAGAGTCTCCTATGAAGAGAAATGAGCTTAAGCTGATACTGAGGTTAAGAACAGGACACACAATGGGTAAAAGATTTGACGTTCTCATGGAAAGAAGCGATTCGCAGCTCTGTGATGAATGTGATGTTTTGGAGGACATTGTACATATAGCAGTATAATGCCCTGAATATGAACGACACAGAGTACAACTGCGAATTGCAGATATCTTTAAGAACATCGACGAATTGAAAGGTGCCCTGGCGGTGAGTAAGACGGAAGAGATTGGCAGTCCCTCTTCTAGATAAGAAGAGGCGATATGACAGCGAATCGCAGTCAAAGCTTCAGTAAAATCATAAAAAAATCATCATCTAGTGACACCTAAAAATGTTTTTAAAAAGGCTTAAACGCAATCAGGGACCGGTTGGATTAATTTTAACCAGCAATGGATTGTAACTTGTCAGATAGAAATAATTTTAGTAGCTTGGTAAATACGGAATAAACAACAATTCTCATAGAATGGCATTATTTTATTTACGTCTTTTATCTTATATCCTGCTGCTCAATTCGTAGTCCCGAAACCAGAAAGTGGAATGTGAAACATCATAGATTTAAGATAATTATTGAACTCAATGATTTTCCTCACTAAGCCAATCGATTAAAAAATAAATAGAACATTTGGTACGGGTTGAGAATTTTTTAATAAGTATAACAAGAAAAAGCCCAAAAATCACACAGATAAATTTTACAACCAGGAAACTGTGATTTTAACTAATGAAACCAGTTAAAACTAAAAGTAGCCACGGCTTAGCTATAGTAAGTTTTGATACCAAATATCACAATGGCGGCGAACCTTTGCATGGTACGCGTCTGAAAAGAAAAAATACCTATAAGTACCTTGTAATAATAATAAATGACAGATCGCATTTTATACAAGATAGCAGGCAAATACTCTTCAAGAATAAGCATTACGTTTAATGTTAATACGTATATTATTGAATAGGTCAGTCATAAGACCTCATTAACATCTTTTATTTTGTTAACTGTCAATTCATGGTGGAACTGCATTGTATTGTTGTTTTTATTTAATAAAACGCAATTTTCTTGTAGTACTTATTCCACTTTTAATCAAGAGATTAGGACTGGTTTCGTCCCTCTGAGATGGACGAAACCGGCCCTAATCTCTTGATTAAAAGTGGAATAAGTACTGCAAAAAAAAAGTTGCGTTTTATAAAATAAAAACAACAACTCATTAACATCATCGGGCAGTCCTCAGTTCCCAATGAATATGACAAAATATTCATCAGAATCAACACCGCCTTGCGCTACAAAGAATTTTCTAGGGTTTTCAAGGCGGCTTCGTAGGCCCTGGCCGAATTCAAATTAGCAATACCCGATGCGGGTAGAATAATAGTTTTCAGTAAGGCATATTCTCTCAGTCGGCACAATTTTCATTTGACTAGCATCAAGTAGAGTAGTTTGCGTTCTAAAGTCCTTAAAGAAACCTCGATAGTACATGCGAGGTATCCATAAAGACATCTAGAAAAAAAAATCATCGGGCGGCAGGGATGCCGCGCCGCGAACCTCTAATTTTGATCGATTTACAATGCTTGAGACCACTGTAGCGAGAGAATGCCTAAACTCTAGTACCTATCAATTTGTGCGTAAAAAACCAAATTAATTAATGCACTAACAAACAATTATTTGATTTATACGCACAAAAGATGACTGCACCAAATAAGAAACAAAAACTTGGTGAAGCTAGTAGTAGTAATTCTGGCATATAGTTTCAAAATTGGTGGACCGAAATGTATGGCATAATTGAAAAAAGTGATAAACCTATATGTGTGCTATGTTTTGTGAGTTCTAGAACATTATCATTTTTAATAGCATTTTTAAAAACTATTTTTCCTCCATAAAAAACTGCTCGGCACGTCAGACAGTTGAAAAATAATATTTGGGAAATTTTGACACGCGTACGTAAAAAGGTTTGCCAACCCTGAAATATCACATTAAATGCCTAAATTCTCCATCGAAAACCCTGCAATCGACAGAGTTGGGAAGAAAGGAACTAGACCATAATATTTTTAATTGTAAATGAGTCAGTAGAGGAATGCTAGACCAGGATGCACAGTGAAACAAACAAGTGAAAGAAATACCGTTAAGTACTTGTTTCTAGGTGGATAAAGGACAGAGGGTAGTGTCATCTCCATCCATTTCTTTCAAGTGAAAAGATGCTGTCACTTTTTTTTTTAATGTTTTTCGTCTGAGTTCTGGACTTGGAGGTGAACAAATAACATACCGGAATTGTGGTCGGAAACGACGAGATTTATTTACGTTAATATCTACCAATGGTTACATTTTTATACAAATTTTAAATATTTTTTTTACAGAGGACGAAATGTATATGTTATCGATTTGGTTGTCTAATAGCGTCTGCCCGCCATTTTTCATTTCGCTGTCAACGAGAAGCGCCGTTTCGACAGCGCTTTCAGTGACCTCTTCCACTGAAAGCGGTCTACAATGGCGACGTTGCAGATATTTTTTAAACGGCCGCGATTTACAGCATTGCCGGCTTTATTAATATTTACTATTATTTATTATTTTTTTCTGCAATCCACACTCACTATGCGTCATTTCAACAACGATTCCGGCTTCTCTAGACCCTCAGAGACATCCCCAATGAGGATAATCGGGGGTGTGTCAGTAGGTACTAGCCAGTCGGGAACTATCTATTTGACCGTCGCGTCTAAATCTAATTCGCTACCCTTTTGCACCAAAATGTACGTGAACGTGAAATATTAATAATAATTTAAATGTTACCCCAATCAATTTATGAGTCTTAAAAGTGAAATATACTGAATATTTAATATCCACGAATCCGTGGTTTTAATTATAGTGAAACGAACTCTCCTGCATGAACCCTTTCATATCCATATTAATTTGCTATACCCTACTACTATAACTACCCTCGATAGCCGCCGATAGCGGCCAATAGCAGCTTACGTATAGAATAGATGCACAGTTCGTAAATGAATAAGCTCATTAAAATTAACACAGTATTTGACCACGTTTTTATTAGCTCGTATTCTTGTTTGTCCAGTGGTTGTATATCCAGTACAAATCTTGCAATAGATTTTTAACTAACTTCCCGACTAGCTAGACATTTGAAACTTTTAGAATATATCAGAACACAATGCCAATGCATTTTTTAATACTTTTAGCCATCTTTAAGTAGAATTGAATTCAATTTCAGTTAATTCTGTTTTGTATGAAAAGTTATTTTGACACCATTATTGGTTGCTAAGCGGATGGTTCTAGCAACTAAATTATTAATATATACGTGCGTTATTATGGAAATCAAAATGACATTTCAGTTAAGCTAGCAAGTCAAGCTAGCAAGTCAAGTTTACATGATTCAACAGAAAATTTAAAAACGTTGTATATAAAAAATTCTTTTTATCTTGTAATTATTTATAAATGATACTATAGTTTCAACGTCGGATAGAAGATTGCATACTAATACACCTAATAGTTTACTCAAAACTGCGTTTTTTTTCGAGATATTATTATTGAATAATATTATTGAATCCTTATCATTGTTAAAATTCAAATGTATTCTTTTTAACAGAACATAAACAATTACTTTTTTAGAAACAGCGTGTCGTGTCGTGTTGCCTTCGTCGAAATTGTGTGTAAATAATATTTTAATAATTCGATTTCTGTTTTATCAATAATAATAATAATTATTATTATTTCAACAAAATTATTATTATATCACGAATGGAAACGCATGCTCGCCACGTGCTAGTCCGGCAGCGATTTTTTATTCAATGGCTCTCAATTATTAATCAAAATGAATTATTAAAATATAATAAATTATTCTTTATAAGGATTTTGTACTAGACTTGTCTTATCATCATTAATATTAAACACGTAATAAAGTAAATTGTAAACTACCATAAAAGGGCTTGAGGAAATTCCATGCCTTTTTCAAGGTAAACCAAATATTTAACTTTGTCTTATTAAATTGTTTCCAACGATCGATACAAATAAAATATCTTCCTACAACAGTATTTTATTGTTTAAAAGTAGTTTGTAATTAAAAATATATAAATTCCTTTTCAATGTTTGCATTGTTTACTTGGAGATGATTAATAAAATTCAATTCAAAATAGCATCTTAATTGCAAATAGTATTTTTCTATAATACATAATGTAAAGTTATTGTTTGATAAAATTGATGATATAAATAATTCATATCATTATCAAGACTATAATGACAAAGTATCCATTGATTTAATAAACTTAACTGTATAATTCCATATCTAATATATATATATATATATATATTATATCGCTGTAGGTATATATTCCGGTATACAGTGGTACCAAATTGCCACAAAACGACCACAGAAATGCCGTGATGTGAACTGAATGAGTGAGCTAGGGTCAGCCTTGATCTACTAGTAGATCGTTCCCGGTTGATGATTATGATTATTTATATCGAGGAATCTAAATTACAACAAAAATTATGCTTGTGCAAACATTAATGTTGTCTAAATTTTTGTACGTTGTCGAGTGGTGGACGCTGAGGACAAGGAGTGAAAGGCAATTGATGTCTTTAATCTTCCAGAGTATCCATAAAAAATAATGGCTTTCGACAATATTACATCTGAGATATATTCTGCACTTTTTCATAAATATTGTTTGGTACTGATCGAATAATCTGAAAGGCTGATGGTTTTGGGTAGCCTCCAGAAAATAAGGTGCAGTAAACAGTTGGCGCGCTGGAACATGGCTGGAACGACCAAGTGAAATAACCTACTGGGGGTAGTAGTCTTTGCTCTGCCCTGAGAGAGCCAGAGGACCGTGTGGTTGAAAGTCTTTTTCACTGTAAGATGACTACATTATTTCAGGATTCTTAGCTATCAGGGAACCATCGAGAAGAGAGAAACAATATTTTGCATTGCACACTTTGTAATTGTTGTAATTTTTTTTGTACATTAAACATTGTTAACCTTTTTGAGCTGTGACTCAAATTAAGGTAATATTTTTGATATCGCTAACAAAAGAAAAGATTAATAAAACGAAAAATTTTAATATATAATTAATAACAATTGAATAAATGACACAAAGATTGCAAAAAATGCAATGACGCGTCTTACCAATATATGGAAGGATCTGGGAATTTCGATTGCCAAAAAATGATGCTTGTGCTAACATTACTGTTCTCTATATTTTTATATGGAAACGAGTCATGGAGCCTGAAGGCAAGGGAGCGGAAGGCAATTGATGCCTTTGAGTGTGTCTTTGGTGTTGGCGCCGAATGTTTCGTATTTCTTGGACAGAACCAGTCAATCATCCAGAGACTGCATATAAAGGAACGGCTCTGGACAATATGTCTGAGACGCATTTTGCAGTTTTTTGGACATATTGTGGTGGTTTTGCGTGAAGGGTTTGGGTGAAGTTAAGGCAACGCAGAGGAAAAGCGTCTGCGCGCTGGAGCGATCAAGTGAAAGAGCTGACTGGGGGCACCATACATTCTGCCCTGAGAGAAGCGAAAGATCGAAAGTCTTGGTCGCTCAAAGGAATGCAAAATTAAAAAGTGGTCTCGATCTTCAGCCATGAGTGTACAATCAAGAGTAAGAAAATATAAATGACATGTATTAAAAATACAAAATCCAGCATCATGTATATTGATAATGATATTAAATCATACAATGCTCGTAATAATGAACCTTGGTTTTCAACAAGTTTTCAATCCTCGTCAAATCTTGATAATATAATTATTGCGTCCCACTTGAACTCGGTGCATTGCATGCCTCAGTAGAAGCAATATAATTAGACAGGCTACGCTTTATGTCACATTCTGGACGTAGCCTGCTGTCTGACATCGAACTTATACTGCAGTGGTCGGCAACCTACTACCCGCGGGTTATTCAATTACCCACTACAACATTTTGAATTACCCGCCAAGAAAATATGGTAATAATTTTTTCAAATTAATATTTTTATAAAATTATTTATTTATTGAAAATACCAATAATTAGTTAAAATGAATAACTAATGTTTTTTATTACTTTTAAGTAAATAACTGAAGGTTTTTGTTTAAATTTTCTGTATTTGAAAATGATATCAAAAGTAAAATATTTTCCATCAATAAAAACACATGAAGACATTTAAGATGTAGATATGAATATAATTGTGAAATATATTTAGCGCTATAAAAACGGATTTTGATGCGAGATTTGTGGATTTAAAGACGTATGGTCCAATGTTTAACTTTATTATAAAACGTGAGCTTAAATATTTTGAATATCTTGGAATAAATAATATGGAATTAGAATACATTGAATCCAAATGTTCAGTTCTATGGACAAATAAATTTAAAGATCCTCCCCAGCATCTTGAAAACACAGAACACGATCACATGAATGATGCTCTTCATGCTGGGCGTCATTACCACAAAATTTTTCATGGTTAAAAAAATGCATTTGTTCTACTATCAACATTATTCTTGTGAGCAAACATTTTTTCAAATAAAATGTGTTCAGAATACTTGCGAAATCGATTAACACCAGAGAATCTTGATTCCTGTATTCTACTTACAACTACGCATTTGCCAAATGTTGAAAAACTGGCAAAAAAATCAAAACCAAAGAAGCCACTAATAAAAGTATCATATTATAATATGTATGTTTTTATAAAATAATATTGTATTTACACATACATATGCGAATATACGTATTATATATATATATATGTATGTATATATTTTTTATTTTATAAAAATAAGCTACAAGTACCTGGGGGTACACATCACGGAAGATGGTATTTTGCAGAAAGAGCTCGCTATCCGAATGGAAATGGCTGGAGCAACATTCAACTCGATGCGGAATGTCTGGGACTCACGATTGTACTCGGTCAAAACCAAATGCCGCCTATTCGACGCTTGCATTCTGACGGTGCTGCTTTGCGGTAGCGAATCATGGCACCTTACGAAGGCTCAGAGCAACCGTATACTGAGCTTCGAAAATATATGTTTGCGACGAATACTGGGTGTGCGGTGGTATGACTTTAGGAGCAACGAGGAGATAAGAGAACGCACCAAGCAGCCTCTCATCACGCTAAAAGTGAAGAGGCGACGTTGGACCTGGCTCGGCCACGTGCTGCGGATGCCAGAAGAGAACTTCAACCTGGCTTGCCTGTTCTTCAAGCCAGCCGGCGTCCTGGAAGGCCGCTAAATACAATCTACAGAGTGTATACGGCAGAGCTACGGGATGCTAGTTTGACCTGGAACGAAGCAAGAAGACTGGCGAGCGACAGGGATTCTTGGAGGCGCCGCGTGGTGTCCATATGCTCCAGTTAAGGGCGGATATGGCAAAAGAAGAAAGAAGAAGAAAATAAAATTGTTTTTTAAAAATATTGAAAATTTGTTTCAAACTTTTACCGACTGACCAAATATTTTTTTCAAAATTGATTTTTTTTACCCAGTCCCTCAAAAGGTTGCCGACCACTGAACTATAGCCTATTTTTACTATGCATCTGCGACTTATATAAATTATAGAATATGTATAATTGGACGATTCCTAAAATAACATAATATGATAAACAACCAAACCGTATCTCAGAAATACAAATATTATGATACGAGTATCATAACATTTTTTACCAGCAAACGATTATTGTAAAATTAAGTAAGTATATATTTTATTTGTTTGTTTCATATCTTTCATCAGATGTCCGTAAACCCAACATGCAAAATATTTACTGCTTACTCATAGTAATATACTTACTTATTGTATAATATAATATGATACGAGTACGTAGAATGTTTTCATCTCATTAGGCACGCCATATCGAAAGAGAAAGTATTGACTCATGGTATCGGTATTGTATCGGATAGAAAATATCGACAATATTTAAATATTACAAAAATGCACGGTACTGTTCGGTTATACGGAATACAGCGGAAAACACATTTTGAAAATAGCCGATAAACTGGATTATTTGTTAGGTTAACCTAACCTAACCTAACCTAACCTAACCTAACCCAACCTAACCTAACCTAAACTAACCCAAACTAACAAATAATCCAGTTTAACGGCTATTTTCTAAATGCGTTTTCCGCTGTATTCCGTATAACCGAACAGTACCAAATGCACTATTTTTTTAACGTAAACTTTCATTCTTAACACGTGCACGTACTGTCTAACAAGAAGACTTAGGAACAAGACGGAAGGCGCTGTCGTCGGCTAAATAGGAGGAGCTTGTTAGTTTATAATGGAAGTGCGGGTAAAAATGGTAGGACTTGTTATTTCACAGTTTTAACACGTAGCCAAGAAGATCATGTCATACAGTACACGTATGGAACAGTTTTCGGCTCTCCTGGGTATTATTCACGGTCACACATGTTGAATGCTACTGGTGTAAGGGTTCATGAATAGTAAATACCGACCGGTATTTAATTATTTTGATCTCACAATATTTATTGGTAGAACGCCATTACAGAAAGTTATGTATATAAAATATAACAAACAAAATAGCATCGGTAGCGCTATTGGAATTAGAATAGATATCAACATAAATGTAAATATGAATAACCCAGATATAACTAAATCAACCTATATAAACTACCTTAAATCTTATAGTGCCTGTACACGTGCATAAATTTTCTTGCACAAATAGTGTGTATTTTAAACTATCGCAAAAATAACATTACTGTTTACACGTAAAAGTGCTGTGCTGACTGTCTCGCCAATCTCATTCTTCAAGAGTAAGCGAGACGCGATGTTGTCATTTCATGGTGGTATTTGACAGGTCGTGAAAATCGGTTAACCAGAAAATGAATCTCTGCGCTGTGTAGTTCGTTTTTTACCGGGAGATCATTCTCTGCACAAGAGTAGATATTGCACGGCTCAATTGTCGTGAGAAAATTCAGAAGCTTCTGTGAAGTGCCTGGACTAACTCCTGTGTAACCATCTCTCCCCCCCCAGCATCCACATCCACCATCACAATCATACAAAAATTACAGTCCACCATAAAAAGCAGCGCCATATTTATTTAACGTGTTTTTAAGTTATGTATAATATCTTCATATTTACATGCTCCATCTGGTATAGAAATGATGATGAAAATAATGGCGAAAATATTGCAAATGTCAATCAGTATTTAAATTTAATATTTTAATCTGGAAAAGGTATTTTTATAGATCCGATATTGACAACAAAGTATTGAAAGTCATATCGTATCGAAATATCAGTTAAAAAGAATAGATACTTTTTTGACACCCTTACATCCCATGTTATGAATATTGGCATACGGCCATTTGAAAGCGTCTTAGTAATTCAATGATTTGGGCTCGGAATTCCTCGAATCGAATAATGAGCCACTTCGTAGCAAAGAAGAGATTCAATTTTAGTGGAAAACAGGTCAATTATCCACGACGAGATTATTCTCTGCATATCCTGGAAAACAGCGGGTAATATTATAACGGAGTTATTGACAGTTCAGGTTTATTTTGTGTGAGATACTTGTAAAATTGTCCATAATCGTGTAGCGGTCGCGAACCTATGGCACGATGATCAATCTCAAGATAGAACTTTTAGTGTTAACCAAGGCCTGAACAAAAACAATGTAAAGTGCGAGTGAGAAAGTATTCGGTACCCTTATAATCTCTGCGACACGCGCCAGAGTGTGAGATATAAAGACAGTGGTTAATACTTTTAGCTGATTAAGTAGAAAAGATGGTTCTGTGTGTTGTATTAAAATATGGTATTCGTACTGATAAGCAAGAAGATGGTATTACGTTTCATAGGTAAGTTGATACATGTTCGTGATAATTTATTTGTATATTATTATATATTTTAATATCAGTGACCTAGTGTTTCTTTCAAATAATTTAAATTATGGATATCTTTACCTAATGGTTGCATTTTGAGCGCTTAAAAATACTATTTAACGTAAAAAAATAGAAAATTATATTTTAATTCTGAGCGTCTAGTGCGAGCACTTTGGGCGAGCACTAGCGAAATGGTATAATATGGTCTCGAACATTTGTAGACGAATGCGCTCGCTCGCCCACAAACCAAACGCACGGCACGCGGCTTCATTTAGCAATGCAACGGTGGCGTCTAGATGTATATATAGTCTATGGTGTTAACTGTCAATTCATGGTGGAACTGCATTGTATTTATTTGATTAATTTAATAAAACGCAAAATTTTTAGTACTTATTCCACTTTTTTAATAAATAAATCTGGACCGGTTTTGTCCGTCTCGGAGGGACATTTTCAACTGAATAATATTTATAAAACAGGTTTTTACCAAAACATAATTCAAAAGACGACACAAATAATATACCAGTACATTGCAATATCCCTCCACAAATACTTTGTCAATAACAATTAAAATAAAATTAATGAGATTGGATATTAATATTTCCTACTACATCATCAAAAAATAGATTGTCACGCGCGGGACAGCTAAATTCACGATTATTCAACAAATACAAATAAGACGTTTAGGTTATGTAAGCTAATTTCATTTCTCTTAACCCTTTACTGCATAGTGTTGCAAATTTGCGACATTTCAAACTATTTCGATATAGCCAATGCCATTTGTGTAAATTATCAAATAATATCCTTTTTCGATGCCTAGAAAATTGTTTTACCATAAAAATCCTACTTTACCGATTTTGTTTGGACATTTCAAGAAATAAAGCATTTCTGCATTATAGTCTCTGCATTTCTGCTTTGACAGTTGACGAATTCGTATGTACGCGAAAATCCGCATTTGTAAATAAATAAAAAAAATGTACAGGAGATTGAAATTGGTTGAGTAAAAATATCTACACATCAAATAATTAAGGCTATACTTCAGTTGAGACATGATCTAAAAATATCGTGACTAGGCAATGCGTGGATTGTGCAAATGACGCGTGCCGAAGGAAATATAATTTGTCATAAAAATTCAACATGCGTCCATTTAATGTTATGTTTATTGTTATATTAGTAATAATAATAGTATATCCATTGACATATTTTCTTTTTCAAGTACATACGTAAAGTTTTTTATTCATCTTTACACGATTTAAGAATATATTCCTCCGACGCCATGACAAAACAAATTGATGTGCTCAGACCTCGACTATCGGTCTCCGATTGGCGACGAGTGCGAAATTTCGTCGCACCTACTGTTGAAAATTATTTTCCGTTTCACTGATGTATGCTCTTAAGTATACCAACATATAATTGCCATACCGAACGGGTATTTTCTGAGATGAATTTAAAATTGTATGAAAAATTTAAATTGAATGAAACTATTCGGAAAGTAAAATCTTCTGCCAAGTGCAAATAGGTGTGTCGGGAAAAGCTATTGTTTAATATTATTATTTTGATAGTTAAAGAAATTTGTAGTTTGTATTGTGTCATTTATGATTGATATTATAGAAATATTGAACTATGCATTTTTAGGTTGTCCCGCTGTTTGCTCCTAAATCCCATTTTTTTATTATTTCACTTGGTAGAAATCCCAATTTCGTAAAATACGACGTTGCCAGATAATCGGCAACGCTGCCTCTTGATCACTCAGAAGGCAAGCCACCTCCCATTATTTTTGTTTCCTAGTCAAGTTATATGCAGTTTCATCAAGACATCAATGCCAGAAGCTTAGATTATAGATAATTACAAGATAAAAAGAACTTTTTATACACAACGTTTTTAAAATCTGTTGAACCATATAAACTTGACTTGACTAGCTTAAACGATCAAAATTTTTTTACTTGACATGTCATATCGATTTCCATAGTAACGCACGTGTATATTAATAATTTAGTTGCTAAGACCCCAGACCCCTAGCAACCAATAATGGTGTCGAAATAACTTTTCATTAATTAACATGAATTAACTGAAAATGAATTCAATTCTACTGACAGATGGCTAAAAGTATTAAAAAGATGCATTGGCATCGTGTTCTGATATATTATTAAAGTTTCAAATGTCTAGCTAGTCGGGAAGATAGTTAAAAATCGATTGCAAGATTTGTACCGTAGAAAGAACCACCGGACAAATAAGAATACGAGCTAAGAAAAACGTTGTAAAAATGCCAGAAGTTAGATATTAAAAAAAAAGTTTCCATGAATGTGTTTTAAAAGAAAATTTACCATTTAAAAACCACTGTTTTAATGGATCCCCATTTGAATGATGACTAATAATAATTTTGCAACAGAGTCTTACTTATCACAAATATTGTATTTTTTATGAAATATTTAAGTGTTGTATTGAACTCAGTACCTAATTAGGTATTTCGTGGTAGACTAAACAAACATAATTAATTGACACAATTTAATTGGAATTTTATATCCTTTTTGTCTCGCGATATTGATAAGAAACTTGATTATAAATTAAAATTATAGACAATGATCATCAACCTTCGATGAATGTCGTCTCCCCTCACTTCTTGTTTATTTAAAGTTTGTTAAAAATAAATAAAAACAGTTTTTTTTTTATTTTCCCACATATTTTAATATACTCGTACTTAGAGCGGAATGCACAATCTAAGATTTCGTTCCTAATGATAAGTCGCCGAAAAGCATGACTTAACTATAGACAATCCTGAGTATAGAGTTAAGGAATCCTTAACCATAGACTAGTTTTGTTATGAACACGCCCCCTTCTGTATTACCATTTACCACTGACAGCTGCTGTCAAAATAAATTCGCATGTCTCTAACACAGTCCATACACTCAAATTCATTTAACAATGTATCTCAATATGGATATTGATAGTGTTAATTCGTTTGGCATGTACTTGCAGAATATTATTTTATTTTTATACGCCAGCCCGCAGAAATACAAAATACCAGATGAAGAATGACACTTGATGCTAGTGTTACCATGTTAAAAAAAAATCTTTGTGGAATCACGTATAATGACTTATAACGGAAACATAAGAGTATTATAATTAAATATTAATATGTATTTATAGTTATTGCATTTATAAAATGCAGTTGTCATATTTTTGTAATTTACCTAACGAGAATTTTTAAATATGGTATTATTTTCAATAAAAATGATCTTAACTAAGGACAGTGTTTCTGCATAGTGTTTTCTGCTAAGGAAATTTTAGTTATGACAAATGTTTCTGCATTCCGCTATTAATACTAGTTCCCTGGAACAACTCCAAATGTACTGTAAAATAAAAAATAATTTGTAATAACTGTTAAAAATCAAGTTGCAAATATGTTAATAACTAAATAAACTACCTACTTATTTTATTCAATAAATAATTCACAAGATTTGAGAATGTAACATTCCATAATATTATATTAAACATAAATGATTTGAAAATATCCCTATATGCATGTACCCACAATTTGATAAGCATTTCATTAAATAACTACTAGTAAAAATCGTCGTAATTAACTAGGATACCGCCCGTAGCTTAATTGAAAAAGGGCACTGACGCAAATCCAGCGGTTTCAGGTTCAAGTCCCGTCGGGTGTCGTATTTTTTTCTAGCATGTATATGCATGATAATAATATGTTTTCAGATGATGTATGTTTTGAGTTAATTACGTTTAATATTAATACTATCGACCGAAGGTACTTGATGGATTTAAGTTTTGTACTATTCCATTTTAGTAATTTTTTGCGACCTTGGTTTCGCCTTTCGGCATCTTCAGGCACTATGTGCACTCACCAAAAGGCAAATACACACTGACAACGAATACAGTTAACTCTAACTTATATAACAAATTAATACAAATTCTCAAAAACATTTTTTCTAGTGGTAATATTATATTTATCACAAATGTTTTTAAATTATATATAAAATATAGTAATGCTTGAAGCATTATCATATAATATAATATTATGATTAGTTGTATGGGTCGACTATTAACATTGACTGTAATTAAGAAAACTATAAAACTTATTTATTTTGTAGTCTCATTCACAAAAAAATATATATTTCATCATAACAGGATTTGACCTCTACAACACTATTATCAATGTATTTATATACAGATTGGCTGAAATGTTTTTCACTTTTTGATATGGATAATCAGTATGGGTTAAATACGCGAATCTCCCACGATTACTTACTCCAGAAATATAACACATACCTACCCTCTTCTCGTCTTGCACCCATTGCTAATGGTGCCTGATAGGCTTGACTCGAGGAAACCGTACTGACCCAGAATAATATGTCATGCCTGCGACCACGTAGGTAATTGAAAGTCGCATATACGAGGGTAGTCGGGTTTAGGCATTATTAAATCGATAATCGATACAATGACGGCGCGACGCTTCGTTACAGACTAAAATCGTGGACTAGGAGCGTTAGGTGGGACTCTCTGTAAGAGGAGGGTGTATCTTTAGTTCTGAAGGCCAATGCATATTCCGTGTGCACTGGTTAATAAGTCAGACTAAAGCCTAGTACCCACACGCGTTCTTGCTCGACGGTTTCGATCGATCGAGCATATTGACTTGGAAGCATGTTGCTCGTCGTTGCGTCCACACAGTCGAGCAACTCGACACAAGACGCTGTGAGGCCACCTTCGCACCGCCACGACTTCGACCACGAGTGAGAGCGAGGTCACACTAGCCTTGCCGGTGCGTCCTCACTCCCTCACTCAAATTAGATCACGCAAGAATTACAGACCTTTAATCTTTTTCGGATAGCGCAATTTGTTCGATGTCGAACAAAAAACCATCGAGCCAGATGGTACACACGTAGAGACATGTTGGAATCAGCGTAAAACCATCGAGCAAGAACATGCGTGTGTACTTACTATAATTATTCGAAAATCTGCACGTGTCACCAAGGAGAACGTCGAAGGGCAACATAAGTAAACTAGACATCGTGAACCCGGCAAAAAAAACAGTCCTGTTAAACCTTTTATGTTAATTATTCTGTTTCCAACCAATGAGATGATTTTTTTAATAGACATATATTTTCGTTATTATTAAGTTTACGTAGCTTTTTATATATATAGCTGATGATTCTCCTCGATTTGCCGCCCTTCGAGTAACTGCCGCCCCCAAGCGACGCTCAATCTGCCTACCATCGTGGGACGTTACCTACTGTCTTTGTTTTAGTAAATGATATAATGACAATATGCTTCTTTGATACGCATTTCGAAATGTAGGTATAACAAGTTGAATCAATTTCAACAGAAACAAAGCATTAAACTTTCTTTTCTTCGTATTGTTTGATCCCCTCTGTTATCAATATTTGTCTTATGAACTGATCATTCATCCATATCCAGCTTCACAAACCAATAAATAATACTATTTTCCTTATCTTGTCATATTGAACTTAGAAAGTGGTTGGGTTTAGGGATGCCCCATAAAATGATGTGTCTCGGCATTGCAGTCACTACATACATGTCGATATTCGATACTCTCGGATGCTGGCGAAGTATATAAATATAAAAAAATAATAAACGTAAAATATTACAGAAACATAGCGCAACGTGAATAAAATGGTGCATGTTGAGCATAACGTGAAATTACTACAAAATAAATTAATGGATGATGAGAAAGAAATGAATACCTATGCGATGTGATACCTAATTGCTGGACGAATATAGTCATACAGTGCTATAAAACGAGAAATTAGTGGAAGTAGCTTGGGGAGGCCTTCCTCCACTGGTGGATCAACGTCGGATTATAATAATAGTAATATTACCAAGTGGTAGTGTCACCTGTCAACATACTCGTCGATGCGCTCTATAATATTATTGGTTTCACTAACAATAATATTATTTTTTATATCAGAAGCAAAGCAATATGGACAGCTAAAGAACGCGTCGATTTGAATACAAATGTGGATTGGTAGATATCTATTTCAATAAAGCCGATGTATTTCAATTGAGTAAGCTCGTGAGAGCATTACATATACGTGACTATACGAGCGCACATGAGACGGATGCAATTTACTGTAGGTGCTCTATTTATGCGATCGCGCATCAAAGACGCAAACTCTTTCACATGAAAATTTACAATTTACGGGAGTCAGAGAGACACGGCTTATTCGTTACTAAGATATATCTCTCACCTTACCCCTTTTAATACGTCTTCTCCCTGTCTCTGTCTCTCTCACTCTTTCTCATACGTGTACGTGTATGTCCTATCTTACCTTACCACAATATCAATATACCCTTTCACCCTCTCTCACACACATTTACGTATGTTTTCTCTGACCTTATCCATTTTAAAATTTCTTACTCTCTTTCTCTGTCTCTGTCTCTCTCTCTCCTCCCGCACCATTTTGTATATGATTTTTTTTCCTCGACAATTAAAATCAGTCAGATATAATTTAAAAGTCTCACGGAACCAAATTCGTAAAACATTTTATTGTTGGATTATTGGGTTGGTTATTCTATTTTTAGAACTCACTTTTGTCAAATAAATTTTATTAGAAGTTTTTCAAAAGTATGAACGGAAAGTCAATTAAGTTGTCATCTTTCCAAGATTTCATTTTTGCCTTATTCCCTTTTCCGTTTCCCGTATTTCTTCATCTTTTCTTTTATTCTGTACGTCTAAAAATGTTTAATTACTTTTCTAGGTAGGTAGGCCTAACTAAACACCTGGTCACTACGACTGTATTTTACAATGTCAAACTTGTTAATAAAAAGGGTAATTAGACATTGTGCCTCAATTGGGATCATAATACCTTCATACTGCAGTAGCGAAGGGTGGAGGTAAGCTGTTAAGATCTGCCATAAATAATGCAAATTAAACTTTGTTAGTCGTGCGCATTTGATTTAATTGAACTAATACTACAATTTACAGATGGTACTAGTTTGTTTTTACAAATCAATTAAACCCTTCCTAAACCAAACCATAATAGTTTTGGTGTTTTTTGGGCGAAACGACAAAATTGTGCACTAATACTTATTTGTTTTCTTTGGATTAAGAATACATATTACACATATTGTTGTTTCATTTCTTTAAATTCGTTAAGCCCTGCTTAAGCCCAACTATAATTGATAAAAAAATATTATTCTCTATTTAAAATATTCAAAGTTATGGATGATTTAATTGCATAACTTGACTACTATCTATTATGCCTTGGTTTTCGCATTGTGTAATTGAATTTTAACCAACACCATCCGTAAATTCGAGTGCTTAAAGTCAGAGAACGTTATCTACAAAAAAGTGTTTTTTTGTTTGTTGAGATAACGTTATTTTACATTTATGGCTACATGATAGTCAAACAACGTTATGTCAATTTTTTCTAATTTCTTATTAAATCGTCAGTAAATTTTAACGCTAACTACATAAGTAACCCTTGTTTTCATATTTTTTTAAAACTATCCCTATAAATTTTAACATCATCATAAGCAAGATAAATGTACAATACACAATAAATTATAAAATATTAACATTAGGTTTTAAATAAACATTTCCCTTGTTAAGTAACAAGAATCTAAAATAACGATTTTTGGCTCTCCTGTAAAGTTTCACTTTTGTAGATAGTGTTGTTTGACACTAAGCCCTCGAATTGTAGTTCAATATTGAGAAAAAAATATACGTATGACTGACAAAGTTTGGTGTGCACTATTAATGGCGGTTCTTAACAGCTTACCTCCATCTTTCACCACTGCTTCATAGCATGGGAGTTGTATTAATTTTTTACAGTGATTTTCCTTTCATTGAACCGGTTAGAAAGAACAGTTAGAAATAGACAAGACGAAAGGGAAGACAATCAAAACACCGATGTCCTAGATACATATAAACAATATCTTAAGTGACGCGAAGACTCCACTAACCACTTTAATAGTATGCACTATTATAATAGTTGCACTCTACGGATAATATTTTTCGATATATTGTTTTTAAGAAAAATGTGTATACACAGTATCGCTACGTCATACACGTGCGACTCGTACTTCCGTAACCGCTGTTGTGAATTTAAACTTCTAAAGTTATTAACACGACGTGTCCGCTATTTTTCTTAATCCGAAATAACACGGATACCTCTCGAATCAATTATGTATATATGCGCATCCATTCTATATACGAGGCTGCTATCGGCGGTTATCGGGGGTAGTTTATCCTATTTATGTATTGAGCTGGTTTATTGTTACAACAATTTAACCGTCAGAACTAACACAAACACTCCCTCCAAACCAAACCCGTCCCGCTCCACTCTCGGTCCTAATCAAGCGTATCACGAGGCCTTACGTTTGGATGTGAAGCATCGGCAGTTTTTTTTTTACTTTATTATGTTTTATTTCATTGCCCTCCCAATTAGCATTACCAATGTCAATTTAGTTCTGCACCTTGGGAGAACAAACAACGTATGCCCTCGATTACTAAGATAATTATCAGAGGCACACAACCCAATACCACAAAGAATGCCAGAGTTATGTAGTTGCCAGACCCGGGATTCGAATCTGGAACTCACGACAGTATAAACCGACGCGTAACCCGCTCGCCCATCGTGGGCTTAACCAACCTTTAGTAGGCTGTAATCTACAATTTATTATCAACACTACAACACTCTACCATTGTCATTTTTCAACTTATAACAAACGTATTATATTTGTCTAAGGTCACTGAGACATTAAAACATAAGCACCATCGCAAAGAAATATTCAATTTTCAATTCGTCGGAAAATGATATCTTTTGGTCTTCTTTTGGTAATTGATTGCAAAGAGCCTTCTGCGCGACGGTAAGGGGAACTACGTCGCGATTGACATCTTCTATTTCTCTCACTCCTGCGGCTAGCTGTGAGTGATGCACGATTAAATTAAGATGACAAGGTGACAATGGTTATTTTGAACGACTTTCACATAAACTGGTCAAGGAAATAAAATTAGGAATAGTTAATTCAGCCCTTTCAAAACCGCAATGAAATTATACTATATTAAAATTGAATGCAAACGACTATATAACATACATTTATACAAATATAATAATATTGCCCGAATTTATTATATTTGAAAATATCAAACGCATCCCTAAACTTTTGTAGGGTGTGAATCCATCCATTGAAAGATTCGATGTAGAAACTCGACGAATCAGAAATCGAAGGATTTTCTATCTCGTATATTATTTTGTAAACAACTTTTTTGGTATCATGTGAAAATTGATTTAAAATACATATTATAAAGAATAATAAGAAGAAGAATATAATTTTACCTTTCCTGAGTATGGTTTCATCATCACCAGCAGCCTAAATCTATTCACTGCTGGATGAAGGCTTATAAGTCGATTCCATTCCTCTCAGTTCTGTATGTCACCACTAGGGATTCCAATCCCGGGATCCCGAGCTATTTTCGATATCTATGAATCCCGGGATTGACTTTTTTATCAATTTTTATGGAAAATAAAATAAAAACGAAAATATAACAGAAAAAATACAACTACATTAAAATTAAACTGAGTTTGAATGAAATTTGATTTATATCCATGTGTATGTTGCCGATTCATTTTATTTTTTCACATAAATTAATAAAAATAAGAAAGATTGGAAAAAACAATGCTTCGCACTATTAACAAAGTAATTCCACCATGATCTCATACGTTTTACGGCAGTTTCATGTTATTTGGCTGACTAATTAGATTTATGAAGCGGAAAGGCCATAAGTACACCATGATTTGCTTTTCTATTTTAAATACCGCCAACCCATTCATTAAGTCTTTACTATCAGAAACAGCAATCTCATATTAAATTCACATTATTATTTAAATTACAATATTATTTACTCCATTAAACTTATGTATTTCCAAGATTGAACTTATACAATTTTAACAATAAATGTCTTAAATAGTATAAATTATACTAGATTTATTTTTGACCGATTTTATCAATGTTATTTGTAAATATAACAATTTTATATTAACAATGAAAAAAATGGCAATCCCGGGATTGTCAAATTGTAATCCCGAAATCCCGGGATCAGAATTTTGGCTCGGGATTGGATTCCCTAGTCACCACATATTAAATTAATTAGTATTATGATACATTTGTATTTTTGTTTCAGTTTGAAAATCGAATCACAATTTTTGGTTTAAAAAATGTCTCTACTTGGAATTTGGACGGAAAACTTTTTATGAATGGAAAGCTACATAAAATTCTGTAAAATTATCAACATAGAATTAATAAAATATGATAAAACTGT
The DNA here is from genome assembly GCF_057557595.1 of Rhyacophila brunnea. Lineage (NCBI taxonomy): Eukaryota > Metazoa > Arthropoda > Insecta > Trichoptera > Rhyacophilidae > Rhyacophila > Rhyacophila brunnea. Next base: position 10,679,973 of record NW_028232816.1, on the reverse strand, counting down.
TTACCTATATCTCGTTTTTTTAGAGTAGGTATGCCCTTTTGCGTACGTGAAGTAATCACATAAACACAAATCATAATTTATTTCATGAGACTAATAATAAATGATTCACTATCAATGCTGAAAATACATGTTATTAATTAAAGTAAAACACAATTTCTATCAATTATTCCACATAATTTAACAATGACCAGCGCATCTATTCTACGAGTATACACAGGACTACTTTCGACTGCTACGGCAGCTATCTAGGGTAGGTTTGTATCGAAGTATTAGCACTTATTGTAACAATCACAATAAGTTAGCCGTCTAAACCGTCAAAACTGTCTATCTCGCTCTAAAATTTACCACAGCCAAAAGAGGTGCTGTTAAAACATAGCACTTATTGTAACAATTACAACTAACTTATTGTAATTGCTACAATAAGAGATAATACTTCGATACAAACCGACCCTAGATAGCTGCCGTAGCTGCCGAAAGCAGTCTCGTGTATAGAATAGATGCGCAGGACTGGTTTTGTCTGCTTCTGTGACATAAGTGGAAAACGTTATATTGAAGTGGATGAAAACGGTATTGGTCGTTATTAAATTAAGTGAAATAAACAGGTTTCTAAATGTATTATTGTGTTATATTTTAATTAAAAAATAGTTCTTTTGCGATGTATATATTCGCATTTAAGCCATGTGAAATAAATTTATGACATCTTAACATCAATTCCATAAGCATTTCATGTAACAACTATTAGTTTAAATTGGAAAATTATACTGGCGCGAATCCAGCAGATACAGGTTCAAGTCCCATCGGGTGTCGTATATTTTACTTCAAAAAGATTTTTTCTAGTGTGTATATGCATGAGATGTCTTCAAATTATGTATATTCAATATATAGAGTATTACATTCTTAAATCTTTTGTCTCATACGTTGAATAAAAAAATAGTTTAAATTAAATTTTATTAAATTAATTTATTAGAAAATATAAAAGTATATAGGTTCTGTAAATACTATAACGAATAAGTTTACTATCGAAATGATTTTCAGTAGGTATTAATAAACTGCCATCACGGCTTCAGACAAATATGGTATGGATCGAGGAAGTGAGGGGTGCAATATTTTTTGTGAGGGGGGTTGCTTCAGGATGAACAATGCTTTATTATAACTGATTTATTTACATAGTAGAAATCACAAACGTAGTTTTTGAATGCATTTAAATGTTATTTCTCTCCTTGTACAACGCGTGTACAGGCGAGGAGTATTAATCAAAAACACGTCTTGATTTCGCAACTGGAAGGCAGATACTGCAAACAAAACTACTTCGTTGATTAAAGGAATAAAATTTGTGTATCTGGGATACTTCGTAAACTAAATGCGTGACGAATATATTTTACGACAGAGTACACGGAGAGCATCCAGATGGTTACTTGTCATAAAAAACAAGTGTCAGTATCTACAAAATTAAATAGTTTCACAGATTATTTGTCGAGTTGGTGTTGATAACATGATATATATTTTTTTCCGTTTGGTCTTTAATACGATGTGGATCTTGGCCACATCAGAAAGAAGTACAGTTAGTTAAAGACGTTTTTTTATGAAAACTTGATGTTAACTACTTGCTCAACAAGTTAGGTATATGGTCTGGATTCATACACACATTGAATGAAAGTATATATTATTATAATATATATATTTTTTTTTGATTTTACCGAGGCTTTGACTGGGACTCACTGTCATATCGCCTCTTCTCTTCTAGAAGGGGATCCGTCGATCAGGTCCTCACTCCTATTCTGTTAAATAACTTTACAATTTTGCCTAGCTCTGCCATCTTACGCACCGCCAGGACACCCTTCAATTCGTCGACATTCTCATGGATATCCGCAATTCGCAGCTGTACTCTGTTCATATTTATTGTAGTGCTATATGTACAATGTCCTCTAAAACATGACATTCATCGCAGAGTTGCGATTCGCTTCTTCCCATGAGGACATCAAATCTTTTGCCCACTGTGTGCCCTGTTCTTAGCCTCAGTATTAACTTAAGCTAATTCCTCGTCAAAGGAGACTCTACAAACCAGGGCACCTCTCGTGGTGATGGTAGAATAGACTTACTCCATTTCCCCTTTTCTAATGATACCCTATGGTGAAAACCTATCCACATATTTTGGCCAATTTTCTTTATAGAATTATAATATTCAAAAAGAAATTACTGCAGAAATTATAAATATATATGTGGTAAAAACCGAGTGACATTTTATTAATTAAAAGCAGTAGAACACGAAATCTATTTTTTCAACTCCCATGTCTGAAAAGTTTAACAAACACTGCCTTAGAAGAACGCACAAGTGATACTTTCAAGGTATCAGGATTAGTGTAAGGAATATACATATATTATTATTAGAAGCATCACGGGTAAGTCCTTTGATTGGATTTATTCCGGTTTTTATATTGTACTTCCGACCAGACCACGGCAGGTGATTATTTTGACTTAGGAGGTTACGATGGTGAACCGCAGAAAGCTTTAAGTCCTAAGTAAATTTCAAGGTTATAGTGCTAAATAACAATAAACGAAAATCAATAAGATCGAGTTTCCGACGGACATACATAATATTATGTTCATATTAAAATTGGTAACATGTAAATTTTACGTATAAAATTTTACCGTAGCACAGTTTGCCGTGAGATTTCTTATCGGAAAAAGATGACCGTTTACAATACGGTCATCTCTATAGCACCGAGATGACAAAATTACATGTTGTTCTGTATTTCTAATTTAATTACATACTTTTCTTCCTTTTCTACTGTCTTTCTCTTGTATTTCGGTAGTTTTTATTAAGTAAATTTTCATCGCCGATTTTAGCAAAATTCATGAATTCAAGAATGAAAACCTAACCTAACCGAACCTAATAAATAATTCAGTTTATCGGCTATTTTCACAATTTGTTTGCCGCTGGCTTCCTTAAAGCTGCATAATACTTATCTAAATAAATATTTTTGAAAAACCCTCAGAAACATACCTATGGATTAGAAAAGGTTGAACCGAATTGGATTTTAACTCAACCAATCTTTTACTTTCCGGGTGATTGCTATATCCTTTAAGTTTCTTCGTCTATGATTTATGCGAATTATTTTTAATAACTATGTTAATCTCGGATCAATTGAGGTAAATTTATTTATTAACTTAATTGTAATTGAAATCCAACCCCAGTTAATTTTAACTATAAAAAAAATCGTTCAAAGCTCTTCTGCTTGTGGCGATTTTTTGTTATTGATTGTAATTGTATAGAAAGGTTGAAAACAGTGCTCCAGATGATAGTGTTAGGTACATATTTTGACTTGGTAATTTAATTGACAAGATTTTTATTCTATTAAATTATATTAAGATAATTCTTTAGTTAAATATGTGGCATGGAAGTAGATAAATGGCATGGTTATATTATAGAAAATGGATTTCAATTTAAATCTGTAAATTGTAATTCATAATTCTTTTTCTACATTTTATTTCTTATCTACGGAAGTCAATTGATTGCTTGGGAAAATATTACCTTAACAGCCTTAGATGTGATGTTTTTTATTCAGTAATGATGAATCACCAAACAATCTCACAAATACTCAAAAAAAACCTATTAGAAGTATATTTATGTATATTTTATATGTGGTAAAAGATAATTAATATAAAAAACAAGGCAGTTTGTGTTTTTTAGAAATGATTTATTATAAAAAAAAATATTACACCAAGAAAACAATATTTTCCCATTAGGTAAAATATTTTTTTTTACAAATTAATTGTAGAACATACATAGTGAGAAAGTATAGCCAATAGAAAAAATCTTGTTCGAAAAAAGTAATACACCCAGCATGAATCACACCTGCGTCTCTTGGGTTTCGCGCCCTGTGCGTTGCCACTATGCTACGGCTGCCATGCTTAATTACGACAAATTTTAAGTATTGGCCATATTACTCTAAATTGGGATACGCTAGGCAATCGATTTTTGAATTCTAAATTAAAGTAATAGGAGGCAAATGCCGCCTATTTGATGCTTGCATTCTGATGGTGCTGCTTTACAGTGTCGAATCATGGTACCTTACGAAGGCTTAGAGCAACCGTATACTGAGCTTCGAAAACAAATATTTGCGACAGATACTGGGTGTGCGGTATGACTTTAGGAGCAACGAGGAGATATGGGAATGCACCAAGCAGCCTCTCATTACGCCGAGAGTGAAGAGGTGACGTCGGACCTGGCTCGGCCACGTGCTGCGGTTGCCAGAAGAGAACCTCAACCAGGCTTGCCTGTTCTTCAAGCCGACTGGATTCCGGCGTCCTGGAAGGCCGCTATAGAGTGTATACGGCGTAGCTACGGGATGCTGGTTTGACAGGGATTCTTGGAGGCGCCGCGTGGTGTCCATATGCTCCGACTAATGAGCGGACATGGAAGAATAAGAAAAGAAGAATTAAAATATTTTAATTAAAGTAAAGTATTCAGAATTATGTATGTTCAATAATTGGAATGGTACTTTCTTAAATCTTGTGAATTATTCGTTGAATAAAAGAAATAGTTAATTAAAATTAATTATAAATTTAATGTCATATGATATTATTGCCTAGAATCTAGAATCTAGAGAAAGCTTTCTTCAATTTTTTTGATACAAACGCTGTTTTATTTATTAGGTACTACTATCCTCAAAAGTCGCAAATAACATCTTTCGTAAATTTACTTCAGGTTCGTTATCCAATGTATACACATAAATGGCCGTGCCATTGCCCTGAGCTACGAGATTGAATACCAAACGGTAACAAATTTAAAGGGGAAGGTCCTTTCAGGAATATTTGTTTTCAATCAAGTCAACGTTGAAACCAAAAACCTGTCAAAGCCCCGCCATATTGTTTGTGTATTCTCGGACTTAATTAATTTTGCACTGTTCACCCCTAACCGATTAAATTCAATCCAAATTTTCGAAAATCATTTAAATTTTACACAGTTCAATATAATTAGTGATTATCGGATGGCAACACAGAAGTACTCCATATTCAAATATAATTTTTTGAAATGAGGTTCTGATTGAGTGTCAACACAGTTATTTACATAGCATAGTATGTCGAATAAATAAAATAAAATATGAGTCTTATCAGCGGTCGAAATTTAAAATTTTACGAACCGGAGCGCCAAATAATTTTCAACTATGTTAAATATTAAGATAGTTATCTAATTCTATGTATATTAAAAAAAAAATAGTGAGTTAGTTTTTTTTAATGCCTATCTAGCTCAAATGGTCAAATTAATTTTTCCACAAGACAGTGATAATTATGAGGATTTCATGAACCAGAATTGCGCTCCAGTGCGCTTCGGTCATTTCGAACCCTGAGTCCTATGAAAGATAGATATTATATGTCTGTGATTAACACGCATTTTTTTTTAAATATTCGTTCAACCCCTAAACCTTCGCTAAAGTCAAAGAATGTCCGCCAAAGTGGCAATTGTACAATTGTTTAATTGACGGTTTTATAATATTTAAAAAACATAACTTTGTTTCTACTTGTTATCTCTATTCCTAGCACGAATTTGAAAATAAAAAAGAACGTTTAGTTTAGATTTAGTACATTTTAAATGATTATTTAAAACACAACAATTGCTTAAATTTTCACATTTATGTCGGAGACGTAGAGCGTAGACAATATAGGGTGCTAAGGATATGTTCGTAGGCACAATAAATGAAAGCCGTTTATTTCATGATTTGTCTATACTCTATAGAATATATGAAAAGTCATGTTTCCAGTTGCGGAAATGGTCCTGTACTCCGTGTCTCTCTTTCTCCAAGGCTCTTGAAACCACACTTCAATTACTTAAGTTTACATCGATTTTTATATGACTCTTGTCATATAACCTATAATTTATAATACATAATATTAATCAAAATAGAAAATAGACACTACGTCTTTTACAATGTGCGTGTAAATATCGGGACAAATATTGTCTTAGTATTTTTTTGCTAATGTAGGAATTCAAGCTTCTAATGTCTAAGTTAATCTGTAAAGATTAATTTAACGATTCACGCCATATAGTAACTATGATATTTTTCATTGGCAGCAATTGGTAGCCTACATAGTTAAAATAATTAATAATCGAGATATACATCCCGAATATAGTTGACGAGTTGTAGTTTCGTTATATGTTTATGCGCGAGCTCTCTCTGAATAAGAAAAACTAAAATCTATTTTTTTTAAGGAATATTTTCCTTCATATTGTTATGTAAATAAATTTCCAACAACTTTGAAGAAAAACAGCCCCGAAAGAAAATGTCCTTTCCACATTTTCCTGAATAAAATATACTTCGAGATAGAGTAGTTTTAGTTAACCCTTTTTCACATCCCGTTTAAATTGCATGCCTTATAAATTTCCGCTAGAAAAGTTTAAGCCTTCAGAAGGAATATACTCTGAAAGTTGCTCAAGTAATACAAATTACATATTCAATATTTATTTAGGGGTTAGGATAGGCTAACTATGTGTTTCTATTTATTTTATTTATACACATTACATACACATTAAAACACAACAAATGTGATAAACATCCTAAGAATAATGATTGCTTTATAATAATTATTGACCTAAGAATAAGGTAGTGTTTTTTTGAAATACGCCATTTTTTTTGGCATTCCCCAGTGGTTAAGCTACAACATATGGCCGTAGCCATAAATTGACAAACTATAATTGAAGTAGGGAGTAAAATGATGTGAACGCGCGTGTATGAACATGTACCGTTTAAAAAAAAAGATTTTTTTTCGGTTAGGTACATGTTCAAACACGCGCGTTAACATGATCTTAGTCCCTACTTCAATTTTAGTTTGTTAATTTATGGCTACGGCCGTATGTTGTAGCTTAACCACTGGGGGATGACAAAAGAAATGGCGTATTATTGATACTTATTACATTATTTATACATATTATTGTGCATGACCGGTTGTCGTATTTATATAATAATAAATCTAACATCGAATTGGCAAACTAGTTGCTCGCTGTGATGTAGAAGTGGGAAAATCGGTCGATTTTGAAGACTAAGTATACTTACCACCAGTATAAAAAAATACTTAGTATTGAAACTTGTTCCAAAATACTTACTAGCATTTGGGATAATATATGGAGCGTTTGGCATGCAAAGCTGTGTCAGTGTTTTTTAGAAGCCATTTTTACACTTATAATTATTATCCATTTACACAATCACGCATAAAATTTGAATTTAGTTTATAAGTTCCAATTATAACACTAAAATATCGAGAAACTCGACGTGACGAAACCAGATAAACGCGTAAATACTTATCAGTCTCATACTCAACTGCAACTAAAACTAACTCCATATTATTATTACTATAAAACGAACCTGTCATCATTTCTGTCCTTCATTATACCAACTTTACAACTGAGGAGAAAGGGAGCCCAATGACGCCAATGACAGTTGAGTATATTCTGGATCGGAACCGTTTCCTCGTGTCAAGCCTATCAGGCACCATTAGCGAGGGGTGCAAGATTAGTAAATGCGCTCCCTAAAGACATAGACATTTTCAGTGATGTACTTTGCATTTTGTTTTTGAAACTTTATTTTTCTGTGTAAAATTGTATGTTTTTTTGTTTTCAAAATTTTATTTTTCTGTATTAAATTGTACTTAAGTATGTTTTGATTTAATTTGTTTTTCTGTTATTATTATTATTATTATATTCTATATTCTCTTCTTCTCTCTTATGAGGGTAATATTTGTTATAATGTAAATCTTGTGTTGTGTACGTCTTGAATTTAGATTTGTTATGTCCACAATGTTTTGTATTCTTAAATAAATAAATAAATATCACGTCTCAACATACGTGTATTATGCTATCTCGCTCGCGCGCATTTAATGTGAATATTATTGAAAGTCTACCAACAGTACCAACTAGCGAGTCGCGGCGATGATCTCATCGCATGCGTTCGAACTTCGAACAAGTTTCTTGGAACAAGTTGGGCCACACGTACTGACTTGAGTACACAAACTGGTGACAGTATTTCTAACTCACCTCCACTGTGATGGCTAACTTTGCGAGATTATTGTTGCAATAACGAGGAGCTTACTAAATACGAATGCCAATTACTGCGTTCGGTGCGATATCCGTCACCGGAAGTAGGACTATCTCTAAACAGTGCTGAAGAATCGTTGGTTAAATTGTTCTTCTTGTGCCAGGTTCTCGTTTACAGGAAGTCTTCCCTTAAACCAGAGGGGTAAACTGCGGCCCGCGGGCCGCATGTGGCCCGCCGAGTATTTTTTTGCGGCCCGCCATCATTAATTGTACTTCTGATTACGAATAACTTTTTTATATATATTTTTTTAAATATTGACAATAGATTAAAAAATTTTTAGCAATAGTACGCGATCCTTTTTCAATAGATATTGATAGTGTACCGACAGATCTACAACTTAAGATTATTGATCTGCAGTGTGACACTGATTTAAGAGAATTGCATCGTCGTGAAGAAATCTCTAAATTTTATAATGCCCTTAATTCAGACAAATTCGACCAACTTAAAAATTATGCAAGAAAAATGTTCGTTATTTTTGGATCAACCTATATATGTGAACAAACGTTTTCGATCATGAACTTCAATAAAAATTCTTTACGATCAAATATCTCCGATACCCATTTACAAGCAGTTTTTAGAATATCAACTACAAAATTAACACCTGAATTTAACAGTTTCATTCTTCGCATTATTTTTTTTGTAATGTTTATTTTTCGTGATAATAAATAGTGTATATCTAAAAATGGTATTTTACTTGCGGCCCGCCGCTCATTTTGAATTCTTGAATTTGGCCCTCCGTCCAAAAAGTTTGCCCCCCCCTGCCTTAAACGATAAGATACAGAAGTTGATATCTCTCATAATGCCGTATGATATCGTCAAAGTTTGATAACTGCCCAATTTTTACTTATCTAATATAACATGCTCACTGCATACTTTTCACAGTGTGGCCCTGTAAGAAGACTTCCAAGTATAACATTACATCATTAATTAATAGTACATCGATGCTTTTAGCCGTGATATTTTGCGTCTATTGTTAAAACATCCCTTTGACGCTTGAGGGTAGTAAACTTCTGAGTGATAATATAACACTCTACTAGGTTATTTATAAACAATATGTTTTCTCAATATTATCTCTCTCGTAGTCAATGAAATCAGACGTGTAGCATAATAATATGTATAATATGTATCCATTATACAAATGCAATATTTTAAATGATATATCATTTTTTTTAGTTTAATTCATGATATATTTTCCATTATTATTTAAGATTATTGCAACTGTACCTTTAAAATTTCAGTTCTTTGACGATAGAATTTTCTCAGTTTTCAACTGAGGAATAAATCAATCTTCCTTCAAATATCATTTCTGAACCAAACCGTTTGCAATTAATATGCTTATACCATGTTCAGCAGGTCAATCTACTACTGGATGAAAACCTCCTCTAGGTCCCTCAATTATTCTCGGTCCCAAGTTTTTCGCTGCCATGTGCATCTACCAAACTTTATGAGTTCATTTATCTAGCGGGTTTCATGGTGTCTATGGTCGTATAGTACACCTTGGGTATCACTATATGACGGAATTTTTCCAGCGATTGCCCAATCGTCGAACGACGTATTCAGCCCATTTCCATTTCATTTGCTTATCGACTTTTATCACATCGCATAGTTTAATCTGTTTCCTAAATCATTGATTTCTTTGGTGGTTTTTATATCCAACATGCACCTTTCTATGCCATTCGTAATTTTTAGATTTCTCTTATATTAAGAGTCAATGTTTCACATATATACGTGACTACTTGTTGCATACATTCGTTGAACATTTTACGGTTAAGACACAATGAGAAGTTATCATATTATATACAACGGGAAAGTTGATAATAATATGATGCTGTCAATTCAGTAAAAAATCGTTGGTTTATATTGTATAACTCATAAATCCCATTTTGGTCAATCATAAGACTATTATTCAATAAGCTTATCTAATTCTGGGTAAAATTCTTGCACATATAACCCAACAAATCGTGTCCATATATAACCGAATAATTTGTAAACCTCCTTAGTACCAGAAATCGTCATTTTCTACAGTTATTTCATTATTATTTTTTTTAATTTAACTTAAGTACAAATTTTTAAAGCGAATACTCGATGGGTTTTGCTTTATATCGAAAAAAGTTATTCTGGATTTATGAGGTTTACAAGATAGAACGACGATTTATTATAATGCCATGACTTCCCATTTAAACTGCCTCAGTTTATTTTCAATGTCATATGTATGGTAGTGGTGAAGGGTGGATGCAGGTTGTTAAGATCCGACATAAATAGTGCACACCAAACTTTGTCAATCAAACGTATTTGTTTTCATTTAACTAAGACCACAGTGAGAAAATAGTTTTTGTTAGTTTTTTTAAATTCAATTCAACCCTGACTAATCCGAGCCATGGTAGATAATAGTACAAAATATTCGTTTATCTATAAAATATATAACACAGTTCCATTAAATCAAACATAATTCAAGATATTTTATAGATAGAAGAATATTTATCGATTATGGTTTGGTTTGGCAGGGATTAATGAATGTTAAAAAAGTAACCAACGCCATCTCTGTATTAATTCAACGAAGACAAATAATTAGTATGATTGAAAAAATGTGCACCATTTTTGTCGGATCATCCATATCATACCTAAACGAATATAATTTGGTTTAGGCAGGGCTTAATTTAATTTCAAAAACTAACCAGCACCATCTGCAAATTGTATTATTAGTTCAATGAAAACAAATAAGTATGACTGACACAGTTTAGTGGGATCTAGGACGATTTGGCACCGGGACAACTGGACGCCACGCAATTTGAAAATAAATAGACGTTAGGTACCTATAGGTACTTTAAAAAAATACCTAATATTATTATTTATATTTAAATGATTATATTATGATTAACTATTTCTTTTATTCAAACGAATAATTCACAAGATTTAAGAATATATCATTCTGATTATTGAACATGCAACAAAAAAAACATTATGTTAAGAGTAAAATGAATTAATACTACTAATTAGTAGATAGAAGATAAAATTCCTCGTCTACGTTTTGTATACGTATCTACGACAGTGCGGCGTCCAATTGTCCTGGCGTCCAGTTGTCCCATTCCCGTTTAGTGTGCACTATGTATGCAGAATCTTAACTGACTACCTCTACCCCTCGCCACTGATGTACGGCATTATCAATTGGCCAGGGTTGGCGTTTATTCTTAATTAATTGCTTTAGCTGGTTTATTGTATATGGCTAAATTTTCCAGACCCAAGAACCACGGCTATGTAAGCGAACACTTTACGAATCTCCCATCGGGCACAGGCGTAAGGCATATTATTGGCTAAGATAGCTTTAATTGAAGAGTTTATTTATCCATCGTAGTTTCATCATTATTTCTCCATAAATCACCAAGTAGTTACTTAATATGTTGATAAACGCTTCAGTGCCAAATCTGTCTAGTACAGGGGTTCACAAAGTGTGTCCCGCGTGATTTATGTGGAATCTGTATTATTTTTTTATTTTTCATATCGAATATTAAAAATTACAAAAGCATCTTATCGTGATAAGAATCTAATTGAATTCTACAAAGGACTTTTACTTGAGATATATCCAAATATAGTTGAACATGCTCATCAAATGGCTTCTTTATTTGAAAGTACCTATATTTGTGAAAAAACATTTCCGACAATGAGCATTTATTAATAAATTAAACTTAAAATCAAAATTAACAGACAACCATATCGCTTCTGTTTTGCGTATTCACACCACAGAAATTGAGCCCAGATTGCAGGATTTAAAGCAAAACAAACAATTGCATAAATCACATGGTGAACAAATTAGGTCAGTAGACTACCGTTTATCATTTTGGTGACGACTTAAAATACCAGTTTTGCAGATTCACAAGTACGTCGAACTCGCTTATTACGATCTCGGATATAGCGAGATCTCGGATGTAACGAGGAAACGTTCGTAAATATTATTTTTTAGTAAGTACAGTCGAACTTGATTATTACGAGAAAGGTGGGACCGACTGAATTTGCTCGTTATAAACATTACTCGTTATATAACATTTTTCGCGCCACGTTCTATTTAAGCATAGAACATAAAAAATCAGAAAACCATCGTTAAAATTCCCGAAACAAGCATGACATTCATAAACTACAAAATAAGCTGTTTATTGTAATGAAGTGCTGAGCCGCCGGCGCTGGCATGTACCTACTGACTTCACTAAGCTTGGATTTTTTACATGCAATTTCAACCATATGCGTGGATACTTTTTCAATGTTGTCGGCGAAAACACCAATTAGGTACATAGACACTTAACTAGTGTCATAAATAATGTAATTCGATCTCGGCGGCATCAGTTTAGTTAATTGCCCGGTCGGATTTTATTGCTTAGGGTCAAAAATGTTGTTTTTAAACGATCGACACATTAATACCCGAGAAGTAGCTCGTTATAAAAGTGAATAAATGTATGGAGAAAATCATAAACTAAAATGTCGATGAATGTTTCCTCATTACATCCGAGATCTCACTATTTCCGCGTACGTAATAACCAAGTTCGACTGTATATTAATATGATAATAATATTGTACATTTTTTAGTTAAAAATATAAGTTTACACAATGAAATATTTATTTTTTTGCTTTATGTTTTTTAAGAACAGAAAATATTTACAAAAGAAAGGGCGGCCCGCCAAATATTTTCGATTTCAAAATTGTACCCTTGACGAAAAAGTTTGTGAACCCCTGTTCTAGTCTATAGAGCAGAATTAAATCGTCTTATATCTCAAATGCACTGACATCTCACATCTAAACATTATTCTGAGGCGGAAATAATAATTTTCACGTGTGATTTTCACTATTTATGTGTACATTCCACCCAGAATCAAGAATTGGAAAAGTATAAAAGCAAATAAATGATCTTCCTACGCTAAAATCTCGCTATATGTGTGCACTTCAAAACGTTGAGCCAGTATTTTAAGAGTACATCATTGTACAGGACACTTATAAAACCAATTGTCGTTATGGCTCTTAAGCCTAGAGAATCACTAAGCTTACAAATTGAATGCTCAGAAGAGTGATGTGTGTTCCACTTCAAATCCATATTATTATAATATATTATGTGAGTAAGCAGACTATAATCATATGGCAACATTAAGACAAACATTGGGTAAAGTAAGACACCAGAAAATAAAATCGTTACATATGTTACAATAGAGTCTTAATGGTATCAACCCGTGCAACAAGTGTAACTCTCGTGGTGCAGTGTGTAAGGCGCTGGCAATGACATTAATATGGACGAAGCATCTGGAAAATAAAATGACACTCACTTTGTGTCGGGTCTGCCGGATGGCGAAATTCATATTTTAATATCGGTATCCTACGCTCAAATGAACATTCTGCTTGCAAGCGGTCTGGCGACACCGCTGGGTCTGCCTATACAAAATTTCTGACTTTCGGATTCGACTCCGCCGTTATTATTGTGTTACAAAATTCCAATGTGCCTAGTTAAAATTGTAAAAAAATCGACTAAACACTCCAAGAAAGATGGGATATCACTTTTCATGTGTTAGTATTATTTAATATTGATAAAATGCCATTTTAAGATATTGATGAATGTTTATTCAATGCAATTGAATGACAGAAACCATTGGACAGACGCCTGTGATGTGCTGGGCTCACTTGCGTCTAATCTCCGAGAAGTCGTAAGTAACCGATAATCTGTTTCTAACGCAATGACACTAATACGCCATTACAATAGGGGTTATATTACTATATATTCTCAAAGCTTGTATCGCATAATGGAAATGGTACGTCATATGGTCACGTGACGTCTACCTATACATCTGTGAATGACTTTCATGCACAATTTCTCGTGCGCGCCGATATGAAGTGAGTTGTCCATTTAATATGTCATTGGGCGCTGGCTTTTCATCCAGGAGCTTTGGGTTTGCTCTAAAACAAGCTTATAGGAAACCTCATAAGGACTCCAGATAATGGACCCATACTTGTTTTTCCCTCCACCACCCGCCACGTCTCCACACCCGTTATGCAGGCGTATACCGTGGCGTAACGAACGATAGGCGCTGTTCAAATTTGTGCCGAAAGTGTCCCAGGTGCAACTTTTCAAGACCTCGGCTGGCGTGCACTAGAGTGTGCGTGATCCCTACTTCCATAAAATGTATTACGGTCAATTCTCGATGAGAAAAGACCTTCTCGCTCGCCGTATAATGCCGCAAACTTTTTAAAAGCTGAGAATTTTTCCCTCGTAGATACCAAGTCGCAATGGCCGACCGGTCCAACTGAGGGTCGGACCGACTTGAGAAGCTCTTCTCTTTCAACCGACATATGAGGACACTCTCAGAGGATGTGATCGGCATCATGCAATTCGCCACATAAGCAAGTCGGAGATTCTATTAGACCAAGCTGACAGAGCTTGGAGGCAATTCAAGAATACTCCGTACTAACGATACATAGAGTGTACGTAAAACAGTTGGATTCTTGAATGGCTTGGTTTGTATCATGACGAATCCTAGATGCTTGCTCGCACGCAATGTCGGAGAAGTGATGTGTGAGCGAAATGATAAACGTGAATCAAACAATATGCCAAGATCTTTAATATTTGATTGACGCTTCAGTAATCTATTTGACACATTATAGTTGAATAATATAATCGGAGATCTTGATTTCGAAAAGCTAATACACAAATTTGTCAGTATTAAATTCGAGTTTATTTTGTTTTAGACCAAATTTCAATTGAATTGAAATTATTTTGTAATGTGACAATCTAATTCACTGCGAATTGCCGTACCTGTCTAATTTTAAATCGTTTGCAAAGAGTAAAAACTGGATTCCATTTATAACATTGACAATGCCATTCATGAATATAAGGAACATAACAATAAATATAACATATTATAATCGTATATTGCAGAAAAATCGAAAAAATGTTTTTAAAAAGAACTAGGTATTTTCAATTTATTTTTTACCAAATAGCTCAACGGTAATCATTGTCTTTTATATTTTTCTCTCTACACTATTCAATTTGTAGAAAAACTACGCAAACAACTCTAACTAGCATTTCTTTAAAGAAAACGCGCTAACTTCTGACGTCACGGAAATAGTCCTATTTTTTTAGTAGTCTTTGCTGAAACGATTTCGTTTTTACACTCTTTGGAATAAAAACGCTTTGCCAATAATCAGAAACTAAAAACTACGTCCTTCAAAGAAGCTATCTTAATAATTTAATTAATTTTATCGATCTGAAACCTTCGTCAATCGATTTCTCATAATCAGTTTCCAGAGAGAAGTCTAAAAAGCTTTGGCTTTGCTTAGATGACTGACGACAAAGAAATATTATTGCAATAAACAGTTCATCAATATAATTAATCCTGTAATACTAACAACGGTTTATAAATTCGGATAGCTGTATTGTGAGCTTCACCGGAAATCAAACCGGAGCCACCGGACAAGGAGCTAGTGCTTTAATATCACTTTATGGTGGAGCGAGCTCAAAATAAAATTCTGAGACTCCTTTACTTGAAATTATATGGATACTGTCCGTGACTTTATCCAACTGGCTTCTTCTTATGTATACTTCAGTGGCGAAGGGTGACTTTTGGAAAGAGGTAGGCTGTGGAGATATGATAAAAAGAGCACACTTGTCAGGTATACTTACGAGAATAGTACGATATTTACTACTAATGCATAGGCACACACTAATAAATGATAACGACACACTAATTCAATGAAACTTCAAAAACTCATTGACGACATAAAAATGAGCGATGTGTTTAAATTACGTATTTTTCAAAACATGTATACCCATCAAAAATCATTAGATAAAATTTATTTTTATTTTTAAAAACAATCTATACTTACTTATTTATTAATATTCGATTAAACGCCGTTGAAATTATTTTTTTAATTATCTAATTATTAATGATTTTGGACAAAGTGCGCAGTCGTGACAACAATATTATGCGCGAATGTTTTAGGCTCTGCGAAAGGAGCTTGCCTCATTTCGTACAAATCAGCAGACTTGCTGAGGTTACGAGACGTAAAGTCCATACAAAAAAAAATCAGAATTATTCCAAACATAATCGGAAATTTATTTACGTCGAGAAGTCGCGGCATTTATTATTTAATTTACGGCGCGGCGCGAAGTGGTTTTTTTAATACCTTTGCAGTTGTTTTGTAAACTGTGTAATACTGTAATACATTCCTACATATGCGATCTCGTTGGCAAAATAAATTATTTTTATATAACGTAAAATAATGAAGTGATTAAGTATATAAATATGTCAATATGCAATTAAAAAATATTTTTCTTAAGAAGGTAGGCTTTAAATAATCGCCTAGTATGGAGTCTTCGCCACTGGTATACTTACATACTGTAGTTCAGAGATTAAGCGATATTTATATTTAGCCGAATATTTTTTTCGACTTATATACGCTGTGCAAATGACAATTCTGTCATTCTTGATAGTATTGACATATGTATATATACATAACTACCTTAGAAACCGGGAGCATCAGTTATTTTTGTTCTCCCAAGGTGCAGAGGCTTGAGAGTGGGTATATTATTTGGGCACCGCATCAGTTGAAGTATGGCGTTATGGTCGAGAGGGTTTAGAAGAAATTCTTGAGACTCCTTTACTTGAGGTTGTATGGATACTATCCGTGGCTTTATCCAACTGACTTTCTCTTAGGTCTGCTTACATACTGCAGTCTGCAATTTAGAAGAGATCTTTATTTAGCTACGTATTTTTACGACTTATACGAGGTATAAATGAGAACTCTGCTATTCTGGGTAGTGTTGAGTTCACCTGTATGTCCCAGATAACTAACTTAGAAATGGGGTGCAACAGTTGTTTATTTTCACAAGTTGCAGAACCAACCTGCAACTGGTAATGCCAATTGGGAAGGCGATAACTTTATTCAACCAAATTGCTTCGGGTGTTGATATATTCCACTTGCGTGAGGGTGAGTTTAGGTGGACGCTATTTTATAAATTCTTAAAATGGGATTTCCTTAGCAAAGTCGGTGGGGGCTTCTTTGAACTTCTATAATATTAATATGTATAATTGCATTTTCACTGCTTTTGTATGTTTACATTAAGTTCTCTTTTTATATTTTCATTTTTATCCCTTTTATTATTTTTCTTTTTCTTTCTTCCTTATAATATTGTTTCATTTCATGTTGTGAACGTCTTAATCTTATAATTTGTAATGTCCACAATATGTAAAAAAAAAAAAAAAAAAAAATTACTTACCCATTGGTGATGCCAATTTGGAGGGTGATAACTCTGTTCAACCAAATCACTTCGGATATTGACATATTCCACATACGTGACGATAAGTATAGGTGGCCATTGTTTGATAAATTCTTAAAATATGGTCTACTTAGCTCATTCGGTGTACTTCCTTGTATCTAATTTGTAATTTTTGTATTTACACTTTCTACTGTTTAACTTATGTAATACTAATCTATTTTTTTTTATATATATACCTATAAGTACTGTTTTAATAATTGTCTTCTTTCTTTGTTTTTAAATGTCATTTTGTGAACGTCTTAAATTAATAATTTGTAATGTTCACTATATGTATTATATGTATATTAATTCTTTTGGTCATAGTGTGCAAAATTTTGGCCAAAAATGTATCCATCGTGTGGGTACAACGTACCTATATATTACACTTCTTCAAGGCATACTCGCCTTTCATTCTCTTGAAGCTCGTAGGTCACTAAACTTCTGCTCTTAAAGCATTTTTCCATGCTCTCACCGGGTATAGTTTCAAAAATTTGAATTTTTATGCACCCGTCAATTACATGCGTGGTCGCAGCCATGACCAATTTTGGGTGAAAGCTGTTTCCTCATGTCAGGCTCACCAGGCACCAATAGCGAGGGCTGTGCGGCTGGTCAATGCACTCCCTAGAGATGTAGATATTTTTAGCGATGCATTATACATTCTGTTTTTTAAATTCCATTTTATTGTTTCATTTGTATATTTTTTTTGAATTATTGTTGTTTTTTATTTGTTTTTTTTCTGTACCTTGTTTTTTCTCTAACTGATTACTTGTACTTTTTATTCTAAATGTCATGTTGTGAACGTCCTAAATTAACAATTTTTTATGTACTCAACGTGTCTTTTTTAAATAAATCAATAAAATTGTATTCGGAAATATAATATATGAAAACAGCAATTTTTATATAGCATGTTGGTAGTTTTCAATATAAATACGATTTATTATATCGTTGCGAATTGAAATTATTTTCACGCCCACAACAAGGAAAGCGCCGATGTGAAAATAACAATTTTCCAATATACCAACGCAAGTAATAATAATATAATATATTTAATACGAAGTGGTTTTTTTTCATTTCCTATCACTCCGTCCTATTGTTACAACATGGTCTACAGACGTTCAATCATGTCAAATATAAGACATTACAAACATTTGGATCTCATTTGACAGACGTTTTTTTAGACTTCTTGAAAATGAAGCCAATTATGAAATTTTAATACTATCGGCTGAAGGTACTTGATTGAATTTAAATTTAAATTCTAAATGATTTGAGTGTTGTACTATTCCATTTGAGTCGTTTTTCGCAACCCGGGTTTCGCCTTTCGGCATCTTCAGGCACTGTGTATATTCACCAACAAGCAAATACCCACTGACGACGAACCCAATTAACTCTAACTTATATAACAAATTAATACAATAAAGTAGGTAAAAACTTTATCACCTACCCTTTAAGTCAAGGATCACAATAAAAACATATATAACAAACAAATTATGAATTACTTAAATCCATTAGAATTATGAAATGTATTATATGGTATCCTTCGGTAATTAGTCCGATCTTAATAGGCTCATAATATGAGCCTCCACAGGATGGAGGTTTGTATTACCTAACGGATTTTGTTTTTACGAGAAATGGATGTCATCCACTTGCTCAACCTATTAGATTTATACTCTGACTCAGACACACATTGAAAAACAATAATGTGTACTTCAATGGATTCGAACCTGCGACCCACGATGCTATAGGCCGACGCTAAAGCCGCGCGGCCATCGTCCACAACATCAATGTAATATTCGTATTTTCGCCTTAATTATTTGTTGTCTCTACGCAATGTATGACATGTCTATACCTACGTGACGTTACAGGGTTTTAACACTGTTTTAATAATCATTGAACGTCAGTTGTGTGAAACATAAATCGACATTATTTGTATGTAATATTTTTACACTCAATCTGTGAAAAAATAGATTTAAAAAAAAACATTACTTATTCGAACTGTTTGGGGGTCCCAATTTTAAATTTTCTGGAGAATCGGCTGCCTCATCTGCTTCGAAGAAAATCGTCGCTGCTGGTCGGTTTCCCACGTTAATGGTACAGTGATCAGTTTTAAATACATTTGGAGGTCACATTTGAAGATTTTCCAGAAGAAGAATATCCGATCCTAATAGGATCATATGGGCGGTGGAGGCTTTTATTAACAGATTTTTTTATTTACGAGAAATGGATGTCAGCCACTTGCTCAACCTATTAGGTACATACTCTGACTCATACACAAATTGAAAAACAATATGTGTACTTGCCAGACCCAGGATTCGAACCTGGGACCCACGACGCTATAGACCGACGCTTACGCCGCGCGGCCATCGTAACGTATTGTTAATAAAAATTTCCACTAGGTATCTACTGGCCTAATTCGAAATTTAAATATTTCGCTTCAATAAACCACCTTGTATAAAACCTCACTTACAACTTTTGACATAGTAAATCGATCGAAATAGATCAGTAAATATATTAATTAAAATGCTGAAATTATCTACAGGTAAGTGTTTAAATAGTCTTAAAATAGTCTCCACCCCTGATCGATACAGGTGTGCACTCTACACTAGTACTCAGGTAAAACAATCTTGATCCCGAAGGTATCCCATTGACGTCAACAAAAAAGATGCTATTTCAAAATCTAGGTGAAAGTAACAAATAATACAAAAAGAAAAGCGTCACGATGACGCCATCAGCATAGAACTCTGACGTAGGCAGTTTTCACTTAATGTCATCGGAAAACAACACATTTTCCACTGTTTTCTAGCGAAATATTTTAACTTAGCAGTACATAAGTTGCATGAACGTTTGCACCTAGTAAACTATAGTAGCCAAATACATAAGAAAATGGCTTCTAACTTCTCATCCTAGGGCCCCAGTTTCGACTCCCAGCAGTGGCAAAGGGTAGAGGTAATCAGCTGTTAAGATCCGACATAAATAGTGCACACTAAACTTTGTCAGTCAAACGTATTCGTTTTCATTTAATTAAGACTACAATATTATGTAGATAGTCTGTTAGTTTTTTTTTAATTCAATTAAACCCTGCATAATCCAAGCCATGGTATATAATAGTCAATAAAATAATAATAAATAATTTAGGATATTTTAAAGATAGATATTTATAATATTTTTATAAATTACACTTTGGTTTAGGCAGGGCTTAATGGTTTTTTAAAAACTAAATGTATTCTTAATTCAACGAAAACAAATAAGTATGCTTGAAAAGGTGTGAAATATTTTTGTCAGATCGCCCATAACATACCTAAACTATTATGGTTTGGTTAGGCAGGGCTTAATTGAATTTTAAAAACTAACCAACACCATCTACAATTTTGATTCTTAGTTAAATGAAAACAAATAAGTATGACTGGCAAAGTTTAGTTGTCACTATTTATGCCGAATCTTAACAGCCTACCTCCACCCTTCGCCACTGATATATGATATATATATATTAGCCGATGGTGATTGTGGCAATAAAATATGTATTCGAACTTTTCTTTGATTTCTTTTATATTTCCGTTTTTTTTATTTGTGGCTGCGGCCATTTTGGGCTGGCACCCAGGCGGCAATTTCTCTTGGCGCAGCCTTGGCTACAACGTTGGTAATAAAATGCGTGCATGTTTTTATACAAACCATTTACGCGTTTAAATAGAAATATATTGAATAAAACCTCATTTTAAATGCATTGTTTGTATCTTATTTCACATATAATTTTAATATATGTATAGATCTACCATCGTAAGTCGTCAGCCGGTCGAATTTGAAACTAAAATTGTCTATCGAGGATAAATTTGTCACAAACGCCATTTAATTTTACAACATGTTTCTCGAATTATGGATTGCGCTTGCGTTTATCTAGCTCTCGTGGTGTCAAAATATCAAAAACACATGATATTTAGTGTGATAAATAAAATATACCTATTAAAAAAAGAGATCAACAAGTAAAAAAAGCTTTTTCCTTTTAAATAAGGAATGTACCTAATACATAATTTTATACTTGATATAGTATTTTATAATCGATCGAATAATACAAGATACTACTTTATATTTTCCAATTTCTGATTTTTCCAACTATGCATTTCTTCCTCGTGGTTATAAAAAAAGTAACACGTTTTTATTTTGATTGTGTTAATTTTTTATTTTAATAATATTTTTACATAAATCTACTACCAATAAAAAATTATAAATTACCATTTTTTTGTTAGTTATGGCAACATTCTAAATGTGATACTAGCGCCCTCGCTGAAATGCCAATTTATGATGGTAGATCTATAGTAATGTGGTAAAAATTATAAATTAATAATTATATTATAATATTCTCTCTTCTACTTGTTTAATATTCATTCAAATATACATTTACATGATTTTTATATGTGCAAATATTTTCAACACAAATCCTGAAATTTCAAATTGATCTCACACATCATATCGTTTGTATGCGTAAACGCGCAATTTAAAGTACGGTAGTAGGTCAGTCTCAATGGCGCCAAACCAATAAGTTACTTTTATCGACTCTTGTATATCAAAGTAAATAATGAGTATCGCTTAAAACAATATCCTTTCAGCGTCTTTTGATACAGTTTTTATGATGAAACTTCTCAAAGACAAAGTCGCCAGCCGCAGAAAGAAAAAACTTATTTAATACGTCTCAGGAATATTAATTTCATATTGATGGCAACACACTAGGTAACCTTTTATTTGAAAATAGAGAAAAAATTTCATCACAATGGGGTTTGAAATTTCATGTTTTATCTTGGCAATATCTAGATTAAATATATTATTATGGGCAATGATTTGAGTTGCCCCATCTCCACCCGCCATGTATATGCAGCCGCGTTTTATGAACGGCCGCCTTCCATGACGCTATAAACGTGTCAGAATGAAAAGATTTTAGTGCCACACTTCCTTGTCCCGAAGCGATGCTGCACGGGACTGAGGCAAACTGCCAATGGCTCGCTCGCTGTAGGACGCCGCATTTTTTTTTTTAATCTGAGAAACTATCCCTTGTAGAAACCAAGTTGCAATTGCAGGCCTGTCCGACTGAGGGTTGTATTGACTTGAGCAGCTTTTCCATTTAAATCGAAAGCATATTGAAATACATACTTGCAAATTTTGACAGATTCGGGCGATAATACTCCAAAGTGATCACAATCCTTTAGAATAAATGTGACAATGAGGAATAATCTTTTACGTTAGTTTCCTTTTCATACATATAGGCTCCTTCTTCTAGAGAAGGTTTTCTTCAATATAATTGGTCCATTTTGTCACCATCGATATTGCGTGGGTGAGACTTGTGGACCGATGCGTTATTATGGTCGAAATAATTGTTTAACCGAGCCTGGTTAAATTTTATAAATTTCAAATATCCCGCCATTTGTACACAATGCAATAACACAAGGTATGTGTCCGAACAGGCGGCGTAGGAATAAAAAAAAACTGTATGTTTTAAACTGCAAGCTGGCTCTCATATCTAAACTCGCCTCGTCTGCCGCACCGACATAAATCAAACCTTCTAGTAACGTCGCTCCGATGTTTCATATGAAGACCACATACATAGGCACCTAGTGACAGTCGCGCGTAACCTCTCGAAACGTTATGGGATACGGCGACCGGCGAGCCAGTATAGGAATAACCAATTCGTAGGTGTGCGTATGCGTTCTAGCGGCTTCGACTCGCATCCCGAGACGCAAGCGATCTGTTGCTAGCAGTACTAGATGTTTTATTGAAACTAAAAAGTCACATTCCACCAATGTGTGAAGCTCTATTTGGCAACGTGTGTTTTTGTGGGTAATGATGACGTCACATCGACGTATTCGATACGTTATAGACGAGACGAGTTTTGATGAAAAGCCATGCCATTCTCTGTTCTCCAGTGGGCCAATTAGATATTAATTAGTCATGGCCCAAGCCCTTTGTATTCAAAAATTTAAGTTTATGCAAAACCATTTGTGTAATCTTCCTGTGTAAATTTTAAAAAAATATACCAAAAACACATAAAAACTGATGGGAATATCTATTTTTCTTTAAAATACATCCAACTTCACATTGATATCCCGTACCATCTTCTACACCCCATACGAAACAAACCCAAAATCAAATCATTAGATACATTAAGTATAAAAGCGGTCCTAACATAATATGCCCGATATTACAAGTTTGTATAAAATATAGGTACTTATGTACTTTAAAAAAAACCCTTTCTTTAAAAACCAATCTTTCTTTCGCGCTATAAAATTTTCGATCAATCACAGAATTCTCGTTCCCAAATTACGTGCTTGTGTTACTAACAAAGTCTTGTGTTACTAACATATTTTTACTCAGTTGACATAGGTCACAGCCATCTCTAATGTGAGCCATACATTATAGTTTCGTGCCAAAGGTCCATAGTCCTATTTCGTAGCTGTCAAAATCAAAATGCACTTACCTAATTTTAACTAAAAAATAAATAATTTAAACCGATCTTGTTGTAACCACATATCGTACAGATCGAAATCATCTAATTCGTGCCAGAAGAAAATCACTTTCTGTAGCGTTCTCCATTGACAGTAACTGAGTTGCCATTGTTGTTTTAAAAAAAATTACAGTCTAATTACACCTAAAGACAATAAACCACACCGAACTGTTAATAATTTGTGTTGATGTAAAGCAGTGGCGCGGGACAAGGGGCCCTGGCACCCCCAAACATGAAAGTTATCAGAATTATTTTAAACATTGAAATTGAAAGCCAATAAACTATACCTTTGGGCTTAGACAAATAAACACGACAAAAAAATGATTTGTAATAATTCTCCAGCACTTTTTTTAGAAAAAAATTCTTAGATTTTAATTTCTAACACAAATTTCGAAACACTAATGTTGGGTTTCTTTAGAAACCCAATCCCTAATAGAACTGTCAAAAAATTCTCGGTGTCCACCCGAATTCCGGAGTGGTGTAGGTCATGGCTGGGAAAGGCTGACAGGGCTCTAGCCTGGGGGCCCGGGCTGTGGGGGGCCCGGCGTGTCGGATTGACCAGATAAGTGAGATAAACACACATCATCAATTAGCTTTAATAGTATAAAAAGATTTTTTCTTGTGTATCCAGTACAAATTTTTTCTTGTTTGTCCAAGATTTGTATTGGACGATTGAAGATTTTTAACTAACTTCCCGACTAGCTAGACATTTAAAACTTTTAGAATATATCAGAACATGCCGACAATGCATTCTTTTAATACTTTTGGCCATCTGTAAGAAGAGTTGAATTCATTTTCAGTTAATTCTGTTTTGTATGTTTCGGAAAAAATTCGTTAAAAGTAATATTTACTACTCACTATTATTGGTTGCTAAGGGGGTCTTAGCCGTGAACATGAATTTTATGTCAGTACTATACGACCCAAAGAAGTAGGACGGTCTTTAATATACGACCATATATTTCTGATACAACATTTCACGGTGAAGTGTGATACGGCGAACTGCATACGTATAAATTTCCAGACACGATTTGATAACCCTAATATATCTTTCAAAATATTTTTGTTTTGATTTATTCATTAGATGTTTGTTATGGAAAAGGTGTATCGAAACTTTTTTTTTTTGCATTTCACTGATATTTCCACTGAATGTTGTCGAAATTTTCAAACGTTGGATTCGAACCCACGACAAATGATTTCAGAGGCGAACGCTGTAGAACTACATCACCGCGTCCTACACGATGAAGGCAAAGTAAATTGAAGACTCTGGAAACAAAAACAGCAATATCCAATGTCGCAATATGTTGGCGAGTCATTAAAAATGCCTTACATCTTCTCTTATAGGTATATTTCTGAAAAAGTATTTTAAAATATTGTTTGTACTTATACTAATAATATACCTATAACATGTTATAATACTTTTTTCAGAAATTATACCTATAAGAAATGATTACAAGATAAAAAGAACTTTTTATATACAACGTTTTTAAATTTTCTGTTGAATTATTATCCTCAATATGCTCAAAGTTGTACTTGATATGAAGTAAATAAAAAACAACAAAAAAATGTCATTTTGACATTTCATTTTGATTTCCATAGTAACGCACGTATATATTAATAATTTAGTTGCTAGGACCACCCCCTTAGCAACCACAGTCTTTTACTTGTTACGGATTTTTCTAAAATAACTTTCCATATAAAACATAATTACCTGAAAATGAATTCAGTTCTGCTTAAAGATGGCTAAAAGTATTAAAACGATGCATTGGCATCGTGTTCTGATATATTCTAAAAGTTTCAAATGTGTAGCTAGTCGCGAAGTTTTCGAGATCGATTGCAAGATTTGTACTGGGCAAACAACCACCGGACAAACAAGAATACGAGCTAAGAAAAATGTGGTAAAATGTAAGACATTTTTAATGACTCGTCAAATAATATTGCAAAAATGGAGTTTTTGTTTCCAGAGCCCTCAATTCATAATATATATATATATTAATTATGCGCTGTTGGTATTTGGTATAAAGCATTAAGATAAAAAAAAATATATGTAATCTAAATGTGTTTTGTATATCACATCGTGAGGTGGGCATACCATCCAGAAATAGAATCTCGATCGAAACGGTTCGGCATGTGGCAGTTTTGATTAAACTGCCGTGTTTGCACGCTTTTTGATAACCTGTGTGCAGCAGTGATTCTAAAACTATTCATTGTTTTAATCACCCCTTAAAATACAACTCAAGTCGTAGAATTTTGTGCCCGTATGCGAATGCCAGCGGCGAATTTCTTTGACGCAGATGAGGCAATCGATTCGTCGGAAGATTTAACATAACAAAAACTCAGAATATGTGCATATAATACAAACACTAAAACAAATACCAACCGGTACTTACACAAACAAAATAAATCACTATAGTGGATCAATTTAACATTGAAATTGCGCAGATTGAGATTTTTCCTACTGCGCACGAATTAGGTATATAGATTAAATTTAATTATTGTTACCGTTGTCCGGCAGAGCCCCCCCCCCCCCCCCGTGAGGTGCAATAGTCTGAGGGGCCCAGGGGGAAAAGTCCCCCCGCAAGGCTCAAAGTGCCGAGTTTTTTTTGTATAATGTTAAAAGTGGACATTGAATTAATTGGACCATAATGCCAGTCAGTGGTGACACATATAAATAAAGTTATAATCACATTAAATATTCCGGCTTTATTCTTAAATTTAGAGATCAGAATAAGAAAAGACTGGACATCAAAATTACATATTATTATATCTTTCCTACAATGTTTAAAAATTATTCCGGCTTCGTTCCCAAAGATATTCCAAATTTAACTCGTTTTTCGGTGTCTTGGAGAAAACACGCTTCTTAAAAAAAAAACGATTAAAACGTATGATATACCTACAATATGACAATTGTATTATATTATTATGTATGTCTGGAGTAGGTATATAATAAATTAAAACACTATCAAAAATATTGAAAGAGTTTAATATATTGGCACACGACTGATAGTTGAGTCCTCGCTTTTATTATTTAACTAAAAAATAGTGTAGTGTACCCAGATCGTGCGAATTTTTTTCAATGGTCAGTAAAAATGTAAAATTCATCCTTCAATACCAACTTTTATGGGAAAAACGAACCAGTATTAATTTCCCTTATAAATTCTATGAATAAATCATGACATGTAGGTAATGTCGAATTTTTCGAATTTTTTTGGCATTTAATTTTAGTATGGACATAGGTAAAACATAACATTCAATATTTTCTATTATTGTATATCAATGGTTCGGTACCTTTTATTTAATTAATATGTTTTGATTTATAATATATGATTTTTTTATACTATTTCGGGGAACCTAGATTGCTTTCAGATTTAAGGAACCATATAACGTTCACAAAAATTCTCTCAAACCGTCTGCAAAATGTATTAGACGAGAACCAACCGAGAGAACAAGCCGGATTTAGAGGAGGATACAGCACTATGGACCATATCCAAGTCGTCAGAGAAATCATAGAGCGGTACCAAGAATACAAACTGCCACTATGCATGGGTTTTATAAACTATGAGAAGGCGTTTGATTCGATAAAAAAATGTTCAATACTCGACGCACTCAGAAAACAAGGAATCCCTGGACGCTATATAAATATTTTCAATAATATATACAGTAGCGCAACAGCATCTGTAAATTTCCATAAACCATCGCGCAGATTTCCTATCAGCAAAGGAGTCCGACAAGGTGATACAATTTCACCTAAACTATTTACAGCTACCCTTGAAGACTTATTCAGGCAACTTGACTGGAATGACAAAGGGATCCACATAAATGGAGAATACCTGAGTCATCTGCGCTTTGCCGATGACATAGTAATTTTCTCGCAAGACTCAGAAGACCTCCAAAGCAGAATGCAGGAACTCGCTGAAGTAAGCAACAATGTAGGTTTGAAAATAAATGTAACAAAGACGAAAGTCATGTTCAACTGCTTTGCAGGCCAGAAAGAGATCCTCATCAATGGCACTCAGCTCGAACAGGTGAAAAGCTACATCTATCTGGGACAACAAGTATCTATAGATGGATGTATATTTGATGAAATTGTTCGCAGAGTAAAGCTAGGCTGGAGTGCTTTTGGCCGCCTGAATAATGTCTTCAAAAGTGACCTTCCACTGTGCCTAAAGCGCAAAGTGTTCAACCAGTGTGTGCTTCCCGTGATGACATATGCGTGTGAAACATGGACCCTAAGTAAAAGAGAGATCCAGAAACTTAGAGTAGCACAACGTGGTATGGAGAGGTGCATGCTGGGCATAACGCGAAAGGACAAAAAGAGGAATGAGTGGATAAGGAAGCAGACAAGGGTTTGCGATGTAATAGAGTTTATTAAAAGCCTTAAATGGAGATGGGCTGGACACATAGCTCGAAGAAGAGACAATCGTTGCACAAATCTAGTCATCCAGTGGTATCCAAGAAGTACAAAACGTCCACAAGGTAGACCTAGAGGCCGCTGGATCGATGAAATGATAAAGTTCTGCGGAAGTACGTGGCAACCCAATGCACAGGACCGAGAGAAGTGGAAGCAACTTGAAGAGGCCTTCATCCAGCAGTGGATAGATTCAGGCTGATGATGATGATGATAATGAAGAATATTATTAGAAGCACTATTCTAGATCCATGTCCGGAAACTTGTACGTATGCAGTTCGCCGTATCATACTTCACCATGAAATGTTGAATCGGAAATATATAGCCGTATATTAAAGACCATCCAACCTCTAAAAACACGGTTCTTGTCGGATTACACTTTACAGTTTACAGGAAGCCAGCAGTAAACAAATTTTGAAAATAGCCGATATACTAGATTATTTTTAGGTTAGATTAGGTTTTCATTCTTGAATTCATGAATTTTGACAAAATCAACTATGAAAATTGAATTGATGTTCATATTGAATCTAATATAATTGGAGACCATATAATATACGGTCATCTCTTTCCGATAAGAAAGCTGACGGCGAACTGTGCCACGGTTATATGTTTTACGTACAATTTACATGTAACATTCTGGATCATGGTGGGTGGCAACCACATTTTGAGTAGCGCTGGTTTAATGAGAGATAGACAGCCACAACATTTATTATTTATTTTACGACTGGCTAGTTAGTAGATAAATAATATTTGATGTCAGAAACCAAAATGGTTCCACCTCAATAATTTGCTTTTATTATTAGTGGGTTAGTAGTGCATTAATGTGCCGACGCTGATGAGGTCAGGTTTGACCCCATAGGCTGGTGTTCCTTTGAATTATCACCGTCTGTGTTTAGATCCAGGGCAGCAATTTATATTTTTGACATTTTCTCCCTCTTGCCCGAAGGTGTTTTCCTTATCAAAATCATTACAGCGAATTCGAAACGATTTTAAAATGTCATATTATTTACTGGTCGCATAGCAACCTATTTCATCCACGGGAAAACAACAAACAAAGCTAAAATGAATGGCAGTTTGGAGATATTAAAATATTTATCAGAATCACTTTGCGCTACAATGAAAATTCCAGGAAATGTGCAAGGCGGTCTCATAGGCCCCGGTTGAATTCAAATCACAATACCCGGTGCTAATAGAGAATGATTTCCAATAAGACACAATAAGTCAAAAATTACCATCAAATAATGCAGTTTCCATGCCAAAGTCATACTAATTTGTTCTCATTGAACTAATAATACAATATGCAGTGATAGTGGTTAGTTTTTAAAATTCAATTAAACCCTGCCTAAACCAAGCCATAGTATTTTAATATCCTATGGGTGATCTGATAAAAATAGTGCACACTTTTTCAGCCATACTTTTTGTTGAACTAAGAATGCATAGATACTATTATAGTGTTGGTCAATTTGACTTAATAGATTTAATAGAATTATCTTAGATATTTTGTAGATAAACGAATATGTTTTCGCTATTATCTACTATACAGGGTTTAATTGAATTTTAAAAACGAACAAACACAGCCTATATATAATTTTAGTCTTAATTCAATGAAAACAAATACGTTTGACTGACACAGTTTAGTGTGCACTTTTTATGTCGGATCTTAACAGCCTACCTCCACCCTTCGCCACTGGACTATATATCTACTACACAATAAGATATTTAACAGGTAGGTACCTACCTATACTTAATAATGTACACCGTAATGTGTACCATTAATGTGTACCATTTACTCCATTTGAATCATGGAGTCGTCGAGTATCGATACAGAATTAAACTTTTTATCGTACTGTTATGCATTAGATCGATACGTCGATAAGAGATTCTAATTAGAGAAACCACAACTTCCTGTGATAACAATAGCATCCTCTGATATAGATAATATTGTCAATTTAAATATTGATTCATTTATTCTAATTAATTCTAGAAAACCACAAAACAATAATATCATGTTATTTGTGTTTGATAATTGGAAACATCTAGAACATTATTCAATCTATATATGAACCATTGTACACGTAATGAATTTGTTAGTTCTTTGTCTACCATTGTACCTATAGTATGTAAGTTGGCTTTCTGTCAATTGTAATAAATCTGTATTACTTGTAATTTATCACCGTTTAATAAATCAAACATCTATCAAAAGTTCTTCTATTTTCGATTTGATATCTCCTGTGAATATTTCCGCCCTCTTTCGCTATTCCTGACAAAACAAAAGAGACTTTTACAGAGTTCTATTTCATAGTCCTCTGTATAATAATAATAAAATAGCAAATAATACCTAACAAGTATAAAGACTATTTAATTTCGTATATTACGAAACCTAAAAGACTTAATGAAAGTGATTAACTATCTTACTTAAACTATTCCACTTTTTGGGGACGTAACAGTACGACCACATAATTTTAAATACAAACATTATTGAAGGAAGCAGGCGACTTTTTTTACTATTACCAAATGTGTGATGTGTGTTTATCTCACTTATCTAGTGGACTCACCTCGCCGGGCCCCTCCTGAGCCCGGGCCCCCAGGCTAGAGCCCTGCCAGACCCCCCTTGTGGGGGCCATGCACCGTACACCTAAGCGAACAAATTATACGAAAGCAATACTTGTTCAATAAAAAATAATATGTTAAAAATACATGGAAAAATATTATACTTAGGTATATAAAAATGTGTATTGAATTTTGATATCTTGTTTATCAAGTGTATGTCATGTAATTTAATATTGGGGCAATATTTTTCCAAACCTATTCGCTTAAATACCAATAATCTATCATATTATTAATTTGGTGTCCGTCAAAAGTTGTAGAGAAAGTTTTTTAATATCCCTTGTTTTGGATTCTGCGCAATACAGTACGTATCTTCTTTTATATAGCTAAAAATAAACATCAATTTATTTTCGCACAGAGCTTCTCAAATATATAAGTACGTGGATAATCATTACCTAGAAAAATCCCATAGTAATAATATAAAGAGAATGTTTATAATTAGTTTATATAATATGAAGCCGTGTTTCTTGTGTATAATGCACAGTAGAACCTCAATTGTATCATTATTAACTTTACTATGAAACGTTATACCATCATGTTGTCTCTCAGTAGGGCTACCAAATTTAAACACAACATAGTTAACCATATTTTCTACTAAATTAACAAAAAAAATATACCATTACATTATAGTTAAGGTGACGCATCAGTGAAACGGCAAATAATTTTCAACTGTAGGCGCGACGAAATTTTGGACTCGCTCGCATTCAGTGAGAGAACGTCGAGCTAGAGACACGTCACTTTGCTTCGTGATGGCGACGGGCCAATTAATTCTTAAATCGTGTAAAGATGACTAAAAACGTTACCCATTTACTTTAAAAAGAAAACGTGTCAATGAATATATTATTATTGTTACTAATAGAATATACGTTAAAGTGCCCACCACCACCCGTCATATATGCACAACCGTGGATATGCACGGCCGCTTTCTATGACGCTATAAACAGAACATAAAATGGACGTATGTTGGATTTATATGACAAATAATATTTCGTTTGACAGGCGTCATTTGCACCCGCGACCCGCAATCCGCGCATCGCCTAGCAACGATCTTTAGACCGTGCCTCAACTGATGTACGGCCTTAACACAAAAACAATTAATTTCAACGCATCTATTCTATATACAAGACTGCTATCGGCTGCTATCGGCTGCTATCGGCTGCTATCAGCTGCTATCGGCAGCTATCGAGGGTAGTTTTTCATATTTTCGTATCGAAGTATTAGCACAAGTAACAATTACAATAAGTTAGTTGTAATTTGTTACAATAAGTGCTATGTTTTAACAGCACCGCTCTTAGCTGTGCCAAATTTTAGAGCGAGATTGACAATTTTGACTATTTGGACCGCTAACTTATTGTAACAATTATAATACTTCGATACAAGTATATGAAAAACTACCCTAGATAGCTACCGATAGCACTCGTGTGTATAAAATAGATGCGCAGCAATACGTGCTCGCAGTTTTTGAATGAATGGAGTCATTCAAACCAATATTTATCGGCGACGTGTACAAAAAATATTTATTTCACCCGCAGAAATTCTATCTTACTCTAACGCATATTACGGAGAATATAAGCGTGCCGAATGCTTTCATCTGCTTAACGACCTCTGTCACATCGCGTACTCTTATCTGCATCCTTATCCATTGGTTTATTTTGCGATCTTTACGCGTTATGCCCAACATGTACCTTTCCATGCCTTTCTGCTTTCAGCTAGATACTCGTATTTTTTGGATTTCTCTTATACATATAAATCTAACATCTATTTACTGTTTATACTCTTTTTATACTGCTTCTATTCCTTGGATGTTAATACTGTTTTAATAATATGTCTTTATTACAACGTTTTTCTTAGCTCGTATTCTTATTTGTCCGGTGGTTTTTATCCGGTGGTTCTTTGTCCGGTACAAATCTTGCAATCGATTTTTAACTAACTTCCCGACTAGCTAGACATTTGAAACTTTTAGAATATATCAGAACACGATGCCAATCCATTCTTTTAATACTTTTAGCCATCTTTAAGTAGAATTGAATTCATTTTCAGTTAATTCTGTTTTGTATGAAAAGTTATTTCGGAAGAAATCCGTAATCCAATCCACTATTATTGGTTGCTAACTGGGTCGTCCTAGCAACTAAATTATTGATATATACATGCGTTACTATGAAATTCAAAATGACATTTCAATATTATTTCTATCAAGTACTAATTTTTTTGATCGTTTAAGCTAGCAAGTCAAGTTTATATTATGATTCAACAGTCAATTTAAAAAAGTTGTATATTATAAAAAGTTCTTTTTATCTTGTAATTATTTTGGCTTTCTATATACTTACATATAAATCTAACATCTATTTACTCTTTATACTCTTTTTATACTGCTTCTATTTTTTGGTTTTTTAATACTGTTTTAATAATATGTCTTTATTTTTCATATCATGTTGTGAAGTATGAACGTATAGATTTTGTAATTTTTACCGTTCACTACATCTAATAAACAAATTTGAATTCGAATAACATGCCATGAATATCGAGTGTGTAAAAATATGGGTTATACTTAAACGCGTGCAAAATAATAATAATAATAATAATAATATGGTAGTTTTAGTAGTAATGTATATATTATATCATAATAATAATATGCATTAAAGTTTGTCCCGTTGATGTAACACGCTTTCAATATTGCGCCTTTTTACTTGGGTTTTATGGCCTGACCGTCATAAAGAACCCAGCTTCAACATCTTGGTCCAAAATTGTGGCTTTTACATGTCTATCTTATTAATCTGGGTAATACTTATGAACCGATGTATTATTGTTACCGTGATTGACTGACCAAAGCAGAGCCAGTTTGATTTTTATTTTTAATTCACGCCTTTTTAGCAGTACGCGCTACCTGTCAACGAAAGCGAGATAAGAAGTCAGTCGTCATTCGACCATAGTGACCAAAAATGAAACATCCTGAGGCTTGTTTTTTGTCCGGGTGTAATCGGTAGATGGCATTTTGCAGAAAGAGCTCGCTATCCGAATGGGAAAGACTGGAGCAACATTCATCTCGATGCGGAATGTCTGGGACTCACGATTGTACTCGATCAAAACCAAATGCCGCCTATTCGACGCTTGCATTCTGACGGTGCTGCTTTACGAAGGCTCAGAGCAACCGTATACTGAGCTTCGAAAACAGATGTTTGCGACGAATACTGGGTGTGCGGTGGGGTGGTATGACTTTTGGAGCAACGAGGAGATAAGAGAACGAACCAAGCAACCTCTCATCACGCTGAAAGTGAAGAGGCGACGTTGGACCTGGCTCGGCCACGTGCTGCGGATGCCAGAAGATAACTTCAACCTGGCTTGCCTGTTCTTCAACCCCACCGGATTCCGGCGTCCTGAAAGGCCGCTAAATACAATCTGCAGAGTGTATACGGCGGAGCTACGGGATACTGGTTTGACCTGGAACGAAGCAAGAAGACTGGCGAGCGACAGGGATTCTTGGAGGCGCCGCGTGGTGTCCATATGCTCCAGTTAAGGGGCGGATATGGCAAAAGAAGTAATCGGGACATTTATTGTAATCTCGAGCCCCTTTCAATAAATTAAAAAATCAAATCCGTAATGGTGTATAATTATTATATAAATTTGCTTTGTCGATTATGTAAATTATTACCGAAGTAAATATGTTTGGTCAAATCCGACTATAAATTTAATACCTATTACCAATTACCTACCCTTCGAATTGAAATCATATCGAGTTTTCTACCATTTACCGTAAACTATCATAGGTAAACCTAGTATCACACTATCTTTAGCTTTACTATCCGAGTGTGTACTTACTTACTATTCTTTTCAGTTACGAATTTCATTTACCTCCCTAAAACAGACAATATTTGCCGCTGTCAGTCAATGATATTTTGTATACCTACCTACATTATTATACTTAACAACCGCTGGTTTTTATAGAGCCTTGAAACTTGAGGGACGCTGGTTAAAAACACTTTTCCAGTCGTTTCAAACAGATATTGCGCGGTAAAATATCTAAACCATTTTCACTCCGTTTTACATAGAGATTCCGGTTCCATTATATTATTTAAAATCAACTAAACTGATATAACTCGAGCGTACTTCAGTGAAACGGCAAATAATTTTCAACAGTAGGTGCCACGAAATTACTCACTAATCGCCAATTGGATACAGACAGTCGAGGTGTCCGCACGTCGATTTTTTTTGTCATGGCGTCGGATGAAAATATTCTTAAAGTGTGTAAAGATGACTAAAAACTTTACGTATGTACTTAAAAAAGAAAACAAGTCAATGAATATACCATTATTATTAGTAATATAACAATAAACATAACATTAAATGGACTCATGTTGAATTTTTATGACAAACGATATTTCACAATTTGTCGTTGTTGAACATAATTTGTCATAAACATTCAACATGCTGTTATGTTTATTGTTATATTAGTAATAATAATAATAATATATTCATTGACATGTTTTCTTTTTAGAGTACAGGCATAACGTTTTTAGTCATCTTTACACGATATAACAATATATAATATTTATGCCGCCATCTCAAAAAAAAAATCGATACAGTTTAACGTCCAAAGCGGTTGCGTGACGAACCGCGTCTGACGAATATCGACTGAGTATGGTATTGCGATGAATAGTGTTTTTTTGAAATACGCCATTTCTTTTTTCATTCCCTAGTGGTTAAGCTACAACATATGGCCGTAGCCATACATTGACAAACTATAATTAAAGTAGGGAGTAAAATTATGTTAACGCGCGTGTTTGAACATGTACCTAACCGATTTTTTTTTAATTTTTTTTTAAACGGTACATGTTCAAACACGTGCGTCAATATCATTTTACTCCCTACTTCAATTATAGTTTGTCAATTTATGGCTACGGCCGTATGTTGTAGCTTAACCACTGGGGAATGACAAAAGAAATGGCGTATTTCAAAAAAACACTACCTTATTATTAGGTCAATAATTATTATAAAGCAATCATTATTCATAAGATGTTTATCACACTTGAATGGTCAAAGACATAGTTCATAATAAGTATCTTTAGAATCATCTTCAAATGTGTTAATCTTGCCGATTTTTTGAATAATAAAATGCCTAATTCTTGTCAAATTTGGGATCACAGAAATTATCAATATAATTTTTTATCGTGAATATTTTACAAAAATTATCTTATAATAAATTATACTAATGGTTTCATAAATGCGTTTAAAAATTAATAAATGTAAAAAATCTTAACACCACTGCACAGTTATGTACCGAAATATGACTATATTCTAAAACATTAGAGCGAGAGGTTTAAAAGAATACTATTTTATGTAACAAAAATACTTTATGCAGTCATCAAATATTTAAAATAACTATAAAGGATAATAAGGCTTCAAAATTATATAAATAGATTATCTACAACGTTTAAGGAGTGTCCAGGATCATGGTTTGAAAATACAATAAAAACTCAATTTTGACCTACGACGAGCACGTGGGCCGTTAAGATTCATAAAGAGAACACTATCTGGAACGCCTAAAAAGTATCATTATAAACCTGTACGTGTAAATTTATAAATTAATAATATACTTCCGTGTTATTCAGCCATGTAATATCTCCAGTGTAATTGTGCTATATAAATAAATACAAAACTATATAAATACCCACGCGTGTTTCCTTAATAGAGACCCATATAATATCACATCGCACATCCAAACGCAACCGTCTGAATATAATATATTATCGGGGAAAAGATGACCACAGCTAAACACCCCCCGACACCTATATAGATCACGGAAAAAAAGCTCCGACTAGGTTACATAATAAGAAGAACCTGATTTTTTAATTATTTATTTTAGTAGTGTTTAAAAATTACCGCCATATCATTTACTACACCCGCTCACTAGGAGCCATTCCTTACTTTAAAATATATAAGTATACGAAAGATGGAATGATTTACGTTTTCAACCATTTTAGTTGCCATGATATCCACAGGACGAGATATCCAATATCTCGTCCTGTGGATTTCCAACAACAATTTTTGAGCCTTTTTAATTCGTCATCACAGCGAAAACATTTAATTATTTGACACGCTACTTACAAACATTGAAATTATTTAAATTGTATGCTGGGTAACCCAAGGAATTAGGGAATTCTGAGACGAGAATGACGAGATTGCTCGCAAAACCAAACTGGTATGGAGTGCATTTGGAAGCCTGAATAGTATCTTCAAAAGTGACCTCCCATTGTGTCTTAACCATAAAGTGTTCAACCAATGTAAGAGAAATTCAAAAATAGTAGCGCAACGTGGCTTGAAAAGGTGCATGTTAGGCATGACGCATAAAGATCACAAAATAAACCAATGTATAAGGAAGCAGACAAGAGTACGCGATGTGATAGAGATCGCTAAGCAGATTAAATAGCAATGGGCCGAACAAGTCGCTCGGCGAGTGGACAATCGCTAACAAATGCCGCCATACAGTAGTACCCAAGGGGCACTAAACGTCCACAGGGACGTCTTAAAACTCACTGGATAGACGACCTCATAAAGTTCAGTGGATGTACGTGGCAGCAAAGAACTAGGGACCGAAAAGAGTAAAGAGAGCTAAGGGAGGCCTTCACCCAGCAGTGGATCGATCTCGGCTGATGATGATGAATCCAGGAATCATGGCTGCTATTTTTTGGGGGATAAATTTCAGGTGGCTCTCCATCCTAAAAGTCATTGAGTCTATAGACGTGTTGTATGCCAAGTTCGATGCTGTCTTCGAAAATATCAGCGTTTATTTCCTCACTCATGCGACTAAAGTTGTGATCAAATTGAGATGCATGTCGCGTACTATCACGTGGAAGTCACGGCGATAAAGTTAGTCTATGGTTTCGTCATTCCGCAGGATACTTTGAACGTTCACTATCTCTATAAATTCGATGTTAGAAAGTAGTAGCTCAACTAGTTCTTCTGATTGGTGTAATAAAACGAATAAAAATAATAAATGGTGACATGTAATAATGATTCATGCCTTTCAGATCCAGTGACTGCAGTCATATAAGATAGGATAAGTATATGCTCAGAATGTCAGTCCTATGCGACATTTCTTTTACCGCGGGAAAAAACTCGGCTACAAATCGCAGTCTTCAGTTCCCAATGAATACGACAAAGTATTCATCAGAGTCACCACCGCCTTGCTCTACAAAGAATTTTCCAGGGTTTTTGCAAGGCGGTTTCATAGGCCCTGACCGAATTCAAATTAGCAATACCCGATGCGGGTAGAAGAATAGTTTTCAATAAGGCACATTCTCTTTGCCGGCATAATTTTCATTTGACTAGCATCAAGTAGAGTAGTTTGCGTAAAGTCCTTAAGAAACCTCGATAGTAAATGCGAGGTATCCATAAAGGCATCTAGAAAAAAAATGCAGGTGTCGATGCAGTGCGGTTCAACGTGAGGTGACCTCATTGTTGTTTTGGTGATTTCGGCAGATTTTGCCAACTAACAATGTTCGTTTAAAGGTTCTAAATGTGCTACAGGATGGAAGCATCAGTCTGATAACATTTTAAACACCAAGAAAAACGACATTACACACTTTTCTCCCGTAGCGTCATGTGATAGTCAGCGACATGTACCATAATAATATTATATTTCACGCTTAATGGTAAGTATATAGAGCGAGCTGAATACTTGCATGAAACGGTCTTTTCACAATCTCGTCTATGAAGGTTTATTTAGAGATAAGACCCAGCCATGCGTCCTACAGAGGGATATTAAATTATATTGTTTAAGGGGGAGAGGCATAGAAATTCATTATCAAATTAAAGCTTTAAACATATTTTAATCGATAGATACCTATCTAAATACAATGGGAAAAATAAAATATATTTTTTTATTTCAAAGAGAAAGCGACAAATTTGAAAAAACGGCTAAAAATAAGGGCTTTACTAAAATAAATATTTATTGTTCCAAGTAATTTCTTGAAACAAAATTATCGATTTTATGTTGTTTAATAAGTTTTCTTGGAACTAGTGAATCTCTTTTGTCAATTAATTATAGTTTTAATGTTTTTTTTTCAATCTAAAATCAATCGATTTTTACGAAAAATAAAAATGTTCAATTTTCAATAATTGCATCAAGCGAAAACGTGGGCCTGTTCAATATATTTTTCTTACTTTTTAGATATATTTAACGTAATATTTTAATTTATATTTATTATGTTATTTACTAATTTCAAATTAAATACAGTCGTCAAGGACGTGCTGCCTCTAGCGGCAACAACGTGCGATACCGAAATAACTGTCATCTGTATTAGATTCTAGTTCGCATGAATAATAGGTACGAGTACCTACCTCGTATGTAGATACGTGCCGTTAGTAGGCATGCACATGGTAATATATTTTATTACGAATGGTCTGAAACCATTTGAGAAATTTATGTTAGCATTTACATTAAGCCGTCTTCTCATTTGTTTACTTGTATATTGATAAAATAAAGCAAACATTCATCAGTCAATTTTAATACACTGCTAGTTTACTTGTATATTGATAAAATAAAGCAAACATTCATCAGTCAATTTTAATACACTGCTAGCAATGTTACCACCTCTAATTTTTCTATTGTGTGTGTGCGTATCATCAACGCATTTGAGCAGTGGCGTAAATAGTGTTGGTGTCACCCGTCAGCCGGTGTGGTAAATTTACACCCCCCCCCCCCCACAAACAAACACATAAAATTTTTCATTAAAACTTATATTGTTAAGGTAGGTACCTATTTATTAATTTCAGCGATTTTATATAATAATAAACTAACAACGATAATTTTTTAAGTACCTACTTAATTTAAAAAAATAGGAAATAAAGAGAAAAAAAGTAAAACGCCCGATCTGGTCACACAAAAGCCAATTTGTTGCATTTAGAAAATTTGCGGCGTCATAAACTGTCAACGTGAAGATGTTTTTACTTCGTTAGATAATTCATAATTATCAGCTTTGTATGAGCTACCAAAATTTTTAATTTTGCTTATGTGTTCCTTTCTTTCATGGCCACTCTTGACTAGTCATATAAATTCGGTTAAAGCACACTTGAATGCATGGCAACCTCAGTTTGGGTAACTGCTCCTGAGACATTCTCAGTTATAATGTTCGACCTTACGTAGTAGGTAGGTACAAGTTAGTTTTCCTGAATCATCTTATATGAAAAGACATACATATCATGAAAAACTTTGATATATATGCATTGAATTCTATTACCATTTCTTCAAGTGAACGTGAACGCGAATTTTCGCAAATGAATCTAATTATTACACCAATAAGCAGTGGCGCACCCAGGATTTAATATTGGGGGGGGGGGCAAGGAGGAGAATGTAAATTAGTCCCATAGGCTCTTTTTCTTCTTCACAGCCTAATTTATCGTTTATCGGTCTTTTGCACTCGGTGTACCTACACCATGGTCCCCACATCCTGAAACGGGCCCCCAGGCTAGGATATTTGGCGGGCCCCCTACCTACCGCTAAGATTAAAGGCAGTGTGAAACACTACATTAACATTTTTCAAATTGTGTTTTAGTTCAAATTAAGGGTACATATACAGTGAATTATTGGCGATTTTTAATACATCTACTTTAATAATGGAGCTGTCGAGTATCGGCACGTAATAATCAAAAAATATATTGCACAATTATATAAGTAATTGAAAATGTTCATGGCCATGAAGTGTAATAGCGACTTTTTTTACTATTAAAGCTACTTTATGATGTGTGTTTATCTCACTTATCTGATCAACCCGACACGCCGGGCCCCCCACAACCCGGGCCCCCAGACTAGAGCCCTGTCAGCCCTCCCCAGCCATGACCAACACCACTCCTGAATTCAGTTGGACACCGAGAATTTTTTGACAGTTCATTAGGGATTGGGTTTCTAAAATTTTGTTTGTTTTTTTTTCGAAATTTTTGTGTTAGAAATTAAAATCTAAGAAATTTTTCAAAAAAGGGTGCTGGAGAATTATTACAAATCATATTTTTGCAGTGTTTTTATTTTTATAAGCCCAAAGGTATAGTTTATTGGGTTTCAATTTCAATGTTTAAAATCATTGTGATAATTTTTATGTTTGGGAGGTGCCAGGGCCCCTCGATCCAGGGCATATCGACTTGGACACTAAAGACGTACCTAGTGCGTAACGATTAGGTGGCCAATCGATATAATTAGCGTACTATTTAAATGTGGTAATTAAAAAGCAATTATCTAGTCAGCAGTCAATGTGTTAAGTAATTAACATATCTACTTAATATATATTCATCGAAAATAAAATTGACACAATGTTTGTAAGTAGCTACATAAAAAAAATATTACTAATAAAATATCTGCAAACTAAATAATGTCAAAATTAATTAGTAAAATTAATTTGGGATATACCTATTCAGATTTAAATAATTAGATCAGTCCTTATTTGGTTTTACTTAACCAGTTTTCAATATTTGTATAAGTAATCAGAAGTATTTACCTACCAAAAATAATCTCGACTGGCATATTTATACCTAGTCACAAATTAAAACTGGCGCAACATTGCTTGTTTGGAATGGTCCGGACCACAGAAAAGAAAAAAAAATATTTCTTAGTTCCCTGTCCGCGCCAATTCAGCCAGCATTGATATATTACTAGGTAGGTACCTGCTCGACTGACAGATGCTTTCCAAATAAACCCTGCAGTGTGCCTAGTACATATTATTATTATTACGTTTTGTGAATGCCAAACAAAATAAAAAGTCCCTATGGGTCAATTGTATTCAGATGTTTGGTATATTTTCTTATGATGAGAATAAAATATTATTGTCAATGTTTTGGGTATATTTAATTATTTTCAAATCACCAAACCGGCTGTCATCTTCGGATTGTTCTAATAATGTATTGATAATATTTATATTTTTACTTAGGTAACCTAATCATTATTTTCTAAAAATGTGTTGTAAAATAGCCTATGACGCCATTTTTATGGAGATCATGTGTATGGTCTAATGATTCCATACCTAATTAATTACCTATCTTCATTACTATGAGAATGTCGATAATTCACAGATTGTTATCAGTGTTATCACATATAAATATCATTACACAATATTATTATATGTATATATTTTTTTAATATTACTATAAAATCCAAATTCTAATACAATCCAATCCATTCCAATTAAACTCACATATTAAGTAATTATTATAAGGTCGATGGTCCACGTATATTTTTATAATAATCTGACGAAATATAAAAAAGTCCGATTGAAATAAAATGCAAAAAATATATATACCATTGTTTAAATAATAATTGTAATTATATCATCTGTTTTTAGATTTTTTATTAATATATAATTACAGTGACATCTAGATAAGATGCCTCGAAGATTCATTCAAATTGGATTGTAATTGGAATTAGAATCTGATATAATTTTGACCTATATGCTTTGTAATTCGGGGAATAGATGGCTCTATGAAATCGAAACTTTTGATGACATCCCCCTTAAACTTACTTGACACTGGAAAACCGCTTTTCAAATAAGCCATTTGACACGTCTTTTACGCTACATATTTTATAATGCTAACATTGCTAACGACGTTGTACCAGGGTTGTGTTCTAAGATTTATAGCAATAAGGTATAAAAGTATATTTACACCCCACTAACCCGTCAAGCAAAAT
This sequence comes from Rhyacophila brunnea, assembly GCF_057557595.1. Classification (NCBI taxonomy): domain Eukaryota; kingdom Metazoa; phylum Arthropoda; class Insecta; order Trichoptera; family Rhyacophilidae; genus Rhyacophila; species Rhyacophila brunnea. Next base: position 10,637,433 of record NW_028232816.1, on the reverse strand, counting down.
ACCTGTATTTAGATTTCACATTTTTTCACATCCAAGATTTTTAATAAAATTTGGTTGTACATCAATGGTGCCACACGATGTTCTGTATATACATTATTGGATATTCTAATGAATATAACACTACTAACCAGTCGCGAATGGTGAGGTAGTCTTTTAAGATCTACTATAAATAGTACACACTAAACTTTGTCAGTCATACGTATTTATTTTCATTGAAGTAAGATAACAGTCAACCGATGGTGTTTGTTAGTTTTTAAAATTTATTTAAACTCTCCGAAACCAAGCTATAATAGGTAATAAATAGTCAAAAAATACTCGTCCATCTACAGTATATCTAAAATGATGCAATTAAATCATACATAACTATGAATATTTCATAGATAGAATAATATTTTTTATGTATTATAGTTTGATTTAGGCATGAATTTAAAAATATTAACAAACAGATGTAATATTACGTATTCTTAATTCAACGAAAACAAATAAGTATGAATGAAAAAGTGTGGATAATTTTGTCATATCGCCCAAAGTACACCAAAACTATTATGGCTTGGCTATCAACTATCATTGATTTTTATCAATACTATATGTATATTTTAGTCTTAGTTCAATAAAAACAAATACGTATGACTAATAAAGTTTAATGTGCACTATTTTGGCGGCTCTCGTGGTGCAGTGGGTAAGGCGCTCGTCTTCCACCCGAGAGTTCCTGGGTTCGATTCCTGGTCATGACAAAAACATTTATGTGTTTTTCTCAAAGCCTGGGTGTTTGTGATTGTTCAAAATTACTAACAACCACCTTGTACGAAAAAGCAAGGACATGGTTATTAATAATTCTATAAAAAAAAAAAATGTGCACTATTTATGTCGGATCTTAACAGCCTACATCCACACTTCGCCACTGCTACTAACTCCGCCTTTTATGACAAACAATCACCTGGGCGCCTCCCACCTGCTCTCCCTCGTAAAACCGACTCGCTTCAAACTTTGGGTTTACGATGTCTCACGGATGCTCAGAGTTCAATACCCTATTTTTCACATGGTTTTTCAGTTTCGGTATCACTGCCTTCCAGCCATGGGATCAAGACAGACGCATATTTTTTTTAAAGCAATACTCCTCTCCTTTACACGCTTTGCACAATGAAAGAAACAATACTATGTACCTCACATATTGTTTCAACGTGTGGCGTTGCAAGCCTCAAAGAGTACCAAGGTATATATATGACACCCCGGAAGTCCGGGTAGGAAGGGGAGTCGGGGCCGCACAGCCCGATCCGACCTCCGCGCTCAACTCTCCGGTCGACCGGGCATCAATGACGCCCTGGTAGCGTGCCGTCAGTCGAAGGGTGGAAGCTGGTCGTGTGACTCCCACGATCGTCGGATCGGGCTGTGCGGCCCCGACTCCCCTCCCTACCCGGACTTCCAGGGTGTCAAGTTTTCGTTCTTTACCCGCCGTGAGTTTTTTTGGCTAGAATTTCGGCCAGGTAGTCGTGTTACATGAATTCGGAGAATTAGGCTCAAAAGGAACAATATTAGGTATGGTTTTTAACATATTCGAAAACGACTATAAATATTAATCTTACGTGACCAACCTTTATCTCAATCATCTAGTATTTTTTTACATTTTTAGTTAATAAATACAGAGAATTTTATCATCGAGCGGCGATGGAAGGACATTTGGCTTGGCGGACTATAAAAAACATGAATGTGGTATCCATAGCTTCGCTCGTACTTTGCCTTTAAGGGGTCCTCCATACACTTAGAAACGTGGAAGTATCATATATATATTTTTAATATTATTAACCATGCCCTTGCATTTTCGTACAAGGTGGTTGGGTGGGTTAGTTGCATTGATGTGGGACTAATTAGGTTCCTCCATTTATATCTTTAATTTTCTTTATGGCCAGGATTAAATATGTTGTGTAGTATTCTTATGTTGTTATATTGCTTAGTACTTCGTGAGGCTTTTGGAGGTCAATTTCATGATTATGCTGTCTACACCAAGTCCTGAGAGTCCATCGCTCCCTTTCTAGTATAGGGCAGTCGTTGATGACATGCCACACAGTTTGAGAGGTGTTGCCGTCACATGGACAACAACAGTCATCATCCCTCAATTTAAATCTTTTTAGATAAGATCGCACCGCTCCATGACCTGTTAGTATCTGTGTGAGTTCGTGTGATATTTTTATGTTCCTGGCAGGAGTGATGGCAGAGTTTATCTTTGGAATAAATTTCTGCGTTATTGATCCTGTGGCGGATGTTGTGTATCTGTGGTTCTATAGCTCTATTGTGTCTTCGTTTAGTTTTTCTTTTGCGTAATTTAGAGTGTGTGTAGGTTGAAGGTCTTTTATCTGCTGTGGCTTGTTTGGCGTATTTATAAACTTCCTCGTTTCCGGCTATCCCTGTGTGACTTCTTATCCAGAAGAATCTAGGGTTTGTCACCAAGGTATATTTAGACGTGCCCGGAAATTTATACGTGCAGTTCGCCGTATCACACTTCACCGCGAAATGTTGTATCGGAAATATATGGCCGTATATTAAAGACAGTCCAACCTCTTTGGGTCGTATAGTACTGAGATAAAATTCATATCTAAATAAAACACGGTTCTTGTCAGTTTACAAGAAACCAGCGGCAAATTTTTTTTGAAAATAACCGATATACTGGATTATTAGTTAGGTTAGGTTAGGTTTTCATTCTTGAATTCGTGAATTTTGCCAAAATGAGCCAAAATGAATTTGCCACTAAGAAAGCTCACGGCGAACTGTGCTAGGGTGAAATGTAATATGTACAAGTTCCATGAAACCATATTTAGACGCGTTATAAATACTCCCAAACCTTTTCCCTGCACACGCGTTGTGTAAAAAAATATTATATTATATTTGTAATTTCTACGGTGGTTAATTGATACCCGCAGGAGGGCGGTTTGTTACTACAAGGATTCTTGGAAGCACCACGTGGTGTCCATATGCTACAACTAATAAGCGGGCATGGACAAAGACGAAAAAGATATTTCAATGCGAATATATTATACTAAATATTATTTTTAATAATTAGGTACTAATTCAACAAATATTGTAGTGATAGTCCAGAGTTGGCGAACCTTTTTACGTACGCGTACCAAAATTTCCCAAATATATATTATTTTTCAACTATCTAACGTGCCTACTAAAGGGAAAAAATAGTTTTTAAAAATCCTATTTAAAAATGATGATATTTTAGGTACCACTCACAAAGCATAGCACACATAATTATAGCTCTTTTTTCAATTACGCCATACATTTCGGTCCACTAATTTTGAAACTGTTTGCCAGAATTACTACTAGGTACTAGCTTCACCAAGTTTTTGTTTCTTATTCGGTGCAGTCATTTTTTGTGAGTAGAAATGAAATTGTTGTTAATGTATTAATTAGTTTAGTTATTTACGCACAGATTGACACCAGATTTACTCCGATCAAATGAGGCATTCTCTCGCTACAGTGGTCTCAAGCATTGTAAATCGATGAAAATTAGAGGTTCGCCGCCGCCTGATGAGGTTACTGCGATAATATTATATATGACGCATAAAGTCTAAGTACCGACCTTTGCAATTATATATTAAAATTAAACGTTATGCTTATTCTTGAAGATTATTTGCCTGCTATTTTTTATACAATGCGATCTGTAATTTATTATTATAGGTATTTTTTTCTCTCTTCAAACACGTGCCATAGGTTCGCCACCACTGTTATAGTCCCAACTGTTTGAACATTATAATATAATAATTACAAGATAAAAATAACTTTTTAAATTTTCTTTTGAATCATATAAACTTGACTTGACTACGATCAAAAAAAATTGTACTTGATAGAAATAATACTGAAATGTCATTTTGACATGTCATATTGATTTCCATAGTAACGCACGTATAAATTAATAATTTAGTTGCTAGGACCCCACTAGCAACCAATAATGGTGTCGAAATAACTTTTCATACAAACAGAATTAACTGAAAATGAATTCAATTCTACTTAAGGCTATATACGAGTACCTCAGTTGAGACATGGTCTAAAAAGATCGTGGCTAGGCGATGCGAGGATTGCGGGTCGCGGGTACAAATGACGCATGCCGACCGAAATATAATCTGTCATTTAAATCCAACATGCGTCCATTTAATGTTCTGTTTATTTTTCTATTAGTAACAATAGTAATATATTCATTGACATCTTTTCTTTTTAAAGTAAATGGGTAATGTTTTTAGTCATCTTTACACGATTTAAGAATTAATACCTCCGTCGCCATCACGTAATAAATTGACGTATTGACACCTCGACGTTCGCTCTCAGACTGCCAGCGAGTCCAAAACTTCGTCGCGCCTATAGTTGAAAATTATTTGCCGTCCAATTAACTGCCGGTAATTAATCCAGTTTATCGGCTATTTTCAAAATGCGTTTTCCGCTGTATTCCGTATAACCGAACAGTACCGAAAAACGTTGTAATATTCTCATAGTTAAATGAATACTACGCAATTCATAAATAATGCGCAGCCATAGTCCTATTATTGAAGAACAATTTAAATGGATATACCTATGTAAATTTGTTTTAATTTGTAATTTATATTATTTACATATTTGAATAATATGACATGTTCTTCCGAATCATGTGTTTATTCAGAATAACAGGTGACGCTTCTGACAATAATTATTGGTTACGTTGCAATAAATGTAATTTGTACGAAAATCTACGTAGAAATCTTCCATCTAGGGATTGCAATACCGAAATAATATATCAACACCGGTATTTCGGTATTTTTTTTATTGAATACCGGTATTTATCAAAACATATTATAGAAAAAAGGTATTTATCAATAAATATACTATTAAACTCTATTTTATAGCAACCTAAAGTTTATTATATTGTACAGTATGTTTTTTATTTATAACAATAGAAACACTTACGGTTTTAGTATTTATTCAGAGTTCACAGAGATTAATCAACAATTATTAGAGAGAATACTTCAAACGGTACACGAAAACATATTAAAAAGATAAGATGACTCGCTAGTCCAAATAACCAGATGAATTCTAAGGATTAGTTCAGTTCAGGTAGGTATCACATTAGACAGCTACATGTAAATTGTAAGTAAAACATTTCACTGTGACACAGTTCGCCGTGAGCTTTATTATAGGAAAAAGATGACCGTATACTATACGGTCTCTAATTTTATTAGATTCAATATAAACATTAAATCAATTTTCATAGCTGATTTTGACAAAATTCATTTATTCAAAAATGAAAACCTAACCAAACCTAACAAATAATCCAGTATATTAGCTTTTTTTCAAAATTTCTTTGCTGCTGGCTTCCTGTAAATTGTAAATTGATAAGAGTCGAGTTTTATTTAGACATGAATTTTATATCAGTACTATACGACCCAAAGAGGTTGGACGGTCTTTAATATACGGCGATATATTTCCGATACAACATTTCACGTGAAGTGTGATACGGCGAACTGCATACGTACAAGTTTCCGGACATGACGTTGCAATATGTAATTTGTAAGAAAATCTGCGTAGGAAGCTTCCATCTAGACTCTAGCTAGAGATTGCAATACTGAAAGAATAATATATCAATACCGGTATTTGGTCTTTCTTATTTAACCCAATGCTTACGGGCTGCACGAAATTGTGTTTTTGCTAATTAGTATATTAGCTAACCAGTATATATAGCTAACCAGTATTCATCAAAACATATTATAAAAAAGTATGAAGTAAAAAATATAACTTATAACTTAATAAATATAAATATTTTTAAAACACCATTTTATAGCAACCTTAAGTCAATACGTACATTTATTATATTGTATACTTAGTATGTTTTTCATATATAAAAATAAAAACACCGGTTTTAGTATTTATTCAGTGTTCACAGAGATTAATCAACAATTATTAGAGAGAATACTTCAAACGGTACACCATAACAGATTAACAAATAAGATGACTCATTCGACCAAATAACCGGATGAACTTGCCAAAGGATTAGTTCAGTTCAGGTAGGTATCACATTTGACAACTAGAAACCACACTAATTATCACTAGAAATGAATCTCGATAGTGTAAAGTACTTAGTTACAAAATAGAGGACCTGTATGATCAAAAGGGTCAGAGTTAATCAGACTAAGCTGACTGGCTGTAAATTTGTGAGAGATAAAAATTACGGAGTCAATATAGAGTTAAACCCTCATCCGTCTACATGGTAATTAACGGACGCATATAAATTTAAATTCTTTAGGATGCCAGTATTGGAAACCATCCCTCGTGAAAGGAGGCAAAAATGTTTCAAGAGCAGAAGTGACCTACGAGATTCAAAAGAGTGAAAAGTGAGCATGCCTTGTAGAAAGGCAGTCGGAAAGTAATCGTTTGACAAATAATTATTATTAAAAGGAAAATAGTTAGGTATATGTCTTAAAATAAAGACATCGAAGAAATTTTTCTGGACAAAATAAGCTTGAAGGAAATTTCATAAGGAATGTTACATTTTAAAATCTTGTGACTTATTCGTTGAATAATATCGACACCTCCTACGTATAATATTGTAACTAACAAAATGACGTTTTTCACTTTTTTTCATTTTTGGTATCCATAGTATGTATCAGTGGCGAAGGGTGGAGGTAGGCTGTTAAGATCCGTCATAAACAGTGCACATTAAACTTTTTCAGACATACATATTTGTTTTCATTGAAATAAGACTACATTTTACAGATAGTGTTGGTTTGTTTTTAAAATTTAATTAAACCCTGAGAAACCAAGCCATAATAGATAATAGTCAAAAAATACATGTCTATCTATAAAATATCTAACATTATACAATTAAATCATACATAACTTTGAATATTTTATACATATAATAATATTTTTTATTTATTATAGTTTGGTTTAGGCAGGGCTTAATGAATTAAAAAAAATAACCAAAAATATGTGTAATATGTATTTTTAATCCAACGAAAACAAATAACTATGAAAGAAAAAGTGTGCACAATTTTGTCGTATTGCCCAAATTAGACCAAAACTATTATGGTTTCGTTTAGGCATGGTTTAATTGATTTTTAAAAAGTAACTAACACCGTCTGTAAATTGTAGTCTTAGTTCAATAAAAACAAATACATATGACTAAAAAAGTTTAGTGTGAACTATTTATAGCGAATATTAACAGCCTACCTCCACCCTTCGCCACTGGTATGTATTACATATGATGCCATTTACAGAATTTCAAAATTCGTATTATAAGTGCGATTTTCAAGCATTGCATATTATTGTATCTCAAATTTCTTGAAATTTTTCCGACGTGAAGTATGGTAACGTATTTGGCAATACTATACGCGGGAAACGCGCGGAGATCTTGCCGCGCGGGTGTATTGTTACTGCTAATTACAATACTTCACTTCGGACGGGAGGTGACACACCGCTACCACTGTGAACTTTCGGTTATATTGTATTTTTGTATGGTTTGGTAAATATTAAATACCATCATGAAGAGATCTAGACAATGTCAACAAATATTGCGCAATATATTCGCCCCTACAGGACTTTAGTGTCAAGAATACAAAAATTGATAGAAAATCTATGCGTGCACAAAAATGTGTGATTAGGCCAGATGGGACAATTAATAGTACAGCGTATAATATTATAGAAACGGATAATAATAGTAAAACAACAATGGACGAAATAAATTCTACCCAGGGAAACTGTGACTTTAGGATTCAAGGTAAGTTAATATTTTTAATCTTTGTCTCGTACGACAACAAAAAGTATCGTAAGTTATACTTACCATTGTTTACGTCGTTTCTTTGCGTGTAACTATTATTGTATGTAATATTTACCATATTTTACGTCGGAAAAAACTGAAAAAAAATATTGTATCTATCACTTATAATAATTTACGTCGTGCTTATTTTAGTAAAATATATTGTATGTAGTACTTATCATATTATACGGCGACATACAATTTTAGTTGCAATATTATACGCGTGATAACTTTTATAAATTCATGTTTATTTAGTTGTTTTGCTTTTTACAGAGTCATCACTGCCTTCAGGTGCTGATTAAAATATGATAATGGAACTTTTAGACATTATTTGTGACGATGATGAGACTAGTGACAGCGTTGCTGATACAAACAGACTACATTCTCTCGAAAAGATTAACAGTAAAATTAATTGGATATATTATAAAATATAGAGCTAGTTTTGTGAAAAATCACCTCAAGAGGTACTGTTATCAGAAACTATGAGATTTATAATGCTTTATAATCATTTTTTTTTAAAAACCTCAATTATAATGGCTAAGGTTTCGGGTGATCGAAATAAAAGTGGTAATATGTTGCTAAATTAGCGATAAATGAAAATCAACGCAGATTTTTTACTGAAACTCAGTCGTGGCGAAATTTTACCATTAAATATCATCTGACGAAATATCAAAATGAAAATAACATGGAGCTGGTTAAGGTCTGTAAAAAAAGTTTCTAGCTACATTCTCTATTTGTGACCAATTCGTATTCACAGCTTTGGACAAGGTGGATAATGAAACTGCCGTTTTAACACCTGATCAACGAAGTCGACACCAAAATTGCAATGTTGTATTAACTGATGATATGAATACCAGTGTTTCCGACCATGTTAAGTCCATCCAACCGCTCGAATCAGATTATGTTCGACAGCGATCAAGCAAACTTTACTTAGATGGCGACCTGGATTTTACCAATTTATTTAAACTATATAATGAATGGTATGAACCCATAATATACACACATAAAGCTCAAACAGAAAGGCAGTATCAATTTTATTTTAAATTGTGTTGTGTCACTATGTCCCTAAAAAGGAACAGTGTGTCCAATGTCACTTTTTCAAAAACTTACAAGTCCGAGTAGCATCCACGGAGCAACTCCCAGTTTATGGCAAGAACCTTGGTCGTCAGTTAAGATTATTTGATAAACATGATGTTCAATCATTACACGGCAAAATTGTATCTGCGAATTTTGACTTCCAAAAAATTTTGAATGCCCTTCACGGAAATTTGAGTAAGTACATTTTATTATAAACGTAAATTATCAGTTTGAAATTTCACAGTTTTTCAATTTACACAAAAGGTAGCTACATGATACATATAGCAGGAAGCTGAAGGCAAACGAGGTGCAAATGAGGACTCGAGTTGCTTACTTATTGTGGTCTATAAGCAAAAGAATTCAGGTTTTGCTCTAACATATAGGCCAGAACAGAAATCGCATTGTTTATGACTTTAACATGACTGTATTTGGTCCATAAATACAATGTTAATGTAAAGCACACATTTTTGGAAAGGGGACGTACGCAAAATGAAGAGGACTGCGTTAAAGCCCTGATTGAAAGATGTTCGACAAACAAACAAATTTTTGCACCTCCAGAATGGTACTGTTTAGTTGGATGGACAAAACAAGAAGGAAAACCTGGGGATGTGGTAGAGATCAATCACATAGCATGTTTGATTTCAGAGCTCTATTAAATTATCATATATGGACTAATACAAATTAATATAAATCACAATGATCCGTTTAAGATTAATTACAAGTGCGACTTGTCCAGCACTGTCTACTCGACCATGGTCGTGAAAAGTAACACATAGCACACGCAACGAGAAACTTCATTTTCGGTAAAGGTTCTTTATTCACAAATATTGCCAATTCCAAAAGCTAAGACAGATGATTTACTGCATATGTGCAACAATGGAATCATTCCTGAGCGTTATCTTGAGTTTTTCAGTAATTTTATACCTGTTAATACCTACCACTGAAATTCCACCAGCAGTTTCTGAGGAATCAGCTTAATAATTAATATGTCAGTGTAAAAAATCTCTTTTCGGTTGTATGTTTTAAATTGTGCATGCTTCTTTTTTCGCATCATATAATTGAAAATTAATTCCAAACTAAAAATATAGTTGCAGAATGATTTCTTTTTCAGTTTCACTTATATTTTAACCTGAAGTGCACCCTTCCACTTAATCACCCATTGTTATTCTCTTGTTTGATTTTCCTTTGATATTTGTTATATTATTTAACCAAAAACGTTGGTTTAAAGTGATTGTAATTTTTCTTTTTTGCTTTTAATTTTATTTCAATATTTACATACTTTCTTGAATTGGATTTTTGATTGAAATTATTTCTTCTCTGTTTTTTTCTGTATGTTTAATTTTTATCATGTCATGAAAGTCTTAGATTTATGTAATGTTTTATTAAATGACAAAAAAACAATTTTATATAGAGTATTTTTTCCAACCTACCTATCTGACGACCCATACCATAACTTTTAATTATTGTTATTACCGAATTATGATTTTAAATACGCAAAAAATCCTAGGTGAAGGATTGTATCTAACATATACAATATATTTCACCAAAACCATGACGACGTAAATTATGATAAGTATCACATACAACTAAATGCATGTAAGAGGTTCCGCCGTAAACTATTGTATGTGGTTTATACAATATTTCAAACAAATTCTTTTCCGTACTATAATGTTGTAACTGCATTTTCTGATTAACCACAGAAAATATTAGATATCCTTTAATGCAAAACAAATCTATTTATAATTTACAATTGACATCCCAAATTTGGTGCAAAACATTCAAAAGGTCGACTTACACCAAGCTTTTGTATCTTTAAACCGCTCTCCTGTAAAGTTGCGATTTTGAAGTTACAATACTCTACGTAGGAGGTGTCGATATAAAAAATAGTGTATTAGATATTTTTCGTATGTTTTTTTAATGGAGTTTCTACCTAGTGACTATAACATAATAATTAATAATGAAATACCTACGACGCGAAAAAAATGCCACTGCGTAGAAATACACGTTGGTACCTATCAGCGATTGTTACCTACTGATAACAATTGCTCCAGTCAATATCGATACCCTATCCAATGAGTATAAGTGTTAACTATTAGATAGGTATAATAAACTTATAGATATATGCGTCTTTAAGTACTGGATGAGACAGACACGAGAAAAGTAGGTCACTGTTTCTGAAATTGAGACCATTGAACGAGTCATTGGTCTATATTATTTCAGATGGCAGTGATGGCAAACCGTTCAGACACAATTTAAAGCAACATGAAGTGCTAGGTGCAAAAGACAATTATAATGAGAGGAGACTGTTTAGTATTGCAACATTGCAACCAAGCTGACAGATATTTTTTGGTTAACTGATTATTGTTAACATTATCAACTGAGTATTATATCCCGTTTATCGCGGCTATAACAAGAAAATCCACATGTAAACATGTATTATCCTGCAAGTTGCAAGATTGCATGCATGAAGCTTCTGAATTTTCACGAGACAATTAGGATTTGTTCGGTATCTACGCCTGCGCAGTATACCGATATTGGCAAACCTCCTGTGGAAAAAACGAACTACACCGTGCCGAGACTTATTTTGAGGTTAACCGATTTTTAAGCCGCGTTGACACGGTCCAAGTACGATCCAAGTAGACTTGGATAGGAATAATTAGTATGAAGATGTCTCATCCAAGTAACAGCTTCATACTATTTATTCCTATCCAAGTGAACTCGTATGTGACATCTTCATACTAATTATTCCTATCCTAGCTACTTGGACCGCGTCCTACTCATCCAAGTTAACTTGGATAGGAATAAATAGTATGGAGCTGTCACTTGGATAGGAATAAATAGTATGAAGCTGTCACTTGGATGAGACATCTTCATACTAATTATTCCTATCCAAATCTACTTGGATCGTACTTGGACCGTGTCAACGCGGCTTTACGACTGTAAAATAGCACCATAAAATGACAACATCGCGTCTCGCTTACTCTTAAAGAATTAGATTGGAGAAACAGTCAGCACTTTTACGTGTAAACAGTTATTGTCACGATAGTTTAAAATATTCTTTTGAAATACATTTTTGCATATAAACAGTTATCATCGCGAGTCTAATTTACACATTATTGCTACCAGTAAATCCATGCACGTGTACAGGCGCTATTATACCCCGTTTAGACGTGCATGGGTTTACTGCCGACAATACGTATTATCATGACAAGAACATGCACGTGTAAATTTAATATTAACGTGCAAGTTGCAAGATTACAATCCCTATGCATGGATTTAAAAAGTTCAGAAACTTTTGAATTTTCACGCGGTAGTTGGAACTACGCCTGCGCAGCACAACGGTAGTGGCGAACTTACCGGAAAAACTACGAACTACCCCGGCATCTTGACGTTTACAGATTTTCACACTATCAAACAAATAGCACAATGACAACAATATATCTCGCTAACCAAATCAAGCGTCAACTCTATCGAGTTAGTAGCTAAATCGTTCAGTTTAATTACTATTTAAAATCGACGATTACTCACGACGATCGCTGAATCAGGTTGGGTCTGCGAGTCTTTAAATTCTAGTATCCACTTTGTACATATTTTCTGATGTACAAAGTAATAAATTAAGTTCCTGAATACTCCAACCCCTCTATAAGAAATTTCGCTCGATCTTCGGCCGTTTTCATCACGGTGGTTTGAAGTTATTCCGTTTTAGTCAGAGTGGATATCGTTTGTCCCTAGGTTCGCCACCCCGATTCCTAACCGATGGCGTCGAATTAAAGGTCGCCACAGCCCAGGACGATCGACGCCTCAACCAGCCGTCGCTCGGTCATAATTGACTTGTCAAAATGAATTGAAGCGTAATTATTCTCGGTCAATTGACCGCCTCACCGGACGCGACGCCATCTTTTAAATTGGAAAACCGCTTTCGGCAAAATGCTGCGTGGGTTTTGGATAGGTGAATGAATGGAAAAATGCGCGCGATTTTTTTGACAAGGTCAGGATAGGTTATTTTTATTTACGCGTATGGTAATAATAATATATCCCTGTGCAAAGAACCCTTTTAGTCAGTGTCAGATTATCCCTTAAGCGCAAAAGTTACCCTCTTCAAAAACGTTGGCAAAGTTAGTCAGGATATAGCAAATATAGCGATGAAAGTTAAGCTGAAGAAATGTTGTTAATGTCTAATCCAAGCCAACAGACATGTATCCACAAAAAATAGACATAAAAAGAGATTACCATGTTTTATGTAATCCGCAGCGAATGGAAAACCTGGACACAATATACTAGTAAACAAAATAATGTCGTCATGTTTGAGTGACAATTTTCAATTGTTTTATTGTAAAGTTTTAAGGACTATCGTTTTTATTTTTACGTATGTAGTTGGTCGAATCACAGTTCACCATGAAATGATGTATGTAAAAAAAATAGATAATCGTATAGTATTGAGAACAAGCCCGGAGCCGAACCCCCCCCCCCCCCCCGCGTCTTCTGTGCGCGTCTGCCCAAACCAATGACATGTCATTAGCCCAAACCTATCAAAAACCGCAAACATTTCAACATAGTTTTAGATTCACTCAGTTAATCAATTCCTCGAAAAATCATTAGGCATTTTTTTCGACCATGTCCGATCCTAATGAGATCATATGGGCCGGAGTGGAGGTTTTTTTTTTAAACAGATTTTGTTTTTACGAGAAATGGATGTCAGCCACTTGCTGTACCTATTAGGTCCATACTCTGACTCATCCACAAATTGAAAAACAATATGTGTGCTTGCCAGACCCAGGATTCGAACCTGGGACCCTATAGACCGACACTTAAGCCGCGCGGCCATCGTGGGTGTACCTATATTATAATAGTTTGGTAGTGTACCTACCTATATAAACAAGATTGATTTTTTCTTGCCGTTTCATCGTCAAAATCATTCATAATTTATATTACAATTGAAGAGTGACATTCCAAACCGGCCTAAGTCTAAAAATCTGATTTTGAGATAATCATATTTTTGTGATTTGCAATTTACCTCTTAATTTTTCGGTACTATAATGTTTGGCAATTTTATAGAAAATTCAAAGACTCAAAAACATAGTATATAAATAACATTAAAAAGTATAGTAAAACTTCAAAAAAATTCATTCAAAAACTGACTTTTTTTTCAAAATGGCCCTAAGTCTGTACTAAGTACAGTTTGGGACACAATAAAATAAAGTTGAGTGTCTTTTGTGTATACAATTATGATTGTGTAATAGAATGTGGTCATGGACAGTTCTGTTGGGATGATTAATGAATAAAAATAATATAAAATTTCTTTCACTTTGATGCATTTTTTGATAAAAAGGTAAACATTGTAACTTTTACAGCATAATAATATATTATATAATAATACTACAATGTAGGATCAGTTTTAATAAAAAAATAGTTTACTGATGTGCACATGAACTTATAAAACACAAATTCTCTAATATTTACTCTGACATTTCTAATCTGACGTGTTACAATATTATATTATGGCCGCTTGGAGCGTAAATGAAGCAAAAAGAGTTCAACTGCGCATGCGCATATATCCTTAGGCCAGTTTGGAAAGAATCAACCGTTACCTTAGTGCTGTTTTGAGAAAAAAGGCACAATTCGACATCAAATTTAAGAGACTTAGGATTTTTTGTAAAATATAAGTTTTAGTGAGAATATAGATCTCAGCACACTCTATCGGATTCCATCAAAACATGAAAATTTGTAATTTTGGACTAAGGCCGGTTTGGAATGTCACTCTTCAATTGAAATTTATATATTTTTAATTATGTACCTAGCCGATAACATGACAGATGTCTAGACAGCCAATTAATGAGCAATTTTATTCTCCTGAAAATATTGGTTTATACAGCATCCCTCATGATGCCAATGAGCTAATTTTGAAAAAGTTTTCCTATGTAGTAGTTAGTCCTAAATTTGTATCTTTATAAGAACCTTATTATTCCCGATTTTTTCAAAAATGCCAACTTCTTCGCCGTGTCGCATCTTCAAAGATTTCATGGTTTTATTGCACAAGGGGTCCCTAGTTTTAAACGAAATGAAAAATTAAAAACCCTTGTTTCAAAAATTTATTTGTTTCAATCATCTTTCTTTTGTTTTAGATCCGATTGGATCCAATCGGTCCAATCGTCCTAAGACCGCTCAGGTTCATCTCAATCCCTACCATCGAATCTTCAAACCACCAGTGGTGTAGTGTTGCGGGGGTGCGTGGAATCGGCGCTCCCACACTTTTTTCTAGACGACTTTGAAATTTTGCGTAATATAAATTGTACATTTTTTTTTGTTAGGACCCAGAAATGTGTTCTATTGAAAATATTGTTTATTTAAAACGAGTAAAAAAAACATTATACGAAAACATCAGTGATGTCGTGATATCTGTTTTCCCATGGTTTATGCCAGGCTCAGACTGCCGGCGACCCCTCACTCCCGTGTTCTTGGATAATCTGCATACTTAAAGTTTTCGAGTGACATTAGATGTGGGTGTCATCAAGTGGGATTTCGCGCTGTGCGGCTGTGTTGCATGTTATCAAAATAATATAATTATTTTTTTTTAATCGAAGCCTCGCCGTGAGCTTTATTATAGGAAAAAGATGACCGTTTACTATACAGTCTCCAATTTTATTAGATTCAATATGAACATTAATTCAATTTTCATAGCTGATTTTGACAAAATTCATTTATACAAGAATGAAAACCTAACCTAACCAAACAAATAATCCGGTATATTAGCTTTTTTCAAAATTTCTTTGCTGCTGGCTTCCTGTAAAGTGTAAACTGACAAGAGCCGTGTTTTATTTAGACATGAATTTTATATCAGTACTATACGACCCAAAAGAGGTTGAATGGTCTTTAATATACGGCCATATATTTCCGATACAACATTTCACGTGAAGAGTGATACGGCGAACTGCATAGGTACAAGTTTCCGGACATGACGTAGCAATATGTAATTTGTAAGAAAATCTGCTCTGAAAAACTCTAGCTAGAGATTGCAATACTGAAAGAATAATATATCAATACCGGTATTTCGGTGTTTCTTTTTTAATACCGGTATTTATACCAGTATTCATCAAAACATATTATGAAAAAAGTTTGTACTTGTTATCAATTATAAATATTTTTTTTTTAATCGAATTACCTTTAATAAAATAATATTATTTTGTTTTTGTAAGCGCTATTGCACATACCTACATCTATTATTTTTGTTTGATAAATATTTTTTCTAACGTAAATATAATATATTGATTTTTTTAATTATGTATTGGAAGAACGTTTTAAAATCAAATCACTGTGGGTAGGGGGTGTGGTATTATAGTATTTTAGTTAATCAGCGCTCCCAGACTTTTTTATTTTGCACTCCACCACTGTCATCGATGGACGACATCCTGCAATATATATTATGCTACTCAAATAAGTAAAAACACATCTATCGCCGATTTGATACCCCAAATTTCCAAAATACTTTTTTTGCTGTTATGTAGATAGATAGTTAACCTTGAAATGGATCGTTTCTTTCTCGCCTTGAATTCATACCCCAAAGCTGGTAAGTACCTATTTATTTTATGAGATATCATAATATAAATAAAAGTTATCGCCTTCTTCTGCTAGGTAATAAATGAAATATAACACCGCGATATCTCCAAGGTAGCCACTTAATCGTAACTGAGAAAGACTTTCCATTCAGCTCACTAGTCCGATTCTACAGTAAGAAAATAAAATATTTAAATATATTCAATGCGCCATGAAAACTAACGGTTACAATGTAAATTGTACGCAAAACATTTCACTGTGGCACAGTTCGCCGTGAGCTTTCTTATCGGAAAAAGATGACCGTCTCCAATTTTTTTAGATTCAAAATGAATTAATTCAATTTTCATAGCTGATTTTCGCAAAATTCATGAATTCAAGAATGAAAACCTAACCTAACAATTAATCCAGTATATCGGCTATTTTCAAAATTTGTTGCTGGCTTCCTGTAAAGTGAAAACCGTCAGGACCCGTGTTTTATTTAGACATGAATTTTATGTCAGTACTCAGTACTATATGACCCAAAGAGCGTGGCCGGTCTTTAATATACGGTCATATATTTCCGATATAACATTGGTGAATTGTGATACGGCGAACTGCATACGTACAAATTTCTGGACACGAAATCTAACACTTCCAATCACTGCCTATTAAAATAAATGTATAGAATACGAATGGCTTGTTGGGACATTGGTACCATAATATTATGTGAAACTGTTATCATTATGTTATCGTAGTAGATTTTTTTAAATTAGCCAGAAGGTAAAACAATAATTTGTAAAGTCATCGAGGGTCGACGCGGAAGGAGATAGTCGCCTACACGATGATCCGACCAAGTAAATATTATGTTACAGGCCTCTGAATGTCTTCAGCACAGAACAGATTATAAATAGAAATCTGATAGGCTATTCCCCAATACACTACATTTTAACGCAGGGTTTTCAATGTGTGAGTGTCCTACGTAAATGAACCACACATTATAGACGTCCAATAGTGTGTGTTGCAAACTTACACCAATATTGAATGAGCGTCAGTGCATAAAATGAGAGCAGTTGTCAGAACGAAATACAAGCGTATTCTTAACACCTGTTTAAGTGTATCCCATATTCTTCCACACTCGAGATCGGTTGCCTGTTTCTCCACACCCGTTAGGTATTTCAGTTCACATTATTTCTGAGTTCCCTGGTCTTCAGCTACGCGATCATATAAAAAAATGTAATACTTACATCTAGTTATATAAATGTTATTTCGGAAAATTAACAAGCGCTCCGGTTCGTTAAATTATCCATTTCGACCGCTAAATTGCCGTTATGAGTACAGTTAAAGGAATTTTGTTTTTTGCTTTGGGTAATATTTTATACTTACTTAATTTGTGATTTAGTTGTTGAATTACCTGTTTGAATTGTTTCGAGAGCCTCTTTTAAATTTTTGACGTATAATTTGCGTCGTCTTCGTCATAGAAAATCGTATGTTATTGAATATCATTGTTGTCTTGTGTAGGTACATAATAGTAGATATCTAGCAGTAGCGAAGGGTGAAGGTAGGGTGTTAAGATCCGCCCTAAATAGTGCACATTAAACTTTGTCAGTCATACGATACGTATTTGTTTTTATTGAAATAAGACTACAATGGTTTACAGATTGTATCGGTTAGTTTTTAAAAATTAATTAAACCCTGCGTAACCAAACCATAATAGTTTTGGTATATTTTGGGCGGTACGACAAAATTGTGCACAATTTTTCATTCATACTATTTATTTGTTTTCGTTGTATTAAGAATACATCATATTATACACCTATTGTTGGTTATTTTTTTTCAATTCATTAAGACCTGCCTAAACCACCAAACTACAATAGATAAAACATATTATTCTATCTATAAAATATTCAAAGTTATGTATGATTTAATTGCATAATGTTAGATATTTTATAGATAGACGAGTATTTTTTGACTATTATCTATTATCACTTGGTTTTCGCTGGGTTTAATTGAATTTTAAAAACTAACCAACACCATCTGTAAATTGTAGTATTATTTCAATGAAATCAAATACGTATGACTGACAAAGTTTCGAGTGTACTATTAATTCATGGTAGATCTTAACAACCTACCTCCACCTTTCGCCACTGATATCTAGAAATATTATTTTCTCAGTCATATTGTCAACTGTGTTAAAAGCCTAATGCTCAAAACGTATATGAAACTTTTGGTACACGACACCTTGTTAAGGCCTAACACTTTTCAGATTTGCGAGATGTGCTACATAAGCTTTTTTTTATAGTCAATAGAGACGTTCAAAATTCAAATTTTATAATGTTAAAATGTTCTTACAAATTGATAAATATATTATTATCTGCAGAAAGTCAAATGGGTTGGTATCCAATCGAGACGAATTTAATTCAAAATCAGTTCTAAAGAAAAAATGTTCTCTTCTTTCATTGCGCTTGCTCATTGCTGAACGCCGTGTTTCTGTATTTCGCCATTTGTCCGAGATATTATGAAGACATCACGCACATGTCAAAATAGCAAAACAAAAACGTGTCCGGAAACTTGTACGTATGCAGTTCGCCGTATCACACTAATTATTCATCGTGAAATGTTGTAGGTATCGGAAATATATGGCCGTATCTTAAAGACCGTCCAACCTATCTGAGTCGTTTTTTTTTTTTTTGACCATGTCCGATCCTAATAGGATCATATGGGCCTCCACAGAGTAGAGGTTTGTATTAACAGATTTTGTTTTTTACGAGAAATGGATGTCAGCCACTTGCTCAACCTATTAGGTCCATACCCTGACTCACACACAAACTGAAAAACAATATGTGTACTTGCCAGACCCAGGATTCGAACCTGAGACCCACAGTGTGATAGTCCAACGCTTATGCCGCGCGGCCACCGTGGGTGTATACAGTGCTCGAAATAGAAAATTTTACGAACCGGAACGCTCAATATGTTTTCAAAAAATATGTGCAATATTCGATATAATAACTGTAATACAAAAATATCTCAGTTTTACATAATGTACTTTATAAAACATTTTCATCACCACATTCGCCCGAATCAGTTGTTTGTGACATCAAAATATATAATAATACTAGCTGACCCGGCAAACGTTGTTCTGCCATATAAATTATTTCTAGTGAATATTTTGGTTGTTAAATAAAAAATAACGAATCTATCGTAAGTGTGTGGGGATGGGATCTATGACAGAAAGAGGAATAGAGCGCTGTAGACGATGACCGCCGATAAAAACAAAAAAACATCAACCATTAATTTTCTCAATTCAAAATGAGTAATGATGTTCATAATGAGTGAATTACCTGTGACAGGATCTTTATGCAATTGTGTTTGTTTATGCAATATCCGTCTTGTTCCTTCCAGAAAAATTGCGGATATTGGAGAGCGTCGTATGAACGGTGTGTGTCAGCGATGAACTCCAGATTATTGGTTTTTCTTCGAATCACGATTTCTCGCGTCGATGTGCGGTCGCCAACCATGATTCCAGCAATGTCGACAACAACAGTCGCATTGAATCGACGTACGTGCTCTCCAGCTGGTGTTTTATCAGGATTGATGACAATAGCGTGATTGTCACTTTACGATTCGTGTATGTGTGCTTTGAAGAATTTCAATAATTCATTGTGCTCATTCAACAGGGCGTCCAGTTCGCCGACGATGCGCCTGGCATTAGGCCAGTTGAGGCTATTGTAGCCGCAACGTGCATCCACATGATTGATGTCCTTACCGCCGCGTTGATTTTGAACGTAGAATGGAATTGTTGACCATTTGCCGCAGTATTGTGAACTATTTCTGTTGCTCCGGACGAAGTCATTTGGAAGCATGAATTGAATGTGCGAATGGACTTCAGGAACAGGTTTGAATCTGGAACCGTGCCGATGAGCAAGCCGTTCAATGGTTCTGGTGGTATCTCAATTTCTGGTAGTTGCACTTTTCCTGATGCGCAACACATCCCGGCTGACTCATGTTTGAATTTGAGCGCATGACAATGGGGACATTCTTTCTCCATAGCACCAATCAGCACTTTCGGATGAGCGGAATATTCAATATCTGGCTCGTACTCGAATGCGAGACGAAGGAACGAAGCGGATGTAAATGTTCGATGTACTTGTTGGCGTTGTCGGTCATTTGCTCTGCGTGTGTTAACTACGAACCGGCGCGCTTGGCTCCGTTCCAATTGTCGTTGTTGATTTCGTTCAGCTCGTGCCTCTTGTGATTGAGATGCACGCAATTTTGACATGCTGTTGTTCGTCTGTTCTTTCTGCTCTACTATTTCGCATGTTTGTTGCTTTATTCATTCGATGGCCCCCCTTGCGTCTTGCTGGCATTGTGCACTGTAATACACGCACATAAAAATAGATAAATTAAAATAAATCGTACAAAATTTTGCACGCACTGCGTTGTGATATGCCGAATGAAATGTCAAAATGACGCGACGCTTCTCTTGAATTCTTCTCGGACGTAGCGCCATCTGTCATTCATCAACATAAATAATTTCGTTCTGTTTGAAATACGAACAACGGTTAAATTTGTTCATACAAAAATAATAAAATCGCGATTAAAAAATAGGAGGGTGGGGGTAGGAGGGTGAAAATTTTGGGTTATAGGTATTTTTTATGCCAATTAATAAAAAAAAATACAAAAAAAAAAATTGTCAAAAAAAATAAAAGAAAAATTTTCTGGATAGAGATACCCTAATCACCTAGCGGTATGAAATATACTTGTTAACCTATTCTCATACCTAACGAATATACATAAAAAAATTCATAAAAATCGGTCAAGCCATTTCGGAGGAGTTCGACCACAAACATCGTGACACGAGATTTTTATATACGAGGGTGGGTCAATAATTCAGCATTAAAACAGTTTTTATTTTTGTCTTTTTTTTTTATTTCTCAACATAATCTCCTTGGAGCTCAATACACTTGGTTAGACGTTTCTCAATTTTTTTTAATCCGTCAGAAAAATAAGTTTTCGGAAGGTCCTCAAAATAAGCATTTGTCCGATCGATGACTTCTTCATTTGAAAAAAAAACGTTGTCCACTTAGCCATTTTTTTAAGTTTGGGAAAAGGAAAAAGTCACTGGGGGCTAAATCTGGCGAATACGGTGGGTGGTCGACCAATTCGAACTTCAATTCTTCAATTTTAGCCATTGATCGTAAACATGTGTGAACACGGGCATTGTCCTGATGAAAGAGGATTTTTTTCCTGTTTAAATGAGGCCGTTTTTCTTCAATTTTGTTTTTTAGCTGGTCCAATAAAGATGCATAATAATCCCCTGTTATTGTTTTTCCTTTTTCCAAATAGTCAACGAAAATAATTTCATGTGCATCCCAAAATACAGTAGCCATAACCTTACCAGCTGATTTTACTGTTTTCGCCTTCTTTGGACATGGTTTGCCTTCGCAATCCACTGCTTTGACTGTTCTTTCGTCTCGGGAGTATAGTGGTGTATCCATGTTTCATCTACAGTCACAAAGCGACGAAAAAATTCATCCGGATTGCGTTGCATGAGCGACAACAGGGCTTTAGAGGCCACTACCCTATTGCGTTTATTGTCGACTGTGAGCAAACGCGGCACCCATCTTGCAGAAATATTTTTCATGCCCAATTTGTCATGTAAAATAGAAATGACGCTACCTTTTGAGATCCCTGTAACCTCAATTATCTCACTCAACTTTAATCTTCGGTCACTTAACACCATATCGTGGATTTTATTGATCATTTCTGGTGTAGTCACCTCTACAGGACGTCCTGAGCGTGGTTCATCCTTTGTTGATGTACGACCACGTTTAAATTCATTTAACCAGTTATAAATAGTTGCAAGTGAAGGAGCAGATATGCCGTGAACTAAATCCAACTCATTTTTTATTTCCTTTGCTGTTAACCCTTTTATATTAAAATGTTTAATAACAGCTCTAAACTCAATTTTCTCCATTTTCCATTTTTCCATTTTCCACAAGCAATTTTTTTTTTAAATGTACGAGAAACACACAACAACCCGACCAATCTGATTGAAACTTCGCAGCATACTGAATCGGTAGTGCCGCTGCATGAAAACAAACCGCTTACAGTACTAGTCGCGCCACCTGTCGGCTTTTCTAAGGACTTATTGACCCACCCTCGTATATAGAGATAAGTTTACGAAATCGTTTAAAAAATCATAGCATTAATATACAAATGAAAATATCTAAAGGTATATGAATCTAATTGGAGTAGGAAACATAAAAATACATGAAATAATGGACAAAACAATACAATTTCCCATAGGTTTCGTCAGTAGTTTGAATAAATTATAAATGTATAACTAAGTGTAGATGGAAACATGAGTAAAGATACCTTGTCGTAATTGATTTTTGGGTTTTTACCAAGTGTACTTCTTCCTTCTTTCCTCGATATGTTATAATATAATAATTGTGTTTGATTATGATATCTCTTGATAATGGCCTCTGCACTGCAACTAGCGCGAAACTTAAAGGAAAGAAGGAAGAAGTCCATGCGGTGAAAACCCAAAAATCAATTACGATGACAAACAACGATAGATACAGACAAGACACATGCTACTTTATTCAAAGCTCTGATTTTTAGTAAATTGGAAATATTTTGATAAAACTATTTTTTAATCAAATCAAAATCCAACATGTACGAAAAAGCAAGAGCATCAAGCATCAAGAACACAGTATGAACATCATAATAAATTAATTTAAAAAAATTAGGTATTCAATTAATACACAATACGAATGTAGCATTCTTTATTAAATATGCAGACTTTTAAACAAACTTAGACCTAGATTCTTCGACTAGCTCTGGTGTGGTGATTTAGAATCAGGTTCACAAAATAAATAAAAGTGTTCCTTTGGTTCATCGAACTATCCAAATTATTTGTTTTTCTTATTGGCAGGAAGTTGAAATGGAGTGCCGCTGGTTTAAAATTATCTTGTTGCTTAATTCCGTATTTATTAATATTATTTACTATTACTCTTTTAATTATCTTGTTAGATTACACTCTCAAAAAAATGGCCGCTTATTGGAGCGCCGCTGATTTAAAATTCTTTTATTGCTTCATTTCGTAATAATTAATATCATTTAATGTTACTATTTTAATTATCTTGTTACACACTCAGATAAAGCACCACTTATTGGAGCGCCGCTGGTTTGAAATTATTTATTGCTTCATTCTGTAATTATTAATATTATTTACTATTACTATTTTAATTATCTTGTTAAATTACACACTAAGGAAAAGAGCCGCTTATTGGAGCGCCACTAGTTTAACATGAACCCTTGAGACCGAAATGAATATAATCATAATAATAGTTATTTAACAACTCAACAATCACAAAATTTATTTATTTATTGATAAGTATATAATTTTATTCATAAATAATACTTACATAAATATAGATATGATCTTGATACACAATCAATACAATGAAAAATAAATATACAGACCAATATAAATAAAGTTTTATGAATAACGTTAGGATAGTTAACAGAAACAAATTTGAATCCGCCTAACACAACGATAAATATTTCAAATTATTACGCAACCCGAATGCAATATAAATTATAAACATTATGTGTTACATCGCGGCCGGTCACACGCGTAAAACACACTCTGATCTGTTTTCCTAAACGCGCCTAAAGAAGTATAACTTAAAAAAAAACTTAAAAACAATACAATATAATATAATATGAATATTATTCACCTGGGGTCTAGGACGATTTTGCACCGGACAACTGGACGCCACGGAATTCGAAAATAAATAGACGTTAGGTACTTATAGGTACTTTAAAAAAATATATTCTATATTATTATTTATACTTCAATGATTATAATATATTATGATTTAATAGTTGGTAAGAATGTAAATATGCAGACGTAAACAATGATTTAATCGTGCATATGTTTAAGTTCCACCGAAAAAAGAGTTTTTTATTTAATATAAAGCCTTAGGCATGGTAATTCTCAATCCGCGATAAAGAATACATTATGTTAAGAGTAAAATGAACTCAAACTACGAAGTAGTAGATAGAAACTGATTAAAATACCTCGTCTACACGTGTCTATGACAGTGCGGCGTCCAATTGTCCGGAGGCCAGTCGTCCCATTTCCATTCACCTGCATAAGTTGTATGAGTGCCTAGACATTTTCCAGTGCCTTTATAAGAATGTGGAGAATATTCTAAAAGTAAATAGTATCATGATACCTACTTTAGAATTTACTTATCGCTTCTCGCCGCTGCAACAGCGGACCCTCGCACTTTTCCGGGTATGTTCCTCATGCCCAGACACACTTTTTGATTATAAAGATTAACACCTGTTGTCCAGCTATCACTACAGATGCTTACAGAATGCGCGCGACCTAACAATCATAATTATTAGAATCATTTGTCATGTTTATCATGTTATCAATATTAAACCTAACATTGGTTGCCTCAGTTTAAACTAATTCATGAGTTCCGGTGACACAGGTTTACGTGTTGTAGAATGCTAAGAAGAGGGCTCAACCCATTGAGAAGGCTATTCGACAGCCAAATCATCCAGGTCACGATCATCAGTTGTAAGGTTCACCCATGCCTCTGAAAGCTGGACATTGAAAGAAACAAACCTTGAATACTTTTGAAAGATAAAGTCTCCACTGTATCTATTGGCCAATAAACAATTGAGCTTGACGGTCTATTCCAAAGATAGCAGCGCAGTTCAATAATCAAGTTTGGTCATGTCTACCCTATAAATGATGATGAACTATAAATAGAATATTTTCGAGAGATTCAATAGATCATAGCGAGACAGGCAGTCCAAAATTTTGCTGGTTAGAACAGCTTACCAATGACTCCCGTATATGTGGGGTATCGGATTGGAATGTGATCATTTTGAATAAAAACAGGTGGAGAAAGTTGTTCGAGGAAGTCAGAACCCATCTGAGATGTCATGCTTCTGATGATGGTGATGAATTTATTGACCGGATTACCTACACCAGTAAATTAAAAAAATTGAAATGATTAAAATTATAAATTAAATTTAAATTAAAATTAAAATGGTAATGTAATATGGCATATTATGGTAATATTTCAAGAGTAAGCTGATAGCCTGTTTCCACGTGCATGGATTTACTAGCGGCAGTACCAATTGTCACGATCATAACGAATTGAAAATCAAATGTAATCACGTATTATCGTGCAAGTTGCAAGACTGCATGCATGGATCAAGTATAGTAGCTTCTGAATTTTAACACGATAGTTGCAACTTGCATGACGTATGCGCATGAACCTGCTGAAAAAAAATACGGACGACAATGACAACACCGCGTCTTGCTTACGCTTGAAGAATGTGATTGGCGAGACAGTCAGCATTTTTGCATATAAACAGTTATCATCACGAGTCTAATTTACACATTATTGGTGCCAGTAAATCCATACACGTGTACAGGCGCTATAAAACTAATACTGAAATGCGAAAAATCATAATATTTCAAGAGCACTTTCTGTGTAGCAAATATCCAATGAATAAAACAAAATATTATTTTCAAAGATAGATATATTTCTGTAAATACTAACTTAACATATTTTCGAATTTTAATTTCATACTACAAATGCTAATTTTTTTAATAGTAGCACAACGTAGAATAGAGCTGTGGATGCGAGGCATGTAGAGGAAAGACTACAAAAGAAACCGATGGATAATGATGCAGAGAAGAGTACACAATGTAATAGTAGTCGATGAGGTGATGAAATGGCAATGGGTCGGACGTGCTGCACGGCGAATTGATAACTGCTTGACAAATGCAGCCTTTGTATTCTGAATTTACATTTTAAATTACACTTCAAGATCATTATCATTATTTACTACCTTTTTACGTTTTACACTGTCTAAATTATTCCCTTCAAACTGTTTCCCGAAGAGCGATGCAAAGAGTTCATTTTTGGTGTCGTCTGTCCAGTCCTCGTCGAGATTGGGCGCCATAAAATTGACAAGCTTGGAGTGCACGGCGTACCGGATTCTACGGCCTTTGGTAGCTCTCGTGTCGATTTTCCTCTTCATCTTGCTCCGCATCTGCTGTAGCATGATCCATTGCCGGCTGAGCTGAATCGGATCCGACACATCGGCCGACTTGTGCTCGATCAACTCCCTGAGAAGCTGATGATAGAAATCGTCATCATCAAAAATCTCCGGACAGTATTCTTCATCTAGATTCCGTCTATCGAAATCTTTCGGCAAATTACTATCGTCAAAACTCGTCTCAGGAATTTTTTCCAATTCTTTTTCACCCAATATGTCATACTTTGTCCTTTTTAACTGAGTCCTTTTAATGAGTTTATTTCTATCTTTTAAAATGTATTCGATTTGTGATATAGTGGAAATGATTGAAGGTTGATTTTTCTGGGCG
Organism: Rhyacophila brunnea; assembly: GCF_057557595.1. Lineage (NCBI taxonomy): Eukaryota > Metazoa > Arthropoda > Insecta > Trichoptera > Rhyacophilidae > Rhyacophila > Rhyacophila brunnea. The sequence continues at coordinate 10,610,620 of NW_028232816.1, read as the reverse complement.
TGGCTTGAAACCCTGGTCTTGTCGTACCATTTTTGTATGACGCTGTTCCGGTATTTCGTATAACTGTTGTGGCGCTGTGCTAGATCTTCAGCGTAGTCAGCCATTTTTCTTTTCCTCTTGCGTTTGGGTTTGTCTTCGACTGGCGCAGGCTTTTCGCTGCTCACCGAATCAGAATCGCTCGGAATCTCTTCATCCATGGGGTCCTCGCTTGCTGATTCTGGAATAATATCTTTCTTAACCACATCTTTGGTCTCAGGATAATTGGATAGAAGAGTCGTTTGAAGATCTAATAACCTGAAATTAAACAAACCATTATCAATCTACTAAAGTAAAAGGAAAACTGATGAATACGAACAATATGACGCGATAGGATAGCATACACATCGACTAAATGTTAAATTAAGAGTTAAGTTTACGTTGAGAGGGCTTTAGAAACATACCTAGTAGTTTTAATTCTCAGAAAATGTTGGCAAATCATTAAGAATGTTTAATTGCTTTTTCATTTCTATAAAATCATCTCCTCAAAACCACTGAGTATAGACCAACTCGTATATCGCACCCTCGCAACTAAACTGCCACAATCCAAAAAACGTCAAACAGAGAAAATCAGCTTTGAACTTTTTACCTTTCGCATTTTTGTACTGTGTTTTTGAAATATGTTTAGATATTGAATGAAGTTTTGACTTGAATTTGATGACTTAGAGATATTAAATTTTCGGTACATATACTATGAACGATAGAAAATGAAACGTAGTAATTAACTCAAAACACGTAAATTTGGACTTGTGGCGGTTTAGTTGCGAGGGTGCGATATCAAGTCATCTATGTTACAATGCTGCATGTACTGACACTGTTAAGTCACGGGGTTTTATCGCGCTGATACTATTACATAATATGTCACGTGGTCTTTGCGTGTTGACTTGTCATAGCAGATACTCTATCTCAGGGTTGGCGAACCTTTTTATGTATGCGTGTCATAATTCCCTAAATATTATTTTCAGACTGTCTGGACGTGCCGAGTAATTTTTCATGAGGAAAAAATAGTTTTTATAATATATAATTTATAATAGTCTAAAAAAAATGATAATGTTCTAGATACCATTCCTTAGCAGACATATAGCGTTATCACTTTTTTCAATTAAGCCATACATTTCGGTCCACCAATTAATTTTGAAACTGTTTGCCAAAATTACTACTACTAGCTTCACCAAGTTTTTGTTTCTTATTTGGTGCAGTCATTTTTTTGTGGGTAGAAATGATGATATTAATTAGTTTAGTTCTTATCGCATAAATTGACACAAGAATTGCTCCGATCAGATGATGCATTCTCTCGCTACAGTGGTCTCAGGCATTGTAAATCAATCAAGATTAGAGGTTTGCGGCGCGGCACTCCCCGCCGCCTGATGAGGTTAGTGTAATAATTATTATATGTGACGCATAACGTCTAAGAACCAACCTATCCAATAATTATATATTTAAATTAAACGTAATGCTTATTTTTGAAAAGTATGTGCCTGCTATTTTTATACAATGCGATCTGTCATTTATTATTATCATAGGTATTATTTTTTCTTTTCAAACGCGTGCCATGCAAAATCATCTCGCGTGCCATAGGTTCGCCACCCCTGCTCTATCTGTTGTTATTAATTTATATTAACTGAAATGAACTCAAGCAATACTCGAAAGCGTACAGGTAATCCCAACGAGTGGAAAAGAGCCAATGAAAAGACATTAAAGTCACCTTTTCCATGTCTTTATTTTTTCAATAAAAATAATAAAATTAATTTCATGGATTTAACTTATTTAATGTGATTCTGTACCTACAAGTAGAACACCCCGTTTACACGTGCATGGATTTACTGCTGACAGCATGCATGCGACCATAAGAAGAAAATGCACATGTAAACACGTATTATCCTGCAAGTTGCAAGATTGCATGTGTGTATCAAAAAAGTTCAGAAGCTTCTGAATTTTAACGCAATAACTAGTACTTTCATGGCGGTGTGCATGTGTAGTAGAACGATAGTGGCGAACGTGCCGGAAGATATACGAACTACACCGCATAGAATATTTTAAGGTCTACCGATTATCTACAAACTTGTCCGAACCTGTCTGAATCTAACAAATAGCACCGTACGATTAAAACATCGCATCTCGCTTATGCTTCAAGAATGAGATTGGAGAGACAGTCAGCACTTTTACGTGTATATAGTTATCGTGATAGTTTAAAATATACACTATTGGTGCAAGTAAATCCTTGCACGTGTTATAATTTTTTTTCATGAATATATTATGTTTCATTACACATTATGTATAAAAAATCACCTCACTTTGTAGATGGCTTATGTCACTTTGATACTCATATACTCATAAGGGCTTCGACAGAATAGATTGTGAATTAACAGTTTTTTGGTTTTTTTACAAGATATGGATGTTACCTCAGTCTATTAGATTCATACTCGCGGTCCAAACACAAATTAAAAAACAACATGTGAATTTCCAGACCCGGGACGGATGACATTATAGGTCTGGCACCACAGAACAGATAATAAATAGAATTCCAATAGGCTATATACCAATACAGTAAATATTGACGCAGGTTCTGAATATGTGAGTGTCCTACGAAAGCAAGTATTATAGACATCCAATAGTGTGTCTAATACACCAATATTAAATGAGTGTCAATGCATAAACCGAGAGCAGTTGTCAGTATTCGACGTATGATGTATTTAAATTTATCCCGTATTCTTCCTTACTCGAGATTGGTTGTCTGCTTCTCCTTACCCATTAGGTATACTAGTTCCCATTATTTCTGAGTTCCGTGTCTGACACGTAACCACTCAACCATCGTAGACGTAATTTTATATTTTTCTTTAGGATCTTCTAATAGGATCATATGGGCCTCCACAGAGTAGAGGTTTGTATTAACAGATTTTTGTTTTTTACGAGAAATTTATGTCAGCCACTTGCTCAACCTATTAGGTCCATACCCTGACAGACACAAATTGAAAAACAATTTGTGTACTTGCCAGACCCAGGATTCGAACCTGAGACCCACGGCGTTGTAGTCCAACGCTTAAGACGCGCGGCCACCGCGGGTTTTACAGTAATTAAATATTGACAAACCTATTAAAGAGTGATGCAACGCTGCCCTTGGTTCTCCCCAAAGCTGTATTATATTTTTCTCCGCCTTCGTCTTTTAACCTTTTGAAAGTTTCAGGGAGAGGAAACTTATTTGCCGTAACTAAGCACTTCTGCATATTTATTCTCATTTCCAACAAGCTCTCCCACATTGACAGTTGATTTTTGACACATTTTCCTTTCTTTAAATCGTCAGAACGATCTGTTTCCTTTATGTGTTTAAATTCTTGTTTTCCTTCCGCGTTATCTAGTTGGCTTAAATCAATACCATCATCTGGATCATCATCGTCACTTTCATCGGATTCTACATCATTTTCATCAGATTCTACATCATTTTCACCAGAATTTTCTTCATCTTCAAAACCTTCATAGTCTTTATCATCTTCGGAATCGTTTTTTTCGTCCAAATCTTCGTCAGGAATATCAGATTCGTCATCTGAACCATTGTCAAAATTATCTGATTCATTTGTTTCGGCAGAAACAACACTTTTGTCGTTCGACTTTTGAAACCCTAAATCCTTCCGTGACGTCACTTCTCCCTGATATCTTTTACTCAAGTCCGCTAATAAAGTAACGTTTTGTTTCCTAAAACTGCTTAATTCGGCCTCCTCTCCACTGTCAGATCCCGAATCTAAATCGTCTCTGGTCACCGTTTTTGGCTTTGTACCGAATACTTGGTCATCTTCGACGTCTGCTATGGGTGCTACGGTGAACAAGCTCGCGATTTTATCGGATAGTATTTCTTTTTTCTTCGTTTTTGGAGACTTTCGCAACATTTTGACGTTTGATTGTAAGCTTAACCTGAAAAGTAGCTGTCAAAACTTTTACGCCAATCGCCATGCGTTTATGACTTTTGTAAGTATTGCCACTCTATTTTTTAAGTATTAAGTATTACCATCAGTGTTGCCATATTTTATTCCAGTTCGTGAAAATTACCCGCCTTCTTCTCGTGGAAAAATCAAAATTATTTTCGGTTCTTGGCCATTTAGTGGAAACCAGCGGCAAAAAAAAAATTAAAATACATACCTAGCTGGAATTTGGCCGAAATCTGGTATGAAAATTACCGCTGTTCCCGCCTGACCAGTAAACAGACTAATAATAATTTTGTAGGTACCAGATTTTTTATTACTCGGGTTAGACAAACCATACACTTGACTGCTTATAATATGCGGTAGATAAATAATGAAGGGAAAATAATTATATCGATTTTGACAGCATACCTAGGTACCTATTTTATGAAAAGTGTTTTTTTTTCGCCTGCGGCGCTGAATAACTTTGCCTCCCTAAATCTTTAGTGGTGGTGCGTATCAGATGTCTTAGTTGCATTATTTGTCCGTTTTCGGTAGGTAGGTAATAATATGTACCTATATAGGTAGGTACCTAATAAGAAAACAGTCATACCTACTTACATTTAAATATTTTCAGAAAATTATCGAGCATTACGGTTTAAAAAAACTTTTCTATTTCTGCGCTGCTTAGTCGTCACTTCACTCTCTGCACGCAAACCGGACGGAATTTTTTTAACAATCACCAGCAATAACCAGAGAACACAGAATTAATGGTAACTGAAATAGGTTCCTAACCGATTTGGAGTACCTAACTAACAGGCGACCTATCTAAAGTGTGGAAGCATTTGGAATAGACTTAAACACTTTGTCAAGAATACGCTATTCTAAGCTTGTCCCCCGTTCTGACAATTAGTGCTCTCGGTCTATGCACTGACGCTCATTCAATATTGGTGTATTTGAAGGTTACAACACACTATTGCACGTCTATAATGTGTGTTTTATTTTCGTAGGAAACTCACACATTCAAAACCCTGTTTCAAAATGTACCCAGTGTATTGGGGTATAGCCAATCTGAATTTTATTTATAATCTGTTCTGTGTTTTGATACGTTCCTAAATTATCATAAATTTAGTAGGTAAGTATGATTAATATTTTGTAAGAAAACATTGCATTTTTGTAATATTAAAAGTTTCGATACTTTGATTCAATACCTTTTCTTATGCTATGACATCCCTAACTGAGCTTGTTTATCACATCACATCACTATTAATTGAATTATTGTCATCAATCTGTCCTAATCGCCGTTTCATTCATTTGTATGAAAAAGTTGATTCCTTGTCACTCGGCCAAGCGCGCATAGACGATTAATTAATCGGCCGATCAATAATCGGGTAGATTTACGACTGTTGGAGTAATAATAATATGGCGTTGAAGCTCGCATGGATGGATGAATGACCGCAAGACATGCCCGGCCCGAGTAGATATTATTACATCATACGTCAATGTTTTTAAATGAGATGGCGCTGGCAGCCACATTCCCTCACGTTGATTCAATCTTTAGTAGGTATCTATGACTCAATCGGCCGAGTGACTCCACTGACTTCAAACGAGTACGCGTAATACAACACCACCAAAATGGATGACATTGAGTCAGAAAAACTAATTACTATTATAGAAACAAGACCTGCGCTTTATAATAAAAATTTAAGCACATACAATGACCGCCAATTTAAACATAGATTGTGGCTGGAAGTATGTGAAAATCTGATAACAGGATGGCCGAAACTACCTGCAGATGAAAAAACACAGATATGTACGTATGCATCTTTATTTATTTAAGTAGGTACCTATATTAAATGTTCAATGCATAATATTATGATCGCTTGTTTACTCAGTTTGTACAATATGGATGTGGACGGTAGAGGCAAGGGCAAGCAGACGCTATACCTAATATGTATTTTGACATGTCGTGCTCGTGACGGATTATGATGCACGTTGCGTACTGTCACGCTGTCACGTCAACAAAATTTAGTCTATGGTTTCGTCATTTAGCAGAATGTTTTGAATGATCACTATCTCTATAAATTCAATGGTGCCAACTCTTATGTATTAGTATTATGAATTATTATTCCTTATTCATGCTAATTTCAATTAATTTTAACAGTTTCTACGTGTACGTAGGTACGTTAAAATTACTTGCGATATTATAATATCCATAGATACTATTTTGAACAGAACCCTACCTGCAGAGCAGAGACAATAGATAATATTCTTATAGAAAATACATTGAGCCAACCACTAAAAATAAAAAACACACGATTTTGACATGATTCAAAAATGTGTAGACATGTGGAGTATGATAAAAACGTTCAAAACGCCATGCACCTCATTGTTGTTTTGGTGAAAACCAAGAAAAACGACTATACACACTTTTCCCCCATAGCGGCAGCTTACTGTGGCGTCACGTGATAGTCCGCGACATGCACCACTATATATTTTGCGCTGGACTGAAACCGTATGCGGTTTAGAACCGTGTGCCATGGCATGCTAAAACTTATGATTCTTGTTCATGAAAATATATTTTCACTAAGTTTGTAAGTGTAAGTTGAAGTGTGGTATAAACGGACAAGATCAATAATGCTTGTAATATAGGTACTTTGTGAAAATATATTTTCCATGAACAGAAATCATAAGTTTTAATGGCAAACGGCTCTAAACCGCATACGGTTTCAGTCCATGGAAGGCCTCTTACTCTCGTTATAGGTATCTAGTGAATGATAAAAAATATTTAAATTTGTTTCAGGCATGAAAGTCCAGAAGCGGTGGCAGAATTTGAGAACTAGTTTCAAAAAAGAGTATAATTTACAAAAATATGTCAAGGCTGGTGGCAAAGTTGCTAAAAGACGTAAGATGTACGAATTTTATAATCAGTTACGTTTTCTTGTACCTACGATTAACGAGAAAAAGTCTGGGAGCAAAAATTCGCAAACGGTTACCGAGCAAGATCCAATTTCACTGCCTGTACTCAGTAACATCGAATCGCCGAATTCAGTAGCTTCGTCGACTGTTATAGATATTTCACAAAGTTTTGCAGAGCCACCAGCCCCCATAAACAAAACTAAGCCTAGTGAACCAATAAAACCTTACAGAAAAAGAGTATTACGTATCTTGGAAGACAAAAGTCGTGAAGCAGCAGACGAAGACACACTTTTCCTGTTATCACTAGTACCTTCACTGCAGAGAATGAATCATTCTCAAAAACTAGCAGTGAAGATGCAGTTTCTGCAAGCAATTAGTGAAATTGGCTATCAAGATTCACAACAGACAACTATGAAGTCATCTCCTGGATCAAATTTGTCAAATGCTTCTGAAAACCAATCTGACAGTGATGAAGATATATTTTTGATATAGCCTGTGTTGTAAACCTGAATAAATTTATCTTTTATAAAGATGTGTATTATTTTATGAAATAAATGGGGGGAGGCTGATGTCGTATGACGCCGCAAATATCTCAACGGCATTAAAATTAGCCTTTGTGGCGACCAGGTTGGACCGTTTGTTTTTCATGAACCCTCCAGCGGCGATGGTAAATAATCACAGCCAGCCATACTATAGATCCACCAGTATAAGTTGCTCGCTGAGTGAGGGTGCCACATGCTAATATTTGACATGTCACTCAATAGTTCTAAATTCGAACACCTGATGATTTATGTTGGTATATCATTCTATAGTAGATAATGCACAAAATCGAATTTGAATTTTGCGCGCGGAATATTTCTAGTTCCACCCGATTACGTTACGCAGCACTGTGACAAAATCTTTGTAGTGTTGCCAACCGTACTATGATTATAGTATTTATTTTGTACTATAAATTTCATTTGCGTACTATCACTATGTACGATATAAAACTGGCACCTAGTATATATAGTACGCTCAAAATACTATAATTTTGAATATCGGAAAACATACCTACGCAAAAAATACTACATTTTCGATAATTCCGTACCTACTACTTTAAATTTGTGCTAAGCACTATTTTCGCTATATGTATAAGAAAATACATATGGGGAACCTGGAAAAAAAATTCATGAAAAACCAACCTAAAAAACCCCTTGACCTTGGTTTAAAATGAAATTTCTTGGATTCGATTCATCGGTAAAAAGCCGCGATGACATGGTCCAAGTACGATCCAAGTACAGTTGGACCGACTGCCATCGTAGTGCCATGAGTAGGACGCGGTCCAAGTAGCTTGGATAGGAATAATTAGTATGAAGATGTGTCATACGACCAGTAGCGCACCCAGGGGGGGGGCCAGGGGGCCTTGGCCCCCCCCAAAATATGAAAATCATCAGAATGATTTTACATATTGAAATCGAAAGCCAATAAACTATACCTTGGGCTTAGACAAACAACACGGCAAAAAATTATTTGTAATTCTCCGGCACCCTTTTTAGTAATATTTCTTAGATTTTAATTTCTAATACAAAAATTTCGAAACACTAATGTTAGGTTTTTTTAGAAACCCGTTCCCTAATGAAATTCTCGGTGTCCACCCGAATTCCGGTGGTGGTGGTGGTCATGGCTGGAGAGGGTTGACAGGGGTCTAGCCTGGGGGCCCGGGCTGTGGGGGGCCCGGCGTGTCGGGTTGACCAGATAAGTGAGATAAACACATTTCATAAATTAGCTTTAATAGTAAAAAAAAGTCGCCTGCGGCGCTATTACACTTCATGACTATAAACATTTTAATTTATATAAATGTCCAATATATTTTCTGATTATTATGTGTCGGCAGCTCCATTATTAAAGTAGATGACGTACTGAAAATCGCCAATAATTCACTGTATAAGTACCCTCAATTTCAACTAAAACACAATTTGAAAAACGTTAATGTAGTGTTTCACACTGCCTTTAATCTAAGCGGTGGATAGGGGGCCCGTCAAATACCCTAGCCCAGTGGTCGGCAAACTCATTAGTCAATAGAGCCACATATCAACAGTACAACGATTGAGATTTCTTTTGAGAGCCAAATTTCTTAAACTTAAATTATATACGTAGGTAGTTTAGTTAAAGTCCTAATTAAATTATAGGTAGGTACACTGAATAAAACTGAATATCATACGTAATACTGATCTTATTTATTAATAAAAATTAAATTGTAAGTAAGGTATCCATAAAATTGAATCATGACAATGACTGACAAGCTCAATGTGAATAATGGCCTTGCACCTCCTTGTAAAGTTTGGGTAAGTCAGGTTCGTATGTTGTTGATTTAATTTTAAACACGATTCCAGGTTCTCATCAATAAATCGATTTCTCAATTTACTCTTGATTTCCTCTCTTGGAAATCTTTTTACTAACTACAAAACTTTCAATATTAACATTGTTGAAAGATTTTATTCAGTACCTAATTAAATACAGAACTTTATTTTTCTTGACTCTTCTCCTCAACTGCTTTCTTCCTTGCATCATCGACAGAATATTTAGCGCAAAATTACGAGTTTTTAGTTGTAGTATCTCTCTAAATTTGAATGCGTCAATTTTTCCCGACACATAAATACAGGTCTGGAAGCCATTTAAGTTTTGAATAAACGCGAAGTCTCGGTCTATTCAACATTGTATTTACGGTTATCCTCTTCCATTTTCTTTGCTGCTTCTTTGTAGCCATGTCAAATATGACAGAGAGCATATGTGGCAGAGCCGCACTCAAGGGGCCAAAGAGCCGCAGTTTGCCGACCACTGCCCTAGCCTGAGGGCCCGTTTCAGGATGTGGGAGCCATGGTGTAGGTACACCGAGTGCAATAGACAAAAGACCGATAAACGAGATATAAGGCTGTGTTGTATTGAGTAGGTTGTGTATAATTTAAAGGCAATAATACTTTTGTGTCCATTTTCAATTAATATGTTAGAACCTCAATATTAAAAAACCAAAAATCTGCAACATTCTGCGAAAAGAACGCCGAACGACTACACCCACTACGGTGGTGGTGTAAATCAAAGGAACATTTTTTTCGGTGGAATTCGGAATAAATATTGTATTGTTGTTTTAATTTAATAAAACGTATTTTTTTTTAGTACTTATTCCACTTTTATTAAATAGATTAGGACCGGTTTCGTCCGCCTCTGAGGGACATTTTCAAGTAGTTGAAAATGTCCCTATGTATATCGCCATGTATTGTGAAAATATGTAAAAATATTTATATGAAGAAGAAAAAGAGCCTATGGGACTAATTTACATTCTCCTCCTTGGGCCCCCCCCAATAATAATTCCTGGGTGCGCCACTGCATACGACTGCACTTGGATGGCACTCGGTCCAAGTGTACTTGGATCGTACTTGGACCGTGTCAACGCACTTTTAAGCGTTTTTGGTCGAGAAGAGGTACCGACCTAAAGCCGCGTTGACACGGTCCAAGTACGATCCAACTACACTTGGATCGAGTGCCATCCAAGTGACAGCTTCATACTATTTATTCCTATCCAAGTTAACTTGGATGGCACTCGTATGAGACATCTTCATACAAATTATTCCTATCCAAGCTACTTGGACCGCGACCTACTCATCCAAGTTAACTTGGATAGGAATAAATAGTATGAAGTTGTCACTTGTCTTGGATGAGACATCTTCATACTAACTATTCCTATCCAAGCTATTTGGACCGCATCCTACTCATCCAAGTTAACCTGGATAGAAATAAATAGTATGAAGCTGTCACTTGGATGAGACATCTTCATACTAACTATTCCTATCCAAGCTATTTGGACCGCATCCTACTCATCCAAGTTAACCTGGATAGAAATAAATAGTATGAAGCTGTCACTTGGATGAGACATCTTCATACTAATTATTCCTATCCAAGTACACTTGGACCGAATGCCATCCAAGTAGACATCTTCATACTAATTATTCCTATCCAAGCTACTTGGACCGCGCCCTACTCATCCAAGTTAACTTGGATGGCACTCGATCCAAGTTTACTTGGATCCGTACTTGGACCGTGTCAACGCGGCTTTAATAAAAAGGGGTCTCAAAATTTCTCATATTCTCCGTTATTTTTTTTTGGTGAGTAAGACCTATACATTTTCAACAAAACGTGTATTTTTGCTAAAATACTATATTTACGTTTTCTATAATCTAAGATTTACGTACTATAATTCGATGACAAAAAGATGGCAGCACTCTTTGAAAATCTTTGACAGCTGAAGAAAAGTTTTGACGGCTCGGTTTTTATTTTAACTAATTTCAGTATTTATATAAAAGACCATCAGTGTAATAAAATGTTATCTAGCACATATAACGGATTAGCGATTTAATCCTTTAATCAATTATGAATATATTATTGATAACACCATTATTGATACGTGAGTTATTACAGATTTTATAAAAATTCTTACGGTTGCCTATTATCTGTAGGTACATATTATGACGCGCAACGAGATAATGTCATGCTGTTTTTTTAAATTTTTATGTCCACAAGTGATAAGGTATTATATTTTCTAGGTAGCGTATTTGATTTCTTTGTATTACTTCAGTATTTGACATTGTTTGACGTAAGTGTACATAACCTCAATTGTTTTTCAAATTTGTATCCCTCAATAAGATTTATATCCTGCTTCACTATAATATGACGATTCTTTTTATGGTAATAGTGCCGCAGATGCCCGCATGACCTTTTATAACTTTCTTTTTAGACCAAACCTAACCTAACCTAACCTAAAGGTTGAAACAGACACAATTACGATCTGGCACATATGTTAAGAACGTTTTAGTGCCCATGATCGTATCTATGCTATTCCGACATATACATACATATCTGTATACCAGAGGTAAACTATTGTAACTCCAAAAATCGTGAAATGGAGTTATTGTTATATTGTTACCTACTTCATTACTTATCCTGCATACGTGGTAAACAGCTGTAACTCATATTACTCTTATTATAAAAGTTAAAAATTAATAATGTCATTGTAACTCCATAACTATTAGAGGTAAACAACAGTAAGAAAACATACAATTCTTTTGATGAAACTTATAATCGAACTACAGCAGTAAACAAACAAAAAGGTTTTGATAAATAGATAAATTTTATCTTTTTTCCATTCACGAGTGCCACAAGTTGAAAGTTCCAAAAATCACAAATTCGTCTCTCATGTGAAGTTGTCATTTTGGATTTACCGTAGTTTACCTCTGGTATACAGATATTATATGACAGCTATGACTGAGTACTGATAAATGAGCTAAACGGGTTTTTTGGCATATATGTGCCAGATCGTCATTGTGTCTGTTTCAACCATAACCTAACCTAACCTACCCCAACCTAATCGTACCTAACACAATCTTAGTGCATCGAAATGTATGAAAATATCAAATTTAAAATTAACATTTATTAGATCGAAAAATGTCTGCGCCGACAGAAACAGGTATTTAATATTAAAATTGTCTACATGGAATTAAGTTTTCGTAAAAAAAAAATATAAAAACTCATGCAGGCATCTGGGGCATGCCATATCCATTGCGCCATGTCAATGATTTTGGCCATCTTTTACCTGTCTGTCGTTGCTCTGAACAGCGATGGAGTGCTGAGATCAACCAGTCTCAGAGATTTTTGAACCATAATGTCCTTCACTTACCAGAAATATTCCCTTGTAAAAGCCACCCTGGCTTTCTTATGACAAATGGTCGCTTTCTGGTTCAGTAATACATTCAGTAATTTATATTCAGCCAGCGAATTTAAGGCTGCCTCTTCTTCTGTGTGCAACGCAGGGCTCAAAATGACCGGAGCGCCGTTATCGACACACACAATCAATCCCCAAAATTATGTGTCTGAGCTAGATGGGTCATATAACAAAAAATTGAACACACTTATTTTCATAAAACACACATAACATTGGATAATTATGTTAATATTTTCGTAAACTTATCGACCGTTCCGGTTCGTAAAATTTTCCATTTCGAGCGCTGGTTCAACGTGATGGTTTCACCCCTGTATAGTGAATGTAGCTCCTCATTATATCTGGACTTCCAAATGCTGTTTTCTTTAACACCACAAAGGGTGTTACTTCTCAGGACTCTCCTTTCCTCATCTTTATCATCCTCTCACCTTATATGCTGAGTGCAACCGCTCCATTCTCTTACTTATGTTCTCCATATTACTATTAGGCACAGGAGAGTTTTATATTGAGTTGTTTTGGTTTTCTTTGATAAGGAAGCTTTTGTAGACCAAAATAGTATTTTTTTATTGCTTGCTTTATTAGTATTTGTGAAAAGGGACGTGAAAGTCTATTCCAACTATGTAACTTCACAACACTGTTTCGTTATATTTACTAGGTATGAAATTAACCGCAACATGTTACTGACGTATTCTGTGTGCTGCGTACCTTTCGTTATCTAAAAGCCGAATCTTTTAATTGGTACCCCTATTTAGATCTTCGATCAAACTCAACATGCTTTGGATGAGGTTTTTGCGATGTTCCGCTTGTCCCCTCGCTAATGTCACAATATTAACGGTTACTTGTAATTTGTATGTAAAACATTTCACCGTGGCACAGTTCACCGTGAGCTTTCTTATCGGAAAGAGATGACCGTATACTATATATATCTCCAATTTTATTAGATTCAATATGAACATTAATTCAATTTTCATAGCTGATTTTGGCAAGATTCATGAATTCAAGAATGAAAACCTAACCTAATCTAATCTAACAAATAGTCCAGTATATCGGCTATTTTCAAAATTTGTTTGCAGCTGGCTTTCTATAAAGTGTAAACCGACAAAAACCGTGTTTTATTTAGACATGAATTTTATGTCAGTACTATACAACCCAAAGAGGTTGGACGGTCTTTAATATACAGCCATATATTTCCGATACAACATTTCACGGTGAAGTGTGATACGGCGAACTGCATACGTACAAGTTTCCGGATACGGATATTGACTGCTTAAAAGAGTTATCTAATTTATACATTAAAAGTGGTATTTTTGAAGTTGCATATTAAACGGGTAGCATGCATACAATTTTACATTATTTTGGAATAAACTGTTTTATTGGAATAGGCTTGCTGACATAAACAAATGATTCCAGAGTTACAAAAAATTTGATCCCTACGCTAAGGATGCTATTGTAAAACTAGCAAATATTTTGTTTTGACTTTTTTTAGACTAAAAAGCATCTCAAAAAGGGTATTCATATAACACTTCAGTTAAAACAAATTGTGTTAGAACCTCAGAGTAATGACATATAGAGAGCGTCTATTTTTCGGCAAAATGAAGCCATGTTTCTTGCGTATAACGCACTGTAGAACCTCGATTTTATTATTATCAACTTAACCATGAAACATTATACCATTGTGTTGGTTCTCAGTACGGCTACCAAATAGTTACCCATAATATGTTCTACTAAAATAACTAAAAATAATTATCACTAACTTAATACTTAACACAAAAACCATAAATTTTAGCAACACATGCTCGCAGTTTTTAAATGAATGTAATGAATCAAATCCATTTTTACCGGCGACGCTTACAAAAAATATTTAATTCAGCCGTAGAAATTCTTTCTATCTCTAATGCATAGTGCGGAGATATAAGCATGCCGAATGCTCATTCACTCTCATTTATAGTTCATTTTTATTCAGGCCTTGGTGACAATGATTAATGTATATTTACAATGAATAGCTTTGAAGAATAGCTATAGATAATAGAATACACCAATTTTACTTATATTTTTTGTAAATGTCAAAATAATGTCCTTAAAATTTATAATGTGATCAATTTATCCTTTAAGCAGTAGAATCCAAGAATGGATAAATCAAAGCAGCAGCCGAAAGAAGCAGAAAGACTGTTCAGTGGAAAAGAAGGCCACGGAGACAATGAGATAAGACATTTATTTGAAGAATCTGCAGCTCTAAATGTATATGATAAAACTACAATAAACTTAGCCGCTGGATGTCCAGGACCTGATTTACTTTCGCGTCTTCCGGCCATCTTCAAAGCTGCCACTCAACATCGAATGGTAAGTTACTAAGATCATATTATGAAAATTACATGCCAAAGCCATGTTCCTTTTTCTTCTCTCTGTACAATATCCCAGTGGCGAAGGGTGGAGGTAGGCTGTTAAGATCCGCCATAAATAGTGCACATTAAACTTTGTCTGCTATACGTATTTGTTTTCATTGAAATGAGACAACAATTTATAGATGGTGTTGGTTAGTTTTTAAAATTCAATTAAACCCTGCGAAAACCAAGCCATAATAGATAATAGTCAAAAAATAGTCGTCTATCTATAATATATTTAAAATTATGCAATTAAATTATACATCTTTATGCACTAATGGCGCTGTGAAACAATGAATTTTGAAACCCACCAGGGTAAATGTTTAAATTTAACTGTTTGCAGCATACTTAAAAACCAATACAACTTACTATCGTATCGTATTGGGCCGTTGATTAGCATGTTAACCTTCATTTCAGGAATCAGAAGAGCAGAACAACTTCTACCTCTTTCAATATGGACCGACTGCCGGCTGGAGTGGTCTGCGAAATGTGCTGGCAGAATTCCTCACAAAGAATTACGGCGACACTGTGAACAGGTCAGGCCAAATTAATTCGACTAAAACTAAAATCTATTAGAATACAGTACTCTCTCAGTAATGCGCCTCCCCAAAAACCAGACAAGTGTCCAATTAGTGAAAGCGATGGATTATAGTGCATACATACAAAATATCTTCTTCTTCTTCTTCGGCCATATCCGCCCCTTAATTGGAGTATATAAACTCCAGGCTGTAGTGGTAGAGAAGTTCAAGACGTATTTTTTTGCTTCAGGGCCGATTTGTTCCTGTCATGTGGCGCTACATATGGCTTACAGCTAGTGGTGAGCTGCCTGCTGGCGCCCTCCGCTGTCATATTCGTCGAGGAATACACCTTCATGATCGCCCTTCACCTTTTCAGAGAGTTTCCGTCTTTCAGTATTGTTAAAGGTGAATACAAAAATGCCTTCGTCCAGGTCTCGATAGAGATTTATTGAACATTAACTTTGCCTCATAAAAAAAATATTTAAATAGGTACGGTATTGTGACCATAAAGCTTGACTTGATATAAATAAAAAGATTTCAAGTTAAAATATTACTTTATTAAATATAAATACATTAAAAAATATTCAAAAATTTATTCTATTACATTTATTAAATTACAATTAAATGGTACAGTAGAACCTCGATTATCCGGACCTCGATCATCCGGATTTTCGATTATCCGCATTATTTTTAATATTACCGATATGTGTCATCAAAAAGAAAACGTGTCGTATTATCATTAAAAGACAAATTGGATATAATCGATGCTTTGAAAAGCGGTGACTCAGGATGTTATCTATCTAATAAATATGGCGTCGGAACGTCAACTATCTCGGATATAAAAAAACAAAGTGAAACTATTATGAAGTTTACTAATTGTTTACGGTCAGAAGATGGAAGCTCAGAGCGGAAAGTTATGAAAAGATCAGGAAATAAAGAAGTTGAAGAGTGTATTTTTATGTGCATACAAAGACGAAAGAGTCACGTCGGTAATACAACCGATGGATCAGGGTGTAATAGAAACAATCAAACGTTTATATAGAAAACATATGCTTCAACGATTATTGCTAGCAGACGAAAATAATGAAGAAACAGTTATCAGTTTCTATGTGTATTTATATGTAAATCTAGACAAATATAAATTATTCATACTGTCTTTCCCTGTCAATTATGATTTTTTTTTTCGATTATCCGAATTTTTCCTTATCCGGACTATCTTCATCCCCAATTAGTCCGGATAATCGAGGTTCTACTGTAATGTAAAATTACATGTTGGTAATAATCGGAAGAAAACTTTTTAACCAAAGAATCGACACTAATAATGCGCTTTGGCAAATAACTGTAATGTCATAATATGTTCCTTATTTAACCTCATTATGTCTTTCCACCAATTGACAGTTAAAATTAAATTTAGTAATCTTATACTTTTGTTTTTCCAGTGCCACTGACACCTGACGGAGTGGACGTGAAGAAATTCAAAGAAATCGCCACTCGCGCGAAGGCAAACTCACAATGCAAAGTTAGTGAAGAGAAGCCATTCTGGGCAATGTTTTACACAATTCCCAACTTCCAAAATCCAACTGGATGTTTACTATTACCAGGTTTGTGAAAACAATATTATAGTCATCGAGTCACCATTCGCTATCGCTTCTGGGGGCACCCGTATTTTTTTTATAATCTATTTTCATTGCTTCTCTCTATGAGGACATCAAATATACCTATCATGTGTCCTGATCTTTAACTCAATATCGGTTTGAGCTCAGTTAGTTCTGCTCAAAGGCGACTTGACAAACCAGGGCATCGGACATAGGAAGGTAGTTTAGATCAGTGGCGAAGGGTGGAAGTAGGTTGTTTAGATCCTTAAAACCTTAAACTTTGTCAGTCAAACGTATATAGTGTTTGTTAGTTTTTTAAATTCAAATAAACCCTGCCTAACCGAAGCTATAGTAGATAATAGTCAAAAAATATTTGTTCATCTATAAAATATCTAAAATTATACCATTTGATTAAACCATACATAATTTAAAATATTTTATAAATAAAAGAATATCTTTTATCGATTATGGTTTGTTTTAAGCAGGGCTTAATGAATTTAAAAAAACTGACCAATACCATATCTAATAATAATATTATTTCTTAATTCAATGAAAACAACTGACTGAAAAAGTGTGCACTATTTAAATTTTCGAGCTATCGTCCATAACTATTATGTGCCAACATACATATCTAAACTATTATGGTTTGGTTAGGTAGCGTTTAAGAGCATACATAAGTGAAACGGCAAATAATTTTCAACAGTAGGTGGAACGAAATTTCGCAGTCGTCGCCAATCGGAGACTGACAGTCGAGGTGTGAGCACGTCAATTTGTTTTGTGATGGCGTCGGAGGAATATATTCTTAAATCATGTAAAGATGACTAAAAAACGTTCCGCATGTACTTGAAAAAGAAAACATGTCAATGAATATACTATTATTATTATGAATATAATAATAAACATAACATTAAAAGGACGCATGTTGAATTTTTATGACAAATTATATTTCGTTCGGCTCACGTCATTTGCACAATCCGCGCATCGCCTAGTCACAATCTTTTTAGACCATGCCTCAGCTGAAGTATAGTCTTAATTTCATTTATAATAACTATTATGGGGGAACATACATACCTAAACTATTATGGTTTGGTTAGGTAGGGTTTAATTGAATTATAAAAACTAACTAGCATCTGCAAATTGTATTCTTAGTTAAATGAAAACAAATAAGTATGATTCACAAAGTTTATTGTGCAATATTTATGTCGAGTCTTAACAGCCTGCCTCCACCCCTAGCCACTAGTATAGACTTGCTCTATTTCCCCATGTCAAGGGATTACCTGTAGCGGGAATCTATCCACTTGCTTTGGCACATTTTCTTTATGGACTCATTTTATAGCATTCTGGAATCTACTGGAATGGTGTTCCTGATTGGCCGACTTTTTTTGCCAGATTGTCTGCTTTCATTTCCCTCAATTCCTATAATTATTATATCCTACGAGAGGCCACTCTCCATCCAGCCAGTGAATGAAGACCCTCTTTGGTGGTTGGGTGTTTTACATCTTGAGACATGGCCTGTCCAACGGAGTGGCCCCTCTTTCATGTGTGTGATAACGGGGATATCACCGCACAGTGTTTCATTAATAGAAGAGGTAAAGATATCCAGAAACAAAACCGGATATGTTAGTACGGAGTATTCTCGAGTGTGGGGATGTAGTATGAAATGCTCTTAAATTTATATAAGCGAGTAACTGCAGCAAAATTTTGTAAACCACTTTGGAGTCGTGTTATTATGACAGCGTTTTGCGCAGAGAAGTAAGTTCAACCGTCATTATCGATGTTGTTGGGTCTTGTTAATAACTTTGTCTGTTATCACAAGACCTGTGCCGACTTTACTCTTTTCTTTTGAGCCATCTGTTTAGAAATGGGTCCATCCCACATCGTGTCCGGAAACTTGTACGTATGCAGTTCGCCGTATCACACTTCACCGTGAAATGTTGTATCGAAAATATACGGCCGTATATAAAAGACCGTCCATCCTCTTTGGGTCGTATAGTACCTACTTACATAAAATTCATGTCTAAATAAAACACAGTTCTTGTCGGTTTACACTTTACAGGAAGCCAGCACCAAACAAATTTTGAAAATAGCCGATATACTAGATTATTTGTTAGGTTAGGTTAGGTTTTCATTCTTGAATTCATGAATTTTGCCAAAGTCAGATATGAAAATTGAATTAATGTTCATTTTGAATCTAATAAAATAGGAGACCGTGTAGTATACGGTTATCTCTTTCCGATAGAAAGCTCACGGCGAACTGTGCCACGGTGAAATAATGTTTTACGTACAATTTACATGTAACCATTCCACTTACCTCTCGCTCAGAATTTTTTCCGTAGACTGTTTAGTCTACAATCGGCCACAAGGCCCAAATTATATAGTAATAATAGTGAAATAATCATGATAACAGTCATATCAAAATACAAATATGTATTCTGACATTAACGCAATCAGAGTTGGGGGGGGTCGCCAGTCTTTGTAATGGTTGTTCTTACTGCGGAGATTTTTGACCTCTACTGTCCAGAAATAGCTCTGTTACCCTCGAGTATCCTTTCACTCCTGCACTCCAAGCTCGTGGCATCCTTCACCTGGTCACTCCGGCGAGACAACAATATGCACTAAAGTCGTCAGTTAAAAATTGAAAGTGTGGCAAACCCACTTATGCTAATGTCAAGTTGATCAACATTCCTATGATTTGTTATGTAATAAAAGTGTATTCATAATATGTGGGTATACAAATTAATTTAATTACACCTCTTAATGTATACTTCCTCGTAATGTATGTACATTAAAACAGAAACAGATATGTCCAACTGGTGACTCGCAGATCTCTACGAATCTATTCGAAGTGTGAATTGATTTTAACTGTGTTATCCATGGCAAAAAATGCTTTATCACAACAGCGCATCTATTCTATACACAAGACTACTATCGGCCGTTATTGGCGATTAACGAGGGTAGTTTACAGTGGCGAAGGGTGGAGATAAGCTATTAAGATCCGCTACAAATAGTGCACATTATACTTTGTTAGTCACACGTATTTGTTTTTATTGACGACTACAATTTGCTAATGGTTCTGGTTAGTTTTTAAAATTCAATGAAATCAAGCCTAAACTGAGCCATAATAGTTTAGGTATGTTATAGGCTATCCGATAAAAATAGTGCAAACTTTTCAGTCATACTTAGGTATTTGTTTTCGTTGAATTAAAAATACATATTACGGATGGCGTTTGTTAGTTTATTAAAATTCATAAAGCCCTGCCTTAACCAAACGATAATCGATAAAAAATATTCTTCCATCTGTAAAATATTATAAAATATGTATGGTTTAATGGCAGAATTTATAGATAAACGAATATTTTTTTGACTATTATGTACTATGGCTTGGATTAGGCAGGGTTTAATTGAACTAACAAACACTATTTACACACTGTAATCTTAAATTCAATGAAAACAAATACGTTTGACTGACAAAGTTTAGTATGCACTATTTATGTCAGATCTTAACAGCCTACCTCCACCCTTCGCCATTGGTAGTTTTTCATATGTTTGTATTGAAGTATTATAATTTTATTGTTACAATAAGTTAGCTGTCTAAACAGTCAAAACTGTCTATCTCGTTCTAAAATTTAGCACAGCCAAGAGCGGTGCCGTTAAAACATAGCACTTATTGTAACAATTACAACTAACTTATTGTAATTGTCACAATAAGTATTAATACTTCGATACAAAAATATGAAAAACTACCCTCGATAACTGCCGATAGCGGCAGATAGCAGTATTGTGTATAGAATAGATGAGCTGATTTGGAAGAATGAAAACATTACCAAAACAAATAAAATGCGTATAGTACAAGGCCTGAACAAAAATGAACCATAAGTGCGAGTGAGTAAGCATTCGGCCTGCTTACATCTCCGCTCTATGCGTTAGAGTAAGATAGAATTCCTTCGGCTGAATTTAAAAAATATGAAGACGTCGCCGGCAAAAATTGATTTGGCTGATTACATGCATTTAAAAACTGCGAGCATGTGTTGCTGAAATTTATTGTTTTTGTGTTAAATATAAAGTTAGTGGTAATTATTTTTAGTTATTTTAATAGAACATATGGTTAACTATTTTGTGTTTTAATTTGGTGGTCTTACTGAGAAGCAATAAGATAGTATAACGTTTGATAATAATAAAATCGTTCTACTGTGCGTTATATGCTAGAAATGCGGCGTTATTTTGCCTAAAAATAGACTCTCTCTATAATATCATTACTCTGAGGTCTAGTATGATTCCTCGTCTTCCCAATCTATGAAACTTTTGACCTGCTCTTTTTTTTCCAAAGCTTTTCCTCAATGTGTGAACTGATCAAATTCTTTCCTCTATACAGGTGTTGGGCAATGAGGCTCCGATCTAAAAAGGTTGGACATCTCTGTATTAGATTACCTTGCCCAACTGACCCTCCATATTTGGCAATACTCCCACGACACGAGTTTCTATAAATGTTTTGTTTTTATTTGACTATGATACAACATGATTTAAATTATGCATTCGACACCCACCTTGTCAAAATTCGTGACAAATTTATTCGCCTTATGTTTGCATTTTCGTATCTACATAAATTTGATTATCTCATAATTATTAAATTGTAGTTTGCGTTTTAAATTCAATCTACACAGTTACTGCAACTTTTGTATGTGACTCCCACTGTTTTGGTTTTAAAATGTATTTTATATTTGTATTGTATTTTACAGTGGCGAGGTTGCCTGTTTAAGATCCGCTATAAATAGTGGACACTAATCTTTGTCAGTCATATGTATTTGTTTTCATTAAAATAATACTACAATTTACAGGTGGTGTTGGTTAGTTTTTAAAATTCAATTAAACCCTGCGAAAACCAAATGATAATAGATAATAGTCAAAAAATACTAGTCTATAAAATCTATAAAATATCTAAAATTATGCAATTAAATGACACATAATTTTAGATATTTTATAGATAGAATAATATTTTTGGTACTGTTCGGTTAAAGCGGATACAGCGGAAAACGCATTTTGAAAATAGCCGATAAACTGGATTATTTGTTAGTTTGGGTTAGTTTAGGTTAGGTTGAGTTAGGTTAGGTTAGGTTTGGTTAGGTTAACCTAACAAATAATCCAGTTTATTGGCTATTTTCAAAATGCGTTTTCCGCTGTATCCGCTTTAACCGAACAGTACCATATTTTTTTCTACTATGGTTTGGTTTATTCAGTGCTTAAGGGGGAAGGTGTTCCATGTCAGCTATTTTCTGGTATTTTCGGAGGTTAAGCCTGAATCTTACGTAAGATTTATAGAAAAACTATTTATATAATTATGAAGCTTATTCATCGGCAAATATTTATGTCAAACATTTGATAACTGCATAAAGTATTTTTATGACGTAAAATAATATTCTTTGGAACCTTGAAATGTAATAATTGATAACGAAGCCATATTTTTGTGACATTAATAGACTGTGTTGATAACCGTTTTTTCCACTAAATATTATGTCAAAACGTTTATTATAGATAGCTTTAATGTTATCAAACATAATGTAGTAAAATATATTCAGTATAATTATAATATTTGCAGTTTCTGTTGGCTCTAAATCTAACGGAATCGACTGGATATTTTGTTATTAAAATATGCGATAATTATAGACATTCCAAATAATCTAAAGCTACGTATCAGAAGGGTTATCATTAATCATTGAATAAATGATGAAATATCTTGTTAAATATAAATTTATAATACTAAATAGATACATTTTAAAAACAACCATTTCACGAAATATTTGACCAACTCGATGGGACGTCAGACCGCCTGCAAATTTGGCGTTAGATGTATGGAATCTTTAGCTGGTGCTATTTTCACTTCATATGACCAAAAAAATACGCCAATCCACGAATATTGTATAAAAATATGTTTATAAAAGTGAATGCTACAAATTGAGCACAAAAATATGTGATACAAACATAAATTCGGACAAATTATTCAAAAGGAAAACATATTTTGACATTTGAGGACAAAACAAAAAAAAATCTGAAGAAATTTGTATTTGCGTCAATTCTACGTTATGTCATACTAAATCATACATTACAATTTTTAACACTGTTGCAATCTATTTTGCCTAATATTGCAACATAGCAATCAGTTTTCTGTCCCTTTCTATAACTATCTCCCTCTACATTCAAAATAATTATGATTGTAGTAGGTATGTATTTTATAAATTGTGATAGATTTTATTTTATTTCAGTGAAATATATCAGGTCGTCCAGTATTGCCATATCTACTAAAATATTATTGGATTGATATTTTAGTAAATAATTGAAAGAAGTTTTTCACCATTTGTATCTACTATTAGTTTTACTATTTTTATTTAATAAATAATACACATGAGGTTTTACGAATTTCACATTTGTTATTAAACATACTTACATAATTTAGAACACCTCAAACACATCGCGAAGTAAAAATATCTATATTTTTTACTTAGCCAAATTATGAATCTACCTAGGTTAGGTACCTACTGATATTTATATTACAGAAAATTTAACTTTTACTAAATTATGAATTTGCGAGATTATAATAATACAGATGAGTTTAAAGAATACTTTCATCAAATAATAACATAATAATGGATGCCTGTACTTACATAATATTTTCCAATGAAATATTTTTTTCTTTTAAATTAACTTTAATTTCGAAAGTTTAGCCTGGCAATACTATGAACGTCATTTATTTCAGCGGGAATGCGAAATTTTCATCCTCGGTTTTTGACATAGGTACCTAACAATATTATCACAATTATTTATATCGATTGTACTTACAAAAAATGCCACGAACTCACTATCCGATGGCTGGAAGTTCCAAAAAAAGACGTAGGAAAAAAGATGGAAATATTAATACATTAAAAACACAAAGGTTTGAATTTATTATTTTATAATTTGACATAATTATACATAGTTGAAAAAACCACATTTCACAGAAAATTTTGGTTCACAATATTTATTTATCTTGCAAAAGGAAGTTTTGCGTATTACTTATTAATACACACAATTAAGTATAATGATCATTTGTACTTATATTATGTTTGTGCCATGTCTTATTCGAAATTAGTGTGTCTGTGACAAAAATTATAATCTGGTACAATAATTAATAGCAGCTATACATTTTGTTTTCTGTTAACTATCTACTAAACTAATATTTTTGAATGTATTATAGTATTGATATATTGCCGAAGACTATGCCTGAGCATGGAAATCCTCAAAGCATACTACCTGAACCAGAATTTCATCCCACATTTGAACACGAACACGAAGAATTTATTATAGAAAATGAAATTGAAGATTCAAGCCCTAAATTCCGTGTAGAAGGCCGTAGAATTATAGACTTTTCATATTTTTTCCAACAACTTCAATTAATTAGCCACCATGATTCTCCATTTAATTGTAATTTATCACATTTAGAAATTTTTGGGGAAAATCGGGATAACTTTAGTAGTACATTTTTTATCCAATGTAAACTTTGTGGTAAAAAATTAAAATTATATACCACTGAAATGAACAAAAACAAAATGAATCTGTGTGACGCATTTGTATCCAGTATAATCAGTATCGGCAGTGGATTTTCAAATCTGGAAGAAATGTGTTCAGCAATTGACGTACCATCGATTACAGCAAGAACATACAGAAAGAGTCAACAGAAGGTGTACGAGTGGTTTGAAGAAACCAAAAATAAGAGTATGGAAAACGCTGCGAAAGAAGAGCGACAACTTGCAATCGAAAATGGTGACGTCGATTCTTCTGGTATTCCCATGATATCAGTTGTTGCAGACGGCTGTTGGTCGAAACGTTCATACAGATGCAATTATTCCGCAGCATCTGGCGCTGCCACGATCATTGGTCAAAGAACCGGAAAGATTTTGTACATGTCAGTGAAAAATAAATATTGCGATTTGTGCGCCAAAGCTAAAAATAAAAATATCCCTGCTCAACAACATAAATGCTTTTTAAATTACACCGGTCCGTCAGCTGGAATGGAATCTACAGCAATATTAGAAGGCTTTAAAGAATCTATTAATACACATGGATTGATTTATTCAAAATTGATTGCTGATGGAGATTCCAGCACATACAAAAAAATTCTTGATTGTCACCCATATCCGAATGTAACTGTCGAGAAAGTTGAATGTAAAAACCATTTAATTAGAAATTATTGTGGCAAAATAGAGGCATTAACCAAAGACACAAGATATCCCTTGAATGTAAGAAAAATCATTGCGTCAAGAAAAAGACGTCTGCGGAAAGCCGTCATAGGTGCAATCAAGTATAGAAAACTACAAGATAGTACTTTCGAAGAAAAGGTTATCGCTTTGAAAAAAGATTTAATTAATGGACCGCACCATGTTTTTGGAGACCATACTTCTTGTCTACCATATTTTTGTACAAATGAACCAAATACAGAGGACATGCTTGATGTAAATTATGTACCAGCATTAAAAGAATGCAGTCTATTTTCTCAATTAATGATATATAATTCTCGTTTGGTGCTAAATTCAAAAAGTTTAATTTATAATTTTTCTACTAATATTTCAGAATCTTTTAATAACATGATTGCAAAATTTGTAGGCAGCAAGAGAATTAACTACTCTCAAAGACAATCGTACATGGGACGATGTGCAGCGGCGGTAATCGCATTTAATACAAATAAGTTACATTGCACAATTCAAAAACAAGTTTATAAAAATAGCCCAAAAGCCTTCATAAATCGCTTAGAATCAAGAAGGTTGAAAAAAAATAAAAAAAAAATAGGAAAACCTTGGCGAAAACCAATACATTCTGTTCCTTTATCTAATCCAGATTATGGAGAGAGTTGCCAAAAACCTGATATGGACAAAAATCAATATCAATTGTTAAAAGAAACTTTTTTGAAAAAACTCAAACTGACAAACTATGAGAGGAGGGATATAGAAAGACGCACTGTATTACAATCTGAATGTGCAGAATGGCTAGAAAGGCGACGAAACCTTCTTACTGCCTCTGTTTTTGGAAAGGTGTGTAAGCGGCGAGAAAATACAAAATTTGGGCCTTTGGTAAAACGTTTATTATATAGCCAATCATTAGCCAACGTGAAAGCGGTAAAATATGGTAAAGAAAATGAATCAATAGCTTTACAACAGCTTAGTGTACAAGAACGAATTAAGATTGAGAGATGTGGATTGTTTATCGATGATGTGTATGATTTTATCGGTGCAACGCCAGATGGCATCAGCGATGATGATACAATTATTGAAATAAAATGTCCTTTCTCAGCTGCTGGAATAAGTGCAGATGAAGCTATTGTACAGAAAAAAATTAAATTTTGGAAAGTAGATAAAGACAGGAATATGGTAATAGATAAAAATCACGATTGGTACTTCCAGATTCAGGGGCAGCTTCATATTACTAAGAAAGATGTCTGTTTATTTGGAGTTTGGACGGGACATAATTTTCCTGTTAAAATAGAATTAATCAAAAAAGACGAGACATTTTGGATTGAAAAGATTGAAAAAAAGATATATCACTTTTATATGAATTGTCTACTGCCAGAAATAGTAGATCCCAGAACCAGTAGATCTATGAATATTAGAGAACCAGAAAGGCTGACTTTCTAAATTTTTATTTTAAATTTTATTATGCTTAATATATTTTCAACAAGTCTATAGTACATCACTATTTTATAGTTCATCAAGATATATCTAATTTACTAATATAGTTTACTGTTACTAGACACCCACAACGAGTGTAATTTTATGAAATTCAAAATAATATGTATACTTACATCTAAATAATGATACCTAAAGATCTTGCTGGCGATTCCACTGTGCCATATTTTGTATAAGCATTCGTCTCTGCAGCCGTGGAGTTTGGTCCCGTGTAAAAATTACATTTTGTTCTCAAGGTCAAAAACCAAATTGGTTGTGCCAATGGCTTATAACCATTCCTCATAAATGATTATAACTGATATCACCTCATAACTGATCAGTGCCATGCACGAGTTAACTCGCGGGATCTTTTAAACGTCATAACTTCTGAATGAACTGTTTGTGTATATTTTCTTAACAATATTTATCATTTTAGTGTGAAAAAATTCACGTTAAACATGTTGATTTGGTAAATTTTCACAAATATTTATCATTCTATTCTTATTTCATATTTTTTAAGGGATTCATTTTATTCCAAAAATAACTGACCTACAAGTACCCACCTGGTAAAAATTGGATTTGGATTGGATGGAATTTCCTAGTAGATTTTCCAACTAAACAACATGACGCTTTCTATATATTATTTACTGTTAGTTTTGAAATTATTGTATTTGAAATAAATAATGTATCAATAATACACATAGAAATCAATAGATATATAAAATAGATATCACAGTTTAAAAATCAGAAAGATCAATGCATATTACCATTGTTTATGTTACAATATAAAACAACATTTATCATTGAACGTAGGTACCAAGAAAAATAGACTTCATTAAAATGTGTCAATATAGTATATACCCGATATAATTATATAAATTATTATATTGTTAATTACTCTGTGGGGTCCATATATAGTATATACTGCTTCAATAGTAATTTAATTTTGTACTTGATTTACTTATTATATGTACAAATGTAATATACTTACCTACTTATTAGGATATATCTTGGTGAATTTTAAAATAAGAGGAAATTAAATGGAGGTCATCGTGTCTAACTATATGTCAGCCGTTGTTAAGTCTTATATAAATATTTATACATTATTAAATTGTTTTTCTGTTTTTTATTGATGTAAAGACATGGCATGTATTCAAAGTAATAACAAATTAGCTGTGTACTATTTATTTAACTTATATTAAAACCCCAAGATTGATTTCGTCTTACGACATATTTTATTCTTCTAAGTTTTACTATGACATTGTAATATGAACCATGGATATAGTATAGTACTTAAAAAAATCAAAACTGGTAATATATTATTTCAATATTTAATTGTCAATTTTCATTTGAAGTCAGCATTTAATTACTGGTATAACACATAATTATTAACTGATATCTACAACTTCAGATGGACAAATTAATTGATATATCATATTTTCAGTTTTCATTTCCTTTCAACAATGTATTCATTCTAGCAGCTATTTTAAATATCTTACTAGTTTTTATGTCATGGCACCTTACAAAGGCTCCGAGCAACCGTATACTGAGCTTCGAGAACAGATGTTTACGACGGATACTGGGTGTGCGGTAATTTTAGAAGTAACGGGAGATAAAAGAACGCACCAAATAGCCTCCCATCACGCTGAGAGTGAATACGCAACTTTGTACCTGGCCCGGCCACGTGCTGCGAGTGCCTGAAGAGAATCCCAATCTGGTTTGCCTGTTCTTCAAGCCAACCGGATTCCGGCGTCCTGGATGGCCGCTAAATACTATCTATATAGCATATCTGGCGGAGTTACGGACTGCTAGTATGACCTGGAACGATGCAAAAAAACTAGAGTGACAGAGATTCTTGGAGGCGCCGCATTGTATCCATATGCTGCAACTAAGATGCGGATATAGCCGAAGAGAAGAAGTAATATACAGTATCTAGAAAACTTAAAGCCTTTGAAATGTGTGTGTATAGATACATGCACCTTTCATTGGTGTTGGAAAGACAATTTTTCTAATATCAAAGTGATATTGAGACTGAAAAAGACAAGACTTGGAGAGTAAGCTCTACCAAATGACATACCTAATATGATACAAGTAACTGATATGCACAATTATATTATATTTTATATTACGAATCAAAATAGCAACTTTTATATCATTATCGATAATAAATTTAGTGCAAAAATGTTTTTATAAAATTGTTTTATTTTTTAAACATTAGTCACTTTATATTTACCTTGTGTAATTGTACTATTAAATCTATAAAATGGGTGTATATGCTTTATGGTCGACGTCATAAATCACGCCATGTTCGAATCGTACGCCGAAAGTTGGATTTATTTCATTATTAATTAAAAGATTTATTTCATTCCATCTTATTCATATGAAACCGTCGACAAGCAAAGATCTCGGTAAACATTTTCTCCATCTGCAAAAAACATAACATAGGAACTGTTAATAGTGTGATTTTTAATCTTTTATAGTTGGCGACTGTTTGAAGAGTGGTAATTAAAACGGATTAGTGATAATACAAAGCATCAAAAAAGATTGATTAACTAAAATAAAGTAATCAGGTAGGTAACATGTTTAATAACAACTAGAACGCCTTAGATTATATCAAACAAATATATATGAAATCACAGGTTTTATATAATTCTGGAATGAATGTAACTAACCTCAAAAAAAGGATTGTATTACGTCGGAATTATGAAACATTGAAAGCATGTATAGACTAAGAAAACAATAAATAAACACTTGAATAATATATGCAAAACACACAGAATACTACGATAGTAATAAATAACATAATATTGTACTTACAGATAGTGTTTCTTATTCCTGATATAAAACACAATTGTTTTAGGTACCTTGCAATTTGTAAACATAATATTTGACACTTTTGACAGCAGAGAGATTTTTATATTAGTCTATGGCCAAAAATACGGATTTATTTGGCCGGCTAATAAAAAGATTTTAATAAAGCAAGAACATTTTAAATATGCGACAAATAAATAAAAGTATATATAATATAGTTGTTAAAAAAATCTGTGTACATTATAAAATATATTTAATATTATAAATACATATATTTTTTAAATTTATGTTATAATTTGTAAACGACGAAGCACGTCAGCTAATACGCATAGTAAATGTTTAAACTTCGGTAATCAAATTCGAATGTGACAGAAAGAGAAAGAATAACTTTTTAATCATATTAGCATGCGTAAAAGAGATGTAACATAATATCACTTTCACTTTAAAAATCATACCTAGTATTCAATGTCATAGTTCAACTTTAAATGAAAAAACAGAAACTCTAGGTAAGCATGTGTGCCCTTAATGAATTTAAAAAAATGAACCAACAATATGTGTAATATGTATTCTTAATCCAACGAAAACAAATAAGTATGAATGAAAAAGTGTGCACAATTTTGTCATATCGCCGAAAGTATACCAAAACTATTATGGTTTGCTTTAGGCATGGTTTAGTTTATTTTTTAAAACTAACACCATCTGTAAATTGAAGTCTTAATACAATAAAAACAAATAAAAATGACTAACAAAGTTTAATGTGCACTATTTATGTTGGATGTTAACAGCCTACCTCCTCCCTTCGCCACTGGTATACCTAGATACGCCCGATTTATAAATACAAACGTATTCATTTTTCTTTTTAAATAGTTGTTATTAATTGTAAAATTTATTGCGATATTTGCACCCATAAGTGGTTGATATACACAGATATCCCAACTCAAAGATGATTCGTTGCTTAGCAACTGGAAAATATGACAAACTGACATTTTCTTCAGCTATATTGTTATGTGAACCATAGAAGGCTCTATCTTCTATATGCAAAATCTTTGTGGCGAATGTCCCGTGGATAATCCACAAGCTATTTGATGCTGAGGTCGATTCAGAGACTCAAGGATGGAAGACGCTATCACACCCCCAAATTGTCCCCATTTGAGGATATTGTCTCTGGGGGCTTCAAGAGGCCGGAACCATTTACAGCGGACTCATAGTAATATGAAAAGGGTCGATTACGAGACTGACACTATAATCTTCAATTTACTATCTGCAATATTTTTTATTATTTAAAAAAAAATTCTTTAAAATAATTTCCATATTATTTTATTACGCCATTGACAAAATATCCGGTTTTTGTACCTCGTCGTTGGTGTGTGAGCTTACACGAGGGGTAGGGGTACGCTTCGCCTGCAGCGTGTCGGCAAGCGCGAGATATTTTTTTTGGCGACAGAAAGTTTTATACCCGCAAACCATAAAAAGACATGTGTCACTCTCGCCCTCCACAAAAGCAGATATAAAATTGTAGAAAAATGTAAACTCTTCACCAGTATTATTTAAAATAAATCGCGCCGCGCCGTTTTCGAAAACCATTCCGAGGTGTTTATTTTGATCACTACCAAAGTCCCGAACAACAGACGATGCCTTCTACTGGCGTACTGAGCGAGAAGGAGAATGCATCTTCTCTCTCGTGCATTTGACGGGAGATGACAACGCCCATCCACCACAGAGGCGTCTCTTCAACTGACCTGAATGGGAAAAGGAGGCGTCGTCAGACCTAGACTGCTCTGGTTTGACTGTTTAGTAAAAGACACAGTATCCCTGAGACTGACAGTGAATGGAGCTTGCATGCAGATAGAGGTGAATTGAGATATTTCTTAGAGACCGCCAAGACCTATAAGGTTTTAATGCCGATGATGATGTACTATGTGGTATCTTCAGATCCAATCAATGCCATAGATCAACTGCCGTATATGGCTAGGCCTTGTACATAGGATGGATAAGTGCAAGAATGACAAAGAAACTGATATTCAGAAAACCGGACAGGAAACAAATACATTGCCAACCTTCTACAAGATAGAGGGAAAGTGTCGAATTATATTTGAAGACCTTGGAAGAAAGTGGGCTTAGACTGACTTGGATGTCTGTGGATGTTAAGACCCACATGGGCTTGTAGTGCCGGGAAAAAGAAGATATTTCTATTCGCCAATATTCTTTTCTTTTGACCATGTCCGATCATAATAGAATCATATGGGTCTTCACAGATTAACAGATTTTTAT
This sequence comes from Rhyacophila brunnea, assembly GCF_057557595.1. NCBI lineage: Eukaryota > Metazoa > Arthropoda > Insecta > Trichoptera > Rhyacophilidae > Rhyacophila > Rhyacophila brunnea. Next base: position 10,578,761 of record NW_028232816.1, on the reverse strand, counting down.
TTTTACGAGAAACGGATGTTAGCCACTTGCTCAACCTATTAGGTCCATACTCTTGACTCCCAAAACAAATTGAAAAAACAATGTGTGTTTGCCAGACCCAGGATTCGAACCTGCGACCCAGAACATTATAAGCTGACACATAACCCACTCGGCTGCCGTTGAAAATGTTTCTATGCACCAACTTACATACTATTAGTTTTCCTGCGGTTGCTGTTATCATGTGTTGTAATAAAAATATTTCCTAAGATTTCCTCTACTTCTAGTTCAAACTCCTTGATGATTTAATTTTCAGACAGCTGTCAGGCTCTGGTAGACACTGCTCGTGAACTGGATCTTCTCGTGGTGTGTGATGATGTCTACAACTTGCTGTATTATGGCAACGATCCAAAGCCACCAGCTCGCCTCTTCTCCTACGACAAACCTTCGAGTCCAGGATACTCCGGAGGCCACGTCATCTCCAACGGATCGTTCAGCAAGATCTTAGCTCCAGGAGTCCGTGTCGGATGGCTGGAGGTCCCGCAGAGAGTGGCGCTACGGCTTAGGCAATCGTAAGTTGTTTTGTTGCAATCATATTGCATATAAAAAATTTATGACGGCAAATTCGCCATTTATTAGCTAAAATTCCAAACGTGCATTATATGAAAGAGACTAGCAAATGGACGTACAATATGTTTAGCTAATCCAAATGCTTCATCACCTACTACACATAACAGTTGCATGTAAATTGTATGTAAAACATTTCACCATGGCACAGTCCGCTGTGAGCTTTCTTATCGGAAAGAGATGACCGTATACTATACTGTCTCCAATTTTATTAGATTCAATATGAACATTAATTCAATTTTCATTGCTGATTTTAGCATAATTCACCAATTCAAGAATGAAAACCTATCCTAACCTAATCTAACCTAACAAATAATCCAGTATATCGGCTATTTTCAAAATTTGTTTGCTGCTGCCTTCCTGTAAAATGTAAACCGCAAGAGCCGTGTTTTATTTAGACGTGAATTCTATGTCAGTACTATACGACCCAAAGAGGTTGAACGATCTTTAATATACGGCCATATATTTCCGATACAACATTTCACGGTGAAGTGTGATATGGCGAACTGCATACGTACAAGTTTCCGGACAGAATGAAATGAAAAATCAACATTCGCAACTTTTTGCAGTGAGAGCCCACCATAGACATTGTGACATTTGACTAAATGATTTTTTGATAAGTTTTCTTCGAATATTTGGTAACTATTTTGTGACCTTCTTCCTTTTTAGCGGAATTATCCAAAGTGGCGGATCAGTGAACAACGTAATGTTTGGCATCATGGAGAGTGTTATTCAATTGGGACTAGCTCAGCAGCAACTCGATTGGTACAAGAAGATCTATAGTGTAAGTGTTGCCTACCGTTATTTATGCCATATATGTACATCTTTTTGGTATAACACTGAATGGCTTTAGACAAGGCGACGCTCTGGCATGCCAGCTGTCACGGACAAGATGATAAGATAATGCAAACAGCACAATGTTTACGAAAGCTGCAGACGTTCTAGTTCACTCAGTTTTACCTGGAAATATTTCCCATAAAGGGGAGGCTTTGCATATTACAGTAGCGAAGGGTGGAGATAGGCTGTTAAGATCTGCCATAAATAGTGCACATTAAACTTTGTTAGTCATACGTATTTCTTTTTATTGAACTATGACTACAATAATTTACAGATGGTGTTGGTTATTTTTAAAAATCAGTTGAACCCTGCCTAAACCAAGATATTATAGTTTTGGTATACTTTGGGTGATAAGACAAAATTGTGCACACTTTTACTTTTATAATTATTTATTTTTGTTGGATTAAGAATACATATTACACATATTATTGGTTCATTTTTTTTAAATTCATTAAGCCCTGCCTGCTCCAAACTATAATAGATACAAATATTATTCTATCTATAAAATATTTAACGTTATGTATGATTTAATTGCATAATTTTAGATATTTTATAGATAGACGAGTATTTTTTGACTATTATCTATTATGGCTTGGTTTCGCAGGGTTTTATTGAATTTAAAAACTAACCAACACCATCTGTAAATTGTGGCCCTGGTTAAAAAAATAGTTAATTAGAAATTATTAGCAATCGTCGGTATACTTCCATTTATTTTAATAATTCGATTGATAAATTGGAGTATCATATCATTATTCATAGTCCTTTCTTTACTCTAGGAAAGAATGGCGGCCATTTGCAGAGCTCTAGAAACTCATCTACCGCCTAATTGCAACTTCAAACCAGCTCTAGGCGGGTATTTCATATGGATCGAGGTTCCAGTTGATGGGGGAGAATTCTTGGCATGGTGCAAGACTAGGGGTGGTCCCGGAGCTGTTCCGTCACTCAGATTCAGTCCATCAACGAAGATATATTCGTACTCCGCAGAGTCCAATGCTGAAATCTTGCAGAGCAGTGCCGGCACGTATTCGCCCGCTATTCGCGTATCTATTGGTTTCCATGATGCTGAGACTTTGGAGAAAGCTGGTGAAGATTTGGCTGCAAAACTTAAAGTCTATATGAAAGAACAGGGGATATCGACTTGATAACATCATTTAAAAATTTTAACCAAATACACGACTTGCTAGTTTTAATGTTTTGATATTATTTACTTTATTTATTTCTTATGGGGCATATGCAGGGAACACACAATTAAGTGTTCTCTGGGCGTATGCATTGTAGCACAGTATGACCTCATTAATTTGACTTTATATAAATTCTGTTGGTACCGCTTTACGGAATGTTATATACAATAATAAACTTTAAACGATGATTATTTGATTACATTCAAACTTTGTTTAAAAACTCTATACTTTGTTTGATAATTATTTTTATTAGTCAGAAAGGTAAACCGAATCAACTATTTCATCGGATATACTAGTGATATGTGGAAACACCTAAAAATTTTTAATACAATGTAGCAATATGAATATATTATGGTGCTAGATATATTTTATATGTGCATTTAAAATGTGATTATTTCGAGGCTATTTTTAATCTTATTATTACTGTTCCTAATGAATACATATTTATATACTTATTATATATTTTTATGTTCAAAATAAATATTTTTAAATGAATGAGTGTTATTCATTTTACATCATTGTGACTATCAAAAGTGCAACAACAAAGTGTAGTTCCTAGGTTTTTCCAGCAGTTCCTTTCAAGCAGTGTTAAGGTCCAATATTAATAATGTACACTAAACTTTTTGTCAGTCATACGTATTTGTTTTTATTAAACTACAGACTACAATGTTTAGATCAGTGATGGCGAACCTATGGCACGCGAATGTTTTATTTTGAATACCTAATAATTAAAAAATATTTGTTTTACAAAAAAGTTTTACAAATAAATATATATTATATAGGTAGGTAGGTATATACTTAATGAAAACATAATGACAATAATAGCCATGCGTATTTTTGTCAGTTTTTAATATTAATTTTAATTGGGAAATGGAAATGATGAAATTCATGCATAATTGACAGATCGCTTTGTAGTAGAAAAAAAAGCAGGCGAATACTCTTCAAGAATAAGCATTACCTTTCATTGCATAGGTTGGTCCTTACGCTTTATGCAAACACATGTAATATTATTGCACTGACCTCATCAGGCGTCGGGGAAGCATGAAAGAAGCGTGGTTAACATGATCCCACGATCTCTTTGAAAATAAGTAAAAAAAGGCCTAAGGTACCTATGCCTTTGGTTAGAAACACTGAAAGACGGTAGTACTAAACTTTTTTAACGGTATTACTAAAAAAAAACTTTTCCCTATAAAAAGTGCTCGGCACGTCAGAAAGTCGAAAAATGATATTTGGGAAATTTTGGCATGCCTATGTATAAAGGTTCGCCAACCCTGGTTAAGATAATGTTTGTCAGTTTTTAAAATTCAATTAAACCCTGCCTAATCCAACCTATGCATCCAACCCAAATTTAATAATAAAAAAAAAACATTCAGGGCAGTGGAGCATTACAAACTTTCGGTGCTCTGGCTCCGCTCCTACTATGGGTAAAAAAACCCCATCGCTCCACTGCTCCGTGTACCTGCTCTGAGCTCTGCTCTAGCGCTCTGGTTTAATGTAAACCCGATATTCGTTATACCTGTATCGGACACGCGAATCCATTCGAAAACTGTACGACATTTCCACCGTTTTGAATGTTATCTGTGTGGGTAAAAAAACGACAAATAAACATCACAAACAAACTACAGTCATTCTGTGGTTTTTTGTTGACTGTTATTTTATATTGCATCTAAAGTGTTGTCATTTTGAGTATTAACCAGTATGAGTCACTTCAAACATGAGGTAATTAAATAATAAGGTCAATTTATTCATCTCAGTACACTAGGTCAATAATATTACTTCAGTGATTTCATTGCGTGTACGTATTATTATAATATAATATAAGCTTACCGTTGGTTTATTATAATAATAATTATATTTTTAAAAAAGACACATTGAGCACATAACAAATTATTAATTCAAGACGTTCACAACATCACATTTAGAATAAAAAGTACAGTAAGTAAATCAACTAGAGAAAAAAAACAAAGCAAAAAATAGTTTTATAGAAAAGAAGTAAAATAAAAAAACAATGTTAATTCAAAAAAAAAATACGAATTAAACAATAAAACAGAGTACATAATGCATCGCTAAAAATGTCTACATCTCTAGGGAGTGCATTGACCAGCCGCACAGCCTTCGCTATTGGTGCCTGGTGAGTCTGACGTGAGGAAACGGCTTTCACCCAAAATGGGCCATGGCTGCGAAAATTGAAATTTTCTAGAATATCAGGAATGGAAACTATACATCATGCAAAAATGCTTTAAGAGCAGAAGTGACCTACGAGCTTCAAGAGAATGAAAGGCGAGCATGCCTTGAATAAAGTTTGTCGGAAAATACTACTCGTTTGAGAAACTGTCGAAAGGAAAATAATTATATTATATTAAAATAAAGGTGTCGAAGAAATTTCTTCAAAACTCGCTCTAAAACAAGCATATAGGAATTGATAATGACCCACACTCGAGAATACTCCGTACTTAACATATCCGGTTTTGTTTCTGGAACCTTTACCTGATTTACATTTACGCTGATTATCTTTACCTCTTCTATTAATGAAACACTGTGCGGCGATCTCCCCGTTATCACACACATGAAAGAGGGGCGACTCTGTTGGACAGGCCGTGTCTCAAGATGTAAAACCCCCAACCACTAAAGAGGCTCTTCATTCACTGGCTGGATGGAGAGTGGGCTCTCGTAGGATATAATATAGGAATTGAGGGAAATGAAAACAGACAATCTTGCAAAAGAAGTTGGCCAATAATTAGGAACACCATCCCAGTAGATTCCAAAATGCTCAGAATTAAGTCCATAAAGAAAAACCAGTGCCAAAACAAGTGGGTAGATTCCTGACACAGATAATCCCTTGACAAAGAGAAATGGAGTAAGTCTATTCCAGTGGCAAGGTGTGAAGGTAGGCTGTTAAAATCCGACATAAATAGTGCACATTAACTATAATATTATATAACATGGCCCCCACATCCTGAAGCGAGCCCTCAGGCCTGGATCTATGGCGGGCCCCCCTATCTATCATTAAGGTTAATGATAGTGTGATTTTCTACAGTAGTGTTCCCCAAGTGGTTTCCACGGAACCCCAGGTTTAAGGGTATTCTTAAATAAATTTGTATGATTTTATGACGATTTATGGCGATTTTTAAATAAATCCAGTTGATTTATTGAGTTGTCGGCACTTAGCAAGTTATGAAAAATTGATCGCGACATCTAAGAGCAAATTTGTGGTTTTTCTAACTTTACTGGTTTACCCGCCACGCCAGGCCCCTTCTAAGCCCAGGCCCCCAGACTAGAGTCCTGTCAGCTCCCCCCCTTGTGGGGGCCATGATATATAATATATTATATTACCACGTCCGATCCTAATAAGATCATAATATGGGTTTGTATTAACAGATTTTGGTTTTTACGAGAAATTAATGTGTGCTAGTCGCTTGCTCAACCTATTAGGACTTAGGTCAATATTCTGACTCCAAACACACATTGAAAAACAATATGTGTATTTGCCAAAACCAGAGGTGAAAAATCGAAAATTAAATGCACGCTTCCAACACGTCCATTTAAGGCTGAGGCATGGTCTAAAAAGATCGTGACTACGCGACGCGCAGATTGTGCAAACGACGCGTGCAGAACAAAATATAATGTGTTATAAAAAATCAACATGCGTCCATTTAACGTTATGTTTATTGTTATATTAGTAATAATAATAATATATTCATTGACATGTTTTCTTTTACGAGTAAATGCGTAACGTTTTTTAGTCATCTTTACACGATTTAAGAATATATTCCTCCGACGCCATCACAAAAAAAAATGACGTGCTTACAGCTCGACTATCGCTCTCCGATTGGCAACAACGAGTCCAAAATTTCGTCCTACCTATTATTGAAAATTATTTGCCGTTTCACTGATGTATGCTCTTAAGTTAAGGCATACGCCAAACTACTCGCTGTCAAAAAGGGCGATTGAAAGTTGAAACCGAAATAAAAGATGAATTTTATTGTAGACATAGCTGAGTATAAATAATTACAAGATAAAAAGAACTTTTTATATACAACGTTTTTAAATTTTCTGTTGAATTATCATGCTCAATATGCTCAAACATGTACTTGATATGAAGTAAATAAAAAACAAACAAACAAATATAGAATACTGAAATATCATTTTGACATTTCATTTTGATTTCCATAGTAACGCACGTGTATATTAATAATTTAGTTGCTAGGACTACCCTCTTAGCAACCAATTTTACTTTTTACGGATTTTTCTGAAATAACTTTCCATACAAAACAGAATTAGCTGAAAATGAATTCAATTCTGCTTAAAGATGGCTAAAAGTATTAAAAGAATGCATTGGCATCGTGTTCTGATATACTTATTCTAAAAGTTTCAAATGTCTAGCTAGTCGGGAAGTTAGTTAAAAATCGATTGCAAGATTTGTACTGGACAAAAAACCACCGGAAAAACAAGAATACGAGATAATAAAAAGGTTGTAAAAATGATAGATTGGTTCGTATCAGTGTGCCGCGAAAAATTTATAATTTGAATAGTGTGTTATCGTGCGAAAATGGTTGAGAAGCACTGGACTAAACAACTGATTGACTTGATTTTTAGATAGTTATAATATAGTTTCCATATTATAAATTATACATTCATATTCTAACTACATAGTGTGTAAGCATTCACACCATATAAACCGGAATTGCAGTCATTCGTTGACTTTATATTATGTCAACGCATTCATATTAGGTATATGTGCCTACATATTATTTTGCATTCTATAACATTGTCACCCACACCATATAAACCAAATGGCGGTCCTATTTTTTTTTTTAAATAGTTATCTAAACATTTAAGTAAATATCTGAATTGAGATTAGCAATCCAACTATCCAGGCGGCTCTCGTGGTACAGTGCGTAAGGTGCTGGCCTTCCACCCGAGAGTTCTGAGTTTTCGATTACTGGTGAGGACACAATATTTATGTGTTTTTCTCAAAGCCTGGGTGTTTGTGACTGTTCAAAATTGCTAACAACCAACTTGTACGAAAAAGCAAGGACATGCTTATTAATAATTCTAAAAAAAATCCAACTATCCAGGAAATCCCATTTTCCCACACCATATTCACATTGAAAACACATTTTCTTTTGCCAGATGCGGGATTGGAATCCGTACCACATTTTCAGTGACAGATACTAGGTATGTTATAAATAATATAAATATATATTTGTGTAAAACCGTTTATAAAACTGCACTCGAGTAAATAATCACGGTTAACAAATAAAAATAGCCTCAGTTGCTTATGTAAAAAATTGAATGGCAACTGAGCGATTTTAATAGTTTCTAAGTTTACCAACTTAGCCATGCTTCTGGCGCTTGGAAAATAATTTAAAATGTCGTAATAGAAAAAACGTATAAGATTCCTTCGACATTTTTATTATTTATACCTAGTCAAAATTCTTTGATTTACCTATCTTATTAGAGGGTGGGTCAATAAGTCCTTAGAAAAGCCGACAGGTGGCGCGACTAGTACTGTAAGCGGTTTGTTTTCATGCAGCGGCACTACCGATTCAGTATGCTGCGAAGTTTCAATCAGATTGGTCGGGTTGTTGTTTTTTATTTTCGTACATTTAAAAAAAAAATTGCTTGTTTACAAAAATGGAGAAAATTGAGTTTAGAGCTGTTATTAAACATTTTAATATAAAAGGGTTAACAGCAAAGGAAATAAAAAATGAGTTGGATTTAGTTCACGGCATATCTGCTCCTTCACTTGCAACTATTTATAACTGGTTAAATGAATTTAAACGTGGTCGTACATCAACAAAGGATGAACCACGCTCAGGACGTCCTGTAGAGGTGACTACACCAGAAATGATCAATAAAATCCACGATATGGTGTTAAGTGACCGAAGATTAAAGTTGAGTGAGATAATTGAGGTTACAGGGATCTCAAAAGGTAGCGTCATTTCTATTTTACATGACGAATTGGGCATGAATAAAGTTTCTGCAAGATGGGTGCCGCGTTTGCTCACAGTCGACAATAAACGCAATAGGGTGGTGGCCTCTAAAGCCCTGTTGTCGCTCATGCAACGCAATTCGGATGAATTTTTTCGTCGCTTTGTGACTGTTGATGAAACATGGATACACCACTATACTCCCGAGACGAAAGAACAGTCAAAGCAGTGGATTGCGAAAGGCGAACCATGTCCAAAGAAGGCGAAAACCGTAAAATCAGCTGGTAAGGTTATGGCTACTGTATTTTGGGATGCACGTGGAATTATTTTCGTTGACTATTTGGAAAAAGGAAAAACAATAACAGGGGATTATTATGCATCTTTATTGGACCAGCTAAAAAACGAAATTGAAGAAAAACGGCCTCATTTAAACAGGAAAAAAATCCTCTTTCATCAGGACAATGCCCGTGTTCACAGATATTTACGATCAATGGCTAAAATTGAAGAATTGAAGTTCGAATTGGTCAACCACCCACCGTATTCGCCAGATTTAGCCCCCAGTGACTTTTTCCTTTTCCCAAACTTAAAAAAATGGCTAAGTGGACAACGTTTTTTTTCAAATGAAGAAGTCATCGATCGGACAAATGCTTATTTTGAGGACCTTCCGAAAACTTATTTTTCTGACGGTTTAAAAAAAATTGAGAAACGTCTAACCAAGTGTATTGAGCTCCAAGGAGATTATGTTGAGAAATAAAAAAAAAATACAAAAATAAAAACTGTTTTAATGCTTTTTTCTAAGGAATTATTGACCCACCCTCGTATATTACTTATTCTTACCTATAATATTCTTTACCTATATTAAAAAATATTTACTTAAGTATATGAAAACATTAAAAAGAAAAATACTTATTGTTTTATTTTAAGTCAAAGATAAAAAATGCTATCAAATGCGAATTTGGTAAAGGTTATTAAATATTATTTTATGGTCATATTTATTAATAAAATTTAGTTTATTAAGTTTTCTAAATTGTAATGAAAAGATTTTTGACCAATAATTCATGGTTGTAAGTAATTAAAAAACATCGATTTTTATAAAAAAATATAAATGGATATACTTAACTTGATATCCTTTTTATTTTAATTTTGATGTCGACAGCGACGAAATAGGTCCACCAAATTTTGGCGCGAAACTTTATAGTTATGTAGATACTGACAAACCGCCCTCTGACTCTGGACGAATACGGAAGAATGGGAATCGTGGGAGAGAAGATATTTTTGTGGAATGTGGGTTGTGAACATTGATTTTTGAAAACTGGTGTATCATGACAGACAGTAAAACTTCCAAAGTTGACAGTATAACATTATTTTACACATCGCGTTCGCGCGGAAAGAGTATCTAAGTATTTAGGATGTGTCTAACTTATTAGGCAGACATGGGGATAATGCGTGCTAGAGGCGTGTTTAAATAATGTATCGCCTCTCTTTTTAGATCAGGGGAGGGCAAACTGCGGCCCGCCGGGTATTTTTTTGCGGCCCGCCATCATTAATTGTACTTCTGATTACGAATAACTTTTTTTATACTTTTTAATACAATAGATTAAAATTTGAAGAATTTGTTGTTTTGTTAATGTATTATTTCAGTACGTCTTCCTTGCGTCTCGTCTCACACTATGTAACTAGTATTTTCTATGTTGAACATCGTGACACATTTAAATACTTTTAACTCTGCGTTGTAAAGCCGCGTTGACACGGTCCAAGTACGATCCAACTCTACTTGGATAGGAATAATTGGTATGAAGATGTCTCCTGTCTGAAGATGATCCAAGTACACTTGGGCCGAGTGCCATCCAAGTGCACTCGTATGTGACATCTTCATACTAATTATTCCTATCCAAGCTACTTGGACCGCGTCCTACTCATCCAAGTTAACTTGGATGGGAATAAATAGTATGGAGCTGTCACTTGGATAGGAATAAATAGTATGAAGCTGTCACTTGGATGAGACATCTTCATACTAATCATTCCTATCCAAGTCTACTTGGATCGTACTTGGACCGTGTCAACGCGGCTTTAGGAAAAAAAATATATGCCCACGATATGGTGAAGAGTTTGAATGGATTTCAATTATTAAAACTCAAGTTGTTCCTTCGACAAATATCGAATAACAACGTGGACCACTTTCCAACTTTGAAGTTGCTGAATATACCAGAATATAAATTTGAAGAATATGGTAAAATTATTAAAGCTCTGAATGACGATTTTTTCAACCTATGTATGTGAACAAACATTTTCGATCATGAACCTCAATAAAATTCTTTACGATCAAATATCTCCGATGCCCATTTACAAGCAGTTTTGAAAATATCAACCACAAAATCAATACCTGAATTTGAAAAAATGTTGAAAAATGTACAACACTTTCATTCTTCTCATTAATTTTTTTGTAATGTTTATTTTTCGTGATAATAAATAGTGTATATCTAAAAATGCTATTGTACGAGGGTGGGTCAATAATTCCTTAGAAAAAAGCATTAAAACAGTTTTTATTTTTGTATTTTTTTTTTATTTCTCAACATAATCTTCTTGGAGCTCAATACACTTGGTTAGACGTTTCTCAATTTTTTTTAAACCGTCAGAAAAATAAGTTTTCGGAAGGTCCTCAAAATAAGCATTTGTACGATCGATGACTTCTTCATTTGAAAAAAAACGTTGTCCACTTAGCCATTTTTTTAAGTTTGGGAAAAGGAAAAAGTCACTGGGGGCTAAATCTGGCGAATACGGTGGGTGGTCGACCAATTCGAACTTCAATTCTTCAATTTTAGCCATTGATCGTAAACATGTGTGAACACGGGCATTGTCCTGATGAAAGAGGATTTTTTTCCTGTTTAAATGAGGCCGTTTTTCTTCAATTTCGTTTTTTAGCTGGTCCAATAAAGATGCATAATAATCCCCTGTTATTGTTTTTCCTTTTTCCAAATAGTCAACGAAAATAATTTCACGTGCATCCCAAAATACAGTAGCCATAACCTTACCAGCTGATTTTACGGTTTTCGCCTTCTTTGGACATGGTTTGTCTTCGCAATCCACTGCTTTGACTGTTCTTTCATCTCGGGAGTATAGTGGTGTATCCATGTTTCATCTACAGTCACAAAGCGACGAAAAAATTCATCCGGATTGCGTTGCATGAGCGACAACAGGGCTTTAGAGGCCACCACCCTATTGCGTTTATTGTCGACTGTGAGCAAACGCGGCACCCATCTTACAGAAATATTTTTCATGCCCAATTTGTCATGTAAAATAGAAATGACGCTACCTTTTGAGATCGCTGTAACCTCAATTATCTCACTCAACTTTAATCTTCGGTCACTTAATACCATATCGTGGATTTTATTGATCATTTCTGGTGTAGTCACCTCTACAGGACGTCCTGAGCGTGGTTCATCCTTTGTTGATGTACGACCACGTTTAAATTCATTTAACCAGTTATAAATAGTTGCAAGTGAAGGAGCAGATATGCCGTGAACTAAATCCAACTCATTTTTTATTTCCTTTGCTGTTAACCCTTTTATATTAAAATGTTTAATAACAGCTCTAAACTCAATTTTCTCCATTTTCCATTTTTCCATTTTCCACAAGCAATTTTTTTTTTTAAATGTACGAGAAACACACAACAACCCGACCAATCTGATTGAAACTTCGCAGCATACTGAATCGGTAGTGCCACTGCATGAAAACAAACCGCTTACAGTACTAGTCGCGCCACTTGTCGGCTTTTCTAAGGACTTATTGACCCACCCTCGTACTTGCGGCCCGCCGCTCATTTTGAATTCTTGAATTTGGCCCTCCATCCAAAAAGTTTGCCCGCCCCTGTTTTAGATGCTACTCATTTTCTTCTTCGAAATTAACCAAAAGTTTACTAATAATAATACTTCTAAAACTACTGCTGATCGTTTTAGAAATTACGTAAATTGGGAAATCCGTATACCAAGTGAGCGTAAATTGAAATTATAAATTTGGGGGTGTTCCTCATTTTTTGAAAACGGAAGTGTGATTAGCTACACTGGAGGGGATTGTTAGTTCCCAGTTTTAACACTTTGACAAGAAGTTTTCAATACAAATCCTTAATTTTTCTCAGCGATTGGATGAATGCCACTGGGTTTTTCGTTTTGACAGCTACCGAATACAAAAAGGTCCACTGACTTTTCGCGCCGAATCCTGTGCTTTGCGTTACGTGTTTATTTTAATTCAAAGCCTTAATAATAAAATCACAGCAACTAAATGGGTGCCACTGCTTATTTTCATTCGTTAAGCCGACCGCATAATGACCACACTTGAGCTGCATACAAGATACAAGATGTTTGTATCAAATTGATGAGCGCATTTTTTTAATGACTAACATCTTATTTCGGCTGATGACAATCATTTATTTTTCAGCTATGGTCGCATACCTATCTCCTTTTAAGTTTTCTCGGAAATGTCTGACTCTATGTCTTTGTTAAATGCCGCCAACTTGTAATAACTATTGTGTAGTAGACTATGCAGCAGTGGCGAAGGGTGAAGGTAGGCTGTTAAGATTTGACATAAATAATGTAAGTATACTAAAGGCTCATTTAGACGAGTCAGTGAATTGAATGCAGGCGTTCATTTTTTGTATACACGTATCACTGAAAGTGAAATACATAATTCATCCAAAATGGCGTCAAGTGCGTTGCAGGTTGGAATTCAAACAATTTGTGATTGTTTGTTATTATGCTGAAATTTCATCGAGAGAGAGACGAATAGGAAACATACCTAGTCATTGGTGGATAAAACCATAGACTAATATACAAATATACATGGGTAATGCGACGTAATATCATGGGGATATGCATGGGATATGATTGATGACAGCTGTTCTCAGGGGCGCAGTGCGCAGGACTTTTGGAATCATCCGCAGTGAACACGCCGCGTGGCTTAAGCGTTGGACTATAACGCCGTGGGTCCCAAGTTCGATTCCTGGGTCTGGCAAGTACACATATTGTTTTTCAATTTGTGTGTGAGTCAGGGTACGGACCTAATAGGTTGAGCAAGTGGCTGACATCCATTTCTCGTAAAAAAACAAAATCTGTTAATACAATCCTCTACTCTGTGGAGGCCCATATGATCCTATGAGGATCGGACGTGGTTGAACACAAAATGATCGAAAAGTAGAACAAGTTGAATTCAAGAATGAAAATCTAACTTAACCTAACCCTATAATTATGAATCCAGTATATCGGCTATTTTCAAAATTTGTTTGCCGCTGGCTTCCTGTAAACCGATAAGAACCGTGTTTTATTTAGACATGAATTTTATCTCAGAGAGGTTGGACGATCATTAATATCTTCTTCTTTCTTTTGCTAAGTAACCAATACCAATTGAAGTGCTTTTTCTTTGTATTTTTAATAATCACACACTTTTTTAAATGGAATACTGATACCCCCCTCATCAGCTCTAAGATCTGTGGCATACTTCTCTACTTCTTCTTCTTGGTAAAGATAGTCATGATTTTAACTCTGGTTTCTGGCCACTCGGTCTAAAATCACGTGTAATAAATTATGGTTTATTTAACAGCTAATGTCGATACTAATAATGATGAAACACACAGTTTTCACAGGAAATTAAGTCATGTAATAATATCATAATAATATTTTCTTACGTTTAATTTCTAATTAGAGCTTTTTCCTCGAACAGTGGGTAGGTACTTCAATATCTTCAGCGTCTCATTTGAACGAATAGTGAATACAAAAAAACATGTTTATTGTCAGTTGTCTTCTGACCACTGAGCTGTTCGCTCGTCATTCCGGTATTAATACGTAAATGAACATTTTTTATTATCAATAATACTATTCTGTTAAGTATCTTAAAAGTGATAAAAAAATCTAAATAAAAAATTGTAAAAAACAAACGTGATAAAAAATAGCCAACGTTAGTAATAATAAATTGATATAATATCTATTTAAATAATATCTATGAATAATATTTGGCAAATAATATACTTACATACTTAATAAACACAATGTTTGCGATAAATAATTATTGGAAATGATTGTATCAATAAAAAAAATATAAAAATCAACTTATAGCTACTATTATAAATATAAAAAACTAAGTGAATTTATATATTGTATTTGATCCGTATAATTGAATAATAATTAATTATTTTATAAATCGAATTTCTTTTGATTGATTCGTTATAATAATGATTTAATCAATATTTTTATATTGACATAACTATCTTAATAGTTATTTTTTTATTTTCATTATTCCATATTTATACTTAAAATTACTTCATTTTCAGTGTTGTTTTAGACCAGTGATTCCCAATTTGTTTTGTTTAGCGGAATCAAGGCCTGAACAAAAACGAACTTTACTATTGACTGCCAGTGAGAAAGCATTCGGAACACTTATATTATTCTCCGCAATATGCGATAACTCAGATAGAATTTTTACAGCTGAATTAAATATTTTTTATACACATCGCCGGTAAATATTAGTTTGAATGGCTCCATTCGTTCAAAAACTGCGAGCAATTTATTGTTTTTACGTTAAATATAAAGTAAGTGGTAATTATTTTTACGGCAGCGCTCGAAATGGACCGGAACGCGTTTGTGATATTCCCGAGATTATCACTCCGTTTCGTGGAAAATTAAATATTCCATTCCGGTTCGTGAATTATTAAAAAGTAATTATATTAGTTTACCTCATATATTTATAAAAAAAATGATACGATATCAAAGTAAAAAATCAACTAGAATTCTCGATTTTTACTTTTACCTGAAAATACGTCTTATTAAAAAATGGGTCAAGTTAAACCTTTTTTCAACTCTATTACCATTTTTTTTCAAATTGCTTTTGCCAGTTCCGCGGAACCCGGTCGGGAATCACTGTTTTAGAAAATTAATTTAAAAATAGGAGCTGAATTTAGAAATAGTTAATATTTTGCTGTCAGTTTATTATTGAATCCATTTTTATGACTTGAATTGAATCAATTCCATGATTCGAAAATCCCTACCGATCAGGACCCGTTTCGCCCGCTCTGAATGCCATTGTCAATTCTATATAGCCGTTCCATATACCTACGTACCATGGCTTTATTCGTGAGGTCCTTACCCACTTATCTCATGGCACCACGTTCTGAATTGCATCTGACATGCAACACCACATTTTGGCATTATTTTGCTTTTCCACGTTCCCCCAAAGCTTCAGACTGACTGTTTGGTATCATGAGCTTTTCCAAGCTATCATCATCTGCAGATGACACCATGAATAAGTTTGCATATTTTAACTTATCAAAATATTTAATAAGCTTTATTCCTCCCATACATTCCCGAATAACCTCTTTTTCAATTAATAAGAGCAGGATACCGAATTACAATTTAATTAAATTTTTTTTTTGACCATGTCCGATCGTAATAGGATCATATGGGCCTCCACAGGGTAGAGGTTTGTATTAACAGATTTTGTTTTTACGAGAAATAGATGTCAGCCACTTGCTCAACCTATTAGGTCTATACCCTCACTCACACACAAATTGAAAAACAATATGACGTGTACTTGCCAGACCCAGGATTCGAACATGAGACCCACGGCGTGATAGTCCAACGCTTAAGAGGGAGAGGCATGCCATCATTTTCGAATAAAAAGGATTTCAAGTTAAACACATTTATATTTTTATAATAAACGATGTTTTTTTAAAATAAATATAAAAAAATATTAAAACGATGAATTAGTCAAAATCGACGAAAAATTGAAAACTTAAGAAATTACATTTTAATAATAAATATGACCATAAAATATAATGTAATAATAAGATGTGACCCTGCAACGAATTCGAATTTTATTATTTTTTTTTACAATTGTAAGTTTATCTTTCAATTTAAAAAATAAATAAAAAATCTTTTTAATGTTTTCAGATACATATCTAATATATAAAAATTAATATTTGTGTGTTTGTGTGTTTGTTTGTTCGTATTTAATGCGCAGCCATACCGTTCATCCGATTGCGATAAAACTTTGTAAACGTATTGCTTGCACTTGCGGGAAGAGTATAGGCTATACTAATATATAAAAATGAATGTCTGTCTGTCTGTATGTCTGTCTGTCTGTGTGTCTGTCCCGTATGCGTTCCTATACCATTCATCCGATTGCAATGAAATTTTGGTAAGTGGTTGTATGCATACCCATAAAGGTTTCTGAATTAGAAAAATCATCTTCTTCTTCTTCATTATATTTTCTTTTATTCGTATGGTTCCTATACCATTCTTCCGATTGCAATGATATTTTGGTAAGTGGTTGTATGCACACCCATAAAGGTTTCTAAATTAGAAAAATTATCATCTTCTTCTTCTTCTTCATTCTATCTTCTTTTATTCGTATGGTTCCTATACCATTCATCCGATTGCAATGAAATTTCGGCAAGTGGTTGTATGCACACCCATGAAGGTTTCTAAATTAGAAAAATCATCATCTTCTTCTTCTTCATTCTATCTTCTTTTATTCATATGGTCCCTATACCATTCATCCGATTGCGATGAAACCTCCATCAGTTGTTGTGGTAACACCCGCAATGGTTTTTGAATTAGTACAACCATCTTCTTCTTCTTCTTCTTCTTCTATTCTATATTCTTCTATTCGTATGCGTTCCTATTCCATTCATCCGATTGCAATAAAATTTTCGTCAGTAATTGTGCCAACACCCGCAAAGGTTTCTGAATTAGTACAACTATCTTCTTCTTCTTCTTCATTCTATCTTCTTTTATTCGTATGGTCCCTATACCATTCATCCGATTGCAATGAAACCTTCATCAGTTGTTGTGGTAACACCCGCAACGGTTTTTTAATTAGTACAACCATCTTCTTCTTCTTCTATTCTATATTCTTCTATTCGTATGCGTTCCTATTCCATTCATCCGATTGCAATAAAATTTTCGTTAGTAATTGTGCCTACACCCGCGAAGGTTTCTGAATTAGTACAACCATCTTCTTCTTCTTCTTCTTCATTCTATCTTCTTTTATTCGTATGGTCCCTATACCATTCATCCGATTGCGATGAAACCTTCATGAGTTGTTGTGGTAACACCCGCAATGGTTTTTGAATTAGTACAAACATCTTCTTCTTCTTCTTCTTCTATTCTATATTCTTCTATTCGTATGCGTTCCTATTCCATTCATCCGATTGCAATAAAATTTTCGTCAGTAGTTGTGCCAACACCCGCAAAGGTTTCTGAATTAGTACAACTATCTTCTTCTTCATTCTATCTTCTTTTATTCGTATGGTCCCTATACCATTCATCCGATTGCAATGAAACCTTCATCAGTTGTTGTGGTAACACCCGCAATGGTTTTTTAATTAGTACAACCATCTTCTTCTTCTTCTTCTTCTATTCTATATTCTTCTATTCGTATGCGTTCCTATTCCATTCATCCGATTGCAATAAAATTTTCGTTAGTAATTGTGCCTACACCCGCAAAGGTTTCTGAATTAGTGCAACCATCTTCTTCTTCTTCTTATTCATTCTATCTTCTTTTATTCGTATGGTCCCTATACCATTTATCCGATTGCGATGAAACCTTCGTCAGTTGTTGTGGTAACACCCGCAATGGTTTTTGAATTAGTACAACTATCTTCTTCTTCTTCTTCTTCTATTCTATATTCTTCTATTCGTATGCGTTTCTATTCCATTCATCCGATTGCAACAAATTTTTCGTCAGTAATTGTGCCAACACCCGCGAAGGTTTCTGAATTGGTACAACCATCTTCTTCTTCTATTCTATCTTCTATTCGTATGCGTTCCTATACCATTCATCCGATTGCAATGAAATTTTGATCAACTGTTGTGCTCACGCCGCAAAGGTCTCTGAATGGTTACAACTATTTTCTTGTTCTTCTATTCTATCTTCTTCTATTTGTATGCGTTCTTATACCATTCATCCGATTGCGATGAAATTTTGACCAGTTGTTGTGAGCACGCCCGCAAAGAGTTCTGAATTAGTACAACCATCTTTTTCTTCTTCTATTCGTATGCGTTCCTATACCATTCATCCGATTGCAATGAAACTTTGGTGAGTTGTTGTGCCCTTGCCCGCAAAGGTTTCTGAATTACTACAATCATCTTTTTCTTCTTCTATTTGTATGCGTTCTTATGCCATTCATCCGATTGTGATGAAATTTTGACCAGTTGTTGTGCGCAAGCCCGCGAAGGTTTTTGAATTACTACAATCATCTTTTTCTTCTTCTATTTGTATGCGTTCTTATGCCATTCATCCGATTGTGATGAAATTTTGACCAGTTGTTGTGCGCAAGCCCGCGAAGGTTTTTGAATTAGTACAACCATCTTCTTCTTCTTCTATTCGTATGCATTCCTATACCATTAATCCGATTGCAATGAAACTTTGGTGAGTTGTCATGCGCATGCCCACGAAGGTTTCTGAATTAGAAAATCATCTTCTTCTACTATTCGTATGCGTTCCTATACCATTCATCCGATTGCGATGAAACTTTTGTCAGTTGTGTGCGGTTTCTAAATTATTATTATATAACATACAAAGTTTGTTGTTTGTTTGTTCCATCCAATTTTGATTTTTTTTAACTACATATTTATAACATTAATAACGTTTTCATATTTTGGATTCGATTTTAATTTAGTGTTCTTATGTTTGACCTTTACTCCTATTATAATTATTTTCATATTGCCATATTGTATTACACAGATATTTTAATATTAAAGAAATAATTACCTCTTATTATTTTTCAAATATCTAAGATAAATATAACCACGAAGCGACCCCGTGCGAAGCCGGGTACTTAAGCTAGTTAATTATAATTAATACAGTTGAAATTGTATATTATCAAAAAAAAATCTCAAATTGCATGCTTCGTATTTTTTCCACTAGGTTCTCTGCTGCCGTGCCTATCCCCCTTAAGCCGCGCGGCCACCGTGGGTGTCAATTATTATATTTAATTATTATTATGAAATTCGATTTGTCGTGATATTTGCTATTTTTATGTAGGTAATTAATTAACTTATGCATTCACGTTGAATTAGTTTGGTAGAAAGCCCATCCCTAAAGCCATAAATCGTGGTTTAGTTCTCATGGTTGGCAAAAATTTAATGTAATTTTTTACAATATATTTTTAAATCCTGTTAAGTATATATGTTAACATAATAAGTATGTGGTGATGTGAAAACGCACACAGAACAGATTAATAAATTGAATTCTGATAGGCTATATCTCAATACAGTACAATTTGACGCAGGGTTTTGAATGTGTGAGTGTCCTACGAAAATGAACCACTCATTATAGAGTTACATGTACACAGTTCGCCGAGATCTTTCTTATCGGAAAGAGATGACCGTATACTATACCTACGGTCTCCAATTTCGTTAGATTCAATATTAACGTTAATTCAATTTTCATATCTGATTTTGGCAAAATTCATGAATTCAAGAATAAAAACCTAACCTAACATAACAAATAATCCAGTACATCGGCTATTTTCAAATTTTGTTTGCTGCTGGCTTCCTGTAAAGTGTAAACCGACAAGAGCCGTGTTTTATTTAGAAATAATTTTTATTTCAGTGCTATACGACTCGAAGAGGTTGGACGGTCTTTAATATACGGCCATATATTTCCGATACAACATTTCACGGTGAAGTGTGATACGGCGACCTGCATACGTACAAGTTTCCGTATACGGCATTATAGACGTGCAATAGTTTTTGTTGCAACCTTCAATACACCAATATTAAATGAGCGTCATTGCATACACGTGTTTAAGTTTATCCCGTATTCTTCCGCACTCGAGATCGGTTGCCTGCTTCTCCACACCCGTTAGATATATCAGTTCCTATTATTTCTGAGTTTCCTGTGAAAACGGCTTTTATCGCATATTGAACTATGCACATCGCATGTATCACGTGTACTCTTTTTCGCACCGTCTTTGTATATGAATGAACCATTCTTCTTCGGCCATGTCTGCCCATTAGCTGGAGCATATGCAAACAATACGGCACGTCCAAGAATCCTCGTCTCTCGCCAGTCTTATTGCGTCATTCCAACTTCTGGCAGCATCCCGTAGCTCCGCTGTATCACTGGCGAAGGGTGGAGGTAGGCTGTTAAGATCCGACATAAATAGTGCACACTAAACTTTCTATCATATGTCGTACGTGTTTGTTTTCGTTGAACTTAAGACTACAATATTTAGATAGCGTTGGTTAGTTTTTTTTAAAAAATAAATAAACCCTGCATAACCAAGCCATAAGAGATAGTCAAAAAATGGTTGTATATCTACAAAATATTCACAACTATGCCATTAAATCAGACATAAGAATATTTTTATTATATTACGGTTTGGTAAGGGTGGACGTAATAAATCTGTGTAAATGGTACGAACCAAATGTGATTTGTGTAAATTTAATTTTGTATGTTTTAATGGTACATAATAATATGTATGTTGTTAGTAACAATGTATTCATACAGGCGGCTCTCGTGCTGCAGTGGGTAAAGGACTGGCCTTCCACCCGAGAGTTCTGGGTTCGATTCCCGGTCATGACAAAAACATTTATGTGTTTTTCTCAAAGCCTGGGTGTTAGTGATTGTTCAAAATTACTAACTACCACCTTGTACGAAAAAGCAAATAGGTACATGGTTATTGATAATTCTAAAAAAAAAAATGAATTCATACAACACAATCCCGATATTCTAGAAAATTTGAATTTGTATGCACCCTTCAATTATTACTTGCGTGGTTTGAGTGAAAGCTGTTTCCTCATGTCAGGCTCACCAGGCACGAATAGCGAGGGCTGTGCGGCTGGTCAATGCACTCCCTAGAGATGTAGACATTTTTAGCGATGCATTATGCATTCTGTTTTTTAAATTCTATTTTATTGTTTAATTTGTTTTTTTTTTTTTAAATTACTGTTGTTTTTTTAATTTATTTATTTTGTATGAAACTATTTTTTGCTTTGTTTTTTTTCTCTACGTTGTTTTCTCTCTAACTGATTACTTGTGATTTTTATTCTAAATGTCATGTTGTGAACGTCCTGAATTAATAGTTTGTTATGTACTCAACGTGTCTTTTTAAAATTAATAAATAAAAATAATTACAAGATAAAAAGAACTTTTTATATACCTATCACGTTTTTTAATTTTCTGTCGAAAAAATGACAATTCTATGTATTAATAAAAACTTTTTATTGTACTTGATAGAAATACTGAATAAATATTATAGAATATTGAAATGTCATTTTGACATTTCATAATGATTTCCATAGTAACGCACGTATATATTAATAATTTAGTCGCTAGGACCCCCTTAGCAACCGACAATAATAACTTTCCATACAAAACAGAATTAACTGAAAATGAATTCAATTCTGCAAGAATGCAGCGTCGCCGTGTTCTGATATATTCTAAAAGTTTCAATGTCTAGCTAGTCGGGAAGTTAGTTAAAAATCTTCAATCGTCCAATACAAATCTTGGACAAAAAAGAAAAAAAATGTACTGGAAACAAGAAAACGAGCTAATAAAAACGTGGTAAAATTAAAATTATATTGGAGTCATGAAAGGTGATAAAAAATACTGTATACAAAATGGGTCGGCATTTCGACGGTGACGTCACTAGCCATATCCAAGGAATTTCATTGTTTTAGCGTACGTATATTACAATATAAGGTTATTATGTAGTATTATTTAACTTCGTGCAAAATATTGTAACTCGTGTTACGAAATAATGGTTGTCATGTGAATAAATATTACCGAGTCAAGACACTATTAAATTTATTTATACTGTGTTGTCCCATTTTCTAAATGAACGGAACTAATTGGAATTTAGTCCGTTTACCTACTAGGCATTCCGCGATGTCACTTGGAAGAGATCTCTTAAAATTATCATAGCTATTGGTACATTATTATCTTTATGGCAGTCATTTTAATGTTATACATGCGTTTTGTTCACGTCACGGAAATGACATAATTGCGAAAAAATTATCGTGTGAAATTGGTCTCGATTACGGAATCCAATCCCGAGTCAAAATTTTGATCCCGAGATTGGCATTTTTTCGATAGTTAGTATTAAATATAATATATACAGTAGAACTTGGTTATTACGAGGAAGATGGGACCGACTGAATTTGCTCGTTATATCGTTTTATAAATTTTTTCGCGTCACGTTCTATATAAGCACAGAACATAAAAAAATCTGAAAACGATCGAAAGAATCCTTGAAACAATCATGGCATTCATAAACTACAAAAGACGGCGCTGGTAGGTACCTACTGACTTTAGAAAGCTTGGATTTTTACATGCAATTTCAGCCATATGCGTGGATACTTTTTCATTGTTGTCGGTGAAAACACCAATTAAGTACTTACTTATTAGACACTTAACTAGTGTCATAAACGTAATCCGATCCCGGCGGCATCGGTCTATTTACTTAGGGACGAAAATGTTGTTTTTAAACGATCGACACATTAACAGTTTTGCTCGGTATACCCGAGAAGTAGCTTTTTATTTAAGTGAATAAATGTATGGAGAAAATCATAAACTAAAATGTCAACGAATGTTTCCTCATTACAACCAAGTTCCCGCTATTTCCGTGATTTATTTATATTCCGTGTTTACCTTTTAAATAATTTGAAAGTGACATTTTGAAACTGAATTCAACACACGTCATGCATTTTGACATGTCATATTGATTTCCATAGTAACGCACGTATATATTAATAATTTAGTTGCTAGGACCCCAGACCCCTAGCAACCAATAATGGTGTCGAAATAACTATACATACAAAACAGAATTAACTGAAAATTAATTCAATTCTACTTAAATATGGCTAAAAGTATTAAAATATGCATTGGCATCGTGTTCTGATATATTACACTATGCACTACAATCCTTGGTGGGTCTTGGCCTCCTTCAAAAACTTCCTCCATCATGGACGATGCAGCGCTGACACTTGTTTCTTGACCCTTGACACTTGACCAGTTGCTTTGACCGAGCATTTTTAAATCTCCCATGGCGCATCTTAATTTCGGCCGTCCAAGTCGTCTTTTGCCATCGGGGGTAGCGTACATAGCTCGTCTCGCTGGTATATCGTACGCCACACGGCATTCTATGCACGTGGCCGATCCAGCACAGTCTCTGCATTTTTATATGCCACGTGATCTTTTTGCCCCCGTAAAGTGTGTACAGCTCCTCATTATACCTTGACCTCCAAATATCACTTTCTTGAATAGCCCCAAAGATTCTTCTCAAAACTCTCAAAGATAATATCTATATGCCTACCCATTTATATCGTCATCAACCTATATCAATCCACTGCTATATGAAGACCTCTCTAAGCTGATTGTATTCCTGTCGGTAATATGAATCGCTTATCAAAATTGCTGATATGATATCTATCTATCCATATCGTCATTATCATCATCAACCCGGATTAATCCACTGTTGGATGAAGGTTATCCCAACTTGATTCTACCCTTCTTGGTCATATAAATTACTATATTTTTCTAAATTTGTGATTTTATATACCTACATATTTATATCGTCATCGTCGTCATCAACTTGTACCTATCAATCCACTGCTGGACGAAGGCTTCTCTAAGCTGATTGTCACCCTGTCGGTCATATTAATCGCTATATTTATCAAAATTGCTGATATTATATCTATCTATCTATAAAGTCATTATCATCATCAACCCGGATTAATCCACTGTTAGATGAAGGGTATCTCAACATGAATCTACTCTTCTTGGTCATTATAAATTGATATATTTTTCTAAATGTGTGGTTGTATATACCTACCCATTTATATCGTCATTATCGTTATCAACCTATATCAATTCGCTGCTGCCATATTTTTCTCATCCTGTTTGCTGAGTGTCCAGCTTTGTGATCCAATACCGGAAGAGTTTTATATAAAGTTGTTTTGGTTTTCCTTAAAAGTGCTTTCCTTTTTTGAAGCTTTTGGAGAACAAAATAGCACCTGCTGACGAAGGTGATTGAGGGCATTATATTTCGTCGATCGTTTTCATCGCATCGCCGCCAATAATAAAGGTGTTATTATCATTTGTTGCACTGTAGATAACTGGAATATATTTTGTTTTACTTTCGTTTATGTTTATAGGAATATAAAAAATCATATTCGCAGTACATGTCAAATTGAGTACTCCCGACTTTGTAGGTATACAGAATTTATTTTGGCAGGGTGGGCGAGCATTTATCAAACATTTCCTAGTGGTGCGAGCCGTAGAAAAGTTTGGGAACCCCTCTACTAAACCGTGGCATTGAGAACTAATGTAAAATCTTTTTTTTCTTGACCATCATTGCTTAGTTTTCTCTGACAGAGCAACACATTGACTGGAGGATAACCTAATTATGTCTTGGTGATAAGCAAGTATGTCAGATAAACGAATAACATCACTAAAATAATTATTAACTATTTCTCAACCCAGTGCGGAAAACGATAAACAAATTATATATAATGCTATTTGATGATAATAGTTTGTTATTATGTTTTTTTATCTCTGTGAATTCTAGAAAAAATAATTGGGGTGATAGGTAAACTTTGGCTGGCGGTACATTCCAAGTTCCGACAGATTTTTCAAAACGAAATTTCTCTCCTTTTTACCATGTTCGTTCTTAAGAAGATCATAATATTATGGGCCTCCACAGGGTGGATGTCGTATTGACAGATTTTTGTTGCCACTTGCTCAAACTATTACGTCCTCACTTTGAAACCAAACACACTTGAATGTGAATTTCCCAGACGAACTCAGGACCCACGAAATTACAAGCCGATACCTTGCAATGGCGTCAATGAATATGGCTGTTATGTTATATTGTTTGATACTTTCACGGTTGTTTGTTTTCGTTTTAGGTTTTTGTGCTTTTGCCGTGAGTGTTTTCTCATTCTTCCGTTTCGGCGGACGTTCGGACTTATTAAAGTGTAGTTTTTGATGTATGAATGCGAATGCTGCTCTGGGTGTATCAAAAAGGTCTGTTCCAAGGCCTGAACAAAAACGAACCATAAGTGCGAGTGAGTAAGCATTCGGCACGCTTATATCTTCGCACTATGCGTTAGAGTACGAATTTCTACGGCTGAATTAAATATTTTTTTAACGTAGCCGGTAAAAATAGATTAGACTGATTACATTCATTTAAAATCTGCGAGCACGCGTTACTGAATATTTTTTTTGTGTTAAATATAAAGTTAGTGGTAATTATTTTTAGTTATTTTAGTAGAACATATTGTTAACTATGTTGTGTTTAAATTTGGTAGCCGTACTGAGAAGCAATATGATGGTATAACGTTTGATAATAATAAAATCGAGGTTCTACTGGTCGTTATATGCAAGAAACACGGCTTCATTTTGCCGACAAAAAGGGCGGTCTCTATATGTCATTACTCTGAGGTATGTTCAATCAGTTTCGAACGCATTATCTGAATCTATGTGTATTAGTAATTCGCATTAGTTAAACACCGCGTATTATACACAATGGGGAATCACTGTTAAAGATATTGTTTTGGCGGTCAAAAGCACTCAAGAAAGCTTTGTAAATACTCCATCGAACATCCATCTATATCCACTTGTCCCAGATATATTATCTAATTCTTTAAAAGCTCGAACTGGGTGACATAAATAATTTGAATCTCTTTTCTATAAATACAACTATTATTAAACTCCAAACGACAACAGTACAATATGAGCAACATCGTTATTCTAGTATAAATTACCAAAATTTGTTAATAACAATACTTTATATAACATAATATGTTCTATAATAATAGATATACTTGTATGATTTTTTTTAAATACAACAGCGACACTGGCGTACAACTAACTATCGCTGTTGTTAATACCAGCGGCGAGGGGTGGAGGTAGGCTGTTAATATTCGACATAAATAGTACACACTAAACTTTGTCTGTCATACTTGTTGGTTTTCATTGAACTACTACCATTTTTGCAGATGGTGCTGATTATTAATTTTTATTAAAATTCAATTAAACCTTGCATAAACCAGGGCTCGAAATAGACCGGAACGCACCGGAGCGCCGTTCCTGTTCGTGAATTTCTAAAAGATACCGTGCCGGCTCGTGGTTTCATTGAAAATTGCGTTCCGTTTCATGTTATTGAGATAATATTGCATGTAGGTATGTAGTTTTTAAAGTTGTAAGAACTGATTTGTGGGAAAATAATTCGCCTGCGGCGCTGACATGACATGATTATTATTTATTAATGATTAGTCCTACAAGATCTATAATATAATATAGGCTGTTCGGACTTCACATGTGTTTACAAAAAGGACTAAAGTGGCTACAGGTCCAGCACCTTAAATTAGTAGGTCTCCGGAACCTGAAAAATAATTTGAAATTACAAAAGATCCTTGCAGCGAAGGAATACACAAATGTACGAGCTTCTAGAATTTTGAAGATAAGAGCCTAATTCTAAGAAAATTGACGAAAAATAAGTGATTTTGCAAAAATGAGTAGGTACCCATTTAAAAAAAAAACATTTTAATGTTGTATGGGGGGGGGGGGGTAATGTGTATTAGCGCAGAGCCCCTTCAAGTATAAATGAAACCCTGATTATTAGGCATATCGCCCTTATGATATCCGAAAAATATTTAACATAATTTGATATTTTTCAATGATTATTCAGCGCTCCGGTTCGTAAAATTTTCTATTTCGAGCACTGGCATAAACCAAACCACAATAGTTTAAGTATGCTATGGGCGATCCGACAGAATAGTGTACGCTTTTTCAGTCATACTTATTTGTTTTCGTTGAATTAAGAATACATATTACAGATGGTGTTGATTAGTCTTTTTTAAATTCATTAAGCCCTGCCTAAGCCAAACCATAATTGATAAAAAAATATTCTTATATCTAAAAATATCTAAAATTATGTATAGTTTAAAGGCATAATTTTAAATATTTTATAGATTAACAAATATTTTTCGACTAGGTATTATATACGGCTTGGATTATGCAGGATTTAATTGAATTTTAAAAACTAACAAACACCATCTACACACTGTAGTCTTAGTTCAATGAAAACAAATATGTTTCACTGAAAAAGCGTAGTTTGTACCTATTATTTATGTTAGACCTTAACAGCCTACCTCCAGCCTTCGCCACTGATACTATCAATAATAAAAAAAAACACTATCTATAAAAATACTTCGTTTTAATATTGAATATATTTTTTTTAGACATTCCATTAATTGACTTGTGGCAATTCAATAATTATATATGAATTTATAACAGTTGAAGTGACTACTATAGACAAAGTGTGGTGCGACGCTTGATGCAGAAGGGCGCAAGAATGACTTACATGGACTGGCGTGTCACGGCGCTCGTCGTCTGCCTGCTGCCTTCTCTAGTCTTCGCTTCATTAGTCTTCGATCCAGGTAAATATATTTTATAGTTACAATATTCATAGTTATAGCAAAGATGTCGACATTGTGGTGAATGAGAATGTAACAGCGAACGACGCTAAACCAGAGGTTGGTAACGTCGGATCTCAACAGCCTACCTCCTCCCTTCGCCACTGCTATAGCATAGTGGTCTATGTGCATGGGCGCGAAACTCTAACTAAGGTAACTAACTAAACTCTAACTAAGGTACTCAAGTCATATTATTATTGCTATCTCCTTTGGTAAACTGAAGTATAACACAATATCAAGCGACTCCAGTGCGGGTAACCAGATAAGACATTTGCCACCGTGCACAGCCGACTCCTCTTCTAGACAATTGAATAGTATAGCATATGTCTTAAACAGTTTGACTTTTGAAGTTATACTTCTTTAGGCGCGTTTGGAAAATCTGATCAGACTGTATTTTTGGCGTGTGACATGTAACACATAATTAATTTTTTCACACGAAAAAAATCGCACTTGATTGGATTCGAATCACGAATGTACGGCCGAACGCACTGTTTTTATGCCACAGTATGATAATGCAATCGTGACGATTATACAGTATAATATTATAGTTTGTTCCGTTGCCTAGGCGGCGAATTTATTATTATATGTACGAAGAATTGTTCCGTTGCCAAGGAAATGAATTTATTATTGTCGGCCATTTCCAATTTCTTACGTAAGCAAATGTTTAAACATCAGATTGACAATAAATAAATAATAAGCAATGAAAAACAACGAGAAACCATTATATAATTCAGTAATATAAGTGTATAGAAATAAACCAACGGCGTTCTAATAAGCGGTCATTTTTCTTGAGTGTGTAATTTAACAAGATAATTAAGAGCTAGTCGAAGAATCTAGGTTATCACAAGTTTTTTTAAATTATGTATGTTGTTATATTATTTGTTCATTCATCCGCCGCCTTTTATAATTTTCTGCCAATATTCAACGCATGATTTGTCTACCCCCATGGGATGTTACTGTCCGCTCTGTCATTTTCTTTAAGCTGACGCCTCCGCTTGAATATAAGGTCGACTGCCACTGCGCAAAATCACTCCATCTTAGGAGTTAAACGAGTAAATTCTTACGTTACAGTAATTCGATAGGTAGTATCAGATAAGATTTGTCATAACTCTTGCAATAATTCGACTCTGGTCACATATTTAAGAAACATGAAGAAAAGGAATTTTGTTTACCATATTTTTATCTTCGTCAGAGATTACTTTCCCTATTTGTATGTCTAGGTATAACATAATATATTGATTCCGTAACTCGAATCAAATTAACATGTTTTGTTTTCAACAATGCTTTGTTTGACGAAGGAATTAAATTACTAATATCGACGTAGTTTCCATAAACCATATTATCACACCGTGGCGGCACCCGTGGTGCAGTGCGTAGGCGCTGCTGGCCTCCTATCCGGGAGCTCTGGGTGCAATCCCCCGTGAGGAAACAGTATATTTACCTATGTAATTTTCTCAAAATCTGAGTGGTAGTTTTAATTATATTACTAAATACTATTTCTCTACAATACTGACAATAGGCTTCATTCCCTGTTGCAGTGTTAAAAACTGTATAATATAATAATACGATTTTTTTTACACAAATACCTATAGGTGATTTCAAACGAAAGGGGATAGACGCTAAAGTCGGTCCAACCAGGTGTTGGGCCCATCGTGCCGTCCAACCGGTCGCCACAAAGGCCAGTTTCGTTGCGTTAAAAAAGGCGGCGTTTTAATGTACTTTTATGTAAATTCTTGTTTTCTCTCCCATAGTATTTTTTTTTTATTAAATTAAGTCAAATCAGCGAACTCAATCAAAGCTCAATTAAGAGCGTGGCGACCTCGGTCTTGGGTATCTGCTCCTGAGACAGTAACAGGCGTATGAAACTGCTAATGCTTCACATCAAACGCAGGGCTTGCGATACGCTCGATTAAGACCGAATGTGCTGTGGGGCAGGTTGGTTCGGAAGGGTTTGTGTGTTCGAAAAAATTAAAATATGATCATGGTCATTTACCCATGGCCCTTATATTCTTCACGTAATGCGTCCACGAGTAAGTCAATGAAACGAAGTGACAATACGACAAAATACTAGCATTTACTGATGGAATTTCATGTTCCATTGTTTTATAGTGTTTCTGTTTTAGACACCATATGAATGAATAAATAAATTCTACATGTACCCGCCCACTACAAATTTAATTCACAGTGAATAAATTTATTCATTACGAATACTAGATTATTAAGAGCAGTTTTTTTAGAGTAAAAATGATAATAAAGGTCTCTCTGTCTTGTTGAGGTTATCACGTATAATTTATTAAGAATTAACTTAAATGTATATTGTTATTTTTGTATTAACTTCGTGACACTGTCAGTATCTTTGTACTCACTCTACAATAAAGCATTATTTATCACGGAATGACTACACTGACATAGTATTTATTCATCAATGGACCAATGGACGTATACATTTGACAATTAAAACGATTCACCCCACCTGTTTGCTGTCTTGACGAAAATACGTACCGCACAAGTATTAAATGGTGGATTCGTCACTTCATTTTCATTTGAAAATATCACCTATATTTGTAAAAAAAATATATAGTTTATGTTATACACTTTTTAACACTGGAACAGGGAAAGAGGCCCAATGACGGTAGTGTAGTAAAACAGTAGTTAGTAAAACAAACACCCAGATTTTGAAAAACAAATACTTACACAATATATTATATTGGGACCTCTCCGGTATCGAACACGGAGCCCCGAATGAAATTCCGGCGACTTGCGTACTTAATACTTTATTTATATTGTAGTTAGGGGTCGTCAGTGGCGAAGGGTGGAGGTAGGCTGTTAAGATTCGCTATAAATAGTGCACACTAAACTTTTTTAGTCATATGTATTTTTTTTTAATGAACTAAGACTACAATTTACAGATGGTGTTAGTTAGTTTTTAAAAATCGATTAAACCATGCCTAAACGAAACCATAATAGTTTTGGTCTAATTTGGGGAATACGACAAAATTGTGGATACTTTTTCATTCATAGTTATTTGTTTTCGTTGGATTAAAAATACATATTACACATATTGTTGGTTATTTTTTTAAATTCATTAAGCCCTGACTAAACTAAACTATAATAAATAAAAAACATTATTTTATTTATAAAATATTCAAAGTTATGTATGATTTAATTGCATAATTTTAGATATTTTATAAATAGACATGTATTTTTTGACTATTATCTATTATGGCTTGGTTTCTCAGGGTTTAATTGAATTTTGAAAACTAACCAACACTATCTGTAAATTGTAGTCTTATTTCAATGAAAACAAATATGTATGTCTGAAAAAGTTTAATGTGCACTATTTATGGCGGATCTTAACAGCCTACCTCCACCCTTCGCCACTGGGGGTCGTCCATATATTGAGTCAGGTCATAAAGAGGACGGGAGAGGATACGTGATTAGCTGTCACTTAATTTTCATTTAAAGTCACCTATAATTGTTTAAAAAATACGTATTATTATATTATACACTTTTTAACACTGCGACAGGGAATGAGGCCCAATGACAGTAGTGTAGTGAAATAGTAGTTAGTAATATAAGTAAAACAAACACCCAGATTTTGAGAAAATTAAATAAAAATATATTTTGACCTCACCGGATCGACCCCGGAGCCCCCGGATGAAAGACCATCGACTTACACACGTTCATAATTCATATTGTAGTTAGGGGTCGTCCATGTATAGAGTCATGTCATAAATAGGACAGAAGAGGGTTGATATAATATGATGATTTGTGCCGATGGGGATTGGGCGAAGGGGTGGTGTACAGTGAGACGTCAAAAAACCACCAACACAAAATTGAATTTCTTTTTCTGAGAATCATGTTGTTATGCCTTGAGAACAATGACATTAATGTCATTGCTTGAGAACATTATAAGTACTGAAATCAATAATTATTGTTAACGAATGGGCGATCTAGTGATAGGAATGTGACGAAATTTAGACAGAGGGTAGAAAAATATGACAAGTGGTGATGGGGGAGGGGATGTTGAAATATACCGAAAATCACATTTGTACAATTTAGTTCTGTCACTACAATTTCGTTTCAACCATGTATAAAAGAAACCTGTTTTCGTCGAGACAGGTATTTTCATTATGTCTAAAAAGCTTTTTTGCGGCAGATGATTGAATAAATATAATTTATTTTGTTACCAGTGGCGAAGGGTGGAGATAGGCTGTTAAGATCCGTCATAATATAAGTTGTATGGATACTATCCGTGGTTTTAACCAACTGACTTTCTCTTAGGTATCGTTACATACTGCAGTCTGCAATTTAGAAGAGATCTTTATTTAGCTACGTATTTTTTTCAACTTCTACGAGGTATAAATGTGTAAATTCTGGGCAGTGTTGACCTTTGTGTCCCTGATAAGTATCTTAGAAATATAGAGCATCAGTTGTTTATTCTCCCAAGATGCAGAACCAACCTGCCACTGGTAATGCCAATTGGGAGGGCTATAACTATGTTCAACCAAAATTGCTTCGGGTATTGATATATTCCACTTGTGTGAGTATGAGGTTAGTTGGACGCTTTTTTATAAATTCTTAAAATATGGTCTCCTTAGCAAACTCGGTGTACTCCTTTGAACTTCTATAGATGTATAATTATATTTTCACTGCTTTTGTATGTCCATATTATTCATTTTTATCGTTTTTATTACTTTTTTCTTTATAATAATATTTCATGTCATATTGT
Organism: Rhyacophila brunnea; assembly: GCF_057557595.1. Classification (NCBI taxonomy): domain Eukaryota; kingdom Metazoa; phylum Arthropoda; class Insecta; order Trichoptera; family Rhyacophilidae; genus Rhyacophila; species Rhyacophila brunnea. The sequence continues at coordinate 10,546,003 of NW_028232816.1, read as the reverse complement.
GAACGTCTTAAACTTATAATTTGTAATGTCCACAATATGTTAAAAAAAATTGAAATTGAATATGAAATAAATAGTGCACACTAAACTTTGTCAGTCAAACGTATGTATTTGTTTTCATTGAATTTATAATTTGCAGATGAAGCTGGTTAGTTTTTAAAATTCAATTAAACCCTATCTAATCCAATCCATAGTCGACAATAGTCAAACATATTTTTATAGATAGAAGAATATTTTTTATCGATTATGATTTGGGTAGGCAAGACTTAATGAATTTTAAAATACTAACCAACACCATCTGTTATATTAGTATGTATTCTTAATTCAACGAAAACAAATAAGTATTACTGAAAAGGTGTAAGTACACTATTTTTGGCGTATCGCCCATACCATATTATGGTTTGGTGGACAGGGTTTAATTGAACTAACCAGCTTCATCTGCAAATTATAAATTCAATGAAAGCAAATAAGTATAACTGTCAAATTTTAATGTGCACTATTATTTATGTCGAAGCTTCACAGCCTAAATCAAATTATTTATTATTTGTTAAATTTAATAAATTCATTTATTTTACATAATATAATGAACATAACAAATTATAAATTCAAAGCGTTCACGACATGACATAAAATAAGTGTTAATAATTTAAAAAAAAAATATACAGAGAAATGAGAGTTAATAATAAAATAAATAAAATAAGAAAATAAATAAAATAACAACAAACAAAAAATAATAACAAAAATAAAAGTAGATGGAAGCACACAGAGTGAACTTTGATAGACCCTACCTCAGCGCTCGAAATGGAAAAGTTTACGAACCGGAGCACTCGATAAATTTTCTGAAGATATTTACGTAGTCATCAGATCGTATGTGTATTTTATAAAAATAAGTGTGTCAGATTTTTTATTCTATGGCCTATGTGAGTGATAATTTTACAAATTTCACGAGCTGGAACGGCGCTTCGGTGCGTTCCGTTCCATTTCGAGCCCTGCCCTACCTTAAAAATTTATAAAACAACGTCTACCTAAATTCACCCTCACGTAAGTGGAATATATCAATATCCGAAGCGATTTCAATAAACATGGTTATTGCCCTCCCAATTGGCATTACCAATGGCAGGTTTGTTCTAGACCTTGGGAGAACAAACAACGGATGCCCTCGATTCCTAATGTAATTATCAGAGACACACAAGCCAACATCACCAAGAATGGCAAAGTTCACATTTACGCCGCGTATGAGTCTGAAAAAATATGTAGCTAAATAAAGAGCCTTTCTAAATTTTAAGCTACAGTATGTAAGCATACCTAAGAGAAAATCAGTCGGATAGGGCCACGGATAATATCCATACAGCCGAAAGTAAAGGAGTCTCAAAAATTTCTTATGGACTCTCTCCACCATAAGGCCGTACTTCAACTGATGCGGGGCCCAAACGATCAACCCACTCTCAAGTCTGCTTCTAACTAAGGAGTTATAGAGAATTTTTAGTATCGTAACATAAGCACGCAAGACAAAGCCCAACATCTTTAGCGCCTTTTTACAAATGGTATCTATATGACCACTCAACGTCAGTTTACTGTCAAACGTAATTCCAAGATCTCTTACAGATGATGTTCGAGAGAGAACTCTGCCATGCATCGAATACTGGAAAAACAATACTCGCGTGGCTTTAGTAAACGATAAAACATTGCATTTATCAATATTGAAGTCCAGTTTGTTACGCCTGCCCCAACCTAATGTAATATTATCTATATCCAGTTGGAGTTGACGACAATCGTCCAAGGTGACAACTTCCATGAAGAGTTTCTACCTCCACCCTTCGCCACTGTTTACTACATAGATATCTGTATGTCTGTATGTAGTTTAGTTAATATTTAAAAAAATACACGTATGAAAAAGTTTGATAAAAATAACAATACATTAACCTGTATTACAATAGTGCATATTTTGAAATGTCATAATGAACGCTCTATCGACAGTGATGGTGACGCAATTCGCACCCACGCCGCATCGTGGCCACATGGCTCGCAAGCCTTATATGGCGATCACTGCTTTTTGTGGGTTTGTCACGACATTCCATAAATTATCTCAAGATGATAATATATGCATCGAAATAATTGAAGTAATTTAGGTGTCAAAATCACAATACTATCTCACTAGCGAGTATAAATTACGAACGCAGGAAGTTATATGTATCCATAATAATAAATTGTGGATTGTTTCTCAAAACATCGTTTATACAAAGTACATCGCTGGATTATTTGTAATAGAATTTCTGAAAACAATTATTGAATACGTGTATTAATTCCGTGGCAATCAGGAGAAGTGGTATATGTCATCAAAAATCCGAAAATGAGTTAAGTATGCAGATGTCTAAAATTTCGATCATTCTATGCAGGAGAATAAACACAAGTCATGAAAAAAATTGCTTATACCCTTTTCGATACTTTAATGTGGTATATGTACAGAAATATACAGAAAGCTGTTAAGAAAACAGTGTTATGTGACTTACACCTCTACTCCCAATTCGCTGTAGCGTGAATTAATGCTGTAGTGCTGTTTGAATCAGTGACATATACCCAAATAGGTTGGACAGTGCCAATAGAGAAAGCATAAAAATGCCAGTCTGATAGACTTTTGTCAATCAAAACTGTATTACAATGAAATTATAGACACTTGGGACATATTCTCTTTCTTTGTGACGTCAATGTTTTTTCCGGTAAAATCATAAATTATGACTGTTATGAGTGATATTTAAACAAATAAAACGTATCATAATAAGCGTGAATTCTACTTTACATTGACATGTTATTGATATTTGCAATAGTAAATTATTGCAATGATTAATATACAAAAAGGTAAAAATAAAAATCTTCATTTTTAGCAGAATTAAAAAACCTCAAGAATTCGCTCAAGCTGCTTATGATACAAAAAAGTAAGATAAAGAGGAAGCCAAGTAGGATCCAACCAAAAGGGTTTTTTCATTAGATCTCCGGCAGTGCCTACCAACCCTGATGTTAGCAGTAAATGTTGCATTCTATAAACGCCTACATTTTGCATTCAAATGAACCATCTACGATTATGATGATGGGCATTCATGGAGGGTAAATTGCACCTGTTTGTTTCATTTTTTAAACAATATTATACATCTACATTAAATTTGTATTTAGTGATATTTTTTTCTGTATAATGAAAATAATGATATATAATGTGTCTATATAAATAATAAATAACATACATAGGATGTTTCAAAAACTACTCCTGTAAAATATTTCAAATGTGAGTTAAAGTAGTTCCCATTCAGCTAACGAAATGGTTTCAATACAGAAAAGAATTTGGAATGATTTATTTCAAAACAATTAAGAATACGGTAACTGTATTTAGAAAAATTAGTTATATTCGATCCAGATTTTTGAAAAAAAGCCACGGATTAATAAGATTTAATTTTACGATTAAGGTAAAACCGATGGATATTATGTACCTAGTGGATATGTAGGTACTTTATAGTCTTCAATTTTATATTTCTTCTGAATATTTCAAATGTGTAAAACAGTAAAATGTAAAATATCATTTCAAGTTTCATTATTTTCAGTCATATAAAAACGATAACTGTAAGATGTAATAATCTCATTTGTTTGTTTTACTTAGGATATTGCATTGTTACTTCACGAATAAAACTTCAATGACACATAATTATCTTCTTATAAACTATCTATTCCACATTTATTTAAGTCCTAGTCCATACCAAATTATGAAAAAAAACTTGATAATAATGGTATTATGTCAGCTTAGTGCTCGAATTTCATTCAAGAGAATAGATATAAATGTCAATTTTTACACAAATTACTAATAAAAACGCAAAAAATATGCAGATTACATAAACATTATTTTTTTATAATATGAATACGTGTATTAATTAAGGCACTAAGTACCAAAAACAAAAAAACTGACATTTTTATAGAAAAGTGTTCTACATACTAACGCCAATAACTTCAACTATGGTCTAAGTGCCTCAAGCAAGTCAAAAAAATACAGCAAAATATTTAAACCTGTCGACGTTGTAAGTCCGTTGGCCTGTTTTATTTACAATGGTGTAAATAGCGCAATGTGGTCAACCTCATTCAATATAAAATGGCTGACGATGGTGTGTTGACACTTGCGAGTTCTTAATACTTAAAATTTAATTATAGAAGCTGCCGTGATTGCTTCACACTGTAAAACCACATTTTTCAAAAGGTCTGCTTCATGAAATTTTACTCGGTATTTTGTAACTACAGGCAATACTACTTTTTGGTACGTAGAGCCTTAATTGTTAGATCGCCCATAGCATACCTAAACTATTATGGATTAGTTTAAACAGGGCTTAATTAAATTTTTAAAACTAACCAGTACCATCTGCAAATTGTATTCTTAATTCAACTAAAACAAATAAGTATGACTGTAAAAATTTTGTGTGCACTATTTATGTCGTATCTTTACAGCTTATCTCCACCCCTCGCCACTGGGATAAATGAATAATATCACTGAATCCAACAGTTGTCTAGATCTCACGCGAGTAAAGTCGCTGGCTATCGCTAGTCGATAATTGTAATCATTCCTGTATCAATCATCACATAAATTTTAATTCATTGACAGCCTCCAGCGAGATATTTAAATATCATTTTTACTTTAAAAATAACTATGGTGTTGTAATGTATGTAGACATTTTAAAACATCTGTTGATTCAATCAAACTGCAATATGTTTTTGTCATTAGGTTAATATTTCATATTGCAAGAACGTCTTAAATAATAGCCCGATGATTGTTTAACAACATCATAATATGGTGACGTTACGTCAATTGAATTAAAATAGTTATCTTAAATTCTGTCCGCCAAATGGAAAAGGGAGATTAGTCTTAAATTTTAAAATTAAAGAAAATATATATCCATATGCCAAATTAACCATGATGCAAATAAAAAGAACTTTTTATATACCTACCATGTTTTTAAATTTTCTGTTGAATAAACTTGACAATTTTATGTACATATTAATACATATTTTTTTTTGTACTTGATAAAAATACTGAATAAATATAGAATACTGAAATGTCATTTTGACATTTCATATTGATTTCCATAGTAACGCACGTATATATTAATAATTTAGTTGCTAGGACCCCCTTAGCAATCAATAATATTGTTTTACTTTTAACGAATTTTTTCCGAAACATACAAAACAGAATTAACTGAAAATGAATTCATTAAAATCAGTATTAAAAGAATGCATTGTCGTCGTGTTCTGATATATTCTAAAACTTTCAAATCGTCGCTATAGGATTTGTTTCCCGAATATCCATTTTTGTCGAAATCGACATTTTAATGCAGTTCAATTTCTTTTATCGAACTCTACCGAAATCATTTATAAAAACAATATATTTTTATCTAGGAACAGAGATATTTTTTAAAAAAACCCGAATACGCCATGTTAAGTTACAATTACTCCGTGGTTTTCTCCCGAATGTCCAACTATTCGTACCTGAATATCCAAGTTAATTTCGGTCGAAAAATATCTCTGGCTGAGTTTTTATTTCCCGAATATGACTTTTAGCCAATCAAACCGCGCTGACGCCGTGCATCTTGCTCCCACATTCACTCTGTCTAGCTCTAAAACAATCACGCCCACTTTCATATTTTTTGGCCGTCCGGAGTGCTCTTTCAAATTTCGTCTTATTGATATTGTTTTTAAAGTTACTATTGTTTTAATAGTGAATTCATCAAATTTGAAGAGATCATTCATAGCTGATACATCACCAGTTCGTCCTGAACTTACAGTAGAGTTATGGAAGTGAGTAATTTAACCTAAATAACTGCATTTTGTTTTGATAAATGACACAAAATCCCAACAGTTATATGGATTCTATAGTGTGACCCGAAAACTACTATGACGTAAAAAATAATTATTATTTCAAATTATTATTAATCAAACATTGTTTGTCTTTATTTTACTTTTAATCTAGGTATTTCTATGAAAATAAAGGCGATGCTATTATTTATTTTTCAATGCGCTGATAGTTAATTTAATTTAATGTGTATGTTAGTAACTATTTATTTGGTGAATATTATATACTTGGATATTGGTACCTACCTAATATTAGCAGCCAATGGTAATTAATTTATATACGCTATTATTTTGTGTTGTTATTCCTTACAATATAATATAATATTATTTGGTGGTTTGTAATAAGTTTAATTGTTAATAATAGAAATATATAGATATATATATACATAGATTTTTTTTTTGGAAAATGTATAAATATAAAATTGTTAGCCAGTAAGAGTTAGTACCATCATAAAATATTGGAGAAATCTGTGACGTCGGTTAGTAATTGAAGTAGTAGATACCTACTTTTATTTAATAAACAAAAACCGATCGCCGATAGTTGCTTGATTTTGAAGAATGCTGATGAGCAGGTATTAAAAGGCTAATAGTTAAAGTTTGTCGTCATAAGTATGTCACCTCGTAGCATATTGGATAATTCGTGGACTGGGGCGTAAACCCAGGAGATGCAGGGTCGATTCCTGCCGGGTGTCTTACTTTTTTCAAAAAGATATTTTCTCAGAAGTGATTTTAAAAATTATGTTTATTCAATTTTTAGAATGGTACATTCTTAAATGTTTTAAATTTCTTAAATTAAATTTCTTTTACTTAATCCGAAAAAACCCGAAAAAGCGATTGCCGCATTTTATTATTACATACGAACTTGGGTAATTATGATCATTAAGTATTTAAATAGTATAAGTAATTACTAACAATTATCGTGTAAATAAATATAACATTTGACGCGCGTACTTTTTGACCACTCAGTAATCCGTGGGCCGTGCAGCAATACGCTACGGTCTTAAATCCCGAATGTCCGTGTTTTGTCCCGAATATCCATTATTCTGAGAGAGCGCTAAAAAATTCCCGAATATCCACAGTGAGTACTTGTAAATAAAACGCATTTTCTGTGCATTTAATGATTTATACCAGTATATTATTCTTGGAATCTATTCTTAGATAATTTTGCAATCATACAATGTAGAAAGAATGATTGATACATCTACTGATATTTAAATATACGACAATGAAATTTGTTTTTCGTCTCCTGTAAAATTGACATTTGGTCTATTCGGGAAACAAATCCTATAGCGACGAAATGTCTAGCTAGTCGGTAAGTTAGTTAAACATCTTCAATCGTCCAATACAAATCTTGGACAAACAAGAAAAATTGTATACTGGACACACAAGAAAAAATCTGTACCGGACAATCAAGAATACGAGATAATGAAAACGTGGTAAAAAGCACGAGTCAAATCAACGCATTCATTTTTTAAATCTAACAAGCACCATCTGCAATTGGTATTATTAGTTCAATGAAAACAAATAAGTATGACTGACAAAGTTTAGTGTGCACTATTTATGTCAAATCTTAACGGCCTACCTCCACCCCTCACCACAGGTGTGTGTACAAGTATAGTATTCGCTTTATAACTTTGTACTTTTTTGCATTTTTTGCTACACCTCTTTGCCTCATTCTACTTTTTCTTTTCTTTCGACCATGTCCGACCCTAATAGGATCATATGGGCCTCCACAGAGTAGAGTTTTGTATTAACAGATTTTTGTTTTTTACGAGAAATGCATGTCAGCCACATTCTCCACCTATTAGGTCCATACATTGACAGACACAAATTGAAAAACAATATGACGTGTACTTGCCAGACCCAGGATTCGAGCCTGGGACCCACGGCGTTATAGCCAAACGCTTAAGCCGCGCGGCCACCGTGCGCGTACAACCTCATTATCCTCATTTGCCTCATTACCTCGCATAAAATTAGATCTAACGATTTTCACTTGTATTAATACATTATGTATCTATCTAGTAATAAATAAATAAATATATGGTATATGTAACAAACACAGAACAGATAATAAATAGAATACCAATAGTCTATATTCAATACGCCGCCTGGTGAAGCAGGCTTTTGAATGTGTGAGTGTCGAGTTAGGCAAACTATTACCTTTGTGGCGATCAACGAGTCCTGTGACAATATGCATTATCAGCACAAATCCGTAATATATGAGCACATAACAGATAATAAATAGAATACCGATAGGCTATATTCAATACGCCGCATCTTGATGCATGGTTTTGAATGTGTGAGTGTCGTACGAAAATGAAGCACGCATTATGCACGTGCAATAGTGTGCGTAATACACCAACATTAAATAAGCGTTAATACATAAACCGAGAGCAGTTTTTAGTATTCGACGTTAAACGTATTCTAGACACGCGTGTAAGTTTAACCTGGATTCATCCTTACTCGAGTCGGTTACCTGCTATCGCCTTAGGCTGCGCGCACACGGCAAAGCGAAGTTTCGGATTCATCCGCCAAACGACGTTTGCGTTTTGTTTGCGAGCCGATTGCGTTTTAAATGCGTGTCAAATGCGTCAATATTTCGACGATGCTGTCCAAGAGAAAACACGGTTTTCAAGGGGATTCATATACGCCTTTTTTTGAAACTGCACCCTGCTGCGAGAGTATTTATCTTTCATTACAGTGGCGTACAAGGGTAAATAAATCAATATAAAATCAGTACATAATATTGCATTATACCTACATTTATTTTCCGTTGTGTATTTCAGTTCCCATTATTTCTGAGTTCCCTGGTAACAAAACTATTTTTAGAATATAATTACATCACTTTCATCCTAGAACCGGAGTGCAAAGTTATGAAGTAGCAACTATATGTATCTGTTGAGTGGTTATGTGATGGACCCATTTGGTGGTAGTTGCAGTATTTTGTTATGCTTTGGGCAATGTTTTAAATAAAATTTGTGAGAAATGTTTTTTTTTTTTTTTTTTAATAATAATGGTATAATTTAAATCTGATGATTGGTTTGAACTGTTTCGAGGCCCCATTTTAAATATTTTTACGAATCGATTGCATCGTCTGCGTCAAATAAAATCGCCGCTGATAGTGTTGTTTATTGATTTCAATAGACGCAAGTTTTGAAGCTGTTGTGTGTCCCATTCTCAGATGACAAAATGAGACAATAATGCAATTTTATTTGTAAGACGCATATGGAATAAGAATAAACAATGATATATATCGAAGAAGCGACTGAATAACGGATTCCCTGCCATACATGGCAATGTCGTCTGTTTGTAAATAAATAACAAGGTTGTCACATACATCTGTGGCCATTGGCCAATTGACGATATTATGTGCAAATTGGTAATTTCGAGATCTTTTTTGCACTACAACAGGCCGCGAAACCCAATGATAGCAGTGCATGACCCCTAAAAGGGGGGGGACCGACAGTTCTCTACCCTGGGGGCCCGGCGTGTCGCGTCTATCTTAAGTGAGATAAACACACATCACACAAGTCACCTGAGACGCTATTTTACGCGAGAAGTATTAACATTAAGAAATATGTGGTTGTGTGATGGAATTTTCGACAACTCAATAATAAATTGAGGTAAATGCATTCAAGAATACAAAAAATCGCTAAATATCCACTGAATTTCCTTAATTTTACCTGTAACACCATTTGGAAAACGCTTCTGAAAAGCGCCACACTGCCTTTAACGTAGGGTATTTAGTTGTTTATATAGTTTAAAGCAGTCTTTCTCAAAGTGGGTTATAACCCCCCCCCCCTTGTGGGCGCTGGAGGCTTTCAGGGGGGCAGTAGAAGGCTCAAAGAAAATTAGAAGGCGTTAAGGAAATCTAGAGGGGTGACCTATAAAAATCCTAGATTAGAAGAACTTATAGAACTGACAACAAACGAAGGATTAAAAATTAAATTCGAATGGCTACCAAGAATTTTGGCTGCAGAAACGAATCTCTGAACTGTACCCTGGGTTATGGTCGGTTGTTCAACGATTTCTGACAGCATTCTCATCGTCATATTTGTGTGAACGTGGATTTAGTGCTGTAGCAACGTTGCCAACTAAAAAGAGAAATCGGCTGCAAGTTACTGAACGCGGTGACTTACGACAAACTCGTCGAAATGCATCAGACTCATCCTTCACATTAGATAGGTTTTAAATTCAAAGCCTTCTTTTAATGTTAACAAAAATACTTATAAATATGATTAAGTATGAGTTTTATTTCCTCTCATTGAAACATTCTTTGATCTTAGAAATATGATATGGGTCACACCCTATCTATCCTATCCATATAATAATGCATGTTTAAAAATTATTTTTGCAATAACTGTTTTTAAGATACGCAACAGATGGTAGTATAAAAAGGTACCCAAGTTAAAAAATATGGGGCTCTAGATTTTTTTTAAATCTCATAGTGGGCGGTGGTCGAAATAAGTTTGAGAACCTGTGGTTTAAAGGTAGGGAGGGGGGCGCCAGTGTTGCCGTATTTCGAATAATTCCAGTGTCGCAAAGTGTCAAATATAATATTTTCATTGGATTTTAGGACGAAAATTTAATAAGAAAATAAAAACAACCAGACCAGTGGAGCATCACAAATTTTCGTTGCTCCGGTTCCGCTCTTGATCCGGGTAAAATCCCATTGCTCCACTGCTCCGTGCATTCGAGCTCCGCTCCAACGCTCTTGAAAATACTCCAAGTGCGTTCCGTACCAGTCTCCAGATTCTGCGATAAACCTCGTCATTTGATTGTGCTATTATAGTAAGGGGAAAAAATAATAGTGCAATAATAAAATAATTTCGTTTGCGAAGCTTGCGCAGAATCCAGGGCAACCCTGTTTGTGATGTATCTTTTGTTTAGTGGCAGATCGGTAGCGAAAAAGGAGACTTTAACGGCACAGCAGTTGGACTTGTGACGAGAAAGGATTGGCATTCGACAACTGGTTCAGAAAATCAAACCACTATTTTTTTATATTTTTCTTTTATTATTGAGGCTAAATACGCACATCGACTGGTTTATTTCTGCGGTTACAATATTTTTATTTATTTAAAAAAAACACATATAACAAATTATTAATTCAAGACGTTCACAACATTACATTTAGAATAAAAAGTACACGTAAATTAACTTAGTAGAGAAAAAAACAAAGCTAAAAACAAGCTAAAGATAATTTTATTGAAAAGAAAATAAAATAAAAAATAGCTACTTATAATTCAAGAAAAATACAAATTAAACAATAAAATAGAATATTTGGTACTGTTCGGTTATCAGGAATACAGTGGAAAACACATTTTGAAAATACCCGATATACTGGATTATTTGTTAGTTTGGGTTAGTTAAGGTTAGGTTAGGTTGGGTTAGGTTAGGTTAGGTTTGGTTAGGTTAACCTAACAAATAATCCAGTTTATCGGCTATTTTCAAAATGTATTTTCCGCTGTATTCCTGATAACAGAACAGTACCGAATATTTTAAATCAAAGTAATACCTACTTTGATTTAAAATACAAAAGCCGTTCGCCAACATTTTGAAAAGCGCTTCAGTGAATATTAAAAGCTATTAGTTAAAATTTGTCGCAATTAAGTATGACTCCTTTAGCATAGTGGTCAATGTGCGTGGGCGCGATACCCGAGAGATGCAGGTTCGATTCTGCGGCGTGCCTTACTTTTTTCAAAAAGATTTTTTCTATTTGTTATAATATATTTTCTCAGAAATGATGATGTAATGATGTACCTTTGTTATATATATATATATATGTTTTCTATTGTTTCCAGATGTCAGTCTTCGCTTGGAAGAAGTGGTAAAGAGTGACGTAGTGGTGCTGAAGGTTTTCAAGAGCGGCGACGAAGCCAGTCATGGTAAACAGCTGTTGCAGGTCCGGTTCCCAGGGGAGGTTCGCCGCTTCACCCTCACCGAAGACGACGGAGGAGGTAATTAGCCTACCCTCTATTAAGCCTAGCCTATAATCTGACCACGTCCAGGGAGACTTATCTGCTATAACAGGAAAAGTAATACGATAGTCTTGCAATATAACCTTTAACTTAATAATGGATGCACAAGGCCGACTATATTCAGGCCGTTGCACTGAATTTTGAATTACGATAGTAGTGGTAGACACTGGTAGTTATTGATTACTGGCAAGGTCTTAGACTGCATATTTTATTCAAATTAATACAATTTGTTTAGTGCTCGAAATAGAAAAGTTTATGAACCGGAGCGCTCGAAAATTTTCTGAAAATATTAAAGTTTTTTTGTTATATATTATATACAAACATACCTAACCTAACCTAGGACCGAAAAAAATTGTCACAAAATAACACAAAATCTTATTATTGTTTGTAGAAATATGTGTGTACTTATGTGTTATTTTTCTTATTAATGATTAATGATTAAAAATGATGGCCCAATCATCGTTTCTCTACAAGAGAAATAAAATACCTAATATATTGATGCATTACAACCAAAAGCCTTACTTAGTTGCTCCTAACACATTCCCAAATGAAAACGAGCTGCAGATGATTCACACCACATTTTGTGCCTCCAGATACTCAAAATTATAACGGGGAAGGTTGATTATGTAGGGATGGAATTCATCAAAATAATGAAAACTTTACATTGCTTAATTCACAAATATGGGTTTTACAAAAGTTAATCAACATGCAATGCGCAATTACACACTTAAAACTAATTTAACCATTAACCATACAAACCTATTTTATCTTCACTTCATAATATGTATACCGGAAACTTATAAGGGTGTAAATGCCATTTTCAAAAAAAGAAGGTAGAGGGAATTTCAAAATACACTCAAACATTCAATTCATACATCAACTATACAATTCGTATAACCAACGCTATCTTCTGGAAATTTTAAGAATTATTTCCGGGCATCAGTGGCACTTGTACCCTTCTGTAGGACATTGGCCTTGGCACATGCTATCCATTTCCTAAATAAAACTGTTTTCATAATTTCTGGCACTTACAGCCTTTTGAGTTTCCAGTATTCATATATTAATCAATAGTAAACGATTCCTTATTAAATTACATTATATTACCAGTAACTTACTATAACAGAGGTATAGGTTCATAAATATATTGTAATACTGCTGTTAAAATATCATCATCATCACCAGCCTGAATCTATCTACTGCTGATTCTGATAAAGGCCTCTCCAAACTGATTCCATATCTCTCGATCCTGTGCGTTGCCACGTACAACAACAACAACACTGGGTCGATGTTACAATATACAATTAATATACATATCTACATATGCGCTACATCATATTTGTATCAGCAATAATCAAGTATTTAAAGACTGTAATAATCCGTACGTAAATTTATCATGTTTTTGTATATAATATCGTGACATCGACCAGCAAATTGTTTAGCTAAATAGAGTTTAAGACCTTTCATAATCAGCCTTTAAGTAAAAAATATTTAAAAATAAAATCACGCCCTTAAATCATATTATTCAATTTTAGCTATTTTTATAAATAAATTTTTAAGTAATTTTTTTACCTCTTATGGTTCAGGTTTTAATTAAATTTTTATAAGTAACTAACCCCCCTATCTATTTGGTTGATTCTACGACATTAGCATATGAAATTTTTAAGTTAGTCTTATTAAGTCTTATTAAGTCACATACATAGAGAGCTCAAAACGACCGGAGCGCACCGGATCGCCTTTCCAGTTCGTGAAATTGGTAAAATTATCACTCCGTCTCGTGGAAAAATTATTATGACCGTCTGAATTTGATAGACCATATTATACAAAAAAATCTAACACACTTATTTTTATAAAATATACATAACATTTTATAACTATGTAAATATCTACAGAAAATAATGTCGAGCGCTCCGGTTCGTAAACATTTCCATTTCGAGCGCTGCGTAAATATGGCTGACAATTAGTAGTTCTATGCACCATCATAGCCCATCTACTTCCAAAAGTTACTCTTCATCACAGATATAAAGGCTCATCTTCATAGGTTTTCTTTTCGACACTTTGATACCTACTTCAATACATCATTTTATTTGTAGTGACACTTGTAACTGGGGACAGCTCAATGCGATGGGGACATCCAAAGGACGGAAGCCGCGACACCATCTCGCTGGCAGTTCGCCAGAATGACGATGGAGGAGCAGCCTTCACCATGTACCGAGGGTGTGAGGCCCAAGCGGAGCTCACGGCTGCCACTTCTTTCAGGGATGTCTTCTCTCAGATGGATAAACCAGCAATCAAACTGGTAAGAACATATTTTATTATTACAACTGACAGAAATTTAAAATGGAAACTAAACATCTTATTTGATATTGAAATATTATAGGATGGTTTTTATGTATTTATAACTTAGAAACACTTTGGGCCCACGTTGGTCACCAGTTATAGGTCACAGAGATTAATCAACAATAACAGAGACTACTTCAAACTCAAACGGTACACGAAAATAGATGAACAAGATAAGATGACTCGCTCGACCAAATAACCAGATGAACTTGTCAAAAGATTGGTTCAGTTCAGGTAGATATCACATTTGAAATCTAGATACCACACTTATCACTAGAAATGAATCTCGTTAGTGTAAGGTGCTTAGCCTCAAAATAGAGGCTGCGAGAGATCATCCGTGAGAGACCTTTGGGTCGTATGTACTAAGTAACTACTACTACGTAAGTCTAAATAAAACACGATTCTTGTCGGTTTACAGGAAGCCAGCGGCAAACAAAGTTTGAAAATAGCCAATATACTAGATTATTTGTTAGGTTAAGTTAGGTTTTCATTCTTGAATTCATAAATTTTGTTAAAATCGGCTATGAAAATTGGCGCGGTTCCCGCATGACTTCCTGTAAACCGACTTGTACCTAAAGCACTTACAAAATACTTAATAAATAATAAAACTACTGAAATACAAGGGAAATACAATTGAAAATAGGTATGTAAATAAATTAGAAATACAGAACAACGCGTAATAATCCGTGCTATAGAGATGGCCGTATATATAGATACTATACGGTCATCTATTTCCGATAAGAAAGTTCACGGCGAACTGTGGTACGGTGAAATGTAATACGTACAATTTACAGTAATCGATGACTACAATAAATTGTGAAACTAATACGATTCTTTAATTTTTTTTTTGCAGTATCACGAGAAACATCACAAAGTGTCCGTATCAGGTGGCCCCGCGTCCGAAGCCCTGGGCTGCAATCCAGTCAAAATGGATACGTCTAAAAATAATAAAAAGACGTTTATGAAGACCAAGAGTCCACGATTCTTTGGCGAGTTAATGCAGGCTCAGGAACCCTATGATGAGAATGTACGAAGAGGAGACATTCCGATGATTTCTACCGATAATTGCGACGGTGAGATGTAGTATTATTTATTATGATTGTTTATTTGGCAAATTGCAGGACATCGATCACATGTTAGAGCAGGGGTAATCAGCCTGTTCCCTACCGCCCTCTAGTGGGTGTTCCAGCTTTCATGGTGGGCGATAGGGGGTTTAAAAACATTTTCATAAAATTCCCCGTGACAATTTAAATTTCAAAAAAATAAAAATGCCTGTCTTATAATCAAATATGTGGAAAATGATATTCAGTTTATTGATACCTTTCCCTACCTCATATCTTGTGGAATCAGGCTTTAGTGCTGTTAATCATATTATGACCAAAGAAAGAAACCGCCTGAATATTTCCGAAAGAGGAGACCTTCGTTTGTTCCTCACAAAAATTGAGCCAGATATCCAGTGTTTAGTTTCGCAGCATCAGCCGCAGGGATCTCATTGATAATTTAATTAAAACACATTGACTACTGACTAGATAATTACTTTAGTAATTTCATCGGACTTCATGCTTCTATATATAATTTATAAATACATAAATAAAAAGATAGATTTATCTATAAATTGTTTTATAAAGATTTATTATGCCAAACTTAGCGAAAGTCTGACTTAAAGTGTTAGGTAAGTAATTATTGTCATATGAAAGTAAAGTTACTTTCCTACTTTATGAATCATCGTTACTGTGGAATCGGTGGGCGTTAAGAAAATTTTAACTAACAGAGATACAAAAGTGGGCGTTAGGTATAAAAAGTTTGACTACTCCTAGTCTAGAGTACATTCAGTGAGGTAAATAAAATCTTGGCATATTATGTTGGGATCTGCGTGCACCTTGTACGAGACTATCTTCCTGTGGAGTTAGCCATCGTATTCCAGTACGTAAAGCACTGCCCTTTCATTTGCGAGCTCCGAATTCGATTCCCGGTGAGGTCCCAGTATATTTCTATGATTTCTCAGTCTCCCAAATGCATGAAGTCTGATGAAATTACATTTAATTAATTAAATTATTAATGAGATCCCTGAGGCTGATGCTGCGAAACTAAATACTGAATATCTTGGGAATTTTATGAAAACATAATCAAAATGTTTTTTGAAACCCCTACCGCCCACAATGAAAGCTAGTACCCTCACTAGTGGGCGGTAGGGACCAGGTTGACTACTCCTGCTCTAGACGATGAATAAACATGATAAATAAAAGCACAATTATTCTTCTTTTTTTGCAGACATCTTGGCGAGAACCCTTAATGAGTTGATTAAGCAAATCATGATGTTGAAGGTTGAGATCGAGCGCCAACGAACTGAGATTCTGTCGCTGAGACAGACTTTGGAGAACTGCGCTGGATGCAGGGAGCCAGCACCTCAAAGAGACTCGTGTGCCAACAGTCCTTGCTTCTCCGGTGATTACTACTACAATCGCAATAATTAAATAATGTTTCCGAGAAGCCTGATGGAAAATCTAGTTTTTACTTTGACGGCTTCATAATATAGCTAGATTAAATGATTTTAAATGCAATGCGTATTAATTCAATAAACGATCGATTCATTTACTGACTCAATTCAATAGAATCATTTCAAAGATTTGAACGGTTTTTAAATACAAATTTATACTCGTCAAATCGCTGAGAATACCCATCCCTATTTTATAATCAAAGAAACTTTTTATCCAACAATATTCTAAATTTAAACAACTGTCAAATTTTACTGTTGGAATTTTATACGATTTTTAAATTTTATTTGTTTTGTATGTGTGGATATAAAAAAATCGGTGCGTGTACTTATGTACGCACGTTAGAAGTTATACTTCTTTGGCGTAACAAAACAAGTAAGTAGAAAATACGACAAAATAATTGAAGAAATATATTTAATGCAATGAATAAAGTTTTGATTATAAAGCGTAGGTAATCAAATTAAAATTACATTTATTTGTACAGAGTTAAATTATTTTTACACATATAAATGTAATAATAAACAAAATAAAATAACAATAAACACGTGTTATGCTGAGTACCTTGCGTTTGTATACAGCTGACTGATTCGCACATGCGGGTTGGGTATACCCCGATTACAGCTAACTTCATCATGTCGCACTCTCGTAACGGTGTGCGCGCACAGCTCTCAATTTGACCTTCTACTAAACGCGCCAAAAGTAGTATAACTTCTCAAATAATTTTGGTTCCAATATGTCGCAAATGAATTCAAATAATATTTAATTGATGTGTTGTTTTTCATTTTGGGGTTTTTTAAAGTAAAATATGGTATATAGGTACCTAGATAGTTGGTTGAAATAAAAATATATACATTATTACAATAACCACGACTGCATTAGTATATCAAGCGAATTTTAACGTCCCAGCAGAAATCGATAAAGTAACCTGTGTTTTTACTGGCGTTTGTAGCACGATGATAATAATTGAAAATTTGCTTTGTTGGTATTACAGGCATCTGTCTATTTGATCATTAACTTCTTACGTGGCCATAGATGGTGTTGCTTGTATGAAATAGTAATTATTACATCCGCACATTTGTTACATCACTGAAAAGTACACACAAAATTATTAATGCATTTTACTTGATTTAAAAAATAACCTAGCATGACGTTATTGTTTGAAAAAATTAAAAATTAATTACATAGGTATCTCATAAAATACATCTACTTCGATACTAAGGTGTCATCCATATATGAAGTCACGCCCTAACTGGGCGTCGTGGGCGAAGTCGGCGAAGCGTTGAAAGCGAAAATGTTCGTAGACAAAGTCTTTTTTTGGTTATACGGTTATACGTTTGAGATGCGCGCGCCGCCGAACGTGCTTACCTAATAGGCCGTCCATGGACTGAAACCGTATGTGGTTTCGAACCGTGTGCCATACTAAACTTATCTTTTCTGTTCATGGAAATATATTTTCACAAAGTATATTATAAGTTATAAGCATCTGATCGTATCCGTTTATACCATACACTTACACTTACAAATTTAGTGAAAATATATTTTCATGAACAAAACTTCTAAGTTTAGTATGGCAGACGAATCGAAACCGCATACGTTTTCAGTCCATGGATGGCCTCTAAGACGAGCCGTAATGAATTCTGATATTCTGATGTGATGTCATGTTTATTGAGGGGAGGGGGTTTATAAAAAATGTTAAGTACCTAATAAAACCAACAAAACTACTAGTATATTATAGTATTACTTATTTTTTTGAAGAATAAATATTTCCGTGGGAACATTACAATATGTAAATCTCTCAACGAATTTATTTTAAGGGGAGTTCAAAAAATGTGATTGTCACAAAGTTTGATGATGGGGTTAAGAGTGTTGGGGGGGGGGGGGGTTAAAATACTGAAATCGCGTGACCTCATATATGGATAACCTCTAATTATATCATTAATAGAACATTGCATAGATAATAATATTAATTAAGTAGTGTGAAATGAAAAATGCTCAATATTCATATTTTTGCAATATACATAATCATCTGTTACATATTTTTATTTACTACCTATATACATGTAAATTTTATTTAAAATGTATAAAATGATAACTAGTTATGAAGTTAATATTATATGGTAATTAAAAATGCACCTTTTTAAATCATTTTCGACTATTTTATGTACCTACCTTTTTAAGTAACTTGTTTTTTATTAAGTATTTGTTTGGTTTTTTTTTTACAACGAATTAAACTAATTAAAAAAAACAAAATGGGGTTTTCTTACCAAAAAAAATCATCGTTTTTTTAAACTAACCATTGTTCATGTCACATTTAATTTTAAAATAAATAAACTAAGAATAAAAACAAGTTAAACGAAAAAGGAGGTAGATAAATATTAATAATTGATGTTTTGGATATTTTTCTATTTAAATTTTTTTTAAATTAAATTGTTTTTTTTTAATATAATTGTTTATTCTGTTTTAATTACCAAAACACTCGAATGATTTACCTAATATTGAGCTTTTTCGTTTCCTTGCTTTTATGCTTCAGAATTATTTTAAATATATGATATACCTACCTATATTATATTATACATTCAACAATATATAATATGCACAATATTTGCACTTGATTGATTCACATAATAATGGCCATAACTTACAATCTGAAGATTTTACACAAGAGAGAAAAAACACATTAATTTTGCGACTTACTTACTATAATTATAGTGAATTGTGTTAGTGAATTTATGGACATTCAACTACATTCAACTTCGCAGAATTATAAAAAAAAATATTATTTTTTAATTTATTTTGTTTCTTAAATGAATGAATGAATGATTTACAAAATACAACATAAACGTCCAGATCTCACGGAGTTGTGCGCATAAAATAGCTGTAGGAACGCAGTTATCCAGGCAATTTCCCCCCCACCCGTCTCGTTGACCTTGGTGTCTAGTCGGGTTAATCCAGTGATATAATATATATTTCGCTTTGGTTAATTCTTCAAAAGTTATAATTGATTATATTGTAAAATTTTTTTTACATAATATATTGTTTTTGGGACTGATATGGATACCTGGCCCGTTGATGTATTGAATAATCAACTTTTTAGGCGAATAAAGACAACGCTCCAAAGTTATTAAAACCATTAAATCACCATTTAATTCTGCATGTTAAATTCTTAAACCTTGTGAATTATTCGATGATTAAAAATACTAACTTATTAAATTATTAACAAGTGCAAGTACGTAATAACTAAAATTAGGAGAGATTCTGACACCGGTTAATAATAATAATTAAGGTACTCTCATTAATACTTTGATTTGAAAAAAAAAACAAAAGCCCGCTGACGAATAAATTAACGCAGTTTAGAAAACGCTTCAGGGAGTATTATAAAAACTACTAGTTACTAGATACTCGTAATTATGTAGGACGCACATAGCTTAGTTGATAGAGCACGTGGGCGCTGGTGCGAATCCTTCTAAGCATCGTATTTTTTTTTTCTATTGCGTTTTTTTAAATTATGTATGTTTAATACAAGATAAATACATAAATCTTGCGAGTTAATCGTTGTATAAAAAAATAGTTTCTTAGATGATCTGTTTAAAGGCTATAGCACTCACCCAGAAAGTGAAAGATGTGAGTTTGAATCCCAATAGGGTTTTTAAAAATTCTTTATTATCTATAATAGAGAATATATTCTAAAATCATTTCTGTATTCTATATTGAATAAAAAAAATCATTTACTTATGAGTATACTATTTGAAAATCTTCCCGACTGTCCACAATGGAAATGTTTATATACTTATATGTATATAGATAATGGCGTTAAAATGATTTCTATTGATAAAACTACTAAATTAAGGGCGTTCAGGGCAGTGAAATAAATACCTCCATGAAGTGACTTCACTGTCTCCCTGTTCGGTCTTACATATTCTGCATAAGGTTATTATAGGAACCCAGCATACATCCATATAAAAATATTTCGCCTGAGTGATGTAGATAACAGTTATTTTTTAATTTACAAAAAAATATGGTGTGAACAAAAAATATTCCAGGAGTCCGATGTCAAGATACCTCTGGTGGACCTCGATGTGGACCCTGCCCCAGAGGATATTTCGGCGATGGAAGATCATGCAGGCCAGGAAATACCTGTGCTGATCGCCCGTGCTTTGCAGGTAACAAATTAATATTATTAACCTTTTCCTGCCTGTGATGCTAAGTTACGAGTATGTTCCACAACTTCTTAAATATTTTATATTACATCATGCAATTCTTTCACTTCTTAGGTAAGTATACCTTTTTAGGTACGCGTGCCAAAATTTCCCAAATATTATTTTTCAACTGCCTGACGTGCCGAGCAGTTATGAGGAAAATAGTTTTTAAAAATTCTATTTAAAAAAAAATGATGTTCTTAAAAACCACTGACAGAACATAGCACACTAGCTGTTTTTAGCAAAATTTACGCACAAATTGACACCAGAATTGCTCTAATGAGGCATTTCCTCGCTGCAGTGGTCTCAAGCATTGTAAATTGATCAAAATTAGAGGCATTCCTCGCCGCCTGATGAGGTGCTTTAAAAGTCTAAAGACCGACCTATGCAATTATATATTTAAATTAATCATAATGTTTATTTTTGAAAAGTATTTGCCTGCTATTTTTTACAACGCTTTTATTAGCTCGTGTTCTTGTTTGTCCGGTGGTTGTTAACTTTTAGAATATATCAGAACACGATGCCAATGCATTCATTCAATGCTTTTAGCCATCTTTAAGCAGAATTGAATTCATTTTCAGTTAATTCTGTTTTGTATGGAAAGTTATTTCAGAAAAATCTGAAAAAAGTAAAAGACTATTATTGGTTGCTAAGAGGGTGGTCCTAGCAACAAAATTATTAATATATACGTGCGTTAGTATGGAAATCAAAATGAAATATCAAACTGACATTTCAGTATTCTATATATTTTGTTTGTGTGTTTGTTTTTTATTTACTTCATATCAAGTACAAGTTTGAGCATAATAATTCAACAGAAAAACGTTGTATATAAAAAGTTCTTTTTATCTTGTAATTTATTTGTTTTAGAATTGATTAATTGTCATACGCTTATATATCCTCTAGTGCCTTGTTATATTCTGCTGTAGTACTAAAAAACTCAAATGCCCAGGGAGTCATTCAAGTAAATATGAATTTGATAAAATGATGTCTTCATAATGTTTCAGGTGTACGATGCCATGACACAGCTGACGGCGCCCAGTGCGGCAGGTGTCCCGGTGGATACGACGGTGATGGCAAAACCTGCACCAAAAGATATACCTGCCAGCCGAACTCCTGCTTCCCAGGAGTCCAGTGCGCACCAACGGATAGTCCGCCCTACTACAGATGTGGACAATGTCCCGAAGGTTACACCGGAAACGGAACAGAGTGTAAAGACGAAGACGAGGTTAATATTAAATTTATAAATCCTTAAAACGTTAAAGAGCACTGGAGAAGAATTCTGTGATACATCATGCATGGGTAGAACTCATTTCACGAGATTCGAGAATTCTCAAAATCAAGAATAATTGTTTTCTTAAGAATTTAAGATTGATTTTTGATTTCCCAAGAATTCTCGAGATTCTCGAGAAATCGACACTACGATATCTCGAGAATCTCGTAGGTAGATGATTTCTTAAGAAATGAGAATTCTCGAAATTTCGTCTTTTTTTGATTATTTCTGACATGACAAAATTGTATGCAAATTTTTTGTTCCGTCATTTTCAAAGTTTAAAAAATCAGAAAATAAATGCAGGTCCAATCGGATGCACATAGTGCACGAGATTTAAAAAAACAGGGAACTTTTTGTTCATACCTCGTAGTTTTAAGTGTGATTGAAATACTTTTAGCTAGTATTCTCAAATCCCTTTATCATATTTTACAAAAATTAAAAACTCCCGTGGAACACATTTGGGAAACGCTGATCTAGTCATTGAAGACTTTCACTGGAAGTGGAATAACTAGTATTTATGGTTTATTTATTTAGATGGATATTGTCGTGAAATTCTAAATATTGACTGATTATAATTTGTGTTTGCATTATACAATTTATTTTCCTCCATCCAGTGTGACCTGGCCGAACCCTGCGACCCTCGCCAGCAATGCATAAACATGAATCCTGGTTACCAGTGTAGTGCGTGCCCCCACGGATACACAGTGGGCAGGAGAACCCCAGGAGTCGGACTCGACCACGCCAGAAGACATCGTCAAGTCTGCGAAGACATCGACGAATGCAGCGACGGGCGGAATGGTGGATGCGATGTCAATTCTGTATGCAGAAACACCGAAGTATGTTTGACATTTTTTAGATGGATATTCTTCGAATTCCTGTGAGATATCAGCATTGCTTTAGTGCTTAGTCCATCATCAACGAGCTTGGTTTTGGAGACACATTTTCTAGGTTTGCGTGTTCTGCTCTCTACACTGTATCGTCATATTGTCGGCAGGAAGGATACAAACTTTAAACACCCGTGGCACCAGCTGGTCAAATCAAAAATTGCAAAAGGCTACGAAGAACTCCCTCTAGAGCAATGTTTCTCTACATTTTTACATCCGCGGACCACAAAAAAATCAAAAAATGTATTGCGGACCATCAACATTGGAATAAAATAATAAATATTTATATTTACACTATTTTTGAAACAATTGTCGAAATATAATACAAGCCCACATCAAATGTTGGGTTTCTAGGTAACTATTTTTGAACTGCAGAACAATCTTGTGCCCCCCCCCCAAAAATCTTCGCGGACCACCGATTAAGAAACTATGCTCTAGAGCAGGGTTTCCCAAACTATGTTCCGCCGAACCTGAATAGGTGTTCCGCTCACCATTTGGAAAGGTTTTATACACCGCAACACATTTAAAGATCTTCTACTAAGTAGAAGTAAAATAAATAAAACTAAAATAATTAAAGAATCTACTTCATATTGAAAGGCGACTGATGATCAATCTCCACTGATGTTTATGACGTCAAGTATCTAGATAGGTCATGGCTCCCACAAAGGGGGGCTTACAGGCCTCTAGTCTGGGGGCCTGGGCTTATGGGGGGCTTGGCGTAAGAGATCGACCAGTCAAGTGAGATAAACACACATCACAAACATGCACTAATAGTAAAAAAATGAAATGGCGCTGTTTAACTTCAAGCATACTAACATTAAATAATATGTGGTTTTGCCTTACTTGCAATTTTTGATTATTGTCAATATTATTTTGAAATGTCCATAATTGTGCATATCAACATAAAAGTGGGTGTATTAAAAAAACAAAAAATCTCTAAAAATACACTTAATTTTACCTCGAACACCATTTGGAATATGCTACTGTAGATCGTCACGTTGCCTTTAACCTTAGCGTTAAGTAGGGGGCCCGCCAAAGATCCAAGCCTGGGGGGCATGATCTAGGTACAGGCGGAGGACCATCTTTTCTCACACCGTGCGCATGAACAATATACCCCATATTGTTTTTAACTGACCGGCTGACAAGTCTCGTCAGTTTAATGATAGTTGCCAAATTGGCAGAACAGTTAGCTGCGCTAATAAATAACCTACAAAATAAACTAAGTATTCCGTTAAAATTTCCGGGTTTGCGAAGTGTTCCATTGCAGAAAAGGTTTGGGAAACCCTGCTCTAGAGTACCACGAGTTTCAGGTCACGAACTAGTCACATTAAGGAGATGGCAAAGAAAAGGAAATTAATTACCAA
Source organism: Rhyacophila brunnea (assembly GCF_057557595.1). NCBI lineage: Eukaryota > Metazoa > Arthropoda > Insecta > Trichoptera > Rhyacophilidae > Rhyacophila > Rhyacophila brunnea. The sequence continues at coordinate 10,521,605 of NW_028232816.1, read as the reverse complement.
TCCACACAGTAATTCTGTTCATATTCTTGTGAGATATTCTCTGTTCTGGAGTGGAACTTATAAGATATTTTTTAATAACTATGTAGTAACAAAAATACTGTAATATATTCCTTTACTATTTAAACTAATTTTCGTGTCGTGATTGTAGGGATCCTTTGAATGTGGTCCCTGCAATCGAGGATTTGCTGGTAACCAGACTACGGGTTGCCATCGCGGACCAGGAGTATGTGCTGATGGAACCATCTGCGACAGGAACGGAGAATGCCAGTACACCTACAATGACGCGTATCGCTGTGTCTGCAAGGTTGGATGGGCTGGAGATGGAATCGTATGCGGAGCTGACAGAGACCTCGATGGCTGGCCAGATTCAGACCTTGGCTGTCCGGACGCCAGATGCAGAAGGGTATATAAGTATTGTTTAATAAAAAAATCTTTAAAAATATATATCAGAAACTTATATTCCTAAATAAATTACATAACACTAATTATTATAAAACAATCATTATTCGTAGGATGTTTTATCACATTTGAATAGTCAAAGACATAGCTTATAATGAGTATCTTTAGAATTATCTTCAAATGTGGTAATCTTGCTAATTTTTTTAATAATAAAATACCTAATTCTTGTCAAATTTGGGATCACAGAGATTATAAATATAATTTTTTATCGTAAATATTTCACTATAGTCGACTTAAATTTTACTAATGGTTTTATAAATACGATTAAAAATTAATAAAACTAAAAAATCTCAACACCACTACACATGGATGTACTGAAATACGACTAAAGGATAAGGCTTAAAATTATATAAATAGATTATCTACAATGTTTAATGAATGTTCAGGCTAATGCTTTGAAAATACCATAAAACTCCATTTTGACCTTCGTTGGGCATATGGGCCCTTAAGAGAGATGTAATAATACATATGGTGTAAAATACAAAAGATCCAATTACTTATACATTTGACTAATAATATAATTATAAATAAAAAATACGAACCTATCCAAAAATATTTTGTATTCACTATGTTTTTAAATTGTTACAGGACAACTGTCTGACAGTTCCCAATTCTGGCCAAGAAGACGCCGATGGTGATGGAGTGGGTGACGCTTGTGATCCAGACGCTGATGGCGATGGTATTCCGAATAGTCCAGTATGAACCTTCTAAACCCAATCAATATTTTTCTACTTATTATTGCTTGTCCAGGCTTTCCCTGCAGCGCGTAGATCACTATTTTAGGGTCCAGAATGACAAGGGTGCGAATGATCTTTCTGGGGCAATGTCCTTAAGATATAACCGAGCTATATGAAATATTTCTTAATTACAACAACCGTCACCGAGGACTGACGAATCTTTTTGAAAATTCAAGTAGACATATCCTGCCAATATATATTTATGATTTGACGGAGACACCGGTTATTCAAACCTGAATAGTCGAAGTCAGTAAGCTGTGTCAGATTCCATATTTTAGAGGCAGAATGTTATTCATTGGAGTCCAGCATTTGGTCATCATAGACGACAGAAGCAATTTCCATACCGTCGAATAGACCAAATGTCAAATGTTCAGGAGACGAAAAATAATTTTTATTATCCTATATTATTTAAATACGCGGAGGTATTTAAATTGTTTTTTTACAGCATATAAATGCTGTATTCATTACAAAGTAATTTAAAGAAAAGGATGGTTCAGGTCCATTTAGATACAAAAAATGATTCTGCATCAAAAGGTCGATTTCGACAAAACGGATATTCGACAAACCAATCCTATAGCAACGATACAACTCTTTAGACTGTAGCAAATTTTCGTACCTATTAATGATGGCATATCCAAATGACAACACGAACCCTTCAAACCAACCCACCCCGCACCACACTCTGTCTTTGGATGTGAAACATCAGCAGTTTTTATATTCCTAGGAATGTCTCAGGAGCAGATTCCCAAGTCTTAATCAGATAGGCAAGTGAGCTTTGACTGAGTTTACTGTAAGACGTAATTTTATAAAAAGTACCATGGGAGAGAAAGGCACGGAGACTTAATAGAAATAAACGAATTTAATGATATACCTACAATATTAAAAAAAAAATACGGACAAACAAAATTATGTGAAGAGATCTTCACGCCCGCAGTAAGACGCCACAAAATTTTTGTGGGGACCATGTTGGACGGCCTGATGGGCCCAACAGCTAGTTGGATCAACTTGTGCATCACTTCCCTCTTGGAGCTCATTCTCGGACGTTCCCAGAGGATGTTGTTTGCATCCTGTTTTTTTCCTGCTGATCCAAATGACAGTCAACTGTACAAAAATGTGTAGACAAGCTTAATTATGTCTAATTTTATACCATGTCCAAATCCATAGCTAACTTTTGGTAGGTATAAAACCAAGCACGAAGTGTGGTGCCAAAACTCTGTGGACCTATTCCGTAGGGCGTAGATCTTAAAATCTAAATTCACTGTATTTTAATAGAAAGTAAACATTTTTCAAGAACTGCGACTGTAATAAATACTCTTTTCTTTTTTTTACTCTCAGGATAATTGTCCCCTTAAATATAATCCAGAGCAGAGCGACAGGGAAAAAGGTGGAGGAGATAAAGTAGGAGATGCTTGTGACAACTGTCCATCTGTCCCCAATCCCGATCAAGAAGATGTTGACAAAGATGGACTTGGGGATAAATGCGATCCTGATATTGACAATGACGGTAAATAAACCATTACTAGTTTTTATTCCTGTTTATCATGGTGATTAGCTTAGCTTTAAGGTTTGGATGTAAGCGAATGATGGTGGGATGAGGAGGTGAGTGAAGAACTAAAGTATGATTGTTGAGAGCGGTTGCATGTTTATTAAGTACAGTTTAAATAGGTACAATGATTCAATGATAAATGATAAGATCGCCGTAATTATGTTTGGCCTGAGGCATGATGATACAAAGTGGTAGTTCTATACCAAGATAAAATGTGGAGTTAGTTATTCATTCAACCGTGATAGACTATTTAGTGAATTCCTCAGTGGTTGCGCTTTTCATAGTGGACTGTAATTTTATGACGGAATGATTGAGATAGTGGATGTGGATACTGTGGAGGAGGTTATCTTAGGATGCCAGGCACTAACCTTATTGCTGTTGAAACTGTCAGTCGCGCGGTATTATTTGTTGGGTTGCCCGGTGCGCGGCACTTGACGGTTCACCTTTGATTAATTATATGATAAATGAGGTTGATGAATGACAAGAACCAGTATCACGCTTGTCAGGTATACATAAGTATCGCTTTGTTGATGGTCACACTATATCAAGCTGACCCGCGCCGTGGTCTACGAATAACTTCTGAATCTTCATAATTCGAATTAATTATTAAACGGCGGTTTAGCTCTGACAAGCCTACACCCGACTGTTGTCTTGAGGTAACTTGAGATAACTGAATGTTCTACAATCACGGTCGACTGATGACCCGTAACTGCTGGTCTCCTGGTTTTGCGACAATAACTAGGGATTTGAGGTAGGTAGGAAAATAAGGATGAGAGCTACCCTAATTGGCCCAACCACTGAGTATCTCATACCTTCGGTGAGAAATGCATTTTAACAAAAGTAATATTAATAATATTAGAGGTAAAAGTCCTTGAACATACATAATATTGAAAACACTTTTGCAAACAGTAACTAAATGTGGAAAGCGCTTCAGTGATTATTAATCGCCATTAGTTAAAAATTGTCGCAATGAGGTATGGCGTCTATAGCATAGTGGTCTATGTGCATGGGCGCGAAATACGAGAGATCCAGGTTCGATTCCTGCTGGGCGTCTTACTTTTTTCAAAAAAAGATTTTTTCCATCGTTTTTAATATATTTTCTCAGAAGTGTTTTTGAAAATGATGTATGTTCAATAATAAGAATGTGACATTCTTAAATCTTGTGAATTATTCGTTGAATAAAAAAATAGTTAAGTAAAAGTTCTTATTTGCAATAATTGGTAATTAGATTCGTCTGAAATTCGTATGCTAAAAATGTATGTACTAAATGGATTTTATTTTTCGCCATCTGCGTTTCTCACTGAGTAAGCATTATTCGTCAATGTCATTGACAAGCTGCTTTTTGGAGAATCTAAAAGCAGGCGAGTCAGCTAGTGCGATTGTGATGATGACAGAAAAAACTTTCTACTCGCTCAGTGACGTCACTCAATATTTAAGAACTGTGATGTATGGATACATTACTAATAAAATATAATTTCTACTAAATCTAATTTTATTTAAATGCCATCTCTACTTCAATGAATAGACAATATTGTGAGTCCACGGTTTCAGATATATTTAAAATACACATGACAACTTCCAAAACTCGACTGGAAAACTCGAAAAAGAGTGACTGGCAAAAATATTTTTGGATAAATTTTAAATTAGGTAAGTATGTACCTACCTATAATTCGTAAATCTGCACGTGTCATTGTTGATCATCAAGAACTTTACGTCCAAAGAGAACGGAAGTAAACTAGACATCGCGAATCCGACAAAAAAAATACAGTCCTGTTAAACCTTTTATGTTGATTATTTGTTTCCAACCAGTGAGCTAAATTTTTTAATGGAAAGATATTTCCGTTGTTACTAAGTTTGGGTGGCTATTTCTACATATACCTAATAATTCTCCTCGATTTGCCGCCCTTCGAAGAACTGCCGCCCCCAAGCGACGCTCAATCTGCCTACCCCCACGGGACGTCACTGCACTCGCTCAGAAGCCACAAGCTAGCGACTATTTTGACAGGACGTAGTCCGTTTTTTTACTGGGAGGTCGCCACTATCGCTCTACTGCGCAAACGCAGTAGGTCCACACGCCAGCGTGTAGCGTGTAAAGTAGACCGGCTTTCAACTTTTCACAGTAGATTTTTTTACAATACGATTGTTAGCTTGTTCGATGACGACACTGGGCGAGTTTACAAGCAGATTGTAAATTCTCCAACAAGCAGCTTGTAAAGTAGCTCAATGTCATCGAGCTTTTAACCGATACGCTGACGGCTTGTGAAAAATGTATATGTATAAAAATAATTAAATGATATTAATTTGAGAAGACTCATATATCACGGATCTGTGCTGATAATGCTTATTGTCACAGGACTCGTTGATCGCCACAAAGGTAATAGTTTGCCTAAGAGTACCACCACTCCCAAAAATCCTAATGAGATACATAAAAGGTAAACGAAATGAATGATACTGTTATTAAATTTACAGGCATTGCTAACCATGCTGACAACTGCCCGCGACATAAAAATGTCGACCAACGTGACAGCGACGGTGATGGATTGGGAGATCTTTGTGACAACTGTCCCCGCGTTGCAAATCCACAGCAGCTGGATTCCGATAAAGATTTAGTTGGTGACGCCTGCGATACTGACGTTGACAGAGACAGGTGAGCAAAATTCATATCGCGAAATCTAAACCGGTTCTCACATCAAAACTCGTCTCGCCTACATTGTGTCGAATACGTTGATGTGACGTCATCATTATTCACAAAATACACGTTGCCAAATGAAACTCCGCAGGTTGATCGAATTCAACTGTTTCGTTTGAAAAAAACATCTGCTGTTGCAATCGACAAGTTGCATGCTTCTCGGGCTCCGGTAGAAGACGTCAGGTCGCATACAAATGTATACAATAAAATATAATGTGTTGTAATTTTCAAGCCGTAGTTATATATTATAGGTACTATATCTAGTTAAAACGTATTTATATTTTAACAGAGATGGTATCCAAGACAGCGAAGACAATTGCCCCAAGATAGCCAACAGCGATCAGCTGGATACAGACCACGATGGCCGAGGTGACGCTTGTGATCCAGATAAGGACAACGATGGCATCCCCAACGAGAAAGACAATTGTCCTCTGGCCGAAAATCCTGGACAGGAAGATCACAATAGTAAGTAGTGACTGTTGATTTTTCCTCATAATACCTTGAAATTAGGGAATCCAATCCCGGGATCCCGGGATTAGTAAACATAATCCTGAAACCTTCGGGATTGATTTTTTTATCAATCACAATCCATTAGTATGTGTCCAAAATTATGTTAGTACATGTACCTGCACATGTCACAGGGGGAATCGTCGGATGCTTACGGATAATAAATAACCATTTTTTGTTATCATACGCAATTGTAAGTATATCAGAAAAATAATAAATTCGTTCATTTAACCAACTAGACGCCACTACGTTCTGACACGCGAACGGTGTCTAACTGCCAGTGCCACGGACGTGCAGGCAGGCACTTGTCTCTACTGTCTAACTGTTTTACTTTCACATTATTATCTATATTACAATATTATTTACTCCATTAAACCCATGTATTTCCAAGATTGAACGTACACATTATTAACATTAAATGTCTTAATAAATAGTATAAAAATTATTATACTAGTCATTTTTGACCGATTTTATCAATGATATTTTTTGTATAAATAGAAAAAAATATATTAACTATCGTAAAAATGCCAATCCCGGAACCAGTCCCGGGCTCGTCATATTGTAATCCCGAAATCTCGGGATTATCTCTCTATATCTATATCTCTATGAGATTACCTCATAAATAGGTATGTCTTCGTGATCTCCCTTTTTTACCTGGCACACTGCTTAAAATAAATTAGCCTTCCAAGGCTTTCTGGGTCTTGGAGAGGTGTTTCTGAAGAATCGTATTTCACCATTCATAGCTAATTAATTATTGATCTCAACCACCTATACAGTACACTAACAGCATATTTTTCTTCTTCTTTTGTGTCATTTGATATCAAAGATTGATCCAATTCCTTAGCCAATTTTCTATCCAAGATACCAACCAAACCATAATAGTTTAGGTATGCTATGGGCGATCTGACAAAAAAATCACTTTTTCAGTCATACTTATTTGTTCCACATACACGCAAATGTTTTATTTTGAAGACAAAAAATACAAAAAGATTTACAAATAATAAATGTGTAAGTAGGTATATAATATTAAAAAATATTCTTCGGTTTTTTATATTATTTTTTTACCAATAATATTTTATCAATCGATACGCAAATGGAAACGACGAAATTCATGCATAAATTTAATGACAGATCGCAATGTATAAAAAAAATGGCAGTAATCAAAAATAAGCATTACATTTAATGTAAATATTGAATAGAATAGGTCAGTCCTTAGGCTTTATACTTCACATAATATTATCGCATAGACCTCATCAGGCGACGGGAAAAGCCGCAACACTCTGATTTTGATCGATTTACAATACTTGAGACCAATTGGGCAATTAAAAATAAAAATATTCAACCAAAATACCTGATGGAGTTTATCGGCAGTCAACCAAATAACTGCTTGTTATTTTGCCTCAAACATAATCGCTAAAAATGGAAAACCGTTCAGTGATGGTGAATATATTGTCACCTCAATACTACAACTAGATAACTCTGATTCGGTCATTGTTGGGAAAATGAAATTTTAAATTTACTTGATTAACATAAATATAGGCTAAAATCATTATTTAAAATAAAAATGGAAAATTGTGCTTGTCTAATTGGGAACAATTATTAAATAATATTCAATTGTATGAAAAAATATTAAGGGCGGACATGCTCAGCGTAGGTCAAAATGCAGCTTTTATTGTATTTTCAAAGCATGATCCTGGACATTCCTTGAACGTTGTAGATAATCTATTTATATTATTTTGAAGCCTTATTATCTTTTATTTTTATTTTAAACATTTGATGACTGCATAAAGTATTTTTATTACGTAAAATAGAATTCTTTTGAACCTCTCGCTCTAATGTTTTAGAATATAGTCATATTTCAGTACATCCGTGTGCAGTGGTGTTAAAATTTTTTACATTTATTAATGTTTAAACGCATTTATAAAACCATCAGTATAATTTATGTTGACATTATTATAGTGAAATATTTACGATAAAAAATTATATTGATAATCTCTGTGATCCCAAATTTGTACAAGAATTAGGCATTTTATTATTCAAAAAATGGGCAAGATTAACACATTTGACGATAATTCTAAAGATACTAATTATAAGCTATGTCTTTGACTATTCAATTGTGATAAACATCCTACGAATAATGATTGCTTTATAATAGTTATTGACCTAAGAATAAGGTAGTGTTTTTTTGAAATACGCCATTTCTTTTGGCATTCCCCAATGGTTAAGCTACAACATACAGCCGTAGCCATAAATTGACAAACTAAAACTGAAGTAGGGAGTAAGATCATGTTAACGTGTTTGAACATGTACCGTTTAAAAAAAAAAGGATTTTTTTCGGTTAGGTAGGTAATAATGTGAGATGTGACGTGTTTACAATCCGAAATTTCTTTCCATTCATTCCTAATCGATGCTCAACGTAGAAAATAGTGGTTAAGTAGTGTGAGACGAGACGTAAGGAAGACGTACTGAGATGATACATTTACGAAACAACAAATTCTTCAAATTTTAATATATTGTCAATATTTTTTTAAAAAATTACAAAAAGTTATTCGTAATCAGAAGCAGCGGCGGCTGGTCTAACATCATACAAGTACACTGCACTGCTTTCATTGCTATGAAACATTGTTCAACATCGTAAATCATATTTTTTCTTAGTAGGTTTTTAATATTATCGCTCACTTATTGTAATGCAAACCATAAACCGATGTGCCCATATTGTCAATAGGCGATAATACAGTCACTACGCACCGTATACGTCATCCTCGCTGAAATCATTTGCGCCCGGGCAATATATTTAGTTTACTTAAAATGAAACCAAAGCTTAGTATGAACTAAAGCCATTAAAAAACAACCTAAACCGTGCTAATAGTTTTCGCCATGCGTAAGTTACAGAATATCGTGCGCCGACCGGGTAAAATGACATCATATTGGTCTGAGTAGAGAGCAATTACAGATTTGAATTAATTATGGTTTGTTATTATAGACGCTGTAGTTTACTGTTCACGGTCAAATTATGTTTAGTATCATATTTAGTAATCTCGTATGTAAAATGTCTGTAAAACTAAAAACAATAGAATTCATTATTTTCTAAATTTAAAATCGGTAAGAAATACAATGCCGGTAAGATATTTTGATTTATGTGTACTCTGTGTGTTGACTAAACGCGAAATGATGTCGTTTATTTATAATATAGAAAATTATTAATTCATGAATTCTAGTGATAAGCTAATAAATCTTAATACTATTTCACAAAGTTCAGTTTCATAATAATCATTATTCATATAGTGTACCAATTGGTAAAGATACCTAATGTACTTATATAGAATAAAATGGCTTCCGTTAAAAGTATGAGGTATTTATCTACTATAAGAGATACAATCGTTTCTTAAAACTAATCCAATAAAGATTTAATTAACTCACATCATGTTTTATTAAAAATATAAAATATACAGGTAATTTCCCAAATGTCAATAACGTTTTGTCAAATCAAAAACAACGCCGAATTGATTTCATTTTTCAATAAGGTAAGTTTCCAGCGCACCCTCAAAAATTACAATCCAAAAAATCACCGGCCGCCACTGATCAGAAGTACAATTATTAATGATAGCGGGCCGCAAAAAAACACCGGGCGGGCCGCAGTTTCCCCCCCCCCCCCCTTTCTGCTCTAACGCATAGTGCGGATATATAAGCGTGACGAATGCTTACTCACTCGCACGCATGGTTCGTTTTTGTTCAGGCCTTTTGTCATACCTATGTTCACTTCATCCATGCCAATCCCTTTCATCAACTTAAATTGTTTATCTCGTGTTTACATTTTTTACTGGCAGAACGATGTAATTAATTGCTAATTTAACTGTTTTATTATAGGAAACGGTGTTGGAGACCGATGCGAGAATGATAAAGATATTGACGATGTACCAGATCATCTTGACAACTGCCCTAATAATTCACTGATTTTCACCACCGATTTTAGGTATGATATCTTTACAACTTAAGTTATCACTTTAATGGTAGTAGCTGTCAATTAAGCGGGAATTATATTATGATGCATGTCGTCTACTATCACGTGACATCACAGTAAGCTGCCGCTACGGAAAAAGGGTATGTAATGTCGTTTTTCTTGGTGTTAAAAATGTTATAAGACTGATGCTCCCATCCCGTAGCACATTTTGAGCCTTTAAACGAACATTGTCAGTAAGCAAAATCTGCCGAAATCATCAGAACAACAATGAGGTCACCTCACGTTGAACCGTACTGCATCGACACCTGCATAACACAATGCCTACACTTTTCGACTGTCATGTCATAATCACGTTTTTTATTTTTAGCCGTTGGCACTATGTATTTTCTATAAGAATGTTATCTTTTATTTATGGTCTGCATGTTGGGTTATATTATCTATGGATGTCATGTCGCAAGTAATTTTTACGTACGCACACGTAGAAACTGTTAAAATTAATTGAAATTAGCATGAATAATTAATAATAATTCAAATTACTAATACATTATAGTTGGCACTCTTCATCAGTGTCATTCTTCAGTGAATTTACAGAGATTGTGATCGTTCAAAATATTCTGCAATATAACGAAACCATAGACTACAACATTTTTTCCGACATCCCATTTCATACATTGGAAGTTCACCACGAAGATAACGATCAGCATCTTATTCCAGCCATAATGTTTAAATGTTCTATGACCGATCTGTAAACTTATTATGTTTTCAGGACGTATCAGACAGTCGTATTGGATCCTGAAGGAGACTCACAAATAGATCCCAATTGGGTCATCTACAACAAGGGAGCTGAAATCGTTCAGACAATGAACAGTGACCCAGGATTAGCCGTTGGTTATGACTCTTTCAACGGAGTAGACTTTGAAGGAACCTTCTTCGTCGATACGGATGTTGACGACGATTATGTTGGATTCATATTCAGGTTAGTCTTGTATTAGGTTTTTTAAACATTCTTTACCTCTTTAGATGAGTATTTAGTGGACAGAGCATCATCATTATTTGTTCTCTAACAACTCTTTCTACCTGTAAATCGGTAACCGTGCAAAAAGTGACGTCTCGTGGGGGTAGGCAGATTGAGCGTCGCTTGGGGGCGGCAGTTACTTAAAGGGCGGCAAATCAAGAAGAATCATTTGATATACTTATAAGTATATATATAAATAGCTACCAAAATTTGGTAATACTTAACTAAAATATCTTTTCATTAAAAAAATCTGCTCACTGGTTCGAAATAAAATGTATTAATTAACATAAAAGGTTCAATAGGTCTGTAATTTTTTTGTCGGGTTTGCGATGTCCAGTTTACTTCCATTGCCCTTCAACGTCCTTGGTTACCAATAACGACATGTGCAAATTTGCGAATAATTACAGCCTGACTTATTAACCAGTGCGCACGGAAGTTGCGTTGGCCATCGAAGCGCCGCGCCGTCATTATATTGATTTAATAATGCCCAAACCTTTGGGATCTTAGGCTAAAAACATCATTACAAATCACTACATTACCAACGTCAAAACATTTCCTACTTATGGGGAAAAAATACTTATAAATTTATGTTGATATATTTGAGTGACATTTTATTAGTAATGTATCCATACAACACATTTTCTTAGAGATTGGAGTCATGAAAGGATGATAAAAAATACTGTATAAAAATGGGGCAGCATTTTGGCGCTGCCCAAGGGCGATATTTTGTCTAGGGACGTCACTGCGCACAAAACAGAACATAACAAAAATAAAAGTAAAATAAAAAATTCATTTTTGTCGTATTTATTTATTAATTAAATACAAATTATCATAGTATATTCTTGGGATTCCACCGTGTCTAATTCTTCCTTCTTTACTCGACGTTTCGGGCTCGTTGCAGAGGCCATTATGATGATATCATCTCTTGATAATGGCCTCTGCAACGAGCCCGAAACGTCGAGTAAAGAAGGAAGAAGGAGACACGGTGAAAACCCAAGAATATACTATGATAAAAAACAACCGTGAAAGCCTCAAACATTATATAAATACAAATACTAAATACAGTGGGTCATAGGGCGTCCCTGTGGGCGGGCGTTTAGTGCTCCTTGGTTACCATTGTATGGTGGCATTTGTCCTGCGGTGTCCAGCCCATTGCCATGTCATCTGCTTATCGACATCTATCACATCGCGTACTCTAGTCTGTGTCTTTATCCATTGGTTTATTTTGTGATCATTAAGCGTTATGCCCAACATGCACCTTGTAATTTTTGGATTTCTCTTAGATTGAGACTTTATGTTTCACATGAATACACGAGCGTTGGTAGTACAAACACTTTACGCTTCAAATACAATGGTAGGTCACTTTTAAAGATTCTATTCAGGTGCCCTATTGACCTCCATCCCAGTTTGATTCTGCTAGCAATCTTGTCCATTTTAATAGTACTATTACTAAATTTAAGCTCTTCTATTATAAACCCACCAGAAGCCAGTTCCAGTGTAATTCTCGGAGGGAGATCAATTTAGTGGATGTTACCTAGTGACGTCCCTAGACATAATGCCGCCCCATTTTTTGTCATTCGTGTCATTTCTATAGTAACGCACGTATATATTAATAATTTAGTTGCTAGGACCACCCACTTAGCGACCAATAATAGTGGATTGGATTACGGATTTTTTCCGAAATAACTTTTCATACAAAACAGAATTAACTGAAAATGAATTCAATTCTACTAAAATATGGCTAAAAGTATTAAAATAATGCATTGGGATTGTGTTCTGATATATTCTAAAAGTTTCAAATGTCTAGCTAGTTGGGAAGTTAGTTAAAAATCGATTACAAGATTTGTACTTGATAAACAACCACCGGACAAATAAGAATACGAGCTAATTAAAATGTTGTAAAATACTTTGTTTCCAATCAGTGAGCTGATTTTTTAAAGGAAAGATATTTTCGTTATTGAGTACTCGGTTTAGGTAGCTATTTCTATATATCGTCACTGTTCTGGCAGAAGACACTAATTCGAAAAAATGACATATTGAGTTAGTTATACCAAAATGTTCCTTATTTACCGTCTGGAAACCTTCTTAATCAATAAACAGTCTTTAATTTAAAGTCATCTTTTTACGATTACTTAATAAACTCACATGATAGACCATTTCAAACATTTTAACAACTTGAAAGTCAAATTACTCAAAACTAGTATTGTCCAGTTAGTGTGTTCTGCCAGAACAGAGACGATATACCAAATGATTCTCCTCGATTTACCGCCCTTCGAGTAACTGCCGTACTCAAGCGACGCTTAATCTGCCTTCCCCCACGGGACGTTATTGATATTACCAGCTATAAAATCTAAGATCTGTCTCTTCTGCTACGTTATAACTACGTTACAAATTATGATTGATTTATTTGTACTCAATACTTTGTACATACGATGCGCCTAGTTTCGAATCCCACTAAAATTGTTTTTAAACATTTTTGAGTGAGATAATATTATGTATTTAGATGGATATATTTGTTACCTATATGATGGCCAAAGATTGAACATTAATAAACGCCAAAAACCGTCAATACATATGATCAAAAATTAGGGTAAATTTCAAATCCCGCTAAAATGGTTGGGTGTGATTTTCAATTACCCCTAAAATGGATAAGCCAAAATACTTTTTAGAATGTACGAATTAAATAATAAATACATAAAGTTCACAGATTTACTACATATGATTTTTCTCATTTTTCTCAAAACTACTTAAAGTCGTTTTAGGGGGTTTTGAAACTAGTCGCTTCAAATCGTAGAGCTTAGCCATTGGCTATAACACCCTCTTTTAAATGCAATCGAGGACTCAACTCAAATCCACATGATACTTTTACAATGACTATTTGGAGCAAGTATATTTCAGATTGTTTTGATTATATATTTTGTAAAAACAGTTATCATGACAACCACAAGTTCTACACGGTGATGTGGAAAAAATCTACGCAAACATACTGGGAGTCACTTCCGTTCAGAGCTGTTGCAGAGCCAGGTATTCAGCTGAAACTGGTCGACTCCAGCACTGGACCCAGTAAGATGTTGAGAAACTCCCTTTGGCACACCGGAGACACTCCTGATCAGGTATGAATAAAATTGTGAACATTATATTCGACATTTTCACTGGCCCAATGAAGAATTTATATGCATGAGAATAAACTACACAAACAAACACTAATAAATATCAATATTTTTCTTGAAAAAGTAGTAATAGAAAACGGTTAGGTTGAATTTATAATCGCATTGTACCTATTTGGAGTTGAAGTCATTATCTTCAAGCTGGTTACCCTATTTACCTATGTGAATCCTTTTAATCATCAGCTACTGAAAAGTCATCTATGTATACTTTGTATTGAAGAAAATAAAACATAATGTTATAAAGTAGGTACTCACATAATTGAATAGTGATCAGGACCGGTTTCATCCGCTTAGAAGGACCTTGCCAATGGCTAATAATAGGTACCTACGCCGAATGGGTTTTCAAAATATCATGAAATTGGCACCAAAATGCAATATTGTAAAACTCCATACTGCATACTCCAGTGATGGCGAACCTATGGCACGCGTGCCACTATTGTCACGCGAGATGATTTTGCATGGCACGCAAATGTTTTATGTTGAAGAACAACTAGATATAATAATTTAAAAATAACGAAGACATAGCCATGCATAATTTATTGAGTTTTTAATAATATTTTTACCAATAATATTTACCAATCGACGCGTAAACGGAAACTACGAAATTCAAGCATAAATGACAGATCGCATTGTATAAAAAATGGCAGGCAGATACTTTTCAAAAATAAACATTACGTTTTATTTTAATTGCATAGATCGGTTCTTGGGCTTTATGCGTCATACATCATATTATCTCACTGACCTCAACAGGCGGCGAGGGAAGCCGTACGTTTTACATGCTTGAGGCGTAGGCCATAATAACAATATATTATCTATAAACTTGAAAAACATGTATAACACTTTTCCGCAGGTGAAACTCTTATGGAAAGATCCCCGTAATGTCGGCTGGAAAGAGAAGACAGCATACCGCTGGCTGCTCCTTCATCGTCCAGACATTGGCCTCATCCGACTGAGGGTCTTCGAAGGAGAGCATCTGGTGGCAGACTCAGGCAACATCTATGATGGGACTCTTAAGGGAGGAAGATTGGGAGTGTTCTGCTTCTCACAGGAGATGATTATCTGGTCTGATTTGGTCTACCGATGCAATGGTATGACGATTCACTTTTATATTTTGACCTAATTATGTTTAATGTTTTTTGAAGTTATACTTCTTTTGGGGGGTTTGGTAGAGAGTGAAATTGAGAGCTGCGTGCGCACACCGATCAGAGTGATGGTTGTTACTTTAAAAATAAAAACAACGATAAATAATTATACCTATACCTAATTTAGTAATTTATTTATTTAAAAAAGACGCATTGAGTACTTAACAAATTATTAATTCAGGAAGTTCACAACATGACATTTAGAATAAAAAGTACAAGTAAATCAATTAGAGAAAAAACAAGGTAGAGAAAAAAACAAAGCAAAAAATAATTTTATAGAAAGGATATAAAATAAAAAAACAACAATGATTAAAAAAAAATACAAATTAAATAATAAAAAAGAATTTAAAAAACAGAATTATAATGCATCGCTAAAAATATCTATATCTCTAGGGAGGGTATTGTCCAGCCGCAAAGCCCTCGCTGTTAAAGTGTATAGAAATAAACCAACGGCGCTCCAATAAGCGGCCCTTTTTCTTGAGTGTGTAATTTAACAAGATAATTAAGAGCTAGTCGAAGAATCTAGGTTATCACAAGTTTTGTTTTTGTTTTGTTACGCCAAAGAAGTATAACTTCTAACGCGCGTACATAAGTACATACACCAATTTTTTTTGTATAAGTATGCAACAGTGACAAATATTGTACCCGCTGAAGGTTGGTAATTGAATCGTTACAAAAAAACATTAAATACTCACTAATACTCACTGATAGTGGAGGGTTTAGCTTTATAAAATTAGCCTAGAAAACTACAGTTAATTAAAGTTAACGATAACAGAAACTGATTTTCTTGGCTATGTAATTTCTATAGATGGTTCAATGTATAAGCTGTGAGTGATCTGATACGACTGGCTGAGAATAGGGAGATGAATCGCGATCTGATTGTCAACCTTCAATAGAAGAAAACAGCACCAAAAGAAGAAGATTGTATTATAAACAAGTTGTTATGTTCTGACAGACATTGTCAATTTGATTCAATTAGTGTTCTCCTTAATTATTACTGGATAGCATAGACCCGTATTTTACAATGTCTTGATACATAAAAAAACCATCTTCGCCACTAGTAGCACAAGCGTCAATAATTGAGTTATTATTTCATGGCTTCCAGAAGGGGTACTGGGTTTAATTGGCTCAAACAACAACTGAAAAGATACACAATATTTTTCATTAAACGATTCGCATATAAAATAATGGATAGTTCCACTTTTGATTCGATTTTGTCATCACTAATATTTCGATCTCTTTGCAGAAAATGTTCCAGAAGCCGTCTACCGTGAGCTGCCTGAAAGGCTACGGCAACAAGTACACGTGGACCCAAGAAGATTAGGAAGAATATAAATGATATTTATTTATTATTGCAATGTCTTCTCTGGTCACACTGTTGCAATATTCATCACATCACTTAAAATATACAGATTTTATTACATTTATATTATGTTCTTATGTTTTTATTATATGCACAAAAAAAACAAATGATATTATGACTTTTAGATTCTGGAATAATGTCGTTTTAATCATTACTATTCATCAGTTAATTTATGGCATATGAAATCACATATTATATAATAATATGTATTTATCTTTTGTATTTGGCGTAATTTCTACATCATTATCTGCACACTTTTTTTATAGAAAGCCGATATCTCTAAATATCTCGATATAAAACTATAGATAAAAATCAACTTTAGTTATCACGTTTTCTTCGAAACAGAATAAAATTTGTATGCTAGGTATCATGTTATTATTGAAAATATTATGTTCACTACTTTTATTGAAGTTAATAAACTATTTAACCAGTATTTTGTATAATATTTTCCACTTTCAATATAATAATGTATATTATTTTTATAATTACACATTTCTACATAATGTGACAAAGATATACCTACCTGTTTTATAATCGGTTTTTTTATGTTTATCAATTTGAGAATTTAGCAATATTATATATATGTTAATAATATATTATGAATACACAAAATAAAATAGGCACTAACTACCAAAAAGCTGAATCTGAGGTATAAGAGTTCATTTATTTTTCATAAAATAACTGTTTTATTAGCTTCTAATAGATTTAACATACATTATAATATTTATTCCCTTAGAAGAAAAAAAATACAAAAAAATCATAATTAAACATTACGTTAAAAAAAACACTACGTCGTAACACTAATTTCTTAAAATAAGTACTAAGTGCCACGTACTACATCGAAAACGAGGAACTAAGTCTCAATGACACATATTAACCAAACGGCACTTAGAACCTATTTTTTAAATAACCATGTTTCCTTGTACACTCAGGCCCATCTTTGAATATCCACAGAAGCTCTAATATATTGTCTTTTTGGCATTTAGATAATATATATTTAGGGTATTGGCAATGGCACATAGAAATACTCATATTTTTCTGTTGTCGTGCACTTACTGCCTATTTTATTGTGTGTATTCATGTATTATAATTATTTAAATTCAAAATAATACAACTCATTATGTATAATTTACTATACCAACGATTACTTATGCACTTATGA
Organism: Rhyacophila brunnea; assembly: GCF_057557595.1. Taxonomy (NCBI): domain Eukaryota; kingdom Metazoa; phylum Arthropoda; class Insecta; order Trichoptera; family Rhyacophilidae; genus Rhyacophila; species Rhyacophila brunnea. The sequence goes on along the minus strand of NW_028232816.1, from coordinate 10,503,857 downwards.
ATGAGAAACCATGAAAGCTGTATCTATTTCTAAATAATATAATATATTCTACTTATATGTTGCTTGTCGTCAATAAAAAATATTATTAAGAATTTAAAAAGTGTACTTATTCTATCTAGCCGTTTTAGTAGGTAACTCATTTATGGCTTTACCTCACCTAAAGGTCTAAAAAAATCGTGACTAGGCGACGCGCGGATTGTGCAAATGACGCATGCCGAACGAAATATAATTTGTCATAAAAATCCAACATGCGTCCATTTAATGTTATGTTTATTGTTATATAACTAATAATAATAGTATATTCATTGACATGTTTTCTTTTTCAAGTACATGCGGAACGTTTTTTAGTCATTTTTACACGATTTAAGAATATATTCCTCTGACGCCATCGTCGTCGACTATTGCTCTCCGACTGGCAACGCGGCCGAAATTACGTCCCACACACTGTTGAAAATTATTTGCCGTTTCACTTATGTACGCTCTTAATAATTGTATGTCATATTCGTCAGGTTATAGTCGACAGATCCGCCCCAGTCGTATATCGTCGTTAATTTTCTACAAACACGTATCTCAATTTTTGCCAGTTTTGAGTTGTTTGATGTAATGAATTCAGAATTTGAATACGCACATATTCCACTAACACGTATCTCAAAACATACTTTACAACATAGTAGATTTAAGCAATAACAAAAACTTGTATCACAATAAAAGACTTTTATAAATATTATAAACTCGTATCTTGAGTTACGTGTTTGTAAGTATACAGAATACTGAACTCCGACAGATGATTATACTGAAGCTCTTTCTCGTAAGCCAAGATACGTGTTTGCTGCAGTAATATTGACAGTAAAGTTGCAATGCATTCTCGACTACAAAAAAAAAAAATTGCGTTTTATTAAATAAAAACAACAATACAATACAGTTCCACCATTAATTGACAATTAAAAACAAAATAAAAGAAATATAGTGCGATAAATTAAGGAGACATAACATTTTTTCATGAAAATATTTGTATAACTATACTAAATGGATATTTCATAGAAGAAATTTTATTTCTAAATTAAATGCTGAGAGAATAAAGTTGTTATTTGCCTCTCCTGAAAAGTTGTGATTTTTGAGATACGTGTTTGTAGAAAATTACAGACGCTATGCATTATGTGCATTGCATGACGTCGGTCAGAAGATCCATCATGTTTTCTATTTAACAGTAGGTAATAAAAATTTAACAAATCCAGCGCTCGAAATAGAAAAGTTTACAAACCGGAACGCCAGACAATTTTGTGAAGATATTTTACCTATCGAATATTAGCAATCAAATTGTATGTGTATTTTATAAAAATAAGTGTGTTAGGTTTTCTATTATAATATGGCCTGTCTAGCTCAAATGGTCAAATTTTTCCATTAGGCGGAGCGATAATTTCTCCAACTTCACGAGCCGGAACGGCGCTCCGGTGCGCTCCTGTCTATTTAAAGCCATGCACAAATCGGTTTTTTTTCATAAAAATATTCTCCCAACTTATTGAGCATGTACTTATTACATAATATTGTGGTAGAATACAAAAAAATTAAAAAAATACACCAAAACTAAGACAATAATAATTTATATTAAATATTGAGAATGAAAATAAAAAAAATGTGAATGCCTAACTTTAAATCTATCACACAAAAATTTATTATTTAAAAAAACATGTATTAGGTACCTAGAGTCGGAAGGAATTAGGATGGAAAGCATTATGTCATCGCGTTCGACAATTGCAAGTTGGGTGGGAACAAGAGGGATGCAGTGTTAAGATGCTGAAGCGGAGGGGGGGAGGGGAACCGCAAGCCAGCATAAAGAATTCAGACTATAATATCATACTGACGGCAGTCAATTTGTTTGCCGCAAAGGAACTTCGCGACTATTGATTGGTATTAAGCATGGAAACATTATATTGGCTACCTACGATGTTTTTCAAAATCCCATCGAGAAATGCTACGATTTATAATTCTTCGGCCTTGCCCGCTTGCCCGCCTAAATGCAATTAATTACACAAGCACATATTTTAAAATGTTAATACGCCTGAAGGAAATTGCAGGCGATTTTTTTACGATTAGGGCAAATTTGTGATGTGCGTTTATCTCACTTATCTGGTCAATTCCCCAGGCTAGACCCCTGTCAGTCCCACCTTTATGGGGGCCATGGTGATTTCCAAAGTTCAGTCCAATTTTCGTTTGGAAAATCGTCTTGATTCCTTTTCTTAGAGTTTATGGATGAATGTCTTCCACCGAGTAACCACCGATGAACGTATTTTTAAGGACCATAAAGTGTCAAAGGTGGTCCGACGAGTTTGTTTTGGTCTTCAAAGAAGCTCTTATTTGGGTAATAATTAGATTCATTTGCGAAAATTCGCGTTCACATTTATTTGAAGAAATGGTAATAGAATTGCATACCTATGTCAAACGCGATAGTTTTTCAGGATATGTGTGTCTTTTCATGAGATGATTCAGAAAAATTAACTTGCACCTACCTACTATGTAAGCGCGAACATTACCTATTTCATCTGATTGTTTTTTTATAACTGAGAATGTCTCACGAGCAGTTACCCAAACTGAGGTTGCCATGCACTCAAGTGTGCTTTAACTGAATTAATATGACTAGTCAAGAGTGGCCATAAAAGAAAGGAAATACACATAAGCAAAATTAAAAATTGTGGTAGCTAATACAAAACTGATAATTATTGATTATCTAAGGAAGTAAAAACATGTTCACGTTGACAGTATGACGCCGCAAATTTTCTAAATGCAACAAATTGGCTTTTGTGGTAACCAGATCCGGCGTTCCGATGGGCCCAACAGCCAACAGCTGGTTGAATTGAATTGAACCGCTCTTTTCTTCCTGAACCGTCAAATGGGACTATTCCGCCTTCCAAGTATTATTCCGCCTAGTAAACAATATTTTGTTTAATGTTAAATGTTTTGTTGGCCACTACTTATTTTTACACTCAGGTAAACAAAATATTTCTTTATAACCTTATTCTCAATTGTCATTTAGTCATATAGTACATTTTAAACATCTATAACTTTACGTAAGTTAATATAAAACTTTGCTTTTCCAAATGGTGTGTGCATATGCAGTTACGTCAACTGTCGAAAAATCATCATTTATCTACCAGAAATACAAAAGGTACGATATTGATATTTTTACTCTCCATTCCGTTATATGTTAGCAATTAGAATGCATAGCTATATTTAAATAAATTGAATTTTAAAGACTTAAAATACGCCAGGCGGACTTGTACCGAAGAGCGACATGAAGTTTTGGGGTTATTCCGCCTGAGGTAGGGTCGTCAAAACACTTTTTTATAGTAAGTATTATTTTTTAATATCAATAAATACAATAAATTGTCTATTATTTATTAGTGTACCCCAAAATAGGTATAACAATACGATTATTATTATTTGTTCGTTAATAAACAAATTTGATAGAAGCATGATGAAATTGATATTGGCGTCTAATAAAATTGTGTTAAAAGTACTAAAATATAAAAATACACATAAGCGTAATAATTGTATTGGTATCTATTTTGTCATTAGATGTAAGAGGCTTCAATATATCAGTTTTTGTATTCAGTTACAAATATACTTGTTCTATTTCTTTCAAAAAAAAAAACATAACCAAGAAAACAATAGTTTCATACATTATAATATTAATGTGCACGTTAATGTTAGAACATACCATAATATTATTATGAACATAGTTAATATACAAAAAAATTATTAATTATTTTTTTTGCCCACCCCTAAGTTCAATCTACAAAATGTATGCACATATCAGTGAAACAAGGGTAATTCTGCCCAGAACATTTTGACCATGTAAAAACACACAAAAAAGATAAATATATATGGGTTATGGTATTTAACATGTTTGCAGCACGTGATATGAGTATTATTCTACTACATTGGTGTTCCCTCGTAACAGTGATAATGACGTCGGATTTTTTTAAAAGTGGGCGGAATAACCCCGAGATAGTGTAATTACGCCTCCATATTTGTATCAGTAAAATCAATATCTTAGAATGTAGATAAATATTATTAACTATTTTTAATAATTGCAGTTAAGTATATATAACCATAAAAACCACATAACAATGGATACGTAGTACAAAAAAAATGTCAGAAAATAAAAATTTACGCCTTAGAAAAACCAGCCGGAATAACCCCGTTTGACGGTACCCATTTTAGGACATTCCCAGTGGATGTGGTTTTCATTGTGTATTGAAATTGACTGATGATGTTATGATGAATGTTTGCTTTATTTTATCAATATACAAGTAAACAAATGCGAAGACGGCTTAATGTAAATGCTAACATAAATTTCTCAAATTGTTTCAGAAGATTCGTAATCAAATAAATTATGTTTCTTTTGTTTAAATCGTAGTTTGAGGGACTTTTCGAAACTTGGCACCAACCACCCAACAAAATGCCACCATTCGTCAGGAAAAAATTATTCATCTTATAGGTACGTGTTTCCGATGCTTAGAAAAATAAGTTTGCGGCAATAAGAAAGCACACCAATTCAAATCTTATATCGCCACTTTTCGCCGTTAGAGGCGCCACCTCCTGGTGCATAGTAATTAAAAAATGTTAATTAACAAAAACCTCATTACAACGCAATTAAAATATTACATAAAGTATATCTAAAAATATTTTGAACAGGTCGTCGTGTCCGTTTGATGCAATTATTCAAAAATAAGCGAATAAAATGCATTTTTATTTTTCGTAAAAATCGATGTTTTTAGATTGAAAAAAAAACATTAAAACTATAATTAACAAAATCGATACGCTAGTTCCAAGAAAACTTATTAAACAACAGTAAATCGATAATTTTCTTTCAAGGAATTACTTGGAACAATAAATGTATCTAGTAATAAAACCCTTATTTTTAGCCGTTTTTTATTATTTGTCGCTTTCTCTTTGAAATAAAAAATATATTTTATTTTTCCCATTGTATTTAGATAGGTATTGATCGATTAACATTTGTTTAAAGAATTATAATGAATTTCTATTCCTCCCCCCTTAAGCAGACTTAAAATGGCATCATTTTAGTTTCAAATGGTCTGGAAATTTGTTAGGTACTTACCTTTTAATATTATTTTTGTCATTTTACCTATTACCTTTCAATTTAAATTTAATATTAACTAAGATTTCACGCATTTCAGATTTAAAATTTTAGAAAATGTAATATTATAATATTAACGATAATATTATATTATATTTCTGGGCGAATTGACTTGTTATTGCTAGATACCTACATTATTTTTTGATAAAAACTAAAAATACGCTACCTGACCTATGGCCCGCAGAGACCTATTCTAGTTCAAATATCAGAGGCAAACTGGGAATAACAACTCATCCAATTACTCGTATGGCGGCAATGTGTAAGTAAATGTAAATGATATCAATAATTTTGAACAGGAACACCAACACACCATATTACCCACCACAATATTATTCAGTACTCCGCATTTCCTGATAAATTCGGTGAGGTCTCTGCCAAACTTTTTTACTTCACGGCACACTGGTGAATAAGATTTGTTCCGCGGCACACCAAATAGAAATGCCTTAAAAAGAAATATAGATACCTTATTAATATATTATCATCATCATCAGCCTGAATCTATCCACTGCTGGGTGAAGGCCTCTTCAAGCTGCTTCCACTTCTCTCGGTCCTGTGCATTGCGATGCCACGTACTTCCGCAGGACTTTATCATTTCATCGATCCAGCGGCCTCTAACGCGAAAGGACAAAAAGAGGAATGAGTGGATAAGGAAGTAGACAAGGGTTTACGATGTAATAGAGTTTCTTAAAAGACTTAAATGGAGATGGGCTGGACACATAGCTCGAATAAGAGACAATCGTTGGACAAATCTAGTCATCCAGTGGTATCCAAGAAGTACAAAACGTCCGCAAGGTAGACCTAGAGGCCATATTCATATTTAGCGTCCATGACTCGCACCCGTATGCAACGACTGTGCGTATGACGGTTTTATAGAGCCGGGTCTTAGTTTTTCTGTGGACATTTCTGGATTTGAATATGGGCAGCAATGATAAGTACGATTTATTTGCAGCGGTTATTCGGGCTTTTGTTTCTTCCAGTTCCACGTTCTCTTTTGTAATATTGGAACCCAGGTATGTGAACCAGTTGACAACCTCAAATTGATGGTTTCCAAAACTGGAACTTTGGCCCAGCCTACTCTGCTTTTGTCGGCTTTCTGCCAACTTGCCCACTTAAATACTGATTAAAATATCATTTAAATATTCCCGATTCATCTCTGACTATATTGTATGTATTTCCGCGATATTAGGTAACTAACGAACTCTAATGATTAGAATATTCTAGAAATATTTTTAAAAGTAATAATATTATTTACAAACCATCTTGGCACGTCAGCGGTCCACGAAAATGGTTAAGAATAACCGTTAATTTAATCGTGATAGAATAATTATTAAGTTTGGTATTTACAGCTGAAATCTGCAATCAACAGTTTTGTGAATATTGATTTCATAAAAAAGCTTTATAACCATGTTGCGGCCCATAATTGCTGGATGTCTACTTTTAAGCCTTTTAAACATAATCCAGTCAAGTAAGTCTAAAAATTATAATTTATTTTAACCATTCTATATTATTAGTAGGGATTGCAATACCGATAATTCACAACCAGTATTCCAGTATTTATCAATAACGAAATACCGGTTTTAAAAATCCAAAATACCGGAATTTTCGATATTAAGAAAGCACACTCGTTCACGTTTTTTAAAATGAATTATACATTGTGTGCTGCTAAAATGCAAATATATTGAGTGAATCCAACAAAGGTGAAAAAAAATAAAACAAATTTCATCAAATATATGTATTTATTTAAGTAATTGTCGCGATGAATTATCATAATATTATTTCGAAATATAAAACATCCATGACAAAAATGTTCAATTATTCTATAATAATTATTGATGACTGACAAGCGTTTAATTTAAGAAGCTTTTCCTGCAGCCGGACTTATTTGCACTTGATGAACTTTTGGGGGCTTAAGTTAAAATTATCAATATATTCAAATTATTTGTAAAAAATCACTAGTTCTATAATTAATTATGATCAATATATATTTTTAAATGTCAAACATAATAAATGTAGGTATGTAGGTTTTTGCTATAAAATAATAAGTTAAAAAGATTGTAATAGCTATATTTATTGATTAGCACCTACTTCTGGTTTTTTAATGTTTATTCAATAAGAAATACCGAAAAACCGGTATTGACATTTTCATTCGGTATTGCAATCCCTAATTATTAGTAGCTTCCGTATGGTTGTTCCTTCGTGGTTAAGGATAGTGACCAGTGACGTCCCGTGGGGGAAGGCAGATTGAGCATTGCTTGGGGGCGGCAGTTACTCGAAGGGCGGAAAATGGAGGAGAATCATTAGGTATATTTATAAATAGGTAAAAAACTTAGTAATAACGGAAACAGCCCTCCGTTAAAAAATCATCTCACTGGTTGGAAACAAAATGTATTAATTGACATAACAGGACTGTAATTTTTTGTCGGGTTTGCGATGCCAAGCGTACTTCCGTTGTCCTTGGACGTCACGTCCATGATGACCAGCAATGACACGTGCGGATTTGTGAATTATATTTGAATTATAGGTATGTACATACTTACCTAATTAATTTATCCAAATATTTTTGCCAGTCACTTGCGAGTTTTCGAAGTTGTCAGGTGTATTTTTAAATGTATCTGAAACCGTGGACTCACAATATTGTCTATTGAAATATAGATGGCATTTAAATTAGATTTTGTGGTATATATTCTGATAGTAATGTATGCCAACCGCTAAAAACAAAAAAAACGTGATTTTGACATGTCAGTCGAAAAGTGTAGGCATGTAGAAAATGATAAAATCGTTCATTGAGTCATGCAGGTGTCGATGCAGTGCAGTTAAACGTGAGGTGACCTCATTGTTGTTCTGGTGATTCCGGCAGATTTTTCCAAATGACAATCTTAGTTTAAAGGTTCAAAATGTGCTACGGGATGGGAGCATCAGTCTGATAACATTTTAAATGCCAAGAAAAACGACATTACACACTTTTCTCCGGTAGCGGGAAGCTTACTGTGACGCCACGTGATAGTCCGTGACATGCACCATAACACTACGTCTTAAGTGAGCGACGTCGGCGAAGCGATGAGCGGCGCGCGCAACTCAAACGTATATCCGTATAAACTTACAACAAAAAAAAACTGTTTACGAACATTTTCACACATGGTTATACGTTTGAGTTGCGCGTGCCGCTCAACGCTCAACGCTTCGCCGAGTTCACCCACGAAAAACGCCCCGTTATATAATTCGTGTTTAAGCCATCGTATTTTACCTGCATAAAACACGCGTTTAGTTTAGGTACCTATACCTATAGTTGTTTTACTAATTCTTAAAATAGTGTATTTTTCGGTATATTTCCTCGTAATTTATAATTTTTAGAATCTAATTAAGTCCTTGCATTACCTACTTTTCGAGGTCCTACCGGAAAGCAGACGATAGGATGCAATGGCGTCCCAGGAGTATCTGACAATGGTACAGTCTGCGATGACAACGGATACTGTAATGAGACGTCAAACGGAACCTTCGTTTGCGCATGCAAAGTTGGTTTTGCTGGGAACGGACTCTTCTGCTATGTAGACAGAGACCTTGATGGCTGGCCAGACTGCACAGAAGATGAGAGATGTACAGAGGTAACATCGTTTTCTCCCTACCTACACTCCAGTGGTTTCTGAACTTTATGTTACTATGCCCCCATTTAAAAAAAATATCAAATATTGGTGCCTCCCCCCTCATTTATTTCAAAAAATAATACATATTTTTTAATGGAAAAAAAAAATATTGACAGAATAAGAATCAGCTCAAGCTTCATCACCGTAAGTAAAGGAAGATTAAAAATATTATCGTTTTAACGACTTTTCCTTATCTTGGTGAGACAACGTCGGTCCGCGTAGTACAGTGTGTAAGGCGCTGATCTTTCATCCGGGTGCACCGGGTTCATCTCGGTGAGGTCACAATATATTTATGCAGGGCTTGAAATGGACCGGAACGTCGTTCCGGTTCATAAAATCCCCAAAATTATCACTCCGTCTCGTGGACATATTAATTCGACATTAAGCTAGATTTGCCATATAATGTAACAATCGAATACACTTAATATGTTTATAAAATACACATATAATTAGATAACTATGTTAATATTTTCATAAAATTATCGAGCGCTCTGGTTCGTAAAATATTCCATTTCGAGCGCTGTATTAATATGATTTTCTCAAAGTCTGGAAAGTCTCAAAAAACTTATATTAATGCCATTGGGCTTCATGGCTTGAAAAACTCAGCATTCTTGGGCATCGAATTTCGTCGTCTAATTTAGAGGTATATATTATTATGAAATCGTTTATTCATTCCAAATGGTCTACTGGTGAGAACAAACTTGTCAGTTCAAAAAGTCATCATTATGTAAAATGGTTACATGTAAATTGTCGTATCCGGAAATTTGTACGTAAACAGTTCAACGTAGAACACTAAGTCTTATTCGTGCGCCGCAGTACGTGAAACATGAGTTCATGCAAACATTTAATCAAATGACGAGTTCTTCGTTGAACATTTCACCGTGGAATACGTATTCTACAACATGTGGCGCTAGTTTGCTGTTCCAATTAGATTCAATACGAATTTTATGAGATGTCTTTATTGGTTTTAAATAATTTAATGTTGAAACTACATAAATAATATACCTATACGATGTGATTGTATTATTTTACAATCTACTTATCTACCTATTTTTTAATGTGTGTTCCTTGTATTACGATGGTTTTATTACGTATTTTTAAGTGTTTTATTTAGACATATATATTGTAAGTTACCGAAATAGCAATATTTTGTTAAATATTATAAATAAATAATAATATATTATATTTATAATTCCCTGTGTAATATATTAGTATTAGCTAGTATTGGTATATTAGTAAGTAATATTGCACTTTTATGGTATAAATTATCAACAGCTATTGGTGGTAATTGGTAAAATATTATATTGGGAGATTATCTTTATTATTAGAATATTATGGTTTCAAATGTTTTATTCAGATTCCTATAATCTTACCAAAACATTTGAATAAAAAAATTATGTGAAAAATGTTCTCTTATTTTATTAATATGTATATTTATATTTGTATATAAAACCAGATCAAATGTTTCTTATACACATTATACATATTTTGCGTGTGGACAATGGACTAGTTGATTTGAAACCTTTAGTAAGTAGGCATTATTTAAAATACAAAGATGGCAATACCTAACTACTTTAACTTTTACTATAGATAAATTCTGTTATTTAATTCATTTTGGATATTAATGATTTTTATAGATAAGTACGTAGTAGCGTAAAGACCCAATGGGTTGGGCGAATGGCTAACAAGTGACAACATTCTTTGTAAAAAGTTTATTTATTAATATAATTTCCATTCAATGGAGCTTTGGAGCAAAAATGTTAATTATTTAGCTAGTTCCAGTACAAGCGATTGTTTAATACCTTTCAGACTTGTTAATTGATAATTTTAACAATAATGATGCACTATAGATTTTTTTTGTTTTTAATACAAGTAAATAATTTGGACAAGACTAAAAAATAAAGCAATTTTTGAAAATTTTTAAGAACTTTTCAACACTTAACTTAGTACATATTAGACAATTTTGACATAGGCACTTCTTTTACATAGATCCAGATTTATAATTCCTTGTGTAATATATTGTAATCATGTAAGTATAGATAATTGATGATTTTTATTAGTAACATTATGTAGTGCCAGCTATTTATTGGTGGGAATTAGGAAAACATTATATTAGGTAGGTATATCTATAAGTCATAGTAGTAGTAGCAGTATAGTCAACAACCACGTGATAAAGAATATGTTATTTTCAATATTTACATTATGTATCATAATATGCATTAAAGTTTCTAACATAAACGAAACGCGCATTCAATATTGGCAATATTCGAAGACTCTTAACGGGCTTAGTATTTTTTGCGTTGCTGGCTTCAAATTCTTGGTCGATGGTGACTGGCTTTCGCATATCTTATTACTTACTCAGTTCTGTGGTATGACCTATAGATATTTAAAATGCACTATTATGCAACTGTAACAAAAGTAACCTATAACGTAAGTGTATTAAACATTACATATTATTATTTATAAGTCATGTATGTGTGAATACTTAGTAAACAGAATACAGTAGGTACCTAGCTAAATAATTAACATTTTTGCTCCAAAGCGCAATACATTGGGCTCCATTGAATGGAAATTATATTAATAAATAAACTTTTTACAAAGAATGTTGTCACTTGTTAGCCATTCGCCCAACCCATTGGGTCTTTACGCTACTACGTACTTATCTATAAAAATCATTAATATCCTTAATGAATTTAATAACAGAATTTATCTATAGTAAAAGTTAAAGTAGGTAGGTATTGCCATCTTTGTATTTTCAATAATGCTTACTTACTAAAGGTTGCAAATCAACTAGTCCATTGTCCAGACGAAAAATTATGTGTATAAGAAACATTTGATCTGGTTTTATATACAAATATAAATATAAGTACATATTATACAATAAGAGAACATTTTTCACATATTACTTACTAATATAGTGATACTAGCTAATACTAATATATTACACAGGGAATTATAAATATAATATTATTTATTTATAATATTTAACAAAATATTGCTATTTCAGTAACTTATAATATTAATGTCTAAATAAAACACTTAAAAACTATCGTAATACAAGGAACACACATAAAAAATAGGTAGGTAAGTAGATTATAAATACAATCTCATCGTATAGGTATATTATTTATGTAGTTTCAACATTAAATTATTTAAAACCAATAAAGACATCTCATCAAATTCGTATTGAATCTAATTGGAACAGCAAACTAGCGCCACATGTTGTAGAATACGTTTTCCACGGTGAAATGTTCAACGAAGAACTCGTCATTTGATTAAATGTTGCACGAACTCATGTTTCACGTACTGCGGCGCACGAATAAGTGTCCCACGAAGAACTGCATACGTACAATTTACATGTAACCGTAAATTGTACGTAAAACATTTCACCGTGGCACAGTTCGCCGTGAGCTTTCATTTCGGAAAGAGATGACCGTATACTATACGTTCTCCAATTTTATTAGATTCAATATAAACATTAATTCAATTTTCATAGATGATTTTGGCCTAATAAAAACCTAGCCTAACAAATAATGCAGTATATCGGCTATTTTCGAAATTTATTTGCGGCTGGCTTCCTGTAACTGACATGAATTTTATGTCAGTACTATACCACCCAAAGAGGTTGGACGGTCTTTAATATACGGCCATATATTTCCGATACAACATTTCATGGTGAATTGTGGTACGGCGAACTGCATACGTACAAGTTTCCGGACACGATTCATAATATGAAGGATATTAAAAGAAATGAAAATATAATTAATATTAAATTCTACAGGTTTTTTAGACTACATTTTTTAAAAAACCTGTAGAATTTCATATTAATTATAATATTTTCATTCCTTTTAAAATGGAATTCTACCAAGTAAATGCTAACTCAATTATAAATGAAGGATATTATTGTAATCATCGTCGTCTAAAATAGAACAGAGAATAAAGCTAAATATATTGGTACATCAGATAGGCAAGGGAGATTTTGGGTCTTTGTCATCTTCAAGTAGCAGGTTGTTGCAGTAGTTAGAAGTGGCGAATACTAGGCGATTATTTAAAGCCTGCCTTCTTAAGAAAAATATTTTTGAATTGCATATTGACATATTTATAATGATCACTTGATTATTTTGTATTCTATAAAAAATATTTAATTTGGCAACGACAGATGTCGTATATGTAAGAATGTAGTATACAGATTACAAAACAATCTGCAAAGGTTTAAAAATATATACCACAGTGCGCCATCTGTCTTGACGTAAATAAATGTCGATTATCTCTCAAGGAATTGTGATTTTTTTTCGTATGGACTTCACGTCACGTAACCCCAGCCAGTCTATCGAATTGTATGAAAATGGTAGGCTCCGATCGCAGAGCCTAAAACCATCGCGCAAAATATTATCTCGACTAAAATAATTAATAATTAGATAATTTAAAAAAAATAATTTCTATGGCGTTCAGAGTTTTTGAAATTTCATCGTATTAATGTGTCGTTATCATTAGTGAATAAGTACCTACCTATTCATCAATATAGTAAAATCGTATTATCTTCTTATTTCCCGTATCTGACAAGTGTGTTCTTTTTCTCTGATCTCCACAGCCTACTTGTTCCCAAAAGTCACCCTTCGCCACTGGTAGTCGGTATATCTATGTATGTTATACATTCAAACTTGCTTATTACGATCACGGAAATAGCGAGATCTCGGATGTAATGAGAAACATTAGTTGACATTTTAGCTTATGATTTTCTCCATACATTTATTCACTTTTATAGCGAGCTACTTCTCGGGTGTACCGAGCAAAACTGTTAATGTGTCAATCGTTTAAAAACAACATTTTCGACCCTGAGCAATAAAATCCGACCGAGCTAGACCGATGCCGCCGGGATCGGATTACATTTATGACACTAGTTAAGTGTCTAAGTACCCAATTGGTGTTTTTGCCGTCAACATTGAAAAAGTATCCACGCGTATGGTTGAAATTGCATTTAAAAAATCCAAGCTTTGTAAAGTCAGTAGGTACCTACCAGCGCCGGCGGCTCAGCACTTCATTACAATAAACAACTTCTTTTGTAGTTTATGAATGCCATGCTTGTTTCGGGGATTTTTAGGATGGTTTTTAGATTTTTTATGTCCAATGCTTAAATAGAACATGGCGCAAAAAACGTTATATACGTTATAACGAGTAGGTAATGCTTATAACGAGCAAATTCAGTCGGTCCCATCTTTCTCGTAATAACCAAGTGCGACTATAGTTATATTTTTTTAATAATTATAATATTATTTTTAGGGCAAGTGCCTTCCGAAACCCAACACAAATCAGATTGATGGAGACTTGGGAGCTGATGACAAAGTGGGTTATGCTTGCGACAACTGTCCACATGTCCCGAATCCTCGTCAAGAAGATGCTGATGATGATGGAATTGGCGACGCTTGCGATAGAGACGCCGACAACGATGGTAACTTTATGACTTATCATTTGCCACTTAAGGGTGATGCTTCTACCTACCAGAGGCACCTATCGGAAAAACACGAAGCTTGCTATTTGAGACATTTTTTTTAATAATTTACAATTTCAACTGTATTAATTAATATAATATATGTATCTTAAAACATTAAAAAAAATATTTTTTATTTTAAGTCAAAGATAAATTTACAATTGAGAAAAAATGTTATAAAATGTGAATTTGTCACAGGACCGCATCTTATTATTACATCATATTTTATAGTCATGTTTATTATTAAAATTTATTTTATTAAGTTTTAAATTTTTCCTCGTAAATATTTTTGACTAATTCATAGTTTTAATATTTTTAATATTTATTTAAAAAAAAACGATTTTTATAAAAATATAAATGTGTATACCTAACTTGAATGCTTTTTATTTTTATTTTCTTTTTAATGTTTTCAGATACATATTTATTAATTAATACAGCTGAAATTGTAAATTATCAAAAAATATCTCAAATTGCTAGCTTCGTATTTTTCCGCTATATGCCTCTGGTAGGTAGAAGCATCACCCTCAACGTCGCTGGGGGGGGTGATAAAGAATTTTTTTCCCAGAAGACTGGCCTAATTGGATAAAAGCGATGATAGAGATCTAGTTTAATGATCTAGTTGAAATAAGCAGATGGTCGATGATTCCCATGCTATGGACAGTTCTTTAAAATATTGGCATTATGTATAATACCTTCGTAAAAGGTTCATAATTAACTTCGAAGTTACGTCTGATAGGATCTTCTTTCCCTACATGAAAGATCGTCGTGTCTGCCGTCTAGAAAATCCTAATATTTTGAGAATTTTCCAGATATTTTAAATGCTAAATTTTAGATCCGCTTTTTGAAAAGTACCATTTATTATAAAATTTTAAACACAGTTATTTTTCTGTTAGGTTACAATATTCTTGTTAACAAAAATTAATAACAGTGTTTTTTTTTTTAATTTTAAACATGTTTTGAACTGTCATATAACAAGCCTAAGCCAGTGCGTCATCTCACCACTGTACTGCGACACAAAATTTATGATCTATTTTCATACATTCGAACGCAATAGACTAATAAATTAAAATATACCTATATTCAAGTGATATCTCGTTCGCGCGCATGTAATGTCAATAGTGTTGAAAGTCTACCAACTGGCGAGTGCACAGAACGATGATATCATCACAAGTTTTTTGGAATAAGTTTATTGGGCCACACATACTGAGTATGGGTAGTTTCATCCGAAACTTGAGTACATAAACTGGTGACAGTATTTCCAACTCACCTCTAGTACGTATGACATATGATTCATCGATGTTACATAATAGCATCAACCAATAGACTCTCGCCTCTCCGATTCGCACCCTGGTTTTCGACCTAGGCGGTCCACAGTAACACATCCTATACCTACTGTATAATAATTGTATTTCAAATTCTATGGATAAATCAGTTCTAGTTGATTCTGTGTACACAGTTATTTCTACGGCATTTGATCGCGTTGACCACGATATTTTATTACAAAAGCTATGTACATTTGGCGCGTCATATAGTCAGTAACGTCCCGTGGTGGCAGGCAGATTGAGCGTCGCTTGGGGGCGGCAGTTACTCGAAGGGCGGCAAATCGATAAAAAAAATAGCTACACTTAGTAATAACGAAAATATCTTTTCATTAAAAATTTAGCTTACAGGTTAGAAACATAATGTATTCATTATTAACATAAAAGATTTAAAAGGACTGTATTTTTTTGTTGGGCTTGCGATGTCTAGTTTATTTTTTGCCCTTCGGCGTCCTTGGTAACCAGAAACGACACGAGCAGATTGGCGAATTTACAGTCTTTATTTTGTTAGTAATGTATCCATACAATACATTTCTTAGATATTGGAGACATGGAAGGATGAAAAAAAAATACTGTAAGTATAAAGAATGCGGTGGCATTTTGGCGCTGCCTAGGGACGGCCTTCTGTCTAGGGACGTCACTGCATATATACCCGATCTTCTTTTTGCACAGAGGATACGTTCCAAAGACTACCGTGCAAAACAAAACCGTGTAAAAAAAGATAAGGTGCCCATACAAAAATGGTAGATAGCTTCCATTACTTAAAATCAACTGAAAATACGAAATTCTTGAACTCAAAAATTAATCGGATTTATTTATTATTTATACATAAAAATATTTATACATAAAACTACTTACATAGTTTTCGATTTAAATTAAATGTAGCATAGAGAAATACATTTATATTCATTCAGTGTCGCTACTTGACAATAAACGTGCCTGTTTACTGCTGTTTTTCGAAAAATCACTCTCATCGCTGGAAATATTTAATGACGTTGACGCCGAAGCACGCGGCGCGTCTCTCGTATCGAACCCGAAGTGACTGACTAGTGGCGCCATGTATGTACGTATTGTATGTCTGGACGGCATCCGGTGACAACATATGTTTGCACTTTTTTTGATAAATATGTACATAGGTACATACGTATTTGTATTCTTTTAGTTTTTTTTTAACTGTGTTAAAGCAAAAGAATCAGTGTAAATAAAAAATAATCGGCACTTTATTTTTTAAACCGTGTTATTTCGAAACCGTGCAAAAAGAGGATCGTGTGTAGTTTCATATGTTTTGCTTCTTATTTGAAAAATCGCCGCCAATTTGTTGATTACAATGGGAATCGAATCGCGGAGTTTTAGAACAAACTATGGTGTTCCTCAAGGTGTTATAGAACGGTGGAATCAACGTCATATAAACATCTTTTATATTCAAACTGGCTTTATTAGAAGGTAATATTATATTATATTATAATAGATTATGTTTAGGACAATAACTTGTTAATAGTCAGTCACAGATACAGTGATTTAATGCAGTCGATGCGTCCTTCTTTAGGGTTGAATTAAAAACTTAATTAAAAAACTAGTTTGATTCTATATAAAACATACATTAATCATTCTCAGACGACAATATCCGATAGAAAAAAATTTAAAACAATGAGCGATAAAGATGCATTGCATTCAGTCGATTAAAATGATAAGAACAATAGTGCGATACAGCAAATATTTCACAAATGCATTACCACCCATTCATTATGCAATAATTGATAAGAATATAAAGATAGGCTTAAATCTTGGTCCAATTTTGTCTGAGTTACTCTGTGGTAAACGGCGGCTTCGCTTTAACAAGCCTACACGCGCCCACTGTCTTTATGTAACTTCCTTAGAGATCGACAGGGTACTCGATAGACGAATCACCCTGTACCTATATCTACGCACAGTGGTTTACGATCAATTCACAAGTGCCACTTAGCGACGGTAAAGCTATAACTAGACTGCACGCGTCCACTTACTTGATGTCACTTGAGCTAACTCAGAGGTTCCCAACCTTTTTGTACTCTAGAGCACATTCTAAAATATCGGTAGGGTGGTGGGCACCACCTATTTTTAATCGACAAACTCCTTCCATAACTTCTCATTTTCCCATAATTTATTTTCTTATATTCATAATTTATAAATAAATAATAAACAAAAATGTTTCAAAATAATAAAACTATTATTCAAATTGCATACACACAGAGAAATGTATTTACAAAACGTAAACAAAGTAAACAAAAAACACAACTACAAAGAAAACATTTAATAAAAAAATAGAATATCAATCTGTCAATGTGATCTTTGGCATTGCATATCATTGGCCAGTGCCTCATAATAATTAGGAGAGTATGACGATAATCCTGTTAGCAAACAATCATAAAGATGCTCATCGGTGAGTCGAGATCTATATCTTGATTTTATTAAGTTCATGTTTGAAAACAATGATTCGCCTAAATATGTCGAACCGAAAAATGATTCAATTTTATATGCCGCTTTTTTCAAAAATGGGAACTTTTCTCTGTCCACTGTATTCCAAAAGTCCCCTGATATTAAGAATTTAAGCAAAATATCATTCTTAAGCTCCAAAATTTCTAACTCTAGTTCTTCTGTCTTACCTTGAACAAAATCTGCAATACATGCGGCCATTTCCATTACATTTATTTGGCAAGTAAAAGGATTGATACAGAAGGAAACAATTGGCTCAATATCTGTAAACTGCAACAATCTCTCTTCAAATTGTTTTTTTAACACTTGAAGATGCTTAATAAATAATGACCCGTTTAATTCATTGTTACCTAGCATTTTATTCATATGTGGGAAATGCACGAGAGAATAGATCTGCAGATGTGATATCAACAAATCCAATTTAGCTTTAAATGACTTTACAGAGCTTATCATTTCAGCTATGTTTTTGTCTTTCCCCCGCAACTCCAAATTTAAAGAATTCAATTTTTCCATGATGTCTGTGAGGAATCCCAAACCAATCAGCCAGTGAGAGTCAGCTAGTTCATCATAAATTTCCTTTTTATCGTTTGTAAATGTTTTTATTTCTTCAATTAAACTCACAAATCTTGTAAGAACCTTTCCTTTACTGAGCCAACGTACTTCAGTATGCAGAATAAGATCATGTTTTTTATCTTCAGTATCTTCTAACAGGGCCTTGAAAAGTCGGTGTTGCAAAGGAGCTGCTCGAATAGAATTGATTATTTTTGTAAAAATTTTCATAACGTGTTTCAATATTTCAATATTTTACAATACAGAGTTTCCTGGTGGATAATACAGTGGTAGGACATAAAGTTTGAAAATGATTCATCCTTCTTGCAGAGGGCAATAAATCCTTTGTTTTTACCTACTATTGCTGGTGCCCCATCGGTGGTTATCGCAGACAGCTTATGCAAAGGCATATTTATTGACTTGGCGTATGTTCTGAATGTATTATAAATATCCTTACCCATTGTCTGTCCTTTCATAGGTAATATTTGCAACATATCCTCTTTTACTGTGAAGTTACTAAATACCATTCTCACCATAACTGCTAACTGTGCGGTTTCTGATATATCTGTTGATTCGTCAAATTGTAGCGAGAACCAGTCACATATTTCAAAGGCAGTCTTTAACTGAGTTTGTATGTCTGTTGAAATTGCATGTATTCTTCTTGTGACGGTGTTATTTGACAACTGTAAGTCTTGTATTGCTGAGACAATCTCACGTTTGTTAGAAAATCCACCAAACAAACAATCGGCACCAGTCAAAAATAGTTTTTTAAACAACTCACCATCAATGAAAGGTTTCTTCATTTTTGCGAGCATGTGAGAAATTTTGAAAGAAGAAATGGTGGCCTTTTTAGAAATTTCCACATGTCTAGTGAAAACAGTCTGTTATGCAGTTAGACTTGATTTTAGTTGACCTAATTTTTTCTTTCTTACTTCAGATTTAAGTGGATAATTCACATCAAAAGTGGCATGAATTGTCTGAAAGTGTCGTTCAACATTATGTTTTTTCAGCACTGCAATACTACTGCCACACAAGAAACAGACGCATTTATTTTTCACATTAAAGAAACAATATGATTCCTCCCAGTCAGTGTTAAAATTATAGGTTCGTTGTCTTTTACTCGGTTCACTCATTTTAGAACTATATAGAAGGAATATCAAAACTCCTAATTCGTGTTTCGTCAGACGAAGATGTCTCCTAGCTAACTGTCGCTACCCGAACGGGGCAGCAATCGCAATCACAATGACAACAACGCGGTTCCAGGCGGGGAATGCTATTTGCACATCACTCCTTGTACACGCCGAAAACCCGAACTGAGCCAATGATCGCCGAAGCAATCGGGACAGTACGAGCACGTGACTACTGTCACGTGCTTCGGCGTTTATCGGCTCAGTTCGTGGCGTTCGTTCACTTCGGGTTTTAAGCGTGTGTCAGGCTAGCGTGAAAATTCTGTCTCTGTCGAATAGTGGCGGGCACATACGAATCGTTCCGCGGGCGCCATGGTGCCCGCGGGCACGGGGTTGGGAACCCCTGAGCTAACTAAATGTTATTTGCAATCACGGTCGTCTCGTGAGCCGTAACTGCTGGTCGCAATGGTCTTGCGACAATAATAAATAAGGATGTGAGATAGATGGGGAAATAAGGAATGACAGCCACCATAATTGGCCCAACCAGAGTATATCCAAAAGGTTCTCAATTAACTTCGACGCGACGTCTTCTTTTCCTACGTTAAAGATTTTTGTATTTGCCGTCTAATTTTTTTTCTAATATTTTGGGAATTTTTCAGATATTTTAAATTACGACGACAATTGCCCACTCCACAAGAATCCAGATCAGCTCGATAGCGACAAGGACGAAGTAGGAGATGCCTGTGACAACTGCCCAAATATACCAAATACGAATCAGCTAGATGTGGACAATGACGGAATAGGAGATGCTTGCGACCCTGACAAAGACAACGATGGAATACTCAACGATTTAGATAACTGTCCCCTTGTCTCCAACAAATTACAAGAAGATGAAGACAGTAAGTAGTGCGTAGTTGCCATGAAGATCCTTCATAATATCATTAATAAAAAAATCCAGATCATAGACGGTATATACCAGTGATTCTCATGTGCGGCCACCAGCGCTTGACGGAATAATATTTCAAAACTTTATTTATAAAATTGATTGAATACACATGACTTGTTTTAAATATCTTTCCACGCTCAAATGACCCATAGTGTATTTTTGTGATGAGATCATGTGTGAAATAGTCCATTTCTGAGAACAGTCAATTCAAAGAATTGGCAACAATTGCTTTATTAATATTGTCGATTTTTCCTACTACTGTATACTGTGGAAGATGATTCAGTGTAATGCACTTCATAAAAAACAAATATCGAAGCCAGTTGACAGATGTAAACTTAGAAGCGGCTTGCATTGAAGATTTACATTTGCATTATTTTTAAATAAATAGATATGTATGTACTAACATATTCAAATGTCTTTTATTAAATAGACTTGCCTATAAATAAATTGATCCATTTTTTTTTGTAAATAAAATTTAGGTTACATTTTTCAATCACAACAAAAGCAAAATTTGGTGCGGCCACCAGACGTTTCTATAGAACTGTCAATGTCAATTGTGTGGCCACAGTTAAAATTCACGTGAGAACCACTGGTATATACTATATAGAGAGAGGATGAGGATGGCATGAGCTGACTTTAGTGAGTAAAGTTTTACCAAGTGCATAGCCAACACGCCAGTGTTGCCATAATATAATTTATAAAAACATCACTTGTAAAATTATAACATTGGAATAAATATTCGATATGTGGCAACACTACGACCACACAGTCACACATATTTTAGAATAACCCAGGAAAGGGTTGCGGAGGAAGCGTGAAGGGGGTGAGGCAAGTGCGTGAAAAAGTTCG
Source organism: Rhyacophila brunnea (assembly GCF_057557595.1). Taxonomy (NCBI): domain Eukaryota; kingdom Metazoa; phylum Arthropoda; class Insecta; order Trichoptera; family Rhyacophilidae; genus Rhyacophila; species Rhyacophila brunnea. The sequence continues at coordinate 10,482,308 of NW_028232816.1, read as the reverse complement.
TCATGTTTTGAGGGACAAACACTTGCAATAGCTCTATCTATATTTTTCTATAATCTAAGGAGAGGATATTGTCCGGCTAGATGCATCCGATTTCAGTGTGTTAAATTACTATGAACATAACGCGTAGTGGGTCGTAAATAATTATTATCCGGACTAATTGAGACAAAAGTATTCCAGAATCAGCGGTCCCCAAAGTGGTGGTCCGTGAGAAAATTTCGTTGGTCCGCAAATAAATGTGGATATTATATTTTCATTTTTTAATCCACAGGAAACCAATCCGGAAAAATAAGCCACCGAACGATGCAAGATGCATGAAATCATCTCAATCGTATCTGCACATGTTTTGTCTTTCTCTCGCTTCGTTTCGCAGTAGTTTACTCCTTTAGCATAGTGGTATTTGTGCGTGGGCGTGATACCCGGGAGATGCAGGTTCGATTCCTGCGGGGGTGTCTAACTTTTTTCAATTATTCAATATATTTTCTCGGAAATGTTTTCAAAATTATGTATGTTCAACCTATTTTACTTCGGAATTAACCTTTTTTTCCGAGTCCCTCGTGATTAAGGCACATAACCATGATGGTTTGTCCATCTGATGGTCTTCTCCATGGCTAAGATCCTTAGATCTATCAATTTCTGTATTCAGCAGTACTCAGCGCCCTTGTAAAATGTGAAACCTGCGCCAAAAAATGCTGCTCTAAAAAAATTCCTTTACGCCTTACGGTATGCCTTATACATGACGTGACGTTTTTTAGGACTGACTTTGGCCACCCGCTCACGCAGAAACTAAAATCTGACGAACTGGTTGGTGATGGAACTCATAAACTGGCCAATGACTGATGCTTCGCATATGGGGCTACTGAAACCTAATAATCTCATAACCTCAAACTGTCAAACCCATTGTCTTTCCTACTTCATTCTAAGCTTTTCCGTAATATCTTTACTCGAATATTCTGGCAGCCTGTAATTATACATGCAGGAGTATTTCTCAACATCTGAATAAAGTAAATTAAAAATCGGTTCGCCCATCTTTAACTTTTGACGTCTTGACATGTTATTGCTTGTTTAGTTCAGTTCAGCGCTACCATTTTCTTTAAGACAATATGATTTTTCATCGAATCTACTAATATTGGTACCCAGTGACGTCCCTAGACAAAATGCCGCCCCTAGGCAGCGTCAAAATGCCATCCCATTACATATACCTACAGCATTTTTTATTATCCTTTCAGGACTTCAATACCTATCTAATAAATACATTATTAACAAAATATAATATACTACAAAATTACTACATCAATAGACAATATTGCGAGTCCACGGTTTCAGATACATTTAAAAATACACCTGACAACTTTCAAAACTCGCAAATGATTGGAAAAAATATTTGGATAAATTAATTAGGTAGGTACCTAAGTATGTACCTACCTATAATTCAAATATAATTCGCAAATCTGCACGTGTCATTGCTGGTCATCAAGGAGTGATGTCCAAAGACAACGGAAGTAAACTAGACATCGCGAACCCGACGAAAAAAATACAGTCCTGTTAAACCGTTTATTCTAATTAATACATTTTGTTTCCAACCAGTGAGCTGATTTTTTAATGGAAAGATATTTCCGTTATTACTAAGTCTAGGTACCTATTCCTATATATATTTAATGATTCTCCTCGATTTGCCGCCCTTCGAGTAACTGCCGCCCCCAAGCGACGCTCAATCTGCCTACCCCCACGGGACGTCACTGTTGGTACCACTGTGTTATGGGTGACTGGCAACTGAGAGACAGGGAGACTAGCATGTCGCATCTCCTCGGTTTCAGTCGCGGACGTTTTGAAACTAAGAGATTCCAGTCTTGCCGTCAGCGAGCCGCAATTGAAATACATTAGCTAGATACTGGAGTTCAGTCTCGTCTTTTTTGAGTATTCACGTGAGCGGATGGCCTTAGGGGTAGTCACTTAATACTACGGTCACCCCGTCTATTAACCCCTAATCAATTGTTTCCTCTTCTGCTTCTTCACCCTCTGTTTTACCTTTTCTTCTTCTTATGTTCACTATAGAAAATGGCGTCGGAGACGCATGCGAATCTGATAGCGGTCCAGACATTATTCCCAATGACGACAACTGTCCCCATATGCATGTCGCCAAGGAGGATTTTAGGTAAGATTTTAGGTACATCAGTATTTTTAATAGGTATTCTTCCTCTTTGCCACGCTCATTACTGAGAATCGTAATCTTTTTGCAATTGTGTTGAATTTTAAACCAGCTTTCTCTAATATAATAATATATTCTCCGGCACCCTGACAAAACCACCCAGATATTGCCGTCAAAGCAAATCCGCCCGCAAAAATGGTTGCATGTAAATTGTTCGTAAAACTTTTCACCGTGGCACAGTTCGCCGTGAGCTGTCTATCGGAAAAAGATGACCGTATACTATACGGTCTCCAATTGTATTAGATTCAATATGAACATTGATTCAATTTTGGAATCAATGCTGATTTTGGAAAAATTCTTGAATTCAAGAAAGAAAACCTAACCTTACCTAAAAAATAATCCAGTATATCGGCTATTTTCAAAAAAACGTTTGCTGCTGGCTTCCTGTAAAGTGTAAACCGACTAAAACCGCGTTTTATTTAGACATGAATTTTATGTCAGTACTATACGACCCAAAGTGGTTGTACGGTCTTTAATATACGGCCATATATTTACGATACAATATTTCACGGTGAAGTGTGATACGGCGAACTGCATACGTACAAGTTTCCGGACATGCGCAAAAATACCTATATAAAACAAGCGCTCTTTTGGTTTTTCGAATTATAATGTATCGATATAAATTTACATAGTTACGATAATCGGTGTACTTTGAGATTTAATCCGTTGCAGCTGTTAGTAGAGTAATTACTTCAAATCATCAGCTCTTAACGCTTAGCTGCATAGCTTAAACCTGAGTTCCTTAAGGGGGGACATGTTCAGCGTAGGTCAAAATGGAGCTTTTGTTCTATTTTCAAAGCTTGATCCTGGACATACCTTAAACGTTGTAGATAAACTATTTATATAATTTTGAAGCCTTATTATCCGTTATATTTATTTTAAACATTTTATGACTGCATAAAGTATTTTTTTTAGATAAAATAGTATTCTTTTAAACCTCTCGCTCTAATGTTTTAGAATATAGTCATATTTCAGTACATAAATGTGCAGTGGTGTTAAAATTTTATACATTTCTTAATTTTTAAACGCATTTATAAAACCATCAGTATAATTTATATCGACATTATTATAGTGAAGTATTTACGATAAAAAAATTATATTGATAATCTCTGTGATCCCAAATTTGACAAGAATTGGGCATTTTATTATTCAAAAAATGGGCAAGATTAACACATTTGAAGATAATTCTAAAGATACCCATTATAAGCTATGTCTTTGATCATTCAAGTGTGATAAACATCCTACGAATAATGATTTCTATGTAATAATTATTGACCTAAGAATAAGGTAGTGTTTTTTTGAAATACGCCATTTCTTTTGGCATTCCCCAGTGGTTAAGCTACAACATACGACCATAGCCATAAATTGACAAACTATTGAAGTAGGGAGTAAAATGTGTGAAATACACCAATATTAAATGAGCGTCAATGCATAAACCGAGAGCATCAGAAAAATAATAAATTCGTTCATTTAACCAGCTAGATGCCACTGACGTTCTGGCACGTGAATGGCGTCTAACCGCCAGTGCCACGGACGTGCAGGCAGGCACTTGTTTATACGCCGAATTTTATGAATGTTATCTTTTCTTAAATATATATAAAAAAAAACTGTTTTACTTTCACATTATTATCTATATTACAATATTATTTACTCCATTAAACCCATGTATGTATTTCCAAGATTCAACGTAGGTACGTGATATTAACATTAAATGTATTAAATAGTATAAATAATTATACTAGACATTTTTGGCCGATTTTATCAACGCTATTTGTATAAATAAAATAAATTATATTAACTATCGAAAAAAACGTTAATCCCGGGTCCAGTCCCGGGATTGTCAAATTGTAATCACGAAATCCCGGGATCAAAATTTTGGCTCGGGATTGGATCGCTACTAAGGACTGAATGTCTCTTGTAACAATATTATATGTAACTTTCAGGACGTACCAGACAGTTCTGCTAGACCCTGCATCAGAGTTCGAACCCAACCCCAACTGGACAGTCTTCGATAAAGGAAATGAAATAGTGCAGTTCAGCAACGGAAATCCAGGATTAGCTATCGGGCACAACGATTTCAGTGGAATGGATTATGATGGCCTCTTTTTCGTTGACACAGAAATGGATGACGATTATTTTGGAATCGTTTTCAGGTATGTCTTACAAAGGTTCTCTTCTCGGTCATTCCCTCGTGGCTAAAGCGCGAAAGATATTATGGTGCATGTCGCGGACACGTGACGTCACAGTAAGCTGCCGATACGGGAAAAAGGTGTGTCATGTCATTTTTCTTTGTGTTTAAAATGTTATCAGACTGATAGTCCCATCCCGTAGCACATTTTGAACCTTTAAACGAACATTGTCAGTTGGCAAAATCCACCGAAATCACCAAAACAACAATGAGGTCACCTCACGTTGAACGTCACTGCATCGATACCTGCATGACGTTTTGAACGTTTTTATCATTTTCTACATGCCCACACTTTTTCGAATCACGTCAAAATCACGTTTTTGTTTTTAGTGGTTGGCACTATGTATTTTCTATCAGAATATTGTCTATTATCTATGGTCTGCAGGTTGGGTTCTGTTCAAAATATTATCTAAGGATATAATACCTATTGCAAGTAACTTCCTACGCACACATAGAAACTGTTAAAATATATTGATAATATGATGAATAATGAATTCAAAATACTAATACATTAGAGTTGGCATTTTCTGTAAGTGAATCGTTCAGAATATTCTGCAAAATGACGAAACCATTGACTAAATAATTTGTCGCCGTGACAGCGTGACAGTGACGTGACATGCATCTCAATTTGATCACAACTTAAGCAGTCAATCTAGGCTTCCTAGACTCGGGGTGCTCTTTTTCTTTCACGCCGGAGTGAAAGCGGCCATGCCGCACCAAGCCAGCTCGGTGCCAGCTGAAAACTTTTGTCCCCTATCCAATATTAAAAAATATTGATTTATAACATGTAAAAACGATTTCAAATAACTAAATTGAGCACAATTTATTTGTCGAGCTTCAATATTGTGACCATACCTAAATTAGATTTGATATAAATAAAAAGAATTTCAAGTTATACACATTAATATTTTTATAAAAATCGATGTTTTTTTAAATTAATATAAAAAATATTAATACTATGAATTAGTCAAAATTCTTTAAGAAGAAGAATTGAAAAATAAACTTAATTATAATAATAAATATGACCATAAAATATATGTTATAATAAGAGGGGGGCGTAAACAAAATTCACATGTTACATTTAAAATAAAAAAAAATCTTTTTAATGTTTTCGTTGAAATTGTAAATTATCAAAAAAATGTCTTAAATGACAAGCTTCGTATTTTTCCGCTAGGTGCCCCTTTAAAAAGGGTTCAGTAAAGGCTTCACCTTAATGAATGAAATAATTTTTAAATTTGTTTTGTTTATTAAATGAATGAATGGTTTATAAAGTAACATGTTAAAGCCCAGAATTTTTGATAGTGCGTATAAAATAGTCGCTGGAACTTAGTAATCATGACCTGTTTTCCCCCACCTGTCTCGCCGATAAACCAGTCAAAACAGTGATATAGGTAAATATTGTTTGGCTGTGTTTATTTATTTAAAAGTTATAAGCTATTACATAAATCAGTTGCGAATACTCAATACTAGGCGATTATTTATAGCCTACCTTCTTAAGAAAAATAATTTAATTTGCCAACGACATTTGTCGTATATATTCAAATATATTTAAAAAAAATATCGATTACAGCACCATCTGAGGTTAAAAAACATATGTCACAGAGTGCCATCTGTTTTTAACGTATTTTTTGTATGGACTTTAATGTCACATGCTTCAGTAGGTATGCCTATCGCAATATATGTAAAACGATAGGCTCTAATGCGTAAGCGTAAAATCTTTTCGTAAGTATAACATTTTTGTCTATGGCTGAAGCTTTGTTAAAAATATTATTAATCATTAGATAATTTTAATACTTAAATAATTTCAATGGCCGTCAATCACATAAGTACATATAAATAAAAATAGATTGTTTTAAAAATTGAAATAATTTTATCTGATTTTTTGAAAATAGCTCATCGCTCAATTTATGTTGTCAGTGAACTTTTGATATTACATTGAATTAGTGTGTCATTATCGATAGTGTGTACCTATTCATCAGTAGTAATATCATATTATTATCTTCTTATTTCCCATATGTATACCTGAAATGTGTGTTCTTTTTCTCTTGTCTCCACAGCCTACCTCTTTCCAAAAGTGTAATAGTCGGACGTCTAACATGCGCAGATGCGGTTTCTTCTAGTGCACAGAAATTAGGCGAAGCAAACGTGATTATTGATTACGGTAGCTGTCATGGAATGTACATAGGTACATCAATAATATTGCATCGACTATGTCTAGTTTTCTGTCAAAAATATCAAACCTCACGCCAATGTCTTATAATTATAATGTAACAATTGTTTTAACATTATTACAGACTTTATAATATATTTTTGACAGTTACCAAGACAATAGCAAGTTCTACACGATGATGTGGAAGAAAAATCCGCAAACATATTGGTCTGTTACACCATTCCGAGCAACTGCGGAGGCTGGTATTCAAATAAAGCTTGTCAACTCGAGCACTGGTCCTGGTGAGATGATGAGGAACGCCCTTTGGCATACCGGAGACACTCCTGATCAGGTATTTACCTACCACAATAATACAGCTTATTAGGATAAGATAGTGCTTCCAGCTATTTCATACAACTTACTTACCTACTAACTGTCATTCATAAATTTAATTATGTACCTACAGCCTACAGGGCTCGAAATGGACCGGAGTAATCTGAGTCGTAAAATCTACAACATTGTCGTTCCGTCTAATGGAGAAAATATTTTTACCGTTTCAGCTAGAATGGCCATATAACAAAAAATCTAACACATTTATTTTTATAAAACACACATAAAACTAGATAACTATGCTAATATATTCAGAAAATTAACGAGCGCTCCGGTTCGTAAAATTTTCCATTTCGAGTGCTGCCTACCTACAACATCAGCAGTGATTTTCTTTGACGCAAATGACGCATTCGATTCGTCTGTAGATTTTAAATGGGGGCTCCAAACAGTTCAAGGCAGTCATACAAATATTAAATAAATTGCACTAATATATTTAAAAAGATCATATTTTTTCTAACAAATTGAGTATAAAATATAACCTAAACTCTAAAGCAGGGGTAGTCAACCTGGTCCCTACCGCCCACTAGTGGCCTTCCAGCTTTCATGGTGGGCAGTAAGAGTTTTAAAAACATTTTCATTATGTTTTTTTTTAAAGCAAACTTCATGCTTCTATGTATGCAAAGTATAAATAAAAAGATAGATTTAACTACACTAAGTTGTTTTATAAACATTTGTTCTGGCAAACTTAGCGAAAGTCTGACATAAAGTTTTTGATAAATAATTATTATTATACGCTTTAACTTGCTGTAACTCGGATTTATAAATTTTATAAAGAAAAGTTACTTCCCTAATTTATAAATCACCATTACTGTGGAACCGATGGGCGGTTAGAAATTTTATAAAAAAGTTGACTACCCCTGCTCTGAAGCATCTTACTTCAAATGGGTCTGTAATAAAACAACTTTACTCAAACAAATAAAAATAAAAAATTAACCACTAATATTGTTATGATGTGCCATCACTGTCATTATTAATAACATGTATATTTGTTGCAGAACATGATTCTAGAAAAGAGGTAGATAGATAATTTACTAGGTACCTACTTTGATGTTGAAATTTAATGATTTTATTTAATTTTTTGTGGTGGAGGGCCTCAAAAAAGGACACACGATTTTTTGCTTGGAACGGTACCTACAGAATTTATTAAATAATTATAATATGACATCTCTCAGGTGAAATTATTATGGAAAGATCCGAAAAACACCGGTTGGAAATCCAACACTACATACCGCTGGCTGCTTCTTCACCGCCCCGTCATCGGCCTCATCCGACTGAGGATATACGATGACGACACTACGGTAGCTGACTCCGGAAACATCTACGATGATACTCTCACGGGAGGGCGTGTAGGAGTGCTCTCCTTCTCTCAGGAGAGGGTCATCTGGTACGATGTGCACACTCGATGCAATGGTATGTAACATTTTATTATTAAGATTTATAATATGGTAGGTACATACCAAAGATTTTGACAGGGCTCGAAACGAACCGGAGCATGAAATCTCCAAAATTATTGCTCCGTGGAAAATATAGTTTGATCATCTGAACTAGATAGGCTATATTATTATGTATTCCAAAAAATATAACACAATATAGCATGCATAATTTCGAAAAGAGACCCATAGATGGCGTGGCCCATTGACTAGACATCGAAAGCGTTATGTAGACAGATTAGAATTTAACTCTATATACAGCGGCGTAACTTGAAAAAGAGACCCATAGATGGCGATATGTAGACGAATTAGGATTTAACTCTATGTTGACTCCGAAATTGATATCAGATCTCTCAGAGCCAGTCAGTTTAGTCTGATTAGCTCTGACACTTTTAATCTTACAGGTCCTCTATTTTGAGACTAAGCACCTTCCACTATCGAGATTCGTTTCTAGTGATAAGTGTGGTATCTAGTTTTAAAATGTGATACCTACCTAAACTGAACTAATACTTTGGCATGTTCATCTGGTTATTTGGTCAAAACTATCCTAAAACAATTACTTTTATAAAATATAGATAAAATTAGATAAGTATGTTATTATTTTCAGAAAATTATTGAGCGTTCCGGCTTAAAATTTTCCAGCGATGGATTTTGAATAAAAGATAGATACTTAGAGCTTTTCTTCGATAAAAAACAAAAATTGAAGCAAAACACTATTATTGCTTGCTAAGGGGATTTATAGCAACTTAGGGGGGATGCTTCTACCTACCAGAGGCACCTAGCGAAAAAATACGAAGCTTGCAATTTGAGACATTTTTTGATAATGAAAAATAAGATATTCTACCTAGAAAAGTATTCATTTGGGCTTGCAGAATGTTAAAAACTAACATAACCATTTTCAATTTATATTCTCAGTTCAATGAAAACAATTAGGTATGACTGAAAAAGTTATTAAAAGCTATTTATGTTGAATCTTAACAGCCCCTTGCGACTGGTCTGGTTTGGGAAAAAAAAAGGTTCCCGCCTCCGCTCCCGTTATGTATATGCAGTCACGTCGATGCGCGACCGTCTATCATAACCCTTAAGTGTGCCAGTTTAAGCCCTCATTTTTGTCCCGAGCGGAGCAGCACGGGACTGGTGATGCAACCTTGCACCGAAGTGCAAAAGTAAATGGATTTTATTTATTTATCGGCAACTATCAAAGTGTCTTTAGTTTGACGAGTCGCAAGGGGAGTCGGGGTTGTTCCGCTCTCCGTACGCTCCGGTGAATATAGTAAAGGCCTCAAAATTGGCTTCGGTTGCCACCATATCCGCGTGTCCTATTAATTGGGCCCGAATGGGGTCGGACCCGGGCAAACAACTTCGCTCGTTCGAGGCTCATAAGTGAACAGTCCCACAGTACGTGCTCTGCGTCCTGCTGGTCATGTCCACATGAGCAACCCGACCCATGTCCTGCCAGGCCAAACTCCTGTAATTTGGCCGCAAAGTTTCCATGGCCAGTCAAAAGTTGACTGGTCCAGTGGGTCGGCAACAATCTCCTCGTCATATGTCTCGCCGAGACATCCGGAAAGTTAAGAAATGTCTGGCGGCCCTTGGCGGAGGCCTCCCATCTCGCCTGCCATGACGCGTATGGGGTCTTTAAAACCAGCTCAGTTACAGTCTTTCTGTATAAAACGCCCTCAACTCTCAGTGGCGGTGTCAAAGGGCAGTGACGTCCCTAGACAAAATCTCGCCCCTAGGCAGCGTCAAAATGCCGCCCCATTTTTTTTATCATCCTTTCATTACTCCAATATCTAAGAAATGTGTTGTATGAAGCATGGCCCTCGTATCCTGAAGCGGACCCCCAGGCTAGGATCTTTGGCAGCCCCCCTACCTATCGCTAAGGATAAAGGCAGTGTGACGCTCTACAGTAATGTTTTCCAAATGATGTACGCGTTAAAATTGATGTGTATATTTAGTGTTTTTTTGTAAATTTTAATACACCCATTTGAATTATGGAGTTTTTGAGTATCGCTACACAATTATAAATTGTATTGTACAACCACATAATTTTAAATAATAACATTAGTGAAGAAAATAGCACCGCAGGCGAATTTTTTGCTATTCGAGCAAATTTGTTATATATGTTTATTTCACTTATCGACCCCGGGACCCAGGCTAGAGCCCTGTCAGCCCCCCCTTGTGGGGGGCATGGTATGGATGGATACATTACTAACAAAATATATACCTACCACTAAGCTGGATCATACAAAATAAAATTTAGATATTAATAAATAAATAAGCGAATAAATATAATATTAGTTAAACACTTACCCAAATCACCAGAGTCTGAGATGCCATTTGGTTGATATATCTGACACATTTAGTATGTATCTGTATGTAATACCTACGCAGACGTAATATTTTTACACCATTTTTTCTATGCTATTAGTGTACGCTACAATATGTAAACAAAATAATTTTCCTCATTATTTATTTAATATAAACCTATTTTTAATCATAAATACACTATTAATTAATAATCTCAACATCCAACCGTTGATGATTGAAATAAACCACAAATCCTCACTATTATCAGCACAAAATATGTTTACAAAAAAACGACTTAAAATAAGGTATTGTTATTCACAGCACGATAAATACGATATAATTTAGGTAGGTACCTACTAGTGTACATTTTTATTACAATTAGCTGGTACTTAACGTAAATACCTATTATATGCATATGATTACGTCAAATGTCAATGGATTAATAATCATTATGAATATCTATTTTGCAATAGGTACATCCGGCAACTTTTAAATCTCGGGAGTGACTAGCAAAAATATTTGGATAAATTAAAAAATACGAAAGTATGTACCTACCTATAAATCTCTACCATAATTTTCCTTGCTTCGTCACCAACGTTGAAAGCTATATACCTAGTAATTATTTTGTTTCAATACCTACATTCGTCGCTTGTTCGGCGCCACCTATGGCGCGACATAATTGGTTTTTGCGCACATACCTACATAATATCACTATTATGAAAGGAACTCTTTAATCTGAGTAAATGACATTATATTATTATGACTGATTTATTATGGGTTTTTGGTGTTTTACATTTATCATAATATTCATGTGTCTACGCGCCAAGAGTAGTAAAAAATATATTTTTATTGGCATTGTATACGAAACGAGACCAGTCAAAAATAATACAAAAATTCCTCGAGAAGCGTGGTGACATACTAAAATCTGTACTGTAGTAAGTACTGGATAAAAAAAACATCTCCAACGCTCTGGTTATAATATAACTATATTATATATAATAATATAACTATATAATTTCTATATAATACCAAATAATTCTCCTCGATTTGCCGCCCTTAGAGTATCTGCCGCCCCCAAGCGACGCTCAATCTGCCTACCCCCACGGGACGTCACTGTCAAAGGGACACCATCCAGTGTTGTACTGATCCCCCTCAGAAGGAGGGTGATCGAACCTCTTATTTGGACGTGCAGGTCAAGGGGGAAGACTAAGCCAGAACCGCCAGGGCGTCTGTCGAAGTAGTTCTGTAAGCCTTGGTAAGGCCAATCAGGGCAGCCCTCTGGCCGCTAAGCAGAGCCCTCTTGACATGTGACAGCGAGGCTTTTGTGTGCCAGACGCTGGAGGCATAGCCAGCAATGCCCATGAATATAGCCCCATAGGCAATCTTCAAGGCACAAGGCTTTAGGTCCCAGTTGTTACCCGCCAAGCGAGAAACTTTTTGGTAGGCCGAATTGGCCTTCGCAACAATTACTTGGGCATGTCTCAGAAAGGTTAGCTTATCATCCAGAGCGACCCCCAGGTAGGTCACCACATGAGAAAACCTGACGGCGGAGTCGCCAAAGCGTACACTAGGTGCTCTTTTAATAATGTTTATTCTCGAGCTGCCCTTGAGGAGGACAGCTTCTGTTTTGCCAGGTGCAAAAGTGAGTTTGTTACGTTTACCCCAGTCAAGAATTCTCGACAGCGCGTCCGAAGACACGCGCTCGAGGGCGGCACGACTTGACGAACCGACTAACAGAAGAAGGTCGTCGGCCTACGCCACAAGCGCGCATCCCGGAGGCAGTGGCAACGTCAGGACGTCGTCATTGAGTATTTCACTTCACCGTTTTGGATAGCATTGCTAGGTATTACTTATTGTATTTCTTTTTGCAGAAAAAACTGTTCCGATGGCCGTGTATCAAGACCTTCCAGAAAATCTCCAAAAAAAGGTCACATCGGAGCCGAATTGGGATAGGATTGGAAATTATACTAAACCAAAAGAGACAGTACTCCTACCATTGCCGACTGACTATATCATCGGCTCATAACTTTGTGGGTAAAAGGTTCGTATCCTGGGTCTGGCAACAGAGTAATGGACTTGATTGTTTAGTACCTCACTGACAGACATGCATACATCCAAAGACATTATTTTGAATGCCGTGAGATAATATTATCGTGGGTTTAAAATAAAACATAAATAAAAAAAGATAGAAGTGTTTTTATTTACGAATGTTTACAAAACGGTTCACACTAAAAAATAAACAATACATCCTACATGGAAAACCTTACAAATCCCATGTCCAATGCAATATTTGGAGCACATTATGCATCTATAGATATCAATCGAGCTACGTTTTGATTGTGTAAGCAATTGTCAGAAAACAGTCTTCAAAAAAACTCTCTTTTCAAGAAACATAGATTTATATTTTTAATTGTATATATCATTATTCAATTTAAAAGTTTAACAAATGATTGTCTAAACTGTTATAAACATGTAATATTAGAACGGTTGATGCTGTGTGATAATTATTGATAACAACAGACAAATTACTATTGCACTGAAGTACCTATTTGTATATGGTCACCATCTTTTTTTTTTAAGGAAACAAATAGTTACATATTGATTACAAAAATTAAAAATATAATAATGAAAAGTTATTGCAACCAGCAAAGTTTCCATAAATCTTTGACAGCTGTTTCGACATTTTCTATGTACCTCAGACATATCATTGATTCACCATATACGATATTTAGCTGAATTCACATAGTTTTAACAAATACATAGTTTTTAACATGAATTCATATGACAATTGGAGATGTTCATTGGGTTGCCTTGGATGGCATTTGTATTATTAGGTGATATGGAGCTAATGAGATATCGACCAATATTGATATAGAGCCGAAGGTATAGATGAGCCAAAACTGAAAGAGGTATCTCCACAAGTGTAATGGTAAAATTTCAAACATCATTGGATGTACAGATGGATTTTTGTGATAGTTAATCTAAACATTCAAAATGGTGACGTTTCAGAGTTCATTTTATTTGGTTAATGTACAAACAATTGACATGGTCTGTCCAGTCACAGGCAGTCTTAGCTACATTTTCATTATACTGATGTGAATGTTTTCATTTTGGCACAACTCAACCATGTTTCAGGGCTCGAAATGGACTGGAGCGCACAGGAGCGCCGTTCCGGTAAACTCGGTAAAATTATCGCTCCGTCTCGTGGAAAAAATAATTTGACCATTTGAGCTAGATAGGCTACACCAGGGGTCGGCAAACCGCGGCTCGCGAGCCACATGTGGCTCTTTGGGTATTGGCGTGCGGCTCTTTGCCAAATTACCAATTCAGATTTATTACAAAAAGGTATGATTGTTGTCGTTTTAAATCCGCCCATTGCAAAAGTCAACAAATTACATTTGTCCCCATTTCATATTGACACAAGCACTTTTAAAATAGATTTTTTTTGTGGATTTAACAAGCAAAGAGTTATGTAGCTCCAAATTTATAGGTCTTGCCACCAAAATTGAGGATTTGGAGAGAGAAAAATGCAATTTAATTTCACAACACAACGGAGCTCTCTAAAAGATCTATATAATAAGATAGATAGATACGATGGACAATAAATAGCATTTAGAGAAGCCAAATAACCGATGTGAATTTGGAGTCGCGCCTAAAATTGAAAACTACAAGTTACATACCAAACATACAGACACTCTCCAAAGAAATGCAAGGAAGGTCATTCATTGTTCACATTAGTTTTAAGGAATGCGTGAATATTGTATGTAACTCATTTTCTGTAAAAATTATCTTTATAATGTCAACAATAAAAGAACTTATATTTTCGTTAGTTTTATTCGCAAAATCTTCTTCACTTGATAAATAAACAATAACATTCACTGAAATAAATCATATTTATAAAAATGTATGGTATGGCTCTCGAAAAAAATTTAACCGTTGTGATACTCATATTTGGCTCTTTTGGTCCAAGAGTTTGCCGACCCCTGGGCTACACAACAAAAAATCTAACACACTTGTTTTTATAAAATACACATAAAATGTGATACCTATGTAAATATTTTCAGAAAATTGTCGAGCGCTCCGGTTCGTAAACTTTTCCATTTTGAGCGCTGCCATGTTTCATATTCAAAAGGCGACGTATAATAATATGTAGTAATTAATAAAACAACACCTTTCATTCATAACATATTAAAGATTAAGGATGTACCTTAACAATAATAATTGTGTTCAGGTTCAATTTCAAATAGTTAGGCTGCGGCTTCTAGAGGAATAACACTTGATCTATAGATACATCATGGTCCAATGAAAGCTCCAGCCTTTAATACATAATATATGAGTTACATATTTAAGAAAATATTTATAACGTAATCAACACAATAGAAAAATAATGAAAATATATCTAAAAGGGCTTGTAAACGAGCCATTTTTTACAGCAATTTGATACGGCAATTGTGTAGCCGTTAATAGTTCCCTAAAACACGACAATAGTAGTCTACGTTTCCGAAAATTTATATCTATTGCCCATGCTCTCTGGCAACATGATTGGTCGATATATGTAATATCGAACGCAATCGAAAATACGGCAATAATTGCTATATAAATCTATTTCATTCTCGCTCTGCTACATGTATGCGTCTCTGTTTGACCACACCCCTAGCGACAATAAAAACATTTTAGTGACAGCCGATTTGACAACACCTTATTATAATTTTTCGCTGTGTCATTATTAATATTATTACGGTGTTATTACTAATCGTCAATTCACACTACGTACAATGAATAAATGAACAAACCGCAGGGTATTGAGAAGCTTATTAACGGGGTTTATTTACGTCTTGAACTATGGAACGTGGAAGCCAAACTATATAATGATCAAAATATGAAAAGGCCAATTATCAAAGCTGCACAAACGTCTGGATCTGGAACAATGTGAGCAATCGAAGAGTTGAACACCCTGAATAAAACTACTGTATGAATCTCCAGTTAGCAAGAATGTGAAAAAGTGACTAGCAGTATAATAATAGTAATCAGTGTTGCTTTCTTCATAACTGTATCTACTTTCTTTTTCTTCGCACTAATTGTATTTAACAAATACCTACTAAAAGTCAATTTTTGTCATTTTTGTAAAGTTTTTAAATAAATAATTATCAATAACTAATTTCTGGTTTATATTACTTATTGTTTCACGTTTGTTTAAGTAGGACCCGATCCAAATCCTTATTTTATTTGAGATTTCTTTATGTGATTATTTAGGACGAGATATGGGCAGAAACTTCATTGCCGGCCGTTGTTGTCACGTGTACGCAAAAAATACATCAGCCTCACTTGCCCGACACTGATGACGGGTCATACATTGCCCAGCAACTGGGCAATAATTGCATCATTTTTTTGACAATTGTATTAGCAATCTGCAATTTTTGATGCTCGTTTACGGGCCCCTTTATAGTAGGTTGACATTTTCCAAAAAAATTAAGTATGAAATTCACACGCAGCTCCCATTTTAAAAACATTATTTTGAAGTTTAAAACAGATGAACAAACCTTTTCACTTGGTATGGAAACAGTATTGCCATCATTCGCACCATGCATTGAAAAATCATTTAATAATTAAATTATACATGCATATTATTTATTATATTGTATAAAATAATAGGAAACATTTTGCAACGCATGAAAAAGATTTATTGGAAGGTTGTAGAAGACATTCTGATCATTTGTATGACTTCATTAACGGTTCAAGGTCGATTGATTTGCATAATCTAAAAACTTAAGCACACAGTGACATCTGTTTGAATAATTATGAAATATTAAGCCACAAATTATCGGTATTACAGTGATTTTAGTAAAACTTCGTTCTACATTCAACGTGTCGTTAAAAATCTGCAGCCTGTCAGATACTGCGATGGTGTGAGGCATAGAAAAGGTTAATATTATTAATATTGTGAAAATAATACTTTTAAATACGCAAGACACATTCATTGCCAGTGGTAAAAAAACAAAATGATGATGGGATTAGATACTAACTTTATAAGGAACCTTTGGATAATTTTTGCTATTATTTTACATTACATAATATGTTCCTAAATTATAGATTCCAGCGCAATGTCGGTTCCTTCCTGATATTAACAAGAATTTAGATATTATTCCGTACATCCTTGGATGGGGTGGGGTTTCTATTTTATTGTTAATATTATACAATCTGGTTATATTAGTTAATAAGTTAAGCTGGCACTAGAGGCCATTCTAGTCCATGGCTGACTGCACAACCATCCTCCAGATGTCTCTATTCCGATCTCCCAGTCGATCACACTCAGCCTCTCTGGACGTTATCCGCCTATATCCTCTGAGGGCACCCAAGAGACTGAGTGCCAACAGCAGTTTTGGTATGGAGAGCTCTAGATCCATTGCATTTCGGGATTGCAGCACCGGTATCCCAGTATTTTTCAATACTGAAATACCGGTTTTAAAAATCAGACAATACCGATATATTCAGTATTGAAAGTGGAAACAAGATATATTACTTAACATAAAAGGCTTAACAGGACTGTAATTGTTTTGTCGGGTTGCGCGATGTTTGGTTTACCTCCGTTGCCCTTCATCGTCCTCGGTTATCAGCAGTGACACATGCTATAAAATATTAATATTTTTAAAGAGATATATATATATATATATCGATACTGTCATAAGTCTGAAATGGGCGTTTTCGAGTTATGGATGTGGTTGGATTTTTTTTTTTTTTGCTATTTTAATAAAATACTGTCGTATCTCAAACTCAAATAGTGTCAGAGAGAAAGCACTTAATACAGTACACTATTTTCTGCAAACTGTTAAATTGATAATAAAATAGTGTTGTAACTAAGTTACGACAGTATTTTACAAGAAGCTCTCTAAAAAACTAAAACAATACTTTTCAAAAAAATACTGTTGTAACTCTGTTACTATAGGAAGATCTTGAGATACAGCGTAATTTTCTGACTAGTTGCATGGATATTATTGTTCCATAGTATTCAAACAAAAAAACTGGAAACAACAGAGGCAACAATTTTTGTTATCAACTTCAATTAAATGGAAGTAAAATACAAGAAGTATGCAAAAAATACTTTATCAACACATTTGGGGTGAGTGAAAGATACTGCGTGGAAAACAAGAGACTCCTTTCCGGAACGGCAATTCCAGAACAAAGGTCACCATGGCAATCACAAAAAATTGATGATTTAAAAAATGATATAACAGCTCACATTAAGTCTTTCCCAGTGATTGAGTAACTTTATTTGCATGCACAGAGGTCTAGATTGTATTTAGATGGTAAATTAACTATTGCTGAAATGTATCGGTTATACAAAAAACAACAACCTGACAGCAATATGCCATTTGAAGAAGAACACTATTATACGCATCCATATTTAATGACGAATTTGATATTGGCTTCTTTAAGCCTAAAAAAGATTTGTGCGTTGAATGCGACCTATACAATAATTCTTCACCAGAAAAAAAGAACAACTTCAAGAAAAGTATGAGACACATCAACCTGGAAAAAAATAGGCAAGGGGTGAAAAGACCAAAGACGTAGCAGAGTCCCAAACTAATGGCCAAAATAGCGTCATTAATGTAGCTATATATAATTTCCAGGCTGTTTTACCGCTTTCTTGCGGAAATGTGTCAACTTTCTATTATAAACGAAAGTTGGCAATGTACAATCTTATAGTCTATAATATCACTGATAATATTGCAAACTGATACATGTGGGACATGGGAGTCAAGCTGCATGAGTGAAAAATATCACCACATTGAGCATTTTATTTTTTACAGAGACAATTGTGCCGGGTAGAATGAAAATAAATACATTGCTGCAATGTATTTATATGCCATCGGGAATTCACAAAAAAATAAAACGATCTCTCATAAGTTTTTGGTCACCGGGCATACGCAAAATGAAGGCGATATTGTGTCCATTCTACAATTGAGTAGCAGAAGACTAGGGCTCTAAAAAGTGGACCAATATTTGTGCCCAGCCAAATGATTACCATTGTACAAACAAGTAAGAAAACAGGACAACCATACATTGTTAAACCCATGACGACAAATAATTTTCACAACATGAAAAAACTAACAGATGAAAATGGAGAAAAAGTTTTGTGGCAGAAGATTAAAGTTATAAAAGTAGACAGTGACTATCCATACATTATTTTTTTTAAACCAGTTATCATGAAGAATGTAGAAAATTGAATGTTCGTCAAGGGCAAATAGGTAAACCGTTACCAATAGATGGTCTCAATTTATCCAAAGCATATCAAGAGCGGCCAAAAATAACGACAATTAAAAAGGATTTGCTTTCTCTCTGCACTGCTAAGCATTGTGAATTTCATTATGATTTTTTTGCTTCTCTTCCAAGTGATGTTTAAAAATTAAAATCATACCTAAAATTTTTATTTGCCCATTAAATAAAATAATTAAGTATTTTTTTGTTGTTTTGAACTAATAATTGTATTTTTCTTGTTTTTTTTCTATAAATCTTTAAAGATTGTAACATAACCTAATATTTTGAAAACCTTCCCTTACAGTGCTCAACAAATTAGTTGAAATTATTAGAGTGATGGTAGGGAAATTTACTTAGAAAGTATTGAGTTGATTCAAATTTTACCATGAAATTTTCAAATATCCTAATAAAATACTGTCGTAACTCAGAAATATTCAAATATCTCCATTTGTATATGTTTTAGAGAAAAATGATGAATACAGTTGAAAATCGATCATGTTTTTCCATAAAAATGAGTAATAATTCTTGCATTCAGACTTTTCCTGTATTTACAAAGAATATTTGAAACTTCAAATGGCTCTCCTGCAAAATGCCAATTTTTGGATTACTACAGTATCTTACTGGGGGTGCGATATATTGGTAGGTACTTCTATTTTTTTAAATTATTTTAGGACCAGTATTCAATATAAAATACCTAAATACCAGTAATGGTATTTTCATTCAGTATTGCAATCCCTAATCGCATCTAACAATGTGCCCGTCCATCTGATTCTTTGCGCTCTCAAGACAATGACTATATTGGGCAATGCACCACCTTTGGTTTTCTACAATGGCGTTATATGTATTATAAAACTAAAACTAACATAAGTTGATACTATATACTAAACATAGAATGGGTACATATCTGTGGCGAAGGGTGGAGGTAGGCTGTTAAGATCCGCCATAAATAATCCACACTAAGCTTTGTCAGTCATACATATTTGTTTTCATTGAAATAAGGCTACATAGTGTTGGTTAGTTTTTAAAATTCAATTATACCCTGCGAAACTAAGCCATAATAGATAATAGTCAAAAAATATTCGTCTATCTATAAAATCTCTAAAATCATGCAATTAAATCATACATAACTATGAATATTTTATAGATAGAATAGTATTTTTTTATCTATTATATAGTTTGGTTTAGGCAGGGCTAAATGAATTTAAAAAAATGTATCGACAATATGTGTAATATGTATTCTCATTCCCAACGAAAACAAAATAAGTATGAATGAAAAAGTGTGCACAATTTTGTCGTATCGCCTTAAATATACCAAAACTATTATGGTTTGGTTTAGGCAGGGTTCACTTGATTTTTAAAAACTAACGAATAACATCTGTAAATTGTAGTCTTACTTCAATAAAAACAAATATACAGTAAAACCTCGTTAATACGAATTCCATGGGACCGAAAATCGAAAAAAAATTCGAATTACGAAATGTATGGGGGAAAAATATTAAAAAAAAAAATTATTTTCATTAATTTCGTTTCCGATCATAGATGTGCCTACCGAATTGGGTCATAAAATGTCAGGATTATTTTTATTAACTTCATAAAATAAGTAATTTTTGATGTTTTAAAAAAAGTCTGTCACAATTTTCAACAATTGGCTCATGAAATAGTGTACTTTATTACGATTTATTGAATATTTTTAGATGCCAGGACTCTGAAATCATTTCGAATTACGAAATTTGAATTAAAGGTATGGTATTATATGAAAATAATGTTCAAGGGACTTTTTTTTCGGGAAAATTTCGAATTATCAGTGTTCCTACTAACGAGGTTTTACTGTATATGTCTAACAAAGTTTAATGTGCACCATTTATGGCGGATCTTAACAGCCTACCTCCACCCTTTGCTACTGGTACATAAATTATACCTTAAATATAAAGGTAAAACCTAATAAATTTTCTGAACATACTTGGTAGGGTGCCGTTCATACAGGTAAAAAACCATCACCAGCCTGTGATATTATAACCTTACTCTCCCTGCTATAAATATGTGAAGAATAACTGTGAGTGTGTATTACCTTCAAGTAACGTCTCCATCACACACCATAATATGTACAACTACACCTTGTATATCACCACCCTGGACCAAGACAGTAGTATCTTAAAAAAATGCAGTTTTAGGTTAACTGCAATTTTTATTGAGTTCCAAAAGAGCTAGACATATTTAATTTTTTCGGTTAGTATGTACCCTACACCCATGATGGCCGAGTGGCTTAAGCGTCGGCTTATAATGTTGTGTGTCCTAGGATTGAGTCCTGCCTCTGGCAAATACACATATTGGTTTTCAATTTGTGTTTGTAGGTGCAGAGATATGGACCTAGCAGGTTGAGCAAGTGGCTATCATCCATTTCTCGTAAAAACAAAATCTG
The DNA here is from genome assembly GCF_057557595.1 of Rhyacophila brunnea. Taxonomy (NCBI): domain Eukaryota; kingdom Metazoa; phylum Arthropoda; class Insecta; order Trichoptera; family Rhyacophilidae; genus Rhyacophila; species Rhyacophila brunnea. Next base: position 10,460,960 of record NW_028232816.1, on the reverse strand, counting down.
TTAATACAACCTCCACTCTGTGGAGGCCCATATGATCATCTAAAGGTTGAACACAGTATTAGTAGTAGTAGTATATACTCTACCAGTGTTTCTCGGTGGACTGCAGAGAATTTTAGGTGGTCCGTCAATTTTTTAGCCTCCAAATGCCTATGCTAAAAATTCCAATAAAATCTTCAAAACCCGTGCACCTGTGTTTGTGCATTGTGTATTTGTTCTTATAGCGCCTGTACACTTCCATGGATTTACTGGCAGCAATAGTTCGTATTTTAACAATCGTTCGTGACAATAACTGTTTACACATAAAAGTGCTGACTGTCTCTCATTCTACTGCGCAGGCACAAATCGAAAAAATCCCTACCGCCGCATGAAAATTCAGAAGCTTCCATTTTTTTTTTTATTCATGCATGCAAGCTTGCAACTGCATATTTACCCATACATTTTCTTGTTATGGCCGCAATAATACTTGTACTTACAGGTGTAAACGGCGTATTAAAATAGATAAATGGTTTTATGTGACAAAATCAACCACGATCAGATATTTCTGCATTAGCAGTCCGCAAAACATTTTTCCTACCGCAGGAGTAAAAAGGTTGAGAAACACTAGGCTATACAACTTCCATAATATATTCACCAAAGGCCCATACTACGTTTCTCATCTTACATAAGTGGATGTCACCTGATGATGTCTGCAAAGCTCACTAAACAAATTTCATAATAATAAGTTAAATGTGGTACTATAAATTACCATGCAATTAACGCCACCACCAGAGTGGTTAAAAAGCGATCATACAATAGTATTGTATTTCAAATGACATTTTAAGTAAAGGACCCACAAACATCTCACTCTTAAGCACCCTACGGATGGTGTACGAATTAAAAAGAAATACAGAGAAAGAAGATAGTCATATTCCAGTTAGAGAGGCAGTCAGAGCAAGTAACTATAGTCTGAATCCGGTATCGCTGGTACTGTCAGAGTGCGGCGAGATGTCTCCGAGGTGAGGAGAATGCGGGGCGTTGGGTCAGCTGCTCCTCCCCTTGCCCTCTTTGATGGCGATTACGTAGCGCTGGGCCACCCGTTCCGGGGGAGAGAACCCGTCCGCGTATGACGAGTCTTCGAACAGGACTTCGTACTTGTCTGATCCCAACGACGGGAGTTTGTTGACGACGGCTTTGTAGAAGCAAGTCGTTTGAGGGTATAATGCCATTACTGAAATCAAAAAAGTGTTTTTTTAAACATTTGAGTACCTTGGTATCAAAGTGGGACATGAGCCATCTGCAATAATTTGCAGGAGAGGCGATTTTTCATTTCATATAAATATTGAAACATAATATATATAAAAAAAATACTTGAGTAATGCTTAGAGGTATAGAATCACATTTATTAAGTTAAATCTAAGATATTCATTTTGTAAATATCAAATATAATCGTTCAAAATTGCTTACGTCCGTTTTTGACACATACTTTTGCGTTTGTCCGTGTTTGATACGCAAACGGCCGTACGTGTCCGCTTTTGACAGAAAGTTTAATTTTTTTAAATAAAATTGCAAGGTAGTTCAGATTTCTTTTATTGACAGAATTTAACAATAAATGAAAAGCCTTAAAATTAATAATCATTTATTTTCTGGAGATAGGTAACAATTCGCAGAAAATTTAAATTTTTTTAAAATAAAATTTCAAGGTAGTTCAGATTTCTTTTATTGAAAAGATTTAACAATAAATGGAAAGCCTTAAAACTAATAATCATTCATTTTCTGGAGATAACAATTCGCAGAAAGCTTAATTTTTTTAAATAAAATTTCAAGGTAGTTCAGATTTCTTTTATTGAAAAGATTTAACAATAAATGGAAAGCCTTAAAACTAATAATCATTCATTTTCTGGAGATAACAATTCGCAGAAAGCTTAATTTTTTTAAATAAAATTTCAAGGTAGTTCAGATTTCTTTCATTGAGAAGATTTAACAATAAATGGAATGCCTTAAAATTAATAATTATTCATTTTCTGGAGATAACAATTCGCAGAAAGTTTAATTTTTTTTAAATAAAATTTCAAGATAGTTGAAATTTCTTTTATTGACAGGATTTAACAATAAATGAAAAGCCTTAAAATTAATAATCATTCATTTTCTGGAGATAATAATTCGACTCCCGCAAGTTCCACGTCATCTCCATCAAGTGTATCAATAGCTTCTAAATTATTCACTTCTTCAAAGCATTCACATGCATGAATATCTTCAGTATATTGTTGGCCATCGATTGGCAAATTATTATTTGTTTCAATTATGTTCTTATACCAATGCAGGGTTTCTATATTCTTCCATTCGAGTCCAAAATGTTTCGAAAGTAGAGAATTTACATCGTTTATCTTGTTTTCATTCAGTTTAACGCCTATAGGAATCGGTGCTGGATTTACTGCATCGTATGTTTTATTCTTTTTTAGAATTTGCTTCTCTCTCGCGATGTCACAATTGTAAGGTATTTCACCTCTTACCACAATATTATTCTTTTTCGTTTTGCGGAATAAAATTCTCTTGCATTGAGATATTTTGAAATGTAATTGTGCTGTAGATTTTATGTTTATTTTAGCTTCGTCTTTCCAATTATGAGGACTCCAATCTGTACCAATTATTTTCAATGTTCCGTGTGCTTTAAATACATCATGATATTCTTCAATATGTATTATTGTTTTCTTTTTCTTTAAGTCTCTTTCGATAAGACCAAATACCCGATCTGCTGGAAGGAAAGAATGTCCAGTGACTGGAAAAATTATCTCTAGCTTAGTGATTGATGGAGGAGCATTGTTATGAAGCCATTTGGCACACATCGTTACTATTGTTAAATTTTTATTTTGGCCAGCACACCCATCTGCTACCAACCGAACATTTGTGTATCCGTTCAATACTTTTGATTGTAGTTCATTGAAAATGATTGATGCTACTTCATTTGAAGATTTCCTCCCTTGGTTTTCATTCCATGTATAAATTGACACATTTTGTGGTGACAAATTATTTTTTGACGTTCCTGATACGACTGCTAAATTGAAGCAGTAAAATTGTCTCGAGTAATAGGCGGACTGGTCACTAACTTTTGGCAACACAAGGTTTTTCTGGCAATCGAAGGACATAAGAAAACAATCATCGTTTTTCTTCTTCAAATATTCGAAAAAACAGTTTGCTTTTTTTTTGTGTAGAGTAAGTTTAAATATCAAATCTTTTTTCTCATTTTCATCCTTTTCTAATTTCACTTTTTCTTTTAATTCCAAACATGTGCTACATTCATCAGTGCTTGGAGTTGCAAAACTCATATTAAACCGGGTATTAAACAACATCCGAAAGTATGACATTTTTACTTTGAAGTCATCAGTGACGCTATTATTATACATTGACCATATTTTGGTAATGCTTAGATCTGAATCTAAGTAAATTCTTGTACTTCGGTCTCGTTTATAATGTGACTCGATTCCCTTGAGACATTTGGTGAAATCGATGACAGAATTCATCTTGTTTTCAAAAAGTTTATCCTTTCTTGATCCACCCCTTGTTTCAATGGGTACTAACATGTTATTTTTTTTAAACCGTTGGAAGACTCCGATAACTCTATGTTTTGTTATATTTAATGTTGATAAAAACGTGGCCCTGCATACGGGAAGACAATTCCCAGCAGTGTTTATAATGCTGTAATGAAATGTAGCCATTTTTTGTTTTATAAAAACTTTTTGACGGCGTCTTTTTGGTACGAGAGTCCTACAGTATTTCAAAATAAAAGAATCCTGCTTGTCTTTAGCTGGTGCAGAATAAAACGATTCGTGAAACTTCCTTATGTCTTCCATTGTCAATAATCTGCATTGAAGACCACGACGATGGCCGCATTTAGGAAAGGAAGGCACGCCTTTTGCAGAATATCTGGAAAAAATAATATATTTTAGTGTTTTATTCAACTTAGAAACCACGGTTTGAAAAAACATTTTGTTCTTGAACCACCCTTTCCGTGACCATAGTAATGACATGGAGGTAATAGCGTATGTGTAAATGCGTTAACAATGAAAAATACTCGTAAATAACGAGTGAAAATGCGCAAAGGTTAATATTTAAATATTATTATTCTTATAAAAACATAAAATTATGCTTGAGCACATCATATTTTAACAATAAATCGCATTTAAAAAAGATGCATTGTGATCGAAAAAGTTTTGTAGTAGTATTCTGATAGTACTTACTTTAAAGTCTTTTCTTTGGCCCTTTTCCACTCATTGGGCTTAGCTACACGTTTTCTAGCATTCCTTGAGTCCATTTCAGTTCATTAAATATTATACTTTTTCTTGAAAACTATTATAAATGCACTTATTTTGAAAAAAACTGACAGAGAACCTCTATTTTAGAATAATGTTATCAGAGTGCCGAAATCCCGGCAGCCATGACAGTCTGAGAAGATTCCTGCTCAGTGATTGGCTGGCCCTTACCTGCGCGCGCATATAAGTCAAGTGTCCGTTTTTGATATTATACACGAACTTTAAACACAAAAATCTCCATGAAAACGACCGTTTTTGATACTGTCGAAGGCATTGTTGGAAAGAGCATCAATAACACTACCAGAATCAACAAAAACATGAATTTAGTGGAGTGTGGCTTATGTCCCACTTTGATACCAAGGTACTCATTTATTCAATATAAATATGGAGAGCATATAATGCGAAGAGCCCTAGATCATTGGCAAGGCGGAATAACAATTGGTGCAGAAAATAAACAACTTCCCAGATGATACCACACCAATCACTGCTGATGAAAGAGAACTCACAGAGCTGCTACACCAGGTAGAGGTAGAGCCGCAAATACGGCTACCGTATTAATAGGAATAAGACCAAGTTAATGGTTGTCGATCGGGCTAACCTTCTACCAACAGCAAGTACACTCCAAAACCTCGAAACAGTCGATGAGTTTGTATATCTGGGGTCAACCATCAGTGGAAAGGGTGGATGTGAAGCAAAAATAAGAAGGCGCACACAGATTGCAGAAAATGCGATGACACGTCTTACCACTGTATGGAAGGATCGGGGAATTTCGATTGCCACAAAAATGATGCTTGTGCAAACATTAGTGTTCTCTATATTTTTATTCAGAGTCGAGTCATGGACCTTGAAGGCAAGGGAGCGGAAGGCAATTGATGCCTATGAGATGTGGTGTTGGCGCCGAAAGCTTTGTATTTCTTGGATGGAGCAGAGGACGAACCAGTCAATCATCCAGAGACTGCAGATAAAGGAACGACTCTCGACAATATATCTGGACCGCACAATCTGGAGAGAGCTCCTGGGAAGGCGATGCAGAGGAAGAGCGTCTGCGCACTGGAGCGACCAAGTGAAAGAGCTGACTGGGGGCACCATTAATTCTGCCCAGAGAGAAGCAGAAGAAAGACAGGGATAGAAAGTCTTGGTCGCTCAAAGGATGGCAAAATTAAAAAGTGGTCACGATTCTCAACCATGAGTGTACGACCAAGAAGAAGATATAAAACTCTAAAAAATGAAAAATAATTGGCAGACCGAGGTTTCACTGGGCTGATAACTACGTGCTTTACATTGGAATATATTATTATTTTAAGAGGCCAGGACTTGAGATGATAACGTTGAGGGTATAGTTATCATGCTTACCGACTGATCCTTTGATAAAGAGGGCAGCTTCATCTGTCTGAGGATTGGCCCTCATCAAAGGAAGCGGTACAACTCGTCTCTTCGACAAAACATGCCGATTTTTTTGTTCTTCATCTATATCATCAACCTGTAAATGAACAAATCCTTTTTAATTCATATCGATCGATACACGTACCGTGGTATCAAAATGTGAACGTACCAAAAATTATAATTTCAATTAATTTTATTATTAAATTTCAAATTCAAATTTTATTTATTTTTTACAAATTATTAATTTATACATTTAGAAACAAAGAAATATTACTAAAACAGTATTATACAAAAGTTATTAAACAGTAGAAAAGTGTAAATACAAAAATATATAAATAAGATACAGGGAAGTACACCGAATGAGCTAAGCAGACCCTATTATTAGAAAATAATGCCCACCTATACTCATCTCACGCAGGTGGAATATGAAAATATCTGAAATGATTTGGTTGAACAGAGTTATTGCCATCCCAATTGGCATTACCAATGGCAGGTTAGTTCTGCACCTTGGGAGAACAAACAATTGATGCTCCCGATTTCTAAGATAGTTATCAGGGACACAGGTCAATACTTACCAAGAATGGCAGTTATCATTTTCACCTCGTACAAGTCGGAAATAACATAGTCATTAAAAATTATTAATTCAAGACATTCAGTACATGACATTGAACCAAATACACCTATTGTTCTCCCAATTAGCGATACCAATGCCAGGGTTGTTGAATACATTTTGAGAAGGAAATTGACAATTCCGATTCCTCTGGTATTGCTAACCAAAATGTCACATTTAACAAGTGAAAAGTTTAAATTCGAAATGACAATAATACCTCATATTTGCTCTGAGGGATACTCCATCCAACGACTTCCGCCAGGATCCAGTTCTCTTCTTTATCGGACACTTTGACAAGTGCTGCCACCATATCGCCACTCTGAAATTAAACATTTCTATAAGCGTCCTTCTAGTCATTTGCCATACTGTACAAAAACCTTACACAAATAAATTTCGAAATAAACGTTTTGTCATTAAATTATTCTTATAGGAATCTGGTCGACTTAAAAAAGGCACTCCGCAGCACATGGTCAAACAAGATCCAACGTCGCATTTTCACTTTAGATACAAGATGAAAAGCTACTTGTCTCCTGATTTCTCTTGCTAGCACCCATTCTCAATACTCCATATACGGTTGTTCCAAGACATATTAATGATGGTACTTATACATGAAGATAGTAAAACAAACCTTTGCAATATAGTTGGAATCAGCTGGCATAGCTCCGCACAGGGGTGGCGCCCTCTCTCCTGGGACTCCGACAAACAACGGCAAAGTCTGCGCTGAATTAAGCAACATTTTCATTAGTGCTCCGCACCCAATAGTCTCCTTGTTTCCAGCATTCCGAGCCTGTAAATCAATAAAACGTACTGGTATTACTAAAAGTCACCTATATACAACATTGTGCTACGGGTTCAGAGATATGGATATTAACTGTCAGTGATTCTTAAGAACTTGAGAATTATAACATCTAAATAAAGGTCCAATTGTCTAAATGGAAACAGGTTCTTTATGACCGTTTTCTTCAGATATAAAAGTATGGTCCAATATAAAATCTTTACCAATTTACTAAGTCCAATAAGGAGTAATACAGTCGAACTAGGTTATTACGAGTAAGATGGGACTGACTGAATTTGCTCGTTATAAGCATTACTCGTTATATAACATTTTTCGCGCCACGTTCTATTTAAGCATAGGACATAAAAAATCCGAAAACCATCGTAAAAATCCCCGAAACAAGCATGGGATTCATAAACTACCAAAGAAGTTTTTTATTGTAATGAAATGCTGAGCCGCCGGCGCTGGTAAGTACCTACTGACTTCACAAAGCTTGGATTTTTTACATGCAATTTTAACCATATGCGTGGATACTTTTTCAATGTTGTCGGCGAAAACATCCATTGGGTACTTAGAACTTAACTAGTGTCATAAACGTAATCCGATCCCGGCGGCATCGGTCTAGTTAACTGCCCGGTCCGATTGTATTGCTTAGGGTCAAAAAGGTTGTTTTTAAACGATCGACACATTAACAGTTTTGCTCGGTATACCCGAGAAGTAGCTCATAATAAAAGTGAATAAATGTATGGAGAAAATCATAAACTAAAATGACAATGAATGTTTCCTCATTACATCCGAGATCTCGCTATTTCCGTGATCATAATAAACAAGTTCTACTGTAGTTAACTTTCAAATGAATGATACGTCACCTGAATCCTCCTTTCATTCCTAATTGCCCTGATCTCGTTAATCCTTGACAAGGCGTTTCTCAAGAGTTCATCTTCCTGTTTCGTATCGGCTAAGGCAGTCTTGTATAATCCTTTTAATTTTTGCTGCAAAGAAAAACAGAAGACTCTTCATTATCCTATCATAATATAGTTCACCAATAAATATTCTTTTGGTTTGTTATAGTCATTCGAATCGTAATCGAACTTGGTTGTATATTTGGCTTTGCAGAGGCACTGTAATGCTCAAATTACATTGGCAGTCTGCCACGATTCACGAAGATTCAAGCGAAGATTGCCAAGAACGTACGAAAATATCCGAAGCTACCGCCCGCTTGCAAGGTTAGGTTTGACAGCTGAGTTTTGATGTAAAATTGCGAGGGAAAACTGTGCAGTGTAGCCACCAATCTAACGAAGAAATAGTTTTCGGTCAACCTATATTTTTAATAGTAGTAACACTATGTTTATTTTAAACCAATCAAAAGCAAGGACTAACGCGATTGAATCGTTGCGTGTAATTGCTTATAGTGTAAAGACGTTGGTCACGATGGTCGGCGTGGATCGTTGGATCTGCGCGTCTGCCAATGTAATTAAGCCTTTATAAATTTGGTTTTTTTTAATGTTTTTTTTCATGGCGCTAGATTCAAAACCATGAATGTGTCTATAGAGGTTTGCGTGGGCCTCCCAATTATGTCAACATCATCTGCATAAGACAGCAGTTGCACAGGTCAGCCTTAAGCTTGGTTGGCCAATAGCAAATGACGACAGGTCAAACGAACTATCACAATTGATAACATATCTTTTCTTACTTCATAATAGTGTGCGCCGTTCTCATCAGCTGCCATTTTCTCTTGGGCCCGTATGACATTCTCCATATTCAGTTCAGTGCGATTTCTCTCTGCCTCTATTTCGTACACCAAGCGATGTAAGGACCTCAGACATTCCTGGAACAAAAAATTAACAATGGTTAACATTATATAAAAAATCGGTGATACGCAGGATTACTCCCTCCCATATAAAAACTGCACACTAAAGTATATCAAAGACGTCTGATGAAAATTGGTAAAAATCAACCTTACTGCAATGTAGGTAGAGTTAATTTTTAATTAAATACCATATAATGTATTTTTACAATAAACATCTGTCGGTACAGCTGTAGATGCGTTAGATACATATATTTCATTTTGCCAACCAATTTCATCTGTGGTTAAAGACTCGGGAAGACTACACTCATATTAGCATGCTCGTTTAAGAGGGCCCATTCATTTTCACATAATATATAGCATTCATCTAATATGGCAATGTCAAAAAAAAATTTCTATATTAAAAAAAACTAAATAATGAATGGAATTTGAACACACATCTTTCACTTAAGAGTGTACTTCAGTGAAACGGCAAATAATTTTCAACAGTAGGTGCGACGAAATTTCTCACTAGTCGTCAATCGGAGACGGACAGTCGAGGTATCCGCATGTCGATTTGTTTTGTCATGGCGTCGGATGAAAATATTCTTAAATCGTGTAAAGATGACTAAAAAACTTTACATATGTACTTAAAAAAGAAAACATGTCAATGAATATACTCTTATTATTAGTAATATAACAATAAACATAGCATTAAATGGACGCATGTTGGATTTTTATGACAAATTATATTTCGTTCGGCACGCGTCATTTGCACAATCCGTGCATCGCCTAGCCACGATCTTTTTGACCATGCCTCAACTGAAGTATGGTCTTAATGGGTGACTGCTCTTAACCAATTAAGCTACTATTATTACTATCAATGATTTAACAGCCTGTTGTCGGTCCCGGCCGCCTCTAAAGATGTTCTCCACCATCTCCTCTCCCTTGCTCTAGAATGGCAGTCCTATGTGCAGCCACCGGAGTTGTGATCTCTCGGATGATAAGAGCTTTGACATTGATGTTTTAGTCATCCTTTCTGTATGGACCCAGCAGAGTCTTTGGATCTTTATAGAATTTACGATATTCAGCTCATCGCAAACAACAGCGTAAGCCAGCGTTGCTATACTCAATTTTCATTGATTGATCCGAGGATATTTCTAAATAACCTGTGCTTAAACAAAATCAGTTTCTGACAAACAGTGGAACACAGGGTCAATGTCCCCCTTACAAATAATGGTTCTTATCGGTTTAACAGAAGCCAGCGACAAACAAATTTTGAAAATAGCCGATATATCTACCGGATTATTTGTTAGGTTAGGTTAGGTTTTCATTCTTGAATTATTTCATGAATTTTGCCAAAATCGGCTATGAAAATTAGCGCGGTTCCCGCCTGGCTTCCCATAAACCGACTTGTACCCAAATAATTCCTAATAACGCTGATTGGAGTATCTATGATACTTATTATAGTACCTATAATAATAAAAACACGGCATCGAAATATAGATACATATACCGCTGAATCAACGAAATAATGAAGTTCTGTGTAAGTAAGTGGATTGATCCAAGCTGAAGATAATACGGTAATTGTGCCGCAGAGGTGGCCATGAGCTTTTATAAATTTATTTTAAGAGAACGGTTTATTCCAGGTAGACAATTATAATAAATACCTTTTTCGGTACTGTTCGGTTATACGGAATACAGCGGAAAAGGCATTTTGAAAATAGCCGATAAACTGGATTATTTGTAGTTTGGGTTAGTTTAGGTTAGGTTAGGTTGGGTTAGGTTTGGTTAGGTTAACCTAACAAATAATCCAGTTTGTCGGCTATTTTCAAAATGCGTTTTCCGCTGTATTCCGTATAACCGAACAGTACCCCTTTTTCTGTCGAAGCATCGGCTTTTCGATCCAATAATCATAAATTGAAAATTTGAAATTTTCATACATTTTGGTGCACCATTATCACAAACTAAGATTATATGAGGCGTCTAATTCCAAAAAGCGATAAGTCCACATTTGGTCAAAATCGAGAAAAAAATTCGCAGGTATTCTTTGTATAATTTTACACAATACGTATTGATTTATAAATTCCAAAATGCGACATAACCCTATGAAAAAAAATATTTTAAGTCTCGATTTATTATTACAAAAAGCGCCAAGTCCGAGTTTCATATTATTTAAAGCTTGGTTGATTTCGCGCGTGTTTAAGTCAACCAGTAAGGGAACGTTCAATATTGAAAAGGGTGTCTCCCATGCTGCAGCATCTGGTAAACTTATGACAGTGCCACGGAAATATGTGCCTTATGCGGGATAAATTATAAAGTGAAGTACAAGTAGCGCTAAGTCCAATTTTATTTTGCCTATATTTATTACATTTAAGAGTTTATCGGCTGAAACAAATTGACATTGGGTTCTAATTTCGATATAGAATACAACGGGAGAAAAAATCTCACGTTAAAACAAATAATTGAAGCTTGAAACATAAAAACGTTGTTTCCCGAAAATATTGAATTGTGGACTTGTCGCTTTTTGTAATTAGACGCCTCATATGAGGTATTATTAGGTTGGGGTATGTTAGATTAGGTTTGGTCTAAAAAGAAAGTTGTAAAATCTCATGGCTACCTCTGCGACACATTTACCGATAATACTTTTGAAATTTTCATTCTAAACTTTTAGGTTAGGATAAAGCACTTTTTAAAACAAATAATTCTGTAATATATATAACAAAGATACCCAGCTAATATTTTTGAAATTATTCATTAGCTATTACGACATAAAAGCAAGAAAGATGTGTTCGAAATTCATAAACAATAGTGATGTGTTGACAGTTTTGGGGGTTGTTAACCATTACTGTTTTTAGTATTTAGAACTACACGATGATATTGTAGCTTAAATGTGAATTAATAATACCTGCACTTGTTGAGCAGCTAAGTCCGCAGTGAGCGGCATTTTTAGTCCGTTTTTTATTTGATATTTAGCTGACTGATAATTCTTTCACCAGTAAAACAACATGGACCCAGCTGACCAATACGAAGATTGACACCAACTGAAAAATAGAGATATCCAATGAAAATATCCTAAAAACTAATGTATTATTGATAAGTATGATATTGCTAAATACTTACAATGTCATATATTGACATTTGATGGACTTTTTTCCTAAATAAGCAACACAAACTGATGGAATGACAGTTTATTTACCCATAGACCACAGACAATTTTAGGCCAAGCAAAGAGATCAGTGCTGCCATAAACAGCCAACAAATTAATTTATTTGGTGACCATCTGCGAAGAGCGTTGGTGTCTATGATTATATTATTTTGGCCATTCCGTATAATGACATACCTATGAGCGAATATAATAATATTAATAATATTTCAAAAAAGTCTATTATGACAGAAGCGTGGGTATAGAATGTATGACATCTGTATTTGCCAATTTCAAATGTGCTTAGACACAATGCCGTAAATATATTATTTTGTCACTTATTATTTTACATTGACAAATACTACCAACATGACGTTTGGATTTGACAATCTTTATGGTTGGAATGGGTTAGTACGTCTTTGTAAACATAAAACCATAGACTAATTTATTTTAATATACTTTACGACTAACGTCAGTAACAGTGTTGCCAACCATACTATAATTATAGTACTTGTACTATAATTTTCGTCTGCGTACTATGTACGATATAAAACAGGTATAGTACGCCCAAAATACTATAATTTTGAAAAATTCGAAAAACATTGTCAATAGATGAAAAATATCGCTAAAGTAATCTGCGATAACTTAAAAAAAGGTGAAGTGAATAACTTTACATTTTGAAATTTGTCTAAAAAAACGAAACGTTAATAATTACCCAACCATTTTTGCCATGTTAACTGAAATTTCAGTAGATCTACTGATATTTTCTGATGATTTTTTATGAAATCTATTGATATATCTGCGTTCCATAAAATTTGTAAGTAAAGTGAAGTATATGAAGTCCTTGTTAATTATTTTTGAACACAATAATTAGTGTAAAAAAACGAAACGTTAATAATTACCCTCCGCGGAATTTTTGGTTTAAAAGAACGAGCTGTCTGTGAATAAATTTACTGACTGTGACCCACCGCGGAAATCTCGTCAAAAAAAACGAAACATTAATTACTTCTTTACGCCGATTTTTTTAGAAAACGCACAAAAGTATTGGTCATTCAACGTGTACTATATTTTTTGCCAAAATACTATAATTTTGGAGGCTCTGTACTATAATTCCACTTTGAAAATATGGCAACACTGGTCCGAAAAACAACAAAAGTAATAATATTAGGCATATCAGTTGGCTTTCCAGTGAGATTTAAAATTATATTAACTTATTAACTATTTTGTTCCTGTCCACGTCGTATTATAATGACGGCAAATGGAGTTGCTGCAGCGGCAATCGCGGCCTATTATTGTCGTAAGAAAATAATATAAGACGCAGACGTGAGACGAGTTTGGGTGTTTGAATGGATTGCGAGACGGACTCACTGATGATTTGACTCAGTGCTGCCATATTTTGAAAGTGGAATTATAGTACAGAGCCTCCAAAATTATAGTATTTGGAGATAAAATATAGTACGCGTTGTCATCTGTTGAAAATGAAAATTTTCCCAATTTTTCATAGTCGCCTCGTTTTTATTAGGAAAAATATTTCGTCGCGGGCCGCAGGTTCCAAAATTTTCATGGTCGGCTTGTTTTTTTTAGGAAAAATATTTCGTCGCGGGCCGCAGGTTCCCAAATTTTCATGGTCGGCTCGTTTTTTTTGGGTAAAATATTTCGCCGCGGGCCGCAGATTTCCAAATTTTCGAAGACCACTCGATTGCGAAATGGCAAATGCAGAATTATAGTACTTTTACATAAAATTATAGTACGATTTTCAAAATTATAGTATTTTGGGCGTACTATACCTATTTTATATCGTACATAGTACGCGGACCAAAATTATAGTACAAATACTATAATTATAGTACGGTTGGCAACTCTGATTTGACTGTATGACAGCGGTAAAAATGTCAAATATAGTTCGTTTTTTTGCCGGCAGGTTCGCCACTATCGCTCTACTGCGCAGACGCAGATCAAAAATAATCTTAAGGTCCACCTACATTGAGGTGCATGTCGCGGACTATCACGTGAACTCACGGCGATAAAAATGTCTATGGTTTCATCATTTTGCAGAATATTTTGAACGCTCACCATCTCGTAAATTCACTGAATAATGACACTGGTGAAGAGTGCCTACTACAATGTATTAGTAATTTGAATTATTATTTATTATTTATGCTAATTTCAATTAATTTTAACAGTTTCTACGTGTGCGTACGTAAAATACATGCGGCATGACATTCATAGATAATAGAACACAGCCTGCAGACCATAGATTATAGACAACATTCTCATAGAAATTACATAGTGCCAACTGCTAAAAACAAAAAATAACATCAGTTTGACAGTTTGACGTGACATTCGAAAAGTGCAGGCATGTGGAATATGATAGAAATGTGCTAGCTACGGGATGGGAGCATCAGTCTGATAAGATTTTAAGCACCGTGACATGCACTCAATGTGGGTGGGCCTCTGTCGCATTGAAAATTCAGAAGCTTTCAAACTTTTATGATTCATGCAATCTTGCCAACTGCCGGATAATACCCCGTTTACACGTACATGGATGTACTGTGCACAGTAAGAAAATGTATGGGGAAACATGTATTATCCTGCAGTTGGCAAGATTGCGTGCATAAATCAAAGAAGATTGGAAGATTCCGAATTTCCAATGCGACAGTAAGATTATTTTCGATCTGCGCCTGCGCAGTGGAGCGATCGTAGTGAACCTGCCGGCAAAAAAACGAACTACTCATTTTGAGCTCCGATTTTCAATACGACCTGTCAGATAGTAGTATTAGATATTAGATAGAAATGACAACATTGCGCCTCGCTTACTCTTGAAGAATGAGATTGGAGAGACAGTCAGCACTTTTACGTGTAAACAGTTATTGTCATGACAGTTTAAAATAAGCACGATTGCCGACAGTAATTCCATGCATGTGTACAAGCGCTATAATACATGTTTACCCATACATTTTCTTACTGTGCACAGTAAATCCATGCACGTGTAATCGGGGTATTATGTCGATATGTTTCCCATCGATTGCACTGATAATATTAGGAAAAGTTGGTGCGTTCATAAAATTGATCAGCTATTTTCAACCAGTCCTCTTCATTTTTCTTGGCCATAAACAATGGTTGCAGGATTTTCCAGATTTGTGTGCACGAAGTATTCACTATTTCTCTAATTGTTACTGCTCCAATTAAATTCTCGTAACTTAAGAAATTGGAGCTTGCATCTGTTGCTAGGTGCCTACCGATTTTTTTTAAACGGTACATGTTCAAACACACGCGTTAACATCATTTTACTCCCTACTTCAATTATAGTTTGTCAATTTATGGCTACGGCCGTATGTTGTAGCTTAACCACTGGGGAATGCCAAAAGAAATGGCGTATTTCAAAAAAACACTACATTATTCTTAGGTCAATAATTATTATAAAGCAATCATTATTCGTAGGATGTTTATCACACTTGAATGGTCAAAGACATAGCCTATTATGAGTATCTTTAGAATTATCTTCAAATGTGTTAATCTTGCCCATTTTTTGAATAATAAAATACCTAATTCTTGTCAAATTTGGGATCACAGAGATTATAAATATTTCACTATAATAATGTCGATATAAATTATACTGATGGTTTTATAAATACGTTTAAAAATTAATAAATGTAAAAAATCTTAACACCACTGCACATTTATGTACTGAAATATGACTATATTCTAAAACATTAGAGCGAGAGGTTTAAAAGAACACTATGTTATGTAATAAAAATACGTTATGCAGTCATCAAATGTTTAAAATAAATATAAAGGATGATGAGGCTTCAAAATTATATAAATAGATTATCTACAACGTTTAAGGTATGTCCAGGATCATGCTTTGAAAATAGAACAAAAGCTCCATTTTTACCTACCCTGAGCATGTCCCCCCTTAATATATATTTCTTTTTTGTTTTGTATTATAAAAAAAATCGGTTGTGCGGCCCGGTAGGAAGTCTCATTTTTAGAATCTGGCACGGCTGCTGAAAAGGTTGGCCACCCATGGTATAAATCATTTTTTATCACAGTAGTCAATTACACTGGTGGTTTAGAGGCGGAGTGCGTGAATTTTGAAACTATGACACAAAAGGAAAAAAATAAATCCCACTAATTCACTTAAGGCTATAGGTACATCAGCTGGGGCACGATCTAAAACGATCGTGACTACGCGACGCGAAGATTGTGCAAACGACGCCTGCAGAACAAAACTTAATTTGTCATAAAAATTCAACATGCGTCCATTTAATGTTCTGTTTATTGTTATATTAGTAACAATAATAATATATTCATTGACATGTTTTCTTTTTCAAGTAAATGTGTAACGTTTTTTAGTCATGTTTACACGATTTAAGATTTAATACCCCCGTCGCCATCACGAAACAAATTGACGTGTACATAGATCGACTTTCGCTCTTCGATTGCCAGCGAGTCCAAAATTTCGTCGCACCTATAGTTGAAAATTATTTGCCGTTTCATTTATGTATGCTCATCGTGGTGTTACTGTCAAAAGTTGGTCTCGAAATCGTGTTATGGAGTACCAATTGCAATTGTAAGTTTGACACGCCCTCTAAAATCAGGCATAATGCTAATTTCTTTGTACTTTATGTGCATGTTCTGTTATATCATATTTATATTATAGACACGTCATAATCCGTTGTTAACTCTAAATACCTAAATTATCATCGACTTACCAACTTTTGGCAGCAAACCCACGAATTGTTGTTTTATAGCAAATAATACAATACATTTTGACGAATCATGACATAGTACTATGCAGAGGCTAATTATGTTATTAGTATTACAAAATAAATATTTTCTGAATGCCACATGTATATTTTTTATTTATTTTCTGACTAAGATGGTGTGACTAAGCGAGCTCAGTGTCAATTCTATTCAACACATGCGAGTGGACGTTTTTAAATATTATATTCGTTGAAATTTTGTGTGGAGGCGGGACTTGGAATTTGTACATCTGGACACCTGGAAATATTAAAACATAATATTATTATGTGATAATCATAGATGTATTCGTAAAATGTCTATGCCTCACGATATAGTACTATGGCAGTATCTGACAGGCCGCAGATTTTCAACGACACGTTGAATGTAGAGCGAAGCTCTTACTACAATCGCTGTAATACCAATAATTTGTTGCTTAGTATTTTATAATTATCCAAACAGATGTCACTGTGTGTTAAAATTTTTAGATTATGCAAATCAATCGACAGTGGCTAGTAATTTTAGTTTAAAGTCGGACGAGATAACTCACGAAATTTGTATGTGCGGCCTGTTGATCACGGCAGAGTAAAAAACTCGCTGAAGGCATAGAACCTAGGCTAAAATGCCTGAATAAAGAATTCAGTGAATTGTTGAAATCCTAACAAAATAATGCTTTCCCTCCACCACTGCCACTCCACAGTGAACCTCAAGAGAGTATCTTATGAAATACTAAATAATTTTCTTACCAGTAGGGTTAACTTTCACAGTGAAGGTTTCGTGACCATCTCCATCCCGTACCAAAGATACTGTACGAGATGTGAAGAGGTCCTGTAAAAGAAATACGTAATTTAGTTTAGACCACTAGCTTCTAAATTATATTCATCACTGTCAGCTTAGGCCCCAGCACATCTATTCTGTACACAAGGCGGCGATCGACAGTAGTTTATCATATTTATGTACTGAGGTTTATAATTGTTACAATAGGTTAGCCGTCAAAACTGTCTATCTCGCTCTAAAAGTTAACACAGCCAAGAGAGATGCTGTTAAGAATAACACCTTTTGACAGTAATTCAGACGGTTAACTTATTGTAACATTTAACTTCCCATTACATAAATATGATAAACTACCCTCGATAGCCTCCGAAAGCAGCTTTGTGTAAAATAGATGCATGTATAAATCCACTGCAGGATGAACTGGATCCATTCCTCTCGGTTATGTGCATTGCCACTTACTTCCGCAGAAGTTACACTAGGTATCTCATTGATCCATCAATCTATTTCGGATGTTCTCTGTTTATTGTTCAGCAAATTATTGTTGCTGTATTTTCAACATATATGTTGCTTAACTCCATTTAAGATGTTTAGAAAACTTTATTACAGTGGTCAGTAACCAGCGGTCCAAACCTGGATTTTATAGCGTCGGCCTATAGCGTCGTGGATCCCAGGTTCGAAACGTGGGTCTGGCAAGTAGGTACACATATTGTTTTTCAATTTGTGTATAAGTCAGAGTATGGACCAGTGATGCCAACCGTGCTATAATTATAGTACAATACTATAATTTTATTTCTGCGAAAAATGTAAAATACTATAATTTTACGCCAAATATACCAAAATACTATAATTTTAAAGGATTCAAGACGAAAAATGTTCCTGTACTATATATTTTTCAGAAATACTATTATTTTTACGCCTTTGTACTATAATCAGCATAGAAAAAGATGGCAACACTGGTATGGACCTTAGAGGTTGAGCAGGTGGCTGACCATCCATTTCGCGTAAAAACAAAATCTGTTAATACAAACCTCCACTCTGGGAGGCCCATATTCGGATCGGAGATGATCGGGAAAAAATACGAAATATATTATTAAGTTGAGTTATTTCAATAATAAATTGTATTTGAACTAAAGGGAATCAACATGATTTTTAATTTTAGAAATCTGTTTTTATTGTTGAATGGCAAGCAAGACATTTATAAGTTAGAATTAACTGTATAAATATTGTCAGTGTGTCTTTACCACTTGGAGAGTACATATAGTGCCTGAAATTGCCGAAAGACGAAACCCGGGTCGCAAAAAACTACTCAAATGGAATAGTACAAAACTTAAATCCATTAGAATTCAAATTCCATCAAGCACCTTCGGTCGATAGTGTTAATAGTGTGGATAAAACTCGAATACTCACTGTGACTTCGTAGTCGGTGTCTTGGGAGAGACCAAGTTGGTCGTAAGTAAATACCGATGTCATCGGGGCTCCGTTCGTGTTGTAATTAACGAAAGCAAACGCGAAAGACGCTGTGTCATTTACAACAGGCATGATCTCTCTCTTCCACACTTCCATTTGTTTTCTCTGTGGGTGTTACAAATAAATATTAGCAACAGATTCGCTATCCATTATTTGCTAGTAGAAGGCAGAGGGTTGAAGCGGACACTTTTTTGAGTTACTCCGCTCCGAGTAAACAGTTTTAATAGGTAGGTACTGTTACACCCCCGAATGGTCCCCATCTGGGGATGTCTCTGTGTATCTGGAGAGGCCCGAGTCGGTAACAAAATCCAACAAATAGTAAGGGTTGATTACGAAAATAATAGAGCCGGCAATGCCGTAAATCCCGGCCGTTAAAAATATTTGCAACGTCGCCGTTTTCGACAACGCTTCTCGCGGGGAACGAAACACAAGATGGCGGTTAATACGTGCCAGACGGCCAAAACGTAAACATCGTTAACTCGCGCTTCATATAAAAGAAATTGTAAATGTGAAAAAATGTAACCATTAGATAATATTAAACGTAAATACATCTCGCCGTTTCCTCCACAATTCCGGTGTGTTATTTGTCCACCTCCAAGTCCTGAATCCAGACGAAAATCCATACCAAGAAACAAAGTGACAGCGTGCTTGCCACTTGCCATTTGCCAAAATGGAGGGAAATGACAGTACCTATTATATTATGTATATTGTATACAAATGTTAAAAAATAAGGTATACAGTACTCTCTTAGTAATCCGCCACCCCAAAAACCAGACAAGTATCCAATTAATGAAAGTGGCGTATACATACATACAAAATATGGTAAAAATTAAAACAGTGGTGTTTCGTATAAATAGTTTTTTTGAAAAATTTGTACTAGCAAATTACGGTTTTATTTATAATTAAAATCAAGTATTTTACTAAATTATACATAAGATTTTTAAACTAAGTTTAAAATCAGTAAATCACTTGACACAACCAGTTGTTCAGTGAGGCAGATATTCTTGAATGGCTTAGGATTCCTGGCTTTCCCTATGACCAAAAGCTTCAGTTTGTGTGTCGCGGTTGCATTGGAGCACGGCATAATTGTGATGCGGTCCTTGGGCATTTTCTCCCATGTACATTCGTACTTCGCGATGAACGTACGTTTTACGAAGGAGAAGTTTATTAATTCAATTAAACAAAACCGACAGCAAATCGTCTTTCATTATCTGCCTCTTCTGTCAAAAAGAGGTTATTTATTACTGCAGTGTTGCCGTATTTTAATTAATTCCAGTCTAGCAAAGTGTCAAATATAATATTTTCATTGGATTTTAGGATGATAATTTAATATCAAAAAAAACATCTGGAGCAGTAGAATATTACTAATTTTCGGTGCTCCGGAAAACCCCATTGCTCCACTGCTCCATGATCCTGCTCTGAGCTCTGGTAGAAAGGGTCTAGGGCGATTTGGATCCACTATATCAGCTGTGGCGAACCTATGGCAATTTAGGCTGGCACGCGAAAAAATCTTAAATGAAATCAATTGCTTTTTTTACAAGAGAATATCTGCTATTCTTCATCACACTTACAATATTGCCGGCCGGACGGTCGTCATTGTAATAATATGAACAAGCATTTGTTTTAAATCGTTTGTCACCAGTAAATGTTTTTATCATATATATTTTCATAGGTTCTAATTGTAAATTCATGACAGTTGCAATGAAATAGATTTTCACTGAAGTGTTTTTAAGTTATTAAATTTCTAATAAAACAAGTATTTGATGTAAATCGCTTGTCATCAGTTTTCTCACCAGCATGAAATTTTTGAGTGGTTATAAGTACCTCAGGGAACTCAGAAATAATGGGAACTGAAATATCTAACAGGTAAAAAGTTGTTTCTCAATTTGTGTTTGGAGTCAGAGTGTGAATTTAATAGGTTAAGCAAGTGGCCAACATCCATTTCTTGTAAAAACAAAAAAACCTGTTAATACAAACCACCACTATGGAGCCCATATGATCTTATTAGGATCGGACATGGTCTAATAAAACATTAATAATATGAATGCCAAAACAATCAATTAATTGATAAGTGGATGCAGACGACCCATTGTCGATTATGATTTGCCAATGTTTGGGGTAAAGTTACTTGGAAATTGAAAAAGGGAGTCGCGACTCGGAAAAGGTTGGGAACGAGTGTTTAGTTTAGACTCTAAACTAGACAATGCAATAATAACTTCTAAATTGCGCAACAATGTACTGTCATTTCGTTTCCATTTACATAACAGTAAGTACAATAACCGTCTAAACCTAATTAAGTTCGATCCCTACAAGTTAAATTTTCTAGTGCGGTATCCAGGAAATATTTATATTTTAAGAAATCAAGTAAATAGAGTTACCTCCATCAGTTTAATTCCAGCTCTACCCAGAGGGTCCTGATTCACGGCGATGATGTCTTTGTTGACAAGAATGTCTTTGTACTCTTGCCTAATGGTAGCCAAATCATTGGACATCAGCAGGGGTGCTGCCAGAATTGCCCATACTGCCATCTGGACTTTGCTTTGGTCGTAGCTCAAGCCATAGTTTCCGATGATTAGCTTGAAATATAAAAAAAATCATTTGAATGAATTGAAAAGTTTATTTAATATTAAGAATCTTTTTCATCTTCATGCGCTATATCCGTCATCGAGCGTCAGGAATGATTTTAGTAATATTTTCTAAAACGGCTACTACTTCCTGACAAAGACAATTATTTTTTTACTATTAATTTTACTAAATTAATATTATCAAAAGTCTATGGATTCTTCCAGCTTAAAAAAATACTATTTTCTGGAATAAAATTCAAATTGTGTCTTTCGAGGCCTTGCCCTGTAGGCCTACCGTATACCTACATCCTGTAGATCAGGGGTAGTCAACCTGGTCCCTACTGCTCACTAGTGGGTGTTCCAGGTTCCAGTAGTTCATGGTGGGCATTATCATAACCATCATTAAAGGAAAATGGCGACTTTTTTAATATTAGATTAAATTTGTGATGTGTGTTTATCTCACTTATTTGGTCAACTTGCCACGCCGAGCCCCCCCATGAGCCCGGGCCCCCAGGCTAGAGCCCTGCCAGCCCCCCCCCCCTTATGGGGGGCATGATGCAAAGTATAAATAAAAAGATAGATTTAACTACAGTACATACATAAGTTGTTTAATAAAGATTTATTCTGCCAAGCTTTGCGAAAGTCTGATATAAAGTATTAGGTAAGTAATTATTAGGTACTATATGCTTTAACTTGCTGTAACTCTGCTTTATAAATTTTATAAAGTAAAGTTACTTCCCTACTTTATAAATCATCATTACTGTGGAACCGGTGGGCGGTTAGAAATTTTACTACTAACAGAGATACAAAAGTGGGCGGTAGGTATAAAAAGGTTGACTACCCCTGGTCTAAAGCATCTAACGTCAAATTGGCCTGTAATAAAACAATTTTACTCAAATAAAAATAAAAAAATAACCACTAATATTGTTATGACGTGTTATCACTGTCATTATTAATACCTAACATTTATAGTTGTTGCAGGACATGATTCTAGAAAAGAAGTAGATAGATAATTAGTACCTACCTTGATATTTGAAATTTAAGGATTAAATTTTATTTTTTGTCGTGGGGACCTCAAAAACGGACACCTAAATATACACATATAAATCACCATTACTGTGGAACCAGTGGGCGGTTAGAAAATTTTACTACTAACAGAGATACAAAAGTGGGCGGTAGGTATAAAACGGTTGAGGTGTAATGGTATTTAGCAGCCTTCAAGGTTGAAACTGTCTTGAAGAATCCTTAGGATGGGGCCGAGCCAGATCCAACACCCGCTCTTTATTTTCAAAGGCGCGAGAGTCTACATGCTGTGCCTTCTTATTTTCTTGATACTACCCAGTATCCACAGCAAGCATCTGTTCTCGGTGCCCAGTATACGGTTGCTCTGAGCCTTCGTAAAGTACCATGACTCTACCATAAAGCATCACCCCCATGGCCCCCGCATCCTGAAGCGGGCCCCACAACCTACCGCCGAGGTTCAGGTCAGTGTAATATTCTACAGTAGTGTTCACCAAATGGTATTCCGTGGAACTCCAGGTTTCCTGTTTTTTAAGCGATTTTTGGTATTATCCATAGTATCAGATAAATCCACTTAATTGTCGGCACTTGGCATAATATATTATTATGAAGTACTGATGGCGACCCCCTTATGTGATAGCGCTGTAACATGCGACCCTTCGCCGTCTTGGATAAATATACATTTTTATTAATCAAGAAACACGCTAATTATAATTATAAAATTAAAGTGAAATAGTCCGCTGGCGACATTTTTTACTACTAGAGAAAATTTATGTGGTGTGTGTGTATCTCAGTTAATTGGTCGACCCGCCACGCCGGGCCCCCAAGCTAGAACCCAGTCAGCCCCCCCCCCCCCCTTGTGGGGGCCATGATCTCCCCTTTACTTAGTTCAACATTAACATACTAATCGTAATACACAAATAGCGGATAATCTTTTGGGTAAAATATATTTGTAAGTAAAAATATACCATATCAGGGTCATTCCAATGTCCTGGTCCCGCATATTTTGCTAAAGTCGTTGATTTGTTCCCAAAGTACTTCATAATTGATTTGACGCTCTCCCATGAATCATCGATGTCATCAAAGTTTCTCCACATGTTGCAGTGCTTCATGATAGATGAAAAATCAGGCTGGAAACATAAAAAAGGTGATCAATGTGTTGGTTACACTGAACTGTGTGGATTCCATGTATTCACGAGTCCACTAGAGGTGAGTTGGAAATACTGTCACCAGTTTGTGTACTCAAGTTTTGGATAAAACTACCCATACTCAGCAGTGGCGCACCCAGGATTTAATATCGGGGGGACCCAAGGAGGAAAATATAAATTAGTCCCATAGGCTCTTTTTCTTCTTCATATAATTATTTTTACATATTTTCACAATACACGGCGGTATATTTGTACAGTTTCTCCTAGTTTTTATTAAATTGGAGGCATAACGGCGGTAACCGTTGAGCGTGTCATCAGCAACTGGCGGATTGGAAGTGACTAACAGCGACCATGCTGGACATGTGCGCCTAGTCTGCTAAAAAAATACTCAAATATTATCGGCTGTGCTACCCGCTTGGTCTAGAGAGCTACAATATGTATGCCGAATTCCACTAAAAAAATGTTCTTTTGACTTACACTACCACCGACTAGTGGGTGTAGTCGTTCTTTTCGCCGAATGTTTATCGTCGACTTTCCGTTTTTTAATATTGAGGTTCCAAAATATTAATTGAGAATGGACAAAAAAAGTATTATTGCATTTAACTTATACACAAACCTACTCAACACAACTCAGCCTAATTTCTCGTTTATCGGTCTTTTGTCTATTGCACTCGGTGTACCTACACCATGGCCCCCACATCATGAAACGGGCCCTCAGGCTAGGATATTTGGCGGGGCATTAACGTTTTTCAGATTGTGTTTTAGTTCAAATTAAGGGTACTTATACAGTGAATTATTGGCGATTTTTAATACATCTACTTTAATAATGGAGCTGTCAAGTACCAACACATAATAATCAGAAACTATATTACACAATTATATAATCAAAAATATTCATGGCCATGAAATATAATAGCGCCTTTTAATAATAATTTAATTTATAATTAATAATTTAATAATAATAGACTTTTTTTACTATTAAATTATGATGTGTGTTTATCTCACTTATCTAGTCAACCCGACACGCCGGGCTCCCCACAGCCCGGGCCCCCAGCCATGACCCCCCCTTGGGTGCAACAGTGATACTCAGTATGTGAGGCACAATAAACTTATTCCAAAAAACTTGTGATGATATCATCGTTCTGTGCACTCGCCAGTTGGTAGACTTTCAACACTATTGACATTAAATACGCGCGAACGAGATAGCACTTGAATATAAGTATATTTTAATTTATTAGTCTATTTCGTTCTAAATCATAAATTTTGTGTCGCAGCACAGTGGTGAGATGACGCACAGGCTTAGGCTTGTTATATGACCGCTCAAAGCATGTTTTAAATTTGAAAAAAATCACTGTTATTCATTTTTGTTAACAAGAATATTGTAACCTAACAGAAAAACAACTCATAAATTTAAAATGTGTTTAAAAATTTATAATAAATGGGACTTTTCGACAAGCAGAGCTCAACGTATTTTTAGCGATTCTATTGAAACCGATACACAGTCTGAGTTCCCTGAGCCGATACGTATTTGAAATACTAATAAGGAATTGGTTTTAGTTTCAGTTGAGTATGAAACTTTTGTCGCATACGCACGCCAAACGCTCTATATAGTATTCCAAATACTAGTAAGTATTTTGGTTAAAGTTAAGTTAGAGTTTATTATTATTATTATTAGTTATTAAGTTTCTATACTAAGTATTTTATTATACTGGTAGTAAGTATACTTAGTCTTCAAAATCGACCAGTTTTCCCATCTCTAGAGTCCACAGAACAAACTAGTAGAATTACCGCTTATCAGGATTCTGCCATTCAGTTATATTACTGATTTAGGGTCTAGGACGATTTGGCACCGCGAACTGGCCTCCGCCGATTGGCCTCCGGTAATTGGCCGCCGGTACAATCGGACGCCGGCCCAATTGAGCGCCGACCCAATTCGACGCCGACCAAATTGGCCTCCGGGAGGATTGGACGCCGCACAGTTGAATTAAATGCGCAAAGGAATAGACGTACGTTACGATTTGTTGGAGTAAATAAGCAAGTCAGCTTAATATGCTTCTATCTTCTCAGTAGTTGTACCTTATACATTTCGCGCTTGACACATTTTTAATATAGATTGAGAATAATTATTATGCCTTATGATGTTTATTAAAAGAAAATAATTCTTCCCTCGTTGAAACCTCGGACGAAGTCCCGAAGGCCGAAATCCCGAATGCTAAAATCCCGAAAGCTGAAATCCCTAATACCGAAATCCCGAACGCTGAAATCCCGAATGGCCGGAATCCCGAAGGCCGAAATCCCGAAAAATAAAAAAAAATACAAACATCAATAATTGCGCAATTTTTGCAAGAGACACAAAACCCGTTTTTTGTGGAAATATAAAAAAATGTAAAATACAAACATCAATAATTGCGCAAAATCGTGAATTGCACAATTTTTGCAAGAGACACAAAATCCATTCGTTCTACAAAATGGTCTCTCCTGAAAAAATTGCGCAATCGGAAAAACCCATTTTCCGCAAAAATGGGATTTGTCTCTCTTACAAAAATTGCGCTCACAATTGCGCAATTATTGATGTTTTTTTTTTTTTTTTTTTCGGGATTTCGGCCTTCGGGATTTCGTTCGGCACCCAGTACCTAAGTAGTTTATCAATCAAACTACTGAAACATTTATATTTACCAAATAACTTACTTAATATTTTGTTTGTAATTTCATACTATCTTAAAATACGCATTTATACATAATAATATACATATTTAAGCTTTATTATAATATTAAGTCGATAAAACGCTGAAATATAATGTAATTTTCATTCTGACATCTAACATTATTTTTAATATTTGTTGTAAATATAAATAAGTAGCCATGTATAGACAATAAATTAATTGATTATGCACATCTTTAAGTTTTAGTGAGGGAAGAATTATTTTCTTTTAATAAACATCATAAGGCATAATAATTATTCTCAATCTATATTAAAAATGTGTCAAGCGCAAAATGTATAAGGTACAACTACTGAGAAGATAGAATCATATTAAACTGACTTGCTTATTTACTCCAACAAATCGTAACGTACGTCTATTCCTTTGCGCATTTAATTCAACTGTGCGGCGTCCAATTCTCCCGGAGGCCAATTGGGTCGGCGTCGAATTGGGTCGGCGTCCAATTGGGCCGGCGTCCAATTGGGCCGGCGTCCGATTGTACCGGCGGTCAATTACCGGAGGCCAATCGGCGGAGGCCAGTTCGCGGTGCCAAATCGTCCCATTCCCCTGATTTAACGGTGTATATATTATTGTGAATGAATTTTTAAGCATATCTGTTTTGTATAAATTTAATAATATACCAATCAAGGAGGCTGCCACCAACGACAAACATAAAACACTCTTTTATACCTATATGCCAGTAGCGAAGGGTGGAGGTAGGCTGTTAATATCCGCCATAAATAGTGCAAAGTGCAGTGAAGTAGGGAGTAAAATGATGTTAACGCGCGTGTTTGAACATATGACTATATTCTAAAACATTAGAGCGAGAGGTTTAAAAGAATACTATTTTATGTAATAAAAATACTTTATGC
Organism: Rhyacophila brunnea; assembly: GCF_057557595.1. Lineage (NCBI taxonomy): Eukaryota > Metazoa > Arthropoda > Insecta > Trichoptera > Rhyacophilidae > Rhyacophila > Rhyacophila brunnea. The sequence continues at coordinate 10,433,688 of NW_028232816.1, read as the reverse complement.
AGTCATTAAATGTTTAAAATAAATATAAAGGATAATACGGCTTCAAAATCATTTAAATAGATTATCTACAACGTTTAAGGTATGTCCAGGATCATGCTTTGAAAATAGAACAAAAGCTCCATTTTGATCTACGCTGAGCATGTCCCCCCTTAAGTGTAAATCCGGCTGCAGGAAAAGCTTCTTAAATTCAACGCTTGTTCAGTCATCAATAATTGTAGAATAATTGAACATTTTTGTCACGGATGTTTTCTATTTCGAAATAATATTAGTATAATTCATCGCGCCAATTACTTATATAAATAATATATTTGATGAAATTTGTTTTATTATTTTTTCATCTCTGTTGGATTCACTCAATATATTTGCATTTTAGCAGCACATAACTTATAATTCATTTTCAAAAACGTAAACGAGTGTGGTTTCTTAATACCGAAAATTCTAGTATTTTGGATTTTTAAAACCGGTATTTCAGTATTGATAAATACTGGAATACTGGTTTTGAAATACCGGTATTGCTATCCCTAGTTTCACAGATGGAAGATACCGACCGATTCTCTTCTAAACATAATTGATTGGCTTATGCAGAAAGAGTAGCTTGCGGCTAGCACATGACATGACAAATTGAATCACCGATCTGACAATATAAATGTCACCATTTAGTGCAAGATTTAGTGCAAGTGACAACTTATCCTCACCTGCTTTCCCTCAAACTCTTGGTAGTATGGCCAGCTGCAGGAATACATGACTGGTCTGCCAGTTTTATTGAGATGCATGCCAAATTCGGGATAACCTTAAATAATTATAAATTGCATTATAATGTGTAGAGTGCCTATAATGCTTCATATTTTTGCATTCCGGCTCTAGGATGAAAATGATATAATATATTCTAAAAACATTTTTGTTACATACATTATCTGTCTATTTATTTCTACATAATAATATACAGGTAAATATTAAACGTACATAATTTTGAAAACACTTTTGAGAAAATATTTTATAACCAATAGAAAAAAAACTTTTTCCTAGCGTCTTGAATCATTTAATTGTATTAATTAATTTATGCCAAATTTTCTTTTTATCGCGATACCCAAGAGATGCAGGTTTGATTCCCTACTTTTTTTTTAAAAGATTTTTTCTATTGGTTATATATTTTCTCAGAAGTGTTTTCAAAATTATGTATGTTCAATAATTAGAATGTTACATTCTTAAATCTTGTGAATTATTCGTTATTTTACAATATTTAATTATTACAATATTTTTCTTTTTAATGTTTTCAGATACATATTTATTAGTTTAAATTCTAAATTAGGTATCAAAAACATGTCTCAAATTGTAAGCTTCGTATTTCTCCGCTAGGTGCCTCTGGCAGGCCTTGTTAAACCGGTCATTAAAGAATAGCAACTAATAAACCCATTTTTTAAATTAATAATAACATGCCCACGTGGATTGTTTTATCTATAGAAATATTATTTTTTTATTTATTTAAGAATACAAAACATTGTGGACATAACAAATCTAAATTCAAGACGTACACAACATGAGATTTACATTATAAGTCAAACATTACCCTCACAAGAGAGAAGAGAATATAGAAAAAGAAATATATATATAATAACAAGAATAATAACAAAAAAAAAATAATCAAAACATACTTAAGTACAATTTAATACAGAAAAATATAATTTTTGAGAACGAAAAATATACAATTTTATACAGAAAAATACAGTTTCAAAAACAAAATGCAAAGCAGCGCTCGAAATGGAAAAGTTTACGAACCGGAGCGCTCGACAAATTTTCTGAAGATATTTACATAGTCATCAAATCGTATGTGTATTTTATAAAAATAAGTGTGTCAGATTTTCTATTCTATGGCCTATCTAGCTCAGATGGTCAACATATTTTTTCCACGAGACGGAGCGATAATTTTACAAATTTCACGAGCCGGAACGGCGCTCCGGTGCGTTCCGTTCCATTTCGAACCCTGATGCAAAGTACATTATTGAAAATGTCTATGTCTTTAGGGAACGCATTTACTAGTCTTGCACCCCTCGCTAATGGTGCCTGATAGGCTTGACACGAGGAAACGGTTAGAATCCAGAATAAATCATGGCTGCGACCACGTAGGTAATTGACAGGCGCATGGAAATTCAAATTCATTAGGACACCAGGATTGGAAACCATCCCTCGCGATAACAGGCAAAAGTGTTTCAACAGCAGAAGAGACCGACGAGATTCAAGAGAGTGAAATATAATTTTTGTTTACCTGCATCCATAAGATTAGTTTCAACGTTGCATCCGTCGAGCTTAACGTAATCTGCACCCCATTCCACAAACGTGTTGGCATCTGTCTCCAAGTGTCCCAGGATTCCTGGGTATCCCTGGCAAGTCTTAGTTCCAAAGTCTTGGTATATGCCAAACTTCAATCCTTTAGCGTGAATCTGCGAATGGATTATGAATTACGAATTATTAAATATGAATGATTGTTAATCCTACGTAGTATTACATATTAGCATCTTAATGTAAGAAAAATCAAAAAAAAAATCGGTGTGTGTACTTATATATGCGCATTAGAAGTTATACTTCTTTGGCGTACCAAAACAAAAACAAAACTTATGATAAACTAGATTCTTTGACTAGCTCTTAATTATCTTGTTAAATTACACACTCAAGAAAAAGGACCTCTTATTGGAACAGAGTTGGTTTATTTCTATACACTTTAACTTATATTACTAAATTATATAATGTATTCTCGTTGTTTTTATTTTTAACTCTGACGTTTAATCGTTCGTTTACGTAAAGAATTGCAAATGACCGACAATAATAAATTCGCTGCCTAGGCAACGGAACCATTCTAAACTATAATATTATACTGTATAATCGTCACGATTGCAGTATCATACTGTGGCGTAAAGGTAGTGCGTTCGGCTGATAACCGAACAATCGGTGGTTCGAATCCAATCGAGTGCATTTTTTTCGTCTGAAAAAATAAATTATGTGTTACATGTCACACGCCAAAAATACACTCTGATCTGATTTCCCAAATGCGCCAAAAGAAGTATAACTTCAAAAATTACGTGAAACATGGTATCGCAACGTGGTATGAAAAGGTGCTATTAGACATAACGCAAAAATGCCACAAAATAAATCAATGCATAATAATGCAAAGGAGTGTACATGCTGTCATAAAGATCGTCAAGTGTTAATGAAATGGCAATGGGATGGACTATCGTCCGGCGGGTAGGCAATGCATTCGTCCAGTGGTACCTACCTACCCAAGAGGCATGAAGCAACCACAAGAATATCCTAAAACCTGGTGGATCACTGAACTCACCAAGTTCATCGGATACACGCGGCAGTCGAGAATAAGGGACCGAGATACGTGGAAGGAGCTAGGAGAGGCCTTTGTCCAGCGGTGGATTGATTCCAATTGATAATTATATGGCATTGAGTATTGAAGATATTGGGTCGGAATAAAGGATATTTCGCACGATTGGTAAAGGAGGCCATTGAAATCCATAGAAACCCAGAAAATACTAATAGGGATGATGGATTACGGTTAAAAACGTCATGGCTTACTGTCAGCAAAATCCAATATTCGAGCCGGTATCTCTGGTCGTAACGATTGACACATTACTCTGAGCAACGTTTACTCTTGGCTAATTGAATTCCTTTTCACATTCTTAGAGCAATGTTTACTTTCCTATACCTACACTACATTTCATCATACAACATATCACTCTTGATAATGGCCAGTGACGTCCCTAGACAAAATGCCGCCCATAGGCAACACCATATGCTGCCCCATTTTTCATACAGTATTTTTATCACCCTTTCATGACTCCAATATCTAAGAAATGTGTTGTATGGATACAATACTAACAACATATATAGGTAAGTACCTACTTACCACTAAAACGTACAATTTAGATATAAAAAGCAAGTAAAGATAACTTATTGAGTAAGACATTTACCCAAATCAACAGAGTTGAGGTTTTATTTGGTTGATATTTCTGACACATTTGGTTTGTACCATTTAGCAATACACAGAATAATTATTTTCACACCATTTTTACTATGCTATTATTGTACAATACGTAAACAAAATAATTTTAGTCATTTCTATATAAGTACACCAAATGATTCTCCTCGATTTGCCGCCCCCAAGCGACGCTCAATCTGCCTGCCCCCACGGGACGTCACTGATAATGGCCTCTACAACGAGCCCGAAACGTCGAGGGAAGAAGGACACACGACGGAAACCCAAATATCTACTACGACAAAAAACAACCGTGAAAGCCTTTATATATGACACTGATTTACCTAAATTTTCGTTTCTCGTCACCCTTAGCTTATAAATATCTTTGCTTGTCCCTCTCAAAATAACAATTAGTGGGTTTTGAACATTTTCTCAACTCTTAGAATTGACATATTATACAGCCACAGAACAATTTCAGTTTCAGTTTCAGTTAGGCGTTCCCAAGCGCCTGTACACGTGCATGGATTAACTGGATGCAATGGTGTGTACTTTAAACTATCGTGACAATAACTGTTTACACGTAAAAGTGCTGACTATCTCTCTTCTTCAAGACTTAATATTTGACATGTCGTAAAAATCGGTTAACCTCAAAATGAGTCTCTCCGCGGTGTAGTTCGTTTTTTTGCCGGCAGGTTTGCCACTATCGTTCTACTGCCCAGGCGCAGATCGAAAAAATCCGAACTGTCGCACGAAAATTCAGAAGCTTCCAATTTTCTTCTTCTTGCATTTTCTTGTTATGGCTGCGATAATACTTACTGTCAGCAGGAAATCCATGCGCGTCTAAGCGGGGTATTATGAATTCATAGAAAACGGCTATTGGCAGCTTCTATAATCTATATTATCATAATATATCGTCTACATCGTCTCTAGAGAAGGGTTTATTCGATGTACTCGTATTTAATACTAACCAATAAAATGAATTGATTTCAATATACTACTTACATAATCTCCGATAAACTTCATGCCTCTCGGGAACCTCACCCTGTCGGGAACCAATTTTCCTTGGGCATCTCTCTCCGACTCCAGCCAGCAGTCGTCAATGCCGAGATACTCATAACCGGCTGCCAGGTATCCTTCGGAAACCATGATGTTTGCCATCTTCATGATTAGTTTTTCGCTGCAAGCAAAATGACAATATTATTTCATGTATATATTGTAAAAACGTTTCAGTCAGCGCTCGAAATGGACAGGAACGCACCGGAGCGCCGTTGTGGTTCGTGGAATTCCAAAATATACCGTTCCGGCTCGTAGATTCATTTAAAATTGCGTTGCGGTTCGTTAGATTGAGATATTTATGTGTGAATGTATCTTTTAAAGTTTTTCTCAAAATTAAAAATTAACGAAGTTATGTCATGCCGGGCGTGCAAGGGTTAAAAATAAAATTTATGACATCCCTAAATTTCTTTCAATTTTCTTTTTTGTGTCGATACATCCGTGTCTAAATGCATTGTCTAAACACTCCAAATAATTGCATACTTACATAAAAAAAGTAACTACAGCTGCAAGCTACAAAAGAATTGTGCCTTTGCTGACATTGTTTGAAAACCTTTTGTACTTAAATAACTTAAATTCAATAAAAAATAAAGTTGGCACCTACATATTTGTATAATAATTTCTAAAGTATGAAACATCTCAGTACAGTCTCGCTTTTACCTTTGACTGGTATGCATTGCGAATTTACTTACCTACTAATTTATTACTTATATTTTATTGTGAGTGATAAAACTTATTTATTTTCATCGCCATCTAATCGCCGTGTTAATTTTATACCCACGTCTATTTTTGCGGGCAAAATTTTCGGTGGTAAAATTAATATGATAAAGTTTGGTAATTTAAATCGTACAATTCCGCTAAAATCTACTTATTAGTGATAATCGCTTGTTTTTTAAAACATTTTGTATTAATTTTTTCGTTTTGAAAATGATAAATATGAGTGGATATTTATAAATTTTATGAAGGTTTAATTAAGTAGTAGGTACTTCGTGTAAATCTGCTAAAACATTAAGAATTCACTCCGATAAGCATTTAAGATCGACAATACAGTTGAAACAGGGTTTTCTGATTCAATGTCATTTCGACAATTGACTCGACGTTTTAAAAAATATTTATGACGTGTCGTAAACCCTTATTTTTACAATGAATAATAAATAAATGCACCATTATGCCATTTTCCTACAAAAATGTTTTTGGTATGAAACTATTGAATAGCCTACCGTAATTAGTTTATTTTTAAGGGACGTTTCTATTGTGTTATAATTTCATACGTTGTAACTTGCTACTTTAAAAATAATAGAAATAATAGATACCTACTATGTAGAGAACTTTTAGTTAATTTTTGTTTGTAAATTTGTTTTTAAAAAAAAGGAATATCCTCCAATAAAATTTTATTACTATCATAATAATAAATTATTGTTCTGTATTATCATTATTCATCACCGTGGCAATAATAATGACTATAATGAGACTAGGTAAGGGCAAACATCACAAATTGAATCGTTTAGTTTAAAATACACTCACAAATTAGGTAGGTACGTGTTCAGTGCGGACAACAAATAATTTTAGATGGTAGTCATAGATTAAATAAATACGGTGGTAAGTTCTTTAATCTGAGGTGGTAAGTGTACGTATATTACAATAATGGTAACCAAAGCATCATCATTGTAACATATAGGTCATGGTCTCCACAAAGAGGGGCTGAGAGGGCTCTAGCCTGGGAGCCCGTGCTCAGGAGGAGCCCGGCGAGGCGAATCGACCAAATAAGTGAGATAAACACTCATCACAAATTTGCTTTAATAGTAAAAAAAAGAATTTTCTTACAATACTATTATTTATAGTTATGTGGTTATACGAAACAATTCTTAATTGTTTATCAATACTCGACATCTCCATAATTCGTATGGATGTTTTAAAATATACAATAAAACACTAAATATACAGATTATTGTTACCCCGTACATACTGCCTTTATTCTTAGCGATAAGAAGGGGGCCCCACCAAAGATCCTAGCCTGGGGGCCAGCTTCACGATGTGGGGCCTATGGTATAGGTATATACATACACTACAATATTAGTCCTTATAATGTTGAATATAGGTAGGTACCTACTGATTAATGACAATTTTATATTATTCTATAGGAATCGTGTTTAGTAACTCGAGTTGCACCTTCCGTCATGTTTTATCTTATATAATTAATGATCTTCTTCTACCCTGTCATGTCCTAATATTGGGGCATAGGGCAAGCATTGGCGCCACTTCCCTCGGTCCAACGCCATGCGCCTCCCGCCATGTCAGACCTGCAGCAAATAGGTCGCTTTTGTAGCACCGCTGCAGGGTGAGGGAGAGGCGGCCACGGCGATGGAACCCTTGAGGCTGTGCCACAAGGGTACGAAGTGCCGCACTCTTTGGCGGCATCCGGAATACGTGTCCCAGCCACGTAAATCGTCTCTTCGTGATAACTTCAATCACCGAAGGCTGCTGTGCTCACGAACTCTGGTATTTGTAACGCGGTCGTACCAATGTACCCCTAAGATTCGGCGGAGACATCGATTCTCAAAGCTCAAAAGCCGATAATTAATGATACACCATTGGTAATTTAAAATGCTATAATTACGTAGTTTGATGATGATGGCTTGAAGCTTTTCTTAGAAGTAGGTATGGCCTAAAGGCCCTCATGGTGGAGAAGGTTCAAAAGAAATCTTTGAGGATCCTTTGTTTGAAGCTGTGTGGATGCCATCCATGGCTTTATCCGATTGATTTATCTTAAGAACGCTTACACACTGTGTTCAACCAAATTGCTTCGGATATTGGTATATTCCTCCTGCGTGAGAAAGAGTTTATGTGAACGATTTATAAATTCTTTGTTTTATAACTTCTTAAATAATTAAATGGCGTAGTTAGCTCTATCGGTGTACAGATATGTACTGTATAAATTTTGTATTTACTCGTCTCTGTATAGGTACTTACTATTTTTTCTAATAGTTGCTGCATCTATTTCTTTATTCTTAAACACTATTTCTTTGATTTTTTTAAAAATATTCTGTGCTCGTCTTGAATCTATAATCTGTAAAATTTGTTATATGTAAATTAATTTTTAATTTGAATCTTTATGGTTGGTATGTGGATATGTTGTTTTTTAAGTTTAGTTAATTAACAAACTGAACTATCCCAAATGAGACAGTAATATAAGTTATAAGCAGTGACGAGTGATGGTAGAAGTAACATGCCTGCTGATTATGGGTGGTAGATAAAGTAAGAGTAAAGAATAATACAATTCTTGACGGTATACTTTGTTGAGACGAGGTTCTTTTGCCTGCGGCGCTGACAATCCTTGCCCACTTGCTCAATATACATCCACGTAAGAAGTTCAAAGTTTATTGTTGCATTTATACATTCAACGTACGTACGTATGTAAAGAAAAAAATTAAGCATACCGTTTTTTCGGAAAATTATAGAGCGTTCCTGTTCGTGAAATTTTCCATTTCGAGCACTGGTTTCAGTGGACTACTGTTCAACTTGCTTGCTCTTTGGAAACATTACAAATACAATGTTATATTATAATCACTTTGGTCCACATACGAAGAATGTGGCCAGTTGGTCGAGTAAAATTACCTGCTTTTCGATTATTTTAGAAACGCATGGTACCTATAACCCGGTTTCAAATCTCTAAATGTAGTCATGTTTACCCCATTCATAACCGACATCATGAAGCCTGAGACCACAATATGTGGCGGCCCCCCAACATATCTATAGGATCAAGGGTAGTGTAAATTCGTTAAATCGGTAAATTTGTCTTTCCATCTCATGGAAAAAATAATTTGACCGTATGAGCTAAATATACCATATAACAAAAAATCTCTTATTTTTATAAAATACACATAAAATTTGATAACTACTATGTTAATATCTTTGTTGGGCGCTCCGGCTCGTAAACTTTTCCATTGCGAGCGCTGTTCAAATGGTAACGCGTAACTCGAGGGTTCCACCACATACAATTGAGGGTATTCCAGCGGGACGGGACTATTCTATACACAAGACTGGTTTCGGCCGCTACGACGGCTAACTCTAGGGTAGGTTTGTACCAATCATCATGTCGTCTCCGTTCAGGCAGAACACACTAACTGGAGAATACTAGTTTTGAGTAATATGACTTTGAAGTTGTTAAAATGTTTGAAATGGTCTATCATGTGAGTTTATTAAGTAATCGTAAAAAGGATGACTTTAAAATAAAGACTGTTTATTTATTAAGAAGGTTTCCAGACGGTAAAGTTTGAAATAAGAAACATTTTGGTATAACTAACTCAATATGTCATTTTTTCGAATTAGTGTCTTCTGCCAGAACAGTGACGATGTAACAAATACAATAAGTTGGTTGTAATTGTTGCAATACGTGCTATATTTTAACTTCACCTTTCTTGGCTATGATAAAATTTAGAACGAGTTAAACAGTTTTGACTGTTTAGACGGCTAACTTATTGTAACAATTATAATACATCCACTTGAATTATTGAGTTATTAACACTCTAGGCATCGTATTATGAAGCATTGATTGCTACCCCCTGTTGTGGTACCGAAGTAACATAATATGACCCTTCGCCATATTGGATACATGTATAGTATTTTTATTAGTCAGGAAACACACTAAAATATTTATACAATAAATCCCTCTATGTGAATGATATATCAATCATCGTATCACACCAAAATGCATCGCACATTATTTTACAACGTTATTCTTAGCTCGTATTCTTGTTTGACCGGTGGTTGTTTATCTAGTACAAATCTTGCAATCGATTTCCCGACTAGCTAGATATTTGAAACTTTTAGAATATACCAGAACACGATGCCAATGCATTCTTTTAATACTTTTAGCCATCTTTAAGTAGAATCGAATTAATTTTCAGTTAATTCTGTTTTGTATGAAAAGTTATTTCGGAAGAAATCCGTAATCCAACCCACTATTATTAGTTGCTAAGGGGATGGTCCTAGCAACTAAATTATTAATATATACCTCCGTGCGTTAGTATGGAAATCAAAATGACATTTCAGTATTCTATATTTGTTTGTTTGTTGCAAAATAGCAAAAAACTGATTTGTTGACAATTGCCTTATTTGTCCTAATTAATATATAGGGGTCGTCGATGTGAGGGCCAATGGTGTGGTTACGAGGAGAGATGAGAAGTCGTTATCGTGATTATGAAGGGTGTCAGTTTATTTTAAATTGCGTAAGTACATTCGTCGGTGTTTTGTAAAAAGGGCGAACAACCATTTTGGCGAAATCGAGATTTTAATGAAAATACAATATGTACCCCACTAGCTTTGTTGTGTAAAAACGGCGAATTTTTATCTCCACTGGAAAGTACTTAAAAACGATAATCGACTAAAATTAAATTAATTAAAATTACGAAATAAAAAGCAAATGCGACATATTAGGCCTTTTGAAATATTATATAATAATACCTATTATAATTACAGTATTCTTTCTAAGCTTTATTATAAACTTGTTAGATATTTATAATCATCTACAGGTGAAAAACAAATAAATGTCAGTGTGTAATATAAGTTAAAAATCCTCCTCCTGTAAAGTAGCATTTTGGTTAATTCGCCCTTTTTACAAAACATCGACGAGTGTACAATTGTTACAATAATGCGAATCACAGCACAGAGCGATGTGCTTCGGTCGAAAACTTACAATTGAATAATTCTCTTTTTATCAATCATGACATACTGATTATTATTTTATCAACTTTTAATTATGTAATAATTAGGCTATTAACTAATTAAGTGAGAACAGATATACAAAGATTATTGTCGCGGTCATTGATCTACAAAGTTTGCTATGACTTGATACCTACATGGAAATGCCTATTAATTCAATATGTAATATCGCCATAAATACATAGAATTGTCAAGTTTATATGATTTAAAAGAAAATTTAAAAACGTGGTTTATAAAAAGTTATTTTTATCTTGTAATTATTTTAATGTTAATACTGTTATGTAAAAAACTACGGCACGTACAAACAATGAAACAGAATCAAAATTCTTCAAAATAAAACCTGTGTAAAAGATTAAATGAATTCTTTAACGGAGTTTACACGGATAATTAAATTTAACAGAAAGTTATGGTACGTTTAGATAATATTATAAATTAATATATTTTAATCTGGTAACGTAACCCTAACCTGACCTTACGTATTTTTAGAATCCAATTAACTTGACAGTAAAGTTGACACTATTAATATTGTTATTAAATACGTCAACACACGTAAAATCGCATAGGTTTGTCACATTAAAAATTAAATCTTCGAATGTTTATCAATAATTATATTAGTATTACATTTGTAAAAATTATTGTTTTTTGGTTTTGTTTGGGGGCACGAAAGGTCAAAATAAAATGTGAAACAAAAACCAACTATAAATACATAAAATTATCTTTATTATTTTTTTTATTCAATACTGAATATACAGAAGTTTTAAGAATGTTGGATTCTTTATTATAAATACCTATATATCGCACACCGAGATCTATAGGGTCATTAACTGCAAATAACATAATCTTGAGTAATTTGAGTTTGAATGTTAAATAATTAACTACAATTTAATTAATTGCAGTACACTGCTGAAAAATACGGCGGTCTAGCACTCTAGCACAATAAATATTTTACCAAAGATAAAATATTTTTTAGGCAAAAGGGCCTCATGTAAGATAATGCTATATAGCTCTAAATTAAAAATTTAAATATAAAATAACCATGGATATAGCAAGGCCTGAACAAAAACGATGCATAAGTGCGAGTGAGAAAGTATTCGGTAACCTTATAATCTCTGCAACACGCGCTAGAGTAAGATAAAGGGTTTACAGATCTGGGAGATGGTTTGCTACGATGTAGCCGGCAAATCTTAGCTTATTGCATAACTAAGCTTCGATGACCGTGTTGCTAAAATTGCTATTTTTGTGTTAAACATAAAGTCAGTGGTAAATATTTTTAGTTAATTAAGTAGAAAAGATGGTTTTGTGTGTTGTATTAAAATATGGTAGCCGTACTGATAAGCAAGAAGATGGTATTAAGTTTCATAGCTAAGTTGATACATGTTCGTGATAATTTATTTGTATATTATTATATATTTTAATATCAGTGACCTAGTGTTTCTTTAAAATAACTTAAATTATGGATATCTTTACCTAATGGTTGCATTTTGACCGCTTAAAAATATAATATAACGTAAAAAAAATAGAAAATTATATTTTAATTCTGAGCGTCTAGTGCGAGCACTTTGGGCGAACACTAGCGAAATGGTCTATGGTCTCGAACATTTGTAGACGAATGCGTTCGCTCGCCTACAAACCAAACGCACGTCACGCGGCTTCATTTAGCAATGCAACGGGTGGCCTAGATGTATCTATAGTCTATGCCATAGACACAATTGTGTAGGCCACTACTTCCAACTAGCAGTTAATGCCATGTAGCATTAAAAATAGATTTTTTTTTCTATCGAACTGCATTCATAAGTCATTTTGATATGACAGATATGACCCTATAGATCTCGGTGTGCGATATATAGGACCTACAATAAAATTATATCAACATATAAATGAGTCGTCACAAAACCGATTAATAAATAGAATTCCGTTAGGCTATATCCCAATACAGTACATTTTGACGCACGGTTTTGATTGTGTGAGAGTCCTACAAAAATGAACCACGCATTATAAACGTGTAATAGTGTGTGTTACAACCTAAAATATAACAATATTAAATGAGCATCGTTGCATAAACCGAGACCAGTTGTCAATATTCGACGTATGACGTATTCTTGAAACGTGTTTACGTTTATCCCGTATTCTTCCGCATTCGAGATCGGTTGCTTGCTTCTCCAACCCGTTAGGTATTTCGGTTCGCATTATTTCTGAGTTTCCTGTGAGTCGCCTTCACTGCCAGAAGAATCTGACACCATTCTAATTAGCGTTCAAATTGAGCACAATTTATTACTAATGTGATAAAAGATAATAATTGCATTTTTTTACTGTACGTAAAACAAATTATATATACTTATGGGACATTTTTTTTAAATTCAAATTAAGAACCTTTATGGCTCAGTTAATTTTCTCGCAGAAACGTTTTCTTTACGATAATAATCCATCCTATTGAGACTTTGAAAGAATGCTTTTCGATGGTTCTGCAAACGATTGTAATGAATCAGTTCCAGATCTGAGATTTTAAACGCCAAAATAAAGGTACTGTACCTACTACGTATATTTCGCTTTAGGCTTAGGGCAAAGTCTTTACCTACCAGAGGCACCTAGTGGGAAAATACGAAGCTTGCAATTTGAGACGTTTTTTTGATAATTTACAATTTCACCTTTATTAATTAATAAAGATGTATCTAAAAACATTAAAAAGAAAAATATTTTTTAATTTAAGTCAAAGATAAACTTACAATAATTGTAAAAACATGTTATAAAATGTGAATTTGTTAAAGGACCCCATGTTATTATTACATATTATTTTATGGTCATATTTATTATTAAAATGTATTTTATGAAGTTTTCTATGTTGTATCTAAGAGATTTTTGACTAATTCATAGTTTTAATATTTTTATATATGTACATTAAATATTTATAAAAAAAAACTATTACAAGATAAATGTGTATAACTTGAAATCCTTTTTATTTATATCAAATCTTATTTAGGTTTGTGTCCCAAATTGCAGCTCGATTTCAGATAAGTACATAGTTATTAATAATTAATACAGTTTAAATTGTAAATTATCCAAAATTTGTCTCAAATTGCATGCATCGTAATTTTCCGCTAGGTGCCTCTGGTAGGTAGAGGTATCGCCTTAACTATTTGATTTGGCGCTCTTTAGCAGTTAGTGCTCGCTTGGCGCGTCCCTGAGTATACATTATCCTGATTTGTATTAATAGAGTGATTTCTTACCTTATACATTCGTCAGGGTGCGAGTTGCAGTTGGTGATGCAACGATATCGTTCCCAGGTGAGCCATCCCATTGGCGGAGTCAGTGCCAGACCATTGTCCAATCCGTGTGCAGCGTTTATAAAAACAAACGCTAGTAACGCGGTGAACAGCTTCATCTTGGTTCTGGCTTTCGTCAATTTTCCTAAATGAAAAAATATGCTACATTAAAATAAATCGTTATGCTTAAACCATGTTACTCCCACGATGGCCGCGCTGATTAACCGTCGGCCTATAGCGTCGTGGGTCCCAGGTTCGAATCCTGAGTTTGGCAAGTACACATATTGTTTTTCAATTTCTGTATGAATCACTGGTTGAGCAAGTGGCTGACATCCATTTCTCTTAAAAACAAAAATCTGTTAATACAAACCTCCACCCTGTGGAAGCCCAAATTATGATCATAATATTGATCATAATTATTAGGATCGGACATGGTGGAAAGAAAAGAAGAAGAAACCATGAACCTGAAGCAGCCCCCCCAACCTATCACTAAGGTTAAGAACAGTGTAACATTCCAGTGTAGTGTTCCCCAAAAGGTTTTCCGCGGAAAATAAAGGATATTCCGTGTATTTTTAGGGATTTTTAGTATTTTTAAATAAATCCACATTAATTGTCGGCACTCGGCGCCATATTATGAAGCACTGCTCACGACCCCCTTTTATGATAACCAAGTAGCATGCGGCTGTTCGCCATATTGGATTAATAGTCATTTTTATCAGTTAGGAAACACACTATTGTCCGACACCAAGAAATCGGCGATAACAGGAAATCGCTGTAGTCGCACGTAGACTTCTAGTGACGTACCTGTCATGGCGGCAACGAGTGCTAGAGGCGTATTTAAATAATGTATCGTCTCTTCTTTTAGATGTGACTCCTCTTCTTCGTAATAAACTAAAAGTTTGCTAATAATAATTATAACATCACTCAAGATCGTTTAGACATGATTTTATTATAAAAACCTTCAAATTACGTAAATTGACACATCCGTACACCACGATAGCGTAAAATAAAATGATAAATTTGGGGGAACTCCTCATTTGAAAACGGAAGTGCGGTTAGCTGCACTGGAGGGGATTGTTAGTTCACAGTTTTAAGACGTGGACATGAAGTTATTGTTCAACAGTAAAAATAATTATAAAATTAAATACTGCCCGTGAAATCCGCCGCATGTTAGTGAAAATTTGTGGTGTATGTTTATCTCATTTCACTGGTCTATCCGCCACGCCGGGCTACCCCTTAGCCTGGGCCCCCAGGCTAGAGCCATGTCAACCCATCTTGTGGGGACCATGGCTTAAATATAACAACATAATAGGTTTCTTAAGAGCATACATAAGTGAAACGGCAAATAATTTTCAACAGTAGGTGGGACGAAATTTTTCACTCGTCGCCAATCGGAGACCGACAGTCGAGGTGTAAGTACGTCAATTTATTTTGTGATGGCGTCGGAGGAATATATTCTTAAATCGTGTAAAAGTGACTAAGAAACGTTCCGCATGTACCTACTTGGAAAAGAAAACATGTCAATGAATATACTATTATTATTACGAATATAATAATAAACATAACATTAAAAGGACGCATGTTGATTTTTTATGACAAATTATATTTCGTTCGGCTCGCGTCATTTGCACAATCCGCTCATGGCCTAGTCACGATCTTTTTAGACCATGCATCAGCTGAAGTATAGCCTTAAATATAACAACATAATAGGTTTCTTAAATGAATAGGAAAAGGAGACTAATTATTGCATTTTTTTAGATAATGTTATTTTATCCATGTAGAGAATAATAATATTATATTATGATACTCGTATATTCAATATCAGCTAACAAACTAGGTACCAATTATAATTATAATTATTCACTAACAATAACACTGATGTCTTATTAAAAGTTAAAGTTATAATTAAATACATTAAAAGATAATAATTAGGTATATAGTATATATAAAAAAAGTAGTATATAATATAGTTATAAATAAAAAATATTAATTGTTATGGAAACAATGACAAGACACATTTTGTTCATCAGGGCTGTGATTCTCTACCTTTTTTGCAACGCAAGAATTTTATTGAATCTCGGTTCGGTACTATTTATTGTATATTCGGAGAGCACCGGAGCGCTGTTCCGGTTCATAAAATCCCCAAAATTATCGCTCGTGGAAATATTAATTTGACCATCTGAGCTAGATATGCCATGTTATAATAAAAAAATCTAACACTTATTTTTATAAAATACACATAGGTACAATTATATAACTATGTTAATATTTTCATTAAATTATCGAACACTGAGCTGACATAATAAAAATGTGAATATTAATTTAAATCTGTCAAGGAGGGTCATACCTACGAAAAATATTGCCATATACCATTTTAGTTTAACATTTTATGTCAATTTTCATTACATAGGTATGTATTAAATGTCATTATTGCTGCGCGGAAACGGATACACGAAAAAAAATCTTTAAAATTGTGATATAAATATTTCTAATTAATACAGATAGTTTGTAAGCGCTGCAGGCGAAAAAAAATCATATTCACGTAATCCAATCTGAATGGTTGTAATATTCGCAAGTTTTTCTTAATTTTCCACTTATACGCATTTATTCTATACACAAGACTGCCTTCGGACGCTACGGCAGCTATCTAGGGTAGGTAAGTAGGAAGTATTGGCACTTATTGTAACAAGTACAATAACTTAGTTGTCATTGTTACAATAAGTGCTATGTTTTAACAGGACCTCTCTTGGGTGTGCCAAAGTTTAGAGAGTTTTGACTGTTTAGACGGCTAACTTATTGTAAATGTTACAATAAGTGCTAATACTTCGATACAAACCTACACTAGATAGCTGCCATAGCGGCCGAAAGCAGTCTTGTGTATAGAACAAATGCGATGGACAGGTCAATAAAACACAATTTTTAACGCATAATAAAACAATGCATCAATACGACGACAGAATGTAAATTTTAAAAGAAACAAATGAATAGTGCATAGGTAATATTATGTTATCATTGAAGACTCAATTCCTGAGCTGCACCGCGATTTCCTACTCTCGTCTCGTGTGGCACCAGACGAGATGACGTAATTGTGTCGTCACGCTCGAGGCATGCCGACCGCGCACAGAATAACCATAGAAAATATTATTATCATACACCTATATGTGTATGGTGACAATGAATAGCGCCGCTGTCTGACCACTCGCTATTTTCTCGAATGCTATTATCACTCCGGTAGTACGTCATAATGATGTCATATGACGTCATCTCGACCGGGAAGCTTGCACTCGCAAGTTCTAACATAGAGCCCCTGGTCGCTAACCCCCCCATGCAAGACGATCGCTAGGTACTTTAATTATAACCAACATCGTTGGTTATAATTAAATTATTGGTTGGTCGATAGTGTGCGTGCGTGTGGGGAGTCGTTATAAATACCTAGCAGCCGATGACCGCGTATTCGTACATATACGTACGCATACAATCGACGAACCGCATCATTGTTTCGTTTTTACTGTACTTCCTTGTATCTAATTTTTTTTTTGTATTTACACTTTTCTACTGTTTAATAACTGAATATAAAATACTGATCTATTTCTTTTTTTATATAATATTTAATTTTATATAATTTATATAAATGTTTTATTAATATTTCTTTGTTTCTAAATGTCATGTTGTGAACGTCTTTTTTTTATTATTAAACACCACAACAGGCCGTGAGGCCCAATAATAGTGGTAAAACTCCCAGGCTTGAGTAATTTACATATTAGATTATGTAAATATATTTTGATCTCACTGGGAATCGAATCCAGAACTCCGAGATGGAAGGCCAGCGCCTTGCGCACTGCAACACGAGAGCCGCCTAATAATTTGTAATGTTCACTATATATGAAAATAAAATAAATTTGAATTTGAAAAATTTGAATCGTTTACATCGGCATTTAAAACATTTTGGCACAAGCAAGCAAGAAAGAATCACAAGTATTTATTAACTTGTCAGCGTGACATTTTACATCAAATTTTCGGTCCGGTCGTAGCTTCAATACCACTTTTTTTTCTATTGTTACCAAAAATATTTCACGGAACCCCTGACACACTCCGGTTGAAAATCACTGCATTAAAGAGTACACGATAATATTATTATAAATCAAAACACAAAAATAAACATGGGTATCTATCCAGAATTTGATAATCTATTATACTGACCTTTGACGTATTATAAAACCAAACCAAAGACAATAGACTTATGGATCTGTAAGATTTTACTGACTTTCTCCATGTTTCCAATTTCTTCGTTCTTTCACTTTTGCATGACGGACAAACAACGCACCAAAAATTCACAACAATGAATGGCACTGCATGTAATAATAATTCTTACATTATTATCGAAAACTATTATTCACACCTACATAAGACCATTTCGTATTTACTATAAAATTTAATATACGAGATAATTTAAAAACATTTTAATTAAAAATAATATTATATATCGATATAATGTTAATTATATATTAATTAAATACACACCTTATTCCCACAGTTGCAGACACTCGAGTGACAAAATGAATTCGTTTGAATTTGTTTTTATGTAATAGGTAATAAAAATATTGAAACAGTTTGAACCTATATGACTGATAACGCATTTTTTTGTTTTCATGCAATATTAATACTTTGTATTATCTGTATTTTACGCTCATAACAATAATTTTACTTACTGTTTTGAAAATAAATATATATGTAACAGTGGCGAAGACTCCATACTAGGCGATTATTTAGTTTTTAATTGCATATTGACGTATTTAAATAATCGCTTATATTCTGTAAAATAAATTTTTCCAACAACATCATCTGTTATGTAGGAATGTATTATAAACTTTATACAGATTACTGAACCATCTGTCAAAGGTTAAAAAAAAATATTCCACAGCGCGCCATCTGTATTTAACGTATTTATCGAATTATTCGCTTGGAGTGCTGATGTTTTTTTGTATGGACTTTATGTCACGTGACCTCAGCATGTCTATCGCAATGTATGCAAAACGATAGGCTCTGATGCGTAAGCCTAAAATCTTTGCGTATAATATTATTGTCTATGACAGCAGCTTTGTCCAAAATAATTAATAATTTAATAATTTACATAATTTAAACTCATCACTCAATTTTATGTCGTCAGTGAGATATTGAAATTTCATAGAATTAGTGTATCGTTATCATTCGTGTGTACATATTCATCAGTAGTAATATCGTATTATCTTCTTCTTTTCCGTAAGTATACTTGACAAGTATCTTATTTTTCTCTGATCTCCACAGCCTACCTCTTTTCAAAAGTCACCATTCGCCACTGATGTAGGTATTTAGTAAAAATAAGTACGACCTATTGTATATTTTCAATTAAACTAAAGTTAAGTAATAACTTACTAATAGGTTAAGTAATCGCTGCTGATGAAAGAGAACTCACAGAGCTGCTTCACCGGGTAGAGGAAGAGAGTCGCAAATACGGCATCCTTATTATTAGGAATAAGACCAAGTTAATGGTTGTTGATCGGGCCAACCTTCTACCAACACCAAGTACACTCCAAAACCTCGAAACAGTCGACGAGTTTGCATATCTTGGATCGACCATCAGTGGAAAGGGCGGATGCGAAGCGGAAATAAGAAGGCGCACACAGATTGCAAAAAATGCGATGACACGCCTTACCACTATATGGAAGGATCGGGGAATTTCGATTGCCACAAAAATGATGCTTGTGCAAACATTAGTGTTCTCAATATTTCTATACGGAGTCGAGTCGTGGACCCTGAAGGCAAGAGAACGGAAGGCAATTGATCCCTTTGAGATGTGGTGTTGGCGCCGAATGCTTCGCATTTCTTAGACGGAGCACAGGACGAACCAGTCAATCATCCAGAGACTGAAGATAAAGAAACGGCTCTCGACGATATGTCTGAGAAGAATTCTGCAGTTTTTTGGACATATTGTCAGGCGCGAACCGGACACCTGGAGAGACTGGTAGTTTTGGGTAGCCTCCAGGGAAGGCGAATCAGAGGAAGAGCGTCTGCGCGATGGAGCGACCAAGTGAAAGAGCTGACTGGGGGGCACCATCCATTCTGCCCTGAGAGAAGCGGAAGATCGAGAAGGATGGAAAGTCTTGGTCGCTCAAAGGATGGCGAAATTTAAATGTGGTCACGATCCTCAGCCATGAGTGCACGACCAAGAAGAAGAGAGGTTAAGTAAAAGCTTATTTATAAATTAACCTTATGATAAAGTCTAAGCAATGAACCTATTTATCTCTCATATAAGTGTTATGTACTTTAATATTTCGGCTTTATTATAAAATTGAATCAAAGTTCTAATATTAGAATTTTTAAAGATAACACATTTTAAAAGAATTACAAAACGTCCGAATAATAATAAGTGCACGCCTTATCATAAAATAAATTATCAATGACCTAGTGACATTTTAGAAGTTATAAAAAAGCTTTCCCTACAGTAGGTACTCGAAATAGAAAATTTTACGAACCGGTGAGCTATAAAATTATATTTATATAATTTATAAATTTCTCTTTTATATACCTATATACGACGGAAAAATGCAATAACAGTTCTAATCTCAGAATGATACCATAAAATATAAATAAAGTGGGTATTGTTTGGTAAAATGAAGCCGTGTTTCTTGCGTATAATGCACAGTAACTATGAAACGTTATACCATCATGTTGCTTCTCGATACGGCTACCAAATTTAAACACAACATAGTTAACCATATTTTCTAATAAATTAACCAAAAATAATAATTTTCAGCAACACGTACTCGCAGTTTTTAAATTAATGTAGTCATTCAAATGAATATTTAATGGCGACGTGTACAAAAAATGTTTAATTCAGCGGTAGCATTATAATATCTTACTAGCATGCCGAATGCTTTCTCACTCGCACTTATGGTTCGTTTTTGTTCAGGCCTTGGTTCTAATACTACTGGCATGTATTATCTTTTGACGATCTGGACAGACAAAGTTTGTAAGTGCCGTAGGTGAAAATATATATATATATATATATATATATATATATATATATATATGTATTTTATAAATATATATATTTTACAAAATATATTGTCAAAAAATGTTTTTACGATAGCTTAATTAGTCACGATTTTTGAATGTGGGTCCAACCAGTTACACCACGTGGGGGTAGACTGGTCTTGCGCTGCATAAGGGTCGAATGAACACAAATATTACAACTTTCGAGAGCAGTGGTAGTTTTCCACCAAGTAGCCGATGCCGTCACATCATTAGAAAGAATCTTAGTTTAAAAATAATCGAAGCATAAAAAATCTGACAATATAACTATTGGCGGTTTATCTAAAAAAAATCACAAGATTGCCTCAAAACACTTTAACGCCACAGACCTCCACGTACCTAAAATTACCACTGTTCGAGAGTAGATTTCGTGGAAATGCTCTGGTATATAATATGACAATTAAAAAGATTTTTGGTGTACCTATCTGTCTGTTTAATATACCCGAATATAAATTATATTATAATAGGTAAGTGAGTACCTATTTATATATATATATATTTGAAAGTAAAATTACAGGGGGCGGCAGTGACGTCCCTATACAAAATGCCGCCCTATTTTTATACAGTATTTTTTATCATCCTTGCATGACTCCAATATCTAATAAATGTGTTGTATGGATTGGTACATTACTAACAAAATATACAACATTAAGCAAGTCCACGGTTTCAGATACATTTAAAAATACTCCTGACAACTTTCGAAACTCGCAAGTGACTGGTAAAAATATCTGTATAAATTAATTACGTTAGTATGTACCTACCTATAATTTAAATATAATTCGCAAAACTTCACGTGTCATTGCTGATCATCAAGGACGTGACGTCCAAGTTCAACGGAATTAAACTAGACATCGCAACCCCGATAAAAAAATACAGTCACGTTAAACCTTGTATGTTAAGTAATACATTTTGTTTACAACCAGTGAGCTGAAATTGAAAGATATAAGTTTAGGTACCTATTTCTATATACTTATTTATTATCTTAGCGATTTGCCGCCCTTCGAGTAACTGCTGCCTCCAAGCGACGCTCAATCTGACTACCCCCACGGGAAGTCACTGAGGGGTGGTATTCTAAGTATGCGTGGGGGTGGAACTTTGCCTATAGATGTCACTGTACCCAACTTCCAAGTTCTAACTACATAGCGGTAAAGGAAAAAGCATTATAAACACAACTTAACTTAAATATCACAAAATTTATTTATACATTGATTGTTAATACAATTTCTAATATAACATAATTTCACGATAAATATCTGATAACCCATTAACTTGGAGTGATGAATAAAATGATGTAGGTTACATCAACCGGAAGTCTATGCAAAATGGGAGAATGCATTTTCCTGTTTTAGTGGGTCACACTTGAAATGTGTACATCTGGACACCTGTAAATATAAAATATATAATTAATATTTTTAGAGTTGTATTTTACAAAATTTAACATAAGTATATAGTCAAATTACACGACCCGTAGAAATCCACGAACTTATATCGAACCAGTGTCGATCGTGCGGGCTCACTCAAGCTTGATACTGACGTACGTGTCTAAACTCTGGATATTTATATAAATGGAACTGCTGGGTAAAATCCGTGCACTTGAGTACATAGTTGCAACCATTATTAATTGTTATATTGGTTTCAAAAAATTGAAATCGAATCAGTTTTTCTTCGTTTTGTTTATCTGTCTACTATTAATAACAGACTCGCACACACGGGGGGAGGGTTCGGTTCCGGACCGCCCCCCCCCCTCCAGGAACGAAAAAATACAAATTATTTAAGCAGGCATATGAAATATTCTTCGAGCTATGCTCGCTATAGCTCGAAGAAGGGACAATCGTTGGACAAATTTAGTCATCCAGTGGTATCCAAGAGGTACATAACGTCCGCAAGGTAGACCTAGAGGCCGCTAGATCGATGAAATGATAAAGTTCTGAGGAAGTACGTGGTAACGCAACGCACAGGACCGAGAGAATTGGAATCAGCTTGGAGAGGCCTCCATCTAGCAGTCTAGATTCAGGCTGATGATGATGATGATGATGATGAAATATTACTTTTTCTTCTTGGATAATTTGGCTATCAAATAGCCGCCTCAATAGGGAGGGCATCCAATGTTTGTTTCAATATTTCTATACGGCATATCTAAAAGACAAGACAGTGCGGATGATATAAACAGACACTCACGCTTCTAATAAGTATGACCGTTAAGCCACGCGGATTCGATAACCACTGGTGAATGAGATGGCTCGCAATAGCTTGTAGGTGAACATCCTTAAATATAATTGCAGACCAGGCCCCCTATGTTAGAACTTGCGAGTGCCAGCTGCCCGGTTGACATGACGTCATATGACATCATTGTGACGTACTACCGGAGTGATAATAGCACTCGAGAAAATAACGCTGGTCAGACAGCGGCGTTATTCGTTGTCACCATACACATATAGGTGTTTCATCATAATATTATCTACGGTGAGCACTGTGCGCAGGGCGGCATGCCTCGAGCGTGTATTGGCTAACGTCACAATTACGTCATGTCGTCTGGTGCCACTCGAGTCGATAGTTAGGAAATCGCGGTGCAGGTATGGGGAATATATCCGTAAAGTGTGTTATTCCGCGATTAAATTGGCGAAAAGCCGTAAGTAGTAGGCGGGGTAAATGCGGAAGTCTGTAATATTTGCTAGATTTTGTTAACCCCGTTTTTTCCCGATGCCTTAAAAATCATTTAAAAAATATTATGGATATTTTTAAAAAATGGAACATTTCAAAATATTTTTCTGTGTGTGCGCCTGATTATTAAAACAATTGTCAACCTAAGACCCGTTTCACACGGGACACCTGTGTGGCGCCACTGGCGTGGCGAGATTCCAGATTTCCGTAACGCGACACTCGTGTGGTCCCGTCTGAACGCACCCATTCAGTTATGTGTAAATACGGTTTCTCGCCACACTGGTGGCTTGCCACAAATGTCCCGTGTGAAACGGGTCTAACTCAGTTGACAGATCAGACCACGGATGGTCTGAGCTCAGTGTTTCCAACCGTACTATAATTATAGTATTTGTATTATAATTTTGTTCCGCGTACTATGTACGATATAAAACAGGTATTGTACGCCCAAAATACTATAATTTTGAATATCGGAAAAAATATTTTAAAAAAATACTAAAATTTCGATATTACCATTCGAAAAATTGGTGAAAAGTACTATAATTTTGCAATATAAGAAGATTAGGAAAACTTGAAAAAAATTGCTCGAAAAACGTAAAAAAATCTCTTGACTTTCGTTAAAAACAAGTTAAAAATGAATTTTCTTGAATTCTTCGGTAAGCATTTTAGGTTGGAAGAGGTAGGTATCTAAATAAAAAGGGGTCTCGGAGTTTCTCAAATTCAAACAAAAAACCTATAAATTTTCAACCGATGACAACGCGTACTATATTTTTTCCCCAAATACTATAATTTTGGAGGCTCTGTACTCTAATTCCACTTTGAAAAGATGGCAACACTGTCTAAGCCGGAACTTTGCGCCTTCAAGCTAATTGTGTCGGCGAGTCCGGTCGTGTAATTTGGATATTAGTATCCAAGTTAATCAATTAGTACTATTTTGGCTTACCAGTAGGATTAACTTTAACGGGAAATGTTCCAGCTTTGTTTTCGGCAGCTTTCAATGTAAAAACTTCTGAAGAGAAGAGATCCTGTAAAATAAATTAACAAAAATAATATTTATTCAATATATGTGCCAATTCTGGAATCACAATTAACAATTAATGAAGTCATCCAAATGGTTAGAATGTCTTATCCTTTTCATGCTTTGCAAAATTCACCATTCAAGAATCCAAATGTCATACGTACACTCTACGTCTCGTTAGTGTGTAGTATTTTTGAATATGAGTCTATTATCTGGAGTTCTTATGAAGTTTCCTACAAGCTTATTTTAGAGTGCGTCCAGAAGAAATTTCTTCGATGTCTTTATTTTAAGACATATAACCATTTTCCTTTTAATAATTCGTCAAACGATTACTTTCCATCTGCCTTTCTAAAAGGCATGCTCACTTTTCATCCTCTTGAATCTCATAAGTCACTTCTGCTCTTGAAACATTTTTGTCTGCTATCACGAGGGATGGTTTCTAATCCTAGCATCCTAAAGAATTAAAATTTATATGCGTCTGTCAATTATCTACGTGGTCGCAGCCATGACCTATTCTGGGTCAGAACTGTTTCCTCGAGTCAATCCTATCAGGCACCATCAGCGAGGGGTGCAATACTAGTAAATGCGCTCCCTAAAGACATATACATTTTCAATGATGTACTTTGCATTTTGTTTTTGAAACTTTATTTTATTGTATAAAATTGTTTATGTTTATTATTATTATTATTTTCTTCTTCTCTCTTGTGAGAGTAATATTTGTTATAACGAAAATCTCATGTTGTAAACGTCCTGAATATTAATTTGTTATGTCACAATGTTTTGTTTTCTTAAATAAATAAATAAACATTATGCATAATCTTATACATCTCATATAACTTTTGGGATTGCCACTGCATTAGGTACATAATTATATAATCCATTAGGTATATACATTTAAAAAATGTTCCCTACGATATAATATAACATGTACGCTCAATTTTAATTAAATAATAATGCGTAATGCGAATTACAGCAGCGCTTTTTTCATTTATTTTGTCCACCTGTCATCGACTAACTAAATAATGTTTTTCAAATCTTTGACATGGTCCAATATATACTCACAGTAATGACGTAATCTTGATCAATAACCAGTCCTAGTTCTTGGTAAGTAAATGACGCATTTTTGGGGGTTCCGTCGGTGTTGTAGTTGACAAATGCAAATGCAAGGGAAGCTGTGTTGTTAACAATTGGGGAAACTTCTCTTCTCCATACTTCCACCTTAGATTTCTGAAAAAACAACATGTATTTTTTTTAATACTGAATAATACTTATGGTTAGATTGTTATTATAAAGAAAAACATCATTTTGAAACATCAGAAACAAACATACTTATTACAAAAAAAAATTGGACCTAGTCGGACTAAAACTAACATATTATTTTACTTGTGAACGCTTTCACCTCTAAGCTATGTTTCATTCGTTTTCATTTCTTATAACCACGTTTTATCTGAGGTACTTCAAATTTCACCTATCATGACGCAATCTGCATTGTTATAGCTCTAAATAAGGTTCAATCCTTTAATTTATATTGATATTCATAATTGAAAATGTTTCTTCACATATTATGTAGAATAGTCAACATTTTTCTAGCAGAATCTTTAAGTTGCTCGAATTTTTTCCGAATTAAGCTTAGAGATTTCTTGTCGATGGTGCAATAATTATTCATGTATATTCAAATTTTATGTTTAAAAAGGGGTTAACATGTAGAAAAAAAAGTACTTTTAAAAACTTTTTTCAGAAATACGATTAAAGCTCACGGACCTCACAAAAATGCTTGGCGGGCCGTAGTTTTCCCGGTTACATGTAAATTGTACGTAAAACATTTCACCGTGACACAGTTCGCCGTGAGATTCCTATTGTAAAGAGATGACCGTATGCTATACGGTTTCCAATTGTATTAGATTCAATATGAACATTAATTCAATTTTCATAACTGATTTTGGCAAAATTCATGAATTCTAGAATTAAAACCTAACCTAACCTAACCTAACAAATAATCCAGTATATTGGCTACTTTCAAAATTTGTTTGCTGCTGGCTTCGTGTAAAGTGTAAACCGACAAGAACCGTGTTTTATTTAAACACGAATTTAATGTCACTTTATGCGACCCAAAGAGGTTGGACGGTTTTTAATATACGGCCATATATTTCCGATACAACATTTCACGGTGAAGTGTAATAATTACGGCGAACTGCATACGTGAAAGTTTCCGAACCAGGCATGCTATACATTGTCTAAATGTCTACGTCTCTGAACTGTAGGAACTAATCTATAAAATCAGTAACTAGTGGAAAAAAATCCGTTAATAAAACATAGTTGCTAAGTATAGTAAGAAAATTCAAAAAAAAAACACATTTTAATATTACCTAATTGAACACTTACCTCGAGTAATTTAATGCCAGCCCTTCCAAGAGGGTCTTGACTGACAGCAATAACACGCATGTTCTGAAGAATCTCTTTGTATTCAGGTCTGATACTCGCCAAATCAGTAGACATCAATAGAGGACCAGCCAGGATTGCCCACACTGCCATCTGCACTTTGCTTTGGTCGTAACTCAGTCCGAAGTTTCCAATAACAAGCTTTAAAGAAAGATCAGTTTTTTTTATTATTACTTAGATATCAATGAATAACATTTTTTACTTCCACCGAGAACTTTACTCTTTCTCCAAAGGAAACTCTTACAGGAATCAGATCGAAAGCTTTTTTTAGCTCTTCTTCCTAAAACTCTGTGTAAATCCACGTTCAATCTCACTTGTGACGTTTTTCGCAGTGAGAGCGCCCATAATATTTTCAGTGGGTTTATGGGTTTGACGAATTAGTTTGTAGCAAGGCCTGAACAAAAACGATGCATGAGTGCGAGTGAGAAAGTATTCGGCACCCTTATAATCTCTGCGACACGCGCTAGAGTAAGATAAAAGGTCTACATATTTTTGAGTCAGTTTCCAAAAGTATCGCTGGCAAATCGTGGTGAATCGCTTCATGAAGCATCGATAATCTGCGAGTTCGTGTTGCTAAATTTGCTATTTTTGTGTTAAACATAAAGTCAGTGGTATATATTTTTAGTTAATTAAGTAGGAAAGGTGGTTCTGCGTGTTGTATTAAAATATGGTAGCCGTACTGATAAGCAAGAAGATGGTATTACGTTTCATAGGTAAGTTGATACATGTTCGTGACAATTTATTTGTATATTATTATTTATTTTAATATCAGTGACCTAGTGTTTCTTTAAAATAATTTAAATTATGGATATCTTTACCTAATGGTTGCATTTTGACCGCTTAAAAATACTATATAACGTAAAAAAATAGAAAATTATATTTTAATTCTGAGCGTCTAGTGCGAGCACTTTGGGCGAGCACTAGCGAAATGGTCTATGGTCTCGAACATTTGTAGGTGAATGCGTTCGCTCGCCCACAAACCAAACGCACGGCACGTAGCTTCATTTAGCAATGCAACGGGTGGCGTCTAGATATATCTATAGTCTATGGTTTGTAGCGTTATTAGACAATACAAAATAATATCAAGATCAATATTGGGACTCTGACCACGCTAGCACCGTTTTCGATGATTGTTCAGTGGGTACATGCTTTTGGTGCAAATTTACATAGATTGAATTGCGATAAGCGAGTGATGACTTATGAATAGGAATGATGCACATTGAGTGATGTTTTAGAAAATAGAAGGGGTGCAGCGCACATGCATGGTGTTAGAGAAGCCGCCGCTGGTTGAGAGCTTTATTCCGTCCGTGTTGTTCCTGTCCCTCAGGAAATATAATTTCCCTCTTCACCAGATCCATTTTTAAATTTGTCAGCTGCTCCGCTTCGTTCTTACTTACTAGTTTTATTTTTAATGGGTCAGTGGCCTTTAAAATGTTGCAACATTATGCGACCCGGTTGGCAATCACCCGAAATCCGGAGCAGGATTGTCATTTTCGTGACGCTGGCAACGTTAGAGGCGTGTCGCCGGTGGTCTTTAGCTGGCTCTCACACCAAAACTAGTCTCGCCTGCAACGTGTCGAATACGTCAATGTGGCGTCATCGTTATTCACAAAACACATGTTGCCAAATGGAGCTCCGCAGATTGGTCGAATGTGACTGTAAAAACATCTGCTGTTACAATCTACAAGTTGCACGCTTCTAGGGCTGCAAGTCGAAGACGCCCGGACGCATACAAATACCTACGAATTGGTCTTTCCTATATCAGCTCGCCGCATCCAAATACCTATACGTTTCGAAGGTTACGTGCGACTCTCGCTAGGTATATGTACGTGGTCTTCATATGCGACACCGGATCGACGTTCTTGGCTGTGCGGCAGACGAGGCGAATTCAGATGTGATAACCGGCTTAAAGTTCTGCAATTCTTTCGCGTGTCATAGGCTCGCTACCGCTGGTCTATGGAGTGGCGAGAAGTATGCAACCATGGACATTAGGATGCGTCATCATAATATTATATGAAAGTTGGAATATAACATTGGACAAGACATGTTTCAAGGATGAAAGACGCTCTTCTTTGATAAACAGGAATGTTGAAAGGGTCGGGAATAGGTCTCCCGTATGGCGAGATAGTTGGACAATGCAGAAAGCTTACAGGATATCTTGGAGACGATCAGCATTGTAGTATCTACCAATCACAATGTGGAACAAAGCGATTCAGATATCTTAAAGATAAAATAAATAACACTGTAAAGCTAATATGTATAATAATCACCATATCTGGATCATTCCAATGTCCAGGGCCAGCATACGTTGCTAAAGTCTTAGACTTGTCTGCAAAGTATTTGATGATTTGAGTAACGCTCGCCCAAGAGTCTTGAATGTCTCCGTAATTCCTCCACATGTTGCAGTGCTTCATGACCAAATCGAAATCAGGCTGAAAAATGTTTAAATGTCAGAATTTGTACCTGAAGAATCAACCAATGTGTAGTACCTATACGTCTTCTTTCGACCATGTCCGATCTTAATAGGATCATACGGGCCTCCACAGAGTGGAAGTTTGTATTAACAGGTTTTTATTTTTATGAGAAATGGATGACAGCCACTTTCTCAACCTATTAGGTCCATACTCTGACTCATACACAATTGAAAAACAATATGTGTACTTGCCAGACCCAGGATTCGAACCTGGGACCCTCGACACGAAAGGCCAGCGCTTAAACCACGCGGCCATCGTGGGTACCCACACGTACTAGTTTAATTATTATCTCCCTCGAGTGCGGGATTTACTCTTGATTAATTGGAGCCTATACTGAGAGTTCCATAAAAAAGATTTGAATGAAATTAAATCAACATTATATTATGATGTGGGGTAAACGATTTTAAAATTTGAAAAACAAACTTTTCCCCCTCCTCAATTAATTTATGCTTTAGGCCCCGGGGGTCTAGAATTTTTGAGGACCCTTTAAATTAGGCCAATATTAAATCTAAACTTGTTCACCTTCATTCCTGAAATGTCCAGATAGAATGGCCAGCTGCATGAATATAACATCGGCCTTCCAGTTTTGTTGAGATTCATTCCGAATTCTGGGTAACCTATAATAAAAATAATCATTATTAATGTATTATCAAAAAAACTTTGTCAGTCAGACGTATTTGTTTTCATTGACCTAATGCCGGCGCTCCATTAGCACGCCGGTCAGACGATTTACAGTCTTCGGACTTTTTTTTCACGTGGAGCACCCAAGATCTGCGGACTTTTTAATCCGCAGACCAGGCTCGTTGAATTTCTAACATGTTTGATATTTTACTCTCCGAGTTGCCAGACTTCGTCCGTCGATCACTATGCAAATTCGATTTGACATTAATACGCGATCATTCGGACCGAGAAAAAATCTGTAATTGTTTTAAATATTTTTATTGATGGCTTTGTTAATTTACACATTAGAAAATTTGAGATTTATCAATTATTTTTTTTATTTGTATTTATGAAATTCATAAAAGAAAACATAAAACTTGTGTTGTTTTCATTGCTCTATTATTTTATGCAAGTCTACATATAAATAACACAAACTTGTAGGATTATCGGAAGACATTACGATAATCGCAACTTATCGCAACTTTATTCGTTCGTTGATCAGTAGCAGAGCATAGACAAATCGGACGATTTATTTTCCTCGGACTTTTTGCTCGCCAATGGAGCGCTGGCATAAGTGTGTAAATAG
Source organism: Rhyacophila brunnea (assembly GCF_057557595.1). Lineage (NCBI taxonomy): Eukaryota > Metazoa > Arthropoda > Insecta > Trichoptera > Rhyacophilidae > Rhyacophila > Rhyacophila brunnea. The sequence continues at coordinate 10,402,772 of NW_028232816.1, read as the reverse complement.
TTTTTGTTAATTCTAAAATTTCTATTAAACCAAGCTATAGTTGATAATAGTTAAAATATATTCGTTTATCTATAAAAATCTAAAATTATGCCATTAAACCATACATCATTTTAAATATTTTTTATCAATTATGGTTTGGTTTAGACAAGGCTTGATGAATTTTAAAAAACTAACCAACGCCATAATAATAATATGTAATAAAATGTGTTATTAATTCAACGAAAACAGTTAAGTATGACTGTAAAAGTGTGCACTATTTTGTCGGTTCGCCCATATCATACCTAAATGATTGTGGTTTGATTTAGGCAGGGTTTAATTGAATTTTAAAACTAATCAGCACCGTCTGCAAATTGTATTCTTAGTTCAATGACTGATAAATATGAATGACAAAATTTAGTGTGCACTATTTATGTCAAATCTTAACAGCCTACCTCCATACCTACCCACTGCGCTATTATAATATAAACTATTAATTTTTTTAAAAACAACAAATCCTTGGTTGACAAAAATACGTTCTTTTTTGTTAAAAATCAGATAAAAGATAAACCGGATTCCGGAATTTCGGGATCAAGAAACCAGCTTGGACTACTGGATTTCAAACCCTAGTTATGACTATCATGAAGCATAAACAAAGAAGAATAACTGAAATTGCTACCAGTGTCCATAAGTGAAACATCCACGTTGCACCCGTCGAGTTTGACATAGTCTGCGCCCCACTCCGCAAACGTATTGGCATCAGTTTCCATATGTCCAAGAATACCAGGATAACCCTCGCAGGTGTGGGTACCGAAGTCTTGATATATTCCAAACTTCAAGCCTTTGTCATGGATCTGCAGAAAAGAAATCAATTTCAGAATAATGTTTTCTATTTTGATGATAACAGTATCAGTCAATCACCTTCCGTAGATATCGATTGATACAATAGTAAAATAGGTCACCGATAGAGATTATACGACACGTAGTGTACTATAGGTGTTTTAGAATAGACAACATGTTGTTATTGAGTTTGGACGCCCACCAGAAACGACAAAATACATTATTTTAGGCAAATTGAATATTAATTCGTCAGGATCTCATGACTGAGGATGATTTGCTATCGGACAGTCTTTCAACGGACTGGCTCCACTCTTCTCGGTATTCTACGATACGCGCGAGCGGTGGCCACTGGAAAATTCGTGACATTAATACAATACTATTTGAGGCAATGTTTGCTTTAATAGTCCGATGCGTCATATCTAAAAGACAAGACAGCGTGGACGACATAAACGGACACCAAAGATCCTAATAATTATGAAAAACACTATCGACAGCTCGCAATAATTGGTAAGTGAGCGCCCTTAGTTATACCTGCAGGCCAGGTGTTTATCGCTTACTCAACGTGCGGAGTGTCTGGGTATGGGGAATGTATCTGGAAAAGTGCGGTACCTACTCATGTGTGCGGGATAAATGTGGAAGTTAGTAACGCCGCTAGATTTTCTTAAAATCAATAAAAATACATAATAAGTACTTAGATATATATTTAAAAATGGACCCCCCTAATTTAAAATCAAAATCAAATAATTTCTGCGTGCCTGGTTGTTATTGTTTTAAAGTTGACCATATAAAATGACGTTGAAGAAATACAACAGAGTCGAATAAATCGTAAGCATTTCAACAAAATTTTAGATTCACTCAAAGATTAAATTACACATTTTTTTAAATTTGCAGTTATTGCCAACATATGGACGAGTATGTCCCGCTCGCATTAGTTAAAAATGGATGTATTTATAATAATTGAAATGGCATTGACGTGATACATCTCCAGTCTCCAGTGTCATTGTTTTGAGAGGGAAAACATACGATATCTGGTGAAGCTACTTGGATCTAAGACCGAAAAAATAATTACTTACGTAATCTCCAACAAACTTCATACCCCTGGGGAATCTCTGCCTGTCAGGAACCAACTTTCCTTCAGCATCTCGTTCCTTCTCCAGCCAGCAATCATCTATTCCCAGATAGTTGTAACCAGCTGCCAAATAACCTTCGGAAACCATCAGGTCTGCCATCTTCAGAATTAGCTTCTCGCTGAAATAAAATATATTGCACAATTATTGACAATCGTGCCCTCTGATACACTTGACATTATTTCTATGTATTTCCCTGGTAATTATCTAAAAATCAAGACTATCAATTGCTGGTTCTACCAAGATACAAAACTAATAATTGTAGAACCCACGGTGCTGACTACATGGCCCCCACATCCTGAAGCAGGCTCACAGGCTGACCCCTTACCTATCGCTAAGGTTAAGGGCAGTGTGACTTTCGACACTGTAGTGTTCCTCAAATGGTTTCCGCGGAAACCCAGAGTTAAGGTAATTCTGTGTATCGTCAGCGAAAAATAAATCCAGTTGATTTATTTCATATCATATTATTATGAAGCATTGATCGCGACCTCCTTTTGTAGTAGCCAAGTAACATGTAACACTTCGCCATATTGGGTAAATAGCCATTTTTCGTTAGGCAGGAAACACACTTAAAATAATTATAAAATAAAATTCTACACATGAATTATCATGTAATTATTAGATCAACCATCATAATATCACATCACATTGCAACGCATAGCCATGTATATTAAAATGTATATATTTCTTGAGGAAAATAGCGGCGCAGGCAAAGAGATTGGACCAGTCTTCAATCTCTTTGGGCGCAGGCGATTTTTTTTACTATTCGAACAAATTTGTGGTGTGTTTTTCTCACTGGCCTGGTCGATCCGCCACGCCGGGCCCCCGTGCTAAAGCACTCTCAGCCTCCCCTTTGTAGGGGACATGGCAGACTATATCTGGCCAATCAGCCGAAAATTATATTACACAATTAACATTGACATTTAAAGGAGTGACTGCCGTTATCGAACATTGAACCGGTCGGAGAGGAATAAAATGTCATATATGACAAGATAAGGCACCAGGTATATAACGTAAGATCTCGTTTTTGATCTCGTCATCCACCGGAAAAATAGACTTCCCACGGGGTAATCTTTATGACACGTCCCCGTACTAACACTCAGTAGCTCAGCAAATTTACTGTCGGATATCAAGTGTCGACTGACTGTGAGCATATGACTATATGTTACACAGAATTCCGATAGGCTTTACCCCGGTAAACTATATTTTGATGGAGGGTTTTGAATGTGTGAGTGTCCTACGCAAGTGAAACACACATTATAGAGTGCAATAGTGTGTGTTGCAACCTTAAAATATACCAATATCGAATGAGCATCAGTTTATAAACCGAGAGCAGTTGTCAGAACGAAGGACGAGCTTAGAATTACATATTCTTGACACGTGTTTAAGTTTATCCCATATTCTTCCACACTCGATATCGGTTGTCTGTTACTCCACACCCGTAAGGTATTTCAGTTCCCATTATTTCTGAATTCCCAGGTGTATTCATGATGAGCATGAGATAGCCGATTGGTATATTATCATTGCCTGTAATTAAAACGCTGTTGCTAGATGAAGCAATTGATAGTTAAATGACTTGTTGATTTTACGTTGTCGAAATTCATGTTGACCAGGCATAAGGTTGTTGCTACATATGATTTTACAAATATTTAAAAAAACGTTTTTAAATTTCCGTGGAACACCAGTGGGTCTATTCTATGCTTATCGACCGCTAAAGTGATAAAGTGAAAAATATTATCAAACTTAGGGTAGGTTTGTATCAAAATATTAGCACTTATTGTAACAATTACACGAAGCCGGTTTTTATTGTTGCAATAAGTGCTATATTTTAACAGCACCTGTCTTGCTGCTGTTAAAATATCGCACTTATTGCAACAATAAAAACCGGCTTCGTGTAATTGTTACAATAAGTGCTAATATTTTGATACAAACCTACCCTAAGTTTGATACTATTTATCAATTTAGTGTTCGATAAGTATAGAATAGACCCACTGAACTAGTTTGCGAAACTCTGGTGTGTCTATATAAATAAATTTTAATAAACTTTTTTTGTTGGGAATATTGACAAACATAAATATGACCAACCTTATACATTCATCTGGACGCCCATCGCAGTCTATGGCACAGCGATACCTTTGCCAAGTGAGCCAACCCATTGGTGGAGTCAATGCCAGTCCATTGTCCAATCCGTGAGCAGCGTTCACAAACAGCAAGGCTAATAACGCGGTGAAAAGCTTCATCCTCATGTTGACTTTGCTATGATTATAAAAAGATTATCTACATCAGGAAACCAGTCTCGAGTAGGGATCGAATCAATAACCTGAGAACCATATTAGGGTGCATTTAGGGATTGCAATACCGAATAAAAATGCCAATACCGGTATTTCGGTATTTCCTATATAGAATACCGGTATTTGAGAAATATATGGGAAAAAAATAGTATCTACCAATAGATATCAGTAGCGAAGGGTAGAGGTAGGTTGTTAAGATCCGCCATAACTAGTGCACATTAAAATTTGTTAGTCGTACGTATTTGTTTGTATTGAACTAAGATTACCAGATGGTATCGGTAGTTTTTAAAAATCAGTTAAACCCTGCCTAAACCAAATCATAAACTTTTCTTATATTTTGGACGATACGACAAATTGTGCACACTTTTTCATTCATATTTATTTGTTTTCGTTGAATTAATCATACATAGTATACATATTGTTTGTACATTTTTTTTAAATTCATTAAGCCCTGCCTAAACCAAACTATAATAGATAAAAATATTCTATCTATAAATTATTCAAAGTTATGTATGAGTTAATCCCATTATTTTAGATATTTTATAGATAGACGCGTATGTTTTGACTAGTATCTATTATGGCTTGGTTTCGCAGGGTTTAATAATTGAATTTTAAAAACTAATCAACACTATCTGTAAACTGTAGTCTTATTTCAATGGAAAAAAATACGTATGGCTGACAAAGTTTACTGTGCATTATTTATGGTGGATGTTGACAGGCTACCTCCACCCTTCGCCACGAAGAGATATAATATATATATATATATATATATTAATAAATCTCTATAACATATTAATGTTTTATAACAAAATATCTAAATGGGTACATAATATTATAAGTAATCGTTGAAAAATAGGTAAAGGTAAGTTATAGTAGAGATACTGATGTTTACATATACATAGTACCGCGCGGCATAAGCGTTGGACTATCACGCTGTGGGTCTCAGGTTCGAATCCTGGGTCTGGCAAGTACGCATATTGTTTTTCAGTTTATGTGTGACTCAGGGTATGGACCTAATAGGTTGAGCAAGTGGCTGACATCCATTTCTCGAAAAAAACAAAATCTGTTTATACAAACCTCTACTCTGTCGAGGCCCATATGATCCTATCAGGATCGGACATGGTCAAAAAAAAAAAAAAGTAGTAGTTGAACTAATGGCTCATTATTTTTCAAATTAATGATCTTTAATCTCTTTGCAGTTTATATTATGAAGTATTCTTCGATAATATGTATGTGACGCACTGGTTAAACATTTAAAACCCACGAGAAACTTGCGAAACATAAAGATAAATTTAAAGTTAAGGAAGTAACTACCTATAATGCAAATGTATTTTTCAAATTTCCACGTGTCATTGCTGTTCACCAAGGACATCCAAGGGCAACGGAAGTAAACTAGATACCGCGTAAACCGACAAAAAAAAATACAGTCTTGTTAAACCTTTTGTGTTAATTAATACATTTTGTTTCAACTTTCAAGACCGAATACATCGGTATTATCTGATTTTTAATATCGGTATTTCGGTATCAAAAAATATTGGGATACCGGTTTTGAAATACCGGTATTGCAATCCCTAGGTGCACTTGATAGAGGGAATATGGTGAAATAGGGGGAATGCCATGCCCACTAAAATTCAATTTCAACAAAATCCTCCAAACTATGGAAAATTGTTTTGCCTTTTGGTTCAGTGCGGTACTTTGAAGCCATCGATGTATAATAGATTGGATTGACAGAAATTTATATAAAACCTCTCTATACAACCAAGTTATCAGTTTTGTACGTATCATAAATTTAAAAAAATACTTACCTTCTACTTGAAGTATGGTCAAATCTCAACTAACAAATTTATAAATATATTTTTTTCTGTTTTTATTGTTTTCAGTAAGAACAATAATCAAATCTTATCATAAGTTTTAATCAATTATTGTTATCGGTAAATCAAATCACTACACTTATCAACGACTGCAGTGGAGTAGTGGACAGTTCACCCAGCTCTAAATACGTAGGTTTTTACCGCTGTTGCATAAACCTCACAATACGGATTTATTTATTTAAAACGTATTATGGATACAACAAAATATTATTTCATGGCTTAATAACCCCTAGTATCCTGCAGCTAGTTCCTCCATCCCACCCTATCCTGGGTCAAGATTCTGAGATCAAGATCTGTACCGGGAGCTCTTGCATTTTTGTCGACACCGTCCAACCACCTTAGTTTAGGTTTTTCAGTCAACTTGCGACAATCTGGTCTGCTATCCAGGATGCCAGGATTTTCAACGAACAATTCATAAAATTTGAGAAAATAAAATTCTTTATAAATTATTGAACATATATAATTTGAAAACTCCTGACATATCAGTGGCGAAGGGTGGAGGTAGGCTGTTAAGATCTGCCATAAATAGTGCACACTTAACTTTGTCAGTCATACGTATTTGTTTTCATTGAAATAAGCCCACATCTTACAGTTGTTGGTTGGTTTTTTAAAATGAAATTAAGCCCTGCGAAAACCAAGCCATAATAGATAATAGTCAAAAAATCCTATTTCTTTTCTTTCTTTCGACCATGTCCGATCCTAATATGGGCCTCCACAGAGTGGAGGTTTGTATTAACAAATTTTGTTTTTACGAGAAATGGATGTCAGCCAATGACATTTTTAATGGACAACGCACTCAGTACAGTAGCTAGCAAGTAAATTCGCACATAGCGACATTCGCACATGTATGGGTAAACGTCACGCAATTTCCATTATGCGATATCACGCATCGGGAATTTATAGCAATATCACCTTTATTGTTATGGCGTTAGAACAGTGTTTCTAGTGTCAATGTTCATTTGAGCGAACCCGTTCGAACCGAACCATTCGGTAGACCCGACAAAAAGCATCGGGAATTGATAGCAATATCACCTTTATTGTAAATGGCGTTGGAACAGATTATGCCATTCGGCAGACTCGACAAAAAATTGAGTGTCATTTTTTTTCCAGATGATTCGTCCATATTAATGTCATTGATGTCAGCCACTTGCTCAACCTATTAGGTCCATACTCTGACTCATAAACAAATTGAAAAACAATATTATTGTGTACTAGTCACAACGGTAAAAAATAGTTAACCTCTTTTAAAACAAATTCATTACATAATTGTTATACTAATCGATTACTGATTGAATCAGTTGGATATTTTATTAAAGTTGATAACTATATTATCTTTCAGTAATCTGAAAAATCACAAAAACAAATGCCAAAGGTTAAAGACAATTAATTGATCGTCCACAAGTGTTACTTAGAGACAATACTATCAATGAAAATCTATGTGTTTACTTACAGTCATTGTTTGCCAGCTAAAGAAGATAAATATATATTATTAGAAACGTTACGATAACATGCAAATGAGCTCTTTCCCCGCATTCCAGTGATGGAACCACCTGTCGTTATGTTATTTTTTATTTTCATTATTTTTGGCTGTCATTCAAACAATATTTTTTCGCATTGACTAAGAGAAATAGGAGCAATCTTGAGAAATAATTTTCTTTTAAATAAATTATTAAGAAAAAATAGTTGAATGGACAAATTATTCAACACACATAAAAATGTGCAACCAAAGGCCCAAATGGGTTACGCCAGGGGTCGGCAAACTCTTGAACCAAAAGAGCCAAATATGAGTAGCACAACGGTTAAAAAAAAATCGAGAGCCATACGTATATTTTTATAAATATAATTTATTTAAATGGATTAATTACATTTTATAATTGTTTATTTATTAGGTGAATAAGATTTCCCGAATAATACTAACATAAATATATGTTTTTTATTGATGAAATTATAAATATAATTTTTACAGAATATGAATTACACACAATTTTCACATATTCATTAACGGCCCACATGCTCGTCGTAGGTCAAAATTGAGTTTTTATTGTATTTTCAAACCATGATCCTGGACACTCCTTAAACGTTGTAGATAATCTGTTTATATAATTTTGAAGCCTTATTACCCTTTATAGTTATTTTAAACATTTGATGACTGCATAAAGTTACCATTATATAATATAATAAGTGTACATACTAGCGAGACAGACTGGCGAGAGCCAGCTGGCTCAGCTAGTATAATATAATAAGTGTACATATCAATAGGAAAAAATAAAAATTGTGAATTTTGCAAAAGTTTTTGTAAAAATTGTGAATTGGGAGTTTGGCAAAAAAGAGCCGCACGCCAATACCCAAAGAGCCACATGTGGCTCGCGAGCCACTGTTTGCCGACCACTGGGTTAGGCGAATGGTTATACTACAATTTAATTATGAGCTCCGTAATAATATTACGCTTCGAAAAATAGTTTTGAACAGTAATTGAATGAACTCGGTTTCAATTTCTGAGGTTATGTTATCCTCTTATGAAACCATATTCTTTGATCACTATATTTGTCTTCTACCTGAATTTCTTTCTGGAATTCTCTCCTACTTGATAAGCGTGTACGAGGTGATATTATATACTTTCCAATATACTCCATATACATTAGCTATTACCTCATAGTGTGTAATATATTGTAATATCTCTATCTGCCTTTTGTCATTTTATAAATTACCTGAACATATTTTATGAAAGCTTTTCCTTCCAGCTTTCTTCTAACATATAGTCAGTGGTGGAATTAATAAACAAAACAAATTTTCATGTTGATTGACCGGCTCGCCGATAATTTATTAAGACATTTTCAACAAATTAATACATTTTAAATACCATATATTAACAGTTCTATAAATATGAATAAGATTTCTCGCCCCCGGAAACAATGACGAGATAAATTTATGTTTTTAATTAGCTATTTTTTTTATTCAACAAATAATTCACAAGATTTAAGAATGTAACATTCTAATTATTGAACATACGTAATTTTAAAAACACTTCTCAGAAAATATATTATAACCAATAGAGAAAAAAAAATGAATAAAGTAAGACACCCCGCAGGAATCGAGCCAGCATCTCTCGGGTATTGCGACCACGCACATATTATACTACTTATTAATTAGTCATACTTAATTGCGACAGATTTTAACTAGTGGCTTTTAATACTCTTTGGTGCGTTTTCCAAATTGATGGCGATCGGCTTTTGTATTTTAAATCAAAGTAGGTATCACTTTAATTACTAACCCACGTCTTATTATTAAACGTACATAGTTACAATATATTTTCTCAGAAGTGTTTTCAAAATTATGTATGTTTAATAAATTTATGTGTTTAAAATACACTTTGAAATATGACGTCTTGCTTGGGTGGAAACCTACAGAGAAGAGCATTTTAATACACCCCTATTTTGGTATTTATAATCGTGTCCATTAAAATACTATTATATTATACCTTTATACTTACGTTATAGTAAGCCACAAAATATGAATTATTATTTTATCTAACGGTGATTTTACAAAATAATACAGTTTACATCCCTTTATTATGTTGCTAACAATATGTCAACAAATTCATTTATAAAATAATGAGATTATAAGCCATTTGCGTGAAGTCTGTGAAGAATTGGAGGATGATTCTTCTTCATTTTTGTATTCTGCGTTGATGACATTTGGAATTTGTACATCTTGACACCTGTAAATTTAGAATATTATGTTAATGATGCTAAATAATACAATTAAATTCATAAATATCAATAGTCCAATGATATTCATCAGTGGCGTTTAAAGTATTCAAACAATATTATTTGCTAGCATTATCATTGTTCAGTATTCGTGAGAAAATTATAGCCAAAAACCAAACCAAAAAGACATGAAATTGTAAACGGGAAATATCGTCGAATGAACACAAGAAAAAACAATGGTTAAAGCCAAGCATCTGACATGTGAATGCAATAAATGTCGGAGTCACCACTTTGGCGTTAGATTATGTGGAGAAGATAACGTCGTGGTTGCTTGGATGTTTGGAGGAGAGTGGAGATCATAATGCTGGTAGTCGGAACTAGTAGCATGTAGCCTTCGAGAAGAGAGTTTATTGATCGATACAATAATACTTTAATAAAGATAACAGCGTGAGATTATAGTCGCGGATACAGATGTACTGGTGTGATCAAGATATTGATTATATTAATCTATTGAAAGACTTGATTCGAGTGGAGTGATCGTTAACTATGTCGAGTAAAGGACTCGTGCCGGACTCGATGAGTGAGTGAGGATTCATGCATTGCACTTCCAATATATACAAATGCAGTACATAATATATTATTGCAAGAGATATTGTCTCAATTAACAAATCATAACAGACCTTATTGATCTACTTATTATTGAGGAAATACTGACGATTATTATCGCTATATTGCTTTGTTTTTATAAAAAGACATACAATATATTAAAATGTGTCACTCATTAAAGCTACAGCCATAGTATCATCCTAGCTAGAAGATACTGAGTCTATAAGTAGAGTATTTGAATAGGAAAACATAATAATATGAGGAAGTCCATATTATCCAGTAGTCATTCAGCTTCAGTAAATGGTGATAATCTACAAAGATAATCCATTATATATATATCATTAATTCACAGCTAGGATTCCGTGAGATATGCCAAGGGCTCTGCGAGATTTTGTAAAAGCTTCAGAAAAAAGATACCTACAATATGAAACATTTTTTATTGTTAGCGATCGGAGTAAAATGTTTGACGTGACGTCTTTTTTATATAACAAATATAAGCAAACAATTCATTCGTTGCTATGGGGACGGTAATTAACACAACCTTTGAGAAAAGATTGCAAGTATATAACGAAAGATTTTTTTAATCTAATTATTATTTTTTTAATATTTTCTCTGCACGTACATGCTTAAAATAATAAAATTTGACACTAAACATAGTTAGGGACAGGAGGTACCTATATTGAGTGTGTTTAGAGACAGCACATTTCCTAAATTATTCACTACCTACTTATTTTTTATTTTGTAAATAGACCTCAACATGCACCAGATAGGGTTTCCCAAAGATTTCCCAAATGGCTCAAGGGTTCCGCCAATCAAAAAAGTTTGAGAATCACTAGATTTTTAGAGTTTACTAGTTTCTAGAGTTTACGTGTTATAGTTTTATAAACTAAAACTGAACATTTACAACATTCGAGTCAAGACAGAAAGAGAGGGAGCATTGCATTAATATAAGTTATCTCTTTCGCACGAGGCGTAGTTTCATTTTTACCACAAATTGTCATCTTTAGAAAAATATAATTCTATTAATTCTTACCAGTAGGATTGATATGCATATTGAATGATCCAGCTTTGTTTTCGTCAGCTTTCAAATCGAATACTTCCGATGTGAATAGGTCCTGTAATGATGATATTAAATTCGATTACAATTATTTCATATTCCAAAACTTAACGAAAAAAATGCAAAAAAGCAAAAATGTCTGAATTACACGAAAAACACGTGATTTTCACATGTTTCGAAAATGTGTAGGCATTAGAGATGGGAAAACTGGTCGATCGACTGGTCTATGCTTACTACCAGTATAAAAAAATACTATATAATATAGTATAGAAACTTGTTCCAAAATACTTACTAGTATTTGGAATACTATATAGAGCTTTTGGCGTGCGTATGCGACAAAAGTTTCGTACTCAACTGAAACTAAAACCAACTCCATATTACTATTTAAAATACGTATCGGCTCAGGGAACTCAGACTGTGTATTGGCTTCAATAGAATCGCTAAAAATACGCTGAGCTCCGCTTGTCGAAAAGTCCCATTAATTATAAAATTTTAAACACATTTTAATTTTATGAGTTATTTATCTGTTAGGTTACAATATTCTTGTTAACAAAAATGAATAACAATGATTTTTTTATTGTAAACTGCGTCACCTCAGTCACCTCACCACATTTTCAAGGGAATAATATGTTGCTACATCAAATTTATGACCTATTTATTCATACATAAGATGATGTCATTTGCACGCATAGACTAATAAATTAAAATATAATTGTATTTAAGTGCTACCTCGCTTGCGCGCATTTAATATCAATAGTATTGAAAGTTTATCAACTAGCCAGCGACTCGCGATGATATCATCACAAGTTTTTTGGAATAAGTTTATTGGGCCACACATACTGAGTATGGGTAGTTTCATCCGAAACTTGAGTACACAAACTGGTGACAGTATTTCCAACTCACCTCTAGTAGGCATATATAAAATGATAAAAAAACGTGCATTGAGTCGTGCAGGTGACGATGCAGTGCAGTACAACGTAAGGTGACCTCATTTTTGTTCTGGTGATTTCGGCCGATTTTGCTGACAAGTGACAATGTTCGTTTAAAGGTTCAAAATGTGCTACGGGATGGGAGCATTGGCCATGTAACGTTTTAAACCCCAAGTAAAATGACATTACACACTAATCGTCAGCTGAATGCAGAACTATTCTAACTTTTTGAAATATTTCAGAAGGGAGTTCTTTGAAACCGCCTACTTCAATTATTTATTATGTGTATTGATTATTATTTTAAGACTATTGATGTAAATAATGATCCACACATGTGGCTATATAAATAATAAATAACTTAAATAGGATGTTTCAAAGAACACTTCTGTAAAATATTTCAAATAGTTCTCCATTGACTTCTTCCCGTAGCGGTAGCTTACTGTGACGTCATGTGATAGTACGCGACGTGCAGCATAATATAATCACAACTTAATGTGTTTCTGGGTGTCTATAACGAGAAGAATTATTGACAAGACTTTTAATACTTACAGTAACAGTGTAGTCATGAAATTGAGACAGCTCGAGCTCTTGGTAAGTGAAACGTACAATCCAGGGAAGGCCAACTGTATTATAGTTGACAAACGCAAATGCCAGAGAAGCGCTTCCATTGACGATTGGCATAACTTCCCTCCTCCATACTTCCACATTAGATTTCTGAGAATTAACAAATACATTAATGAAGGACCGCGGCCGTTGATTTTGCCTTCATGTTGCCATGACGACTATTATGAAAATAAATAATAAATTTGATAGTCAACAAATCGCTACTGGCCGGGTTCATATATTAATATTCTTGCGACAAGAGCACGCTTTAACGACTAATTCGATTTATAAATGGTGTGTAAAACTCCCACCCCCGCACCCATTATGTATATGCAGCCACGTCATACACGGCCGCCTAACATAACCCTTACGTATGCCAGATCAAATAATTTAAGCCCTCATTTTGTCCCGAGCAGAGCCGCACGGGACTGGTGATGCAACCTTGCACCGAAGTGCGAATGCATAATGTTAATTTATATGGCAACTACCAGAGTGACTTTAATTTGAAGAGTCGCAAGGGGAGTCGAGAGCAAGGAAGAAGAGAGCAAGGGGAGAGTCGCTCCCCGTACGCTCTGGCGAATTTAGTAAAGGCCGCCTCGGTTGCCACCATGTCCGCGTGTCCTATTGGACCCGAATGGGGTCGGACCCGGGCAAACAAATCCGCTCGTTCGGGGCCCATAAGTGGACAGTCCCACAGGACGTGATTTAGCAGAGAAGGGTGGATGAGATTTATGATGCTTTGATCTAGTTGAAGGTATACATCAGCCACTGGTGAATGGTGGAGGTAGGCTGTTAAGATCCGCCATAAATAATGCACACTAAACTTTGTCAGTCATAACTACGTATTTTTTTCATTGAAATAAGACTACAATTTACAGATGGTGTTGGTTGGTTTTTAAAATTCAATTATTAAACCCTACGAAAATCAAGCCATAGTAGATAATAGTTAAATATCTTAAATTACCCAATTAAATCATACATAATTTTGAATATTTTATAGATATAATAATATTTTTATCTATTCTAGTTTGGCTTAGGCAGGGCTTAATGAATTAAAAAAAATGAACCTACAATACGTGTAATATGTATTCTTAATCCAACGAAAACAAATAAGTATGAACGAAAAAGTGTCCACAATTTTGTCGTATCACCCAAAGTACACCACACCTATTATGGTTTTGTTTAGGCAGGGCTTAATTGATTTTTAAAAACTAACCAACACCATCTGTAAATTGCAGTATCGGTTTAATAAAAACAAATACGTATGACTAACAAAGTTTAAAGTGCACTATTTATGGCTGATCTTAACAGCCTACCTCCACCCTTCGCTACTGTCTCATTAGCTATGGTGTAAAGGGGTCAGAAGAAATATTTAAGACTACTTCACTTTAGGCTGTATTGATTCTATTCGTGGCTATATCCGACTTCACATGCTATAGTTTAAAGCAGCGATACTCAACCGCGGCCCTTTAAACTCTTATGTGGGGCCCGAAACACATTTATTATCAGGAATTTCGTATATCTTGAGATTCGTTTCGACTTTGACGCACAGATAGTGACACCCGAAGAGGATTGTCATTATGGTCCACATCAGATCTGGTATAAGAGTGTTGCTATTATTGCACACGATTAATTTAAAAAATACGCATAATTTTTTAAATCTCAAAAATGTTTTGTAAAAAAGGGGGTTTTGTAAAAAATAAAATACAGTAAAAAAGTGTATCTATTAGAAAAACAACGTTCACCTAAACTCATTGACGTAAGTGAAATATATCAATACCTGAAGCGATTTCATTTAACACAGTTATTGCCATCCCAATTGACATTGCCAATGGCAGGTTAGTTTATGCACTTAGGAAGAATAAACAATGGACACACAAGTCAATACTGCAAAGATTGGCAGTTTATATGGTACTGTTCGGTTATCAGGAATACAGCGGAAAACACATTTTGAAAATACCCGATATACTGGATTATTTGTTAGTTGGGGTTAGTTTAGGTTAGGTTAGGGTTAAGTTAGGTTAGGTTTGGTGAGGTTAGCCTATAATGAGTATTTGTATCTATATCCTAGTTAGTTATAATGAGTATCTTTAGAATTATTTTCAAATGTGTTAATCTTGCCGATTTTTTGATTAAGGTGATACATCAGTGAAACGGCAGATAATTTTCATCTATAGGTTCGACGAAATTTTAGACTCGCTGCCACTCGGAGAGAGAACGTCGAGCTGGAAACACGTCAATTTGTTTCGTGATGGCGACGGGCGTATTAATTCTTAAATCGTGTAAAGATAACTAAAAACGTTACCCATTTACTTTAAAAAGAAAACATGCCAATGAATATATTAGTGTGGTTATTGATAGAACAATAAACAGAACATTAAATGGACACATGTTGGATTTATATGACAAATTATATTTCGTTTGACATGCGTCATTCGCCACGATCTTTTTAGACCGTACCTCAACTGAGGTATAGCCTTAATATTTTTTTAGAAATATATCTATGTAAATAAACTAATATGCGATATTAATATAGATTTGATAAAAATTACTTGCCTCAAGAAATTTAATACCAGCTCGTCCTAGAGGATCTTGATTGACAGCAATGACAGCTTTATTCAGGAGAATCTCTTTAAACTGTGGACGAATGTTTGCCAAATCGTTGGACATCAATAGGGGTGCTGCCAATATTGCCCACACTGCCATCTGGACTTTGCTTTGATCATAACTCAAGCCAAAGTTTCCGATAATGAGCTAAAACAATTTTGATATCATTTGAAAAAAATACTGTTCAACCCCACATGTATATTAGCCACCTTCCGAAGTTTTAATTTCTTGGCAGATATTTTACGAGAAAGGAGTATTATTATCCATGTTCTGGATCCAGACCGGCGTCGCTAGAGGTCCCGTTTTTTTCGAGACGTCCCATTTTTATAAACAAATAATTACAAGATAAAAATAACTTTTTATAAATACTCGTACAACGTTTTTAAATTTTCTGTTGAATCATATAAACTTGACTTGGCTGGCTTAAACGATCAACAAAAATTTATACTTGATAGAAATAATACTGAAATGTCATTTTGACATGTCATATTGATTTCTATAGTAACGCACGTATATATTAATAATTTAGTTGCTAGGACCCCAGACCCCTAGCAACCAATAATGGTGTCGAAATAACTTTTCATACAAAACAGAATTAACTGAAAAATAATTCAATTCTACTTAAAGATGGCTAAAAGTATTAAAAAATGCATTGGCATCGTGTTCTGATGTATTCCAAAAGTTTCAAATGTCTAGCTAGTCGGGGAGTTAGTTAAAAATCGATTGCAAGATTTGTACCGTACAAAGAACCACCGGAAAAATAAGAATACGAGCTAAGAAAAACATTGTAAAATAGATTGTCCGTGCGGGACATTGACGATTATTCAACAAACACAAAAAAGACGCTTAGGTAAAAACAAATCAACGCGATGGATGCATGCACTAATTTACACACTAATTTCATTTATTTTAAGCATGTCAACCTCCAATTGCTATACCAAACGGGTATTTTCTCAAATGAATTTAAAATAGTCAGATTCAAGAAACAGATTCTCTATTGAGTTGATCTTCGTCTTATTGTGCCATCCCCTAGCGAAGGTCAGCCACCATCAAGGCGATCTTAGATTTGTCGTCTGCTACTCGGAACAGTTCAGTGGAGCTGCACTCATACCAATCACGGAGGTCCAACGCCGTCTTCTGCTACGCTTACCATTGATCTTTCCTTGAATGACAAGTTGGGGAATGCTGTAATTTTGTCCTCTCATAATGTGGCCGAGGTACTGCAGTTTCCTGGTTTTGATACTACGCAGAACTTCTCGGTCCTTCCCCATTCGATTGAGAACTTCAACATTTGTCACACGGTCAGTCCAAGGAATTTTGAGGATATGTTGATAAAATCGGAATTACTTGTTCGATTCAACATTATATAACAGAATTTTACTAATACGAGTACATTAAGCAGCAGAAAGAAACTCTTCAGGTAGTAAAATCTTCAGAAAAGTTCAAATAGGCGAGTGTCAAATAGGAAAAGATATTGTTTAATATTATTATTTTAATGGGTTTGTAGTTTGTGTTGAGTCATTTATGATTGATATTATATATTACAAATATTGAACTATGCGTTTTTTCATGTGTCTCGACCAACACAATCGATTTGTTAATATAGGTTTATTCGCATAATGAATCAAGAAAATGATCATGCTTACCATATCAGGGTCGTTCCAGTGTCCAGGGCCAGCGTACGTTGCCAAGATTTTAGATTTGTCTCCAAAGTATTTCAATATTGTAGTGACACTCGCCCATGAGTCTTGAATGTCAAGGAAATTCCTCCACATATTACAATGTTTGATGATAGAGTCGAAGTCAACCTAACATAGACAATTAATTAAAAATAACTCAAGTATAATTATTGTGGTTAAGGTGAATACTCGGCCCACCAGAGAAAACTTGAGACATTGTTTTGTGATTTACTTTTTAAAGTGGTTGAATTAATACATAATATTCTCAAGATAAATATGTTGTATTAAAGCCAAAGATAAACATACAATTAAAAAAAAAAAACATTATAAAATATGAATTTTTTTAAGGATTCCATCTTATTATTACATATTACTATTTTATGGTATTTTTTATTTTAAAAGTATAAGTAACTTGAAATATTTTTTATTTATATCAAATCAAACTTTAGGAATCAGTACGGTTACCTCCACCATATAACATTAGGGAAAAGATACATTGGTGTCTGCCCTTGCCGGAGTGTTCCGTATGACCCACCACGGTGTCATAAGACACATGATCTACTTCTTCATATCAAGCTTTTCGCCGTCCAATCCAGGAGACGGCCCCAGGTGAAACTCATCGACGTCCAACTCTACACCTCTGATGAGCATCGTGGATGCGTCACGTACCTGTACGATCAATGGAGTGTGGATCCCAGCCAGGAGAGGGAACGCCTTCTTATAAACTAAACTATACGGTGGGTAACAAGGCTAAACAAATTCTAGCAGCATGTCGCAGTAGCGAAGGGTGGAGGTAGACTGTTAAGATCCGCCATAAATAGTGCACATTAAGCTTTGTTAGTCATGAGCATTTGTTTTTATTGAAATAAGACTACAATTATTATTGACAGATGGTATTGGTTAGTTTTTAAAAATCAATTAAACCCTGCCTAAACCAAACTATAATAGATAAAAATATTATTCTATCTATAAAATAAAATACTCAATGTTATGTATGATTTAATTTCATAATTTTAGATATTTTATAGATAGACGAGTATTTTTATCTATTATGGCTTGGTTTCGTAGGGTTTAATTGAATTTTAAAAACTAACCAACACCATCTGTAAATTGTAGTCTTATTTCAATGAAAACAAATACATATGACTGACAAAGTTTAGTGTGCACTATGTAGGGCGGATCTTAACAGCACACCTCATTCCTTCGCCACTGGCTAACGTAACGAGGATTTTTAGTTATAATATAATAAATATATATATAATAATATAACTCGACTGAAACAATATCATTTTTAATGCTCTATTCAATAAATAGTATTTTTACATCCATTCCTGCGAGTTCTTGGTAAACCGGCCAGCTGCATGAATATAGCATTGGTCTTCCAGTTTTATTAATGTGCATTCCAAATTCGGGATAACCTGTAGATCACAAAAATCTGTTATATGCTAACGCGTCTAAAGCAACAAAACAACTGGACAAATGCCAACTGAACGCCGGCAAAGATGAATGAAATGCGTGAATAAATCCTTTTACAGTGTGATTTGAAACAGAGACTAGCCAACATGACTACTTACTTATGTGTACAATGCAATAATTATTCTCAAATTGCATAATAATTTTATTTTATTTAGTTTTTACATTCATTTTAATGACGCGCTTTCGCATTAGAATCTTCCACTAATATTGCGCCAAAATTTCTATAAACTAGCAATATACATCGAGCCATAACGTACGTGTATTTCATCATGCTTTTCTATAATCTTTTTCGGCGCCAAGGTGACAGTCGTCCAGTTATCCAACCATCAACATGATGTCACCAAATTGACCCATTTAATCAAACTATTTGACTATTTCCGAACCCTGCTGATACAGTATTTTACGGTGTAGCTGCGTGATTTTGAAAAGAGACCCATAGATGGCGCTGCCCATTGACTGATCGCCGCAAGCTCTATGTAGACGGATTAGGTTTTCGATTACTCCGTAATTTTTATCTTTCACAGTATTACAGCCAGTCAGTTTAGTCTGATTAGCTCTGACCGTTTTGATCATACAAGTCCTCTATTTTGATCTAAGCAAATACACAATCGCGATTCGTTTCTAGTGATAAGTGTGGTTTCTAGTTGTCAAATTTGATACCTACCTGAACTGAACTAAACTTTTGGAAAGTTCATCTTGTTATTTGGTTGAGCGAGTCATCTTGTTAATCTGTTGTACTCGTGTATCGTTTGAAATATTCTCTGTGCACTCTGAATAAATAGTAAACCGGAAGTGTTTATAGTTTTTAAATTTTAAAAAAAAACGTAGTATAACCGCTGATTTGTCTCTTCACAAAATCTTTGTGATTTTGATTTAGGTACCAAAATGTATTTTAAAAAAAAATATACCCGTATCCATTTCTTCAAGTTCAACATTGCACCCGTCGATTTTTACATAATCTGCACCCCATTCAGCAAATGTTTTAGCGTCTGTCTCTAAATGTCCCAAGATCCCTGGATAACCCTCGCAAGTTTTAGTTCCAAAATCTTCATATATTCCGAATTTCAAGCCTTTATTGTGAATCTGCGAAAGATCAAACCATATTCAAAACAATATCAATAATCAATCGTGGAAATAAAACACTAATGAATACGTGTATTAAATAAGGCTCTAAGTACCAAAAAGTAGTATTGCCTGTAGTTACAAAATACCGAGTCATTGCAGTAAAATTTCATGAAGCAGACCTTTTGAAAAATGTAGTTTTACAGTGTGAAGCAATCACGGCAGCTTCTATAATTTTAGGTATTAAGAACTCGCAAGTGTCAACACACCATTGTCAGCTATTTTATATTGAATGCCGTTGACCACTGCAGTGCTAATTACACCATTATAAATAAAACACGCCAACGGACTTACAACGTCGACAGGTTTAATTAGTTTGCTGTATTTTTTTGACTTGCTTGAGGCACTTAAACTAGCTTGAGGCACTATAAAAATGTCAGTTTTTATGGTTTTGGTACTTAGCGCCTTAATTAATACACGTATTCAGTCTTGATTATCCAATAATACTCACGTAATCTCCGATGAACTTCATACCCCTCGGGAATCTCTTCCTGTCAGGAACCAATTTTCCATCGGCATCTCGTTCCATCTCAAGCCAGCAGTCGTCAATGCCAACATACTCGTAGCCGGCTGCCAAATATTCTTCGGAAACCATCAAGTCGGCCGTTTCCATGATTAATTTCTCACTAAAATAAAATATTTTATCATAAAATATGCACAATAGTCAATTATTAAAGGAGTATTATTTTAAATATAGCCAACCTTATACATTCGTCTGGACGTGCGTCGCAGTCAATGACGCACCGATAACGTTCCCATGTGAGCCAACCCATTGGCGGAGTCAATGCCACCCCATTATCCAATCCGCTGGCAGCGTTCACCAAAAGAAACGCTAATACGGCTGTGAAGGACTTCATTTTGGTGTGAGCACTACTAAAATAATAAAATATTACATTAATGAATGTTTACAAATATAATAGAAATTGCAAAATGAAGACACTCAGACGTATCTCAATCAAAACTGTCATGGGTTATATGAGATATGAACGTATCTGATAAATCGGCAAAATTGAAGATATGGTCACGTGTGAAAGATTAAAAAAGGTAAATTTTGAAAGGCACACGGAGAAATTATGAGCTAAACTAGGATCCCACTCATAGTGATGCACAGAAGACCCGACCCGTTGGCGTATGTATGCTGACATATTGTAAATTGTAGATACGTGAAAATTTCACGGTAGCACAGTTCACCGTGAGCTTTCTATCGAAAAAAGAGGACGTATGACGTATTAAATACGGTCTCCAATTTTAGCACATTCAATATGAACATTAATTCAATTTTCATAGCCAATTTTGACAAAATTCATGAATTCAAGAATGAAACCCTAACCTAACCTAACAAATAATCCCGTATATCGGGTATTTTCAAAATTTGCCGCTGGCTTCATGTAGACCGACAAGAACCATGTTTTGTTCAGACATGAATTTTATCTCAGTACTATAAGACCGAAAGAGGTTGGACACTCTTTATTTAATATACGAACATATATTTCCGATACAACATTTCACGCTGAAGTGTGATTCGGCGAACTGCATACGGACACATTTCCGGACACGTACCTCTCGAATAAAGGAACGATAGGTGACTACTATCGTAAAAGTCTGAATATTTTTCTTTTTAACACTATAACCAGTAATAAAGTAGGAATTAGATAATCATAGGAACACTCAGGCTTTGAGAAAATCACATAATACGTATATTGTCACCTCACCGGGAATCGAGTTTGGAGTCACTGGATAACAAGCCAGTGCGTTACGCATTGCACTATGAGTGCTGCAATAAAAGTGACTACCTATACCTGAACATAACAGTGATAACAATATGTGATATTCAAATAAAAACTATCCAAACAAATAATGAAAAGGTACAGCACTCGAAAATAAGCCTTGTCGTCGAAATTTTAAGGAATTATAACAATTGAATTGCCTATCCCTTTATCCGATGCCAATCTGCAACCTGTATTAAATAGATTGTCCAAGAGACTGATCCGCGACACTCCATGAATGGGTACCAATTGTACAAAAGATGACTAACATCCAGGAGAAACTTGATGACAACAACTGTACCTTTGACAATTTTTCTCAAAATCGGCCGATCATCAAGAATCAGTAAGGCCAGCAGAGAGTCATAACATGGAAAGCCTTATTTATATACTAGAACCCATAGTAAGCCATACGTGAAACAATGCGGTGGAATGGATGATCTCTGATGATAAAACATGCAAATGCTAAGAAATGCAAAGTGTGGAACAAATAGTTTCATTGAATACCCAACCCAACACGGCATACGATCGACACCCCTTTAGATCTTTCAGTATTTTCTTAAATCACTTTTACAGAATAATTATTCAATTATGTTTTGTCTCAATTTTTGACAATATTTAAAAGAAATCATATGACCCACTTTTGAATACAATTCGCTACCTGAAAGCAACATTGGCAAAAGTCAAAAATACTAGTTTCGAGGTAATTGAACTTTAATATTTGTGTCATACAAATGAATTAGTTAACTATAAGTACGTTTATTTTGTTTTTTCTACGTTTTATAATAGATAATAATAGGAAAAAAAATGTATAACATTATTTTTAGTAGCAGTTACCCCACTGTTGTTTGGAAGTTACCGGAAAATTTCATAAATGCAACAGTGTTATTTGTGGGGTATTACAATTTTAAAAAAAAATCAGAGAACCATTATGTAGGTAGGTATAGCTTTCAGCAATCGATTGGCATACTTAGCTCACAACCGACTTTTTTCACTTTATATCACTGTTGCTTTCAGTTAGCGAATATTACGTAGGTATATTACGATATTAACATGTTCTGCTTAAATACAATTTAAATATTTCCCGGTATGTACGACTAATATACCTAATATTTACTAATATACTTGTACAGCCAATTATTGATTGATGAATTTATTACACACCTTAATAGAGTGCTGGAGAAAACTCAAATGGCATCCATTGATTATTTTACTGTTTTAAATGATAAAGCACTTGCAAATAATGTACCTACCCACAACAACTGTACTTAGATACAGCATTGCCAACATCTTGCCAGATCTAGCATTTTTAGCTTGCAAAAATGCATCTAGCTTATGGCGTTTTTATTAGCGTTTTTTTGTTGCCTTCAACAGCTTTAAACGTGCTAAAAATAAGCTAGATATTTTGTTTATTTATTTAGATATTTAATGAAGGTTGGTCGGTACTCGAGAAATAAAACAACATATTGAAACAATAGGAGCATTCGTGGCGTTATAGTGATATAATTGTATCAGACGTATAGTATTTAATATATGCTTAGGCATGTGTCATCGGAATGACGATTATCGGGGATTCCACTCTCTGGTATTACCTAATGATTAAGTCTTATCTAGGTTGTTAGATTAATTTAATTATGGTTTAACAATTTTGGAATGAGTTTCTAGGAAAATGTGGTGTGATTTTTACCCATATACCATTTTTTTTTTTAATTTTTACACTTTTTTTATGTATTTTTAGGCCTTTTATAGACAAAAAAAGGTATTGAAACTTTATTTTCATTAAATCTAGCATTTTTGCTGCCAAATAGCTTGTTTTCGTACCCGTGTCTGGCATGTTTTTGTCAACGACAGGTTGGCAACACTGCTTAGGTAGGTCTTTATCTAGAAATAATTTTTAATTACATTTTATAATCAGTTAAATATAATGATAATGTTATACAATTTGACAAAAGAAAATTCATATCATATTTTATTGATCGAGATAAAACAATAATAGTTGAACCTGTTCAGGGGGCGAGTAAAATGTCGCCGTATGCCGTAATGGCCGTATAAAAAATGTCGATTATCATCACAATCTTTTGACTTTGTAGGACATTGTGAATATATCATTATGGTGCCATATCTTTTCTCGATCTAGGGGTCAACATTTTATGATGAAATAAACATAAAATATATTAATACCTGTGTGGGTCTTTTCTATACACAAGGCGGCTATCGACTGTAGCTTATCATATTTATGAATTGAGGTATTATAATTATTGTTACAATAATTTAGCCGTTAAAACTGTCTATCTCGCTCTACAAGTTAACACAGCCAAGAGAGGTACTGCTAAAACAGTACTTTTTGACAGTTTAGAGTGTTCAGGCGGTTAACTTATTGTAAAAATCAACCACCCAATACATAAATATGATAATTTACCGTCGATAACCGCCGATAGCCACCAACAGCCGCCTTGTGTAGAGAATAGACCCAGTGGTATCTATTATTATTGTAAACATTGTTGTTCGAAATAATTGAGAATAAAGCCATATTTAATTACACCTGGTGTCTTGTCAAATTGTCATCTGTCAACACGCGCATTATGCGTTTAGTTAAATTATTATCTAATATTATAAAGTAAAATATACTCGGTAAACTTATTGCAATACCGGTATTCAGAGAACCGGGATACCGAAATACCGGTTTTAATAATCTAAAATATCGGTATTTTTTTAATTAAATAAAGCAGATAAATTAAAAATACTATATCTCAAATAACTGAATCGCCACATAAAACTGAAATCATCATCAGCCGGGGTCAATCCACTGCTGGATGAAGGCCTCCCCAAGCTTTCTCCAACTCTCTCGGTCCTGTGTCGTTCGCTGCCACGTATTTCCGCCGAACTTTACCAGTTCGTCAATCCAGCGACTTTTAGGGCGACCCTGTGGCCGTTTCGTACCCCTTGGGTACCATTGGATGACGGCATTTGTCCAGCGGCCGTCCTTTCGGCGAGCAATGTGCCCCGCCCATCTCCATTTCAGCTGTTTGGCAACGTCTATTACATCGCGTACTCTTGTCTGCTTTCTAACCCATTCGTTTCTCTTACGGTCCTTTCGCGTGATGCCCAACATGCACCTCTCCATGCCTCGCTGTGTGACTCTTAGCCTTTGGACATCTCTCATGTTGAGGGTCCACGTCTCGCAGCCATACGTGAGCACGGGTAGCACACATTGGTTGAACACCCTACGCTTAAGACATAATGGTAGGTCACTCTTGAAGATACTATTCAGACGTCCGAAAGCACTCCATCCCAGCTTTGTTCTTCGAGCAATTTCATCGTGCATGCTTCCGTCTATGGACACCTGCTGTCCGAGATAGATGTAGCTGCTGACTTGCTCGAGTTGGGTTCCAGAAATACAGATAACCGCAGGGTCCGAAAAACAGTTCCTCATTACTTTTGTCTTTGAGACATTTATCTTTAGACCGACCGTTTGACTGACATCCGCGAGTTCTTGCATTCTGCCTTGGAGGTCTTTCGGGTCTTGTGAGAGTATAACAATATCATCTGCAAAGCGCAGGTGACTGAGGTGCTCTCCATTAATTGGAACACCTTTTTCCTCCCAATCAAGTTTCCTAAATAAGTCCTCAAGAGTAGCGGTGAATAGTTTAGGTGAAATGGTATCACCTTGCCGGACACCTTTGTTAATGGGGAATTTACACGACCGTTTGTGGAGTTTCACGCATGCTGTGGCATCACTGTATATACTGTTCAATATGTTTATGTAGCGTCTGGAAATTCCTTGGTTGCTAAGGGCGTCTATAATTGAGAATTTTTTGATGGAATCAAACGCCTTTTCATAGTCTATAAAACCAAGATATAATGGCAGTTTGTATTCCTGAGATAATTACAAGATAAAAAGAACTTTTTATATACAACGTTTTTAAATTTTTTGTTGAACCATATAAACTTAACTTGACTCTCTTAAACGATCAAAAAAATTTGTACTTGACATGTCATATTGATTTCCATAGTAACGCACGTATATATTAATAATTTAGTTACTAGGACCCCAGACCCCTAGCAACCAATAATGGTGTCGAAATAACTTTTCATACAAAACAGAATTAAGTGAAAATGAATTCAATTCTACTTGAAGATGGCTAAAAGTATTAAAAATGCATGGCATCGTGTTCTGATATATTCTAAATGTTTAGCTAGTCGTGAAGTTAGTTAAAAATCGATTGCAAGGTTTGTACCGGACAAAGAACCACCGGAAAAATAAGAATACGAGCTAAGACAAACGTTTTGGGGCAGAAAAAGTCTCTACTTTGGTTTAGGATGGAATATTTGTTTTTTTGGCAAGAAGAGCTAAAAAACCATGTCTATTTCGGTTGCTCGATGGTTTTATTTAATTTTGTGTATAAAAGATGACGGCACTGAGGAAACAATTAGGGTGCTATAAAAGAATTGTTGTCTTGATATGTTTTTAACGAATACCAGTATTCAATATGTAATACCGAAAAACCGGTGTTGATATTTTCATTCCTAGCTTTAGTTGAGTTGAATAATTGCTCCGTCTCTCTCTCATACGTATAGGTACATCTTTGTTACGGTGTTTTAAACTTTATTATTTTTCTGTGAAGATGTTTCATCAGCCTGTCTTCTGACTTTGTAGAGCACGCCATCACTGAACTCGTTCATTTGTCATACGGCGACGCTTAGCTGATAGTTTTTTCTGATTTATTTTTTTATTGATTGTGTATATTACTTAAGGTAGGTACAGTAGGTTACAGCACCCTATCCCTATTATAATTACTCTTAAATCTCTTAGATAACACACTAATTTCTCAGTATCACCCTACTATAAGCATCTGCCAAACTATCATGAGAGTATAATTTGTTTTCTTTCACGAACCGATTAAAATAAACGCATATGTTTAAAGCTGCGATTACATTATGATCATGTCACATGCTGGCACGGTGACTAATTTAGTAAGTATATGGTTTCGTCATTTCACAGAATATTTTGAATGGTCACTATCTCTATAAATTCTATAATGGAAAGTGCCAACTATAATTCAGTATTATTTTGAATTATTATTCATTATTTATGGAAATTTCGATTAATTTTAACGGTTTCTACATCTACATACGTTAAAATTACGTACGATAATGCATCTGTAGATAACAGAATTCAACCAGCAGACCATAGATAATAGACGTAAACACCATACATAGATAATAATTTAATAAAAAAATCTAAGTATAGAGAAAAAAAAGCACGCGTTTTGACGTGAGTCGAAAATGTGTAGGCATGCAGAACATAATAAAAAACGTTCATAACGTCATGCGGTTGGCGATGTAGCGCGATACGTGTGACGTGACCTCATTGTTGTTTTGGCCATTTTGGTAGATTTTTCTAACCTGAAAATGTTCATTTAAGGGGGATTTCATCAAAAGTTTCGATTTCATAGAGCCATCTAATCCCCGAATTTTTGTAATTCGGCCATGTTGCCATGCACTCAAGTGTGCTTCAACCGAATTTATATGACTAGTCAAGAGTGGCCATGAAAGAAAGGAACACATAAGCAACATTAAAAATTGCGGTAGCTAATACAAAACTGATAATTATTAATTATCTAAGTAAAAACATCTTCACGTTGACAGTATGGCATCGCAAATTTTCTAAATGCAACAAATTGGTTTTTGTGTTGACCAGATCGGGTGTTTTACTTTTTTTCTTTATTTCCTATTGTTTTATTTAAGTAGGTACTTCAAAATTATCGTTGTTAGTGTTATTATTATATAAAATCGCTGAAATTAATAAATAGGTACCTACCTTAACCAGTGACGTCCCTAAACAAAATGCCGCCCTTAGGCAGCGCCAGAATACCGCACCATTTTGTTATAGAATTACAGTATTTTTTATCATCCTTTCATGACTCCAATATCTGAGAAAGGTGTTGTATGGATACATTACTAACAAAATATACCACTAAACCCAGGGAACTCAGAAATAATGGGAACTGAAATACCCAACCGGTAAGGCTACGCAAGCAACCGATCTCGAGTAAGGTAAACCTAAACCGCGTGTTCAGAAAACGTCACTCTAAACTTGTGCGTCGGCCTGACAACTGCTCTCAGTGCTCTCGGTTTTATGTTCATTTAAAATTGAAAATGGCAATATGTTCAGTAAAAGGTTGTAGTAGCGATACAATTATGAAAAATAAAACAAATAGCGCAACTACATTTCACAAGAAAGCAAATTTTTATTTTTATTTTGAATATATATGTCAATATCTTAACAAGCATTAAAATTTATTTTACGCATGGTATTTGACGTACGCACAAACAATATTACTTGTATTTGGAAAGTAGAACGCACACCATTGTATGCACATAATACGTGTGCTTTGTTTTAATAACAGGGCCGCATTTCAGACAGGGAATATTAGATAATATTTATTATAATCAATTATAACTGTTTTCGTTTATCATAATGATTTATACAGTTGCATATGCAATATACATAGGTAAATGTGCATTTATTTACTGTCAATATTCATTTTAATCATAAAATGAAGAGATAAACCCACTAATTACATATTACAAAGTTTAACGATTTCAAATATTTTGTGAATAATTAGTGTTATTATACTATTGACTTTTGGCATAACAGATTTCCACGGGACCAAGTACGGCGTACGACTTGGACTTGGAACTCATCATCAGGGATGGAAGGCCAGTGCCTTACGCACTGCACCACGAGATCCGCCGATTATGAATTTAAAAAAACAAACACATGGCTAGCTATATTATTCCAAATTTTAAAACTACGTCGACATACCTAATCTCCATCGGCAATTTGACATAGCCATGATCTTTTTATCATTCCAAATAGGTACCTTGTTTTGGATACCCATCTCGATTGAATAAATCGTGTATAATATTTTCTTATTTGTGTCCGTACCGTCGTTTTTCATATTGAATTTGTATACGAAAAATGAATAGCGTGTAAATAGATCTAGAGCTTTCAACCCTGTTTTCACTGAAACCTGCTAACCGGGTAACCGCGGATATGTAAACTAACCTAAAACCGGGTAAAATTATTAGTAGGTATATGAACAACTAAAGAGACAAACAGCGAAAATAGCGTGTGAAAGCTTTTTCATAAACGTCGCGTCGTAACAAATAATCAACAACTCAGTCTTACGCTCAAGTAATAAAATCGCCTGCCTAAATTACTTTATTACTTACTTACCCTTTAAATGGCTTACTTTTATTGTTGTTGATATAGTGTTAGTCAAATTCCATAGAATAAATAATAGCGCGGCGGTCTTTAAGGATTATGCGTGGCTCAGATATCCCACGGCAAATCTGTGGAGTATCGACAACTGCATTGGGTTTTTTGCTTAATCCCCTAAATTGGGTTGGTACACGTCTTGTCTTGCCCGTAAATAATTTTGTTTGTATACAAATATATTGTAAATAAGCAACCTAACCTAACCTAACTGCTAACCGGAGAGTAAGTAATTTTCCTCAGGTTAATAATAATTGGAAACCCTACATGAGTCACAACACCCTACATTTTTTCAACCCTTACCATTAATAAAATGTGTATTTGATGGATGACAGTAAGTTAGGTATAAGACAAAAATGTATACTTTCTGTTAATATATTATTATAAATGCGATTAATGTTATACCTATTTAGAATTACCTGTTGTATGTAAATATTGCTGTACCTTGTTATTACTTAACCTTATATATTATGTGGCGTATAAGTTGAATGGGATTTTTATAATTATATTTAATATTTTTTACAATTATTCTGTACAATCTGTTATTTATGTTCATTCATTTCATATAAATATACTTTCTACAAAATCCAATTAATATCCTTTTTTCAATTTCTAGAAAGTATATTCCTAACTAATTGTGTGTGAAATTAATAAGTATGTGTGTTAATTTAAAAAACGCGTTAAAACACTAATATTAGTAATATGTAAGTATTTAAAATATGTTTCGTATTAAATCTTTCTAATGAAAAGTAGTCATCAATAATGTGGCTCTGTGCGTGCTGTGAAGGTCATTTTTGTGCGTCCACACATTTACTCACACTTCTAAAATCCTGCTTCACTTTGAACCG
Source organism: Rhyacophila brunnea (assembly GCF_057557595.1). Taxonomy (NCBI): domain Eukaryota; kingdom Metazoa; phylum Arthropoda; class Insecta; order Trichoptera; family Rhyacophilidae; genus Rhyacophila; species Rhyacophila brunnea. Next base: position 10,372,988 of record NW_028232816.1, on the reverse strand, counting down.
TTTGCAGGATAGGAGATTAGAGTTCTATTTATTTTCTTTTCTGTGGCTAAACCTAATTTAAATGCCATCTCTACTTTAATAGACAATATTGAGAGCCCACGGATTCAGATACATTTAAAAATACTACACCTGACAACTTGCATGTATCATTGCTGCTCACCAAGGACGTGTCATCCAAGGACAACGGGAGTAAACTAGACATCACGACCCCGACAAAAAAATACCGTCCTGTTAAACCTATTATGTTAATTAATACATTTTATTTTCAACCAATGAGCTGAATTTCAGCTAAGCTGTGGTACCTACCTATTTCTATATATACCTAATGATTCTCCTCAATTTGCCACCTTTCGAGTAACTGCCGCCCCCAAGCGACGCTCATTCTGCCTAACCCCACAGGACGTCACTGAGCACAGATCGCGATGCTCTTTTGTGATAGCCAAGTAACATGCGACCCTTCGCCATATTGGATAAATAATCATTTTTATTAGGAAAAACACAAAAAATAATCGGTGTGTGTACTTATGTACGCGCGTTAGAGGTTATACTTCTTTGGCGTAACAAAACAAAAACAAAACTTGTGATAAACTAAATTCTTTGACTAGCTCTTAATTATCTTGTAAAATTACCATAAGTACCATACCGTGGCGTAAAGGTAGTGCGTTCGGCTGATAACCGAACAATCGGTGGTTCTAATTCGATCGAGTGCGTTTTTTTTCGTGTGAAAAAATAAATTATGTGTTACATGTCACACGCCAAAAATACACTCTTTTATCTGGCTTACAGAGCTTTGGCAAGATAATACAATTTTAATGCAACCACGATCAAACTATGTATTTGGCGATAGTACATATTATTGGATTATATTGTATTGTGGTTGAAAGCCATGCAGTCGATGTGATCTAAATTTCACTTGGCACTCACGAGCAATATCTATAATATTATTATATTGGGATATGAAAACCATTAAAGAAAGTTTTTAAATTAAAAAAAATAATATTATTCCTCGACCAAAGAGTTGCAAATGTGATATCGAAATCTCCACGTAGTTATTTGAAAATGGAAAACGATTTTGACAGCCGCTCCGAGAAAAATCGAAAACAAAAGACATTCTATGAAAAAAATGGTCGCCCGAAAAATCCGCGCATGCCAAGGCCTGAACAAAAACGATGCATGAGTGCGAGTGAAAAAGTATTCGGCACCCTTACAATCTCTGCGACACGCGCCAGAGTAAGATAAAAGGTCTACTAGCTACAAGCCAGTTTCCAAAAGTATCGCCATCAAATCGGGGCGAAACGATTCACATAGCGTCGATAACTTGCGAGCCCATGTTGATAAAATTGATATTTTTTGTGTTAAACATAAAGTCAGTGGTAAATATTTTTGGTTAAAAAAGTAGAAAAGATGGTTCTGTGTGTTGTCCTAAAATGTGGTAGCCGTACTGATAAGCAAGAAGATGGTATTACGTTTCATAAGTAAGTTGATACATGTTCGTGATAATTTATTTGTATTTTATTAATTATTTTAATATCAGTGACCTAGTGTTTCTTTAAAATAACATACTCGTAAATTATGGATATCTTTATCTAATGGTTGCATTTTGACCGCTTAAAAATACTATATAACGTAAAAAAATAGAAAATTATATTTTAATTCTGAGCGTCTAGTGCGAGCACTTTGGGTGAGCACTAGTGAAATGGTCTATGGTCTCGAACATTTGTAGACGAATGCGTTCGCTCGCTTACAAACCAAACGCAAGGCACGCGGCTTCATTTAGCAATGCAACGGGTGGCGTCTAGATGTATCTATAGTCTAAGGCGCATGCGCATTTTTTCACTATAAAATATCGTAGGGGTATAAACCCCCCCCCCCTCGAGAACCTTTCAAACGGAGGTAGAGATAGAGACAGCGGCCGTCGAACTCACTGAGACTATTCTCACAGTGAGACGTCGCTATATTCCGAAAATCAAGAAAAATCCCATCAGGGTGGATCTTAATGATGAGGCCAGAGAGCTCATCAATATTAGAAACCAGCTACGCAAGGACTGGAATAAAGCTAGACGTACAAATCACTTCATCAAACGTGAGATCAATACTTTGCAAGGTAAAATCAAGAAGATAGTATCAGAACTACAAGCCGAGCATTGGGACAATAAACTGAAGGACTGCAGAATTTATACAGACGATCCGCGGAACTCGCTCTGGGCACTATCCAGGGCGATTAAAACGGGCCCGTCTGTCATAAAGCCCCTCAGGCAGAACGCGACTAGTAGAAATTTCGTATACTCAGACCTCGAAAAAGCGGACGCACTTGCCGATGCGTTCGTCAATAATACTAGAATCCAGTCGACACCGACTCAGCTACTAAAGCCTTGGTGAACAACTCAATTCTTGCATTTGCGAAAGAAGACATCGATCCCGTTGATGTAAAAATTGTTGAACCGCGCGAGATCTCTAGATTTATCAATACCTTGATCGCCAGAAAGGCACCCGGACGAGACAATATCACAAATTACATGTTGAAACGACTTCCCGAGAAGGCGCGGATACATATTGCTAAGATCTTCAATGCATGTCTGCTGCGCGGATACTTTCTAAAGACCTGGAAAACGGCTCACGTTGTTGCTATAGCAAACCCTAAGAAAAACCACTCTCGGGCTGTAAACTACAGACCTATAAGTCTACTAGATGGCATAAGCAAACTTTTCGAGAAAGTGATCCTTCGACGCTTTCTTGCATACCACAATCAAGTCCTCCCGGACACCCAATATAGTTTCAGGAAGGGTCTATCAACGACCCTACAACTCTCCAGAATTACCGGGATTGTGATGGCCGATATGAAGCAGCGCAAGACCACTGGTATGGTTCTGTTGGACCTCGAAAAGGCATTTGATACGGTCTGGCATGACGGTCTAATCCACAAACTTTTTACCACGAACATGCCCGTGTACATCACATAAATCATCCAGAACTACCTGAGCGGTCGAGCGCTTTTTGCAGTGGTCAAACGGGAGAATTTATCTCACTGCACTATCGATGCAGGGGTACCACAGGGCAGTTTGATGGGGCCTAGGCTCTTCAATCATTTCATAAGTGATATGCCAAATCCCGCCAACTGCACACTGGCGCTATACGCAGATGACACAGCCATCCTTTCCACCAGCCGCCAGACTGACACGGCGATTAGGAACTTAGAAAAGGGCACTCGACATTTAACTGATTATTTCAGTCGCTGGAGACTTAAAGTTAACGCGGAGAAGACGGAGACGATTCTCTTCTCGCAGAGCCAAAAATCCTTTAAAGGAAAAATTACTGTTTGTGACATCCCCTGTTCATTCAGTAACACTGTGAAATACCTCGGGGTATACCTTCACCATAGATTGAGCTGGACACCTCACCTATTTGAAGCCAGGCGAAAAGCCTTTATGGCGATGGGGGTTCTTAGACCCATCTCAACCGTAGAAGTTGTCTCTCAGAAGAAAACAAAAAGGCACTATATAGCATGGTTATTAAACCAACCGTGCTGTATGCATCCCCAATTTGGACTACTGACATCACCAAATCCAATTTAAAGATGCTGCAAACAATAGAGAACAGATGCCTTCGAATCGTCTACGAACTCAAGCCTCACCATAGCATCAAACGCATCAATGCAAAACACGATGGAATCGACATTGCCGAAACCATAACTAAATACAGAGAGACCTTCTTGAATAGACTGACAGAAGGGCCTCATAAGAAACCTACACTATTTGCCAACAAAATTCAAAATTTTAAGCACAAGCGCAAGGAAGCTAGGCTCCGTCATAAGATGATGCCCCCTGACTCTCCAAATCCTGATGATCCACCCCCTCCTCACTCAATTACAGGTACCTCTTCCACAGCGGATGCGGCGGGCAGTACTCTGACCCCGCCGGATCCCTTCCAGGGTCTAGCGGTAGAGGTAAAAGAATGTTTGCAAGCCCTAAGAGTTAAACTAGGTAGCTTTAGAATGTACATCAGAATGAGACTCAGGCTCAAAGCCCAGGTGAGTGCTAAACTTGTGGAAAACAGAAAACGGGGTATACCCCCTAGGGACTGGGCGAACATCTTTGATGTTATAAAATGATCCACACAAGATCATAATCTCAAGCCGAACATCCCGCTAAAGGATGAACTTTTTGTTTGTTGGACCCATAAGGACAATATTCGGAAGAGGGTTTTTCTTAACTATTTCCCTCGAAAGACTTGTTTGAAAAGCGAAGGTAAATGTAAATTCAACAGCTCAATACTTAGCTAGATTACATGCGGGAAAGGGCATTAATGTACTTACAAGACCCAACCCTAGAAATAATAGTCAGGAAACCGAGGTCTGCCTCTCAGACCTCACAAGGTTTCAGTTAGAAGAAAAGGTAGGAAAAAAAAAAACCCACCCTCGCCAGCGGATCCGGCTCATTTAAAATTTGCACGTAGAAGTCACCGGAACTCTGACAAATGTTTTGATTTTCTTTTGAAATAATTTGCTAGAAAACTAGAATTTCCCTCACAATACGTACAATACAGTAACTTTATTATATATTTGGGTATTTTTTTACTAAACAAAAAAATTTTCCTCGATAATTACAGCATTTCGTTTCGTTGTTCAAATCGTAGTTTGAGGGACTTTTCTAAACTTGGCAACACCACCATTCGTCAGGAATGAATTCATCATAGGGGAGTGTTTCCGATGCTCATAAAAATAAGTTTACGGTTAGAAAACACACCAATTCAAACCTTATTGAAAATATAATCGCCACTTTTCGCCATTAGAGACGCCACTTCCTGGTGCATAGTAATTAAAAAATGTTATTTAACAAAAACCTCATTAAAACGCAATTAAAATATTACATAAATTATATCTAAAAATTAAAAAAATATATTTTTTAACAGATCGTCGTATTCGTTTGTTGCAATTATTCAAAATAACCGAATAAAATACATTTTTATTTTTCGTAAAAATCGATGTTTCTTAGATTAAAAAAAAAACATTATAACTATAATGACTACATTGACAATATAGATACACTACTTCCAAGAAAACTTATTAAACAACATTAAATCGATAATTTTGTTTCAAGAAATTACTTGGAACAATAAATGTATCTAATAGTAAAACCCTTATTTTCAGCCGTTTTTTCTTATTTGTCGCTTTCTCTTTGAAATAAAAAAATATATTTTATTTTTCCCATTGTATTTAGATAGGTATCGATCGATTAAAATATGTTTAAAGCATTAATTTGATAATGAATTATAATGAATTTCTATGCGTCTCCCCCTTAAAGGTTCAAAACGTGATACGGCAGTGATTTCCAAACTGGGAGGCGCGAAAAGTTTAACACAGATGTAACAGGTTTGCAGTTTACAAGTGTATAGTTCATAAAACGGCCGCTAGTTATAAACTACATAAAAAAGAAGTCCTACAAAAGTTAGGTTATTTGCAAACCTTTCCAACAAAGAAGATATGGAGACTAATTTTATTATACATACCTCACTTCTATACTATTGAGAAGTGCGCTAGCTATCTCATGAAAAAATGATATAGTAGTATCCTACCCATATTACTACCCATTTAGTAGAAAAAGAGCACTTTGTGCTAATAAATAAGCACATCAATCGCATGAAAAACAAATAAATTTAAAAATGAATATAAAGTAAAACCTTATTTATTTTCTTAATTAAGCTTTTTTTTTCTTCAATTTTTTGTATTAGTATTTGTAGACGTAAAAATATGTCTGTATTATTTTATGGAATAAAGGGAGGTGGGAGGCACCAAGATTAGATTTTTTAAAAGGGAGGTTTAGTAACATAAAGTTTGGAAACTCCTGTAACTGTAAAGCTCTGGGATGGGAGCATCAGTTTGATAACATTTTAAATACCAAGAAAAACGACGTTATACAATTTTTCCGTAACGGCAGCTTACTGTGACAGCACATAACGTGATGATAATGTATTCGAACCTTCAGTGGCGCACTCAGGGGGGGGCAGGGGGGGGGCAGGGGTGGGGCAGGGGGGGAAGGGGGGGGGGCAGGGGGGGGCAGGGGGGGAAGGGGGGGGGGGCAGGGGGGGGCAGGGGGCCCTGGCACCCCCCAAAAATGAAAATTATCAAAATGATTTTTAAATATTGAAATTGAAAGCCAATACACTATAAACTTTGGGCTTAGAAAAATAAAAACACGGCATAAAAAATGATTTGTAATAATTCTCCAGCACCCTTTTTAGAAAAATTTCTTAGATTTTAATTTCTAACACAAAAATTTCGAAACACTAATGTCAGGTTTTTTTAGATATATATATATATATATATATAGTATAAGTACCCTTAATTTGAACTAAAACACAATTTGAAAAACGTTTATGTAGTGTTTCACACTGCCTTTAATCTTAGTGGTAGGTAGGGGGCCCACCAAATATCCTAGCCTGAGGGCCCGTTTTAGGATGTGGGGACCATGGTGTAGGTACAGTGCAATAGACAAAAGACCGATAAACGAGAAATTAGGCTGTGAAGAAGACTTATTTACATTCTCCTCCTTGCCCCCCCCCCAATATTAAATCCTGGGTGCGCCACTGCGAACCTTTATACATCTTCTTCATGTCTCGCTCTCTTACACAATTTCATGCCTATGTTTTCTTCTCATGCGTTACAGATAATGCAAGACAAATATTATATAAGGCAGTTAATAATTATTAATTATTTTCATCTTCACACAATTTTTCTTAATTAAAAATTCTTATCAATGAATTTCGACAACAATACAATAATAAATAAATCAGATTGATTTATCTACAATCAACGTTTATCTAATGTTCGCTGAAGATGTTTATTTCATAACCTAATACTTAGATACCATATTTATCAGCTGTTGTTATTTCAAAAGGTAATTAATAGGTAATCAATTAAGTAAGGTAAGTCAAATTAAAAATTTAATCTAGGTTAATATGGTGTCACAATATATACATATAAATTATGACATAATATTGTGAAGGTACCGGTCATATTAGAAGATTTTTATCTATGGCACAATTTAATTATATAACTTGTTTTCGCCACACCCGTTATGCATGCGTATATTATGACGTAGCAAACGTTAGACGCCCTCGTTGTGCTGAGTGTATCCCAGAAGCTACTTCCCAATTTCTTGGTTGACGCGCACTATAGTATGCTTGGTTCCTATTCTGATATAAAAACGGTATAAACACAGTGAGAAAAGAACTTTCTCGCTCGCGGTAAAATTTTTGAAAGTTAGTAATTTTCCCAAATCACAATGACCGACCGGTCCGACTGAGGGTCGGACTGACTTGTGAAGCTGTTCCTTTTCAAACAACATATATGGTGACACTCCCACAGAATGTGCTCAACATCCTGCAATTCTCCACATAAGGAAATCGGAGATTCTATCAGTACAAGCTGACAGAACTTGGATGCAAAACCATCGTGTCCATCGGATTGGACATGAAATATCGATATTGGCATAATTTTTAACTCTTCATTGTCTTTTCACTCACACACCACCTCTACATCTCTACACGCAAGTAAGCATTTAGGATTTTTATGCGATAAGCTGGACAATTCAAAAATCCAAATGAACCTACACTCTACGTCTCGTTAATGCAAAGTATTCTTGATTATAGGTCAGTTATCTAGAGTCCTTATGAAGTTTCATACAAACTTATTTTAGAGCCAGAAAAATTTCTTATATGCCTTTATTTTAACACAAATAAATATTTTGCTTTCGATAATTCGTCAAACGATCATTTTCCAACTGCTTTTCATCAAGGTATGCTCGCTTTTAACTCTCTTGAATCTCGTAGGTCTTTTCTACTCTTGAGATATATTTTCCTCCTATCGTGATGGATGGTTTCCAATCCTGGCGCTTTAAAGATTTATAATTTATATGCATCTGTCAATTACCTACGTCAGGGGTCGACAGTTTGTCAAGTGAGAAGAGCCAAATTGTTAAGGAAACAGGATGACAAAGGTACCAGAGAGCCGCATATATGTAATACACATACTATGTATACGGATATAGATTTTTATGGGGGGGGGGAAGTTCAAGATTTTTTATTTAAAAAATTATAGAACGGCGTCCATATATCGCTTTTGATAACTTGGCACATGGCTACTTATTTTTAATTGAATACATGATTGTAAATTTTCATCAGTTAGTTTGCTTCTAAGTTTATTTTTAGTTTGGTTCATAGATGAGAATATTTGTTCGAATATATTATAATAATAAATGTGGGGCCAAAGATTGTGAAAATACCGAAAGCACAGTTCCTAGCTTTTCTGCATCTGGAGTGAACCAGCATCACTGTGTCTAACGATGTCAAGTTAAGTTCATTTACATTTATTACAACAGGACGTACGATAAAAGCTAGTGTAGTCTTGTTTTCTCTGAACTGGTGAAAACGTTCACCAAAACAGTTCTTCATATTCATCATCTCATAAACGCATAAATTATAAGGCTGCTTGAGATGAGGTGAAATTGGAGTTTATGTCTGAAGAGCCGCAAACATTTGTGCAAAGAGCCGCTTATGCCAACCCCTGACCTACGTGGTCGCAACCATGACCTATTCTAGACAAAAACCGTTTCCTTATGTGTCAGGTTAATCAGGCACTATTACCGATGGGTGCGACGCTAAACAATGCGCTCGCCAGAGACAAGTTCCAAAAAGTATACCCGAAAAAGTATATTAAGTGAAACTTTTCGAACGGTAAATAAGCGTGTGGGTGAACACGAGAGGGCATACCGACACTACACGATGTCAGCAATTGCCGAGCACTCGATGGATACAGGACACAGATTTGACTTAGAAACCAAGATACTGGGTCGGAATAATGGATATTTCTCACGATGGGTAAAGGAGGCCATCGAAATCCATAGAAACCCTGAAAATATTAATACGGATGATGGGTTATGGTTAAAAACGTCATGGCTTCCGACACTATCAGCAAAATCCAATATTCGATCCGTTATCGCTGGTCGCAACGAGTGACACATTACTCTGAGCAACGTTTGCATTAATATACCTATACGACACTTCATTATAACCCATATATCTAGTATCTCTTGATAATGGCCTCTGCAACGAGCCCGAAACGTCAATTAAAGAAGGAAGAAGTACACACGGTGGAAACCCAAAAATCTATTACGACTTCTCAAACATTGTACAAGTACCAAAAGTTTATCAATTAAATTATTCCTTAATAATTGAAATTGAACCAATACAACAATGTAGGAATCTGTTTGAAGTATCTACGTTAAGATTATTATTTCATAAGCAGATACGTGTGAATGTAGATGGCATATCTAGCAGCTGCTATTATTTCTAAAGCTATTTAAATAGGTAATCATCTTGTCAAATAAAACCAGGTTATCGTGCACATGAGTGTAGATAGTAATACTGACATGTAATGTTGTGTAAGTACCGGACATATCAGAAGAGTTTTATCTACGGCATAATTGAATTATATAACCATGGTGATAAATCAATAATCTGACACCGATGTTAATCGCGGAAAATGTTGAGCAAGAATATGGCCATTTACTTTAGGTAGGTACCACAATATGTTTATGGGATATCAGTTAGTCCAGGCTCCCATAGATTTTTCGTATACATAATATGCAGAACGTATTCTGACAATTGATATGGGTTCTAGAGGTCACCAAAATATATAATGTCGATGTTGCCAGGCGATATTAATGTTTTTTTTTTTTTATTTGGATTTTAATTTTTTTTAAGACCCACCGAAAATTGTTCTGAGTTCTTCAATAAAACCAAGACCGAATCACGGATCGATTAAAAATGCAATAATTGTACCGTGCCATCGGCATGGTCGTAGAACGGTTCGTCCCATTTGAAAAAATAAAAATAGCGGGTAGTGCAATGTGCAAAGGATCCTCCTTAGCTCCAATTATTTTATTTAGTAGCATTTTTGTATAGAATCACCCATATTGGTTTCATTACTACATGTATGCATATGACATTAGTTTTAGTATTATGTTTAATCCAGAAACAGTGTAAGTGGCATATACAGGTGGGTGAATAAATGAAATAACGATAACCTCACTAAGTTGTATAATGTTTGAGGCTTTCACGGTTATTTTTTATCGTAGTAGATTTTTGGGTTTCCACCGTGTGTCCTTCTTCCTTCTTTACAAGACGTTTCGGGCTCGTTGCAGAGGCCATTATCAAGAGATGATATATTTTATGATGACACACTAAGTAGGTACATATTTATTAAAAAAAAAAAAACTAGTCAAATGTTCAAACCGTTTTAATTAATTAACAGTTTTTGCAAACACTACTGACACTTTTGCACAATGATATACATAACAAAGCCAACAGAAAAAGGTATTTAATATAATTGTCTACATGGAATAAACTGTTTTCGTTAAAACATATATATAAAAGCTAATGCGGGCATCTGCGGCACAATTAGCCAAAACATTGTGGACATAAGAAATCAAAATACAGAGGGCGTTCACAACATAAGATTTACATTATAACAAATATTACTCTGACGAGAAGAAGAAAATAATATTAAACACCGATAATATAAGATTAAAAACAGTAACTTTATTAATAAATAAAAAATGGTTTATTTACACATTCTTTAACAATATATTATGTTAATCTGGTGGAAACTCCTTAATAATAACGAGATTCTTAAACCTTGGCAAAGAATCTCTTCAATAAGGGTGTCTTCTTCACTTCATTAGATGCTGGCGACTTCTTAGATACCATTTGAAATTTGTACATTTGAACTCCTGGAAATACAAAATCATAATAAAAAACACTGGTGAAGTGTATGTAGTTTTGCCACGTTGTAGATAATCTCTATATATATAAAAATCTCGTGTCACGATGTTTGTGGTCGAACTCCTCCGAAATGGCTAAACCGATTTTTATGAATTTTTTTATGTATATTTTTAGGTATGAGAATAGGTCAACAAGTATATTTCATACCGCTAGGTGATTAGGGTATCTCTATCCAGAAAAATTTTTCTTTTATTTTTTTGAAAATTTCTTTTTGTATTTTTTTTATTATTTTTCATCAAAAAATACCTATAACCCAAAATTTTCACCCTCCTACCCCCACCCTCCCATTTTTTAATCGCGACTATATATATAAAAATCTCGTGTCACGATGTTTGTGGTCGAACTCCTCCGAAATGGCTCGACCGATTTTTATGATTTTTTTATGTATATTTTTTAAATATGAGAATAGGTCAACAAGTATATTTCATACTGCTAAGTGATTAGGGTATCTCTATCCAGAAAAATTTTTCTTTCATTTTTTTGAAAATTTCTTTTTGTATTTTTTTTATTATTTTGCATCAAAAAATACCTATAACCCAAAACTTTCACCCTCCTACCCCCACCCTCCCATTTTTTAATCGCGATTTTATTATTTTTGTATGAACAAATTTAATCGTCGTTCGTATTTCAAACAGAACAAAATTATTTATGTTGTTGAATGACAGATGGCGCTACGTCCGAGAAGAATTCAAGAAAAGCGTCGCGTCATTTTGACATTTCATTCGGCATATCACAACGCAGTGCGTGCAAAATTTTGTACGATTTATTTTAATTTATCTATTTTTATGTGCGTGTATTACAGTGCACAATGCCAGCAAGACGCAAGGGGGGCCATTTGGGCCGTCGAACGAATAAAGCAACAAACATGCAAAATAGTAGAGCAGAAAGAACAGATGAACAAATCCAACAAGATAACAAAAACGTGCGTGTAAGCATGTCGCAATTGCGTGCATCCCAATCACAAGAGGCACGAGCTGAACGAAATCAACAACAACAATTGGAACGGAGCCAAGCGCGCCGGTTCGTAGTTAACACACGCAGAGCAAATGACCGACAACGCCAACAAGTACATCGAACATTTACATCCGTTTCGTTCCTTCGTCTCGCATTCGAGTACGAGCCAGATATTGAATATTCCGCTCATCCGAAAGTGCTGATTGGTGCTATGGACAAAGAATGTCCCCATTGTCATGCGCTCAAATTCAAACATGAGTCAGCTGGGATGTGTTGCGCATCAGGAAAAGTGCAACTACCAGAAATTGAGATACCACCAGAATCATTGAACGGCTTGCTCATCGGCACGGTTCCAGATTCAAACCTGTTCCTGAAGTCCATTCGCACATTCAATTCATGTTTCCAAATGACTTCGTTCGGAGCAACAGAAATAGTTCACAATACTGCAGCAAATGGTCAGCAATTCCATTTTACGTTCAAAATCAAAGGCCAAGTATACCACAAAGTAGGTTCATTGCTGCCAATGCCAAACGAGCCACATAAATTTTTACAAATCTACTTCATGGGCGGTGAGGACATCAATCATGTAGATGCACGTTGCGGCTACAATAGTCTCAATTCGCCTAATGCCAGGCGCATCGTCGGCGAACTGGACGCCCTGTTGAATGAGCACAATGAATTATTGAAATTCTTCAAAGCACACATGCACGAATTGCAAAGTGACAATCACACTATTAATTGTCATCAATCCTGATAAAACACCAGCTGGAGAGCACATGCGTCGATTCAATGCACCTGTTGTTGACGACATTGCTGGAATCATGGTTGGCGACCGCACATCGACGCGAGAAATTGTGATTCGAAGAAGAAACAATAATCTGGAGTTCATCGCTGACACACACCGTTCATACGACGCTATCCAATATCCGCTAATTTTCTGGAAGGGACAAGACGGATATTGCATAAACATTAAACAATGAGATCCTGTCACAGGTAATTCATTCATTATGAACATCATTACTCATTTTGAATTGAGAAAATGAATGGTTGATGTTTTTTTGTTTTTATCGGCGGTCATCGTCAACAGCGCTCTATTCCTCTTTCTGTCACATATCCCATCCCCACACACTTATGATACATTCGTTATTTTTTATTTAACAACCAAAATATTCACTAGAAATAATTTATATGGCAGAACATTGTTTGCCGGGTCAGCTAGTATATTTATATAATTTTGAAGCCTTATTATCCTTTATATTTATTTTAAACATTTGATGACTGCATAAAGTATTTTTATTACATAAAATAGTATTCTTTTAAACCGCTCGATCTAATGTTTTAGAATATAGTCATATTTCAGTACATGTGCAGTGATGTTAAAATTGTTTAGATTTATTAATCTTTAAACGAATTTATAAAACCATTAGTAAAATTTATGTTAACATTATACCTATAGTGAAATATTTACAATAAAAAAATATATTTTATAATCTCTGTGATCCCAAATTTGACAAGAATTAGGCATTTTATTATTCAAAAAATGGGCACGATTACCACATTTGAAGATAATTCTAAAGATACTGATTATAAACTATATCTTTGACCATTCAAATGTGATAAATATTCTACGAATAATGATTGTTTTATAATAGTTATTGACCTAAGAAGGTAGTATTTTTTTGAAAAATGCCATTTCTAGTGGTATTTCCCAGTGGTTAAGCTACAACATACGGCCGTAACCATAAATTGACAAACGATAAATGAAGTAGAGAGTAAGATCATGTTAACGCGCGTGTTTGAACATGTACCGATCCGAAAAAACAATCGATTGTGCTAAAAAGTTGATTATGCTCCCCTTCGAAACCTCACTGAAAGCATCTTGTATTACAACTGAATGTACACGCTTTTTATATTATGATCACGACTGGTGTGATCGACATTAATTCATTCAACAATCGAGCCGTTGGAGATGCCTGCTATAATAGTAACTGCATTAAACATTATATAGTTACCTACTTTGATTTAATAAACAAAAATCGATTGCCAAAGTAGCTTGATTTCAAAGAGCGCTGATGGGTATGTATTAAAATGACCAATAGTTGAAATTTGTCGCTATTAGTATGTCACACCGTAGCATATTGGATAAATGCGACGATTGGGGCGTTTACCCGTGGAGATGCAGGGTTCGATTCCCGACCGGGTGGCTTACTTTTCTCAAAAAAGATTTTTTCTATTGGTTATAATATACTCTCTCAGAAAGTGTTTTTCCAAATTATATAATGTTCAATAATCAGAATGATATATTCTGAAATCTTGTGAAGTATTCGTTTGAATAAAAGAAATAGTTAATTGTAACCGCAAATTGTAACTGCATTAGTTACAATTTTGACGGCTAGAAAATTACGAAACTGCCGGCAGCGTTTTCTTGCTTGTTTTTTACTGTGATCAGTTAGAATTGTTAGTTTATCATTTTATTCTCCCTATTTCTTATCAGCCAGGTTCTTGGCTTCCGACAATCTCACACTTGATCATTTTTCTTACCGGTAGGATTGACTTTGGTAGTAAATGTTCCAGCTCGATTTCCATCAGCCCTTAACGTGAAAACATTCGATGAGAATAGGTCCTGTAAAATTAATGAATATTTATTAAATTAGACATAAAACTTCTAATAAAATTAGACCCGACTTAGTTCAGACAATTTAGAATAGGCAGTGACAATATTATTTTTAAAAAAAATGGCTTGTTCAGAAAATTGGAACAATACTGTACTGGTGGAGAGTGTTGCCAACAGTCCCCAGTTTCTAGATTCTAGAAGTTTCTAGACATTTTGAGAAAAACTAACTTATTTCTCAACTCTATATGGTACACCCACGATGGCGCTAAGGCGCCGGTCTATAGTGTCGAGGGTCCCAGGTTCGAATCCTGGGTCTGGCAAGTACCTACACATATTGTTTTTCAATTTGTGTATGAGTCAGAGTATGGATCTAATAGGTTGAGAAAATGACTGACACCCATTTCTCGTAAAAATAAAATCTGTTGATACAAACCTCCACTCTGTGGAGGCCTATATGATCCTATTAGGATCGGACATGGTCAAAAAAATGGCATTTTCCATTTATCAACGACAACAAAAGTAAGCTGGCTCGCACATCGAAACTCGTCTGGTCTGCAACGTGTCGAATACTTCGATGTGCCATCATCGTTATTTACAATATATACGTTGCCAAATAGAGCTCCGCACATTGGTGGAATGTGGCTTTTTAGTTTGAAAGAACATCTAGTGCTGCTAGCAACAAATCGCATACGTCTCAGGCTGCGAGTCGAAGCCGCCAGTACGCACACGCTACGAATTGGTCATTCTTGGTAACCGGACAAAAGAGAACATGACAAAACAGAAAATGACAAAACAGAACATGACAAAAAATAACAGTCAGGGGAAAAATGAAACATTATTTTTTGTGGAATCTATTTAGGTTAGATTACGTTAGGTTAGGTCATTATTTCGTTGTACCTAGTCACCCAATCATTTTGAACATATTATATTGGTTAAGATGAGATATCCTAAGCTTGCCGGCAACACCGAGCTAAGTCCCGTTTATTTGAGGCTTTCTAGCGATTAGGAATGCAGAAATTAGGTATATAATTTGATTTATTATGGCGTATGGAAAATCTGTGCTAATAAAAATCTATCAATACAATAGATATAGGACAATTTCAATATTAAATTTATATTTTTCCTGAAAGGTCATAGTTATATTTATCGTTGTTCTGTTTAGTCACTGTTCTGTTTTGTCATGTTCTGTTTTGTCACGTTCCGTTTTGTCATGTTTTGTTTTGTCATGGAACCGTCATTCTTATATCGTCGCTGCATCCTACAAACGACAGACGATTTGATTTACGGCTGTGCGGTAGATGAGGCGAGTTTAAATGTGCGAGCCGGCTAAGTGGTAGGAGCTGAGTAGACATGGAAAGGTCCAAGTCCTAATAATACGGTGAAATGATTATTATGACAGCATACTTACAGTAACAGTGTAGTCGCTATTGCCGGACAGGCCGAGTTCTTCGTAAGTGAATTCTGACGTCCTAGGTGCTCCGTCTGTATTGTAGTTGACAAATGCAAAAGCGAGGGAGGCTTTGTCGTCAACAACTGGTAACACCTCTCTCCTCCATACTTCCACCAGGTTTTTCTGATAAAAATAATTTATCAATTAACATATTATATTGTTGCTTGATTTAATAAAACGCAATTTTTTTTGTAATACTTATTCCACTTTAATAAATAAATTTGGACCGGTTTCGTCCGCCTCAGTTGAAAATGTCCCTCTGAGGCGGACGAAAGCGGTCAAAATTTATTTATTAAAGTGGAATAAGTATACCCGATCCTCTTTTTGGACGGCTTTTTTTTGCACGGTTTCGAAATAACACAGTTTAAAAAAGTACGAATTATTTTTTATTTACACTGATTTTTTTGCTTTTACACGGTTTAAAAAAACTAAAAAGAATAAAACTACGTATGTATGTACATATTTATCAAAAAAAAAATGCATTGCTATGGACTACACGCCACTGGTGGATACATAATATGTTGTCACGGGATGCCACCCAGACATACATACGTACATACATGGCGCTACTAGTCAGTCACTTCGGTTCGATATGAGATACCCGCCGCGTGCTTCGGCGTCAGTGTCATTAAACAGCAGTAAACGGGCACGCTTATTTTCAAGTAGCGACACTGAAGAATATATTATTTCTCTATGCTAAATTTAATTTAAGACCTAATAGGTTTAGCATGTGGATGACATCCATTTCTCGTAAAAACAAAATTTGTCAATACAAAACTCCACTCTGTGGAGGTTTATATGATCCTATTAGGATCGGACATGGCCGGAAAAAAAATTATATAGAAAACTATGTATTTTTATGAATAAATATTTTTATGTATAAATAATAAGTAAATTCGATTTATTTTTGAGATCAAGAATTTCGTATTTTGAGTGGATTTTAAGTAATGGAATCTATCTACCATTTTTGTATGGGCACCGTATCTTTTTTTATACGGTTTTGTTTTTGGCGGTAGTTTTTGGAACGTATCCCTCGTGCAAAAAGAGGATCGGGTGTACTAAAAAAAATGCGTTTTATTAAATCAAACAACAATACAATGCAGTTCCACCATGAATTGACAGTTAACAAAGAAATTAACATATTATATCTGAATTTTCATTTTAATTACTACAGTAATAATTCAGTAATTAATCAGTGACAGAATTTAAAATTCTGCCCTCCACCCAAAAAAATATTAAGTGATCATAATTTATATTACACCTGAATTAAAATAATCACTATTGTCTACACACACTGATACGCACTTTGCATCCAATTAAATTAAAAAAAAAAACTAACTAGCGCAATCTGCAAATTGTATTTGTAGTTCAATGAAAACAAACAAAGTTTGACTGGCAAAGTTTCTGAAAAAAAAATGTCTGAGTATGTGCTCCGAACGGTAGGAAATGCTCATGGCGGTCCAACCAGCAGTTGGGCCAATCGGCCTGTCCGACCTGGTTGCTACTAGAGTTGGGTTTCGGGAATTTCCCAACGGGAATTCTCAAGAAATTTTCGAAATTTTCTATCCCAAATCTCGAGAATTGGAATTTTTAACATTTCGGGAAATCCCGGATCTCGAGAATCTTTTCTCGGGATTGGGAATTTTTTTATTATCAAATATCAATTGAAAAATCGATTTTCTATATGAAAAAAGCGGACAGAAAACAGAAAACGTTCAAGGACTGATCGGGGCATTTAACACAATTAAGCCAACGTCGACTCAAAATGAGTGCAATTTTTGCAACATCAGGGAATTTTGTGTATCAAAAGCGTACGCGATTGTCAGACGCAGCGATTGACAGTCTGTGTTTTTGAAATTCTATTTTAATAAGTAATGTTTTGAATTATTTTTGTTTTCCTACTTCTATTTTGTTTGTCTTCTTACATAATTAAAAAAAAATCATATTTGTCTGTCTGTTTTTACACTGATTTTAGGATTTTTACAGGTTTTTTTAAATTTCCCGATATCTCGAGAATCCTGTTCTGGAAATCCCGAATCTCGAGAATTCAAAATTTCATCATCTCGGGAAATCCCGAATCTCGAGATTGAGATTTGCTCGGGAAATACCCAACTCTAGTTGCTACTAAGGCCAATTATCTTGCTTTTAAAAGATGCGTCTTACTGCGGGCGTGAAGATCTCGTCACATAATTTTTGCTGACGTATGATTAGCTTCGTTTTTTTTGCTATATACACAACGTAACTTCATTTTCTTTTCGTAATTTCTTTGTGCTTTTCTCACCCTGGCACTTTGCATTAAAGTAAACTCATTAAACTCATTCAGAGCTCACTTTGACAGTCGCAACCTAAGTCTTGGGCATCTTCTCCCAGGACACTCCCAGTCCAATTGATTCAGATGCTTCACATCACCAATTGTAGGGTCCCGCGATACGCTCGATTAAAACCGAATGTCGTGCGGGGCGGGTTTCGGTGGAGTGCACTTAACTCCATTGGGAAAGTTTGCTGTGCACTATTTATGTAAAATCTTAACAGCCTACCTACACCCCTCCACCGCCGGGTCATACATATGTTGCTATAATGAAATCGTGGAATGTTTGGCTATGGAGAATATGCGAGGGTCAGTGGATTCGTCTTCATACAAAACGTACCTCGAAAAGTTTGATTCCAGCTATACCCATAGGATCTTGACTGACAGCAATTACAGCTTTATTCAGGAGAATAGCTTTGTACTCTGGTCGTACGGTTGCCAAATCGTTGGACATCAATAGAGGCGCTGCCAATATAGCCCACACTGCCATCTGGACTTTGCTTTGGTCGTAACTTAGACCAAAGTTTCCAATTATTAGCTGAAAATAATAATGTTTAACAATAATTAATACAGTCATACATAAAATATGTATTAATTTATCAAAAATCAATCCTTTAATAATTTAACTAGAATTTAGGTACATGGTAAAATCGAACTCTATTACAACGGTGTGGAAATAAATTTTTCTTCCCTTATTTCACACTATACGGTTTTAGCCGCACGGAAAAAAATCGAACAGTAAAAATCCGAATCGGCAACAAGTTCGCGCCTTTTCACACTATACGGATTCGTCTATTTATAAAACATTTAAAATTATGCAATTAAATCACACATTACTAAAATAAAACAGATAGAGTTAGAATAATATTATTATCTATTATAGTTTGGTTTAGGCAGGGCTTAATGAATTTAAAAAAAATTAACCAACAATATGTGTAATTTGTATTCTTAATCCAACGAAAACACATACATAAGTATGAATGAAAAAGTGAGCACAATTTTGTCATTTAAACTCAAAACTATTATGGTTTGGTTAAAGCAGGGTTTAATTGATTTTTAAAAACTAACAAATACCATCTGTAAATTATTGTAGTAGTAGTTCAATAAAAACAAATACGTATGACTAACAAAGTTTAATGTGGACTTTTTATGGCGGATCTTAACAGCCTACCTCCACCTTCGCTTATAAAAGTAGGCAAGAATATTGTTGTTAAAGGATTTAAAACCAAGATTCCGATGTTTGATTTGATGATACTGACCCGAGTGGATTCTTCCAATAGAACCAAACATTAAAAAATGCCTAGCTAAATACACATTATATTACGTGACCGGAAATTTGTAGGTATGCAGTTACCTCTTTGGGTCGCATAGTAGTAGAGACAAAATTCATGTCTAAATAAAACACGATTCTTGTCGGTCTACATGAAGCCAGCGGCAAATTTTAAAAATAGCCGATATACTGGATTATTATTTGTAATGTTAAGTTAGGTCTTGCCTAAATCAGCTATGAAAATTGAATTAATGTACATATTGAATCTAAGTGTGCTCGCACATCAGAACTCGCCGCATGTAGACAGAGACAGAGATGGCCGATGGCCGATGACCGCAGGCTGTGTGCATGCGCGGAATCGATATTTTTCGAGCTCGACATGCAGGCTTTGGCCAATGCAACTCGAGGCATGTCGCAGGGTCGCAGAGTCGCAGTTGCACCGGCCAATCTGCGAAGCTCCATTTGATAACGTTTGTTTCTTGGTTTACGATGACGTCACATCGACGAATTCGTCGTAAGACGCATGCGGCAAGTTCTGATGTGCGAGCCCTCTTCTCCTTTTTCGCGTTTGACGTTTGCCGCTAGGCAGATGTGCGAGGTTGTAGCATGCAACATTCGCTGGCAGTCTCAGAAGTTTTGATTTATGACCGTCAGGCACACAAGGCGAGTTGTGATGTGCGAGCCGGCTAATAAAATTGGAGACCGTATAGTACATACGATCATCTTTTCCGGTAAGAAAGCTCACGGCGAACTTTATTAGTATTATGTACCTACACCTACTAACTTTTAAACTACAGTTAAGCTTGGACTGGACATAATTTTAGTTAATCAATGTTAGTTAATGTTAGTTAATGTTAATATTAATGTTAATGTTTATGTTACTGTTAGAAATGTTCATGGGATAAACCGTGAAAGCTAGGTATTTGGTAGGTATTGGTAAAAATTACCATGTCCGGGTCATTCCAGTGTCCAGGCCCAGCGAACGTCGCCAAGGTTACCGACTTGTTACCGAAGTATTTCATGATGCTTGTGACGCTGGACCAAGAATCGTCAATGTCTCCGTAATTCCTCCACATATTGCAGTGCTTGATGATGGACGGCCAGTCAGGCTACAAATATTTCAAAACATGTAAAATAAATCCTTTATCATTACAGCCAAGTTCTGACTCACAAAAAATCAACGAAATCGTAATACATCTACAATATAAAAGCATCCACCAAATGCAATATACGATTATCTATTAATACCTACTATAAGTACTATCAACCGTGGGTACTTGATGGAATTTGAATCTAAATTCTAATGGATTTAAGTTTTGTACTATTTTTGTACTAGTTTTGGCCTTTCGGCATCTTCAGGCACTATGTGCACTCACCAAAAGGTAACACACACTGACAACGGATACAGTTAATTCTAACTTATATAACAAATGAAAAAAAAAACAAAGCAAAAAATATTTTTATAGAAAAGAAATAAAATAAAAAAACAACAATAATTCAAAAAAAATACAAATTAAGCAATAAAATAGAATTTTAAAAACAGAATATAATATAATGCATCGCTAAAAATATTTACATCTCTAAGGAGTGCATTGACCAGCCACACAGCTCTCGCTATTGGTGCCAGGTGAGCCTGACATGAGGAAACAGCTTTCACCCAATAGAGGTCATGGCCTTTGCGAACACGCATGTAATTGACGGGTGCATAAAAATTCAAATTTTCAAGAATGTCTAGATTTGAAACTATACCACGTGAGAGCAAGGAAAACTAATGCTTTAAGAGCAGAAGTGACCTACGAGCTTCAAGAGAATGAAAGGCGAGCATGCCTTGAAGAAAGTTAGTCGGAAAATACTCGTTTGAGAAGCTGTCAAAAGGAAAATAGTTATAAACTTTAAAATAAAGATGTCGAAGATTTTTTTTCTGAGCACGCTCTAAAACAAGCTTATAGGAAACCTCATAAGGACACCAGATAATGGACCCATACTCAAGAATACATTCAAAATGTGTAAAATCGTCAATACTGTGAAAACAGTGGCAACGTATTGGGAATTTAATGGAGTTAGCTAATGAGATATATCTGTTTTACATTAACCAATTCGCAGTAAATATATTATTATGTACTTAGAGCGGCATGCACAATCTAAGATTTCGATCCTAAGAATAAGTCGTCGAAAAGCATGACTTAACTATAGACAATCCTGAGTATAGAGTGAAAGAATCCTAAACCATATACTACTTTTGTTATGAACACGCCCCTTTCTGTATTACCATTTACCACTGACAGCTGCTGTCAAAATAAATTCGCATGTATAGACATGCGAATTGTAGAAAACAGTGCATACACTCAAATTCATTTAACAATGTATCTCAATATGGATATTGATAGTGTTAATTCGTTTGGCATGTACTTGCAGAATATTATTTTACTTTTATACGCCAGCCCGCAGAAATACAAGATGCCAGATGATACAATGACACTTGACGCTAGTGTTACCATGTTAAAAAAATATCTTGCGGTGCCTATGGAATCACGTATATTGACTTATAACGGAAACATAAGAGTAATATAATTAAATATTAATATGTATTTATAGTTATTGCATTTATAAAATGCAGTTATCATATTTTTGTCATCGTTTAACAATTATAAAATAATTTACGTAAACTATAGGAAAGATAATTTTTAAATATAGTATTATTTTCAATAGAAAGGACAATTTTTCTGCATAATGTTTTCTGCTAAGGAAATTTTAGTTATGACAAATGTTTCTGCATTCCGCTCTTAAGCATTTAAAATATAATAATATCTCTACGACAAAATCAGTATGTATAAAATTCGAATATTTTTCCTAGCAACTTAAAAGTCTCGTTAAAGATTTGGTTGTATTTTTGAGATTGTGCATGGGGCAGCTGTGATCATTGGGACGGACCTGGTTTTTATATTATAAATTAATAGAACAGCAATCTTACCGTCATTCCTGCAAACTCCTGGTACACAGGCCAACTGCAGGAATATAGTATTGGTCTGCCAGTTTGGTAGAGATACATTCCAAACTCAGGATAACCTAAAATGATCGTTGATTGTCACATAGTCAACTAGTAATAATTAAAGAGCTTTTTCTCCTGTCAATCAATATTTACACAATATCTTTTTTTTATTATCACTCCGATATTTTTAAAACACTAGTAATAACTTTTAGAGCTGCATTCATGGTCAGGGGTGTGCTTTATTTTCAAAATTAAAATAAAGTTTATTAATATTATTGTGTCTCACCCTGGCCCAGATAAAAACCACGTACCTACCTATATAATATAATAGGGTCTGCCAATTATTTACCATCATGCCCCCACATCCTGAAACTGGCCCCCAGACCAAAATGTTTAGCGGGCCCCCTACCTATCGCTAAGGTTAAGGGCAGTGTGATGTTCTACAATAGTGTTCCCCACTAGTATTCAGTGGAACCCTAAAGTTCCACTAAGTGAAATTAGGGGTATTTCGTGTATTTTTATTAATTTTATTGTTTGTATTGTTAAATCAATCTTGTATTATTGAGTTGTCACAACTTGGCATCATATTATTATGAAGCACTGATCAAGATCCCATTTTGCGGTAGTCAAGTAACATGCGACTTTTCGTCATATTAGATACATAGCCATTTTCATTATTCAGGAAATAAATAAACTAAAAATAATTATAAAATAAAATTGTACACTTGAAGTAAAATAGCGCCCCAGTCTACTTTTAAAAAGTATTTTAGTAAATTTTTAGAATGTTTATCTCACTTAAACCCCAGGCTACACCCCTGTTATCCCCACCTTGTGTGGACCATATTTCTTCTATTCTAAATTCACATAGATTTGGTGCGTACACAATAATTTCTATTAGTTCAAAACGTTCGTTCATTCATTGGTCGGCGTAGTGGTATTAAATAATATGTAACCAATGAGGTATCGACTAATTAGTATGGAGTGGTTATCAGTCAATGAGATTTTATATTAGGTTTGCCAAAACTGAATGTGGAAATGAACAATTTTCATTTGTATGTACGTCTCCATGAACGCAGCGAAAAAATCAAAACTCGTTGGCCTATGCCGTAATCCTGTTCATAATGAGTCCTGGAGAAAAGACCAAATAATAATCGCCCATTGATGAAGATATTCACATTAAACAAAATACTCTATTTCTTTGTTGAATTACGTAGCTATTGATTAATGAATAATTATATATTTACCTTTGTCCATTTCTTCGAGCTCAACGTTGCATCCATCGAGTTTGACGTAATCTGCACCCCATTCCCCAAACGTCTTGGCATCTATTTCCAAATGACCCAGGATACCTGGATACCCTGCACAAGTTTTGGTTCCGAAGTCTTGGTATATTCCAAACTTCAAACCTTTACTGTGAAGCTGTCGACATATAACAAATACATTTAAGTTAATGACAGTCTTAATCAAGTGAATCACAGGACCCTACGTTTGGTTATGAAACGTCGGCATTTTTTATGACTGGGAATTTCTCAGGAATAGTTAGATAGTTAAGATTGGGGTAGGACTGTTATGCACTCAAGCGTGATATTACTGTGAACCTACATGATTTCAAATTAAGAGTGCCTATGGAAGAGCGGAACACAGAGAGGATATATTAAAATGATAATAAATAAAAAAAACTATTTTAAAACAGCCGAATAATCTAAATGAAGAGATCTTCACGTTTGCGGTGTGAATGCAAGAACATTAGCTGGGTTAACAAGGCTGTACCTCAGTTGAGGCACGGTCTAAAAAGATCGTGGCTAGGCGATGTGCGGATTGCGGGTCGCGGGTGCAAATTACACATGCCAAACGAAATATAATTTGTCATATAAATCCAACACACGTCCATTTTATGTTCTGTTTATTGTTCTAGGCCCCAACCTGGGTTTCAGTGGGGGTCGGGTAATGCACCACGGCCTGGGGTCCATGGCCTGCATCTTCGTTGCGAATCCTACCCTAGTGGTGCTACACCTTGCCCACTTGTCGAGCGAACTCTTTGCCGTAGCGGAGGTCTCCGACCGATCGGGGAACTCCATTATGGTGGTCTCTTCTTACTTTAAATTCAGCGTAAACATCCTGAAATGCGTCGAGCAGCTCGGTAAAATTCTGTTTGCATGCCGCGGCAAACATATTATAGTGGGAGCGGACGTCAACGTTCAATCATGGCTGTGGGCCCCCCGGGGGCCGCGGTCTGGCCGGGACAATCCGGTGCCCCTCGAGGAACTCGTGGCAACTCACGACCTGACGGTGCTGAATAACTCTAATAGTCCAGCCACATTCTCTACCAACAATGGGGAATCTCACATTGATGTCACTTTGATATCCACTGGTTCTGCCGGACGCGTCGAGAACTGGACTGTCCATTTGGAAGCGTCAGCAAGCGACCACCGTCTGATCACGTTCGCCTACAGGACCGAGAGGGGCCACGCGTCTCTCGCTCCACTTGTGAGCGAGTCACTGCCGAGGCGTTTCAGGACCAAGGGAACCGACTGGGTACGTTTTGACCGCGAGTTTGCTGAGGGTCTGGACAGGATGGCCTCGCGCCCTCCGCCAAAGGACATGCACGCTGCGGCTGAGGACTTCACGAATCTCATGATTGAAAAAGCGGAGGGCACTATCGGAAGGACGACCCCGAGACCACCGAACCTCGCACCCTGGTGGAAGCCGAGACTGACAAGACTGAGAGACACGATGAGGAGGGCCAGAAGGGCCTTACAAGCAGCGCGAAGATCGCTGGAGGGGCCGCTGCACGCGGACCATCCGCTTGCGGTCACCTACAGGACCACTAGACTCAAGTTCAAAAAGGCAATCAGTAAGGCTAAGAAGGTGCACTGGAGAGAGTTCGTCACTGAAATAGGTGGCAATGATCCGTGGGGCCCCCCCTTCCGCGTGATGAAGCTGGGTTTACGGCCCGGAAAAGTCATGTCGGCGGTACGGCGCCCCGACGGATCGTTCACCAATAGCTCTGAAGAGTCCGCCACAGTCCTGTTGGATGCTCTTATCCCGCAGGACAACGAGTCGCTCGACATTGACAACGACCGCTTTCAGCAGCTTCGCGTCTATGCGCTGCTCCCCTTAAACACTCTGCGATCCGCAGCCACTACCATGTCCGAACTAGGGATCCTGTTTGCTAGCCTCCCGATTGGCAAAGCCCCGGGGCTTGACTGCATAGATAACGTGCTAGCGAGAAGGGCGTGGTCTCTTGCCTCACACGAGATCACGCAACTCTACAAAGAATGCCTGAGTAGTGGCATATTCCCCGACTGCTGGAAAAAGGGTCATCTCACGGTGATCCCCAAAGCCGGCAGTCGCCCTCCTTGTGACCCGAAAGCGTATAGACCGATTACGCTCCTTCCCGTCTTCGGAAAGATATTGGAAAGATTGATAAACAGCAGGATTGAGTCCCACCTGTCGGAAAACTGTCCAATCTCGCAGAGACAATTTGGGTTTAGACCCGGAAAGTCCACCGAGGATGCGATTCGCTTTGTGATCGATTCTGTGGAGAGCTCTGGCAAGGACCTCGTTGCCGGGATTTTTCTCGACATCGCGGGCGCGTTTGATACTGCGTGGTGGCCCTTGGTTCTGGCAAAGCTTAGGCTGAAACAGATCCCCGGGGACCTCTTTGCCTTAGTTCAAAGCTACTTCACCAATAGGGAGATAGCCTACGACTCCGGCCCCAGCCTGATTCACAGGAGGACCACCATGGGGTGTCCCCAGGGCTCCGTCCTGGGACCCCTTCTGTGGAACATTCTGTTTGACGACGTTCTGTCCCTGCCACTGCCTCCGGGCTGCACGCTCGTTGCGTACGCCGACGACTTGCTCCTGCTTGTTGGGGCGACGAGCCGACCGGCACTTGAGCGTGCAGCCACGGACGCCTTGGGCAGAATCCTTAATTGGGGGTTGCTGAACAAGCTGACCTTTGCCCCGAGCAAGACGGAAGCTGTCCTCCTCAGGGGTAGTTCTCGGGTCAACATAACTCGACGGCCGCCCACGGTTCGTTTTGGCCAGACCTCAGTGCGTTTCTCCGAAAGGGTTACGTATCTGGGAGTAATTCTTGATGACAAGCTGTCTTTCGTTCAACACGCCAAGACGGCCGTCTCTAAGGCCAATTCGGCCTATCAGAGAATGGCCCGAATGGCGGGCAGCAATTGGGGACTTAAGCCTAGAGCCCTAAGGTTGCATACGGTGCAATTTTCGTGGGAATTGCCGGTTACGCCTCCAGCATTTGGCATTCCCGAGTAAACTCCTTAACTCTCGTGAGACGCGCACTATTAAGCGGGCAGCGACTTGCGCTGATCTCGCTTACCAAAGCCTACCGCACAACTTCTACTGACGCGCTTGCCGTACTCGCGGGGGTGCTACCCCTCGATCTGCACGTCCAAGTCAGAGGATCGATCACCCTCCTCTTGAGGGGGATCAGCACAATACTCGCCGGTGTCCATCTGACACCACCGCAGAGATCCGAGGACGTTCCTTACAGAAAGACTGTAAGTGACATTGTGTACAAGACCGCATTTGCGGCATGGCAGGCGAGGTGGACCGCCTCCCCCAAGGGGCGGCACACTTACCGTTTTTTTCCAGACGTATTCTGCAGGCACCAAACTAGAAGACTCCAACCTTCGCACTGGATTAGCCAGTTCCTCACCGGCCATGGCAACTTCGCCGCCAGACTCCACGAGTTTGGCTTGATAAAAGATGGGCCGGGTTGTACCTGCGGGCATGACCACCAAGATGTTAAACACATCCTCTGGGCTTGCCCGCTTATGGAATTCGAACGAGCGGAGCTGTTTGCCAGGGTCCGTCCTCACACGGGCCCAATTGGTCATGGAGATCTGGTAGCAACCGAGGCCAACTTTGCGGCATTTGAGAAATTTGCAGCGTCGTATGGGGAGCGGGATAGTCTCGACTCTTCTGTAGACTCATCCATTTCAATTCGTGACACTCAGTATGCGGGTACACAAAGCGCTTAACGTCAGCGGACAGCAGAGCCAGTCAAAAACAAACATTTTCTTTCTTAACTTTCTTCTTTAAGCACTACGGTGCATGGTTGCAGCATCAGTCCCGTGCGGCTCCGTCTCGGGACGGAATGAGCACTTAAAATCACTTCTTTCAGACACGTTTAAAGCGTCATAGAAAGCGGCCGTGCATATCCACGGTTGTGCATATATGACGGGTGGTGGTGGGAACTTTAACGTATGTTCTATTAGTAAAGCATGCTAAAGTAATTGTGGCCAACTCAGCCTATCAGAAGGTTGCTCGCCTGGCGGGCAACAATTGGGGCCTAAAGCCTACGAGGCTATATTCATGGGCATCGCTGGCTATGCCTCCAGCGTGTGGCACACCAAATACTTTCCAGATGTCTCGGTGAGACACATGACGAGGAGACTGGTGCCGACCCACTGGACTGGTCAATTCATGACTGGCCATGGAAACTTTGCGGCCAAACTGCAGGGGTTTGGTTTGGCAGGACATGGGTCGGGTTGCTCATGTGAACACGACCAGCAGGACGCAGAGCACGTCCTGTGGGACTGTCCACTTATGGGCCCCGAACGAGCGGAGTTGTTTGCCCGGGTCCGACCTCATTCGGGCCCAATAGGACACGCGGACATGGTGGCAACCGAGGCCAATTTTGCGGCCCTTACTAAATTCGCCAGAGCGTACGGGGGGCGGGACACTCTCGACTCCCCTTGCGACTCATCAAATTAAAGTCACTATGATGGTTGCCATATAAATTAACATTATGCATTCGCACTTCGGTGCAAGGTTGCATCACCAGTCCCGTGCGGCTCTGCTTGGGACAAAAAGAGGGCTTAAATTCTTTGATCTGGCACACATAAGGGTTATGTTAGCCGGCCGCGTATGACGTGGCTGCATATACATAACGGGAGCGGAGGTGGAAGTTTTACACACCATGTTCTATTAGTAACAATAATAATATATTCATTGACAAGTTTTCTTTTTAAAGTAAATGGGTAATGTTTTTAGTCATCTTTACACGATTTAAGAATTAATACGCCCGTCGCCATCACGAAACAAAGTGACGTGTTTCCAGCTCGACGTTCTCTCTCAGAATGCGAGCGAGTCCAAAATTTCGTCGCGCCTATAGTTGAAAATTATTTGCCGTTTCAGTGATGTATCGGGAATGGGACGACTGGCATCCGGACAATTGGGCGCCGCACTGTCGTAGACACGTGTAGACGAGGTATTTTAATCAGTTTCTATCTACTACCTAGTAGTTTGAATTCATTTTACTCTTAACATAATGTATTCTTTATTGCGGGTTGAGAATTACCATTCCTAAGGCTTTATATTAAATACCAAACTCTTTTTTCGTTGGAATTTAAACATATGCACGATTAAATCATTGGTTACGTCTTATTCGACATTCTTACCAACTTTTAAATCATAATATAATCATTGAAGTATAAATAATAATATTGAATATATTTTTTTAAGGTACCTATAAGTACCTAACATCTATTTATTTTCGAATTCCGTGGCGTCCAGTTGTCCGGTGCCAAATCGTCCTAGACCCGATGTATCACCTTAAGCAACTCTTCCCTTTCCGTACACAGTTAAGGACATTTCCAGATGATGACATGTTGGACCAGTAACAAATCCAAGCCGATAGAGGTCAACAATATAATGATCCAGAGTCAAAGCGGTTTTTATCGTTAGCTACTTAATATTTTCAAAGAACAATTAATGTGTATGCCTGCCATTGGTAGAGGCGTCCTACTTTTCTACCATGTTCTCGATTCAATTTCAATTTATTTTGTAACATATTGTGGACATTACAAATATAGTTTAATGCCGGGTCCACACTGGCAACATGTCGCCGGCAACGACGTTAAATTTTACGATAAGTATGATAATTATCGTAAAATTTAACGAGGTTACCGGCGACATGTTGCCAGTGTGGACCCGGTATAAGAGATTCACAAGATGACATGAAACATACACAAGCAGTGAAAATACAATTATACATCTATAGAAGTTCAAAGAAGTAACTACACCGAGTTTGCTAAGGAGACCCTATTTTAAGAATTTATAAAATAGCGCCCACCTAAACTCACCATCACGCAAGTGGAATATATCAACACCCAAAGCGATTTGGTTGAACATAGTTGTCGCCCTCACAATTGTCATTACCAGTGGCAGGTTGGTTCTCCACCTTGGGAGAATAAACAACTGATGCACTCTATTTCTAAGATATCAGGGACACACAGAGCAGAATGGCAGAGTACTTATTTATACATCGTATAAGTCGAAAAAAGTAAGTAGCTAAATAAATATCTCTTCTAAATTGCAGACTGCAGTATGTAAGCATACCTAAGAGAAAGTCAGTCGGATAAAGCCACGGATAGTATCCATACAACCTCAAGTAAAGGAGTCTCAAGAATTTCTTCTGAACCCTCTCGACCATAAGGCCATATTTTAACTGATGCCGTACCGATACGGTTAATGCTGCACCCAGCATCATTAGACAGATATTCATATTCTTCATTGACATCCGTTCACCACTTCACTATCAAGGGAGGGGACCCAGTCAGAACAGGGAGCGTCTGATATCTATCAATAATATATTTATATGTTGATAAATGATTAATGAAAACTAGTCGTCAAGACTCACGTAATCACCAACGTATTTCATGCCTCTGGGAAACCTCAGTTTGTCAGGAACCAGCGTTCCATCAGCACCCCGTTCCATTTCCAGCCAACAGTCGTCGATGCCGACGTACTCGTAGCCGGCTGCCAAATATCCTTCGGAAACCATCAAATCAGCCATCCTGATGATTAGTGCCTCACTAAAATTATTAGAAACAGGAATATAAAAAAACGGCACCCCGACAAAATCGCCCGGACAAATCCGCCTAGACCAGTGTATCCCAAACTTTTTTAACGGCACACTGGTGAATCGGATTTGTTCCACGGCACACCAAATAAAAATGCCTTTAAAAAGGGAAATGTACCGTATTAATATGAATAAAGAGAATCATAGTGTTGGTAACAATTCTTTTTAATATGTTAATATTTTATCAACATATATATTATGTACAAAGGTGGTAATAATTGTATTAGTGAGAAGGATGCAATTGATTTTTAGAAAGAATTTTGTCAAAACGCGGCTCTAAATTAGATAAACAAACACGTAACTCCTCATCTACCATCTGTAACCGTTCTCGTTTTTTTGATTTCATTTCCACGAGTGCTGAAAAACCAAATTCGCAAAGACACGACGATCCAAACGACAACAGAGATTTAATTGCTGTCGTAGTCTATCGAGAATATTGACTCCAAAGCAATACCCAAAATGCTGACAACTCTAGCTCAGAACTCAGCTCGACCACTATGTACGAACGTGACACATATTTATTTAAATACGAGGGTGGGTCAATAAGTCCTTAGAAAAGCCGACAGGTGGCGCGACTAGTACTGCAAGCGGTTTGTTTTCATGCAGCGGCACTACCGATTCAGTATGCTGCGAAGTTTCAATCAGATTGGTCGGGTTGTTGTGTGTTTCTCGTACATTTAAAAAAAAAATTTGCTTGTGGAAAATGGAAAAATGGAAAATGGAGAAAATTGAGTTTAGAGTTGTTATTAAACATTTTAATATAAAAGGGTTAACAGCAAAGGAAATAAAAAATGAGTTGGATTTAGTTCACGGCATATCTGCTTCTTCACTTGCAACTATTTATAACTGGTTAAATGAATTTAAACGTGGTCGTACATCAACAAAGGATGAACCACGCTCAGGACGTCCTGTAGAGGTGACTACACCAGAAATGATCAATAAAATCCACGATATGGTGTTAAGTGACCGAAGATTAAAGTTGCGTGAGATAATTGAGGTTACAGGGATCTCAAAAGGTAGCGTCATTTCTATTTTACATGACGAATTGGGCATGAAAAATATTTCTGCAAGATGGGTGCCGCGTTTGCTCACAGTCGACAATAAACGCAGTAGGGTGGTGGCCTCTAAAGCCCTGTTGTCGCTCATGCAACGCAATCCGGATGAATTTTTTCGTCGCTTTGTGACTGTAGATGAAACATGGATACACCACTATACTCCCGAGACGAAAGAACAGTCAAAGCAGTGGATTGCGAAGGCAAACCATGTCCAAAGAAGGCGAAAACCGTAAAATCAGCTGGTAAGGTTATGGCTGCTGTATTTTGGGATGCACGTGAAATTATTTTCGTTGACTATTTGGAAAAAGGAAAAACAATAACAGGGGATTATTATGCATCTTTATTGGACCAGCTAAAAAACAAAATTGAAGAAAAACGGCCTCATTTAAACAGGAAAAAAATCCTCTTTCATCAGGACAATGCCCGTGTTCACACATGTTTACGATCAATGGCTAAAATTGAAGAATTGAAGTTCGAATTGGTCGACCACCCACCGTATTCGCCAGATTTAGCCCCCAGTGACTTTTTTCTTTTCCCAAACTTAAAAAAATGGCTAAGTGGACAACGTTTTTTTTCAAATGAAGAAGTCATCGATCGGACAAATGCTTATTTTGAGGACCTTCCGAAAACTTATTTTTCTGACGGTTTAAAAAAAATTGAGAAACGTCTAACCAAGTGTATTGAGCTCCAAGGAAATTATGTTGAGAAATAAAAAAAAAACAAAAATAAAACCTGTTTTAATGCTTTTTTCTAAGGAATTATTGACCCACCCTCGTATGTTGATGTTGAATTTATTTAAAATTGAAGAAAATTTAAATGAACAGCCATTTTTAATATGAACAGTTTTGAGGCTTCTTCCTTCGCGGCACACTCTGCACACAGTTTGACAGACTCTGGCCTAAACAAACCGCCCGAAAAAAATACAAAAATATATAAAAACAAGTGCTTTTTTGGTTTTTCGAATTGCGTATCGATAGAAAATTACATACTAACGATAATCACTGTAATTTAAGATTTAGTCCGTTGCAGCTTTTCTTTTTTCTTTTGACCATGTCCGATCCTAATAGGATCATATGGGCCTCCACAGAGTAGAGGTTTGTATTAACAGATTTTGTTTTTTACGAGAAATGGATGTCAGCCACTTGCTCAACCTATTAGGTCCATACCCTGACAGACACAAATTGAAAAACAATATGTGTACTTGCCAGACCCAGGATTCGAACCTGGGACCCACGGCGTTATAGTCCAACGCTTAAGCCGCGCGGCCACCGCAGCTTTTAGTAGAGCAATAACTTAAAATCATCAGCGTTTAACACTTTAGTTAATGCCTTTGTATGGTAGTATTTCTAATTTAGAATATTTAAGAATGTTAGCACACAATATTTAAATTTAATTTTAAATAATTTATATTTGTTTTGGCGGCAATGTCTGGGTGGTAATGTCCGGGCGGTTTTGTCGAGACCCCATAAAAACATAATATCATGCACATTACAGATTATACTAATTCAATAGGTACGTTCACAGATTAGGTTATATAAAGTAGGCTAGCATTTTTCAAACTGTTCACTACATCGATACGCTTGATCCAGTGACGTCCCTAGATAAAATGCCGCCCCATTTTTTATACAGTATTTTTATCTTCCTATCATGACTCCAATATCTAAGAATTGTGTTGTATGTATACATTACTAACAAAATATCAGACTGTAATTATTCGCAAATCTGCACGTGTCGTCTCTGGTCACTAAGGACGTCGAAGGGCAACGGAAGTAAACTAGATATTGTGAACCCGACAAAACCAGTGAGCTGAATTTTTAATGCAAAGATATTTTCGTTATTACTAAGTTTAGGTAGCTATTTCTATATATTCCAAATGATTCTCCTCGATTTTCCGCCCTTCGAGTAACTGCCGCCCCCAAGCGACGCTCAATCTGCCTACCCCCACGGGACGCCACTGGCTTGATCCTCTGGCATACTCATTGGCACATCAAGCATCGACATATTATTATGTACCTAATATGAATAATAATCAGGAAAGAGCTTCTCCATATATAAAATATCTACAACTCAAACAAACAAGACTCGTGGAACAACTCAATTTGACTGCATATTTCGTGTTAGCGATCTGATATTATGTGATAAGCTTGGGTCATCGAAGGAGATTTCAGAGACGCTTGCAGTGGAGATAATGACAGGGTGGTGCCCGACGAGAAACTGTCACCTGGAGCCACGTAGGACTCGGCAGTTTGGAAGACAATGAATCTAATACAAACCGGCAGTTGCGATGTGGGTAGGCTGTCAAGGTTAATAAATTTCACACTAAACTTTGTCAGTCAAACTTATTTGTTTTCATTGAACTACGTAGCGAAGGGTGGAGGTAGGCTGTTAAAGTCCGCACATAAACAGTGCACATTAAACTTTATTAGTCATACGTATTTATTTTAAAAATCCATTAAACCAACCAAACCATAATAATGTTGGTATATTTTGGGCGATACGACAAATTTGTGCACACTTTTTCACTCATACATATTGTTTTCGTTGGATTAAAAATACATAATATTACTCGTATTGTTGGTTTTTTTTAATTCGTTAAGCCCTGCCTAAACCAAACAATAATAGATACAAAATATTATTCTATCTATAAAATATCCAAAGTTGTGCACGATTCAATTGCATAATTTAAGATATTTTAAAGATATACGAGTATTTTTTTGACTATTATCTATTATGGCTTGTTTTTCGTATGGTTTAATTGGCGGATCTTAACAGCCCACCTCCACCCTTCGCCACTGATGAATACAATTTGCAGGTGGTTCTGGTTAGTTTTTAAAATTCAATTAAACCCTGCCTAAACCGAAGTATTATAGTTTATGTATGCAATGGGTGATCCGACAAAAACGGTGCACATTTTTTCACTCATACTTATTTGTTTTCATTGAATTGAGAATACATATTATTACTGCAGGTGTTGGTTAGTTTTTTAAGAGTCATTAACTTTAATACATTTGACTGACAAAGTTTAATGTGCACTTTTTAAATCGGATCTTAACAGCCTACATCCACCCTTCGCCACTGCGAACTGGAGTAACTAGGACTGAAAACAATATGAAGGAATGAGGTTACTCCAACGATCTTTTAAACTGCGAATGCGAACTGCAAAATTTTCAAATGCCTCAAAGTGGCCTTGGTTGATATCAAGTCGGCGTGGCCAATCGGGCCCGTATGTGGACGGACCCTGGCAAACAGCTCCGCTCGGTCGGATTCCATCAACGGGCAGTCGCAGAGTACGTGTTCAGTGTCTTGATTAAGTTAACAACAGTTGGAATTATATATTTACCTTATACACTCATCAGGATGTGTTTCGCAATCGGTGATGCAGCGAAATCTCTCCCAAGTGAGCCACCCC
Organism: Rhyacophila brunnea; assembly: GCF_057557595.1. Taxonomy (NCBI): domain Eukaryota; kingdom Metazoa; phylum Arthropoda; class Insecta; order Trichoptera; family Rhyacophilidae; genus Rhyacophila; species Rhyacophila brunnea. Next base: position 10,338,203 of record NW_028232816.1, on the reverse strand, counting down.
ATTGGAGGAGTCAACGCGACTCCATTATCCAATCCATGGGCAGCGTTCACAAGAAGACACGCCAGTAGTGCTGCGAAGAACTTCATCATAATTTTGGCGTAGTGTCTGAAATATTGATAACAATGAAAACATTAATCTGTTTATATTGTCTCGAAGGCAAACGGAAACTGACTGACCAAAGGCAATCCTTGCTCAGATCTATCTTATCTAGGTAGTAGGTACCTATATCTGATTAGAAAACTCATGGCGAACTGTGCTACGGTGAAATGTAATACGTACAATTTACATGTAACCATTGACATTTTGCTACTAAGTCATTAATACGAATTTATATTCTGAACAGGCAATTGATAGCCTATATTACCTATCTATGTAGAACACTTTTACATTTAAAATAATAATTAGTCGATTTAAAGTTTTAACAAAAATTGCCAAAGGACGTAGAATAGATAACTTGATAAACAACACGCGAAATCTAGTTCATTTACAAACCAAACTTAATTTAAATTTGAAGTTTATAATCACAGAACAGATAATAAATAGAATTCCGATAGTCTATATTCAATACGCTACATTTTGATGCAGGGTTTTGAATGTGTGAGTGTCCTACAAAAATAAAACACGCATTATGCACGTGCAATAGTGTGTGTAATACACCAATATTAAATGAGCGACAATGCATAAACCGAGAGCAGTTGTCAGTATTCGACGTATGACGTATTCTTGACAAGTGTTTAAGTTTGTCATCCTTACTCGAGATCGGTTACCTGCTACTGCTTACCCGTTAGGTATTTCAGTTACCATTATTTCTGAGATCGCTTTTTATAACAATAAAAATATGCTAGCATGCACAGTTACGCCATGCTACCAATAAACATAATATGGATATACCAAAGTCTGCTCATACAGAATTCATTCTTTCATAACCAAATAAAATATAAATGAATTTGGTTAAAAAAAACGAAACCCATATTTCAATAAGGGTAATTACTAATCCACGATGGCCGCGCGGCTTAAGTGTCGGCCTATAACGTCGTGGGTCCCAGGTTCGAATCTTGGGTCTGGCAAGTACACATTGTTTTTCATCTTTATGAGTCAGAGTGTGGACCTAAAAGGTTGAGCAAATGGCTGACATCCATTTCTCGTAAAAACAAAATCTGTTAATACAAACTTCCACTCTGTGGAGGCCCTAAATTACTCCGAATCTCCTTCGTATTATATACGTCTAGCTACCCCCAAATATTAATAAAAATTCTTTTTATATACCACGTTTTTAAATTTTCTGTTGAATCATTTAAACTTGACAATTATATGTATTAATAAAAACTTTTTATTGTACTTGATAGAAATACTGAATAAATATTATATAATACTGAAATGTCATTTTGACTTTTCATATTGATTTCCATAGTAACTCACGTATATATTAATAATTTAGTTGCTAGGACCCCCTTAGCAACCAATAATAGTGAGTAGTAAATATTACTTTTAACGATTTTTTTTTCGAAACATACAAAACAGAATTAACTGAAAATGAATTCAATTCTGCTTAAAGATGGCCAAAAGTATTAAAAGAATGCATTGTCGTCGTGTTTTGATGTATTCTAAAAGTTTCAAATGTCTAGCTAGTCGGGAAGTTAGTTAAAAATCTTGGTCAAACAAGAAAAAATTTGTACTGCACAAGAAAAAATCTGTACCGGACAAACAAGAATACGACCAAATAAAAATGTGGTAAAATACTACACGCCATAGGTGTAAAATCGTCCATTCTAGGAACAATGGTAACGTATTGGGAACTAATGGAGTTAACTAATGAGATATATCTATGATATCACATCAGTCTTTAAAAGCTATTTGTTAAACAATTAATATTCAATAATATCCTTACATGCTACCATCAAGTACCTTCGGTCGATAGTATTAATATTATTATTTATTGTATGTACCTATGTAAATATATTTTTCATTTGCTAAATATTATTATGAAAACTATTTTACTTTCAAAACTAATTTAAGTAGTAAAATTTCATGTTACGAAAGTGATTAATTGCCTATATATTATGTTTTATTATTGATAGTAAACTTGCGAATTGTTAATACACACCTTTTACGATAGACGACAAACACTCTACTACCTTCCCATAGTTCCAAATCGTTTTTTATATTGCGTACAATTTTTTGGACGAATGTTACTGATAACACAAACATATTTCATGCACTTGAAAACCGTTTTAGTAGATAAAGACAGGAAATCTAACAATGGGGTGTCCATGATAAGACATGGAATTAATAATTACCTTCCGTGTGTTGGTGAAAATTTTGCTATCTCTGATTGAAAAAATATTATCGATTTAAATATCACCAATATCCTAGGTACCCACCAATTTACAGGGTCGTATTAAAGTATTGGATTTTGGGCTACAACCCAGGGGCATCGGCCAACTGTAGTGGTCCATCATATTTTTGTATGCTCCTCTCTGCCATAGCATAATATTATACATGAACGAATAGAGCTCGAACAATTTTGCCAAATAAAGATAAACAACCTTAGACTATAGATACATCTAGACGCCACCCATTGCATTACTAAATGAAGCTGTGTGCCGTGCGTTTAGCTTGTGGACGAGCGAACGCATTCGTACACAAATGTTTGAGACCATAGACCATTTCGCTAGTGCTTGCCCAAAGTGCTCGCACTAGACGCTCAGAATTGAAATATAATTTTCTATTTTTTTACGTTATATAGTATTTTTAAGCGGTCAAAATGCAACCATTAGATAAAGATATCCTCAATTTAAGTTATTTTAAAGAAACACTAGGTCACTGATATTAAAATATATAATAATATACTTACAAATAAATTATCACGAACATGTATCAACTTACCTATGAAACGTAATACCATTTTCTTGCTTATCAGTACGGTTACCACATTTTTATACAACACACAGAACCATATTTTCTACTTAATTAACTAAAAATATTTACCACTGACTTTATGTTTAACACAAAAAATATCAATTTTAGCAACACGCGCTCGCAGGTTATCGATGCTTAGCTATGCAACAAACTAAGATTTGGCGGCGACACCACAGCAAATCATCTTACACATCTGTAAACCGTTTGTCTTACTCTAGCGCTTGTCGCAGAGATTATAAGGGTGCTGAATACTTTCTCACTCGCACTTATGCATCGTTTTTGTTCAGGCCTTGTAAACAACCTTATTTTTGATGACCCTTTTTTATCCACACTTTATGATAGAGTAGTAGGTATTATAAAAAAATTATGTAAAGCAGTGTCAGACCAAAAACCTTTTTTTTCCTACGAGTCATATCCGCAAATGGTCATTTACGACAAATTTAAATTATTGGCTTTTTTAATACTCACCGAAGCGCTTTCCAAATTGAGCTACTATTGGCGATCGGCTTTTGTATTTTAAATCAAAGTAGGTATTACTTTAATTACTAACCGATGTCACGGATGACTCCAAGATTTTTTGTTTGTAACTTACTTGAACTTTCTAATAATTTGCCGCTAATAAAAGCCGATTGCCAATAGTAGCTCAATTTGGAAAGCACTTCAGTGAGTATTAAAAAAGACAATAGTTAAAATATGTCGTAGCGTGGGCGCGATACCTGAGAGATGCAGGTTCGATTCCTGCGGGAGACTTTTTTCTATTGGTTATAACATATTTTCTCAGAAGTGTTTTCAAAATTATGTAAGTTCAATAATTAGAATGTTACATTCTTAAATCTTGTGAATTATTCGTTGAATAAAAAAAATAGTCAATAGTAAATTAATTATTATTGATAAATTTTCGGGATGGAAAGTATATTTTTTCGTTGCATAACATTTGAAGGGCAGGCGAAAGAAAGATCAATGTCCACGAAAATCTCAAAATGAGTTGATGATGACAACTTATGGAGAACTTTCAGATATCAGATCTGATATCAGAAAAAAACAGTCAAATTCAAAAGAAAGAACTTCGTCACAAACATTTTTTGTCAAAGAATATTTATACCTATATATTTTTCTTTCCAAAACTATACATTTAACCAGAGTGAATTGTGATTGTAATTAATATTAAACTTATATGCAAAATAACTTTTAAATTTTAGTTTAATAAATAATATACTTAACAAAGAAGTTATTAAGTTTTTTCATTTTATCTCAAAACTGAATTAATGTGACAATGATCTTTCTTTCCCCATTCCCTTCATTTGTGACTTGAAAACAAGTGCAAAAAACGAATTTCGGCCGCAATATCAATAATTACAAGATAAAAAGAACTTTTTATATACAACGTTTTTAAATTTTCTATTGAATTATTATGCTCAATATGCTCAAACTTGTACTTGATAATACGAACTAAATAAAAAACAAACTAATAAACAAATACAGAATACTGAAATGTCATTTTGAGATTTCATTTTGATTTCCATAGTAACGCACGTATATATTAATAATTTAGTTGCTAGGACCACCCCCTTAGCAACCAATAAGAGTCTTTTACTTTTTACGGATTTTTCTGAAATAACTTTCCATACAAAACAGAATTAACTGAAAATGAATCCAATTCTGCTTAAAGATGGCTAAAAGTATTAAAAGAATGCATTGGCATCGTGTTCTGGTATATTCTAAAAGTTTCAAATATCTAGCTAGTCGGGAAGTTAGTTAAAAATCGATTGCAAGATTTGTTCTGGACAAACAACCACCGGACAAACAATAATACGAGCTAATAAAAACGTTGTAATAAAGCTACCACCGCTCCATAACTATTATTGCGTTGTAATACCCACTGTGATACATGTTTTAATGTCGGCTTATCACATAGGTTATTTTAGCATAAGAGTGCCTCCAAACCTGCCAGCGCTACAAACTTCTATATGCCTAAAACCACCACTGTTTGAGAATAAATTTCGTGGAAATGCTATAATTCTCAGTGATGTGTATGTCAATTTAAAGATTTTTTGTTTGTTTGTCTTTTTAAGGCTATACTTCAGTTGAGGCATGGTCTAAAAAGATCGTGGCTAGGCGATGCGCGGATTGTGCAAATGACGCGTGCCAAAAAGTAGTAGAGGCGTAAAAAAAAATAAGTCACACACGAGTAATTTTGCTTTGTGAATGTTATTAAAAGTTGAAAGCCGATTCTGATCCAAAGAAATCAAGAATTCCACCAATTTATAAATATCGGATGGCGTCATTTTCAATATGTCTAAGGCCGGCACTTTCTTTAAGGACGTTCTCTGCGAATATCTTCTTCATTCCTCAGTGACAGCTGTAAATCAATGACACAGATAATTGTTGATTAGTATCACTTTTATTATTTGATAATAATTAGTAGCACCACTTCGTATCTACTATGTTTTATTTATTTTTAATCTTGAAGGTCCAAGAGCGGATTGTACATCAACAATTGAAAATGTAAAAACAATAATAATTAATGTCAAACATAATAATATAATAATTATATTATTATAACAGATAGATTGACATCTTCTCTAAAAAAAACATATATTATATGCAATCCAATCAGATAACTTACGTTATTCAATATGACATGCTGTTCAATTATCATATTATACTAATCAATAATCACTTCAATTGTGTTAAAATCTCAATTGGATAGTGTTGGTGACATCTTATTATATACATATCTTTAACACAGATCAAATATTAAATACATCGGTTGAAGTATCGCTCTTTTTACAACGTTTTTCTTAGGTCGTATTCTTATTTGTCCGGTACAAATCTTGCAATCGATTTTTAACTTTCTTCCCGACTAGCTAGACATTTGAAACTTTTAGAATATATCAGAACACGATGCCAATGCATTTTTTTAATACTTTTAGCCATATTTAAGTAGAATTGAAGTCATTTTTAGTTAATTCTGTTTTCTATGAAAAGTTATTTCGATACCATTATTGGTTGCTATGGGGTCCTAGCAACTAAATTATCAAATAATATATACGTGCGTTACTATGGAAATCAATATGAAATGACATTTCATTATTCAGTATTTCTATCAAGTACAAATTTTTTTGATCGTTTAAGCTAGTCAAGTCAAGTTTTTATGATTCAACAGACAATTTAAAAACGTTGTATATAAAAAGTTCTTGTAATTATTAACACTCAACTTACTTTTGTTTGAGATCGAGAAATCTCGTCTTCAGAATTCTCCAGAAATAATCAAAAAACGTTGAAAAATTTTAAGAATTATCATTTCTTGTGAAATCATCGATGAGATTCTCGAGAATTCGAAAAATTGTTACAAAACAAATTTTTTTTTTTGTAATGCAGAACTGTTCTAACTTCTATTTGAAATATTTTACAGAGATGTTCTTTGAATCATACTATTTAAGTTATTTATTATTTATATTTATGTACAGAGCGTTGGAGGGGAGCTCGAAGCAGGAGCACGGAGCGGTTGGGCAATGGGGTTTTATCCTGAGTAGGAGCGGAGCCGGAGTACCGAAAATTTGTAGTGCTCCACTGCTCCAGATGTGTTTTTGGTTATTGAATTTTCATCCTAAAATCCAATGAAAATATTATATTTGACACTTTGCAATACTGGCATTATTTGAATAATTCTAAGTGAGAAGAGGCAGATAATGAAATACAATTTGCTGTCGGAATTTTGTTTAATATATTTAATAATTAAATAGAATAGACGAACAATAAACCTAATTTTAAAACTACTTATTTTTTTAATCTTTAACATTTGTATACATATAATACTTACCAACATATTAAAACTTTCGTCCTACTAAAATATTATGTAAACATGTAGGTATCTATGCAAACAATAACAAAGTAGGTTATTTCAAAGAACACCCTTCCAAAATATTTCAAACGTGAGTTAGAATAGTTCTGCATTCAGATTTTTTTTGAATTATAAAAATAAATTGAAACGGAAAAATAAAGCTACCCACCGCTCCATAGCTATTATTGCGTTGTAATACCCACTGTGATACATGTTTTAATGTCGGTTTATCACACAGGTTATTTTGTCATAAGAGTGCCTCCAAACCTGCCAGCGCTACAAATTTCCATATGCCTAAAACCACCACTGTTTGAGAATAAGTTTCGTGTAAATGCTATAATTCTTAGTAATGTGTATGTCAATTAAAAGATTTTTTGTTTATTTGCCTTTTTAATCTATTGTCCGAAAATCAATATTAAAATTGGTAAGTAGATACGAGGGTGGGTCAATAAGTCCTTAGAAAAGCCGACAGGTGGCGCGACTATTACTGCAAGCGGTTTGTTTTCATGCAGCGGCACTACCGATTCAGTATGCTGCGAAGTTTCAATCAGATTGGTCGGGTTGTTGTGTGTTTCTCGTACATTTAAAAAAAAAATTGCTTGTGGAAAATGGAAAAATGGAAAATGGAGAAAATTGAGTTTAGAGTTGTTATTAAACATTTTAATATAAAAGGGTTAACAGCAAAGGAAATAAAAAATGAGTTGGATTTAGTTCACGGCATATCTGCTCCTTCACTTGCAACTATTTATAACTGGTTAAATGAATTTAAACGTGGTCGTACATCAACAAAGGATGAACCACGCTCAGGACGTCCTGTAGAGGTGACTACACCAGAAATGATCAATAAAATCCACGATATGGTGTTAAGTGACCGAAGATTAAAGTTGAGTGAGATAATTGAGGTTACAGGGATCTCAAAAGGTAGCGTCATTTCTATTTTACATGACAAATTGGGCATGAAAAATATTTCTGCAAGATGGGTGCCGCGTTTGCTCACAGTTGACAATAAACGCAGTAGGGTGGTGGCCTCTAAAGCCCTGTTGTCGCTCATGCAACGCAATCCGGATGAATTTTTTCGTCGCTTTGTGATGTAGATGAAACATGGATACACCACTATACTCCCGAGACGAAAGAACAGTCAAAGCAGTGGATTGCGAAGGCAAACCATGTCCAAAGAAGGCGAAAACCGTAAAATCAGCTGGTAAGGTTATGGCTGCTGTATTTTGGGATGCACGTGAAATTATTTTCGTTGACTATTTGGAAAAAGGAAAAACAATAACAGGGGATTATTATGCATCTTTTTTTTTTTTTTTTTTTTTTTTTTTTTTTTTTTTCTAGATGCCTTCTCTTAAGGACTTTGGCACGCAAACTACTCTACTTGATGCTAGTCAAATGAAAATTGTGCCGGCTGAGAGAATATGCCTTATTGAAAACTGTTCTTCTACCCGCATCGGGTATTGCTGATTTGAATTCGGCCAGGGCCTATGATACCGCCTTGCTAAAACCCTGGAAAATTCTTAGTAGCGCAAGGCGGAGGTGATTCTGATGAATATTTTGTCGTATTCATTGGGAACTGAGGACTGCGATTTGTAGTCGAGTTTTTTCCCGTGGTAAAAGAAATGTCGCATTGGACTAATGTTCTAAGTATATACTTATCCTATCTTATATGATTGCAGTCACTGGATCTGAAAGGCATGAATCATCTTTACATGTCACCATTTATTATTTTTATTCTTTTTATTACATCAATACAGAAATTAAAAAGGGCATCTCTTCCGGCCTCGTTTGCCATGGTCCCCGGAAGGTCTCGAATGTCCGCATCTGCCATCTGTAATAAAAAGTTCAGGTTGTGCCGCTCCTTGCTAAAGATTTGACAATCTAGGAGTAAATGTAAGACGTCCTGGTCGCTTCCGTCGTCGCATGGACACTTTCCATCAGATGTTATTTTAAACCGGTGCAGGTATGCTCGCATGACTCCGTGACCTGTAAGAATCTGAGTCATCTCAAAACACAGTCCCTTATGCACCCTGACGTCTCGTGCTGCTAAAATTGAAGGTAAAAACTTTCGGGTCAACTCCCCTGTCGATGAGTTTATGTATCGTGAGTTCCATTCGTTTTTCACCATGTCTGAAATTGTAATTTTCGCGTAGCTCAGAGGAAATTTGTCATAAGCTACCGCGGTCTTGGGTTCAGAGGCACCATGCCGAGCCAATTTGTCAGCTCTTTCATTTCCTTCTATCCCGGTGTGTCCCCTTATCCACTTGAAGTGCACCTCGGGGTGGCGCCGTCTCAGTAGAGCGGACTCGCTGTGAATAGAAAAGACAATCGGATTAGTAGACAACGGATTTCCAATTGCTTGGATTGAGCTTTTGGAGTCCGAATAAATACAAATACTATGGTTTTCGGTGAGCTTTCGCTGAATTGGATCTGAGCCTGCCCACTCCAGAGCGCATCGGATGGCATAGAGTTCGGCCTGCATTACCGTACAATAGCTGGCAAGGCGGTACTTACGAGCCGCTATCTCACCGCCATTAATGTATGCCACAAACCCTGCACCAGTACCGCCATCAATTTTGCTCCCATCCGTGAAAATCGGCATGTTATTGCATTCGTTGCTTTCCAACGTTGCAGGATAAGAAACCACTTCAGAAAATAGTCTAGCCGGGTGTGGCAGCCTTCTATAGTCCACCGGTTTTTCGTAAAGCCTGTCGTCAGGCAGAAAACCTGCGAGGCCCTCCTCGCCCTTCTTAGCTCTGTAAATGAGAGCGATTTGTTTTAAACGTAAATCTAGAGGCATAAGTCCTGCTAGAGCTTGCGTTGAATTGAGCGAAGCCGTTCGGTAAGCTCTGCATATTCGTATCGCTAGTGCTCGCTGAACCGTATTGAGTTTTTTTGCTATGTTTTTCCGTTTGGCAGCTTCATGCCATATGCTGGCCGCATACGTGATCATAGGCTCAATAGCACAAGTGTAGAGAATTCGAAGAGCTTCAGAAGATACACCCCATGTGTGTTTGGCCATTCTTGCTAGTTTGAGCGAAGTCACCGCGGCTCTTTTGCAGATGCTGTCCGCATGCTTTGACCAATTTAGTTTGTCATCGATTACAACCCCTAAAAGTTTAAGATCCCTAGAAAAAGATAGAGGTTGCCCATTCATCACCAGCGAAGGCGGAGAGACGCGCCTCCTAGTAAAGAATAAGGCCTTCGTTTTCTCCGCGGAGAAAGACAGTTTGACCTTCCTTCCCCAGGCCTCGACGCTCTCCAGCACGCTGTTAGTCATGGATTCTAGAGAACCAAGTTCTTTGGATTCCATAATCAGCAATACATCATCAGCAAAGGCCTGTGCGTGTACACCTTCAAGAAACGGCATAGAGAGAAGATCGTCGAGAACTATGTTCCACAATACAGGGCCGCAAGACGAACCTTGTATGCATCCCTTTGATGTCTCTTTGGTAGCAGATGCTCCAGCATATTCGACGAAGACTTCTCGGTCGGATAGATAGTTTTTGATGAGCCTGAAAATGTTAGCGGGACAATTTTTAGATTTCAACTGTTGAAGAAGATATGGCCACCATGCGTTGTCAAACGCGCCTTTGATATCAAGAGATACCGCCACTACGAGCTGACCATCGCGATTAGCCCCCTGATTCTATCAATTGCTGCATGAAGCGCGTCTTCAGTACTCTTTTGAGGGGTGAAACCGTACTGGTATTCGCTGAGCAGATGTTTAGTCTGAAGTTTCCAGGAAACTCGATTAATAAATAATTTTTCGAGTACTTTACCGAACACGGGCAGCAATCCGATGGGCCGATATGACGAGACGTTAGCGTAGTCATCCTTTCCCGGTTTGGGAATGACCACCACTCTAGCTACTTTCCAGATTTTTGTAAAATGACCAATTCGCAGACAAGCATTATAAAGAGCGACAACTATGCTAGGAACAGTTAAGAATGAATTGAGACAGATATCCGCCGTGAAACTGTCGTGTCCCGGAGCTTTAGCTGGATTGAACAGCCTCATTGTTCTTTCGACCTCCTCGAGAGTGAAGTTCTCGTCGTCATCTTCCTCTGAAGGAATCGAGGCCGCATTTCGGATCAATGTCTGTTGCTCCGTTTCGTTTGCAATACTGTCGTCTGGAAAAAAATACGCAAGAAGAGCCTCTGCAGATTCGAGAGCCGAAGAGGTCATGCGACCGTTGATTGTCAGAGTTTCAGGCGGTTTGAACGCCTTACTTTTGAGCAATCTCTGAAGACTAGACCATACATTCTCTTTTCCCTGAGCCGAGCAATGGCTCTTCCAGCTTTCTAATTTCGCTTCCGCAATTGCAGTTTCATACTTATTCTTTGCGGCTTCAAAAATCTGTCGAGTGAACGGCCGTCGAACCACGCCTGAATTTCGAAATTTTGTCCTTGCTACTCTAAAAGCCGTCTTCAGTGTATCCAGTTTCGGACTCCACCATGGATTACTTTTTCTTTGAAATCCTTCGCCCGAAGAGCGCACCATCGTGCTCTCGCATGCTGACTCGTTCGCCAATGACCATTCTTTGACAATGTTTTCGAGCTCATGTGCGTCTGTGACGCTATCCAAACTATCTACAGTGATACCGCGATCCTGAATCTGGGAAATAAGTGCAAGCCCAAAATCTATCCAGTTAGCCTTGGACGTCTTAAACAAACCTGGTCGCTGTTGATTGACATTTGAAGTTTTGTTTGCAGCGTAGCTATCTGCGGCCTGTAATGAAAAAACAATCGCATTGTGGTCGGATCCCAACGCTGCATCACGACATACTCTCCAATTTTCGACTCTGGTGAGCAGAGCGTTGGAACACGCCGTAATATCAATATAGCTTTCCAGCTTACGAGTTCCTCTGATCGTTTCAAACGTTGGGACAGAACCCTCGTTTAATACGTTTAGGTCGTGCTGTGCTAAAAAATCTGACACGGCTGTGCCTCTGCTATCAGTACGTCGACTGCCCCACCAGATGCTCTTTGCGTTTACGTCGCCTCCGAGTAACAGCCTGTGACCCTTTGAAGTGTTCATTAGCCTGCTCATGCCGGTCAGCGATTCATCGATGTGCACCGATGGCGCGCAGTACAGTGATCCGACCAGTAGCGTTTCTTGGACCAGCTAAAAAACAAAATTGAAGAAAAACGGCCTCATTTAAACAGGAAAAAAATCCTCTTTCATCAGGACAATGCCCGTGTTCACACATGTTTACGATCAATGGCTAAAATTGAAGAATTGAAGTTCGAATTGGTCGACCACCCACCGTATTCGCCAGATTTAGCCCCCAGTGACTTTTTCCTTTTCCCAAACTTAAAAAAATGGCTAAGTGGACAACGTTTTTTTTCAAATGAAGAAGTCATCGATCGGACAAATGCTTATTTTGAGGACCTTCCGAAAACTTATTTTTCTGACGGTTTAAAAAAAATTGAGAAACGTCTAACCAAGTGTATTGAGCTCCAAGGAAATTATGTTGAGAAATAAAAAAAAAATACAAAAATAAAACCTGTTTTAATGCTTTTTTCTAAGGAATTATTGACCCACCCTCGTACCAAACGAATTTGTAGATAATTTGAAACTAAAAATGAAAGGGAACCGCGCCACGGTAAAAGAAGCTGTGTTAATATAGCGTGACTGGCGTACTCTCTAGAGGGGTTACATGTAAATTGCACGTAAAACCTTTCACCGTAGCACAGTTCACCGTGAGCTACTATCGAAATGATATGGCGTAAACTACTGTCCAACAAGATCTTCTTGGCTACGTGTTAAAACTGTGAACTAACAAGCTTTGATTGAAGCGTCTTCCGGTTAGCGACGAGATGTCCATGTGTTAAAACTGTGAACTACTAACACTCCTCCTATTTAGTCGACGACAGCAACTTCCGGCTTGTGCCTGAATCTTCTTGTTGGACAGTATACGGTCTCAAATTTTATTAGATTCAATACGAACATTAATTCAATTTTCATTGCCGATTTTGGCAAAATTCATAAATAAGAATGAAAACTTAATCCAACCTAACAAATAATCCAGTATATTGGCTATTTTCAAAATTTGTTTGCTGCTGGCTTCCTGTAAAGTGTAAACCGACAAGAACCGTGTTTTATTTAGACATGAATTTTATATCGGTACTATACGACCCAAAGAGGTTGTACGGTCTTTATTATACGGCCATATATTTCCGATACCATAACCCGAAGAAATCAGAACAAAAATAAAATACTTATAATAAGTTAATAAGCCTACACTCTAATAACAATTTATATAAGTAGGTACTTATAATTAATCAATATCGAAACCATAATGCTACTTCAGTTTTATAATTGACATATTTAGGCCAATATTTATCATAAATTACTACACTATTATTCCATCATGATTAATAATATACTAGCTGAGCCAGCTGGCTCTCGCCAGTCTGTCTCGCTAGGTCTTGCAGACAGCTTTTCGTCATAGTGACTTGGTGTTGGATTTTAATATAATAATTGTAACGTGTGTATAGACGGCGCCATAGTTTTCCCTTCGAGATGGATTTTCATTCACGTCAGACAATTGAAAATTTATCTGATTTGTCAGTTTTACGATCTGCATGTCGTCACTGCCAATACAAATTTGGAGTCATGTGCGTAGTCTATTCTGGAGTCTGGCCTTCTCAATATCATCTGACACCATTTCAGGCTGCTAAGCTTAGCAGAACTGCTGGCAATCGCCGATTGCTACCACTGTCATTTTAATTTTAATACAATATATGTATAGGTATGTGCATTTAAATATGATAAATAATTATACATCTCAATCGTGATTATCATTAATAGCGATCAGTGGCGAAGGGTGGAGGTAGGCTCTTAAGATCCGCCATAAATATTGCATACTAAACTTTATCAGTCAAACGTATATGTTTTTTTTGAGCTATGACTACAATTTACAGATGGTATTGGTTAGTTTTTAAAAGCCAATTAAACCCTGCCTAAACCAAACCATAATAGTTTTGGTATATTTTGGGCGATACGACAAAATTGTGCACACTTTTTCATTCATACCTATTTGTTTTCGTTGTATTACGAATACATATTACACATATTGTTGGTTCATTTTTTAAATTCATTAAGCCCTGCCTAAACCAAACTATAATCGATAAAAAATATTACTCTATCCATAAAATATTCAAAGTTATGTATAATTTAATTGCATAATTTTAGATACTTTATAGATATGCGAGTATTTTTTCACTATTATCTATTATGGCTTGGCTTTCGCAGGGTTTAATTGTATTTCAAAAACTAACTAACACCCTCTGTAAATTATAGTCTTATTTCAATGAAAACAAATACGGATAACTGACAAAGTTTAGTGTGCACTATTTATGGCGGATCTTAACAGCTTACCTCCACCCTTCGCCACTGAATTAGCGATCCAATATAACGCGAATATTAATCCCTTTCGGGTCCCATTTACATAATAGAAAAAGGTTAGCAGCATAAAAAAATAAATTTAAACATTATTTTGTTTCATTGTCTATAAAAAATAAATGCTTGGAGCCATAGAATAATATTTTAAAAATCATATTTTTTTTTAAATTAACCTTAAACAATATAGTTTCCCGGTGAGGGACATTCATATCGAGACAAATGTTGATAAATAATGAAGCAATACATATTATATCTGATAAGAATATGAATTTATAAGACCTAAAGATGTGGAATCAGCTTAAAAAGGCCTTCATCCAGCAGTGGATTGATACAGGTTGATGACGATAATGACGATATAAATGGGTAGGTATATAAAATCACAAATTTAAAAAAATATTGCAGTTTATATGACCAAGAAGAGTAGAATTAGGTTGGTATAACCTTCATCCAGCAGTGGATTAATCTTGGTTGATGATGATAACGACGATATTATGAATGGGTAAATATAATATCAGCAATTTTGATAAATATAGCAATTCATATGACCGACAGAAATTCAAACAACTTAGAGAGGCCTTCATCCACCGGTGGATTGATTCAGGCTCATAATGATAATGGAAATATAAATGGATATAATATAATATCACCGATTTTGATAAATAGAGCAATTCAAATGACAGAAAGGAGTAGAATCAGGCAGGTCAATGATGATAAGGACGATAGAAATAGGTATAATATAGTAGTAGAATCAGGTTGCAGAACTCTTCATCCAGCAGTGAATTGATCCTGGTTGATGATGATGACGATATGAATATGTAGATAAATGTAATATCACCGATTTTGATAAATACAGAAATTCATATCACAGAAAGGAGTAGAATCGGGCTAAGGAGGTCTTTAAGTAGTGGATTGGTGCAGGTCGATGATGATGATGATGATGACGATATGAATATGTAAATAAATGTAATATCACAGATTTTGATAAATACAGAAATTCATATGACAGAAAGGAGTAGAATCAAGCTAGGGAGGTCTTTATTAAGCAGTGGATTGGCTTAGGTCGATGATGATGATGATGATGATGATGACGATATGAATATGTAGATAAATATAATATCACCGATTTTGATAAATACAGCAATTCATATGACAGAAAGGAGTAGAATCAGGCTAGCGAGGTCTTTATTAAGCAGTGGATTGTTTCAGGTCGATGATGATGATGATGATAATGATGATATGACGATATGAATATGTAAATAAATATAATATCACCGATTTTGATAAATACAGGGATTCATATGACATAACGGAGTAAAATCAGGCTAGGGAGGTCTTTATTAAGCAGTGGATTGGTTCAGGATGATGATGATGATGATGACGATATGAATATGTAGATAAATATAATATCACCGATTTTGATAAATACAGGGATTCATATGACATAACGGAGTAAAATCAGGCTAGGGAGGTCTTTATTAAGCAGTGGATTGTTTCAGGTCGATGATGATGATAATGTTAATGACGATATAAATATGTAGATAAATATAATATCACCGATTTTGATAAATACAGAAATACATATGACCGAAAGGAGTAGAATCAGGCTAGCGAGGTCTTTGTTAAGCAGTGGATTGGTTCAGGTCGATGATGATGATAATGTTAATGACGATATGAATATGTAGATAAATATAATATCACCGATTTTGATAAATACAGGGATTCATATGACATAACGGAGTAAAATCAGGCTAGGGAGGTCTTTATTAAGCAGTGGATTGTTTCAGGTCGATGATGATGATAATGTTAATGACGATATAAATATGTAGATAAATATAATATCACCGATTTTGATAAATACAGCAATTCATATGACAGAAAGGAGTAGATTCGGGCTAGGGAGGCCATTATCCAGCAGTGGATTGGTTCAAGTCGATGATGATAAGATGGATAGAAATATGTATAATATCACAAATTCGTTAAACCAATAGTAGTAGAATCAGGTTGCGGAACTCTTCATCCAGCAGTGGATCGATCCTGGTTGATGATGATTATGATGACGATATGAATATGTAGATAAATAACATTAGAAATTCAATACTGTCAATAATACAATCAACGTAGAGAGGCCTTAATCCAGCAGTGGATTTATTGAGGCTCGTGATTATAATGGCATTATATATAGATAGGTAGATAATAATATAATATCACTGATTTTGATAAATATAACAATTCATGTGTAAGTAAGGAGTCGAATAAGGCTGAGGAGGCCTTCATCCAGCAGTGGATAGGTCAAGATTTATGATGATAGGGACGATAAAAATAGGTAGATATTATACAATATCACACATTTTGATGACTATAACAATTCGTATTAATTTCTTTCATTGTTTGCAATGGCAACATTGTTAGTTTAATATGACTATATTGTGATCTATGGAAATTAGTAGCCTAGGTAATTATTCAATAAAAAAAATAGTGCGTAACAGCCACAAAGTAATATTAAAAAAAAATCAAATTTGGAATATCATGTTATCTATGAAATGGCGGACAGTGGCGCACGCTCCTGTCAAAAGATATTATACGTAGTGAATTGTACCAGAATTATGGTTTTTTCACCGGAAAAAAGTGCGCCAATGCCTACATTACGATATTTGAATAAAAATAATCGAATTCGTTTGTCAAATAAAGGATTGGAAGGTCTTAAGCGACGAAGACGTCATTCTGTGGGGCGTAAACAGTAAATATGGCGATTGCATACGATGCGTAAGAAAATATCGGATATAAACGTCACGTACATGTAAAATCATGGTAAATTTCTGAAATGTGTTCAATTCAATCGGTAGATGAATCGGTAGCGCACATTTCGAAGTGAAGATGTAAAAATAACAATAAAATGTCGCTTAAATGAGCTGTTGGTGTATCTCTAAAATCTCTTAGGATAATAATATATAGGAGATTCCAGTGACTTCCCTAGACCTAGGCAGCGCCAAATGTTGTCCCATTTTTTATACAGTATGTTTTATCATCCTTTCATGACTCCAATATCTAATAAATGTGTTGTATGGATTACTAACAAAATATAAACCACTACTAAATTTAATATAATATAAATTATATAATATAAATTTAAAATATAATTAAAATATAAATTTAAAATATAATTAAAATATAAATTTGATATAAAAAGTGAATAAATAAGGTATGTTAGACACTTACCCAAATCATCAGAGTCTGAAGTACCAATTGGTTGCTATTTCTGACACCATAGCCCCCAGATCCTGAAGCGGGCCTCCGGGATAAAATCTTTGGTGGGGCCCCCTACCTGACGCTAAGGATAAAGGCAGTGTGATGCTCTATAGTAGCGTTTTTCAAATGGTGTACGCGGTAAAATTAATGTGTATATTTAGTGTTTTTTGAATATATACATCTATTTGAATTATGGAATTGTCGAGTATTGATACATAATTAAAAATTGCATCGTAACCACATAATTTAAAATAATAATATTATCAAAAGGATAACAGTTGACTTTTTTTACTATTAAAGCAAATTTGTAATGTGTTTATCTCACTTATCTGGTCAACTCGACTCGACGGACCCCTTCTGAGCCCCCCGTTGTGGGGGCCATGTCTGACACATTTGGTTTGTACCATTTAGCAATACACAGATTTATTATTTTCACACCATTTTTACTATGCTATTATTGTACATGTACACAAAATAAGTTTAGCTATTTCTATACATACCAAATGATTCTCCTCGATTTGCCGCCCCCTAGCGATGCTCAATCTGCCTAGCCCCACGGGACGTCACTGATATATTCAATTGTATTAGGTATCTATCTACCTTCATGTGGTATCATACCTTATTTTAAATCGCATTATCAATCAATTTGCGCAACATCTTAACATGTATAATTATTATAGATTACATAATTTAAAACTAAATTATGTCAAGAGAATTGCATTTGTATTTGACATTTCTTTCAGGCCATGAGCCCATCTTTAAAATGAATCGATATTACTAACACGATTTATAGATAGAATCAGGAGTAATAATAATTAAGAGCGTACATAACGAAATTTCGCAGTCGTCGCCAATCGGGGACTGATAGTCGAGGTGTGAGCACGTCAATTTGTTTTGTGATGGCGTCGGTGGAATATATTCTTAAATCGTGTAAAGTTGACTAAAAAACATTCCGCTTGTACTTGAAAAAGAAAACATATCAATGAATATACAATTATTATTACGAATGTAATAATAAACATAACATTAAAAGGACGCATGTTGGATTCTAAATTATATTTCGTTTGGCATGCGTCATTTGCATAATCCGCGCATCGCCTAGCCACGATCTTTTTAGACCATGCCTCAACTGAAGTATAGCCTTAAATAGAATGTGGCGCGAAAAATGTTATATAACGATATAACGAGTAATGCTTATAAAGAGCAAATTCAGTCGGTCCCATCTCCACAATTCGATAAACATTTCATTTAACTACTAGTTAAAATCGTCGTAATTATCTAGGGCCTCCGTAGTTTAATGGTAAAACATACTGGCGCGAATCCAGCATATACAGGTTCAAGTCCCGTCAGGCGTCGTATTTTTTTTTCTACAAAACGATCGTTTCTAGTGAGTATACACATGAGATGTTTTCAAATTATGTATATTTAGATGCCGATCAAAAAATGCTAGATCTGTCAAGAAAAAAGCTAAATCGGCAACGCTGATGGAGGCCCATATGATCTTATTAGGATCAGACACGGTTGGAAATTTACCTTCTGAGTTTTCATACTCCTAATTCATAATAACGATAAATAGCAATGTCGTCATCATTCCTCAGTGACAACTATAAAGCAGTGAGACAGATAATTGTCATTTTTTATCACTTGATAATTAGTAGTACCTACGTCCTTTCTACTATTTTTTATTTTGAAGGTCCAAGAACGGATTGTACCTATACCAACAATACAAAATGTAAAAGCAATAATAAATATTTTGTCATATGCATTATAATAATTAAAACATATTACATTATTACAGATAGATTGCCATATTTTCTCTAAAATTATAGTATTATAATATGTAATCCAATCAGATAACTAATGTTATTCAATGTCATGTTGTACAATTATTATATATTTACTAATCATTAATCAATAATCACTTATATTGTGTTAAATCTCAATTATATATTGTGTGGGAACACCTATATATTAATAAAATTGATTATCCATGACAGACTCATCCTTGTAAATGACACCCAAATCTATCATGTCGCCGGAATGGATAATAATTGAGATCATCCTCACTATACGCTTATCTCTCCAAGAATGCTAGAGGATATCCCCTTTTCGACAGATATCGAGATCAAGAAACCTTGTCTCAAATTTTTAAAATTCTCATTTCTCGATAAATCATCGAAATCGATGTGATTATCGAGAATTCAAATAATTTTATTGTTACTAGACAAAAATTAGAAAATTGAGTTGAAACGAGTAAAGAAAACTACCCACCATAACATTATTATTACATAGAAATACCCACCTAATCAAATCAGCGCAACAAATCTCCACATACCTAAAACCATCACTGTTTGAGAGTAGGTTTAGTGGAAATGCTATAATTCTCAGTAGTGTATATGTCGATTTAAAGAGTTATTGTGTTTATTTATTAAGTAACTGAATCTATTATTACATTTAATGTTGATAAATAATGGATGATCTAGCCGAGTTTGAAAGTGAAAGTTGAATTGGCCCATTTCTGCAACATTAATCTGCATGCAAGTATGTAATCAAATGAGATACCAGTAAAATATTAGTAGCATGACCCAAAGGCCGAGCTCCTATTGGCTAACGTGAAACAAACTGACTTTAAAACTACATGATTGTAGAATAAGCCACTAGCAGTTATTCACAATGACGCGAATATGTTAAAAGACCACTCATCTGGAATGTGAAAGATGTATGTTTGTATTCCACCGGGTCCAAGATTTTTTTTAAGATTTCCCTACTAGGTATGTTTCGAAAGTGTTTCAAAATTATGACAAATATCGTTGAAATAAAACAAAACAAAAATAATAAACAGAATAATATATTTTACAAATCACAAATTAGATACACTTTGGTAAATAATGGTGGAACATTATTTTAATATTATAATACAGCAATTTCATTAATAGGATACCACTCACCACTGATCGATCGAACACAACACATTACTAGTTTTCTCCTTATCAATTTTAATCAGTAAATAGAGATCCATCATTAATAATTAATTAATATAAGACTATGGTAATATAAAATAGTATGACTGTTGTATCACAACACTAGTGACTCCAGAACGTTTTTTAATATAAGTACATAATTCTTCGTTGAAACTAGAAAAAATGTGTAACTCCGTTTCAATCAAAAATTGACTTTGAATGCCATCTAGTGGCCGTTGTTATTATCTTCCCATCTTGCAAATGATGTAATTGCAAAAAAACTGTAACATCGTTAAATCATGGATGATTTAACTCCATAACCATATTAACATGGAACATGTTTTACTCATGATCTCCGACGCAAAAATGTTACGAAAAATAGACGTAGAACAACTAGACGCGCAGCCCGCCCGCAGCCCGCGCTTCGATTACTTACGCGCGCCGATTATTTTCATTTTACGTTCAGTAGCCTACATTAGCCTACATACTTCATTAGTTTTATTATTGTAATTACACACTTTTCAGAAAAGTAAAATTGTTTGAATCCTTTGGATTCGGTTACTTTGCCAAATAAATTTTATTTCGAATTTGGACAACCAGCATTCAGAGAATCAGTAGGCGAAGCGTGTTCCATGTTTAATAATTTTAGCCATCAGGGTTTAAGTAACCACCATCTGAGGGGCCCAGGGGGGCAGACCCCACCCGGGAGGCGCAAAGCGCCGAGTTTGTATACGAAATCATGTTTTTTGTCTCTCCTGTAAAGTAGCGTTTTTGGAGTTACACAATTTCCTAGTTCCAATGACAATATTTAGTATAATTGAATTGGTAACTATGGAAAAATGAACCTGCCTTCCTGATAGCACTCGTAAGAAAAAAAGAAAATGTCGGCTTCTTTTGACATACTTTAGTTGTTAAGAGTATTTGTTATCCGAGTCCCCGGAGTTACGAATTTGCAGGTAGATGCAAAAAAACTATAAAAAACACAAGCTCAATAGCTCAGTAGTCAACTGTCACTTTCAATCCCACACTCCTATGCTATTTCTGTCTTGCTCACATGTCTTTTTAAGCGGATTCGCTTTAAGAGGTATTTTGTCAGTCCCAATTACCATTGGATAACGAGGACCCCCTTTACCTAATTACAAATATATATGACATATAATAAAAATAATATATTATATTCTTTTTAATACTACAACAGGCCATGAGGACAGTAGTGTAATTAGTAATAAAAGTAAAACAATCACAAACATTTTTTTGTAATATGTAATTTATCTTTTAAATTAGGTAATTGTTATCATTATTTTTTTATAGAAAGAAATTTAATAAAACTAGAATTTAAAAATAGGAAATAATTCTTTATAAAATATAATATAAATTTACAAATTATAAATAATTTGGCACGTTTAGTTACTACATCATTTTTACAGAATAGATAGATCAAATTTTAATATAAACTCCTACACTATGCCAAAACAAATTAAAACAAATTTATTATTCAGAAAAACCTTATCATACAAAACTCTCATAAGGCTGACATTGCCGTACAACACTGAGACATGGACCCTGTACTCCGCTGACTGTCAGAAACTGTGTTACGTGTAAATTGTACGTAAAATATTTCACCGTAGCACAGTTCGCCATGAGCCTTCTTCTCGGAAAGAGATGACTGTATACTATACTCTAATTTTAGTAGATTCAATATGAACATTAATTCAATTTTCATAGCTGATTTTGACAAAATTCATGAATTCAAGAATGAAAACCTAACAAATAATCTAGTATATCAGCTATTTTCAAAATTTGTTTGCCACTGGCTTCCTTTAAACCGACAAAAACCGTGTTTTATTAAGACATGAATTTTATCTCAGTACTATACAACCCAAAGTGGTCATATACGACCATATATTTCCAATACAACATTTCACGGTAAAGTGTAGTACGACGAACTGCATACATACAAATTTCCAGACACACAGAAACTGGCGGTGTTTGAGCAGGATATTCAGAAAGATACTTGGACCAGTCTGTAAAAATTAAATATAATAGCGCCCTGAAGAGAGATGGCGTTCCAGAGCACGAAAGAGAATATGGTGGAAAATAATGTCAGATTCGGCCAGGGCCCATACCGGTTGTAGCCAAATCAATAATAATTCATTTATCTTTTTATTTTATTTAAAAAACTACAGATATTAACTAGGAAATAAAATATTTTTAAGTAGAAATGTATATTTAATTGAGCTGCCTTGCCTTATCATAATAATAGTTTTAATAATTTATAGGACAATTTTATAAATACTCAATATAAATGTAGTTTTTTATAATATATTATACATGTTACATATAGCGATTCCAAATAAAATCCTCTAGAACAGCGGTTTCCAACCTGGGAGGCGCGCCTCCCAGGGGAGGCGCGATCTATTGCCAGGGGAGGCGCCAAAATTTTTTAATAAATTAATTTTTATACCATAATATCTACAAATAAATAAAACTTCATATCTTAACGTAACAGTGAAAATTCAGTGCATGAATGTTTATTTTAATATATAATACATAATACATATATTTAAATCCTATTAAAAAATATTTGGAGCGGAGAAATTAAAAAATGGCGCTTTTGCAAACGCTCTGTTTCGGTAATGCACAAAACGACCGCTGGTTGCATGAAAACAATAACCTCAAATTTAAATGTCACTCGCAAACAAAAATCTATTTCCTGAGTTCTTGGTTAGTTTGCTTATGCATTTTTCATATTATTTTATTATTAGTAAAAAAAGTCGCCTGCGGCGCTGCTTTGTTTCGGGACTATTAAATATTTTAAATATATGGGTGAAAGATCCTGGCCTGTGGGCCCTATTCAGTATGTGGAGCCCATGATAGAATCCATTAATTTTTGTCAATGAACGATGATGAATTTGGTTGACTTCTATTAAAATTGATTGTGGTAATAAACAAGCTCATTCGTCGCATGAAAAAAAAAATTATTAAAAAATGAATTTAATATAAATAAGTAGTAAAAACTTGTGTGTTAAAAAAGTGTCTGTATTATTTAATGAAATAAAGGGGGGGAGGCGCCAAGATAAGATTTTTTTTAAAGGGAGGCGTAGTAACATAAAGGTTGGAAACCACTGCTCTAGAATAATAAATAATTTTTAAATATAAATTAATAATTAATATTTGCATCTCTCACAATCCTGTCACTAGATGTCTCTAATACCAATTAGTAACTCTTTTATATCGATATATCAGTGGCGAAGGGTGGAGGTAGGTTGTTAAGATTCAACATAAATAGTGCACATTAAACTTTGTTAGTCATACGTATTTGTTTTTATTGAACTAAGACAACAATTGACAGATGGTGTTGGTTAGTTTTTAAAAATCAATTAAACCCTAAATCAAACCACAATAGTTTTAGTATATTTTGGGCGATCCGAAAAAATTGTGCACACTTTTTCATTCATACTTATTTATTTTCGTTAAATTAGAAATCCATATTTTCACAGAATATGTTGGTTATTTTTTTTAAATTCATTAAACCCTGCCTAACCAAACTATAATAGATAAAAAATATTATTCCATCTATAAAATATCCAAAATGATGTATGATTTAATGGCATAATTTAAGACATTTTGTAGATAGTTGACTATTATCCATTATGGTTTGGTTTTGGCAGGGTTTAGTTTAATTTTAAAAACGAATCAACGCCATCTGTAAATTGTAGTCTTGGTACAATGAAAACAAAATATGTATGACTGACAAAGACAAGTTTAGTGTGCACTATTTATGGCGGATCTTAACAGCCTACCTCCACCCTTCACCACTGCTATATATAGGTATCTACTAATATAATTTCTCAATTATTTTAGTATCAAACGATGATATATGTCAATAAATTGAGGAGTCGAAGATTAACAAGGATCCAATTGCATAGGTTGTTGAATAAATCGATTGAAAATTTAAATATGCAAGTATAAAATATTCATAACTGTTTTCCACATTCTGTAAATGGGGTCTGATTCCAAAATAATACATTATTCCTATGCCAAGAAAAGATATTTATATTTCTTTCATTTTATTAGTGTTAAGATTTGAAGTACAGCTGAAATGCCCAAATTTGATAAGTATATCGCTATGAAAATAATAGTATATTAATGTGTCGCTACATTTCAAAATCAGCCAAGTCAACCTTTAGGTATTTTTGACTTTTTTTGTGAATTGCTGAAGAACTACTGCTTTCTAACATTTCTGCATTATTAAAATGTGGAATTTATTAATTTTAAATATTCTATACTCAAAATAATATAAACTTTCACCCTTGTGACTGTTTTTTTGAGAAGACAAAAAGCTGTTTTTCTCCTATTCATCTATTATGGACTTGGCTGATTTTGAAATCCAGCGACACTTTATTCAAGAATTCATAAAAATGTAATTCAATGTCAGGAATAAACCATACAATGGCAGTTACAAGGTCACACATAGTTACGAGGTGAAAATTGCTCCAAAACATTGTTCTTATTTGTCAATTGTCACTTATACCGTTTTAATCCTCAATCCTCCCTCCAATCATTAGTATAAATTTTTTAATATGTAAAAAATTGATATGAAAGTACCTATTTAATTTCCCAATATAAAAAAAAATATTATTTATAACTAAGAGATCATCGTGTTATATAATTTAAGTAATGGACTATTGTCACACCCCCGAATTGTCCCCATCTGGGGATGTCTCCTCTGGGGGTCTAGAGAGGCAGGAACCATTTCGAGCCGACTCATAGTAATGGTCGATTACAAAAAAAAAAATCCGGCAACGCTGTAAGTCCCAGCCATTGAAAAAATTACTGGCAACGTTGCATATTTTGTACACCGCTTTTGCGGTGGGAGATCGCTTGCAGCGTTTCTTGCTGAAAGTGAAATCGAAAGCAAAAGTTTGGCGGCAGATGCTCTAAGAGATTGATATTGTAAAAAGTTACATTTCGTCTTCCGCAAAATTGTATAAAATGTAATATATTAAAGAATTACCTAGTCAAAAAAAAATTGCCGATTTTGACCATTCCGAGGTGTTTATTTATTCATTCCCGACGTCCCAAATAACAGTCAATGACCAACAACCAGCATACTCAGCGAAGAAGGAGAATGCATCTTCTTCGCTCTCGCACTTGTCGGGAGATGACACTATGTATATAAATCTTTAAAAGTCAAATAATTTCTAAATAATATGTCAAATCAATTAAAAAAATGTATTAAAAAAGAAATAATATGTCTGAATCTGAGAGCATGTGGAAAAAAAATATATAAAAATATAATATCGTCAATTACATCCTAGGGTTTTAGGATCACAGGGGCCTAACTACAAAAACACAAAAATGCGTGTATTGAATTAACCCTGGTTTGGATAATGCCATAATCATATTTATTGGTGACACAAAGCTCTAAATAATCATTTACAAGATACGGTTGAGTAAGTGTGCTCTATTTAACGAATTTCATAGTACCAAATTTTTTATTTGCCTTTATCTCAAAACTGTGTTATTGTCGATAGGCCCCTGTAATCCTAAAACCCGGATACTTACTAATAATTTATCATACATTGGTAACTACCAATACCTACCTATAAATAATATTACTGAGTATTCTAATAAACAAGATTCAGGACGGATACATCAAGTCTTTGTACATAAAATTTAATAATTAACAGTTTTCTAGGATATGCCCTATTCAAAGCATTTTGACAAATCACTGCGTCAATATTAAAGGATTGTATGAAATATGTATATAATATACATATCTAGTGCAACGTCACAAATGCTAAAAAATAAAAAATGAGATTAATGTCAAAAACATGCCTAATAGGTTTCCGCACCTCCGCATCTATTCTATACACAAGACTGCTATCAGCAGCTATGGAGGGTAGTTTTTCATATTTTTGTATTGAAGTATTATAATTGTTACAATAAGTTAGCCATTTAAACCAGGGGTAGTCCACCTGGTCCCTAGTGGACGTTCCAGCTTTTATAGTATTTATAGTTCCAGTTTTTAAACATTTTCATTATGTTTTCAGTAAATATACTATTTGCTATAAGTACTATTTCTTTCTATGAATGCAAAGTATAAATAAAAAGATAGATTTAAATGCATTAAGGCCATACCTCAGTTGAGACACGGTCTAAAAAGATCGTCGCTAGGCGATGCGCGAATTGCGGGTCGCGGGTGCAAATGAGGCATGTCAAACCAAATATAATTTGTCTTATAAATCCAACATGTGTCCATTTAATGTTCTGTTTATTGTTTTATCAGTAACAATAATAATATATTCATTGACATGTTTTCTTTTTAAAGTAAATGGGTAACGTTTTAAGTCATCTTTACACGATTTAAGAATTATTACGGCCGTCGCCATCACAAAGCAAAATGACGTGTTTCCAGCTCTACATTCTCTCTCCGAATGGGAGCGAGTGCAAAATTTCGTCGCGCCTATGGTTGAAAATTATTTGCCGTTGCACTGATGAATCACCTTAAGTTGTTTTATAAAGATTTATTCTGCGAAAGTCTGACATAAAGTATTTGGTAAGTAATTATTATTATATACTTTAACTTGCTGTAACTCTTTATAAAGTTTATAAAATAAAGTTACTTCTTCTTCTTCTTCTACTAACCCTACTAACCTTCTACACACCCAAGAGAGGTGCTGTTAAAACATAGCACTTATTGTAACAATTACAACTAACTTATTGTAATTGTTACAATAAGTGCTACTACTTCGATACAAAACTACCCTCGATAGCTGCCGATCGCGGCTGATAGCAGTCTTGTGTATAGAATAGATGCGCTGGTGCGTCAATGTCATAAATACAGTTCTTATAGTTTTCTTCAAAGGTCTCATATCGTCGCTTAAGAAACAACACCGCGGAAGTCAATTAATTAAAATTTTCAGGGGCAAACAAAAACCGTCTGAAAAAATTGAAAATTGATACCTTTTAACTTATTTTTTTTTGTGTTTAGTTAAAAAAAAACATTTTTTTGAAATTTTTTGAGACGGTTTTCGTTTGCCCCTGAAAATTTTAATTAATTGACTTCCGCGGTGTTGTTTCTTAAGCGACAATATGTCAAATCATGAAATCATGTGACTATCAAGTTCACAATCTTTAAATGCTTCTCCTGTTTTGCATTTATGACGTTATTGCACCGGATGTGCGAATGAATTTTTTACTATTTTGGTGTGAATATGGTAAACATTAGTATCAATTATCTTTGCCATATTACATACCATGTTGTGTATTAACCAAAAATGTTAAAGAATACCTTCTATATACAGATTAAGCCTAAATATATGATAGTAAAGCAAGAAAGAGAGATCGGCAGATATATTATAACTATGTAACACCTTAATGTGTTTTGTTATATTTCTGAAATCACATAAATTTTATAGGTGAAAACAGAGAAATTATTGACATACGACAGTATAATATAATACCATCTTAATTGTTTGCCTTACATGACATGACAGCTCGCGAGGTTATTATTATTCACAGATATTATTAACACTTCATACCCCGAGATAATTAACTCTTGGAATGCATCATAGCATTTTTATCAATATTTATAATGATACATTGGAATAGATCTGCTGGTCTACTAATTTTCATATAAACAGTGAGATAGAGAAGCAGATCATTGACCTCGCATAGAAAATAGCACTCATGTCAAACTGACCACAGAAGGCTCTGACAGAAGAAAGGTTTTTTCAAGATATTTCGGTATTACATAACTAATGGCTTACTTAATTTGGTACATTCAATTGGTTTCAACCAATATCTGCCGGTCGCAACTGCCTCTCACCTTCATTCAGAAATATCAACATAGCTCTGTACAGTAAATAGACACCCAATAATTTCTTCTGCTTCAAAGGCCACGTAGAAACGACTCCGTAATAATTACCCGGCTTGATGTTGCACAGGTTCTTCAAGCCGAGCACCTCAATCATGGCGGCCTCTCTCGTGTAAGCCTCTACCGGTATAACATTTTGAAATATATGCAAACAAACAACGCCTGTGTTGTTATTCCATATATCGAATATATTCTGTAATTTTTTAACGTCGGATTTCAATTGACCATTATTGTACAAGGAGACGGCTTGGTAGAGATGAGAGTATGGTCTGGATCTTTTACCTTTTCCAACGTAAAATATAGAATCAATAAACTTTCTCCATGCGTCCGGTTTTGAAATTACATCAGTTTTGCATGGCAGATTATCAGTGATCCTAGGGTCCAACAGGAGGTATGTGAACGAAGACTTGACGATGCCCTCGCGCCATCGCTTATTAAGATCCGGCGCATCGAACTGCTGGACTAGTTGACGCTCCAGAGGAATATACGTTAACATGTCTGTACTCCAGTTTGGATCGCGGAAGGTTTTTTCCATTTCTATTGCATACACTAACAGAAGAAACAAGGAATTTTGATTACGGCAACATGATATTTGAAAGAAAGATACAGTAAATAGAAATTTTTCTAGTAATAATACAATGTTTTCAGTGAAGTATTAAATTGAGCACAATTGCAATAAGATACATAACATTAAAGCTAAGTACATCAACTTTGCTCGACTAATAAATGCATGACGCAGTCCAATTAGAGATCATGTTAATATAGGTAGTCGATAATATTATAACCTTTATGTGCTTTAGAATGACAACTAAAAAATCTGCTTCGAAAGAAAATCATTATGAAACAAAATTATTTCAAATGACAGAAGTAATCTTCCATTTTCAAAAATAGTTTTTTGTTACTTTTATAATATGTAGTGCCGCCATATAAGGAGAAAATAATATTCCCCTAAGAGGGAAAGACTTTGTATATTATTATTATGCATAGTGCTAGTGTCCAGTAATAGGATACCACAAATCAACACTCCTACGTGGTGTGCTACGGCCTGCATTTTGGAAAAGAGCGATGATTTTTATTACGGTTAAAAATATTGAAAAATGTTTCCAACTTTTTTCATACCCTACAGTTCGATAACTGTTGCAGACCGTTGTTGACAAAAATATTCTTATTAAAAATGTAACTACAGTACACTCTCAGTAATCCGCCGCTCGATTATCCGACAACTACTATAGTCCGCCGTTATTTTTACTAGTTAAAACACAAAATCAGGCTCTATAATTCGCCGGTATTCGTATGTAAAATTCAATAGTCCGCCGCATGTCTATATAAACTGTTCGCAGTCGTATTTAATGTAGCTGAGGCATGGAATAACCTACCGGGACGAGCAATGATTTAATCATGATAAAAGCTGTGGCCCTCCATGAAGATGATGAAAACTGGGAACCGGAAGACTTAGTTCCATTAGAAGGATTGATTCAGAGGGCGACTGAAAACTCAGAGCTAATTCGAAATGTTTTGGAAGAAAGGATAGCGGAAAGTTCTGAGGGGTATGCACCACTTCCGACTGGAGACGAGCTCGTAAATACACCAAGAGGCTTGGATTCTGAGGATGACGGCAATAATTGTCAACCGACCGCAGCTCATACAGTCAAATCAGAAGATGCACTAGCCGGGACTGACACGTTACCATTAAATGGGCAGAGGAAAATAATGCAACCGTCAACACATTCATCATGTTGCATAAATTATGAGACGACACAATCTTCCAACAATATTCAAAAAAAAAAAACAAACAACACTGAAACAAGTGGTTGTGTTAAGTGATTTACTGTTTAATTTGTATGTAGTTAATAAACTTAGTTTATAATAATTAATATGTATAATTATTTAATACATAATTGATTTTGATCATAAAAGTTGCTAGTACAAATTTCTCAATAAAAACTATTTTTACGAAATACCTGTTTTAATTTTTACAATATTTTGTATTTATGCACTATAATTCGCCGTTTTCACTAATTGGACACCTGTCTGGTTTTTGAAATGGCGGATTACTGAGAGAGTGCTGTAAATGCAAACGCCTTCGAGACAATCTTTCACCCCTATCGTCGGATGTCTGTTTGTTCAGGCTATAATAGAAATGTTTTACAGTCTACTAGATTACTCAATGGGGCCAGATGGTCGGTGGAAATCGTCAAGTATGCTCTTGTAATTTGTGCATAAAAAAACAACACTTAAGCTGTAAGGCAGTGTAAGGCATGCCATTTGGAGGAATTCGAGATAATTAAGTTAACACAAATGTTAATCCTTTTAACAATTCTCCCCAACCCTTCGAAAGAGCAGGATGGAGAGTTCGCATAATATGATAATAAATAAAATATAAATTCTAATGGATTTAAGTTTTGTACTGTCTATTCCATTTGAGTCGTTTTTTGCAACCCGGGTTTCGCCTTTCGGCATCTTCAGGCACTGTGTACACTCACCAAAAGGCAAACACACACTGACAACGAATACTATTAACATAATATATAACAAATCAATATAATAAAGTAGGCAAAAACTTTATCACCTACCTATTAAGTCAATAAAAAAAAATAACAAACAAATTATGGATACTTAGCTAGGTATTTCTTTTATTCAACGAATAATTCACAAGATTTAAGAATGTACCATTCTAATTATTGAACATACATAATTCTGACACACTCATGGGAAAATAATATATTATAAACAATAAAAATACTACACTCAAGAGGTGTAAAAACGTACATTCTGGGAACAATGGTAACGTATTGGGAATTAATAGAGTTAACTAATGAGATATATCTATGATATCAGTCATTAAGAGTTATTACATAGTTAAACAATTAATATTCAATAATATTCTTACATGATACCGGGTTGCAAAAAACGACTCAAATGGAATAGTACAAAACTTAAATCCATTAGAATTTAAATTCAAATTCCATCAAGTAGGTACCTTCGGTCGAAAGTATTAATATTATAAATAAAATATAACTTACATTTCTGTT
The DNA here is from genome assembly GCF_057557595.1 of Rhyacophila brunnea. Classification (NCBI taxonomy): domain Eukaryota; kingdom Metazoa; phylum Arthropoda; class Insecta; order Trichoptera; family Rhyacophilidae; genus Rhyacophila; species Rhyacophila brunnea. The sequence continues at coordinate 10,306,913 of NW_028232816.1, read as the reverse complement.
TGGGGGTATGCAAATCGCTAACAATAATGGGTGTCTTTTTTAATTTAGTCAGGCGTTTTAAATACACCCTCTTGGTGGATGTGGTGATTGGTCCTGGATGTACACCACAAGCCGTCAGCTCTTTTCGAAGAGTGTCCGTGTCGTAACTCAGTGACTCTGGTAACGTAGACACTGAGCTTGTCGTAGATAATGCTATAGACGAATCGCAACTCTCTGTAGTTATTCTATAAACATATCGTGAATTAGTATTCTCGCTTTATTTAAATTGATTATAGATTTTTTCTATATTAACTCTACAATCTGATGTCGATCTTGGCCGCCTCACAAAGAGGTTTCATTAACATGTCTTTGATTTTACGAGAATTATTGAATGCTTGTTAGAATGTAATCCTTCTTTAACAACATTCTGAGCTCATCACAGACGCCATTTTCAAAGTGACAAGGTGTATGAAATGTCAACGCTGCTCTAAATGTGTCGAAAAGTGTTCGGTTTAGCTGACAGCAAACATTGCTCAGCGTAAAAAGGTCTGATAGTCTATTATGTTAGTCGAAACTAGATATATTAGATCGGATGTTGATTTTTGATGAAAGACATGGAAACCATGATGTATTTAAACGAAGGACATAGTCTCAAAAGATAAGAGCACTCGCCCAGATAGTGAAAGATATAAGTTTTAAATTTCACTAGATCCAACTTTTTTTATAAGATTTTTTCTTATTGGTATGTCTATCAGAAGCTCTTTGACGTATGATAGAACTAAACAGATTACAATCGTTTTTATTAGAGGTGAGTTGGAAATACTGCCACCAGTTTGTGTACTCAAGTCTCGGATGCAACTACCCATACTCAGTACGTGTGGCCCAATAAACTTGCTCGAATGCATGCGATGAGATCATCGCGAGTCGCTCTCTAGTTGGTAGACTTTCAATACTACTGACATTAAATGCGTGCTGCGAGTGAGATAGCATATTACACGTCGAATGACATAATCTTATATTCGAACAATAGGTCATAAATTTTGTGTAATTGGCAGCACATTCCCTCAGGAATGTGGTGACAGACACAGGCTTGTTATGACAGCTCAAAACATGTTTAAAATAATAAAAAAATCATTGTATATTCATTTTATGTTAACAAGAATATAATAACCTAAGATAAAAACAACTCATAAATTTTAAATGTGTTAAATTTTATAATAAATGGGACATTTCGAAAAGCCAATAGAATCAGCTCAGTGTATTTTTAGTGATTCTATTAAAGCTGACATTTCAAATACTAGTAAGTATTTTAGAACAAGTTTCGATACTAAGTATTTTTTTTAAACTGGTAGTAAGTATACTTAGTCTTCAAAATCAACCAGTTTTCCCACCACTAGTTTGTTTTTATTAATAATTAAATAACCGTTAACGTAAAATGGGGTGAGTTTGATCCACTCCCTGAGATTACAAAGTAAAATATAAAATAGAATAATCTTAATACTTACGGTACAGGAGTTACCAGAATCCGTTTCTCCAGCAAGACAATTCCGGCCTGTTCATCTTCATATTTGTATTCTTCCGCCACACTTAGAAGAGTGTCATTTAACATTGGCATTGATTTCTTCAATGCTAGAAAACTAGTTTTTCTATCAGGAATAACAATGCTAATTTTCTTTTCATGAAAAACCTTGTCAATAATTTTATCTTCAGTCATAATATCACAGTTATCTCCAACATTACATTTGTCTGCAATGTTACAATTATCTACATTGTTACAATTGTTCAAAATATCACATTTGTCTGAAATATTACACTTGTCCGAAATGTTACATTTGTCTGAAATGTTACAATTGCTCATAATGTTAAAATTATGGTTGTCCTTTTTATTAAAAATATCCTCAGTATTCGATTCCTCAGTTAAATTCAAGGAGCTGGCAATGTGGGCTTTATTGAACTTGCTCGAAACGACAGACGATACGCTTGAGCAGTCCGCATTGATATCTAACGAAGTATCGCTGAACTCAGAACTGTCGTCTGAAGTTTCATTCTTCAACTCATGATAGTTGTTGTAGCGTTTCCGCGAGTTGACGCTGCTTCTTGAGTTATAGTTTTGATGCGGCGACTCAGGAAAAACAAAATTGACGAAAGTCTTCGTTTTGACGGTCTCTTCAGACTCCTTAGATGAGTTGCATTGCTTTAAAATCACGCTGTAAGCGTCGTTTTCTTCGGTCTTTGTAAACGCAATGGATTCAACACCGCTCACAAAACATTCGTCGGAATAAACTGTATCATCGCTTTTACAAATGTCTCCTTCTATTTTGGAATAGTCATTAGATTGTTTTGGACTAGCTTTTGATCCTCGGCTAGTTATAGATAGGCAAGTATCATAATTAGATGAATGTTTTCTATCACTGCTGTCAAGAGTTTGTTTTGATTTAGCTGAATACAAACTTAAATCGTCTGTGGTTTCGTCATGTTTTTCAAAATTTTTCTCACACCATTCATTTACGTATTCAGATTTTTTAATCGATTTGGATTCATTTTCTGTTTTTCCTTGAGGAAAATATTCTGCCTCAACGTAATCATTTTTTACGATGATTTTGTCTGAAAAAAAAGTGTAAAAAACTAAATCTACATTTCCAGGGTACTTTAACAGACTTTTGTTGAAGAATAGGTTGTACGCAAAGAGATGGGAGTCCAATCTCTTTGGTCGTACATCATTTATAAAAATAATTACAAGACAAAAAGAAATTTTTATATACCACGTTTTAAAATTTTCTGTTGAATCATATAAACTTGACAATTCTATATAGTAAAAAATACTTTTTTTTGTACTTGATAGAAATATTGAATAAATATAGAATACTGAAATGTCATTTTGACATTTCATATTGATTTCCATCATAACGCACGTATATATTAATAATTTAGTTGCTAGGACTGGACACACAAGAAAAAAATTGCACCAGACAAACAAGAATACGAGCTAATAAAAACTTGGTAAAATACAAAGTTTTATGTTCAAATTATCTTTCCTGCAAATTCCAATTTTGAATTTCCATGACAGATAAAGTAAGCATATCATTTTGGATTTGATTTAAATTTGATGTTGTTTTGTTAGACTTTGCTGTTTATTATTGCTGAATTATTTTCATTTTGACATATTGTGTATGCCTAGACACAGATATTTTAATATAGAGTAATGTAATTATTATTGTTATATAATATAGATGTAGATAATATATCGATCAATTAAGTGGCCGGGAACTATAGTAATTAACAGTAAAGTTAGTGGCATGGTGGCAAGTGGCAAGGGGGGGGGGGGGCTAACAAAGCTCTAGCCTGGGGGCCCGGGCTTAGGAAGGCCCCGGTGTGGCAGGTCGATCAGTTAATTGAGATAAACACACCACAAATTTGCTCTAACAGTAAAAAAAGTCAACAAGTAGAAATTTATTTTATAATTTCCTGACTTATAAAAATGACTATTTTTTATCCAACATGGCGAATGGCCGCATGTCACTTGGCTATCACAAAAGGGAGTCTCAATCAGTGCTTTATAATATGATGCTGAGTGCCAACAATTCAAGCAGATTCATTTAAAAATACCAAAAATGGCTAAAAATACATGGAATATCCTTTATTTTACACGGAACCCTGAAGTTCTGCGGAATATTATTTGGGAAACTACTGTAGAGCACTGCCCTTAACCTCAGCGATAGGTTGAGGGTCCGCCAAACACTGTGGCCTGGGGGCCCGCTTTAAGATGTGGGGGCCATGGTTAGTAGTTTATATAGTTAATTTTCATGCTACTAAAAAACAAACCATTTGTGTAGAGGATAATAATTGTGGTTTGGTTAGTTTGTTAATATTTTTTACCACTTTCATAAATCATCGGTGTTTTGTAAAAAGGGCGAATTAACCAAAATGCTATTTTGTAGGAGGATTTTTAACTTTTGACATTTATTTATTAATTACTTGTGGATGATTATAAATGTCTAACAAGTTTATAATAAAGCTTAGAAAGAATACTGTCCTTATAATAGGCATTATAATACAGTATTTTAAAAGGCATAACATGTCAGATTCGTTTTTTATTTGTAGTACTAGGTGGATATTCGCCCATACGATTATCGTTTTTAAGTACTTTCCTGTGGAGATAGAAATTTGCCGTTTTTACACAACAAAGCTAGTGAGGTACATATTGTTTTTATCATTAAAATCGCGATTTCGCCAAAATGGTTGATTCGCCCTTTTTACAAAACACCAACGATATATGCAAAAATCAATCAATAACAATTTATTTAAATCAAAAAATACAGTTTTTCAGTCGAAAAAATTCAGAAGTCGACAAATGCTTGTAGTATAAAGAAATTAGGAGTAGTTTTACCTAATTTAAAACTGAACTTATCAGGCGTGTCATGATGTTTATTGTGATGATAACTGTTGGAATTTTCAATCAGGAAATGAACAACATCTTGATGGCAATTCTCAACAGCGTAATCGAGTGCGGTCTTCCCTTCAAAGTCCTCCAAAAACTGATTCCCACCATGCTCCAGGAGAAGGTTGATTATCTCCAGGCGGCCCCATGCAGCGGCAACATGAATGGCAGTCATACCGTCTTCTGAACTACAATATAAGCAAAGTCTATTACTGCTAGAAAGAATGATGGCTGTCTTAAGACGCAATCCCATGGATTTCATTATAAGATATCGTGAATGTCTTGAATTTATAATTCAATGACTTAGTCCAAAGATAGGTCCAGGTTTTGTTGAAATTGAGTTAACCTTTCCTATGCCTTACTATGGCAGTATCTGACAGGCCGCAGATTTTTAACGAGACATGTTGATTGTGGAGCGAAGCTCTTACTACAACAGCTGTAATTTGTGGCTTAGTATTTCATAATTATTCAAACAGATGTCAATGTGTGTTTAATTTTTTAGATTATGCAAATCAATAGACAGTGGCTAGTAATTTGAGTTTAAAGTCAGAAGAGATAACTCGTGAGATTTGTATGTGTGGCCCGTCGATCACGGCACCATCTTCTTTCTTCTTTTGCCATATCCGCCCCTTAACTGGAGCATATGGACACCACGCGGCGCCTCCAAGAATCCCTGTCGCTCGCCAGTCTTCTTGCTTCGTTCCAGGTCAAACCAGCATCCCGTAGCTCCGCCGTATACACTCTGTAGATTGTATTTAGCGGCCTTCCAGGACGCCGGAATCCGGTCGGCTTGAAGAACAGGCAAGCCAGGTTGAAGTTCTCTTCTGGCATCCGCAGCACGTGGCCGAGCCAGGTCCAACGTCGCCTCTTCACTTTCAGCGTGATGAGAGGCTGCTTGGTGCGTTCTCTTATCTCCTCGTTGCTCCTAAAGTCATACCACCGCACACCCAGTATTCGTCGCAAACATCTGTTTTCGAAGCTCAGTATACGGTTGCTCTGAGCCTTCGTAAGGTGCCATGATTCGCTACCGTAAAGCAGCACCGTCAGAATGCAAGCGTCGAATAGGCGGCATTTGGTTTTGACCGAGTACAATCGTGAGTCCGAGACATTCCGCATCGAGTTGAATGTTGCTCCAGCCATTCCCATTCGGATAGCGAGCTCTTTCTGCAAAATGCCATCTCCCGTGATGTGTACCCCCAGGTACTTGAAGCTGTCGACGCTCTCGATGTTTTGTCCGTCGCTAATCAGAGGGAAATCTGGATCAGGACAGGTGCTATTACACAAGACATTGGTTTTCTTCGCGTTGATTTTCAAACCAACGCGAGAGGAGTTGTTATGCAACCTGTCGATTGTCTCTTGAATGCCCTCGATTGAGTTGTCGAATAGGACAGCGTCATCGGCGTATTCTAGGTCGCATAGCTTCACCGTGGGGGTAACAGGTATGCCTCGGTCGGGTGGTATTGACTTCCGTAGTATGAAGTCAAAGAGAATATGAAGAGAAACGGTGCAAGGACACAACCCTGTCTGACTCTGGTCGTGACCCCGAACCATTCCGTGACAGTGTCTCCAATTCTGACACAGCATTCGCTATTTTCGTGCAGGCTTTTGATTATGGCAATGATCTTGGGAGGGATCCCGTATGCTCCCAGTATCGTCCAGAGGGAGGGGCGGTGCGGACTGTCGAAAGCCTTCTCATAATCCACAAAGCAGCAGGCCATCGGACTGTTCAGCTCATGGCTCTGCTGGAGAACACATCGAAGGTTGTGGATTTGGTCTGCACACGCTCGACCAGGTAGAAACCCGGCTTGGTTTTTCCTGAGGACGTGCATTATTGGGTCCCTTATTCTCATCAAGAGGATGTTTGCCAAAATCTTTCCCGGAACACTGAGTAGCGTAATGCCTCGGTAATTGTCGCAGCTTAGAGGGTCACCTTTTTTGTGAAGTGTGATGATTTCACCGTTCACCCAGTCCCTTGGACAGCGCTCTTCTTCCCACACCTTTGTCATCAAATGAAACATAGGGTGCAGGATTGCGCTCAGGCTGTACTTGAGGAATTCAGGATGAATCCCGTCTCCCCCCGGTGCCTTTCCGTTCTTGAGCCTTTTCACAGCCGATTTTATCTCGGTGTGCGTGGGCGGGCAATCGGAAATATCGGTCGCTCGGGGAATGTCCAAAAGTAAAGCTTCCGCAGATATGTCAAAGGGATCCAAAGGGGGTGGACGGTTCAGCACTCCGCAGAAATGATTCTTCCAAATCTTCTTGACACATTCTGCGTCAGACTCTATTGCTCCACTGGGACCACGAATGGCTCCGGGAGTCGGTGGTCGCCTGCCGCAGACTTCACGGGTGATTCGGAAGAGTTTCCTGGTGTCATTTCTGCTTGCTGCCTCCTCTGCCGCTTCAATTTGCCGGTTCATAAAATTGCGCTTGTCCAACCGCACGGATCGTTTGACTACCCTGTCTTGGGTTTGGTAGTCAGTCCGGCGGTCCTCGGTTCGGTCGGGGTCTGTCTCCTCGTCTCTCAGGGCTTTCAGCCTGGCTCGTTTTCCAATTTCAGTCCACGTTTCGTCAGACATCCACTTTGGCTGCCCGGCACCATAGAGCGAAATAACTTGCTGAAGGCACAGGACCAGTTAACAAACACAAAACGTTCCTCTGCATCGTATCTTTCTGCTGTAAAAATATTGTGCGTCCAAACAGGATATTTGAGAAGATATTGTATCATTCAAAATATACATAATGGGTCAATTCCTCATGCATCTCAAAACATACATAAATGGACATACTCGAACAATATCCTTACACTAAACTGACTAAACCATCAATGTAATAATCACTCATTTTTCAATGTCACACTCAATAATATATTTCAACACTCATGTACTCTACAAGCTGTCTGATGAACCCGAAGTCGTCAAATTTATCAGAACCCAATGTCGTGACATATATTGCAAAATTGTAGATGAACAAAATCCTAATGTTTAATTATCCAGAAAGAAAATGAAGTGCAGGAAAATCATGAATTCAGTGGCTTGATAGCCTACAAGGAGATCTCCGAGTGCTGGGAGTGATTAACTGGAAAAAGAGAGCGGAGGACTAAGCAGAGTACAAGAGTCTCCTTGAGGCAGCCAAGATCTATCGCAGGCTATCATAATGGTTACATGTAAATTGTATGTATTACATTTCACCGTAGCACAGTTCACCGTGAGCTTTCTTATCGGAAAGAGATGGCCGTATACTACACGGTCATCTCTATAAATAGCACTGCGATGAAAAAATTATGCATTGTTCGTGGAGCATTGCTGACAATAATGTTCCAATTTTATTAGAGCCAAACCTAACAAATAATCCAGTATATCAGCTGTTTTCAAAATTTGTTTGCCGCTGGCTTCCTGTAAACCGACAAGAACTGTGTTTTATTTAGACATGATTTTTATGTCAGTACTATACGACCCGAAGAGGTTGGACGGGCTTTAATATACGACCATATATTTCCGATACAACATTTCACGGTGAAGTGTGATACAGCGAACTGCATACGTACAAATTTCTGAACACGATAATAATAGTGCATAATTTATTGAAATATAATACCGCCGATTGGGATCTCCGCCATATTGGAGAATGATCCTTGTGATCTCTTCCGATGACGTAATGGGCTCTATCCCGACAGCCAGGTGCAAGATACTTATACCTTCGTTTGGTAATACTTCATTTGGATCGTTTATTTGTAAAAGCATCTCAATGTCCCTGCAAATAAATCAGAAGTAACTTGAGTTTTAAAGCATAACTATTTAACAATTTTATGGGGGGCAAACACGAGGCAGGTTGCATAAAAAATCGTCTCGCGTTAGCCTCATTATTATGTGCAATAGCATCTACACCAATCCAAAGAAACTGTCACAATATTGAGTGTTGACAGTTTTAAATATCTGAGGAGGCACATCACAGGGGGTGGTGCTTCACAAAGAAAGCTCACTCGAGCAGCATTCGGGTCAATCAGGAATGTCTGAACAGCTGTAATCGGTTAAAACCAAATGACGACTGCATTATGACAGTGCTGATTTATTGTAGCAAGTCACGGCACATTATGAAGAAATCAAGGCCGACGATATTCATACCATGGCACTGAATTACGAATTACGATGGTAGTGCTTATCTATAGTTATTGATTATCTCAGAAAGCAATCAGTTACCTATTCGCAAGAAATGAAGATTATCGATAGAATATTGTCACCTCAATAATACAACTAGATAACTCTGATTTGGTCATCGTTGGGAAAATGAAATTTAAACTTTACTTGATTAACATAAATCTAGGCTATAATTATTATTTAAAATAAAAATAGAAAATTATGCTTGTCTAATAGGGAACAATTAAATAATGTTCAATTGTATGAAAAAATATTGTAGATAATAATATACTATTTATTTTTATTCATTTATTGCATTTATGGTTTTAACCGGATGGCTGCCAATAATGTCTTAAGATGCGAACTTTTCCGTGAACGGAACGCCGCTCATACAAAAATGACATCTTTGGATGTACCGCTTTAAACGGGATTTTACTAACGTAAATCAATTATTAGATACAAATCATAAACATGTTAATTTTGTTATTATGGATAGATGGCGGAAACAATCAACGCACTCTTCATTTCTTTTGTAAGTTGTTATAAATAAACTTTAATACATTTTTTATTTTTGCAATAAAATTCGCGGCGTGCAAGGTACCGCCATACATATACCTACCGGCAGTTAAAACTTTTAACTGCCAGTAGGTATATGGATGTTATCTAATATTTTCAAAGACAAAATTAATACAGTTCCTATTAGCTTCTGACTTAACCTAGTTTTAGCATTTCGTAGAGAAGGATATGTAGAATCATATTCAATAGCTATCTCAAAAACAGTGAAAATCAAGTTAGCTAGTTGATGATATAATATGCAGCAATCACCATTTTAGACAAACAGTTTACCATATTGTATTCGAAGTATAAACAATATCTAGCACTACCCTCGAAGTTTACAGTTTCGTGTAACGGCCTGACTATAATAGTGGACTTTGGGAGAAGTGCAACCATATGCTGAGTTTCAGGAAGAGATTTTTGCAACAGACACAGTGTGCTTTGGAATGACTTTGTCTGTAACATTAAGATAAGAAAGTTGACCATGTAGCTTCATGCTACATCCAAGGTGAAGACATGTTGGACCTGGCTCAACATGCTACAGATGACTGAAAAATATCTAGCATGCCTTTTTTGAAGCTACACAGGTTCCTGCGTCCTGAAAAGCTACTAAATATTATCCTCGGTATGTATATGGCAGGGAAGGGGGAAAGGGAAAGTGAAGATATTATGATAATTGTATAGTACTCCTGCAGAGATCGAAGTCTTTTGAGACGAAAAACCAAACCAAAACCCAACAACCCACTGTAACCCAAAAATAAGTAGATTGTGTTAAGTTTTGGTTTGATTTTAAAACACCTTAACCAAAATGATGTATGGAGTACTAGAATATTAGCGAAGATATTATGGAGGGAAAGGTACTTAGCTGATTAATAATTTAATTAAACAATAAATATTCAAATTAAAAAAAAAAATAACAAAAAATAATTAGTATAAGAATCTACTGAAAAATCAGTGCTAGTACATAGGATAAGTATAACTTCATATAATCAAACATTGAAATGTATTTCAAAGAATTAATTAATTTAATAACGCATATACGATAGAATAGTTAACACATTTCATTAATAAAACTTACTCTACGTTTCGGTTAATAATGCTTTGATACATAGAATGAGCTAAATCGGCTTTGAAATCCATTTTAATGAGAAACAAATGAAAACTGTAGGTTGTCAAGATGAACACTTTCAGATAAAGAATTATTCATAGTTTATTCAAACACTTCACATTCAATTTTGGGCGATAAAATCGCAAAAATAGAAATAAACACACTGTAAAAACAAAACGTCAAAAATTCAAACTCCATCTTTCTAACATTTAGTAAAAATATTGCCATATACTATTTATTTTTACCCAAAATAATTTGTCTAGGTAGGGTATACTTGTATAAATGCGTGATACTTGTCCACATAATATTATTATCGATTATTCAATGAAAAAGAATTAGGTAGGTACGTCCCAAAGAGATTTTTTTTTTTTTTTTAACTATTAATAACCATGTCCGTTGTTGTTAGTAATTTTGAACAATCACAAACACCCAGGCTTTGAGAAAAACACATAAATATTGTGTCCTCACCGGAATCGAACCCAGAACTCTTGGGTGGAAGGCAAGCGCCTTACACACTGCACCACGAGAGCCGCCTCCCAAAGAGATTAGACTCTGGTACATCCACGTTTTTTAATTGTTAATTAAAAATAAAATATTGCACTTTTATTTAAATTATTTTCAATAAAAATTGAGATTGGTAAAAATAATTTTATAGCCTCATTTTAGCATAATTTGTGGTCTTTTTGCATTATCAATGACTTCAGTATAATACTTATATTGAAATTTTTATCACAGTGGGTTATCGCAATTACTAGGTATATTATTATTAGGTACCGGTGGAATGGAATTAGATTAGTAAGGCCTTCATCCAGCAGTGAATTTAATTATATAGACCGATGATGATAATGATTTTAATGTATAGGTAGGTATATCACCAATTATTATTGAACGACTTTTAAATATTTAAGTTATAGATATTATCTAGATAATTAAATTTAAATATTTTTTATTGGGTTACTTAAAAAAAATCAGTCGATTGTTCACAGCCAAAATACTGGAACATTATCAATGTAGGTACTTATGTCATAAATTATTATTGTAATGAAGTCTTAGTTTGAATTTTGAAATGTATTTATTGATCAGTGAGTCTATTCCAGGGTTTGCGAACCTTTTCACGCACGCGTGCCAAAATTTCCCAAAATAATATTTTTTGACTGTCTGGCGTGCCAAGTAGTTTTTCATGGCGTTTTAAAGAATTCCATTAAAAAAAATTACAATTGATTTCTTGATATTCTATCTTTCACCGTATTTCTAGCCGAATGCATAACTTTTATTCTTTGAATATTTTTTTCCTTGTTTTCAAAATTCTCGAAGAGATCGTGGAAGCATTTAAACCACTCTTCTTTCATAAATTATATTCTCTATCACTGAACGGTTTTCCAATTTTAGAGATTATGTTTATGTTTGAGGCAAAATAACATGCTGTTATTATATTTGAATGACTGCGATAATTAATTTCATAAGGTTTGTTGATTGAATATTTTTATTTCTAATTGCCCGATCCTATGGACCGACCTATGCAATTGTATATTTACATTAAACCTAATGATCTTGAAAAAGATTTGCCTATTTTTTATGCAATGCGATTTGTCATTTATGCATGAATTTCGTCGTTTCCGTTTGCGCATCGGTTAGTAAACATAATATATTAAAAACCGAAGAAAATACTCATGGCTATTTAATTTTTTTTTTTTTAAAATATAAGTATATAAAATAGTAATTTCTTTTCTCTTTAAAATGAAGCATTCATGTGCCATGCAAAATCATCTCGCGTGCCATAGGTTCGCCATCCCTGGTCTATTCTATACTTATCGACCGCTAAAGTGATTAATATTATCAAACTTAGGGTAGGTTTGTACCAAAGTATTAGCGCTTATTGTAACAATTACCTCTCTTGCTGCTGTTAAAATATAGCACTTATTGCAACAATTACAACCAACTTATCTGCGTTAGTGCACTTTGATACAAACCTACCCTAAGTTTGATAATATTTATCACTTTATCACTTTAGCGGTCGATGAGTATAGGACCCACAAGAATATTATATTGTTCCATTTAACCAAGATACATTTTTGGAGTGTATAAACAAAGTGAAAGTGTTAAATATTAACAAAGTTGAGTTAAGATAGATTTTAAATTTGTATGCTATCCAAAATGCCAATGGACATTTCCTAAAAATCATTTCCTTTCACTTTTACAGTTAAAAAATGACGACTAGACCTTTTGTTTATTATGATTGTTTAAAGTTAAAGGGACATTAAAATTATAATATTTATTAAGTAATTATCGTAAATAATACACAACATAATGAATATAGTGAGTTCTTGACTTACGACGGGGTTCAGTTCTGCCACCTAGGTCGCAAGTCTAAATGGTCGTAAGTCGAATTTCATTATACCTAACAGGCAAGTGCTGGCTGAATGAGGTGACGTATCTTTTCGAAGATCTATCGGTGTCATTGATTTGTCTAAAAGCTGCAGCCATGTCTTTTAGCACAATTTTCTTCAAGTTCATCTAGTGTTGTCAAACTCTTTTTCTTCAAATCCTAGGGAAAATTTAAGCTCCCATGACACTGTTTTCCCACACGACGTTAAAAATTAACTGAAATGTTTTTATGCATGATCTTTTATAACTTTCTTTTTAGACCAAATCCAAGCGAATCTAACCTAACATAATCTTAGTGTGTGATAATGATACATCAAAATGTATGAAAATATCAAATTTAAAACAATATTTGATCGAAAAGTATCTGCGCCGACAGAAAAAGGTTTTTGATATATTTGTCTATATGATATAAATTGCTTTCAGAAAAAAAAAATATATAAAAGCTCTCCTGGCGTCTGCGGCACTATTATAACCAAAAAGTGTTTTGAAATTTAAATATAGAGGGGTGCAGGGCCAACTGCCATATTTAAAAATTCTTTTAAGTAGGTACCTACTTAGTGTTGCACAAATATCAAAAAATATTTTCTCACATAAAATGAGTGTCAAAAAGTCAAATGTCAGAGAAATTATGATATACATCAGGAATTACTTTAGATTTACACAGATCTGGCAAAGCTTTAAGTTTTGCCGCTTGCAGCTTTAGAGAAGATGCAAGCAGCAAAAGGAAGGATGGCTGACATCTCCTAATTTTAATTACCTACCTTGAAATTTTCTGCGACATATTCTGTTTTATAATTGATTATGAACAGCATCTCCTTTTCCTAATTATTAATATATCCTGCCACAATACTTTTTCCTTGTCTGTATTTGAATTAAAATTTGGTCACATTACTGTCGACAGTGTGGAGAAATTTGAAAAAGCCGAAGTCAGCTCAGTCACTTTATATGGATCACCCATTGACGCTTGAATTACGGAACTCCACTGGGCTGCGATATAAATCAGACCAGATTACAACTGCCTCTTATTCTGATGTTCAATTGTCGCATGCATGGAATCATCCTGATTTTATGATCCACAAATAAGTATTTGTGGGTAATACTTAGGATTTTGAAATTTCTTACGCCATGTAAATACATGTAACTAATTTTTATTTTGTAAGTGCAATAAATTGTCTGAATAAGAAATGATAGCTATCCCTAGATTTTTTTTTAAATTTTACTAACCAATGTACTGTGGTGACTTTTGCATCTTAGTGTGAGGCCTCAGTGCCAGCGTCCGTCGCAGCGTTGAGCATTTTGCGCAACTCAAACGTATAAATGTATAACCAAAAAAAGACATTGTCTACGAACATTTTCACACACGGTAATACATTTGAGTTGCGCAAAACGCTCAACGATGCGCCGAACGCTGCCACTCAGGATGTACACTAAAAGAACACAATTTTACGCTTCGGTGACATACTCAACTCAAAACTGCCTTTTTGGGGTTGGTGACTTTTACCTGAACTGTGACAATTATAGTCGAATATTTTTTTCTTTTTTTCCAAAACTATATAATTATTTACTACCACTTCACCATGTTCGATCCTGAGAGGATCATACGGGCCTCCACAAAGTGGAGGTTGTATTAACAGATTTTTTAATGTGAAATGGATGTTAGGCATTTGCTCAACCTATTAGGTCCATACTTTGACGCCAAATGCAAATTGAAAAACAATAAGTTTATTTGCAAGACCCAGGATTCGAGCCTGGGAGCCACGACATTATAAGTCGACACTTAAGTCATTAGACACTAAAGACGCGCCTAGCGCATAACGATTAGGTGGCCATTAGATATAATTAGCATGCAATTTAAATGTGTTAATTAAGTAGTAATTATATAGTCAGCAATGTGTTATTAAGCGGCTCGGCCATCGTGGGCGTTTTAACTAGAGTGAATTAATATAACAAGGAAGTTAAGTTTATCTCAAAACTAAATTAATGTGACAATGATCTTTCTTTCCGCCTACCCTTCAAATACATTATGACTGAAAAAGTTTAGTGTTCACTAGGTCAGATCTTACCTATTCCTACCTTCCAAGTCCAAGTGATTCCTACCTTCACCTTTCGCCACTGATGTGTAGTCACGCAACAGCATCCATCATTCTCCATAACTCTTGACACAGATTTTCCATCGGCAAAAGTCTCCATCAAAGTGATGCAATCTTACCTAAACTTTTTACGGCTATTGTCAAAAACGTGTTCAGATAACTTAATTGGGAACAACACAACTGGGTTACACCTCCTTAATGCTACTCTCTTTATACTGTTTATATTCTAATATTACTTTTATTTCTTTGTTTTTTTAATATTGTTCCATACTTTTTTTTTCATGTCATGTTGTGAACGTCTTGAATTACAGTCGAACATGGTTATTACAAGGAAGATGGGACCGACTGAATTTGCTCATTATAAGCTTTACTCATTATATCAGAGAATATAAATGAGTGGTCACATAACATAAAAAGTCGCAATTCAAACAAAAATACACAATTAGAATTTTTCACCGAAACAAACATGGCATTCATAAACTACAAAAGAAGTTGTTCATTGTAATGAACGCTGGTAGGTACCTACCTACTGACTTCACAAACCTTGGATTTTTTACATGCAATTTTAACCATATGCGTGGATACTTTTACAATATTGTCGGCGAAAACACCAATTAGGTAGGTACTTAGACAATTAACTAGTGTCATTTACGCAATCCGATCCCGGCGGCATCCTGTCTGATCGGATTTTATTGCTTAGGGTCGAAATGTTTTTAAACAATCGACACATTTAACAGTTTTAAGAAAATTTTTGACGATATTTTAGCTCAGTATAACCGATAATTAGCTCGTTATAAAAGTGAATAAATGTATGGAGGAAATCATAAACTAAAATGTCAACGAAAGTTTCCTTGTTACATCCGAGATCTCGCTATCTCCGTGATCGTAATAACCGAGTTCGACTGTATTTATAATTTCTAAAGTTATGTAAATATCTTTCAATAGATATTTTTATTGGTTCTACAATCTGATGTGGATCTTAGCCTGCTCACGAAGGGGTTTCCAGTTTTTTTTGATAAGAACACTTTTTCAACATGTTCAAACACATATTGGAAAACATCTTGTCAATTTTCCAGACCTGAGATTCGAATTAATTCATAAATGGACATTGGCTCATCGCATATTATGACAGCTAGTTAATAAAAAAAAGTAATTTGCCATGCCTGATCATAAGTGGAGCATATTATAGACCTCTACGGAGTTCAGATTTTATTAACAGATTTTTTTTCCACTGAATAGTTGTTAGCCATTCACCCAACCTATTAGGTCTTTGCACTGGATCAAATACATATTGAAAAAACAACAAACATTTGTTGACCAGCTGCACCCAGCTTTATTTTTATGAGGTTATTTATTTAACAATAACAACAATAAGAATTATCGAGTTCTTCAAGGCTGCGACCCACAGCTTTGTATTTATATAAAGACAACCGATCTACGCCAACATAGGCAACGACGGCAACCACTAATCACAGGAAGTGTAGTCCAGGTGTACATTTACTTCAGGGACGGTTCAGACAAGGATATATTACAGAGCGAGGCGGGCAGGTATCGCAGATTAAGGGGCATACGACACTTCCGCACCAGCCTGTGTAATATCCTCACGTCCAAGTCATTCCTGAAATGTAATCTTAAATTGGTCCATTGCGGAGGCTGACAGGAACAAGTAACAGGAAATTAGGGAGGGGTGTAAAAAATAAAACAGAAAATCAGCATGAGAAATAATCAATCGATTATTCCAATTTTAATAATTTCTAAGAAAAAAAAATCCAAATTGTTAATTATTATTATTATTATTACATTTAAAAAATACACAATCAATATATATTTTTTTGTTTTTCAATGGGAAAAAAAATTATGAACATAAATTCATAAATTATTAATAATTCAGTCTACAGAATTGATAAACTATGACTGTTTGAGTGTTTCTTTTAAGCGTTTAATTACACTATTTACAACACAAATGCGAGACACTGCCAACATACAACTCACCTCAGCGGGTTAATAATTTATGTTACAACATGTCATAGTAAATTTATCGATAATAAAAAAAAATGTGGCAACACTGTTGTTTCAGAGCAACTGGATTTCAAATTTGGAACTAAATTCAAAATGGCTGCCTATAGTAGCCATCTTATGATAGACCAGCAACAATAGAGTATGTACATTCAAAATGGAGGTTTCTTTTATCATTTGCCTTGACTCATAGGTTGAGCAAGTGGCTGACTCTGTGGACGCCCATATGATCTTATTAGGATCGGACATGGTCAAAAGAAAAGAAATCAAACCATCATAGAGGAGATAGTTTTTAAAGTCATGTTACCCTTGCCTAAACCAAACCATAATGGATAAAAAATACTCTTCTATCTATAAAATATCTTTGATATAATGGCATAATTTTAGATATTTATAGATAGTTTACGCAGGGTTTAATTGAATTTTAAAAACTAACCAACACCATCTACAATTTGTAATCTTAGTTTAATCTCATTAGGATTGGACATGGTCGGAGTGATTCTAAAATTTTATTTATTTGTTTTAATCACTCTAAATGTGCCTGATACAAATAATTTTTTTAACACGTTTTATGAAGATATAGTAATTATTTATGGGTTAGATCACATCATTTCTGTGAAGATAGAATCTCTCCAACGAGTTTTTGCTGACGTTATAGACGTTATAAGTATAAGTCAGCCATTTCGCAGTTCACAACAGTCACAGTCAGCTCCGCTACTCAGCGGTGTCGCCAGAAACGATAATTAAAAATAATAATAATAAAAAAAAATTGGGCACGTGGTGCGGTATTTATTTTTGTTTTACGAAAAAATAAACCACAATGTCTCTTTCAACTTAACACTTACAGGATATTACAACACTGAATTGTTCGTGCACGCTAAATACCTCAAATACACCACACCCAGAAATATTACATTATAAATATTTTCATTATAAACATTGTTTTTGCTTTCTTGGAATGCTGCGGATATAAAACTCTATGAGGCTGGGAGTTATTCATTCAACATTTTTTCTTTTTTTTTCTTCTTTTAATTCGAATACATTTGCACTACATTGTTTTGATCTCTTGTAATAAGTAATATTTCTAGTTACAAACCAAGTTTATTACACATCGATATAATAGTTACAATCTGTCGAGTCGCCGAGAATCTTTCTGCTTTCACTTGTGATAGAATATTAAATACAACAGACTCGTGTGTCGTTTTGAAGCGATATTATTACAAAGGGATCGTCGTATCACTAATCGAGTTGAGGAGAGTTTTAGATTTACATAATATTATTATATTAATATTAATAAGCGTACAGGGTTTTGTCGAAGTAACAACAATAATCGGTCGATAGAATAGGTACGACATAAAAAAATGTATCACATTCATAGACCTATCGGGGAAATCGCCAAGTGATCCACCGGGCGATTTCCGTTACAAAAATTTCCAACTCCGAGTTGCGGATAATTTCTTCAACACGTTTTTTCACCACGATTCTGAAAATACAATTCTTCGAAATTCATTTTTTAAAAAATACAAACATTCGACATAAAAAAAAATACAAAATTATTCAAAAATATCTAATTCAACTATCAAAGTATGTATGAATATTCCAATTAGTATTTACATGAAAACAGAAATGCAGTTTGAAGCAAAAAATATAAGACAAACACTATTTATTTGTATGTGAAAATGATGTACTTATATAATAGTATTTTTTTTTAAATCTATTGTCTATGAGATTTCAACATTATTATTTTGATGATGCATATAATAAGTCTGTGTAATCCTTTTATAAGATTTTATTTTCTCGAAAATTATATTTCATTTCGAAAGATTGTAGGTATTTTCGAAAAAAAAGATTTTTCAAAATCGGTCTATGCCTGATCGGCGTGCACCATTATCCGACATAGACGTTCCAGAAGTGGTAAAATTTGAAGAAGTAACCTCAGCTGGCCCCGCGTGTTCGGTTAATGCAACGGCACATACTGCTACGCGGGCTCTCGGAGGCGACCCCGTCCCGAATTGCCAATACGGCCGCTGTATCGATCGGCCGATGCGGGGGGCATTCGTCGAGGACGACGCGCGAGACTCGGCGGCTTCACTTTGGCGGGAATGAATTAACAACCGTGACCGCGGCTGCTTGCTGACTAGCTATGACGGCCGCTGCAACACAAACAGCCCTCTGTTAGAACTTTCAGTCTTCAGTTTTTAAACCCCATTCATTTAAACTTCGAACCGATTACAAGAATTTATAAACTTCCACGGAGACATTCATTAATCAATCCGGCATTTATATTTAATAAAACTCCATTAGAATAGTTTTGGAAACGGCTTTCGTTTAATATGATAGGTTTCGCAATTTTGACGTACACAAACTAATAAGAGACACGACTCCTACATAGCTTTGATGGCACAATAAAATTAAGAAGTAGAATAATAATTTTTGAAGTAACAAATTACTGAAATAAGAATTATCAAATTTACAAATTAATGCAGTGTTACAATCACTCATTGCAAGTTTGGATAGCCTTTCAAGTGAGACAAATTCACAATTACATTTAGAAAGAAAGAGTGTTTATTCACGTCTATCATGTAATTTTGTAATCGGTTTGAATGTCCAATCGAGCACCCTCAGTCAACTGAATCAAATCATTCTTTAAGTTAATATTTAAAAGCCATCATATTGAGTGTCACTATAATAGGATGAAGAATTACAGTATGAATTAACTGAAATTCAGGTCTTTATGTCGTTATGTCCAAGCAAAAACCTTTGTCGGTTTTAACGATAAACCTCTGCAAAAATAGTCACTTACGACTTTACATCTTACATGTAACCCTATAACTCTAGTTAATCCTTATAATCTGCTTATTTTATCAAAACATTTATTAACCTAGACTCATCCCTTTCATAATATTCAATCTTCTCTCTTTTGCTTTGCACAAAAATTCAAAGAAGCAAAAATTAAGTTTGAATTACTTCCTTGTTTCTAGCATAGATTAGAATCAGTTTAAAAAATAATCACGCTGCCTGATTTTAAATTTAAGATCAGCGGCACAATGTGGCATGGAAAGCTGCATATTGGACATAAGGCGGAAAGATCGTAGGAAAAATCGATGAATAAAGAAATGGACAGGAGTACAAGATGTGATATGGGTAGCCAATCTAATGAAATGGCAATAACACTGAACAAGTAGATAACTCTTGGACAAATGCAGTCACATGGTGGTATCCAAAGGGCACTTTACCCTTAAAAGCCACTAGATAGATCGTAGGACAAAAAAATTGTTGCTAGTAGTATAAAAACATAATAGCTAGCTATAATTTTACAAATGTGGCTTTTAACTGAGGCAATCAATATCTCATGTACACTCCCTTAAAAGTTTGTGTCTGCAAAAATGCACAGTTTAAAGGGAACAATGATCGAAGGTGTGAAAAGGAGGCCAAACATGTCGCTCATGAATTAGATAACCACTGGACGAACACTGTCATACAGTGGTACTAAGCAGCGCTGAACAATTTGAGGGCCACTCTAGGAAGTGAGAAGAATAAAAGGAGCAAGGTTAAGTTTTTATCAACCATTGGATCGACCCTGACTGATTTTAATCTATGATAAAGATGTGGAAGTAACTCAAAAAATAACATTTTCTTCATCACGATCCGTTTCTTCGAAGTAGAAGTAACAAGATCGATTCCATTCACAGAACCGGCGCATTTGACATACTTATTACATAATGAATAATCGAAAGGCAGTATCTTTAACACATTTTGTAACTCTTAGGTTCGATCTAACTAGAAAGTACGGTTAGATGGACTTACGGACGATTAAAAAAGTGACATTATCATAGGAAGACTTAAACGTTAACAATCATACTTAGTGCTTTTATTTTAAAAAATAAATTATCATATTATTATTACGGAGAGATGTTGATTCTATAAAAAATTACTAAATTTAGAGGTTAGCCGCTGATTTTTTATCACAGAAAAAGATTTTTTTTATTGAATGTATCGTAAAAAGGAAGTTTAATTTTAATGAAGCATCGTAACGTGGTGAGAATTAATATACATATTTTATAAACGTAAGGTTTTCTTTCAGTCTAAAGGATTCGTCACACTCGAGCAGCCATATATGGTGATTAGGTGACTTTTAAAACTCATAAGGACATTAATTGTCAGCGATTACGAGAAGTTACGTGTATTTGAGGGTAGAATGTTGTAAAAGAGCTTTTACAAAATCGCTACAATCAGACTGACGTCATCAAATTTATCCAACTTGATCCAACCAGCTTGACTGACATGCACGTAGAAGCAACAACAGAAGGAGAGCAGTAGAGCGAATACAATGACGGATTCTGCTTAAGGTAGTCAAGATCTATCCTGGGTTTTGCGCTAGGAAAGACAAAGAACTGACAATACATCGATATTAAGTGTTTTCATAATAGTTATGAATAAATGTTAGTATCAAAGAAAAAAACTAGCATAAAAGTTTGTCAATTTTTTTTGATATGCTAACATTCATCGATTGGAAACGATCAAGCTCAGAGACTGCTTTCAGGTGAAATGACAAAAGGTAATTTTAATGATGTAACAACAATTACATGTTTCAGATAAAACATTGACAATACATCATTGCGAATCTAAGGCTTTCACATCTAAACTCGCCTTGTCGGTCTTGCGTATAAAGACCGCACCGCGCACATCTACATAGCGACAGTCGCATGTAACCTTTGAAAAGTATAGATATTTGGATACGGCGATCGGCGAGCCAGTATTGGGATGACCAATTCGCAGATGTTTGTATGCGTCCTGGCGTCTTCGACTCGCAGCCTGAGAAGCTTGTTGAATGCAACGGTAGATGTTTTTTTCAAACGACTTTGGCAACGTGACAAGTTGCAGGCGAGACGAGTTTTGATGTGAGAGCCGGATTAGAAGGTTTAGATATTGATTGAGTCGGTCTGTGATGTATTGTAACGTTCTTTGAACAAACTGTCAAATCAAGGACTGTAAATCCTCAAAAAGTCAGATGCAGCAATTAGGTTAAATAAATCAAAGAGTCTCCTCCACCAAGGAATGCAGATGACAGAATAAAACTGACAGTATTATCAGTAAGATAGCTCGGTTCTGTCACATCTTTTGTTCACGAGATCACATCACCTTAAATGCTGTCAAGTGTAACACCGCACTAAAGTTACTAACGCTCTATTGATATTTTAAACTAAATAAATGCCTTATTACAAGAACCCGTAGACACCATTTTGTGCATTAATTAAATGTATGAATTTATTTATTTATTTATTAATATTATTAATATATACCGAGGAGTCATATTTAGTTAAGCATGTAAAAAAGGGCACAATGAAAGCAGAAATTAGCGTGTGCTCCATCTTCAATGGCATCCTCTACGACACGTCTTATAGTATTAACAAAACCGGAAATCATAACTATTTAACGTATGTACTTATTAACATTTCAAAATATACAAATAAGGATAGTTCAGTTTTTGAAACATGCAAATCAAATTGACAAAAAAAAGTGAAAACATTTCTTCTAAAAATTTTAAGTACAAAAATATTGATACAACTCAAGAATTGAAACGCTTAATTTCAAAAACTGCTAAAACGGCTCAACTGATATTTATTTACAATCGATTTAAGATCCAATATTCAAAATAATCTAAATCGAGACTTAATTTCAAAATACGTTAAAATATTCCAAATGTCCATTTCAAGTGCCAAAGTACAAAGTAACAGTTTTCTATAAATTAGTTGAGGCAGTTAATTCATCAGATAATGTGATAAGTGAATTTAAAAAAAATTTGGAAACATCACTAGTGCTATTTTTAAACACCCAATGAGGGTTTATCGTATAGGAAGAATGTACCCTGCCAGAGTCTCAGGCATCCGCGTAGCCAGAACCCTCGCCACTACGAGCAAGTACAAACACAAATAAAAATAAATTGTTCGACAAGAAATATATTGATTGTAATAACAGATTTTTGTTTTTATGAGAAATGGATGTTAGCAACTCGCCCAACCTATTAGGTCCATACTCTGACTCAAACACAAATTGAAAAACAATATGTGTATTTGCCAGACCCAGGATTCGAACCTGGGACCCATGACATTATAGAGTTAAGCCGCTCGGCTCTTACTAGGATTCGCATGCTCAAAAAAAAAAAAATGTTGATTGTTTTAGCCATTTTTGAAATTCAGCATTTCAATTCAAAATATTATCTCTAAAATAACCAAGTAATATAAGAAACCGAACTGCGTATTGAGAATAAAAAAACATATGTACATTTTTTTTTATATAAAAGGAAAAGAAAACATTTTTATCACAGATTTGTCTAAAACACCTAAAAAAATTATGACTTAAGATAGCACAAATACTGCTTAATTTGATTTTTTGTTCATGATTACTAAAAAATAAGTCTTAATATATAAGCATTGATTTACAATTACATCTATAAATTCTATCGTACATGTTAATTCATATTATGCATCTCACTTCACACTAAATTCACTTTTAATTAGATTTACGACAATGTCTAAACTCGCAACGGCCAGTAGATAATTTCTAACCACCAATATGGTGTACAAAGATAAGCGACAGCTTTTCCGCTACAATTATAGTGAATGCAATTCAGCACTAACCTGGAATCGTGATCGTACCGAGACGTGTCAATGATTATAATTAAATATTTCTTTCGCAGAAATAAAATGTCACTGTCATTAAAATTCCTTAAAATACTAAATGTTTTTATTATTTTTTAAGTGTCTAGTCATCAACACTTTTGCACCTTGCCCCCTTTGCATCGTAAATCTTTTGAAAACATTTTAAAGCCAATTAAATTCATTATTATATTGAAATCTTTTCGATAGATTCTTCAACATTGTCAAAAAATCAAAGTCATACGACATACGATTTGATCGAACCGAACTGCAAATTTTATGTATTCACTTAATGTCTTTTACAGGATGCGGCCGCATGTTTTGTGACGTATTTTTTGACAGCGATTTGACTAAAATGATAAAAGATTTAGATTTCCAAAAGTGAACCTCATCCGAGTTGGCGACAATTCATCACGCTTTCCATTGAAAATGATTCTACAGATAGGCAAATATTTGAGCACAATGAATATTAACAGTTGGTGGAGACAATAGGTTAAGCAATTCATTAAGTCAACTGCTCCTGTCGAATTGAGACTACAAATTTAATGACTGTAAATTTCATTAATTTTATTTTTAAATATATATACAGATATTGAAAAGTAGCTATGGTACAAACTGGATTGTTTTTAGCATGTACATAATTGGTGTGAAACATTCTTAATTTCAATATTGGAATTATTATCATTTTGGAGCGGTGAATTGGGTGGAAACGTCGCCATCGGGTGAGGCCTTACGCTCTACCGGCGGGAGGTGCCGGAGCGGGGGCCGGGGGCAAGGGCTATTGTCATGGTCGCACGAGGGGCTTACCTCCGTAGGGGGCGGGATAAAGGGGGTAGCCGAGCCCCACGTGGGTGTGGTGGTGTGTGTGCACGTGCCGTTGCGGGGGAGGCGATCGGGACTCCTTTCCCGAAGCCGGAGACTCGGAGCTCGACGGTGACGGCTGGCTTCCCGGCTTGGCGGGGGGCGGAGGCGGGACCCCGCTTGGGGGACCTCCGGGGGCCACGCCGGGACTACTCCCGGGCCCCGGCGGAGCTTTGGGCGTGGGCGATTTCAGCGCTCGCTCCTGCAGCTCGTGGATCTTGTGAGAGGAGTAGTACTGCGAGGCGTGCTGCAGAAGGTCTATGGATTTCGGTGAAGGCGGAGGGCGACTGAGGTCCTCAGGGGCGTGGTAGCGCGGCATGGGACCCGGGTGGAGAAAGGGCCCCGGCACGTATGGTCCGGAAACTATATTCATCTGGCGATACGGATCGAAGGGCACTCCATAAGGCGACGGCTGCATGTACGGCGAGTGAAGATAATATTGAGAGGTGGGTGGCGGCGGAGGGCCTGTTGTCTCCATAGTGGGCTTCTGGCCCTCCTGCTTGATGATAGGCTTGATGTCCTCTTTAATGGAGGGTTTGGAGCCGTCTTCAGAAGGTTTCTGGTCCTTGCCAGAGGACATCTTTGACTGACCCTGGCTGGAGTGTGACTTGCCGGATGACTGCGGCGGCTGCTGTTGCATCTGCGGAGGCTTTCCTCCATCTTGATTCATGGAATTCTCTTTCCTCCGCTGTTGCTCCAGGGACATGTAGTATCTGGAAGTAGAAATAATATCACTCAATATCACGACGACAATTATAAATTCTGCATGACGAGATCGCTCACTAATGTGTTACCATTCCATATTCGGTACACGAAACTAGCTCACTCTAGCACTGTTCCACACTATAAATAGTGGGGTACGAACCCACCAACCAACTTGACAGTGGATTGAAATCAACGTCTAAATACATGTTAGTAATCGCAAGAGTGAAAACGTTTATCAAATAACGACTATTACTTAAACTTTACCCTGTGTTGAGCGTTTAAACATGCTCAAAAGATTAAATTGAGTCAAAGTTGAAGACATTTTGATGGATTATTTAATGAAATGTTTCATGCACATGTGACAAAAATTAAGTCAACGGCATTGCTAATTTAGCTTGCAAAAAACGCATCTGGCTCGTGGTGTTGTACTAGTGTTTTTTGATGACTCCAACAGCTTTAACGACGGATTCCGAGCGGTTTTAACCGCTCGGAGTCAATTTGTACTAGCTTTCAGAATATTCGCGGGATCCATTTTTCTGCAGTTGACTGAACCGTGTCAGAACCGAGCCTTATAGTAAATGGTATCATATAATTTAATGTGTGCTTATGTATATGTGACATCAGTTTGACGATTATCAGGATTCCACTCTTCTATGTCGGTTTAGGGTTGAGCTGGATTATTTAATGTTTTTGTATATTATTCCGAACAATTATTCATCTAAAAGGTAATTCTCTGTTTTTCCTACAAGAAAGGATCTCTTGTCTTTAAACATGAAACGAAACATGAATGCCGTTGACACAATATAGGTATTTATCATCAATTTTGAAATATATTTCTGTTAAATATTTGGCATGATGTATAGACATTTTTTCGATTTTGGAATTTTTTTTTCGATACGCGAAAGGAAAGGTATTGACTTTGTTCTTGGTAGAATAAGTAAATTTACTTGCAATTTTATTATCACAAAATCTAGCATTTTTTCCTGCCAAATAGCTTGATTTCGTACCCCATCTGGCATGATGACAGTTGACAGTTGGCAACACTGCTAGGGACTGAATTTGTGAAAGTTGATAATCATTTAACCTTAATACATTAAAATATTTAAAATCAAGAACTGGTTAAAGAAAGATGTATAGCAAGTTACCTCCGCATGTCTTCTTCTTTCTGGTGGTGCTGAGCTTGCTGATGAGCCTGCTGGTGGAAGTGCTGCGCCTGTTGCTGCCTCTGGTATATGAAGGGGTGCATCTGCGATTTCATCTCTATGCTCTCCTTCAAGATCTGGTGATTCTCGTTGGGATGCTTGCTCTCCTTCAGCATGTCGGGTTTCAGCTTGGAGGTCTGCATGTGCTGGGGCTGCTGAGGGGAGGCAGGCGGAGGCTTGCCGTTGCTGTGCTCCGCGGGACTGGGGCTCTCTTTACTCCGCTCCCTTTCACGTTCCCTCTCCCTATCCTGCTGCTCTTTCATCCGGTCCTCCGGGAGTAAGGAAATGGGAGCATAGTTCGGGTCCATATTGTAAGCGTACCCCGGCGGCATATAACCGTACGGGTAATAGTGCTGGGGTAACATCTTTTGAGGAGGCATGTTCTCCGGAGGGCCCTCTCTTTTGATTTCTTTCTCCGGCATCGGTTTACCATCGAGAGGTTTGCCGAGGTCGTCTTTGAGCTTGTTGGGATCGGGCGCCGGCTGATTGACCATGTACGGAGACTGCCCGTAGAATTGATACATTCCGTACGTCGGGGGTATGGAATGGGGTAAGGGCGGGACGCCATCCGGCTTTTTCTCGCCGGGGACTTTGATCTTGTCCGGCTCTGCGTCCATAGCCGGAGCTGTGTCGTCAGATATATCTGAATAGGCGGGACTCTGGACGTCGTCTCGGTTGGAAGTCTCCATTCCGAATGGAACCTGCTCCGGCGGATGCGGACTGCCCCCGGGTGACTTCCGGTTCTTGTTCTTTTTGAATCCTTGCGGTTTGGGGATCGACCGGGCGTCTTGTAGCTTTTTATCCTCGGCGGGCATGAGGGCGGCCGTGGGTTTGACTTTGAACTGCGGGTTCTGCGGGGAAGGGGGGAGACCTTTCTGGTGGGCGGGAGAGACGACGCCGTGCGGCAGGAGAGATCCGACGAGCGGCGCGGGTTGAGCAGAGTGCTGCGCGTGGTTGACGGGCGGCAGGATTGGGTGAGTCGCGTGAGGAACGTGCGTTGGGTGCGGGATCTGCGGAGGAGCGTGCTGCGGGGGCAACGCGGGGGGTGGCGTCACGTGGGTCTGAGGTATTTGCAGGGGGAATTGCTGCGGGAGAGGTTCCATGGGGCGCGCGACGACTGCGACGGGCGCAGCGATGGCCGCGACGGCTGGGATTGGAGCGATCATCGGAGGCGGTTTGTTGGCGAAGTTCGCCACGGGGAAATCCTCCTGCGGACCGAATCTGAGCACTCCCGGTTTGACGACAGCTGGTTTGGGTTCCGGCACCACCGCCGCCGTCGGAATGACGGGGGGCACGACTGGCGGGAGAACAGCAATCGGAAGCGGCTGAGAAGGAATAATAGCGGGCGGTGGTTGCACCGTAGGTGGGACCGGAGAAGGTACTCGAGGTGCAATAACAGGGGTCGCAGTGACTTCCGGCCGCTCCTCCTTCTTGGGAGTGGCGGGCTCCTGAAGCTTTTCGGGCGATTTGACGGGTCCGGCGGGACTCGGCGCTTCGGCGTTGGACTCGTCGTTCTCTGACATGGAAGCGACATCTTTGGACTCATCCTCCTCGATGGCACCGTGCGCGTGCGACTGGTGGTATTTGAGGCCGTTGATGTGCTTGTATTTTTTGGAGCAGTTGGGCTCGGGGCACTCGAGGAGCGCGGGCGACGCCGGGGGGCTGGCGGGAACGCGCCTTTTGACGGCGGGGGAATCCTCGTCCGGCGCCCGGGATTTTCGCTTTCCGGCAGGAGTGAGGAGGGCGACGGGCGGGGTTTCTGCTTTGGGTGCGGGCGGAGGCGAGGGTGCGTCTCTGACGGAAGATACTGCCCCGGGAGTCGCCGCGGTAGTTCCGGCGGCTCCTCTTCTTCCTTTGGCTCCCCCATTCCGCAGCTTGCTATGCACTGAAGAGCGGGTTTCTGTAAAGTTGCTCAGGTCGCCCCCAGGAGCGGCGGCTCGACCTCTTTTTCCTCGGCCTTTAGGAGTTCGAGCGTCCAGCTCTTCGGTAGGAGAATCGCAAAATCTGCAAAAGGAATTTTTCGAAATTAATAATTCTGCATATTGGGTCAACAGAATAAAGAACGGTAGAAGAAACCCGATTCAATAATATACCTAGATATCATATATAATAGCAATAGTAAAATAGTTTATTACATATTATAAAATGATATCATAAAGGTAGGGCTACACTATAAGGAAGGACCCTTGGGATGTTTAACTGTTACAGTACTCAATGTCATGTAATTTATGCAACGTTTGCAGTAGTGTGGTTAAATTGATAGCTAGAGACAAATATTAGTATTTTTTCTAAGTTGAGGCATTGTAACATGATGGCATTCAGGGAACTCAGAAATAATGGGAACTGAAATACCCAACGGGTAAGGAGAAGCAGGCAACCGATCTCGAGTAAGGAAGAATACGGGATAAATTTAAGCACGTGTCAAGAATACGTCATACGTCGTATACTGACAACTGCTCTCGGTTTATGCATTGACGCACATTTAATATTGGTGTATTACACACACTATTGCACGTGCATAATGCGTGTTTCATTTTCGTTGGACACTCACAAATTCAAAACCCTGCATCAAAATGTAGTGTATTGGATATTGCCTATCGGAATTCTATTTATTATCAGCTGTTCTGTGGGTTTTTCACTCGAGCAGTCAATTGTATTGCACGTAATATTATATTGCCAAGTTTTTTTTAAATTCATAATTACTCATTAGAGTTATTTATATTGACCGCTGTTTCGGCTTATATCTTTGAATTTTATCAAAATGCTGAATCTATAATTAATAAGAAATATACCAACCTTGGTGGTGCCCAATCGTGTCTGGTGCAGTCCAGCAATGTCCCGACGTACGTCTTTCCTCGCCAAGTGACATTCACCACTAGTACACCTGAAACAAATAGGAAAAAACGCATTCATTAGTTATTATTTTATTTAAAATTAATATTATTTGGCATATTGTTTATTACATTGCAATAACTGAATAAGTCATTGATTTCCATAATTTACCAATGTTATATAAAGCGCCGGTCTATAGTGTCGAGGGTCCCAAGTGCGAATCCTGTGTCTGGTAAGTACACATATTGTTTTTCAATTTGTGTATGAGTCAGAGTATGGACCTAATAGGTTGAGCAAGTGGCTGACTTCCATTTCTCGTAAAAATATATATGTGAATACAAACCTCCACTCTGTGGAGGCCCATATATGATCTTATTAGGATCGGACATGGTTGAAAGAATAAATTAAGAATCGTCTCTACGTATATATGACGTGTGTAACCCAGTGTGTAGCTTCTTAATAATAAGGGTGACCAGATTTGCAAAATACGAATGCGGAACATTTTCGATGAAAATATTTTCAACGATTTAAATAAATCATAGATGAGTTGGGATTTTCCCTTAAAAATGTTACATTGTGTTCTATTCACTTTTAAATTTAAGAACAGAATTCTAAGATGTCACATTACTAAATAAGAAAGATGCCATGCAGCCCTGTCCGCTCAAATGAGCTCAACACTCAACAACACACAGTTGGGGTGGAGGACAAAGATACAATTATTACGAACTACACGCTTTTTGTACGAGGGCACGCACACTGTACATTCCATCAAATTATGTATAGGTAAATCGCTTTACAGTGGCACCATGGGTACGGCAAATGCGGCTTGCAGTTGTAGTGGTATTGTTTGCTAGCATTGAAACAGGCATTGTCGCAAGCAATTCAATACACGCGCGAATCGCCTATGGTGCCACTGTAAAATGATTTACCTATACCTACAGACGTTTACTGATCAAATAAACTCGAATGGTCGGGGGCGTGCCAAGCGGGAGTGTTAGGGGTGCGAAACACCCAGGCGGCACTATTCGGGGGCGGCAAAATTCCGAAGCAAAGTATTGTTAATAAATAATTTCATTACATAAATAATTGAAATATACTTTATTCTCTTACATGAATTGAGCCGTATGATGTTTGTATTTGAGACCATCAGGCCCAATGACAGTGCAATTAGTAATAGAAGTGAAACAATCACAAACACCCAGGTTTTCAAAAAATCCCATAAATGTTTTGCCAATTACCACTACAAAGCTACGTAAATGCGGGACATTTAAGTCATGTCGGGATTGTGGAACAAAAACTGAACATGTGTTATAAATACAAGACGTTTGGTCATCATATTTTTTGTGTTCATACATGGGAGTACATAATACCTAATATTTATTATACATGAATAAAACATTTTTAAAACATAAAGATATCGTCCTACTGTCTTCAGCGAAATGATTTGGTGGATCACCCCGCCCACATAGCGGAGAATAAATACATAAATGAGATGTGTCCTCTGTAATGTAGATGTTTGGGTTGAACCATTGATCCAGGACATCATAAAAGCTGGCGGGGCGGTTGCAGTAGTGCTGACAGAGAGCATTTATCTTTATGTTTTATCCGGGCACATTTGAATGATTTACTCGAATACTTTTTTATGGCTGTCCAATTCTTATTTTATTCAATGCCTATTTATCTGAGATCGTTTCCCCTCCCTACCCATAAAGACGTATCCTTTTTATTGTGCTGTGATAGCACCATAGATAAACTATGTAATATTACATATTAAAGTGGGACGCATAAAGCGCGAATCAAATTGAGGTGCATGTCGCCTACTGTCACGCTGTCGCGGCGACAAATTTAGTCTATGGTTTCGTCATTTTACAGTATATTTTAACATCTCTGTAAATTCACTGAAGAATGACACTGATGAAGAGTGCCAACTATAATGTATTAGTAATTTGAATTATTATTAATTATTCTTGCTAATTTTAATTGATTTTAACAGTTTCTACGTGTGCGTACGTTAAAATTACTTGAGACATGACATTCATAGATAATATTTTGAACAGAACCCAACCTGCAGACTATAGGATAATAGACAACATTCTTATAGAATAATTACAATATAAAAATAACTTTGTATATACAACGTTTTTAAATTTTCTGTTGAATCATATAAACTTGACTTGACTAGCTTAAACGATCAAAAAAAAATTGTACTTCATAGAAATACTGACATGTCATTTTGACCTTCATATTGATTTCCATAGTAACGCACGTATATATTAATATAAATAATTTAGTTGCTAGGACCCACTTAGCAACCAATAATAGTTTTACTTTTTACGGATTTCTTCCGAAATAAATTTTCATACAAAAAAGAATTAACTGAAAATGAAATCAATTCTATTTAAAGATGGCTAAAAGTATTAAAAGAACGCATTGGCATCGTGTTCTAATATATTCTAAAAGTTTCAAATGTCTAGCTAGTCGGAAAGTTAGTTAAAAATCGATTGCAAGATTTGTACCGGACAAACAACCACCGGACAAATAAGAATACGAACGAAGAAAAACGTTGTAAAATACATAGTGACAACCGCTAAAAACAAAAAACAAAACGTGATTTTGACATGACAGTCGAAAAGTGTAGGCATGTAGAAGATGATAAAAACGTTCATTGAGTCATGCAGGTGTCGATGCAGTGCAGTTCAACGTGAGGTGACCTCATTGTTGTTCTGGTTATTTCGGCAGATTTTACTAACTGACAATGTTTGTTTAAAGTTTAAATGTTCAAAATGTGCTACAGGACGGGAGCATCAGTCTGATAACATTTTAAACAGCAAGAAAAACAACATTACACACTTTTCCCGTAGCGGCAGCTTACTGTGACGTCACGTGATAGTAAGCGACATGCACCTCAATTTGACGAGAGCTTAACCAACGGCGATTCTCTTAACGCAGTTGACGCAATCGATTTTCGTCAGAAGATTTAAAAGGGGGCCTCGGATCTTAAAACGATCTGTGTTTCTCACAAATTGAATAGGTATTAGTGGCGAAGAACGTAGAGATTCGACATTAATAGTGCACAGTGAACTTTTATCAGTCATACTTATTTCTTTTCATTGAACTAAGAACACAAATATTTGCAGATGGTAGAGGTATTGGTTAGTTTTTAAAATTAAATTAAACCCTGCCTAGATTACATAAAAAAAACTAATATCTTTTCTATCTATAAAATAAATCTAAAACTATGTATGATTTAAAACTTTAAATTTAAAACCTGAAACTTGTACGTATGCAGTTCGCCGTACCACACTTCACCGTGAAATGTTGTATCGGACATATATGGCCGTATATTAAAGACGATTGAAGTTAATCCCTCCAAACCAAAACCCACCACGCACCACACCCGGTCTTAATTGAGCGTATCACGTGGCCCTACATACATTGGCGACATGAAGCATCTAGTTCAGTTTTAGGCCGGGATTGCCCTAGGAGAAGATACCCAAGACTAAGGTTAGAGTTTAAAGTTACTTTCTAATACAAAGTGCCCGGGAGAGAAGAGCACAGGGAAATTATAAAAATAAAAATGATTCTAGTGTATATATAACAAAAATAATGAAGCTAATCATACGGACAGCAAACATTATGTGAAGAGATCTTCACGCCCGCAGTAAGACGCCGCAAATTTTTTAAATGCAAGATAATTGGCCTTAGTAGCAACCAAGTCGGACGGCCCGATGGGCCCAACAGCTGGTTGGACCGATCTGAACATCTCCTCCCGTTCGGACCACATTCTAAGACATTCCCAGAGGATGTGGTTGGCATCCTGAATTTCCCCTCCGCGTGGACATGTCGGACGGCTTACAACGGCTCGAAGAACTTGCCAGCGAACCCACCGTGTCCAGTCACAAATTGACTGGTGTGATGGTCAGGAGTCAGATATTTTAAGACTTATATGAAAGACCGTCCAACCTAGTTGGGTCGTATAATACTGACATAAAATTCATGTCTAAATAAAACACGGTTCTCGTCGGTTTACACTTTACAGGAAGCCAGCAGCAAACAAATTTTGAAAATAGCTGATGGAAATGGACGTAGGAATTACGTATGACGCCTTTAGCATAGTGGTCTATGTGCATGGGCGCGATACCCGAGAGATGCAGGTTCGATTCCTGCGAAGTGTCTTACTTTTTGGTTATAATATATTTTCTCAGAAGTGTTTTCAAAATTATGTATGTTCAATAATTATAATGTTACTTTTTTAAATCTTGTGAATTATTCGATTACAAATAATATTATGTATTAAGTTATAGGTACATTGTTTATACATATCCCACACGACTCGACACACAAGGTCTCCACCAGAACCGCTCTGTTTAGTTACAGACGTGGTGCATTTGCAATAGGGCGGAGTGAACTCTTGTTTCCCCGTTCGCTGGCTCTTGGCTTCCGAAGATATCCGCTGCACGGCCTGCCTGGTTACACTGCACGCCTCCGCAGTCAGCAAGTGCACTTGTTTTAAATTCCACGAATTAATGTAATCGGGGGAGTCCCTGAGTTTTTGAAAGAATTTCATCACATTGTGGACGATCTTATTTCCGTCCGAACGCAGTTTACCACCCTTTATAGGCATTTTATTAAAACTACTCTTTACTTTGCAAAAGAAATAAAGTATTTACATATTATGTAAATATGTACTGGTTTAATACCTTACGTATTAATTATTATTATCACTCAGAGGACCTTCAACAGTTGTTGCACTATTATAACTACCAAAAATTAATATGAAATTCACATACGTGCACTACAAATCGCTGTGCATTACATTTTATAAGAGGCCAAAGTCTATTTTACCTGCTAAGCGTACAGTCAATTGATATTGAGTAATTAGTCTGATAATAATTATTATTAATCTAACATTAAATTGTTTATTGCAGAGTTTCACAACCTAGTCATTCATTTCATCGTTATGTGCAAAAATGCCGAAACTGCAACTAATTTTAAAGACTTAATGCGTCTAGTACAGATCTTGTGTCGTCACAATTTGTATAGATTTATGTTTCTTAAAACTTAACGGCCCACATGCTCAGCGTACGTCAAAATTGAGGTTTTATGCTATTTTCAGAGCATAACCCTGGACATTCCTTAAACGTTGTAGATAATCTATTTATATAATTTTGAAGCCTTATTAATCTTATTATCCTTTATATTTATTTTAAACAGTTGATGACTGCTTATAGTATTTTTATTACATAAAATAGTGTTCTTTAAACCTCTCGCTCTAATGTTTTAGAACATAGTCATATTTCAGTACATCCATGAACAGTGGTGTTAAGATTTTTTTATATTTATTAATTTTTAAAAGCATTTATAAAACCATTAGTAAAATTTATGTCGACATTACTATAGTGAAATATTTACGATACAAAATTATATTGATAATCTCTGTGATCCCAGATTTGACAAGAATTAGGCATTTTATTATTCAAAAAATGGTCAAGATTTACACATTTAAAGATAATTCTAAAGATACTGATTATAAGCTATGTCTTTGACCTTTCAAATGTGACAAACATTCTACGAATAATGTTTGCTTTATAATAATAATTGACCTAAGAATAAGGTAGTATTTTTTTGAAATACGCCATTTCTATTGGCATTCCCAGTGGCTAAGCTACAACATACGGCCGTAGCCATAAATTGACAAACGATAAATGAAGTAGGGAGTAAGATCATAGTAACGCGCGTGTTTGAACATGTACCTAACCGAAAAAAAAATATTAAAAAAAAAAAACGGTAGATACATGTTCAAACACGCGCGTTACCATGATCTTACTCCCTACTTCATTTGTCGTTTGTCAATTTATGGCTACGTTTATATTAACAGATTTTGTTTTTTACGAGAAATGGATGTCAGCCACTTGCTCAACCTACGAGGGTGGGTCAATAATTCCTTAGAAAAAAGCATTAAAACAGTTTTTTTTTTTTGTATTTTTTTTTTATTTCTCAACGTAATCTCCTTGGAGCTCAATACACTTGGTTAGACGTTTCTCAATTTTTTTAAACCGTCAGAAAAATAAGTTTTCGGAAGGTCCTCAAAATAAGCATTTGTCCGATCGATGACTTCTTCATTTGAAAAAAAACGTTGTCCACTTAGCCATTTTTTTAAGTTTGGGAAAAGGAAAAAGTCACTGGGGGCTAAATCTGGCGAATACGGTGGGTGGTCGACCAATTCGAACTTCAATTCTTCAATTTTAGCCATTGATCGTAAACATGTGTGAACACGGGCATTGTCCTGATGAAAGAGGATTTTTTTCCTGTTTAAATGAGGCCGTTTTTCTTCAATTTTGTTTTTTAGCTGGTCCAATAAAGATGCATAATAATCCCCTGTTATTGTTTTTCCTTTTTCCAAATAGTCAACGAAAATAATTCCACGTGCATCCCAAAATACAGTAGCCATAACCTTACCAGCTGATTTTACGGTTTTCGCCTTCTTTGGACATGGTTCGCCTTTCGCAATCCACTGCTTTGACTGTTCTTTCGTCTCGGGAGTATAGTGGTGTATCCATGTTTCATCTACAGTCACAAAGCGACGAAAAAATTCATCCGGATTGCGTTGCATGAGCGACAACAGGGCTTTAGAGGCCACCACCCTATTGCGTTTATTGTCGACTGTGAGCAAACGCGGCACCCATCTTGCAGAAATTTTTTTCATGCCCAATTTGTCATGTAAAATAGAAATGACGCTACCTTTTGAGATCCCTGTAACCTCAATTATCTCACTCAACTTTAATCTTCGGTCACTTAACACCATATCGTGGATTTTATTGATCATTTCTGGTGTAGTCACCTCTACAGGACGTCCTGAGCGTGGTTCATCCTTTGTTGATGTACGACCACGTTTAAATTCATTTAACCAGTTATAAATAGTTGCAAGTGAAGGAGCAGATATGCCGTGAACTAAATCCAACTCATTTTTTATTTCCTTTGCTGTTAACCCTTTTATATTAAAATGTTTAATAACAGCTCTAAACTCAATTTTCTCCATTTTTGTAAACAAGCAAATTTTTTTTTTAAATGTACGAGAAACACACAACAACCCGACCAATCTGATTGAAACTTCGCAGCATACTGAATCGGTAGTGCCGCTGCATGAAAACAAACCGCTTACAGTACTAGTCGCGCCACCTGTCGGCTTTTCTAAGGACTTATTGACCCACCCTCGTATTACGTCCATACCCTGACAGACACAAATTGAAAAACAATATGTGTACTTGCCAGACCCAGGATTCGAACCTGGGACCCACGGCGTTTTAGTCGAATGATTACTCAATATGAATTAACTGTACGCTGAAAAGAGTGAAAAGGTACGATCGACTTTGAGCTCTTGCGTCTACCTATCTACTTTGTGAATCACATTTCATTGACAATACAAAATAATATCAGTTTTTAATGAACTTAATAACTGTGTTCAGCATTTCTGAGGTTGCAAGACAATTATTATTTACATACGACTCAAATTACAAACAATAATCTTGTCCGGAAAGTTCTACGTATGCAGTTCACTGTATTACACTTCACCGTGAAATGTTGTATTGGATGTATATGGCCGCATATTAAAGACCGTCCAACGTCTTTGGGTCGTATAGTACTGACATAAAATGTCTAAATAAAACACGGTTCTTGTCGGTTTACACTTTACAGGAAGGCAGCAGCAAACAAATTTAGAAAATAGCTGATATACTGGATTATTTGTCAGGTTAGGTTAGGTTTACATTCTTGAATTCTTGAATTTTGCTAAAATCAGATATGAAAATTGAATTAATGTTCATATTGAATCTAATAAAATTGGAGACCGTATACTATACGGTCATCACTTTCTGATAGAAAGCTAACGGTGAACTGTGCCACGGCGAAATAATGTTTTACGTACAATTTACATGTAACCACAAATAATATATTATGAAATATCGGATTTATACAAAATCTATGGACAAAGATTCATCTTATAAATTACGAACTGATCTTATCTTGTATCAAAATTATTGTTTTTGAACATTTTTAATAATTTATGTGCTGGTAAAATTGTTTGTGTTTTTGTTTTCTGACGCGGATGGAAAATATTGTCAAAAGAGTACAAAACGTGTTCTTGGTTTAGGAATAGGCTTTAGGAATTCCCAATATAACTGAATACATGTATGATAAAGCAATTATTTATATCAGCATATTATTACTACAAAAATATTGACAACTAACAACGCATTCCAATATTAATTGTCACTTTATCGTTCGCATATTATAATGATAATAAATCTTGTGTAACTAGAAACTTTAGAAATGCAACACAGCCAAAATAATGTAGGTACATTCAATCATAAAATCCATTTTCAATTAAATGTGAAGCACACCAATCACCTTATTGCTATTCAATAAGCGTGAAATTCGATAGTTTTGACAGAAAATATAACGTAGTTAGAGCGACGCCGAGCGAGAGAAAACGAAGCAATATGCTTCATGTAAGAGCAGTCGGAAATAATAACGGAACCCAACAATAATTAAATTTAAGGTATGTACCAAGGCCTGAACAAAAACGATGCATAAGTGCGAGTGAGAAAGTATTCGGCACCCTTATAATCTCCGCGACACTAGGCTAGAGTAAGATAAAAGGTTTACAAATGTGTAGAAGATTTTGTTGTTGGCGTAGCCGCCAAATCTTAGTTTTTTGCTTAACTAAGCGTCGATAACCTGCGAGTCCGTGTTGCTAAAATTGATATTTTTGTGTTAAACATAAAGTCAGTGGTAAATATTTTTAGTTAATTAAGTAGAAAAGATAGTTCTGTGTGTTGTATTAAAATGTGGTAGCCGTACTGATAAGCAAGAAGATGGTATTACGTTTCATAGGTAAGTTGATAAATGTTCGTGATAATTTATTTGTATATTATTATATATTTTAAGATCAAGTGACCGTGTTTTCTTTAAAATAACTTAAATTATGGATATGTTTACCTAATGGTTGCATTTTCACCGCTCAAAAATACTATATAACGTAAAAAAATTGAAAAATATATTTTAATTCTGTCTAGTGCGAGCACTAGCGAAATGGTCTATGGTCTCGAACATTTGTATACGAATGCGTTCGCTCGCCCACAAACCAAACGCACGGCACGCAGCTTCATTTAGCAATGCAATGCGTCTACATCTACATGTATCAATAGTCTAAGGTACGAGTATGTACCTAATTCGTGCGCAGTAGAAGAAATCGCAATTTCAATGTTTAGTTGCTCCACTATAAGAGTAAACAAGAGTTAAGACTCAATTACATTTAGCTTCTTTACGAGCTGTTTATTGGCGAATTTACAATCTGCCTGTAAAGTCGCCCAGTGTAATCATCGAATAAGCTAATAATCAGGTTGTAAACAATCTACCGAGAAAAGTTGAAAGCCGGTCAACTTTACACGCTGTGGGTCTAATGTGTCTGCGCAGTAGAGCGCAGTACCAACCTCCCGGTAAAAAAACGAGCTACGTTCCGTCAAAATAGTCGCTGGCTTGTGGCTTCTCAGCGAATGGAAAGTTTTGTGTGTAATCATCAAATCGCAGTAGCTGGATCGCCCGCTTTTAAATTCGCCAATAAACAGCTCGCAAAGAAGCTCAATGTAATTGAGGCTTTAAACATAAAAATAACAAAGGTCTAGATTTATTTATTTATTTATAATAAATATATCTTTCCATGATGATTTGCCAAATAATACTGAATACAAAATGTCAATTTTGGTGGGGGGGAAAATGGCTGCTATGACGTTTTAAAAAATTCTAATGCCGGGTCCACACTGGCAACATGTCGCCGGCAACCTCGTTAAATTTTACGATAATTATCATACTTATCGTAAATTTTAACGAGGTTGTCGCGCGATATGTTGCCAGTGTGGACCTGGCATAATAATGCTTACATACTAATTTGATAATCTTATAGGTATAATATATTGGTGTTTTTAAACGATTTTCGAATACCAACTGACACCGTAAAACAAATTTAATCTGTCTGCCTTTGTGAGTGCTATCCTCATAGCATAGTCATATTATAATACCGACTATGTCACGATAAATAACAGTAATTGAAGTCAATTGGCGTGTCAAGAATATAGACGTGAACATACTAGTGTCGTTGTTGTGTGCACCAGACGATTCTAAGGCCCGTTTCAGACGGGACACCGGTGTCGCGCTCGTATATAATAAGAAGGCATTTGTATTCGAATAAAACGGTCTTTGTATTATGTTTATGAACGCCCAGATCTAACGAGTCAATGCATAATTTAGCGTTATAAATTAGAACATAAAACTGGCTGCGGTAACAAAAAATAGGTGTACGGCTTGAGAATGTAGCGGCCGACGGAAACGTGTACTGGACACGGGTTGACTGATTATCTCTGGGGCGTTCATAAACATAATACAAACGCCCCTTTATTCGAATACAATGGCCTCATATTCACATTTACGCCATGTTGTCGAGGCTGTATTATTTTAACCTGTACATACCAGTGGCGAATGGTGGAGGTAGGCTGTTAAGATCAGCCATAAATAGTGTACACTAAACTTTGTCAGTCATACGTATTTGTTTTCATTGAAATAAGACTACAATTTACAAACGGTGTTATTTAGTTTTTAAAATTCAAACCCTGCGAAACAAAGCTATAATAAATAATAGTCAAAAAATACTCGTCTATCTATAAAATAATTAAAATTATGAAATTACATCAAACATAAATTTGGATATTTTATAGATAGAATAATATTTTTTATCTATATATTATATTATAGTTTAGTTTAGGCAAGGCTTAATGGATTTAAAAAAATGAACAATATGTGTAATATGTATTCTTAATCCAACAAAAACAAATAAGTATGAATGAAAATGAGTGCACAATTTTGTCGTATCGCCCAAAGTATACCAAAACTATTATGGTTTGGTTCAGGCAGGGTTGAATTGATTTTTAAAATCTAACCAACACCATCTGTAAATTGTAGCCTTAGTTAAATAAAAACAAATACGTATGACTAACAAAGTTTAATGTGCACTATTTACGGCGGATCTTAAAAGGCTACCTCCACCCTTCGCTGCTGGTACATGGGTGATGGTATTTCAACCAACTGAAAATACGTAACTTCAACAAAATAAAAATACATCTAGATCGCCTGTCAAAAAATATTGTATTAGGCGCGCAGAATAGAAGAGGAGATAGATAAAATTCAAAAACAGAATAGAGTTTTATCACCGCATCAATGATATTATAATATATTTTTTGTGTTTCGTTCAACACTCTTTGTGATTCGTAGTACCGTTTGTCAGAATGTACACTGACAGTTTGATATAAATCACACCCGAATGAGCCGAGAGAGCTTGAAGCAGGCATTGTTTGCTAAACGAGACTGTGAGGAGGCTTCGAGGCGAGGGCATTTACATTACACACAGATCACCGAACAAAATAATAAATAAGCTCACATAAATTTCATAGAATAGAATAGAACAATATTTTATAATACAGTACACGTAAGCTTGATTGCTCGAGACCGATTGAGTCATCGGGTTTATGTGTCCCTGATACTTAAGTTGTGTTTAAATTGAGACGCATGTCACGTCACTGTCACGGCGACAAATTTAGTCTATGGTTTCGTCATTTTGCAGAATATTTTGAACGACCACCACCTCTCTAAATTCAATTATAGTTAGTGCCAACGTTAATGTATTAGTATTTCTAATTATTATTCATTATTCATACTAATTTCAATTAATTTTAACAGTTTCTGCGTGTGCGTACGTTAAAATTACTTGCAATGTTATATCCATAGATAATATTTTGAACAGAACGCAACCCGCAGACCATAGATAATAGGCAATATTATATAAAATACATAGTGTCAACCACTAAAAACAAAACACATCAAGACATCTAGAAAATGATAAAAACGTTCAAAACGTCATACAGATGTCGATGTAGTGCGGTTCAACGTTAGGTGACCTCATTTCGGTGATTTCAGTAGATTTTTGTCAACTGTCACACTTTTCGACTGTTATGTCAAAATCACGGTTTTTGTTTTTAGCGGTCGGCACTATGTATTTTCTATAAGAATGTTGTATATTATCTATGGTCTGCAGGTTGGGTTGTTGAAAAAAAAATGTTTTTGAATTATTAATAACCATGTCCTTGCTTTTTCGTACAAGGTGGTTTTTAGTAATTTTGAACAATCACAAACACCCAGGTTTTGAGAAAAACACATAAATATTGTGTGTCCTGACGCCTTACGTACTGCACCATGAGAGCCGCCTTCTGTTCAAAATATTATCTATGGAAGTCATATCGGAAGTCATTCTACGTACGCATACGTAGAAACTTAAAATTAATTGAAATTACCATGAATAATAATTAATGATAATTCAAATTACTAATACATTATAGTTGGCACCCTTCATCAGTGTCATTCTTCAGTGAATTTACGGAGATGGTGCTCGTTCAAAATATTCTGCAAAATGACGAAACCATAGACTAAATTTGTCGCCGCGACGGCGTGACAGTAGGCGACATGCACCTCAATTTGATTCGCGCTTTAAATTCACTCCTAATTGTGGTAGGTCGCGATAATTTTGACAAAGATTACTTCAGAGCTTATCCTTATAAAAATCTTCAGATTTATTCATACGCAAAATAACATTAGTTCTAAAAGGTATATACCTATTACAGTCTGTCTCAACTCTAAATTAATTAGTCACCTGAACAGTTCCAACATATCACACTAAAATAAGAGGGTGTTGTAAGAAGTATTGGACTTATAGAGCCAAGCATATTGTGCATACAATTACAACATTCATATATTCGCACAAAACCAAGGAAGGCAGTAATAATATAATATTTACGTCACGTTTCACCGGATTGTGGCGTTATGATTCGTGGCACGATCTCCGCGAGGATACGACTTCCTGGATTCGAGTGTCGGGCACCTATCCGCAGCCCCCACATCGCCACCGAGCCTCCCCCAGCCCCAAACACCAGACGCTTTCAACCCCCCCAAATTTTCGGGGGATATTCCGCCCCTTTGATGTCTAGTTCTTTGAAGCGCCCGTAGCATTATTTTATTGTATACATTTTGAATTATGATATTTAATATAGCTAATATTGTCGTTTACATTTTGTAACGTAGGGTATTATAAATAATTAAAGGGCTGTGTATTATTTGGATATAATAAATATCTACTCTGGTTTGTTGTCTAGGTATGTAAAGTATATAATTAAACGTCAAGTAATTATATTCAAAATAGAACTTTGTATTTTAAAAACAAATATTCTTCGTGCCGAGATAGTATTGATATTATGTTGATTAATGTAATGTTATAGTCTTATTATGACCGTTCCACGATGAACAAGCACGCCACACCATCGAAATGTTGTGGGCTGTGGCTGACCCAGTACCTATATTGGTTTCGAAGGCAAATTTGTGTCCTGTATGAATAAAAGATATTTCGCACATATACACAAATATTAATAATGATGATGGGTTACGGTTAAAAACGTCATGGCTTCCGGCACTGTCAGCAAAATCCAATATTCGATCCGGTATCTCTGACTGTAGCGATTGACACATTACTCTGAGCAACGTTTGCTCTTAGCTAATCGGATTCCGTTTGGCATTCTTAGAGCGACGTTTGCATTCATACACCTACTACACTTCATCAGAACCAGTATTGCCAACCGTACTATAATCATTATAGTATTTGTACTATAATTTTGGTCCGCGTACTATGTACGATATAATACAGGTATAGTACGCACAAAATACTATAATTTTGAATAACGGAAAAAGCTCTGTAATAATAATTCTCTAAAGTAAACTAAAACTCTATAATTCCACTTTACCTACATACAATAACTTTACCAATATTATCTTTTAGGCATCTCGACTGTTGATCTTTTTCTGATATTAAAATTTCGAGCACCGAAGTAATTATTATAAATTTGTTCCCAGAATAATACCGGCGCTACGTCGGTATGTAATATTATTATTCAACACTTCTTTTCGAAAGGCCTACACCTGTAATTATATTACGCCCGCCTGATACCTCGTAATCGCCTCCATACGTAATACTTAATCACTGTGAAAGTTGTACGATGCTTTTAATAAAGAGGTACATTCAAAAAATTGGAAAATAAACAGTCGGATAAATATCTACAGCATCATAAAAAAAATGCTTAATAATACAAATTGTTTTGAGAGAAATTAATGCGTTATAGAGTTGGGCATAGTGCGGAATGATGACAAGATAAACCATTTGATAGAGAAACAGACATGAGTATAATATATCGTCACTGTTCTGGCAGAAAACACTAATTCGAAAAATTTACATATTGAGTTAGTACCAAAATGTTCCTTATTTCAAACTTTACCGTCTGGAAACCTTCTTAATAAATAAACAGTCTTTATTTTAAAGTCATCCTTTTTACGATTACTTAATAAACTCACATGACAGACCATTATTTCAAACATTTTAACAACTTCAAAGTCAAATTACTCAAAACTAGTATTCTCCAGTTAGTGTGTTCTGCCAGAACAGAGACGATATTATAGTAGTGGCGAAGGGTGGAGGTAGGCTGTTAAGATTCGTCATAAATAGTGCACACTAAACCTATCGCACGTATTTGTTTTCATTGAAGTAAGACTACAATTTTATTTACAAATTATGTTGGTTAGTTTTTAAAATTCAATTAAACCCTGCGATAACCAAGCCATAATAGATAATAGTCAA
Source organism: Rhyacophila brunnea (assembly GCF_057557595.1). Classification (NCBI taxonomy): domain Eukaryota; kingdom Metazoa; phylum Arthropoda; class Insecta; order Trichoptera; family Rhyacophilidae; genus Rhyacophila; species Rhyacophila brunnea. The sequence goes on along the minus strand of NW_028232816.1, from coordinate 10,263,168 downwards.
AAAAATAATCGTCGATGGCTTTCAGGGCTTAATTCAACAAAAACAAATAAAAATAAGTATGAATGTAAAAGTTTTGTTGTAACGCTAAACGAAACCATAATCGGTTTGGTATACGATTATGGTTTGGTTTAGGCAGGGTTAAATTGATTTTTTAAAAGTAACCAACACCATCTGTAAATAACTGTAGTCTTAGTTCAATAAAAACAAATACGTATGACTAACAAAGTTTAATGTGCACTGTGTATGGCAGATCTTAACAGCCTACCTCCACCCTTCGCCACTGCTGTCAGCAGTAAATCCATACAGAAAAAATTGCGGGGCGCGCTCGCGGCCGGCTGGAGTATCTAGCGGCCGCGCAAATTTTGTGACATTATTTTTCGTTACAAGAGGTCAACACAAGGGCATGTACCAATGCTAAAAAATATACACAAAGTATAGTGGGGATAGTTTATTGAATTTCAGTGGCAGGTTACCTTTAAACTAAGCCTGGTAATACTATATCGCCGATATCGCCGATATCGTCATCTATCATACTAGGAAAACATAAAAGCACGATAATGCTATATTATAAATCAACCAAAACTGATTTGAGAAGAAACGGCGATGTTTTCATTTCAGCTATGCTATATCAATTAGTTGAACGATTAAAAGAAGGCCCGTTAGCTTCATTACATTGCCGGGTAATCAAGATTGTATTTAGTGTAAAATATCCCGGCGCGGAATAACAACACGAGCTCGCAGGTGAGATGAATATCGCGCAGACCACACAAAAAAAACAAGACAGAGGCCAAGAGCCCGGCTCGTAAAAAGCGGTGGATGTCATTAACTCGTTATTTATGAACGCGGTTAGATGGGGCATTCGCAGATCAAAAGTATGCCCATAAATACAAACTCGAAAAGATAGCACTGAGATGGCGTGTCATTAGTCATTGGGCATGGTGAATAACTCAAATTAAGTCTAGTTGTATTGAAAAAATTTGATAATGTAAACATTTATAGAAAGCTTGGCAAGAAAGAAGACACATATCGCGCCGCGTCGTGTTTACGTGAATCCACTTAAAAGTAATTCGACATTTGAACATGCTTGGAAAGCAAGCGCCTGCAAAATAATTAAAATAATAAATGTTTATTTTGGTGCACGATATTTATATTTTTTACTATGTCTCAAGCAGCGAACACGATATTAATAGGAACTGGATTAACCTACTGAGTGTAGTATAACAGGCTATGGATTTTGATTGCGGAAAAATATGGGATAAACTTAAAGACTTGTTAAAGAATATTTTATTTTCAATAATTACGTCTGTATCATAATAATAATATGCATTACACTCATTATAGAGTATCACGTAATTCCGGGACGGTTGGCGCTCTTTGTTTTACTTAGGTTTTATGGGATGACCGTCCTAAAGTACCCTGCTTCAAAAACTTGGTCCATGGTGATCATTTTTATATTTCGATCTTATTAATCTGTTCTGTGACCTATATCGTCTGCAAAGTAAAAGTGATCAAACGTGTCATAAAGTAAAATATATGTGGCCTAAATACCGATATAACTATTCATTTTATAAATCATCATCATGAATTACCACCAAGTAATCGCAGATTACAAGCAGATCCAAACAGAGGATGATCGACCATGGTGGCACTATGAAAATAAAAGCAGACAACGCTGGGCTAGAAATAAACCAGTCAAAAACTAAGTATATGGTCAGCAGACGCGATCAAGTACCGCTGCAGAATATAGTCATAGGACAGCATGCATATGAAGGGGTTGACAAGTTCACGTATCTCGGATCCAGCCTAAATACCCAAAATAAGACAGCAGAGGAGATAAAAATCCGCCTTATCTCCGGGAATAAATGCTGGCATGCCTGCAAGCGACTGGTGGGGTCGAAAATTCTAGGCCGAAGAAGTAAACTTCTAATTTATAAAACGATTATAAGGCCAGTGGTCACTTATGGCTGTGAGACTTGGTGCTTGACTCAAAACGAGGAAAACAAATTAGCTGTCTTCGAGCGCAAAATACTCCGCAAAATCGTTGGACCCACGTTGGAAAATGGGAACTACAGAATTAAAATGAACCACAAGTTGGAAGAGCTGATTGAACAGCAAACAATCATAAGACACTGTAAGTCCCAAAGACTACGATGGGCGGGACATGTGGAGAGAATGTCTGAAGTTAGAGCGCCAAGGATCATGACGAAGTGGCTACCCCAACGGAAGAGACCCGGAGGCCGTCCAAGAAGGAGATGGGCTGACGCCGTAGAAATGGACTGGCTTCATATAGGAAGATCCGGTAACTGGAGAAGTGTGGCGAGAGACCGGAGTGAGTGGAGAGCGGTTGTGGAGGAGGCCAAATCCCACCCCGGGATGTAGCGCCGTGGAAGAAGAAGAAGAATCGCTGAATGTCTTGAAAATACGTCATACACTAACACTTTACTACGCAGTAATAATCAATGATAAAAAGTATACTCAATTTTATCACGTGATAGCCAATCTAGACAGCTCTTCTGAGACAGTGTCTGTCAAACTGTGTGCTGCGACACACTGGTGTGCCGCGAGAGGCTCCAGGTGTGCCATGCCTACAGAAGTCGGAATTTGCCATATTGTGGATTACACTATAGATATTTGTTCAAGAGAGTCATCATCACGAATAATATCGGTAGCTTTTATTGACATTCCTCGTTCAAAATCGAAATGTTTTAAATTTGAGCCTAGAATTAGAGACAAATTGAAAGCTTTTGCCGACAAGTTAGATCTGTGGACCGGAAAAGTTAAAAACAAACACCTTGATTGGTTTCTAAGTATGGATAAATGGCATAAAGGAGGCAGCAGAAAAAATATTATCTGCATCATTTAAAATGTATTTTTCATCATTTGATTATCAAATCTACGAGTGAATCAACACTCCTTTCGCAAGATACGACAGTTCACACCTGATGTAACAGCGTAAAAAATAATATACAAACGATCATATGCACAAATCTTCATTCTCTGATCTAGAATTGTCAGCGTTTTGGGTTTCGGTTTTACTACAGTTATTAGGTAAATGTATGTTGCCGTTTTGATCGTCGTATTTTTGCGAATTAGGTATACGTATGTAATATTGATAAAACAATAATATCGTTTCCAAACCAAAAGGGCGTAAGTAAATTTTGGCGATTTTGAGTTAAATAATATGAGGTTAGGTTTTCAAAAGAAATCTACAGACTGGTAAAAGGGTGTTCTTTATCATAGATGATCGCAAACAGAGGTACGATTTTCCAATCTGGGCGTAAGTGATAACCCTACCCTACAGAAAGCCAATAAGAATTAACGTAACTACCACTAACGTGCCAAAATTAAAATGATTATAATAAACAAATAAAACATAACAGAAATACAAACAAAAACATGGATAAAATAATACAGCCAAAAGGAATTAAGTGATTTGAAAATTCTAATTGAAAATAAATAAATTAATTAACACTACATAATATGTACTCCAAAACAATATTATTCTACCATAAATGAAAGGAAAAAAAACTCCAATACTAAGAAAGGAGTTGTAAAGAAACGAAGTTCTCATTAACATGAAGTTTTTTCACTCGATATTCACTCGACATTCGAATTCACCCTGGATAGTAGCGAATAATGGCTTGGAACAGTCGATATAGTATGATTAATTTTTGGGGGATTTTCATTCGGTGTGCCACGAAGATAAAAAAAGCTTGGCAGACACTGGAAGGTATCACAGTTGCTAGTATGCAAAGAACAAGAAAATATCTCTCGGGTGCTTGCAGGTGATAAATAGAGATAAAATGTCTGCGCGGTTCTCAGTTGCCATTAATCATAATAATACGAGCGGCGATCACGATTTGCCGGGGCCGCCATCAACGATGACTTCGCAAATACCTGATAATATACCCGGTAACATAAGACCAGAATAGCGAGAGTAACGATTTGGCGATGCATCATGGATGCTGGTACAATGCAGTGACGAAGGGTGACCTTTTGGAAAGAGGTACTGTGGAGATCATAGAAAAAGAGCACACTTGGCAGGTATACTTACGGGAATAAGAAGATAATACGATATTACTACTGATACTCACTAACGATAACAACACTAATACGATAATGCGATAGGAGCCAATCATATTTCATACAATTCGATAGACCGATTGGGGTCAGCTATACGTTTTACGTTATTACATTATTAATTAGAGTGAATTTGATAGTATTCGTGGTCCGTGTTTATTTGCCTTTTTTGGTGAGTGTACACAGTGCCTGAAGATGCCGAAAGGCGAAACTCGGGTGGCCAAAAACGACTCAAACATGGAATAGTGCAAAACTTTAATCCATTGGAATTTAAATTCAAATTCCATCAAGTAGGTACCATCGGTCAATAGTAATAGGATTTAAGAACGTTAAGGTTATTTGTCACATTTCTATGGGGGGAGGGGGCGTTAGTTAAGATGTTTACACACAAAAAAAAACAAATACACCATTATGATAATCAAAACCGACATAACAAATTATATTGTCACCTCAATAATGGAGCCATAAAAATTGAATAAATCACCATACAAAGCCACGAAATTTATGCAGCCAAGCCAACTCCGTGATAATTTTATTCACGGATCAGGCGCACAGAACGAAGTGAGAAGAGAAGCGATTACATTGTTGCGTTTTACAACAATAACGAGCGACGCTACGGCGAAACGATTATCGTAATAGAATCATAAAAAAAGATCTAAAAGACTAGATACCAGGGAAGCATGTTACAAAACAGATGTAATACGCTACATTATGTAAGATAGATTGTAGACATTTCATTATATTACGACGTTCAGAGGTGTAACAAATAAGCGGTCTATTAAATAATGCAAATTTAATGATGTTAGGATAAAATGAAATTGATCCGGATCTGAAACCTGGAATACTTAATTATTTTGGAACTGGAACTTTTTATTCCGAAAGGGGGGACATGCTCGTCGAAGGTCAAAATTGAGTTTTTATTGTATTTTCAAACCATGATCATGGACACTCCTTAAACGTTGTAGATAATCTATTTATATAATTTTGAAGCCTTATTATCCTTTATAGTTATTTTAAACATTTGATGACTGCATAAAGTATTTTTGTTACATAAAATAGTATTCTTTTAAACCTCTCGCTCTAATGTTTTAGAATATAGTCATATTTCGGTACATAACTGTGCAGTGGTGTTAAGATTTTTTACATTTATTAATTTTTAAACGCATTTATGAAACCATTAGTATAATTTATTACGAGATAATTTTTGTAAAATATTCACGATAAAAAATTATATTGATAATCTCTGTGATCCCAAATTTGACAAGAATTAGGCATTTTATTATTCAAAAAATCGGCAAGATTAACACATTTGAAGATGATTCTAAAGATACTTATTATAAGCTATGTCTTTGACCATTCAAGTGTGATAAACATCTTATGAATAATGATTGCTTTATAATAATTATTGACCTAAGAATAAGGTAGTGTTTTTTTGAAATACGCCATTTCTTTTGTCATTCCCTAGTGGTTAAGCTACAACATACGGCCGTAGCCATAAATTGACAAACTATAATTAAAGTAGGGAGTAAAATTATGTTAACGCGCGTGTTTGAACATGTACCTAACCGATTTATTTTTTATTTTTTTTAAACGGTACATGTTCAAACACGCGCGTCAATATCATTTTACTCCTTACTTCAATTATAGTTTGTCAATTTATGGCTACGGCCGTATGTCGTAGCTTAACCACTGAGGAATGACAAAAGAAATGGCGTATTTCAAAAAAACACTACCTTATTCTTAGGTCAATAATTATTATAAAGCAATCATTATTCATAAGATGTTTATCACACTTGAATGGTCAAAGACATAGCTTATAATAAGTATCTTTAGAATCATCTTCAAATGTGTTAATCTTGCCGATTTTTTGAATAATAAAATGCCTAATTCTTGTCAAATTTGGGATCACAGTGATTATCAATATAATTTTTTATCGTGAATATTTTACAAAAATTATCTCGTAATAAATTATACTAATGGTTTCATAAATGCGTTTAAAAATTAATAAATGTAAAAAATCTTAACACCACTGCACAGTTATGTACCGAAATATGACTATATTCTAAAACATTAGAGCGAGAGGTTTAAAAGAATACTTTTTATGTAACAAAAATAGTTTATGCAGTCATCAAATGTTTAAAATAACTATAAAGGATAATAAGGCTTCAACATTATATAAATAGATTATCTACAACGTTTAAGGAGTGTCCAGGATCTTGGTTTGAAAATACAATAAAAACTCAATTTTGACCTACGACGAGCACGTGGGCCGTTAAATAAATATATTGCAAAAATGCTTATTAATGTAGATGATAACGATTTTCATGACCCTTTACTAAAACTGTTTTAATACATGATTATTAATTATAATAATCATAATGAAGGACAGGCGGAAAGAAAAAAATGCCACCTTGTGGAATATTTTGAAATTATTACTCGGAAAAAAATCAAGAGTGAATTATAATTGTATTTAATGCAGGTAGATGGTGTTGTGAAAGAGAAAGAAAACAGATAATTACTCAATTCAATTCAATTTATTTATTTTTAACATATTGTGGACATTACAAATTATAAGTTTAAGACGTTGACAACATGACATTTAGAAACAAAGAAATATAAAACAGTATTACATAAAAAAAGAGATAGTTCAGTATAGAGATAGATAGTAAGTTATTAAGGGGGATGCTTATACTATCAGAGGCGAAAAGAGGCACCTAACGGAAAAATACGAAGCTTGCAATTTGAGATTTTTTTTGATAATTTACAATTTCAACTGTAGTAATTAATAAATATGTATCTGAAAACACTAAAAAGATTTTTTATTTTTTTTTAAATTTAAAGATAAACTTACAATTGTAAAAAAATGTAATAAAATGTGAATTCGTTGCAGGGTTAAATCTTATTATTGCATTATATTTTATGGTCATAATTATCATTAAAATTTAGTTTATTAAGTTTTAGATTTTATGTGGTGTAGATTTTTGACTAATTTATCGTTTTAATATTTTTTATATATATTTTAAAAAACATCGATTTAAAAAAAAATATAAATGTGTATAACTTGAAATCCTTTTTGATGTTCTCTATTTCTAAGATAGTTATCAGGGACACACAGGTCAACACTGCCCAGAATGGCAGAGTTCTCATTTATACCTCGTATAAGTCGAAAAAAATACGTAGCTAAATTACATATTATTACTATCGACTGAAGGTACTTGATAGAATTTTATTTAAATTATAATGTATTTAAGTCTTGTTCTTTTCCAATTGAGTCGTTTGAGTCCATTCAATTTCTAGTATTGACGATGTTATACTTCTGGAATGTAGGTAGTACATATTATTTATTGATTATTATTTAATTATTAATTAGGGTCTTGAAGAAGTATTAGTCCTATTGATTGTATTACCTATTTGTGACAGGTGTTTTTTTACAAACCAACTATTCATAATTTGTTGGTTATATTTGTATTGTGATCCTTGACTTAATAGGTAGGTGATAAAGTTTTTACCAATTGTATTGTATTAATTTGCTATATAAATTAGAATTAATTGTATTCGTTGTCAGTGTGCAATTACCTTATGGTGAGTGCACATAGTGCCTGAAGATGCCGAAAGGCGAAACCCGGATCGCAAAAAACGACTCAAATGGAATAGTAAAAAACTTAAACCCATTAGATAATAATATGTTGAATACGCTCTTGTTTTATCATAGCAATCTAGTATCTACGCTCGTTGTCTGAATTTGTTCTACATTGTGTTGTCTGAATCTGAAATACATAACTCATGATAGACTTTCCGATGATGGATGTAGGTATAAGCCGAAACAGCGGTCAATATAAGTAACTCTAATGATGATTTAAAAAATCTTGGCAATATAATATTACGTGCATTTAATATGCAATACAATTGACAGCTCGAGTGAAAAACCCACAGAACAGATAATAAATAGAATTCCGATAGGCAATATTCAATACACTACATTTTGATGCAGGGTTTTGAATGTGTGAGTGTCCTACGAAAACGAAACACGCATTATGCGCGAGCAATAGTGTGTGTAAAACACCAATATAAAATGAGCGTCAAGGCATAAAATAAACCGAGAACAGTTGTCAGTATTCGACGAATGACATACTCTTGACACGTGCTTAAATTATCCCGGATTATTCCCTACTCGAGATCGGTTACCTGCTACTCTGTACCCGTTAGGTATTTCAGCGCATCTATTCTATACACAAGGCTGCTTTCGGCCGCTACGACACCTACCTAAGGTAAGTTTGTATCGAAGTATTAGTACTTATTGTAACAATTACAACTAACTTTTTAATTAATTAATTGCAATAAGTGCTAATACTTCGATAAAATCCAACCCTAGAAAGCTGCCATAGCAACCGAAAGCAGTCTTGTGTATAGAATGGATGCGCTGTTCCCATTATTTCTGAGTTCCCTGGAAAAACCTAACACATAATACAAACTTATATTTTCATAAAAACACTTACCTATATATAGGTATAACAAGATACAAATGAAAAAGATTTCTCTTCAAAGTTACATAGCTTTTCCAGCATAATACTTATATAAAGCTTTCCAAGCCAGAATAGGCTGAGGCTGGGTTTTTATTCGAAAAACTTTTATCGATTTACAAAAATGGCCATCATATTACAATACAAAAGCTATTTTTAGTGCCCTTTGTGACCCTGATATGAAAGTATAACGACCATCATACGTGGAGGCACTAAATTGCAGATCGTACACAAAGATAGAGATTTACCCTTTTTGTGAAATTTTGTTATTCATAGTTGGATTAATATTACATTAGAATTTATCAAACATAATCGCTTTGGCATAAAACATGTCAGTCAAATCAACACAATAAATAATGTAGCTAGCTGCGCATCTATTCTATGGTTACATGTAAATTGTATATATATAATATAATACATGTGAAGCCAGTTGTCACAGATACACCAAAACTTTAAAGCTAAATTTGCTTTATGACTTAATGACGGTCAGATCACAAAACCGAAGAAATACTAAACGTCCCGAATGTCCTCAAATATTATCAATATTCGAGAATTAAACATGTGTTAAGCATAGCATCACTCAGAAAGCAAACCACTTATTATTTTTTGTGTTCCCTGTACCTATAAGACTAATACTTTTTCCAAAACATTTTGAAATTAATCAATGTTGTAAGGCTCAAATTTTGTTAAATTTAGTAAAGTGGGTATTCAATATTTCGGCACCGATACAATAGCGATAACCAAGTATCAATACATTTTCATTCGATATCACCCACTCTAGAATTTTACGGCTGCCAAACTATCTACGACTTCGTCACGATAATGAAGGCATCGCGGCGATTACAGTAATGTTGTGAAAATGTTTGAAAGACATCTAAACAGAAACATAAAACAGAAGCACAATCCATATTATAACCAACTGCCTCAGTATATTTTAGCATTCCGAGAGATTTGGCAAGATTGTAATAAAATCCGAGATACGTACAAAATGTTTTATTCAACAACTGCGGCAGATATTCCAAAAATGGAGACCAAGTATTATGTTAAAATTTAACGGAATACGAAATCGTCGTAGATTCCAGCTTTCTCCCATCATGTCAAGCCGTTATACAAAAGGATGAAATTAATACATAAAATTTACAAGTTATCGCGTACATTTATTTCGCGACTATTAATTAATAATTAATAAGCTGCAGTGGCGAAAGTAGGCTGTTAAAATCCGACATACATAGTGCACATTAAACTTTGTTTACAGAAATAAGAATACAAATTGCAAATGGTTTTAAAATTCGATTAAACCCTGCCTAAGTCAAGCCCCTGATAGATAAAAAATATTCTTCCATCTATAAATGCCATTAAACCATACTTACATAAATTTAGATATTTTAAAGATGGAATTTTTATCCCAATTTTTAGACCTATGATGGTTTGCTTAGGCAGGGTTTAATTTAATTTAAAAAACTAACCAACTATGTATGTCTGACAAATTGTAGTGAGAACTATTTATGTCGGATCTCTACAGCCTACATCCACCCTCCGCCACTGACACCTATGGAGGGGAGTTGTAGAAAATGAAAATGTGATGTCACAAAACCATAAAAAAATATTCCGTAAGAACAGACGTGAGTTGCAAATGTGGAGTTTGACTTTTTGAAAATTAGTCACTTTATAGCCCGAAACCTCCTGTCCAATTCATCCACTAGTCGACTAGTCATTCCACCTCGTTTTTGGCTTCCCTCTAGGTCGCTTCCGCTGGGGCCCTATCATCGGACGTTCTCTCAATGCGACCCACTCATTGCAGTCGTCGTTTCGCGCCTTGCTGTGTTTACTAATGTTTTGGTGTTTCATTGTGATATCCATTTCACATTTTATACAGTTGGTCCAAAGATTCTTCTTTAAAAAACTGCTAAATTATTTTTCTTGTCCTTTAGACAAAATATTTTACAATTAACCACTTGACTCATTATGGTTTTATATATCAAGATTTTGGTTCTACGTCCTACTATTTTCAACTCCATTTGGGCATATTTTCAGATCTCACATAAATTATCTAAAATATTGTAGAATTAACTTAATGGGGAAGCCACCGGCAAACACATTTTGAAAATAGCCGATATACTGGATTATTTGTTAGGTTGGGTTAGTTTAGGTTAGGTTAAGTTAGGTTAGGTTAGGCCAGGGTAGGTTTTCATTCTTGAATTCATGAATTTTGCCCAAAATCGGCTATGACTATTAAGCGCGGTTCCCGCCTGGCTTCCCCATAACCGACTCGTACCTTAACTTAAATCCATTAGAATTTAAATTCAAATTCCATCAAGTACCTTCGGTCGATAGATAAAATTGCGGTAAATAAAATCACAGCAAAAATAATAGCTTACAAATAATGTATCAGGCTAGCATAAAATGTGTGAAGATAAGATGACGTGGCTAATTCGCAAGATGGTCGACAACCAAATTTATGCACGAAATCATCGCCATGCGAAGAACAGGCCATCATAAAACGGCGTGGATTCAAAATTCGGGCGGGCCACCCCCGCCCCACCTTTGAATACACAAACGCGCCGAGCGACAAAGTTTCGGCACGGTTTGTAAAGCAACCCCCTTAAAAGGGGGGTAGACTGTTTCATTTTAAGATTCCAGTCCACTACATTTGTGATATTTTTGTATACCTACTTACAATTATATTAAAGAAATAATGTACTGTGTCGCTTGTCGGCATTCAAATAAAAATGTGTGTCAGAAGTAAAACTTAATAATTACCATTAAAGTGCTAGTTAAAACGTGAACATTTCATCAGCTGAATGCAGAACTATTCTAACTTATTGTATGACAACATCTTTTTGGCTACGTGTTAATACTGTGAACTAACATGCTCCGCCCATTTTTACCCGGAATCCCATTATAAACTAAGAAGCTCCTCCCATTTAGTCGACAGCAGCGCCTAGAAGCTTAGCCAAGAAGATGTTGTCGTACAATACATTTGAAATTTTTGAGGAGAGAGTTTTTTGAAACATCTTACTGAAATTATTTATTATCTTTATGGATAAATAGATGCATCATATTTTAGTAGGATTATTGATGAAAAAAATGGTGCATGCACTTGTCCACATACATATAAATAACTGAAGTAGGCTGTTTCAAAAAACTCTCTCCTCAAAAATTTCAAATGTAAGTTAGAATAGTTCTGCATTCAGCTGACGATTTGTTTCATCACCAATTCATCGATCCGCATTCTCATTCTTCAATTTTCTGTGTTATGTGTCTTTATGTTCGTATATGGATGAATTTTCTTATGACTTTTTTATTGATGGCTGAATATAGGTACATTATTTGAAAACATCTCATGCATACCCACAAAATACGACACCCGACGGGACTTGAACCTGTATCTGCTGGATTCGCGCCAGTATGCTTTTAGCTCTGGGGCGTTCATAAACACAATACAAAGGCCCCTTTATTCGAATACAAAGGCCTCCTACATTATATACGAGCGCAACACCGGCGTCTACTGCAGTGGCGAAGACTCCATACTAGGCGATTATTTAAAGCCTACCTTCTTAAGAAAAATAATTTTTATTTTCATGTTTACGTATTTATATAATCACGGATAATAATATATTCAATATGCCCAAAGACATCTGTCGTATAATTGTCATAATTTTACGATCTTTTCCCATATTTCAATAAGCACCATCTATAGCATCTCTCAAAAGTTTAAAAAATAGAACACGCCGCGTTTCGCTTCACATATTTATTGTATAGGATTATTTTCGCGTGAACCGACGGGTTTTTCAATATGAAGTTTTTTTCTCATTATTTCAAAATGTCTGGCGTCCCGCATACAAATGTACAAGCTGTTTCGTTTGCGCTTACGTCACGAGAGCACATTTATTCAAAATAATTAATAAGAAGATAATTTAAAAATAATTTATATGGGATTCAATCACATAAATATGTATTGATTGTTGTTAAAAATATTAAATAATTTATCTCGTGATTTTTATTTATTTATTAGTTCACTCATTAGACAATTTAGATATCTGATATTGTACCTACCTAAGTCTGTGTTTTAAATATAGAAGTATTTTAAAATGTCTAGTTTTACGGGTTAAATTATAAATTGTTTTGGAACATAATATATATGCAACCACGGATATTTTCATAGATGATAAGTGATATATTTTGAGCGTATGTTACGTTTATAAATGTTTAGGAAAATACATAAGTAATCCAAACTAATTGCTCATTTTTATGAACTAACTATAACAAACCAATTAAGCTTTTGAAATTTCTTCGTTTTAGCGTACCTATTCATCAGTAGTAATATTGGGTTATCTTCTTATTTCCAGCAAATATATCTGACAAGCATGGTTACTCCCACAGCCTACCTCTTTCAAAAAGTCACCCTTCGCCACTGGTCTACTGTCACCAGTTTGTGTACTCAAGTATCGGCATGCTACTACCCATACTCAGTACGTGTGGCCCAATAAACTTATCCAAAAAACTTGTTCGAACTTCGACCGCATGCGATGAGATCATCGCCGCGACTCGCTAGTTGGTACTGTTGACATTTCAATGATGACGTTTCAATACTATTGACATTAAATGCGCGCAAGCGAGATAGCATAATACACGTATGTCGAGCCGTGATATACTCAACTGTCATTGGTCTCCATTTCTCCCCAGTTGTGTAGTGCGAAAACATCTTCTTGGCTAGGTGTTAAAACTGTGAACGAACATGCTCCGCCCATTTTTAACCACACTTCCATTATAAACTAACAAGCTCCTCCTATTTAGTTAGACAACAGCGTCTAGAAGCGTAGCCAAGGAGTTGGTATAGTGAAGGACAGAAATGGTGACTAATTATTATGATGAATTTAGTTTATGGGCGGCCATAGTTTGGAAGAATCTCTCTGTGAAACGGGGAGTTATCAGGCGAACACGCCGTGCAGGGAGATAGCCCCGGTCGCTCATTACCATATACACGAGGTCGGCGCTATCCCGACATAATGGCGCTCGCTACCTCCTGCTACGTCCTGCGCCCCTCGAAGACCCATTATCATTTATGCTTTTGGCTGATTGGTTTTTAAAGTTGTGCTCAGTTTACACTGGCGGTTAGCTGTAGGTACGAGAATTCGATGAATGAATGCATACATGCCACAAAAACACTGCATCACAATGCAATTAGTTAACCTTTATTCTTAGATTATAGAAAAATCCTTTATTGTTTATTCGTGATCAAAGTCACATGTTAATAATTGTTATATGTCTATCAGAACATACAATTTTGGCAAACACCAAACAATGATAAAATACGTCCAACACAGAACAGTTAACACTTTGCCACGTTTCCGTTATTTCTATTGGTCCAAATTAACACGGAAGCAATTCAATACACAGGCAGTAATCTACAATTGGTAAATTCGTAATACGGCGAAAATTTCAGTTGGTAGACATGTCGTGTGAAAGATGTTTCATATTTGCGGACCTCGGTCAAATACGGGTATGTTCATACTGGCGTATCTGTGTTTTTTCACTCGAACCTCGAAATGTTGTAGGTACATATTGAAACGTCAAACAAGAATTGAACGTCAACATAACCTACAATATTATTAATTATGTCATTGCAGCATGTATTACAAAAAAGTGTTGCCACTCGATATTTGACAGATCACGGGGAACCTATAAATTGTTGACACCCGTGGCGTAGATTATTTTTCAAAATAGTCGCATATCGCATCTCAATTTTCAGTATGTCATTTACGTATTCTATCTCGCTCTAAAAGTTAACATAGTCAATAACGTGTCCGGAAACTTGAACGTATGCAGTTCGCCGTAACACACTTCATCGTGAAATGTTGTATCAGAAATATATGGCCGCATATTAAAGACAGTCCGTCCAACTTCTTTGGGTCGTATAGTACTCAAGTACTGACATAAAATTCATGGGTAAATAAAACACGGTTCTTGTCAGTTTACACTTTACAGGAAGCCAGAAATTACAAATTTTTAAAATAGCCGATATACTGGATTATTTGTTGGGTTAGGTTAGGTTTTAATTCATGAATTTTGCCAAAATCAGCTATGACAATTGAATTAATGTTCATATTGAATCTAATAAAATTGGAGACCGTATAATACACGGTAACCTCTTTCCGATAAGAAAGCTCACGGCGAACTGTGCCTCGGTGAATGTTTTACGTAGGTAGGTACTATTTACATGTAACCGCCAAACAGAATGAACATCCGATGGATAAATGCACTCGTGGTGCTCAAGGGGCACTAATTTGGGTGAGGCGCAATGCACACTGAAATTCGTGGTGACATCAACAACATACCTAACCATAAATCATAAGTCAAGAAAGAGGGTGTTAATATAATACTTTTGACAGTTGACTTATTGTAATAATTATTAGCTCCCTAAATACATAACGTGATAAATGTGATATAGAGCCGAGCCACACCGGGCGACTCTGGTCTCGAGTCGCGCGACTGGTCTCTTCGTGCGATTTACTCGGGCGACTTGCCGGCGACCGGCCTTATGTTAGAACTTGCGAGTTGTAGTCGCCCGGTCGACATGACGTCATATGACATCATTGTGACGTACTACCGGAGTGATAATAGCATTCGAGAAAATAACGCTACTAAAATAGTGGCGCTATCCATTGTCCCCATACACAAATAGGTGTTTCAGTATAATAATATCTATGGTAAGCCGTGTGCGTTGGACGGCTTGCCTCGAGCGTGTATTGGCTGACGTCACAATTACGTCATTTCGTCGGGTGACATAACAAGTTAGAACATAAGGCCCCAGAGAGGCAGCCAATAATAAGAATAGTAATGAATGTACACGCAAGTATGCAAAAAATACGTTCTCTCCGCGGCGTGGCTGCCGGCGACTGGTCGCCTAGTGTGGCAGCGCTCAATACATAGCTATATTATGTTTTCATACATCGCAACCGATCGCCCGACCAGAGAGACCGGGAGACCAGACCGAGCGCACGAACGAGATTTTACTGATCGCGCGACTTTATTGCTTGTGCGACTACTGGGCGACCAGGTGTGGCATGGTCCATATAACTGCATGCATCGGTCTGGTCTCGGCGACTGGTCTCGAGACCAGAGTCGCCCGGTGTGGCTCGGCTCATATTTATCACATGTTATGCTCTGTCTTGGAGTGTACATGACAATTTACTTGCTGTAATACGTTTGAAAACTTTTTATTATAGTTTTTAACAAACCCATCGCAACGATTGAATCGAGCATTCGCGGACTAGGCCAGAGAAAATGCGAAAAATCCAGTTACCGAATTGATATTTCCAAATAAATCCTCAAGACGGTTTTCCCAGGGGAACAGCGGAGTGATGCGTACAAAATCCCACAAAGGAAAAGGAACGACCGCTCCTGTATAATAAAACAATTAAACCAACATTCCGGGCACGTCCGCCTGGGCGGGGAGAGAGAGACTGCGAACACCCGTCGCCGCCCTTGGCCATACTGACTCCCTGCTCTCCTGATACTTATTTATACGGTTGAGGCTTTATTAGACGGGAAACTCGCACAATTGCTCGGCGACCGAGGGAGACCGTTTCATTGTATTCGATCTGTGGTCACGTGACAGACTGGGTTTTTTTTCGGCGGCCATTTTGAAAAAGGTCACGGATTTTTTTCCCTGAGATATCTATAGAGTACCTACCTCTATAATAAGAGCGAAATCTATTATGGTTTTAAATATGTTATTACAATTGTTAAGTTAAATTATCTCGAAAATTAGATTGACAGCACCCATGTTTTTTTTATATGTATATTTGGAAACAGTCCATGTCCTAGGAATCTATTGGTAAATGTGTCAGATCGAAAGGATCATCATAAAAAAGTATGTTATTACAATAACATTGTATGGAGAGCATGGCCACCACATCCTGAAGCGGGCCCCCCTACCTATCGCTAATGGTAAAGGCAGTGTGACGCGCTACAGTAGCGTTTTCCATAGTGTACGCGGTAAAATTAAGGTGTATTTTTAGCGATTTTTTGTGATCGATTTTCAAGATAAGTACCAAGTTATGTGCATACATTAATATCGATTGTAGAAAGGCAAAAAGGATTTAACGCTCAGTTTTTGTCAAAATAATATGTTTTATAGCATAATAATATTGCACAAGACTAAATACATGTTATGTCCAAAGGCTGTAAGCTATAAATGCCGAATTATTGTCTAAATTTAGCTTGTAATTAAAAAAAGAAGTGGGAATAAGACTTAACCATCATTGTTGATTTTTCTTTAATTAGCCCAATAATGAACGAGAGATTGGGAAAATAAAACACCAAATCATTAATCATCATGCACTTCAAGTTAATGTATATTTTATATCTTATTAACATAGAGAGAAAACCACTACAAAAACGTTTTTGTGCCTACTGTAAAATTTCATTTGTGTGGGATAAGTCCTTTTGCCTTTTAAAAGTTTTTATTGAAAATATGCGGGAATATATTAAATAATTACAAGATAAAAAGAACTTTTTATATACCACGTTTTTAAATTTTCTGTTGAATCATATAAACTTGACAATTAATACATAGATAATAATTTAGGACAAATAATGCAATTGTCAACAAATCATTTTTTTGCTATTTTGCAACAAACAAACAAATATAGTATACTGAAATGACATTTTGATTTCCATAATAACGCACGTATATATTAATAATTTTAGCAACCAATAATAGTGGATTGGATTACGGATTTCTTCCGAAATAACTTTCGATTCTACTTAAAGATGGCTAAATGCATTGGCATCGTCTTCTGATATATTCAAAAAGTTTCAAATGTCTAGCTAGTCGGGAAGTTAGTTAAAAATCGATTGCAAGATTTGTACTGGATAAACAACCACCGGACAAACAAGAATTCGAGCTAAGAAAAACGTGGTAAAATTGCCTCAAACTTAGAATATGGATCATATCCATGTAATACGTCCATGGCTACAAACCTTCCCACGTACCTATACGTTGTTATTATAAACACAGACCTAGCGCAAAACATTAAATTGAATAAATCCTAACTCAGTAGAAGTATTTCATTTAGTTCTTTGAGAGCTCTGGCGGGGGGGGGGGGGGCGGTCGAGGTGAAAGCGACATTGGCGAAAGCTCTCCAAAGGAATTAAAATAAAATTGAAAATGCTCAACATTACGAAAGCTCGCGACGCATTTCTTTTAAGTCGTTTATGTATTTCGAGCATAATAATATAATAAAACGAGGGAAAGATACTGAGAAATTTTACAGCTTTCGACATTCAGATTAAATGAATAGATTCACTTTTAGAAACTAAATAATTTGAATTGCTATGTACTTTACTTTGTGAAGGGGCATAATTAATTGAGTTGGCTGTTTGTCAAGGTGTTAATAATAATATTCAAATGTTTAATTTATACATTTACGTAATATAGTGAAACTTTACAAACTACACATTCAAGACATTCATTACATGAAAAACAAAGAAAAGTAAATATATGCTATACACAAAGTCTTTTTTCTCCGATTGGGAAACATTTGCAATCAAGTAAGACCAGCGTTGACGCATCTTGCCGTCTGTGTTGATTCGCAGTGCCGTGTATCTTGGCCCTAAGTGGTGTGCGTGTACAATTGTGCAAACAGAAATTTTATAGAAAGTAGTGTGCGAAACCAGAGTTTTGATTTGCCTAAATAAACTGATTGATTCATTTTCCGACCATGTCAGAACCTAATAAAATCATATGGGCCTCCACAGAGTGTTTTGTTTTTACCAGAAATGAATATCAGCCACTTGCTCAACGTATTAGTTCCATACTCTAGACTCATACACAAATTGAAAAACAATATGTGTACTTTGCCAGACACAGGATTCGAACCTGTGACGCACGATGCTATAGGCCGACGCTTAAGCCGCGCGGCCATCGTGCACACATTTGAATGCATGCATTTGCGTGCATCGCATATTGATTTGACGAGACACAAAAAATTGTGAATATATTTTGTGCAGATAATTTTCTTCTTAGATGATCTGATACTCTGTAAATATTGACTTTATCTGTTTAGTTTTTGCTTCAACGCTCAAGACAATAATTATCGCCTAAATACCAATCATTATAACTTACTGCACACAGTCCTGTTCCCTGCTACCACCACAATGAAAATGGCTCCCATAAATACACATCGTGATTGCGACTTGACATAGTCAAAGCAGGAATAATCGTTCGAGTAGGACAGGCGTATACTGGATAGCGGAGGGAGTGACAGGGAGGCCAGTCCCCAAAGCCGGGAGACCACGCAAACTCCGGTATAGTCTGCTTAAATGGCGTACCCTCGTCATAATGTGTCCCTTATTGCCAGGAATATGAGCGTTATGAGTGTTATGTCTCACCCGAGTATTAAACAGGGTTACCAATCGCATAGTTTCAGACAAGATACCCTGACTATCAAGTTATTTTTCTACCCTATGATCTTTCTCTGCTCTGAGGATTTTTATGGCTACGGCCGATTTTTGGCAATTCAATTTATGGCTACGGCCGTATGTTGAATGGCAATAGAAATGGCGTATTTCAAAAAAATACTACCTTATTCTTAGGTCAATAATTATTAATAATAATCATTATTCGTAGGATGTTTTATCACATTTCAATGGTTAAAGACATAGCTTATAATCAGATCTTTAGAATTATCTTCAAATGTGGTAATCTTGCCCATTTTTGAATAATAAAATGCCTAATTCTTGTCAAATTTGGGATCACAAGAGATTATAAAATATATTTTTTTATTATAAATATTTCACTAACATAAATTTTACTGATGGTTTTATAAATGCATTTAAAAATTATTATATCTAAAAAATCTTAACACCACTGCACATGGATGTACTGAAGTATGACTATATTCTAAAAAAATAGATCGAGAGATTTAAAAGAATACTATTTTATGTAATAGAAATTCTTTATGCAGTCATCAAATGTTTAAAATAAATATAAAGGATAATAAGGCTTCAAAATTATATACTTAAATAGATTATCTACAACGTGAATGTTCAGGCTAATGCTTTGAAAATATTATAAAATCTCCATTTTGACCTACGTTGTGCATGTGGGCCGTTAATGTCCGAGGCGTTGGTGATCTTATTAGACTGGCCTAAGATAGAGTGATGTACAAATGTACTACAATTTCAATGCATGAAAAATAGAAATCAATACTGTTGTCTAATACTAGTATCTTGCTAATACGGCAACGTCTTTCTCAAATTTCATGACAGTTACGAAATCAGTTATGCAGAGCATAGCTACATAAATGCCGTCCAATAATAGGATCGATTTATACATATTATGTATACAAACTAGTACGGCTAGATATAGCAAGTGATAAAATGACACTGGGCTAGACGACTGGACAACCGCTGGATAAAAATAATGTAGTGATACAGTGGTAACTAAGGGACGCATCCTCTGGATCGGATCGACTGACTGATTTAGAATAGTAGATAGAGGACACCTGTATTAAGCTCTAAGTTTGAATAACCTTTATTGTACCCACGACTATCTAAAGTTAAAGTTTATTATGTATTTAAAAATACTATGAATTTAAAAATACATGTATGTATTTAATAGTATTTACTATGTATTTAAAAATACATGAGTATTTTGATTAAGTCCCCATCTACGCAAATTAGTTTTTGATATAATTAATGCAGGTACAAGTTTATAAATCCTAAAAAAGCTTCCACAATGAAAAATAATAAAGCTCTAACCAAGCCCGGAGCAAATTTGGTACCCCTGATAGTATCAGGGCGATATTAAGTGTGGAAGGGTAAATAGGTAGGTAAAATATACGTAGTGTTTGGTCATCGTATCGAAATTACTGAAACTTTTATTGCTCGACAAGGGTCGCATTAATCAGTCAATATTTCAAATGTCGCGCGTGATGCTGGTAACACGTTGAGTAATACTAATTATTTTATATGTTCCCCTGATACTTTTTAATTATAAATAAGACTTGATTTCCATTTTTTTTATGTAAATGATTTAGTTATTTTGAAATAGTGAGATATAAGTATATTATATGCTTTTACACATCATGACATATTAGTTTTATAGTGTATGTACAGTGAACTATCTTCTGACATTTTAGACTACGGTATGTCAGCATAGCTACTTTAGAAAAAATCAGTTGGATAAAGCCACGGATATTATCCATACAGCCTCAAGTAAAGGAGTCTCAAGAGATTCTTCTGAACCCTCCCCATCATAATATGTGCCCAAACTGATGCAGTGCCCAAACAATAGATCCACTGTCAAGTCTGCTTCGAACTAAATTAATTGAGTAAAATCACTTATTCGATTCAATCCATTTTGTTCTAATTTTTCGGTGGAATAGCACTCCCACCACCTCTCACTAAATACCAAACAAGCTAAGAGACAAGTCTGAACACGTTATCTTTAGTCAAGTTCATTAGTCGTCGTAGAAATGACACTTCGTTGGAGCGAAGATGCTACACATAAATTAGTTTCGGAATATTTAAACCATAAGTGCCGTTGTTGCAAATTTCTTCCTCCATTTCTTCTGATATAGCAATATTACTGAAGTTATTAAACTTTTTTTATTTTTTGTTCATTATGTCGCGTCACTCACTAAATACTGTGTTCGGACACTTTTCAGTTACTAAATCATTTAGTGGTAACTAAAGCGTCAATTACATCGAGCTACTTTACAAGGTGCTTGTTGGCGAATTTAAAAGCGGGCGATTGAGCTACTGCGATTGTGATGATGACACCCAAAACTTTCCATTCGCTGAGAAGCCTACAAGCTAGCGACTATTTTGACAGAACGTAGTTCGTTTTTTTACCAGGAGGTCGCTACTACGCTCTACTCTAGGCAGTAGGCCCACATGCCGGCGTGTAGCGTGTAAATTTGACCGGCTTTCAACTTTTCTCGGTAGATTATTTACAATCTGCTTGTTAGCTTGCTCGATGATGACACTGGGCGACTTTACAGGCAGATTATAAATTCACCAACAAGCAGCTCGTAAAGTAGCTCAATGTCATTGACGCTTTAAACATTCACCATTCGACTAAACTACTCTACCAATCTGAACCGGCCTTAAGGGATTATAAAGAATTTTGAATACCGTAATATCTGAAAGAGTATGTCGTTTTGAGGGGTAATGCGTAGTGTAGTCGCATTAAAAATACACAATTAAAAAAACTGAAACAATTTAATTTAATAGCAGTCTTTATCTATTCATAAAAAAAATAATCACGAAACATCTTAGACTTAGAAAGTTGCCTCTTTGAAAAAGTAAAAAATATATAAATAACGAAAGCCTCCGAAACTTTTAAAAGCTTCACAGAATAAAATAACAAGTAAACAAAAATGATAATATAAAGGCGCAGGAAAATTTCGCAAAACTTTAATTACTTTTGGGCGAAATTATTATGAAGGGTGGGGGGTGGTTCGGGCTGTTTACTTCGCGGCTAAAATTAAATAATTTGATATGAATGTCACGCTTTTTATCGAGTTTAAGTTTGAAACTCGAGCAGAAATTTTATCGCGAAATCCATCACAAAATGGGGCCCCAGATGACAACATCATATTTGAATAAATTGGAGTGGGAATGGGGAGACATTTACGCACCAAAGATTCAATTTTAAAATGTTTCATTGAATATTGAGACTTTTTGATGGCTACATTTACAAATTAATAAATCAGATTAAATATTTTTTTTAATTCAGAGATATATTATACAAAAGATCTTCATGTTACATTAGGTATATTATTTTGATACGATTCATATTTCTTTTATTCAACGAATAAGATACACTATTTGAGAATGTAAGTCTATTTTATTGAACATACATCATTTGAAAACATCCCATGCATATATACCCACTCGAAAAAATCTTAAGTATTTTTTAAATTTAATTTAATTTAAATTTAAATTCATTAGAATTTTAATAATGTTCAATTGTATGAACAATTAATATTGTAGATACCTACATTATTGTATTTATTTAATGCATTTATGGTTTTAACGTTATCTAATATTTTCAAACACAAAATTAATACAGTTCCCATTAACTTCTGACTCACCTAGTTGTATTATTTTGTAAAGAAGAAAATGCAGTAGGTATCCATAGTCAATAGCTATGTCAAAAACAGTGAAAATCAACTTATCTAGTTGTAGTATTGAGGTGACGATTTGAAAGTGGTAATACTTTATAATGATACAAATATTATTTTCCACATTTTTAAATATCTTTGCTATGGTAAATATCCAAAAAGTACGTCAACGAATAATTTTTAGTAGAGCTCCATGATACACAAATTAGATTACAATAATTCACATGAAAAAATAACCAATATTACAGAGTTGATAGAATATTGAAAGTATTAGGGGATTAGAATATGAAGTGGGTGTATAACAGTATACTGTAAAATTTGATTACAAATATAAAACTATTTTCGTTTTAACACAATTATAAATGTTATATCACCTTCCCTTATGACGTATTAAACTTTTTACGCAAAATGCGAGACACCCTCAGAGTAATAATCATAACGTACGACAGAAGTTATCAGGAGGTGATACAATTTGCTTAATTAAAAGCCCGATGTCGTACGCGAAGTTAGTACCGCGTACAAGACTTCCGAGCCATTATCCCCGCTAGCTCTGCTGAGCGCCTGATACCCGAGCCACAAAAATGTCCGGGCGTGCCAACTGCCAACTTCCGTGACAATTAATTCTCTCACGAAATTGCGCTCGAATGAATCGTTTAAGATTTTTGGAAACGAGAATAAAATCGAGCATAGAGAAAGAGATACATAATTGACGATATTTCATTGTTTTAATATATTTGTAGGGTTCGATTTGAGTTACCACTGTGGGAGTCGTCGACGTGTCGTAGGTCATGGTGTTGAGGATCATGATGACGAACTCGAAGAAGATGGATGTTGGAGCGAGTTTTATTTGCGGCGTAGTAAACAGTCGGTACAAGAGTATATTACAGTAGTTATGTTACAATACTTATGATAATGTTCCGAGGTTCGAATCTCGGTACAATGTGATGTTGTGCGAAACGATATAGAGACTGCGATAGTAACAGACCAGAAACGTATATTCGATTGACATTTTCGATGAAATATTATTCGCTATTTATACAGTCAAAATAATATTCTTTTTATTGAAATAATCGAGTCAGCCATTATCTGGCGTTTACGTCAATGGATGACTGACTAAGTGAAAAATGGATATTATTTATTATTGTGGTCAGCTCCTTACCAAGTTTGCTATAATTTGACACTATGGAAAATAGATATTTAATTTGTGATTCTACCTATATCTCTACAAATGATTGCAGAGCACTTTAAAAGATTAAGTTAACTATCAAGGTGAATTTACCGCCAAGAATGGAAACATAAATCAAAATGCGTATATATATCACCAATAAGTACAAATTGTTATTGTTATGTCAAAAATTAAAATCCAGATAATTTATAAAACATTGTTTAGAGTAGACCAGTCATGAGTCTTCTAAAATTTATGGATTAGAAGTTTGATCATGAATTAAAAAATATTATTCTATCTACTTATAAAATATCCAAGTATGATTTAATGTCATAATTTTAGATATATTATAGATAGGTGAGTATTTTTATTAGGGCTTGATTTTCGCAGGGTTTAATCGACTTTTAAAAACTAACCAACACCATGTATCTGTAAATTGTAGTCTTATTTCAATGAAAACAAATCTACGTATGACTGACAAAGTTTAGTGTGCACGATTTATGGTGGATCATAGCAGCCTACCTCCACCCTTCGCCACTGCTATGTATATCCCTTGAAGTTTTGTGATGAAACTCACCAATAAAACGACACAATTTATTTAAAAATATCCAACGTCGTACCGTACCGTATAGAGAGAGGTATAAATGAGTGTCGTACCTACCCAAGTTTAAACTTATTTCATACCCCGTCCCGATAATTCTCGAGCGAAACAATATTCGTTTTCACACTGGCGAAAATTGTCCACCCATCGCCAGACCCGTTCCCGTATAAAATATTATGACGTACTATGCGAGAGAACGCAAGGCAAATGCCTCCCTCGCTCTCTCGCGCCCCGTTGCCGGAGTCTTGAAAGTTTTGATTCGATTCCATAACAAAGCTATCTAGGGATCTTTATTTTATTATCCCGTTGAAAATCTTTTTATGATATTCTGCGAGGCGGCGTCGGCGAGAAGCGATTCTATTCATTAATCATAGGGAGAATAACAACTAACTGGTATATCGATCGTATCTTCGCGGTGAATAGACGTCTGAAACCACATTGTATGATATTATCCAGCCGCAACCTAATCTAGGCAATCTCTATAGAAAAAAGACAGCAAATTATTCTGTTAAGAATAAATTTACTGTATTTAAACAAAAAAACATACTCTCTAACAGCTCTCGATACTAACGATACATATTTGCATGTCGGGAAAATTGTATATATGCACAGTAATTGTGAATGCAGAACTATTCTAACTCACATTTGAAATATTTTACAAAAGTGTTTTCTGAAACAGCATAGTCGAGTTATTTATTACTTATATTTATAAATCATACGACATTTTTTTCATCAACAGTTCTAAAAAAATATGATGTAAGTATACCTACATTTCGAGGGCTTAGTGTCAAACAACACTATCTACAAAAGTGCAACTTTACAGGAGAGCCAAAAATCGTTATTTTAGATTCTTGTTACTCAACAAGGGAAATGTTTATTTAAAACCTAATGTTAATATTTTATAATTTATTGTGTATTGTACATTTATCTTGCTTATGATGATGTTAAAATTTATAGGGATAGTTTTTAAAAAAATATGAAAACAAGGGTTACTTATGTAGTTAGCGTTAAACTTTACTGACGATTTAATAAGAAATTAGAAAAAATTGACATAATGTTGTTTGACTATCATGTAGCCGTAAATGTAAAATAACGTTATCTTAAAAAAAAACAAAAAAAAAACACTTTTTTTTGTAGAAAACGTTGTCTGACTTTAAGCACTCGATTTATTAATATACCTAAATTATAAATAATTTAAGTGCCTTATTTGTTTCAAAAAAACTCATTTCTAAAAAAAATCAAATGGATTAACTGATGGCCGTATAGCATTGAGATCATATCAATTTTTAAATAAAACACTTAAAACACGCTATAAAAACCACCGGAATACAAGGCAAAAAAAGAATAAAATATGTAGGTACCTACCTAAATACAATCATACCCACAGAACAATTAATAATAAGAATTCCGATAGGCTATATACCGATTCAGTAAATTTTGACGCATGGTTTTGAATGTGTGAGTGTCCTAAGAAGAGCCACGCATTATAGACGTGCAATAGTGTGTGTACATAATACACCAATATTAAATGAGCGGTAATGCATAAACCGAGAGCAGTAAGTGTTAGTATGTAAGTTCTAGACAAGTGTTTGAATTTATCCCGTATTGTTCCTTACTTGAGATCGTTGCCTGCTTCTCCTTACCCGTTAGGTATTTCAATTCCCATTATTTCTGAGTTCCCTGATGATACCGTGAATTATAAAATTATGAACGATTTAAAAATAGGTTAGAAATAAGGTATTCGGTCTCATGCTGTACGACCATCTCTTTCCGGTATGACAGCTTACGGTGAACTGTAACATGTACCTATAGCATACGCTTTTGTAAATGTTTTTTTTAATATTCTCAACGATGATAATTCGATGTATTTGGCTGCATATCTGTCAGTCCTTTCACAGTTATGGGTTAAATTTGTTTAAGACTTGCAGTTAATTTAATCATTAGCCTTAGCAATATATCTTTTATAATCCGTCTTTGGTTATTGTTGTTATAAATCATTTTTTATAACTAAATAAATAAATAAATAATCCCATTACTTAATGTACATCAACAAAGTAATGAATCTGCAAAACAATTCGAACGCACGGAACCAATGTGCATTTGTATTTTTTTTTTAATTACCTAATGGATTCCAAAGTAGTAACAGCTTACACAATTTTAGTGATTCGTAGGTACACGATAAACCCATATTCGTACTTGAATCTAAATCAGTGGTGGCGAACCTATGGCATGCGAGATGATTTTGCATGGCACGCGTTTTAAGAGAACAAATACCTATAACAATAATAAATGACAGATCGCAATGTATAAAAAATAACAGGCAAATACTCTTCAAAAATAAGCGTTACGTTTAATTTAAATATATAATTGCATAGGTCAGTCCTTAGACATTATGCGTCACATATAATATTATCGCACTAACCTCATCAGGCGGCAGGGAATGCCGTGCCGCAAACCTCTAATTTTGATCGATTTACAATGCTTGATACCACTGTAGCGAGAGAACTCCTCTTGTGATCGAAGCAATTCTGGCGACAATTTGTGCGATAAAAACCAAACTAATTAATACATTAATAAACAATTTCATTTATACCCACAAAAAATGACAGCACCAAATAAGAAACAAAAACTTGGTAAAGCTAGTAGTAGTAATTCTGGCAGACAGTTTCAAAATTAGTGGACCGAAATGTATGGCGTAATTGAAAAAAGCTATGTGTGTGCTATGTTCTGTGAGTGATATCTAGTATCATGATTTTTAATAGAATTTTTAAAAACTATTTCCTCCCATAACTGTTTAAAATAATATTTGAGAAATTTTGGCATGCGTACGTAAAAAGGTTCGCCAACCCTGGTCTAGATGACAGTCATTCGGTGACTCTTTCCTTGTTCCCTTGTTCATAGTATGACAACTCGAAGAAAAGAAGACAAATAGGAGAAAAAAATGCAAACCGAAATAACGCACTTTATTTTCGAGACGCTCGTAGACTAGCGTCGCGACGGCATCATGCGTCGCCCCCTCAGCCCTTCCAAAAAAAATCTAATTACACGCTTCACGGAAATACTCTCCGGCCAAACAATTAGGTTGTCAATTCAGAACGCGGTATTTTCAATTGATTCGCCAGTCTGCCTATCCACGTCGAGTGTAATTTCATTTTCAACAACTTCACGAGAGTGAAAACGGGAATAATGTTTCATTCAATAATTCGTGGAATTTAACAAGATTGATTAATTATACAGAAAGTCCACAACCCTGACGTCTGGTGGAATATCACTCTCGTATCATATCCCGGTATTTGTCATCGTCAATGTGTATTGTAAAGGCAGTTAAGTGACTTGTCGGATTTTGATCGATGACCTACAAGTTAAAAAAAACATCCAAAAATTTACGATACCTATTCAAATAATAAGTAAATAACATAATAGCATAATTATTTATCTTGTTTTAATCACTCTGCTTTCAAACTGATTATCTATCATAGGTAACAGGGGCGAAGGGCGGAAGTAGGAGGTTAAGATCCGACATAAATAGTGCACACTAGTCCAGTCAAATGTATTTGTGTTCAATGAACTAAGACTACAGTGTGTAGTAGATAGTGTTTGTTATTTTTTTTAAATTCAATAAAGCCCTGCCTAATCCAAGCCATGGTAGATAATAGTCGAAAAATGTTCGTTTATCTATAAAATATATAAATTATGCCATTAAATCATTTTAGAAATTTTATAGATGGAAGAATTTTTTTATCGATTATGGTTTGAGATAGGCAGGTCTTGATGAATTCAAAAAAAAACTATCCGTAATATGTATTCTTAATTCAACGAAAACTAATAACTAAAAAAACTAAAAGTGTGCACTATTTTTGCCGGATCGTCCATAGCATACCTCAACTATTAAAGTTAATAACTTAATTGGAAAGGCACAATGGGGCAAATCCAGCGATTACACGTTCATGTCCTGTCGTCGTATTTTTATCTAAAAAAGATTTATTCTGGTGTGTACATCATATATACATATAATATGCATGAGATGTTTACAAATCATGTATGTTTAATATTATACAATCGTAGAATAAAAACTAAATAATGGAGTGATCAGTGACGTCGGTTAGTAATTAAGGAAATAAATGACACATACCTTAATTTAATATACCAAAACCGGTAAGCAACATTGTAACGCAATTTGATAAGCATTGTAAATTGTAAGTACCTATACCAGTTAAAATTCGTCGTATTGAAGTAGGATACCCGTAATTTAATCGGAAAAGCGCGCTGGCACGAAACCAGCGGTTACAAGTTCATGTCCCCGTCGGGTGTCGTATTTTTTTTTTATAAAAAAAGACTTTTTCCAAAGTGTTATAATATGCATGAGATGTTTTGAAATTAAGCAATTGACAAAATAATAATACTACAAACGTACAATAAAGGTAATTTTATTATCTACTTTAAAACAAGTTATACGGAATCAAGTTAACTTTTAATGGAAGTACCTACTAGCTATTATTCAAAACGTGCCGTTAAAGAGTTGCCAGCGCGTTTCTAAGTCAAAATTATAAATTCTAAAGTGAAAATTTATCACACTTGTAACAAAATTTCGGGGAAATTTCAATACGGGGCACACATAAAGCATCAAATACGCCGGAAACTTTCGGATTAATTCCGATACTTTACTGGAAACATTTTATAAACATTAAACTCTGGATTAAATAAACGTGAGACGCCGACGTAGTGATGGTACAATGGTAGAAAGTATTGACAGATACCAGGTATCGGTACGTAATCTATAATCATTAGCCGGGGCCAAACCGCTACTGGAAAAAGACGTTCACCCTTCTCGCTTCATAAGGGCCGTTTCAGACGGGACACCGGTGTCGCACTCGTGTATAGTAAGGAGGCCGTTGTATTATGTTTATGAACGCCCCATAGCTAATGAATCAACGCGTGTCCGGTACACTTTTCCGTCGGCAGCTACATTCTCAAGCCGCCGATACACTTGTTGTTATTACCGCAGCCAGTTTTATGTTCTAAATTATAACGCGAAATTATGCGTTGACTCATTAGCTCTGGGGCGTTCATAAACATAGAACAAAGGCCCCTTTATTCGAATACAAAGGCCTCCTATATTATATACGAGCGCGACACCGGTGTCTCGTCTGAAACGGCTCTAAGTTCCTCGATATTGAGGACAGCCGTGTGGTCATTTAGTCACTGTATAATTGTAATTGTCCAGCAGTAGTTTAGTTATCGTTTCCTAAAGCGACTTTTCATCAGCTTGACGACACTTATATATAAAAAAAATATGTCTTCCGAATTTATACTATGGTGTAGCGATTGTTAGCCACTCATTAATACGACATTAATACTTTTGAGATATCGAGATGAAACAGCGTTTCTCAACCGGAGGTCCGCAAATTGTTGGCGTTCAAATGCCGATGCTAAAAATTCCAATAAGATCTTCAAAACCCATACACCTGCAAGTGTTGGTGCATTGTGTTTTGTTCTTAAAATAGATAATAGTTTTACGGGACGAAATCAACCGCATTCAGACGGTTTCTAAACGTTTCTCATATTTTTAGTGGTCCGCTGGTGTAAAAAGGTTGAGAAACACTAGTCTAGACCTAGACTAGGCTATTAAGATCCGCTCTAAATAGTGCCCATTAAATTTTGTTAGTCATACCTACCTACGTATGTGTTTTTATTGAACTAAGACTACAATTTACAGATGGTGTTGGTTAATATTTAAAAGTCAATTAAATCCTGCCTAAACCAAACCATAATAGTTTTGGTATATTTTGGGCGATACGACAAAATTGTGCACACTTTTTCTTTCATACTTATTTGTTTTCGTTGAATTAAGAATACAAATTATAACATGTTGGTCAGTTTTTCGTAAATTCATTAAGACATGCTTAAACCATGTCATAATATAATATAAAAATATCATTCTCTCTATAAAATAGCCAAAATTTAATGTGATAATTATTATAGATAGATGAGTATTCTTTGACTATTATCTATTATGGCTTGGTTTTCACAGGGTTTAATTGAATTTTAAAAACTAAACAACACCGTCCGCAAATTATAGTATTATTTAAATGAAAACAAATACGCATGACTGACAAAGTTTAGTGTGCACTATTTATGTCGAATCTTAACACCATGGCCCCCACGAGGGGGGGTTGACATGGCCCTAGCTTTGGGGCCCGGCGAGGCGAGTCGACCAGATAAGCGAGATAAACACACATCACAAATTTGCTTCACTAATATTATTCCTTAATATTATTGTTTAATTATGTGGCTGTACGATACCACTTTGAATTGTGTAAGTATCAATACTGGATAACTCCATAATTCAAAGGATGTACTTATTAAAATATACAAAAAACACTAAATATACACATTAATTTTACCGCGTAGGTACACCATTTGGAAAATGCTACTGTTTGGAAAGCGTTACACTGCCTTTATCCTTAGCGATAGGTAGGGGGCCCGCTTCAGGATGTCGGAGCCATGCTTAACACCATACCCTTCGCCACTAATGTATGTGTACCTATTTAATGCTGAAAACAGTTTCCCAAAGTTAAGTACATATTATTATATACCTATGAATCAATTAAGTATACGGAATGATCGTTGTGTGTATTAAGAGCAGCATCTCTATCCGTGAGACCTGCCCGAGGCGCTGTCGGCGGCAATTAATCAAAACGGACGAACGTGTTCATAAAATGCCTCCACCGACCGAACATGCGACCGGCATAATGCCTAATTGAATTCGGCCGGATCGCAGCTCATTTGAATTAAAAATAAATTATTATATTTCATGCCCCTTATTAGGCCGGCGTTGTTAATTAAAAAATATTATATACGAGAGAAACACGAACGAGGCCCGCATTTCGATGCGCAAAGATGGAGCATGTTCGTGAATTAAAAATTCGGTCATTTTATGAACGCGCACTAACAAACGATGAAAGATTAAAGACATTAATGCTAATGTTAGTCGAGGGAGGCATTGCCTTATAAAATAACGCAATAAATGCAGCAGTAATGAAATTAACAACTCCAAAATGTAATTAACTACATACCCAACTGTGTTTCTACCGCCCTAATACTTTTCGTTTTATATTAAAAAAACAACACACTCTTTGAAGAAAAATATGCTTACATTAGTGTTAATTACAATTAATAAATAAATTTGCAAACGCGGTAGCAACCTAAAAATACTAAAAATAGTATAAGTACTGTCGAACAAAAACTTCTTGTCCACGTGTTAAAACTGTGAACAAACAATTGCCGGCCACAGACGGACAGTTCTCGTAACAGGTTGAACATGCCAGTTAATAACCATACAGTTATCTTTGGTAGATAATCTGCTGCGCCCATAGACGGACACTTTTCGACCTTTCAGATGTGTGCCATGTTCAAACTGCCAGCGACCTCCCACTCCCGTGTTTTTGTAAAACTGTTGGAATTTCAACTCACCGAAAGTTTTCGGGTGACGTTAGCTAGCTGTGTCGTAAAGTAGGAGTAGCTGGCGCGATTTGGCGGCAAATTTTGACAGTTCTGTCATAATCTTCTAAGTTCGTTCGATAAGAAGTATATTATTTTTGTTGCATATTCTTTTGCTACTCATATTATATAATTACGAATATTGTGAAGTGTCAACTAGGTACCGCAAACAATATTTATTGTGTGTTGTTAATATGTCTGTACCAAATTAATATATTATATTATTCAAAACCAATAAGTAAATTGTTTTGGTGATTGAATAAAACATATTACATAAATTTAATGTATATAACCCTGATTTAAATAAAACAATACGTATGTATTTTATCTTAATAAAAACAACTTAAGTATACTATGAATAATTTATTCAAAATAAAAGAATCTGGACATATATTTACACAAACAATAAATTGTAATCATAATAAATCTAACAAAGTAAAAATATTCGTAGATCAATCGTTCGTTCAAGTATACCCTACTTAAAACTAATTTAACACATGGTACCCCTGTGTATGATCTCGGCGAACATAACCTCCATAGTTTTTGACACTTGATCTGCCACAGACAATAACTGTACGTATATGGGCACGTCTGTTGACAGTTCGACAGATTTAAATGGGGTAGTTAAACTGATCTGTGGTGTGTCCACTAACGTACAGTTATTGAACAGTTATTGTCTGTGCCATGTTCAAACTGCTACGAAAACTGTCCGTCTATGGCCGCCTAACCCCCTTTAGTGTAGCTAATCACACTTCCATTTTCAAATAAGGAACGCCTCCAAATTTATCATTTCAATTTACGCTTCCGCGGTGTTTGAAGCTTTTTATGAGAACATTATATCTAAAACGATCAGGAGTGGTGTTAGAATTATAAAGAAGAAGAAAAGGAGTAGCATCTAAAAGGAGAGCCGATACATTATTTAAACACGCGTTGCCCCCATGACAGGTGCGTCACTAGAGGTCTTCTACATGCGATTACAGCGACTTCCTGTTATCGCCGATTTCTTATTGTCAGACAATTGTACCTAGTGTATTTAGCATTTTCGATTCTTGTAACTCTTATCTAATAATCTGCAGTATGAATTAATACACTGTTTTAGCATCCCTTTTATATATAGAAATTTTATATAAAGAGCGGAGTTGTTTACGTTTGCATTTACGATGTTGGAAATATGGCACCTGCAGTTGGTTGTATTGTGTGAAGAACGATAACGCATTTCGTCAGCTGAATTCAGAACTATTCTAACTAACATTTGAAATATTTTGCAGAATATTTTTTTTAAAACAGCCTACTTCAGTTATTTATTATTTTTATAGACTAGTGTATGCACCGATTTTCTCATCAATAATCCTACTAAAATATGATGCGTACATTTATCCATAAAGATAATAAATAATTTCAGTGGTTTCAAAAAACTCTCTTGAAAATTTTCAAATGTAAATTAGAATAGTTCTGCATTCAGGTGACGATTTATTTATAGGTTAAGGAGTTTGAAATTTTGTGTGAGCATAGAAAACATGCTTTATTTATATAACAAAATGCCATTAAATTCTCATTTTTGTTCAAAGGTGGAGTTAGCTGGTTTGCAGATTACACAGTCGATATGTACGCGTTTCAAGGTAGCAATCCACATTATGGAAATCGTGTCAATTGAGATAAGAATGATACGATATAGCAAGCAGGTTTATAAAGGGAGTGCGTACACCCTAATTATAAAACTGACATTCGAATCGAGCGTCAAACCCCATCATTATGGACGATTTTAACGGCTCAGCCATAATAAAAGAGCCATTTGACATAGGCCGCTGGTTTTGGGGCACTGACAACAAACAGTCATTATAACTCATGTACCAGCTGTTGAGTATTTCAAATCAATTAGGAAACACAAAATTTTGATGGCCAGAAATATATTAATTTAACAGGACTGAGTGAATGAAAAACTATTAA
The DNA here is from genome assembly GCF_057557595.1 of Rhyacophila brunnea. NCBI lineage: Eukaryota > Metazoa > Arthropoda > Insecta > Trichoptera > Rhyacophilidae > Rhyacophila > Rhyacophila brunnea. The sequence goes on along the minus strand of NW_028232816.1, from coordinate 10,229,217 downwards.
TACCAGGAGAATATAAGATAGAAGGGATAAAATTAAACAAGAAATTTGTAACTGCCTTACGGTAGTGTGTGTGACTAATTCTTAGGGCGCAGACACACGGCATTGCAGTCCACTGCAATGCCGTGTGTCTGCAGCTTAATGCATAGTGCCCACCTATATAATATTTATAGAGAGAAGTCGGCTTAAGCGTTCGTCATCCGATTTTGGGGTAAATAATAAATAACACACAAAAATATAAGCACATGATGAGTGACAGCTGTCGTGTATTTATGTATTTTAAATAGAAATTAAGTAAATTCATTTGAATACCGATGATCTAAGCAAACACGAAAAGCTAGCCTTATTAAAAATGGGGTATATATTATTATGTAAACGATTGAAACTAGATTAACATATATTGTAAGACGACGTTAACTTAAGAAATGTTGTCAAAATAATAATAGCTGCACCTATAATATTCGCGGTGCGTGCATTTATTCAATTAATCGCTGACTATTAAATTATTCGATGATTAATTTTCGATCTAATGGAATTATAAAAACTAACTAACACCATCTGTAAATTGTAGTCTTAGTTCAATGAAAACAAATACGTATGACTGAAAAAGTTTAGTGTGCACTATTTATGTCGGAGCTTATCACTATCAGCCCACCCTTCGCCACTGGTATCAACCAAAGACTAAGGACCGACAAAAATGCAGACTGCAGTGCCTTCATTAAACAGTAGATCGAGAGATTTATTATTGTCGATCTATTAATATTTTAGAGTCAAATAATAAATACCATTTGGAAAGCATTGATATGTGATAAATTAATTCATAAAAAGAAATTACGATTTATCGTCTAGTGCAGCAATTTCCAAACTGAGAGGCGCGGAGTGTTGCAAAGGGAGGCGCGAAAAGTTTAACACAATTAATTAATGTAGCCACAGGTTTGTAGTTTGCAAATGCGTTTATAAAACGGCCGCTAGTTATAAACCGCATAAAAAAACAGACATATAAATGAAAATATCGAGACTAACTTTATAATACCTCACTTCTATACTATTGTGAAGCGCGCTGGCTAATTTTTTAGAAGCGAATTTGTTTATTATTACTTTTTATTATTATTTTTATTATTATTTGTTTACTATTTTTTTCATATGGACTTTTCGTAACGTAGCCACGCCCAGTCTATCGAATTGTATGAACTAAGGTAAGCTCCGATCGCAGAGCCTAAAACTAAATAATTAATAATTAATAATTAGATAATTTAAAAAAAAAATTATGGTGTTTAATCGAATATTAGCAAATATAGACTGTTTTTAAAAATAAAAAGAACTTTTATCTAATGATTTTTGATATGTATAAATGTTTTGAAAAAATATGTAAGTACTTAATTTAAACTAATCGCTTAATTTTTATGACGTCAGTGAGATTTTGAAGTTTCATTAAATCAGTGTGTCGTTGTCATTAGTGTGTACCTATTCATTAGTAGTAATATCGTATTATCTTCTTATTTCTCGTAAGTATACCTGACAAGTGTGTTCTTTTTATCAGATCTCCACAGCCTACCTCTTTCCAAAGGTCACCCTTCGCCACGTGGCCCTATATGATGATTTATATAGGTACTGAAATGATAACTCCCGTGTATAATTTAGGAAACACTACATTAGAGCACCATACTGTCCTTAACTTCAGCGATAGGTATGTGGGCCCGACAAAGATCCAGGCTTGGGGGCCCGCTTCAGGATTGGGGCCCATGATAGAATTCATTTGTCAATGAACAATGATGAATTTGGATTGACTACTATTGAAATTGATGTGCTAATAAACAAGCACATTCATCGCATGAAAAACAAATTAATTTAAAAATAGAATATAAGTAGTAAACCTTGTTTTTTTCAGTTTTGTATTAAGTAGTAAATTGTTGACTATTTAAAAAGGTGTCTATGTTATTTAATTAAATAAAGGGGGGGTGCCAAGCCATGATTACATTTTTTTTAAAGGGAGGCGTAGTAACATAAAGTTTGGAAACCACTGGTCTAGTGTAAGCCGAATTTGTAAAGCCTACAACTTCTTTTATAAGAAGGTCACGCTTATAATGGAAACCAAAGATCGGATACCATAATCTTAGCGTCAAATTGATTGCGGTGATTTCTCAGGGCATGCGCGCCGCCCGCTTTGAGCACGCGATGTAGGTATCTATTCATATAGATAACTATTCCAAATAAGTTTACACTGGCCATAATAACTCATACAGAAATTGTATGTCTCTAATTTCACCGTAAAAAAACTTCGGATTCTATAAATAGTATAAATCAAGCATGTCCAACACGTCTTATCGACTGGTTGATCGCGGGATGAAGGTACTGTAGGAAAATAAGTCGTGAAAAGTATTAGGCCCGTTGCAGACGGGACACCGGTATCGCGCTCGTATATAATAAGGAGGCCTTTGTATTCGAATAAAGGAGCCTTTGTATTATGTTTATGAACGCCCCAGAGCTAATGAGTCAACGCGTGTCCGGTACACTTTTCCGTCGGCCGCTACATTCTCAAGCCGCCGATACACTTGTTTTTATTACCGCAGCCAGTTTTATATTCTAATTTATAACGCGAAAATATGCGTCGACTCATTAGCTCTGGGGCGTTCATAAACATAATACAAAGGCCCCTTTATTCGAATACAAAGACCTCCTATATTATTATATCGAGCGCGACACCGGTAAACACGCGGTAAATAGGTTAGATTTTTCATTTTCGTTACCTACGCCAGTATCTATTTGAAATAATATCAGGTACATATATAAAAACAATATGCAGTTAAAATAATAAAATGCCTGATTACTAGAGACCGGATTATAAACAACAGCTTGAAATAAGCATGAAAAATGCTTAAAACATGGATGAAAACTGTCAAAATATGCAACATTATATGATAAAAATAGGAATTTTTAGTTTTTTCATTTCAAAATCAGCATACAATTAGTAAATATCGACGATAACTATTAATTAACAATTATTTAACATTTTGTTACTCTTGTAAACGTTAACCATCAGGTACTGTTCCAAATGTTCGGTAGTAAGATAAGAAGAAAAGGACCGTCCACATTCACTGAGGTACCTAACTGGTAAGTATTTGAATTTGGGTGCTATGTTAGCACTTATTGTTTCTGGCAAAAGTTCACCCGTCCCATCAAGAAAACTATCGATTTGACACGAAGGTTCAAAGCCTGGGATATAATTCAAAATGTTTTCAAACTTTTCTCTAAGTTTACGCGGGAATACCTCTGGCAATGCGGAGTTCATTTGGCGGATTTTATTCATTAACTGAATAGATTCAATCAACGCCAAACGTTGAGTTTCAAGCTTCTTAAGGGGGGACATGCTCGTCGAAGGTCAAAATTGAGTTTTTATTGTATTTTCAAACCATGATCCTGGATACTCCTTAAACGTTGTAGATAATCTATTTATATAATTTTGAAGCCTTATTATCCTTTGTAGTTATTTTAAACATTTGATGACTGCATGAAGTATTTTTGTTACATAAAATAGTATTCTTTTAAACCTCTCGCTCTAATGTTTTAGAATATAGTCATATTTCGGTACAAAACTGTGCAGTGGTGTTAAGATTTTTTACATTTATTAATTTTTAAACGCATTTATAAAACCATTAGTATAATTTATTACGAGATAATTTTTGTAAAATATTCACGATAAAAAATTATTTTGATAATCTCTGTGATCCCAAATTTGACAAGAATTAGGCATTTTATTATTCAAAAAATCGGCAAGATTAACACATTTGAAGATGATTCTAAAGATATTTATTATAAGCTATGTCTTTGACCATTCAAGTGTGATAAAAATCTTATGAATAATGATTGCTTTATAAGAATTATTGACCTAAGAATAAGGTAGTGTTTTTTTGAAATACGCCATTTCTTTTGTCATTCCCTAGTGGTTAAGCTACAACATACGGCCGTAGCCATAAAACGACAAACTATAATTAAAGTAGGGAGTAAAATTATGTTAACGCGCGTGTTTGAACATGTACCTAACCGATTTTTTTTTTATTTTTTTTTAAACGGTACATGTTCAAACATGCGCGTCAATATCATTTTACTCCCTACTTCAATTATAGTTTGTCATTTTATGGCTACGGCCTTATGTTGTAGCTTAACCACTAGAGAATGACAAAAGAAATGGCGTATTTCAAAAAAACACTACCTTATTCTTAGGTCAATAATTGTTATAAAGCAATCATTATTCATAAAATGTTTATCACACTTGAATGGTCAAAGACATAGCTTATAATAAATATCTTTAGAATCATCTTCAAATGTGTTAATCTTGCCGATTTTTTGAATAATAAAATGCCTAATTCTTGTCAAATTTGGGATCACAGAGATTATCAATATAATTTTTTATCGTGAATATTTTACAAAAATTATCTCGTAATAAATTATGCTAATAGTTTTATAAATGCGTTTAAAAATTAATAAATGTAAAAAATCTTAACACCACTGCACAGTTATGTACCGAAATATGACTATATTCTAAAACATTAGAGCGAGAGGTTTAAAAGAATACTATTTTATGTAACAAAAATACTTCATGCAGTCATCAAATGTTTAAAATAACTATAAAGGATAATAAGGCTTCAAAATTATATAAATAGATCATCTACAACGTTTAAGGAGTGTCCAGGATCATGGTTTGAATATACAATAAAAACTCAATTTTGACCTTCGACGAGCATGTCCCCCCTTAATACGGGAAAAATAAGTGCTCATCACAGCTATGTTTTTTTTTATATACTAGAATCGTTAAAAAATGCTTTCCTGGACTGACAAACTGTCATAGCCTTTGCACTATGTATCTATCTAATATTAAAATATAGCGAAAATATGCATCACTAGATTTTAGGTAAAATATGCTATAACCCAGCGGGGTGCAAACTTTTTGGATGGAGGGCCAAATTCAAGAATTCAAAATGAGCGGCGGGCCGCAAGTAAAATACCATTTTTAGATATACACACACTATTTATTATCACGAAAAATAAACATTACAAAAAAAAATGAGAAGAATGAAACTGTTGTGCATTTTTGAACATTTTTTTTAAATTCAGGTGTTAATTTTGTAGTTGATATTCTCAAAAGTGCTTGTAAATGGGCATCGGAGATATTTGATCGTAAATAATTTTTATTGAGGTTCATGATCGAAAATGTTTGTACATATATACGTTGATCCAAAAATAACGAACATTTTTCTTGAAATAATGTTTAAGTCGGTCGAATTTGTCTGAATTAAGGGCATTGTAAAATTTGGAGATTTCTTCACGACGATGCAATTCTCTTAAATTAGTGTCACACTGTAGATCAATAATCTCAAGTTGTAGCTCTGTCGGTACACTATCAATATCTATTGAAATCGATGTTCATCGTAGAAAATAGTCATTACATAGTGTGAGACGAAACGCAAGGAAGACATACTGATCTAATACATTTACGAAACAGAAAATTCTTCAAATTCAAATCTATTTATTGTCAATGTTTTTTTTTTAAATTATAAAAAAGTTATTCGTAATCAGAAATACAATTAATGATGGCGGGCCGCAAAAAAATACCCGGCGGGCCACATGCGGCCCGCAGTTTGCCCTCCCCTGCAGTATAACCGGTGAGAATGGGCTAAATATGCAATTGCATGTGCATATATGGCAAATGCATATAATCCGGTCTTTACTGATTACCAAATCGAAGGGGAGAGCCTTTGAGAATCGCTAAAACAAAACCTCAGAAATACAAAATATTATTTAGGTAGTCAGTTAGCCGTAAAAAATGAATTAGGTAATACGATTTAAATAAGTACCTATATAATCAGAGTAAGAAATAATGCAAGCCATATCACATCGCGTGACCGAAAAGGTAAGGAATTAATGCCACTGTTTACCGCTCGCTTTAGCTCGGAACTTCTGCATAGCCACGTCATTACGCGAGATTTTACATGATGAAAAAGTTTATCGAACGAGGCGTTATTTTTAACGCTTTATTTATATCATCATCATCATCAGCCGGGGTAAATCCACTGCTGGATGAAGACCTCCCCAAGCTTCTTCCAATTCTCTCGGTGCTGTGTCGTTCGCTGCCACGTATTTCCGCCAAACTTTATCAATTCTTCAATCCAGCGGCTTTTAGGGCGACCCTGTGGCCGTTTTGTGCCCCTTGGTTACCATTGGATGACGGCATATGTCCAGCGGCCGTCCTTTCGGCGAGCAATGTGCCCCGCCCATCTCCATTTCAGCTGTTTGGCAACGTCTATTACATCGCGTACTCCTGTCTGCTTCCTAACCCATTCGTTTCTCTTACGGCCCTTTCGCGTGATGCCCAACATACACCTCTCCATGCCTCGCTGTGCGACTCTTAGCCTTTGGACATCTCTCGTGTTGAGGGTCCACGTCTCGCAGCCATACGTGAGCACGGGCAGCACACATTGGTTAACACCCTACATAGACGTCTGCAATTGCGCATGCCTAAGACAGTAATTGACGCAATATCTTGATCCCAGAGGTAAGTGTCGCTTTTGACAAATAACGAGGGTTGTTGAGTTTCCATATTGCATTTTGGCGTCAGGCTATCTAGTTCTATCAAATAGTGACTCAGTAAAATATATCGATCTGGTATACATTCGTTTTTTCAAATCTGCATTAGAGCGCGTATTTCGTCATGTTTATCGCTATTCATGCACACACACTTCCCAGTGACTGATTGGATTGAATTCTACAATGTTTTCGAAAGGTATATATTTAAATGCCTATAGTAATCGAAACAATTTTCCCGTTTGAGTATACATTTCATAACTTTGCACTCCGGTTCTATGTATATTCTAAAAATATATTTTATTGATAACTACTTACATATCGTCTGTAATTTTCTACAAACACGTAGGTATCTCAAAAAACACAATTTTTCAGGAGAGGCAAATAAGAACTTCATTCTCTCAGTTTTTAATTAGGAAATAAATTTTCTTCTATGAAATATCCATTTAGTAAAGTGTGTGTAATACACCAACATTAAATGAGCGTAAATGCATAAACAGTATTCGACGTAAAACGTATTCTTGACACGTGTGTAAGTTTAACCCGGATTCTTCCTTACTCGAGTCGGTTACCTGCTATCGCCTTACCTGTTATGTATATGAGTTCCCATTATTTCTGATTTCCCTGTATATTAGTTTCTCTTCTAGTAGATAACCGAAGTCAGCAATTATGTATGTTTTATTATACGTCAACATTATTGCCATGAAAGCATGACAGTATAAACAAAATTGTAAAAGCTAATCTATGTAGTGTTAAATGATAAGAATTTATTACTTTTATTTACAAAAAATAATATGTCCAAAGTGAGTTGGCATAATTTATTATTATTCATACATAAGTGATAAAAAAACCCAAGGTAGGTAATAAAACACTGAACGACACACGAGGCCCGTGTTCATTCGCAGCGAGAGTTTTAAAATAATGTTTTTATTACAAACCCCGGCCTATGATTGCCGCGTTGCGTGTCCAAGGGGGACATAAAAGGCGGCGGGTAAATAACTGGAATCAAAAGAAATAATAAATACACACACGAACGGGGCAGTGACGTCACACGAAGGTCTCGCGACAGTTCAATCAATATGGCTCTGACGTGACATCGCAATTTGCTGACACGCTCGTTCGACTTGTTGGCGATTGACTGATGGTCCAATCAATGGCTAGCAATCAGACCCCACAGGCAAGGATTGTATTTAGGTGATTATTCGTCTGGTATTGTGGAGCAGACATGTCCAACGCGTCGATTCCTGGATGGATTTTGATCGTGAAAATCAGAGGATTGGAGCGGACCCTTTTTTGAGTAGCACCGCTCCGGGACCTAAGTCGGCTCGCACATTGGAACTCGTCTCGCCTAAAAACGTGTCGAATACGTCGATGTGACGTCATCGTTATTTAACGAAACAACATAACACGTGTTGCCAAATGGATCTTCGCAGATTGACCGAATGCAACTGTTTCGTCTGAAAAAACATCTGGCTGTTGCATTCGACATGTTGTATCCTTCTCGGGGTCCGAGTCGGAGGGTCAAAGTCACAAAGAAACACATACGAATTGGTCATTCCTATACCGGCTCACCGATCGCCGCATTGAAATATCAATACGTTTCGAAGGCTACGCGCGACTGTCGCTAGATAGATGTGCGAGTTGTGTCATGCAACACTGGCCGCCTGTTCTCGGAAAATTTGATTTATGGCGGTAAGGCACACGAGGCGAGTTGTGATGTGCGAGCCGGCTAAGAGGGCTCGCAAATCAGAACTCGCCGCATGCATCTTACGACGAATTCGTCGATGTGACGTCATCGTAAACCAAGAAACAAACGTTATAAAATGGAGCTTCGCAGATTGGCCGATGCAACTCGACGCTGCGACGATCCTGCATGCAACATGTCGCATTCTGCTACAGCCTGCATGTTGTATCTAAAAAAAGTCGACTCCGCGCAAGCGCACAGCCCGCGGCCATCGGCCATTTCTGTCTCTATCTCTGTCTACACTGTCATTGCTCGCTCATCGCTGGTCACCGCGTTTGACGTTTGTTCATACAATCAACACAATAAAAATGGCAGACGAGAGACTCTCCTTTTTCGCGTTTGACGTTTGCCGCTAGGCAGATGTGCGAGGTTGTAGCATGCAACATTCATCGGCGGTCTCAGAAAATTTGATTTATGGCCGTCAGGCACACAAGGCGAGTTGTGATGTGCGAGCCGGCTTAGCGACGGCCATAAATTAAAACCTTCGAGACTGCCAGCGAATGTTGCACGATCACAACCTCGCACATCTGCCTAGCGCTGCTAGCTCTAGCTCTACCAAACGCAGCGACAGTCTGGAGAGAAATGGCCGATTTGCCCGATTCTGCAGCTGTGTGCATGCGCGGAGTCGATATTGGCCGGACATCGACATGCAGGCTTTGGCCAATGCAACTAGACGAATGTCGCAGGGTCGCAGAGTTGCAGTTGCATCGGCCAATCTGCGAAGCTCCATATGATACCGTTTGTTTCATGGTTTACGATGACGTCACATCGACGAATTCGTCGTAAGACGCATGCGGCGAGTTCTGACGTGCGAGCCCTCTTATACTTGCTTTATCTCCGCTGCAGGGTCTGCTCCGCTCCAGGTAAAAAGTTTGAATATGTATTATATATAATATAGAAATGTCATAAGTGTTGAAATAATGTTTATTATTTGTCCTTTCCATTATTATTTTTCCGACAGCAAATCATCTTTCATTATCTGCCTCTTCCGTCAAAAAAGGGAGGTTATTTATCGCTCGGCAGTGTTGATGTATTTGAAATAATTCCAGTGTTCCAAAGTGTCAAATATAATAATATTTTCATTGGATTTTAGGACGAAAATTGAATAACAAAAAAAAACATTCGGAGCAGTGGAGCACTACAAATTTTCGGTGATCGGGATAAAACCCCATTGCTACACTGCTCCGTAACGAGTATCGAGGGTGTCAAAATCCTTTGTGAGAATATACGCGTGCGAAGACCGACACATATTAGGTATTACGTAACTAAAACATACCGAGATCGATTTCTGTCGCCATAATACATTTTCGTCCAAATTAACATACGAGGGATGAATAAATTCCTCCAAATCGGTTTAAGAGATTAACAACATGGCCACCCTGTACAGACATAGGTGGTTTAATAACACTGTGCGGTTAGAGGTCCGCTAGTCATTGGATAACGCATGTAGCCACTTCTATGTTACGTAATAGTAACAAGCTTTACTAAACATTAATGTCCAGGCGAATAAAATATCTACGTATAAAATTTATATCTGTCAAAAACAGTTTTTAATTCTTCGACGTTTTTTAAAGTAAACTGTCTTTATCACTGTCCTCAACACGCAGTGGCGAAGGGTGGAGGTAGGCTGTTAAGATCCAACATAAATAGTGCACATTAAACTTTGTTATCATACGTATTTGTTTTCATTGAACTAAGACTAATAATTTACAGATGGTGTTAGTTAGTTTTTAAAATTCAATTAAGCCCTGCGACAACCAAGCCATAATAGATAATAGTCATAAAATACTTGTCTATCTATAAAATATCTAAAGTTATGCAATTAAATCATACATAACTTTGGATATTTTATAGATAGAATAATATTGTTTTTATCTATTGTAGGTAGTTTGGTTTAGTTTAGGCAGGACTTAATGAATTTAAAATGAATCACCAATATGTTTCTACCTATTCTTAATCCAATGAAAACAAAGAAGTATGAATGAAAAAGTGTGCACAATTTTGTTGTATCGCCCAAAGTACACCAACACTATTATGGTTTTGTTTAGGCAGGGTTTAATTGATTTTTAAAAACTAACCAACACCATCTGAAAATTATAGTCTTAAGTTCAATAAAAACAAATATGTCTGACTAACAAAGTTTAATGTGTGCTATTTATGACGGATCTTAGCAGCCTTCCTCGACTCATCGCTACTGGTAGGAACGTATATAAATAAAATTTATACCTGTAAAAAAACAATTTTTAATTGTTAGACATTTTTTTATAGTAGACCATCACCGTCCTCAACACGTAACTTCCACTTAATCCTATCACTCGTTTCCAGGCCCATCCTGTTCCAGTACTAGACCACACAGTTAAAGTAAATACACATTTAAAATATTATTAGTCCCACTAAACGGTTACATGTAAATTGTACGTAAAACATTTCACCGTGACACAGTTCGCCGTGAGCTTTCTATCGACCATATACTATACGGTCTCCAATTTATTAGATTTAATATGAACATTAATTCAATTTTTATAGCTGATTTTGGCAAAATTCGTGAGTTCAAGAATAAAAACCTAACCTAACAAATAAACCAATATATCGGCTATTTTTTTTTAATTTGTTTGCTGCTGGCTTCCTGTGAAGTGTGTGTAAGCCGACAAGAACTGTGTTTTATCTAGATATGAATTTTATGTCAGTACTATACGACCCAAAGAGGTTGCGCTATCTTTTATACGGTCATATATATTTACGACATAACATTTCTTGGTGAAGTGTAACACGGCGAACTGCATACGTACAACTTTCTGGACACGCCACGGCACACGGTTAATTAATGTGGCTTTCTTTGAAGCCGTAGAAACATTACATGTTTTTAAAAATTATGTTTGATTCGGGCGAATGACCCAATAGGTTGGGGCGTTAATTTAGCGAATGGCTAACATCCATTCTTCGTGAAAAAGCGTGTCAATATAACCTTCACTATGTGGAAGCGTGATGATTTATTTTTTAACCATAATAAACCTTTGTCATTGAATAGATATCTACATTTGGCTGTAGTTTTATCGCGACCCTGTTAACCGGACGAAGAGTCGCAGTTGAGAAATATTTGTTATGCATTCAAATTAAAGTTTAAAATAAAAAAAAATCTTATCTATTGGCTATATTTTCTCATGAGTGTTTTGAGAATTATTTATGTTCAATAATTTGAATGGTAGGTACAATATTGTGAATTATTCGCTGAATAAAAGAAATAGTTAATTAATATCATTTTAATATTTTTTCGGATGATTCTGCTGTCAGAGCGTTGTTTGTAATCTGTAAACGATTAACACGTGCATTGAAATTGGGTAAGAATATTATAATTGCGTAATTTTAATATTTTATTGATGTTTTGGAGCTAAGTTTAATTTAGTTTTTAAATTTTAGACGTTCCTAGCACGAATTTGATGGCTGAATCCCGTTTGGAGATAGATGTGGCGGGTGGTAGAGGGGAAACATTTAATGATTTGGATTAATTGGAAGTAAATTGACAGCCAACCGTAAATAGGTTGGCAATTATATAAATTCAGGGTAAGTACAATATATTTTATTCCAAAGCGACTTTATAAACTGTAAAAAATGAATTCATATTAATTATTGTACACAACATTGAATATAACATGAAGAAGGTACCCACAAGTCAAAGCTCATAAGCGTGTGTGTGTACGTTCAGAAACAGCATTAAAAGTTTATTATTAATCATACGTTTCCAAGCAGAAAAAATACAACAAAGCATCCCCATTTGTGAGAGCTATGCAAAAAAATATATATTTTATTAAACTGCAGAGGAGTCGGGGTAAAATGATACAAGTCACACCGGCGTAGAAAAAAGCTCGGGGGCTAAACGAGTAAAATCACAAACACGCTACATTCCGAGCTATTCCAGACTACAAACGAAATATCAAAAATAAAGAACGGGCAGGGAGGGAGCACGCGGGGAGGGCGCCGCGTGTGCCTCCCTCGCCGCCCCCCGCCCCTCGCATTTATATGAGAGGTCGTAAATCTCGCCGGCGAAACATAACCTAAATATAAAAATATCCACAAATCATAAATAACGCTCGGCGGCGTGGAAAATTTCACCCAGCGATAAGTCGCCTATTTTTCCAATGTCACTAAACAGTGGAAATTATAAAAAAAATCCCCTTTTTACGGCAGAGGAATTTATTTAATTACAATGGAAAAATGGCAGATTTAGATTTTTATTTGGTCCAGATGTATAGTCATATTCATATGTGTCCTTTTTATCTTATGCAACTAAAATTTAACGATTAGTGACAAGCGCCGCCGCAACATATCCAAACTGGGTACACTAATATGATTGCATGAAATATATTATAGATAGATGTCAAATGTGGCTTAGTGTAATAAAACGAAATGTAAAATATATGACGACTGTATGTAAGTACCTACATATAACAGAAAATTTTAAATCCTATAATTATTACCAAATATGTATACATATATACTTATACATAATATTATACTATTTCTTTTATTCAACGAATAATTCACAGGATTTTAAGAGTGTAGCATTCTAATTAGGTATTGCACATAAATAATTTTGAAAACACTCACGAGAATAATATAGCCAATAGAAAAGAATCTTTTTTTGAAAAAAGTAAGACACCCGGCAGGAATCGAAACTGCGTCGCTTGTATATCGCGCCCTGTGCATTACCACTATGCTACGACTGCCATGCTTAATTGCGAATTGCGACAAATTTTAACTATTGGCCTTTTTTAATACCTGCTCATAAGCGCTCTCCAAATTAAATTACGGCCAAAACGGTTAACGGTTAAAAAAGGCTAATAATTAAAATTTGTCGCACTTAAGCATGGCAGTCGTAGCCTTGTGGTAATGCAAAGGGTGCGATACCCTAGAGACGCAGGTTCGATCCTGCCGGGTGTCTTTTTTTTCTATTGGCTATATTATTCTCGTGAGTGTTTTCAAAATTATGTTTGTTAAATATTATATATAATATACGATAAAATTGTTAAAATGATCAATTACAATATACCTACTCGCGCTGTAATAATATTATATGAAAGCGAAATTCAATCAATAGAATAAAATTGATGATAATAAAAAAAAAACCAGGACTCCACGACAGGCAGAGTTTATTATGCCTTCTCAATAAACACGCAAAAGGCATTAAAGTCATTCTTTAACGCTTTCAAAATATTAACAGCATCGTCAGAAACCAATTAAATTCCTCTCATTTGATTCTTCTTTGGAGCGTTCTCAAAAGAAAATAATGTTTTATAACCTTTGATGTTCCGAGCACAGGAGTCATGTAAAGCAGTGGCGTAGCAAGAAAAAACATTGCACCATTATGCTAAAATCACGCACGCCACTCCTCCCTACTTGCTTTTAAATATCGTGGGGCTGGTGCCAAAATTGGTATGTCGAAATGTACGGTATTTTGAGATAACGATCAATTACGTGTATATAAGTAAATATCTATAGTTAAAAAGGGATCTGATCTGACTATGGGATATTGATACTGCTGATATTGTTTAATATGTGGTCAGGGAAAAGTTTGTAAATCGGCACTTACCAATAATCTTTATGTTAAATTGCTGAACCTTTAACAATATGTACCTACAGCAAAATCTTTGTAAGACCAATTACTGTATTCTTACATGAAACTCGGTGTCAAAATATAGCGTTCGATTCAAATTAACTATTTTTTTATTCAACGAATAGTTTAAAGATTTAATAATGTAAAATTCTAATTAATGAACATACGTAATCCGTGACGTCGGTTAGTAATTAAAGTAATACTTACCTACTTTGATTTAAAATACAAAAGCCAATAGCCAATAGTAGCTCAATTTGGAAAACGCTTCAGTGACTATTGAGAGCCAATAGTTAAAATTTATCGCAATTAAGTAGATGGGTTATTTAGCATAGTGGTCTATGTGCGTGGCCGCGATACCCGAGAGATGCAAGTTTGATTCCTGCGGGGGGTCTTACTTTTTCAAAAAGAGTTTTTCTATTGGTTAAAATATATACATATTATCTCAGAAGTGTTTTCAAAATTGTGTATGTTCTACACTTATTACTAATAGTGTTTTTTGTGTAATAAATGCTATTTTTCAATGCATTTTGCCACCTCTGGAAGACATCAATTACTAATTCCATTATATTTAATACATTGAAGCATTATAACACGGTTATTCTAACTTTTCTGATTTGTCTACGCTCTGATAGTATGAATATCTTTAGTATTGTATTATATTTTACCAGTTGACAATGTCTCTTTGAAGCGGACGAAACCGGTCCTGAATAATACATATTAAAATAATTGGAACTCATACAATTAATTTTATTAATTAAGTTTCGTCACTACAGAAAAGCGTCTTTAGTATTCCTCTGTGAATATAAAATACTAATGTCAAATGCAAATTTAAACAAAAACTTACAATTTCCATTATTTTAATATACTCTTGTAATAGAAACGCTGTACAATCAATAAGCTAACTGCAGGTGTATTCAAATCATATACTGTCAGTCAAGAATGAGATGAGAAGCAACCTTCCAATTACCTGTTCCAGGCAGGTAAACAATGTCCCTTTTGATCTTAACAAAACAATGACCTTCTGAAAGTTAAACATATTATGGATGTCTTCAATTGAAATTATTCCTTACAATTGTAAGAGCCAGAATTGATAACAACTGCAATAGCATATGGTTTATGACTTATGTGATTACGAGTTATAAAATATTTAACTTATTCGTTATTGATGCAATGTTATATTGAAGGTTAGTGAACAAACTGCAGCAGGTACATCAAAATTGAACCACTTGCGGATGTTGCATAGCCAAGAGGATCTACTTTTACCTACGCCTCTGCGGTAGTGCTGATGAGGTAAGTAAATCAAACTTTCTATAAGGAAATTTGTCTAACATACCTGTATATATAAAGGTATAAGCTTTCGACATCTTAGCTTGTCTAATATACATATTATTTAACATGTCAGCTAAATGTGTCGTATGTAACGAGTCGACTATAATAGTAAATTGGGAATTGTCGTAATTGCTAAGATTGTAAGGGGTGTTTCAGACTGACTATCTATATTATATTATATAAAGGGATAAGTAGTGCTCTAAACAAGGCGAATATTAAAAAATAGGTACCTAGATAATATGTTAGGGGTGTACTTATCGTATGCCTACACAAATCCATAAACTCTAATGGATTCAAGTTCTGTACTATTCCATTTAAGTCGTTTTTTGCGACCCGGGTTTCGCCTTTCGGTATCTTCAGGCGTCGTGTACACTCACCAAAGGCAAACACACACTGACAACGAACACCCTTAACTCTACCTTATATAATAAATCAATACAATAAAGTAGGTGAAAACTCCATATGATAGATACAATGATAGATAGGTAATGGAGTTTTCACCTACTTTATTGTATTGATTTATTATATAAGGTAGAGTTAAGGGTGTTCGTTGTCAGTGTGTGTTTGCCTTTGGTGAGTGTACACGACGCCTGAAGATGCCGAAAGGCGAAACCCGGGTCGCAAAAAACGACTTAAATGGAATAGTACAGAACTTGAATCCATTAGAATTTAAATTCAAAATCCATCAAGTACCTTCGGTCGAAAGTATTAAATCCATAAACATTGTAGGATAGATATTAGCGTCATCTTAAGCATTTGATCACATAATATTATATTCCTGTATCTACCTATCATAAAAATAGGATTACGTGTTTTAAACCTCTCTCTCGGAAGTATAGCAATATTTTTATACAATACATACATACCTATTTGATTAATACTTTACGATCTATGGATTAGTACAGGCATGTTCAACACGGCGATCGTGAAATAGATTTTGATCGCTCGCACCGCGAAATGAGTCGTGAAATCAACCTTGTCGTATCATTAAAATTTGACGGCCGGAGATTGAGAGAAAGAGAAGATGCGATATAGTTGCAATTGTCCAGTAGGCTCTTTCCATAGTAGAATAGTTTGACAGTGAATGCCCAAAAGACGACCAACACTTATATATTTTCATAACAAATTGACAAATGAGTGTGATAGTGAAAGAAAATTGTTGTCTATTAATTTGTATCGCCAAATATAATAACCAATACGTAAGTATTGATGAATGACAATGAGAGAGTGATAGATCAACGCTAATTTTGATAGTGGATCGTAGATCACAGCCTAGGTACTTGAAGTTGGACATGCTTGAATTAATATATTAATTATTCTGTAAAGATATGTTATTTACCAGCGCGATAGTCTCCTAAACTATCACATACCAGTTCGCCATATAGATTAATCGAGTTAGCAAATTAGTATACAATGTTCGAGATAGTAAATTCACCAAATATTATTTTAATTAATCTTGAAAGTTGATCATGGTGTGAATGCCGAAATAGCCATGGACTTAGAGCTTTTAAAAGCTTGTAATACATAAGTATAGATAACATTGTTCCGAGAGGAAAATACCAGGGCAACACGAAATGGCAAAGCGCGAAAACACACATTCGAAAAAAGCTAGCAGGTTCTTATTAATTTGACCGCTGGAAATGACTGCTAAAAAGCTGAACCAGGTCTGTCGCTCACGACAAAATATTAAATGAATAGGTGGGTACGTAATTTTCTCGTACTTGTGTCTAAGTTGTGTTTCGCTTTTGAGGATATGTGAATAAGCATACAACTCTACCGCCGGGATGTTAGAGCACCGGTTTGTCAACGTTTCAGATGAGGTACCTCCAAAATTAAAATATTTATATACTTATAATCGATAAGTGAAACCAATGTGTTCTTCGTATAGTACTAACGTTTGGTTACGAAATATATAAACCCTAATTTCAAAAGAGATCCAAATACTAAGAATATCTAATACAAATAGAGAGACATTATGTTGGGCATAACGCACCTGTATCGGAACATTAAAAAATAGGAACAAACAATGGTTTGCGTATCTCGAAGTAGTTATCTAAATACTAGCAGAAATATTTGGCAACGAATCGGAATTAAGAGTGGAGTCGAAAATCGGAAAGCGATCTTTTATATTCGATAGATACCTACTCATCGCCATGTTAATGCAATGTGAATATGGATTTTTAATATTTCCATGTTATTAAAGAAAAGGGACACGATCAGGGAACTGAAATACCCAACGGGTAAGGAGTAGCAGATAACCGATCTCGAGTTTTATTTGATTTTTAAAAACTAACCAATACCATCTATAAATTGTAGTCTTAATTCAATAAAAACAAAGACATTACTAACAAAGTTTCATGTGCACTTTTTATGGCGGATCTTAACAGCCTACCTCGACCATTCGCTACTGCAATTCACAATATATTATATGAAAATTCGAGCGACATTAGAGCACTACAACTATTATGCTTTATTCGGACGGTGAATATATTAATTCACACAAGGACAACCGATAACATGTGAAAACGCTTGAACGTGTGTTCACTATCAAACAACATTAAAGTCCAATTAACGTAGGCTCCTATGTGAACAGCTAGTGCCTCTTGCTTTCAATGTTTCATTACCAGGCACTTCTAGTTCAAGGGGGTGCCGTCAGAAAACTTTGATAAACGCTGCATTAGAGACGACGCCCGGCCGCGCAATATTGTTCAAGCCTGCCCGCAGAACACATTAACAAACTGCCTTCAACACGCTTTGCTCGTCGAAAATATAAAGCCAGAGCATTATAAAAGCCGCACATTATGTGAGGTTGTTCAGGGGAGCATTCAATGGCCGATGTATAGACATTTATACGCGGCATTATAATGTGCCGACTCAGAAGCAAACGCTTCAATTCATTTTCCCGCTTTTTTCAAAAAGTTGTTTTTCGAACACAAAAAACACATTCTATTATACCTACTACTACTTATTGCAGCCTGATACAATTCTACGATGTATGATGCAAACTTATTTTGGTACCGAAATGGTTTATGATAAAGGCCCTCGTCCAATATCTACGTTCTCCAGGTTCGATTCTCGACGAGGTCACAATACCATATTATAAATATGTAATTTCATCAAAACCTGGGATATCTGTGATTTTTTCACTTCTATTACCTACCTATTATTGCACTAAGCTACAATTTACAGATGGTGTTGGTTAGTTTTTAAAAATCAATTTAACCCTGCCTAACCAAGCCATAATAGTTTTGGTATATTTTGGGCGAGACGACATAATTGTGCACATTTTTTCATTCATACTTATTTGTTTTCGTTGGATTAAGAATACATATTAGACATATTGTTGGTTCATTTTTTTAAATTCATTCTTTCAAAGTCCTGCCTAACCAAACTATAATAGATCAAAAATATTATTCTATCTATAATGTATCCAACATTATGTATGATTTAATTGCAAAATTTTAGATATTTTATAGATATACGAGTATTTATTGACTATTAATTATCTATTATGGTTTGGTTTTCACAGGGTTTAATTTAATTTAAAAAACTATCAAACGCCATATGGGTGGTTCACAATAATTATGGATCAAGTCCATCAAAATGTATCCTGAGATATTTGGACCTAAAGTTAACACTCCTTTTGTAAAATTCAGGAATGTTTTCACTGTATATTTACCATATTTTGATAGCACATGGATCAATTTAAATAAATAGTCGAAACATAAAGTATTTTCAAGCTTTATCAATGTTAGCAAATACCTCTTTATACTGCTGAAGGAACTGTCAAAATGGACATGATTTACATTCAATTTGATGTCTTATCAATACATTGCCATTTATGCGAAAAATTGTAAAGCTACGATTGTGAAAGTATTAACACACAATATAGACATCTGTTTTATCTAGCCAATTGAAACAAAAAAATCGAATTTTATGAAAATTGGACTTGATCCATAATTATTGTGAACAACCCATATTGTTTGATTTAGTTCAATGAAAACAAATACGTTTGGCTGATAAATTTCAGTGTGCACTATTTATTAACTCATTGGGTGCTAAGCCCGCGACTGGCGCGATTGATTTACCTGGCCAATCGATGTAATTACCGTGTTATTTAAATGTGTTAATAAAAAAATATTATCAGCTCAGCAGTGAAGGTATTAATTTCGGATCTTAACAGCCTACCTCCACCTTTCGACACTGGTTGATGTTTAATGTCAATAAAAGCTTTAATATGAATGGATTTTTAAAAAAAATATTTCATCAAAAGATTATTTATTAATCCTATTAAGAGTAAAGACTGCTTTAATAAAAAAAAAGATTACATCTTTGCAATCAGAGTTCAAATAATCACGGCGAAATGAAAAACGAAGAAAAAAAATAACATCGAACAAAAATGTAAGCCGCCTTTTTTATGACGAGATTACGCAAGAGGTAAAAAGCTTCCACGATATCTTTTCATTAAATTTCTATGCAGTGCTTCGATTTTTTTTTATGTTAACCTGGTAGAAAATTATAATTTAATTTTAATTATAAATCAACGAATCATTAAATTAAGCTGTTATTTATAATTATATGCTTGAGTTATATGCTTGAAACTTTCACATGAGAACATTTTACATAATATTAGTTTATATGTGAGTTATTTGACTTACATTAGGTATTCATTTTTGTATAAACAAACGTAGAATTTATTAATAGATACTATCGACCGAACGTACTTGATGGAATTCGGAATTAATATTCTTACATGATACCTACTTTTTAGCATGGATACATGCTTTTGCCTTTACGAAAAATCGCACAGGCGTAACGAAAAATAAAGTCACACAAGTAGCGCGGCCGCGAACGGCGCTTCGGGAATGACGGTAAACCCGCGCCCCGCAATTAATTTTATTTTCTTTCGAATTTTGACAACCAGCATTCAGAGAATCAGTAGAAAAAGCATGTTCCATGTTTAATAATTTTAGCCGTCGCAGGGTTTAATTTTTTTATAATTGAATATTAATTGCTTAATAACTAATAACTATTAAAGACTGATATCATAGATATTATATCTCATTAGTTAATTCCATTAATTCCCAATAAGTTACCATTTTTCCCAGAATGGAAGATTTTACACCTCTTGAGTGTAGTATTTTTATTGTTTATAATTACTAATGATCGATTATTAGGTTTTGACGATTGATACAAGCTTATCGAGTGTATGAGGTAGGGGTTTTTTACAAACACTTCAACAACTCATCAGCAACATCTTCTTGGCTACGTGTTAAAACTGTGAACTAACATGCTCCGCCCATTTTTAACCGCACTTCCATTATAAACTAACAAGCTCCTCCCCTTTAGAAGACAACAGCACCTAGAAGCGTAGCCAAGAAGATGTTGCAGAAGAGTACCTATTTATAACGTGTTAGTTATTTTTTATTGTAATCCTTGACTTAATAGGTAGGTGATAAAGTTTTTACCTACTTTACTGTATTAATTTGTTGTTTAAGTTACAGTTTAATTGTATTCGATGTCAGTGTTTATTTGCCTTTTAGTGAGTGTACATAGTGCCTGAAGATGCCGAAAGGCGAAACCCGAGTCGAAAAAATACGACTCAAATGGAATAGGTAGTAGAAACTTTAAATTCATTAGAATTTAAGCGTAAGTAGGTTTATGCATATTTTGTCGTGTTACAAAAAAATATCTAGCATACATTTATAAATACACAAATAATAAATAATTGAAATTAAATATTTAATAATATTCAGTAAAATATAAAGTTTACAGATATTTTCTTTCATAATGCCTATAATCGCGGCAGAAATAAAACTCTATTAGTAATCATTATTTACCGTTAATTCTCGACAGAAAGACATTGTATTAATTAAAATAAAACACAATATGAAGCACTAATTCTGCATAGTTTAATTATAATTCGAAGAGCATGAAACCGGTCTTGATCATAGTTTAAATATGTGGAATAAGTACTACACACATCAAGTTCTATTTGAATTAATCAATATAGCTACTACTTAAATATTTTTTCACATCAATGATGTTAGTTAGCAATATTAAGTACTTAGATACTTATTCCACATAATTTGAAAGTGCAAATCAACGTATTAAAATACTAAGAAAGTATAGTTGGGTTAAAGTACCAATAAAAGCTATTAATTTCAACAAAACTATAGATAGGTACGTTTATATATTTTCAAACTAAGAAAAATATTGGGGTTTGTGTTATTATCAAGTAATAGTTCTGACAGGAAAATTCAATTCAATCTATTCTAATGTTCTATATTTAAAATCGGTTTTCTATTTTCTTCAGTTTCAGTTCGTTTGTCCCAACATAGAGCAACCTTCTCGTATATCATAATATTTTGTGACGTATTTTAGACACACATTCCTTTATAGATACGCTTTTATACTACCGTGGGTGGTGGACAAACAAAGTTATAGGTACTTTGAAAACTCGTAACTTAAAAATTATTTATTTCCTTCTACAGCAGGCCTCGTGCCCCAATTACAGTAGTAGTATTAGCAGTGAAATTATCATATAAATAGCCAGGCTTGAGAAAATCACAAAGATGTATTACCTATATCTTCACCGGGAATCGAATGAAAAGCCAGTCCTTTGGAGTACGAGGGGGTGATTATTTTGATTGACACAGAATAGCATAAAAGCATCAGTTCATGGTGGTCCTAATTTAGCTAGGTACTTATACCTGCTCTGAAAATCTAATCGCAAATCATGACTTCGGGAGATGTCAGTGCTATAGAAGAGGGAAAACACAACGAGAAAATAATATAGTCGGGCAAAATACCAGGACAACATAATCGCCGTGAGGCGTTTACGTCACGATAGCATCGTATTGCCGCCCATGTATTTTGCATGCCTAAAACGCCTGTCGCACCGCACTTGGGCGGCCGCCGCCCTCGCAAATAAGTACCTGGCCAGGTATCGCCAAGCGGCGGGGCGGGGTGACTCTTTGTTGCGCACTGAATATAAATGCGCCCGTCTGAATATAATGCAGGGGAAACATAAACAGGGCGGTGGTTGAAGTTAACGCAAAAGCAGCATTAGAAGCGACGACGCAATATCGGACGACAAGGCGATAACCTTAAAGACATGTTCAAATGTGTCGCAATTAGTACGTCGCCTCGTAGCATAGAGGTAAATGTGACGGACGAGGCGTAAACCCAGAAGATACAGGGTTCGATTCCCTGCCGGGGTGGCTTACTCTTTTCAAAAAAAATTTTCTATTGGTTATAATATATTTTCTCAGAAAGTGTTTTTCAAAATTATGTATATTAAAGACATGTGACATCACAAGGCCTCAATATTTATAGAGTATAGGTACCTAATCAGGATCAGCAAATCTAAAAGTATTAATACGTTGATCAGTAGGTA
Source organism: Rhyacophila brunnea (assembly GCF_057557595.1). NCBI lineage: Eukaryota > Metazoa > Arthropoda > Insecta > Trichoptera > Rhyacophilidae > Rhyacophila > Rhyacophila brunnea. The sequence continues at coordinate 10,206,558 of NW_028232816.1, read as the reverse complement.
TTAAAATAGTGCTAGTCATTTCTTTATTATATTTGCCATAATTAGCCATTGACATCATTAAATCTTGAAAATATCTGCAAAATAAAAAGCATCATTCTTTCAAACTTATGCGAGGGCGATACAAATAGTGTATTTTCTGAAATTTAAATTGTCACGGGGAATTTTATGAAAACATAATGAAAATGTTTTTAAAACCCCTACCGCCCACCATGAAAGTTGGTTGGGACCAGGTTGACTACCCCTGGGTTAGTTAGTGGACACTTTCAATAATAGCGATATACGATTGATGCTCACTGCCATTCATTTATTTCTGTTAAGTCTCCGTGCCTTTCTCTCCCATAGCAATTTTTATTAAATTACATCTTTCAGAAAACTCAGTCAAAGCTCACATGAGAGCGTGGCGATCTCGGTCTTGGGCAACTGCTCCTGAGACATTCCCAGGCGTAAAAAACTGCCGATGCTTCACAACAAACGTAGAGCCTCGTGATAAGCTCGATTAAGACCAAGTGTGGTGCGGGGAGGGTTAGTTTGGAGGGGTCTATGTTTGTGTTGCCATTTGCTTGTGTGATGATTGTAAGTGTGAGATTAAGCGAGAGACATCACATGTTGTTATACACCTAAATATTGTATGCGTTGAAAAAAATTGAACATTTGAAAGAACGAAATAATATGAAAGGGAATTTTGAAAGACGTCTGTATCCAATGGCTTGGGCTGGCTAGTGAAGCAGTCTACTCGATGTTCGTGCAAGTAAGCATTGTACAATTTATCGACGTCTATTATTATAACCGGCCACTAAACTCACATATTTTAAGAAATCTAAAATGATCAATTAGGTACCTACTGATCTTCCCATCTAATACGGACATAAGAGAATCACCAAAATAAGTCCTCTTTTCATTGTGGCCTCCTGGAAGAAGCAAGAAGGCAGACGCACCGCCACTGTTTTTAATTAATGCCGCGGCCTCGTAAAAAAACTTATTCAATTTGTTCCGTCGATTATAAAACCGGTGGGAGGATTTGTACTCGGGCTTTCTTTCCTCTGTCTACTTTATGTTTCTTACGATCAATGGACGAGGGCTTTATTTAGATCTCAGAGGATGGTTCCCAAACTCACAACCGTATCAGTGCGGAAGACACAGGTACGTTTCAGTTTTTTTTTTATAAAAATAAATCCCTGTTACTTTGCACTAAAATTAAGAGAGAGGAGGCAGTCCCAGTTGTCATTTTAAGGATATAACAATTTTAATGTACTTTAACACTACACTAGATTTGAGAATGTAGAGTTAGTCACTGAAAATACATAACTTAGAAATGTAGAAACAAAAAATGTTGGACTGAGTGGGATTCGAAAACACGTAGGTATGTATTTCGCTTGCTAGTCAATGGCTGTTTCCACTAAGCTGCATGTACAGGACTCTTGCATAAATTACTTAATATCTCCGCTATGCCAATATATTTAAAACGAATGCCTACTTAATAATTTTAAACAACTTGTACCATTTTACCACGTTTTTCTTAGCTCGTATTCTTGTTTGTCCGGTGGTTGTTTATCCAGTAAAAATCTTGCAATCGATTTTTAACTAACTTCCCGACTAGCTTGTCATTTGCAACTATTAGAATAAATATATCAGAACACGATGCCAATGCATTCTTTTAATACTTTTAGCCACCTTTAAGTAGAATTGCATTCATGTTCAGTTAATTCTGTTTTGTATGAAAAGTTATTTCGGAAGAAATCCGTAATCCAATCCACTATTAGGTATTAGTTGTTAACGGGGTGGTCTTACCAACTAAATTATTAATATATTATATACGTGCGTTACTATAGAAATCAAAATGACATTTCAGTATTCTATATTTGTTTGTTGCGAAATAGCAAAAAAAATATTTGTTGACAATTGCCTTATTTTTCCTAAATTATTAATACATAGAATTGTCAAGTTTATATGATTCAACAGAAAATTTAAAAACATAGTATTTAAAAAGTTATTTTTATCTTGTAATTATTTTGTACCAGTTTGGTCGAAAATGTTATGCAAATAAAAAGTATAAAATATTTCTTAAAAACTGTTTGCATTCGAAAAATAAATCATTATAACCAATAGTTATTCCAACACGAAAGTGACGATAAACAAATACGTTTGGCATAGATATGATATAACACAAAAAATGGTTAGGCAGGCCTACTAATACATCATAATGATTGCTTCAATTAAATCTTTTCGCAACTAATATATAGCCATAAACACCTAAAAAATATATTAAAATTCTGCGCTGTCATACGTAAATGTAAAAATTAACCTTTTCTAACAGTGTGATCCACTGAAATATGAACAAGATGGGTAGTACACCATTCCGTACCATAAGTAACACAATAATATGGTATTTATTGCAATTTAGGTTGAGTCTGAAATACACACAATACAACCTATGTATTTCTATTTATAATAATTTTCTTTAAAAATATCGTATAACATTTATATAGGTATGAAATGACAAAAAATTACGAATGCAAATTAATACAATTTGGAAATTAATCTTTTTCAATCACTTTCATCCATATTTATCGACATTACTATTACGAAAGAACAAAAAATAAGGATTGAATCTGGCAGACTAATAACTTGGTAGACAATAAGTTTGTAGAGATTTTATTTTTCGCACACTTCGTCCATATGTGTGATTAAACTATCAATGATATTTTTTAATTAACCATTTTTTTTATTTAACGAATAATTCACAAGATTTAAGAATGTAACATTCTAATCATTGAACATACTATTATAACCAGTAGAAAAAAATCCTTTGAAAAAAGTAAGACACCCCGCAGAAATCGAACCTGCATCTCTCGGATTCCTATCGCGCCCACGCACACAGACCACCATGCTAAAGGTTAGTACCTAATTAGATTAGTTAGTAAATAGTAGCTCAATTTGGATAGCGCATCGGTGATTATTAAAAGCCATTAGTTAAAATTTGTCGCAATTAAGTATGGTTTTCAAAATTATGTATGTTTATCAATGATACGTTAATGACGGTACGAACACTGAACTGAAACGCCACTGAGACGTAGGTATACCTAGACGTCGGGCGAGTATTTCGGTGGCTTGTTTTTGCTTTGCACGATCAATGGACGGAGGCTTTACGGCTTAATTGCGCCCCTTTGTTCGGCGCCCCGCTCCGCGAACGAACACAGAATTTGCGAACACACTAATCTTCGCCAAATCCCGCGGTAATTTGCTATTCCAATGCCAGATAACCCCCCCCCCCCCCCCCAACCCGTGTTCAATTATTTACCTGACTAATTAAATTAGATAACGCGGCGCAATATCACGGCGAAACAAATATGGCAACATCCATTCATTACCTGAACAGTTGGCTAATAATTAACCACCTACTGATGACATGGCTGTAAATGTAAATAAATAAATAATCTTGTGAGCAGACACAGCAGCCTTCGGTGATTGACATAATCACGCAAAGACGTTTTACGTGGCTGGGACATGTGTTCCAGATGCCGCCAAAGAGTGCGACACTTCGTACCCTTGTTGCACAGCCTCAAGAGACCCGTCGTCGTGGCCGGCCCTCCCTCACCCTGCAGAGGTGCTACAAAAGCGATATACGCGCTGCAGGTGTGGAATGGCGGGAGGAGCAAGAGTTGGCGATGGATCAAGGGAAGTGCATGAACTTGTGCTTGCCCTATGCCCCAACGCTGGGTTGTGACAGGGTGAAAGAAGAAGAAATTTAAAAATTGTTTAGCGAAATATTCTCTACTGGCGACAATCAGGGATAATGGCCAATTTGAATTAAAGGGTTGCGTTTCCAGTTTGGTAATTTTATGTCAACTAATTTGTGGAAAAATAGTTAACTTGAAACATAGTTAACAATCTCTAAAAACAAATAAAAATATTAACAGACAAACACACTAATTGCCAACATTTAAAATCCTAACTCCTCCCTACTCAATTATTATAACTTGAAATGTTACCAACAACACTATTCCTTTCCCACATTTACGTAACTCTTTTTCTACTCTCATCAAACAACCATCATTGACAATATTTATAACATTACATAAATTCAAACGTATATTTATTAAATTCCAATGGATTTAAGCTTTGCACTATTCCATTTGAGTCGTTTTGGCGACCCGGATTTCGTCTTTCGGCATCTTCACTTTCAGGCACTGTGTCCACTCACCAAAAGGCAAATAAACACTGACCACGAATACTATTAACTTTTTTTTTCGACCATGTCCGATCCTGATAAGATCATATGGGCCTCCACAGAGTGGATGTTTGTATTGACCGATTTTGTTTTTACGAGAAATGGATGTCAGCCACTTGCTCAACTTATTATGTCCATACCCTGACACACACAAATTGAAAAACATTATGTGTACTTGCCAGACCCAGAATTCGAACTGGGATCCACGGCTTTATAGTCCAACGCTTAAGCCGCGCGGCCACCGTGGGTTAACTATAGCTTATATAACCAATCAATACAATAAAGTAGGTAAAAACTCCATTACCTACCAACTAAGTCAAGGGTCACAATAAAAAATAACAAACAAATTATTAAGTGTTTGTAAAAAACCCAATAATAATAATACACTCGATAAGTATATTATAATAATCGTCAAAGTCTAATAATAGATCATCGGTGCTTATAAACAATAAAAATACTACACTCAAGGTGTAAAATCGTCTATTCTAGGAAGAATGGTAACGTATTGGAAATCACAGTGCCTGAAGATCCCGAAAGGCGAAATTCGGGTCGCCAAAAACGACTCAAATGGAATAGTACAAAGCTTAAATCTATTAGAATTTGAACTCAAATTCCATCAAGTACCATCGGATGATAAGACAACTTTAGATTGTATTAAAACAAAAGCGAAAAAAATGCATCCGTTACGAATGGATTACAGGACTACACATACACGTAGATACTATATTATTTGGTTTAATGTTAATTTTAGTTAACTAGATTGAAAAACATTTCCAAGTACGTAAATATTTAGATTATAATTTTTAATTATAAACCAAAAAACAGATAAACAATAGGTGTACCTTGATAAATAAGCACTGTCAACACAGAAGTATATCATAAGAAGTCACGTTATTTAATGAATGCTAACTGATAATAATTTTATTAATACGAACTAATTCTTGTTCACTTTATGTGATATTTGCTTTTACGTTGTCTTTTTCACAACAAGAAACAAGCCATCGTACAAAAAAACAACCGCCGAATGTTCAGTGAAGTATAAATAAAAATACGTGACGAGCTGCGTGTCCAAAGAAATAAGCATTATGTTATTCGGGCCGGGTTGGAGCATGGTTTTTTTCTCTCGTATTATTTAGATCCGAATACTTTTTTTCCATTTTATAAGGCTACAGAATGCGGTACGCATGTTCGGGATTTAAAATGTAAACTTTGGGCCATTTAGAAATAAATACACGGGATAAAAATAAGCGGTGAAATTTTCTTAGATCAATAATAGATTTACGTTGATTCTCATAATAGTATACCTATAGTGACTTTCTTTTGACTTAACAACGTCCAACTGTGAGACACAAATACTGAGAAACATTTAAAAGATATAAATCAGAATATTTTGGACTATAACAAGGGGAGGCTTCTATTATTACGACATTTAATGGTGACTGCGACATTTTAGTGGGGTCGAATTAAATTGGTACCACAGAAAAAAATATATAAGCGTATTCAAACATAGCGGCGATAAAATATTGTCTATAGCAGCCATCATGGCCCCTACAAGGGGGGACTGACAGGGCTCTAGCCTGACGCCCGAGGTCCGGGGGAGCGGCGTGTCGGGTCGACCAGATAAGTGCGATAAACACACATCACACATTTGCACTAATAGTAAAAAGGCGCCTGAGCCGCTATTTTACTTCGAGAGTAATGGCTGTGCGAAGCATTTGTTTTATTATTGTGTCGACACATGTATTCGACAAAACTCCACAATTAATTAATAAACTTTTTTTCTCATATGTCTGGGGCCGCCCATACAAATCTGTAAGCTATTTAAGGAGCGCCTTCATATTACCGTAAGTGCACATTTATTCAAAATAATTAATAACAAATCACATAATATTGATTGTTGTTAAAAATATTAAATAATTTATCTCGTGATTTTCATTTATCAGTTACTTACTCCATTCATAAACTTAGTGCCAAGCCACACCGGGCGACTCTGGTCTCGAGACCAGTCGCCGAGACCAGACCGATGCATGCAGTTATATGGACCATGCCACACCTGGTCGCCCAGTAATCGCGCAAGCAATAAAGTCGCGCGATCAGTAAAATCTCGTTCGTGCGCTCGGTCTGGTCTCCCGGTCTCTCTGGTCTCTCTGGTCGGGCGATTGGTAGCGATGTATGAAAACATATAGCTATGTATTGAGCGCTGCCACACTAGGCGACCAGTCGCCGGCAGCCACGCCGCATTTTTTGCATAATTGCGTGTACATTCATTATTATTATTATTATTGGCTGCCTCTCTGAGGGCCCCGATTTCCTAACTATCGACTCGTGTGGCACCAGACGACATGACGTAATTGTGACGTCAGCCAATCCACGCTCGAGGCATGCCGCCCGCGCGCAGTGCTCACCGTTGATAATTATTACGATGAAACACCTATATGTGTATGGTGACAATGAATAGCGCCGCTGTCTGAGTAGCGTGATTTTCTCGAATGCTATTATCACTCCGGTAGTACGTCACAATGATGTCATATGACGTCATGTCTACCGGGAAGCTTGCACTCGCAAGTTCTAACATAGGGCCCCAGCAGCCCGATTTCCTAACTATCGTCTGGTGCCACACGAGACGATAGTTAGGAAATCGGGCCCCAGGTCGCCGGCAAGTCGCCCGAGTAAATCGCCCGAAGAGACCAGTCGCCTCGAGACCAGAGTCGCCCGGTGTGGCTCGGCTCTAAGACAATTTATTCTGTCAGTTATGTCAGTTGAAATCTGATATTGTACCTAAGTCTGTGTTTTAAATATAGAAGTATTTTAAAATGTCTTGTTTTACGGGTTAAATTATAAATTGTTATGGAACAGATACACAACAACGGATTTTTTCAAAGATGACAATATATTTTGAGCGTATCTTGCGTTTATAAATGTTTAGGAAAATTTAACCTCAGAAAAATACACAACTCAAACTGATTGCTTAATTTTATACCATCAGTGAGCTTTTGAAATTTCATCGATTTAGTGTACCTACGTAATCATCAGTAGTAATCTCGGATTATCTTCTTATTTCCCGTAAATATATCTCACAAGTGTGCTTTCTCCACAGCTTACCTCTTTCCAAAAATCACCCTTCGCCACTGGTTGTTACTAACTAAATTTAATCTCAGGGATTCAAGTTATATATACAACACAATATTACGAATTGGTATCCAAGATTCTAATTGTCCCCTTACTAGATAATAATTGCTTTCGCAAACTGCCTCAAGCGAGAGACATTGTAATAATAGAAAATCAACTATTACACCCCTCTTTGATTGGTGCTACTCGTGTTGTGGGATATCGTCGATCGTTAATCTTGTGCTCACGTCCAATCGTATTGGAACTCTTTTCACGGTGTATCGATTTCTTTTTCTGCGCGCCTAATACTAAAAACTTTCGAACGGATATTGATTGACAGTTTTACTAATCGATTCTTGGTGGAACTCTACGATAAATTTAATGAACATAAACACGCGTTTGGACTAGAAAAATAATCAGATACCAAGTACCACACACATCACTGCAATTTACAGGGACTATAATCTAGTGGTTACAAGCAAATTGTACGTACGCAGTTTGCCGTACCACAGTTCACCGTGAGCTGTCGGCCCTATAGTATTGAGAAGTAAATTGTAGGTGCATATGTTACAAACCCATTTAAATGCGATGCTACTTCGCAAACATTAAACATCCAGTTGTATTAGATTCAATAAGAACATCAATCTGAAATTTTATACGAATCAATCAAAGCTTATGACAACATACGTGCCAACCTGCTTTTGAATCATTCATTCATATGATTGTATTTCCAATTTACTTAGGTATATAATTATATTGTCTTCTGTCCCCTTGTATTCCGGAAGTTTATGACCGTATTTTTAAGTGTTTTATTTTGACATGAATTTGATTTATTTAGTGTCGATAATAATATGTAGTAAATGGGTTAATGTGGATTTGTGGGACAGGATACCCATTATCAAATCTTTACCGCACGCCACTGGTATGCAGGTATATTTCCTGGCCGCCATTTTCAATTCGCAACAGCCTCCTTGAATATCATTATTAATATGTCTTTCTTGTTGCCTAAAAACAGCTTCTTCCTCTGGTCGGGTTTAGGGTTGCGTTTCTTTTCTCCGTTCAGCCGGTTAGGTGCTTATCGGTCGCAGAATTCGGTCCCTATAAAAAGAAAACCCTCCCTTACCTTTTCCGCCCTTTTCCTCGCAGCCTCGCGAGCATTAGCTCTGCCTAAAGCGGCCTGACCCTATAATTCAAGCCTTTTTTATTCGGCCGACTCGATCTCGCCTTTCTGAATTGCCTTGCTTTTGTATCTTTGGTTGTTTTGTCAGATGCCGTTGGTACTTATCCACCCAGAGAACGTTTTTACTGCCATACAAATAAACGTATGTGACTGAGATAAATTGGCAGGTAACATGTTTGTATATATAATTTATTAACACAAAGCAATAGTTTACCCGTGAAACCAGTTGCGAAAACGCGACATTAGACGATTATTTAACGTTTACCTTGACAAATAAAGATGTATACCTACATCTACTTATCTAATATTCTCGCTATACGAGAGGTAGGGTAGATTAAGGTAGGTACTTGAAAATATATAATGTAGAGAACCCGCAAAAAACAATACAAAATGTTGGACCGAATTCGATTCATACTCACATCTTTCACTGTCGTGTGAGTGCTCTTATCCTTCAGGCTATCGATCCGTATATGACTCATGCAAACTAATTATAATAACTATGCTATCGCTGGTTTAAAATTCCACCGAGGAGACCAAATGATGCCTTGGTAAAATCACAAAGCGCCAGAAAATAAATGACTCGCAGAGCATTGTAGCACCTGTACACGTGTATAGATTTACTGGCAGCAATAGTGTGTATTTTATAGATAGACGAGTATTTTTTGACTACATATTACCTATTATGGCTAGGTTTTCCCATGGTTTAATTGAACTTTAAAAATTACCCAACACTATCTGTAAATTGTAGTCTTATTTCAATGAAAACAAAATTTTACCCATGACTAACAAAGTTTAATGTGCACCATTTATGGCGGATACGCGGAACAGCCTACCTCCACCCTTCGCCACTGCTGTCAGCAGTAAATCCATGCACGTGTAAACGGAGTATTATCAGATAGAACACACTGGTTAAACATTTCACACTTCGAGGATAGTGGGAAGCAGTGGCGAAGACTCCATACTAGGTGATTATTTGAAGCCTACCTTTATAAGAAAAATATTTTTTAATTGCATATTGATTTATTTATATAATCACTTGATTATACATTATTCTATAAAATAATTTATTTTGCCAATGAGAGATGCCGTATGTGTAGGAATGTATTACACAGATAATTACAAAACAATCTGCAAAGGTTTTAAAAATATACTACAGTGCGCCATCTGCCTTGACGTAAATAAAGGTCGGATTATGTTTCAAATAATTCTCAATTTTTTTCATATGCACTTTACCCAGTATATCGAATTGTATGAACTAAGGTAAGTTCCGATCGCAGAGCCTAAAACTAAATAATTAATTAGATAATTTAAAAAAAAATATTTCTATGGTGTTTAATCGAAATTTAATACATATTATATACTGTTTTTTAAAATAAAAAGAACTTTTATCTAATGATTTTTGATGTGTAGGTAGGTATAATGGGATATGATTTGAAAAAATTCGTACCTACTTCATTTAAACTGATCGTTTAATTTTTATGTCGTCAGTGAGTTTTTGAAGTTTCATTAATTTAGTGTGTCGTCATTAGTGTGTACCTATTCATTAGTAGTAATATCGTATTATCTTCATATTTCTCGTAGGTAGATATACCTGACAAGTGTGTTCTTTTTATCAGATCTCCACAGCCTACCTCTTTCCAAAAGTCACCCTTCGCCACTGGTGGGAGGTCAGTTTTAGATATTTTATTCAGACGTAAATAGTCCATATCGGAGATGATCTAGGTTAGTGAGAATACGTGGCAATGGAAACTTAGGATTAGAAATCTTATAACTACATAATGTATTACGGAACACAAACTTTTTGAATTAGGGCCATGGAAAGCGTTCATTATCCGAACACATCCGTACACATTTTCTAACTTTATTCCGTGACGTCTTTGCCGTGAAAAGGGAAAATAGAGGATTTGGCGCTGTCAGACAAAGGGGAGCCCATCTGTATCTCTCGCTTTGAAAACTGTTAGGTCGGACGGGGTGGACATCCCGAAATGTCCGGCAGCGGCCAGGGTTGGGGGGGGGGGGGGGGGTGGCAGTCAGAAAATCCCGAAATGGGGGAATGCCCGCCGACGTTACACACAATACGGCGTCGTAAAAATCTCTCGCAAAACGCATTGAGACAGTCCAACTCTAGTATACAGGCCGAGCGCAAACTTTGTCGTCAAGAGTCGATCGGTGGTCGTATTTTGTACCTACATTGCAGTGGCGCACACAGGATTTAATATTGGGGGGGACCAAGGAGGAGAATGTAAATTAGTCCCATAGGCTCTTTTTCTTCTTCATATAATTATTTTTACATATTTTCACAATACATGGCGATATATTTGTACAATTTCTCCTAGTTTTTATTAAATTGGAGGCATCGTGGCGGTAACCGTTGAGCGTGTCATCAGCGACTGGCGGATTGGAAGTGACTAGCAGCGACCATGCTGGACATGTGCACCTAGTATGCTAAAACCTTTTTTTTTCGACCATGTCCGATCCTAATAGGATCATATGGGCCTCCACAGGGTAGAGGTTTGTATTAACAGATTTTGTTTTTTACGAGAAATGGATGTCAGCCACTTGCTAAACCTATTAGGTCCATACCCTGACTCACACACAAATTGAAAAACAATATGTGTACTTGCCAGACCCAGGATTCGAGCCTGAGACCCACGGCGTGATAGTGCAACGCTTAAGCCGCGCGGCCACCGTGGATGTCATTAAACATTAGATAATATCGGCTGTGCTACCCGCTTGGTCTAGAGCAGTGTTTCCTAAAGTGTGGTACGCGCACCCCCTGGGGTACGGGAAGAGTTTGGTGGGGTACGCGCTGCACCGGGCGATGGCTGCGCCTGGTGCAACAAGCATTAATACAACATCCATGCTAGAAGGTTTATCGCATGCGGAAGAAGAGCAATTGTTGGAATTATTAGCTTCAGACGGATTCTTGCAAAATAAATATAAGGAGTGTACTTAAACATCATTTAGGTTGCAAATGCAACATGTGTATCCAGTTTTAACAGAGAAATTCCTGAAATACATCTTGCCTTTTCCAACTTCATGGTGTGGTACCGCATCTCAGATTAAAATTAATAACCAGGGAACCAAATTACGATGATCTGTCGTTTCAACATAAACAATTTCATCCTTCTCATTGATTATAATGAATGTTATTTTTTATAATATAACTTTTTATAGAATTTATTTTTCGTTTATTGTTATTTTGTTTATGTACTACAAAAGGAAAATATAACTATATTTTGATTGTTATTAAAGTACTTATATGCATTTTTCTTTGACGAGGGGTACTCAGTGTTACGAGAATTATAGAAGGGGTACACAGATGTCGAAAGTTTGGGGAACACTGGTCTAGAGAGCTACAATATTAATGCCGAATTCCACCGAAAAAAAATGTTCTTTTGATTTACACCACCACTGACTGTAGTGGGTGTAGTCGTTCTTTTCGCCCAATGTTTATCGTAGATTTTTGGTTTTGTAATAATATTGAGGTTCCAAAATATTAATTGAAAATGGACAAAAAAAGTATTATTGCATTAAACTTATACACAACCTACTCAACACAACACAGCCTAATATCTCGTTTATCGGTCTTTTGTCTATTGCACTCGGTGTATCTACACCATGGCCCCCACATCCTGAAACGGGCCCTCAGGCTAGGGTATTTGACGGGCCCCATATCCACCGCTTAGATTAAAGGCAGTGTGAAACTCTACATTAACGTTTTTCAAATTGTGTTTTAGTTCAAATTGAGGGTACTTATAGAGTGAATTATGGCGATTTTCAATACATCTACTTTCAGCATCTACTGGAGCTGTCGAGTATCGACACATAATAATCAGAAAATATATTGGACAATTATATTATTTTAAATGTTCATGGTCACGAAGTGTAATAATGTAATTTTTTTTTACTATTAAAGCTAATTTATGATGTGTGTTTATCTCACTTATCTGGTCAACGCGAAACGCCGGGCCCCCACAGCCCGGGCCCCCAGGCTACAGCCCTGTCAGCCCTCTCCAGCCATGAACTACACCACTCTGGAATTCGGGTGGACACGGAGAATTTTTTGACAGTTCATTAGGGAATGGGTTTCTGAAAAAACCCGACATTAGTGTTTCGAAATTTTTGTGCTAAAAATTAAAATTTAAGAAATTTTTCTGAAAAGGGTGCTGGAGAATTACAAATCATTTTTTTGCCGTGTTATTTGTCTAAGCCCAAGGTATAGTTATTGGCTTTAAATTTCAATGGGTAAAATCATTCTGATGATTTTCATATTTTCGGGGGTGCGAGCGCGACACGAGATTGTGCAAACGACGCGTGACGAACAAAACATAATTTGTCATAAAAATTCAACATGCGTCCATTTAATGTTATGTTTATTGTTATTTAAGTAATAATATTATATTCATTGACATGTTTTGTTTTTTGAGTAAATTCATAAAGTTTTTTAGTCATCTTTAGGTACACGATTTAAAAATTAATTCCTCCGACGCCATCACAAAACAAATTGACGTGCTCACAGGTCGACTATCGCTCTCCGAATGGCAACGCGGGCGAAATTACGTCCCAACTATTGCTGAAAATTATTTGCCGTTTCACTGAAGTATGAAAATGCCTAATGATTTATTTGGCAGCCACAAAGTAGGACCATTGAATTTTGGCGCGAAACTGTACTTGGCCTGTATACTAGAGATGGCCGTGATTGAGCGCGTGTATATATACCTATATATTTTTTTTATCTCCCACACTGTGTACAGTGTACACGAACAGCAAAGTGTATATGGGAGAAAAAAACGACGCAGAGAGGGAAATTTGTATCGATTTTACGTTTATTTCGTGTGGTGGCTTTTGAGAATCATCTCGTGAGGTGTGAAATAAAACGAAAGAAATAAGTTCTTTGCGTGATTTTCTTTTGCGGCTGTTCGCAGAATCAAACGATACCTCTTTCGCTGGCTTACGGTTTGAATATTTTACTATATTATTCTGTCGATCAAACCGGTGGAATATAAATAGTTAAATAACAAAGGCGTTCAATAATACCAATTTACTCTTGTATTGCACATACAAAATATATAAAGTGGCGATTTTCTTTGATGCAGATGACACAATCGATTCTTCAGAAGATTTAAAACAGTTAAAACCAGTCACAATAATTATTGAGTATAAATTTTAACCAAAGAATAACAAAAATCCTGCAACTAACATCAGACCAATGACATTAATATGGACGAAGCATCTGGAAAAAAAAACACTCACTTTTTTGTCGGGTCTGCCGATTGGCATAATCTGTTCCAACGCCATTACAATAAAGGTGACATTGCTATAAATTCCCGATGCATGATATCGCATAATATAAATTGCGTGACGTCTACCTATACATGTGCGAATGTCGCTATGCGCGAATTTACTTGCTAGCTACTGTATTGAGTGCGTTGTCTATAATAATGTCATTGCATCAGACATATTATACGTATCTACTTGTACAAAAAATAAATAAACAACTAGGTATAATTGGATAGGTACGTTTATAATTGGATTGTTTTAATCGTAGTGCTTCAGTGCCTAGGGCCTCCACGTCTCTAAACATACCACTGCGAATATATTACAATACTCAAAAATGATTTAACTACGTAACAATAGTTGTGATGGGAAGAAGTAAGATAAATGCGTATATGGAACACAAAGCGCGCCCACTGTCTTCAAATATTGATTGCGCGTTATGTTTAAGTGACAGATTCAATTAAAAAATATGAGAAAGACGAAGGTAAGGTCTGCAATGTATCGAATACGACGATGTGACGTCATCTTTACTTACAAAACACACGTTGCCAAATGGAGCTCCGCAGACTGGTCGAATGCGACTAACGTTTAGTTTGAAAAAAACATATAGTGCTGCTATCAACAAATCGCATGCGTCTCGCATCTCGGGCTGCGAATCGAAGACGCCAGAACGCATACAAAAACCTACGAATTGGATCGCCGCATCCAAATATCTATACGTTTCGAAGATTACATACGACTGTCGCTAGGTGTGCGAAGTCGGAGCCGGCTTACTATTGAAAAAAATAAGATATTCTTTAACGTGTGTTTTATCCCATATTTTCGAGAGCGGTACCCTGTTTATACCATGCCCAGTTCCTATTAATTTTGTATTCCTTGGGTCAAACCAAAAATTGTGAGCAGAGAAGGTTCATAATATAAACAACGGTACACAGTAATGAAGAAACGACTGATAAGAAAGACTCTGATTATCTTGTTTTTTTGCAAAATAATTATCGTAATAATCGTAGTATGACAATCGTGTATGATTTATTGTGCTTTTATTGCGTACAATGTAAAACGAAACAAAACAAAGAATTTATCGGGCTTATTTGAATATGCTACAAAAGCCATTACAAAGTTCGCCGAAAAACTATTTCGCAAAAGCGACACAAACTAGAAGAATTATTGCCCGAAAAAAATATGTTAAAAGGCTACAAAAACAAACTACGC
This sequence comes from Rhyacophila brunnea, assembly GCF_057557595.1. Taxonomy (NCBI): domain Eukaryota; kingdom Metazoa; phylum Arthropoda; class Insecta; order Trichoptera; family Rhyacophilidae; genus Rhyacophila; species Rhyacophila brunnea. Next base: position 10,191,550 of record NW_028232816.1, on the reverse strand, counting down.
AGGAAGAAGAAACGAAATTCCCCGCAAAAACAAAAACAATAAAAAGCGCCCGCAATGATTTACGGCCGCCATTCGCAAAACGCTAAAGATGAACGGAAAAAAAACGAAGAAAAAGAAGAAGAAGAAAAACTAGTTTACTTCGCCAAAGCCACTAAACAATCCAAATGAGCAAAGAGGGTAGCAGAAGTAAAAGGAGGTAAAAAAAAAAAAAAATCTCCACTCCTTTGCCCGCCGCAGTTTGAAAACTTCCGCGACATCGAATATTCAAACCACTCCGAGAGGGCTCCAAACTATTCCCATTTGCGCTGCGAATAAAACAAAACTCCTGCCTACTTACTCCTCATTCTTTCTGCCCGCCTGATACTTGACGTTTCGAATTCAAAGGAAAAAGAGCCTTGGGGCGTACTGAGCTTAGCATCTCTTTTGCGCTGCGGCGACTTGTCCCGTTTTTTACGCCGGCTCGTTCCGGCGGACCGCTCTCAAAAGATGTTATTTGAAAATTATTATAAAAGCGCTTCCAGAAAAGGCGGGCTTTTTATGCTCCCCGCGTTAATTTAATGTCAGAGTAATTGAAACTGTATTAATTTATTTATTATTTATAAAAGATCGCATTTGCAAAAGTTATTTGAGATAATTATAATACAACATTTTGTCTGATAATTTACATAAGTATAAGCCTGCTATGACGCTATCTACAAAAACCATTTAATGATCGTAATATGTTTGATAAGGGTTGTTTCGTATTTTCGTATTCAGTAAGCCGGCTCCCACATGTAAACTCGCCTTGTCTGCCGCACAGCCATAAATCAAACCTTCCAAGAACGTCGATCCGGTATTGGATAATAATATGGAGACCGCGCAGATCTACCTAGCGACAGTTGCACGTAACCTTCAAAACGTATAGATATTTGGATACGGCGATCGGCGAGCCGGTATAGGAATGACCAATTCGTAGGCGTTTGTATGCATCCTGGCGTCTTCGACTAACAGTCCGTGAAGTATGCAACTTGTTGATTGCAGCAGCAGATGTTTTTTTCAAACTAAACAGTCGCATTCTGCGGAGCTCCATCTGGCAACGTGTGTTTTGTGGATAACGATGACGTCACATCGACGTATTCGACACGCTGCAGGCGAGACGAGCTTTGATGTGAGAGCCGGCTAAGAATGTAATAAGACATGCAGCACCTAGAGAAGACGGTGGCTATTTTAAATAACTACATAACCTAGAAACTTCGGAAAGAAACATGTTAATTTTGTTAGACCTAGTGAGATTCGAGCACACATCTATCAACCACCCCATAAGCGGTTAATAAATTTGAAGTTAAAGATTTTTGTAGAAGGTTGGTATGTGTCATGCAGTTTTCCAATGGGCATATTTAAATACCTAAGTCAATAATTATTAATACTAAGTAAACTAAAAGTAGGGTATGCTTTCTGATAAGCTGATGTAAAAACAATAGAATCATGCTTTACTTCACAGTTTACAGAATATCGCTGAGACAAGGAAAATCTGGGAAAGTCAAAGAACAAAATTATCATGTACCTACCCAATAAAAATGCCATAATGTAGGTACTGGATACTTATCTGTTTTAACTAAAATTATAAAATAGCTTAGGTACTAGGTACCTACCTACATTTCCCACATTTCAAAATCCTTTCAAATTACTTATATATCTAGGTTTAGTTAGGACAGATATATATAAAATTGATGCTGGATTTGGGGTTAAATTTCAGTTATTTGCACGAAATAACATATTATGTGTTCTACAGTTATAAGCACAGAAACCATTTCATGAAAATAGTATTAGTTACATGCCTAACCATGAAAATTATGTATCCACATCGCGTTATTTTTATATTATGGTTAAATACGAAAACAAACACAACGTATTCCACCAAAAGAAATTTGATTTCAAATAAGATTTCATTGAAATAAGAAAAACTCTCATTTCATTCAAATTATAAACAATCTAAAAATCTAAAGCACTTCAGAGAATGACTCAATTTCTCATGTCGTCAGTTGTATAATACTACATATTTTCAACCCTGTTATAAAAATAGGGGAAGAGTTGTCGCAATCGCACCCTCTGAATAAAAATGTAACGACAAAACGACACGTCATTCGAACAATCGCTCGTAACTGGACTGATGAAAGACAATTCACAATAAATATTAAATGTATTTTTAACTGTCCGCTTTCGACAGGAAAGGGTATGTCGGGAAGTTCCTCTCAATTGAAATCAATTGATTTTTTAATTCAGCTACCTAGTGGTAATTCAACATGTATTCTGTTTTGGTTTTTGTGGAGTTTCATATTAAAATGTTAACACTATAATATATTACACATCTACTAATTGTTTCATGCTGAGTAGATTTCCGTGCAAATCATCAATATGTAGGAGTAGCGAAGAGTGGAGGTAGGCTGAAGATCCGCCATAAATAGTGTAGGTACATTAGACTTTATTAGTCATACGTATTTGTTTTTATTGAAGTAAGACTGTAATAAAATTTACAGATGGTGTTGGTTAGTTTTGAAATATCAATTATGTATACCCTGCTTAAACAAAACCATAATAGTTTTGGTATACTTTGGGCGATACGACAAAATTGTGCACAATTTTTCATTCATTCGTAAAATTACACATAGTGTTGGTTCATTTTTTTTAAATTCATTAAGCCCTGCACATACCAAACTATAATAGATAAAAAATATTATTCTATCTATAAAATATCCAAAGTGATATATGATTTAATCGCATAAATTTAGATATTATATCGATAGACGGGTATTTTTCGACTATTATGTATTATGACTTGGTTTCGCAGGGTTTATTTGAATTTTAAAAACTAACTAACATCATAAATTGTAGATTTATTTCAATGAAAACAAATACGTATGACTGACAGAGTTCAGTGTGCACTATTTATGGCGGATTTTAATAGCCTACTTCGACCCTTCGCCACTGATATATAGTAATAATAATTAAGGATATGTCATTCATTAACTTTTATATCTCAGGGATCAGCAGTTATATGAAAATGATGAGAAAAACGAACAAATCTTGAATAAACCAGACATATCACCCGGAATTCACTTTGGCAACACCCTGTAATTTTTCTTAGCTCAAAATTTTGTACTCATGATTTTTGTGTAGATAGATAAACGAACTCGTTAAATTTGTATGGTACTTAGGTACCTACATAACAAGAAGTAATTATTTTTATAATATTAATAATATCGACCGAAGGTACTTGATGAAATTTGAATTTAAATTCTAATGGATTTAAGCTGTGTACTATTCCATTTGAATTCATAGTAGGTACACAAATGGAATAGTAAAAAACTTAATTATTTTTTATCTAAATTGCACAATATTTCTACCCGAACTTGTTCGAGCTGAGTGTTATTGGTCAACCGATGATCTTTTTTGCTCAGTGAAGCAGTTAAACACGACATTCAACTTTTCAATCTATATAAAAGGGGTCACTTATTATAAATTATATTATAAACTCAAGAAATTGTCGGCGTGTTAAATCCAATTGAATCGTCCGACAACCGTAAAACCGCCCTCCAGCATGACCACAGCCAGCGAGGCGCGATACGAAGTATCAGGGCACTAAAGCAGCCACTGTAAGGATGCCAGAGTGAAAAAGCGGCTGGTAGAAATTTACTGCCAGGGTTGTGGCGGCTGAGTATTTACGATATCGCGGGCCGAACAAACGGACGATTCCAACGGGGAGGCACTCTGTAATGGAGATTATTTTAGAGTGAGTGTATATCAATACCTTTATAGCTTGGCACCAATCATAGATGAAGTTCATTCTCTCATTTGGGCATGGAAAAATACATATTACGCATTTAACATGGAAAAACCACGGGAGAACCCAATCTAAATGGGAACACACGCAGTGTATTATTATTGATGTCGCCAAGCTGCGTGTCCATAAACTGCAGTTAGTTAGCCGTATCACACTTCACCGTGAAATGTTGTATCGGAAATATATGGCCGTATATTACATACCGTCCAACCTCTTTGTGTCGTATAGTACTGACATAAAATGTATGTCTAAATAAAACACGATTCTTGTCGGTTTACACTTTGACACAAAACAGCAGCAAATAAATTTTGAAAATACCCGATATACTGGATTATTAAATTTGTTAGGTTAGGTCAGGTTTTCATTCTTGAATTCATGAATTATGCGAAAATCAGCTATGAAAATTTATTATTGTTCATATTGAATCTAATAATATTGGAGACCGTATAGCATACGGTCATCTCTTTCCGATAAGAAAAAGCTCACGGCGAACTGTGCCACGGTGGAATGTTTTACGTACAATTTACATGTACCTAACCGCCAAACTGAATGGATATCCGATGGATAATTAAATACACTCGTGCTCATGGGGCAGTAATTTGGATAAGGGGCAATGCACACTGAAATTCGTGGTGACATAAACAACATACCTAACCATAAATCATAACTGCCAGCTATGTTGTATTGTCGGGAATTTGTGGTACATTCATTATCAGTTATACGTGTTTTCACGTCAACAAGTCAGTCCTTTGTAATATTCACTTAATAAACTTGTATCTTGCTAGAGAACTTAGTGCCTCGGAAAATAACACCTACCTCTGTTATATTGTACCGATTGTACCCTTGTACTTATGTAACCATAAATAAACTCTCACTTCTCCATCATCACGAATAACCACGACCGCCTTTCATCTACCACACACCATCGACCACACCTACAGTCAGCAGTTAATTGATAATAATAACTCACTATCTATATTGCATTTTACCAATAAAAAAATAAAACAATATATAGGTATAAGCGATATTATACAAGCCTTAGTAAAGACATGACATGTTATAATATATAACATATCGTAAGCGAGAGCATTACCCGGAGAGAGACACAATCTAACGACAATGAATATAAAACATCCCCTTACGATGACAATGACAGACAGAGAAAATTACTCCAAAGAAAACGAAAAATTATGACTACACTTCACGAGTTCATATTGAATTAACTGCGAACGACCCCTCCGCTGCCTTAGGGGTAGCATAATAATGCATAGACAGGGGGGTAAGTGGGTACGGCGAAGAAGAAAACTTTTACGCGGCTCTTGCCTGCGTAAACCTTTTAGGGGTTGCGAATCGAGATTCGCCGTGTCGGGCGCTCCCAGGGGGGCAGAAATTCGGAAGGAAGGACGCACACAATGAACGGCGAAGGCTTCGTGTCTCTCTCGCCCCCTTATCGACCGGCCGCGCCTCATGCCACCCCGGCAGGGGGCAAGTGTAACGAGCCAACGAAGCACGTGTCAGACACACGTATCCGAAAATTACGCGTGGATTGGTATGCGAGTCTGCTATCGATGTAATTATGGCTAAATAATCCTATGATAAAACCCAAGTATTGTTTAGTCATCACTGATCATAACTTCCATAAATGGAAAATTAAAGTGTATTTTTTTATTTTGAATCGACTGGATTTGGTTCCTTCGATCTGTCGTTTCCGTACGAAATATGAGTGAAAAAATTCCAGTCTATTTTCAACTACGAGGGATCATAATTTAATTATTATGAACTTTCTGTAGATATAACAACTTCTAACAGCGATTCATGAATGACTTTATGAATGGTTGAATTGGTACTACTGTAGACAAAACAATAATCTGTTCATTAGTATCAATCAGTGTTTGTAAATTCAAAAAAATACCAACCGTTTTGACGTTTGAGCTTTGGATAATTTATTAACTAATGTTATTATTTTTTAAAACTGTAACACTAATCCATTGCGTTTTATTTCAGTGCAGCACTGGTAAATAATTCAACCATGTCCGATCCTAATAAGATCATAATATATGGGCCTCCACAGAGTGAAGATTTGTATCTGTATATTTTGTTTTTACGAGAAATGGATATCAGCTACTTGCTCACTCAAACTATTAGGTCCATACTCTGACTCATACACAAATTGAAAAACAATGTGTCCTTGCCGAACCCAGGATTTGAACCTGGGACCCACGACGTCATAGGCCGACGCAGTAGCCACGCCGCTATCGTGGGCTAAATAAATCTGAGAAATACTAAATGAGTACGTACCTGCGCAATGCAATATGTCTAGATAATTTAATGATTTGACCCAATAATCTTTTCTTCAACAGCTTTGTGAAAAACAGATTTTAGTTAACTATAGATATAAGTACATCATTATGGAATTTTGCTATCTATTATATCGGGATTCGGGACCAGCTTGATTAACAAAAAAAAAATCTGGTGTGAAACGGGCTTACTAATGGAATTAGGGTGTTATTCACCGGCGTATCGTATAATTCTGATTGATCTGATTGATCATGATTCAAATCAATAATTCGGCATAATGGAACCATACTGTAGATTTGTAGAATCTCGATAAAAAAAATGCATTTTTGAGTTATCTATATAATTACCCACTCAATTCTCTATTCAACGATCAAACTGTCGTATCTAAAATAGCACTACTATTGCACGTGCATAATGCGTGCTTCATTTTCGTAGGACACTCACACATTCAAAACCCGGCATCAACATGCGGCGTATTGAATATAGCCTATCGGTATTCTATTTATTATCTGTTCTGTGCTTGCTACATACACACACTTATCACGGCATCCGTTAGTTCATCAGTATACCTAGTGTCTGGGCTTTTTGTTTTTATATTACCTAACAAATGAGTGGTTTCCCAAGGATAGTGAACCAAGTCCATTCTGATTATTTTTGAGTAAGCTAGGTTCAGACATAATATTTGAGTATTTCTAATTCTGTAAGGATATGATTACAATTCTGAAGTGTTATTTTTAGTACTTTTAAGTTATTGTTATTATGTAAGGGAAATCATACCCTTGCAGAATAAGAATTATTCAAATATTATGTTTGTACCTAGCTTACTCAAAAAAAAACCAAAATGGACTTGGTTACTATGCTTGTGAACCACTCAAATCATCTCTACCTCTTTTCATTGTGTCTTTTTTTAGTGATGTGACGCTAAGATCTTTGGATTCAATTACATATCTCAAAATCTACGTTTTTCCACATACGATTACAAGACTACAATTCAATTGTTGAGTTTTAAGGTGTAGATACCATATCTTAATATCAATAATTTAAACATTTACAAATAACTACTACAGGTAGCATTTAATTTCACATAAACCATCTCGTCCAACCACTCTAATCTGTCTTATATTTATCAGTAATAATATTTAGTAACAAATTTAATATCCGTTAGTAAAATGAATCATTTATTCATTAGGCCAAGATAAACGTCATAATTATTATTCACTTGAATTTTGTGCAGTTTCCGATTTGTCGAGATAAAACCAGCTACTGCCTTGAAACGCTAAATTGAAATAGATTGTTATCTTGCCTATTGCTGTTATTACTAATAAATCAAATATAATTGACTCTACGCACACCAAAAACAACTAAAATATTTTATTGGCTATTCAAAGCGATTGGCACTTATTTATATGTATTGAAAACAAGGCTAAATGATTTAAAATATATGATACAGTCATGTTATAATTAATATAATGATAATGTCATGCTTTGGGGGATTATTAAAAATAAATCCGGGCACTCATTACCCATAAAGCACAATAATGAATGTGGGCATTTTCGCCAAAGTTTGTACATGTTTGAAATTTGGGTAATATTATTTTTTCACTCAAATTAACCATTTTTATATAGCTAGCAGATTCCTTGTTCTATTGCTGAATTGGTGATAGCAATTTTTCAGCAAAATATTGATTAATACAATATTTATATCATTTTTATTATGAAATTGGGCATAATAAGTTTCCGTTCCGTGACTACGAAACTTAGCTTTTAAAACATGAATGAAACACTTTTTATCACTTAAAAGAGCTCTATTAGATTAAAAAAACCATACACTTCAAAATAAAACTACAAATAGTCAAAAAATATTATTGAATTTTAATTCTTGGGCACATTTCGTTCCCCTCCGTTACCCTATGTCTATAATGGCAGAGCATTTTTCCTTTAGTATTTGAAAAAACCAATCAATGTTCGTTCTGCTATTTTTTTAAAGACAATAATCACTTTTACTAAATTTTATTGGAAAAATAAATAAGTTTCGTTATTTAATAATCAAATGAAAAATAGTTAACGTTCAACTTTTTTGGGGACATTTTCGGAATGGAACGAAATGGTAACGGAGTGTAATTTGTAAAGCTTAAGTTACATGTTACCATAAAAACAAATTTTTGTTTTATGAAATTTATTTGAATTTTTTGATAGACAGATAAATATTCAACGTGCGTCAAAATAACAAAACAAATCAAACTTAATCACTAAAATAGACATATTTTATAATAAATTTCACAATACTTGTAAAATAAGGTAGGTAATAATTTTGACACACTATACATTACCATAACTTTATTTGGCATTTATATTATTTGTAACTCAGATAAAAAATATTTTTAAGCAAATTAACAATATATGAAAAAAAAAATCAGCAAGGGATTCAGACGCGAGTTCCTAGCGCGGCACGGAGTATATAACTTTTACGAAAATAATTATAGTCAAACTCGGTTATTACGATCTCTGACATAGCGAGATCTCGGATGTAATAACGAAACATTTGTTGACAATTGGTTTATGATTTTCGCCATACATTTAATTCTTTCACTGTTATAACGAGCAACTTATCGGATATACCGAGCTAAAATACTGTTAATGTGTCGACCGTTTTAAAACATTTCGACCCTAAGCAATAAAATCCGATTGGACAGGATGCCGCCGGGGTCGGATTACGTTTATGACACTAGTAAAGTGTCTAAGTACCTACCTTATTGGTGTTTCACCGACAATAATAAAAAAGTATCCACGCATATGGTTGAAAAATCCAAGGTTTGTGAAGTCCGTAGGTACCTACCAGCGTTAATTACAATAAACAACTTCTTTTGTAGTTTATGAATGCCATGCTCGTTTCGGGGATTTTTACGATGGTTTCCAAATTTTTTATTTTCGGCTTTTTGTGTAATGTGACATGCTCATTTAAAAATACCTATTCTCTGATATAACGAGTAACGCTTATAACAAGCAAATTCAGTCGGTCCCATCTTCCTCGTAATAACCAAGTTCGACTTTATGTTGTCTTGAAATTTAATTGTATTCATCAACATAAAATGTAGCTATACAGGTTGATTGTAATCAAGACGTACTTTTCTGACATTTCGTGAATACCTACAGTTCTAGGTATTAAATCTAATCGAGTACACATTTCTGTTAAACGTGACAAAAAAATACTTTTTCATACATTTTTATAAATTTCTATGCCTAAAATGTATGGAGAAGTTTTAAAATTTTGGTGGCGTATAACAGAAAGAGTATGACAGAGCCAGTGCCTGTCTCGCAATTATTTCAGTCTGGTGTTTTTTCTTTTCCTTCTGTTGTTTTTTTTTATCTCCATACTTTTATGTGCGCTATTTTTGCGTATTCAGACATATCACATACTTTTTTAATCTTTATTATATTATTATATTATAGTCAGGTTATTTTTTATATTTTTTAATGAAAATATTTTTGTTTTTCATACGAACAGACAAAATAATTTTTTTTATAATCTATGAAGAACTAAACACACACTGTAAACCCAACTTTATGCATGCCATTTCGTTACTTTTACATTCCACATATACGTTACCACCAATATAGTTTCGGAGTGGAAGTAACGGATTCTGTTTCAGAAGTGTTTGAAGCCAAAATTTAGCTTAGTTTTATTGTTAAACCTGCGATATGTTTTATTATATCTGTAGTATGAAAGATAAGCTCCATATGTGTAGTATGTGAAATAGAAATATGTGTTTTCTTACCTTATAAATCGTGGTAACAGTAGTGGAACTTCTTAAATGACCAACCCAGAAAGCAACCTGTTCCGATAGCGATACCGACACACACCAACAATTTAAAGTGTACATGGCGATCAGTGTTATACAAAAATGTTGCTACATTAAAAAAAAACATATTTATAGTGAAAATTTTTCGCCTTCATGCTAAAATCGTGGTAACGGAATGTGGAGTTCCACTTTTTCAAATATCCTGGGACACACTTTAAACGTGATTTTTTTTCAATATTGGTACAAATTTACGAAAAAACTATATACCTATTTTCCAAAAATATATAATGTAAGCTGTTGAAAACACTACGAATTTAATTTTACACACTCAAAATTAATGACGAAATCAGACTTTGTTTATTTGAATTTATGGGTGGGACATGGTAAAAACGCACTACCTTTCGATCTAAATAATCAATTAAAAATATATACAGGTCAGATAGTTGTATTTAACTGATTGAATAGAGTAAATTAATAAATTTGCATGTTAAAAGTACATAACTTTCCAACATTTTATAATATAATAACTATGAAAAAATCAATCAAAGTCATGGGACATGCCAAAAACGCAATGTACAAACTTTGGCGAAAATGCCCATGTACTAAAACAGAAAATAGATTTATACATTCGAATTATAAAGAGCTAATTAATGTAGGTACTGACATTCGATTATTAATATTGTAAAATACATACCTACATGACTTGAAAAATCATCAAAAACTAATTTTGGACTGACTGGGATTTTATTTAACACAGCTTTTACTATCCAGACAAGAGTTCCTACAACTAAAAGACATTTTATTGTAAAGATATTACCTAATAACTACTCTTGATTTATATTAATATTTTTTTGTACTTATTCCACCTTATTATTTAATAAATTTGGACCGGTTTCGACCGCCTCAAAGGGACATTTACAACTGAATAATAAAACAGGTATTAACCAAAACAAAATCATGAAGGCGACACAAATAATCCACTAATACATCGCATTATCCGTCCAATAGTGCTCTGTCACTAACAATTAAATTAAAATTAATGAGATTGGATATTATTTCTTACTAGGTACATACATCATTAAGGACACTAAACAAATATTCTGAAATTATTAACTAATTGGTTGACAACACTAATGCATAAGTTTACTTATTTGTTTAAATTTTAAATGCTACAATGCATCGGGCCCTAACAAAAAAAGATTAAACCAAATCTACTTATAATTATTAAGAATGAATTAGCTATGTACCTACCAACGCTATATAATATATAATATCTGTTTTGATCGCCATATCACGCTACACTTTTCTATCTGGCATACTGTAATTATGCCCCTAATTAAAAACTTAATTAATTTAATTTATAGTGGCACATAGATCGTCTTAATTAGTGTGCTTAATCGAAAGATGACAGTACGTATATCTACTTAATGTAATGCGCTTAAAGACTTATTCATTTCAATGAAGAGCAATAATGAGGCCATCCTCCCCCTTAGTTACACGACCGTATCACAGTGATGAACAGTGAGAGATAATTACTATATTTTTTCGAAGATCGTTTGGTAGATGAAGGACATGTTCTTCTGGCATTGCGACCACGACAAAAAAATCACTTTGTAACGGCGTTAGTGTCATTTGAAAGTAACTATACCAAAATGAGTCAGCGGCCAAATTCCGCATATACAACGCGTGCGTTCAAGATAACATATTATTATATTCTTTCTAACACTACAATAATCCACGAGGCCTAATGGCAATAGTAGAACAGTAGAAGTGAAACAACCACATAAACAGCAAGGTTTTGAGATAATCACATAAATGCATTATTTAATTTAATAAATGCAATTTTATAGTACTTTTTCTACTTTTATTAATTATATCTGGATCGGTTTCGTCCGCCTCAGAGGGACATTTTCAATGCATTTCCACCATGAATTGACAGTTAACACAATAAAAGAAAATACATAGATGTATTGTGAACTCACTTAGCATCGAACCCGGAGCCCCCAGCAGGTAAGGCACTGGCCTTGCGTACTGGACTATGAGGGTCGCGAAATCTACTACGACTGTGAGATCTCGAAGTTTGAGAATCGATGTCTCTGCCGAATCTTAGGGGTACATTGGTAAAACCGCGTCACAAACACTCGAGTTGATATGTCAGTCCACGGCGACGGATGACACCATAAAGAGGCACTTCATGTGCAACTCCGGATCCTACAAAAGTGACGTAGAGTGAATGACAATTTTAAATGTTCGATTTAAAGTTAAGTTCGAAAGATAATATTGTCATCGATCAAAACCCGACAAGTCACTTAGCTTCCTTTACAATTCAGAGGTGACAAATATCAGGATATGATAAGTGATGTTCCACCGGGTGGTGGTGGTGGAAACTCTCCCGAACGTGTATCAAACTCTCAGGAGCCGTCTGAGTAATCGAAGGGCAGTGCTGTCGTTCTAATTTTATAACAACCGGTTCGCAGGTTAAGTTAACCAAATAATTACATCGACAGCCGAGGTTAATCCACTACTGGATGAAGCCCTCTACATGGATCTTATGACTCTCTTCAGTGATTGTTTTCATTGACGTATATTTGCAGTGTACCTCATACCTACCTATGCAGTGTGGCACCAGGAAACTCATAAATAATGGGAACTGAAATACCTAACGGGTAAGGAGTAGCAGGTAACCGATCTCGAGTAAGGAATAAGCCGGGTTAAACTTAAACACGTGTCAAGAATACGCCATACGTCGAATACTGACAAACAGCTCTCGGTTTATGCATTGACGCTAATTTAATATTGATGTAGTACACACACTATTGCACGCGCACAATGCGTGTTTCATTTTCGTAGAACAATCACACATTCAAAAGCCTGCAGCAAAATGTAGTCTAGTGAATATTGCACTCACAGATAATAAATATAATTCCGATATACTATCAGGATACACTACATTTTGACGCAGGGGTTAGAATGTGTGAGTGTCTTACGAAAATGAAGCACACATTATAGACGTGCAATAGTGTGTGTTGCAACTTCAAATACAGCAATATTGAATGAGTGGCAGTGCATAAAACGAGAGCAGTTGTCGGAACGAAATACAAGCTAATTCTTAACGTGCTTAAGTTTATTCCATATTTTTCTACACTCGAGATCGGCTGCCTATTTCTCCACACCCGTTAGGTATTTCAGCTCCCATTATTTCTGAGTAACCTTGTGCACTGCAACATTTTACAGTGTCTTTAAGTTATCATAAGAATAATAGATTTGTAAAAATATTATAATATGTAGTAATCAGTACAATATAATCTCAGTTATGACTGTTATGAGATTGACTATGCCGCCAGGGTCGGATCAGGTTTATGACACTAGTTAAGTGTCTAAGTACCTACCTAATTGGTGTTTTCGCCGACAATAATAAAAGGTATCGGACGCATGTACGGTTGAAAAATCCAAGGTTTGTGAGGTTCGTAGGTAGCTATCAGCGTTCATTACAATAAACAACTTTGCTTGTTGCAGGGATTTTTACGATGGTAAACAGATTTTTTAATTTAGAGTTTTTGAGTAATGTGACCGCGCATTTAAAAATACCTATTCTCTGATATAACGAGTAACGCTTATAACGAGCAAATTCAGTCGGTCCCATCTTCCTCGTAATAACCAAGTTCGACGTATTAATTCATTAATACATATGTAGTTTTAATTGTAAAACAATCTTTCCATTCATCGCATTGTTACATTTGAGGTTTTGCTAGCGTATAACCGCCCCATTAGCGTACAGCCCAAGAACAGTAATTTAACAACCGGCTTGCGCGAACCGGTTGAGTGACGTCACCGTATCAAACTCTCGGGGGCTATGTGAGTAATCCAACGCCACTTAAAGCCAGCGTATGAAACGACGTAAACCCCTACACCCGGGGATAGGAACCTGGCCCTTATACGCTTCGGGAATTCGGGCCGGATTCCTCGGCAGGTGTCGACCGTAACAATGAACGCCTCAATTAAGTCAGAGTGGGTGCGACTGTGCATTGCATCGTAGACATTTGTAATTTGCCGAGCGATCGCAAGGGGTTGCCAGTTGTTTGGCGGAATCCCATTACGGGAAAACAGCCACTGTATCCGTTTGCATTAATAAGATGAAGCCAGGCCTGTCTGCCCACACCCTACCTACAGGGATAGGTATTGATACAGTTTAATAATATGTGCGAACATCAAATATGTCACCTAATGATAATTTCGCGTTATTAATATAGGTACCAGTGGCGTTCGGTCACTTTGGCTTGTAAAGATTCTGTTAAAAAGTATATTTAAGTTAAACTACTATTTGTCACATATTATTATACGATTGATTACCTATGGTATGTCGTATTGTAACATGGGAACATGGAAGCTCTTATATATTTCTAAAATAATTAGCAACGTAAGACATATTAGTAAAATATAACCTATTAAAGTAAAGTTAAATAAAATGTATCATACGATTTGCACAATAATTACCTACCTATTGCCAGTGCAAAAAATTTTCAACTAATATAGGTAGATATTATAAGTATCGAACGTTAGGCGTAATACCCACTTAACGCAACAAGTGGGGCTCTCGCGCAAAATTTCACAAGTGGCGCGTAAATCATCGAAAATACAACGTAATCAAATAAGCCAGCGCACACTGGATTTGACGACGCATTGTGCCCGCCTGCCCCATGATTCATCGTTTTTTTGGCTTCTCGGCGATACGAATTAACTAAAATACAACGTAGTCCATTCATTGAACACGGAACAGTGAACTCTTTGTTTAGTTATTGCGTGTCCGATATTTCGCTGGTATAATGATGTCATCGTGAATATTAATTACAAGCCCCGAGAAATTTAATAATATTTTTATTGCTTTGTTATGAGAGACGCTGATAATATTAATTATTTTGTGCTCCTTGAGCCCCTTATTACATAGGTGAAGGGTAATGCGCGGGTGAGAGGGGGCATACTTCGTAGAGAGCGCACCGAGCGCCGCGTTGGTGGGCTTTATGTCTAGGGTTCAACAGATGTTACTTCATAACAGTACATAGGTAATATCATTGCATATTAGGTAATAGATCGATTATTTCTGGTAATGCAGAGCAACTACAGCATACTTATATAGACCGCACAACCCTGGTAGGTATTACGTAATATTAAAAACGTATATATAGCATATGGGCGCGTATCTTGAGAGGCGTAGGTTCGAATCCTGCTGGGCGTCCGCGTGAGATTATAATCGCGGGTTAATGATATACCGGTGACATCGATGTGATCAATAGATTGATTAAATTAATTAACTGAGAGACTTGATTCGAGTGGAATGACGGTTGACTATGTCGAGCGAAGAACTAGTGACAATAGTAGTAGTGCGTCCCGTGTCGGACTCGATGAGTGAGTGAGGACTCATGCATTGTCCTTCCAATTTATACAAATGCAGTACATATATTACAAGAGATATTGTCGCAATTAACAAATCATAACATACCCTACTGATCTAGTTGTGATTAAGGAAAATGCTGACATTTATAATAGCTCTATTGTTTTGTTTTGACTACAAAATATACATTTTAAAGTGTGTCACTCATTTAAGGCTATACCTCAGTTGAGGCACGCTCTAAAAAGATCGTGGCTTGGCGATGCGCGGATTGCGGGTGCAAATGACGCATGCCAAACGAAATATAATCTGTCATATAAATCCAACATGCGTCCATTTAATGTTCTGTTTATTGTTCTATTAATAACAATAATAATATATTCATTAACATGTTTTCTTTTCCAAGTAAATGGGTAACGTTTTAAGTCATTTTTACACGATTTAAGAATTAATACCCCCGTCGCCATCACGAAACAAATTGACGTGTTCCCAGCTCAACGTTCTCTCTCCGAATGCCAGCGAGTCCAAAATTTCGTCGCGCCTATAGTTGAAAATTATTTGCCGTTTCACTGATGTATCGTCTTGCTGAGTGGTATTATTGCTACAGTTGTCATTTTGTGTCGCGACCAATTAATTACTTTGGAGGTGGAGCATTGAATGGGGGAAAGAGTCGATTGTAGCGCTAATGAAGAAGAAGAGAATTTCATTACTGTGTGACTAATATGCGAGTCTTTTTTTGCTGGAATCAAATATCTAATATTGTAGAAGTTAGAAGGTACGTAATACATAATGCTTTCTGATTTCGCTCGCCACCTCAAGAGTGGGTATCATCAATCAATGTTACATTTATTATCATTTGCCAGGAGGTTGACGAATGGGCCTTAATACTAGAATTAATACAACAATGCACTAAGAACTGTGCGAATCAGTCGTCACCAAATATTGGCACTCGAAACACCGACAAAAATACGTTTTTAAGATTAATAATACGTCGTCAATTTCAAGACACCGAACGGTCTGAAAATCATCCTCAACTTTTATTTCACTCGGTTTATGTATATCTGAAAATGTTGTAAACCAGCGGGGGTCTATTCAATACACAAGCCTGCTTTTGGTCCGCTGCGGCAGCTAAATAGGGTAGGAAAGTAACGTAATTCAAAATACTAATACATTAGAGTTGGCACTCTCCATCGTTGAATTTACCGAGGTGGTGATCGTTCAAAATATTCTGCAAAATGACGAAACCATAGACTAAATTTGATGCCATGATAGCGTGACAGTACGCGACGTGTCAAAATACAGATTATTTATTTTACTACGGTACAAAGATTTATGAATAAAATATTCTTCATTCAAGTCTTAAATATAAAATAAATTAATTGATTGATAGATATTACAGACGACTGTCATTCATTACTAATTAATCCAATCGAATTGTTTCCCTCCCCTTCAAATAAATGCATTAAATAGATAAGACACTAATGCAGTATTTAAACCAGAATTAAATTGCACTCCTCGACAGGTAGGCAATATCGAATTCCAAAATGATTGATTTAGCGTATTCCACTTTGGAAATAATGATCGTT
The DNA here is from genome assembly GCF_057557595.1 of Rhyacophila brunnea. Lineage (NCBI taxonomy): Eukaryota > Metazoa > Arthropoda > Insecta > Trichoptera > Rhyacophilidae > Rhyacophila > Rhyacophila brunnea. The sequence goes on along the minus strand of NW_028232816.1, from coordinate 10,174,660 downwards.
ATTCAGTCATTACACACACCTGACCATTTTTTACAGCGCCAAGGTGAGTTCCTTCTATATTTCTGCTGCCTTGGTATTTATTCAATAGTAAATAAATAACAGTACGTAAGTAATCCTTTTTTTTTTAATTCAATCAATGAAAATGTTTATATTCTCGAGGATGAATATAGTCTTCTTTGTGAACAACATAATCGTTCACTGTGTAATTATTAGTAATAGACAGACATGACTGTAAAAATTATTACTACCTACTGAACCATATTATGTTCTTCCCGTAATCACATACGAATTGTACGTATGCGAATCATGGACCAAAATCGTGGATCAAATAAAGAAATAAAGAAAATAATTCCATGTAGTTTATTAAAAACCGTATATCGAAATGGCAGGAGTGACAGGACCGACGTTTGGAAGAAGATATAATCGCTGGACAAATCTAGTCACCTTACCAGGGTACATACTTAATTCAAATAACTATTCTTTTAATAAAAAGGGCTTAATTTAATTTAATATCCACTTAAAAATAAATAATTCGTAAAATTTATTCGGTAATTTATATTTACAGCACCAAAATTTTAGAGATTCACTAATTACACAATATGTAGGGTATTTACTAAAATACCATAACCACGGATTCGTATAAGTACACAAAATATGGCTTTATTCTCAATTTCAAAATGAAAACGTTTAATATAAACAATACTTACGATTGTATGATATAAAAATATTTTTCGTGGTCATGAAATGTGTAGACAAATAACTTTCCTAATAATTAGAAACGAATGGTTCAGTTTTAGGTCCATAACATAATATATTAAATTCTTCATTTTCCACTTTTATATAAACTGACCGTATGTACTGTCAAAAAAGAACTTCTTGTCCACGTGTTAAAACTTACTGTAAACTAACAACCCCTCCAGTGCAGCTAAGCACACTTCAAATGAGAAACGCCCCCAAAATCATTTAATTTTACGCTCCCGTGGTGTACGGATCTGTCAATTTAAGTAATTTGAAACTTTTTATAATAAAATATTTTTTTATATATATTATAATAAAGAATTACTATGTTACTACGAAGTGCTTTATTACGAAGAAGAAAAGGAGTCACATCTAAAAAAAAGCTGATATATTATTTAAATACGCCTCTAGCACGCGTTGCCGCCATGACAGGTACGTCACTAAAATTCTTCTACAGCGACTGCCTGTTATCGCCAATTTCTTGTTGTCTGACAATATGAACTAATAGGTAATTACTAGATTTGATGTCAGTATCGCATAGTGACATCTTAGAGATGCAAGCGAGGCGGATTAGTATAATTGTAATACCATTATTTTTATACATCGAGTACACTTCGCCGACAGCGCTGTTTATACTAAATTAATGAGGTGTTTACAAAATGAAATTAGCAATTCAATTTATTGTAACTTTTTTGTAACAAGGCCGAGTGAGACATTATTTCTAAGGCAATCGCTGGTCAATTGAATTGGGATTGCAATAAATCATTGAGCTGTGGTCAGTTCTAGAATGACGATTTCTAGCTATTTGTATTCAAATAATTATGCTATGTGTAATTTATGTTTTTAATAAAAACATAGATATTGACCTGTTAGTCCAATTTGTGTCAAAACATTTATCAAAGTGCCGAGAAAAATCAGCTTTTGTAAGTCCTGACTATTTACGAATGCCGAATACAATCAGATATTTTTCTTTTTTTTTAGAATTATTAATAACCATGTCCTTGCTTTTTCGTACAAGGTGGTTGTTAGTAATTTTTGAACAATCACAAACACCCAGACTTTGAGAAAAACACATAAATGTTTTTGTCATAACCGGGAATCGAACCCAGAACTCTCATGTGGAAGGCCAGCGCCTTACCCACTGCATCACGAGAGCCGCCAACATTCAGATATTTCTGACGAGGCTACTATTGAGTTTCCCGACACAAGTATACCGACATCAGTCGAACAACGGTGAGTTCACCGCACCTATGAACAAAATTATTCGACAGGCGGAAAACAGTGTGTCCAATAATTAATAGTCCATAAATAAAACGGTTCGAATCTCAGAGTTATGATATATTATACAATGTATACTTATATATATAAAGCGCATATTGTTCGGCAAAATGAAGCCGTGTTTCTTGCGTATAACACATAGTAGAACCTCGATTTTATTATTATCAACTTAACTATGAAACTTTATACCATCGTGTTACTTCTCAGTGCGGCTACCAAATTTAAACCCAACATAGTTAACCATTATGTTCTACCAAAATAACTAAAAATAATTACCACTTACTCTATATATAACACAAAATCAATAAATTTCAGCAACAGATGCTCACAGTTTTTAAATGAATGTAACCAGTAAAATCCATATTTACCGGCGAGATTTACAAAAATATTTAATTCAGCCGTAGAAATTCTATCTCACTCTAACGCTTAGTGCGGAGATATAAGCGTGCCGAATGCTTACTCACTCGCACTTATGGTTCGTTTTTGTTCAGGCCTTGGTTCTAATGAACATTTTAGGTATAAAAACTGTTTGAAAGTTGTATCAAAACATACATTTACGAACGTTTAATATGTTTTGATACACGGTTTATAATATCGTGGGTCCTGGATCTGTTAAATTCAGATGTTTTTCAATCTGTGTTTGGAGTATTCATCATTGGTTTGGAGTCATAGCATGGACCCAATATTTATCGTAAACACAGAAATCTGTACAACGTCCACTATGTGAAGGCCTATTTGATCATCTTAGAATCGAACTTTTTTTAAGGGTTCAAAATATCGATTGGAAAACTAGACCGTGGATTTATTAATAAAAACAACAATAAAATGAAAAACATTACGTTATTCCGTCTAATAGGCCCGGCGTGTATCTGGCGTCCAGATCTACTCAGGAGGTATTTAATATTTATAAAGGGTTCGGATATAATGTTTGACACTTACCACCCTCGGTCTCGTGCCACACGATGCCCTCTAGCGTGACGGAGGTGCCGGGCTCGCAGGGCCCCAGGCAGTCCGGCTCGGTGATCGTGCCCACGCTAGTTCCAACGCACACGTCCGCGCTATCCTGTAACAATACAAAATACAACGAATTAATTACCTTATTAATTGACTGTAAATTCGCGCAGCCGAAGAAAAACTATCCGACCCACATTACTGACAAAATGACATGAGGTTAGGGTTAGACAAACCAAAAACCACCAAAGTTACTTTTTTTCCAAATACGATTAAAACTAAAAACATAACACCTGTGTGATATTTTACGGTTATTTGTCGTTTCGTTATCAGTGGCGAAGGGTGCCTATTGAAGGTAAGTAGGCTGTGTTCCTAGGACAGCCATATTATTTACCAGTAGCGAAGGGTGGAGGTAGGCTGTTAAGATCCACGATAAATAGTGCACATTAAACTCCGTTAGTCATACGTATTTGTTTTTATTGAAATAAGACTACAATTATTTATAGATGCTGTTGGTTAATTTTTAAAAATCAATTAAACCCTGCCTAAAATAAAACCATAATAGTTTAGGTATGCTGTGGGAGATCCGATAAAATTACTGCACAGTTTTTCAGTCAAACATATTTGTTTTCATTGGATTAAGAATAAATACACATATTGTTGGTTTATTTTTTTGAATTCAAGAAGCCCTGCCTCAAGCACACTCACTATAACAGATAAAAAATATTATTCTATCTATAAAATATGTAAACTCATGTATTATTTAATGGCATCACTTTAGATGTTTTATAGATAGACAACTTATATCTTATAATTATCTATTATGGTTTCGTTTTCGCAGGGTTCAATTGAATTTTAAAATCTAGCCAACACCATATTCCGTAAATTGTGATCTTACTTCAATGAAAACAAATACGTATGACTGACAAAGTTTAATGTGCACTATTTATCGCGGATCTTAACAGCCTACATCCACTATTCGCCACTGCTATCTACAAAATCGATCCTCGATTTTGATATGGTGATGAATAAAAAGAAAAATATGAAAGAAGAGAAAGTTTTTGATCGAGACACTTCACAAAAATAATCGAATAAAATAGGAACCTAGGTAAACAGTACGTATCGGATATAATGTATTATAATATCACGAATAGCAAATAATAGCAGGCATTCGGTCGACATTTTGTGGCACGTATATCCGGCAAACATAATCCGATGGGGTTCGGCTATCGGCCTGGCGAGAGACATTGCCGCAGTGTTTGCTCACCGATGTGTTTGCGATATTATCATCGTCAAAATCTGTCAGCCGCTTAACGTTAGGGGCTGGCCACACCCACAAGATTAATCGCACGTTTTACATTTTTTTTAAATTTAAGTAGATATTATTCTTCAATCCCATGCGGAACTGTTACTTTAAAATATTCCTAAATTCAAATAGTCAAATGAGGTTTATTTTAATCAGATGCCTTTATGGATATCTCGCATTCACCATGGAAGTTTCTTTAAGACGGTACTTCAGTGAAACGGCAAATAATTTTCAACTATAGGTGCGACGAAATTTCGGACTGGCTGGAAATCGGAGAGCGAAAGCCGAGATGTGAACACGTCAATTTGTTTTGTGATGGCGACGAATTCTTAAATCGTGTAAAGATGACTAAACAACGTTACCCATTAACTTGATAAAGAAAACATGTCAATAAATACATTATTATTATTAGTAATATAACAATAAACATTACATTAAATGGACGCATGTTGACTTTTTATGACAAATTATGTTTTGTTCTGTATGTCATTTGCACAATCTTCGCGTCGCGTAGTCACGATCGTTTTAGACCGTGCCCAAGCTGAAGTATATATAGCCTTAAGGGCTTTGACACGCAAACTACTCTACTTGATGCTAAAGTCAAAGGAAATTTGTGCCAGCTGAGAGAAATGCCTTATTGAAAACAATAATTCCACTACCTGCACCGGGTACCTATTGCTAATTTTGCCAAAATCAGCTTTGAAAATTGAATTAATGTTCATATTGTATCTAATAAAATTGGAGACCGTTTATTTAGTATACGGTAATATCTTTCCGATAAGAAAGATCACGGTGAACTCTGCCATGGTGAAATGTTTTACGTACAATTTACATGTAACCGTTCGAATTGTTATGTTATATTAATGTCATTGTGTTATACCCATTGATGTTAGTTGTAGTCATATTGTTATGGTTTGGATCACATTTTATATCTACACAATTTATGAGATGTACGCATTCCTTTAGTAATTAAGAATATTATTAATACTATCGACTGAGGGTTTCGCCTTTCGGCATCTTCTGGCGCCGTGTACACACTGACTGTGAGCGTGTGTTTACCTTTGGTGAGTGTACACGGCGCCTGAAGATGCCGAAAGGCGAAACCCGGCTCGCAAAAAACGACTTAAATGGAATAGTACAGTGCTTGAATCTATTAGTAATTAAGAATATATCAAAATCTTGTGACGAACCGATCGTATCGTCTGCGTCCAAGAAAATATTTGCTGCGTAAACCGAGAAGAGTAACTAAATGTGATCTTCATCCAATAGTGGATCGACCTCACTCTGCTGGCTGATCGGCCTCTTCTAACCACTTAACATCAAAAAAGAGCTAATTGGGATAAATATATCACATTTATCACTTTACGTATTCTAGCGGTTAATTATATAAAAAAGTTAACCGTCTGAACTGTCAAAAGGTGATAACTTTTAACACCTTCTAGCTTAGCCGTGTTAACTTTGAGATCGAGTATTGTCAATTTTACATATTATTGAGAATTGAGATGCAAGATCAGACTGTTTTGCTGTAATCGCAACGACATGACTAATAAAATTGTAGGTTATGTGATATGACTGACGTGTCAACTGTCAACATAAAATTCTTGTGTTCTGCCATTGCCGACTCAAGTAGAAAGCCGATACATTCACAACGACTGGTCCTACTTTTTCCGCCCCTCCCGTTGTTGTTTATGTATGAACTGTCATTGCCTGTCATTGTTCTAAAGAGTGCTCATACTGACGCGTCTGTCGTGTTCACACGGGGAATGGTTTGATTTGAATGGATAAGTTACATGATAAATAATACACTAGCATTAACACACCTTCTACAAATGTAATGCATAGATCAATGCTACATATTTTTTGGAAATCGATATTAGGTACCACCGGTTTTTGTATGAAGGACTATTCTGATTTTGACAGCTGATGAATAACAGGAATGTATATTATTTATAAATTACACTGATAGTTAATATATTTGATTTGAGAATTTTTTTATAATTCAATTTGAAACGAGAAAGGGCGAATCACTATGTCAAGCAATCTGGGATCTGATTTTGACAGCTGAAAGGTGGACCAGGTTCGGCTTTATCCCGTTGTGTTCGGTCTCATCCGCTTGGGTTCGCCAGTTCGAACATAACCGAATTTCACCGACATGTCTACCAATCTAAATTTTCGCCGTATTATGAATTAGAGATAGCAGCCGATAACTGTTTTGTTTATAGAATAGAATGCCTTCCGTGCTAATTTTAACTAATGAAAATAACGAAAACGTGCTAAAGTGATAACCGTTAAGAATAGACCTGCTGATGATGATAATGTTAATAAATTGAAACGAAAATCCTCTCGTGTAAACGCCGTCTGACACAGTCATTGTTCGGCCGCCTGCGGTTAGCCAAGGCAATCCGACCCTTATCAGCGCGGCAGGATCGATAGGCTTGTTATTATTTATTGTTCGCGCCGCACGCGCGCCCGCTTGACATCTCCCGACGTCTCTTTGTTTCGCTAAGGTCGATAATGCGTTCACGTAACGCGGGAAAATACGACGTAAGGAGTTGAAACTTTTTCGAACGACCCACAAACCTAATGTTATGTCAATGTACATAATAAAAAAGTTTTGACTATATCTAGATATTTATTTGAACTTAGCTCATCGAAGCAAACTTCTTCTCTAGATCACATAATATCCTATATTATGCGTCTGCAACTATGCCTAGAGTTGGGTATTTCCCGAGAAAATCTCAATCTCGAGATTCGGGATTTCCCGAAATGGTGAAATTTAAAATTCTCGAGACTCGAGATTTCCAGAAAAGAATTCTCCAGATATCGAGAAAACTAAAACAAAACCTGTAAAAAATCCTAAATTCAGTGTAAAAAAGGACAAATTCCAAAAAAATATGATTTTTTTTATTTAAGTAAGAAGACAAACAAATAATAGAAGTAGGAAAATAAAAATAACTCAAAACATTACTTATTAAAATAGAATTTTAAAAAACACAGACTGTCAATGACTGCGTCTGACAATCGCGTACGCTTTTGAGACACAAAATTCCCTGATGTTAAAAAATTGCGCTGATATTGAGTCGACGTTGGCTTCACTATATTAAATGCCCGATCAGTCTTTGAACGTTTTGTGTTTTCTGTCCACTTTTTTCATATAGATTTAGTTTTAGAGTTTAGTAACGAATCGTTTCGTTACTAAACTCTAAAACTAAACTCTAAATCGTTTCTCGCATGTTGTGCAATGTTTGCGTTTGGTTTTGAGCATTGCTGGACATATTTTTCAAGTTGTTTCGCCATATATCTTCTTTTTCGTCGCTGTTGCTCAAAATCATGGGCACAGCATCAGCGTCAGCATCGGAAACTGCTAGGTCTTCTTGAATGCTTGTGGAAAAAAGACGGACCAGGTACCTACGCTTTGGCTTGACAACCAACACTGTCTGCCATGGGCCCCAGATCCTGAAACGGGCCCCCAGGCTAGAATCTTTGACGAGCCCCCCTACCTATCGCTAAGGCTAACAAAAATATGACACTACACAAGGATTTTCCAAATGGTGTTCGAGGTAAATTATTTAGCGATTTTTGTATTTTTGAAAACATCTACTTGAATTATGGAGTTGTCGAGTATTGACACACAACAATCAAAAATTTTATCGCATAAGTACTTATTTCAAAAATGTCAATATCTTTGAAGAAAAATACCGCGCGTAACAGGCAACTTTTTTACTATTTTTTTTAGAATTATTAATAACCATGTCCTTGCTTTTTCGTACAAGGTGGTTGTTACTAATTTTGAACAATCACAAACACCAGGCTTTGAGAAAAACACATAAATATTGTGTGTCCTGACCGTGAATCGAACCCAGGAACTTCCGGGTGGAAGGCAAGCGCGTTACGCACTGCAACACGAAAGCCGCCTACTTTTTAACCATTGGAGAACAATTTTAATTTGCGTTTATCTCACTTATCTGGTCGACCCATCATGCCGGGCCCCTCCTAAGCCCGGGCCACCAGGCCAGAGCCCTGTCAGCCCCCCATGGTGGGGGCCATGCTGTCTGTAAGTTGTAGTAGGTACCTACCTATTATTTCAATGAAAAAATACGTATGACAGACAAAGTTTAAGTGCACTATTTATGTCGAATCTTCAAAGCCAGCCTCCACCTTCGGCCACAGTGAAATAATAATATTATGTAATATGTATAATGCAAGTTTCAATACAAGTATCTGTTAAAATACATATAATATAAGTAGACAAAATTCAATTTAAGACTTAAATTTATTTTATTATTAGGAATGTGAGCGAGATTATAGCTTTCATAGAAGATAGACAGACGTGATACGAAATTTCATTCAACTGACGGGGATTTATCGGAAAAATACTATCGAAATTTAATGGGCTGGGTTTAGTAGCCATTTGCTATTTCCATTGTGGAGAATCGTAAAATTTAATCGCAAAGCTTCGAGAATAGAAAAATGCATAAATTAAAATCGAGAGTCGTAAAACACAAAAAGCGAATGAAAACAAAATAAGTGCCTAGGTATAATATTCTTCATCAAGTCTCTATTGTTTAAATGTTTAAAAGACTGTGGTCCAGGGTAGGGTGGAGGTAGGCTGTTGAGATCCGACATAAATAGTATACACTAAACTAAGACTACAGTATTGTGTGGAATGTAAAAAGTGTTTGTAAGTTTTTAAAATTCAATTAACAGCCTAATCCAAGCCTTAGTAGATAATAAAATAATCGTTTATCTGTAATATCCAAAAATATACCATTAAATTAAACCATACATAACTTTAGATACTTATTCATGGATAGAATAATATTTCTTATCGATTATGGTTTGGTTAGGCAGGGCTTAATAAATTAAAAAATATATCACCATGTGTAATTCAACGAAAACTGATACCTAAGTACATATGAATGCAAGATTATGCACTATTTTTGTCGGATCCCGTAGGATACTTAAAATGTTATAGTTTGTTTTAGACACTAACTATTAAACTAGCATCATCCGCAAATTGTAATCTAAGTTCAATAAAAACAAATGAATATGACTGACAAAGTTTAGTGTGCGCTATTTATGTCGAATATTAACAGCCTACCTCCATCAAAAACAAGAGATAAAGATCATCATCATGCTTTACTGATGTAAATTTGTGTTGGTTTGGGTTAATGGCACAGTACGACATTGATGAGTTTGTATGCTCCATTTATGAGTCCGTTGAAGGTATTTTTATCGCAGGGTTGCTATTTAACTTCCCACTAACAACCTGCCGCCATATGACAGAATGAATCGAACAATCACAATGCTCAGCAGTCAAAAATTACTCTTATTATGTTTTCAGCAACGGAAATCCTTACCAACGGGCCGCGATCCTTCACGTGGTCCAGTGAAAGGTGTATGTCAGTAATAAGACTCGATGGATGTTAATCTTCAGAGACGTTTATTCGTCATTTCTCAATTTACAGTTACATGTTGTAAATATAAAATGGAAAGAACTCAGGAGAGTTCGATCCGCAATGGAACAACTCGATGAGCAGAGCTGAATTAAGTTTGAACAAGAAGTTGAATGGTCCGAGTTGAATGATATCAGAATCACTTACAGTAGATATAAAATATGAAATAGTAAGTAAGTAATATTAGTGACGCTTAGTTCATGTACAAAGGTTTATATGTGTGTAGTAAGTAGTAACCATGGCCCCCACATCCTGAAGCGGGCTCCCAGGCTAAGATCTTTGGCGGGGCCCCTACCTATCGCTAAGGATAAAGGCAGTGTAACACTCCACAGTAGCGTTGTCCAAATGGTGTACGCGGTAGAATTAATGTGTATATTTTTAGTGTTTTTTTTTTAAATATTTTAATACATCCATTTGAATTATGGATTTGTCGAGTATCGGATACACAAATAAAAATTTTATCGTACAAATACATAATTTTAAATAATAACACTAGTGAAGGAAAATAGCTCTGCAGGCGACATTTTTTACTATTAAAGAGAATTTGTGATGTGTATTTATATCACTTATCTGGCGAAACCCCAAGCCGGGCCCTTCCTGAGCCCGGGCCCCCAGGCTAGAGCACTGTCAGCCCCCCCTTTGTGGGGGCCATGGTAGTAACACAGCTAGATGGGTGGATTAATTGGGTTGATCAATAATATAATATTGAGTAGTACCTATATACATTGCAATATGTAGTCGAAATCACACCTATCGAATATTCTTAATAATGGTACCTACATACTTAATTGGTAACTTAGGGTGTCGATGAATTAAACATAGAGTATAATTTATTGTTATTGGGGAGATAGATATCCATAGAGAGGGGAGTTACGGATACATAACATTATGATGGCTACTTAGTTCAGTTACGTCTTTCACAGTTTCAGATCACACGACCACTCAGTAGTTAATCACTTGTACGATTTAAATTCTCCGAGGCGAGATCTCCTCTCAGTTCAAAGTACGAAGATAATTTAAAATCTCGGCTTACAAATCAGACGGGGCTTCCCGCCTGACCGGCATACAGAGCGCATTCCGAGCCGAGTGAAACACACCACCTATGTATAAGTAAGAACCACATTCCGAATTTTATTTCCATTTGAGAGGCGATGCATTAAAACTCCAACCACAGATGAATCCGATCTTTGATGAAAAACAATATTATCTTTAGTGACAGTAGGACGACAAAAAAATGTGTATGTGGGCATTTTCGCCAAAGTTTGTACATTGCGTTTTTGGCATGTCCCATGACTTTGATTGATTTTTTCATAGTTATTATATTATAAAATGTTGGAAAGTTATGTACTTTTAACATGCAAATTTATTAATTTACTCTATTCAATCAGTTAAATACAACTATCTGACCTGTATATATTTTTAATTGATTATTTAGATCGAAAGGTAGTGCGTTTTTACCATGTCCCACCCATAAATTCAAATAAACAAAGTCTGATTTCGTCATTAATTTTGAGTGTGTAAAATTAAATTCGTAGTGTTTTCAACAGCTTACATTATATATTTTTGGAAAATATATAGTTTTTTCGTAAATTTGTACCAATATTGAAAAAAAATCACGTTTAAAGTGTGTCCCAGGATATTTGAAAAAGTGGAACTCCACATTCCGTTACCACGATTTTAGCATGAAGGCGAAAAATTTTCACTATAAATATGTTTTTTTTTAATGTAGCAACATTTTTGTATAACACTGATCGCCATGTACACTTTAAATTGTTGGTGTGTGTCGGTATCGCTATCGGAACAGGTTGCTTTCTGGGTTGGTCATTTAAGAAGTTCCACTACTGTTACCACGATTTATAAGGTAAGAAAACACATATTTCTATTTCACATACTACACATATGGAGCTTATCTTTCATACTACAGATATAATAAAACATATCGCAGGTTTAACAATAAAACTAAGCTAAATTTTGGCTTCAAACACTTCTGAAACAGAATCCGTTACTTCCACTCCGAAACTATATTGGTGGTAACGTATATGTGGAATGTAAAAGTAACGAAATGGCATGCATAAAGTTGGGTTTACAGTGTGTGTTTAGTTCTTCATAGATTATAAAAAAAATTATTTTGTCTGTTCGTATGAAAAACAAAAATATTTTCATTAAAAAATATAAAAAATAACCTGACTATAATATAATAATATAATAAAGATTAAAAAAGTATGTGATATGTCTGAATACGCAAAAATAGCGCACATAAAAGTATGGAGATAAAAAAAAACAACAGAAGGAAAAGAAAAAACACCAGACTGAAATAATTGCGAGACAGGCACTGGCTCTGTCATACTCTTTCTGTTATACGCCACCAAAATTTTAAAACTTCTCCATACATTTTAGGCATAGAAATTTATAAAAATGTATGAAAAAGTATTTTTTTGTCACGTTTAACAGAAATGTGTACTCGATTAGATTTAATACCTAGAACTGTAGGTATTCACGAAATGTCAGAAAAGTACGTCTTGATTACAATCAACCTGTATAGCTACATTTTATGTTGATGAATACAATTAAATTTCAAGACAACATAAAGTCGAACTTGGTTATTACGAGGAAGATGGGACCGACTGAATTTGCTTGTTATAAGCGTTACTCGTTATATCAGAGAATAGGTATTTTTAAATGAGCATGTCACATTACACAAAAAGCCGAAAATAAAAAATTTGGAAACCATCGTAAAAATCCCCGAAACGAGCATGGCATTCATAAACTACAAAAGAAGTTGTTTATTGTAATTAACGCTGGTAGGTACCTACGGACTTCACAAACCTTGGATTTTTCAACCATATGCGTGGATACTTTTTTATTATTGTCGGTGAAACACCAATAAGGTAGGTACTTAGACACTTTACTAGTGTCATAAACGTAATCCGACCCCGGCGGCATCCTGTCCAATCGGATTTTATTGCTTAGGGTCGAAATGTTTTAAAACGGTCGACACATTAACAGTATTTTAGCTCGGTATATCCGATAAGTTGCTCGTTATAACAGTGAAAGAATTAAATGTATGGCGAAAATCATAAACCAATTGTCAACAAATGTTTCGTTATTACATCCGAGATCTCGCTATGTCAGAGATCGTAATAACCGAGTTTGACTATAATTATTTTCGTAAAAGTTATATACTCCGTGCCGCGCTAGGAACTCGCGTCTGAATCCCTTGCTGATTTTTTTTTTCATATATTGTTAATTTGCTTAAAAATATTTTTTATCTGAGTTACAAATAATATAAATGCCAAATAAAGTTATGGTAATGTATAGTGTGTCAAAATTATTACCTACCTTATTTTACAAGTATTGTGAAATTTATTATAAAATATGTCTATTTTAGTGATTAAGTTTGATTTGTTTTGTTATTTTGACGCACGTTGAATATTTATCTGTCTATCAAAAAATTCAAATAAATTTCATAAAACAAAAATTTGTTTTTATGGTAACATGTAACTTAAGCTTTACAAATTACACTCCGTTACCATTTCGTTCCATTCCGAAAATGTCCCCAAAAAAGTTGAACGTTAACTATTTTTCATTTGATTATTAAATAACGAAACTTATTTATTTTTCCAATAAAATTTAGTAAAAGTGATTATTGTCTTTAAAAAAATAGCAGAACGAACATTGATTGGTTTTTTCAAATACTAAAGGAAAAATGCTCTGCCATTATAGACATAGGGTAACGGAGGGGAACGAAATGTGCCCAAGAATTAAAATTCAATAATATTTTTTGACTATTTGTAGTTTTATTTTGAAGTGTATGGTTTTTTTAATCTAATAGAGCTCTTTTAAGTGATAAAAAGTGTTTCATTCATGTTTTAAAAGCTAAGTTTCGTAGTCACGGAACGGAAACTTATTATGCCCAATTTCATAATAAAAATGATATAAATATTGTATTAATCAATATTTTGCTGAAAAATTGCTATCACCAATTCAGCAATAGAACAAGGAATCTGCTAGCTATATAAAAATGGTTAATTTGAGTGAAAAAATAATATTACCCAAATTTCAAACATGTACAAACTTTGGCGAAAATGCCCATGTATGTTTGTTGATCAGATGCGACAGTACTGAAACTTTTTGTTTTGCTCTACATTTAAAAAATGTATAGTCTTCAATAACGTTATACCTAGTTAATGTGTGGTAACTGTTCACGAAATTCACATCACTGTAATAGTGTAATTATTGTAATTATATTATTATCCCATCGTCATTTCCACTAAATTTTGTACCAAAAAATATCTAGAACAAAGGGTCAACTGTCCATTTCTGTTATGCTGTTATTGTTGAATTTTTCATAACTGCGTGGCTTCAAATTCAAATTTGGTTTTTTTTTTTTTTAACATATGATTAACATTACAAATTATTAATTTAAGACCTCCACAACATATTTAGAAGCAAAGAAATAAACATTATTAGGTGGCATGTTTAGGAAAAAGGGCGTAACCCTCACAGAACAAATTTTACAGGAGGCAAAAAACGTTTTTTGAATGATTTTGATTAAATATTTAAAAAAAAAATAGGCACAGACATTGGGTGCATGATGATGTGGTGTAATAAATTTTCGATGTAATAATAATTAAGGAAGTTATTCCAGAAAAATCATTAAAATTTTGGGGAAATGCTTTTTTTCCTTAACTAAAAACTTAATTGAAGCTCAATTAAAACCTGAATTTAGGTAATAATTTGGCATTTGCGGCTTACTTCCTTTTTATTGAACATGTATTTAGTTGTATACGTTGTTAATATCTAATAAAAGCACTTTTCGAAAAATCGAGGGTTACGCCTTTTTTCCTAAACAGTCGAATATTATAAAAGATAACAGTAGAATAGTGTAAACACAAAAATATATACTTAAATTAGATACAAGGAAGTACTTACACCGAATGAGCTAAGCAAACTATATTTTAAGAATTTATAAAACAATGCTCACATATCGTCACTGTTCTGGCTGAAGGTACTAATTCGAAAAAATGACATATTGAGTTAGTTATACCAAAATGTTCCTTATTTCAAACTTTACCGTCTGGAAACCTTCTTAATAAATAAACAGTCTTTATTTTAAAGTGATCCTTTTTACGATTACTTAATAAACTCACATGATAGACCATTTCAAACATTTTAACAACTTCAAAGTCAAATTACTCAAAACTAGTATTCTCCAGTTAGTGTGTTCTGCCAGAACAGAGACGATATACTCATCCAGCATCCTCACGCAGGTGGAATATGTCAATATCCGAAATGATTTGGTTGAACAGAGTTATTGCCTTCCCAAACAGCATCACCAATGGCAGATTAGTTCTGCACCTTGGGAGAACAAACAACTAGTGTTCCCAATTTCTACGATAGGTATCAGGGACACACAGGTCAATACTACCAAGAATGGAAGCGTTTACGAGAATACGTGGACAACGTGGACAAAAGTATCCATAGTCTAAGTGGCCAAATATGTAAACATACCTAAGAGGGAGCCAGTTGGATAAAGCCTCGGATAGTATACATACAACCTCGAGTAAAGGAGTCTCAAAAAATCTTTTGAACTCGCTCCACCATAAGAAGCGATTTACGCTGCTGGCCGGCCGATTCTGAATCAAAGCAATCCACACTATACACATACCTTATCAAGTAGTTGTGTATATGTTACGCCGAACGTGCGAAATTGAATATTACATGAAATGGGCAAAATTTTGCCTAAATCATGAAAAATGCAAGCCCGTTGCCTTATTCATGAATTAGACAAAATATCTGAAGAGTGCGTGAATTCGGCAGTAATTTTTCTGCATAGTTCATGTATTGGACAAATTAGATAGTAGCGCTACGGTGGTATTTTTTGCAACTTAACTAAATGTAAGAAATGCTCTTGCATTGGTCAAAATGTACATATATTATCTATGGTCAAAATAGATGATCGCGCTCCGGTGGTATTTTTTGCAAGTAATCAAACTTAACAAATGTGTCAAATGTCGTCCTACAATGACGTTAATATCCATTTACTATGCGCAAAAAAATCTAATATAATATAATATAAAATATAAAAAATATAATATGATAACGGAAGAATTTTATTGAAAAGTATTTTTGCGATTTGATTCGTGCTTGGGTATCAAACGTGCAATGGTCGATTGAATGTTTGTGACAGTTTGTTGACACTTGATAGCTAACCTCAAAATGGACATTTAGTTGAATAGTTTAATTCAGAATTACAATACCTAACCTAACCTAACCTAACCTAACCTAATAATAATAATATTATATTATGTCCAATTATAACTAATAAAACCATCCGTATTAAATTTACTTTTTCTTCTGTCATGTTGACAGTTCAAGAATTCCATACCCTGGCGAATTCATGTACTCAGCAGAAAATTTACCTAATTCATGAATAAGGCAACAGGCTTGACTATTACATGAATTAGCCAAAATTTTGCGCATTTCATGTAATAGTTCATTTCGCACATTCGGTGTAACATATATAACAATATAATAAATATAAAAATATAATCTCAGTTGAGGCATGGTCTAAAAAGATCGTGGCTAGGCGATGCGCGGATTGCGGGTCGCGGGTGCAAATGACGCATGCCGACCGAAATATAATTTGTCATATAAATCCAGCATGCGTCCATTTAATGTTCTGTTTATTGTTCTATTAGTAACAATAATAATATATTCATTGACATGTTTTCTTTTTAAAGTAAATGGGTAACGTTTTTAGTCATCTTTACACGATTTAAGAATTAATACCCCCGTCGCCATCACGAAACAAATCGACGAGCAGCCACCTCGAAGTTTGGTCTCCGATTGGCGAGTAGGTATTGCGAAATCCCGTTCCACATACTGTTCAAAATTATTTGCCGTTTCACTGAAGTGCCTCATCGCAGATCGCCTTAAGTATTTTAAACGTTTTTCACATGGTGCAATTGGTAGCGCACTTGGCTTGAAAACAGCGGGATTAATGGTTATAGGCCGACCGTGAACGGTTTTTTGATAATATTATAAGATACATGGATAATAAAATTCACGACATTGTCGTCTGTCATGAATAATGGGCATACATTGTTCCAGAAGTTTTCAGGAATGGCCAAGTTATGGAGGGAAATAACGTCCCTAGAATATCATCCTTTCTCCGTTTTAAGCCCTATAAATTCTGATAAAAAGCCACACATTCTTGTACTATTTTCTGTTTTATACGATGAAAATGGTCGCCCCGTGAGCAATTTTATTCAGTTAAAACAGTATTTGCTCGATCAAAAAATAACTGTACTGTTAAAACGGTAGGTTTACGCAGGTTCAATTGAATTTTTAAAAAGTACCAACACTTTGTAGTCTTAGTTTAATGAAAACAAATACGTATAACTGACAGAGGGAATGGGACGACTGGCCTCCGGACAATTGGACGCCGCACTATCGTAGACACGTGTAGACGAGGTATTTTAATCAGTTTCTATCTACTACTTAGTAGTTTGAATTCATTTTACTCTTAACATAATGTATTCTTTATCGCGGATTGAGAATTACCATACCTAAGGCTTTATATAAAATAAAAAACCCTTTTTTCGTTGGAACTTAAACATATTCACGATTTAATCATTGTTTACGTCTGCATATTTACATTTTCACCAAATATTAAATCATAATAATTATAATCATTGAAATATAAATAATAATATTGAATATTTTTTTTAAAGTACCTGTAAGTACCTAACGTCTATTTATTATAGAATTCCGTGGCGTCCAGTTGTCCGGTGCCAAATCGTCCTAGAACCCTGACAGACTATTAGTGTGCACTATTTGTGTCGGATCTCAAGGGTCTAAATCCACCCTTCGCCACGACTACCTACTTACTTAGGTACCAATATTGTTTTTCCATCAAAATTATAACGAACAATTGTTACCGCCACTCCTTCTTGATGAAAAAATTAGCTCGTGATCAAAAACAAGCTGGGATCCCTGATTTAAATACTGGTGTACCTACTCCTGTTACCAATATTCGCTCAAATAGTTGCTACACATAATAAGGTTTGTAAATGATAAACTCCCATAAGCTTCGAGCAAATCTACTTGCTTGGCAGCTACATGTCTATTTTTTAGTTGTAAAATATGAACCCCTTTGGTTCACTTTGCATTTAGCAATAATGTTGATAATATGCACCTGACATCCCATCAACCCCTTCCCTTATAATGATTTAATTACCTGCAGTTTTATCGCATAATATTATAATAATGTTGTTGTCATGTGTCGTAAACGCATAGGGATAAAGTAATTAAAAAGGATCTGCGGTACTACGAAATACCCACCGAAAAACTCGTTTTAATTACCATTTCCCTATCTTATAAGTTAAATTAACATTATATTATGTATCAGGATAACAGAGTAGAACGTGCATACGCTTTCCGTTGCATTTAGAAATATTATTCAGTGGGTAGATAATTGACTGGGCATGTTGTTTTATTGGTGAACACTAATTGACATGATAGCCCTTTGTCTTGTCTAGTTGTGCACTGCATTCACTAGGCAGGATAGAGCCAATTTAGATTATGTGGTAGGGACACCATTTAACTAGGTACGTATTATATACATAGGTGTAAGTAACGTATAGTCATATATATACAATATAATATGAATCTGATGAAGAGAAATTATAGATAATAAATTGATACCTATTATTTCTTTTAGGGAACCAAAAGATTGGATGGAATTAAAATAACAAACCAATAAGATGCAAGCCTTTTTTATTCAGATAGATCGACCATAAACATATTATTAGGGTGAACAAAAGTGACTAATGGATCTATGTTGAAATTAGCCGGCTCTCACATCTAAACTCGCCTCGTCTGCCGCACAGCCATAAATCAAACCTTCCGGTGTTGCATCTGATGACTGCGCACATCTACCTATTGACAGTCGTACGTAACCTTCGAAAAGACGTATATATATTTGGATGTGGCGATCGGCGAGCCGGTATAGGAATGACCAATTAGTATGTGTTTATATGCGTCCTGGCGTATTCTACTCGCAGCCCGAGAAGCATGCAACTTGTCAATTGCAACAGTAGATTTTTTTTCAAAGTAAAAAGTCGCATTCGACCAATCTGTGGAGCTCCATTTCGCAACGTGTGTTTCGTGAATAACGATGACGTCACATCGACGTATTCGACACGTTACAGCTGGACGAGTTTTGATATGAGAGCCAGCTTAGCTGTAGATAATTTAGCACTGCACCTATACGCAGATAAACACTGAAACTTGCATTCGTTATGCATTGTTCTTCTTCTTATTGTGCCATCCACTAGCGGAGGTCAGCCACCATCAAGGCGATCTTATCTTTGTCGTCTGCTACCCGGAACAGTTCGGTGGAGCTGCACTCGTACCAATCACGGAGGTTCTTAAGCCACGAAATGCGGCGCCGTCCTCTACTACGCTTCCCATTGATCTTTCCTTGAATGACGAGTTGGGGAATGCTGTATTTTTGTCCTCTCATAATGTGGCCGAGGTATTGTAGTTTCCTGGTTTTGATACTACGTAGAACTTCTTGGTCCTTCCCCATTCGATTGAGAACTTCAACATTTGTCACCCGATCAGTCCAAGGAATTTTGAAGATGCGTCTATACGGTATTTATGGTTAAATAAATTAATAAAAAATGTTAAGATTTACTTATATAATTCCATTTTACAAACATATAACACACCTGCAACCTGCAGGATTTAATATCTTTTAAATTATCATTCTGTACCTAATTGAACATTCCTACATGACCATTTCCAACACGAAACATGACTTGTACAGGAACTAAGACATCCATCCATCCACCCATTTATTATCAGGGGTTGGTATCCGGGATAAATTGCCACAAGTGGGAAAATAATGATAATTTTACAGTAATGAAGGTTCAATAAAAAAATAAATAAAATTGCGCATGTTTATTTACAGCACAATAATATATAAATTTGATATTTTTACTTTATTCTCCATACAAATGGAATGAATGAACTATTTAGAATTGAAATACTTTTGAAAAACACTTTTAGCTCGATGGGTAAACAAATTCATTTTGGGGTAATATCTAGTTTGGGTAAACAACCGCCATGGTTCAATGTAGAAACTTGGAAAACAATTATTTGTATGTCTCTATCAATTCAAAGCAATACAAATATTTCAGAAATTCAAATAAATGCAGTATATAATAATAACATGCACCATTGATCAATCTAAAACGCTTATTTTGAGCAATGAATGTCTCCCTTTACGCATTGTCGCATTTAATGGGTAAAATATCATGTTGTTTTTCAAAAGATCTATTGCGCATTTGAATTCATAGCTGGCCAGCACATAATTGAGTTAATGGCTGACAACGAAAGCTCGTAAAACACGCGTAATTCTAACAGTAGATATAGTAATAATGTAGGTAGTTCCTTTCCCCTGTTTGTCGTGTCACTTGTATAGATAGATAGAGAAATCAATCAAGTCAATATGTAAATTAGTCCCTATGTTACGTTACAATTGATTTACAATATGTTCACAAAATCAGTGCTACGTAGGTATCTAAAAAAACACAACTTTTTAGGAGAGACAAATAACAACTTTATTTTCTCAGTTTTAAATTCAGAAATAAATTTTCTTCTATGGAATAATATTATCCATTTAGTATAAACACAAATATTTTCATAAAAAAAATGTTATGTTTCTTCAATCTATCGCACTACATTGTGGACCGATCAGTCATATTGTCGAAGATACGAGAATGCGTTGCAACTTTACTGTGAATCACACCACAATATTACTGCAGTAAACACGTATCTTGACTTACGAGAAAGAACTCCAGTATAATCATCTGTCGAAATTCAGTATTCTGTGTACTTACAGACACGTAAATCAAAATACAAGTTTATAATAATCATAAAAGTCTTGATACGATTTTTTTGCATTGTTTAAAAATCTATTATGTCATAAAATATAAAGTATGTTTTGAGATACATGTTAGCGGAATATGTACGTATTCAAATTTGGAATTCATTAAGTACATCAAACAACTCAAAACTGACAAAAATTGAGATACGTGTTTGTAGAAAATTAGAGACGATATCCATAGTTACCGAGTCAACATGATAACACGAGATGATATCAAATAACCCTAATAATATGGTCTACATTGGTTATTAAAATGGGTTTGTGGCGGGCGGGCGTACAAAGTGCTGGGAACATTTTACAAAGAGCATTATGTAACAGGGCGGCTGAAGTAGAAGGAGGTAGAAAGTGCTCGATGGTAGTTAGGTTAGTACACATAACACGGCCCTCTCGCTCGGCCAGTTCGCGCCGCGACAAATGAAGCCATTTGTATTCCGCATTGAAGCCGGCACATTAAACACGGCTACAGTGCTGAGTTACGTTCCACATTCAAAGGTATGAACCCCTAATACCTATGAGTGTTTTTATGTTTAATGGAAATTTTATTTTCAAAGAAAAATGTAATAAACCAAAATAACCTAATTATTTCTTTCAACGTAAAAAATTTTCCGTATAATTCGCCCTCTGCTACGAAACACTTTATTTTAGTAAACACATAAAACCGGAAAATACTTAATGGAAATTGGTTTTAAATTCCTAATGATTTGTAGTTCGTTTGGTTGTATGAGAAGCTTGACTTGACAATTGCATTAGTGTGTGTGTAAGCCTTGAGGAGGACTTCATCAGTCAAACAAAACGTGCGATAGCTTAAGAATATTAGTTAACAATCTCTCTCTTTCTTATCCCCTCATAACTGAGGATCGAGATCGGTCTAGAATACTGGCGAATCCTAAACTAGCTTTTCCCACCTGCCGTTGTTATCTGACACCAGTGCCGAAGGGTGGAGGTAGGCTGTAAATATCCGCCATAAATAGTACACACTAAACTTTAGTCAGTCATACGTATTTGTTTTCATTGAAATAATAAGTAGGTACCTACTACAATTTACAGACAGTGTTTGTTAGTTTTTAAAATTCAATTAAACTCTGCGAATACCCAGTAATACTAGACAATACTCAAAAACTAATCTATCTATAAAATATCCAAAATTATGCAATTAAATCATACATAACTTTGGATATTTTATAGATAGAATAATATTTTTTATCTATTGTAGTTGGTTTAGGCAGGTTTTATGAATTTAAAAAAATAAACAACGATATGTGAAATATGTATTTTTAATCGAACGAAAACATACAAAGTATGAATAAAAATTTGTGCACAATTTTGTCGTATCGCCTAAAGCTAACAAAACTATTATGGTTTGGAGTGGGCAAGGTATAATTGATTTTGAAAAACTAACCAACACCATCTTTAAATTGTAGTCTTACTTCAATAAAAACAAATACGTATGACTAACAATGTTTAATGTGCACTATTTATGGCAGATCTTAACAGCTTACATCCACCCTTCGCTACTGTCTGAAACACTAATAAAAACAACAATTAACATTTTACGGCTGCTGAGTATATTTTCCCATGAATATCACATTTTTCTGAATCAAGCGTTTAAAAGTAATCCCATTCAAAACCCACTGAATTCTTACGGATTCTTTTGCGTTGGCATTTTAAATCGTTGCCAATCTCATATTGAACGTTTATGCGCGAGGAAGCCATTTTATTTATTGGTTTAAATTATTCAGCGACGCCGCTCGATAAATTCAATACAATAATAATGTCTCTCTCCGCTTTGAATAAAAATATTTAAAAAATCGCCATTTTACCCGGTTCGAGCCGAAAACGAATTATGAAATTATCTTTTATTGGCGTGTGATTCGTAATTTATTCATCACGTTTTTGTGTCGCTGGATATTTTACGTGACGGCAACTTTTTCGTGTTGTATTTCTTTTCTTGTATAATGCGTTATGAGTCGTGATGTCAAATTTAATACAGGTACAAAATACAATCCATTATGACAGTGGTAGCTAACCTATGGCATGCGAGATGATTTTGCATGGCATGCGAATGTTTCATTTTGAGGAGAAAAAATACCTATAATAACAATAATTAATGACAGATTGCATTGTATACAAAATAGCAGGTAAATACTCATAAATAATAAGCATTGCGTTTAATATAAATATGTAATTGGATATGTCGGTCCTTAGGCTTTATCCGTCACATAATATTATCGCAATAACCTCGTCAGGCGGCGGGGGAAGTCGTGCCACGAGCCTCTGATTTTGATCAATTTACAATACTTGAGACCAACCACTGTCGCAAGAGAATGCCTGAGTAATTTTGGTGTCAATTTGTGCGTAAAGAATCAATCTAAGAAAAACAATAACAAAAAAAAACATTTCTACCCACAAAAATGGCTGTACCAAATAAGAAAATATCATGAAATTCATGAAAAACTGCTTGACACGTCAGACAGTTGACAAATAAAATTTGAGAAATTTTGGCACGCGCACGTAAAAAGGTTCGCCAACCCTGCATTATGACAACCCACTTTGTTATCTTAATACTGTAATGTTTTTTTACATTATTGTATTGTATTGTATTGTCATGCAATGATACTTATTTAAATAATATTTTTATTAATAACATAGTTTGAACTACAATAATAGGGAACCTTATAAACGTTTAGTGCCTACGTAGTAGTAGTAGTAACAGTAAACAGTAGTTGCATTATCTCGTGAGCATGTAACTATTCTATAATACAGCAGTTTTGGAAAGCCTTGCCCTTTATCGTACGTAGTTGAATTGGTTAATTTCTTTAATGGTGTTGGCAAGACATTGTATTAATTAAATTAAATACACATTGTTCGAATGACTAGGTTTTCTGGGTTGTCACCATGTGTATTTCGACGTTTCAGAAGCCATTCTGAAGAGATAATGCATCGAATGTAGTTCACGGGAGGGGGGGGGGTGTACGTATGTACTGTGTCAGTAATACCAGATTGGATGCGCTCAAAGAACCAGCCGTAACTCATGATAGTTTTAAACATAGCCCACAGCCTTGATATTGTCAGAATTACGCTATATTTCGATGGCGTCTTTTACAAAGCGCGACAAATACTCATTATTCCCGTTCAATATCTTAATCTCAAGTCAGATTTGTGGTCTGTGTCCAAAGAGTGTTCGGCAATCGCTGACATTGTATAATAATATATTAATCTATATACCCCCTCGTATTGAATCACGCTTTTCACCGTTCGCGAGGTTTGGCCAATGTACATCTTCAGACATTCCCGACAGTTTATCTCATACACAACTGCAGTCTCTAAACACTGCAATATTTTAAATACCGTTTCAATATCGTGTTTCCCTAGTATTCTGGATTTACAAATCCGCAATATGAAATTAGTTATAGGTAATGTAGGTATTCCTATCACGGCCCCCACATCCTGAAGCAGGCCCCTATACCTGTTAAGAGCAGAGTGATACTATATACACAATGGAACCCCATGGTTCTGCAAAGTAAAGTTAAAAACGTGCTGCGTATTTTTAGCGATTCTTCGTATTTTTATATAAATTCACTTGAATTACTGATCGCGACCCCCTTTCGCGATAGTCAAGTAACATGCGCCCTTGAAATAATTAAAATAAATTTGTACATGTGAATTATCATTTAATTATATCAATCATATCACACCTAATTGCACCACCAGTCAAATTAATTTTAATTGAAATATGCGACTTTTTTACTATCAGAGCAAATTTGTGGCGTGTGTTTATCTCACTTAACTGGTCGACCTGTCATGCCGGGCCCCCTCTAATCTCGGGCCCCCGGCTAGAGCCCTGTCAGCCCCCTCCACCCCTTGTGGGGGCCATGATTCATATTATGTATATGTATGCTTCGTATAATCCTAATGTGACTTCCTTCAACGTCTTTGGTCCTTACATATCTACTTAACACATCTTGAGCGGGAAGGGTATTTCTACCCGCGCGCCGTACCGGTGCTCGTCGGCGGGACGGGTAGAAATACCTTTTACGCCGGCTCCACTTGAAGTGCGGGAAAGGTATTTCTACCCGATTATTGCATACGAATATTTTATGTCAACGGTTTGAAAATGTTTCAAACTACACACACGTCTACAAAAAAAAATAATTTACCGTCGATTCATTTACTTACACACACACTCTTGCGCAGCCCAAATGAGAGCTTGTGCGTAATCAGGAAATTTGTTTAGAGTCACTAAATCAGCGAACTATATTTCTGTAGACGATAAGAATGCTAAAACTATATGCGTCTTCTTTTTACACTTGTTTATTTTTTGATGGGTGAGCAGGAAGACAACATTTTGTGAAATATCGATGTATTCTTTAAACATGGTTTGTTCGCTGTACTGTGAATGCGATTATATGTATATTTTTATGATGTGTGATAAATACATAGGCCTCCTTTTCATACTATAATATTATCCTTTGTGAGCGAGTGAAAAGACGACAATTTGTGATAGACGGAATGCATTCTTCGCACTTGTGTAAGTGATATTGTGCGGTGCGATAACGCTGGTATGCGAGCGGAGCAATAAATTATAACATAAGTGGAAACCAATGTTATTTAGATGTCTGTAATCTACTACGATCTATATTGAATATCAGTATTGAATTTTCAGTCTTGAAATACGGCGCTATAGAACGGGTGTGTTTTTACAAGTGAAATATATTTAAGTAATCGATATTTTATTTAATCTTTAAAAAATGGCTTCAGACAATTATGAAAGCGATGACGAAATATTTGCCGATAATTTGTCTGCCTATTCGGGTGAAGATTTACCAGAATTAGGCAGCGACAGTGATAGCGACAGCGATAGTGAAGAGTTCCCTCGCACGAGAAGGGTACCAGTGATACCGTTACAAATCAGTGATTCTGAAGACAGTGAAGTGGAGGAAGAGGAAGTCATGGAATGGTCTGAAATAGACAACCCACCGCATATTGAACCATTTTTAGGCAACGTTGGTATTTGCGTAGCACCAAACAATTCTGAAAATGTGATGGATATAGTTAGTTTATTTATTGGAGATGATTTACTTAGCATGATGGTAGAGGAAAGCAATCGATACCGCACACAAAATGAATCCCGAATCAAGAAAATGAAGAAATCTATCAAATGGAAGCCTGTAAATCTTGGTGAGATGAAAAAATTCCTCGGACTCATTTTGCTTATGGGACAAGTTCGAAAAGACACAAGAGATGATTATTGGTCTACTGATCCGAGTATAGAAACACCAATATATTCTAAAACAATGAGTCGTGATCGTTTTAGACAAATTTGGCAATCGTGGCACTTTTCAAATAACGATATCATTACGGATTCCAGCGATCGCCTTGAAAAGATTAGGCCAATTATGACATACCTAATACCGAAGTTTTCTTCGGTTTATAAGCCTCAAAGGGAACTTTCTTTAGATGAAGGTATTATACCGTGGCGGGGAAGACTTGTATTTAAAGTATATAATGCATCTAAGATAATAAAATACGGTATCCTAGTGCGCATGGTCAGTGAAGCCACTACGGGATACATCTGTAATATGCTCATTTACAGTGGGCAAGGAAGACCACTATTAGACACCATCCAATTGCTTCTTGGTCCGTATTTAAATTTGTGGCATCATGTCTATATGGACAATTATTATAATAGTGTAAAAACCAGTGAAGCACTTTTAGAAAATAAAATTAGGACGTGCGGAACAATGCGAATAAACCGAGGCTTCCCAGAATGTTTTAAACACGTCAATCTTAGTGCAGGACAGAGTATTTTCCGTCGGCGAAAGGATGTATTGTTACAACTCTGGAAATCAAAGAGAGATGTTCGAATGATTTCAACAATACATCCATCTACCATTTTAGAGAGTCACAACACCGATTGGAATACGAGACTACACATTTGGAAACCGCTATGTGTTATCGAATATAATAAATAAATGAAAGGGGTTGACCGTGCGGATCAGTATCTCTCTTACTACTCGATCATACGAAGAACAAAAAAATGGACAAAGAGAGTTGTCATGTATTTGTTAAATTGTGCTTTTTTCAATTCTTTTAAAGTTTATAAAGTATTAAATCCGACCAAAAGGCTAACTTACAAACAGTTTTTGCGTAGTATAAGCAAATTTTGGATAGCCGACCATATCGTTGAAACCGACGCAATTTTGGAAGAAGCAGGGCCATCTACATCACGATTACCAAGAAGAGTGGGTAAAAGTGATCATCCTGGTAGGTTATCACTCGATATGAAGAAGCATCGAATGATAAAAATTGTTACAGATGGTAAAAAAAAATACCCACAAAGACAGTGTCGAGTGTGTTCGGTGCACAAAAAGAAAAGTTTGACTAGTTATATGTGTACATTTTGTGACGTCCCCCTACACAGGGGTGAGTGTTTTCATAAATATCATACTTTATCCAAATATTAGAATAATAATTTTTGTGCGGGAATTTATTTATAGTGAATGGAATATTTTTTACGAAACCTTCCTGTAAATATGTGATTAGCACCATGTACTTATGTTATTTTAAACAATTTGTTCTAAAAAGAAACACAGCACTGAGGAGCAATATATGGTGAGTGTGAATTCCAAATTTCATTTAAAAATAACCGATAGTTTGGAAGATAGAGCGATTTTTGTAAAATTCGATTTTATTTCAATTGCCGCTGGTTTTCGCCCGCTGCGTGTACCTGTGAATTTGTATTGAGGCCCGCGCAAAATGTGTTAATACCAATCTTATTATTAATTTGTCTCAAAAAATGCACCTACAAATTTTTATCAAATTTATACGTTCGACATCTATGAGATTAGATTAGATTGGTAGGGGAACAGACACTATTAGCAGGTAAGTATGTTCAATAATATGATCCAAAACGACGAGGAATGTATGTAATTACGGGGCGAGCTTTAAAAGCGAAACAAAAAGGCAGCCGAAGAATATACCAGGCGCTCAGATGTTTATCTTTCACGAAAGAAGGGAAAAGGAGCAACGGGTCGTGCGCCGGGGCAATAAATCGTCGACTGAAAATCCGACTACCCACTGGCAATTAGTTGCGAGTGGGGGAGGGAGGCGAAACCACTACCGGCTACAACTCTGAGCGCCTGATACTTTTGCGAACAAAAAACGTGTTTATTTCAATCTTCTCGGGCGGTTGAGTGCATCGCCGCAGCTTTACAATGTACGGTCTCGACGCCATTAATCTGTCTTAATGTCATCCGCATCCTGTGTTGACATTTTTTGAAACGGTTTTTTTTTTGCTCAGAAAAAAATATCCAATTCACAAGACACGTTGAAGCGAGCGCTCAAACTGACAACTACATTATTTTAACAAGATTTAAATTATAATCTGCATGCAATATGTATATAGTAGGAGGGAGGTACAAGCAGCGAACATTTAACAACATTCAGAATTTTATTTAATTAATGTACTGTACTCTCGTATAGACGGATAAATTTTCCGGAGATCAAAGGTGGAGTGGAAAACATTTGGAGTATTGGGACCAATGATCATTGATTGGGACAATACGCCAAAAATTTGGAGCTGAATGAATTAATAATCAAGTCAAAAGAGACCCCCAAAAGGTAGAGTGTACGTTTTATAACTTTGCACTTTTTGCTACGCTGATACGCCTCTTTGCCCGATTGATTACCTTGCATACAATTAGAGCAAATGATATACATTTTGTATTAACATATATGTAGTACTTAATAAATAAAGAAATAGATGATATGTATATGTAAAAACATATTTTTAGAATATATTACTTACATCATTTTCATCCGAGAACCGTAGTGCAAATTTATGAGGAATATACCTACTCTAACCATAAAGCGTGACGTGTTCAACTCTAACCAATGTATTCTTCCAATAACAAAGTGTGTTTTGACGAGATGAATTGTTGGGCATAATACTAAAAAATCTAAAAATAAATAAATAGGAAAGGGTCCATTCAAAAGTATATAAGTACATGATAAATGAGCCTCATCCACAATAATTCTCAACGGTAACCTTTGTTCTCATACCAGGATGTTCCTATATGATTTTCTCTAACATGGATGCGTCTGTAATTGTTTTCATTGCTACTAAGACACTATTGGGCCTCATGGCATGTGTAGTGCAGGCATGTCCAACAACAAATTGGCTGTTGTCCATTATCAAAACTGACGATGATCTACTACACTCTCCCATTGTATTTGTTCAATTTAAACACACGTATTATATTTCGCTGAAGACACTGAGGCTTTAAAAATTAAATATCAACACTTTTACGATCACGAGAAATACATACCTACTGAATATCCTATTCGTCGTGAAAATGATAAGTGTCGGTCATCTTTTAAATTAAACACTCATCGTCACATATTTTCCTACTGGATAAAGAGTATAACTGCACCGCGAATGTAAAATGAGCTACGCCTCTGTTTAAAGAGCGGAGATTCTTATCTTCTCCTTTACTCACTGCTGCGGCAGGAGGTGATATTATACTATAATTTATATGCTTTTTGCATTTTCATGTCGATATAATGTGATCGACCAAAACCCATCCCGCGATCGACGCGTTGTTGAACATGCCTTTTGAAGCGTATACAATGAAGGAAACTACGATGGGGAAATATAGGTACAATAAGACTTTTGAGTTTTAGATGGGGTGTGGTTAATAAACGTTGACTCTTAGGCATAAAGCCCACCAAAAAAGCGCTCGGTGCGCTCACTACTGAGAAGGCCCCCTCCCACCCGCGCATTACCCTTCACCTATGTAATAAGGAGCTCAAGGAGCACAAAATAATTATTATTATCAGCGTCTCTCATAACAAAGCAATAAAAATATTATTAAATTTCTCGGGGCATGTAATTAATATCGGACACGCAATAACTAAACAAAGAGTTCACTGTTCTTAAATAATGGCTTCTCGCCCGTCTATCGATGACGCTTCGAGAGCGTGATTTTGTTTGCCGTGTTCAATGAATGGACTACGTTGTATTTTCGTTAATTCGTATCGTTGAGAAGCCAAAAACGGTGACTCATGGGGCAGGCGGGCACAAGGCGTCGTCAAATCCAGTGTGCGCTGGCGTATTTGATTACGTTGTATTTTCGATGATTCACATAGAAAATGCGCGAGCGCCCCGTAAGCCTGCTTTAGTGGACTTTATGCCTTACACACATATTACATGCAATTACAAATATAACCAGTGATATTTTAAAGTAGAATCAGAGAGTTTTCAACATTACAAATTAATGGCACATAATATGCTGACCTTAGTAGATTATAGAAAAATATGCTGACATACCAAATAGGAACGCAGATTGTATTTATGTAGAAAAATATGTCAATTTATTGAAATTATCACCAAAACAGAATAACAATGATAAATTACAATTAAGCTATAGAAATCTGTCGTGATGTTTTTACTCCTGACGATTTGATTTATTTGGCAATCGGGTAAAAGAATCTCCCAATTCTGACAAATTGGCATGAAATTGTTATCTACGAGAGCGAGGTCCGAAAACGAGTGGGCAGAGCGGTTGAAAAAAAACATGATTTAGCATAATAATATTCATTCAATAAGTCAATGTCTTTGCCACATATACCTATTATAATGAATAAATTATTTATTAATGAAATTATCGAACGCAAAAAATATATATTTGCGAAAAATATTAGATGAGATGAGGCCAGAAGATTTATAAGGGCAATTCTTATTGCATTTGGTTAAAGATTTAAATAGCAGGAATGAATAGTCAACGTTTTTGTACCTACCGCCCACTTTTGTATCTCTGTTAGTAGTTAAATTTTCTAACCGCCCACCGGTTCCACCGTAATGGTGATTTATAAAGTAGGAAAGTAACTTTACTTTATAAAATTTATAAAGCAGAGTTACAGCAAGTTAAAGCATATAATAATAATTACTTACCAAACACTTTATGTCAGACTTTCGCTAAGTTTGGCAGAATAAATCTTTATAAAACAACTAACTGTAGTTAAATCTATCTTTTTATTTATACTTTGCATAGATAGAATCATGAAGTCTGATGAAATAACATTTAATTAATTTAATAATAGCATATTTTCTGAAATTTAAATTGTCACGGGTAATTTTATGAAAACAATGAAAATGTTTTTAAAACCCCTACCGCCCACCATGGAAGCTGGAACGACTACTAGTGGGCGGTTGGACCAGGTTGACTACCCCTGATTTAAAGGATGTTCAAAATGAATATAATCTTCTCTTCCTCTAGGTCTAGATATAGCTATCGGCTGTTTTTAGTTTTTTTGCTGGCTTCCTTCCTGTAAACAGACAAGAACCGTGCCACCATTCCACGGTGAATGTTATACGGCGAACTGCATACGTACAAATCTCCGGACACGGGTTAGGTTATGTTAAATTTTTTACCGAAATTGGCTATGAAAATTGCCGCTGTTCCCGCCTGGCTTCCAGTAAACAGACTTGTACCGAAATCAACAATTCAAATATATTAGATAATAATGTTTTCACACAAGGAGAAATCAATAAATACATGTAAATAATTTACTTATAATAAGCGATCATATTATAGTAAAGAAGAGTTTTTTTTATTAATATTCATGAACAAATAATTATTAGCATAAACAATGAATGGAAAATAGATAACATTAAAAAAATATCTGCGTACGTGTAAAATATACCTATACCATTAAAACATGGCCGTATTTTATTTAGCATTATAATTATTATAATTATTATAAAAGTCAAACAAATTGATACAAAAAGCAGCTCTTTATAACAAATTATGCAAATTCACCCGCATAGAATAAATTAATGAATAATAATTAACAACATTGTAAATGAAAACATTAGTGGGAACACTGTCAACAAAACGGTTGTATTTTTTTTTGCCCAGATTGATTTTGTGAATAGCGATCGAGCTAATTTGCATTTTGTGACGAAATAGCATTGACAACATGCACGAATTGTATTTCAATTATGTATGATTATTATTCAGTATCTGAAAATCAAAAACAGAAAGAAACTATCGAATGCTAAAATGCAATATTTGTACGATTCGTTTAAAAGATATTAATGTATATTTCCGTGGGTAGGTAGCAGCAAGCAGCGTTGCCAGATAATTATTTTACCATATCGGGATTTTGACCATTTCAAATAAAAAAGGAGCAAAAAACGGGACAACCTAAAGACGCATAGTTCTATACTTCTACTGTTTATTTCAATCATAAATGACAACACAAACTACAAATATTTTCAACTACATTCCAAAATAATATATTAAACAATATTTTTCTCGACACTCGCCAATTTTTACTTGGCAGAAGATTTTACTTCCTGAAGAGTTTCTTTCTGCTGCTAAATATATTGGTAAAATTCAGCAACAATTATAATCATGTTGAATTGAACAAATAATGTAGATTGTATCAACTCAATAGAACATCGGCTGTTTCTTGCATTTTTGACAATTTTAAACTCATCTGAGAAAATACCCTTTTGGTATAACAATTATTAGATATATTAGTATGTTTAAAATAAATGAAATTAGCTTGAATATATTTTTAGTCTTTTTTTCCGGGAATAACTTGAATAACTGATTCCATTTCTTTGCAGCTGAATCCTTCAAATTTTTCGTAATCACATCAATAGAAGGTTTCAGCGAATTCATTTTTTCATATATCACGTTCATGTATACTTCCCCAGTTAAATTTAATATAGCCACCGCATTATTTATTATTTTGCCTTAACCTAAAATCTGTCATATCTGTATTTGTTGAATAATCGTGAATTTAGATCGAATCCCGCGCGGGACAAACAATTTTTGCTTAAAAAACGAGACGTCCCGCAAAAATTGGGAATCAAGAAATTTCATAAAATATCAGGATAGCATAAAAAGTTATTTGATTCTCAAATAAACCAAGCTGTAATAATATAAACAAATTTGAAATATAGAACATTTGAAACAAAAGAATGAATAAGTACTCCTGTCAAATTAGAACTAAAAATAAATACTTTTAATTTATTATGTATTTTGTATGCCAATCTAAAAGGACTGTTTCCCATTCCACAGAGTTATTAAAATAGCAACGAAAGGCTTCGAAGGCAAAGAACGTAGAAGCGTCTGAAGAGATTATATCGGAGAATCGACCCCGTTTGGCAGCCGACGAGAAAGATATCAGGCAAGCCGAAGGGAGAAAGAGACTTGGGCGGCTCACAATAACTATGGATAAGGTCCAATTTTTTTTGTTTCAGTGGCTAGATAAAACGGACTTCTTGTGTGTTAATATCACAATCGTAGCTCTACAATTTTCCGCATAAATGACAATACTAGTATGGTGGCCGCGCGGCATAAGCGTTGGACTATCACGCTGTGGGTCTCAGGTTCGAATCCTGGGTCTGGCAAGTACACATACTGTTTTACTTAAGTACAGGTTGAGCAAGTGGCTGACATTTGCTAACATTAATTTGCTAATATGAATAAAGCCTGAATATACTTTATGTTTCGACTATTTATTTAAATTGATCCATGTACTATCAAAATATGGTAAATATACAGTGAAAACATTCCTGAATTTTACAAAAATACTTTTAACTTTGGGTCCAAATATCTCAGGATCCATTTTGATAGACTTGATCCATAATTATTGTGATCCACCCAGATTGTTGATAACAATATAGCTCTGCATTGGAAACGTCACAAGAAATAACAGTGTACAGGGCTAAAAAAGATTAATTCCGGTTGATCATAGAATTTTAATTATACATATTTTATCTACGATGTGATTGGTAGGATCAGGCTAGCAGAAGGCAGAAAAAATAACGTATGATAAAAACTCTCCTCTAAAAAGTGCTCCAGGAGACAATGGAGTATAAGTTAAGAAAGCCGTTCATCCAACAGTGGATATAGTGGATCGATCCCAACTGACGGTGATGTGAAAAGTATCAGGCAAGCAGAACACAACAAGAGGTATTGGTGTTTAATACAACTCTTCATTTTAATAAATCGTTGCGAGCATTCATTCGTCACTGGATCGACTGACTACATCATGGCCCCCACATCCTGAAACGGGCCCCCAGGCTAGGATCTTTGGCGGCCCCCCCTACCTATCGCTAAGGATAAAGCCAGTGTGATGCTCCACAGTAGCGTTTTCCAAATGGTGTACGCGGTAAAATTAATGTGTATATTTTAGTGTGTTTTTTTTATATTTCAATACATCCATTTGAAATATGGAGTTGTCGAGTATCGATACGCAAATAAAAATTGTATCGTACAAACACATAATTCCGATTCATAACATTACCGAATGAAAGTATTTATATCACTTATCTGGTCGACTCGCCACGCCCGGGCCCTTCCTGAGCCCGGGCCCCCAGGCTAGAGCCCTGTCAGCCCCCCCTTTGTGGGGGCCATGGACTACATATTTATGATGAATCGTAAAAATATTCACCAAACGATATGTGAATTGTATCAGGCAAGCAGGAGGCAGACAGAGATGATGTTAATATAACTCTCCCCCTAAAAAACGTTGCGAGAAATAACAGAGGGAAGTTCGGACGATCCGGCTCGCAGCATATTAATGGAGATATAGCGTGCGTCGTTATGTTGTTTTCGCGGGAATATTATTGCCGCCATTTGCGTACTTTTGTACGTGCTCGTATTATTAATACGAACGATAACCTCACAGAAAAGTGTTTCAGTGGAAGTCGCGCAAGTACTCGACTTACTTTTATTTAGTTTCATATGCTTTAAAAATTTAAATATTAATAATATCATACATTCGATATTATATTGTACACATCAGTGGCCAAGGGTGGAGGTAGGCTGTTAAGATCCGCCATACATGGTGCACACTAAACTTCGTCAGTCATACGTATTTATGGTCATTGAAATAAGACTACAATAAATTTACAGATGGTAGGTATTGGTTAGTTTTTAAAATTCAATGAAAAACCAAGCCATAATAGATAATAATCAAAAAGACTCGTATATCTACAGTATCTATAAAACATCTAATATTATGCAATTAAATCATACATAACTTTTAATATTTTATAGATAGAATAATATTTTGTATCTATTTTAGTTTGGTTTAGGCCTTAATGAATTTAAAAAAAATGAACCAACAATTATGACGTGTAATATGATGTATTCTTAATTCAACGAAAACAAATAAGTATGAATGAAAAGTGTCCAGAATTTTGTCGTATCGCCCAAAACATTCCAAAATTATTATGATTTGGTTTAGGCAGGGTTTAATTGATTTTTACAAACTAACCAATACCATCTGTAAATAATTGTAGTCTTAGTTCAATAAAAACAAATACGAATGACCAACAAACTTTAATATGCACTTACGGCGGATCTTAACAGTCTACCTCCACCCTTCGCCACTGGTACACATATTATAGTACTAATCAGGGAACTCAGAAATAATGGGAACTGAAATACTTAACGGGTAGAGCAGCAGGCAACCGATCTCGAGCGTGGAAGAATACGTCATACTTTACGTAGAATACTGACAACTGCTCTCGGTTTATGCATTGACGCTTATTTAATATTGGTGTATTGAAAATTGCAACACACAATTGCACATCTATAATGCGTGGGTAATTTTCGTAAGACACTCACATATTCAAATATTTAGTGTATTGGAATATAGCCTATAGGAATCCTATTTATACATCTGTTCTGTGATCCTAATCAAAAAAATGGTATCAAACCAATTTTCAGGAAGGTTTATTTAGTAACTAACCAGAACAAAGTAATATTTTGTAAATTAACTGATTGGAATTGAAACAACGAATAGTTTATAATATGCGCCATCTTTATTTCGATTTATCAACGATAATTCAATTATTCCATATTGAGACGCCATTTGACGATGTATCTCTCTAACCAAATCATTTCAGGATAGCCTTTCAAGCATTTTCACTCGTCACCAAGGAGTATTGTCAGATTATACCATCGGGTTCAGCAACTTTATGACAATAATAATAACAACTTTATATATGGAAATTATTGCTTCCGTGAAATATAAAATATATTGAAATGATTGGGGGTTTTTGTCATTAACAGCGAACCAATCGAACGTGTGACCCATTATAAATATTTAGGTACATGGGTCAATGAGAAATGGGACCAGTCTCAGGAAATAAAAACTAGAATTGAGATCGCAAGCAGCGCCTTTCTCAAAATGAGACGCCTCCTTAGCAATCGAGATCTTAACCTATGTCTGTGACTGCGTATGGTACGTTGTTATGTTCTCTCAATTCTTTTCTATGGTATGGAAGTATGGACGCTAAACCAAGATATGTCACGGAGACTTGAAGCTTTCGAGATGTGGCTGTATAGACGCATCCTAAAAATTCCTTGGACTGACCGGGTGACAAATGTTGAAGTTCTTAATCGAATGGGGAAGGACCGAGAAGTTCTACGTAGTATCAAAATCAGGAAACCACAATACCTCGGCCACATTATGAGAGGACAAAAATACAGCATTCCCCAACTCGTCATTCAAGGAAAGATCAATGGGAAGCGTAGCAGAGGACGGCGCCGTATTTCGTGGCTTGAGAACCTCCGTGATTGGTACGAGTGCAGCTCCACTGAACTGTTCCGGGTAGCAGACTACAAAGATAAGATCGCCTTGATGGTGGCCGACCTCCGCTAGGGGATGGCACAATAAGAAGAAGAAGGGGTTTCTAAAAGGTGCAGTCAAAAATATTGAAATTCGTGACTCTTGAATCCACGATCCGAAATCATCTGCCTATAGTCTAAGGCCGTTACGCATTTTCACACATGTCACAATTTGTGTAATGACATCAAAAAACTGATGAAATTGTGCGTTTTGATTTTGACAACAGCTATGAAATAGGTCCACCAAGTTTTGGTGCAAACTTTGTGCCTGGCTTTTTACTAAAGATTGGCTACTTATAGGTGGTATGTCTGTGCTTGATTTGGAAAGTGTTGAGTATGTTATAAAGACTACATTTTTGTTTTAGAATCTAACGTCTAGTTTAAATCTATCAGTTGCGAAGGATGGAGGTAGACTATTAAAATTCGACATAAATAGTGCACATTTTTTCAGTCATACTTATTTGTTTTCGTTGAAATAAGAAATATAAACATTTTACAGCTGATGGTGTTGTTTTTTTTAATTCATTATGCTCTGCCTGACCAAACCATAATCGATAAAAATATTCTTATATAATATATAATAACTAAAATTATGTATGGTTTAATGCTTAATGGCTTATTTTTTGATAGTTTACAGATAAATGAATATTTTTTTGAGTAGGTAGTGTGGCACCCCCGTATGGACCCCATTTGGGGATGTCTCTGTGTATCTGGAGAGGCCCGAATCGGTATCAAACCCAACAAATAGTAAAGCGCTGATTACGGAAATAAATAATAATAACAGAGCCGAGCCGGCAATACCGTAAATTATGACCGTTGGAGATATTGCAACGTCGCCGTCTTTCGCCAACGGCTCTCGTTGAAAAGCGAAAACACAAGATGGCCCGCAGAACGCTACAAACAGCTAAATCGCGAACACGCCAATTTCGTCCTCCGTAAAATTAAATTATTAAAAATGTAACTATAATATAATATTAACTTAAATATACATTGCCGTTTCTAAAACAATTCCGGTGTGTTATTTGTTCACCTCCAAATCCTAAAATACAGACGAAAAACTATACTAAAGATAAAAGTGACAGTTTGCTAATTACAACAGAACAATTAATGATACCCACCTTCAAAAAAACCGGAACTGAGCTAGACCAGAAGTGTGGTGGTTTATCAGTAGGTACATTTATTATCTATTATGAATTGTTTTATGCAGGGTTTAATTAAATTTAAAAAAAACTAACAAACACTATCTACACAGTTATAGTCTTAGTTCAATGAAAACAAATACGTTCGACTGACAAAGTTTAGTGTGCAATATTTATATCGTATCTTAACAGCCTACCTTCACCCTTCGCCACTGATATCTACAATAGTGAATAGGTATTATTCATTCTTTCTATGGATACTAAATAGTTAGGCGTAAAACCCACTTAACGCAGCAAGTGTGGCTCTCGCGCAAAATTTCACAAGTGGCGCGTAAATCAACGAATATACAACGTAATCAAATACGCCAGCGCCCACTGGATTTGACGACGCATTATGCGCGCCCGCCTCATGAGTCATCGTTTTTTGGCTTCTCGGCGATACGTATGAACGAAAATACAATGCAGTCCATTCATTGAACGCGGCGAGCAAAATCACGCTCAGGAAGCATCGTCGATCGACGGGCGAGAAGCCATTATTTAATAACAGAGAACTCATTGTTTAATTTTATTGCGTGTCCGATTTTAATTACAAGCCCCGAGAAATTTAATAATATTTTTATTGCTTTGTTATGACTGTTATGAGAGACGCTGATAATAATAATTATTTTGTGCTGCTTGAGCCCCTTATTACATAGGTGAAGGGTAATGCGCGGGTGGGAGGGGGCCTACTCAGTAGTGAGCGCGTCGAGCGCTTTTTCGGTGGGCTTTATGCCTTATTGGCACTATGATGATTTCAAGAATCAATAATACAAATGACCATTAATCATGCTGAATAAAAATGTTTAATTTGTTAAAACAATAGATTGTCATAACTCGAAACGTATATTGTAATGAAACTTTTTATTAACATCTGGAGTCTGGACAATGAATTTTTACTCATTGTTGAAATAAACATGAAATTTACGGAGAAGACAGGGGAATTGTTATAACATTAAACGTCCATTGTTTCAGATAACGGTCAGCAGACAAGAATACACGCTATATACCTAGAATAGAAAAGAGAATAGCACTTAATTAACAGAACGGCAGTAAAAATACACGTTGCAGAGATCCATACTAAGCATTTATGAAAATAGAACCGGAATAAAACAGTAGAACCTTAAAAACCCTCTAATTATTTTGTAACCGCAACTCTGCATTTCGGAATTTGAGAACTGTGAAAAGGAACAAGAACCAATAAAAAGTGTTGACAATTCCAAAGGTTCAATAAAACTGTTTATTTTTTTAAATTTAAAATTAGAAACAGATTACACATAGTAGGTATAAACTATAGACAAAGCAAATTGTTGGTACAAATTTATTAGTTTCATTTTGATATCCCATAACGGCTTACAAATATTTTTCACGCATAGGTAAATAAGTCAAATAGAAGCGGTGGAGAGGTGAGGTGAGGTGCGGGAAGGCAACAGTTATCTGTCTCATTCATTTGAAAAAAAAAAGAATCACTCTATTTCCTCATTGGGTATATCTGTATATTTTTTATTTCCGTATTTCGCGTGGGCGAAGTCGCCAATATTATAAATTAAAACACATTGATCGTGTACCATTAGAATGAATTAAGTTACCATAAAACGTAAATTATAAAATATTATATTTCCGGTTGCAGATAATAATTAGTTAAGTATGTGTAGATTATAGATTATGATATGACTGACTATTCTCATTTAAAATTTATAACCCGTGACTAAGAAGTAAAACACAATTTGAATGAAATACATACATACAATAAAAAGCGCCATTTAAACCTTATTAATGGCGATATATTGTTTCTGTAAATGTTTATAATGGGAACATAATTACTAGTATAAAAGCAGTAATTAATATTTTATTGCGTTGCACATAGCAACACTCAAACTAGGTATGTAATTATAAAATCGCTCACTGCAATTATATTATTAGTGTTATATGATATGATACAGTAATTATGAAGCTTATCTTTATACAACTGTTTACTGTCTGTTTTTATCACTAGGCATGATGCAGTGGCGACGACTGCCTGTTGGGCGAAGGCACATATAAGATTATGAGGATTTGGGTGTAGGGCCGGTCCTAGCAAGTGCGGTAAGGAGAAGGGAACTCTAAAATAATGAGAACTGAGATACCTAACGGGTAAGGAGAAGCAGGCAACCGATCTCGAGTAAGGAAGAATACGGGATAAATTTACACACGTGTCAAGAATATGTCATACGTCGAATATTGACAACAACTCTATGTTTATGCATTGACGCTCATTTAATTTTGGTGTATTACACACACTGTTGCGCGTCTGTAATGCGTGGTTCATTTTTTAGGACACTCACATTCAAAACCATGTATCAAAATGTAGTGTATTGGGGGTATAACCAATTGGAATTATGTTTATTATTTGTTCTGTGTCCTCAGGTTATAGATATACTATTTTCCTCTCCAAAAACAGATGAGAAGGGTTGATTATCAGTGTGAATAAATTAATTGAAAAAACTTTTCAAAAAAATCTGCATGGATCTATATAACTATTAGCAGTAGGTACCTACCTACCTACAAGACATTATAATAATATAAGAAAACTTAGGATTATATTTTTCTTGCCTTTTTATCGACAAAGTATTCATGACTATTCAAAATTTAAACTCATTCAGTAACAATTTAAAATGTAACACGGTTTATCCCATATGACCATAGTGAGAATTAAAACTAGTTTCAGTCACCCAGAAGGCAACCCATTTCCCATTATTTTTGTGTTCCCTGAAAATAATAAATCTTCCCGCTATCCGGGACAATTATTGTATTGTTGGCAATTCTCGAATTTAAATATTTTTATGGGTACATTTTATCGATTCTTCGGTAGTGATACCGCGGGAACCAACAAAATATATTGCATCGATTTACAGTGTACATATAGTTCGATTCATACTTCTACTAATTTATATCCATGACATAACGTGCAGAATTGTATGAACGTACTGACAGCCAACGCAGCGTTTTGTATCGGCACATTATCCATGCGGTGTATTCCTTTGAAACATTGCCTATTACCTGTAATCAATTCACATGTAGGTGCACCGCGTGCGCGCCGTGCCTAAGTAGCTATATTATATCACCCGATAACACAATAATTATTAGTAATTTATAATTATAATACATACTAGAGAAAGTGCCAGTTCAGTCCAACTAATAGGTAATTTTGAGTACTAAGGTTTCGCTAAGTTTATATTATTTCTTCTTCTTTTCTATTTTAGTTGAGGATCGTGACATTAAAACATTACGCCGTGAACTCACATGCAAGACAACCAACATAAACATTGTCTTAATTAGCAATCACATAAATTTATATTCTCCATCCAATCAAGTTTCTTGGCGAATTTGTTGATAATCAGGCGATCTATGATTGTATCTAGGATATAACTTCATATACCCCGATTTATTTATAAATTAAATAAAACCAGAACCTAACCACCATAATTTACAAACTAATAAAGAACCACTGAAAACCTTTATAAATATTGATGAGTCGAAAATGTGTAAATTTATATAAAGAAAAAAGCTCCATAACGCGTGAAGAGACTTTAGTATATTTATGATGTCAATATAAGTAAAACAACATTTCATGTTTCTGTCACATCACACATGCCACATAAGAATTTTGGAGACTAGTACCTACTGAAAAATACACAAAGTATTCTTTTTATTCAACGAATAATTCGCATGTAATATTAGAGTAGGTACATATATTATATCGAACAAATTATATATGTTCAAATAACCTAAATATATAATATTTCATTCTCGAATCTTTTGAATTATTCACTGAATGAAATAAATAGATAATTAAATTATTGGCGAGTCTAAGTACGTAAAAACTAAATATTGGAATGGTCCATGACAACTTGATTTAATATTATACAAAAACCAATAGCCAACATTGTAACGCAATATGATAAATATATCATGTAAGAACTACTAGTTAAAATTGTCGTATTTAAATAGGATACCCTTTGCCTAATTGGAACAGCACACTGGCGCATCCACCGGTTACAGGTTCAACTCCCGTCGGGTGACGTTTTTTGTTTTTAAACCACTCAGGATTAAATGAATGACACACTTTAAAATGTATGTTTTATTGTCAAAACAAAACAATAGAACACTAATAATTGTCAGCATTTCCTCAGTCATAACTAAATCAGTAGGGTCTTTTATATGATTTGTTAATTGCGACAATATCTCTGGTAATGTATGTACTGCATTTGTATAAATTGTAAAGAAAATGCATGAATCCTCACTCAACTCATCACGCACTAGGTACTATTGTCACGAGTTCTTCACTCGATATAGTTAACCATCACTCTATTCGAATCAAGTCTCTCAGTTTACTAATATCATCAACACAAACAGATCTCGATCATATCTACCAGTATAACTCTCTGTAATCTGCATCAAGACAATAAATATCACACAGCTGCCTACACACCAGTGGCGAAGGGTGGAGGTAGGCTGTTAAGATCCGATATAAGTAGTGCACATTAAACTTTGTCAGGCTTACATATTTTTTTCATTAAACTAAGACAGCAATTTGCAGATAGTGTTGGTTAGTTTTTAAAAATCAATTAAACCCTGCCTATAGATATCAACCATAATAGTTTAGGTATGCTATGGACGATCCGACATAAATAGTGCACACTTTTTCAATCATACTTAGGTTTTTTTTTTTGTTGAATTAAGAATACTTATTACAGATGCTGGTTAGTTTTTTAAAATTCATTAAATCCGGGGTAAACCAAACAATAAAAGATAAAAAATATTCATCTATCTATAAAATATCTAAAACTATGTAGTTACCTATGATTTAAAGGCATAATTTTAGATATTTTATAGATAGACAAATATTTTTGACTATTATCTTATAATTGCTTGGTGGGTTTAAT
Source organism: Rhyacophila brunnea (assembly GCF_057557595.1). NCBI lineage: Eukaryota > Metazoa > Arthropoda > Insecta > Trichoptera > Rhyacophilidae > Rhyacophila > Rhyacophila brunnea. The sequence goes on along the minus strand of NW_028232816.1, from coordinate 10,132,218 downwards.
TATTTTAAAAAACGAACCAAAACTATCTGCATATTGTAGTCTTAGTTCAATGAAAACAAATATGTATGACTGATAAAGTTTTATGAGTATTATTCATGTCAGATCTTCACAGCGTACCTCCACCCTTCGCCAGTGCTACACACCATCTACCGCCAACGGCATATATCTAATAATGGCGTGGTTACGCAGGGTTTAATTAATAAAAAAAAAAAACGAACCAAAACTATCTGCATATATTGTATGTAGTCATAGTTCAATGAAAACAAAATATATGCATGACTGTGTAGGTACTATTCATGTCGGATCTTCACAGTCTACCTCCACCCTTCACTATCTACCGCCAAAGGCATATTATGCATGAGATGTTTGCGAATTGTGTTTGTTCAATACTGAGAAATGTTAAAATCTAGTAAGAGAAATGCTAAGTTATCAACGCTGTTCTCAAACCTCACATTTAGTTTAATAACCAGTCGTGTGCTTTAAGGCCATGCATTAGTTGAGGCACGGTCTAAAAAGATCGTTGCTAGGCGATGTGCGGATTGCGGGTCGCGGGTGAAAATGACGCCTGTCAAACGAAATATTATTTCTCATATAAATCCAACATACGTCCATTTTATGTTCTGTTTATTATTCTATTAGTATCAATAATAATATATTCATTGACATGTTTGCTTTTTAAAGTAAATGGGTAAAGTTTTTAGTCATCTTTACACGATTTTAGAATTAATTGGCCCGTCGCCATCACGCAGCAAAGTGACGTGCGTCCGACTCCACTTTTTCTCAATGAATGCGAAGCAAGTACAAATTTTCGTCGCGCGTACAGTTGAACATTATTTGGCGTTTCACTGATGCGTCACCTTAATGAACATGGAATTGTAATAAGAGATTTGTAAGCATTTTACAATATTAAATAATAATAACGGAATGCACGAGCCGTGAGCGCTAAACGGCAAAAAGCAATTTAAATTTTCTCTTTAAAATATTTTGTCATATTTTCTCCGCGCCCACAAAGCCATAAAATAAAGCATCATTCACGGCGATGTAACCTATTTGAAAACAATCGCGGTTTATAATTTTAAATAAATTCTTATTCAATTATGTTCGTCTTTCTCTCATTGTTTGCCCGAGCCGGTCTTGCAGAATGCCGTTTGTTCTGCGTCGACATTATCCGGCAATTACTTATGCAAATGCGACTTTCGGAATCGGCAAACAGAACGGCGGTGCCTTAATGCCTTCGAATTATTTCGACAACAACTGTTTACCTTAACAATCACTCATTCTGTAATAAAATATGGATTTCCGCTAAGGAGATAAGTAATCGTTAATAATTTAGCTGTGACTTTCATAGCTCAGCAGCAGATCCACTTTTGGATGTAAGCAGAACACACTTAAAAATGGTCTAGTTCGAAAAAATATCTATAATTTATTATTATTTAGGACTGCGACACGAAACACCCTCATCCCACATCCTAAAGCGGGTCATGTAGAGGTTTTGTATATAAACCTACAAACTGTCATGCCGTTGTCTATGGACCATATACAACTACCCAAAAACGGAAAAGGAAACGGTTGCATCTCGACCGTTCTAGAACAGTTGCATTTTGGCATTTCAATAATGTAGTCGACAATGCGTCCTTGTTCCGCGTCTCACTTAATCTAAATTCCAAATTATAATGTAAATATTCCAACTCAACCGATATAGTTGTGACAGTCATTCCATAGTGTCTTGTATGATCAAGCTTAATCACCACAATATAAAACCATGAAAATACCATAACTGTGTGTTATTCATCACGTCCCGAAACACTCCATGTCACACACACATCCGCAACCTGTAGAACAGATATTCGGGCTACCAAGCATCTTCCTATTACCCCCAATAGTCCCCAGGTCAAGATGTTTGGCGCCCCCCCTACCTATCGCCAACGTTAAGGGCAGTGTGGTGTTCTACAGTAGTGTTAGCCCAATTCCGCGAGGTAAAATTAAGGGTATTTCGCGCATTTTTAGCGATTTTGTATTTTTTTTTATAAATTTTGAATTATTCAGTTGTCGGCACTCGGCATCATAAATTATGAAGTCACGACTCCTTTCTGTGGTAGTCAAGTAACATGTGACCGTTCGTCATATTGGATAAAAAGCCATTTTCATTAGTCAGGAAATACACTACAAATATGTAATTATAACATAAGATTTTACACAGATTATCTTATCGCATTTATTTGCATCGCACAGCCACATAGTAATTTATAATGTTACCAGTCTTTAAAGGAAATAGCGCCGCAGGCGACTTTTTTTAAACTATTACCTACATCAAATTTGTAACGTGTACCAATTTATCTCACTGGTCGAAACGCCGCGCCGGGACCCTTTTAAGTCTGGGCACGAACACACTAGTTTCGTTATTAATACTTTGGACGCGGAAGACGCACACGGTGCGTAATGACCAGGCGGCCGATCGATGTAATTAACGTGCATTTTAAAGGGGGCAATTAAAATCTCATTATCTATTCAGCAGCGAAAGCGTTAACAGTGCACCAATTTTATTGAACGTATGTATGATCCATTATAAATATTTCGGAAGATGGGTCAATGAGAAATAGGACCAGTCTCTGGAAACAAAAAAATAAATATAATTGAGATCACAAGAGTGCCATTCTCAAAATAAAACACTTCCTTAACGCTTTCGCTTCTGAAGAGATAATGAGATTTTAATTGCCCCCTTTAAAATGCACGTTAATTACATCGATCGGCCGCCTGGCCATTACGCGCCGTGTGCGTCTTCCGCGTCCAAAGTATTAACAATCAAGATCGTAAGAGCCGAGCCACACCGGGCAACTCTGGTCTCGAGACCAGACCGATGCATGCAGTTATATGGACCATGCCACTCCTGGTCGCCCAGTAGTCGCGCAAGCAATAAAGTCGGGCGATCAATAAAATCTCGTTCGTGCGCTCGGTCTGGTCTCCCGGTCTCTCTGGTCGGGCGATCGGTAGCGATGTATGAAAACATATAGCTATGTATTGAGCGCTTCCACACTACGCGGTCGCGACCAGTCGCCGGCAGTCACGCCGCGGAGAGAATGTATTTTTTGCATACTTGCGTGTACATTCATTACTATTAATTATTGGCTGCCTCTCTGGTCGCCGGCAGGTCGCCCGAAGCAAATCGCAAATCGCACGAAGAGACCGAGTCGCCCGGTGTGGCCTGGCTCTAACTGCGTATGGTTCGTTGTTATGTTCTCTCATTTCTTTCCTATGGAATGGAAGCTAAACGAAAAGATGACACAGAGAGTTGAAGCTTTCAAGATGTGGCTGTATATACAGACGCATCCTCAAAATTCCTTTGACTGACCGGATGACAAATGTTGAAGGTCTCAATCGAATGGGAAAAGACCGAGAAGTTCTGCGTAATCTCAAAACCAGATAACTACAGTACCTCGGCCACATTATGAGAGGACGAAAGTACAGCATTCCTAACTTGTCATATAATGAAAGATCAATGGTAATATTTCGTGGTTTCGTGGTTTCGTGGTGAACCTCAGTAGTTAGTACGAATACAGCTCCACTGAACTTTTCCGGCCAGGATCTTTGGCGGCCCCCCCCACCTATCACTAAGTTTAATGTCATGTGTGATGCACAACATAAACGTTTTCAAAATTGTGTTAGAAGTAAAAGGAAGGGTCTTCAGTTTATTTTTAGCGATTTTTTGTAGTTTTAATACATCTACTTGAATTATGGAGTTGTCGAGTCAACACAAAACAATCAAAAATTCCATCTTACAATCACATTGTTTAATGTTAAGACGCATCAGTGAAACGGCAAATAATTTTCAACTATAAGCGCGACGAAATTTTGGACTCGCTGGCATTCGGAGAGAGAACGTCGAGCTGGGAACACGTCAATTTGTTTCGTGATGGCGACGGGGGCATTAATTCTTAAATCGTGTAAAGATGACTAAAAACGTTACCTATTTACTTGAAAAAGAAAACATGTCAATGAATATATTATTATTGTTACTAATATAACAATAAACAGAACATTAAATGGACGCATGTTGGATTTATATGACAAATTATATTTCGTTCGGCACGCGTCATTTGCACAATCCGCGCATCGCATAGCCACAATCTTTTTAGACCATGCCTCAACTGAGGTATAGCCTTAAATGAAACACTATGTATATATGTGAATTAAATACGTATTATTTTAATGTGTCTTTACACAGATAATTAACAGCTAATAACACCACAGTGAAAGCGAAACATTTTATTTGGTAGTATATATATTTTTAAGGAGACATGAATTTAATTTAACATTTTCACCCGCGACCCGCAATCCGCGCATCGGCTAGCCTCGATCTTTTTAGACCGTGCCTCAACTGAGGTATAGCCTTAATAATCCCGTCGTGAAATAGCGCCTATTAGAGCATATATGTGATGTGTATTTATCTCACATATCCGATTGACCCGGTACGCCAGCCCCCCCCCCCCCCCCCCGAGCCCTGTCAGACCCCCCTTGTGGGGGCCATGGTGGTAACACTACCTACCACTTTTTCACATTACCTTACATAACCTTATTTTCATACTTGATAAAGCTCACGTGTCGTAAAAAATATATTTATATTATCTGTGTGGTTTTAAATAAACGCATCTTTTAAAATATATAAATTCTTGTAAATTAACATCAAGTAAACGCTGAATCCTTCAAAATATCATCAAAAATTATGTTAAGTATATAAACGTATTTATTGATTAATGCCTCCTATGCGTGACACAGTTCCACTTGGATATTTCTGTGCCCATTCAAGGCAACTTAATATTCAACAAAATAAAATATAATAAATCACTCTCAATGCTTTTTGTAGATTTGAAAGTGAGTAAAATGAAATGTCAGAAATAACGTTTCTTGCGAATTCTTTCGCTTCACTTCGCGTGTTGCTACGATCGCATTACCCGAATTGAAGGGGAAATGAAAACACAAAAAATATACTTACCTGCGTACTGTATTTCCGCCAGATTTGTCCAAACGCCCACGCGAAATTACCACAAAGAAAAGTACAACGTACGGTATCATTTAATTTGACAGCGTTTACTTTAATCGTCTATTATTATCATGCAAACATTTATTTGACATTTGTTGATTGACGTTTACTAAAGAATTTTCTTAACATAATTATTATCGGTGCAGATCCTAGCCCTCTCTAACAACTTCTTCCACCTTTCACCCATCCAGTATCCACCAAATGCCTGTACTGACCGCTCTATGATCCGTGTTCACACCGTCCGACCACCAAAGTTTTTGTCTGAACGACAAAAGCATCACAATCAAGGCCTGAACAAAAACGATGCAATAAACGATGCGATGTGTAAGATGTTTTGCTGTAGTGTCGCCGCCAAATCTTAGGTTGTTGCTTAACTAAGCGTCGATAACCTGCGAGCGCGTGTTGCTAAAATTGATATTTTTTGTGTTAAACAATATAAAGTCAGTGGTAAATATTTTTAGTTAATTAAGTAGAAAAGACGGTTCTGTGTGTTGTATTAAAATGTGGTAACCGTACTGATAAGCAAGAAGATGATATTACGTTTCATAGGTTGATACATGTTTGTGATAAATTATTTGTATATTATTATATATTTTAATATCAAATGACCTGGTGATTCTTTAAAATAACTTAAATTATAGATATTTTTTACCTAATGGTTGCATTTTGACCGCTTAAAAATACTATATAACGTAAAAAAAATAGAAAATTATATTTTAATTCTGAGCATCTAGTGCGAGCACTAGCGAAATGGTCTATGGTCTCAAAATTTTGTATACGAATGCGTTCGGTCGCCCGCAAACCAAACGCACGGCACGCAGCTTCATTTAGCAATGCAATGGATGGCGTCTAGATGTATCTATAGTCTAAGATCACAATTCATGTTACGCATTTTTTTATGGAAATCGTTGGTTACAGTTTTCTTATAAATAATATATGAAATTTATTAGATTCCCGAAAATCCCGGAGAGACAGTTATCTCAACCCTAGTTATATAGGTACAATACGAGACCAAGCAGTGTCTGCCCTTTGGCGTGTTAACAGGCACCTTCTCCGCGTCAATTACCTCCGCTAATGCGCTCCGCTCCTCTTCCACGGATCGCTGGGCAAGGCGGCAGGCGAACTCTTGTTTATTGCCTGTCTTGCTTGCTCTAAAACAGTTGGAGAGTCACTCTACAAATGACACATTAACGACCATCCCTCAACTTTATTTTCAATTTATTAACTACTAATCTTACTTTACAGGACGCAGAAAAGCTTGGAAATGAAATCCGCAAAGATGGTTTAAAGTTTAATGTCTCGAAGACAAAAGAAATGATAAAAAAACTGCCTTCCTGAATCAAATCGATCCTCGCCAATGGCGATCAAATATGTACAGAGTAGACAGACGTATGTACAGTAAAAACAAAACAATGATTCGTCTTGTGGATTGTATGCGTACGAATACGCGCTAATCGGCTGCCAGGTATTTAGTACGGCTCCCCATCCGCACGCACACCATCGACCAACCGAATCATTGTTTTGTTTTTACTGCACATACGTCTGTCTATCTTGCTTAACAAATATCAATTGACGGTTGTACCTACGTATGACGATATTGCATTTGGGCGTCTAAATAGTATTTTCAAAAGTGACCTTCCATTTTGTCTTAAGCGTTAACTGTTCAACTGAGGTGTTCCAGCAGTGCTAAGGTAAGAAAAATTAAAAAAAAATACTAGTAGCGCGGCGCGGCACGGGAAGGTGCATGTTGGGCATAACGCAGAAAAACTACAAAATAAACCAATGGACGGTGGCGAAGGGTGACTTTTGGAAAGAGGTAGGCTGTGGAGATCTGATAAAAAGAGCACACTTGTCAGGTATACTTACGAGAATAGTACGATATTTACTACTAACGAGGTACACACTAGTAAATGACAACGACACACTAATTCAATGAAACTTCAAAAACTCATTGACGACATAAAAATGAGCGATATGTTTAAATTACGTATTTTTCAAAATTATATTTATCAAAAATCATTAGATAAAATTTATTTTTATTTATAAAAACAATCTATACTTACTTATTTATTAATATTCGATTAAACGCCGTTGAAATTATTTTTTTAATTATCTAATTATTAATGATTTTGGACAAAGTGCGCAGTCGTGACAACATTATTATGCGCGAATGTATTAGGCTCTACGATAGGAGCTTACCTTATTTCGTACAAATCAGCAGCCCAGTATTCGTCGCAAACATCTGTTTTCGAAGCTCAGTATACGGTTGCTCTGAGCCTTGGTAAAGTGCCATGATTCGCTACCGTAAAGCTGCACCGTCAGAATGCAAGCGTCGAATAGGCGGCATTTGGTTTTGACCGAGTACAATCGTGAGTCCCAGACATTTCGCATCGAGTTGAATGTTGCTCCAGCTATTCCCATTTGGATAGCGAGCTCTTTCTGCAAAATGCCATCTCCCGTGATGTGTACCCCAGGTACTTGAAGTTGTCGACGCTCTAGATGTTTTGTCCATCGCTAATCAGAGGGAAATCTGGATCAGGACAGGTGCTATTGCACAAGACGTTGGTTTTCTTCGCGTTAATTTTCAAACCAACGCGAGAGGAATTGTTATGCAACCTGTCGATTGTCTCTTGAATGCCCTCGATTGAGTTGTCGAATTGTCGAATCGATTTAAGACACTTTATTTTATATTCAGAATGTTATAGATAGTACTATTTAATAAGTAAAATATGTCAATATTTTGCAGACATGTCTGTCAAATTTGAAATTAAAATAGTTTTTATTTAGTGGGCGGCAATTTCAAAACTGGCATCCGTGCCTGACCCGAGGCCATCCATGATAGCCGATGACATAGGGCAGGAGGCGATAAGAAAAAGGATTTCGAAAACGAGGCAAAAAAAACAATAAAAATAGAAAACCCGGGAGGGCGGGGAACGCGCAGGAACGAAATAGTTATAAAAGTTTTAGTGGCCATAAAGGCGAGAGAAGAAATAAAATTGTCAGCCCACCGATGCTACTCTATGCTGCAGTTAACTTATATGCAACTAGAAAAAACTTAACAACCATCTACACTGCCACAGTTTTAACGAAATTGGGACTAAAATTAAGCTCTGAAACGATATTTTTTTTTCACATTAAAACAGTGCTTTTTAACGTTTTTTGGTTGGCGGAATCCTTGAAAGCAATTTGTAAAGTATCGGGGAACCCCTGCCTTGTGATGAATATTAAGGTTCAGATAGGAAAATTACATACATTGACATACCGGAAAGTGACATACCAAGATTACCAAGGCAAGGTTACATGTAAATTGTACGTAAAACATTTCAACGTGGCACAGTTCGCCGTGAGCTTCCTTACCGGAAAGAGATGATCGTATGTACTATACGGTCTCCAATTTTATTAGATTAATTCAATTTTCATAGCTGATTTTGGCAAAATTCATGAATTCAAGAATGAAAACCTAACCCAACCTAACAAATAATCCAGTTTATCGGCTATTTTCAAAATTTGTTGACTGCTGGCTTCCTGTAAACTGCAGTGTTTCCCAACCTTATTTGTGCCCCCACTTTTACGCTTCAAAATCTCCATGCCCCCCTATCAAAATTTTATAGTTACGTAACGCCCCACGTTGGGAAACACTGCTGTAAACGTCACGGTGAAGTGCATACGTACGACGGCGAACTGCATACGTACAAGTTTCCGGACATGACGAAGACAAAGGGCACCTAAGAAAATATAGACAAAAACAGAGCCGTTTACCATTTTTAACTATCATTTTTAATGATAAATTTGTTATTTTAACATACGTATTGTCCAAAACTAATATTATTAAGGCCAATAAACACACATAATAATAAATGGTATAGTTATAAATTATTATTGTGATGTAGCTGTCATGCTGTTGTCCAAATTTTAAACCCTTTCGACAGAAACAAACGAACAGTGGGTAGTAACAACTATTCATGGTTTTTTCATAAAATTGGAAAATAATTCATTAGGTATTTAAAAACAGGCACATAAAGTTGAACCTTTATTACTCTGCTTGCCAAATTGGTTGTATTGACCTCTAAGGCCCTCCTCCCACGGAGCAACTGAAGTCCGACGGAACTGAAACTAAAATTCCAAACAGTATCTAGCTAATGTATTTCAATGGCGGTTGGCTGACGGCGAGACTGGAATCTTTAAGCTTCAAAACGGTCGCGATGAGACGCGACATGCTAGTCGCGCGGTCTCTGAAGTTTCCAGTTACCGTAAAACAGTGGTACTAACATCATTAGATTCGGTGAAAAATCATATTTTCTTACCGAAATTGGTCGCACTGATAACATGTGTCATGCTATAAAAATCATTAACAACCCAAGACGTCAAAATAACAAGATAAACAAAATTGAAATAACCTAATTCTATTCGAATAAACGCAGCAGCGTGCGTGTTGTCGGTTTTTGTACAAAACAGCTGATTGTTCAGTTTGACAGTTTGAGGTTATGTGATTATTATTTCAAGTGGTTTCAGTAGCGCCGTGTGCGAAACATCCAACACGGCCCGTGGAACCCGGTTGGGATCATTGCAGTAAAAGAACATCGAAAATTTGGGTCCACATACCTGAAACAAAGAGAAAAACAGAGGTTAATTTTGATAGTTGTAATCGAGAACAATAATTTTACCACTGTGACTCGTAAATATTGTCAAAATTAAGTGTGCCTAGGTATATTTGGTTTATATGAAAATTATTTTCTAAATGTTTGAATATTTTTAGCTACCGTGAATTTTGACTAACGCAATTTGCGATTAATTTTCACCTATAATAAGCCATAATAATATACACTGTGCGAAATTGTACGTACATAGTATCTCAATTACGACAGTATACCGTGCGCAATAAATACATAGAGCAACTGAAGCCTAATTACGAAAAGACTTATGCATAAATAATACGTATAATATATAATAATAAACGGCGTTGCGTATACTTCTAGAGAAGTTGTATGATTTATTAATGCTCGTTATATGTTAATTTTTGGCGTGTCGCTTTTAACAGCCATTATGCAGAAGAGAGTTTGTATGATCAAAAGTTTTATGTTATTCTCGAGGAATTCTCGTATTTTACACATTAAAGTGGATTATGAAAACTGAAGCCGTTTAAGAATTCTTACGAGAGCCGTAATTATACTCAAAAAAGGTGGCGTTTAAAACAATTATTTTTAATGCATTCATTGTTGGGAGCAATAACATTTTTTTTTATTAAGGCCGTGACATCACGCTATCAAATCCCGTGGAAAACAGCTTATAATAATGCGTATTTTAGGGAAATAATTAATGTCATAACATAATGACTGTTTCAAGAAAATGGTCGCAACTTTAATCGAACCGATAAAATGAAATGCATTGCTAATTGCAGTTAAAGGGCAACTGTCGTTAACCCGATAAGAAGTCTCGTAAATATGACTGTCCTAGGACTTTTACAGTTACCAACCACAGTACCTACATTCCTTCAACACGACCCCTTTGCCATGGTATAGATAAATCATTATATCTATATAAATACCCTCACATCCTAAACCGGGCCCTGAAGCTAGGGTCTTTGTCGGACCCCCCTACCTATCGGTAAGATCAGTAAGGTTAAAAGAAGTGTGATGCACTACAGTAATATCAAAAAAATTAAGGGTATTCAGTGTAGTTTTAACGTTTTTGTTGTATTTGTAATACAACCACTTGAAATACCTATTGAGTTGTCAAGTATCAATAGACAATAATAAAAAAATGCATCATACAACCACATTTTTTAAATGTGAGTAATTATCAAGTATATGCGACTTTTTTTTACGATTATAGCAAATTTCTTGTGTTTATCTCACTTATCTGATCGACACGCCACGCTGAGCCCCAGACTAGAGCCCTGTCACCCCACCTCCCCTTGTGAGGGCCATGATATAAAGTGCCACTATAGGCGATTGTCAAATGTATTGGCATTGTTCGCTCTTATGCCGGGTCCACACTGGCAACATGTCGCCGGCAACCTCGTTAGATTTTACGATAAGTATGATAATTATCGTAAAATTTCTTAAGCAATTAAGATAATTATCGTAAAATTTAACGAGGTTGCCGGCGACATGTTGCCAATGTGGGCCCAGCATTATGTCTGTTTCAATTTCAATGCTCAAAAACAATATCACTACAACTACAAATCGCTTTTGCTTTACTCATGTTTCCACTGTAGAATGATTTTCATCTACTTTTTAGGAAATGTTTACAAGAAAAGTATACATTTTTTTTTTATATATATTTTGTGAGTTCCGTGTGAGTAATACGAATACGTACTAAAAACATCACTGCTTTTGTATACTTACAATGGGAATATAAAAACCGGGCGATCAGTGAATTAATGAACAAAATGCACAAACTATGAATATTCCGAAAGACTTTGTCAGAGCAAATAGAAACATCAAACGTGGAAAAAATACGTAAAAAATAAAAATCTGCGAAAAACGAAAAGCGGCGAAAAATAATCAAAATAAAAAATAGAGGTGAGCCGGCAGCGCTGCAGAGCCGGGACTAAAAAACCTGATTCATTTCCACGTGATTAATAAACCTGTGATCCCATCCTGCGAAACACCCCCGCCCAGCCCTCGACGCTCAACAGCCCAACCCACGAGGGATGCCAGACTGCTAAATTGTTGGCCGTAATTAATTATTGTTCATTGAAACATATCGGGAATTTCAATCGGCGTTAGATGCAAACACTGACAGTTCAAGTCAAAGGTTACATTGTTTGTGAGTTCATTAAATTTTATGATAGTATCATGTCTTGCTGAATAAAAGAATTCATATTAAACTAGTTGGAAGTAATATCGGGGTGCGGATTTATTTGTGACATTTATGTAAACGCAACTATTATTGTAGACACAGACCAATAAAAATTATCGCTTTTTTTAAGTATTAAAAAATGGCATTAAAAATATTTTATAGGAATGAAGAAAATTATATTCGATTGATATCTTAACACCCACGGTGGCCGCATGGCTTAAGCGCCGGTCTATAGTGTCGAGGGTCCCAGGTTCGAATCCTGGGTCTGGCAAGTACACATATTGTTTTTCAATTTGTGTATGAGTCAGAGTATGGTCCTAATAGGTTGAGCAAGTGGCCGACATCCATTTCTCGTAAAAATAAATCTGTCAATGCAAACCTCCACTCTGTGGAGGCCCATATGATCCTATTAGGATCGGACATGGTCGAAAGAAAAGAAGAAATCTTATGAAAAAAATAAAAATACAAAATATATAAGTATGATAAAACAAGAATATACATAATTTGAAAACATCTCATGTATATATATACACACCCGAAAGAAATTGAACCTGTATCTGCTGGATTCGCGCCAGGAATCTTTTCCAATTAAGCTACGGGCATCTTATTGAATTATAATATGTAGTTGTTACATGAAATGCATATCGAATCGCGAATCCAACAGATACAGGTTCAAGTCCCGTAGGGTGTCGTATTATCGAATGTTATATTCTCAAATCTTGTGTCGTATTCGTTGAATAAAATAAATAGTATATAAAACAAGAAGTCTCACTTCTATCGTGTGTGCTGGTTACTTATCGGATTTCTTTTATTAATAAAAAAAAAGAATATCCCTCGGCAAACTTCTGTCGCAGAGACAAACCTTGAATTAAAAATTCAAAAAAAAAAAAAAAGTGCGAACAAATTCACTCCCTGCCAGCCGGCAATATAAGGCTCGGCGGTAGCAGGCTGGCAGGAGGGTGAAAGAGTATAGCGGGAGGAGTGGGATGGAGGGTGGACGAGGCGTCGGGGAGGGGTAATGCGGCGAAAGGGGGCTCGGCGGATCAATACGACAGACGGACGGGCTGGAGTGTCGTGCGGCGGGGCAGGTTTACGAGTGCCGGCTTACTATGTGATTGTACTATGATCCGGGATGTGTTGAACGGTCCCCGCACTGTCTGTGCCTCTCTCGCCGCTCGCCCCGTCGGAATTTCGTGGTGATGGCTCACCTAATAAAGATCGTAACCTAACCTATTAGGAATGTCTCATCCCAACTGAATGCACAATATGGGAAAGCATATACGACTATTAATGCTCTCTCCCTTTTGACAATTGATTCCATAGACGAAGCAGATTCAATAATAGCTAGGGTAAATTCAATAATGTACACAAAAAACCTCTATCTTACTTATTGCATAGAAAAAGCATTTAACAAAAGATAAATAATTCTAAATTCAAATTTAAAAACTCTATATTACAAAAATATTAGTTGGTTAATAATTATTACTATGATATGTACCTAATAATATAATACATTACCATAGCATAAATACGAAAACTTCTAAAATTACACGTCAAATTATTTTACCTACGTATGGTATAAAAGGGGAGGTATGAATCTCGAGTGTGGAAAATTTTGAGATAAATTTAAGCATGTATAGATGTGATTTTCGATAGAAACGTCTGTCTCATACATAATAATGTATGTTCATAATAAATTATGAACATACTTAATTTTGAAAAACACTTCAGAGAAAATATATTATAACCAGCACACTTTTATCAAAAATATTATTTCTATTGGTTATAATAACGTCTCTGTTCTGACAGAACACACTAACTGGAGAATACTAGTTTTGAGTAATTTGACTTTGAAGTTATTAAAATGTTTGAAATAATGGTCTATCATGTGAGTTTATTAAGTAATCGTAAAAAGGGTGACTTTAAAATAAAGACTGTTTATTTATTAAGAAGGTTTCCAGACGGTAAAGTTTGAAATAATGAACATTTTGATACTAACTCAATATGTCATTTTTTCGAATTAGTGTCTTCTGCCAGAACAGTGACGATAAGTACCTATATTTTTTCAGAAGTGTTTTCAAAATAATTATGTATATTCAATAATTAGAATGTTACATTCTTAAATCTTGTAAAATATTCGTTGAATAAAAAAAGCAGTTAATTGAAAAATATGCATTAAAGTTTGTCACGTAAACGAGATGTGTTTTTGTCCGTAGCGTTTATGGCATAACTAAAGTAATTAAGCGAACCCTAATCCAAAACTTTGGTCCATGGCGAATTGCTTCTTATTAATCTGTTAACAATTTGTTTGTTGATGTGTAAGAAAAATTCAAAAAAATATAAGCAGCCCAACGTGGTATGCAACGGTGCACGTTGGGCATAACGAACAAAGACCTCAAAAGAGATAATTAGTTAAGAATTGATAGAGGTCGTCGAACTGACGACTAAAGACCTGGCCAACTAAACGAACACAGGGTGCCCTTTATCCAGCAAGATATACAAACTCATTCGATGGATGCACGTAAATACATGGTGGCGAAGAACTAGGGACCGAGAAGAGTCAATTAGGGGCAAAGATGTGAGCGTGCAATTTGTAAAATTTTGTGCGAGGAAATAAATGTTTCCAATCCCCACAAACAACATTTTATTACACCACCAAATGGGATTGAGCAGTAAAATCGGGTAGAATAGTGTGTAATTTAGATGAAAATAATTGCTTCCTTGTTAGGTTAGGTACCTACCTAACGTAACCTAACGAGTTCCTTTAACTTTAAATAAAGAATTTGCACACACAGTAGAAAAATTAAAGGGGAGGTTGGTAAGGGTTGGTTGATACTTCATAAGTCAGTGGATCGAACCCGAATGAATTTATTGTATTCTCCTTCACAAGACTTTGAAAATGCAGAAAGGAATAGGTATAATAATAATTATGATGGTGAGGTACGCTTTGCGATTATTTCAACATTTAAAACTATTTGTAAATCATTTTTAATTTTTCAGATAAACCATATTATGTATTACACTTTTTGAATTTTAATTATGGAACACTACAAATTATATTTTTGTTTTATATACAGTAGAACTTGGTTATAACGATCACGGAAATAGTGAGATCTCGGATGTAATGACGAAACATTCGTTGGCGTTTTAGTTTATGATTTTCTCCATACATTTATTCACTTTTATAACGAGCTACTTCTCGGGTATTCCGAGCAAAACTAATAATGTGTCGATCGTTTAAAAAAAACATTTTCGACCCTAAGCAATAAAATCCGACTGGGCAGTCAACTAGACCGTGCATGACACTAGTTAAGTATCTAAGCACCTAATTGGTGTTTTCGCCGAAAACATTGAAAAAGTATCCACGCATATGGTTGAAATTGTATGTACCTAAATGCGTTTAAAAATTAAAAAATCTAAAAAATCTTAAGCCACTGCACATGGATGTACTGAAATATGACTATATTCTAAAACATTGGATCGATAGGTTTAAAAGAATACTATTTTATTTAATAAAAATATTTTATGCAGTCATCAAATGTTTAAAATAAATATAAATATAAAGGATAATAAGGCTTCAAAATTATATAAATAGATTATATACAACGTTTAAGGAATGTCCAGGGTTATGCTCTGAAAATACCATAAAAGCTCCATTTTGACCTACGCTGAGCATGTGGGCCGTTAAATAGAACGCGGCGCGAAAAAAGTTATATAACGATATAACTAGCAAATTCAATTGGTCCCATCTTCCTCGTAATAACCAAGTTCGACTGTTATTAAATCAATTTAATCTAGTAGCCGTAAATAACAATGTTATTTTTGTTGTTGCGAAAATTAACTCCAGCTTTCAACGAACCTGTGCAAAGAGGGAATTTATATCAAAGCGCGGCCGTTTAATTACCTAATAAACAGGTAAATGAATGAACATTTTGTGCTCCGAATTGGAAAAGCAGGGGAAGCTTCGATGGCTATAATTAATTCCGAATCACCACCCATTGGCTGCGATAAAGGTTAGTGCCTTTAAACAACGATTACCATAATACACAGTAAATAATCTTAAATCTTGATCCCACGAAGTCAAGTAATTTTCGATATCACATCATTTGAGTGCGTGCATATAAAACGAATCAACTGCATTTAATAATGGCTAATAATAATATCTTCTTCTTCTTTTTCTTCGATGGCGCTACAGCTCAAGTCGAGCCCTGGCCTCCTCCACCGCCGTCCTCCAACCGGAACGGTCCTCCGCACGTCTTTTCCAGTCCCTGATTTTTAGCAGCTGGTTGGCATCTTTTGTAATGTTATCACCCCATCGTGTGCGTGGATTTCCCACTGGCCTTTTCCCCCCTGGGTTTCCTTCGAGGATCTTCTTCGGTATCCGTGACTCAGGCATGCACTGGACATCGCCTGCCCAGTTTAGCCTCTGGTGGAGAGTTTTGAATCTTGATATAAGCGGTATAGTTCCGTGTTGTACCTAATTCTTCACTCCCCACCATCATTCATGGGTCCGTATATCCGCATCAGAATCTTTCTCTAAAAGCAGTCCACCTATATCTAATGACAATGATTTTTACCACGACGTTATTTCTGTTTATTAGGTTACTAACCTAACCCAACCAGCGTTGCCAATTTAGCGTTTTTCTTACCAGCATTTTTCGATAAAAAATCTAAATACCGGAAAGCTTTGTCATTAAGATTGATGGTTTATTTATTTTTTTGGAAAATTGTTTTCAACAATGATTTTGAATCTTCTTCCAGATTGAGCATTCTGTAATTTGCTTATAAAAATCGCTAAAGCCTTTTTAGCCTGACGCAGATGCCATTTTTGTATACGTACAAAAAATATAAAGTTCTCTCCCTTTTAATAAAGAGTTTTGTATGAAAATTAGTAGGTAGTCCATTTTGGTCACCACTTTTATTCGTTTAGCACTTCTATACACAAAGTTTTACTTCATTATCTTTGATGACGCACGATGGTCTAAAAAGATCGTGGCTAGGCGATGCGCGGATTGCGGGTCGCGGGTGCAAACTACGCATGCCGAACGAAATATAATTTGTCATATAAATCCAACATGCGTCCATTTAATGTTCTGTTTATTATTCTATTAGTAACAATAATAATATATTCATTCACATATTTTCTTTTTCAAGTAAATAGGTAACGTTTTTAGTCATCTTTACACGATTTAAGAATTAATACCCCCGTCGCCATCACGAAACAAATTGACGTGTTCCCAGCTCGACGTTCTCTCTCTCCGAATGCCAGCGAGTCCAAAATTTCGTCGCGCCTATAGTTGAAAATTATTTGCCGTTTCACTGATGTATCGTCTTAAGCGTTGGCCTTTGGCGTCGTGGGTCCCATGTTTGAATTCTGGGTCTGGGAAGTACCTACACATATCGTTTTCCAATTTGTGTATGAGCCAGAGTATGGACCCAATAGGTTGAGCAAGTGGCCGACATCCATTTCTCGTAAAAAAAAATCTATTAATACAAACCTTCACTCTGTGGAGGCCCATTTATGATCCTATTAGGAACGGACATGGTCGGATAATCTTCGGTGTTTATTGTCGTTAGACTTATTATGTAATTATGGTACAACAAAAACGGGTAAGGAATGTTGTGTTTACGTGTAAAATTAAAAGCATCGTTACGTTGTTGGCGAGTTCTGAATAATGTATAAAGATATCAGGTCAGCAGGATTTATAATTAACAATTCGCTCCTACGAATTGCGTACGAGAAAAATACACTATATTTATATAATTACAAACATCTTGAAACGCGTTCCCGCCGGGCGAATTGTATTGATTATTATTTGGTCAGATGAAATTGCCAATTTATTTATTCTGGTCACAGGAAGTGTACACCAACTAGAAGCGGAAAATACCTGGAAAGTAAACAAAGATTTCCGATAATTCGAAGTTTGAATCAATAAGCGCGAATTTTTTGTTCGGCGATTTTACTTTTTCGCTTTATTTTAAATAGATTTTTGGTGAATCTATATTTACTCAATGTATTCCCTGAAATCCAACGGAAAGTTTGTGATATTTTATATAATTATTGTTAGTTTATTGTTGACTGTAAACTTTTAATAGAAAAACATTAACGTAAAACAACATATTATAGTCAATACACCTATTCCACATAATTTTATAACATTCGGTTTCATTTGCTTCAATAATCCATAACTAATAGTTTGACTATATAAATATTCCTTCGATATTAATAGAATAATTAATATACATATGGCTGTCATCGGATTCCTGTAACGCAGATCTCAATTATAATATTATTTATTAAATATTCATTTTTCACATACAATCAGTCAGTATCTATATACCTGTAACATGATTTCGTAATGTTATGAGATAGCAGATCTGCAATTTCATAACATTACGAATTAATATTATTTCATAATAATTTCAACATATTATTTCATAGTGCGCCGGTCAATAAATGGCGGGTCAGAATCGATTGGACATCTAACTCGATTACAAGTCTCCGTTAAAGACACATCGCACCGGATTACAGATATATTTATTATATTGCATCGATTGTACCCTTGTACCTAGGTGGAAACAGTAAATAAATTCTCGCCTCCTCCATCATCACGAACAACTACTACCGTATTTCTTCTACAACCTATCCTCCGCAGAACCAGAATACTACATACCAAAGCAATGAGTGATAAATGACGTATTTTTACTATTTAAAATTCTTTCCTCAGAAAGAGAGCCTTTATTTTCATATTTTTGTGGGTTACATAATATTAGCGTTATTTGTATAATAAATTGCATTTCAATTAAAATAAACCCCAGGAACACGTGAGGCAGTCACATCAATTAGAATTTTGATGTTGAATATTTGCTTCCCAACAAAAAGTAAATTGAATTAGATGAGGAACGACATATTCATCATTATTATAATGGATGTTTTTTATCATCATCATAATCAGCCTGAATCTATCCACTTCTGGATGAAGGTCTCTTCAAGTTACTTCCACTTCTCTCGGTCCTGTGCGTTACGTTGCCACGTACTTCCACAGAACTTTATCATTTCATCGATCCAGCGGCCTCTAGGCCTACCTTGTGGACGTTTTGTACCTCTTGGATACCACTGGATGACTGAATTCGTCCAACGATTGTCTCTTTTTCTAGCTATGTGTTCTAGGATGTTTCTTATATATATAATAAATAATAACGAGGATTGGACGTCACGCCAACCATTAGATGAGGGCAATAATAAACACCTATAACGCCGTTGACATACCTAGCCACCTAGTGCTAATAAGTAGGCACCCCTACGTACATGTATCATTGTTTTATGTATATGGAATTTGAACCCATAACCATCCGCATGCTATGTCAACGTTATTAGTATACTATTCAGATACTGTAAAAATAAAATAAGCAAAAAAAAACGGAGAAGAACTAAACTCATTTACGTTTCTGTGTATTAGGGCGACATAAAAAGAAGACGGGGATCAAATAAATAAAGAATTATGTGGAATGGAACGGAACACTGAGGTTAAAAAGATATTACTAAAAGTTCGACGAGAAAAGGACGGTAGTATGAAACTTTATCGGTGTGAGGGCGGAGATGGAAATGGTAAGGGGAGGGAGAGGTAGTCCTTTCAGCGGAGCGGAAATTGGCGTAGAAGGAGACACGTAATAAATTATATAAGAGAGTCTATTGTGATACTAGTCTACCAGGCCGGCAGAAATTCAAAAAGGACCGAATCTCTCGGCCGGAAAACAAAGGTGAAAGAAAAAGTTTTTGTTCGTAAGTAACAGAAAATCGATAGGCAGATTTCTGAGATCCGGATAAACTGTGTCAACATAATATCGACATATTATATTGAATTAAAATATTCGCTGGCATAATTGATATTTTTGAAAAGGGTCTTCAAATATGGCACACCACGAGAAAGGTACAACCACGAACTGCATATTACACGCATCGTACATTGATGTACCTTTGTGTCGTTTAACACCTTGGTTTCATGGCCCCCACATGCTGAAGCTATATAGGTACATATCTCAAAGTTTAAGGGCAGTGTGATGTTCTACTGCAAGCCGGCGAATTTTTTTACTATTAGAGCAAATTTGTGGTGTGTCTATCTCACTTAAGTGGTCGATCCGCCACGCCGGGCCCATCCTAAGCCCGGGTCCCCAGGCTAAAGCACTGTCAGCCACCTCCCACCTCTTGTGGGGGCCACGATGGAAGGCAACTATAACCAACCAGGACGCTCCTCTCAAATAGATTGAAGGTGAAAATGAGGACTGAGAGACCTATTTCCTATCCTATCGACCGTCTATTTGTCGTGCGAATTATTTGTAATAACTATAATATATTTAATAAAATCTAGTAGATTTTTGGATTTTTACCGTGTGTCCTTCTTCCTTCGATGTTTCGGGCTCGTTGCAGAGGCCATTATCAAGAGATGTTATGTGTTATGTTGAAAATGTAGTGTAGGTATGTGAATGTAAACGTTGCTCTAAGAATGTCAAAAGGAATCCGATTAGCTAAGAGTAAACGTTGCTCAAAGTGATCTGTCAATCGTTACGACCAGGGATACCGAAGGAAGAAGGACACACGGTGGAAACCCAAAAAATCTACTACGATAAAAAAACCAACCGTGAAAGCCTCAAACATTATATTAAGAAAATCTGTATTTAAAAAAAATCTGAATCAATTTGACATGAACTTTAATATTCTCAAAAGCTACAACCATGAAAACTACAACAAATTGTCAATCGAAATAATAATAATAATATATATAAGTATATACAGAATATATTGTATATTATATGGGTATGCGAACACAGAAAAAGAGACGAAGATATTTATGTTGAAAAGAGATATTTATGAGAAGAATCACTCAACGTTTGATTCCAGGAATAAAAAAAGTCCTTACGCAAAAAACAAAGAATGAAAATCTCTTTTGAGAGAAGAGGCTAAATCAAACAAGAGACATTAGACTCTTGCGACGACGCAGAAAGGAGTCGAGTGTTTCGTGAAAATATTTCTCCCAAATTATTTGGTAAGAGAGTTTAGTTTAGCCTTTAGCCGTTTGGTAAATATTACGGCGATGGGAGTTTTGTTGGGGTACGAAATAATGCTTTATTCCGCGAAGCCCGACGAGCGCGCCCCATTCATAATGGAATAATAAATACTTGAAATCGGCGTTGAATGGAGAAAAAATTAAGTCCGAAAAGGACATTAATTCGAATAGAATTTATTATCCAAAGAGTCAAGACGGATTTTATTTATCTAGACTGGATAATAATTAATCACAATGAAAACACAGAAATAAATCTTATGAGTATTTTTGATGTTTGTATCGTTTTCAATTCTCCACACACCATTATATTTTTTTTTGGTACTGTTCGGTTATGAGGAATACAGCGGAAAACACATTTAAAAAATACCCGATATACTGGAATTATTTGTTAGTTTGGGTTAGTTTAGGTTAGGTTTGGTTAGGTTAACCCAACAAATAATCCAGTATATCAGGTATTTTAAAAAAGTGTTTTCCGCTGTATTCCTCATAACCGAACAGTACCAAAAAAAAATTATAATGGTGTGTGGAGAATTGAAAACGATTTAAAATGTCAAGAATTATCCATCCATTGAAAAGAATAACAGGGTTATTAGGGCAACATGTGTAATAAAAGATAACAAATAAAAGCAGGCTAGACACACCACATCGGTACATCCACGCACTCTCATAAATGGATTATGTTCATGCCTAATACAATCTTAATCACATAATATCGCTATAGAACGGAAAGAGAACGACTCTTTTACAAAACATTCAAGATGTGCGACGACTTTCCCTTGAAGAAATAGGGTGACTTACGCCCCTGCATAACCGAGTCGAGAGCTTTACCTTTTCTAGCTATACACGTGAACCAGTGATTGTAAAAATGTGAAAAATCAATACGAATCTAAAATTATTATAAACAAATAATAACGTTATATTTAACCTTTTCGATTAAATAATATGTTGATTCAATGTTCATACGAAGACGATCGATTACATTGAAAATACGTATATTAATTTGGAGAAGCCTCAGAAACATTACAATTGGAAGAATCATAGAAAAAATCTAGGACCAAATGGGATTCGATAACACATTTCCATGTGTCGAGGTGAGGCCAATTTATATGTCGACATAACTATATTTCTTGCGAACATCAAATCCTAATAACTAAGCTACATTATAAAGTATATATTTCAAATAGAAAGAATGTTACATTCTTAAATATCGTGTATATTCAGTACCTATTGAATCGACATGTTCGCTCGTAAGTGGATCATATTTTTTATAAAAATAATAGTCAGTCATTCGACCAAACATTGGGTTATTGCAATGGAAATATACATAAAAAACAACAATATGCAATTTTGATCGGTCATTTTAGTTATAACACGCGGCTGGCAGAAAGACGCCGCCCTACCAACCAGGCCAACGTGGCTCTTACTACACTGGACCTGGAATAATACATGTAAAAATAATTATATTATATGTTATAATTATATTACTTACTATACTTTTATATTAAAGAAGTACCTAGGTACTATAATATGTAAGTTTACAACGCGAAAAATTCTCGAGTTTGGACGGGGTAAGGCCATCCTCTCACGCAGAAACTAAAATCCGACAAACTGGTTGCTGATGGAACTCATAAGCTGGCCAATGACTAATGCTTCGCACACGGGGCTACTGAAACCTAATAATCTATAACCTCA
Organism: Rhyacophila brunnea; assembly: GCF_057557595.1. NCBI lineage: Eukaryota > Metazoa > Arthropoda > Insecta > Trichoptera > Rhyacophilidae > Rhyacophila > Rhyacophila brunnea. The sequence continues at coordinate 10,109,619 of NW_028232816.1, read as the reverse complement.
AACTGTCAAACCTATTGTCTTTCCTACTTCATCCTAAGCCTTTTCCGTAATATCTTTACAGGAATATTCTGGCATCCTGTAATTATACAGGCAGGAGTATTTCTCAACATCTGCCACATATTTTAAATTAAAAATCGGTTCGCCTATCTTTAACTTTTGATGTCTTGGCTTGTTATTTCTTGTTCAGTGCTACCAATTTTGGTAAGAAAATATGATTTTTCATCGAATCTACTGATATTCGTACCACTGTTTAATGGGTGACTGGCAACTGAGACTGGGAGACTAGCATGTCGCGACTCCTCGGTTTCAGTTGCGGAGATTTTGAAACTGAGAGATTCCAGTCTTTCCGTCAGCGAGCCGCCATTGAAATACATTAGCTAGATAGGTACTGGAGTTTCAGTCTCGTCTTTTTTGAGTATTCACGTGAGAGGATGGCCTAAAAGCTGAATTTCATACACGAGATTATGTATTTGGAACAAACGCGTTTTTGTTCACCCTAGTTTCTTGGACATTTTGGAATCCAGAGTGGCTACGTTTCTGCGTCATGACGATGACGAAAAAGGTTTTATAAAAATAAATAAATACGCAAATAACTTGAGAAACGCTGACCTACGGCAATACGAAGCCGTGATAAAATATAGCGCTTCTTTTAAAGCGGACTCCAGAATAACAATAATAAAGCAAGCAAGCCAGCCGAGGAGGGTTTTGAATTCGCGGGGGAACAAAACGAAACAAGCGACCGTAACCGAAAGAATCAGAAGGTCGTAAGAGGGCTCCATCCAACTCGGGCTTAATGCTTATTACTTTTATGGGAATATACGCGAACATTATGTAACAAGGTTGTAAGTAAACGTAAAGCTTCGTGCTCACCTTGCGGAGGATTATATTTGCCAAGCCCGGCGCTTGGGACGTTCTCGACGTCGATTCGGTAATCAGTTTGTCCACAGAATGACACGATTTGATCGGATCGCGTGTTGCCTTCTAAAATACGAAGTCGGACAAATAATAGGGAAAACTTGGTGAAACGAAAAGAATATACTGATTTATTGTCGTATAAATACTGGGTCACATCGCATGCTTTTTAATATAAAATCAAATTAACAAGGCAATACTATTTTATCAGCCATTGTTTATTGAAGCGTACACGGCTATTTATTATATTCTCTACGACGTCTTACAAGTGTTACCAACTCCTGTCGAGAAAAATATGCCAGACGGGTAAGAAAGTAACTTAGTTTATCACGAAAAACGCTAGATTTCTCGAAAAACAAACGTCGTTGTAAAAAAAATGCTGAGGAAATATGGACTTTTTGTAAGATTGTCGGAAGAAAAATCAATAGTGAAATGGAAAACATTCCTCTCAAGGTAAAATGAGTTTATCTCCATTTCTGAAAAGTTCAAATTAGACTAGATACAGTTATTTTTAATTAATGGTCAAAGTATATAAATACTCTATAAAACGTATATAAATACTCTATGATATATATAGAATGGGTTAGGAAGCAGACATGAGTACGCGATGTAATAGACGTTGCCAAACAGCTGAAATGGAGATGGGCGAGGCACATTGCTCGCCGAAAGGACGGCCGCTGGACAAATGCCGTCATCCAGTGGTACCCAAGGGGCACGAAACGGCCACAGGGTCGTAAAAAAGCCGCTGGATTGACAAACTGGTAAAGTTCGGCGGAAATACATGGCAGCGAACGACACAGGACCGAGAGAGTTGGAAGAATCTTGGGGAGGCCTTCATCCAACAATGGATTGACCTCGGCTGATGATGATGATATAATATTATAGTAAAACTTGTGTATTATGTACCTAAAAACCTCTTTAAACCTTTATGCTTTATTCTTGAAACTTTAAAGCTTAAGACGTGACGTGAAAAGCTCAATAATCAACGCCATCCCAGATAGATTTCTTTTCAGGCCCGATGACTACTGAAAAATGCTAGATCTGCTTGCTACCTTCTTTTGTATATCGCTTAGTTTCGGTATTGTTTTGTTTTTTGCTTTGTAGGTAGACTCCTGAGACAAGGATGCCCTGCATGATATTGTATGCTGATTTGTGTAAGGTCGTGAACCGATTATGGGATGGAAGTAGGATTGAAATTAAAACAATAGTTTGCATTATGTGAATATAGGTACTGTTTGTTTACGTTGTGAAGTACATGTTGCTAGATTGACTTTAGAATTATTTGAAGGGAATAAAAATAATTACAAGATAAAAAGAACTTTTTATATAAGGTGCATTGGGGTAATTCCGAATATGGGTATATTCCGAAAGTTCAAAAATTCTACCAATCGAAGCGATATTTTCCTGTTGGCAACATTTAGTCTAGAAGCCATGTTCATTGTGATCGCCTCGTAAGTCGTCGCTAGTCGCTAGTGTCAACAATGCGTGCATACCATCAAGTTTTTTCGGAGAAGTGTTTTTCGCGCCATTTTTGCTGATTCGTAATTACCCCAACTTACATATCTCGGAATTCTGGTAAGTTATTTGAATAAGTGATTGCTTTTACGATAGATTATCGTTTTTTACGAATTGGTTAGAGAACACAACGTCCTAGCTGTGTTTTTAATTTTTTTTCGGAAATACCCCTTTGGGGTTATTCCGATATATATTCATTCCGCAATAGCCCACTTAACTTTTTCATAGTAATTGGCAGTGATTCTCAATCTGTAAAGAAACTAAAATTATATCTAATTTAGATGTACATAATATACTTAATTAAATTAATATTAAAGTAAGTAAATTTAGCGTCGTCCTAATAAGAAGCTATCGCACGCCCTATTATAATCTTGGGTAAGTGCGGTAACGCCAGCCTCCACTTAACAGCATAACTAGTGTATCCGACATCATGAGCGAATATAGCAATGCTGATATTATAGATAATCTTGATTTTGAAGAATTGATGGATGAATACTCTGAAGATGATAGAAAAATATACAAGGAAGAACCAAGGTCACAAAAAAAAAAACAAAAGATGTGAAATACGGTGAAAGTTTAACTGACGAAAAGATACTCACCAACAACGATTCAAATTCTCTCTGTACTAAGAGTAAAGGTGTTCGCAAAAAAAGTAAAGGTGAAGAAAATCAAACGAATAAAACAGACAAAAAAACGAAGAGAAAAGACACATTGAAAGAGATGACAAAGACAACGTTGATGTTTTTATAAAAGGAAAAAATATGACAACTAGAGAAGACTCAAAAGAAAAAGACAAAGATGAACAACTGCTACTAAAACTGAAAAATAAAGATATAGTATACAAAACTCAAGAAAAGGACCCTGCCATGAAGGAAAATTACAAATTAAATGATTCAGTGCTTGTCAGATATTCAATCAGAAAAAATGGAGGTACTATATTGGGTTCAAAGAAGAAATAATAAAACATGAGGAAACATACTTCTCTATCAGCTTCTTAAAAAACTATTGAGACCACAGCAGCAGCTAACCTTTATTACGATCAAAAGAAAAGATAGTGACAACGTTCCAGAGTCATTAATAGTGAAGAGGATAGATATACAAAAAAAATGCTGATGAAAAAGAATATTACTTATGTAATGATAAAGATAGAATTTATTTTGACTGATTGCGTACCAAACTAATAGATCATTATTATGTATATGTGAGGCTTTCAGACCATGTCTTAAGCAATTCTGTTATATTTTTTAACAGTGTAGCCCGCATTTTAGTTTTAAGTTTGCTAGAAGGAATAAATTATAAGTTTATGCCATAAAAGTAGATGAAAATGATTAAAAAGACAAGTTCCGACTTTGATTTAACATTTTTAATGTTGACTAATTTAATTTTATGGGTATCAAGAAAGTTTATTTTGCTATGCAAAAAGCAGTAAGTAAACAAAAGATATCTTTTTAAAAAATATTGTTCTATCAAGGTAGTCAAATTATCATTATAAAAATTATCACTTTCTTTGATTTTCCTCGTCTTTATTTTATTGATTTAAGGTGGTAGGTACTTGTGTCATATTGGGCTATTTTTTCTCATTATTTGTCACCGGTGGGAACAAAACTGGTAGTAACAACCGGGAATAAACCTGCTCTGCTCCATCCCGTTCCACAATCCCTTAAATCCTAAGTTCTTAACTGAAATGTTGAGAACCACTATCTTTTTTTGGGGTAATTCCGAACTAATAGTATCAAAAGTTAAGGATTATGGATACTATTAACAAAATTGATGATATTTTGTGTAAGGAGTAATTACGGTCGAAAAAGAAAGGTAAACCTTCGGTCAAAGTGCAATAAAATCAACTTTTGAATAATTTCGGAATTACCCCAAGATAGTTCGTAATTTCCCCAATGCCAAAAAAAAATGACTCAATATTTCTAATTCTCAATTTAAAGAAACCAACTATATATTCAAGAATCTAATATATATTTATCATACATCTTTTCTTTAAGTACACAGAGGTAAAACAATAATGGCAGTAAATATAAAACACTTTGAATAATTTACCGAAATATATAACCTCGAGTCATCTCATAGAAATTTCTGTCGGAATTACCCCAATGCACCTTACCACGTTTTTAAATTTTCTGTTGAATCATATAAACTTGACAATTCTATGTATTAATAATTTAGGACAAATAAGGCAATTCGTCAGCTGAATGCAGAACTATTCTAACTCACATTTGAAATATTTTGCAGAAGAGTTTTTTGAAACAGCCTACTTCAGTTATTTATTATTTATAAGGCCAAGTGAATGCACCATTTTTTTCATCAATAATCCTACTAAAATATGATGCATCCATTTATCCATAATAATAATAAATAAATTCAGTAAGTTGTTTCAAAAAACTCTCTCCTCAAAAATTTCAAATGTAAGTTAGAATAGTTCTGCATTCAGCTGACGAATTGTAACAAATCATTTTTTTGCTATTTTGCAACAAACAAATATAGAATACTGAAATGTCATTTTGATTTCCATAGTAACGCACGTATATATTAATAATTTAGTTGCTAGGACCACCCCCTTAGCAACCAATAATAGTGGATTGGATTACGGATTCCTTCCGAAATAACTTTTCATACAAAACGGAATTAACTGAAAATTAATTCAATTATACTTAAAGATGGCTAAAAGTATTAAAAGAATGCATTGGGATCGTGTTCTCACATATTCTAAAAGTTTCAAATGTCTAGCTAGTCGGGAAGTTAGTTAAAAATCGATTGCAATCGCGATTTGTACTGGATAAATAACCACCGGACAAACAAGAATACGAGCTAAGAAAAACGTGGTAAAATAGCCGAAAGGCGATACCCGGGTCGCAAAAAACGACTCAAATGGAATAATACAAAACTTAATCTATTAGAATTTATATAAAAATATTTACATTAATATGAAGTAAAGGGATTTTCATTTCGTTCAGAGTATTATATAGGATTTATGTGTTGTTATATGTGTCGCAATTTGTGCCCGTAAAGGTGTATGTTCAAATAATGCGTGTGAGTGTGAGCAATTTGTGACAAAGGCCAGGTGCAATATAAAAGAGAGTCACACAGGAAAGAGAGAAAGAAAGATGTTTGCGATATAATTACAGCGCAAATAAAAATGTGTACTGGCTGAATAAAAGCGAAAAGACCAAATCGGGTACACTGAGTCTACCAGGCTAACAGAAGGCCGGCGCGGTGAGATGAAGCTCTTGAATTGGGCGACGGCGAACAGTGGCCGGAACGAACTAGGGCCCGGAGACACGCCGGCAATAATTCGTTGTCGGGTAAACGGCAAAGAAAAAAATATTCTCACAAAGAGTAAATTGAACGAAAATAATTAACCGAAGCAATCGGGCCGATTGACAAATGGAATATTGTAAAGCTGAATTTTGCCGAAGCGATGACTACAGTCCTACAAACTTATCTAAAAAACGGTCAAAACTGGAACTACGAACTACTATATGGACGCCATTTTGAAAGCTCGCCAGTTGCGAGTCTTGATTGGGTAGTTTTCGACAGTGGCTCCCCCATCCATTATATAGACAAGTTTGTAGGTCTGTATCTATCTCTAAATTAAAATATTAAATTAAAGAACATACCTACCTACATAATTTTGAAAACACTTCTGAGAGAAAATATATAACCAGTACAAAAAAAATATATTTTTTGATAGTTAATTAATATACTTATGTAGTTCAAGCTACAACAAGAAATTTTGAATTAATCCGTGACGTCGGTTAGTAATTAAAGTAATGGTACGAGTACCTACTTTGATTTAAAATAAAAACGCCGATGGTCAATAGTAGCTCAATTTGGTAAGCGCTTCAGAGAATATTAATTAATACCAATTAACTAAAATTTGTTGCTATTAAGTATGGCGCCTTTAGCATATAGTGGTCTATGTGCATGGGCGCGAAACCCGAGAGATGCAGGTTCGATTCCTGCTTACTTGCTGTCTTACTTTTTCAAAAGAAAAAAATCTCAAATTATGCAGGTATGTTCAATAATTAGAATGTTACATTCTTAAATCTTGTGAATTATTCGATAAATAAAAAAAGTTGTTAAATAAATTGAAGAATTTAACTTCATCATCACTCATGGAGCAACAGCCCGGGATGGGTCTTGGCCTGATTTTAGGTTCCCCATCTCCACCCGTCATGTATGCACAGCCGTGGATATGCAGGGCCCGCCTTTCATTACGCTTATAACGCGCCAGAAAGAAAAGATTTTCCGTGGTAACAACCTTAACCTGCTGCTTTAAGAGAGAATTTAGAGATAAAAGGGTTGGCCTGAGTCAGTTAGTCTCGGTGACATTAAATGTCCTCTGTATCCACATACTTAGGTAATATCATGATTTGAATTCGATGATTCTACGGAAGAATCAGGATCTCAGGATAAACCGTTCCACTATCCTCCTCCAATCCCAAGAGTCCAATCGCCGGTGCATCCTTCAACCACTGCAATTTGGGTCTTCCAACACTCTTCCGCCCAGATGGCATCACTGGTCGTCGTTGAACATGACAAGTCCATTCATTTCAGCTGAGAAATTTTGATGGTTTGAATTATTTTCATTCTGTGCTTCAAATATCACTATCAACACGATATTTCGTTCGAAAATCAGAAGCCGTTTTCAGACTTGTTACAGTATTTAGTATATCTGGATGTTTGAAATCGTATTTTTGACAAACGTAATAAAATATTATTTGCGGGAGGTGAATTGTCAGAATGACTTAGCCGTGTAGGCAGGGGTAAATTAGAGGGGTGGTCTCATGGGTGGGGGATGAAACGGCGAAGCATTAGGGGAGCGTTAACATTTATTTACGGCCGCGTCTTACCCCTGACGGAAAGCTGTTTGCGAAAATATCTATGGTTAATTAGAGTAATGGCGTATGTATTCATGGGTATATCAGAATCCAGGAATATGATAGTATGATACTTACATAAATGCTTATTATGACGACCATAATAAACATAATATGCCATATATTAACAATTAGGGGTTTCTTTTGATAATGACTTAATTGCCTTCTAATTCGTGATGATTAAATTAATTCTTCATAAATATGCATCATCGATTACAATAATGATAGTAATTTTGAATGACAATATATATAGTAATTTTAATTAGTTTATTTTTGAACAGAGAATTTCTTAAGTTTTTTTAATTACTATTCATATATCGCACCCCTAGAACAACACCGCACAATCCCAAATGTCATGTTCTGCGTAAATCGTATTTGAAGTTTTCAACTTTCTTTCTCTTCTTCGACCATGTCCGATCCTGTTAGGATCATATGGGCCTCCACAGAGTGGAGAAGATTTGTATTGACAGTTTTGTTTTGTTTTTACGAGAAATGGGTGTCAGCCACTTGCTCAACCTATTAGGTCCATACTCTGACTCATACACAAATTGAAAAACAATATGAGTACTTCTCAGACCCAGGATTCGAACCCGAGACCCACCACGCAATAGGCCAGCGCTTAAGGCCATGCATTAGTTGAGGCACGGTCTAAAAAGATCGTTGCTAGGCGATGCGCGGATTGCGGGTCGCGGGTGCAAATGACGCCTGTCAAACGAAATATTATTTGTCATATAAATCCAACATACGTCCATTTTATGTTCTGTTTATTGTTCTATTATTAACAATAATAATATATTCATTGACATGTTTTCTTTTTAAAGTAAATGGGTAACGTTTTTAGTCATCTTTACACGATTTTAGAATTAATTGACCCGTCGCCATCAAGCAGCAAAGTGACGTGTTTCTGGCTCGACATTCTCTCACTGAATGCGAGCGAGTCCAAAATTTCGTCGCGCCTACAGTTGAAAATTATTTGACGTTTCACTGATGCGTCACCTTAAGCCCCGCGGCCATCGTGGGTGTTTCTTTCAGCATAAATTAAAACTTAACTGAACCAAACCACATGGATAGTGAATACAATATTAAGCTTTTTCAATACCTATAATGATTTTAGATTTTCAAAATAATATGGCAGTGTTTTTAAAATATTTGAGATTGCAGTACCGATAGCAATGAGTGGGTAGGTACCTCTTGAGAGTAGAATTTTTAATGTTTATAATTACTAATGATCTATTATTAGATTTTGACGATTTATACGCTTATCGAGTATACGCGAATGTATTATTAATGATAAGATGGGGTTTTTTACGAACACTTCTCAACTATTCAAAATTAGTTTGTTATATTTTTTTGTGAGCCTTGACAGGTAGGAGATAAAGTTTTTTCCTACTTTATTGTATTAATTTGTTATATAAGTTAGAGTTAACTGTATTCGTTGTCAGTGATTATTTGCCGTTTGACACAGAGCACACTGTGCCTGAAGATGCCGAAAGGCGAAACCCGGGTCGCAAAAAACGACTCAAATGGAATAGTACAAAACTTAAATCCATTAGAATCATGTATGTATCAATGGAATATATTAGTAGAAGTGTGTTATTTTCTTAAAGTGAATCTGTAATGCGAAGCCTAGCCTAGCTAGCTAACTAGCTTAATCAGTAGACCAGTGGTCCCTTTTTGCTTCAATTGAATTTCATGCATTTTGGCTTTGGTCATATTTAGCTATTTGACATAGGCACTTCTAGCATTAGGCCCCTGATATTTATTTATACTTACATAATAGTTAATTATAGGTATCATAATAATTATTATGTCTACATAATTTAGTATAGCAATATTTTAAATTATAGTTTTTCATTTCAAACAAACTACAAACGAAATCAACGACATAATTAAACCATAAAACTCTCCGAAATGTTAAAAAAAATCGCCGATATTAACTGCATGCGGACGTTTAAAAAAAGTGCGGCATTTTAATAGTGAGCTAAACTCTGAAAAAAACAACAACAAAAAAACTGAGCGCCACGTGCCGCCATTGATGTGGCTGTCATTTCTTCGTTTTGTGTACGTAGCTAATCGGCCGCCCCCTTGTCGTTAAAAAAGTGTCACAACTTACCCCCGACCCCACAGGACTGGAAAACCGGGTGGGGTAGCTCCGATAAATTCAATTTTATTGTTCGCCCACGTTTCTATGTTATTAGGTAATTACTACATAACAATAGCGAAGGGTGGAGGTAGGCTGTTCAGCTGATCAGCCATAAATAGTGCACGCTAAACTTTGTCAGTCAAACGTATCTATTTTCATTGAAATACTACTAAAATTATTTACCGACGATGTTAGTTAGTTTTTTAAAATTCAATTAAACCCTGCGAAACCTAGTCATAATAAATGATAAGAAAACATTTCAAATTATGCAATTAAATTATACATAACTTTGGATATTTTATAGATAGACTAATATTTTTAATCTATTATAGTTTGGTTTAAGTTAAAAAAAAATGAACCAACAATACGTGTAATAATATGTAGATACCTATTCTTAATCCAACGAAAACAAATATAAGTATTAATGAAAAAGTGGACACAATTTTGTCGTATCGCCCAAGTATACCAAAACTATTATTGTTTGGTTTAGGGAAGGTTTAATTGAGTTTTAAAAACTAACCAATACCATCGATAAATAATGAAATTGTAGTCTTAGTTCAATAAAAACAAACACGTATGACTAACAAAATTTAATCTGCACTATTTATGGCGGATCTGAAAAGCCTACCTCCACCCTTCGCTACCGCTACATACTAGATTTCCTAAAGAGGAGAAAATCAATTAGATAAGCTTGTTGTTTATGCCACATGTTTGTGACACTTCTTAACAATGTTTTTTCTTCTATATAAGTACAACTAGCAATGACCGGGTTGCAGATATGAAAATAATATACAGTTATAATAAAATTTATATAATTTAATCAAAGAATAATTCAGAAGATTTGAGAATGTAACAATTCCATATATTGAACATATAAATAACATGAAAACACTTCAGATACGATAAAAAATCAATAACGCAATTTAATAACCAAGCATTTCATGTAAGACCTACTAGTTTAAATTATCGTAATTAGGTAGGCGGCTTATAGTTTAATTGGTTAAAGCATATTGGCACGATACCAGTGGATATACGGGTTCAAATCCCGTCAGGCGTCGTATTTTTTTAAATGTGATTTTTTCACACACACATACAATTGATAAAATGGTTTATACCCCATTTAGCCACTTGCATATTTTGATAACAACTTTTGGATACGAATCTCAATAACCCATCAGTGAACACCCTTAATTCTACCAGCAGATCAGGTGTTTATCGCTAAACTCATGTGCTAATAAGTGCTGGTATGGGTATGGGGAACATATCTTGAAGCGACGAGAAATCAATGGCACCTGCTAGATTTTTTTACCTAAGTTTTTCTTACCTAACCTTATCTACCTATATTATAGATATTTTTTTCAAAATGAAGCCCCCCCCCCCATAGTATTTTTCTGGGTGCGCGCATGCACATACAAGTTAAATCGATTGACATAATAATTTATTACAAAGCACTCAACTGAACGATTTACTTAATAACTAAATTCACAAAAGCTGAACAGAACAAACAAGCAACCGAAAATTTAATACACCCCATATTATCATCATCATCATCAGCCTGAATCTATCCACTGCTGGATGAAGGCCTCTTCAAGTTGCTTCCACTTCTCTCGGTCCTGTGCATTGCGTTGCCACGTACTTCCGCAGAACTTTATCATTTCATCGATCCAGCGGCTTCTAGGTCTACCTTGTGGACGTTTTGTACTTCTTGGATACCACTGGATGACTAGATTTGTCCAACGATTGTCTCTTCTTCGAGCTATGTGTCCAGCCCATCTCTATTTAAGGCTTTTAATAAACTCTATTACATCGCAAACCCTTGTCTGCTTCCTTCATATATAACAGGACATCAGAGCCATACAGAACGTCAACCATTTTCAGAATATGTAATATAGTAATACGCTCAGATACAACAATTTCGTATTGTGATCGAGGTGAGTGTTAACTGTAAGCCATGGCTACACAAGTATGGATTGCAATACAATCAATTATTAAATTCATCGATACCGAAATACCGGTATTTTCGGAAAGCATACACGAAGATTTTTCAAAAATGAATTTAATGCTATTGTAACTACCATATTGTAAATAGATATATTCAGTGGCGGCTTGACGACTTTCTAGGTGGTGGGGTTTAGTCATTAATTATTAAATATATACTTATACCTACCAACCTATCTCATATTATACATTATGTACCAAGCTACTTAAAATAATATGATTTCATTAATGAGGAAATGAGTATTTTTTCAGAATAAATACTATCATTATCTGAGTCGTTAAATAATCACATCTAAAAAACTAATAATTTAATTAATAATAATAACTATTATAGTCTTACCATTATCAGTTTTGAACAACGACATACAGCGAGTGTTTTTACCCATCTAGGGGTTATTAATTCTCTCCCCAGTATGTGTAGAATAACGTTAATGCATTCACATGCTTTGTAGAATGATATTTGTAATCGTGTAATTAAGTAGGCATATTATGACAATGATAAAAATATCGTGTGTTTTTGACTTATAACGTTGTGGGGATGGTCCCTACGAACCCTTAAGGTATAGCCGCCCCTGGGTATATTATTAAATTTATTGCATAAGTTTTATGCTGCCAAAACGCAATATATGAACTGAATATACAAATATAATATATAGAATTATCGCGATGAATTAACATATTATTTCGAAAAAGAAAACATTCGTTGCAAATATTTCCAATTTACCGTTGACAGTAAAAAACATTCCAACAAACGTTAAATTTCAGAGAGATTTCTCTGTACCCGGACTTTATTAATATTTGTTAAAATTAGCAGTTTCAATATATTATGATCTATACACATTTACAAAGGTCAACATAATAAATGTATGTATTTAGGTACTTTAGGTTGCTATAAAATAATGTTTTTAAAAGATTTTAATAGTTATGTTTATTGATAGATACCGGTATTCAATAAGAAATACCGAAATACCGGCATTATACTCATTCGGTATTGCAATCCCTATACGCAAGTTGCCAAGACACGCAACCAAACAGTAAGTTAGTAACTACATATATGACACAAAAGCTTTCAGTATTACCTTCACCATCAAAATCCAACCGATGAAGCGTGTTTCGTCGGATTAGCTCGAGAAACCATTCAATGTATAATCGTTCGTAAATTGGGTACTCGACTACCTACTCAATCAACACTAAGTACTTATATTAAATTTGGGATAATATAACAATAGATTGATGAAATTCGTTAATTAAATTAAACAAATTATTTCGTACTATTCAAGCTGATATTAAACCACCCTGTAATAACGTCGTAGTGTTGTTCATGTGTGACGTCACGTCCGAGAGGAGGGTCTTATACAATGCCCACTATAATAGTGAGCGACACGTGTGCCGAAATTAACTAGAAGCCAAATTGATAAAGCATATGGGCACGAATCCAATGGTTACAGGTTCAAGTCCCGTTCTACTATTATATTATAACTGAGGTGTTTAAAAATTATAAATTATAAAGCATGTTACATTATCAAAATCAAAATTCGTTGAATAAAATAAAATGGTTTATTCAATTATTAGCAAGTGCAAGTATGCTATAGCTAGTGGCGGCTCGTGGATAAGATATCTGGCGGTGCTGCGGTTGAATAAAAATAAAAATAAATGTTTATTTGTATTATATTTTACTATTAACATCAGAATTAAATATAAATAATTAATTATATTAATAATGAAAATAAAGAACTTTGTATAAATTGCTTGCAGAAATAAATTTTAACAATGTTAATAAATAATTATAGCTATATTTCTTTCCTCGCTGTGGCGCGCGTGCTCACGTGCGACGCAGAAACGGAGAAATACTGAAATCGGACTGTCTGACCGGCAGTACGAAGCTGCAAGCACAGCTGTCCGCGCCCCTCCGTCGCCCACTTGAGAATATTCTATTGAAATCGGTACTGTGCAAAATCAAGTAGGTACCTACCGCGGTGTATGATAATATTATTGGACATTGGATGTATCGATGTGCGGGCGAGCTGATTACACGCTTAACAATATTGATATTTTCATACAATATACATCAATTTACGTAGGTATATTATAATATTACAGTTGTCGCAATTTTCTTGGGGATGCTGCAGTTCCGCAGTGCATAGTGACTGGTTATAACTAAAATTCGAAGCAACCCGAACGTCTGTCTCGTAGTCTGTAGCACACTTGTAAAAGCGCATTGGCGCGAATCCAGTGCTTACAGGTTCATGTCACGTCGTACCTTCATCGATTTTTTTCTAGTAGATATATGTATGAGGTGTCAAATTATGTATGTAAAATATAATATATTGTGCTCAGTAATATACTGAAGATGAACAAAATTCAAAATCAAGTAGTGTAAATATAGCTGGTCGAAGATTTTTTCAATTATCTACCACAGCCTACATACCTCCCTCCAACAGGCCACCCTTCGCTACTGCTATTGAACTAGACGTATCTTTAATAATCAAAATATGGGCCGATTGGCTGATTATCGAAAAAAATATGACCGTGGATACTAATATATAACACAATACTAACTGATTAAGACTGATAAGACTAAGGCACGTTTCAGAAAGGACACCGGTGTCGCGCTCGATATAATATAGGAGGCCTTTTTATTCGAATAAAGGGGCCTTTGTATTATGTTTATGAACGCCCCAGAGCTAATGAGTCAACGCGTGCCCGGTACACTTTTCCGTCGGCCGCTACATTCTCAAGCCGCCGATACACTTGTTTTTATTACAGCAGCCAGTTTAATGTTCTAATTTATAACGCGAAATTATGCGTTGACTCATTAGCTCTGGGGCGCACATAAACATAATACAAACCCCCCTTTATTCGGATACAAAGGCCTCCTATATTATATCGAGCGCGACACCGGTGTCCCGTCTGAAACGGGCCTAAATTTGTAATAGCGTCGGACAATCCAATATGAAAGCAAGCATTAAATTTAATCTACTACCTCGAATAGGATTAACATAACATACCAATTGCGTGTACGTTGTAATGTTATTTAATAATTCTTACTGTCGGCCATGATAACTGTGAATTATACGTATTCAGAGACTGGCAAAATGATAATTTGTATCACGAATGTGTCAGAATTACCGGCACGTTCATGAAACCCACTCTCACGGTGTGTTTGATAATGCTAATTACTTTTGGCGACCGTGTTCACGAATTTTTCTGTTGCTACTTAGGCGCTGAAATACGCCGGAAAACTGTGATGAATTATTTGAGTTTGCATGTCAATTATTAAAATTAAGCTCGTTTATAATGTGGCCAACCACAGGTAGAAACAAGTTTTAAGGACCTACCTAAATATTTTCAAATAGCAAAGACAAAAATAAACTTTTAGATATTAGTGGCGTTCGGAATTTGTTTGAACCTAACCGAACATGATCACAACTTTACTGAAGACAATATTATTAAAATCTTTTACTACACGTATAAAGAAGGCTTTAAAATTAATGGTTTACAATTCCAGGTAATAAATATACGTTTTAAACATGAAATTCTTATCTATTTCGCTCTATCATAAGCCGTCTCGCACATCAAAACTCGTCTCGCGTCGATGTGACGTCATCGTTATTCACAAAACACACGTAGCCAAATGAAGCTCTGCAGATTGGTCGAAAGCGAGTTTTTAGTTTAAAAATAAATCTACTGTTGCAATCGACAAATTGCATGTTTCTCGTCACGCGAGTCGAAGACGCTAGGAGGCATACGAACACCCACAAATTGGCCATTCCTATACCGGCTCGCCGCATCCAAATATCTATACGTTTCGAAGGTTACGCGAGACTGTCACTAGGTGGATGTGCGCGGTCTTTCTATGCAATATCGGATCGACGTTCCTAGGTTTGATTTGACTGTGCGGTAGACGGGCGAGTTTAGATGTGAGAGCGGGCCAACATGGAATTTAACCAACTGACTCTTTCTCATATTTATCCTTTTCAACCTTCATCACACAGTTTTTACAATAATTATTATAACACACAAATTTCGGTACCTACTCTTGATAAAAGCTCACCATGAAAATGAGCATCTTGTAAATAACGCGGTTAGATTAAAAAAAACTTTATTTTTTAATAAGTAGACAGAGTTAATAAAAGTACGCGACATGATATAGATCGCTACTTAAGCCATTGAAATGGCAACGGGCAGATAATGTTATCGGCGAGTGGATACTGGACTACAGTGCTAGGTACCCAAATGGTACTGAACGACCACACTGCCGCCCTAAAACACGCTCGGTCGATATTCACATTCATCACGTTCCGCAGATGGTACGTGGCAGTGAATAAATGGGAACCAGTAAGAGTGGAAGGACATATAGGAAAGCCGGATGTCTTCATTTTGCAAGTCCAATGATAATGCTACAGAGTGTTCTCAATGGGTGATTTAATTTTCGCAAAATTTTAAATGTAATTTTTTAAGCAACGTTGATTATAAAAAAAACTGTACATTATATTGTATGATAAAGCAATTTATACTTAGTTACGTTAGGAAAATCTCTATGTAAAAAACCTTACACAGCGTAAAAAAAAGTAATATGTTCAAAGCTACTAAACCCACAAAAAAGATCTTGGAAACAAATGGTGTAGGAGTGGGTGGGGAAGGAGGTATTGTGGTTTCCCTCCACAATACAGAGGAGATGCGGTCACGGCGGAAGGGTGAGAACCCAGCTGAGTATCAGGAGAGCATGAAATACAGGAGGGAGCGAGAGGGCAAGAGGCTGGAATGTAGTTGAAAGGTAGCTTTCACAAGTGCGGGCACAAAGGCCGGGTGCGCGGTCGCGCGGGTGCGAGAGGGACGCGCGATAACTCTGAAGGACTATTAGCCAGAACCAATTTAAAGATATACAACGTTTATCAGAACGCTTCGCTCTCTCAATATAAATCTATTTCCTTTCGAGAATCCGGCTGGCTTTTATGGCGCCCTAATACCTAACCAAGTGTGAGGATGGATTTAATGATTTTTTATTGTCCTCACTTTGGACGGTTGCGATAACGATTTTAGAAAAAAATAAATAACTTTTCAGAGCTAACTAAATACGATGGTAAATAATAAATAAATGTTATTGTTTCGAAATAAAACAACATAACGAAGTCACGAAACAAATCAATTAAAATTAAACGAACGGTGTTTGATAAAACCAAACAAACAATCTTCAATTGTTTTTCACGGAACACTGGTGAAAAAACTTCTTTTAACTAACCCAGAACCCAGGTAGCTAATGTACCAACAAAACCAATCACATATTGATAATGTAACGTAGATTACTTGTTAACCTTATATATTATTACAAAATATTAACAACGAAAAATAGTGTAGTAAGCTGTCCGGTTGTGACGAATCATCATCAGAAGTGGCAAAACAACGCAGAGTGGGTCTTAGTCTCTTCTTAGTATTTCCCCCCCAACCTCAGTATCCTACGGGTTTATGCATCGGGAGTTCTAACTATATATTGTTGCTGCATGGCCCACCCAATGGATTCTACCAATTAATCATTACATTAATCTTAGAGAAGGCTATTGTGCTCCAGAACACTTTTTTTTAAATACTCATTGTATTTTATATGAAACATGCTTATTAGGCATAACGCGAAAGGACCACCAAATATCCCTATGGTAAGGGAGACAGAACAAACATGATTCATGATGTACTTAATAAAGGTTAAGTTGAGTAAATGGTAGTAGGGCGGAAATGCTATATAACTACCGACAAAAAAAGGAATCATTCAGTGGTCCCAAATTGGGTACTAAGCAGGGGATTTACAAACTCGCTGGAGCAAAGAAATCACCAAAATCAGTGGACGTAAATGCCAGCGAAGAAATACCAAAGAATTTTCACTACACCTACATAGAAAGAACCTTAATACGTTATTTCTGTTAAGGGGTTTGAAATTATTTACAAACAGTTGACATTCCGATTTTCTTACGCAATGGCTGCCATTTTCTATGTTAAACTGTTTTATATACATTTTACAGGATTTTTCAACTGCCTAATAATGCCGCACCCAAGCCCTCCGCATGAGCCGATTTTAGTGAGTAATGTTTTACCAAGTGCATAGCCAACACGCCAGTGTTGCCATAATATAATTTATAAAAACATCGCTTGTAAAATTATAACATTTGAATAAATATTCGATATCTGGCAACACTACGACACGCACACTGTCACACATATTTTCGAATAACCCAGGGAAGGGTCGCGGAGGAAGCGTGAAGGGGGCGAGGCAAGTGCATGAAATAGTTCGTCATGTTTTGAAGGACAAACACATGCAATAGCTCCATCTATATTTTTCTATAATCTAAAGCCGAACCCAATATAATCGGATGCTTATCTATCTACTCATCGTGACAGATTGATTTTTATATAACCTGCAAATTGACAACAGATGTCATAGCAGTAGTGTTCTATCTCATACATTTAAAAGTACTATCTATATATAAAAATGCTTTTTTCAAGAATGGGAAAGGAGTTATGAAGAGGTCCAGTCCATCCAGCAGTGGACTGACGATAATTTGATACCTATAGGAAATCAATATGTTGTGGTAACAATATTATTATGTAAGTATAAGTAAATATATAAATAATAATGAAATTCAATTTAATTTGTCTGAATACAAACCCACATGTTTGCGCTAGCTAGAGTCTATCAAAACGTAAATTATAATCTCAGTTTTGTACAGTAAACAATTCTTGTTTAGATGTGGTATGACATGGCCATTGGAATTTTGTTTCAGATAATTGCATATTGCATGTCTCCTAATCGCAACACGTCCAACACATTAATTACACTCCACGTACATTTTATAGTTCAATCTGTCTACAGCAAATCACCTGTAAAGCGAGAAGAGCCAATAATATTTAGGTGTAAAATCGATGACTATTGTTTATTCACATCATTAATAGCACAAAATACAATAATAAACAGAATCAATAAATAAAAAGACAAAACGCAAGATAACCGCTGTCAAATTCGACTAATGATTTTAAACGAAACATCCGTTTCCAGATAACGACCGATTAAGGCAAGACACGAAAGAAAATAATACAAAATTCGACGAACAGTCGTGACTGCTTGGCCACAATGTGATCGTGACACCAATTGTACAGTGTTTTAGTGTCTAATTATTGTCTTAATGTATGAACAGAACATAGATAAGCGTATTTTTTGTATTAAACATAATGTACGTTTTGTTAATAGGTACCACCTTGTTTGCAAGCTAAATGAGGTGCCATGATTTGCCAAGTCACGAATTTCGCATCGACACTTCAGTAATTAGTAATTACCTACCGAATAGCATATAAATAAATTCATTTGTTATAATAATATCACAATATAAACAATTATAATTTAATGATTACTTTACTATATTATTTAAATTATATCAGGTCTAGTCAAAGTTAAGTAATCGTTTAGTATCGACTCATCGCCATCAATATAATTACTTTTGTCAACAATCATTAATAATTGCGTGGCTCTTATCTTTTGTCGTGCAAAGTATCAGGCCACCAGAAACTCAGCATTTCAAATGGATGGCCAAAATGACGCCTCCTGCGAGCAAACAAATCTGTCCAATCAATCGCGAACACACTCCGATTGCCAAACACTTGGCAAAGGTGCGCACATAATAGTTGCGACCGGGAGATCAGAAGAGGGCCGGGCGGACACGATAGCACTTTGGATGAATATTTTATTACAATTTATAGCACCCTCTTCCGCCCTTTTGTGATCCTACCCGTCCGTAGGTATATAGCGGCCGATATGGGACTACTTCTGCTCGCCTGATACATGACACATACATTTCGCTGTCCTTTTTTATCCAACTTTTGACAAATCTTATTGTAAATATTCGAAACGAATTTATTTGCATACCAAATTAGCAAAAGGCGTCAAGAAGAAATCAGGATTATTGGAAAATAACCAATAAGTATAAAACACTAAACATAGGATATTCAATATTTCCTATAGCTGAATAGAATACAATCTACCGTATCTATGTTGTTATATTATATCTATCGTGAATGTTTACTCCCTGTTTCAATTCGTAATACTCCGTTTACATTTGCATGGATTTACCGCTGACAGTACACATCGCGCCATAACAAGAAAACGCATGCACACACGTTTTATCGTACAAGTTGCAAGATTGCATAGATGGGTCAAAAAAATCAGTAACTTCTGAATAAGTAGAACGATAATGGCGAACCTGCCGGAAAAAATACGAACTACACCGCGCAGAGCATTTTTGACTTTACCAATTTTCACAACCTGTCAAATACCACCGTATAATGATAACAACACGTCTCGCTTATGCTTGAAAAGTAAGATTGGCGAGACAGTTTACACTTTTACGTGTATACAGTTATCGCGATAGTTTAATTTAAATTTTACACACTATTGGTGCCAGTAAATCCGTACACGTGTACTTGATATTTGTGAAGTTTTTCACATACAAATGCTTCATGTTCTGCTTGATAAGGACTCGTACAGACCACCATAATCAGCCAAATTGAAGATGGATTGGCTGTACCTATACATTGACGGAACGAACAACGCGTCCACCTCGTTCTAATTGTAGCAAACAATGGATATGCTATTGGTCCGCAAAGCTCAATGCAGACGTTAGCCACTGCCTCGATGGACTGACACTGCAAGAATGCAACGCGCTGTTCTTACCGTAGGTTTGGTCGTGTCCGGAAATTTGCATGTATGCAGTTCGTCGTATCACACTTCACCGTGAAATGTTGTATCGGAAATATATATGGTCGTATATTTAAGACCGTCCAACCTCTTTGGGTCGTAGTACTAAGATAAAATAAATATCTAAATGAAACACGGTTCTTGTCGGTTTACAGGAAGCCAGCAGCTAACAAATTTTGAAAATAGCCGATGTACTGGATTATTTATTAGGTTAGGTTAGGTTTTCATTCTTGAATTCATGAATTTTGCCCGCCTGGCTTCCTGTAAAATCGACTCGTGCCTAAAACACAAACGGTCATCTCTTTCCGATAATAAGCCTCACGGCGAACTGTACTAGGGTGAAATAATGTAATACGTACAATTTACATGTAACCAGGATCGGTATCATTTTTCGTTGCACTCAGATTTCCATTGCACGAACTTGCATGCGTGACTAAAAATGTTTAATATAAAAAAATAATGCAGAAAGCTTTCAATTGCGAATTTTCCAAGAACTATGAAAATGCGCCGCCTTCCCCGTATCGTCCGCAATAGTACGGCGATTATTCATTATAGTTAAGTACTTAGCAGAGAGAGGATGCCAAATAATACGGTCGCTTTGTTCCACGCACGTTAAATTTGTATCTTTCCATTCGTATAAAATACAGTGTGCATCCAAGCGTTTAATGACGCACGAGATGTAGCAGATAATTCGAATATATTTTTAATGTTTGCACCAAATGAAACAAATGGGACGCTGTCGGCCAAGTCGTTCGGCGAGTGGGCCAGAGATTTTAAAATAAAGCTGGATCGAGTACTGAGACGTAACGCCGTATCGGTCGAAACTATCTATCTACAATAATATTATGTAAATCATTGAGCTAGTTAGCTTTCTGAAGAACGCATTTCATTCGAGTGTGTCAAGGTGTCACCCTCCACCCCAAATTTGACCATTTGGAGGAGGTCTTCTCTGGATACCAGTGGCGAAGGGTGACTTTTGGAATGAGGTAGGCTGTGGAAATCAAAGAAAAGCACGAGGAAATAAGACGATAATACGATATTACTACTGATGAATACACACTAATGTCAATGTCACACTAAATCGATGAAATTTCAATAGCTCACTGACGATAATAGATAATTGAGAAATGGATATAAATTATGTATTTTCCTATACATACACGGAACATACACATACGCCTAAAAATATATCATCGGTAAATACAGCGGTATCAACAGCTCAAAATGACAAACAACTAAACAAAAAAATAATATATATTATGTTAGTCTATGACTGAAATAACTGGCAAAAATAATAATCACGAGTTAAAATTATTAATTATTTTTAAAAACTATCTTTATATGACGTCATTGAACCCATAGAAATTATTTTTTTTCAATTATCACAATTATTAATTATTATTTGAATAAAGCGCCAAAGCGACAGTCCTCGACACTAAATATATAAGCTTTATAACATTCGTATGAAGAATACCAGACTACCCCGATGACCTTGAGACGCAGTTCATACAATAAGCTCGTCTAATTCATCTCGAGTGAATCGATATTTCAATACCTACTCGGTAGAGGCGCAGCTTTGTCACTTATTACTTAATTATTCTACATTATTCTGACGATAGATGGCTCTCATTTATATATGTATATTTATTAAATATTAATTAATTATTCTGGCGATAGATATTATACAATGCACATTTTTTAATTTATTTAAATTTAAATACTTCATATCTATTTTTCTTCGAAGGTAGGCTTCAAATTATCGCCTACTATGGAGCCTTCGCCTCTGCTGGATACTTATTGATGTATCCATAGTAGTATGGCAGGGTCGATTGCGAACCGATCAATTTCTAGCACGTAAGAAGATTTTATAGCCAACTTTTGACAAATTAATTAATACTGATTATTTTTACATAATAGTCATTCTTAATTAATATTTAAGGCTAATAATAATCAGTAAATGTTTCTACGCCGGTCTTAGGAAGGAAATATTAGATGTCCTTTATCGGCAGATTTATACATATCTTTTATCAGTTTATATTCTTTAGTAGGTAAGAGTCTTACCTACTAAAGAATATAAATTGATAAGGTAAGACTATGTCAATGCCAATAGGATCGTTAAAGTAATATAATACAGTATGACATTAAGTGTAGGTAATGAAAATATAACTAATGCATTGTCCAGGCCCACCCCAACGGAATCGGCCGCCCTTGCACAACAATCAAAAATCTGCTGGCTCTCCATTTCCATTGAAAAACGACTTAAAAACAAGAAAAACACTCTTCTTCTTTCTTCTTTCTTTAGAAAATAAATAAGATAATATGATAAAATAAATATTGGCCATTACTAATTATGATTGGTATCGGGGCGGTCAAATTTAGCTTACTCAATATTATTAAATTTATTAAATACATATTTAAAGAAATTAGTCAATATACTTATCTCAAACCTTTAATTTTAATGTGTCAATATTTACTACGGAATGTCAACAAATCATTAGCGTTTCGTGTGGTGCATTCCTTTCTATATTTTTATGGCTATTTGTTGATTTTTGCTTAACTAGGAGGGTATCTCCATAAGGGTAATGAATAAAGGGTCAAATGTCGAGTCAGGACATGGGCGAGCATAACCTCGGAATAAACTGTTTGTGTATATTTTCTCAACAATATCTATTTATCATTTTAGTCTGAAAATATTCACGATAAACTCGAGAAACATGTTGATATGGTAATTATTCACAAATATTTATCATTTTGTTATTATTTCATATTTTTAAGGGATTTCTTAAATTAAAAAAATAACCCTAGTTCCTAGTAAAAATTGGCTAGGGGTGATAAGGTTAATATGTACCTACTCGACATACATCAAAACAAAAACCGAAAAGATTTGCGGTCGCCCTTGTGCATTGCACATTTAGCACTTATAATCGGGGCGGCCCTGTCTATCGATAGAAGAAATTAAAACCAGATAATTGAAAACGTTTAGTTTGAAAGTACATAAGCGTGTGAGGTTGCATTAGGTACGTTACGTAAATGGACAATTTCCAGAGAGGTTTTAATCACCATATTGATTTGAGCCATAATAATATTGTATTAATAACAATTTACCCCGCGGAATGATTTACGAGGCAGTGCTAATGCATCAATGATACTGATTTATGACTTTATTTATATACTGAATAATAATCACCGTTCTCGAGTTATTTCATCTGGCCTCGCGGCCGCTCTATTATTAAAGTCCCAGAGTAATGCTCCGGTCACGGCTTATGAATTTATATTACCATATTTTAGATACGTAAAATTGTTTTTTCATTATACGATGCTCTTGCTCGCAATCAATTCTGAATATCTCCGCTCTTATGAGGTGAATTAGATAATTTGAATTCATTTTGTTTAATATAAAACGAGTGGGAAATTATACGATAACAATAAACACCAATCCTACCCACAATAGCATTTATTTAATTTTAAATACATTTGGCACCATTCACATTGAATGAGACGCTAATTTCGATTCATAAATATATATTTTTTACACCAGTGTTCCTTCTTATATGGGGCGAAGGTAAAATAAATGGCTGAAGAGAACCGACCTATATAATATTAAGTATGTACCTAAGTCCTAAATGAAATGTGTAGAAGATTCTTACTAACAAGTAAATTCCATTCCTCAACTGATTAAAAAAATATATAGGATTTGTTTTTTATCAGGAAAACAGAAAACTAGCTGTGTTGGCCAGTTTAACTCTTTCATCAAAAGACTTGAAAGTATTAGGCGCACAGAAATATGCTCGGGTTTATAAACGTAGATATAATATTTTTCGGTTTATGATGGATGGGTGGTTTTTCTGTTGAGGAAAGAGTATTAGGAAAACATAACACTTCGCACCGTAAATTTATTAAAATCTAATTAAATGTACAGTTTCGAATGAATAGCAATGTATTTAATATGTAATCTGTCAGTTTTTCACTGTGAGCAATTAATTCACTCTACCTACCGTACTACCCAATTAGCAGCACAGCACAGTATATATAGACTTATTTTATAGTCGTACTATTTGATAGTAAATTACAAATAAACGTTTAGTAACAGGTGACTAGAAAACTAGATAGGTAGTACCTATGAATTTTCTTCAAAGTATTAGGCGCACATAACAACATTAGGGTATTTTGGAACATGGTCGTAGAGAGTTATATTAATTAGAGTGTTTCTGTCTCAGTTGGCGCTGTCAGCTGATCTTCGTCGGTTGGTTTTTCTTCAAGGAGAGTATTAGGCGAGCATAACATTGCAAAAGTTGGCAAGGTGTAATTTATTTATTGCTCAGCTTTTTAACTCGCATCTTGTAGTTAGCGGAACAGTATGTCATTAGTAATTGAGGGACGGATAAAGAGAAGTAGTGACAAGTGCAACCGGTTGACATGCGGTATTTCGCTGACTATGATCGCGGGACCCGTCGAGCGAAACGTATAATATGTGAATAAATTAAGGCTCTAAGTACCAAAAAGTAGTATTGCCTGTAGATACAAAATACCGAGTCATTGCAGTAAAATTTCATGAAGCAGACCTTTTGAAAAATGTGGTTTTACAGTGTGAAGCAATCACGGCAGCTTCTATAATTTTAGGTATTAGGAAGT
Source organism: Rhyacophila brunnea (assembly GCF_057557595.1). Lineage (NCBI taxonomy): Eukaryota > Metazoa > Arthropoda > Insecta > Trichoptera > Rhyacophilidae > Rhyacophila > Rhyacophila brunnea. The sequence continues at coordinate 10,084,793 of NW_028232816.1, read as the reverse complement.
CGCAAGTGTCAACACATCATCGTCAGCCATTTTATATTGAATGAAGTTGACCACTGTAGTGCTATTTACACCATTATAAATAAAACAGGCCAACGGACTTACAACGTCAACAGGTTTAAATATTTTGCTGTATTTTTTTGACTTGCTTGAGGCACTTAGACCATAGCTGAAGTTATTGGCGTTAGTATGTAGAACACTTTTCTATAAAAATGACAGTTTTTTTGTTTTTGGTACTTAGAGCCTTAATTAATACACGTATTCATGTATTAGATTTATGTTCTCTTCGTTCATAACCTTAATATGTAGGTATTACAGAGTGGAAAAGACTAATTGCTAATTAATTATTATTTAACGTTTACGTTGAAAAAAATGTCACACATATATCGCTGAATAATTAAGGGGGGACATGCTCAGCGTAGGTCAAAATGGAGCTTTTGTTCTATTTTCAAAGCATGATCCTGGACATTCATTAAGCGTTGTAGATAATCTATTTATATAATTTTGAAGCCTTATTATCTTTTATATTTATTTTAAACATTTGATGACTGCATAAAGTATTTTTATTACATAAAATAGTATTCTTTTAAACCTCTCGCTCTAATGTTTTAGAATATAGTCATATTTCAGTACATAAATGTGCAGTGGTGTTAAGATTTTTTAAATTTATTAATTTTTAAACGCATTTATAAAACCATCAGTATAATTTATGTCGACATTATCATAGTGAAATATTTACAATAAAAAATTATATTGATAATCTCTGTGATCCCAAATTTGACAAGAATTAGGCATTTTATTATTCAAAAAATGGGCAAGATTAACACATTTGAAGATAATTCTAAAGATACTGATTATAAGCTATGTCTTTGGCCATTCAGGTGTGATAAACATCCTACGAATAATGATTGCTTTATAATAATTATTGACCTAAGAATAAGGTAGTGTTTTTTTGAAATACGCCATTTCTTTTGGCATTCCCCAGTGGTTAATACTTTGGACGCTGAAGACGCACATGCGCGTAATGTATAGTCAGCAGCGAATGAGTTAAGCTACAACCTACGGCCGTAGCCATAAATTGACAAACTATAATTGAAGTAGGGAGTAAAATAATGTTAACGCGCGTGTTTGAACATGTACCGTTTAAAAAAAATCGGTTAGGTACATGTTCACACACGCGTCAAATCTAAGAAAATATCTAGTTTTTTGTCAACCTTTATTTTTAATAATAGCAACACTATGCTTATTTAAACCAATCAAAAGCAAGGACCAACGCGATTGAATCGTTGCGTGTAATTGCAAATAGTGTTAAAACGTTGGCTGCGAAGGTTGTTGGATCGGGTTGGGTCTGCGCGGCTGCCAATGTAATTAATTAAGCCTTTACCAGATTTGGATAAAAGAATCCTTTTCCACCATCGTCACATAGCATTTCAACGCCGTCATTAATTATATTATTCAATCCTGTGGGTCTATTCTATACTTATCGAACACTAAATTGATAAATAGTATCAAACTTAGGGTAGGTTTGTATCAAAATATTAGCACTTATTGTAACAATTACACGAAGCCGGTTTTTATTGTTGCAATAAGTGCGATATTTTAACAGCAGCAAGATAGGTGCTGTTAAAATATAGCACTTATTGCAACAATAAAAACCGGCTTCGTGTAATTGTTACAATAAGTGCTAATATTTTGATACAAACCTACCCCAAGTTTGATAATATTTTTCACTTTATCACTTTAGCGGTCGATAAGCATAGAATAGACCCACTGGAATAGCTACGGAGTGTTCGTTCCTAAATGAATTAGCATTAATAATATGTGAAACTGTGAGATTTTAATAGCCCATAAAGACAACTCTGTTCGCATCACTCATTTCTCATTTCCTAGTACATTATTATTAGTATTCAACACGTGGGGGATAGATTAAACTTTTAAAATGCTTTTTTAATCTTTATGTTTATTTATACTACTTATAAGCGTCATTGTGTATGTGTGTGCGTGTTGTCACTGTTTAACGTGCCAGGAAATTTATATTATTATAATTATTTACATTGCAAGATTAGTTTCGCAGCATCACCCACACATGCACACACACATACATATCAGATTAAAAAGACGACTCGGCCACATTTGTGTTCGAAATTTAAATCCTAGATTATTATAAAAAAAGAGCACGTACACATAATATAAATCTATTGATTTATAGTCAAATTCAGGGGCCAAAAGTCACGACTCAAGATCTCTCGTATAAACTTCAAAGGAATTGTGAGAAAGAGTGAAATGAATTTTAAATAGGTAGATAGAACGCTTATAAAGTAATCAAACTGCCTTCCGAGAGATTAATAAATTCGGCTCTTTTCTTTTGCACTTAACGACCACTATTATTTTTTTGGAACCGTTTATATTGCTACGATCTGTTAATTAAATCAATTAATAATTAAACAATTTACTTCAGTTGTATATTATGTTTTATTCGTGTGATTCGTATTATTTTGTTATTTATTTAAATATCTAATATAAAAACAAACGTAATGCAATTGATGGATTAACTAGGTAAGTAAGCCGGTACTTGTTAATCGTGACGTACAAAGCTGCGAAAGAAGTGATTCAATATTGTCAGTGAAATGTAAAATATACTCCCGACTCGCTACAAATTAAACATATTCCCTACTCGCTACAACAAAAATATTATTTCAACTGTGTCCTTTAAAGTGCCATTAAAGATAGACTTGGATGAATTCACAAGTAGTCAAGAGTACCAAGAGATATCACGGAAAAAATAAGCCTTCGAGATGTGGCTGTATAGACGCATCCTAAAAACTCCTTGGACTGACCGGGTGACAAATGTTGAAGTTCTCAATCGATTGGGAAAGGACCGAGAAGTTCTGCGTAGTATCAAAACCAAGAAAGTACAGTAGGTACCCTCGGCCATATTATGAGAGGACGAAAGTACAGCATTCCCCAACATGTCATTCAAGAAAAGATCAATGGTAAGCGTAGCAGAGGACGGCACCGCATTTCGTGGCTTAAAAACCTCCGTGATTGGTACGAGTGCAGCTCCACCGAACTGTTGCTTGTAGCAGATGACAGATCTAAGATAGTCTTGATGGTGGCCGACCTCCGCTAGGGGATGACAAAATAAGAAGTTTGTTGAATCAATTATCTGAAAGGGAGTATGTAACGATTGCTGTAGAATTGATAATATAAGAATTATTATGAAGAAATTATTCAGTCGTTGGCTGTGTTTATTAATTCTACAATATTATAACCGAGTTCTAATGCCGGGTCCACACTGGCAACATGACGCGCGACAACCTCGTTAAGGTGATTCATCAGTGAAACGCCAAATAATTTTCTACCATAGGCGCGACGAAATTTTGCACTCGCGCCCATTCTGAGAGAGCATGTAGAGCTGGAAGGACGTCATTTTGCTTCGTGATGGCGACGGCCGTAATAATTCCTAAATCGTGTAAAGATGACTTAAAACGTTACCCATTTACTTTAAAAAGAAAACATGTCAATGAATATATTATTATTGTCACTGATAAAACAATAAACAGAACATTAAATGGACACATGTTGGATTTATAAGACAAATAATATTTGGTTTGACATGCCTCATTTGCACCCGCGACCCGCAAACCGTGCATCGCCTAGCGACGATCTTTTTAGACCGTGTCTCAACTAATGCATGGCCTTAAATTTTACGAGGTTGTCGCGCGACATGTTGCCAGTGTTGACCCAGCATAAAAGTGGGGCCACACCGGCAACAAGTCGCGCGACAACTCGTTAAATTTTACGATAATTATCATAATTGCTTAAGAAATTTTACGATAATTATCATGCTTATCGTAAAATTTAACGAGTTGTCGCGCGACTTGTTTTCGGTGTGGCCGCACTTTTACTTACTGAAACGTTACTCACGTTTACGAGGTACCTGCAATATCATGAGTTTGTTATAATTAGAAATGACAGAGTACTATGATTAGAATAGTAATAGAAAAACAATATTGTGATAGGTACCTGTACGTAGGTACATACCAATAATTATTATTTGAAACAAGTTTCACAGGTGAAGGCGGAGATTGGATAAACAATAGACTCAGATAATATAATACAAATACATAATGGGGCAGGTTGAACAGCCGGTGTAAGATAATAATAATAATATTTACGGTACCTATAGTTTACAATCGTTGTAATAAGTTACGATATTACAGTTGATATTTTGTGTTGTACATCATTCGCACAGACCAGATTATTAAGATAGCAATATAATAGCCAGTCGCCATGGACCTAGGTTTTCAAACAGAGCTCGATTTATTACTCAGGTCATAAAAACACATATGACAAAATTGTGCACACTTTTTCATTAATACTTATTTGTTTTCGTTGGATTAAGAATACATATTAGTCATGATACTACACATCTTGTTAGAGCTTTTTTCTAAAATAGATAACAAATATTATTATATCTATAAAATATCCAAAGTTATGTAAGATTTAATTGCATAATTTTAGATATTTTATAGATAGACGAGTATTTTTTGACAACATATTATTTATTATGGCTTGGTTTCCCAGGGTTTAATTGAATTTTAAAAACTAACCCACAATGTCTGTAAATTATAGTATTCTTTCGATGAAAACAAATACGTATGACAGACAAAGTTTAGTGTGCACTATTTTCTTCAACGCGTGTTCCAAGTTAATCCCATAATTATTTGTACTAGCACATCCAAAAGGTAGTTAACGCATTTCCAATTATTTCAGTGTCATTCGTATCGAAAACTCAAAATAGACCTTACAAAATGCTCCGCTGGTTACCAAATCAACCACAAATAAAAACAATCCTGAAAATACTAAAATCTTTTGTTATAACGACTCTGGGCAATATGATTTATAGCACAATAAAACATGATTATAACTGAGGAAAAAAAACGTGAAGTGCCCCCGAGAATTAAATGGAATTTATAAACATACATTCCGCAGCATATTCGATAAAATGTATCAAGCGCGCATAAAAAACGAGAAGGTATCGAAAAATGTCGACGCGGCAACGGAGGGCTGGTGGGGGGAGAAGGGTTGGCACGACATCTGGCGAAATGTTATTTTTATTATTGTAAGCATCCGTTTCAGGCTCGCCTCGCCTTGGGGTCTTTTTGAAAAGGTTTAATAACGCAAGAGGGTCGCCGTTCGCAACAGCAATCATACCGGTACATTATACTTTGCAATGTTCGGATGTTGAATTCATTACCTACCTACCTAGGTACCTACTTATTATTTATTATTCGATAATTCCAACAATGACCAATATTCCAAAAAAATAAACACAATGCACCAACCCTCCATTGTACATATCGGATTATAGTTGTTTACTATGGACTTAGTTTAATAAAATTATGTGTCCCATTTTAGGGAGACGCAAAACAAGGCTACCTACCTAGTTGTTGTGTTTTGACCCAAGACTTCCACCAACCCCCAGCATAATATGGTGGGGAAATGGTGTTCCCAAGCCTGAAGGTTTTTCACGTAAGGCTTGGTGAACCACTAAACTGCAATATAAACGAGATTATATTAGTATAAGCTGAATAAAAATGATGTCCGCCCAGTGAATATCCGATAAGACGGAGAATAAGCCCAGTCGCACATTGAAAATCGTCTCGACTAGGATAATAGTCATAAATAGGGCCCGGATTTATATGCTAGTGCATGTTTTGTTAGGGTGTATGCACAGCTATGAGAGTTGCACAGAAATCTGTTTTGAAAGACACAGAATCCAAAAATAAAATTTTATTGTGCATATAAATGCATATTTGAGACGTTAGAGCATATTTGAGACATAAGTGCATATTTCATAAATAAATGCATATTTTAGAGCTTTTGAATGTATAATATTATTTTTTTTTAATTATTTTATCGAAATATAACTAAGTTAGGAAGGAAGATAGTTTAGCTGCACTTGCATTTTTAATGCCATGCCATCTCCGAGCTGTGGATTTATCAGTGGAAAAAGTGAAGTCAACTCGGGTATTATTATTTAAAGTTTTCCCAAGTGGACGTTGAGAGGTAGTTTTCCGCATATAAACAAAATACTGACAGATACATATGCAGAAAAATTTAATGCCAGAGCATGATATTGAAAAAAATAATGTATTTTTTTTTTCGGGCAAAAAACAGAAAATAGTATTTAGGAATAGTAGTGTGTCGTTTTTGTTTTTTAAGTTGTGTTTGGTTTACATTGCATTTATTATTCAATTATTTGTAGGTACTTGTGAAAAAACTATTTTGAAAATTGTAATTGATTAACTTTATATTCTTTGTTTTTGTTTTTTGTTCTGATATCGTATTATGTTGAAAAATTATTAACTAGTTATTCGATTTTTTGTCGGTAATATTGGGTGAAGTGGGTATTTTATTTATAATTATTTCCCACAAAAAATGTCAATTTTTAACTGCATATTTCTTCGGCTTTAGTGCATATTTTATTGATTTTAAGTGCATACGTGCATGCATATAATCATGTTTTTTGTTGCATACAAATCCGGCCCCTAGTCATAAATTAATCAAAACTGAGCGCAACATGCAACTTTATTAGGTATCTGCGTAACTAGGCAAGGCCGTGCGAGGACAGTGACGTCACACGGCAAGCTAAGAATGACGAAGTGCAACATTTCAGGAGTATACCTGCGCTGCATATCGGGTGAAAATAATTGCATGCGGCTCCAGATGGTTTTTTTCCAAACTAAAATATTTCATGCCAGCAGTGTGCAGCAGTCCATAAAATAACGTGTGTTTTGTGAATATCGATGACGTCACATCGACATATTCGACACGTTGCAGACGAGACGATTTTAGATGTGACAGCCGGCTTAGACTACAATGTGTCGATATTGCTTGTTGGTTTTTAAAATTAAATTCAACGTAAGTAATTAATACTATCCTCCGTGGATACTTGGTGATTTCAAATTTGAGTTGTATCTATACAATATTGCAAAAAAAATGTTTAATTGTTTAATATAGAGTCTTCTTAAATAACATATACATTCTTAGCACTAGAATAATAGATAATAGAATAGTTTTTTAGGAAAAAGGGCGTAACCCTCACAGAACACATTTTACAGGAGAGGCAAAAAACGTTTTTTGAGTGATTTTAGTTTAATATTTTTTTTAAAAAATAGGCACAGACATTTGGTGCACGATGATTGATGATTTGGTGTAATATATGTTCGATCTAATAATAATTAAAGAAGTTATTACAGAAAAATCATTGTAATTGAGTATAAATGCTTTTTTCCATAAATTAATAATTAATTAATCTCAATTAAAACCTTAATTTAGATAATAATTCTGCATTTGCGGCTTACTTCCTTTTTATAGAACGTGTATTTAGTTGTATACATTGCTAGTATCTAATAAAAGCACTTTTCGAAAAATCGAGGGTTATGCCCTTTTTTCTAAACACAGTTTATATACATATTTATATATATTATATACATATACACATAAGTATATATAATATAGGTAATAATAGAATTTATTATATTAAAACAGTACTTAAAGTTAAAGGCATAAAATTTAATGTTTGTGAACGTGGTGAATGAAGATACTCTGGTGGAAGTAGAGAAGTCCAGAAAACAAAGGATTAATTTAGATTATCGTTTTATGTGAGCGGCGTTTGAACGCACGTATTGACTGACTTCTAAAACGAAGCACATAGGTTACCCAACGTTCCCGTTTTAATTCCAGGGATCCAGGGCGCCGTAATGGTGTAATAGCCCATAAAACACCGCAAGATCGCCAGAAATACGCTGGCGGCCGCAACAGACTGCGAGTTATGAACGCCGGAGAGGAAAAATAACACATATCGAATGCCTTTATGAAATATTGACGATTTTCCCAACAAGACTTGCCACCCCGGATAAAAAGAAATTCAAATTCTCCCGCGCTCTTTCTTCAAGGCTGAAATGAGGTAGCCAACCTAACCGCCTCAAATATTGGTATAAAATTCTTGACATCCACATTTTTATCGAGCATTTCCACCGTGTGTACTTCTTCTTTATTTTTCCGACGTTTCGGGCTCGTTGATGAGTGTGGTGTAGGTATATGAATGTAAACGTTGCTCTAAGAATGTCAAAAGGAATCCGATTAGCTAAGAGCAAACAATGCTCAGAGTAATGCGTTAATTGTTACGACCAGAGATACCGGCTCAAATATTGGATTTTGCTGATATTGGCGGAAGCCATGACGTTTTCAACCGTAACCCATCATCCCTATTAATATTTTCAGGGTTTCTATGGATTTCGATGGCTTCCTTTATACACACGGTGGAACCCAAAAATCTATTACGATAAAGACAATCGTGAAAGCCTCAAACATTACAATATTATAATTAACTCTCACTAAATATTGGTATCTAATAGTGTACAGGTGTTCCCAATTGTCCCAACCTCAGAGTAATGATAGGTATATAGAAACAGCCTATTTCTCGGCAAAATTAAGCCGTGTTTCTTGCTTATAACGCACAGTAGAACCTCGATTTTATTATTATCAACTTAAAAGGGGCCAATTGTATTAAACCTACCTACCCTGTCCAAAACCCATCCTAAAATATCACGAATATTACATGCGCGTTTCGTTTACGTGACAAACTGTATGTTATGATACCAGTAGCGAAGGGTGGAGGTAGGCTGTTAAACTCCGCCATAAATAGTGCACACTGAACTTTGTCAGTCATAAGTATCTGTTTTCATTGAAATAAGACTATAATTTACAGCTGATGGTGTTGGTTAGTTTTTAAAATGAAATTAAGCGCCGCGAAAACCAAGCTATAATAGATAATAGTCAAAAAATACTCATCACACTATAAAATATCTAAAATTATGCAATTAAATCATACATAACTTTGCATATTTCATAGATAGAATAATATGTTTTATCTATTATGGTTTGGTTTGGCAGGTATTAATGTATTTAACCATAGACCATGAAAAATGAACCAACAATGTGTTTAATATTATGTATTCTTAATACAACGAAAACAAATAAGCAGGTATGAATATTCGCTCAAAGTGTACCAAAACTATTATGGTTTCTTTTAGACAAGGTTTAATTTTAATTGATTTTCAAAAACTAACCAACATCGTCTGTAAATTATTATAGTCTTAGTTCAATAAAAACAAATACGTATGACTGACGAAGTTAAATGTGCACTATTTATGGCAGATCTTAACAGCCTACCTCCACCCTTCGCCACTGATATTTAGCATTGAAAACAAATAAATAAATAAATTACTAATACTTATTGGCTTCGACGAACAAACTAAGGCGATCCGATAGTATTTAATTATCATATTATGACTTATTCGGGGGTACATTACGCTGAGTTGAAGTACGGGGTAACTCACCTAAGTATCAATCATTCAAGTCAGCTATGAAATTATTGTTTTGTTTCCACACCGATTTACACGGATGAAATGAGTCGGTAACCTCCTGTCTACAAGTCTATCGCAAATGGTGTCTGAAGTTCTCGAGCACGCCGCCCCCCGAGCGAGCATTACTTGAAGGGGGGTCGTAGAAAATGGATTCTAGTGGCCAAGGGAGGAGGACGCCGGAGGGGGTCGAGGCCCCTCCACGATCCCTCCTCCGGAGCAAAAATGAATACTTCGATTGCAAAAGCTTGCGGGCCGTGAAAATATAATTGCATTCGAAGTGCCCACTCTCTGCAGACTATGTATGTATCAATCTTTCATGGAAAGCGTCCTGCTATTGACTGTTTACTAAGATTACTGTTTGCGTTTTTGCATATTATTACAGTGAGAGCTTCATAAAAAATAGTATTTTAAATTAAAAACAGTTTACACTTAATGTGTAGAAAAAATACCTATAGTCGAACCATATGGAAAGGCTACTTTATACAACGAAAGTATGGTAAATTCTATACTAAATTAAATAAAATTGTATCCATGTTAAAGCACAGTTTCATAGCTTTGTGTTTATTCTGCAGCTGTTGCACGTTATGTTAGGTTCGTACCTATCTATTATATTACTATTATGTCGTTTTATATTGTCATGGAATTATTGCATCCATTTGTAGGTACATAGCGGACTACAATATGAATTCATTTCAAAGGCGATGAGCTGATGAAAATAAACATGTGTACCTTCACAATTATAAGTAGGTACTATAGTGTAATAGTTGAATTATTACGTAATAGTTAGGTAATATGAATTAAAGGCAGGGGTGGTTACATTAACTTGAATGAATGTGTAATTGCTCAAATATACGAATTAAAACTCAGCCTTTGGTACTAGATGGTGTCATAAAATTAAGCACAAAATTTTGATACTTCAATCAAATTATTGCCCAATAATTTCATTCAATTAACAGACATAACTTGTTCGATTGGTGACATATGCATACATGTCAGGAGTCTAGGAAATCCAATCCCGAGCCAAAATTCTGATTCCGGGATTTCGGGACCACAATTTGACAATCCCGGGACTGGTCCCGGAATTGGCATTTTTCTCCATTGTTAATATAAAATTTTTATATTTACAAATAACATTGATAAAATCGGTCAAAAATAAATCTAGTATAATTTATACTATTTAAGACATTTATTGTTAATATTGTATACGTTCAATATTGGAAATACATAAGTTTAATGGAGTAAATAATATTGTAATGTTAAATCAAACTTCATTCAAACTCAGTTTATTTCTAATGTAGTTATTTGTTATTAAAAGTATTTTTCTGTTATATTTTCGTTCTAATTTTATTTTCCATAAAAATTGATAAAAAAAATCAATCCCGAAAGTTTCGGGATTATGTTTATCAATCCCTGGATTCATAGGTATCGAAAATATTGGAATCCCTAGTCGGGACCAACGCAATCAATGACTATACTAAAATGATACATGACCACATTGTGGTCTATGGTCAATTTATTCGTTCGATATTGGTAATTTCGATGCACTAATTTCATAAAAATTACCATTGCAGTACAATTTTCGATACAGAAAGAAATTAAGTTTCAAATACATCTAATAATATGTATCATAGATTGACCGAAGCACACAGATATTAAAGTACCCCACAAAATTAACATTACCGACCGATATAAGGGGCTCGATTTTTACAGAGGGTGCATTATTTAGTTGAGCGTATATGACGCAAAACGTGTTGACAAAGGACACGGCAGCAACTGCGCCAGACGACAGACAGCATGAAACCCTAATAATATTAAATTCAATATTATTATCGAGGGGAGCTATGTGCTCAAGAGAAGTGCTCAGTGGGTACATTGGTAGAATTTAGCCCCCCTTTGAGGAAACAAAATAAATAATGCAATAAAAATATCATTAAAAAGATGGTTTACAACTTACAGTATTGACATGTAGTCTACTGGACATCCTTTAATCGGACGGAAGACGCTCTTGATTTTATTTCCAGTCCTTGAATTTGCCCTTGATCAAGATTTTTGTTTTATCACGTCTTATACCCCTCCCCCCAACTATTATGTAATAGTTATGTGACATTTGAGTTATATAACAAAACTGCATGAATACTCTTGAGTAAATTATCACATAACAGTATTTATAGCTATGATATTTCTTTATGGCTATACCTCTCAGTTGAGGCATGGTCTAAAAAGATCGTGGCTAGGCGATGCGCGGATTGCGGGTCGCGGGTGCAAATGACGCATGCCGAACGAAATGTAATTTGTCATATAAATCCAACATGCGTCCATTTAATGTTCTATTAGTAACAATAATAATATATTCATTGACATATTTTCTTTTTAAAGTAAATGGGTAACGTTTTTAGTAATCTTTACACGATTTAAGAATTAATACCCTCGTCGCCATCACGAAACAAATTGATGTATTGACACCTCGACGTTCGCTATCAGACTGGCAGCGAGTCCAAAATTTCGTCGCGCCTATAGTTGAAAATTATTTGCTGTTTCACTGAAGTATCGCCAGTTTAAGCAGATGCTTGGGTTTGAAAATGAGAAAATGGTTTACCGAAATACCAAATATTAGGGAATTGGCTTACCTTCTGGGCGAGGCTGTAAGAAGTTATAATTCTCGAGTGTGGAGAAATGTGTAATAAACTCAAACACGTATTTAAGAATGTTATTTTCAAAAGTTACGTCTTTACACATTAAAGCTTGTCCCGTACGCAAAACACACATTCAATATTGGTGATATTCGAGGATACTAGACGGGCTTTGTATTTAGTGTGTTTTATGGAATTACAGTACGAGATTAAGTAATAAACGATAACTGACTTCAAAACTTTGGTCTATGACTATCTATTATCTTATTAAAAAAAAAAGAAACAATTTTGAAAAACATTAATTCAGCAGTGGGTAAACATAGACAGATGTTAGTGACTTTTAAAATAGTTATTATCATATAATGCAATTTGAAGGATAAGTATTTCGCGGGTAAAAGTATCCGGGCAACATAACTAACTGACGGGCGTGTCGAGATTAACTATAATAGAATGTAGTACAAGTACATGTAAGTGCATAGGGACGCAACGGACAGCGCGTGAAAAAGTTGAAGCAGAAAATTGATTTGACGTTTTTATTGAGACTGCAGACGTGACACGCTGCAATATAACCGTATACATATGTATCTCATATGTTTGAATTGAATACTGCGTATATACGTGTATACGAAACATTATAGCCTTTAACATAAAAATATTGCCACTCATGCCATGTTTCTATCATTTGAATTGCTCGTCTACATGCATGTTGCAAAACAGATTAATGTTTTTCACTTTGCGATAAAACGTGAAATGGAAGCGGTAGAAAGCGGGTTTACTATTTTTTAACGGTTATAGTAAGCCCGCTTTTACCTATAGCCTTTTTTAAAATAAAGCTGCTATCAACAGTAAGTTATTAATCCGTTTTTTAAATAATAAATAATTCATTGGCATAAGGGAACTAACATTCGCTTATAGATAATAATTAACGTACATTTACATAATATATATATATATTACGTATACTTACATAATATTCTGAAAGTGAAACTAATAATAAATAAAGTTACTAAACTAATTGTATTTACATTGCTCATTTATTTGTGGCAAATATCGCACTCCTATCTTACCACGTTTTTCTTACCTCGTATTCTTGTTTGTCCGGTGGTTGTTTATCCAGTACAAATCTTGCAATCGATTTTTAACTAACTTCCCGACTAGCTAGACATTTGAAACTTTTAGAATATATCAGAACACGATGCCAATGCATTATTTTAATAGTTAATTCTGTTTTGTACGTGCGTTACTACGAAAATCAAAATGAAATTACAGTATTCTATATTTGTTTGTTTGTTTGTTGCAAAATAGAAAAAAAATGATTTGTTGACAATTGCCTTATTTGTCCTAAATTATTAATACATAGAATTGTCAAGTTTATATCGAGTGCTTAAAATCAGACAACGTTATCTACAAAAAAGTGTTTTTTTTTTTTTGAGATAACGTTATTTTACATTTACGGCAACATGATAGTCAAACAACGTTATGTCAATCTTTTCTAATTTCTTATTAAATCGTCAGTAAAGTTTACCGCTAACTACATAAGTTACCCTTGTTTTCATATTTTTTAAAAACTATCCCTATAAATTTTAACATCATCATAAGCAAGATAAATGTACAATACACAATAAATTATAAAATATTAACATTAGGTTTTAAATAAACATTTCCCTTGTTGAGTTACAAGAATCTAAAATAACGATTTTTGGCTCTCCTGTAAAGTTGCACTTTTGTAGATAGTGTTGTTTGACACTAAGCCCTCGATATGATTCAACAGACAATTTAAAAAAACGTGTTATATAAATAGTTCTTTTTATCTTGTAATTATTTGTATTTATTTCTTCAATGACGTAGGTACTGACAGATAAAAACGCAATGCAATAATTAACTTTACGTGAGCTATAATAATTATTTTGATCATGGTTTCCCAAAGTGGACGCTGGAGGGGTGGTCTAGGAGCGTTTTCTATTCTGAAGACACCAACATATAGAATGCTGAAGTACATTTTAAAAAAACGTAAGAATACACCTATTTACAGTCGAAAATCTTTGCAAAAAACTATATTATAATGAAATTTAAGTGTGTTTGCCTGTCCGCTCGTTAACCTAACCTAACTCAATAACCAATATTAATGAAACATACAAAGCTTATGGACAACATTATTGGTACAAACTAAGTTTAGTGGACTTTCATTGATCTATATATTTCAAAAGAAACTCCACGCCAGGATTGAGAAACGCACGCCTATAAATCGAGCAAATCAAGTATCAAAAAAATGCAACAATATGAAGTCGGCCACGGGGAAAGAAAAGCGCGTCTAAATCGAACAATTATAAACATACCACACAAAAATGATATACCTACGATAGTATTGACAAAAAAATAGTCGATGGGGCGCCGAGCGATAGAAAGCAATGCAATATTGCTATTACAGTCAACGATATCAACCGTGACAATGATCATAGTTGGCCAAACTAATTACTGCGAACTACAAAAAAATCATACACTTAATAAAATAAATCAGTCTATTTCTTCATTACGTATATATGTTTTTCTTTCAATATCTATATTTTATTACGCGGACGGAGTCGTAGGTGATCGCTAGTATTAAATATAAAGGTATGTCTTATTACCACGTTTTTATTAGCTCGTATTCTTCTTATGTCCGGTACAGATTTCTTCTTGTGTGTACAGTACAAATTTTTTCTTGTTTGTCCAAGATTTGTATTGGACGATTGAAGATTTTTAACTAACTTCCCGACCAGCTAGACATTTGAAACTTTTAGAATATAATATCAGAACACGACGACAATGCATTCTTTTAATACTTTTGGCCATCTTTAAGCAGAATTGAATTCATTTTCAGTTAATTCTGTTTTGTATGTTTTGGAAAAAAATCGTTAAAAGTAATATTATTTACTACTCACTATTATCGGTCGCTAAGTGGGGGGTCCTAGCAACTAAATTAATAATATATACGTGCGTTACTATGGAAATCAATATGAAATGTCAAAATGACATTTCGGTATTCTATATTTATTCAGTATTCCAATCAAGTACAATAAAAAGTTTTTATTGATACATAGTATTATCAAGTTTATACGATTCAACAGAAAATTTAAAAACATGGTATATAAAAAGTTCTTTTTATCTTGTAATAATTATTTTTGTAAATGCAAATTTAATACTCGTTAATAAATGTAATTTAGTTGCTAGGCTTACCGATAGGTTTATTATTAATTGTTCTCTGTGATAATATGGAACAGGGCGACATAGGTTTAAATAGCTAAGTGGTTTTGGCATAAAGCAAGGCGAATTGCCTGGCGGTAAATCGATTCACGCCGAAAGATATTTACAGAGCTAACGAGGGGGGTATAATGATTCATAATTAGAGATGTTTTGAGAATAATATTAACGAAGGGGAATCAGTGCTGGTTTCAACAAGATATCAAAAGTAACTGAAGGACCGGTAATTCGGTCCGTATAAAACGGAAATGACAGCGATTGGAGTAGATAAGTGAGTATTTCACTTATTCCGAGTGTTTATAAAAATTGTAAGTTATAACCCTCTTGCGGGTCTATTCTATAATACACAAGGCTGCTTTCGGTCCGCTACGGCAGCTAAATAGGGAAGGAAAGTATCGAATTAGTAACAATTACAATAATTTAGTTATAATTTATATTGTAATTTTATGTAAGTTATAATAGTATTTGAATATGTATTCTGTTCTGAATTTTCATGTTCTGTTTTGTCCGGTTACCCATTGTATGTTGTTTGTATTCGTTCCTTCATTCGCCGCCCTTTATAATGTGCCGTCCCTATGCAACACATAATCTGCCTATCCACACAGGATATCACTGCATTAGGTAGTAACAATAAATAATAAAAATGCAATTACCCATTTACGAAAAATACTGCGATGCAAATTCCAGAATTAGTAGGGTGATAACTTCGCCTCTTACCTGAAAAAAAAGAAAAAACATCATTAGAATTATTATAAACCTATATCAGACGTTTATTTGAGGGCATTCATAACAGTTTCATAAAAATCACTCGTGTTCCTACTTTTTTCTGACTTTCCCTTGTATTCCGGTGGTTTCTATTACACATTTTGTAGTATTTTACTTAGCCATGAACTTTATCTTAATACCTACTACACGTTCATATATTTCCGATACAATATCTCACGGTGAACTGCGATAAATTTCCGGACACTTACAGGGTGTGGGAGTCGTAGCGGAGAGTTGAGGGCAATGCTGTGATCAGCAACATATGATAAGAAAGGCCAGCACGAGAATGATATATTATTACTTACGAATGATCTTATACCAGATAACGACAGTTGAGTTATTTATCCTAAGAAAGATTTCTCTTTAAATCGATACCTACAATATTTGTTTAATATAAACGTCTATTGATTAAAGATATTATCAGATATGTTTTCTGAGCTTAGGCCGCTTTCTAAATATCTGTATTGACAGGTGAGTTACACCTTGTTGATAATTGCTTGACTTGTGAAGAAGCGCCGGCAGAAAGAAGTGAAATAAAAAGAAGCCATCGTAGGTGGTACGTGTACAGGTAAGCCTCATAACAGGTTTACGAGGAGGGCCGAGGAGAAGCGAGGGAGTACAAAGTGAACGATTCCGTTCAAACGGGGTGATTCAGTGTCTATTCATGTTTGATGTATTGCGAGTGTTATAACTACATAATAAAACAGCCACGTAGAGGTACAATATATAGCAAATGAAATAAAATGTTAAATTAACAAGCTATTTCAGTTATAAGTTATTTACAATCTGAAATAAGTAATATGTCCAATCAATTTTAAACAATACTGTAACTTCACTTCATTTGTGTTAACCACACAACAGATTAATAAATATAATTCCGATAAATATACCAATCCAATACACTACATTTTGACGCAGGGTTTTGTAGTATCATACGAAAATGAACCACATTTTAGACATGCAATAGTGTCAGTACACCGAGAGCAGTTGTCAGAACGAAGTGCAAGCGTAACATACAAGCCTTAGGGGATACAAACCTACACAATAATATAATATTGCGCAGAGTGTAATAAAGACCGGGACCGGTTTCGTCCGTTTGGCAAGGCATTCTCTAATTGAAGCTTAAACATAACTGGTGTCTCATGTAGGTACTTACTTTTCACCCAAAGGTGGATCGAATCATAAATAAGTATAGCGGTTAAAACTAATTTTCAAGAAAAATCGACACTTAAGGCTATACCTCATTTGAGGCATGGTCTAAAAAGATCGTGTCTAGGCGATGCGCGGGTCGCGGGTGCAAACGACGCATGCCGAACGAAATATAATTTGTCATATAAATCCAATATGCGTCCATTTAATGTTCTGTTTATTGTTATATTAGTAACAATAATAATATATTCATTCACATGTTTTCTTTTTCAAGTAAATCGGTAACGTCATCGGGTAGTCATCATTACACGATTTAAGAATTAATGTCGCCATCACGAAACAAATTGACGTATTCACACTTCGACGTTCGCTCTCCGAATGCGTCCAAAATTTCGTCGCGCCTATAGATGAACATTATTTGCCGTTTGACTGATGTATCGTCTTAAGTAGTTTTACCCGAAAAAGTATCTATAAATTTAGAAATCTTTCTGATATCCACAAATTCCTAGTCCAGACCAAGAACATCAGCTGTATAAGTGAACGATGTTTTAGATCCACGTCGGAAAAAAATAATACATGGGACATTAATTGTATTAAAATATGTTTGATCTTGTAAATGTTCGGAAACACTTTTGATCTATCTTAAGTAGTTTTACCCGAAAAAGTATCTATAAATTTAGAAATCTTTCTGATATCCACAAATTCCTAGTCCAGACCAAGAACATCAGCTGTATAAGTGAACGATGTTTTAGATCCACGTCGGAAAAAAATAATACATGGGACATTAATTGTATTAAAATATGTTGGATCTCTCCACACAACTGTGGGTGGAGATTAGTGATTTATCTTTCTTACTTACCTACAACTGTCTTATAACATTTGTTCTTTTTAAGATCCAAACGTATAACTTTTTGAACATACATAATTCTGAAAACACTCATGAGAAAATATAGTCAATAGAAAAAAAAACTCTTTCGAAAAAAGTTACACACCCAGCTGGAATCGAACCAGCGTCTCTTGGGTATCGCGCCCTGTGCATTACCACTATGCTACGACTGCCATGCTTAATTGCGAAAAATTTAAACCATTGGCTTTTATTAATACCTGCTCATTGGTGCTCTCCAATTTGAGTTACGGTAGGCGATCGATTTTTGTATTCTAATTAATTAAAGTAAGTATTTATTACTTTAATTACTAACCGACGTCACGGATCTCTCCAATATTTTATGAAGTATCTTACTCGTACTTGCTAATAATTTTTAATTACTATTTCTTTTATTCAACGAATAATTCACAAGATTTAAGAATGCACCATTCTAATTATTGAACATACATAATTTTGAAAAACACTTCTGAGAAAATATAATATAACCAATGGAAAAAATCTTTTTGACAGAAGTAAGACACCCGGCAGGAATCGAAGTATGTCACCTCTTAGTGTACGTCCTGAGTGGCAGCGTTCGGTGCAGCGTTGAGCGTTTGGCGCAACTCAAACGTATAACCGTGTGCGAAAATGTTCGTAGACAATGTCTTTTTTTGGTTATACATTTATACGGTTATACGTTTGAGTTGCGCATAACGCTCAACGCTGCGCCAAACGCTGGCACTGAGGCCTCACACTTAGCATAGTGGATAATGCGCGGATTGAGGCGTAAACCCAGGAGATGCAGAGATTTTTTCTATTAGCTATATTTTCTCATGAGTGGTTTTCAGAATTATGTATGTTCATTAATTGAGTTAGCATTTACTTGTTAGAATTCCATTTTACAAAAAATGAAAATATAATTAATATTAAATTCTACAGGTTTTTTAAAAGGTTAGTCGATAGCTATTTCGGTTGTAACACTATTATCAAGACTATTCAGATAAGCCGTTTGCCTTTGCTTAAATAGATAGAGACAGAATACATTTTATTATTCATTCAAACAATATTATCACTATGTATACTTATTATTAATTGTAATAATATTATTAATACTTTGAAATCACAAGTGGGTTTTTAATGGTGATCAAAATTTACAAAATTTAACGAAAGTACAGTGTTTGAGTGCTTTGGTTATTTCTTGACATTATTAATCAATTAAAATATTATTAGTATAATTGTGTTAATCATGTGCTTAAATTATATTTAATAGTGGTGACGAATGCATTACCAAATTTTCATTAATTATGTGATTAATTTTGGATAATACGCGATTACTTGCCAACTGTTCGAGTAAATGTATGTATGTTCAATAATTAGAACGGTACATTCTTAAATCTTGTGAATTATTCGTCGAATAAAAGAAATAGTAGATATAACTTTTTACTCACAACTTCTCAAGTGGAATATGATACGCAATGCATAGTATATGTACAAGAGGGTACCCATCTAAAGTACACACACCAAGCACTTGTCGTCTGACGCGACAACTGCCTTCAGAAAAGAAATATAAAAAGCGAGAGCAAGAATAAATAACTAGGGGAAGCGAAAAGATCCCTTCGCATTTTGAAGGAGCCGCAGTCAACTTGTCTTTAGGAATGATATGTCTAGCCTGACCGCCATTTTAAACACTAACGAGATTTATATTTAGATATAGTCAGGGGCAGGCGCGCATATAAGGGAAGGGGTGGTGGTTCGTTGCGAGATGTACACAAAAATATAATACTAAAAGATTTCTGAATCTTTACAATGTTTATTAAATATTATGACGTGCCACGAGTGGCGAAGGGTGGAGGTAGGCTGTTAAGATCCGCCATGAATGGTGCACACTAAACTTTGTCAGACATACGTATTTGTTTTCATTGGATGGTATTGGTTAGTTTTTAAAATTCAATTACATCCTGCGAAAACCAAGCCATACTAGATAATAGTCAAAAATACTCGCCTGAAAAAGTGAGCACAATTTTATCGTATCGCCCAAAATATACCAATACTATTATGGTTTGGTTTAGGCAGGGTTTAATTGATTTTTAAAAACTAACCAATACTATCTGTAAATATTGTAGTCTTAGTTCAATAAAAACAAATACGTATGACTAACAAAGTGTAATATGCACAATTTATGGCGGATATTCAGCCTACCTCCACCCTTCGCTACTGCATGACACTATTATGTATGATGTAAGACAATGCAACAATCTAATAAAAGAAACATTTACGCACATAATCAAGAAACTGAAGAGTCATATGGAAGTATCCTTTGTATTTATTGCGGAACGAATGCCGGATGGCGAATGCCCTTGCTAGATGTTGACTCGTGGAATCTGGCCAAAGATCAAGTTAATGAATGCCATCGCCGAATTGTAAGTCTACACTAGTACGATCGCGTCACAAACACTTAAGTTCGTCAGTAGACGCGTCAATCGTTCGTTGGTGACAAATGCGTTTCACGTTTTACTGGAACATGCGCTCCGGATGCAGTTTAGAAGTGCGACATTCCGCACCATAATGCTACGAGAGGGATGGGAAGAAACATGCGAGGGTATCTCTCCTTGGGCCGGTTTTTTCCTAATAATAATTGTTAAGAAATATCCATTGCCAGTCTATTCCAGGTTCATGTTTAAAATGTTAAAAGAACGCAAAGTAGGTACAATGAGGATTTATTTTTAGATGGCAAAGAACGTGTGGTCAAATTTTCATTGTGGAAACTGTAGATTTTTCTATTTGTATAATAATATTATAATACATCGGTACGTATCACGGGTCACAAAGCCGAGAGCTTATGAAATGTGTCGTTGGGTGAATGTCAAGAGTCTCATTTTTTAAAGTAGAAGAAATGAGCAGACCAGTAGTGTACAGAGTTTCCGAGAGAAACATATTTTTTCCGATATTTAAAATTATAGTATTTTGGGCGTACTATATTTTTTATATCGTACATAGTACGCGGACAAAAATTATAGTGCAAACACTATAATTATAGTACGGTTGGCAGCACTGAACGACGTACACGAACTGCCTACCTATTTGTTGTTTAGAGACCGCTGAAACCTTAAAACTTAAACTGGTTTTTGTTTTTGAATCTGTATTTCTGTAGGTATTATCAATAGCATTCGATATAATTTCAAATAGGTACCTACATTAGGTCGTGTCCGGAAACTTGTACGTATGCAGTTCGCGGTATCACACTTCACCGTGAAATGTTGTATCAGAAATATATGGCTGTATATTATAAACCGTCCAACCTCTGGGTCGTATAGTAGTGACATAAAATTCAAGTCTAAATAAAAAAACGGTTCTTGTCGGTTTACACTTAACAGGAAGCCAGCAGCAAACAATTTTTGAAAATAGCCGATATACTGGACTATTTGTAAGGTTAAGTTAGGTTTTCATTATTCAATTCATGAATTTTGCCAAAATCAGCTATGAAAATTGAATTAATGTTCATATTGAATCTAATAAAATTGGAGACCGGCTGACTGTGCCACGGTGAAATTTTTTACGTACTATTTACATGTAGCTGTAAGCTTTATAGACTCATTTGAAATATGTCGTTAGGTGAATGTCAAGAGTCTCATGGCTTTGGTAAAGTCGAAGAAATAAGCAGACCAATATTGTGCAGAGTTTCCGAGAGAAACAGTAGGTATTATCAGAAGTAGCATTTAATATATTTTCAAATAGGTAGGTACATTAGGTAAGTAGTACACAAATATTTCGACAATTGCCGTTAAAAGATTCACGTACACAACGCGAATAATATGTGTTGATTCGCAATACGACAATTATATTATTTGTGACCATTTCGACATTTAGAGTTCGGTTGACAATTTCAACAAAGGGTTCAACCGAACCGCCGCGATCCCGTGTGGCACATCACTGCGGCGAGGCGAAAATGTAATTGAGAGAACGAACGTTCGCGCCTCGAGTTTAGCGTCACAAAAGAAAATCGTGTCTGCCAATATTCGTAGACACGCGTGCGGCCCCAACCCCCCCACAAAACCCCCATTATACAGCGCACGTTTCAGTTTCAGGCTGTTCTTTCATCCCCCCGGGATGCAAAATAGACTGTATTCATATTTGGATAATTTACTAAGTTTTGTTTATGGGAGGAATGGGAACGCATAACGATCATGCGGGTAGAATAATCTTGACACGAAATAGAAAAGACACGCAAAATTATTCGATTAATTTAATATTATTTATCAAAATGAAACAAGATTACATAGTTATAAATGTTATATCGTTTTGCGTGTTTTTAACGCTATCTTGAAGATAAATTCCATTAAATTATAGTTATTAATTTAAAAATAACACAATTTTATAGTACTAATTCCATTTGTATTAAATACTTATTGTTGACAATGCTCATCTGAATCGGCCGAAATCGGTCCAATTTAATATTTAACAAAAAAGAAATTAGTACTATAAAAATTGCGTTTCATTTAATTTACTAATACAATAAGATATTTACTTAAGCTACCAAGTACAGAAAACATGCATACATCAGCTATATTCTCCGTTATGATTAACTCATAATGCAGGGAAGGCAGAGGGCAGCAGAAGCGTAGGCAGAAAGAGAACCTCTGTAAATGCCTCAATGTATTTGTTGAATTTATTCGACTGTGGGCAGGGATATGTACTGCGCTTTGGTCGCCAATATTCGCTAGAAGATGGCGTCAATGAAAGAAGAAGAATATACAGGAAACACAAAATTAATGGGAGAACTGGCTTACCCTACTGGGTATGGTATAAAAGGCTAAATATCCAGAGTATGAGAAATATGAGATAAACTTAAACACGTACTATTTTCAGTAGCTAACAATGTGTATTTTAGTTTGTCACGTTAATAATGTAACGTCCTTTCAATCTTTGAGAACAGTCGACGGGGTTTTTTTTACTTGGGTTTTATGGTGGTCAGACCATAAACTACCCTGCATCAGAACTTTGGTCTATTGCGATGGCTTTTACATTTATATATTTATTAATCTGTTCTGTGAGAATACACGATGGAATACGATTCAAACATTTATTTATCCATCAAAATTATTCAAAAAACAATAAACATTATTCATTTCCATCTCGATGTTTCAAAAATTCATCTTAAATTCAAAATATAAATATCAGACTCACATAAGAGATAATGGACCCTTCCGAGAAGAAAATTTAAATCGCATAATTGGAAAAGTTGCAACGAAAACGCTTCGAGACACAGAACAGTGTGCAAAGTAAAAAGTATCAGGCTAGCATACTCTCGCCCGGGGATATTTAATTCTTTCATACATTTTTAATGCGTTCTCGTGTTACTTGTGTAATTGGATTTTTCTGTTTATTTTGCCTTGTTTGCGAGCTAATGAGAGCGAGGAGTGGCAATTACGCGCTGAGATAAAGGGGGTCGCCCTCTCAAGTGGAGAACAGTTGGACGCTAATTTCTACCGACGTTTTTTACTGTCGGGAACTACCACTTAGTGATTTTTACTACACGAAGGTTTTCTTCAACGTGACACTTCTTCAGCCGCAGTAGCGTAAAATTATACGAAGAAAAACAACGTTAATCCAAGAAATATCACACATTACTAAGGCACCGCGCTGCACGAGGATGTATTCGATTCGATTCCAATCCGGCGAATAATAGTGGCAATCAGTATCGATGGGTGGAAGTAGGCCGTTAAGATCCGCCATAAATAGTACACATTAAACTTTGTCAGTCATACGTAGGTATTTATTTTTACTGAGCTAAGACTACAATTTACAGATGGTGTTTTTTTAGTTTTTAAAAATCTTAAACCATGCCTAAACAAACCATAATCGTTTTGGTATACTTCGGGCGATACAAAAAAAATATACACACTTTTTCATTCATACGATTTGTTTTCGTTGAATTAACAATACAATATAGTAACTACCTACACATAGTGCTGATTTTTTTTAAATTAACTAAGCCCTGCCTCAACCAAACCATAATAGATACAAATATTATTCTTTCTATAATATATCCAAAATGATGTATGGTTTAATAGCACAATTTTAGGTATTTTATAGATAAATGAACATTTTTTTACTATTATATAATATTATGGCTTGGTTTCCGTATGATTTATTTGAATTTTAAAAACTAACCAACAACAATCATCTCAGTAGTTCAATGAAAAAAAAAATCGTATCACTGACAAAGTTTAGTATGCACCATCTATGTTGGATCTTAACAGCCTACCTCCACCCTTCGCCACTGTTAAATACACTTTAAGAATATATCACGTACTTATGGTACATAAATAAATGAACACATTTAAAATAAATGTATCGAATAAAAAATCCTTAGACGTTATTAATATTACTAGGAGCACAGAAAATAGAAGAGGTATATTATATAAAGTTATAATATAAAGTTAAGTATTTATGAAGAAAATGCTTTAATCTTGTTTGCTTGAAAGTAAGTAAGTGTGTACGAGAGTGTTTGGTATTCAGAACTGTAAGATAAATAAAACTAAATTGAGTGCGAAGTCTCGGCGCTTTGAATTTCCATCTAAATATTCAAAAGCTGAGATTGCCAAGCAGATATTCCTACATTTAGTAAGGAAACAAAATGGATGTTCGCTATATAGCTATGGATATAGGTAGGTGGGCACGGGAATCGAGACGCGTACAATACCTACAGCTCGCTTCCACTTTTACTGAAGGATTTTATTTATATCTCTCTACAGTCTACGTTGACGAAGCTTTTCAAATTCATATTACAATATCGAATCGAAATAATATAACGGTTGTCTCTATTCATCGTAAGAAATTCAAATACAAAAGATTTCATACTTTGTAGTCAGTTTATAAAATCTATGTCATCATCATCAGCCGGGGTCAATCCACTGCTGCATGAAGGCCTCCCCAAATATTCTCCAACTCTCTCGTTCCTGTGTCGTTCGCTGCCACGTATTTCCACCGAACTTTATCAGTTGGTCAATCCAGCGGCTTTTAGGGCGACCCTGTGGCCGTTTCGTGCCCCTTGGGTACCATTGGATGACAGCATTATTGTCCAGCGGCCATCCTTTCGACTAGTAATGTGCCCCGCCCATCTCCATTTCAGCTGTTTGGCAACGTCTATTACATCGCGTACTCATGTCTGCTTCCTAATCCATTCGTTTCTCTTACGGACATTTCGCGTGATGCCCAATATATACCTCACCATGCCTCGCTGTGCGACTCTTAGCCTTTGGACATCTCTCGTGTTGAGGGTCCACGTCTCGCAGCCATACGCGAGCACGGGCATCACACATTGGTTGAACACCCTACGCTTAAGACATAATAGTAGGTCATTCTTGAAGATACTATTTAGACGTCTTAAAATTTAGACGTCGTAAAATCTATGTAAATGTACATAACCGTATAACAGTGGCGAAGGGTGGAGGTAGGCTGTTAAGTTTCAATATAAATAGTGCACATTCAACTTTGTCAGTCATATTCGCTTTTATTTAACTAAGACTACAATTATTGTCAGATGGTGCTGGTTAGTTTTTTAAAATCAATTAAATCCTACTTACTCAAAATAAAACGCATGTTCGTTCATTGGGGTTAGATTTACAAATCGTAATAGATTTTTGGGTTTCCACCGCGTGCACATACTTCTTCTTTCTTTCATCGACGTTTCGGGCTCGTTGCAGAGGCCATTATCAAGATATATGTTATGATTAAATTTTAATTTATTTATTTTGTAACATATTGTGGACATTAAAAATTATAAGTTTAAGACGTTCACAACATGACATGATGATGGGTTACGGTTAAAAACGTCATGGCTACCGGCACTGTCCGCAAAATCCAATGTTCGATCCGGTATCTCTGGTCGTAACGAGCGACACATTACTCTGAGCAACGTTTGCTCTTAGCTAATCGGATTCCTTTTGGCATTCTTAGAGCGACGTTTGCATTTATACGCCTACACTACACTTCATCATAACATATTATATCTCTTGATAATGGCCTCTGCAACGATCCCGAAACGTCGAGGAAAGAAGGAAGAAGTATGCACATGTGGTGGAAACCTAAAAATCTATTACGATAAAAAACAACCGTGAAAGTGTCAAACATTATATTCTACTTGAGTCTTTCTAGTGAATATGCAATCAGCATGGGTATTAGCGGGTCTACATTCAACCAGCAACAATTCAATTCAATCAACATTATAGATTCAGAAACAAATTATTCTTCGAATCAATGGCAATAAATGCGGGAATAACTCTCGAATCGTGAAGATTGCCGGACAGACGACACTTGAAAATGTATCGACCTCGCAATACCTCTGGCCGCTCCCTCTCCTCCCCAGAGAGGAACTTTCCGATTTCCCGAGGAATAACCGAGTTTCGCAGGAGCGCAAAGGACGGAGGGGGTAACTACTTATGTACATACACACACTCACTTTGAAGAGGGAAAGAGAAAGAAAGTCAGTCAAGCGAGTCGGCTATAAAAAGAATTCGCGAAGCGTAACGTACTCCAAACAGTGCTAGAAGATTTGCGAGAAGACGTTGTCAAGCCTTTGTATTTTATACTGTCAATTAATTAAATTAAAACATACATGTTTACATATTACGTAGTTGTGAACATCTCGAAATATCAATATATTAATATAAACCAGATTGTCAATAATTCAGAGCTTTTAAGGGCGCGAGATTAGTATTTCGTGGATTTGTGCTTGTTTAAATTAAATTCACGGTACTGTTCGGTTATACCGGAGGCAGCGGAAAACGCATTTTGAAAATAGCCGATAAACTGGATTATTTGTTAGTTTGGGTTAGTTTAGGTTCGGTTAGGTTAGGTTTGGTTAGGTTAACCTAACAAATAATCCAGTTTATCGGCTATTTTCAAAATGCGTTTTCCGCTGCCTCCGGTATAACCGAACAGTACCAAATTCACTTCCTCAAGAAATACGTTGGTCTATAATCGATAATGAAAACGACGACAGTATTGATGAGATTGTTAAAAATAACTAAAACAAAAACAAATATTTAAAAAATTTTATTCACTTCGGCTGGGGCACGGTCTAAAACGATCGTGACTACGCGACGCGAATATTGTGCAAATGACGCGTGCATAACAAAACATAATTTGTCATAAAATGTCATTATGATACTTTACTTAAAGCAGTTTGAACACTTGACTTGTTGTTTCTTTTTTTTTAATAAAAATGTGTACTTAGTGTGGTTAGTGGTTATCGTTATTTAATTTATTCACCTACCTATATATGCAACCTACACTGTTTCTGGATTAACCATAATACTAAAACTAATGTCATATGCATAGATATAGTAAAGAAACCAATCTTGGTGATTTTATACAAAAATGCTACTAAATAAAATAATTTAAGCCATGGAGGATCCTAAGAATCGATAATTTTGATCACATTGCACTACCCGCTATTTTTATTTTTTCAAATGGGACGATCCTTTCTACGACCATGCCGATGGCATGGTACAATTATTGCATTTTCAATCAATCCCTGATTCGGTCTTGGTTTTATTGAAGAATTCAGAACAATTTTTGGTGGGTTATAAGAAAAAAAATTAAAACCTCAATAAAAAAAAAATTTGACCACTAATATCGCCTGGCAACATCGACATTATATATCTTGGTGACCCCTAGAACCTATTCCAATTGTCAGCATGCGTTCCGCATATTATGTATACGAGAAGTCTATGGGATCCTGCACTAGTAAGCATGTCAAAAGGAATCCGATTAGCTCAGAACAAAGCTCAGAGAAATGTGTCAATCGTTACGACCAGAGATACCGGATCGAATATTGAATTTTCAAACAGTGCCCGAAGTCTTGACGTTTTTAAATGTAACCCATCATTCCTATTAATATTTTCAGGGTTTCTATAGATTTCGATGGCCTCCTTTACCAATATCCCTTATTCCGACCCAGTAAAGTCAAATTTGTGTCCTGTATCAATCGAGTGCCTAAAAGATTGAATGATTCCAAAATTGATAGCAAATGCTTCCTGGTGCTAGAAGATTCAAGGGTTCCAAGACAATGAAGCGGCAGGAGACGCCGGACTGTTCAAAGCGGGCATATAATACAATTCGATATCTATGTTTCTAATGTGTACGAATGAATCTTTGTATTGATATGTTTCGAAGGCATACCTACAACATATTGATGCATGTAATGCGATAGTTTTTACTATTAAAAAATAATTTCTAGTGTATCATTCTTGATTCACGGCAATGGGAACTGATTTAAAATACTACACTTGATCCTTCCTTGATATGATTTAGCTCATCGTAGTTTCAAACGATCAATTTACTGCACATGCAACTGAAGCGCCTAGTTTCAAAAGCCCCTAAAACGATTTTAGGTAGTTCTGAGAAAAATGAGAAAAAGACATATCTATTAAATCTGGGAACTGTATGTATTTATTTTTTAATTCATTACATTCTAACGAGTATTTTGGCTTTCCATTTTAGGGGTATTTGAAAAACACACCCAACCATTTTAGCGGGTTTTGAAATTTACCCTAATTTTTGATCATACATATTGACGGTTTTTGGCGGTTTTTAAAGTCCAACCTTTGGCCATCATATAGGTAACAAAAATATCCATCTAACTCAAAAAAATTCAAAAACCGTTTTAGGGCCTTTTGAAACTAGGCACTTCAATTACTCATGATTTCCAAATTAAAATCCATCCAGTCTAAACAAATCCAAACAAACCAAATTCTCAATGAATCCAGTTGTTAGGGCGAATATTTATCGCCACCCACCGGAAGACGAATTTATTCGTTTTCCAACTATGACTATGCCGCAGTGGCGAAAGGTGGGCTGTTAAGATCCGCCATAAATAGTGCACATTAAACTTTGTCAGGCATACGTATTTGTTTTCACTGAAATAAGACTACAATTTACAGATGGTCTTGATTAGTTTTTAAAATTCAATTAAGCCCTGCGAAACCATGCCATAATAATAATAGTCATAAAATACTCGTCTATCTATAAAATATCTAAAATTATGCAATTAAATCATACATAACTTTGGATATTTTATAGATAGAATAATATTGTTTATGTATTATAGTTTTAATGAATTTAAAAACATGAACCAACGATACGTGAATCTAATAAAATGTATGTTTAATCCAACAAAAACAAATAAGTAAGAATGAAAAAGTCTGCACAATTTTGTCGTATCGCCCAAAATATACCAAAACTATTATGGTTTGGGCTGGGTTTAAATAATTTTTAAAAATTACCCATCACCATCTGTAAATTGTGGTCTTAATTCAATTAAAACAAATACGTATGCCTAACGAAGTTGAATGTGCACTATTTATGGCCTATCTCCACCCTTCGCTACTGCTATGGTGTGTCCTTATCTTCTTCTTTTTCTTCTTCTTTGGCCATATCTGCCTCTTAGTCGGAACATATGGACACCACGCTGCGCCTCCAAGAATCCCTGTTCCTCGCCACTCTTCTTGCTTCGTTCCAGGTCAAACCAGCATTCCGTAGCTCCGCCGTATACACTCTATATATAGTGTTAAGCGGCGTTCAAGGACGCCGGAATCCGGTTGTCTTGAAGAAGAGGCAAGCCAGGTTGCTCTTCTGGCATCCGCAGCACGTGGCCGAGACAGGTCCAACGTCGCCTCTTCACTATCAGCGTAATGAGAGGCTGCTTGGTGCGTTCCCTTATCTCCTTGTTGCTCCTAAAGTCATACCACCCGCACACCCAGTATCCGTCGCAAACATCTGTTTTCGAAGCTCAGTATACGGCTGCTCTGAGCCTTCACAAGGTGCCATGATTATCCTTATAGCGATGTCTTATATACGGTATAAAAGTGTCCTTATAACGGCGAAAAATGTCGTCGAAATGTACAACACCTATTTGAAAACAAGATCGCAAAAAAGAGTCATTGTAAATGTAACATGGCGGTCGGCACGTGTATTGCCCGCCTACCACAACACACAACACGGATCCTGCACCGCAATAACCGAACAGGCTGCGAGAGGAGAGAGAGAGGTGTAATTTATGTAGACACGGAAACAGCGTTGCTTTTCCGAACAGGCTAGCAGGGACGTGAATTCTGGGTGTGTTATACTTACGTACAGACTAGCAATATTACACCGGACAATATAAGATACAGATTAATTAAATGCCAAAGACAATATGGACTAGAATTGTATACGACGTTTATAAGCTAGTAGCGGATGTCAAAAGATATATATTGGCCAGACTATCGGGGGGATGTTCGATGTTTATATCTTACCACCGATGTTATTTACAGTCGAACTTGGTTGCTACGAGGAAGATGGGACCTACTGAATTTGTTCGTTATAAGTATTACCTACTCGTTATATCGTTATATAACATTTTTTGCGCCACGTTCTATTTAAGCATCGAACATAAAAAATCTAAAAACCATCGTAAAAATCCCCGAAACAAGCATGACATTCATAAACTACAAAAGAAGTTGTTTATTGCAATGAACGCTGGTACTGACTTGACTGGACTTGATAGGTAGGTAATGGAGTTTTTACCTACTTTATTGTATTGATGTATTATATAAGCTAGAGTTAAGAGTGTTCGTTGTCAGTGTGTGTTTATCTTTGGTGAGTGTACACGGCGCCTGAAGATGCCGAAAGGCGAAACCCGAGTCGCAAGAAATGACTTAAATGGAGTAGTACAAAACTTAAATCCATTAGAATTTAAATTCAAATTCCACTTAGTACGGTAAGTGGTAAGTACTTACCTTCAGTCGATAGTAGTAATATTAATAATTTAATTTGATTTATCATGCTTTTGTGTCCGCCTTTTGTGTCCCTAGTATTGGGACCATAACATATTATTTTTTTCTATATTATATTTATATTCATCCCATGTGATTGATCCTGTTGGTAGACCTAAATATTTTTTTAAAAAAAAGTGGGTAAAGTAATAATGGTCATTATAAAATGTACAAAAAACTGGCATAATATCTTGCCGTGTAATACAGCCAATAGACTCGCACCTTTCGGGTTGAAGGGATTTTTCTACCCCAATCCTGACACGGCTATAAATTCAAATTTGCATTTTATTCACGAAACTGCGTACGGCAAGAGGGATGGGGCGGTTTTGGGGTTTCAGAGACGAGAAAGGGAAATGCGCGGTGAATTTAGGAACATGGCGTGTTAAATTTAAATTTTCCGGTGAAATTAGCGACAGCACATTAATGGCAATTATAGCAGCACAGAATGTGTTAATACCACTCCACAATTTTATTATATTATTTTGTGGGATAGTCAAATTTTCAGAAACACGAATGCTTTGAGCAATATTATTATTGTTTATTTAAAGGTGTACCATCTGCCTTGTTCATTAAGACGGTTTTTCAGTGAAACGGTAAATAATTTTCAACTATAGGTGCGACGAAATTTCGGACTGGCTGGCAATCGGAGAGCGAAAGCGAGCGGCGAACACGTAAATTTGTTTTATGATGGCGTCGGGGGAATTAATTCTTAAATCGTGTAAAGATGACTAAAAAACGTTACCTACACATTTACTTGAAAAAGAAAACATGTCAATGAATATATTATTAGTAATATAACAATAAACATAACATTAAATGGACGCATGTTGACTTTTTATAACAAATTATGTTTTGTTCTGCACGCGTCATTTGTACAATCTTGGCGTCGCGTAGTCACGATCGTTTTAGACCATGCCCCAGCTGAAGTATAGCCTTAATTATCTAAAAAAAAAATAGAACAAGCATTTAGAAAACTCCAATCGCCTATGACCTTTATTAATTAATGTCCATGAGTAATCTATTAGTGAAGGTTTCAGTTCACAGAACATATTGAAAAATAGTATTCGGATAGGCTATACCCCAATACACTACAATTTGACGCAAGGTTTTGAATGTGTGACTGTCCTACGAAAATGAACCACACAATATAGACGTGCAATAATAGCGTGTGTTGCAACTTCAAATACACCAATATTGAATGAGCGTCAGTACACCGAGAGCAGTTGTCAGAACGAAGTACAAGCGTATTCTTCCTCTAAATCGGTTACCTGTCGGTGTATTATTTC
Source organism: Rhyacophila brunnea (assembly GCF_057557595.1). Classification (NCBI taxonomy): domain Eukaryota; kingdom Metazoa; phylum Arthropoda; class Insecta; order Trichoptera; family Rhyacophilidae; genus Rhyacophila; species Rhyacophila brunnea. The sequence goes on along the minus strand of NW_028232816.1, from coordinate 10,052,606 downwards.
TGAGTTTCCTGTTTCAGATCGATAGGATTATTAACAAAACATTGTGTGAAGCCTCATGTTTGGAGAACCGAACCGCCCCCAATTTATAATCGTATGTATCATCACCGCATTGGTTGGCCGAATTTAAAGTTATAAAGCTAACTTTTTATATTACAGAGTGCATAACAAATAATATTATTATATCAGGCTAACAGAACATAGCCAAGATGAAATTTATGTGTACTTAGGTCTTACATGTCTGTGGTACGGTATGGCAATTTGACGAAAGTTGTTTACAATGCGCATTCTCTTATGCAGTATCATTTTTGTTTGTTTGTCAAATATGTAGCTACTATGAAAGAACAGACGATGTTTTGCCATATTTCGCTCAAACCCCAGGGGACAGAGACGACGCGTCGCATGCATAGAATTGCTTTCCAATATTGATTCGTTCCCAACTCATCTCTTGTGCTCCTAATACTTTTGTTTGACAATTTCAAGTGTAGCGTGTCAATAAAATGCATATAAAATCGTTCTTCAATGCTGGATAAAGGACTTCAGCATACGCCATTGTTGCCAACGCAGAAAATATTGACAATTATTTACTAGAAAAAAATTATGAATCGTGATAGAATGTTTAAAATCTTTATAAAGGGTTATCAAATTAATATCTACTATAATTTTTAAAACGTCATTCTTAACAAAATTTACACTTGCATTCATCAGTATTGTTTGGCAAATCATCATGGAAACATACAGAGCTGTACAGAGTGTATTAATTCTTAAATCTATAACAATAAAATCATAATGAATCTATTCGAGCTACGCTATGGGCATCACGTGAAATTTATGGACAAAATAATCAACCTACAGAACTTACTATTCGTAATTCAATAGGAAAATTCAAGTCAAATAGTACCTAATGTTAATAATCCAACCCGTCAAAAATGTAAACGTACTGCTGAAAATATCGATGTTGTCAATCAAAGTGTAGATGAAATTCAGAACAATCAATTACACGTCATTCTTGAGAATTTGGACATTCTTATGGCACTACATGGAAGATTCTTCATAAAAATTTGCATTTGAAGGCGTAGGTATAAAATACAGGTAAAGCAAAAACTAAAACCGAATGACCATTGAGTGCGTCAAATTGGTCTTTAGAGCAACTTGAAACAGACCCATTGTTTCATGAAAAAATCATCTTCATCGTTGAAGCTCGTTTTTGTAAATAAGCACAATTGTCGCATTTGGAGTATTGAAACCCCCCCACATGCTATTCTTGAAACACTTTGGTATATGGTCTGGAGATGTAAATGGACCGTTTTTTTTAAAACGAAAATGGCAGTGGAGCTGTTTTCGTCAGTGAGGTAGGATTTTTTCTGGCATGAATTAGATGATTTTGATCTGGACGATATGTGGTTTCAACAAGATGGTGCAATACAGCACAATCAACTTATTGAGAGAAAAGTTCAGTATTACTTGATAACCATCTACAGTGAATTTCATATTAATATAATAATTGATAGCTAATTTCTATTGAGCATTAAATATTATCATTTTTAATTCATAATAATAAGTAAAGCTATCAAAGAGAGGATTACTCATGATTTTGAAAGCGTTTCTTGTGCCTAATGGTAAAACAAATTAACGCCGAGCCCGGCATTCGTAACAACATGGCTTCTGTGTACACAGCGCAAAAAACAACAGACGGAAAGCAATTAGGATTTAATACAAGAGTATTTTAAAACAAAAGACGCGGAGGTATCTTTGCTTTCTCCACCGCAGACCCGACCAACTAAAACAAGAACTCGGCTCTTAAACGCAATCTGATGAAACAATGGCCGCTTTTTACTTCTGTTTATCGTTTTCCGATAACCGCCCGTCGACGCCAGAGAATGGTAGAAATTTAATAATACAAATTATACTATTAAGCCTGTAACTCCCGGTTCAGCCATGCTGGCAACATTTAAACAATTCTTTATTTTTTTTCTTTACTTTTGTGGCTTTCGGGAAAATATATTTAATCGTGTAACAGGCGAACAGAAATAAGGAGGGAGGGAGCATACAGGCTATGGAATGGGGCCGCACACAAACATCACACAGGTCATAGAGATTGCTGCGACAATGTTAATAGTGTTAAGATCCGCCATAAATAGTGCACACTAAACGTTGTCAGTCATACTTATTTGTATCCATTTAACTAAAAATACAATTTGCAGATGGTGCTGGTTAGTTTTTAAAATTCAGTTAAACCCTGCCTAACCAAACTATATTAGTTTATGTATGCTATGAGCGATCCGACAAACACTTTTTCACTCATAGGTACTTATTTGTTTTCATTGAATTAAGAATACAAATTGCAAATGGTGTTAGGTTTTTTTTTAATTCATTAAGCCCTCCCTGCCTAAACCAAACCATAATCGTTAAAATATTCTTATATCTACAAAATATCTAAAATTATATATGGTTTAATGGCATAACTTTAGATATTTTATAGATAAACGAATATTTTTTTACTATTATCTACTATGGCTTGGATTAGGCAAAGTTTAATTGAATTTTAAAAATGAACAAACACTAATATTATTGTAGTCTCAGTGTAATAAAAAGAAATACATTTGACTGGCAAAGTTTATTGTGCACTATTTATGTCGGATCTTAACAGCTATACGGTACAACAATTAAACGTGTGAACCACTATAAACGTCTAGGAACACGGGTCAATGAGAAATGGTACCCGTGTCAAAAAATACAAACAAGAATTATTGTTGCTTTTTTTCAAAATGAGACGCCTCCTTAGCGATTGAGATCTTAACTCTAATCTGAGACAGCGTATTGTTCGCTGTTATATTCTCGCAATCCGTTTCTATGGTATGGATATATTGGACACTAATCAGTAGATGCCATGGAGAGTTGAGGCTTTCGAGTGGCTGTAAAGACGTATCCTCAAAATTCCTTGGACTAGCCCAGTGTATTCAATTGAATGGGAAAGAACACAAGTATACCATTTCCCAACGAAACAAAAAAAGAAAAGATCCATGGAAAACGTATAATATGACGTCGCCACATTTCATGGCTTAATAAGGACCTCCGTGATTCGTATGATAAGAAGGAGTATCATCATTAAATATTATTGGAAACGTCAGACATACCAATTAATAATAATTTACAGAATGAGGAATACCTCGAAAATATTGACATGAATCTTGATCCTGTAGCTTAATTGCCTTAATTAGTTAAGCTTTTGCCCAGGTTCCAAGTTCACAGGTCAAATGTCAGCAAACAATGTCTACCGGTATAAAGCATATACCTAATAGGCACGTACCGTTATCAAAAAAGTAACAAACTCAATATTTATGACGAAAACTAGACTGTTGCTTAATATTTTGCATTGAAATAAGACTACAATTTACAGGTGCTGATGGTTAGTTTTTTAAAATTCAATTAAACGCTGCGAAAACCAAGCCATACCTAGTAATAGTCAAAAAATACTCGTCTATCTATAAAATATCTAAAATTGTGCAATTAAATCATACATAACTTTGGCTGCTTTATAGATAGAATAATATTTTTATATATCTATTATAATTTGGTTTAGGCAGGGCGTAATGAGTTTAAATAAAAAAATTCCAACAATATATTATGTAATATGTATTCTTAATCAAACGAAAACAAATAATTATTAAAGAAAATGTGTGCACAATTTTGTCGTATAGTCCAAAAAATTCCACAACTATTATGGTTCGGTTTAGCCTTTAGGCATTAATCCGTCAATTGTCATATTATTTTGCAATTCACTCTATCACCCATTGGGCGACGGGATATAAACTACACATAATAATAATCCATGTTGATATCACGTGAAAATTAAATGAATAATTGTTATATTATAAAGTAAAACAAAAACCACATATGTACGCCTGGATATATTTTGATACGGTCACGCATCAAAACTTGATAGCTATAGTCTAAGCTTGATAGTTTGTTTTAAGCGAGTGTACGAGTAAGTAATTACGTACGATAATGATCGCTATGATGCACCAAATTGCGTTGTAATTGCTTAGTTGATGTTGCATGCAATCTCTATGTGCGATCAACCTAACACATTATGTACATACTCGCATAGGTTTCCCGGAGTTCGGTTAACTGCACGGGGAGGGTTGGGAAGTTATTCACTATATATAGAGAGGGTTAGGAGGGTGTCTACTCCACAGTGTCTACATAACCTCCCGGGGGATGAATCTGATCGTTCAACCTAGAAGTTGTCGCGCTGGTCGTGTGCCAGGAGACTAAAGAACCGACTGCGGCGCTTAAAGTCGTTAAATAAATTTGAAAACATTTAACAACGCATTTTACTATCAGTTGATTCAATTTAAGTGGTTTTTTAATATGCGTAATAAAACTATGCCCATAGACCCATAACACAAGTCAATAATTATTATTGTACTGAACAATAAGATAATTAGACTTGTTTTCCATGCAGTATGTATTTGGCTAAAATGAATGCTATAGGATGGATGGACACGAGAGATGTCCAAAGGCTAAGAGTCACACAGCGAGGCATGGAGAGGTGCATGTTGGGCATCACGCGAAAGGACCGTAAGAGGAACGAATGGGTTAGGAAGCAGACAAGAGTACGCGATGTAATAGACGTTGCCAAACAGCTGAAATGGAGATGGGCGGGGCACATTGCTCGCCGAAAGGACGGCCGCTGGACAAATGCCGTCATCCAGTGGTACCCAAGGGGTACGAAACGGCCACAGGGTCGCCCTAAAAGCTGCTGGATTGATGAGCTGGTAAAGTTCGGCGGAAATACGTGGCCGCGAACGACACAGGACCGAGAGAGTTGGAGAAAGCTTGGGGAGGCCTTCATCCAGCAGTGGATTGACCCCGGCTGATGATGATAATGATGATAGGATGGCTGGTTCTTATATATTTATAACATAGAAACACTTTGGGCCAACGTTGGTAGCTAGTTATACTTAGTATGGTTTAGTTATAAAATACAAACTTGGAAATTTTTTTGGAGATTATTTATTTTAATCTTACCATTTATAGCAGGGGAGGGCAAACTGCGGCCCGCGGGCCGCACGTGGCCCGCCGGGTATTTTTTCGCGGCCCGCCATCGATAATTGTACTTGTGATTACGAATAACTTTTTTATAATTTTTAAAAAAATATTGATAATAGATCATAATTTGAAGAATTTGTTGTTTCGTAAATGTATTATCTCAGTACGTATTCCTTGCGTCTCGTCTCACACTATGTAACCACGATTTTCTACGTTGAACATCGATTTCAATAGATATTGATAGTGTACCGACAGAGCTACAACTTGAGATTATTAATCTGCAGTGTGACACTGATTTAAGAGAATTGCATCGTCGTGAAGAAATCTCCAAATTTTACAATACCCTTAATTCAGACAAATTCGACCAACTTAAAGAGTAGGTATGCAAGAAAAATGTTCGTTATTTTTGGATCAACCTATATATGTGAACAAACATTTTCGATCATGAACCTCAATAAAAAATCTTTACGATCAAATATCTCCGATGCCCATTTTGAGAATATCAACTACAAAATTCACCTAAATTTAAAAAAAATGTTCAAAAATGTACAACAGTTTCATTCTTCTCATTGTTTTTTTGTAATGTTTATTTTTCGTGATAATAAATAGTGTATATCTAAAAATGGTATTTTACTTGCGGCCCGCCGCTCATTTTGAATTCTTGAATTTGGCCCTCCATCCAAAAAGTTTGCCCGCCCCTGATTTATAGTATACTTTACTACATATTTGTTTTTAAAACTAGTAAGTTAAACATCTAAATCTTATCATTGTATTTCTGCCCATGGTGCTAGTACAAGCGAAATAGACTACACATTATTATGGAATTATCAATGAAACCCTACATACTCACGAAATATATTAATTGTATGGACATGCTATAATTATATAGGTAGATTCATAGTATATATATTATGTAAAAAATATTTTCTTTTGTCCTATAGGCAGTTCTAAAAAGCAAGGTAAATAAATATGTAGCATGTAGCATCACCACCTATGTCCTATACCTACGATTATTTTAATTATGACGTTTTCTTTCGTAATAACATGTCATGTCCCCCATTTCAATTGATACCGCAAATGAATGACATGAATAATAAACCATTTCCTTAAGTTAATTCTCGTGTAGGGACTGTGAAAGTGTAAAACTATGGCTTCTGAATTGCAGTAATTGGATTGGAATTGACGGTAATTTGTATTCAATTTTAAAAGTATATAACTTTCTACGTTTATAGCTATATAATTATTAGATGGAAAATTCACGAAGTGAATTCGGCTTACGCAATTGAGATAATCGTTTGATGTTTCAAATAATCACCTTTTGTGAATTAAAACCAATCTAAACGTACTCAGTATAAGTAGTCATTTTCGTTCTTGGATATCTATCGATTGTATTAAATTTATTACAGATTTTTCTATCAAATAAACGTAAAGTTTCAGCATAGGAATACATTTGTAGTCACTTGCTTCATCTGCAAAGGAGAAAATATCGTCTCTGTTCTGGCAGAACACACTAACTGGAGAATACTAGTTGTGAGTAATTTGACTTTGAAGTTGTTAAAATGTTTGAAATGGTCTATCATGTGAGTTTATTAAGTAATCGTAAAAAGATTGACTTTAAAATAAAGACTGTTTATTTATTAAGAAGGTTTCCAGACGGTAAAGTTTGAAATAAGGAACATTTTGGTATAACTAACTCAATATGTTATTTTTTCGAATTAGTGTCTTCTGCCAGAACAGTGACGATATTGCAGTCATTAATTATTTAAATTAATAAATATCTCATCGGTTTATTTTGTAAATAAATTTAAAAAAAACATTGCATATTAAATTCTTAAATATACGATAAAATGGTAATTAAAAGAAAGACGCGACCACTGCTTACGTTACTTCAAGGTTTAATTTAATATGTCATTATAAAACCTATGAATATTAGATAATTAAACAAAAAATCGAAAAAATATTAAAAGCCCACAAAGTGCCACGCAGGTCAAAATGGAGATTTTATTGTATTTTCAGAGTAGGTACATAAACCTGTGCATTCTTTAAACGTCGTAAACAATATATAGGTATATATATAATTTTAAACCCCTATTATTTCTTTATATTTATGTTAAATATTTTGATGACTGCATAAAGTATTTGTAATACTTAAAATAGTATTCATTTAAACCAATAGTGAATAGATGGTTAAGATTATAGTCATATTGCAGTACATTCATGTGTCTTTTTTAAATTATCAAATTTTCAACACATGCATAGAATTGTTGTTTAACATTAGGTATATAGTAAAATATGTACGGTCCCCCTAGCTTGCTGTATTCATTATTAGATGATGTTTGTATTGCTAAAGTGTCTGGAAACACTGATTATTTGGCCTTTAAAACATATTTTCTGCGGACCTTTTAATTGTTAGTAAATATAAAGTTAGTGGTAATTAGTTTTAGTTATTTTAGTAGAATATATCGTCACTGTTCTGGCAGAAGACACTAATTCGAAAAAATGACATATTGAGTTATTTATACCAAAATGTTCCTTATTTCAAACTTTACCGTCTGGAAACTTCTTAATAAATAAACAGTCTTTATTTTAAAGTCATCCTTTTTACGATTACTTAATTAACTCACATGATAGACCATTTCAAACATTTTAACAACTTCAAAGTCAAATTACTCAAAACTAGTATTAATTCTCCAGTTAGTGTGTTCTGCCAGAACAGAGACGATATTATACGCAAGAAACACGGCATCATTTTGCCGAAAAATATGCACTGTCTATTATATTATATGATTACTCCGAGGTCTGACCACTCGTGATTAAAAAGAAAATATTCCAATATTTCAATAGACAGTAATTATTGTAACATTTACAACGCACATAATATAACCTGGCATCAGAATATATGATGTGTGTTAGGCCGCTATAGTCATAATCTCACGTTATGTGTTACCAATGTAATTCTAATAATATGTATAAGGAATAATTTCTCACAGAGCGAATAAGCCACTTAAAGAAAAAAATGTACAAGATTGATGGCAACTCCGACACAAATTATTATTTTATTATCCACTTTATAAGACATTCGCGGTGTGAAATGTTATGTCATTGTGAAAGTATACGCCGAAACAATATGTTAGGAAAAATAGAAATTCAATTCGTGAGTGCTTATCTAAAAAAAAAACATAATTGAATTTTGTTGAAATATTACGTACTGGTACTATATCATATTTTGTTTTCTGTGTGATACTGACAGAACAGAAGTGTCGATCAAAATAATGTTTTCTAGCAATTGTCTATTAAATCGATACAATAAGTTATTTTCATGAAAATATTCTGAGTACCTACCCGTAATCACACATGCGTGTGAAACATGGACCCTAAGTAAAAGAGAGATCCAGAAACTTAAAGTAGCACAACGTGGTATGGAGAGGTGCATGCTGGGCATAACGCGAAAGGACAAAAAGAGCAATGAGTGGAAAAGGCTTTCCGATGTAATAGAGTTTGCTAAAAACCTCAAATGGAAATGGCCTGAACACAAGGTTCAAAGAAAGGACAATCGTCAAATTTAGTCATCCAGTGGTATTCAAGAGGTACAAAACGTTCGTAAGGTAGACCTAGAGGCCGCTGGATCGATGAAATGATAAAGTTCTGCGGAAGTACGTGGCAACGCAACGAATAGGACCGAGATAAGTGGAATCAGCGTGGAGATGCCTTCATCCAGCAGTGAATAGATTCAGGCTGATGATGATGATGATTCAATATTCATATTATGGAATTTATCGAACCTGATAACGCCATTACACCGTGCATGGATTTACTGGAACCAATGGTGTATAAATTTAACTATCGCGATAATAACTGTTCACACGCAATAGTGATAACTGTCTCGCCAATGTCATTCTTATGCCTGGTCCACACCGGCAACAAGTCGCGCGACAACTCGTTAAATTTTACGATAATTATCATAATTACTTAAGAAATTTTACGATAATTATCATGCTTATCGTAAAATTTAACGAGTTGTCGCGCGACTTGTTTTCGGTGTGGCCGCACTTTTAGACGCGCTGTTGTCATTGTATGGTGCTATTTGATAAGTTGTGAATATTGATAAAAGTCAAAATGCTCTGCGCGGTGTAGTTCTATTTTTTTCCGGCAGGGCCTTCATTATTGTTCTACTGCGCAGGCACCGCTTTAGAAGCCGCTGAACTTATTCGATACATACATGCAATCTTGCAACTTGCACGATAATATGTGTTTATACGTGCATTTTCTTGTTATGGCCGCGATAATACGTACTGTCAGCAGTCAATCCATGCACGCGTAAACGGGCTATAATGTTACAAATTATAATCCATGTTATGCAAAATATATATGTAATTTCTCGTTACGATTATTTAATTAAAAATACGGTTAGAAAAACTGCATACATAAGTCGTCTAATTAATATTTACTTATAAAAAAAAGTACAGAATATCGTCTCTGTTCTGGCAGAACACAATAACTGGAGAATACTAAGTTTTGAGTGATTTGACTTTGAAGTTGTTAAAATGTTTGAAATGGTCTATCATGTGAGTTTATTAAGTAATCGTAAAAAGTATGACTTTAAAAAAAAGACTGCTTATTTATTAAGAAGGTTTCCAGACGGTAAAGTTTGAAATAAGGAACATTTTGGTATAACTAACTCAATATGTAATTTTTTCGAATTAGTATATTCTGCCAGAAAAGTGACGATATTTTATACCTACAGTCTATATTAACACTTTTCTAAATAACAATAAACTTTTTTTAATTACTATTACAATACATGGTTATAAGAAGAAATAAGAAAGCCCACACTGATTGCCAAATCTGCGAGGACATGTTTTACGACTAGTTATATCTTAATATCTTGGAATCTCGGTTACCTTACCACGAAGAAAATGACACTTATCAAAACATTGGTGTTTTTGCACGGTGTTGAATCGTGGACCCGACCCTGAGACAAGATGGTGTTGACGCCAAATGCTTCGAACACATTAGACAGAGCACAGAATGACCCGATCAATATTATTCCTTGTTACAGACTGGATAATTTGAAGAGACTGGTGGTTTTGGATAGGCAAACCAGGAGAAGCGCAACAAGAGTAAAGGAATTACAACCTTCACTATGCCTTGAGATAAACAGAGAACCATGAACTAGTCTTCAGGAGATAACATTTGGAGACTAGCTAAACATCAACCATGAGGGGAATATCAATAACAAAAAGAATAAAAAATATGGAACAGGATCACAGACCAAGTGAAGAGGTAGAAAAATATGGTACCTAGACATTGCAATTTTAAATGTAGAACTAAAAATGAATGATAACTAGTTACCTACGAGATGATGTCACCAATTCGAATCGTATCTGTTCAATGAATACATTTTGTTTGAATGGCGCCAATCGATTGACATGTTCGCAATTATTACCGGTTGAAACCGCACCGACAGATTGTGAATTTAATACGCTCATTTATGTAGATTTGTCCCGTTATCAAAATACAGACTGATAATAACTTAATATTCACAGTTGTAAAATCGCCCGCTGTTTTGAATTTGTTACGTAAGACTGGATAATTAATTCCAACGATACTTTCGACTGAAAACAAACTAGCATCGCGTGTTAAATCTATAGATTGATTTATCATATTGTGTTTTCCCACGGTAAATAATATGCTACACATGTGCTTTGGTTTCAAGTTTCAACGGATTGTATGAATCAAATATTATATAGATTGAATGTAAGTAATATATACTATCTACACAATATTAAGATAAAGTGAGATTATCAATTATTATTTTTTTTAATTACGGGGAAGTGAAATGATAGGTACTAATGACGAAAATAAGAAACTTCAATTAAATAAAATTGACTGAAATAAATGGTTTTAGAAGTGTTTTAATTAATCAATATCAATCTGAAGGCAAAAAGATAATCTTACAATTATAAAACTAATTAAATGCGTAATATGTTGATAAAATATTAATTTATTTTAAAAAATTGTTACCTACGTCCTACAATATTATTTCTTTTATTCATATCAATAAGGCATTTTTATTAGGTGTGCCGCGGAACAAATCCAATTCACCAGTGTGCCGTGAAGTAAAAAAGTTTGGCAGACACTGCTATATGTATAGTATTTAAGCAAAGGCAAACGGTCTATCTGAATAGTCTTGCTAATAAAATAGCTATCGACAAAACCTTTTTTAAAAAACCTGTAGAATTCAATATTATTTATATTTTCTTTTCTTGATAATAGTCTAGCTTTAACGCGAGAAGTTTTGAGCTGTTTGCGGTGTCAAAAATGCTAGATTTAACACCATATGCCAAATGCAAATTTTGTCTATTGAAAAATGCTACATCTGACAAGAAAAACGCTAAGTTGGTATCGCTGTTACGATCATACTAGCTAATAAATCCGGAGCATCAGTGGTTTGCTCTCAAATAGTCCAGAACTAACCCCTACCATTGGTGACACAAATTGTGATACAAAATACATACATAGATCACTTCAGAACCATTCCACACTGATACATTTGATTAACCTGAATGTGAGTTGTATTACTTGTTTTATATTATTTACTTCCTGAACGATTATACTATTTAAATACATACAGGAAGGAAGAGTAATAAATAAAATACACTATGATAATATTCTAACGCATGCAAACCACGATTAAAATAATCAAATAGGATTAATATAGTTAATTCAATGTTAAATATCGTTTCAAATTCATTTAGATTCTATCAGGCGCACATAACTCTTCCTAAATACGTGGGTAGCGAAGTAGACGTAGGTACGTGCATGCCAAAATGTTCGCACGATCTACAGATTGAACAAGGACTTTGGTCATTAGTTCCTCTCAAGTGCATGCCTCCTGCATACCGGCAACTATGCTTGTCGTCTGTGTGGGGGGGGGGGTGGGCTTATAGAGTTGTCGCCCCGTTTGTAACTCAGCCATGCGAGATTTGCGCCCCCGCTTTACGTTTCTGCACTCCTCATATTTGTGTTCTGTCGGGGGTAAATGGAAAATACCGTTTCGCCCGAGCCGGTAGATATATTCTGAAACTTTTAATGTGAACTTTTTAATAATTAAAATAGTGAGTGTTAGTTTTCTTCCAGCCACCTACTATCGACTGTTACATAATATTTGTTCACGTCAATAAGGTCTTATAGGTGTAATAATGTTGTTTATGGATGGTACTTCTGTAACGTTTTTAGTGTGGTAGAGTAAGAAACCACAATCAAATCGTCACCTCAATACTACAACTCGATAACCCTGATTTGGTCATTGTGGGGGAAATGAAATTTAAACTTTACTTGATTAACATAAATCTAGGCTAAAATAATTATTACTTAAAATAAAAATGGAAAATTGTGGTTAATTAATGTGGAAAATTAAATAATAATATTGTTAAATTGTATGAAAAAATATTGTAGATATTATGTACTTATATTATTTTATTTACTTACTTAATGCAATTATGATTTTAAAGTTAACTTCTGACTTAGGTACCTAGTTTTATTATTTCGTAGAGAAGGAATTTTATAATCAATAGCTATCTCAAAAACAGTGAAAATCAAGATATCTAGTTGTAGTATTGAGGTGACGAAATTAATATGATATAACGGCTTGCTCACTTTTAGATAACATGCTTGTAATTTGTAATTGATTATCTAAATATCTTGGCAACAGCCGCATTTGTTGTGCTGAACCAGTAAACTTGTCTAATACGTAAATAATTACCAAATCATTTCAGGATTGCAGTAGCGAAGGGTGGAGGTAGGCTGTTAAATCCGCCATAAATAGTACACATTAAACTTTGTTAGTCATACGTATTTATTTTCACTGAAATAAGACTACAATTTACAGAGATGGTCTTGGTTAGTTTTTAAAATTCAATTAAGCCCTGCGAAACCGAGCCATAATAGTTTTCGCATACTTTTACTGGTTTTGGCGATACGACAAAATTGTGCACACTTTTTCAGTCATACTTATTTGTTTTCGTTTGATTAACAATAGGTACTTACATATTACACATATTATTGTCGGTTCATTATTTTAAATTAATTAAGCCCTGCCTAAGGCAAACTACAATAGACAGACAATATTATTAAATCCATAAAATATCCAAAGTTATATATGATTTAATTGCATAACTTTAGATATTTTATAGATATACGAGTATTTTTTGACTATTATTTATTATGGCTTGGTTTCGCAGGGTTTCTTAATTGAATTTTAAAAACTAACCAACACCGTCGGTAAATAGCATTCTTATTTCGATTAAAACAAATACCTACGTATGAGTGACAAGGTTTGGTGTGAACTATTTATGGCTGATCTTAACAGCCTACCTCCACCCTTCGCCACTGCAGGATTGTCATATTAATAATCCACTTAAAGTTAAAACTACACGGATTGCGTAAAATCGTGAATTGGGTATTACAATATTAATAATGTATGGAATTGATAGTTTCGGTGAATCTAAAATTACTGTTTTAAAATTAAATACTTGCGGTTTCTGAGGTGTGTACGAAAACAGTAAAAAATGTGCTACAAATGTGGTGAAATGAATAGCAGCTAATTTAAGCAGTAGACCATGACACCTTTTCAGCATTAGTTATGTTTTTAAAACACAAACGATTAGAATCGTAGAAATATGGATATCTTCCTATGAATAAATAACACGCGAGAGTAATAATAACACAAATATTAACACACAGTTAACGATGACTTGGTATTCAGTAAAACAAAAATCGCTGGACGTGGTTAGTTTTAAGTACCCAAGACTCAAGAGACGACAAAGGTGAACATAAAACATGCTGGATTAATCATTTCCGCGGTGATGCGTGATCTAGGTACGAGCGCAAAGATGAGAGGCCTCCAACTGTCAGTGAATAAACTGTGAAATAAATTTGACGGGTACGCAGTTTTTGACAATAATACAATACAATACAATATAAACAATACATACATACATACAATCGGGACTGCAATTTTGAAAGTGGCTATGACCGATTTTTGAGCGTGAATGTGTTTCTACAAGACAGCGAAAAAAAGCCTTCTACCGTGTACATATTCTTTTTTCACCACAGTTTCGGGCTCGTTGTAGAGATCACTTACAACCGTAATTTTAGAAACACACATTACCATCACATCACGTGAGCATACGTGCACTTTCAGACATATACTCCCACCCTTTAGCACAATTCGAGCCGAAAACAAAGTTATAATATTAAAATATGTTATCAAAATTCGACAAAATGTATCAGCCCATCTATTCTATACACAAGACTGCTTTCGGCCTCTACGGCAGCTATCTACGGTAGGAAAATATCGAAATATTAGCAGTTATTGTAACAATTACAATAAGTTAGCCGTCTGAACTGTGAAAACTGTGTATCTCACTCTAAAATTTATCACAGCCAAAAGAGGTGCTGTTACAATTACAACTAATTTACTGTAATTGTTACAATAAGTGCTAATACTTGGATACTTTCCTACCCTAGAAAGCGGCCGAAAGCAGTTTTGAGTACAGAATAGATGCGCTGAACCATACAAAGGTTACCTCACGCGTACACGCCACATCACCAATATGTGACGAGACTGACGAGTGATAGAACGACTGATTTTAATTTTCTGAAAGTTTAAATATTTGTGAGTCACGTAATCTCACGTATTTTTTTGTTTACTTTAGTGGTTTGTTTGAAGAGAGCTAAGTACAAATGACAGGTAATTATTGACATGTTTTTATTATTGAATGTTTTAATGGCTATAGTACATGAGCTCACGCGACGTGATTGTAATATGTCATTAGCATAAGATGTTTCAAGCAATATAATAGTTGACGACGACATTCTAGTAGTCCGACTTCATTAAGTTGCGCCGAACTGCGCTTCGGAAGTTGCTCAACAACTTTTAACTCGGATTAAACAAAAGTTGTGCGAGTCCGCTCGGCGACTGTAATCGATATCGCAAGGAGGAGAACTACAGTCCGTACTCTAAAATCAATGGAACATGGAAGCAGACTTAGTTGCGAAAGTTTGTCTCGAAACAGTTGAAAATGTGTAGGTACACTCTCATGAGTTTCAATTCGACCAATTGTAACGGTCGAGCTTTTAAAAGTCGCGTTGATACTTTCAAACGAGGTTAAAAGTTTCAAGATTATTACAACTTGTAAACAAGTAATCTAATAAACGCATAATCCCCCAATCAATAATTCTGTAATCGACCGAATTTGGAAGAAAAATATTATGTTAAGAAATTTTAAATAAATTAAATGAAACGATCGGTGAATCAGGCCCCCTGTGTTAGAACTTGCGAGTGCCAGCTGCCCGGTCGACATGACGTCATATGACATCATTGTGACGTACTACCGGAGTGATAATAGCATTCTAGAAAATAACGCTACTCAGACAGTGGCGCTATTCATTGTCACCATACACATATAAGTGTTTCGTCATATTAATGCCTCGAGCGTGTATTGGCTGACGTCACAATTACGTCATGTCGTCTGGTGCCACACGAGTCGATAGTTAGGAAATCGCGGTGCAGGCCGGATGTTATAGAACGGCGGGATCATTTTCATATAAACACCTTTTATATTTAAACTGATTTTATTAGAAGCTAGTAAATATAATAATATAATAATATAATATAATATATAATGGCAGATTACATTTTAAACAATAACTTGTTACCGTATGGTCCGCATGGTTTGATATAGTTAATACAGTCGATGCGTCTTTCTCTAAAGTTGAATTTAAACTTAATTGTAAAGCTATTTTGATTAAGTATATTATAAAACAAACATTGACAATATGACGAAGGCGGCTCTCGTGGTGCAGTGGGTAAGGCGCTGGCCTTCCACCCGAGAGTTCTGGGTTCGATTCCCGGTGATGACAAAAAATATTTATGTGTTTTTCTCAAAGCCTGGGTGTTTGTGATTGTTCAAAATTACCAACAACCACCTGTACGAAAAACCAAGGACATGGTTATTAATAATTCTAAAAAAAAAATGTGACGTATGGAATTCTCAGTCAACAAATTCCTTTCAAAGGTAGTTTGAAACAATAAGCGATGAATCAAATCCTTATAAAACGCATTGCAAAACATTCATGCTACTGCTTATTAACACTTGAAAAGAATAATATAAAGATAAGCTCAAATTGCGGGGCTATAAACACGGGACCCACAACAAAAAGTGACAAAGTGAAATAGGAATAGTCAAAAAAGTAGGTACTGTTGTTTGGTCTCTGCGTGATTGGAAGGTTAGAGGGTATATAGTCGGAAAGCAGGCTTGAAACCGCCTGACCTAACTCGACGCCATTTTTTCCGCACCAAAATCTTGCTACCAATCTATATCCATGTCTCATATCTCGTGTGAAATCTCCCCGAATCCATGGTTTTAATTAAAGTATAACATTCCGACACACACCCATACCAGTAGGAGTAGTCCATATTATAGCCACGACAAATCGAAATACTTAATATTAAGTCAAATGTAATTATAATAGTATTAATAAGATCTAAATTTGAAAGCCAGTCGCCATAGAATAGACCAATGAAATATCTCGGAATATGAACTGTCAGGCGTGACGTTTTTAACGCGGGTCTGGATGACTTAAAGTGAGATAGACGAAATTAACACGTCGAGATGCAGCGATTTCGAAAATGAATACTAACGTTGCGACACCAGCGTCACCGCGCAGCGCGTCAAACTAAAGTTGGCGTATTTAACACGCCCGCCAGCTATGAAATTTCATTGATTAGCTATGCGAAATGTTTTCAACAAATTGCAGAAGCAATATACCTTTATACAATGTCATATTTATATATTATTAAACGTTATACTTAATATAATATCGTCTCTGTTCTGGCAGAAACACACTAACTGGAGAATACTAGTTTTGAGAAATTTGACTTTGAAGTTGTTAAAATGTTTGAAATAGTCTATTATGTGAGTTTATAAAAGTAATCGTAAAAAGTATGACTTTAAAATAAAGACGCTTATTTATTAAGAAGGTTTCCAGACGGTAAAGTTTGAAATAAGGAACATTTTGGTAAGTATAACTAACTCAATATGTCATTTTTTCGAATTAGTGTCTTCTGCCAAAACAATGACGATATACTGAACAATAAAACTAGCCGAGATAATATATCGTATAAGTACATAATTTCAGTTCTGTTTTTTATGTTAAAAAATGTCAAAGTGACATAGCGCTCGTACAGGGACTGGTAAGTGTCAACTTGCCATTTTACACAATCGCCTTATATAGAGAAACGACACAGGCGACATCCGTTGCATGTACTTCAGATCAAGAAAAATAACGGAAACGCGTTATCGTGTTAACTAATTAGAATATCCCTTTTTAAGGGTAAATTACAAATAAAAGAAACATCGTGCATTCTCATATATTTGCATTGACGGCGGATCAGTTATTTACTGACTATTAGCGAATAGTGGAGAGCGTTGATTGGGATGGCGTATTTTATAATTAACGTGAGTCGTGACAGTATAAAGGACGGGAGTGGGGTGGATTTTTAAGTATGCAGATCTCCAGTAAGGGTTCCGCGGTCATGATAATAAAATGGAAATTCGATGTATCGAAAGGGTGTAAGCAAAATGATTCGACGTTCACCAGAAAACTGCGAGCACGTTCGGGGGTGGGTGGAAAGGGGGTTGCGAACCGACACGCTCGTCCGCCTCGACATGGGAGCGGGCCCCGCCTAATTACCCTGTATTCATTACCCTAATTTGATTGCCGCGATAAAGCCAGTTTCAGCGTCGTTCGGGCACTTTATAAAATACAAATAAACGCGGCCGCGCATTGTGAGTCGGCACACGAAATCCTATCGAGGGTCAGTGACGTCCCTAGATAAAATGCCGCCCCTAGGCAGCACCAAAAAACCGCCTCATTTTTATACAGTATTTTTATCATCCTTTCATGAGTCCAATATCTAAGAAATGTGTTGTATGGATACATTACTAATAAAATATCAGACTAATTATTCGCAAATCTGCATGTGTCGTTTCTGGTCACCAAGTACGTCGAAGGGAACGGAAGTAAACTAGATATCGCGAACCCGATGAAACCAGTGAGCTGATTTTTTTAATGGACAGATATTTCCGTTATTACTAAGTTTAGGTAGCTATTTCTTTATATTCCAAATAATTCTCCTCGCCCTTCGAGTAACTGCCGCCCCCAAGCGACGCTCAATCTGCCTACCCCCACGGGACTTCACTGTCGAGGGTACACGTGTTCATGGCGTGAATGCTAATGCGCCCACGCGTCCGACACGTGTAAAAATAAGCGTTATTATCGGAAAGAAAAAGTTTGCAACAATAAAAAGGCGCATAACACAATATTGAAAATCATAAGTCACTTTTTGAAACACTGCTTTCACTACGACCTGATAAGGTTATCACATTGGAAACGAATGGTTCGCACAAATTAACAACTACGAACGATCTGCAATGCTAAGTAAAAATACAGTTGTTTTTTGCTTTAGTGAAATGAGAACCAAAACAGTATTTTCACTTAGCAGGGCAGAATAGTTTTTACTTGTCAATACCTATATTATTATAACTAATTAGGTACAACTAAACAACAAGACACTACGGAATATTTACTATTTTTTTTTCGACCATGTCCGATCCTGATAGGATCATATGGGCCTCCACAGAGTGGAGGTTTGTATTGACAGATGTGTTTTTACGAGAAATGGATGTCAGCCACTTGCTCAACCTATTAGGTCCATACCCTGACACACACAAATTGAAAAACAATATGTGTACTTGCCAGACCCAGGATTCGAACCTGGGACCCACGGCTTTATAGTCCAACGCTTATGCCGCGCGGCCACCGTGGGTATTACTATTAGAGTTGTCAAAATCTGTCGTTCAATAAGAAGAAAATTAATTTCTCCTCTCCTAATTTACCAAACTTTTCCTGAATTCTGAATTAATGCGATGTTTGTGCATATACTATCAGAAGATTTTGGATTGTTTAGTAGTGCAATGGACCAAGATGATAATGGCCATCCTTAAAATTTAAATATTCATATATTTTAACAGAACTGATGAAGATTGTTAATTTTTTGAAGGTGCAGTTAAAAAAATCCTATTGAAGCGGACGAAACAGGCAAATAAAATACTGTGAAATTCGTAAATAATATTTAAAATATGATTAAAAGTGATAATCTTGCATTATTGGGTCTTCTAAAAAAACCCCTCCTGGAATTTCCAGTGTGAAATACGTATTCCCTAAGCATGACTATGACAGGAGCTCATGAGCAAAATAAAATAAAACAAAATAAACTTTACGGAATGCAATTCACAATACAGAGATCGCGGTCGCTTTGTACAAGTTAAAACGACAAAGAAGCCAAACTAAATCAATAAACAATGTAAATAAATCTCGAAGAAACGTCTCCCGCATTTGGAGCACGTACCAGGCGCGCAGAATTACAAGGAGGAAATCCTTTCTAAGTGTCATGCACAATAAAGTCGAGACAACGATAAATAAGTCTTAAGGCACTCTGGTTTGTAGGTACGCTGCACACAATGGTCTGCGGCAATCTTGGGAATATTATCCGCTTATGATGCCCTGGCAAGACCGAGTGCGTTGCGTTGCAATATAACAGGAGTAAAGAGGATCTTAGTTCAGTGTTCTTGAACCGGTGTTCCGCGGACCGGCGCCGGTCCACTAGAATTAATTACCGGTCCGCGAAAGCTTTCACCATGCCATCAACCGACATATCGATACACGACAATTTTTGAATGCTGCTGATATTAACCAGAAAGTCATATTCAACATCATAAGCCAACATTTAAAAACGTTAGCTGACAACTTAAAAAATATTTCTCTGAAAATTAAGACCTACGTAAAGGCGGACCCTCTAACCTCTGGATTAATAATCCCTTTTTCGAAGATGTTAAATCATGCGCACTTGATTCTCCTGAGAAAGAAAAGCTGGTCGAGCTATCTTCTGACGTAACTCTGGTACATCAGAAGATAGCTCGATCAGCTTTTCCAGACAAAAAATGCAATCATTGTCTCAATTTTGAATATCCCTCGATAAATAATATCCATCTCTGAGTTATAAAGCTGTCAGATTATTGGTAATTTTTTCGACTTCCTAATTGTGTGAAAAGACTTTTTCATCTAGGTATGTCAGTAATAAAAACCAAACAGAGAAATCGAATGGATGTTAATGCAGCGCTTCATCTCTCAGAAACAGAGCTGCAACCACGTATATCAAATTTTCTTACAAATAAGCAGACGCAAATGTCGCACTAAATGAAAAGTTGTAATTTTTTAACATGAGATTTAATAAATAAAATTCTATCTAAGTATAATGGTTTTTATGTCTGGCTGATACCGGTTCGCAAAATATGTTTCCTATATTCACCGGGCTGCGGTTGTTAAAAGGTTGAACAACACTTAATTAAGACTTAGTAGACACAGGGGATATTATGGAATAATATGGAGATATTTTAAATCACACACAAATACAGGAAAAATCAAAAAGGATGGTAAATTTATAGCGATAATTCCTTTTTAGGAAATTGGGGAATACCTATAAGTATTATAACATTATATAATTTATTTTAACCTTTTTTCTATTCATGAATGGAATCTACTTAGTGTGTTTTTTTTCTAGATGCCTTTATGGATACCTCGCATTTACTATCGAGAACTTTGGCACGCAAACTACTCTACTTGATGCTAGTCAAATGAAAATTGTGCCTGCTGAGAAATATGTCTTATCGTCTGTATTATTATATAATATATCGGGTCGCCTATGAAACCGCCTTGCAAAAAAACCCTGGAAAATTCTTTGTAGCAAGGTGGATATTATGTTGTAGTGTGTATAGTGGCCCCCACACCCTGAAGCGGGCCCCCAGGCTAGGATCTTTGGTAGTCCCCCCTACCTATCAATAAGATAAAAGGCAGTATAGTGCTCTACAATAACGTTTTCCAAATGGTGTTCGAGGTTAAATCAAGAGTATTTAGAATATTTTTTTAGCAATTTTTAGTATTTTTTAATACATCCACTTGAATTATTGAATTGCCGAGTATAGACACGCATCAAAAATTGCGTCACAACTACATCTTTTAAAACCATGATCAACATTAACATTTTAAGTAAATTAACACCGCAGGCGACTTTTTAACAATTAGGCTCAATTTGTGATGTGTTTATCTCACTTATCTGGTTGACCCATCACGCCGGTGCCCTCCAGAATCCGGGCCGCCAGGCTAGACCCCTGTCCACCCCTTCCATCGGTTACCACAGATATAACGTCAAAAAGCCATTCTTTGGAAGCAATCCCAAAAGTCTTTTAAATAGGCACTGCAGGGCTGTTCCAACATAATAGCTATCTCAAAAAATCGATTAAAAAGGTGATAACTATGCTATGTCGTATTTCAAGAGTTAAATTACCTCAAAGAATAAACTGTTAGTGTACGTCCTGAGTGACAGCGTTCGGCGCAGCGCTGAGCGTTTTGCGCAACTCAAACGTATAACCGTGTGTGAAAATGTTCGTAGACAATGTCTTTTTTTGGTTATACATTTATACGGTTATACGTTTTAGTTGCGCACAACGATCAACGCTGCGCCGAACGCTGGCACTGAGGCCTCACACTCAGGCGTAACGTTTCTTTAATAATGGGCACAAAAACCTGGATACTGGATATAGCGAGATAGAGGAGAACAGTATGTTAAATCTTGAAATACGATAGGTACTAGGCACCAACGCGTCGCGCAAGTTACAGTTGTCATATTGCACGCCCTCAAATTGTCATTAATAACGTGAAATATTTGATATCACTATCGATTTTTCACTGGAAGACATGTCAATATTAATCCTCGGAGGATTTTATTCAGTATTTTAACGTTCATAAAATTTTCCCCTACCAGATAGGTTATTTTCTCACGTCTAACGTAAAGCTTGTCGACGAGAATTGGCAACACTGATCTCCACAACCACAACGTTGAGCGGTATAATTGTTGCATAATATGTTCAACAATAAATTAGTTTTGACAAGCTGATAATATAGATGTTATTTAAAAAAAAAAATAGCTTTCGGACGTGAAACACTAGAACCCTAGTGCATTGCAAATAATATCATATCTCCACGAGATATCCAAAGGGAGCTGTTTTCAATCTCGACATAAAATTTAATGTCCCGACATTTACTGAGCGGAAAGCTGTACCTACCAGCGAGAGCGGATCGCCTTCTCTATAAAAAAAGTGCATTCGACGACGAGCAAGCACAAAACGAAATACACAAGATTCACTACCTCTTCGCCTTTCTGTTTTCCGTTTCCTTTGAGATAAGATTTAATCTTCATCTCAAGTTGTTTTTAGATTCTTTTTATTTTCCATTCATTCGGATTTTAATTTGTGTTTATATACTTTTTCAATTAAAAACGTAATAACAAGCCGTATTTACCTAGTATTAATAACTTTAACGTGAAACCAGGCCTAAAGATTTTGGACTACAAACAAGAGAAAGGTTTATCAATGTTAGTAGACGTCACACACAAATTAATTAATTAAATTAATACAAAATTTTATAAGTTGACTTAGTAATGAAACATGCCGTGATCTTTGACAGCTATTTTGATGAATGTATAAGTATATATTATTAATTAATATTTGACGTATACCGGATTCACTCTACAGTGGCACCACGAATATAGCAAAAGCCATTCGTAGTTGTATTGGTTTTAAATGGTAGCATTAAAATAGACAATATGGTATCAAACAGTACAAATATTTCTGTAAATCGTCCATACTCCAGATAATACTTAGTTGTTTTTTGAACAAATAAATAGATTGGTAAGTATATCATTTTTCGGTAACTTTGTAAACATACTTATTAGGAAAGAATAGAAAAATATTTGAACCGAACCATGGCATTCCAAGCACTGTGATTTACCTAATTAATATAACAATGTACAAATTTCCTAACATGCAATTGAGGTGTTTTTTTTAAATTTCGTATTCGTGAACATCTTTTATAATTGTGAATCAATGGCTATTAATTCAACTGGCATTTACGTGGTAGAACTATAACTTGAGTGTCGAGTTATAGTCGACTGTTCCGAAATTGAGTTTATAGCCCGAAACATCTGTCAACGTAAATGACACAATTGAAGGGTTGAAAGTCTATAGGGTCTAAGTGCCAAAAAAATCTATAAGAAGTTTTCTACTCCGATACAATCTATATTATGTAAAGCCTAATGATATTCTGAAGGGTCTAAGTTCCTAACTCTACCATTTTTGTCACACAAATACATTGAAATATGGGCAGGGTCTATGTACCCCTACCTACCCTTCCACAGAGAACGTTTTAATATTGTACATGTTTAAATATTTTATTCTTCCTTTGTTTATTTTATTTTTAGAATCATGTATAGGTACTTATCATATTATTATACTGATGTTCTTCTGTAACTTTGTAAAAAATAAAAATGTAAGTTTTCATATATTATGTATGTATGGTTTTAATCTTTTTTTTTTGTTACATCTCACTTTCACATTTTTGGCACTTAGACCCTATAGACTTTCAACCCTTCAATTAAAGTAGTATTATCAAAAACATTGTTCAAAAACGTTAGGTACGAAAAATTATTAAAATGGTTCATTATTTTCTAAAACGGTTTTTAAGATTTGTAAAATTAATACTATTTATTTGAATAAAATACAACACATTCTTCTCGTTGATATGTAGGTTGTAGGACATAGTATTGAATTTTGCACTTATTAGTTATTGAATACATGCTGGTCTGATATGAAATAATATTTCTTCATTATATAAGCACGAGAGATACGTTATTCCGAAATAACCTGCATGTTTTAACAGTAAGTAAGTACACACGATCGGCGTAATAGCCTCCGAGCTGCGCCGACAACTCAAACATTTCACACAGAGATAATAAGACGAAGACGTGTAGAGCTGCAAACTTCCAGCGAGTAATTTGGATTCAAGTCTCTCTTTGAAGCGACCGTTCCAAATAATAATATATTAATAAACATGTCGGCGAGACCATCTGCCGCTTTCTGAGAGCCTGATACTTGCACAAATTGGCACGGCTGGAGATCGGGAATGTATGAGAAGAAAATCGCACTCATAAGAATATTTAATAGTTAGTTTGCAGTTATTTCTTCGATTATAAATCTTTATTTTTGATTTAACATTTCCGGTGTTTGCAGGAATAACTGATTCTGTTACTGACAGTGTTTATTTGCCTTTTGGTTAGTGTATACAGTGCCTGAAGATGCCGAAAGGTGAAACCCGGGTCGCCAAAAACGACTCAAATGGAATTTAAATCCATTATAATTTAAATTCAAATTCCATCAAGTACCATCGGTCGATAGTATTAATATAATACTACTATGTGCACAACTGTTGGCTGGTTTTTAAAATTTAATTAAACCCTGCCTAAACCAAACCATAATAGTTTAGATATACTATAGGCAATCTGGCAAACATAGTGCACAGTTTTCCAGTAATACTTATTTGTTTTTGTTGAATTATGAATACATATGGTGTTAGTTAGTACATATGTATTTTTAAATTCATTGAGCCCTGGATCACCAAATGCCATATTAAATAAAAAAAAATATTCGTCTATCTATAGAATATTCAAAATTATGTATGATTTAATTGCATAATTTCACATTTTATCGATAGATGAATAGTTTTGACTATTATCTATTCTGGCTTGGTTTAAGCAAGGTTTAATTGAATTTTTATAAACTATCCAAAACAATCTGTAAATGGTAAGTATTAATTCAATGAAAACAAATACGTATGACTGATAAAGTTTAGTGCGCACTATTTATGTCGAATCTTAACAGCCTACCCCCACCCTTCGCTACTGCCATGTACATTTATTATTATTATGAATATTGTGAATGAAGTTTATAAGTTTACCGTGTAAAGTTAAAAGATTTTGAAGATTGTGATCCTGGTCTTAGGATTTAGAATTTAAATTGTCGCACGGCTGTCGAAGGTGTATTAACATTAACTAATAACTATCCCAATCTTGTCTATTTGAAGTGTATGTTTTATAATTAGGTAACAAAATATGGATTATATACGAATATAATAATAATTAACGTATAACTATAAAATACTTTTATGTCGTTTGAGTAATAATATGTGAAATTTCAATAAATTTCTTTCGCAAATATGAGCATAATAATTTCATATTATACACAGGCGAATGAATACTTGCTAATTATTCTATATGGCCGGCCGTATGCAATTCAGAGCCGTTTATAACTGGAATTTATATTGTCATATTATATATTATTATTATTATCGTGAATGCAGTAATACGATTAATAAATGAATAGATGAAAACAGTGGTGCACAACCTGATTTGCATCGCGATCTCCTAAGTAAAAAAAATATCGTATCACTCCGAAAATCACAAAAGTTATTAAGTTTACCGTTGCATTTTCATTTGATGAGTTGTGGGGAATAAATACTATTGATATATAATATTTACCATCTCAGCCACTCTCTATCCACTGCTGGATGAGGATCTCCACCTTCACGGTTCGTGGTCTTATCGACGACACAGCGGTCTTTTTGGCTACTCTTTAGGACTTCCGCTCACGAGAATACTCGAAAAAGACGAGACTGAAACTAAAATTCCAGCTAGTATCTAGCTAATGTATTTTTCAATGGCGGCTCGTTCACGACAAATCTCTCGGTTTCTCTCAGTTTCAAAACGTTCGCGACTTAACTGAAGAGACGCGACATGCTAGTCTCTCGGTCTCTCGGTTTCCAGTCCCCGATAAAAAAAAAAATGGTGCCAACATCAGTTTCGATGAAAAAACATATTTTCTTACCAAAATTGGTAGCACTGAACTGGACTGGACAAGCAATAACAAGTCAAAACATCAAAAGTAAAAAATGGGCAAACAGGTTTTTATTTAAAATTTGTGGCAGAAGTTGAGAAATATTGCTACCTGTATAATTACAGGCTGCCAGAATATTACGGAAAAAGCTTTGAATGATGTAGGAAAGACAATATTGTGTTTGACTGTTTGAGGTTATGAGATTATTATTTCAAGTGGGTTTCAGTAGCGCCGTGTGCGAATTATCAGTCATTGGGCAGTTTATGAGTTCCATCACCAACCAGTTCGTAGGATTTTAGTTTCTCCATGAGCGAAAGACCTTAGAGTCATGCAAGAGATTCGTTTATATTAAACACAGTATAACAAGTGTTTTATAACGGTAGAAAATGAAAAATTTAAGTGTGAACAATCTGTAGGAAACGTCCCATCCTTTCTTATCAGGATCACATAAAACATACAAATACCATAACATATTAAGTAGGTATAGTAAACGTCGACACTTTAACGATAAAGTCATATTTTTGTTAGGGCTATTGTAGGCCTCCGAATCCTCGGCTAGCTCCGGGCCTGGAGTGGAGGTACATTCAAATTTTGGAAGAACAGGTAGGCACTTATTATAGTTATTGAAAAACACCAGGTTACTAGATTGTCTCTAATTTATTGAACCATAACCACAATAACAACGGAAAAAGTCAATTTATTAAAGTTTATAATCAAACACTAATTTATTATATAAAGTTATTTATAGAACCACACAATTTATTTATTTAACTAATTATTTATTATAGGTTGCAAGCGAGATTGCACGAGCGCGGGTCACTGTACGGAAAAGGTTGAGGACCGGGTCCAATAATGAAAGATAAAATTTACGCGAAAAAATGACTAAGTCGCTGGTTGACGTTTACTCCGCGATCTGTCAGAGTGACAGTAGGTATGAAGGTAGAGGGGTCGACCAGTAGGTATCGAACCTTGGCGAACACTTCCTCACAAGTCCTGGCGACTTGTATGTAAATATGCGGATAAATTACGCCGCTGACCTTCGCAGGTTCAGGGTCGTAAATGCGAGCGAAGACTGATAATGAAATTAAAAATAGTGGGTTTATATGCAAATCTGGCCGATTTCATCCCTTAGCTCAACGTTTTTCGGGTGACAAAATTAATTAACGGTTTCCTTACGAGAGTGGCGGAAATTGTACAATGACTAATTACCCGCGACATCTACGCAAGGGCCGACTAAGTAAAATTATAGGTGCGAGTCGACGCTCGCCGATGGGCGACGTCGCTCACGCGTCACGTACGTACTTCGAGTACCTGTAGTACCGAGAGCGCGTAATTGCTGTAGCAGTACCGCCTTGTTTCTGGGCCAGCCCCACGAAAAACGCACCTACGAAGGCGTGCGCGGCATCGACGGATTCGTGGTTGAATTACCTATCGATACAGCACACCCCCCGCGTGGTGGCGCTCTTCATGGCTGAGGGAGGGGCGTTCCCGCGGCGGCCGGCTTCACGGGCCCTAGCGGCGCGAAGGTACCTCTCACTCAGAAACAAGAGTACTACCAAGTTAGCCTGGATGATAAGGCGTCATATGCCAGTGGTTAAATTGACATATTTGCGGCACCAGGCCTACGACAGCGCATACCAATCCTTCGGCCAACTACCGTTGGGGGGCTCAACTTTGAGGCGCCCCGACGGCCTGAATACCTACTTGACGTTAGTCTAAGAACATGAACTCGGTAGATTGTTAATTTAACTACAAAATAAAAGCTTAATATTAAACAATATCAAGTGGGGAAGTTACTTGATTCTAATTTATAAATGTACTGGTCGCGCAATCTTTCTTACATTAACAACTAATATAGCTCGGCGCCGCCACAGGTACATACTTACGGCTAGTTGACGGATGTTATTCCGTCAACCAAACATATAGGCAGTAATAATTGCTTAGTACATACTCATACCTCGCCGATCAAAGATTTCCCGCACTTTATTCCAGTACGTGGTCTCCTTGATCGACCAAAATCATTGATCCGATTCTCCCGTCGCGCGTGAGCGTGACGCCGTCATACACGCGAGCGAGAGGGGCTCTGTCTCTGCAAAGCTGGCAAATTCAGATCGCGAAATCGATTTCCACACATACGACAGAGACGCCGTCGTATGTCAGAGCAGGAAACCTGCCGGGATACCGATTTGGGAACGTCGCGCGCGGAACAGCCGCGGATATTTAGGATCGGATTTACTATGAAAATTAATTACGCGGGATCGTGATTATAATCGGATCGATGATTGCCCTACGTGTTGCTATGCTTTGTGATTGCACATACGTACAAATGGGAGCCTTCGCAACAGGCCTATGAGCATATGTTAACAATTATTGTGCCGTGTACGTGCGATGCGTAGCGACATCGAACTATATACCTTAATATTACGTACATCTTAACTACCTTAATTATTACATACTATCAACGCCCATCCATAAGTCCCCCTTTATTACTGTTTTATCCTTTGCATTACATATGAATATTATATTACAATTTACACTATATATTATCCTTACAACCAAATCTAATTTAATTTAATTACCCTTCACATATTATATTACAAAAAAAAATTCAATCTTATACCATATTACCTATTACCTATTACCTTTATTTACATGGTCTGTGGCGACCGACTTAACCATCCACAGTTCACTCTGAGAAGCCGTGGGGCCTGTCAGAGCAAACTGCGGGACTTAACATATGAAAATATTTTGTTCGGTTTTGCCAAGGGTCATCATCATTTCATCGGTGGCGCATTGACTACCAGGGTCAGACCGAGCGGCTGGGTGGCACTACTCCTTATGGAAGCGCCCCCCACAGGGGCAGAAAAACCTGTCGGTGACACTATTATACTTCAGTTGATGCATGGTTTAAAGATCGTGGCTAGGCGATGCGCGGATTGTGCAAATGACGCGTGCCGAACGAAATATAATTTGTCATACAAATCCAACATGCGTCCATTTAATGTTATGTTTATTGTTATATTACTAATAATAATAGTATATTCATTGACATGTTTTCTTTTTCAAGTACATACGTAAAGTTTTTTAGTCATCTTTACACGATTTAAGAATATTTTCATCCGACGCCATGACAAAACAAATCGACGTGCAGACACCACGACTGTCGGTCTCCGATTGGCGACTAGTGAGAAATTTTCGTCGCACCTGTTGAAAATTATTTACCGTTTCACTGAAGTACGCTCTTAATGAGATGTCAGTAGTTACAGAAATATAATTTTAATTTAATTGTTATCTAACGTTATATAGTAAAATATATTCGCTAAATTTATCATTGTTGTTTATTAATGTTGTTTGTTAATCTACTCGTAATTTTGCGTTCTGTGTTTGAATTTTTGTAAACCATCAAAA
This sequence comes from Rhyacophila brunnea, assembly GCF_057557595.1. Lineage (NCBI taxonomy): Eukaryota > Metazoa > Arthropoda > Insecta > Trichoptera > Rhyacophilidae > Rhyacophila > Rhyacophila brunnea. Next base: position 10,023,237 of record NW_028232816.1, on the reverse strand, counting down.
CCCGGTCCGCTGCGATTGTCCATCCGACGCCAGGCGACCCCCGGTTGGGATCGACTGGATTAAATTAATGCGCCCATGTGTGCATGGTGCATAACGAATTATTTAATAGGGATAACGTGTATGCACGCTGACATCGCTTCGTCATGGTTGTTCATACAATAAAAAGTCTTATCACAAAATGGAATCATAATATCATGTAGGTATCTCTTTTAATCTGTTTCGTGATAAATTGCTGATAATTTTACATAGGTAATATTATTTATTGTGTTCAAGCTTACACGGTTTAGAGTAGGATAAACCCAAACTGAAATTAAGAAATTTATTTACACGATGACACAATTAAAAGTGTCTTAAACACAAGGCAAAAAAAAAACAAAATTCGGAATACAGAGAAAACACACCAACTTCACCATAAGGCTGTAGCAGTATCCGTAGTATCAGTAAGATCCGCCATAAATAGTGCACATTAAACTTTGTTAGTCATACGTATTTGTTTTTATTGATCTAAGATTTACGGGTGGTGTTAGTTAGTTTTTAAAAATCAATTAAACCTAAGTTGCAGTGGCGGCCGGTGACAAGAATATGAGGGAGTGCAAAAAAGACTCACCTATTTATGCAAGAAGTCCATCCTCCGATCCTTGGATTTTGAAAACACGTCAATAACACGAATATTAAAGTCTGGTATTGACGATATCAATTGTTTTTCTATACTAAGCATCGCAAGAGCATTTAGCCTGCCTTGAGACATGGTATTTCTCAAAAATGACTTAACCCTCTTTAAAGTTGAGAAACAACGCTCACTTTCCACTGAAGTCATCGGAATTGTACAAATTATTTTTAATAGGGTAACACTTTCACTAAATACTTCCAGTAAATTATTATTAGTGAAAAGTTGAAGTATCGACAATGCTCCATCAGTAACGTAGAAATCTTCTCTACTGTATAAGACTATTAGTTCATTTTTAAGTTTAAATTTGTCAATAATGTCGTATAATGTGGTTACCGTATTAAAATCTGTAGTTGGAAAATTTGTATGATAATCCCGGAACTTTTCACTAAAAAACAATTTGGCTATTACTAAATGACCTTTATATTCGAAACGATCTTTCGCTTGGTTCACTATAATGTCGCATACTTCATTGCATATTACAGAATGAGGTAAATCATTGGGACGACGTTTTTTCGATGGTTGAATTTGTGACATATGATTATTTTGACGAATACATTGTATAGCACGCGTAAAGTGTTCAATGTCCATATTTATCTCCAACACGTCCTTTGACCTCGATTGAAGTTGTTTAAAAAGTATATCACAGTTTGGCATAATTTTGGCAAAGAAATCTAACCAATAGTTAAAAGTGTCTTCGTTTAAATACCGTAACAACATTCCAGCTTGATTAATGGTATCGGCGTCTAAATTTTCAGATTCTAAAATGTGTTCCATGCACTCTTTTAACTGATCGCGATAAGTATGCACAACAGTAACTGTTCTTATATTGAAATTCCACCTCGTTGTTGGTGCTGCTGGTATTTTTCTATGAACTATTTCTTTCAAGATATCAGTTCGCTTCGCAGACCTCGAAAAAAAAATTGGAAACGCTCGTAAATTAGCAAAAAAGTTTCGGACTATGGTGTTAGCTGAAACACTTCTTTCCATTATCAAATTCAATTGATGTGCATAACAATGTATGAAGTGTGCGTGTGGATACGAAGCTTTTATCAAAGCCTGTACACCACCTAATCGGCCACTCATCACGGATGCGCCGTCATAACTCTGGCCAATTAGTTGTGCTTGTTTAATGTCGAGAACTTCTAGTTCTTTCAAAATTTCAGATGCAATACCTGCCGCAGTGTGGTTTTTCGGCGTCATAAATTTCCAGCATCGTTCATGTATCTGTCCGCGTAGTTCATACCTTATGACCAAAACAAGTTGTTCTGTAGTAGATATGTCCGTTGTTTCATCTGCTTGTATAGCTACAAACTTGCTTTGTGATATTTCATTTTTAATTTCGTTACGGCACACCTCTAGAATCGAATCTAAAATGTCATTTTGAATCGTTTTTGACGTACCCTTAAAAACACTATTGCTCTCCAAATGCTGTTTCATGGCTATGTCAATTTCCGAGACAAAGTCAATAAGCCCTCGGTAAACACATGGATTATTTGAATCTGCAGATTCATCATGTCCTCTAAGAGCTAATTCAAATGCACCACAGAACTTCACACAGTCAATCAATCTGGATAAAATATAACGATTTTTGTCAACACGTTCGTTAAATTGTTTCACAGATAAACGGTACCCTGCATCCAATTGTGAACGAATATCTATTTCTCCCAAGACTGCAAGTTGCATTTCATTTAAAATATGTTTTTCTGAACCACTGTGTTTTTTGATTTTTACTGACAGGTGGACCAAGTCTTGAATCCCATGGACCGTCCAGTTAACATCTCCGCCGAACAACAGACACGGAAAACAAAATAGGGTATTAAGAATATTACATCCGCAAAGCCATTGTGTTTTTGAGTACATTTGCACATTAAATTTCCGATTAACAATCTTCGATTTCACTGTACACTTTTGAATTAAATTTATACATGGCAAAGGACGGCCTGCCACTTTAATATCAATTCGTTTGGAAAAATCGTGACGATTGTCCTTAATATATTATGCAACTGAATACACGGTACTCATTGTAAATACTATTAAATCTATATTATAAACCCAACTGTCGAACGATCAACCCATAGACTATATCAACCAAACTAACAGTCGTGAATATGATTATATTTTTGACACAATATGCATCGACATGAAGTTCGTCATTTCATTATAATAATTAGGCTTCCAACTGTACCTCGACGCGTCGCCTGAGTTATATGTAGGAATATTCATATTGGTTTGTGAGGTTTGTGTATAAAGTCCAAATGACTAGCTTATGTGTGTGTGCTTTCGGCCGGTGCACTGTACTTGAAATGAAAAGAATATGAAAAACATCGTTTCCAACGAAGACTCATGTAGTCTTATAGAACTTTGGTGATTTTGATTCTACAAGCTTCATTTTTTTTGTCGCTGTGGTTGTCCGCTATAAATGTATGCGTGAAAAATGTGCGTAAATTCAAGGAACACTTCGAATAATGCTCCTGCATCGATGGAATTATTACGTGTGTATTGGTCGCGTCTCATCGACATTGTTTTTTCGACATTTGTGTGTATGGGTGGCTGAGGCGAAGTGTTGAAACGCTTGCGTCACCATTGTTCGAAAACGCGCGGAATTTAAAATGAGTGATTTCGCATAAGTTTTCGATATCGCAATTTTCTGAATACATGGGGGTTTTATATTACCTATATATTTTTATTTAATCTATGACGGGAGTGCACTGCACACTTTGCTCCTTTACTAGAGTCGTCCCTGCTAAGTTGTGGTATATTTTGGGCGATACAACAAAAGTGTGCTCACTTTTTTATTCATACTTATTCGTTTTCATTTTAAGAATACAATAATTATATTACCTACATATCGTCACCCCAAAAGCAAAAGGGCACTTGTGCATAAATTAGTTTTGAGAAAAACGCATTTTAAGTGTTTTTGGAGTGAAAAAAAATCGTGGAGAGGTTATTACTTAATATTTTCAAATAAAATTTGGAACACATGTGACCTAATTACTCAAGATTGAAATGCTATTTATTTTTTTTATTATTTGTCAATTTTTGATTTTTAAAAGGTTTTAAGTCACATGTTACCTTTTTCCTATATGCATTTATCGATAGCTTTATCTTCATCTTTTGATTTGCGAGCGACGATAATATTATATTGCCAAAACCAAACAATAATAGACAAAATATATTATTCTATCTAAAAAATATCCAAAAGTTATGTATGATTTAATTGCGTAATTTTAGATATTTTATAGATAGGCGAGTATTTATTTACTATTATCTATTATGGCTTGGTTTCGCAGGGTTTAACTGAATTTTAAAAACTAACCAACACCATCAGTAAATTGTAATCTTATTTCAATGAAAACAAATACGTATGACTGAAAAAGTTTAATGTGTAGATACTATTTATCGCAGATCTTAACAGCCTACCTCGACCCTTCGCCACTGGGCTGTAGCCTAGCACAGCCGTTGTACTTCAAACAATGGAACTACAATTATTATATATTATAATTGTTAATAATACATATTTAACATCTGAAAAGACCAAGGAATTAGGTAAGTACGCAAAAAAAAAGCCAACATTTATATCATCTTGATAAAACGTCAGTCGACTCTCAAACGATTTAATGCCAACATGCTTTAAATTATGATATTCCCCAGAGAACCATGCATAGAAAATTATCAAAACCCTTTTTACAGTCTCTAGTAAACGATAAAAGATTACACGTACCAACGATGAAGTCCAGTTTATTACGAATATAATAATACAAATGATCATATGACTCTTCTACAAGTTGAAGCTGAATCGTGAAAGGTGATAACTTCAAAGAAAAGCTTCAAGTCGTTATCTCACCAGTGAACAAGAAAGGAACTTACATACATTTATAGTGATTTTAATAATACTTACCATGTCGTTTAAAAAGTTCGTATATTATTACATAGTATGCAGTACGAAAAAGAGTTTTGTACAAAAATGGAATCCTCAAAATAGATGAATTCCTATTAATAATACTTTCAGAGTTTAAACTGTAGGTATATCAAGTTTTTTCCGGATAATCGGTTTAACTTAAATTATGTACGCGGTATTTTGTAATTACAATTAAGTTAATTACACGTTTACACGTGCATGGATTTACTGCTGACAGTACGTATTATCGCGGCTCCATAACAAGAAAATGTACGTGTAAACACGTATTATCGTACAAGTTCCAAGATTACATGCATGTATCAAAAAAGTTCAGAAGCTTTTGAATTAACACGAAATAATTTGTACTTGCATGGCGGATGCGCATACGCAGTAGAACGATACTGGCGAACCTGCCAGAGGAAATACGAACTACTCCGCACGGAATATTTTAACCGATTATCTACGAACCTGTCACATAGCACCATTAATGATAACACGTCTCGCTTACACACTTGAAGAATGAGATTTGAGAGACAGTCAGTACTTTTACGTGTAAACAGTCATTATCGCGATAGTTTAAAATACACACTATTGGTGCAAGTAAATCCATGGACGTGTTCAGGCGCTAAAATACTAAGTAAATATTTTGTGAATACATATAGGTATTATTATTATTTCTTTTAATTATTAATAACCATGTCCTAGCACCCAGCTTTGAGAAAAACACATAAATACTGTGTCCTCACCGGGATCGAACCCATAACTCTCGGGTGGAAGGCCAGCGCCTTACGCACTGCACCACAAGAGCCACCAATACAATATATTATTATAAATACAAAGTAGGAAATAAATATAATATCTATATTATTTTGACCTCTGTACCTCTCTCAAAATTATTTTGATCAGGATAGCAGAATATTAATATACAATTAAGGTAATGAATATTTTGAGCCTACAATTAATTAATCTTACGTACCACTTTACGTTATTATTAAATTTAAGAAATTAATAATAATTCAAATTAGATTAAAAGCTAAAACGGTTTCATCTATAAATTTCGATAAGGAGACCAGCTTACAACGTGCATAGATAACAATTTTCATGTTCGATTCATCAATAAAGTATTTGATTCGAGTCATCTTTGACTTTTGAACTTCGGCTTTGGGCATTACAGCAATAAGGCTGATATTCGTGGTGTGATTCCACGTTACATACCGAAGCCCGCCCAAGCTCTCGTAACTCGGCGCAGGTCGTTTGCCAGAGGGGCCACGTCAGCCCCATACATCCATTATGCATTAACGTTCCTACGTTAATGACTTGATATGATATCCCCGTGCCTTCACACAATCAACGGGCTACAAAGTAACGCTTCAATGTCGTTTAATAACGACGCAGCCACGGTTTGAGGTAGCGGAATACAATGTGAGAGCAATTAATTGCGTATGAATGTATTGAACGATGTACACAACTTACATGTGTGTGTGTCAATACAAATAAATTAATTTGAAAATGACATGGAATATTCGGTTACCCGTTTGATTTCATGAATGCCTGATACATTTAGTATCATAGTACAACAATATGTAAATAGACATTTTCTTCAGGCCTCTTCATAATTTTGGAAAATTAATACTAAAAGTACTGAAACCACGATGATTCACAAGGAAAATAGTCATGTCACGATTTTTATTGAAAAATAACTTAATATACTTAGTTATCCACTGTGATAGCGTTGAAACAATGTTTTTTGGTATTTCGATAATTATATTGGCAGAAGACCGTGATTAAAACGAGTGCAACTCTACCGAACGGTTCTGGGCAGCAGACGATAAAGCAAAGATCGCACCCCGGTGACTGACATCAAAATAAATATAGGTTGGCAAAAGAAGAAGACAATTAATATTCTCTCGTTGAGTCGTAGCTACAAACCTATCATTCAAACGAAAATAGCAGAATTATTAATAAACAGAAATTTATAACCAAAAAATAATCAGTTATCATTATTGAAGTAACTAAATTCATTGGGTTACCTATTGAAGACCTTCCCTAGGCTTATTATTAGCCCGTAGATGGCATAAATCTCGGTTTTTATTTTACTAATAATAAATTTAATAAAAAAAATATTCGAGTGGCTGGGATTTATGTTATAAATAAAAAAAGGATGCGTAGGTATGTCAACACAGTGCTGATAATATTAGGAAAAACAATGTTAATTTTGTCATTCTATCCAGTGTTGCCAACTGTCGTAGACAAAATCATGCCAGACGGAGTACGTAAACTCATTTCAAAAAATTGATTAATCTAACAACCTACGATAAATAATAATTAGGTAATACCAGAGAGTGGAATCCCCGATAATCGTTAATCCAATGCCACATGCCTAACTAAGCACACATTAAATTATAAAATCTAATACCAATATATCACTATAACGCCAAGAATGCTCCTACTGTTTCATTGTATTGGCTTTATTTCTCAAGTCTGTTTAGGGCTTTCCATGTACGGTACCCGAGACTGGCTCTCGGTGGGAGATGCTCTGCTGGCTTTACCCAATCTTCAAGACCCTCAGAGGTTCTCTGATGACCATCTCTGCTCTGATCTCTGATGACCAAACCTGCGAGTGAGGTGAAATGCAGAGCAGGGAGCACCTCTTTTCATGCAAGGCTTGCCCAGGAAGCTGCAATTTCGACGAGATCCTACAAGCCGAGGAAAATGGTGTTGCCTTCGCCAACTACTGGAGCAACATATTGCAGCTATTGAAGACCTGACACGACGAAGAAGATTTCTTAAGTACCGACCTAACTTCATTAATAAATATCAGAATAAATAAACTAAATATCTAGCTTATTTACATAGAAATTTACATTGAAAGTTGTTGAAGCGAACAAAAAAACGCTAATAAAAACGCCATAAGCTAGATGCATTTTTTGCAAGCTAGATGCGTCTCAAAAAATGCTACATCTGTCAAGAAAAACGCTATGTTGGCAACGCTGATTCTATCGCAGGCATGTGTGTTTAACGATAATTGAGATCAAGATTGGCGTGTTTTGTTTGATTTAGATTTAGAATAATAAATAATACCAAGCTACTTATTTAAAAAAAGATTTTTTTTCATCGGAATTAGTCAACAAAAGATTTATTAAAAATTCACCTTAACAAGACTCGAAATTATGATCGTAGACTTTTAGAGCGCAAGACGTAAGTGATGCGATAGGTATAATTATATTTCTCAATTATTTTAATGGGCTCTGAACACGCCACTCGGCTTCTTGAAAAATGATTATAATATTCTGTATAATTATTTTGCTTGTAATGGAGCGATTATGTGGCTTGCACATCTGCAAGCAAACACCGCTCGCGAGAAGTTAATTTATTTTGAACAAAAAAAAGAACAAGATGCTCGATGTAATACGCAATTAAGTGGCTTCGCAATATGAGGATGATTATCATTTTTCAGGATAATCAGTATTGACAGGATATAACTGCTGCACATGTTAAGTGGGTAAACGAATGTGTGTTTGTTGGGACATTAACGGATAATAATAATGTTGATATGCATATCGTTTGACTTACGTGTGTATTTGATTGAAAGGGGAAATCTTTAAAAACAGTACTTTTGGTAGGTTACTGTAAATCACGTTACGATTGTGATATGATGGTAATAATTTTAATTTAATAATAAATATAATAATAATGTTTCACAAAAAGTAAATCAAAAGAAATAACTCTACTTGTATGTATTACATATGTATATTTAATTAACCACTTTTTTATTCAACAAATGATTCACAAGATTTAAGAATGTAACATTCTATGTTACATATATTACATAATTTGAAAACATTTCATGCATATAGGTACTCACTAGAAAAAATACCATTTTAGAAAAAAAATAGGACACTCGACGGGAGTTGAACCTGTAACCACCGCTGGATTCGCGCCAGTGTGCTTTTCCAATTCGTCGTTCACGTCGGTTAGTAATTAAGGCATTTAATTTATACTTACTCGATTTAATATACAGAAACCGATAGCCAACATTATTAACACAAATTGTTAAGCATTTCATGTAACAACTACTAGTTAAAATCGTCGTAATGAAGTAGGATGCCCTTAGCTTAATTGGAAAAGCACAATGGCGCGAATCCACCGGTTACAGGTTCAAGTCCCAACAAGACGTGTTATAATTTTTTCTAGTGTAATACCATGAGTGGAAAAGATTTGATAAGCTTTTCCTTCATCCAGCAGTAATATAAGAAATATAAAATAGCTATAGTGAAATAAATAGCAATCGATGCCAATAATCGATCGATACTTTCGGTGAATATCATGAGCATGCATCTTCACTCCGAAAAATTTCACAGGCTCGCAGCGTAGCTGAAAGGCGAATCGGTCGATGGTCACGAGTTGCCGTGAATCACAATGAGGGACAGAGGATAGAGGGAGTGATGGGCGGGAGGGAGAAGGACGTACTATCTACCGCGGAGATCGCGGTAAACGATAATAATTAACTGCGAACACATCGCCCGCCGTCCTCTGATGTTGCCCGGATACCTTGAGCGCAAAACAATATCGCGGCGAATACATAATAGCTATGCATCCTAAATATTCAACAAATAAAATAAAGGCAAACAGGTTTATCGATCCACTGAGATATATTTATTATATTTTAAATTGAAAGATATATTCTGAAAATTCACAAGCAGATAAGGCAGAGTTATTTTTTGAACATACAACATAATAACAAGGTGTCCGTTCAATGATAATATAAATAAGTTAAATGGTAAGCAATTAACGAACAATTAATAATATATTCGTCTAGACTGTCTGTCTGTAACGCATAAGAGAAAACGTGTAAATGTGTAGGAGACAGCGAAACTGGGATATGACTTGGAAGACTAAGAAAGATACCCATCAAGAAGAGATAAAATATACAACAAAGTCTAAATTTGAAAAATAGATTGACACGCTAAAAATGACATAGTTTTAATTGGGACGTAAAAGAAAACAAGTAATTGATACCCTCATTAACATAATTAATAATAAGCATACAGGCCGTACAGGGAAGTACTGCAGTAGGTAGATAAGTATATTGACAAAATATAAGTTTATTTAATTAATCTATGATCCATTGGTAAGCATTTATTAGGCTACCTTCAATGTGCATGCATGTATGTATAAAATATTGTAATAAGAAAATGTTTTTCTTGACCCCTTCCAACACATGAAAAAATAAATTTCCCGTTAATTAATTATAAAAATGGCATTTAATAAGTTATTTATGTAGACAGTCATTTGGTGTCTAAGCCCATACTTGAAACAATTTACAATAATTAGTTATAGATAGCAAAGTACTAAGGCTGTCAACGTAATAATTACTTAATTCAAATATCGGACAACTATCAAAAAACTAAATTACATTGTTCCAAAAACCAATAAATTAATGGGTCTTACCACTCCTACCATATAACGCAAGTTCAATTAATCAACAGGCATAATATAATATATTGTATAAGTATCTACCTATATAATATGAAATGTTATATTTTTTCTCTTTAGTTTTGAGTTAATACCGCTAGTTAGTCAGTTTTTCTAATCAATTCCTCTCGTTGACAAGAACTAAATGCTAAATTTTAATGTTATGTTGTGTTTACCCACGATATTTCGATGTATCTAATCAAACGTATACCCACCATCGTGAGCTAGGTACGTAGAAGAAAGAATACGTGTAAAACACAACAATTCGTGGGCGTCCATTAATATAGAATGGAAAAAACATAAATCTCTAAAAACATCTATGAACGAGCGGTGTACGAAAAATAAAATCAAAGAAACATTTCAAATTGAAATAAATACATCGTCGGAGCCGTTATGAGAGAACACTGCTTTCAGCTGATAACTGATATTGATTTTAATGTCAAAGATCAAAATGTTTAATAACAAAAAAAATATATATATGAATTTCTCTCTACGACGTACAGTACCAGTGATCGACGATCTCTCTTTTTGAAATATGTAGGTACACGTTTTTTTACAATGTTATTTACTGTATTGTTTTTATTAGTATTCTGTTATTCTCCCAAAATAAATAATAGTCAGCTTGCTTTTTCGATTTTGTAAATTAATGTCAGTATTTTACCATCACATACCGAGGATAATGATTGATGCTTATACATGTATAATTATTAACATTCATAAATTAATAATATTAATTATGGTACCATATTATGGTAGAAGACATCCGACGTGCATCTTTGAATGGCTGTGCCGAAGAGATGAATGCATCGTGGTAGTCGTTCCGAAGAGTGGAGGTCACGGTCTTCAGCAATGATATATTGACAAAGTAACAAAACCATATCGGAAGACTCTTTTTGTATACAATTCTCTACGAGCAAGAATACAGTTTTGTTTCTCTCCCAGACGTTTTGCTGCGCGGGTGCCCCGGACTGGAATTGTTTTAATATCTGAATTATTTGCGACGTCACCGAACCATACAAAAAAATTATAGACAACGCCCATTGTGGATCAGGGGTTGGCACGGTAGTCCAGTGGAAAAGGGTGGAGGTAGGCTGTTAAGATCCGACATAAATAGTGCACATTAAACTTTGTCAGTCATACGTTTTTGTTTTTATTGAACCAAGACTACAATTTATTTATAGACGGTGTTGGTTAATTTTAAAAAATCAATTAAACCATGCGTAAACCAAACGACAATACTTTTGGTATGCTATGGGCGATCCGCAAAATAATGCACACTTTTTCATTCATACTTATTTCTTTTCGTTACATTAAGAATACATATTACACATATCGTTCGTTGGTTTTTTTAAATTAATTAAAACATAATACAAAGGACCCTTTATTCGAATACAAAGGCCTTCTATATTATATCGAGCGCGACACAGGTGTCCCGTCTGAAACGGGCCTTAGTTCAATGACAACAAAAAACGTATGACTGATTTAGTTTAGTGTGCTCTATTCATGTAGGATCTTAACAGTCTACCTCCAACCTTCGCCACTACACGGTACAATAGGCCGTGTATTCGAATCAATGATAATATTTGCTTGAGTAATCAGGTGCTGCTTTACGGTAGCGAATCATGGCACCTTACGAAGGCTCAAAGCAACCGTATACTAAAACAGATGTTTGCAACGAATACTGTATGTGCGGTGGTATGACTTTAGGAGATAAGAGAACGCACCAAGCAGCCTCTCATCACGCTGAAAGTGAAGAGGTTGGACCTGGCTCGACCACGTGCTGCGGATGCCAGAAGAGAACTTCAATCTGGCTTGCCTGTTCTTCAAGCCGACCGGATTCCGGCGTCCTGGAAGGCCGCTAAATACAATCTACAGAGTGTATACGGCGGAGCTACGGGATGCTGGTTTGACCTGGAACGAAGCAAGAAGACTGGCGAGCGACAGGGATTCTTGGAGGCGCCGCGTGGTGTCCATATGCTCCAGTTAAGGGGCGGATATGGCAAAAGAAGAAAAGAAGAATCATGCATCATAATTGAGTTTTAGGTTTATAAGACGTATATTAAAAAAGTCGTGAGAAGATATTGTAAGAAGAAGACAATATAAACGTCATATTTGTAGTAACAGTAATTTTAACAAAGAGTTGCGTCCCGCTGGCTGCAGGTTGAGAAACGCAGATCTACGCTCCACACATAATTACACAGCGAGTGAAAAAAAAACACATTTATTTTCACACAAAAAACAAATGTAATAAATTACTTTTCGCTGGGATAGACAGACATGCTGTACTCCGAGAATTGATCAATTACTTTTGTTCTCGATTCTGGTTCATATCGGACGGCTTTCAATAATAAAATCGCTCCGACATCAGCGGCTGGCTGAGAGTAATTGATGAGCGAATGGAAAAAGCTGATAGCGGTGAGACCTTTTATATCGAATGGAGCGGACCTATCGTCAGGGTTGCCATAAATGCGGAGCAAGGATACGGGACACCCATGAATTGAGACTGCGATTTAATTGAACGTTATGGATTAGAGGTAAGTTGGAAATACTGACACCAGTTTTTGTACTCATGTCTTGGCATGCAACTATCCATACTTAGTACGTGTGGCCTAAAAAACTCTGATCCGATACTTAGATACACTCAACTGTCATCTGCCATTGCTCTCTCTTTCTCCACAGTTGTAAAGTTGGTACAAAAAATACTATTACCCACTAAAATGCAATTTAAACGAGATCTAGCGAGCTGAGAAAACCAGTGTGTTCTTTGCTAATCTTAAGAATTCTGGAGCGACATTCTGTATCCATTGAAAACCGGACACGAAGAAGTCTGGCATTAGACGAGATGTAATGAAATTTGCATTAGCCCAGTCGCACATTGAAAATCGTCTCGTCCGGGATAATAGTTATAATTAAATTAAAACTGGGCACAACATGCATTTTCTTGTGTGCGTAAAGCAAGGTCTTGCGAGGACAATGACGTCACTCGCCAAGCCAAAATGAATGACGAAGTGCGACATTTTGGGATTATACCTGCGCTGCATGTCGGGTAAAAATAGTTTCATGTGCCTCCAGATGTTTCTGCGAAGCTCCATTTGGCAACGTGTGCTTTGTGAATAACGATAACGTCACATCGACGTATTCGACACGTTGTTTTGAAGTGAGAGCCGGCTTACAGCCACGTGTGTCTAACATGCTCGTACACCGTGTGAAATAATTTGTTGCGTTGACTATTGAATATCGTCAACTGGAATCGGCCGCACAACGATCGAAAGAGTAACGCGAAAAAACGCGCGAATACACTTCATAAAAAGAAGAAACATTTAAAACTGGGCGATAGTGTTCAAGAACGGAGGAAATTAAAAATGTTCAATTCTCATGATAATAATATAATCTTTTCAGTAGGTAAACAAATTGCAAGTGTTTCTGATGTAAACGTTCTTATCCTGCTGATTCCTTTAATGAGGAACGGAGGAAAGTGTGCGGAAATGGAATGGGACAACTGTACGCCAGGACAATAAATTGGGCTCCGCACTGTCGAATGAAATAAATAGACGTTATAATATAATGTTTGAGGCTTTCACGGTTGTTTTTCATAGTAGTAGATTTTTGGGTTTCCAACGTTTGTCCTTCTTCCTTCTTTCCTCGACGTTTCGGGCTCGTTGCAGAGGCCATATATCATCTCATCTCGTCAAGTAAAGAAGGAAGAAGGACACACGGTGGAAACCCAAAAATCTACTACGATAAATAGACATTCCTTACGATTTTACACAGAAAGTAAACAAGGAATTTTAAAACCAGTTTCTATCTACTACTTAATAGTTTTAATTCATTTTTCTCTTAACACTATGTTTTTATTGCGGATTGAGAATTATCATGACTTTATACCTACAAAAATAAAAGAACTCTATTCTCGTTGGAACTTCAACATAATAGGTTAAATTTATAATTGTATATATTATCATGTTTCTTTAATATTCATATAAACACATGCTGTCTTTTCTACTTTCTTGTTATATTAGTTGTTATTTGTAATTCAGATATTTTTATAATTTTGTATTTATTATGTATTATGGCGCATTGGGCCAATCGCTGTAATGCCGTAATACTCTTTTTTCTAAATAAATAAATAATATACCAATTAAATCATTATTTACGTGTGCACATTTAAAGTCTCACCAAGTATTCAATAATTTAAATATAAATAATATTATTAAATGTATATAAGTTACAAAAATAAAAATACGGGGCATATGAGAGAAATACGGCAGAAGTCCCGTATTTCGGGAACGAGTGACAACCCTACCGATCAGCAATCACATCGTGAAATGGCTTTTAAATGAAGCCGCGTAATTGCCATTAACTAATCGCTTTTTTCTCTCTTTTTTAATTGAATATTAATTACAATTGGTTATATTGCTTGGATGAAATTCGACGTTAGATTTAATTTATCATTTGTTGATTTAACAGACGTTTAACAAACAACTTCTTTGCTGATTCTACAATTTTGGGTTGGTCATGTTGACAGCTGTTTCAGGCCATAAACTCATTATATATTAGAAAAAGCCATTAACATCACTCGGACAAATCATCAGAACACTCTCCCGACCAGTTATTTACGAAGAGAAAGCAATGCGAAAAAAATTGTCCAACTCAAGTCGATGGCAGTGACCAACTTAAAAACAATAAAATTCATTAGTTTCGCACAATAAAACAGTTTGCTTCGTAGATATTCTATTAAAATCGATATTTTTATTACACATGCGCATCTATTCTATACACAAGACTGCTTTCGACCCGCTGCGGAAGCTATCTAGGGTAGAAAAGTATATAAGTATTAGCACTTAGTATTAAACTTAATAAGATTGACAAAATCTTTGGTCTTGCATATAAGCACTAGGTATAATAATTAATTGTGGAATACTTAAGGCTATACTTCAGTTGAGGCATGGTCTAAAAAGATCGTGGCTAGGCGATGCGCGGATTGTGCAAATGACGCGTGCCGAACGAAATATAATTTGTCATAAAAATCCAACATGCGTCCATTTAATGTTATGTTTATTGTTATATTACTAATAATAATAGTATATTCATTGATATGTTTTCTTTTTTAAGTACATACGTAAAGTTTTTGTCATATTTATAGATTTAAGAATATTTTCATCCGACGCCATGACAAAACAAATCGACGTGCAGACACCACGACTGTCGGTCTCCGATTGGCGACTACTGAGAAATTTTGTCGCACCTACTGTTGAAAATTATTTTCCGTTTCACAGAAGTACGCTCTTAACAATTACACTACGTTAGCCGTCTAAACTAAACAGTCAAAACTGACTAAGTAACACGCTCTGAAATGTATCATAGCCAAGAGAAGTGCTGTTAAAACATAGCACTTATTGTAACAATTACAACTTCATTTTTTCTTTTTCTTTCGACCATGCCCGATCCTAATAGGATCATATGGGTTTCCACAGAGTGGAGGTTTTGTATTAACAGATTTTGTTTTTACGAGAAATGGATGTCAGCGACTTGCTCAACCTATTCGGTCCATACTCTGATTAACACAAAAATTGAAAAACAATATGTGTACTTGCCAGACTCTTCAAGAGAGAGAGAGATTTGAACCTGGGACCCACGACGCTATAGATAGGCTAACTCTTAAGCCGCGCGGCCATCGACAATTACAACTAATGTATTATATTTGTAACATTACAATAACTGCTAATACTTCGATACTTTACTACCCTATATAGCTGTTGTAGCGGCCGGAAGCAGTCTTGTGCATAAAATAGATGCGCTGAAACAGACAATATTATTTTTAAGAGTTGTTTAAAGAGCTTAACCACATATCCCAGTTATATTATGAGGAATCCATAAAAATGAGGAGATAGTGTTAATTTTATAACATGCATATGCGTAAAGAAGCTGTTAAAACGAGTTCAAAAGACTCCCAGAAAAAAAATCCCGGCTCAACCAAACAAACTACCCATTTCCGCTCAATAGCCGGCACATCCGCCCGACCCGATGTATCAGGCTGACATGATACGAGAAGTAGGCATCGCAGTGATCTTACATAAAAAATATGACAATTTATTATTATTGTGATATTGAATTATGGCGTGTAATTAATAATTGATTACAAGAGATGTACATAATTATTACGTCCGTGAAAAGGCGATCGTCGACGAGTAAACACGAGATGGGGCCTATAATAAAGCTTCTCAGGATATCAGTTATTATGCAACAACATGTCAGTAATTTTCGGCAGATGTGTCGTGTAATCCAGTGGCGAAGGGTGGAAGTAGGCTGCTAAGATCCGCCATAAAAAGTGCACATTAAACATTGTTAGTCATACGTATTTGTTTTAATTGAAATAAGACTACAGTTTACAGATGGTGTTGGTTAATTTTTAAAATTAAATTAAATCCTGCGAAACCAAGTCATAATAGATTACAGTTAAAAAATACTCGTCTATCTATAATTATGCAATAAAATCGTACATATTTCTGTATATTTATAGATAGAATTTAAATAAATGAACCAACAATATGTGTAATATGTATTCTTAATCCATCGAAAACAAATAAGTATGAATACAAAAGTGTGTACAATTTTGTCGTATCACCCAAAGTATACCAAAACTATTATGGTTTGGTTGAGACAGGTTTTAATTGATTTTTAAAAACTAACCGACACCATCTGTAAATTGTAGTGTTACTTCAATGAAAACAAATACGTATGTCTAACATAGTTTAAGGTGCACTATTTATGACGGATCTTAAGAGCCTACCTCCACCCTGCGCTACTGGTATAATGTTACGATAACTTACATTATGATCGGTATAATATAATATATTATATTAACTTAGTTCTTACAGCAACGTTGCGACGTCGGTTCACCCATAAACTAGGATCGTGTCTTTCGGTGTGGTGTGATGGGCCACCTCACTCGTCAAGTAGGCAGAGGCAGGCGAGCCGCCATTGTTGTCTGAATGATTGATGTCTCGAATTGGAGGGATGAGTCGGTGGGGGTGCGCCCGGGCCGCGGCGGAAGGGTGGACGATTTATTTTCCGACACCTCTATACGAGAGAGCGGCGATAGCTTACGAATGCTTATACATAAACATTCATACCGAGCATTAGGTAGGTTAGAATTAAAATAAGGTACCTACAGTCGAATTTTACAATACCGTTAAGTGCTATTATTCAGCGAAGGATTATATTTTATATACCATTGGCGAAGGTCGTGACCTCCATTCCTCAGGACGACTACGATGATTCTTCGGTACTAGGGATTGCAATATCGAATGAAAATGTCAATACCGGTTTTTCGGTATTTCTTAAACATTAAAAAACAGAAGTAGGTATTTTTCAATAAATATAGCAATTAGAATATTTTTAAAATACTATGTTATAGCAAAAACCTACATTTGTTATGTTGAAATTTAAAAATATGTATTGATCATAATTGTAGAACAAGTGATATTTTACAAATAATTTGAATATATTGATAATTTTAACTAAAGCCCTCAAAAGTTCATCCATCAAGTGCAAATAAGTCCCGGCTGCAGGAAAAGCTTCTTAAATTCAACGCTTGTACATGTCATCAATAATTACAGAAAGATTGAACATTTTTGTCACGGATGTTTTCTATTTCGAAATAATATTATGATAATAATTCATCGCGACAATTACTTCAGTATATAAATATATTTGGTGAATATCGTTTTATTATTTTTTCACCTCTGTTGGATTCACTCAATATATTTGCAATTTAGCAGCACATAACTAATAATTCATTTTCAAAAACATGTACTTTCTTAATACCGAAAATTCCGGTATTTTTGATTTTTAAAACCGGTATTTCGGTATTGATAAATACTGGAATATCGGTTTTTAAATACCGGTATTGCAATCCCTATTCGGCACAGCCATTGATAGATGCAAGTCAGATGCGTCCTACGATTGTTATTCGATTCATGAATGAAATTATAAATAGCTATATAAGCAACAATCATTATCCACGGTATGTGATGGTAAAGTATTGACAATAATTTACAAAATTGAAAAAAGCAAGGTGACTAGATACATATTATTTATTTTGGTAGAATAACAGAATAATAATAAAAAACAATTGTAAAAATCGTAATGTGTTGTGTTCTCAATAATAATAATTGTGTGTAGGTACCAGTAGCGAAGGGTGGAGGTAGGCTGTTAATATCCGCCATGATTAGTGTACATTAAAATTTATTAATTCACCCACAGTGGCCGCGCGGCTTAAGCGTTGGCCTACAACGCCGTAGTTTCCAGGTTCGAATCCTGGGTCTGGCAAGTACACATATTGTTTTTCAATTTGTTTCCGTCAGGGTATGGACTTAATAGGTTGGGCAAGTGGCTGACATCCATTTCTCGTAAAAAAACAAAATCTGTTAATACAAACCTCTACTCTGAGGAGGCCCATAATATGATCCTATTAGGATCGGACATGGTCGAAAAAAAAATTATTAGTCATGCGTATTTGTTTTTATTGAACGGATACTACAATTACCAGATGGTGTGTTGGTTAGTTTTTAAAAATCAATTAAACAAAACCCTGCCTAATTAATTTTAGCAATGAACACCTGGCCAATTCTTCTTCTATTGTAATTAATACCTACAAAGACTTAACTTTTTTGTACTAACATACTGGAATAGATAAGATAAGTATGGTAAAATTAAGTAAAAAAAATACGTTACTATTAATTATTCCAAAATGTTTATTGTTAATGTCTCCCGTACCCCATTGAGAAACGCTGGGATAGGGTAAAAGGTGCATCACAACCTGGCGCATTATTCTTTGAGTTTAGATTTTTGATAAATTACATGGTAATAAAATATTGATAATGGTGAAATACCTTTAGGTACTACGTCTTGGGGATGAAACGGGAATTTACATTTTTTTTAAAAATTATATTAATACTCAATCCACATGAAACGTAATATAAAATTCTTCTTCTTATTGTGCCATCCCCTAGCGGAGGTCGGCCACCATCAAGGCGATATTATATTTGTCGTCTTCTACCCGGAACAGTTCGGTGGAGCTGCACTCGTACCAATCACGGAGGTTCTTAAGCCACGAAATGCGGCGCCGTCCTCTGCTACGTTTCCCATTGATCTTTCCTTGAATGACAAGTTGGGGAATGCTGTATTTTTGTCCTCTCATAATGTGGCCGAGGTATTGTAGTTTCCTGGTTTTGATACTACGTAGAACTTCTCGGTCCTTCCCCATTCGATTGAGAACTTAAACATTTGTCACCCGGTCAGTCCAAGGAATTTTGAGGATGCGTCTATACAGCCACATCTCGAAAGCTTCAAGTCTCCGTGACATCTCTTGGTTTAGCGTCCATACTTCCATACCATAAAAAAGAATTGAGAGCACATAACAACGTACCATACGCAGTCTCAGACCTAGGTTAAGATCTCGATTGCTAAGGAGGCGTCTCATTTTGAGAAAGGCGCTCCTTGCGATCTCAATTCTAGTTTTTATTTCCTGAGACTGGTCCCATTTCTCATTGACCTATGTACCTAAATATTTATAATGGGTCACACGTTCGATTGGTTCGCTGTTAATGACAAAATTTGTGTTGGTGTCTGGTGTCGCTGTTTTTGATACTAGTAATAGTTTTGTTTTCTTGAGGTTCATTTTTAAACCATAAGAATTACTGACCTCATTAACCTTTTCTACCAGTTAATGTAAACTCTTTAAACTATCAGCAATCAGCACAGTATCATCGGCATATCGTATATTGTTAATATGTTTGCCATTAACCATAATACCCACCGATTCACCTTGTAAGGCGTCCTTGAAAATAGCTTCCGAGTACATGTTAAATAGCATAGGTGTAATATAACCACCAATATAAAATTAATTAATTATTTTGTACTGGAAATCAGAAGATTAGGATAGGTATCCACGTATTACTGATAACGTGACAGATAAAAACGGATCAATGTGAACATTATATTAAGTTGCATTAGCAATTTGGTTGATGTCACATTATCGTATAATACACAACAGATGTAATATGTTATAATATACCAGATAACTAATGTGCATACCTACTGCCAAAAAAGCACTCAATAATTCGATAATATAATAAAAACACACGACAAGTGTGTATGCAAAACTAATAGTATGTATAACGTGGCCATTTATTTTTTCCCCCAAGCCGGGATACCTAAAAAAGGGTAGTTACTTATCCATTTTAGGCGCCTCACACTTTCATACAATACAATAATTATAGACAATTATAGTAATGTTTTTTCATTTCATTTAGGTTACCTATTCTATTTATTTATTTGAAGATTATCGGTAGGTATGTTTGAGTAGGCGCATAGGTACAACGCTTGAGTTCCTATATATATTTTTGATAGTACATTTTATTTATTAATGAAAAGTACACACAGGTATGATGAATACATGAAAATTTATCGGATGTTATATTTTTCCGAAGAACAAATTTGTATATCTGGTGTTGATTTCCAAAACGAATGAAATTCTTGGCAGGATTTTTTCGAATTTATTTTTATAATTAACATTGCTTTAAGGACATCTACTTTTAACTGTGTTTTTTCACACGTCTACAACTTATTCATAAGAGAAGAGAAGATCCTTCCTACTGGTGCATTAGTGCCGGGCAGACATAAAATATATTCAATAATTATACGAAAATTTTTGTGATCCAAATTGACGCGAAAGTATTTGAACAACTTCCACCCAACGACTGTTGGTTGAAACATTCCCAGTGTTCCATTCAGACACTTTTTGCAGTGTACCTAATGTAATTAGAAAAAAGTGAATAGTCATCAAATATTTCTGTATCTTGGTCACAAGTTTCTTTCTTTTCGAAAACGGGACATTTTGGCGTCCCGATGCTGTGTTCGGGGACACCGGGACACGCCGCCTGAAAACGGGACTGTCCCGGTGAGAACGGGACGTCTGGTCACATTAAGTATGTAGGACTATCTCGTATCTAATTAATTAATAGTATAGTCCTGAAATTATAAAAACGTTTGATTGGATAACCCAAGAAAATCAATCAATCGTAAAGGGAAAGAATTAAAATGGGGTGCAGAAGTGGAATATTAACGTCGAACACGAAGAACTTCGGTTAAGTTATGTTAGGCCTGTAATGCCGGGTCCATACTGGCAACATGTCGCCGCCAACCTCGTTAAATTTTACGATAAGTGTGATAATTATCGTAAAATTTAACGAGGTCGCCGGCGACATGTTGCCAGTGTGGACCCGGCATTAGGGTTACTCGTACCTTGGACAATCCGTATACTTTGTTGTAAACTTACCACTGTCATTATGATACCTAATTTTTCCTGAGCATATTATGATTTTTATTGAGGTTACATGTAAATTGTACGTAAAACATTTCACCGTGGCACAATGCGCCATGAGCTTTCTTATCGGAAAGAGATGAACGTATACTATACGGTCTCCAATTTTATTAGATTCAATATGAACATTAATTCAATTTTCATAGTTGATTTTGGCAAAATTCATGAATTCAAAAATGAAAACTTGACCTAACCTAACAAATAATCCAGTATATCGGCTATTTTCAAAATTTGTTTGCTGCTGGCTTCCTGTAAAAGTGTAAACCGAAAATAGCCATGTTTTATTTAGACATGAATTTTATGTCAGTAGGTACTATACGACCCAAAGAGGTTGGACAGTCTTTAATACACGGCCATATATTTCCGATACAACATTTCACGGTGAAGTGTGATACGGCGAACTGCATGGGTACGTACAAGTTTCCGAACCCAGTTTATTGAATGGATAATAATGGAGTTTGAGATAATAAACATCGCAAACTACCAAATTAATGGTTAATAGTTTTGTTTTCGAGTTGCAGTTCCTGAGTCGTTCATCAGCAGTTTATTCCGTGTTCCAAGCACATGGCAGGTATGTAGGTATATTTGATGAATAATGATGGAACAAGCCAATTTTACATGTAAAGAATCGTATACCTATATTGATTGAAAGTATTATTTACTATCAATTTCTATTGTACCGCAACACATTATTTATACTATGTTATAAAACACTTTTAACAGTCGAACGCGATGGCACAATGCTTTCCGTCCTCGAACGACGTGACGTGAACGCCAACATAAAGAATACGGACTCTAATGCAGTGCAACCAGGATTGGAAAAAGTTATGTGGTTAGTCAAGACCATGGCCCCCACATCATGAAGCGGGCCCCCAAGCTAGGATCTTTGAAGGGCCCCCTACCTATCGCTAAAGATAAAGGCAGTGTGACGCTCTACAGTAGCGTTTTCCAAATGGTGTACGCGGTAAAATTAATGTGTACAAATATTTAGTGTTTTTTGTACATTTGAATTCATCTATTTGAATTATGGAGTTGTCGAGTATCGATACACAATCAAACATTGTATCGTACAACCACATAATTTAAAAGAATACTAGTATTAAAGATAAATAGCGCCGCAGACGACTTTTTGATGTGTGTTAAAATCACTTATCTGGTCGATTCGCCACGCCGGGCCCTTCCTGAGCCTGGGCCCTCAGGCTAGAACCCTGTCAGCCCCCCCCTTCCCCTTTGTGGGGGCCATGGTCAAGACGCAGGTCAAAGATTTGCTGGAACCCTATCGTTTTGTATGCTTGGGATACCGAATTGAAGGTCGACCCGTTCAGTACAATAGGGGTGGGTGGAAAGGGTAATAGGAGGAGGCCATGAACCGCCTCGAGTTGTCAGGCCCTTAATGAAGATGATAATGGAAGATGATAGCTTAATAATTGTATTGTGTATTGTGTTTTCGCGTCACAGAAGTGTCACAAAAGTATCAGGGAATCATGAAAGTGAAGAGATATCGCATTATGACAATCTAATATGAAAAGAACGAACAGAAAGATTCAAATAACGCGGGCGAAAGAATGACGCTCCAAAGTTAAATTGGTTTAATTAAATGTAAGAGCGTCGACACGGTAAATAAATTGTTCCCAAGAACGGAAAAGTATTTTTCATCTCGTTCCCTCCTACGACCTCCGTGTCTGCCGGAACTCCTCGCACTGGAAATACTATAAATTCGCTTTGTGAGGGGAGGAATAGGACGAGGTTATGCGGCCCGAAGTGAGAATGAGGGAGAGGAAACGACTACACAAGTCTAGAAGTTAGCACGGCGTTATTATGTCTTTCAAAGAGGGTACGTTTTATTCTCGAGGCTTTTAGTATTTTGGTGTGTGTGTGTGTGTATGTTTGGACAAATAAAGCCATCCAATGGTTCACGGAACACAATATAACATGGAATCTCTCCCCAATTTCAATTGATGAAACCTAATTTCTTTAGTAAAACAATAAAGGTACCATCATCTTAATAAAAGATGACTTTTTCTTTACATTTGCGTATTTCACGGGTTCTTTGATAGATTAACAAAAGTATCCGAGATATATTATAAGAACTCTTTAGATAATAAAACTATTATCACACTAAAATGCCAAACATACATTTTACAAACTTTATATACTTAGAGCGGAATGCAGAAACATTTAAACAAAATTTCCTTTTAATTTGATAGCAGCTGTCAGTGGTAAATACTAATACAGAAGGGGGCGTGTTCATAACAAAAGTAGGCTATGGTTAAGGATTCATTCTAACTCT
The DNA here is from genome assembly GCF_057557595.1 of Rhyacophila brunnea. NCBI lineage: Eukaryota > Metazoa > Arthropoda > Insecta > Trichoptera > Rhyacophilidae > Rhyacophila > Rhyacophila brunnea. The sequence goes on along the minus strand of NW_028232816.1, from coordinate 9,999,518 downwards.
ATAGTCAGTATAGTCTATATATAGTCTATAGTTAAGTCATCCTTTTCGGCAACTTATCCTTAAGTTCGAAATATTGGATTCTGCATTCCGCTCTTAGTTAATTCAATTAAACTCCGCATAAAACAATTTATAATAATTTAGGTATGCAATTGGCGATCCGACAAAAATAGTGCACACGTTTTCAGTTATTTGTTTTCGTTGAATTATTTATAGGTACATATCATTAGGTACAGATGTGTTGGTTGGTTTTTTTAAATTCATTAGGCCCTGCCTTACCAAACCATAATCGAAAATATTATTCTATCCATAAAATAGATATCTAAAATAATGTATGGTTGAATGGCATAATTTTACATATTTTATAGATAAACGAATATTTTTTGACTATTATCTATCATGGCTTTGGATTAGGCAGGGTTTAATTGAATTTTAAAAACTAACAAACACTATCCACACGTTGTGGTTTTTATTCAATGGAAACAAAAACGTTTGACTGACAAAGTTTCTTCTTCGACCATATCCGCCCCTTAGTTGGAGCATATGGACACCACGCGGCGCCTCCAAGAATCCCTGTCGCTCGTATGTCTTCTTGATTCGTTCCAGGTCAAACCAGCATCCCGTTGCCCTGCCGTATACACTCTATAGATAGTATTTAGCGGCCTTCCAGGACGCCGGAATCCGGTCGATTTGAAGAACAGGCAAGCCAGGTTGAGGTTCTCTTCTGGCATCCGCAGCACGTGGCCGAACCAGGTCCAACGTCGCCTCTTCACTATCAGCGTAATGAGAGGCTCCTTGGTGCTGACAAAGTTTAGTATGCGTTATTTATGTCAAATCTTAACAGCCTACCTTCATCCTTGGCCACTGCTATAATCTAATATTATAATGCATACAAAAATACAAATAGGTATAATACACCGCATTGCTTGTAAAATCGTATTGAATCATTGAACCAAATAGAATAAACAAACAAAATCCAATTATTTCGATATAAAGAAGAAGCTTTTGTTTTGCCAAAATGGCGGATCGGACAATGTTATCTTTTCAACTTAAAATAGAATCGCCGCCATCACCAAGTCGATATTGTTTCTTCAAACACGAAAAGCAAATATTTAATCGGCAGACCGGAGTGAGAATTAACTCGGAGGTCTGACCGGAAAGGGGCGCTGGTTCGGAAAACCTAGTTTAGTGCACGCTGCACATAGGGTAAACCGAATTTAATACCATAGACATTATAGTGTGGCTATCGCATACAAGGGATGACACGTCTTACAATTTACAATAATATATTTTGGAATCATCGAAGAACCCACATTTAATTAATTTAAAATATTATAAAAATTCTATATTGTAGTATTGTAGCGTAATTAGCCTTTCTGATGTGAGTGAATTGAGTGAAAACTATTGCGCCATTTGCAAGGGATATTACTTTGATAAATAAGGCCCTACAGTTGATTGGATTGCATATTCACGAAAGGTGCCAAGCAAGCAACAAGCATGTCCAATCCGGACATTTGTGACTTATTTTTGTTTAGTTTGTGGCATCCCGACAAAGTGGGGGAAGATGGCATTTTTAGTTTTTATGTTTTTTTTATATTATTCCAGTTAATTTCGTAATACTATTTCTGCTGAATATTATAATAAAGTGTTTTTCTCACGATGTTTCACCCACGATGGCCGCGTGGCTTAAGCGCCGGTCTATAGTGTCGAGGGTCCCAGGTTCGAATCCTGGGTCTGGCAAGTACACATATTGTTTTTCAATTTGTGTATGAGTCAGACTATGGACCTAATAGGTTGAGCAAGTGGCTGACATCCATTTCTCGTAAAAATAAAATCTGTTAATAGAAACCTCCACTCCGTGGAGGCCCGCCCATATGATCATATTAGGAGTTTTTCTAATATAGCTATGTTTTAATTTTGAACAACACTAACTAACAGGCTGGCATAATATTACAACGGTAAACGGTTACATTGGATAATTAGATTGGAATCAATCTACCAATAAATTCCTTGCATCTCTTTATGTTACAGGATTTCATATAAATAGTATGACAAGTGCATGACAAAGCGAGTATACAACTTGTCTCAGAAACAAATGGACAGACCGAAATGTCTATCCAATGAATTCCCAGGAGCGCATACCGTGCAGTGGGTAGAGAAGGAGAAGGAGGTCAGTCGTTTCCGCTGAACTTTGTCATGTTCAATCTCCCCGCTGACAAAGTTTGTCTAATGAGCTTGTTCTCGGATGGCCCCGTATTTATTACGCCCGACGACTTTGTATGGTTTCCTGATATTGCGGACAGGGATTATTGTCGCTCAAACTTGAAGTGTAATTAATATCAAACTTACAGATGGATAACTCGAAGGGACGCCATGTCAACCGATTATACTGTCACAACAGAATCTTATTTGGAAGCACTCACCTGTAAATAAAAGAAAAATAAATGTATTATATTATCTTCAAACAATAATAAATTAATACAAACAGTAATAAATTACCCTAATAATATATAAACATTTTCGGTACAAGTCGGTTATGGACAAGCCAGGCGGGAACCGCGCTAATTGACATAGCCGATTTTGGCCAAAATTCGTGAATTCAAGAATCAAGAACCCACCCTAATCTAACTTAACCGAACCTAAGCTAACCCAACCTAACAAATAATCCCGTATATCGGCTATTTTCAAAATGTGTTTCCCTATAACCGACTTGTACCACCATTTCTTTTATTCAATGAATAATTCACAAGATTTAGAGAATGTAACATTCCATATATTGTACATACATAACTTAAAAACACCTCAGATATACACACCCACTAGAAAAAATCCTAAATACGAAAACCGACGAAATTTTAACCCGTATAACAATTGGTGTAGCGCCAATCTGTGCATTAAGCAAGTATGCTACGAGCCTCCTATCTAATTACGACGATTTAAACAATTAGGTCATACACGAAATCCTTATCAAATTGCGTTATCGGTTTTTGTGTATTAAATCAAGGAATATTAATAATTACTCGCTCCAATGGCTCTCGCGAAATGTTTTAGTTATAACGTCTACTTGAACTTGCTAAAACTTTTTAATAAACCATTTCTTTTATTCAAAGAATAATTCACAAAATTTTGAGAATGTACCATTCCATATATTGAACATACAAAACTTGAAAGCACCTCAATATATGTATTATATACCCACTAGAAAAATCATATTTGAAAAAAATACGAAACTCGACGGGATTTGAGCCCGTATAACAATTGGTGTCGCGCCAATCTGTGCAATAACCAATTATGCTATGAGTCTCCTATCTAATTACGACAATTTAAACTAATATGTCATACATGAAATGCTTATCAAATTGCGTTGTTATTGACTATCGGTTTTTGTGTATTAAATCAAGGAATATTAATAATTACCTTAATTACTAACCGACGCCAGGCTCTCGCCAAATATTTTAGATATAACGTCTACTTGAACTTGCTAATTTTTTAATAAACCAGTTCTTTTATTCAATGAATAATTCACAAGATTTTGAGAATGTAACATTCCATAATAATTATTATATTGAACATACATAACTTGAAAACGTACAAGTTTCCGACACGGTTTATTATAATACGTTTTCCATAAGGAATTGAAAACAATTATTGGTGTTGGATCGATCTGATACTAAAATACCGCATAATAAGAAAGCCAAAGCTTCTCGTTCCCCGTGAATAAAAGAATAAAATATCGCCCTGGCGGCGTTCGACATACCGACAAACCCGCATGACAAAGATCTACGTTAAGGCGATACTTCAGTGAAACGGCAAATAATTTTCAACTATAGGCGCGACGAAATTTTGGACTCGCTGGCAGTCTGAGAGCGAACGTCAAGGTGTCAATACAACATTTTGTTTCGTGATGGCGACGGGGGTATTAATTCTTAAATCGTGTAAAGATGACTAAAAACGTTACCCATTTACTTTAAAAAGCAAACATGTCAATGAATATATTATTATTGTTACTAATAGAACAATAAACATAACATTAAATGGACGCATGTTGGATTTATATGACAAATTATGTTTTGTTCTGCACGCGTCATTTGCACAATCTTCGCGTCGCGTAGTCACGATCGTTTTAGACCGTGCCCCAGCTGAGGTATAGCCTTAATATTATATTCAAGCGACAAGGGACTGTAGTCGCAATAACGGGAGTAAGTAATATCTTTTCTAAACGGTATTTAAAAAAAATAATTATAATTAACAATACATACATACCATTTTAAGAGGATTCAGTGAATAAAATATTTTTAAAAATTATATTAAGACCGGGTGTGGTGCGGAGCGGTGTGGTTTGGTGGAACTTCAATGTTGTGAATATTTTGTTTAATTTTTAATGCAGCATCGCAAACGACAATAATGATTAAATGCTTCTAAAACTTAATAAAATCCCGGGGAGTATTAATTGCAGACCCTGCCCGGCTACATGACGCAAAGTATCTCCCTTTTGTGTCGAGAGGCGAGAGTCTCGACGCGTCGGCAAGACTGACTGACATCCTCCCTGCGTACCTATCCTCCATACAGAATATTCCCGTATTATTGGATCCCGCATGGAGCTGAGGTAATATAAAATATGATCGCGATACCGCCGCTTGTTCGTGACGTATTCCTGACAACGTGTTGTTCGGCGAATATCCACACTACATCCATAAATAATATGTAAATACTGTACACTTTCTTTCAACAATGCAAAAGTCTTAGAAGAGCGATGTTAGCACGAGGTAATGTTTTAATCCACATAATATACTTTTAATATCGACTTTAGAAAGGAAAAAAAGCGTAATCTTTACACATATGTAATTATCATAATCTTTCTTGGAGTGCATGATAATTAATAATTTGGTTTTTATATTCCTAATCCGATATTAATTACTCAATTAATTAAAGAACAGCCAACAAAAATTATAGTTAAGTCGTTTTATCCCACTTCACATCCTCTTTTTTAATTGATAGCTAAATTTAGATAATAAATCGGCGTTTGTAGCTTACATCCTTTGGGCACAACGTGTATCTAGTTGTGTACAACATTATTATCCAATAAAACCTATTTTGAAAAACTGAGGGTGACTGACTTTATTTTACTGTTTGAGAGAAATTTTGTTGTGTGTTTGAATCACTTATCTGGTAGATTCGCCACGCCGGGCCCTTCCTGAGCCCTGGCCCCCAGGCTAGAGCCCTGTCAGCCCCCCCTTTGTGGGGGCCATGCATGTAGTCGTATTTTACTAGTATGTGAACAGTACTAATTAAATAAATAAATTCACGAAACAGTGGTCGCTGGCAGCAGACTACTAGAGTAAAGTTAATTCATAATGGAGGTAACCCATATAACATAATTTCAATGTATTTTCCATCTTTATCTTCCATGTGATCTCTTTGTAGAGCCGGCGCACCATTTTGAGATTCCCAACTACACGTAATTCCACGTTAATTTGATATAAAGAATGTAATAAAAAACAATTTATTCACAGTACACATTGTTTTGAATATTAATTACAATTAATTCATTAAGCGAATATAACTCACGTTAAACACGTCTTGGCTAGATGTAATAAATGTATTTTCTGGTTTGGAAATAAAGTTGTTGTTAATTATACAATAAATATCATAAAATTAACAAATAGGTACTTTGTTACAAAAACATTATAATAGAGTTATTTAAAACCTACCACAAACTTCAGTTCATTTATTAACACAAACAAATTAACTAAACACTATAACCAATTTAATACAACAATAAGTACATATTGTATTTTTCTGAATTTGTGGTTAATTAGTAAATAACTGATATTAAATTCATGTCACCTTAAAAATATACATACTACCAATTAAAATGTTTCGCTTTCACTGTGGTGTTATTAGCTGTTAATTATCTGTGTAAAGACACATTAAAATAATATGTATTTAATTCACATATAAACATATAGTACAGGATCCCATAGACTTTTCGTATACATAATATGTGGAACGCATTCTGACAATTGGAATAGGTTCTAGGGGTCACAAAGATATATAATGTCGATGTTGCCAGGTGATATTAGTGGTCAATTTTTTTTTATTGAGGTTTTAATTATTTTTCTTATAACCCGCCAAATATTGTTCCGAGTTCTTCAATAAAACCAAGACCGAATCAGGGATTGATTAAAAAGGCAATAATTGTACCATGCCATCGGCATGGTCGTAGAACGGTTCGTCCCATTTGAAAAAATAAAAATAGCGGGTAGTGCAATGTGTTCAAAATTATCGATTCTTAGGATCCTCCTTGGCTTAAATTATTTTATTTAGTAGCATTTTTGTATAGAATCACCCAGATTGGTTTCTTTACTATATCTATGCATATGACATTAGTTTTAGTATTATGGTTAATCCTGAAACAGTGTAGGTTGCATATATCGGTAGGTGAATAAATGAAATAACGATAACCACACTAAGTACACATTTATTAAAAAAAAGAAACAATAAGTCAAGTGTTCAAACTACTTTAAGTATCATGATCACAGTTTTTACAAACACTAATTACACATTTGCACAATGATATACATGTCAGAGCCGGTTTCTTATAACTACATGATAATTTACTGCAGTTAGAATTACATTTGCATGGCTTAACTAAATAATTTGGTAGAGGTTCATTCGTCATCTGTCTTGGATACAAATTATTTTCTAGTAACTCATAGACAAGTTGTAGGAAATCAATAGGCTCAAATAGTTTATCAGATGAGCTTTTGCCGATGGCATGGTACAATTATTGCATTTTCAATCAATCTCTGATTCGGTCTTGGTTTTATTGAAGAACTCAGAATAATTTTTGGTGGGTTATAAGAAAAATAATTAAAACCTCAATAAAAAAAATTTACCACTAATATCGCCTGGCAACATCGACATTATATATCTTTGTGACCCCTAGAACCTATTCCAATTGTCAGAATGTGTTCCGCATATTATGTATACGAAAAGTCTATGGGATCCTGCACTAATAGTGTTTCATTTAATAACTGGTGAACATTGACAACCGTTGATAATGTCCCTCTAATTAAGCGGACGAAACATAATATATTATAATTTTTGAGGTCTTAGATCAATTTATTTTAACTGGAAACTAATATGTTCTTCTATTAGAAGAGTTAAAACTTTTGTTTCTCCTTGTGAACTGAGAACAGACACTACTATTATTTTTTTTATTAAACTGGAATAATAATATTATGTATTTGATGATTTCAGTCGACAATTTCCCCCGAATTAATCGGTCGAGACTGGTCGTATTTAAGGCTTCAGCTGATACATGGTATAACAAGTATAACACGATTCAATAATATATTCCTCCGACGCCATCACAAAACAAATTGACGTGGTCACAGCTCGCTATCGCTCTCTGATTGGCGACGAGTGCGAAATTACGTCCCACCAATTGTTGAAAATTATTTTCCGTTTCACTGATGTATGCTCTTAAACCGTGAGGATTAAGTACCTAACAAAGAGTGTTATTCTATAGCAGAGATGCCTAACTTCAAATAGGCTGTGATCTACTTGGTTGTAGTATTCTTTCGAGAACTCATTTCACTCATAGTTACTATTAACTATTGAACTAGTAACTATTACTATTAAACTAGGGTCTAGCTATGACGATTTGGCGCCGGGCAACTGGACGCCACGCAATTCGAAATTAAATAGACGTTAGGTACTTTAAAAAAAATATTTAATATTATTTATATTTAAATTATTATATTATGATTTAATAGTAGTTGAGAATTTCAATATTCACACGTAAATAATGATTTAATCGTGCATATGTTTAAGTTTCAACGAGAAAAGAGTTTTATTTTATTTTATATAAAGCCTTAGGCATGGTAATTCTCAATCCGCAATAAAAAAAACACTATATCAAGAGTAAAATGAATTAAAACTACCAAGTAGTAGACAGTAACTGATTAAAATTCCTCGTCTACGTTCTGTATACGTGTCTACGACAGCGCGGCGTCCAATTCTCCTGGCGTCCAGTTGTACCATTCCCCTAAACTACGCCTCTATTGGTATATTTTGAAAGTATGTCATAAAAGGGCGGGAATTTTGAATAGATACACGCTTTTTACATTTTGATCGACGCATTCGGCATGCCGTTTATAATTTCTGATCAAAGATTTTTCTCAGAACTTTATGACGATCAATTTCCAACAGAACAAATTATTAATACCATAGTCTGTTTACGGAATGAAATCAATCATTCGTCTGAAGCGATAAAGGTTTGAACAAAGGGCCATTGGGTTAACATAATGATACCTTTGTTTATATTATTAATACCATTACGTAAATTATACTAAATTAATAATATTACTCAATAGAGCATGGTTTCCCAAACTGAGGGTCGCGACCACTGTATACATGAATTTAAAAAAATAGAAAGTGATAAATTTGATATTTCATTCAGCTATTTATAATTCTTAAAAATTGAAATAAACTTAAGTTACGGAAAATATTGTGATAAAATAATAATAATTTGAATTGCCAATGCACTACAGATGGCTTGATTCGTTGCGTTGGATTTGTAACCCATTTCAAGACGACTTACCAACTAGTATGTCAACAAAAGCAAGTGAAGAACTCATTGATTTATCAGAAGATACGAGTACGTCACTGAAAAATAGTTTAAATCGTAAACAGTTAACGAAATTCTGGCTCTCAGTTGCTGATAATTATCCTTGCCTGTTCGATGAAGCTATGAAAATCTTCCTCCTCTTTACTACCTCATATCTATGTGAGGTCGGATTTTCGGCTATGGTTAACATTAAAACTAAATACCGAAATAAATTGGATATATCAAACTCACGGCGATTAAAAGTAACTAAAGTTGAAGTTGATGCTAAAACTGTAATGAAGAAAAATAAGAAACAAATACATCCTTCCCATTGAAATAACTTTGTAAAAAAAACCTTGCAGGTGTAGATATTTCAGTAATATTTTTTTTATTTAAGTTGTGTTTCTTATTTCAACAGTCTTTCATTCATATTGGTAACACTTATAAAAAATATTTTTTTTATTTCAATAAGAACAAATAAGAGAGCATTAAGTAATTCCACGACTCGCCACTAGGGAGTCTGAGCATTACCAATATTTATACCCTCTTTTCTCTAAGACAGCTAAGAGGTGGGTCCCAAGATTGGAAAATTTTGTTAGATGGGTCGGGGCCCAGTCAACTTTGGGAACCACTGCAATAGAGAATAGTTTCGATAACTTATTAACCCACGCGAACTAAATAATAATATAATACTCGACTGTTGTCGGCATTCCTCCGACTCGGACCAGATGGCAGAAAGCTAGACACGTCAAAAGCTATCGGTACCTTTTGACCAACACTTCGATACTATACCAGTATTGATACTTTTTTTGTCAATATCGGATAATAATAAGACACTTTTTACTTTGTTCGATTTTTAAAAATATTGATTGGCGATTACTGTGAATTGAAATATTTGCAATATTCTCAATATTTAAAAGTACTGTATTTTTCCTCCAGATCGGAGGTTTACACGTAAAAGTGCCGACTGTCTCGTTCTTCTCTCATTCTTGAAGAGTAAGCGAGACGCGATGTTGTCATTTTATGGTAGGTACTAAATGACAGATCGCGAATCAAACGTTAAGAAATCGGTTAACCTCATAAAACGCGGTGAAGTTAGTTATCTTTTATCGGCAGGTTATTAGCCACTATCGTTTTACTGCGCAGGCGCAGATACTGAACAGTCCAAATGTCGCATGAAAATTCACAAGCTTCTGAACTATTTTAATCCATGCATGCCATCTTGTAATTTGCACGATAATAGGTGTTTACACGTGCATTTTTTTGTTATGGCCGCGATAACACGTACTGTCAGCAGTAAATTCATGAATGCGTTAAAGGGGTATTTTAATACTGCCATGCTAAGTAAAACCGTGCAATATCGCCTGCGCAGTAGAAAGACAGTAGCGAAGTTGCCGTTAAAAAAACGAACTACGCCGCGCCGACACATTTTGAGGTTAACCGATTTTCACTACCTGTCAAATAGTACCATAAAATGACAACATCGCGTCTCGCTTACTCTTGAAGAATGAGACTGGCGAGAGAGTCGGCACTTTTACGTGTAAACCGTTATTATCGCGATACTTTAAAATACACACTATTCAAACAAATGCACTCTATTGTCATACTCGTCAATTACTAATGATTGCAACAAGATTATTGTTTATCAAAAAACTACTGACATTTCGGTAACGATAATTTTCATCCAATTCGATACCAATATCGTTACTTTCATTCAATACCGATACCAAGTATCTATTCTTTTTATTTCGTTACGACGATCCTACAGAAAGCACTGTGGTTCATTACAAGTTAGAGAGAGTGTTTACTAATACATATCCAGTATTTACTTACGTACAGTGTAGGTTCAACTAGCCGAGTATCTAACTGCGGTCGGAGTATAAAAAAAGTTGGCTTTAATGTGTTTCTGTTTGTACATTCCGCTTGGTAAACTTTGGATGGATTTCGGAATTAAGCTGCTAGCTGCTATCTCTCTCCGGTGTGGGAAAATGGTCACTTTTACAACAAGCGTGTTGTAAAGATTTCGGCTACACATTGAAAAACTTGACAACAAAAGATGACAGTGAATGAATTTGATCGTTTCTATAATGTTATGTGATACAATATCACCAAAACTTTTTACAACTACCCTCGAAAATGCTTTCAGACAACTCAATTGGGAGTTGGAACCTTTTTCCGGATTGCAGGAGAACTATTTCAGACTAAGTACGAGCAGAAAGATTCCTAGCAACTTGATCTGGTGGTGTTGGTAAGTTTTTTTAAAAATCATTAAGCCCTGCCTGACCAAACCATAATCGATAAGAAAATATTCTTCTATATACCTATAGAATGGTTAAACTTGTGTATGGTTTAATCATGGCATAATTTTAGATATTTTATGGACAAATGAATATTTTTTCACTAGAGACAAGACCCGAAAGACCTCCAAGGTAGAATGCAAGAACTCGCGGATGTCAGTCAAACGGTCGGTCTAAAGATAAATGTCTCAAAGACAAAAGTGATGAGGAACTGTTTTTCGGACCCTGCGATTATCTGTATTTCTGGCACCCAACTCGAGCAAGTCAGCAGCTACGTCTATCTCGTACAGCAGGTGTCCATAGACGTAGGCATGCACGATGAAATTGCTCGAAGAACAAAGCTGGGATGGAGTGCTTTCGGACGTCTGAATAGTATCTTCAAGAGTGACCTACCATTATGTCTTAAGCGTAGGGTGTTCAACCAATGTGTGCTACCCGTGCTCACGTATGGCTGCGAGACGTGGACCCTCAACACGAGAGATGTCCAAAGGCTAAGAGTCACACAGCGAGGCATGGATAAGTGCATGTTGGGCATCACGCGAAAGGACCGTAAGAGAAACGAATGGGTTAGGAAGCAGACAAGAGTACGCGATGTAATAGACGTTGCCAAACAGCTGAAATGGAGATGGGCGGGGCACATTGCTCGCCGAAAGGACGGCCGCAGGACAAATGCTGTCATCCAATGGTACCTAAGGGGTACGAAACGGCCACAGGGTCGCCCTAAAAGCCGCTGGATTGACGAACTGGTAAAGTTCGGCGGAAATACGTGGCAGCGAACGACACAGAACCGAGAGAGTTGGAGAAAGCTTGGGGAGGCCTTCATCCAGCAGTGGATTGACCCCGGCTGATGATGATGATGATGATATCTATATGACACATCGTATTTCATTCTTTTTGTATCAAAATACTAAATAATACCTATGTAAAACGTTGTTTTTTTGTGCTAAAATAACCCTTAATAGCTACCATAAAAGGCAGCGGATGGCGTTACAAAGTATCAGGAAAGCAGTCTCGGAGAGCGCGGTTTAGGGGTGATTTATTGGGTGGCGCATGTCGTACAGCGTATGCCGATATACTGCTAAACTTCTCGCGGGATTAGGGCGCCATGAAAGAAGGATTTTCGATAAATTATTATTATTGGTCGAATAATAAAGGAAATAATACAGAGGAAAATGTTTAACATGCATAATTGAAAACAATGCTCATATTATATTTAATATGTTTCTTTAGTGGTATTAACTATCAATGTTATTGTAGATATTAATTGAAATGAAACACAATGTTGTAGTAGGTAATTACTAATTACACTTATTTCACATTGTTAAATGAACGGTTTTGATCACTCCGATAAGTCTGTGTTCTAATAACATGTATAGATAATACACTCATGAGAAAATATAGCCAATAGAAAGAATCTTTTTTGAAAAAAGTAAGACACCCGGCAGGAATCGAATCTGCGTCTCTTGGGTCGCGCCCTGTGCATTACCACTATGCTACAACTGCCATGCTTAATTGCGACAAATTTTAACTATTGGCCTTTTTAATACCTGCTCTTAAGCGCTCTCCAAATTGAGTTATGGTAGGCGATCGGTTTTTTTATTCTAAATTAAAGTATTTATTACAAACTAGCTGAGCCAGCTGGCGGTCGCCAGTCTGACTCGCTAGGTCTTGCAGACGGCTTGGCGGTGTTGGATTTTAATATAATTGTGAAGTATGCATAGAGTTTTCCCTTCGGAATTGATTTTCATTCACCTCAAGACAGTTTGACATTTTGCTGATTTGTCAGTTTTACGATTTTCAAGTCGTCACTGTCAATATAAATTTGGGGTCATATGCGTAGTCTATTCTGGAGTCTGGCCTTCACAATATCGTCCGACACCACCTCAGGCTGATAGGCGAAATAGAACAGCTTGCAATCGCCGATTGCGACCACTGACATTTTAATAGAATAAAATATGTGTAGTTATATAAATGTTTCGTTAAAACACGTGCATTTCAATATGATAAATAATTATACATCTCATAAATTCGAATATAAAGCAATGTATGTGATTATTATAAATGGCGATCCAATATAACATGAATATTAATCTGCCACGGGACCCATTTCACAGTCATTCTGCTGTACGTTAAAAGAAATATGGCGAATCGTATGCGGTATATGAGAAAATATCGGATATAAACGTCACGTACCTGTAAAATCATTGAAAATTTCTGAAATGTGGTCAATTCAATCGGTAGATGAATCGGTAGCGCACATTTTGAAGTGAAGATGTAAAAATAACAATAAAATGTCGCTTAAATGGGCCGTTGGTGCGTTTTCCAAAATCTCTTAGGATAATAATATGTAGGAGATAGGAGATAATATATAGGAGATTATATATCTATGTACATATTTTCTCATGAGTGTTTTCAAAATTATGAATGTTCAATAATTAGAATGGAACTTACATTCTTGAAATCTTGTGAATTATTCGTTGAATGAAATAAATAGTTGATTCTATAAATAACTTTTAACTTTGAATTTGTCAGTAAGAAAGAATAGCTGTAAGATTGTGTTATTTTGTATAAAAAGTAAATTACAACGTTCAATCATATGCGGATCATAATACGAGCCTCCACAGAGTGAAGATTTTGCGAAAAATGGATGTGAGCCACTTGCACGACCTATTAGTCTAAATACACAACATGAATTTGCTAGACCCAGGATTCGATCCAAAGACTCACGACATGTACCGCTTGGCCACTGTGGGCTCAAAAATGTGAAATTAGATGTATTATTGAGGGGTACAAATTCTGCCCTGAACTTATATAGGATAAGTACTAAGGAGATTTGTGTTGGCAGATGTTTGCTATGGATACTGGGTGTGCAATAAGTATGACTTTAGGAGTAACGGGGAGATAAGATAACGCACCTGGAAGCCTCTAATCACGCTGAGTGAAGAGGCGACGTTGGACCTGGCTCAGCCACGTTCTGTGGATGCCATAAGAGAACCTCAACCTGACTTGCCTGTTCTTCAAGCCAACCAGATTGCGGCGTCTTGGAAGGCCGCTAAGTACTATCTATAGAGTGTATACAGCAGACCTACGGGATGCTGGTATGACCTGAAACGATGCAAGAAGACTGGCGAGATTGGACTGGCGAGACTGGCGGATTCCTGGAGGCGCCGCGTGGTGTCCATATGCTCCAACTAAGGGGCGGAGATGTTCGAAGAAAATTAAGATTTGTTGTTTTATTTCATAGTTGTTATATTATTTTTCAAATTAGGCATTGTGACTCCGTCAACAAAATAATTATGAAATCCAGGATTTACATATCTGTGGTATTTGGTTATTTTATAATATGATAAGTGGAATATAGTTTTACTAAGTAAGTGTTGTGAGTATTTTCGTTTGGTCAATCCAAACTACAAATTAAAATAATGACGGAATTCGATACTAAAATTAGTTTAACGATTGTTTTATTTACGTTTCAAGCAAATGTTTGATTACGAATTTATTATTCCAAGATGTATCGAATCAAAATAACGTTTGGAAACAGCACATACGTTTTTTAATACGACTTTGCCCGGTTTTCAAACATGCAAACCAATAATTATTTTTATAACCTACGTATAGTTTACATTAGATTACAGTTTACAATTACAATTCCTTCATGCAAAACAACCTCGACGTGTGAAGATTGATTGGTTTCGGCGCAGGTAAGTAAAACAGGTATTTATACTTAGTGAAAATGAATGACGTCTTATTTGCGGCTTGACGAATGCGAAATTACAGTTTGCGCGCAACGAGAAAAGAAAACAGCTGGAAAATATTGTCTGCAAACCTTCGCCGGGTAAGGCCACGCACACACGGCAAACACTTATATGTGCGACAAGCGGCATGTAAGGCTTCCCGCCCATAGCGAACCACAGTTCGCAACACACAATGCACCGTATTGCTCCTACAATCGCTCATCAGAAGCAGGGCGTTGGAGCGGAGCTCAGAGCACGAGCACGGAGCAATGGGGTTTTACCCGAAGCACCGAAAATTTGCAGTGCTCCACTGTTCCAGATCCATTTTTTATTATTAAATTTTCGTCGTAAAATCCAATGAAAATAGTAAATTTTGACACTTTAAAACTGGAATTATTTGAAATACGGCAACACTGCCGAGTGGTAAATAACCTGACTTTTTTTGACAGAAGAGGCAAATAATGAGCTTTTTTATTATTTATCTTATATCTTATTTGCTGCCGTATTTTGTTTAATAATTAAAATGACGATTATTTTTAATAATAATTATTTTTTTATTTTTTAACATTTATATACATTAATTAATAGATACTTATTAAAACTTTTTAAAAAGGGGTCCGCTCCAACCACAGAACAGATAATAAATAGAATTCCGATAGGCTATATTCAATACGCTACATTTTGATGCAGGGTTTTGAATGTGCGAGGGTCCTACGAAAATGAAACACGCATTATGCACATGCAATAGTGTGTGTAATACACCAATATTGAATGAGCGTCAATGCATAAACTCCTTCCTTACCAAAGACGTATTAAATGGACAACTCATTTCATATTGGCGATCACGAGAAATAGTGCACGAAACTTATTCACAGATGTATAGGTAGACGTCACGTGATCATATGACGTTGCATTTCCATTATACGATATCAAGCTTCGAGAATTTAGAGTAATATAGCCTTTATTGTAACGGCGTATTAATGTCATCGCGTTAGAATTCTCGGGCTACTTACGTCTTCCGGAGATTCAGCGAAACGCTTCCAGGCATTCAGCGAAACGATTCCAGACGCAAACTGGGAATTCTGCCCTTAATTAATAACTTTAAATATTTTTGTAACTCGTTATTTATATTATTATTCTTTTTGTTGTGTGTATAATAAATACATGCCTTTTATCAAATAATAACACAGTTTCGAAGTATGAATACAGAAGAAAGTAGGTACCTATGATAATAATACAAGAGAACGGAGGTAGATAAATATAACAAAAAAAAATAGTCAAACACAATTAAATTGTTATTGAACGCCATTTATTCGAGATAAAAACAAGTTATAAAAATATATTATTATTGTATGTTTGACGTATGTATCTTCGTACATTTATTTTCAAACAGGCGATACCAGTTTCATCATTACGACATTTTCAACTGAAAGTTGATCCGTGGAAAATGTTATAACAACGATACCCGTATATTATCAAATCATGGTAATGATAACAATGGTATTGTTAATTTAATTATTATGACATAAACAATGAAAACAAAAAAATATCAAGAAACAAGTTATAAAATATACACGATAAGCAGACCAAACGTTGCTTAGGGGCGCCACATTATGAGGGGCGGCAAATTATGGAAGAAATACGAATATTACGTAGTTTTGAGAAAAGTTGTTTGTCTAAACAAAATATTCTTTGCTACGGCGCTAACAAACCATACAGTGTACAAATAAATATCAACGAATATGTAATTAGATTTTCACGTTTTGATCATATTGCTTTGCTTAAGATGTTTGAGATTAAACAATAACATATTATGATTGTTATTGAATTGCAATATAATAATTTGGTATAATTTGAAGCGTCGGTTAATAAGAATATTTTGAAACTGAAAATTGATCCGTTGAAAATGTTTTAATGACAAAACCAGTATCAGTTTATTGGAGAAAATATTATTTCAGCATGAAAATGATAACAATTCTATTACTGTTTATTTAAATATTATAGAATCACAACAAGAAATGAGAATAAAATCAAGAATCAAGTTATAAAAAATACACGATTAACGTTATATTATAGGTGCGGTATACGGACGCAGTATTGAATTCATGTAATTTTACGTTTTCTCGTCTCCCAAACGCTCATAGAGTCTAAAAACGAAAATAGCCCAGACGCAGTTTTGTTACCTCATAGGATATATTATATATATATTAATTAATTATTGTTCGCGTAATCACCAGCCAAAATTCATTCGTATGTATGTATTTATATGTATTTCAATATTATGTATATATATTCATTTTGTAACAACTATGTAAATTTATGATAGCATTTATATATAATAAATTTCTTTATAATATTAATTGGATATTTGTATGCAATCTTATAATCACCACTAAAGAAGGCACCGCATCTTTTGTTAATCGACGAAGTCCATTCCTTGTCGTGATGAAATGTTTTCTATCAAAATGATCAGAACATATTACACATTCATCCGATGGTGTCCAACATGGATCGCATCTTAATACTCTAAGTATATATGTCCAATGTAATCGCCTTTCTGCTTCGCGAGGAACTCTAAAATTTAATGAGAGATAATAATGACAATAAAACCGCTAAATCCATTGACATAATACTACTATTCTCCCTTCTTCATTATTTCACTTTTTAATTTGTAGCGATTCAATAATAAAAATATATACTTCCCAATACATTTATCGATTTCGTGACAAAAAGTATTTTTAATTAAACAAACGATGTCAAAAAATATGTTTAATTACATATAATAAATTGAAAATAATATTACCAGTCCGTTCATGCAAATCAATTAGCTGAAGTACGGTGCAAACAGTACTACCATATTTGAAAAATTGAACGAATATATACCTTACTGTCATTACAATACGGACCATATTTATAAATCACCATTTGTGCGTTGAGCCCTCCTAGGAACGGAGAAATCATCGCTGCCTGCGTAAAAATTTTCGGCCATTTCTGTCAAATTGTTCTGTCATTGAATTGCATCGAATAATATCGTTTGTCAATATCTAAAAATGGCATTTTATCAATAATAAATAATACTTACACATGAAAAGTTATCCCATCTTTCTTGGAGTGTTTAGTAGAATTTTTTTTACAATTTTTAACTAGGCACATTGGCATTTTGTAACACAATAATAACGGCGGTGTCGAAATGTAACGGACGCGAACGGCAATTAGTTCGATATTTTGTATGGGCAGACCCAGTGGTGTCGCCAGACCGCTTGCAAGCGGAATGTTCATTTGAGCGAAGGATACCGATATTAAAATATGAATTTCGCCATCCGGCAGACCCGACACAAAGTGAGTGTCATTTTAATTTCCACATGATTCGTCCATATAAATGTCATTGTTCCTTACTCGAGATCGGTTTTGTGTGGATTGTGTGTTGTTGCGCGGTGTACAGAGGGGTTGCGGCGTGTGGTTCGCTATATGCAGGCAGCCTAATAGTAGGTAAGCAACTCAGCTGTGGTTATAGCTTGCAAACCAAGTGTCCATAGCTAAATTCAAAGCGAAGAGTCTAGACACATTTCGCTGTGGTTAAAGCCTAGTATAGAGAGACACACACCTACCTATGAACTAGTAAAAATGCGCATTAAGTCAAAACGAATTTCCTCGAAACCACGTAACTCCTGATAAAATTAGTAAACAAACATATAGGTACAAACCTGACATCACGGGAAATTGTATTTTACTTAAATGTTTTAAATACAAACAAAATAAAAAATAATCTGTGTGTACCGACAAGAACAAACACACGAACAAAAGGCAAGGACCGAGTTGATATATGCAGATGAATTTCTAGTCGGCATAGCAGCCTACCTCAGTTTGTACACGGAAGATATTAGTGCCAGGTACAGAAGCGGGTACAATAAAGCCAGAGGAGTTATTTCAAAACTAAACTCTCGTCTTTCCACAAGTTGGGACAACTAAACTATTATGCGATATCTGCGGCGTCACAATTCACAATATAATGTGTATGGTGAAGTTAAAACTGAACCAACTTTGGATAACTTCGAGTAACATAATGAAATGACGAAGTAGGCATGAAGATTTGTTTTTAATACCCACTTGCAGTACAATTGAATTACAATTGTATCACAAGTTTACAGCAACAGCATAACTCTATGACATAGATAGAACAAAGATTTTTTGCGGTACATTATGGAGTGGCATTAACCGACGAGGCCGCATCAAGAAATTGGAAGTAATTTAAAATGCTGATAATACCTTTATCAAAATTCAACATATCGCGTTAAATAAACGTGGCATTGTATATAGATTACGATTACATGCAGATAACTGACTCCGGACCATTACACCAGTGGCTTCGTTGGCAGTCTCTATTAGCAGCGTTGCCAATTTAACGTTTTTCTTGCTAGATCTAGAATTTTTCGATAAGCATCTCGCTTGTGGCGTTTTTACTAGCGTTTTTTTAATGCTTCAAATGAGTTGAAAAAACGCTAGATATTTAAGGCCATGCATTAGTTGAGGCACGGTCTAAAAAGATCGTCGCTAGGCGATGCGCGGATTGCGGGTGGCGGGTGAAAATGACGCCTGTCAAACGAAATATTAATTGTCATATAAATCCAACATACGTCCATTTTATGTTCTGTTTATTGTTCTATTAGTAACAATAATAATATATTCATTGACATGTTTTCTTTTTAAAGTAAATGGGTAACGTTTTTAGTCATCTTTACACGATTTTAGAATTAATTGACCCGTCGCCATCACGCCGCAAAGTGACGTGTTCCCGGGTCAACATTCTCTCAGTGAATGGCAGCGAGTCCAAAATTTCGTCGCGCGTACAGTTGAAAATTATTTGGCGTTTCACTGATGCGTCACCTTAATTTATTTTCACGCGCATAAAATTTCTGAATATCAGATAGTTAATGCAGGTAGGTCGGTACCTATTTCATGCATTATTTAATGTTTTTGTATATTATTCAGAATATCCGCGTATATAAAATAATAATTTAACAATAATTGTAACAATAATTATTATTCATCTAAAAGGAATATTCTTCAATTCTCTATGTTTGTCCTACAAGGAACTTTCGTCTTCAAACATGAAATGAAACTTGAACGCCGTTGACACAATATAGGACATAGGTGGTAAGTATTTATTGTCAATTTTGAATTATATTTCTGTTAAAATGTGTTTTTTACACGTATCGACATTTTTTCGATTTCTAGATTTCGATACGCAAAACAAAAGCAAGGTATTGACTTCTTTCTTGGTAGAATAAGTAAATGTACTTGCAATTTTATTTTCACAAAATCTAGTGTTTTTTCCTGCCATAGGTATTTGGTTTTCATACCCTGTCTGGCATGTTGTCTATGAGCGTGACATTCCCAGTTATAAAAAAATGCCGATGCTTTCATAACAAATAAAAGCACGTGTCGCCGGCAATGGTAAAGGAGAGGGGGATACGTTATCAGTCTCCGAACAATCGCCTCGCGTAACACCCGTAAAAAATCAACAGTATCAAAAAAGCGTATAATGGTATAATGCAGAAAATAGCAGACTTTAAGGCACCACGCACTGCTGCAGACCGTTATAGACTTTATAAACAGAGAAAGAAAGGGGGGGAGCCCGCGCTAACAGCGAGGCACCAAAATGACGTTAACCATTTAGATATATCGCTTGTACTTTAATTTCTATTAGTATTACACAAACGACCCCCAATAGACGTAGTTCTACGATAAACTAGCACAGCCACGGTGATTTATTGTGAACTTTTATTGAGCATAAATGTTCTATATAATATAACTCGAGTGCATATTATATGCCACTAGCAACTTCCACATCAAAGCATCAGAGGTAAAAGCAGAGTAGACGGTAGCTAGGGTAGAGGGTGAGTTTTTAAAGGAATTACCAACTCTTATATTTTATAGCCGGGACAGTTTTCAAAGCGAACACCCTCGCCATACCTCCCCAAACTGTATTCATACTCTCAGCGAGTATCAGGAGTACATAAGACGGGGACTTTATCTCTGTCTCGCTACCGGGAGCACGTAAGGACTGTGTGGTCTCTTTCCCGCTCGTAGGTACGACGAAAGAGCTTAGTTTTATTTATAATAGAAGGGAATTCAATAGCGAGGTTATGCGGAAAACAAAGTGGTATCAGGCCAGCAGCAAAGCTGAGGAGGTGGGAAGTTTACTTTGACAGGGCAAGGGGTTGATATTCGGCGAGCGGATAGTCGGCGTTTGATAAAGTGCAACGACATGACATGATTTTTGATTTGATTCCGAGTAACGTCATAGGAACTCGCATTC
Source organism: Rhyacophila brunnea (assembly GCF_057557595.1). Classification (NCBI taxonomy): domain Eukaryota; kingdom Metazoa; phylum Arthropoda; class Insecta; order Trichoptera; family Rhyacophilidae; genus Rhyacophila; species Rhyacophila brunnea. The sequence goes on along the minus strand of NW_028232816.1, from coordinate 9,978,557 downwards.
AATTTGTTAAATCAATACACACACAACTAGAGTTGGGTATTTCCCCCAATAAATTAAATATAAAAATAATTCAAAACATTACTTATTAAAATGGAATTTCGCTGCGTCTGACAATCCACTCCACTCGCACCAATCCTAACCTACCGAAAAAAAAAAAATTTTTAAACGGTACATGTTTAAACACGCGCGTTAAGGCGAATTCTTTGCCTCAATTTACGATCAAATGTGACTTCAACGCCATCTAAAGGCATCTACAGGCATCTACCATGAATTTCTAAAAATGTGTTACTAAAAACTTTCGTCGATCGCAACCAGATGGCAATAAAATATAAAATAAAATATTGTGTGTCGCCACATATTAAAAATCATAAGCTTGATAAAAATGCATTTAAATTTATTATATATTTACTTACCTATGTAAAAATATTTACAATTAATATTTTCCTCATAAAATATTTAGAATTCTAACATGTCTATTTGATTTGATTTAAAGTGTTTATGATTTTTACATTTTGTTTACCGTAGTTTTTTTTACAATGGCAATACAAGGGTATCCTGTCCAGTCAATGAACCAGATTTTTTTACGTTGTCAATACGAATTAATATAAATATTTTTCTACAGTAAAATTCATTTATAGTAGTAAATGAACATTTAAGTACAAATGTTTATAAGATTGAGTTTAATCTTGTACAATTGACAATTACATCGAATTTCTACTAGAGGTGGAATAAAAGAATGATATGAAATGAATAGCAAAACAAATGCCATTCGAATTATTATTAAACAAAATAAGGAATATACAGTTGTACTTGGTTATTACTAGGAAGGTTGGACCGGCTGAATGTGCTCGTTATAAGCGGTACTCGTTATATCAGAGAATAGGTATTTTTATTGTCGGCGAAAACAACAATTAGACACTTAACTAGTGTCATAAACGTAATCTGTCCCCGGCGGCATCCTGTCCGATCGGATTTTATTGCTTAGGGTCGAAATGTCTTTAAACGATCAACACATTACCAGTATTTTAGCTCGGTATATCCGATAAGTATCTCGTTATAACAGTGAATAAAAATGTACGGAGAAAATCATATACCAAATGTCAACGACTGTTTCCTCATTACATCCGAGATCTCGCTATGTCCGAGATTGTAATAACCGAGTTCGACTATAGTTATAATTATGACAATGTCGATATTATATAGACATCCCAATTCATTTCGTTTCAACCATGTCCGATCCTAATGGGTTCATATGGGCCTCCACAGAGTGGACGGTTTGTATTAACTAACTAACTATATCTGAGATAAGAATAAAGTAAGACACGCAACGAATTGAATAAAAAAGAAGTTGGAGGTAAGAAAAAACGTAAATAAACATGCGAACAAATCTTGATAAGCAAACCCAAGGACAAAATAAGTGACAAATTAAAAAAAAAATTGTAAAACGTAAGAAAAAAATTTAGAATTTGAAGTAAGTGCACCACTGATTACATAATATTCTAAGAAAAAGACAGAACGTTATTTATTTGAAAAAATCTAATGTCGATTTTAAAGAACAGTGCAAGATAAAATAAAAGATAGTTTTATTTATTTTACCTATAAATGTGTAAGTGAAATGGATTTGGAGATATAAAAAGAAACCTTATTGGCCCAGTGGTTTCTAGGTGTGGACTTTTGTAATTCCCTGAAGATCTCGAATAAATAATTAAAAATTATCAACACCTATACCATATTCCTAGGTATCTACTATGATTGAAAAGTAGATCTTAATTTTTTGTATTTATGATTGCTTCATAAAAAAACAATATTTACGACTTTATGATGTAGCAGATAAATGAGCAACTAAATAGTGATCCAAATATTATGAAAAGTTCAACTATCAAAGCATCACGGCATAAAATTAGTAATACCACGGTGATACACAATTTATTGTACCTACCTATTGTTATAATTTTCTTAGTTCATTTAATCGTTTTTAATTTAATTTATTTTCAAATTCACCTCTTATGTGTTCATTCACTGAATTGTTTACCCTATATTTTATGGAGACTAATAATAACTTCTATTTTCTACATACTAAATTATCAACCTCCACTTTTTGACAGGACGGCATACAGTTATATAGGCACGTAGATAATAATTTTAAGGCCGTAGACAGGAATGAACGTTTGATGGCCCAAATATAGTACAATAGTATGTATGTAATTAAAGTTAGGGTACAAGTCGGTTATCCTGGATACAGCGGCAAAGACATTTTGAAAATAGCCTATATACTGGATTATTTGTTAGGATTACCTAATCTAACTTAAACTAACCCAAACTAACAAATAATCCAGTATATCGGCTATTTTCAAAATGTGTTTGCCGCTGTATCCAGGATAAACATATAGAACAAAAGTTAGTGAAGTGGAAGTTTGTCGAGGCTGTTTTGATCGGGTTAATTTGTCTTTGAATAATATTGTGACTAGAAATTTTAACAATTCTTATTATTTTTAACATTGTATATTGTTCATAATTTTCGCGACTACCACGTGAATAGACGATTTTTTTTTACTTATAACATTTTAAACACTTAACATAAATATGGATAAATTGTACAGTTACTAGACAAAGATTAAATTTGATGCGTGTCAGAAGTATCTTAGGCATTTTCGCTCGTATGCTTTCTTTATATTATTATGAAACTATATTTATTTTAAAATCGCTTTATAAAAGGTAGGTACGTCAAAACAGTAATAAATATCTGAAATAATTACACAACACTATTTCAGAAAGTGGAGGTTGATATATGTAGTCCATTGACATATTATGCTCCAATATCGCAAACAAAAATTATTGACAGCAGAATTAACACAGTTTTTGTCTTCGTACCTGGCGAACCTTTATTTTCAATGTATGTGTGTGTGTATGTATTTTTTAATCTATGCAAGTACTGTTTCAAAAATAGTTCGATTTATTTCCGCGTTAGCAGCATATGTCGATAAAGTCTTGTCAAATATTCATTTTATTTACAATCGATTCGTTAATATACAAAAATACAAGATTAAATTTAAATAACTAGCCTAAAAATTATTAAATAATATTTTTAATAGAAACGCTAAGCGTTTATTGCGATAAATTACATCTGAACCGAGATGTTTCGATTTTAATTGCATGCTTTCTAACCTCTAAATCGATGTTTTTTAAATTTGAAAAAAAAGATATAAGGATATAATAAATTCCAATTAACGTTTAGCGTTTCCCTAGGTAATAGATTTACGTACATTTTTATCGTAATTTTGATAATAAATCTTATGTCATTCATCCATACCACCCGATAGAAATGTACCGAATTTGACACGTATTTTTGGTATATAGAACTCCACGATACATCTTAATTTTTTATTTTATTTTTCTCATTACTTTTGAATATATATTTACCGATTAATAAACTTTTCTAGCTATTTTTCGATAACAACTTTACCTAGAGACATCACCTTAACATGATCTTACTCCCTACTTCAATTTTAGTTTGTCAATTTATGGATGTGGCCGTATGTTGTAGCTTAACCACTGGGGAATGACAAAAGAAATGGCGTATTTCAAAAAAACACTACCTTATACTTAGGTCAATAATTATTATAAAGCAATCATTATTCGTAGAATGTTTATATGGTCAAAGACATAGCTTATAATTAGTATCTTTAGAATTATCTTCAAATGTGTTAATCTTGCCCATTTTTTGAATAATAAAATGCCTAATTCTTGTCAAATTTGGGATCACAGAGATTATCAATATAATTTTTTATCGTAAATATTTTACAAAAATTATCTCGTCATAAATTATACTAATGGTTTTATAAATGCGTTTAAAAATTAATAAATGTACAAAATCTTAACACCGCTGCACATTCATGTACTGAGATATGACTATATTCTAAAACATTAGAGCGAGAGGTTTAAAATAACACTATTTTATGTAATAAAAATACTTTTTGCAGTCATCAAATGTTTAAAATAAATATAAAGGATAACAAGGCTTCAAAATTATATAAATAGATTATACGTTTAAGGAATGTCCAGGATCATGGTTTGAAAATGCAATAAAAGTTCCATTTTGACCTACGCTGCGCATGTCCCCCCTTAATCGAATATTAATAAATAAGTAAGTAGGTATAGATTGTTTTAAAAATAAAAATAAATTTTATCTAATGATTTTTGATGGGGATAAATGTTTTGAAAAATACGTAATTTAAACACATCGCTCACTTTTATGTCGTCAATGAGTTTTTGAAGTTTCATTGAATTTGTGTGTCGTTAACATTTATTAGTGTGTACTTATTCATTAGTAGTAAATATCGTACTATTCTCGTAAGTATACCTGACAAGTGTGCTCTTTTCATCAGATCTCCACAGCCTACCTCTTTCCAAAAGTCACCCTTCGCCACTGATATTTAGGATATAGATAGGAGTATTTTAGAGAACCCATTTGATGAGTACCTGCCAGGGACGGCTCTAGTAAAGGAGCAAAGTGTGCAGTGCACTCCCGTCATAGATTAAATAAAAATATATAGGTAATATAAAACCCCCATGTATTCAGAAAATTGCGATATCGAAAACTTATGCGAAATCACTCATTTTAAATTCCGCGCGTTTTCGAACAATGGTGACGCAAGCGTTTCAACACTTCGCCTCAGCCACCCATACACACAAATGTCGAAAAAACAATGTCGATGAGACGCGACCAATACACACGTAATAATTCCATCGATGCAGGAGCATTATTCGAAGTGTTCCTTGAATTTACGCACATTTTTCACGCATACATTTATAGCGGACAACCACAGCGACAAAAGAAATGAAGCTTGTAGAATCAAAATCACCAAAGTTCTATAAGACTACATGAGTCTTCGTTGGAAACGATGTTTTTCATATTCTTTTCATTTCAAGTACAGTGCACCGGCCGAAAGCACACACACATAAGCTAGTCATTTGGACTTTATACACAAACCTCACAAACCAATATGAATATTCCTACATATAACTCAGGCGACGCGTCGAGGTACAGTTGGAAGCCTAATTATTATAATGAAATGACGAACTTCATGTCGATGCATATTGTGTCAAAAATATAATCATATTCACGACTGTTAGTTTGGTTGATATAGTCTATGGGTTGATCGTTCGACAGTTGGGTTTATAATATAGATTTAATAGTATTTACAATGAGTACCGTGTATTCAGTTGCATAATATATTAAGGACAATCGTCACGATTTTTCCAAACGAATTGATATTAAAGTGGCAGGCCGTCCTTTGCCATGTATAAATTTAATTCAAAAGTGTACAGTGAAATCGAAGATTGTTAATCGGAAATTTAATGTGCAAATGTACTCAAAAACACAATGGCTTTGCGGATGTAATATTCTTAATACCCTATTTTGTTTTCCGTGTCTGTTGTTCGGCGGAGATGTTAACTGGACGGTCCATGGGATTCAAGACTTGGTCCACCTGTCAGTAAAAATCAAAAAACACAGTGGTTCAGAAAAACATATTTTAAATGAAATGCAACTTGCAGTCTTGGGAGAAATAGATATTCGTTCACAATTGGATGCAGGGTACCGTTTATCTGTGAAACAATTTAACGAACGTGTTGACAAAAATCGTTATATTTTATCCAGATTGATTGACTGTGTGAAGTTCTGTGGTGCATTTGAATTAGCTCTTAGAGGACATGATGAATCTGCAGATTCAAATAATCCATGTGTTTACCGAGGGCTTATTGACTTTGTCTCGGAAATTGACATAGCCATGAAACAGCATTTGGAGAGCAATAGTGTTTTTAAGGGTACGTCAAAAACGATTCAAAATGACATTTTAGATTCGATTCTAGAGGTGTGCCGTAACGAAATTAAAAATGAAATATCACAAAGCAAGTTTGTAGCTATACAAGCAGATGAAACAACGGACATATCTACTACAGAACAACTTGTTTTGGTCATAAGGTATGAACTACGCGGACAGATACATGAACGATTCTGGAAATTTATGACGCCGAAAAACCACACTGCGGCAGGTATTGCATCTGAAATTTTGAAAGAACTAGAAGTTCTCGACATTAAACAAGCACAACTAATTGGCCAGAGTTATGACGGCGCATCCGTGATGAGTGGCCGATTAGGTGGTGTACAGGCTTTGATAAAAGCTTCGTATCCACACGCACACTTCATACATTGTTATGCACATCAATTGAATTTGATAATGGAAAGAAGTGTTTCAGCTAACACCATAGTCCGAAACTTTTTTGCTAATTTACGAGCGTTTCCAATTTTTTTTTCGAGGTCTGCGAAGCGAACTGATATCTTGAAAGAAATAGTTCATAGAAAAATACCAGCAGCACCAACAACGAGGTGGAATTTCAATATAAGAACAGTTACTGTTGTGCATACTTATCGCGATCAGTTAAAAGAGTGCATGGAACACATTTTAGAATCTGAAAATTTAGACGCCGATACCATTAATCAAGCTGGAATGTTGTTACGGTATTTAAACGAAGACACTTTTAACTATTGGTTAGATTTCTTTGCCAAAATTATGCCAAACTGTGATATACTTTTTAAACAACTTCAATCGAGGTCAAAGGACGTGTTGGAGATAAATATGGACATTGAACACTTTACGCGTGCTATACAATGTATTCGTCAAAATAATCATATGTCACAAATTCAACCATCGAAAAAACGTCGTCCCAATGATTTACCTCATTCTGTAATATGCAATGAAGTATGCGACATTATAGTGAACCAAGCGAAAGATCGTTTCGAATATAAAGGTCATTTAGTAATAGCCAAATTGTTTTTTAGTGAAAAGTTCCGGGATTATCATACAAATTTTCCAACTACAGATTTTAATACGGTAACCACATTATACGACATTATTGACAAATTTAAACTTAAAAATGAACTAATAGTCTTATACAGTAGAGAAGATTTCTACGTTACTGATGGAGCATTGTCGATACTTCAACTTTTCACTAATAATAATTTACTGGAAGTATTTAGTGAAAGTGTTACCCTATTAAAAATAATTTGTACAATTCCGATGACTTCAGTGGAAAGTGAGCGTTGTTTCTCAACTTTAAAGAGGGTTAAGTCATTTTTGAGAAATACCATGTCTCAAGGCAGGCTAAATGTTCTTGCGATGCTTAGTATAGAAAAACAATTGATATCGTCAATACCAGACTTTAATATTCGTGTTATTGACGTGTTTTCAAAATCCAAGGATCGGAGGATGGACTTCTTGCATAAATAGGTGAGTCTTTTTTGCACTCCCTCATATTCTTGTCACCGGCCGCCACTGGTACCTGCATACATATTAACCGCTGTGTACATTTCCAATTTGATAAATAGGTCGTCGCATATCGCGTTGTTAATAAGTGTTATCGCGGCCTGATAAGAACGCGAGATAAGAAACTAAAGTTGCTATTTATAAATTAAAATATTATAAAAAAAATATAATATTACCGTTTGTTTGCGTTGTAAAATATCATCATAATATGTAATTATATTTGTTATTAGTCGAAATCGGTCTTATCTGGCATCCACGTCCTTTCAATATCGTTTCATTTGCGAATTTTTGCAACATATATGTACCAACTTGGTTGTTTGTGGTTACGGATAACAGAACTGTGCTAGAGATATCGGGCTTAATTATGTACGTAAACTGTTGATTTGTAGGTAGATATAAATAGTAAAATATTATTTAATGTAATGTAACTAAGAATGGAAAACTAGAGCACAATATGGCATACATTAAGGTGATTCATCAGTGAAACTGCAAATAATTTTCAACCATAGGCGCGACGAAATTTTGCACTCGCTCCCATTCGGAGAGAGAATGTAGAGCTGGAAACAAGTCATTTTGCTTCGTGATGGCGACGGCCGTAATAATTTTTAAATCGTGTAAAGATGACTTAAAACGTTACCCATTTACTTTAAAAAGAACACATGTCAATGAATATACTATTATTATTGTTACTGATAAAACAATAAACAGAACATTAAATGGGCACATGTTGGATTTATATGACAAATTATATTTGGTTTGACATGCCTCATTTGCACTCGCGCATCGCCAAGCGACGATCTTTTTAGACCGTGTCTCAACTGAGGTATGGCCTTAAGGCTATATATAATACCTCAGTTGAGGCATGGTCTAAAAAGATCGTGGCTAGGCGATGCGCGGATTGCGGGAGCGTGTCCAGAAACTTGTACGTACGCAGTTCGCCGTAAAACAACTTCACCGTGAAATGTTGTATCGGAAATATATGGCAATATATTAAAGACTGTCCTACCTCATTGGATCGTATAGTATAGTACTGACATAAAATTAATGTCTAAATAAAACACGGCTCTTGTCGGTTTACACTTTACAGGAAGCCAGGAGGAAGCAAATTAAAAGAAATAGCCGATATACTGGATTATTTGTTAGGTTAGGTTAGGTTTTCATTCTTGAATTCATGAATTTTGCCAAAATCAGCTATGAAAATTGAATTAATGTTCATATACCGATATAGGACGTACTTGTTTGTTTTTATTGAACTAAAAATACAAATTGCAGATGGTGACTAGTTTTTAAAAATCAATTAAACCAAACCTGCTACGTTTACCATTGATCTTTCCTTAGATGACAAGTTGTGGAATGCTGTACTTTTGTCGTCACATATTGTGACTGAGGTAAATTTTATCGTTTCATACTACGCACAAAGTCGCCATCACCAAACAAATTGACGTATTCACACCTCGACGTTCGCTCTGAGATTGCCAGCGAGTCCAAGATTTCGTCGCGCCTATAGTTGAAAATTATTTGCCGTTTCACTGATGTATCGTCTTAATATAACAAAACCTTTTGAAGTATTTCTAAGATCATGGTGTTTCACGAAAAAGTAACAATATTAAATTCAGAGCGATTTATTTTAATAGTGGTATTCATTCCGGCGAAAGAAAAGACGTTATGCGTAAACGCGCCCGCTAAAAACGGCGAAAACTGAAAAAAGCAGAGGCTTCGAGGGTGGGGGTGTTTCGGGGAAAATAAACAAAATGAAAAACAAATGTGTGCAATCAGCCGGCGGCGGGAAATGGAAACCGCTAAAGCTCTCTCACTTCCGTCCGCCCGACAGACCCCTTCTCCCCGCCGCACCACCCGGTGTAACGACGGCCGGGGTTTGGGGTGGATCGAACGCTCGAGCGAGGAAAATAGAGTGAATGTCGAAAAACAACATGAGAGCTTTCGAGCACATTGTAATGTATAGCCCCGTCTACTCTTTTTTTATGCGGCACGCTATGTATTTTTACATGAGATGTTATAAGCCTATTACAAAACATGGCCATAGCATTTCTTCCGATTGATTTAGTGTCCTTATTATAATTCGTGACCCCAGTTGTGACTTCCTGAGTTAAATGAAATTCAAGATGAAATCAAAATTTATGTGATGTTTTCCGACTGTCGCGTGATAGTTTAGTGTCCCTTGTGTACCACAGAATGACTACATAAATGTCCAGCGGGATCACTTTCATGTAAACACCTTTTATATTTGAAACTGATTTTATTTGAAGCTAATTAATAAAATCTATAAAACAGATTACATTTTAGACAACTTGTTAGTATAGATCAGGGTATCCCAAACTATGTTCCGCCGAACCTCAATAGGTGTTCCGCGACCATTTGGAAAGGTTTTATACACTGCAACACATTTAAAGATCTTCTACTAAGTAGAAGTAAAATAAGTAAAACTAAAATAATTAAAGAATCTACTTCATATTGAAAGGCGAGTGATGATCAATTTCCACTGATGTTTATGACGGCAAGTGTCTAGATAAGTCATGGCTCCCACAAGGAGGTGGCTGACAGGCCTCTAGCCTGGGGGCTGGGCTTACGGGGGGCCCGGCGTGAGAGATCGACCAGCCAAGTGAGATAAACACACATCACAAACATGCACCAATAGTAAAATAGATGTCGCCTGCGGCGCTGTTTCACTTCAGGCATACTAACATTTACTAATATGTGGTTTTGCCATACTTAAGTTTTTTTTATTGTCGATATTTGACATGTTCATTATTGTGCATATCAACATAAAAGTGGGTGTATTGAGAATACAAAAAATCGCTAAAAATACCCTTAATTTTACCTCGAACACCATTTGGAATATGCAACTGTAGATCGTCACATTGCATTTACCCTTAGCGATAAGTAGGGGGTCCGCCAAAGATCCTAGCCTGGGGGCCCGCTTCAGGATGTGACGAGAGAGACGGAGGACCATCTTTTCTCACACCGTGTGCCTGAAAAATTTGGGGTATATTGTTTTTAACTGACCGGCTGACAAGTCGTGTCAGTTAAGCGACAGTTGCCAAAATTGGCAGAACGGTTAGCTGCACTAATAAATAACCTACAAAATATAGTAAGTTTGCGAAGTGTTCCATTGCAGAAAAAGTTTGGGAAACCCTGGTATAGATAGTTTAATGCAGTGAATGCAGACGATGCGTCTTTCTCCAAGGTTGGATTTAAACTGAATAAAGAATTGTGAAGCTATTTTGATTAAGATAAAACAAACATTGATATTATTATGTATGGAATTCTCAGACAACGATATTGGTTGGAAGGAAGTTTGAAACGATAGCTATATATCAAATTCATTGTACTGCTTATTAACATTTGATAAGAATAAAGCCCAGGTTGCGGGGATATAACAGGTGAGGACCTAGTAGGTACTAGGATATTAATTAGAGCCTATCACTATAAAAATGTTATATTAGGTACATTATATCAGTGACAGAGCAACATCGATACGTAATATAATTTAATATTCGTCGCAATATTATCTACATCTGCATACAGATGCGCTACATCATATATTTACCACGAATACTCATGCTTTCAAATGCTGTAATAATCATTACATAAATTTATCACGTTTTTTTTTCATCTACGGCAAATTATTAAGAACATTTCAATCAATCGAGATTGAGAGATTGCGCTGGCTACGACGAACGTACTGTGAAAGATCATGAGCAGAGGCCGCAGAACGGTAGACCTAAAAATTGCAAGCTAGAAAAGGCTAGAAGTAGATGAATGGTGTGACAAGCTAAATTCCCATCGATAATATATATTATTTTGTAAAAACTGTTTACAAACATTTGTAGGTGTTTTTTTTACAAACGACTATATTTCTTTGTATTTCGCCGCAGATGGAATACTTGTGCAAAAGTACTGACAATAAAATAATTGCGGCTATATTTAGGGTATAATTTCACTGTTTCGTCGGAAATAGCGACACGTGGTCTCGCGGAATGTTGTTTTTATTAAAGCACGCCAATTTGTACGATGTGGACTGTATTTGATTTGATAGCAATTTTTGCATGTGTGGGAAAGTGTGCACGTTTGTCGAGTTTCAAACAAATAATCCACGTGCATTTTGTTTAGCGGCTTAAATTTACAAACAATTGTATAATTTGTAAGCGAACACGACGTGTACCTATCTTGGATCAGGACCAACGTTGCCAACTTAGAGTTTTTATTGCCAGATCTAGCATTTTTCGATAGGCATCTATTTAGCTTATGGCGTTAACAGTTTTAAATGTGCTGAAAATAAGCTAGATTTTTTTAGTTTATTTCTTCAGATATTTCATGAAGGTAAGTCGGTAATTGAGAAATAAAACAACACAATGAAACCATATGAGCATTCTTGGCGTTATAGTGATATATTGGTATCACATATTATTATAAGTAATTTAATGTGTGCTTAGGCATGTGGCATTGGATTGACGAATAACGGGGATTCCACTCTCTTGGTATTACCTAATTATTAGATACTTATCGTAGATTGTTAGATTAATTAATAATTATTACTTGTCAATTTTAGGTCGGCAAAAATGTATTGAAATTTTATTCTCTCAAAATCTAGTGTTTTTTCCCAACAAAAAATAGCTTGTTTTCGTACCACGTCTGGCATTTTTTTGTTACTGACAGTAGGCAACGACTATGCATAGAACATAGTTACCTACTTCCAGATTCAGATTCTAACAAATTGTTTTTGGTTCTAAAATAAACAAGGACAACTCGATGTCAGAGAATAATTAAATCCTTCACAAAATAATGACACGATTTGAGTACCAACAATAATTAACATTCCATTGTAGTTATCGAAACATATCCCGCCGCCATAACATCGCATCTTTAAAACATACTTCAAACGAAAATAACCTCTTTAGATAAGCCGCGCAGAAGCCGCTTTTCAGAAAACCCACTTGCAATAACGCTGCAACGGACTGCAGCGTCCGAGCCAAAGTGCACCTTCGGGAAGAAGCAATAGAAGTTAACATCGCGTGGGGAATTGGAGCGGGGAAACGTGCAAGCCGGTCATCAACTCCCAGGCGAACTAGTGAAGGCAGGTTGGGAGAATGAAAGTGTATATATGTATAATATCAGTGGGTATATCAATAAAATTCAAGCCGTTCGTTCCACTAAGTTATTCCATCCACACATTTACATGACAGCCTGATACATTTTATAAACATTTCAATAGATTTTCTTGTTTTTACTAATTAAATAAATACAATAAAACAAATAAATACATGCCTAATTAAGTACTGAATTCACAAATATATAGCGATCAGTACCAGTTTCATCAGCGTAAAGAAGAGTTTCCTCCTAAAATCTAAAGGTATTGTATTAGTTGTATACCTACTTATTAAAAAAATATATGTTTGTTACTGCGTCAGTTAAGTCCACATATTTTGAAATGTGTGCTACGACGATCAATATCGGATTGTAGATGTCAATGAAAAATACATAAAATTACACATACATAGTATCTACCTAATTAGTGGGAAAAAAACTTTTAAATGTATTGGCAGACGATTTGGCCACCTAAAAACATGCACAATGACACGTCTTATTGGAGATAAACTATTCCAGTGTTATTTAATTTAATTTTACACGTATCTAAAGTTTCATGACTCCAAATCATAATATGCCATGAATCATAAAGGCGAATGTGTCGATTTATATTATTGCCCCTTATGTCTCCTACACACCAATGCAATCACTGTCTCTTCAAATAGCCCTCAATTTGGAGATGGAAATCACTGTCTTTAAACTCTTTAAAGGTACGTAAGTTAAAATCAACTACAATAAAACACAGTATAGGTATGGTACCTACAATTTTTTTTAAATATTTTGAATCAGTCTTCTTCGCTTCAGAGGGGTCATTGTCAACATTACTGGCAAAGAATATAGATACAATACTACAGACACTTATACTAACCAATTAAAAATGTACAACAATTTATTGAAATTATGAACTGTTCAATATAAATCAAATACATTTAGGTACCTACCTACTTAGATTATCAGAAAAACATTATTATAATCATGTTTAGGTAAATGCGCCGAATATGAAGTGGATATTAATGTTTCAACAATGAATAGTTATTATTAGGACTTCGATAGCAAAACTCAAGATCATTTTTATCATTAACAAACTATTGACACAACACAAGACATTTACTTATTAATTAATGTTTAATAACATGAATTAAAAAAGTGGAATTGGTAAGTACTATAATAAATTGTACTTTATTTTAATTAAAACAAGTACTTATTCATCTCCAGCATGAACGGACAGCAACACCATAGGAGAAGAAATAAATTAAAACTTGACAAAACTAAGGTTGATTCGTCATATGTTTGTCAATTGTTTATTTAATTTGAATTGAATCAGTGGGAAAAACTAATGATAATGAATGTATAAAATTATCTTAGATACGTTGTACAACCATGTACATATTTAACAATAATCTACAAATTCGCAAGATAACATTATTAGGCGTTGAACGTGTATAAACCAAAGTAAAAGTTGGACGATGTTTTAAAGAAGAATATAATTATATTTTTTGAAATCCAAGAGTGCTTCCAGGGTTGACTATAACAATGGATAATAAATACCTCCAGCTTCACGCGGCTGCCTTTATCAGGATCCCAGAAATGCTGGCAGCATTTCGACAGCGAAATAACAATGCATACAAGTACCAGGCCCTCATAGCAGCAGACGGGTAGAGTGCGAAACGATAATGCACTAGCGAAAATTCAACATAACCTCCTCCCTCCTGGACGGCGATTCCTGAATGAAGCAGTGCAAAAAACGTCACCGAACCGCTTCAACTGAAGCTCGTAAAATTTTTAGTTTTACAGGAGATATTATGTGTACAGAGCTTCGAGTGAAACGGGTAAACGGCATATAAGTGCGAGTGAGAAAGCATTCAACATGCTTATACCTCATGTCCATGCGTTAGAGTAAGATAGAAAGTAAACATGTCAAGACGGCACTATTGTCAATGTCATGAAATTAAATAACATTTTTATCCATTTTGGTAATGACTTCATATTTAATCAGTACTTACCGTTAACGTTGCATGATTAAATCATTCATTGTTGAAGTACGTAACCAATTAATCTTTAAACACGCTAGTTACGTCTCCAATATAACAATATTACAACAAGATTACAACACGGAATTTCCGTTGTATTTTGCAAACAAACATGTGTGTTTCTGTATTACAAAATCACAATAAATACATCCTTAAATGAGAATTGAAACACGAAATAATAATTTTAGCGGTAATATGTGGTAATAAGTGGTAAATGTAAAACAATAGATCAACAGCGTTCTCCAATATTACGTACGATACGAAATCTGACGTTTATTATGTCAAACGGAGAGTTGCGAGCGCCCCTACCGTCAAAGTATGTGTACTACCAAAGCCTGGCCTAGTGACACCCAGCGGTTGACTTTTAATATGCTACAGTTGAAGTATGTTGTGTAAATGTTTGCGCAACTGGTCACTTGTGCTTCATAATGCTTCAGTCGGGAATCGCCCTCCTGTTGCCCGTACATCTGCTTATGATTACTAACAACATTAAGTTGAATTCATTTTGCTCTGACTCAGATGTCGACAAACGTAGTCATAAAGGGCGCGCGTAATATATTTTTTTTAAATTCGACATTGCTGGTTTGGGTAGGTTTAAAAAGTGAATCATATGAGTATCTGTGGCGAAGGGTGGAAGTAGACCGAGGATTCAACATAAATAGTGCACACTAGACTATGTTAATCATACTTATTTGTTTTCATTGTACTAGGAATACAATTTTCAGATGGTGCTGGTTTGTTTTTAAAATTCAATTAAACGCTGCCTAAGCCAAACCATAATTGTTTTCATATGCTACGTAAGAATACGTACCCATTACAGATGGTGTTTTCACCCTGTCACCCTTTGCCACCGATGGATATAGTTTTAAAAGCATATTTATCATCCGGCATACCTACAATGACGATTCATTTCTATGGCCCTAATCAGATAAAAACGGCCATTTTTGTATGAGTTTTATGCGAAATCAGCGAAAAAGGTATTTTGGATTTGTGTAGATTTTGAAACTAAAAATTTGTGACATGTCTTATCTCTGCATCTAGAGCAGGGGTTCATAAACTTTTTCGTCAAAGGGACAATTTTAAAATCAAAAATATTTGGCGGGTCGCGCTTTCTTTTCTAAATATTTTCTGTTTTTAAAAAACATAAGGTAAAAAAATAAAATTATATTTCATGGTGTAAACTTATATTTTTAACTAAACATACATTGTTATTACTTTTATAATAATACTTATAATATTTTAACTACTCATAAATAACCTATACTTATTAAAACATAATATATATTTTTTTTTACCATGATTTATGCAATTTTTTGTTTAAAACTCAATCCTGCAATCTAGGCTCAAATGTTGTGGTGTGAATACGCAAAATAGGTGCGATATGGTTGTCTGTTTATTTTGATCTTACGTTTGATTTATTAATGCTCATTGTAGAAAATGTATTTTCACAAATTTAGGTATTACCAAATAAAGAAGCATTTTGATGAGCATGTTTAGCTATATTTGGATATACCCCAAGTGAAAGTCCCCATTCTTGCCAGAGGATATTTAGTTTTAAATGTAATTTTTAATATTCGATATGAACAATAAAAAATAATACAGATGTAACATAAAACTCGCGGGACACATCAAAAAGTGACGTGGGACACACTCTGTTAACCCCTGATAAAGGGTGAATGAATATGTGTTGATATTGAAATAGAGAACAGTTTGGTTGTTTCGTAGGTTTTGAAAGTAAAGTGATGAACACTAATGTGCCACGAAATGTGTCAAAATAAATGCATCAAATAATTAATTACCTGTTAATGGTATTTTAAGACAATGCAACGAACTACGATAATAAAGAGACGTTTAACCATGTCGAATGATTAAGCTAGTCTATTGAATTGTTGCCAATATAAAATCGCGAGTCTGATTGGTGCCAAAATATTCCCACGATGTTGTCTTGTAAGCGGGATGAGATCATTAATTAATTTGACCTGCCCGAAAGCCATAATAAATATTCGGCGATGTAAAATCCATTATTGACATGTTCGACTATAAATATATTGGTGCCCACAGTCAAACATGTTTGCCAAAATCGTTTTTTTTATGATGGGATAGCTATAAGTATCAATTGAGTTGGCAACACTCCATCACAGAATAGTTAAATTAGGTGCTTACTCTAAATTCTCAAAATGTTTGCACTGCACGTACCTATACGAATACGTTTTTTTTTTTTTAAATTATAACACTTTCAAATAGTGTTTCAAGAAAGTTTTTAGTTTGGTTGAAATGGATTTGGTGGTAATCTTATAGAAATACGGCGGTCTGTTCAGATTTCAGTCTTTGCTGTAGGCGGGGCTCGAAATGACCAGAGCGCCGTTCCGGTTCATGAAATCCACAAAACTATTACTCCGTCTCGTGGAAAAATTACTTTGACTACCTATTATATACTTACATATAATTAAATTACTAAATATACGCTCCGGTAAGTAAAATTGTTCATTTAGAGCGCGGACTGCAAGTTAAATACTGCAGTAACTGCTCCTTGAGACGTTTCCAGTCATAAAAAATAATGCTTCCACCAAACGTAGGGTTCCGTGATACGCCCGATTAATACCGGGTGTGATGCGAGGCGAGTGTGGTTCGGTGGGGCCATAAAGATCAATGTAGGTAATATGTAGGTAGGTGCCTACCTTTATTTCCGTTTCGATTATAAAAATTTATGGTTCATGGTATCGAAAAAACATGTTTTATGCTTAAACTAATACTAATTGCGGCAGTGAACAATGAATCTGACCGTTTGTACAAACGAAGCTGCAATACAAAATGACTTACACGGTGATATTTGAAATGGTAAAAGAAAACCAAACATCTCACAGGTGATGGGTAGGTCACGTTGTCTGATGGGAGAGATCAAGACGTGTCCACAAGGTCCTCGAGGGAACCACGCTGTCATACAGAGTAATAATTGTGCAGAAAGGATTAATGTGTCATGCTGGACGCAAGCATCACAAGATCATGCAGGAAGGTCTTATGCATCATTTAAGTAAGTATCGCCATCAAGAAACATAATAAATGAAAATGTGAAAATAACATGCGGTTTATAATATATACAAAATGTCATGCAAAAAAGGTGTATTAATCTGACCGAATTAAAAATCGCCTCAAGCACCTGACGGAGTTGGCAGAAATTGAAATGAATCATGGTGCTTGTAGTAAATTACTCTTGCAAAAACCTGGGTTATTATTTATACTGTAATGTTTGCAATATAGCCGAAATGATTTGATTACATTGCGCAAAAAAAATGCAAGTCACTGAGTAATCTATTCAAATTAGAAACGTATTCCGCTGTGATATACAATACACATAGATACACTATGATTATAATAGTTAATTGTGTATAATATATATTTATAATGTACCTTATGAAAAAAAATGTAAACTTAAATAAAATTTACATCTCAATGTCAAATTTAATATAAAGGTTAAATGTTAGAAACACAATACATTTTAGAAGTTAACAATTGATAACGACAGCATAATATATAATATTATACATTATGTATTCAACCAGGGTAAAGAATATACAAGTAGATATAGTTGCAACATTGATAAATAATATGCTACAGTTTCGTACAGTTTCGTACAGTTAGTTATCCGGTAAATTTTCGTTATGGTGGTTTTGAAAAAAAAAATGACAGTTTTACGACGTTCGAGTTATTTGTGTTAACAGCTCTTCCTGGCTATAAACGTAAGTCTTGCATATAACTAAGGCCTTGTCCACATGGCGCGTTTTGGCTCGCGCGCATTCCAGGTACCTACTTATGACCTCATTGAGCCGTCCACACGCACTCGCGCCGCGACGACTGTCGCGCGCGGTCGAGGTACAGGTGACCTCATTGGGACAAGGCAAAAAGCTAAAACACTTTATACAGCGACATCTCATCTCAAAAACAGTCCCTTGAACATCGCGTAATGCATCGCAGTAATGTACCTATATTATTTGCATTTAATTTAATTTACTTTTATTATTCATTAATTGCGTAAAGTGTTCAACCAATGAGTACTACCAACGCTCACGTATGCATGTGAAACATGGACTCTGTAAGAGAAATCAAAAAATACGAGTAGAACAACGTGGCATGTAAGGCATAATGCGTAAAGATCACAAAATAAACCAATGGATAAGAAACCGGGGCTCAGAGTACGCGATGTGATAGAGGTCAGTAAGCAGTTATATTGGCATGGGCTGGCACGTCACTCAGTAAGTGGACAACCGCTGGATAGACGAACTCATAAAGTTCCGTGGATGTACGTAGCAGCGACGAATTAGAGACCGAGAAGAGTGGAGGGAGCTAGGAAAGGCCTTCATCCAGCAGTGGATTGACCCGGGCTGATAAATCCTTAGTATATTATATAAGATACAAAATAATTATGGAGGTAATAAAAATTGACACTTAAAACAGTATGTTTCAACAAGAATATTTATTATACATAATTTGAAAACATCTCATGCATATCTATCTATACACAATAGAAAAAAATCATTTTGTAGAAAAAAAATACGACACCCGACGGGACTTGAGCCTGTATCTTCTGGATTCGCGCCAGTATGCTTTTCCAAGCTACGGACATCTTAGTTAGTTACGACGATTTTAACAAGTAGTTGATACATGACATGCTTATCGAATTGCGTTATATTTGAAATGTTTTTAAATTATGTATATTCATTCAATATATAGATAGGATGTTACATTCTCAAATCCTGTGTTTTATTCGTTGAATAAAAAAATAGTTTATTAGAGAATAGTTTTATGGTCATATTTTTCACGTTAGGTAAGAAACTGTTAGAATAAGTAACAATATGTAAACGTTTTATTAATTAAAATAAAACATGATAGGTATGTCAACGTTATTTAACTACGACTGGTTTCGTTAGCGCTATTTATATAAATATATTTTTTTGATTCGCTACATCAGCCCTAATATTATTATATTTGGTTACCAGTAAACGTACTAGTAAAATGATCATAGGCACGTCACGGTAAACCAGCTAAAACAGTGGTTTCCAAACATTATATTAGTACGCCTCCCTTTGAAAAAAATCTGATCTTGGCGCTGCCCCCCCTTTATTTCATTATTAAATAATACACCTTTTAGTCAACAATGTACCAATACAAAAATGAAAAAAAAATATAAAAGTAAACAAAGTTTTACTACTTATATTATATTCATTTTTAAATTAATTTGTTTTTCATACGATGAATTGTTTATTAGCACAATCAATTTCAATAGTAGTCAATCCAAATTCATCATCGTTCATTGACAAATGTATTCTATCATGGGCCCCACATCCTGAAGCGGGCCCCCAGGCCAGGATCATTGGCGGGCCCACCTACCTATCGCTGAGGTTAAGGGCAGTGTGGTGCTCTAATGTAGTGTTTACTAAATTATACACGGGAGTTATCAATCATCATATAGGTATCACGTCAAATTGCAACGCACAACCACATAATTAAACTATTTAATAGCCCTGAAATAAAGGAATTATAAAATTATATTATAAAATAAGTCTCCATATCTTCAGACAGGTTTGCAAACAACCTTTTATAGGATTGTTTTTTTTAAGTAGTTTATAACTAGCGGCCGTTTTATAAGTTATAAACAATGCAATTGCAAACTGCAAACCTGTGGCTACATTAATTGTGTTAAACTTTTCGCGCTTCCCTTTGCAACCATCCGCGCCTCCCAGTTTGGAAATCGCTGAGCTAAAAGGTTATTTATTTAGCAAATAATGCAGTATAGCTGCATGCATTATAACATTAAATACATAAATGGATACAACACCGCCATGACTATTAAGGTCATCCATTGAATACTCGTCAAAATATTGCAACGTAATTACCCGTAATGAATAGAAAATATAAACACATCGATTGCAATTTGCGGCCATTGTGAACCAACACAGAATTATTGCCATATTTAGTATGTCGACTAAGTGAGTTGTATTTTTAAACCATTACTTGAACGTTAATGAGACTCAAATGCCAAATCAATTATATATATCTAAATAATACCAACTAAATAGTGAATGTTAATTTTTTGTGGTTTATTAGAATAAAGAAATAAAAATCAAGTTTTGCTTTAAAAGGTTGAACTGGTAAGCACATTAAGTAGGTAACTATGTTTATTAAATATTAAAATTCATGGGGATTATAAAATTATAACAAATATCACAATAATTATAAAAGGTTGTTTGAATTTATCATCATGAAAGTACTCTTTAATTTGACTGTTATCATTAAGGCCATACGTCAGTTGAGACACGGTCTAAAAAGATCGTCGCTAGGCGATGCGCGGATTGCGGGTCGCGGGTGCAAATGAGGCATGTCAAACCAAATATAATTTGTCTTATAAATCCAACATGTGTCCATTTAATGTTCTGTTTATTGTTTTATCAGTAACAATAATAATATATTCATTGACATGTGTTCTTTTTAAAGAAAATGGGTAACGTTTTAAGTCATCTTTACACGACATTAATTTTATGTCAGTACTATACTATACGACCCAATGAGGTTGGACAGTCTTTAATATATTGCCATATATTTCCGATACAACATTTCACGGTGAAGTGTGTTACGGCGAACTGCGTACGTACAAGTTTCTGGACACGCGCCCGCAATCCGCGCATCGCCTAGCCACGATCTTTTTAGACCATGCCTCAACTGAGGTATTATATATAGCCTTAAGGCCATACCTCAGTTGAGACACGGTCTAAAAAGATCGTCGCTTGGCGATGCGCGGGTGCAAATGAGGCATGTCAAACCAAATATAATTTGTCATATAAATCCAACACGTGTCCATTTAATGTTCTGTTTATTGTTTTGTCAGTAACAATAATAATAGTATATTCATTGACATGTGTTCTTTTTAAAGTAAATGGGTAACGTTTTAAGTCATCTTTACACGATTTAAAAATTATTACGGCCGTCGCCATCACGAAGCAAAATGACTTGTTTCCAGCTCTACATTCTCTCTCCGAATGGGAGCGAGTGCAAAATTTCGTCGCGCCTATGGTTGAAAATTATTTGCCGTTTCACTGATGAATCACCTTAACAAGTTACCCGCATGTAAATACATATGTAATTATTATTTTAAAATTAAATTTACTTTAAATCCCTGAATCCATATTATTTTTGTCCCGGCTAGAGATCTATCCATCCGATTTTCCCTCTGATTAGGGACGGACAAAACATCGAGAGCGTCGACAGCTTCATGGGTACACATCACGGGAGATGGCATTTTGCAGAGAGAGCTCGCCATCCGAACGGGAATGGCTGAAGCAACATTCAACTCGATGCGGAATGTTTGGAACTCACTATTGTACTCGATCAAAACCAAATGCCACGTATTCGACGCTTGCATTCTGACGGTGATGCTTTACGGTGGCGAATGATGGCACCTTACGAAGGCTCACACCAACCGTATACTTCGAAAACAGATGTTTGCGACGGATACCTACTGGGTGTGCGGTGGGGTGGTATGACTTTAGTTTTAGCAACGAGGAGATAAGAGAATGCACCAAGCAGCCTCCCATCACACTGAGAGTGAAGAGGCGACGTTGGACCTGGCTCGGCCACCTGTTGCGGATGCCAGAAAAGAACCTCAACCTAGCTGCCTGTTCTTCAAACTGACCGGATTCCACCGTCCTGGAAGGCCGCTAAATACTATCTATAAAGTACATACGGTAGAGCTACGGGATGCTGTTTGACCTGGAACAAAGCAAAAGACTGGCGAGCGATAGGTATTCTTGGAGGTGCCGCGTGGTGTCCACATGCTCCAACTAAGGGGTGGATATGGCCGAAGAAGAAGAAATTTATCCCGGATTCTTAAAATAATCAGAAGACAATAAATAGTGATTGGAATTAAATTTGCCGTTTTGTAAAAATGTATCAGGCGCACATATTCATTGCCGGATAGATCTCCTCCTACAAGCTTGATCTAGCCTAGCTAGCCAAAAGATTAAATTGGTGCAATCAATAATTTGCGGGGTCACCAGTCACCACATTACAAACTCCGCTACGATCGCTTTGAAGTGTTGGCGTTTGCTGAGGAGACTAATAATATTGTAATTTGTAATATCAAACGGCATTGTGAAGTAACTAGATAAAGCCGAGATCAACATACCCGGAAAACAATTTCAATTCATGTGCGCCTGGTATCTTTTCATTGAAGATTCGCATCATACATAGATATGAATTCTTTTTTGTAACAGTTACCTGATACTAACGTCATAATACCATTCAACTACATTTAATTATATATACATATATATTATAGCAGTAGCGAAGAGTGGAGGTAGGCTGGATCCGACATAAATATTGCATACTAAATTTTGTCAGTCATACGTATTTGTTTTCATTGAACTAAGCTACAATTAGCAGATAGTATTGGTTAGTTTAAAAAAAATCAATTAAACTCTACCTAACCAATCTATAACAGGGTGTTCTATGGGCGATGAGACAAAAGTGTGCACACTTTTTCAGTCATATTTTTATTTGTTTTCGTTGAATTTATAATACATAATATTAGAGATGGTGTTGGTTAGTTTTTTTTAAATTTATTAATCCATGTCTAACAAAGGGATAGAACATATTTTTCCGTCTATAAAATATCTAAAACTATGTAAGATTTGATGGCATAATTTTAGATATTTTATAGAGACAACCATTTTGTTTATATACCTATTTGGCTTGGTTTACGCAGAGTTTAGTTAATTAAATACTAACTAACAATATCTGCACATTGCAGTCTTTGTTCAATGAAAATAAATACAAATCCTAATGGATTTAAGAGTCGATCCCATTTGAGTCGGACTCGTGTGGAATAGAATAGTACAAAACTTAAATCCATTAGAATTTAAATTCAGATTCCTTCAAGTACCATCGGTCGATAGTATTAATATGGAAATAAATATGTTTGACTGACAAAGTTCAGTGTGCACTATTTATGGCGGATCTTAACAGCCTACCTCCACCCTTCGCCATTCCTATATTATAGTATACATAATCATTTAGACAATTTACGTTCCTCTTAGTATGCACGATACCCTAATAAATGATGACCGATTACAAATAGGTTTTTAAGAGAGAGAAAACTCATCATTTACTTTTTGATTGTATGCAAAAAATAAAAATTTAATTAACTAGATATATAAAACCACAGGAAATACTTTCTACAATTCTCATAGATGTTAGGTGTAAGATTGGTTAATTGGAACATTTTAATAATATCATAAAATACTACCAACACCGTCAAAACTAAATCGTTTCTTATTCACTGTTACAAGTTACATATCACTTTTCCAGCGGAACTAACCAATTAAAATATTTTAATCAACAGCAAAAAAAACTTCACCCACGTTCACGAGCGACCACAGAAATATCTTTTGCTATTGGCTAAGGCTAAATAGAATGAATACAAAAACGTCACAACATTCACAGCTTGAAACGCTTTTTCTGGATAAAGATTTCGACGCAAATCAAAAAAGTGGTACGAAAATATCAACATTTTATCATAGGGTATCGGTATCATAAATTGCATGATTTCAGTACGTCAATTTATGTAATATTTTAAATTTTAAATATTGATATATTATTATTAGTATTACGAAGAATTTTAGTATTTTTAACAAAGTTGGGTGGCTCTTTTAGCAGTGGACTGTAATTTGAAGGTGATGGTGGATTACGGATCTAGGGGGGTGTTACACAGGATGCCAGACACTGATCTTTATGTTGAGCGCTAGCGCGCGCTGGGGCTGATTCGGTGTTCACGAACTCACGGACGGTACATTTTGGATGGATATATTATGAGGTTGATGAATGATGATGACAAGTTCAGGATGGATGATATAGTCGCGACGTTCACTCAAACCGTAACAGACTTAGTGCAACGAAACAGATACCTATGTTTTGTATGAATAACTAGTTAAAACGGCCTCGTTCGTATCGTATCAGATATAGCTCGATAGCTTTAGCAAGCCTATGCGCTCGGCCGTCTTGGGGTAACTCAATGTTACTTAATCACGGTCGATTGATGACCCGTAATTGCGCGGCAATAATAAATAAGGCATTTGGAAGAAGGTGGGAAGAACGGAATGAATGTGAAATATTGGCCCGACCAAAAATTAAATAACAATTAGACGACTGTACGTCGGTTAGGGGTCCACTATATTCAGGCTGCGGCAGGAAACTGTGAATTACGATCGTAGTGCTAGTACTGATAGTTATTGCTTATATTTCGAATACACTATGGTAATCTGTTTTTAGAAAATGATGATTGTAATTGGAAAAAAATGGTAAGTACCTAATACGTTAATTAATATGCAATAAAGCAATAATCAGCGCTATAAGCCTTAAAATCATATCATAACGTCGTCACGGACGCCATAACGGTGATTTAGGCAACTACATGGCGCTAAATTAAATGGCGAATTCCGAAGGTATACTATACTAGAACCATCATAATAATATTATCTTCGTTACGTTAACGGTCTATTGCGATGTTTGTTAATTATTTAACATTCATTAAGCCCTGTTTAAACCAAACTATAATGGATAAGAAATATCCAAAATTATGTATAATTTAATGGCATAATTTAAGATGTTTTATAGACATACGAGTATTTTTTTATTATTATCTATTAGGGTTTGGTTTTTGCAGGGTTTAATAGAATTTTAAAAACTAAATACCACTCTCTGTAAAATTGTAGTATTAGTCCAATGAAAACAAATACGTACGACTCACAAAGTTTAGTGTGCACGATTTATGGCGGATCTTAACAGCCTACTTCCACTCTTCGCCACTGAAATCCGGCCCTGTATATAAGTACATATAAATAAAGCAAACTAGATAAGACGCCAAAGTCTTCAAGTCTGTATAATCCACTAATACTGACCCATAACTTAATCATTGTTTCCCCCAGCAGTGTTGAGATTTTCATAAGTTTGATATTCGAAAACTTTAGGTTGGGGGGTTTCGCTTTACACGGCTTCGGGGAGCAAGGGGGCGCAAACCCCCAGACGAGAGAGTAATTAACACTGCGAAAGAGACCCTCCCCGAGCCAAGATAGGGTGGCGATGTTCATTTTCCACCCCCATAAAGTTGGCAAAAGAAAATTACGACAGATTTTCCACTGCTAACAGAATTCATTCTAATTAAAAATCTCTTTTCAATTATTACTTTCTTGCTTTATTATGTTTAAACGAGAAAAGGACTATCGCTTATTGTTGTGGTTTATTGTTACAAATAAAATGCTAATAACATAAGTTGAAATGAAGACATTGTTATACACAAAACCACAGTTAAATAAATCATTTTTTATAACCGTAATTTATTAATTTTGATATGTTTACGCAATTAAGAGAATATTTTTATTTACCTGATCATTTATCTTTGTGGTTTATTGATAAAAAATAAAGATGCTTATTGTGATTTTAATAGAAATGTCGATGCTTTTTAAGATTGCAAAATAATAGCCAGTCTCAATTAGTTATTGGTAAATTGTACAGGTAGTGAAACTGTTAAATGAATAATTAAAACACAGTGATCCTAGTAGTGTATGTATTTACACAATACCTACACATTAGAACGGAACAAGGCCAAATTAATTATTTATAAAACCCAGTACCTATCAACATATTATCAGAGTATCTATTCTATACACAAAGGTGCTATCGGCGACTAACGAGGGTAGTTTATCATATTTATGTATTGAGGCGGTTAATTGCTACAATAAGTTAACCGTCTGAACTGACAAAAAGTGCCATATTTTAACAGCACTTTAGCAGCTCTCTTGGCTGTGTTAACTTTTAGAGCGAGATAGACAGTTTAGACGGCTAACTTATTGTAACAATTATAATACCTCAATACATAAATATGATAAACTAACCTCTATAGCCGCCGATAGCAGCCATGCGTATAGAATATATGAGCAGGAGAAAAAGATGAATAAAATTTGGAAAAGATATATGATAAGAATTATCGGGACGTCAAATAAAAAAAAACATGCAGATAATTATAATGAGTTGGTTATATTCACTTAACATTTTTAAATTAAGTAAATTGTGTTTGACAACGTAATTACCAGTATTAGGATTATAATGCAAGGGACACTGTATTAGCGGTATGTGCATTATTCAATTAAAACACTAATAGCAACTCATTAATTATCAAATTATTTAAATTTTATACTAGGTATTATTCTATACTTTAATTATATTGTGCAGTTTACAATGTTAAAACTATGAAAACTGAATTCGAAATTCAATTTTAAAAATACGTGAAAATTTACGGGAAACGCTGTTTAAAAAAATGGCAACACTTTGTTTATGTAATTACAACATACTGTACGAGTTCACAATTAGAGTAAAGGTTGACTTGGTCTTGGCTTCATAATGCTTTTCTAGAATTTCCCCGAAGATCCACACAAAATTACATCGGAAAAAAAAAACATTCCTCGTACACCTAAATGTGATTACGTTATTTACAATTTAATAGCTAAGAACCGTTGACTTCGCCGCGTATTAGGGTGGCAGAATTCACAAAGGGATTTAAGATTGTTAACGGCGAAGCGTTATAATTTGTAAATGTGATTCGGGGAAACCTTGTGAAAGCTCGTCGCCGACGAAATTACGCGGCAAACAGAGCTTATATGAGAAAGCGAACGCAATTTTAAGCCCGACGATTATGTTTGTTATGTGAAAATTAATCATATTATTATTACGACGTGGCTTAGTTTCGGTAATGAAACAACAGCAACAAAACAAAAACCAATAAGTACTACGTTATTGAAAAGATTATCTTTATCCGGCTTAGGACTCTGTGCGGTCAAAGCATATTTTAGGAACTACTCCTAAAATACCAAAACCCCCCTACCTATCGCTAAGGGTAAAGGCAGTGTGACTCGCTACAGTAGCGTTTTCCATGGTGTACGCGGTAAAATTAAGGTAAATTTTAAGCGATTTTTTGTATCTTTAATATGTACATCCATTTGAATTATGGAGTTGTCGAGTATCGGCACATAGTTAAAAATTACATCGTACAATCAAATAATTTAATTATTCATAATTATTGAACTAAAATGGCGCCGCAAGCGACTTTTTTTTGGAGCAAATTTGTGGTATGTGTTTATCTCACTTATCGGTCGACTCGTAATTTTATTTTACATTATGTAAGGATCATCATCAAATTAAATTTAAAGGTTAAATTCTTAATAAGATAGGCTTTACGCTTAATTTAAATAATCGATTAGCATGGAGTTTTCGCTAGTAGTATAATATTCAGGGCTTCAAACCGATACTGAACCGAAAACCGGAAAAACCGTCTTACGTCTTGAGTCTTGGCCCTTGGACTCTTAAGACTCTTGGGTCACTCACAAGTCACAACCATCCATACGTAAGTATTTTTTTTATTGTTTTTGTTGTCAATACAGTATAAAATAAATTTTGAATACAAATGAATACATTTAAAAATGAATCACTGTGAGCTGAACCGAAAACCGAAAAAAATAATAGTTCGAAGCCCCGTATTATTTATACAGCGAATCTACGAGATACAATCTGGAAAGACGGAAAAAGCTACATGTTTTATTTAGTCACCGCATGGTGTCTATATGCTCCACCCAAAGAACGGACATGGACCAACGACTAACCCAACACGTGCAATAGGAGTTAAAAGTGTTTCGATTCTCGCTATTTTTAATGATTCACGAAAGCATGGCCGGCCTCAAAAGCGTGAGTAAAACATAAGTAGGTGTAGATAAACAATTATTACAAGCACTAAAAAATAATGTCCGAACAGTCTGAATAAAAAGATACCTACTACATGTTATTTAAACACACAGGTATCCGGGGAGTATAATATAATGTGAGCAGTAGGTGGATAACACTAATCGTTAAAAAAAGATAGCGGGTTATTATTACGTCCTGCCCTATAATTTGGGAAAATTATTCCATTATTACTATGTTATGGAATCCTAATAATACGTTTCAATATCTGGTAGAAAATCAATACCTGCGTATTAAAATAAACTGATATCGTATCTTGTGAAGTTGTCTAGTTTTAATAATATCATTATCATCTAAAACCGGTGTTGATTCACACTGTATGAAGGCATCCCCTAGCTCCTTCCATTATTCTCCATCACATCTACTTCTATCCGAACTTAGCTAGTTCTAGGCCCTGTGACAGTAAATAATAATGCGTTTCTTCAATCAAATAAATACAGAAACATTGGAATTTTAGCCGGCTCTCACATCTAAACTCGCCCGTCAGCAACGTGTCGAATACTTCGATGTAAAGTCATCGTTATTCACAAAACACACGTTGCCAAATGGAGCTCCGCAGATTGGTGGAATGTGACTTTTTAGTTTGAAAAAAAACATCTATTGCTGCTATCAACAAATCGCATTCTTCTCGGGCAGCGAGTCAAAGGCGCCAGAACGCAGAATTGGTAATTCCTATACCAGCTCTCCAATCGCCGCATCCAAATATTTATACGTTTCGACAGGTTACGTACGATTGACGGTAGGTAGATCTGCGCAGTCTTCATATGCAACACCGGATCGACGTTCCTAGAAGGTTTGATTTATGGCTGTGCGGCGGACGGGCGAGTTTAGATGTGGGAGCCGGCTTACGGCACGCGTTGATAATAGTCCATTGATAAAAATCTAGAAGAATATAAGTAAATCATATCTGGTCACATTCAATGGTGGTGCTTATAGGTACCCCAACTCTCAACAGTGTGTTTCTCAACAGCATCAATAAGAAGTGGGGATTAAACCTGTCTCCTTTGTCTGAACGACAAATCTAAACCGATCAGCGTATCGTTAAAACTTGCACCGTGTGTGCTTTTCTTGGATGACATATTGTGCCGTGCACCAAGCTGAAAATGCCTGGACAACCTGTATCGTAGTAATTCAGCTAACTCCACTTGGTGAAACTGTATACTTAAATAGTATATTGAAAATGATGGTGTTGATATCTTTTTAATCAATGGACCAATAATGCAGGTAAATAACGCAACATTAGAGAACTACTTAAAAAAAACTTACGTTTAGACTATTGCATGATTAATCAAGGTGCGAGCGACGTAGGTTCTTAAACTCCTGATTCATTTGAATAAATTGCACTCACCTGGAAATTAAGAGAAAAACATCCGAATTAGTTTATTTCATACACGCTACAAACTAAAAGTATCTGCATATAGTGGAAACATTTATGAGTACATATGGATCCAGGGGATAAAGGAGCACACAAGAGACTGGAGGTGTCGCACGGTGAGTGGACAACCGCTGGACAAATTCTGTCATACAGTGGTACCGAAGGAGCACTAAATAGCCAAAATGACGCCGTAAAATCCACTGGCTGGATAATGTTAAATCCAACCGTTGCCTATAATATTGATTTGAAAATTAAAAAAAGGTGGATAAACTATATCAAAACCGCATCAGCGCATCTATTCTATACACAAGACTGCTACCGGCAGCCACCGAGGGTACTTTTTCATTGTTTGTATCGAATTATCAACACTTATTGTAACAATTACAATAAGTTAGTTGTAACTGTTAAAATAAGTGCTGTGTTTTAACAGCATCTCTTTTGGCGGTGTTAAATTTTAGAAAGAGATACAGTTTTGACTGTTTAGACGGCTAACTTATTGTAATTGTTACAATAAGTGCTAATACTTCCATACAAAAAATGAAAAACTACCCTCGATAGCTGCCAATAGCGGCCTATAGCAGTCTTGTGTATAGAACAGATCCGCATAATCTTTATTATGAATATACAAGTTTTGTATAATATATTTTTATCTAGAAGTGACCGTTAATAACGGTTTAATTAAAAGCATTATATCATATTGATAACGTTGTTTGAACAATGCAATCAGATAACCGTTTGTCCAAACATGTACCTAATCAATAATTTACTTATTAATTTATTCTCCTATTAGTGTTAAAACATCATTTTAATTAAATCTTGAATGAGACTAGTTAGTTTGAAAATTCTTCCCCTATTTGTGTCGCAAGGGGAAAGAGAGATATCAGAGCTTCGAATAAACATAAGCCTGCCAGACAGACGCTATCTCGAATTTGTCACGTTTCCCTCGCAACAAATGCCAGGGATACAGCAGAACCGAGGGTAAACTTGTCGGGAGGTTATTTGACAAGCAACCGCGGACTTCAATAAGACCAAACAAGACGGTCAAGTTTTCTTACTTCCTCTATGTAGCCGTGACCCATGATGCATTTGTATGGATGCATGCTATAATATTATGTCATAGAAATCAAGAACCGAAGTAGACATTGAAATGGACATTGACCAAATTAATAACTAGCGATAGCGCGCGACATCGTCCGCGTGAAATACAGATATGAAAAGTAGAAATCATTCTTTAATTTTAAAAACTAGAAAAAAATCAATGGGCCAATAGCTCAGTTGTACCTACTCAACCGGCAAGTGAAATATGTGTTCTAATTTCATTAGGACCAAGTTTTTTTTCTTATAAGTATCTATGTTTGTGTCTGTATAACAGTGGCGAAGGGTGGAGGTAGGCTGTTATGATCCGCCATAAATAGTGCACATTAACCTTTTTCAGTAAAATGTATATGTTTTTATTGAAATAAGACTACAATTTACAGATGGTATTGGTATATTTTAGGCGATATGACAAAATTGTGCACATTTTTTCATTCTTACTTATTTGTTTTCGTTAGATTACGTATTACACATATTGTTGGTTAATTTTTTTAATTCATTAATTTTATGCCTAAACCAAACTATAATAGACAAAAATTATTATTATACCTATAAAATATCCAAATTAATGTATGATTTAATCGCAGAATTTTAGATATTTTATAGATATACGAGTATTTTTGACTATTATCTATTATGGCTTAGTTTTCGCAGGGTATAATTGAATTTTAAAAACTAACCAACACCATCTGTAAAATGTAGTCTTATTTCAATGAAAACAAGTATGTATGACTGACAAAATTTAGTGTGCACTATTTATAGCGGATCTTAACAGCCTACCTCCATCCTTCGCCACTGCTATATAATATGTAATAGTATGTTTATGAGCGAACGTCATTTTCTTTTACTGATAATACTATTTTTCCATATATAGATAAGTATATCCACAACCATTAAGACTATAGATATAATATAGTCCGGTCATTCTTCATCTACGAAATTCGTAGTTACACTAATTTATATGTTGAAAATACGAGTATTAATTTGTCCGCTTATCGGAAAGCACTTTTAAAACGCAGCATTTAAAAGACAATCCAATTTTTTTTATTTTTCGACTTAACATTAGGTACATATTATGCAATATTTCACATTAATTTTTGACAGTTTATAATCTAATAACAATAATCTATAATAAAAGAAACGAAAAATGCTATCAAATAACGCACAAATATCATTTACTTACTACAAGAATCGGCTGACTTTACAGACATAGTTGTGAGCTATGTTATGACCGATCATCACGTACTTATTATAATAAATTATGAAACCTCATTTTATCACTGAATATTGACATTGTACATTGTAGAATGTAAATGCATAGAAAACTCTGTAATACAGTCAATATTCTAAAAGCAACATTGTCATATTTATCTAGAGAAAATATTCTAGAAAAATAGTACCTAAATATACGTAAAAGTATGGAGCACCATCAATAAAAGATCATTTTCTTTTTGTGAATTTAATATACCCACCACGAAGTATTAAAAGAAAAGATTTTTTATATCAGTCAGCAATAAAAGCGATTCCAGAGACAAAATTCTCGGAAAGCATTTTAATTTCGTATTCCCAGCCTTGTTATTTTGAATTTCTTTCCAACGAGAGGGCATTTTCTTTCATGTTTTATTTTCTGTTGTTTACTAAACGTGAAAATGGTAATAAAATAAACGTTGTGTAGGTATTCGTATTATGTATTTAAAAAAAACGTTAAAGCATATTTTCGTATTTACTGGAATATTGTGGGAGAATGTTTATATTAAAATGTATCAGGAAAAATAGCCGACAGTAAATACTGTGAAAAAATCATGAAATATCCAAGTATAATAAAATTAATATGTATTCACATACCTACAGGGGCGGCTCTACCTTGAGGGTTCCTAGGGATCATCCCCACACCGTTATCATGTCAAAAATACATGCCCGATATTTTTATCATTGTCATAATATACCTGCTTAATTACATGCTTATATAAACTATTTAATTTATTTTATCCATCTAAATATTCTAAGCCGTCGCAATTTTATAAAGATATTTAGTCACTCAGTCCCATCCCATCGCCGCGGTACAAATCTCGTTCTACAAAGGATGTGGATGCATTAGCGTTAGTATAGGCATATGGGGGAAAGAATCAAATAACCCCTAGGTGAGTTAAAACGTTCTCTGTATGTCGTTGTTCAAAACTGCATGGTATGTTTATAATAATTATAATTGATAATTAAGTTATTATTTTTAAGCACGCTTTTTAGATGGCTACTAGGTTGGTACATAATGTATAATATGAGAAAGTAGGTATGAATCGATATTTAATAATTAATGGCTAAACCCCACCACCTAGAAAGTCGTCGAGCCGCTACTGCATACCTATATTGACTCCGATTAGAGATATTCGTATAATATATTATAATATAATGCAATGATTTGCAGAGTGGAGATAGGTAATTTTAATGTCCTCCTAGGCCTAGGGGGTGATAGAAAGCTCAATGCAAGAGGCAATGGTGTGTTCAAAAGGGAGGAGTATACAAACAGAGACCGATCACCTTCATCTGTACGAATCATCGAATGAATTTTGTGGTCATTTGCAGTCATTTCAAATATTGCTTTTCTCCGGTAAATATCATTTTATTTGTTTAAATATTCTGCTTGTATGTGAACAAACATCGCATTTTAATTGTTTTATAATTATTTTAAATTACTAATGATACTATAATAACGACTAAGAAAAATTAATATTTTATCTCATATGGTAGTGTCGCATGTTACTTGGATATCACAAAACGGGTCGCGATCAGTGTTCATATAATACGAGATAATATAATAAATAGAATTCCGATAGCAATATTCAATACACTACATTTTGATACAGGATTTTGAATATGTGAGTGTCCTACGAAAATGAAACACGCATTATGGACGTGCAACAGTGTGTAATACACCAATATTAAATGAGCGTCAATGCATAAACCGAGAGCAGTTGTTAGTATTCGACGTATGACGTATTCTTGACATGTGTTTAAGTATTTCTGAGTTCCATGAGTGCAGACAACTCAATAATTCAAATGGATATATTTAGAAATACAAACATCGATAAAAAAATACATGGAATACCTTTAATTTTACCTCACATAGGGATTCCGCGGAATACCATTAGCATCGCATAGCCACATCTTTTACAATGTTATTATTCTGTAAATCAAATAGCGCCGTAGGCACTAAATATAGGTACGTATTTGTTTTCATTGAAATAAGACTACAATAATTTACGCATGGTGTTAGTTAGTTTTTAAAATTTAATTAAATCCTGCGAAAACCATGCCATAATAGTAAAAAACACTTGTCTATCTATAAACTATCTAAAATTATGCAATTAAATCATACATAACTTTGGATATTTAATAGATAGAATATTTTTTATTTATTATAGCTTTGTTAGGCAGGACTTGGAAAAAATGAAGCAACAATGTGTAATATTGAAAAAGTGTGTAAAATTTTGTCGTATCGCCCAAAGTACTTATACCAAAACTATTGTGGTTTGGGGCAGGGTTGAATTGATTTTTAAAAACTAACCAAAACCATCTGAAAATAATTGTAGTCTTAGTTCAATAAAAAACGTTTGACTAACAAAGTTTAATGTGTACTATTTATGGCGGATTTTAACAGCCTACCTCCACCCTTCGCCACTGCATTATACCTACCATTGACGTATTAAAAAGACGAAATAATGTGAATAAATAATAAGGGTAGGGAGCAGCGTTGCCATATCGACTACTTAATCTGCAAACCAGCCAACTGCAATTTTGACCGAGATGAGATTTTGATGGCGTTTTGTTATAAAGAATGTTTTCTATACTCACAACATTCCAGCCTATCTCCACCGTTCGCCACTGCCTGGTAGTATAATATACTATATAGGTAGGCTCACGCTGTTTCCACGAAACCACAGAGAATTTAAAGCGGTAGGTAGTTAGGTATATATAGTATGTACATAATCCCGCGAGAAGGCTTGAAAAGTTGGCACGCCTGGCGATTTACAGTAGGTAGCGTTGGCGCGCTATCGATTTCCCGCGTTTTCCGCCTATTGTCGGCCGGCTCTCCGCACGCTTCCACAATGGCGCCCGGGCACAATGGGCCGCCATTGTTTCCCCGAGATATAATGGCGGCAAAAAATCATATCGACGACTAGGAAATGATAATAATGGCAGCCAAACTCTCGATTCACTCGAGCGTTGATTTTATTATTTATATCATGCTGAATGTGTCCGATACGATCAGGGATCAATCAGTGGCAATAATATTATATTGTTATTTTTTTATTGTTTTATTTTATTACCGCACGCACGTCAATCATTAATCTTTATGTAGTTATTGTGGGATAGGATAATTATTCGTCATTTTTATAACTATTGTTATGCCACTACACAATTAGCCGTAATTAAACGTAAAACAATGTTGATTTAATTGACGTCTAAAGTTGTGATTATATTGAGATGTACGTCGCGTACTGTCACGCTGTCACGGCGAAAAATTTGGTCTATAGTTTCGTCATTTCGCAGAATATGTTGAACGATCACCACCCCTGTAAATTCTATGATGAAGAGTGTGCCAACTCCAATGTATTAGCATTTTGAATTATTTTTTATTAATCATGCTAATTTCAATTAATTGTAACAGTTTCTTTTTACGTGTACGTACGTTAAAATTATTTTTTTACTATTACTAGATAATATTTTGAACAGAACCCAACCTGCAGACCATAGATAATTGACAATATTTTTGTAGAAAATACATAGTGCCAACCGCTAAAAACAAAAAAAACGAGAGTTTGACATGACAGTGGAAAAGTGTAAGCATGTAGAAGATGAAAAAAACGTTGAATTATTGAAAAAAAAATGAATCATACAGGTGCCGATGCAGTGCAGTTCAACGTAAGGTGACCTCATTGTTGTTCTGGTGATTTCGGCTATTATATCCATTGATAATATTTTGAACAGAACCCAAACCGCAGACCATAGAATATAATTGACAACATTCTTATAGAAAATACTACATAATTATTGCCAACCGCTAAAAACAAAAAACACGCGATTTTGTCAAGGTACCTATAACGTTATTTTGAAAAATGTTCATTATTTTCGCCAGTTTAAAGCGTTTTTAAGAATTTAATTTTACCGTGGTTGTCTATGAAATCTGACGGGTAGGCTCTCGTAAAAGAGGATCTGTAATCATGTAGATATCAATGGTACAAATCGTTGGCGCCCACTGGTAAGGAGAGTAGATATTCGAGATAATAAAAATAGGTTTAAAAGAACGCCACGCTATCAGGGTCGACACGATAAAGAAGAGCATTCGGACGGCCTCTTTGCGCCGCCATGACTGTTAATGGATTTTTGAAGCGCCTGATTTATTGAGGCCGAGTTAATGGGCTCCATTCCCGCGCGCCCGACGCCCAAAGGATGTTATAAGACGACAAAGAAGATGAATAATATATCGAAGTGACTGCGAGCCTCCCGACTGCCCCCGCTTTCTGGGTGTATTGCGTCGGACGGGGGAAACTGTTTATTCAACCGGAAAAAAACATTTCGTTATATTATTCCAAATGGAAAGGAAAAGTTGACTCTAATCTCCTCGATGCTCTAATCCCCTAATACTTGCCTTGTTATCAGATTCAGTGACATTTAAAAAGCGTGTAGTATAAATGATTAAAAATGTGTTAAGTTGTTAATTGATAACAATAAATATAATATTAGGTTTTAAAGAAAATTATAAGAAAAAATAACTAGTAGGAAAATTCATTCAACTTGTTTCGAATGTTCCATATTTAAATCTTTAGCTTCAGCTTCATTCCATTCAAATCGAATTCAACATCTATCTCCTCACATAGTATGCAGCTCCGATACTTTATGACATTTCGTGACGAATTTTGTCACAAGTAATTTTTTTGTTTGCTAGAAGATGAGGAATATGTCACATTCCCCATCTTCTAGCAAACAAAACAATGACTTCAATAATAATTTGGACACGGGTTCAGATAGCCGGGTCTCACATACAACTCGTATCGACTACAACAGGACCAATTTGTCGATGTGATTTTGTTACATGTAATTAAATGTACTTCCCGCACATCGCATAATTGCAACATTTTAGTCTGAAAAAACAGCTGATGTCGCATGCAACAATTTATATAATATAGGTATAATACCAAAATATCGCACTTCGTCATGCATTTTTCCTAGCCGTGTAACGTCACTGTCCCGGCATGGCCTCGCCTATGCGCATGAAAGAATGTTGCGCAATGTTGCGCCCAGTTTTGATTTATGACTATATCTCAGTCGAGACGATTATCAATGTGCGACTGGTCTTAGTATTCATTCCAACATAGCGCAATAATGCAGTTAACGTAGTGTACTGTTATATGAGTACAATATTGATAATATCTCTGAGAAATAATAAAAAAAACACAATACTATGAATATGCCATCAACGATTGTCGCTTTCATTTAATGCCTTAAGTATACAAATAAATGCTTCTTTTTGATAGCTCTTTTAATTTAATTGAATTAATAATAAAAAATGGAAAAGTACAAACACTATAAATACTCGCACCGATCAACCATTTAAATGTAGATATTAAAATAGTTTTATTCAATAGATACGCGCGACACGTGTGTAACAAGAATTTCAGTGATTTTTTTACTTGAAAATTGTAACATGATAAAAACCAATATATTATACTTAATATTATGTAGAATATGTAGATATAATTATCAAAAGCAAAATTCAGTCTAGCAATGTAGCCTTCGTAAATATTACAAAACTGCAGACGAAGTCAGGCAGTCTCGAATAGAACATAAGTGCATTTGCTCACGGCAAAGGCGTTTCTTGGAATAAACAGTACACTTTGTTAGCGATGTCTGATGTAATTTTATTCTCCTGATACATTTTGCAGAGGTATAAAGTTCGTAAGTTCTTTCTATCGTAAGCATCAACATTATTAAGTACCATGGGTTATACAAAATGATAAGTGAAGGCCTTACTTAACTTATTCCATTACTTCCGTAGGTATTTCATTCACGAAAAACTGTAAAAAAACGCATGAATGTATCTTTTAAAATCAAAAGAATGGAGCAAACAGTTGCATCAGGTCAAATCTTCTTCATCGTTAACCGAAATAACCGAGGATCGTGACCTGAATGATTTGGCTGTATTACATTCATCTCCACGGCTTGGCAACAACCTTCTCCGCATTCAGCGTGACGTTTTGGTGTTACATATTTAAGTATAGCAACTGACGTTAATTATTTGGTTCTTGTTATTATATACCTATCATGGTTAAACAACGCTATCTACAAAAAAGTGTTTTTTTTTTTTTTTGAGATAACGTTATTTTACATTTATGGCTACATGATAGTCAAACAACGTTATGTCAATCTTTTCTAATTTCTTATTAAATCGTCAGTAAAGTTTAACGCTAACTACATAAGTTACCCTTGTTTTCATATTTTTTTAAAACTATCCCTATAAATTTTAACATCATCATAAGCAAGATAAATGTACAATACACAATAAATTATAAAATATTAACATTAGGTTTTAAATAAACATTTCCCTTGTTGAGTTACAAGAATCTAAAATAACGATTTTTGGCTCTCCTGTAAAGTTGCACTTTTGTAGATAGTGTTGTTTGACACTAAGCCCTCGAAATGAGCCTACAGGTAAGAGTGTTGGGCTCATTTGAGTGGAGCGTGCAGCACGGCGGATCTATCAATGACCCACAGTAGAGGTGGAAACGGAAATACTATAGCGACATGTACGCTTTGTACAATCCATCAAATTGAACCACCTTACCATGACTGGGGCATGTACATATGGATGACTCACTCATAAAAAAAAATACCTGGTCGATCACGTGACATAGTGTCGAGTTTCATATTTCTATATACCAGAGGTAAACTACGGTATATCCAAAATGACAACTTTACAGGAGAGACGAATTTGTGATTTTTCATACTTTCAACTTATGGCATTCGTGAATGGAAAAAGATCAAATTTATTTATTTATCAAAACAAGCATATTTTCTCGTGTTCTATTATAATATGTATATATTTTATTGTTATTATTATTATTATTTAACGCTCATAATGTTACAGTTACATGTGTTTACCTCGAAATTTGTTGGTGGTACACAATAAAATATGCTAAGTAATAAACAACTGTAAGTATGTCCAAGGTTTTTTTTTTAATTGACTCCTTGGGATTGAACAAATGGTAAGAAATGCAACAAATACACATGTTTTTTTTTTAATAAAAGGGTAAGTTCTAATTTCAATTTAAAAAATACCCTTGGACTTACAGTTGTTTATCACTTAGCATATTTTATTGTGTACCACCAACAGATTTCGAGGTAAACACAATATGTAACTCCATTATGAGCGTTAAATAATAATAATATAAATATATAAATAGTACCCACCTATAATAGAACACGAGAAAATATGCTTGTTTTGATAAATATGTAAATTTGATGTTTTCCATTCACGAATGTCAGAAGTTGAAAGTAACAAAAATCACAAATTTGTCTCTCCGTAAAGTTGTCATTTGGATATACCGTACTTTACCTCTGGTATACAGATTTAAAGATCTTGATCATACAATGTGGAAGAAAGCGGCTTTGAACAGACCTGGATGCTTAGCGGAGATGAAACGCCACATAGGGTTTTATCGCTAGATAATAGAATAAGAATATGCCATTATAGATC
Organism: Rhyacophila brunnea; assembly: GCF_057557595.1. Lineage (NCBI taxonomy): Eukaryota > Metazoa > Arthropoda > Insecta > Trichoptera > Rhyacophilidae > Rhyacophila > Rhyacophila brunnea. Next base: position 9,939,038 of record NW_028232816.1, on the reverse strand, counting down.
ATACATGTGTTGAAAAAAAAAAGATAAATGACATATCTTGAAAAAAATTATTGAATATTACATAACATAACAGAATAACATTAATTATTTACATAGATAAGAGGCACTGCAAAGCGTTATTGAGTTGATTGATAAAACATTAAAACTTGTTATCTCCTGTCATATTATCAAAAACTGGAAATAAATATGAATCTTAAATACCTATATAATGATAATCACAGTTATATAATGATAATATATCGTCTCTGTTCTGGCAGAACACACTAACTGGAGAATACTAGTTGTGAGTAATTTGACTTTGAAGTTGTTAAAATGTTTGAAATGGTCTATCATGTGAGTTTATTAAGTAATCGTAAAAAGGATGACTTTAAAATAAAGACTGTTTATTTATTAAGAAGGTTTCCAGACGGTAAAGTTTGAAATAAGGAATATTTTGGTATAACTAACTTAATATGTCATTTTTTCGAATTAGTGTCATCTGCCAGAACAGTGACATAATCTACATAATGATAATAATAACCTAAATTTATCGACCTAAATACGATAGACACAAATATAGACCGACCCCTATTTGTGTATAACGTTTATTAAAGATGACATTGAAAATTTTCAGACGAAATAAACATTTCATATCGCCATAACCAGTTTATAACGCTCCCCGCATTAAAACATACTTGGTAAATAGATAATAAGAACCGGTTTTAGGGATTATATTAAACACAGTCAAATAAATAAGCCGCAAGTCTATGATAATCTGAAATTGTTCGCGACCCGATATGAATAATTAGTCTTGTTAATAAGGGTGCGTGGTGGAAACAAGGGAAACATATGCCAATGCAAAGGGAAAAGAAGCCTAGGTTTAGGTTGATTCATGGTTTTTTTTATGAAAATACCTTAATATAAAACCATTACCAATTAGTGTCTACTATTTATTACCTACAGATCTTATAGTCAAAAATTAACACTTTGAGGAAATGTAATTGAAAATGTTCCTTAAGGCGTCCTTACGGCTTTATGGTTTTATGAATTGAGTATATTCAAAAGGTAAATTGCCTTGAAATGTATGATAATTTGGATTAAAAATCTGTACTCATTTTGTGCAAAATGGGACTTGAAGTACGTACAGATGCAACACTTTGATAGACTTTAACTATTTTAATATCTCTTGGATCTCTCGTGGATAATGTGATTTCCCCAACAACCAAACAATTTAAAACATTCAACTTTTATTTCAAAACCTTGAAGAAAGACGCCATATTTCCGTAAAATAAATTCCATTCTATCCGGATTACATAATCCACGGATCGGTAGATAAAACAGCGTAGTAAAAATAATGTAAGCTGTGGGGGTTCAACGGGATAGGGTGAGGAGAGAGGGGGTAGAATGTGGCATCAGCTGCCGCCCGGATACTTTCGGCTCACAAACAACAATGCAAAATGGAAATGAAATAATGTATTATTGAGGGAAAAAATTCCCCACCGCCACAATAGCAGGGCACAAAGGCATACACCCTACACCCCCCTTCGACTAACATAATTTATTTATTGTTCGCTTCATTTGTTTTTTTTTTATATTTCGAATCAATTTATTCCGTTATTGTATAATACAATTGGTATCCCGTGTGAATTTGTAATTAATAATGATGACTGATCATTTGATATCTACCGTAACGGTATAACCGAAAGATATGTATATACTCGAATGATCTATTATTATTGGTAGTTAAAGTAAGTCTATCGTAATTGTATAAACGAGCATACGATGTTTAAGATGACAATCCTAGGTGGCAAGGAGATATCAAAACGTCAAGTATGTCATAGATAGTTGCAATCAGGGAACACACACATAAGGGAAGTGTGTTACCCCTTCTTGTTGTGGCTGTACATTAATTACATCACCATGTTGAATGTTCGGACGTCACTCGGATGGTAGTTATAAGATTATATGGATACTATCTGTGGCTTTATCCAACTGGCTTTCTCTTAGGTATGCTTACATAGGTACTGTAGTTTAAATGCTAGAAGATATCAATATTTGGTCACGTATTTTTTCGACTTATACGTGGTGTAAATAAGAACTCTGCCATTCTTGGTAGTATTGACTTGTGTGTCCCTGATAACTATCTTAGAAATCGGAAGCATCCGTTGTTTGTTCTCCCAAGGGACTATAACCTGCCATTTGTAATGCCAATTGGGAAGCCAATAACTCCGTTCAACCAAATCGCTTCGGATGTTGATATATTCTACCTAAGTGATGATGAGGATAGGTGGACGTTGTTTTATAAATTCTTAAAATAGGTTCTGCTTAGCTCATTCGGTGTAGGTACTTCAATGTATCTAATTTATATTTTTATGAATTTACGCTTTTCTACTGTTTAATAACTTAATACTGATCTATTTCTTTTTTATATCATCATCATCATTAGCCTGAATCTATCCACTGCTGGATGAAGGCCTCTTCAATCTGCGCCTACTTCTATCGGTCCTGTGCATTGCGCTGCCACGTACTTCCGCAGAACTTTTTATATAATATTGGTTTTTTATCTTTTATTTAATTTTTTATATAATATTTTGAAATGTTTCTAAATGTCATCTTCTGAACGTCTTAAATTATTAATTTGTAATGTTCACTATATTATGTAAAAATAAATAAAATTTTAATTTTAATAAAACAGAAGTAAAGCAGAGAAAACCCATAGGGAAGATGTCATAGCTATCGGTGCACCAGTAGTGTCTACAGAAGAACAAAGTTTTTTCTTTACGAGCCTATTCGCGCGTCGTCAACAGCAACTGTGAAAATAACTGCATAATTGACAAATTTGTGTGGAAGATTCTGAGGCGGATATACGGATCCGTGAGTGAGTCTGTGGTGGAGGAGACCAGCACATGCCGGAAACACTAGTGCCAAAATTAGTCATCGATGGGCATCCCTGAATAAGGAGGCCACGATGCTCTGGTAGGAGGAAAGCGATGCAAGAGCCATTGTCACCGTCGATTACCGAGAGAGACAGATGCTGTAAAATCGGTTCACCTGGAGAAAAGCCGTAGAGGACGGTAATCTCATGACTCAACTTGGTTTGAAGAGCCATGGAAATAATAAAAAAGGATGATAAATGTTATAGCTTGCTTATCACAAACCATCACTCAATAAAGTTGAATATCTCGAAAGACTTAAAATAAATGTGTTTCTCGTTACTTACGAATTTAGATAAATAGTCAAACTTATTAGATAAATTTCATCTCATTCCGAAAAATAATAAACACAGAATCTATCTCAATTAAATCATGAAAAGGCGTTTTATAATACAAGGTTTAATATCAATCGAAACTAAAAAACAAGAGAACATTTAAATGTTAATAAAAAAAAGTTTGATTTATATAAAAAAAACCCACGAGAAATACTTCGGCTCATTTGAAATCAAGATTCTTACTTTTAACTTGAAATAACTTAGATTTTTTTGAGTGTTGATAGTTAAATATTAAAATAAATCCTAATGACATATCATTAGAAATAACTATTAATCACTGTATGGTTATTATTCACCTATTAATTGATTGACAAAACTATTTTTATTTCGTGACCCGTCAAAAAAATGTTTGTTTAGAATTTGGTACATGTTCACCGAAATTGTGTAAATATTGTATTTTAAAACTGTTTCGTTACCAATTAAAAATATCCGTTATGATGAAACCGGTGAAATCCGGTGAAGTAATATCATATTTTTTGTGAAATAATTAATAATAAAATTATAATTCTGAACATGTCAAGCGTTTATTATTGCATTCATTGTGATTGTATTATTATATGAACACCCAGCTTTTTCAAAATTTCGGTTCCACGGAACACACACGACAAGCTTGATTTTGGGGTTACATGTAAATTGTACGTAAAACATTTCACCGTGGCACAGTTCGCCGTGAGCTTTCTTATCGGAAAGAGAGACCGTATACGGTCTCCAATTTTATTAGATTCAATATGAACATTAATTCAATTTTCATAGCTGATTTTGGCAAAATTCATGGATTCTTGAATGAAAACCTAACCTAAGAAATAATTCAGTATATTGGTTATTTTCAAATGTTGTTTGCTGCTGTTTTCATGTAAAGTGTAAACTGACAAGAACCGTGTTTTATTTAGACATTAAATTTATGTCAGTACTCTACCTAAAGAGGTTAGACCAGGGGTAGTAAACCTTTTTATACCTTCCGCCCCCTTTTGTATCTCTGTTAGTAGTAAAATTTGCTAACCGCCCACCGGTTCCACAGTAATGGTAATTTATAAAGTAGGGAAATAACTTTACTTCATAAAATTTATAAAGCAGAGTTTTTGTGAATGTTTTTAAAACCCCTACCGCCCACCATGAAAGCTGGAACGTCCACAAGTGGGCTGTAGGGACCAGGTTGACGACCCCTGGGTTAGACGGTCTTTAATATACGGCCATATATTATTCCCGATACAACATTTCATGGTGAAGTGTGATACGGCGAACTGCATACGTAGAAGTTTCCGGACACGCGATTTCGGTTCTCCAAAAACCATATACCCTACAATAACAAATAAATGATTCAAGAAATTCATTTTACATCTCATCATACCTCATACCTACCAAGTAAAAGACAAATCTTTTTTTTAAGTAACTCGTTTAAACCGTTTCGCAGTCTTTTTATGTTCGCAAAATTTGTCTCGAAATAATAATATTACATAATGCTTTTAAATTTCCCTTCCAAAATAAATTATCTCCCAACTAAAACCGCCAAAATATAGCGAGACAAAATGTCCGCATAATGAAACTGGAAGATGTCCGTGATAAACTTTGAACCAGATACACGATACTGTAGAGGGGGGTATTTTAAGGGTGGCTGCTATCCCTTAGGGGTGATCAATTTTGCCCGAATCAAGGATTACTTTGAAATTGAGATAGCGACGGGGCAAACTAACGAAATCTCCCCGCAAAACGTTACATATTTTTGAACATCGCATGTAGTATGTAGGTAGGTTATTTGAAAACAGCTTGAAGAATTTTACAGCGATTGCTTCGGTGCGGAATTGTTTTCCAATAATGATTTCTCTGCGCCCCATATCTTGCGCTCCTGGCATTTGTGTGTGACAAATTTAAGTTTATTGTGTACATAAATGAAGAGTATAATATTAATACTATCGATCGAATGTACTTGATGGAATTTGAATTTAAATAAGTATATTAGTTTTAGTTTTTGTACTATTCCATTTGAGTAGATTTTTGCGACCCGGCCATAAATGATCTTATTAGGATAGGACATGGACGGAATGTTGTACATTATCAAGGTTTGGTATCACGTAGATTTATGTTCAAATCAATGTATATTTAGCTGCTTATATATGTACAATCGTTGACTGTAACTCCTATCAGAAAAATTATAGCAATATAGGTACCTAATATCACAAAATTGGATACAGTCCATATCACTAAGTTGATTCATATAACCGAATTACCTAGCTGACATGCAATGAAAGAATAATTCCTTGTGACTGGCGGGAACATTTCATCATACTTAAAAAGAAATAGATATGAGATAAACGAAATATAAAATAATTTTGTATAAAAATATACATCACAAAGATAGCTCAGTTTACCCTATTCCCACTAATAATCTCTAAAATATACTAAAATTAACAGCATACTTTTATTTAAAATGCGAAATACACGTTCAGTCTTTTCAGTTTACTTTTTAGCAATAATTTGGCAACCTACCAACAACGATTGACACGACATGTAAAATGTAAATAACAGGAATTCATAAATAATATGAATAGGATTTTCCGCTTTATTTTAAAAGATTATCAGTCCATTCGAAATGAAAACTTTGATAGGGAAATATGTGTCAACAAATAAAAGATTAAATTGCTTTCGCGGATAACTTTATCCGTTATAAATCACTGATGCATCAATTAAATAATCATTACGCCTTGGAATCTATTTGGCAGATTTCCAAGGCCTTCAGACAATTCCCGGTTACACCATAAGTATTAGGCGCACATAATAATAATATATAGAGGCGGTAAAATCGTGAACGAGGGTCATTTTCCTTTTCTCTTAAGAGAGTTTCCTTTTAATCTCGGTCGTTCCTTTTCTCCGTTCTGCGTCTCGCCTCGTTCGCGAGTTTGGGCGTAGAATTTGTCATCCGACTCGTGCGTAGTTATACCTTTATTACGTAGGTATTCAAAATTTCACAAAGGTCCCCCCCCATCCCTCCCCCTAAACCAGTCTCGCTTTTCTCGAGCTGTGAAAACTGTAAAAGATGTTTTCCTTTGCGCGTGCTTCAAATAATAAAAGAAAAAGCAATTTCGCAAATAAAAAAAAAAGAAAATACATATTTTTCGCGAAGCTTTTTTGCTTGACTTCATTTTCATTATCGCTAACGTCGAAGAATACTGTCATGTTGTTTCTTTAATTCAAGCGAAATGTGTGTTTATAAACATGCCCATTCATTGCTGGCAGTGTTATAAATACTTCCCCTGTCACCTAACTTTCTACACATACCGTTTTGATCAAGTTGTATCAAAATGACTCAGCACAAAATAATGCTATCTTCTTGACAAATTTTAAATTCGTATTCATCATCATCAGCCTGGATCTATCCACTGCTGGCCGAAGGCCTCTCCAAGGTGATTCCACTTCTCTCGCTCATGTGCGTTGTTAGCACGTACTTCCAAAGAACTTTATCATTTCATCGATCAAGCGGCCTCTAATTCTACCTTGCGGACGTTTTGTACCTTTTGGGTACCACAGGATGACTAGATTTGTCCGACGATTGTCCCTTCTTCGAGCTCATTTCCATTTGAGGTTTTTAGCAAACTCTATTACATCACAAACCCTTGTCTGTTTCCTTATCTACTCATTCCTAATGTTGTCCTTTCGCGTTATGCGCAGCATGCACCTCTCCATACCACGTTGTGCTACTTTAAGTTTCTGGATCTCTCTTTTACTTAGGGTTTGTATTCGTAGTACCTACAGAGCAAAAATAAATATTTATATTATATGGCGATATTTTTAAGTGGACTGTATCTGAGGAAGCTGGAATTTTGTGGAGAATAGTTAACGCAGGGATATAGACTAAACCTTTGATAGTAGACATGCTGGATGTCTGCAGCACTATAGCTGGTCCCTCACTCGCACACTGGGTTTGATTATTGTCATGTTTATCACTCTCGCGACAAGTCACCCTGTACATGGCTTCTGCTAATTGTTGTATGATTTTATGATTAAGTTACGGTGGTGTAAGTACGTGTTAACTTGTCGTCGATCGAACTGTAACTAAATAATTGGTACGTGCCTGGGAGACATAAATGATTTGGGAAGGTATGCTGTCGGAATGTTCTTAGGAGTTGTGCAACAATAATTGGCGCAAACATTATATTGACATGATGATATTAAGAATACACGCTATTTCTGCCAGTAAATCCATGCACGTGTATAAGCACTATTAGGTTCTATAAAAAAAAACGTATTTTATATTATAATCACTATAAAAATAATGTATCAGACCAAACGCACAGAATTGAACGCAGAAAATATGGAATTAAAAACCTTATTCATTTCGCAATAACAGTCATAGGTATAGAGCCGTGCCGTATTCACCAGGCCGTAAGTGATGTTTCCTTATTAGGATGAATTTATTATCCTTTGTCCACGCTGTGAGGAATTTCTGACATGACTATCGCTGGTAATAAACGATATTATGGAGTTAATAATATCCAAAGATGGAATAGGAGTTCATAACAGCTGCTAAGGTGGATAGATAGACCGCTCGTGAGATATCCACATAGTTTGTTTAAATTAATTAAATTGAGACGTTCCTAATTATTATGACGACGGTAGTAGCAATATTTCAAACTATTTATGTTATGAAAAAATCATACATTTAAATTTATTTCACATACTTACAGAATGTTAACACGTTCAAACGTCACCTTTTATTATGATAAAAGCGAAAAACTCCGGTCTCTATTTGATTCATTAAACACAAAAATGTAAAAATAAATCCCAATAGAGTAAAGAATTTAACAGTATAGGTAGTTATGCGATATGTGAGTCCGTTGAAAATCGCGTAAGTCTGGGTTCAACTTTGCATATAAATCCATATAAATTTTCTTTAATTGGGACTAGAGTTGGGTTTCGGGAATTTGCCGACGGGAATTCTCGAGAAATTTTCGAGATTTTCCATCCCGAATCTCGAGAATTGAAATTTTTAACATTTTGGGAAATCCCGGATCTCGAGAATCTTTTCTAGGGATTCGGGATTTCTTTATTATCAAATACTAATTGAAAAAACGATTTTCTATATGGAAAAAGTGGACAGAAAACACAAAATTCAAGGACTGATCGGGGCATTTAACACAATTAAGCCAACCTCGACTCAAAATGAGCGCAATTTTTGAAACATCATGGAATTTTGTGTCTCAAAAGCGTACGCAGTTGTCAGACACAGCTATTGACAGTCTCGTGTTTTTTGAAATTCTATTTTAATAAGAAATGTTTTGAATTATTTTTGTTTTCCTACTTCTATTTTGTTTGTCTTCTTACGTAAATAAAAAAATCATATATTTTTGGAATTTATCTGTTTTTACACCGATTTTAGGATTTTTACAGGTTTCTTTTAAATAACCCGATTTCTCGAGAATTCCCGAGAATTCTTTTCTGGAAATCCCGAATCTCGAGATTGAGATTTCCTCGGGAAATACCCAACTCTAATTGGGACCAAGGACTAACAAAAACACTACCAAGTTTAGTAGAGTAATATTTAATAAAATTGTAGTTATTTGTACATATTAATATATATACAAAATATTAAATAAATAAATGAGTTATGTAAAAAAAAATATTTCGATGTCGATGGTTTCATAAAATCTAACAAATTCGTCCAATACCTTCTTTTTTTCACGCAGAATTTATTCGTAGGAAGCTAATAATTTTTATATTCCTTGCTTTATTTGTAGCTATAACGCGTTATTCGTTGGAGTCTATGTTTTCTAAATTTTTAAGCCCTTTTCAATTGAGCTGATTTATCTTCTGTCAAGCTTGCAATTGTGGAACTGGGTCTGAAGTGTTGCCTAACGAAAAAATCATGAACCACGTAACTCCGAGTTCGCGTAAGTCGATTACTGTATTTAATAAAAATAATGTATATTAAATAGGTACTGACAAATCTTAGTCCCGGCACTCCTTTAGAAAATACGAGTTATTATAGAATGAAAACACGATATTTGGGGGCGTCGTCTTGGTTTATTGAGTCACTTGACGTTAACAAAAGATAAAAAAATTATTGAGCCTACACAGATAACGACAAACCGCGGAGATAGGCCAAAGATGGAGCCATATGATGGAGGGAGAACGCATGTCACTAGCTACATTACCCTTTGTAGACGACACGTTACACCCAGGACATGGCAGCATATTACAAAATTTCAGTAGGTACCTACATATTTCAATTGGGTAAAAGTAAAATTGTACTATCGTCGGCACCCTGATGTATTCCTTCATTTGATGATAGTACTTTCTTAAGTGCGTATTCTTTATTCTGGTGGTTTCCCCCCGCTTCAGCATCTTAAAACTGCGTTCCCTCTCGTTCCCACCCATTGAAAACTTGCAACGGACGAACGCGATGACACAATGCTTTCCGTCCGCGAACGACGTGAAATGAACGCCAGCATAAAGAATACGGACTCTATCTAACCTGTCTTTTATGTTCTGCTTCGATCCAGGGTCCAGGATAAAGATAAAGCGCGAAAGAAACTTTCCTATAGTCTAAATTCTAAATGCCTCAATCACAGAATAGTTTATTACATTGTAAAAAACCGAGCAACTGTGATACATTATCAAATAATTTAATATGTACATTTACCTGCGACGTTAAAACTGTGTACCTATCTGCTGCCTTGGCGGTGGCATGACGAGAATTAATTACCTAAGTCCCTGCCCACGCCCGATGCAATCTCTTTGCCCCATCTCCAAGAAGCATTTAATGAAAAGGTAATTTTAGACAGGCGCTATTAAGAGGTGAATGGAATGCAAAATAATTATCACTGCGTCCATAATATCGTTTCCAATGCAACGACGGGATATTTACAATTATAAATATCATCATCCGGGGTCAATCCACTGCTGGATGAAGGCCTCCCCAAGCTTTCTCCAACTCTCTCGGTCCTGTGTCGTTCGCTGCCACGTATTTCCGCCGAACTTTACCAGTTCGTCAATCCAGCGGCTTTTAGGGCGTTTCGTACCCCTTGGGTACCATTGGATGACGGCATTTGTCCAGCGGCCGTCCTTTGGGCGAGCAATGTGCCCCGCCCATCTCCATTTCAGCTGTTATTGCAACGTCTATTACATCGCGTACTCTTGTCTGCTTCCTAACCCATTCGTTTCTCTTACGGTCCTTTCGCGTGATGCCAAACATGCACCTCTCCATGCCTCGCTGTGTGACTCTTAGCCTTTGGACATCTCTCGTGTTGAGGGTCCACGTCTCGCAGCCATACGTGAGCACGGGTAGCACACATTGATTGAACACCCTACGCTAAAGACATAATGGTAGGTCACTCTTGAAGATACTATTCAGACGTCCGAAAGCACTCCATCCCAGCTTTGTTCTTCGAGCAATTTCATCGTGCATGCTTCCGTCTATGGACACCTGCTGTCCGAGATAGACGTAGCTGCTGACTTGCTCGAGTTGGGTGCCAACTTATATTATCTATTTTAATAGATCGATTATTAGTGCCAAATATTGACAATATATTTGGAAATAAAAACAGGGAAGATACACGATAAATAAACCCAAAGTATTTTTTCTAAGATAACGGCTAAATTATGTCACGCAAGCAAAAAGTTGAATGCATCCATTGCCCTCTCAATTGTCTCCTTCACCAATGGCATATGAGTTCTTGGGAGAACAAAAAACAGATAAACATTTGCAAAAATCGGATATTAAGAGTCAGTTCTTGGTGGTTTTCTGGATGGACATTAAATATATCATTACTTAGGTCTAAGAATAAGCAAAACGATTTCTTTGCCAATAAAAAGAATATTACTTTTTTAATGGCTACCAAGTAAATCATACTAAGGTTTTACTTACAACATTTAAAAAAAAATCAGTGGTTCTCGGGCGAAGAGAGTTAGAGAATTACATAGACCTAGAGAATAAAATGATTTTATAAATTTGGTTTCATTGAATGAATGAATGGTTTACAATGTACAACATAAACGTTTCAATCGGTCGAGACCTCACGAAATTATGCGCATGCATAAAATGGCTGTCTAAACGCAGTTATCGAGTCATAATTTCCCTAGCCTATCTCACTGCCCTACAAAACATATTTACTATCACGAGATTTTTGTTTCGCTATGTTTGTTTCTTCACAATTTATGAGCGATTATAATGTAACACTTTTTGGACATCATTACCGAGCGGTTGGCGACCAGTGTTGCCAGCTGTGGTTGACAAAAACATACCAGACGGGGTATGAAAACAAGCTACATATTTGGCATGAAAAACGCTAGATTTTGTGTAAAATTGCAAGTAAATTTACTTATTCTCCCAAGAACGAAGTCAATACCTTTGTAACAAAGGTATTATATCGTCAATTCAATTATAAACTATCCTAAATGCCAAATCATAAAATGTGCAGGAAAGGGAAATTTAGAAATTATGAACCTATACTTAATTCGATTTAGTTCTGTAATATCGAAATATTAAAAAATCATTTTTTGTGTTTCAAATTACAATAAATTTTGGGGAATTTTTTTCAATTTCAAATTTATGAAAAATTCAATACATTGGTAAATAATGTCACTTAGGATACTTAAGAAGTGGCATGAAAATAATTGTTTCTTAAATTCAATATAATCCTATGCATTTAGGTTTATACAAAATGTTGGAAATTTCATAGAGAATCGATTGATGTAAAAAAACGTATTTCGAAAAATTGGCGTTTAGGATAGTTTAGAATTGAATAGACGATATATTATATACCCCTACCTATATTGTGTCAATGGCATTAAAGTTTCGTTTCATGTTTGAATAAGAGAGCTTCTTTCTTGTAGGACAGATATAGAGAATTAAAGAACATACCTACCTTTTAGAATTTAGATGAATAACTTTACTGTTAAATTATTATCTTATACCTATACGCGGAAATTCGGATTAATATACAAAAACATTAAATAATGCATGAAATTGTTTCAACGAATTCATTGAGAATGAGTCATCAAAAACACTAGTAAAAACCCCACAAGCCAGATACGTTTAGCAAGCTAGATGCCTATAGAAAAATGCGACCTACAGCGCCGAATACAAAGACGCAGTTCTACGCCAAAAAGCTCTATCCTGTATCCCCTTGGGTATACAAATAATCAATCATAAAAGAATCTTTGTAATGGAGAAATCACGACGGCAATCGGCATTGAATTAATAAATTAAATAAAAGGCAAAACAAGTCCAATTGATTTCCCAATAATTGCCGGCAATAAAACCCGAACGCAGAGAAAGATGCTTATCTCGCCTTAATTAAACTGCCCATTTGAATAAATTAACAACATAATTAAATACAGATTCAATATTATTATTTGACATCATGGGAAAGTAAATTCTACAAATCGAACAGATCGGACTAATGAACGCTGCAAAAGGCGAACGCCGATCACAATCTGTGATTGAATTAATATCGATTATTTTACATTTCAGTAGTAAATATTCAAACAGGGTATCATAAAATACAGGTTATTTGCCTCTAATAGCGCGCCCATGTTAGCTTCTGTAACCCGGATACCATATAAAAATAGTCTAGTAATAAAATATTGGTATATCGCAATCGTTTGACGATTTAATTGAACATTTCCTGTTAAGTTATAATAATTACCGCCGATCTTATCGATAATCTGTTATCCTAATGACCTAATACATTACAATCAGTAGGCAGACATTATTAAAATTGTCATTTTACTAGTAAAGTAATAAATTCGAACTGCACAATACAAATAGAAGATATATTAAAAAACCGCTGCTGTTAAAATTTATAATTTAACAGTCAATAAAATATGTAGTTATAAAGATATAAAGTAATTGCAATTTAATACAATACAAAACTAATTTTTGACATTACCTTCGGACACTATCTGTAGCCCGGATACAACGAATGTGTAGATTTGGAATGAATTCTAAGTGGAAAACTGTTTCTTCAAAAACAGACCTGACCTACAACATACTATGTAAATAAATAAATATAATACCCTGTTTACATGTACTGCTGACAGTATACAGTATTATCGCGGCCATAACAAGAAAATGCACGTGTAAATGTTATGCCGGCTCCACACTGGCAACATGGCAAAATTTTATGATAATTATCATACTTATCGTAAAATTTAACGAGGTTGTCGCGCGACATGTTGTCAGTGTGGACCCGGCATTATGCATGAATCAAAAAAGTTCGGAAAATTCCGAAGTTTCATGCGACAGTTGAGTTTTTTCTACGTCTGCGCAGTAGAAAGACAGTGGCAAACCTGTCGGCAAAAAAACGAACTACACCGCGAAGAGACTCTATTTTGGGGTTAACCGATTTTTACGACCATAAAATCATAATTATAATCATAATAGCAAAAATACCATAAAATGACAACATCGCGTCTATTGTAACTCACATTTAAAATATTTTACTTAAATGTTTTTTGAAATAGCATAACTTAAGCATAACAAATTTATAAGTCCATCATTTTATTCATCAGTTCTATTAAATTGTGTGTACATTTACTAATATAAATAATAAGTAGGTTGTTTTAAAGAACTCCCTTCTAAAAGAATCAAATGTGAGTTCGAAGTTAGAATAGTTCTGCATTCAGCTGACTAAGCACTAAGTCTTACTGATGAAGAATGAGATTGGAGAGACCATTAGCACTTTTACGAGTAATCAGTTATTATCGTGATAGTTTAAAATACAAACTATTGATACAAATAAATCCATGCACGTGTACAGGCGCTATACCTAAGTAAGTATTCACAGTAAATATCTACTTATGTACTGAAGACTTATTATTAATCAACTTCTGTAACCCGGATACTTTTGTTCCTTTAAAAGACATTTTATCACTTCATTAGGTAGGTAAACTGCGTAAATAAAATTATTACAATAAAAAATAAACACAATTTTCTCCTGACAGTGATGTATTACAATATTATTCTTGAAAAACATATTATTGCCATTGGTAAAAATAAAATGAATTACATACAAAAAAAACTAATACGTACAACACTACATAAATACCAACATGATACGAAGGAAAAACAAAGGTCAGGAAATTTATTTGGATACAGGAAAAAAACATAGACGTAGAAAAAAATAATAATATTGGAAGATCAAAGAGCACAAATATGTATTTATCAATACACAATATTTTGATGAGAAAAGCAATGATTTGTCGACAGATAATATTGCGATATTGTACGGCGAAATATAGGTATCCGCATGATTGCTATTTAATAATCATATTATTACTTCTCAAGACGGATTTTAAACATATTTTTGGGTGAATTATTAATTCGTTTTTAAAACAACGAGAATTTCAAGTCATACTGGATAAAATGCAGTTCAAATTACATCACATGGCGATAATTTTGACGTTTTTTCCCGATTTTATATTGTTAAAAAACGTGTTTTAAAACACACTCCGTACGAGTGTGAACAAGCAATCACACCTTCTTTAAACACGTATTTACGCTTATCACAGCATGGCAATAGATAATTTTCAGATAGAAATCAAATAATAATTTACAACAGAATATCAATTTAAATGTGTATGATGGCAATATCTGGACTTATTGTGGAATATAAAAACATGAATTAAATTATTGAGTTGATCCAAATCTATGTTTTCATGATTATAGTTAAAACGACAATAAAAACACAAATAGTAGCAATTGTATTTACAAGACTAACTAACTGTGGGAAACTTCATGTTTGACTTTTTTCACTAAAACTGTCGTCACTCTCTTTGCTCAATGCCAAAATTGGGATATGGTCATAAATCAAAGTCTCCGGCAATGTTGCAACTCTCTTCCGCGTACATAAGCAAGATCATGACCATGCCGGGACAGTGACGTCACACGAATAGAAGAAACGAAATGCCGATGCGACATTTTGCTATTCTAAGCTTTGCTACACGACGAGCAGATGTTTTCTTATAAACAAAAACTGTCGAATCGACGCTACGTGCGGCAATACATTAAGATATGAATTCCTATACCAAGGAGGGTATGTTCTACTTACTGAATATATAAGAGTACCCATCGAATGCCATGACTTTTATTAAATTAAATAAAATAGAATACTGCTTCACTGAAAGCAGCCAGTATACCGAATTATATACGTATGTACAATGAATTGAAAAAGAGTGATAGGATCCCGAACTATTTTCGATACCTATGAATCCCGGGATTGGTAAATATAATCCCGAAACTTTCGGGATTGAGTTTTTTTATCATTTTTTATGGAAGATAAAATGAAAACGAAAATATAACAGAAAAGATTATTTCAATAACATACAACTACATTAGAAATAAACTGAGTTTGAATGAAGTTTGCTTTATTACCCGTGTGTTGAAAATTCATTTTATTTTTTCACATAAATTAATAACAATGAGAAAGATTGGAAAAAACAATGCTTCGCACTTTCCGTGATTCCACCATGTTTTTAATGCATTTGTCATTTTCTATTTTAATTGAACTTGTATTTGTATTTGTCATCTTTTCATAATTAAATAAAACTGTTTTACTTTCACATTATTATTTATATTACAATATCATTTACTCCATTAAACCTATGTATGTATTTCCAAGATTGAACGTACACAATATTAATAATAAATGTCTTAAATAGATATAAATTATACTAGATTTATTTTTGACCGATTTTATCAACATTATTTGCATAAAAATGCGGATCGTCAAATCGTAATCCCGAAATCCCGGGATCATGATTTTGGCTCGGGAGTGGATTCCCTAATAGGAGTGTACAGTGAAACCTCAATTCCTCGATTTTCAAGGGACCCTAGAAAAAAACGATAAATGCGGGCATACCTACATTTTTTTTCTCGTTTTTCTCCTGAATTTTTTCGATGTCTTGAATTATTTTCAGTTTCTCAGCTACAGTTCTAGTTTACTTCATGGGGGGCATTTTAGTTGCGAATTATAAAAATTCGTGACACGGGATGCGAGGCAAGCCTGAGCGTCGGCCGACCTGTGCAAACAAAGTGACGCGACTGGAAGATCTGTAATAGGTATAATAAATAATTCTACGAACGCGAAATGGAAAATATTCAACAAAAACGGTCAATCGTGATAATATGAGTGACGGGACCACAATATTTAGACGATAGATCGAGGAAAATGATTAATCGGGGAACGGTTAATGCGGGAATATTTAACATTGTTCTTTATGGGTGTTTGGCGGGATGAACGATCCGTGCGGGGAAACGATTTATCCGAGAACGGTAGATCGGGGTTCCACTGTATATCATTATGTGAAGCATATGAATCAATTGGACTGGGAGTGTCCTGGGAGAAAATGCCCAAGATAGGTTGCTACGCTCAGAGTGAGCTCTGACTGAGTTTACTAAGTTTAATCTAATGCAAAGTGCCGGGGAGAGAAAAATCACATGGAAATTAGTAAAAAGAAAATGAAGTTACATTGTTTATTAAATCAAAAGAACGAAGCTAATCATACGGACAGCAAAATTTATACTCTCGATTGAGACCGAGGGTGATACGGGGCGGGTTTGGTGGAGGGCTTTTAACTTCATTGTATATCATTACGTCTCTGTTCTGGCAGAACACACTAACTGGAGAATACTAGTTCTGAGTAATTTGACTTTGAAGTTGTTAAAATGTTTGAAATGGTCTATCATGTGAGTTTATTAAGTAATCGTAAAAAGGATGACTTTAAAATAAAGACTGTTTATTTATTAAGATGGTTTCCAGACGGTAAAGTTTGAAATAAGGAACATTTTGGTATAACTAACTCAATATGTCATTTTTTCGAATTAGTGTCTTCTGCCAGAACAGTGACGATTATTAACAGTGGGTTATCCCACTGTTGCTTTGAAATTACAGGACAATTTTAATAAACACCAGTGGTTCAGTGAATCAATACGAAGGTAGGTACATATCATCATCAGCCGGGGTCAATCCACTGCTGGATGAAGGCCTCCCCAAGCTTTCTCCAACTCTCTCGGTCTTGTGTCGTTCGCTGCCACGTATTTCCGCCGAACTTTACCAGGTACATATAGCCTTCTACAATCGATTGCCATAATTATCACAAAATCGACTTTTTTCACTATGTCTCACTGTTGCTTTCAGGTAGCGATAAATATCGTTGTACGTGCGGCATAATCATTATAAAGCCGATCTTTTGTGGTTTATTAATACGTTATAACTAAGCAGTGTTTAAATTCTACCGATTCCCACAGTATACGTGGGAAAAATTGTCGATGTCTTCACACAACATTCGTGATAATAATTTATGTATTTCCGTTGCCCGGGCCTGTTTCATTGGAATGGTGAAGAAAATCATTTCCGCCGTGTCTTCCACATTCATTTACATGTGTAACTAAATTACACTCAACAGCTGTTAACTGCTTAAGTATTTAAAACGTATTACGAATACTGTGTAAGCAGCAACCAAATCGCATGGATTGTTATCTCTCACGACAAGACATGAATGTCAGATACTTCTGATAATAACCGTATATAAAAATAATGTTACTGATACGGCAGACAAGAATCCATTATCCTACATAGATACTAAAATACCTATAAACTCTGTAAAAAAACACATTGTTTACAATCTGTGAAGATAGTTAAGTATTAATTATTTAAATTCTCATATGAAAGACGCAGATAAGGATTAGCTGTTGTAAATTGTGTGTATTACAATTCGCAGTATCACAGTTTGATGTGCGCTGTCGTATCGGAAATAAATGGCCGTTTAGCATTGAGATCAAAAAAATACACGTTGTTGATGGACAAATAGTAATGTTCCAATTTATACGTTTATACCTAATATGAACTCGATATAATGATATTACAGAAGAAATCAACAAGAGAATCATGTCTGCGAATAAATGCTACTTTGGCCTATTAAGACATTTTAAGTCCCGCATAGTATCTCGCCGAACTAAAAGCACTCTTTAAAATACTTGCAAAGCCAGTGCTCACCTACGCATCGGAAACCTGGACATTAACTCTGCGAAATGAACGAGCCTTGAACATTTTTGAAAGAAAAATTCTCCGCCGTATATATGGACCGATCAGGGACGGCACCAATTGGAGGAGAAGATAAAATCCTGTGCTCTACGGGCTATACGAAGATTGCAGTTGCGCAGTTCAATCAATTAAGATTGGGAGACTGCGATGGCTAGGTCATGTGCACCGTATGAATGACAATGAACCGGCAAAGAGAGTGATGTCCAGCAATCCAATAAGGCGTAGAAGAAGAGGCAGGCCGAAGATTCGCTGGTTGGATGGAGCTGCCAGTGACTGCCATATTCTGGGGGTACCGAATTGGAAAGCGGCCACACTGGATAGGGACAGATGGAGGGAGCTGTTGGAGGAGGCCAAGACCCACACCGGGTTGTCGCGCCCCTGATGATTATGATGATCTAATATGATGTCATTATTATATGATAGGTCGGACTTGATACGAATGAGCACGTACCTACTCGCTTACCTACTTTTGAAAAATTCAGAATTTTATATAAATATATACTTTAATATTTAATATTAATATTAGTATTTTTAATTTACTTACCTACCTACTTATTTTCTACTGCCTTTTTCTTGTATTCGATTCCGGTTATTTTTAATTAAGTGTTTTATTTAGATATGTATTTGATCTCAATACATCTCACGACCATGTCCGATACTAATAAGGTTATAATATGGGCCTCCACAGAGTGGAGGTTTGTATAAACAGATTTCGTTTTTACGAGAAATGGATGCCAGTCTCTTGCTCAACCTATTAGATCCATATTCCACATATGTGCAATTGTCATACAAATTGTGGATTGAACAGGGGGAGAGAAGGGCGCGATGGTGGTATTAAATTTGGTGGAAGTTTGGAGCGGTGGGGTGGTAATTGAAACAAATCGATCACCATTAAACAGCGATCGGTCGAGCGTCGACCGGACAGGCGGGATTTATAATATTGAGCGGCTGGCTGAATGAGAGAACTGTATGTGGCGTTGCGGACCGCTTCCACCGTTGTGTATGCACTATACCAGAGATGACGAACCTTTTTAGGTACGCGTGCTAAAAGTTCCCAACTAATATTTTTCGACTATCCGACGTGCCAAGAAGTTTTTTACGGCGAATTTTTTTTTAAGTTTTATAAAAAAAATAGTTAATAATTCTATTTAAAAGGTTAACAATTATAATTGAGTTATTGCTATTCTATCTTTCACCGTATTTCTAGCCGAAGGCATATTTTTTATTCATTGAATATTTTTTTCATTGTTTTCAAATTACTCAAAGTGATCATGGAAGCATTTAACCACTCTTCTTTATATTATCATATTCTCCATCTTTAGAGATTATGTTTGAGGTAAAATAACAAGCAGTTATTATATTTCAATGACTGCCGATAATTAATTTCATACGGTTTGTTGATTGTATAATATTTTTATGTTTAATTCCCCGATTTGCCTGTAATTTTTTATACACTGCGGTTTGCCATTTGTCACGCATGAATTTCATCGTTTCCGTTTGCGCATCGATAGGTAGGTACCTAAACATATTATGAAAAACCGAAGAAAATACGCATGGCTATGTCGTCATTATTTTTTAATATTATAAGTAAGTACTCACTTAAGTAATTATAGATTTATTTGTAAAACTTTTTATAAAAAAGATATTTTTTGAATATATATAAAATAGTAATATTTCTTTTCTCTTCAACATTAAACATTCGCGTGCCATAGGTTCACCATTCCTGCACTATACACAACGCTGCAATAACCACGTTTGTCTAAAATGCCACAAACATCGAACAGTGACACGATTATTGGCGACAACTTCATAAGTAGGGCCGTCAAAAAAGTATCAATACATTTTGACGGATACTCCGATACTCTATGCCCAGTTGGAATAATAACGCCTTTACACTTGCACCAATGGTGTGTATTTTAAACTATCGCGATAATAACTGTTTACATGTAAAAGTGCTGACTGTCTCGCTAATCTCATTTTTCAAGCGTAAGCGAGACGCGATCTAATGTGGTGTAAATCGGTTAACCTCAAAATAAGTTCTGTGCGGTGTAGTTCGTCTTTTTACTGGCAGGTTCGCTACTATAGTTCTACTGTGCAAGCGCAGGATATTGCAGGGTCCAATTGTCAAATTTTATCCAAATCACAAATGTCCCTAAACCTGCAACTATTTGTGTTAGAAATAGCCCAACTAGGCGAGTGACAGAATATCCGTCGTGGAGAAGTCATGCGATTGAATCCCGCGTCCATCAAATTTGGATGAGGCATTAGTGATGGGATACAGAGAATGAACCAAATATATTGAATATAATAGATATATTATCTAAGATGTTAACTAATAACATTGTTAAATACATATCTGCTCTAGTAAGGCCGTCCAAGATTATCTACAACGATTGTAGATATTATATCAGTATTATAATAACAGAAACTAACCTTTGAATCCATTTTTGGTTTCTTAGCAGGAGGGGGTGACGCGTCAACGGGCGGCAGCGGAGGAGCCACCGGAATCGGGGGCTGCGCCGGCGGCTCGGGCGCCGGGACGACCGCCAACGCAGGCGTCGCCGCGACAACCGCCGCCGTTGGAGCCGCTCCGGTCACGGGAGGCACCACTACACCGTTCGACTGGTCCGTCGGCGTGTGCTTGTCGCGAGCGGTCTTGTCCCTGCGGTGCGCCCCCGAGGATCTCCTCGCGGGGACGGCGCCCGCGGGAACAGTCCCCGCCGTCGGCAGCACCGCCGCGCCTTCCACCGCCACTTCCACTGCACCGTTCACTTCGTTCGACTTCACAATCTCGTGCTTGGCCTCCGACGTCTTAGTACCCGGCTTGGTGCGTTTGATTTTCATTTTGAGGCCCTTATCGAGCGTGGCGGAGTGGTCCGCCCCCATCTTGGCGGCGGTCTTGCCGGGGGCGCCGGCCGCGCTGGCCATCGCAGCGCCGCCCGCCGCCGTCCCCTCGTCCGTCTTCTCTATATCGGCATCTAAGTCGATGATCAGGTCTCCGATGCCGATGTCCCACTCGTTGTCGTCGTACTCGAAGTTGTTGGGGGGAACGTTGGGCTGATCGGTTCTGGGCGCGGGCCTCGCGTCTGGCGCCCTCGATCGGTGGCCGCCGTCCAGCGGGCCGTCTCTCATTGGGGCAGCCATCCGCACCAAGCTGAGGGGAGCCCCGCCCGGCCCGGCCTCGAGCCCGCATACACCATCTTAGCCCTGCAACAACACAACAAAAACAACACATTAATATTATCACAAAGCAAACGAACGTTTAATATGTCGAGAATTGCTCCAAAAAAATGCATAGAAAAGTACTTTAATCCAAGCAAGTCAAACGCGTCGACCGCGAGCTGGATTTTGGTCGACAGCACCACGGGGCAATGGCGAATGTTGGAGGCAGGCTGTTAAGGGGGATGCTTATAAATACCAGTAGACGCACTTTTTATTTATATTGAGCTTAAATATTGGGACCATACCAAAATAAGATTTCATATAAATAAAAAGGATTTCAAGTTATACACATTTATCTCTATATATATAAAAATCTCGTGTCACGATGTTTGTGGTCGAACTCCTCCGAAATGGCTCGACCGATTTTTATGAATTTTTGTATGTATATTTTTTAGGTATGAGAATAGGTCAACAAGTATATTTCATACCGCTAGGTGATTAGGGTATCTCTATCCAGAAAGTTTTTTCTTTTATTTTTTTGAAAATTTCTTTTTGTATTTTTTTTATTATTTTGCATCAAAAAATACCTATAACCCCAAATTTTTACTCTCTTACCCCCACCCTCCGATTTTTTAATCGCGATTTTATTATTTTTGTATGAACAAATTTAACCGTCTTTCGTATTTCAAACAGAACGAAATTATTTATGTTGTTGAATGACAGATGGCGCTACGTCCGAGAAGAATTCAAGAGAAGCGTCGCGTCATTTTGACATTTCATTCGGCATATCACAACGCAGTGCGTGCAAAATTTTGTACGATTTATTTTAATTTATCTATTTTTATGTGCGTGTATTACAGTGCATAATGCCATCAAGACGCAAGGGGGGCCATTTGGGCCGTCGAACAAATAAAGCAACAAACATGCAAAATAGTAGAGCAGAAAGAACAGACGAACAAATCCAACAAGATAACAAAAACGTGCGTGAAAGCATGTTGCAATTGCGTGCATCCCAATCACAAGAGGCACGAGCTGAACGAAATCAACAACGACAATTGGAACGGAGCCAAGCGCGCCGGTTCGTAGTTAACACACGCAGAGCAAATGACCGACAACGCCAACAAGTACATCGAACATTTACATCCGCTTCGTTCCTTCGTCTCGCATTCGAGTACGAGCCAGATATTGAATATTCCGCTCATCCGAAAGTGCTGATTGGTGCTATGGACAAAGAATGTCCCCATTGTTATGCGCTCAAATTCAAACATGAGTCAGCCGGGATGTGTTGCGCATCAGGAAAAGTGCAACTACCAGAAATTGAGATACCACCAGAACCATTGAACGGCTTGCTCATCGGCACGGTTCCAGATTCAAACCTGTTCCTGAAGTCCATTCGCACATTCAATTCATGCTTCCAAAAGACTTCGTTCGGAGCAACAGAAATAGTTCACAATACTGCGGCAAATGGTCAACAATTCCATTCTACGTTCAAAATCAAAGGCCAAGTATACCACAAAGTAGGCTCATTGCTGCCAATGCCAAACGAACCACATAATTTTTTACAAATCTACTTCATGGGCGGTGAGGACATCAATCACGTGGATGCACGTTGCGGCTACAATAGCCTCAATTCGCCTAATGCCAGGCGTATCGTCGGCGAACTAAAAGCCCTGTTGAATGAGCACAATGAATTGTTGAAATTCTTCAAAGCACACATGCACGAATTGCAAAGTGACAATCACGCTATTGTCATCAATCCTGATAAAACACCAGCTGGAGAGCACGTGCGTCGATTCAATGCGCCTGTAGTTGACGACATTGCTGGAATCATGGTTGGCGACCGCACATCGACGCGAGAAATCGTGATTCGAAGAAGAAACAATAATCTGGAGTTCATCGCTGACACACACCGTTCATACGACGCTCTTCAATATCCGCTAATTTTCTGGAAGGGACAAGACGGATATTGCATAAACATTAAACAACGAGATCCTGTCACAGGTAATTCATTCATTATGAACATCATTACTCATTTTGAATTGAGAAAATGAGTGGTAGATGTTTTTTTATTTTTATCGGCGGTCATCGTCTACGGCGCTCTATTCCTCTTTCTGTCATATATCCCATCCCCACACACTTACGATACATTCGTTATTTTTTATTTAACGACCAAAATATTCACTAGAAATAATTTATATGGCAGAACAACGTTTGCTGGGTCAGCTAGTATTTTAATAAAAATCGATGTTTTTAAAAAATAATATACCTATAAATTATTTAAACGATGAATTACTTAGTCAAAAAGCTACACGATGAAAAATTGAAAACTAATAAAGTAAATTTTAATAATAAATATGACCATTAATTAACATATGCGTTTTCAGATACATATGTATTAATCAATACAGTTAAAATTGTAAATTATAAAAAAATGTCTTAAATTGCAACCTTCGTATTTTTCCGCTATGTGCCTCTGCTGGTATAAGCATCCCCCTTAAGGTCCGACATAACTAGTGCACGCCAACCTTTGTCAGGCATAGGTATTTAATTTTATATAACTAAGAGTAGGTACAACTTGCAGAGGGTGTTGGTTGGTTTTTAAAATTCTATTAAACCCTAAGATGTTATTAGCCTATTATTGTCGAGAAAGGGGTTTCCCAAACTACGGAGAGGATTTCCATGGTATGCTGGAACGAAGTCAAAGTCCAGGTACAGGCTCGACGCCACACCAGATATAAGAATTCAACTTTAAAATATTGTGCCTAATATCAAGAAGATTTGCTATTAGGACCCAAAATAATCGAAGAATCTCATCGACATAGGTACATTTTTATGTATTATGTTTTAAAAATAATAACTAAATAAATAATTAAGTAATTGTTTTTTGAATTTATACTTCTTTTGGCGCGTTGGGGAAATCAGATCAGAGTGTATTTTTGGGGTGTAACATGCAACACATAATTTATTTTTTCACACGAAAAAAAACGCACTCGATTGGATTCAAACCACCGATTGTTCGGTTGTCAGCCGAACGCACTACTTTTACCCCACAGTATGATACTGCGATCGTGACGATTATTAAGTATATAGTTCAGAATTGTTGCGTTGCCTAGGCAGCCAATTTATTATTGTCCGCCTTTTGCAATTCCTTACGTAAACAATCGATTAAACGTCAGTTTCAACGAGTGACAGTTGGTACTTTAAAAATAAAAACAACGAGAAACCATTATATAATTTAGTATTATAAGTTAAAGTGTACATAAATAATCCAACGGCGTTCCAATAAGCGGTCCTTTTTCTTGAGTGTGTAATTTAACAAGATAATTAATAACTAGTCAAAGAATCTAGTTTATCACAAGTTTTGTTTTTGTATTGTTACGCTAAAGAAGTATTACTACCCACGGTGGCCGCGCGGCTTAAGCGTTGGACTATCACGCCGTGGGTCCCAGGTTCGAACCCTGGGTCTGGCAAGTACACATATTGTTTTTCAATTTGTGTGTGAGTCAGGGTATGGACCTAATAGGTTGAGCAAGTGGCTTTCTTTTATTTAAGTTATTGATTATGTATTATTTACCTAGACGACAAAATAAACAAGGTGATCCGTTAAAATTTCAAGATTTGCGAACTGTTTTATCGCAGGTAACGTTTGGGAAACCCTGGTCGAGACTGTTGTATAGAAAGAAACACGACATGATAATACATAGATACGGGAAGATATTGATTGCTCAAAAGCAAAATACGTTTGTCTCGAACACTATTAATAATTACGATTAGTCTCTAGCAGACAATAAGAATTATTCAAGTCAGTCTGCGCATATAATTTAATTATTGGCCAATTGACTGCCTTTATTGTATGTATGCATCTCGTTACCCGTGCAAATAAGTGCAACTGCAAGAATTCAAACCACAAGCCAAGAAATATTAATGGCGGACCTCATACGTGACAGGCGTACGAAACTGCTCACTGCCAAATTGACCTACATTAGAAAATATCACAAGATCCAACCATATTATTATTATTATTAATTATCATAATATAGCTTTCTGAAATCCATTGATTTGGAAACCTTGTGAAGAAGCATTTGGGGCCACAGAACAGATTAAGAGAATACTTCAGTGAAACGGCGAATAATTTTCAACTATAGGTGCGACGAAATTTCACACTCGCTGCCAATCAGAGAGCGAAAGTCGAGCTGTGAACACGTAAATTTGTTTTGTGATGGCGTCGGGGGAATTAATTCTTAAATCGTGTAAAGATGACTAAAAAACTTCACCCATTTACTTGAAAAAGAAAACATGTCAATGAATATATTAGTATTATTACTAATAGAACAGTAAACATAACATTAAATGGACGCATGTTGAATTTGGATGACAAATTATGCTTTGTTCTGCATGCGTAGTCACGATCGTTTTAGATTTAGACCGTGCCCCAGCTGAAGTATAGCCTTAATAAATAGAATGACGATAGGGTGTATTCAATGGGTAAGCTAAATTTTGTCGCGGGATTTTGAATGTATGAGTATCTTACGAAAATGAACCACGCATTATGGACGTGCAATTAATAATCTGTGTAATACACCAATATTAAATGAGCATCAATGCAAAAACAGAGAGCAGTTGTCAGTATTCGACGTATGACGTATTCTTGACACGTGTATGAGTTTATCCCTTGCCTAATGCAAGCCATAGTAGATACCAGTCAAAAAATATTTATTCATCTATAAAATATCTAAAATTATGCCATTCCGATCCCATGCCAGATCCGACATAAATAGTGTACACTAAACTTTGTCAGTCAAATATATTTTGTTTTTATTGAACTAAGACTACAATGTGTAAGTAGTGTTTATTAGTTTTTAAAATTCAATTAACCCCTGCCTAATACAAGCCATAGTAGATACTAGTAAAAAAAAATCATTTATCTATAAAATATCAAAAATTATGCCATTAAAACACATATAAGTTTAGATATTTTATAGATAAAAGAATATTTTTATCGATTATGGTTTGGGTAACCGTAATAAATATTTTTAATTCAACGAAAACAAATAAGTATGACTGAAAAAGCGTGCACTATTTTTGTTGGATCGCCCACAGCATAACTGTAACAATTACAGTTTGGTTTAGGAAGGGTTTAATTATTTTTTAAAAACTAATTAGCACCATTTGGAAATTTTATTCTTAAATCCATAAAAACAAATATAAGTATATGTGACAAAGTACAGTCTACCTGTCTACCTCCACCCCTCGCCGCTGTTTGGGCCTATGGTGTCCACGAGATGAAAGTTAAAAAGAGAAATGTCAATGCAAAAACGAATAAAGAGCCTACTTATATTCGTGTATATAAAATGTATACCTAAGTAATTTGATTTTCGCGTTATCGACAATAAGTCTCAATAATACCAGTTACTTACAACTGACCTATAAAACTGGAAATATGAATGCTAATAGATTTTTACATAGAGCTAATAATTTTATACCAAGAGCTAGTTTTCGAAGAGTTGGAAATTCCAATTATGGCATGATGCAATGTCTTAGCACGTAGTACACCAAATAACCTGATAAAACTGATTCAAAATGACGATTGCAAACTCTTCCTGAGATAGTGTTAACATGGTACCAACAAGGGGGGGCTGACAGGGCTCTAGCCTGGGGGCCCGGCGTGGCCAGTTAAGTGAGATATAGGTACATACACCACAAATTTACTTTAATAATAAATAAAATTCGCCTGCGCTCTTATAATAGGTACATAATAAATATTTACATAATGTGCTATGCAATTTGATGTGATATGAAGATTGATATACCTAGTACAATGATAATTCATGTGTAGAATTTTATTTTATAATTATGTTGAGTGTGGTTTCCTGACTATACACATGGTTATATATCCAATATATGTCGAAAGGTTGCAAGATACTTGGCCACCACAAAGGGGGTCGCGATTAGTGCTTCATAATATTATGATGCTGAGTGTCGACAACTAAATATTATATTGTGTTTATTTAAAAATACAAAAATCGCTAAAAATACACGAAACACCCTTAATTTGACCTCAAAGAATCCTAGGGTTCCGCGGAATACCATTTGGGCATGTAATATTGGTGTTATTTCGAACTAATGTAATTTAACGTTCTATGCATGGTCCTCTTAGTCACCCATTAGCCTAATGTGTGACTAAGAGGAGCATAATTAACATATCGAATAATATCACTGTTATGTTAATTAACTCTGAATTGAAAGACCATTGTGTCTTTTCGCTTTTTGCATAAGTACTAATTCATAAACGTCGCCGTTATCTGAAGGTGTTTCAAACTATTTTACAACGTTTTTATTAGCTCGTATTCTTGTTGTCAGTACAAATCTTGCAATCGATTTTTAACTAACTTCCCGACTGGCTAGACATTTGAAACTTTTAGAATATATCAGTACACGATGCCAATACATTTTTTTAAATACTTTTAGCCATCTTTAAGTAGAATTGAATTCATTTTCAGTTAATTCTGTTTTGTATGAAAAGTTATTTCGGCACCATTATTGGTTGCTGGGTCGGGGTCCTAGCAACTTAATTATTAATATATACGTGCGTTACTATGGAAATCAATCTGAATATCAAGTCAAAATGACATTTCAGTATTATTTCTATCAAGTACTTACACATTTTTTTGATCGTTTAAGCTAGTCAAGTTAAGTTTACATGATTCAACAGAAAATTTAAAAACGTTGTATATAAAAAGTTCTTTTTATCTTGTAATTATTTCCAAGTTATTTTAATGTAGTTATGAACGTTACAATTAATCTTATAATATGAAGAACGAATTCGCCCGATTGTTTACGTTTTAACGTACTAATAACAGTGTTTCCAACTGTCGTTGACAAAAACGTGCCAGACGGGGTGCGAAAACAAGCTATTTGGCAAGAAAAAACGATAGATTTTGTGATAATAAAATTTCAATAAGTACTACCTTTTTTGCTTACAGAAAAAAAGTGCAAAAAATTCACACGACATTTTCTCAGAAACTCATTTCAAAATTGATAAAAAATAAATAATTAAATAAACTAACTAAAAAAGCTGTTGAACGCATCAAAAAACGCTAATAAAAACGCCATAAGCTAGATGCATTTTTTGCAAGTTGAAAAACGCAAAATCGGCAACGGTGACCGATAAAAGTGAGTCAGTTTTAAATTTTCTTTCCGCACCGACTGGTCCGTGCGTGTTAATAAAGTTTATTGCTCGAAATCTTCCCGCAGCGGGTCGGCCGCGGAAATGAGAAAAGCAATTGCACTTCGGTGGGCCATCCGTTCTCCGGCGCTGATCGTTAAGTCAAAACGGCCAATTGGCCCGGCCAGTCGATAAAACCATTATTAAATCCGAACACATCAAGTGAAAAGGAGCCGTGCGAGTGAGAGCCACTTCGCAGCGTGGTTCTGGACGTGGAGCGTCAAGATAACGAAATTAAATAGATTTCCCGGGGGGCATATTGCTAGAGTGTCATTCACGGGAGTGCAGAAAACGAAAGAGTTCTCGATAACACTTCTAAGTAATATACTCACTACCATTGAAAACGAAGCTAGCTAAAGCTACCTATCAAAAAGTCTGTCCAGGTGCTTCCAACTAATTTAATTAAATAGCAGATCGAAATACTAAGAGCGCAATGCAGAACCATCTGTTATAACTAAAATTTCCTTAGCACAAAACACTATACTATACGTAGCTTCTAATAGTAATGGTCGTGTTCTCTATGGTTCACCAAATCTTAAATAGCTTCGTTCGGTTTTTCTATTGAAAATAATACCATATATAAAATTTCTCTTTTCACTTATTTAGGTAAATTATTTTGAAATTGTTAAACGATGACAATAATATGACAACTGCACTTTAAAAATGCAATAACTATAAATACACAATTGATATTTAATTATAATACTTACTTTATAATACTACTATTACTGTATCCGTTATCAGTCATTATACGTGATTTTACACGCCACGCAAGATATTTTTTTAACATGGTAACACTGGTGTCAAGCACTGAACGAAAGCATTTATCGATCTTCAAAATATCAATCTTCATCAGTATTGCCATCTTTTTCTATGCTAATTATAGTACAAAGGCGTAAAAATTATAGTATTTCTGATTACAATATAGTACAAGAACATTTTTAGACTTGAATCTCTTAAAATTATAGTATTTCGGCATATTTGGCGTAAAATTATAGTATTTTACATTTTTCGCCGAATCAAAATTATATTATTGTACTATAATTATAGTACGGTTGGCAACACTGATCTTCATATTTCTTTGGGCTAAAGTACAATTACTAATTCTAACAATGAATTTTCCATCGACACGGATTTTTAAATGAATTTGTGTGTATGTTGGTACTGTTATATAGACACGCGATTTTATTTCGACATCTCGTCGCTATAGGATTTGTTTCCCGAATAGACCAAATGTCAATTTTTCAGGAGACGAAAAACAAATTTCATTGTCGTATTATGAAATATCAGTAGATGTATCAATCATTTTTTCTACACTGTATGATTGCAACATTATCTAAGAAAAGATTCCAAGAATAATATACTGGTATAAATCAGTAAATGCACAGAAAATGCGTTTTATTTACAAGTACTCGTTGTGGATATTCGGGAATTTTTTAGCGCTCTCTCAGAATTATGGATATTCGGGACAAAACAAGGACGTTCGGGACTTAAGACCGTAGCGTATTGCTGCACGGCCCACGGATTACTGAGTGGTCAAAAAGTACGCACCTCAAATGTTATATTTATTTACACGATAATTGTTAATGATTACTTTTACTATTTAAATACCTAATGATCGTAATAACCCAAGTTCGTAGGTAATAATAACATGCGGCATTCGCTTTTTTCGGTTGTTTTCGTAATAAGTAATAAAATAGTTTTTAATAATCTTTTTTTTTTATTCAACGAATAATTCACAAGATTTAAGAATGTACCATTCTAATTAATTAAAAATGTACCATTCTAATTAATTAAAAATGTACCATTCTAATTAATTAAGAATGTACCATTCTGAGACCAATAGAAAAAATCTTTTTGAAAAAAGTAAGACACCCGGCAGGAATCGTCCCTGCATCTCCTGGGTTTACGACCCAGTCCACAAATTATCCACTATGCTACGAGGTGACATACTTATGACGACAAACTTTAACTATTGGCCTTTTAATACCTGCTCATCAGTATTCTTCAAAATCAAGCGACTATCGGCGATCGGTTTTGGTTTATTAAATAAAAGTAGGTATCTACTACTTCAATTACTAACCGACGTCACGGATTTCTCCAATATTTTATGATGGTACTTACTCGTACTTGCTAACAATTTTATATTAATACTTTTTCCAAAAAAAAAAAAAAAACTATGTATATTATTATATCTATATATTTCTATAATTAACAATTAAACTTATTACAAACCACCAAATAAATATTATATATTTACTATTGGAATGACAATACAAAATATTAGCATCTATAAATTAATTACCATTGGCTGCTAATATTAGGTAGGTACCAATATCCTAAGTATATAATATTTACCAAATAAATAGTTACTAACATACATATTAAATTAAATTAACTATCAGCGCATTCAAAAATAAATAATAGCATCGCCTTTATTTTCATAGAAATACCTAGATTAAAAGTAAAATAAAGACAAACAATGTTTAATTAATAATAATTTGAAATAATAATTATTTTTTACGTCATAGTAGTTGCCGGGTCACACTGTAGAATTCATATAACCGTTGGGATTTTGTGTCATTTATCAAAACAAAATGCAGTTATTTAGGTTAAAATACTCACTTCCAAAACTTTACTATGTTCAGGGCGAACTGGTGATGTATCAGCTATAAATGATCTCTTCAAATTTGATGAATTCACTATTAAAACAATAGTAACTTTAAAAACAATATCAATAAGACGAAATTTGAAAGATCATTCCGGACGGCCGAAAAATATGAAAGTGGGCGTGATTGTTTTAGAGCTGGACAGCGTGAATGTGGGAGCGAGATGCACGGCGTCAGCGCGGTTTGATTGGCTAAAAGTCATATTCGGGAAATAAAAACTGAGCCAGAGATTTATTTCGACCGAAATTAACTTGGATATTCAGGTACGAATAGTTGGACATTCGGGAGAACAACACGGAGTAATTGTAACTTAACATGGCGTATTCGGGTTTTTCAAAAAAATATCTCTGTTCCTAGATAAAAATATATTGTTTTTATAAATGATTTCGGTAGAGTTCGATAAAAGAAATTGAACTGTATTAAAATGTCGATTTCGACAAAAATGGATATTCGGGAAACAAATCCTATAGCGACGATCTGTCAGTGGTAAAGTGCACTGCCTGCCTACCTACGTAACCTAGTTTTTCCGTAAAATTTACTCGCAAAATGACAGTTCGTTATTGCATGGATACAGAAGGCGACGTGTTCATAACTCTTTAATTTATAGTTACCACATGGTTGTCGGTTCCTTAAGAGCGTACTTCAGTGAAACGGCAAATAGTTTTCAACAGTAGGTGCGACAAAATTTCCTACGGATGTGTCCGCACGTCGATTTGTTTTGTCATGTAGTCGGATGAAAATATTCTTAAATCGTGTAAAGATGACTAAAAAAAATTTACGTATGTACTTAAAAAAGAAAACATGTCAATGAATATACTATTATTATTAGTAATATAACAATAAACATAATATTCAATGGACGCATGTTGAATTTTTATGACAAATTATATTTCGTTCGGCACGCGTCATTTGCACAATCCGCGCATCGCCTAGCCACGATCTTTTTAGACCATGCCTCAACTGAAGAGCCTTAAGGAAAAATTGGTAAGTACGAATTGTGCATTGAGCTCTTAAACTAATTGGTACTTAGAACCTAATAACACCCCCATATGTGACACTTCCACATTTTAATGTCATCTGAGATGGCTTGAACGGTATCTGAGTGTTTTTCAATGTATTAGGCAACCAGAAAAGGCGATGGCTCTAAATTCGAAACATAATGGAATGGAATAATTTATGCGGAACGCTTTGCGCGGAGAAATGCGGCGGTCGATCCCTCGCAGTGCATTATTATTTCCCCCCCCCCTCATTAAACCGTCAAAGATTGCGTAATGAAATCGCAGCGCCGAGTTCGCTTTCTGCTCGCCGGGTTGTAAAACGCGGACCGTAAAACGAAGCATTGTTTCGCATAATTTACAATCGCGGCGTCGCTAATAAATACTGTTTCCTGCAGTTTCACGTCAAGACGGATAATAAAAATACATAATGCACGTAGCGCGGCCTAGGAATTTATTCGCAGATCGTGATCGACGTTCGTCCATCAACTTTAATTTGCTATCGCGTTTGAATTAATTCAAACCAACAGTCGCAAAAGCGCATTGAATCGGTAGCGGATTTTAAAAAATGCATTCACAAAAGTTACAAACAAAATAGAATGCATAAATACTTGACTAAACTTCATTCATTTATTAAAACGTACATATTAAATCAGTATCTCATTGACCAACTAACGTATCATCCATACCATAGAGGTATTAAATAAAATGAGGGGCGATCAATCGGCTTTCTGAATGAAGCAGGCTAACAATAACCGACAACTTACGAGAAATAGCAACGCGATAAAAAAAATGCAGGGCATCTCGGAGGATTTACTTTGGTCATTATAACGTACCCATATAATATAATGTTAACGTGGAAATGTTGCCGCAAATTGATTACCAGCCTGCCTTCCATACTTTTTCACCATACTTGCCTGCTTCACCATACTTTCATATAACCTGCCGCCCCAAGATCCATACATAGAAAAAAATGAAACATTAATTCTTATTATCATTTGACCATGTTCGATCCTAATAGGATCATAATATCGTCGTTCCAAAAGCAAAATGGCACTTGAGACACTGATGGTTTTGAGTTATGAATGTAGATTTCTCTCTACATTATAGGCAAAATGGCATTTGTGGAGTTAAATCCATGAAATCACAATTATTTACGAAAGACAATAAAGGTCACTTGTGTATTTGTAAACTAATCTTCAATAATTAACGTATAACAAAAACGTAACATGTATGTACACTACTTTTCACTGAAAAAAAAATTTAAATGCCTTTTTCTCAAAACTCTATTTTTGCACAAGTACCCTTTTGCTTTTGGTGCGACGATATGGGCCTCCACTCCACAAAGTGGATGTTTGTATTAAAAGATATTTTTACGAGAAATGGATTGTTCAACATATTAGGTACCTACATACTCTGTC
Source organism: Rhyacophila brunnea (assembly GCF_057557595.1). Lineage (NCBI taxonomy): Eukaryota > Metazoa > Arthropoda > Insecta > Trichoptera > Rhyacophilidae > Rhyacophila > Rhyacophila brunnea. The sequence continues at coordinate 9,905,281 of NW_028232816.1, read as the reverse complement.
ATAACGTCGAAACATGCATTGAAAAACAATTTGTATTTTCCAGACCTACGATTCCAACCTGGGACCCACGACATTATAAACCGACGCGTAACCCGGTCGGCCATCGTGGGCGTAATAATCAATTTAGCCATCGTTATTCTGGACCTAACACGTGCGATAAAATCCATTCTGTTGTAATGTACTGTAAGTAATTCAACATACATTTGCTTACATAGTGCACCGTAAGCTGTAACATCCATAGACAATTTTCTAGGGATAACAGCCTTTTAAAAGCTTCGGCAGCCGTACAACGTACCACCAACGTATAGCGCAGGGGAGGGCAAACTGCGGCCCGCCGGGTATTTTTTTGCGGCCCGCCATCATTAATTGTACTTCTGATTACGAATAACTTTTTTATATATATTTTAAAAAATATTGACAATAGATTAAAATTTGAAGAATTTGTTGTTTCGTTAATGTATTATCTCAGTATGTCTTCCTTGCGTCTCGTCTCACACTATGTAACCACTATTTTCTATGTTGAACATCGTGACACATTTAAATACTTTTAACTCTGCGTTGCAAGGAAAAAAAATATATGCCCACGATATGGTGAAGAGTTTGAATGGATTTCAATTAAAACTCAAGTTGTTCCTTCGACAAATATCGAATGAGAACGTGGACCACTTTCCAACTTTGAAGTTGCTGAATATACCAGAATATAAATTTGAAGAATATGGTAAAATTATTAAAGCTCTGAATGACGATTTTTTACAAAGATTTGGTGACTTCCGAAAAATTGAGACAAGTTTAGCAACAGTACGCGATCATTTTCAATAGATATTGATAGTGTACTGACAGAGCTACAACTTGAGATTATTGGTCTGCAGTGTGACACTGATTTAAGAGAATTGCATCGTCGTGAAGATAGGTATATTCAAATTTTACAGATTATGCAAGAAAAATGTTCGTTGTTTTTGGATCAAGCTATATATGTGAACAAACATTTTCGATCATGAACCTCAATAAAAATTCTTTACGATCAAATATCTCCGATGCGCATTTACAACCAGTTTTGAAAATATCAACCACAAAATTAACACCTGAATTTGAAAAAATGTACAACACTTTCATTCTTCTCATTAATTTTTTTGTAATGTTTATTTTTCGTTATAATAAATAGTGTATATCTAAAAATGGTATTTTACTTGCGGCCCGCCGCTCATTTTGAATTCTTGAATTTGGCCCTCCATCCAAAAAGTTTGCCCGCCCCTGGTATAGCGTGTACAGTGTACACTTTGTCTGGCTCGTAAAAATGTATCGCCCCTAAAATTGTATCGCCATGTTATATACATATTATGTTTGTGCGAGATGCTTTTTCATATTCCTAAGTGCGAAAGATACACATTGTTTTAAAGTTTAAACTGTAGGTAGGGTTCGCATGTATTCATACACGCAAACATGAAATGTATGTAAGTAAATATGAATTATAATGAAATTGGGTGATTAAAAATGATTCAAGCACATAATTATTATGCCTTGTTGCTGTGTATTATCGATTTTTGCCGATCAACTGTCTGTTGAATCAACTTGTAAGTTACACCGAATGAAGTTGAGGTAATTTTCTACTTTTAATGTATTAAATTAAACTGCGAATCATCCATTCAAACAAACGGAAACAACTTTCGTCGATTGTAATGCGACCAATTGTCGTGAGTTACAACTGTGTATTTGTTTTGTAAGTTCCTATGTCATCTTCATTCAAAAAACTTATAAAATAGTCAAAATTTCATTAACAAATTCACTTGATTCCTATCAATTTCTTTTTCAACATTCAACAGAAAGTTGATCAACAAAAATCGACATGAGTGAACGCGGCAATAGGAAATAAAAGTTGAATATGCGATTATAACTGTTTCAACATTTTGCAACTACGGAAATTGGTGATAATCGTATAGTCTGATACCCACGAAAGATATAAATGTTTCATAGTATTTAATCGTGTACACGTCCAAGAGAAACATTCAAAATCGATAATTACATTGCTATAAAAATAACAATAACATTTAAAAGTTTTTTTCGCTCGCTCAGAAAGGTGTCGTTTGGATTATTTCAAAAGCCTAAAATAAATGAAAATTGTCAAAAAATCGGCGTGTAGAAAGCAAGAATTCAAATTCATATTAAAAAAGTCAATCCTCAATCTCCTCTATTTCCATTAAAGAATTATATTCACTCTAAGTATAATCCAATGTTAGGAATAAAAATATTAGTTTTACCTACTCTCTGACATGATAGCGCCTTTACACGTGCATGGATTTACTGACAGCAATAGTGCGTATTTTATAATATCGTGACAATAACTATTTACACGTAAATGTGCCAACTGTCCCTCCAATCTCATTCTTCAAGACTCATCAAGAGTAAGCGAGACGCGATGTTACCATTTTATGGTACTACTTGAAAGTGAATGAAAATCGGTTAACCTCAAAATGAGTATAGTTTGTTTTTTTGCCGGCAGGTTCGCCACTATCGTTCTACTGCGCAAGCGCAGATCGAAAAAATCCTTACTGTCGCATGAAAATTCAGAAACTATCTTGATCATGCATGCAAGCTTGCAACTGCATGATAATACATGTTTACCCATACATTTTTTTGTTGCACCTACGTGTAAACGGGGTATAAATGTGCAAATTAAGAAAATGTTTTATCGCACTTACCTAGTTAGGTATGTAATTTAATATGCATAGATTTTCAAAATAGTAAATTGTATTAGGGTATCATAAAATGAGAGAACAATAATTTATTTCTTACCACGTTTGTTTATTAGATAAAACAACAATAAATAAATATAATTATGTCGTCTGGTTACGCCATTATAGTAATCAAAGGTAAAAATATGCAAAATCAAGTCTGTATACAACTAATCTACCAGGGAATCATAAAATAAAAGACGTAGCCTATCGGAGATTACTTACAAACTTCCAAGATACAAGAGAGTTCAAATAAAGAATGCAACAAAACACGCGGTCAACGACATCGCGCAACGACGACCACGAGCCGTGCAATATCTCGAAACAAGCACTTTGAATAAATATGTAGGTACATACCCAGAGGCTTCGAAAATGGTAAGGTTTACAAGATAAATGATGATTAATGTGACTAAATTGTACACAAATTATTTATACATATTATATTAAAATCAAATTAATAGGTTTGTTTCAGTTCCTTTTCTTACTTAGCATCAACTGACATCTACTTACATGATAATAATTACAAGATAAAAAGAACTTTTTATATACAACGTTTTTAAATTTTCTGTTGAATCATATAAACTAGGCTTGACGAATAAAAAAAATGTACTTGATAGAAATAATACTGAAATGTCATTTTGACATGTCATATTGATTTCCATAGTAACGCACGTATATATTAATAATATAGTTGCTAGGACCCCGACCCCAGCAACCAATAATGGTGCCGAAATAACTTTTCATACAAAACAGAATTAACTGAAAATGAATTCAATTCTACTTAAAGATGGCTAAAAGTATTTAAAAAATGCATTGGCATCGTGTTCTGATACAATATATTCTAAAAGTTTCAAATGTCTACCAAGTCGGGAAGTTAGTTAAAAATCGATTGCAAGATTTGTACCGGACAAATAAGAATACGAGCTAAGAAAAACGTTGTAAAAAATACAAAGTTTGTTTGTTCAAATTACCTTTACGGCCAATTCGAATTTCGAATTTTCACAACAGATCAAAAGCTAATAAAGTTTGCATATTTTGGATTCGATTTTAATTTGATGTTCTTTTGTTTTGTTTGACTTGGCTGTCAGATTTAATTTCAATTTTATTAATATGAAACAATTGTCATTTTGTACAAACAATTTGCCATATTGCGTTTAAAGTATAAGCTGTAACTAGCACTGCGATCCAAATTCAGTGTCGTGCAGCAGCCTAGCTGTCTATCGATGGCTTTGAAGAGTTAAAATACAGTGAATATCGTTACGTTGTTACGAGGTATTACAAGTAAGTGGCAATCGACACAGAGATGAAAGGAACATGGTGTAATTAGTACCCACACATATACATACATGGCCGGTAACACGAGTTCATACATAAATCTTTAAGCGGGCGTGAAAAAAATACTTTAATATATTGATTTTTCAAATTAAAACATAGCCATCTAAAAATAAGATTCGTGTATTTTTACTCGTTTAAGCTATTGGGTATGATAACGTTTATATTAAATTTCACATGGTATAATCTGTAGTTTAAAGTTAAGTTAAGTAAAGAAGTATGTCCGAATGATCGCGTATGTCAAATCGAATTTGCATAGTGATCGACGGACGAAGTCTGGCAACTCAAAGAGTAAAATATCAAACATGTTTGAAATCCAACAAGCCTGGTACATAATACACACCGATTTTTTTAGTTTTTATTACTATTCTTCTTTATAATAATGTTTCACGTCATGTTGTGAACGTCTTAAACTTATAATTTGTAATGTCCACAATATGTTTAAAAAAAAATGAAATTGAAATCAGAGAGGCGTAAGCAGAAATTTACCTGACGCCATTAGAAGAAGAAGAACTGGCTCGTAAAATGAATATATTTTTGTTTTCGCAATCGTTGTCAGCCCTGAATACCAGGCGCACAGAAACCAAACGAGGTGTGCGCCTAGCTGTTAGAACGTACAAACAGCGAACAACTTCGTCAGGTATATCGATTACTAATAAAACAGCCTGACAGTTCACTTCTGGTATCCTGATACTCATTCTCTCGCCTAATACGTCTGTCAGCCAAGTTGGCTCGACTTGTCAATCCAGTCGAAGTAAAAAAAAGTGATTACATTGTATAGCGGTTTGCAATTAAACCTATTCAATTGTATTTTTAAACTAATTAGAGTATTAAATTTAAATTACACCAAAATCCCGACTCGGTTTCAGTCTTGCGACATATTTAGCCCGGCCAAAATGTATAGAATAGTTAATTATAAGATTTGATATTTAAAATATAAATCATTCCCAACAAGCCAAGTTGTTGATTATTGGATTCCTCATCTTAACAGCACATATTATTATGTGCGAACGAGTTTAATTTGGTTTTATTCATGTACAATGTCAGCTGGATGCAAAACTATTCTAACTTACATTTGATTTTTTTTACGAGAGAGTTCTTCGAAGCAACTTACTGAAATTATTATGATTTTTATGGATAAATTGTAAGAATTATAATGTTAAGTACCTAGTAGGATTGGGTACCGGACGAAATCCCGAAGGCCGAAATCCCGAATGGCCGAAATCCTAAATCCCGAATGGCCAGAATCCCGAAAAATAAAAAAAATACAAACAGCTATAATTGCGCAATCTCAGCGCTTATCTTGAATTGCGCAATTTTTATAAGAGAGGCAAAAACCATTTTTGTGTTGTGTTGAGATTGCGCAATTATTGCTGTTTGTATTTTTTTATTTTTCGGGATTTCTGCATTCGGGATTTCGGCCGTTCGGGATTTTGGCCATTCGGGATTTCGACCCAAACCCAGTAGGATTATTGATAAAAAATGGTGCACACACTTGTCTATATAAATAACAAATAACTGAAGTAGGCCGTTTCAAAAAACTATTCTGCAAAACATTTCAAATGTGAGTTATAGTATATTCAGCTCACGAATTGCATTTAAAAGAACCACTTAAATTAAAAGTACCTAATCCATTGCAGATGCAGAATAATACTCAGTAAGTCCCTAAGGTACGCGCCATCTTTAAGAGGCCAATATCGGTAACATAGGAATGCATTACAGTATCCATAGTAACAGTACGTTATGTTGCAGATAGGGTATACGTTTTATAACAATGCACTTTCTACTACACTAATATGCCTCTTTGCCTGATCACCTCGCATAAAGTTGATGAAATGATATTGACTTGTATTAATAGTAATAAATAAATAGATTATAATTATAGGTATGTAAAAAAATATTATTAGATGTTATAATTTTCATCTTAGAGCCGGAGTGCAAAGTTATGAAGCATATACTCTAGTAAATCTACGAAAAGAGACAGTGGCACAGAACGACAGGATTTAAAAGACGGTCAAGACACGCCTAACGAAATAGAGCTAAATTAGTAACTCTGGATAGTGTTTATTGCCAAGTTAATCCAGATGATTGTGCATCGCGCTCTTAACTAAAAAGGTTCTGGGAAAGACATTTTCAACTCACGTATGTAGTAGCTTTACCGCAATATCAGAGACTTTATCAATAGTATCGTCATATTTTTTAACAGGCCTATCTAATCTTGTTAGTATGACAAACCAAGGGTGTATATAAGTACCTACTCTTGAGAGTTACCTACACATCGTTTACCTCCCTCTAGAAGACAGCCTATGTATCGTTATGGCCCACCACTAGTGAAACGTAATACGCTTCCAATCCAAGTCACATATAAAGATTTGTCGGTATGTGTCAACATGAAACACTTTGGTCGATAAGTACAATCTACATTACATGTTTTCTATGTGTAAATAATATCGTGTGTATTTTTTCCGGTTTCCACACTCACAGGGGCCAATTAGCCGAGATATGCTTCGAATATAAACTGCCAATCAATAATAGAAGCCAGTCGCGGACAGAGTACAAATTTTATTTTCACTTGTTAGTAGTGTTGCCAGTGCGTAGATTTTTGCTGTCATAATATAGGTATCTGACAGATTCGAATTGCAATAATCTGACAGTTTTTTGATTGCATAGGTACGCGACATGGACATGTATCATAATATTTGAAACTTTCTCGGTATATTATCGTAATAGAGTTTTGGGTTTTTCACCGCGAATTCTTCATTCTCCTCTCCTCGAAGTTTCGGGTTCGTTGCTGAGGCCATTCTCAGGAGATAATGTGTTGATGAAGAGTAGTGTAGGTGTATTACTGCGAACTAAGTAGGTATGTCAAAAAGGATCCGATTAGCTGAGAGCAAACGTTGCTCAGAGTAAAATTGCTAGTTTGCTAGTATGAGTAAAATATTTTTATTAGTCAGGAAACACATTAAAAATAATAATTATAAAATAACATTCTACTATTACTAAAATTTTCTATTATGGCTTGGTTTTCGCAGGGTTTAATTGAATTTTAAAAACTAACCTTGTAGTCCTATTTCAATGAAAACAAATACCTACGAATGACTAATGAAAATTTGTTTGCTCCTGGCTTCATGTAAAGTGTAAACCGACAAAAACCGTTTTTATTTAGACATGAATTTTATTTCAGCACTATTATAAGACCTAAGAGGTTGGACGAATCTTTAATATACGGCCATATACTATTTCCGATACAACATTTCACGGTGAATTATAATACGGCGAACTGCATACGTACAAGTTTCCGGACACGGATCTTAACAGCCTACCACCACCCTTCGCCACTACACATTAATAATAGTATATGGGGGTTATCAATTCTGGCAACACTATCTCATGACCGGGCACAAATTAGGTGGTAGTAAGTACCCACAGAGTTCAATTATTGAACAGCCAAGATTCAAATACCGGCGGGTCTGTTACGAGAATATCACATTTTTTATCATTTTTTTGTATACAACAAAAAAGCGGTAGCCCAGTATATTATTATCCGCGTTGTTAGACCTAACATCAGAAGTTGTAAGTATACGAGATACAAAATAATATTTGAATACTAGGAAATAACTTTAATGACATGCCATTATCATCTACGTTTAAAATGTTTAACTCATCGTTAGAAAAAATCAATGTATGCATTTAATTTCTTATGAAGTCGGTTTGACTAATGATAATCAGACTCAGCCTTGGTTGCATTGTGTATTTTTTCATGGGAAATGAATGTTTAAATGCCGAATATGATTTCATAGTGTTTATTTACAAGACAATAATTTTGTTATTAGTCACTTAAAAGGAACTGAAAGATTTAAATATAGTTAGTACGATTATTTGGAGTAGGTATGTCCGAGGGTAACCGGACAAAACAGAACATGAAAAAAAGGCCAGGGGAAAAATAAACATTCATTTTTGTCATATCTATTTTATTAATTAAATAGGTACCTATAAAACTTAAGTTATTAACGAAATACATATATTTTTTTATAGACAATGCTTCATTTTGGTCATGCACAACTCCACAGAATCATTAAATTCATTATTTCGTTGTAGGTATCTAGTCACTCAGGCATTTTGAACATATTAGATTGATTAGACGAGATATTATACCCAGTAACACACCCTCAATAGCACGACACAAATCTGGCTAGCTCACTTGTTAGTGCACGTACCATAGGGTGGTTATTAAATGTTTATAGTTTTTTTTGGAAATGTATACAATGTGAATTAAAGTCTTAAAGAAAATATTAAAATCTGTTTATTTATTTATTTTGTTATAAACACGGTCTTTATCATTTAAAACATTTCAGGGTTTATACATCTAATTTTTAACTTTATATAAAAAGGATTATTTATTTAGGAACTTATTTTTTGATATTCAATTGATAATTTTTATTTATTTAGTTATTAACTGGCACGCCATAAAGGAGCGTGGGTTTTATACTATATTCCTAGAGGAGCCGAATCGAACTCAACTATCCTATCAGAAGAGCGAAATCGAACTACATTACTATCTTATTAGAAGGACAGAATCGAACTGATCACACTACTTCTATTTCGGGAGAGGACCTATTTTTTAAAGCCTGTCCCCCTTCAGAGGCACCACCTAATTAGCAGTGCGATCGCGCGTATTATTCCTTAACATTTAATTTGTTATAAAATCTTATTCTAATCTATAAACAACTAGGTAAAATTATTTAAAACATAATTACGGAAGAAAGCTACGGAGAAAGTTAAGTATTTAAGAAGTTATTTCAATTTACAAATTATAAAAACATTGCGAAGAAAAAAATATATAGGTATAGGGATCTCCCGCCGAAAGATTTCTTCGTTCGTTTCGAATCGATATGAACAGTGCACACACACTATCAAAATAGTCGCCCGATTCACGCATATCGAGTGATTGACAGAATACGCAGTGCAGTGCGTGTATTATTTTAAATTTACAGATTTTATTTAAACACGTTATTTATTTTAAATTATAAAATGCAGCTACTGAATTTAATTATACAAAACAAAACTACTGAGTTTAATAGTAACCCTCTTCGGTAATTTTGCTATACATATTATTATATTTTAATGAATGCTTATATTTATTTATCGTAGTTCTCATTCTCTCCGGCATTCATCTCCTTTATAGTATATCAATTTTACATCTTCCTCACATACGAGTATACATAATTATTAATAAGATATTTCTTTATTTAAAACTTACGTGCTATGTACATACCATATTATTTGAAAACATTATTAAACAATTTAAATATTTACTTAATCTATTGACTCCATTCGTCACCTCGCATACTTGTTTCAATTTACCAAATTCTTCCCACCTAGTGTACACCAGTGCATACACAGGACGAGGACTTAAACTGAAATAGTAAGATAGATTGACGATTCTCCAAGGGATTTTAATTACGAGTTTTATAAAGCCGCCGGGGTAAAGATTAGGTGACAATGTTTGGGCCATCAAATATATATTATATTATCATAGATATTTAAACGGTATTTTATGTTGGTGTTACCAGCTTGTCGGAAACACTGAGTTGAGTCCCGTTTAATTGAGGCTTTCCAGCAATTAGGAATGCAGAAATTATAAATTTGATTTTTTACGGCGTATTGGAAACCTGTGTTATTAAAAATCTATACAACATAATATAGAGATACGACAATTTCAATATTAAATGGTATATTTTTCCTGAAAGGTCATAGTTCTATTTATCGCTGTTCTGTTTTGTCACTGTTCTGTTCTTTCAGGTTCTGTTTTGTCACCGTTCTGTTTATTCATGGAACCATGTCCGAGTACGACACTCGCATGCCAATATTAACAAGCTAAAATCGGATTAGGCGGACTACGCCTCAACTAAACTAAACACATTTAGAGACAATTCCAGAAGATATGATTAGTAAGTAACATACAATTTACAGACACAGAGAAATGTAGGCTGATAAAAATGCCTACACTCCTTGCCAGCGAAGCCCCCATGGAATAAAATAGGTCTGTAGTTGCTTACCTACGTATTTTGTCATAAATAAGTACTCAGTCATTCCTGGGAATGTTCACCTGATAACTATCTTAGAAATCGGAAGCATCAATCAGTAGTTTGTTCTCCCGAGGTATAAAACTAACCTGCCACAGGGCAGGTTCACCATCAACTCGCTTGTTATAGATATTGATATATTAAAGTTGTGTTAGATGAGTTTATGTGGACCATTATTTATTCTTAAAACAAGTCTACTTCCAAGAGATTGAATATCTATCGATCACTCGGAAATTGGAATATCTAGGATCATCGTAGCCCAGTGCGTTAGGCGCTGGCCTTTCATCAGGGGGATCCGGGTTCGATAGAGATAAATGTATAGGCATCATATTTTAGTAGGACAATTGACGAAAATAATGATGCAAATGTGTATACATAAATAATAAATGATTTAATATGATGTTTCAAAAAACACTTGTGTAAAATATTTCAAATGTGACTTAGAATAGTTCTTTATTTAAAAATTGCTAAAATGTTTGCGTGTTAGCCGTCTCTAGGATAACCTAAGTGAAAATTATATGTACAGTGTACAAATGTATTGTTTAGCCATATCATTATTTAACAATTGGATATACGAGTCTATTTTCTAATGCGTCACATACCTATAATAGAATTATCGTGTTCACCGCGTCGTAACTAATGTGCCCAAAGAACAGCGCGACTAAATCCCACGGGCTTAATAGATGGTACCAATGGTACCTACACAGTACCTACGTACCGCACGCACACCACAAATTAGCCCGACCATGCCCGTAATACAATTCCTCGCTATCTCGACAAGTATCGGGCAATCATAATCAATTAGGGAGAACCGAAACACAATCGCGCCGCATTAGTTCGCTGCAAGTTGGAAATCATTTTTGAGCTTCCGCCAATTTAAATGACATTATCCAACGAGTATGTCCACGATTCAAATAAGATGAAAGAATGACTTTTGACATTACAATATTTTGATATGAACGTAAAAAAACAAAAAATCATATCGTTGTACCCTACCCAATCGTCGCTGTAGGATTAGTTTGTCGAATAGACTAAATGTCAAATGTTCAAGAGACGAAAGACAAATTTCATTATCCTAAATTTAAATACATGGAGGTATTTAAATTGTTGTTTTACAGCATATGAATGCTGTATTCATTACAAAGTAATTTAAAGAAAAGGGTGGTTCTGGTCCATTTAGAATTTAGATACAAAGGATGATTCTGCATTAAAAGGTCGATTTCGACAAAAACGGATATTCGACAAACCAATCCTATAGCGACGCAATGTTGCCAACTGTAGTTGACAAAAACATGCCAGACTGGGTATGAAAACCTGAGCGTTGGAGCGGAGCTCGGAGCAGGAGCACGGAGCAGTGGACCAACGAGGTTTAACCCGGAGGAAAAGCGGAGCTGGCGCACCGAAAATTAGTAGTGCTAAAAGTGAGGTTATTTATCACTCAGCAGTGTTGCCGTATTTCAAATAATTGTAGTGTCAAATATAATATTTTCATTGGATTCTAGAACAAAATTTAATAATAAAAAAAATCATCCGGGGCAGTGGAGCACTACAAATTATCGGTGCTCCCGGTAAAACACCATTGCTCCACTGCTCCATGCTCCTGCTCTGACACTCTGGTATTAAGGCTATACCTCAGTTGAGGCATGGTCTAAAAAGATCGTGGCTAGGCGATGCGCGGATTCGGGTCGCGGGTGCAAATGACGCATGCCGAACGAAATATAATTTGTCATATAAATCCAACATTGTTCTGTTTATTGGTCTATTAGTAACAATAATAGTATATTCATTGACATGTTTTCTTTTTCAAGTAAATCGGTAACGTTTTAAGTCATCTTTACACGATTTAAGAATTAATACCCCCGTCGCCATCACGAAACAAAGTGACGTATTCACACCTCGACGTTCGCTCTCCGAATGCCAGTGAGTCCAAAATGTTGTCGCGCCTATAGTTGAAAATTGTTTGCCGTTTCACTGATGTATCGTCTTAAGGTGACGCATCAGTGAAACGCCAAATAATTTTCAACTGTACGGGCGACGAAATTTTGGACTCGCTGCCATTCACTGAGAGAAAGTTGACCCAGGAACACGTCACTTTGCGTGATGGCGACGGGTCAATTAATTCTAAAATCGTGTAAAGATGACTAAAAACGTTACCCATTTACTTTAAAAAGAAAACATGTCAATGAATATATTATTATTGTTACTAATAGAACAATAAACAGAACATAAAATGGACGTATGTTGGATTTATATGACAATTAATATTTCGTTTGACAGGCGTCATTTTCACCCGCCACCCGCAATCCGCGCATCGCCTAGCGACGATCTTTTTAGACCGTGCCTCAACTAATGCATGGCCTTAAGTAGGTAATATATAAAATAATATTTCCTAGGGAGCAACAAGAATTTCCTGAATCTAAGAAGATGGTGTTATAGCTCCGATATCTGAGCTTATCTTTACATTATGCTTATCAAATATTAATAAGCAGTACAATGAATGTCTCGCAATGCGTTTGATGACGATTTGATTTATCGCTCATTGTTTCAAACTTCCTCCCAACGGATATTGTTGTCTGAGAATGGCAATGTTTGTTTTAATACTTAGGTAATCAAAATAGCTTTACAATTCTTTATTCAGTTTAAATTCAGCATCAGAGAAACACGCATCAACTGTATTCACTGTATCAAACCAACAAGGTATTGTCTAAAATGTAATCTGCTTTATATTTTATATTATATTAATTAGCTTCAAATAAAATCAGTTTAAATATAAAAGTTGTTTATATGAGAATGATCCCGCCGTTCCATAACAATTGTATTTGACCAGAAATTATAAATAAAATTAGAAAAAACATGACACAAGACCGTTTCACGAGACACTAATAAGTAGATAATATTTACATATATATTAATGGCACCCAACTCGAGCAAGTCAGCAGCTACGTCTATCTCGGACTGCAGGTTACCATAGACGTAAGCATGCACGATGAAATTGCTCGAAGAACAAAGCTGGGATGGAGTGCTTTCGGACGTCTGAATAGTATCTTCAAGAGTGACCTACCATTATGTCTTAAGCGTAAAGTGTTCAACCAATGTGTGCTACCCGTGCTCACGTATGGCTGCGAGACGTGGACCCTTGAGAGATGTCCAAAGGCTAAGAGTCGCACAGCGAGGCATGGAGAGGTGTATGTTGGGCATCACGCGAAAGGACCGTAAGAGAAACGAATGGGTTAGGAAGCAGACAGGAGTACGCGATGTAATAGACGTTGCCAAACAGCTGAAATGGAGATGGGCGGGGCAAATTGCTCGCCGAAAAGAAGGCCGCTGGACAAATGCCGTCATCCAGTGGTACCCAAGGGGCACGAAACGGCCACAGGGTCGCCCTAAAAGCCGCTGGATTGACGAACTGGTAAAGTTCGGCGGAAATACGTGGTTGCGAATGACACAGGATCGAGAGAGTTGGAGGAAGCTTGGGGAGGCCTTCATCCAGCAGTGGATTGACCCCGGCTGATGATACAAATCGGTAAAACATGTAAATTGTACGTAAAACATTTCACCGTGGCACAGTTTCGCCGTGAGCTTTCTTATCGGAAAGAGATGGCCGTTTGGCGTATACTATACGGTCTAAAATTTTATTAGATTTAATATGAACATTAATTCAATTTTGAAAACCTAACCTAACCTGACAAATAACCCAGTATATCGGCTATTTTCAAAATTTGTTGGCTGCTGGCTCCCAGTAAAGTGTAAACCGACAAGATCACAAGATCTGTGTTTTATTTAGACATGAATGACAGTACTATACGACCCAAAGAGGTTGGACGGTCTTTAATAATACGGCCATATATTTTCGATACAACATTTCACGGTGAAGTGTGATACGGCGAACTGCCGACGTACAAGTTTCCGGACACGACAAAATCAATAAATGTAATAAATCTTCTAAATTGTTGTTTAAAAACAAAATTGGAACTAATTTAAAAGCCAGTTAGTTTACCTATGAATATTTCAAAATACGGCTTAATAATATATTTTATGTACTTGCGCATACAAGTTATTATCAGGCAAACATAATCGATTACAGTGAGTCGAATTGCAGAAGCATTAAATTTATTATACGCTCCGTTACCACTACTGCAAGATGAAAATTATTTCTCAAACATCAGCTAATTTAAATGATTCCGGAAAGTAATATTTATGTTTAAAAAAACACAATAAAAACATGTTCGTTTATTTTTTGCGCCAGGCAATCATAATCGATTACAAGGAATAATAAAACAATAAACGTGAACACGTATCAATAGTGTGTTATTGAAAATCATTTTAGAAACTCCTACAGTAATTGAAATGGCATTGAATCTCTTATTATGTGCGCACTCACGATATATTCAACTGACTTGCAGACGAAAATACACATAAAAAATGTGCAATAGGTATCAGGCGATCATAAACGAATATCAAACAGTAACACAACAAGTTGTGTTTCTCCTGTGTATGTTTTTCATTGTAAGGTAAATTAACATGAGTTTGAATCACGATTTCAACAAAAAAATATTATTATTTCAAGGAGTAATTAATGAATAATGTACGATGAAGGTAAAATCAATTACCACATAAAAAGTAAATCGTGTCAAGTTTGGTAGAAGTCATTGCCGACTAAAGTAGAAAGCCGATACATTCACAACGACTGGTCCTACTTTTTCCGCCGCTCCCATTGTTGTCTATGTATGTAATGTCACTGTTCTATAGAGTGCTCATACTGACGCGTCTGTCGTGTTCACACAGGGAATGGTTTGATTTAAATAGATAAGTTACATGATAAATAATACACTAGCATTAACACACCTTCTACAAAAATGTAATGCATACATCAATGTTACATATTTTTTGGAAATCGATATTACCACCGGTTTTTGTGTGAAGGACTAGTCTGACTTTGACAGCTGATGAATAACAGGAATGTATATTATTTATAAATAACACTGATAGTTAATACATTTGATCTGAGAATTTTTTATAATTCAATTTGAAACGAGAAAGGGCGAATCAATATGTCAAGCAATCAGGAATCTGATTTTGACAGCTGAAAAGTACACCACTCGTTGCTTGTGCAAAAAGTTATGCTCAGGCTTTATTAATCTAAAGATGGCGGTGTATAAGTACATAAATTACCCATAAGTATCTAGTTTACAACTGACTGTCTGGCGTTGAGTTTGAACTGTAGTCATACGTTAGATAGAATTGACAACACTTTTGACTGAATTTTTCTCTATATTTTCCTGTCCTCTATAAATCTTGGCGCATACTATGTGTATTCAAAGTGAATTCATTTATCATGTTCGCTATCTGTTTGTTTATACCTGGCACACTGCAATATGTCCACACAAAATATAAGATTGTTAGGTTTTATTACTAAAAAAAACTAGACATTTGTTAACTTATTATTAGCTCCACATTCATTGTCAGGCAGTACCTTTATAAAATATTAGTATGGTATTCTTTGACATCCAAAGTAAAATGGACATAATCGACTGCACTAGAAATTAAATATATCAATATCAGTATAGCAAACGCATCAATTAGTATCGCATAGCTGGCATAGCAGACAGAACGATAATATCTAGAATCTCATTTACGCACGTTCTGTGACATATTTAAATATCAATTTATAGCACAGTCGCGTGCGTGGTAGCATTGACACAAATATTCAATCACCACATTGTAGTTTTTGTGTGAATACTTAATGTGTTTTGCATATCATTATGAATGACACGAGGTTTGAGGATAAAAATAATAGTTTATAATTTCACACAAATGTAGCTGATACCACTACTTTCATAGCGCATTACGTTGATTCCGTAAAATACATTACGTGTCTGAAAAAAAATGAGTAGGTGCATTCTCATTATAGGGAACATAGCATTTGTCGAGCTTTTAATTTATTATTAATGGAGATGTGTAAACAAGGTCGTTACCATACAAAACCCATGTCAAATTAAATATACAAAGTTTCGGTATGTTATGTAAAATTAATTCGTCTTTTTATTCATTTAGAGCAGTGGTTTCAACTTTATGTTACTACGCCTCCCTTTATTTCAATAATACAAACACCTTTTTAAATAGTCAACAATGTACTAATACAAAATGAAAAAATAAATAAACAAGGTTTTACTAAGTACTTATATATTCATTTTTAAATTAATTTGTTTTTCATGCGATGAATGTGCTATTTTTAGCACAATCAATTTCAATAGTAGTCAATCCAAATGTATCATCGTTTATTGACAAATGGATTCTATCATGGGCCCCACATCCTGAAGCGGGCCCCGAGATCAGGATCTTTGAACCACATATTTAAAATATCTAATAGCTCTGAAACAGAACAGCGCCGCAGGCGACTTATTACTATTAATAAAATAATGTTAAAAGTGCATTATCAAACTAACCAAGAACTCAGTAAATAGATTTTTGTTTGCTTCAATATATATCTGGCGTAGAAATAATTTAAATGTGGATGCATGGCGAAGTTATTTTTTTTGTAATTTTGATTTCCAAAGCTCCAAATTTTTATGAATGCCTTCACTTTGTCTTTTTAAATCAGTGAATCAGTTAATGGTCCTTGTATTGATTTATTCACTCATTTTTTTTTAATTTCAACCAAATACAACAAAATTATCGTTCCTAAACAAACTTGCGCCAAATTTCGATTTGACCCTTTTATTCAGACTTCATTTTTCACGAGATAGCCAGCGCGCTTGACAAAAGTGTAGAAGTGAGGTATTAAAAATTTTGTCTCCATATTTTCAGACAGGTTTGTAAACAACCTTTTATAGGACTGTTTTTTTGTATAGTTTACAACTGGCGGCCATTTTATAAACTATGCATTTGCAAACCTGTGGCAACATTAATTTTTTCTTCAATTTTAAATAAATTCAACATCTACATATACAAATAAATATTTGTCACGTCACTTTCACTGTATGAAAATATGGATTCTGGTTTTAAGTGAATTGTGTTAAACTTTTCGCGCCTCCCCAGAAAGGCGCGCAGTCAGTTTGGAAATCGCTGATTTAGAGTTTATACAAATACTTATTATATTACTTAGATATATTGCAATCTGACCAGACTACTTTCTGTTTGTGGTCTGTTAAGATCGGACATAAATAGTGCACACTAAACTTCATTAGTCAAACATAATTGTTTCCATTGAATTAATAATACAATGTGTAGGACTGTAGGTAGTGTTTGTTCGTTTTTAAAATTCATGTAAACCCTGCCTAATCCAAGCCATATTAGATAATAGTCAAAAAATATTCGTTCATCTATAAAATGTGTAAAATTATGCCCTTAACCTATAAAGAGAAACCATACATCTTTTTAGATATTTTATAGAAATAGAAATCTTACGTATGGAAGGATCGGGGAATTTCGATTGCCACAAAAATGATGCTTGTGCAAACATTAGTGTTCTCGATATTTCTATACGGAGTCGAGTCGTGGACCCTGAAGGCAAGAGAACGGAAGGCAATTAATGCCTTTGAGATGTGGTGTTGGCGCCGAATGCTTCGCATTTCTTGGACGGAGCACAGGACGAACCAGTCAATCATCCAGAGACCTAAGATAAAGGAACGGCTCTCGACGATATGTTTGAGAAGAATTCTGCAGTTTTTTGGACATATTGTCAGGGACGGACTAGACAACCTGTAGAGACTGGTAGTTTTGGGTAGCCTCCAGGGAAGGCGAAGCAGAGGAGCGACCAAGTGAAAGAGCTAACTGGGGGCACCATCCATTCTGCCCTGAGAGAATCGGAAAATCGAGAAGGATGGAAGGTCTTGGTCGCTCAAAGGATGGCGAAATTTAAATGTGATCACGATCCTCAGCCATGAGTACACGACCACGAAGAGAGATATATAGAAGAATATTTTTAATTTATAATAGTTTATTTAGGCAGGGTTTAATGAATTTAAAAAAAACTGACAATCATCATCTATAATACGTATTATTAATTCAACGAAAACAAATAGGTATGATTGGTTTATGTGGTATGACTATTATGGTTTGGTTTAGTTAGGGTGTAACTGAATTTTAAAAACGAACCAGCACCATCTGCATATTGTAGTTCAGTAAAAATAAAATATAAGTATGATTGGCAAAGTTTAGTGTGCACTATTTATGTCGAATCTTTACAGCCTACCTCCACCCTTTGCCACTTATGTGTCCTCTTTTACTGTTGTATTTTATATATTTTGCTGCAATGAAAATAACGATAAGAAACTACGGTTAGTTTTCTTTTATTTTCTTACACTATTATATTTGTGTCGCTACATTTCAAAATCAGCCAAGTCCACATATAGGTATTTTTGACTTTTTGTGAATTGCTGAAGAACTACTGCTTTCTAACATTTCTGCATTATCAAAATGTGGAGTTTATTAATTGTAAATATTCTATACTCGAAATAATATAAACTTTCACCCTTGTGACTGTGTATTTGAGAAAACAAAAAGCTGTTTTTCTCCTATTCATATATTATGGAGTTGGCTGATTTTGAAATCTAGCGACACATTTGTATCTGCGGAGGATTGCGAATCACTTCAAGAGTGGTGATAAGACTGAATATATCGTCCAGATTACCCCTTCCTCACTTATGTTACCGCCCCAAAGGAAGGCAACGGAAAACAATAAAACCATTACGTCATTAGGAGTCGTGCAGGGTTTTAATTAATTTTCACGATGGTCCAATAACAAAGTAGAATATGGGACGAAGGGCAAGTAAGCCTGCCAGCTTTTCAGCGCGACGATGATTGATGACCAACGGCTTTTAGCGCGGGGGTGAGAGGGGGAGAATTATTAGTCCAAAGTAGGTGAACTCAGGACAACAATGTCCCAACTGACGTCACTTAAACGGGATCATAGAGTCAATCGAAAATGCATGACGTGTACATTTAAATGGCGATGACCGTTATCATTGTTAGCAATATAAGCGACGTATTTTCCAACTTTGCTATCGGGGGAACGACATAGTTGACTAACTATTAGTAGGTATGTTTATTTTGTAATAAATGGTTTGTATAATTTGGAAATTGTAGGGATGGCATTCTATTTAGTACATCTATGGATGGCATGCATCGCGATAATTCTTCAGAGTCAAGTCCGGACACACAACCAGCTTGAAAGGTGTCTGTTAAAATTGGAAATAAAAATCTAAATCGTCTAAATTCTAACAGATAAGGATAGAAAAATCTTTGGAGCACTTTAAATGACTTTTAAATTTGCAGAATAATTCATATTATTTTAAAAAAATAAAAAAATGTTTTGTTCGTCCTTTTTTTAGGTCAACAAACATGATCAATCACAGATAATAAGGGTGGAGGTAGGCTGTTAATATCGGTCATAAATAGTGCACATTAAACTTTGTTAGTCATACGTAGGTATTTTTTTTTATTGAACTTAGACTGCAATTTGCAAAGTGTTGGTTAGTTATTAAAAATCAATTAAACTTTGCCTAAACAAAAATCATAATAGTTTTAGTATATTTTGGGCGATACGGCTAAATTGTGCACACTTTTTCATTCATACTTATATATTCATAGTATTTTTTGACTATTATCTATTATGGCTTGGTTTCGCAGAGTTTAAACGAATTGGAGAGGTGTATGTTGGGCATCACGCGAAAGGACCGTAAGAGAAACGAATGGGTTAGGAAGCAGACAGGAGTACGCGATGTAATAGACGTTGCCAAACAGCTGAAATGGAGATGGGCGGGGCACATTGCTCGCCGAAAGGACGGCCGCTGGACAAATGCCGTCATCCAATGGTACCCAAGGGGCGCGAAACGGTCACAGGGTCGCCCTAAAAGCCGCTGGATTGACGAACTGATAAAGTTCGGCAGAAATACGTGGCAGCGAACGACACAGGACCGGGAGAGTTAGAAGAAGCTTTGGGAGGCCATCATCAAGCAGTGGATTGACCCCGGCTGATGATGATGAAATGAATTTTAAAAATTAATCAACATCATAATAAATGTACATTGTACTCATGTTTCAATGAAAACAAACGTGCACTTTTTATGGCAGATCAACAGCCTACCTCCACCCTTCGCCACTGAAGTATAATGATATATGTGATGGTCCCAATAACAGGAGGACACAAAAAGCATAAAAATCAAATTACATCAAATATCAAACACAAAGAATATATTGGATAGTTATTGAAAACGATTAAAAAAGAAAATAGTAATCCTGACTATACCAATTACTTAACCACATTTTAAATAGGTACATCTAGTAAGATGTCTACAAAATAATGTACATCTTGTTGAACATTTTATCCGCTAAAATTATTTACTTTTACATACTTAAGGCGGTACATGCTCAGCGTAGGTCAAAATGGAGCTTTTGTTCTATTTTCAAAGCACGATCCTAGACATACCTTAAACGTTGTAGATAATCTATTTGTATAATTTTGAAGCCTTATTATCCTTTATATTTATTTTAAACATTTGATGACTGCATAAAGTATTTTTATTACATAAAATAGTATTCTTTTAAACATCTCGCTCTAATGTTTTAGAATATAGTAATATTTCAGAACATAAATGTGCAGTGGTGTTAAGATTTTTTACATTTATTAATTTTTAAACGCATTTATAAAACCGTCAGTATAATTTATATCGACATTATTATAGTCAAATATTTACGATAAAAAATATATTGATAATCTCTGTGATCCCAAATTTGACAAGAATTAGGTATTTTGTTATTCAAAAAATGGGCAAGATTAACACATTTGAAGATAATTCTAAGGATACTAATTATAAGCTATGTCTTTGACCATTTAAGTGTAATAAACATCCTACGAATAATGATTGCTTTATAATAATTATTGACCTAAGAATAAGGTAGTGTTTTTTTGAAATACGCCATTTCTTTTGGCATTCCCCAGTGGTTAAGCTACAACATACGGCCGTAGCCATAAATTGACAAACTATAATTGAAGTAGGGAGTAAAATGATGTTAACGCGCGTGTTTGAACATGTACCGTTTAAAAAAAATTCGGTTAGGTATATTCAGGTATGTCCAGGATCATGCTTTGAAAATAGAAAAAAAGCTCAATTTTGACCCACGCTGAGCACGTCCGCCCTTGATAATGAGTCAATTTAAAAACCATAATTCGAAACTAAATAATAACGTGACTTATGAAAATCATTATTATGTAAATTGATCGAAGCCTTGTTGTCCTGATGTGCCAACGATGAACGTAATCGAGAACGGGGCAGGCATCTGGTGATTGGGAGGGGAAGTCCGTGATTAATGGCCGCCGGAATAAGGGTTGGTTCGCGCTGGGGCGGTATTTCCGGTCGGAACCCCCCGACGGCCGGCGATCAAGCAAAATGTTTGCATCAAATAACACAGTGGATATGCGATAGATATAATGGATTTACACGTGCCGTGGGGTTGCGGCGTTTCCCCGCGTCAAATTTACAAAATGGAAATGAGATGGGAAATGATACAAACACATACCATCATCTATTTGAGGGGTAGATTTTTTTCACCTATCATATTTAACCCACAGTTTAATATTGGTGCACACTACACAAGTACGTGTCAAACAAAATAGATTTTAAAAACTTCAACCAATTAGGTAGTGAAATTTCATTGTTATAGGCCCGTTTCAGACGGGACACCGGTGTTGCGCTCGATATTATATAACAGGCCTTTGTATTATGTTTATGAACGCCCCAGAGTTAATGAGTCGACGCGTGTCTGGTACACTTTTTCGTCGGCCGCTACATTCTCAAGCCGCCGATACACTTGTTTTTATTACCGCAGCCAGTTTAATGTTCTAATTAATAACTCGAAATTATGCGTTCCGCAGAACTCTGGGGCTTCTGCAAATCGTGTTAAGGCTAACAGTTTGAAACAATTTTGATATAAGAAAAAAGGGTTTAACCTGACCTCTTTTTGACAATGACAAATAATTAATGTGAACTAAAAAGAATCATCAGTAAAGAATGTCACCGCCTACTACGCACTGTTCATTTTATTTGTGTCAAAGTGTACTATTAACGTTATAGTCACAAAGGTGATTTATTGCTATAAGTACTATTGATTGCCGAGTGTGTGCATATTGACCTGCCCAAAAGCTTGATCAAAAGTAGGGATTGTAATACCGAATGAAAATAATTCTAATACCAGTATTTCGGTCAATATTAATATTTTATAGCACGGAGTCTCCAATGGCGTTGAGGGGCAACAGAAGTAAACCAGACATCGCGTAAGTCGACAAAAAATACAGCCACGTCAAACCCTCTTCGTTAATTAATAATACGTTTTGTTTCCACTTTCAACACCGAATATATCAGTATTATTTGATTTTTAAAATCGGTATTTCGGTATGGAAAAATACTGAGATACGGGTTTTGAAATGCCGGTTTGCAATCCCTAGTCAAAAAGTATGTTAAAATAACTACCTCATCAGATTAGATTTTTCGCACTACAACACTTTTTTTAGACCAAAAATATTTGTAAGAAGACGTGGTTTTTGTCTATAAAGGGCTGTTACGACGTATTTTGCATATATTATATCCTTGAGTTTCTAAAAAATATCCCAAAGGCCAAGCCAAAAGCCAAGCAAAAAAGGTCGGGAATCATTGCTATACATCCACCAACTACTACTTAGGGAAGGGTGACTGATTATGAATATCTATGTAAAATAGCGACACTCTTTGTGGATTTATATTAAATTTAATACCTTTCGATTGGTTGCATTCTTCTCAACGAAGTTATTTTCTATAACACACGAAACTTGCCGAGCATAGTGTAGCTGTAGAACGTAGATTTACCTGAAATAAAGAGAAAACAATATTAATATAAGTATTATGATGATAAGTAGGCTTAGGATTATTAGGTATTTAAATATTTTTTTTGAGCAACAGTTTTGAAACATTTAAGCCCTATTCGTTAGCACCTATTTTTAAATATTTTTGGATAATTACATATTTTTACATATTCTAGGTTTAGGCACATATTTTCACATAAACACAAAATGTCAATGTTCCTGCGGGTCTATTCTATAAACAAGCCTGTTTTCGGTCCGCTACGGCAGCTAAATAGGGTAGGACAGCATCAAATTATTAATACTTTTTGTAACAATTACAAAAAAAAAATACATATAATTTGTTACCATAAGTACTATGGTTTAACAGCACCTCTCTTGTCTGTGATAAATTTTGACAGTTTTGACAGTTCAGACGGCAAACTTATTGTAATTCTTACAATGAGTGTTAATAATTCAATACTTTCCTACCCTATTTAGCTGTCGTAGTGGACTAAAAGCAGGCTTGTGTATAGAATAGACCCACAGGACCAATAATTGTAATACAAATAAGTACAAAATTGAATAGTGTTTTAGATAAGAATTCTGTACTTCAAACGCTGCAGAATATTCAAGCTGTTTTAGGAAATCCATCAGATGCCTCAGATGTTTGAATTTTTTCTACTTCAGAAATAATTTTATTTACATACGCAATAATAACATCAGCTGAAGCTTTCCATGTATAAAAATTTGTTAAGATCAAATCGTCAAAGATTCACTTTCGGAAATTTGAAGCATTATTTTATAATTTATTGTAATAAAGCGTGTTCTGTTTGTGAATAAAAAAAAATAAACTATTGAAATATAGAGTCTGTATTCTATAAATTGGCGTACGCGTCACACGGAAAGCATTGTGCCATCGCGTTCAACTGTTGCAAGTTTTCAATGGGACGGAACGAGATGGATGCTGAAGCGGGGGGGGGGAAACCGGTAAGACAGCTTATAGAAGACAGACCAGGGAACTCGGACATAATGGGAACTGAAATACATAACGAGTAAGGCGATAGCAGGTAACCGACTCGAGTTAGGAAGAATCCGGGTTAAACTTACACACGTGTCAAGAATACGTTTTACGTCTAATACTGAAAACTGCTCTCGGTTTATGCATTTACACTCATTTAATGGTGGTGTATTACACACACTATTGCACGTGCATAGTGCGTGTTTCATTTTCGTAGGACACTCACACATTCAAAACCCTGCATCAAGATGCGCCGTATTGAATATAGCCTATCGGTAATCTATTTTAATCTGTTCTGTGAGACAGACTCTATATTCAATATGATTTATTGTAATACTTAGTTAAATGTTTAGCACCAATTTTTGTTTTTAGCACATAATTATGAAATTTTAATAACATATTTTCCAATTATATCTACATATTTTAGGTATTTATTATTCATTTTTAGCACCTAAAAATCCTAAGCCAATGATAAGCAACTGGTGCATAGAAGTAGTTACAAGACGTTGGTGATCTGATATGACTGGCGCATGATAGGGAGGTGTACTACAATTAAGGTTATACCTCAGCTGAGGCATGGTCTAAAAAGATCGTGACTAGGCGATGCGCGGAATGCGGGTCGCGGGTGCAAATGACGGAAGCCGAACGAAATATAATTTGTCATAAAAGTTCAACAAGCGTCCTTTTTATGTTATGTTTGTTATTGTATTCGTAATAATACTAGTATATTCATTGACACGTTTTCTTTTTTAAGTACATACGTAAAGTTTTTTAGTCATCTTAACACGATTTAAGGCTATACCTCAGTTGAGGCATGGTCTAAAAAGATCGTGGCTAGGCGATGCGCCGATTGCGGGTCGCGGGTGCAAATGACGCATGCCGACCGAAATATAATTTTTCAGTAATATAAATCCAAGATGCGTCCATTTAATGTTCTGTTTATTGTTCTATTAGTAACAATAATAATATATTCATTGACATCTTTTCTCATCGTTTTTAGTCATCTTTACACGATTTAAGAATAAATACACCCGTCGCCATCACGAAACAAATTGACGTTCTCGACTCGATGTTCGCTCTCAGACTGCCAGCGAGTCCAAAATTTCGTCGCGCCTATAGTTGAAAATTATATACCGTTTCACTGAAGTATAGCCTTAAGAATATTTTCACCCGACGCAATGTCAAAACGAATCGACGTGCAGACGCCTCGACTATCGCTCTCCGAATGACAACGCGGCCGTAATTTCGTTCTACATACAGTTGAAAATTATTTGCCGTTTCAGTTATGTACGCTCTTAAGTCACCAACCTTCGTACAGATTCGATTAAAATATCGTGGCGGGCTGCCGATAATTTATAGATTAGTGTTTATACCAATGTAGTCTCATCTATTTATCGTGGCAGGCAAATCCCTTCCCACGCGGAGCTTACTTGAGATATTGCAATCAAAATATTATTAATGTGTCGTAATTTGCTGTATCATTTTAGCTGAGTGTTAGCAGAGGCAGGCAAGCGAAGTTCAGCGCTAGATATCTCGCTTGGCTTAAATCTTGGATCGCTTCCAAGCGCGTTTAATGGGCGAAGCGGAACGTAAACATTCCGTAGACTTTACATAGAGAGCGGCTAAATATCCTATCCCATAATATACCCGAGAACTATTTACATTTTACGTGGATATCAATTAAGAACTGACAACACCATATGGCCCAGTGAGTGGTAATTAATAATTTGTAAAAAGAAATGAGAAACGATGAAGTTTGACTACTGATGAGTTCTTATTTATTTAAGAATACGAAACATTGTGGACATAACAAATCTAAATTCAAGACTACACAACATGAAATTTACATTATAACAAATATTACCCTCACAAGAGAGAAGAAGAGAATATAGAATATAATAATAACAGAAAAACAAATTAAATCAAAACATATTTAAGTACAATTTTACACAGAAAAATAAAATTTCAAAAACGAAATCCAAAGTGCATCACTGAAAATGTCTATGTCTTTAGGGAGCGCATTTACTAATCTTGCACCCCTCGCTAATGGTGCCTGATAGGCTTGACACGAGGAAACGGTTCCGATCCAGAATAAATCATGGCTGCGACCACGTAGGTAATTGGCAGGCTCGTGTAAATTCAAATTTATTAGGACACCAGGATTGGAAACCAACAAGCAAAAGTGTTTCAACAGCAGAAGAGACCGACGAGATTTAAGAGAGTGAAAAGTAAGTTCTGTTGAGTTATATGTAGTAATAAACCGTCGTCTTGGCTCCGGACGAATGCGGTGGAAAATCGCGGAAGAGAGGGTGCTTGGTGAGATGGGGTTTTGTTTCAGGATGAACACTGATTTATTGACACAGTAAAAATTACAAAAACGGTATACTTACAATATTCTGTTGACTCAGCGTACGGAGAAAGAATTTTACTTATCATTTCTTCCATTGTAAAACGCATGCTTAGGAGAGCAGTAGATATTCATTAAAAACTCGCCACAAAAGGCGGATACTGAATACCACTTTGTTTATTAGGGGATTGAACTTTGTGTTTCAGGTTTCAGGGCTTCACCATAAATCCAAATTCGTGGCGAATTGACTTGACGAACTAGAGCTGACAAGCTGTAATAATTACAACATTGCAGAATAACTTCGAGACAAGTAGTTTTTTTCTTTTAATTTTAAATGAAAAAAACAATAAATAAAAAAATTAAATAATGTGTAAGTATTCTATTGTCGAAAAAAACTTCTTGTCCACGTGTTAAAACTGTGAACTAACAAGCCCCTCCTATGCAGTTAATCGCACTTTTTTCAAATAAGGAACGCCCCAAATTAATGATTTCATTTTACGCTTCCGTGGTGTACGGATCTATCAATTATTTACATAATTTGTATTATAATAAAAATATGTCTACAACCATCAGGAGTGATGTTATAATTATTATTAGTAAATTTTTGGTTTATTGCGAAGAAAGGAGTCGATGCATTATTTAAACAAGCGTTGCCGCCATGACAGGTACGTCACTGAGAAGTCTTCTATATGCGACTACAGCGACTTCCGGTTATCGACGAGATGTTTTTGTCTAACAGTATGAGGTAGGTCACACTAGAGTAGGTACCTAATAATTCGATAAGATTTCAACTAAAAAGCCGATGACAGCGATTCACTAAAAGTTTCTCAACCAATACACTATTTTGTTACCCATCTTAAATAATTACTTATGTTTTGTTTCACAAGTACAACAATATAGGAATCTGTGATAAGATTGATAAGAAAAGGTGATCATTGGGTGTAAGAGGGACAGGTAGTAATTTTTTTAATAACACGCAATTTACTAAATACCTAATTGAATAAATTTATCCGTCATGTAAACAAAGTCCGCGGTTTTATGGTCACAAAGCTTAAATATTTATTTTACCTGATAAGCTATCACTTATCAGACCGTGTAAACATAACTTTCGGTAAATAGATAACACTGTGGGTACCCATGTATCTACTTACGATTAATATGCTGAGCTCTGGAAGCATGCTCGTACATAGCTGTGGCAAAGGGTGGAGGTAGGCTGTTAAGATCCGCCATAAATAGTTCACACTAAACTTTGTCAGTCACACGTACCTATTTGTTTTCATTGAAATAATACTACAATAAATTTACAGATGGTGTTAGTTAGTTTTTAAAATTCAATTAAACCTTGCGAAAACCAACCCATAATAGAATATAATAGTCAAAAAATACTCGTATATCTATATAATATGAAAAATTATGCAATTAAATCATACATAACATTGGATATTATAGTTTGGTTTAGGCAGGGCTTAATGAATTTAAAAAAATAAACCAACAATATGTATAATCAATCATACGAAAACAAATCTAGTATGAGTGAAAAAGTGTGCACAATTTTGTCGTATCGCCCAAGATATACCAAAACTATTATGGTTTGGTTTAGGCATTGTTTAATTGATTTTTAAAAACTAAGTAACACCATCTGTAAATTGTAGTATTATTTCAATAAAAACAAATAAGTATGACTAATAAAATTTAATGTGCGCACATAAACTTAGACTTCAAATTAAAATTAAAATAAATAGCGTTAGTGCAGCCCAGGGAACACAAAAATAAGAGAAGTGTGTTGCCTTTATGGATGAGGCTGTAAGGCTGTAGAATGTTAAATTCTTGAGTGTGAAGAAATATGGAATACACATAAACACGTGATGTTTGTTTTTAAATAGTTACGTCTGTATCATAATGAACATTAAAATTTCACGTAAACGAAACGCGCATTTAATTTTCGTAGCCACTCGGAACGCTATTTGTTTCATGCATTTTATGGTCCGACCATCATAAAGAAAAAAAACCGTATCTGGCTTCAAAACCTTGGTCCATTATCATCTCATTAATCTGTTCTTTAACATGTAATATCAGGTTTAAATCTGTCGGACACGCAGGATCGGCTGGATGAATGGGGGAAAATGGGCCTCGATAATTCCGTTCGGGCAACCATTTTAGGTGTGTACGGTTTACAGTTTACATTGTTCATTATTCGAATCATGTAATCAATAATCATAATTATAGTAGTTTTATAAAGTCCACATTATTGTAATCTACACCCATTGACATGTACCTAATTATTATTTTATTTTCCGTATCATATTACACTGGTCTGTTGTAAACATTGTTGCATAGTAAAAAAATATATTTCAAACTGAACAAAAAAGCTTGTCACAACGATGTAGGTACAAAGTTAACTCATGCATGAGTTATACTCATGCATACTAAATGTGTTACTAACATAGAATACCATATATAGCTGGTATAGTAAGAAATACCTTTTCAATTGACTGGGGGTAAAAACTTTGAATAGTAAATCGCGGAGCGGGGGCAATAAGGGTTTAAAATTTTAAACATAGTTAATTAAAGTAATGTTGTTTCTGTTAATATTACATATTTTTATTTATTTTGATGGACTCTAAAATATTAAATTTTAACAAACCAAAACCAGCAAAAAACAGCAGACACAAATAAACCTGTAGATTATCATGCAGTAAGTATTGTTACCGAGTCTACATCGGAAAAACAGCAAGCCTTCAATATGAACATTATCAGATGTGCAAAAAGCAACAAATTTTCAAAATTTGCGAACCGCCTAATTGAAAATAATCTCTACCTACAGTGATCATTTAATTTCGCATAGCTGAAGAGCAGCGACAGAGCACATCGTGAAGAGAACATGGCTCTTCCACGTAGACCGTCGGTATTTGCGCTGGCAATAACTATGTTTATATTGAAATCGTCTCTTCGGGCTATGAAGTCAAAGAACTGGAGAAATCTTTCAGGCCAGCAAAACCTATTCTGGAGAACCGACCATTATTTCATATTATAACATGGAGTTTACTTAGTAGAAAGCACGAATTATATGTGTTCATTTGGCTTTGTGATTGAAACCAATCCTGTAAAATAAATAAAAATAAAATTAGACACTTGCTTAGGCGAAGTTTTGTACTTGGGTCTTTTATATTGCTTTGTTGGAGCCTATCATTCATAAACAATGTAAGTGCGTACATAGTAATTACGACTCATAAGTTTGTACAGGTATTTGTTAGAACAAACAAACAATTAAAATTGGACCTGCCTATTTTTTTTTTTAAATAAGTAAGTTGTGCGACTAAAACGCGAATCAAATTGAGGTGCACGTCGCCTACTAACTGTCACGCTGTCGCGGCAACAATTTAGACTATGGTTTCGTCATTTTGCAGAATTTTCCTAATTTTAACTGTTTCTACGTGCCAACCGCTAAAAACAAAAACGTGATTTCGACATGTCGAAAATCGTCGGCATGCAGAAGATGATAAAAACGTTCATTGAGTCATGCAGATGTCGATGCAGTGTAGTTCAACGTGAGGTAACCTCATTATTGTTCTAGTGATTTCGGCAGATTTTGCCAACTGACAATGTTAGTTTAAAAGTTCAAAATGTGCTGCGGGGTGGGAGTATTAGTCTGATTTTAAACACCAAGAAAAACGACATTACACACCTTTTCCCGTAGCGGCAGTTTACTGTGACGGCACGTGATAGTTCGCGACATGCACCTCAATTTGGTTCGCGCTTTAGATTTTATTTGCTTGAGCGATTTTTTGCACTTGGGTTTTCTGTATTTTTTTCGAGTCTGTCATTCATAAACAATGTTCTAAGATGCAAATATTAAAGACTTAATACAGTAAGTACGACTTATAATTATTTAATATGGGTATTTATTAGCAGTAATTAAATAATTGCAAACAAACGACAATTAACAAAATTGGTCCTGCCTATTTTTTTTAATAACTAGGTTCTGCGACCAACACACGCTAAAAGTGTAATATGACTATTTCAACAAGATTTCAACCCTCTTTCGTTTTATTTGTAAATAAATAAAATTTCTTTTCTTTCTATCTCTGACAGAAAACTACCAGGCGCGCAGAACACGTAGGAGGTATCTAACGAGGGTCCACTTAAGATCGTAATTGAGTATTATCCGACCCGTGAAGGGTTCGGCGGTCCGGTCTCGGAGACATCCGCAGCCAAAGCGAATTATCTCGGCTTTTAAAAGTTTACATCCAGTAATTTCCTACAGCCCTAATAACATTTCGCAGTTCTGGCTTTTGTTTTGCTTATTCCCCCATGTACATTTCAAGCCGCACACGGCGGGACACAAGGCGGGAATGGTGTCTGTGAGTCTGTGGTATTTTAGTGAACATCTCAATGCTTTTTATACATGAGAGTAATAATACAGTCGAACTTGGTTATTACGATCACGGAAATAGCGAGATCTCGGATGTAATGAGAAAACATTCGTTGACATTTTAGTTTATGGTTTTCTCCATATATTTATTCACTTTTATAATGAGCTACTTCTCGGGTATACCCAGCAAAACTGTTAATGTGTCGATCGTTTAAAAACAACATTTTCGACCGTAACCGATAAAATCCGACCGTAGACGGATGCCGCCGGCATCGGATTACGTTTATGACACTAGTTAAGTGTCAAAGTATCTAATTGGTGTTTTCGCCGACAATATTGAAAAATTATCCACGCATATGGTTGAAATTTCATGTAAAAAATCCAAGCTGAAGTCAGTTCATTACAATAAACCACTTCTTTTGTAGTTTATGAATGCCATGCTTGTTTCAGGGAAAAATTGTAATTGTGTAATTTTGTTTGAATTGCGACTTATTGTGTTAAATGTGACCGCTCATTTAAAATACCTATTCTCTAATATAAAGAGGCTTATAACGAGCAAATTCAGACGGTCCCATCTTCCTCGTAATAACCAAGTTCGACTGTATATTATTTACAATACATTTAAGGACGAATGAAGGACATACATGACAAATTTGACCGCAAAAACACTTAACCACAAAAAAAATATTTTTAAATTACCGATAATAAATTTGCGTCAACTTGATACCTAAATACTGCGATTTTTTCCATTGTTCATAGAGGCAAATGCACAAAGTTCATTCAAATTTTTTTTTCAGATTCGGTATGTCCCTGCCAACCGCTGGAACAAGACGTACGCGTTTTTTATTTTACTTCTCTCCTGTGCACACTTGTATAAGGAGAGAAATAATATTTATACGCGATTTAAATACATACTCTTAAACTCTTTCCCAGCACACACGTTGTGCAAACTCAATATCTTGTACAATTTTTCTAATTTCTACTACGTCAATAAATCAGTTGTTCACCATAATCAGTGTTCATCCTGCCCCCCCTCGCCAAAAACATTCCACAGTGCTCCCGCGACTCCATACAGTATTCTTTCGGAACCACGAGGGCATTTTGTTAGTAGTTAAGTATAAGTAGATAAGTATATTGGTTTTTAACTTTCAATGGAACCGAACTAGAGACCGGACCTTTAAAAAAATTGGATGATCCAACATCTCCGATACAGACAATCACAGAACAGATAATAAATAGAATTCTGATAGGCTAATAATACCAATACAGTAAATTTTGACGCAGGATTTTGAATGTGTGAGAGTCCTAGGAAGATGAACCACGAATTGTATACGTGTAATAGTGTGTGTAATAGACCAATATTAAAAGAGCGTCAATGCATAAACCGAGAGCAGTTGTCAGTATTCGACGTATGACGTATTCTTCACACGTGTTTAATTTTATCCCGTATTCTTCCTTACTCGAAATCGGTTGCCTGCTTCTCCTTACCCGTTAGGTATTTCAGTTCCCATTATTTCTGAGTTCCCTGCAGACAATATTATCCATCAGCAGTGGAATACAAAAAAAAATCGGTGTGTGTACTTATGTACGCGCGTTAGAAGTTATACTTCTTTGGCGTAACAAAACAAAAACAAAACTTGTGATAACCTAGATTCTTCGACTAGCTCTTAATTATCTTGTCAAATTACACACTCAAGAAAAAGGGCCGCTTATTGGAACGCCGTTGTTTTATTTATATACACTTAAACTTCTATTATTAAATTATATAATTATTTGTCGTTGTTTTTATTCTTAAAGTAAATACTGTCACTCTGACGTTTAATCGTTTGTTTACGTAAGGAATTGCAAATGTCCGACAATAATAAACGGAACAATTCTACTATAAAACTTGCGTTTGTATACAGCACAGCTGACTGATTCGCAGCTACCTTCATACTGTCGCGCACACTTTCGTGACGGTGTGTATTAGAAATTATTCTTAAAAGAATTAATTCTTAATTCTTAGAATTATTCGTAATTTTGTAGGTATTAGAACATTTAAAATTTTAGTAAACGGGTAACGTACAATGTCAATAATAATTGACCTTTGCTATGCTGATTGATTATTAGCCGTATTCAAGCAATATCGTAAAATGAACGAACACAGTGTCAAAATAAGCCGACAAATTTAAAAAAATCAGTGATGTCTCAATTATTTATCAATGCCCGAGATAAAAAAAAAAACACCGTAGGTACCAAGAAGTACTGCCGGCGAACATTAGCGCTGCGCAAAAATACAAATTTAATATCTCAATTTTTGCCGATTGCGAAACATTGACGTAATAACTCCGAAAGCATTGTGAAAAAGCGAAGCGTAATTTATTAAAAATTATACCCGAACGACAGCGATGATAAAGGAACGAATAATATTTATCTTGTACAAAAACGAAACGTCAATAAATAATTACCTGGCAAACTATTTATTGTAAGCCGACATTAGCAACAACAGTCGCAAAGTTCTCTCACGCAAAAAAAACTCCAAAATAGTAATGTATATTATTATAATATTTTGCGTTGAAATTTACCTAAATGGCCGTACATAAAAATGGCCATTTATATTATGTTATAACGACCAGTGGTGTCCCTAAACATGTCCCAGCGAACACCTTCTTCGCATTATTAATAAGTTTAGTTACCATCAATCCGAAATATGTATGTAGAAACATCTTATGCAGGCGTAAATAGTACGAGGACAATATAATAAGTCGTCCGATTAGACCAGGTGTAGTCAACCCGGTGCCCTATGTTATAACTTGTGACATGAAGCCACCCGACGACACGACGTAATCGTGATGTAAGCTCAATACGCGCATCGAGGCGAGCCGCACAAGCACACGGCTCACCGTAAATATTATTATGCTGAAACACCTATTTGTGTATGAGGACAATTAATAACGCCAGTATTTGAGTAGCGTTAATTTCTTGAATGCTATTATCACTCCGGTAGTACGTCACAATGATGTCATATAACGTCATGTCGACCGGGCGACTTCAACTCGCAAGTTACAACATAAGGCCCCTGGTCCCTACCGCCCACTAGTGGACGTATCAGCTTTCATGGAGGGCGGTAGGGGTAAGAAGTCTCCATTCATCATTAACTATAATAATTTGAGCCGTAAACAAGATCAAATCCAATTCAAAAAACGATAGAATGTTTCGACAGCTTTTCCAGGACAATAATGATGCAAAGTATAAATAAAAAGATAGATTTAACTACAGTAAGTTGTTTTATAAAGATTTATTCTGCCAAACTTAGCGAAAGTTTGACATAAAGTATTTGCTTAATAAAATTATTATTATATGCTCTAACTTGTTGTAACTCTGCTTTATAAATTTTATAAAGTAAAGTTACTTCCCTACTTTATAAATCACCGTTACTGTGGAACCGGTGGGCGGTTAGAAAATTTTACTACTAACAGAGATACAAAAGTGGGCGGTAGCTATAAAAAGGTTGACTCCCCTGGATTAGACCAATCATTAGTCTATGGTGCTCTGCTACTGACTAACGGACGATTATCGAAGGAGTAAAAAAGTCCAGCATTGACACTTGCGGTAATTAAAGATATCATTACGTCTTTCGATAATCCCGAAATGTGTTATTTACATGGAGATTTGCATACAATAATACCGATTGTGGAAAGAAAAAGGGCGTAACCTTCAGTTTTTTTTCAAAATAGGTTTTATTGCCTAATAATGTTGTACATGACTGCACATGTACATGACATACACGTTGTGTCCAGAGGATGTAAGCTGCAATTGCCGATTTGTATCTAAATTTAGCTAGCAACGTGGGAAAAACGAATTAACCATCATTTTTGTTGTTGTTTTTTTTTTTAATTAACTCAATAATTAATATTAGATATGGAATATAAAAACCAAATTATTAATTATCATGCAACTTTGACCGAAAACCATAACAAAAACGTTTTTGTGCCTCTTGTGAATTTTTATTTGTGTGGATTACGCCCTTTTTCCTTTCCAAAGAATATGAGTGAAAAAACAAAAAAATCTTTTCTTTTAAGAAGTACATACGTGTAAGTAAATCTATCGTTTTACAATATTGTGTAAATTAACAAATTAACGGCCCTCATGAGCATGTCCCCCCTTAATCAATAAAAATGTCTATCGGATTGGCTACCAGGGATTCTATTATTACCTAATTATTACTTATCGTAGTGAGATAAATTAATTATTTTTTGTCAATTTTGAAATGAGTTTCTGGTAAAATGTGGTGTGATCTCAGAGTAATAATTTAAAGAGAGTGGGTTTTGTTTAGCAACATGAAGCTGTGTTTCATGCGTTTAACGCACAGTAGAACCTCAATGTTATTATTATTAACTTAACTATGAATCGTTATATCATCACGTTGCTTCTCAGTACGGCTACCAAATTTAAACACAACATAGTTGACCATATTTTCTACCAAACTAACTAAAAATAGTTACCACTAACTATATTTAACACAAAAACAATCAATTTCAGCAACACGTGCTTGCATGCATTCATTCGAATCGACATTTACTGGCGATGCGACAAAAAATATTTGTAGAAATTCTATCTTACTCGAACGCATATTGCGGAGATATAAGCGTGCCGAATGCTCTCTCACTCGCACTTATGGGTCGTTTTTATTCAGGCCTAGGGTGTGGATTTTTTAGCATTTTTTTCGATAGGCAAAAGTATTGAAATTTTATCTTCACAAAACCTAGCATTTTTCCTGCCAAATAGCTTAATTTCGTACCCAGTCTGGCATGTTTTGTCAACGTCAGTTGGCAACACTGGGCTTCACGGCAGAGGTGTTTTATATAGCTAATTGCAGTGTTGGATATTTTAATAAGCTTGCCGGATAATATTTCAGCGAACTCTTTGTCGTGATGTGATGATAATGGGGACATCACTGTTAACGACCGGTGACAGTTCACTCGTACTTACGCGGGTAAACTACGTGCTTCGATATTAAATCAAAATGGCCGAAATAATCGCGTTTTTCTGGCAAACAGTCGTTGGACTATGAACGCGAAAAGATTGTGGAATGTAAAAAATAAACAATGCATGTGAAAAAGGCTACAGCGGACAAATTATTAATGATTTCGCTCGACAAGGTACAAAGGAATGAATGACTGTGCAAATCTAATCTGACAGCTTGGTTACACGTAAAACAAGATAACTGATCGCACTGCTAATGTCTCGCAGGTCTTTATAATCTGATTAAAAAGCATTACATACTAAACAAATGTATAAATATAAATGCATTATTTTAGGTTAAGGTGAAAACAAAACAGCACTGGTGACTTGCCAGTATTACTACGGTGGGAAGAAATAAACAATAAATTATGGAAATGTCAGCAGAAACTTTTCTCTCTTATTCGGACTTACTGAAAACCACTTTCATTAAAAGTCAAAGTGTGTTGAAGGGCAACCGATTAATTGGCACAGTATAAAGTGGCTACGGTATGAAAGACTACTAGGTGATATAAAATTCAAATACTCTCTGAATGATGAGGAGCCCTTCAGAACAATGAAGTATTCGAGGTAAAATTAATGGTATTCAGTGTATTTTTAGTATTTTTTTTAATACATCCACTTGAATTATTAAATATTCGGCGGGTTAGGAATAATTGTCGAGTATTGACACATTAATCACAAATTGCATCCCACAATCACACATTTTAAAATGTTAATACTCTTGAAGTTTAATATGTGACTTTTTTACTATTAGAGAAAATTTGTAACGTGTGTTTATCTCACTTATCTAGTTGACCTGGCACGCCTTTTGTAGAATATAAAATAATCTAAAAAATATTTTTCTTGAGAAGGAAAGCTTTAAAGAATCGCCTAGTGTGGAGTCTTCGCCACTGAGTAATAATATAGAATACTTTCCAATACGTTACTATTGTTCCTAGAATTGACGATGTACACCTCTTGAGGGTAGTATTTTTATTGTTTATAAGTAAGTACTAATGATCTATTATCAGGCTTTGACGATTTATTTTAATATGGTTATCGAGTGTATTATTATTAATAAGATAGGGTTTTTATTAATTAGGTTTTTTACTAACTATTCATAATTTGTTTGTTGTATTTTTTTTATTGTTGACTTTTGACTTGATAGGTAGGTAATGGAGTTTTTACCTACTTTATTGTATTGATTTATTATATAAGCTGGAGTTATCTATTATATATAGTTAGTTATCCATTGCAATATACAACACTTTGAACTTTCAAGTTATTACTTAATTTCGGCACCAATGCATTCGCATCTCTTATACACCTGTTTCAAAGTCCACGGACATGATTAAATAGAAACGCCAATCATAGCGTTTCAAAATATTATCATATTATTGTAATTACAGATGACCCTCGGGGCAAAGTCAGTGGTGTACAAATACTAAACATACTTAAATAAGCAAAAAAAAGGCAATTAAGAATATGAATTATTGGGTTTCACCTCAGATGTTATATGTATGCGAGTAGGTACCTACCACACAAATAAGTCTACCCACATTGATCAGCGATTCGACCCGCGGTCCAAATGAAAACTGGATTTCGAAAATCATAGGTGTGCCAATTGTCGGGTCATATTAGTCGGACTCGACCTGGGGCGTGCTAATTAATAATGTTAGCTCGGTCGCACATGTTCACTCTTCAACAAGTCGAAATTGTCGATATGATTTTGGTATTCAGAAAACACGATGTGTAACTTAAGGTGATACATCAGTGAAACGGCAAATAATTTTCAACTATAGGCGCGACGAAATTTTGGACTCGCTGCCATTCGCAGAGAGAACGTCGAGCTGGAAACACGTCAATTTTTTTCGTGATGGCGACGGGCGTATTAATTCTTAAATCGTGTAAAG
This sequence comes from Rhyacophila brunnea, assembly GCF_057557595.1. Lineage (NCBI taxonomy): Eukaryota > Metazoa > Arthropoda > Insecta > Trichoptera > Rhyacophilidae > Rhyacophila > Rhyacophila brunnea. Next base: position 9,867,684 of record NW_028232816.1, on the reverse strand, counting down.
ATGACTAAAAACGTCACCCATTTACTTTAAAAAGAAAACAAGTCAATGAATATATTATTATTGTTACTGATAGAACAATAAACAGAACATTAAATGGACACATGTTGGATTTATATGACAAATTATATTTCGTTTGACATGCGTCATTTGCACCCGCAATCCGCGCATCGCCTAGCCACGATCTTTTTAGACCGTGCCTCTACTGAGGTATAACCTTAATGTATTGACGCACATAGCATTGATGCGTCATTTTTGGAAGAAGAAAAAACATCTTGTTGTATCTAATAAATTCGTTTCGGCTAGCCACGTGACGTTACTGTCCCCACTCCCCAGCATGGTCCCGCCAGTGTGCGCGGAAAAGAGTTGCAATTTACTGGAAATTTTAATTTATGATCATGTAGCAGTCGTGACTCGTGACGATTTTGTATGAGTAACCGTACTAAAAAAATATGAATTATTTCGTTACGTACTTAATTACATTTGATGCGCCCACAGTTTAGTAGAGAATAGAGTGCTCACATGCTAGTGGGTCTTCCTTGTGTGAAAATATAATTGCAGGCACGATTAGAAAAAATGCCCAATTTCACCACATTGTCCCTGGTGTGCCCCACCATGGTTATAAATTATATTGAGGACAATAAAATAATCGATTTTAGTAATTATAATATTGTCACTTTCTCAGAAAAAAATAGTTGTAGTTTAGTGATGTCACATTATTCCTACAATCCACCTACACCATATATATATCAGATCCTATCCCCTTAGGGCGTATCATTGTAGATCGCAATGATTTCACTGACGTATACAATCGTTTGTGTACGTTCTTACAATTAGGACTTTGGCCAGTAAAAGTGAGTGTTGTTACCTAAAAATATACTACGCAAGTCAGTGTTGTGTTTCTAAAAATACTGGGCCGAAAATAAAATATAGATCCCCGGAGTGTTATCTTTTTTTAATACTCTCCAACTAGCCAGCCGGGAGTCTTCGCTTTTGCGAGCGATCGCAAAAAAATTGAGGTGGGTTAGTAACAGACATCGCGATTCTATCACAATAATTTATCCCGTGGTTAGTATAAAAGAGATTGGTTTAAAAAAAGTTCGTAACCGATCCAGAATAGGAACTTTTCAATCTCATCAAGATTTCAACGTTACATTTATTATAATAATGTTTGAGTAAATTAAATTCAAAAGGGCTTCTCTCCCTCATTTACATCATCGATTCTCAAAGCTCATAAGCCGAGACCTTTGAAGCTTTGTAAGGTATCACAATTGTATAACAAAAATAAATGAGAGAGTGTAACGTAGTACATGTAGTAAGTAATACATGTCATAAATTCGATTAGGGAGAATCTATTCCATTCCTTAACAATATAAAAATTAAATATAATAATAATAAATATAAATATAAATATAATAAATTAAAATCTGAATTTATATCAATTTAATGCAGTGGCTGTTTTAGGGAGGTGGAGGTTTAGAGGTCACCTTGTAAATCGACTCTATAAAGGAAAAGGGCGTAACCCTCAGTTTTTATCAAAATGGTTTTATTACTTAATAACGTTGTACACGACTAAATAATAGACGTTGTGCCCAGAGGATGTAAGCTGCAAATGCCGATTTATTATCTAAATTTAGCTAGCAATTAAAAAAAGGAGGTGACGTGGGAATAACAACTTAAACATAATTTTTGTTGGTTTTTTTATAATTAACTCAATGATTAATATAAGAACACGGATATAAAAACCAAAATTATCAATTATCATGCACTTCAAGATTATGTCTATTTTGTATTCTAACTTTGACCGAAAAGCGTAACAAAAACGTTTTTGTGCCTACTGTAAAATTTAATTTGTGTGGATTACGCCCTTTTTCCTTTCCAAAGTCGAAATGTTTTGACTGCCATTAATAATTTAATAGTAATATTGTGACAGTTTTTTACAATTCGTTCCATACTCAATTTATAAAAAATACGCTTATTTTACAACGTTTTTCTTAGCTCGTATTCTTATTTTTCCGGTACAAATCTTGCAATCGATTTTTAACTAACTTCCCGACTAGCTAGACATTTGGAACTTTTAGAATATATTATCAGAACACGATGCCAATGCATTTTTTAATACTTTTAGCCATCTTTAAGTAGAATTGAATTCATTTTCAGTTAATTCTGTTTTTTATGAAAAGTTATTTCGACACCATTATTGGTTGCGGTCTGGGGTCCTAGCAACTAAATTATTAATATATACGTGCGTTACTATGGAAATCAATATGACATGTGAGAATGACATTTCAGTATTATTTCTATCAAGTACACTATTTTTGATCGTTTAAGCTAGTCTAGTTTACACCCACGGTGGCCGCGCGGCTTAAGAGCCGAGGCACACCGGGCGACTCTGGTCTCGAGACCAGACCGATGTATGCTTGCTTGCGCGACTACTGGGCGACCAGGTGTGGCATGGTCATTATAACTGCATACATCGGTCTGGTCTCGGCGACTGGTCTCGATACCAGAGTCGCCCGGTGTGGCTCGGCTCTAAGTGATGGACTATAACGCCGTGGGTCCCAGGTACGAATTCTGGGTCTGACAAGTACACATATTGTTTTTCAATTTGTGGGTGTCGGGGTATGGACCTAATATGTTGAGCAAGTGGCTGACATCCATTTCTCGTAAAAAACAAAATCTGTCAATACAAACCTCTACTCTGTGGAGGCCCATATGATCCTATTAGGATCGGACATGGTCGAAAGAAGAAACTAGTCAAGTCAAGTTTATATGATCCAACAGAAAATTTAAAAACGTTGTAGGTAGGTATATAAAAAGTTCTTTTAATCTTGTAATTATTTAAGATTTTAGCACTTCTGACAATGCAACCCGGCATCATCTGCACAAAGAAACGCTGATTAAATCGTTTCGGGTAATAATCTCCGAATCAAATCCCCCCCCCCCAGCCGACAATGAAATCAATAAATTGAGTTTTATTTATCGCCACAATATTTGTGATCAAAAATAATATACCGGTTTTCGACGAATAGAGAATAAATTGATGTCGTAAAAAACGCCTGAGAGAAAACGTTTAAGGCCGGGCAATACAATATGGAAATAAATCATTGGCGTGATTATTATTCATAAAAAGCAATATTTTTATAACGCTCGGTGTTAATTACACCTCGGAATAAATTAAATAATACTTTAAAATGAGCTCACGCAAGACCGACCGTTTACCGGTTTTAGATGCTGTGAATATTATTTTCGTTCGGCTAATTTACCTGTCAATGACATCAAGCTATATCCTACGTCACTCGATATTATTCCGCTGAAAATACGCAGGTATAATTCATTCGCATTAATTGAAAAAAAATACTTACAGATAACCAGTCGTTACCTTACTTTGAAAAGGTTCCAATTGCACTTGACCGTGTTTTGAGTTATGTTACCGAGTTATGATAGAATATGGCTAATGGAACATTTTCACATCAAAAAGTCATTTTAGGCCAAAATTTCAGTTATAACATTTTCAAAGTACGGTAACGCAGTGTTATAGGTTATAACTTGGGGTCGCCAAAAAAGCAACATTAAATAAAATTACGTCGTTATCATTGATGCTACAACCCACAGAACAGATTAAATAATAATTACAAGATAAAAAGAACTTTTTATATACAACGTTTTTAAATTTTCTGTTGAATCATATAAACTTGACTTGACTAGCTTAAACAATCAAAAAAAAATGTACTTGATAGAAATACTGAATAATGAAATCATTTCATATTGACTTCCATAGTAACGCACGTATATATTAATAATATAGTTGATAGGACCCCCTAACAACCAATAATGGTATCAAATAACTTTTCATACAAAACAGAATTAACTGAAAATGAATTAAATTCTACTTAAAGATGGCTAAAAGTGTTTTTAAAAAAATGCATTGGCATCGTGTTCTGATATATTCTAAAAGTTTCAAATGTCTAGCTAGTCGGGAAGTTAGTTAAAAATCGATTGCAAGATTTGTACCGGACAAATAAGAATACGAGCTAAGAAAAGCGTTCTAAAAACGTTGTAATAAGTCAAATCGTCAGCTGAATGCAGAACTGTTCCTACTCAGATATGAAATATTTTAGAAGAGAGTTCTTTGAAACATTCCAATTAAATAATGTATTATTTGTATAGATACCTATATATACATTATATTTTAGTAAGACTATTGATGAAAAAAATGATGCATTACTGTATCTATATAAATAATAAACAACTTAAATAAGATGTTTCAAAGAAGACTTCTGTAAAATATTTAAAAAATGCGAATTAGAATTAATAGTTCTATGGACAGCCATTTTGAACCCGGGCTCGGCTCAGACCATTAATCGCAAGAATCACGAAGTGTAAATATTACGAATACTGAATGTGCGTTTCGTTTACGGGACAAATTTAAATGTATATTTTTGAAATTAATGGTAATAATTTGAATGTAATATACAATCGAAAATCTTTATTGCGAACAGTTTACCGCATTGGACTTGAAGATAATCAGTAACTAACTTTTCTACTATCGTAATTCTCAATTCAGTGGCACGGCCTGATTACAATTGGCCTTGGTTCACACCCAGATCGAAACGTTGTTTATCCCATTGATTTCAATAAAAACAAATCGAATTGGTTAATTTCTTTGTTAAACATAGTTGTGCAATTTATATTTCCGCGTTTCCGTAGAAAAATAGTGACCAATCGAGTCTGATCATAAACGATCAAAAAAAATTGTATTTGATAGAAATAATACTGAAATGTCATTTTAACACTCATATTGATTTCCATAGTAACGCACGTATATATTAATAATTTAGTTGTTAGGACCCTAGCAACCAATAATAGTGGATTGGATTACGGATTTCTTCCGAAATAACTTTTCATACAAAACAGAATTAACTGAAAATGAATTTAATTCTACTTAAAAATGGCTAAAAGTATTTAAAAAATGCATTTGCATCGTGTTCTGATATATTCTAAAAGTTTCAAATGTCTAGCTAGTCGGGAAGTTAGTTAAAAATCGATTGCAAGATTTGTACCGGACAAATAAGAATACGACCTAACAAAAACGTTGTAAAATAATAATGTCGATGTAATCATGATTTTTTAAATAATGTTAGAATAAGCCGTGTCAATGTTTTGTAATTACGTGAACGATTAAATAAATGTTGCCATTTTAGACGGTTACATGTATACTTATTGTACGTAAAATATTTCACCGTGGCACAGTTCGCCGTGGCTTTCTTATCGGAAAGAGATGCCCGGTCTCTTACCGGTCTATACGGTCGCCAATTTTATTAGATACAATATGAACATTAATTCAATTTTCGGGCAAAATTCACGAATGCAAGAATGAAAACCTGATCTAACTCAAGAAATAATACAGTATATAGGCTATTTTCAAAATTTGTTTGGTGCTGGCTTCCTGTAAAGTGTAAACCAACAAGAACCGTGCTTTATTTAGACATGAATTTTATCTCATTACCTACTATACGACCCAAAGAGGTTGGACGATCTTTAATATACGGCCATATATTTCCGATACAATATTTCACGGTGAAGTATGATACGGCGAACTGCATACCTACAAGTTTCCAGACACGATTTTAGACTAGTAGATTAAGTTATTAGACATTATGTATGGATTATCTTTAAGCTAATTTTGACGGAGAGAAAGTGAACATACCATACATCCACCGCATGGCATTGCTAACTCAGCGTAATGTCTCATGAATATGTATACTTTTATTATTAATACAAACGGAATCTTCTGAATAAATTAATACAACTATGATAAACATAATAATGACCGATGTGTGGTCCATTACGAACACGAAATCGAAATACATGTTGCGAAACAACGTGTCGTGTGTGTCGACACTCGAATCAACATTTCGTTTTTTTTTATTTTAGAAATTAATAATATGATCTAATCGCAACCATCAATGACGCTAATTTGTAGTTTCTACATTTATTTATTTTTCAATCGTGTTATACTAGCCGCCTAATGTTGTTATTTAATCGAATGTTACCATAATTCAAATAATAACAAGATAAAAAGAATTTTTTATATACAACGTTTTTAAATATTCCGTATTATGCTCAATATGCTCAAACTTGTACTTGATATGAAGTAAATAAAAACAAACAAACAAAAATATAGAATATTGAAATGTCATTTTGACATTTCATTTTGATTTCCATAGTAACGCACGTATATATTAATAATTTAGTTGCTAGGACCACCCCCTTAGCAACCAATAATAGTTTTTTACTTTTACGGATTTTTCTGAAATAACTTTTCATACAAAACAGAAGTAACTGAAAATGAATTCTATTCTGCTTAAAGATGGCTAAAAGTATTAAAAGAATGCATTGGCATCGTATTCTGATATATGCTAAAAGTTTCAAATGTCTAGCTAGTCGGGAAGTTGGTTAAAATCGATTGCAAGATTTGTACTGGACAAACAAGAATACGAGCTAATAAAAACGTTGTAAAATAATAAAATACAGGAGACTACATTTTAAAAAATATTCTCGGCTATTTCGGTTTTCACGTAAAATTCTTCATTTTTTGTGGCGAAGGCGAAGGGTGGAAATAGGCTGTTAAGATCCGTCATAAATAATGCACATTAAACATTATTAGTCATACGTATTTGTTTTAATTGAACTGAGACTGTAATTTACACACGGCGTTGGTTAGTTTTTAAAAATCAATTAAACCCTGTCACCAAACCACAATCATTTTGGAATACTTTGAGCGATACGACAAAATTGTGCACACTTTTTCATTCATACTTATTGGTTTTCTTTGAATAATGATACATATAACACGTATCTAGTGTTGGTTCATTTTTTAAATTTATTAAGGGGGGACATGCTCGTCGAAGGTCAAAATTGAGTTTTTATTGTATTTTCTAACCATGATCCTGGACACTCCTTTAACGTTGTAGGTAATCTATTTATATAATTTCAAAGCCTTATTATCCTTTATAGTTATTTTAAACATTTGGTGGCTGCATAAAGTATTTTTGTTACATAAAATAGTATTCTTTTAAACCTCTCGCTCTAATGTTTTAGAATATAGTCATATTTCGGTACATAACTGTGCAGTGGTGTTAAAATTTTTTACGTTTATTAATTTTTAAACGCATTTATAAAACCATTAGTATAATTTATTACGAGATAATTTTTGTAAAATATTCACGATAAAAAATTATATTGATAATCTCTGTGATCCCAAATTTGACAAGAATTAGGCATTTTATTATTCAAAAAATCGGCAAGATTAACACATTTGAAGATGATTCTAAAGATACTTATTATAAGCTATGTTTTTGCACATTCAAGTGTGATAAACATTTTTAGAATAATGATTGCTTTATAATAATTATTGACCTAAGAATAAGGTAGTGTTTTTTTGAAATACGCCATTTCTTTTGTCATTCCCCAGTGGTTAAGCTACAACATACGACCGTAGCCATAAATTATCAAACTAAAATTAAAATAGGGAGTAAAATGATATTAACGCGCGTGTTTGAACATGTACCGTTTAAAAATTTTTTTTAAAAAAATCGGTTAGGTACATGTTCAAACACGCGCGTTAACATAATTTTAATTCCTACTTTAATTATAGTTTGTCAATTTATGACTACGGCCGTATGTTGTAGCTTAACTACTAGGGAATGACAAAAGAAATAGCGTATTTCAAAAAAACACTACCTTATTTTTAGGTCAATAATTATTATAAAGCAATCATTATTCATAACATGTTTATCACACTTGAATGGTCAAAAACATAGCTTATAATAAGTATCTTTAGAATCATCGTCAAATGTGTTAATATTGCCGATTTTTTGAATAATAAAATGCCTAATTCTTGTCAAATTTGGGATCACAGAGATTATCAATATATTTTTTTATCGTGAATATTTTACAAAAATTATCTCGTAATTCATTATACTAATAATTTCATAAATGCGTTTAAGAATTAATAAACGTAAAAAATCCTAACACCACTGCACAGTTATGTACCGAAATATGACTATATTCTAAAAAATTAGAGCGAGAGGTTTAAAAGAATACTATTTTATGTGACAAAAATACTTTATGCAGTCATCAAATGTTTAAAATAACTATAAAGGATAATAAGGCTTCAAAATTATATAAATAGATTATCTACAACGTTTAAGGAGTGTCCAGGATCATGGTTTGAAAATACAATAAAAAGTCAATTTTGACCTTCGACGAGCATGTCCCCCCTTAAGCCCTTCCAAAATTAAACTATAATAGATAAAAAATATTATTCTATCTATAAAATATTCAAAATTAGGTATGATTTAATAGCATAAATTTTGATATTTTATAGATGTACGAGTATTATTTTACTATTATCTATTATGGCTTGGTTTCACAGGGTTTAATTGAATTTTAAAAACTAAACAACACCATCTGTAAATTGTAGTCTTATTTCAATGAAAATAAATACGTATGATTGACAAAGTTTAGTGTGCACTATTTATGGCGGATCTAAGCAGCCTACCTCCACCCTTCGCCACTGCTATTAATAGTATCTAAATTATAATAGTTAGTGTTGATGTAGAGATAATAAATTAACGGTTACACTGTCGGGTCAAACATATTATCATATTGTTTGACGCAACAAAAACACAACATTGTTTTCGGCAGCACAAATTTACCGTGGGATATTTCTGTTTGCGACGATAAATTATTATCGCATCTGCGCCTCGACTGGTGCAGTGCACCTTCGTTCCAACACAACCATTCACTTTGCGATACTAATATAATCGGCTTGGATCCACATCCTGAAGCAGGTCCACATGATAGGATGTTTGGCGGGTCCCCCTACCTATACCTGAGGTTAAAAGCGTACATAAGTGAAACGGCAAATAATTTTCAACTGTATGCGGAACGAAATTTCGGCCGCGTTGCCATTCGGAGAGCGATAGTCGACCTGTTTGCACGTCAATTTGTTTTGTGATGGCGTCGGAGGAATATATTCTTAAATCGTATAAAAATGACTAAAAAACGTTCCACATGTACTTGAAAAAGAAAACTTGTCAATGAATATACTATTATTATTACGAATATAATAATCAACATAACATAAAAAGGACGCATGTTGAATTTTTATGACGAATTATATTTCGTTCGGCTCGCGTCATTTGCACAATCCGCGCATCGCCTAGTCACGATCTTTTTAGACCATGCCTCAGCTCTGAGGTATAGCCTGAAGGTAGTGTGATATTCTACAGCAGTATTCCCCAAATGATATTCCACGGAACCACATGTACTTTTAGCGATTTCTTGTATTTTTAAATAAATCAACTCGAATTATTGATAAACTATATTTTTATTCGACGAATAAGACACTCCATTATTTTATTTAATATACTAAAAAGCCAACATTATAACTCAATTCGATAATCATTTGAATACGTGTATTAATTAAGGCGCTAAGTACCAAAATTATAAAACTGACATTTTTATGGTAAAATGTTCTACATACCAACGCCAATAACTTCAACTATAGTCTAAGTGCTTCAAGCAAGTCAAAAAATACAGCAAAATAATTAAACCTGTCGACGTTGTAAGTCCGTTGGCGTGTTTTATTTATAGTGGTGTAAGTAGCACTGCAGTGGTCAACGGCATTCAATATAAAATAGCTGACGATAGTGTGTTGACACTTGCGAGTTCTTAATACCTAAAATTATAGAAGCTGCCGTGATTGCTTCACACTGTAAAACTACATTTTTCAAAAGGTCTTCTTCATGAAATTTTACTGCAATGACTCGGTATTTTGTAACTACAGGCAATACTACTTTTTGGTACTTGGAGCCTTATTTAATACACGTATTCATTTATGTAACAAGTACTAGTTTTAAATCGTCGTAATTGACTAAGATGCCCGTAGCTTATTTGTACAAGCATACTGGCGCGAATCCAGCGGATACAGGTCCCGTCAGGTGTCGTATTTTTTTCTACAAAATATCATCACTGTTCTGGCAGAAGACACTAATTCGAAAAAATGACATATTGAGTTAGTTATACCAAAATGTTCCTTATTTCAAACATTACCGTCTGGAACCTTCTTAATAAATAAACAGTCTTTATTTTAAAGTCATCCTTTTTACGATTACTTAATAAACTCACATAATAGACCATTTTAAACATTTTAAAAGCTTCAAAGTCAAATTACTCAATACTTGTATTCTCCAGTTAGTGTGTTCTGCCAGAACAGAGACGATATACTCATCCAGTGTGTACTTAATATGCATGAGATGTCTTCAAATTATGTATATTGAACTATACAGTTATCGGCACTCATCATCATAATAATATTATTATCAGGCACTGATCGCGACCCCTTTTGCGAGTAACATCGATTCTTTGCCATATTAGATAAATAGCCATTTTTGTTGGTCAGGAAACACACTAAAAATAATTCAACATATTGTGGATTCTGATTTAATTATACTAAGTATCAATCATCAAAATATCACATCAAATTGCATCGCATGGCCACATGTTAAGGCGATACATCAGTGAAACGGCATATAATTTTCAACTATAGGCGCGACGAAATTTTGGACTCACTGCCATTCGGAGAGAGAACGTCGAGCTGGGAACACGTCAATTTGTTTCGTGGTGGCGACGGGGTTATTAATTCTTAAATCGTGTAACGATGATTACAAACGTTACCCATTTACTTTAAAAAGAAAACATGTCAATGAACATAGTATTATTGTTACTAATAGAACAATAAACAGAACATTAAATGGACGCATGTTGGATTTATATGACAAATTATATTTCGTTTGGCATGCGTCATTTGCACCCGCAATCCGCGCATCGCATAGCCACGATCTTTTTAGACCGTGCCTCAACTGAGGTATAGCCCTCAAGTAAAAAAGCGCTTTTTCTACTATTAGAAAAAATACGAAAATCGAAAAAAACACGATCGATTCCTTACGAATATTAAAACTGTACGATTGTGCTGCTAACAAGCTAGACGAGTGAATTTTGCCATAGGCGAGACATTCACATTTGCCTAACTGTAAATAATGCCCATTAAATAATATATCAACAATATTATTAGTATTCAGGTTTGTTTAATGCAAATTAAATAGTTTTATTATTATTCTGTTACATAAACATTACCAATATTTAATGTATATTCAGCGATAGAGCCTGTCCATTCCAATACATTTACGTTATTTTATGACTACGTACAGAACTTAATACTACATACTACACAGCACCTGGCCAATATCATTTTCACTTATCTCATAATAAATTTACTTAGGGTTCATATTTAAATACATAGTCATGTGTTTTGTGAATTGTACCAGGGGACTGAAATACCCAACGGGTGTGGAGAAACAGGCAATCGATCTCGAGTGTGGAAGAATATGAGATAAACTTAAACACGTGTTAAGAATACGGTTGTCCTTCGTTCTGATAACTGTTCTTGTTTTATGCACTAACGCTCAGTCAATGTTGGTGTATTTGAAATTGCAACACACTATTGCACGTCTACAATGTGTGGTTCATTTTCGTAGGATACTCACACATTCAAAACCATGCGTCAAAATGTAGTGAATTAGGTTTATAGCACATCGGAATTATCTGTTTTGTGGTGATTACCAACAAAATCACATCGAAATATTCGACGTGTTGCATTCGAGAACTCGACTTTAGTTGCCAACCACTAAGCGACAAGATTTTTCCAGCTATATATTTTGTTTGCATTTCAGGCACAATGAAAGTTTAATTTTGAATACATAATTCAAGCGGCTAAAGCACTTCTGCGGGTATATATCGATTCTAATTAGTTAACACGTTTCCGTTATTTTTCTTGGTTCAAAAATAACACGAATATCACCGGGGGCAATTACGTATACAGGGCGGTTATCTACAAAACTTATAACACAGTGATAAGAAAATATTTAAGTTGGTACACATGTTTTGCGGAGCTCGGCCAACTTCATATGGACTGTGGACTTATACGAGCTTCTTACATGTGTCTTTTTATGGTGTTAAATTGAGGTGGCAGCCGTGTCGCTAGTGTCGCAAAATCGCCGCATCTCAATACTCAATATGTAATTGTCGTAATATATTTCGCTCTAAACTCTAAAATGTCCGTGTTAAAAATAAACACCCCGACTGACAGTTCATATCTCGGGATAATTAACCGTGGGAATACGACACGGCATATTTAGCAGTTTTATTAATTGATTTTGGGGATAAATTAAAACTCTCTTCCACGCGCACAAGCGGGACCATGTCAGGACAGTGACGTCACGCGTCTCCCTGCGGCCCATGTCGAGTGAAATTTGTTACATGTGAAAAGCATTTTCTTTTTCTACCAAACATGTCACGCCCAATGACGACATTAAATTACATATTGTATTTTCTGAATGACAACAAAATCACATCAACAATTAATATGATGTGTTGCAGTCAAGGCGAGTTCGTATAGAGCAGGTGATTTTGCATGGCACGCGAATGTTTTATTCTGAAGAAAAAAAATTACCTATAATAATTTTTATATAATATGGAGATTAATGGAGAGCACCTCAGTCACCTGCGCTTTGCAGATGATATTGTTGTACTCTAACAGGACCCGAAAGACCTCCAAGGTAGAATGCAAGAACTCGCGGATGTCAGTCAAACGGTCGGTCTAAAGATAAATGTCTCAAAGACAAAAGTGATGAGTAACTGTTTTTCGGACCCTGCGATTATCTGTATTTCTGGCACCCAACTCGAGCAAGTCAGCAGCTACGTCTATCTCGGACAGCAGGTGTCCATAGACGTAGGCATGCACGATGAAATTGCTCGAAGAACAAAGCTGGGATGGAGTGCTTTCGGACGTCTGAATAGTGTCTTCAAGAGTGACCTACCATTATGTCTTAAGCGTAGGGTGTTCAACCAATGTGTGCTACCCGTGCTCACATACGGCTGCGAGACGTGGACCCTCAACACGAGAGATGTCCAAAGGCTAAGAGTCACACAGCGAGGCACGGAGAGGTGCATGTTGGGCATCACGCGAAAGGACCGCAAGAGAAACGAATGGGTTAGGAAGCAGACAAGAGTACGCGATGTAATAGACGTTGCCAAACAGCTGAAATAGAGATGGGCGGGGCACATTGCTCGCCGAAAGGACGGCCGCTGGACAAATGCCGTCATCCAATGGTACCCAAGGGGTATAATATTAATTACCAATCGATGCGCAAGCTAAAACGACGAAATTCACACATAAACGACAGATCGCAGTGTATAAAAAAATAACAAGTAAATAAGCATTACGTTTAATGTAAAGATATAATCGCATAGGTCGGTCCTTATACCGTGTCCACACTGGCAACCTCATTAAATTTTACGATAATTATTATAATTGCTTAAGAAATTTTACGATAATTATCATAATTATCGTAAAATCTAACGAGGTTGCCAGCAACTTGTTGCCAGTGTGGACCCGGCATTAGGCTTTAGCAATTTATTGATCGGCCAATTAAATATAAAAATATTCAATCAACAAAAATTTAATGAAATTTATCGGCAGTCATTCAAATATAATAGCTGCCTGTTATTATGCCTCAAACATTATCGCTAAAAATGGAAAACCGTTCAGTGAAGCGTGGTTAAAATGCTCCCACGGTCTCTTTGAAAATTTTGAAAACAAGAAAAAATTATTCAAAGAATAAAATATATACCTTCAGCTAGACACGATGAAAGATAGAATTTAAAAAACTGAATTGTATTTTTTAAACTTTTTTATTAATAGAATTGTTAAAAACTATTTTTCTACCCATGAAAAACTGCTCAGCACGCTAGATAGTCGAAATAATATTTGGGTAATTTTGGCACAAATTGATACGTAAAAAGGTTCGCAAATCCTGGTATAGAGTTTGTTAAACGTTGCACTAAAATATAAAACCTATATAAATATACTCTATAGAATCCTTGGACAACAGAGATCAATGATTTCTTAATAAGGCTGTTCGAAATCTGACAGGTATTTTACTGTCAGTCAGGTAGCATCGTAGTAATATATTAATTACATTTTATTACGAAGTATAATGAAGTAATATTTCCAACGGGATAGTCCAATAAATCGAGAGCCTTAATTAAATGGTGACCGGGCAACATCGTAATAAAAACCATGCCGCTTGAATACTAATGTAGAAATGTTTAATAACTCGTTTATTTTTAAGTCTACTGGTTTGAGATATTTAATTAATCCGCAATAATTAAGAGTTAAGCCAGATTCGGAATCTGTAAATTAACATTAGACTTAACTAATTATCGTGTGAGAGTCAGCTTATATTTTAACGACGCATATATTATCTACTAAACTATTTTTCCCGTTAATAAATTTTGCATGAATTATTTTATAGATTAATAATCAGCAGATGAGTATAATCAAATAATTGAATATTATTCTGACTACAAATGAATGCAAATGTAGCCTATTCTTTAATAGCTGAGTAAAGTTATTCATTGCTGGATTATACTTTAGCTAAGTAATACATACATAATTGAATAAATCAGCTGTCATGCAAGGCAATGACAGTTTAACTACTTCACTATTCACAGGTATAGGTAAATTAATATTATTGTCAGTTGAAAGTTATTACAAAATAAAAACATTAATTTGATTCAAATGGAATGTACATATCAGTGGCGAAGGGTGGAGGTAGGCTGTTAAGATCCGGCATAAATAGTGCATACTAAACTATCAGTCAAACTGATTTATATTCATTGAACTAAGACTGCAGTAAATGTAGATAGTGTTTATTAGTTTTTAAATTCAAAGCCTAAACCGAGCCATTGTAGAAAAATATTCTTTTATCTATAAAATATATAAAATTATGCCATTAAACCATAAATAATTTTACATATTTTGTAGATAGAAGAATATTTTTAATCGATTACGGTTTGGTTTAGGCAGGACGTAATGAATTGGAAAAAAACACCATCTGTAATATTATGTTTTCTTACGAAAACAAATAAGTATGGCTCAAAAAGTGTGCACTAGTTTTGTCAAATTGCCCATAGCATAACTAAACTATTATGGTTTGGTTAAAGCAGGATTTAATTGAATTTTAAAAACTAACCAGCACCATGTGAAAATCGTAATATTAGTTAAATGAAGACAAATATCTATAACTGGCAAAGTTTAATGTGCACTATTTATGTCGAATCTTAACAGCCTATTTCCACCCTCGCCACTGGTACCTGTGTAGGTACCAGTGGCGAAGGGTGGAGGTAGGCTGTCAAGATTCGCTATAAATAGTGCACACTAAACTTTTTTAGTCATATGTATTTGTTTTTATTGAACTAAGACTACAATTTACAGATGGTGTTAGTTAGTTTTTAAAAATCAATTAAACCATGCCTAAAGGAAACCATAATAGTTTTGGTCTAATTTGGGCAATACGACAAAATTGTGCACACTTTTTCATTCATAGTTATTTGTTTTCGTTGGATTAAAAATACATATTACACATTCTGTTGGTTATTTTTTTTAATGCATTAAGCCCTGACTTAACCAAACTATAATAAATAAAAAATATTATTCTATTTATAAAATATTCAAAGTTATGTATGATTTAATTGCATAATTTTAGATATTTTATAGATATACATGTAGTTTTGGACTATTATCTATTATGGCTTGGTTTCTCAGGGTTTAATTGAATTTTAACAACTAACCAACACTATCTATAAATTGTAGTCTTATTTCAATGAAAACAAATATGTATATCTAAAAAAGTTTAATTTGCACTGTTTATGGCAGATCTTAACAGCCTACCTCCACCCTTCGCCACTGGTAGGTACCTACCTTAAAGAGTTTTTTTTATTATATATAATTTAAACAATAGTTTTAGTGTGTAGTTTTCTTTTAAGCTTCTATCGCGTTTATTTAAACTTTGGTACCTACCTATAGTACTGGCGTATTAACAATCGATCTGGGAATATTTTGTTGTTAAAAACACCACCGTGACACATGCAGCTGTTCCAGTTATATATCTATTTAAATTGTATATTAAATACATATCTACTGTGCATGCATGACAGTGGCGAAGGGTGGAGGTAGGCTGTTAAGATCCGACATAAATATGTGGTATATATTAAACTTTGTCAGTCATTTGTATTTGTTTTTACAGAACTAATCCAACAATTTACAGATAATGTTGATTAGTTTTTATAAATCAATTACACCTTTCCTAAGCCAAACCATAATAGTTTTGGTATGTTATGGGCGATTCACCAAAACTGTGCACACTTTTTCATTCATACTTTTGTTTTCAACGAATTCATAATACATATTACACGTGTTGTTGGTCATTTTCTTTAAATTCATTAAGCCCTGCCTGAACCAAAACATAGTAGATAAAAAATATTATTTTATAGATAGACGATTATTATTTGAATTTTACAAAACTAACCAACACGATCTGTAAATTGTAGACTTAGTTCAATGAAAACAAATACGTATGACTGACAAAGTTTATTGTAGAATATTTATGTCGGATCTTAACGGCCTACATCCACCCTTCGCCACTGTTGCATAATCATCGATTATGTTAGGTTACAGCCGGATAAAGACTTTCACAGGCATGTTTTCACATGTGTGTTTTATTTTTGAACATACATTATTTTGAAAAACACTTTCTGAGAGAGTATATTATAACCAATAGATAAAATATTTTGTGAAAAAAGTAAACCACCCCGACGGGGAATCGAACCCTGTATCTCCCGGGTTTACGCCCCATCCGTCGCATTTACCAATATGCTACGCAGTGACATACTAATTGCGACAAATTTTAACTATTGGTCAATTTTCATACCTACTCATCAGCGCTCTTCCAAATCATTCGTTTTATTTTTGTTATGGATCTTACAATATGAATGTATCAGGGCGATAGAACGGCATAGGAGACGATATGCGTTCGAATCGCGAATCGATTTTGTGAAACGCTTTGCATGTTCACGGAGAAGCCGTTTTCATTATGCGGCCCGGGCGTATTAGGGTTCCATAAAGAGTAAGTATAAGCGAAGGGTAAAATAAACCAAGTCGTAAAGGCGAACATTGCTAGGCAACACCGTGACTAGTTAAGTCGGTCCATTACCGTGAATCGGCCAAGTGGGACGCGAATGCCGGGATAAGAGAATGTAAAAGCGAAATACGGATAATATCGTCTGGTTTATATTATGTCATCATAACTTTTATGTCCTCCTGGTAGGGCCGTATTATTTTTTAGTGGAGATCGTGACAAAATGGGGATATTTTGGGGCCTGTATTTCTTTTTTATTGCAAAAGCTCCGCGGAATTTTCGACCGCAAGAAGGAATTCCTGTGGGACTTGTTGTATAAGTCCCGAAAGACAAATATAGTATGGTTTATTGAATTATTTTGATATAAAATTATTTCTATCAAACTTAATTTCAATGTATGCTAAAATTTGTGATTCCACTTATGCGATGATAGCAATCGAATTGAATATTATGTACGTTCCATATGAGACCAAGGCCTGAACAAAAACGAACCATAAGTGCGAATGAGAAAACATTATGCGTCAGAGTAAGATAGAATTTCTACGGCTGAATTAAATATATTTTTACACGTCACCGGTAAATATTGATTTGAATGACTACATTCATTTAAAAACTGCTAGCACGTATTGCTAAAATTTATCGCTTTTGTGCTAAATGTAAAGATAGTAGAAAAAATGGTTAACTGTGTTGTGTTTAAATTTAGAAACCCTACTGAGAACCTACATTATGGTATAACCCAGTGGTTGGCAAACCGCGGCTCGCGAGCCACATGTGGTTCTTTGGCCCCTTAAGTGCAGCTCTGCTAAAAATGCCCTCTGCCCCATTTTACATGGCTACAAAAAAGAAACAAAGAAAAACGGAAGACAAGTCTTTCGCGATTATACAAAACTTGAATGGCATACCGACCTGTAGTATTATTAACAAGAAGTCAAATTTGGAGAGACACTTTAGAAATAAGTAAACATGCCCTGTCACGTCATTTAGCACTAAATATCTTGTCGGTGTAAGTAGTAAAGAGATTTCTAAGAGAATTTATCAAGAGTAAATTGAGAAATCGACTTATTGATGAGAACTGGAATTGTGCTTAAAATTAAAAACAACAACATACAAAACTGATTTACTGAAACTTTCCAAAGAGATGCAAGGCCATTATTCACATCGAGTGTTTGTCAGTCATTGTCATGATTAATTTTATGGATACCATACTTACAATTTAATTGTTATCAATAAATAAGATCATTATTAGGTATGATGTCAAGTTTAATTCAGTGTACCTATAGTTTAATTAAGACTTAACTTAGTTTATTAAGTTAATCAACAGTGTACCTACCTACATTATATAATTTAAGTTTAATAAATTTGGCTCTCAAAAGAAATCTCAATCATTGTACTATTTATATTTGGCTCTGTTGACTAATGAGTTTGCCGACCACTGGTATAACCGATAACGTTTCATAGTTAAGTTAATAATAATAAAATTGAAATTCTATGTGCGTTATACGCAAGAAACACGGCTTCATATAACTGAACAATACACACTCTCTTGATATTATTACTCAATTATGAGACCATTGTTACTTAAGCGATCATCCGGCACTGAACGCCTTGAAGAAATCCATGTCATTGTCATCATCAACCAGGGTCGGTCCACTGCTGGATGAAGCTCAACTCTTCTCAGTCTCTAGCTCTTCACTGCCACGTACACCCATCGAACTATATATATGAGTTCGTTCAACATAAAATGTCAAAATATGTAGACATGGTATACCTAAGTTTTATGTCATGAAAAAAATTACTAGGCTCCCGAAATAACGAGTTTGTGGTATTTGTACTAATGCATGTCATCGTCATCCTCAAACAAGGTCGGTCCACTGCTGGATGAAGCTCAACTCTTCACTGCCACGTACATACATCGAACTAGGTATATGAGTTCGTTCAACATAAAATGCCAAAATATGTAGACATGGTATACCTAAGTTTTATGTCACGAAAAAATTTACTAAGCTCCCGAAATAATGAGTTTGTGGTATCAATAACCGAAAATTATTAAGCGATGACATCGAGACTGGGAATAGAATACATAATAGTATACTGGTTTTGCTATAATCACTACATTTAAGCGAAGAATCCAGAAGAAAACAGTATAAAATCAATAATTATTATTAATCTAACAGGGCAAGATGAAACGTCTAGGGTGGATAAATAAAATCCATCGCAGTGACATTTCAAATTTCACAGCTTTAATCTCACCAAAAAGGGGGGGGGGGGATATGAATTTCAATGTCAATGAATTCAACATAGAATCAATAATACAGATGAGTAGATAGAAGAAAAATGGACGATTCAAATAAAAAACTGTGAATTTGTCTCAATACAATCATGTGCATTTTTCAATCTACTAGGGAAGCATAAAAACACACTGGTACCTATATTATATATAACATTGAATTAATTCGATAGCAATTGGTTTAGATAAAATATCAACATCATTGGAGCGAAATTACCTAGAAATAATATTAATGAATGGTATGGAGAAAAACCCTGATGATATAAACATAAACCAAAAAAATAAATAACTTCTTTGTCTAACAAATCCATTACGTAATCTACCAGGGCAGCATGAATCCACTCGGGTAGATCAATCAAATCCACGGCAGTAAAATAGTACAGCTGTTAAATGTAAAACTTAACACATTCGCAGCGTAACCAATTTAGACGGGTCTTTCACCAGCATGCATGCATACATGCGCTCAAAAGCGAGCGTAAAGTTTCACAATAATGAGTTCTGCATTCAGAAACGTGTTAAGCAAAATTGAGTGCTCTGCCCGCATCATAGAAATGCCAGGGATCGATAACTATTTACCTTCCTATACATACACAACATTTGGATTTAAGTTACAAAACTTCTACGTTAGAAATGCCTACACCGGTGAAGTGGTTGATTATTATTGCTAGGTACTTTCAAGTTATTCAAATCGTTACTAAATAAACATAGTATCCACAAACACGAGACTAGGCTTACAATTAATCGTTTATTAAACTTGCGTCTACATGGTATAACTTTTCCCACTATATTAAAGCCGATAAGAAAGTTTACAATACAATTCTATTACACAAATAAAATAATAATGTTGGGTATATCTCCATCTAAGAAATTGTTGAAATTTCGTATATGATAATATTATAATACTCATATTATGATAGATCATTTATTATGGGCCTCCAGTATGGAAGTTTGTATTAACAGATTGTTATTTTTATGAGATATAGATTTTAGCCACTTGCTTAACCTATTAGGTCCATTCTGTAGTACAAACACACAGAGAAAAACAACATGTAAATATTACAAACCTGCGATTCGAACTCGTGACCAAAGACTTTATAAGCCGATGCGTTAACCGCTCGGCCACCGCAAGATAATTTAAAACGTTAATTAATAACGTAATTTAGACAGAGAAATAAAAGAGAACGACGGAGGTGGGGGTCAAAAATACCGAAAATCGCGTGACATCATTTATGGACGACCCTTAAAGCAGTAAATGCATAAGTATTTAAATTTCTTTATAATTCACTAACCTGTAAGTTTGAGGGTGGGTTGACTATTATTTGACCCACGTTTTAGTTCGAATGTGGCCTTTTCGTGGAGGGTCCAGAAGATTTATTTTTAATATTTTAGCCACATCGCCTTATGCCCCATGTCATGACAAACCTGAACGCCAAATCGTAGCAAAAGCAAAGAAATTTACAGATCAAACCAAGGCCTTCACAAAAACGAACTATAAGTGCGAGTATGTAAGCATTCGGCACGCTTATATCTCCGTACTATGCGTATATCAATGGTTAGAGTAAGACAGAATTCATACGGCTGAATTAATTATTTTTTCAAAACGTCTACAAAATCGACTGATTACATTCATTTAAAAACTGCGAGCACGTGTTGCTGAAATTTATTGTTTCTGTGTAAAATATAAAGTTAGTGGTACATAATAATTTTTAGTTATTTTAGTAGAAATATATTGTTAACTATGTTGTGTTTAAATTTGGTATCCGTATTGAGAAGCACCACGATGGTATAACGCTATAACGTCTCATAGTTAAGTTGATATTAATAAAATCGAGGTTCTACTGTGCGATATATGCAAGAAACACGGCTCCATTTTGCCGATGAATAGGCGCTCTCTATATATTATCAATACTCTGAGGATCAAACAGATTTAGAAATTTGAATCATTTAAATATTAATTATTATTACAAGCCGGACATGGCCCGCGGATCATTGTTTGACGACAACATCTGTTGTAGAAATACATTAGACATGTAGTTAATATACAGTACGACACCCAAACCGTATAGAAATTGTACTCGATCAAATATTTACATACATGTCGAATAACGGAAAACTAGACATGCCTAGATAGGTAGATAGGTACTCAACCATTCCGAATTGTTAAATAGTAAACATATTACCGATTACAAGACACTATTCAGACATCTAATTATTACAATACAGTGGAGAAGTAACTATCTATTAATACAGACAAACTGGCAAGATATCTTCGCCCCAAAAGCAAAAGGGCACTTGTGCACAAATTGAGTTTTGAGAAAAACGCATTTTAAGTGTTTTTGGAGTGAAAAAATCGTGGAGAGGTTGTTACTTAATATTTTGAAATCCAATTTTTATTTTTTTTATAATTTGTGAATTTTAAGAGGTTTTAAGTCACATGTTACCTTTTTCCTATATGCATTTATGAATAGCTTTAACTTCATCTTTTGATTTGCGAGCGTCCACTTTACGCTTAATGTGTGTGATCTTCTAAAATATTTATTTGGGCCTCTTTGTCCGCTGCCAACTTGTTTTTAAATTTTTCACAAATTTCACAAGTGCCATTTTTCTGCAACGAATTTTTTTTTTGTA
This sequence comes from Rhyacophila brunnea, assembly GCF_057557595.1. NCBI lineage: Eukaryota > Metazoa > Arthropoda > Insecta > Trichoptera > Rhyacophilidae > Rhyacophila > Rhyacophila brunnea. Next base: position 9,845,664 of record NW_028232816.1, on the reverse strand, counting down.
CAAAGGCCCTTACTCGCTTTTAAATAATTACACTTGTTACCTTTTTCCTATATTATTTTTGTAAACATTGCACATAGTTCCTAAAATCGTGTACATGTTGCCTTTTTCCTATACATTAAATGAAGATCAGTTTACAAATACAAAAGTAACCTTTATTTTCTTTGCTCTATTGTGAATTCATGGGTTTTGCTTCACAAATGCCGTTTTGCCCATAATGTAGAGAAAAAATTACGAAGAAAACTGCATTCATAACTCAAAACTGTCAAAATTGCACATGTGCCCTTTCGCTTTTGGGACGACGATATATTTTTTTCTCTTTGTTTGAGTGACAACCCGCCAGTTTTAAAATTCGAAATAGAAGATCATTAAACTTGTGAGCAATACTTGAATTATCTTGTCAAATGTTTTCGTTGCGGATTTTTGGAATAATGATTATTAATATTGTTATGTACCCCCCCCCCCCCTTGTATAAAGACATTGTGCGATCTCCTAGGGCGGATTGGAAACTCAACCGCTGGTCCAAGACGAAAGTAATGATCGTCAACCGAACTGACAAGCTTGTCCTCGCCGAAAGAATGGGACAACTGGGCGCCGCACTGTCGAACGAAATAAATAAACGTACGTTACTTTATACAGAAAATAGACCGAGAAATTTTAATCAGCTTCTAGCTATGTACTACTTAGTTTTAGTACTTACTTTAGGTAGTTTTAACTCATTTTGCTTTTCATATAAAATGTTTTTTTTACGGATTGAGAATTATCCTGCCTGAGGCTTTATATTATTAAAATAAAATAACTCTCTACTCGTTGGAATGCACAATTAAATCATTATTTACGTGTGCATAATTAAATTCTCAACAAGTATTAAACAATGATTTAAATATAAATAATAATATTAAATATATATTTTAAAAGTACCTACCTATAATTCACGAACGTCAATTTATTTTCAAATTTCATTTTGAGACTGAACCACTTGAAAGGAATGAATGAAAGCCAGCGGCAAACAAATTTTGAAAATAGCTGATATTATACTGGATTATGTTAGGTTAGGTTAGGATTATTCGTCTATGAAAATTAGCGTGGTTCCCACCTGGCTTCTTGTAAACCGATGTGTACCATAATTAATTGTAAATAAGATACTGTTGGTTACCAAAGACTAAAATTTTTGGGGAAAGGAGCCTTGGATTTTTTTCTGATGTCTGGAGGGGGGGCGTGATATGAAAAAGTTTGAGAAGTACTGTTCTATAGATATTATTAAACGATTTTCATACTATGTTAATTGTCAATGTGTACCAGGAGCGAAGACTCGACGAGAAGGTGTGCCTGAGGAGTCAACGCACACCACGGACTAGCCGCGAATGAATTCGAAAACTTTCCAACGCCAAAGCAAAGAGCGGAGACCGCGGCATTAGCTAATAAAATATTCATGAAGGATGAAACAGGCCTACATGAATAATTCTCGTTCACTACAAGCTACAGGCACTCGCGTTGTAAGCCTGCGGGCTCTGAGCTCGAATCCCAAACGATTACGAAGAGTGGGCCGCTCCGAACAACATTTAACATATTTATTTTACACCGAATTTAATCTTCATTATATGAGACAGGTACGAACTCCATTGTGCGACTCGAGAAAGATTGTTCTTTGTTCACTACAGAATTGTGAACGTTAAAAACGTATTATGGAATCCCCGCGATGGGATTTACTGATTTGCATAATGTGAAGAAAATTAAATAACGTTTTTATACCAGTCACTAATAAAATTTACGTGCGTTGATCATCTTGCCATACTGAAAAAATATGCATTTCAATTTTATCTTTAATGGTAGGTACGTAATTCAAAGGTTTTAATTTATTAAGTGGGTGGTTCACAATTTATGGATCAAGTCCATCAAAATGGATCCTGAGGGGCATACAATTAAAACTCTTTTTGTTAAATTCAGGAATGTTTTCACTGTATATGTTACACCGAATGTGCGAAATTAACTATTACATGAAATGGGCAAAATTTTGGTTAATTCATGTAATAGTCAAGCCTGTTGCCTTATTCATAAATTAGGTAAATTTTCTGAGTACATGAATTCGCCAGGGTATGGAATTCTTGAACTGTCAACATGACGGATGGTTTTATTAGTTAATATAATATTATTATTATTAGGTTAGGTTAGATTAGGTTTTGTAATTCTGAATTAAATTATTCAACTGAATGTCCATTTTGAGGTTAGCTATCAAGTGTCAACAAACTATCACAAACATTCAATCGACCATTGCACGTTTGATACCCAAGCACGAATCAAATCGCGAAAATATTTTTCAATAAAATTCTTCCGTTATCATATTATAGTTCTAGATTTTTTTGCGCATAGTAAATGGATATGAACGTCATTGTAGTTATTGATTGGTAGGTATATTTTTATATTATAATCAATGACATTTGACACATTTGATTAGTTTGATTAGTTGCAAAAAACACCACCGGAGCGCGATCATCTATTTTGACCATAGATAATATATGTACATTTTGACCAATGCATGAGCATTTGATACATTTAGTTTAGTTGCAAAAAATACCACCGTAGCGCTACTATCTAATTTGTCCAATACATGAACTAGGCAGAAAAATTACTGCCGAATTCACGCACTCTTCAGATATTTTGTCTAATTCTTGAATAAGGCAACGGGCTTGCATTTTTCATGATTTAGGCAAAATTTTGCCCATTTCATGTAATATTCAATTTCGCACATTCGGCGTAATATATATACTTACTATAATTTTATAGATGGTACATGGATCAATTTAATTATATAATCGAAATATAAAGTATATTCAGGCTTTATTAATATTGGCAAATTAATGTTAGCAAATACATATTTATACTGCTGAAGGAACTGTCAAAATGGACATGATTCACATTCAATTTGATGTCTTATTCTTATTAATACCAGTATTGCCATTTATGCGGAAAATTGTAGAGCTACGATTGTGATATTAAAACACAATATAGAAATCTGTTTTATCACTGAAACAAAAAAAAAACGAATTTTATGAAAATTGGACTTGATCCATAATTATTGTGAACCACCCAATTAATAATTAACTGTATTTAATAGAGATCGACACAAATAAACAAATACATGCTTTAAGGCAATCACTATGGTGTTTCAAATAATGATTTAATCATTTTTGGTGTATTAAACCTAGATTAAACGTATTTTATTAATGTCATTTTAGTGCTGAGACACTGACATTTTCTTATTAGGTATACCGACAGGACCAATCACAGGTGAATAAATACAATATGATATATAAAATATAAGAATAAGCGATGGTTCCAAAAATAGGCGGACACATAATTAAATCAAATGTTAAATACAGTTATGAAAAATACATTATACTTACGAGTGGCGGAGCACACTGCAAGAGCCCGTGCTGTGCGCAAAGCAAGTGCTTTTTACGCCTCTCACGCCAGGAGCGCATCGCACGGCTACTCGCAGTGTGCTTTGTCACTAAGAGTTAAAAATAAAATATAAAGAAAAATATAAAGTATAATATTGTATAATATATTATGAAGAAGGTGGGGAATATAAGGGGGAAAAAATACAGTCGTGCAGTTACAATGAGCGGTAAATTTTGGAATTTAAAAGACGCTAGAGAAACAGTTCCACTCGATCACTGTGATGATAGTTCTAGTTTCATTTCATTTTCTGGACCCAGCATAGTTTTTTAGTAATATTTTTTGAAGTTTACTATAAGTACTTAAAGTTTTCGATATAACAGACTAAAACAAATCATACCATTACATTTTACATGACATCTCCATGTTCGAAACTTGGAGAATGAAATAATATAATAATGGATTTTTGTATTTGCGAGAAATGATGTTAGCCACTTGTATTTCACAACATATTAGGTCCATACTTTGAAATAATTACAAGATAAAAAGAACTTTTTATATACAACGTTTTTAAAATCTGTTGAACCATATAAACTTGACTTGACTAGCTTAAACGATCAAAAAAAATTGTACTTGACATGTCATATTCCATAGTAACGCACGTATATATTAATAATTTAGTTGCTAGGACCCCAGACCCCTACCAACCAATAAAGGTGTCGAAATAACTTTTCATACAAAACAGAATTAACTGTAAATGAATTCAATTCTACTTAAAGATGGCTAAAAAGTATTAAAAAAATGCATTGGCATCGTGTTCTGATATATTCTAAAAGTTTCAAATGTCTAGTCGGGAAGTTAGTTAAAAATCGATTGCAAGATTTGTACCGGACAAAGAACCACCGGACAAATAAGAATACGAGCTAAGAAAAACGTTGTAAAATAACATGTGAATATTGCCAGACCCTGGACAAGACATTATAAGCACCATACCAAAATTATAATGAGTAACGTTTATGAGGATATCTTTTCGTTCAGCGAAGCACTATATGAATTTAATCTTTGTAATGTTTACACATATTTAAGCCTACTTTGAAAGAATTAGCTAATTAACACAACTACGGAGGAATAGGTATTACGTTTGCAGTCAAAGTTTAATTGAATCAAATTTAAAAATCCTTGCAAGCGATTTATTCCATTAATGATTGTAAATATTGCAGTAATTAGGGGGAGAAAATGAGAGTTTATCTTATTAAATACCTTTCGGCGTGACGTGGCAGCTGGTAGCATTCTTCCAAATTAAGTAATTCATATAAAACAGGGGAACTGCTGTAGATCGTGTATATTGAATGTAGATTATTACCTGAAACAAACAAAATAAACAAAATAATTAATTGGTGTCCAAGAAGAAGGGAGTCTCCCGATGGTATAATTCCGTCTTACGACAGTTTACTGAAATGACCTACGACATGTTGAAGGCAGTAATAATAGACTTGCTAAAGTGAAGAAACCTCAAGTTGATTTTTTTTCGCTTTTCGGGCGATGATTATAATCTCGCTCTATCACAGCCGTCCGAGGTCTTCTACTTTGGTTATAGTCGACCGAAAATAAGTGAGTAGTAGCCCGAAACAGGCGTCAACATAAATAAACTATCAGGTGTTTATCGTTGGAATCAAAGCGCGAAGTGGCTGGATATGAGGAATGTATCCTGGAAACGACGAGGTTTTTTAATTAATGTGAGGTTGTAGGCAGGGTAAGAGATGTTTTCAGTCACCCCGGCTAGCTGTGGACCAGACACAGTGTTGCCAACCGTACTATAATTATAGTATGTGTACTATAATTTTGGTCCCGTACTATGTAGGTACAATATAAAACAGGTATATTACGCCCAAAATACTATAATTTTGAATATCGGAAAAAATATGTAAAAAGTACTAAAATTTAATTATTAATATATTAATATAATAGTAATTTCGCAATATAATTCGCAGTTTTGGAGAACTTGGAAAAAAAAATTGCTCGAAGACGTAAAAAAATCCCTTGACTTTGGTTAAGTCTCGGAGTTTCTCAAATTCTCCCTTAGTTTTTTTTCTAAGAAACAAAAAACCTATATATTTTCAACAGATGACAACGCGTACGATATTTTTTCTCCAAATACTATAATTTTGGAGGCTCTGTACTATAATTCCACTTTGAAACGATGGCAACACTGACCAGACAGTATAACAAAAATACAGTCCGCGGCAAGCGGTTACTGTCGGTGGCTGTGTTTAGTTTTGTGTCATTGTCGCTAGGATGCAGTTAAATGACAAAGGGAAAGCAACTCGATTCAAATCAAATTAAAAACACAGTACGTAAGTAAGTACCCAAATTGTGTTTCAAATGATTTCCAAAACCGCGAAACAGTATTATAACTCTGATTATTGCTGCTGTTGAATTCTTGCGACCAACTAAACTGAGCAATAAAGAAACAAAGTATCATTAGATAATCACATACTTTGAAACGATTATGACTGCATATTTAACGACCAGGCTATCAGCGCAAGTCGTGGATATGCAACACTCAACAAATAAGTAACCAGTTATTGGGTAACAAGCAGCCGTATATAACTAACGCTATTTGTCCGTAATCTCGCGATTATTCAATCATTTAGCCGAGCCTATTAACGTGAAACGTCATGTTTCTCATAATATACCTGTCATAATACAACACTTTATGATATCTTAATATAAACGACGTGAAATAGCGTTGGAAAAATATTGAATAATTAACGCACTGTCAACCTAGTAAACGCGTTTAGATAAGAGAGCTGTCAATGTGGAAAAAGAACACGGTCGGAAGTCATTACTTATTAAAAAAATGAAAAATTTAATTTCTTATCAGCTCATAGTTTAAAGTCTATGTAATGCTTGAAAATATAAACTAACTATACTGGATGGAAATAAAAATAGTGGAATTTCATGTGCCACACAAAGTCAGATAGTATCAGCGTTGCCAACTTTGCGTTTTTATTGCCAGATAGGTATAGCATTTTTCGATAGGCATCTATCTAACTAGATTGCAAAAAATGCATCTAGCTTATGGCGTTTTTATTAGCGTTTTTCGATGCCTTCAACAGCTTTAAATGTAAGCTAGATATTTAATGAACCTCTTGGATACCACACGATGACTAAATTTGTCCAACGATTGTTCTTTCTTCGAGCTATGTATACAGCCTATTGCCATTTGAGGTTTTTAGAAAACTCTATTACATCGCAAACCCTTGTCTGTTCCCCTATCCACTCATTCCTCTTTTTGTCCGTTCGCGTTATGCCCAGCATGCACCTCTCCATACCACGTTGTGCCACTCTAAGTTTCCGGATCTCTCTTTTACTTACGGTGCATGTTTCACACGCATATGTGATTACGGGAAGCATACTACACTGGTTATCACTTGGCGCTTTATGCACATTGAAGTTAAGCGCCCTCCACCGAAACTCGCCCCGCACCACACTCGGTCTTAATCGAGCGTATCGCGGGACCCTACAATTGGTGATGTAAAGCATCTGAAACAATTGGACTGGGAGTGTCCTGGGAGAAGATGCCCACTTTTAGAGACATTATTCAAAGCACTCCAGCCTAGCTAAACTCTGCGAACAATTTTATCATATTATATAGATTACCCTTAGTGCCCATAGACGGAAGCATGCACGATGAAGTTGCCCGCAGAACAAAGCTGGGATGGAGTGCTTTCGGACGTCTGAATAGTATCTTCAAGAATGACCTACCAGTATGTCTTAAGCGTAGGGTGTTCAACCAATGTGTGCTGCCCGTGCTCACGTATGGCTGCGAGACGTGGACCCTCAACACGAGAGATGTCCAAAGGCTAAGAGTCGTACAGCGAGGCATGGAGACGTGTATGTTGGGCATCACGCGAAAGGACCGTAAGAGAAACGAATGGGTTAGGAAGCAGACAGGAGTACGCGATGTAATAGACGTTTCCAAACAGTAGAAAGGACGGCCGCTGGACAAATGCTGTCATCCAAGGGGCACGAAACGTCCACACGGTCGCCCTAAATGCCGCTGGATTGACGAACTGATAAAGTTCGGCCGAAATACGTGGCAGCGAACGACACAGGACCGAGAGAGATGGAAGAAGCTTGGGGAGGCCTTCATCCAGCAGTGGATTGACCCCCGGCTGACGATGATATAGATTACGAGCTATTAATCTGCACCCATGATAGAACAAGTAGATACTTACCAACCAACAAAGTCTAAACGAATTAATACTTCACAAAGTACACAAACAAGACGCTAAGTGTCAGTACGGCCGTCAAACGAGACGCGTGATTGAAATTAAAACAACGTATAATTTCCAGTCGTCGCTTGATTCCCTGTCAGATAGAATAGCCGGGGCCGATGTATTGAAATTTATTCGTACGGAGAGAAACCTGTTCTGACAGCCGGCATTCAATACGATCCGTAAGTCAGAATGCTGACACAGGTAGACGGAATTGTTCGGAGCGAGAGAGCCAGACACACGGCTAGATGGCAGCTTGCTTGTTGTTTTATCAATATGTTAGTGTAAGTAACGTTGTACGCAGATCAATGTGGGTGCAATGACTTTACAGATTTGATTATTTATTTAACATGTAGGTATAACGTGAAGTTTAATGAAGTAGTCAGATTCGCCTACGCCTGCCTAATTTAGTATACGAGTACAATCTCCATATTCTGTTAATTACTAGGCACAATAGTGGAATTCTTATCAATATCTTGCGGTAGATAATATCATATATTATTATGATGCGCCTAGTTTCAAAAGCCCCTAAAACGGTTTTTGAAAATTTTTGAGTTAGATGGATATTTTTGTGAGCTATATGATGGCCTAAGATTGAACTTTAAAAAACGCAAAAATTCGTCAATATGTATGATCAAAAATTAGGGTAAATTTCAAAACTCGCTAAAATGGTTGGGTGTGCTTCTCAAATACCGCTAAATTGGAAAGCCAAAATACTCTTTAGAATGTAGTGAATTAAAAAATAAATACATAAAGTTCACAGATTTAATAGATATGATTTATTCTCATTTTTCTCAAAACTACCTAAAACCGTTTTTCTCATTTTTCTCAGAACTACCTAAAATCGTTTTAGGGGCTTTTGAAACCAGGCGCTTCATATGTACGAAATAGTGGTCGTTGTAGAATACAGATTGTAGAGAGTGGGAAAGGTTTGCAAATACCTACTCATAAATAGGTTAACCGAGGGCTGTAAAAAATACACACTAAACGCCCTGAACCTAAATACATAATAATGACAGAACGTCATGGACCCCACATCCTGTAGCGGGCACCCTACCTATTGGTAGGAATAAAGATATTGTGACGGTTTACAGTACCGTTTTCCAAATGGTTTTCCAGGTAAAATTAAGGGTATTCAGTGTATTTTTAACGATTTTTTGTATTTTTAATAAATCTACTTGAAGTTGTCGAGTATCGTTAACACATCATAAGTGAAATAGCGCTGCAGGCGACTTTTTTACTATTAGAGAAAAATTGTGAAGTATGTTTATCACACCCACGGTGGCCGCGTGGCTTAAGCGTTGGACTATCACGCCGTGGGTCCCAGGTTCGAATCCTGGGTCTGGCAAGTCCACATATTGTTTTTTAATTTGTGTGTGGACCTAATAGGCTGAGCAAGTGGCTGGCATCCATTTCTCGTAAAAAACAAAATCTGTTAATACAAACCTCTACTATGTGGAGGCCCATATGATCCTATTAGGATCGGACATGGTTGGATGTTTATCTCACTTATCTGGTCGATCCGCCACGCCGGGCTTCCAGGCTAAAGCCCTGTCACCCCCCCCCCTTGTGGGGCCATGCAGAACGTGCCAAGGTAAAATTTCAAGACCATGTGCAGATATTGCTACGCTATTTAGATACGTGTCCAGAAACTTGTACGTATACAGTTCGCCGTATCACCCTTCACCATGAATTATATTTTGAGATAGGATGTTTATATTGAAGTCGATTTACTCAACTGGAAGTGGACTTGTTTCATTTTAATCATAAACTCCTTCATGACGGTTCGTAACTTTTTACTTTCGTAACGTAACTAAAAATTGTAACTTTTTAACGCGCGTCTTTATATCGCACTTTGAACACTGAAAAGCAAAGCGATAAAAAGATTAATTTTATTATAAACCAATTACTTACTTGTCTAATATTAATAATATTGATCAGGCTTCAATGTAACTGTATTTAAAGATAAGCAATTAAGTAAATAACTTAAGAAAAAAACGAAACAAACACCTTAAAAGCAATCAAATGGAAGTCGTGTTGGTTTAATTGCCCCAGCCTAGCACGAGTGTCGAGATGCAATTAAATCCTGACTCATACAAACTTGGTTGTTCAAGTGAATAGAATAAATTAATTAATTATTAATTACAGGTGTTGGTATTTATACGATAGCAGTTGGCACATAAGCTAAACAATGTTTATTGGACACCTAATATTATTATAATAGCCCAGGCTCTACTCTACATCTATCCGTGAACAAGGTTTGTATAAAACTGAACCTATACAAATATCTGTTTTTTTTATATTCCACGGCAGATGGAAAAATATTGCAAATATACTGACAAACAGCGGGTGTCGTTATGCTTGTGGGAGAGAATTTGTAGTGTTTAATCGTAAGTATTCGGGGAATGTTGTTTTGCTTAAAGCGTCTAAACGACATTAATTTTATAGCAATATTACGTTTACATGTATTAATTATAGACACGATGTGAACTGCGTTAGTTTCAAACAAATGATTGTGCGTAGACATTTTTTTGTATTAGATATTCAAAAAAATGTTTATGAACAGCTTGATCTGAACTGGGGATAGATCCCGACGGGAATTCTTGAGACATTTTCGAGATTTTCATTCCCGAATCTCGAGAATTGAAATTTTTAACATTTCGGGAAATCCCGGATCTCGAGAATCTTTCGTCGGGATTCGGAATTTCTTTATTATCAAATATTAATTGAAAAAAAATCAATTTTCTATATGAAAATAATGGACAGAAAACACAAAACGTTCAAAGACTGATCGGGGCATTTAACACAATTAAGCCAACGCCGACACAAAATGAGCGCAATTTTTGCAAACATCAGGAAATTTTGAGTCTCAAAAACGTACGCGATTGTCAGTCTGTGTTTTTTGAATTTCTATTTTAATAAGTAATGTTTTGAATTATTATTGTTTCCCTTCTTCTATTTTGTTTGTCATCTTACATAAATAAAAAAAAACATATTTTTTTGGAATCGTCTTTTTTTACACTAATTTTAGGATTTTTACAGTTTTTTTTTAAATTTCCGGAGATTTCAAAATTTCATCATTTCGGGAAATCCCGAATCTCAAGATTGAGATTTTCTCGGGAAATACCCAACTCTAACTATATGTGTTGCTGAAAGGCGCAAACCGTGAAGAAGCCCGTCTGACGGCAAAATCATCCGGGTCACGATCTTCAGTCATGATATCGCGACATATGAAAATATTAATAAAGGTTGTATATCATTGGTTTAGTTAGTTAGATGAACATGTTCAACTCATTGTGAATTTGAACCCAAAACAAGACAAGACAAAGTAATTATTTAAATAAAAATATATGGCTATCAACTTTAGAACAAATTGGTGGAATGTAATATTATTGTATGTATTAAGTATTTAATGGTTACATGTAAATTGTACGTAAAACATTTCACCGTGGCACAGTTCGCCATGAGCTTTCTTATCGGACAGAGATGACTATACTACACGGTCTCCAATTTTATTAGATTCAATATGGACATTAATTAAATTTTCATGGCTGATTTTGGCAAAATTCATGAATTCAAGAATGAAAACCTAACCTAACCTAACCTACCAAATAATCCAGTAAATCGGTTATTTTCAAAATTTGTTTGCTGCTGGCTTCCTGTAAAGTGTAAACCGACAAGAACCGTGTTTTATTTGGACATGGATTGTATATCGTCTTTGTTCTGGCAGAACACACTAACTGGAGAATACTAGTTTTGAGTATTTTGACTTTGACGTTGTTAAAATGTTTGAAATGGTCTATCATGTGAGTTTATTGAGTAATCGTAAAAAGGATGTCTTTAAAATAAAGACTGTTTATTTATTAAGAAGGTTTCCAGACGGTAAAGTGTGAAATAAGGAACATTTCGGTATAACTAACACAATATGTAATTTTTTCGAATTAGTGTTTTGTGCCAGAACAGTGACGATATCAGTACTATACGACCTAAAGAGGTTGGACGGTCTTTAATATACGGCCATATATTTCCGATACAACATTTCACGGTGAAGTATGATACGGCGAGCTGTATACGTGCAAGTTTCTAATAGGTATAAGTATTTAATATGTATAATGTTTGGGGCTAAGTGTCGCTGACTTCAAACAAAGGAAGTTCGGGACCGAGATTGTTTGAAGAATTGTTTTGCAGTCGGCCATGCACTAAAATAATGAAATACAATGCTTATCTTGTAAACAAATTAGATAACTAAAAAGTACTTAGATCTATTAAAATTAAGTGAATGCGAACCCGAATTATTAATAAAATGTGGGCACTCGTGACGTGCATTAGTACAAAATAAATATTGGGGGCTAAAAATACAAATGCGAAACAAATTTGCTTGCTCGAAAAACACTCAGGAAAAAAATACATTATTTTACGTACGTAGGATTCGCGATTATTTATTTACCTCGCAAATTACGACAGGAGTGATAAATAGAGATTCGCAGCAGCGACGAATCTGTAAAAATAATTCGCCCCATTTATAATCGACAATCGCATGTAATCATTTAAATAAATACAAACAAAACCGAGATCTTTTATATCGGAAATGTGTTTTAATTTATTTCGTAATTCTGTCAGTTCGGCTGTCCTCTGAAACAATTTGAAAATTTTCAAACTTCCCGCCCACGAAGATATCAAAACAAAGTATGGGAGTTATGGCTGTATTACACTGAACGACACAAGATCATCGCATTTTGGGTAATTGCAGAATAAACGTGGAAATGTTTATTTAAGATGATATTAAAATGTCGTTTAATTTGAGGTTCGGCGTCTTCTACTCTACGCCCCTTCCCCAAGCAACGCGATCCTCTGTGGGCCCTCTCTTCAGTCATGGACGTATAATCTGCCATGTTAATAACGGTGCGCCTCTTTCAAAATTTTGAGGGAGTGTTCCATAACCAACGACAAACAATAGTCACAGATCATAGGTGAAGATAATGAAGTCTCACCAAACCACACCCAGTCTTAATTAATAAATCGTATCACGAGGCTCTGTGTTTATGTGAAGCATCAGCAGTGTTGTTTATGACTGGAAATGTCTAATAAAAACAGTTACCCTATACTGGGGAATCTACGCACTCTAGTGTGCTTTAATGAAGTGTGAGCATGGGAGAGAGGAGCACGAAAAATATACTTAAATATAAAACCAAAGCTAATAAAACTGCCAGATGAAGTCAAAATGAAGAGACCTTCATGTTCGCAGTAATGTCGCTGTAGGATTGGTTTGTCGAATAGACCAAATAGCAAATCTTCAGGAGATGAAAAACAATGTCATTATCCTATGTTTAAATACATGGAAAAATTTTAATTGTTGTTTTTACAGCATATGAATGCTGTATGCATTACAAAGCAATAAAGAAAAGGATGGTTCTAGTCCATTTAGTTTAGATACAAAAGGTCATTCTGCATTAAAAGGTCGATTTCGACAAAAACGGATATTCGACAAACCAATCATATAGCGACGATGACACCATATATTTCTAAATGCAACAAAATTGGCTTTGGTGGCGACTACGTCGGACGGTCCGACGAGCCCAACAGCTGGTTGTACCGACCAGCTCTTCGCTTTCCGTACACAAGGGAAACACAAACATATACCTCTTGAAATCAACTGCCCGCACCACACTTGGCTTAGATGTGAAATATCAGCAGTATTTTTTAGCCTGGGAATATCTCAGGAGCAAATAAAAAAGACTCACGGAGTGCTTTGACTCATTCTAACACAAAGTATTTAGAGAGGAGGATAGTGGACTAACAAAAAATAGACGAAAAACAAAGCTAAAACAATAGACATAACTATGAGAAGTGATCTCCATGGCCGCAGTAAGACGCCGCAAATATTTTAAAAGCTATAATCCTTTATCACAATGGGCAGAACAACTGGATGGACGGACTTAAGCATCTCTTCACTTTCCATACACATTTTGGTCCACTCCCACATGGTTTACATTTTACAATTTACATCCTATAGTTCTCTGCCACATGATCATGTTGGTCAGGCGAGGTCAGGTCAGGTCAGCCCAAGCTCATAGAGCTTAGCAGCGAATCCACTTTGTCCAGTCAAAAATTTACCGGTGTAGTCGTCAGAAGTACATGTCAAGAATGATTTAAAAATCAAAAACTAAGACGAAAAAATGAGGAGACGAATGTGGCCAAGGCTAAATAGTTAGACCCAAAATTGGATCTTCGTGTCAGGTAGACCGTGGAATATAATAGAGTTGAATACGTCGGTGTAATACGGTAACGCGATCACGCGGTGAAAATTTTAATATTAATTGGCAAAATGGTAAATGTTTAAGATTCAGTTTTTTGGCAGACTGCCAAGACAGTCTTCGCAGACGAATTAGTATCGGACGAATCTAATGGGAGGCAGGAATGGGGTTTTTAAAATTTAAATAGGTGATAGGAACATATTTTTTTAATACCGCCCAGCGATTTGCGTTTAAAATGCTAATAAAATACCACTACATGTTGCAATTCCTGCAATTACTTCGATTGCCTTGATGAAGGCGGTTTCGCTTGTTTTGTTTGTTGTCATGGTGAAAACATGTACTTATTTGCCAAGCATGATTAAAACGAACTGTTTACTCACTTCCTTATTAGTATTCACTTTACTTTACTTCAAAATTCGAAAGCACTGTTCTTTTTAAGCACTTGGAAACCAAACTGAGGAATACATGTTAATAATATTTGTACTATTTAGATCCAAGCTTCTATCGAATAAAGCGTCAATTACATTGAGCTACTTTACGAGCTGTTAGTTGGCGAATTTAATAGCGGGCGATTCAGCTACTGCGATTATGATGATGACACACAAAACTTTCCATTCGCTGAGAAGCCACAAGCCAGCGACTATTTTGACAGAACGTAGTTCGTTTTTAGTAGCGTGTAAAGTTGACCGGCTTTCAACTTTTCTCGGTAGAGTGTTTACAATCTGTTTGTTAGCTTGTTCGATGATTACACTGAGCGACTTTACAGGCAGATTGTAAATTCGCCAACAAACAGCTCGTAAAGTAGCTCAATGTAATTGACGCTTTAGACACATTTACTGCCATACAACGTGATCGTGAAACCAATAGTTATATATGGGTGTGAAATACGAACCCTCACGAAGTAACATGACAAGGCTATCAAAATTCTTCAAGTATACGTGGACCAAGGGTGCCAGCATCGGTACGAACAACGAGATCTACGAACAATTTAATCCCCGTACAGTTAATATCTTGAAGGATCGAAATCTCAGATGGGCGGTCTCGTTATTAGATTCGGTGGATCTATCTATATTCTATAGCTTTCCGTAAGGCCTTGGTGACCCCCGGATTAAAATGGCGGACAACGCAAGGATAGACGCGGAGAGGCTGAGTGTTATCGACTTGAGAAAAAGAGAGTAAGCTTGAACTAGAGATACGTGTAGGACGGTGGTGCAGTTTTGATCGTGACAGCTTTTGATCGTTCGGCCCTACCTATTCGACACGTTCACTGCTAATAAAATATCACACGCAATACAGAGTAAGTACCTACTGATACCAAATAATATTTATTATATTATCATAATGCCTAAATCCCCCATCAAAAATCCTCCAATCGACAGAGTTGGGAATATAATGATATTATTGTAATTGTAAATGAGTAAAGGCTAGACCAGGATGCACAGCGAAACAAAGAAAAAGAAAGTTACCGTTATCTGTTTCTGGGCGGACGAAGGGTCGAGAGTAGGTACGGTCAGTCGGTATCCTACCCTTGAGCCTTGAACGACGCCTCGATACGATTTGCCACCTTTTTGCGCCAAAGCGTGCGTTTACAAATGTTATTAATTGTTACTTGTCAAGCGAAATATACTTACGTAATGTCCTTGAGCCAGTGTTTTTAATAAGTGTAAAAGTGTAAATCAACACCCTACGTAAACCCCTACCCTTCACTACCTACCTGGAAATTTGCGAAATTTAGCGGACTATCGAAACCCTATACTTTGTTAATAAAATTGCATGGTTTATAAATTAAAAATATTGAAATTAATTGAATTTATATGACATTTGAAAAATTGATAGGTAATAAATAGTTCGTCTCAATCATGCCCGGAAGACTTAGAAGTTGTAAGACGGTGAACAAACGAGATTAATCCTCTTGATGTAAAAATCGCTAATTGATTAAACTGCGCTTTTGAACAATTAAAATTCGATTTAACTTTGCATGCTGTGATATTTTTAATAAAATATTATATTAAATGCCGTGAAAACACATAAATATTCTTTATTGCGAAAGATTTGCTTTGTGTTGTCAACAAGTCCGCCGACTTTTATACTTTTAATTAACGAGCCGACACTGTGGATTGTATTTCTAAAATATTTACACAATCGCGGTTTTATTCTTCATTTTAATTTTATCTCTTGTATATTTTATTAAAGTGGGTATTTTAATTTTTGTGAGAAGTATGCGCCGCCATTATTAATAATGCTTGCTGATTTTTGTGGTTCGCTCCGTAACGTAAACACGGTGGAGTACCTAGTATCTACATGGTCTTAGGGCCGTTTCACACGGGGCACCGGTGTCGTGATCGTATATAATAAGGAGGCTTTTGTATTCGAATAAAGGGGCCTTTGTATTATGTTTATGAACGCCCCAAAGCTAATGCGTCACGCGAAATTATGCGTTGACTCATTAGCTCTGGGGCGTTCATAAACATAATACAGACCCCTTTATTCGAATACAAGGGCCTCCTATATTATATCGAGCGCGACACCGGTGTCCCGTCTGAAACGGGCCTTATTCTGTACTGCAAAACCCTACGAAGTATAACTTCCATACTTTACAGTTAGGGCCAAGACAATGCGTTATAAATTGACACTCTTTTCTCTGATCCTTAGCCCAGTCGCACATTGAAAATTGTCTCGACTGGGATTTCATGGGGTCATGAATCAAAACTAGGCACGACATGCAACTTTCTTCCGTGCGCATGCAGGGACAGTGACGTCACACGGCAAGCAAAAAAGTACGACATTTCGGGATTATACATGCGCTGTGATTCGGGTGAAATTTGGTGCAAGCGACAGAAGTTTTTTTTTTAAATAAAAGGTTTCAATTAAGGAACTCAGAAATAATGGGAACTGAAATACCTAACGGGTGTGGAGAAGCAGGCAGCCGGTCTCGAGTGCGGAAGAATACGGGATAAACTTAAACACGTGTCAAGAATACGTCATACGTCGAATACTGACAACTGCTCTCGGTTTATGAAATGACTACTGTGTATTGAAGGTTGCTACACACACTATTGCACGTCTGAAATGCGTGGTTCATTTTCGTAGGACACTCACACATTCAAAACCCTGCGTCAAAATGTACTGTATTTGGGATAGAGCCTATCGGAATTATATTGTGGTTGCAATCATGCGGTGTGCGGCGGTAAATTTATTTCTTACGTGTGTTTTTGTGAATGCCAACAAAATCACATCGACATATTCGGCGTGTTGCAGTCGAGACGAGTTTATATGTGCGAGACAGCTTCCATTTTACTACGGTAAAAGAAGCGAGGATATCAACTTAAGGCGTTGAGAATTTATTGAAAATAAAAACTTCTATAATACATTGGAAAGCATAATATAACAGTTTTATCATCAGCAGAAAATCGTTCTAAAACGTTGAAAAATATATCCAAATGGGAATACCTATCAACCCTATCTAAATTGTCCAAACCCTCTCGCTATGAATGACTAATAGGTACCTAAAAGCAAAAATACCGATGTTTTTTTTAACAGAGCTTGCGCAGAAGTATTCTATGATAACCAACACGCAAACATCTAAAGACTTTCATAATGTTGTGTTGTTTATTTAATGTCACATGAAAGCACCAACGATGGACGCGTGGCTTAAGCGCCGGCCTAGTGTCGAGGGTCCCAGGTTCGAATCCTGGGTCTGGCAAATACCCATATTGTTTTTCAATTAGTGTATGAGTCAGAGTATGGACCTAATAGATTGAGCAAGTGGCTGACATCCATTTCTCGTAAAAATATATCTGTTAATACAAACCTCCACTCTGTGGAGGCCCATATGATCATGTTAGGATCGGACATGGCTGAAAGAAAAAAAAAGAAGAATACATTGAGTAGGTATTTACCTTGTTTACGGACAAAATTATAGGAAAATAATAATTGGTAAGCCATACTTCGCAAATCAAAAAATAATCGCAAATGTTAACTAATGATCAATGCACAGCGTGGTCAAAGAAAAAAATATTCCATAGCAAACGTATAGGTACCTATACATAATAAAAATAATTTTGAGGTAAAGGTTAATTCCACAGAAGTATTCTTGGTTACACCAAGCACTGCACAGGAATTTTGTTCATCGCTTCCGAGAAATGCATTAGCATAGCGGATGTTTTTTTAGATAATGTAACAAAAGAAACAGTAGAAAAGCATCAAGAGTGTTCGAGGGGGGCATTTTTTTGCACGTTCGAGGGATAAAAAGGTAAAATCCACATGGGAAAATTTTATGGATCCGCTAAAACGCAGAAAAAAATCAGCTGAGTTTTTTTGACAGTCTGGTTGATCTAGCAACGGTCGACACCAATACCACAATATTATCATCATCGTCAGCCTGCATCTACACACTGCTGGATGGAGGCCCCTTCAAGCTGATTCCACTTCTCTCGGTCCTGTGCGTTGCGTTGCCACGTAGTTCCGCTGATTTTTATCATTTTATCAATCCAGCGGTCTCTAGGTCTACCTTGCGGATGTTTTGTATCTCTTGGATACCACTGGATTACTAAATTTGTCCAACGATTTTCTATCATAATATTATAAGTATTCGTAAACTTGTACGTATGCAGTTCGCCGTGAAATTTTGTATCGGAAATATATGGCCGTATATTAAATATTTGGGTCGTATAATAGTACTGATAAATTCATGTCTGAATAAAACACGGTTCTTGTTGGTTTACACGTTACAGGAAGCCAGCTGCAAACAAATTTTGAAAATAACCAATATACTGAATTATTTGTTAAGTTAGGTTAGCTTAGGTTTGCATTCTTGAATTCATGAATTTTGTAAAAAATCAGCTATGAAAATTGAATTAATGTTCATATTGAATCTAATAAAATTGAATACCGTATAGTATACAGTCATCTCTTTCCGATAAGAAAGCTCACGGCGAACTGTGCCACGGTGAAATGTTTTACGTACAATTTACATGTAACCACATAATTGACCCACGTAACCAGACGTGAAAATGTACAAAGCGAGTACCTACATTCAATTGCAATATATTAATATGAGTTCATTTTATTTTGAAGGGATTAACCACACTAGGTTGTGTTATGTTGTGGTTTGGTTTTTCGTCTCAAAAGACATTGCTCACGAAAGCGATATGGAGTAAGTAGTATAAAATTAGCAAATTTTCCTACAATTAACTTATACGATTAGTAGGTACGCAATATGATAAAAATGTAATACAAAGCAATTACGATGACGATCCGAACGAGAAATTTATTGAACACGAGATGTGATAAATCATTTCCGAACATAAGTACACGATAAAACATATATTTTATTATCATATTATAACATCCAACTCAATAATCTTTACTAGTTTATTTTGTGTGTACAATTCTTGCTACATTGTCGCAGACAATCCGTGAGTAATGTTTCATTGTATCGCGGGTTTATACAGTCTGTACCATGTAATAAGTACCTATCATAACCGCAGAAAGGCGTATGTTGTATTTTCAGTGGTCGCCCTTCGCGCGGTACAGCCTTGTCTTGATTTATGAAGAAAGATTTATTGCCCGGCAAACCTGAACAAAAATTACTATTTACCAACTTAGTACCCGGGTCGTTTTATGCCAGCCTGATACTTTCTCGGGCGTCACTGCGGAAAATCTTATTCCTCTAATTTCTGCAGTACTCCCCTCCTGTCACTTGGATAGAAAGAACTATGCATTACATTGAGACACTGAACTCGAAATGCAATATATTTTATTATTTGCATAGACAAATTTCACAAAGAATTCATCAATTAATTACCCACGTAACCATACGTGAAAATGTACAAAGCATATACATTAATATGATTTCATTGAGATTTACTATTATACTATTTTAATTTCCTTAACCAGCTTACGTGAGTGTCATTATCAAATAATTAATCATGAGTAAGTCCGTGTGATCTCATTATGTTACTTGGTTCTTATTCGTATACCTACTGCCTATCGCAAAAGAGTGAGAGAAAGAGAAGATGTAAATCCCCACCCTTTAAACTGAGTCGTAGTCCCCCGTACAGCCACGCTGTATGCTGTATGAAATGTAGGATAATAGTTTGATGATGAATGCCGAAAAGAAACCCAAAACTTGGAACCGACGAAAACGACGAATGGAAAATGGAGTATTTCGTTGTGATGGTGGAAGACGGTATTGTTTAATTTGTAAAGCATCAGTATCTTTGGCCTGAATCATACGTTTCTCCGATTAAAGTTGATGGATGGTAATGGTAGAGTGTGGTAGATCACTGCCTACTTGAAGTTGTACATGTTGACCGGACGGCTTACCCGTCGGCGTATATAATCTCATGAGTCCCAGGTTCGAATCTTGGGTCTGGCAAATACACATATTGTTTTTCAATTTGTGTTTGAGTCAAGAGTATGGTCCTAATAAGTTGAACAAGTTGCCAACATCCATTTCTCTTAAAAACAAAAATCTTTTCTACACTTTGTGGAGGCCCATAAATGATCCTAATACGATCGGACATAGTCAAAAGAAAGAAGGAACAAGACAATTTGAATATTGTACAATCAAAATGTTTTCAGACAAATGCACTACCTACCTATCAAGGGAGCATTTTGTATGTATGTATGACATTACTCATTATACTGGAATTAAAAAAATATAAACATTTATCTCGTTTTACGACTCTACTGAAGATCATTATGTAGTGCAGGGATGGCGACCCTATGGCACGCGAGATGATTTTGCATGGCACGCGAGTGTTTCATTTTGAAGAGAAAAGAAATTATTATTTTATATAAGTATATTTAAAAAATAATGACATAGCCGTGGGTATTTTCTTCGACTTTTCGGCAATCGATGCGCAAATCTAAACGACGAAATGCATGCATAAATAATGACAAATTGCAGGCAAATCCTTTTCAAGAATAATCGTTACGTGTAATGTAAATATATAATTGCATAGGCCGGTCCTTAGTATCGGTGAATTAAAACTAAAAATATTCAATCAACAAACCTTATGAAACTAATTATCGGCAGTCGTTCAAATATTACCTATATCTGTTTGTTATTTTGCCTCAAACATAATCTCTGGAAATGGAAAACCGTGATGGAGAATATAATATGAATAAAGAGTGGTTTAAATGCTCCCACGATCTTTTTGACTAATTTGAAAACAAGGAAAAAATATTCAAAGAATAAAAGATATGCCTTTGGCTAGAAATACGATGAAAGATAGAATATCAAGAACTCAATTGTACTCAACTTTTTTTTTCGCCATGAAAAACTGCTTGGCACGTTAGACAGTCGAAAAATATTATTTGGGAAATTTTGGCACGCGTACGTAAAAAGGTTCGCCAACCCTGGTGTAGTGCGACACTTTTCTCCTGAAGTCACGTTAATAATTAATTATATTAGAAGGAATTTTATCATTCGTGATAAATTTGTGATAAAGCTTAGTCACAGCATTGTGTTTTGATAAGAAAAACAACGATGAAATTTAATATACCAGTATTTAAATTATTAATTGAAAAATTTCAGATAAAAATGGTAATATTAAAATTCGACTGCTTAGGTATATTATATAGTGTTATAAATCTGTATCCAGTATTCAATCAATAGTTTATTACTACTATTATTTTACATATCCAATATTTACGTAGTCATGGTTTAATTAGAGCGATTCACATGAATTGCGGCAGTAAAACTATAAATTATGGCGCGGTTTATCCAATAAACAGTCACGATTCTGTGGGTTTAGTATCTACTTAAACTGAGAACTGGTTCATTAAAAAGGCGATTTGATGAAAACGAGAGAGGAAAGTTGACGTGGAATCCGTGGGAACATAACATGACGATGTAACAGAAAGCAAATTTTTAAAAAATGCGTACATATTATTATAATTCCGCTTTATGTAAAATAGTTTAATAGGCCCGTTTAAAAAAATCTCTCATTCCAAAACGGATATATTTATTTGACAATTTTCGATTATACCAACAAATTGAGGTCTATAATTTAAATTGTAAACCCTTACTTACATAAGCGGTAAACGTACCTACTGTCGAACAAGAACTTCTTTTCTTGTCCACGTGTTAAAACTGTGAACTAATAATCCTCTCCGTGCAGCTAATCGCATTTCCGTTTTCAAATGAAGAACGCCCCCAAATTTATAATTTCATTTTACGCTCCCGTGGTGTGCGGATTTTTCAATTTGAGTAAATTGATATTTTTTATAATAGAAATGTCTAAAACGATCAGGAGTGATGTTACAATTGTTATTAATATTTTTTTGTTTATTGCGAAGAAAAGGTGTCGAATCTAAAAAGAGAACTGATACATTATCAATTAATAAATACACCTCTAGCGCGCGTTGCCACCATGACAGGTACGTCACCGAGAAGTCTTATATAATATGTGACTACAGCGACTTCATGTTATCGCCGATTTTTGTTGTTGGACAGTATCTCTACCTAAAATAAGTGACGTAAATGGGAACTCTGCCATTTTTGGTAGTTAACCTGGATTATCTCAGCGATTTAGCAGATTGTATACTTCTTGGATACTGGATGAAGATATTCGTATTGTTTCAAGTCTCTGAAGATGTTGAATCCAGGACATACCCTTCTGTAAGTTAAGTTGAAATGTATCTCTAATAATTATCTTAGAAATCGGGGACATCCGTTGACTACGTTCAATCAAATCGCTTCGGATATTGATGTATTCCACTTACGTTAGAGCGAGTTTAGGTGGACGTTTTTATATGAGTTTTTAAGATAGGGTCTATCAACCTAGTTCACTCGGTGTGCTTCCGTGTACTTTTATAATATGTATTAGTTAATACTCATATCCCTGTATTTTCATTTCAATATTGTTAACACTTATTTTTTATGTCGTGTCGTGAACGCTTTGAATTTATAATTTGTCATGTTTATTAAATGTAAAATAAATAAATTTGAGTACATCACAAAATATTTAGACATTAATTTACATGGTTTTAAATTCTAATTGATTCAGACAATATTATAATATGGCATTAACCGCACGGTCACGTTAGTAATAGGTGAATGCGAATAGGCAGTAAAAACATCGTCTTCAAATTACTAAATTAAATACCATTAGAATATTAGAAAGATATTATAAATAGACAAATTTGTATCCAAAAGTTAAATAAATTTCCACTGACAATCAAAAACCATGATGCCTTATCTGACACAGCGATGTCATTTACTAGGAAAAAAATAATCCAAGCCCTTTTATTCATTTTATTATATTTCGAGAATAGGCGCGTAACCATTAGTTGGCCATTAGATATAATTAGCATATTTAGCGAATAGCAGTGAATGGGAAGGTTTAAGGTGATACATCAGTGAAACGGCAAATAATTTTCAACTATAGGCGCGACGAAATTTTGGACTCGCTGCCATTCGGAGAGAGAACGTCGAGTTGGAAACACGTCAATTTGTTTCATGATGGCGACGGGTGTATTAATTCTTGAATCGTGTAAAGATGACTAAAAACGTTACCCATTTACTTTAAAAAGATAACATGTGAATGAATATATTATTATTGTTACTAATAGAGCAATAAACAGAACATAAAATGGACGCATTTTGGATTTAAGTGACAAATTATATTTCGTTTGGCATTCGTCATTTGCACCCGCGACCCGCAATGCGCGCATCGCCTAGCCACGATCTTTTTGTATACGCCTGGTATGTAGTCTTCGCCACTAATGTATGTACACGGGGCTGGCTTGTTTTATAAGTATAATTGTATAATGTATGTGATATCATTATATTATTATAATATTCTACAAAAATATTATTTCAGACAACCCTTATTTGTAGCAAGTGGGGTAAAGAGGAGGGTGCAGTGGGGTGCTGGGAGGGGAATGGCGTTCGCGGAGTAATCTGGCAGAGTGCGGCGAGCAGAGCCACGAAGGAGGTAAACTAACTTGGCGTTGGTCTGGCTCTAGCTTTGGCGAAATGTCTATCTCTATCCACTACTTCTAATATTACAAGATTCACTAAAGATGATGGCTGTTCTACTACATTTCGAATTTAAAGTTATATCATATCAAATCGTCGGACAAGTGCATACATCACTTTTTTGGTCTAACGCAGTTTTTCGTAATTCATAATAATTATACTAAATTAAACAAACCGCCCTCGAAAGTCACCAAAAATTACTGAAACCCGCATATATAAAACAATACGCCATTTAAAAAAAAATCTAAATCATCCTTCACTGCTCTCGACGAGTGCTGTAATATGATTACTACACGTACACAGCATTCGCGAAAGCTTCAATGGCTGAATGCGTACGTGTGCATTTTGTATGTGTGTGTCGAATACCTCCGCAAGAATATTAACCCCTGATCCCTCCAGCTGCCAAGAAGCGAACCATCTCGAAGTTTGCATCAATAAACAATATTTTCGGAAAGGTCTTTGTAAGTATAGGCTCTGGATCAGGGAACTATTTTTCTTTTCTGTGCTCTGGATATTATTTAGAAATGGTTATTCGATTATTTGACATCCTTATCCATACAAACGTGAGATATTGTAGTTTTTATTCACATGATCCATAATCTACTCAATGATATTAAAAATAGTTCTCAAAAAGCCCTTAAACTTTAAATTGGATAAACAATTAATGCTAATGCCATTGACAATACATTGTACATATTATCATTTAGGGGCGGTCTGATAGGTACTCCAAGCATGGGGCTCCATCCAATTACTTTTTTGTTCTTCTTCGATCATGTCCGATCCTAATAAGATCATATATGGGCTTCCACAGAGTGGAGGTTTGTATTAACAGATTATGTTTTACGAGAAATGGATGTCAGCCACTTGCTCAACCTATTAGGTTCTAGCCAGACCCAGGATTTGAACCAGGGACCCACTACGCTATAACCCGACGCTTAAGCCGCACGGCCAACGTGGGTCCAAGTCTACTTTTTTGTTAATAATCAAAAACATTCACTAATAGATTCTCATGGAAGGTTTCGATATGTAGTAATAAAAAAATATATATGGATGTCGTCGATATGCTTTTCGATATAGTGAAACTTAAACGTTGCATTAGTGCACTACTAACACTATATTATTATTAATTTTGGATTGATTTCCATGCCAAATAAAGCGGTCTTCATATTATTGATGTACACTACAATATAATGAGGTACCATATTATACTTATAAAATAATGTGTATGACAAAGTAATACCTAATACACGCATAGCGCTTTAATGTTCCATTTCCATTTCTCCATTTCCGTTAATTATGTATTAAATATATACCTGTCAAATAAATACATGTGCAATCTACTAAATCAGTTTTATATATTAAACACAACTTAGAGAGACTAGTGCGAATGCGACTCCTAGAGGCCATCTATAAACTGAACTGAAACCGCATACATAATAATATGGTTTTTAACCGTATGCCATATTAAACTTACGATTTTTGTTCACAACATTCGACAGCATTCGTATATAAACCTTTAACATGTACGCTTATATACCTATTGAAAACATATTATTTCCATGAACAGAAATCATAAGTTTAATAAGCCAAACGGTTCAAAACCACATGCGGTTTCAGTCTATGGATCGCCTCTCGTTGTCGACGAACCGTTCACTGGCAAGGAAAACTGGAGGAGAATCGTTTACATACAGAATAGGAACATCTCATGAACAATGCGCAGTAACAAAGCAAAAACTGTTACGTAGGTAGGTATATACTTGCATAACTAATGAATATTACAAAATAATATTGTCATTAAAATAATAGTACTGAACAAGATAAGTACCTACTACATAAGTCCTAAGTATTTGATGAAATTGTTCGCAGAGTAAAGCTAGGCTGGAGTGCTTTTGGCCGCCTGAATAATGTCTTCAAAAGTGACCTTCCACTGTGCCTAAGGCGCAAAGTGTTCAACCAGTGTGTGGTTCCCGTAATCACACATGCGTGTGAAACATGCACCGTAAGTAAAAGAGAGATCCAGAAACTTAAGAGTAGCACAACGTGGTATAGAGAGGTGCATGCTGGGCATAACGCGAAAGGACAAAAAGAGGAATGAGTGGATAAGGAAGCAGACAAGGGTTTGCGATGTAATAGAGTTCATTAAAAGCCTCAAATGGATATGGGCTGGACACATAGCTCGAAGAGACAATCGTTGGACAAATCTAGTCATCCAGTGGTATCCAAGAAGTACAAAACGTCGGCGAGGTAGACCTAGAGGCTGCTGGATCGATGAAATGATAAAGTTCTGCGGAAGTACGTGGCAGCTCAACGCACAGGACCGAGAGAAGTGGAAGCAACTTGAAGAGGCCTTCATCCAGCAGTGGATAGAGTCAGGCTGATGATGATTAATACAACTGAAGTGTTCGGAATTTTATGGTAAAGCCTATGTACATACCGTAATTGTCATGATTTTACAACGTTTTTCTTAGGTCGTATTCTTATTTGTCCGGTACAAATCTTGCAATCGATTTTTAACTAACTTCCCGACTAGCTAGACATTTGAAACTTTTAGAATATATCAGAACACGATGCCAATGCATTTTTTTAATACTTTTAGCCATCTTTAAGTAGAATTGAATTCCTTTTTAGTTAATTCTGTTTTGTATGAAAAGTTATTGCGATACCATTATTGGTTGCTAGGGGTCCTAGTAACTAAATTATTAAATAATATATACGTGCGCTACTATGGAAATCAATATGAAATGACGTTTCATTATTCAGTATTTCTATCAAGTATAATTTTTTTTGATCATTTAAGCTAGTCGAGTCAAGTTTATACGATTCAACAGAAAATTTAAAAACGTTGTATATAAAAAGTTCTTTTTATATTGTAATTATTTTATATGAGGGCAAACTAAAGTAATATATATATTCACTCACTACAAAACTAGCAATTGGGTATATTATAAATATAATATAGATATAGGTTACGTTACGAAGACACCAAATTAAAATTAAACGAATTCATTTCGAAAAACCAGGTGCACAAAGGCAAGCTCACTTCATTCGGGAGATTATAAATTCACAAAGGCGCCCCGGTTTACCTGCACAGGGCTGCAAATCATAATATAAGTGGTGGGGTGAGGGTTGGGGGATGGAGGGTGCTCGCTAAGGGACATCGCTATTGCCATATTTTCCGGGGGAGAAGGGGCAATGTTTTCAATAATTTTGTGAAAAGGGTCGACTGTGACAAACGATTTTATTTATGTAGCAATTATGATTGCTTTATATGCCTTTGCCATTTTGTTTTAAATTGAGGTTCTTTGTCTATAATCTATATACAGGAAACATGCGACAGTTTTATGAGTGCAGCAATTTTTGAAATGGTATTTAGTTAATACCTCTTTATATAATATAATATTATATATTTGGCTATATGTATATTGTTTTATTATTTAATTAAAAGGTTTACTAATACTTCTCACTCATTCCTAATGGCTTGAACATGACTGCAACTTACTCTACAAAATCATACAATCAAACTGAAGATGATCTTAATTAAGTAAAATAAAACACAATATGCAATCACCAAATCACATTTATCTTTGATATCACAATCTGCAATATGACCACATAATGTATTAATGATCAGGACAGGTTTCGTCCGCTCCAATATGACATATTCAATGAATACAAAATACCTATAAACTCTTATTGTTTAGTTCTAAAAATTTTATGTTATTTATTGAAAGCATGTTATTGTAAATTCTCTGTTCAAACTTCACAGAATACATTAAATAATATAATCGTAGTTATAGAGGCTATATAAAAATAAATTTAAGCGGACAAAACCGGTCCTGACTCCCGAGTATTATTAAAAAGTGTGGAAGATTTCAAATTTAATCAAAAGTAATCCATCACCATATTGCACAATTCTGTGATGTCAAAGATAATATCTTACATACGATAAGGCGATATTACATAATTTCAAGATTTTACATTTTTAGACGTTTTCCATCTGGTAAATGTTATTGAAATACTACTTATTTGATGGTATAGTTTATAAACGTATGTTTTAAACTTCTAGAACAGTTAAATAAACAGGACAAAAACCAATGATTACTTATTTTACTACTTATTGGCAAAGTTAACACGTCATTATACTGTTAATTGAACCAATGACAAATTATGGTAATGAAATCGATAAAATAAGCGAAATACAAAAATAGTATATAACCAAGAATGGGGAAAATTAAGAATTCTTGTTAAGACTGAAAATCTAGTTTTTTTTTTAAATAAGCGTTATTTATTTACAAATGCTTTTGGCAGAAGGCAAATTAAACGTATTCAGAATAAAATTGTCCTCGTGAAGGACGTGAAGATTTATAAATAGGGTTTTTATTAAAATGACAATTTACCTTTAGAAAACAGGTATAAAACCAGTCGCTGCGAAGTTAGCAAATAACAGGATACCATATGCTCAGGCAGATAACTTCATACATATCAATAAGCCAAAACCGCAACGACAAAAAAAGAACAAAGTCATTACGTCGACATTGGTTCAACAACATATTTTGTAAGCATGCATAAGTATACTTACGACAAATACCTGCATTCGCTTCAGTAAATTACATGTATGAATGCACGCCGAGAAATCGAAAAATATAAAACGTCAAAAGTGCCCACGGCAAAGCGTGAACGAACGCCCTTTTATAAAACGAAACAAGTCGACGCCGAATAACCAACCGAAAGCCGTTGCAGCTTCGACTACGAAAATCTGCCTCATACGACATTCTTCCACGCGTACTTTAACAGCGACGTTATCTGACGGAAAGGTAAAACGCATTTAAAGCATACAAATTGAATGTAACTTAGGACGTTATAATAATGCTCTATGCATTGAATATTCAAGGGGTTCATAATCGAAACGTGGTATAAACCTTTGGGAATGACGGTTTAAAACTTTTATACAGTGCTTGATATTGTGAATTTGTATGGGGAGTGCAGAACAAAAAAGGAGTTCCAGGGTAAATAAATTACGCTGATACATTGCCGACTCAAGTAGAAAGCCGATACATTCACAACGACTGGTCCTAGTTTTTCCGCCCCTCCCGTTGTTGTCTATAGATGACCTTTCAATGGTCTATAGAGTGCTCATACTGACGCGTCTGTCGTGTTCACACAGGGAATGGTTTGATTTGGATAGATGAGTTACATGATAAATACACTAGCATTTACACACCTTCTACAAATGTAAT
Source organism: Rhyacophila brunnea (assembly GCF_057557595.1). Taxonomy (NCBI): domain Eukaryota; kingdom Metazoa; phylum Arthropoda; class Insecta; order Trichoptera; family Rhyacophilidae; genus Rhyacophila; species Rhyacophila brunnea. The sequence goes on along the minus strand of NW_028232816.1, from coordinate 9,816,506 downwards.
GCATAGATCAACGCTACATATTTTTTGGAAATCGATATTACCACCGGTTTTTGTGTGAAGGACTAGTCTGACTTTTGACAGCTGATGAATAACAGGAATGTATATTATTTATAAATAACACTGATAGATTCATATACTTGATTTGAGAATTTTTTATAATTCAATTTAAAACGAGAAATGGCGAATTAATATATCAAGTGTCAAATATGATTTTGACAGCTGAACAGTGGACCACTCGTTGCTTGTGCAAAAAGATATGCTCAGGCTTTATTAATCTAATGATGGCGCTGGCTGATATCATTTTACATTGCGAGAGGGGGGAAACGAATAGCACTGAAACTTGAAAGCAAAACATCTCCTCGGTTCTTATCGCAGCCGTGCGCAGCTGTCGTGTGTCGCTCTTCAAAATGGCTTCCAGTTTCAATTATCCGCGAGCGAAGGAGATAAATGACGACCCTACTTTAAATTCTTAGCAGCGCAATTTGGCGAACAAATAATAATAATAAAAAAGACCTAGTGTGATAAATTGAAGGTCTTAAATTGTTAAGAGGTCCGCTGAAGGCATAATTACAGACGCCCCGAGGCAAAACAGTGTCTTCTCCGAAGAATGCGGTTCGCAAAACAAAAATTTAAATAACCCAGTCAAGCGACATTATTAATTAATCATTAGAAAAAGATTTTTGATTCTCAATAATATTATATCGTGACCACAAATTCAACGTACCGAATTAATCATTAAATGTCATCGTTCATTATTGCCAAACATTTATTTACATTTACAATTTTTTACATGTTTATTAACGAAGCCCTCGTAGTCCAGTGCGTAAGGCGCTGGCTCTTCATCCTGAAGGCTCCGGGTTCGCCCGGTGAGGTCACAATAATATATTTATGAAATTTTCTCAAAGTATGGATGATTGTTTCACTTATATTACTAACTACACACTGTCAATGGGCCACATCCACATGACACGTGTGCTAAAAAGAATATCATATATTAAATATTATATACCTATATATTTTATATTATTTTTATTAAGTAGTTATTTGTATTATATTTTTTATTCTTACTGTTTATCTTTCAATCAACTTTCTTATTTACAATCATGCAGGGTTAAAATATATATTATAAAATATGAAAGATAAATTTTGAAGTTTAATAAAGACTGAAATTGAAAAAAATATATCGTCACTGTACAGGCCAATTAGGTGGCCATACACGTACAATTTGAGTAGCAGGTTGAACATGGCACAGACAATAACTGTACGTTAGTGGGCACATCACAGATCAGTTCAAACTACCCCATTTAAATCTGTCGAACTGTCAAAGACGTGCCCATATACGTACAGTTATTGTATGTGGCAGAGCAAGTGTCAAAAACTGTGGAGGTTAGGTTCGCGGAGATAATTACACAGGGGTAGTGTTTAAATTAGTTTTAAGTAGGGTATACTTGAACGATATTGATACACGAATAATTTTACTTTGAATATATTAGAATGATTATAATTGTTTTTATTAGAAACAATTTGACATAAAATACACACCAATGACGTTGGTAAAATAAATCACGATTTCACTAGTGGATTGTGTATTTTATCGATTCACCGAAACAACCTTACCTATAAATACACATTCGTGTTAATATAAAATATGACCTATAATCTTTTCTTTTGAATAAATTATTCCCTTTAATGGACATATGAGTCAGTATTTAACTATTTCGTCATATTTTTAGAATACGGCAATATTTATAAATTGATTTTATATACAATAAATTTAAAAATCCCACAAAATTATATTTACATCAATCATTAGTATAATAATAATATATATAATAATAAATAATAAATAAATAATAATACATAAATTTGAAGCATTATTTTATTATTTGTAACAAAACGTTTTCGGTTTGTGAATAAATAATAAATTAAACTGTTGAAATTTAAGTACCTATATGATTATTGTAATACTTACTTAAATTTTTAGCACCTATGATTCATTTGTAGCACCTCAAAATCCTAAGCCTAGTAATATACGTAAGTATAACCATTTCACCATATTCACAACACTTAGCAATTGTTATTTATATACTCGTAATTTCAAAACGAGTCTGCCAAATCTGGTAAATCTGTAATTTACATAGTATTTATTATCTACTCGATAATTTGACATAAAATACGAATTGATTAAAAATATTTTTTATCGACTGATAATTGTACAACATTAATTTAGATTTTACATAATTATTATTAAAACTTATCGACAGCATTCGTGGAAGAATAAACCTTGGAAATTATAATACCTTCACAGCTTTGGTACATTCCAATGCAGTGACAATATTGAATAGCCACTTCGACTGTGAACAGACAACTTAACATTAATGGAAAAAATAAACATACATTGTGTGAATTTTATGGTCAGTATTTTTTGTTATTTATTGCTATATCTAATTGGCATACTAGAATAATATTTTTCCCAATCTGTTTAAATATTATTTTTATTTAGGTAATCAATGAATAAATCTATTATAAAAATGCAGGAATGTGAATTTAAATTAATAATAGGTAATTGACCATTTATGCAAATCAATAACTACGCCTTTTAATAAATAAATACGTATTATTTTCTATTAAACATTAAACATACATAATTTTAAAACACGTCAGAGATAATATTATAATATTTAAGCTTTAGGAAAAATCTTTTAGAAAACAATACGACACCCAGGAGGATTCGAACACGCCTGGGGGTTAGTAATTGAGGTACATAATTAATACTTTGATTTAAAATACAAAACCCGACTGCCAATAATAACGACATTTAGAATGCATTTCAGAGAATATTGTAAAAACCACTAATCAACTTTGCCGCAATTAGATAGGACTGTGGTCAAAAGCACACGGGCGCGAATTCTGGGGGGCGCGGGTTTTTTCAAAAGACTTTTGCTAGTGGTTATATTATAATTCTCTGACGTGTTTTCAAATTATGTATGTTCAATAAAGAATGTTACATTCTAAAATCTTGTGAATTAGCTAGTCGTTAAATGAAAGAAATAGTTTATTACATATTTTTATTGAATCAATCTAACATTGTTACTTAAAAATAACCACTGTATTTTTAAACATAACACTCACTACAGGCGCGTACACAGGGTTTTCGTTCCCGGCATCAGCACCCCCCCCCCAGAATAAAAATATAAATTATTTAGGTAAATGGAATATAATTTGTTCTTAACTCTTCGCCAGAACCTCATCACTGAGGGTCGTGACTCATGCACGTGGCCACTAGTGGACCTTGTACTCATACATTTCTGAGACTATCTAGGCGTAAGCCCATTCAATGTTTGTTTTAATATTCCGATGCGCCATGTCTTAAAGACGAGCCCACGCGGACGACACAAACGATCACCAACTATATAAATAATTATGTTAAACAACGCACATTCGATAATCACTTGTGGATACGACAGCTCGCAATAAATCGTAGGTGAAGACCCATATACCTAGGTCTGATGTTTATAGCTAGACTCACAGTGTGGAGTATCTGGGTATGGAGAATGTACCTGTAAAAGCGCGGTATCCCGCGGTTGAAGCTGCGAGAAGCTATACGCAGTGGGTGGGGTAAATGTGGAAGCCAGTGACACCTACTGGATACTTTTTATGTCACCTTTAAAATATGCAGGTAAATAATTAATATAATTACAAACATTTTATGTAAATTGGCGATGTCAAATTTTAATTCATCAATATAAAAAAAAAAACAAATTCAAGAACAGAGCATGTCCAGTGATTTAAAACCGGATTTCGCGAGAAATCGCATTAGCTATTTTGGTACCTAATTGATTTTTTTAAAATGCTTAGTTTTATACAATGTACGTATTTTGAAAACTTATCTTGAATTTTTACAAACACTTCAACTACCTATTCATAATTTGATAACTTAATAGCTGGGTGATAATTTTTTACCTACTTTATTGTATTAATTTATAATATAAGTTAGAATTAATTGTATTCGTTGTCAGTGTGTATTTACCTTTTAGTGAGTGCACATAGAGCCTGAAGATGGCGAAAGGCGAATCCCGGGTCGCAGAAAAAGACTCAAATGGAATAGTACAAAACTTAAATCCATTACAATTTAAATTCAATCAAGTACCTTTGGTCGATACTATTAATATTATGAATTGTTATAATGTATAATATTATTGATTATAATCAGCCACGCAGTGACGTCCCTAGACAAAATGCCGCCCCTGGGCAGCGCCATAATGCCGCCTCATTTTTTTATACAATATTTTTATCACCCGTGCTCGTGTCGTTTCTGGTCACCAAGGACGTCGAGAAGTAAACTAGACATCGTGGACCCGACAAAAAAATTAAAGTCCTGTTAAACCTTTTGTGCTAATTAATACATTTTTTTCGAACCAGTGAGCTGAATTATTGAAAGGAAAGATATTTTCGTTAAGTTATTTCTATATATACCAAATGATTCTCCTCTGTTTGCCGCCCTTTAAGTAACTGCCGCCCCCAAGCGACGCCCAATCTGCCTACCCCCACCGGACGTCACTGCAGCCACGAAATTCGAGCCTGTGACCGACCAATCAAGAAACAAGCACTCCGATCACTGCTCCATGGCGAGCACAAGTTTTTACGAAGAAATAAATCCCCGGATAATACAAACAAAATTTAAATCAGATTCATATATTATATTATAAAAAGAATCTTTATAAAATCAGTAGCATTTAAAGTATTATATGATTAAAAAAATAGATATAATTCCAAAATTTAATTGAAATGCAATCTATTCGGCGAGTAATTTAAAATTGTAATAGATTATTTCATCATAATACGTGATATTATACTTAATATAATGTTTATGGACGGTCTTACGAAATCGCCACGCTCTAAGCCGGTGAAAGTTAATTGAATATTTTATTATCTCACACAAAAGCTTGTGTTTTTTTTCAATTGCGTTTACATATTAATTACTGATTAATTACAAAGGAATTAATTCGAATTAATTAAAACGTTAATAAGCGATTTATTAATTGGGAGAGGAATAACATTTTATTTTTTATAATAAATAACTCAAGAGTTGTTGGTGAGTTTTATATCTGTGTAGGTATATTCTTCATAAATTATTATATTCAAATATAGAACATTATAAATGAAAGATCAAGGGACAAAAATTGTAACCAAATTTGAATTAAGACAATTAGTCAGCTGAATGCAGAACTACTCTAACTTAAATTTGAAATGTTCTGCAGAGTTTTTTGAAACAGCCTACTTCAGTTGTTTATCATTTATATAGACAAGTGTATGCACCATTTATTTCATCAATAATCCTAGTAAAATATGATGAATATAAATAAAAGATATAAAAAGATAATAATTAAATAATTTTAGGAAGTTGTTTCAAAACAAATCTCTCCTCAAAAATTTAAAATGTGAGTTAGAGTAGTTCTGCATTCAGCTGACGAATTGATATTACTAGATACATATAAGGATTATTACTCCAAATTCGGTCTTGACATCCTGAACTTCTCAATAATAACAATATCAATATGTTTTTTTTATACATGAATGATTGAAGAAAACACAAATCATTATTCATTGAAAATACATAACTTTAAAAAAGTTAATAGACAATGTTGACGGAATTTGAAAAAATGTTATGGGTATGTAATATTATTTCTAGATAGGTGCTAGATTAGATTGCAGACGTAATATTTCTGTATTATTAATTGAATGGTAGAACTCCATTATAATGGTTTTAGAAATAAAGTTATTTTTTGTTAATTCTACGATAATTAAGTATTTGAATTAAGTACCTACTTATGTTGATAGCTGTTTCAGCTTACGAACCAATCTTCAGAAAGGTTTTCGATATCTGATGTTAGAGATTCGGACAAAACTGTTCCAAAAACCTGACATGGATAATAATATAAGTAACCCACGTTAATACTACAACGCTAAAATTGCCAAATCCTAAATCCCTTCAGTCGGGCTGAACAACGTTCATGTGACTCTTTCTAGCTCGACGATTTCAATGATAGAAACTTTGTACAGGTTGTATTGGCATTAAAGGTTATTTTTAATTACATTTATGGCATTTCTATGGTTTAACTTAATATAACGCGGTACTTCTTCCTTCTTTCCTCGACGTATCGTACTCGTTGCAGAGGCCATTATCAAGAGATATGTGTCATGATGAAGTGTAGCGTAGGCATGACCCCCACATCCTGAAGCGGGCCCCCAGACCAGAATCTTTGTCAGCTCCCCCTACATATCGCTAGAGTTAAAAGCAGTGTGACGCTCTACAGAAACGTTTTCCAAATGATGTTCGAGGTAAAATTAAGGCTATTTAGTGTATTTTTCAATAAATCCACTTGAGTTATGAAGTTTTCGAATATCGACACACAAAATCAAAATTTTCATCACATATTCACATATTTTAAAATGTCAATAATCGTTAAGTAAAATAGCCGCAGGCGACTTTTTTTTACAATAATACTATACATACAATAATTTGATGTGTGTTTATCTCACTTATACGGTAGACGCGCCACACTGTCCTAGTCCATAGCCCTGTCAGCCTCCCCTTGTGGGGGCCATGAGTGTAGGTGCATGAATGCAAACAAGTTTCCGGACACGGTTTTGTGGATATATTGTTTGTTGCAGTTTTCCCAATCGTATACTGAAGTAATTGTCGAGTTTCTAGAAAAAGTCTTGCAATTAAACTGGAGACCGCAACCCATAGGTTGGCAACCTGTGCACGTTACAATAGGAATGTTCAAGAACAGTGTTTAAATAATCAGGTACAACGATAAAAAGCGTTGATTGAAATGTTCAATGCATAAAATTTGTAAATACAATTAATTATAATGGCTTATTTATGTATCTTGTTTTAGTGTATCCTTGTGAATTATTACGCCTCGCACAATGGGAAAATATGCTAATATATTGTATGTGCAAGGCGGAGTTCAAAGAATTATAGAAAACAGGTTTCTGCCAAGTGATTTATATGAGAGTCGTTGAAAGAAATTTAATATCCACAACTCGAATATGCGAGTATCAAAGTTAATACACTTACACAGATGTCCACCAATTTAATATAGGACTCACTAAACTAAACCCACTAAACACAATAGGAAGGTATAAAAATGGCTAAGCCCATCATAATTTCACCTATTCTTTGAAATGGTGGCAATGAACTAATCTTTGTTAGAAAATAATATCTAAATACTTATATATTTTATGAGTAGTGTTATATATAAATATATATCTATCTAATAAAATACGAATCAGAGTCTCTTATCTGGTTACGTGTAAATAAATTGTACGTATTACATTTCGCCCTAGCTTAGTTCACCGTGAGCCATCTTGCCGGAAATAGATGGCCATATAACATTGAGATAAAAAATGACGTGTTGTTCGTGGAGCATTGCACACAGTAATGTTCCAATTTTATTAAATTCAATAATTAATAAATATCTGATAATAACGCTGTCATCAGTATCATACAGTTATAGTCCATCCATGTGGTTTCGAACCGTGTGCCATACTAAGCCTATCTTTTCTGTTCATGGAAATATATTTTCACAAAGTATATTATAAGCATCAGATCGTATCCGTTTATGTTTATACCATACACACAAAAATCATAAGTTTAGTATGGCACATGGATCTAAACCGCATACGGTTTCAGTCCATGGATGGCCTCTTAGGTTTGATAATTACGAGTACCTACCATCGTCGTCTCACATCCAATTATGGTGATGTGATGAACCAGCGGAATGTCAGGAAGTGGTGTACTGAGTTTTCGAGTGGTAGAACGAGTGTTCATGATGAGGAGGGGAGAGGAAGGAGGTCCTCAATTGGTGACGTTTTGTTGAAGAATATCAATGAAAAAATTCCGTCTGACAATCCGTGAGCTCGCAATTTTGATCCCAGACATCAAGTAAGTCTACCATACAAACGATTTTGAGGAAAAAATTGGGGTACGCAAAGGTGTGCTCGTTGGGTATCCAAAATGCTGACGGAAGCTCACAAACAAAATCGTGTGAAAAGCGCCTAGGTCTTTTTTAACCTTTTGGTCTCATTCAAATGGGGTGTCCTCCGTAGCCCCGACCTGGCGCCGAGTTATTTCCATCTTTTTCTTTACCTGAAGCAACATTTGGCCGGAAAACGCTTCGAGACCGACGAGGACGTGGAGGAAAAGGTGAGAACATTTTTGAGGACGGCGGCGGCGGAGTTCTACGACAAGGGAATCAAAATCAAGGACCTAGTGCCACGGCTCATCAAGTGCATCGATCGTAACGGGGACTACGTCGAAAAATAGTGGGGACACGTACCTAAAATTTCGTGTGCTTTTTTATAAAAATAAATTTTTCCCGATTTTTTAAATAATAAAGGTCTTCAATTTTGGACAACCCTAGTAAATATTCTTTCATACTAAATGGATAAATACTTACAGATGAAAGCGGTCGTTATTAACACTCCCGTTACTGAAAAGTCACCTTAAATTACCCAGCCCATTAAACTGAAAATATCTGCAAATTAATGTTTTAGCTATTCTTCGAATCAACAATATTACATCTAAATATTACATATTATATTCAAAATAGATAGGTAGCTTAAAAGATAATGCCATCTATTTTGGTGTATTTTATTCAAAAAGATTATTTCGAGTGGTTATAATATATTTCTCGGAAATGTTTTCAAATTATGTACCTATGTTCAATAAAGAAAGCCACATTTCGCCTATTCGTTGAAAAAATAATAGTTTATTAAGTGAGATATTCTTACTTAAATATATTATTATTACTACATTTTTATTAGCTCGTATTCTTGTTTGTCCAGTACAAATTTTTTCTTGTTTGTCCAAGATTTGTATCGGACGATTGGAGATTTTTAAGTAACTTCCCGACTAGCTAGACATTTGAAACTTGTAGAATATACCAGAACACGACGACAATGCATTATTTTAATACTTTTAGCCATCTTTTAGCAGAATTGAATTCATTTTCAGTTAATTCTGTTTTGTATGGAAAGTTATTTCGGAAAAAAAACCTAAAAAGTAAAACACTATTATTGGTTGCTAACGGGGTCCTAGCAACTAAATTATTAATATATACGTGCGTTACTATTGAAATCAATATGAAATGTCAAAGTGACATTTCAGTATTCTATATTTATTCAGTGCTTATTTCTATCAAGTACAAAAAAAAGTATTTATTAATACATACTCAGAATTGGCAAGTTTATATGATTCAACAGAAAATTTAAAACGTGGTAAGTATATAAAAAGTTCTTTTCATCATGTAATTATTTTACTTGAAGTTTAAATAAATAATATTTTTTGCGTTGATGTAAAAGTCGTCAACGTTTACTTATATAAATAATTATAAGAGCTAAATATAATAAACATAAAGGCTTTCGTTTATTCTGATTTCGTCTTTAGCGGACGCGGACGATGGGAGTAATATATAAAAAAAAACGTCGGAGCTTTGTGTCAAAAGCTAGGCATCCCTTTTTATTCAAATTGGATCAGCAGGGGTTGGGGGGTTCTTATACTTTCTTTCACGTGAATTATTTTCAGGGCTACACCCATATCAGAGGCTATTTTTTTTAACATGGTGCAAAGAAAACCATAATAGTATGCTGACGAATCATGCTATGAAACACATGAGTTTTTAATGTTTGACAGTCTTTTCGCGGGTCTATTCTATACAAAAGGCGACTATCGACCGCTAACGTGCTAAAGTGATAATGTGTTAGTATTATTTTGTTACATACATTTTATATTGAAATATTATAATTGTAATTGTATTGTTATCAGTTAAGCCTCAATTACATTGAGCTTCTTTACGAGCTGTGTGTTGGCGAATTTATATTCTGCCTGTAAAGTCGCCCAGTGTAATCATCGAACAAGCTAACATGTTCGATGATTACACTGGGCGACTTTACAGGCAGATTATAAATTCGCCAACAAACAGCTCGTAAAGAAGCTCAATGTAGTTGAGGCTTTAATCAGTCGAAACTGTCTCTCTCTCTATCGCTCATGCAAATTTTAGCACAGGCAGGGGGCATGCCGTTAAAATATATCATTTATTGCAACAATTAATACCGGCTAATTATAATTGTTATAATACGTGTTAATAATTTGATACAAACATACCTTTTAGCGGACGAAAGCAGCCTTTTGTATAGAATAGACCCGTGGACACTTTAAAAATGATCTGCAAATAAAACTAAACAACTAAGACACTTGACAAAGACTTTATCATTAAGTTTTATTGCATTTATATTAAAAGCTGTGTAGTGTTTTTAATACGAGTTGAGTTTAAAAAAAAATGGACAGCGAATATGTTATTATGTTAGGTGTGAAAACAGTGATCCAGTGTTGCCACCAAGTTTCCTGAAATTTCAGTATATCTAATGATATTCAATATTACATTAAATGCCACATGTTTATTATCAAAGATACCTCTAAGATTATAAGCATGATGAAGGCCAGATTGTATAATATTCTTCACAAAAGATAATACTGAACATGCATAATTGGAAACTGATGCATATATTATACCCACTACAAAACATCTTTTTAGAAACTATGTACTTAAATATTGAGTGATCCATGCGCCGGTTAGTAATTAAGGAATTGAATTGATACTTACCTTGATTTAATATACAAAAACCGATAGCCGACATTGTAACGCAATTTATGTAAAATCTACTAGTTAAAATCGTCGTAATTAAATAGGAAGCCCGTTGCTTTAATGGAAAAGTACTCTGGCACGAATCTAACGGAATTAATATTAAAAAAAAAGGATTTCAAGTTATACACATTTATATTTTATAAAAATCGATGTCTTTTGAAATACTTGAATATAAAAAAAATATTAAAATGATGAATTGGTCAAAAATTTACACAGAAAAAAATTTAATAATAAATATAATGTAATAATAACGTTATTCGTGATATAAATATGTAACAAATTCACATTTTTTTTTACAATTGTAAGTTTATCTTTGACTTTTCATCACTTTGCAAAACCCTCCGAAGGAAGATTAGAGAAGACCTTCGTAAATTCAATGTAAACCTCATACAAGCAATTGTGAAAGCAGGCAGAAGTCTAAACAAAAACAAGCAATGCTTGTCGATAGGAAAACGTCAAATCACAGCACTAAAAGCAAAAGATGGTTCTATCGTCAGAAATTGGGAACACTTGTTAAGCCGAGTGGAAGAGTTCTACAGCGATCTCTACAGTGATGACACTGACAATACGACTATAGACTTAGATCTTCAGAGAAATGGAAATTCGGAAGACCATACTCCCGAAATTACATCCTGGGAAGTAACCCATGCTTTAAATTACATGAAAAGTGGGAAAGCCCCCGGGGAAGACGGTTTAACGATAGATATCCTCAAAAAAGCAGGAAAGGATGCAAATGAAGTACTTGCACAATTGTTCACAGCCTGCATATGCAAAGAGGATGTCCCAGAGGTATGGAAAAATGCCAGCATTGTCATTCTTCACAAAAAAGGTGACAGAGAAGACCTAGCAAATTATCGTCCAATAAGTCTACTCCCTATTCTCTACAAGACGTTCACAAAAATTCTCTCAAACCGTCTGCAAAATGTACTAGACGAGAACCAACCGAGAGAACAAGCCGGATTTAGAGGAGGATACAGCACTATGGACCATATCCAAGTCGTCAGAGAAATCATAGAGCGGTACCAGGAATACAAACTGCCACTATGCATGGGTTTTATAGACTATGAGAAGGCGTTTGATTCGATAAAGAAATGTTCAATACTCGACGCACTCAGAAAACAAGGAATCCCTGGACGCTATATAAATATTTTCAATAATATATACAGTAGCGCAACAGCATCTGTAAATCTCCATAAACCATCGCGCAGATTTCCTATCAGCAAAGGAGTCCGACAAGGTGATACAATCTCACCTAAACTATTTACAGCTACCCTTGAAGACTTATTCAGGCAACTTGACTGGAATGACAAAGGGATCCCCATAAATGGAGAATACCTGAGTCATCTGCGCTTTGCCGATGACATAGTAATTTTCTCGCAAGACTCAGAAGACCTCCAAAGCAGAATGCAGGAACTCGCTGAAGTAAGCAACAAAGTAGGTTTGAAAATAAATGTAACAAAGACGAAAGTCATGTTCAACTGCTTTGCAGGCCAAAAAGAGATCCTCATCAATGGCACTCAGCTCGAACAGGTGAAAAGCTACATCTATCTGGGACAACAAGTATCTATAGATGGATGTATATTTGATGAAATTGTTCGCAGAGTAAAGCTAGGCTGGAGTGCTTTTGGCCGCCTGAATAATGTCTTCAAAAGTGACCTTCCACTGTGCCTAAAGCGCAAAGTGTTCAACCAGTGTGTGCTTCCCGTGATGACATATGCGTGTGAAACATGGGCCCTAAGTAAAAGAGAGATCCAGAAACTTAGAGTAGCACAACGTGGTATGGAGAGGTGCATGCTGGGCATAACGCGAAAGGACAAAAAGAGGAATGAGTGGATAAGGAAGCAGACAAGGGTTTGCGATGTAATAAAGTTTATTAAAAGCCTTAAATGGAGATGGGCTGGACACATAGCTCGAAGAAGAGACAATCGTTGGACAAATCTAGTCATCCAGTGGTATCCAAGAAGTACAAAACGTCCACAAGGTAGACCTAGAGGCCGCTGGATCGATGAAATGATAAAGTTCTGCGGAAGTACGTGGCAACGCAATGCACAGGACCGAGAGAAGTGGAAGCAACTTGAAGAGGCCTTCATCCAGCAGTGGATAGATTCAGGCTGATGATGATGATGATGACATATTTATTAATTAATAAAGTTGGAATTGTAAATTATCAAAAAAATGTCTCAAATTGCAAACTTCGTATTTTTCCGCTAGGTGCCTCTGCTAGTAGGTATAAGGGGTCCCTCTTAAATCCAACCCCTAATTTAAGAATTTAGTGTATAAAGCGAGTTGTTCGCGCGAGTTAAATAAATCTATATAAAAATGAGGCTCGAACAGGGAACTCAGAAATAATGGGAACTGAAATACACAACGGGTAAGGCGATAGCAGGTAACCGACTCGAGTAAGGAAGAATCCGGGTTAAACTTACACACGTGTTAAGAATACGTTTTACGTCGAATACTAAAAACTGCTCTCGGTTTATGCATTTACGCTCATTTAATGTTGGTGTATTACACACACTATTGCACGTGTATAATGCGTGCTTCGTTTTCGTAGGACACTCACACATTCAAAAGCCTGCTTCACCATGCGGCGTATTGAATATTGCCTATCGGTATTCTATTTATTATCTGTTCTGTGGGCTCGAACGTCGGCAACCCTGCTGAGTGCGTGTTGGTAAGTAGGTACATACTTTAGACATGTCGAAAAAAGCTACCGTAGCTTGGGCAATCTCCCCTCAGCACGGTACTGTACTCTTTGACGTTATAATAAATCTTCAAGCAAGAATTTAAGCATCTTAAACCCCCCTCCCCCAGTCTACAGGGAAGTGCGAGCGACGACCCTAAGTATGTGATGCAGGGAAGGTAACAAACAGTTAAGTTAAAATAAAATTAATACGTGTTGAAATACCTATTTAAAATTAAGTTATCGATCGCAATTAAGGTGACGCATCAGTGAAACGCCAAATAATTTTCAACTGTACGCGCGACGAAATTTTGTACTCGCTTCGCATTCATTGAGAGAACGTCGAGTCAGACACACGTCACTTTGCTGCGTGATGGCGACGGGCCAATTAATTCTAAAATCGTGTAAAGATGACTAAAAACGTTACCCATTTACTTTAAAAAGAAAACATGTCAATGAATATATTATTATTGTTACTAATAGAATAATAAACAGAACATAAAATGGACGTATGTTGGATTTATATGAGAAATAATATTTCGTTTGTCAGGCGTCTTTTGCACCCGCGACCCGCAATCCGCGCATCGCCTAGCAACGATCTTTTTAGACCGTGCCTCAACTAATGCATGGCCTTAAGTAAAGCTTATCTTAACTGTTTTCTAACATTCATTAGATTTTTTTTCACAACAGAGAACGCTCAGCATCACTGGTCCTCATTAAGGCTTATTCAAATTCAAATTTTATTTATTTCTACATATAGTGAACATTACAAATTATTAATTTAAGACGTTCACAATATGACATTTAAAAACAAAGAAATATTATTAAAACAGGATAATATAAAAATAAATAGATCGATAGGTACTTCTTAAGTTATTATTAAAAAGTAGAAAAGTGTAAATACAAAAAATAAATAGAAACAAGGAGTTACCTACACCGAATGAGCTAAGTACCTAGACCCTATATTAAGAATTTATAAAACAACGTCCACCTATACTTATCCTCACGTAGGTGGAATATAATATATTCATATTCAATATATCAACATCCGAAGCGATTTGGTTAAACAGAGTTATTGCCCTCCCAATTGGCATCACCAATGGCATGTTAGTTCTGCTCCTTGGGAGAACAAACAACTGATGCTCCTGATTTCTAAGATGGTTATCAGGGACACACAAGTCAATACTACCAATAATGGCAGAGTTCTCATTTACACTACGTATAAGTCGAAAAAAATACGTGGTCAAATATTGATATCTTCTAGTATTTAAACTACAGTATGTAAGCATACCTAAGAGAAAGCCAGTTGGATAAAGCCACGGATTGTATCCATATAACCTCAAATAAAGGAGTCTCAACTACTTCCACCAACGCATTGCTGGAGTACAAGCAGTAGACATGCACGTACATTCAGGTCTGATGTATGAGATTGAAGGTCTCGAAGATCCATCAGTCGGTGCGTCGCTGTAAACATAGGTACCTACATAAGAACCATGCACACTCGAGGTTGCTCCCGGGACACTCAACACAACGTTCGCTACACCAAGCAATATTATGTGCTTTCATTATTAAAAATTAGACTATGAATAAAACGATTGTCCAACATTATTTAATGGATGATTTTTATTTATGATCAATTGTAGTGTATTTAATTTAGTACCCCAACTGAGAAAAAATTACGGCGGTGGGTATGTCTCTTATATTATGTTAGTTAACACAGAAAAGCTTCATTTATCTGGATTTCCTTTTTTATCTATTGGATAAAATTTATAATGAAAATGTCGTGTAGATATACGTCGAAATATAGTAAATCGAAAAACTTTAGAGTATGTATTGATTATCGATGTATTATTTATACTCTAGCAAGTAAATGCGGAGTTATTAAGGTAAATAATTAAATACTTCACCAGCATTGAGAGAATTAAATATAAACGGTTAAACAGAAAAGATAGATATATGAAAATAGCTTAACAACTGTCTCTAATGGGCCTTAATGATCAGACGAGATTGTTTGTACCTGTTTAGCAGAAGTTAATAGATACCTCGGCAGGTATCACCGGCTATTAGGGCAGCAGACACCGCGAGCAGGTAAACGGGTATTCGCCGCCGTTAAAAATGACCAGGTATGTACATATATTGTTTTATTGGTCGCATCGGTTTTCGTAAGAAGATTCGTAGGACTAGATTTCCCAATGATACAATTCAATGAATTCGAAGAAACGATAATTATATCTATCCAATGCTTACCTATATATAATTTCATAATAATATATTAAAGGTACCACATTTATTTACTGCTTATATTCAAACTATATGAAATTGCAATGTGCCAACTTCCCAGAGGGCCGAACGGAGCTCGTGTCACATTCACACACGCAAAACAGAGCTTTTAAGATGATCAACAATTCCGTATGTGGCGTATTGGGTGGAGGTAGGCTGTTAAAATCCGACATAAATAGTGCACATAAAACTATGTTGGTCATATGTATTTGTTTTTATTGAACCAATACTTACTGCAATTTACGGATGGTGATGGTTAGTTTTTAAAAATCAATTTAACCCTGCCTAAACTAAACCATAATAGTTTTGGTATATTTTGGGCGACACGACAAAATTGTGCAGACTTTTTCATTCATTCTATTTTGTTTTCGTTAGATTAAGAAAACATATTACACATATTGTCGGTTCATTTTTTTTAAATTCATTAATCCCTGCCTAACCAAACTATATCCAAATTCATATATGATTAATTGCATCATTTTAGATGTTTTATAGATAGGCGATTATTTTTTTATTATTATCTATTATGGCTTGGTTTTCGCAGGGTCTGTAAATAAATTGTAGTATAATATTTCAATGAAAACCAATACCTAAGACTGACGAAGTTTAGTGTGCACCATTCATGGCGGATCTTAACAGCCTACCTCCACCCCTCACTCCGCTGCGTCACACTTTAGATACAAGCACAGTCACGCATACAAAAAACGTCATGAAACAATGGATGAATGTTATTGAAGAATTAACTGTAAGGATGAGTCCACACAATTATTATATATTTATAGTAAACGTGTATCAACGTAAGTGGTTGGCTTTGACATTAGTTTATTTTTTTCATTGTATTCTCAAATCAATATACTCATTTTTATTAGCCAATTTAGTGTAATAAACATAAACAAATAAAAAATTGGGACATTGTCAGGAGCATCAGTTGTTTGTTCTCCCAAGGAGCAGAACTAACATGCCATTGGTGATGCCAATTGGGAGGGCAATAACTCTGTTTAACCAAATCGCTTCGGATGTTGATACATTGAATATGAATATATTATATTCCACCTACGTGAGGATAAGTATAGGTGGACGTTGTTTTATAAATTCTTAATATAGGGTCTAGGTACTTAGCTCATTCGGTGTAGGTAACTCTTTGTTTCTATTTATTTTTTGTATTTACACTTTTCTACTTTTTAATAATACATGATTAAATCATTGGATGTTTTGAATTTACTGTATTAGTAGCAAATTATAGATACATGTATACATTATACATCTACAACATTTAAATATACATAGTTATATAGTTTCCCTTCTGTTGGAGAGCACTTTAAACATATTGTGTTGTCTAAACTCGACGATAAAAATAATTATTGGCAGACTAAAGAATGCCATTTGACAGTAAAAAATGTTACATGTTACATGTTAAAAATGTTACATGATTAAATCATTGGATGTTTTGAATTTACTGTATTAGTAGCAAATTATAGATACATGTATACATTATACATCTACAACATTTAAATATACATAGTTATATAGTTTCCCTTCTGTTGGAGAGCACTTTAAACATATTGTGTTGTCTAAACTCGACGATAAAAATAATTATTGGCAGACTAAAGAATGCCATTTGACAGTAAAAAATGTTAGATTTCCTAAAAAATAAAGGAATACTTATCTCAGCTATTGTCAAGAATATCAAGAATCAAGAATAAATGTGAGTCTTTTTAGTCATTTATATTATACTTTTATGGTTATTCCAAACCTAAAATTATTATCTTATAAAAAATGTCGATTTTTTAAACTCTTCCGGTGGTAATTCTGCGGTTCAATCCAAAAAAATCCAATTGCATTTTTCAGAATTTGGGAGCATATATAAGGCATAGGCTCTCCCATTTTTTGTTTAAATTTATATGGAAATTCATCACTAAAGGCCGGATCTTTCGAGTCTTTAACCGTCAACCCATAAAAAAACACATTAAAATGGTGGACGAATCCAATATCCTAAGGAGACTTTTGCCCAAATGATTCTTAGTATGGATTTCTACAATTAGTCAGTTGTTTTTTCTGGCAGCTCAGGTGCGATGATAATTATTGTAATTAAAATAATCGTCTTGCCAATATTATAATGCGAAGTGTGGCCACTTCAAACGAATTCAAATTCGCAAATCGCAATTAAAAAGATCGCATTACAAAATTGATGGTTTGTTTTATTGCAGGTAAGTAATGGTAAACCATTTTTATAAACTGCGTGTAGAATATGTTTTTCGTAATTAAATATCGAATAGCTTTTGCGTACCTACCATTAAGGCCATGCATTAGTTGAGGCACGGTCTAAAAAGATCGTCGCTAGGCGATGCGCGGATTGCGGGTGGCGGGTGAAAATGACGCCTGTCAAACGAAATATTAATTGTCATATAAATCCAACATACGTCCATTTTATGTTCTGTTTATTGTTCTATTAGTAACAATAATAATATATTCATTGACATGTTTTCTTTTTAAAGTAAATGGGTAACGTTTTTAGTCATCTTTACACGATTTTAGAATTAAATGACCCGTCGCCATCACGCAGCAAAGTGACGTGTTCCTCGGTCAACATTCTCTCAGTGAATGGCAGCGAGTCCAAAATTTCGTCGCCCGTACAGTTGAAAATTATTTGGCGTTTCACTGATGCGTCACCTTAATATAAATACAAATATTGAAAGATTTTGTCCGCTGACCCGTTTTATGTTCTAAATGTATCATATTGATACCTATTAGTATTACCAAGTGACAATACCGATATCGCAAAAGTACCTACATATCTTTTATTTTTTTAACTGTTAATTCATGGTGGAACTGCATTGTATAATTGTTTAATTTAATAAAACGCAATTTTTTGTAGTACTTGTACCACTTTTAATCAATAAATTAGGACCGGTTTCGTCCGCCTCAGAGGGAAATGAGTTCAGCCTTTATGCCTTCAGTTGAAAATGTCCCTCTGAGGCGGACGAAACCGGTCCTAATTTATTGATTAAAAATGGAATAAGTACTACAAAAAAATGCGTTTTATTAAATTAAACAACAATACCTACATATCGATAAAAAAGTCATATACTTATTTATTTATTTAGATATTTAAGTATTTTGAGGATGCTCTGCCCAATCTGGTCTATTTGATTATAAACTATTGACATTGAAGAATTTCATCAAATTGATCGTAAGAAATTTCCTCTTCAAAATACCAGTGGCGTAAGGTCTATAGAATACATATGTAGATGCGAGACATCCCTGGAAATATTCGTTTGAATAATTAAAATACCTACTATTATAATATTGTGTATTGCATAAGCCGTAATTGCATTTTTCTAAAAGGTTTGCAGTATAATATTACTTCAGATTTTCACTTATTGAATAGGTTTATTATAAATATTAAGTATTACGTTAATATATTTAGATTTAGAATATTCCAGAGCTACTAATCCGCAATGCCACACACTAAACTACTCACCGTGATTAAATTAGTTATAAGACCTTGAGTAGATAAAATGCATGTTACAGACCTAGAAACTTATCTGAAGAATGGGATGGGGGAGCCATTGTTGAAAACTACCCAATCAAGACTCGTAATTGGACAAAATCTGACATTTTTCAAATTTTGACCAATTTTCAAAATGGCGTCCTATGGTAGTTCGTAGTTCCATTTTTGGCCATTCGACAGGTAAGTTTGTAGGTGTGTAACGTTAAAAAAAAGTCCCGCCGTCCCATTTAATACTTCAGATTTTCACTTAGTGATTGTATTGCGTTAATATTTATTGTTGTTTAATTAAAAAAACGCATTTTTTTGTAGTACTTATTCCACTTTTAATCAATAAATTAGGACCGGTTTCGTTCGCATCAGAGGGACATTTTCAACTGAACAAGGGAAGATTCAGTTGAAAATGTCCCTCAGAGGCGGACGAAACCGGTCCTAATTTATTGATTAAAAGTGGAATATGTACTACAAAAAAAAATGGAGCCATTGTCGAAAACTACCCAATCAAGACTAGTAACTGGACAAAATCTGACATTCGAATGAAATTTTCAAAATGGCGTCCTATGGTAATTCGTAGTTCCATTTTGGCAATTCTACAGGTAAGTTTGTAGGTGTGTAATGTTAAAAAAAGTCCCGCCATCATTAATTCATTGTACGCTAAAGGCGCGCCGATTAGGTGGCCATTCGACATAATTAGCATTATATTTAAATGTTGTTATTAAAAAGTAATTATCTGATATATGATTATATTATGTATTTGATTTAAATACTTACATATTATAAAGTATATTCAACCGATTTTATCCTAATGGACATTTTCAATTGAATAACAGTACAAAATATAGGTAGGTACATATTATTGCATTAAAAGTCAATTAAGTATAGAGGACGTGGGAGTCGATTGTTTACTTGAACTAACTTGTTGGTGATATTTGTCCTTATTTATTAAATGACTGATTTATATACATTAATAAATAGCGTAACTTCAAAACTGTGAAATATTTGCTGTGTTTAAAATTCACCTGCCGTAGGTGTAGGTATCAAAAAAGGTTTGCGACCAATGACAAAAACTTGAAGACGATTTTATTGCTTTCGTCGCATGATACGTACAAGAACTCCACAACTTAAAAATGAATTATTTTCCATACGATAGTATGTATCATCATCAGCTGTAGTATATACCAATATTGTATATAAATTTATGTTTACATTTTAGATATAATAGTGCAGCCATCTATAAAACCGTGGATTTACAAAAATAAAATTACAAAGCAAAGGATAATCTTTAAAAAAAAACAATGCAATGTGCTTTTAAAACAATAATAACAGCAGGTTTACATAGGTCGTAAGTGCATTTGCTAGTCACGCAGCCTTCGCTATCGAGGCTTGATAATTATATATTATATTTTTTTTTTTTTTTTGACCATATCCGATCCTGATAGGATCATATGGGCCTCCACAGAGTGGAGGTTTGCATTGACAGATTTTGTTTTTTACGAGAAATGGATGTCAGCCACTTGCTCAACCTATTAGGTCCATACCCTGACACACACAAATTGAAAAACAATATGTGTACTTGCCAGACCCAGGATTGTGACATATTATGATATCTAGGAATATTATATTTCATCTATTATTGTTATTTTTAAATTAATAAGTCAAAAGAATAATATCAACTAAGATTTAATAACAATAAACAAAAATGCAAAATGTACAAAGTGTTTAAAAGTACCTTATATACCTTCTAGAGGAAAGTGGTATAATGGTCCGTATATCTAACGGGTACAAGTGGTAAAAATATTAATCAATAAATTCTAATTGATTTATGTTTTGTACTAGGTATTCTATTAGTCATTATTTACGACCCAGCTAATGCCTTCTGGCTTCTTCGTGCACTATGCGCACTCACCGATCGTAAATGCACATTGACATCGAAAAAAGCTAATTTTCGTTTATATAGTAATTTAATATAATAAAAGATTGTGAAAACTTTCTTATCTATTAGTAAAGGATCAAGTAAAAAACAAATTTTGATTATCTGAAGTGTTTGTGAAAACCCGTAATGAATATATTACATACTATTAATACATTCAATAGGTAAGCCCGATAAATCGTCATTTCCCGTAAACAAAGGAACCAGCTAATGTGAAATATCACGAAATATACTTACTCACTAAATAAAACCAAATAAACAATTTTAAGCTATAATCCATAATCGTCAAAACTGAAGTGATCTCGGATTTTAAGAAAATACGTAGATCAGTTAACAAACGCGCAGGTTAAGTTTTTTTTGTTTTTTTTACCATATTACTATAACATCAAATTAAAGTTTCATGTGTGAACTCCCAGATTGGATAAAGCTATGAACTATTAGGGAAGGTCAACTTGTTAAGAAATGGTAGGCACTGCAACTGTGTTATACCTATTTATATCTAATATTTCTTGATAAAATAATTTATTATCAATGGTATTAGGTACTATATATACACAATGTATCAATGTCGACTAATTATGATTGTATCATTTTGATAACTTCCGAAATAAATATTTATGTCGGGTTTATATATTTCATTGATATAATACTATGATATATAATTTATAGTATTAGGGAGTAGCAATTAACAGTAAACGCATGTACTTACATATTTTGGATGATGAATATAAAGTGTTTGAAAATGGCCTATCAAAATTTAAAAAAAAAAACATTACAACATCAGTACCTTTATATTAAAATTGAATATCTCAATATGTCCAACCACTTGCTTGAAACACAAAAGTACGATTTGAAGTATCTTTCGTACGAAACTTTTTCTAAAGGGTTTCATTAACCACGTAGGTCCGATATTCCCCATTTTACATATCCATAAATCCATATAATATAATAATATGTTTTCATATTATATATTTTCGTAGTATCAACATAATATACGAAATCATTCAGATTTGGTACGATTTTAATAATACACTAGCTGTCAGGTCCTTCTCATTATGGGAGCAAGTGTGATTTGTTATTTGATAGTGAAAATAAAAGTAGTTTAGTAGAAATTTTAAACTTTGATTTCAATAATAGGTATATAAAAAGTGGAATATTATTAAATATTATAGATATTACTATTAACAACTAATTCTTCCACTCTATACGTAAGCGCTTCATTAATTTCTCTAAATAGTATAGTATATCTACTAATAGCAGCGTTTCTATATAATTAAGTATCGATACAGTCTCTTGCACATATTATCAATATCATTTATTTCATATTTCATTGTACCTACTACATCGTACAACTTATTTTTCTGAAAAACATAGGTTCCTTAAATTATTAACGCATTTTTTAATTAAAAAATGTTGTAATATTCGAGTCCGTCCCAAAAAAAAAAGGACTCCAGATGTCCGGTGTCTATTCATCACTGTTGTGTTTATCTATAAAGAAAAAAATAGCGATTAGCTTGCAAACCCAAAATGCTCCTCTCATAAATGAGATACTTTTTTAGCTCTTCCAGGTATCGAAGTTTTCCTTTAAATAAAAAATGCAAATACAGTCATCTCCTTAACGTAAATCTTTGTAAATAACAATTTTGATAAGATACTTTGAAGTTAGCGAATGCGATCATTGCGGATCCACTGAACTGAATTTAGGATTCCACGCAAATATAACGATTGTCTGTTTGAACCAAATTCGGTGCGGACATTCCAGTGGGTCTATTCTGTACTTATCGACCGCTTAAGTGATAGATATTATCAAAGTTAGGGTAGGTTTGTATCAAAGTATTAGCACTTATTGTAACATTTACAATACGCTGACTGTAATTGTTGCAATAAGCTCTACATTTTAACAGCAGCAAGAGAGGCGCTGTTAAAATGTAGCGCTTATTGCAACAATTACGATCAACGCATACACAATATCTTATCACTTTAGCGGTCAATAAGTTTAGTATAGAATAGAGTGAATAGACCCACAGGTGTTCTTATATAGTATTGTCTTATCATGCACAACTGGGGCTTCAAAGAGGCCCTATTTTGCGAGTGTGGTGTGATAGAGATCACTGAGCACATCGTGGAATCCTAAAACGTAATAAGTATAGGTACCTTCCTTCGTAGGAGTTTCATCCATATACCAGTCTGAAAAAGGAAACCTTTACGGTGATCGATTGCCTTGCTTGTTCCGCAGCGACTATTTCTGTTTTGGGCGAAGGCTTGAGGTAGGCTGTGAAGATCCGCCATAAATAGTGCACATTAAACTTTATTAGTCATAGGTATTTGTTTTTATAGAACTAAGATTACAGTTTACAGATGGTGTTGTTTACTTTAAAAAAATCAATTAAACCCTACCTAAACCAAACTATTATTGTTTTGGTATACTTTGGGCGATACGACAAAATTGTGCACACTTTTTCATTTATACTTACTTATTTGTTTTTGCTGGATTAAGAATGTATTAATAATCCAACTTAATTCATTGAACATATTGTTGGTTTATTTTTTGTAAATTCATTAAGCCCTGCCAAAGTTATGTATCATTTAATTTTAGATATTTTACAGATAGACGAGTATTTTCTTTACTATTACATATCTGTTGTGGCTTGGTTTCGCAGGGTTTCATTGAATTTTTAAAATTAACCAACACCATCTGTAAGTTGTAGTATTATTTCAATGAAAACAAATACGTATGACTGACAAAGTTTAGTGTGCACAATTTATGTCGAATCTTACCAGCCTTCGACACTGCTATATTATGTATCTATTATATTCAAATGAGATTTTTGTAAGCAACCAGGGAAATGTTACATCTGGTAAGAAAAGCGCTCACTGTCTTATTGTAACCTATGTAGTATTTCATTTAACTGCACAGCGTATTGGTATCACTTTAATATTAATGAAACTCAGCGGATGTGAGGTACACATTTAATAATATCCCGACGAACATGAGATGAGAATTAACACGTTATATCGAGATTAATAATTAACTCGGAATGAATACACGGCTTGCATGCGCCGTGTATTGGTTTTTCAAATGCAAACGTGTTTTTGACTTATTGCTCGCGAATCATTTATCACAAGTCCGAGTGTCAGCTGTCATTACTGACGATAATTAAAATCTGCCTGCAACGAAACGAAAATAATAATCTTATTAATAAATGCACGAAACTTTAATAATTGTTCATTTGCTTCGAATGATTTGGCCTAGTTGTAGAATTGCGGCGTATATTTCCAAAAACCGATAATTTAGTATAACCCACATACTATGGTCAAAATCTAACAAACAATACGTAGGTAGTATGCATATATATATATATTGAATAAGTAATTTTACACCAAAAGTATGTGGGATCTATTACTTCTTAAACCCGTAGAATGCATAAGAAAAATATGTTTAAATAGTTACAGAAATCGATTAATTAAAATGATAAAAATGAATGTCGAAAAAAACTATATAACTATGTATATTTAAATGTTGTAGATGTATAATGTATACATGTATCTATAATTTGCTACTAATACAGTAAATTCAAAACATCCAATGATTTAATCATGTATTAAATCCTTGTTATACATATAATACATAAGCAAATCCTTTCTTATCGATCTGGATTGATTGTATTCGGCATAAAAGAAATTGCCAAACGGTGAAGCACCCCATCCCCTTAGAAGGGTGGTGACAGTCTTTCGACAGACAATACCTCTTTAGTCGTTATATCTATGTAATATTGTTTGGGAAATTGGAAAAGGAATTATAATACAAAATATGGGTACACGTCGGTTATAGGGAAGCGAGCGGCAAACACATTTTGAAAATAGCCGATATACTAGATTATTTGTTAGGTTGGGTGAGTTTATGTTAGGTTGTCATTTTTGAATTCATGAATTTGCCAAAATCAACAATTAGTGCGGTTCCCGCCTGGCTTCCCCATAACCGACGTGTACCCAAATATGTACTATATCATGTGTGTGCTTAAAACATTGATTTTTATAAATAGTGCCGAAATTTTTCCCTTTGTCACGCAAGGGAATGAAGATAAAATTTGTGTCCTATAATTAGTATTAATATTTAATATAAAATGTCAACCATTTCTACATCAAATTAATACGCAAACATTGAAATGTGTGTATTATTTACGTTACATTAAAAAACGATAAACCCACCGTTACTATTGTACGTGTAAAGGTCTTTTTAGAGACGCTAGTTCGTAAGTTTGTCGGTTCAGCGCAGTTTTAGTTGTCAATTCAGTTCGTAAACTGCGATGTAGGTAGGTACCTACATCTATATACCCATTACATGTTATTTTCCCACTAAAAACGAATGTTATTTAAATAATAATTTTCTAAACCTATTAATAATGGTTCTTGTCTGTAGTTCAGTGGAAGCCAGCGGCAAACAATTTTTTAAAATAGCCGATATACTGAATTATCTGTTTTGTTAGGTTACTATTCTTGAATTCTTAATTTTGCCGAAATCCGCTATAAAAATTGCCACTGTTCCCGCCTGGCTTCCAGTAAACAGACTTGTAAGTACCGAAATATTAATTGAATCAATATTAAAAGAGTGGTATGAAACATACTATACAATACGGTCATATCTAAATGCTCAGATTAAGTTAAATGGGTACCTAAATTAATTAAGTACTTAGGTACTTTCTTAGTTCCAAAAAACGATACTTTGACATTTCGTAATTAGATTTTTTTTGGTATTTCAGTCTAAATAAACATTGTAGGAAGCTTTATCCATGAGCATAAATAGTTTCGATAAATCTCAAGTGACCCTAGTCTCGATAGTCTAGCTCAATGATACTCAACCTTTTTTTCTTCGGGCCAAATACATAATATATTTGTAAAGTAACGCGGGCCGCATTACTACTGGTGTGACGAAAAAAAATCATGAAACCCCTCCTTTTTTACAAAACATTTTTGAGATTTTAAAAATTATGCGTGTTTTTTTTAATTAATCGTGTGCAATAGCAACACTCTTATACCAGATCTGATGTGGACCATAATGACAATCCTCTTCGGGTGTCACTATCTGTGCGTCAAAGTCGAAAAGAATCTCAAGATATACGAAATTCCTGATAATAAATGTGTTTCGGGCCGCACATAAAATCTTAAAGGGCCGCAGGTTGAGTATCGCTGGTCTAGCTCGATCAGACTATCGTGAAAGCCAACACTTGCACTGATGGCAAATTCCTCAATGTCAGTTTCAGTTGGCCTCTTCAGTTACACACCAGTTAAACTGAAACTGATACTGAACGAATAACTGAACTGATCGTTTAAAAATACCTTAAGGTGTACGCCAAAAACCACACACAAGTATGTACGTCTTGAAAATACAGCATGGTGTTTTCGTTGGTGAGACCTTTATACAGCATCCTAGATGACGGACATAGTAAAAAACATAATAATTATTGTTGAACAATTATTTAGCCATGCGATTTCTTCTGATGGCCGAAGTGAGTATTGCTACGGTTGATATTGTATACTGTAGATACTTACATAAATTATATTGCATCGCTTCATCTCCCTCGACGCCCCTCCGACCATGTCTTGCTTCGTGCCAAAACTATCCAACCTTACGGTAATGTGGTAAAGACGTAAACATTGGAAATAGTACGAGGTGCGGAAAGCGATGCAATGGGTTTGATCCGCGTATAGGTTTGTAGGTAAAGCCGCATTTAGACCAAGCGAGCGAATGTTTGTTCTTCTTCCCCCCACTCCAGCGAAATTGTCTTGCTTTTTGTTGAGCAAGCATAAGAATTTCGCTGGAGTGGGGTAAGAACAAACATTCGCTCGCTTGGTCTAAATGCGGCTTAATGGTGTGAACAATCGCTGCGCACTAAAAGAAATTGCGTCCGCGCATGCCTATTCAAAATTACATGGTTCCACTACAATAGTATGTTATAGTTACTTGCATATTATGTGCATTGTGGGAAATACTGTTTATTAATGTTTTGAACAACATTTTTTAAGCAACTAGGTATCAGGGCAAATGCATGAAACCATCACATGCACAATTCTTCGACTCATTTCTCTCATATATTATAGTATCATTGAAATTAATAAATATATTAACAAAATTAAGAAAGAAAGTTAATGAAAGATTGTATGTTTGTGGGGGGGGGGGGGAATTTAACGCACCGGGTGACGGCCCGTCACTGACGGGTTACGTTACACCAACCCTAGTTACGCCACTGCTCTAATGCGTTGATGATCCGCACACACAATAGGAAAATTAGGGAACGTTGATTATAAGTACTTTAAAGTGGGAATACAATGACATATATTAATGCAGTTTGTGATGTGTAGTGTAATGAGAATGAGTTTAAAATGTTATAAAAGTCGTTATTTTATACCTTTTAGCTTGTGATATATCCAGCGGGCCTGTTCAAACAACCGGGAGAACAGAAAAATATCCAGAGCACGTGCACTGAAATCCTTTTGCCAATGGTTGTACAGCTCTCACATACACACACTTCCATACACACCGTTAAAGCGCACAACGACACAACGGCGCCACACTATCGCACCAACACAACGGTAGACAAACACACAAAACGAACACCACTACCACGACGAATCAATCACACTAAAAGATCACTAAGAATATTTGAATTATCAATGAAAATTTTAAACAAAAATCACACCGGACACGCACTGGGTATTTTCTTTTGGATATCGGATGGTTTTAGGCCCGGACACACTCATCCGTCCCGTCAAGATAGGCTGGTTACCATCAGAGGAACGAGCTTAACAGAAATCGTCGATGGATATCACAAATTATCAATACAAAAAAATCCACACGGCTGTTTATACAAACCGCGGCTTTGTACTTGCACTATTTTGAAAATGGAACCCCGAAAACTATGATGAAGGTATCCGTTTGTCACAATTTTCGGCACTAATTTGTCGTGTATTGTAAATGGTAACGATTCACACATCACACACACGTGATCCACTGCTCTGCGGGTATTCGCAGCGGTGTTTTTTCACGCGAATAATATTGTTAAATGATAATAATGACTTCTTTTTGTTTGTTGTAATGCGCGTTGCGCGCGACGCGGAACACGCGGCGTGCCAGCTTGCTGAGCGAGCGAGCCAGCGAAACTGACGAAAAAATAAATATTGAGCGAAATGCTGCCAACCCCTACATAAATAAAAAAAAAAATTTTTAATATTATAAACCCGAATCCATATCCCTTTGTTAAGTGTGGATTTCAGGTTCGAAACCGGGGTCTGTCAAATTTACATTACGTTTTTCAATATGTGTTTTTGACTCAGAACATGGGTCTAATATGTTAACCAATAATTTGTTACGACAAAAACATTCACAATTAATACATTTTAAATGTATTATACAAATTTTATGATCAAGTTTTTCCAATTACGTGGTGGATGAAAAACATAATTTATTACGCTAATGTATTAACAAACAGCATTGATTTCGTTGATTAATATAGTGGCTCTACGTAAAATACCTATATTATAATATTAATTATTGCATTGATTTCCAATAGCACGAATTACAGTGAAGCACGACAAATACACCAAATAATTTATTTCGGTATAGATATTAATAGACATTTTTATAATTTGTTTACAAACATATATATGTTGGTCAGGAATATGTATTAAACACAAACTTCTAGGAATTAAGTTCGCAGTAATACTATAAATATAAAATAATATTTCATTAAAGGCTGCTGGATGTTGGCATCCTATTTTGTGACTTTTTATTATATTTTTTATCTTATTTATAAATTCAAGATTATAAATACGTTTTCCAGCATTATAAGTATATGTATCATTGACTGTATTATTTTATAGTCACTTTAAGAACCACACTCGAAAGCTTTTTTTTCTCCTTCCTTTTAATTTTATGATTCTTCTGACAACAGGCATCCAAGTTTACATGCTTACGTTATTACTGGTAGCAGATATTGGTTAGTCATCGAATGCTGTATTAAGAAACTCACTTGTGAAGTATGTTGTAGACACGAAGTAGAGTTCGAGAATAGTTGAAAAAGTTATGGAGATACGTCCATATAGCAATCTCTAAATGACATTAGGGCCACTCCTAAATCCACTAGATGTTATAATATGTAATATAAATATACAACAATTTGTGTAGCGAAAGTGCATACATTGATAATAGCATTAGAATAATATATAAATTCATTTAATATCTATTTGATTTATTATTATGTTTTCTATGGAACGTAACAAACCCGCATTCTGAGAAATATATAATAGGCATTTAGTTCAATTTTTATATTTTTGTTCCACTGCAGACGAAGCATCCAGATCGATAGTCTGAAAGTATTATACCAGGTTTTTCACCGTATTTGCTTATTAATGTCTATGATGGCATCATGGCGTGTTGTAAAAGTTTAATCAATCAGTGAATAGACCCAGGGTGATGATGATAATAATGACATAAATAGATAACATGATGTTTGAAAAATGTAAGTACTTAATTGAAATTGGTTGAATTTGAATTAATTAATTGAACTGCCTAATCCAAACCATAATAAATAATAGTCAGAAAATACACGTCAATCTATAAATTATCTGAAATTATGCAATTAAATCATAAATAACTTTAAATACTTTATAGATAAAATAACATTTTTTCCAATTATTGTTTGGTTAGGCAGGGCTTAATGAATTTAAAAAAAATAACCAATAAAATGTGTAATACGTAAGTATTCTTAATCCAACGAAAACAAATAAGTATGAATGAAAAATTGTGCACAATTTTGTCGTATCGCCCAAAGTATACGACTGGATTCATAATAATATTATATTACATTATAATTAATATTAATTAATATTAAAGTATGTTGGCAACACTGAATTTCTACGGTACGTAGAAGCCACGCGGAGCGGCCATCGCGATAGAGCAAGCAGGCGGCAGACGCTCCCTTCCCGCAACTAAACGACGCAAACGACAACACCCGTCAACGGAAAGTAGCATTTATTTCATTTCAATTTTAAAACGATGCCCTCTGCTTTGTCGGCATTAGTTCGGTTTTTTAACTGCATGTGACGCTTAGCTTCATGTTATTTATTACAGTATCTATCCTAAACGAAATGTATGAATCTTTCATTCTGACGAGAACAAAAATTATCTGCTTTTAATGATTTTATGATAGTGGAAAAATAAACTGTAACAATAATTATTGGTAATAAGTCCTTCCCAATAACAATAGAAAAATCATTCCGCTCCATTACGGTAAATTGCCAATACATTCCTACCTACATATTTAAATTTCATAATGAAACTGAAAATATTTATTCTATGATAATAGTTGTATTTAATCTATGATGATAATGAATGAATAATATTATTTTTTATTCGATACCGATAAAGCACAAGATTTAACCGCGTTTACGCGCTCTTCAAATCCGTGCATGCAAGGCAGACCATATAAAATGAGCGTGTATACACGCTGTACTTTCACTCCCTACACTGCCAACACTCTACAGTACGGTCGCCTGTTTTCAATAAATAATTATATCGTCACTTTTCTAGCACAAAACACTAATTCGAAAAAATGACATATTGAGTTAGTTATACCAAAATTTTCCTTATTTCAAACTTTATCGTCTGGAAACCTTCTTAATAAATAAACAGCCTTTATTTTAAAGTCATCCTTTTTACGATTACTTAATAAACTCACATCATATCACAGATAACTTGGAAAGATCACTAAAGATATCAATGGACAAGGAATCAACCGAGAGTTAAACCTACGCGATGTGATAGAGGTCGCTAAGCAGATGATTTGGCAATGGATTGGACATGTCATTTAGCGAGTGGACAACCGCTGGACAAATTCCGTCATACAGTGGTAGCCAAGGGGCACTAAACGTCCACATGAACGCCCTAAAGCCCGCTAGAGATAGACGAACTCGTAAAATTCGGTGGATGTACGTGGCAGCAAAGTACTAAGGACCGAGAAAAGTGAAGGTAACTAGGGGAGGCCTTTATCTATACAAATAATAAATAACTTAAACAGGATGTTTCAAAGAACTCCCTTCTAAAGTATTTCAAATGTGAGTTCTGCATTCAGCTGATAAGTGTTCAAATATTGTGTGGTGGTCACGTACGCGTGTCATGATGTATGATAAATCCAAAAATCCGTAGACTGAATCTAGAGTTATGATTTATGTTCATGGAAATACGTATGTAATATTAATACCTAGGTATAGATATGTTTCTATATACGGTATTTAAACATATCTGTCATACGCTTGCTTATACATAGTAAAAGTAAAATTATAATATTTCCATGAACAGAAATCATATAAGTTTGTTTAGTACGGCAGACCGGCAGACCGGCAGACGATTGAAAACCGTATGCGGTTTCAGTCACTAGAATGGCAATTTGTCGAATGAGTATCAGTGGGTCTATTCTATACTTATCGAACACTAAATTGATAAATAGTATCAAACTTAGGGTAGGTTTGTATCAAAATATTAGCACTTATTGTAACAATTACACGAAGCCGGTTTTTATTGTTGCAATAAGTGCGATATTTTAACAGCAGCAAGATATGTACACACACAGCACATATCTTGCTGCTGTTAAAATATCGCACTTATTGCAACAATAAAAACCGGCTTCGTGTAATTGTTACAATAAGTGCTAATATTTTGATACAAACCTACCCTAAGTTTGATAATATTTTTCACTTTATCACTTTAGCGGTCGATAAGCATAGAATAGACCCACTGGAGTGCATAATTTCTAGTAGAGGTTTCGTCAATATTAATTTCGACCGCATGTATTTTGTAGATTATCAACTAATGTCGCATTGAATTGCCCAACAGTAATTAAAATTTTATTTCAATTAATACGTCGGCTTTCTGATTTATATTTTTTATCGGCCATCTTCGATCCGCAGAACAAATTAATAAGTTCTTGACCGTTCCAATGCTGAATATTCGCATTTTTTTCTCGTGCAGTGCCAACCAACCATGCGACAATTTAGATTTTAGCGCATACGACATTATTCAAGAATACTAATTACTCGAATGAGTATCAGGAACGCAGAAAATAGATGGAGGTTAGTCAAAATATCGCCATGCTACGTTTCGGGTTGTTTATTATTATTATCTTCCACGAAAGGAAATAATATTACGCTACCTCAAATTAAGAGACATGATTGATTAATGACATTTCTGAAAAATAAGTTTATACATAATTACACAGTAATAAATACGGTATTATTTATAGCCCACACTGCAATACACTACATTTTGAAGCAGGGTTTTGAATGTGTGACTGTCCTACGAAAGTGAAACACACATTATAGACATGTGTGTGTGTGTTGCTACCTTCAAATACCCCAATATTGAATGAGCGTCAGTACACAAACGAGAGCTGTTGTCAGAACGAAGGACGAGCGTATTCTTAACACGTGTTTAAGTTTATCCCATATTCTTCTACATTCGAGATCGGTTGCTTGTTACTTAACACCCGTTAGGTTGTTAGGTATTTCAGTTCCGATTAATTCTGTGTTCCTTGATTATGGATAACACACGTGTTTGCCGATTTATTACTAATATCGATTCCTTCGCGTAGGGATGTTAATAAAATATCGAAACTTTTATGTGGATATTAATATTTTTGACCGACACTATACTACACTTTTTTTCGTCTCTTTCGATATTTTGTTTGTTCAGTGAACCTAAATATATGTATTCCGTACAAAATATTTTTCAAACACTCTCATGTATCGTTAATATTTATCCGATACCCATCCCAGGATCCGAGAGTATCAAAACCTACCATAGAAATTGAAAAATCCTTATTATTTAGCAGTGGCGAAGACTCCATACTAGGCGATTATTCGAAGCCTACCTTCTTACAAAAAATATTAATAACTAATAATATAAATAATAAAACAATCAGCAAAGGTTTTAATAAATATACCACAGCGCGCCATCTGTCTTGACGTAAATAAAGGTCGGATTATGTTTCAAATAATTCTCAATTTTTTTCATATAGACTTTACGTCACGTAGCCCCACCCAGTCTGTCGAATTGTATGAACTAACGTAAGCTCCGATCGCAGAGCCTAAAACTAAATAATTATTAATTTAAAAAAATAATTTCTATGGTGTTTAATCGAATATTAATAAATATAGACTGTTTTTTTTAAATTAAAAGAACTTTTATCTAATGATTTTTGATACGTATCTATAAATGTTTTGAAAAAATATGTAAGTACTTAATTTAATCTGATCGCTTAATTTTATGTCGTCAGTGAGTTTTTGAAGTTTCATTAAATTAGTGTGTCGTTGTCATTAGTGTGTACCTATTCATTAGTAGTAATATCGTGTTATCTTCTTATTTCTCGTAAGTATACCTGACAAGTGTGTTCTTTTTATCAGATCTCCACAGCCTACCTCTTTCCAAAAGTCACCCTTCGCCACTGTTATTTAGAGATGAAGCCAAAGTGCAAGAGTGTAGTGGTTGGGCGCAATTCAAACGTATAACCGTGTGTGAAATGTTCGTAGACAGTGTCTTTTTTTGATATATCACACATGGTTATACGTTTGAGTTGTACATGTCGCTGCCGCCCCGCTGCCCGCCCGTCACTGTAACCAAGCGCTTAATGTATGAAATTGAGCAAAAAATTACCACTGATGCATTGATTTAGTTAGCTATAATTGACTTCACACTACTTCAACGACAGTTATTTTCCAATTTCCAATTCCTACAAAAAGACTATCCGTTACGATGAGTAGATATGCGGCCAATAATACTACACTTCGGCATTATTATTTAGTTTAAATATTTCTGTAAAACCGTTTATAACTGCACTCGAGTAAGTAATCACAATGAACATAAATGGCCAACGTTGCGTATGTAGCAAAATTGGAATGGCAGCTGAGTGATTTTAATATTTTTGGACTTTACCAAGTTAACCATGCTTCATGCGCTTGCAAAATAACTTATCCATAACAGAAATAACGTATAAGATTCATTATAGGTATTTATAGTCCAATTTCTTTGATTAATACTAACATTCTTTCGGTTCAATGGGTACCGTTATGTATTAATTAATTAGTGATTACTGAATACTATTGATAATTAGTTTAGTATATAACCCTTTAATTGAGATAACATTTACTTTGTATAATTAAATTTTACAAGACTAAGGTGGGTTAATTAAATTTCACAAATTTGTTTTTTATTGTCGATAGCTATTCAAATTGTCAAGTCGTGGTACCTGCAGTGAGTAATGCGCTGACTTTCCATCTGGGAGTTTCGGGCTCGACATGGTGAGGACACAATATATTATTTATGTGATTTCCTCAAAACCTACATGTTTGTGAGTATTTCGCTTCTATTGCTAAATACACTACTGTCATTGGGCATCTATACCTGTTGTAGTGTTAATAAGAATATTAATGTAGGTACTTATTAATATTTTTAAATTATTATAACGTGGCATAATAATAGCTGTCAATAAAAAATATTCGCGGAATTTAATATAATGCAATTAGTACTTTAATGGTGTTTTCTCTCAATTCTTAGTGGCAATACATTGTTTTAATAATAATAAAAGATAGTAATTATAATACATAATACTAATTATTCTGTAGGTGCGTGGAATTATTTTCACAGCTATCGATCAACTGTTGGTAATAAGGCTTTAGCCGCGTTAGACAGACCAGACACCACAGGCATTTTTCATACAATGTGCTTGTCGTTATTCTACCTAGAAGATATTCTGCAAGCCTGATACTAGGCGCATCTTCATTGATAGTGCGCCGGATAGCTTCAATTTACAAAGTTGACGTTGTATTAAATTTGTTGGTCATTGTATTTATTTAGTATTTTATAATTATTCTAAGACTATAATAATATTAGAAAAGTACTTTACTCTGTTTGGTTGCAGCTGAGATAGGTAATCGGTTTTTAAATAAATCACATCTTTTTAATACGCTGTGTTTTTTTAAAATTTATTTTACATTACTCTATTTATTTATAATTAAGTTTTTGATATTGTGTTATAAGTAATTTTCTTCTTCTTCTTCTTCCACCCTGTCACGTCCCAACATTGGTGCATACGGCAAGCACAAGTTGGCGCCACTTCCCTCGGTCCATCGCCAACTCCTGCGCCTCCCGCCATGTCAGACCTGCAGCACGTAGGTCGCTTTTGTAGCATCGCTGCAGGGTGAGGGAGGGCCGGCCACGGCAACGGAACCCTCGAGGCTGTGCCACAAGGGTACGAAGTGCCGCACTCTTTGGCGGCATCCGGAATACATGTCCCAGCCACGTAAATAGTCTCGTCGTGATAACTTCAATCACCGAAGGCTGTTGTGTCTGCTCACGAACTCGGGTGTTTGTAACGCGGTCGTTCCAATGTACCCCTAAGATTCGCGCGGAGACATCGATTCTCAAAGCTCAAAAGCCGAGACTCTTGAAGCTTAGTAAGATGCCATGTCTCACAGCCATACAGGAGCACAGGTACCACGCACGCGTTAAACAAACGACATTTGGTCTTCACAGAATACGGCCTTGACCTCCATGCGACTCCATGTTGGTTGAACGCAGAACCCGCCACACCCATGCGGATTCCAAGCTCACTTGAAATACCACCATCATCGGCAACCGTGGCACCCAAGTATTTGAATCTGGACACCAGCTCGACGGGCAGACCGGAAACCCGCAGAGGAGTGTCGGCGTCGATGCATGCAGCACTGCACATGGATTTGGTCTTAGCGGCATTCAGATGAAGACCCATACGCATCGCATCGAGTTCGCGGCTAGCCTGTTCACGGTTACCTCCAACCTTTCGATCGTCGAGTCAAACACGACTGCGTCGTCTGCATACTCCAAGTCGCACAGTCTTTCTTCGCATATATCGGTTGTGTCATCATGATGTAGGCGTATCCCACTGTCGGGGCAAACCGTCTTACGCATTATGAAATCCATCATGATGATAAAAAGAAAGGGCGCAAGTACACATCCTTGCTTGACTCCTGACGTGATTTCAAAGAGGTCAGAGGATGTTCCGGCTGCTCTCACGCGACACTCTGTATTGGTGTAGAGAGCACTTATCACGGCGACCAGTTTCCGTGGGACACCATAGCCTAGCAGAATTTGCCACAGAGATTCACGATGAGGACTGTCAAATGCCTTTTCATAGTCCACGAAGCAGCAGGCGACAGGTACCTATATTCATCTCTTGGTACTGTTGCAGGAGGCATCGGAGAGTTGAAATATGCTCTGAGCAGGACTTCCCCGGGACAAATCCACTCTGCTGCCCACGCACTAATTTTACTTAGAGAGTGCTAAGAGAACTCTTAGCACTCTCTGGGCCAGACAGTCTGGCCCGAACGATTCTAGTAGGGAGCTCAGCCGGCCGAGTCTGGCCCAGCGCAGGTATACATTTACTCCCCGATTTATCAAAAGTGTATGCGAATTCTACGAAATGTTATTGCCGACAAATGTAGTTAAACATTATAACATCCAGGATAAACCATCAAATTTACATTAGTATCAACCGTTGGGTTGAATAAATTCACGGAAAAATTGATGTATCTATTCACCTGATTAAATATTTGCATTTTTCAAATATTTTTGAGACAGTATATCGTAATATCCTATAAGGGGCGGACTTTTAATGCTTTTCCCACTTACAATGACCATATTATTTGTTTGTATTATGGGACAGGTATTTTTATAACTCCTTGTATATTATTAATTTATTACTATTAGATATTCTTAATACATACAATAATTTCAACATGAGGTGTCCAGGTACACATATTATTGTTTTTCAATTTGTGCGTGAGTCAGGGTATTGACCTAATAGGTTGAGCAAGTGGCTGACATCCATTTCTCGTAAAAAAACAAAATCTGTTGATATAAACCTCTACTCTGTGGAGGCCCATATGATCATATTAGGATCGAACATGGTCCGACAGAAAACAATATAAGGATTGCGTTGTTTGAGGTTCTAATAGGAAAGGAAATCAAAGAAAACGAACAATAGGTATATTATTGTAAAACTTGCGGCTTGTAACAAACCGGCACTTCATGTGGGCGGATGGATGCTTTGAAAAATATCATACTTTGAAAAAATATTCCGATTAGTGCAAGTTACATTGGTTTAATTTAAAGTTTAAATCGTAAACTATTTTTATTGTTATAACAACATTTAAAATAAATATCATTAATTAAGTAAGTACATTGTAAATGTTATATCTTAAACACCGTGTACAGTGATCAAAACTAGTGCAATAGCTGGGTTATACTTTCTACCCAAAGTTACGCCCCTTTTACGTAAGTAGCCTATAAACAAATTAATACCAGACGTCATTTTGAATATTACAGCCAATTAATAGTTTGCATGCGAAAAAATTGCAATGAGTCACAGGATAAATAAAAAGAAACTGCTCCAAGAATTTAAGTACCATTTACGGTTATATTACCTGTGTTCTGAACTATGAACATAATATATTGGTAATTAATAGATGACTATATACATTTTTAAAGCATACGTATTACTTTTAGTAAATTTAAGTCCAATAAAGCATTTTTTTTGCGAATCGTACCAAAAACCCTTTGCATCAGTAATGGTCATACGAATCGTCAAACACGGTGTCCAAAATCTAATGAAGTTTTTTTTTTAATATCAAATTTAGAAAAATGAGTTTTTCTTGTATATTCAGGTACTACAGACAAATTTATTGACATTTTCACTCTCTGGATCATTA
Organism: Rhyacophila brunnea; assembly: GCF_057557595.1. Lineage (NCBI taxonomy): Eukaryota > Metazoa > Arthropoda > Insecta > Trichoptera > Rhyacophilidae > Rhyacophila > Rhyacophila brunnea. Next base: position 9,778,596 of record NW_028232816.1, on the reverse strand, counting down.
TCAAGTTATTATTTAATATAAACATCACAAGTTTCCTACTTTAAACATCTACAAGAAAGTCCCGAATTTAGATCAGGCCCCCTATGTTCGAACTTGCGAGTGCCAGCTGCCCGGTCGACATGACGTCATATGACATCATTATGACGTACTACCGGAGTGATAATAGCACTCGAGAATATAACGCTACTCAGACAGTGGCGCTATTCATTGTCACCATACACATATAGGTGTTTCATCATAATATTTTCTATGGTGAGCACTGTGCGCGGGCGGCATGCCTCGAGCGTGACGTCACAATTACGTCATGTCGTCTGGTGCCACACGAGACGATAGTTAGGAAATCGCGGTGCAGAGTAGCTAATACGTTTTGAAAAAAAATGAGCAGAGTGGTAAAGGTTTAAAAATGATTTTCTCAATTTAAGCTATTTCTAATAATTAAAATAATGGATTTAATATAATAATAATAAAATATAATATCTAATGGATTTAAGTTTTGTACTATTCCATTTACTACTTATTCCACTTAAATGGAATAGTACAAAACTTAAAACCATTAGAATTTAAATTCAAATTCCATCAAGTACCTTCAGTCGATAGTATTAATTAAAATATCTCTTTATTGTGCTTTTATGTGACCAAAAAAAGCACAATAATTCTATATACATATTACACTTTATATTATTGGGATTAAAAAAAAAGCGACGAACTTGTACCCAGCAACTATAGAATTATTATAATAGCCCATGCTAGCAGAGTAGATAACGTATCGTCCTATAATGTCGTGGGTCCCAGGTACGAGTCCCGGGTCTGGTGATAGCTATATGAAGCTTGTAGCTTGACTATTAGATAATCCATTATATTAATATAGATGCAAAAGCCAGTAATGGCTGATGACTTCCTGGTGACGATTAGTCCATACAACACAATAAATACAAAAGCCCAATTGAAGGTGGAAGTGCCTTAAAGATTCTGTGAGTTCTGTCTCATATGGCGGGAGGCGCGAGACGTGGCAATGAACCGAGGGATGTCGCGACATTGGGCTTGCCCTATGCCCATCACAGAACAGATTTCCCTGGCCCTAACACTGGGACGTGACAAGGTAAAATAAGTATGTAAGTTGTTTGTACGATGTCGGTAAAATCTAGGTATTATGGGGACTAGCTTTACATTTCTATCTTATTAATCTGTTTTGTGGTCTTGTGGTTGCCGTGTACGTCGGTTCAACATTTTTGTCCAATGAACATTAATTAGGCATTATTATTTTATTTAGACTCAGGATGTTGGATTTATCCTTGTGACGTCATACCAATAAAGTCATAAATGGTTGCTTCAATTCATTTTGAATTTTACTATATTACTATAATTAATATGTATCTGATTCTATATTCTGCCAAAGGTTTCATTACAGCTGGGCCACAAGATTGATGATTGTAATAAACAAGTACAGTGACGTCCCAAGGCAAATTGGCGCCCAGGCACACTTATAATGTCGTGCCCTTCCATGTTTAGTATCAAGTTGTATGCAAAGTCGTTGGGTAAATACCGATCTTTTCACTACAAAATTTTTTAGCTAGACAGACAAACCGCAAAAAAAACTTGAAATATTTGGCGTACACATGTCACTGAGGATTAGAGTATTTCCATTAAACTCAGAGGCGCTGACAATTTTGGAGGCCTCCTTACGATTTTTTAAACTATGATGTTGGTACTTTCTATCGCCTGCCTTATGGAAAACCATTATTGATATCAATAGTTGTAATAATCGTATTCATCTATTTATTTTCCGACCTTTATACATTATTCTCCCTAAGAAAGGAGACACTGAAGATCTGAAAAACTATCGACCAATAATAAATTAGTCTACTGCCAATTCTGTAGAAGGTTTTCACGAATATACTCTCAAACCGTCTCGAAACAGTTCTAGCCGAGAACCAACCAAGAGAACAAGCCGGATTCAGAAGAGGCTACAGTACTATGGATCATAATATATACAGGTCGTCAGGGAAATCATAGAGCGCTACCAGGAATACAAACTGCCATTATATCTTGATTTTATAGACTATCAAAAGGCGTTTGATTCCATCAAAAAATTCTCAATTATAGACGCCCTTAGCAACCAAGGAATTTCCAGACGCTACATAAACATATTGAACAGTATATACAGTGATGCCAAAGCATGGGTGAAACTCCACAAACGTTCATGTGAATTCCCCATCAACAAAGGTGTCCGGCATGGTGATACCATTTCGCCTAAACTATTCACCGCTACTCTTGAGACTTATTCAGGAAACTTGATTGGGAGGAAAAAGGTGTTCCAATTAATCCCCATCACCTCAACACCTCAGTCACTTGCGCTTTGCAGGTTATATTCTCACAAGACCCTAAGGACCTCCAAGGTAGAAAATACAAGAACTCGCAGATGTCAGTCAAACGGTCGGCCTAAAAATAAATGTCTCAAAGACAAAAGTGATGAGGAACTGCTTTTTGGACCCTGCGATTATCTGTATTAATGGCACTCAACTCGAGCAAGTCAGCAGCTACGTCTATCTCGGGCAGCAGGTGCCCATAGACGGAAGCATGCACGATGAAATTGCTCGCAGAACAAAGCTGGGATGGAGTGCTTTCGGACGTCTGAATAGTATCTTCAAGAATGACCTACCATTATGTCTTAAACGTAGGGTGTTCAACCAATGTGTGCTGCTCGTGCTCACGTATGGCTGCGAGACGTCGACCCACAATACGAGAGATGTCCAAAGGCTAAGAGTCGAACAGCGAGGCATGGAGAGGTGTATGTTGGGCATCACGTGAAAGAACCGTAGGAGAAACGAATGGGTTAGGAAGCAAACAGGAGTACGCGATGTAATAGACGTTGCCAAACAGCTCAAATGGAGATGGGCGGGGCACATTGCTCGCCGAAAGGACGGCCGCTGGACAAATGCCGTCATCCAGTGGTACCCAAGGGGCACGAAACGGCCACAGTGTCGCCCTAAAAGCCGCTGGATTGACGAACTGATAAATTTCGGCGGAAATACATAGCAGCGGACGACACAGGACCGAAAGAGTTGGAAAAAGCTTGGGGAGGCATTCATCCAGCAGTGGATTGACTCCGGCCGATGATGATACATGTGCCTCCCCTAAGCGATGCATGGTCTGCCTGCCCACATGGGACGTTACTGAACAAGCCATATTATATCGTCACTGTACAGGCCAATTGCCGTACCCCTCACTTTTCACCAAAGTGACAGTTTGGTGTAATGGACTTATTGCATACTCTTACACGTACTGGCCAAGTATCATAAATCCCAAAAAATAATTTCATATCGAAATAGTAATTCAAAACTATTTTTTAAGCTATTTCTAACTTGACAAAAAATATTCCAGCCAAATGCTGTAAACCCCTCTAAACGTAAGCCACAGGGTACTTACAGAAGCCACTCAATTTGTAATAAAATAATATATTTAATAATATACAAAAAGATTTTTTCTATTGGTTATGTTATAATATATATTCTCATAAGTGTTTTTCAAAATGATGTATGTTCAATAATTAGAATGGTACTTTCTTAAATCTTGTGAATAGTGAATTATTCGTTGAATAAAAGAAATAGTTAATTAAAAATTATTAGCAAGTTCCAGTAAGTTACATCATAAAATATTGGAGAGATCCGTGATGTCGGTTAGTAATTAAAGTAGTAGGTACATACTTTGATTTAATAAATATAAACCGATTGCCAATAGTAGCTTGATTTGGAAGAGCGCTGATGAGCAGGATTATAAAAGGCCAATAGTTAAAATTTGTCGTAATTCGTATGTCATCTAGTAGCATAGTGGAAAATGCGCGGACGGGGCGTAAACCCAAGAGATGCAGGTTCGATCCTGCCGGGTGTCTTACTTTTTTCTATAGGTTATAATATATTTTCTCAGAAGTGTTTTTCAAAATTATATACCTATGTTAAATAATATATTATATGAAATGATAAATATTATATAAAATAATAAGTAAGTAAATCCAATGTCCACAGTTTTTTTCACTTCTTGAACAATTTGATATTTGCGGGTTACGCTACTTAGGCTGTACAGTGACGATAACATTATGAATATCAGTGGCGAAGGGTGACTTTTGGAAAGAGGTAAGCTGTGGAGATCAGAGAAAAAGAGCACACTTGTCAGGTAACTTACGAGAAATAAGGAGATACTACTTACGATATTACTACTGATGAATAGGTGCACACTAATGACAACGACACACTGGTCATAGGTTTCACCGCTAAATTTGTCAAATTATTTTAATTACTTATGGCAGTAGAATTCCACTTTTCTTTAGCAAACAATACGCATGGCCAACAAAAAAGTTTGTTTAATGTATAACTGCCAGTTAAAAACGAATATTTATTATATAAATTGTTGTGAAAATGTCTAATATAAGTTTTTTTGCTGTATTCATATCTAAATAAAACCCTTGGAAGGTCAAGCTTTGATAATTTTTATTTTTTGAAGAAATGTCAAACTCGGGAATGATTTTTTTTAAATGCAATCTACGAAAACACTAGACAATTTAATAAATACTTATATATTTAAAGCACTGGCGAACGATTTCGGTAAACTATGACATAATTTATCCACATTCAAAACACAGTAATACACTGAATTTTGTATTATAAAATAAAACTTGATCACCGTCTTTGAAATGTCAATATGACATGAACTGTGAATAGCATGTTAAGTATGTTTGTCTATGACTAAAGTAACCTAAATAATAATCACGAAATACAATATTTATTTTTAATAACAATTTATAAACTATATGTGATCGAACACAATAGTTTTTTTTTAATCATCCTTATTATTTGCTTAAAAAGATAGTCATCGACAATAAACAAATCAACATAGAGTGTAAGCTTGTCCTGTAGCGCTTACTAGTCTGGGACAAATATGCAGACATGTATGAAGTTGGCAACGGAATCGCGGTAGAGAATTCAGCGAGGATTACGTTCGACATAATCCTAAAAATAGAACTCATGTCTGTGACCTTCCGTCATTTATTTTTGATTCGAAACTTGACTAAATTAAACGCTCTACTACTTCTAAATGCCGACGATAGATGACAATCAATATTTTTATTATATTACCTTGTCCTAGACAATATAGATATTTATTTATTTAAATTAAATACTTGAAAATAGAAGGTAAGCTTTAAATAATCGCTTAGTATGGAGCCTTCGCCACTGATGAATATTATGTGAATGTCTCATGTTTCTGTTATTGAAACCTCATGTAATCGAAAATAATATGGCCGTTGCCGACTTACTTCCAGTTTAACCGTGTGGGTAAAATTTAACCAACTTTAGTACCTACGTGTCCAAACAAAATCAGACACGAACGTTGCACGAATACTAAAAAGGGTAAAATAGTAAGTTGTCTCTTATTTATTGCTTTATTGCCTGTGATCACGCCAAGGTGCGTGCAATATTTTAATAATAAACGACAAACATAAGAAAGAAAATCAGTCAAGTGAATAGTTTGCCCAGTGATTGATGATGGTAAAAAAGTCTGGAAGATTATCGACAATCAATCAATTGTAAGTCATGGGCTCCACATCCTAAAGCGGGCCAGGATATTTGGCGGCCCCCCTACCTATCGCTAAATTTAATGGCATATTGTGTGACGCTCAACGGAAGCGTTAGAGAAGTTAGAGGTAAAAGTAAGGGCCTTCAGTGCATTATTAGAGATTTTTTTTTGTAGTTTTGATACATCTACTTAAATCTTACATCTACGGAAATGTCAATTATCAACACAAAACGGTCAAAAATTGTATCGCACAACCTCATGTCATGTAATAGCTTTTTTTATTTTTAGAGCAAATTCGTGATGTGTACCTATTTATCTCAAATAAATATTGTGATCTACACGCCACGCCGGGCCCCCCTGAGCCCGGGCAGAATCCCTTGTGGGGGCGATGGGGCCATGTGTGTAATACACCAATTTAAATGAGCGTGAATTAATAAACCGAGAGTAGTTGTCAGTATTCGATGTAAATGACGTATTCTTGGCACGTGTTTAAGTTTATCCCGTTTCTTCCCCAGTCGAGATCGGTTGCCTGCAACTCCTTACCCGTTAGGTACCTATTTCAGTTCCCATTATTTCCCTGGTACGTTTCCATTAAAATGTAAGTAGGTATCTTGGAAATCAATTGGTCTTATATTGCCTATAATTTGAGGATGTAATATTTTCGTTAATTCTATAATATCTAAGTTATGTTAATGTACTGTGACATTTTAATTATATACTTATAGAAGTTATTTTGTATTTTAAACGGCGTATTATAATACGAGTAGGTAGGTATATGGTTTTAGTTGTGTCCATTATCACAGACACGATTAACGTGATATCTCCATTCACATTTTGATGACCTCATAGGAAATTTTACTTTTTTGTAAGATCCGTATAGGTACATTTCTCTATTCACTATTGAATGTTAATGTTCCGATTTACAACAACAAAAAAATTCAATCAAAGATACCTACTTGAAGCATATAAAAATAATATTTGTTTATTCCATTTGTTAGTTTGTCAACTACTTACTATCCATAGAAAATATGGGGCACGGGGCAACGGGTATTTTTGAAGCCCCCTTAAAAATTTCATACTATATGAGCTATAAAATATTAATCGATAGTACCTAGTTCCTAGTACCTTCATCGATTTTTTAGTGATTATTTCGGAATAATCGACTGTAGGTACGTGCAATGTCAGCATTTTGGTCGTAGAAAGTTTTTAACTAAATGTTTACCTACTTTATTGTGTTGTATTCTTCTACTTCGGACATATCCGCCCCTTAGTCGGAGCAAATCGACACCAAGCGGCGCCTCCAAGAATACTTCTTGTTTCGTTCCAGGTCAAATCAGCATCCCGTAGCTTCGCTGTATACACTCTATAGCTATAGATAGTATTTAGCGGCCTTTCAGGACGCCGAAATCCAGTCGGCTTGAAGGACAGGCAAGCCAGGTTGAGGTTCTCCTCTGTCATCCGCAGCACGTGGCCGAGCCAGATCCAACGTCGCTTCTTCACTCTCAGCGTGATGAGATGCTGCTTGGTGCGTTCCCTTATCTTCTCGTTGCTCCTTAAGTCATACCACCGCACACCCAGTATCCGTCGCAGTAAAGTAATGTGTGTTTGCCTTTTGGTGAATGTACACAGTGCCTGAAGATGTCCAAAGGCGAAACCCGGGTCGCAAAAAACGACTCAAATGGAATAAGTACAAAACTTAAATCTATTAGATTTTATGTGAATTATATATCCAGACGGTTGGAGCAGACCCTTTTTTGAGTTGCTCCGCTCCGGGACCTAATACTTGCTCCAGCTCTACTCCGCTTCGGGTAAAAAGTATTAATATGTACCTATTATATTATGTACTTATACAAATGTTTTTTTTTTTTTTTTAAATAAGTAGGTAAGGACATAGTTTTAAAACAAGGTTTATTATTCGTCATTTTCATTACTAAAAAAGTGAGGTTATTTATTGCTCGGCAGTGTTACCGTAGATTCAAATAATATTTCAAATATTATATTTTCATTGGATTTTAGGGCAACATTTTAATAATAATAATAAAAATATCCTGCTCGGGGTAAAACCCCATTGTTCCACTGCTCCGTGCTCCTGCTCCGAACTCCGCTCCAACACTCTGAATTATGTTTCCTGACCAACATTTTGTACACCCAACTAAAAATTAAAAACATGATAAAGTAGTTAGAAGAACAACAACGATCAGTAATAGGACTACCCGGTATTAGGCGCACATAATACGTTGCCTACTTAAAGATAGTGATATTGTGCAAACAAAATGCATACAGAGAATAGTATTTTCTGAAACAAGCCCCTTTCTTCATTCTTGTTTCGTTTGTCAAGGTAATAAATGCTCTAAATAATATTGGAATAACGTCGCATTCCCTTTGCAGCTTTCGCAGGTCTTTGTAGGCAGAAAAACATTGTTATGCCATCCATTCAATGTTATGTTACTCTAATACTTGTGAGGCCCATGCGAGACGTTCGGACGTTCAGAAGAGCCAAAAACTAGAATGCGTATCATCATCATCCGGGGCCGATCCACTCAGTGACGTCCCGTGGGGGTGGGCAGATTGAGCGTCACTTAGGGGCGGCAGTTACTCAAAGGGCGGACACGCGCGTTAACATAATTTTACTCCCTACTTTAATTATAGTTTGTCAATTTATGGCTACGGCCGTATGTTGTAGCTTAACCACTGGGGAATGCCAAAAGAAATGGCGTATTTCAAAAAAACACTACCTTATTCTTAGGTCAATAATTATTATAAAGCAATCATTATTCATAAGATGTTTATCAGACTTTAATGGTCAAAGACGTAGCTTATAATAAGTATCTTTAGAATCATCTTCAAATGTGTTAATCTTGCCGATTTTTTGAATAATAAAATGCCTTATTCTTGTCAAATTTGGGATCACAGAGATTATCAATATAATTTTTTATCGTGAATATTTTACAAAAATTATCTCGTAATAAATTATACTAATGGTTTTATAAATGCTTTTAAAAATTAATAAATGTAAAAAATCTTAACACCACTGCACAGTTATGTACCGAAATATGACTATATTCTAAAACATTAGAGCGAGAGGTTTAAAAGAATACTATTTTATGTAACAAAAATACTTTATGCAGTCATCAAATGTTTAAAATAACTATAAAAGATAATAAGGCTTCAAAAGTATATAAATAGATTATCTACAACGTTTAAGGAGTGTCCAGGATCATAGTTTGAAAATACAATAAAAACTCAATTTTGACCTTCGACGAGCATGTCCCCCCTTAACGCTTTCGCTGCTGAATAGATAATGAGATTTTAATTGCCCCCTTTAAAATGCACGTTAATTACATCGATCGGCCGCCTGGTCATTACGCACCGTGTGCGTTTTCCGCGTCCAAAGTATTAACCAATATACATATAAGTAAGCAGACAACCTCTGGACAAATGCTGTCATACAGAATGCGTATAACTACTAAGTAAATATCATTATCGACCAACTGCTGGATGAAGGCCTCCTCACTTTTCTCGGTCCCCAGTTCTTAGCTGTCACGCACATACACCCACAGAATTTAATGAGTTCGTCGATCCAGCGGGTTTTAAAGCGACCTTGTGTTAGTTTAATGTCTATTCAAATAGTATCGGTTCGGTGTTTTTACGAAGAGTAAAACAGTCGTCTGCGGAGAAATTTTGATTAGTAGATAGGTATTTACATTGGACTAAAACTAAGCACTAATTAATATTTAGTTATCTGTTTCCTTTTTCTATACTTTCTTGTTTACATTAATTTGATTAAATTAATCCTATTATTAGGCTATTATAGGTTATAAAGCCATCCTAAATAATATACTTAAATAACAAAGTAAATTAACATGTTTGATCGTAAGCAAAGCATATGATCATCGATGTACATCAATGCATATAATTTACCCTCAAAGGCGGCTCTCGTGGTACAGGGCGCTTGCCTTCCACCCAAGAGTTCTAGGTTCGATTCCCGGTCATGAAACAACATTTATGTGTTTTTATCAAAGCCTGGGTGTTTGCGATTGTTCAAAATTACTAACAACCACTTTGTACGAAAAACCAAAGGCATGGTTATTAATAATAATTCTAAAAAAAAAAACATAGACCGTCATAGAGTAGAGACCCTACTGATTTTAAGAGGAATTGTTAGTCTGTTCTTTTATTGCATCAAACATACATTGAACAGATAAGACTACGTAATTATAGAAAGACGGTCGCTTTAGCAACTAGGCCAACGTGGGTAACTAAATAAATCATAACTATGAACTTAAAGTGTAATTATGTGAAGTTTTAAATATTTTATACGTAAAATAAAGAAATTATTTTAATTAATTATAATAAGAATCCCAATTGTTATAATGAGAATCCCAGATTGTTTTAACTGGGGGCCATGAATTTAAAGTCAATTTCATACTGATTATTATTTGATTACTATTCCAGGAAAAATATTGACGCCATCAATTATTTTTAAGTCAAGCTAAACCGGGTCTAGAATAAATTTAATATGATAGGCATCAATTTCTCAATGGATATTGGTATAAATAAGAAGTAATTTCTACTGGCTTGGGGAGCAACGTAATTATCATTCAGATAATGTCATATATATATGACATCTGACATTGTGACCCGCATTCGTGAACGATTTCAGATAACCGAGATAGCTAAAGCCAGCCAGCACATTGAACGGCAATGGGCGATGGCCAATGAGGTCTATACTTACAGGATCACGGGTCAATCGATTAAATCACATATGGCAGCGGTGATCAACTAGTGCTTCTTCATCTTCTCATGGGGCTAAAATGAGTGCTAACTTCAAAGTAATGATATATAGAGAGCGCCTATTTATCGGAAAAACGAAGCCGTGTTTCTTGCGTATAACGCACTGTAGAACCTCGATTTTATTATTATTAACTTAACTATGAAACGTTATACTTACCATCATTGTTGTTATCTGTACGGCTACCAAATTTAAACACAACATAGTTAACCAACCATATTTTCTACTAAAATAACTAAAAATAATTGCCACGTACTTTATATTTAACACAAAAACAATAAATTTCAGTAACACGTGCTCGCAGTTTTAAATGAATGTAATCGGTCTAATCCATTTTTACCGGCTACGTTTTGAAAAAATAATTCAGCCGTAGAAATTCTATCTGACTCTAACGCAGTGGTTTCCAAACTTTATGTTACTACGCCTCCCTTTTGATTTTTTTTTATCTTGGCGCCCCCCCCTTCATTTCATTAATAATAATAGACATCTTTTTAAATAGTTAAAAATGTACAAATACAAAAATGAAAAAAATATATAAAAATAAACTAGGTTGTTATAATTTAAATTAATTTGTTTTTCATGTGATGAATATGCTTGTTAGTACAAAGTGCTCTTTTTCTACTAAACGGGATCGATATTTGGATTTCATTGCAGCTAATGCAGAAAATCCCGATTCGCATAAATATGATGTTACAGATGTTAGCAGTACTTTACTTACAACTTGCATAGCTTTTCTTGAGAAAGTATTATATTATTCTTCACTTAGATTCAACCAAAATTGAACTAGGGTTTTTGTTTCAATGAATTATCGCATGATAATTCTACCAATTTTTCCTTTTCAATCCAAATTCATCACCGTTCATTGACAAATGGATTCTATCATGGGCCCCACATCCTGAATCGGGCCCCCAGGCCAGGATCTTTGGCGGGCCCACCTACCTATCGTTGAGGTTAAGGGCAGTGTGGTGGTCTAATGTAGTGTTTCCTAAATTATAGACGGGAGTTATTATTTAAGCATATCAATCATCATATAGATAACACATCAAATTGCAACGCACAACCACATAGTTAAACTATTTAACAGCCCTGAAATAAATTTTTTTACTATTATAATATTAGTCTCCATATCTTCAGACAGGTTTGCAAACAACCTTTTATAGGATTGTTTTTTTATGTAGTTTATAACTAGCGGCCGTTTTATAAACTATGCATTTGCAAACTGCAAACCTTTGGCTACATTAATTATGTTAATCTTTTCGCGCCTCCCTTTGCAACACTCCACGCCTTCACAGGGAGGCGCGCCTCAAAGTTTGGAAATCGCTGCTCTAACGCATAGTACGGAGATATAAGCGTGCCGAATGCTAATATTTTCGCGTAGAATATGTCAAAATATCAGTCAACTAACGTTGACGAAATCTAATATTGACGTTTTGATAGAAGGGTTCAAGGTTTTTAGGGAATCCAGGATGTGACGTCCCGTAGGGGTAGGCAGCAGCGTTGCCAACATAGCGTTTTTCTTGCCAGATCTATGCTTTTTCGATAGCTTGCGAAAAATGCATCTAGCTTTTAGCGCTTTTATTAGGGTTTTTTGACGCCTTCAACAGCTTTAAAGTGCTATAAGCTAGATTTTTAGTTTATTTATTCAGATATTTAAAGGAGGTAGATCGGTACTTGAGAAATAATACAATGAAACAATAGGAGCGTATTTTTGGCGTTTTAGTGATATCAGTGACGTCCCTAGATAAAATGCCGCCCCATTTTTTATACAGTATTTTCCATTATTTAAAATATCTAAGAAATGTATTATATAGATATATTACCGACAAAATATATACTAGTACTAAATCCAATTCAAATGCTATCTCTGCTTCAATAGAAATATTATGAGTCCACGGTTTCAGATAGATTTAAAAATACACCTGGCAACTTCCAAAACTCGCGAGTGACTGGCAAAAATATTTGGAAATTTTTTAAATTAGGCAAGTATGTATCTACCTATAATTAAAAAATCTGCACATGTCACTGGTGGTCGTCAAGGACAACGGAAGTAAACTAGACATCGCGAACCCGACAAAAAATACAGTCCTGTTAAACCTTGTATGTTAATTACATTTTAATTGTGTAACATGTTAATACATTTTGTTTCCGACCAGTGAGCTGATTTTTTGGAAATGAAATGGAAAGATATTTCCGTTATTTCTAAGTTTAGGTAGTTATTTATATATATACCTAATGATTCTCCTCGATTTGCCGCCCTTTGAGTAACTACCGCCCCCAAACGACGCTGAATCAGCCTACCCCCACGGGACGTCACTGAGTGATATATTGGTATCAGATATTATAATTTATTGTGTGCTTAAGCATATGGCATCGGATTGACGATTATCAAGGATTCCACTCTATGGTATTACCTAATTATTAATTATCGTAGGTTGTTAGATTAGTTAATTATTTTGAAATGAGTGTCTGGGAAAATGTGGTGTGATTTTTACATGTATACCCATTTTTTCAATTTTTGCAATTTTTTTTTCGATCAGCAAAAACGGGTAAGTTTTCTCAAAATCTAGTGTTTTTTCCAGTCGAATAGTTTGTTTTCGTAACCCATCTGGCATAAGTTTGTCAATGACAGTTGGCAACATTGGTAGGTAGGTCATGTGTTGGATAAGAGCGGCACATTATACGAAGTATTATAATATCTTTTGAGAGCAGTAGCGGTTTTGGCACGATACTCCGAGTGCTTAAAGTCAGACAACGTTATCTACAAAAAAGTTTTTTTTTTTTTTTGAGATAACGTTATTTTACATTTATGGCTACATGATAGTCAAACAACGTTATGTCAATCTTTTCTAATTTCTTATTAAATCGTCAATAAAGTTTAACGCTAACTACATAAGTTACCCTTGTTTTCATATTTTTATAAAACTACCCCTATAAATTTTAACATCATCATAAGCAAGATAAATGTACAATACACAATACATTATAAAATATTAACATTAGGTTTTAAATAAACATTTCCCTTGTTGAGTTACAAGAATCTAAAATAACGATTTTTGGCTCTCCTGTAAAGTTGCACTTTTGTAGATAGTGTTGTTTGACACTAAGCCCTCGACTCGTGGTTATACGGGTTAAAATCCCGTCGAGCATCGTATTTTTTTTTTAAATATAATTATTTTTTATAGTGGGTAATATATATCTGAGGTGTTTTCAAGTTATGTTCGGCCCCTTAGAGTCAAAGAAACCTATCTTAATTTTTAGCAATTTTGAGTTACATATGGTACCTACTGGACATTAAATGACATGTTATGTTAAGTGACAAAGAAACTTATCAAAAAAATCAATGGATAAAAGATAAGTCAATACATATCTCCTGCAAACGCGTTATTGTCAATGTCTGTGTAATGTAAATTTAAAGTTTTTGGTGTATCCTGTAAAGTAGAGAAAAATGAAATACGTTTCTTTGACTTTAAGGGGCCGGTATGTTCTATTGCATTGACAAAATGTTGGGGACTACTGATGACTGATAACATAATCATTTTGGCATGATTCGGACTTCGTGCAATGAAGTATTTTTGTATGCGTTGACCTGTCGCAATTTTTTTATCGCCCTCCATTATGCTTGTATATTTTTTTGATTATGTACATACTCTATCTTTTAAAGCTAACTTTATTCTTAGAATTTCAATTCCTTAATTAATTAAAAAAATATCACAGCAGTAAGTATCTGATAATAATATTATTGCAATATTGGAATCTAAGTTCACGACACTATAAATTATGTCAAAGCTAGGTCGGCACTGATACAATCTTCTATGAAACCGAAACGAGTCTTATCTATACGAATAATCGATTAATAATTATTACATAATTTACAGCCAAGGGCGGCTGTCGCTCGTGTGCCAAGCCAAAGTTGCTGACCCTCCCTACCCAAATAAAAACGGTGAAAATATGACAGAAGTCATAGAAAATTTGAAACATTTATTTAATTGTCATCAAAGAATATTACAACAAAAAATATGACATAGGTATATTTTTACCTATTAAAAATATAATGTACACTTCTAAATTTTCGATATAAGTGCCTATTATATACCAAATAAAGGACGGAAGCACAATTTATAAAAGAGTTTTTATCATTATGTTAATTTTATATAACTGAATGAATAACATATATTTTTTAATAATATCATTATTCACCATCATCAGACCTTTGAATCTTACCGCCTGGGTTTTTCGCATCCTTAACATCCTCGCTTGGTGCGCCCCTGTCTCCAGAACAAAGCGCGCTCCGGCACGTCCCCAGACAATTCTCATAAATATAATCACGTGGATATAAAAATCCAAGTACCTATGCCGTTGTTATTTTTACCCAGTAGCGGGTTTCCTTGACGCAGATGATGCAAGACAGTCAGCAGACATAAAATGGGGCCTTGAAACAGTTCATACTTGTCACCCAAAGAATAAATTGTACATACTTACTGAAAACATAAATTTCTCACAAATTTAGTATAAAATATCACTCAAAGCATAACAAAATCCTTGCAAATAACACCGAAGGAGGCCGTAATTTTACCACTCAAACGTAAAAATGACCTGTATTATTGTGTCTTTCTTAATAATAATTATTTTAATTGAAGGATTTGACTTATGGTTTTTTTTTTATCTTGAATGGATGGGGGGGCCTAAGCCCTCCATTAAAACTGTAAAAATGCAAAAGAAGCTATTAGTCAGTCCTAGTGAAATTCAGTCTTTGGCATCAATTCGCTTCTTTTTTTTGTATGTTGATAATCGTTGTCATCGATGTTGCGATTTTTTTGGTAGATAGGTCATATCCATCAAAATATCGAAAAAATGTGCTTTCAAAAATTGTGGGGTTTGATTAAGATTTTTATTAAAAACAGCGACTTTTATTTTATTTAGCAATACAGTGTTTACAATAAGTTAATCACACTATTTACATTTGAACCGCTTGTCTTTAACGACTAGGTTTGAACGGGTCTACACCAGAAAAGAATCATTATTGCATTACTAAGTTAATCAGTAATCACAGTAGGTACAGATTAATAAAATATAATTGGGTGACCAAGGTTTTGAAGCCGGATTCAATTTATTACTTTATGTCGGTCAGGCGATAAAGTCCAAATTATTTTTTTAAATTTTGGTTAATAGGATATTTATTTATACAAATAGCATTGGTAAAATTGGTAAAAAATGTCTCGTATAATTTATACTATTTAAGACATTTAATGTCAATGGAGTAAATAATATTGTAATATAGATAATAATGTGAAAGTAAAACAGTTTTTTTTTTAAATTTATTTAAGAAAAGATAACATTCATAAAATTCGGCGTAAAAACGAGTGCTTGCCTGCACATCCGTGGAACTGGCGGTTAGACGCCGTTCGCGTGCCGGAACGTTAGTGGCGTCGTCTAGCTGGTTAAATAAACGAATTTATTATTTTTCTGATGTTCTTACGATTGCGTATCGTATGACAACGAAAAATGGTTATTTATTATCATGTCATTGTGACATGTGCAAGTACACACACTTCACTCATATAATCTTGTACACATACTAATTGATTGTTAGTGATAAAAAATCATGAGTAAATACGGCATTGCCTGGATGGTTAGTTTATCAAAAACTTTTGTTTTTTTTCTTCTGCAATAAAACAACAGCCCTCGAAAATCTGTGATTGGTATTAATAAAAATAATAGTCAGTTTAGTGCAGTGGTCGGCAAACCACGGCTTGCGAGCCACATGCGGCTCTTTGACCGCTTGAGTGCGGCTCTGCCACAAATGCCCTCTGTCATATTTGACATGGCTACAAAGAAGAGGCAAAGAAAATGGAAAACGAAAACCGTGAATTTAAAGTTTAATGGACCGAGACTTTCGTGTTTATTCAAAATTTAAATGGCTTACCGACCTGTATTATTTGTCGGGAAAAATTGGCGCATTCAAATTTAGAGAGACACTTTACAACTAAACACGCGTCATTTCGCACTAATTATCCTGTCGGTGATGCAAGGAAGAAAGCAGTTGAGGAGAAGAGTCCAGAAAAATCAAGTTCTGTATTTAATTAGGTACCTACTAATTACAATCTTTCAACAATGTTAATATTGCAAGTTTTGTGGTTAGTAAAGAGATTTCTAAGAGAGGAAAACAAGAGTAAATTGAGAAGTCGATTTATTGATGAGAACCTGGAATCGTGCATAAAATTAAAACAATAATATACAAACCTGACTTACCCAAACTTTCCAAGGGATGCAAGGCCATTATTCACATTGAGTGTTTGTTAGTCATTGTCATGATTCAATTTTATGGATACCTAACTTACAATTTAATTTTTATCATTAAATAAGATCATTATTACGTATGATACCTATTCAGTTTTATTCAGTGTACCTATAGTTTAATTAAGACTTAAAAGTTTATTAAGTTAATAAACCGTGTAGGTACCTACATAATATATAATTTAAATTTAGGAATTTGGCTCTCCAAAGATATCTTAAAACCTTTACCACTCAAAACGTATTAGCTACTCTGATCTAAATTCGGGACTTTCTTTTAGATGTTTAAAGTAGAAAACTTGTGATGTTTATATTAAATAATAATTTGATACTGATCCAGCGAGTGAAAATGTCAATAAATTTGTCTGTAGGGAGTCCAATCTCTTTGGTAGTACCTGAATATACAAGAAAAACTCATTTTTCTAAATTTGATATTAAAAAAAAACTTCATTAGATTTTTGACGATTCGTATGACCATTTCTGATGCAATGGGTTTTTGGTACGATTCGCAAAAAAAAATGCTTTATTGGACTTAAATTTACTAAAAGTAATACGTATGCTTTAAATATGTTGTATAGTCATCTATTAATTACCAATATATTATGTTCATAGTTCAGAACACAGGTAATATAACCGTAAATGGTACTTAAATTCTTGGAGCAGTTTCTTTTTATTTATCCTGTGACTCATTGCAATTTTTTTCGCATGCAAACTATTAATTGGCTGTAATATTCAAAATGACGTCTGGTATTAATTTGTTTATAGGCTACTTACGTAAAAGGGGCGTAACTTTGGGTAGAAAGTATAACCCAGCTATTGCACTAGTTTTGATCACTGTACACGGTGTTTAAGATATAACATTTACAATGTACTTACTTAATTAATGATATTTATTTTAAATGTTGTTATAACAATAAAAATAGTTTACGATTTAAACTTTAAATTAAACCAATGTTACTTGCACTAATCGGAATATTTTTTCAAAGTATGATATTTTTCAAAGCATCCATCCGCCCACATGAAGTGCCGGTTTGTTACAAGCCGCAAGTTTTACAATAATATACCTATTGTTCGTTTTCTTTGATTTCCTTTCCTATTAGAACCTCAAACAATGCAATCCTTATATTGTTTTCTGTCGGACCATGTTCGATCCTAATATGATCATATGGGCCTCCACAGAGTAGAGGTTTATATCAACAGATTTTGTTTTTTTACGAGAAATGGATGTCAGCCACTTGCTCAACCTATTAGGTCAATACCCTGACTCACGCACAAATTGAAAAACAATAATATGTGTACCTGGACACCTCATGTTGAAATTATTGTATGTATTAAGAATATCTAATAGTAATAAATTAATAATATACAAGGAGTTATAAAAATACCTGTCCCATAATACAAACAAATAATATGGTCATTGTAAGTGGGAAAAGCATTAAAAGTCCGCCCCTTATAGGATATTACGATATACTGTCTCAAAAATATTTGAAAATTGCAAATATTTAATCAGGTGAATAGATACATCAATTTTTCCGTGAATTTATTCAACCCAACGGTTGATACTAATGTAAATTTGATGGTTTATCCTGGATGTTATAATGTTTAACTACATTTGTCCGTTGTCGGCAATAACATTTCGTAGAATTCGCATACACTTTTGATAAATCGGGGAGTAAATGTATACCTGCGCTGGGCCAGACCCCTTGGCCGGCTGAGCACTAGAATCGTTCGGGCCAGACTGTCTGGCCCAGAGAGTGCTAAGAGTTAATCGTTGTACTGTTGATATTTGGCTCTATTGACTAATGAGTTTGCCGACCACTGGTTTAGTGCATCATTGCTCATTGGTATTTTTTTCTATAATCTAAGCTCATTGGTTTATTTATTATTGCTATCGAAAAGAATTCAAAATACAAGATGGCTGTTCAGATTCGAGTCGCCATATTTATCTCAACAAAGAGAAGCAGACATAAATGTTTTACGAGTGCATAAAATAACAGATATTATTACCTACCAGTTCTCTTTATGTTCCGAGGCGATGCGATGCGGGTAGAGAAACAATGGGAATAGCGTCGTTTTAAATGCCTGTAAATTTCGCGAGATTTCACTGGCCTCCTTTTTATGTTGGCTGCCAACTATAAAAAAACAACATACCTAGTCTTTACAATATAATTTTATTTTACATTACTTACCACAGGCGCTCACACAAGAGGGGGGGGGGTTCGCAGTGGTGACAAGCAGGTCATGCGTTGCTGAGGGGCAAATGGCGGTAAATGAATATTGCAACTTTTGAGTGCAGTGACTGTTAAGAACGTGTCGACATCGACCAACGATGGCAACATTTTCGCAAGAGGGCCTCCAAACCTATCACCTCCTCAGACCTCCACGTAGGTAGAGGTAGGGTACCTAAAGACACCAATGTTTGAGAGTAGTTTTCGTGGAAATGCTCAAAAGATCAGTAGATGTGTACCTACGTATTTATTTTACACGTCCTGCCTGTTAAAGATTTCCGAAAATAGACAAATATGTATCTACCTACATAAGAAATTTGCATATAAGTTGAAATTAAAAATGAAAGGGTTATTTAGGTCTATGGAACATTACTTCTTCCTGTTCAAGATCTCGTGACCGGGATGATCTGGCTGATGAACAGCTTTCTTAAAGGGTTGGCCCACTTCTCTAGGCATTTTAGGACACGCGAGGCCTGTTTCAATGGAAGATCGGTGGCACTCATGGATTGATGGAATCATCTGGGGCATTTAATAATATTTGCTTATCTCAGCTTACTCTGCAAGCCAAAAAGACAAAAAGGAGCGGACGACACAAACGGACACTAAAGATCTTAATACTTTGGACGCCGAAGACGCACCTGGCGCGTAATGACCAGGCGGCCGATCAATGTAATTAACGTGCATTTTAAAGGTGGTAATTAAAAAATCATCATCTAGTCAGCAGTGAATGAGTTAATAGTTATAACCGTTGGGTTAACCAAATTTGATAACCACTTGTAGATGCGATAGGTCGCAATGACTAGTAGGTGAGCACACGTAGTTATAGCTGCGGCCAGGTGTGAGGTGTTCATCGCCAGACTCAAAAGTGCGTAGTGTCTGGGAATGTTCCTCGAAAATTGTGGGGGTCCACGGGGTAAATGTGGACATCAGTGAGACTTGCTAGATTTTGTTAACCCACTCCCCTCCCGCCACCGTAAAAAAACCACAAATAAACAGATAATTGTTCGAAATGGGCCCCTTCATTGCCGACTCAAGTAGAAAGCCGATACATTCACTACGACTGGTCCTACTTTTTCAGCCCCTCCCGTTGTTGTGTATGGATGACCTGTCATTGTTCTATAGAGTGCTCATAATGACGCGTCTGCCGTGTTCACACAGGGAATGGTTTGATTTGAATAGATAAGTTACATGATAAATAATACACTAGCATTAACACACTTTCTACAAATGTAATGCATAGATCAATGCTACATATTTTTTGAAAATCGATATTACTACCGGTTTTTGTGTGAAGGACTAATCTGAATTTGACAGCTAATGCATAACAGGAATGTATATTATTTATAATTTATTAATATAGGTATTTATTTGAGATTTTTTTATAATTCAATTTGAAACGAGAAAGGGCGAATCAATATGTCAACCAATCTGGGATCTGATTTTGACAGCTGAACAGTGGACCACTCGTTGCTTGTGCAAAAAGATATGCTCAGGCTTTATTAATCTAAAGATAGCGCTGGCCCCTTCCATACCATTTTTTTAAGTGCGCGTCAGGTGACAGACTTACCAAGTTCTCACAGTATTTAATTTAATATCAGAGCCAGCGGTGATTTTCTTTGACGCATATGGCACAATTGATTCATCAGAAAATTTCAATGGGGCCTCGAAACAGATCAAATAATAATACAAAAGTCTTACCACAAATTTTTATTATATATTGGCTTTTCGTCCAGCAGTAATGGTAATTAAAAAAATACTATGAATTCCAGTGATTATCATAGACAGAATATATCGTCACCGTTCAGGCAAAAGTCACCAACCCTGAAAATGGCAGTTTTGAGTTGAGTATGTCACCCGAAGCGTAAAATTATGTTCTTTAAGATGCAAAACTCACCACGGTACATTAGTTAGTAAAATTTAGCTTAAATCCGAATTATTTGTTTTTCACTAAATGACTTTCGATAAAATCTTAACAAGCAAAAGTCATTATAGGTGAATATACATTATTGACTATATAAAAAAAATAAATCCTTCGTTATAAATATACAAGCAAAAGTCACTATACTATGGATGGTGAGTTATACTGATCCTTCTTTTGGCTAACATTGTTCAGATTATTAACAAGCAAAAGTCACCAAACCATAATTGAGCTACCTTGCCTCCTTCAAAACCGTCCAGATGTTCTAATTAGCATCAAAAAGTAAAATTACCTTAAAGAAATTATTAAATAGACATGAGAAGATAATTTAATGTAGATAAAATCTTAAAAACATTAAAATCTGATTTTTCTTGCATTTTCAAACTTTCAAATTGCGATATATCAAAACTATGTTTTTAGGGTTGGTGACTTTTGCCTGAACGGTGACGATATATAGTTTATAAGTGGTGACACTTAGGACTTAAATTTGTATAACATTAACAAGATGTTTTTAACAATTTTCACATTTCACCGGATATTTTGTCTGTTATATCCAAAGTCCATTATATTGAGGTTTTACTGTTATTACTATTTACTAGTTATCACAGAAATAAAGAATTTTTTTTTTTGTAAATTATTTAATTCATTATTTAAAATTTGTTCGTTGCACAGGTCAGCATGTAGAATTTCAAATATATCTGGTGTAACATTCTAGGTTTTAACGCCATACGCCAGATGAGTATTTTGAAAACTAAATGACTATTAAAAGATACTACATCTGGCAAGAAAAACGTCAAGTTGGCGACGCTAGTTTGGAAGGAAGATGGGCTTATTTTTATTGGATTGAAATAAAACAAAAACTGCAAATTTATTTTTGTTATATTGTAGTTGTTAACAGTCATGTTTAATAAACCTTTTATAAAACAAGTTATTAACATATTATACTGTCTTGCTTGTTACTCCCTCATTTTTCTGTTAACTGTGCAGGAATTTTGATAAAAAATAAGCTTAAGTTCTGTGAAGTCTCTTCACAGACAATTCCGACACAATCCTACCATATAATATCTTTAAAAATACTCATTCAGTTTGGAAACACACAATAAATAATCACCACGAATTATTACCTTAAACCTTTTCCCTATTACAAATATTAAACGGTATTTTTCGAGATTACATGTGAATTGTACCTACGTAAAACATTTCACCGTGGCACAGTTCGCCGTGAGCTTTCTTATAGAAAAGAGATGACCGTATGCTCTACGGTCTCCAATTTTATTAGATTCAATATGAACGTTAATTAAATTTTCATTGCTGATTTTGGCAAAATTCATGAAATCAAGAATGAAAACCTAACGCAGCGTCTTATGTGGGCGGAATCGATGCGAATGCTTCAACGGTTTGTAGTGATATAAAGCAATACGATGCGAAGCGGCAACGTTGTTCTACGTTGCCAGTACCTGTCACCAGTCGGCCGGTCAGTATTGCACATTCATCATGAACGGACGCAAGGACTTTTTATTTGAAAACTCATATATTATATACAATTAATTAATTATTATGTTTTAAATAATATAATATGTGTTAATTATTATGCATCTATTAGATATAAATGCTTCATGACAGCCGCGCAAGCGAGGGAAAATTTTGGCAACATCCTATACAACGAAATGTAAATTAAATAATAAAAGTAATTACTTGTTGAACCACTTATTTCCGCAACTGTATCCCATTCACGGTGAGATAATAGACGATTATAATATCTTTTGTCCCACAATGCAGGACGTTCTTGAATGGAACTGATTAAAATTTCTACATGATGAATGTATGATAAAAGTCACTTTCGCCGCGTCCACTTCACGCAAAAATATCAAACCAACTGATCGCATCGCTGAAGCCCCGCCCCGCTTCGCAACCCTCGCCGCGTTGCATTTGCATCGACTTCGCCCACGTAAGACGCCCAGTAACAAATAATTCAGTATATCGACTATTTCAAAATTTGTTTGCTGTCGCCTTCCTGTAAAGTGTAAACCGACAAGAACCGTGCTTTATTCAGACATGAATTTTATGTCAGTACTATATGACGCAAATAGGACGGTCTTTAATATACGGCCATATATTTCCGATTCAACATTTCACGGTGAAGTGTGATACGGCGAACTGCATACTTACAAGTTTCCGGACACGATTTTTCGAGGGACTGTTTCGCTTCCAATAATCGACATAAAAAACCTAGCCAGCGCGATACTCAGCGCACGGCGGCTAATAATTTCTATCAATAATAGTTATTAGACATTATTAATATTTATTTGGTATGTACATACATTAAAATTTGTTTATGTTTCAGAATATTTCGATTTGCTGTACCTTCTTTAATGGAATGAATAGTTTGCCCAAAAAATAAAAAGAAAATTGCCACATTTACACAACAGCAATTTTATAATTATCATAATTCACTATAACTTTTAAGTTACACCATCAATTTGATTATAGACAAAAGTCCAGAATTTTCATTTAATGTAGTGTATAAATATGATAATAAAAAATAAAATAAAATAACTAAGAGTTTTGTGAGAACTTAAATTTCAGAAACCTCAAAAAATTTTTGCATGTGTGATTTCTAATTTCACTAAAACGAAATCAGCAAATCACAAAACTAAATTTAAATCAACGAATGGAAAACTAAACTTACGTCGGGTGTAGATCACGGGAAATCATAAAGAGAGTTTGTTATCCAATTGGGAATAGCTGATTGAGGTTTAAATTTCAAACGAGATTTTTAACTCAGTCAGAACAAAGTGCCACATAGGGTTGCTTTACAATAGGCAGTAATGGTACCATACAAAGATTCAGAGTAAGATAATATGACTTTGTCCACGATGATGAGACGTTCAACTCGGCTAGGCCAAGTCCTAAGGATGCGTTATGAAAGTTTCATCCTGACCTGTCTTGTCCTCATGCCGAACAGAACACGTCGAATTAAGAATGCGGAACACGCGAGTAGGTAATTGTCATCCAAAACCTGGGTGATGGTAAGTTCTCAGTAAACTCCAGAAAGCACGTGTCTAGTGATGTTGGAGGCAATGCGAGATGAAGAAGAAGAATTTGTATAGAAAATGGCAAAAAACAATAAGAATGTAAAATGTTTTTATAGAAATATTCATAAACAGTTCTTATAAAATGTTACATTTGTATTTTGATCTGGACTAGGCATAAATATTGTACAAAATAATTTTAGAGGTTTTTGAAATTGTAAAACTCTGGAAAATTTAAATTGTTAAGTAGGTAATTGAAAATAGTAAGTACCTAATAAAAATTCTTTAATCAACATAGCTGATTATTACATTTTTTTATAGTATGAGAAATGATAGCTTACAATGTGACAAAAAAATTAAAATGTATGGCCGAGATGCTTAGAATGTCACTTACGTAATTAGTGTTTAATAGAGAACGAACGTGCGCATGCAACAGATAACCCGCAAATCCGACAACTGTCATATTTTAACCAGAAATCAATAAATAGTTTTTAATGTCTGTTGTTTCTGACAAAAGAAAATTATTTAAAATATCGATTGTAGAGTTAATATCTTGACATACGACCATTTGCACTTACAACTTAATACAATCGCTGCGTACCTTTTAATTAATTTTTAATTACCGCAATTAATAACATGCTAATTGGGTCGATCGGCCGCTTAACGGGGACACGGTAGCCGTGTCAGCCGCGTTGAATGAGTTAAAAAAAACTAGTGATGAGAGAAAGGGAAAGACAATACACGAGCCTAATACTACAAGGTTCTAAGTGTAAATCATTGACAAAAGAAACCAAACAATGCAGTAGTAAATTCTAAGCCACCTAATTGCTACTTTTGTTTCGCCAAAAACAAACACTTGGAACACTAGTGAATAGACTTAGAGAAATAAATAAAATGAATAAAACAACACGAGTGCGATAAAACAGTGTCAGACTTGTCACATGAACATAAATTTTCTCATTCAACAGTTTCAACTATAATAAAGGACAAAGAAAGAATTAGTGAAGCAGTAAAATGGCCCAACAAAATAGACCATAAAAAAAACCAAATGATCCCATACATGAAATGGAAAAATGTTTCTACCAACTGTCATATTATTATCTATCCAAACTAATACCCCGTTTATACATGCATGGATTTACTGTTGACAGTACATATTATCACAGCCATATCAAGAAAATGCATGTTTAAACACATATTATCATGCAAGCAGCAAGAATTTATCAAAAAAGTTTAGCAGCTTCTGAATTTTCACGCGACAGTTGGAATTCATGCAAACCTCCCAGAAAAAATATGAACTACTTCGCTCAGAGCATTTTTGACAACCTGTCAAATAGCACCATACAATGACAACGACGCGTCTCGCTTACGCTTGAAGAATGAAATTGGTGATTATCGTGATAGTTGAATTTACACACTATTTGTGCCAGTAAAACCATGCACGTGTACAGGCGCTATAAGTCGCGCAATATTATCGAAAATTTAAAGAAGGCCGAAAACAATGACCAATATTTCAATGCACTATCCGGCATCAAATGATTTAAAAAACGTGAAAACTTTCATGATGTGAAGTTTGTGTAGAGGCAGCATGTTCAAATTCGAAAGATGCGGAAATCTTTAAGGATAATTTGAAAGCGATGCTTGAAGAAGAAAATTATATACATGAATTTTTTTTAATATAGATGAAACCGCGCTATGTTAGAACATATTTATGAAAATGTGACAATAATTATAATTGAGGAACTCAACGTTAACATCACTAATTTAAGATTTTCACATTCATCAGCTGAATGCAGAACTATTCTAACTCACATTTGAAATATTTTGCAGAAGATTTTTTTGAAACAGCCTACTTCAGTTATTTATTATTTATATAGACAAGTGTATGCACCGATTTTCTCATCAATAATCCTACTAAAATATGATGCGTACATTTATTCATAAAGATAATAAATAATTTCAGTAAGTGGTTTCAAAAAACTCTCTCTTGAAAAATTTCAAATGTAACTTAGGATTGTTCTGCATTCAGCTGACGAAGTGATTTTGAGGTTACATTGATTTAACATAATTCGACATTCTATGCATCACGGCCTTTCCTTATTTATTTCACACATAATAATACTAACATACATGAAAATGATATAAGTATGACGTGTTATGTGTGACGTTTTCGAAGAATCACACGGAGAAGTTGTCATTAGTCACACTGGGCGTGTACATCAGTCACTCTTAAGTAGAGGTTCCCTTCATTCTTCATTCATTGGTAATTACATAAATATTTGTGGGTTCGTAATATGTAAATCTAAAAAATTATATTATGAAATTCGCGTACAATATATTTTACATAGCATTTTATTAACCATTTGACTGCCATATTATCACTGTATCCTGAATACACGGTGAGATATTTTTCTATCGCGAGACACACTTCCAAGAGTGACATGAAACAATAAAATGTGAGACTTTTATATATGAATTACAATACATTAAGTCCTCGACTTACGTGATTAATTCGTTCCGAAGATCTTCGTGTAAGTCGAATAAAACTTAAAATCATGCAATTTTTAAAATAATATGTGTTAGTTTCAAAGGATAAGTGAAAATAAAATGGACATACATACATACATTTAAGAAAACATTATTAATTAATGAAGCGGTGTGATTTTGGAATCCCCAGCAGCACTACCACCAAATAAAAGGATTAGCCTATCTTTAGACACATTGAAACCTGGCATAGATTTTTCTATTTGGGATATATTATACTCGTATGTCAGATCTGGCATTATTGCCAATAATCACAGTTTTGTCCACATTAAAAATTTGTTGTGGCAGGTAATCCTCATTTTTATAATTTCTGCTAGACTCGTGATAAAATTCAAAGCTTCCTTTGTATCCGCATAACGCGGCAGCCTCACCTGTTACTTTGATGTTGTGTAGTTTATTAAGGGTTTTAAATTTTTGAAACCGTCCGTGGCCTGCAGTAAATGTATAATACGAGTATCAACACTATCATCATTTTTACACTTTGTCAAGACGACTCAAGGCTTTATCCTGTATGAGTATAACGCTTATTGGAATTTGTTGTTGCTGCATATCTTCCATCCATATAAGCAATATTTCCATTTTTTCTATTAATATTCCTCTTTTCTCATCGTAGATTGCATTACTACTAAGTATTTCACATGATCCATAATACATAAACACAAGCGCAGAGAAACAAACTGCAGCAAAATAAGCATATTTTAAAAAATCACGTAAGTACGAATTCACTTAAGTCGAGGACGTACTGTAGGTATATTCCAGAAAGTATTGTGGAAGGTTCACTAATATTCAGCACACGCACAAAAAAAATTCCTTCACGGATTAAAAGACTTAATGTCTGTAATGTCTAACTTAATGACTTAATGTGACAATTGTGTTAATCAAGGTATTTGTAGTCAATCATAATTTTAATTTACATGGTTGCCACGCAACGAATAAATGAGCCATCATGCATGCGATATTCCGTCACCGCATGACACACATTGACAGGTTACAGCGAACTCTATGAAATCTTCACCAATCTATTCATTGCGGTCAGTTTTCCAGATAGAAAAAAAGGGTGTTGTCGATTTACTTTTTGAGATAATTTCATGGAGAATCAGTATAGTGGCCAGTCAAAAGGTTAATCAAACAAAAAGGAATAAAAACAATGTTTTGTAATTAAGCTTACACAACGACACTGTTAAGTTTTTCTTTTGAACTCAGTGTATCAATATTCAATCTGTGTGATTACATATTACTTCACTCAAGATGAATTTTTAATACAATAAATTGTCTCGGATAAATTTTAAGGAAGGTCATCCTTCTGCAATAATATCATCCACAATCACTTTTCACTATCATCCATCACCGCGGTTCACTAGATATGCCGCCAAGCAAGAGTTATTCTTGTAAATTCAATACGCTTGTCCGTTATTAATATATACACTCAGTGGATTCAATATCAACAGTAAATCAGTCTCAGCAAATACTAAAACTAAACAGTCTTCACCCTATCATTCTAATACATACCAAGAAGCTAGAGTGTAAAACTTCTTTTATTGAATTTTAAAACATAATTCTCATCTGGGATCGACCATTAGTAGAAAAGGCGGATGTGAAGCGGAATTAAGAAGGCCCATACAGATTGCAAAAAATGCGATGACACGTCTTACCACTATATGGAAGGATCGGGGAATTACGATTGCCACAAAAATGATGTTTGTGCAAACATTAGTGTTCTCTATATTTTTATGTGGAGTCGACTCATGGACCCTGAAGACAATTGATGCCTTTGATACGTGGTGTCGGCGCCAAATGCATTATATTTCTTGGACAGAACACAGGACGAACCAGCCGATTATCCGGAGAATTCAGATAAAGGAACGGCTCTCGACAATATGTCAGAGAGGCAATCTGCAGTTTTTTGGACATATTGACCGGACAACCTGGAGAGACTGGTGGTTTTGGGTGGCCTCCAGGAAGCTGAAGAAGAGTGTCTGCGCGCTGGAATAGCTGACTGGGGGCACCATTCACTCTGCCCTGAGAGAAGCGGAAGATCGAGAAGGATGGAAAGTCTTGGTTGCTCCAAGGATGGCAAAATTAAAAAGTGGTCACGATCCTCAGCCATGAGTGTACGACCAAGAAGAAGAGAAAACATAATTGAGCATGTTGGGAAAAAGACTCAGTTTTCATTATATCCAAAATGAACACAATCAGTTATATTTATAATTACATACATACCTGGACGGTGGAAAGAATATTACTAAACTAACTATTGTCAAATAACACCCCATTTCTGTCATATTGTAAGGGAATTATTATCAATTATCACGTAAGATAATATGTGATCTTCATTTTCTTACAGTAAACAGCGGTATATTTTGATCTATGTCTTTGCTACTTAGATTTCTACTCTAACATATCGACTATCGAAATGCAAAATAGTGATTCACAAAATAGTGTGACAGAACGTGACGTGATGGCAGTAGCGAAGGCTGGAGATAGGCTGTTAAGATCCGCCATAAATATTACACATTAAACTTTGTTAGTCATACCTATTTGTTTTTATTGAAGTAAGACTACAATAATTTACAGATGGTGTTGGTTAGTTTTAAAAATCAATTAAACCCTACCTAACCAAACCATAACAGTTTTGGCGATACGACAAAATTGTGCACACTTTTTAATTCATACTTATTTGTTTTCGTTGGATTAAGGTGACGCATCAGTGAAACGCCAAATAATTTTTAACTGTAGGCGCGACGAAATTTTGGACTCGCTCGCCATTCAGTGAGAGAATGTCGAGCCAGGAACACGTCACTTTGCTGCGTGATGGCGACGGGCCAATTAATTCTAAAATCGTGTAAAGATGACTAAAAACGTTACCCATTTACTTTAAAAAGAAAACATGTCAATGAATATATTATTATTGTTACTAATAGAACAATAAACAGAACATAAAATGGACGTATGTTGGATTTATATGACAAATAATATTTCGTTTGACAGGCGTCATTTGCACCCGCGACCCGCAATCCGCGCATCGCCTAGCAATGATCTTTTTAGACCGTGCCTCAACTAATGCACGGCCTTAAGAATACATATTACAAATATCGTTGGTTTAATTCAATTTAATTTAAATTTTATTACAAATATCGTAAAGTCCTGCCTAAACTAAAATATCTAAAGTTATGTATGATTGAATTGCAGTATTGTGAGTATTGTTTGACTATTATCTATTGTGGCTTGGTGTCGCAGGGTTTAATTCAAATTTTAAAAACTAACCAACACCATCTGTAAATTGTAGTCTTATTTCAATGAAAACAATAATTATGTATGACTGAAAACGTTCTATTTATGGTGGCTCTTAACAGCCTACCTCCTCCCTTCGCCACTGCGTGATGGTAATGTCTTCGGGCCATAATAGTCACGTGCGTGTGCGGTTACGTAGATATAATACACATGCCTTGCATACATTTGGATGGGTCAATCTTGAATCTCAATTTACTTATAACTAGTACAACTTCTAATATGATAGAACTGGTGTGGTGAAATATCTTTATATATTCAAATGAACGTTGGACATTAAATAAAATTCTCCTTATTTTTTATGAACCATGGGGTATGTTAGGTTACGTTACATAACAATATTCCAGGTGTCGCCATCATAACAAAGTGAATAAGATCGATTAAAAAAGGAATTTGTCTCTGTTACTCGTTAGCTGTCAACTGACAGTTTAAAAACTAAACTAAATTCAAATAAAAAAATGCTGTTGTTAATCTCAACCAGACGTTCATTAAACTTTTGAGTGATATTGGTATAAATAAACATATACCCTTTAGGTCATTACTGATCTGATTAAATTTGACTGACATAGAATCCACTGAGATATCAACAAACAAGCATCCACAAAAATTTATCCTTCACGGCACGGGCGTCGCACTTTCAGAGTCTGTTTTCTGCGGTTGCACTTTATCATCAGCCGCGTCCTGCGGGGAATTCTGCGTGGACGAAGAGGGCGCGGAGGCGTTGTCCCCGTCGGGTGTGCTCGGATGTCAGTAGCGGGGGGGTGGGTGAGCGGCGGGCGGGGTCTGATTCTGCCAGGCGGCCGCCGCTCGGGGCAGCGACAGGGAGGCCTGGTGAGCAGGTGCGGGCGTCGGAGTCGGAGATGCGGGGGCCGGAGGTGGCGAAGGAGAGTCGAGGGAGATGATCGCGGCTGAGGTATGGGCGGGGGGAGTCCGGAGGGTGGGGGTGTGCGCAGAAGGGGCGGGACTCTGATAGCCGGAGCTCGACACGCCTGTACCTGATGACGCCACCGAACCGCTCACGTCTGTAATGAATAATAAAACAAACAATAAGGGGTGTTGGCATTATATTTGAGAGTAAGATTTAATAAATGATATGGTCACCAGGCTGGTGCCATGGGGATGGGCCAGACAAGTCGCTTAGAGAGTGGAGAACCGCTGGACCCATCTGATCGATAAATTCACCAAGTTCGCTGGATGTACATGGTAGGAAAGAACTAGGGACTGACAAGAGTGGAAAGGGATAGGGGAGGCCTTCATCTATAATATATTATAATCATGATTACATGTAAATCGTATGTATTACATTTCACCGTAGCAAAGTTCGCCGTAAGCTTTCTTATCGAAAAGCGATGACCGTAGGCATATATTATATAGTCATATCTACAGCACCGAGATGAAAAAATTACGTGTTGTTCGTAGAGCATTGCAGACAAAACATTCCTTCAACAATGAAAACCTAACCTAACCTAACAAATAATCCAGAATATCGGGTATTTTCAAAATTTGTTTGTTTCTAGCTTCTTGTAAAGTGTAAACCGACAAGAGCCACGTTTTATTTAGACATGAATTTTATCTCAGTACTATATGACCCAAAGAGGTTGGACGGTTTTTAATATACGACCATATATTTCCGTTACGAGAGACATTTCCGAGATACGGCGAATTGCATGCGTACAAATTTCCGGACACGTATAATCATACTGTTACATCGAAAGATTACCGTTATATTTGATATGCGGCGTGGTCTCAGTGTGATTAGTGGGGGCGCTGTCGGAGTTGGTGGCTTTCTTCTTGAGGGGTAGATCATCTTCGCTGTCGCTGGTCAAGTCCACCACTCCCCGCGGAGCCGCACCGTTACCGTTGCTGCAATACAAAATCCCAATTGGAAAAGAGACAACATGCACAAGTTATTCAGATACAGTTCTATTAGCATTCTAGGAAGGGGCTGCAATGTACCCAGAGACTTTGGTACACAACTGCTGATACATAATACATTCTATTAAAATTTGTGGCCGGTTCACTGCTCCAAACATGCGGACCCCACACAGCTTTCTTCCAAATTTTTTTCATTAATAACACCATCGACCTGAGAGCTTCACCGATACATTCCTCATGGCCGCTTTATGATAAATTATGTATTAAATAATGTAACGTAATTTATTCCCGATCATTGGAATATAACGTTATGAACACACTGCCAATTTTTTGCCGGAGATATTTTACATCGTTGACGTGGCAGTCTGCAGCGGAATAATTCTTTAAGTTGGTATTTCCTGCGCGTGGCACGCGAGTTACGTGCGCGATACAGCGAACGTCAGTCTTTATCTGGATCTGGACGAGTGAAGTCAAGTTTTGTACGTGCTGGACGGTCTTCGGACGACCGGCGACAAATGGCCGTCGCTTTACCCGGTATTTATTGTATCACTTGTTTAGAGGATTAGATTCCCGTTTTTAACCTTTAATAACTCCCCACAGAAACTTGTTGTGTTAGGCATGGCATGGCATTTGTTCGATTTCAATTTGTATTTCTTGTTGCTTTTGCTTCTTGTTTTAATAAATTTTTAGTGTCCGATCTCGGAACGTACCTAAACAATTTTATTATTTAATTCTTTGCCCTGATATGTCCCCCGTGTTTGGAACACGCAGTTGGAGGAATCTAGGCGAAGTGGCGCCCCTTTCTAATTTACACTATAATTAATTGAGCATTCTGAAATGAAGTACTGGAAGCCTGAGGACCTATTTTGAACATACATCATGGTATCCACGACCCTCAAATAAGTAGGTATTATTTCTTACAGGGATTGGGATTCGTTTGTTTTACCGCAGTTGTTTTATTTTTGAGCTAGTCGGATGTTTTAACGATATAGGTATACACACTTAGTTGAGTATAACTCCATCTGTTACAATAAATAATGCCGCAACCTCCTAGAACCTAATAAGATCATATTGTGGGGTCACTGCCAAATGTTGGTAAGTCTCGAAATCATATTATGGAGTAATTGTAATTTGAAGTTTGAAATGCCCTCGAAAATTAGGCATAGTGCTCATTTCTTTGTGCTTTATGTGCATGTGTTATAATATATCGGATGACCTTAAATACATATTTATCAGCAGCGAAGGGTGGTCGTAGGCCATTAAGATGCGCCATAAATAGTGCACATTAAACTTTATTAGTCATCCGTATTTGTTTTTATTGAACTAAGACTACAATTTACAGATGGTGTTGTCGTTAAACCCTGCCTAACCAATCCATAATAGTTTTGGTATACTTTGGACGATACGACAAAATTGTGCACACTTATTCATTCATACTTATTTGTTTTCGTTGGATTAAGAATACGTATTACACATATTGTTGGTTCATTTTTTTTAAATTCATTAATACTCTGCCTAAACCAAACTATAATAGATAAAAAATATTCAAAGTTATGTATGATCTAATTGCATAATTTTAGATATTTTATAGATAGACGTGTATTTTTTGGCTATTATTTATTAATGTTTTGGTTTTGCAGGGTATAATTGAATTTTAAAAACTAACTGTAAATTGTATTCTTATTTCAATGAAAACAATTATGCTTGACTGACAAAGTTTATTGTGCACTATTTATGGCGGATCTTAGCAGCTTACCTCCACCCTTTGCCACTGATATTTATAATAATATGGACATATTATAATCCGTTGTTAACTCTAAATACCTAAATTATTGACTTACCAACTTTTGGCAGCAACCACATAAAGGTAAGAATAGATAGAGCATTTTCTGATAGTTTCCGAACCGAGACGGGAGTCCGTCAGGGATGTGTTTTATCTCCCCAGTTATTCAATATCTTTACCATGTCCGATCCTAATAAAATCATATGGGCCCCCACAGAGTGGAGGTTTATGTTGACAGATTTTTGTTTTTACGAGATATAGATGTTAGCCACTAGCTCAACCTATTAGGTCCATACTCCCGACTCCAAAGACACATTGAGCCGACGACTGAACCGCTCTGACATTGTGGGCGTCAATACGTATACGTATTAAAAATAACTGTACATCAAATCACGAGTATATGAATGTTATTTGTGTGAAACTATTCCTTGGATAATGATGTATATATAAATGATGGGTTTCTCACTTGGTGGCAGCGTCTGTGGAAGCGGGAGCTGCGGTTGAGTTGGAGCTGTCGTTATGGGAGAGTGTAGAAGAGGCCGAGCGCTTGGGCGGACCGGTGCTTGAGTTACTACCATCGCTGAGCGGAATAACTTCTGCAACAAACAAAAACTTTTCATACGGGAATGGAAAGATTTTTTCGTAAAATGATGTAAGAGTTTTTATTATTATTATTGAATAGCAACACTGACGTTTGTTGTGTTGCCTAGATTGACACGTTAGTGTAGTGGCAAAATTGCATTGCGTCAGCCAAGCAGTGGGCGCACCGCCATATTGGATAGATTCAGTTGAATCCCGGGAGTGGATCGAAGAATCGATCTCTTAGTTCTGAAACCTTCTTACAGTGAGGACGTCTACGAACAAGGTGCTCGCCTCGTCCAAGAAGGCAGAGCGTCGGACAAGGTGTCGGTAATCTACATGACCCTACAATACCATCCAGCATGACTTGGCAGAAAACCATTACTTCTGAACTATAATTTATATCGCAACATTATATTGTTCAAAATCGCAAAACAATACTTATGGTGAAACAAGTCATTTATGTTTGTCAATTAAATTTCAAAAGACAGCTGATTTAGCATTAGTGATATTAATTATTTATTTACAATTTACGAAACAAAATACACCTGACTAATCAAACATGCATTTCATTGTCATTTCAAAATAGTAACACTATGCAGTTTTTCAATCTATATACGCTATACAAACATGTACTTTCAGATACTCTCACAGAGACTATCGTAATATTCGTAATTTACCGAATATTCATGTATATAAATAGTGAGTCATAGTTGATGGGTAACCTCAGTTAGTTCCATAATCTTAATCTCAGTCGGATCGCAGGCTATGTATCACTCAGCACAGCATTTCTTCCCCTGAACCTCGGACCTCTAATATAACTGATGTATCATTTACTATTGTACCAACGGTATACCGTTAAGGCGATACATCAGTGAAACGGCAAATAATTTTCAACTATAGGCACGACGAAATTTTGGACTCGCTGTCATTCGGAGAGAGAACGTCGAGCTGGGAACACGTCAATTTGTTTCGTGATGGCGACGGGGGTATTAATTCTTAAATCGTGTAAAGATGACTAAAAACGTTACCCATTTACTTTAAAAAGATAACATGTGTATGAATATATTGTAATTGTTACTAATAGAACAATAAACAGAACATTATATGGACGCATTTTGGATTTATATGACAAATTATATTTCGTTTGGCATGCGTCATTTGCACCAGCGACCCGCGCATCGTCTAGCCACGATCTTTTTAGACCATGACTCAACTGAGGTATAGCTTTAAGCAGCAATAAACTCTTGCTCCTCCACTCATCTGAGCAACTTCCTATCAGACTTCCATCTCTACACTTGTCACTCCTAAAATACTAATAAATAGAAAAAGTAAATACATACAACTACGTGGTGGTGAGTGAAAGAAAGAATACAATGCATGCTTTTTTCTGCCATGTCTTGTTAGCAACAGTTTGGATGTGAACCGAGTAACTTACCCAGATCTTCGACAGGTTCTGATTTCATGACCTCTTTAACGGGCGTGGCGACCATCTCTTCTTCCTTCTTGGCCTTCTGAGCGGTCCACGAGCCGTCCTTGTACAACTGAACTTCACAGCAATCTTCGTCCAGTTGTGGCGAACTCAGCACGTCTTGGAAGTAACTGTAAGCCGACAGGGCATTCTTTTATTGAACACAAAAAATGTCATCAGTAGCATGGAGGCAAAATAACAAAACAGTTCCACTCGATAATTATGTATTTATTAATTCGATTAGTTTCGTATGTGTAAATAATATGTAGTAGGGTAATAATGTGAGGTCAATGTTTAGGGATGTTGAAATTTAATCTAATTATAATCTTTGGCTCCTCAATCTAGGGTGGGTCTCTTGGCTTCTCAAGTTGTCAAGCACTGATTTTGAATACCGGAGCATTTAGTATCAGGGTTGACACCATCAGCATAATGAGCAGCTCCGAAAAAGTCCAAGACTGAAGAAACCTTCTTCTTCTAAGGTTGCATTAACGAGGTCAGCGATTAAAAATTTTTGTATTGCTGTTACAAGCTTAAGCAAGAAGTTGTTTAAACAGACAAACATATTATGCTCTTCCCTATCAACCTACACATGGGGGAGAGGGTGTGATCGGCATCCTGCAATTCGGCACATAATCGAGTAGGAGATGCGCACACGAGCACACCTTACAGGAAACATAGGTCGTATTGTATTACAATGAAACATACTCGGTTTATACATTTTTATGTCTCAAATTCTTATGGACCTATGGTGCGAACGACCAAAATCCATCCCACGAATTGGGCATGCGTGATCTATGACGGCGAATTAATTAAAATAATATTTTTTCACATGGCTAGGACACGTGTTCCGGATGCCGCCAGAGAGTGCGATACTTTATAGCCCTGTAGAACGATCTTAAGGGTAAGGGTTGGCTTCGCTGTGGCTGGCCCTCCCTCACTCTGCAAAGTTAAACGCTGCAGGTCTGACATTGCGGAAGGTGCAAGAGTTGGTGATAGACTGACGGAAGTGGCGCGAACTTGTGCTTGAACTCAGCGGCACACCCAGGATTTAATATTGGGGGGGGGGGCCAAGGAGGAGAATGTAAATTAGTCTCATAGGCTCTTTTTCTTCTTCACAGCCTAATTTCTCGTTTATCGGTCTTTTGTCTATTGCACTCGGTGTACCTACCTACACCATGGTCCCCACATCCTGAAACGGGCCCTCAGGCTAGGATATTTGGCGGGCCCCCTACCTACCGCTAAGATTAAAGGTAGTGTGAAACACTACATTAAAGGTTTTTCAAATTGTGTTTTAGTTCGAATTAAGGGTACTTATACAGTGAATTATTGGCGATTTTTAATACATCTACTTTAATAATGGAGCTGTCGAGTATCGACACATAATAATCAAAAAATATATTGCACAATTATATAAGTAATTGAAAATGTTCATGGCCATGAAGTATAATAGCGCCGCAGGCGACTTTTTTTACTATAAAGCTAATTTATGATGTGTGTTTATCTCACTTATCAGGTCAAACCGACACGCCGGGCCCCCAGGCTAGAGCCCTGTCAGCCCTCCCCAGCCATGACCTACACCACTCCGGAATTCGGGTGGACACCCAGAATTTTTTGACAGTTCCATTAAGGATTGGGTTTCTAAAACAACCTGACATTAGTGTTTCGAAATTAAAATCTAAGAGATTTTTCTAAAAAGGGTGCTGGAGAATTATTACAAATCATTATTTTGCCGTGTTTTTATTTGTCTAAGCCCAAAGGTATAGTTTATTGGCTTTCAATTTCAATGTTTAAAATCATTCCGATAATTTTCATGTTTGGGGGGTGCCAGGGCCCCTTGCCCCCCCCTGGGTGCGCCACTGCTTGAACTTTGCTCCAATGCTGAGGTGTGGCAGGGTGAAAGAAGAATATTTTTTATTCAATGAATAAAAAATAACTAAATAAAAAACTGAATATATACACAAGACTTCAGAATGTTAAGATTCTATTCAGAAAAAGATGCATAGCTCGAATCTCACTCGGAGCAACATTGTTTTTGATTTTTTCTATGAATTATTTTTCAAAAGTTTTATATAGTTACCAATTCAACCAAGCTAAAAATGTCACGGAATCGTCATATATGTAGTGTTGTAATACAGATGCTCTTTAAAAATTAAATTTCTAATGAATCGAACATGGAGGTAGTTACCCGTCCACGACGAGGCTGTCATAGAGAGCGGGCTTGTAGCAGACGGGGCAGAGCCAGGTGGGCTTCTTCTCGTTCATCTGCAGGAAGAGGGAGGCATCGAAGCATTGGAAGTGCTCGCAGGTGGTGGGGCGGCAGGGACACTTCATGCGCATACGCCCCAGTGGACATGTCAGAGACACTCGCAGGGACGTGGCCGCTATCTCGCAGTCCACATCGTCGCGTAGTTTCTCTTTAACTGGAAACGATCAAATCACAATTCACTAACAGTAATTTTTTATACAAAAATGTTGGAAACAAAGCATTCAGATTATTTGAATTATGTAATTCAATGACATTCACATTGTAACACAAATGTAACTTATAGCTATATATGAAAGGCATTGTACATACCAGTGGTGAAGGGTGACGTAGGCTGTAAAGATCCGACATAAATAGTGCACACTAAACTTTGTCAGTCAAGTGTATTTTGTTTTCATTGAACTAAGACTCCAATGTGTAGATATTCTTAATTCAACGAAAACAGATAAGTATGAATGAAAAAGTGTGCACTATTTTTGTCGGATCACCCAAAGCTTACCTTAACTATTAGCCAAGTTTTATTGAATTTAAAAAACTAACCAGCACTATCTGCAAATAATTGTATTCTTAATACAATGAAAACAAATAAGTCAATATGACTGAGAAAAGTTTAATGTGCACTATTTCTGTCGAATTTTAACAGCCTACCTCAATGACATTAATATGGACGAAGCATCTAGAAAATAAAATGACACTCACTTTGTGTCGGGTCTGCCGGATGGCGAAATTCATATTTTAATATCGGTATCCTACGCTCAAATGAACATTCTGCTTGCAAGCGGTCTGGCGACACCGCTGGGTCTGCCCATACAAAATTTCTGACTGTCAGGTTTCGACTCCACCGTTATTATTGTGTTACAAAATGCCAATGTGCCTAGTTAAAAAATCTACTAAACACTCCAAGAAAGATGGGATATCACTTTGCATGTATTAGTATTATTTATTATTTATAAAATGCCATTTTAAGATATTGATGAATGTTTATTCAATGCAATTGAATGACAGGAACCATTGGACAGTCAGTCGCCTGTGATTCGCTGAGCTCACTTGCGTCTAATCTCCGAGAAGTCGTAAGTAACCGAGAATCTGTTTCTAACGCAATGAGTCATGACACTAATACGCCATTACAATAAAGGTTATATTACTATAAATTCTCGAAGCTTGTATCGCATAATGGAAACGGATACATCAATGGTCACGTGACATCTACGTATACATCTGTGAATGACTTTCATGCACAATTTCTCGTGCTCGCCGGGTATGAAGTGAGTCGTCCATTTAATATGTCATTGGCCTACCTCCACCCCTCGCCACTAGTACATACAGAGATAGGTAGCCAAATACAACAAACTGTTAATATTTGGGTGAAGAATCACAAAAATCGCATATGTATATAAATTACTGAAATTTTAACACCTATATACAGAATATAATTTTTGCTACAGCTACCAATTTCAACCACACTGCAATAATATTATATAGTGAGGCGGAGATAAAGAGTCCAGCGGCTCTATTCTAACATATCACTTAACCCATCGCGCCCTATCGGCGCCGGTGTTACAGGATGCAGGACATGATGAAAATAAAAAAAAAATAATTATATTTTAATTTTTCTAACAGTTGAAATTACTTAATAATTTATGATGTTAGTTATATACAGTCCAATATATTTTTTAAGAAATATTTGATTTATAAAATCTATTTTTATTTAAATTTGTCAAAATAATGATCAGTTCGCTAGGTATGAGGTGTTGGAGACAGTAATAAACATAAAATGGCCCTCCATCTTCTAAATATCTTGAAGAGTATTATATTTAGCTCCAGTTTTAGTATATCTTCCTTTTATTATTTACTTCTATCATGGAGTTTTTATCTATGTCATTTTGTATAAAAAAAGGCTAAAAAAACCCAAAAAATTATATTTGACATGTTTTTTTTATTCCACTTATACACAAAGTTTACTTAAAATGTAAATACTTCATAGAAAAATTCAAAACCTATAACTATTTAAAAGATTTATTTAATTGAATGAATAATACATGAGTTATATCAATTTTAGTAATCAGTATGCCTTTTTAAGTGATCCTGAAAAATTAATTCTGTCTGCAATGGGTTAACATCGAAAAATAGCTAAAGTGATAAAATATGTAACATTTATCACATTACTTATTCCAGTTGTTAATTATGTATAAAAGTTAACCGCCTGTACTGTCAAAAGGTGATATCTTTTAACAGCGAGTCTCTCTGCCGTGCTACCGCGAGAATGAGACAAAGCACGTCAATTTTACATACTGAGAATTGAGATGCAAGATGTTTCGAAAAATAATTACGTCAACATCTCCGTGACCGCCTGACATGACTAGCAAAATTGTAGGTTAGAGTTGAGGTTGAGGTTTAATGTTTATTGAAAAAACTTCGCGCATTCGGGAAGCAAAACCATATGACATGACTAATAAAATTGTAGGTTATGTTGATATGTCAATACAAAATTATTGTGATAGAACATAGCCGCGGCTAAGTGCTAAGGTTGGCAAGAATAGCTACCCTGCTAATTTAAACCAATGTTAACATCGGAAACGTGCTAAAGTGATAACTGTTAAGAATAGACCTGCAGAAATCGAACAATTAATAATTTTAACCAGTTTACCTATGCATTGTGTATATATGTCTACAAAGTTGTGTCAAGTTCCTGTGTGTTATGTGAATGTCAACAATGTATGATTGAAAGTTGATTGAAATATTACTCACTGAGTGAGCGCGTATAATCTGCATTCTTGGTGCCCTTGTTCTTCAGTCTGGTGAGCAGCTGCGTGGGGGTGAGCTTCCGCACCAGGTTCACGCTGAGAGCGTAGTTCCTCGTGAAGTCGTTTGCCCAGCTAACGGCGATGGCGTTGGGTACCGTGGGACTGAGCTTCACGAGCCCTGTGATGTTGACGGGACGCGGGGGGCGTTTGGGTTCCACTCCGGGCTTGTTTGTGGGAATCGGGCTCTGCAATTTCAATTAACGACTCAGTTACAGGAATATTTAGAAATCAGATTTTAGTTAACCTACATATTTAAGTAAATACACGATTATTGCAGTTAAATAAATAGATAAAATGTTATTGTAAATAACCATTTTCACATTGAAGAGGAGCATACGGACTTCGATAGAGTGGAGGTCTTTAGAGCTTTTTTATGAGGAATGCTCGTTAGCCCTGTCCTGGGATCGACTTCACACCCATAGGTTTAGAGATGGGCGTTAAGAGTGGGTATGACAGGAACCAGTGTGATTCATATTTCAGTCGAAGAGAGTCCACAGAGCGAGTACCACGTCATTTTAAATCAAATTTACAACAAAATCCCTGGTCATCGAAGATTTTACTTTAAAAACATAATAATAATTATAGTAGGTAGAGCAATTCATTGCAATGATTTATTAGGTTCCGTCACCGCTGTTCGCCGGCCGGCCGAATGTAAAACAATGTGAAAAATAATAAAAGTATATGGGGTGCCTCCACGATAATATTTATTTTCAGGCGTTATAAATTATTTCGTGCATTGGGTTTACTCAACCAACAAAATACAATAATGGTACCTACCTATTGTTTCACTAGTACATATTATAAAAGTAAAGTTGCGTTACTAGTTTGTAAAAGTGTTGGATTGAACTTAAACCAATCGGGTACATTACTAGATATATTCTACGTTTTTAAAAAATATGCATTAGAATTAAACAATAATTACCTATTTTTTTAATAATTATGTAGGTCTTACACATTAAAAATAAATACTATTCATTAATAATGTTTTTTGGATAGCACATGAAATAAAAATGTATGTAGATAATATGTGTTTCAACATCCTTCGTATGTTTAGTTCTCGTACAATTTCATGTTAAAAAGTTATTAATC
The DNA here is from genome assembly GCF_057557595.1 of Rhyacophila brunnea. Classification (NCBI taxonomy): domain Eukaryota; kingdom Metazoa; phylum Arthropoda; class Insecta; order Trichoptera; family Rhyacophilidae; genus Rhyacophila; species Rhyacophila brunnea. The sequence continues at coordinate 9,737,071 of NW_028232816.1, read as the reverse complement.
AATTTCTAAGTTTCTAAACTACTAAACTAAACTTTAAGTTTAAAAACGTCACAATATCCACCATATTGGTTGCAATACTTCCCACCAAACGGCTGATTAACATATTGAATTTAGTAACATTTAAGTATATTAGAAGATACTATTTTTTGGTCACCCCATACTCGCTTAGTTAGAGTGAGTTTGTTTGTTTTAAATTTAATTTAGTGACCATTACTTTTGAGGCACGCATCGGCGGCGAATTTTTAATATTACTAGTAGACCAACTATTTCGGACCACATATAAAAATATCATATTTTCAATTCTCAAGGGCATTTCTGTAGAGCAGCGATACTCAACCTGCGGCCCTTTAAGCTTTTATGTGCGGCTCGAAACACATTTATTATCATGAATTTCGTATATCTTGAGATTCGTTTCGACTTTGACGCACAGATAGTGACACCCGAAGAGGATTGTCATTATGGTCCACATCAGATCTGGTATAAGAGTGTTGCTATTGCACACGATTAATTTAAAAAACACGCATAATTTTTAAAATCTCAAAAATGTTTTGTAAAACAGGGGGGGTTTCATGATTTTTTCGTTACACCAGTAGTGATGCTGCCCGCGATACTTTACAAATATAATAATATGTATTTGGCCCGATTAAAGGTAGTATCATTGCTGTAGAGCGTCCCCTTAACAACATAATACTTCTTCGTCTTCTTTGACCATGTCCGTCCTTTAGTAGTTGGAGCATATTATGTACATCACACAGCGCCTCTAACAATCAATGTTGCTCACCAGTCTTCTTCTTGCATCTTCCTAGGTCATGCCGGCATCCCATACCTCTGCCGTATACACTACCAATATAATAGTATACTCCGGCATTACCAATAGCAGGTTAGTTCTGCACCTTGGGAGAACAAACAACTGATGTTCTTGATTTCCAAGATAGTTATCTGGGACACACGGATCCACAGTGCGAGGAATAGCAAGTTCGCATTTACACGCCGTATGAGTCAGAAAAAGTATTAGCCAAATATATTTCTCTTCTGTCTTTTAGACTACAGTAATAAACAGCAAGCATACCTAACTGGGCGTCTTATGTGGGCGAAGTCGATGAGAATGCGATCGCGATGCGGTTTGAAGCGATACGATCCAAAACTATGCGAAGCGGCATCGTTGCCCTACGTGTAGCTGAGTCACCAGCTGTCACCATCGCACATTTATACAATTTGTTTATTACCCATGGTATCGCCTAGAAATATTTAGATATATGTAAATAATTACCTCCTATGTTTATTATAAAATTGTTAAAAAAAAATCAAAAATATCAAACCGATCGAGTCGCTGAAGCCCCGTACCGCTTCGCACCGCTCGCCAGGTATTATCTGCACGTAGGCCACTACTGTAGTGGCCTACGTGCAGATAATACCTGTAACAGGTGGCATTGACTGCTTGATATTTTCGTCGCACTCGCATTGACTTCGCCGACGTAAGACGCCGCGTAAGAGAAAGTCAGACAGATAACGCCATAGACAAGTTGCCTATTGAAAGTGGGTTTGAGCTGCAGGTTGAGCCTTCAGGTCAACATGTAATGGCATACATACAGACCAGCAGTATTAACCTACAGTTCAGCGACCCCACATTCCTGTGTTTTTGTAAAACTGTTGACATGCTGAAAGTTTTGGGTGACATTAGACGTGGGTGCTGTTAAGTAAAAATTTGCATAGCATAACATCTGTGTTGCATGTTAAACAAAAAATAGCAATGCAGGTATTCTTCGAATTACGACGGCTGTCGTTGTAATTTTTTTTACTGTTGCAACGCACACAGGCGTAAAAACCAGAGCGTTGGAGAGGACCCTTTTTTGAGTTTCTCCGCTCCAGCTGTGCTCCGGGACCTAATACTTGCTCCGGCTTCGCCCATATTAAAAAGTTTTAATAAGTATTATATGTATAAAAATGTTAAAAAAAATAAAAAATAAGTAGTTTTAAAATAATTTTCATTTTCATTATTAATTGTAAACAAAATTCCGACAGCAAATCGTCTCTCATTATTTGCCTCTTCTGTAAAAAAAAGTGAGGTTATTTAACACTCGGCAGTGTTGCCATATTTCAAATAATTCCAGTGGTGCAAAGTGTTAAAATATACATACTGTTTTCATTGGATTTTAGGATGACAATTTAATAATAAAAAAAACATCCGGAGCAGTAGAGCACTACAAATTTTCGGTGTTCCGGCTCCGCTCCTGCTCCGGGTAAAATCCCGTTGCTCCAGTGCACCGTGCTCCGCTCCAACGCTCTGGTAAAAACAATACATTTTTGCACGCACTGTGACAATTGAGATGACGCAATCGGATACAGTATTTCAAAGCGTATAACATATTATGTACCTACATTGTAACTGGAAATAAATGCTGACTTGTTTAAATAGTTGTGTAATTTATTTTAATTCTTACATTAACTTAATTCTACAATGTATTGTATGTGAAAATCCTTTGCACTTGAATTTGCTTCAGAATGACAGATTGGATGACAGTATTGCCAACTGCACCTATTACGATGTAAGGAATTTCAAGGTAATGAAGGTTGTTTTTCCCAAAGTTATGAGTGATAATCGGAACACAAAATTAATGCAGCGTGCCAAATATGGAATTTCCACCTATCATAAGGCCGGAAAGAGTAAGCTCTTAGTGTTCGGCTTCTAGATATTGACATCTACGACTGTTTAGACGTCCAAGCTCATATCCACGTTTCGAGAGATTACGCGCAACTGTCGCTAGACGCCTATGTTCGCGATCTTCATATGCAACAGCGGTGCGATGTTCCTAGGTTTGATTTATGGCTGTGTGGGAGACGAGGCGAGTTTAGATGTGCGAGTTGTCTAATACGTTAGTCAAACATAGTTGTAATAATGGTTGATGTAAATATAAACATAGATTAACATTTTAAAATGTGGCTTGGTTCCTTAGACCCAGGCCACACCGGGCAACTCTGGTAGCGCAGCCAGCGACCAGACCAAATGTATGCAGTTATATGGACCATGCCACACCTGGTTGCCCAGTAGTCGCGCAATCAGTTTAGTCGGACGACCAGTATTATCTCGTTCTTGCGTTCGGTCTGGTTGCCTGATCTCTGGTCGGGCCGTCAGTTGCGATGCATGAAAACATATAGCTATGTATTGAGCGCCGCCACACTAGGCGACCAGTCTCCGGCAGCCACGGCGCGGAGAGAACGTATTATTGCTGTGTATATATATTGAAAGTGAGTGGATTATTGGCTGCCTCCCTGGTTGGCTGCAAGTCGCCCGAGAGACGATAGTCGCGCGACTTGCACAAACAGTTTCTCGGCGTGGCCTCACTCTTATTTATATGTTCTCAAAGTGCGGCCTGTAATGTAAGAATGCACAGGCGGCTAATTACTTACAGGAAGTTGGCAGACTTTTCCGTTGACTTTGACAGCGCAACTCGGAGGGAAATAGTCATCTTGTTCGCAGGTCGTCTCCACTAAGCAGAAGCGGAGTTGTACCTGATGATAGATAAATATTTTTTATTTTTTAACTTATACGTACACATAATATGAACTATTGATGACAATTAAGAGATTAGGGCGAATCTTTTTATGTTTGCCATCCATATCCATATCGACTGTGGAAAGGCAAAAGGGCGTAATCCATATAAATCAAATTTTACAGGAGGGACAAAAACGTTTTTGTTATGGTTTTCGGTCAAAGTTAAAAAAACGAAATAGACATAACCTTGAAGTTCATGATAATTAATAATTTGGTTTTTATATTTCTAATCTGATATTAATTATTAAGTTAATTAAAAAAACTAACGAAAATGATGATTAGGTCGTTTTTCCCATGTCACTTCCTTCTTTTTTTGTTTTTAATTGCTAGCAAAATTCAGATAATAAATTAGTATTTGCAGCTTACATCCTTTGGGCACAACGTGTATTTAGTCATGTACAACATTATTATGCAATAAAACCTATTTTGAAAAAACTGATGGTTACGCCTTTTTTCCTTTCTACATCCGATATGTAGCAACAGATTGGCGACATATAAAATGACCTAGATTTTCATCAATCATTAAATTCATATAAAAAGTATTATGTATTGAAATAATTCAGCATACACGTCGCTTTGCAGCATGTAATGAAGTGTCGCCCTTAAGCAGACTTATGCCTCAAATACATTATCAACACATTATGTGCTGTCACACCAAGCTGCCGCTAGGTACAGGAAATAAAGTGTTTAATGTCGTTTTTCTTGGAATTTAAAAGAACAGTCAGCCAACAAAACTGCCGAAATCGCCAAAATAACAATGAGGTCACCTCACGCGTATTGTGCTACATCGTGAACCGCACTAGTCAGTGAAGGTTTTTTTCTATTTTCTGCAGACCTATGCATTTTCGACTCACGTGAAAATCAAACAAGAAAATGTATGTGTAAACATGTATTGTCCTGCAGCTGCAAGATTGCATGCATAAAAAAAAAGTTCGGAAGCTTCTGAATTACTTACTGTCAGCAGTAAATCCATGCATGTGTAAACGGGGTATTACTGAGTAATGTTATTTAACTCAGTGATGAGGCGGAGAATTAGAAGAGATAGTTAGGTTAGAAACCTGATAACCATTTTTAAATTGTCTATGAAATTTGTAATTCATTGTAATTGAATGCATTTTATACATTACATATTTGTGGGATTTCGACATTCGGAATATCGGCTTTCGTGATTTTGGCTTTCGGGATTTCGTCCAGTACCCATTGCAATGGGTATTACAATACAAAAATAGTTATTATTTTTAAAACTAAGGTGCCGATACTTAAACAGACAACGCGGTCGCTTCAATGAAAACCGCCACTGCTCTCAACCCGCCACTGATTCGCCGTCCTTATGCAACGCATGACCTGCGTACTCCCACAGGACGTCACCGTAGTATGGTCAGCCAATCATGGGCCATAAAAAGTCATGTTTATGCTGTGTTTGAAAACTATTGAATTAGACTATGAGAATTATATTAGAAAATGAGGATATTTATTTACCTGCACTATGTTTTCTACTTTATTTCCTATCCCGACGAGATCCCTTCCGCAGGCGATTTCAGTGGCTTGATTGGGGGTGAGGTAGAAGGGGTACACGACCTCCTGCACCCGCTGGGCGGTGGTCGGCATCAGCGAGGTGGGTTTCACAATCTCGGCCAGGATGTCATAGTATGGGAGCCGCTTCAGTCGCACGTCTGGTAGAACTGGGAAGTTGGGCACGACGGAAGCTTGAGCTTGCGCTTGTGCTTGTGCCTGTGCTTGTACCTGCGCTTTACTCTGCGGGTACTGGTGGTACATGCTCTGAGAGTATAAAGCATTTGGCCGTGGCTGCAATCAGACAAAATCAATGAATTTAACCCACTTTAAGAAAAAATTGTACTGAATGGGACTTGAACCCAGATTGTGAGCTTTAGCGATTACACTACACATAAAATTATTGAGTCCCTTGAAAGCTCTCAAAGTAACGTTTTCGTGAAATCCCTATTATAAGATTAATTTATTTATTCTGAATCTTGAGAACCTCAAGCAGGAACCCCTACAAAATTACGGGTTCCGAAAGTTCCATTGCTCTATTATTATTCGTCATCATTCACTCAAGGTGTAGACATTTATTAAAAAAAAAATTGTAATTACTAGGTATATAATTATTATACATTCTGACATATTTCACATTTTTTTTTTACTATGTGGATGAAAGCTTACGAATTAGTGTGTCCAAATGCTCCACCTGATAATGATTGCATTTAAACCAAAGAATTTATACTAAAGATGAGAGCCTAATAGTCCGTGTTTACACATGCATGGATTTACTGGCGGCAGTACGTAATGTCGTGACCATAACGATAAATTGCAAATCTATAAGTACCTACATGCATTATCATGCATGTTACAAGACTGCATGCATGGATCATGGACTTTTACGCGTAAACAGTTATTGTCATGATAGTTTAACACAATCACTACTAACCTTTTAATTACCACATTTAAATAACACGTTAATTATATCTAATGGCCAACAACTCCAAACCGGTAAATTCATGCACGTGTACAGGCGCCATTATTCAAAGTAGACTTACAGCGACAGGCATGCCAACCCGTGAGTCCTGGGCCGCAGAGGTGTACCCGGGATGCGGAGCATGCTGGTAGAGCGGAGGCTGGGGAGGCCCCCGGGAAGTCTCTTTCTGGCCACCCACACCGCCCCCCTGCAGTGCCTGGTTTTGCCTGTAACACCATATAGTCCGTACAATTCCATGACATTGAAAAAAATTAGGTTAATCACAACAAAAGTTGGATAAACTTGGTTGAAAAATTAACTACACCCATGCACCCATGCGCACCACGTGTAATAGGTATATTATAATTTTGAATTTCGAACCTTACTCGGGTTGTTCTATTTTCAAAATGTAATAAGTACCTACCTATGAGACTAGATATTGAAGTATTCTTAGGTATTTACGGCATAAATAAAAAACCGAATGATTTTCATATCGTTGATGTTAAATTATAATTGTAGGGATACTCTAAAACGATTCTATTAAGATATTATAAAAAATGAGTACAATACAATTTGATGACATTACCAGCTGTATGTGCAGACAAAACATTATGATAGACTTACATTTAAATACATTATGGGTGCCGCCGTATTTCATAGATCCAGTACGATCGTTATTTATTGTTGTACATTTCAAAAATACTGTCTCCAATAAGTAAATAGAGATAATTCCTCAAACAAGTGTTTTACCATGGGCAAAGTACCGTAAGTCACACCGCCGAGAGATACTGCAATATTAAAGATTAAAACTCACCATGAGATTCCATTGGTGTAATCGTAATATCTACTCATCTTGTCAATTCAAGCGGCCTATTTGTTTAGAAAGAGATCCATCTGTTTAATCTGCCTAAGTCTAAAAGTCTGGGCGCGAGTCGCCGCGATCACCAGTAAATTTTGATAATAATGTCCGTCAAAATGTTGTTGTTGTGAGGTTTGTCTTATTTGGTTGATTAGTGCAAGTTTTCACGGCAAGGCTACACAAAATAATTATCGGCTAGTCTCTGGTTAACCATTTCAGTACCGAGATGATAAACATATTATTTTATTTTAAAAATTAAAACAGTCCTTATGGATTATAAAAATAACCAATATTTATATTTATCAGTTTAAAAAAATGTTCAAGATTTTTGAATATTATTAAAAAAAATAATAACTAGGTACCTATTGAAATTGCCGTTCTTATTAAAATAATACATGCATAATAGCTTATAAAAAGTAGTTACGTTACTATTGATACTGTTACTTAGTTTTTGACAGTGGTTCCCCCATCCCATTCTTCAGATAAGTTTGTAGGATGTAAACATTTATCCAGGTAGTTGTGTACGGCCGGAAAAGCTATACAATGCTGGCTTGACCTGGGAAAACGAAAGGAGACGAGCGAACAAGGGTTCTTGGAGGTGTTTCTCATAGGTACTTTACCGGAGCAGGTGTGGGTGAGTGAAGAAGAAGATGTCATGGGCTGGCAACACTTAAGTATAGCAATTTTGTCTTTTGTCTATGCTAAAGATATTCTAACTAACGGATAGTGGAGTTCTGCAATGGCTACCTTTCGGGGTCTCTAATAATTAATTAAAATTTTTACTAATATTCACTATTTACCAAAACAACAACTGGTGATTTAAATTAGAACTATATATGTATTTAAAAATAATAGTGGCACTAATATTCACGGTGCTCACTTTCTAATGTGTCCCAGCTGTACTTGCAATAACTAATTGCGGCGCGAATAGCAAGGTTTGTTAACATTTTTGTTTAATTTGTATTTATTCAATCATTTGGCAGTCTGATTGTCGATCGGGACCCACGAAATGTGGGTTTGCTAGGGCGCCAAATGAAAATGCCGGAAGATTGCCCATGTCACTGACACGAGTGATGTGTTATCGAAAATGTGGAACTGTCACTTCCTTCGCTCGCTACCGATTTGACACTTTCAAAACGAATAACTCACTAACTAATTCACTATTACTAACCACATATACTTATTATTTACACTACATGCCATAGTCACATACTAATTAAAAAAAAAACGCTCTTCTCTTGTTTGTAAACAATTTTCATAGACTATTATTTACTGTTTAATATAAAATTATTGTTAATAGAATGATGGCAAGAGTCAATATTTCATTATCAATAGTTTTAGTCGTGGTTAATGTCTGTGATTTCTAGGAAGGTATCAGCCTCTTTAAAGGCCCACATGCTCAGCGTAGGTAAAAATGGAGTTTTTATGGTATTTTAAGAGCATAACCCTGGACATTCCTTAAACGTTGTGGATAATCTATTTATATAATTTTGATGCCTTATTATCCTTTATGTTTATTTTAAACATTTGGTGACTGCATAAAGTATTTTTATTACATAAAATAGTATTCTTTTAAACCTCTCGCTCTAATGTTTTAGAATATAAGTATTCATATTTCAGTACATCCATGTGCAGTGGTGTTAAGATTTTTTAGGTTTATTAATTTTTAAACGCATTTACAAAACCATTAGTAAAATTAATGTTAACATTATATAGTGACATATTTACGATAAAAAATAATATTTTATAATTTCTGTGATCCCAAATTTGATAAGAATTAGGCATTTTATTATTCAAAAAATGGGCACGATTAACACATCTGAAGATAATTCTAAAGATACTGATTATAAGCGATGTCTTTGACCATTCAAATGTGATAAACATCCTATGAATAATAATTGCTTTATAATAATTATTGACCTAAGAATAAGGTAGTATTTTTTTGAAATACGCCATTTCTATTGGCATTTCCCAGTGGTTAAGCTACAACATACGGCCGTAGCCATAAATTGACAAACGACAAATGAAGTAGGTAGTAAGATCATGGTACTTAACGCGCGTGTTTGAACATGTACCGTTTTAAAAAAAAATATAACTGTCCTGCCCAAGGTGGGCATGGAGATTATGCGATGATCTTTTTATGAGCATTGGTTGTCAATCATTCATCCGAGCAAATCAAAGACCCCGTGTCTGCACTGAATCTAAGAGCTTATTATTATATTAATCTTAATAAAAATTAATACAATATGTAGGCATAATAGCTATCGGAACCACCATGTTTTTTAAAGGTTCGGTTTTAGTCGAAAAATCGAATTCGGTTTAGTTCAAATCAAATCAAAATTTGGATTATAAATAAAAGGAGTTTTGTACCTTATTTCTGTTATGACATTTGAAATAAATTGTTTAGCTAACGCTTGAAGAATGGTTAAGTTACTAAACTCCACAAATATTAAATTCAAATTAACTTTTTTACATATAATGAACTTTACATATTACAAATTCAAGACGTTCACAACATGACATGAAAAGAACAAAGAAATAGAAGCAGTATTAGAAAAACAGTATAAAGAGAAATACAAAAATTATATTGGAGAATGGAATTTCAATATATTTTCTAAATGAGATATTTATTTTTTACAATCACCACGTAGAAACACATACAAATTCTCTTTAACTATAGATCCACCAGTATAAGTTGTCCGCTGAGTGAGGGCGCCACATGCGAACATTTGACATATTATCATTCAATACTTTTTATACTGTAATGAGCTTAGTTCTAAATTCGAACACCGGATAATTTATGATGGTATATCTATAGCAATATTTAAAAGTTATATTCTTTAAATATTTTTTTCTTGTTTACCAAGTCCTTAAATAAAAATAGAGTACAATTTTACCATACTTTATGTATAAATGTTCGCCATTACTAAAGCGTCAATTACATTGAGCTTCTTTACGAGCTGTTTGTTGGCGAATTTATAATCTGCCTGTAAAGTCGCCCAGTGTAATCATCGAACAAGCTAACAAGCAGGTTGTAAACACTCTACCGAGAAAAGTTGAAAGCCGGTCAACTTTACATGCTACACGCCGGCGTGTGGGCCTACTGCGTCTGCGCAGTAGAGCGCAGTAGCAACCTCCTGGTAAAAAAACGAACTACGTTCTGTCAAAATAGTTGCTGGCTTGTGGCTTCTCAGCGAATGGAAAGTTTTGTGTGTAATCATCAAATCGCAGTAGCTGAATCGCCCGCTTTTAAATTTGCCAACAAACAGCTCGTAAAGAAGCTCAATGTAATTAACGCTTAAATGATTTTTCATGTCTGCCAATAGCATCGAGGATAGCATTTCTGTCGGGTTGCACTATATTTGAATGATTTCCTACATATTTTATTCAATATGTTGATTTATCGCCACCTAAAGTGTTTAAAGTGTATACGTTAATGTTACAGTTGTAGAGAAAAGATTAATTACATTAGATTCGTTTATTTCAGGTAGAAAAGTGAAGCAATGGTACGAACGAGAGCCGCGGTCCGCTTGCAGAAATACAAGGCCCCCGAGCCGGATGTGCAGGAGGTGGCAGAAGTCGCCCCCCTCCACGATAACTATTCGGCCAACAGCTCTGCCAATAGTAACACCATCGCCAATGCCACCGCCAACGGAAACACGGGGAAGCGCCACCGCTCCAGGAATGAACCAATAAGGTTACTCTCGATATCATTTATTAATAAACTCAATGTGTCTGTTTCTACGCAGTCCAACCACTAGATCTCCCCATCCTTCTTCTCCCCTTTGTTCTGTTGAAGAGGCGCCCCTTTAGTGTTTGGGTATCTTCCATTCTTCGTAGTCTAGTTTGTAAAGCATTGGCCTCTCATTCGGAGGTTTCAGGTTTGATTCCCAGTGAGGTCACAATATATTTATGTGATTTTCTTGAACCCTGGGTGTTTATTATTAATCCTTTCACTTTCACTACACTACTGCTATTGGGCGTCAGACCTATTGTAGTGTTGAAAAAAGAATTTATGTATGTATATTTAAGAAAATATAATCTCTAATCTTTTAAGACATGGCCTGCTCTGCCCGACAGAGGTACCCCACTTTCACATCTGAGACGACAGGGGATCCCTAATTTCCAATGAGTTCAATATTTCGAAACGTAGCTCTCGTAAGAAGACATGGTTAACTTAATTTATGAACAACATGGTGTAATAATCGCTTACAGATCCTTGACCCTTGAAGTGACACCGATGCCTGCAATCGCCCCGGTGGCCCCCATGCCAACAGTGACTCTTTCATCCAGCTCCCATAACATGAATCCCGGCTCTGGCTACCAGTCCAGCTCCTCGGGCATGCACCGAGTGCCCGCCTTCGACATTGTCCGACGCCATCAGCCCTATGACCATTCTGTAAGTAATGTCTTGACTTGCAAATTTCTTCAGCTGAGTGTGGCAGTACGTCAAAAATTAATTTTCCTTCGTGAAACTTAGGTTGATTTGTCCATTATATCTGAGTCTAAACGTGGACGCATGTTCTTTGAATTTCACACTTTTTTTGAAATCCAGAACTGCCTTGATTTTGAATTACATATATGCTTACTGTAGGCGCACAGTGTTGCAAAGGGAAGCGTGAAAACTTCAACACAATTAATGTAGCCACAGGTTTGCAGTTTGCAAATGCATAGTTTATAAAATGACCGCTAGTTATAAACTACACAAAAAACAGTCCTATAAAAGGTTGTTTGCCAACCTGTCTGAAAATATGGAGGCTAATTTTATTTGAGGCAAATTTGTTTAGGAACGATAATTTTGTTGTTAAACTTGTCTATTTGGTTGAAATTTAAAAAAATTGAGTGAATAAATCAATGCAAGGACCACTAATGCATTCAGTGATTTAAAAAGACAAAGTGAATGCATTCATAAAAAATTGGAGCTTTGGAAATCAAAATTACAAAAAAAATAAGTTCGCTATGTCTCCACTTTTAAAAGATTTCTACGCCAGGTATATTGAAGTAAACAAAAATCTATTTACTGAGTTCTTGGTTAGTTCGATAATGCACTTTTCACATTATTTTATTAATAGTAAAAAAAAGTCGCCTGCGGTACTGCTTTGTTTCGGGATTAGTAAATATTTTAAATATGTGGTTGAAAGATTCTGGCCTGGGGGCCCGCTTCAGGATGTGGGGCCCATGATAGAATCCATTTGTCAATGAATGATGATGAATTTGGATTGACTACTATTGAAATTGATTATGTTAGTAAACAAGCACATTCGTCGCATGAAAAACAAATTAATTAAAAAATGAATATAATATAAGTAGGTAGTAAACCTTGTTTATTTTAATATATTTTTTTTCATTTTTGTATTAGTACATTGTTGATTATTTAAAAAGGTGTCTGTATTATTTAATGAAATAAAGGGGGGGGGCGCCAAGATTAGTTTTTTTTAAAAGGGAGGCATAGTAACATAAAGTTTGGAAACCACTGCTGTAGATGAGCAATTTGGTGAAAATATATAACTGGATTTCGGTGTTCTCTAAAGCCACTAAATACGATCCATGGGGTATATACACGGAATTATGGGATGCTGGGAAGACAAGAAGTTTAATGACTAACGGGGATTCTTGGAGGCGCCACGTGGTGTCCGTATTCTAAACCGAATGAACGGATTAAGAAGAAGCTTCAGAATTCATTGTTATCTCTCAGGTCTCCTTGTAAACGGAATACAAACTTGTTGTAATGGAAAGATTTTGCAGGATTCAATGTCCATGAACCGGCAACAAGAGCAGCCACACCCGTACGCTCAGCCGAGCAACATGCAGTACTTGTACGAGGCATGCAAGGTGGCGGGCGGCAACTACCCTGTACATCCTGACGTGAGGTTCCGCAAGCTTCCCTTCTACCAGCTGGTGTCGGAGATTATGAAGCCCTCCACGTTGGTGGCCAACTCACCCAACGCCCGCCTTCACGAGGGCACTTACTACTTCCACCTCACTCCTCAACAGGCCCACGAAATTATGAGTTCACCGGAGGTCAATGCGGTGAGTGATTATTTCGTTCACATTTGTTTTGTAAACATCAGAGCAGTGTTTATAAAATTATAAAGTATGAATAATCCATTTATCATGTTATGAATACAGAAACCAAAGGTTTTCTATATATAATTGAGCTTAGAGAATGTCATTTATCACTAAACGGCTGTTTAATGGACCACTAGAAAAGTCTTTTTGAAAAAAATACTACACCCGACAGAATGCGAACCTGTGCCTTCTGGCATTCGCGCCCTTGTGTACCGATGGCTATGCTATACGTGTCCTATCTAATTGCGACGAAGTTAATTCCTGTTTATACTCTCTGAAGCGCTTTCTAAATTGTGTTACTTATTGACAATCGGTTTTTGTATTTTAAATCAAAGTATTGTATTACCAATTACTAACCGGTGTCAGGAGCACTCCAAATTTTTGTAATAATATACTACTTGCACTTGCTAATAATTTAATAAACTATTTTTTTTATTCAACGGGCAATTAAAATAAAAAGTGGCAACAATTTTGATTGCGGAACATGACGTTGCCTTCGTAATGAAGAATTTAGACAGAGGTGTCATCTGTAGTATCTTAGTCGTTCTGTGATGAAAATGTGTATTATTAGTGTACTAACCTCAACTCTTGCAGAAACAAACCTATTTATACATATTATGTATAACCGACTCATCACTCATATCTCTCATGAGAGAAAGATATACAGTCGAACTTGGTTATTAAGATCACGGAAATAGCGAGATCTCGAATGTAATGAGGAAACATTTGTTGACATTTAAGTTTATGATTTTCTCCATACATTTATTCACTTTTTTAACGAGCTACTTCTCGGGTATACCGAGCAAAACTGTTAATGTGTCAATCGTTTAAAAACAACATTTTCGACCCTATATCCGAGCGATAAGCGATGCCGCCGGGATCGGATTACGTTTATGACACTAGTTAAGTGTCTAAGTACCTAATTGGTGTTTTTGCCGAATTAATTGAAATTAAAGAAACAAATTGAATGTTGAATTGCATGTAAAAAATCCAAGCCGGCGGCTCAGCACTTCATTACAACAAACAACTTCTTTTGTAGTTGATGAATGCCATGCTTGTTTCGGGGATTTTTTCCATGGTTTTCAGATTTATTATGTTCTATGCTTAAATAGAACGTGGCGCGAAAAATTTTATATAACGATATAACGAGTAATGCTTTTAACGAGCAAATTCAGTCGGTCCTATCTTCCTTGTAATAACCAAGTTCGACTGTATATCTAATTCAGGACTTGAGCGATTCTAATATACTAATAATACGTATTGATTTTGATAAGGTCCAGATCCAACTACGCTTCTGCCTGCTGGAGACGTCATGTGAACAGGAAGACTGCTTTCCTCCGTCCTGCTCTGTCAAGGTCAACAATAGAGTCTGCCAATTACCTGTGAGTCCTACTAAACTGTTTCAAAAAACTAAAATTCAATTAAACTATTGTGGAACCGTTTAGTAGGCAGAGCTAATCCGCTGAAAACCTTCTATAGAGACGGAGATGTATGAACATGAATCAAAAAAAAGTCCACATCTGAAATTAGTTACAGGTAGGTGACTTCTCATTGCACGTTCATTTGCAGAGAATTTCACGCTACTGCTGACCAATGTGTCCGCACACATGTTTTCATCCCCCGCACAGTCCTCACACAAAAATATTGTAAAAGAAAGTTTCCTTTGCCAAATTTAGTTTTGCTCGAATGCACGAAACCATTACGTGCACGATTCTTCGACTCATTTCTCGGAAGGCGAAGGTCAAGTGCGACTAACGCGAGCATGCAAGTGGAATTTTACGTTGAGCGAGATCACTATATCCGTCCCTCGCGTGCCAAAGTATACGAAAAAAATATGTATTTTAGTGTTTATGAGTGACCACCTATCTGCCGGGTTCTCTATATTTCTTAATCTTTGTGACATGTTTCAACTTGCAAGAAACATTGTCAGTACAATCCAGTGTCACCATCTTTTCTATGCTGGGTATAGTACAAAGGCGTAAAAGTTATAGTATTTCTGAAAAATATACAGTACAGGAACATTTTTCATCTTGAATCCTTTAAAATTATAGTATTTTGGTATATTTGGCATAAAATTATAGTATTGAACATTTTTCGCAGAATCTAAATTATAGTATTGTACTATAATTATAGTACGGTTGGCATCACTGCTACAATCTCATAGTAGTCCTTATTGTGAAAACATCACAGTTCTTACAATATTGTTTAAACGTAAAAGTGTTTGTGCCAAAAAGTGTGGGGGGTGTTTGTGGTGGGGGGAGGGAGTTGTAAATTTACCACATCGGGTGACACCAACCCTAGTTACGCCACTGCTCAGATGCGTTGATGATCTGCACACACAATGGAAAAATTAGAGGGAACGTTGCTGCTAACATTTATTTGCTAATTTGCAGGCATATTAATAAAAGATCTGTCATGATGTGTAGACAAGCAGCCAATACACTTCATGTAAAAAATCATGTAAAATTTGTGTAAAACCATTTATAACTGTGCTCTCTGGAGTTGGCATTATGTTAACCCAGACCCTTCATTTAATGCCATCAAATCATTATAAATATTATGGAGTTTTCATATTTTCTCCTCACTCTTACCATCGATACTGGGATATGAATTGTTGTGGAGAGGCATTAAATAAAATTATCTTCCAGATGCCGATACCAACGAACAAATCAGGTGTGGAGCCGAAGAGGCCGCCCCTCCCGGTAAACATCACCAGCCTGCTGAAGCTGAGCCCCACGGTGGCGAACACGCTCACCGTCAATTGGAGCTCCTGGTCTAAAGCCACCTTCGACTGTCACCAGTACGCACTGTGCGTCTCGCACGTCAAAAAACTCACCTCTGCGCAGCTGCTGGCCAGACTCAAGAACAAGGGCACCAAGCATTCCGACTACACCAGATCGCTCAGTGAGTCTTCAATACCTCTCGCCATATTCTCGAATAACTACTGAAAAATCTGTCACTAGCAAAGTACAGTAAAACCTCGTTAATACAAATTCCACGGGACCGAAAATCGAAAAAAAATTTGAAAATGTATGTATTTATATGTATTTTTTTTCTTCATTTTTATTAATATCGTTTACGATCAGAGCTGTACCTACCAAAGTAATAAATAAGTAATTTATGATGTTTTAAGTAAAGTCTGTCACAATTTTCAATGACTGGCTCATGAAATAGTGTACTTTATTACGAAAATTACAAAATTTGAATTAAAGGTATGGTTTTATATGAAAATAATGTTCAAGGGACATTTTTTCGCGAAAATTTCGAATTACGGCGAATTTCGAATTATCCGTGTTCTTATTAATGAGGTTTTACTGTAGTTCAAGAAAAATGACTCAACTCAGTATTACATAATATTAATATCCCGTAAAGATTAATAATCAAAGTACTCAACAAAAAAAATGACCGATGGTGATGATGTTGCAGTAAAAGAGAAGCTACGCGAGGACCTGGATTGTGAAATAGCGACGACGTCCCTGCGGGTGTCTCTTATGTGTCCGCTGGGCCAGCTGCGCATGATTGTGCCGTGCCGCCCCACCACCTGTGAGCACTTGCAGTGCTTCGACGCCTCCCTCTTCCTGCAGATGAACGAGATGAAGTCCACCTGGCATTGCCCCGTCTGCGACAAGGCCGCCCTCTACGACACCCTCGTCGTTGATGGGTCAGTCAATATTCTTTGTTAACACTATTAATTCCTAAGCTGTTGAAAAAAATCGTCTATATAGAGATGGAGCCTAAATGTATGATATTAAAGAAAAATAAGAACGAACATTTGCTCTACTGATTAAATTAGCCACAAGTGATTTGAAGATAACTTTAATCTTTTACAATGTATAGTAGATAATTTCAGATTCAGTCAATCAGTTAATTACATACATACATGATTCTATGTACTTACAGACATTGCCAAAATATGTTTTGAGTACTAAATAATATGTACATTTTATATTCTTTATAACACTACATCAGGCCAAGAGGCCCAATAATAGTAGTGTGTTTAGTAATAGAAGTGAAACAATCACAAATACATAAAATCATAAATCAAAAATCACAAATATATTGTGACCTCACCGGGTCAGGGTTTAACCCGGAGCTCCCCGATAGTTTGAAATTTCACACATCTCACATACATTTAGAAAAGATATTATTTCCTTGTTAATTTTATGTAGGCAGTCAAAATCTATACATTTATGATTATTATGTAAAACACGAATAAATGCATATCGTCGCTGAAACTAGAAAATTGTGTAACTCCAAAAACGCTACTTTACAGGAGAGACAAAAAACATGGTTTCGTATACAAATATACGGTTATGGAGTTAAATCATCCATGATATAATAATATTATGTATATCATTTGCAAGACAGGTAGATATTAACAACGGCCGCTAGATGGCATTCAAAGTCAATTTTCGATTAAAACGGAGTTACATATTTTTCTAGTTTCAATGAGAATATGTAGTTTATGTAAACAAAACAACAGACTTTAAACCAAGTCCAACCGAGCCGCCTTTTTGTTTTTGGGGCTAGCATAGCAATAGAAAGAGAAAACAATGAATTTGTTACCAATACAATCATCGGATTCAAAAATCGAATTGTCTTAAAAATTACTTATATAGAGTGCGTATAAGTAGACGTTTTATATCTGGAGTCCAAACTTTTTCAAATGGCGCAGCTATTTTATTTCTTATATCCGAGCTTAATCTTCTCTCTCATCATTTCAATAGTCTTGACAGCTTCTCAACCCATGTGCTGCAAATGACCTAGAAGTGTGACGGAATCTGTCACACCCCCAAATTGTCCCCTTTTGGGGATATCTCCTCTGGGGGTCTAGAGAGGCCGGAACCATTTTCGAGCCGACTCATAGTAATGGTCGATTACGAGGGAAAAAAAATATCTGGCTACGCTGTTTGTCCATGCGCCATTATAAAATTACTGGCAACGTTGCATTTGTATACCGCTTTTGTGTGTGAGATTGCTCGGAGCGGAAGGGGTAAGGGGTAAGGGTAGTGCAAAAATTTAGCAGCAGATGCTTCTAGAGGTTGGAATTGTAAATAGCATACACCTCGCGCTCCGCAAAATTGTATAAAAATGTAATAACTAAAAGTATACGTCAAAGAAAAGTCGCCGTTTTCGACTATTCCGAGGTGTTCATTTTGTTCACCTCAAGTCCCAAATAACAGATGACACCCAGCAACCGGCATATTGAGTGAAGAAGGAGAATGCATCTTCTAACTCTCGTACTTGACGGGAGATGACAAATCCCTAAAAGATACTTTTGCATAGAATTAAATAGAAGTATTGCGACAAACACAACATTGCGTAATGTGTTGGATAATCCATGATGTTTTTTATATGTCTATTGTTTTTATATAATATATTTTATTAGGGTATTGTTTTGAAAATATTGGCCTTTTAGATTACTTCCAATTTTTCACCAGTCATAACTACATGTGTACCGCGAAGAAATATTCGGGTCGACGATGTCGAAGAGATGACGTAAAGTCGTGAACATAGTTTCCAGGTAAATCTGAAATGGATGCTATTGTTCACAGGTATTTCCAAGATGTGCTGAACTCGACATCTCTGGCGAAGGACTGCAAGGAAATTCAGCTGCACAAAGACGGCTCGTGGACGCCACACATCAAAAAGGACATGATGCAAGAAGAAGTACTCAACGAGACACTGCCTAACATTGAAGTCATTCAAGATGATGTTGATATCGGTGAGGAATCATTCAATTACTTGGATGAGTTCTGGTAAACACAATATCTGTGTTAATTTATAATTATGATGATTTTTTGGTTGGTTTTCGGCCTCCCGGAGTGTTGCTCCCTATAAAAATTGAACTGATAAATTTGATTATAATGATTTTTGATTGAATAGACTGTGTAATTTGACAGATGTGATTCCGCTGAGCGACGGCAGCGACTCTAGCACGGACATCCCGAGTGTGAAGCGATCGGCTCTGTCTTCTTACTCCGACCCGGACGTGCCGGTGGCTGTTCCAGCGCCTAGCGCTAGCTCTGCCTGCGTGGACCTCACCAGTGACAGCGAGGATGACCTGCCTCTTAAGAGGCGCATCCCCAGCTCCCAGGACCGTCCTGCCTTCTCTCAGACGCAGCAGATGCCGCAGCCTGATGCCTCCATCACGAAGGACTTTGGAGGTATACCTACCATACCTTGCCCCCTGCTCCTCTTCCAAATTAATTCACTAAATATAATTATACATAAATGTATCACCCGCCTTCAAAACCAGCTAAGCAGTTTTTGTAAAATGATACAGGTACAAAACAATTAATTGACAAAGGTGCTGAAGATTGTAGTGATACAAGTGCACCGGTAATCAAGTTGCAAAATTGCAATTGATTTAAAACCTGATCACTGCCAGAGCCGAGTTGACTCATAAAGCATGTATGTCGCCCCAGGCCATGGACAAGTTAACTCATGCGTTCTTGTAAACGTCATAACTTCTTAATAAACTTACTGTTTGTGTATATTTTCTAAACAATATTTATCATTTTAGAGTGAAAATATTCACGATAAACTCGAGAAACATGTTGATTTGGCAAGTTTTCACAAATATTTATCATTCTGTCCGTTTTTCATAGTTTTTAAGGGATTTATATTATTCCAAAAATAGCTGGCCTACAAGTGTCCACCTAGTAAAAATTTGCTGGCAGTGAAAAGGATCTAGACAAAAAAACCCAGACCTTTAAAGACCTGAAAGGGTTAATGTTTTAGGGTGTCGGGCTCCAGGAATCAGCTTTTTCCGATGTTGTTGTCCCTTTCCTGTCCTCATTAACCTCCCATCAACATTTTTTTGTTATTACATAATACTAATTGCAATGAAAATTGAAAATTACTTTTTCAGTTTTAATTCTTGACAAAATGCTTCCATTAAAAGATGCACTCCTTGGTAAGCAAACAGTAAAATTACTGAACTCAGAATCGACGTATTGTATATACAATCTGTGATTTATTGACGTCGTGAAATTGTTTCCGTTTCAGCCAAACGGCAGGATATGTCTAAGAGACGCGAACTATGTTCCATTATATAATCCCAGTCTTACCGCAAAAATGAGGTAACCAAAACGAACATTTCACCCTCGTAGATAATTTTTTTCATTATGGTGTGCGCCATTATGCACTTACCATTATATCATGGCTGCAGATGTCTCAGTGGCGATTTATGAAACTACAAATCGTCCCCTGCTCTTTCATGTACATTTATGTGCCCCTGATCTCTGCTTCCGTCCTTTACCCTGCATACGGTGCTGTGAAATCGCAGCCATGACATGTTGGTTGTAGAATAAATCAAATTATGGAGTCATTTTTATATCAGGTTTTAAAGTTTTCACACTCTATAAACTTCCGGTACGATTAAGTAAACAGACGGTACTTTGTCGGATGGGTGTTTGTAACTAAATAATATTGTTGCAGAGCTGATAGACGACATGCTGTACCCGAGTGGAGCCCAGCAGTCCAGTCTGGAGCGGGCTGTCTCGTCCATCATCTCGCTGGATAGCCCCTCGCCGCCCTGTACCCCTGGGTCTCCGTCGCCGCAGTGCTCTCCTCGCAGCACCCCCATAATGATCCGCAGTCCGGCTGCGGATCGGTGTGCGAGCCCTCCCAGCCCCGCAATCACCTTCGTCACATCGCATGGCGGCCACGACTCCCCTCCGCCGCAATCCGAAGATATCTCTCCGCAGTCGCCGCTCGCCAATCCTCTCAGCCCTGATGCCGACAGGCCCGCCAGCCCCTCGGAGATCCTCTCCAGTCCTGCAGGGATGCCCGCCAGCCCTGGTGAAACACCTGCCAGCCCTGGGGAAACACCCGCCAGTCCCATAGAGATAGAGGTACCTATCGAGATTTGCCCTACGGTGGAGTTGCCCACAGGCCCCATAGCGGAGGCGTCCGGCCCCCCGCACGCCGTCGTGGCACCCTTCCATCCTGAGCCCGACCCCCTCTTCTCGCAGGACGAGGAAAATTTCATTTCCGTCATCGTTCCTCCCCTCAACGGTTTTCCGGATTGAGCCCGCGATCGTCAGAATGTGATAGTCAATATTATTAATTTATGAAGACGTTTGAAACGTCCGCAATGCCGGTGAGATGACACTAACACTGGGCAACGAATTTAATTCTTCAGGAAATTTAGAATGTAACCGAAAGGTTTACAGCACCCTTGTCAAATGTTTCTTTTTGATGTTAGCATACTGTTTTAGTATCGTTTTGACGTTTTCAGTTAGCCGCATTAAAATGGCGCTCTCTATAATTTCCTAAGTATTAAATGTGTCGCTCTGTAATAGTGTGACCGTCGGCGGTTTACCGTCGGATATGAAAAATAAAACAAACATTCGATGCTAGGGTAATAATTTGCATGTAAATATTATTAAATTGTATTTTGCTCCAGTGGTCGTTTTAATTTTTTTCTGGTCGTGTGGCTCATTTTGAATTGAATTTGTGACACCATTCAAGTTAAATTTCACACAGATTTTTCAGGATTCAATAGAGAAATGATACTTTTAAAAATTAGTGTAAAAAAACAGTAGATAAGTCTAGTTTTGGTTGGCCACCCTCTCTAAATTAATAAAACGCTATTCTGGTTGAGAGTATCTATGTAAAATCTATTAATATTATAATTGTCCACTGACTATCCAACCCCTTAGTTAGGAGCATATGGACACCACACGGCGTCTCCAAGAATCCCTGTCGTTAGTGTCTTTAATTAGTTTAATAAAATTATGATAATGAAGAAAGGAAATTAAAATTGCTGGAGACTGGTGGAGAGATTTTTTCACTTCCGGTATCTACCTCAAAGCAAGTTTTTTGCTTGTTACAAATAAATATTTCGACAATCTTTCAATTGGCACAGTACACTGATGATGATGTTGGAGATATTTTACGAAATATCACACATATGATTGCACAAAGTCGCTGCAGTTCACTGCAACTTTAGAATAATAAAGCACACCATCGACATGATTCTTTGCAACAAGCAAAAACTGAACTTTGTTAAAGGTAAGATATTTTATATTAGCTTGCTGGTTCTAACCGTAATGTGCTTGTAGTATTTCTTCATGCATTTCATTAATGTATTCTATGCGACGCAGTGTTTGCTGTAGTCCAGTTATTCTGGCATCCAGACGGCGGTGCCAAATACCAGTGGCGAAGGGTGGAGGTAGGCTGTTAAGATCCGCCATAAATAGTGCACATTAAACTTTGTCAGTCATACCTATTTGTTATCATTGGAATAAGACCATAATTTACAGATGGTGTTGGTTAGTTTTTATAATTCAATTAAACCCTTCGAAACCAAGCCATAATAGATAATAGTCAAAAAAAATACTCGTCTCTATAAAATATCAAAAATTATGCAATTAAATTATTAATATCTTTGGATATTTCTATAGATAGAATAATATTTTTTATCTATTATAATTTGGTTAGGCAGGGCTTTATGAATTAAAAAATGAACCAACAATATGTGTAATATGTATTTTTAATCCAACAAAAACAAATAAGTATGAATTAAAAAGTGTGCACAATTTTGTCATATTGCCCAAATTATACCAAAACTATTGTGGTTTGGCTTAAGCAGGGTTTAATTGATTTTTAAAAACTAACAAGCACCATTTGTAAATTGTAGTCTTAGTTCAATAAAAACAAATACGTATCACTAACAAAGTTTAATGTGCACTAATTTTGGCGGATCTTAACAGAATACCTCCACCATTCGCTACTGCCAAATACTACTCTAGGTCTACACTCAGTCGGACAGCCCGCTGGGTCCACCGACTTTGTTAGACACATTGGTTAATTCTGTAGAAATTGCAGATGAGATATGATGAATTCTATGTTTTTTTTTATCGTATTAATATAATAACATCGTAAATAATGGTAAACTTGATGATTCACACCCGTCAATCGTCATAAGCTACAATTCAGGTACCAATTGAATCGAATGAATGAATTGAGCTGTGATCAGTATTGAAACTTAAAAGTAGACCAAAAAATATTTTTTGGTCAGCTTCTACAATAGTCTTCCGTTGTATTTTCTTTTATCAAATTTAATGTCTCCGCAAATTATTAGAGAATGTTTTAGGATGTTACAAGTTCCTGCGCATCTATTCTATACACTAAAATACTATCAGCAGATATCGAGGTTAGTTTTTCATGTTTGTATCAAAGTATTATAATTGTTACAATAAGTTATAAATATATGTTATAAACAGTCAAAACTGTCTATCTCACTGTAAAATTTAGCACATCCAAGAGAGGTGCTGTTATAACATAGCCCTTATTGTAACAATTACAACAAACTTATTGTAATTATTACAATAAGTGCTAATACTTGGATACAAAACTACCCTCGATAGCTGCCGATAGCAGTCTTGTGTATATAGAATAGATGCGCTGATAAGTATATTTCTGTTATATAATTAAGTCTGGTGACAATTTTTTGGTTACCTACATGTAAATTGTACGTAAAACATTTCACCGTGGCACAGTTCGCCGTGAGCTTTCTTATCGGAAAGAGATGACCGTTTACCATACGGTCTCCAATTTTATTAGATTCAATATGAACATAAATTCAATTTTCATAGCTGATTTTGGCAACATTCATGAATTCAAGAATGAAAACCTAACCTAATCTAACAAATAATCCAGTATGTCAGCTATTTTCAAAATTTTTTTTCTGCCGGCTTCCTGTGTAGTGTAAACCGACAAGAATCATGTATTATTTAGACATGAATTTTATGTCAGTACTATACGACCCAAAGAGGCTGGACGGTGTTTAATATACGGCCATATATTTCCGATAAAACATTTCACGGCAAAGTGGGATACGGCGAATTTCATACGTACAGTTTCCGGACACGCAATTATTTGTACAGAGGCAAACGTCGACAAGATATGTTATTTGCGAGGCGGTCTTTCGTACCAATTGTCAGGCTAGATCGGACAATAATAAAAACGTCATCGACAAAGCGTGTCTGATCTCCTAATTTAGTAGATAGTTAGAATATTGTGATAATTCAGTTTCATTATTCATATTATGCATTTTAAATTCTAATTTACATTGTTTTAAAGATACTGAATTGGCCTGTATTTTTTCATTTCGTTATTAAATTGTGCATTGTGGAAGGAAGAAAATGGTTGCTTTATTTTTCATTCCGCTGTGGTTGTTTTAAATCTATTTTAGTGTTTTGGATGATTGAATTTGACACTGAAGTGGTTGTCAATGTGTATGTGTATTTATAAGTATTTGGTAGTTCAATTTCAATATCTGAAATGACAATGAATAGTAGTATGAATTCAATGTTTATAGATAATGTCGAGTAACTCTCCAAAACCTGTTTCATGAAACTATTTTTAGTAAAAATTATTGTAATAAGTTATACCTATTGTATTTAAATTAAGGCACATGTTCGAGAATTAAACAATGCCCACAAACATGCATTTTTATTTATCCACAAAAGTGTGTTTCACTCATTTACTTTTTTTACTTTACTTCGACGTATTTGAATAAAAATTTTTTTTATAAAGAAGGTTGTACGTAAGTTGTCAACAATTTCTTAGACCAGGGTTTCCCAAACTTTTTCTGCAATGGAACACTTCGCAAACCCGGAAATTTTAACAGAACACTTAGGTAGCTTTCTATTTTCATGCACACGGTGTGAGAAAAGATGGCCCTCCGCCTATACCTAGATACTTGACGTCATAATCGATACTTGATCATCACTCGCCTTTCAATATGAAGTAGATTCTTTACTTAGGTACCTATTTTAGTTTTAATTATTTTACTTCTACTTAGTAGAAGATCTTGAAAATATGTGATGCAGTGTATAAAACCTTTCCAAATTGTCGCGGAATACCTATCCAGGTTCGGTGGAACACTGGTGTTCCGCGGAACATAGTTTGGGAAACCCTGTCTTAGACAATTCCATGACATTGGTGTATAATATAATCCAATAATGAAAGAAAAAGTATTTACAAAATATATCTTTTTATCCATAAGTGGCATGCTTCCTCCATTTCACTTCAGCATCCTCTTCAATTTCCTACCATGAAAATCAATACCACCTTATCTGAGGCATAGTTATCACCTCCCACGGTGAAGCCGTTCGACCTGGAGTACAGCAATTACGCTGTCCTATATGATGGCTCAATCGAGGGCATTCAAGAGACAGTCAACAGGCTGCATAATAATTCTGCACATCACAGGAAATTGCTTTTTGCAAAAAGAACTCGCTATCCGATTGGGAATGGCTGGAACAACACTCAACTCGATGCGGAATATCTGGGACTCACAACTATACTTGGCTAAAATCAAATGCTGTTTGTTCAATGCTTGCATTCCAACAGTGTTGGTTTTCAGTAGTAGTTTTCAGGTTGTGCATGATTACATGCTTACCAGCGTGGGAGTTCTCCACTGATGATTCTGTTGGTAGGTACTTTTCGAATCATAGGTTCCTTATTTTTGTTTTACGAGAAATGGATGTTAGTCACTTGCACAACCTATTTGGTCCCTACTCTGGGTCCCCAAACACACATTGAAAAACAGCATGTGAATTTTTGCCACACCCGTGATTTGAACCCGGATTGTATCCATAATGATATTAGATTTGATATAAATGAGATGGATTTCGAGTTACACATTTAAATTTTTTTTAAAAATGGATGTTTTTTAAAAATAAATATAAAAAACATTAAAACTATGAATTAGTCAAAATTCTCTTCTATAAATTAGAGCAGGGGTAGGAGCCTTTTTGTACTTTAGAGCACATTTTAAAATATCCGTAGGTCGGCAGGCACCACCTATATTTTCAAAGCAAATTTATGGTTTGACATAGTAATAAACAATACACAAAAAAAAAATAGAAAAATTATTATTTATATTCTGTAAAATGAATACCACGATGGCCGCGCGTATTAAGCATCGGCCTATAGTGTCGTGGGTCCCAGGTTCGAATCCTGGGACTGGCAAGTACCTACACATTGTTTTTCGGCTTGTGTATGAGTCAGAGTATGGACCTAATAGTTTCAGCAAGTGACTGACAACCCCCAAACATGAAAATTATCAGAATGATTTTAAATATTGAAATTGAAAGCCAATAAACTATACCTTTGGGCTTAGACAAATAAAAACATGGCAAAAAAATGATTTTTAATTCTCCAGCACCCTTTTTAGGAAAATTTCTTAGATTTTAATTTCTAACACAAAAATTTCGAAACATTAATGTTGGGTTTTTTTAGAAACCCAATCCTTAATGGAACTGTCAAACAATTCTTGGTGTCCACCCGAATTTCGGAGTGGTGTAGGTCATGGCTGGGGAGGGCTGACAGGGCTCTAGCCTGGGGGGCCGGGCTGTGGGGGGACCGTCGTGCCGGGTTGACCAGATAAGTGAGATAAACACATCATAAATTAGGTTTAATAGTATTATACTTTATGGCCATGAACATTTTCAATTACATAATTGTGCAATATATTTTTTGATTATTATGTGTCGATACTCGACAGCTCCATTATTAAAGTAGATGTATTAAAAATCGCCAATAATTCACTGTATAACTACCCTTAATTTGAACTAAAACACAATTTGAAAAACGTTAATGTAGTGTTTCACACTGCCTTTAATATTTGTGGTAGGTAGGAGACCCGCCAAATATCCTAGCCTGAGGGCCCGTTTCAGGATGTAGGGACCATAGTGTAGGTACACCGAGTGCAATAGACAAATGACCGATAAACGAGAAATTAGGCTGTGAAGAAGAAAAAGAGCCTATGGGACTAATTTACATTCTCCTCCTTGGGCTCCCCCCAATATTAAGTCCTGAGTGCGCCATTGAACACCGAACCGGCTCCAGCGCGCGCCAGCCCTTTCAACATAAAAGGTCAGTGTCTGTCATCTTGTCGAATCTGTCATCCGTAGTCCGTCATCAAATTCCAGTCCACTGCAAAAGCGCCATCAACCATAGAATAATATGTAATAATAAAATGGGTACGGCTGACATTTTATAATGTTTAATTTAGCAACATAGCTATATTTCTTTAAATTCAAAGATAAACAAACACATAATTAAAAAAATATAATACAACGTTAATACTAAATTATTACATTAATACAATATATACTAGAACAACGTGGTATGGAGAGGTGCATGCTGGGCATAACGTGAAAGGACAAAAAGAGGAATGAGTGGATAAGGAAGTAGACAAGGGTTTGCGATTTAATAGAGTTTATTAAAAGCCTTAAATGGAGAAGGGCTGGACACATAGCTCGAAGAAGAGACAATCGTTGGACAAATTTAGTCATCCAGTGGTATCCAAGAGGTACACAACGTCCACAAGGTAGACCTAGAGGCCGCTGGATCGATGAAATAATAAAGTTCTGCGGAAGTACGTTACAACGCAACGCACAGAACCGAGAGAAGTGGAAGCAGCTTGCAAAGGCCTTCATCCAGCAGTGGATACATTCAGGCTGATGATGATGAATTAAAAAAAATAAAACATTTTTTCTGTGATATTGTGACTAGATCTGGGGATTTACGAGGCCCCCCTTTAAAAATCTAAACTACGAGGAAGAACATAATATAAAATGCTAGTTTTTGCTCGTGGTGTCTAATATTATTTTTATTTAGAAACAAAAGCTTTTCACGATTTCGCACCTGGAAATTTAGTTATAATTTCCGAATAATTGAAATTACCTACATGCCATCTGGTGTGTCTTTTTTATTTTGTGCTAGAACCAAAATAATGAAGTTTTTAACGCCTAATAGGAAATTTCATCAGATTAAGTACCTATTGAAGAAAATGTCACGCACCTTTTTGGACCAAGGTTTCCAATAAAAATACCAATTAACATCGTTTTGATTTCATTGTAAAAATCTACAGAAGACATTGTTTTCAATAGATCTATGCAATGTTTATCTTTTTTTTATGAATAATTGATGAGCTAGGTACATAATCTGCCCTCATCTAAAATAAATAACTAAAACTCAATATTACGCGATTTAAAATGGTATTAAAATTTTTTGACATAAAAATTCTAATTCTGCAAAAATATGGAATAAGATATTAATCATTTTAAAACAGGAGAAGCCATATTATGCTTTTCTCTGTGTATGCTCCGTTTTAGTGAACACTAATTATTATTCATCACAAAGTATCTCATCAAGGTATGTGCTATAAGAATTCGACCTTTTTATCTCTCGAAAATCGAGAATTCTCGAAATCGAGATACTTGACAATTTACCTACTTTTAAATTTAGATACTTAATAATATTATCATACCATACGTCTATAATCGTATAAAATCGTCTATAATCAAGCCGTGGCACTAAATTGCAATTTCCGATGGTAGTTTAAATTATTGAATGCAGAAACATGTTTGCTGTAAATGAAGATTTTCGAGTGAATATTTTGTTATTACCATTTTACGACAATCATAATTTTCTACATACAGTTGTATTGTACTATAATTACAATTATTGTATTCAGTTCCATGAATAAACAGACATGAAGGAACAGAACGGTGACAAAACAGAACACCGACAAACAGAACTACTAATGACATTTCAGGAAAAATATAACATTTAATATTGATATTATCGTATCTCTACTTAGACTATAGATATATATCTCTATAATAATATATTGTACAGATTTTCAATACGCCGTAAAAAATCAAATTATATAATTTCTGCATTCTTAATCGCTGGAAAGCCTCAATTAAACGGAACTCAACTCGATGTTGTGGTAAGCTAGGTACCTATATCCTATATGTCATATTAATCAATCTAATTGTGTTCAAAATAAGTCACCCAAGGTACAACGAAATAATGCTTTTAATAATTATGTGAAGTTGTGCATGATTATCAAAATCAAGCAGATAGATTAAGGTTTTTACGCCGAATAGCCAACACGCAGAGTTTATAATATATTTTAAATATTTCTTTTATAAGTAATTAACGACAAAAATGAATGGTTTATTTTTACACTGTTCTGTTTTGACCGGTTACCATTGTATTCGAAGAATAAGCAACAACCAAGACTACGATCGAAATTTGCAGTTTCGTGGCCCAGCCTGAACATAGTGGACCTTGATTAGGGCCATGTCCGGAAATTTGTACGTATGCAGTTCGCCGTATCACACTTCACCGTGAAATGTTTTATCGGAAATATATGGTCGTATATTAAAAACCGTCTAACCTCTTTTCTTTGGGTCTATAGTACTGAGATAAAATTCATGTCTAAATAAAACACGGTTCTTGTTGGTTTACAGGAAGCCAGCGGTAAACAAATTTTGAAAAAATGAACGATTAATATTATCATAATTAAACATCACCTATATTAGATAATAGAGTTGACGTTATTTTGAAATATAATAATTGAATTTAGGATCGATCTATTGACTAGACAATTTCTTAAGCCGGTCCGAGTCATCGATCACCCCTTAGTTAGATAAACTTTGTTTAAAACCAATTATATTTGAGTTTTACTCCTTAAACGCAAATTTAAATAATCGCTGAATTTTAAATTTATCAAAAATGACACAACAGTAGAGCTGAAGTTAAACTGCGGTTGCACATGAAAAAAGAAAACTGCTGCAATACAAAATCCTGTTTAATCGTCATTTCCTCGAGCTATATAATAACCATATAATTATAATATTATTATAATAACCCAATAATTCTATTGCCAACCTCTACATGAAAAAAAAGTGAAATAGAATATGAGAATGATAATGTATATTTTTTTTAGGATGGATTATTATTTTGTTAGGTTAGGTTGCGTTACATTAGGTTAGGTTAGGATCTAATAAAATTGGAACATTGTCTGCAAAGCTCCACGAACAGCTCGTAATATTTTCATCTCGGTGCCAATAGAGATGACCGTATAGTATACGGTTATCTCTTTCAGATAAGAAAGCTCACGGTGAAATGTAATACGTACAATTTACATGTAAACGATTAGGGCCCATTTTAGGGGTGGATTTACACTTGGACGGAACCTGCGTTAATACTTATTGCTGCTAAACTATTACATATTACTTAATCGTAATTTTTATTTCGCATACTCATATAATATTATATCTCATTGTAGTTTTTCTGTTATGTTGTGAATGTTTTAAATTTTGAAATATTTGCCCATTTTTCCCATTTCCACGGTTTCGTTCAAAGGAAACGTAACTAATCTATCCGCTAAATATGACGTAACCGAGGAAGTGAAGGAGGTACATTTTTCCGAACTGTAACAAACAAATAATGCGTAAGTACCCAGTGAAAGTGAAGATACGCACAATATAATTCACACATGAATTCTATTTTTATCACTGAAAATAATTCACACGCTTTTGTTAAATTCTTGAGAAACGCTTAATGGTTTTTCTCTTTCACGAGTACTATTTATTACACGATAAATTGGGCCTATTTCCCATGAAAACTAACTCAATTAACAAGAAAATAATATAATTACCCAATCTCCTCGTATGTATTGCGTATATGACCATCGAGCACAAAGAATAATAGATATTGTAAGTCACACAGAAATCAAAACTCAAATTTTAACCGATATAACCACAGAGTTTCCTGGCATCGGTTACGTGTAAATTGGTTCAACGTGAGCTGTCGTACCGGAAAGAGATAGCCGTATAGCATTGAGATAAAAAAATGATGCGTTGTTCGTGGAGCATTGCAAACGGTTGTGGCCTGTTTTTAACATGTATATGTTTTACCGCTCGACGTGATATTAAAATTGTGTGCAGAAATTCAAGTGTAATGCAGAAATGTTACTATTACTATTTTATGACAATTTTTCACGGCATTGCGACGAGCACGCTAGCCAGGCGGTCTCTAAGGTTCTCGTCCGATCACCGATGTTAAACAACATTGGGCGCGGATAGTACTTGGATGGGTGCCCGCTTGTAAGACAAATATACGTTATTGAAGTTCTGTTGGCGTGGGTTCGAATTCAACTTCCGACAAATATTTTTATATTTTATTTTATTACTAATATGTATTTCTTAAATTATTAATTTATATTTTTAACCTTAGTAAGACAAATTTACGTTAATAAGTGAATACTAGACAAACCAAATTGACGATAAAAATATTCTTCTATTTATAAAATATCTAAAATTGTGTATGGTTTAATGGCATACTTTTAGATATTTAATAAATAAACTTGTTTTACTATTATCTACTATGGCTTGGATTTAGGGCTTAATTTAATTTTAAAAAGTAACAAACACTATCTACATCAGTGGTCGGTAACTTTTTGAGAGACTGGGTAAAATATCAATTTTGAAAAAAACATTTGGTTAGTGGGTAAATGCGGAGTACCTCCGCTACATGAAAGTACATTGGAATGTGGATATGACGTGTCTTCAATCGCTCTAAGACATATACATGTTCAAATGTACTTCCGTGTAGCGGAGGTACTCATCATCAGGCTACTGATGATTTTACATAATAATTGTGTTTTTTTATGATTTGTCACTGGTCACTGTTCACTGGTTACTGGTCACTGTTCACTGGTCACTAGTCACTGGTCACTGGTCACTGGTCACTGGTCACTGGTCACTGGCCACTGTTCAATATTCACTATTCACGGTTTGCTGTTTACTGTTCACTAGTCACTGTTATATAATATGTTCACTATTCACTATTCACTATTCACTATTCACGGTTTGCTGTTTACTGTTCACTAGTCACTGTTCAATGTTCACTATTCACTATTCACTATTCTCATTTACCATTCTCATTCACTATTCACATTCACGGCCGCCCCGCTCGCACACCCCTTGTTACATCACCGCAATAATTAATTACTGATTAATTAACAATTAATAGTACATGTTTAATGACACATTACAATTATTATGTATTTATTATTATTTTGTGATAATTTATTTCAATATCATGATTACAAAAGAAAAATGTACAAATCAATATTATACATATGTAGCAGAAGAATCATAAGCCACATTGTCGTACCTACATAATATATTATTCACACATACCATACTAATATTATTATATTATTCAATTCAATTCAATTCAATTCAATTCAATTCAATTTATTTATTTTTACATATTGTGGACATTACAAATTATAAGTTTAAGACGTTCACAACATGACATAAAAAAGAGATAGATAATATGTTATTAAACAGTAGAAATATGTACATACAAAAATATTAATTATATAGGTACATGGAAATACACCGGATGAGTTAAGCAGACCCTATTTTAAAAATTTATAAAATAACGTCCACCTATACTCATCCTCACGTAGGTGGAATATATCAACACCCGAAGCAATTTCGTTGAACATAGTTATCGCCCTCCCAATTGGCATTACCAGTGGCAGGTTGGTTCTGCACCTTGGGAGAATAAACAACTGATGTTCTCTATTTCTAAGATAGTTATCAGGGACACACAGGTCAACACTGCCCAGAATGGCAGAGTTCTCATTTATACCTCGTATAAGTCGAAAAAAATACATAGCTAAATAAAGATTTCTTCTAAATTGCAAACTGCAGTATGTAAGCATGCCTAAGAGAAAGTCAGTTGGATAAAGCCACGGATAGTATCATATTATTATTATTAATAATACATACATATTATTAATAATTAACAACTAAAAACAACTAAACAACTAAAAACTAACAATTAAAAATAATACATATTATTAATAATTAACAATGGACTCTATAAAGTTAAACCGCAACAGAAACTATCTACTAATAGTATAGAATATAGATGACATATTAATATGCGGTTTTGGCACGCTTGCAAAATTGGTGGTTCAATATTAAAGGGTGAAAAAAATTAATTAATTAAAATCTTGTCGATTGCGGACGTATTCTAAGTCGTTTGGAATCGTAAGCCGGCTCATATCTAAAGATTTTCAATTTCAATTATTTTTTAAATTTGTAATATATTGTGGACATTACAAGTTTAAGACGTTCATAACATGACATGAAACATTATTATAAAGAAAAAGGTAATAAAAACGATAAAAAGAGAACATAAGCAGTGAAAATACAATTATATATCTATAGAAGCTCAAAGAAGTACGCCGAGTTTGCTAAGGAGACCCTATTTTAAGAAATTATAAAATAGCGTCCACCTAAACTCACCGTCACGCAAGTGGAATATATCAACACCCGAAGCAATTTAGTTGGACATAGTTATGGCCCTTCCAATTGGCATTACCAGTGGCAGGTTGGTTCTGCACCTTGGGAGAATACACAACTGATGCTCCCTATTTCTAAGATAGTTATCAGGGACACACAGGTCAACACTGCCCATAATGGGAGAGTTCTCATTTATACCTCGTATAAGTCGAAAAAAATACGTAGCTAAATAAAGATCTCTTCTAAATTACAGACTGCAGTATGTAAGCATACATTAGAGAAAGTCAGTTGGATACAAATTACTAGCTTCGCCTGCCGCACAGGTATGCCGTAGGTGTGCGTATGCGTTCTGGCTGATTCGACTCGCAGACCGAGGCGCATGCGATTTGTTGCTAGCAGCACTAGATGTTTTTTTCAAACTAAAAATTCGCATTCCACCAATGTGTTGAGCTCCATTTGGCAACGTGTGTTTTGTTAATAACGATGACGTCACATCGACGTATTCGACACGTTGCAGACGAGACGAGTTTTTATGTGTGAGACGGCTAACGGACATGTCTTTCAAAGAACATTTACTTTGTGAATGATGGTGTTCCCTGCTAAATATATTTCTTCGGGTTCATTTTTGTTCTGGTATCCAGATGGCCTCGTCAAGTCGATGCCGCAGAATCATCTCAATATTCCCAATCTCATTGCACGTATAGGTGCTAAATTTCGTGTTAATAATATACCAAAAAACTAGAATAGCTCAACTGCTTCTCTGTGAAATATCTCCATCTTGAAATCATACCAGAAATTTCGCTACTTCCTTGTGATCTCGATCTCTGTGACTCGATGTGTGGGCTTTAACACAATCACCTGTTAATTAATATTTAATTACCACATTTAAACATCATGTTAATTATATCTAATGGCCAACTAATGCAAACGCGCCAGTCGCGTTGTCAGCACTAAATGAGTTAAGCTGTTTGCCGACATAACTACTAGACGTTGAGTTCTCCCCTATATACCCCATGGCTCCTATATTTACTACTGCGAAAGGGTCGATACTGTACAGCGGGTCAAACTCAACGTCTGGTGGTTTGTGTCGGCGGACAGTTTTAGTCGGAAAATCTTAATGCTTTGGACAGTGTAGTTTCAAATTAGGTGCAAATTCATTGTAGATTTCGTGGTTGTGTCGTATTTTCCACATTCCATACTATGATACACATACCGGTCAATAATATGATATAATGATTAATAGTCTATATTGAAACACCTTCCAATGACACCTACAAATAAAACATAATATATTATAATTTAATTCAATTAGCAGTATGTTTTATTTAATGAATCGTTTAAACACATACCTCGTTCACAAATCAATAATGATTAATAGTATATTTTATAGAATACAACCTATCGAATACTTATGTTGTGATTTATATTAGTATTTTTCCACAATTGTCATGTTTAAAACAAAGAAATTATTTTTTCTGAAATACCGAATTACGAATTATTTTATATCTAGTAATTGTGAGCTCTGCACGTGGCTCGGACACGTGATCCAGATGTCGCACGATAGTTGTGACACTCGGTTACATGTAAATTGTACGTAAAACATTTCACTGTGGCACAGTTCGCCGTGAGCTTTCTTATCGGAAAGAGATGACCGTATGTAGGTATACTCTACGGCAGTGGTCGGCAACCTACTACCCGCAGGTAATTGAACTAGCCACTACAACATTTTGAGTTACCCGCCAAGAAAATATGATATTTTTTTAAAATTTTTATTTTCATAAAATTATTTATTTATTGAAAACGGAATTTGATGCGAGATTTGAGGATTGAAAGACGTATGGTACACTGAATAGCTTTATTATAAAACCGGATGAGATGGATTTAAATGAGCTTAAATATATTTTGAATATCTTTGAATAAATAATCTGGAATTATAATACATTGAATTCGTTCAGTTCCTGGATAAATAAATTTAAAGATCTTCGCCAGCATCTTGAAAACTCAGAACACGATTGCATGAATGCATTATCATCATGCTGGGCGTCATTACCACAAAAATTTCCATGTTTAAAAAAATTGCATTAGCTCTATTATCAGCTCTATTATATTCATGTGAGCAAACATTTTCTCAAATGAAATGTGTCCAGAATACTCCGCGAAATCGATTAACACCAGAGAATCTTGATTCCTATGTTCGACTTAAAACATTGCCAAATGTTGAAAAACTTCAAAAATTTCAAAACCAAGGAAGCCACTAATAAAAATATTATATTAAGTATTATATTTATATTTTTATAAAGTAAATTTATATTTGTACATACATATGTAAAAATACGTATTATATTATATAGGTATATGAATATATTTTTTATTTCATAAAACTAATAATATTAAAAATGTGTTTCAAAGTTTTACCTGGTAACAACTGACGGTCTCAAATTTTATTAGATTCAATATGAACATTAATTCAATTTTCATAGCTGCTTTAGTCAAAATTCATGAATTCAAGAATGAAAACCTAACCTAACCTAACAAATAATCCAGTATATCGGCTATTGAAAAAAAATGTTTACTGCTAGCTTCCTGTAAAGTGTAAACCGACAAGAACCGTGTTTATTTGGACATGAATTTTATGTCAGTACTATTAACCCAAAGAAGTTGGACGGTCTTTAATATACGGCCATATATTTCCGATACAACATTTCACGGGGAAATTACAAGTTTCCGGACACGGTTACACTCACACAGCCAGTAATCAGAAAAAGAAGTTCTCTAAAATTAACGTCACCATATTATTATAAATTCTGACTTTCTTACACGTTTCTGTTTCATACAATGAAAAAAGAGGCACACGGCGCAATTTTGCTTACTTCTTATTATACTAATTACTTTAAAAAAAACTGTGCTTGATCGATCAAGAAATAGACAAGTAAATTGTTATTAGTTGGTGTAAAATGTTACATTGAATCTGCTAGGATAGTCGGAAGGGATCTTTATATTCTTGCCAGACCCGACTCGGCGATTGAGTCAACGATTGCCTGCGAAAATAGTACCGCAGACCACCACCTGCCACTAAGGCACCACCTCCACGCAATCTGGTGGTTAGCTTTACAATTTTATTATTATTGATTAATTTAATAAAACGCAATTTTTTTAGTAGTTATTCCACTTTTAATAAATAAATTTGGACCGGTTTCGTCCACCTTAGAGGGACATTTTCAACATGAAAATGATGATGAAATGAATGTTCAAAATGTCCCTCTAAGGCGGACGAAATCGGTCCAAATTTATTTGTTAAAAGTGGAATAACTACTAAAAAAAATTTGCGTTTTATTAAATTAATCAATAATCAATGCAGTTCCACCATGAATTGACAGTTAAGACGGTACTTCAGTGAAACGGCAAATAATTTTCAACTATAGGCGCGACGAAATTTTGGACTCGCTGGCATTCTGAGAGCGGACGTCGAGGTGTGAACACGTCGATTTGTTTCGTTATGGCGACGGGGGTATTAATTCTTAAATCGTGTAAAGATGACTAAAAAACGTTACCCATTTACTTGAAAAAGAAAACATGTCAATGAATATATTATTATTGTTACTAATAGAACAATAAACAGAACATTAAATGGACGCATGTTGGATTTATATGACAAATCATATTTCGTTCGGCACGCGTCTTTTCCACAATCCGAGCATCGCCTAGCCATGATCTTTTTAGACCACGCCTCAACTGAGGTATAGCCTGAACACAAAAAAGAAACTTCACAATTATTGTCGCTCTTCTTCTTATTGTGCCATCCCCTAGCGGAGGTCGGCCACCATCAAGGCGATCTTATATTTGTCGTCTGCTACCCGGAACAGTTCGGTGGAGCTGCAATCGTACCAATCACGGAGGTTCTTAAGCCACGAAATGCGGCGCCGTCCTCTGCTATGCTTCCCATTGATCTTTCCTTGAATGACAAGTTGGGGAATGCTGTATTTTCGACCTCTCATAATGTGGCTGAGGTATTGTAGTTTCCTGGTTTTGATACTACATAGAACTTCTCGGTCCTTCCCCATTCGATTGAGAACTTCAACATTTGTCACCCGGTCAGTCCAAGGAATTTTGAGGATGCGTCTATACAGCCACATCTCGAAAGCTTCAAGTCTCCGTGACATCTCTTGGTTTAGCGTCCATACTTCCATACCATAGAAAAGAATTGAGAGCACATAACAACGTACTATACGCAGTCTCAGACCTAGGTTTAGATTTCGATTGCTAAGGAGGCGTCTCATTTTGAGAAAGGCGCTCCTTGCGATCTCAATTCTTTTTTTTTCCTGAGACTGGTCCCATTTCTCATTGACCCATGTACCTAAATATTTATAATGGGTCACACGTTCGATTGGTTCGCTGTTAATGACAAAATTTGTGTTGGTGTCTGGTGTCGCTGTTTTTGATACTAGTAATAGTTTTGTTTTCTTGAGGTTCATTTTTAAACCATAAGAATTACTGACCTCATTAACCTTTCCTACCAGTTGATGTAAACTCTTTAAACTATCAGCAATCAGCACAGTATCATTGGCATATCGTATATTGTTAATATGTTTGCCATTAACCATAATACCCACCGATTCACCTTGTAAGGCTTCCTTGAAAATAGCTTCCGAGTACATGTTAAATAGCAAAGGTGACAATATAAAACCCTGTCTTACACCGCGACGAATTTTTACTTCTCCACTGATTTCGTTTTCAATCTTTATATTCGCTGTTTGATTCCAATATAAGTTAGCTATCAGTTGAATGTCTCTTGCATCGATGCCTTTCTCCTGTAAGAGTTCGAGAAGTCTAGGATGTCTAACAGTATCGAATGCTTTCTCGTAATCGATGAAACACATATAAACATCAACATTAGCATCTAGGCATCTTTGCACTAGAACATTCAAGCTGAAGAGTGCTTCGCGAGTGCTCAAACCACTTCTGAAGCCAAATTGTGTGTCATCCATGTCTTCTTCGCATTTTCGAAAAATCCTATTATGGATGATTTTTAATAAGACTTTTAACATGTGGCTCATGAATATTGTCGCTCAGACTTCTTAATTATTTGAATAAACATTAATAAAAATATATAATTTGTATTCCAATTTCGATATGATTACAATATTGAATCTCGATTTGATGTAAATAAAAATGATCTAAAGTTGCAAGTCCAATATCAAATACATTAAAACTATTAATTATTATTTAAAAATATTTTCGCTGCATTAAGGATAACCAAAAATAAACCAAATGTTAATAACATAATATAAGATGAATTCAAATTGCAAGCGTTGTATTTTTCCGCTAGGTGTCCCTGGTCATGTCCGGAAACTTGTATTAGTAGGCGGAGTATTCACCTCAGGGAACTCAGAAATAATGGGAACTGAAATACCTAACGGGTAAGGCGATAGCAGGTAACCGACTCGAGTAAGGGAGAATCCGGGTTAAATTTATACACTGGTCAAGAATACGTTTTACGTCGAATACTGAAAACTGCTCTCGGTTTATGCATTTACGCTCATTTAATGTTGGTGTATTACACACACTATTGCACGTGCATAATGCGTGCTTCATTTTCCTAGGACACTCACACATTCAAAACCCCTGCATCAACATGCGGCGTATTGAATATAGTCTATCGGTATTCTATTTATTATCTGTTCTGTGATTCACCTTAACGTCAAGTACCGGTGAAGGGACAAAGAGTCTAGAAGTCGTTATAGGACGAGCTGCCAGGACAAAAGCAGTGGATGAGGACAATCCTCGAACTGGGCCATAGCGACACCGAAAATAAAGACAACAGTTATTTCTACATAGCCCACATGTCTTCACATTCTTTAAAATTCACTATTCTTTTAAATATAAGGAGTCACTTGACATCTAGTTTATGTACAATTATTTGTTTTGAAGACGATACCTGGGCTTAAAAAAACCTTCTTAAGTCGACTTTCTTACTTTCTATCCATTAAAAAAATGCACACTTCAAAAGAATCTCTCGATAAAAAGAAATTATTGTGGAGTGGTCTCTCTAAATCAGTGTTATTTAATCCTTTTACACCTGCGGATCGGTACAAATAGAAGAAATATATCAGGGACCGTTAACGAAGAAGAAACTATTTGTAATGACTATTTTGTTTAATAGTTTTTGCGAATATAACATGTATACCTATTCTATTGTTAATTGAAATAATCAGAAACCGATCAGTAAATAAATACTTAGTACCTACTTATGGAAATTTGAGAATGTCGCTTTTAAAAAGTCGTGCAAAACCAGGGCTTCAGCAGCGTTGCCAATTTATCGTTTTTCTTGCCAGACCTAGCATTTTTCGATAGGCATCTAGCTTGCAAAAACGCATCTGGCTTGTGGCGTTTTTACTAGCATTTTTTATGCCTTCAACAGCTTTAAACGTGTTGAAAATATATATTTATATTTTTTAATTGAGTTTATATTTTTTATTTGAGATATTTTATTAATTGAGTTAGCATTTACTTGGTAGAATTCTATTTTACAAGAAATGAAAATATAATTAATATTAAATTCTACGGGTTTTTAAAAAAGGTTTGTCGATAGCTATTTCAGTTTTAACACCATTATCAAGATAGTCTTGATAATGGTGTTACAACCGAAATAGCTATCGACAAACCTTCTTAAAACCTTTCGAATTTAATATTAATTATATTTTCATTTCTTGCTAGATATTTAGTTTACTTATTTTCATGCGCATCAAATTTCTTACTATCGGATACTTAATGCAGTGAGTGAGTGAGAAATATAACAGGATGAAATAATTTCATGTTGTTGTATATTATTTAGAATCTCCGCGGATATAAAATAATAATTTAACAATTATTCACGTAAAAAGAAGCTCTCGTCTTTAAACATGAAACGAAACTTGAATGCCGTTTACATAATATAGGTATACTTAGTCAATTTTGAAATATATTTCTGTTAAAATGTGTGGTCGACATTTCTTCGATTCTTGCACTTTTTTTCGATACGCCAAAGCAAATGTATTGACTTCGTTCTTGGTACGAGTAGAATAAGTAAATTTACTTACAATTTTATTTTCAAAAAATCTAGT
The DNA here is from genome assembly GCF_057557595.1 of Rhyacophila brunnea. Classification (NCBI taxonomy): domain Eukaryota; kingdom Metazoa; phylum Arthropoda; class Insecta; order Trichoptera; family Rhyacophilidae; genus Rhyacophila; species Rhyacophila brunnea. The sequence goes on along the minus strand of NW_028232816.1, from coordinate 9,696,873 downwards.
GTTTCTTTTCTGCCAAATAGCTTGTTTTCGTACCCTGTCTGGCATGTTTTTGTCAATGACAGTTAGCAAAACTGGCCTTCAGTATTGTATGGGAGCTACAAAGCGCTGCAATAACATCCATTCGGTTTATCTATTTCGTTTTTATTACTGACATGGCAGAATGATATTTTAATGGTTACATGTAAGTTGTACGTATGCAGTTCATCGTGCGCCGCAGTATGTGAAACATGAGTTGATGACGAGTTCTTCGTTGAACATTTCACCGTTGAATACATTTTTACGTATCTTACAAAATGCGGCGATAGTTTGCAAATAGTACTGTTCCAATTAGATTAACCCTAACATAACCTATGCTAACCTAACCTAGTAAAGACATCTCCACGTCATGTCATATACGTACAAATATACTCCACGGTGAAATGTTCAACGTAGAACTCGTCATTTGATTAAATGTTACACGAACTCATGTTTCACGTACTGCGGCGCACGAATAAGTGTCATGCGGTGAACTGTTTATCTACAAATTTCCGGATACATATTTTAATGGGTTTGTAAATAAAAATATTTGAATTTTATGGATACAAAATTGCATCAAAAGACAACTAAATATTAGTTTTCCTTATTCTCGAATCTCGACTAAGTTAGTATAGTGATAGCGATAGATTGTGGTCTTCCATGAAGTGATTACTTTTTTGGAATGTACCTATGCATTTTAAAACGGGTGACAACTATTTGCGGACCGGTGGTTGGGAAACACTGCTCTAGACTCTAGAGTACCTACTACTCACTGCATACATATTATACGAAATGATATTATTGCAAAGAAATCTCATTATAAAATGGCGCATTGACTATGCAAATAAAAATATAAGTAAGTATATTTTGTTTAAATACTAATGTTTATATTTTTTGGATAAGTGTCCATCGACAAAAATAATAATATTTGAGTGGAAATCTCTTAAAGAATCGAACTGGATGTAGCGCATTGAATATTAGATTTATTAACAGTTGACCTCTCGTTGTTTGTAAAGCGTGAAGTGTTTAACCAATGTGCGTTAATGCAGAAACATATTGTTATCACATCACGTGAATTCAAATGCTAGAACCATTAGAACATTCAATAATAAAAACTGATAACCTACAAGAACATCATGCCCACAGAGCAGATAATAAAAAGAATTCTGATAGGCTATATTCAATACGCTACATTTTGATGCAGGGTTTTGAATTTGTGAGTGTCATACGAAAATGAAACACGCATTTTGCACGTGCAATAGAGTGTTTAATACACCAATATTAAATGAGAGTCAATGCATAAACCGAGAGCAGTTGTCAGTATTCGACGTATGACGTATTCTTGAAACGTATTTGAGTTTATCCCGGATTCTTCCTTACTCGAGATCGGTTACCTGCTTTACATGTCCGTTACGTATTTCAGTTCCAATTATTATTTCTGAGTTCCCTGATCATGCTAATCACCTGCCATTTGTAGCTCGCTTCCAAACTACTATAAACAAATATACGTGAGATCACGTAACTCGAAAATGTGTAAATATGTATTAAAAAAGGTTCTATTCATGCGTGGGGTTGATGGTCTGGAATGATATGCGTGAGGTGACTTTAGTGTGGTTCTGATACATTTTGACAGAATCTGTTAACTAAAACTATTCGTTTTCGGCTCAAAATGTGCTACGAGATGGGAGCATCTGTCTGATAATATTTTAAATACCGAATAAAACAACATTGGACAATTTTGCCAATGCGCCAGCTTACAGTGAGCTCACGATACGTAATTCACGTAATGGTAATGCGTTTCTGTCTTTACCACTAGGGATTGCAACACCGAATGAAAATGTCAATACCTGTTTTTCGGTATTTATTATTTAATACCGGTATTAGTTAAACATTAAAAAACAGAAGAACTTAATTATTATTAAATTAGAATCAGTAAATAAATATAGCTATTAAAATCATTTAAAAAAATATTTTAGGACAAAAACCTACCTACATGTTGACATTAAAAAAATGTTTAAAAAAATATACTGTAGAACACTGGAGAATTTTACAAATAAGTTCAATACATTGATAATTTTAATTAAAGCCTTTAATTTAAATGCAAATAAGCCCAGCTGCATTCAATTGAACATTTGTCACGGATATTTTCTATTTCGATATAATATGATAATTCATCGCAACAATTATATACATAGGTATATTATGTGATCGATTTTGTTTTTATCATTCTTTCACCTCTGTTAGATGCAGTCAATATTTGCATTTTAGCAGCACATAACTTATAATTCATTTTCAAACACTTAAACGAGTGTGCTTTCTCAATAACAAAAATTCCGGTATTTTAAATTTAAAAAAACCGGTATTTCGGTATTGCTAAATACTGGAATACCGGTATTTCAATACCTATTTACCACTGATACGTACCTATGTATACAAAAACATGGTCTCTTAATGCAAAAGACATTTTAAATCTAATAGGGTGTTCATCCAAAATTTTCGAATGCGATTTTACGCCAGGTATATAATACGCTCGTATAATTGCGTTCATCCAAATTTTGTATATAAGCATCTCGCCGAATCCGTACACCGAATGCCCCTCTACCATAAGTTGAGCGAACCGATTGCTAAATTTGTCAGAGTCGATGTTTGACAGATCAACTGACAGCCCGCGTTTGTTGATAATTGTCATACCTAGGTACTTGTTTTCTTCCGTATTTCATTATGATTCAGTGAATTATTTTGATTATTGTCTAATGGTATTATCTATTTTACAATTGATCCTATAATTGGTGCTTCATTTTATTCAATCATGAATGCTTTATTTATAGGTACTAAACTTTGCTTTCGTAGATGAAGCTAATCTAGCGCAGATTCATGAAAATCAAATAAATATAATACAATATTTTTAACAACACAATTCACATCATGCTGGAATCGATTTATGCATAATAATTATAGGGTAGGTAGGCATACTATCACGATAGGTAACCATTTCCTTTCATTTGTTTATATTGTAATGATTATATTTATTTTTAATAACGTTTATTCGGCATTCGGATTATCCGGCCATAATGTACATAGTATTAATCGAAAAATAAAAGAAATAATATAAAATTATGTAATAGCGACAATGACATTAATGTCATTGAATAGCGAGTTCAAAATATGTGGACTACTAGGGCTACCTAGCGGCAAAATGTGAAAAAATATCGTTTGTTTGACAGTTAAGTGCACATAGACATCAAAAACTGACCATAGAGAATAAATATGTTTCTGTTTTAATATAAGGAATACTTGTTTTACATAGACGTGCATATACAAACACCGTTATTTGAATGCAGCATACTGTGAGCATAATAGAACACCGCGGCAACCGAGTATACAAAGCCGAAGACAAGTCAGTGAACACTCGACAAGTTTTATTGCGGCAATAAACGGTTCCGGCGTAAGGTGAGACCGTCATAAACCATTCGGTTTTGCTAATTCCATGGATAGCCTATAAGAGTAATGTAGAACAAGTAAAGTCATGGCAAATATCGTTTAAATTGGTTAGAGAGACTATGATTGAGACAAATTGTTAAGAAAGCAGACGAAACAGTGAGCTTTAATAGATGTCGCCAAATGAGCATATCCCTCGGTGCATCAGATAAGACGCCAAGGGTCAAAAGCCGCATTTACGATTATTTGATTAAGTTCGACATAATTCGAGAATAATTTAGAAATATTTTAATATCGAAAATTTGAGACTGGTTTTTTGATTAAGGCATTATTGACTTGGTCCGTCCATCTAGACCACACATTCCCAATCTTTTTCAAGTCATAACCCCATTTTATAGAAGCCGAGTGACCCGCGACCCCAATAAGAGTCTTTTTAATTGAGTAAAGAAAACGCGTCGATAATAGATTTTTCAGTGTAATATAATTGAATATATAATGCGATGGTTGAAATTATAAGTCGTTAACCAGCTTCAAAATTCGCGGTTTAGTTTTCGTTAATGGCAACCTTATGTCATTCTCAACATTTAATCTGTATCTTGTTTTGATTTTCAAATGAAGATTAGCGTTGAAAATCCACTCTCGCAGAAGATACGTAGAAGCAAATAAATGGTAGTAAAACTCAAAATGTAATCATGGTAACATTTGGACATGACTAGAATTGGGTTTCGGGAATTTCCCGACGGGAATTTTTAACATTTCGGGATCAAATATTAATTGAAAAAACGATTTTCTATATGAAAAAAGAGGACATAAAACACAAAACGTTCAAAGATTGATCGGGGCATTTAACACAATTAACCAACGTCGCTTCAAAATGAGCGCAATTTTTGCAATATCGGGTAATTTTGTGTCTCAAAAGCACAAGCGATTGTCAGACGCAGCGATTGATAGTCTGTGTTTTTTGAAATTATATTTTAATAAGTAATGTTTTGAATTATTTTAGTTTTCCTATTTCTATTTTGTTTGTCTTCTTACATAAATAAAAAAAAATCATATTTTTTTTGGAATTTGTCTGTTTTTACATTGATTTTAGGATTTTTACATTTTTTTTTTAAATTTCCCGATATCTCGAGAATTCTTTTCTGGAAATCCCGAATCTCGAGAATTCAAAATTTCATCATTTCGGGAAATCCCGATTCTCGAGATTGAGATTTTCTCGGGAAATACCCAACTCTAGACATGACTGATACATAGCACACCATAATTGATTCAGATTTTTTTTTCATGATAAATAGGTTACGTGCTGAGAATTCGTTTTACAGTTCCAAGAATTCATCTTGTAATTCGTCTCTGACTACATCATGAGAATCAGAAAATAGATTTCGTACCAGTGTAGCTTCTTATTAATCTGTCAGCTCTCGGAAATAACGCTAGAGTTCGTTTTCAAGGGATTTAAGATGCCCAATAATTTCCTCTTTAAAATTTCTACCTATTTCACCTTCAGATTAAACATAGAGAGACAAAATAAAATATGTCATAATTATGAGATAAGAGAAACACTTTCCCAACACTAATTGGACATGTCAATTTTGTTGGTTGGACCTTGTCATACTAGGGATGTGATTTGGTTTAATATGAATATTTTTTTATGTTTACCGTTTCAGCCGACGATCCCACAGAAAACCCTTGGCAACCACAATTGGGGTCACGACTCATAGGTTGGGAACCCGTGATCTAGACTCTAGAGTGAGGTCTTTCTCGTGCATTATCACCATCGTCCTGATCAAATACCAGTCGCGAAGGGTGGAGGTAGGCTGTTAAGATTCGACATAAATAGTGCACACTAAACTTTGTAAGTCGTACCTATTTATTTTCATTGAACTAAGAATACAATTTGTAGATGGTGCTGGTTAGTGTTTAAAATCAATTAAATCCTATCTAAGCCAAACCATAATAGTTTAAGAGCGTACTTCAGTGAAACGGCAAATAATTTTCAACAGTAGGTGCGACGAAATTTGGCACTCGTCGCCAATCGGAGACCGACAGTTAGAGGTGTGCGCACGTCGATTTGTTTTGTCATGGCAACGGATGAATATATTCTTAAATTATTGTAAAAAGATGACTAAAAACTTTACGTATGTACTTAAAAAGAAAACATGTCAATGAATATACTATTATTATTAGTAATATAACAATAAACATAACATTAAATGGACGCATGTTGAATTTTTATGACAAATTATATTTCGTTCGGCACGCGTCATTTGCACAATCCGCGCATCGCCTGGCCACGATCTTTTTAGACCATGCCTCAACTGAAGTATAGCCTTAGGTATGCTATGGGCGATCTGACAAAAATAGTGTACACCTTTTCAGTTTTAGTATGTCACGCCGTAGCATAATGGCTTAATGCGACGGATGAGGCGTATACTCGGGAGATACAGGGTTCGATTCCCCGTCGGGGTGACTTACTTTTTTCAAAAAAGATTTTTTCTATTGGTTATTATATACTCTATCAGAAAGTGTTTTTTTCAAAATTATATATGTTCAATAATCAGAATGATACGAGTATATTCTTAAATCTTGTGAATTATTCGTTGAATAAAGGAAATAGTTAATTATTTGTTTTCGTTGAATTAAGAATACATTATTATTACAAATGGCTATACCAAACCGTAATCGATAAAAAATATTCTTCTATCAATAAAATATCTAAAATTATGTACGGTTTAGTGGTATAATGTTAGATATTTTATAGATACATGAATATTTTTTGACTATTATCTACTAAAGATTGAATTAGGCAGGGTTCAATTGAAAATTTTAAAACTACACAAACACTATCTACATATTATTGTAGTCTTCGTACAATGAAAATAAATATGCGGCTCTCGTGGTGTAGTGCGTAAGGCGCTGGCCTTCCACCCGAGAATTATGGGTTCGATTCCCGGTGAGGACACAACGTCAGCTGAATGCAGAACTATTCTAAATTTCAATTGATTTTTTTATAGGAGAGAGTTCTTTGAATCAAATTACTGAAATTATTTATTATTTTTATGGATAAATGTACAAATCATATTTTAGTGGGATTATTGATGAAAAAAATTGTGCATACACTTGTCTATATATATAATAAATAACTAAACTAGACTGTTTCAAAAAACTCTCCTTCAAAATATTTCAAATGTGAGTTAGAATATTCTGCATTCAGCTGACGACAACATTTATGTGTTTTTCTCAAAGCCTGGATGTTTGTGATTGTTCAAAATTACTAACAACCATCTTGTACGAAAAAGGACATGGTTATTAATTATCAAAAAAAAAGAAAACAAATACGTTTGGCAGACAAAATTTAGTGTGCAATATTTATGTCGGATCTTAACAGGCCACCTCCACCCTTCGCCACTGCCAAATACAATGAGTTTTTCTAGGTTGTCATGGAATTGTCAGAGTCTGTCACAGGAAAACCGAGGAGTGCCTTTCTTGATGATTTTTCTATGTATGTACCTAATATAATATTATAGTATTTAATAATTAAATAATCCCCACGGTTGGTGCCCTGGGTTTAAGAGTCTCCTTTGAAGAGAAATAAATAAGCTTAAGCTGATACTGAGGCTAAGAACAGGTCACACAACGGGTAAAAGATTTGATGTCCTCACATGGGAAGAAGCGATTCGCAGCTCTGCGATGAATGTGATGTTTTGGAGCACATATAGCAGTACAATGCCCTAAATATGAACGACACACAGTACAACTGCGAATTGCGGATATTTTTGAGAATGTCGACGAATTGAAAAGTGCCCTGGCGGTGGGTACGACGGAAGAGCTTGGCAAATTTCTTTAACAAAATTGGAATGAGGACCTAATCGGCGGATCCTCTCCTAGATGAGAAGAGGCGATATGACAGCGAGTCGCAGTCAAAGCTTCGGTAATATCATAAACAAATGGATAGTCAATTCTTCTCAGCGTTGTCAATTTAGCGTTTTTCGATAGGCATCTAGCCTGCAAAAAACGCATATGGCTTGTAGCGCTTTTACTATATTTTTTTTGATCCCTCCAACAGCTTTAAATGTGCTGAAAATACGCTAGATATTTAGTTTATTTATATTCATGCGCACAAAATTTTTTTGACTATCAGATATATGTATTTTTAATATCATAATAATTCATAATTTAACACGTTGAAATAATAGGAACATTCATGCCCTTATAGTGAAATAGTATCATATTATAATGTGATGTGACATCAGTTTGACAATTATTGTCGGAATGAAGGAAAGGTATTGACTTCGTTCTTGATAAAATAAATAAAAAAAACATAAAATCACAATTTATAATATTATTTAACTATGTACGTGTGCAGTATTAATTTAATAGCAATATTATTATAAAATAAAATGAAAAAATAAGTCTCGATCATGTTTTTTGTCCCCCCCATAACAGTTAATAGCTTGGTGTTTGTTGATATTTGCTCATTGTAGAGTGCGGCACGGATCGCGCGGACGTCCCCCATTTGCGAGCGAAACGTTTAATTAACTTTTTAAATATTCACAACCGAAGTTTTTTACCGAACGCAAAATATTACGCGCGTAAAAAAGTCGATCGCAATTTCAATATATTTTTTGACAACATCAACTAACATATTATAACTATCTAGTGAGAATCGCGTGTGCTTATTGACAGTAAAAAAATATTTTAATTTATTTTGTTGTGCCTTTCACCACTGATCTGATTGTAAAGTTATTGTTGAGTGTCAAGTAGTGATGATTTAGTGACGTTAAAATAATATGGAACACACGCCATAGTAAGTAAATCCGTTATTTGTTATTATAAGATATTTATTATAAGATTGGCCGTACGAAAAATTGATCGCAGACGACACAGAGAAAACCACAGTCAAAAGAAATGAAACTGATAATTTGCAATTTTGCAACAGTACAGTGATTTTAAATAAGAATTTTATTTTATAAATTGAGTTTATTCACAAGATTGATTTAGCGCCCGTTTATTCAATTATAATTGTCAGATTCGAATATCGTGTCTGATTAATCCACATGTTATTTTTCAATGTGTGTTTTGAACCAGAGTAAATATGTTGTTTATTTATTTAAGAAAACAAAACATTGACGACATAATAAATCAAAATTCAGGACGTTCACGACATGAGATCATTATAACAAATATTACACTCAAAAGAGAGAAGAAGAAAATAATAATGATAATAAAAAAACACAAGTAAACATTTTTATAGAATAAAATAAAGTTTCAAAAACAAAATGAAAATGTCTATGTCTTTAAGGAGCGCATTTACTAGTCTTGCATCCCTCGCTAATTGTGCCTGATAGGCTTGACACGACGAAACAGTTCTGACCCAGAATAAGTTATGGCTGCGACCACAAGCACATATAAATTTTAATTCTTTAGGACGCCTGGATTAGAAGCCATCCTTTGTGATAGCAGGCAAAGATGTAATGTATGTTATAGAATTAGTAAATGGCTAACATCGATTTCTCGTAAAAATCTGTTCAGAAACCCTTTTGTGAGGTGATTTGATTATATTTCCAATTTAAAAATGTTTTATGACACGTGCTTCTTTTTAGTTTTGTCTTCATCAAATTTATTTATCAGTTTTATCAAGTTGGGTTACTTGATAAAGCTCACCATGTGAGCACTTGTCGTAAAACATGAAATTATAATATACTTGTTGTGAATACCAAATGATAAATTCATTTTATAATTAATTATCATGAATATCAATTAGTATCTTGATTGGCTTTCGTTTATTCATAAATAATAGTAGTAACTTCTTCACGGAATAACTCATGCTGGGAAACTTTTGGTACGCTGACGATAACATCCTAAGAAATCTAACGCCATTATTTTCACTGGAACATCACTTACCCCCTTTTCGCTAAACTAAATGTATGGTTGCTGCAGTATTCAGAAATATTTCATTCATTTAACTGGCTGTAAAACAAAGAGGAATCATTTTGTATTGTCGTTGTGATTTTTAACCATCTTCAATATCACAGTGAGTAGGGTATAGTTTATTTGATAAGCTTGTGAATCTATCAACTAATAATAGTATTAAGTACTAATTTTATTGTTATGGAATATGCTTGGCGGGACACAATTTGCATACGTTTCTATAGTTCTAGTTATAGTTTATATAGTCACGCCATCAATATTACAACTAGATAACTCTGATTTGGTAATTGTTGGGAAAATGAATTTAAACTTTACTTGATTAACATAAATCTAGGCTATAATTATTATTTAAAATAAAAATGGAAAATTGTGCTTCTTTAATTTGGGAACAATTAAATATTGTTCAATTGTATGAAAACATGTTGTAGATATATTATTATTTTTATTTAATGCATCTCGTAACACCCACGGTGGCCGCGCGGTTTAAGCGTTGGACTATCACGCCGTGGGTCTCAGGTTCAAATCCTGGGTCTGTCAAGTACACATATTGTTTTTCAATTTGTGTGTGAGTCAGGGTATGGACCTAATAGGTTGAGCAAAGTGGCTGACATCCATTTCTCGTAAAAAACAAAATCTGTTAATACAAACGTCTACTCTGTGGAGACCCATATGACCCTATTAGGATCGGACATGGTCGAAAAAAATATTAGCTTCGTTTTTATAAATATACTAATGAGGCTCTTTCACCCTGGCCATCTTCGGCGAACCAACCGTCCAGTAAGAACTGTTTCCTACTATCATTAAAACAATGGAATGCTTGTTATTTGTTAATACAAACCTCTACTCTGTGGAGGCCCATATGATCCTATTAGGATCGGTCATGGTAAAAAAAAAATTTTTTTTGAAACACAAAATTATTACAGTTCCCATTAACTTCTGATTTACCTAGTTTTATCAATTTGTAGAGAAGGAAATGTAGAATCATATTCAATAGTTATCTCAAAATCAGTTAAAATCAAGTTATCTAGTTGTAGTAATGAGGTGACGATATGAATTTTAATAATATCACATTATACTATGTATTAAGAAAAAAAAATATTACATGAAATAATTGCATCTGGTTATTTTGGAAATATTGAAATACAATGTAATTTTAGCAGTTTAAAAGAGTAACCTAAGTAAAAACTATTCAGTGTGTCCCCAAAAATTTTCTAATTCGGATAGTGTGCAGTAACGAGAAAATGTATAAAAAGAAGCATTGTATTATGGTGCCTTCTTCAATATATTTGGTTACAACGCATTCCTCATATATTAATGCTAAATATTGTGCCCCAATTTGTATACTGTTAGGTATGTGAATGGGAACATCAACGTAGTAAGTATGTCAAAAATATGTCTGTCCGAAATGGTTGTGAGAGAACTGAAATACCTAACGGGTGTGGAGTAACATACAACCGATCTCGAGTGAGGAAGAATATGGGATACACTTAAACACGTGTCGAGAATACGTCATTCCAAGCTTATGCTTCGTTCTAACAACTGCTCTCGGTTTATGCACTGATATTCATTCAATATCTGTGTATTTGAAGGTTGAAATACATCCTAAAGCGGGCCCCCGGCCAGAATCTTTGGCGGGCCTCCTATCTATCGCTAAGTTTGATAGCATGTGTGATGCACAGTTAAGCGTTTTCAAAATTGTGTTATAGGTAAAAGTTAGGGCTTTCAGTTTATTTTTAGCGATTTTTTGTAGTTTTAATACATCTAATTGAATTATGGAGTTGTCGAGTGGTGTGCAAAATAATCAAAAATTGCATTTTACAACCTCATTTTTTAAATGTTAACAACCCCTTTGTGATATGGCGCCGCGGGCGAATTTTGTACTACGAGTATTAGAGTGTGTGATGTGTGTTTATCTCACATTTCTGATTGACTCTCCACGTCGGGCTCCCCTGAGCCCGGGCCCCTAGGCCAGTGCCCTGTCAGATCCCCCTTGTGGGGTCCATGGTTGCAACACACTATTGCAAGTCGAAAATGTATGTTTCATTTTCGTAGGACACTCACACATTCAAAGTCCTGCTTCAAAATATAGTGTATCGGGGTATACACTATCTGAACTCTATTATTATTAATCTGATCTGTGGTTCTGCCTAATATTATAAATGCCCTGCAAGATAATTTTAATAAATAAAGCACAAGTTATCTTCTTTTTTTTTAATAATGATATTCTGATAAGCCTTGTTGGTGATAGTGTATTTGATAAAACGATAAATTAAACTAGACTTAACTAGAGAATAAGTTTTCTTAATTATTTTTTATCTAATTAATTCAATACAAAATATTACATCAAATAATATTAACTAACATTTAAATTTTTTTTTGTGTATTATCACTAATTTTGTAAATGGAAAAATATTAAATTCAATCCTATTATCTGAGTTTATTAATAATATGTAAATTCATAAAAAGATGTCGTTTTAATAGCATTATAATAATAATGTAGTATTTACATACTATTACAGCAACGTTTTTTAATTAATTTACAATATTTTCCATACTTTTTATGTATTGAATTTTAGTCGACACTAAGCAAGCGGTATGTAAGCAATCAGCGTTGCCAATTTTGCGTTTTTCGATAGGCATCTAGCGTGTGGCGTTTTTGATAACAGCACTTTTTGATGCCTCCAACACCTTTAAATGTTTTGAAAATACTATAGATATTTAGTTTATTTATTTTCATGCGCATAAAATTTCTGACTGATCAGATGCAGATAGGTCGGTAACTATTTTGGTAGCATGAGCAATAAAACAACATAATTTAACACTTTGAAACAATAGGAGTATTCATGGCCTTATAGTGAAATGGTATCATATAATTTAATGTGTGCTTAGGTATGTGACAGCACTCACATCTGTTTATCGGAATGACATGAAACCATTGATATACTACTGGATGAATCATAATAATATGCTTCTTAAAATGACGCCCGATTTTCAGCGACTCGGCCAGTGTTAAAACTTACTGTTTTAATATCAGCGGGCTTAACTCGATATAAGCGCACTTAATATTTGTCTCTAAAACGACCTGGCAATAATTATGAGTAATCCCGATCTAGCTTGCATCTTACTCTAATTAATAGTCAGCGCATGACGACTTGCTCTGTCCGCTCAGACATGAATATTTGGTAGCTTGCAAGCTTTGGGTTGCAGACACCCTTAGGGTCACTATTCCAAGAACGCAATTTTAGTTTTACAGCCAGGGCAATACGGGTGAAATTCGGGAATCCATGTTAACGGTCTTAACGCATTATACCTACAAGGAAATATTATTAGACGATATTCGTAATATCTTGTGGTACATTTTTAAAATGACACTTGTATGGGAACTCCTCATCTAGTAGTATATCAATGCATGAAACGAAACTTGAAAGCCGTTGACACAATGTAGGCATTTGTTGTCAATTTAAAAATATATTTCTGTTAAAATATGTGGTTTTTACATTTATGGACTTTTCTTCGGTATGCGAAGGGAAAGAAAGGTATTGACTTCGTTCTTGGTAGAATAAGTAAATTTACTTGCAATTTTATTTTCACAAAATCAGCGCTCGAAATAGAACATTTTACGAACCGGAACGCTCGATAATATTCCGAAAATATTAATATAATTATCTAATTCTATGTATATATTATAAAAATAAGTGTGTTAGATTCTTTGTTTTATAGCCTATCTAGCTCAGACGGTCAAATTATTTTTTCCACGAGACGGAGCTATAATTTTACCGATTTCATGAACCGGAACAGCGCTCCGGTGCGCTAATGTCCATTTTGAGCCCTACACAAAATCTAGAGTTTTTTCCTGCCAAATAGCTTGTTTTCGTACCACGTCTGGCATGTTTTTGTCAACGACAGTTGGCAACACTGTAAGTAATGCCTACCGCTATTTTGATTATGGTTACTAAACAATTAAAGTAATGAAAAGGTTTCGTAGTAGCCACCTAGTGCAGGTGTAGTATTAATGAATTCAATTCGAAGGTCGCCGTTGCGTAAAAATCATTTATTATGTTTCGAGTCTACGAGTTTTCTAGCGACGCAATGATTTCATTTTAGTGTCATATTCGACTCTTTATCTGTTTTACATCGAATGTTACTTTAATTTTGATTACTTCGGTAAAGTTTTGCGATCTTGATAACCTTTAAATAAAATTTTGAAAGCATTCTTTCTTTTCTTTCGACCGTGTCCGATCCTAATAGGATCATATGGGCTTCCACAGAGTGGAGGTTTTGTATTAAAAGATTTTGTTTTTACAAGAAATAGATGTCAGCCACTTGCTCAACCTATTAGGTCCATACTCTGACTCACACACAAATTGAAAAACAATATGTGTACTTGCCAGACCCAGGATTCGAACCTGGGACCCACGACTCTATTGTCCGACGTTTAAGCCGCGCGGCCATCGTGGGGGGGGGGGAGGTGTGAAAGCATTACTTATTTTATATTATTTAAAATAATACTTATTTTATTAATATTTAAAATCACAACAATTGTAAACGCTTATAAAGGGTTATCAAAATAGTACTATAGATATAATTGATTTTGATTCCCATTTGATTTTTTTTAAATAATGATGAATCTATTCGAGTTACGTTTCGGGCTCTACGTAAAATTTATCGTCAAAATACTCGACCTACAGTGGCACAAGTCCAAATTTGTCATTTTTGAATTATTAAGTATGCAGAAATTATCCAAGATATCATTTATATCTGCACAAATAGCGGCATAATTCTTAAAAATATAATGGTGGCCTTAAAAGCATTTTTGTCATTATCATATTATTATAACGTTTTACTTGAATTCAAGCAGAAATAGTGGTACAGTGATCATTGTGCCATTGTTATTGCGGATAACATTCAAAATGAGATGGCTCAAGTGTGCCAACTTCACGCTATTATAAAGTAAATTTAAAAAAAAACTGATTTAATACACTAAAATAAAATATTCAAACTGCTCTCCTGCAAAAACAAGTTTTTCGAGTTGTGCCGCTATTATTCCCCGGGCGCGAGTGGATCTATTCTACACACAAGGCGGTTATCGATGGTAGATTATCATATTTATGTATTGTGGCGGTTAATTGGTACAATAAGTTGACTGTCCAAACTGTCAAAAAGTCCTATGTTTTAACATTCCCTCTCTTGGCAACCTATGTTAACTTTTAGAGCGATATAGACAGTTTTGGCAGCTTTGACGGGAAACTTATTGTAACAATTATAATACTCAATACAGAAATAAGATAAACTGCCGTCGATACCCACCTTGTGTATATAATAGACCCACAGAGCTTACTATTCGTAATTTAATTGGATAATTCGAGTCAAATGTTAATGCTTGTGATGTTAAGAATTCAACCCATCAAAAATGTAAATGTGTTGCTGAAAATATCGATATTGTGAATCAAAGTCCAGAACATTCAATTACTCGTCGTTCTCAAGAACTTGGACTTTCTTATGGCACTATATGGAATATTCTTCATAAAGATTTGCATTTGAATGCGTATAAAATATCGCCAACACAAGACCAAGGCTATACCTCAGTTGAGGCATGGTCTAAAAAGATCGTGGCTAGGCGATGCGCGGATTGCAGGTGCAAATGACGCATGCCGAACGAAATATAATTTGTCATATAAATCCAACATGCGTCCATTTATAGTTCAGTTTATTGTTCTATTAGTAACAATAATAATATATTCATTGACATGTCATCTTTTTCAAGTAAATCGGTAACGTTTCTAGCCATCTTTACACGATTTAAAAATGAATACCCCCGTCGCCATCACGAAACAAATTGACGTATTCACACCTCGACGTTCGCTCTCCGAATGCCAGCGAGTCAAAAATTTCGTCGCGTCTATAGTTGAAAATTATTTGCCGTTTCACTGATGTATCGTCTTAAACAGAATGACCATTTAGTGCGTCGAAATTATGCTGATTGGGGTTTAGAGCAACTTGAAACATATCCATTATTTCATGAAAAAATCATCTTCAGCGATGAAGCTCATTTTCGATTAAATGACTTCGTAAATAAGCACAATTGTCGCATTTTGAGTAATGAAAGCCCACATGCTATTCTTAAAACACATTTACATCCACAAAAGTTGACAGTTTGGTATGGTTTATGGTCTGGAGAAGAAATTGGATCTGATTTTTTCTGGCATGAATTACATCATTTTGATATGGGTAATAATATGTGGTTCTAACAAGATGGTGCAACATGCCATACAGCTCGTGTCACAATCAACTTATTGAGAGATAAATTAAAAATACAAATTTCTTATTTGATAACCATCTATTCAGTGAACATAATATTTCCATCATAAGTTTTTAGTATGACACACGGTTCAAAGCTACATGCAGTTTTAGTGTATGGACGGCTCGACCGACCATCACAGTTAAACGAATGCAAATTACTTCGACTTGTAAAGCGGACACAGAGAGAAAATAATATTATATTATAAATATATAAAATTATGGTTTCATAACACACAGTAATAATTATTATTATTTACTATTAAGTCAGTATTTGCCAACCGGGGTTTCGCGAGCTGTTCCCTGAGTTATTGGCAGACTTCCGATAAACTTGACACCTTTTATATATTTAATGGAGAAATGAAGCAATTAGAAAGTTCATCTTGATCATGGTTATTATATTATATTGAAGAGGCGACGTTGGGCCTGGCTCGGCGGCCTGCTGCAGATGCCAGAAGAGAACTTCAACTTGGGTTCCCTGTTCATCAAGCCGACGGGATTCCGGCGTCCTGGAAGGCTGCTAAATATTATCTATACAGTGTATATAGCTGAGCTACGGGATGCTGGTTTGACCTGGAATGAAGCAAGAAGACTGGCGAGCGATAGGGATTCTTGGAGACGCCACGTGGTGTCCATATGCTCCAATTAAGAGGCGGATATGGCCAAAGAAGAAGGGGAGCAAGGAACACAGAATTAATAGGGACTAAAATACCTAACGGTTGTGGAGTAATAGGCAACAGATCTCGAGTGTGGAAGAATATGGGATAAACTTAAACACGTGTTAAGAATACGTCATTCTAAACTTGTCCTTCGTTCTGATAACGGATCTTAGTATATGCACTGACGCTCATTCAATATCGGTGTATTTGAAGGTTGCAACACACACTATTGCACTTCTATAATATATGTTTAATTTTCGTCGGACATACACATTCAAAACCCTGCTTCAAAATGTAGTGTATTTGGATATAGCCTATCGGAATTCTATCTATTAATCTGTTCTGTGGAGGGGAGTTTTGTAGCATAATGCAGGAATACAAAGAAGTTTTTTTAGTTTTCAATAGTAAATGTCGTCGCCTACTACGCACTGCGTATTTTGTTTATGTCAATGCGTTTAAAATTTCTACACTGACATTACATTACGCGTTGGGGATAAACAAAATAAAACAAAACAATGACGGATTGACCCTTAATGCGAGTTCATATTTCCGAAAAAAATGAGGAATACAAATTGTATGAGGCTTCGCGTCATTTTATTTTTCACACACTCTATCAGTTTTTTGTATTATCGGGGTTTTTTGTATTTGTCCATTTTATTTTTCACACACTCTTTTGTTTTTTGTATTTGCGGGTCAATACAATAATTCGTCACCTCAATACTACAACTTGATAACTTTGATTTGGTCATTATTAGGAAAATGAAATTTAAACTTTACTTGGTTAACATAAATCTAGTATATAATTATTATTTAAAATAAAAATGGAAAATTGTGTTTGTCTAGTTGGAAGCAATTAAATAATGTTCAATTGTATGAAAAAATATTGTAGATAGGTATATCATTTTATTTATTTAATGCATTTATGGTTTTAAAGTTATCTTATATTGTCAAACAAAAAAAAAATACAGTTCCCATTAACTTTTAACTTAGGTACCTAGTTCTATCATTTTGTAGAAAAGGACATGTAGAATCATATTCAATAGCTATGTCAAAAACAGTGAGACTTAAGTTATCTAGTTGTAGTATTGAGGTGACAAATTGATTTGCAAATGAAAATAACACGTTCATTACAAAATTAATTAGAAGTGACAGACAATAATATGCCAATGGCTTAAGGGTGTCAATTTGCCGCATACTATCGTAATAGATTTTTGGTTTTGCACCGTGTGTAATTCTTCCTTCTTTCCTCGATGTTTCGGGCTCGTTGCAGAGGCAAGGACCAAGAAATACCTATGTGTTCTGATGAAGTGTAATGTGGGTGTATGATTGCAAACGTCTCGCTAAGAATACCAAAAGGAATCCGATTAGCTAAGAGCAAACGTTGCTCAGATTAATGTGTCAATCTTTACGACCAGAGATACCGGATCGAATATTGGATTTCGCTGACAGTGCCGGAAGCCATGACTATTCATATTTGCTAATGGCCTCTGCAACGAGCCCGAAGCGTCGAGGAAAGAAGGAAGAGGTACACACGGTGGAAACCCAACAATCTATTACGATGAAAAACAACCGTGAAAGTCTCAAACATTGTATTGCCTCGTACTGTCTACTGCATTGCACGTATGTTATGTTCATAATTTAATTATTATATCAGTCAAATAAAGGTTTAGCAAGATTTTACGAAATGTTTCGTCAAATCAAAAAGGTTGGGAATCACCATAAATAAAAAAATATTTATGATGTCTTAAAATGAATAATGCATTAAAAATCCGGAAGGAATTCCAAAACGAACACCCAACAATAAAATTAATATCTCGTAAATAATGATTTATCATTCACACACACATGTAAAAAAATGTAAAATATTATAATTGGTCACACGAGCGAAAATATTTTCATTTGTGACTTCCGACTTGTTATGTTTTCTATGCATGTATTACTCTCATACATACACATATTTATTGAATAGATATTATACATAAGTAGGGAGTTCCAAATATTTTTCAATGGTCTGAAAGTATTTTTAATTACTTATAAAAACTTCTGGAATATCCTGTACGTGTCAGTTAGAGGTTTTGATTGAGAAATCTCGTTTGGAGAATTCTCGAGAAATTCTCTAGAAATATTCAGAAAACGCTCTCTAATTTCTTCGTCACTCCTAAAATTATGCCACGAATCTGAATGCAGAACTATTCTAACTCACATTTGACATATTTTACGGAAGTGTTTTTTGAAACAGCCTACTTAAGTTATTTATTACTTAATTATATACTTAAACAAATTTATAAATAATTTTAATAATCAACAGTTCTACTGAGTCATGTATACATTTATTTATATAAATAATTGGAGTAGGTTGTTTCAAAGAATTCCCTTCTAAATAAATCAAAATGTGAGTTAGAATAGTTCTGCATTCAGCTGACGCAGAATCTGTTCTCGAACCTCAGGATATAGTTGATCCGAGCCTCCGTAAGATGCCATGACTCACTGCCGTAAAACAGAATCGTCAGAATGCATGTGTTGAATATTCGCTGTTCGAACAAATTTTTAAGAATAAATACCCATTACTTACCACGGTGATATAAATCTTAATATTACCATGCGGCATGTCTAAAAAACTTTACAGCGTGGCGCGAAAGATACAAGCGGACTGTAACAGTCCTGATAGTTAGAACCTTTAGGCCACGCATATACGATAACAACTTACTGTGTGACAGCTTGAAGCGATTCGTAGGCGAGCCTCTCACCAGTCAATGGTTATAGCTGTAAGTCAGATGTCCATTGATAGCATCTAAGCATATATGGGTATGGGAAATCGACGCAGGTCAAAGAGCGGTACCTAAGTAGTGAGCGGCACCGGCTAACTGTCTTCTCCATATTTTTATACGGAGTCGAGTCATGGACCCTGAAGGCAAGGGAGCGGACGGCAATTCATGCCTTTGAGATGTGGCGTTGGCGCCGAATGCTTCGTATTTGTTGGATGGACCACAGGACGAACCAGTAAATCATCTAGAGACTGCAGATAAAGGTATGGCTCTCGACAATATGTCTGAGACGAATTCAGCAATTTTTTGGAAATATTGTCCGGCGCGGACCGGACAACCTGGAGAGACTGTTGGTTTTGGGTGGCTTCCAGGGAAGGCGAAGCAGAGGAAGAGCGTCTGCGCATTAGAGATGCGAATGCGGCATGCGAAGGGCTGACTGGGGGGTACCATTCATTCTGCTCTGAGAGAAGCGGAAGATTGAGAAGGATGGAAAGTCTTGGTCGCTCAAAGAATGGCAAAATTAAAAAGTGGTCACGATCCTCAGCCATGAGGAGTGTACGACCAAGAAGAAGAAGCGAGTCGCATCTGACAGGAAATGCAGTCCACAACGCGTGGGAACCACCGGTGACTGTGGTTATTATAACCAACGTGAAATAAATATACAATCCCCTCACTAAGTAAAATAATTAATAATATTTTTTTTCGAAATGAACCATATAATATCATTTTTTCAGTGTGTGCGTCTGATTGCAGATGTTTGCTTTGGTTACAGCAATAAATATAAAATTAGGAAAGTTTCTTGGAAAAGAAATTACAGAAAGTCTCCAGAAACTGCATTTATAATCATTTGCCTTATATGAAGCAATTTGGTTGAATACATACTGCTATTGACATCACCATGGCAACGATATAACCAATCAGCGTACATAATAGAATACTTAATATATTTTTATTATACCTACATATGAATAAATTTTTTTTTTTTTCAATTGCCATATTGTGTTATGGACATAAAAATAACTTCCGTTTTGAATTGAGGAAGTGAACAGGCAAGTAGGTGGCACCGAATATCGATTTATTCAATTGATCGACCGCTCACTATTATAACATCGCGTTTAGAGATGATCGAGGAACTTTCACTTTTTTCAATACTGTCTGGTTTTCGGCGAACGAAACCGTGGCAAATTAATATGAAATAAACTGTTAAAATTAATAATTCAGCTTGTCTCGGCTTAGTTTATGGATGATACAAAATTACTTGTTATTTTGTCATATTACTCAACGATTTTGGTTTCCTAAGTAGAACATGTGGCCATGATGAAAAGTTTCAAGAGTCGAATACATACTCTGTTTAATAGATTAAAAAAAACTTCGGGTGAAGGTGGGCTGTTAAGATCCGACATAAATTATTGTGCACACTAAACTTTGTCAGTAATACGTAGGTATTTGTTTTCATTGAACTAAGACTACACTTTACAGATGGTGTCAGTTAGTTTTAAAAATTCAATTAAACCCTGCGAAACCAATCCATAATAGACAATGGTCAAAATATACTCGTGTATCTATAAAATATTAAAAATATGCCATTAAACCATACACAATTTTAGAATTTTAGAGATAGAAGAATATTCTTATCGATTACGGTTTGGGTAGGGTAATTAAAAAAACCTATCCAATACCACATGTAATATTAATACGTATTCTTAATTCAACGAAAACACATAAAGTGTGACTGAAAAATGTGCATAATTTTGTCAAGGTTTAATTGATTTGTTTAATTGTTTAATTGATCATCTGGTATTCTTTTCTATAATTTTTAATCAAACAATACTAAAAAGCGTTATCAAAATAATATAATATGTAGTTATTAGAAAAATATCACAGTATGCCTTCTAGGTACGTGTAGAGTTGGGTATTTCCCGAGGAAATCTCAATCTCGAAATTCGGGATTTCCCGAAATGATGAAATTTTAAATTCTCGAGATTCGGGATTTCCAGAAAAGAATTTTCGAGATATCGGGAAAATCGTAAAAATCCTAAAATTAGTGTAAAAACAGACAAATTCCAAAAAAAATATGATTTTTTTGTTTATGTAAGAAGTCAAACAAAATAGAAGTAGGAAAACAAAAATAATTCAAAACATTACTTATTAAAATAGAATTTCAAAAAACACAGACTGTCAATGGCTACGTCTGACAATCGCGTACGCTTTTGAGACAGAAAATTCCCTGATGTTGCAAAAATTGTGCTCATTTTGAGTCGACGTTGGCTTAATTGTGTTAAATCCCCATTTCGTTTTTTTCTGTCCACTTTTTCCATATAGAAAATCGTTTTTTCAATTAATATTTGATAAAAAAGAAATCCCGAATCCCGAAAAAGATTCTCGAGATTCGGGATGGAAAATCTAGAAAATTTCTCGAGAATTCCCGTCGGTAAATTCCTGAAACCCAACTCTAGGTACCTACGTGTATACTCAATGTTATTAGACCATAACGGTTATAACCATTTCTTTTATTAAACGAATAATTGACAAGATTTGAGAATGTAACATTAATTTATATATTCAACAAATTTTTCTCAAATGCGATTTTATCTAGTGGGTATATATCGGTGGCGAAGGGTAGGGGTAGGCTATTAAGATACGAAATAAATAATACACATTGTACTTTGTCAGTCAAAAGTATTTGTTTTCATTGAACTAAGACTACACTGTGTAGATAGTGTTTGTTAGTTTTTTTTTAAATTCAATTAAACCCTACTTAATCCAAACCATAGTAGATAATAGTCAAAAATATTCGTTTATTTATAAAATATCTAAAATTATGCCATTAAAACATACATAATTTTAGATATTTTATAGATAGAAGAATATTTTTTATCGATTATGGTTTGATTAGGTAGGGCTTAATGAATTTTAAAAAAAAACTAACCTACACCATCTGTAATAATGTATTCTTAATGATTGAAAAAGTGTGCACCATTTTTGTCGGATCGCCCATTATACCTAAACTATTATGGTTTGGCTTCGGCAGGGCTTAATTTAATTTTAAAAACTAACTGATACCATTTTCAAACTGTTATTATTAGTTCAATGAAAGCAAATAAGTAGGATTGACAAAGCTTAGAATGCACTATTTATGTCGAATCTTAACAGCCTACATCCACCCCTCGCCACTGGATATAAATCTGAGGTGTTTACAAGTTATGTGTGTTCTATAACAGTTATTATTAATAAAGTGTTTGAAACTTTATAATAATATTATATAGAGCTACAGCTGGAATGTTCAACTAATTTGAACTTGATTCTGCACACTTCCGCGCAAAATACTTGATACAAATATGTCAAGAAATGAATATTATCCACCGCGTCAAACGACTAGTGTTGTACACTAACTTTTTCATTCTCATAAGAAAACCAGTTAGGAAACTCGGCCGCGAGACAGAGCAGCATTACTGTGGCAAAAAATGGCATTTAATATGGAAAGTACCTATGTACAGTAAGTAATAATAAATTGCTCATACCGTAGTTCGCAGTCTCTAAGTAGATAATAATGATTGCAAAATTTAACTATCACATTTTTAATACCTGATATCATCACAGCGTGTACTCATTTCTTAAGTAGGATAATAACTAACATATTATCTATTATAGAAAATATTTTTCGTTTTCTCCGTGTATTTTTATTCGCAGTCAGAATGGATGTCGAATAGCCTCTCCAGAGTGTCCGGAAAATTGTATGTTTGAGGTTTGCCGTGTGCCAGTGGTTTCCAAACGTTATGTTACTACGCCCCATTTAAAAATTCTAATGTTGGTCCTTTTTAAATGATAAAAAATATATTGATGCAAAAAATTAAAATAAAACGCATTTGACAGAATAATGAGATGGTTTTACAATACATATTTTCTTTTATAAGCAGAATGATAGATACATTGAAAATTTGACCATTTAATGGTTCACAAACAATGCGTCATTTGGTTAAACGCTATGCAGTCATCTGCTTTCGGTACAGCAGTTCACGGTGTAGTGTGATACGGCATATTCAATTGAATATAATATAATATAATAATATAATATAACACTATAATATAACACTATAATATAACATAACTAAACGGACAAAATATCTGATAAATTTAATATATACTCATTTGAACATACTTACATAATTTTGAAAATGTATTATAACTAATAGAAAAAATCTTTTTAAAAAAAGTAAGACAACCCGCAGGAATCGAACCTGCATCTCTCGGGTATTGCGCCCGCCGCACATAGACCACCATGCTAAAGCTGTCATACTAAATACGACAAATGTTAACTATTGGCTCTTATAATACTCTCTGAAGCGCTTCCCAAATTGAGCCACGATTGGATATCAACTTTTGTATTTTAATTCAAAGTAGGTATTACTTTAATTACTAGCCGACGTCACGGATTACTCCAAGATATTTTTGTGTTGTAACTTACTTGAACTTTAAGTTAAAGTAATACCGTAAAGTAATATAATAAGAAATAATATTAAATGTGTTCACTCAACAAAACTAATTAAACGGTGAAATCGGTTTGCACCCATTACAGTGTCGAGCCGTCGGGGTAGGCAGACCATGCGTTGGTGGGGGTGGGGGTAAATTATAAATGACGGCAAACGAAGGAACGGATATGATTATTACAACTTTTGAAAACAGTGGTGGTTTTCCATGAAACGGGGATGAGGTCACTTCTTTTGAAAGTACCGACATATAAATTATAAGGGGCGTCCAAATTAGTCAGCGTTTCAGAACTTCATGTACCTAAAACTACTAAAAAGGGCGTCAGTATTCTAAATTTGCATAAGGGCGGCACTTTGCCTAGGGACGTCACTGTCCTTACTGATTCTATCACGGTTATAATATGTCACACGAATTAATAAAAATTGTTGTCATTTATTATGTACCTAGGTTTTTTGATGATATGAATGTTTCTCTCAAACATAACCTTGATAAAATAAAACCATTCAACCAACATACTGATAATCGTTGAAAAATCACACCGTAAAATATTAAGTAACTTATGCAAATTAGCCCGTTTTATTACGAATTAATCTACTTGTATTGCATACATTTAAAACAAATAAGTAGTTAATGTAAATGTACATAATATGTATATTATATTACATTTACAGTGGCGAAGGGTGGAGGTAGGCTGTTAAGAACCAATATAAATAGTGCTTACTAAACTATGTCAGTCGAACGTATTCGTTTTCATTGAACCAATACTACAATGTATGTGATGTAGATACTATTGTGAGTTTTTAAAATTCAATTAAGACCCGCCTATTCCAAGCAATAGTAGATAATAGTCAAACAATTCGTTTACCTATAAAATATATAAAATTATGCAATTTAACCATACATAATTTTAGATATTTTATAGATAAAAGAATATTTTTTATCGATCATGGTCTGGTTTAGGCAGGGCTTAATGAATTTAAAAAACTTACCTATACCATCTGTAATTTGTATTCGTAATTCAGCGAAAACAAAGTGTGCATCATTAATTATGGTTTGTTTTAGGCAGGATTTAATTGAAGTTTAAAAACTAACCAGCAACATCTCCAAATTGTATTGTTAGTTCAATAAAAACAAATAATATGTATAACTGACAAAGTTTACTGTGCAGTATTTATGACGAATCTTAACAGCCTATCTCCACCCCTCGCTACCAGTGACGTCCCGTGCGGGTAGGCAGATTGAGCGTCGCTTGGGGGCGGCAGTTACACAAAAGGCGGAAAATCGAGGAAAATCATTAGGTATATATAGAAATAGCTACTTAAACTTAGTAATAACGGAAATATCTTTCCATTAAAAAAATTAGTTCACTGGTTGGAAAGAAAATGTATTAATTAAGTAAGTACCTACTATAACAGTTTTAGCAGGACTTTCTTTCTTTTTGTCGGGTTCGCAATGTCTAGTTTACTTCCGTTGTCCTTGTACGTCACGTTCTTGCTGAACAGCAATGACACGTGCATACCTAATCTAAAATTTATCCAAATATATTTGCCAGTCACTCGCGAGTTTTGGAAGTTGTCAGGTGTATTTTTAATTTCCATAACGTTATCTAGTTAAATTGTTTCCCAATAATGACAATTATTGTGCTTATTAAATGTGTTAATAGTATGTAAGTAGGTACCTATCTGAAACCGTAGACTCACAATATTGTCAGCAGAAACAGAGATGGCATTTAAATTAGATTTAGTGGTATATATCTTGTTAGTAATATATCCACACAAGACATTTGTTAGATATTAGAGTCATGAAAGGATGATAAAAAGTACTGTATAAAAAAAAATGTGGCGCATTTTGGCACTGCCTAGGGACGGCATTTTGTCTAGGGACGTCACTGCTCGCTACTGATATATTATGACTTAACATAGCGATAATCTATAATAGTTTATGGCTTCCGTTATATTATTATATTATATGCATCATTAGTTTAATTTTTTTTTACGCATTCATACATATTTATGAGATATTAAAAAAAACACTATGTAAAAATGAATGAAATGTGTATATTCTGTGGACATTTCATTAGTGATATTATTAAAAAATGAAGGTGAAAATTGTTATGAAATTAATTTAAATAATAAAATGGGGAAACATCGCCTTATCCATTGCGATGTCACGCAATATTTTTTTATTGGACAGATGGACTACATAATATGTTATTATAATGATCATATAAAATTTTGAAGGTTTCGTGCGGTCTAAAGAGAGTGTAACCTATCACATGGATCCAGTGACGTTCCTAGACAAAATGTCGCCTCTAGGCAGCGCCAAAATGCCGCCCCATTTTTTATACAGTATTTTTTATCATCCTTTCATGACTCCAATATCAAAGAAATGTGTTATATGGATACATTACTGACAAAGCATATAGGTACCTACGAGGACTACTAGTACCACTAGACATACAAAATTAAATTTTAAATATTGTTCCTTAAAAGTGAAGATTTTTTTGACGTACATTATAGACGTATAATACAATGGTTTCTTACATGTAATTTTTGCTATAGGTACATTAATTTGCTCTGTCTTGAGTAATTAAAGGTGATTCTTGTCGCTGTTCTTCTTCACAAAACTTTTGTAATGATATTTTTAGCCTGTCGATCGATCTGGTCGAGCCAATCGATGCCGCCCTTCGGGTAACTGCCGCCCCCAAGCGACGGTCAATCTGCCTACCCCCACGGGACGTCACTGCATGGATCAGGTGACCTCAGTATTGAGTAACTGTTCCTTAGACATCCGAGTGCTACGTAAATTATATGTATCATATTTGTGTTGAGTATTCTTGAATATACCAGCATTATTTGGAGTCCTAACAGGTCCGTCCACACAATTAAGTTGGATCGAGTCCACAATAGATTTCTCTACGAAAAGACATACGAATTCTTTCCTTATAATAATGATAATAAAATGAATTTCCCGACTAGTTTTCTTCTGGGTATGCTATCAATGCAATTCTTGTCCACTCGAAGAGTGATTGCTCTTTTAAAGCATTTATTTTTACTTCTTCGTGGGTTCATTTACAATCCGTATATATTGGCAAATATTAATTTTCACGTTCCCACTAATATCACTCGTAACTCTACGGTCTTCATGATACCCCGTCGCAGGACGAATGTGATATTTAATGATGCTGTGTATTGTGCGATTAACTTATTTGATAGCACCATAAAGGTTGAATTATTTTTTATAAGCTCTATATCATGTTTGTGGACGTGTTAAATAGGTTAAATTTATGAATGTATTTATAATTTTACTTTAATATCTAAATACTTAAACTACTTTATTGTTATATTGGTTGTTATTTGTAATTAAGTCGTCATTTTCATAATTTGTATTTATTATATATTATGGCGCATTGGCCAATCGCTAGAATGCCATAATACTCTTTTCTAAATAAATACATAAATAAAATTCACAGTTATAAACAAATGATTTTTCACAAATGATGCTTCACACCAAATGTAGAGTCCCGTGGATTAAGACATGGCGTGGTGCGGCGCGGTGTTGTTTGGTGCACCCATTAACTTCAATGTCAAATATATTAAGTGAACATCTTACGTATTTAGCTTTTTTTTTATAAATATACTAGTGAGGCTTCTCCACCCTGGCCGCCTTCAGCAACCTAACTGAGCCCTACTATAATTAAAATAATGGAATATGTTTATTTCCATTATCTCGAAAAGTAGATCAACGACACCCATATTTTTTAAATTTTCTGTCGGGAAATCATTAACATTAAAGTTATTAAAAAAAACGTTGTATGTAGTTTATGTTTAAAGTATCGAACCGCTCCTAATTTGTAATATATAGTCAATAGTATATTGTAACCAGTGATGCCGACCGTACTATAATTATAGTACAATACTATAATTTTAATTCCGCGAAAAATGTAAAATACTATAATTTTACGCCAAATATCCCAAAATACTATAATTTTAAAGGATTGAAGACGAAAATGTTCCTGTACTATATATTTTTCAGAAATACAATAGTTTTTATGCTTTTGTACTATAATCAGCTTATAAAAAGATGGCAACACTGATTGTAACCGTATTGGCACCTGTAATAGTTTATAATATGGAAAATAGAAGAAAATTGAGCATGACAAAACAACGTGACAGGGAACCATAACAGAAAAACGTTGCAGAGTTTAGCTAATTATTTATATTATAGAACAGATTTATATTGATTGTCGTGTAAAAAAATAATAATACTCAAACGCAGGGCTTGCTCTGATGACTCTCGTAATTCAATATGTAAGGGCATTGGTATTTAATACGGGTGTTCTGAGTTCAATTCCGGTGAGGTCACAAGTCACAATATATTTATATGATTTTTTCTAAGCCTTCTACTACTAAATTTCTGTTATTATTAGGCTACAATCAGTAGAAAATGGTGGAGGTAGGCTTTTAAGATCCGCCACAAATACTGCACATTAAACTTTGTTTGTCATACGTATTTGTTTTTATTGAGCAAACACTACAATTTACAGATGGTGTTGGTTAGCATTAAAAAAATCAATTAAACCTTGCCTAAACCAAACTATAATAGTTTTGGTATATTTTGAGTGGTATGATAAAATTGTGCACATTTTTTCATTCATACTTATTTGTTTTCGTTATACATATTACACATATTTATTGTTGGTTCATTTTTTAAATTCATTAAGCCCTGCCTAAACTAAACTATAATATATAACACTTTATTCTATCTATACATATTTAAAGTAATGTATGATTTAATTGCATAATTGACTAATATTTATTATGGTATGGTTTTCGTAGGGTTTAATTGAATTTTAAAAACTAACCAATACCATCTGTAAAGTGTAGGCTTATTTAAATGTAAACAAATACGTATACCTGACAAAGTTTAATGTGCACTATTTATGGCGGATCTAAGAACTTAGAGTAGCACAACGTCGTATGAAGGGGTGCATGCTGGGCATAACGCGAAAGGACAAAAAGAAGAATGAGTTGATAAGAAAGCAGACAAGGGTTTGCGATGTGATAGAGTTCATTAAAAGCCTCAAATGGAGATGGGCTGGCACATAGCTCGAAGAAGAGACTGAAAAGAAGAGAGATGGACAAATTTAGTCATCCACTGGTATCCAAGAGGTACAAAACGTCGACAAGATAGACCTAGAGGCCGCTGGATCGATGACATGATAAAGTTCTGCGGAAGTATGTGGCAACTTAACGTACAGGACCGAGAGAAGTGGAATCAGCTTGGAGAGGCCTTCATCCAGCTGTGGGTAGATTCAGGCCCTTTGCCACTGGGCCACATAGCCTGTTGTAGCGTTAATATATATGTTACGCCGAATGTGTGAAATTGACTATTACATGAAATGGGCAAAATTTTGGCTAATTCATGTAATAGTCAAGCCCGTTGCCTTATTCATGAATTAGGTATATTATCTGGCGAGTGCGTGAATTCGCTAGGGTATGGAATTCTTAAACTGTCAACATGA
Organism: Rhyacophila brunnea; assembly: GCF_057557595.1. Taxonomy (NCBI): domain Eukaryota; kingdom Metazoa; phylum Arthropoda; class Insecta; order Trichoptera; family Rhyacophilidae; genus Rhyacophila; species Rhyacophila brunnea. Next base: position 9,667,759 of record NW_028232816.1, on the reverse strand, counting down.
CAGTAGGAAAAGTAAATTTAATATGGATGGTTTTATTAGTTATAATTGGACATCATATAATATTATTAGGTTAGGTTAGGTTAGGTTATGTAATTCTGAATTCAACTGAATGTCCATTTTGAGGTTAGCTAACAAGTGTCAACAAACTATCAAATCATACTATCACAAACATACAATCGACCATTGCACGAATCAAATCGCGAAAATACCTTTTAATAAAATTCTTCCGTTATCAAAGTATAGTTCTAGATTTTTTTTGGGCATAGTAAATGGATATGAACGTCATTGAAGTTATTGATCGGTATATTTTTTATAATAATTGTAATCAATGACATTTGACACATTTGGTTAGTTTGATTAGTTGCAAAAAACACCACCGGAGCGCGACCATCTATTTTTACAAATGCATGAGCATTTGACACATTTAGTTTAGTTGCAAAAAACGCCACCATAGCGCTACTATATAATTTGCCCAATGCATGAACTAGGCAGAAAAATTACTGCCGAATTCACGCATTCGGCAGATATTTTGTCTAATTCATGAATAAGGCAACGGGCTTGCATTTTTCATGATTTAGGCAAAATTTTGCCCATTTCATGTAATAGTCAATTTCGCACATTCGGCGTAACATATACATAAGTATATAATTAATGATTGTTAAGGAAAACTTGAAGAAGATGAGAATACTTGTAATTTCGATAGATAATAATGAGAAAATTGTATAAAAAAAGTGACGTGTGTTTTCGAGATTCAATATAATAATTAACTCATCCAGCGGATGATGTTAAAAATTCACATTTTATAGTCATAATAATCAGTATTATAAACAATCATTGACAACATTCATAATATTTATTCTCAGCAGTATAAATTAAAATTACTTAATTCTAGCATGCCGTAAGAATGACTTCATAACAATACGGCAGAAGAAGTTAGAGCAGGCGTGCCAATTCCATTTTGCATTATTTCAACACGGAGTGCAATAAAATTAAAAATCAATTCAACCTTGCAGTATTGTAGCGAGATAGGGTTACCATACATTTTTTGCAGGGAACTCGGAAATAATGGGAACTGAAATACCTAACGGGTAAGGAGAAGCAGGCAACCGATCTCGATCAAGGAAGAATACGGGATAAATTTAAACACGTGTCAAGAATACGTAATAAGTCTAATAGTGACAACTGTTCTTGGTTTATACATTGAAGCTCATTTGAAGCGCTTAGTTTCAAAAGCCCCTAAAACCAAAGAGGGAGGAGTCCAATCTCTTTGCCTAAAACGGTTTTTGAAATTTTTTGAGTTAGACATGTATTTAGATGGGTATTTAGATGATGGCCAAAGATTGAACTTGAAAAAACGCCAAAAACCGTCAATACGTATGATCAAAAATTAGGGTTCTTTTCAAAACCAGCTATAATGGTTGGGTGTGCTTTTCAAATACCCCTAAAGTGGAAAACCAAAATACTCTTTAGAATGTAACGAATTACAAAATAAATACATAAAATTCACAAATTTAATAGAAATGATTTTTTCTCATTTTTCTTAAAACTACCTAAAATCGTTTTCCTCATTTTTCTCAGAACTACATAAAGTCGTTTTAGGGGCTTTTGAAACTAGGCGATTCAATTTTAATATTGGTGTATTACACACACTATTGCACGTCTATAAAGCGTGGTTCATTTTCGTAGGACACTCACACAGTCAAAACCCCGCGTCAAAATTTACTGGATTGGTATATAACCTATCGGAATTCTATTTATTATCGCTGTTCTGTGGTTTTTTGTAGTCATATTGAAATGGGTGGGAATGCATTGTATCTTGAGATTTACCGCATGTGCATCTATGGCTGAACTCAAGAGGTAACCATTTCATATTATGTATTGGAACGAAGGTCGTTGAGCAGGTCATGGAAATCAGGCAGGGTAACATTGAAAGACCGATTAGATTGGGTTGAGTTTATTCTTACACGTAAAATTACGATCGACTTTCTTAAATTAATGATTGCCAAAAATATGGAGTGTTATTTTAATACTGTATATCATGAATATTATATTAACATTGTTGCTGGGGTGACTTTATGACTAAACGTGATTAATCTCCAATAACTTGCTGATGACTTTTTATATTTTTACTTGTTGAGTTGGATGCTTTTATTTGACAGTGCAATCCATAAATATGTAAGTAGTGTCATAATTTTAGATGAAATAAGCGGTTTTGTTTAGGTGATTGTGATTGTTTCACTTAAATTATATACTAAGTACACTACTGTTTCTTTACACTACGGTCATTGGCCCTCCTCACCTGTTGTAGTTCTAAAAATAATATAATATATATAAGGAAACTCAGAAATAATGAAACTGAATTACGTGACGGATGTGGAGTAACGGGCAACCGATCTCGTGCATGGAAGAATATGGGATAAACTTAAACACGTGTCAAGAATACACTTGTGCTTCGTTCTGACAAATTCTCTCCATTTATTCACTGAAGTTCATTCAATATTGGCGTGTTTGAAGGTGGCAACACACTATGGAACGTCTGTAATGTGTGGTTCATTTTCATAGGACATCACACATTCAAAACCCTGCGTCAAAATGTGTAAACTGTAACAATTATAATATATATCTTATGGCAGATGTTGCCATACATCTAACTATTTTATAAGTGTATGAAAATAAAATAAAACACAAATTATTCTACTTAATTCGATAATAATAACAGCCAGTTTCGTTCAATGAGAAATTGCGAATTGATACAAACGGAGAATTTCTTTTAACTATTGTCCATACCTTGAATAAATAATTTTGTTTTAAATATTTGTTGGTATACATAGCTATAATATGGTATTTCGTATTAGTTAATAATGTCAAGTTATGTGAAATAAGTAGGTATTATATATTGCGTTATATTTCATCTAATACATACAATATCTTTTCAGAAAATATTGTCAGTTAATACTATTAAATTAAAAAATAAATAAACAGACAGTTAAATTTTATGAAGTACCTAGTACAGATGTACAGTTTCCCATCATTTGTAATACTATGGTGACCCTATTAATAAATGAGATGAACAAAATGCTTTGTGTGATGAAAACAAAAGCCAATTTGCTAAAATGGTTTGTAGGCGAGATTCAAAGGTCAATGGAACTGTGTTTGCAATCTCTCTGCTGTCTAGGTCACATGTCTCGGACGGTCATAATGGTCAGTGGCGCACCCAGGATTTAATATTGGGGGGGCCCAAGGAGGAGAATGTAAATTAGTCCCATAACTCTTTTTATTCTTCACAACTTAATTTCTCGTTTATCGCTATTTTGTCTATTGCACTCGGTGTACCTATACCATGGTCCCCACATCCTGAAACGGGCCCTCAGGCGAGGATGTTTCGCGGGCCCCCTACCTACCGCTAAGATTAAATGCAGTGTGAAACACTACATTAACGTTTTTCAAATTGTGTTTTAGTTGAAATTAAGGGTACTTATACAGTGAATTATTGGCGATTTTTAATACATCTACTTTATTTAGCTGTCGAGTATCGACAAATAATAATCAAAAAATATATTGCACAATTATATAAGTAATTGAAAATGTTCATGGCCATGAAGTGTACTAGCGCCGCAGGCGACTTTTTTACTATTAAAGCTAATTTATGATGTGTGTTTATCTCACTTATCTGATCAACCTGACACGCTGGGCCCCCACAGCTCGGGCCCCTAGGCTAGAGCCCTGTCAGCCCTCCCCAGCCATGACCTACACCACTCCGAAATTCGGGTGGACACCGAGAATTTTTTGACATTTCCATTAGAGATTGAGTTTATAAAAAAACCCGACATTAGTGTTTCGAAATTTTTGTGTTAGAAATTAAAATCTAAGAAATTTTTCTTAAGAGGGTGCTGGAGAATTTCAAATCATTTTTTTGCCGTGTTATTATTTGTCTAATCTATTGGCTATCAATTTCAATGTTTTGGGGGGGGCAAGGCCCCTTGCCCCCCCCCCCTGGGTGCGCCACTGTGCGGAGCATCAGGCATCTATGGATTATCAAATAAAAGATATCTAAATTAAATTTTATTGTCATTAAGTAAGGCCTTCCGCTCACGAGAATACTCAAAAAAGACGAGATTGAAACTCCAGTATCTAGCTAGATAATGTATTTCAATGGCGGCTCGCTCACCGAAGAAACGCGACATGCTAGTCTCCCGGTCTCTCAGTTTTCAGTCACCCATAAAACAGTGGTACCAATATCAGTAGATTCGATGAAAAATCATATTTTCTTACCAAAATTGCTAGCACTGAACTGAACTAAACAAGCAATAACAAGTCAAGACCTCAATAGTAACAAATGGGCGAACCGATTTTTAATTTAAAATATGTGGCAGATGTTGAGAAATACTCCTGCCTGTATAATTACAGGCTGCCAGAAAATTCCCGTAAAGAAATTACGGAAAAAGCTTAGAATGAAGTAGGAAAGACAACGGGTTTGACAGTTTGAGGTTATGAGATTATTAAGATTCAGTAGCGCCGTGTGCGAAGCATCAGTCACTGGCCAGTTTATGAGTTACATCGCCAATCGTTTCGTCAGATTTTAGTTTCTGCGTGAGCGGATAAGTCTTGCCACGAGCTGTGTTGCACCATCTTGTTGGAACCACACATCGTCCAGATCAAAACCATCTAATTCGTGCCAGAAAAAATAAGTTATCATGCTTCTGTAGCGTTGCATTGCTTTAACTCCATTGCCATTTTCGTTTTCAAAAAAATATGGTCCAATTATTATACCTTCAGAGCATAAACCACACCAAACCGTTTTGTGAATGTAAAGTTGTTTCAAGAATAACATGTGGGCTTTAATAACTTACTCTAACTGCGGCAATTGTGCTTATTTACGAAGCAATTTAACCAAAAATGAGCCTCATCGCTGAAGAAAATTTTTTCCATGAAATAATGGGTTTGTTTCAAGTTGTTCTAAAGATCAATCAGCAAAATTTTAACGCACCAAATGGTCATTCGGTTTAAGTTGTCGTTATATGCATTTAACTGCAAATCTTTATGAAAAATATTCCATCTAGTGCCATAAGAAAGTCCAAGTTCTCGAGAACGACGTGTAATTGATGGTTCTCGATTTTCATCCACACTTTGATTCACAGGATTGATATTTTCAGCAGTACGTTTAAGTTTTTGGCGTGTTGTGTATTTTTTTTTTTTTTTAATTTAATTTTACTGTTTAAAATTGTTTGTTTTTTATTTTTTCTTTTCTCTTGTGAGGGTAATATATTATACCTAAGTATACATATTACACAATTATGTATATTTGTTTAACTTGCTTAATTAGAACCAGCTTTTTTCCAATATAAATCTAAAAAAATACATCAATAAATAAATAATAAACTAATATATTATGTTAAATGCTAACATACATTTGGTACATAGGTATAAAATTAGCGATTCACAAACTAAATTTACAATCAGAATAAAAAAGACAAACATACTTATCAAATGCACGATACCTTGGTTTTGTCAAAATAATATTGGCCCAAGGTTTTGCCGATTTCGTTTTGTTCCAGTTTAATACTGTCGCCCACTCTCGATTTCAAACTATATAAGGCAATTGACACACATTTGGACTAATAAAATATATATGCATAATATATTATGTCAGATTCATTGAATCAAAGATCAAGAATTTTGACTGTCATTGTTACAGCGATGATTCAGAACAAATGAACGAAGCATTTGCTGTCATTCGCATTACACACTGACAAACTACATTTTATTCACAAATTATGTATTAATAGTGATATACGATAATCATGGCCCCCACATCCTGAAGCGGGCTCTCAGGCCAGGATATTTTGGCGGGCCCCTTACCTATCGCTAAGGTTATAGGCAGTATGTCGCTCTACAGTAGCGTTCTTAAAATGGAGTTCGAGGTCAAATAAAATTCAGTGTAGGTATTTATAGCAATTTTTTAACACATCAAATTATAGAGATGTCGAGTATCAACACACAACAATCAAAAATTACATGGCACAACCATATATTTAAATAATTACAAGATAAAAAGAACTTTTTATATACAGCGTTTTTAAATTTTCTGTTGAATCATATAAACTTGACTTGACTAGCTTAAACGATCAAAACAAATTGTATTTGATAGAAATAATACCGACATGTCATTTTGACACTCATATTGATTTCCATAGTAACGCATATATTAATAATTTCCTAGCATCAATAATAGTGGATTGGATTATGGATTTCTTCCAAAATAACTTTTCATACAAAACAGAATTAACTGAAAATTAATGTAATTCTACTGAAAGCTGGCTAAAAGTATTGAAAAAATGCATTGGCATCGATATATTCTAATAGTTGCAAATGTCTTGCTAGTCGGGAAGTTAATTAAAAATCGATCGCAAGATTTGTACCGGACAAACAACTACCGGACAAATAAGAATACGACATAATAAAAACGTTGTAATTGTAAAATGGTTATAATCCCGAAGTATGATTTTTTTTTTTTTACTATTAAAGCAAAATTAAGATGTGTGTCTGGTCGACCCGCCACACTTCCCCCCCGGAGCCCAGGCCCCTAGGCTAGAGCCCTATCAGCCACCCTTGTGGGGGGCTATGATGATAATAATATTTCACGTTCTCTTTACATCCTTTACTTCATTATGGATGCACTGAAATTACAGGAGTCGCCAACAATTCCTAACAACCACATCTGATCAATCCCAGACAGGCGCATATCAATTTTAATTATTTAGGAACCCATGATTAGAAACCATCCCTCGTGATAGCAGGCAAAAATGTTTCAAGAGCAGAAGTGACCTACGAGATTCAAGAGAGTGTAAAGTGAGCATGCCTTGTAGGCAGTTGGGAAATATTTGTTTGACGAATTATTATAAGGAAAATAATCTTAAAATAAAGACGTCTAAGAAATTTCTTCTGGATTCGTTCTAAAATAAGCTTGTAGGAAACTTCATAAGAACTCCAGATAATAGGTCGACATTCAAGAATACTATGCATTAACGAGTTTATTAAACAAGTTATCGAGATTTATATAAATTCTACTATTCTCTAATACGCTCACAAGACCCGAAATACCTCCAAGGTAGAATGAAAGAACTCGCGGATGTCAGTAAAACGGTCGGCCTAAAGATGAATGTCTCAAAGACAAAAGTGATGAGGAACTGTTTTTCGGACCCTGAGATAATCTGTAACTCATTCGCTGCTGACTATATAATGATTTTTTAATTAGCACCTTTAAAATGCACGTTAATTACATCGATCGGCCGCCTGGTCATTACGCGCATGTGCGTCTTCAGCGTCCATTAACGGCACCCAACTTGAGCAAGTCAGCAGCTACGTCTATCTCGGACAGCAGGTGCCCATAGACGGAAGCATGCACGATGAAATTGCTGGAATAACAAAGCTGGGATGCAGTCCTTTCTGACGTCTGAATAGTATCTTCAAGAGTGACCTACTATTATGTCTTAAGCGTAGGGTGTTCAACCAATGTGTGCTACCCGTGCTCACGTATGGTTGCGAGACGCGGACTCTCAACACGAGAGATGTCCAAAGGCTAAGAGTCGCACAGTGAGGCATGGAGAGGTGTATGTAGGGCATCACGCGATAGGACCGTAAGAGAAACGAATGGGTTAGGAAGCAGACAGGAGTACGCGATGTAATAGACGTTGCCAAACAGCTAAAATAGAGATGGGCACATGCCGTCATCCAGTGGTACCCAAGGGGCACGAAACGGCCACAGGGTTGCCCTAAAAGCCGCTGGATTGACGAACTGGTAAAGTTCGGCGGAAATACGTGGCAGTGAAATACACAGGACCGAGAGAGTTGGAAGAAGCTTGAGGAGGCCTTCATCCAGCATTGACCCCGGCTGATGATGATGATATAAATTTTAAGAAATTCCCTAATTAAATTTACCTAACTTTTCAGATAGGTACCTACTATCATTATAATTGTATTAAAGTACTTAACCAAGCTGCATAATTATTGTAAATACGTCATCAATGAAAAGTTACGAGGGATTTCATTAAATCATTATGAATTAAAAGGTCATTAATAGTATCTACCTAATTAAGAAAAGAAATCCCCGACAGTTAGCAAAAAAATAAAATAAACATAATAACTTTTAAGATTACCAAGTTTGGTATATCGCAAAGCAATTTATTACATACTTACTTAGTTAATTATAATATCTATCGATATGACAATATTTTGACAAATAATAATTGATTTATAAATTTACAATACTATTACTAAGAAACTTAATAAACACACGAAGTGTTATAATAATATAATATATCCATCATTCTGAATCTATCCACTGCTGGGTAAAGGCCTCTCCAAGTTGATTCGATTTCTCTAGATCCTGTGCGTAGCATTACCACGTACTTCCGCTGAACTTAACTATTTCATCGATCCGGCGGCCTCTCGGTCTACCTTGCGGACGTTTTGTACCTCATGGGTACCACTGGGTGACTAGATTAGTCCAGCAATTGTCCCTTCTCCAAGCCCATTTCCATTTGAGGCCTTTAGCGAACTCTATTACATCGCAAACCCTTGTCTGTAGTGTTTAAGCCGGTTTGCCCTCTTTTGTTCACTTACACGCTTCTTTACCGTTCGAATAGTTTGGCCTATATACTTCATCATAACCAATGACATTATTAATGGACAACGCACTCAATACAGTAGCTAGCAAGTAAATTCGCACATAGCGATATTTGCACATGTATAGGTAGACGTCACGCAATTTCCATTATGCGATATCACGCATCGGGAATTTATAGCAATATCAACTTTATTGTAATGGCGTTAGAACAGATTATGCCATTCGGCAGACCCGACAAAAAAGTGAGTGTCATTTTTCTTTCCAGATGCTTCGACCATATTATTAATGTCATTGATCATAACATATATCTCTTGAAAATGACCTCTGCAACGAGCCCAAACCGTCGAGGAAAAAAGGAAGAACTACACGCGGTGGAAACCCAAAAGTCTATAACGATAAAAAACAACCGTGAAAGTTTCAAATATTATATTATGCTTTGAAAAAACAGCGTGAGAAAATTGTGAATCCACACGGAATGACTAGGTAAATTAGTTGAATAACATTGTAGAATATGAGTCAAACATTAATATTGCAACATTATAATATTTAATATTCAAATATCATTATAAAATATTAATAGTTTAATTAATAATCTGACCTCAAGTGTTTCTTTTAATCTATAATCTCTAATTCTTAATACGAATGTGAGATAAAGAGAAAAGTCTATTGAAAACAAAACTCACATTGTGTAAATTAAAATGCAATTACATTACAATGTAGTGACATTGAGGTATAGCTTCCTCATCATTAGGTCTTGGCCATCTTCACGAATGATATCTTCGTTCTCTCTGTCTTTTTTTATACAATGCCCGATCCTCAGTGGCGAAGGGTGGAGGTAGGCTGTTAAGATCCGCCATAAATAATGGACAATAAACTTTGCCAGTCATACGTATTTGTTTTCAATGAAATACGACCAATACCGTCTGTAAATTTTAGTCTTAGTTCAATAAAAACAAATACGCATGACTAACAAAGTTTAATGTGCACTAATTATGGCGGATCTAAACAGCCTATCTCCACCCAGTGGCGATCATGATAAGATCATATGGGCCTCCACAGAGTGAAGTGTATTAATATATTTTTGTTTTCATGAGACATCGATGTTAGCACCTTGCTCAACACAAATTGAAAAACAATATATGTATTTGCCAGACCCAGGATTAGAACCCCTGGGATCCACGACGTTATAGGCCGACGCTTAAGCCGCTCGATAATGCCATTATCTATCTCTGTCTACCGCAAGCATTCTCTACTTCGGCGTTTCCTAAATGGAAACGGCGATTTCCTTTGACGCAAAAAACGCAATCGATTCATCAGAAAAGTTAAGAAAAGGGCATCAAAACAGTTCAAATCAGTCATACAATTTTTAAATTACTGACAAAACGGCCGACTATAATTTCCAAAAATGGGTTTATAGCCTGAAACGTAAATAATATAAAATAAAATAGAATTAACGAAAATAACTATTGATTTAAAACCATCAGATTTTTTTAATTTGAAAGAATGCTGCGGTATAAGTCAATATTATTTAGTAAGACATGAGATGCTAGCTCGATGGCAAGCTATAGAGAATATTATATTATCTATTTGGCTCCGTATGGTGTCCATATGCTCCACATACGTAGCGAATGTACGAACAAGAAGAAATATAAGTATATAACTATGATTATTATTTTTTTCATTTGAATGGTTGTTATTAATAAGTATAATATCTTACGTGGATAGGTACATTCATTTTAATTTATTGAGGAAAATTTCTCCTTGACGTAAATTTTTTGGAATATTTTCTAAGAATAAAAATCTAAATTCGTCATAAAAGATTATTTATAAAAAAAATGTCGCCGACCTTCATAGAAAAAAATACTTGGTGATATTTCGATAAGAATTTCGAAATATTGAAAAAAAACTATCAATTCAAAGAAGAAGGTGCTTTTTATTATAGGATTAATTATATTATTACCTATTTATATTATTAAAATAGTCTGTCACACAATAAAAATTCAATAAATAAAGTTATTTGCCAATTCGTGAGTGAATTTTCGGTACAGTTCGGTTATGCGGAATACAGCGGAAAACACATTATGAAAATACCCGATATACTGGATTATTTGTTAGGTTAACCTAACCTAACCCAACCCAACCTAACCTAACCTAACCCATACTAACAAATAATCCAGCAGCGCTCGAAATGGAAAAGTTTACGAACTGGATAGTTTTCTGTTGATATTTTATATATATTTCATAAAAATGAGTGTGTGAGATTTTCTATTTTGTGGCCTATCTGGCTCAGACGGTCAAATTATATTATCCACGAGACGGAGCCATAATTTTACCGATTTCACGAACAGGAACGGCGCTCCGGTGCGATCTGGTCCATTTCGAGCCCTGTAATCCAGTATATCGGGTATTTTCAAAATGTGTTTTCCGCTGTATTCCTCATAACCGAACAGTACCGAATTTTCTTATAATATCATAAGATATAATTATTTGATAACATTCGACTGTAGAAAAAAAGGACGTAACCATCCGTTTTTTCAAAATAGGTTTTATCGGAAAATAACGTTGTACACTGCAAATAACTGCAATTTATTATCTAAATTTAGCTGTCAAATTAAAAAAAAAAAGAAGGAAGTAAAGTGGTTTTCCTTAATTAACTCAATACTTATTATCGGATTAGGACTATAAAAACCAAATTGTTAATTAATAGTGTTCGTTGTCAGTGTGTGTTTGCCTTTTGTTGAGTGTACACAGTGCCTGAAGATGCCGAAAGGCGAAACCCTTGTCGCAAAAAAACGATTTCAATAGATAATTAACTATTTATTTTATTCAACGAATAATTCACAAGATTTAAGAATGTATCATTCAGATTATTGAACATATATAATTTTGATATTATCTATATTTATTTTCTCAGAAAGTGTTTTTCAAAATTATGTAGATTCCAATAGAATAGTACAAAACTTAAATCCATTAGAATTTAAATTTAAATTTCATCAAGCACCTTCGGTCCATAGTATTAATAGTATACCTAATAATTAATGATTAGTTAATGTGGACGATATTTTATAAATTCTAAAGATATAGTCTATTTCTATAAGCGTTCTTACTTTCTGGATTTTTTTATAAGTATTCCACGAAGACCTTCCCTAGACCTAGGTTGTGAATGGCGTGTAATCGAGCAGTATTTCCCAATCTTTTTGGGTCATAGCACACCATACAAATTTTGCAGCACACCTAATTATACCTATCAATCTCGCATATTGCACAAGAAATAAATAATTACATAAATACAATAATTATTTGTGTATTAAATATTCGAAACAACATGACGTAACACCCTATTATATTAAGTATATAATAAATCTCATATACTTACCACAGCTGTTGTGCTGAGATTATGTGACGGTCGATGCTTGAAAGAGCTGTTCGTGATTTTTGTTTGTTTGTGAGTTTGTTTGCCATTTGCCTTGCGTTAACAATAAATATGGAAATTAATGATAAAAAATATATTTTTAATGTCATCACACCAAATGTAATGAATCGTTTTAAATTTTACTGTAGACAAAAAAAATCTTATCAGTTTAGAGGACGCCAGCGGCATTTTTTTTTGTTTTAAATAGCTGATATACTGGATAATTTGTTAGGTTAGGTTTTCATTCGTGAATTCATGAATTTTGCCAAAATCGGTTATAAAAATTAGCGCGGTTTCCGCCTGTCTTCCTGTAAACCGACTTGTACTAAATATTCTCTGGGCTATGCAGGTCATACAGTGTTTAGGGGAGACAAATACAGTATTTAGTGAATTTTTAGAGTAGGTTTTGTATAAAGGATTTCTTTCGTCTGCAGCTCTAGTCATGGCCCCACAAGGGGGGGGGGGGTGATAGGGCTCTAGCCTGGGGGCCCTGGCTTAAGGGGGGCCCGGCCTGGCAAATTGGCCAGCCAACTGAGATAAACACACATCACAAAAATGCACTAATAGTAAAAAAGTTATTACGCATTATTATTATTAAATAAATAAATGCGATATTTAAATAAATTAAATAACGCATATTATTAAATAAATTATGGCGCTATTACACTTAAAACAAAATTAAAATCATATGGTTGGACGATGCAATTTTTGATTATTGTTTGTCAATATTCGATAAATCCATAATTCAAGTGGATGTATTAGATATACAAAAGAAATCGGTAAAAAATACCCTAATTTTTACCTCGAACACTATTTGGAATACATAACTGTAGATAGTCATACTCCTTTTAAGTTTAACGATAGATAGGGGGGCCAGCCAAAGATTCTAGCCAGGGGACCCGCTTCAGGATGTGGGGGCCATGGCTCATTTTTATAAAAATCGATGTTTTTTAAAATAAATATAAAAATATTAAAACTATGAATTAGTCCTCTACGTCATAACAACTAACATAACTTAATAAACTACATTTTATTAATAAATATGGCCATAAAATATATGTAATATTAACGTAACTGTGGACATAAATATGTAACAAATTCAGATTTTTTCAGTATTCAATTCAGAAGTTTATCTTTGACTTAAAAAAATCACCCTTAAAATAAGAAAGATTAATACAATAAAGTATTATTTGGTAAATAGGAATTCACGGACCAAAATGGATTCATTTGTGTAACGGCGGAATTTTATCTAGGGGTTTCACTGTGCGGCTTACTACACAACCGGTTGAGAAGCTCTGTCATAGAGTGTGCAGGATTATTAATTTGATTCAAATTATTAATTAATGCAATACAATATACATAAATTAATAAGGTAAACCAAATGTTAAATAAAAATATTTCCATAATTTTAACACTTCATAAATAGAAAAACATTAAATTCAATATTATTATTCGAGTATGTTAATAAGTAAATTTATAATAAAATAATGCTCTTAAAAACGTATTATTTCTATAATAAATGTATCATTCTCATACATAAATGTATGAATAGATTGAGGAAGTAAGGCTTTAATATTGTAACCATAGTAAAATTAGATTTGTTATAAATAAAAAGGTTTTCAAGCTATATTTTTCTTTTATAGAAATCGATATTTTTTTAAAAATAAGTATAAAAAAATATTAAAAGTATGAATTAGTCAAAAATCACTAACACCATACATACGAGAATAGATAATAAACATTTTTTTATAATACACACAACCACGAAATAATCAACGTTTCCAATTTTTCCTACAAGTGATTTTCTTACCAGATCTAGAATTTTTATTATATTGTTCGCAAAATTCCCATTTGGCGTATGGGGTTAAATCTAGCGTCTTTTTGACACCACAAACACTGTAAAACGTATTTAGTGTCTATAGTCTAAGGCAGGGTTGGCGAACCTTTTTATGTACGCGTGCCAAAATTTCCCAAATACTTAGACTATAGATACATCTAGACGCCACCCATTGCATTGCTAAATGAAGCTGCGTGCCGTGCGTTTGGTTTGCGGGCAAGCGAACGCATTCGTACACAAATGTTTGAGACCATAGACCATTTCGCTAGTGCTCGCCCAAAGTGCTCGCACTAGACGCTCAGAATTAAAATATGATTTTCTATTTTTTTACGTTAAATAGTATTTTTAAGGGGTCAAAATGCAACCATTAGGTAAAAATATCCATAATTTAAGTTATTTTAGAGAAACACTAGGTCACTGATATTAAAATATATAATAATATACAAATAAATTATCACGGACATGTATCAACTTACCTATGAAACGTAATACCATCTTCTTGCTTATCAGTACGGCAGCCACATTTTAATACAACACACAAAACTATCTTTTCTACTTAATAAACTAAACATATTTACCACTGACTTTATGTTTAACACAAATAATATCAATTTTATCAATACGCCCTCGCAGGTTATCGACACTTAGCTATGCAACAAACTAAGATTTGGCGGCGACACCACAGCAAATCATCTCACACATCTGTAAACCTTTTATCTTACTCTAGCGCGTGTCGTAGAGATTATAAGGGTGCCGAATACTTTCTCACTCGCACTTATGCATCGTTTTTGTTCAGGCCTTGCCCAAATATTATTTTTCAACTGTCTGACGTGCCGAACAGTTTTCATGAAAAAAATAGTTAAAAAAATTTCTATTAAAACATGATGATGATCTAGCTAGATACCACTCACAGAACATAGCACATGTATAGCTTTATCACTTTTTTCTATTACGCCATACATTTCGGTGCACTTATTTTGAAACTGTCTGCCAGAATTACTACTACTAGCTTCACCAAGTTTTTGTTTCTTATTTGGTGCAGCCATTTTTTGTGGTTAGAAATGATTTTTTTTGTTAATGTATCAATTAGTTTGGTTCTTATTGCACAAATTGACACAAGAATTGCTCCGATCAGATGGGGCATTCTCTCGCTACAGTGGTCTTACTAAAGCATCGTAAATAATTAGTGGTTCGCGTCGTGGCATCCTCCCCCGCCTGATGAAGCTGTGTGATAATATTATCTGTGACACATAGTCTAAGGACCGACCTATGCAATTATATATTTATATTAAACATAATGCTTATTCTTGAAAAGTATTTGCCTGGTATTTTTTATACAATGCGATCTGTCATTTATTATTATTATAGGTATTTTCTTTCTCTTCATACACGTGCCATAGGTTCGCCACCCCTGGTCTAAGGTATTAAGCATCATAAAACTAGAATATAATACCATATTGGCTTGAAAGTCAACATGCTGATCGTTTGTACCTTATAAATTTTATAAATAAAATAAATGCTACATTCAAAATTATGACTGAACTTCTACTAGTTTTCTGAAATATTAGTTACTAGACACTTTTTGAATTTTGAGAAAATCTTGCATTATTTTCTACCATTTAGCTTATTTCTTTTACCCTGACATATTATTGTGATGACAGTTGGTAGCATTGGATGGGTTCCTTTAACGAATTTAAAACATTTTTACAACGTTTTTTACAACGTTTTTATTAGGTAATATTCTTATTTGTCCGGTACAAATCTTGCAACCGATTTTTAACTAACTTCCCGACTAGCTAGACATTTGAAACTTTTAGAATATATCAGAACACGATGCCAATGCATTTTTTAATACTTTTAGCCATCTTTAAGTAGAATTGGATTCATGTTCAGTTAATTCTGTTTTGTATGAAAAGTTATTTCGAAACCATTATTGGTTGCTAAGCGGATGGCCCTAGCAACTAAATTGTTACTATGGAAGTCAATATGAATGTCAAAATGACATTTCAGTATTTCTATCAAGTACAAATTTTTTTGATCGTTTAAGCTAGTCAAGTCAAGGTTATATGATTCAACAGACAATTTAAAAACGTTATATATAAAAAGTTCTTTTTATCTTGAAATTATTTTTACCCTGACATATTATTGTGATGACAGTTGGCAGCACTGGATGGGATCCTTTAACGAATTTAAAACATCTTTTAAATGCATGTTTATCTTTGACTTTTTTAATGTTAATAGAGAAGTATTTAAAATACTTTAAAATGTTAGTAATAAAAAAAAATCTGGAATTGCAGGAGTCATATTTTTTCACTACGTGCCTCTGGTACCTAGGCAGATAATTCACCTCAAGGTGGACGCTGTTTTATAAGATAGTGTCTAGTTCCAAGTACATAATATGTTATGTTAAACATATAATTTGAAAAATATGTATGTTACATGATAATAATTGTACTTTTTCTCTTTTATTTTCAGGTTTATAAAAAAAAACAAACCGTCGATCAAAATAGAGTGTGCACTATTTTTTTTATTGACATAACATAAACAAGTATAGGTAATTATGGTGAAGTTATTGGTGGTTCCGTGTTTCTTGCTACTCGCTACATGGGTAGCGTGTCAATCTCAGGACGGTGGACAGTTCTATGACTCCCGTTATGATTACGTCGATATAGACTCAATATTGGACAACAAACGACTCGTCAGAAACTACGTGGATTGCCTGCTGAATCAGAAACCATGCTCACCAGATGGCAAAGCACTGAAACGTGAGTATTCTTCATTTATAATATGTCCAACAACTGTATGTAGTTCGTGCGAGGAGTTATTGGGCTTAAGTCTAATCATTATATAGCTGTAGCCATGTCCCCCACATCTTGAAGCGAGTCCCCAGGCCAGGATGTTTGGCCAAGGTTAAGTGCGGTGAACAAAGCTGCGATGGAGTGCTTTCGGACGTCTGAATAGTATCAGATTTAGCGTAGGGTATTCAACCAATGTGTTGCCCGTGCTCACGTATGGTTGCGAGACGTGGACCCTCAACACGAGAGATGTCCAAAGGCTAAGAGTCGCACAGCGAGGCATGGGGAGGTGTATGTTGGGCATCACGCGAAAGGACCGTAAGAGAAACGGATGGGTTAGGAAGCAGACAGGAGTACGCGATGTAATAGACGTTGCCAAACAGCTGAAATGGAGATGGGCGGAGCATATTGCTCGAAAGGACGGCCGCTGGACAAATGCCGTCCTCTAATGGTACCCAAGGGGCACGAAACGGCCACAGGGTCGCCCTAAAAGCCGCTGGATTGACGAACTGATAAAGTTCGGTGGAAATATGTGGCAGCAAACGACACAGGACCGAGAGAGATTTGAAAGAAGCTTGGGGAGGCCTTCATCCAGCAGTGGATTGACCTCGGCTGATGATGAAGTGCGTTTCCAAAATGGTATTCCGTGGTAGAATTAAGGGTATTAGGTACATACGTGTATTTTTAACGACTTTTATATTTTTAAATAAATTCATTTGAATTATTGAGTCGGTAGTAAGCATAATATTATAGAGCAATGATCCGCGAAAAATTTGTGGTAACCAAGTAACATGTGAACCTTCGCCATATTGGATAAATATCACTTTTATTAGATTAGATAGGAAACACCACACCAAAAATAATTATAAAATAAAATTCTCGGCCTGAATTATCATTTCATTATAATATTAATCAAATCACATCAAATTGCATCACATAGCTACATATTTTTTATGTTACTATTCTTCAAGCGAAATAGCGAGTTTTTTTTTGTACTGTTAGCGTAAATTTTTCGTATGTGTTTATCTCATTTAATTGGTTGATCCATCACGCCGGGCCCCTCCTAGACCCGGGCCCTCAGGCTAAAGCCCTGTCAGCCCCCAGTGGGAGCAATGGCTGTAGCAATCATACCGATCAGTATTTACAAGGATGGCACACTTTAATAATAAAATTATGACATGTATGTTTTGTTGTCAAAACAAAAGAATGTAGCGGAAACGATCGTCAGCATTTCCTCAATCATAATCTAAATCAAAAGGGTTTTTTATGATTTGTTAATTGTGACAATGTCTCTTATAATGTATAAACTGCATATGTATAAATAGCAAGGACATTTGCCCATAGACTAGGATCGTTGGCGGGCCCACCTATCACTAAGTTTAAAGGCTCTACAGTAGCGTTTTTCAAATGGTGTTTTCGCTATTAAGAGTATTCATTGTATTTTAGCGGTTTTTTGTGTTTATGATTATGATATTATCCACTTGAATTATGGAATTTTTAAATATCGACACAATCGCACAATCGCTTCTATTGAAGTAAAATAGGGCCGCAAGCGACTTTTTTTTACAATTAGTACAAAATTTGTGATATGTGTTTATCTCACTTATCTGGTCCCGTCACGCCGGGTCCGCCAGACCTCGAGCCCCTTGGCTAGAGCCCTGTCAGCCTCTCCCTTGTGGGGGCCATGGAAAGGACAATCCATAAATCCTCACTCCACTCGAGTCCATCACTCGGATCACTACTCACATCGAGTCCGGTCACTCGATACAGTCAACCGTCATTCCACTCGAGTCCAGTCTCTCTGTTATAATAACATCTTGGTACATCACCAGTCAGTTCAATAATATAGCCAATCTCATCAGTACATCCGAACCCGCGATTATAACATCACTCGTTATCTTTATTATTGTATTTATTTATTATTTTTATTTTTTATTTACCTATTCAATTTTATATTAAAACAATCTATATTTTTATATGAAATATAACAGGACAAAGATTAAAAATAGAACCTTTAATATTGAAATTGTCGTATCTCTATAATTAGGTTGTATAGATTTTTTTAATAACACAGGTTTTCAATACGCCGTAAACAAATCAAATTATATGATATCTGCATTCCGTATCGCTGGAAAGCCTCGATTAAACGGGACTCAACTCGGTGTTGCCGGCAAGCCAGGTATATCTCGTCTTAATCAATCGAATATGTTCAAAATGTTTGGGTGACAAGGTCAGGTACAACGAAATAATGAGTTTAATAGTTCTGTGAAGTTGTGCATGATTATAAAAATCAGCAGATAAATTGAGGTTTTTACGCTGAATGACCAACATGCAATGATTATAATTATTATATATCATATATCCGTTTATAAACTTAAGTTTTCTAAGTATTTAATTAATAAATATATACGACAAATATGAATGTTTTATTTTTCCCCTAGCTGTTCTGTTTTTTCCGGTGACCAAATGAAATATGCAATCGAAAATCTTCATTTACTGCGAACAGTTTACCACATTTTAATAACTAGCACTATTTTCGGAACTCGCCGTGTAATGGCACGGCCTGACTATACACTGCGTTGTCTTTCTGTTATAGGTGTATTACAGACAGTGGCGAAGGGTGGAGGTAGGCTGTTAAGATCCGACATAAATAGTCCACAATAAACTTTGTCAGTCATACGTATTTGTTTTCATTGAACTAAGTCTACCAATTTATAGACGGTGTTGGTTAGTTTTAAAAAAATTCAATTAAACACTTCGAAAACCAACCCTTAATAGATAATAGCAAAAAAACAATCGTCTATTATTATTTAGGATATTTTATAGATAGAATAATATGTTTTATCTACTATGATTTGGTTTAGGCAGGGTTTGATGAATTTAAAAAAAATACTAACAACATTTTTGTAATATGTATTCTTAATTAACCGAAAACAAATAAGTATGAATGAAAAAGTGAGCACTATGTATTTATGGGTTGGTTTAGGTAAGGTTTACATGTAGTTTTAGTTCAATAAAAAAAAATACGAACAACTGACAAAGTAATGTGAATTATTCATGTCGGATTTTATTTTTTCAATTTATTTATTTATTTTACATATTGTGGACATTACAAATTATAAGTTTAAGACGTTCACAACATGACATTTAGAAACAAAGAAATATTATTAAAACAGTTTTATGTACAGTATAAATGTGTAAATACAAAAAATATTAAGTATATAGGTACAAGGAAGTACGCCGGATGAGTTAAGCAGACCCTATTTTAAGAATTTTAAAAACAACGTCCACCTAAATTCACCATCACGTAAGTGGAATATATCAATATCCGAAGCGATTTCATTAAACATGGTTATTGCCCTCCCAATTGGCATTACTAATGGCAGGTTAGTTCTGCACCGTGGGAGAACAAACAACGGATGCCCTCGATTCCTAAGGTAATTATCAGAGACACACAAGCCAACACCACCAAGAATGGCAGAGTTCACATTTACGCCGCGTATAAGTCTGAAAAAATATGTAGCTAAATAAAGATCCCTTTTAAATTCAAGCTACAGTATGTAAGCATTCCTAAGAGAAAATCAGTCGGATAGAGCCACGGATAATATCCATACAGCCGAAAGTAAAGGAGTCTTAAAAATTTCTTTTGGACTCTCTCCACCATAAGGCCGCACTTCAACTGATGCGGGGCCCAAACGACAGAACCACTCTCAAGTCTGCTTCTAACTAAGGAGTTATAGAGAATTTTTAGTACCGTTACATCCGAAAAGACCCGGGAAGTACGCAAGACAAAGCCCAACATCTTTAGCGCCTTTTTACAAATGGTATCTATATGACCACTAAACGTCAGTTTACCGTCAAACGTAATTCCAAGATCTCTTACAGATGATATTCGCGAGAGAACTCTGCCATGCATCGAGTACTGGAATAACAATACTCGTGAGGCTTTAGTAAACGATAAAACATTGCATTTATCAATATTGAAGTCCAGTTTGTTACGCCTGCCCCAATCTAATATAATATTATCTATATCGAGTTGGATGGATCATAACAGCCTACCTCCACGCTTCGCCACTGGTGTATTATGACATAACTTTAATACTAATTATTACTATGTGTATTTGTATTTTACAACGTTTTTATTAGGTCGTATTCTTATTTGTCCGGTGGTTGTTTATCCGGTACAAATCTTGCAATCAATTTTTAATTAACTTCCCGACTAGCTAGACATTTGAAACTTTTTGAATATATCAGAACACGATGCCAATGCATTTTTTTTGAATACTTTTAGCCATCTTTAAGTAGAATTGAATTCATTTTCAGTTAATGCTGTTTTGTATGATAAGTTATTTCGGAAGAAATCCGTAATCCAATCCACTATTATTGGTTGCTAGGAAATTATTATATATATTTGCGTTACTATGGAAATCAATA
The DNA here is from genome assembly GCF_057557595.1 of Rhyacophila brunnea. NCBI lineage: Eukaryota > Metazoa > Arthropoda > Insecta > Trichoptera > Rhyacophilidae > Rhyacophila > Rhyacophila brunnea. The sequence goes on along the minus strand of NW_028232816.1, from coordinate 9,646,655 downwards.
TGAGTGTCAAAATGACATTTCAGTATTATTTCTATCAAATACAATTTTTTTTGATCGTTTAAGCTAGTCAAGTCAAGTTTATATGATTCAACAGAAAATTTAAAAACGTTGTAGGTATATAAAAAGTTCTTTTTATCATGTAATTTTTATTTGTTCTAATCTCGATTATAATCGTTTACCTTCGTTCAAAATACCACAACATCGTTGGTAGAAATTGTGAATTACATTTTATTGGTTTATGAAAGTGATAAAAATGTTTTGCCCATTCTATTAAATACTCGTGCATCGCCAATACTTAATAATAACGGTAATGTATTTTTCTCCACGAGCGTATTTACAAAATACTCCACAGGCAAAGTCGATAAGTGAGTGAATGAGCTTTCTCTTCGCGAGTGTTTTGACATGCTTGCGATATCATTTCGGCGATAGGTCATTTGCCGCTGGCCGGTGCAATAATTCGTTTTCAGCGAATTGAGAAACCAACGAGGCTAGTAATACTAATTCGAATTTCAGCGCACAATTCATAAAATTGCTACAATAGTCAGAGGCAGCTCAACCTCAGGGGTTTGTAGGGACCATCTCCACATCGTTATCATTTCAAAAATATTCGATATTTTACCTACCTAATTACATGATTAAATGAACTATTTAATTTATTTTATCCATCTACATCAGTGGTCTCCAAACTCAATAAATATGTGAGCTACTTTCAGAAATTGCAAATTGTCTGGTGAGCCACTTATACATATTCCTTCATTATATTTTTTTTCATCTAGCTAGGGCTAGGCCCTATGAGCCTCCCTTTGTGAGGGCCATGATATAGGGGTGAGGCCATGTGGTATTATATGCATTGCTGATTGTCTTTCCCACCTAAGCGACGAAACAAATGAGCGAGAGAGGGATAAAGTGTATGCCGCAGTTCCCATCAGTCCAATAATAAAGTTTGAGAGGCAAATTATAAATATGATAAAATATCCTACGCGGGCTACCGAAAATGCCGCCGCGAGCTACTGGTAGCTCGCGAGCGACCGTTTGGTGATCACTGATCTATACTATAGAGATATTTATTATTATACAAATAAATAAAGCAATGATTGTAGATTATGTAATAACATAACGATTGTTACGAGGAATTAAAATAATTAATACTTTGGACGCGGAAGACGCACACGGTGCGTAATGACCAGGCGGCCAATCGATGTAATTAACGTGCATTTTAAAGGGGGCAATTAAAATCTCATTATCTATTCAGCAGCGAAAGCGTTAATTAAATTAAATCCTCCCTATTTTACGGTGAAACCTATCTACAAATTAAGAAAGCTATGGCGTCTATTTTTCGCTGATTGGGGTCACTCAGGTCCATCCCGTCGCCGCAATACAAATCTTGTATAAGGTAAGCAATGGACAATCGAAACAATAGTATCATACCTACTTAAAAAAATAACAGCTCTTGTAGTTCAAAGCGTAAAACACTGGAGTCTCATCCGAGGTCTTAGGGTTTGATCCCGGCGACGTCACAATTTATTTATGTGATTTTTTCAATGGTGGACGTTCCTGTGATTTCACTGCTATTATTAACACTACTATAATTTATCCTCATGGACTATGAAAAAGGAAAACTCTCACACAGTTATGAAATTACGCTAAGGATTCCTGTCATCCGGATGGTATCCCAAAATTGCCGTTTCCCCAAATGAAAATATGACATAAGTCAAAGAAAAGTTGAAACAATTGTTATGGGAATTGTCATCAATATATAAGTAAAAAAAAAATGACATATTTACCTACTAAATAATATAAAATTATGAATTATAATGTAAAGCGCATTAAATCGATATATATATATATTGATAGAACACGGAATCACGAATATGTTTAATGGTATGGAAGAAAATTGCACCGCAGGCGATTTTTCATCGTAAAGTTAATTTTATGTAATTAAATAATATATAATTAAACGTGTTTGTTTTCCTAGTTTTGCCGCTCCTTTAATCCTGCTGAACTGATGTTTTGCACCCCTAACACCCCCGCTTGACGCGCCCCCGTATGAATTATACAGAAGTGACAACTACATACGAAATATTATATATCGTGGTTGATAAGTTTTCGTAATTAGATGTTTTCTTTATACGTCAAGGTAAACGTTAAATGATGTATAATCGTTTGCTATGAGACATTGCCACTAGTATATATTAAGATAACTGCTAAATGGTTAAATAGTCGCTTAGTACCTTTTCCATTGATATGAAAAAGATCTTTAACTTTTATTAAACTACTAATGAACATTATTTGGTCAAGAAAAACGCCTTATGCGTGTAAGCTAATTTTCATAAAAAAAATATATATTTTAATGATTATATTTGTTGCAATTTAGGTCAATGTATCAAATAATTTCATATGATTATCATTTTGGTGAGAAAATTCTTGGAAACTTTATCATTGATAGATGTTTATCACACTTTTAAAAATTATAGTTAAGTATATAATAGACATATTTATGTGGGAGGAAACATTAGTGCTCAGAATGCGATATTATAAAAAAATCAGTCGCGGAGGCAGGCGTAAAGGCATTGGGACAACTGGACGCCAGGACAAGTGGGCGCCGCAATCACAATGAAATAAATATACGTGCGTTATGATTTGATACAGAAAGTAGACAAGGAAATTTATTAAGTTTCTATCTACTACTTAGTGGATTTAATTGGGTTTGCTCTTAACATAATGTTTTTTTATTGCGGATTAAGAATTATTTTGCCTGACGCTTCATAAACACAATGCTTACGGGCCCTTTTAATTAATTTTGTAATTAACGTGTTAATTTGCATTTGAAAAGTAATTAGCAAAAACACAATTTTGTGCGGCCCGTAAGCTATGGGTTAAAATAAAGAAATCTCTTCTCGTTGGAAATTAAACATAAATGCACTATTAAATCATTATTTACGTGGGAATATTTAAATTCTCATCAAGTAGTAAATGATATAATAATATATAAATATTAAATATATATTTTAAAAGTCGGTTTTCGGATTTGATTCGATTGCGTAGCGCCCAATTGTCCTAGCCGGCGCTCCGGCGCTCCGGCGCTATTACACTAATAGAATTTTATTTTACAACGTTTTTATTAGCTCGTATTCTTGTTTGTCCGGTGGTTGTTTGTCCAGTACTAATCTTGCAATCGATTTTTAACTAACTTTCCGACTAATTAGACATTTGAAACTTTTAGAATATATCAGAACACGATGCCAATGCATTCTTTCAATACTTTTAGCCATCTTTAACCAGAATTGAATTCATTTCCAGTTAATTCTGTTTTGTATGAAAAGTTATTTCAGAAAAATCCGTAAAATTTAAAAGACTATTATTGGTTGCTAAGGGGGTGGTCCTAGCAACTAAATTATTAATATATACGTGCGTTACTATGGAAATCAAAATGAAATGTCAAAATGACATTTCAGTATTCTATATTTGTTTGTTTGTTTGTTTTTTATTTACATCATATCAAGTACAAGTTTGAGCATATTTAGCATAATAATTCAACAGAAAATTTAAAAACGTTGTATATAAAAAGTTATTTTTATCTTGCAATTATTATAATTACTTTTTGTGTGTTTCTTATATATTATATAAAGTGGCCAATAGTTAAAATTTGTCGCAATTGGTATGTCACCGCGTAGCATAGAGGTAATGCTCGGATGGGGCGTAAACCCGGGAGATGCAGGGTTCGATTCCCTGCCGGGGTGGCTTACTTTTTTCAAAAAAGATTTTTTCTATTGGTTATAATATATTTTCTCAGAAAGTGTTTTTCAAAATTCTGTATGTTGAATATTTCTTTATTAAAAAAATTGGGGCCTTGATTTTTTTGTCATATTAAGAGGACCGGACAATAAAAAAGTTTGAGAAGCTCTGAATCTAGAAAATTTGTAGACATGCAATGTCAGCTATTTCATGCTATTTCTAATGTATGTAACAGTGGCATGCGGTCCGTATTGTTGTAGATCGGAGCATCCCCAGAAATATTCAATATATTACTACTGTCGAACAAGATCTTCTTATCAACGTGTTAAAACAGTGAACGAAAAAACTCCTCCTACTAGGTTAATCGCACTTCAACTACAGTGACTTGCGGTTATTGCCTAGATCTTCTTGTCGGACAGTATCAATAATATTAATATAATGTTTTAGACTTTCACGGTTGTTTTTCATCATACTAGATTTTTGGGTTGTCACCGGGTGTACTTCTTTCTTCTTTCCTCGAGGAAACGCCGAAACGTCGAAGAATGAAAGAAGAAGTACACACGGTGGAAACCCAACAATCTATTACGATAATTATATTATTAATTTATTGCGCAATTTTATAATTATATTGACTAAAATATACTAACTTCGAATGGTTCAATGTATACATAGTTTGCAATTTTCTGAATATATTGTAATTATTGACATTTTCAATTTAAAATATTGTGGAAATGTATAGACTACCACCAGCAGGGACGCACCAAGGGTGTCTGCCGCCCTGGTACCAGCCCAAAATTGCAGTCCCCCAAATAAATAAAAAAAATTGCTTAGTGAAAATATAGCAAAACTCAAATAAAACTTGAAAATTTATTTTCTTGTCATAAAATATTCATAACAAAAATTGTGACACAAAAATTGTGACACAAAATATTATAATATTCTAAATTATTACTTGGAACGATCGATATGTATAGACGAATCACAGAAGCCCATATTTTTATAAAATAATCTATAATGACATTGAAAAGAACTTTTTTACTATTCGTGAATTAATATGCTTCTGAGACAAATTATTTTTTCTTGGAATATTGTACTGTTGTGACTCAATTTATTTTCTGATGACTGGTTCTTAGGACTTTTGACGCCTCTTAAATCCAGCCACCACCACAACAAACTACGTTACAAATTACTGCACGCCACTGATATGTAGGTGTTTGGATGTTTCTAGATTTGATTTTAAAATGTCTCCAACTTTATGTTTATAATATTATAAGCGCTTCAAAGAATTATCATTTTTTGTTTCTCTGATTACATTTTTATTAATTTCACCTCGATCTTATATTAGAAACAGATTCACCGAATGGCTGACATATAAACATAATATTACTATCTGTACACCTACCTACTATGATTCATTACAATATGGCAAAGTTCATGATATTACGTTCTGCATTTAAAATTTGATAATTTGAAAGAGAAAACAGTTGTATCTTTACAAAATGATATTATAACGTATTAAATTCTACATGTTTTTTTATTAATCGATAGTTCTTTCAGTTGTAACACCGTTATCGTGACTACAAAAATATTTTTTTCCTCTACCTTTTCTTTTAACTGAGACCTTGTGAGGTCTAAGAGATAGGTCTATAAGAGTAGATCTCGATTTCCTGGCTTATTACATTTCTAGGGTTGGGTCTTGTAAGTACATTAATGCCCTTTCCCACAATAATTATTTAATCTAACTAAATATGCTGCTAGAGCTATGAGCTGTTGAATTTACATTTATCTTCGCTTTTTCAAATAAGTCTTTCGAGAATAACAGCTAACAAAAATCATCTTGGGTTCAACAAAATATTGGGTTCAACAAAAAAAAGTTCATCATTTAACAGGATGTTCTGCTTGAAGTTATAACCTTGTTAGAATCGTTTGATAACACAACCGGTAAAATTAAATATAATTTATATTATCAATTTGAAAAACGGAGCTCTACCAAATAAATCATAACTTAATTGAACATACCTACATAATTTTGAAAACACTTCTTAGAAAATATGATATAACCAAAATAAAAAATCTTTTTGAAAAAAGTAAGATACCCCGCAGGAATTGAGCCTCCATCTCTCGGGTTTCACGCCCATACACATATAGCGCTATGCTAAAGGCACCATACTTAATAACGACCAATTTTAACGAATGGGTCTTAATACTCTCTGAAGTGCTTCCCAAATTGAGCTACTATTTGGCGATTGGCTTTTGTTAATTAGGTAGTTGAATCTGTCAGAAAAACATCTCAATTAGGTAATTTATTCACTAGTTGCCTAAAAGCATAATTTGAAAAGATATTAATTAACACAATAATGAAGAAATAAACAAGAAAAACATAAACACGTGTTTTAAATATTTTGTTTTGAGATTGATTCAATTAAATACTATCAAGTGTGACGTCATCGTTGTAGTGTCATAATAAAAAAAATCGAAAGTGATTTATTTGTATCTGTGTGCGAGATTGTTTTAATGAAATCGAGAGTGTATCGAAATTTACACCTGTTGCATTCACCTGAATTCACGATAAATCTTGATATAAAAAGAGACCTGTTTTTCATATAGACATAAATACTATGATCATTTAATTTAATTTATTTTACATATAGTAAGCATAACAAATTGTAAATTGCGACCGTTCACAACATGACATAAAACAAAGAAAATAAAGGTTATCGTATTTTTACTATAGTAGCAGGGTTATAAGAATAGTAAACATTGACTTATGTACATCGATCGAGTCTATTTATAATATATAATATATTATATTAAACATAGCCCACGTAAATTCACCTGACGCAAGTGGAATATGTCGCAATTAAGTTTGACTCCTTTCGCAGAGTTGTCTATGTGCGTGGGCGCGATACCCGAGTGATGCAGGTTCGATTCCTGCGGGGTGTCTTACTTCTTTCAAAAAGATTTTTTCCATTGGTTATAAATAATATATAATCAATTAATACTACTAATATGCACATAATGCAGTTACTAATTTACAATTTACTATCAATATTAATTAGCCATTAGCACGCCACTCATTATTACGAATATTTTGACACGTAAACATTTAGGCAGTAAGGGTTTTTCAACATCTTTGATTCGTGCACTTGCAACACCGGCGGATCGCGGCTAGTGAACAACCTTTAAATACTCGAAAACATATTTTGAATACGTATCAACGGCAATAACATATTAATTGATTTTATTAATTCAAATCGAGCTACTGTGCATGTTCAAAAATGTAAATTATTGTACCGAGGAACCGGTTAAAATCTTTTTTTAATCACACTCTTAAAAAGTGTAACTACGGACGTCAAATACGTCACAATCGCATTAGATAAAAATCATAGGACCAAAATCGTATATATTATACATCCAGTTGGTAACATAAAAAAAAGTTGATTTCGATGTTTGCTCCCATTCAAAATTATATATTACAATCCATAACAAGAATATTGATTGGGTTTTTGCATTTTTTATGATTGTTATTTATATGAACTAAATTGAAATAAATTCTTATAATTTCTTATTCTATATAATCAGCTACGTTTAGGTCTCACGATGGCGTAGTTATTTAGAGCAGTGCTTATTCAGGCTTTGCCACATGCGGACCACTGAAAGTAGGAGAAATGTTTCGCGATCCGCTAACGCAGAAATAAAGAATATTATAGCGCCTACGATGACTGCGCGGCTTAAGCGTCGTCATATAGTGTCTTGGGTCCCAGGTTTGAATCCTGTGTTTGGCAAGTACCTACAGATTTTGTTTTTCAATTTGTGTATGAGTCAGAGTATGGACCTAATTGGTTGAGCAAGTGGCTGACATCCATTTCTCGAAAAAAAAAAAAAAAACAAAATCTGTTAATACAAACCTCCACTATGTGGAGGCACATATGATCTTATTAGGATCGGACATAGTCAGAAAAAAAATATATATATGTTTTTTAACAATTTCTTATCAATAACTCAGTGGGTAACTTTCAAAACTGGACATGTCCCACATATGCCGAAAATGAGTTATTATCGGAATATCATTCTATAACCTCATACACACTTTGTTGACTTTCAAAAATAGCCGCAAAACACCAATTTCACATTGAAAAGAGGTTTCAAAAAGTAGGATGACATTCAAATAGGGACACGTCCAACGTTGTTGACATTCGAAATGAGACATGTCACTTTCAGCTAATGGCGGGACTGTATGGAGTCATGTCATACAATCTGACAGTTTGGTTTTTGTCGCGTGCGTATTTTTGCTCTATGTTTTGATTTGAAAAGTTCATTTATCCCTGAGGAGTGAATAGTGGACATGTCAAGTTTTGAAAAATAATGAACTATGTGTTAACGAAGTTTAAGTCATTATGTAAACACATTGTTAAATATAATTAAATACATACTTAATAAGAAAGTATATGCAATTATATTTTTTTAATAATCGTGAGCAAACGACGATTTCCTCGAATCTGAAATTAGCACCTCGTTATGATAATGATTCGATTTTTTAAAAATTGTTTCCGATTTTGCCGCGTTTTGGATATAGTGTTGTTAACAATGAGGATGCGTGTATTTATAAATTAGTTGTACAATAAGTCCTTGCATGTTAATAATATTACCCGGACACCACTTGCTGATTATTATTGATCGGTCACGGGAAGTGCGGAAATCACTAATCATAATATTTCACTATTTCGTCAATTATTATCCGACACAGCTTAAAGGTGCAAAAAAAAAATACCATTAGGTACGTTACTTTATTCGAATATTATTGTAATAAAAACTAATATAATTTATTTAATGAACCATTCTTTGATTTTTTACAACGTTTTTATTAGCTCGTATTCTTGTTTGTCCGGTGGTTGTTTATCCGTTACAAATCTTGCAATCAATTTTTAACTAACTTCCCGACAAGCTAGACATTTGAAACTTTTAGAATATATCAGAACACGATGCCGATGCATTCTTTTAATACTTTTAGCCATCTTTAAGTAGAATTGAATTCATTTTCAGTTAATTCTGTTTTGTATGAAAAGTTATTTCGGAAGAAATCCGTAATCCAATCCACTATTATTGGTTGCTAAGGGGGTGGTCCTAGCAACTAAATTATTAATATATACGTGCGTTACTATGGAAATCAAAATGACATTTCAGTATTCTATATTTGTTTGTTTGTTGCAAAATAGCAAAAAAATGATTTGTTGACAATTGCCTTATTTGTCCTAAATTATTAATACATAGAATTGTCAAGTTTATATGATTCAACAGAAAAATTAAAAACGTGGTATACCTATAAGAAATTCTTTTTATCTTGTAATTATTTTATAAAGAAGTTGGTAAGTCGATAATTTAGGTATATATAGTTAACAACGGATATATAAATATGTTTTTTTTTTTTTTTTTTTTTTTTTTTTAAAAAAAAAAAATATAAATATGTATCCCAAAAAAAACAAGGTCATCCGATATATAGAACATGCACATAAAACACAAAGAAATTAGTACCTTATGCCTGATTTTAGAGTGCATGTCAAACTTCAAATTATTGCAATTACTTGTGTGTCTCTGATAATTATCTTAGGAAGCGAGGACATCCGTTGTTTGTTCTGCCAAGGTGCAGAACTAACCTGCCATTAGTAATACCAATTGGGATGGCAATAACCATGTTTAACGTAATCGCTTAAGATATTGATATATTCCACTTACGTGAGGGTGAATTTAGGACGGACGTTGTTTTATAAGTTTTTAAGATAGGGTCTTTCACTCTATGTGCTTCCATCTACGGTAATTGTGCCGCAAATACCGTCATGAGCTTTTATTATACGAAAACAGTTTATTCCATGTAGATAATAATTGTATATAATATAATAAATACCTTTTTCTATCGGCGCATAGGCCGATAAAATTGAAATTTTAATACATTTGATGCATCATTGTCACAAACTAAGATTATAGGTTAGGTTAGGTTTGGTTTGGTATAAAAAGAAAGTTATAAAATCTCCTGATGGAACATTTACCCCATCTACTATTATTTTATTTCTTATTGTATTATTAACTCACATTGTTCTGTATTTTTATTTGAAAAATTGTAAACGCTTATTTTATGTCATGTTGTGAACGCTTTAAATTTATAATTTGTTATGTTCATTAAATTATGTAAAATAAATAAATATGAATTAGAATTTTAATAACATGATTTCAAGACATACTCTCTTTTGGCAATAACCCAGTGTTTCCCAACGTAGGGCGTACACCCCAGGGGCAATTTGAATGTTTTGGTGTGCAAAAAGGTCGTCTTGAAAATCATTTGAAGACGAAGCATAGCACAAGAATCGCACTAATTTTCTTCTAAGTTGTATATGTAACGCAATGTACATATTTACTTAAGAAAGTTAAATTAAAAATAGCATTGCATATGTGCATTCTTTGTTTGAAGCAATTCATTTTTTTCAGAATTAATTAGGTAACTATAAATTTTTTATTATTGGGGTATGGAGATATTTGAAGCGTTCAAGTGGGGCTTAGCAGAAATAAGGTTGGGAAACACTGCAGTAACCCCACGTCATGTTATGTAGTATCCTCGATTCTGGTTATCCCGGTCCGAATGTGGTTTGTCGGCTATCAAACTTTAAAACCCGACATACATACCTACAACCCGATTGGTAGGCGTCTGGCATCATTTGAAAAACGTTCTAATCTGTATTTCCATTAAAAATAATTAACTTAAAAAATATATTTCCATAATTCATATTATATAGTTTATATTATAATATGGTCAGTATTTTATTTATCGATTAGACTCGATGAGTGATGATTTAAATTACGTAGGTATTATTAAATTTAATGATATTATGCTCCATCCATTATCTTTTCAGACCAAATAAGAACAAATGAGTGTTAGTGTTCAAATATTATTTGAAAAAAAAACAAAACTAAAATAGTAACCTTTTTTGTTGATTTATTCATTGTGCTGATCACCAACCTTGTTTTTTATAAATAATTCATAACTGAAATAAATTTAATCATGTAGGTACGACGTACGTCATTCACTGTATATAAATATCAAATATTATATTTAAAAAAATCACAGTCGTATTTTATAATAGGGGTTGCGCACTCCCAGTGGGTACGACATGTCATTTCTTCTTCTTAATAACTCATTTAGTGCTGACACCGCGACAGGCGCGTTTGCGTAAGATGGCCATTATATATAATTAACATGATATTTAAATGTGGTAATTAAATATTAATTAACCGGTCAGCAGTGATTGTGTTATAATTAATATATAATTAAAAGATTCACTAAACCCATTGTCAGTATTAATTACACATTTTTTCAATAATCCGTTGTTAACTCTAAATACCTAAATTAACGACTTACCACCTTTTGGTAGGAACCCCACGATTATTATAAATGTACCTCATAATATGCACAATATTGTTATAACAAAATAATAATGGGAATAAAAAAAACTGAGTTTTTCAAGCTAGAGATTTTTAGTAAAACTATTTCATAATTTACGTTTTTCTTAGTAAAGGAACAATACAATTATTATGACAATTTATTCATTGAAATCAGAAAAAGATTTTGCTTATTAGTTGTTGACATAAACGTTATATTTATAATTCTAATCTAAATTATCTTTACATTTAACGAAAACCAATAAAAATCATTTTTTAGATATCCATTTTTATATTTATTTTTTTCAAATCATCTGCTCTCACGTGGTATACTCTCCAATCCTGATATTCTGGAAAATTTGAATTTTTATGCACCTATCAATTACATGCGTGGTCGCAGCCATGACCTATTTTGGGTGAAAACTGTTTCCTCGTGTCAGGCTCACCAGGCACTGATAGCGAGGGCTGTGCGGCTGTTCAATGCACTCCCTAGAGCTATAGACATTGTTAGCGATGCAATGTGTATATTGTTTTTAAAAGTCTATTTAATTGTTTAATTTGTATTTTTCTTGAATTATTGTTGTTTTTTTTATTTTATTTCTTTTGCTATAAAATTATTTTTTGCTTTGTTTTTTTTCTCTACTAAATTGATTTATCTGTACTTTTTATTCTAAATGTCATGTTGTTGTTATGTTGTGAACGTCTTGAGTTAATAATTTGGGTACAAGTCAGTTATGGGGAAGCCAGCACCAAACAAATAGCTGATATACTAGAATATATGTTGGGTTGGGTTAGTTTAGGTTAGGTTAGGTTAAGTTCGGTTAGGTTTTCATTCTTGAATTCATAAATTTCACCAAAATCGGCTATGACAATAATTAGTGCGGTTCCCGCCTGGCTTCCCTATAACATAATTTGTTATCTGCTCAATGTCTCTTTTTTTAAATAAATAAATAAATGATTAATAAACAAAATGGTAAATATTTTATTATTCTCAAAACAATAGTTCACGTACTTAATGGATTTTCCTTGTAGGTACTATGCCAACGAATTATATCTTATCTGTAGACCAATAGTTGCTTGGTATATGAAACCAAGCGCGGATTTGTCATAAAAAATAAATCTCCGTAATTTAAATGCAAGGCCATAGAAAACATGTATACTTCCGTGCAGTATCTACCTGTAATAGCGCATTGCATACGGAAATATATATACAAACAACGTCCATATATACATGCATGAGTAAATAAATAGACAGTTAAATTGGCCGGAAAAAAAGGGAAAGTGAATAAATAGGCATTTACTATTGACGAAGCGATGTTTAACATAGTGCGGATGGCACACTTTTTGTGTTTGTTTTGAATACAGGTAGTTGACAACTGTGAATGGGTACTTAAAACAAATTTATTGGTCGTTGGAATTGGTATTACGAGTGATTTGATTGGTGCGTTACAGCAAGGGTAACGACCTCGAAAATATTTACAAAAATATTATTTAAAGGCATTGCCGACTCAAGTAGAAAGCCGATACATTCACAACGACTGGTCCTTCTTTTTCCGCCCCTCCCGTTGTTGTATATGTATGAACTGTCATTGTTCTATAGAGTGCTCATACTGACGCGTCTGCAGTGTTCACACAGGGAATGGTTTGATTTGAATAGATAAGTTACATGATAAATAATACACTAGCATTAACACACCTTCTATAAATGTAATGCTACATATTTTTTGGATATCGATATTACCACCGGTTTTAGTGTGAAGGACTAGTCTTACTTTGACAGCTGATGAATAACAGGAATGTATATTATTTATTAATAACACTGATAGTTAATATATTTGATTTGAGATTTTTTTATAATTCAATTTGAAACGAGAAAGGGTGAATCAATATGTCAAGCAATCTGGGATCTTATTTTGACAGCTGACAAGTGGACCACTCATTACTTGTGCAAAAAGTTATTCTCAGGCTTTTAGGCTTAAAATTGGCGGTGATAAAGGTCATGTTTTTACCGTTAAAATTTAGCAATTCGTAATTATTTTGACTTATATAAAGTCCTTTATGTCGTAGGTATGTGTTTTCAATGAAAATATTTGATACATTCCAAAGATTAACGGCGTTTACTCAAACGTGATTTTATTAAAAATTACAAGTGGAACACAGTGTTTTATATTTTCGTGTCCTTCATTGTTGAGGATCGTGGCTCATTTTAAATGTCTTAGTTATACCTCTCTAAAAATCCAATCCCAACCAAATATGATGATCGCTGGATCTGGACGTTGCCAACTGGATGACACCGACTTGACGCCGGAAAAGCTTAATGAAATGCGTGAAGAAATACACGACAAACGTTATGATTTTTCAAGCAATCATTTAGAATTGTATACTGTGTTAAATCTAATCTAAAAATTTTTTTCAACATTTTCATATACATAGTTGGTTTGGTGCTTTGGCTTGGTGATTCGGCGCCGAGACAATTAGGCGCTACGCAATCGAATGAAATTCGAAAATAAATAGACGTTCGTGAATTATAGGAACTTTAAAAATATTTATTTTATACTTATATTATTTGTATATATATATGTTTATATATTATTATATTATTTGACACTTAATGAGAGTTAAAATATGCACAAGTAAATAATCATTTAATTGTGCAAATGTTTAAGTTCCATCGAGAAGAGAGGTATTTTAGTTTTATATAAAGCATCGGGCATAGTAATTCACAATAAAAAAAACATTATGTTAAGAGCAAAATGAATTAACACTTCTTCTAAGTAGTAGATAGAAACTTATTAAACTTCCTCGTCTACTTTATATATCAAATCGTAACGAATGTCTATTTATTTCATTCGGCAGTGCGGCGCCCATTTGTTCTGGCGTCCAGTTTCCCCAGTGCAGATAGTGCCTTGGGGTGATTTCATTTTAATGTGAACAAATAGAGTTTTTTTTTAAATAAACTTTCTCTAAATTTACTTACTATAAAATTTTCGATCAAATGAATGAAAATGTTGCCACAAGAATGCGTGATAAGGAGAAAATATTACGGTCATAAAAAAAAAGTTAAATATCGTTACTATTTATTATTAAGAAAAATATACAATTATTGGTTCTTTTTTTTCAATATTTGGAAGCAAATTTGTGATGTTTCTCTTAACACGACTTTTAAAAAGCTCTGTACATTTTGATAACCACTCTAAAAATCATAAAAATAATAAGCTTCTAAGTATTAACATAAATAGGTAACGCAATGTGGCATAGCAAGGTGCATGCTAGACATGACGCGTAAAGATAACAAAATAAACCAATATATAAGGAAGTAGAAAAGAAGACGCGATGTTGTTGAAGTCGCTAAGTAGATGAAATGGCAATGGGCTGGCGTGTCGCTCGACGAGTTGACAACCGCTGAATAAATGCCGTCTTATGGTGGTACGGAAGAGGCACCAAACGCCCAAAGAGACGCCATAAAATCCGATGGATAGACGAACTCATGAAATTCGGTGGATGTACGTTGCAGCAAAGAACTAGTAAAGTGGATGGAGCTAGGGGAGACCTTCATTCAGCAGTGAATTGACCTCGGCTGTTGGTGATGATGATATATTTTTTAAAAGATTTCTAATTCACGCTGCATTTTTTTGCATTTCACTAATAAATATTTCCAGTTGAAGTCGATTTCAAGAATATTCTAGTAAAACTAATGTTGCAACAACGTTGAAAATTACCATTTTATTTTAATACGTAAAACATCACAGGTAATCAGAATATAAATTGAGTTATTTAGCATTTTTAAAGATATTACAAAATTGTATTTTTCTTTGTGAATGGACGTGCAACTAATCATTTGAGATAATATAGAATTTTACTATTAACAACAAACGCTGTTACTAACAACCAAAGACCGCTTCAAACGTTTTTATTGCAATTTAAATCTATTTCTCAATACAGTCTTTTAACAATTCAGTATTGAGAAATGTTTTTGATACACAGATTTTCGTATTCACTCTACGTTTGACAATTTAAAATACTCATAAATAAGACAATGCGTCTTTATTATTGTCAATTTCATATAAATGGAAGCACACTCGAGCTGACAACATTTTGAAAGAAAATAATAGCTTTAGGATGTCAACTGTCCCGTATCGTTTGCCATAATGTATTACAAATTACATTTAATCCGAAATTTTACTTTCATAATATCAAATTAAATTTGGCACAACGTTTTTTGGTGTCCATTGTTGTTGACGCATGAGATGTTTTGGTCATTTATTTAATTCGGTTAAAACGGAAGGGAACCACAATCAAGGGCTGCAATAATTTGACATGGCCGTATTTTGCAATTAGGCCGGAAATATTTTGACATATTTATTACTGCAACAAGTAATTAAAATAATTAAATCTCATTTTTAATTATGTTTTAGCAAGCGGTTCTATGGCTGGTTTGTGAATTGACAGTGTCACCATCACGATAATACATCGGTGACGTTTGTAAACAGATGCCAGTGGCAAAGACGCCATACTAAGAAATTATTTAAATTTAAAGCCTACCTTCTTAAGAAAAATATTTTTTAATTGCATATTGACGTATTTATATAATCCCTCAGTTGTTTTTTTCGACCATGTCCGATCCTAATAAGATCATATGGGCCTCCACAGAGTGGAGGTTTGTATTAACGGATTTTGTTTTTACGAGAAATGGATGTCAGCCACTTACTCAACCATTAGGTCCATACTCTGACTCATTCATAAATTTAAAAATAATACGAGTACGTCTTGTCAGACCCCGGATTCAAATCTGGGACCCACGACCGGCACGAGGCCATCGTTGCGTATAGTTGTTTTATATTCTATAAAAATAATTTAATTTGTCAACGACATCTATCGTATATGTAGGAATGTATTATACAGATTACAGAACAATCTGCAAAGGTTTTTTCGTATGGACTTTACGTGATCTTAGTAAGTCTGTCGCATTGTATGAAATATGGTAGGCTTCTATCGAATAGCCTAAAAGCTTTGTGCATAATATTGTTGTTATGACTGCACTTTGTCCAAGATAATTAATAATTAGATATTTCAAAAAAAATCAATGAAATTTAATCACATATATTTAAATAAATATACCTAGATGATTTTAAAAAATAAAAAATAATTTTATCTAATGATTTTTCATACGTATGAAAATAAATAATTTAAACTCATCGCTCAATTTTATGTCGTCAGTGAGCTTTTGAATTTTCATCGAATTGGTGTATCGTTGTCATTAGTGTTTACCTATTCATTATTAGTAATATCGTATTATTTTCTTATTTCCCATAAGCATACCTAACAAGTGTATTCTTTGTCTCAGATCTTTACAGCCTACCCCTTTCCAAAAGTCACCCTTCGCGCATAATGGTAAAAATAATATATTGCAAAATTTGTGGAAACTTGTCACGAGAGGACTCGAGAAAAAACTAAGATGCATCATGACGATGTTGTATCGGAAATATATGGTTGTAAATTAAAGACCTTCCAACCTCTTTGGGTCGAATAGTACTGACATAAAATTCATGTCTAAATATAACACGGTTCTTGTCGGTTTACAGGAAGCCAGCAGCAAACAAAATTTGAAAATAGCCGATATACTGGATTATTTGTTAGGTTAGATTAGGTTTTCATACTTGAAGGAGCATTATTGTCTGCAATGCTCCACGAACAACGCGTAATTTTTTCATCTCGGTGCTATAGAGATGATCGTATACTGCAGTGGCGAAGGGTGGAGGTAGGCTGTAAGATTCGATATAAATAGTGCACACGAAACTTTCTCAGTCATGCGTATTTATTTTCATTGACATAAGACTACAATTTACAGATGGTGTAGGCCAGTTCTTAAAAATCAATTAAAACCTGCCTAAACCAAACCATAATAGTTATGGTATATTTTTCGCGATACGACAAAATTATGCACACTTTTCTATTCATACTTATTTGTTTTCGTTCGATTAAGAATACATATTAAACATATTGTTGGTTCATTTTTTTAAATACCTAAACCAAACTATAATAGATAAAATATATTATTCTATATATAAAATATCCAAAGTTATGTATGATTTAATTGCATAATTTTAGATATTTTATAGATAGACGAGTATTTTTGAATATTATCATTATTTATTATGGCTTAGTTTTATCAGGGTTTAATTGAATTTTAAAAACTAACCAACATCATATGCAAATTATAGTCTTATTTCAATAAAAACAAATACGTATGACTTACAAAGTTTAATATGTACCCTTCGCCACTGTCGTATAGTATACGGTTATATCTTTCCGATAAGAAAGCTCACGGCGAACTGTGTTAAGGTGAAATATAATACGTAAAATTTATATGTAACCCTTCTATCGAAGGATGACTACTAAATCGCAGTATACTGTACACACAGATTACACATGGCCAGTCGTAGCACCGGAAGTTAATTTTCCAGGAAAAGTCTTCTACCTACTGTTCTGTTACCCTTCACCTTTCGCTGCATAATGACAAATCATACTTCGCATCATGGAAAATTTACACTTTAATAGTTTTAATAAAAAATGTAACCTTGTCATGTTTTGATCTTTTGTAAGCTATGAGGGATTTGCAGCCACCCTTCTAGCCAACATTCTGCAATTAAGTATGTATTGTAAATATTAAAGTCTTAAAATTAATTAATTAGATCTCCGAGACTCTATTATATTAAAATAAAAAAAAACTTCTTCTTATTCTTCGACCATATCCCCCCCTTAGTTGGATCATATGGACACCACGAAGCGCCTCCAAGAATCCCTGTCGCTCGTCAGTATTCTTGCTTCGTTCCAGGTCAAACCAGTATACCGTAGCTCCGCCGTATACACTCTATAGATAGTATTTAGCGGCCTTCCAGGACGCAGGAATCTGGTCGGCTTGAAGAAAAGGCAAGCCAGGTTGAGGTTCGTAGCCTCTTCACTCTCAGCGTGATGAGAGGCTGCTTGGTGCGTTCTCTTATCTCCTCGTTGCTCCTAAAGTCATACCACCGCACACCCAGTATCCGTCGCAAACATCTGTTTTCGAAGCTCAGTATACGGCTGCTCTGAGCCTTCGTAAGGTGCCATGATTCGCTACCGTAAAGCAGCACCGTCAGAATGCAAGCGTCAAATAGGCGGCATTTAGTTTTGACCGAGTACAATCATAAGTCACAGACACTCCGAATCGAGTTGAATGTTGCTCCAGCCATTCCCATTCGGATAATGAGCTCTTTCTGCAAAATTCCATCTCCCGTGATGTGTCCCCCAGGTACTTGAAGCTGTCGACGCTCCCGATGTTTTGTCCGCTGTTAATCAGAGGGAAATCTGGATACAGTATAGAACAGTATATTAAAAAGAGTGTTATGATATATTACCTAACTCTCGTAATGAAATCCTAATATTTAGCTTTCTGTCACCCATTTTAAACTATCCCCTAAAAGTCCATTTATGTGTTAATAAATTCAGCAGATAATATTACAGTCTTCATCTGTCATGTCCATGCAAAAATAAAATCGTTTCGATGCCTTGAATATTGTTATAGCCGCGTCAAAATGACAAACTATCGTTTTATGACCGTTTCCGATAAAAAAAATATTCGTATAAATTCTCCATAAATGTCACGTCATGTAAAAGAAATATTTAAAATATTTTTATTTCCTAACCACATTTTTTTTTTAGAAAATATTGACTAATCATGACTAATGTGATAAGTTCACGGTTATAATTTCACAATTATTTGGAAATCGAGAGATTTACTATCTGAAATATATTTTATAATATTATGTTAATTGAGTTTTAGTCGCATGTTTGTTTGATCAATAAAATATAGATAACTTTCATTTATCTAGGTTAAATACTAACAAATAAAAATTGTCAATTTTTTTAACAAAAATCTATACTAATGCTTTCAAAATATTTGCCTTTTATTCTGCTTCTTGACTATTTGCACCAAGCAAAAAAAATAGTTTTTATTTTTCTGATTATTTCTTCAGTTATAACAAAAAAATAACAAAATAATTGTTATCGCTAAATAAAGCTTTTGCCACCTACATAGGCAAAGCGACGTATTCTACACTAATATTATAATAAAAGTGTCTGATTTAGAAATGTTTTGATTATTTCTATGAAACCTAAGCATACAATATAATTTTGTTAAAGGCGAATCCTCTGCCTACCAGAGGCACTTAGCGGAAAATACGTAGCTTACAATTTTTGATTTTTTTTTTGATAATTTACAAATTAAATTGTTTTATGAAATATGACGTATCTTAAAACATTAAAAAGAAGAATATATCTTATTGCCTGTCAAAGATAAAATTATAATTTTAAAAAAATGTGATCTTTTTTCTTCTACATATAATTTTATGGTCATATTTATTATTTAAATTTAGTTTACATATTAAGTTTTCTATTTTGTCATGAGGAGATTTTTGACTAATTCATAGTTTTTTTATATTTATTTAAACATTTTATTTTACGATTTTTATATAAATATAAATGTGTATAACATGAGACATGATGACATGAAACGGCAAATAATTTTCAACTATAGGTGCGACGAAATTTGGACTCGCTGGCAATCGGAGAGCGAAAGTCGAGCTGTGAACACGTCAATTTGTTTCGTGATGGCGACGGTGGTATTAATTCTTAAATCGTGTGAAGATGACTAAAAAACGTTACCCATTTACTTGAAAAAGAAAACATGTCAATTAATATATTATTATTGTTACTAATAGAACAATAAACAGAACATGAAATGGACGCATGTTTAATTTTTATGACAAATTATATTTCGTTCGACACGCGTCATTTACACAATCCGCGCATCGCCTAGTCACGATCTTTTTAGACATTGCCCCAGCTGAGGTATAGCCTTAATGAAACTCGCATAGTTCATAGATGAAATTAATAATTGGTACCAATTTAATGTTTTAATAACTTACTAGCAATAGCCAATGTTTACGCATAAAATATTAAAAAAACAGATATAATATTATACAATGAACAAATAAAAAAATAGTTTTAGTTTTTTGGCTTTAATATTACGCAGAACTTTTTGGGAAAGTCAAAATTCGTCAACCTGTCAGATCAAGGAGTTTTGAGGTTACTTCTTTATAGCCATACGTAAGGATCCAATTGTGATCTTCCATGATTTAGCACAATATATTAAGTACGTTATAAGTTATGTGTGCTACAGGTTCTTATTGCATTAAAAACACTAATGAAGCTTTGCAAGATTAATAGAAACCTGATTAATAATGTTTACCAAATTTCTGATTTATACGGTAATTCAGCTGGCGTCTTGTAATAATAATAAAATTGTTGGTAGACAACAATATTCAGTAAATAAATCTTTCTTACATAACATGTCTCATAAATAACGACACGATTATAAATCTACATGAAATAAAATATTAAAAAAAAACTGTCTGTGACACACTGTACCATGGGTGCTCAACCAAAAGTAACTGAAGAAACATTTAGCCGTTATGCATTATGAATTTTTACAATATGTTTCTTAGCTCGTATTCTTATTTGTCCGGTGGTTCTTTGTCTAGTGGTTCTTTGTCAAGTGGTTCTTTGTCCGGTACAAATCTTGCAATCGAATTTTAACTAAATTTCCGACCAGCTAGACATTTGAAACTTTTAGAATATATCAGAACACGATGCCAATACATTTTTTTAATACTTTTAGCCATATTTAAGTAGAATTGTTCTTTAAGTAGAATTCTGTTTTGTATGAAAAGTTATTTCAACACCATTATTGGTTGGTAGGGGTCTGGGGTCCTAGCAACTAAACTACGTACTACTACTATATACGTGCGTTACTATGGAAATCTATATAGCATGTCAAGTACAAATCTTTTTGATCGTTTAAGCTAGCCAAGTCAAGTTTATATGGTTCAACAGAATTTAAAAACGCTGTATTTTTATCTTGTAATTATTAAATAGATTATATTGCTTTTCGTATTTCGAATTCAATACAAAATCATTGACATATTAATGCATGCAAAATGTCTGATCATAGAACTAATTCCATTATTTAGTAACTAGATTAATATTTACTTATTTACATACAGTAATACATATAGTAATAAGATCATTATTTAAAATCAGCATTCGTGCATATACCTACATCATTTTTTTAGAATTATTAATAACTATGTCCTTGCTTTTTCGTACAAGGTACACATATACATCGTCAGTAATGCCAATTGGGAGGGCAATAACTATGTTTAATCAAATCGCTTCGGATATTGATATATTCCACTTACGAGAGGGTGAATTTAGGTGAGATTGTTTTATGAGTTTTTAACATAGGGTCTATCAACCTAGTTTACTCTGTGTACTTCCATGTAGTTTTATTTTTATTATTTTATTACTTATTGTATTATTAACTCACATGCCCTGTATTTTTATTTGAAAAATTGTTAACACTTATCTTATGTCATATCGTGAACGCTTTGAAGTTATAATTTTGTGTTATGTTCATTATATGAAAAATAAATAAATTTGAATTTGAATATATATTCTGCCAATGCGGCTGTAGGTAACAGCAATTGTGGGTTTACGGACTTTAAGACTCGTGGCACTCACTGATTTTGTGATCCACGCTTGAATATGACAGTGATGATACACAAAGTGTTTTTTTTGCGTATATATTTGTACTATTATCTGATTGAGTGGTTAGAGTAGAGGCCCCTTTGATGCTGTAATATTTTAGGCTCAATTTGTTAAAAATACGAATGTTTTTAAGATTCTTACAGCACTCGAAATGAAATGGAGCGCTCGATGATTTTACTAAAATATTAACATAGTTGTCTAAATTTATGAGTATTTTATAAAAATAAATGTTAGGTTTTTTTTTGTTTTATGGCCGATCTAGCTCAGACGGTCAAATTATTTTCCTACGAGATTTTATTAATCGGAACGGCGCTCCGGTGCGTTCCGGTCCATTTCGAGCCCTGTAGTTCCTATAATTTAATAATTGTGTGACTGATTTGAACTGTTTCGAGGCTCCCTTTTAAATCATTTAATTAATCGATTGCGTCATCTTCGTCAAAGAAAATCGCCGCTGGGTAAATGTTTGATTTAATAGAGTTTGTTAAAAAAACTTAAATGGCAATGGACAAGAAGATCACTGTACAGTAATTATTCTCGTCATCCAGCTCAGCACAACTATTCTTAATAGTTAACACTTTAGCACGTTGACAGTATTTTCATTCGTCCAAATTAACACGGAGGCAGCAATTCCATACACAAGGCGGTTATGAGCGGTTATTTCCAATAATTGGTAAATTCGTAATACGGTAAAAATTTAAGTTGGTAGACATGTCGTCTGAAATACGTCTCGTATTTGCGGACCTCGGTCAAATTCGGGTATGTCCGTGTTGGCTTATCTATGTTTTTTCCACCAGAACCTCGAAATGCTCAATTTTTTAAAAATTGAAACGTCAAACAACAATCTACAATTTTATTAGTCATGTCATTGCAGTGTGTATTCAAAAAAATACGTTACTACTCGCCACTTGATATTTTTTGTAAGCTCATTGGGAACTATAAATTGAGGCGACTACTGTCACCCGTGACATAGATTATTTTTCAAAACAGTCGCATCTCAATTTACAATATGTAGGTAATTGACATACTCTATCTCGCTCTAAAAGTTAACACAGCCAAGAGAGGGGGTGTCAAAAGTTAGCATTTTTGACAGTTAACTTATTGTAATAATTAACTGTCTGAATAGTGAATACATACAGTGATATGTTAGAATAGCCTCGCATTTAGAAAGTGTCCAAACTAGCCGATAGAACGACGATATAGTTGAGTTCTAATATTATTGGAACTAATGATGTTATATTAGGAACGTAATGAACAAACTTTGAGAGGTTTTTCATCCAGCAATGGATAGGCACAGGTCTATGAAGCTGGTATTAATTAATTTAATATTATATTTGCACTTCCTTGTAAATGTCTTGGAAGTCAATCGCTATGCAAATTAAAGTAAAAAAGTAGCTCTCAAAATAAAAAAGGTTGACCAACCCACTGTACCAACGTATTTTGAAGTGGGTATTGTTTGAATTAATACTACATAGAAAAAAAGTTAAATAAAATATTGACCTCGGATACTTTCACAGTTTTTTTTTATCAATCATACAATACGGCGAAGAAAATAATATTGATTGAAAGAATATTGTCAATTATTATTGTCGTAGTAATAAAAATGATACTTATGACACGGCGCCATAAAATGTTTAGAGAAAAGATTAAAAATATCCAATTTTCTGTGAGATGATCTGATGATCTTGGTAAAAGCAAAAATAGATTATCTTGGATACGTAAGTGTCTCAATGTCCAATGTGTTAGTGACGTCTCGCTCAAGGCCTGAACAAAAACGATGCGCAAGTGCGAGTGAGAAAGTATTCGGCACCCTTATAATCTCTACGACACGCGCTAGAGTAAGATAAAAGGTTTACAGATGTGTGAGATGTTTTGCTACGGTGTCGCCGCCAAATCTTAGTTTATTGCTTAACTAAGCGTCGATAACCTGCGAGCGTGTGTTGCTAAAATTGCTATTTTTGTGTTAAACATAAAGTCAGTGGTAAATATTTTTAGTTAATTAAGTTGAAAAGATGGTTCTGTGTGTTGTATTAAAATGTGGTAACCGTAATGATAAGCAAGAAGATGGTATTATGTTTCATAGGTAAGTTGATACATGTTCGTGATAATTTATTTGTATATTATTATGTATTTTAATATCAAGTGACCTAGTGTTTCTTTAAAATAACTTAAATTTTAGATATATTTACCTAGTGGTTGAATTTTGACCGCTTAAAAATGCTATATAACGTATAAAAAATATAAAACTATATTTTAATTCTGAGCGTCTAGTGCGAGTACTTTGGGCGAGTACTAGCGAAATAGTCTATGGTCTCAAACATTTGTATACGAATGCGTTCCCTCGCGCACAAACCAAACGCACGGCACGCAGCTTCATTTAGCAATGCAATGGGTGGCGTCTAGATGTATCTATAGTCTAAGATCTCGCTAGTGCGTAGTATTCTTGAATATGGGTCTATTATCTGGAGTCCTTATAAAGTTTCCTACAAGCTTATTTTAGAGCGCATCCAAATTAAATTTCTTCAATGTCTTTTTTGTTTTAAGACATATAGCTATTTTCCTTTTAATAATTCGTCAAACGATTATTTTCCGACTGCCTTTCTACAAGGCATGCTCACTTTTTACTCTTTTGAATCTCGTAGGTCACCTATGCTCTCACGTGGGATGGTTTCTAATCCTGGCGTCCTAAAGAATTTCAATTTATATGCGCCTGTCAGTTACCTACGTGGTCGCAGCCATGACCTATTCTGCGTCAGAACTGTTTCCTCTAGTCAAGCCTATCAGGCACCATTAGCAAGGGTGCAAGACTAGTAAATGCGCTCACTAAAAATATAGACATTTTCAATGATGTACTTTACATTTTGTTTTTGAAACTTTATTTTATTGTATAAAATTTAATTGTTAATGTTTTATTATTATATTATTATTATTCTTTTTCTTCTTCTTCTTCTTCTTCTCTCTTGTTAGAGAAATATGTGTTATAATGTAAATCTCATGTTGTGAACGTCCTGAATTTTGATTTTTTACGTCCACAATGTTTTGTTTTCTTAAATAAATAAATAATACGGCTGGGAGGTGTACTTACTGCAATTTGACTGCTAATTTTCGATGGGAGATGGCAGCAAAAGTCGCTAAGAAGAAGATAATAAGCGAGAAGTTTATAATAATAGTGCTTGAAGAAGTAATTATCTAACATAGAATGAATGCAATCCATCAAATATATATTTCATAACATTTTTTTTTATCCACACTAGATAATAACGATAACCTACATTACTTCCTGATATGAAATCTGAAAGTGAATTGGCTACGAGGCTTCAATATATTTAGTGTTATAGGTAATTGATATTGTATAACATAGTAATATAGCCACGTATAAACTAGACGTTCATGCATTGCAGTGATGCCCAAAATTTTTGACCTTGGTCGTTTCAAATCACTAAATGACTCCTCCTGTGTCAATTGGAATGTGGAAATTTGTACGTATGCAGTTCATCGTATCACACTTCACCGTGAAATGTTGTGTTGGAAATTAATATATGGCCGTATATTAAAGACTGTCCAACCTCTTTGGGTTGTATTGTACTGACATAAAATTCATGTTCAAATAAAACACGATCCTTGCCGGTTTACACTTTACAGGAAGCCAGCAGCAAACAAATTTTGAAAATAGCCGAAATACTGGATAATTTGTTAGGTTAGGTTAAGTTTTCATTCTTGAATTTTGTCAAAATCAGCTATGAAAATTGAATTAATGTTAATATTGAATCTAATAAAATTGGAGACCGTATAATTACTATTGAGTTGACGGCACTAGGCATATTAGCACCGATCGCGACCTCCTTTTTTGGTAGCCAAGTAACATAATATTGCATGCATCCATGCAACCCTTCACCATAATTATTAAATAAATTCCTACTCGTGAATTATCATTTAAGTAATAGTATATCACATCAAATTACATCGCATAGCCACATGACTTTTTTTTTACTATTAGAGAAAATTTGTGGTGTGTGCTTAGACTATAGACACAGATATTTGGAAGGGGTGATCGGCGAGCCGGTATATGAATCACCAATTCGTAATTGTTTGAATGCGACCTGGCGTCTTCGAATCAGAGCCCGAGAAGCATGCAACTTGTCGATTGCAACAGCAGATATTTTTTTCATACTAAACAGTCGAATTCGACCAATCTGCGAAGCTCCATTTGGCAAAGTGTGTTTTGTGAATAACGATGACGTCACATCGACGTATTCGACACGTTGCAAGCGAGGCGAGTTGTGATGTGAGAGCCGGCTTACGTCAAATATAATATTATTATATTATGTTACTGACACCGAGATCTGAAACGTTAAATTTGTGCAAAAAAACCCGTAGATGGCAATAGAGGCCTACTCAAATTGCAACAGAGAAGAGCACAATATCGCTGCAGGCTACATTTTTCTAAATATGTGTTAATAGGTGTGTGTTTTTTTCATTTTACTGCTCGACCCGTCATGTCGTGCCCCCCTAAGATGGACCCCCCAGGATAGACCCCTGTCAGCTTTCCCTTCAGTCCCCTTGTGGGGGCCATGAATATATACTAGGGTAGTTAAACGAGATATGTAGGACTATTGGTCAATACTTATCTTAGATTCTTATCTGTCAAACGGTATTCATGTGACATTCTTAATTTTTTTTATTGTTTTCAATAAAAATAGATGATAGATAATGATATGGTCAAGAATTTTGACTGCATGAACAACTTACTTATTACACCAGTTTATGATTTTAAAATTAAGTATTTAATAGCCCGAAAACTACTGTTTGGGTATCTCTGGTAATTTATATCTAACGCTTTTTGCATGAATCGATTTGTGCAGTTAATAAAACATAATAACTACCTTTATGCCATTGATACAACTAATAATTTTGTCAGAATTTGTGTCAATCAATAAAATACTACGTATGTATAGGTACTGTATTATCGTGTTGATACGTATATCAGTTTGACTCTTTGACTGGTCTCCATGATAATTCTACTCGTCTCGGTTACGTTCTTTCGCAGAACTTAACTGTCCTGTCATTCAAGTGATATCTACGTCAAGATTTAGGACGTTTTCTACTTCATGAGTTAACTTGGTGACTAGATTTGTCCAGCGTTTCTGCTCATTGGCATTAAAGAGTTTTACAAAACTCTACAGTCTACAGCATCGATAATCCTTGTTTGTTCTCTTGTCAAACCATTCCGTTGCTGTCCTTTTATGTTATGACCAACGTGCACGTCTCTGTATTACGCTATTGTACCTATTATAAATTTCTGCTCTCCAGATAACGCAATCGATTCGGGTTTTAGTTTATTTTTTATTGTGTTTTCCGAAGTTTATGTATATTTAATAAAAATGTGAAACGAGACGTTTTGCTACACGTATTAATCGGATCTAGGACGATTCTGCGCGGGGACAACTGGGCGCCACGCAATCGAATGACATTCAAAAATAAATAGACGTTCATGAATTATAGGTTTTTTTTTTAAATATATATTAAATATTATTATTTATATTTATATGCACACATTTTGTGCACCTGTTTTCCAACGAGAACTTTTATTGATCAATTCGCAATAAAAACATTATTTTAAGAGCAAAACGAATAAAAACTATTAAGTAGTAGATAGAAACTGATTAAAATTTCTCTCTATTTTCTGTATAAAATCGTAACGAACGTACATTTATATCATTCGACAGTGCGGCCCCCAATTGTCCTGGCGCCCAGTGGTCCCATTCCCTATTAATCTTATATGCACTATAGCGCAAATCGAGCCCAGACTACTCTCCATACATCAACAACAACCCCTCACATTATCTTAGCGCCGAAGTCTCTATCTTCCCAAGGGTCTCTTGCTCAGTGTGCACCCGTCGAACATATTATTTGGTAACTCTGGCCATCTCTGTGAGCGCAATTTTATGTGGCTGGCTTATAGAGATATCAAATCGATTGCTACTGAGTTTTTTTTTTATTGCAATATTAACGAAGTCGTCACAAGGTTAGCCGATCATTTCGAATTCAGTATAACTTATAATTTTAAAGAATGATCATTGGCTTGCGGTTGATCCATCAGTACCAGCTATTATAATCAAGCATCTACTTATATACACAGCACGAAACATGGTCTCACTAATAATTATATGCCTTGAATATTATGTATGCACCACGGCTAATAATCAGCGATTCATGGATTAAAGTAAACATTTCAATTAAATAATATAAATTTATTTACAAGTTCTAATATTTATTTTTTATTGGACCATGTCCAATCCTAATAAGATCATAATATTAATATGGGCCTCCGCAGAATGAAGGTTTGTATTAACAGATTTTTTATTTTTACGAAAAATGGATGTTATCGACTTGCTGAACCTATTGGGTCAATGACTTCAAACACAAATTACAAAACAACATGTGTATTTGCCAGACACATTATTCGAACCTGGTACCAACGACATTATAAGTCGACGAGTAAGCCGCTCGGCTATCGTGGGTTAATAAGAGCTGTTGAAAAAATTAAAACTCTTAAACTGACATATAAATTAATACCTACCAGTAGCGAAGGGTGGAGATAGGCTGTTAAGATCTACCATAAATACCTAGTGTTAGTCACACGTATTTGTTTTTATTGAACTAAGACTAACATTTACAGATGGTATTGGTTAGTTTTTAAAAATCAATTACACCCTGCCTAAACCAAACCACGATAGTTTTGGTATATTTTGGGCGATACGACAAAATTGTGCACACCTTTTCATTCATACTTATTATTTGTTTTCGTTGTGTTGCGAATACATATTACACATATTGATAGTTATTTATTTAAAATTCATTATACCCTGCCCAAACCAAAGTGTAATCGATAAAAATATTATTCTATCTATAAAATATTCAAAAGTATGTATGATTTAATTGTATAATTTTACATATTTTATACATGGACGAGTATTTTTTGACTATTATCTATTATGGGTAGATTTTTGCAAGGTTTAATTTAATTTAAAAAATTAAACAACACCATCTGTAAATTATAGTCTTATTTCAATGATAACAAATACGAATGACTGACAAAATTTAGTGTGCACTATTTATGTCAGATCTTAACAGCCTACCTTCACCTTTTCGCCACTGATACCTACTTTCGACTTTAAAATTGATTAAAGTTTTATAATTTCCAATTTGAAGAATTTTTGAGAATCGAGTTTCGCCTTTCGCCATCTTCATGCATTGTAAACGATCACAATTCTTTAATTACTTATAAATCATACCATGACATTATTTATTTGTGTTCTATTGAATATACTGTCATTTATTATTGACATATTGTCTAATGTTTATAAAGTTTCTAATAATTTACCTATGAAATTTCATACGTAATTTAAAAATACCTAATTCTGAGAAATATATAACCACTAGAAAAATATTTTTGAATTTGACTTGAATTCTATTTTTGACACCCGGCAGGATTCGAACTTGCGCCCCCTGGGATTCGCGTGACTACTAAGCTATACGTGTCTTGTCTAACTAATGGTTTTTACGACACTCGATTGCGGTAATTATTGGCAATCTGATTTTGTATTTTAAATCAAAGTATTTAACTATATTATTTACTCACCGGTGTCAGGATCACAAGTTCAATTAACAAGATTTAAGAATGTAAAATTCTTTTATTGAACATACATAATATGAAAACAGTTCTAAGACATATGTAAACAATAGAACAAATCTTTTTGAAAAAGGATCCAAACATAATATAACTGCGTTGTTTCAGTTGTAGCATTTTATTCCAAACCAATTCATGGTGTATAAAATGTCGTTATTATTCTATTAATAACCATAATTAATTCGAATATTTAAGCTTTAACTGTTTTCCTTGAAACACTAAAAACATTAATAAACATACATACAGAAACATAAATATATTTTATGTAATAATAACAAAAGACCATTTGAAAACGAGACCTCATTTACAAAATGTTAAACATAGTTATGTAGAATTTACGATCGTGTATTTAAATCTGATGCCAATTTGTTCGACTCCATCACTGATACCACTTAACATCTCAATTATTCCACTATTTCCCAGAACATAGACCCGAACCGTTCGCCAAAGCAATTGCAGAAAAAATACATTTAATAATATTTGTTTTGGCACACTGTATACTTACTATAATCATCGTAATGAGTGCTTTTAAGAACGAATTCCAGGCCCAGTCAACGATGAATACAGTGTGGCCAGTGCGGAGGTGACCGTGAATTATTCAAGGCGCCAACCTTCGAAAGGGTCATAATAGCCCATAATAAACCACAGTCTTAAACATTTGGCCACCACTGAATCATCTTGTACCACCAAAATCTGAAAGCCTGTCTATTTCTACTCGTCGATTAGATGCCGATTTTCGTGAAAAATCATAAATAAATCGGCGATAACAGGAAGTCGCTGTAGTCGCATATTTATAGAAGACTTCTCAGTGACGTACCTGTCATGGCGGTAACGCGCGCACGACAGGTACGTTTAATAATGTATCGGCTCTATTTTTAGATGCGACTCATTTTCTTCTTCGCAATAAACCTAAGGTCTACTAATAATAATTTTAATATCACTTCTGATCGTTTAAGAGATATTTTTATTATAAAAACTTTCAAATTAAGTAAATTGTTTGATAGATAGAAAATTTGGGGGTGTTCCTCATTTGAGAACGAAAATGGGATTAGCTGCACTGTAGGGGATTGTTAGTTCACGGTTTTAATACGCGGACAAGAAGTTCTTGTTCGACAATATATTATAGCTAATCCACAATGATTCGAGTACCAATCAGATAATTTGGGTGCCTGCTGTGATTGACGTATAATAGACACTGTGTTGCTAGTATTTAAAATTATAATTAGAAGTTAAAATTTCAAATGTAAAAAGGTAGAGTTTGGTGAAGTAAAAGTTGTCAAGTGTATTTACTATAATATTTTTGTTTCGTAAATGTATTGTATTTTAACTTCAGTTAACTTTTTTATTAAAACATTTTTAAATCATTGACAGCATGCTCGGCTAACCTAACATAATCTAACATCACGTCTACTTCGAATGTTTTCGATTGATGGTAATATTAGCATTTTTTTTAAATTTTATTCCAGACAAAACATTCGCAGTGTCATATTTCGATCAGGCCAAAAAAATGATCGGCGAGTTTAGCCATGTAATTTACTTACTTAAATCACTTTATCATGCTCCAGGATCAGTACAAAACTGCAAAACTGCAAACACAAGATCACGCCATTCCCATCAACCCGTCACTACGGGGAAGGGACAAATAACAGAAAACCAAGACATGTTCGCTAGCTCAAGATCGGATCACAATAATATGTACACCTTTAAATCCATATAGGTACCACAAACTCATATATTTTAGCGTGTCCGGAAACTTGTACGTATTCACTTCGCCGTATCACACTTCACCGTGAAATGTTGAATCGGAAATATATGGCCGTATATATAAGACCGTTTAGTACTGTCAAAATTAATGTCTAAATAAAACACGGTTCTTGTCAGTTTACAGGAAGCCAGCAGCAAACAAAATTTGAAAATAGCCGATATACAGGATAATTTCGAGTGCTTAAAGTCAGACAACGTTATCTAAAAAAAAGTGTTTTTTTTTTGTTTTGAGATAACGTTATTTTACATTTACGGCTACATGATAGTCAAACAACGTTATGTCAATCTTTTATAATTTCTTATTAAATCGTCAGTAAAGTTTAACGCTAACTACATAAGTTACCCTTGTTTTCATATTTTTTTAAAACTATCCCTATAAATTTTAACATCATCATAAGCAAGATAAACGTATAATACACAATAAATTATAAAATATTAACATTAGGTTTTAAATAAACATTTCCCTTGTTGAGTTACAAGAATCTAAAATAACGATTTTTGGCTCTCCTGTAAGGTTGCACTTTTGTAGATAGTGTTTTTTGACACTAAGCCCTCGATTTGTTAGGTAAGGTTAGGTTTTCATTCTTGTATTCATGAATTTTGCCTAAATCAGCTATGAAAATTGAATTAATGTTCATATTATTGAATCTAATAAAATTGGAGACCGTATAGTATACGATCATGACTTTCCGAAAAGAAAGCACACGGAAAACTGTGCCTCGGTGAAATGTTTTACGTACAATTTACATGTAACCATATTTTGACTATTAGCTAGTCGAAAATGGGAATTTTCCGTACAGGAAATATTTTTCCGTGTGGCTACTAAAAATACCGCTCATGACTACAATTCGCTACGCAACTTTTAACAACTAACAATTATTATTAATTTTTCAGACATATCTAAACGTTATAACAATTCGGGTTGAAATTTTGAAGTAATACGAGAAAAAAAAATCTTATTGAAATGCAGCAAAATTTTTGCATGGATTTTATTATAAATTAAAGCCGGCCTTGATGGTATAAGCTCGGTACTCCGTCGTTAAATTAGAACATAGAAAACAAAAAAAAAAAGTTCACTCTATAATTATTATTGATTATTTTGTTTTCATGTCT
The DNA here is from genome assembly GCF_057557595.1 of Rhyacophila brunnea. Taxonomy (NCBI): domain Eukaryota; kingdom Metazoa; phylum Arthropoda; class Insecta; order Trichoptera; family Rhyacophilidae; genus Rhyacophila; species Rhyacophila brunnea. The sequence goes on along the minus strand of NW_028232816.1, from coordinate 9,614,284 downwards.
CTATAATAAGACGTTAAAAAAAAGTAGTTTATCAAACGATGACGTGTGAATTAGGGTCACATGCAAGTTGTACGTATGCAGTTCATCGTGGGACACTTATTCGTGTGCCGCAGTACGTGAAACATGAGTTCGTAAAACATTTTATCAAATGACGAGTTCTTCGTTGAACATTTCACCGTGGAATACATTTGTACGTATCTTACAAAATGCGGCGATAGTTTGCAAATAGTACTGTTCCAATTAGATTAACCATTACCATAACCTAACCTAACCTAGTAAAGACATCTCCACATGTTAAAGCATACGTACAAATATACTCTACGGTGAAATGTTCAACGAAGAACTCGTCATTTGATTAAATGTTACACGAACTCATGTTTCACGTACTGCGGCGCACGAATAAGTGTCCTGTGGTGAACTGTTTACGTACAAATTTCCAGATACGGTGAATTAGTGCCCTCGCTTACGAGTATATAATATACAATGACACAATTAATGGACAACGCACTCAATACAGTAGCTAGCAAGTAAATTCGCGTATAGTGACTTTCGCACATGTATAGGTAGACGTCACGCAATTTCCATTATGCGATATCACGCATCGGGAATTTATAGCAATATCACATTTATTGTAATGGCGTTAGAACAGTGTTTCTAGTGTCAATGTTCATTTGAGCGAATCCGTTCAAACCGGGCCATTCGGCAGACCCGAGGAAAAGCATCGGGAATTTATAGCAATATCACCTTTATTGCAATGGCGTTAGAGCAGATTATGTTATTCGGCAGACCCGACAAGAAAGTGAGTGTCATTTTTTTCCCAGATGCTTCGTCCATATTAATGTCATTGATAATATACGATATTATTAAATACAGTATAGGTTATAGACATTTATTTTTGGGCGTTGTCCTTTTGAAGTTTTTGTCAATTTACTTACTTAGTTTCTTCACCCTGTTTGGGAATTTCATTAGTCCATCTTTACGTCTAGCGTCTCTCGCCATATTCGAATGGCTAATTTTTTTAATAATTAATAATGTTTATGTTTCAATTTGGACAAATCGTGTATCATTACTGACCATATTAACGTCACTATCAATCTCATTGATAGGTTAGCAAGTCAACTCTGCATATATTATTATTAGGTGTGCATTTAATAATTATATTTAATTCAGAAGCTTTTTTTATAAATTAAAATAAATATTATAATTACTTAGACTGGTTCAAAATAAATGCATAGCTAGTTGATTACAATTTCGTCGCAATTCAGGAAAAACAATCTGAAAGGTCACTTGCATGATGTAAACAGATATCAGTGGCGAGGGGTGGAGGTAGGCTGTTATGATTCGACATAAATAGTGCACACTAAACTTTGTGTGTCATACTTATTTGTTTTTGTCGAATTAACAATACTTATTACACATGGTATTGGTTAGTTTTTTTTTAAAATCGGTAAGCCCTGTCTTCCCAAACCATAATCGATAAAAATATGCTTCTATCTATAAAATATCTAAAATAATGTATGGTTCAACGAGATAATTTTACATATTTTATAGATAAACAAATATTTTTTTACCATTATCTACTATGGTTTGGATTAGGTAGGAATTAATTAAATTTTATATACTAAAAATCACTATCTACATAATATTGTAGTTCAATGAAAACAAATACTAACTTTTTCTTTTATTCAACGAATAATTCACAAGATTTAAGAATGTACCATTCTAATTATTGAAAATTCATAGTTCTAAGAAAACCGTACTTAATTTGGACAGCAGGTATTAAAAAGGCCAATGGTTAAAATTTGTCGCAATTAAGCATGGCAGTCGTAGCATAGTGGTAATGCATAGGGCGCGATACCCAAGAGACGCAGGTTTGATTCCTGATTTTATCTATTGGCTTTATTTTCTCATGAGTGTTTTCAGAATTATGTATGTTCGAAAACAAATGCGTTTGACTGACAAAGTTTAGTGTGTACTTTTTATGCCGGATCTTAAAAGCTTACCTCCGCCCTTCGTCACTGACAGATATGCATAAAATCCACTTTCTGTAATTACCCGAATAAAATAAGTTTAATGTTAAAAAAACATAAATTTTGATTAAAAAAAATAGTTCCACTATCACGTTTTATGTATTATAAAATATATAATTGTCTCGAATTCTGCTTATCTGTGTTGTTATTAAATGTTATATTAGCGTCCTAATAGTTCGTGGAATAAATAAGGTTATACATATTCATAATATAATGTTGAATAGTTTATTTACATATTTAGCAGTTTATATTATATAAATATAGAAGCAATTAAAACGATTATATAACACATAATTATATTATAGTCTTTTGGTAAATTAAGTATTTGGTAAATGAAAACATTTTTAACATACCTCTTTAGGTAATATCTAATTGCACTATAACCCGTTAGTATAATATGTGTAGGTTTAATCATAGCTTTGTATGTTTTCAGTACATCTATTCCAACTACGTAACTTCATAACACTTAAATAACACCGTTTCATTATATTCCCAAGATAACCCCAATGTGTTTCCCCATTCCTTTGAACTCGTGCGTGTTTCATGTATGCTTCGGGCTCAGACAGCAGGGCTATATTTTAACATATCATTTAACTCCAGAATCAATACAAAAGTGATAGATATAAGATGTCGTATAATGCAGTTAATTATCCCGGGGGGAAGTTAACTGTCATCCATAAGCTGTCAAATATCGTTGAGTAATATAGTTAACACGTCTTACTTGAATCTAATCGAATGCATTTGAAATCAAGTAACCGTGTGTTAACAATTATTGTAGATTGCTCCAAATTATATCTGTGTTATATGGGACAAATAAAAATAACGTAAACGCCTGAATGTCTGAATGGATGAACGCACGAATTAATGCGCCTGAAAGGACGCCGTTAAAAGGGGAATGGAACAACTGGACGCCAGACAATCGGACGCTGCACTGTCGTAGACACGTAAATAGGACGTAGACGATGATTTTTAATCACTTTCTATCTACTACTTGGTAGTTTTAATTCATCTTACTTTTAACATAATGTTTTTTTATTGCGGATTCAGAATTACCATGCCTAAGGCTTTATATAACAATAAAAAACTCTTTTTTCGTTGGAACTTAAACATATGCACGATTAAATCATTATTTACGTGTGTATATTTAAATTCTCGCCAACTATTAAACCATAATATTATAATAATTTAAATATACATAATAATATTAAATATTTTTTCTAAAGTACGTATAACTACCTAACGTCTATTTATTTTCGAATTACGTGGCGTCCAGTTGTCCCGGCGCCAAATCGTCCTAGACCCGTTAAAAGTGTTATTTTTGACGTTTCATATTTTTAAACATATAATACCTACAACACAGTAATTACCATTTTAAATGATTTTTGAGTTAAGTTATCTTGGAATAGATCTGCAGGAGTATATTGACTGTGTGAAAATTGATTGGAGATTTGAGGTATGTATGTAATATATTATATGGTCGCATTCACTGACAGTATTTATATAATTCCTGTAGTATCGGATTGTTTCATTTCCCCCCCTCTCCCACTATTTCATATCACCTGGCCGAACTGTTAAACTTTATATAATGTGGTATACATGGCCCCCACGAGAGGGGGGCTGACAGGGCTCTAGCCTGGGGGCCCGGCGTGGCGAGTCGACCAAATAAGTGAGATAAACACACATAAAAAATTTGCTCCAATAGTAAAAAAGTCGCCTGCGGCGCTGTTTTCCTGTATTATTGTTTATATTTTAAAATATGTGGTTGTGCGATATAATTTTTAATCATGTCATTACTTGATAACTCCATAATTCAAGTGTATGGAAATATAAAAAATACACTAAATACCCTTAACTTCTTAGTCTTGAAGACTTGACTTGAAGACTTGAAGTCAATTTGGAAAACGCTACTGTAGAGCATCACACTGCCTTTAACCTTGGCGATAGGTAGGGGGGCCGACAAAGATCCTAGCCTTGGGACCCGTTTTAGGATGTGGAGGCCATGGTGGTATATTGATAGTAACTTGGAAATACTATAAATATCGCTTTCCAACAGTATTTTCGTGGAAGTCTATTCGACGTTTACCTGTATATACTTTTCGCCTTCCAATTCTGTATTATCAATTTAATAAGATATATCAATATATTATGCTATGTGCGTTCGATTAGGTCTTTATTTTTTTGTATATACGTAATTAATAATTTCACAGATGGGCAGTCTCATAAAAAATATGTAATTTTCTGTTGTTGGTAATTGATTTTTTTATAGTATAACCAACGATATTCAGGAGTGATTTTCTTTGACGCAGATAACGCAATAGATTCATCAGACAATTTCAAGGGGCATCGGAACAGTTAAAACTCGTCAATCAATTATTATTGATTGTACTAATCTTATATAATCAACGATACTCAGGAGTGATTTTCTTTGACGCAGATAACGCAATACATTCATCAGACAATTTTAAGGGGCCTCGAAACAGGTCAAACCCATAAATAAATTACTAATGGTTTTACCGAAATCTTAACCGGGTAACCGCGAAATTCTAAACTAATCGAAAACCGGGTAATTTTCCTCCGTTAACCTAGAATTTTTTTTGTTGCCATAAATAAAAAAAGAAATTACTTAAATAAATATTAAGAACTACGCAGCGTGGCATTACAAAAATAAAATAATTACCCACGTAAATTTGAATACTACCCTGTAATTAAAACTAATAATCCTCGGGTACCACTGAATGACAGAATTTGTCCAGCCTATTGCCATTTCATTTGCTTAGCGACCTCTATCACTATCACATCGTGTACTCTTATCTGCTCCCTTTCGTCACAAAGGGGCACTAAACGCCCTCAGGAACGTCATAAAACTCGCTGGACAGACGAGCTCATAAATTTCGATGGATGTACGTGGCAACGAAGAGCTAGGGACTGAGCAGAGTGAAGAGAGCTAGAGGAAGCCTTCGACACCGGCTGATGATGATGATGATATCTTATATATTTTGATCATGTCCGATCCTAATAAGATCATATAGGCCTCCACAGAGTAGATGCTTGTATTAACAGATTTTAGTTTTTACGAGAAATGGATGTCAGCCACTTGCTCAGCCTATTAGGTCCATTCTCTGACTCATACACAAATCGAAAATCAATATGTGTACTTGCTAGACCCAGAATTTGAACCTGGGACCTACGACGCTATAGGCCAACGCTTAAGCCGCGCACCTATCGTGGGTGTCAATATATAATATATTATTTATAATATCTTTTATATAATTTTTTTATTGTATAAAATATATTATATATAATGTAAAACATAAATTATTCTTACAGAAGATTTTTTATCGTTTCCTTTATAAATAAACTATTTAATCATTGATATATTTAATTATATTACGGTTTAAACCGGTTAACCATTCAGTTGATTGTTTAATCCCGCTAACAGTGCAGTAGGTATTTCTCCCCTGGTTAATTGTATGCCCTACTTTGACTTATCATTAGTACAACTTTACTCCAGTAGTAATAACATTGATTAAAAGCCACAATTCTTATCATTGTCTTTAATGTAATTAAAAATTATACCGGATAACTTAATTTTCATGCAATTTAATGCAATTTCAATTTAACGCAATTTTTTCTATAAAAATATTACTGTTTTTGATTGTATACTAAGATTTGTCATATTATTGACGCAATCATTGAGTATCAGGAAATAACAAAAAAGTATTGTTTATATTTAAGATATAGATGCTCCATAAGTCACATAAGTTTATAAATAGATAATTAAATTTATTTACAGATTAAAAACAAACATATTGAAGTTATAAATTTATTCTAATAGTAATAATCTGCGAGACGTGGACCCTCAACACGAGAGATGTCCACAGCGAGGTATGGAGAGGTGTATGTTGGGCATCACGCGAAAGGACCGTAAGAGAAACGAATGGGTTAGGAAGCAGACAGGAGTACGTGATATAATAGACGTTGCCAAACAGCTGAAATGGAGATGGGCGGGGCACATTGCTCGCCGTAAGGACGGCCGCTGGACAAATGCCGTCATCCAGTGGTACCCAAGGGGCACAAAACGGCCACAGGGTCGCCCTAAAAGCCGCTGGATTGACGAACTGGTAAAGTTCGGCGGAAATACGTGGCAGCAAACGACACATGATCGAGAGAGTTGAGGAAAGCTTGGGGAGGCCTTCATCCAGCAGTGGATTGACCCTGGCTGATGATGATGAAATTTATTCAAAACGTTTTTGGTCATTCGCTAAACCCAAAACTAACTGGTTCCTTGATGGAAAATCTATGTATAATTAATTTAATGATTATTTTAAATAATATGTATTTATTCCCTCATACTTATAAACTCTGCTGATAGCATTATGACTTTAAACTCAATAATTATATTAATATATATATATATATTTATTGTTACCCTTGGCTTGATAGGTAGGTAATGGAGTTTTTACCTACTTTATTGTATTGATTTATTATATACGTTAGAGTTAAGAGTGTTCGTTGTCAGTGTGTGTTTACTTTCGGTGAGTATACACAGCGCCTGAAGATGCCGAAAGGCGAAACCCGGGTCGCAAAAACGACTCAAATGGAATAGCACAAAACTTAAATCCATTAGAATTTAAAAGCATTTACTTGGACAGTGAAAGATGTCAGTTCAAATCTCACATAAGACCTTTTCTAATAAGTATATTATTATTGTTGGTGTTTTATAAAGATAATTTCTTGTGCCTCTTCAATATTGAATTAAAACCTTAATACAAAATATAATATGTTCTGAATTTTGAAAATGTAGCGTGACCATAGACTTACTTTACTTACTTACTTACATAGACTAGAGCGTGACTTACGGGCCCGCTGTGCAATATAATAATATGTATTTATTAAATATAGTTATGTCACTGTGTCTCAGTAATTACTATCTTTTCGAGTAAAATCTTTAAGTACGACAATTGAATGACATATCAAGTTGAATGAGAACAAAGAAAGAATCTCATTTGTATGCAGTGTTGGAGGAAGAAACCCACTACGTAATTGATGTTCTTTTAAAAGTAATAAGGTGACCATTTTTTCATTAGTATAATATGTATTCATATGAATAACTCCACATAAATACATAATACATCACAGGAAGGTTTTATAAGGGGCTATGCAGGCGTGGATTTAACCATTCATGGGCCCTATTCGCAGCATCAATAGGGGTCCCGTATAGAAACAATACAAATCTAAATTTTGGCTAAAATCCGGGGATTTTTTGAGTATTATTGGCTTATAATATTGTATAGGTACATGTCTTTAAGGGTGATTATAATGCCTCTGCTAATGAATTTGAAAACTTTTATTGATAATTTTCATTTAAATTAACCAATATATATTATTTTTTTACAATTAAAAACTAACCTTACAATTTTAGAAAAAAAAACTATAAATAATGTACGTTTTTCAAAATTGTACAATGTATTTTAGAAAAATTTTAGCATTGAAATGTAGTTTGATAACTTCTTCAGAGAGTGACAAAACGATTTTTTAAATATTCATAGTTTACCGTATAAATACAATACGATGTACTGATAAAAATCGGACATCAAAAAACACACATTTTGTGTATTTTTAAACTAAAAAATATATTTTAATATTCTTTTATGCTTATTGATTATTTAAAATGAAAGTAATCAGTAAAATTTCATTAAATAACTTCGAAATCAATTTAATTGATTATTTTCTCTTCTCAAACTTGACAACTACACACTGCGTTACAGATGTAGCCCCTCTATAGGACCTTGTTATATTACTATTTCTTTGTTTTCTTCTTAAAATTAAAAAAATCCAAAGGCCTCACTATCATTTAAGATTTTTTTAATGTTTTCTGCACGTTTGTATTTTGAATATGACGCTATATGTGCTATTTGATTATTTTGCCATTAGGCAATCAAAAAATGTTTTCGTTTAAACTGAGTACAGAGATTATTATAATACATACTAGGTATGTATTATAATAATCTTGATGATGCAACGTTTATTTTTACATCATCTAATTATTTTGATAGAAATTTGAAAATAAATGGTTACCCGACCTAAATGATTACTACCAATACAAAATAAACATCTTAGAGTGTTGTCAATGCATTCGTCATGATATCCTACACAGCATTGCGTGAATTGTTTTAAAAATAATGGGTCTTTGAATGTTTTGAATTTAAATTTCCGCGTCTGTCTACATTGACAAAGAGATTAAAAAATATTCGTACGCGTATGGATTTATGAAAATGCCTTTTAATTTGAGTGTATTGAGAGCAGAGATCTTGAATAAACCCCCATTATTCCAGATAGAGCCTATCAAGAGCGTTCAAGCGATTTTCAGTTTGTTATAAATACTATTTTTCTATCTAAAATCAATGCTTTCTCTCAACCAGCTATCCAGTGACGTTCCTTAAAGGTAGGGAGATTGAGCGTCGCTTGGGGGCGGCAGTTTATCGAAGGGCGGAAAATCAAGGATAATCATTAGGTATATATAGAAATAGGTACACAAACTTAGTAATAACAGAAATACCTTTACATTAAAAAAATCAGATGACTGGTTAGAAATACAATGTATTAATTGACATAGAAGGTTTAACAGGACTGTATTTTTTTTCGGGTTTGTGATGTCTAGTTTACTTCCATTGTCCTCGATCAATTGAGTTGTGAAAGTTGTCAGGTGTATTTTTAAATGTATCTGAAACCGTGGATTCGACTCGACTATTGAAGTAGAGATGGCATTTGAATTAGATTTTGTGATATATATTTTGTTAATAATGTATCCATACTACACATTTATTAGATATTGGAGACATGAAAGGATGATAAAAAATATTGTTTAAAAAATGGGGCGGAATTTTGGCGCTGCCTAGGGGCGGCATTTTGTCTAGGGACGTCACTGCACCTACTACGTCTTCACATCCGTTATGCGGGCGTTTACTGTGGCGTAATTAAAGTTGGAAGCCCCTCAGAGTTGTGCCCTTTGAGCAACTCCTATTTCAATTTAATACAATATTATCGTCGCGATGGTCGACCGTTCTAACAGTGGATCTGACTGACTTAAAGAAGGTATTCAGTTTTAATCGATATATAACGATGCGAAACAATCATTTATATATCGTATTTATATAATAATACCTCACCTGAATAATTATAAATTACACCTTTCGGCAAATATGTAAAAAAAGTGTGTAGGTATCTGCCAGTGAAATCTAATAATAAAGAAGTCCAAGGTCCGAAGGTCCCCACTTTTGAGCTTTGAGAATTGATCTCTCCTGGGAATCAGATTGCAAAATATAGCTAACACACCAAAATCTTTCTCCTCAACAAACTTCCATGTAAATTGTAAACAAATGCTATACCTACTCATAATTTATGCAACGCACATAAAAATGATATGAAACCAATGATAACCATAATCCAAAAGTTTGATCCAGTTGCGAAATTAAAAACAGCGATTCATGGATTAACAGGTGGGCATTTTCCACTAATCCACAGCGTAAAAAATATCATTTAGATATTTTTAGACATTACCATGGCATGATTGCGGGTCAAAAATATTATCTCCCACGCGCTCCTCACGTGATTGTAATACAACCTTTATTTACAAATCCTTTGTTATAAGACCCCTTTTATGGCTCTTTTCAGACCCATGTCTTACTTTATTTATGTATTATTTTATATTATTTCTCTACTACAGTGATTCGCTGGTGTGCCACATTTTAATTAAAGGTACTATTTTTGTATATTGTATACTTTTCAGACAATGTTGTTATACTTGTATGTAAAGTAAAGTGAAAAGTGTGCCTGCGGTGTAATTTTTATTTAGTCTTCATTAAAGTCTAAAAAATGTACTTGCACAATAGTACACGTTTCTTAAAATTTTCGATTACTGTCTACCTATAGTTAAGCACTTTTTCAATTTAGTCAATTTAGGTTAAAAATGCACCGTGTTTGAGGAATATTATTCTATAAACACAATTTGGCAACGGTAGCTGTAATGTGACTACAAGAGTGCATACTACCCGATAGTTCCCTCCAAACCAGGCAGTCCGCACCACAATCGGTTTTAATCGATCGTATAACGAGGCCCTACATTTGGTGTGAAGCATTAGCAGTTGTTTATGACTGGAAATATATCAGGAGCAGATGCTCAATAATGAGGTCGCCAGGCACTTAGACATAATTTAATCAAAGTACCCATGGGAGAGAGGAAAATTAACAAAAATAAATGATTATAATTAATTTATATATAATATATAAAAACAAAGCTACAATAATACGGATATCAGTACTCGAAATGGAAATTTTTACGAACCGGAACGCTCGTTTATTTTCTGAAAATATTAATATAGTTATCTAATTTTATGTGTGTTTTATAAAAATAAGTGTGTTTAATTTTTTGTTATATGTCCATTCTAACTCAAAAGGTAAAAATATTTTTTTCCACGAGACGAAGTGACAATATTGCTGATTTTACTACCCAGAACGAAGCTCCGGAGCGCTCCGGTCCATTTCGAGCCCTGGATATACTAGATTATGTGAAGAGATCTTCACGTCCGCAATAAGACGCGACTGCCGATAACGTTGACTGAATGATCTCCAAACATCACAATTATCAATTTTTCAACCGTACATTAAAACAAAAGGCCACAATAAGTCGCCATCTTTCAATATGCCATACCAATTGACCCACACTACAAATGAAGTGGAATCTCCATTAAATGCTGAATAAAATGCCATATAATGTTTAGTTATAGACCAATTTCCTTGAACTAGTTTTTTATGTGCTATTCGCAAAATATGATAATTTGTACGTCGAAAAAAGTGATACGTGTCTATATAAGTATTTTTCAGTGTACCTACCGAAGAAAAAAATAATTTAAAAAATTGGGATGCCACGCGAAAATGGTTGGGAATCACTCCTCTGCAAAATAAGGTTTGGTGGCAGAATAAAATAATTTATTTCAACTTTTTTACAGGGTTTATTTTTGTTAATATTAAATTAAAATACTATGTAAACAAAATCTTTTTGTTTATTTATTCATAATATTATTATTTATTCAGCAAAGGGTGATTTATACGTATTTTTCAACTTTTATATTTTTATTTTTGTGGTATCAAGATATTATTATGATGGTTCACAAGTGGTACTATAAATAACTGACCTTTACCTTTTTTGGGTAAATGTTATCAAAAGTAAAAGTTGCCATCGCTCCAACTATTTTTATTTTTTTGTAATGTTCTATCATCTTGTCTGTATTAAATTTATTTGTTTATGTACATGTTTAAAAATAAATTTGAAATTAGAAACTTGAAACGTTGATAACATGACATGAAACAAGACAGTGAAATAATATTTAAAAATAATATATTTTTAAAAGGTAGCGTTATAAAAATAGCATATAATTATTTTTTTAAGAATATACGATAATACAACGTCTATCTAAACAGCACACGCAAGTGAAATATATCAATTACAGTGATTTGATTGAACGCAATCATTAATATTGGTCTACAAATTGTTATCACCAATGGCAGATTAGTTTTTCACCTCAGCGCATCTATACTATACACAAGGCTGCTATTGGCGGTTATCAACGGTAATTTATCATATGTATTTATTATAATTGTTACAATAAGTTAGCCGTCTAAACCGTCTATCTCGCTCTAAAAGTTAACACAGTCTAGAGAGGTGCTGCTAAAACATAACAATTTTTGACAGTTCAGACGGTTAACTTATCGTAACAATTAACCGCCTCAATACATAAATATGATAAACAATCCTCGATAGTTGCCGATAGCAGCCTTCTGTATTGAATAGATGCACCGGAAAACAAATAACTTATACTGCCGAAGAATAAGTATAAAAATGAGGTTTTTAAAGGAAGTAAAAATTTATTTTTACTGATTTCTCATCTAACTAATTATTAGTTTTCTATTATTGGAATTCAATGATTATTTGTCTTAAGAAATTATTCTATCTATTTTTAGACTACACGTCGTGACCAATCTGTCCACACTACATTCGTCCAGTTATAATATCTTAAATTGAAAAAAAATATATATTAGTACGTATACTTGCATAACTGAATATTTTGAAAATTGTAATATGATAAGTAATCAATTCTTGCAATAAGATGTTTGCGCTTGTTTGAAGAACATTTTTTCTCGATGCATGAAAGAGCTACGCTACAAAAGTTTTGAAAAGTAATACAAAAAATGTTGAATAGTCACCCCAAGTCGTCGTCCCCAGTTTTTTTTTTTTTTTTTTTATGATTTTACCGAGGCTTTGACTGCGACTCGCTGCTGTCATATCGCCTCTTCTCTTCTAGAAGGGGTCCGCCGATTAGGTCCTCACTCCAAATCTGTTAAAGAACTTTACAATTTTGCCAAGCTCTTCCGCCTTACCCACCGCCAGGGCACCTTTCAAGTCGACATTCTCAAAGATATCCGCAATTCGCAGCTGTACTCTGTGTCGTTCATATTTAGTGATTTGTACTGCTATATGTACAATGTCCTCCAAAACATCACATTACATTCATCGCAAAGCTGCGAATCGCTTCTTCCCATGAAAGACATTCAATCTTTATTCCATCGTGTGTCCTGTTCTTAGCCTCAGTATCAGCTTAAGCTCATTTCTCTTTGAAGTAGACTCTACTTAAAGACTCTAACTGATTTAACTATATTCAAACTAGCCCATTTTAGTTGGGAAATCTTGATGATTTGAATTGATAAGAATATTACTGTCCGTAAAAAAATCACACTTCCTAATCGGTTACGAAGAACTAGTTGTGAATCTCTGATTGTTATTATAATACTGTTTTATTTTGACTAACTAATTAAGTATTGTCAATCTTTTTTTTTCGTTCGTTGGAAAAGAATGCAATAAAATTATTCTTAAACTTCGACTAATTAATATACTAGTGAACTAGTCTAATTAAGCATATCGACGGATACTAAATTAGCTTAGATAATAAATATAATCTACTGATAATATAAAATTCTTAGTACCGTATCATTTATTTAAATGTCTAGTCGTTAAATGATTTAAAAAATCTTTGCCATCAAAGATTAATCTACATAATTGAAAACGTATTAACCTTCGAGCTAATGCTTCGATTTGTTTCATATTGGACATTAAAAAGAAGCTTTGAATATGCGCGTACGCCAGAGAAATACTAATAACTTGAACAATGTTTTATGAATAATTAATTACAATACATTAGATACTTATTTGGCTAGGAGATGAAATAAAGAACAGGCAGGGTAGGTTGGTTTGACTCCCAAATGAATAACTCAGGATTTGGTGAGTGAATGAAATGAACCCTGGTTTTATTATCTCCTTCCAAATAAATATTGATTTAATTATTATAATTTAGATGGGTGAAATCACGAGTATGCGTTCTAATGGATTACGATGTTCGATCGGGCGAAGAAAAACGATAACCTTACGGTTAAATCTTTGATAGCTGAATGACTATGTTGCTTTCTTCTACTGAGTGTTTTATATTGATTCGATACAATAGAAAATGCTGCTATAAACTACTTGAATATTTTTAATAATCATACTTATGAGGTTTATTGTGCAATGCATGATTCATTTCGTAAATTATAAACATTTTATTTTAATTTGAACAATTATGCAGTTTTAATAATTGAGCAAGATTGATTTTCATACAAACAACTTTTGTGGTAAACTTACACAGCATTATTTCTTAATTTGCGATATTATTGATTAATTGAATTATTATATTATTTTGCTAAATGAGCTTTCTGTTGAATTTTGATTGACTCACATAAATCGCTTGTTTTGCAATTTTAACAATATTATGTTGCAAGATACATTGTAATTATAAATTAATGGTTTCCTGCTAAATCATGCTGGATGGTAGGGTATTCACCCTACACTTATATACAATATTCTTACTATAATAAAAAAAGATACTTTAAACGAACTTATTCTTCTTTGGCCATATCCGCCCCTTAATTGAGGTATATGGACACCACGCGGCGCCTCCAAGAATCTCTGTCGCTCGCGAGTCTTCTTGCTTTGTTCCAGGTCAAACCAGCGTCCCGTAGCTCCGCCGTATACACTCTGTAGATAGTATTTAGCGGCCTTCCGGGAAGCCGGAATCCGGTCGGCTTGAAGAACAGGCAAGCCAGGTTGAGGTTCTCTTCTGACATCCGCAGCACGTGGCCGTGCCAGGTCCAATGTCGCCTCTTCACTTTCAGCGTGATGAGAGGCTGCTTGGTACGTTCTCTTATCTCCTCGTTGCTCCTAAAGTCATCGCACACCCAGTATTCGTCGCAAACATTTGTTTTCGAATCTCAGTATACGGTTGCTCTGAGCTTTCGTAAGGTGCCATGATTCGCTACCGTAAAGCAGCACCGTCAGAATGCAAGCGTCAAATAGGCGGCATTTGGTTTTGACCGAGTACATTTATTATATAGTTTATGAATAATTAATTACAATACATTAGATACTTATATACAATTCTTACTATAATAAAAAAAGATACTTTAAACGAACACTCATGTCAAATTCAGATAAAAAAGTAAAAAGTTGGATAATGTTCCTACGAGAAAACCGTGAATTAGGGTGAATACTCACAGAACAGATAATAAATAGAATTTCGATAGGCTATATTCAATACGCTACATTTTGATACAGGGTTTTGAATGTGAGAGTGTCCTACGAAAATGAAGCACGTATTATGCACGTGCAACATTAATGCATAAACCGAGAGCAGTTGTTAGTATTCGACGTATGCGTATTCTTGACACGTGTTTAAATTTATCCTGGATTATTCCTTTCTCGAGATCGGTTACCTGCTACTCCTTACCCGTTAGGTATTTCAGTTCCTATTATTTCTGAGTTCCCTGTGAATACTACACATACAAGCTTGCAATTTTAGACGTTTTTTGATAATTTACATTTTCTTTTTCATGAGTTTGTCATAAAATGACCACAAATTATTATGTAATAATAGATGGGATACTTTACTGAATTTCCATTTTGTTTTCCGCTAGGTGCCTCTGGTAGGTAGAGTATTCACATTAACCAAATTATTACTTTAGAGCTTTATATTATGATCTAATATTAAGAAATTTATTGTTCATAATTGGGATGTAACCAGGGAACGCAGCATTAATGAGAACTGAAGTACCTAACGGGTGTGGGGTAAAAGGCGACCGATCTTGAGTGTGGAAGAATATGGGATAAACTTAAACACGTGTCAAGAATACGTCATTATAAGCTTGTCCTCCGTTCTGACAATTGCTCTCGGTTAATGAACCGACGCTCATTTAATATTGGTGTATTTGAATGTTGAAACACACACTATTCCACGTCTATAATGTGTGTTTCATTTTCGTAGGGCAGTCACACATTCAAAACCCTGATAACCTATCTGAATTATATTTATTTATCTGTTCTGTCGATGTAACGTAGAGCGTACCTACCTACAAACAAAGTGAAACTTCCAGTAATGGCGAAAATGACTTCAACGCATGGGCAAGCAAGAAACTCAGAAGAAACTCAAGATTTATAGGTTATTAATCAGGCTTGTGCATTATTGTGTTCTTAATGATGTGTCGTGCGCAAGTTTTTTACGCATATTTAAGTTATTGTTAGCCAATGAACGGCTGATTCGTGACATTCCTATCAGTTTCGGCCTATATTATGCCTATTTCTCCAGTTATAGTATATAATTTCGAAAGTTTGCCTGTCTGGTCCATCTAGATCTGTACTTTGGGCATGGCCAGCCCACATTTTGATTTTTTTTCAATTTTGATGACCCGAATACCGTTGAATTGATGAAATTATTTGTCCAATTTGTATTTATGGCATATGCGCCTTATTTCATTTTATTTTATGGCTTCGAATATTTTTTAATTACTGCATCTATTATTTTTTATTATGTAGCCTTGAATGCATTCAATCACCCGTGTATTAGGAAAATACACAATTTTGATAAATTTCTGAAACACATATATTAGAAAAATAATTGAACAATATCGTAATAAAATCTTGGGCTTCCACCGCGTATACTTCTTCATTCTTTCCTAGACGTTTCTGGCTTTAAATCATTGCAGAGGCATTGAATGCTATGATGAAGTGTAGTGTAGGTGCAGGGGACTCAGAAATAATGGGAACTGAAATACGTAACGGGTAAGGAGTAGTAGGCAACTGATCACAAGTATGGAAAAATCCGGGATAAACTTAAATACGTGTCAAGAATACGTCATACATCGAAGACTGACAACTGCTCTCGGTTTATGCATTGACACTCGATTAATATTGGTGCATTAATCACACTATTGCACGTGCATAATGCGTGATTCATTTTTGTAGGACACCCACATTCAAAACCCTACATCAAAATGTAGTGTATTGAATATAGCCTATCGGAATTCTATTTATTATCTGTTCTGTGTGTAGATGTATGAATGCAAACGCTGATCTAATAATGTCAAAAGTAATCAGATTAGCTAAGAGAAAACGTTGCTCAGAGTAATGTGTCAATCGTTGCGACAGTTCCCAAAGCCTATTAATATTTTCATGGTTTCTATAAATTTTAATGGCCTCGTTTACTAATCGTGAGAATAATATCCCTTATTCCAACCCAGTATCTTGGTTTCGAAGTCAACTTTGTATCCTGTGTTCGTTGACTGCTCGGCAATTGCTGACATCGTATAGCGTTTTAGTCGATATACCCATTCATTCACCATAACACATATCTCTTAATAATGGCCTCTGTAACGAGCCTGAAACGTCGAGGAAAGAAGAAAGAAGTACACGCGGTGGAAACCGAAGAATCTATTACGATAAAAAAATAATCGCGTGTGTCTCAAAAAATACACATACAAAACAATAGTTAAAATTACTGGAATTCGAGTAAGTATATATCATAAATTGTCCGGATGATAGACCCTATCCTTTCTACCAAACATATCCATGGGAATTGAGTCGTGAAAATATAAAAAGCGTGTTTATTTAATGTTAATATGATATTATGATTTCATTGTTGTTTTGAAGGGGAAACATTACTTAATTATTATTAATATTATTTATTCAAACAGCTTTTGGAATAACAATAAAATAATAATAGTATTTTTTAATTCCATTTTTGAAAAATATTATGCAACATTGATTGCACCCGCTAACCTGTTTATTAATATGTCTCTTATAATATATACGTATGAAATATAAAAACTGCATTCATCATTACCTGTACCTATTTACATACAGGTATATTTGTATCAAGTTTTTTTTTTAACATTTAAGTGTGTTTAATTTATCCTTGACCGCAGTTACTTTCAAATCAATTTATTTAAATTCAAATTAGGAATAACACGGCTTTGCTATTACGTTGTATAGAATAATTGTCTTAAAACAATGCTTACTGTTACAATTAATTGCCATTCCACTGTAGTTGGTGATAGCAAGACAACTTCACTAAAATTGTTTTTCGTGTAAAATATGTTGCATTATAAACCACCAAATAAAACCATTTGTTTGAAAAAAAAGGGTCATTCGGGTGACCATACAAAACATGGTATCCGATATATAGAACATGCATATAAAGCACAAATAAATTAGCATTATGCCTGATTTTAGAGAGCATGTCAAACATTAAAATGCAATTAGGACTTCACAACATGATTTCGAGGCATACCAACTTTTGGCATCAAAATTAGATTCAGTTTTCGTAATTGAATATAATATATTATATTTTTAATAATGCATACTAGATTTACACAATTTAGAATCCTGCTTAGGGAATCCAATCCCGAGCCATAATTCTGATCCCGGGATTTCGGGATTAAAATTTGACAATTGGCATTTTTTTCCATTGTTAAGGGGGAAAATGCTCAGCGTAGGTCAAAATGGAGCTTTTGTTCTATTTTCATAGCAAGATCCTGGACATACCTTAAACGTTGTAGATAATCTATTAATATAATTTTTAAGCCTTATTATCCTTTATATAATTTATTATCCTTTATATAAACATTTGATGACTGCATACAGTATTTTTATTACATAAAATAGTATTCTTTTAAACCTCTCGCTCTAATGTTTTAGAATATAGTCATATTTCAGTACATAAATGTGCAGTGGTGTTAATATTTTTTATATTTATTGATTTTTAAACGCATTTATAAAACCATCAGTATAATTTATATTGACATTATTATAGTGAAATATTTACGATAAAAAATTATATTGATAATCTCTGTGATCCCAAATTTGACAAGAATTAGGCATTTTTTTATTCAAAAAATGGGCAAGATTAACACATTTGAAGATAATTCTAAAGATACTGATTATAAGCTATGTTTTTGACCATTCAAGTGTGATAAACATCCTACGAATAATGATTGTTTTATAATAATTATTGACCTAAGAATAAGGTAGTGTTTTTTTTTAAATACGCCATTTCTTTTGGCATTCCCGAGTGGTTAAGCTACAACATACGGCCGTAGCCATAAATTGACAAACTATAATTGAAGTTATACCGTTTAAAAAAATCGGTTAGGTAATTAAATTAAATCTAGTATAATATATACTATTTAAGACATTTATTGTTAATATTGTATAAGTTCAATCTTGGAAATACATACCAAGTTTAATGGAGTAAATAATATTGTAATATAAATAATAATGTGAATTTAATATGAGATTGCTGTTTCTGATAGTAAAGACTTAATGAATGGGTTAGCGAGATTTAAAATAGTAAAGCAAATCATGGTGTACTTATGGCCTTTCCGCTTCATTAATCTAATTAGTCAGCCAAATATGAGACTGCCGTAAAACGTATGAGATCATGGTGGAATTACTTTATTAATAGTGCTAAGCATTGTTTTTTCCAATCTTTCTCAATTTTATTAATTTATGTGAAAAAATAAAATGAATCGGCAACTTACACATAAGTATAAATCAAACTTCATTCAAACTCAGTTTATTTCTAATGTAGTTATTTGTTATTAAAAGTATTTTTTCTGTTATATTTTCGTTTTTATTTTATTTTCCATAAAAATTGATAAAAAATTCAATCCAGAAAGTATCGGGATTATGTTTATCAATCCCGGGATTCATAGGTATTGAAAATAGCTCGGGATCCCGGGATTGGAATCCCTAATCTTGCTGCCTGAGTGCTTTTCATCCTAGTAGGAGTAACCAGAAGACAGTACCAAAAGGAGTGATAAGATTTTATAGTGATGGTTATGGTTCCCTTACGTCAGGACTGGCATTTTGGCCTGATAGTCTACTTGTTTCTTCACGCAGATGGGAACCCATATTTCCTTCTTCAACATTCTTCAACAATGCCCATATACGATCGTGATGATATATTCTACCTTATTTCCCAATGTTTCGTTTAACTTTACCAATGATTCTCGTATATAATCTTCATTGCAAATCATGAATAATTTAGTTAACAAACTTGCAAGTGTCAACTATCTGTGTATATTGTGAAATAATATACTTATATTTGAATTTACCAATATCAATAATTAATCTGATCAAGTTTTTCATGCAAATGAAACACGATAAGTATAAAAATTATACTAAAAAGTAATCATGCCCTTGATTTAATAATTAATTCACGTAAAAAAATATATTATATAAGTAAGTATATATTATGTTTTAAAGTTTTTTTTTTTTTTACTAACCATAAAATAATAATAACTCCGCTCTCACTTGACCTTTTAGGCTCCGTACAGAACTCTTAATTATACCTCGCATCCCTAAGATTCCTCCAACGATTCTTGTCTTAGATATCTATTTTTGAACATACATATTTTTTGAAAACACTTCTGAGAAAATATATTAAAACCATTAGAATTTTTTTTTTTTGAAAAAAAGTAAAACACACCGAGGTAATCGAACCTGCATCTCTCGGGTTTCGCGCTCAAGCACACAGACCATAGACCACTATGCATGCCCCCACAAAGGGGGGGCTGACAGGGCTAGATCCTGGTGGCCCGGGCTAGAAGGGGCCCAGCGTGGCGGGTCGATCACTTAAGCGAGATAAACACACACTACAAATTCGCGCTAATAGTAAAAAAGTCTTCTGCGGTGCTATTTTACGAATGGAGTTTTATTTTATAATTATTTTTAGTGTACTTCCTGGCTGATATAACGACTATTTATCCAATATGGCTATAGGCCGCATGCAATGACATTATTAATGGACGACGCACTCAATACAATAGCTAGCAAGTAATCGCGCATTCGCATGTACAGGTAGACGTCACGCACTTTTCCATTATGCGATATCACGCATCGGGAATTTATAGCAATATGACCTTTATTGTAATGGCGTTAGAGCAGTGTTTCGAATGTCAATGTTCATTTGAGCGAACCCGTTCGAACCGAACCATTCGGCAGACCCAACAAAAAGCATCAGGAATTTATAGCAATATCATCTTTATTGTAATGGCGTTAGAACAGATTATTCCATTCGGCAGACCCGACAATAAAGTGAGTGTCATTTTCTTTTCCAGATGATTCGTCCATATTAATGTCATTGGCCGCATGTTACTTGGCTATCACAAAGGGGGGTCGCGATCATTGCTTCATAATATCGTGCCGACAATTCAAGTAGATTTATTTAAAAATGCCAAAAGCCTGCATTTCCGCAGAGTACCATTTGGGGATCACTATTATAGCACATTACACGGCTCTTAACCTTAGCGATAGGTCATCCATCAGGATATGGGGGCAATGCCACTATGCTAAAGGTACTATACTTAATAACGAGAAATTTTAACTAATGGCTCTTATAATACTCCCTGAAGAGTTTTCTAAATTGAGCTACCATTGGCTACCGCGTTTTGTATTTTAAATCAAAGTGTGTATTACTTTAATTACTAATCGACGTCACAGACCACTCCAAGATATTTGAGTGTTGTAGCTTCCTTGAACTTGCTAATATTTTTTAATTAATTACTTTTTATATTTAACGAATAATTCACAAGATTTAAGAATGTAACATTCTAATTTTTGAACATACATAATTTTTGAAAACACTTAGGAGAAAATATATTATATCTAAAGACATAGCTTATAATCAGTGTCTTTAGAATTATCTTCAAATGTGTTAATCGTGCCCATTTTTTGAATAATAAAATGCCTAATTCTTGTCAAATTTGGAATCACAAAGATTATAAAATATATTTTTTTATCGTAAATATGTCACTATATAATGTTAACATTAATTTTACTAATGGTTTTATAAATGCGTTTAAAAAATAATAAATCTAAAGAATCTTAACACCACTGCACATGGATGTACTGAAATATGACTATATTCTAAAACATTAGAGCGAGAGGTTTAAAAGAATACTATTTTATGTAATAAAAATACTTTATGCAGTCATCAAATGTTTAAAATAAATATAAAGGATAATAAGGCTTCACAATTTTATAAATAGATTACCTACAATGACAAACGTCAGGGTTATGCTCTGAAAATACCATAAAAGCTCAATTTTGACCTACGCTGAGCATGTGGACCCTTAAGTTAAAAACATTGCTTTTTGGCACGAAAACTTTTACCGTGAGATGTTTTCATAATAAAGACTACTATGAGACTGTACTGACAATGTTTCTTGCAAGTTAAATCATGTCAAAGACTAAGAAATGTAGATGACCCGGCACATAGATGGTCATTGATAAACGCTAAAATACGTATTATATTTTCATATACTTTGGCACGCGACAGAATGGGATGGATACAGTTATCCCGCTCGACGTAAAATTTCACTTGCGTGCTCGCGTTAGTCGCACTTGACTTTAGCCTTCCGAAAAATGAGTCGAAGAATTGTGCATGTGATGGTTTCGTGTATTCGAGCAAAACTAAAATCTGGTAAAGGAAACTTTCTTTTATAATATTTTTGTGTGAGGACTGTGCGGGGGATGAAAACAAAATGTGCGGAGACATTCTGGTAGGTGGTCACGCACACACCTTACAGAGAACATTGCGTATGACTCATGGCCTCTAGCCAGGCCTCTAGCCTGGGGGACCGGGCTTAGGAGGGGCCCGGCGTGGCAGGTCAACCAGTTAAGCGAGATATACACACACCACAAATTTGCTCAATAGTAAAAAAAATCGCCTGCGGTTCTATAAGACGAATAAAATTTTATTTTATAATTACTTTTTGTGTGTTTCCTGACTAATAAAAATAACTATTTATCCAACATAGCGAAGGTTCACATGTTACTTAGCTATCACAAAAGGGGTCCCGATCAGAGCTTCAAAATATGATGCTGATTGCCGACAATTCAAGCGGATTTATTTAAAAAAATCGCTAAAAATCTACATTATATCCTTTATTTTATACGGAACCCTGGAGTTCCGCGGGTATGTCATTTGGGAAACACTACTGTAGAACATCACACTGCCCTTAACCTTAGAGATAGGTTGGGGGGGGGGGGGGCGCCAAACATAGTGGCCTGGTGGCCCGCTTCAGGGTGTGGGGGCCATGGTATGACCTTATCAAATGATCGAATTGAAGTAAATCTTGACAATATAGGTAAGTAACATATATGTGTAAGTATTTAACGATGTTGTGCTGTCGACGTTATAAGTAACTACTACTTAATAGAGAGAAAATGCGCATGTTCTGGTTGAATACTTAGCTTTGAGGTCAACGTTGTTTCCGGTTCAGTTTCTTTTTGAAAACAATACGTCTTACTATTATAATTGATTGGGAAAATTCTTATTAAATGTTGTGCATATATAATATGCATACATCGTTTTGTCGTGTCAAATAAATTGAATAGTTTATATAGTTTCATTTTACTACTATGTACTAGCGAAATGAATAATTATTATGTCTTTGAAATTGAATACATTACGGCTCGGAATGTCGCGGCTCTAGATCAACGTTTTGTTATGGGACGGCGGGTTCATTTTCAAATTTAAACTGGCCTTATTAGAATGTAATATATGTATATTATATATAATAGATTATGTTTTAGACAATACTTGTTAACAATCTGATTTGTTACATTAATTGAATGCAGTCGATGCGTCCTTCTTTAAGGTTGAGTTAAAAACTGATTTGAAAATCTATTTTGATTAAGAATATATAAAACAAACATTGATATTACGTATGGCATTCTCAGACGATAATTAATATCCGTTAGAATGAAGTTTAAAACAATGAATAATAAAGATACATTCCAATCCAGTTCATCAGACTCAGTGTTTCCCAAACTTTCGACATCTGTGTACCCCTTCTATAATTTTCGTAACATTGAGTAGGTACACCTCGTCAAAAAAAATTGCATATACTTTAATAACAATCAAAATGTATTTATTTTTTCCTTTTTTTCGAAGTTATACTTCTTTAGGCGCGTTTGGGAAAACAGATCAGAGTGTATTTTTGGCGTGGGACGAAGTTGCGCGCGCAAATGTAACACGTTAATTTGGCGTAAGTTTTGCCCGCCGATGCAACATAATTTATTTTGCGCGGCGACGTTCGGGTGTTCTAAATGCTGGAGGTTTGTAATTTTCAGCTGTGATATTGAGGACTGTGGCTTGGGCCGGTTGGGTAAAAATTGAATGTTGCAACTTTTATTTATGAGTAAAATTATATATCAATAAATAAATAAATTTTGTGAATGTTGAGTTGGTAAATAATTCAAACAATGGTATGTTGTAAATTTACAATATTTAGACACTTCATACACAATAATACATATTTTTACAGTTTAGGACAATATTTGTCGTATATATTATATATCACATGTCGATTTATTTATTAGCTGTTTATAATAATTAAAGACAATAATAATTATTACGTTTCATCACAAAAGCCAATATCACGTTTCAGTTAAACCATTAAATAGGGCATAGGTTATGTTTTACTTTTGATTTGTAGTAAATTATTATTGTTAATGAAAATAGTTGTTCAGTCATCTGTTTAAGCAAAGATGGTCGAAATAGCGGTTTGCTAAATTTTACAAACACAGGTTTGAGATTTTTTTCTTCCAAAGTAGGTACATTCTGCAATAATATTTTTGTTTTGTTACGCCAAAGAAGTATAACTTCTAACGCGCGTACATAAGTACACACACCGATTTTTTTAGTACATAAACAAAATAAAAATAAATGAAAAATAAAATTCATTCAAAATAAATTAATATAAATAAATATTATAAATGACATTCATTGTAATCAATGAGAAGGAAGAAATTGTTTATGCTGAGGATCATCATAATTTGGTTCCCTGGTTGTTAATTTTAATCTGAGATGCGGTTCCATATTCAAAAGCCTGTACCTTTTTTGATTTTATGTCTAGAAATGCTGAAAAAGCAACTTCACATAGATATTATGAAGTTGGAAAAGGCAAGTTGTATTTCAGGAATTTCTCTGTTAAACTGGATACACATGTTGCATTTGCAGCCAGAATGATGTTAAAGTAAACTCTTTATATTTATTTTTCGAGAATTCGTCTAAAGCTAATTCCAACAATTGCTCTTCTTCCGCATGCGATAAACCTTCTAGCATGGATGTAGTATTAAGTTCGTATTAATGCTTGTTGCACCAGGCGCAGCCAAAGCCCGGTGCAGCGCGTACCCCCATCAAACTCTTCCCGTACCCAGGGGGTACGCGTACCACACATTGGGAAACACTGGATTGGATTGATATGAACAATGGTGCGATAAAACAAATCTTTATCAAATGCATTTTCAGCCATTCATTATGCATGCTTATTAACACTTGATAAGCATACAAAGATAAATTCAGAGCTGTTGCAATAAGGCCATCCGTTCACGCAGAAACTAAAATCCGACAATCTGGTTGCTGATGGAACTCATAAACCCCCCCCCCCCCTCCCCCAGTGACTGATGCTTTGCACACATGGCTACTGAAACCTAATACTCTCATAACCTCAAACTGTCAAATCCACTGTCTGTCCTACTTCATTCTAAGCTTTTCCATAATATCTTTACGGGAATATTCTGGCAACCTGTAATTGTACATGCAGGAGTATTTCTCAACATCTGCCACATATTTTAAATTAAAAATCGGTTCGCCCATCTTTAACTTTTGGCGTCTTGACTTGTTATTGCTTGATTAATTCAGTTCAGTTCACCAATTTTGGGAAAAAAATATGATTTTTCATCGAATCTACTAATATTGGTACCACTGTTTTATGGGTGACTGGAAACTGGGAGACTATCAAGTCGCGTCTCTTCGGTTTCGGTTGCGGACATTTTGAAACAGAGATTTCAGTTTTGCCGTCAGCGAAATTGAAATACATTAGCTGGATACTGGAGTTTTAGACTTGTCTTTTTTGAGTATACATGTGAGCGGATGGCCTAACAGTTTCCCAATTGGGGTTTCTCGAAAGTTGATGATTTTTTAAATGGTATGATTTCGGATGGCACCGTCTTTCGTCTAATAGGTCATATAACAAACTAACACACTTATTTTTATAAAAATACACATAAAATCGGATACCTATGTAAATATCTTCAGTAAATTGTCGCTCACGGTGGCCGCGCGGCTTAAGCGTTGGACTATAACGCCGTGGGTCCCAGGTTCGAATCCTGGGTCTGGCAAGTACACATATTGTTTTTCAATTTGTGTGTCTCATGGTATGGACCTAATAGGTTGAGCAACTGGCTGACATCCATTTCTCGTAACAACAAAATCTGTCAATACAAACCTCTACTCTATGGAGGCCCAGGGCTCGAAATGGAACGGAACGCACCGGAGCGCCGTTCCGGCTCGTGAAATTTGTAAAATTATCGCTCCGTCTCGTGGAAAAAATATGTTGACCGTCTGAGCTAGATAGGCCATAGAATAGAAAATCTGACACACTTATTTTTATAAAATACACATACGATTTAATGCCAATGTAAATATCTTCAGAAAATTTGTCGAGCGCTCCGGTTCGTAAACTTTTCCATTTCGAGCGCTGTAGGAGGCCCATATGATCCTATTAGGATCGGACATGGTCGAAAGAAAAAAAGAAGAAGAAGAAATTGAGCGTTTCGGTTCGTAAACTTTTTCATATTGAGAACTGGTCACTTATGATGGTGACGTTGTCTTATTTAAAAAAAATGACACAATAAAATCTAATCTTTATTCATGAGAAAGTACCGACACAAGCAGATTAATTGTTATAAGTCGTTACATGCTAAACATATGTAATCCATTATTCATATGCCTAGCAAGAGTAATAAAAGTCTAATCATATAAATATCTATGCGCCCTCTTCGTCATTCGATTCTTTTATGACATGACTTTACGAGACTAAAATTATGGATACGATGGCCATTGTGTATATTTATTATATGCAAATAAAAGATCATGTCATAAAGAGTGATTGGATTATAAGATAATGAATATGAATATTCATTGTTCCAACTCTTGTTAAAAAAAAAATGCTTTTGCGGTAGCCTGGAATGTTGTGATGAACAAAATTAATCTTGTCATTTTTTCTTACAAACGGGTTAGATTAATTGTTAATTGGTGTATTTTAATAAATTTTTACGATCTGATATTACAATCTAAATGATTTTTACAACGTTTTTATTAGCTCGTATTCTTATTTGTCCGATGGTTGTTTATCGAGTACAAATCTTGCAATCGATTTTTAACTAACTTCCCGACTAGCTAGACATTTAAAACTTTAAGAATATTATCAGAACACGATGCCAATGCACTTTTTGATACTTTCAGCCATCTTTAAGTAGAATTGAATTCATTTTCAGTTAATTCTGTTTTATTAATAAGGTTTTAATATATGAAAAGTTATTTCGGAAGAAATCCGTAATCCAATCCACTATTATTGGTTGCTAAGTGGGTGGTCCTAGCAAACAAAATTATTAATAAATACGTGCGTTACTATGGAAATCAAAATGACATTTCAGTATTCTATATTTGTTTGTTTGTTTGTTTTTTATTTACTTCATATCAAGTACAAGTTTGAGCATATTATTGAGCATAATAATTGAACAGAAAATTTAAAAATGTTGTATATAAAAAGTTCTTTTTATCTTGTAATTATTTTTCTTTCTTATATATTTAATAACAATATTAATTATATTGACTCAGACTTATTTAGTAGCAATAAACAATTTACATAATACTTAATATTATATACATTATTCTGATTTTTTTGAAAAAATATTGGTGCTGGCTAGGACCCGCCGTGTCCGGAAACTTGTACGAATGCAGTTCGGCTTATCTAACTTCATCGTGAAATATATGGCCGTATATTAAAGGCCGTCCAACCTCTTTGAGTCGTATAGTACATAAAATTCATGTCTAAATAAAACACGGTTC
This sequence comes from Rhyacophila brunnea, assembly GCF_057557595.1. Lineage (NCBI taxonomy): Eukaryota > Metazoa > Arthropoda > Insecta > Trichoptera > Rhyacophilidae > Rhyacophila > Rhyacophila brunnea. The sequence goes on along the minus strand of NW_028232816.1, from coordinate 9,586,914 downwards.
TTTCGGTTTACACTTTACAGGAAGCTAGCAGCAAATAAATTTTGAAAATAGCCGATACACTGGATTATTTGTTGGGTTAGGTTAGGTTTTCATTCTTGAATTCATGAATTTTCCCCAAAATCGGCTATGAACATTGAATTAACGTTCATGTTGAATCTAATAAAATTGGAGACCGTATAGTATACGGCCATCTCTATCCGATAGAAAGCTAACGGCGAACTGTGCCACGGTGAAATTTTTTACGTACAATTTACAAGTAACTAGGACCCGCATGCATCAGACTCGTAAATAGACGTGTATTTTATCAATTTAACTAAGTGCATCATACATACTCATGACCAAATTAATGAATATCTGTGCATCCGGGGCGGCTATCGGCGGTTTCGGGTTCGTTTCCCGGTAAGGTTACAATACATTTATGTCATCTTCTCAAAACCTGTGTATTTGTGTGATTATTTTACTTATATTATATTATCAGTTCACTACCCTACTCTCATTGGGCGTCATGGGTTGTTGTAGTGTTAAAAAGATATTATCGAAATTTGATAACATGGTAAGCGTTTGATAACAAGAATTGTTATTGGTTAATTTAGTTGTGATAAAATATGGTGTAGATGACTAAATTAGTAAAGAACCTGAACCAGATTTAGATAGATGTAGATTCGAGTCCTACTTGGTACCAATCCGGGAGCACAAAATTAATGGGAACTAACACAAATATAGGTAAATCATTCTACAGTGGCACCATAGGCGTTACGCGTATGTATTGGAATTGCTTGCTGCAATGCCTGGTTTAATGCTAACAAACATTACCACTACAACTGCAAGTCGCTTTTTCCGTACCCATGGTGCCACTGTAGAATGATTTACCTATACCCTTACAAATCAGCCCGCCCCGCCCCATACTCGTACTTAATCAAGCGTATTATGAAGCCCTATATTTGGATGTCAAGCATCAGCAGTTTTTTTTTGCCTGGTAATATCTCAGGAGCAGATACCCAAGACTGAGGTCGCCACGCTCTCAAGTGAGATTTGACTGAGTTTACTGAGTAATGATTAATGAGAACTAGCTTACCCTATCGGGTGCGGTTGCAGTTTTGAAGCAGGGTTGGCTTTATTACTTAAGTCCGTAAAACCAAGCGACACAAAGCGTATCGACTCTCATAAAATATTGAATGCGTGTTATCCTTATGTGGTAAACTTTAATGAATATTTTATGAGACAGACGTGACTATTGAAAATAATATATTATTTAACACGTGTTAAGTTTATCCCATAGTTTTCCACAATCGAGATCTGTACCCTGTAGGATAAAATTAGTTTTCATTAATTATGTGTTCCCCAGTAGCAATATTAAATTTTTTCGATTATTTATATTTCTAATGCAGTGACGTCCCGTGGGGGTAGGCAAATTGATCGTCGCTTGGGGGCGACAGTTTCTCGAAGGGCGGCAAATCGTGGACAATCATTAGTTATATATTATATATATAAATATAAATAGGTACCTAAACTTAGTAACAACGGAAATATCTTTCCATTAAAAAATTCAGCTCACTGAATGGAAACAAAGTGTATTAATAAACATAAAAGGTTTAACAGAACTGTATTTTTTTTTGTCGAGTTCGCGATGTCTAGTTGACTTCCACTGTCCTTAGACGTCACGTCCTTGATGACCAACGATCACACGTGCAGATTTTCGGATTATATTTGAATTATAGTTAAGTACATGTACTCAAGTACCTTATTCATTTATCCAGATATTATTGCCATTTATTCGCAAGTTTTGAATGTTGTCTGGTGTAAGTTTAAATATATCTGAAACTGTGGACTCCCAATATTGTCTATTGAAGTAGGATAGCATTTAAATTAGATTTAGTGGTATATATTTTGTTAGTAATGTTTCCATACAGCACATTTCTTAAATATTGGAGTCATGAAAGGATGATAAAATAATTACAAGAAAAAACGAGCTTTTATATACCTACCACGTTTTTAAATTTTCTGTTGAATCATACAAACTTGACAATCCTATATATTAATAAAAACTTTTTATTGTACTTGATAGAAATACTGAATAAATATTATAGAATACAGAAATGTCATTTTGAGATTTCATATTGATTAAAAGTTTCAAATGCCTAGCTAGTCGGGAAGTTAGTTAAAAATCGATTGCAAGATTTGTACTGGACAAACAACCACCGGACAAACAAGAATACAAGCCAATAAAAACGTTGTAAAATACTGTATAAAAATGGGCGGTATTTTGGCGCTGCCTAGGGGCGGCATTTTGTCTAGGGACGTCACTATTCTAATGTGTTTGAAACAATTTAAATATTACCACTTTTTTACTTACACGAGAGCTTGTTTTTTAACGATCTATCTATGTACCTACTAGAAGTTCATATTATGCTGTTTTGCTCTTTCTTGGATATATTAAAATAATATATGGTTTCAGACTTGATTAGTAGTAGAGTACAATTTAAATTAATAGACGTTGTAGCTCCATAAACATATTATAATTTTGTGTTTTTTTTATTATTATTCATAAGAATAACATGTTTGTTTCAGCTTATAAATATTTCAAACTTCCATTTTTCTTTGTATCGATGTAAACACTGTCGTATTATTCTTATGATACGAAGTTTTGAAATACATAATAACCCAAAAACATTTATTATTTAAAGGAAAACGCGTTTAAAAAATGTTAAGTAACATGCAGTTTATTTGACAACTTTCAACATTACAAAAACGGTAGCAATCGAGCTACAATTAATACTATACCTACGTAAAACGCAGTGACGTCCCGTGGGTGTAGGCAGGTCGTGCGCTGCAAAGGTTGCGGCATATTATAAAGGGCGGCGAATGAAGCAACGAATACAAACACTAAAACTTTTAAGAGCAGTGGCGGTTTTCCTTGAAGCAAACGATACTGTGGCTTCATTATAAAGTACATTTAGTTTAAAAAGAATAATCATAGCATAAAAAATTCTAATAACATACTATTAATTGTAATGGCAGTTTATCGGAAAGACAAGATTTTCAGAAGGGTGCCTTCAAACATGTCAGCGCTACATACCATAATGTACATATCTAAAACCACCACTATTTGAGAGTAGGTCTCTTGAAAATTCTCTAATTCTCAGTGTTCCGTAAAGTGAAAGACTTTTTTGTGTATTCATCTATTTAACGTAGCCGAACATAAATAATAAAGCACCTACATACTACAACTAGATAACTCTGATTTGGTCATTGTTGACAAAATGAAATTTAAACTTTTCTTAATTAACATAAATCTAGGCTATAATTATTATTTAATATAAAAATTTAAAATTGTGCATGTCTAATTAGAAAAAATTAAATAATGTTCAAGTGTCTGAAAACATATTATAGATATATTATTTTATTTATTTAATGCATTTATTATTTTAAATTTATCGAATATTTTCAAACACAAAATTAAGACAGTTCCCATTAACTTCTGATTTACCTAGTTTTGTCATTTTGTGGAGAAGGAAATGTAGAATCATATTCAAAAACTATCTCAAAAACAGTGAAAATCAAGTTATCTAGTTGTAGTATTAAGGTGACGATATTATAGGTAATTTGAAACTAAAAATGAAAGGGGATAACATTGTCAATCTGATTAAAGATCGCACTTTGGGAAGGGACGTCATTGGCAAGGAAGAGTGAAAGAAAAAAGTTGATTATGCCTTTTAACCGCCATTTTAGCATGTGTTTATTGCATGTAGGTATATTTCTCACCTTCCAAACGATGTTTCGTTTACTAATATCTTATTCGGCTAGTTTCACCTTACGCCACCCCCCTCCTGAAAAACTATTCATGACGAACTGGATGAAACGTGTAATGACGCTGGATGCAGAAGACCTGGCAAAGAAAGTGGGATACCTCCACCAGCGGCAGGCACAATTATTTGTTTTATTATAATGTACGATTGGTGATAATCTGTAATAATATAATAATGGATCGCACTGACTTGCTTTTCCCTCCACCACCCGCCACGTCTCCACAGCAGTTATGCAGGCGTATACCGTGGCGTAACGAACGATAGGCGCTATTCAAATTTGTGCCGAAAGTGTCCCAGGAGGAACTTCCCAAGACCTTGATTGGCGTGCACTAGAGTGTGCGTGATCCCTACTTCCATATAATGTATTACGGTCAATTCTCGATGAGAAAAGACCTTCTCGCTCGCCGTATAATGCCGCAAACTTTTTAAAAGCTGAGAAATTTTCCCTCGTATATACCAAGTCGCAATGGCCGACCGGTCCAACTGAGGGTCGGACCGACTTGAGAAGCTCTTCCCTTTCAACCGACATATGGGGACACTCCCAGAGGATGTGATCGGCATCCTGCAATTCGCCACATAAGCAAGTCGGAGATTCTATTAGGCCAAGCTGACAGAGCTTGGAGGCAAAACCACCGTGTCCGGTTAAGAACTGAGAAGTCCAATGGTCTGGAGTCAATCTGGTTATCTCCATGCGCCATTTTATATTAGGAAAAAACAAATGCGTTTGTCTGCCCTTGGAAGAAGTGGTCCATCGCCCCTGCCACGCACGCAGCGCCGTGTCATACACCAGGTCGCGTACAATAAGTTTTCGAGCGCACCGGCTCATGGATCCAAGTCCTAAAGGCGGCGATATAAAGATACCGCCAACCTCCGCCCCCAGACCCCCGAGCAAGGCGGTCGTGGCACCACGGATTTGAATGTGCAGGTCTAACTGAAGCACTCCAGCAAGGACAGGCAACGCGTCGGTAGAAGTCGTCTTATAAGCCTTAGTGAGGGCAAGTTATGCTGAGCGTTGACCGCTGAGAAGAGTTTTTCGGATGGACAATAACTTACATCTATGATACCACGTGCTGGCGGCATATCCGGCGATACTCATAAAGATTGCATCGTAAGCTATTTTAAGAGGTCTGAACTTAAGACCCCAATTATTTCCAGTAAGCCAAGAAACCCGATGGTAAGCTGCTTTGGCTTTAGCCACCGATGTTTTGGCGTGGTGCAGTAATGATAATTTGTCATCCAGTAAAATGCCTAGATATGTAACCTTATCTTTGACTTTAACTAAAGTACTACCCATACGGATGGTGGGCGACCTTGAAGTGAGGTTGGTTGCTCCCTTGAGAAGGATGGATTCTGTTTTATGCGGAGCAAAAGTGAGTTTGTTAGTAAAACCCCAGGTCATAATGGTTTCCAAAGCCTCGTTAGCAGCTAGCTCAAGACCATTGCGGCTGTTCGCACTCACAACAGGAAGCGCGTCATCCGCATAGGCAATAATACTACAATCGTTTGGAAGCGGGATCGACAGAAGGTCATCAAAAAGGATATTCCATAGAAGGGGTCCAAGAACTGATCCCTGGGGACACCCCATTGTGGATTTCCTAGATATTATTGTATTGCCGGTATCATATAATATAGATCTGTCGCTGAAATAATTTTGGATTAGTACATATATGTCTCTCGGTACACGTTTTAATCGAAGTCATCGCACAGACTCCTGACCACTACCTACATCAGTCATTTTTTTGACTAGACACGGTGGCTTTGCTGGCAAACTCTTTGAGTTTGGACATTTTACCTGACCAGAATATCCACGTGGAAGATAAGTACAATATGCAAACCATATCCTCAAGGACTACCCTAAAATGTGTACTGAAACAGAAAATCTTCTCAAGTCCTTCCAACCACCTGTTAAGCCATCCGACCTGGTTGCCACAAAGACCAAAATTCTTCTTTTAGATCATTATTTAGCAGTTTTATATTAGTGTTTGATTTATATTTTATTATTTTATTTTTGTCTGTTTTCCGTGCACACTTGAAAACACTTGAGTGTGTGGCGACCTCAATCTTGTGTAACTACTACTGATACATTCCTAGGCGTAAACAACTGGTGTTGACTGGCTTTATATCCAAACGTATGGCCTCGTGATATGCCTGATTAAGACCGGATATGGTACGGGGCGGTTTGGTTGGAGAGATCTATGTTTATGCTGCTATTCTTGCAGTAGGCATGAAACAAATTATGAAGATCAAACGTAGGTAATGCGATTGTTTGTAAAATAAAAGTAATACAATGAATTAGGTACATAATATCAAACATTATATTAAAAATAATGATAAATATGACAGGGATTAGGTATTTGTGTCAAGCAAGTGAAAAGCCATGTCGTGTACCTAAACATTGATTGAAAAAATGTTGAAAATATTAGATGGTTAGATTTGAACTATTATATTATTATTGACCACAGAATAGAAAAAAAATAATCCATTTATCTTATAAGGTTATAATAAATAATTCGTGAAAATGTAATAAAACTTTACATTCTTTTGACCTCTACATTTTTCAATTATTTTTTTTTGCATTGATATGCAAATTAAATGCAGTTATTTCACGTGCTAACCGTATTGTAAGTTTATTTCCGGAATTCTTCGAGAATGGAGACAAGACAATACAATTTTATTCTAAAAAGCATTTCTTATGTTTTTTACTCTCCATTATTTGATTTTTCCACTCAAAATAACTATATAAGTTTAGTTTTAGAATTTGTACAATTTTTGGAATTATGAATTGCATAAACATACAAAGAATGTTTTCGACTTATTTTAGATGCAGTATTGTAATATGACAATATGGCACACTTACATCCCGTGGGCAGTGGAGGTTTTATATACGGTTAAATGTAAATTGTACGTATTACACAGTTCACAGTTCCCCGTGAGCCTTTTTATCGGTTAAGAGATGAAAAAATTACGCGTTGTTCGTAGAGCATTGCAGACAATAATGTCCCTTCAAAATCCCTATTTTCAAAATTTAGAGAACTTTTAAAGAACCGTGTTTTGTTTAGACATGAATTTTATCTCAGTAATATACGACCCAAAAAGGTTGGACAGTGTTTAATGTACGACCATATATTTCCGATACAACATTTTACGGTGAAGTGTGATACGGCCAACTGCATACGTACAAATTTCCGGACACATTTATATAGGTACATGACGGCTCTAACAAGTTCAGAGATAGGCTGTCTGTACTATACATAAATAACCATTGCGTTTTAAAAATTCAGCTATAACTAGGTTGCTAGGATTTTTTAAAAACCTCAGATTGATTTTTTACACTTAGATTTTGAAAAAAATACGTATGTTTATAAGATATTGTTACTTCCTACGAAATGTCCGCATATACTTTATGAAAAATTACCATAGATTATTATGGGGTAGGCAGGTCATTCACTGCCCATAGGTTATATAATTATGAGAGGCGACAAAAATGAAAAAAAAAGAATAATTCAATATTTGAGAACACGTTTAGTAGAAAAAAATCATTTTGCCTGTGAGTTGTCAAAGTGCCAACGATTACTAACTGTAAACATCAGTATATAACAGGGGTGTCAATAAGGTCGATCGCCAAAAATATTTAATTTATATATTCATAATTTGGAAATATAATGGGATTTTATTTATTATAAAGACGTATTTCTATAATACACATTTTTAATTATCTTATTATTAACAACTGAGTATGCTTGGACAGCTTTGTAAATATTTTTGAAGTTATACGTCTTTTGGGGCATTTGGTAGAGAGTGAAATTGAGAGCTGCGCGCGCACACAGTTACGAAAGTCCGCGACAGTATGAAGTTAGCTGCGAGTCAGCCAGCTGTATACAAACGCAAGTTTGATAGTAGAATTGAGTGGTTCACAAGCATAGTAAACCAAGTCCATTCTGGTTATTTTTGAGTAAGCTAGGTTCAAATATAATACTTAAGTATTTATAATTCTGTAAGGGTATGATTTCCCTTAAATTACTACTTAAATGTACTAAAATACAATACAAAGTATAAGTACACACGCCGATTTTTTTCTATGTACAACGCTTTATTTAAATTTCTTCGTAAGATTCTATTTTGGTTTAAAAATATATCTATTATGTTATGTTCTATACTATATATCTCTTTACCATATCCGATCCAAATAGAATCATATGGGCCTCCAAAGAGTGGAGGTTTGTTTTAACGTTTTTTGTTTTTTGTTTTTACGATAAATGGATGTTAGCCACTTGCTCAACCTATTAGGACCATTCTCTGACTCAAACACAAATCGAAAAACAATATGTGTATTTGCCAGACCCTGGATTCGAGCCTGGGACCCACAACGTCATAGGCCGACGCTTAAGCCGCGTATAATATCCTTATTAATATACAATGTCCTTAATTTCAGAAAAAGTAGATCGCAGAGGATTTTCTTCTCCAAAGTAGACCTTACGTAAAAATTAGTTGACACCCCTGGCATATAAGATAATACGCATATAAAGAGTTCTTGTTGTATTCATTCGTTTTTTTATAGTGTATGTAATGAATTTACATTCTCGTACAATCTTGATGCTAAAAATGGAATGGGGCGCCATTTTAATTTAGTTTATGGACGGCATTTTGCTTATAATAGTTGTTATTTTGAAAAGTGCATTGAATGTAAAACTACATTTAACCAACTTTAATTAAATTAATTTATTATGCAAATATAAATATGTATCCAACTAATGTATTCTATTTTCAAATATTAAAATAAATTCACGAGTGTTGCTGTAGTTGTGTTAAATATTAATTTCAGTTTGAAGTCATGATTATCAAAGACAGTGTACTGAATTCAATTGTACATCAAATAAGTCTATAATATCTTCTAAGCTAAAATATTGTGGAGAAGTTAATGTACATTTTTAGAGTTATATTAGATTTAAATCATAATCATATCAACACAATCCATCAGCAGTAGTTAACGTGTGTAAAAACGTCTTAAGATTGAGTTTTTTTTAAATATAGTTTTTCGGACTTCTGCCGCCTCCTTAATCCTGCCACCCGGGTGTTATGCTCTCCTAACACCCCCGCTTGGCGTGTCCCTGGCCGCATACTCAATCCACTACTTTAAACTATTAATTACCTTTCTCTTCAAAATGAAACATTCGCGTGCCATAGGTTCGCCATCCCTGGTCTAGACCCTATAAGAGTTGTGTTTTATTTGCGGCTGAGGATGATTATTTTATCGAATCTTCTTTTAATCACTGGCGTTTTACATGTTTAAGATTAAAAGCTGAAAGATTAAAATAAAATAATCAAAATGAAAACATTTTACTAAAAATAAAAGGATGTGTGCTAAAAAGTTTAGTGAATCAAAAGGCTCCATTTAATCCATGGTTGAAAGCAGGCAAACAAATATAAATATTTTAGCATTTAATTTATGAGATAATAATCTTCAGCCTTGTTTAATTCTGCAATCCTGATAAAAAAAAGTTCAATGGGTAACTTAATATTATCTGACAAGAGGTGACATTTGTAATTAAATTAACATATAGCTGTCTTCTTATTCCACAGGTATATTACCAGAAGGCCTCCGCACAAAATGCTCACGCTGCACGAACAGACAGAAGCACAACGCGCTGGCCATTCTGAGGCGACTTCGCCAGGACTACCCTGATGAGTGGTCCAGGCTGGCTGCCAAATGGGATCCGACTGGGGATTTCACCAGGAGATTCGAAGGCATCCTCGATACGGACGATAACAACCGCGTCGGTTAGTATTATGTCATCACGAGCATATTATTTTGCTCATGGTGGTTTTGAAACAAAGTTTTTATTTGTTAAATATGCGATATGTATGTTTTAAATATCTTTAGGAGACATAATATCATGTTAAAATAAGGGGATGGCTATCAGGTAGGCTGAAAATATCAGAGAAAAAGAGCACACTTGTCAGGTATACTTACGGGAAATAAGAAGATATTAAAATATTACTACTGATGGATAGATACATACTGATTCAGTGAAATTTTAATTGCTCACTGACATAACATCGAGCGATGTGTTTAAATTATGTATTTTCCTAAAGATAAAAATCTTCTTCTTCCGCCATATCTGCCCCTTAGTTCGAGCATATTATGGACACCAGGTGGCGCCTCCAAGAATCCCTGTCGTTCGCCAGTCTTCTTGCTTGATCGGCTTGAAGAACAAGCAGGCTAGGTTGAAGTTCTCTTCTGGCATCCGCAGCACGTGGCTGGGCCAGGTCCAACGTCGCCTCTTCAAAATCAATAGATAAAAATTATTTTCATTTTTAAAATCAATCTATATTTATATATTGTGACTGAATTCTATAGAAATTAATTTTTAAAATTATATTATTAATCAAAACTGTCTATCTCGCTCTAAAAAATAACACATCCAAAAGAGGTGCTGTTAAAAAATAGCACTATTTGTCAGTTCAGATGGTTAACTCATTGTAACGTTTAGCATCAATACATAAATATTATAAACTACCCTCGATAGCCGCCGTGTGCATAGAATATATGAGCAAGACAGGTTATGTCCTTAAGACGCGAACAAAAATCAAATATAATAGCTGACATAGATAATAATAATATCCAATTAAGTGTGTGTTATTTCTTAATACTATATCTTCTCATCCAAAGATATAACAGTGAAAAAATAATAATATTTGTTACTCAATGACGTCAACTACTTCACGTCTCTCCCATTTGTCTCAATTCCACCAGGTTCTCCGCTTTCTGCATCTAACTCAGTCCAGCTGGTCTTCTGCTGTCATCCATACATTATCTAGTAGGCGGTTTTCCAATACGTTGATGAGGCGTACAAGGTCTCCATTATTCCCCATCGGCCATCAGCTCTTCTTTTCTCTGCCATACACAAAGCTGATGAAAACGTAGTGGTATGAATGGATGTTTTGAATAATCGTTGTAATGTCTTTATATTTGATTGTATAATATGCTTAATAGTAATAAATCGTTTTGTGTTCGTTGCAATCGGTCTTGTATAAGGTTGTTGATTTTGGTTGCTATGGTTTTATACTCTTATATTTTCGCTTGTTGCCGGTGTTGTCATCTATCCTGCCACAGATTAATAGCGCATGTACACATGCATGGACTTACTGTCGGCAATAATGCTTATTTTAAACTATCATGACAATAATTGTTTATATGTAAAAGTGCTGACTGTCTCTCCAATCTCATTCTTCAAGAGTAAGCGAGGTGCAATGTTGTCATTTTACAGTACTATCTGACAGGTGTATTGAAAATGGGTTGTTAAGCTCAAAATGAGTAGTTAGTTTTTTTACCGGCATGTTGCGCCACTATCGTTCTACTGCGCAGGCGCAGATCTTACTTGAGCATAAAAAATCAACACGATTCGGAAGTTTCCAAACTCGTTCGATTCATGCACGCAATCTTGACAACTGCAGGATAATACATGTTTCTTACTGTGCACAGTAAATCTATACACGTGTAAACGGGGTATAATGCTTTACTGGTGTCTATAGTGCTGTTGGCAATGTGTAATTTCGTGTTAATGTGGCTATGTTTTTGTTAATTTATATTTTTTCAATGCCGTTACCTTGTCGCAATGTCCAGCCTACTGACACTTACGTCTTGTGATGGACAATAGCTATGTATTCCATCGCTTAGTGTGCAATCATACTGTGTGTACTAGGCTCGCTATCAGGGTCGATGGGTCTGATTTGTAAATATTCACTGGGAGAACACATTGATCAAATACCCTTATTTTGAAGCAAATGATTACATGCAAATTGAAAGTACTTAAAACATTTCACTGTGGCACAGTTCGCCGTGAGCTTTCTTATCGGAAAGAGATTACCGTATACCATACGGTCTCCAATTTTATTAGATTCAATATAAACATTAATTCAAATTTCATAGCTGATTTTGACAAAATTCATGAATTCAAGAATGAAAACATAACCTAACCTAACAAATAATCCAGTAGAGCGTCTGTTTTCAAAATTTGTTTGCTGCTGGCTTCCTGTAAATTATTGTAAACCGACAAGAACCGTGTTTTATTTCGTCATGAATTTTATGTCAATACTATACGACCCAAAGAGGTTGGTCGGTCTTCAATATACGGCTATGTATTTCCGATACAACATTTCACGGTAAAGTGTAATACAGCAAACTGCATACATACAAGTTTCCGGACACGGAAGCAAATTGTAGATTGACATACATAATAATATCATCCTTCAATTTTATTTATAACCTAAGGCCTGAACACAAACTAACCATAAGTGCGAGTGAGAAAGCAATCGGCACGCTTACATCTCCGCAATATGCGTTAGAGCATGGATTCCCAAACTATGGGTCGCGAGCGAATATTTAGTGGGCCCTCGCCACTGTATAAATGAATTAAAAAAATAGGAAGTAATAATAGTAAATAGAAGAATTACTTTGACGACTATTTTGGGGAAGAGATGAAAAAGTTTGATTCGTTGCGTTGGATTTGTAGCCCATTTCAAGACGACTTACCAACTAATATGTCAACAAAAGCAAGTGAAGAACTCATTGATTTATCAGAAGATACGTCACTGAAAAATAGTTTAAATCGTAAACAGTTAACGAAATTCTGGCTCTCAGTTGCTGATAATTATTCTTGCCTGTTCGATGAAGCTATGAAAGTCCTCCTCCTCTTTACTACCTCATATCTATGTGAGGTCGGGTTTTCGGCTATGGTTAACATTAAAACTAAATACCGAAATAAATTGGATATACCTATCAAACTCACTGCGATAAAAAGTAACTAAAGTTGAAGTTGATGCTAAAACTGTAATTGCCCATTGAAATAACTTTGTAAAAAAAAACCTTGCAGGTGTAGGTATTTTTTTTTTTTTTTTTTTTTTTTTAATTTAAGTTGTGTTTCTTATTTCAATAGTCTTTCATTCATATTGGTAACACTTATAAAAAATATATTTTTTAATTTCAATTAGAACAAAATAAGACAGCATTAAGTAGTTCCACGACTCGCCACTAGGGAATCTGAGCATTACCAATATGTATACTCTCTTTTCTCTAAGACAGCTAAGAGGTGGGTCCCAAGATTGGAAATTTTTGTTAGATGGATCGGAGCCCAGTCAACTTTGGGAACCACTGCGTTAGAGTAAGATAGAATTTTTACGGCTGAATTAAATATTTTTTATACACGTCGCCAGTAAAAATATTGATTTGGATGACTACAATCTTTTAAAAATTATGAGCACATGTTGATGAAATTTATTATTTTTGTGTTAAATATAAAGTTAGTGGTAATTATTTTTAGTTAATTTAGTAGAAAATATGGTTAAATATGTTGTGTTTAAATTTGGTAGCCATACTGAGAAGCAACATCATGGTACAACGTTTCATATAACAATATTTATGTAACCATGGCTTCATTTTCCCGAACAATGCCCACTCTCTATATATTATTACCCTGAGTTATAACCCAAATTTTCGAGATTTTAACATTTTCAATTGTGGGAATTTCGGATCACAAACAGGATCTCTGGATTCGGGCACTCGTGTTCGAATACCATAATTATTATGCACCACCTCTGATCGTATCAATTTATTTTCCATTCTTGCTGATTTCGTGTAATAGTAAATAATTATTGTAATTCGCAACGTTCCATCTTGGGTCATCAAAATTATCCACAACATCATATTTATCAGACCCTCTAATAACACTTAATTACGACAATATTATTTATCGTGGGGTCATTACTGACATATTTGCAAGGAGTCAGTTTAATATTATTAAAATATTGATGTATCGATTATCCATTCAATTTAATGGGTTTTAACTCAACATCAGCTGTAGGTACCGATAACAATCATAGGCCTTGACTGCGCGTGAAGATGAACAATGTAATTATTTTATTTACGAGAAAATAATATTTGTGTCATACGATTATCATTTGAATTAAATAATATCATTTATTGATAATCGATTAACACTTTGGAGGAGGCCTTCACCCGAAAAGGGGTTCTTACAAACCAAACAAACTAATTACATATCATTGTTTAATTTATAAACATTATCTAATACTATTATATACAAAAATAAAAAATCTTAATATATATATCTATGTATTACACAAAAATATAAAAAAATATAATAATTAATATTATATAAACTAGAAAGTAAGTAGATAATACAACCATAGATAGATATATATACATAATAGATATATTAATAGGTTATATATATATTCATTAGATATACTCATTTAACTGTCATTTACTTTTGTTTGTAAGAAATAAAAATGTATTTTTATTTATTTTTATTGATAATCGATATACAAAGGTGCGCACAAAAATGGTTTGAACCAGGGAACACAGAATTAATGGGAACTGATATACCTAACGGGTGTGGAGTAACAGGCAATCGATCTCGAGTGTGAAAGAATATGGGATAAACTTGAACACCTGCCTAGTAAGCTTGTCGTTCGTTCTGACAACTGCTCTCGGTGTATGCACTGGCGCTCATTCAATATTGGTGTATTTGAAGGTCGCAACACACACTATTGCACGTCTATAATGTGTCGTTCATGATCGTAGGAGACATACACATTCAAAACCCTGCTTCAAAATGTAGTAGTGTAGCCTATATGGTGTCTAGGACGATTTGGCGCCGAGACAACAGGACGCCACGCAATTCGAAAATAAATAGACGTTAGGCACTTATACGTACTTAATTTTTTTTTAATATTATTATTTATATTTAAATTATTATATTATGATTTAATAGTTGGTGAGAATTTAAATATGCACACGTAAATAATGATTTAATCGTGCATATGTTTAAGTTCCAACGAAAAAAGAGTTTTTTATTTTTATATACAGCCTTAGGCATGGTAATTCTCAATCCGCAATAAAAAATAATGTTTAGTAAGTTAGTTAGTGTAAGAGTAAATAGAATTAAAACTACTAAGTAGTAGATAGAAACTGATTAAAATTCATCGTCTACGTTCTGTTTACGTGTCTACGACAGTGCGGAGTCCAATTGTCCTGGCGTTCAGTTGTTCCATTCCCCCTATATGAATTCTATTTATTAATCTGTTCTGAACCCCCACCCCCATTATTGAAATTATCCTTAACATATCTATATTGATTTTTAAGTCGGCGGGAGGGGCTTAAGAAAATCTAGCAGGACTTTTCTTTCGTCTACTATATCGCTTCAACCGCGGAATACCGCACTTTTACAGATGCCTTCCCCATACCCAGACACCACACTTTGAGTAGATATAACGATAGATACCTGGCCTGCATATATAACTGAGGATTGTTCACTTAAGAATTAGTTGCGAGCTGTCGCATTCACAAGTGGTTATCGAATGCGCGTCATAATTATTGGGACCGTTAGTGTTCGTTTGTGTCGTCCACACTGTCTTGTTTTTCAAACGTGTAGCATTGGAAACATTGGATGTCCCTGACAATAGAACCAATTTATGAATGTCACGGGCTTTACGTGTCGTAGAATGCCGAGTGTAGTCAACTCGTTCATAGGCTGTTCGACAGCCAGATCATTCGGGTCACGATCCTCAGTCATGTGATACTGACGAAGAATAAGGTGAAGTAATATTCTTTAATAATATACTCTCCTTCTGTGTGCGTTCCTATCTACATTGGGTGGTATGTATTACGAGATTGCTCGCAAAACCAATCATGAAACGTTCACTGATATATTATTTCACATATAGGTACGTTTTCCAGATAGAAGTATAAAAAAACACAGTTGTTGTTAATTTACTTTTCGAAATACTGTTACTTAAACATTGCATTATTTTGATAGGGTGTCCACACAATATTCTTCAATCGAATTAACTTTTTTATTAATTCCAAATAAGGGAATAAAACATTATATTGCCCTGCTAACTAAAACGACAGTGTTTTTTTGTTATAGTGAAATGAGAAGTTTTAAACTAAGTTTTCTCTTATATTATATTTTATATTATTATAAACACTCTCTATTTAGAGGTTATGTCAAAATAATTCAATAATTTTGTATTATAATATAAGGAAAAAAATAGTTTAAAACTTGGGTTCTCATTTCCCTAAAATTAAAAACACTGTATTTTTACTTAGCATGGTAGTATAGGTGTCATCGTTATAATGGACATAACGCAACTTAAACATTGCGTTAGTGAGCATAGGTATGTTGCACGTTAATTTTTCCTTACAAATAGGGGTATTAAATGGTTTTAATAATTCATACAGAAAATAAGCTAATGATGGAAATCGTTCTTGAAATAATGCACCTTTATGACTCAGTTAATTTTCTGGTGACTGTGGACTTTTGCCGTCTTTTAAATCTGATCGCCCGGATGTTTCACATCCCTAACACCCCCGCTTGGTGCAGTGACGTCACTAGGCAAAATGCCGCCCTTGGGCAGACCCAAAATGCCACCCCATTTTTTATACAGTATTTTTTATCATCCGTGTCGTTTATGTTCACAATGGACGTCGAAGGGCGACAGACGTAAACTAGACGTCGCGAAGCCGACAAAAATACAGTCTTGTTAAACCTTTTATGTTAATTAACACGTCATTTTGTTTCCAATTAGTGAGTTGAATTTTTTTTATTGGAAGGATATTTTCGTTATTACTAAGTTTATGTAGCTATTTATCTATGTACCAAATGATTCTGATCGCTGAATCTGCCTACACACACGGGACGTCACTGGCTTGGTGTGTCCCTGTATGAACATGCTTCAATAAGTTCACATTCTTTTCAGATACCCCGATATATGTACCAACACAACCTTCAACTACTACCACGACCACAACCACAACCACAACAACAACCACGACCACAGAGCCTCCGCCTGTCTTTAACCGCTTCGGAAGTGACGAGGATAACGAAGCTCAAGGACAGCCATCAAATAGTCGGCCAACAGTCCGCCAGGTTCCGAGCACACCTGTGCCAACGAGGTAAATATTGGTGCACATACTAAGAAACCTCATTATGCTAAATAGGTAAATGAATGAAATGTTGTTGAAAGGAGGGTTGTATCGTATCACTATGAACACTTCATTGGTGTTCAATGCATAGTCTAGCTCAAGATACACCAGTACCTACCTAACAAAATAAATATTGCATAAAATAAATATTTTTAATAAATTATTTTTTTTATTCAACGAATAAGACACAAGATTTCAGAATGTGACATTCTATATCCTGAATATACATAATTTGAAAACATCTCATGAATATCTTCTTCCACCCTGTCACGACCCAGTATTGGGGCATAGGACAAGCACAAGTTCGCGCCACTTCCCTCGGTCCATCGCCAACTCTTGCGCCTCCCGCCATGTCAAACCTGCAGCACGTAGGTTGCTTTTGTTGCTGACGGCGACGGAACCCTTGAGGCTGTGCCACAAGGGTAAGAAAGTATCGCACTCTTTGGCAGCATCCGGAATACGTGTCCCAGCCACGTAAAACGTCTATTCGTTATAACCTCAATCACAGAAAGCTGCTGTGTGTGCTCACGAACTCGGGTGTTTGTAAAACGATCGTACCAATGTACCCCTAAGATTCGGCGGAGACATCGATTCTCAAAGCTCAAAAGCCGATACTCATGAAGCTTAGTAAGATGCCATGTCTCACTAAAATTGTCGTAATTATCTAAGGCGCCCGTAGTTTAATTGATAAAACATACTGGCGCGAATCCAGCAGATACAGGTTCAAGTCCCGTTGGGTGTCGTATTTTTTTACAAAACGATTTTTTCTAGTGTGTATATGCATGAGATGTTTTCAAATGATGTTCAAATCATACCTGTGAGCCAGTAGGTAGGAATATTGTATGTCTAAATTAAAACTTTCGGGAAAACACAATTTAAAGCCGGGTACTCATTACCGAGCCGTAACTGTGACTTGCAGATACAGTAACTAGAATGGATGCTAAATAATTAGTTCGCAAGCCTAATAAATAATTTCCCATCTAGAGTTGGTTATGACGACAATTTATAAATTAAATGTTATATTTATCACTGTTCTGTTTTGTCACTGTTCTGTTTTTTCACGTTCTGATTTGTCCGGTTACCAGCATTGGAATATTAAAGTAAACAATGGATGCCCAATTTTTGAGTGTCAATGATTTTCCAGTGAGCACAGACCTTTCGTATCGTATAATGCGGCCAACTCATTGAGAAGGCAAATCATCCAGTTCATGACCCTCAGTCATGAGATCCTGATGAAATTCGCTTAAAATATAATAATCTTATAAAATTTGTGTTGTTTTAACTGTTATATTAATTTATGCAAGTCTACATATAAATAACACAAAATTTTAGGATTATCGGAAGACATTCCGATACTCGCAACTTTTGACGGCTCGACTTTTTTATTCGTTCGTTGATCAGTATCAGAGCATAGACAAATCGGACGACTTATTGTCCTCGGACTTTTGGCTCGCCAATGGAGCGCTGGCAATAAGTTTCATGGTCTTGTTTACATTACATAGGTACTATAATAAATTGACAATATTAAATTATTATCTGATTCGGCATTTACACTAATAGTAAAAATAATAATATACCTACATATATAAATAATTAATGTACTTACCTACTTAAATAAGTAATTTTAAAAGACGTTGAAAAAAACCTTTTTTGAGTCTAAAACATGTGAAATTATAAAAAATCCACGAACCCTAACCAATTAATGTAGCATACAATATTTTAATTGAGATATATTTAATATCATACTATTAATTATTGTTGTACCCAAACTGAATTTCATTTTTTTTATAAAATTAGACAATAATAGGTACCTAATAAAAATGTACTTAGCTTAAAAAAATATTAATATGATTTCTGTAATATTTGTAGTAACCTACCGAGATTACCTATATACCTTTGCAATCCACTAAAATCAAATCACAAATATCAAAATAATAATGGATATTGGTTTTACCTATTGGCCCATGTCATTTAAATAATGATTATTTATCTTTACTACTGATTTTTGAATATTATTTCTTGCTGTACCAATATTTTACATTCAACATTAAAACTGGCGGGCTTATCCCGATATTTTGAAATAAATACTTACCATTCATTTAAAATTCTGACAGTTATTATTTTAAAAAAATTCAAAATTGTTTATTAACACTTGCTTCAAAAATGCACGCAAGGCTGCGCGCACACGGCAAAGCGAAGTTTCGGATTCATCCGCCAAACGACGTTTGCGTTTTATTTGCGTTTTATTTGCGAGCCGATTGCGTTTTAAATGCGTGTCAAATGCGTCAATATTTCGACAATGCTGTCCAAGAGAAAACACGGTTTTCAAGGGGATTCATAAACGCCTTTTTTTGAAACTGCACCCTGCTGCGAGAGTATTTATCTTTCATTACAGTGGCGTACAAGGGTAAATAAATCAATATAAAATCAGTACGTAATATTGCATTATACCTACATTTATTTTCCCACTATTGCTTCTTTTGGAGCTGGACTGTTTTATATCGAAAGCGTTTTGAAAATTACCTATTGTTGAGCCTATTATATACCATCATCATCAATACTATTGACCGAGGGTACTTGATGGAGTTTGAATTTAAATTCTAATTGATTTAAGTTTTGTACTATTATTATTTATTAATACAAAAAAAAAAGATTATAAGTTAATACACGAAGAAAGGGTAAAAACCTTATTACCTAGATACCTACTAAGTAAAGGATTAAGTACAAAAACATAATATTTTGAATAATTTGAATATTTGCAGTATTCTAAAAACCTGTTGTAAATACTATTAATACATTCGGTAGGTAAGCAGTTTTACAAAATACTCGTATAATAAAAAGTTGTGACACAGCACAGCTATGAGAAGAAGTATTTCACGAGAAGAAAGGCTCGCCATATCTATACGGTAAACTAAACTATTATTATTTATTTTGTAGTATGTACTTATTTAATTAATTTTTTTATTAGTTGACACTGTCATCTTCTATAGATACACTAAAATGGAAACGGGTACTAATAATAATATATTGAAGTGAGAATAATGAATACCCACCTACTACTATTGATAGGTATGTGCTTGTGTACTTGTATCGGTACAAGTATATTTATATTAACTAGCTGAGCCAGCTGGCTCTCGCCAGTCTGTCTCGCTAGGTCTTGCAGACAGCTTGGCATCCTAATGACATGGTGTTGGATTTGAATACAATTATTGTGAAGAATGCATAGACGACGCCATAGTTTTCCATTGTCACTGCCAATACAAATTTGAGGTCATCCGCGTTGTTTAGTCCGGAGTCTGTCCTTCAGAATGTTGCCTGATACCACCTCAGGCTGCTAGGTCTAGCAAAACAGCTGGCAATCACCGATTGCTACCACTGACATTTTGATATAATATGTGTATAGGTAATATGAATGTTTCGTTAAATCACGTGCATTTAAATATGATAAATTATACATCTGAACCGCTCGAATACAAAGCAATATGTGATTATCATGAAAATAGCGATCCAATATAACGTGAATATTAATCTCCTGCGGGGCCCATTTAGAATAGAAGAAGGTACATAAGCAATGTAAAAAAATAATTTTAACATTATTTTGTTTCAATGTTGGTGCGGGACATTCATATCGAAAGAAATGTTGATAAATAATGAAGCAATGTATACACCTGAAAGGAATAAATCAATTCTGATTAGAATAGTAATTTATAAGACCCAAAGGTATGGAATAAGCTTAGAGGCCTTCATCCAGCAGTGGATTAATCCAGATGATGATGATAATGACGATATTATGAATGGGTAAATATAATATCAGCAATTTTGATAAATATAGCAATTCATATGACCGACAAAAATACAAATAACTTAGAGAGGCCTTCATCCACCAGTGGATTGATTCAGGCTCATGATGATAATGGCATTATAAATATATATAATATAAAATCACCGATTTTGATAAATACAGCCATTCAAATGACAGAAAGGAGTAGAATCAGGCTAAAGATGCCTTTATCCAGCAGTGGATGGGTTCAGGTCGATGATGATAAGGACGATAGAAATAGGTATAATATCAGAAATTCGTTAAACCGATAGTAGTAGAATCAGGTTGCGGAACCCTTCATCCAGCAGTGGATTGATCCTGGTTGATGATGATGATGATGACGATATGAATATGTAGATAAATATAATATAACCGATTTTGATAAATATAGCAATTCAAATGACAGAAAGGAGTAGAATTAGGCTAGGGAGGCCTTTACCCAGCAGTGGATTGGTTCAGGTCGATGATGATAAAGACGGTAGACATAGGTATAATATCACAAATTCGTTAAACCGATAGTAGTAGAATAGAGGTTGCGGAACCCTTCATCCAACAGTGGATTGATCCTGGTTGTTGTTGATGATGATGATGATGATATGAATATGTATATAAATATAATATCAGCGATTTTGATTAATACAGCAATTCATATGACGGAAAGGAGTAGAATTATAGGCCATCCATGGACTGAAGCCGAATGCGGTTTCAAACCGTCTGCCATACTAAGCTTATCTTTTCTGGTCTTGGAAATTTATTTCCACAAATTATATTATAAGCATCTGATCATATCCGTTTATACCATACACTTACACTTACAAATTTAGTGAAAATATATTTTCATGAACAAAAATCATAAGTTTAGTATGGCACACGGATCTAAACCGCATTCGGTTTCAGTCCATGGATGGCCTCTTAGGCTAGGGAGCCCTTTATCCAGCAGTGGATTGGTTCAGGTCGATGATGATAAAGACGATAGAAATAGGTATAATATCACAAATTCGTTAAACCGATAGTAGTAGAATAGAGGTTGCGGAACCCTTCATCCAGCAGTGGATTGATCCTGATTGATGATGATGATGATGATGACGATATGAATATGTATATTGGTTCAAAAAAAATAGTATTTATAGCCATACTTAAAAAAAAAGAACACTATGTGTGTATACATTTTTATGATGACGTTACATTTATTTTGAGGTTATGGGTAGCTATTTAATTTTTGAGACGATGTTATGAATTAATTCGCATTTAATATCTCTCGGGAACATGATTAAATCAAATAAAGTATGTGTATCAGTCGATCTGATGTTTGTCAAAAATGAATTTTAATTTTAAATTATATTTATATCCAGGCTTTAAATAATTTTCATTGGTTCAAAAAAATATTATTTATAGCCATACTCTAAAAAACAAAAAAAGAACACTATATTATTGTGTGTATACATTATGATGACGTTACATTTATTTTGAGGTTATGGGTACCTATTTAATTTTTGAGACGATGTTATGAATTAATTCGCATTGAATATCTCTCGGGAACATGATTAAATCAAATAAAGTATGTGTATCAGTCGATCCGATGTTTGTCAAAAATGAATTTTAATTTTAAATTATATTTATATCCAGGTTTTAAATAATTTTCATTGGTTCAAAAAAATATTATTTATAGCCATACTCTAAAAAACAAAAAAAGAACACTATATTGTGTGTATACATTATGATGACGTTACATTTATTTTGAGGTTATGGGTACTTATTTAATTGTTGAGTCGATATTGTGAAATAATTCGCATTTAATATCTCTCGGAAACATGATTAAATTAAATAAAGTATGTGTATCACTCGACCGATTAGGAATTGTCTGTCAAAATGCATTTTAATATAAATATCGCACTCAAAAGTATATTAGTACTACATTGTTGCAAGCCTGTAAACGTGACAGCCGTAAAATATTATTTAAAAAGAATCAAATTTGGAACACCAGTGGCGGACGTGCCTGTTAGATTTTTATTTACGTAGTAAATTGTACCAAAATTATGGTTTTTTCACCGGAAAAAAGTGCGCCAATGCCTACATTACGATATTTGAATAAAAATAATCGAATCTGTTTGTCAAATAAAGGATTAGAAGGTCTTAAGCGACGAAGACGTCATTCTGCTGTATGTTAAAAGAAGTATGGCGAATTGTATACGCTGTATGAGAAAATATCAGTTATAAACATCACGTACCTGTAAAATCATTGAAAATTTCTGAAATGTGGTCAATTCAAACGGTAGATGAATCGGTAGCGCACATTTTGAAGTGAAGATGTAAAAATAACAATAAAATGTCGCTTAAATGAGCTGTTGGTGAATTTTCCAAAATCTCTTAGGATAATAATATATAGGAGATTATTATTGTTTTTTTGTTATAATATATTAGTTGCGATTAATTGACAATAAAATTTTGATAATTTATCTATTTAGCCGCTACAGTACCATATTATTCAATTACATATTCAAAAAAAGTTGGTAGTTATGAATTCAAAACACCTTTCATAAAAAATAGATTGAAATATTAGTAGGTACACTAACACGAAATTACCTGATATAGTCTCATTACAATAGCTATCTTTTTAATATGTAGCTATTGAATTCTAAGCAATAATATTCTATTGGAAATATGAACAGATTTTAAGGGGAGATATTTCAAATGTTTATGAATAATATGTTTTAAATGTTTATTTAATAAAAGATACAATAGGTATAATAATATATTACATTGTTCTAACAAATTATATACAAAAAACCTATAAAATATTTTAATTAAATTATATCTGTTTTCCCCATTGCATTAACGCCACTGTGAAATTCTTGATGACACTAATTAAGAAAGAAGGAAGATTTTTTTAATTTTTTCGGACTAAAGTAATAAATTATGTCATACAATATGTGCCTTATTGTGTTCGCCAACTTATAGCTATTATGGATATTAGTACTTTTTGTTTTCACCGTTAGTGTTATTATGTAAGAATTTATTTATTGCACTATCCAAAGAATTAAAAAAAACCTTTTTTTTGTCGCCAGTGGCGAACTAAGATAAATAAAATATAAAAATATAATATGTAAACATTACCTACATAATTATTAAGTATTTCTTTTTTACCATTTTACCTATATTTATTTTTTCCACTATTGCTTGATTTGGAATAGAATTCTGTTATATTATATCGAAAGCGTTTTTTAATTTGATGATATTTTCATAGTGTAGAAATTATTTTTAATGACTTTCATGCGGATTTTTGTTAGCTATACGCAAATGCAGACATAGTCCAAATAAGCATTAATCATTCAAGTGAATCTTTCTGGTTGCAAACAGTTCATCATGACTTCGACAACAATAACAATACAGAACATGATAAAACAGAACAGCCAGGTTTTCTCCAGGTGTTCTGTTTTGTCATGTTCTGTTTTGTCACTGTCCTGTTTTGTCATGGAACCGACTGAGATTTAACATTCTTCATATTATTATATATGACAATGTGCTAGGTGCAGATTGCGTAGGCTTAAACCTTTACATTATACCCAAGTTTTTAATGAAAAATACCCACTCATCCGGTCATGAGTTTGTCATTGGTAAATAAAATTTATTAGGCCTTTCTGAACATAATTATGTGGTTAATCAGTAATATTTCTTAATACGCGCCCCCATAAATTTCAGCTTTCAAAAGTTCGGTCCTGGCCTAAATGGGAAGATTTAAAAGAACATGTGGTAGGTAGTATATTCATGGCACGTATTGTATGACATAATTAATTACTCCATTGCTTCAGTGGCGTTCATGCAATGTAGAGCAACAGATATAATTTAATTAAAATATTTTATAGATTTTACTGTAGCGGGTGAATAGATAAATTATCTAAATTTTGTTATCAATTAATCGCAAATAATATATTATAACACGAAAACAATAATTAATATAAATATACATGTACCTACACAAGTACACAGGAACATACCTATCGATAGTAGTAGGAAGGTATTCATTATTCTCACTTCAATATGTTATTATTGGCACCCGTTTCCATTTTAGTGTATCTATAGAAGATAAAAGTGTCAACTAATAAAAAAAATAATTAAAGAAGTACATATTTACTACAAAATAAATAATAATGGTTTAGTTTACCTTATAGTTATGGCGAGCCTTCACGCTTAAAAACAGATTAAATTTAATAAAAATATTTTATAGATTCGATACCTACATAAAGATTCTACTACTAAAAAGGAGGCATGATTCTATTAAAGATACATACTTATTTAATATCGAATATAACCAAATGCATACCTACTTGTATTCTTCCCAAAAGAATGGTGTTATTTTAAATATGTATTTCATATAATATGAATAGGTAGGTGGGTAATTCAATACGTATCTATAGGTACTTATATAAATATTTTCGGTATAGGTATATATATAGGTATTCATCAAAAATTATTTAAATTTGCATATTACGAACTATACCTTAACATTGTTTATTCGTTTTTTTTTTATTTAGTGAGTAGTTACAGTTGGTGACATCTCTCATTAGTTAATATTATTAAACTCCCAACATATTGCACAACGAGAAAACTATTGTTTACGAGAAATGACATTTTAATACGCTTACCTACCGAATGTATTAATCGTATTTACAACGGGTTTTTTTAGAAACACTGCAAATATTCAAATTATTCAAAATATTATGTTTTTATACTTCATCATTTACTTAGTAGGTATCTAGGTAATAAGGTTTTTACCCTTTCTTCGTGTATTAACTTATAATCTTTTTTTATTGTATTAATAAATAATAATAGTACAAAACTTAAATCAATTAGAATTTAAATTCAAACTCCATCAAGTACCCTCGGTCGATAGTATTGATGATGATGGTATATAATAGGCTCAACAATAGGTAATTTTCAAAACGCTTTCGATATAAAACAGTCCAGCTCCAAAAGAAGCAATAGTGGGAAAATAAATGTAGGTATAATGCAATATTACGTACTGATTTTATATTGATTTATTTACCCTTGTACGCCACTGTAATGAAAGATAAATACTCTCGCAGCAGGGTGCAGTTTCAAAAAAAGGCGTTTATGAATCCCCTTGAAAACCGTGTTTTCTCTTGGACAGCATTGTCGAAATATTGACGCATTTGACACGCATTTAAAACGCAATCGGCTCGCAAATAAAACGCAAATAAAACGCAAACGTCGTTTGGCGGATGAATCCGAAACTTCGCTTTGCCGTGTGCGCGCAGCCTTAAATAATTCCGTAGGGGGGGGGGGTTGTTCGGAACTATTAATCTTATATTTGAACATAACTTATCGATAGATAACAAATATAAATATTACATACACCTATGGCAAGTTCAATAAATAAAATAAGTTACATAGATTTGAATCTGAGTACTTATTTTTGTTAGTATAATTAAAATATGTATGCAAACTGCAATACAATTAAATAAGCTAAATAATTAAAAATGAAAGTGGTTGGAATTATAATAAGGGTGCTATGGTTCTTTGTGTCGTCTCTGTTTAATTAAACCATTCACTTTTAAATCTAAAATCATTTATCAGTTTATTATTTACAGTTATTAATCTGCTGTGATGTAGTAAGTGGGCATACGCCACGTTATTACGATGTTTGAAAAAGATATTTAATCAATTTGAAAATATTTTCAGAATACCAACAACTGCATCTCCGTCGACGATAATCCCAATAACAATTGCGACTACCCAGCGCGACAATTCAGCGTTCACTTCCAGACCAGTGAAGACCACGTCGCGCCCGAAGACCAGACCGTCGCGGATCCCAGACTACGTCATTCCAGCTCCTGGACACGTGGACTTCAGACCCATCTACACGGGAACAATGGGTCTGATTGATCACTTCGGAAACAAGATCATTCGAACGACGGAATTGGTCACAGATTTGCTAAAAAACACCGTCAGGGCTGTTGTGGGGTGAACATTTTTACCGACAACATCTCAATAGGATTAAAACATCAAAAGATTTTATCAAAATATGTGATCGATAGTATTTTATTTAATGCCAGGCATATCGAATATAAAATTAACAGTTGAATTGTTAAAGTTACATTATTTATCTTAATTTAGAACTGGCAACTCTTTTATATTTTATTGACTTTCCACAATATAGAGTAGACATATTGGGTTTGGGACTACTTGGCGCCAAGACAATCGGGCGCCACACTGTCGAATGAAATAAATAGACGTTCGTTACGATTTTATACACAAAGTAGACGAGGAATTTTATTCAGTCTCTATCTACTACTTAATAATTTTAATTTAATATGTTGCTCTTAACATAATAGCGCCTGTACACGTGCATGGATTTACTGGCGGCAATAGTGCTTATTTTAAACTATCATGACAATAACTGTTAACACGTAAAAGTGCTGACTGTCTCTTCAATTCATTCTTTAAGAGTGATCGAGACGCGATGTTGTCATTTTATAGAACTATTTGACAAGACGTATTGAAAATCGGTAAATCTCAAAATAAGTAGTTTTTTACCGGCAGGTTCGCCATTATCGTTCTACTGAGCAGGCGCAGATCTTACTTGCACAATAAAATTCGGAAACTTCCAAACTTGTTTGATTCGTGCATGCAATCTTGCCAGCTGCACGATAATACATGTTTACCCATACATGTTCTTACTGTCAACAGTAAATCCATGCACGTGTAAACGTGCTATAATGTTTTGTTTATTGCGGACTGGGAATTATGATGACTGAGGTATTATATAAAAATAAAATAACTCTCTTTTTGTTGGAACTAAAACATACGCATAATTAAATCATTATTTACGTGTGCATATTTAAATTAACACCAAGTATTAAATAATAATTTAAATATTTATTTTAAAACTACTTATAATTCACAAACATTTATTTATTTTTGAATTTCATTCGATTGCGTGGCGCCCAGTTGTCCCGGCGCCGAATCGTCCTAGACCCGATAAATTTAGTCATGGCATTCGGGAATTTTCGACAATCTTCGGCTTCGCTTCGGTAATCGGGGCATGAAAGAATTAATACTCAAATCAGTTATTATCTTAAACACATCAATTGTTTTGATGCAATTGAGAGTTGATGGGCAACACTCATCTGTTTCCGAAATCAACATGATGCCACGTAATAAGAATCGTATTTCGAAAAATTAACTTTAACATATTATGTTTTATTGAGTGAATATCGATATTTTTTTTGCACCTGTAAATTATATTACAACTTAGCATCTACGATAATAATGATTTTAGTCATAAATGTTTTACTATTAATAATTTTTTTAAATGTAAAGTAAGGTACTGCCCACACTGGCACAGAAAGAGTTTGAAGCGAACGCAAATTACGGTCTCGTAAACTCTTTCTAATATTGTCAATTAGGTTGTATATGTAATGTAGTATCTAATCGTAGATTAATATTATATATAAATTTAGACCATTGTTTCCAAAATTTAATAGTGATAACATTACGAATCCTATATTAAGTTAGGTACTTCTCAAAATGTGTCATATTATATTTTTTTTCTAAAAATATATTATTTATACTCATTGATAACTGACGCACATGAAGTTTCTATAGTTATACTCTTACATAATTTATATTATACATGACTGCACTGCAGTGACGAGGGGTGGAGGTAGGCTGTTGCGATCCGATATAAATAGTGCACACTAAACTTTGACAGTCATCCTACTTTTTTTTTCATTGAATTAAGAATATAAATTCCAGATGGTACTGGTTAGTTTTTAAAATGTAATTAAACCCTGGCTAAGCCAAACCACAATAGCTTCCAGATCTAGATCCAACAAACATTGTGCACATGTATTTGTTTTCGTTGAATTAAGAATACATATTATTACAGATGGTGTTGGTTATTTTTTTTTTTAATTCATAAAGCCCTGTCTGAACTAAACCACGATATATAAAAAAATATTCTTATTTATATCTAAAATTATGTACCTATGATTTAATGGCATAATTTTATATAGTTTATTGTATAGATATACGTTAGATAGAGTTTATAGATAGACGTCGTGGCCGGCCCTCCCTGACCATGCAGCGGTGCTACAAAAGCGATGTACGCGCTGCAGGTCTGGCATGGCGGGAGGCGCAAGAGTTGGTAATGGATCGAGGGAAATGGCGCGAACTTGTGCTTGCCCTATGCCCCAATGCTGGGTCGTGACAGGATGAAAGAAAAAGAAAATTAAAACTTAAATTATGGCTTGGTTTACGCAGAGTTTAATTGGGTTCTAAAAACTAACTAATACTATAAGAAATTCGTAGATTTACTTTGATGAAAACAAATACGCATGTCTGACAAAGTTCAGTGTGCATTATTTATGTCGGATCTTAGCAGCCTACCTTGACTCTTCGTCCTGTTGCACTGATAGTTTTTTTTCTGTTAACGACATTGTTTTATACATAATTACCTTTCTGACAGTTGTCTAATGAAACAAATAAAAATATGCATATAGGTTTTAAGGGCAATGATTTCGCGTGCTTGCAAAGCATTGTAAATCGCAATGATTTTTTCGTATTAATTAGTATTTATTTTTAGGTTAAAAATTTCATTGGCTGTAAAATTTAAATTTAAATAATTGCAATCGAAATATTTTAATTATATTTGCGTGTTGTTAAAGACAATACGCCAATTAAATATAATTTATTTCTCCCACGCCTCTGGGACTGATCAATATGCAAAAAAAATACACGAAACTCACGATTGGTGATAATTGATAAAACAGTCATGATTGTTATTTTAAATTGTATTAAATTATTATTTAAAAATGATTAATAAAAATGATAATTACCATAGCATGATAGTTATTGATTGAAATAAAAAAAAATCCTATAAATTTGTTTTTGTGATTGTAAAGTGCAGTCCACACCTGTTATATACATACATCTGCCCATGGCCCCCACATTCGGAAGCGGGCCCCTAGACGAGGATGTCTAGTGGGCCCCCCTACATATCGTTAAGATAAAAGGCAGTGTGATTTGTTCCCCAAAAATGGTATTCCGCGAAACTCCAGGGTTCTTTGAGGTCATATAAAGGGTGTTTCAGTGTTTCCCAACCTTAACTTAACCAAATCTCTATGCCCCCATATCAATATTTTTTTATTACCTAACTAATTCTGAAAAAAAATGAATTGTTTCAAATAAAAAATGCACATAGGCACTATTTTACAACGTTTTTCTTAGCTCGTATTTTTATTTGTCCGGTACAATTGATTTTTAACTAACTTCCCGACTAGCTAGACATTTCATACTTTTAAAATATATCAGAACACGATGCCAATGCATTATTTAAAAATACTTTTAGCCATCTTTAAGTAGAATTGAATTCATTTTCAGTTAACTCTGTTTTGTATGAAAAGTTATTTCGACACCATTATTGGTTGCTAGGGATCTGAGGTCCTAGCAACTAAATTATTAATATATACGTGGGTTACTATGAAAATCAATATGAAATGTCAAGTACAATTTTTTTGATCGTTTAAGCTAGTCAAGTCAAGTTTATATGGTTCAACAGAAAATTTAAAAACGTTGTATATAAAAAGTTCTTTTTATCTTGTAATTATTATTTAATTTAACTTTCGTAAGAAAATATGTATATTACGTTACATGTACAACATAGAAAATGATTTTCAAGATGACCTTTTTACCCCCGAAAACATTCAAATTGCCCCCAGGTGGGATGTACGCCCCACGTTGTGAATCACTGGTGTTTATTGTATTTTTTAGCGATTTTTGTATTTTTAAATAAACACGGTTGATATAATATTGAGTTGTCAACACTCATCATCATAATATTATGAAGCACTGATCGCGATCCCCTTTGTGGTGGCCAAGTAACATGCAACCCTTCGACTTCATATTGGATAAATAGCCATTTGTATAGTCAAGAAACACACTACAAATAATTATAAAATATAATTCAACACATGAATTATCATTAATTTAACTAAATAAATCTTCATATTATCACATCAAATTGCATCGCACATTAAATAAATATGCTTTATATTATATTATAATTAAATAGCCAGCAGGCGACTTTTCTTACTATTAAAGCAAATTTATGATGTATTTGTTGTGGGGGCCATGTATCTGCCTGTAAACAAATTATACAATTATTCGTAAACTTTGTCTTTTACAAAACGTATTTTAGCATGACCACACCCGGAAAATTTGCTAAAAAAATTAAATAAAACGTAGTTTGCACAGTTCTCGTCCGGTGAAAGGGTAAACATTTACTCAAACACTTTCTTGTGTGGTTGTTTTTATACAAATAATATGTGTAAGTATATAATTTTAATGCAGATTTTGATCGTTTTTTTTAGATTTGTTTATTTGTTTGCGGACAGATGTATGTAGGTATGTACTAGGATTTAACTTATGGGGGCGGTGTTCCAACTGTACACTGTACGACATGCGACAAACCAACATCAGAACTTGGTCGATACCTACTAGAAACACTTATGTACTTATTCGCAACGACAGGGATTGCGACAATGATTTTGTAACCTCGTATTTGGAGATGGTAGGTATATCTCAATCCTAGTGTATAAATGTGTCCCTGACTCGTGACGCTGTGAATTCATCATCAGCGCCGTATTCTGTTGATGGTAAACGTTTGAAAACCCTACTGGAAGGAGCGTAGTGCATAGTGGGGGTCGCAGGACCGAATAAACATAGGTACCACGTATGTGTTAAAACCACCGCCATCTTTAGATTAATAAAGCCTGAGCATAACTTTTTGCACAAGCAACGAGTGGTCCACTTTTCAGCTATCAAAATCAGATCCCAGATTGCTTGACATATTGATTCGCCCTTTCTCGTTTCAAATTGAATTATAAAAAATTCTCAAATTAAAATATATTAACTATCGGTGTTATTTATTAAATAACATAGGTACAATCTTGTTATTCATCAGCTGTCAAAGTCAGACTAGTCCTTCACACAAAAACCGGTGGTAATATCGATTTCCAAAAAATATGTAGCATTGATCTATGCACTACATTTGTAGAAGGTGTGTTAATGCTAGTTTATTATTTATCATATCATCTATCCAAATCAAACCATTCCCTGTGTGTACACGACAGACGCGTCAGTATGAGCACTCTATAGAATAATGACAGGCAATGACAGGTCATCCATAGACAACCACGGGAGGGGCGGGAAAAGTAGGACCAGTCGTTGTGAATGTATCGGCTTTCTATTTGAGTCGGCAATGGTTAAGACTAATAAAAGTGATACATACTGTTTACCTAATTTTTATATTGGTTTAAAATAAAAATAATCATTATTAAAATCTTAAAAATATTTAAAATGTCAGTAACTGTCTGAAATTAATCACATCTAAAAAAATAACAACACACATACTTCTGTATACAAACAAAAAACTTACCATGTGTATAAAAAATACCGATCAAAATTAAACAAAAAACTATTTTATATCACTACAATACAAGTCACTATTGTGTATTTTTAATACGCTAAAAAAACAAAGGAGTCGCATAACAACTAGATATGAAGTTAGTGGCATTTATTTGATGAAAAAGTACCTTCTACTTATGATATTTTTCTCAGATTATCAGGGGCGGGTCTAGCGGTAAGCGGACTAAGCGGCCGCGTGGGGCGCCGAGATCTTGGTATGTCTTTAGAATTAATTGTCTTACAGACAGATTTTGATAATTTCTGATATTTTTTTAATAATTTCAGTGATTGGGTGCAGTTCATCGTTTACTTTATTATGGTCTCGCTACTAAACAGTGGAATGCGAACTATTGAAAGGATCCATCCTACTGAACTCATTAGAAAATTTCATCAATAATTTCCGAGAACAATATGAAAAAGTTGAAAAAGAGGCAACTGAATTATCAGGATTATCTTTTAATGATGAATATGGACAAACTCGAAGACAACAAAAAGGAAAAATGTTTTTTGATGAAAACAAAGAAGTCGGACATGAATTTACAACTAGAGAAGATTTCAAAGTAAATTTATTTTATGTCATTTATGTGATAAGACCAAGGCAGAACTATCGCAAATACCACAAACATGAAAAAATAGTTATAGAGGCTTTTCGAATATTTTTTTATTGGAATCTATCAATGGAAGTAAAAAAGAACGCGGTAACAAAGTTGATGGATATTTACAAAGATGACATGACATTGATGTTTGTACTTTTGAAGATGAATTTACATTTATAGTACAGAGCTTCTAAAATCATAGTATTTTGGGAAAAAAATATAGTACGCCTTGTCATCAGTGGAAAATGTATGGGGTTTTTTTTTTAAAAATAACGGAGAATTTGAGGAATTTCAATGTCCTTTTTATTTAGGTAGGTACCTCTTCCGACCAAAAAAACTTCGCGGCGAATTAAAAAATTCCATTTTAAATCAAAGCCAAGGATTTTTTTGATGAAATTTATTTTCTCGGTTCGACAAGTTTCTTCTATTATGAAATTATAGATCTTTGCAACAATTTATAATACGGAAATTACGAAATTTTAGTACTTTTGGCGTATTTTTAACGTCGAACGTAAATCTTCAAGATACAAAATACATTTTTTCCGATATTCAAAATTATAGTATTTTGGGCGAACTATAGGTACCTATTTTATATCGTACAAAGTAGGTACGCGGACCAAAATTATGGTACAAATACTATAATTATAGTACGGTTGGCAACACTGATTGCCAGTCTGCCATAAAACAGTGGTACCAATATCAGTAGATACGATGAAAAATCATATTTTCTTACCAACATTGGTAACACTGAACTGAACTCAACAAGAAATAACAAGCAATGACGTCAAAAGTTAAAGTTGAGCAAACCGATTTTTAATTTTATTTAAAATATGCAGCAGATATGAGAAATACTCCAGCCTGCATAATTACAGGCTGTCAGAATATTCCCGTAAAGATGTTAGGTACGGAAAAAGCTTAGAATGAAGTAGGAAAGACAATAGCGGCCTTTACACACACATTCTTTACCGCATGCTCAGGAGCGTACGCGCCGGAACCCGTTATTGAGCGCGTAATATCACACGTGTCAGATGTCTGCTGTTACAAATTATATGTAAACTATATTCTGCGCGATAGCGCAACGTTTTGCGGATGTTTTGAGAGCACGCGCCGGGATTGAGCGTCTAAAGGCATATCGCGCGTTCATTACGGCGTGATCGTGGAAGTCGTTGGAGCGTACAACAATTCAACGGTTTTAGTAAGAGTGTGTGTGAGTGTGTTATTTTGACACACTGTATTTTGACATTTAGCTCAAACACAGTTTCGTAAACAAACCATTCTTGAGATCTTGAAACAATTCAATAAAATCCTTCCGCACACAACATAACCAAAATATAATGCGTGAACAAGTTTATTAATATAATAACATAGTTTAGTTTTATATAAGAAGGCATCTGTACACACTTAATTTGTACTCTATAAATGGATATACAAGCATATGCCGGAAGAAAACGGGAGAGATTATCGGTGATGAAGAAGGAATTGAACAAAGATGGATGGAATTCTTCAAGGAACTCCTGAACCCTAACTTACAGGATGAAAATAACCCACCGGATCCGCGACCACAGCACCAGTGCGACGAACCATGCATCTCTCCACCCACGCTTAGTGAAACCGAAAGAGCTATTATGAAACTAAAGAATCATAAAGCACCAGGAGCCGATAACATCCCTGCAGAGCTTCTCAAGTATGGTGGACACCGATTAATAGCAGCAGTGCATGAGTTAATGCTTAAAATCTGGGAGTCCGAAAGCATTCCATCGGATTGGCAGATCAGCGTTATCTGTCCAATATATAAAAAAAGGAGACAGACTGCGATGTGAAAATTTCAGAGGGATATCACTCCTGAGCACAAGTTATAAGGTATTCACAATGATCCTGAAGACAAAACTGGAAGGTTACGCGGAAAACATAGTAAGTGAATACAAAGCTGGCTTCAGGGCAGGAAGGTTTACAACGGATCAGCTCTTCACAGTTCGCCAAATACGGGAAAAATGCTGGGAATTTGATGTGGACACTTATCAGATCTTTGTTGATTTTAAGCAGGCATATGACAGCATCGATCGGGAAAAACTATTCACTGTCCTTCTGGACTTTGAAATCTCCCCGAAACTAGTCAGGCTTGTTAGAATCACACTGCAGAATACACACTCCCAGGTGGAGGTGAATGGCCAACTGACGGAGGGCTTTGAAGTATCTCGGGGTCTAACGCAAGGAGACGGATTGGTTCCCATGCTGTTCAACTTAGCCCTCGAATCCGCTATCAGAAAGTCTCAAATGAACAGGAGCGGCACTATATTAAGCAGACCGAGCCAACTGGTTGGCTACGCAGACGACCTCAACATGATGGGCAGATCCATACAGATTGTGAAGAAAGAATTTGACCACACTAGAGATTGGCTTAGGAGTAAATGAAAACAAAACTAAAGTCATGGTACAAAGCCGACAAAATTAGAGTAGGCTGGGCCAAAGTTCCAGTTTTGGAAAACATCAATTTGAGGTTGTCAACCGGTTCACATACCTGGGTTCCAATGTTACAAAAGAGGACGAGGAACTGGAAGTAATAAAAGCCCGAATAACCGCTGCAAATAAATCGTACTTCTCATTGCTGCCCATATTAAAAACTAATACCCGGCTCTATAAAACCGTAATACGCACAGTCGTTGCATACAGGTGCGAGTCATCGTCACTAAATATGAAAGCAGCTGAAATGGTGGACTGCTTTGAGAGAAAGATCCTGAGGTGGATATAATACGGACCCATGAATGATGGTAGGGAGTGGCGAATTAGGTACAACACGGAACTATACCGCTTATACCAAGATTCAAACTCTCCACCTTCATAAAACTCCAGAGGCTAAACTGGGTAGGCCATGTCCAGCGCATGCCTGAATCACGGATACTGAAGAAGATCCTCGAAGGAAACCCAGGAGGGGAAAGGTCAGTAGGAAAGCCACGTACACGATGGGGTGACATTACAACTGCTGCTAAAAATCATGAACTGGAAAAGACGTACGGAGGACCGTTCCGGCTGGAGGACGGCGGTGGAGGAGGCCAGGGCTCGACTTGAGCTGTAGCGCCATCGAAGAAGAAGAAATGAGTATACAAAGAAGAAAAAATATACTAGCTGAGCTTGTGCAGTCGCAAGTATAAGTTTAAATCAAAACAAAAAACAAAAAGTCTGGGTTAAAGACTATAGACGGTGTTTTAGTCACCTACCCTTAATTCGTGAATTACGTCAAAACTATCCCAATGATTTAAAAAAATATTTAATAATGAACAGTAATTGATCATTTGATTACAGATTCATCCCCAATATCCCCGACTCCTAATCCATATTTGACAATATGTTTGCCGTTGGAAGCTCTTGGTCCTTCGTGAAGAGCAGCAGATCGTAATAGGTACCACAATGATGGCTCATATACCTACCTACTTCATCTCTTTTGCTACCGCTACGTCGACTTTCCTCTACTTTTTAAAACTCTTTCCGAGAAGAACCCCTAAGGCTTTGAATGTTTTTTACTACAAAGTCTCTATTAGCCTCGGGAAATTCTCTCTCTTTGAAGAAATTAATTATTTTTGCATACGCCACATCGCGTAAAGTTCTATTTTCATATGCCGCCGATTTGATTCTCCACAAACATGGAAATATTTTATACATGTCCATAAGTTCCGTAATAAATTGGCGAGAGAAATTGCGAACGTTCATTTGTGACGAACGTAGTAAAGCGATTTGACGTACGGCACACGTGAAAGATTAAACGTGGTAAAATGTGTTAAAAACCACTTGACGTACGGCACGCGTGAAAGATTGGACGCGACCAACCCCACTCTTTCCGCTGTTCGCTACGCGACTTTAGACACACGATCATTCCCGTGCAACATCGCGCACACGAGGATTTCACGCAGGTCGCAGACAAGATTGTTGTGTGCAGGCCACCAATGGGTTTGACGGCTTGAGGTTATGAGATTATTAGGTTTCAGTAGCGCAGTGTGCGAAGCATTAGTCACTGACTCACTGGCCAGTTTATGAGTTCCATCACCAACCCGTTTGTCAGATTTTAGTTTCTGCGTGTAGTTAAATCGTGTAGTTAGGTACTTATAAAATACCTACCAAAAAATATAAAATTATCAAACCTCATCGAAACCTACAGGAATTTTACCTTAAACTATTTATTTTAAAACATTTGTATTACTTTCGTAAGCAATAATAAATTTTATATTCTCAAATTCTAAAAACGCTGAATATTGAGTGTTGGCAATATTTATTGTCTATGACTAGTCACTAGGGCAGCACAGAGAGAAGTCGATACTCATTATTAACATTATTTAGTTATTGATTCGAAACAACATTTTTCTGTCAAAAATATTTTTTTAAGCATGAATCCATATAATGATCTCACGACCAATTTAAATTAAATTTATTTAACTAAAATGGCAATTAATCTAATTCTAAAAAGAGCGAGCTTTTTGATTCGGTAATAACGATAGTATTATGTATTACATTAATTTGTCATAATATCATTTATCTTAAAATAACATTGTTGGGTTTTTAATGTATGTTATCTTTGTTATTGAACTTATATTGACACTATTAAATTTTAGTTTAATGTGTATACTCGAACAACATCTTCTTGACTACGTGTTAAAACTGTGAACTAACAAGCTCCTCCGATTTTTAACCGCAATTCCAATATAAACTAACAAGCTCCTCTCATTTAGTCGACAACAGCGCCTTCCGGCTTTTGCCTAAATCTTTTTGTTGGAGAGTAGGTAGTATTGATGTCAAAATATTGATAATTTTCAATTCTAGTACATCCCTAGTGTTGGCTCTATTGTCTATGAAAGGTTGTATTTCGCTTGCGCGGGTGCCGGCAATATAACCAAGTTCATAATCCTAGGTAATCCTAAATTAGTAAAGGACATTGTATAATTTAACGATATGTTTTGATAAGGATCACTTTCATCGGTGGATTCAGCGATACATTGTCGCGTACAAGCTCTGTGAAATTCCACGTAAACAATAAATATCGTCACTTCTTGACGTTTGTATAGGACGAGATGTAGGCGGTTGTCATTTTCATCGAAAACTGCACTTTTCCGATATACAACTAATATTTTGTAGATTTATCATAGTTACATGCTAAATTATAGTCGTATATATGCTACACGGTATTCGCAAATGGTGATTGTATACAGTTAAGTGTGCATCGGCGAAGTCCGTGTCAAACTATGATTGTTTTGACTTGACCTAAAGTAGTTTTTTTGCATTTCAGTTCTGCCCAATTGGCAAATGCAGATAGATCTGAAGAATGGAAAATACGTTTAATTCAACTGCCGACAGCATGGACGAAGATAAAAACGGAGTTGAAATGAGTGACGACGCTGTATTGAATGAGGTATAAACATAATTTATATTTTTAACCCTAAACGCATTTGCACTACTGTGATTTTGCCGACTATTGACAATTAACCGTTATCCGAGGGTCTAGGACGATTTGGCACCGGGACAACTGGACGCCACGGAAATCGAAAATAAATAGACGTTAGGTACTTATAGGTACTTTAAAAAAAAATATTTAATA
Organism: Rhyacophila brunnea; assembly: GCF_057557595.1. Classification (NCBI taxonomy): domain Eukaryota; kingdom Metazoa; phylum Arthropoda; class Insecta; order Trichoptera; family Rhyacophilidae; genus Rhyacophila; species Rhyacophila brunnea. The sequence continues at coordinate 9,548,621 of NW_028232816.1, read as the reverse complement.
ATATTATTTATATTTAAATGATTATATTATGATTTAATAGTTGGTGAGAATGTAAATATGCAGATGTTAATAATGATTTAATCGTGCATATGTTTAAGTTCCAACGAAAAAAGAGTTTTTTATTTTATATAAAGCCTTAGGCATGGTAATTCTCAATCCGCAATTAAGAATTCATTATGTTAAGATTAAAATGAATTAAAACTACTAAATAGTAGATAGAAACTGATTAAAATACCTCGTTTACGTTCTGTATACGTGTCTACGACAGTGCGGCGTCCAATTGTCCGGAATCCAGTTGTCACATTCCCTTATCCGACAGGACGGAATCGATGCGGAGCAGAGTTAGTGAAAATATAAACCGTTTTCTCTGTTATCTTTAAGTCTTTATATTACTTATTTTGTAAATTTGTAGTTTTAAATAGGTACGTACATATTTGTATAAGAATTTAATATAATACTTACATATGTGTGGGTACATGTTAAAATCAACTGCGAGTAGTTTTTACCACATAAATATACAATTGAAGCACCTACATCAATTTTCAGCTGTATGAAGATACTGAAAACAGAATGTCACAAAATAGTTTATTCCATCTACCAACAGATTTTTCCAAGAAATTAATTAGTTAAGTAGATACCAGATGTTTGTTTACACAGGTTTATTTTGTATTAATAAGTACTAGTGGTTGAACATTTCGCAAGTGGACTATTATTGGAAGGATGATGAGGAGTCCGGATCTAGGGGTGGCGGCGATTGAACAGAATGCCAGACACTGACCTTTTTGATGATTTATGATGGCTCCGTGGTCTGGTTCACTGTCACTCGTGCGGTATTGTTTGTTTTGGGTCACCCGGTTCGCGGCACTTGGTGATACACAGTTTATGGATGATAATGAGGTTAATGAATAATGATTGATTATATGATTGAAAAAGATGAGAGCCGGTATCACGGCTTATTCAGAAGTATCCGACGGTCCCACTATATAAAGCTGACGGAAAGCTATTATAGGCCCGCTCACGTCCACTATGTCGATCGAAATGAATATCTCTTGCATTTACGCTCGAATTATTAATGTAACTCCGCGCTTGCCTGGTCTTGTGACAATACCAAGGAATTAGGAGGTGGGTGGGGAAATAAGGAATAACTGCGACTAAAAATGGCTCAACAAACTAACTGCAAGTTTCATAATCAATTCACATATAGGTAGGTTATGGTGCCGCAGATGACCGCATGACCTTTTATAACTTTCTTTTTAGACCAAAACCAACCTAACCTAATCTACCCCAACCTAATCTAACCTAACATAACCTTAGTGTGTAGTAATGATGCATTGAAATGTATGAAAATATCAAAATTTAAATTAACATTAACAATTATTCGATCGAAAAGCATCTCCGCCGACAGAAAAAGGTACAGTACACTCTCAGTAAACCGCCGCTCGATTATTCGACAACTACAATAATCTGCCGTTATTTTTACTAGTTGAAAGCACAAAATCAAGCTTTGTAATTCGCCATTATTCGATTGTCAAATTCAGTAGTCCGCTGCGTACAAGTATACAACGCAGATAAGACGGGTTTTGGAAACTTCTCCTTCATAAAACGTTTGTTCATCGCGAAGAAAGTAATGTACCAGGGAGGAAAGTGCCCAAGGACCGCATCACAATTATGCCGTACTTCAATGCAACCGGGACATAAAAAATGAAGCCTAAGGCCCTCCTCCCACGGCGCAACTGAAATCTGACGCAACTGGTCGGTGATGGAACTCATAAACTGACCAATGTGATGCTTCGCACACGGCGCAACTGAAACCCACTTGAAATAATAATCACATAACCTCAAACTGTCAAACTGGACGTATCAGCTGTTTTGTACAAAAACCGATAACACGCACGCTGCTGCGTTTACTGGAATACAGTTGGATTATTTCAATTTTGCTTATTTTGTACTTTTGACGTCTTGGGTTGTTATGGTTTTTATAGCATGACACTTGTTATGCAGTGCTACCAATTTTGGTAAGAAAATATGATTTTTCACCGAATCTACTGACATTGGTACCACTGTTTTACGGTGACTGGAAACTTGAGAGACTGCGCAACTAGCATGTCGCGTCTCTTCGTTACCGTTTTGAAACAGAGATCCCAGTCTCGCCGTTAGCGAGCCGCCATTGAAATACATTAGCTAGATACTGGTAGGAATTTTAGTTTCAGTTCCGTCGGATTTCAGTTGCTCCGTGGGAGGAGGGCCTTAGCCATTCAAGAATATCTGCCTCACTGAACAACTGGTTGTGTCAAGTGATTTACTTTTTAATAAATGGCCACCTTAATCGTTACACGCTGGGCGCGTCTTTATAGTCCAATGTTTCATAAACTTAGTTTATAAATACTTATGTATAATTTAGTAAATCGGAACAAGAACAGCCATAATGTGAGGTATGACATGTCCTCACATAATCACTGTACTGACTGACACTAATATCAGACATGGTAATTTGAAACTTGAACGCAAAACAAAACATGATGTTACCTACTTATTTGCAAGGTGTTTATTCTAATATTACAGTAAGATATAATTTTTTATCTGCTTCTGCCAGTGTCTTAAACGAATACCAGTAATAGTTTCTGTTACGGCAGTCGTATTGTGTGCTGTAGTTCTTTGGATATACATAAGAATAAACGTACCATATACGTACGTATTTTCAAGAGAATCAGTGTTTATTTCTGGTTTCAAATTCATAATTTATTAAATGAGTTTTTCACTTGTTATGCATCACACAAATAGATTGTTTTGCAATATGGTGAGGATTATGAAATGTGAGTACTGAAATAATATTTCAGGTTTATGTAATGTTGTAATTATTGACTGGCAACTCTGGTTGCGCAGCCAATCACACAAACAGATCAAATGTATGCATCTATATGGAGCTCGCCCTGTGGTCGCGCAACTAATTTAGTCAGGCAATTGGTTGTGATGCATGAAAATATATATTCGTATGTATTGAACGCTGCTAAAGTCACCGCAGAGAGATCACATAGTTGAAGAATTTGGTATTTCTTCATCAGGTCATCATACAATGTGATAAAGACTCCATACAGAGTAGCAACGAAAGAATGACTCCAGATCCTTTTTTCTTCCTATCTTTCTTTTCTAAGAATCTCTTATGCCACAAAAACAGCAGAAGTGAAAGTGAGCAGACTTTTGGCTGCTTCCTTGGTTGTTTGCAAGTCGCCCGAGAGACCACAGTTAAGTAATTGGCTGGACAACAATAGTTGCTTGGTGTGGCCCGGTTCTTAGGGATAGAATAAGAATGTGGGATAGAGATAATCAGTGAAATTCCAATTTTAAATTGAATGATAGAGGGTGGCGTTTTTTTAATTGGTTTTTTTAAGCTGTCTGAAGCCGTGGGTCGCTGCTTCGATGCCGCGGCTGATCAAAGAAAGCATATGGTTTTTCAATGTATATTTGATTCAGTTCAAAAACCCATTGTGTTTGGCGAATGGCTAACAACCATTCCTCATAAAAACATCTGTTGGTATAAATTCACTTGTGGGGCGGAACCCCCACAAATTAGATCTGCTTTATTTTTCTGCCGTATCATGGTGTCCGGAATATAGTAGCATAGAAAAGACAAACCCACTCCTTATGTTTGGCAGAATATGGTGTAACTGTATTTTTCTGTTCGATATAGAATGCTAGCGGGTTACGGGAAGATCCCGAGTTGGCGGAGATCAAAGCATGCGTCCGCGAGATGGAGGAGGAAGCCGAAAAACTGAAGATGCTGCAGACAGAGGTGGACAAACATATGAGTCTCATCAGCCCTTCCATCAGTAAGTATTCACTCGTCTTTCAACTAACAATTTCAAGACCTATTATCAAATTGTCACGTAATCGAAACTTGAAGTATAAATAATTTGTTTTACACTATTACAATCTAATACCTACTATTACCAAATACAACCCTTCTCCATAAAAAGGTCTCGAATGCCGTATCAGGAATTTAACATCAATATTAAAATACCCCTGCACTACAAACACAAAATTTAAACATTTTCGCAAAACGAAGGCGCCCCCTCGGCATCCTTTTCAAACCGAGACCATGGGTACCTGCTCGCCCCAAGATAACAAATAACATTCAACCTTGAGATAGTCACGAACGCATCGCTTTAAAAACCTCTCGAGTAACCCGCTCCCCTAGCCCCTCTACACAGCAGGCTAGACCCCGCCGAAACGAAGCGTGCCCTTCAGAGATCAGTCCCAATCTACCTACGATCGTGAGTGTGACACACAAGTACTTAACCGGCGTTCGGCCGCGGGTGGCGAAAAAGTGACGCGTGTATTCGCCCGCCTCCCAATTATTACGTCTCGAATCACGCGCGGATATCAATAAATATTGCGATAAATATCGAAGTGCCCGCGAAACTAAATTAAATGATACGTAAATACGTCCCCGTGGGGGAAAACAGTACTATGAAATGTGCCACAAACAAACCTGCCCTTAAATGTCGGCGCCGTGTGAAGTGAAAGCTCTCGGCAACCTATTGAAAAACGTTTATCCTTCTGTAATATAATCGATGTCTGTATAATTTAGTGAAATTAAACGTCTCCGCGCGGAGAATCTGTCAAATCAAAAGTTTCTGTGTTATAATTTATCCTGTTTGTCCCGATGTCATACATAACCTGCAACCCAAAGTGGTACCGGATCAGGACACCTACCTAGATGCGTGTGAGTTCCTTTTTCCCCAGTATTACTACTTACTACTTTCATAATCCATGTCCGCTCCTTAATTAGGGCATTAGGATTCCCCATGGTATCTCGAAGAATTCATCCATTGTACATGCTCCTCCGGATAGGAAGCCAGCCACCCTGGCTTTTCTTAATGAAATACAGTTGAACTCGGTTATTACGATCACAGATATAGCGAGATCTCGGATGTAACGAGGAAATATTCGTTGACATTTTAGTTTATGATTTTCTCCATACATTTATTGACTTTTATAACTAGCTACTTATCGGATATACCGAGCTATCGTCAAAATTTTTCTTTAAACTGTGTCAAAAACATTTCGACCCTAAGCAATAAAATCCGACCAGACAGGATGCCGCCGGGATCGGATTGTGTTTATGACGCTAGTTAAGTATCTTAAGTACCTACCTAATTGGTGTTTTCGCCGACAATATTGAAAAAGTTTCCACGCATATGGTTGAAATCACATGTATAAAATCTAAGGTTTGTGAAGTCAGTAGGTACTTACCAGCGTTCATTACAATAAACAGCTTTTTTTGTAGTTTATGAATGCCATGCTTGTTTCGGGGAAAAATTCGAATTGTGTATTTTTGTTTGAATTGCGACTTTTTGTGTTATGTGACCGTTCATTTAAAAATACCTATTCTCTGATATAATAAGTAACGTTTATCACGAGCAAATTCAATCGGTCCCATCTTCCTCTTAAGGCGATACATCAGTGAAACGGCAAATAATTTTCAACTATAGGCGCGACGAAATTTTGGACTCGCTGTGCCATTTGGAGAGAGAACGTCGAGCTGGGAACACGTCAATTTGTTTCTTGCATGCATCATTTGCACCCGCAATCCGTGTATCGCCTAGCCACGATCTTTTTATACCGTGCCTCAACTGAGGTATAACCTTAATAACCAAGTTCGACTGTATACAAAATCATGAAAAGTACACGGAAGTGAGCAAAATAAAATTTATCTTAAAAATTTACAAAACAATGCCCCTTAACCGTTGTGTGCCTTCAGCTAGTTTTCTCTCTATCAGGCCATGATCGACAGGCTGCACATACAAATTTCACAATTCAAAACTCAAATTACTAGCCACTGTCGTCCACTGATTTGTATAATCTAAAAATTTAAACACTGACATCTGTTTGAATAATTATGAAATACTAAGCCACAGATTATCGATATTACAGCGATTTCAGTAGGGGCTTTGCTCTACATTCAACTTGTATCATTCTATAGAAAAGGTTTAACCTTCACACAACTGGAATGAATATAAAAAAAAATTACAAGAATCAAAAATTTTGTTTGTTTTGCAGCCAGCCCCCTGAACATGTCTAGTGAGGAGAAGGTGGAGGTGGACAATCGATCGGTGTACGTGGGCAACGTGGACTACGGAGCCACTGCTGAAGAACTCGAGGAACACTTCCATGGATGTGGCTCCATCAATAGGTACAGTACCCATAACAAATTTATTCCAAATCTTTTTTAAAAACTATGCAGTTAATACTTAATTTTTAATATTCTTCAACTGCTTTTTTCTCGTGTCTCAAATACGTACTCAACACACACCTACTTATACCAATAAGCAAGACGTGGCTTGCAAGCCGTAGTTCCCCGTAGTGGTTGGTGCTTTATCCATTTTCATATCTCACACTGTTATGATTTGAATCCTTTTAAATGTCCTTGTTATATGACTCATTGCTGAGGGTGTTGAAAAGTCTATAGCGTTCTTAACTAAGGCCCGTCCAGGGTAGGCACGTTCGGCGGAGCGATGAGCGGCGCGCGCAACTCAAACGTATAAACGTATAACCAAAAAAAGATTATTGTCTACGAACATTTTCACACACGGTTATACGTTTGAGTTGCGCGTGGCGCTCAACGCTCCGCCGAACGCACCTACCCTGGACCTTAGTCAGACCGTTATGTAGGCGAACTTGTTGTGTCAACCTTTGATGCTTCTGCTGACGATGATCCTTTCCAAATAATTGTTTAGCCTTTTGGCTATGTGGCTAAAGAAATGCACAAACAATACTTGGGAATTATAATTTAGATATTCGTCCTTTTGCCGTCCATAAAATCTTTGGTATTCGCCTTGAATGCTGGCAGTTCTCTAAACAGTTTTTATTCACCAGTATTATGTTACACTCGATAGTTTGAGCCACGTGTATACAGACAATTATATCTCTATCATTTTAACATGTAAACAATTGAGAACCAGTAAACTGGTCGTAAAAATGTGAGGGAAGCGATTGGTCAGTTCAATTCCTAAGCGATTATGGGTAAATGTATTGATCTTTAGCACCTAGTCGTTTCAATTAATTGTTGTCATTGCTGCTATGAAATTTCCATTACGTATCTGTCGAAATATTTAAATATGTGCAGAAAAAGTGGGTGTTGAAAGGGAGAGGGGGGGGGAACTAGTATGTTTCAAAATTACGACCCTACACTATTTTATTTAGTTTTACAACACGGTCAGGGTGTATATTTAAATATCAGCGGTGAAGAGTGGAGGTAGGCTGTTAAGATCTGCCATAAATAGTGCACACTAAACTTTGTATGTCATACTTATTTGTTTTCATTGAACTAAGAATACAAATGGCAAATGGTATTGGTTAGGTTTTAAAATTGTATTAAACCCTATGTCAACTAAGCCATATAATAGGCTATTCGTCTATCTATAAAGTATCTAAAATTATGCCATTAAACCATACATTATATTAGATTTTATAGATTGACGAATATTTTTTGTCTATTATGGTTTTGTTTAGGCAGGAGTAAAATGAATTTAAAAAAAACTACTGAGATGTCCCGAGTTCTGGGCTAGCTCAGAACTGTGTCGAACTCAGGATTCACAAAAATTAATTAAATAAAAGTCCTTGTTTTTTTTGGTAAGCACGTGGCTTTGTATTTTTCTATGATTATTTTTTTTTTTTTACAAGAAAGAAACTTATGTTAAACAGTGACATAGATATTTATTATTACCGTTTCTATAGTTCCTTAACCTTTTTACTCCCATGGCCCACCATACCTATGCGAAAACTCCATCTGGGCTAATAACTTAATAACTTACAAGTAATAATTGCTCTAGCTGTGGAATGCGAAGCCAAAGAGGGTCATAAAAATAATAAAACATTATTTTTATGACACATTTTAAGTTCTGAGGTTTCTTTTAGTTGTTTTATGATTCATTTATCATATAATTATAAATTTTGTAATTTTAATGAACTCTGACTGAACGAACAATGAATGCCCACTGTTCTGTTGGTAGAATGGTGAAAAAATACATGAATAAATATTATTATAATAGTTTTAGTGCTTTGAAACTTATTTTTTGAAATTACTTCATTCCCATATCAGTTGGTCCTCAATACTGTATCGAATTCTCGTGCGATTTCGTGAATTGAATAATATTCTTGAATACCTTGACACTATACGATTTTTTTTTGATTACTTTATAAAAATTCTATTTCATAGAGAAATAATAATATGTTTATTTTTTTTTCTCTTACTAGATAAGAATAGATTATACTATATAATTTGATATATCAATTATAAATAAAAAAATGTCGTCACACTTGTTTTGTAGTTCAAACATAGTTTTATCCGTTCATTTCTAAATAAATATTGATACATTATTTTTTTCTTTTATTTTATTGGTGTAAACTATCAATATTATTAATTATTATTGCTTTATACACCATTGAGAACACACAAAAAAAGTTTCAAATTTTTAAAACATGTGTAGAATATTTATTTAAAAAACACTAAATCAACGATTTTTTGGCAAAAAACGCTTGGGAGTTTTCACATATACTAGGCTTAATCACTTGGGAGTAAAAGGGTTAAACTTAGTTCCTTAACCCTCCTCCCGCTAACGGCATCTAGAAATGCCCATGATAGTTAAACCGTTCACCGCTAAGGGCATCCAGAAGTGCCCATAAGTTTCTACCTCCGTATTTTCGTAATTCGGCGAGTAATACAGTCGAAATTTGTTTGAAAAACTAGCTGGGTTATTCCTTTACTGACATCTGTGACTTTTTTTCAATAAGACTTTTTAGATAATTCGAAATTAAGCAAAGACACATACCCTGTCGATATTGGAGTAAAACAGATTTCCAATGATTGGTTTCAAAATTTACCGCTAGTTGCTTTGCGCAATTTGCGCCGGCGCGAATTGATGTTAATGATCTCATACATGAAATCGGCTAGTGCGGTGATAATTTTCAACAGTCGATTGCTTTCGTGTTGTGATTGATACATTTCACAGTTTTTTACGGTTTTCTATAAAATTATTATTGATGCGCCATTCTGTTAATAATTAATTATGTGCGTTAATTCTTTAAATGAAAAGTGATTTTATGAATTAAATCAGTGGTTGTAAAGTGAAAACGAAATTATTAACACATAAATAATTTAAAATTCCTATAATAAATCTTTTGTACTGTATGGAAATACATACGAAAAATTGAGAATAAGTAAATAATAATCTGTAAAATATTTAAATTTAAATTAAAAAATGTAGAATAGATTTTCAAAATTCACGGCCACTCATTTTTATTTCAAGGAAAGTGATGATTAAAATTCTTCTCATTTTAGTCGAATAAAGAACTAAGATTAAAATTTAATATTATTGTGTAGTGAATTAAAACTTTAAATTTCCTCAAAACTGTTAAGTTATAATAGCATATTTAGTGTTTAAATAAAAATGTCTATCCCTGATGTTGAATGTTTGGATTCGGACTATGAGATGGAAAGTGATAATGAAGAAGCTGCGCTAGTAGAACATCCCGACGATGTTGACGAGCCTTCCAATATAGGCAGTGATGAAGGAGTGGCTGAACCGTCTACCAGTGCAGCACCAGACAGTTTACTCCAATCGTGGACTGCGGGTCCCTTCGTGCCGATCACATACGATTTTGATAGTTTCAACTCAGGCGTTAACCCTAGTGTACAGCTCAATGAAAATTCCACAGAAATGGAATTTTTTCGTCATTTTCTTAACAAAACAATAATGAATACCATAGTTAACCATACAAATAATTACCACAACCATATGCTCAACACACAAGCCCACACTCCGAATGCAAGGATCCATGCCTGGTATGATACATGCCCAGAAGAGATGTATGTTTTTTATGCTGTATCAATGTTGATGACAAGAAATCGCCATCTCACAATTGAAGAACATTGGAGTGCTGATCCATTATTAAATTCTAAAATATTTGGCCAAACTATGATAAGAGATCGGTATGAGTTGATTCTACAAATGCTACATTACTCTGATACCCAAATCCCTACTGGAGATCGTCTTTATAAAGTGCGCTCACTTCTTGACCACTGCAGAAAAATATTCAAAGAAACAATGCTACCAAACGAAAATCTCTGCATCGACGAAAGTATCATTGTTTTTAAAGGGAGATTAATATTCAAACAATTTATACCGTCAAAAAGACATAGGTTTGGAATCAAATTATTTGTGATTTGTGATGTGGAAACCGGTTATATTTTAGACTTTATTATTTATTGTGGTGTAGAAACCGAAATAAGTGATAGTGAACTTTTGGGAATATCTGGGGCTGTTGTCACCACTTTGATGAAGGATTATTTTGGTAAAGGGCATAAACTATTTTGTGATAATTGGTACAGCAGCCCAGAATTATTTCAGTTTCTACATAAAAAAAAGACAAATGCTTGCGGCACGGTACGTAAAACACGAAAGTCAATGCCAAAATTTGATAAACTGAAGAAAGGACAAGTAAAATCTCTTAACCGTGGCCCATTGCTCGTGTTAAAATGGCATGATAGGCGGGAAGTGCATATGATCAGTACCATGCACGATGACTCCATGGTACCGACAGATAAAATTAATAGGGCCACAGGACAACCCATTATAAAACCACAATGCGTTGTGGATTATAATAAAAATATGGGCACGGTAGACAAAGCTGACATGATGTTGAGCAGCCTCTCGTGTATGCGAAAGAGTCTTAAGTGGTATAAAAAGGTTGGATTCCACATCATAGATTTATTTTTATTAAATAGTAGCATACTTTACAAAGTTATCACCGGTAAAAAAATTAGTTTAGCTGAATTTCAATTAAACGTAATCCGGCAATTAATCGAAACATATGGCAGTGCCTCAAGACCATCGACATCACAAACTACTCGTGTAGTTAATAACCCAAAAAGAATTTTAAAAACAGAACTCCTAAGACATTTACCCCGTAAAATTCCTCCAACAGTAAATAAAACAAAACCATATCGAAGATGTCGTGTGTGTATTGCTTCAACTACTAAAGATAAAAAAAGAAAAATGACGAACATTATGTGTGAAGCATGTGATGTCGCTTTATGCTCTGTGCCCTGTTTTTATGACTACCATGACAAAATCAATTTTTGAAATATAGTTAAGCCATAAACATTAATTAGGTGTGACTGAAATATGAGACCAAGTTGTAAGGAAATAATATAACAATAACGATTGTGTGCGTTCTGTGTTGGTGTTAAAAAACGTGTGAACATTAATCATCGGCGCAAGTGTCTACCACTTATCCGGTATCATAGAGGCCACTTCACTCTGCGGTATGTACTCCAAGCGTGCTTTATTATGTATGACAGAATTTCTTAAAGCTCTGTTGCTTAATTTACGATCTTTTTGTTTATTTTCACATGCTGTAAAATTAAAAGGAATGTTTTATTATAGCTAGAGCCACTCAGTGGATTTTTAGGTACATTTTTAATGACGTTTCGGTATGATTTATGAATCGTAAAAATCGCAGCGCGCCCGAACAAGTACATGAGCGAAATTATGTCGCGATAAAAAGGTTAATTAACTATATCATAATATCACTTATATTCTAGTTATTAATGGCCGTCATTATTTTTGTTTTTGGGGCGCGAGTTCACGAACTCAATTCCACGTCCGTTCGTGATTACGTATTTTTTTCGACTGCGTTATTAAATGTTTTTAAAAATTCTCGCGTGAGAGTAGTCACTACAAAAAGAACTTTCATGCTAACTCTCTTCCACTCTTACATCTTTTACACCCATCTCTTTCAAACTCATAAAACAAGATCTTACATAGATTTACAAACTATTTCTATTACTAAATTAATTACAATTTTAATGGTATAAATCTTAATATTATACTTAAGGCGAATTCTTCACTGAGCCTTTTTTAAAGAGGCACCTAGCGGAAAAATACGAAGCTTGCAATTTGAGACATTTTTTTGATAATTTACAATTTCAACTGTATTAATGAATAAATATGTATCTGAAAACATTAAAAATAAAAATATTTTTTATTTTAAGTCAAAGACAAACTTACAATTGTAAAAAATGTAATAAAATGTGAATTTGTTCTATCGGTCCGCACCCTATTATTACATATATTTTATGGTCATATTTATTATTAAAATTTAGTTTATTAAGTTTTCTAAGCATCACCTAAACGATTTTTGACTAATTCATAGTTTTAATATTTTTTATATCTATTTTAAAAAACATCGATTTTTATAAAAAATATAAATGTGTATAACTTGAAATCCTTTTTATTTATATCAAATCAATTATTTTTATAAGTATAAATAAAATATTTATATTAACACATTTTGCGCGGGCCTCAGTACAAAGGCACAGGTAAACGCAGCGGGCGAAAACCAGCGGAAATTGAAATAAAATCGAATTTTACAAAAATCGCTCTATCTTCCAAACTATCAGTTATTTTTTAATGAAATTTGGAATTCACACTCACCATATATTGCTCCTCAGTGCTGTGTTGACAAATTGTTTAAAATAACATAAGTACATGGTGCTAATCACATATTTACAGGAAGGTTTCGTAAAAAATATTCCATTCACTATAATTAAATTCCCGCACAAAAATTATTATTCTAATATTTGGATAAAGTATGATATTTATGAAAACACTCACCCCTGTGTAGGGGGACGTCACAAAATGTACACATATAACTAGTTAAACTTTTCTTTTTGTGCACCGAACACACTCGACACTGTCTTTGTGGGTATTTTTTTTACCATCTGTAACAATTTTTATCATTCGATGCTTCTTCATATCGAGTGATAACCTACCAGGATGATCACTTTTACCCACTCTTCTTGGTAATCGTGATGTAGACGGCCCCGCCTCTTCCAAAATTGCGTCGGTTTCAACGATATGGTCGGCTATCCAAAATTTGCTTATACTACGCAAAAACTGTTTGTAAGTTAGCCTTTTGGTCGGATTTAATACTTTATAAACTTTGAAAGAATTAAAAAAAGCACAATTTAACAAATACATGACAACTCTTTTGTCTATTTTTTTGTTCTTCGTATGATCGAGTAGTAAGAGAGATACTGATCCGCACGGTCAACCCCTTTCATGTATTTATTGTATTCTATAACACATAGCGGTTTCCAAATGTGTAGTCTCGTATTCCAATCGATGTTGTGACTCTCTAAAATGGTAGATGGATGTATTGTTGAAATCATTCGAACATCTCTCTTTGATTTCCAGAGTTGTAACAATACATCCTTTCGCCGACGGAAAATACTCTGTCCTGCACTAAGATTGACGTGTTTAAAACATTCTGGGAAGCCTCGGTTTATTCGCATTGTTCCACACATCCTAATTTTATTTTCTAAAAGTGCTTCACTGGTTTTTACACTATTATAATAATTATCCATATAGACATGATGCCACAAATTTAAATACGGACCAAGAAGCAATTGGATGGTGTCTAATAGTGGTCTTCCTTGCCCACTGTAAATGATCAGATTACAGATGTATCCCGTAGTGGCTTCACTGACCATGCGCACTAGGATACCGTATTTTATTATCTTAGATGCATTATAGACTTTAAATACAAGTCTTCCCCGCCAGGGTATAATACCTTCATCTAAAGAAAGTTCCCTTTGAGGCTTATAAACCGAAGAAAACCTCAGTATTAGGTATGTCATAATTGGCCTAATCTTTTCGAGGCGATCGCTAGAATCCGTAATGATATCGTTATTTGAAAAGTGCCACGATTGCCAAATTTGTCTAAAACGATCACGACTCATTGTTTTAGAATATATTGGTGTTTCTATACTCGGATCAGTAGACCAATAATCATCTCTTGTGTCTTTTCGAACTTGTCCCATAAGCAAAATTAGTCCGAGGAATTTTTTCATCTCACCAATATTTACAGGCTTCCATTTGATAGATTTCTTAATTTTCTTGATTCGGGATTCATTTTGTGTGCGGTATCGATTGCTTTCTTCTACCATCATGCTAAGTAAATCATCTCCAATAAATAAACTAACTACCTATATCCATCACATTTTCAGAATTGTTTGGTGCGACGCAAACACCAACGTTACCTAAAAATGGTTCAATATGCGGTGGGTTGTCTATTTCAGACCATTCCATGACTTCCTCTTCCTCCACTTCACTGTCTTCAGAATCACTGATTTGTAACGGTATCACTGGTACCCTTCTCGTGCGAGGAAACTCTTCACTATCGCTGTCGCTATCACTGTCGCTGCCTAATTCTGGCAAATCTTCACCAGAATAGGCAGACAAATTATCGGCAAATATTTCGTCATCGCTTTCATAATTGTCTGAAGCCATTTTTTAAAGATTAAATAAAATATCGATTACTTAAATATATTTCACTTGTAAAAACACACCCGTTCTATAGCGCCGTATTTCAAGACTGAAAATTCAATACTGATATTCAATATAGATCGTAGTAGATTACAGACATCTAAATAACATTGGTTTCCACTCATGTTATAATTTATTACTCCGCTCGCATACCAGCGTTATCGCACCGCACAATATCACTTACAACAAGTGCGAAGAATGCATTCCGTCGATCACAAATTGTCGTCTTTTCACTCGCTCACAAAGGCTGATATATAGTATGAAAAGGAGGCATAGTATTTATCACACATCATAAAAATATACATATAATCGCATTCACAGTACAGCGAACAAACCATGCTTAAAGAATACATCGATATTTCACAAAATGTTGTTTTCCTCCTCACCCATCAAAAAATAAACAAGTGTAAAAAGAAGACGCATATAGTTTTAGCATTCTTATCGTCTACAGAAATATAGTTCGCTGATTTATTGACTCTAAACAAATTTCCTTATTACGCACAAGCTCTCATATGGGCTGCGCAAGAGTGTGTGTGTAAGTAAACGAATCGACGGTAAATTATTTTTTTTTGTAGATGTGTGTGTAGTTTGAAACATTTTCAAGCCGTTGACATAAAATATTCGTATGCAATAATCGGGTATAAATACCTTTCCCGCACTTCAAGTGGAGCCGGCGTAAAAGGTATTTCTACCCGTCCCGCCGTCGAACACCAGTACGGCGCGCGGGTAGAAATACCCTTCCCGCTCAAAATGTGTTAATATAAATAAAAAGGATTTCAAGTTATACACATTTATATTTTTTATAAAAATCGATGTTTTTTAAAATAGATATAAAAAATATTAAAACTATGAATTAGTCAAAAATCGCTTAGGTGATGCTTAGAAAACTTAATAAACTAAATTTTAATAATAAATATGACCATAAAATATATGTAATAATAGGGTGCGGACCGATAGAACAAATTCACATTTTATTACATTTTTTACAATTGTAAGTTTGTCTTTGACTTAAAATAAAAAATATTTTTATTTTTAATGTTTTCAGATGCATATTTATTCATTAATACATTTGAAATTGTAAATTATCAAAAAAATGTCTCAAATTGCAAGCTTCGTATTTTTCCGCTAGGTGCCTCTTTATAAAAGGCTCAGTGAAGACTTCGCCTTAAAGCTATTAGGTTGAAATTTTATATCTAGGTACATACTATAATTAGCATTCTAAATCTAACATATTCCTTTTTATCCAGATAGCCAAGTGATACGTCATAAGTCTTTCATATTCTGTTAATTGACTATGTGACCAAGCGTCACGCTTAGGCCTACAAAACTTTATTCCGGCTCCCCATTGAAGACGGGAAGTCCAGGAGTAAGTCACTACATACAGTAAAACCTCGTTAATACAAATTCCATGGGACCGAAATTCGAAAAAAAATTCGAATTACAAATTATAAAATGTATGGGGGGAAATATTAAATTTTTGATTTTCATTAATTTTGTTTCCGATCATAGATGTGCCTACCGAATTGGATCATAAAATGTCAGGATTATTTTTATTACCTCAAAATAAGTAATTTTTGATTTTTTAAGAAAAGTCTCACAATTTTTAATGACTGGCTCATGAAATAGTGTACTTTATTACGATTTATTGAATATTTTTGTATGCCAGGGACTCTGAAATCATTTTGAATTACGAAATTCGAATTAAAGGCATGGTTTTATATGAAAATAATGTTCAAGGGACTTTTTTTTCGGGAAAATTTCGAATTACGGCGAATTTCGAATTATCAGTGTTCTTACTAACCAGGTTTTACTGTAACACCATCTGCAATTTGTACTCTTAATTCAATGAAAACAAATAAGTACGACTGACTAAATGTACACTATTTTTGTCGGGTCTCCACAGCCTGCCTCCACTATGATGGCTTAGTTTAGGCAGGGTTTAATTGAATTTTAAAAACTAACCAGCACCATCTAAAATTTGTACTCTTAATTCAATAAAAACAAATAAGTATGGCTGTCAGAGTTTAGCGTGCACTATTTATGTCACATCACCACAGCCTACCGCCACTCAGGTTAATATCTGCCCTCCTCGTCACATTAGTGTAAATATCGTTGTGTTGGTATTAACATCTACATTAATAAGGTCATCTCTGGTCTGTGAACCGTAGCAAGATTTGTTAACATATTCATAATGTGTAATGTTTTTTTGCATTTCAGGGTGACAATATTATGTAACAAATTCGATGGGCATCCAAAAGGTTTTGCGTACGTCGAGTTTGGTGACAAGGACAGCGTGCAGACAGCACAAGCCATGGACGAATCACTCTTCAGAGGACGACAGATTAAGGTACGCTAGTTCATACCTGTAATTGATCAAATTGCCCAATCCAACAGTTTTAAAATACAGGTAATGCTGCTATTACATTATGATCACATCACATACTGTCACATGCTGGTACGGCGAAAAATTTAGTCTATGCTCACGTCATTCCGCATACTATTTTGAATGATCACTATCTCTATAAATTCAATGATGGAGAGTGCTAACTCTAATGCATTAGTATTTTGAATTATTATCCATGCTAATTTCAATTAGTTTTAACAGTTTCTATGTGTGGGTACGTTCAAATTACTTGCGATATTGCATCCATAGATAATATTTTGAACAGAACCCAACCCGCAGACCATAGATAACAGATACAAATTTCATAGAAAATCCATCACTAAAAACAAAGAACACGCGATTTTGACATGAGTCAAAAATGTGTAGGCATGTAGAAAATGATAACAATAAAATGTTCATCGGGTGTCGATGCAGCGCGGTACGCGTGAGGTGACCTCATTGTTGTTCTGGTGATTTCGGCAGATTTTTGACAATGTTCGTTTAATTTAAAGGGTCAAAATGTGCTATAGGATGGGAGCATCATCAGTCTGATAACATTTTAAATACCAAGAAAAACAATATCACAAACTTTTTTCCCGTAGCGGCACCTTACTGCGACAGCACGTGACGACATATAACGTGATCATAATATATTTGAATCCTAACCCTTGTTTATTGCGTCACCGGCAAGTGTAAATTCATTATTTTTTTAAAGAAATTAATGTAAGTGTATTTATGGAACACTCATAAGGCTGTGACTTATAGTGAAGTTGCTTTCGATTGGATATTGGATATATTGGATTGGAAATAATTTTAATGATGTCATTGCGTAATGTTGAATACGGTTAATAAATATGTATCGTTTGTCTTTGCAGGTGATGCCCAAACGCACCAATAAGCCCGGCCTGACAACCACCAACCGCTTCCCCCGAGGGAGTCGCGGCCGGGGGAGGGGCGGCCGCTCCCCTTTCGGAGGAAACTTCCGATCCTCGCGCAGACCGAGGTAGCAAACACACCACACCAATCCAAATTGTTGTAACTCCATCATATTCACTCTTTCAATCAATAAACCCAAGCGAAATTTCATGCCGTTAAATTTTTTAACCTGCTGTCGTACGCTACAACTATTTACTGCTCGCGATTCATAGGGGGCTAGAGCAGCGTTTCCCAAACTCATTAAGTTTAGTATTTTTTGACAGTTCTTACCACTGACATGATTAAATACTGGAGTAGATGACATCCATATATGTAATTAATGGGATGAAATAACATAAATAAATAAAACTCAGAGATTTTATACATTCGTAAACAGATGAATTCCCATGACCACAATTGTTAAATAACTCTATCTGCAATAAGGGTCAATTTCCAAACTCCATAAATTTGTAAAAGTATATCATTGTTTTCCTTTTCTGCTGATGCGTCTGCAGTTATATTGCTAAATGTTTATTAATGCATGCATAATATTATGGTATTTAAAATGGACTCTACATACTTTGCCATGAGGTTTATTTTTAAAAATTTTTGGTCCGACATCTGTGTCGTGACAAATTCTGGAAAACGTGCCTGTGTTAAAATAGCATATGAAAAAGGTGTATCCTATTTATATATCAATCCTCTAGCTCTTATATCTGCCAAATTTGATAAGTTTGTCAATGTAGTGGGTTTAAGGGCAGTCTTACTACCCTGCATCTGTCCACGACAAGCGACACGTCCGGCCCATCGCCATTTCGTCGTCTTGGTGACCTCTAGCACACCGTGCACTACTATCCGCCATCCATTAGCTTCTTTTGTGGTCTTCCCACATTATGACCATCATTCACCTTTCCATGCCTCGTTATAAAAGTAGTTTTAGCAATGTCGGTGATTATTTTCGCCTATCTCGCTAAAATATCTACTCACTGAACTATGGGAAACGCTGATTGAAGCCAAAAAATAAATGCTCTTTTCCTAAAAACTATTTACAATTTATATAAATAACTGACTAGGATATTTTTTGACAAAATTTTTATTCTTGTGATTGATTTTGGTGCTCCATTGTTTTTCAATAAGATTTATATTTAAAATAAATTGAATTATATTTTATATTATTTTTTAGAGATTTATTTTTGAATACATTCCCTTAGTTGGATAAAATATATC
The DNA here is from genome assembly GCF_057557595.1 of Rhyacophila brunnea. Taxonomy (NCBI): domain Eukaryota; kingdom Metazoa; phylum Arthropoda; class Insecta; order Trichoptera; family Rhyacophilidae; genus Rhyacophila; species Rhyacophila brunnea. Next base: position 9,529,706 of record NW_028232816.1, on the reverse strand, counting down.
AAAAATAATTATACTACCTATCGGTAACTTTCCAATATAGCGTGCCACAGTGACTAAGAGTGCCTGTCAGGCGGAGGTAAACAATGATGACAAATGGAAAAACAACAATACACAACCAATGTATTATAATATATTTGTAGTGCAGGAAAATGTTAGAAAATACACACTATGATCTTTTGTATTTTTCCAAAGTGTGGTGCTAGTTGTCTTCATAAATATATTAGTTATAATTACAGACCCAATAATTACAAATAGCGTGTCACCATTTTTCATAGTGTAGTTTCATTACTTGCGGACGAAATAAAAAATCAATTCGCACTACTCTTGAAATGCCTTGTACGTGTTATGTTTAAAATACTCATACACTGTCCTTGCCACTTCTATGCTGCGGTAACCGGACAAAACAGAACAGAACAGCCAGGGGAAAAATAAAACATTCATTTTTGTGGAATCTATTTATTAATTAAATACTTTCAAACTTAAGTTTATAAACGAAATATATATAAATATTTATTATTTAAAATTTTTTTAATTTTTAAGTGAAATCAACTGTTTATTAGGTATATATACATTTTTTACAAAACAGTTATTTTCAAAAGCCGTCAACATATGTGATTTCCGCTTTTAAAACGTCAAACAGCAACAAATCACATTGTATCGACAGTATTGTCATCGTAAAATATTTCCTCACATTCCGGGAATTATAGATGTTTTATATGAATGTTTTTTTTAATAAAAACGCTTGTAGTTTTGATAGCTATGTAGGTTATCTAATGATTTTAATTTTATTTAAAATCGTTTTGTTTTGCTAACGCTTATAATAATACTGAAAAATCAAAAAATATTAATATTATTTATAATCCTCAATTTTATAAACTTATATGTTAGGTATTAGTGGCGAAGGGTGGAGGTTAGCTGTTAAGATCCGCCATAAATAGTGCGCCCATAACTTCAGTCATATGTATTTGTTTTCATTAAAATAAGCTACAATTTATAAAGAGGGTGCCGGTTAGTTTTTAAAATTCAATTAAACCGTGCGAAAACTAAGCCATAATAGATAATAGTAAAAAAATATTTGTCTATAAAATATTTTAAATTATACAATTAAATCATACATATCTTTGGATATTTTATAGATAAAATTATATTTTTTATCTATTGTAGTTTAGTTTGGGCAGGGCTTAATGAATTTAAAAAAATGAACCAACAATATCTGTAATATGTACTCTCAATCCAACAAAAACAAATAAGTATAAATGAAAAAGTGTGCACAATTTTGTTGTATCGTCCAAAGTATATCAAAACTATTATGGTTTGGTTGAGGCAGGGTTTAATGGATTTTTAAAAACAAACCAACACTATCTCTAAATTGTCGTCTTAGTTCAATAAAAACAAATACATATGACTAACAAAGTTTAATGTACACTATTTATGGCGGATCTTAACAGTCTACCTCCACCCTTCGCTACTGATAGGTATGTTGTTTTTATAATATATTTTATTTTATACCTAGTAAGAGTAAACACTTAATTTGAAATTAATTTCTCATTAATTAAAACCTGTTTATGTTAGGATATTTTTCTTTAGCAATAATGATGAATAATGAGAAATGAATAATGGCAACACTGACATTATTTTTATTCTCGAATCTAGTGACATCCCAACAGTAGTTGTATATGCAAGGATTCTTATCCCAAATATAAAATTGTAATTTAATTCTGGAAACGCGAAAGTCAATTTACTTTATTCCATACTCTTAATTTAACGATAGATTACTTTAGCTAAGTATGTTTAATGATATCGTTAAAGTGGTTTCGCTTGTTTTTTGATTGAATTGATTGATGTTTCGAGTGATTTTTTATGAGTAAACACTTAATTTGAAATTAATTTCTCATTAATTAAAACCTGTTTATGTTAGGATATTTTTCTTTAGCAATAATGATGAATAATGAGAAATGAATAATGGCAACACTGACATTATTTTTATTCTCGAATCTAGTGACATCCCAACAGTAGTTGTATATGCAAGGATTCTTATCCCAAATATAAAATTGTAATTTAATTCTGGAAACGCGAAAGTCAATTTACTTTATTCCATACTCTTAATTTAACGATAGATTACTTTAGCTAAGTATGTTTAATGATATCGTTAAAGTGGTTTCGCTTGTTTTTTGATTGAATTGATTGATGTTTCGAGTGATTTTTTATTATATTGTTTCGTATGATGTGTTGATGTTTATAAAATTGTTTTAAAAAATAAAGTGGGTGGTTTAAAGGTTATTTTTGTGAATTATTTATTGGCAACCTGCATGAACATATAAACAACAATGACAGATGTGTGTTATCCGATTGGCAGCACGTTTGATAGACCTACAAGATGGAGAATCGCGCGACCTGGCTACGTTAACCTACAGTCACGACTGCTTTTAAATCACATCTATAGTTCGTTTTGTATAGTAACCACAGCACCATAGCATAATACCCCGTTACACATGTTTGGATTTACTGCTGGCAGTATGTATTATCGCGGCCGTAACAAGAAAATGTATGTGTAAACATGTATTATCCTGCAGTTGCAAGATTCCATGCATGGAAGCTTCTGAATTTTCATGCGATTCGATCTGCGCAGTAGAACGATAGTGGCGAACCTGCCGGCAAAAAACTAACTACACTGCGGAAACTCATTTTAAGGTTAACCGATTTTTACGTCCTGTAGTACCATAAAATTTAATGATAACATCGCGTCTCGCTTACTCTTGAAAAATGAGATTGGAGAGACAGTCAGCATTTTTACGTGTCAACAGTTATTGTCACGATAGTTTAAAATACACACTATCGCTGCCAGTAAATCCATGCACGTGTACAGGCGCTGTAAGTCTAATTTTTCTAAAAGTAGAATCTAAATTGTAAGTACCGTATTGTCTTGAATATAATGCAAGGTTAATTAGTACAAATCTGAATTTGTAGAATTGTATATTGATAGGTTAGTGTACAGGTTTTTAGTGAAGGAGAGTTATTGTACGCAGAATACACCTGTATGTAAACGCTGTATATGCTGTAAAAATATTGTATGTTTATATACGGTATTAGGGATGATACTGTCTCCATAATAATATGTCAATTTCACATACAGAAGTTGTTATATTATATTCAGGTCAATGCGGTATTTAATTTTATAAGTAGTGACGCTCCTGGCAGACCTGTGATATTATTTTAGCCAGTAACTATGGTGATAAATCAATAACATATTTCGTAAAAGCGTAATGAAATGACAGTTAAATACAGAATGAGGCGTGCAATTTAATACAATTTATTGATTGTATGAATTTTAAAATGTTACATTAATTAATCGATGTATGTATATCTAACAGTCGAAGATGGCCGCGCGGCTTTAATCGTCGACGTATAGCGTTGTGGGTCCCAGGCTCGAATCCTGGGTCTGACAAGTACACATATTGTTTTTCAATTTGTGTATGAGTCAGAGTATGGACCTAATAGGTTGAGCAAGTGGCTGACATCCATTTCTCGTAAAAACAAAATCTGTTAATACAAACCTCCACTCTGTGGAGGCCCATATGATCTTATTATGATCGGACATAGTCGGAAATATCAAAACATTTGAAAGAAGAATAAATAGTTTAAAATAAAGATACTTATTATTTAAAATGTGCATTCATTGAAGGCTTTCAATTTTATTTTAAGATTAATTTTTATTATTTTATCAGAGATTTTTGTATAATTTAATAAAACATTAATATTTCTATAAAATAAAAAGGTTACATATTATACACGTTTATTACAAGTTACATATTATATACATTTTATTGAGCCTACATCGAATACACAATTTTATAACAGTATATTTCAATTTAAAAAAATTCTGTTTCTTTGTTTTTTTAGCTTAGTATCAATTAACTAAAACAATTTAAAATGTAAAGTATTGGTAATCGTTTCAAATTGCATGCTTCCTTTTCTGTTGCTAGATGTCCCTTGTGTGCCATATAATCAGTAGTTCAATCTGTGTATTGATTTATCACTATAATTACCGTGATAGAATGGTCTTGCATAAGTACAAATCTCTCGAATGTGCCCGGCAATGAAATTTTAACTAATGAATTTGTCGTGTTGGCAGGTCTTATCGCCGGGGAACGTTCTACTCGCCTTACTGACCCCGCGGAGCTTCTCTCAGACGACAGCAGTCGTGACTGTTGGCCTGAATCAAGAGCCGCCGCGCCATTGTGAACCCCTCAAAAGACTTAAGTGCGTTCCACATTTGGCGAGTGACGTGATACGATGTTGAATCTTTTCCGAGACTATATTAACATAATCGCCTCGCATGCGTGCATTTAATTTGATTTCTTCTCCGGAACGTGTGTAGTTTTAATGATCTTTAAACATGAGTGACTGCGTCACCATTACTATACCCTAATTCTATACGGACACAACTCGAAAATTCATGTTTTTAAGTTATTCTACAACTAACATGTCATGGTTGCGATTTTATAATGAAAACAGACTTATACTAAAAGATGGAAGTGGGGGATTCTATAGTTTCACCAAACGCTGCTAAGGTGCTTTCAGCCATGATATAATGTATGGGTATAATAGTGCCATTCGAGATAGAAGAATTTCTTGAATGTTTCATGAAATCGAATAATCCCTTCTGGGATCAATCAATTTTATTGAGCACTGGTAAATTCTATTACACTAAAATAAGAACTTTTGCAACAAGGTTTTTTTTTGGGTTGTTTCCGAATTGAACTAGGGTATTGATAATACAAATATCTCTATAAGTGGCATTATTCCAAATGCATTGGAGTAATAGTGGCATATGTCTTTAATACAACAGATTGAATGCTTGAAAATTGTCTCCAATAAAATTGACAAATTTCTCTTCAGTCCAGATGCATAGTCTTATATATACTTATATATAGCCAAAATAAGGTGACTAGTGACCAACGCCACACATTCAGTGTAATAATTCAGTAATCAAATATTGTAGGTAAATGGAATTCAAGAAAATAAAATATTCATTATGGCCAGATGCAGAGACATCCACGTTAAAATATCCTAACTAACATAAGAGTGGTAGACTTATGACACGCTATAGTCTAATACTTATATCACACATTATAAAATGCAAATAATATAGTTTCGTTTATTTCTTCCTCACATCCTCTCAAGATAAAATGCGAAATTCAAGCTAGATAATTATAATATGTTTGCTTGAATTCTGTGTATGGCAGCTGTCACTTGCGTTTCTCAATTCTGTTTATATTTAGTAGTGTCAGTAATAACAAAAAGGCTGATTTCGAGTATGACCAAACATCTAGCACTTACGTCACTTATGACTATGCATCTGGCCTTTAGACATGTAATATGTGAAGGATTTTTGTTAAAAGTGTGTTCTTTATTATTCTTCACTTAGGTTAGGCATTAAAATCTTGTACTATCTAGTCGTATGACCCTTATCTTATTAAATTTTAAAGTGATTCTATCAAAAATTTTCTTTTAATTACCTTCATTTTATTGTAACGAGTCTCATGGATTTAGAAGACGACAGAAATATTACAATAATAGTATTATGAAATGCGTTTGGAATTTTGCCGCTGTTTTTCACTTAACCGGGCCACATTTTTAAACTCGTCTCGACTGCAACATGTTGAATGTGTCGTGTTGTATTCACAAAACATGCATAATTTAATGTACCCCCACACACAGCCCGAATGCGGCATGTGGTGCAGGTATAGTACTAAAATGTCACTGTCATTCATTTTAGCTAGTCGCGTGATGTCACTGTTCAGGTATGACATCACCTATGCGCACATAAGAAAAATGCAACATTGAGCCCGGTTTTGCTTTATGATTATATCCCAGTTGAGATGATTTTCAATATGCGGACTTCATGCTATTTAAGATTCCCCGCTCTGTGTTGTCTAGTCATGTTACGTTACACGTGTAGTATGCTGTTAAGCTATTTCCAGAATCGTCGACAAATTAAATACCAATGAAATGTATATATGCTAGTAAAACCGGCATTTGAAATTTTAAAATCCTGTGAAACTTGAACAGTAACGCAATGTGACTACACAGGGCGGAATGGAACTTATTAGCACGGTGAGAGAAACGTTAATTTGTTTAATATATTGAGACGAGCTGTTTAAATTACTGTGAACGTCTCAAACAATATTCAGCCTTATTTAGAAATAGTAGAAGGCAGCATTTTTTTCGAACTGTTGTATGGTAATTTACAATTTAGTTTATTGGTTAATGGAAAATATACTGCGCGGACAATTGACAGCTGATGAAAAACAAAGCTACATTTTAATCTTACTGTTAAATTGGTTACTTTATGGTTGCTGCATTATTCAGGAATGAATAAAAATAAAAGCCTATTGGCATATAGTAGCAAAATTTAAAAATATGACATTCTTTATATCGTCGTTGCGCCTTCAAAATCGGCTATGTGTATTTTTCAAAACTTTATAGGAGAGGCTAAAAACAATGCCTGTCGCTTCCAACATCGAAATAGTTTTTAAAGTTATTCCAGACTACCTGTTATCATAATCATTATATTTTTTCCTTGGTATAGAAGGAATTAATAAAAAAAATTTTGTGCAAAAAACCTATTTTGTGAAATTTATGCACATAGCCGATTTTGAAGGCGCAACTACAATATGTAATTTGGAATAACGTCGGAAACATTTGTCAATATTGGATAGAATGGAACCTGAACCTACATCCATCATAATACGGAAGATAAGCAATACCAATTAAGCTACCAACTCAGATACTTTCCATGCAGAAATTTAATTAAAACTGCATCTGAGGTTTAAAAAAAAATAATACAGTTTGTATGCACAATTTCGTTTTGTGATGTCAAGAGACTATTGATTTTCCTCAATAAGCCTGTGAATCTGTCTGCCCAGTGGATTGTCGGAGGACGACTTTATTTACTATGTATCGAGTAAATATGAGTGTAAAATCATTACGGACGCCTGAATGCTGACATCCGATAATTCATCAAAAGCAATATCTTTGTCGCCCTATATTTTATATCCCCAGTGTGTTAAGGGGTCGTCCATAAATGACATCACTTCATTTTCAGTATTTTCCCTTCCAACCATTGCCACTCCACCAAAAAAAATTTGTATATTTATAGGTTTTGTGATTCAATTATTCAATATATTCATAATATATTATATTCTTAACTTATATTCTTATTCTAAACACTACAACTGGCTATGAGGCTCAATGACAGTAGTGTAGTGAAACAGTAGTGTGTTTAGTTGTAGAAATAAAACAATCGCAAACACCCAAGCTTTGAGAAAATCACATAAATATTATATTGTGACCGGAATCGAACCCGGAGCCGCCGGATGAAAGGCCAGCGCTTTACACACTGGACCACACCCCTAACTCCTTCGTTACAGATCGTCACATTATGAAAGACCCCCTGCCCCATTTATGTCATAATGTCATACATGGATGACCCCCGATGTGAAATAAGAAACGATTTTTCGTGAAAGTGGTGATTCTAAAATAAGTTCAGGAGAAAGTTACGAAATTTATGTAATTTTTTTTTTTACAAATAAACTTGTACAAAATTACTTGTATTTTTCATGCGTTATAAGACAAGATTTTTGACTTGTACTAATAATGTTTCCGTGACTAAGTTAAGAAAATTATATCCAAAGGCAATAAATACTAATATTAAATGCCTTAATATGTGTTTTTTATTTGTGATACAAATATTTGAGGTCAAGTTCATCTTCGTTAACAGTATAATAGGCCTTGTGGAATCAGAAAGTGCATTTCAAATCTATTGACACCTATCTCCCAGTGGTGAAGGGTGGACGTAGGCTGTTGAGATCCGCCATAAATAGTGCACACTAAACTTTGTCAGTCATACGTAATTTTTTTCATTGAAATAATACTACAATTTACAGATGGCGTTGGTTAGTTTTTAAAATTCAATTAAACCCTGCGAAAACCAAGCCATAATAGATAATAGTAAAAAAATACTTGTCTATCTATAAAATTATACAATTAAATCATACAAACTTTGGATATTTTATAGATAGAATCGTATTTTTTATATATTGTTTGGTTAGGCAGGGCTTAATGAATTTAAAAAAATGATCTAACAATATGTGTAATAATATGTATTCTCAATCCAACGAAAACAAATAAGTAGGTATGAAAAAGTGTGCACAATTTTGTCTATTATGTTTGGTTTAGGCAGGGTTTAATTAATTAAACTAACCAACACCATCAGTCATAGTTCAATGAAAACAAATACGTACGATTAACAAAGTTTTATGTGCACTATTTATGGCGGATCTTAACAGCCTACCTCCACCCTTCGTTACTGCTATCTCCATTAATGACCAATCTTGCTTCCATTATAAATATACTGACTTAATACATACAGAAAATCAGTGGCGAAGGGTGGAGGTAGGCTGTTAAGATCCGCCATAAACAGTGCGCATTAAACTTTTTCAGACATACATATTTGTTTTCATTGAAATAAGACTACCATTTACAGATAGTGTTGGTTAGTTTTTAAAATTCAATTAAACCCTGAGAATCCAAGCCATAATAGATAATAGTCAAAAAATACATCTCTATCTATAAAATATCTTAAATTATGCAATTAAATCATACATAACTTTGAATATTTTATAAATATAATAATATTTTTTATTAATTATAGTTTGGTTTAGGCAGGGCTTAATGAATTAAAAAAATTAACCAACAATATGTTCAATATGTATTTTTAATCCAATGAAAACAAATAACTATGAATGAAAAAGTGTGCACAATTTTGTCGTATTGCCCAAATTAGACCAAAACTATTATGGTTTCGTTTAGGCCGGGTTTAATTGATTTTTAAAAACTAACTAACACCATCTGTAAATTGTAGTCTTAGTTCAATAAAAACAAATACATATGGCTAAAAAAGTTAAGTGTGCACTATTTATAGCGAATCTTAACAGCCTACCTCCACCCTTCGCCACTGCAGAATATATATATACCTATACAGAATAACTGAGATATTGATAAATTATCGTTTGTGTGCTGTATGTCTATAGTGATAGTGTTTTACAGTAATACCACAGTTATTACTGACATAAGTACGTATTTTATCTATTGATATATACTTACGTACAAAGCTGATCTTTTAAATGATAATTTTTATATAATTTTGAAAAACCTCAAAAAAACATACCCACTAAAATCCTAGACAAAAATATGTCTCCATCCAGGTTTGTCTGAACTCGACATCATCCATTCATCTTGTACGAGGTTGATATAGTCTTCGTTTGTCTTCCAGCTTTTCGAATATCAGTTTCTTTGTCATGTGTGATTCGTCCATCCTGTGTACATGGCCCAGTCTTCTAAGGTGTACTGTTCAAAGTGTACAGGTCATAATTGTATCTGTCTCCACCCCAACCGTGTCAAGATACCTCGCAACACGCTCCGCCCAAATGAGCCCTACACTCTTTACATGTTTTAGAATCTCAATATGAATCAGATATTCTTCATCTCGTATAAAAAAATAATTATTCGTAAGTGCAACACTGTCAATAATAAATTTGTAATAGTATTACTTTAATTAAATATAAAACCGTGGTTGCTCTCTATTATTGGCGGAATTTGGAAACCTCAGATACCCTAGTCAGTCATTTGAATTAATTCACATAAAGACAGATTGATAGCTGAATGACACTAAATGATGTTCACGTTCATGTTTCTATTCTCACTTGCTTCAAACTTTTTTTTAACGATTTTTCTCAGGTTTTTCAAAATTATTTATTTTAAATAATACGAAAGAATTTAATGTTCTCTAATCTTTTGGATATCCAGTATTGATTAAAAAAATCAATTATCAAAATAAGTCTTGTGTTCCAGGCAATGACATTATTAATGGACAACGCACTCGATACAGTAGCTAGCAAGTAAATTCGCGCATAGCGACATTCGCACATGTAGACATCACGCAATTTCCATTATGCGATATCACGCATCGGGATTTATAGCAATATGACCTGTGAACCTGACCTGAAACAGTGTTTCTAGTGTCAATGTTCATTTGAGCGAAAGCATTCGAACCGAGCCATTCGGCAGACCTGACAAAGAGCATCGGGAATTTATAGCAATATCACCTTTGTTATAATGACGTTAGAACAGATTATGCCATTCGGCAGACCCGACAGAAAAGTGAGTGTCATTTTTTTTTTCGAAATGCTTCGTCCATATTCATGTCATTGGTTCCAGGACAGTTATTTAAATTTTCTGCATTTTTTGCCTCCTGTAAAGTTTTGCAAACGAAACACATGTACATTTTACTACCAACTATCGTTCATAACTTGTTCTTTATTATTTGGTCATCGAGTTGTTAAAACCTATGCGACTTAACTAAGTAAACCCACCACAATTGAAATATATACAATTAAAGGAACCTCCAATTAACACAATCACTGCTAACCTTTTAATTACCACATTTAAATAACACGTTAATTATATCTAATGGCCAAAGACTCCAAACGTGCCAGTCGCGGTGTTAGCACTAAATGAGTTAAACATGACTCATTTTAAGACTGTAATACCTCTAAAGGTTCAAATATATTATGATCATGTTATGTGCTGTCACAGTAAGCTGCCGCTACGGGAAAAAAGTATGTAATGTCATTTTTCTTGGTATTTAAAATGTTATCAGCACATTTACGTTTAAACAAACATCGTCAGTTTTCAAAATCTGTCAAAATCACCAGAAAAACAATAAGGTCACCTCACACGTTACATGCCTACACATTTTCGACTTTAACGTACGCCCACATAGAAACTGTTAAAATTAATTGAAATTAGCATGAATAATAATTCAAAATACTAATACATTGGAGTTGGCACTCTACATCATTGAATTTATAGAGATAGTGATTGTTCAAAATATTCTGTGGAATGATGAAATCATAGACTAAATTTGTCGCCGTGATGGAATGTGACAGTATGCGACATGCATCATATTGTGTTTGAACCTTAATTTGCATAATGTAGTTATCAGAATCACATGGGAGCCATTACAAACATTCGATCATGAGAGTTTGTGTTTATGGATAAGTTTCCTTATTGTTTTTCAATTTTGTCACATCGGTGGTTTTGACAGCTCAACAATGATAAATAAATAATATGTTGCTTAATCTGTTAATACTAAATGGCTATCCATTAAATGTCATTCTAATTCTTTGGAAAGATACCACGCATTATCTGTGTTAGCATGGTGTGTTAGTGTGTTAATTTACAGTCTTCCAGAATAGCAATGTTATTATAATTAAGATTTTCTTAATTCTCATTTATAGCTCTTTTTCAGCGGGTTTTAGGGTGGCCGTACAGTGGTTGGACGTAGGTAAACGATACCTAATACCCACAGATATTAATATGCAGCAATTTGTTCTGTAAAATTCGGTTTAACCTGAAAATTCCGCAGAAATTGAATTATTTTTATATAATATGTTGAAACTTCCAAATCTTTGTTACTTCTCCAAAGTGTGGCACAAGTTATCTTCACACAAATATTACTTACGATTACGGACCAATAATTTCATACTATTTAAAGATGTTGCTACTTTCTTACATTGTAATTTTATTACTTTTACGGATGGAATAATAAATCGAGTCACACTATTGATTTATTATTCACTGCCGTTCAATGACCCCCAGTGGCAAAGGGTGGAGATAGGCTGTTAAGATCCGCTATAAATAGTGCACATTAAACTTTATCAGTCATACGTATTTGTTTTCATTGAAATAAGACTACAATTTACATATGGTGTTGGTTAGTTTTTAAAATTCAATTAAACCCTGTGACAACCAAGCCATAATAGATAATAGTCAAAAAATTATAAAATATGCAATTAATTCATACATAACTTTGGATATTTTATAGATGAAATAATATTTTGTATCTATTATAGTTCGGTTTGGCAGGGCTTAAGGGGGGACATGCTCGTCGAAGGTCAAAATTGAGTTTTTATTGTATTTTCAAACCATGATCCTGGACACTCCTTAAACGTTGTAGATAATCTATTTATATAATTTTAAAGCCTTATTATCCTTTATAGTTATTTTAAACATTTTATGACTGCATAAAGTATTTTTGTTACCTAAAATAGTATTCTTTTAAACCTCTCGCTCTAATGTTTTAGAATATGGTCATATTTCGGTACATAACTGTGCAGTGGTGCTAAGATTTTTTACATTTATTAATTTTTAAACGCATTTATAAAACTATTAGTATAATTTATTACGAGATAATTTTTGTAAAATATTCACGATAAAAAATTATATTGATAATCTCTGTGATCCCAAATTTGACAAGAATTAGGCATTTTATTATTCAAAAAATCGGCGAGATTAACACATTTGAAGATGATTCTAAAGATACTTATTATAAGCTATGTCTTTGACCATTCAAGTGTGATAAACATATTATGAATAATGATTGCTTTATAATAATTATTGACCTAAGAATAAGGTAGTGTTTTTTTGAAATACACCATTTCTTTTGTCATTCCCCAGTGATTAAGCTACAACATACGGCCGTAGTCATAAATTGACAAACTATAATTAAAGTAGGGAGTAAAATTATGTTAACTCGCGTGTTTGAACATGTACCTAACCGATTTTTTTTTTTTTTTTTTTTAAACGGTACATGTTCAAACACGCGCGTCAATATCATTTTACTCCCTACTTCAATTATAGTTTGTCAATTTATGGGTATGGCCGTATGTTGTAGCTTAACCACTGGGGAATGACAAAAGAAATGGCGTATTTCAAAAAAACACTACCTTATTCTTAGGTCAATAATTATTATAAAGCAATCATTATTCGTAAGATGTTTATCACACTTGAATGTTCAAAGACATAGCTTATAATAAGTATCTTTAGAATCATCTTCAAATATGTTAATCTTGCCGATTTTTTGAATAATAAAATGCCTAATTCTTGTCAAATTTGGGATCACAGAGATTATCAATATATTTTTTTATCGTGAATATTTTACAAAAATTATCTCGTAATAAATTATACTAATGGTTTTATAAATGCGTTTAAAAATTAATAAACGTAAAAAATCTTAACACCACTGCACAGTTATGTACCGAAATATGACTATATTCTAAAACATTAGAGTGAGAGGTTTAAAAGAATACTATTTTATGTAACAAAAATACTCTATGCAGTCATCAAATGTTTAAAATAACTATAAAGAATAATAAGGCTTCAAAATTATATAAATAGATTATCTACAACGTTTAAGGAGTGTCCAGGATCATGGTTTGAAAATACAATAAAAACTCAATTTTGACCTACGACGAGCACGTGGGCCGTTAATGAATTTAAAAAATTGAACCAACAATATGTGTAATAAACAAATAAGTATGAATGAAAAAGTGTGCACAATTTTGTCTTATCGCCCAAAGTATACCAAAACTATTATGGTTTGGCTTAGGCAGGGTGTAATTGATTTTTAAAAACTAACCAACACTATCTGAAAATTGTAGTCTTAGTTCAATAAAAACAAATACGTATGACTAACAAAGTTTAATGTGCACTATTTATGGCGGATCTTAACAGCCTACCTTCACCCTTTGCTACTGATGACCCCCGATTGATTTTGTCCATTGTTTGCCCATTTATTTCATCTGCTCCCGTATCCATTGGTGTATTTTCTTACAGACAGACAATGCTAGATTTTTGTGTAAGTAATAATATATTTGCAGAATTAATAATCATTTTGTATGAATGTGAAAATAAATCATTGTTCGCTGGATGTATCTTTCTGATGATAAACCATATTGTTGAATCACATAGATCTTTCGATGAAAAAAATATTTTATGACTAATGATGTAATTATAAATTATTACAGTATTATGAAAACTTACAAATACATTTTTATTACTACCACACCCAGGAAACTGATTTTTTGTCATCCATAAATGATGTCGCACTATTCCCCAGAGAGCAGAGAGTTCAGAGCACCAGAAGAAGTTGAAACTAGTAAATTAGAACCAACAATATAGCCTATAACAGGGTTAAACTTTAAAAATAAAAACAACGAGAAACCATTATATGATTAAGTAATATAAGTTAAAGTGTATAGAAATAAACCAACGGCGTTCCAATAAGCGGTCCTTTTTCTTGAGTGTGTAATTTAACAAGATAATTAAGAGCTAGTCAAAGAATCTAGTTAATCACAAGTTTTGTTACGCCAAAGAAGTATAACTTCTAACGCGCGTACATAAGTAAGTACACACACCGATTTTTTTTGTAGGTATTAAAACTGTTTGATTTTATGATTCATTTAGAAATTAGATCGCTGCAATAGTAATAATTTTTGCAATCGGCTTAGATTATTCGGCATGACATTGGATGGGACTAATTACACCACACGGACTATGTCAGATGTTCAGCTTAGTGACAGGATGCGTGTTCTGTGTCAATTTTACAACATTTTTATTAGGTCGTATTATTATTTGTCCGGTGGTTGTTAATCCGGTACAAATCTTGCAATCGATTTTAACTAACTTCCCGACTAGCTAGACATTTGAAACTTTTAGAATATATCAGAGCACGATGCCAATGCATTTTTTAAATACTTTTAGCCATCTTGAAGTAGAATTGAATTCATTTTCAGTTAATTCTGTTTTGTCTGAAAAGTTATTTCGGAAAAAATCCGTAATCCAATCCACTATTATTGGTTGCTAGGGGTCTGGGGTCCTAGCAACTAAATTATTAATATATATGTGCGCTACTATGGAAATCAAAATGACATTTCAGTATTATTTCTATCATGTACAAATTTTTTTGATCATTTAAGCTGGTCAAGTCAAGTTTATATGATTCAACAGAAAATTTAAAAACATTGTATATAAAAAGTTCTTTTTATCTTGTAATTATTTTAATATACATTTAGATTGTAAATATAATAGAATAAATTACAAAAACATGATTAAAATCTCAAAAAGATGATTAAACATGATTAAAATCTCGAAAATGAAAGTATTCCTATGAATTATTTATCTCAACACGAGAGTAACACTAAAAAACTGTAATATGTTTGAATTAATTAATAGATGAAAAATTTTGAATATTACACATATTTCGCAAGACTACTACCAACGTTCTAAGTCTTTATTTTTGATAAAACAAACCTAACAATGAAGTAGTATTTTAAGGTGCCTAATTGTTACCTTTATATCTCCAAAAATAAACACTTGGGACCATGTAGTTCTCCACTCGCGAGTTGTGTTGTTGACATTTTATTACAGATCATTTCGCCAGTAATAGGCAGTCATAAGCAACAAACGACTTATAATTGAAAATATAGCGAATTCTTGAATTCAGGCATTTTGGTGACCATCTGAAGGAACTCTGCTGGTCCTAAGCTGCCAATTTTTTGTAGATCCATCTCATTCAAAATCTGTAAATTAAAACAATGTATTGATCAACTTTGTAGAGTACAGCATTCGCCAACTTGCGATTCAAGGAAAGATCAATGTTGAACAGCAGAGGTCGCTACGAGAGTAGCTCCACCGAACGATTCCAGGTAGCAGATGATAGAGCAAACATCATCCAGATGGTGGCCGACCTCCGTTATGGGATGGCATAATAAAAAGAAAAAATACACCAGAGTAGTGGGCGAAATTTGGTTCCCAGTGAGAGACGATACATTGGTTAACTGATTATTTCAAGCCTAAGTGTTTCTGTGATTGTCTCACTCAACGCCTCAAAAAAACGAACCATAAGTGCGAGTGATAAAACATTCGGCATGCTTATATCTCCGCAATACGTGTTGGAGTAAGATAGAATTTCTATAGTTGAATTAAATATTTTTTGTACACAGCCAGTAAATATTGATTTGGATGACTACATCATTTAAAAACTGTGAGTAAATGTTGCTGAAATTTATTGTTTTTGTGTTAAATATAAGTTAGTGGTAATTATTTTTAGTTAATTTAGTAGAAAATATGGTTAACTATGTTGTTTTTAAATTTAGTAGGCGTACTGAGAAGCTACATGATAGTATAACGTTTCATAGTTCAGTTAATAATAATAAAATTGAGGTTCTACTGTTCGTTATAAGCAAGAAATACGGCTTCATTTTGCCGAACAATACCCACTCTCTTTATATTACTCTGAGGTCTCATTGTTCTACACTACTGTTGTGGTGTATTATAGCGTTAAAAAGAACACCCACCTCTAAATCTATAGTTTACAGGTTTCAAATTCTGCGGTCGGTTCTAATTCTCATGTCGCTTTTTCATTCCATGTTTGGTTCCAGATTTATAAACATTCGTCATACATTTCCAGTAATTATGAAACTTTAACAAGAGATAGTCTGGATCTACATCTGATCTCTGCTATGTGGGAAAATATCGTTTGCCTGAACCAAAGAGACACAGGCCGACTCTGTATGCTGGTAACGACTGTTGTTCCAACGATAATGATATAACTTGAAGATCTGGGCACACACGTTTATAAATTATACAGATATTAGCACTCATTAGGTCAGGGTCATTTTAAGACCTTCATAGGCCTATGGCACTTATTTTTAAAGGCCTTTATCTGAAGTTTGTTCTTTAAAATTTTCCGCATAGAGAAGGATCGAAAGTGTCATAACCAATGTTAGCAATATTACTGCCATATTATATTATGTTGTGTATAATGGTACGTTTACATTTGACACTTATATTGTCATATTTATGTATGACACCATATTCACTAAGTGTAAACAGTAATTATATATGTACCAGCCACTTATTTTGCATGTGTTGACACTCACCTGTCACTTATTCAATCTACTTATATACGCAAATGTAAACACCGCGTATTCGACAATTCCGAACTTGCAGCGATATATCACCAAAGTTGGACCACCGTCTACTTTTATGTCAAGTACCTGACACATTATTCGTAGTTTGACAGGTAGTGAATTGCATAGGTATATTTCTAAAACAACGGTCAATCAACTATCATACACCATGAATGTATGCCCAACGTTTACTTAAATAAATGTACTGTAGCTATCTGTCAAAAATCATAGATAGTGAGAAATAAATCGGATGTGCCGTGTTCTATGGATTTTGTACGAAAATAAAATATCGCTTGTTCTCGGCACATACGATTAATTCTGATGCACTCTGTGAAGAAAAAATGCCCTTCAAATGGTATTACCTAATTCATTTTGGCCCACACCTGCACTCGTATTACGATAATATTATATTGAATATGCAATGACGATCAAGTGCTAGATATCGCAATGTTACTGTTAATCGTTCTTCTACACTTATGGCATTTCTGAATTGTGTGTCTTGTTTTTTGGCAAAAGGTCCAATCTTGCAAACTAAAGTTCACAAATTGAGTTGGATCTTCGATTTTAAACTCTGACATTAAACGGAAGGCACCTAGTTCTTCTCGTCGCTGAATCCATTCCCGCACCCATCTAGACCATTTTTTCCTCCTTTTTGTTGCCAAAAGACTTAAAATAATAACACCTACTCCTTTCTTTTTTAACATTCCCATATTGACAACTGACATAACGTTTTTGAGAAGTATACGAAATAAGTGTCCGAATAAGTTACAATACCATATGTAAACACCGCATATATTTATTCCAAATGTTGCCATTGAATAAAGTGTAGAGACTTTATTTCAACGAGAAGTATACGAGAATTTTATGTCAGATCCATGCAGGAGTAAACAGTAAGTGAAATTTTATGTCAGACACATAAAATAAGTATAACGGTATAAGTGTCAGATGTAAACGTACCATAAGGTGAATTAAAAAAAAGTCAGTCTTGCTCTAGGGGCGGTAGGTTAAATGAAAGTATGGTGAAGCAGGCAAGTATGGTGAGGCAGGCTGGTAATCAATTTGCGGCAAAATTTCCACGTTAACATTATATTATATGGGTACGTTATAATGACCAAAGGAAATTCTCCGTGATGCCCTGCATTTTTTTTATCGCGTCGCTATTTCTCGTAAGTTGTCGGCTATTGTTGGCCTACTTCATTCAGTTGTATGAAAAAGCCAATTCCTTACCCCTCTTTTTATTTAATACCTCTATGGTCTTGCTGAATGGATTCCAAGTTCAGTTCACAGTATTAACTTGGTTGGATCAATTGCAATGGAGTGTTTAGGGGTAGTGAAATGTCACAGAATCAACAATAAAGTGAAAGTACACATGACAATAATTATTACTCTCTGTGTTTGTATCATTGTGGATATTCTATAAATTTAATGAATATTATAAATTAGAATTGGCAGGTATTGCTTATTTTGGTTATTGTTTTACGTAATTATATTTTCAAGCGAAATACTGTAGGCCTCTAGCCTGGGGGCCTGGGCTTAGTGAGGCCCGGCGTGGGGGTCGACCAGCTAAGTGAGATAAACACACGCCACAAATTTGCTTTAATAGTAAAAAAAAGTCGCCTGTGGCGCTATTTCACAACTAGAATTTTTTTTATAATTGTAGTGTTTCCTGACATTTTTTACTTTTACTTAATTACTATTTATCCAATATGGCGAAGGGTCACATGTTACTTGGCTATCACAAAAGGGGTCGCGATCAGTGCTTCATAATATGATGCCGAGATCCGACAATTCAAGTGGATTTATTTAAAAATACCAAAAATCGCTAAAAATACACGGAATACCCTTTATTTTACGCGGAACCCTGGAATTTCTCTGAATACCATTTGGAGAAAACTACTGTAGAACATTACACTGCCCTTAACCATAGTGATAGGTTAGGGGTTCCTCCAAACATCGTGGCCTGGGGCCCCGCTTCAGTATGAGGCCATGATTGTAGGCCCTAGGCACTGCCTATTGTGCCTCAGGGTCCTGAATCCAGTTATAGTCTACCGAGAATAATAATTAAAATAGAATAAGAAATGTTTTTACCGTTTTTGCAATTCTTTTTCTTTCCTCGTATGTAATCGGAGTGTTTTCATTTCCTGTATATGTCAATCTCTCAATGATATCAAATATGTCACCCATGTCTATTTGTTTGTCGTCATTTATATCTGGAAATGAAAACATAATACAAAACCACAGTAATATACTAGTAATATTCACTGCCTGGGTGAGTGCTCTTATCCTTTGAGCTATCGATCTGCCGATGACTCATGAAAATTAATCTTATTAACTGCTATCGGAGATGTTTTAAACTACACCAAGGAAAGACAACCAAACCAACCTTGTGATTAAATCAAGGTAATGATAATGTAAATTTTTAGATGATATCTTGAAGGTGCTGCATGGTGTCCATATCCTGAATGTTCTAACTGAGGAGTGGCCATTGACTATATAAGAAGTTTGAATTTGAAAACACATATATACCCACCAGATAAACGCCTGATGGGTTTTTTTTTCTAGTGGATATATACATAAAATGTTTTCAAATTATGTATGTTCGATATAAAAATGTTACATTCTCAAATCTTGTGCCTTATTCGTTGAATAAAAGAAATAGTTTATTACGTAACAAGGATTAGCCCATTGGACCCAATCGGCGGTAATTTGGCGCCACTGTTACAGGATGCAGGACATGGTGAAAATCAAACAATTATCATCATATTTTTTTAAAGTTGAAATTACTTAATAATAGATGTAGCTATCATTTTATGACATTAGTTATATCGAGTTTGATACATTTTTTAAGAATTATTTGATATTTTATAAAATCTATTTTTATTTAAATTTGTCAAAATAATGATCAGTTTGTATAAAACGTCCCTCCATCTTCTAAATATCTTGAAGAGTATTATATTTAGCTCTAGTTTTAGTATATTTTTCTTTTATTATTTACTTCTTATCTTGGACTTTTTATCTATGTCATTTTGTATAAAATAGGTAAAAAAAAAAACAACATAAAACCTATATTTGACATGTTTTTTTGATTCTACTGATAAACAAAGTTAACTTAAAAAATATAAATCGATAATAGAAGAATTCAATACCTATAAATATTTAAAAGATTTGTTTGAATTAAATGAATTATACCAAAGTGATGCTGAAAAATTCACCCTGTCCAATGGGTTAAAAAAATATTTCTTTGTAATTGACCGTGTTAGATGTACTTTTTTCTAATGACCAGGATATGGTATAAACTCTGAAACTTGAATTTGATATCAATGGATGGTATTGATTTATTATAAACATACCATAATTACTGTGAAGTTCAATAGTTTTGACGGAAAAGAAGACACCGTCGGAGTGGCGACGAGTGAGAGAAAACAATGCAATAGGCTTGTAAGTATAAACCAGAATAGCAACTATAACAATAATTAGATTTACCCTGCTTAATTGCTGTGCAATGGCACTATTTATTGAGTGCCATCGAAGGAAAATAAATCAAATCATGTAAATTGTGCTTGTCTTATTTACCGAATAATTTGAATCCCCACGTAGCTTTGACGGTTTCTGGACAACTCCTGTTCATAACAGAGCACAAATCCAGCATGTCTTCAAATGAAAAGCGGTTGTCATTCATTGATGAGAATACTTTGAAAATACGGTCTCTGAACGGGTTATACTGAAACAAAGTTGGTATATTATACTAAAAACATAGTATGTATATACAGCGCCCGGGTCTAGGACGATTCGGCACCGGGACAACTGGGCGCCACGCAATCAAATGAAATTCGAAAATAAATAGACATTCGTGAATTACCTACTGGTACTTTTAAAATATATGTTTAATATTATTAAATAATGATTTAATTGTTCACATGTTCAAGTTTCAGCGAGAAGAGAGTTCTTTTATTTTTATAAATAGCTTCAGGCGTGATAATTCTCAATCCGCAATAAAAAACATGTTGGAGCAAAATTAATTAAAACCACTAAGTAGGAGATAGTAACTGATTAAAATCTTCGTCTACTTTGTATAAAATCTAAACGAACGTCTATTTATTCCATTCGACAATGCAGCGCCCAATTGTCCCATTGTCCGAGCGCCCTTATTGTAAATAGATTCTCTCAAGGCAAAAACTACCAAGAGCCAAAACAAACTGTATTATAACAGGATGCTTACGGCCTACTGTGTGTCAAAAGTGGCGGTGGGTTCGGGGAAGGCTGTGAAGATCCGATATAAATAGTGCAGACTAAACTTTGTTAGTCATACTTATTTGTTTTCATTGAGCTAAACACAACAATAACTAAAATCAAAGGCGAGTGATGCTACTTAGAACTAAACTTAAAGGCTGGTTCGGATTAGTTGAGTGGTGAGTAATTTAGTAACTAAATGTGTACGAACAGACAAATTTAATTCAGTAATTAAGTAAAATCATTTGGGTGAGTCAATCCATTTTGTTCCAATTTTTCGGTCGAGTAGCGACCCCCACCACCTCACTAAATAATAAACAAGTTTGAACACGTTATCTTTAGTCAAGTTCATTAGTTATCATAAAAATTTTTCTTCCAATTCTTCTAATATAGCCATTGTAAATGGAGTTACTAACTTATTTATTTTTTAAACTTACATAATTTGAAAACATTTCGAATCAGGTTCATCATGCAAGTTCAAACCTGCTGGGTGTCGTATTTTTAGAAAAAAAAAAGATTTTTGAAGTTATACTTCTTTTGGCGCATCAGATCTGAGTGTATTTTTGGCGTGTGACATGTAACACATAATTTATTTTCTTCACACGAAAAAAAACGCACTCGATTGGATTCGAACCATAGATTGTTCGGTTATCAGCCGAACGCATTACCTTTACGCCACAGTATGATACTGCAATTGTGACGATTATACAGTATAATATTATAGTTTAGAATTGTTCCATTACCTAGGCAGCGAATTTATTATTGTCGGCCATTTGCAATTCCTTACGTAAACAAACGATTAAACGTCAGAGTGACAGTTAGTACTTAAAAAATAAAAACAACGAGAAACCATTATATAATTTAGTAATATTAGTTAAAGTGTATAGAAATAAACCAACAGCGTGGTGTTCCAATAAGCGGTCCTTTTTCTTGAGTGTGTAATTTAACAAGATAATTAAGAGCTAGTCAAAGAATCTAGTTTATCACAAGTTTTGTTTTTGTTTTGTTACGCCAAAGAAGTATAACTTCTAACGCGCGTACATAAGTACACACCGATTTTTTTTCTATTGATTATATATTTCAGTGTTTTTAAATTATGTATGTTCAATAAAAAGAATGTTACATTCCTTTGTGAATTATTCGTTGAATAAAATAAAATAGTTAATTATTTATTTTTGCTTTACGTTGTGTTCTCTTCATTTTGACACGTCACTCACTAATATACTGTGTTCGGACACTTTTCAGTTACTAAATCATTTAGTGGTAACTAAATCACACACCACTCGACTAAACTACTCGACTAATCCGAACCGACCTTAAGATTATGTAGCAAAGTATAATTATTTCTGTATCTATAATTGAGCCCATATCCGGAAAACGAGTGTTATCCTGAAAACGGCGTTCAGAGATATTGGCAGTTAAACATTTCAGTTTGTTGTTGTGGAGATACTTGTTGTCGAAAATATTTAATTCTGATGAATAAAAGTAGTTAGAGTAAATTTTATTAAGGACACGGTTTATTAAACAAAAAAACTTTATTGGATAAACTACCATGTTTATAGTAAAATACACGGTAACAAATTTAACGCTGTTTTTCCGTTTCACATAAAATAATCATACAACTCTGATTTTGATGGTAACATCCTTTACCCTAAGTTTTTAAGTGAGTCACTTGAAGTGATGTCTTCATTAGGAGGTCCATTTCCAACATTTATTGGGATAAATTCCAATATATTTTTTAACCAATCAGCACTTTGTTGGCTTCACAAAAGGCAAACAGGACTAAATGTCTTCCATTTACTTTGCATCCCGTTGGATTTTATTTCCCATTTCCCAAAACTTGGCAAATAAATTATTTTTTTCAACAGCTGAAAAAATGTATTGCACAACTTCTGACAGCACTTACCCACATACGTCAAAGTATATTTTCTTGATAATATTTCCTTTAAAAGTTTTATAATTTTGACCACTATTTGTTATTGATGTAATAATTAGTTTCATCAATGACACACCTTTTTTAGAACAAAAAGATACAGTTTTTATACTCTGAAGAGTAAAAAAATATTTATTGCAATAAGAAATGGAAATGCCGCGAATATTCGTAAGCACGAATTGTGTGTACAGTGTCGCCAACTAATCTGAAGAATTGATGTCGGAACCACAATCGAAAACTACCCAATCAATACTCGCAACTGGACAGAATCTGACATCGGAATGGCGTATTCAATATGGAGTCGATATGGGTTCTAGTAGTTCCATTTTTGACCATTATTAAAATAAGATGGTTGTACTGTATGTCATGTGCGGCATAGATATTATGGTATACGGATAAACAGCGTGTAACGCGTGGTCAGTTTGGACTGTCTACTGTCACCTATTGTTAGAATATCAAAGTAATATTTGGTGAGTGCATGCATTGGTGTATACCGCGTAATTTAAACTGATTTACCAATAAACAGCGTTATTACGATAACGCTCGTTTATTGGGCTCGTAATGGGCTCAATTAATAATTACCTTGAGATTTGGAAATACTTCCACCACATCATCCTGATGGTATCTTCTGTAGATACTAAATTGGCCATGTGGATCAATCTTGTAAAATCTCTTCAGGAGACTGAAATAAAAACAATGATAATGATAATATTATCTTTGGAGATATTGGGATATCAATGCTTCTTTCTCCTTCCATTCTAGATGTTTCAAGATCGCTGCAAAGGCTATTCTCAATAAGTAATGTTAGGTGTGTAGGAGGCAGTGGCGAAGGCTCCATAGTAGGCGATTATTTGAAGCCTACCTTCTAAGAAAAATAGATAAAAAGTATTTAAATTTAAATAAGTACTTAAATAAAAAAATGTGCGGGAACCAATTGATTATATCGTCAGAATAATTAATATTAAAAAAAATATATAAATGAGAGTCATCTATCGTTCGAATAATGTAGAATAAATAAATAATAAGTGACAAACCAGCGCCTCTAGCGAGTATTGAATTAATATCGATTCACTCGAGAATAATTTGCTGAGCTTATTGTATGAACTGAGTCTCAAGGGCATCGGGGCAGTCTGCTTTTATTCATACAAATCTATAGGCTTATAACACAAAGCTTATATATTTAGTGTCGAGGACTGTCGCTTTGGCGCATATATTCAAATAATAATTAATAATGCGATAATTAAAAAAAATAATTTCTATTTGTTCAATATATAGATATAATAATTATTATATAGATAGAATATTTTTTTTAAATAATTAATAATTTTATCAAGTGATTATTATTTATCATTTAATTGAGAAATCGAACATGTAAGTATATTATTTCTTTGTTTAGTTGTTTGTCATATTGAGCTGTTGATAATATTTAACGATGATATATTTTTAGGCGTATGTTATGTGTAGGTATAGGAAAATACATAATTTATGTAGGTGTATCGTCAGTGAGGTATTGAAATTTCATCGATTTAGTGTGATGTTGACATTAATGTGTACCTATTCATCAGTTCATTCAAAAGTCACTCTTCACCACTGGTAGGTCATCACTGCGGTAGTCATCACTGTGGGAGCCATGGTGTGGTGGGTGGATGAGGAAGTCGTCAGAAGGAGAGATGAGAAGTCGAGATTTGGTGGTTTTTTTTTTTTTTTTAGATTTATTAATAACCATGTCCTTGCTTTTTCGTACAAGGCGGTTGTTAGTAATTTTGAACAATCACAAACACCCAGGCTTTGAGAAAAACACATAAATGTTTTTGTCACGACCGGGAATCGAACCCAGAACTCTCGGGTGGAAGGCCAACGCCTTACCCACTGCACCACGAGAGCCGCCTGAGATTTGGTGGTTGCTCCGATGGATGGAGAAGCGAGTTTTATTTGCAGCGTAAACAGTCGATACAAGATATTTTGTCTGTTGCTTATCAGGGGGAAATTTGAACAGGTGCTATTGCACAGAACGTTGGTTTTAAACCATCGCGAGACGATTTTTTTATGCAGTCTGTGTACATTAGTGTATTAAACAAAAAAAAGAATTGTAGAAACTCACTATAATATTTCTGACCGGGATAAATAGGTCAAATCCACGTATTCGTCCAGAGTTTCTTCGTCGATACCAATTAACGATGATCTGTTTCCCATTATATTGGAAATTATTATTTTCTAATACCATAAAATTTGCTAGCTGCTTGCTTTGACGGGTAAAGGATCACTCATCAATAATAAATAATACTATTTTATAGATTAGATAAGGAAAATTGAGATAGTAATCTTTATTAACAATATATTACTAATGCCTTTCAACCAACCATATGCCTGGATCATTGACTCACCAGATAAGGAATTATGGATTCGCCCTTATCTCATTTGGACAGCGTTATTCATAAAGAATTTGGATTATAACTTAATAGAGGAAGAAACAGGGCCTAAAATGGGACAGAGCACACTGGAGCGCCGTTCCGGTTCGTGGAGTTGGTAAAATTATCGCTCCGTCTCGTGGAGACTACAATTTAACCGTCTGAACTCAATAGGTCATTATAACAAAAAAATCGGTGTGTGTACTTATGTACGCGCGTTAGAAGTTATACTTTGGCGTAACAAAACAAAATATTATTGCAGGATGTACCTACTTTGTAAGAAAAAAATCTCAAAACCAGTGTTTGAAAAATTTAGCAAACCGCTATTTCGATCATCTTTGCTTAAACAGATGACTGTACAACTATTTTCGTTAACAATAATAATTTATTACAAATCAAAAGTAAAACATAGCCTATGCCCTATTTGATGGTTTAACTGAAACGTGATATTGGCTTTTGTGATGAAACATAATAATTATTATTGTCTTTAATTATTATAAACCGCTAATAAATTGACATGGGATATACGACAAATATTATCCTAAACTGTAAAAATATGTATTTTTGTGAATGAAGTGTCTCTGTCTCAAAATGAGTTAATGATACCACTCGAAGCGGCTTTTTTTTCCCCATGGTCTGAACGTATGCTTATATTTTTTAAAAAATCTGAGAGAGCATGAATACGATATTAAAAAAATCGTATGTGCAGCTATTCTAAAAATGCATCGGAATTAGTCGTATATGAGAAAAGTTGCACATACGATCATTTCATTTCGCTTAAAATCCGTAGCGCAAGGCACATCCGATATATTCTTCACTGCGGATAATTTTGACAGATCTTTACAACTGTACATTTACGTGAATATTGGAAAGTGAAGTCATGGTTTTTAATTAAAAACACTCACATTTCACAATATTTATTGATATAATGCCTTCTGCAATCATCTTTTAAGAACTTTATGTAAGTATTGATGTTTTATAAACTCCAAAGTATCCGTTAATTCGTCTATAACAGTGATTCCAAAAGTGGGCCCCTTGGGAGGCGCTGGAGCAATTCAGGGGGCCGGCAGTAGCCTCGGATGCAATTTGGGGGTGATGAATCTAAATAAGGGGGCGGTGGAAACAAAAACAAAGTAGAAGAAAATTTCTAAAAACTATTCGCACATCATTATAACATTGATATGTTTTATTTTCTAAATTATACCGATATAAGGCATATACCTATACTTTATCCTGGATTATTGCAACGCGGAATTATTGGCGAAAACGGCGTTTTATTGTTCGGAATACAGTTACAGTAAAAGTAAAGCGTAGAAAATATTTAAAAAAAAAAATATTTAAAAAAAATAATTAAATTTAAAATGGCGGTGACGTCGGAGAGCGCTGCGCCACAGCCGACGTCACGCTCCTCGAGAGTTCGAAAACCAAATGAATATCAACCTTTTTGGAGAGCAGGTCAACTCTAGGCAAGGAATAAAATAAAAACTACAAATTCTGTCACTGAAAAATGACAAAAACCTTAGACTATAGATACATCTAGACGCCACCCGTTGCATTGCTAAATGAAGCCGCGTGCCTTGCGTTTGGTTTGTGGGCGAGCGAACTCATTCGTCTACAAATGTTCGAGACCATAGACCATTTAGTTAGTGCTGGCCCAAAGTGCTCGCACTAGACGCTCAGAATTAAAACATAATTTTGTATTTTTTTACGTTATATAGTATTTTTAAGGGGGAGAGGCACGCCAGCAGAGAACCTAGCGGAAAAATACGAAGCTTGCAATTTGAGATTTTTTTTGATAATTTACAATTTCAACTGTAGTAATTAATAAATATGTATCTGAAAACATTAAAAAGATTTTTTATTTATTTTTAATTTAAAGATAAACTGGCAATTGTAAAAAAATGTGAATTCGTTGCATGGTCAAATCTTATTATTACATTATATTTTATGGCCATATTTATTATTAAAATTTAGTTTATTAAGTGTTAGATTTTCTGTCGTTTAGATTTTTGACTAATTCATTGTTTTAATATTTTTTATATATATTTTAAAAAACATCGATTTTTATAAAAATATAAATGTGTATAACTTGAAATCCTTATTATTATTAGTAAGTTAACTTGGATAGGAACAAATAGTATGAAGCTGTCACTTGGATGAGACATCTTCGTACTAATTATTCCTATCCAAGTCTACTTGGATCGTGTCAACGCGGCTTTAGTAAGAATCTTCTACACAATTAATTTAGGACTTAGGTACATTCTTAATATTATATAGATCGGTTCTCTTCAGCCATTTATTTTACCTTCGTCCCATATAAGAATGAACACTGGTGTAAAAAATATATATTTTATGAATCGAAATTAGCGTCTCATCAATGTGAATGGCGCCAAATTTATTTTAAATTAAATAAATGCGATTGTAGGTAAGATTGGTGTTTATTGTTATCATATAATTTCCCACTCGTTTTATATTAAACAAAATGGATTCAAATTATCTAATTCACCTCATAAGAGCGGAGATATTCAGAATTGATTGCGA
Source organism: Rhyacophila brunnea (assembly GCF_057557595.1). Lineage (NCBI taxonomy): Eukaryota > Metazoa > Arthropoda > Insecta > Trichoptera > Rhyacophilidae > Rhyacophila > Rhyacophila brunnea. Next base: position 9,501,717 of record NW_028232816.1, on the reverse strand, counting down.
GCAAGAGCATCGTATAATGAAAAAACAATTTTACGTATCTAAAATATGGTAATATAAATTCATAAGCCGTGACCGGAGCATTACTCTGGGACTTTAATAATAGAGCGGCCGCGAGGCTAGATGAAAAAACTCGGGTGATTATTATTCAGTATATAAATAAAGTCATAAATCAGTATCATTGATGCATTAGCACTGCCTCGTAAATCATTCCGCGGGGTAAATTGTTATTAATACAATATTATTATGGCTCAAATCAATATGGTGATTAAAACCTATCTGGAAATTGTCCATTTACGTAACATAATGCAAACTCACACGCTTATGTACTTTCAAACTAAACGTTTTCAATTATCTGGTTTTAATTTCTTCTATCGATAGACAGGGCCGCCCCGATTATAAGTGCGACCGCAAAGCTTTTCGGTTTTTGTTTTGATGTATGTCGAGTAGGTACATATTAACCTTATCACCCCATGCCAATTTTTACTAGGAACTAGGGCTATTTTTTGAATTAAAGAAATCCCTTAAAAATATGAAATAATAACAAAATGATAAATATTTGTGAATAATTACCATATCAACATGTTTCTCGAGTTTATCGTGAATATTTTCAGACTAAAATGATAAGTAGATATTGTTTAGAAAATATGCACGAACAGTTTATTCCGAGGTTATGCTCGCCCATGTCCTGACTCGACATTTGACTCTTTATTCATGCAAAAACTTTCAAAAACAGTTCCAGACTTTAATGAGAAGTGATTGAGGTGTTCGCTAAACAGAAACAACACCGAATTGATATTCTTTTTAAATAAGGCAAGAAAATGTTTAATACACCCCCAATGAAAGCAATTTTGGAAACCACCGGCCGCCACTGATTGGTACCTCTGTTTAATGGGTGACTAGAAACTGAGAGTCTAGCATGTCACGTCTAGTGGCGGCCGGTGGTCTTCAGAATAGCATTTTCTGGTAGTGCGCAATGGTTTACCTTCTATACCCAGCATTAGGGCAAGCACAAGTTCGCGCCACTTCCCTCGGTCCAACTCTTGCGCCTCCCGCCATGACAGACCTGCAGCACATAGGTCGCTTTTGTAGCACCGCTGTGGGGTGAGGGAGGGCCGGCCATGGCAACGGAACCCTTGAGGCTGTGCCATAAGGGTACGAAGTGTCACACTCTTTGGCGGCATCAGGAACACTTGTCCTAGCCATGTAAAGGTCGTAAAGCGTCTCCATGATTAACTTAATCACCGAAGGCTGCCGTGTCAATAAGCTAGGAGCGGAATGCACAATCTAAGATTTCGTTCCTAAGGATAAGTCGCCGAAAAGCATGACTTAACTATAGACAATCCTGAGTATAGAGTTAAGGAATCCTTAACCATAGACTACTTTTGTTATGAACACGCCCCCTTCTGTATTACCATTTACCACTGACAGCTGCTGTCAAAATAAATTCGCATGTCTATAACACAGTCCATACACTCAAATTCATTTGACAATGTATCTCAATATGGATATTGATAGTGTTAATTCGTTTGGCATGTACTTGCAGAATATTATTTTATTTTTATACGCCAGCCCGCAGAAATACAAAATACCAGATGAAGAATGACACTTGATGCTAGTGATACCATGTTAAAAAAAAATCTTGTGGTGCCTGTGGAATCACGTATAATGACTTATAACGGAAACATAAGAGTATTATAATTAAATATTAATATGTATTTATAGTTATTGCATTTATAAAATGCAGTTGTCATATTTTTGTCATCGTTTAACGATTATAAAATAATTTACCTAACGAGAATTTTTAAATATGGTATTATTTTCAATAAAAATGATCTTAACTAAGGACAGTGTTTCTGCATAGTGTTTTCTGCTAAGGAAATTTTAGTTATGACAAATGTTTCTGCATTCCGCTCTAAGATAATATCTTAGTGTAAAACGACTGAAACGTCGAACTTCTCAGAAGGTAAGAGCGGAATGCACAATCTAAGATTTCGATCCTAAGGATAAGTCGCCGAAAAGCATGACTTAACTATAGACAATCCTGAGTATAGAGTTAAGGAATCCTTAACCATAGACTACTTTTGTTATGAACACGCCCCCTTCTGTATTACCATTTACCACTGACAGCTGCTGTCAAAATAAATTCGCATGTCTATAAAACAGTCCATACACTCAAATTCATTTAACAATGTATCTCAATATGGATATTGATAGTGTTAATTCGTTTGGCATGTACTTGCAGAATATTATTTTACAGCTGCATACTGCCAGCCCGCAGAAATACAAAATGCCAGGTGAAGAATGACACTTGGCGCTAGTGTTACCATGTTAAAAAAATATCTTGCGGTGCCTGTGGAATCACGTATAATGACTTATAACGGAAACATAAGAGTATTATAATTAAATATTAATATGTATTTATAGTTATTGCATTTATAAAATGCAGTTGTCATATTTATGTCATCGTTTAACAATTATAAAATAATTTACCTAAACTATAAGAGAATTTTTAAATATGCTATTATTTTCAATAGAAATGATCTTCTAAGGACAATGTTTCTGCATAGTGTTTTCTGCTAAGGAAAGTTTAGTTATTACAAATGTTTCTGCATTCCGCTCTAAGCTAAAAATATCTTTGTTTATTTATTCTATTTCTTAAAAAAGTTTTTCAACAATTAGAATGATTTAATATCAATAAAGAAAAATAAATGTCACGGTTTATCGCTTTACGCTCAGAACAACGGATGCGTCAGCCAAATATGAACCGTCGTAAAACGGATGACGTACGCTGGGTCACTTCGTTAATAGTGCACAGCAGTATATTTAGTTTTTAAATCTCATATTATTATTGATTAAGTGAACTTATAAAATAAACTAACATTGCGTGGGTAATATTTATATTGTAAATCAGCGTTCCTTCGAACTCATATTTATTTCTGATGTATTTATGTGTCATTAAAAGTATGTTTCTCTTATATTATCGTTCTTATTTATTATTCAGCTACGACCTACTACTCATGTAGTGCTGCTTTGTTTTTTTTTTATTATATTATTGAATGTATTTGAGTGGTTTAGAAATAAATGCGTTAGTTTGTATTTTCGTAAAAGTTTCGCGATTCATTAAATCTTAAATGTGAAATTATTAAAAATTAACTAGCCAACATTGTTATAAAACAGAAACTGGCGTTTTTGTTTCTAGTCCTAATTTCGTGCGCCGATCATAAAGTGTGTAAAAAATGCTACACAAAACGCTACCACAGGAACATTGGACTACCGTTTAAAAAGTATACAATGACCTCATTATAATCCTGTACAAACTGAAAATCCACTTGGATCGCAATCGCTTTGCGCACATGAACGGAGTATTGTTCATAATACTGCTACATGTTCTACTTCGCGAAGTGAGTGATACACATATGAATAACAATGAAAAGTTGAGTGATGTCTTCAAAAATGCAGGCAGTGCATAGCACTTGGATGGTATTAGAGGAGCCGCCGCTGGTCACGTCTCTTCGGGGTTTCGGTCGTGAACGTTTTGAAACTGAGAGATTCCAGTCATGCCGTCAGCGAGCCGCCATTGAAATACATTAGTTAGATACTGAAGTTTCAGTCTCGCCTTTTTTGAGTATTCACCTGAGCGGATGGCCTAAGAGTAATGGGGAGATAAGAGAACAGACTGTGCGGTCTCTCATCGTATTGAAAGAGAAGCGAAATTGGTTTCGGCTTGATCGCACGATATAGACACCTCAAAAGAGTTTGTCATATAGAAAACGTTTTCTTCATTCGTTGTCTTTTGAAAGATTAATCGGATAGGGAAATATAATAAAACAACAAATTATAACAAATAGACATCTTCATCAATGCTTGTTTTATTTATTTTCAATCATATTTACAATAATTTATTAACTAACTATGTACTACATCTAATTATTAATGATTACGAACCGTATTATAATTTACAAAACTGAAAAAGTTAAGGCCGTCTTTAAATATTACATTTGTATTTTTATTATCTACAGTTTAGTGAGGTGAGAGTAGAGACTATTAAAACAAAACAAAAGGAAATTAATAAAACTTACGATTAATTATAATATCATTGGAAAAGGTGAATTAATAATTATTGCATTTTTAAAAAAAATGCTCAGCATTTGATTGCTTGCAACATTTTGTAAAATGAAATATACAGTCGAACTTGGTTAATACGATCACGGAAATAGCGAGATCTCGGATGTAATGAGGAAACATTCGTTGACATTTTAGTTTATGATTTTCTCCATACATTTATTCACTTTTATAACGAGCTACTTTTCGGGTATACCGAGCAAAACTGTTAATGTGTCGATCGTTTAAAAACAACATTTTCAACCCTAAGCAATAAAATTCGACCGGACTGATGCCGCCGGGATCGGATTACGTTTATGACACTAACTAGTTAAGTGTCTAAGTATCTAATTGGTGTTTTCGTCGACAACATTGAAAAAGTATCCATGCATATGGTTGAAATTGCATTAAAAAATCCACGCTTTGTGAAGTCAGTAGGTACCTACCAGCGCCGGTGGCTCAGCACTTCATTACAATAAACAACTTATTTTGTAGTTTATGAATGCCATGCTTGCTTCGGAGATTTTTACGATGGTTTTCAAATTTTTTATATTCTATGCTTAAATAGAACGTGGCGCGAAAAATGCTATGTAACGAGTAATGCTTATAACAAGCAAATTAAGTCGGTCCGTCTTCCTCGTAATAACCAAGTTCGACTGTATGTGTCGATTTCAAAACATGTACTGATATCATTGGGGAAGGGTGGAGGTACGCTGTTACGTGTCACACTTCACCGTAAAACGTTCTATCGGAAAAATGGCCGTATATTAAAGACCATCCAACCTCTTTGGGTCGTATAGTACTGACATAAAATTCATGTCTAAATAAAACACGGTTCTTATTGGTTTACACGGTTAAGATCCTACATAAATACTGGCGCTGCTAAGTAAAAAGACAGTGTTTTTGGTTTTAGTGAAATGAGAACCCAAGTAAAATTCCAATAATTTTAAATAATGTCGCTTAAAACTTGGGTTCTCATTTCACTAAAACCAAAAACACCGTCTTTTTACTTAGCAGAGCAGAATTATATAATAGTGCACATTAAACTTTGTCAGTAATACGTATTTGCTTTCATTGAACTAAGACTGCAAATTGCAGATGGTGTCGTGGGTTTATTTTTAAAATTCAATAAAATCCTGTGTAAACCATAACATAAGACAATAACGAGAAATTTATTTGGTCAATTCTATAATTTTAATAAATCATCCAGCGTGTCTTCCATGGTTGTTTACAATAACAATCAACTCATTTCTATTATTATACAATTGCCTCTCTCAATGTGATTTTATATAATAGGTACAGCTTTTCAATACCACACAATGTGAGTGCCACAGACAAAGTACATATTAAACATACATATTTGTAGATCTTTTAAAACAGGTAAATAATAACACATTCAAATTAGTGCACCTTAGTCTTATTGCCACCGTGTTGAAAACTACATGATATCAACTCTGTGTAGACCTATAAGACCTAAAGTAGAACTACAAGGTTCTAAGTATTTGCCAAAAATAAACACTTAGAACCTTGCAGTATTAGATTCGCGATCGGAAGATAATCAATACATTACTAATTTCATCGATATAGAATAATTAATTGGTCATATATATTTCTTTATGCATTTCATTAGAAAAATACTTAAGTAGTCTCTATACGATTACAGTATTTAAAATTTAAATTAATTGTGCGACAAGAGCCGTATTTGTGTGCTCGAAATATCCATTTCTTAAATTTAATCCCACTAAGCTACGTTTAATAATTTATGAACGCATGTTAGTACCCTTTTGTTTATAATGCGAATATATTATGAATACAAATAGTTATTAGAACTTAACGACGAGATGAAATGAGAAATGAATAGTTGCTTCAAAATTACAAGGGGTTATGTGCAGTAAAATCAAAAGCCTTTTAGTATTACAGCACTTGATGGAATTCTGAAACATTTTTAGTGCCATTGAATTGGTACCACTGACAAATTAATATTTTGTATATTAGTGCATTAAATATGGTGGCATTGTTTACAGCCACCATCTTTCCTGTAGTAATTAAGGTCTCAGTTATATATTAGCCAAACGTGATTTCTATTGTTGTACTAACTAAATATTATTTCGTGCATTTCCATAGATAATAAATTGTCGCACATTGTCCTTTCACAGGTTGCATTTTCATTATAACAGATAAGTATCAGAAAAAGTATGCAAATATGTAAAGTATGCAGTATATATTATATCTGTGATGAGAAAGAATTCATTTTTCGGTAGGGAAAGTAAGTCTAAAATCACTACCTTTCAGGAGAGTCAAAAGAAGATTTAGGTTTGGTCAACTTCATTTCTATGTTTATGTGGCATCGATTCGACTCAACCATTTTTCCTTTTTTCACAGAATTGCAAAATAATTTGCAACAAAAATTTCTAATAGGACATAATTGTCTTAATATATTACTCAAAATACCTCTAAGCCATGTAGGCAGACTTATATATTTGAGAAAGTATCGGATAAAGTGATATTTATAATGTGGTAACCTAATAAACACAAATAATGTTACATACAACCTTGTAATATTGAAACAGTGAAACAAAGTCTTACATACAATTTTAGTAAAAACAATGTTGCGTTGTATAATTTAGTATTGCCATTTACGATTTAGTATAGTTCTTCATAGTTGCCTTATATGTCAAAATACATATGGACTGCTTAATCTCCAACCAGGTCAACTCCATTTGGGCAAATTGTTCAGCAAGGAGAAAAAAACATAATAATTTAACTATCGAGTGAAATTTAACAATTCCTATGAATTAATAAACTATTTTAGCTTCCCTTTTATATAATAAAGAAAATTTATATAAAGAGCGGAGTTGTTCCATTTACGATATTGGAAATTTGGCTCCTGCTGTTCGGTGTTTTGTGTGAAGAACGATAATGCATTTATTTATAGGTTTAGGAGTTTGAAATTTTGTATGAGTATAGAAAACATGCTTTATAACAAAATCCCATTTTTGGTCAAAAGTGCAGTTGGCTGGTTTGTAGATTAAGCAGTTGATATTTCATCGTAATTTTTTCTCCACTCAAATTCATCTTGTAAAAATAAAATGTACACAGTATACACACGTCCTCCAGCGGTGTGTATACTTTGATTATAAGGCTAAGAATAATTTAAACATAAATAAAATAAATCATTCACGCGAGAAAATTTGATAAGTGTAATGCAGAAAGCTGATAAGGTCAAAATTCTGACGCAAGTAAAAGTTTCTATACGGCTTTAAATTAAGTCAAAACAAATAAAATCTTATCTCACACAATAAAACAAACAATTGAAATTATAATATTATGTAGAATATCACTCACGCAAAGAAAGCAACTTGGTACAATGATAATTGCTATTATATAATATAAAATTGCATGCACCCTTTTTTCCCTTAGCATTAAATCTATATGGATCCTTTCAGTATTACACCACTGGAACATTTTTAGTGCTGTAGAACAGAATATAAGTATTTCGTAGGTTGGCGTTTTTAAACATTGATCACTAAAATATTTAAGAGTTCGATATATATTTGGCTGTCATCTAACATTTCACCAAACTAGCTTAGAGCGCATTTGGATATCTGAATAGTATGTTCAAAAATGATCTTATATTGTGCCTAAAGCATAGTGTGCTATCAGTGCTCCATGGAAATTTGCATGTATAACATGGAAAGACTACAAAAGAAACCAATGGATATATGTCATCAATTCGAAGTATTGTAAAGTCAAATATCGAAAACGCATAGTGGTAAGTTGAGAATTACAACGTACATTACAAGTGTTTATTTTGGAGAAACAAAAGTAACAATGAGACATCTTAAAATACTACTTCATTGCTTGGTTTGTTTTGTCAAAAATAAACACTTTAGAACCTTGTAGTATTAGGCTCGCGATATGCGTACGAAACATGAATCCTCAGTAAAGGAGAGATCTAAAGAAAAAATAGTATCACAGCGTGGTATGCAGAGATGCACAACTCGAAAAGAGACAATCGCTGGATAAATCTTGTCGTCTGTTCGTTGGCACTGGATCGATAATAATATCGTCACTGTTCTGGCAGAAGACACTAATTCGAAAAAATTACATATTGAATTAATTATACCAAAATGTTCCTTATTTCAAACTTTACCGTCTGGAAACCTTCATAATAAATAAACAGTCTTTATTTTAAAATCATCCTTTTTACGATTACTTAATAAACTCACATGATAGATCATTTCAAACATTTTAACAACTTCAAAGTCAAATTACTCAAAACTAGTATTCTCCAGTTAGTGTGTTCTGCCAGAACAGAGACGATATATTCAGTGATTTCTGAAGAAGAAATGTCATCAGTTTGGAGAGGTCTTCGTCCAGCATTAAATGCTGGCAAATTTTGATTGATTAAGACTGATGATATGGAGTATAAGCCTTAGTATTCAGTGAAACAGTCATGAAAAACAGGAGACTTTCAAGTATGCTTATCTAGGAGATATCAATCTTTTGGTAGATAGAAATAAAAACATAAAAATTGGAAAAAAATTTCATATTTAAAAATCTAATACACAGACAATCCAAAGGTTTCGTATAACTGCAATATAATAAAATCTGTAAGTCAAGAATCCAATGTACATATGTAATTATTATTACAACAGAAGTATATCTAAATATAAGTGATCACACACATTGCCACTTTTGTATCAAAATTTAGAACAGTAAGTCATTACGTTAGAGTGATAAAAAATATACAAAAATACGGTACGCACTATTTAATATCCAATTCATGGGTGAAAATGTTTGTTGCGTTTTCCACTTTGCTGATGGGATACAGAGATTATGCCTGACTGAAAAATGGTACTATTTTTGTGTTTTTTTTTGTTTGTACTGTATTCAATTTGTGATTGGCAATGTCCATAGAGCGTTAATTAAAATTGAATTTAATAAATGCATTCAATTTAGATTTCCACTTGTAATAGAAGAATAATCCACTAAGGCCCCTTGCACATACAAACTTGAGGCAACCGCAAATTGCCAACTTGTGTGTAAGGGGCCTAAAGGTTGATCAACAGAAATTAAACCACAAGAACCAGATTTAATAACAGATGACATTATAAAAAACACTTCAACACAAACAATAACAAACGGAAGGAGACATTATTTGGAGGTCACCTATCAGCCGGGCCGTCCGCAAAGTCAAATGAGATCTGTCGTCTGGCCCTCAGCCGCTCCCTGTCGGCCACCTTCTTCAGTTCGATTCCAGCGCTAGCCTCGCTGCAGCTGTTGGACCTGATGTCTATGTTAACGGTTTTGTCCTGCAAAACACTCTTGGGAGGAGCCCCGCCCTCCGTTTTGAAGGTGCGCTTCTCTGGAAAGGAGTTCTCGCTGTTTACACTGTTCTTCGTGGCGGAGTGGCTCAAGGTGTGGGAGGGTGGTACGTAGCCGGAGAGCCGAGCCACGCCCGTCATCTGCTTGCCTTGCTCCTCCAGGAAAAGCTCGTCGATGGACCTGCCCCGTATCACGGCGAATACGTGCATTCTGGCGATTCTGAATACATCGATAAATATTACAATCTAAACAAAGATATTGTGCAACCAGAATATTAACAGATGCTGGATATTCAATTGGCCCTTGCATTGGATCAAACACACATTGAAAAAAACGTGTATGTTTTGACACATGTCCGGAAATCTGTACGTATGGAGTTTGCCGTATCACACTTCACTGTGAAATATTGTATCGAAAACATATGGTCGTATATTAAAGACAGTCCAATCTCTTTGGGTCGTAAAGTACTGAGATAAAATTCATGTCTAAATAAAACACGGTTCTTGTCAGTTTACAGGAAGCCAGCGGCAAACATATTTTGAAAATAGGCGATATACTGGATTATTTGTTAGGTTAGGTTTTCATTCTTGAATTCATGAATTTTGCAAAAATCGGCTATGAAAATTGAATTAATGTTCATATTGAATTTAATAAAATTGGAGACCGTATAGTATACGGTCATCTCTTTCCGCTAAGTAAAGCTCACGACAAACTGTGCTACGGTAAAATGTTTTATGTACAATTTACATGTAACTGTTTTGACCAGTTCTGGGATCAAATCTGAGACCCAGGGCTTCAGGGACAGTTTCACTAACAAGTAGGCCATATGGATATTACTAAGATGATTTATAGTGATGTCGGGAGTTGTCAGTCAGAAGTTTTTCAAAATGATACAATTTCAACAAACAGAAACTTCATTCATAAAAAAATATTTATTAATTACAGTAAATTCTTGTGAATTCAATATTGAACTGTCCTTTCAACTGAAAAAAATTAAATTTCGAAATACAAAATGGATGGCAAAAAACAGTAAAACTTGAAAAATGTTTTTGTTTAAATTTTGTAAAATTGTTCGTAATCACTGTACCTAAATAGATTTTATAAATTTTTGTGAAAATTTCTTTTTACAGCTAATTTCGAATTAGCCCTGTTCGTATTAACAGGGTTTTACTGTATTACATAGTATGTGCAAGTGCCATAAAGAAAGTTTTCATTTACTCCTGACACTAGCATTATGTAAAAACATCGTTACCTTGGCTAAAAGTAGTGAGTTGGTAGCCATTTCTTGATGGAATTTGAAACACCTCAGATTGTACAGTTATTAGCAATAATTGTTTGCAAGTAAGATAGTTGGATTGATAGCTTAATGGATAGAGCCATTGCCCAGATAATGAAAGATGTTATGTTGAATTACAGTCGAACTTGGTTATTACGAGGAAGATGGGACCGAATGAATTTGCTTGTTATAAGTATTACTCGTTATATCGTTATATAACATTTTTCGTGCGTCGTTCTACGAGGGTGGGTCAATAATTCCTTAGAAAAAAGCATTAAAACAGTTTTTATTTTTGTATTTTTTTTTTATTTCTCAACATAATAAGTATTACTCGTTATATCGTTATATAACATTTTTCGTGCCACGTTCTACGAGGGTGGGTCAATAATTCCTTAGAAAAAAGCATTAAAACAGTTTTTATTTTTGTATTTTTTTTTTATTTCTCAACATAATCTCCTTGGAGCTCAATACACTTGGTTAGACGTTTCTCAATTTTTTTTAAACCGTCAGAAAAATAAGTTTTCGGAAGGTCCTCAAAATAAGCATTTGTCCGATCGATGACTTCTTCATTTGAAAAAAAACGTTGTCCACTTAGCCATTTTTTTAAGTTTGGGAAAAGGAAAAAGTTACTGGGGGCTAAATCTGGCGAATACGGTGGGTGGTCGACCAATTCGAACTTCAATTCTTCAATTTTAGCCATTGATCGTGAATATGTGTGAACACGGGCATTGTCCTGATGAAAGAGGATTTTTTTCCTGTTTAAATGAGGCCGTTTTTCTTCAATTTTGTTTTTTAGCTGGTCCAATAAAGATGCATAATAATCCCCTGTTATTGTTTTTCCTTTTTCCAAATAGTCAACGAAAATAATTCCACGTGCATCCCAAAATACAGTAGCCATAACCTTACCAGCTGATTTTACGGTTTTCGCCTTTTTTGGACATGGTTCGCCTTTCGCAATCCACTGCTTTGACTGTTCTTTCGTCTCGGGAGTATAGTGGTGTATCCATGTTTCATCTACAGTCACAAAACGACGAAAAAATTCATCCGGATTGCATTGCATGAGCGACAACAGGGCTTTAGAGGCCACCACCCTATTGCGTTTATTGTCGACTGTGAGCAAACGCGGCACTCATCTTGCAGAAATTTTTTTCATGCCCAATTTGTCATGTAAAATAGAAATGACGCTACCTTTTGAGATCCCTGTAACCTCAATTATCTCACTCAACTTTAATCTTCGGTCACTTAACACCATATCGTGGATTTTATTGATCATTTCTGGTGTAGTCACCTCTACAGGACGTCCTGAGCGTGGTTTATCCTTTGTTGATGTACGAACACGTTTAAATTCATTTAACCAGTTATAAATAGTTGCAAGTGAAGGAGCAGATATGCCGTGAACTAAATCCAACTCATTTTTTATTTCCTTTGCTGTTAACCCTTTTATATTAAAATGTTTAATAACAGCTCTAAACTCAATTTTCTCCATTTTCCATTTTTCCATTTTCCACAAGCAAATTTTTTTTCTAAATGTACGAGAAACACACAACAACTTGACCAATCTGATTGAAACTTCGCAGCATACTGAATCGGTAGTGCCGCTGCATGAAAACAAACCGCTTACAGTACTAGTCGCGCCACCTGTCGGCTTTTCTAAGGACTTATTGACCCACCCTCGTATTAAAGCATAGAACATAAAAAATCTGAAAACCATTGTAAAAATCCCAGAAACAAGCATGGTATTAATAAACTACAAAAGTTGTTTATTGTAATGAAGTGCTGAGCCGCCGGTGCTGGTAGGTACCTACTGACTTCACAAAGCTTGGGTTTTTTACATGCAATTTCAACCATATGCGTGGATACTTTTTCAATGTTGTCGGTGAAAACACCAATTAAGTACTTAGACACTTAACTAGTGTCATAAACGTAATCCGATCTCAGCGGCATCGGTCCAGTCAACTGCCCGGTAAGATTTTATTGCTTAGGGTCAAAAATGTTGTTTTTAAATGATCGACACATTAACAGTTTTGCTCGGTATACCCGAGAAGTAGCTCGTTATAAAAGTGAATAAATGTATGGAGAAAATCATAAACTAAAATGTTAACGAATGTTTCCTCATTACATCTGAGATCTTGCTATTTCTGTGATTGTAATAACCAAGTTCGACTGTACTATGATACTAATTTCTACACACGGTACTAATTTCTTTCTACGATTCAAGAAAGCATTTCTTCAAAATCTTCATTCGACAACACAATTTCATACGTGATCCTCTTAATAAAGAAGTGCCCAAATAAACATAATCAGTTAGTTACTTGAGTAAGGTGTCACTGGTGGAGGCAGTAAGGGCGGCGAGGGCGTGCTGATGATGCGGCAAGGAGCACACCTTCCGGGTGAGTCTGGCCAGTGGCACCGCGTAACGCCGGAAGCTCTCATCGCTCACTCCCACGCCCTGACCGCGCAGGGCCTCTGCAACGGCCCACAGTAACTTCTGGAAATAAATAATCGAGGATAACATTAGTCATTCATAACGCTGAATGACCTCAGGCAAAGTGACATCCTGGCATGCCTTCTCTTTAATATTGCACTGGAAAAGGCTATCCAGAATACAGATATCGATACCAGCAGCAATGGTACAATATTTACTAAACCTGTACCCGCTAGCGTACGCCAATGATGTTGATATCATTGCCATGTCTGAATCGGTGCTGAAAAAGGCTGGACTGGAAGTCTCAGCCAAAGGAATGGGCCTACAGATAAATGAGACAAAACAGAATATATCAGGATAAGCTATAAGTCCATATATTGTCGAAATCAATCAAAAAATATGTACGTATTCTATATTATATTATATAATTACCAAAACCCGCCAAAAGCTAATGAAAGAAAAATCGTTTTAAAAACTCAATAACGTATAGAAACTGATATTATATTAAAATAATATAAACAAATGCATGCTTGTTTATATTATTTTTTTTATTGTTTTTATTTCAAAATACAATATGATGTGAAAAAACCCATTTGGCTCGAAACACTGTATGTGTAGCAGTGGCGAAGGGTAGAGGTAGGCTGTTAAGATTCGACATACATAATAGTGCATACTAAATTTTGTCAGTCATGCTTATGCTTATATGTTTTCATTGTACTAAAAATACAATTTGCAGATGGTGCTGGTTAGTTTTTAAAATTCAATTAAGCCCTGCCTAACCAAACCATAATAATACTAATACTATCGATCGAAGGTACTTGATGGAATTTGAATTTAATTTCTAATGGATTTAAGTTTTGTACCATTAAATGGTACAATGGGTGGAATGGTACAAAACTTAAATCCATTAGAATACAAACCATAATAGTTTAGGTATGCTATGGGCGAACCAACAAAAAAGTGCACACTTTTTCAGTCATATACTTATTTGTTTTCATTGAATTAAGAATACGTATTACAGATGGTTTACGAACAAATACGTTTGACGGACAAAGTTTAGTGTGAGTTAATTATGTCGGATTTTAACAGCCTACCTCCACCCTTTGCCACTGGTATGTAGGTGTATCAGGTGACATAATTCTGTCGGATGATACAGGGCAGGGTTGGCGAACGTTTTTACGTGCTAAAAATAGAGATTCTACTTTTCACCGTGTTTCTAGCCGAAGGCATATCTTTAATTCTTTGAATAATTTTTTCCTTGATTTCAAAATTTTTCAAGAGATCATGGGAGCATTTAAACTACATTTATTTCATATTATATTCCCCATCACTAAACAGTATTTCATTTTTAGTGAAGTATGTTAGAGGCAAAATAACAAGCAACTGTTACATTTGAATGACTGCCGATAAATTTCAATAAAGGCTTTTTGTTCGTCCTTCATTTTCTCAAGGAGTCATTTATGGTTTGTCTCATAATACCGTTTCACTGACAAGGTTCTGCATACCACTAACCCAGAATACAAAATACACACTGCTTTATTGCCTTTGTTAATCAAGCCATACTCTTCAGTCCACCAACTTTGAAAGTCTCTGCTGCTTGATTCTAATAGTTTTTGTTTTTTTTAATTTCCACTAGCCATATTAAATAGGATTTATTAAATTATGCATGCACCACTCTTCACTGACGCTTGCTATGGCTAACATCAGCTGGATCTAATAATTATTTTAACCAACAACAAACATAACCTCCAACGATAACAAAATTTGTTAGCTACACTGCCATTGGCAGTGTTGCCAGCTTAAATATATAGGTATACGGAAAACAGTGGCGAAGGGTGGAGGTAGGTTCTTAAGATCCGCCAAAAATAGTGCACACTAAACTTTGTCAGTCATACGTATTTGTTTTGATTG
The DNA here is from genome assembly GCF_057557595.1 of Rhyacophila brunnea. Lineage (NCBI taxonomy): Eukaryota > Metazoa > Arthropoda > Insecta > Trichoptera > Rhyacophilidae > Rhyacophila > Rhyacophila brunnea. The sequence goes on along the minus strand of NW_028232816.1, from coordinate 9,486,676 downwards.
AACTAAGACTACAATTTACAGATGCTGTTGCTTAGTTTTTTAAATTCAATTAAACCCTGCAAAAACCAAGCCATAATAGATAATAGTAAAAAAATACTCGTCTATCTATAAAATATATAAAATTATACAATTAAATCAAACATAACTTTGAATATTTTATAGGTAGAATAATATTTTTTATCCATTATAGTTTGAGTTAGGCAAGGCTTAATGAATTTAAAAAAAATGAAGAATATGTGTAATATTATGTATTCTTAATCCAACGTAAACAAATAATATGTATGAATGAAAAAGTGTACGCAAGTTTGTCGTATCGACCAAAATATACCAAGACTATTATGGTTTGGTTTAGGCAGGGTTTAATTTAATTTTAAAAACTGACCAATACCATCTGTAAATTGTAGACTTAGTTCAATGAAAACAAATACGCATGACTGACAAAAGTTTATTGTGGACTATTTATGTCGGATATTAACAGCCTACCTCCACCCTTTGCCACTGACGGAAAGATAAAATATAAATAAAGAGTCCATAAATACAATGCATAAAAAAAACGAATTTCAAATCGTTTACATGCCCCGTCAGCACACCGTGCCATACGCCAAACCCTGATATAGGGTGACCTCATAATCTAACCACCTGACCAAGTGGTGTAGTGTTGTTGGGTGGTTTTTTGTTTTTGTTTAGCGTTGGTACATGTGGATACAAAGGTTCAGACAATTGTAGTTATTAGGGAAAACTGGTTGATTTTGAAGACTAAGTATACTTACTACCAGTATAAAAAAATACTTTGTATCAAAACTTGTTTCAAAATACTTATGTACTAGTATTTGAAATACAATATGGAGCGTTTGGCGTGCGTATGCGACATAAGTATCATACTGAACTGGAACTAAAACTTAACTCCATATTAGTATTTGAAATATCGGTTTCAATAGAATTGCTAAATATACACTGAGCTGGGCTTTTCGCAATGTCCGTTTTATTATAAAATTTTGAACACATTTTAAATTTATGAGTTGTTTTATGTTATGTTATAATATTCTTGTTAACACTTTACGGTCCGGGAACGCCACATTGGCGTCCTTAGCGAGCCGAACGTTACGGTCCGGTGACGCCGACGTGGCGTTTTAACTTACGCATATCTTTATTGTGAAAAATAAATATGAAATTTAATATTTGGTTGCAAGATCTATCGACAGATGGTTGAATGACATGTGCAAGAAGTAAAATCACGATGGAAAAAAAAATATTTCGGGGTTTTTACAGAGATGGCGGACGTAATACCATTCAGTATTTTTTGTACCTATACCATATTTTTAATTAGTTACAAGCCCGTTTCTAGGCGGGTGAATCACGAGACATAAACAAAAAAAGGTAATGAACACTCAGTTATATTCCAGTGTCGTCACTTCAACTTCGAAATTTAATTGTCGACCCTTTTCAGTGGCAGTCAACCATTTATGAACCTGCATTCTTTTTTAAAAAAATGAACGCGAATTTTAGCTATGAAATTGCGTGCTATTTGATATTTTGTCTTTAATGGTTTACTACCCATGAAACGTCCACCATGCCTCATCATCCATGATAGAAATTTTATCTTGAAAATGAGAACAGTTATAAATGTGAACTTTATCGCGTTGTTATTTTCGTTCGCTTTTTTCGGGAGATTATTGCTTGTGTAACTGCATAAATAATAGCTATTATTATTTATATTTGTTGCACTAATTTCATTGAAAAAATAATTAATCTAAGTATATTTTAGCTAGGATATATATTTTTTATTAGTTTTATCTCCAAAAACACTTTTTAAAATGGAGGACCAATCGTTTTTAGAAGAAAACTATGCGGATTGTATGTCAGATATTCCCAGTGACTGTGAATATATCGGAGATTTTAGTGATATTGAAACAGACTCATCTGCTCCTTTGAGAACACGCCCACATACAAAATATTTTGCGAGTGATTCTGAGGATCTCCGCCGAGAGAGAACAAGCTATTTGAAGGATTATCAGGAGTAACATTTGACACTGATAATTTAAGTCCTGAAGCTAAATCTAAAAAATGAGTGGACATAACCATGTCGGAGTTAAAAAAGGGGTTCGGGTTGGTGATAATAATGGGAATTGTCAGAAAAGCGACTCCGTCTTATTGGTCGACAAATCCACTTATAGAGACTCCCATATTTTCGAAAACTATGCCACGTAAGCGGTTTTTCAAATATTGCGATATTTACAATTCACTAATAATGAAAAATGAAATTTCACGATTTTTTGTTGAACATAAAGTTTGGATCGAGGATATACAGACATCTGAATCAATTGATGTTGCGGAAACGCATGCATCTTCTATATCTTCTGATACAGATTCAACCCATAAAACCAGTTCACCTACTTCATTACAAAGTATAGGCAGTATAAAATTACATCAAATATCTCCGCAATTTTCAGTCACAATCAAATATTTCCGCAACTAATAAACGTTTAAGAAGAAAGTGTGAAGTGTGTTCCTCACATAAACTTCGAAAAGAACCTATTTACATGTCCAAAGAGTGTAAAGTACCTCTACATCTACATATTGGTAATTGCTTTTCTTATCATTTAAAAAAGTGTATTAGTTGTTAGTTCATTTTACATTCATAGTTTTATAAACTATTTCAAATAATTTCAGCTTTAGTGTTTGATTTGTTTTAAATCTACTCGTACACTATATTATTATGTGCCAATAATTATTTCGTGCCTAGCCAGTTTATCTAAAGGTATTATCCATAAGATTGAGTGTTCATTCAAATATTTTTGTGGAATATAAGTAGACGTTTGTTTTACAATTTATTGCTCATAGATTTTGTTATATGATTTTTTTACGCACGCCTCTGCACTGTTATTGGATTGTCTCGATTCTTACAAAAATACCAAATTGTAATAAGCGGTGGGAATGTATATGCGTGCATTTTATTTAATTGAATTTACTTGAAAATATGCACGCCACTGCACTGCCTCAGCCATAAAACCCATAAAACCAATAAATCAGATTAGTGTTCGTTCGGGAATGAATATGCATTTATTTTTAAACACTTCACAGTTTGTGTGAAGTCTTTGTTATTTTATTATATTTGATAATCAGAGATACGAGTAGTAGCGCTAAAAATGAATTGATACGTATTCTATAGCGGTGTAAAACATTTTGTATTTGAATATTTTATTACATTTTTTAATTAAAAAATAATATATTGTGATTGCTTTATATCAATAGGCTGTTTCCTTTACATTATATTTAACAAATTGAACTAATCTAATAACATATAATAAACAATTTACGAAAATTTACAAATTATATACTTTACCTTTATGGAACGCGGGCCAGAGGTTGACAAGTGTTAAATAAATGACACAATTTGATACATTGATATATTTTAAGTATTTTCTGAAAATTTTATTGAAATATATCAATAGGTTCAAAAGTTATGGCATTTTTAACTTCGTGATCGAAATTTGTTGATTTTCATTTAAAAATACCGGATATTGGTGTAGGTACGTCGCAAAAATTCGCGGACCGTATAGTGTTAAGATAAAATGAATAACAATGATTTTTTTATTTTAAACTGCCAGAGAGAATATGCTGCTACAGAAAATATATGACCTATTGTTCATACATTAGATGATGACATTCACATGCATAGACTAATAAATTAAAATATAATTGTATTCAAGTGCTATCTCGCTCGTGCACATTTAATGTCAATGGTATTGAAAGTCTACCAACTAGCCAGCGACTCGCAATGTTTTTTGTTGCAAGATTTTTGGAACAAGTTTATTGGGCCACACGTACTCAGTATGGGTAGTTTCATCCGATACTTGAGTACACAAACTGGTGACAGTATTTCCAACTCACCTCTAGTAGTTATGGACTTCATATAACCTAACCTTACCACATAAATTTCGTTAAAGATTCAGGTATGGCTACAAAAAATATACACGTAGAGTTGAAAGAAGAAAACTGATCCCAACCTTTTTTTGTATATCGGAGAGATCTCGATTGCGCAGCGAAAACTCAGAAGCCCGCCTCGTCATCGTGTGACCTCCGATGCCACGCCGATCGCCATCACTTGTTTTTTCCCCGCTAAATGAGAGGCTCTTCGGAAGGAAACCTCGTCTGGAGTCTCCTTGATCAGCCCGTAACCGCATTGTCGGCTCTTCACCAGCGCCGCTGTTCGCAGGAGTGTTAGAAGGAGGCGAGGAAAATAAGGCCCGCTTTGTACGAAAACCACGACACGAGGAAACAGATGCCGTGACAACAGGTTGAGAGCTTTGGACACAGTTCTCTGGACTAAGGAATAAAGCTCTTTTAGACGTTTCTCTAGTCGGTTGTTGTAATTCCTCACCGACCTGCGATGGACGTGGGACAATTCGTCTCTTTCTCGCGGACGTTGGGGTCTTTTTTGCTGGTGTCTTTTTCCCTGGTGTCTTCTTGGCCGGTGTCTTTCTGCCGGGGGTCCGCTTGCCTGGTGTTCGCTTTCGAGGGCTGATCATCACCGGACGCTTTCCAGACTCTGCTAACCTTCTGTAAAAATATTAGATAATGATTTAATGATTCTACAGTCAAATTTGAAGATACTTTAACCCACTGGCTTCAAAACATGAGAATTCCTCATTTGCTTACTCAGAAGGTATTTTTTAACATTCTTCTGAGGTGCTTCAGGGCATCCAATAAGGTTTAGATTCAAATATAGTGAAGAAGTATATGTATTAATTAATATATTATGTAATTGTTTAGTCACTCACTAACGCATTGTCAATACAACATACATAGTTCATTAATACCAGGGAACTCAGAAATAATGGGAGCTGAAAGACCTAACGGGTGTGGAGAAGCAGCCAACCGATCTTGAGTATGGGATAAACTCAAGGCAATACTTCAGTGAAATGGCAAATAATTTTCAACTATAGGTGCGACGAAATTTTGGACTCGCTGGCAGTCTGAGAGCGAACTTTGAGGTGTCAATACGTCAATTTGTTTCGTGATGGCGACGGGGGTATTAATTCTTAAATCGTGTAAAGATGACTAAAAACGTTACCCATTTACTTTAAAAAGAAAACATGTCAATGAATATAATATTATTGTTACTAATAGAACAATAAACAGAACATTAAATGGACACATGTTGGATTTATATGACAAATTATATTTCGGTCGGCATGCGTCATTTGCACCCGCAATCTTTTTAGACCATGCCTCAACTGAGGTATAGCCTTAAATACGTGTCAAGAATACGTCATACGTCGAATACTGACAACTGTTCACGGTTTATGCATTGATGTTCATTTAATATTGGTGTATTGAGGGTTACAACACTCACTATTTATTGCACGTCCATAATGAGTGGTTCATTTTCGTAGGACACTCACACATTCAAAACCCTGTGTCAAAATGTAATGTATTGGAATATAGCCTATTGGAATTCTATTTATTAATCTGCTCCTTGATTAATACTGTTGACTGAGGGTACTGGTACAGGCCTGTTTTTTTGAAAGCCAGGCGGGAACAGTGCCAATTTTCATAGCCGATTTCGGCAAAATTCATGAATTCTAGAATGATAACCTAACCCAACGAATAATCCAGTATACCGGGTGTTTTTAAAATTTGTTTGCCGCTGGCTTTAAGTAAATGAACAAGAACCAGTGTAATTGATGGAATTATAATTTTAATTCTAATTGATTTAAGTTTTGTACTATACCAGGGATGGTGAACCTTTTTGAGAAGCTGGTCAAATTTTCTTCATTATTTTTTTAGTACTAGCTCGTGGGTCACTAAGTCACATATTTCAAAGTATATCTATAAAAGAAAATATTTATTAGAGAAAATTTATTTGTACCCTTCCGAATACTAAAAAACATAAAGAAATAATAATAGTATTTGTCGATATAGGAATAATGTATTATTTAAGTACCAAACTTCATTTACCGATTGTTTAAAATAGTTGTGTCGAATAAAATAAATAAACGCAAATTTATCATTAAAGTCGCTTTACTAAACTTGGTTACTATCCACTTGGATACCAATTGATTTATTTAAGAATGTTTAATCTGACGAATCCGGTCCTGAATTTTGATAAAATTGTTTACATGGCAAATTAGACACACAGTCGTTTTATTCTTTTCAATCAGACTATATTTATCAAACCATTTTGTTTTATATGGTCTGGAACTTGTATCCTTTGTTTTTATTTTTTTAACCGCCGACATAATACAGGGCTACAACTAAAAATATTTATATTTAGAACAAAATAATTTGAGAAGAAATTTCTTATTAACGTACTTGATATACATACATAAATGTTGATGAGAAACTTTAATAATGTAAATAATAATAATGTTCTTCTAGACGCGTACGACAAGGCTGCCATTTAAGCCTTGAATTCACTAGGGGACAAAATGTATCGCAACATGACGCCCAACATTGAGTCTACGTTCCGGCGCAACATTGCGCTCTGTCGCCCATCGTTGCACGCGGCTTTTCTACGTGACGCGAGACATGTTACACGATGTCGCTTCGCTTGTGCCTTGTACTCACTAGGGGACAAAATGTCTCGCATTGAGTCTACGAGCTGCCCCAACGTTGCGAACTGTTCCGTACGTCGTATGCAACATAGCGAGGCTTTTCTACGTGATCCGCGACATGTTGCATATGAACGCTCCACGAGCGAGCGCAAGGGGGCAACCCATCGTCATTCGTGCGTAGGAATGGGCAAGTGCGATGGTATGGTCCAAACTGCGTGATAACACAAAAAGTGAAATAATAAAATTAATTTAATAACAATATTAAAATATATCGAAACTATATAATTATGTTAATTATATTATTTTTGTTGCCGAGAAAAAAAATCAATGCAAAAAAACCTTTATTTTTATTTCGATTTTTTATGAATTATTTTGATTCATATTTGTTAATAAAGAAAATATTATCGATCTGTATATTCGAAAATTAACATATCCATTATTTAATTTGATATTTATAAAATTTACTATTTTTAATTTTAGAACATAAAAATATTTACTTGATAGATAATATTATTCAAAAAAAATATAGTGATCAACATAACTCCGTGATACTCGAGTGCAAGTCTAACTTCTTTATTCATTTCAGAGTGATAACACCATCTTTAGGTAGGTACCTATAATTAGTTGGATTGCAATAACTTGCGATGTTATTTTTATCTCCGTAAAATAAAGAAATTAAAACACCAATTTTCATAAGCTTACTATTTTCTATGGTAATGTCGACGTTACCTACACAACTCAGCTTTACTGTTGAACAGAATGAGATGGGTGAATGGCTAACCATTTCTCTTAAAAACTGTTATATATCTGTTATAAACTGTCTATATAATTACACCTCTGTGGAAGCCCATATGCGTAGGGGTGGAAATGGTAATTTCCATTCTTATATAGATACCTACCCATATATTTATATATGGCACCCACCATGGCCTAGTTAGCATTGTGTTTTTTCAATGTTTGATCAAGTGCAAGGATCTAGTAGATTAGGCGAATGGCTAACAACCATTTCTCGTAATATTAACTTCAATAGTTCAACAGTGTCTGGTAAATACTACCTCACTTTTTTAAATAGGTATATACAATACATACATACATAATAGGGACGTCATCTAACATAAGAAAGAAACCATATCATCAGGTATAGAATATAGATGCTTATTGCTTGGTATCTATATCGATACTTGCAAGTGTCGATAATATCAAGGACCAAGGTATTAAAACTTTTAAATATTTTCTTGAAAAACAACAAAATAAAATGTTAGTTTGAGACCCGTTTTCAAATATCGGGTGAAATTGGTGGTAAATTTAAAATAGATGTCATTCGTTCACATCTCCGAAAACATTACTTATTCCGAGAGAAATAAAACGAAAAATAATTGACTGCTAATAACTTAAATATTTATGAACAAGGTACAACATGTAATACAGCAAGGTTCCAATGAATTCGGCGAATGGCTGATAACCATTCCTCGTAGATAACCGAGTTTCTTAATATAATCTATATAATGTGGCAATATGTGGTCCGCGTACTATGTACGATATGAAAAATGTATATTGGTAGGTATAGCATAGCACATCCAAAATACTAATTTTGAATATCGTAATTAAATATTATTATATTTACGACAAAATTATGATGTATATAATATTATAATTAATATTTCAAAAAAATGCGGCTGTGCGTTACTAAACATTTAAAAGTTTTCGATTATTGTTTTTTTTAGTAGTTCAGCATTTTTTAAACGTTAATTTTTTATGTTGAAAATTGACTGTTTTTGTGAAATACGGAATTTTTACATATTGTAAAATGAAAAAAAAAATCCGGAGTCGGGGTAGGAAATTATATAGACTTATTTGTATTTATGTTGAATTGCATAATATTTTCGATATTTAACTTCGCGTGTACCTATAATACAATAAACAGTTTATAAATTTACACTCGTTTACGTAGGCGTGTGTAGTCAAGATCTTTCAACAGGCATACATCATGTAAATTTACTTACACTAAAAACGTTGTGGAATCGCCATCAAGTGTTATGCCAAGTCCCAAATCAAGATAGGTCTCCTCGTAAATAAATAAACATTTTAAACACTGTTTTAAAGTTGCATATCAATTGTATGTAAGTATTTTAAACAAATGTGCACGTTTTTTGTATTTCTGAAGGATGGAAAACGTATGAAAACGCACGTGTGGACGTGTTTACAAATATTTTGTTTCACTAAAAGTAACGCCGTGTGGTCTCGGCGAATGTTGTTTTGATTAAATCTCGCAAATTTGTATGATATGGACTGCCCAGACTACATTTAAATTGATGACAATGTTTGCAGTTCAGGACGTGCGTAGAGTTTCAAATGTTTGAAACGTGCATTTGTGAAGTGATATAAGTTTACAAACAATTATATAACTTATTTGCGAGCAGATTATCTTATTATGGAGTGGGTATTCTACAAAAAGATCATACAATAATATCTTCTGGTTATAATCCAAATAACTCTGTGCAGGTTCTCAATTTCATTTAATATATTTCAATATATACATTTAAAAAGGTGAAGTGCCACTGGCTCCAACAGCTTGTCGGTAAAAAGAATAATAAAAATTGTCTAGACACCATCACATGACAAGGCCTGAAAGACAAAAATGTGCTCTAATGATATTGCAATAAGAGTCACTTTAGCGGCTATCGCATTTCTGCGACAAGTATGTACAACATATTCTGCGACGTTGCGTAGTGTCCGCATTTTGAACAAGAAACATGTTCCGCGGGTTCGTTCCCGAAACATTGACGTAGATGTTGTGCATCATGTTGCACGATTTGTCCCCTAGTGAATTCAAGGCTTTAGTTCAGCACTGGTACATCTCCCCGTTCTACGATGCAATGAATATGTATGCGCGTCAGTTTATGACTAACTGTCATGAGTCACACACGCTTCGCGACAAAAGGACGAAACATGACGTTTTACGACCATGTACCTCATACATAGTGCAGTGAAACGATAGAAAATTCGCTAGCCAATGTCCACATGGAAATATTTTTTTAGAAATTCGACATTAGATAAAATATATACTTTATGTTTTTAATATTTTTGATTGTTTGTTCTCTCTTTTATGATATAAAAAATAAGTTTATAAAAATCAACGCGTGGGTCAATGTCTGACCTGCAGGTCATAGGTTCGCCATCCCTGTACTATACCATTAGAACCGTTTTTCCTACCCAACACTTCAAATTTCCAATACTATAAAATATCTAAAACTATGTATGGTTTAACCCTTAGAATGCTACGCAACGATATATCATTGTTTTTGATGATGGCCAGAAATGCTAACAACGATCGTCGTTTTGCTTTTGATGCCTGAAATGTTAAGTTAATTTGGGAACATACTACTGCACTACTGCACTAGTGGTACGAAACATTGTTTTATCTATTTTGTTTTATTGTTGTATAATATAACCCGATTCATATATGTTTTGTGACTGGGTAGGTTTAGAACTTATAACTATTGTATTTTTTTTCATGGCATCACCCTTTTTACAATAAAAACAATTCCACATACAAATTTCAGTTTACCGTATAAAAATTTGTTTACAGTCAAATTCTTGGTGGAAGGACAATGTTTTATTTTATTTTATGCATTTGAAATAATGGGAAAGACTTTTACTCAAAAGTAGTGTGGATTTGTGCTATATAAAAAACAGTTTCATTTATAAAAAAATAATGAAATAAAATCATTTGCAATACATATTTTAAATGTTCCAATAAACAAACACCATGAAGACCTTTTTGACTAATCACGCATATTTTACGCGATCTTTTAACGAGGCCACCATGCAAAATTTTTCTTTTCAGCCGGGTAGTTTCCTAATTCCACTACTTTGTATTATCCCTCGTGTGGAATAACCGATTGTTTCCAATAACTGATAAAAATCAAAACTCTGTGCACGGGTCGTGCATTTCGCTCGCTCTCGCGATCGCCCGTATGATAGAGCGAGAAAGAGATATGACAATTACTTGCCTCGTTATCTATTCAAAACGATAAATTAATTACGAAACGTGTTTTCATAATATTCCGATTTCGCAGAAACAATTAAGAGTGGTAAGGTGTCTAAAAATAATACAATACTTTAATTTATCGACAATTATTGGTAGCAATCCTCGACCGGATTTTGCACAACATCGTAGCAGCCAAAGGGTTAATGGCATGATTTTAGATATTTTAAAATTAAAAAAAGAATATTTTTTGACCATTATCTACTATGGCTCTGATTAGGCAGGGTTTTAGACAAGAGTGTGCACTATTTATGTCAGATCTTTAGTGTACCTCCACCCTTTGCCACTATTATTATATATATACTATATTTGCCACTAGTGGACAAGGAAGCTAGTGAATAGAACAGTATCAATGACCTTCTATCGAAAAGTATCTGACGCCGCTGATGAAGGGAGGGCTGCGGCTGAAGCGACGCGGCATTGAAGAAGGCAGTCCTCCGCCGAGCCAGATGGCTGAGGCGTCGGCCGGGAGAGCGCACATCGTTCCCCCTCCTCCGCACGCCTCCCGTTGTGCTGGAGGGAGCCGGTGCCACCAAGCATGATGATGCCGTCTCGCAGCCGATATAGCGTGCGGCATATTGGCATGTCAGCAGGTCTATTTCTTCAGAGTGCAAACTCAGATTATAGCTGTAAAAAAAATCTTTCATTTTAATATCCATCAAAGACTTCAGATCAGTGGTGAAGGGTTGAGGTAGGGTGTTATGATCCATCATAAATAGTACACAGAAAACTTTGTCAGTCATATGTATTTGTTTTCATTGAAATGAGACTACAATTTTACAGATGTTGTTTCAATATTTTATAGATAGAATAATATTTTTTATCTATTATAGTTTGGTTAGGCAGGGTCCAATGAATTTAAAAAAAAGAACCAATAACATGTGAATGAAAAAATGTGCACAATTTTGTTGTATCGCACAGCCATCTGTAAATAATTGTAGTCTTAGTTCAATAAAAACAAATACGTATGATTAACAAAGTTTAATGTGCACTATTTATGTCGGATCTTAACTGCCTACCTCCATCCTTCGGCATTGACATAATATATAGTGTATCCGAGTCGATAGAATCTTCTACTAACACACGCAAACAAAAACTTGGGATAGTCCAAAGATGTTTTATATGCAGTTTGACATGATTACTAATGATTAGTATTAAGCCCATGTAAACAAACCCTTAGTAGGTATTAGCATAAATTCGATTCGCAGTTGGGCATTGCTCCTTTAGTAAAATAGTCTATTCAATTCTAAACTATCCTAAACGCCAATTTTTTCGAAATACGTTTTATTACATCAATCGATTCTCTATGAAATTTCCAACATTCTGTATAAACCTAAATGCATAGGATTATGTTGAATTTAAGAAATATAATTACAAGATAAAAAGAACTTTTTATATACTACGTTTTTGAATTTTCTGTTGAATTATTATGCTTAATATGCTCAAACTTGTACTTCATATGAAGTAAATAAAAAACAAACAAACAAATATAGAATACTGAATTCTGAATTCTATATTCTATAGAATACTGAATTCAATTCTGCATTGGCATCGTGTTCTGATATATTCTAAAAGTTTCAAATGTCTAGAGCTAGTCGGGAAGTTAGTTAAAAATCGATTGCAAGATTTGTACTGGACAAACAAGAATACGAGCTAATAAAAACGTTAATATTTGACATTATTTGCCAATGTATTGAATTTTTTTATAAATTTGAAATTGGAAAAAATTCCCCAAAATTAATTGTAATTTGAAACACAAAAAATGTTTTTTCAATATTTCGATATTACACAACTAAAATCGAACTAAGTATAGGTTCGTAGTTTCGAAATTTCGCTTTCCTGCACATTTTATGATTTGTCATTTAGGATAGTTTAGAATTGAATAGACGAAAAATATCTATTTTAGTGAATGTTGTATTTTTTTGTGAAATATTTTTAGAAAAAAATATATAATAATTTATGTCCAGTAAACTGTCAAAAAATCAGTGAAATGCTGGTGAAACAAAATTCAAATTCAAGTCCCGTAAATATGGCTGTCCTAGGTCTGTTTTTCAGTTGCCTACCTTTCTTCAACAAGCACCCTTCGTCACTAGGTTTCGGTATTATTTAGATACGTATGAAAAATGTGATATTTAGTGATGATTCATTTAAATATTGTAAATAATGGTGGTTCAAAGTATTTCATTGCCTATCTAAGGGTAACAATGGATGCAGTCTGTTCTTTGACAGACAGTTATAGTATTATAATGCGAATGCTTTGGTTCCAATACATGTCAAACAGGTTCAGTGTTCAAAATGGTCGATGTATGCAGTAATTCTTCTTTTTTTCGACCATGTCCGATCCTAATAAGATCATTTGGGCCTCCACATAGTAGAGGTTTGTATTAACAGATATATTTTTACGAGAAATGGGTGTCAGCCACTTGCTCAACCTATTAGGTCGATACTCTGACTCATACACAAATTAAAAAACAATATGTGTACTTGCCAGATGAAGGATTTGAACCTGGGACCCACGACGCGATAGGCCGACGCTTAAGCTAACAATACTATCCATTCATAGCAAATTCAAATTTTTGGGTTTATCATGGTAATATCGGCACATTTAATAATTTAATACTAATAAAAATTCAATATCCACATACTGGACTCCGTGATATCTGCACCGTAAGAGGTCAGGCCAATCGTCTTCGGCGGCCGCGGCCTCTGTCCCGTTCATATTGAGCAGACTGACACGAGGCTCGCTCTCTCCTTCGCTAGGAGACACCTTCTTAGACTGATCTGTTGTCAGCTGGGAAGATTTAACCGTGTCGCTGCAAGAGTTTTCTAGTGCCGTTGCAAAAGTACTGGACATGTATAGTTCCGCGTTAGAATCACAGCTTATCCGCCGGGGCGGGGTTACAGAGCTCGAGACTTCGGCGTCTCTCCACGTTTCTGACTTTTTATTTTCTTCACCAACGTACTTTGAGAGATTGTCGTTGTACAGTTTCAATATCTGGACAGCCGTCAGTTGGGAAATAGTCACTGACGGAGGTGGCAATACTCCTTGCAGGGTTTTCTGGAAGAAATAAACATTATTGATATAATATATATTTCTTCTTGATAATAAAAATGAGATGAGATGAGAATATTATAGTCAACGACGCAGTTCAATTTCTAAAATGTCATCAAAAACCTGAACAAAACCGGCATGTGAGTGCAACAGAAATAGTTTTTGGTGACATAAGTAAGTAAGTGACGAATTCACTACCGTGATGCAATTTTATCGTCATTTGTCTTATAGGTGATGAGGCAAATCGCGAGTGGAGATCTACAAGGTTACATGTGTTTTATTTTTGGTGATACAGAGGCAGCTTTGAGTACTACTTCATTGTTGGGTTTGTTTTGTAAAGGATGAACACGTAGAACCCTGTAGTATTAGATTCGCGAAAAAGTAGTGTGTTTTGTTAAGACATTATTTTTGGTTACATGTAAGTTGTAGGTATTACATTTTATTTCATCGTAGAACAGTTCGCCATGAGCTTTCTTATCGGAAAGAGATGTCCATATACTATACGGTCAACTCTGACTTTGTCAAAATTCTTGAATTCAAGAATGAAAACCTAACCTAACAAATAATCCAGTATATCGGCTATTTTAAAAATTTGTTTGCCGCTGGCTTCCTGTAAACCGACAATAACCGTGTTATTATTTAGACATGAATTTTATCTCAGTACTATACGACCTAAACATTTCACGGTGAAGAGCGATACGGCGAACTGCATATGTACATATTTCTGGACACGATTATTTTTATAGTGAATCAATTTAACGTTAAACGTGCACACATATGATTATTGTTATATCGCATTGCTTTTTATTGCTCTGACTATGTCGTTTTCTTTCAAAACTATAGAACTACACGTTAATGAAGTACAGTTGGTTATTACGAGGAAGATGGGACCGACTGAATTTGCTCGTTATATCATTATACAACATTTTTCGCGCCACGTTCTATTTAAGCATAGAATATAAAAAATCTGAAAACCATCGTAAAAATCCCCGAATCAAGCATGGCATTCATAAACTACAAAATAAGTTGTTTATTGTAATGAAGTGCTGAGCCACCGGCGCTGGTAGGTACCTACTGACTTCACAAAGCGTGGATTTTTTACATGCAATTTCAGCCATATGCGTGGATACTTTTTTAATGTTGTCGGCGTAAACACCAATAAGATACTTAAGACACTTAACTAGTGTCATAAACGTAATCCGATCCCAGCATCATCGGTCTAGTTAACTGCCCGGTCGGATTTTATTGCTTAGGGTCGAAAATGTTGTTTTTAAACGATCGACACATTAACATTTTGCTCGGTATACCCGAGAAGTAGCTCGTTATAAAAGTGAATAAAAGTATGGAGAAAATCATAAACTAAAATGTCAACTAATGTTTCCTCATTACATCCGAGATCTCGCTATTTCCGTAATCGTAATAACCAAGTTCGACTGCATTATTGAAATGGGGTATATTGTATGAAAAGTGTAATAAAAGATTATAAACCTTGCACCCCTTTAGTAGGCACAGACTTTCATTGTCTAACCACAAATCAATCAACAGTAATCACCTCACACAAGACAGAGGGTTTATTTAAACATGACGCTTTCATTTATGTAATAATGAGCTTATGAATGATCAGATATTGTGAAAGTTAATTGCTTTCATTGATTATGACTTTAATGAGGCATTAATAAAATTATTATCCAAACAATAATAATTAATCAAATATTTGGAAACAATACTGCGCTTATCAATAAATTGACAACACAGGACATATTTTTGTATTTGGTCTTTGTGCTGTTATAGGTAAATCATTTTACAGTGGCACCGATTCGGCGATTCGCAAGTGTATTCGATTGCGTGCGACAATGCATGTTTTAATACTAGCAAACAATACCACTACAACTGCAAGCCGCGTTTGTCCTAACCATGGTGTCACTCTATAATGATATACCTATACCATGGTTCTTGAGGCCAATCTCAAGAAAAAATCTTAGGTAAGGTGTACTGTAAAGGATGTCAGCAAAATAACCGGAATGCTGACATTATTAATATGGACGATACGTTACATTTGAAAATGTCATAGCTTCTTACTCTTTCACCAAATTCAATGTCCAATCTGGCATTTTTCAGTAAATAACAATGTTCGCTGTCTCACACATCTAAACTCGTCTCGTCTGCAACATGTCGAATACGTCGATGTGACGTCATCGTTATTATACATCAACACTATAGTTTGAAAAAAAAAACATCTAGTGTTTTAACAACAAATCGCATGTGTCTCGAGCTGAGTCGAAGCTGCCAGTACGCATATGCACACGCTACAAATTGGTCATTCCTGTTAAGAAGTCGAAGCTCGCCGGTCGCCGCATCCCAAGATATTTATGTTTAGAGAGAGGTTACGTGCGACTGCCGCTAGGCGCTAAGGGCCCGGTCTTCATATGCAACATTGGTGCCACGTTCCTAGAAGGTTTGATTTATAGTTGTGCGGCAGATGAGGAGAGTTTAGATGTGCAATCCAGCTTAGAGAGCATCATTTGTATTCATACACTTGAATACATTATCTCTTGAGAATGGCCTCTACCATAAGCCTGACATTAAGACGATACATCAGTGAAACGGCAAATAATTTTCAACTATAGGCGCAACAAAATTTTGGACTCACTGGCATTCGGAGAGAGAACGTTGAGCTAGGAACACGTCAATTTGTTTCGTGATGGCGACGGGAGTATTAATTATTAAATCGTGTAAAGATGACTAAAAACGTTACCCATTTACTTTAAAAAGAAAACATGACAATGAATATATTATTATTGTTATTAATAGAACAATAAACAGAACATTAAATGGACGCATATTGGATTTATATGACAAATTATATTTCGGTCGGCATGTCGTCGCTATAGGATTTGTTTCCCGAATATCCATTTTTGTCGAAATCGACATTTTAATGCAGTTCAATTTCTTTTATCGAACTCTACCGAAATCATTTATAAAAACAATATATTTTTATCTAGGAACAGAGATATTTTTTAAAAAAGCCCGAATACGCCATGTTAAATTACAATTACTCCGTGGTGTCCTCCCGAATGTCCAACTATTCGTACCCGAATATCCAAGTTAATTTCGGTCGAAATAAATCTCTGGCTGGTTTTTATTTCCCGAATATGACTTTTAGCCAATCAAACCGCGCTGACACCATGCATCTCGCTCCCACATTCACGCTGTCTAGCTCTAAAACAATCACGCCCACTGTCATATTTTTCGGCCGTCCGGAGTGCTCTTTCAAATTTCGTCTTATTGATATTGTTTTTAAAGTTACTATTGTTTTAATAGTGAATTCATCAAATTTGAAGAGATCATTTATAGTTGATACATCACCAGTTCGCCCTGAACTTATAGTAAAGTTATGGAAGTGAGTATTTTAACCTAAATAACTGCATTTTGTTTTGATAAATGACACAAAATCCCAACGGTTATATGAATTCTACAGTATGACCCGGCAACTACTATAACGTAAAAAATAATTATTATTTCAAATTATTAATCAAACATTGTTTGTCTTTATTTTACTTTTAATCTAGGTATTTCTATGAAAATAAAGGCGATGCTATTATTTATTTTTTAATGCGCTGATAGTTAATTTAATTTAATATGTATGTTAGTAACTATTTATTTGGTGAATATTATATTCTTAGGATATTGGTACCTACCTAATATTAGCAGCCAATGGTAATTAATTAATAGATGCTATTATTTTGTGTTGTCATTCCAAAAGTAAATATATAATATTTATTTGGTGGTTTGTAATAAGTTTAATTGTTAATTATAGAAATATATAGATATAATAATATACAGATATATATACATAGATTTTTTTTTTGGAAAAACTATTAATATAAAATTGTTAGCAAATACGAGTAAGTACCATCATAAAATATTGGAGAAATCCGTGACGTCGGTTAGTAATTGAAGTAGTAGATACCTACTTTTATTTAATAAACAAAAACCGATCGCCGATAGTCGCTTAATTTTGAAGAATACTGATGAGCAGGTATTAAAAGGCCAATAGTTAAAGTTTGTCGTCATAAGTATGTCACCTCGTAGCATAGTGGATACTTCGTGGACTGGGTCGTAAACCCAGGAGATGCAGGGACGATTCCTGCCGGGTGTCTTACTTTTTTCAAAAATATTTTTTCTATTGGTTATAATATATTTTCTCAGAAGTGATTTTAAAAATTATGTATGTTCAATTATTAGAATGGTACATTCTTAAATCTTGTGGATTATTCGTTCAATAAAAAAATAGTTAATTACTTAAAAACTATTTTATTAGGTACTTAATCCGAAAAAAACCGAAAAAGCGATTGCCGCATGTTATTATTATATACGAACTTCGGTGATGACGATCATTAAGTATTTAAATAGTAGAAGTAATTATTAACAATTATCGTGTAAATAAATATAACATTTGAGGCGCGTACTTCTTGACCACTCAGTAATCCGTGGGCCGTGCAGCAATACGCTACGGTCTTAAATCCCGAACGTCCTTGTTTTGTCCCGAATATCCATTATTCTGAGAGAGCGCTAAAAATTTCCCGAATATCCACAGTGAGTACTTGTAAATAAAACGTATTTTCTGTGCATTTAATGATTTATACCAGTATATTATTCTTGGAATCTATTCTTAGATAATGTTGCAATCATTCAGTGTAGAAAGAATGATTGATACATCTACTGATATTTAAATATACGACAATGAAATTTGTTTTTCGTCTCCTGTAAAATTGACATTTGGTCTATTCGGGAAACAAATCCTAAGGCGACGATGTGTCATTTGCAACCGCGACTCGCAATCCATGCATCACCTCGCTACGATCTTTTTAGACCATACCTCAACTGAGGTATAGCTTTAATACAATAAAAACCGACTACAAAAATCTGAAGTAAGATTAAGAGATATGTTTATCTATCAAGGAATTATTTAATAAATTAACAATTTGCAATTACCTCCAGCTTCTTCATTAAAAGTTTATCCCACTTTTCAAACTGTTTAAAGGTCACTGCCTTCTTCAAATCTGGACACTCCTCTTCGTCAGAAAACATATTCGGCGACTGTGCCCCACTGTTATAGGAACTGTCCAAAGAGTCCCTGCGATCGAGAGTTTTTTTCGAAGTTTCCGCCCCATTGGCGTTGACCTGTCCGGGGGTCACACCATTAGTGATGCTTTTGAAAGGACTCACAGCCCCCGCAAAGCTTAGTATTTTATCGTAAGGCATATTTTCACGGTCAGGTGACGGATTCGAGTCCGGCACAAAGTCCGGAATGCGGTTATCCGTCGAGGCGCGGTCGGGTTCAGCTGGAAACCGAAACGGCCAAGCGGACGACGACAGAGTGCCGCCTGATTTCGAACTCTCGCAAGAAACGCTCGCGTTCGAATTCCAAGAGACGTCATCGGACGGTAAATCTTCTGTCAACTCTTCTTCAGTCTCCGCAACGCGCCCGAACACTCCTTTGGATTGGTCGCCAGCTGGAGGTGGTTTTTGAAGGCGACGCAAGGTTCCATTGAAGGTCAACTCATTGTTTGGCGGTTTAAAAACATGCCCGTTCGGCGGCGGAGCAACAGATGACGACGCCGATACGCTCTCACGCAGACTGTTATCAATAGCATTATTACTATTATCCATCGTGATAAAAGAACTGACAGGGGGCCCCCCAAGAGCAGCGTCAGCCTTGAGATGATTGCGCGAATCCGAAGAGATTTTATCCGTCAAACCGTCAGGTTGTTGAGGAAAATTGCAAACTAGAGACTTGTCCGATTCGAAATCGTCACAATCATCAGGGGCGAAATTTTGCACAGAAAAATTTCGGAGAAACGCAGTAGACTCTAATTGCGCATCTCGAATTGGATTGGGATCATTGTCTTCGTTAGCGGGATACAGTAGCCGCCCACCGCAGTCGAAACCATCATCCCTTGGTGATCGCCCTCCGTCATTGAGAGAGAGATCAGCGCGGATAATGTTATCGGACGAACCGTCAGAGTCGTCTCCGAGGTCTCGTCTGAAGCTGCTTCCGGCACCGAATACGTTGCGGGTGATGCCGATTCTACCGTTTTGCTGTCCAGGATACTCGTCAAAAGGTCGAAATGACTCCACAACAGAGTCGCCGTCAGAATTCACTCCTATGCCAGCAGTCTCCATATTTCAGCCGCATGGCAACCGTTCCATATATCTGAAAAATATTTATACATATCAGGACATTTATAAATTTTAATATTTATATATTACCCGACTGAGAAATAATGTTCCAAGGTGATTTGGAGAACTAAAAAGCTTGTTATACTCCGGCAATATTCACATAACCCTAGCGCCATTGCCGCCCCCCTCCTTAAGTGTGTCGCTAACGAGGCATCTGGTTGAATTTCTGTCCTGTTTTCGCATCGATAGCCAATAGTATGACAAAAAATTGCATGATCCAACCAATAGTGGCATGAAATTGGGAAGAGTGGAACGGGAAAATTTACCCTCCAATAAGAATTCTAAGAAATATTTCTCCCAGCACAAAAATAATGATAATAAACTGTGATTAGTTTGGATTTAGTAGACGAAAAAACATTATTTAACACGTATCGTTGGTGCTAACAGAATTAATGGGAACTGAAATATATAACGGGTGTGGAGTAACAGGCAACCGATCTCGAGTGTGGAAGAATATACTCAACTGCTCTTAGTTTATGCACTTAGGCTCATTCAAAATTGGTGTATATGAAGGTTGCAACACACTATTGCATGTCTATAATGTGTTTCAATTTTTAGGACACTCAGACATTCAAAACCCTGATTCAAAATGTAGTGTATTGGGGTATAGCCTATCTGAATTCCATTTATTATACTGTTCTGTGTGCTACACCAGAAGGATGTTAGGGAAGTTACAATTTATTTTTGGCAAGGTAAAAAATGTGTAAAGAGACCAATAAAAAATATTTTTTCAAATCGTCTTGAATTCGTGGTGGATTCCTTTTCATTTCGCAAATCATGGCTAGTCTTAAGTATCTTGCAAAGTATACTACTGTGCGCCTTCAATATATTGACATCTCCGTCATGGCGCTGTATGCAATGACAGTATTACATCACGCGCTTTTTCCATTGCAATGATTTTGGTTCCAGAAACGACCACAGTGAATTGTATGTCTCAATATAGAAGCCGCAGTTTATAGCTCTTGGATTGTCTTTATACCAATGAGCGTGCTGTAATATATTTATAGAAATAAAGATTTAGGATAACAAAAACAACACCGTGTTATATTACATTACGGTTTTCAGTTGCAGTGAATCCATTTCGTAATCATTGAGCTATCACCTGCGAGGAAATGATGACATTTGAACTCTAAGTGAAAGTATACCATAACACTAAACCTGTCTTCTTTTCACATTTATATCACTTTCATACCTGGCCCTACCATTTCATTATATTAGCCACACGAATGTGTTCTTTCATTTCTTACAATTACTGTTAGATTAGGTAAAGGGGTAATTGTGCCGCAGACGCCGTTACGAGCTTTTATAATTTTTTTTTTACGAAAACAGTTTATTCCATGTAGACAATTATAATAAATACGTTTTTCTGTCGGCGCATCGGCTTCTCGATCCAATAATCGTTAATTGAAAATTTGAAATTTTCATACATTTTGATGCACCATTATCACAAACTAAGATTATATGAGGTAATATTAGGTTTTTGTCCAGGTTCAAATAGATGGGTGCCACGGTTGCCGAGGATGGTGGTATTTCTAGTGAGCTTGGAATCCGCATGGGTATGGCGGGGTCTGCATTCAACCAACTTGGAGTCGCACGGAGGTCAAGGCTGTATTCTGTGAGGACCAAATGTCGTTTGTTTAACGCGTGCGTGCTACCTGTGCTCCTGTACGGCTGTGAGATATGGCATCTTACTAAGCCTCAAGAGTATCGGCTTTTGAGCTTTGAGAATCGATGTCTCCGCCGAATCTTAGGGGTACATTGGTACGACCGCGTTACAAACATCCGAGTTCGTGAGAAGACACAGCAGCCTTGGGTGATTGAGGTTATCACGAAGAGACGCTTTACGTGGCTGGGACACGTATTCCGGAAGCCGCCAAAGAGTGCGACGCTTCGTACCCTTGTGGCAGAGCCTCAAGGGTTCCGTAGCCGTGGCCGGCCCTCCCTCACCCTGCAGCGGTGCTACAGGAGCGACCTACGTGCTGCAGGTCTGACACAGTGGGAGGCGCAAGAGTTGGCGAGGGACCGAAGGAAGTGGCGTGAACTTGTGCTTGCCCTATGCGCCAATACTGGGTCATGACAGGGTGGAAGAAGAATATTAGGTTGGGGTAGGTTAGATTAGGTTTGGTTTGGTCTAAAAAGAAAGTTATAAAATCTCATGACGGCATTTGCGGCACATTTACCGATAAAGGTATTGGCTTTATAGACTCTATATAGCAGTATATTATTGTACTGTTATCTTCTAATAATCTAATAATTACCTAATGTAGATTTTATTTGATGATGTAAGTGTGACAATTTAATATTTGACAAAGCGGGAATAAATGCAATTTTTTTGAAATAGGAACAGTTTACTAGACTGTCCGTAATTGGTATTGAACTTACATAATAACTCCTAATATTACTTAATTAAGTTTTCTAAAACATACTCGGGTAAAGTCAATGCACCCAAGAAGTGGATATATTTACATTTTGAATAAAATTGAGAAGATATTGTAAGTTAAAAGATAACAGATTGATTTACAGTTACGACTCTACGAAAATATTTAATAAAACCGGTGTAAAACTAAAATGAAATTTGACTATTTGTGCAGATGTGACAAAATGTAGGTACCTAAACGAGGTGTGTTTTGAAACTGATGCTGGATTTTTTTATATAATAATATTACGTTTATGTACTCGCTATACTTTTATTATTATTTAGTAGCCGTTGTAGAATTTATTAAAATCTTCAAACTTGAAATACCGACGAAAATAATTAGTAAAATAATCAAATTTAAATTTCAATGGCAGATTCGTTATCATTTTTTTGCAACGTACGTACTTAAAATAAACATTTGAAAAAACCTGAAAATATTTATGGCCATTGTCGCGCGGGTTGTAAATATTGCTGAAATGAATTAATTAGACCTGAGTAAATAGTTTTGCGATTTAAAATCAACGATACCTTGAAAATTCTAAACAGCCATCGACCCGTCAGCTTTCAGTTGACCATAAACTATAAACCATAGATAATATACGTAAAAGTAGACAAAAGAATAGGGAATAGAAATGGAAATTATTGACGTCGTATATTATATTATTAAGTACACTGGTTTTTTCTAGCGGTACTAATGCTATTAGCACGAATATTCATTATGATTTTATTTCACTTAAAGTTTTTTTTTCTTATTTTTTTTTTTGTAAATCATTAGAATACAAGAATGGTTCCTATTTAAATATTATCAATCTGCATGGTAGGTACCTACCTACAGTTTGGGCTTCATTACAAAATTTTATATTATTAATGGCTGGCAGGTAGGTAGGTACCTACTTCAACTAAAGTTTGATAAGAAACATTTTTTCAAACGTCACAATAATTAAGTGCCTACATTAAAATAGCATAAAATGAAACAATGATACTATTATGCCAGCGCTCCATTGGCACGCAAGTCAGACGATTTACAGTCTTCGGACTTTTTTTTCGCGTGGAGCACCCCAGATCTGCAGACTTTTTAATCCGCAGACCAGGCTCGCTGGATTTCAAACATGTTTGATATTTTTGCCAGACTTCGTCAGTCGATCACTATGCGAATTCGATTTGTCATTAATACGCAATCATTCGGACCGGAAAAAAATCTGTAATTGTTTTAAACATTTTCATTGATTAATTTGTTAATTTACACATTATTAAATGAGAGATTTACAATTAATTTTTTTATTTGTATTTATGAAATTCATAAAATAAATCGTGAAACTTGTGTTGTTTTCACTGCTATACTATTTTATGCAAGTCTACATATAAATAACACAAAATTATAGGATTATCGGAAGACATTACGAGAATCATAACTTTTCACTTTTGACAGCTCGACTTTTTTATTCGTTCGTTGATCAGTAGCAGAGCATAGACAAATCGGACGATTTATTGTCCTCGGACTTTTGGCTCGCCAATGGAGCGCTGGCATTAAGTATTATGCCTAATAACGTTCCCAAGTATCAAAACAGATGGAAAAATTGAGAAGTGGTGGGTAGGTACCACAAAGTAAAAAAAAAATCTATAAAAAAGATTTATTTTGAAGCTATGTTGCCACCCGTACTATAATAAATTTATAGTATTTGTACTATAATTTTGGTCCGAGTACTATGTACGATATAAAACAGATATAGTACGCCCAAAAACTATAATTTTCAATATCGGAAAAAATATGTAAAAACTACGGTACTGTTCGGTTATACGGAATACAGCGGAAAACGTATTTTGAAAATACCCGATATACTGGATTATTTGTTAGTTTGGGTTAGTTTAGGTTAGGTTGGGTTGGGTTAGGTTAGTGACGCACACTTAATTTTCCGCCCCTGTGGGGGGCGCTCCCATAAAGAGTGGTGCCTCCCAGCCGCTCGGTCTGATCTTGGTAGTCAATGTACCACTGGTTAGATGATTACGACCCTCGACAAAGCAGAACAATATTTAATAAATGTAAATGAGTCCCACAGTTTGCCTTGTCGAATGGTAGTGCTCCTCAAGGCGAGCTGTGGAGGAGATAAGTCGGTCACAGACCATGTACATATAGGTAATATGGTAATAGGGATAAATTTTAATTAAATATATGTTTAGGTAAAGGGTTAATTAAGGTAGATTAAATGTAAAATATGATTTGGCTTGTAAGGTAATTTTATTGGTAATATAAAATTGTAATATAACGGTTAATGTAATGTAATATGCAATGGGTTAGTTAAATAATAAAGCGAGACGTATGGACGGGCGTTAATAGTATATGGTAATTAATGTAATTAAGGTAATATTAATATTAATCATATTATGTACATCAATATCACTATATGTTTGGTTAATAGACTGACATCCGTCAACCGGATATAAACGTGTAGCATATGGCGGTATCGGTGTGAATAGGTATAAGAGTAGAAAAGATCGAGCGTCGGAAAAAGAAATGCGACCACCCCTAACTGAATAAAAAGGCAAGATTCTAAAATCCGATATCAGTCTGATTGTGGATTCCGGGGGTCGTCTCTGCGACGCTTTGTTGCCCCGGGACCCGCGCGATCTCGTCTGCATAACTAATTAGAAATAATTAAGTTAATGTTAAATAATT
Source organism: Rhyacophila brunnea (assembly GCF_057557595.1). Taxonomy (NCBI): domain Eukaryota; kingdom Metazoa; phylum Arthropoda; class Insecta; order Trichoptera; family Rhyacophilidae; genus Rhyacophila; species Rhyacophila brunnea. The sequence continues at coordinate 9,461,686 of NW_028232816.1, read as the reverse complement.
ATTTAATAATATTCAAGTTAATTTTAAAATAATTAATTAATAATATTCGAATTAATTTTTAATTAATCAGTAATAAATGTGGTTATTTTTGTGGACTTCGAGATATAAATAAATCAGACGTTTTCAAATGTTTTTTTTTAATTTCGAGATTTAAATAAATGACTTTTCATAATTTACTTGTGAATTTCGGATGCGAACAAATTCAGACCTTTTCCTTTTGGATAATTGTGGCTTGTAGACGTTAAATATTAATTTTGACATTCGACTTATTGTGATTGTTTAACGAGAATCTAGTTACATATAAACATTATTTCATTGACATTTGATTATAAACTTTTGAATAAAGGGTGACCATAAGTTAAATTGTGTAACAACATTGATAATATACCAGTTATGAAGTTTAACCAGTGTTTTCTTGAGTTATCGACTTTCTTTGTCTACCGTAACTACTTGGTTACTCCACGTCTACGAGATTCCTGCCTGTTCCTCCACATTAATGAACCTCCACTTCCAAGTGCCTGAGCTAGTCAGGAAGTCGGAGGCCTTCATTAGGTTAGGTTAGGTTAGGTTTGGTTAGGTTAGGTTAACCTAACAAATAATTCAGTTTATCGGCTCTTTTCAAAATGTGTTTTCCGCTGTATTCCGTATAACCGAACAGTACCAAAAGTACTTACTAAAATTTCGATATTTCCGTTCGTTAAATTGGTGCAAAGTACTATAATTACGCAATATAAAAAGATTTGGAGAACTTGGAAAAAAATTGCTTGAAAAACGTAAAAAATCGCTTGACTGGTTTAAAATGATTTTTTTTGAATTCTTCGGTAAGCATTTTTGGTCGGAAGAGGTACCTACCTAAATGAAAAGGGGTCTCGGAGTTTCTCAGTTTCTCGAATTCTTCGTTTTTTTCCGAGAAACAAAAAACCTATACCTACATTTTCAACTGATTCTGATGACAACGCGTACTATATTTTCCCCCCAAATACTATAATTTTGGAAGCTCTGTACTATAATTCCACTTTTAAAAGATGGCAACACTGTAATGAAGACGAAAATAAATTTTTATTAGCTTGCCACCCTTGCGCAGGTGTCATAATAATAGATTTAAAGTTAGGATGTAGTAACTACACAATTTTTGTTTTAAATATCTCGTGTGATCGCGATCTGCGAAAAATCAATGAAATGTCCACTCGCAAGGAGGTCCCATAATTTAAAAGAATATTCTCGGTGCGCTTTTCTATTTGTGATCTATTTTTGAATGACTATTTTAGGATCGGACAGCTTAGCACACTAACCTTACGGATCGACATTTTATTTGCTCTGTTTTATCAAATGTATTTATGATTCATCGTGTTATTGTTGAATCGTGATTATGTTATCTGTATTTTACTTATAATTGTTCGGCATCGCGTGAAAATGTGTATTATGGCTATTATGAGTAATACGATGTTTTATTGAAAAACGACAAACCCCGTATTTTGACATGTGAAAAAAATGCAGCTGTTGTCAGAGTGATACGGGATTATTTTACATGCTATTTACGTATCGCGCTGTTACCATTAACAGTTTATTAAATGAAAGAAACGCAAAGACACGTTAAAATGGCGATGACTGATTATATTATAAGGGAAAGATTGCCGGAGCTGCGACGTATGATTGACAATACGCATCTTAGTTATTTGGAAACCGATGACAGCCCGGAGAAATTGGATCAGCGGAAAAAACTGGAAGGTATGTGCGATATTAATAATGACTAATGGGAGAAGCATTCCAATAATAATTAATTTTTAAGCTTTTTCTGAACGGTTTTTCGTAAGAATGATTATTGACAGTCGACATCAATAAAATCATCCATGATTTCATTGCTGAATCCGCAAAGAATTTTGCAGGTAGTTGTACAAGGTAACTTCAGGGGGAGGAAGTAATGGTTCATAAATTTGGTGGTTTTTCTTAAATTTTAACTAAGCATTGTGAACTTTAGGTAAGTACCTAAATATACAGTATTTATTCCATACCGTAAAAAACAACCCCAAATTCACATTTGTAATTAATGTAGAAATTAAAATGAATGTATGTCAGACAAATTTATGCAATATAAAACAATTAATTGATACTTTGAAGTTAACTGCTCCAAAAAACCACACCATAAACACCTTGCACCATACCTGCGTTTTTATTCCAATAAATCAACTGCTAGTAGAAGATAGCGTGCCAGGATTATCGAATTGTTATTACCTTGGTAACTTTAGGAAATTGTCTAGCTAGACCAACTAGCGTTTCTCAACCTTTTTACACCTGCGGACAGTGACGTCCCGTGGGGGTAGGCAGATTGAGCGTCGCTTGGGGGCGGCAAATCGAGAGAATAATTTGGTATACTTACATAAAAAAACATAGCTACCTAAATTTAATAATAAGGAAAATACCTTTCCATTAAAAAAATCACCGGTTAGAAACAAAATGTATTACTTAATCAACATAAAAGTTTTAACAGGACTGTAATTTTTTGTCGTGTTCGCGATGTCTAGTTTACTTCTGTTGCTCTTCGGCATCCTTGGTAACCAGAAACTACACGTGCAGATTTACGGATAATTACAGTCTGATTTATTAACCAGTAAGCACGGAAATTGCGTTGGCCGTTGAAACTGAAGATGCAACCCTCTCTTACAGAGCGATTTAATTTTGTTTTCAGTGGTAAATATTTTGTTAGTAGGTATTGTATCCATACAACACATTTCTTAGATATTGGAATCATGAAAGGATGATAAAAAATACCGTATAAAAAGGGGCGGCATTTTGTCTAGGGACGTCACTGCCTGCGGACAATTGAAAATAGGAGAAATGTTTTGCACACCATTAACGCAGAAACAATTTTTTTAATTTATATGGTTACGTATAATAACGTCTGATCGCGATTGATTTCATCATGTAAAACCATTAATCTATTTTAAGAACAAAAGCAATGCACAAACAATTGCAGGTGCAAGGGTTTTGAAGATTTTATTGTTATCTTTAGCATATGCATTTGGACGCCAAAAATTCACAAACCACCAGAAAATTTCTGCTGACCAAGGTAATACAATTCGATAATTTGCGCGTGATACATTCCTTTCGCGGTTCGTATATTGGAATAAAGACACTGGTCTTAAGCAGGTGTATCATGGGCCCTATGTTTGTATGTGAAGCATCACTAATTTCTATGATTGGAAATATCTTCGGAGCAGTTACCCGAAACTGAAGCACATAAGTGTGCTTTGAATGAGTTTACATGACTTTAAGTGGGAGAGAGGAGCATGTAGACAAAATTTAAAGTTGTAACAGTAGGTAATACAAGACTGCTGAACAATCAAGTGGAGAGATGTTCATATTCGTAGTATGACACTGCAAATACTCTAAATGCAACAAAATTGTGCTTTGGCCACCAGGTTGGACGTTATTAATAAATAATATGAGTTGGATATTAATAAATAATATAAGCTTAATTGTACTGAGTAATATTGATAATCTCATGTTCCTACACAGGCTATATTATGGAGTATCTATGTTTGGTGCCTCACGAGAACAAGTTCTATCTGCCGGAGACTGCGGAGGTGTTATCGCGAAGCGCCATGGCCGATTGCGACTTCAGCGGTTACCGCCTGGCAAGGGGGTGGGCGGCCCTCGCCCGTTACGCCGCCAATCTACTCGCCCAGCCGTGGAGGAAGGAATACCGCACTATCAGAGTGAGTTATCTACTGATTTTTTCATTCTAGATTTCAATGAGAGAATCGTTTATGAATGTTTCGCAGGGTAAAGGAGAAGTATTTTAACTACAGTTGCGCCATATAAGACATGATACTAGAAGCATTCAAAAAATATTGGATCTTTGTTTTTCCCGCGGAAACGGGAGATCTTCTCTGTTGACGAGATGGACGGTACTTTCAGTGCTTGCATTAATTTTTTCCCGCCATAAGCAATGTTTTCATTTGGCAAAGTACACTAACATTCTTACTATCCAAACTGCTCTACACTATCTGAGTCGGTGAAGTATATGTTCGCATGCATATTAAAGTCGAGTTGAGTCATCGAAGGTGGAATTTTTCTTTCTCACTTGCCCAAGTGTCATTTTTATCACTTGTCTCGCTCATTTTTGAAACACGTGATGATGAAACAAAACAAAAAATAGCTTAATATGTGGTATCATATGAACAGTACCACTACAGTATGACTTCTATATCAAGTTTTCTACATCATCATGGTCGTTTCTGAAACTAAAACCATCCCCCCGCGTTTATTTTCCCGCTAATACATTCCCTGTGGCCATAATTGAAGGGGTTATTGCAAGACAATGATATGCCACCGAAACATAGTTTGGAGATATGAGCAATTTAATGTTCTTGTTCGTTCACTATTGTAACAGGAAAAATTACTATCCTCATTAAAATGTTCGATATATCTCACATCTAATTATTCTGTTTGGAGCAGAAGGCGTGGATGACTGACCGATAAGTAAAACATAAGTGTATGCCCTGGGAATTGGTTTTCTTCAAAGTCATAGCTATGTGGCATGTTTTTTTATTTTTTATTTTATTTATTAAGGAAAACAAATAGTTACATATTGATTACAGAAATTTAAAATATAATAATAAAAAGTTAATGCAACCACATAATTATCGATATATGCGATAACCCCTTCAATTCAGAGTGTGTTTGATATTGCATTTAGTGTTAATAGCATTAATACTAAATGAATATTTTAGTATGGCGTATGATCTCCCAAAAGTGATGCATTTTAATAATATTAATTGTGATTATGTGCCCATAGTTATATAGTGGTTTCTACAAACACGAAGTGGAGGGTTCAGGGATGATGGGCGGAGGGGTGATGCTTCGAGCTATGGGATACCGAGGAGCTGATGGATGCCTCTCGCTCGATGGTCCCGTTTGTCCCGACCAAGTGGCGGCCGTCTCCAGAGATTCACTCATCGCTTATGTTGAGTGCCAAGTGAGTTCACACGATTATTCAATTTTTGATTTGCGTATGAGGGAAGATTTAGTCGAATGGCAGTTGATGTTTCAGATGTATGACATATACCAATTTTGTGAATGTTTATTTAAATGTTCAAAATAATGATGGTTGCATGTATTTCATTGCCGACTTATGGGCAGCGTTCGTAACATTGCCTTTCCAGCTGATATGCAGCATGGGTCTATATTACACGGATGAAGGGATGAAAGGGTATGTGGTGATAAAGTCGTAGTCACTTTTTTATTCATCGATACAAGAATAAATAAATACAATGATAAAGATGACAGAGTGATGTTGTACTCGCGGGTACAGATATACTGATGAGACTGATGTTATCGATAGATTAATCGGATCATGAGATTGGACTCAATTGGACTCAATGACGGTTGACTGCCGAGTGACTCGTGATGACCAGTGAGTCGAGTGATGGACTCGAGATGAGTGACGAGTTATGGATCGTCCTTGCTATTTATACAAATGCAGTCCATACATTACAAGAGACATTGTCGCAAATAAACAAATAGTTATAGACATTAGACACTTTTGATCAAGGTGATGATTTTGGAAATGCTGACAATTGCTTCCGCTTCTTTGTTTTGTTTCGACAACAAAACGTAAATATTAAAGTGTGTCACGCTTGTAATGCTGAGTGATATGATTGCAACATGCACATTTCGAAAGCTTCAAGGCACTGACTTTTATCCGGTGGCCTTGAGTTTAATTCTGGCTGAGATTACAAAACGTGTGATTTTCTGAAAGTTTGGATGTTTATGTGATTGTTTCAATTCTGCTACTGCAATACTGTTTTTTTAATTCAATAGTATGGTCCCTGGTATCATACAGACTGAAACCTTAGTATATAATGGAATGTGCTATCTCCAAGGGTACTCCGTTTACTTTGCAGGGTTTGTCAATTAATAGGAGACTCGTTTGTACTCATGTGTTTTGGCTTATTTGTTATTCAGGTTTAGGATGTATTTGTAGCAGGCCTCCGTTACCCTATTAATGAGTATTTGCAAATCTTCCTGACTATCAGCAATGAGCAATTTTTGGAAATAGATGCCTCGTATTTAGGCCCCGTCGAGCCGAGATGGTTTTCTGCTACATATTACGTATGGCCTTATATTGGAGAGGGTCCAGAAGAAATTTTTGAGACTCCTTTACTTTCGGTTGTATGAATATTATACGTGGCTCTATCCGACTGACTTTCTCTTAGGTATGCTTACATACTGTAGCTTAAAGTTTAGAAGGGATCTTTATTTAGCTGCATATTTTTTCCGACTTATACGCGGCGTGGTGTAAATGGAAATTTTGCCATTATTGTTCGTATTGGCTTGTGTGTCTCTGATAATTATCTATAACATCGGGGGGCATCCGTTGTTTGTTCTTCCAAGGTGCAGAACTAACCGGCCATTAGTAATGCCAATTGGGAGAGCAATGACTATGTTTTATCAAATTACTTAGAATATTGATATATTCCACTTACGTGAGGTGAATTTAGGTGGACGTTGTTTTATAAGTTTTTAAGATAGGGTCTATCAACCTAGTTCACTCTGTGTGCTTCCATGTACTTTTATTTTTATTATTTTATTATTGTATTATTTCTCATATTATCCTGTATTTTTATTTGAAAATTGTTAACACTTTATGTCATATTGTGAACGCTTTGAATTTATAATTTGTCATGCTCATTATCATCAGCCTGAATCTATTCACTGCTGAATGAAGACCTCTCCAAGCTGATTGCCACGTTCTTCCGCAGAACTTTATCATATCATCGATCCAGTGGCCTTGTCATGCCATGCCATGTCATGTTCATTATTACGTAAAATAAATAAATTTGGATTTGGTTTTTATTGCGATTATTTTATGGTGTTTTTAGATTATGACGCAGATCTGGGAAGAGGTGGCTAAGCACGGCTCGTGCAGCTGGTGGGAGGTAGCGCAGTGGCGGGAGGGTGGCGCTGGGGACGTCAAACAGGCGGTCAACGCCCTCTTACACACCAATACTTCTCACAAAGGTAAAATTATTATGTATCAATCAAAAAACATCTGTTTTTTTTGTTATCTGGGTTAGCTGCTATTAATAATAATTTAACTGATAAAAGAATGTAATAAAAAGTGATTGAAAATGTTGGTCTGCATACCTGTATTCAATTTATATCAGGCACACGCGAGATAAACTAATAGAGATAAAATATTTTCTAATAATATATCTCTATTAAATAGGTCAGTGGTCGGCAACCAGTGGCCTGCATGATGCCTAAATGTGCATTTCTTGCAGCCGATAAATGGTTGATGAATTATTCGAATAAAATTATTGACCAAAATCTACATCATTTTATATGTTACTAATTTGTCGCCGCAGTTGGCTAACAAACACAAAAAAGACATTTTGTTGATACTATTGGAGATTGCATACTGACTGTTTATGTAACCTTTTAATGTAAACACCAGTGTTGTGCCAAGACAAACTAGATTGCGAAAATTATAACTTGAAGTGTCATGGGCGCCGTGCCGTCGTGGTGTTGCGATATATTATGAAAGGATTGCTAGTATTAGGGGATTTTTTCCCCCTACTTTGGTTCAGAATGTGAATATCGAATACAATACCAGACGACAATATTTTCCAATCTATCAGGATATTTTTAGTTATATGGTAACACTTAAATGTCAAAGAATATCTACTTTAAATGCATTGGAATGAATTATGTAAATGATTTTATAATTAAATACCAAATTGATTCGGTTACAATATGAATCAAATACCCTCAAAAGATAGTATAGTACATATCAATGTATTTCCATTTACATTAGGCTAATGTTTTGGTTATCCTTTTTTAGATATTTACTCAAACGTGAAGTTTCCTGAGGCTAGCATCACGTCGAGCCAAAAGGCAACTATGCATCAGCGAGGTCACTCGATGGACGGCCACTCTGGGTCGAGAGGCCGCGGTGAACTCCGCTCGGAAGACCGTGTGGATTCGGTGCCCCCTCTCTCCAACGGTCATGCAACAGGCCCCCTTCCTCCCCTAGTCTACAACACGAATCGCTCCTTTCCACCAGACTGCCGCAGGGAACCGAACTCGTACTATTACTCCGATGGCTTGCCTCGTCCTGTGGAAAACTTTCGCGGACAAGAATATCAAGCTCCACCGCCGATGATGCCTGCATACGGTGCCATGCCGCCGTTTTATTACGGACCGATGCCTGTCCATCCGTATGTCGCGGGGCCTGCCTTACTACCATACCCTACAGTAGAACCGATGATGAACGGATACCGATCCGGACCTATCCGTCAAGTATATTATCCGTCCGTTCCGACTGGGCGGCTGATTGAACTCGACCAACCGGTGGAAGCTCCGCAAATGCGTCGACCTGAACGAAACTCTAGTTACAACGGAATGGACGGCCATTCGAAGCGACAACGCGACATTGCACGGCACGATTCTGATAGAAGAAATGGAGCTACGGTCAAAAGTCCAGAAGGCGATCCGGACAGGCGCTCCGGACGTCTTCCCGAAGCTCCGGTATCGGTGCCTCGCTCTGATACGCAGCCTTCGCTGAGCCGAGCCCGAGAAGATGGCACAGGAACCTTCGAGAGTTGGGACTACGTCTTCAGAAACCTGGAGACGCAGGGCTACTCTAAAGATCTCGGTGAACGCGGAGATATTCTATCGCCGCAGCCCGACAGAGAGACCAGGACTGCCGGCAGACCAGATCCAAAGAGGTACCTTAACATCTCACGATGCCAGATTTATTTAACTACACTTGAATCCATGATTCATAATGGCTGATTGCTTTGTTACTTACAATTAGGGATTGCAATACTGAATGAAAATACCAATACCGGTAATTCGGTATTTCCTATTCGTAAAATAATTGAAAAAAAAATAGAAATACCTAGGTAATTAAATTACCAATAAATATTATAATATAATGTGTAAAAATCTCTTTAAAATATTAATATTTTATAGCATGTGTAGCTGAAAGAACTGGGATAAAATAGTTGCCGACTTTCATTTTACATATTATTATGTATCTGTTTTGACCATTTTCATAAATCAATCAACACGCATGAAATTTAGTTAATTTAAAAAGGAGTCGTAGCAATCCTCTGCATAATAAATTATTTAAGTATCAAAATTTGGTCTGCTTTGTGTATTATCTGGGGTTTTACTTCAAAATATTTTAAAGTAAAAAATACCTAAGAGCCGATTCTCATGGATGGCATGCAAACCCAAATAAATTTAAGAATAAATGAAATTTAACAACATTACGAATGAAGGCTTCCCCTAGGTCCTTCCATTATTGTCATGCCCCTAGTTCTTCACCATGTCCGGAAACTTGTACGTATGCAGTTCGCCGTATCACATTTCACCGTGAAATGTTGTATCGGAAATATTTATGGCCGTATATTAAAGACCGTTCAACCTCTTTGGGTCGTATAGTACTGATATAAAATTCATGTCTAAATTAAACACGGTTCTTGTCGGTTTACAGAGAGCAATCAGCAAAGAAATTTTGAAAACAGCCAATATACTGGATTATTTGTTGGGTTAGGTAGGGTTTTCATTCTTGAATTTATGAATTTTTCCAAAATCAGACATGAAAATTGAATTAGTGATCATATTGAATCTAATAAAATTGGAGACCGTATAGTATACGGTCATCTCTTTCCGATAAGGAAGCTCGCGGCGTACTGTGCCACGGTGAAATGTTTTACGTACAATTTACATGTAACTGTTCTTCATTTCTGTCTAGTTTCGGCGAACTTGATGAATATGTCGATTCAGCGTGTTACGTGCCCCTCAGATACCACCGTATGACTGCATTTATGGTTTTTTGTGTGATTTTTCCGCATTTTGCCCTGCACACACCTTTTCGTGCCATGATGCTCTATGCTTAATATTTTGATTGGTCATGCATTGCCAGGCAAAATTGAAATAGATGCTTCACATCGTCACTGTTGGGTCCCGTGATACGCTCGATTAAGACCGAGTGTGGTGCAGGACGGGTTTTGGTTTGGAGGGATTAACTTCAATGTTCATGTCAATGCATGAAAATAAATAACATTAATGTTATATTTATTTATCGATAGGTATCATCGCACCACAGTGGATCTCGAAGACGGGTTACACGCTATTGAACTGGAGAAGAAGTCTGATGAAGAAGCGTACAGAACCGCCAAAGTCAACGAAACACTTCTCAAAATAAAACAAGAAACCGAGGCCAAAGCCATAAGAGCCGACGCCAGGAAAAGAGTCCTAGCCGATGAAAGAGAGAAACGAAAGTCCACATCCCGGGACGGGCCTCCTGTCAATCCGGTCGGCGATATCAACACGGATTCGGAGGTCTCCGATCGATTGAGGCTGATTTCTAAGGAAGACGCCAGAGATAAGAAGGAAGCAGATAAAAGTGTCCGACGGGAGATTCACAGTGAGTTTGTGGTCGATCCGGACCGTTCTGATGGCCGCAAGATACGGAAGAGCATAGTTAAGTGTCTTAGTTCGGATGCGGACAAGAACGCCAGGAGAAAACTGTCAACGGAACGCGTGCCTCAGCTGGCGCCTATTCCTAAGAAGAATCACACCCCGCCAGGTGAATATTATGTTTCGTCTGTAGAAATAACAGGTATACTCCCAAGTTTTGTTAATATTTCTCCCATCGAGAGCTTAAGAGACACTGATACTAAAATTTGATGAAACGTAAATACTGGTAAATCTAATGATATTATAACATGGTTTATCAAACATAATTTATGAAAAATTAAATGAACTACAGTAAAACCTCGTTAGTAAGCATTGGCGGCCTTAGAACCGAAAAACTGGTAGGTCAATTTTGAATATATTAATTTAATTTGCCTTTTCGTTGTATACTTAAAAGACGTATTGCAAATTGACTTTTTATACATTATATAATAAGTGCTAGAAATTGTTATAGATAGGTAACTACTTACCCTTCAAAAAATGTCCATTTTTCATAACGCCAACCCATCGTAACCGAAATTGCACACAACGCGTTATAATTTTTTGTAAATTAAGTCCACTTTTCGTTCGTTACTTTTTGAAAAATCATCAATCACACGATTATAAAAATTGTCTATTTTTCCCACATATTTTTTTTCAATACTGAGCATTGCAAGAGCGGTCAGTCTATCTTGGCCCATCGTATTGCGTAGAAAGGTTTTTATTCTTTTGAGAGTAGAAAAACATCTTTCACTTTCAACTGTTGTCATTGGTATGACGCAAATAAATTGGAGAACTTTGATCGACTCGGAAAATGTTTTGTTGAAATTATTGCTGAGTAAAAAATGTAGAAGAGAAACTGCACTATTAGCGCCATGCAAATCATCTCGTTGATAAAACACCAATAATTCATTTTTTAACTTGGTTATGTTTATTTCTTCTAACTGTTTTACCAAATTTACTTGACTTGTGGGATTTTTTTTTTAAAATCAGTGTAATTTTCTTTATTGAACAAATCGGATATAATGAGATGATCGTTGGATGTGAATCGTGCTTATATTTCCACTATAATTGTATCACAGACTTCAATTGCTACTGCGTTGCTATTGTCATCTATCCGTCGCTTTTTATGATCACCCGTTGCACAGCTGGAATTCGGATTAGTGCTAGCTTCATTTCTGATTTCGGAAATATATTTTTTAAAATTATCGATGTATGTTCTTATCTTAATAGCGTCTAAGTTTCTTTTTTGCATTTGTTTAAATACAATTTGACAATGAGGCATTATTTTGTGAAAAAAAGTCAACCAATAAATAAAAGTGTTTTTTTCCAAATTATTTATTAAGTTTTGGGCTTGACTTAGGGTATTGGTGTCATTTTCTCTGTCCAGTATTGAATTTAAACACTGTAAAATGTCTTCTCGGTACAAAAAAACTGTCTCCACACATTTAGCATTGAAGCACCATCTAGTTGAAGCTGCTTTCGGTAGACGCACTTTGACGAATTCATCTAATATTTTCGTTCTTTTTGGTGATCTCGAAAAAAAGACGGAAAATGATTGGACTGTGGCAAAAAAAAACTTTCAGACCAGTGGTTATGGTGGATGCTTTTTGCAGAACTAAATTAAATTGATGAGCATAACAGTGGATGTACTCCGGCATGTACCTGCCTAATATCTTCGCTTGTAGACGTTTATCATAGTTAAATGTCTCATTCTTTATTTCGTTTAAAATATAATCCAATGAATTAGACATTTTGTCTCAGTTCAAACAAATAAACCGTCGTAAATTCCACAAAAATTTGTGTGTATATTCGTATAATAACTGCACCAAAAACTATTTACATACGTTTAAAACACCCAAAGACATTCGTCGAAACTTGTCAACTGTCAGAAAAAATATATCATACAATAATTTCCGACGTGGCAGTAGCAATGGACCATAGTCGACTTTATCATTCTGTTTCACATAATTAGCTGAAAATATTTTTTGTTTCACACTCGGACAATGGCCGAGAGGCATATAATCCACGCATCCTTGGAACTTAAAGCGTCGAATATTGTTTTATATCTTTCTTTGTCTAATGTATGAAAAATGAGAGAGAAAATTTTATAAAAATTCTCAGTTTGGGTCAAAAATTGAATCGCCGGACATTGGCGGCGAATTATCGCCCATCGAGAATACAAAACAAAAACACAGCGTACGCCTTATAATTTCAAATCCACCGATTATTATTATATGACATTGTACATATTATTAATATTATTATGTCGATTGTAAGGTATTTATTTTGGGAGGACAATGACCGAATGACCTAATGGGAGAGCCGCGTATGTTAGTAAGAACACTGATAATTTGAAATTCACCATAATTCGAATTTTTCGCGAAAAAAAAGTCCCTTGAGCATTATTTTCATATAAAACCATACCTTAACCTTTTCCACTCGAAATTTTTTTTATAGGTACATACCACCCACTCGAGACTTTTTTCCGTAAAAAGCATAATTTCAATATAAAACATTTAATTGGTGAAAAAAATGTAAATTTTTTTTTTTTTTTATTTCTATAAAATAGATTTATAATGAATATACTGTACTTATTTTAAGTTTATTTATAATTCTTCATTGTGTGGTATTTCACAAAGCAATCTCCAATATGTAATCCTGGCTTATCACAGAATCGTAATGAAATAGCGGTATGTAGAGAAGTGGCTATAAAGTCTAAATCGTCCATACATATAGTTATGACTGTAAATATGATCCAAATGATTTGCCTTCAAATACACTTGTAATATAAGCAGCCGACTCGTAAATTTTCTAAATTAGTTTCGGGCTCATAACAACTCATTCCCAGTGCGGTACACATTATCAAAAGATTTATCAAAAAATAATAAATCGATACGTAATAATTTTCATTTGACTCATTAGAGTATTTCACATTATATTTGTAAGGTTCTGAATCGGCATAATATAATAGTAAGTATTGTCATCAAAAACAGTCTATTCAAATATAAAACTGTAAACTATACGAGACGCCCCTGCGCAAGCGAGAACCAATAAAAAAAATAAACACACTTCAAAATCATGCGTGACAAACACTTCAATTCACTCTACTCTGGGAACGTTCAATAAATAAAATTTATGTGACAAAAAAACATTGCTTGCAAGCAAGCGACCTACGAATAAAAAAAGAGAAGATTCCGATAAAAATACTATGTAGAAATTACGCACGCAGTATTCTTTTGCTGACTTCTTTCTCAGATAAATGTAATAACCTATTATTATTCATTCTAACTTGATTGAAATCGCATTATAAAAATTGCTGAAAATATTACAAAAAATAACTTTATTGGCATGCCGCCGCTACGGCGGCACTCGAGTAATACGGGAAACTTCTAATGCCGCCGGTATGGCGGCACTCGAGTGTTAAGGGTTAAATTCGAATTTAGTAATTCGAAATGATTTCAGAGCCCTGGCATATAAAAATATTCAATAAATCGTAATAAAAGTACATTATTTTATGAGCCAGTCATTGAAAAATGTGACAGACATTTCTTACAACATCAAAACTTACTTATTTTATGAAGCTAATAAAAATAATCCTGACATTTTATGACCCATTGACACACACAGCGGTATGTCATCAAAGTCACAACTGCACTCCACTCATAGGAAAAACAATAACTCACATGTTTCTGGGCTGTAGTTATTTAATTGTTGAATGTTTATTGGTTTTTCACATAGTTTTACTAGACAACCAATGCCAAACAATTGTATTGACAAATTGGAAAAATAAAAAGTATTTTCTAACTACTGTCCGACAAGAAGATCTAGGGCCTAGGCAATAACCGGAAGTCGCTAGTGCAGCTAAAAGTTGGACGAGCTTGTTAGTTCACAGTTTTAACACGTAGCCAAGAAGATCCTGTTGGACAGTACATGGTAACTTTAATTTATGGATTAATGACACATGGTATTTGCACAGATTTTAATTTGAAAGAATTGTATCGGAAATTTAGTAGGCAACTTAGACTATAGATACATCTAGACGCCACCCATTGCATTGCTAAATGAAGCTTCGTGCCGTGCTTTTGGTTTGTGGCTGAGCGAACGCATTCGTATTCAAATGTTCGAGACCATAGACCATTTCGCTAGTGCTCGCACTGGACGCTCTAGTTTTTCTATCTATTTTTTTACGTTATATAGTATTTTTAAGCGGTCAAAATGCAACCATTACGTAAAAATATTCATAATTTAAGTTATTTTAAAGAAACACGGTCACTTGATATTAAAATATATAATAATATACAAATAAATTATCACGAACATGTATCAACTTACCCATGAAACGTAATACCACCTTCTTGCTTATCAGTACGGCTACCACATTTTTTTAATACAACACACAGAACCATCTTTTCTACTTAATTAACTAAAAATATTTACCACTGACTTTATGTTTAACACAAAAAATAGCTATTTTAGCAACACGGTTATCGACGCATAGTTAAGCAATAAGGTAAGATTTGGCGGCTACACCGTAGCAAATCATCTCCCAAATCTGTAAACCTTTTATCTTACTCTAGCGCGTGTCGCAGAGATTATAAGGGTGCCGAATACTTTCTCACTCGCACTTATGCATCGTTTTTGTTCAGGCCTTGGTAGGCAACATACATCTATGATCAGAAACGAAATTAATAAAAAGCAAAAAAAATTAAAAATTTCAAATTTTTAATATTTCCCCCCCGTACATTTCATATTTCGTAAATCGATTTTTTTTCCGGTCTCATGGCATTCGTATTAACGAGGTTTTACTGTATGTTCATACCAGTGGTAGTTTATTGAATTTTATTCAGTTCTTTGATGGTGTTATTTACTAAGTCGTATGCATGAAATTAATGTAGCTATCTCACTCGAACTAAATACTGGTCAAACTGCTTGTTAACGAATGCTATAAAAATGTAAACGTCACAATGTGGACATAATGCAAATAGCTGCCTCCTGTCCTGTAAGTCAGTGCTCCGCAACCAGTGTGCCGTGAGACGATGCTAGGTGTGCCGCGGTGCAATAGCCAAATTTGCGTACATGGATGAACTTAATAAAACAATGCGTGTCAGAATGAAAATATATTGACGTGCTCTGATAAATTAGCAGAATTCAAAAATAAACTCGAACTTTGGCAGAAGGATCTCTACAAATATTCCAAAGGAACTACCAGACCACCATTGAAAACTAGCAATCAATTTTGGATCCGTCTCAAAAACATTTAACTTTGCAGCAAAAGAAATTTCATCAGTACTTTCATAGAATCAATGCGACTGGATACGAAACCCTTTTGCAACCAATGCCGAAAATTCTATAGAAGCGCTTTTCCTATAAATTCGAGAGGAATTTGTTGAATTGATAAATGACGGGACGCTAAAACTGAACTTCGCCGATGTTCCATTGGTTATTTTCTGAATTTCCGTTAATAAAAAATATTCGGATTTCCGACAAAACTATCGCAGTTCAGCTTCCATTTTCGAGTCAAAAAAAGTCGCCTGCGGCGCTATTCTACTACTATAGTATTAATATTTTAAGACATCTTATTGTAGGATACAATTTATTATTATTGTGTCAATACTCGACAAATAATTATTCGTAACCTGGGGTCCCCCTTCAGGATGTGGGGTCCATGTTTTGGTGTATAAATTGTTTTACGTGCGGTGTG
Organism: Rhyacophila brunnea; assembly: GCF_057557595.1. Lineage (NCBI taxonomy): Eukaryota > Metazoa > Arthropoda > Insecta > Trichoptera > Rhyacophilidae > Rhyacophila > Rhyacophila brunnea. The sequence continues at coordinate 9,445,512 of NW_028232816.1, read as the reverse complement.
CCGCGGAATTCTGGGTAGACCTTTGGTGTGCCGTGGGTGGGAAAAGGTTGCGGAGCACTGCTGTAAGTGACATCCAAGTGACAGTGGTATCGGCAAAAATGAATTTACTATAACCATTTTTTTTTTGTAGGTTAGTATCATCATCACTAGCGTTTGCTGCATACATTGAGAGCCTCATTAATTTTGTAGATTCTGCATAGCTTTACTACAGCAGTATGTTTACAAAACATGTACATCTGGGATTCATGATTCATACTCTAGATGCAATGCTCCTGTAATTCGATTGCACTTAGTACATATTATATTCACTTACGATGTCATAAAAAATGCAATATTTTCCCGGCTTTGCTATTAATATATTAATTCTGTTTGGTTTTATGTCATATTTTTCTTAGATTATTACAGTATGAATTCCTCTGGGTGGCTGTGTAAGCTAAAAATTAACATTGTAAAAAAAAGTTTCTTGATTTTACAGTTAATCCAACACTTGTGTTATTGCTACCAATTTAAATGGAGAATTTGCAATTAGTGTACGAGGGTGGGTCAATAATTCCTTAGAAAAAAGCATTAAAACAGGTTTTATTTTTGTATTTTTTTTTTATTTCTCAACATAATTTCCTTGGAGCTCAATACACTTGGTTAGACGTTTCTCAATTTTTTTTAAACCGTCAGAAAAATAAGTTTTCGGAAGGTCCTCAAAATAAGCATTTGTCCGATCGATGACTTCTTCATTTGAAAAAAAACGTTGTCCACTTAGCCATTTTTTTAAGTTTGGGAAAAGGAAAAAGTCACTGGGGGCTAAATCTGGCGAATACGGTGGGTGGTCGACCAATTTGAACTTCAATTCTTCAATTTTAGCCATTGATCGTAAACATGTGTGAACACGGGCATTGTCCTGATGAAAGAGGATTTTTTTCCTGTTTAAATGAGGCCGTTTTTCTTCAATTTTGTTTTTTAGCTGGTCCAATAAAGATGCATAATAATCCCCTGTTATTGTTTTTCCTTTTTCCAAATAGTCAACGAAAATAATTTCACGTGCATCCCAAAATACAGTAGCCATAACCTTACCAGCTGATTTTACGGTTTTCGCCTTCTTTGGACATGGTTTGCCTTCGCAATCCACTGCTTTGACTGTTCTTTCGTCTCGGGAGTATAGTGGTGTATCCATGTTTCATCTACAGTCACAAAGCGACGAAAAAATTCATCCGGATTGCGTTGCATGAGCGACAACAGGGCTTTAGAGGCCACCACCCTACTGCGTTTATTGTCGACTGTGAGCAAACGCGGCACCCATCTTGCAGAAATATTTTTCATGCCCAATTTGTCATGTAAAATAGAAATGACGCTACCTTTTGAGATCCCTGTAACCTCAATTATCTCACTCAACTTTAATCTTCGGTCACTTAACACCATATCGTGGATTTTATTGATCATTTCTGGTGTAGTCACCTCTACAGGACGTCCTGAGCGTGGTTCATCCTTTGTTGATGTACGACCACGTTTAAATTCATTTAACCAGTTATAAATAGTTGCAAGTGAAGGAGCAGATATGCCGTGAACTAAATCCAACTCATTTTTTATTTCCTTTGCTGTTAACCCTTTTATATTAAAATGTTTAATAACAACTCTAAACTCAATTTTCTCCATTTTCCATTTTTCCACAAGCAAATTTTTTTTTTAAATGTACGAGAAACACACAACAACCCGACCAATCTGATTGAAACTTCGCAGCATACTGAATCGGTAGTGCCGCTGCATGAAAACAAACCGCTTGCAGTACTAGTCGCGCCACCTGTCGGCTTTTCTAAGGACTTATTGACCCACCCTCGTAACTAGGTACACCTTTTTAACAGTAGAGTAATAATAATTTGTGTGAACTGTATGTATAGATCTACCATCATAAATTGGCATTTCAGCGAGGGCGCTAGTATGACATTGAGAATATTACCATAACTAACAAAAAAATGGTAATTTATAATTTTTTATTGGTAGTAGATTTCTGTACAAATATTATGCAATCCATAATTCGAGAAACATGTTGTAAAATTAAATGGCATTTGTAACAAATTTATCCTCGATAGACAATTTTAGTTTCAAATTCGACCGGCTGCCAACTTACGATGGTAGATCTTTACTTTAAAATATTATTTCTGCAATCGCAAAATTACTATATTATTTTTCTGTTTCTTTGTTTCAGTGCATTCAAATCACGTCAGGCGACTGTCGGAAACGGATGAAACTGTCGATAAAGAAGCCGCCCCGAGCAAATGGGAGTGCGCCACTTGCACTTTCTTAAATGCCGGCAAGAAGAAGGCTTGCGACATGTGTGGCAAGTCTAAAAAGTGCGGTGTGGAAGCTCTGCCCCTCACCAGCGGGGGCAAGGAGTGCCCAGCTTGTACCCTCGTGAACCGCCGCGAAGCAACTACATGTGCAGCCTGCGACACCAACCTACAGAACTCACCCACTTATATCTGAACTCGATTTCAAATTTTCTTTAACGACGAATTGATGGATTACCTATGGGTATTTGGATATATCCGTTGTAAACTGTGTACTGTTATTGAGAAGTACCAGAATGTGGTAGGAGCGTATTCCATCAGGGCAGCTTTTTAGTGGCTGGCACTCGAAGTGGCGTTTATAATTGTAGTCATTATAATATAACATCAATATGTTCTAAACTAACCAAGTATCTAAATTAAAACTTGAAGAAATACTTATTAATTCTATTGCAAGTTAGCCACTTGAAGTCATCATAGAATATTAATTTTTGATAGGAACATAATAGGTTGATCGGTGAAATTGAAAGTCTTTTTGAGAGTTATGTTTATTTTACACTTTAAATCAATGTACAGTAAAACCTCGTTAATACGAATATGTTATTTCGCCGTAAATCAATATTTTTGCGGAAATTCATAAAATCTATTTATAGCAACACTATATTATTTTACAAAATTAAAACAAGAAAAAAACTTTTTTCAAAGTTTTACTGTATTTTTGCCATGCATTTTGTATTTAGGAATTCGATTTTTTATCGTTTTTCAGTCCTTTCAATTGACGGGGGTTTTACTGTATTGGTGGTTACCAAATATGACATTACTATAACATTATTAACATATAAATTGTAGTTTTCGGTCATATTGAGCATCTGAGGTGTCTATTTCCAATTCTATAATTTATCGTCAAAACCTAACAAGAAGTAAGTATGTATGTATTTTATAGCTATATAATTTGACTCAATATCTACACCTCTTACATAAAATGCCGGACCTGCGTTTTTGGCTATTTTTGACTATTGCCTTTTATTAAATAATTTTGAAGATACAACAATGATAATCTGATAAAAAAAAGAAAAATAACTAAAAATTACTATTTCAGCATTAAAAATTAAAATTGTGGTGTCATTAAGATTTATTAAAATCGTACTACCGAAAAGTACATAGAAGGTGTCGAAATGATCAACCTTCCAAAATCCGTCAAAGGCATACGAAAAATCTAAATTAAAATGACATGTCCAATTCTATTTTGCTCATATTTATTGCAATTTAGTGTTATTCGGGTAATATAAATGGGCATATTGTTTTTAATTTGAATATACATTGAAAAAAAGCCAACGTTAAAATCAACCATTTACTCTTGAAACACAAAAATGTCATTTTGCCACCAGTGGCGAAGGGTGGAGGAAAGCTGTTAAGATCCGACATAAATAGTGCACATTAAACTTTGTCAGTCATTTGTATTTGTTTTTATTGAACTAAGGCTACAATTTACAGATGGTTAGTTTTTAAAAATAAATTAAACCTTGCCTAAACGAAACCATAATTGTTTTGGTATGTTATGGGTGATTCGACAAAATAGTGCACACTTTTTCATTCATACTTATTAGTTTTCGATAAATTAAGAATACATATTACACATGTTGTTGGTTAGTTTATTAAAATTCATTAAGCCCTGCCTCGACCAAACCATAGTAGATATAAAAATATTATTCTATCTATAAAATATCCAAAATTATCTATGATATAATGGCATAATTTTAGATATTTTATAGATAGACGATTATTTTTTGACTATTATCTATGATGGCTTGGTTTTCGCAGTGTTTAATTGAATTTAAAAAAATCTAACCAACACCATCTGTAAATTATTGTAGGCTTAGTTTAATGAAAACAAATAAGTATGACTGATAATGTTTATTGGGCACAATTTATATCAGTTCTTAACAGCCTACCTCCACCCTTCGCCACTGTTTGCCATATATATATTGAATTGTGGACATGTCCAGTATTTGGGAAGAGACGCCTCATTGAATTCATATTCAAGTCAGTAGAATACAATTACTAATGCAATTTTGAGATTTATTAATTTGTTATACTTAACCAGATTTTTTTTACAAAAATATAGAGTTTTTATAATGTGAAGATTTTTTTTTTTTTGTATTTTTGCAAGGATTTGATTTTGTAATAATTTATTGATGTTATGTTTTTCGAAAGCACAATAAAAAATGATTCTTATTTATTTTGTAGAAACCGAGCGGCTCAAAATTTGCACAATAATTAATAAAGAAAATATATATTCTATTTAAAAAAAAGAAAAAAAGATTGTGTGAACCACATTTTTAGAAATGAGTTTTTTTCTAATAGAGTCTAGCATTGTTGATAAAGACATTATACACACATAAAACTTATGCTAGCATATTATGAATACAATTTAATAATATAACATAATATATTAGGAATTATGTTATTGTCTATTGTACACATTCAAAAAAAAATCTATGAAAGTAGTGAAATTATAATAATAAATTTATTATTATAATTGCTAAAGCAGGGTTGATTATTGTAACATTTTTTTTTAAATTTAATTTTCTTCGGTTATTGATGAATTTTTTTTACTGTTTAACTAATCATTGGTGAATAAATTATTACTAATTAATAATAATTATTATGATCTGTTTTAAACTTTAGAAAATATACTCCGTTATTTATTGAGACTAACTTTATTAAGTATTAAAAAAAACATAGAAATTATTGTATGGTTAGGTTAGTGAATCAGCAATTTTCATTATTATATTACGTATATAACATAAAATTAAATATATATATATTTAGACAGTGTATATACCTAAATGTTAATATTATTATTTGTATTGCTTATGTATAATGAAATTATTAGAGTATAACCATTTTTCTTCAGCCTTTGGATATTGTATTACGAGTACAGTATATTATTGTTATCTGTAGAGCAAAATGTAGTGTAGCGGTCTTGCGATATAATAGTGCTTGTACACGTGCATGGATTTACTGGCAGCAATAGTGCATATTTTAAACTATCGTGACTTACAAGTATAAGTGCTGACTGTCTCTCCAATTCATTCTTTAAAAGTGAGCGAGACGCGATGTTATCATTTTATGGTACTATTTAGTACTATTTGACAGGTAGTGAAAATTGGTCAACCTGAAAATTGATTCGTAGTTCATTTTTTGCTGGCTGGTTCGCCACTATCGATCTACTGCGCAGGCGCAGATCGAAAAAATCAGGGTTTTATACCCCTTTTACACTTGCATGGGTTTACTGCTGTAAGTACGTATTATCGCTGACGTAACAAGAAAATTACGTGTAAACATGTATTATCATGCAGTTGCAAGATTGCATGCTTGAATCAAAAAAATTCGGAAGCTTCTGAATTTTCATGCGACAGTTGAGAATTTTTCGATCTGCGCCTGCGCAGTAGAACGATAGTGGCGAACCTGCCGGCAAAAAAACGAATTTTGGGGTTTACCGATTTTCACTACCTGTCAAATAGTACGAAATAGTACCATAAAATGACAACATTGCGTTTCGCTCATTTAAAGAATGAATTTGAGAGACAGTCAGTATTGTAAACAGTTATTGTCACGATAGTTTAATATACACACTATTGCTGCCAGTAAATCCAAGCACGTGTACAGGCGCTATGGCGGTTTGGGTTTGAATCATATATGAAGTTCTCATGTTGTTTATTTCATTAATAACCATTTCCCAAAAAATATGTTTAAAAATGTCTCGCATTGTTTGGGTTGATATATCTATATCGGCATTTGAATGAGTCTGTTGCAATACTTGTGTAGTTTCTATGACTACATTTTCATTAAATAATAAAAACATATGTAGGTAAATTGGCATTGGGAGAATGACTGACAACAGCTGATCTTTGTATATAAATTGCTCAGATAAGCCCATATTGTGGAGTCATTATGTAGTCGTTTGATTACTTTTGTTCAATTGAGGGTTCTTAAATTTAGTTAGCCGTGACAACCTATTGGACCCTTGCTGTGAATCTAACACGCATTGAAAAAAAAAGACGTGTGATACATGGATTCAAAGGCGGACACTCTGTCGATACATATTCATCTGTGGGGAAGATTTTAAACCATAGTCTTTGTTTAATAATTTAGATTTTTTTAAAAAAATATTGTTTTAAGTGTATCATTCAATGGGTTAGTGCACAAATGCCGTATGTCCCGTTTTGATTGTCTTGAAAAATCGAAAGATGTTGAAGAAAACCCTTTTCTGTCAGATAGAGTCAGATAGAGTTCCGTATGTTTTGAGATGCATCAGTTTATGATGTCGCGGGTCCCAGGTTAGAATCCTGAGTCTGGCAAATTCACACAATATTGTTTTTCAATTTGTGTTTGTAGTCAAGAGTATGTACCTAATAGGTTGAGCAAGTGGCTAAGATTCATTTCTCATAAAAACAAAATCTGTTAAGACGGTACTTCAGTGAAACGGCAAATAATTATCAACTATAGGTGCGACGAAATTTTGGACTCGCTGGCAATCGGAGAGCGAACATCGAGCTGTGAACATGTCAATTTGTTTCGTGATGGCGACAGGGGTATTCTTAAATCGTGTAAAGATGACTAAAAATCGTTATCCATTTACTTGAAAAAGAAAACATGTCAATGAATATATTATTATTGTTACTAATAGCAATAATTTAATACAATAACAATAAACAGAACATTAATGGACGTATGTTGGATTTATATGACAAATTATATTTCATTCGGCACGCGTCATTTGCACAATCCGCGCATTGCCTAGCCACGATCTTTTTAGACGATGCCTCAACTGAGGTATAGCCTTAATACAAACCTCCACTTTATGGACACCCATATGATCTTTTTTGGATCGGACATGGACAAAATGATTGAATATAAAAAAAATTGACCATTGTGATGTACATTATTTGAATAAGAATATCTTCTCAAATACACTATTTGAACAAGCAATATTTTTACAAACAAAGGTATAATGCAAATTTTACCTTTTGTGTATGATAACCTAATTTCTGTTAAATGTGTACTTATAAAATACCTGTGCATTAACCCATCAATATAACTTTTAAAGTGAAGGTATATTACGACCCCTTCATACCTCATCCACTGTACTTCTGGTATAATACTTCCAAAGGTATACGAGTAAATGGTTTTAGTCTAGATTGAGTGATATTGTTTTGATAGGAGGAATAAATTGCCTTGTTGAATTTGGCGTGCGTAATCTTTCAGTGACTTTACTAAGAGAAAAAAGTACATATACAGTCGAACTCGGTTATTACGATCATGGCCATAGCGAGATCTCGGATGTAATGAGGAAACATTCGTTGACATTTTAGTTTATGATTTTCTCCATACATTTATTCACTTTTATAACGAGCTACTTATCGGATATACTGAGCAAAAATATCGTCAAAAATTTTCTTAAAACTGTGTCGATCGTTTAAAAACATTTTCGACCCTAAGCAATAAAATCCGACCGTAGACCGATGCCGCCGGGATCGGATTACGTTTATGACACTAGTTAAGTATCTAAGTACCTAATTGGTGTTTTCGCCAAAAACATTGAAAAAGTATCCACGCATATGGTTGAAATTTCATGTAAAAAATCCAAGCTGAAGTCAGTAGGTACCTTCCAGCGTTCATTACAATAAACAACTTCTTTTGTAGTTTATGAATGCCATGCTTGTTTCGGGGAAAAATTCTAATTGTGTATTTTTGTTTGAATTGCGACTTTTTGTGTTATGTGACCGCTCATTTAAAAATACATATTCTCTGATATAATGAGTAATGTTTATAACGAGCAAATTCAGTCGGTGCCATCTTCCTCGTAATAACCAAGTTCGACTGTATATTTATATTGTTTTTTTTTATGTTTGCGGTGGCTGCTGTCCTAGCTAGATGACTTTGACTATTAAATTGTTACAAATATGACAAAACAATAGGTCTTTAATTAAAATCTATATTGTAATAACCTTTATTAAAACTAATTAATTAATTAACGGCCTCGGATTTATTATGATTGATTGATTACTCGCCGATTTTTAAAAGTATTACAGAATATATTATATTTATTTGTTATAAGGCTGAAATTATGAAGACAGTGTTACTGTTGTAAAAAAATATTATCATGCTAGGTTTATGAGTATGTATACAGTTTGCCATTCAGCTATCTAAATGGCATCCATGCTGATGGATTTTGATTTGAATTGATAAACGTGGGCATTCTGACAATATGTCCTATCTGCAAAATTGTTAACTGTTCAGGAGAATGAAAAAATTAATTAAAAAAAAATATTTTATATGGAACTATTACTTTTTTTTATCCATATAATTATGTTAGTGTTTTATTACAGTTTAAAAATGCACACAACAAGGCAGCTAGCTATCAAAGGAATGATGCTTGATAGGTCATGTTGCCGGCAATTTTATTTATTGTTCAGGGACTAGGAACTGGGAAATGGGTTTTTGGGAAACATGGGACAAATTGCAACATATCCGCAAGATTATTTGACGTTAAATGGATATATAAAACATAAATCTAAGTAAAAATGTCAGATAGGCCATATTGACAGAATGCCCACGTAATGCTGTGTAAGGTTCAATTTTGACGTAGGTCTGCTAATGCCTGGACCTCTGCAATGCAAACAACAGTTTAAATAAAAATATGAAACACCTGCCGTAATGCACTGCACCCTGACCTCCAAAGCCGGATCAAATTGGTTATTTTTTTTTCAATATTCGTTTGGTTATAGAGCATGGACCAAAGCGAATGGTTAGTAATCGTTTCTTTTTCGTTCTACATTTGTTGGAAGTATTTTTAACAAGTAGTTAGTGGTTATTCCACCATATACCCCTCTGATAAAGGCTTCACAGTCTCTACTAAATACATATTTTAACCAATCAAGGTCTGGGAATATTTGAGAAAAGGAAAAAAAATCCTAACCCTTAACAGTACCTTACCGGGTATGCAGTACTGTTGGAATGTTATTTAATTTTGTGATAGTATGCCATGCTGGTCCTAACTAGGCGTCTTACGTGGGCGAAGTCGGCGAGGCGTTGAGCGGCGCGCGGAACTCAAACGTATAATCGTATATGAAAATGTTCGTAGACAAAGTCTTTTTTTTGGTTATATGGTTATACATTTGAGTTGCGCGCGCCGTTAAACGCGCTTACCTAAGACGAGCCCTAATTCAGTTCTGTTTATAAATCTTAATTCAAATAATAGATTTTTAAAATTACAATTTTAAGTGGAGTGTTGTATGGAAATAGGAAAATGTCTTATGAACCGTAAATGTATTTAAATGAATGTTGCAAACATTAAAAAGTAATGAATTATATTATTATGGAAAAGCTATACTCACAATACTTAGCATGATGTAAATATTCGAGTGAAAATATTTTTTATTCAAATGTATGTGACAGTGGAAATTTGTTTATCTGGAATAATTCTATGGCCGGTATAAAACCACGTGGATTGTAAAATTTTAGTTTTATTAAGTAACTCATTCAATAAGTCAATAAGATTCGACGCATTTGTCTATAAGCAAGTAAAATGTATTACAAATGAATATAATCACATAAATGATTTATCTATGAAAATAAGAGTGCAAAAACACAAGTTTGACTTAGGGTCCGAAATATCTGGTGAGACGGGGTGTGATGATTCGTGACAAAGTTTAGGGAGGGAGGGGGGGGGGTTATAAAAAAATGTAACTACAAATCCACTAAAATATGATTACAATAAATACTATCCAATTGATAATTTTCATTCAATCAGGCGGCGTAATTTAAACAGATTTAGGGGATAAAAGATTTCGTGTTGACATGTGTGATGTGTTCACAAAAACACTGTACTGAAAAATGTTTGTTGACTTATGTGGTTTTACACCTTGGCTATGGAATTAATAGTGATGTATCTAAGATAATATCTTGATAATTGAATTCAAAAGACAGTAGAGAATTAAAATATGTAATTCCATAAGTTGTTGGTCCTATTCTATCCGAATAACCAAATTTCCACTGTACAATTATTTTTTATAGACTGCATAATAAGACAGACGGTGTTGTCATCATCAGCTAATTACTAGTGTCGATTTATGACAATGGTATTGCCAGATGGATTGTCAGTGACTCTCCAGAAAAGGGTTTTTACATAAATTATTATAACAATAAAGAACTAAAATCAAAAATAAAAGTTGTATTATTTATTTCATCATCGTTGGCTGGAGAAGAATGCGTCCCTGAAGATTCTCCTTCCAGTCCTGTATTTACTGTTGCCTCACAGGCTCGATCTTTTCTCTAGCGGTAGTTGTAGAGGCGCTGAGAAATTTGGAGGCCCCCTTACGATTTTTTAAAACTGATGTAAGTATGTTCTAATGACTCGACCGCATCGTCTGATTTATGGAAAACCGTTATTGATATCAATAGTTATTCCTTCATCTGTCGTCCCTAAGGAATGAATAGCCTGCCTACCCCTATGGGATGTCACTGCACAGACTCGACAACTATACCAATCTCTAGACTACATCCTCAGTTTAAATTGATTTAAAAACTAATACATTTGTACTTACCCTTTGTTGAACGGCGAAACCGACTAGGTACTTCCTCTTCGAGGTTTTATTTACGATTTTTTATGCTTCGGGTCTTAGGGTTGGTAAATACCATGTCTTCTGTATTGTCCTAGGCGCGGTGTCATGATAGAGGGTTCTTTCTAGTTCCTTCATCTGACTTTCTTGTATTCCCACACAAACATGGGCGCCTCCAGGATTTTGTGTAAGGTGGTGCATGTAAGAAAATTCGTATTCTTTTTAATTTATTTCAGATAATTAATGTTGGATATTTCTCATAGGTGTAGCAGTTTAAATTTTGCAGCTACCCCATAGTTCCCTGCATGACCCCCACATTCTGAAGCGGGCCCCCAGGCCAGGATATATGACGCCCCCCTACCTATAGCTAAAGTTAAGGGCGGTGTGCTTTTCCACAGTAATGTTCCTCAAATGGTTTCCGCGAAACCCATTATTAAGGGTATTCAGTGTAATTTTAGCGATTTTTAAATAAATCCAGTTGGCTTATTGAGTTGTTGGCACTCGGCATCATAAAAATATAATGAAGCACTAATATAAGTCATATTGGCCATTTTATAAGTATGTAAGTCAACATATTAACGGCCCACATGCCCAACGTAAGTCGAAATGGAATTTTTATGGTATTTTCAAAGCATTAGCCTGAACATTCCTTAAACGTTGTAGATAATCTATATATATTATCTATTTATATATTGAACGAAAGGTGGTGCACTTGCACCATCTTGCACCATGCTGCCGGCGCCCATGCACACTAAGCCATCTACAATAATTGGCGAACTAGATTACTGGTGCCCTACATAGACATTTGGTTCTAGTACGTCGATGTAAGCCTTTTCATAGGGACCTTATCGAATTATTGACCTGTGTCCTTGATAACTAACTATCTTAAAAATCGGGAACAACAGTTATATATTCTCCCAAAATGCAGAATTAACCTGCCATTGGTAATACCAATTAAGCTGACAATAACTGTTCAACCAAATCGCAAATATTGATATATCGATGGCCTAATGTTAATATCCCGTAAGTGACTTTACAAATTGTGCAGGAAGCTACAAAAACTAAATATTTAATACCCCGTATCTGACTGTTAATAGTTCACAAATTTTATAACTACATAGCATGCCAATAACCCGTAACGTAAATAATGGTAAAGCAAAGCACATAACGCCTAATATAATGATAACATCCAACAAAATGTGACATATACCTATATAAAGATAAACATCCAAATCTGTTATATTACTTACTGTTTTACCTTTTAAATAATTCGAAAGTGACATTTTGAAGCTTAATTCAACACATGTCATGCAACATGCTTGGCAGCATTATTACAGGTTTATTCCTGCAATGTTCAGATACGGGAAATTACTAAAATGGCTGTATCGCTTTTGTTAAAATAACTACAGATACGGGAATTTCGCCGTCGATGGGCAGTATTTTTGTTGTTTTTATTACTTACATCAAAAAGTAATTTTCGTCATACCTATAGGTCAGATGTCTGTGGTCAGGTGTCCTTGCACCGTTTCTCTTTATCATTCTCTTTGACTTCATACTACGGAAGTCAATACCACCCGACCGAGGCATACCTGTTACCCCAACGGTGAAGCTATGCGACCTGGAATACGCCGATGATGCTGTCCTATTCGACAACTCAATCGAGGGCATTCAAGAGACAATCGACAGGTTGCATAACAACTCCTCTCGCGTTGGTTTGAAAATCAACGCGAAGAAAACCAACGTCTTGTGCAATAGTACCTGTCCTGATCCAGATTTCCCTCTGATTAGCGATGGACAAAACATCGAGAGCGTCGACAGCTTCAAGTACCTGGGGGTACACATCACGGGAGATGGCATTTTGCAGAAAGAGCTCGCTATCCGAATGGGAATGGCTGGAGCAACATTCAACTCGATGCGAAATGTCTGGGACTCACGATTGTACTCGGTCAAAACCAAATGCCGCTTATTCGACGGCTCAGAGCAACCGTATACCTACTGAGCTTCGAAAACAGATGTTTGCGACGAATACTGGGTGTGCGATGGTATGAATTTAGGAGTAACGAGGAGATAAGAGAACGTACCAAGCAGCCTCTCATCATGCTGAAAGTAAAGAGGCGACGTTGGACCTGGCTCGGTCACGTGATGCGGATGCCAGAAGAGAACTTTAACCTGGCTTGCCTGTTCTTCAAGCCGACCGGATTCCGGCGTCCTGGAAGGCCGCTAAATACAATCTACAGAGTGTATACGGCGGAGCTACGGGATGCTGGTTTGACCTGGAACGAAGCAAGAAGACTGGCGAGCGACAGGATTTCTTGGAGGCGCCGCGTGGTGTCCATATGCTCCAGTTAAGGGGCGGATATGGGCAAAGAAGAAGAAGAATATGTCAGATACGGGGTATTAACATTAGACCATCGATATTTTACCTGCGTGAGGATGAGTTTAAGTGTACTTTTTTTAAATACTGGTTTTATTTATTTCTTTATTTTTATTTTTTACTCCATGTCATGTTGTGAACGTCTTGAATTTGTACTTTGTTAAGTTCACTGGAGTGTCCTATACAATAAATACCACTAGTTTCCCATGTATTTAACGCTGCTACGCCAAACCGTAGACCCGTAGATGTGTAGTAGAAGGCGATCAGATTAAAATAAAACAACATCTCATAAAGGTATAATAATCATTTGATTGAAAAGAATTTTAATTTAAAATAAATTCAAATTCTTCAACTTCCGGTGGACTTTGTAGATGTCTTTAAATTTCGAATGTATTTAAATATCCGTAGATAGAATAGGTATGTATCTGAAGTAAATATCGTTACCTATTTAAATAGTGACACATCGATTTAAAGAAAATATTGATGGATGTCATGAAAAAAAGCTTCATCGAGGTAAATGCCACTTCGTGACAATGTGCAAACTCGATACAAAATCAGTCTTAGAAAAATAACTGTCATGAATGATATCTAGCAATAAAAAGGGTTTTTTAGGTCAGTTCTTCTCAAAACTAATACTAAAATATTCAACTATAATTTAAATTATCATCAGAAAGGGGTGATCAGCTGGTTATTAATTGTATTCAATATCACAGTGAGTAGGAATGGCAAACACCCACGATGGCCGCGCGGCTTAAGGGTCGGCCTATAGCGTCGTGGGTCCCAGGTTCGAATCCTGGGTCTGGCAAATACCCATATTGTTTTTCAAATTGTGTATGAGTCAGAGTATGGACCTACTAGGTTGAGCAAGTGGCTGACATCCATTTCTCGTAAGAACAAAATCTGTTAATACAAACCTCCACTTTGTGGAGGCCCATATGATCTTATTAGGATCGGACATGGTCACAAAACAAAAGGTGGATAGGTATGTAGTAGTTTTGTAATACGCTTGTGAATTGTTTCGCGCGTGAAATTGTCTGCGTACTAACTCAACAAGTAGGTATTATATTATCCAGCGCTCGAAATGGAAAATTTTACGAACCGGAGCGCTCGATAATTTTATAAAAATATTAACGTTGTTATCTAATTGTATATGTATTTTATAAAAATAAGTCTGTTAGATTTTTTAATATATGACATATTATCTAGCTCATGCGGTCAAATTAATATTTCCACGAGACGGAGCGATAATTTTGGAGATTATATGAACTGGAACGGCGCTCCGGTACGTTCCGGTCCATTTCGATCCCTGATATTATCTTTAACCATTTTTATACCTTATAACTCACGATATTACAATGACAGTATCTGACATGCCGCAAATTTTTTTCGACACATTGAATGTAGAACGATGCTCTTACTAAAAACGCTGTAATACCGATAATTTGTGGCTTAGTATTTCATAATTATTCAAACAGATGTCACTGTGTGTTTAATCTTTTAGATTATGCAAATCAATCGACAGTGGCTAGTAATTAGAGTTTAAAGTCGGACGAGATAACTCGCGCATTTATATGTGCGGTCTTTCGATCACGGCCTCATAGAGCGAGAAAACTCGCTGAAGGCATAGAACCGGTTAAGAAATGTAAAAGTAAAAAGGAAATTACCATTTCCTATTGGGCCCATGCTCTGGATCTAGCATACTTTGAAAAAAACTGTATCTACTTTTTACCAGGCACGAGAATTTTAACTAAACCATTTTAAGCAAACAAATCGTTCGCCAACCAGCCCATACATTCTATGCACAAGGCGGCTATCGAAGGTAGTTTATCATATTTAAGTATTGAGGCGGTTAGTTGTTACAGTGCGATGTTTTAACAGCACCTCTCTTGGCTGCGTTAATTTTTCGAGTGAGATCGACAGTTTAGACGGCAAACTTATTGTAACAATTATAAATATGATAAACTACGCTCGATAGCCGCCGATAGCAGCCTTGTGTATAGAATAGGTGCGCAGGGACATTAACAATTCTAGGCAAAGATACAATTCTAAGAATTATAATATAAGAATACAGTTGTTGGAAGAAGCTTGGAGTCACCCCGAGTTGCCACCCTTTTGATGATGATAGTGATAACACTGATAACTGACATGCAAAGTTGAATATTAAATTTATCTGATTTTCAGTCAATCTGTCAGACTGTAAAATTAAAATGATGGTCATATTAGTTTGTAAACACTTGTCACTGTTCCATCTTTAAAGATAATCAATGGGTTCCTTTTTACTATTAATTTAATTTGTTTACAGCATTAAACTTAAATTTTGACAGTCTAATGACTTACAAAGGAAACCGAAGCTCGTAGAAATTTAAACTAAAAAATCGCAACGATAATATTATTGTAGGTACGAGTATTATAACTTTAGTTTGTAAAAGTCGATAATCGATGGGCTACCACGGAATGGAGGTTATATTAACATTAAAAAAATGGTTATTAGCCATTCGCGCAACACATTGGGGTCTTGATTTGGATCAAATATAGCTATTTAGATGTTAAAAACGATACATATATAATTTTGTCAGAATATGTGGGATAGAACCCAGATCCACGCCGTCAGAAACATGCTCAATCAAGTACTTACGAAATCGTGGGCTACTAAATCCCATCCATTATGATGTTGGAGTCATGTTTGTGGACACTATACATTGTGGTTACATGAAGCGCCTAGTTTCAAAAGCCCCTAAAACGATTTTAGGTAGTTCTGAGAAAAATGAGAAAAACGACTTTAGGTAGTTTTGAGAAAAATGAGAAAAAATCATATCTATTAAATTTGTGAACTTAAGGGCGGACGTGCTCAGCGTGGGTCAAACTGGAGCTTTTTTTCTATTTTCAAAGCATGATCCTGGACATACATTAAACGTTAAGTGTATTAAGTTTAAGTTATGTTATTAGTTACAACGTTTAAGGTATGTCCAGGATCATGCTTTGAAAATAGAACAAAAGCTCCATTTTGACCTACGCTGAGCATGTCCCCCCTTTTCGTTACATTCTAAAGAGTATTTTGGCTTTCCATTTTAGGGGTATTTCAAAAGCACACCCGACCATTTTAGCGGGTTTTGAAATTTACCCTAATTTTTGATCATACGTATTGACGGTTTCTGGCGTTTTTTAAAGTTCAATCTTTGGCCACCATATAAGTAACAAAAATATCCATCTCAATACATATCTAACTCAAAAATTTTCAAAAACCGTTTTAGGGGCTTTTGAAACTAGGCGCTTCACATGTGAATTGTACGTTTACATTTCACCGTAGAACTGTCCGACGTGAGCTAGACGACTAGACTAGAATACTAGACGGTTATCTCCATTTTCATAGCTGATTTTGGCAAAATTCACGAATTCAAGAATGAAAACCTAACCTAACCTAACAAATAATCCAGTAAGATATCGGCTATTTTAAAAAATTGTTTGCCGCTGGCTTCCTGTAAACCGACAAGAACCGGATTTTATTTAGACATAAATTTTATCTCAGTACTATACGACCCAAAGAGGTTGAACCGTCTTTAATATACGACCATATATTTCCGATACAACATTTCACGGTTAAGTGTGATACAGCGAACTGCATACGTACAATTTTCCGGACACGGGACATTGTAGGGTAGATATTATTCTGTTATTGTATAAAATATTGTAAGTGTCTCCTTTCAGAATAAGATACAATATTGCAATTAGGAACATATTGTATTTATGGAAACTGGAAACTATATGTATATATATATAGAATATATATAGCCTAATCATTATCAGAGAGTTGAGAATAATGAAAAGCTTCAAGTATTCGAGAAAATGTATTATATCCTAGTAACTAGACTACGAGTTTACACTTTGAGAATCGTTTTGAAAAAACAATAAAATCTGTTGTTCACATTAACGACAGTAATTTAATTCGTCGCCTAGTCAAACATTAAAAAATTATATTTAGTGTTTAAGTCGCCAAACGATCATTTACAGAAAAAATAGTAAACAGTAAGTTGACGTTTTGGACGTATTTAATTTTGAAGTGAATTAATAAACGATTAACAGAGATTGTAGAAAAAACGTCAGTTTAAAACGAATGTCTGACACGATGGTTGTAAAATGGGGATTCATTATTATCAACTGCTTTTTGATTTTACAATGTAACTGTCAGGCCAATATCACTGAAAATGAAGATGATTTAAACAGTGCACTCATCGATTTTCTAGATTACAAAGATATGTATATATTTTGGATTAATTTCTCAAGCTATATACAGGGTGCACAATATATCACCATTATAAATAGCGGAGTTAATAATTTATCTCGGGATATACGAAATTATATCACAGAAACTTTGGCAACTTTTAATATGTATTCAATATTTTTAGTTGAATCTAAAACGATAGCACAATGGCAGCGAGATGAAGCTCGTAATACGACAGTTCAAAAATTAATGATTTATAAACAGATAATTATTGAAATATATGAAAGTCGTGATAAATTCAATACATCGTTGTACAATAAGAATTTTTCTGTATTTACACAAAATACGGAATCTTTTTTTGTTATAATTATTACAAGTTTGGAAGAAGCGAATATTGTATGCAACAATTTAGACGAATCTTTAAAAACTGTGACAGGAGAACTGTTTATGAAAACATGGACTATACATAGGGTTATGGGGATTATAATTTTTTATCCGTTCATTTGTGGAAAGTCTATAGTTGTTAAATTCGATCCAGTTATGAACAATGTAAATGAAGATTCTTCATTGGGTGTTAGGTTGATAACAGAAGTCGAATATTTGGTAAATCCAAAAGTAATGTTGAATTCCTACGAAGATCTCAACGGATATCCGCTTGTGGTGAAAGCTTTTAAAAGAATACCAACTTTGGTAAAAGCGTTGCCTGATTCATTGCTACAAACATACATGCAACGGGACATAGCAGCTATTCAAAATATAGGTGGAATTGACGGATTTTTATTAGGTAATATGGCGAAAAAGCTGAACTTTACACCACATGTATCAGAACCTGCTGACGGAATAGAATATGGATACCAAGCTAGTAACGGAACATATACTGGAACAGTTGGAGACGTAATTTATCGTCGAGCTGATATATCAATGAATGCAAGATTTTTGAAAGACTATGGAGCCGAAGGAATAACCTTTACAAGTCCATTTTACTATGAGAACTTTTGCGTGTTGGTTCCTAAAGCGCTTCGGATTCCTTCGTGGATGAACATCTTCCAGAGTTTCAGTCCGATGGTGTGGAATATTACCATTGGCACAGTTGTTTTCTGCGGTATCGTGTGGTGCTTTATGAAGTCTGTCTCTAAGACTATGACGAAATCTAAGGGTGGTTTTTTGTTCCACTGTTTTCACTGTTTGGATTCTGCTATGCTGATCGCTTCTCAGCCGATATTTTTGCCAACGCTAGGGCGGGAAAGGATTTTCATCGCCTCATGTTTGATTTTCAACATCATATTTTCTGGCGTTTTTCAGGTGAGGATTATATCTAATTAATTTCGATCACATTTAATCATTAGAAGAAACTCATCGCAATTAAATAAACGACATATTTTTAGTTTATTAATAGGTGTCTTCTTCTTATTTATAGAATCAATACTAGCGTTTTATGCTAAGTTTACATCTGACACTTACATCTGACACTTATATCATGCTACGTATGTCATGTATCTGACATAAAATTTCACTTACTATTTACATCTATATGGTATCTGACATAAATTCTCGTATACTTCCCGTTTAAATAAGTCTCTACACTTAATTCAAGGAATAAATATATGCGGTGTTTACATATGGGACTGTAACTAATCCTTACACTTATGTCGTATACTTCCCTCAAAACGATGTCAGTTTGGGAATGCCAAAAAAAGTATTTTGTGAACAAAAGGAGAAAAAATGGTCTAAATGGGTGCGGGAATGGATTCAGCATTGAGAAGAACTAGGTGCCTTCCGTGAACTTCGCGAGAATGAGGCCAGTAGGTTTCGAACAACTAGGTTTGTACGATTGGACCGTTTACCAAAAAATGCATATAAATATTAATAATATATTGGTTTTTAAATAATATCAATCAATTTATTTGTCAATATCTGACTTTAACCACTCCTTTTTATCACTCATCATCGATGATGATTTATTGTACACAGCGCTCGAAATGGATAATTTTACGAACCGGAGCGCTTGACAAAAATATTATAGTCATTTAATTTTATATGTATTTTATAATATAAAAAACTCTGTTATTTTTTTTATATGGCATATCTAGCTCAAATGGTCGAATAAATTTTTCCACGAGAAGGAGCGATAGTTTTGGAGATTTTATGAACCGGAACGGCATTCCGGTGCGTTCCGCTCCATTTTGAGCCCTGATTGTACACTGTTTCCGAAATAGTATCAATTCCACCAGCTGCCAAACTAAGAATAATGACAGATACTTGACATAAAAGTAGACGGCAGCTTAACTTCAGTGATATATCTTTGGAAGTTTGCACTACATATACCACAGATACATTTGCGTTTATAAGTGTCTGGAATGAGTAACAGGTGAGTGTCGACACATGCGATATAAGTGATACAAGTATAACTACTGATTATACTAAGTGAATATGGTGTCATACATATGTATCACGATATAAGTGTCAGATATAAACGTACCATTAGGTTAGGTTAAGTTAGAGTAGGTAAGTCGGTTGTAGAATGACTCAAGTATACTCGTACCCAGTAGCCTATAAGAGGTAATAAAAACATAAACAAACAGCTAATGATTTGGAGATATATTTTCTTTCCAAAAATCGACTTGAAATTTTGCAATATATTTAAAAAGAATATACTCACATAAATGAATATTGAATTGTTTAATACGCTTTCATTTTATGTTTGTTATGAGAAAAATTAATGATTCACCGTACTATAATTAATGCTAATTTGATGCTAAATAAGGACGCAATGTATTGCGTAAATGTCTAATAACCATTCTTTGTGAACAAGTTGTTACGATAAATTCCATTCAGTAGATTAGAAGTCTATATCGTCACTCTGCGGCCTACGCCACGGCTACGAAGCGTAGATGCTAAAATGAGCAGTGGCGTGCTGAAAACTCAATAAAATAATATTTAAAAATAAACATGACTATAAAATAACATATTTATAATAATAAATTAGGGACTATTTAACGAATTCACATTTTGAAACGTGTTTTTTAAATTGCAAGTTTATCAAACTATTTATTTTATCCAACGAATAAGACACAAGATTTGATAATGTAACATTCTATATATTATTAAACATACATCATTTGAAAACATCTCATGCATATACCCACTAGAAAAAGTCTTGCAGTTTTGCTTTTCCAGTAAATAATTAAAGAATTAATTGATACCTACCTTAATTTAATATACAGACACCAATATCCAGCACTGTAACGCAATTTGATAAGCATTTCATGTAATAACTACTAGTTAAAATCGTCGTAATTAAGTAGGATGCCCGTAACTTAATTGGGAAAGTACACTGACGCGAAAAAATATTTTTTCTAGTGGGTATATTATGTATGAGATATTTTCAAAATTTTTATCGTTGACATTAAAAATATTTCTCTTTTTAATGTATTTTTACACAAATAAAAAAGATTTCAAGTTATACACATTTATATTTTTATAAAAATCGATGTTTTTAAAAAATAAAAATAAATTAAAACTATGAATTAGTCAAAAATCTTTACGAGGCAAAATTGAAAACTTAATAAACTAAATTTTAAAAACAAATATGACCATAAAATATAATGTAATAATAACTTAACTGTACAATAATTTATCTTCGACTTAAAAAAATATTTTTCTCTTTAATGTTTTCAGATACATACAATTAATACACTTGAAATTGTAAAGTATCAAAAAAAAAATGTTTCAAATTGCAAGCTTCGTATTTATCCGCTAGGTGCCTCTGTTAGGTAGAAACATCCCCCTTAAATATCTACCACTTCCTTTCGACACAGATAATATTATATTATAGATTTTCTTTTCTATAATAATTGTTTTGTTGATTACTGTTATTGAATGATTTATTTATTTTGACCAGGGATATTTAAACACCGCCTTCAGCACCATATCTCACTACCCCGACATCAATACCCTGGAGTCGCTGGACGAGTCCGGTCTTCCGATAGCATCATCGTCGGGCTTGGACGATATCTTCGGCAGCGGAGTCAGCCAGATCCTCACAAATCTTCAGAAGAAGGTCAGGAGAGTGAAGACGGCGGCCATTGACACTGCTGCTTATAAAAGAGACTGCTCCGCCGTGGAACGACGGTCAGTATGATTTGATTTTTTTAATGGATCTCCAGTATTGCGTTATTTTTTCCAAAAATTTGCGTCCGCCTTTGGAAAAAAAATGCCTCTCACGTCTACAATCTACAATCCATAGCAGTGCCGAGCACAAGTTAATTAGTTAATACTTATAAATTGTATGATCATCATCATCAGCCTGAATCTATCCACTGTTGGATGGATTTCTCTCGGTCCTGTGCGTTGAATTGTCACGTACTTCCACAGAACTTTATCATTTCATCGATCCAGGGACCTTTAGGTCTATCTTGCGGACGTTTTGTACCTCTTGGGTACCACTGGATAACTAGATTTAACCAACGATTGTCCCTTCTTCGAGCTGTGTAGTATTGTATATTATATCTTAAATGTAGTGTATTAGATAGGTATTTTTTATAAGTAGGTAAACTGTTTATTCTATGAGTAATGCGGAAGATGTATCAATATAACATTATTTATTGATTATACGTAATTTGTATACTTCATAAACATAGTTATTAAAAAAAATAATGTCCCATATAAAACATCCCGTATCATTGCTGGAATGAAATGCCAATAGAAATGGCGTATTTTTTAAAAATACTACCTTATTCTTAGGTCAAAAATTGATGTTTTGTCACATTTTAATGGTCAAAGACACAGCTTATAATCAATATCTTTAGAATTATCTTCAAATGTGTTAATCGTGCCCATTTTTTTAATAATAAAATACCTAATTCTTGTCAAATTTGGCATCACAGAGATTATAAATATAATTTTTTATCGTAAATATTTCACTATATAATGTTAACAACACTTTTACTAATGGTTTTATAAATGCGCTTAAAAATTAATAAATCTAAAAGATCAAAACACCACTGCACATATTCTTTAAACATTAGATCGAGAGGTTTAAAAGAATACTATTTTATGTAATAAAAATACTTTATGCAGTCATCAAATGTTTAAAATAAATATAAAAGATTATAAGGCTTCAAAATTATATAAATAGATTATCTACAACGTTTAAGGAATGTCCAGGATTATGCTCTGAAAATACCATAAAATCTCCTCTTTCACCTACGTGGCGCATGTGGGCCGTTAACATAATAGGTTGAGCAATAGGCTAGCTAACCTACATTTTTCGTAAAAACAAAAGTTTGTTAATAAAACCTCCATTCTGCGTCGTCCCATATTATGATCGTCGTAAGATCAAACATGGTAATTTAGTTAAAAATAATCCAACATTTGAAAATTTGTATTATAGTTAATTTTTAATTTAATATAAAGTGGTATTTATTTGATGCCGGATTTTTATGAATATTTTAATTATTAAAATGTATTTTGAGTTCTTTAAAATAATTGTAAAGTCAGTAGGTATGAAATCAGTATTGGAATTTTGATATTACATTTTATTATTAGGTCGTATTCTTATTTGTCCGGTGGTTATTTATCCGGTACAAATCTTGCAATCGATTTTTAACTAACTTCCCGACTAGCTAGACATTTGAAACTTTTAGAATATATCAGAACACGATGCCAATGCATTTTTTAAATACTTTTAGCCATCTTTAAGTAGAATTGAATTCATTTTCAGTTAATTCTGTTTTGCATGGAAAGTTATTTCAGAAAAATCCGTAAAAATTAAAAGACTATTAAATATTATTGGTTGCTAAGATTGCTTATTGGTCCTAGCAACTAAATTATTAATAATATATATGTGCGTTACTATGGAAATCAATATGAATGACAAAATGACATTTCAGTATTATTTCTATCAAGTATTTTTTTTTGATCGTTTAAGCTAGTCAAGTCAAGTTTATATGATTCAACAGAAAATTTAAAAACGTTGTATATAAAAAGTTCTTTTTATCTTGTTATTATTTTAGTCATTAGGTAATCAACATTTTTTTATAGATCAGACGCAAAACTCCTCATCCAGTTATACTACGTGGGTCCAGACGGCGAGCCTCTTCTCCACGTCGTCAACGAATGCCCTCGGAGCTACTATCTCGCCTACATCGTCTACAAAGGTTATCCATTCCTCGGACACATGGACAGATTCATGCGGCGAGCCACGGAGGCAGGCCTCAACTACCTATGGTACGACATCACCGTCTACTCTATCATCCTGGAAAAGAGGTCCAAGGTGCACGACAGTCCAGACCCATTGAAAAAACTCTCGCTCGTGGACGTGCAGACAGCTTTTTTCGCCCTGGCAGTAGGGTTAGTCATAGCTATTGTTGTCATGCTAACGGAGTGGTGTTTTTATTACATCAAGAATAGGAAGAACAGAAAACGTGGGAACGGTTTCTCCATCGGCAGCATAAGGAAGAAGAAGAGGCCTGATAGATTGAATGAAAATGGTATTCAAAGTAATATGTTTCCAGCGTATATTGAATGAAAAGTCATCTAAAGCCAGGCTAGGGTACTTGTAAATTGCTCAGCGATGACGCCAGCATATTGTGTGTTGTCACAATTTGGATTTTCTACTGCAAATGTTAATGGTATTGCACTCTCTCTGTATTTAATTTCTAACATCCTGTGCAGATCTTTCAAAGGGGTAAAAGCAATCGAAAAGTTTTTATATAGTGATTTCATAAATAAAAATATTTACGTTTTGTATAGAAAGCTGGGGTAACTTTTTTGTATTAAGTAGTTTCCACTGTATTCAAAATGTAAACAGCAAACAATATCATGCACTAACTAGCTTATAATATAGATCAGCGTATCTATTCTATATACAAGCTGCTATCGGCAGCTATCGAGGGTAGTTTTTCATAT
This sequence comes from Rhyacophila brunnea, assembly GCF_057557595.1. Lineage (NCBI taxonomy): Eukaryota > Metazoa > Arthropoda > Insecta > Trichoptera > Rhyacophilidae > Rhyacophila > Rhyacophila brunnea. Next base: position 9,421,107 of record NW_028232816.1, on the reverse strand, counting down.
GTTTGTACCGAATTATTATAATTGTTACAATATGTTAGCCGTCTAAACAGTAAAAACTGTCTATCTTGCTCTAAAATTTAGCACAGCCAAGAGAGGTGCTATTAAAACATAACACTTATTGTAACAATTACAACTAACTTATTGTAATTATAATAAATTCTAATACTTCGATACAAAAATATGAAAAACTACCCTCGATAGCTGCCAATAGCAGTCTTGTGTATAGAATAGATGCGCTGAAGTTTGAAGATGCAATTTATTGCCATGGCCTAATTGCAGGAGAACTTGTGAGTCTTGTGAGCTGTACACTATTTTTTCAACAGTTCAATTTTATTAGTTTGTAATGTAGATTTCACCGAACGAGTGCCCAATGATCATTCAACAATGTTAAAATCAGTAACGTAAGTAGGTCATGTGTTGCTTAGAGACGGCAAATAATTTACTGTATGGACCCCACATCCTGAAGCGGGCCCCCGGGCTAGTATCTTTGGCGCCTCCCCTACCTATCGCTAAGGATAAATGCAGTGTGACGCTCTACAGTAGCGTTTTCCAAAATAGAGTACGAGGTAAAATTAATGTGTACATTTAGTATTTTCTATATATTTTAATACGTCATCTATTAGAATTATGGAGTTGTCGAGTATCAATACACAATTAAGAATTGTATCGTACAACCGCATAATTTTAAATAATAACATTATTGACTTTTTTGCTATTAAAGCAAATTTGTGATGTGTGTTTATCTTAATTATCTGGTCGACTCGCCACGCCGGGCCCCTCCTGAGCTCGGGCGCCCAGGCTAGAGCCCTGTCAGCCCCCTCTTATGGGGCCATGATTTACTGCCTCAATCATGGAATCGGAATTTTAAAGATTTTGATTAAATGTAGGTACTTATAATATTGTAATTCACTTACATTATTTGTGTTTGAATATAAATTCATGATTAATATTTTCCAAATACTAAAATGTATGCGCTGTTACGACTGGTGGGTGGTGTATTCAATAAACAAAAATTTAATGGGGAAAACTGTTTTTATTTTACAGACTAAGCTTACAATATTGTTCTATAAATAATTAAAACTTTAAATTTTCGAGAATTAAAATCAAGCGGGCAGAGGGTGAGGTCCGAGTCACCTCATTTACTATTCCCAGCGAACGGCGTTACCTGAAACTTTCTCAGAATATTGGGCCAAGTAAAATGTTTGTTACATACCGTATAGCTAGTTACCTATGTAGAGAAACTTAATTTGATGTAAATAATATTAAGGCTATACTTCAGTTGAGGCATGATCTAAAAGGATCGTGGGTAGGCGATGCGCGGATTGTGCAAATGACACGTGCCGATCGAAATATAATTTGTCATAAAAATCCAACATGCGTCCATTTAATGTTATGTTTATTGCTATATTACTAATAATAATAGTAGGTATATTCATTGACATGTTTTCTTTTTTAAGTACATACGTAAAGTTTTTTTAGTCATCTTTACACGATTTAAGAATATTTTCATCCGACGCCATGACAAAACAAATCGACATGCGGACACCTCGACTGTCGGTCTCGATTGGCGACTAGTGAGAAATTTCGTCGCACCTACTGTTGAAAATTATTTGCCGTTTCGCTGAAGTACGCTCTTAATATTAACTAAATTGCAACCAACTCCTGTTTATAAGAGCGTTAGAAGCCAATTTCAGCATAATACCCAAAAGGGGATCAATTTAGTCGATAATTATTGAGTATGCACCTGTTGTGATTTGTATAAAAGGAGAAGGTCAACAAAAACGTAAAATGGTTAGATATACTAATATAACTCATACCAAAAATTAATATATTTTTTACACCTTTGTACTATAACATCACAGAAAAGGATGACAATGCTTAAAATAAAGTAGATTATCAAAACATATAATAATATTAGGTATCTTTAAAAATATATATCACTGCTATTATTTTAATCTTAAAACATCCTGAAAGTACCGCAGCGTGGCATGGAAAGGTAGGTACATGTTGGTCATAACGCGTAAATGTCACTAAATAAATCAATGGATAAGGAAGCATACAAGAGTACGTACGCGATGTGATTGAGGTCGCTAAGCAGATGAAGTAGCAATGGGCGAATGGACAACCGCTGAGCAAATGCCGTCATACAGTGGTACCCAAGAAGCATTAATTAGACGAACTCATAAAGTTCAGTGGATGTACGTAGCGGCGAGGGAGAGGGGTCCCTAAGATCTAGGGAGCGAGAAGAGTGTAGGGAGCTAGAAGAGCTTTATCAAACAATGTATTGACCCTGGTTGATGATGATGATCACAACCTGAGAATGGTTTGGTATCTTTGCTGTGGAAGTATACTTAGAATAGGTACTGTTAGAAAAGAGTTTTTTAAAAGGATAGTTCGTTTTTCATTTGAGAAATTCATGAGCGTTTTATGTCTGAGTTTTGCCTTGCTAGAATATTCGCGAGATTGTCCCTTAGTTAACGTAATTAGGGGCGGCTCTATGTCAATGTAAGAAGGTTTTTTTTTTTTTTTTTTTTTTTTTTAACATGGAACATGTTTTACTTATGATATCCGACGCAAAAGCGTTACGAAAAATAGACGTAGAATAACTATAAACGCGCAGCCCGCCCCGATTACTTACGCGCGCCGATTATTTTCATTTTACGTTCAGTAGCATACATTCTGTGCGACGTATTGTTCGTCTGTTATTATTACTTCTTTAGTTTTATTATTGTAATAACATAATGTTCAGAAAAGAAAAGTATGTTTCGTTTATAGTTATTTCTCCGATCAATTTCTATTATTTAAATAATATCTTTTGACTTATTAATTGAGTTAGCATTTACTTGGTAGAATTCCATTTTACAAGAAATGAAAATATAATTAATATTAAATTCTACAGGTTTTGAATAAGAAAATGTATTCTGTCTCTATCTATACACGTATAGTATTTAAGCAAAGGCAAACGGCATATCTGAATAGTCTTGATAATGGTGTTACAACCGAAATAGCTATCGACAAACCTTTTTTAAAAAACCTGTAGAATTTAATATTAATTATATTTTCATTTCTTATGTCTTTTGACATTTATACTGATTATATTCTAGTGAAATAAAATTGTTTGATAGAATAATACTATCCAAATTTAGAATTTATTTGAATAAGTAAACTTACTTCCGGCGGACTTTGAGGATGTTTTCAAATTTCGAATAGTTTTAAATACTTCTAGACAAAATAATTAATAGTTATTGAAACAAAATAATATACTTACACAGTGACACGTCGATTTAAAGAAAATATTGTTAGATGCCATGAAAGAAAGCTTTGGTGGGGTTAAAGCTACGCTGTAACAACTTGATACAAATCGTTTTTGTCATTAATACCTAGCAATAAAACGGGATCTTAAACCAGTTCTTCTCAAAACTCTCCTTATTTATATACCTTACAACAAGATGTGTGCAATCTACTGCTGGATGAAGGCCTCTCTTACAACATCTAAAAGTTCTTTGCTGCCATTTCCATTGAACTTGATGAGTTCGTCAGTGCAGCGGTCTCTAGGCCAACCTTTCGATCATTTCTACTTTTTATGTATCACTGACTGATGACTATATTTGTTCATTGCTTATTTTGACCATTTATATTTTAGGTTTTAGCAAATTCTATTACATCGCATTTTTTTGTCTTTAGGATTTATACCCAGCATGCACATCTCCATAACACACGTTGGGTCACTTTATAGACTAGAGTCATATGTTTTGTAATACCACATTTATTATACCTATACCATGTTATGATAATTAATGTTAGCCTCAGAGTAAAAATGTTTTGATCGTATCTAAAATTTTCACGTTTAAAGCTGAAATATCTAAAAAATTAACTGTTAAGTCAGTCCGACCCTCAGTTGGACCGGTTGACCATCGCGACTTAGTATCGATGAGTGAAAATTTCTTAGCTTTCAAAATGTTTGCGGCATTTTACGGCGAGCGATATATTAATATAGGAATCACGCACACTCAGTTTCTCCTGGGACACTCTTAGCACAAAATTGAAGAGCACCTAATGTTCGTTACACCACGGTATACGTCTGCATAGCGAATGTGGAGATGTGGCGGGTGGTGGAGGGGAAACCAAGTGTAATATAAATATAATTTGACATAAGTTAAATGTTAAAATTGTTGTAATGTTATCTAAATTTCTACTAAACTGTCAAAGTTGTTATTCTAACTGGGAACCTCGCGCATATGCCCCGATCGGGCCTCACACTTACAAGAATCAGGTCTGTGCAAATGGGTAAATAAACTAAAAATGGAAATATTTTATCCGAATGTAAAACTATAACTAGTCATGAACACGTGCATCATAAAAATATTCAAATGGCACGTGCCAAGAAACTTCGAAAAGCGCTTTCTTATTTTGAAAAAGGAATGAATTCCCCATGATGAATTTTTGTAATAAAAATGTGATTTTGAAATACAATCAATGTACGTATAAATAACTCGTTTTAAAACCGGACTAACACTTTGGAAACACTTTGGAAAAAAACAATAAATATATCGTCGTTTAATTCGCTGCTTAGTCAAACATAAAGAAATGATATGTTGTATTTAAATGGTCAAACGATCATTTACATAAAAAAAACGGTAAATAGTTCACAATCGTTTTGGCTGTATTAAATTTTGAGGTGAATTAATGAACCATTAACTGAGATTGTAGGGAATAGGTCAGTTTAAAACGAATGTCTGGCATAATGGCTGTAAAATGGGGGTTCATTATTAACTGCTTTTTGATTTTACAATGTAACTGCCAGGGAAATTTGACGGAAAACGATGACGATTTAAACAGCGAACTAATCGATTTTTTGGACTACAAAGACATGTCTATATTTTGGATTAATTTCTCAAGCTATATACAAGACGCAAAATATATTACCATTATAAATAACGGTGTCAATAATTTATCTCGAGATATACGAAATTATATCACAGAAACTTTGGAAACTTTTAAAATGTATTCAATATTTTTAGTTGAATCTAAAACGATAGCACAATGGCTGCAAGATGAAGCTCGTAATAAAACAGCTCAAAAATTAATGCGTTATAAACAGATAATTATTGAAATATATGAAAACCGTGATACGTTCAATACATCTTTGTACAATAAGAATTTTTCTGTATTTACACAAAATACGGAATCTTTTTTCGTTATAATTATTACAAGTTTAGAAGAAGCAGATATTGTGTGTAATAATTTGAACGAATCTATTAAAACTGTGACAGGAGAACTGTTTATGAAAACATGGACTATACATAGAGTTATGGGGATTATAATTTTCTATCCGTTCATTTGTGGAAAGTCTATAGTTGTTAAATTCGATCCAGTTATGAACAATGTAAATGAAGATGCTTCATTGGGCGTAAGGTTGATAACAGAAGCCGAATTTATGGTTAATCCAAAAGTAATGTTGACTTATCACGAAACTTTAAACGGATATCCGCTTTTGGTGAAGATTTTTAAAAGGACACCGACGTTGGTTAAAGATTTGCCTAGTTCATTGTTACAAACTTACATGCAAAAAGATGTTGCGGCTATCAATAATATTGGCGGAATTGATGGATTTTTGTTAGGAAATATGGCAAAGTTCCTGAATTTTACGCCAAAAGTATCAGAACCGGCCGACGGAATAGAATATGGATATAAAGCTAATAACGGAACATACACTGGAACAGTTGGAGACGTAATTTATCGTCGAGCTGATATATCAATGAATGGTAGATTTCTAAAAGACTACGGGGCCGAAGGAATATCTTTTACAAGTCCATTTTATTATGAGAACTTTTGCGTGTTGGTTCCTAAAGCGCTTCGGATTCCTTCGTGGATGAACATCTTTCAGAGTTTCAGTCCGATGGTGTGGAATATTACGATTGGTACAGTTGTTTTCTGTGGAATTGTGTGGTGCTTTATGAAGTCTGTCTCCACGACCATGACGAAGCCTGGAAGTGGATTTTTGTTCCACTGTTTCCACTGCATGGATTCTACACTCTTGATCGCTTCTCAGCCGATATTTTTGCCGACGCTGCAACGGGAAAGGATTTTCATCGCGTCGTGTTTGATTTTCAACATCATATTTTCCGGAGTTTTCCAGGTAAGAATTTTATTTGGTTTTGACTACACTCTTATTTAGTTTTGAACACTCTGAAACCCACAATCGTACTCAAATAAACAACACATTTTTTATTTTTCAGTTAATTCTTATCTCACCTATATTATTGTCAAAAAAACGAGCTTAATAAGGTTAGGTTAGATCAGTGATCGCCAAACGGTCGCTCGCTCGCTAGTGGTAGCTCTTGTAGGCTATTTTATCATATTTATAAATTTGCCTTTTATTATTGGATTATATGAAATATTTCTCTAACTGACTCACAGATGATAGAAACAGACCCACAGATGTAGGTACATCTTGATAATTGCATTTGCATGGGAGTGACAAGACAAGGTACTCACCCAGAATTGAAAAAATTGCGGAGGAAAGTGAATGCCATTCTTGTCACTAATTATTTTTACTTTTACTCATATATTTTAAGATATTTTTCAATTATTATTTTGTTTATAAATAAATAATTAAAGTACGCATTTTATGTTTTATCATAAGTCTAATATCCTAATTTATTATAAGTAACATAATAATATTATGTATGGCACGATAAAGGACGATGATAAAATAATTACAAGATAAAAAGAGCTTTTTATATACAACGTTTTTAAATTTTCTGTTGAATTATTATGCTCAATATGCTCAAACTTGTACTTGATATGAAGTAAATAAAAAACAAACAAATATAGAATACTGAAATTGTCAAACTGTCATTTTGATTTCAATAGTAACGCACGTATATATTAATAATTTAGTTGCTAGGACCACCCACTTAGCAACCAATAATAGTCTTTTAATTTTTACGGATTTTTCTGAAATAACTTTCCATACAAAACAGAATTAACTGAAAATGAATTCAATTCTGCTTAAAAATGTTTAAAAGTATTAAAAGAATGCAATGGCATCGTGTTCTGATATATTCAAAAAGTTTAAAATGTCTAACTAGTCGGGAAGTTAGTTTAAAATAGATTGCAAGATTTGTACTGGACAAAAAACCACCGGACAGACAAGAATACGAGCTAATAAAAACGTTGTAAAAAAGTATAAATAAGGAATATGTAAAAGTAGCTCACCAGACAATTTCAAAGTTTTCAATTTTGGTAGTTTTAGTAGTTGTAATTCTGGCAGACAGTTTCAAAATTATTGGTAGACCGAAATGTATGACATAATTGAAAAAAATGACAAAGCTATATGTGTGATACTCGTATGTTCTGTGAGCAGTGGCGGCCGGTGATTTTTTGGATTGTAATTTTTGAGGGTGCGCTGGAAACCTACCTTATTGAAAAATGAAATCAATTCGGCGTTATTTTTGATTTGACAAAACGTTATTGACATTTGGGAAATTACCTGTATATTTTATATTTTTAATATAACATGTTGCGAGTTACTTAAATCTTTATTGGATTTGTTTTAAGAAACGATTGCATCTCTTATAGTAGATAAATACCTCTTTATACGTAAGCCATCTTATTCTATATAAGTACATTATCTTTAGCAATTTGTACACTGTATGAATAATGATTATTTTGAAACTGCACTTTGTGAAATAGTATTAAGATTTATTAGCTTATCACTAGAATTCATGAATTAATAATTTTCTATACCTATTATAAATAACCGACATCATTTTGCGTTCAGTCAACACAAAGGATAGTGAAATATTAATTTTCCAGAAATGCGGTAGGTACCAAAATTATTTTTATCTTCACTGATTTAATTTGCAGTACACATAAATCAAAATATCTTACCGACATTTTATTATATTTCTTACCCATTTTAAATTTAGAAAATAATGAATTCTATTGTATTTAGTTTAACAGGCTTTTTACATACGAGATTGCTAAATATGATACTAAACATAATTTGAGCGTGAACACAAGTCGCAGCGTCTATAATAACAAACCATAATTCAAATATGTAATTGCTCTCTACTCAGAACAATATGATGTCATTTTACCCGGTCGGCGCACGATATTCTGAAACTTACGCATGGCATAAACGATTAGCACGGTTTAAGTTGTTTTATAATGGCTTTAGTTATTACTAAGCTTTGGGTTCATTTTAAGTAAACAAAATATATTGCCGGGGCGCGAACGATTTCAGTGAGGATGACGTATACGGTGCATAGTGCCTGTATTATCGCCGAATGGGAATGTGGGCACATCGGTTTATGGTTTGCATTACAATAAGTGAGCGATAATATTAGTAACCTATGAAGAAAAAATATGATTTACGATGTTGAACGATGTTTCATAGCAATGCAGGCAGTGCAGTGCACTTGTATGATCTTAGACCAGCCGCCGCTGTCTGTGAGTAGTATCTGAATACTAAAAAAACTATTTTTTCCACATGAAAAACTGTTCGGCACGTCAGACAGTATCATAATATTTGTAAAATTTTGGCACGCGTACGTAAAAAGGTTCGCCAACACTGACCTAGTCAAACAGTTCCTTCTTAATCCAACACCACACTACATTTTTGCTCCCATAAGTACCGGGAAAGTAAATAAATTATTATGAGTATTATTATTTTTTCCATATAATTTATTTATTAATTACAGTTGTAGCATGATCTACATGCTTTTAATTATTTTCGTCAGGGCTACTTAAACACGGCCTTCAGCACCATATCCCACTATCCCGACATCGATACCCTGGAGGCGCTGGACCAGTCCGGTCTTCTGATAGCTTCCTCGTCGGGTTTGGATGACATCTTCGGCAGCGGAGTCAGCCAGATTCTCACAAATCTTCAGAAGAAGGTCAGGAGAGTGAAGACGGCAGCCATTGACGCCGCTGCTTATAAGAGAGACTGCTCCGCCGTGGAACGACGGTCAGTACGATTTGATTTTTGTTTGGTAGATCTCCATTATTGCGTTATTTTCTTCAAAAAATTGCGTCTCATGTCTACAATGTACAATTCGTAACAGTGCCGATCACATGTCAATTAAATAATACTAAAATATTTGTAATTAATTATATTCTAATTGTCGTATATCAGGTAGACCAGTACTTCTCAACCTAGGAGCGCGGCCCCAATGTGGACCTGGAGCTCCTGCCAGGGAACCGCGAAACATTTCAGCATTTGAAAAAAAAATCATAAAAACGTGATCACTGGACGCTAATATTTCCCAAACTTATAGGCCATCCATGAACTGAAACCGTATGCAGTTTCGAACCGTGTGCCATAACTAAAGCTTATCTTTTCTGTTCATGGAAATTTATTTTCACAAAGTATTTTATAAGCATCTGATCGTATCCGTTTATACCGCACACTTATACTTACAAATTTAGTGAAAATATATTCAGTATATCAGTATGGCACACGGATCTAAACCGCATACGGTTTCAGTCCATGGATAACCTCTTAGATCAAGATCAAAGTACAATTGGATAAGAACATTAGCTAAATCCTTAAAATATGATTATAGAACGTGGTTAGCTGAATAAGAATTGATTGATATTTGATCAGATAGGTAGATCTTGAAGTCGAATTTAATTAAATAAGTCTTGCAGAACTTTAGATAAGGCGGCAGCAATAATATCCGTCAATCGCAAAAGCAGCATTGTTAATCATAATTCCTCTTGCGACAACATACCTACCTATGCGAAACAGCATTTTAGTCATTACTGGTATTAAAAAATAAACACAGGTCCTGCCTCTCAACGGAATCTTTGGAGCAAACCCTGCGAATTAGCATTTCAAAAATTGTACCGGATATTGATGTATTATGTAAAAATATGCAATCACAAGTAGTGTGACACGGCAAACTGCATACGTACAAATTTCAGGACACGGATCTTTTTAGGATCTTTAATATATTTTTATAATACGTGTAGGTAGGTAATTTTAAACCAAATATTGAAAACGCTAGGTATGAATGAAATTAATCAGTAAGTATTGTAAATTGATAATTGAAACAGTTTTCTCTTTATATAGATTAGACGCAAAAATCATCATCCAGGTATCCTACATGGGCCCCGACGACGAGCCTCTCCTTCACGTCGTCAATGAATGCCCTCGAAGCTACTATCTCGCCTACATCGTCTACAAAGGTTATCCATTCCTCGGACACATGGACAGATTCATGCGGCGAGCCACGGAGGCAGGTCTCAACTACTTCTGGTACGACATAACCTCTTATGCCATCATCCTGAAGAAAACGTCCAAGTACCGTGGCAGTGGTGATTCATTGAAAAAGCTCTCGCTCGTGGACGTGCAGACAGCTTTTTTCGCCCTGGCAGTAGGGTTAGTGATAGCCATTGTTGTCATGCTAACGGAGTGGTGTTTCTATTACATCAATAATAGGAAGAACAGAAAGCGTGGGAAAGGTTTCACCATTTGTAGTATAAGGAAGAAGAGGAAGGAGAGATTGAATGAAAATAGTATTCCTAATAATAATAATATGTTTTCAGGGTATAATGAATGAAAAGTCATATTCTATCGTTTGGCTAGGGCACGCGCAAACTTCTCAGCGATGACGTCAATAAGATAGGTACTATTTATAACAATTTTATTAGTGCCTATTCCGATCGTTTTATATTTCATCGATAAAGTACGTAACCAGGGCTCGAAATGGACCGGAGCGCCGTTCCGGTTCGTGAAATCGTTAAAATTATAGCTCCGTCTCGTGGAAAAAATAATTTGACCGTCTGAGCTAACACACTTATTTTTATAAAATACACATAAAATTTGTTATAATAATATATATTGTAATATATTGTTATTATAATAAATATGTTAATATCTTAGTAAATTAGAAAATTGTCGAGCGCTCCGGTTCGTAAAGTTTTCCATTTAGAGCGCTGTACGTAGCAGTAAAAAGTCAACTATAATTATGGAAAGTTTTTCAAATATAATATGACATATTGAAGCATTATTTATTTAAATTTGTAGAATGGCTTACGGTTTATATATCGCGTTTTGTATAACTTTTGACATTATTATTTTTTATAATATACCTAATAATTTTATAATTTTATAATAATATACCTAATGATTTCCATTTTTTAAGACATTTAAGTACGTAATACAGCTTATAGTAAGTACCTTTATAGTATATTAAAGAAATAATCAACAGACATAACATAGTGAAATAGCTAGGATCAGATCAGAGCTCGCAATTTTGTGTTGTGGCCTGATTGACTCTTGTCAGAATACCTATGTTTTAGCAATAATATAGGAAATTGATAGGTTCGACATTGTAGTATTATATTGAAACTCGTAATAGTGATTCTTTAAGTTTTTCGTAGCTATACTACGTTTAGAACACAGCCTAAATTATTTAATTATACCCATCTACTATAATTGACTACCGTACATAATAATATACATTGACTACTGTTATACATTTTTCCACTTATATTCCAAGTCGATAACTTTTTTCAAACCAATAGTCATTATTAGAAAATTACATTTTCTTGTGGAATTTATTGTTCATTTTTTTAGATCTTCCGGTCAGTTTTTTGCCATCAATTTATAAAAAAAAATCTGTTAAAATTGAAAGTCGAGACATTTTTAGTTATCGTAATAGATTTTTGGGTTTCCACCGTGTGTACTTCTTCTTTCTTTCCTCGACGTTTCGGGCTCGTTGCATCTCTTGATTATGGCCTCTGCAACGAGCCCGAAACGTCGAGGAAAGAAGGAAGAAGTACACATGATGGAAACCCAAAAATCTATTACGATAAAAAAACAACCGCGAAAGTCTCAGCCAATATATAACATCTTTAGTTATTCCGGCAAAACTGTTTTTTTTAACCAAAAAATCAAATCAAGAATTCCACTTTGATTCTTTTAAATTCCAGTTACAGTCGGCAGCATTAACTTATGATATTTTCTCGAGAATCTCATTGATTGAAAAATTCTCTAGAAATCAGAATTCTCAAAATTTTGTAAAATTATTTTTTCGAGAATCCTCGAGACAGGATTTATTGGTCATAACCTGAGCTATGAGTTAAACACATATATTTTATCTTTGGTGGATTCTTTTTCATCAGAAGGTTTATGTTAGAATAATTAATATTAATCGATATTATTTAAAACTCGAAGACTGCGCAGAGCATGTAAAGATTTTCAAACGAATCAAGTCTATATTCAATAGGAGATGAGGTAGGGAACTGGAGGGTAGGTTGGTTCGACTGCCAAATGAATAACTCAGAATTTGGTGCGTGAATGAAATGAACCCTGGTTTTATTATCTCCTTCCAAATAAATATCCATTTAATTATTACAGGTAAGTTTACAGATTATAATGTAGATGAGTGAAATCACGAGAATGCGTTCCGATGCATTACGAGTTCGATCGGGCGAAGCGCAACGATAACCTTACGGCTAAATCGTTGGTAACTGAACGACGATGTTGCTTTCTTCTACTGAGTGTTTTATACTGATTCGATACAATAAAAAATGCTGCTAACAACTACTTGAATATTTTTGATAATCATGCTTATGATGTTTATTGTGCAATGCACGATTCGTTTCGTAAATTATAAAAAATTGATTTTATTTTGAACAATTATGCAGTTTTAATAATTGCGCAAGATTGATTTTCATACAAACAACTTTTGTGCATATCATGGTAAACCTATATAGCATTATTTATTAATTTGCGATATTATTGATTAATTGAATTATTATATTATTTTGCTAAATTAGCTTTCTATTGAAATTTGATTGACTCAAATAAATCGCTTGTTTTGCAATTTTGACAATATTATGTTGCAAGCTACATTGTAGTTATAAATTAATGGTTTCCTGTCAAGTCATGCTGTATGGTAGGGTATTCACCCTACAAATTTCTTCACGAGACGGAGCGATAAACTTGCCGATTTCATGAACTGGAGCCTTGGACATACCGAAAATAATTGAAATCAAATTTTGATACAGTTATAAAATAATTAGCGACGGTTGGAAAGGGTTAAAATGCGGTCGACTGGGAGGACATCTTTGTGAAAGACGGTTATATAATATAAAACTTTTTAAACAGTAAGTGAAAAAACTATATATATTTTAGCCCCCCTCGGATAATACACACCCTGCACACACGAGTTGGGTGACTTTTTGCATTAATTTTAAGTTCGTGAATATAAATTTAATTTACTAATAAATCATGATTAAAATAAGTTTCACAGTAAAATAGAATTTTCCACGAATTTTGTTGGTATCAAATTTACACCATGGACATTTTATAATAACATTGAACTCATATTGTACCAATTCAGTGATGTCCAACATATTTATTAATATAGACACACTTTCCCGCAAACCAATAAAATTATAGATATCACAATAATTGTTTGTAAAAAATCTTCCGTCCACACATGCAAACATTGCTATCAAATTAAATGTAATTTGGACAGTTCACACTATATAAATTTGTGTGCTTTAATACTTTGGACGCTGAAGACGCGCATGCGCGTAATTGCCAGGCGGCCGATCGATGTAATTAACGTGCATTTTAAAGGGGGCAATTAAAATCTCATTATATAGTTAGCAGCGAATGCGTTAATCAAAACAACACTCCAAGAAGCCATGAGTCGCTACTTCCGGTGATAGATCAAATCCATTCACAATATAAACATCTTAACACTAGCTTATTTGACGGTGTATTTGTGTAAACCAATTTTAATTCATTGTTTTTTTTTGTTTACGGGTAATAATTTGGATATGGGATGTATTATTAATTGAAAAATAAAATCTTTTCGGAGATCGTAATTGTAGGTATTTACCAATTATTTATTCAATGAAATATGATATGATTTTCTTCTTCCTGATTTCCTAGTTACCATTTTAATAAGAAAGTTAATAATAATAATATAGATAAGTACATAATTAAATGGTTCGCTTAAGGCTATACTTCAGTTGAGGCATGGTCTAAAAAGATTGTGGCTAGGCGATGCGCGGGTTGTGCAAATGACGCATGCCGAACGAAATATAATTTGTCATAATTCATTAATTTTCAAGTAATTTGTCATATGTTTATTGTTATATTACTAATAATAATATTATATTCATTGACATGTTTTCTTTTTTAAGTACAGACGTAAAGTTTTTTAGTCATCTTTTCACGATTTAAGAATATTTTCATCTGACGCCATGACAAAACAAATCGACGTGCGCACACTTCGACTTTCGGTCTCCGATTGGTGAGCCCAGGCGACGTGTGAGAAATTTCGTCGCACCTACTGTTGAAAATTATTTGCCGTTTCACTGAAGTACGCTCTTAATCAAAGGTGGTAGCGGGAAGCGAAAAATTGCGCCGCAGGCGAATATTTTCCGTTATCCCTAGTGCAGGTTTGAAATAATGTTGTGTTTTGTAAATGCTTCCGATTGTCGCTATACCTACTACTATAACTACTAATGAAATTTTGTTCTGGGGCGCCTTAAAATGGCTTCACATGCCAATTTAGATATCCGTGAGCTACCACTTGATCACCACTGAATTAGTGTTATATTCCGTAACGCTTATAAAAGATGTTATCACTAATATCAAAATTATTCGTTAAAATAACACTTTGCCAGCCGAACGGCACTATTCTATATACCAAATGATAATATTTGCATAAAAATATAGCGAAAACTATTATAAAATGTATATTTTATATAAAGAAAATATTGAATTGCCTACATAATTGAAAAAACAAAGACCTTGTCAACAATATAATGTAAATTCGGCTTACAATATTCAATGTTTATCATGTGATTAATGGGTGGTTTAAAGCGTGACAAATTTGATCAATTTATTTGACTAGAATCACCAAAAATATTTACTTTCAGGAAAAATAATATTCCACGAAGAAAATACAATTGATAATACCTATAATACTTAACACTGGAATAGATTTAGAGCACTCATATCAAATCCTTTTCAGGAAGGTGTCAAATTATAACAAAAGACATTATTTGTTGGCAATACAATAGTGAAAATAGTAGGCAGCCTATAATAATGGCTTGTTATTAAATTTTGTGTGTAGTTTTGCTTCGTTGTTATTTGATACACGTACCAAGGAATATAACAATATTTTTCTGGTGTCAGAATTTTCTTGGATCATGTAACAATGGAGATCATAAAGTATTTTGTTTTATCTACATTTTTATTTTGTATCCCTGGAGTGTACCTGCAGATTAATGGAACAGGAATACAATACGAAACAGTTGTTTATAACAGCGTTGATATTTATAGTAAATTTCATGTCGTGGGAAAAGATTGGTCCGATTTTTGGTTTGAGATGACTTCTTACTCTCGTCTGACGAAGTACGTGACGATTCTCCAAGGGATTGGCTCCGATGAGGATACGGAACGTGGCAGTTTTAGGCTGAAGGATTTTCAATCAAAGTTAATCGAGTATCTGTATACTACTGGATCTCTGCCATTGATGCATTTTTCAGTACCTCTAATTAATAATACCAACTGCAAAAATTGTAACACTGTAACAGCTCATATGATCTCTCAGAAACATGTTATAATGGTACTCTTTGAATCTTTGCAGTGTTTGGATGAATCTTTAGACGATCCGAAGTGGTATATTTATAAAAAAGCGAAAAGATCCTATTTTGTTTTTATAATAACTAATGAACGATTACAAGAGATTTCGTGTGAATCAAAAGAGTTTAATAACATTTTCTTTAAAACCATGGGAACGTACGCTGATAAAATTTGGGAAATGTTTAATTTACTAGAAACGACATATCTTTTTCCTTCATTGTGCGGAAAACAAAAAATAGTTAAATACAATTTTCTTGATACGTTCCACAATAAAAATTACACACAAGGAATAAGCATTATTACAAAAGAATACATACAAAATAATAAAAAAGCTTTGTTTCACACTTCGAATAATTTCAAGAAGTATCCAATTAGAGTGAGTTTATTTGAGAGGGTTCCAACTTTGGTGAAGTCTATGCCATGGCCTTTTATGGAGTCATACATGGCGAAGGATATCAATAATATTGGAAACCTTGGAGGGATTGATGGATTTTTCTTGGGTAACCTAGCCGCAAGGCTTAACTTTCACCCTGTGATCCGAGAACCTGTTGACAAAATGCAATACGGGTATAAACTTGCCAATGGAAGTTTTTTTGGAAGTATTGATGATGTAATATCAAAGCGAGTGGACATTTCATTGAACGGACGATATTTAAAGTACTACGGAACTGACGACATCGAATTTACGTTTCCGATATTTTCGGATCAGCTCTGTTTGCTGGCGCCGAAGTCTCAGAAGATACCGCCATGGCAGACCATATTCTTCGTTTATAGTTTGACAGTCTGGGGTATAATCGGTTCTATAATCTTGCTGCTGGGGTTTCTGTGGTGGCTGATGAAAGCCAAGTTTCCTAAAGTCGAAGGCGAAGGGGAGCGGAGTAAGGAACCTTGGATCGTGATGCTCCTGGAGATGTTCCTGATTGCTGTGTCAAGTCCTATAAAGCTTCCGGTAGTCGGCAGAGAGAGAGCCCTTCTGATGTGGTGTTTGATTTTGAATATAATAATTGGAGGTATTTTTCAGGTATGAATTTTCAATATTCTTCAAATATAATAAAATTAATCTTTAAACCTGCTAACTAGTGAATCCAATCCCGAGCCAAAATCTTGATCCCGGGATTCGGGATTACGATTTGACGATCCCGGGATCCCGGGACTGGTCTTGGGATTGGCATATTTTTCAATAGTTAATATAAAATTTCTATATATGCAAATAACGTTGATAAAATCGGTCAAAAATACATTTAGTATAATTTATACTATTTAAGGCATTTATTGTTAATATTGTATACGTTCAATCTTGGAAATACATAGGTTTAATGGAGTAAATAATATTGTAATATGTATAAATAATAATGTGAAAGTAGAACAGTTTTATTTATTTATGAAAAAAACAAATACAAGTTCAATTAAAATAAAAAAATGACAAATGCATTAAAAACATGGTGGAATCACTTTGTTATAAGTGCGAAGCATTGTTTATTCCAATCTTTCTCATTTTTATTAATTTATGTGAAAAAATAAAATGAATTGCCAACACATGGGCAATAATTCAAACTTCATTCAAACTCAGTTTATTTCTAATGTATTTGTATGTTATTAAAAGTATTTTTTCTGTTATATTTGTTTTTTATTTTATTTTCTAAAAAAATTGATAAAAAACTCAATCCCGAAAGTTTCGGGATTATGTTTACCAATCCCGGGATTCATTGGTATCGAAAATCGTTCAGGATCCCGGGATTGGAATCCCTACTGCTAACTCAATTTTAGCAAATTGTTCAGGAAGGAGAAAAATATAATAAATTAACTATCGAGCGGAATTTAACAATTCCAAAAATACACTTGCAATTTTTATTTTACAAATTAGCTGCACTATGAATAATTAACACACTATTTTAGCTTCCGTTTTATATATTATAAAGAAAATTTATATTAAGAGCAGAGTTGTTCCATTTACGATATTGGAAATTGGGTGTTTTGTGTGAAGAACGATAATGCATTTATTTATAGGTTTAGGAGTTTGAAATTTTGTGTGAGCATAGAAAACATGCTTTATAACAAAATGCCGTGCAAATATCATTTTTTGGTCAAAAGTGCAGTTGGCTGGTTTGCAGATTAATTTATCGTTATTAATTATGATTAAGGATGCTGCTCTAAAGAAGTGGCGTTAAATATCTTTTTGCAAAGTTAGATTTGCAAGGTGGACATGCATTGTACTAATAATGAAATACAGCACAATATTTAGTACTAATTCCACTTCTTTAATATTATTCTTTGCCGGTCTTTAGTTCTTAAGAAAAAAAGTCCCATCTGTCCCAATCCCAACCATAATTAAATTCGCCCTGTGTAATTCGTGCGCACTAGAAGATATCGCAATCTGCGCAAGTTCAAGGTTAAATTGTTCCACTATCACGTTAACGTCAGTTCAATTAATAACATTATTTGATATGTTTTTACCAATATATTTTTAGCATTCTGGGGGTATGAATGTGATTACAATTATTATTACATATATAATATCGACTGTAGAAAAGAAAAAGGGCGTAACGCTCAGATATTTCAAAATTGGTTTTATTGGATAATAACGTAATACACGACTAAACACACACGGTGTCCAAAGGATGTTAGCTGCAAATGCCAATTTATTATCTAAATGTAGCTAGCAAAACTAAAAAAAAGGAAGTGAGGTGGGAAACACGGGAATTTTTGTTGTTGTTTTTTTCTTAATTAAGTCAATAATTAATATCAGGTTAGGGATATAAAAACCAAATAATTATCAATTATCATGCATCTCAATGTTATGTCTATTTTGTATTTTAACTTTGACCGAAAACCATAACAAAAACGTTTTTGTGCCTCCTGTGAAATTTGATTTGTGTGGATGACGCCTTTTATCCTTTCCACAGTCGATATAAATCTATTTACTTGCTATAATATGACATGACGTGTTAATGCTTCAATGCTTATTTAATTTCATTTGGTTCGTAAACATTATGCAAAATGTTTATTTCCATAGGGTTACCTAAGCACAGCGTACAGCACAACGGTGTATTACCCCGATATAAACAGTCTCGAAGAATTGGACAGATCTGGTCTCCCCATATCCTCACGTTCCGAAGATATCTTCGGCTCAAACATCAGCAAAGTTGCAGACCGCCTCAGTAAGAAGATGGTATCAGACGCGTATGGGTCCCTCAGAATGGCGGCGGAAGAGAGAAGTATTGTCGTCATGGAAAGAAGCACTGATGCCAATATATTAATTCAGTTGAACTATACAGACGCGAATGGGGACCCAGAACTTAATATAGTAAATGAATGTCCGCGCTCTTATCATCTGTCTTACATAGTCTACAAAGGATTCCCATTTCTAAATCATATCAATAAATTCATTCAAAGAAGTATCTCGGCTGGGCTTAATTTGAAATGGTATACGGAAAGTGAGTACGCCATCTTGCTGAAGTCTCGAATGGACGAAGGGACGGTCATAAAAGACACATTGAATCTCATCGATGTACAAACATCATTTTTTATTTTATTTTGCGGTTGGGGGATATCTTTTATTGTGTTGGTTTGCGAGGGATGTAAAAAATATTTTAAGTCAAAAATGAGATGTAGAAAATATAAAAGAGTGTCGATGAAAAGTGATAAAAAATTGAAGGGATTAGTTTCGTATATCGAGTAAAATCAAAGATGTAGAAAAAACCTTATTACATAAAGATGGAGCCTAAATGTATAAAATGTAAGCAAAAAAGAACACAATATGGTCTACCGATTAAGTTAGCTACAGGTCAATCTCGCAAATTTTCCAACAGGGCTGTACCCAGACATGAAACCTTTGCATTTTCAAAGTTCGAATGAAGCTTCAAAGCTCTAGTAAAGTCTAGTAGGCACTTGCATACATTGAATTATTTTTTCAATAATTTTATATGTTAAAAGACAATTGTTCATTATTGGAAAACTAAGGATTATAACTACTTTTACCATTTTAAGAAGAAATCGAATTGAGCATTGTAAAATTTCAGTATAGGTACCTAGTGGAAAAGGTACGAGAGAAATATTTATAAGAAATTAACGTACTAACAATAGTTATCTATCTATTAAATTCTGATGCAATAATATACCAAAATTTACACTGCACGTGAAGAAATAGTCTTTTTTTTCTACAAACATACATAAATGTGTTTTCATGTTGTAAATAATTCCGGGATTATCTGACAATTTGACAAATTGGTTATAAAAAAAAATGACTAAATGTTTTATGGCAGGAAAAAAACAAAACGATAAAAAATGAGGCAACACTAAATACCAATTCGGTCAGCCATGTAGCTAGATACTTAGAGAGGGTCCAATAAATATTTTTGTTTCCACGAGTGCCTACTTAATGACGTTACATTTTGGAAAATACCCATCATTATGAGTATGATGACATATCAAAATGATGCAATTCATTCGGAATTTTCACAAACTACCGTAATTTTCGGCGATTATGAAAATGAGGCTACATGTAAATTGTACGTAAAACATTTCACCGTGGCACAGTTCGCCGTGAGGTTTCTATCGGAAAGAGATGATTGTTTACCAGGGATGGCGAACCTATGGCACGCGAGATGATTTGTCATGGCACGTGAATGTTTCATTTTGAAGAGAGAGAAAATCCTTAAATCAATTAAAAAAATATTTTTTTTTACAAAAAAGTTTTACAAATAAACGTCCTTATATAATATTAAAAAATAATGACGACATAGCCATGCGTATTTTATTCGGTTTTTAATATTATTTTTACCAGTCGATGCGCAAACGGAAATGGTGAAATTCGTGCATAAATGACAGATCGCATTTTATAAAAAATAGCAGGCAAATACTCTTTCAAGAATAATCATTATGTTCAATGTAAATGTGTTTTTCGCCATGAAAAACTGCTTGGAACGTCAAACAATCGAAAAATATTATTTGAGAAATTTCGGCACGCCTACGTAAAAAGGTTCGCCAACCCTGCCGTATACTATATGGTCTCCAATTTTCAGAGTCGGTCCAACCAGCTGTTGGGCCCATCGGGCCATCCGACTTGGTTGCCAGAAAGGCCAATTATGTTGCTTTTCATAAATTTGCGGCGTCTTACTGCGGGCGTGAAGATCACTTCACATAATTTTTTCCCGTCCGTTTTGCTAGCTTCGTTTATTGTTATACTTAAACTAAATTCATTTTCTTTTATGTAATTTCCATGTCCCTTTCTCTCCCCGGCACTTTGCTTTAGAGTAACCCTTTGAACCCAAGTCAAAGCTTACTTAGAGCGTGACAACCTCAGTCTTGGGTATCTGCTCCCGTTACATTACCAGGCGAAAAAACTGCGCAGATGCCGCACATCGCTAACATAATGTGCCTAGTGATACGCTCGACTAAGCCCGAGTTTGGTGCGGAGCGGTTGGTTTGGAGGGTCCTTCTTTTTTTTTTGGTCTCCAATTTTATTAGATTCAATATGAACATTAATTCAATTTTCATAGCTGATTTTGGCAACATTCATGAATTCAAGAATGAAAACCTAACCTAACAAATAATTCAGTAGGTATATCAGCTATTTTCAAAATTTGTTTGCTGCTGGCTTCCTGTAAAGTGTAAACCGACAAGAACCGTGTTTTATTTAGACATGGATTATATGTCAGTACTATACGACCCAAAGACGATGGACGGTCTTTCATTTACCTACGGCCATATATTGCTGATACAACATTTCACGGTGACGTGTGATACGGCGAACTGCATACTTACAAGTTTCCGGACACGGAAAATGAAAGGGGCAGTGGCGTTTCATGGGGAATTATTGGTAATAGGTATTCACCTGTTACATAAATCTGGACCATCAGTTGTTATCCCAAGTTGCAGAACTAACCTGCAATTTGTAATCTAAATTTACATTACCCTGTTATATAAAAAATCTACATAACGGGATAATGACTGTGTTTAACTTAATCGCTTCGGATATTAATATATTCCACTTGCGTGAGACGTTGCTTTATAAATTCAAAAAAAATAGGGTCTAGGATATTCGGTGAACTTTTTATATATATTTTTAACCAATTACGCTGTTTTTTTGTATACAAAATGTTACAAGTAATTTTCATTCCTCCCTGTCATTGTGAACGTCTTAAATTTGTATTCTGTAAAGTTCAATATAAGTAAAATTCGAGCGGGTCAGAAAAAAATATACAAATTTAACCATTTTGGAGATTAGGGTTTTGTAAAAAAAAAACATTGTAATAGGTATCCAGAATCGCATCGTTTTTAAAGGGGCAAGTACGAGGGTCTTTTGTGGTCCCAAAATAAGTAAGAGATTTATCAGCAACGTTGATAAAGCAAGCATACAGCTGCAGCTGTTGACGCTCTTGCTTTACTGTACTGCTATTTGCGATTTCACGTGATTTTTTATCTACCAATAATGATTAGGTGATTCTTCTTTAGGATTGTAACCAGTGGCGACCGGTGAGTTATTTTACTGGGAGTTCACTTTTTTCACCTTTTGACTGCCGTAAAAAGGCATTTGCCTTCTTCAAAACTTCACCGAAAAATCAAAAAAAAAACTATTCGTTTTTTTAATTTAGTACATTTAAAAGAAATCATAAATAACTCACTATTTATTATTTGTTGTACCTCTAAAAACAGTTTTTCTTGAAAAAAATGGATTTAAACTTTAACACAAACTGGTTGACACGAACTATTTTGTTTTGACCGAATTATTAGTACTACCGAAATATCTCGTATCTGGCAGTGACCGGGATTTATTGTTCATTTGTATGAGAAATCCATTCTTCTGTTTTTCATCGACACAAATTTTTCAATTACGCGTTTGTTGAAGTCAGGAATCTCTTGTATCATTCTTTTTTCGATACTGAGCACACATAATGCGTTCAATCTTGATTGCGCGATGGCGTTTCTACTAACTGATCCGTTTGAGTGTGAAAAAACATCTTTCGCTTTCCACTGATGTCATCGGAATAGTAAAAATTAAATTTAATAGTAAAACCGTTTCCGTAAATGTGTCAATGAGATTTTTTTCGATTAAAATGTTTTATAATGCTGAGGCGCCATCAGCATTATAAAAATTATCCAAGCTGTAAATAACAGACAATTCATTTTTGAGTTTATTTTTATCTAAAAAGTCAGACGTATTACAGAGCTAGTTTGGAGAGATATCATAATTGATAAACATTGTGAATTTAGTTATCAAACTGAAAAAAAAACTTGAAGTTTATTTTTAAATTGTACTTCGCCTAAATTTGAGAAATGTTGTCAACATGTGCGGAAATTTAAATGCGTACTGTGAAACGAATTTATTTTTATGATAATATTGAATAAAAATTATCAAACAATAATTGTACGTGTGATACGGGCTGTATTGTTTTAAAACCGATGAATCTGCGTTCGGGCCGAGAGCGACTGAAACTGTCGCTCCCGAGCACGTAGAAAAAATATTTACGTATTGCTATCCCACGCGACAGACGACGCTCTTTCTCATTGCAAAGAAATCGAAATTAGATTACTGGGCGCTTTGGTCGAGCGATGGCGAATATCGCTCACATCAACATATAATATTATTATTTAAAATAGCCGGTTAAAAACACATATTAGAATTTGTTTTTGTACATGAATTAATGACTACGGTAATAGATCAGAACACTTTTAATTAATCAAACATAAATTAAATACTCATTTAAAAAAAGTCTTTTCGCATAAATTGAGTGAGTGAGTGTGCACCGCTCCAGCGCTCTCAAGGGAGGATCGCCACTGATTGTAACACATAATAAATTTTTGTCATATTGCGGCACCGGAAAATAAATCTCAGAGCTTCTTTATGAAGCTACAAATTATTCTGCAAAGCGATGTGTAGCTATTTTAATCATTTTTTTTATTTTCTAAAACTCTCTCTTTAAGCACTAACGTGCATGGTTGCTACATCAGTCCCGTGCAGCATTGCTTCGGGACAAGGAAATGTGGCACTAAAATCTTTTCATTCTAACACATTTATAGCGTCATGAAAGGCGGCCGTGCACAAACCGCGGCTGCATGTAGATGGCGGGTGGAGATGGGGTAACTTAAATCATTGGTCCAATAATCATGTTTGATTAAGTGTTAGTTTGATTATATTCTAACGAATCTGCGTCTCGTGGGGGTAGGCGGGTAATACACTAAATCCGAGCGACATTATCTAAGGGACGGCAAATTGAGGAAGGGATGCGAATATTGCAACGTTTGAGTGTATTATTATGAGTGAATATTAATAAGTTGTAGGCATAATGTAATACCCATGTACCGAGCAATGTTTTCGCCTGCGTCACTTACAAGTTTCACAAGCTCTATACAATATACTGCTCTCATACAACTCACATGAGAAAATGGAGTTAAGGTTGTGACATCGTTTGTTTTCTATAGCTTTACCTTCTTACCTACTGATTACGAAACGTGCCAAAATTACTGTTTTTTTTTTAGAATTATTAATAACCATGTCCTTGCTTTTTCGTACAAGGTGGTTGTTAGTAATTTTGAACAATCACAAACACCCAGGCTTTGATAAAAACACATAAATGTTTTTGTCATGACCAGGAATCGAACCCAGAACTCTCGGGTGGAAGACCAGCGCCTTACCCACTGCACCACGAGAGCCGCCTTCACTGTTGATAATCATGGCCCCCATAAGGGGGGGGGGCTGACAGGGCTCTAGCCTGGGGGCCCGGGCTTAGGGCCGGGTCGATCACTTAAGCGAGATAAACATACACTACAAATTCGCGCTAATAGTAAAAAAGTCGCTAATTCACAAGTGGAATTTTATTTTATAATTATTTTTAGTGTGTTTCCTGGCTAATAAAAACGACTATTTTATCAAATACGGCGAAAGGCCGCATGTTACTTGGCTATCACAAAAGGGGGTCGTGATCACTGCTTCATAATAATCCGTGCCGACAATTCAAGTTGATTTATTAAAAATGCTCAAAATCTCAGAAAACCTTTATTTTACACAGAACCCTGCAGTTCTGCAGAATACCATTTGGGTATCACTATTGTATTAGTAGAAAATTACACGGCTCTTAACCTTAGCGATAGGTAGGGGGGCCCGCCAAACATCTAGGCCTGGGGGCCCGCTTCAGGATATGGGGGCCATGTTGATAATTATTAAGTTTCTACGATCTTTTTTTTTTATAAATTGCTACTGGCAATGGCCTGATAACCTGACGAAACCTTTCCTGGTTATTCTTTTAACTAGTTCTAGCCTTTTTGCTGATTATGATTCTTTTGACGTAAAACTACGTTTTTATTCAGCATAGATAGATCGCCAAACGTTCGGTAATGATGTAAAAAAAGAAATAAACACAAAAAAATAAAAATTATACCACTGTGTAGACAAAAGTGTCATCCGACGATACATGTCAAGTTTAAACCGGTTGAGCGATCTAGGTCGACAAGGCGGGTGGAGAAAGACAAGCCTCGATAACTGCGTTCCGGTGGACATTTTACGCATATAGCTCCCTAAGATCTCAACTGATTTGGATATTTACATAGAGTTTTGTAAACCATTCATTCCTTAAATATACCTACGAAATAACTTTAAAAAATATTTATTTCGTTAATATTATCCTTAACCGTAAACGTAGTTCTTTCATAAACTTTATGGCTCACTTCGCTGGAGAACCGCTGCAACGTATATTATTATTAAGCCCATAGTTGACGCTCATACGAGGCATTGGTTCATATATTTGGGCATTAAATACTTATCGGACAATCTAGTTAAACACATATTACTAATAAAATATTACACACAAATATTACACATAAACGAATGTCCAAAGAGAAAATATTTGACGAAAATGTCAGAAAGTTTGGCCTATGTCAATGTTTTTATTGATTTCCTATAGAAGTCGCGATAGATAAGCCATATTTTTAATCGTGTCACAATGTATGTAAGCATTGTGTACTTTCACCCATACTAATTATTGTTTGACGATATCTGTAGGTTCAGTAATTTATGTAAATCGATAAGTATGTACATTATTTGTACCTCAGAGCCAGTGTGCCTCAAGTCAGATTGTGTCGAAAATGGGAGAAGGATTTTCTACCAGAATAACAATTATGATATTTTTCAAAGTCCATCTTTTGAGTGAAACATAAAATTCTTAAATCCACAAAGTACATTAGGAGCTAAAAATATGAAGTGTTTTTTTGGTAATTCTCAAGTAATTGATGTGTTGTTCATCATCATTATCAGCCGGTGTCGATCAACTGATGGATGAAGACATCTCCCAGCTCCTTCCATTCTTATCACATCCTAGTTCTTCGCTGCCACGTACATCCACCGAAATTTATGAGTTCTTCCACCCATCTGGCTTTAGGCCCCTTTGGGTACGACGGCAGTATTTCACTCGCCGAGCGATAGTCCAGCCCATTGGCATTTCATCTGCTTAGTGACCTCTATCACATCGCGTACTCTTGTCTGCTTCCTTATCCATGGGTATATTTTGTGATCTTTTCGCGTTATGCTCAACACGCGCATTTCCGTGCCACATTGCGCTATTCGTAATTTTTGAATTTCTCTTACATTCATATTTCATGTTACACATGGATACGCGAGCATCGGTAGCACATATTGATTGAACACTTTACGCTTAAGGCATAGTGGAAGGTCAGTTTTTGAATACTATTCAAGTGCCCAAATGCACTCTATGCCAATATCGTCCCACATACCATCGTTAATTGACAATGTGTTTTTCGAGATAGATGTAGTTGTTGACCCGCTCGATTTGAGTGCCATTGATGAGGATGGCTTTTGGTTAAACAAAGCAGTTTGGCATGTGTTGGTAATATTTAATTAATGTTTCAAGTTATATTAGGTCTTCGCTCTGCAAACTTTTTTTTCGAAGAATAAAAGAAACTTACAAAAAAACCATGTCTGGAATACAGATAAGTCATTTGGATAAAACAAAAGTGTTGGTAATAATTATGTATTTTACCCAATCGATTATCGATGGGATTCAAACTATATCACTTGTGCAACGCATGGCCTATGTATTATAATTACGGGCATCCGTTTAATTTATTGTATTTTTCTGTTCAATTCGTGATGGCGTAGAAAATGATAAAAATAAATAGAAATCATATACTTATCAATTCAAATAGTATTATTATGTGTAAGTAGTTGAGAAAATAAATGCATTGCTAATAATAAATAGGTAGCTAAGTAGCTATATTATCGGATAATAGATGGGGCTGCGAGTAGTTAGTTACACAATAATATTAGACTACGCCATCAAGAATATACTAGTTTATAATAATTTAACACTCTTAGTTATTATCTCTATGATATTTGATACGATTGTTGTATTTATGTACCTATGTTATGAATAATATTATAATGAAAAGCAAAATACGCTTAAATGAGTAGAGTTGATAGTTAAAAATGTTATAAATTTAATAATAATAATAACTATTATGTAGGCTTATTAAAGCATTCTATTTATGAAAATCTCAATATAATAATTATCCTTTATAGCTATTTAGAATGTAGATAAAAGAAAGGTTTGATACACAACTGAATTTAAATATACCTACTGCATACTTTATCCATAATAATTTAAAATTAATTATTTATCTCCTATTTTGAACTACTATGGATGTTTATGTATAATATAAACGAATTCGTACCAATATGTAGTTATTGCATATTTATTTATGTAGTTGTTTGAATTAAAGCAAATATTATTTGTGGAACTGTTAGGCAATGGTAATAATAATTATTATGGATTTTATTTTGGATAAATTTACCGCCAAATTGTATGATAATTTTATTAGTGTTGATAGCATTCAAATTTGGCGGGTTCGAATAAAACCGAGAAGCGCCTGCGCATATTGTCTATGGTCAGCGTGCGAAGCCTTTTTCTTCTATATTCACTATGACGTCAGTATTACCAAACAAGCGTCAAAAAACGTATGGCGTGTGATAAGGTGAAGCGTTTCTTATTTTGTACGTGCCATGCAGAACTATAATCCAAACATGGATTCGGAATACGCAGATCTGTATTCGCAGTACACAAAGATGCATTCGAACAGTGTGCAGATGGATCCCTCAACCGGTGTGATGCATTACCAAGCGAACGATTTGAAACCGATGGACCCGCAACCGGGCTCGCAAACAAACTCGGTCCAGGAAGGATACGGGCAACTTCCTATGGATACTGACGCGGCTATACCGCCCCATAACTCGCATGACATGTCACAGGACCTATCTTTAAGTTACGGTAGCGAAGAAACGAACGTAATAAGTCAGAATAACACCGCCGGAGACGCGATTGTCGAGCGAAGCAAAAGCGAAAATTGCATGGAGACCGAACCGTCGGCGATCGCCGAAGATAAGCGGGAACCGACGCACGTGGCCGTCGTAAAAACTGAATTGACTTCTGAAATGTCAACAGAGGTAGATATTCCCGCCGATTCTTCGCCGTTAGAGGCTGAGGAGGCTTCAAAAGAGGGCGAAGAAGCGGCTGTTGACGATACTGCCGCGCCATCTCAACATTCTGAAGGCGCCAGAGAGGGACGGGAGACGGAGGAGACCGCGGAACAGAGAGAGAAGGAGACAGATTCTATGACGGAGTTCGCCTCCACTGACGTTTGTCGAGTTTGTATGGACTCTGGTGTATTGATTTCTATATTTGACAAGAATGACACAGTTCGAATGTGTGAAAAAGTCATGTCCTGTGCGGCCGTACAAGTTATAGAAAATGACGGTTTGCCAGCCTTTATTTGTAATCCGTGCGCTTACGACTTGGAAGTGGCTTACAAGTTTAAATCGCGTTGCGAGAAATCCGACGTCGAACTCAGAGCCAAGCTGGGTTTGAAAACAAAAACAATAGTGAAAACGGAGTTTGTTTTGATCGACTGCGAGAACGAACCGGTCGTTTCTGACGATGACAGGAAAAAGCGGTACAAAGAAATCGACTACAACGATGAA
The DNA here is from genome assembly GCF_057557595.1 of Rhyacophila brunnea. Lineage (NCBI taxonomy): Eukaryota > Metazoa > Arthropoda > Insecta > Trichoptera > Rhyacophilidae > Rhyacophila > Rhyacophila brunnea. Next base: position 9,392,494 of record NW_028232816.1, on the reverse strand, counting down.
TATTCAGACAGGGAATCCGATGACCCTCCGTACGGTACCAAAAATAAGAAAAAAACCAAGAGGAAAGGGAAGAAGTTGGTGACAAAACTAAAGAAAAAGACAGGCAAAAAGAAAAAACGTGGCCCCAAACCGAAAAATGAAAAGCCAGATTCAGACGATGACGTAATTGAAATAACAAAACGGCCAGTGCGTAAAAGACGGGGAGAAGAAGCGGCTCCCGGTGGAAAATATCCTTGCTCACACTGTGACAAATCCTTTCCGTACCCTAGCGTTTTAAAACTTCATATGGTAACACACACAAAAGAAAAAACACACAAATGCGTAATATGCTCGAAAGCGTTTATGTATTCGAAAGAACTGTACACGCATTATAAAGACGCGCATCCGAATGAGTATGGTAAAGTTATGGACGACAAAAGTAAAACTTTTCCGTGCGGAAGCTGCGATAAGGTTTTCAGTCAGATGAAAAACCTGAAAGTCCATGAAGTCGTGCATGTTAGAGAGAAGAAATATAAATGTGAAGTCTGCGCTCAAGGTTTTACCAATATGACGACGTTAAATATGCACAAGAAGCAAGACCATCCCGGCATGAGTAAGCCGTACCGTTGTTCCATCTGTGATAAGAGATTTAAGCAGCAGGCCGCCATGGAGAGACACGTGGACAATCATAGGCACCAGTCGGAGATGGCGAAAATAATCGAAGAGAAGAAACCTCCGTCGACAAAAGATCTTTTTAAAAGTATAGCGCCTGTCACTACCACATACTGGTCTGACTCGTTTTCGGATTAAAATACAATCTATACTTGCCTAGCATAATGTTATTATGAATAAATATAAATGGACTGCGTTGTGCATTCACAGATCAAGCGATGTATTAAATGATATAAGCAGAAAGAGACACAGCATCGTTAGATGGTAGATTCAAATTAAACAAATACCTATATTGAGTACTTAAGTTTGTGGATTGTACGTAAATTGTAAGTATTACATTTTACTCTTCACCGTGAGCTGTCGTACCGGAAAGAAATCGCTGTATAGCATTGAGATCAAAAAATAACCTGTTCGTATAGCATTGCAGACAGTAATGTTCCAATTTTTCTTTTCTTTTTTCCCCGACCATGTCCGATCCTAATATGATATGGGCCTCCGCAGAATGGAGGTTTGTATTAACAGATTTTGTTTTTACGAGAAATGAACGTCAGCCACTTGCTCAACCTATTAGGTCCATAGTCTGACTCGTAAATTAAAAAACAATATGTGTACTTGCCAGACTCAGGATTCGAACCTGGGACCAACATCGCTATAGTCAGAATTTTATTGGATTCTATAAAAACAATAATTTGATATTGATAGGTACAACTTGATGCTCGCTAACCTACTTTTGAATCATTTGCATTTTATGTAAATATGTACGATATGATCGCATTTCTAATTTACATGGCAACCTTTCTGTGGTTCCCTTGTATTACTGTGGTTATTACATATTTTTTTAATAGTTTTATTTAGACATGAATTTGTTCTCAATGCTATATAGTCATTGGTTTCTGATAGAACAGCTTACGATCAACTGCATACATACACTTTTCCGGACATGACGTTTGTGGGCACAGTTAACTGGCTACAATCAGACATCTCGAACTCTCCGTGATGTTTAGTTGTTCAGTATCCAAACCTCCTTGCCGTGCAAGAATTGAGAGAGCAGCGAACCGTGCGGTAGTCTTAAGTATTGGTTAGGAGGTGTCTCATTTTGAGAAATGCCCTCATTGACCTATGAAAAGACTTTATGCAAGTTTTGCAACAAGGTCACTTGATCTGTAAATGTGCATCTCACTCCAAATTGCATACTTCTGAGTATGGTAAACGCTGTACTATTTCTTAAAAAGAATTTTTATATACAACTCTATATTGGGTACATTTTATGATTACAGGAGAATGTTTTATTGTAGAGTTGTAGAGTGTATAGAATAACTACAGTCAGTCGTGATGTATCTGAGGTCAGTTCAGAGGATCAATCGCTGGATAGGATGATATTTGCTAGATATTTGGGTGCCGTTATAGATGAATGAACTGTGAAAAAAATCATGTTGTTTACGACTTCAACCAGAAAATCAAATATGAAGTATCTACCTATAATAAAGTAAGGTTTATGGTGTTTGCAGGCTTATGACACTGGTGTGTTTTCGCATTTCGATATTGTACTGAACAGTGGCGAAGGGTGGAGGTAGGCTGTTAAGATCCGATATAAATAGTACATACCAAACTTTGTCAGTTATACGTATTTGTTTTCATTGAACTAAGACTACAATTTACAGAAACTGTTTTTATAATTGGACATAGGAAGAAGAAAGCATATAATGGATATGAGTCTTTCCAGTAATCATAAACCCTGCTTTTTAAAAGAAATGGAAGAAGAGACGTAACATACGTGTATTTCTTCGCATATTTCATTCATCTGCCGTGCTCAGGTGTCTTGGTGTTCAGTCTGCGTTGTCGAATCCGAATCGTTTTAGAACTAGTGATCGTGGCGTGGGAAAATAACTCTAGTGATACAAAATATGAATTGTGTTGATTCCCCCTGCCCCGCTCACCCTTTGAAATGACCTCGCAAATTCCACAACTAAATGTACCTAACCTACCCGTATTCAATTTTACCGAGAGATCAAAATTCAATAATTTCACACGGTAGTGTGATAGCTGAATCGGGTAAATGAAATAATCTCATTTAACGAATGCGATTGCAAGCTACTACTTACACACTATTCATTGCTAAATACCTAGAGACTGCATTCTTTATGCTGGCGTTCACGTCAGCCGGAAAGCATTGTGTCATCGCATTCGACTGTTGCAAGTTTTCAATGAGCGGGAACGCAGTCTTAAGGTGCTGAAGCGGGGGGAAATCGCACGCCAGCATAAAGAATACGGACTCTATACTAATAGCAGGTTGAAATCAAAGTTTATTTTTAACCCAGTTGGGTATAGAAATGTATAAAAATTGTGAATTATGAACTCTCAGTAAGACAGAATACAAAAATAACCGAACATTTAAAATTGTTTTTGTAAGTTATTGTTTTATGAATCGTTATTATTTATTACTGAGCACCTTGTGTACACAGTGTTGCACGTCTTTCCAGCCGGGGAATAGATAAATAAGTTTTCCGCTGTATATTTTTGGTTTTGGAACCCATAAGCACAGCTTAGGCTCCTGAATATGTATTTAAAACCCATTGATACTAGTAATTAGGTATGTTGTGTGTAAAACGACGAAAAGATACAATTTTGTATCGTAATGGGTATCTCAGGTCGGCGCTTTGTAACTTTGATGATATATATCAGTGGCGAAGACACCATACTAGGCGATTATTTAAAGCCTACCTAAAGAAAAATATTTTTTAATTGCATATTGCCATATTTATAATATAATCAATTCATTATTTTATATTCTATAAAAATAATTTATTTTCCCAACGAGAGGTGTCGTATATATAGAAATGTATTACACGGATTAAAAAACAATCTGCAAAGGTTTTAAAAAATATACCAAATAAATAAAATAAATAAGGGTCGGATTATGTGTGAAATAAATTCTGAATTTTTTTCATATGGACTTTACGCCACGTAACCTTTGCCAGTCTGTTGAATTGTATGAAATAAGGTAAGCTCCTATCGCAGAGCCTAAAACATTCGCGCATAATATTGTTGTCATGACTGCACTTCACTTTGTCCAAAATAATTATTAATTAGATTAGAATTAATAATTTAAAAAAATAATTTCTATTGCTTTTAATCGAATATTAATAAATATAGATTGCTTTTAAAAATAAAAAGATATCTAATTATTTTTGATGGGTGCTGATATATGTTTTGAAAAATACGTAATTTAAAAACATCGCTCAATTTCATGTCATCAGTGAGTTTTTGAAGTTTCATTGAATTAGTGTATCGTTGTCATTAATGTGTACCTAATATCGTATTTCTTCTTATTTCTCGTAAGTATACATGACATGAGCTCTTTTTCATCAGATCTCCATAGCCTACCTCTTTCCAAAAGTCACCTTTCGCCACTGATATATATTTCATAAAAGGAGATACATACTTAATTGAACAAACTGATATTAATTTTATAAAGTTGTATGTGTCTTTTAGCCGGCTCGCAGATTTAAACTCGCCTCGTCTGACAAAGCCATAAATCAAACCATGTAGGAATGTCGCATTCATGTTGCATAGGCAGCCGCGCGCATATGAGCCTAGCGACAGTGACAATTGCAACCTCTCGAAACGTCAGTCATCAAAAAAATGAAACACCAAACAAAAATGCCATCAGACGCCGAAACAGCGATTATTGGGTATTGAACGCAGACATCTTCTGAAGTGGTCTCTTGTATTATTATATTTCAATCTCTTAGACAAAGTAAATATTGGTGCGCTCATCTGTCATTTGTAGGAGATACGGCGACCGGTGATGTTTGGATTAAAATGGCCAACTCGTAGCGGTTTGCGCAGGCGCAACTGCTACACCGACGGTGACTGACAGCGAGAAACTTGCAGCGCTAGTTGCTAGTGACACCAGATGTTTTTTCAAACTTAAAATGTCACATTCCACCAATGTGCGGAGCTCCATTTGGTAACTTGTGTTTTGTGAATAACGATTATGTCACATTGATGTATTCGACATGTTGCAGAAGGACGAGTTTAGATGTGTGAGCCGGCTTAAAGACATGAAAAAGCCATTGGCCTAAGGCTGCCTCTCTGTGTTGATTTGTACATGTATTCAAGAATTGGTGGCCCACTCTACTGTATTAAACACATATTGCCATATAACTGACAGAAAACCACACATGATTTCATATTTAAAAGAGCAACAGCATTATTTCACTTAATTGTTGTTTTTTAAATTTTGTTTGTCATTGTTCTGCGGATGCATACCAGGATCTATATTCTATAGACACTTGTCAGAGATAGATGTAGTTACAGACTTAGCATGATACAACGTTATCTGATTGTTGAATTATTTAGTCAGTGTAACTAAACACTTTTACCTATGTTAAGTTTTAAATGATCATTGCTAAAAGTGACATATAACCCTTTTACGTACTTAAAGTTCTTAGAAGTTGGGTAAAATCGAATAATTTTCTTATATTATTTGCTTTGAGTCGTCCTTACTAGAAGCCGTCATGGGATTCATAAAACCAAACATTCAACTGCCGGCAGATGCAAACAGTAATTAATATAATCATAACTTTTTTTTTTTTTTTCGACCATGTCCGATCCTGATTGGATCATATGGGCCCCCACAGAGTGGAGGTTTGTATTGACAGATTTTGTTTTTTACGAGAAATGGATGTCAACCACTTGATCAACCTATTAGGTCCATACCCTGACACACACAAATTGAAAAACAATATGTGAACTTGCCAGACCCAGGATTCGAACCTGGGACCTACGGCTTTATAGTCCCAACTCTTATGCCGCGCGGCCACCGTGGGTGTCAAAACTTATTATTGTATGTATTTTTACTTTCATATAACTCATAAATCGTACTGTCATGAGACTAGGCAGGACCAGGTCTCAGCTTAATAATTATACTTTCAGATGTATCTTTATAACAAGTACATTTCATACATCCTTGTAATATTGAATTGTCAGGTGTTACGTATATTTTACTCTTTGTCATTTGGCTCTTTGTTTCACTTTAATATGGGTATGATTTATTATATGTTGATTTTTATTCTATTGCAACATTTTTATCCACCAAAACATAATTGTATAAGCATAATATTTTTTTTCTATGTTTAAGTATCAATTTGGCGACTTGTGTAGAGAGAATCAATGCAACATGAACTCAAAATTTTATTAACCGGATTACTGCCATAGACAAGATATCTCATATTTAATACCCAACTAATTTTAAATCACATTTATCCAAATCTATTCTAAATCCATTTTTTCAAACAGAAAATGTTTTCCACCCAATTTTTTTTATTATTGAGTAAATCATTATTTATTTTTATTCTAGTTAAAAAAACAATCAATTTTTTTTAGAAAATTATATTTGGCATGATAGATTGATACCTACTGCTATGGTTTAACATGAAGTAGATTATGATAAATGCTTTGAAAAGAGGTGACTCAGGATGTTTTTGTCTAATAAGTATGGCGTAACACAAAGTGAAGAAATTACACAGTTTACTAATTGTATTAAGTCGAAGAATGTATTTTGATCTAACCTATGTAGCTACCTTTGAGCAAAAACCAACAGGTAATTGAATTTCTTACTAAAAAAATAATTTTAAATTGAAGCAATTTTTCATACAAAAGTTACTTTTCTTTCCGTACTAATTATGATTTTTTCCGATTATTCGGATTTCTCACTATCCAGACTACTTTCATCCGCAATTAGTATGGGTAATCGAAGTTCTACTGTACTATTGAAATAAACCTCATGCAAAGTTATGCATATGAATACGCATGCGTGTCATCAGCTGTAAGATATTTCAAACGCCATCATAAGCAAAATGTCTGTGAAAGTAGATAATGTCTCCGTTATGTAACTTCTTAAAAGTAAAGCTTCGTAAGAACGACAAAAGAAGTATTTAAAAATTTACATTACCATCTGGTCACAGTGTTTTTTATTTACTCCGAAGAGTTTACATTAGATATTATGAATACAATTTGACACAGACGGAAAAGATGGGGGCTCTGGACCCCTGCAGAGGAATTGGATTAATTAAATTTTTGAAATAAATTCGTATTTAACCATGGGAATATATTACGATTGTCTTGTTCTGGTTGCAGTCTATGCAAAATGAAAAAAAAGCCGAGTCAGTCGTCTGTGCTTAGTGTGACCTCTATTGGAATTTTGATGAACTCTGCCTAAACCAAAATGTATATCTTAAAATTTATAAAATTAATCACTAATTAACAATAATTGATAAACTTTATCATTTTGAGAAGGTTCTCAGCAGTTGTTTTTTCTGATATTTTATATATATTAATTATATTGCCGTCTTAGGTCAATTCTTGATAGGATGCAAAATTGGTTATTTCTATATTCACGCAGGTTTTGTGAGTTCTTTAATTTGTTAAATTATTGAAATAATTAAAGTGTTGGATGGTTAGTTTAATAAAATTTACAAGTGTGGTGTCTTTTCTCGGTTAACAGGGATAGGGATAATTGCTTGAATAAAATTGAAGAGTAGATGTTGTGTTGACTTGGAGTGTGCGAGGCCACTAACACATATTTTTTTAAATTCTACTTTAAAACGTTCTCTTATAAAAATAATATTGTATTCTACACAAATTGTTATATTTTTATATTAATAAAAATTTGTACATAAGATTTTATTTCGAATATATTTTAATTTAATTAGATTGTAAGAATTACTTTATATTGTGGAAAATGTTGCTTAAAACTAATGTGACTAAGAAATTTGAATTCCAGCCTTTACTAGCAATATCACTTTATTTTATGACTTGATGTACATATTCAAATTGGTAGCTAATAAAAGAATCCATACTAACCTTGTTTTTTTATTCACAATTTCATTTCACATTTTGTTACCACTTTTTTATTGTGTAAGGGAAGAACTACTTGAGTTATTACAAATAAATGTGAATAATTTAGGTCTTTATTCAATAGAGATTGGCGTATTTTAATCGGATGAAGTCTTGCCGCCTGGAATTATACTCTGCTATATATAACTGGTATATAAAGATATAAAGTCTTGGAAAGAGGGCCACATGCATTGGCGTGCTTTGGTCTGGAGGCTGAGTACCAGTGGACCAGCGAAGGGTGGAGATAGATCCATAGATAACAGACTTATAATAATGTATTATATTTATATATATATACATAGATTCATAAGTTCCATACAAGAGGATGCCCTCTATAATTGGCGCCATCTATTGGTGTGACTAAATTTTGATGATGTGAGCCCCTGAACCCAAAAAGGTATTAATTATAAAAACGAAATTGTGGTAAAAATAAATAAAAGTCAATATTTCAAGTCAGCGCATCTATTCTAAACACAAGACTGATTCGGCCCCTACGGCAGCTATCTAGTGTAGGTTTGTATCGAAGTATTAGAACTTATCGTAACAATTACAATAAGTTAGTTATAATTATTGTTACTTTAAGTGCTATGTTTTAACAGCACCTCTTTTGGCTGTGGTAAATTTTAGAGCGAGATAGACAGTTTTGACTGCTTAGACTCTAATACTTCGATACAAACCTACACTAGATAGCTGCCGTAGGGGCCGAATCAGTCTTGTGTTTAGAATAGATGCGCTGATGCAGTTTATTTGCAATGATAATAATTATTGACATTATGAATAACAATATATATTTATGGGGACATAATAATAATAATCGTAACGCACTCCGACCATTGGTGGTAATTATTTGTCAGCACTTGTGAGATTGATGACTTCATTAATTTCCTATGTGTAGCCTGAAGATTTCATTATGACTTTTCATTGCTTGCTGTTATTCTGCGCAGCCAAAAACAACGAACGGCAATGAAATCAAAATAGCCTAAGGCGCAGTTCCCATCTTTTACGTAGGAGGTGTCGACTATTTCTGGCTTTTGTAGGTATCATACCAACATAGCATATTATTTGAATTCAAATTCAATTAACTCAAAACTTATAATTCACACTTATGACAGGTAAGAACTGGGGTGATGATTTGTTTTACGATTGAATTTACTATACGTACGAGGTCGACCAGGCCTTCCCCAATTTCAGTTTCTTTATCGAATGTGACTCATCTATCCTGTGTACATTACGTGGCCCAATTTAATAGCCAGAATAGTGTACGGGCCTTCATGCAGGATAATATATTGTATTTCCCCACGATGGCTAAGTGGTAACATGTCAAATCGTGTAAAACATTTCACTGTGGCACCGTTCACCATGAGCTTTTTTATCGGAAAAAGATGACCGTATACAGGTCTCCAATTTTATTAGATTCAATATGTACATTAATTCAATTTTTATAACTGATTTTGGCAAAATTCATGAATTCAAGAATGAAAACCTAACCTAACCTAAGAAATATTCCAGTATATCGGCTATTTTCAAAATTTGTTTGCTGCTGGCTCCCGTAAAGTGTAAACCGACAAGAACCGTGTTTTATTCAGATATGAATTTTATGTCAGTACTATACGACCCAAAGAGGTTGGACGGTCTTTAATATACGGCCATATATTTCCGATAAAACATTTCACGGTGACGTGTGATATGGTGAACTGCATACGTACAAGTTTCCGGATACGATAAAAGTGGACTCGAAAGATGAATTCATGGGTTTTATCAAAACAAACACATGAATAGACATTTATTTAGATATGGCTTGTGTTACAGTTGTGTTTTATGACTTGACAATTTAAACATAATTATTTATTTATTTATTTATTTGAAAAAGACACGTTGAGTACATAACAAATTATTAATTCAGGACGTTCACAACATGACATTTAGAATAAAAATTACAAGTAATCAGTTAGGAAAATCAGAAAAAACAAAGTGGAGGAAAAAAAGAAAGCAAAAATAGTTTTATACAAAAGAAATAAAATTTAAGAAAACAACAATGATTCAAAAAATACAAATTAAACAATAAAATAGAATTTAAAAAACAGAATATATAATGGATCGCCAAAAATATCTACATCTCTAGGGAGTGCATTGACCAACCGCACAGCCCTCGCTATTGGTGCCTGGTGAGCCTGACATGAGGAAACAGCTTTCACCCAAAATAGGTCATGGCTGCGACCACGCATGTAATTGACGGGTGTGTAAAAATTTAAATTTTCTAGAATATCGGGATTGAAAATGATACCACGTGAGAGCAGGGAAAAATGCTTTAAGAGCAGAAGTGACCTACGAGCTTCAAGAGAATGAAAGGCGAGCATGCCTTGAAGAAAGTTAGTCGGAAAATACTCGTTTGAGAAGGTGTCAAAAGGAAAATAATTATAAACTTTAAAATAGAGATGACGAAGAAATTTTTTCTGAACACGCTCTAAAACAAGCTTATAGAAAACTTCATAAGGACTCCAGATGATGGAGCCATACTCAAGAATACTCCGTACTAACGACACATAGAGTGTACGTAAAACAGTTGGATTCTTGAATGACTTGGCTTGTCTCATGACGAATCCTAGAAGCTTGCTCGCACGCAATGCCGTAGAAGTGATGTGCGAGCGAAATGATAAACGTGAGTCAAACAATATGCCAAGGTCTTTAATTTCTGATTGACGGTTCAGTAATCTATTTGACATATGGTAGTTGAAAATAATTGGAGATCTTGATTTCGAAAAGCTAATACACACACATTTATCAGTATTAAATTCGAGTTTATTTTTTTTCGCCCAAATTTCAATTGAGTTGAGATTATTTTGTAATATGTGACAATCTAATTCACTGTGAATTGACGCATATAATTTTAAATCGTCTGCAAAGAGTAAAAACTGGATTCCATTTATAACATTGACAATGTCATTGATGAATATAAGAAACATAATTGGACCAAGATTTGATCCTTGGGGAACACCTGAATAAGTTTGAAAGATGTCGGATCTACACCTTGCATACTCCACATATTGACAGCGATGCGAAAAGTAAGATTTGAAAAAGTTGATAAAATTTATAGATCCACCTACTGCACTTAATTTGTTAATGAGAATATCATGATCTACCCGATCAAAAGCCTTTGACATATCTGTATAAATTGCGTCCACTTGACAATTTACGTTCAGCGAATGAGATATGTACTCAGTATACGTCATAAGATTTGTAACTGTTGACCGAGCTGATCGAAATCCATGCTGAGCGTCAGTCAGTTGACCGTCTACATGTTTATAAATATACCTATGCAAAATAGACTCAAATAACTTAGCTGGTGCAGATAGAACAGCCACCGGGCGAAAATTTATTATTTCAGAGCGCGAGCCTTTTTTGTGCACCGGACGAATACGGGTTAGGCTCCAACAATCTGGGAAGACAGAAGTACTTAGGCTGAGATTAAATAAATATAGTAGGGGGTCAGTTAACAGCTTATGACAGCCCTTTAAAATCCAAGGGGGGATACCATCAGGACCTACTGAGGATTTTGGATATAGTCGAGAGAAAGCATACACCATGTCAGTCTCATCCAGAAGACCAATATCTAGTACCGGCCAGGAAGATGAAATACTATCCGGGTGAGGTGTGGGCAATATCGAAGGAGCTTTAGAATATACAGACATAAAATATTGAGCGAAACCGTTAGCAATGGACTGGGAGCCACTCAAAACACTCCCTTCCAGAGACATAGATGATAATTGAGCAGAAGAGTCGCGCGTACTTCTAACGTAATTCCAAAATGATTTAGGATCTGACGCTAACTTCCCCCCGATACCATCAATGTATGACTTATACGCAGCACCGATGGAACGATGCACACTCCTACGCAGATTAGAAAATAAAATATAATCGCTGAGACACTTCGATTTCTTCCATTTTTTGTGATGCAAGTGCTTTAGTCGAATGTTTTTAATTAAATCAAAATTGAACCATTTTGGGTAGCTGCGCGAAGAGCCCGATGATTTTTTTATAAAGAATGACTTGTCAAATACATTATATATACATTGGTAAAATACCTTCACTGCAGCATTGACGTCACTAATTGAATATAAAATTTCCCAATCAACATTCTGAAATTCGTAATACATATGCAATAGGTCGCCCTTAAAGAAGTTCCACAAATTATTATTAATAAACTTCGATTCAATACATTCACTGTCTCCATTTCCAACATTATGATGTTGAATACGACTATTTGTGAACCGTAAAGAATTTAATGGCAAATCTATTGAGAGCGCGGGGTGATATGCATCTTCAGGTATAAGTGGGTCGGCACAGCCATGTACCGGTACACAACAATCTGAATCCGCCAAAACTAAGTCCAAAATTCGCGATTTTACATTTCTAATCTCTGAAAACTGCTTGAGATTCATACAGGACAAAAAATGAGCAAACTCCAGATCGATATTTGTCGAGGATGAATACAAATTGAAATCACCAATGATGGTTATGCAATTTTCAACTGGCAAGTTTTCAAAGTATGAAAAGAACGAATTATATGCATTGCGAGACGATCGCGGTGGAAAATACACGCAACAAACAGTGAAAAATGACCCATTGCACCGTAATCGAATAATAACGACGTCAATAGCTGCAGCAAAGTGACAGTCAACAACAGATATACTGTCCACTCGGTCGGAGCGTACAGCAATGAGAACGCCACCACCTCTCTGTCCAAATCTACGGTCACAACGAAATACCAGATATCTTTCATCAAACAGCTCGGAATCACACATTGAGTCGTTGAGCCAAGTTTCGCTCAGACATATGACTGTAAAGTCAGATGCTAGAACAGCATTTCGCAGATCAACGGACTTAGTTCGAAGACCCCGAACGTTTTGATAATAGATATCTAGCTTCTGAAATGAATTAATATTATTTGGACGTCACAGTTTCGGACTACGAGAAGGCCGTTTCCACTGCCACTCGCTTACGACCGAGTTAACAGGCCAAATATCGGGTATCATAAATTTGTTTACATCCGACTCCGGAACGACAACTTTAAATGAAGCATAATTCTTCTTTGTTAGAAGTTTATGAACAGATATTTTCACACTAGCTACACTGTCGTTTAAAAAACTAGTCAATGCCTCCACGGTAGTATCAGGATGAAGCGACCAAACGTGAATTAATTTTGTCTTCTCGATACCAGAGCAGGAGGCAGTGCCTGATTTGGTACCTCTAATGTTAACAGCTGCTTTGGTAAACTTGTTGTTTTGACGTTTGCTGCTTTCCACCGTGGTCCATATTTTATCATCAGTGCCGGCTGACTGCGACAAATTGTCTTGGAAAGGGGCCGGTGTGGCCGGTAAAGCCACTACATTAACTGTTTCCGCACAGCTGGGAGCGACAGGTGGCTTACTCATGGTTATTTTTTTTGTTTTCGACCTTGTAATGACTGTTGTCCTACAACGGACAGCAGGGACTGGACTGACCGGAGAGATTGGCTGTACAGCAGTGGTAATAGTCGATGGCTGCTCCAAGGAAATGGACTCCAGGTGACAGCTGCATTTGTCACACAATCCAGTAGCGATTACATTCTGAAGAGCTTCCACTCGGTCAACAGCTGACTTTAATAATGCGAGCAATTGAACCAATTCCATTTTTGTATTCATTTTAAGTATTAAATTGGTAGATAGTTTAAATTTTATGACAGATAATAAAAACACGATAAACAATATCAACACTTTCAGTTATTTCGTAAATACTAATTAAATGTTAATGAGCGTAATGACGTCAATTAAGCACTTTTGGCCTGACTAAGCACTGACACATAAATCGCGATATTGATACTGTAATATAACTTTGAAGCACTTTTGAACTTTTCTTAATTTCACAAAAACGATGATTAATCTTGAATTGTAGGTTAACGATTAAAATGATCTTGTTACAATACGTCTTTATGCATACGAAATATGTATACACATACACAATCTATGTAATTTATAATTCATTATCAGAACATAATATTATTATCACTAACTTTACTATGGGTAGGTACCAATAAATCATAATCTATCTGCCGTTTATGTACAGTTTATGTATCAGGTCAAAAATAATCATTCACACACAGTAACGCTTATCTTAACTTCTATTATGTCAAAATCAATAAATCATGGAATACATTTTGAATTTTTTATGAAAATCTTCCAAAGTATAAATAAATTTATTGCTTTCATATACTTACAAGAGATGTCAGTAACAATATTTTATAATAAAAATAAATAAATAATTTACTGGTATTAAACTAAATATTGGCCATCTAAAAAAAATATTAAATTGAACAGAAGATTATTAATTTACGACTTACGACAATGGAAAATAATTAATCTTGTATTATTTTTATGGTTTTTTGATTGCAATTTATTAGTTTTTTTTAAAAGATTCCACAGATGGCAGTGTTTGTAATATTTTATTTTTGGATAAAAATCATCATAAATCATGGTAATTAAAAATAATCTAAATAAATTCATATTGTCATTCAATAATAAAATTGATAGTATACTTAATATAACCATGATCAGCCGTTGTCAATACAGTGTTGGATGAACGCCTCCCCTTAGGCCTTCCACGCTTATCGGTCTCCTGTTCTTCGCTGCCACATACATCCACCGCATTTTATGAGTTCTTCTATTCAGTGGGTTTTAGGGCGTTCCTGGTGCTCGTTTAGTGTCATTTGGGTAGCGCTGTATGACAATATTTGTCCAGCGGTTGTCCACTCGCCGAGTGACATATCCAGCCAGCGACGTCCCGTGGGGGTAAGCAGATTGAGCGTCGCTTGGGGGCGGCAGTTACTCGAAGGGCGGCAAATCGAGGAGAATCATTTGGAATATATAGAAATAGCTACCTACACTTAGTAATAACGAAAACACGTTTCCATTAAAAAAATTAGCTCACTGGTTTTGTCGGGATCGCGAAATCTAGTTTACTTCCGTTGCCCTTCGACGTCCATGGTGACTAGAAACGACACGTGCAGATTTGTGAATAATTACTGTCTGATATTTTGTAAGTAATGTATCCAAACACCACATTTCTTAGAATCGTAGATATTGGACTCATGAAAGGATGATAAAAATACTGTATAAAAAATGGGGCGGCATTTTGGCGCTGCCTAGGGGCAGCATTTTATCTAGGGACGTCACTGTATCCAGCCCATTGCTATTTCATCTGCTTGGTGACCTCTATCACATTGCGTACTCTGCTTCCTCATCCACTAGCTTATTTTGTAGTCTTTTCGCACTATGCGCAACATGCGCCTTTTCATGCCACCTTGTACTTCTCGTAACTTTTGGATTTCTCATACATTAAGGCGAATACTCCACCTACCAGAGGCACCTAGCCTTGACGAAGAAAATTGTAAAACATTTTTTTGACAATTCAGAATATTTTAAAGTGTATTAATTAATAATTATTATAATATATTATTACATTTCTTTTCTAACGCACAGAAAAGATTTTTGACTAATTCATAGTTTTTAATGTGTTTTTATATTCACTTTAAAAACATCGATTTTTATAAAAAAAACTAGCGAGTACCCGCCATGCGTTGCAATGCCACTCAAAGAAATAAAGTGTTTGTGCTTTAATTCTGTTTATTGAAGTGTTTTTTGATACACAATATTTTTTGTTTTTCCATCTAGTGCATATACGACTAAATCAGAAGGTTTTCTAACGCGTTAGCAGGCCACCTACAGCTGTCCATGTGAGAAGCATGGATTTTCCAAATTTGGTATAGGAACGCCTACGAATAGAAGAAGATAGAATAGAAGAAGAAGAAGATAGTTGTACTAATTCAGAAACCTTCGCGGGCGTGCGTACAACAACTGACCAAAGTTTCATTACAATCGAATGAACAGTATAGGAACGTATACGAATAGAAGAAGAAAAAGATGGTGGTACTAATTCAGAAACCTTCGCGGGTATACGGAAAACAACTCACCAATGTTTCATTGCAATCGGATGAATGGTATAGGAACGAATACGAATAGAAGAAGATAGAATAAAATAAGAAGAAGAAAATGGTTGTACGAATTCAGAAACCTTCGCGGGTGTGTGCACAACAACTCACCAAAGTTTCATTGCAATCGGATAAATGGTATAGGAACGCATACGAATAGAAGAAGATAGAACGAAGAAGAAGAAGAAGGTGTTCTTTCTAATTCAGAAACTTTCCAGGTGTGCACACAACTCAACAAAATTTCATTGCAATCGGATAAATGGTATAGGAACGCATACGAATAGAAGAAGATAGAATAGAAGAATAAGATGGTTGTACTAATTAAGAAACCTTCGCGGGTGTGCGCACAACTGACCAAAGTTTCATCGCAATCGGATAAATGGTATGGGAACGCATACGGGACACACACAAAGATAAACATTCAATTATATATATATATATAATAATATGCATTCTAGTTTGAAAGTAAAATAGATGGACAAAAGAAACTAACTAGTTACGGCAGAGCTTGAACCGTGTGGGTCTTCATCTGAATGCGGCGAAGATCAAATCCATGTGCAGTGCTGCATGCATTGACGCCGTCACTCCTCCGCGGGTTTCCGGCCTGCCCATCGAGCTGGTGACTAGATTCAAATACTTAGGTGCCACAGTTTCCGACGATTGTGGTCTTTCCAGTGACCTTGGAACACGCATGGTTATGACGGGATCTGCATTCAGCAAACTTGGAGTCGCATGGAGGTCAAGGATGTATTCTATGAGAACCAAGTGTAGTTTGTTCAACGCGTGCGTTCTACGTGTGCTCCTGTGTGGTGGTGAGACGTGGCATTTAACGGTCTCGGCTTTTGAGATTTGAGAATCGATGTTGAGTACTCGTATATTGGTACGACCGCGTTACAAACACCTTAGTTCGTGAGCGGACACGGCCGGCGATTGAAGTAATCACGAAGAGACGATTCGCGTGCTTCGGACATGTGTTCCGGATGTTGCCAGAGAGTGCGACCACATCTCGAAAGCTTCAAGTCTCCGTGACATCTCTTGGTTTAGCGTCCATATTTACATACCATAGAAAAGAATTGAGAGAACATAACGTACCATACGCAGTCTGAGACCTAGATATTTGTTATTAGATGCTTTATTTATTTAATGATAATAACTAATGCAGGGAAAAGTAAAGGCATAAGAATTCTCTTGGCTACATAGCCTCTACAAGTGCGGCAGTCTCCAAAGCGTTTAGGATCTGCTATCCTTCGATAAAAGACGGCACCAAAAGAAGAAGACATGGCTAGGCAGGATTTAATGAATTTAAAAAATGAACCAACAAGATGTGTAATATATATTCTTAATCCAACGAAAACAAGGCATATAAAAGAAAAAGTATGCACAATTGTATCGTTACGCCCAAAGTATACCAAAACTATTATGGTTGGT
Organism: Rhyacophila brunnea; assembly: GCF_057557595.1. Taxonomy (NCBI): domain Eukaryota; kingdom Metazoa; phylum Arthropoda; class Insecta; order Trichoptera; family Rhyacophilidae; genus Rhyacophila; species Rhyacophila brunnea. The sequence goes on along the minus strand of NW_028232816.1, from coordinate 9,375,492 downwards.
TTAGGCAGGGGTTAATTAATTCAATAAAAACAAATATGTATGACTAACAAAGTTTAATGTGCACTATTTATGTCAGATCTCAACAGCCTACCTCTACCCTATGCTACTGGTAGGTAGGTTGCTATAAAATAGTGTTTCAAATAGATTTTAATAGTTATATTTATTTAAAAGTACTTACCTCTTTTTTCTATAATATGTTTTGACTAATACCGGTATTCAATAAGAAATACCGGTATTGATATATTCTTTCGATATTGCAATCCCTAGTCGACACATTGGCCTGCAGTCTCCCCCCTTTCAGACTATTCAGCATTACAACAAAAGCATTCAAATATTGTGTGGCAACTTCTGTGTTTTCTATATTAGGCTACGTTTTCATATACTACGTAATATTTTCGCCCTCAAAAAGCATTCTTATTGTACCTACCTCGTCTAACAAACGTCAAAGCACAGGGGCCTTATGTTGTAACTTGCGAGTTGAAGTCGCCCGGTCGGCATGACGTCATATGACATCATTGTGACGTACTACCGGAGTGATAACAGCATTCGAGAAATTAACGCTACTCAAATACTGACGTTATTGATTGTCCCCATACCCAAATAGGTGTTTCAGCATAATAATATCTACGGTGAGCCGTGTGCTTGGGCGGCTCGCCTCGATGCGCGTATTGAGCTTACGTCACAATTACGTCATGTCGTCGGGTGACTTCATGTCACAAGTTATAACATAGGGCACCAGCCTTCAAAATACTATACGATGGCCTAATGGCAATATCCCGTAAGTGACTTTTTACAGATTGTGCAGGAAGCTAAAAAAACTAAATATTCAATATCCCGTATCTGACTGTTAATAGTTCACACATGGTGTCAGTGACGTCCCGTGGGGGTAGGCAGATTGAGCGTGGCTTGGGGGCGGCAGTTACTCGAAGGGCGGCGAATCGAGGAGAAAGGTATACCTATATAGAAATAGGTGTCTAATAATGGAAATATCTTTCCAATGAAAGATTGAGCTCACTGGTTGGAAAAAAAGTACTTAATAATTAACATAAAAGGTTTAACAGGCCTGTTTTTTTGTCGGGTTCGCGATGTCTAGTTTACTTCCATTGTCCTTGGACGTCACATCCTTGATGACTAGCAATGACATTGTCAAAATTGTGAGCAAAGTCATTCGCGAGTTTTGAAAGTTGTTAGGTGTATATTTAAATGTATCTGAAACCGTGGATACGCAATATTGTCTATTGAAGTTTTCCATTTAAATTAGATTGAGTGGTAAGTATATATTTTGTTAGTAATGTATCCATACAACACATTTCTTAGATATTGGAATCAGGAAAGTATGATAAATAATACTGTATAAAAATGGGGCGGCATTTTGGCGCTGCTTAGGGGCAGCATTTTGTCCAAGGACGTCACTGCATGGTGTAACTACATAGTATCCCAATAACTCGTAACGTAAAAAGTGGTAAAGCAAAGCACATAATGCCTAATATAATGATAATATCCAATAAAATGTGACATATTATATTATAAAGATAAACATGCAAATTTGTTATATATTACTACTTATTGTTTTACCTTTTAAATAATTCGAAAGTGCCATTTTGAAGCTGAATAAAATTTAACATACGTCATGCAACACGCTTGACAGCAGAGAGGAAGATACGGTCTATTACAGGTTTATTCCTGGCATGTTCAGCGCATCCAGTCTATACACAAGACTCCTATCGGCCGCTATCTAGGGTAGGAGAGTATCCAAGTATTAGCACTTATTGTAACAATTACAATAAGTTAGTTGTAATTGTGAAATTGTAACAGCACCATGGCTTTGATAAATTTTAGAGTGAGATAGACAGTTTTGACAGTTCAGACGGCTAACTTATTGTAATTGTTATAACAATTGTTGATATTTCGATACTTTCCTACCCTAGTTAGCTGCCGTAAAGGCCGAAAGCAGTCTTGTGTAAAGAATAGATGCGCAGATACGAAAAATTACTAAAATTGCTGTATCATTTTTGTTAAAATAACTACAGATATGGGAATTTCGCAGTCGATAGGCAGTATTTTTGTTGTTTTTAGTGTTTATATAAAAAAATAATTTTCGTCATATATGTCAGATACGGAGGTATTGACATTAGACCATCGTATAGCAGTTTCAATAAAATGTATAAAAATTCAATGGAGGACATTATTGACAGGGAAAAAAACTGAAAAGGGAGTGATGTTTATATGGAACATCATATAAAGAAAAATTTCCAATATAAATAAAAATACTTTCGTATTGGAAAGCAGACGCCGGTTATATTTGGAGAAAATTCTTAGAAAGAAATGGTTTTGATTTTAATGAGGCTTTTCGGTACATATATAATATGTATGATGTGCCTACGCGTGACGTGAAAGTAATAACATAGAAATATTTGACCGTCTTTTTAGCAGTCATGTTTTCTTTGCCAACGTTTTTATAATAATAATATACATTATATGTGATTTCTATTTTAAATAATAGAATTTCATAATATTGTAGGTTACTGTAGAGAAAAATGCCCGTGAACTAATGTAGACGATTATTATAAACATACATAATAACAAAACACACTTACTTTGTGATACATTATTACATAGCTGAGTACCTACTTTAATTTAATTTAAATTGCAATTGAAGGATAAATTTCTAAGATGTATGCAAAATTTCATTGTTAAATTAATAATAGCTTAAACTATTTGTTTCTGAGTCACCCTCGCATGGCTTGTTAGGACTCTAGCCTGGGGCCCCGGGTTACATGTAAATTTTACGTAAAACATTTCACCGTGGCACAGTTCGCCGTGACCTTTCTTATCGGAAAGAGATAACCGTTTACTATACGGTCTCCAATTTTATTAGATTCAATATAAACATTAATTCAATTTTCATAACTGATTTTGGCAAAATTCATGAATTTAAGAATGAAAACATAACCAAACCTAACAAATAATCCAGTATATCGGCTATTTTCAAAATTTGTTTGCCATTATTAATAATATGTTCACTTTTACGGTATTTATTTTTAAATCGTGGCTTTAATCAAAATGCTCATACAAGCATGGCCCCCACAAGGGGGGGGCTGACAGGGCTCTAGCCTGGGGGCCCGGACTCTGGGCGTGGCGCGTCTACCCTATAGGTGAGATAAATGCACTCACAAATTTTCACTAATGGTACAAAAGTCGCCTGCGGTGCTATTTTACTTTAAGCATTTTAAAATATGTGATTGTGGCATGCAAATTTTGATTATTGTGTGTCGATATTCGAAAACTTCATAACTCAAGTGGATTTATTGAAAAATACAAAAAATCGTTAAAAATACACTGACTACCCTTAATTTTACCTGGAACACCATTTGGGAAACGTTTCTGTAGAGCGTCTGTTTTTAACCCTAGCGACAGATAGGGGGGCCCGTCAAAGATTTTGGCCTGTTCAGGATGAGGGGGCCATGCGTACAAGTATAGACGAATATTTGTAGACGAATGCGTTCGCTCGCCCACAAACCAAACGCAAGGCACGCGGCTTCATTTAGCAATGCAACGGGTGGCGTCTAGATGTATCTATAGTCTAAGGTCGTAGTTGACAGACGACAAAAGCGACTTTATAAAATAATGACTTAAGTTTTGTCCCATTCAACTATTATTATATTAGGTACATAGCAGCGTTTCCCAATTAAATTAAGTCGCGGAATAGAGATTACATTAATTACTTATGTGGGTCTATTCTATGCTTATCGACCGCTAAAGTGATAAAGTGAAAAATATTATCAAACTTAGGGTAGGTTTGTATCAAAATATTAGCACTTATTGTAACAATTACACGAAGCCGGTTTTTATTGTTGCAATAAGTGCTATATTTTAACAGCACCTATCTTGCTGCTGTTAAAATATCGCACTTATTGCAACAATAAAAACCGGCTTCGTGTAATTGTTACAATAAGTGCTAATATTTTGATACAAACCTACCCTAAGTTTGATACTATTTATCAATTTAGTGTTCGATAAGTATAGAATAGACCCAATGGTTGGGCCAATTATGGTCGCTTTTTCCCACCTACCTCAAATCCCAAGATATTGTCGCAAGCGACCAGCAGTTAATAATAACGCCCGTTAGCTCAAGTTACTCCAAGACAGCGGACGCGCCAAAGCTTGTTAAAGCTAAGCCGTAGTTTAATGATAAATTCAGACTGATTCAGAAGTTATTCGTGGACCACGGCCGGATCAGCTTGATATAGTGTAACCGTCTTATAAGTGATACCTTTGAATACCTGGCAAGCCGTGATACCGGCTCTTGTCATTCATCAAAAGTATATCGTCAAGTGCCGTGAGAGTGCAACCAGACCACGGAGCCAGCATCAATAGCAAAGAGGTCAGTGCCTGGCATCCTAACGTAGCCCCACCAGCATCCACAACCACTATTTTAATCATTCCGTCTTAAAATTACAGTCCACTATGAAAAGAGCAACCAACTCAAATGATAATACACGTACATAATTATGGTATCAGATTATTTAAACATTGGTTATTCGGAAACTGTTTTCCAAACCGAAAAAAAATACAAAATCCTTTGTAAGTAAGCACCGCAAAACAAAAAAAAATATAATTATTGTGAATAAATTTAAATCATCGGTTCTCAACCGATAGGCTGCCTGATTTCTAGAGCGTCGTCAGCTATAAAATTATGATGAAAAGTAACAATGTTTCTTATCTACATTACTAGTGTATTCTATGAATTAATATTAAGCAAAGTTATATTAGTATTTGATATTTTTGGTTATATTTATGGTCCCTAAGGTTCCGCGGAATACCTGTTGAGAAACGCTGCTGTAGAGCATCATATTAATACCATTAGCAATTGGTAGGGGTCCCGTATCAGTATTAGATCCCGAATCCTGGAATTAGTAAACATAATCCCGAAACCTTCAGTATTGATTTTTTTATCAATCACAATCAATTAGTATGTGTACAAAATTATGTTAGTAAAGTGTATGTACCTGCACATGTCACAGGCTACTGAGCTACAAGAGCTAATTAGAATTTTGCATTCTTAAATCTTGTGAATTATTATTTGTTGAATAAAAAAAATATAGTTATTTAAAAATTATTAGCGAGTTCAAGAAAGTTACAACAAAAATCTTTGAGTGATCCGTGACGTCGGTTAGTAATTAAAGTAATACCTAGTTTGATTTAAATATACCGAGGCCGATCGCCAATAGTAGCTCAATTTGGAAAGCGCTTCAGTGAATATTAAAAGCCATTAGTTAAAATTTGTCGCAATTAGGTATGGCTCCTTTAGCATTCATAGTGGTCTATATGTGCGTGGGATTTTTTCTGTTGGTTACGATATATTTTCTCAGAAGTGTTTTCAAAATTATGTATGTTCAATAATTAGAATGTTGCATTCTTAAATCTTGTGAATTATTCGTTTAATATTAAAAATCGTTCATTAAAAATAAGTATTTTTTTATATCCCATAACATATTATAAAACATTGTTATTATTGTCATGGAAACGTATTTCATTTAAAAATTTAAGCTTCACTTGTCTTCCTTCAAATGCTAAAACTAGATAGTCCTCCAGGAGTCTATAACGATCGCATCCCTCAGTTTGAGAAGCACTGCTCTACACCACCGGCGTCCTCCCTACGGGGTTTGTGGCCCCAAAACCGGATGGTACGGCGCTGGCAAACCGAGGTAAAGTAGATACACAATAATTATTATTACACGTGTATAATTTTAATTATGCAGAGTAGCGGGTTATAATACGTTGAGGCCCCGGGCTCTTACTGATTACGAGCAACCCTAAAAATAAACAAACTAAACCACATTTAGTAAAAAATGTAAAGTATATTTTGTAATCTATTTGTAGGTAATCCACACGTGCCTGGACAATGAATATCACAATATTTTATTAAATTAATTGAATCCAGTAGTTGGCAGACGTCGGTCCTAGGGATACCGGTTTTTCGGTATTTATTATTGAATACCTAAATAAGTATAGAAAAACCTACATTCCTACATTTAATATGTTGACATTTAAAAATATGTATTGATCATAATTGTAGAACTAGTGATTTTTTACAAATAATTTGAATATATTGATAATTTTAACTAAAGCCCTCAAAATTTCATCAATTTCATAAGTCCGGCTGCAGGAAAAGCTTCTTAAATTCAACGCTTGTACAGTCATCAATAATTATAGAATAATTGAATATTTTTGTCACGGATGTTTTCTATTTCGAAATAATATTTTGATAATTCACGCGACCACTAATTATATAAAAATATTTGATGAAATTTGTTTTATTATTTTTCACCTCTGTTGGATTCACTCAATATACTTGCATTTTGGCAGCACATAACTTAGAATTCGTTTTCAAAAACGTAAACGAGTGTGCTCTCTTAATACCGAAAATTCCGGTATTTTGGATCTTAAAAACTGGTATTTCGGTGTTGATAAATATTGGAATACCGGTATTGCAATCCCTAGTCGGTCCAAATGGATATTTTTTGCGGCCCGTTCTTCGATGATCAAACTATTAATATGGGACCCGTAGTATTTATGTTGAATTATTTAAGGTGAAGTCTTTACTGAGCCTTTTTTTAAGAGGCACCTAGCGGAAAAATACGAAGCTTGAAATTTGAGACATTTTTTGGATAATTTACAATTTCAACTGTATTAATGAATAATAATATGTATCTGAAAACATTAAAAAGATTTATTTTTTATTTTAAGTCAAAGATAAACTTACAATTGTAAAAAATGTGTATTTGTTGAATCGGACCGCACCTTATTATTACATATATTTTATGGTCATATTTATTATTATAATTTAGTTTATTAAGTTTTCTAAGCATCACTTAAGAGATTTTTGACTAATTCATAGTTATAATATTTTTTATATCTATTTTAAAAAACATCGATTTTAATAAAAAATATAAATGTGTATAGCTTGAAATCCTTTTTATTTATATCAAATTTTATTTATGTATGTTCCCAATATTGAAGCTTGATTTGAAATTTCAGTAAAAAAGTAATTTTAGAGAACGTAGTTATTTACAATAATTTTATTATTCACATATAATATTATATTCAAAATAATGATATTTAGATGGAACGATAGCTTAATTGCCTATATGCAACTACGAATTTAGGATATATTTGAAAGCTTATTCTAAATAATCTGTAGATTTTGTAGGGAATATGTATAAGTATGTCATTATTATGTCATACATATTCTCTATCGATGATATCGCGAAAAGAGCTTTTAATATTTTGTTTTACAAGGTTTTAAAAAAAATTCTGAATATTTGGTAACTTGACGGAAAAAAATTGTTAAAAATTGTTTCATGTTTCATTTCTGAATGTAACCTTAATTTAACTATAGTTTAGACTGTTTTTTATTTGCGATCAACTATTTGCGTTGATTGTCGTGAATATGCAAGCAAGAAGAGATCTTTATTATTTAGCCAGGTATTTTTTTTTCGACTTATACGAGGTATAAATGGGCAATGTTGACCTGTTTGTTCCTGATAACTATCTTAGAAATAGAGAGCATCCGATGTTTGTTCTCCCAAGATGCAGAACCAACCTGCCACTGGTAATGCCAATTGGGAGAGCGATAACTATGTTCAACCAAATTGCTTCAGGTCTTGACATATTCTACTTGCGTGAGGTGAGTTTAGGTGGACGCTATTTTATAGATTCTTAAAATAGGGTCTCCTTAGCAAACTCGGTGTACCTCTTTGAACTTCTATATATGTATAATTGTATTTTCACTGCTTTTGTATGTTTATATTATTATGTTCTGTTATATTTTCATTTTTATCATTTTTATCATTTTATTACCTACTTTTTATAATAATGTCTCATGTCATATTGTGAACGTCTTAAACTTATAATTTGTAATGTCCACAATATGTTAAAAAAATGAAATTGAAAATCAAACTTTAATTTTAATTTAATACAAATATGTCTAAGTTATTAAAAATGCAATGTTAACAAAATACATGTTTTCAATTTAATTATGCCATAAGCCACGATCCCAAATTTCAATATATCCAATAATCGTTGAAAAAAAGTAAAATAAATTAAGCTCTAAAGAATATTGGAATGCAAAAAAAGCACAACTTTAGCAAAACGAAAGCTTGCTAAGTAAACATACTGAGTTCGTTAATTTGCTTGTATAGGCGCGAACTAACCGGAAATAATATTTATCTGGCTTAGCGAGTTGCTTACTTGCCGACTCAACATTTCCATATATATCTACCTACCGCGATCCTAGCGAAAATCCTCCCAGGGATATATAGGTAGGCATCCATATACCCGACTGCCTGTAGCTCACAACTTTCGCGTGAGTTGAACATTTTCATCAGTCCCGTCGCGACGCTATTCCTCTCTGGACGTGCGTCGGAAAAATCGATAGGAATTTTCATCCTGTCCGCGGATTACATTTGAAAACAATAACTATTGTTTACCACAGTAAAAAAAAAAGAATAAATATATTTTTAAATATCGAATGTATATTAATTATATGGCTTTATGAAGTGTAAATTAAAACAGCGAATTTATTACATAGAAATACAATAAAAAATAAAAACGATAAAAGTTTATTTATTACAATAATTATAATACAGTTATAATATCTACTACATAAAAGACAGTTTAATTAATTATTTTGGATACTTTTGTAATACATTGTTTAAGTCTAAGCTGTAAATTATAAAACTTTTCTTGTATAAACGAACATTTTTATGTTAACAATAATAATATAATTTATTACGGTGTTTTCCTTATTTTCAAACTTTAAAAACTGCGGAATTATTCGGTAATCGAAATCCAAAGTTTGTTACGTACATTATAATAATAATTATGAACAGATGTAAGTATTGAAACTACGTCTAAAACAGTTTATTCTATTGTTCAAAGTAAATATATGAAAATTACTATTTTCTTATATTACATTATATGTCTTGTTATAAATGACTTGGCAATTTATGTGAAATTATAAAGATCCTGTGTTTAAATAATGTGTACGTTAAGACATATAAATGTCTAAACTATAAAGAAAATAAGACGATGACAATAACGGAAATGTGAACACATTATTTCCAACAAATATGTAAGTATTCTTTAAATATTACATTAGCGATAGCTCGCACTTCGTCTATGTGAAATACGGAAAGAAAAAATATACTGATTTCATTTTTACGGTACATTTTTACGGACAACGGTTGGATATCTTTTATCAACTCGACTGAAGATCGAGTAAGCGACAGTGGTTGGATTAAGGTGAGCGCCCCATTATCTGCGCCTCACTTCACCATTCCACCACTGTTATCTAACAGTTTTAGCTACTCGTGATGAATTCTTGCATGTGAGTAGTTATCTCCTAGAAATGAAATCATTTGAGATATCGAGATGAAACTCTGTTAAATAAAAATTGTACCTACAATATAAGTCCAAGCTGTGCAAGTTTCATCAATATTGGTCTTGGAGTTTTTGAGTTATAACGGAAAGAATAGAGAGACAAATAGATTAATAGTGTAGATTGACTCGAGCTCTTTTGGGGTTGCAGCACTCGAAATGGAAAATTTTACTAACCGAAGCGCTTGATATTTTTCTTATTATATGTATATTTTAAGTACATTAAATAACTATCCTACCTAACGCAGCTATCAAATTATTTTTCTACGACACATTCATCACAACATATATAGTCGTTTGCAAAAATCTTTTTGTAAAAAATACGACGCCAAACGGGCCGGCACCCCCTGCGATTCGCGCCCATGTATCTGACCACTAAGCACAGAACAGATTAATAAATATAATTCAGAGAGGCTATACCCCAATACACTAAATTTTGAAGCTGGGTTTTGAATTTGTGAGTGTCCTACGAAAATGAAACCACATTATAGATATGTAATAGTGTGTGTTGCGAACTTCAAATACAGTAATATTGAATGAGCGTCTGTGCATAGACCAAGAGCAGTTGTCAGAACCAAAGATAAGCTTAGAATGGCGTATTCGTGACACGTGTTAAAGTTTATTCTATATTCTTCCACACTCGAGATCGGTTGCCTGTCATTCCACACCTGTTAGGTATTTCAGTTCCCATTGATTTTGTGTTTTCTGCCGCTAAGCTGTCTTCGCTATAGATTGGTTTGCCGAATATCCGTTTTTGTCGAAATCGACCTTTTAATGCAGAATGTTTTTTTTTGTATCTAAATGGACCAGAACCATACTTTTATTTAAATTACTTAGTAATGGCAATGAATACACCATTCATATGCTGTAAAAACAACAATTTAAATATCTCCATGTATTTAAATATAGGATTATGAAATTTGTTTTTCGTCTCCTGAACATTTGGTCTATTCGAGAAACCAATCCCACAGCGACGCTATGTGTGTCCTATATATATTTAAATAAACCTTTTTAGTTCTTAGTTGGCACTTTTATTTAGATTTAGAAAGTTTTAAAAATAATATTTATTGTTGATTCAGCCTATATTTCTATGACAATATGTTTTTTTTATGTTTACACGATGCTGGCATTTCATTCAGGCAGATTGTTAGCGTCAGGGTCTAAAAAAATTATCACAGATAGAAAACAGAGCAGCATTCATGTTGTATTTCTTTTCTTTAACTATTCGTTTGTTTACATTGTGTTTACTGGATTATCCATGAATTGATACAAAGATAGATCCATTGGTGCATTCCATTCAATTGGCTGTAAAATTAGAGTTATTCAATATTCTAATATAAATATTCAAACATGTCTGTAGTATTAATGGGTGGAGAGGGGTGGAGGAAGACTGTTAAGATTGTACATAAATAGTGCACACTAAACTTTGTCAGTAATACTTATTTGTTTGCCACTGGTTTAATGAATTAACGGCCCACATGCTCAGCGTACGGCAAAATGGAGCTTTTATGCTATTTTCAAAGCATGATAATGGACATTCCTTAAACGTTGTGGATAATCTATTTACATAATTTTGAAGCCCTTTTATCCTTTATATTTATTTTAAACATTTGATGACTGCATAAAGTACTTTTATTACATAAAATAGTATTCTTTTAAACCTCTCGCTCTAATTTTATAGAATATAGTCATACTTCAGTACCTAACCTAACTGAAACAGTTACCTACCCGTTTTTTTTTTAAAACGGTACATGTTCAAATACGCGCGTTACCATGATATTACTCCCTACTTCACTAATCGTTTGTCAATTTATGGCTACGGCCGTATGTTGCAGCTTAGCCACTGGGAAATGCCAATAGAAATGGCGTATTTCAAAAAAATACTACCTTATTGAGAGGTTTAAAAGAATACTATTTTATGTAATAAAAATACCTTATGCAGTCATCAAATGTTTAAAATAAATATAAAGGATAATAAGGCTTCAAAATTATGTAAATAGATTATCTACAACGTTTAAAGAATGTCCAGGATCATGCTTTGAAAATAGCATAAAAGCTCCATTTTGACGTACGCTGAGCATGACTGCATTAGTCGCGAATCGTTGTGATGTTATAAAATAAATAATCATTTTTCGTATACTAAACGCATTTTAATTAATTGATAGATCGAGCGAATGACAAAATTCGGCACAGAAATATGTGTTGCCACTTTAACTGATCATCTCCATCATTTACGCAAAGAAGAAAATATTGCGATCATATTTCAATATAATTAATAATATCTCATCGCATTAATTTACAAATGAATCAAAAAACAACATAATTGAACATTATTACAACAAATTATATTGAGTAAAAAACATGGGTTTATTTATTTAATAATTTGACGCAAACTTTAGAATTTCATTTGACATGACTTTTAAAAAAAAAACTCGGAATATTAGATAACTAAACGAAAAATTAAAATAATATAATTGTCTACCTGTCATTCATAATTTGTTTAGATGTTTGCTATGCGAAAACGAGTTGCGAAATGCTTCGATTTTTTGCGTATTATGGCGATAGTAAAAAAAAAATAAGTATATCATTTTGTTAAAATAGAAAAATACTTTAGAAATCAAAAAACAAAAACGATTTCAAGCTCGACACATTTTTTTTTTTTTCAAATCGATCTTTCTTGCTATTCAAAGCTATGAATTAGTCAAAAATCTTTTTAACACATCAGAGCAAACTTAGGGGCGGACGTGCTCAGCGTGGGTCAAAATTGAGCTTTTATTCTATTTTCAAAGCATGATCCTGGCCATTTAACTTAAATGTTGTAGATAATATATTTATATAATTTTGAAGCCTTATTATCCTTTATATTTATTTTAAACGTTTGATGACTGCATAAAGTATTTTTATTACATAAAATAGTATTCTTTTAAACCTCTCGCTCTAATGTTTTAGAATATAGTCATATTTCAGTACATAAATGTGCAGTTGTGTTAAGATTTTTTACATTTATTAATTTTTAAACGCATTTATAAAACCATCAGTATAATTTATGTCGATATTATTATAGTGAAATATTTACGATAAAAAATTATATTGATAATCCCTGTGATCCCAAATTTGACAAGAATTACGCATTTTATTATTTAAAAAATGGGCAAGATTAACACATTTGAAGATAATTCTAAAGATACTGATTATAAGGTATGTCTTTGACCATTCAAATGTGATAAACATCCTACGAATAATGATTGTTTTATAATAAGTATTGACCTAAGAATAAGGTAGTGTTTTTTTGAAATACGCCATTTCTTTTGGCATTCCCCAGTGGTTAAGCTACAACATACGGCCGTAGCCATAAATTGGCAAACTATAATTGAAGTAGGGAGTAAAATGACATTAACGCGCGTGTTTGAACATGTACCGTTGAAAAAAAAAGATTTTTTTTCCGGTTAGGTAATACGCTAATACGTAATACGCGAATATATTTCAATTTCAATTTTCAATTTATTTATTTTACATATTGTGGACATTACAAATTGTAAGTTTAAGACGTTCACAACATGACATTTAGAAACAAAGAAATATTATTAAAACAGTTTTATGTACATAACACAAGAGATAGATCAGTATTAAGTTATTCTACAGTATAAATGTGTAAATACAAAAAATATTAAGTATATAGGTACAAGGAAGTACACCGGATGAGTTAAGCAGACCCTATTTTAAGAATTTAAAAAACAATGTCCACCTAAATTCAGCCTCACGTAAGTGGAATATATCAATATCCGAAGCGATTTCATTAAACATGGTTATTGCCCTCCCAATTGGTATTACTAATGGCAGGTTAGTTCTGCACCGTGGGAGAACAAACAACGGATGCCCTTGATTCCTAAGGTAATTATCAGACACACAAGCCAACACCACCAAGAATGGCAGAGTTCACATTTACGCCACGTATAAGTCTGAAAAAATATGTAGCTAAATAAAGATCCCTTCTAAATTTTAAGCTACAGTATGTAAGCATCCCTAAGAGAAAATCAGTCGGATAGAGCCACGGATAATATCCATACAGCCGAAAGTAAAGGAGTCTTAAAAATTTCTTTTGGACTCTCTCCACCATAAGGCCGTACTTCAACTGATGCGGGGCCCAAACGACAGACCCACTCTCAAGTCTGCTTCTAACTAAGGAGTTATAGAGAATTTTTAGTACAGTAACATCCGAAAAGACCCGGGAAGTACGCAAGACAAAGCCCAACATCTTTAGCGCCTTTTTACAAATGGTATCTATATGACCACTAAACGTCAGTTTACCGTCAAACGTAATTCCAAGATCTCTTACAGATGATATTCGCGAGAGAACTCTGCCATGCATCAAGTACTGGAAAAACAATACTCGTGAGGCTTTAGTAAACGATAAAACATTGCATTTATCAATATTGAAGTCCATTTTGTTACGCCTGCCCCAATCTAATATATTATCTATATCAAGTTGGAGTTGACGACAATCGTCCAAGGTGACAACTTCCATGAAGAGTTTCAAGTCGTCAGCAAACAACAAAAACATAGCATTTTTAATTACCAATGCTATGTCATTTATGAAAATCGTGAACAGCAATGGCCCTAAGTTTGAGCCCTGGGGGACACCAGAAAATGTGTAAAAGGTCTGTGACTGATAAAGGCCGTACGAAACGACGTATTGTTGACGGTTCCTAAAATAACTCCCGAATAGCTTCAAAAATCGATCCGACAATCCAATAAGTTGGAGCTTTTTATATACGCTGAGCATTTCCCCCCTTAATAAAGTAAATTTTGATAATACAATATGACCATACTGTAATATATTATAGAATAATCCTTTATCGAATTCACATTTTGTAACGTTTATTTTATATTGTATCTTTTTCTTTCTTTGACTTTTGCAATTTAATACACGCGCTATATAAACAATAATAAACTATTTGTTGTCAGCGTGTATTTGCCATTGGTGAGTGCGCATAGTGTCTAAAGATGCCGAAAGCCGAAACCTGAGTCGCAAAAAATGACTAAAATGGGATAGTAAAAAACACAAATGAATTAGAATTTAAGTCTACAATTGCTAGAAATAAGCGAAAATATCAACATATTATTAAACTATCATCATTTTCAGTAATAATTGCTCTGAACTTATTACGAGTTTTCTAACAAAACCTCCCACCCCTTTTGCTTAGCTATAATTAATTTTGAAACTTTCCAGCTGTCTCTTTCTCACCGTAAGTTGCTCTTTATCTTGCCTCCCTTAGGATTAACAGTATTAACACTATTGTCTATTATAATATTACAAACTTAGTTTTTTTGGTATTTTCTCTAATGTAAATAAACCATTAAAAATCTACTTAGTTAATTATATTTATCGGCGGCTCTCGTGGTGCAGTGCGTAAGGATGATCTTTCATACAAGAGCTACGGGTTCGATCCCGGCGAGGACACAATATAATATTATTATTTATTTGATTTTTTCAAAGGTGTTTCTAGGTGTTTGTATTTGTTTCACTAATATTTCTAAATACAATACATATATTATATTATTTAAATGTTATTATTATTGTTATGACCATTTGAGTTGCCTAGAGTCATTTATCTCACATGTTCCAAAAATCGAGTTTTGATATAATCGCAAAAACCCACCATAGCACTGTTTTTTGTAAGTAGAAGAAAGGTATTGTACTCATTTGAATAGTAATGAGTGAGTGAGTTGATTATTTACATTTTACATTATTTTTTGTTAAATATTTACAATACTCTTAAAGCTGCAGACACTCAGCACCATGGCCCCCACATCCTGAAGCGGGCCCCCAGGCTAGGATATTTGGCGGGCCCCTCTACCTAGTGCTAAATATAAAGACAGTGTGACACAATAGCGTTTTCCAAATGGTGTTCGCGGTAAAATTAATGGGTACTTTTATTATTTAGTGTTTTTTTTTGATATTGTAATACATCCATGTGAATTATGGAGTTGACGAGTATCGATACGCAAATAAAATTTGTATCGTACAACCGCATAATTTTAAATAATAACATTACCGAAGAAGCAGGCGACTTTTTTTTAATATTAGTGATAATATGTGAAGGAATGTTTATATCAATTGTCTGGTCGAATTGCCACGCCGGGCCCTTCCTGAGCTCGGGCCCCCAGGCTAGAGCTTTGTCAGCCCCACCTTTGTAGGGGCCATGCTCAGCATACTATGAGAAATATAGCTCTCTGTTTGGTTAGGTTATTATTCATTGTAAAATGACAATTCACATTGTTTAAAGTGACTTTTCATAGCCAACTATTTTTCGTTACGTAGAATATATAGATTAATGCCTTTACAATCATTTCGTATATTAAAAGTAACAAATGTCAAAATTGCAAAATGTAAATTATGGCTCTAGGCGACTCATTTTATGAATAGTGTGGTGTGCCGAAGCGTTTATCGACTAAGAACTAAGTTTCTTAGCGAAGGCGGTTCTTGGCTCACTTTTTTGTATTGGATTGTTGACTGGTTTACAAAGTACAACATACAACTTAGGATTGGTTGAACTCTCACGGAAATATGCGCATAAAATGGCCGCCGGAACGCAGATAACGAGGCCACTTTTTCTTCAAACGTCTTGTCGAGCTTATGTCATTGCCTTAAATACATATTTGCTACAATCAATTCATTAATATTTTCAAATAGTAGAAAAATTTTTTGAAAGCTAATTTTTTAACTATTTATTTTTAACTAGAAATAGATAACTGTCAATATTAAGGCGATGCATCAGTGAAGCGGCAAATAATTTTCAATTATAGGCGCGACGAAATTTTGGACTCGCTCACTACTCGCTGGCATTCTGAGAGAGTAAGTCGAGCTGGGCACACGTCAATTTGTTTCGTGATGGCGACGGGCGTATTAATTCTTTAATCGTGTAAAGATGACAAAAAACGTTGCAAATTTACTTTAAAAAGAAAACATGCCAATGAATATATTATTATTGTTACTAATAGAACAATAAACAGAACATTAAATTGATGCATGTTGGATTTATATGAAAAATTATATTTCGTTTGGCATGCGTCATTTGCACCCGCGACCCGCAATCCGCGCATCACTAGCCACGATCTTTTTATACCGTGCTTCAACTGAGGTATAGCCTTAAAATTTGTAGTTGAGGTTCTATAGTTGTCAATGTATGATATGACAATAAAAATATGACGTTAAATTTCTAAGCTCAACAATAAAGCTTTATTGTCCTATGTACATGGACTTAAGTATCCTTCCATCAAGGATTCTCAGATGATAGTTTTTAGTACATAATATGAATGTATTAATTTACATATTATAATAACATAATGACTATATTATTGTTTGAGGACGATCCGACATTTCGACCCAACGTGACCCTCTTTGTTTACGCGGAGTACGCTACTGGTGATATGTACCTAAACACATTAAAACTTCTTATAACTTGGACACTTGAAATTGACAATGTAATTGAAGGACTATCTACCACTCACTTTCTATTTGCTATTTGATAGTATGCGTAATTAAAACTTTCTAAGTGTTATTTTATGGTTGCGTTATTTGCAGTGGACTGTAATTTGAAAATGCTGGTGGATTACGGATTTAGGGGGGGGGGGTTTAAACAGGATGCCAGACACTGACATTTTATGTTAAGAGTACTGGCGCGCATTGTAGCTGGTCCGGTGTCCACGCACTCGCGCACTGGTAAACGGAAGGTTCGGAATGTCACTCTCACGGTTGAGATGAGATGACAAGTTTTGGATGGATGATAGACGCGACGTTCCAAGGTCGAACAGATGTGTTTTGGATGAGTCACTCTGCGGTTAACGCGGCCTCGCTAGTATCGTATCAGAGAGAGTCTTAGCTTTAACAAGCCTAGGCGCGTCGGCTGTCTTGAAGTAACTGAATGTAACTTAGCAATCACGGTCGACTCATGACCCGTAACTGCTGGTCGCCTGGTCTTGTGACACTATATGGGGATTGGAGGGAGGTGGGAAAAGCGACTATAATTAATTGGGATAAACAGGTGAGATTATTATACCACCATTTATAATATGTAAATGTTATTTTAAAAAAAATAGGAATGCAATATGAATTAAAATATCACTAAATAAAAGTGAGTTTTTAAAATATTTTTTACCCTCGTTAAACTAGGTAGAGGCTCCCGGGAATGGGACAACTGGACGCCAGGACAATTGGACGCCGCACTGTCGTAGACACGTATACAGAAGGTATACGAAGAATTTTAATCAGTTTCTATCTACTACTTCATAGTTTTAATTATTTTACTCTTAACATAATGCTTTTTTTTTTTACTGCGGATTGAGAATTACCCTGCCTAAGGCTTTATATAAAAATAAAAAAACTCTTTTTTCGTTGGAACTTGAACACACGCACGATTAAATCATTATTTACGTGTGCATATTTGAATTCTCACCAACTATTAAATCATAAAATAATAATTTAAATATAAATATAAATAATAATATTAAATATATTTTTTAAAAGTACCTATAAGTACCTAACGTCTATTTATTTTCGAATTGCGTGGCGCTCAGTGGTCCCGGCGCCAAATCGTCCTAGACCTGAGGCTCCCTAAGATTTTAAAAGATTTCAAGGTTTCCTGCTACCAAAAGAAGTTTAGAATCACTGGTATGAGTAGACGTGTGGAATATATGATTTGATTTTAATTATTATAAGTAGGTAGGTACCTAAGTAAATATCTTTCCACGAAGAATTGATATGTTGTTAGGATTGTTTGTGCTGTATGTTCACTATGACACCCGAAGAGGCTTCTTAAATAGAATTTTTTACGAGAAACGGTTGTTATGGAATATAGTGGAACAAATTAACCTTTAAATTGCGATTTCTTCTAATGCACTTATTAATATGAATAAAGGACATCATAGTGTATGTTACATTTTTTTAAAATATTTAAATATTTTATAAATATACATGTAGGTACATATGTGGTAATAATTTTATTAGTGAGAAAGATGCAATTGATTTTGAGAAAGATATCTGTCAAAACGCGGCTCTAAATTAAATAAACAAACACGTAACTCCTAATTTACTATTTGTAACCGCTCTTGTTTTTTGATTTCCACGAGCGCTTAAAAACCAAATTCACAAAGATACGACGATCCAAATGGCAACATAGATTTAATTGCTGTTGTAGCCAGTCAATGATATTGACTCCAAAGCGATATCCATAATGCTGACAACTCTATCTCAGAAAATGAGGCTTTGTGCACAGGGTTGTTTTTAGATATATTAAAATTTCCTCCTCTGTTAGTATCAGGTGTGTGCTTTCGAATCTTGCAAATGGATTGATAACCAACTGGTACATTATTTGATAATCAAGTGATGAAAAATACTTGGGATACAGAAAGGAGTTCTAATGTCTTCTGCACTTCTGGATTTTTTTAAAATTTCTTTGAGGAAGCGTTTACACCTGGAAAGCAATAAAGCTGTGAGTTTTTAACTTTTCTGGCCCACAGATCTAACTTGTCAGCGAAAGATTTTAATTTTCTTGTAATTGTAATGATATTTTCGTTCGCTCCTTGCAGGCTTAAATTTAATATTTATTTGAATATATGACTGATACTGACTAGATTATCGCATTCATTTAGCGATCACCCTGTTGACGGAGAGGGGGAACGTCTGAAACAGGACGAGGAGTTTTAATGATGTATTGCAACTTGCATAAAGTCTAATAAGTCACGAAGCAGGATATCAGTAACCAATTATACTAATACATTATAATATTAAGTACACTATTAATATTATAATTTATTATTTATTTTATTACTTTATAGGTACCAAGCCGATCTATGACATATTCTTGTAATGCTACTATTGTCATAGATGCACCGTACGCGTTTAGAAAAAATGATTTTGATACCGCGCCATTGTTAGTCAGTTGCTTTTATGTATCATATAAATCAAAGCATAATAGGAATTAATAGGTATAGAAGCCCTCATGGCACATTACGGTTACTTCGCGACACCAAGACGGTATAATAGATACCACGTGTATGGTAAATGACTGATGATATCATGCTCAGAAGCGGATTGGATTGTTTCTTGAAGTAAGATTTCTTTAACCCTCCCGTTACTGTGATGTCACCTAATATTACCCAGCCCATTAAACACCCACGGTGGCCGCGCGGCTTAAGCGTTGGACTATAACGCCGTGGTCCCAGGTTCGAATCGTGGGTCTGGCAAGTACACATATTGATTTTCAATTTGTGTCTGTCAGGGTATGGACCTAATAGGTTGAGCAAGTGGCTGACATCCATTTCTCGTAAAAAAAAATCTGTTAATACAAACCTATAATCTGTGGAGGTCCATATGATCCTATTAGGATCGGACATGGTCGGAAAAAAAAATTAAACTGCAAATATTTTATGTACTTTGTCGTCATCGTATTTTGGCCATTCCTAGAAACATCAATAATGCATCGAATTAAAATGTTATTATTTTCAAAATCGATAACATTATCAAGTGAATACATATACACATACGCCAGATTTCATTTCTATCTTCTTTTCTTTCGACCATGTCCGATCCTAATAGAATCATAATATATGGACCTCCACAGAGTAGAGGTTTTTGTATTAACAGATTTTTGTTTATTTACGAGATATGGATGTCAGCCACTTGCATAACCCAATAGGTCCATACCCTGACAGACACAATTTGAAAAACAATATGTGTACTTGCCAGACCCAGGATTCGAACCTGGGACCCACGGAATTATGGTCCAACGCTTAAGCCGCGCGGCCACCGTGGGTGTCATTTACCAGAGATTTTACTTAGATTTCATTTATCTGTCATAAATTATTATAAATACACAAATATGCATATTATATAGCATCAAATTTCATTACGAACAAAAGAAATAGATCTAAAAGTATATGCGAAAACGAGAGACATACTTGTCATACATATATGTGAGAAAGAAATATGGAAATGAGGCGTGAGATCAAGATAGTATTATAAATTGTACGCTATAAGAATGTATAGAAATACTCGTATGGTTATAATTTGATGTATGATGAAATTTTTGATGATTTTATAGAAAAAAAGCAAATAATGATGATGATATATAGTTAGGTACCAATATAGGCATTTTCCTTGTCAATAAATATTGTCAATCTTATACGGTAACCCAAGATGACATCACTGGAACAGACGAAATTTATTATCACCGTAAAGGAAAGGTTAAAAACGGTCGGCTAAAATTCAAGCCTCACTATATAGTTTACATGAAACTGTAAAATTAGTTGGTAGTGACAGTTATGCTCATACTGTTAGTGCATTTTGGTTAACTGTTTGTACAAAATGATTGTTGAAATACGCAGTCGAAAATCATCATTTGTTGCGAACAGGTTACGGCATTGCATTTGAAGATAATTAATAACTAGCACTATCATCGTAATTCGCAATTCAGTGCCACGGCCTGAATACAGTTGGTCTTGGGTAAAGTATCACGTATCAAGGCAGCATGAATTACTAAGAGGTATTCAATTTTCTTCAGTTCTTATGTTGAAACCAATAAAGACACATTTTAAATATGGAACATTCGAAACAAATGAAATGGATATTAATTATTGTTATGTGAGACAAATGAATTGATTTATTGATTATAACATAAATCCTAAAATGTATTACGTGATATGTTGTCTGTTCAAATAATTTTATTAAAATTAAAAGGCTTTATTTGTAATGTTCTGTCACATACAATATTTTAGATCTATTCAGATCATAATGTATCTCTGTCTTAGAGATAGAGTATCATTGTAATAAAATCAAGTAAAATTCTGCCAATCCCCTCACTTTGAGTCAATTCATAACTGAAATCTGAAACTCTTATGCTGCCTGGCCATTACGCCATCTGGTGGTTGTGTTTTTTCCTCAATCCCCCGCGCAGGCGTACCGCATCGACTAGCTTATACATTTCTACGGTGGAATGGTCAACAGGCAAGCGGGGAGGTCAGACGCTGCGTTCGGTGGTTCATGTCGCTTAAAATAACAGAGCCCTAGGATTTTGTGATATATACTAGTTTAATTCAATTTATATGCATTTTCATTTAAATTATTATGTACATGACAGTTTTAATTATGTATGTTCACAACAGCATAATTACGAACATAATTTAAATAAGCCCAACCCAATCGTAACCTTACTTTATGGCGGATCTCGTTGTGCAGTGCGTAAGGCGCTGGTCTTCCACCCGAGAGTTCTGGATTCCATTCAACGTGAGGACACAATATTTATGTGTTTTTCTCAAAGTCTGGGAGTTTGTGATTGTTCAAAATTACTAACAACCACCTTATACGAAAAATCAAGGACATGGTTATTAATAATTCTAAAAAAAGTCCTTACCTTAGGTACTTAATACATACATAGTAAGACAATTTAAATTTATACATACCTAATATAATAAGCGAGGGGTGAAAGACTTGTCAATGCGCTCACCAAAGACATATACATTTTCAGTGACGTGCTATGTATTTTGTTTTCGACATTTTAATTTTCTATATAAAATAGTACTTATGTTTTTTTTTATATATTTTCTTCTTCTCTCTTGTGAGGGTAATATTTTGTTATAATGTAAATCTCATGTGGTGAACGTCTTGAATTTAGATTTGTTATATCCACAATGTTTTGTTTTTTTTTATATAAATTAAATAAAATAAAATATGATAGGTACCTATAGCTTTTCATAATAATTTTCAAAAGCGTAAATAATATTTTTGACTAAAATGTCATAGATTAAAATAAACAAAATCGACAAACAAAAAATGATTTATTACCTAGGTTAATTTAATAAAAAATACAATAAAGACGTATATTATCAAAATAAAGATATTTTTCATTATAATCTAATAATATAAATCAAGGGTTGACAGTCGAGAAAACCAAATTTATTCCATTTTCAAAAAATTCAAAAGGGGTTTTCTGTCGAGATGACATTTAGCCTGCGATGTAATATAATGGGTTTTGGTACGGGCACGGAGAGATTTGGGGCTCCGGCTAAAGAAACAGTCCTCAGGATTTCAATAAGGACATGTTTTTTCGTCCGCGCATACGTGATGTACATGCTACATTAGATGGCTTACATGTTCTGCTGTTGTTGACGCATGCCTGTTCATTTTTCTTCATTTCCAATGCATTAACGTAGGTAAAGAAAATGCCGTCTCTTTGTGTTTTATCCCCACACAAAGTGTAGTTACAAAACCACTAATAAATCACCAGGATTTAAAAAAATGTATTGAGACATAGGTAAATAATTAAATTTTGTTTATATTCTGTAATAGTGATCGGCAACTAACGGCACAAAAATGTGATATTTGCAACGTATTATGGATGAAAATAATAATATTCAATAGTAAATTATATATGAATAAAATTACTGAAGAAAATCGACTTGATTTTATATTCTAATGGATTTAAGTTTTGTACTATAACATTTTAGTCGTTATTTGCGACCCGGGTTTCACCTTTCGGCATTTTCAGGTACTATGTACACTCACCAAAAAGCAAATACACACTGACAACGAATATAATTAACTCTAACTTAAATAACAAATCAATACAATAAAGTAGGTAAAAATTTTATCACCTACCTATTAAGTCAAGAATCACAATAAAAAATATAACAAAAAAATAATTATGAAGAGTTGCAGTGTTTGTGAAAAAAACCCTACCTTATCACTAACAATACACTGGATAAGCGTATATCAATCGTCAATACCTAATAATAGATCATTAGTAATTATAAACAATTAATACAAATACTACACTCAAGATGTGTAAAATCATCCGATCTGGGAACAATGGTAACGTATTGGGAATTCATGAAGTTAACTAATGAAATATATCTATGATATCAATCTTTAAAAGTTATTAAACAACAAATACGAATTATGTAAAGAATGCTTAAAAATTCTTTTTAAGCATTCTTTTTAAAGACAGTTTTCCGTCCAAATTCCAAGTCGAGACATTTTTTAGAAACCAAACATTATTCAGGGTTAAAGACAACATTTTCAGAAGTGGGTGGAAGTAAATAAAAATATTATCTACTTCATAATAATTCGGCGTATATCACGTTCTTACCTGCCATTTTTTGTTGTTCAACTGTCTGTTGAACGTTGAACAAGACATTGGATTGATAGTCGTAATGAAGATGGGATCAAGTAAAACAAACAAGCTTAAAATGCAGATGCTAGATAATTTAAGTGAAGACCTAAGTTGCCGAAATTGCTGAGAATTGCTAAAAAAGTATAAAAAATAGTATCCAACAATGTCGATGAAAGTTGTTATCGCCTTGGTTACTTACCTAGACAACCAGTTGAATTAAACGTTGAACGAATAAAAAATGTTCGTTCAATTCAACTTACAAGTGAATATACTTTGTTAAAATACAGTTCCTACTTATGAATTGACTTTAAACTGATATTCAACATACAGTTGAACGATAAAAATTGCGACGTGAGAACGCGGCTTTAAGTTCCTTCACGAAGATTTGATTGATATGCTTGGTAAATTAATTATAACCTGGACAAAATTACAAAGTGGGCGGGATGATTCCCATCAAACCAAGACGTATGGAAAGCCTATATTTATTTTGTATTTTATATTGTTATGTCGATCAAAACAGGGTATTGATTTTGTATTTCCATTGAGAATTCACCACACTTAAGAATTCGTTCTAAGCTGGTATTTAAAATACAGTCGACAATCTTTACTGACAGCTTACAAGAAAACCATTTATAACATTTATACCAGTGGCGGAGGCAGGACTTAATACTAATAATATTAATAAATAATATGACTATTTATTTTGAAAAAAAAACATGGCACAATAGTAACGTTATTAGCCATTGAGTCACAAATTACTTGATTACGTAATAAACTTTGAAGAATGTTAATTTTATCTTTATACTTTTAATGTATAATTTTAATTTATCGAGGATTTAAAAAATAATGGTTTTATTTAAGTGCATAATATTAGGTTAACGCTAATAATAAATCTAATCGATACATAACTGAAAAATAACAAATATAATATAGTATATCTTTCCAGGCAGTGCATTGATTTGTAAATCGTTTCCAAATCGATTATTTGTAACATGCGAAGTAATAGTTGGAAGTGAAAAAAGAGCATCGTCACGTCGGACGTTTGGTTTAGGCAGGGTTTTATTAAATTTTAAAAACTAACCAACACCTTCTGCAAATTGTATTCTTAGTTCAATGAAAACAACTAAGTATAACTGACAAAGCTTAGTGTGACATCACGTGACGTCACGTAGTTCTACGCGAAATAATCCAGGGTGTCAATTGACAGGTCAATTTCTCGAAAAAAAAAAAAAAAAATTGCTAAGTCTTGTTTTCAATAGGTCGATGGTTGCGGTCGCAGTATGTCACGTACCACCGTTCTGTTGAAACCACATCTCGTCTGGATCAATTCCATCCATATTTATAAAAAAATCAACGGTCATGGCCCGGTAACGATCTCCATTGACCGTAACGCGAGCTGCGGCCTTATTTTTGAAGAAATAAAGTCCGATGATGCTACCAGCATGTAAACCACACCAAACGGTGCATTTTGTGGATGTAATGGTTCTCACTCCATATGCCATACTCCATATTAAGCCCGTTAAGCAAAAATGAGCGATATCGGTGAACGAAATTTGACTGATTTTCAAAGTAAGTTTTGATAATTTGGTAGTATTGTTCAACCGTGATATACCATGATGATTTGCCAGAATATACTAATCATAAATTTGAAAATTTGAGCGCAGTATCACAGATGTTTTCTGTTCAGTTTAGTCTTTAATAAAAAACAATTTAATTAAAAAAAACTTGTAAATACTAGAATATAACTAACTACACCATTATGGTTTTCAAAATCTCATATTTTCATGGAAAATAAAATGAAAACACTTAATCAAAGAAGGTATAAAAGCACCCTTTTCGTGTCCACTAATTACAATCATCTTAGCTTTGTTCCGCTACTGTGTTTTTCGTTTAAATTATTTTTCAAAGCTATCCAACCTGAAAACTCTATTATGCGAACAGTATTGGCCTGATGATAAGCGTAGTTACTTATTTAATTGCATATAATACCCAGAGATGGGATTACAAAATTTTAGCAACAGGCTCGCCATAATTTTAGAAATGGTGTAAAAATTTAAATATACATTTCAATATGAAATAAAACGACCTCCCTTTTAGAAATGGCAAAGTTGAATAATATGCTAAATTAACATTAGAAGAATATACACTCTCGAGTTAAGACTACATATTATTATTATGTAGGTTATTTCATTAGATCCTCAGAATAAAATATACAAGAGCTTCGCATTATCCCCGTAAATCTAATGCGGACATTTCATAATTTGTAAAGAACCAACATAAATTTATTATGAATATACTTACAAAGAGAGCTATTTCTTTTTAATTCCTGGTATATAACACATACATAAAAATAAACGTTTGAATCCAAAATGTGTCACCCGCGGAAAATTCTGTTTCCGTTTCATCTCCGTATAATAAAAATAGCTACCTAGTTTTGGCGGCCGTTTCCTTTGACTCGATGTTTTTCAAGGATATAATAATTTTATTTTTCTGGTTCCGGGTACCCTATCAATTGGGGGGAAAATAATGCCTTTAGCCTCATGGTAAATACGTCCTGACTAATTGGTATCACCTCTGAATGTGGTGAGAGAGAGGTTTAGGCATCCCCATTGCTTAGGATGACATCGTCTAGGTACTTTTCGTGTACTTCGGAGTGATAAAAAAACAAGGGTGGTTGCTTAGACAATGGTGATATTCATTTGCGGAGAATAGAATATGTTTCACATCATAAGTATATTAAATTACAAGAACTGAGCCGCACAGCAAAAAGCGGGTGGCCGAAAGAAATAAAACGTTGAAACTGATTTCGTATTCATGCAAACTCTGTTTGAATTCCAGACAAACTTGACGCTCCTTCGCAGAGAAAAAATGCACTCATCTAAAAAATAGACACATAGGGTCTCGTCGCAGCCAATCGGCAACGAGGCAATCACGTCACTCATCAGCGCCAAAAAAGGGTAGTTAACTAAGCTAATATTTCTATGAGTCTGGCCTCTTTAGCCGGCTCTCACATCAAAACTCGTCTCGTGTGCCGTACATCCATAAAACAAACCTTCCGAGAACTGAGATCCAGTGTTGCTTGGGATGACCGCGCATATCACCTAGCGACAGTCGCGCGTAGCCTTCGAAACGTATTTGAATGCGGTGATCGCAAGCCGGTATAGGAATGACCAATTTGTAGGTGTTTGTATGTGATTTCGACTCTTCGACTGGGAGCTCGAGAAGGATGCAACTTGTCGATTGCAACAGCAGATGTTTTTTTTCAAACGAAACAGTCGCATTTGACCAATCTGCGGAGCTCCATTTAGCAACGAGTGTTTTGGGAATAACGAGACGTCACATCGACGTATTTGACACGTTTTAGGCGAGACGAGTTTTGATGTGAGAGCCGGTTTAGGGTTACACGGAATTAGATATTTAAGGGACGACAACTTTTGGCTGTGTTAGTGGCTGTACTTCAACTTATACTATCCCCAAACATTTGACACACTCTCAAGCATTCTCCGAATGTATTATTTTATCTATGATACGACTTATAATCGGTTCAGTGAATTTGAAGAAAATACTATCTACCAGGTCGCGCGAATCAGTTGTATACCACCATTGTTTATCTTTATACATTGTTAAGTTGGTATTAGCTTTGATGATGTTCTGGGGTTCTAAAACATTTATCGGGTGATGTTTGTTTGGTTACGATGTTTATCGCTGATACTCGGGCACGTGTAACGACTTGCATCTCTGCCATTGATATTATTTTAGGATAATTTTATTCCATTTCTTCCACCGTACCAGGCACAACACGTCTTTTAGATGGGGGTGATCCAAACTTTAATCCCCGATCCGGTTTGTTCAACTTCACAATATTTTTTAAATACCTATTCAAATTCAAATTCCTCCAACAAAAATTGGCAAACATTATTAGGCCAAGATCTCGAATATTCATGTAAGTATGGATTTATGAGGATCTAGAATATTTATATTGACAGTTGATGCGGGCTATAAACCCATTGTAAGAACGTCCTAAATATTTCAATGTTAAACGATTTAAATCCATTGATAGAGCCTCACCAAAACGAGGGTGTTGGGGTTGCATAGAACCCGTGCGGCAGAATTCAAGGGCGGAAAAATACGATTTTTATGGACGTATAAAAATATTTTGTTGCTGGGATAATTAAGTATTAAGTATTCGCACTTATTGTAACACTTACAATAAGTTAGTTGCAATTGTTACAGTAAGTGCTATGTTTTAACAGTACCTTGCTTGGCTGTAGTAAATTTTATAGGGAGATAGACAGTTTTGACTGTTTAGATGGCTAACTTATTGTAATTGTTACAATAAGTGTTAACACTTATATACAAACTTACCCTATACTGTCCTTCTAAGGAAGAAGGCAGTGACTGACTCTCACACACTTTCGAGATAAATGACATAATGTGTTTTTTCTCAAACTTTAGTACTGTGAATTAATAAAAAACGGTGGTAATTTTTATTAGTAGGATGTTAAAATACAAACAAAGTAATAATAAACAAGAAGTAACTGCAATGAATAGGTTCAATTACTGCCTTTTTGCTAAAAAAATGTATTATTTTAGAAGATGTCTATTTTTTCACTAAGGATTTTAACGGTATTTTAGTGATAATACTGATTTTAAAGTGAACAGAATATAATATGGCTTTCAAAATTACCTAACGGATGGCATTCATAACTCAATTTCACAAATTTTGCGAGTTACTGCCTTCTTCCGTAGAAGGGCAGTATAGCTGCCGTAGCGGCCGAATGCAGTCTTGTGTATAAAATAGATGCGCTGGTGTACAAGGACATAACAATTTTACTATTATTTTTTTTGACAATAAAATTATTTTATTATCTTCCAAAACGATTTTATAAATCATCAAATTGTTGACGTGGGGGGTTGTTCCCCCTGAAAACTTCCTAAATGATAGCACTGAGTAGAAGGCGATTTTACTTTAATGTATCGTGCGGAATAGCTTAACATGCAATCAAGTCATTACATAAATTATTTTAACAATAAAATATACGCACGTGATGCGAGTAAACTCATTTTGATAAATAAATAGAAATGACATAGTAAATATTTTATAATATCATTGTGCCTAGTACAAATGACAAATTCCGCTTCAACGGCAATAAAATAATTAAATCATATAATTATATATGTGGCTATCAATGGTTCTGTGAGAACCAAGCAGTGTCAGTAGAATCCATGACATATGCATCGCTTTCAAATTCATCATAAGTTAAATTGATTATTGTTTAGTATGTTGTAATTTATTTGTATACATTTTTCACACAATCGAATTACTACTTAGTAAGCGCTTTGTTCGTATTACCATAAAATTATAATACCATAAAAATGATAATTATTCATAATACCATATAAAGTAAAATTCATACAGCTGAAGAAGAATGGATGTCCGACCAATGCAAAGAAATTGAAAATCTCCAACAAAAATACGATTCCTTTAATATGCACAAGAAGATAAAGGAAACATTGGGAATTATGAGAGGAACCTCATCAACTATCTTGAAAGACGAAGATGGGCGTATTATATTAGATATAGAGAAGAAGCTGATTCGTTGGAAGACATATATTGAAAATCTGTTTGATGATGATAGGGGACCTATTG
This sequence comes from Rhyacophila brunnea, assembly GCF_057557595.1. NCBI lineage: Eukaryota > Metazoa > Arthropoda > Insecta > Trichoptera > Rhyacophilidae > Rhyacophila > Rhyacophila brunnea. Next base: position 9,346,233 of record NW_028232816.1, on the reverse strand, counting down.
GCTATACTTTTAATGAACGTGAACAAGCCCCATGCATAAATAGGGCAGAAATAATAAACGCAATACAAAATTCTAAAAATGGTAAAGCTGTCGGCCCTGATAATATTTACAACGAAATGATAAAATTATTAGAAGAAGATCAATTAGAAATTCTCGTTGATTTGTTTAATAAAATTTACGAAACGGGCATAATTCCCGATGATTGGTTGAAATCGACATTCATCACTCTACCAAAAAAAAGGCGAATGCAAAGGAGTGCAGCGAGCTTAGAACAATACGTTTGATGAGCCACATGTTAAAAGTTTTATTAAAAATCACCCATAATAGGATTTTTTGAAAATGCGAAAAAGACATGGATGACACACACTTTGGCTTCAGAAGTGGTTTGAGCACTCGCGAAGCACTTTTCAGCTTGAATGTTCTGGTGCAAAGATGCCTAGATGTTAATGTTGATGTTTACATGTGTTTTATCGATTACGAGAAAGCATTCGATACTGTTAGGCATCCTAAACTTCTCGAACTCCTACAGGAGAAAGGCATCGATGCAAGAGACATTCAACTGATAGCTAACTTATATTGGAATTAAACAGCGAATATCAAGATTGAAAACGAAATCAGTTGAGAGGTGGAAATACGTCGCGGTGTAAAACAAGGGTGTATATTGTCACCTCTGCTATTTAACATGTACTCAGAAGCTATTTTCAAAGAAGCCTTACAAGGTGAATCGGTGGGTATTATGGTTATTATTAACAATATACGATATGCCGATGATACTGTGCTAATTACTGATAGTTTAACGAGTTTACACCAACTGGTAGAAAAGGTTAATGAGGTCAGTAATTCTTATGGTTTAAAAATGAACCTCAAGAAAACAAAACTATTACTAGTATCAAAAATAGCGACACCAGACACCAACACAAATTTTGTCATTAACAGCGAACCAATCGAACGTGTGACCCATTATAAATATTTAGGTACATGGGTCAATGAGAAATGGGACCAGTCTCAGGAAATAAAAACTAGAATTGAGATCGCAAGGAGCGCCTTTCTCAAAATGAGACGCCTCCTTAGCAATCGAGATCTTAACCTAGGTCTGAGACTGCGTATGGCACGTTGTTATGTGCTCTCAATTCTTTTCTATGGTATGGAAGTATGGACGCTAAACCAAGAGATGTCACGGAGACTTGAAGTTTTCGAGATGTGGCTGTATAGACGCATCCTCAAAATTCCTGACTGACCGGGTGACAAATGTTGAAGTTCTCAATCGAATGGAGAAGGACCAAGAAGTTCTACGTAGTATCAAAACCAGGAAACTACAGTACCTCGGCCACATTATGAGAGGACAAAAATACACCATTCCCCAACTTGTCATTCAAGGAAAGATCAATGGGAAGCGTAGCAGTGGACGGCGCCGCATTTCGTGGCTTAAGAACCTCCGTGATTGGTACGAGTGCAGCTCCACTGAACTGTTCCGGGTAGCAGACGACAAAGATAAGATCACCTCGATGGTGGCCGACCTCCGCTAGGGGATGGCACAATAAGAAGAAGAAGCACTTTGTTTACCTCAGTGATATTCATTAGACGTTTATTATATTTTCTCAACAAAAGGCTGGGATACTGAAGTAAGCATTATCCAACGTGACAGGTCCAATGAAAGGCTGTCGGGAGGAAAGTTTAAAGTTTAAAGCTTACTTACTTACTCTTGTTTACACTAATACGGTTGAAGAATGACTGCGTTATTAATATTGTGACTGGTACTCAAAGCATAATAGAGGAAGTAGACAAGAAATTTGTATTGGATTAGGACTACCATAATTGGGCCAACTATGTATATTTCTTGAATTATCTGTCAGTCTGTAACGCATAAGCTATCTCTCTCTGACGAACGTAAATTTGCATAAAAAATAGTTTTGCGTCTTTGTTGCGCGTTCGCATAAATATAACATCAATATTGCATCTCTCTCATGCGTACTCGCATACTCGCCACGTACTATATGCATTTCGCTCACACGTATCTTAACTCATTTACTTACTATATTGTATAAAATAGACTCGTCCATTAGCTATGAATATTGTTTTCCTTATGATATACAAAATAGTATTGTCGTTAGCTACATAATATTATTGAGCGCATATTTCATACGCTACACGAAATTCTGCGAAACCACTAAACCGATTTTGACGATTGATGTCTTGAATGAAAGTATTAGAAGAAACGTAACATGAGGTAGGGGGAGAATTCTGCGTATTTTTCGAAGCGTAAACAATATACGTTAAATAAAATTTGTACTATAAATAATAAGGTACAAACAATATTTGAAAATAATATTATGTCAAAATTTATTTACAACGAAATTCGTTGGTTTTTAATTTGTACATGGCAATATTATTATTTTATCACAACGTTTTTATTAGGTCGTATTCTTATTTGTCCGATGGTTGTTTGTCCGCTACAAATCTTGCAATCGATTTTTAATTAACTTCCCGACTAGCTAGACGTTTGAAACTTTTAGAATACACCAGAACACGATGCCAATGCATTTTTAAGTACTCTTAGCCATCTTTAAGTAGAATTAAATTCATTTTCAGTTAAATCCGTAATCCAATCCACTATTATTGGTTGCTAGGAAATTATTAATATATACGTGCGTTACTATGGAAATCAATATGAGTGTCAAAATGACATTTCAATAATATTTCTATCAAATACATTTTTTTGATCGTTTAAGCTAGTCAAGTCAAGTTTATATGATTCAACAGAAAATTTAAAAACGTTGTATATAAAAAGTTCTTTTTATCTTGTAATTATTTTGTCGTAGGTTACATTTTGTCCCTTGCTGTATACAAATACGAGTGTCTACCTGCCACCATATACTATAAAGCCGAAATCACAATATTTTTCTGTAAGTAAAATATAATTTTATTCTTTTTTGCTTCTATATTTGCCGACCATAAGTATTGCATGGTCTGTTTATGAGTTTACCTCACAGGACGCCACTGCTTTGTACTTGAAATATTGTATTCTTTGTGTACATTTAGTAATAACACCAATACATTATATTTCCATAGACCCAGAGTACCTATGTCGGAAGATGAAACCTGGGATTGTGAGCTCAAATTTCATGGACTAGTATAAAAAAAATCATTAATATTTGGAATGTATATTATTAATTATTGTAATTAAAATGAACGTATATTCATTTATATGTATTGCAATCATTATTTATTATTATTACGTTATTATATACTTATTTATTGAACTCCACTAAAAACATTTGTAGCAAAATAACATAAAAACTCATTATTGCCTGTAGAAATTAATATATATCGTCATAATTATTATTTTTTACCTTGAGTTCAACAAGTTTCTTTTTATACCTACTGAAGATACCTCTTCTCTCTTCTTAGTCATGCACTCATGGCTGAGGATCGTGGCCACATTTAAATTTCGCCATCCTTTGAGCGACCAAGACTTTCCATCCTTCTCGATCTTCCGTTTGATAGATACTGAAGACTGAAGATATAAACATACTAAATCAGCGCAAAGTTTGATAGTTTTGACAGAAAATATAACGTAGGTAGTTAGAGCGACGCCGAGCGAGAGAAAATGATGCAATAGGATTCATGTAAGAGCAGTCGGAGATAATAACGATAACAATAATACTTATTATTTATAATATTTTTTATTTTGACCATGTCCGATCCTAATAGGATCATATATGGGCCTCCACAGAGTAGAGGTTTCTATTAACGGATTTTCGTTTTTACGAGAAATGGATGTTTGCCACTTTCTCAACATAATACTAGGTCCATATTCTGACTTCAAACACAAACTGTAAAACGATATGTATTTGCCAGATCCAGAGACCCACGCCATTAAACGCGGACGCGTAAGCCGCTCGACCATCGATCGTAAATGTTATATAAATGTAATTGGTGCGCAGTAGAAGAAATCGCAATCTTCGCAATTTCAAGATTATAATAATACTCCTAAAAATACCAATATTTAAATATTTCACGAGACGTATAAATATACAGTCTCAAAAATTTCATGAACCGGTCTGGTCCTTCTCGAGCCCTGTTTTAAACGCCATAAATTACCTAGACTTACATGAAATGAAAACCTTTTAAAGAAAAAAAACCATCATAATAACTTTATTCCATTATCTCCCATTTAATTTCACATACGCTTATAAAATAAACTAATAAATTATAATTAATGACTTAGTTGAAAGTAAAATTATTTCTCACCCTGAACAAAATTATACGTCTCGCTATCTAAAGGCCTTTTAAAGTAATGTGAAACATTTATATGCCCCTTTTAAATCTCTCCTTTCAAAACATTAATTATTAATGACCATTTGAGAAGCTTTCTGAAAGGATTTTAATCGTTTATTACATATTTTGAAATTATTTGTTTATTATTTTGAACTAGAATTATTAAGACCCAAAAGCAAGGGCGAAGTGTGGAGGTAGGGTGTTAAAATCTGACATAAATAGTGCACACTAAGCTTCGTCAGTCAAACGTGTTTGTTTTAAAACTAACTAGCACAATCTACACATTGTATCCTTAGTTCAATGAAAAATAATTAGTATGACTTTAGTGTGTACTGGTTGCGCTTTTTACAGTGGACAGTATTTTGAGGATGATGCTGGTTGGTGGATTACGAATCTAGGGGGAGGGGCTACAAATGGACGGTACACTTTTGATGGATGAGATATTATGAGGTTGATGAATGATGATAATAAGTTCAGGATGGCTGATATAGACACGACGTTCACTCAAACCGTAACACATTTAGTGCAACGAAGGTCAAACATACGCGTTTTGAGTCATTCGGTAGTTAACGACGGCTGCTATCAGAATCCCGCAACGCGACCGCTTTCTGGATGTCGCTTGAGCTAATTCACAGGCTTACACGCATCAGTTGTCTTGAGTTAACTAAACTTAAATTTCATCACGGTCGATCCTGACCCGTGACTGATAGTCTTGTGACAATAATTGGGGATTTGAAGTTGGTGGAAAGAAACGATGGATGCAAAAATATAAATGGCCCAACCATGTATTATTAATTTATGTTGAATCTTAACAGCCTACCTCCAACCCTCGCCACTGATATATACCTACTCAGGCTATATAGGTAGGTACTATATTGTCATCAAAGGTAGGTTGAATAAATAATTCATTAATTTTATACAAAAAATAAAAAAACATACATATTCGATAAAATCTCATAAAAATAATGCAAGTATATTTACCAAGATTGAGCCAGGCATGTTCAATCTGCGGTGCTGGAAATATTATGATAATGCGGCTTACGAAATCAAAATGAATACACCACAAATATTTTTACATTTAGTAAAACGTAAAAGTAGGTTTATAAAACCTATCTCATTACAGAAATATATTTCTATATTAAATTTAAAATCACGTCTTATTCGTATTATCGCTTTTTGAAGTCATTTATATTCAAGAACAACTATTTTCAAAGACGAATCATACGAACGGTTCCATGAATAAGCAGAATACGAAGAAACACAATGGTGACAAAACAGAATAGCGATAAACAGAACACGAATAAACAAAACTATGACATTTCAGGAAAAATATAACATTTTATATTGAAATTGTCGTATATCTATAAATGCTATACATTTTTAATAAGACAGGTTTTCAATACGCCGTAAAAAATCAAATAATATAATTTCTGCATTTATAATCACTGGAAAGCCTCAATTAAACGGGACTAAACTCGGTGTTGCCGACAAGTTCAGGTATATCTCATTTTAATCAATCTAATATGTTCAAAATGATTGCGTGACTAGGTACAACGATATAATGAGTTTAATAATTCTGTGGAGTTGTGCATGGTTATCAAAATCAAGCAGATAAATTGAGGTTTTTACGTCAAATAACCAACATGCAGAGATTATAATATAATATATTGAATATGTATATATTATATTTCTTTTATAAACTAAAGTATAAGACGATACATCAGTGAAACGGCAAATAATTTTCAACTATAGGCGCGACGAAATTTCGGACTCGCTGGCATTCGGAGAGCGAACGTCGAGGTGTGGATACGTCAATTTGTTTCGTGATGGCGACGGGGGTATTAATTCTTAAATCGTGTAAAGATGACTAAATACGTTACCCATTTACTTGAAAAAGAAAACATGTCAATAAATATATTATTATTGTTATTAATAGAACAATAAACAGAACATTAACTGGACGCATGTTGGAATTATATTTCGTTCGGCATGCGTCATTTGCACCCGCGACAAGTAATCCGCGCATCGCCTAGCCACGATCTTTTTAGACCATGTCTCAACTGAGGTATAGCCTTAATACGATTACGACATAAAAAATAATGTTTTATTTTTCCACTAGCTGTTCTGTTTTGTCACTGTTCTGTGTATTCATGTTCTGTTTTAACTGGTATCAATACTTTTTAATTCTTTGAATATATTAAAATAAATCACTAAACGTGATAACATCTTGTCAATGAAAAAAGTATCATAAACTATTTACACTAAAGATTATTTTTTAGAAGAAGGATTAGTAATGAGTAGGGAATCCAATCCCGAGCCAAAATTCTGATCCCGGGATTTCGGGACTGATTCCGAGATTGGCATTTTTTTCCATTGTTAATATAAATTTTTTATATTTACAAATAACATTGATAAAATCGGTCAAAAATAAATCTAGTATAATTTATATTATTTAAGACATTTATTGTTAATATTGTATACGTTCAATCTTGGAAATACATAAGTTTAATGGAGTAAATAATATTGTCATATAAATATGAAAATATAAAAATGAATCATCAACTTACACATGGGCATAAATCAAACTTCATTCAAACTCGGTTTATTTCTTAGTTATTTGTTATTAAAAGTAATTTTTCTGTTATATTTTCGTTTTATTTTATTTTCCATTAAAATTGATAAAAAAAATCAATCCCGAAAGTTTCAGGATTATGTTTATCAATCCCGGGATTCAAAGGTATAGAAAATAGCTCAGGATCCCGGAATCCCGGGATTGGAATCCCTAGTAATGAGATAATATGAGAAAAAATAACGAATTTCACATATTATGTACTTATATCGTTTATTCGGCTCATCAAAATCGCTCAATTGTAGCATATCGTAAGTAGTTAAGAGATTTTCCAGACAAAAAACGTAACTTCTTCAATAATAAAGTTTTTACAAAGCTTATCCGCCGTGGCGTATAGCCTAAAATAATATCGTATTAACATTATATAAGACTAGATACACAGACATAAAAAGTTCGTGAAAGAAATTCCTTTGTAGACTTTGATTTTTATGTCACGAAAATAGGTCATTTTATTTGGTTTGGCATGGTCTGTTTTAATCGGAAAAGACATCTCGATGTTTTTATAACAGAGTGCTTTTGTGTTCAGACAGACAGACAGACGTAAATATTTTTCTGTGAGAACACTCCATAGATTATAGAATGATAGAATATCATCTTAACAACAATGTAACAATCATTAATTATTAGTTTTCCAGTTAAGCTGAAATAGGTCGACCAATAATTCAGGCCTTTCGAGGACCTTACATTATATTAAAAAATATTGGAAAAGATAGGAAAGAGTGTTAATCTACAACTCATATTTTGTACATGAAAATATTACCTGGTGGCAGTGGCGAAGGATAGAGGTAGGCTGTTTAGATCCGCCATAAATAGTGCACACTAAACTTTGTCAGATATACGTATCTGTTTTCATTGAAATAAGACTACAATTTACATTATGGTTGGGGTTGGTGAGTTTTTAAAATTCAATTAAACCATACGTAACCAATCCATAATACATAAAATTCAAAAAATACTCTCGATCTATAAAATATCTAAAACTATGCAATGAAATCATTCATAACTTTATATATTTTATAGATATCTGTTTTCATTGAAATAAGACTACAATTTACATTATGGTTGGTGCTGGTGAGTTTTTAAAATTCAATTAAACCATACGTAACCAATCCATAATACATAGAATTCAAAAAATACTCTTGATCTATAAAATATCTAAAACTATGCAATGAAATCATTCATAACTTTATATATTTTATAGATAGAATAATATATTTTATTATTATATTATTATAGTTTGGTTTAGGCAGGGCATACTGAATTTAAAAGAGTGAACCAACAATATGTGTAATATGTATTTTTAATCCAACGAAAAAAAATAAGTATGAATGAAAAATTACTAAAACTATTATGGTTTGGTTTAGGCAGGGTTTAATTGAATTCTAAAAACTAACCAACACCATCTGTAAATTGTAGTATTAGTTCAATAAAAACAAATACGTATGACTAACAAAATTTAATGTGCACTTTTTATAGTGGATCTTAACAGCCCACGTCCACCCTTCGCTACTTCCAGGTGGCAGTACCACCTGTCAACATTCTCATACATTTCCTTGTATCTCCTGTCTTACTGTCGTTGTTCTGATGTTTCAGTCTCAATTATTTGTCTGTGAGTTACTGCATTAGCTCGGCGGAGTCTTTGTAGTTTCCTGATTTGCCGAGCATGCCATCGCAGAACTCGTTCATTTGTCAAACAGTCTGATGGCTCTTCTTCATCCATAATGTTTTTATTTTTTTGATTGATTGTGTATGTTGCCTAAGGTTACAGTAGTTTACAATACCTTCTCCTTATTATAATCATTATTATCTAGTGTCGATCCACTGCTTGATAAAGGTTTCCCCTAGCTCTCTCCACTCTTTTCAGTCCATAGTTATTTGCTGCCGTCTATCCAGTTGGTTTTAGGGCGTCCCTGTGGGCCTTTGATGTTCTTAGGGTACCACTGTATGAAAGCTTTGGTCCACCGGTTGTTCACTTGGCGAACGACATTACCATTTCATCTTCTTGGAAACCTCCATCACATCGCATACTCTTGTGTGCTTCCTTATCGGTTGGTTTATTTTGTGATCTTTACGCGTTATGCTCAACATTTCCACTATTTTTTTGATTTTTCTTACATTACCCTTAAATCTTTTGGATAACACATTAATTTATCTATACTTTAATCAATCGATATGCTATTACCACACTGTAAGCATCTGTCAAACTGGTCAAACTATTGAATGTCTCATTTGTTTTCTTTCATGACCCAATTAAAATAAAAGACACTCCAAATTTTTCAAATTTAGAATTTGCGTTTATACGACGTGTTTGTTTAAATACGTCTTCACCCTGTTTCGCTCGCTTTCACAATTTTTCATATGTTTTATGGCTCGATGACATTGAGCTACTTTACAAGCTGCTTGTCGGCGAGTTTAAAAGCGGGCAAGTCAGCTAGTGCGATTGTGAAAGCTTTCCATTCGCTCAGAAGCCAACAAGCTAGCGAGTTGAAACCGTAATTTTTGGTACTATTTTGACAGGACGTATTGAGTAGTTCGTTTTTTTACCGGCAGGTTTGCCACTATCGCTCCGCAGACGTAGATCGGCCCACACTCCAGCGAGTTAAGTAGCCCGGCTTTCACCTTTTCTCGGTAAATTGTTTACAATCTGCTTGTTAGCTTGTTCGATGATGACACTGGGCGAGTTCAAGCAGATTGTAAATTCGCTAGCTTGTAGCTTGTAAAGTAGTTCAATGTCATCGACGCATTAGACAACTAAATATATATAAACAATTATATAGAACTTCAACTGATGATTAAACTGAAATCCATTAAAGTAATCTGTTTTATTCGGTCCTGACATTTACACACTGCCCACGACCTTACACAAATCAACATGCAGTGCATTGTACAACCTGCATAATGAAAAACGGGTGGTTCCAGAGTCAATAGTCAACTATCTCTTCAAATGGAGGCTTTTTGTTATGTTGTAAACGAGATATTATTATGGTTGTGTAATGTTATCGATGACCATATCGTCGGTCCCAATTAAAAAAGTCGGATCTGCAAAATGCTACTTTTCAGTACGAGCAATCAAAGATATTTTTATCCGTTAAATATCCGTAAAATCGCCAATTTATGAAATATTGTTACCAAATTTGGCAAATTAGGTGGTTCAAATATATATATTACAATTTTTGAGAATTACTTATAGAAACTCGAGAAAAGTCACATGCGACATTTTTAACTGGAATAAATTAAGTAATTTTGTCAGAAGTGTCAGTTATGACAATTTTAATGGGACTATGTTAAAATTAATATGTCGAATGTGTCAGTTCCGACTATTTTAACTGGAATTTGATAAAAATTTTATGTCGGATCTGTCGAATAAAGCAATTCCAAGTACTTAATTTAAAGAATGTATGTATAAAATCGAAATCATAGATAGATATAAAAGTAGCTACTTACAAAAAAGAAAACATAATCATAAATTTGACATTGTAAACATAAAAAATATACCTCATAATCATAAAAACTGGTCATTGTTGTAGCTTTATAAAACTCCTATATATTTAAATATTTTTTTTAACTTAAAAATCCCCAAAAACTATAGTTAGTAATAGTTAACTTTGTTTTTTGTCACTATTACTATCAATGATATCCTCCGCTTGTATTTTTAAGAATCTTTCAATATGGGCGAGCTCCATGTAAAAGTTGTGATATTTTTCTGGAATAAGATTACTCTTACACATATCTTGCAAATTTTCATACTTATAGTAACTGACAGGAAGTGAGCCATCATAAGCTTCCTTCAGATTTTCAAGAGAATTTGATCTGAAGGAAGCTTGTGAAGTGTTTCGTGTTGCACATCTTAGCACAACTATAGCTTTTACAGGTTCACTTAAATCATATTTATACTCAATCGTGTCGCATTGTTGTGCATTTACCTTTAGTTCTGTTACACGAGTCAATTACATAAATTCACGAAGTATTTTTTGTCCAATTTTTGTTTGCGAGTAATGATTTAAAATCCTATAGGTACATCATTGTAAAGACTTTCTTTACTATGTATGGTTCACTTTCAGCTTTTGTCCAACGGATTAAGCAATACCTACCACTTCTTAGGAACATACAAACATTTTGCGATCACTAGCTCTTTCAATGGTTGAGTGGACGCTGTCATTCTCATTCTGAGTGTGGTCCTTTTCCATAAATCTATGAGTAATGGTGACATTGAACTTCTTGACTGCAAGCATATAATGGGTAAATACGATGCGGTTTCTATTTTGACCACCACAATTATTGTCGGGCCAAAATTTAAATTCTTTTACACCGATAAATAATGCGGTTCTTTTATAAAATTGTACAGACAACTTACTAGAAACCTCATTTGCTCCCCGTTTTGCAACTCCTTCGTGCCACATATAAAAAGCTCCGATTTTCATTGCCATATTATACACAGTAACATTCAAAGTTGGTAATTTTCGTTTGTAATAAAAAATACGTCATACTTCCCCATGAAGAGTCGTTAGTACTTTTTGAAAGTCAAATATAACAATTACAATACTTTTACTCTGTAAAGCCTCGTTTTTATCTTCATTTTTAAGTGTGCGATGTGCCTTCCTAAGGGCTAAATGTTTGCCCTGTCTTTTTTTATCTTTGTCTGTTGGACCGGTTTTGATCGAAAATGCATGACAAAGGCAATTTTTTTTTGGCCGGTGAAATGCTATATTGAACTTTTCATTTACAATATTTCTGTATTACCCTTTGGTTTGTGACTTGTTAGAATATTTATTCAGATCAAACCACTCGCGATATAAATTGAACATTCAAGAGTCACTTACAGTTTTTTAGAATCTTTTCGAATATAGTGCGATTCTACCAGAGGAAAACAGTTTACGTGATCGCATATGCTTTTCACCACCGTTATCTATGACGGTTTTTATGGTCGTATTTTCCACGTTGATCAGGCTCAATATTATTATCTCCATCATATTTCTTCCAAGCAGTGCTTATAATAGTACGTTTTCCAGATGAAATAGTATTCAGAAACATAGTCTTACAAAATATTTCTTTTTCTTATCCTCAATAGGCACATAATAAACAAATGTATTTCAACGATCATGCTTGGTGACTACAGTTTTTTGACGACGCTTCAGAATTTTCTCGGTATATTTTACGTCTAGAGACCAAAATTTGTGAAAAATGTGTAAGCGTTGCTCTTCAGAAAAAAAATCATAGCACTTCAGTCGGCATTTTGGCATGGATTCTTCAAACATTTTTCACTAGCTGAAAAATAAAAATAGTCATTCTTAACGATATACTAAACAAAATAATGAAGAATAATATGTAAATTAGCCATTTTATATATATTACCCGTAACCCTCAGAAGCTAGCTTAAACATTTTAATAAAAAAATAATTTAATCAAGGAACATTGTCGGTACTACAATAATTTTAAAACACCAGACCCATTAAAACTGTCGGTTCTACCACTTAACACAAAACAGAATTGTTGATGTACAGTGAAAATAGTCGGTTGTACCACTTATGACATTAGGCATAAAGTTTTGTCCAATTAAAAACGTCGGATGTCCCACATCGGACAGAGATCTTATTAAAATGTAGGTTAAAATAGTCATATCTTCCACAACCGACATTATTACTTGGAAACACCTAGTTGTGAACTATGTTAAGTAAATATAAAAATATGACAATTATAAAATATCCACTTATTTAATTTTATAAGAATGCCACTTAAAAATAATATTTTAGTAAAATTTTACTTAACCTACCTTTTCTGTCAGAATGACCGTTGAGATTTGAATTTTCAGTGTTCATTTCTTTCTTTTTCTCCGGAAATTTGTCACTATAATTTGAGCCTATAGCATTTTTAAATATCCTTTGTGACCTATTGCTTGCTATGATGAATAAAAATACGGATTATAGAAACTTTTCTAAACTTTTATAAAAATATCCGTCTGTCCGGTGAACATAGCAGCAACTGTCAGATCCGACGCATCTTGCTCACCCGCGCCCAGCCAACAATGTCGGTTGGTAAGAACCGACATTGTTATTCGGACACTGTTGGTAGATCTGTCATTTTTAACTTGAGTATCTCGGAATTTTTCAAACAAACAAAAAAAACTGTGATTGTGGTATAAATATTTAAAGTGTTTAAATAACTTTTACGTAATAATCCGAAAATGACAAAAATTCAGATCCGACTTTTTTAATTGGGACCGACGATATTACTTTCGGCATTTTTTTAAAATAAAAGTCCACTGATCTGGATCAGTGATCTGTCATTCTTGTATTTTTTTCTGATGCCGTCACATGACAGTACGTTGGTTTTCCCTCATATAGTACCTCTTTAGGGAAGATCTCATTGCATCATTCTTGCTTATGTGTGTCCGTTTAAATGTACAGTAAAAACAAAACAATGATTTGGCTAGCCGATGGTGTGCGTGCGGATGTTTTAGTTAAAATTAAGGGTATAAAAGACTGTATTTTTAGCGATATTTTGTATTGTTAAATAAATCCACTTGAATTATTATTTTAGTTGTCGAATATCACACATTAAAATCGAAAATTGCATTACACAACTAGATATTTTGAAATTTTGATACTCCTCAAGTAAGATAGCGCCGCTTGTGTGTTTATCTCACTTATAATGTCGACCCACCACACCGGCCCCCCAAAGTCTGGCCCTCCTTGTGGGGCCATGGATGACACACGGTTTAGATAAATGATGTTACCCCTTTTTGTAATTTGGTTGAAAATACTTTATTTTAATTTTAACTTGAAAAATGGAAAAGCTATACCCATGTAAAAATATTAACATAAAGAAAAAAACCTCTAGCACCTGATTCTGATAGTTATATAATATATCAGATTTCTAGCTTGGAAAAGCTGAATAAAAGCTCTAGAGACTCAATCTGAGTGAATAATAAAATTTTCAAATAACTGCTCGAAAAAGCTAAAAAAGGGTTCCCTCAATTCGACTCAAAGGAAAAAATTATAACGTCCACTATTTTTATAAAGAAAATATGTTTATCGTTGCTATGATAATATCGCATAGCATGGCTATCGGTTGTGATCCCACTAATCTATGGATTCGGCCGCGTTTGATATTCCAAGAAGCAATATCAGATTGCCAACCCTTACAAGTTTTCTATTATCTCGGTGAGTTTGGTTGCTGAAGTTTACTCTCCCGTGATCCTGAGAAATTTAAATTTAATTCATTCAAAGTTAAGAGGCTTCCGGTAGTACCTATTCGGACTTTTGATTGAAACTTTTTTATCAAAACAATCGGTATTTTGGATATTTTAGTATATCACTATATTATATTACAGGACTACTTGGAATTTACTTGTTTAATCCAAAAAAATACATTACAATAATTATTAAATAAATCACACAACTAATAATCACGTTTTATTTATTGAACGTGGTAGAATTATAATGGTTTTGAAACTAAGATATTTTTAATATTAATGCTATAGACTGAAGGTACTTGATGGAATTTGAATTTAAATTCTAATGGATTCAAGCTCTATACTATTCCATTTAAGTCGTTTTATAATATATAATAAATCAATAAAATAAAGTAGGTAAAAACTCCATTACCTTTTTGTAACCTTTGACTTGATAGGTAGGTAATGGAGTTTTACCTACTTTATTGTATTGATTTATCATATAAGCTAGAGTAAAGAGAGTTCGTTGTCAGTGTGTGTTTACCTTTGATGAGTGTACACGGCGCCTGAAGATACCAAAAGGCGAAACCCGGGTTGCAAAAAACGACTTAAATGGAATAGTACAGAGCTTGAATCCATTAGAATTTAAGATATTTTTGTTAATTCTCAAATAATGTTATATTATTGTTCTTTCACTCTGTCACGCCCTAGAATTGGAGCATAGAGCAAGCACAAGTTCACGCTACTTCCCTCGGTCCATTACTAACTCTTGCGTCTTTTGCCATGCCAGACCTGCAGCGCGTAAATCACTTTTGTAGCTTTTGAGGATGTGCCATAAGGCCTTGTCCAGATGGAGCGATTTGACTCGCGCGTAAAAAATCGCGAGCATTCCAGGTACACGTGACTTCATTGAGCCGTCCACATGCACTCGTGATGTGTCATCTGTCGCGTGTCAAGCGCAAACACTCGCCAAACTCTCGACAACGCGACGTTCTTATGGCCATTCCAAAATAAATTACAATAATTAATAATTAATAATGTCAATAATTGGAGATTCGAGGTAGGTGGGAAGAAAGGAATGAGTGCCACCATAATTGGCCCAACCATATGGCGTTTTATGAATCATTGCACCCTCAGCTATCCTTTATTATGCATTTCACCGGTTGCGATGGTATTTGGTCCGAATTTTCTGGGTATGTTTGAAGATGTCACTGGTACTTTCACAGACTGGATGTCATAACTATCATGATTTAATTTACATACCTAATATATTATAAATAATATTATTATCAAGTATAAGCATTGTTATTCAGCAAAAAAAAACAAAATACTGTCTCACTTCCGCATTTTAGATACATTGACGCAATCTGCGCCAATATAATTAAAAATAGCCATTTCCATCTCATCCCCCACGTATCTGACCTAACCAGTTTATAATTTATTAGAAGCAACGAACGATATATAAATTACCAACGTAGCTCTTATAGTTATAGACCTACAAACTTATCTGTAGAATGGCCAAAAATAGAACTACAAACTACCATATAGGACGCCATTTTGAAAATTTCATTAGAATTTCAGATTTTGTCCAGTTACGAGTCTTGATTGGGTAGTTTTCGACAGTGGCCCCCCATCCTATTCTTCAGATAAGTTTGTAGGTCTGTAACGTGTATTGAACGTTTTAAATTTGGAAAATTTAAAAATATTATCCAATTGAAGAAGTTTTACGCAAAAAAATCACTGACGTTAAAACCAACCTTTTACGATTGAAAAACAAAAAAAAAAATCATTACTCAGTTGTTGAAAATAGACACCTCAGTTATATAAATGTAGAAAGACCAATGATTACGCCGAGGAATTGTTGTGAATTCTTAAGCCTCGTCTAGACTAATAATTCTCGAAAGATTTATAGCAATCTAATAAAGAATAGATTTTATAAAAAGATAATTAATATTTTGCATTCACTTCATTAGAAAAGATTCAATCAGTCATGGTCTCTCGGGGTCCTTTCAGCATTGAGTTCAAACGATTGACAAATTAGTTTTTCATCTGTAAAGAGGGAATAAATTCGTCAGACGAGATTGTTCATGACATTAACATGTTTAGTAATTTATTATTAGTAAATAATTATTTTTTTAAATCTCGGGATTGAATTTTAAAACATTGAAAAATAATATTGCTTCAAAACCTGTGGTTGCTGACTGTTGAGATATACAAGTATCGTCATTTAAAACAGCGATGCTAAAACTAGTCTTTTTGTATCTTTTCACTGTTCAGATGATTAGAGTTAGAGCAGAGCAGTGTTGTCCGGACAGTGAATATATGTGAGGTTTGAGTCCTGCATGGTCCAGTGCGTAAGGCACACGGGGATTTTGGGTTCGATTCCAGCGCTTCTATTATATACACAAAACTGCTTTCGTCCGCTACGGCAGCTATCTAGGGTAGGTTTTTATCGAAGTATTAGCACTTATTGTAACAATTACAATAAGTTAGTTGTAATTGTTACAATAATAAGTGCTATGTTTTAACAGCACCTCTTTTGAGTGAAGTACATTTTAGAGAGAGATAGACAGTTTTGACTGTTTTGACGGCTAACTTATTGTAATTGTTACAATACGTGCTAATACTTCGATACAAACCTACCCTAGATAGCTGCCATAGCGGCCGAAAGCAGTCTTGTGTATAGAGTAGATGCGCAGGTGAGGTCACAATAATATATACCTATGTGTTTTTTTAAAGCCTGGATGTTTCTATGATTGCTTTGTTTCTACTACTGCACTACTGTGATTGAGTCTCATGGCTTGTTAAAATGTTGAAAAGAATATTATTTATATATTATGTTAATACTTTATATTTAAAAAATATATTTTCAATTAGGATAATATTCTCAAAGTTGTGTCTATTCAGTAGTAAAAAATAAGGATTATTTTTTTTTTGAAGTTATACTTCTTTTGGCGCGTTTAGGAAATCAGATCAGAGTGTATTTTTGGCGTGTGACATGTAACACACAATTTATTTTTTCACACAAAGAAAAAACGCACTCAATTGGATTCGAACCACCGATTGTTCGGTTATCAGCCGAACACACTACCTTTACGCCACGGTATGGTACTGCAATCGTGACGATTATACAGTATAATATTATAGTTAAGAATTATTCCATTGCCTAGGCAGCGAATTTATTATTGTCGGCCATTTGCAATTCCTTACGTAAACAAACGATTAAACGCCAGAGTGACAGATAGTACTTTAAAAATAAAAACAACGATAATTAATTATATAATTTAGTAATATAAATTAAAATGTATATAAATAAACCAACGGCGTTCCAATAAGCGGTCCTTTTTCTTGAGTGTGTAATTTAACAAAATAATTATGAGCTAGTAAAAGAATCTAGTTTACCACAAGTTTTGTTTTTGTCTTGTTACGCCAAAGAAGTATAACCTCTAACGCGCGTTCATAAGTATACACACAGATTTTTTACACATTTTTTTTGCTATCGCCATATTATGGTCATAATATTATTTAGGATGATAAGCTGTCAGAAAAAATGACAATTGTGAATATTACAGTTACTTCTAGGAAGTCGATTTCAGTACATAATATCAGAAATCCGAATAAGAGATCATATTACACAGTATTAAATTTTTACGATATGACAGTTTATGATTTTCTGGCGTGAAAAAGTTAGGGGATGTGAAAAAGCCCTATTATGCAGAGTGGTTCAAAACAGCTTTATCTGTAACTTTAGAACAAACAATATGGCATAAATAAACTGTCCAAAGTAGTGCATTATTTCTTTAACACTTCAAAGCCACATAATGTAGTAGTAGCAATTGTAGTGAAACAATCATTGAAACATTTAAACTTACTCAAAAAATTCCAAACATGTATTGTGATCTCACCGGAAACTGTGCTCGAAACCCCGGGATGAGAGGCCAGTGCCTTATGCATTAAACTACGCGGATCGGAGAGTATTAGGAGACTCAAGAGTAGGGAATCCAATCCCGAGCCAAATTTTTGATCCCGGGATTGGCATTTTTCAATAGTTAATATTAAATTTTTATATATACAAAAAAATATTGATGAAATCAGTCAAAAATAAATCTAGTATAAATAAATTTGT
The DNA here is from genome assembly GCF_057557595.1 of Rhyacophila brunnea. NCBI lineage: Eukaryota > Metazoa > Arthropoda > Insecta > Trichoptera > Rhyacophilidae > Rhyacophila > Rhyacophila brunnea. Next base: position 9,328,029 of record NW_028232816.1, on the reverse strand, counting down.
ACTATTTAAGACATTTATTGTTAATATTATTGTGTTTAGTGATTACATAATGTATTATATCTTTATCATTTTTATTATTTTTTGTGAAAAATAAAATGAATTGGCAACACACGGGCAATACATCAAACTTCATTCAAACTCAGTATATTCCTAATGTAGTTAGTTATATATTGTTATAAAAAGTATTTTTTCTGTTATATTTTCATTTTTTTTATCTTCTATAAAAATTGATAAAAAAAATCAATCCCGAAAGTTTCGGGATTATGTTTACCAATCCCGGGTTCATAGGTATCGAAAATAGTTCGGGATCCCGGGATTGGAAACCCTACTCAAGAGGGATGCTGGAAGGCAAAAGGGCAGTAACGATTCGTTGTAGGGCAACAAGGTTATAAGTGAGTGCTAGGCTCGATTGGTACCTACCTCGAGTTTTTTTACCTTTGTATATGTTTTGTTCTGTTGCGTTTGGTGAATATATAAAGAATATATACAAGAAATATATGAATATATGCACGTAAACTAATCAATATATGATCTAATCAGGTTTCCACTAGTATGTGTCATTTTATGTATTTTAAAGTGTTCACACATTCTTGTATACGAACAAATATAGCATTAAAGTAGTTAAGTCAGTATGTTAAACATTAAATGCTCTGTTTGTATTTGAAGAAACATCGCAATTTAAAAAGTTTTTTTTATTAAGGCTTAATTTTCAATGTATTAATTTTGGCTTACTAAATTATTTTGAAAACATTAAAAACTGGAATTGCTTGTTTTTAATATTACATATTTCCAAAATGTGTCATATTTTATTATCCACTTTGAGGTTTGTGACGTACCTAGGTAACTATTATTTTGGCAATATAACATTGCTAATTACCCAAAATTTATGGGTTGTATAATTATTACGTTTTCCTCTACATATTTTTTTTTGAAATATCGAAAAACTGAATAATAAATAATTTTTTATTCAACGAATAATCAACAAGTTTTAAGAATTTAACATTTCGCATTGAGCATACATCATTTATTTTGTAAAGTTTGTTTTGTTTCTGAGGTGTATACGAATATTCTAAGTATAGAACAATGTACCTATTAAAAATATGTTTATTCGTGTCCGAAAACTTGTGCGTATGCGGTTCGCCGTATCACACTTCACCGTGAAATGTTGTATCGGAAATAAATGGCCGTATATCAATGACCGTCCAACCTCTTTGGGTCGTATAATACTGACATAAAATTCATGTCTAAATAAAACACGGTTCTTGTCGGTTTACACTTTACAGGAAGCCAGCAGCAATTTTTTTTTGAAAATGGCCGATATACTGTATTATTTGTTACGTTAGATTAGGTTAGGTTTTCTTTCTTGAATTCATAAATTTTTGCCAAAATCAGCTATGAAAATTGAATTAATGTTTATATTGAATCTAATAAAATTGGGGACCGTATAGTATACGGTCATCTCTTTCCGATAGAAAGCCCACTGCGAACCGTGCTACGGTGAATTTTTTTACGGTCATTTACATGTAACCATGTTTATTGTGGTATATTATATTATTTTATAAACAACCCATCAATTATTATTTGACTGAAATTTGCTTTAAAATTTAATTGTTATCTAGTTTATTGATACCTCTTGATAATTAACTTCTCGAAATGTCATCTATGTAGTATTCTGGTTTGGCTGAGGATAGGTATTCCAGATGAAATACGGTGGTAGTTGTTCGTGATGATGGAGGAGGCGAGAGTTTATTTACTGTTTCAAACAAATAGAAGGGTACATTCGATGCAATATAATAAACATAACAGTAGTTCGGTGCGATGAGTCTTTAACGGAAACTTGCAATCGAGTGAGATTTCCAATCGATTCTGACCCGCTATTTTTATTGATTGGCGTACTATGAAATAATAATATGTAGAAATTATTATGAAATCATATTAATTCGTAATGTTCGCTATCTCGTAATATTACGAAATCATATTATATATAGGTACTGACCAGTGGCGGCTCGTCCATATGCACTGCGGAACTGCAGCACCCCCAAGCAAATTGAAAAAAATATTATAATATACATAAATTTATGTAAATTATATGAAAATATCAATATTATTTAAGCGTGAAATAAGCTCGCCCGCGCACCGATATATCCAATAATTATCATACACCACGGTAATGCAGTACCGTTTTCAAACGAATATGCTCGAATGTGCGAAGGAGGGGTGCAGGGAGCGGGAAGCAATTTATGCAAAGTTCTTTATTTTAATTACTTATTATTATAATTAATTATTTATATTTAATTTTGATGTTAATAGTAAAATATAATCCAAATAAACAATTTTTTATTTTTAATCAATCGCAGCACCCCCAGATATCTTATCCACAAGCCGCCACTGGTACTGACTAATTGTACTTTAAAAATGAATATTTATAATTATTGCGATCTGGGTTACAGGAATCCGATGAGAGCCACATCTGTAATATTAATCCAAACACAAACGCATAACTAAAACACTTAACAATTTAAATAAAAACTGTGATTTTATTTTGCGTCTTCCTGTACTAACAGTAGAGTCAGTCGGTACGTTGTCTCGTATAATACGGAAAACTGACTATGCGGGTTATTGGAAATTGAGTTTCAACCATTTTTCGAACTGTTTTTTTGCAATAGCTTCTGACCACATGGCTAGACATTTTTAAATGGAACTACAGTGAAACCTCTCATAACGAGAATAATTCATTTTTACTCGTAATGTGAAACACTCGTTAAGCGAAACAATATTCCCATATAAATTAAGGTAAAAAATGATAATGCGTTCCATGCCGTAACAATTGCTCAATTACAGGTTTTAGCTGAAGTGGGCTAGTAGATTATATTTTAATTGTATTCCTCCATTTATATCTTTAATTTTATTTATGGCCAAAATTAAATATTTTGTGTAGTGCTCTCGTGTTGTTTTGTTGTTTAGTATTGGGTGAAGTGTTTGGAAGTAAATTTCATGATTATGTTGTCTACACAAAGTTCCGAGAGTCCATTGCTCCTTTTGAAGTTATACTTATTTAGGCGCTTTTGGGAAATTAGATCAGAGTGTATTTTGGCGTGTGACACGTCGTAGCACATAATTTATTTTTTCACAGAAAAAAAACGCACTCGATTGGATTCGAAGCATCGATTGTTCGGTTATCAGCCGAACGCACTACCATTACGCCACAGTCTGATACTGAAATCGTGACGATTATACAGTATAATATTATAGTTTAGAATTGTTCCGTTTCCTAGGCAGCGAATTTATTATTGTCGGCCATTTGCAATTCCTTACGTAAACAAACTATTAAAGGTCAGAGTGACATTTTGGTACTTTAAAAATAAAAACAACGAGAAAACATTATATAATTTAATAATATAAGTTAAAGTGTATAGAAATAAACCAACGGTGTTCCAATAAGCGGTCCTTTTTCTTGAGTGTGTAATTTAACAAGATAATTAAGAGCTGGTCGAAGAATCTAGGTTATCACAAGTTTTGTTTTTGTTTTGTTACGCTAAAGAAGTATAACTTCTAACGCGCGTACATAAGTACACACACCGATATTCTTTTAGTACTGGGCAGTCGTCGATGACATGTCACACAATTTGAGATGTGTAGCCGTCACATGGACAGTAGTCATTGTCCCTCAATTTAAATCTTTTTAGATAATGCCCTCAGTGCTCCGTGGTCTGTTGGTATTTGTGTGAGTTCGTGTGATGTTTTATGTTCCTGGCAAAAGCGATCGCAGAGATTATGTTTGGAATAAATTTCCGCGTTATTGATCTGTATGCTACTAATATTTTAGTAATGCTGTGCAAGTTTCATTACTTTTGGTGACCTACTAGTTATTTTTATGTTATGGAATAAACGGAAAGAATAATATATAGAATGTACCTAATGGTGAAAAAAGAAAACACATCTCGTCGCAATGATTAATTGTTTTGAAACCCACCAATGTTATGAAATAATAAAATTAAATCAGACCGAAACATAATACGGCCAACAAAAACCAACAATGATTCAAATTACAAATAGATTATTTCTTTATTTACAGATGTGACCTGATTCCATTAAAAATGGCTTCCAACATGTCGTCAGAAGAGATGTTCACAACATATTCTTACAACGAAACAAGCGTAACTCCTATTGACTTGTTCAGTGGAATCCGCCTGGATGGAACCTATGAAGAGATCATTGAAATCATGCGGCAACAGATGGCCAGGAAAAACACAAATGGATCCATTAACTTAGACAATGCAATGAAGGCGCTCGTAAACCTATGGAAACAGCGTCAGATTGAGGTGATTCCTTGTGGATACTGCACGGGGAGTGTTAAAGATGTTATCATGGCTTACAACGATGTCCATGGATACATCAGTTTATTGGTAAGTTATGACATTAATAAATAAAGATACTTTAGTAACAGATTACCCGAAAATGTTAAAAAACGTAAAGCCATCATTGTCGTCCTTTTCCCGACCATGTCCGATGACAACACAGAATTGGGTGTTTATTGTTTTTTTTGCGGTAGGCACTATGTATTTTCCATATTAATGTTGTCTATTATCTATGGTCTTGTCATGTCGCAAGTAATTTTAACGTACGCACATGTAGAAACTGTTAAAATTAATTGAAATTAGCATGAATAATGAATAAAATTTCAAAATACTAATACATTAGAGTTGGCACTCTCCATCATTGAATTTAGATAGATGTTAATCGTTCATAATATTCTGCAAAATGACGAAACCATAGACTAAATTTGTCGCCGTGACAGCGTGACAGTACGTGACGTGCATCATAATACAATCACAGTTTAAATGTTCTTAAGGCTATACCTCCGTTGAGGCACGGTCTTAAAAGATCGTGGCTAGGCGATGCGTGGATTGCGGGTCGCGGGTGCAAATGACGCATGCCAAACGAAATATAATTTGTCGTATAAATCCAAAATGCGTCCATTTAATGTTCTGTTTATTGCGATCTGTTCTATTAGGAACAATAATAATATATTCATTCACATGTTTTCTTTTTAAAGTAAATGGGTAACGTTTTTAGTCATCTTTACATGATTTAAGAATTAATACCCCCGTCGCCATCACTAAACAAATTGACGTGTTGCCAGCTCGACGTTCTCTCTCCGAATGGCAGCGAGTCCAAAATTTCGTCGCGCCTATAGTTGAAAATTATTTGCCGTTTCACTGATAAAATGAGTCGATCTAAAGGTAGTATAACTGTCGCGTGTAATTAATAAATTTAAAATGGACAAGGATATTTACCTACCCATTGAAAGTTTGTTGCGTCAAATTTGTTCCTGAGAGCAAAGTTTTAATTATAATCCAATGTCGCCAGTATCCGAAAAGTTTTAATAATTCCCCCCTTTTCGGGTTATTTTTCATCTGGCTGGGCGTCATATTATTAGGCTGCGTAAAAGTTATAGTAGTATTTCAGATAATGGAAAATGTTCAAAATGACCTTTTGATAAAAGAATGAAGTTTTTTCGATGACACTTTTGGATTGTATGCACAGTAAAAAAACAGAACATGATTTATTATAACAGAACATGAAGAAACAGAACGGTGACAAAACAGAACAGTGAACACAGAACAGCCAGAGGAAAAAAAATCATTTTTGTCGTATCTATTTATTAATTAAATACTTATAAAACTTAAGTTTATAAACAAAATATAAAAAAAATAATTAATACTTATATAATAATTATAATCACTGCATGTTAGCCATTCGGCGTAAAAACCTAAATTTATCTGCTTGATTTTGATAATCATGCACAACTCCGCAGAATTATTATTAAACTCATTATTTCGCTGTAGGTACCTAGTCACCCAAGCAATTTGAACATATTATATTGATTAAGACGAGCTATACCTAGCTTGCCGGCAATACCGAGTTAAGTCCAGTTTAATTGAGGCTTTCCAGCAATTAGGTATGCAGAAATTATATAATTTGATTTTTTATGGCGTATTGAAAACGTCTTGTGTTATTAAAAATCTATACAACATAATATAGAGATACGACAATTTCAATATTAAATGTTTTTAAATTTGAAAAACTAAACTTGAACTATGATTTATCAGGAAAAAATAAATTTATTTTTCCTGATAGGTCATAGTTCTATTTATTTCTGTTGTGTTTTGTCACTGTTCTGTTTCTTCATGTTCTGTTTATTCATTGAACCAGATTTTATACTTTTCCAATAACCGTAGTGTAAATGGCGTAATGAACGAGAAGCACCATTCAAAATTATGGTGGAGTTTACCAAACAGAACTACTCAAAACCGTGGTTGTGAATAGCATGCACTTGAGTAAAGTGTGCAATATACTAGAGATGGGAAAACTGGTCGATTTTGAAGACTAAGTATACATACTACCAGTATAAAAAAATACTTAGTATATAAACTTGTTCCAAAATACTTACTAGTATTTGGAATGCTATATAGATCGTTTGGCGATGATATCATCACAAGTTTTTTGGAATAAGTTTATTGGGCCACAAATACTTAGTATGGGTAGTTTCATCCAAAACTTGAGTACACAAACTGGTGACAGTATTTCCAACTCACCTCTACAGTATACCCAGTTTGATATGTATTATTATTAATTTTAAAATTTATTATGATAGTAAGACTAAATATTTAAAAAATTCGGATAGAAATACATTATTTAAAAGTTGCCATTTAAAGAAATAATGAAAAAAAACCGAATACTTAATAATATGAGATATTTGTCTAGGAACCCAGTGGAGGAGTGTGTAAAAAAGTAATGAAATAAATAATGATAATTGTAATTGTTCGCTAAAAATTAATTACTGTAAAACAGCCCTTATAAATATAAACGGTCTAGGTCAGAGGTCGGGAAACTTTTCAGTGTATAATCCAAAATATATTTTTAATTCCGAAATTACCGCCTCGAGTTGAATGTGATAATATTATTTTGTTTGGAAAACTCAAAAACATTTAAATTTAAAATTGTTGAATTTAATTGGTTAATGCACAGTGGCGCGATGCCAGTGGTTATACGGGTTCAAATATGATTTTTTCATGTGGGTATATATCTGAGGTATTTTCAAGTTATGTATGTTTAATATAATTGAAACAAAGAGCAACTACCACACACGTTTTTTTTACATTTTTACGACTCAATTCCTATATAGTATATCCCGCGATCAACGCGTTAGACATGCCTACTATAAAGAAATTAAAATTGGAGATATTAGATATTAGAAAATCTCTATATTATGCAATTAAAGAGTCTTACCCAAAAATGCTCTAGTCCAAAAAACAAAAATAAATTTTCTTAACTTTCTTCTTTAAGCACTACGGTGCATGGTTGCAGCATCAGTCCCGTGCGGCTCCGTCTCAGGACGGAATGAGCACTTAAAATTACTTCTTTCAGACACGTTTAAAGCGTCATAGAAAGCGACCGTGCATATTCACGGCTGTGCATATATGACGGGTGGTGGTGGGAACTTTAACGTAGTTATGTATTATGCTTGATGTGCAACCCATGAGAAGTTTGTCAACTTGTCTACGAGGAAATACTTTTGATCAACCATTAAAAAATATTAAAGCACAATAATTTTCAAAGTCCACACTCGATTCAAAATATTTCCACGTGAAAACCCGTATTCGGAAATTTGTACGTAAACAGTTCACAGCAGGACACTTATTCGTGCGCCGCAGTACGTGAAACATGAGTTTGTGTAACATTTAATCAAATGGCGAGTTCTTCGTTGAACATTTCATCGTGGAATACAATTGTACGTATGCTACATGTGGAGATGTCTTTAATAGGTTAGGTTAGGTTAGGTTAGGTTAGGTTAGGTTAGGTTAGGTTAGGGTTAATCTAATTGGAAGAGTACTATTTACAAACTATCGCCGCATTTTGTAAGATACGTACAAAAATGTATTCCACGGTGAAATGTTCAACGAAGAACTCGTCATTTGATAAAATGTTATACAAACTCATGTTTCACGTACTGCGGCGCACGAATAAGTGTCCCACAATAAACTGCATACGTACAACTTACATGTAACCGTGAAAACCACCTCATTTGCGATTTAAATGGTGCACTTCGTGAAATTATACTTGGTTACTCGGATACTACAAAAGGGGTCGCGACACGAAAAAGGTTTTGAACCACCGGTTTAGAGTATCATTATAACCTGCGTCAAACATCAGTGTCGTGTATTATTATACTGTATAATGTTGCTAGACTTATAAATGAAGCAGTTACTTAAAAATAATAACATAAAATATTACGCTATGCTTTTTGGCAGACTCGTGTTTAATTTATTACAATTAATTAATAATCTTATATAAAATTTAAGCTCGCTAAAGTAATGATGCTTTTATGAACTAATATCTCATGTCTCATCTTTATAATCTATTTTTAGGCAAAATTTATTTTTCAGGGGTTCGCAACTAGTGGTGCCCGAACTCACGGGGGATGTGACAAATTTTTCACACATAACTACGTAGGTACCTAGTCACGAATATATTTGCAGAAAATATCATATGCTGAAAAGCTAAGATCTTATTACTTTGTAGACAAACCAAGCTCTTGAAATACAAATTGAAAGCAAGACTTTGAAGGATTTTTGGTGTTTAGTATATATATAATATATATGTTAAAATATATCCTGAAGGCTCATTCCGTTTACTTGTGCAAATCTGGATTAAGTTGTATTTTATTGATTAAAAATAATCAATGTGTGTATTTGTACGCGCGTTAGAAGTTATACTTCTTTGGCGTAACAAAACAAAAAACTCATTTTTGCTATACATCGGTTATAATCAATTCAGAAATGCCCATGATGAATTAATAAAAAATCAAATTTTATTGGCGTGTTATTATGATTATATTCACTTCGGTCTCAAAAGTATTTAATCGTATAGGTACCGTCAGCAATAATATTATGTATGCAAATAAATAATATTATTGCAGAATATACCTACTTTGGAAGAAAAAAAATCTCAAAATCTGTGTTTGAAAAATATAGCAAACCGCTATTTGGACCATCTTTGCTTAAACAGATGACTGTACAACTATTTTCGTTAACAATAATAATTTATTACAAATCAAAAGTAAAACATAGCCTATTTAATGGTTTAACTGAAATGTTATAGTGGCTTTTGTGATGAAACATAATAATTATTATTGTCTTCAATCATTATAAACCGCTAATAAATAAATTGACGTGGGGATGCGACAAATATTATCCTAAACTGTAAAAATATGTATTTTTGTCTAAGAAGAGTCTAAATATAGTTAATTTATAACATACCATTGTTTGAATTATTTACCAAGTCAACATTCACAAAATTTATTTATTTATTGATATATAATTTGACTCATAAATAATACTTACATAAATATAGCCTCAAATTTTAATGAATAATCATAATAATAAATTGTGTTGCATCGGCGCGCGCAACTTCCGTCACACGCCAAAGGCGTTACATCGGCGTCACACGCCAAAAATACACTCTGATCTGTTTTTCCAAATGCGCCAAAAGATGTATTACTTCAAAAATATCAAAACGAGTTAAATAAATCGATTTTTTATGTCTAATTTGTTCATTTGCAGCACAATATGTGATTAGTAATAACTTATTCATATTCAAGTAGTGATATTACTTTTGTTAATTGCGAAAATTATTTAAAAAAATCCTAGCGGCTATGAAAATCGTTGAGAACCCCCGTTACAAAATTTCCAGAGTTTTTAGTAATATAAAATTATATATTTAATGTGGTTTTATTGATAAGTTTGATTTCAGCGGAATGTGATGAAGTTTAATCAATACCCTTTGTTCTGGATATGAGCCGTGGTTATGTGCTGTTTGTAACAATAATTATATTCCAAAGTCAAAATAAGAAGGCCAAAACCCACAAGAGGTAAAGGGGTTGAAAGACCGGGTGACATAAAAATAACGGGAAGTGTGATTGTTACATTAAAAAAAATATCTATATTAAGACTATGAAATTTTCTAACATAATTTTTTGACGTTTAAAAGAACTTATTTAACTATATTTTAATGATAAAAAAATCTTCCAAAAAACTTAAATTTTATATACCATGTCCGATCCTAGTAAGATCATAATAATATGTGCCACACAGTTGAGGTTTGTATTAACCGATTTTGTTTTTTTTTTACGAGAAATGGATATCAGCCACTTGCTCAAACTATGAGGTCCATATTCTGATTCTCACACAAATTGAAAAACAAAAAATATGTACTTACCAGACCCAGGATTCGAACCTAAACCCATGACTCTATAGACCGATGCATAAGCCGCGCGGCCATCGTGGGTTTATGTACCTAGTTTTTGTTTAATTTTGAAGTCAAATCTAATTTAAGTATGGTCCCAATATTGAAGCTCAATATGATATAAATAAAAATGATTTCAGGTTACAAACATTTTTTTTATAAAAATTAATGTTTTTAAAAATAAATAAATATTATTTATAAAATAAGCTTATATTGAACCAAAACAATATTTTTTCAATGTTCTCAGATTAGTAGATATTGATTGTTAAAGTTATTGGTAACATGTATTATTTTATTTCCGTTATTAAATGGTAAAGTTTATTAAAATCATTGATTTCATACTTTGATAACTACATGGGGAATTTATATATAGATACCTACTCAATAATACAAAAGAATACAAAATAACATCTAGAAAAATTGTAAAATTAAATGATATTATAATTACGTATAAATAAACAAATAAGCCCCTAAAACGGTTTTTGAAAATTTTTGAGTTGGATAATATGTATTTAGATGGATATTTTTGTTAACTATATTATGGCCAAAGATTGAACTTTATAAAACGCCAAAAACCGTTAATACGTATGATCAAAAATTAGGGTAAATTTCAAAACCCGCTAAAATGGGTGGGTGTGCTTTTCAAATACCCCTGAAATGCAAAGCCAAAATACTTTTTAGAATGTAACGAATTAAAAAATAAATACATAAGGTTCACAGATTTAATATATAGTAGCTGAGCCAGCTGGCTCTCGCCAGTCTGTCTCGCTAGGTCTTGCAGACAGCTTGGCATCCCAATGACATGGTGTTGGATTTGAATACAATTATTGTGAAGAATGCATAGACGACGCCATAGTTTTCCCTTGTCACTGCCAATACAAATTTGAGGTCATCCGCGATGTTTAGTCTGGAGTCTGGCCTTCAGAATGTTGCCTGATACCACCTCAGGCTGCTAGGTCTAGCAAAACAGCTGGCAATCACCGATTGCTACCACTGACATTTTGATATAATATGTGTATAGGTAATATGAATGTTTCGTTAAATCACGTGCATTTAAATATGATAAATTATACGTCTGAACCGCTCGAATACAAAGCAATATGTGATTATCATGAAAATAGCGATCCAATATAACGTAAATATTAATCTCCCGCGGGGCCCATTTAGAATAGAAGGAGGTACATAAGCAATGTAAAAAATAAATTTTAACATTATTTTGTTTCAATGTTGGTGCGGGACATTCATATCGAAAGAAATGTTGATAAATAATGAAGCAATGTATACATCTGAGAGGAATAAATCAATTCTGATTAGAATAGGAATTTATAAGACCCAAAGGTATGGAATCAGCATAGAGGCCTTCATCCAGCAGTGGATTAATCCAGATGATGATGATGATAATGACGATATTATGAATGGGTAAATATAATATCAGCAATTTTGATAAATATAGCAATTCATATGACCGACAAAATACAAATAACTTAGAGAGGCCTTCATCCACCAGTGGATTGATTCAGGCTCATGATGATAATGGCATTATAAATATATATAATATAAAATCACCGATTTTGATAAATACAGCCATTCAAATGACAGAAAGGAGTAGAATCAGGCTAAAGATGCCTTTATCCAGCAGTGGATGGGTTCAGGTCGATGATGATAAGGACGATAGAAATAGGTATAGTATCAGAAATTCGTTAAACCGATAGTAGTAGAATCAGGTTGCGGAACCCTTCATCCAGCAGTGGATTGATCCTGGTTGATGATGATGACGATATGAATATGTAGATAAATATAATATAACCGATTTTGATAAATATACCAATTCAAATGACAGAAAGGAGTAGAATTAGGCTAGGGAGGCCTTTACCCAGCAGTGGATTGGTTCAGGTCGATGATGATAAAGACGGTAGACATAGGTATAATATCACAAATTTGTTAAACCGATAATAGTAAAATCAGGTTGCGGAACCCTTCATCCAGCAGTGGATTGATCCTGGTTGATGATGATGATGATGATGATGACGATATGAATATGTAGATAAATATAATATAACCGATTTTGATAAATATACCAATTCAAATGACAGAAAGGAGTAGAATTAGGCTAGGGAGGCCTTTACCCAGCAGTGGATTGGTTCAGGTCGATGATGATAAAGACGGTAGACATAGGTATAATATCACAAATTTGTTAAACCGATAATAGTAAAATCAGGTTGCGGAACCCTTCATCCAGCAGTGGATTGATCCTGGTTGATGATGATGATGATGATGATGACGATATGAATATGTAGATAAATATAATATAACCGATTTTGATATACCAATTCAAATGACAGAAAGGAGTAGAATTAGGCTAGGGAGGCCTTTACCCAGCAGTGGATTGGTTCAGGTCGATGATGATAAAGACGGTAGACATAGGTATAATATCACAAATTTGTTAAACCGATAATAGTAGAATCAGGTTGCGGAACCCTTCATCCAGCAGTGGATTGATCCTGGTTGATGATGATGATGATGATTATGACGATATGAATATGTAGATAAATATAATATCACCGATTTTGATAAATACAGCAATTCATATGACAGAAAGGAGTAGAATTAGGCTAGGGAGCCCTTTATCTAGCAGTGGATTGGTTCAGGTCGATGATGATAAAGACGATAGAAATAGGTATAATATCACAAATTCGTTAAGCCGATAGTAGTAGAATAGAGGTTGCGGAACCCTTCATCCAGCAGTGGATTGATCCTGGTTGATGATGATGATGACGATATGAATATGTATATTGGTTCAAAAAAATAGTATTTATAGCTATACTTAAAAAAAAAGAACACTATGTGTGTAAGTATACATTTTTATGATGACGTTACATTTATTTTGAGGTTATGGGTACCTATTTAATTTTTGAGACGATGTTATGAATTAATTCGCATTTAATATCTCTCGGGAACATGATTAAATCAAATAAAGTATGTGTATCAGTCGATCCGATGTTTGTCAAAAATGAATTTTAATTTTAAATTATATTTATATCCAGGCTTTAAATAATTTTCATTGGTTCAAAAAAATATTATTTATAGCCATACTCTAAAAAACAAAAAAAGAACACTATATTGTGTGTATACATTAAATGATGACGTTACATTTATTTTGAGGTTATGGGTACCTATTTAATTTTTGGGGCGATGTTATGAATTAAGTCGCATTTAATATCTCTCGGGAACATGATTAAATTAAATAAAGTATGTGTACCAGTCGATCCGATTAGGAATAGTCTGTCAAAATGCATTTTAATATAAATATCGTACTCAAAAGTATATTAGTACTACATTGTTGCAAACGTGTAAACGTGTCAGCCATAAAAAAGTATTTAAAAAGAATCAAATTTGGAACACCAGTGGCGGACGTGCCTGTCAGATTTTTATTTACGTAGTGAATTGTACCAAGATTATGGTTTTTTCACCGGAAAAAAGTGCGCCAATGCCTACATTACGATATTTGAATAAAAATAATCGAATTCGTTTGTCAAATAAAGGATTAGAAGGTCTTAAGCGACGAAGACGTCATTCTGTGAGGCGTAAACAGTAAATATGGCGATTGTATACGGTGTGTAAGAAAATATCGGATATAAACGTCACGTACATGTAAAATCATGGAAAATTTCTGAAATGTGTTCAATTCAATCGGTAGATGAATCGGTAGCGCACATTTTGAAGTGAAGATGTAAAAATAACAATAAAATGTCGCTTAAATGAGCTGTTAGTGCGTTTTCCAAAATCTCTTAGGATAATAATATATAGGAGATAGGAGATGATTTTTTCTTACTTTTCTCATTTTTCTCAGAACTACCTAAAACCGTTTTAGGGGCTTTTGAAACTAGGCGCTTCATTTATAAATATTTTGACATTCTAAGCTTTCCCTAGTATATAAAATATTTCATTCAGTCCCCTGGATACTTCTAGAGTGCCCTAAATAGAGACTGCATTACCTATTTGGATTTATATGCTTATTCGCTGTCTCACGTAGTCAGTTGAACGGCACTCATCTGTTTTATCAGTTAAACGACGACTGATCACAGCCACACATTGGGTTTTGCAAAAAGTTTACACTTTACACTCCACCTGAAATAGATTGCATCGTACCTACTCTAGCGCTTGCGGATTTTAAGCATACCTCGAAAGCTTACCGATTCATATTGCTTATGTTTACCGTTTGTTCAGGATTTAGCAACGATCGTTTTAACATCAAAAGTTTCCCATCGGCTTGTCTCGCTCGACGAATATACGTACGAAATTGAGGACCCCATTTTATCGTATAAAATGTACTGTTCTGTTTTCGTAGCATTGTCTAACGACTTGAGATGTGACAGCGAGATGGAAATGCGTAGTTTTACTTTAGGTTGTCTCTTCGGTTGTAAAATTGAAATTTATTAATTTAAATTGTTATTGAAATATAGTGAACGCTACTAATTATAAATTGAAGACGCTCACAACACACCATTTAACCACAAATAAATAGATGCAATATTAGAAAAACAGTATAAGGGGTAAACACAAAAAGTATAAAATAGATACGTAGAAGTACACCGAATGAGTTAAGTAAACCCTATTAAATTTTAAGAAATTATAAAATAACACACCTATAGTATTCCTCACGTAGATGGAATATATTATCAACATCCGAACCGATTCGGTTGAACAAAGTTATTGCCCTCCCAATTGGCGTTACCAAATGGCAGGTAAATTCTGTTCTTTGGGAGAACAAACAACCGATGATCCCGATATCATCATTCATTGTAGCTGTATGACATGATGGTGTTGTGGATGAGGAAGTCGTGGTTTGGTGGTTGCTCCGATGGATGGAGGAGCGAGTTTTATTTGCAGCGTAAACAGTCGGTATAAGAGTATGTTACACTACTTGCTTTTCCCTCCACCACCCGCCACGTCTCCACACCCGTTATGCAGGCGTATACCGTGGCGTAATGAACGATATGTGCTGTTCAAATTTGTGCCGAAAGTGTCCCAGGAGCAACTTCCCACGATCTTGGTTGGCGTGCACTAGAGTGTGCGTGATCCCTACTTCCATATAATGTATTACGGTTAATTCTCGATGAGAAAAGACCTTCTCGCTCGCCATATAATGCCGCAAACTTTTTAAAAGCTGAGAAATTTTCCCCCGTAGATACCAAGTCGCAATGGCCGGCCGGTCCAACTGAGGGTCGGACCGACTTGAGAAGCTCTTCCCTTTCAACCGACATATGGGGACACTCCCAGAGGATGTGATCGGCATCCTGCAATTCGCCACACAAGCAAGTCGGAGATTCTATTAGGCCTAGCTGACAGAGCTTTTAATGTTGGATGTTACACTACTTATGATACTGATCCGAGGTCCGAGTTTCGGTAGAATGAGATGTTGTGCGGAGCGATAGCGACACTGAGATACTAACAGACCGGTTCCAGTGACATGTCGAATGAATTATGATCCGTTATTATTTATTGACGTACTCACAATCAAAATAATATCTAAAAATTATACTTAGGAAATAACTATTATAATAATTGAGTCAGTTATTTTATATGGAGTTTGCATCATCGGATATAGCTGACTATGTGGAAAACGGATATGCGGAAATTATCATTGCAATCAGCTATTTAATGAGTTTTCCATAATTGGTCACTACAGGAATTTATAATTGCATTCAGTTATTTAATATCGCCGATCAATATGCTGACACGGATTGAGTTGTTTATCCCCATACATGCTATGATCTCTATGCGTTTAAAATGTTGGTGTGTATATTTTTAGGGATTAATTGGCTTTGTGAATATTGGTAATATACATTAATTTTCATATGTTTCGTTTGTGCGATATTCTATATATTCTTAGAAAGCTCTTTGGCAAAGTTGAGTGGAAACTTAATATACATACGAAAATTAATCGTGTTATTTTGTGGTTAGCTTGCTTGGTTGTTGATATAAGTTAAATTTTAACCTTAAGTAATAAGATTATTAATACCAAAATGAATTTGATATAATTTAGTGTTAGTTATAACAATATTAGACATACATAATTTTGAAAATACTTCTGAGAAAATATATTATAACCAATAGAAAAAACTTTTTGAAAAAAGTAAGACACCCCACAGGAATCGAACCTGCATCTCTCGGGTATCGCGCCCACGCACATATACCACTATACTAAAGGAGTCATACTTAATTGCGACAAATTTTAACTAATGGCTTTTAATACTAGTGTACTGTACTGTACCACTGTAGTGGTCCGTGACGTCGATTAGTAATTAAAGTAATACCTTCTTTGATAATACAAAAGCCGATCGCCAATAGTAGCTCAATTTGAAAAGCGCTGCAGTGCGTATTAAAAGTCATTAGTTAAAATTTGTCGTAATTAAGTATGATTAACGGTCCACATGCTCGTCGTAGGTCAAAATTGAGTTTTTATTGTATTTTCAAACCATGATCCTGGACACTCCTTAAACGTTGTAGATAATCTATTTATATAATTTTGAAGCCTTATTATCCTTTATGTTTATTTTAAACATTTGATGACTGCATAAAGTATTTTTGTTACATAAAATAGTATTCTTTTAAACCTCTCGCTCTAATGTTTTAGAATATAGTCATATTTCAGTACATGAACGTGCAGTGGTGTTAAGATTTTTTACATTTAATAATTTTTAAACCCATTTATAAAACCATTAGTATAATTTATGACGAGATAATTTTAGTAAAATATTTACGATAAAAAATTATATTGATAATCTCTGCGATCCCAAATTTGACAAGAATTAGGCATTTTATTATTCAAAAAATCGGCAAGATTAACACATTTGAAGATGATTCTAAAGATACTTATTATAAGCTATGTCTTTGACCATTCAAGTGTGATAAACATCTTATGAATAATGATTGCTTTATAGTAATTATTGACCTAAGAATAAGGTAGTGTTTTTTTTAAATACGCCATTTTTTTTGTCATTCCCCAGTGGTTAAGCTACAACATACGGCCGTAACCATAAATTGACAAACTATAATTGAAGTAGGGAGTAAAATGATATTGACGCGCTTGTTTGAAAGGCCTCCTATATTATATCGAGCGCAACACCGGTGTCCCGTCTGAAATGGGCCTTACATTCTTAGATCTTGTGAATTATTCGTTGAATAAAAAAATAGTTAATTAATAACAATATTAAAATCAAAGTTAAAAACGCTTCTTATGTTTAACTAAATAAAGCATTGTAAGATATTATTATATTTTCTTTTACAATCCGTTTCATTACATTGAAGTGCGCAGACTTATGGTGGAAAATTATTTAACAGGGGTGTGGATATATGCAGAGGACAGAAAAAAACCACCCGCCCGAGTGAGAGCATAGCTATAAAAATATGGTAGAGTGGTGTTGCTATATACGTTTTGAGGTGATAAATGAATAACAGCGCGTAATAAAAGTCATAATGTCGGGTTGTTCTTTTTTAGTGGGCAACATTAGTGGGCTGGCAAAGATTCAGTTTTGTACGTAATGGGATTTTCTTTCTTACACTTACTTGTTTCTAAGTGAGTGTTATTGTATTTTTCATAATGTAAAACATAAATGCAGTACTCTACCGCAGAATATATACGTGCGTACATAAAAGTATTTGTACATGGAGATATTTAACGATGTTTCAGCAGGACCGGTTCTAGTGTGAGAACGGCCATGAGCACAATTTTTTTTAAATAAGCTAAGCTTAACACCAAACCAATCGAACGTGTGACCCATTATAAATATTTAGGTAGATGGGTCAACGAGAAATGGGACCAGTCTCAGGAAATAAAAACTAGAATTGAGATCGCAAGGAGTGCCTTTCTCAAGATGAGACGCCTCCTTAGCAATCGAGATCTTAACCTAGGTCTGAGACTGCGTATGGTACCTTATGTTCTCTCAATTCTAAAGTATGGACGCTAAACCAAGAGATAGTACGGAGACCTGAAGCTTTCGAGATGTGGCTGTATAGACGCATCCTCAAAATTCCTTGGACTGACCGGGTGACAAAATAAATGTTGAAGTTCTCAATAGAATGGGGAATAACCGAAAAGTTCCGCTTAGTATCAAAACCAGGAAACTACAGTACCTCGGCCACATTATGAGAGGACAAAAGTACAGCATTCCCCAACTTGTCATTCAAGGAAAGATCAATGGTAAGCGTAGCAGAGGACAGCGCCGCATTTCGTGGCTTAAGAACCTCCGTGATTGGTACGAGCTCCACTGTACTGCTCCAGGTAGCAGACGACAAATCTAAGATCGCCTTGATGGTGGCCAACCTCCGCTAGGGGATGGCACAATAAGAAGAAGAAGCTATACAAGCACCTTGATTTGATTTTGTATACGAAATTTTATTTCTGCTTCAATTTATACAACTCCATTTAAAACCCTCCACCGCGGGTTATGACTATTTATTTATAATTGAATTATTTCTGTGATGCTCGTCTTGACGCGCTTATGGTTTGGAGGTAACTGAATTGTCTTTATATATTAATGTGTCTGGTACTACCTCAGAGTAATAATATAAGGAGAGTGGCTATTTTTCGGCAAAATGAAGCTGTGTTTCTCGCGTATAACGCACACTAGAACATCAATTTTACTATTATTAACTTAACTATGAAGCGTTATACCATCTTCTTGTTGCTTCTCAGTATGGCTACCAAATTTAATCACAACATAGTTAACCACATTTTCTACAAATTAACTAAATATAATTACCACTAACTTTATATTTAACACGAAAACAATAAATGAATGTAATCATTCAAATCAATATTTACCGGCGACGTTACCAAAAAATATTTAATTCAGCCGTAGAAATTCTATCTTACTCTAACGCATCTTGCGGATATATAAGTGTGCCGAATGCTTTCTCATTCGCACTTATGGTTCGTGTTTGTTCAGGCCTTGGGTACTGGAGTGCCTAGATGGCGGCAATAATAATTATGGACGTGGGTGGGTATGGAATTTATATGAGATTCGTTCTACCATAATTGGCCCAAACAGTGGATGATGATATTAAAATTGGCTAGTTTTAAATGGTTATATGTAAAGAGATGTTTGGATTTAGCTAAAAAATGGTTAAAAAATGTAATTATTTATCGTGTATGCTGTATGAAACTAATTTTAGAAACTTTGGAATGATTTTCACTATTTTGTGTAGTAGAATGTATGCTATAAAAAATCTTTTAAACCAGATTATATTTCAAAGCCAATATCCCCGTATGGTAGATAATATAATATAACCAACGCTAAATTGAATTTAAAACAAACAAAAAATACAATTTACCCAACAAAAATAGTCTACATTATACTCTCAAGTTGTTTACAGTGATGTATAAAAAAAGAAACAGCATCTTATAACGGGCGAAATCAAATTACTCTGTCGAAAAATACATTCGAGGCATTTACCAACTACAAAAATATCAGAAGTGTAGGAACAGACAAATGTAAGGTGTTTGGGAAAAACTAAAAAAAGTCGATTTGTTGCAAATGAGCCATGAATTTTTTTTTCGCTTTTCCTTCAGGTAAAAATATGTAAGTCGTCAGTACATTCTAGTGATTATAAATCGATTTGAAATACCGCATAAGTAAAGATTGAACTTTACCAATTTCAAAACAACAATTAGTTGGATATAGTATTTTATATAGGTATTAAAAATTTCATTTACGAAAAATTCAGTTCATTGGAACGTCAATTATATTACTAAATGGTATTATAGTAATAAAAATATAATATAACAAATTGGGAACACCCCGCAAACATACTTATTAGAAATAATTACAAGATAAAAAGAACTTTTTATATACAAGGTTTTTAAATTTTCTGTTGAATCATATAAACTTGACTTAACTAGCTTAAACGATCAAAAACAATTGTACTTGATGGAAATACTACTGAAATGTCCCTTTGACATGTTATATTGATTCCCATAGTAACGCACGTAGGTATATATTAATAATTAATTTAGTTGTTAGGACCCCAGACCTAGCAACCAATAATGGTGTCGAAATAACTTTTCATACAAAACAGAATTAACTGAAAATGAATTCAATTATACTTACAGATGGCTAAAAGTATTGAAAAAAATGCATTGGCATCGTGTTCTGATATATTCTAAAAGTGTCAAATGTCTAGCTAGTCGGGAAGTAAGTTAAAAATCGATTGCAAGATTTGTACCGGACAAAGAACCACCGGACAAATAAGAATACGAGCTAAGAAAAACGTTGTAAAAAATGTTGGTGTCTAACGGGATTTGAACCCGCATCCATCAGATTTCTGACCTGCACCATATCTAATCACGGCGAAATTAACCAATAACTATTCGTCCGAAGTATAATCAATTTTTAATAAAGAATTAATTATGTTCAATAAAAAATGAGAGATTCTTAAAGTTTTTGTATTTTTTTTTCATGGCCGATTCTAATAACATTGTATGGGCCTCTACAGGGTGGAAATTTCTATTAAGAGATTTTTTTACGATGAATGGATGGTAGCTACTTGCTCAACCTATAAGGTCCATACTGTGACTCCAAAGACAAATTGAAAAACAATATATGTAATTTCCAGATCCAGGACTCGAACCTGGGAATCACAAATTATTTGATTGGGCGTATTATTAATTGAATAAAAAATAATTAATATAAACATTATTAGCAAGTGTACGTACGTTATTACTAAACTTTGGAGTGATCCTGACACTGTCTAGGAATTAAGATAGGTAATAGTTACATGGATTTAAAGTCACAGAAAATAGTCGCCGATATAAACGAAATTCTGTACACATCGGACACATAGGTATTGGTTGATATTGTCGTAAATAGGTATAATAGTCCGAATCCTGCATGTTCAATAAAGAATGATAAGTGGATAAGGCGCTGGCCTTCCACCCGAGGGTTCTGGGTTCGATTCCCGGTCATGACAAAAACATTTATGTGTTTTTCTCAAAGCCTGGGTGTTTGTGATTGTTCAAAATTACTAACAACCACCTTGTACGAAAAAGCAAGGACATGGTTATTAATAATTAAAAAAAAAAGAATGGTATATTCTTAAATATTGTATATTTGAAGTGGATGAGGTGGGGGAGATAAAGTCGTTAGAGCTTGGAGGTTTTGAGAGGAGAGTTTATTGATCGTTACAAGAATACACAGAATACACTGAATACACTGAATACAATAATAAGGATGATAACGTGAGATTATAATCACGGGTAATGATGTACTGGTGAGATCAATGTGATCAAGAGATTGGTTATATTAATGAACTGAGAGACGTAATTCGAATGGAATGACGTTGACTATGTCGAGTGAATAACTCGTGACAATAGTAGTGCGTCTCGTGATGGATTCGATGAATTGAGTGCGGATTCATGCACTGTCATTCCAATTCATCTTTGATATCCAATGGTTCTGCCGGACGCGTCGTGAACTGGACTGTCCATTTGGAAGCGTCAGCAAGCGACCACCGTCTGATCACGTTCGCCTACAGGACCGAGAGGGGCCACGCGTCTCTCGCTCCACTTGTGAGCGAGTCACTGCCGAGGCGTTTCAGGACCAAGGGAACCGACTGGGTACGTTTTGACCGCGAGTTTGCTGAGGGTCTGGACAGGATGGCCTCGCGCCCTCCGCCAAAGGACATGCACGCTGCGGCTGAGGACCTCACGAATCTCATTATTGAAAAAGCGGAGGGCACTATCGGAAGGACGACCCCGAGACCGCCGAACCTCGCACCCTGGTGGAAGCCGAGACTGACAAGACTGAGAGACACGATGAGGAGGGCCAGAAGGGCCTTACAAGCAGCGCGAAGATCGCTGGAGGGGCCGCTGCACGCGGACCATCCGCTTGCGGTCACCTACAGGACCACTAGACTCAAGTTCAAAAAGGCAATCAGTAAGGCTAAGAAGGTGCACTGGAGAGAGTTCGTCACTGAAATGGGTGGCAATGATCCGTGGGGCCCCCCCTTCCGCGTGATGAAGCTTGGCCTACGGCCCGGAAAAGTCATGTCGGCGGTACGGCGCCCCGACGGATCGTTCACCAATAGCTCTGAAGAGTCCGCCACAGTCCTGTTGGATGCTCTTATCCCGCAGGACAACGAGTCGCTCGACATTGACAACGACCGATTTCAGCAGCTTCGCGTCTATGCGCTGCTCCCCTTAAACACTCCGCGATCCGCAGCCACTACCATGTCCGAGCTAGGGATCCTGTTTGCCAGCCTCCCGATTGGCAAAGCCCCGGGGCTTGACTGCATAGATAACGCGCTAGCGAGAAGGGCGTGGTCTCTTGCCTCACACGAGATCACGCAACTCTACAAAGAATGCATGAGTAGTGGCATATTCCCCGACTGCTGGAAAAAGGGTCATCTCACGGTGATCCCCAAAGCCGGCAGTCGCCCTCCTTGTGACCCGAAAGCGTATAGACCGATTACGCTCCTTCCCGTCTTCGGGAAGATATTGGAAAGATTGATAAACAGCAGGATTGAGTCCCACCTGTCGGAAAACTGTCCAATCTCGCAAAGACAATTTGGGTTTAGACCCGGAAAGTCCACCGAGGATGCGATTCGCTTTGTGATCGATTCTGTGGAGAGCTCTGGCAAGGACCTCGTTGCCGGGATTTTTCTCGACATAGCGGGCGCGTTTGATACTGCGTGGTGGCCCTTGGTTCTGGCAAAGCTTAGGCTGAAACAGATCCCCGGGGACCTCTTTGCCTTAGTTCAAAGCTACTTCAGCAATAGGGAGATAACCTACGACTCCGGCCCCAGCCTGATTCACAGGAGGACCACCATGGGGTGTCCTCAGGGCTCCGTCCTGGGACCCCTTCTGTGGAACATTCTGTTTGACGACGTTCTGTCCCTGCCACTGCCTCCGGGCTGCACGCTCGTTGCGTACGCCGACGACTTGCTCCTGCTTGTTGGGGCGACCAGCCGACCGGCACTTGAGCGTGCAGCCACGGACGCCTTGGGCAGAATCCTTAATTGGGGGTTGCTGAACAAGCTGACCTTTGCCCCGAGCAAAACGGAAGCTGTCCTCCTCAGGGGTAGTTCTCGGGTCAACATAACTCGACGGCCGCCCACGGTTCGTTTTGGCCAGACCTCAGTGCGTTTCTCCGAAAGGGTTACGTATCTGGGAGTAATTCTTGATGACAAGCTGTCTTTCGTTCACCACGCCAAGACGGCCGTCTCTAAGGCCAATTCGGCCTATCAGAGAATGGCCCGAATGGCGGGCAGCAATTGGGGACTTAAGCCTAGAGCCCTTAAGGTTGCATACGGCGCAATTTTCATGGGAATTGCCGGTTACGCCTCCAGGATTTGGCATTCTCGAGTAAACTCCTTAACTCTCGTGAGACGCGCACTATTAAGCGGGCAGCGACTTGCGCTGATCTCGCTTACCAAAGCCTACCGCACAACTTCTACTGACGCGCTTGCCGTACTCGCGGGGGTGCTACCCCTCGATCTGCACGTCCAAGTCAGAGGATCGATCACCCTCCTCTTGAGGGGGATCAGCACAATACTCGCCGGTGTCCATCTGACACCACCGCAGAGATCCGAGGACGTTCCTTACAGGAAGACTGTAAGTGACATTGTGTACAAGACCGCATTTGCGGCATGGCAGGCGAGGTGGACCGCCTCCCCCAAGGGGCGGCACACTTACCGTTTTTTTCCAGACGTATTCTGCAGGCACCAAACTAGAAGACTCCAACCTTCGCACTGGATTAGCCAGTTCCTCACCGGCCATGGCAACTTCGCCGCCAGACTCCACGAGTTTGGCTTGATAGTAGATGGGCCGGGTTGTACCTGCGGGCATGACCACCAAGATGTTGAACACATCCTCTGGGATTGCCCGCTTATGGAATTCGAACGAGCGGAGCTGTTTGCCAGGGTCCGTCCTCACACGGGCCCAATTGGTCATGGAGATCTGGTAGCAACCGAGGCCAACTTTGCGGCATTTGAGAAATTTGCAGCGTCGTATGGGGAGCGGGATAGTCCCGACTCTTCTGTAGACTCATCCATTTCAATTCGTGACACTCAGTATGCGGGTACACAAAGCGCTTAACGTCAGCGGACAGCAGAGCCAGTCCAAAAACAAACATTTTCTTTCTTAACTTTCTTCTTTCAGCACTACGGTGCATGGTTGCAGCATCAGTCCCGTGCGGCTCCGTCTCGGGACGGAATGAGCACTTAAAATCACTTCTTTCAGACACGTTTAAAGCGTCATAGAAAGCGGCCGTGCATATCCACGGTTGTGCATATATGACGGGTGGTGGTGGGCACTTTAACGTAGACCCTACTGATCTATGTATGATTGAGGAAATGCTGACGAATATTATCGTTATATTGTTTTCTTTCGATATTAAAGTGTGTGTTTTTTTTTTTGCGAAAAGTAAGATACCATAGAGCTATGGAACCATAGATACACAACATCCGCCACAGGATCAATAACGCAGAAATTTATTCCAAACATAAACTGTGCCATCACTCTTGCCAGGAAGTTAAATATATCATACGAACTCACACAGATACTAACAGGCCACGGAGCGGTGCGAGCTTATCTAAAAAGATTTAAATTGAGGGATGACGACTGTTATCCATGTGACGGCAACACATCTCAAACTGTGTAGCATGTCATCAACGACTGCCCTATACTAGAAAGGGAGTGATGGACTCTCAGGACTCGACGTAGACAACATAATCACGAAATTGACCTCCAAAAGCC
The DNA here is from genome assembly GCF_057557595.1 of Rhyacophila brunnea. NCBI lineage: Eukaryota > Metazoa > Arthropoda > Insecta > Trichoptera > Rhyacophilidae > Rhyacophila > Rhyacophila brunnea. The sequence continues at coordinate 9,302,966 of NW_028232816.1, read as the reverse complement.
TCACGAAGCACTAAGCAATAGAACAACACAAGAACACTACACAAAATATTTAATCCTGGCCATAAAGAAAATTAAAGATATGAATGAAGGCACCTAATTAGCCCCACATCAATGCAACTAACCCACCCAACCACCTTGTACGAAAAAGCAAGGGCATGGTTTTTATTAAAAAAAAATATATATATTAAAGTGTGTAAATTATTACGGTTTGAATAATACTAAACGTGTCAATTTCCTGGTCATATATAGGGGCTTATATGATACATATTTATGCAATTGTGCATTATTATATTATAATAACAATAATCCATTTGGTCTTAATATATAATATATCTCATGATATATTATTACATAATATATAATCTTTGCAGGTAACACAATTATATCCTATGATGTGTATAATAGAGATACGCTCGTATTATTATATAAGCCACACATACTTACTGAAGTAGCGTTATAATCCAATATTATTAGGGGTAAATTTTCTGAGCGAGTCAACCGAGAAAACACTGTTGGGTTGACGAAACCAAATACGGCTCTCATAGTCCAATGCAAAGACATAGGATTCTCACCCGGGGCTTCGGGCTTGAATCGCAGTAATGCTGTAATACGTCTATATGATTTTATCGATGCCTAGGTATTTTTGTAATTGTTTCATTTCTACTACTATACTACTGTCTTTGGGCTAAGTGACATGTTTTCTGTTTAAATAGGTATATAATTTGAATATGCTTGTAACACCGTCAAAGAAAATGTATTCTGTCTCTATCTATACGTATAGTATTTAAGCAAAGGCAAACGGCCTATCTGAATAGTCTTGATGATGGTGTTACAACCGAAATAGCTATCGACAAACCTTTTTAAAAACCTGTAGAATTTAATATTAATTGTATTTTCATTTCTTGTAAAATGGAATTCTACCAAGTAAATGCTAATTCAATTAATATAGTAGATTTAATGCGAACGAAGTTGGCAATTTGAGATATTTATTTTGAGAATTTACATTTTGAAAAGTGTTTTAATTTATAAATGCGAATTATAATAATATTGTGATTATACAAAAATTATATTTGATATAAATGAAAAGGATATAAAGTTACTTATACATATTTCATTTTTTTATAAAAATCGATGTTTTTGAAAATAACTATACAAAAAACCTTTGAACTGTAGCAATCATACCACTCAGGATTAAAGAGTGACACACTTTAATATGTATGTTTTGTTGTCAAAACAAAATAATAGAGCAATAATGATCGCCAGCATTTCCTCAATCATAACTAGATCAGTAGGGTCTGTTATGATTTGTTAATTACGACAATATCTCTCGTAATATTATATGTAATGCATTTGTATAACATGGAAGGACACTGTATGAATCTTCACTCAGTCATCGAGTCCATCACGAGTCCTTCACTCGACATAGTAAACCGTCATTCTACTCCAATCAAGTCTCTCAGTTCATTAATATAAATAATATAATCTATCTCTGGATCACATCGATCTCACCAGTACATCCCGCGATTATAATCTCACGCAGCACGCGCATGCTCTCATTTTTATCATATTTATTTTTGTATTCTTGTAACGATAAAATAAATAAACTCTCCTCCAACAACATAGGAACAACGACCCTATCTTCTCTACATCATAATTTACTCCCAAAAAACTTTGAATTTATCAAACATATTTCCTGTATGTTAGAAAAAACTTAATAAACTTAATTTTAATTATTAACATCACCACAAAATAATATGTAATAATAAGATGGGATCCTTTATCAAACTCTCATTGTGTAACGCTTTTTTTTTAAATTGTAAGTTTATCTTTGAGTTTAAATAAAAATATTTTTCTTTTTAATGTTTTTAGATACGGTACACTGGGGTAAATGTGAACGTGTTTCCGATTAATTGATTTTGACATTAAATTACACAAAAACGAAAAAAGATAAATTAAAAATTCTTTTTGTCATAGATAGTCTATATATATATACTCTTGAACACTAAATTAAGTTTATTGGATTATCAGTTCTGTGTACTTGCCCCGTGTACACACTTAGTCTAGTCTACCTGTTTTTAATAATTATTACAAGATTTTAAAATGTAAATTCTCAAAAAAAAAATTGTCAAATTGCAAGCATTGTGTTTTTTTGCTAGGTATCTCTGGTAGATGGAGTAATCACCATAAAAAAATAACATTATAAAATTTTAAAAACTACCATGTAACAGTGCAACCAGACCACGTGGCCACTATAAATCATCATACAGGTCAGTCAGTGTCTGGCATTATGTTTAATCGCCTCACCCCTAGATCCGGAATCCACACCATCTTTAAAATATACAGTCCACTGATAAAAGCGCCACCATATAGGATGAAACCACAAGTCGAGGGTTATTTTATGCACATCTTTATTATGTTAACACGCATATTTTATTTATTTTCAGGTATGCATGTTTGGAACATTCGCAAATATTCTGAACATCGCAGTACTGACCCGAAAGGACATGGCATGTGCCCCGATCAATAGAATACTTAAATGGTTGGCTGTCACCGACATGTTTGTGATGTTGGAGTACATCCCATTCTCAATATATAAATATTTGGTAAGTTATGGTGAATGCTGTCATATTTTTTCCCCTCTAGGAATATTTTTAGAAGTATTGGTTGTTCGTTCTATTAATTTTCATTATAAGAAGAAAATCGGGAATAAGTGATAATATGTTTTGGATCTAATATGCATTTGAAATAATTGCATATTATATAAATGATTACTTTAATGTTGAACTGTCAATTTGAAGTAAGAAACCATAATATTAAATACAATAAAATAATGTAATACCAACCTGTAAATTATAACTAAAGTATATTGTTTAATTACTATTAGTACCTACTGAGTTTTTTTCATTGAGAAGAAAATTAATTATCTATTTTTTTTATTCAACGAATAATTCACAAAATTTAAGAATGTAACATTCTAATTACTGAACATACATAATTTTGAAAACGCTTCTGAGAAAATATATTACAACCATTAGAAAAAATCTTTTTTGAAAAAAATACGACACTATGCTATAGGCGTCATATTTAATTACGACAAATTATAACTGATAGCTTATTGAGTTACTATTGGTGATCGGCTTTTGTATTTTAAATCAAAGTAGGTATTACTTTAATTACTAATCGACGTCACGGTCATTGTCATTATTAGATATGGAATACTGTTTTATTTTACAACGTTTTTATTAGCTCGTATTCTTATTTGTCCGGTGGTTGTTTATTCAGTACAAATCTTGCAATCAATTTTTAACTAACTTCCCGACTAGCTAGACATTTGAAACTTTTAGAATATATCAAAACACGATGCTAATGCATTCTTTTAATACTTTCAGCCATCTTTAAGTAGAATTGAATTCATTTTCAGTTAATTCTGTTTTGTATGGAAAGTTATTTCGGAAGAAATTAATAATCCAATCCAGTATTATTGGTTGCTAAGTGGGTGGTTCTAGCAACAAAATTATTAATAATATACCTACGTGCGTTACTATGGAAATCAAAATGACATTTCAGTATTCTATATTTTTGTTTGTTTTTTATTTACTTCATATCCAGTACAAGTTTGAGCATATTGAGCATAATTGAACAGAAAATTTAAAAACGTTGCATATAAAAAGTTCTTTTTATCATGTAATTATTTCTTATAGATATATAGCCACTTGAAAAATACGACACCCGATGAGACTTACATATATATTCACTGGTGTAATTTTCCAATTAAACCACATACATCCTACTTACGACGATTTTAATTAGTAGTTCTTAAATGAAATGCTTATCGAATTACGTTAATAATGTTATCGATCGGTTTTTGTAAATTAAACCAAGGTAGGTAATTACATGCCTTAATTACTAACCGACATCACGGATTAGTCCAATTATTTAGTTTTCGCACGTACTTGCACTTGCTAATAATTTGATAACACTTTATTTTATTTCATAAATAATTCACAAGATTTGAGAATGTAACATTCTATAATATATTGAACATACATAATTTGAAAAAATCTCATGAATATACCCATTAGAAAAAACCCATTTTTAGAAAACAAATACAATACCCGACGGGACTTGAACCCGTAACCGCTAAATTTGCGTAATAGCTATAAATAGCTATAAAATTAATTTTATTTAGAAAAAAGATTTACGGGGCCAACCCATGATAAAATAATATTATATTGTAAATATATTTCTTCTTCTTTTTTTTTTCGACCATGTCCGGTCCTAATAGGATCATATGGGCCTCCACAGAGTAGAGGTTTGTATTGACAAATTTTGTTTTTGACGAGAAATGGATGTCAGCCACTTGCTCAACCTATTAGGTCTATACCCTGACACCCACAAATTGAAAAAAAAAATGTGTACTTGCCAGACCAAGGATTCGAACCTGGGACCCACGGCGTTATAGTCCAACGCTTAAGTGGACGTTCTACAGTATTGGCCTTAAGAATTGAAAATATGATTTTTTTATATGTGGTCCATAATATCTGGTCTACTAGTATAAAAAGGTCGTGTCAAAGTTGTTTGTGTCAATAAATTTGCTCTATGACTCGATCCGACTCATATATCATCAGGGCTGTCGAAGACATAAATCATAAATATTTATAATTTTAAATTTTTATTTATAATATATATTATTTAAGTTTTGTGCATCTAATGCCGGGTCCACACTGGCAACAAGTTAAGTTGCTGGCAACCTCGTTAGATTTTACGATAATTATGATGATTATCGTAAAATTTCTTAAGCAATTATGGTAAGTATCGTAAAATTTTATGAGGTTGCCAGCAACTTGTTGCCAGTATGGAAATGGCTTAATATCCACTGTGGTTCACGTAGTGGCATGAGCCTGGGGTTAACTTATTCAGGAATTCAACACCCATGATAGATTTTTTTCCAGTTTTGGTTGCATTATATTCCAAAACTCTTCTGTAAAAATCGTTTCCGATTTTATAAATGGAAATTTCTCGGTATACATAGTAAACAAACCTACGAATAAAAAAAGACAAGAAGGAACATACTGATTCATCGCAGTAAAATCTGGCAATCAAATTAGCCATTTTGAAAAGCGACGATTTTGCGTAAACAAATATCACGTGGTCTGTACGTGTGCGGCAAACTTAGAATGTGTTTGTAATTTTGTGTATTTTATGTTTGTGTATCACGCATTGTCGGCCATATTTGCCGGCCTTTCTGATTGCCGTGATTTCGACGTGCCCTAGAAAAACCATTAAAAGTCTGAAAATAGCGTATTAAGTTTTATTAGCTTTTTATAATATCATATTTTTTGTGCATGTCCTGTAAAAATTTCAGGTCTCTAGCATAAAAATTGACAAAGTTAGGTTTTCGACGATTGTGCAATATATCAACATATTGCGTCGACTAAATTTGTGTTCACAGAAATTTCCGAAAAGTATAGTCATATCTAAATAAACAACGTGTCGTGCGCTCTTTCTTTCGAATAAGAGGCTCATAATACTTGCTATTACGCTCTTTCACGGATATCTGAATAGACACCATGTTTTATATTGATGTATCACATAAGACTCGTAATTTGTTTTGGTATATCTTCGAAAAAGATTGATATTTTCAGAATTTATACGCATTAATAATTAAAAACTGGTCAGTAGTATCATATCCGAATGTGAAAATATTATATTACTTAATATAAAATAAATTCCTCGTAGAAAACAAATTAATTTGCATTAAAATTTGTGAAACTATATTATTTCATCACCTGTTTCTATTCACTGTGGTAAAGGCCTCCTCACGCTTTCTCCATTCTTTTTGGTTATTTATTTTTCACGGGCACGTGATTTCATCGAACTTAAATATCTTGTCAATATAGCATATTATTATAATTCTAATTATCTTACGTTTCTCTAAAACTACTGGATTATTGCATTCATTCAGCGGTCGTTTCATCTGCGATATATTATGTCCGGCCCATCTCAATTTAAGGGTTGGACATACCTAAATACGCCGCAGACTCTTGATTGCTCATTTATTCATTCGATCCTTTTTCTGTATTTGTGTGTGTTCGTCAACATATACGTCATTATTGTGACAGATTGTAAGAATCTTAATTTTTCGGATTTTCTGTTAATTAACAAGACATACAAATTTGAATGCTTACATTGGAGACTGAAAACACACGTTGACTAAACACCCTGCTATTTAAACTCAACAAAAGGTTCAGTTCAAACGTTTTATGCACTCTGACGATAATTTCGATACGTATTATACCACCATGTATCCTAGTAGGAAAACATAATATACACTAATAAAATAAATTGCTCTTGAAATTATTACAAATTCCTACAAAAATAGTCGGTGATGTTATTTCTAAATTTGACAATTTTTATTATTTAATAGAAAACAAATACCTAGTAAAGATACTTAATTTTTTTATTTGTGTAATGGAATACATAGTAATTTTAGACTGATATTTATGACACAAACAAGTTAAATAGGTAATCTTTTTTATGACACTTCGAAATAGTGAGTTTTTACAAAAGACCGATAAAATTTTGTGGGAATATTACCTTTTTATAATAATATTATAACTTCCGCTAAGATCAAAATAAATTCAAACATTAAATTATTGAATGTGGGCCTAAGTACAGCACATGTACATAATATTTTTGCAAATATGACAATGTAGCCAGTATTGTTATTATATTATCACTTTAAATATGTCTCGTAGACAAAATCATTAAATTTACTCACTTCTAAGTATCCTGGGAAAATAATTTTATTTGGCGGGATGTTCTAAAAGGATTAGGCGGGCTTTCACAGAGACGCATTTATTGGCCGCAATAAAACATTAACAAAAATATACAAAATGCAGTCAAAGAAGCATTTATTCGTTTCTACATAAATATTGAAGAATTTCTTTTAATTTTAAATTTTTGGGCTCGGTGCCTTATATTATACCTATATATTATTAGAAATTATCGTGTAGATGGTGAAATGTACACAGAATAATTTCTTCGTTTAACTTTCCCATTGATTAGTGACTGAGAATTTTTATCATTAATTACAAATAAGTATTAAGTACCTACCTATGTAATCTTTGTGTTTATGACTAGTGACCTAATTGGTATTAATTTATATGATTTTATGATCAACGGTTTATAATTATCGTTATTTTCTTTAAAATTTAATTAGTACTTATACCGTGTCTGATCGCGCAAAACATATATTGCATTTAGCATCGGGTGGACTTCAAAATAAATTATCAATTAATTTTGAAAAATCTAGTAGTGGTGAGAGTGGTAAGTACATACATTTACATACTTTTTACTTATTGATTATGATTGTTTTATTATTATGAAAGTTATTAGCTATTTAATCCTAGTAAAATTGGACAGAGTTTACATTTTGTTTAATTACCTAAATAAAAAATAATTAGATATAAATGAAAATTAATATTAAACCATGTTTCTTTGAAAGTTCATAATGAAACGCTTAGATAATGATATCCACTATTTAAAGAAAGTACTATTTGATAACCAATTAGCTTATGTTAATATTAAGTTGATTAATTTATAAATTTAATGCATAACGCAATGATTGCTGGTTTGCGCCAACCCTCTAAAATAATTTAATTTTGTGCATTTCTTCATTGTAATTCATACTTATCTGTATTTTTATATATTTAACTACTTTACTATTTAAATGAGATATTTTATGAATATCTACCAAATCGTGGTATTTAATGTGCTTGTGTATTGATTTACAGATTATACTTGTATATTGGATGAAGCAAGTGGCGTATTCTGCAATGTGAAAAACATGGTGAATGAAGAATCCTTTGACAACGATGAAGTCATAGGTAAGCATAATATGATATAACCACTATAAAAACGTAAGACTATTAAAATATTATTCGATTCTTGGTGAAGAGACTGTGTGTGTATTAACCACTTATTAAAATATAATACAATTTATTTAATATTATTTGACATAATTTCACAACAAATTGGACCGTTTTTTTATGCTTCAATAGAAGTTTTATTTTTTTAAAGATTTTGTGTTGGTTTATAAGTTTTATAACACTATCCAATCAAAGTAGAAGAAACTAACCCTCATAGGTAGTAAATTATGGGGAATAAGCATTTGAATTATATTGCGTTTTATATTGATAAAACCTATTTTTTTGTTAAATATGTAGCAGACGATCTATGTATTTTCTGAATACCACGAAATATTGAGATGTTAGAAAAGATTTAAGTTTTAATATTTCTGAAAAATAAGCAATTCTATAAGGTTAGGTACTGTAAACTCATCTTTAGGAATGTTTTTTACTGGTATCACTCTGTTATCTACTTTTTTAATCATAGGGTATATACATTGGAGTATTAAATTATAATTTTATATTTTGTTTTTACAGATTCTAACGATACGACAGATAAGGATTACAATTCTAGCTGTTCAGAATACTGTCCCAGTATAATTTCGTTTACATCAAGTGCTCCAGATATTGACGAATATTTTAAATGCGCATCTCCTGATGTTTTGGATTACTTAATGGATGAAATATCGAAACCGCAAACTGATTCAATACAAACATACCGCAATGATTATCAAGATATTGCGATTCCGTCCACTTCAGTGCATTGTAATGACATAATCGCCATTCCAGAAATCATAATGGACAATGATACCTTGACAAATGAAAAACCAAATAATCCTAATTCGACTACACATGATGAAAATGATGTACGATCAACGTATTCTCCATCTAAAGGTGCAAAGAGAAGACGACAAGAAATTAATTGGAAAAAAATATTTTGAAAACATCAATCAATACTGGCTCCACATATATTTCGAAGGCAGGAAAAATAGTCGATTGGTGTATAAACTATCCCATAAAAGTAATAAAATGTGAGATATTTGTATTAGCATAAAATAATTAATAACATTATGATTGTTCTTTCCATATTTTTAATTTAAATTGTGTTATCAATAATCCAATAAAATTAATTAAATGTGATTTATTTGTATTAACATAAAATAATTATTAACAATATGATTGTTCTTTCCATATTTTTAATATAAATTGTGTTATCAATAATCCAATAAAATGTATAAAATGTGATTTATTTGTATTAATATAAAATAATTATTAACATTACGATTGTTCTTTCCATATTTTTAATGTAAATTGTGTTATCAATAATCCAATAAAATGTGATTTATTTGTATTAGCATAAAATAATTATTGACATTATGATTGTTCTTTCCATATTTTTAATATAAATTGTGTTATCAATAATCCAATAAAATGAATAAAATGTGATTTATTTGTATTAACATAAAATATTTATTAACATTATGATTGTTCTTTCCATATTTTTAATGTAAATTGTGTTATTATGTATAAAAATAAACATTTTTTCTCTCTCGTAGTTACTTGCGTTATATTTTAATTTCTTACATAACTTTTTTTATCCTTCCATAATTACTATTTTCCTGAATAATTTATATTACTTATTGTACATATTAACAATATTTATATAAATAACTTAAATAATTTACATTTTTTTTTGATTTTTAAAAAATTATCATACTTAGATACTTTTCTGTTATAAAAACTTCGTACAAAAAAACTGTATGTCAATATGTCTCCTTACTCTTTGTCATTATTTTGTATTCACGCTGTCCTATTTCGAGCTAAATAATGCGCTATAATGGTTGTTCCGTACAAGAGCACGATAACTATGGTTGTGTTTAATAAAATCGTATAGAGTAAGAAAAACGCGACGTAAAAAACCGTTTTATGCCAGAATATAAGTCTGCTGTGCGGAGTCAGTGATCTATTTTGTCCGCGCAAAAGCATGTTGAACCGAGTCAAAACATCAAGCGCGTAATATTATTCCAAATAAAAACGATTTTTGGTCATTATCTTCGCTGTTAATCAATTAATTACCATTAAATGTTAATAGAAATATATACCATAAAATGGTCTATCTGATTTACTTAAATAAGATTAGAAAAAACTCACTCATTTTATATAATGAATTTAATAGCGTAAATATTTTAGTTTTTTTCGCTCTCCTGAACATTTGTGATTTTAGACTTACACCGGTTTTTCCTGGGGCCGTCGATTTGTACACATCTTCCTTCCTGTCTTTTTTTATTCGTAGAAACAAACAGTATTTTTTACTAGATATTTGAAGTTGGCCTTGAATCTGTAATAAAATAATACACAATTAAAAGATTTTGAAATAGAAAAAAACACATTTCCAAGCTTTCAGCCGTGCTCACTCATGAATGTCATTCGTCATTTAGATAAGTATATACACATTTTGATGTTATCTTGCAAAGTGCGAATGTAATGTTTTCAAATAATTGATATGGATTAATTATACCATCGTATTATTTTCTCGAAATCATAAACATACTATAATAGTATTTGAGTATCAACATATGTTCAATTTGAATTGGGTTATAATAATAATAAACCCGTATATATATCAATAGTATGTTTGCTACAAAATCCACCCAAGTTATCAGTACGTACTTGCACAGGTTTGGTTAAAAACTATGATGAGATTAACATTTTAAAAATATTAATTCGTAATATTATTTTGACAGCCCTGTTTTCTGATCGGCGTACATCTTGCAGGTGTTTATAAAATAATAATAATGTTCAGCGGCAGACAATATCAATAATAATAATAATGTTTCTTGAAATAAAATCTCCGATGATTTGTGATTTTTGCAAAAAAATCGATTTAAATTAACGTACTTATGACGCCGAGATCCTTTTTATACTAAATTATATTTGAATGTCGGGCTCTTCAGCCCCCCCTTAAGTCGCACGGCAACGGTAAATATATTACCATCTGTATACCGAAGTCTATAATGTATTAGAGAAATATATTAAAAAGCCGTAGACAGTTTAAACACAATAAAAACATATATTAAAAGTGTAATTAATTATTGGGTTAGTAGGAAATTCGCTACAGTATTTTAATGAGTATTTGATTTATATGAGGGATATGGATGCTGTACGCACTTTTCGGGCGGCAGTCAAATAATTAAACTCTGCTACCATACACTGTCATATCATTTCTGAAACTGGGTCTTTCGCGAACATTGAGAGCACTTAGTGTTCATAGCGTAAGAATTATTAATTATTTTCTTAATATATTATTTACTGCGAAATTACTTTCATGCTCCAATTTTCTTAAGACTTATTAAACGAGAGATTTTCATAGCGGTTATAAACTGGAGAATATACATATTACAAAATTGCGTACTCAGGAAAATTAGTCTCGTATAGATTAGCAAGTTTCTTAAGAAAAACTATGATTTACTGATTGCAATATTATCTTGCTCAACATACTACAAGCATAATACGAATTAATAATTTTAAAATAATTTAAAATGTATATTTTTTGGTAAACACATTGATAATAAGATACTATGTTAAGTATATACTAATAAATTCAAATGGATTCAAGCTCTGTACTATTCCATTTAAGTCGTTATTTGCGACCCGGGTTTCGCCTTTCGGCATCTTCAGGCGCCCTGTACACTCACCAAAGGTAAACGCACACTGACAACGAACTCTCTTTACTCTATAGATAGGGTTTTTACTAATTAGGTTTTTTATTGACACTTCAAATATTCATAATTTGTTTATTGTATTTTTTGTAACTTTTGATTTGATAGGTAGGTAATGTAGTTTTTACCTACTTTATTGTATTGCCCTATTATATAAGCTAGAGTAAAGAGAGTTTGTTGTCAGTGTGTGTTTACCTTTGGTGAGTGTACACGGCACCTGAAGATGCCGAAAGGGAAAATACGGGTCGTAAAAAACGACTTAAATGGAATAGTACGGAGCTTGAATCCATTAGAATTTAAATTCAAATTCTATCAAGTACCTTCGGTCGATGGTATTAATATTATATACTAATAGTTAATTTCGTTGTTATTAAAAATGACGCAGGTAGATCAATTGGTAGAGCATCTTGGCCGGAATCTGATGGATGCAAATTCGAGTCCCGCTGGTCGTCGTATTTTTATTTAATAAGTATTTTTCTGAGGTTTTTGAGAATCAATATCGTAATTGTGCTGTCTGAACAGTATTACTAGAGACCAGTGCTCATTTTTTATTATTGGGCAGTCGTTGATGACATGCGACATTATTTGAGAGGTGTTGCTATCACACAAACAGCAGTCATCGTTATTTAGTTTGAATCTATTGAGAAAGGCTTTGTTAATTTTATTGTGAAACTATTTTTTCATACTTTCAGCCAAATTCTTTAATTTTCGGTCAACGAGGATAATTCTAACGATTTTTTGGAAGACACAACTACATAAAACGAATGTTTAATAATAATATGTAATTTTATTTCATTCGAAGAACGTTCATATATTATCCGTCGATACTTTTCAAAAAAAACTGTCAATGTTTTATAGGTTTTCTATTCAGTAGTTGGTGACCCATAGGTTGAGAACTTAACAAATAACTCCATTCACATTGAATATGAAAAAGAGTAGAAATTTTTATATAAACTGTAGAAAATATATACCGATTTGTATTATAAATTGCTTCTTTCTTTTCTTTTCTTTTCTCTTTCTCACCTCATATTATTTTAAGCGTGATATTTTCAAGAAGTTTCTTTTGTGATATCAGGAATACAAGAACATACGCGTAGTCTTTAACCTGTTCAAGTTTCATTAATATTGTATCAATAGTTTCTTAGTTATAACCGCACAAACGGACAGATAGGTAATAAATATATCGACTTTGGAAAGGAAAAAGGGCGTAATCCACATAAATCAAATTTTACAGGAGCACAAAAAGGAGGTCAAAATTAAAATATAAAATAGACATAACATTCAAGTGCATGATAATTAATAATTTGATTTTTATATCCCTAATCTGATATTAATTATTGAGTTAATTAAAAAAAAAAGCGAAAATTAAAACGATGGTTAAGTCGTTTTTCTCAATTCACTTCCGTTTTTTTTTTATTTGTGGGGTTCGATGTGTGAGTTACCACGGTGGGAGTCGTTTGACAAGTCGTAGGTCATGGTGTTGAGAATGATGATGAATAAGTCGAAGATGGATGCAGGGGCGAGTTTTATTTGCAGCGCAATGGTCGGTACAATAGTATGTTACAATACTTAGAATACCCATGATAATTTTCCGAGGTCCGAATCTCGGTACAATGAGATGTTGTGCGAAGCTCTCTATATAGAGCCTGAGATTCTAACAGGCCGAGAACTTATATTCGAGTGACATTTTTGATGAATTATTATTAGGTATTTATACAATCAAAATAATATCTAAGCGGTCATTAATTTTTAGTAAATTTAGTAAATAATTATTTGATCGAGTTAGCGACTAAATGGCACTTGCGTCAATGGACATACGAGTAGCTGGGAATTTATTATTGCGGTCATATAATTTGACGCTACGAAAAATAGATATTTAATTTGTAATTCTATATCTCTACAAATTTATAGCTAAATTTAGATAACAAATCGGCATTTGCAGCTTAAATTCTTTGGACACAACGTGTATTTAGTTGTGTACCTACAACGTTATTATGCAATAAAACCTATTTTGAAAAGACTGAGGGTTACCCTCTTTTTTCTTTTTATGGTCGATATAGATAGTGTAGAAAATCATAAAGGGAAGAAATGAAGTGACAACACTAAACGTAAGTTTTCTGATTTACGATAAATTATTTAACAAAATCTGTCATCGATTGAATCGAAAAATAAAAGCAGATGGATTTTCGGTATAATCAATACAATAAGAAGATTAAATTTTCACCAAAACGTGATTAGCTGACCCTTTTTTGACGTATTTAACCAGGTTTTGAATTAAAATTATAAATAAATCACATCAAAAGTTTTCAGGGCTTACGCTGACAGCGGTTATGTCTTTGTCAAATACTGGAAATATTTTAGAAAATGTGAAATTTCCTGAAAGGTTTTTAATCCTCTCAAAGTCTAAAATAAAAATAAAATAAGTGATATTCCAGTCATTTAATAATGGAGAAAGGTAAAAATAAAATCGCCGGTGTTCAAGCTACAACAACTAAAGCCTCTTACGCACTGTATATGGTCTCCTACAACCTTGGTTGCTAGCATCCAGAAACCACGTGCGTAAATATTGATTTCCTTTCTTATGCTTTATGGTTACTGTCAACCTAGCTGTTAGCGACTGATTGTCAGTGCGTAAGGGGCCTTAGCCGACAATTTTACGTAAAATGTCAAACCACCAAGTTGAATGTGAAAATATAAAATTATGATTATAAAGTATGCTTCTTGTTCGCTGTACTTACCTGGTAATATATTAAAACAATTGACACGGTCAGTCATTTCACGAGCGATTTTAAGCTGCAAATACATTTTTGTATTATATGAATGCTTTAATTTCGGAATACCAACTGCCTGTTCTACACGAAACGTCTCGTTGATCCACTCGGCGAGATTTTTTCGAGGTGAAGGCTCCAGAGTGTTCTTTACTCTTGCATGGTGAATGTCATCGAAGTTGCCACTGGAGATTGACAACTATAATTTAAGATGCGGCGACTTAGAGAACTACAAGTTATAGTTATTGATAGCTAGTGTTTTTTTTTGTGGGAGGCATCTATGGTTTCTCGATACGTCGTTAAAGCTAGATATACACACCGACAAGTATAGCTTGACGTATGGTGGAATGGAGAACTGATAGCTCACAATATGCTAGCAAGTTACAGTTACTTAGTTAGTATGCCCAAGTATCATCATAAAATGTGTAGTACTTAATAATTATTATTCGCTATTGACAGATAAATAATATAGATGAAAATAAACTATACCTCAGTGTAATAAGAGTCAAATTATAACCCATTCGTAACATGCAAGTTTCCGTGTCCGGAAATTTGTACATATATGCAGTTCACCGTATCACACTTCACCGTGAAACATTGTATCGGAAATATATGGTCATATATTAAAGACCGTCCGACCTCTTTGGGTCGTATAGTACAGAGATAAAATCGTGTGTAAATAAAACACGATTCTTGTCAGTTTATAGCAGTGGTCCCAAACCTTTTTATCGCCGCGGACCGGTCAACGTTTGATAATTTTACCGCGGCCCGCTGATGAGGGGCCGTTAATTGTTTATATTTTAGATTGTTTTGATTTAATAATTGTAATTTAATTGTATTTAAACTTGCCTTCAAAATACAGTGGCACTAAAAATAAATATAAAGTGATTTAACATTTTAACTCACTAAAACGCTAAATCAATGAGAACCCTGAGCTTGTTTCTTTGCAACGAGACGGTTCCATCCGGGGGTAATAGGAGACAATGACACCCGAAGTGTGTTGCTTATGTCCAGTTTATTCCGGTGTTTTGTTTTGGTTGCTGTCATTGCAGAAAATCCCGCTTCACAGAGATAGGATGTCGGGAATGGCAATAGGGATTTAAGTGCTGTGGTGGCAATCTTCGGTTAACCTCTCGTCCATGGAAAGTCGCACAAACCCGAAAGAAATACACCACAGTAAATAAAATGGAAATAATTTAATGTTCCTTGGGCGGCCCGATACCATTTGATCCACGGACCGGTACCGATCCGCGGACCGGGGGTTGGGGACCACTGGTTTACAGGAAGCCAGCGACAAACATATTTTGAAAATAACCGTTAAACTAGATTATTTGTTTGGTTAGTTTAGGTTAAGTTAGGTTAGGTTAGGCTAGTTTCTTATCGACGATCATCTCTTTCCGATAAGAAAGCTCACGGCAAACTGTTCTACGGTAAATGTAATACGTACAATTTAC
Organism: Rhyacophila brunnea; assembly: GCF_057557595.1. NCBI lineage: Eukaryota > Metazoa > Arthropoda > Insecta > Trichoptera > Rhyacophilidae > Rhyacophila > Rhyacophila brunnea. Next base: position 9,287,115 of record NW_028232816.1, on the reverse strand, counting down.
ATGTAACCGCAAGTTTTAGGGTTTGTCTTAGTAACTTATTAACATCGATGTATGAATATAACATTGTATTATGATAACTTGTGGTCGTAAATCAGAAGGGTAGTTAAAAGCTTGCTACAGATTAATTCGTAATGGAAAATAATTTATTTAATTAAAATATGTTTTAATATTCATTTATATATTGTATTTAGGTACTGTAATCCAAGGAAAGATTAATTTAACGTCTTTTAATAAATGAAATATAACATTTCTTTCATTTTAATGATGTATTTTTTAAATTAATTTTTAATTTTAATAAACTATTTTTTTTATTCAACGAATAAGACACAAGATTTCAGAATGTAACATTCTATATTATACTGAATATACACAATTTGAAAACATCTCATGCATATACACACTAAAACAAATCGTATATGTAGAAAAAAAATACGAAGCACGGTGGGACATGAACCTGTATCTGCTGGATTCGCGCCAGTATGTTTTACCATTAAACTACGGGCGCCTTAGATAATTACGACGATTTCAACTAGTAGTTGTTACATGAAATGCTTATCGAATTCCGTCGGGCGTCGTATTTTTTTTTTCTACATAAACGATTTCTTCTAGTGTGCAGCTAGTGTGTTGTAGTAGCATGAGATGTTTTCAAATTATGTATATTATTTATTTTTAAATTGAAAACTAGTTAAAACGGAAGAGTTTTAATTAAAAGTGCAATCTTCAAGCTTTGTTATTTTATAATTGGTGTCTATTATAATAACCAATAATCTAGTTTACGCTTGATCGTAATTTTAAAGTGAAATTTAAAAGTGAAAATATTGACATTGGGAATTTCAATTTTATTGCTTACTTCGAGATGATGATTTTGATTGGTTTTCTAAGTAAGGAGCTAAAATCTTCTTAGCTCTTTCAACCATGTCTTAAAAACGTTCAAAAATTTATACAAAACATAAAATAAAATAAATTTTACAGGTAAAATCGGAATTTATACGACATTTTAAAAATTGACACGAGCGGCTTAGTAAACCTAGACGGGTATTGTATACTGTTATAGATTTTTATTATAAAGAATAGAGCTGATAGAAAAAAACTCTATACCTACAATTCAAATCTATACAATGCAAAATAAAAGAAAAAGTGTTGCGTACAGGACTTGAACAAAAACGAACCATAAGTGCGAGTGAGAAAGTATTCCGCACGCTTATATCTCCTGCAATATGCGTTAGAGTAAGATAGATTTTCTACGGCTGAATTAAATATTTTTTGTACACGTCACCTGTAAATATTAATTTGAATGACTATATATATATATATATATATATATACTATAATATATTGTAATATATTGTAAAAACCTTCAATATATTATCGACACAATGATCAATGATATTGCTATATTGATAAGTTATATTGCGCGATTTTATTAATCGGAAAGAATGTACAATTATATTGTGGCAATTGACAGTTCGATTTATCCATGAGGCTCCCGAATGTAAATCGTCCAGTTTTCATGGCGTCCAATCGTCCAATGGCCGTTAAACCAGTGGTATCAATCAATAGTAATTATGTGTATGTTTATTTTGACGAAAATTGTTCAGTGACGTGCCTGGGTTTTTTTGATTCTCAGTCATGAAAAAAATAAAGTAATATAATGTTTTAGACTTTCACGGTTATTTTTATATCGTAATAGATTTTTGTATTTTCACCACGTGTACTTCTTTTTTCTTTCATCGACGTTTCGGGCTCGTTTAAGAGTCCATCATAATATCTCTTGATAATGGACACTGTGATGAGCCCGAAACATGAGGAAAAAGAAAGAAGTACACGCAGTGAAAACCCAAAAATCTATTACGAGACTAAAAGCCGTTTCACACGAGACACTTACCAGTGTCTGGACACCGGTATCTCTGGACACTGCATATACATATTATTATAAATGAACACGACACACATTTGTGTCTCCGTCTGAACGCTTCCATTCATGTATGTGTAAATGCAGCCTCTCGAGATACATGTGTCTGGACACCGGTGTCTCATGTGAAACGACTCTAAGTAGTAATGATGTCAACATAATGTATGCCATAATTACCAACCGAAATTGAGAAAAAAATAAAATAAAAATATTTTAATTGTATAAATAGTTAGCTTTAATATAAAAGAAGATTTCTCTGAATAATAATAATCAAAAAACAAAAATATAAATCGAGACATATTTATATTCCATTTAACATCTGAAATTCCTCAAAAACAAAAACTTTTCCACAAAAATTCCTGTTTTTTTTATACAGCTACTTGCTTATTCAAGCAATGCCTTTTGTTTCGTGCATTAGTATGCGTGCAAGGAGATAAAAGACATACATGTACATTTATAGTTTACCTACTGCAGTGTTTTCACAACTTTTTAAAGTAACGTGCCAATATCCGGATAGTTTTATTTATAATATTTTTTTCAAACGATTTTATTTAGGGTTTACAATAGTGATTTAGGTTTTTTACGTTACCGTGTACCTACATTTTTTATCTTGATGCCTTTTAAATATAATGTTTTCTCTTCTATAAACGTGTCAAAAAAAACTACAGGATACTTCGGAGACAAATTTGAGGGAGCTGGTATTTCACCATTATTTATTTTAGAACGGAGATATTCGTTGTCATTGCAATACTGCAAATCCTTTGAATGTTTTTTCAATATCACATCTCAAAGAAACCAATTGTTTTTAATGGTTTAAGTTTCAATTCTGCAAAGAAAGGTGCAGAAGGGCAAGTTGCTAGTGAACTGTGATTCAAATTCCTTTGCAGTATCTATTTTTCGAATAGTCTTTATTTAGAAACCCTCGATGTTTATCATGCCTTGGCAAAGTTAAACGATGCTGTCTAAATTCTCCTATAGTTGAAGTAATTAATTATGTCTAGGACTCTGTTTTAATTGGATGGGTATAAATAAATTTGTAAATACTTCTTGTAAATGAATCCATTTGGATGCAGGGCTTGAAATGGACCGGAGCGCGCTGTAGTACCGATCCTGGTTAATTAATGATTTTTAATGATTAAAATATAATTTGGTCATCTGAGCTAGACAGACAATGTAATAAAAAATCTAACACAATTCTTTTTATGAAATACACATACAAATTGATAACTATTTAAATATCTACAGAAAACTGTTGAGCGCTACGGTTGGTAATTTTTTCTATTTCGAGCGCTGTTTGGATGTCCTAAGCATGACCCCCACAAGGGGGGAGGGGCTAACAGGGCCCTAGCCTGGGGGCCCGGGGTCAGAAAGGGCCCGGCGCGGCAGGTCAATCAAATAAAAGAGATAAACGTACACCACAAATTTGTTTCACTAGGAAAAAAAAGTCTTCAAAAATATTATTATTTAATACTATGTGGTTGTAAAATAATTTTTAATTGTGTATCATGAGTCAACAACTCAATAATTCAATTGGATGTACGTATTAAAATATACAAAAAAAACACTAAATATACTTATACATAAATTTTACCGCGTACATCATTTTGGAAAACGCTACTGTAGAGCGTCAAACTGCCTTTATCCTTAGCGATAGGTAGGGGGACCGCCAAAGATTCTGGTTTGGAGGCCCGCTTCAAGATGTGGGGGCCATGGTCCTAAGAATAAAGTGATTTTGAAACCTCGTAATATTTACTTACTTAAATTGTTAGAAACATATCACTTCTCAGCAAAACATTGTAATTCGTCATGCCTTCAGTAAGCTATCTTCATTGTATTTGACCCTGTAATGAGAAAATATCAACATATAAATGACGCCCTTCTCTTCAGGTTGACCTCAACATGACCCCCGGGAACCCAAGCTTTATGGGTGGCAGCTTGGCGGGTCAACAAGTTGAATGAGATAAGCACACCCCACAATTTTGATCTAATAATAGGAACCATGGGCTTCCGATGAATATCAGTTAGAGAACTAACACTACTTACTGTAGAAAATACACTGCCCTTAACCTAAGCGATCACCATATTTAAATGAGACTTCTTCATCAGTTAAGATGCCCCACCTTTACATGTGTATCTTACTTCACCGACTATTATTGTATTCAATGTCTTCCAAAGATCAAAAGACCATTCGTGCCCTAGTGAGACTTCTTGTATTGACACTATCCATGTATTTGTGAGTTTTTTCTAACAATAAAAATGCTTCGCACGAGCAATACTAACGCTGCAGGGCCAAAATTTTTATTATATAAACACGTTTAAAGTATTTTTTTTTTTATAAAACTTGAGAATAATTCCAAAAATTTCAAGAGACTTTGAGGCACCTGTCAGTCAAACGGCCAGTGGCGGTGCGTCTTGCGGATGTAAGATAATTATTTACTGTCACTATCAGGTATTTATTTTATTGTTGGAAAATTAATTCTATATTAACTATTCGTAGACAATTTATTTGATTCGCCGGCAAAATTTTCAATGATAATTTCATGACTTCAATGACTTTCAGTGACTTTTGGCAGTATATTAGGCGGTGATAGTAAGATGGGGAGGAGATGAACTAAAGTCTGATGATGGTACTCGTAGTTTAGGTGTTTATTTGCGAGTTTGACAGACGTACAGTGATAAAGTGATACAATTAATAGTAAAATATAACAGAGAGGTATGTATTATCGTCCGAGGAAATTCTCTAGCAAGACACAATGTAGAGTGAGTATACGAAGTGACAAGATCAAGTGAGAATATAGTGAACTATTTCGAGTTAGTAGTACGAGTGAGAAATTTGTTCGATCGTTATAGCCTTTTTATTTAACCCAACACGGTTAAAATAAAAACACGTGTATCCCAGGCTTTTGGTGAGATTTATTTAAACATAATGTTACTGAGGTGAAAAAGTGATTACTTGCAAGAAGTAATTTGACTTTGTGAATTTTGTATACAAAAGAATATATTAATATGTAATGCACATTTTTTTCCCTTTTATCATCGAGTCAGCGTTATTAAAAACTGCTGACAGCCTGTGAATCATTAAATAAATAAGTGGGGCTCTAATGCAAAAGTGACTATTTCCAAAATTGACGAAAATGAGTTAAGTATGCACGATTATACATTGGCATGCCAAGAATCGATTGGCATATTTGTTTTCGACCAAATCGCGTCATTTTTCTAGTATGAACTTTATTCTGCTTTATTTCAAAATTGACTATTTGTAGCCAAAACTGACTATTTTACATTAAACTAGAACACTAAGAGCGCGCGATTTAATCCAAAGTGCATTAATTCCATGACAAAAGATTTCCTTCAAAATTGAGAAGGTTAAAAAAGATGATGTCATGATGTCATGAAGCTAATGAAGTTCTTCACAATCCCTCCAAATGCGAAAGAATTTTATGATGACATCTTGGAGCTGTCGCCAAATGACATTGAGCTACCAGAGACAGACGAATAAAATTATTATTGTTTGAAGAAGACGAAGATTAATTTTATTTTCATCATTATTAAGCCATTTTTTTAATTTTTGTATTTTTCCTAATAAAGCATATAACTTATCCTTTTAATGTTTGTGTTCTTATTTTACTACCAACTGTCTCTATTAAATTCCAAAATGTTAAAATACTATGAGCATACAAATCTTACATACCAAAACTGACTATTTCCGGGAAATAGTCAGTTTTGGAAAAATTCGAAATGAAAAAAATGGTTTTTCTTAAATAACTATTAACACATTTGATGGACTGGTCTAATTTTTTTTAGGAAAATATAAAAAAAATACTGTACCTATCACAATGTCTTTAAATTGAATGTATATTTTAATTCTAAAGGTCTCTCATATAAAATGTCGATTCCTGAAAAAGTGCAAAAATGGAAATAGTCACTTTTGCATTGGAACCCCACAAATGACAAATTAATTTGAGAAATGGATCACACGAATCCGTAGACACCGAATAACATTGGAAAGAAAATATTATAATTTGGCTTTAATAGATGTGTTAAAAGTTACGACCAACATATACAACGGTTTAATAAGCAAGCAAAATTGCGTAATGAATTGAGTACATACGAATTTAGCTTTAAATAAATAGGGTAATTAACCAAAAAGTTTTTTCCACTATTATTGAACCTAACGACATGTAAAGTAATCATACCGATTAGAGGGTAATTTATTATTAAAAGTATACTTTTTGTTGTAGATATTATTAATATGCTATCATTTTCCATCACTAGTAAAATTCGGTAGTAAATCGAAAATGACATTTGAAGTTTCAAATTTAATATTTTCTGTAAATACAGAAAAACTCTGGACGTGTAAACTGTAAGAGTACCTACCTACACATTTTTAAATTGTATCGGAAATATATGGCCATATATTTCTGTCCAACCTGTTTGGATCGTATAGTACTGACATAAAATTTATATCTAAATAAAACACGGTCAATGTCGGTTTACACTTTACAGGAAGCCAGCAGCGAAATTTCTTGAAAATAGCCGATATACTGTATTATTTGTCAGGTTAGGTTAGGTTTTCATTCTTGAATTCATGAATTTTGCCAAAATCAGCCATTGGAGACTGTATAATATACGATCATCTCTTTGCGATAGAAAGCTCACGGCGAACTGTGCCACGATGAAATGTTTTACGCACAATTTACATGTAACCTTACAGGTCAGTTTGACAGTTAAGCAATAAAATACCCGTTAGAAGATTTTTTTTATTATCAATAGTATTTTTGAGTAAAAAAAATACTCTTTGACAAATAAAAACACTTCCTGTGACCATTTTTCATACCAGTATCATAGATTTCTTGCTAATTACCTAGTAGCTAGTATTTTATAAGCACTATAATACTGAATATCGTAATATATGTTTGGTTTTGCACCGCGTGTATTTCTTTCTTCTTTCCTCGATGTTTCGGGTTCGTTGCAGAGGCTATTAATTATCAAGAGATATGATATATATCTCTGTCTCGTTATATCTCTTGATAATCAATGGCCTCTGTAACGAACCGAAACGTCTAGGAAAAAAGGAAGAAGTACACGTGGTGGAATCCCAAAAATCTATTACGATAGAAAACGACCGTGCAAGTCTCAAATGGCTAAAGTTATAAAAGAATGCATTGTCGCCGTGTTCTGATATATTCTAAAAGTTTCAAATGTCTAGCTAGTCGGGAAGTTAGTTAAAAATCTTCAATCATCCAATAAAAATCTTGGACATACAAGAAAAAAAATGTAGGTACTGGATACACGAGAAAAAATTAGTACTGGACAAACAAGAATGCGAGCTAATAAAAACGTGGTAATAATCATCAACTTACAAATACGGAAAAACACAAAATATCAGTAGGTTTCTTGAATTTCGAAAACAAAATCAAAAATTCAGTATGTTGGCAAAAAATATTAGTAGATTTACTGAAATTTCAGTAGATATGGCAACGCTGCCACAGTCAAAAGTGCTTGTCCCACAGATTGAGAGGCGGTGACGTATTGAGCATAAACAGCTACACGTAATTACATGGACAGAAATAGGTGTATTAGCTTTACAAGATTAATTGCAACATGTGTGTGTGTGTGTGTGTGTAACTCCTACTGTTAACTGTGGAAGTTTACACACATTTATTTCTGGGACACACCGCATTCGAGTGAGATTTGGTTAATAATAAGTATTGTACCAAAGGAATAATATTATCTAATGTAATATTTTTGATTCAAAGTAGGTTTATGCAATCTCAGGGCTCGAAATAGACCGGAACGCACCGGAGCGCCGTTCCTGTTCGTGAAATTCTAAAAGATACCGTTCCGGCTCGTGGATTCTTTGAAAATTGCGTTCCGTTTCATATTATTGAGATAATATTGCATGTAGGTATGTAGTTTTTAAAGTTGTAAGAACTGATTTGTGGAAAAAATGTGTATATTATTATATTATATTATAGTCCTACAAGGTCTATAATATAATAAGGCTGTTCGGACTTCAGATGTGTTTACAAAAAGGGCTAAAGGGCTACAGGTTCAGAAACTTAAATTAGTAGGTCTCCGGAACCTGAAAAACAATTTGGAATCACAAAAGAACCTTGCAGCGAAGGAATACACAAATGTACGAGCTTCTAGAATTTTGAAGATAAGAGCCCAATTCTAAGAAAATTGACGAAAAATAAGTGATTTTGCAAAAATGAGTAGTGTACCCATATAAAAAAAACTACACTTTAATGTTGTATTGGGGAGGGGTAATGTGTATTAGCGCAGAGCCCCTTCAAGTATAAATGAAACCCTGATTATTCGGCATATCGCCCTTATGATATCCGAAAAATATTTAACATAATTTGATATTTTTGAATGATTATTCAGCGCTCCGGTTCATAAGATTTTCTATTACGAGCACTGTGCAATCTATTCTCTTCTATTCAGAGTGTCTTTCTTAATAACTGACAAAAATAATAATTTAACCCATTGGAGACAAGGTAGATTTTACAGGATCACATAAAAAGGCAAACTAATTACTAAACTTGATGTAACTTATTTATAAATCTTTTAAATATTAATAGATATTGAATTTTTCTATAATTTATTTATATATTTAACGTGCATTTTGTGTATCAATGGAACCAAGAAAACATGTAAAATATAGTTTTATTGTGTATTCTAAAGCCTTTTTATATCAAATGACAAAGGTTAAAAGTATATGATAGAATTAAATGATAAAAGAAATATATACTGAAACTGGAGCTAAATATAATATTCTTAAAGATATTTTTATTTTATTTATTTAAAAAAGGCACATTGAGCACATAACAAATTATTAATTGAAGACGTTCTCAACATGACATTTAGAATAAAAAGTACAATTAAATCAGCTAGAGAAAAAAAGCAAAAAAAAACATTATGGAAAAGAAATGAAATAAAAAAACAACCATAATTCAAAAAATAAATACAAATTAAACAATAAAATAGAAATTTAAAAACAGAATACATAATGCATCGCTAAAAACGTTTACATTTCTAGGGAGTGCATTGACCAGTCGCACAGCCCTCGCTATTGGTGCCTGGTGAGTTAGGAGATGGAGGGCCGTTATATGTTTTTTACTCTCTCAAACACCTCATACCTACCGAACTGGTCATTATTTTGACAAATTAAAATTAAAATAGATTTTATAAATGAAAGCTAAACCAAGAGATGTCACGGAGACTTGCAGCTTTCGAGATGTGGCTGTATAGGCGCATCCTCAAAATTCCTTAGACTGACCGGGTGACAAATGTTGAAGTTCTCAATCGAATGGGGAAGGACCGAGAAGTTCTACGTAGTATCAAAACCAGGAAACTACAGTACCTCGGCCACATTATGAGAGGACAAAAAAAAAGCATTCCCCAACTTGTCATTCAAGGAAAGATCAATGGGAAGCGTAGCAGAGGACGGCGCCGCATTTTGTGGCTTAAGAACCTCCGTGATGGGTACGAGTGCAGCTCCACTGAACTGTTCCGGATAGCAGACGACAAAGATAAGATCGCCTTGATGGTGGCCGACCTCTGCTAGGGGATGACACAATAAGAAGATAAATGAAACAATTTAAAAAAAATATTCGGACTATATATAACTAACACCATAAAATGATAGCTACGTCTATTATTAAGTAATTTCAACTTTAAAAAAAATCAAAATATGATTAAAAATGTTTGATTTTCACCATGTCCTGCATCCTGTAACAGCGGCGCCAATTGTCTTCAATTGGGAAACCTAGGGGTGGCAGGTTATATGAAAGTATGGTGAAGCAGGCTGGTATGGTGAAAAAGTATCGTGAAGCGGGCTGGTAATCAAGTTGCGGCAAAATTTCCACATTAACATTGTATTATATGGGTACATTATAATCAGCATCATCATCAGCCTGAATCTATCCACTGCTGGATGAAGGCCTCTTCAAGCTGCTTCCACTTCTCTCGATCCTGTGCATTGCGTTGCCACGTACCTACTTCCGCAGAACTTTATTATTTAATCGATCCAGCGGCCTCTAGGTCTACCTTGCGGACGTTTTGTATTTCTTGGATACCACTGGATGACTAGATTTGTCCAACAATTGTTTTTTTTTCGAGCTATGTGTCCGGCCCATCTCCATTTAAGGCTTTTAATAAACTCTATTACATCGTAAACCCTTGTCTGCTTCCTTATCCACTCATTCCTCTTCTTGTCCTTTCGCGTTATGCCCAGCATGCACCTCTCCATACCACGTTGTGCTATGGTAATGCTAATAACCAAAGTAAATCCTCCGTGATGCCCTGAATTTTTTTTAGCGCGTCTTTCTATTTCGCTATTTCTCTTAAGTTGTCGGCTATTGTTGGCCTGCTTCATTCAGTTGTATGAGAAAACCGATTCCTTGCCTCTCTTTTTATTTAATACTTCTATGTGGGAAATGATTTAAAAGCTTGTGTAATTGATTTAGGGACGAAATGACTCTACTTCATGGCATTGAACAATTAGCTGTACGTATTCATTGTTACATCATCGGGGATAACTTGAAAAATTGAGTTGACTTGATGGCGTCAACTGGACGCTTATATGATTGGACGATTGCCACCTTGGCGTCGGTAAAAATAAACTTATGTGTGGTGTTTATTTGCAAAAAATACAGTTGGATCGGTAGCTTAATTGATTAGTATCACCCATAAAATGAATGATGAATATTTGAATGTGATTAGGTATTTTTTTTCCTGTACCTTTTGTAATATTTATGTTTGTGAGGTTTTCCAAATATTATAAAAAATATATATTCAGAAATATTATCTTTCAAATAAGTATTGAGACACGGCAGTAGTGAGAAGAGAAGTTTACAGATGGCGCTGGTTAGTTTTTAAAATTCAATTAAACCCTGCCTATACCAAACCGTAATAGTTTAGGTATACTATGGGCGATCCGACAAAATAGTGCACTCTTTTTCAGTCATACTTATGTGTTTTCGTTGAATTAAGGACACATATTACTGGTGTTGTTTGTTTGTTTGTTAGTTTTTTTTTAAATTTATTAAGCACTGCCTAAACCAAACCATAATCGATAAAAAATATTATTCTATCTTACAAGAAATGAAAATATAATTAATATTAAATTCTACAGGTTTTTAAAAAAAGGTTTGTCGATAGCTATTTCGGTTGTAACACCATTATCAAGACTATTCAGATAGGCCGCTTGCCCTTGCTTAAATACTACACGTGTATAGATAGAGACAGAATACATTCTCTTACTGCAATAACAGCAATATTATGAATTTGTACACTTATTATTAATTGTAATATTATTAATACTTTGAAAACCCTAAGTGGGTTTTTTAAATGCATATCAAGATTTATCAAAATTACAGTGTTCGAGATTGACATTATTAATCAATTAAAATATTATAAGTATAATTGTATTATTCGTGTGTTTAAATTATATTTAATAGTGGCGACGAATGCATTACTTAATGTAATAGCTTACTTACATTACTTAAGGTAATGCATTCGCGTCGTGTTCTGATATATTCTAAAAGTTTCAGATGTCTAGCTAATCGGGAAGTTAGTTAAAAATCTTGGACAAACAAGATAAAATTTGTACTGCACAAGAAAATATCTGTAACGGACAAACAAGAATACGAGCTAATAAAAACGTGGTAAAATACGTTTAAATGACAAAGTTTAGTATGCACTATTTATGTCGGATCTTAACAGCCTACCTCCTTCCTTCGCCACTGAGACAGTGTCACAATCAGAAGTGTCAAAAATAGTATAGTATATATTTTTTGTCCATACAGATAGTCTCAATGGAGTTCCCTCGACCCTGGGCAGTCTACCTTCTCTTCCACATGCACTTCGCTCAGATCTTGCACACCATCTCCATCTGCCTCACGTTGTCTCTGGCAGTTTGGAGATACATCGCTATAAGGTAAGCAAACATTATCATTAGGTATTAACATAATATTAGTGGTGGTTTAAGGTACGTTTGACTGATTTCTAGTCTTGTATTATTGAAATTCAACAAATACAAATTACTAAAAACAAAAAAAAAATCGTAATATTTTTCTTATTATGTAAAATTACTTAGTTTTTTGGCGGTAGATGAGGTGATGGGAAGATAAAGTCGTGGTTGCTTAGAGGTTTTGAGGTGGGAGTTTATTGGCAATACAAGAATGAAATAAACACAGTAATACTTTACTAAAGATAACAGCGTGAGATTAAAATCGTGGGTGATGATGTACTGGCGAGATCGGTGTGATCAAGAGATTGATTATATTAATGAACGAGATACTTGATTCGAGTGGAATGATGGTTGACTATGTCGAGAGAAAGATTCGTGACAATAGTAGTGCGTCGCGTGACGGACTCGATGAATTGAGTGAAGATTCATGTATTTCCTTACAATTTATACAAATGCAGTGCATATATTACAAGAGAAATTGTCGCAATTAACAAATTATAGCAGACCCTACTGGTTTAGTTATGATTGAGGAAATGCTGATGATTATTATCGTTGTATTGTATTATTTTGACAACAAAATATACACATTAAAGTTTGTCACTCATTAATGCTATGCTGAGTAGTATGATTGCAACAGTCTTATAGCATTTAGTATTATTGCGTACATTTTTGTATTATGAAGTATTTATTCGTATTTTATGAGATGCTTGAAAGTTTCCTTGACCTTTTTTGTCTGTAATAAAGTTGTACGACGAGCTTTTTTTTATACTTAAAAACCTCCGATTGTAAAAATATATTTGTAACTATTTAAAATATTCTGTCAAAGCGAGCTTTTCGTATGCTTCAAAGAAAACCACAGTGAGTGTTCTTACATTAAAAACGAAAGTATATAAATTAAGCTGACTTTCAGTGACACTCCAAATGAGAAATACTTTTTTTTTTTTTTTTTTGTGATTTTACCGAGGCTTTGACTGCGACTCGCTGTCATATCGCCTCTTCTCTTCTAGAAGGGGATCCGTCGATCAGGTCCTCACTCCTATTCTGTTAAATAACTTTACAATTTTGCCTAGCTCTTCCGTCTTACCCACCGCCAGGACACCCTTCAATTCGTCGACATTCTCATAGATATCTGCAATTCGCAGCTGTAATCTGTGAACTTCATATTTGGGGCATTGCAGTGCTATATGTACAATGTCCTCTAAAACATGACATTCATCGCAGAGCTGCGATTCGCTTCTTCCCATGAGGACATCAAATCTTTTGCCCATGGTGTGCCCTGTTCTTAGCCTCAGTATTAACTTAAGCTCATTCCTCGTCAAAGAAGACTCTACAAACCAGGGCACCTCTCGTGGTGTTGGTAGAATCGACTTACTCCATTTCCCCTTTTCTAATGATGCCCTATGGTGAAAATCTATCCACATACTATGGCACATTTTCTTTATAGCCTCATTCCAGTCCAGGTTTTCTGGTATCCACTGATATGGTACCCCTGAATGGCCGGCTACCTTTGCCAGCTCATCTGCCCTTTCATTTCCCTCAATGCCCATGTGCGATGGGATCCATTGAAGGCATAGATCTCCTCCTCTATTTTTCTTGGCGTCGATCTGGTCAAGGATGTGGTATGCTATGGTTTTACTGTTATGTGAGCGAGTTGCTGCGGCAAGATGTTGTAAAGCGCTTTTGGAGTCTGTTAAAATGACAGCGGATTGCGCCGAGAAATCATCGCTTAAAGTGTATTTAATTGCTTCGTTTATCGCGATGAGTTCCGCCGTCATTATTGGTATTGCTGGGTTTAGCTTCCAGCTCTTGTTTATACCTACTTCTGGTATCACAAGAGCTGCTCCTGCTCTATTCTGATCTTTGGATCCATCTGTATAAAGGTGGCTCCATCCTGCGTACCTCTCTGTCAGCATTTTTTCGACACGCTCTCTTCCTTTATCGGATACTATGCTCCGTTTTGGTTTGTCTATTCCTTTGACCTCTAGTTGGATAACAGAGCTGAGGTCGTAGGTACCAACTGGCCTCCTCAGCGAATACATACCTAGGCATTTTGTATTTAATACCTCCCAACTTTCTGTGGCTTTTAGGAGAGAAATACTTAATGGATGAAGTCAGCGTACTTTGTGTGAAAATAATAAAAATGCACGAAATTAATTGATATAAGTTTAGTAGTTTTCAGCTTATATTTTATCACATAAGTGGGTAGGTACTTCAATTTATTAGGTCAAAAAATTCCAACACGTGTAAGGCATTTTATGGGCATATACAATTATAACATGTTAAAACGTAGAATTACGGTGGCATTTAACATAGATATGTAAGTTTTCTATTTCGGCGGTGGATAGGTGTTGCAGATGAAATACGGTAGTAGTTGTTCAAGATGATAAATTAGTAGGGGTGATTTTGTATAAATTGAAAGGACAGTGCAAAAATCCTCTCTTACTCATCGAGTCCATCACGAGACGCACTACCATTGTCGCGAGTTCTTCACTCGACATATTCAACGTCATTCCACTCGAATCAAATCTTTCAGTTTATTAACTCATTTAGTGCTGACAACGCGACTGGCCATTATATGGGCATAATTAACATGATAATTAAATGTGTTAATTAAATATTAATTAACAGGTCAGCAGAGTTAGTCAATTGATAATCAAGATATTCAAGATAATCAGATTGATAATCAATCTCTTGATCATATTGATCTCACTAGTACATCATTAACCGCGATTATAATCTCACGCTGTCATCTTTGGTATTGTATCTATTGTATTCACGTATCAATCAGTAAACTCTCTTCCAAACATCCATGCAACAACTAGGTACCTTTATCTTCATCTCATCATTTACTGCCAAAAACATGTAAAAATGAACTCCGTGATAGCAAAATATGAAATGTTTTGTTCTTGATAAAAAAATGGTAATATTTTTTTAAAATTTAATTAAAGAAAAACACATATACATTATGTATATTATATTCTCTACTGGGATTCGATCCCAAGAACTTCCTTATGGTAAATTGTTATCGTAAAAAAATTCCACTCAGCTAGGGCGCTCCATTAAGGATTAAGTGATTAAAAAGGCAAATGAAATAGCCGTTGCTTTTTAGAATAAAACATAAGTATCATTACGATTTTTCTCCTGGCCGTGGAAAAAGGGGAAAGCTGGTAAACTTTGGCAATAAAAATAATTGGACGTTTTTCTTATATCTTTCACTTTGTATAATTTGAAAAGAAAGTTTAAAATTAAATGGCGTTTCTAGACAAAAGGAATTCAGCACTTATAATAATTGAACAATTTATTATATCGTTTCTAACTCTTAGCCTGGAAACAAATCTCAAGCAATAAAATAAAACCTTAACCGGTGCAATAATTTAAAGTTAGCATTGAAGACTTCATAAATGACGTGATATTAGGTGTTTCACCCTTAGCCATTCTCACATTTTGTCACAAATCATTTACCCCTTGTCTAAGTCCCCCCCGTTTAAAAAAAATATTGCTTAAGTTTATCATAGGACCTCCTAATTTTCATAGTATGTTTATTATATAAGGCTCTAAATGGACCGGAGCGCACCGGAGCGCCGTTCCTGTTCGTAAAATCGATAAAATTATCGCTCCATCTCGTAGAAAAAATAATTTGACCATCTGAGTTAGATTGGCCATATAACAAAAAATCTAATACTTATTTTTATAAAATACACATAAAAGTTGATAAATATGACGTTAATATATTCAGAAAATTGTCGAGCGCTCCAGTTCGTAAACTTTTCCATTCGAGCGCTGTGTTTATAGGTACCCACCAAACTTTGCAAGTTAATGAGGGTTAGTAAATAATAGCCATGTAATATGATGCAATACCTACAGAATTATTCTAACTTGATAAACATAAGTGTGGGCCAGCAGACGGCCATAGTACTATGAACCCACGACCGGATATCATACATAAGCGCATCTATTCCATACATATACTGCTATCGAGGGTAGTTTTTCATATATTTATATTGAGATATTATAATTTTTACAATAAATTAGTTGTAAATGTTACATAAGTGCTATGTTTTAACAGCACCTCTCTTGGCTGCGCAAAATTTTAGAGCGAGATAGACAGCTTTGACTGTTTAGACGGCTTTTAGAATAAACCAATTAATATGATATCACCAAAATATATTTTTAAAAAGTTTATAATATAACAATATTTTTAATTCTTTGTAATGTGTATATCTTGTCCGCTGTATATGTACTTGCATTTCCGTTGAATAAACTTTAATGTTTTAACTTTCGTGAAAGCTCATTATTTCCCGATCATCTTCTCGCCATCTAGTCTAAATACATCCTTGACAATTACCTTCAAGACGACAGCCTTTAAACGTAACAGCTGTGAATACTACTCAGTAGTCGCACAGAAGTCCAGTCTTTGGTAAGGGGACGAAGGAAGGATGACACCAACATACCACATCAGGTTCATGTCAACACAAGTACCTACCTGATTCCTTTGGTTTCTTCCCTAGGGACATACCAGATCAATTTCAGTATAATGCTATCACAGAATATTTTATTCTTAGAAAAAAATGAGTTTGTATTTTGTTTTCTGACGTAATATTTATAAAACTCACTCTATCCTCTTCATAAAATATTGTCATATTATCTCATCCCTTTCACCATATTAGGATATGATGTTATATTATATGGATGTTCTATCTATACCTTTCAAAAATTTTCCTAGAGGGAATCATCTTATAAACATTTTACAGTACTTCTAAGAAAATATCGTTGAATCGTGTAATTTGTCACCCTGTTTCTAACTTGTAAGGGACAAAATATCTTTTGTAATGCCACACGTTACCATTTATCTGTATATTATATTTGCTCTTTTTGCGGTAGCATTGATAATATTTATCAATAACTATTCTAAACCATCAAACACTAATAGCCCGTTTATACGTGTATGGATTTACTGCTGGCAATCGTATTATCGCAGCCAAAACAAGAAAATGCAACTGTAAATACGTATTATAGCGCAAGTTGCAAGACTGCATGCATGAATTAAAAAAGTTCAGCGGGTTCTAAATTTTTACGCGATAGTAACTTTAGTATCTGCGAATATATACGCATGCGCAGTATAATAAATATAGTGGCGAACATTCATACAATTTCAAAGGTTTTATTCGATATATTCGGTAGATTAATAGTCAGATACCATGCCTAGATAGTAAGCGATGTATATTAGAATCTAGTTTGGCCAAAATTTTGTTTTAAAATATAATATATACTATAAAATATTTATATTTCGTATTTGTTAAAAAACGTTGTTGGGATTGCAGAGCAATCGTACTAGAGATAGAGGGCATTTTCCGGCTATACGAACCAATTTACCGTCCACAATAGAACCTCAATTTTACTATTATTAACTTACTTATGAAACGTTATGCATACCGTCATCTTGCTTCTCATTGCGGCTAATACATGAATTAAATGCAATTTATTAAAAATATTTCGCACTAACTTTATAGTTTGCACAAACGCATAATATAAATCAACTACATATAATTGCAGTGTGTGGCTTAAACGCATCCGTCAAATTAGTATTTACCGGCTTCACGTTCTAAACTTTAACTCATTTATTCATATATCTTCTATCTTACTCTAACGTATATTGTAGAGTTTATACTCGTGCTGAACGCCTTCTCATTTGCACTTATGTTTAATTTTTATTCAGACCTTGCTTGGGACTCTATATCTTCTGTATTGTGCTTTGAATGAAATAAATAAATCTTCACCAGGGAGTCAGTGTGTCCTATGTAAAAAAAATGTTTTAGGGAAAGTAAATGCAAGTTAATATTTTTCAGGCGCATTATTTTAGGGTTCTGTTATGAATAGACGAATTGTCTCTGAAAGATAATATAACACCGACCGTGGGTACAACATCTGTATTTGTCATTTTCTGCAAAATCTTTAGGACAAAGAAAAATTTTAAAAGCAATGGCTTTGAGGTACAGAAATAAAGAAAATCTTTTGTTGACTTTAATACTTCCTAGAAATTTATCTCAATTCTTGGCGTCGGAAATATCTTGATATTTTAATTTTGTAGATAACCGATGATTAATGGCTTGTCCTTATTTATAATTTAAATACACTGAAAATAGAGAATATTTTACAATGCTTACAAATAAATTACAAGACAACAAAGCATTATTTGTTTATTAAAACTCGGAATAACTTCATAAACTCAGTGGCGTAAATATGGTATAAATAAGGGTTTTGAAATCAGAGAGTAAAATAAATATTCAAGTGAAAAATCTTGTATCTCAAAAACTGTTTATTTCAAACTTTTGTTTAATACAGTTTTTGATTATGTTTGTCTTTTATCTGTTGTATTTACGTTATTATTTAAACATAACGTCGCTATAGAATTGGTTTCCCGAATATCCGTTTTTGTCGAAATCGACCTCTTAATGCAGAATGTTTTTTTGTATCTAATTGGACGAGAACCACCCCTTTCTTCAAATTGCTTTGTAATGGTAATGAATACATCATTCATATGCTGTAAAAATAACAATTTTAATATCTCCATGTATTTAAATATAGGATTATGAAATTTGTTTTTCGTCTCCTGAACATTTGGTCTATTCGGGAAACCAATCCTACAGCGACGATAAGTAAAACTACGTCTTTGTATTTATAAAGTTAGATCGCTAACTGTTTCGTCTAAAAATAGTGTTATAATAATATATTTTAAATAAATAAACATATCGAATCAAAAATTACATGCATATGCAAAAAAAGTCTTCTAATAAAAAAAATAATCTCTAGTAAGGTTTACGTTATACTTTGTAAATCATTAATTTATTCAATAATAATAAAAAAAAAACATTTACTAATTCCATTCAGAACCAACTTTGCTTTGTTTGATGACTAATAAGCATCACTCAGGAGAATACAGTGCTTTTTTAATGGTGGAAAAAATGCTAGGTAATAAAAAATATAATTAACAAAACAGTTATCAAATTATTATGAATGTATCTTAGGAGAAATTTATTTTAAAAGAGGCAAGAGAACAAAATAGTTCCGTTCGATCATTGTAATTATTCAAGCCACAAGAAAATGATGCCCTGCGACTGTATAGTAGTGAAATTAACTACCTGTGGACTAAATGTAAGCTACTATTTATGACATTAAATTGCAGTTGATGATAATTATTTTATTTAATAAACAATTTTTTTATTCAACGAATAAAACGCAAGCTTTGAGAATGTAACATTTTAAATATTGAATATACATAATTTGAAAACATCTCATGCATATACACACTGGAAAAAATCATTTTGTAGAAAAAATACGACACCCGATAGGACTTGAACGCGTATCTGCTGGATTCGCGCCAGTATGTTTTTCCAATTAAGCTACTGGCATATAAGTTAATTACAACGATTTTAACTAGTAGTTGGCTTTTACACACACGGTGGCCGCGCAGCTTGAGCGTCGGCTTATAACGTCGTGGGTCCCGGGTTCGAATCCTGGGTCTGGCAAGTACACATATTGTTTTTCAATATGTGTTTGAGTCAGAGTATCGACCTTATAGGTTAAGCTAGTGTCTAAAAACAAAATCTGTTAATACAAAGGCCCATAATAATATGATCTCATTAGGATCGCACATGGTAAAAAAATAATATAATAATGTTGGTTATCGGTTTTAGTATATTAAATTAAAGAAGGTATAGTGATTAAAAGTTCGGTATGTACCCTAAAAGTTTGAGATCCGATGGGTCTATGGTCATATCTACTCAATATAAATAAATTGAATACTTACTTTGAATGAATAGGATAGGTGGGTCCTATAGCTAGCTAACGGCTAATAGGGATCGGATTAATTGAATAAATTCGTGTAATTAAATGTATGGAGGCATGCTTTGAATTCAAAGGATGATTAATTATACATTTTCTTTGATTTAAACTATTCCTATGTGTGAATAAAATATACAGTAATTAGTACAAAATGTACCCTTGTGTCAGAGGAGCATAAGGTTAATTATTGAAATTACTCATTACATTTGGATTTATAAGTATAAAATGAACAGTACGGGTATTTATTTTATAGAGTTATTCATTTGTTTTTTTTTTTCAAATATAAAATGGCGTATGGAGATAACCAGATTGATTCCAGATCAATGAATTTCTCAGTTCTAAGCTGACGTGTCGGGAAACTTGTACGTATGCAGTTCGCCGTATCACACTTCACCATGAAATATTGTATCGGAAATATATGGCTGTATATTAAAGGCCGTCCAACCTCTTTGGGTCGTATAGTACTGACATAAAATTCATCTCGAAATAAAACACGGTTCTTGTCGGTTTAAACTTTAGACGGAGCCAGCAGCAAACAAATATTGAAAATAGCCGATATACTGGATTATTTGTTAGGTTAGGTTATAGGTTAGGTTTTCATACTTGAATTCATGAATTTTGCCAAAATCAGCTTTGAAAATTGAATTAATGTTCATATTGAATCTAATAAAATTGGAGACCGCATAGCCGCATACGGTGTACGGTATACATCTATCAGTGCTGTTCTAATAGAATTTATAACTTCCTTATAATATAGCGAATTGTAGGATGACGATCATATCCTCTGGGACTGTCCCCATTTATGTTAGTTGAAAGTGAAGAGCTTCTTAAGTCGGTCCAAACCTAAGTTGGACTGGTCGACCATTGCAACTTGGTATCTAGGGGAGGAAATTTCTCAACTCAAGCGAGCGAAAAGATCTTTTCAAAATATAGAATTGCCCGTAATAATATATTATCATAGCGTCCATAGGGACCTTAAAACCCGCTGGATAGACGAATTTATAAAGTTCGATAGATGTATTAGTAACAAAAATACCAGGGACCGAAGATTGTAGAGGGAACTAGGGGAGGCTTTCATCCAGCAGTGGATCGACCCCGGCTGATAATGATGATATTATATCAAAATAATTGAACATACATAATTTTGAAAATACTTCTGAGAAAATAATATATTATAACCAATAGAAAAAATCTTTTTTAAAAAAGTAAGACACCCGCAGGGAACGAACCTGCATGTCTCAGGTATCGCGCCCACGCACATAGACCACTATGCTTAAGTTAATAATTGCGAGTTAGGACAAATTTTAACTAATGGCTTTTATTACTCACTTAAGCGCTTTCCAAATTGAGCAACTTTTGGTGATCGGCTTTCGTGTTTTAAATAAAAGTAGGTATGTATTACTTTTAATTACTAGCCGACGTCACGGATCACTCCAAGAATTCTTGTTGTAACTTACTTGAGCTTGCTAATAACTTTTAATTAACCATTTTTTAACTAATTAGAATGTTACACTCTTTAATCTTGTGAATTATTCGTTGAATAAAAATAAATAGTTAATTACCTATATCAAAATATAAATCACGCACACTTTAGTGTGTTGCTCCTCTCGACACAACATTGAAAGGCGCCCAACGTTTATTACGCCACGGTATACGCCCACTGTGGAGACATGTCGGGTGTAAGATGGAAAAACAAGTAGGTATAGGTAGTAAGTAATTGTAAATGCTGTTACATAAAATAAAAATGAATATAATAACTGAGGAATTTAAAAACATGGTTTTATAAAAGCACAAACATGTTGTTCAGGTGAGTCGTATCAGAAATGGAAATCACTTGGATGATTGTTAATATTTGTGAAGGAGAAAGCAATTGAAGTATCACACATATATTGAAATAATTGGTCTAATATGGTCCAAAAAACTGACACGGATTCTATCAAAGAATATTTATATTATGTCAGAACACTTACAAATTTTAACATCAAACATTATTTTTTCATCGCATCAAAGAAAATATTTAAATTCAAACTGATTGATCACGAATTGGCAAATGTCCATTAATGTTGCCATTTGGAATTTTACCAATGTAGTTATTACTTATTACTAATAACTAAGTGGCAATTTTTCATTGTTTATCGACACTTACGAAATATACTCAGTGTTGTAAATTACTTAGTTAATACGAGTATCTATCAGAGTTAAGTGGGGGCATATTGTAACCATTAATAAAATAAATATCGTTTATAATTGGTTTAAATAAAGTGGCAACACTGTAAAATTGCTCAATAATTTATCGTAAATGTTGATACGTTATTAAATTCTTCTTTTTTATCAGTGAAATATGACGTTATTCAATTTTTATTAGACACTAAGATTTTATGATGACACGCTTTTCGCTCATATAGTGAGCTTTGCAAGTATCAGTACCGAAATTTTCATTTGAGCTTCTGCTACGTTATAATTGTTGAGGTGGTGAGGATTGAACTAATATAAATAGTGTAAATCGACTTAAAAACTACAAATATAATACTGTAACTTTTACATTACGATTTCCAACAGTAAATAGATTATTTTTATCAAATGAACGTTTATTATAATTATATTTTAAAATATTGATTTTCTTTATGTTTACTAATGTTTTTAGTATTTGAAGGAAGATAAATCAAGTCTAAACATTCAAATTATATACGGTTACTATGAAATTAATAACTTGGTGTCGCTTTTCGCAAGTGGACAGTAAATTTGAAGGTTATGTGAATTCCGAATCTAGAGGTATGGGGGCGATTTAACAGAATGCCAGACACTGACTTTTATGATGATTTATGATGGATCCGTGGTCTGGTTGTATTGTCACTCCCGCGGTATTGTTTGTTTGGGTTATCCGGTGCGCGGCACTTGACGGTACACTGTTTATGGATGATGTGATATTGGGTTGATGAATGATGATGATTGGTTATATGAATGATGAGAGCCGGTATCACGGCTTGGCAGGTATTCAGAAGTATCGCTTGAATGACGGTCACTCCATATCAAGCTGACCCGGCCGGGATCCACGAAGTACTTTTGAATCAGTCTGTATTTTATGCGGTGCGGCAATACGCACTCGATCTTATCATTGAGCTGACTCACGCGCGACGGCGGTCTTGGAGTACCTATTTTTTAGTCACGCTGTAGGTAAGAAACGACGGTAAAATTTAACAACTTGCGCAAGTCCACTTGCTGCCTATTTATTGAGCTAACTGAATGATATTTGCATCACGGTCTATAATGACCCGTTACTACCGGTCACTTGGTCTGGTGATAATAATACTGAGAAGAAAGGATTACGGCCACCACAATTTTATACAACCATAACGTAATTTTATACACTTTGGGATATACTCAAAATTAAGAAATAAAATTCACATAGCTTTTCATACTATGCAGTATTCAGTTACCTACGTATATCTTGTGGTTATGTGAAAACTACTTTTAATTCATTGTATAATTATGTCACTTGTACACATTTAATTCTCAGCACTTCTATTTCTATAAATATTGTATGCTAGTGGTAGAAAAGGAGTTAGATAATGCGTAAAAGCGATGGTTAGTAAAATTTTGTTATAATTGAGTAAGGGGGGTAGAAATTTTCTCCACAGATGTGTTAGTACAGCAAAAAGTACATTCATATAAATTATCTTTTGAGAATGAATGACCTCTGCAACGAGCCGAAACGTCGAGGAAAGAACAGGGTAGTGTACACGGTGACAGCCCAAAAATCTTATCCGATATAAAATAACCGTGAAAAACTTAAGCAACAAATAATTCTTTGAGTAAATATTTAGACTGTTTTTTTATAATAAAATAATTTTTAACTTCTTCAACCGTTCTTCTATTCAATGATGTCTCCCAAACTGTGTGCCGCAAGAGTTTCCAGGTGTGCCGCGAATGTATAAGTCTATGAATCTGTCATTTTGTCAGAAGTGCTGAAGTGAAGATGTTAGAAAACCTCTTTGCATCGTTTATTAAGTATTTTACATCAGTAGTTGGTTATCAAATTGATGAGTAGGTATACATTAACTGTTGAAGAAAATTTAATATACTTACTCGAAAAACAATATTGTGCACAAAATCTTATTTTCTGATCTAGCGTAAATTTTATCAGTATTTTAGATTTCGATTTGGAGTCAATATCCTCGATCACATATTACAACTTACTATTAATACCATGTATATTGATAAAATAATATTATGTCATTGGGTACAGTTCGGTTATGAGGAATACAGCGGAAAACACATTTCGAAAATACCCGATATACTAGATTATTTGTTAGTTTGAGTTAGTTTAGGTTAGGTTAGGTTAACCTAACAAATAATCCAGTATATCGGCTATTTTTAAAATGTGTTTGCCGCTGAATTCATCATAACCGAACTGTACCTTTCATTGTAAGTAATCAAAACAAAGATTTAATTATTTTATTCATATAAATTTTGAAAGTATATTTTTTTTTTTGGGGAATTTTTATTTGGTGTGCCACGAAACAAATCGCACCCCTAGTTTTAAAGTATGACAAGTCAAAAAACAGCATTCTGAGATAATTGGATTCAAAGATTCAAACCCTCTCAACTAAATCTAAAAATGTATGTACCAAACTGATTTTCTTGCTCAATGTGTATTAGGTCTTGTATTTTTGTATGAAATTATTATTATATTGAAAAATTATACAGAACACATATTTTTGGTAGTTTTTTTGAAATGTCATAGTCTAAAATTGGACTATTTTGATAAATTTTGAAATAACCAACATGCACACAATACAAACTAATATGAAACAACATAAAATCTCTTCAATATATTATGCATATCAAGTAAAATAATAAACGAAATGGTTATTTGAAATTTTTATTTCAAAATAAAATATCTGGAACAGGTAAACCATCACATACCTACCGAATTTTTAAAATATATAATTGTATAAGATTATGATTACCTTTTCAAGATTCTTGCATATTATGTAATGAAAATTATTATATAATTTAGAATTAATCAGAGTAATTTTCATCACTCTCTTCGTGAACCAAGTCATTTCTTGCCACTTGAGTACTATTAGCGACTTTCAAATTATTGTAAAAATCGTGGTACGTCATCGGTATTATTTTTTTTGCATATAGTTAAAAGATCTTGCCTTTTCTGCATGGTTATTCCTGGTGGCTCATTATAAGCTTTCTGTAAAATTATCATATTCATGTGAACCGGACGACCCGTCATGCGATGCCTTATATTAATTTCCTCGTAGGAAGAATGAATAAAATTGGAAATAATGAAAAAACTATACGGTGATTCTTTTTTCAAATGCATGACTTTGATTGCTTGCCATGTTACCTTCGTACCTACGGTAGTTATAACATAATTTTGTCCCAGCTCGTCAGACAGCAATTTCAGGTCAAATATATCATCAGTTGCCATTGCATTAACTCTATAAGGTTCATCATTCTTTTCAGCCATGGCTACTATAATGGGTATCCATTGAGCTGGTATGAAGACTGGAGCACTTTAAGCATTCTTTTTTTTCTTTTTCAATGAGTGAGTGCATCGCAATCCACTGATTTTGGGTGTGACCCGTGGTCAAATATTTTTGCGTTATAGACTTTATATTTTCTGTTTCCAATAATAAATACAACGCAACTAAATATTTATTCTTATTCTGTCCAGCATAATTATCGGACCAAAAATGCACATTCTTATTTTTTAGAATTTCTTTTTCAATTAAAAAATGAGTGTAAATACAACTAATGTGTGTAAAATGTGTGTAAATACAACTACCAATTTCATTAGAATCTCTTTTAGGAGTCACTTCGTTCCAGATACAACAGAACCCCTTTTCTCACCAATATCAAAGATTGTGAAATATGTTGCAAGTTTTCTGGTGTAATAGAAGTTTGAGACTTCACCATGGGGTTATGAGAGAACTGCAATTAATTGTTTTGCTTTTTGTGTATCATTTAAATTTGTATATGCTGTGCCATTGATCGTTTTTTGATTGAAAGCGCCTAATATTAAATTCTGTATTAAAGATCGTAGAATACTGAGATAACTTCACGAAAGGTCGACCATTTTGTCGACACTTTCCTTTGTATAGCCTATAGTGTTGCTAAATTTAAAGAGCCATCAATGAATTGTCTGGTAGTTAGTCTGGTGTAGCGTCGTGGGTCATAGATTCAAATCCTGGGTCTGGCAAGTACACATATTGTTTTTCAATTTGTGTATTAGTCAGAGTATGAACCTAATAGATTGAGCAAGTGGGTGACATCCATATCTCGTAAAAAACAAAAATCTGTTATTACAAACCACACCGTGGAGGCCCATATGATCTTATTAGATCGGACATGGTTGAAAGTTTGAGCTCTCAGGAAGTGGGAGTCTACTCTAGGAATGCAATCGATGTGATCTCTAACATATTGTTTTAATTCGCTATCAATTTTCTTACGATTTTTACGTGTTCCTCTGAGATCCTTTTCCATGATTCCATCACTGTTTGTTTTATTTATTATTGTGTTTATCAACAAACTACTGTCAAATTGTCAATGTTTTCAGAATGGCTAGTCACCAGTGTGACCACAACACAAGTTTTATTTACTTTGTCCATTCCTGACCTATGATAATTCAAGATGTCATAGTCTTAAACTCGCTAAAAATTTTAATCCTAATTTAAGACTATAACAACTCAAAATAGCATAGTCTTTAAATATCACATAATACTATTTATAAAAATTATAGACTATTCTTTCTGTCCTGTATTTCCGTAGAAATCATTTAGACTTGTGATAGTTTTTGACCAGATAAATAATGATATTTTCAACCATTCTGCATTATTAACTCAAAATGTCACTTTTTCGACTTGTAATAGTTTAAAACTAGGGGTGCGAAATTTCCCTTGTCCAGTATGTCGCTACGTAAAAAAAGTTTGACAGACACTGCTCTATTGCCTACATAGATATATTGTTTACGGAAATTTAATCACTTTGATAAATTGCACTGGGAATATGTTTCAGTAAAAAGCCGGAACACGGAAATAACAAAAATGGGCAAGGTGATTTTTTTCAAATACTCGTACCTAACATAAGATCAATCCTTTTTTATAATGTTAATAAAAACAAATTTTGGATTTTAAATTTTAATTATTTTTATTTGAGGTATAAAGTAGATATATAATGTGGTTTTCTTTGATAATATGAAATCGAATAAGCTTTTATTCGATTTTGATGTATAAAAGTGGTTTTGACGTTTTATATAAGAAAATCGGGACCGTTAAGCTGATTCGAAATTATTGTTTTTAATGTGACTGAATATTTAAAAATGATTGAAAACCAGTACAATAATTATAATCATGGCCCGCACAAGGGGGGGGGGGTGGGCTGATAGGGCTCTAGCCTGGGGGCCCGGCGAGGCGAGTCGATCAGATAAGTGAGATAAACACACATTACAAATTTGCTTTAATAGTTAAAAAAAGTCGCATGCGGCGCTGTTTTCTTTCAATAGTATTATTATTTAAAATTATGTGGTGGTACGATACAATTTTTAATTGTGTATCAATACTCGACATCTCCATAATTCTAGTGGATGTATTAAAATATACAATAAACCACTAAATAAACACATTAATTTTACCGCGTACACCATTTGGAAAACGCTACTGTAAAGCGTCACACTGCGTTTATCCTTAACGATAGGTAGGGGGGCCCGCCAAAGATCCTAGCCTGGGGCCCGTTTCACGATATGGGGCCCATGATTATAATAATAGTAGATATAATATATTCTTATAGAAAATTAGTTTCACAGTATGTATTTTTACTACAACTTTACTAAAAATACTTATTAAAAGACATCATTATTTTTTGTAAATTATAAAAAAATGTGATTGGGTCATATATAATATATTAAGTATGTATACTGTTCACTTCCACTTATTAAGTCAAAATTTGTGTTATCCTAATTATTTAATTAATAAATACCTGCAGCAATATAATCAATTAATGCTGGTTTAATGATTTATTTGTTTCAAAACTCAATAATTACCCAGTATTATTTAACCTAACTATCATAATAATAATAATTAAGAGGTGAAATTATTTAAATTTATTTTTCTATTGTTAATTATCAAATAATAATTAGAACTCTAAGTGAAAAACCTAATTTTGCCGGATTTGTTTTTATCAAAAAATGACAACACAGAAATCTTGTACACGCGACTACAGTGACTTCCTGTTATCGCCGAGATCTTGTTGTGGACAGTAGTTTAATAATTATTCATATTGAAAGTAACTTTGACGATTTGCTACGTGTAATACGGGCTATTCCCTTCCAAGTCGCTCCCGTACTGGCCGAAAACAGCCGACCCTAACTCAACATAAAAAAATAACGTTTATGTTGTCGGATTATTATAGTATGATCGTCTTTACTGCACTTTATTCAATTAGCCATTAGAAACTTTCCTCCAACAGGATTGTTTTTACAACGTTTTTATTACGCCGTATTCTTATATATCCGGTGGCTGTTTGTCCGGTACAAATCTTGCAATCGATTTTTAACTAACTTCCCGACTAGCTAGACATTTGACACTTTTAAAATATATCAGAACACGATGCCAATGCATTTTTTTAATACTTTTAGCCATATTTACGTAGAATTGAATTCATTTTCAGTTAATTCTGTTTTGTATGAAAAGTTATTTCGGAAGAAATCCGTAATATATACGTGCGTTACTATGGAAATCAAAATGACATTTCAGTATTATTTCTATCAAGTACAATTTTTTTTATTGTAATATCTTGTAATTATTGTTACTACAAAGCTGCATAGCTATCTTGTAATGACCAAATTTACACTTATATTAATTTAATCAAATAAAACACAGGATATTATAATTTTTATTTTAAATACTGCGAGCAATAATTTTCAATGTATATTATAACTTACGTATCTACTCAAAGTTAGTTGAACAGGTTTTCCTTTAACCATGTCTATTAAATTCATCACAAAGGAACAATTTTCATTAATTTTGAAGGTTAGTCAGTTAGTTAAAATTAAAATAAGTTTATTAACGGAGGATGCCAAAATGTTTTCAAGGCAAAGTCGCCTTAAGGATGGTGGTGATTGACATCAAATTCGAGTAAACCTTATGAATGTATAGTTTGGGAGACTTTCAGAGTATAATAATATAATAGTATCAAAGAAAAACTAAGTCTCTTACACACACGACAGAAGGAGAGTAGTGGAATGATGAGACAGGACATTCTACTTTTGACTGGGGCAATGTTTATTGAACGGTACTGAATAGACCTTGCGATTATAATATATTAAAACAAACAAAATCAGAGTAAAATTACTAAGTCAATTGAAAACTCCAATAAAAAGTTTTACCGATTATATTATTTTTCCAAACATATATCCCATTCGCTGTGGACCTTTTAATTAATATTTAATTAACACATTTAAATAATTTGCAGTATTAGGAGACATTTTTCGCCTACTGTCTTTCAGAATGTGCTACCCATCTACAATGAAAGACAATTATTCCAGATCATTAATTTTTCCAATCTGTCGGGATGTTTTATTACAACGTTTTTCTTAGCTCGTATTCTTATTTGTCCGGTGGTTCTTTGTACGGTACAAATCTTGCAATCGATTTTTAACTAATTTCCCGACTAGCTAGACATTTGAATCTTTTAGAATATATCAGAACACGATGCCAATGCATTTTTTTTAAAATACTTTTAGCTATCTTTAAGTAGAATTGAATTCATTTTTAGTTAATTCTGTTTTGTATGAAAAATTATTTCGACACCATTATTGATTGCTAGGGGGTCTGGGGTCCTAGCAACTAAATTATTAATATATACGTGCGTTACTATGAAAATCAAAATGACATTTCAGTATTATTTCTATGAAGTACAATTTTTTTTGATCGTTTAAGCTAGTCAAGTCAAGTTTATATGATTCAACAGAAAATTTTAAAATATTATGTATATAAAAAGTTCTTTTTATCTTGTAATTATTTAGTTATATGGTAACACTGAAATGACAAAAAATATCTAGTTTTCATTGCAGCGACTCTATCATCGACCGTATTTATAGTCCCCGAGAGATCATCTTGTTTTTCTTTTCTTCGCAGTATGTTAAACACGACTGATAATCCGCCTGCTACCACTTTTCAACACTTTTTGCGTTATTAACACGTTTAAACACGAACGACAAATAATTGCTTGGCGAGGGGAATGAAGAGGAAAGAGATAGGGGGGATTGTAGTTCTTGAAACGGCCGCGCTTCACGTTATACTTGCCGCAGTCTACAATTCGCATGTTGTTGATATAAGGAAAATCCGGGATAATTTATGAAATGATATGTGGGTTTATTTTCAATGTTAGAATGTGAATATTTAAAATAAGTAATACTCTTTTTTGGTATAAAAATATTTTATAATAATTATGATTATAAAACGTTGATTCTCGCGATGAGGAAATATAAGGCATCTAAAGACAAATATTTTCTTTACAAAGTTTACTGATTATTCAGGCTTAGACCCCTCTCACTTCGTGGACTTTCCCGCATGGCTGATAATGACCAAGACTCACTTCATCTCTCCAGCATGCCGACACTGTTCCTCTGCCTCGCCTTCGTTGAAGGCTACTCTTACATACAAATGTCTTGTGTGTTTATAGTAAAAAGTCGCCTGTGGTGTAATTTTGTTTGGTTATATTTATTTATTTAGAAAAAGAGTATTACAGCATTACAGCGAATGGGCCAATGCGCCATAATACAAAATAAATACAAAATTATAAAAATATCTTAATAAACAAATAACAACTAATAATAACAAGCAAGTAGAAAAGACAGCATGTGTATATGTAAATATTAAAGAAACATGATAATATATACATTTATAAATTTAACCTATTTAAGACGTTCACAAACATTATTATAGTTAATAAAAAATAAATCAACCTTTATGGTGCCATCAAATAAGTTAATTGCACGATACACAGCATCATGAAACATAACATCTGTCTTGCGACGAGGTATCTTGAAGATCGTAGAGTTACGAGTGATATTGGTGGGAACATGAAAATTAATATTTGCCAGTATATACGGATTACTAAGAAGTAAAAAGAAATGCTTTAAAAGAACAACCACTCTTCGGGTGGACAGGGATTGCATTGATAGCATACCAAGAAGAAAACGAATCGGGAAATTCATTTTATTATCATTATCATAAGGAAAGAATCCGTATGTTCTTAAGTAAAGAAATCTAATATATACTATATAAATTTCTAAGCTTTCAATCGGTCCATCACGACTTTTTTGTACAGCACCCTTCACAAGGAAAATGTTATTCTATGTTCTGAAGCGAATATATAGCAGATATTTTTTTTTCACCTTTATATATAAAATAAATCAATAAATACAATTTTGTGAACAATATACATTTCACAGTAGTGGTTAGTACGTTACATTAATTGCGACAGCTGTATCCAGGGTTAAATCCTGCCGGATATATAACGTATTGTGATAGAAACTAGATTGATATATATATACATTTAGATGCTCCCTTTTCTCCATGTTATAAATAGGGGTTGAACTAATTCCATTGGTAAGGCCAAATAAATACTTTCGAGATGTGGGTTTATTTACCTAGGGAAATAAAGAATATTACTTCGAAATCCCCCAAAGAATGGGTTTAAAATACTTAGGAATTTTATTCATTACTAAGTAACGAAAATTCAAATTATTTAACCACATCATGCTAATAATTACAAACAAATTTGTACTGTCATTATAATTATGACGAAAAGACTTTGCTGCCACTGAATAATTTGTGTTTTTTTTAAAATCTAATTTCCAGTTAACTAAAAATAGATTTATCTGTTAACATGTTTTAGTGCAATGATACTCAACCTTTTTTTTCTTCGTGCCAAATACATATATTTCTAAGGTAACGCGGGCCGCATCACTACTGGTGTGACGAAAAAAATCATGAAACCCCCCTTTTTTACTAAACGTTTTTGAGATTTTAAAAATTATGCGTGTTTTTTTTAATTAATCGTGTGCAATAGCAACACTCTTATACCAGATCTGATGTGGACCATAATGACAATCGTCTTCGGGTGTCACTATCTGTGTATCAAAGTCGAAACGAATCTCAAGATATACGAAATTCTTGATAATAAATGTGTTTCGGGCCGCACATAAAAGCTTAAAGGGCCGCATGTGGCCCGCGGGCCGCAGGTTGAGTATCGCTGTTAGTGTGTTGAGACCATGAAGCTATGTTACAATATTATTTATTTTTACCTTTCAACCTTATTTCACACCCACAATGGCCGCGTAGGTCTATCGCGTCGTGGGTCCCAGGTTCAAATCCTGGGTCTGGCAAGTACATATTGTTTCTCAATTTGTGTATGAGTCAGAGTACGGACCTAATAGGTTGAGCAAGTGGCTGACAGCCATTTCTCGTAAAAACAAAATCTATTAATACAAACTTCCACTCTGAGGAGGTCCATATTATGATCTTATTAGGATCAGACATGGTCGTAAAATAAAAATTCTCAGGTGTTCAGCTTGTAATTTGTGTACAGATTTTTTTCAGTTATTTCGAGATAGCCTGAGGTAATAATAACTAAAATAATTACAATGATTTAGTACTAATGAACAATATGTATTCTTGATACATGTGTAGCATATTAGTAGGCAATTGATGTCTCAATAAACGTCACATATGTAAACAATTATTGTCTTGTCTCTCTCATATGACTGTGATCTCTCCTCTTTGAAGAGTTTCGGAAAGGTTGAGCTATCATTGCTGATTCAGTTATTCATCAAGGGAAAGATAGAAGGTTAAAGATGCTACATTTCATAGTACATTTTCAGGGCCGTTATATTGAGATTAATACAATGATACCATTACATTAATATTAAGGGTGTATGTAATGCCTAATATTACGTAAATAATCATAATAATTACAAGATAAAAAAAAAACTTTTTATATACAACGTTTTTAAATTTTCTGTTGAATCATATAAACTTGACTTGACTAGCTTAAACGATCAAAAAAAAATTGTATTTGATAGAAATAATACTGAAATGTCATTTTGACAAGTTATATTGATTTCCATAGTAACGCACGTATATATTAATAACCAATAATAGTGGATTGGATTACGGATTTCTTCCGAAATAATTTCTCATACAAAACAAAATTAACTGAAAATGAATTTAAATCTACTTAAATATGGCTAAAAGTGATAAAAAATGCATTGGCATCGTGTTCTAATATTAACTAAAAATTTCTAATAACTAAATAACTAAAAGTTTCAAATGTCTAGCTAGTCGGGAAGTTAGTTAAAAATCGATTGCAAGATTTGTACCGGATAAACAACCATCGGACAAATAAGAATACGACCTAATAAAAATGTTGTAAAATACAAAGTATTAATACAAATCTGAGTTTAAAAAATGCACATTTTTATTTTTAAACTATAATAATCTCATAAGTATTTTTAGATGCTTAAAGATTCTTTAACATGAAAGTTATACATAAAATACTGTAAATACATAACTTTAAATCACCTCAGATATATACCTACTTGAAAAATTATATTTGAAAAAATTACGATGCTCGACGGGATTTAAACCCTCACATTTCAATGTTACAATTCATGTATTCCCTCCCGTTCGAATGATACATTCTCAAAATTCTTGTGAATTATTCATTGAGTAAAAGAAATGGATTATTAAAAATTGTTAGCAAGTTCAAGTAGACGTTATATCTAAAATGTTTGGCGAGAGCCGGGCGTCGGTTAGTAAATTAAGGTAATTAATATTCCTTGATTTAATACACAAAAACCGATAGTCAATAATAACGCGATTTGATAAGCATTTCATGTAGGACCTACTAGTTTAAATTGTCGTAATTAGATAGGAGGCTCGTAGTATAATTATTGGTTAATGTACAGTTGGCGCGATACCAGTGACTATACGGGTTCAAATCCCGCCGAGTATAGTATTTTTTTCAAATATCATTTTGTTCTAGTGGGTATATATCTGAGGTGTTTTCGAAAAAAAGAAATGGGTACAATTCGGTTATGATGAATACAGCGGAAAACACATTTGAAAATACCCGATATACTAGATTATTTGTTAGTTTGGGTTAGTTTAGGTTAAGTTAGGTTGGGTTAGGCTAGGTTAGGTTAGGTTAGATTAGGTTTGGTTAGGTATACCTAACAAATAATCCAGTAGGTATGTGCTTGCCGCTGTATTCCGCATAACCGAAATGTACCACGAAAATGGTTTAGTAAAATATTATGATAAATTGCATTTTTTATATGCGTACGATTAGAGCTCGCAAGGACGAATCGTTTCACACCCCAATGCTGCGACACGCGGTATATGTGCTACGCGTGATGATTTTTTGGCGACTGACGAAATTCAAGCCCTCAATTGCGTAAAATGTCATTTTCCCTCGCAGAGTTTCCGATAATGCGTTTATCTATTACATTATACAACGCCACCTTACGCAGTACAAGATTTTAAATAGTTTTGAAATTATCAGAGTTATGAAATACTTAAGATTCGCAGATGATATCACACTAATCGCTGCTGATGAAAGAGAACTCACAAAGCTGCTACACCGGGTATTGAAAGAGGGTCGCGAATACGGCCTCCTTATTAATAGGAATATGACCAAGTTAATGGTTGTCGATCGGGCTAACCTTCTACCAACAGCAAGTACACTCCAAAACTTAGAAACAGTGGACGAGTTTGTATATAGGGATCGACTATGAGTGAAAAAGGCCGGTGTGAAGCGGATATATGAAGGCGCACACAGATTGTCTTACCACTATATGGAAGGATCGGGAAATTTCGATTGTCACAATGATGCTTGTGCAAATATTAGTGTTCTCTATATTTGTATACGGAGTCGAATCATGGACCCTGAAGGCAAGGGAGCGGAATGCAACTGATGCCTTTGAGATGTGGTGTTGGCGCCGAATGCTTGGTATTTCTTAGAAGGAGCACAGGACGAACCAGTCAATCATCCAGAGACTGCAGATAATGGAATGGCTTTTGACAATATGTCTGAGACGAATTCTGGAGTTTTTTGGACATATTGTCCGGCGCGGACTGGGCAACCTGGAGATACTGGTGGTTTTGGGTGGCCTCCAGGGAAGGCAAAGCAGAGGAAGAGCGTCTGCGCGCTAGAGCGACCAAGTGAATAAGCTGACTGGGGGGTACCATCCATTTTGCCCTGAGAGAAGCGGAAAATCTAGAAGGATGGAAAGTCTTGGTCGCTCAAAGGATGGCAAAATTAAAAAGTGCGACACATCATACGTACCTACCGCAAAAAGATGAAGTTATGTATAATAATTACAAAATAAAAAGAACTTTTTATATACAACGTTTTTAAATTCTGTTGAACTATATAAGCTTGACTTGACTAGCTTAAACGATCAAAAAATATTGTACTTGACATGTCATATTGATTTCCATAGTAACGCACGTATATATTAATAATTTAGTTGCTAGGACCCCAGACCCCTAGCAACCGATAATGGTGTCGAAAAACTTTTCATACAAAACAGAATTAACTGAAAATGAATTCAATTCTACTTAAAGATGGCTAAAAGTATTTAAAAAATGGATTGGCATCGTGTTCTGATATATTCTAAAAGTTTTAAATGTCTAGCCAGTCGGGAAGTTAGTTAAAAATCGATTGCAAGATTTATACCGGACAAAGAACCACCGGACAAATAAGAATACGAGCTAAGAAAAACGTTGTAAAAAAGAAAAATACAATTTGGTAAATTTTGAGTTATTTTTTTGATGCTGTTGCATAATAACATACCTTTCACAGCGTCACGGATGTCATCGATTTTTTCAAAATATAAAACTTACCTATCGCATTTTCGTAAAATGAAATTTTAAAAATCTCTGAAACACATTACTAAGTACTAAATAATTCTACCGATAAATTAACTCATCTCTGGTAAAATGTTTGCAAATAATTTATTCGATGGCACGCCCTCTACCCTAAATTAGTTATCCTCAACCTTTTTGAATCTAACAGGACATTCAAAACAACCGTTAGGGTTAATGACACCTTTTACTATTTCAAGTTAATAATAAATATATTTCTTGAAAATTATTATCTTTATGAAGGTAGGTCTCTTCAAGTTAACTTAACGGTTTACTACATTTACCTTTTAGACGTTTTTTACCTCACGGGCACTACTGAATTAATCGAAATATTATCGCTTTTTCGAGGTATGTATCCAGCCTATATTAATAATATGTTTGAAATAAATTAAAATTCTATTCATTTTCATACTCATGTTTGTTTCCTGCTTCTCGCGCATTATGCCCAGCACAGGTAACGGGTGGAGTTTGTCTGTAGTTAAGATCCGCCATAAATGGTGCACACTAAACTTTGTCAGTCATACGTATTTGTTTTCATTGAAATAAGACAACATCATCTGTAAATTGTAGTCTTTGTTCAACAAAAACAAATACATATGACTAACACAGTTTAATGTACATTATTTATGGCAGACCCTAACAGCCTATCGCCATCCTCGCTACTGATGTCCAGCATGTATTGACGCATTTATTCAAATCCACACAATTTTAAAATTACAATAATTATTAAAAAAATATGTACGAATTTGGAATAATATTATATTAAGTATTTAATATTTTTAGAATAACTGGTTTCAGCATAATCAATTATAATAAAACAATGGAACTTCCGGAATCCTACCATTCTTGGATAGTACATGTGCAGAAAATTCGGAATCAAGCATTTCGGGTTCGGTTCTAAAATTATTAACGGGTTACAAGGTTCGGTTCTGGTTCTTTTTACAACTCTGATTTTAATGCACATTTATACATGGTATATAGATAATAGCAATTCATGACAGTAGTTGACGGCAGCGTTGGCAGACGTCCCGATTTTTGCGGAACGTCCTGGTTTTTTAAGAAAAATAGATTGTCCTGCGCGGGACAGCTGAATGACGTATCGGTTAAGATAATTTATTTTATTTTAAACATACCAACATCAAATTGTTGTACCGAACGGGTATTTTCTCAGATGAATTTAAAATGGTCGGATGCAAGAAAGATATGTTATATTGAATTGATAAAATGGAAATTACATATCGTCACTGTTCTGGCAGAAGACACTAATTCGAAAAAATGACATATTGAGTCAATTATACTAAAATGTTCCTTATTTAAAACTTTATCGTCTGGAAACCTTTTTAATAAATAAACAGTCTTTATTTTAAAGTCATCTTTTTTACGATTACTTAATAAACTCACATGATAGACCATTTCAAACATTTTAACAACTTCAAAGTCAAATTACTCAAAACTAGTATTCTCCAGTTAGTGTGTTCTGCCAGAACAGAAACGATATAAACCTACTCATAATATGCTGAATTTTACTAATACATTAAGCATTAGAAAGAAACTAGTCGGG
The DNA here is from genome assembly GCF_057557595.1 of Rhyacophila brunnea. Classification (NCBI taxonomy): domain Eukaryota; kingdom Metazoa; phylum Arthropoda; class Insecta; order Trichoptera; family Rhyacophilidae; genus Rhyacophila; species Rhyacophila brunnea. Next base: position 9,249,874 of record NW_028232816.1, on the reverse strand, counting down.
AATAAAACAATATTTAATAATGTTTAATATTTTAATTTTAATGCACAGTTAAAGAGTTTTGTAGTTTTTCGTTGTATCATTTATAATCGATATAATATGTAGAAATAAACATTAGAAATATTGAACTATGCGTTTTTTAGATTGTCCCGCTTTTTGGTCTTATGTCCCGATTTTTTTTAAATTTCACATGGTAAAAATACTGATTTGGTAAAATAATTATATGGCAACGCTCCTCTCCGTGCCCGGAAATTTGTACGTATGCATTTCGCCGTATCACTTCACATTGAACAGTTCTATCGGAAATATATGGTCGTATATTAATTAAAGACCGTTCAACCTCTTTGGGTCATATTTCCCGACCACGTCCGATCCTAATAAGATCATATTATAGGCCTCCAAAGAGTGGAGGTTTTTATTAACAGAATTTGTTATTACGAGAAATGGATGTCAGCCACTCGCTGAACCTATTAGGTCCATACTCTGACTCATACATAAATTGAAAAACAGTATTATGTGTACTTGCCAAACCCAGGATTAGAACCCGGAACCCACGTCACAATAGGCCGACGCTCAAGCCGGACGGGTCATATAGTACGGAGATAAAACTCATGTCTAAATAAAACACGTTTCTTGTCGGTTTACAAGAAGCCAGCGCCAAATAAATTTTGAAAATATCCGATGTACTGGATTATTTATTAGGTTAGGTTAGGTTAAGTTAAGTTACGTTGGGTTAGGTTAGGTTTTCATTCTTGAATTCATGAATTTTGCCAAAATCGGCAATGAAAATTGGCGCGGTTCCCGCCTGGCTTCCTGTAAACCGACCTGTACCTAAAAGACAAAATACCAAAATCGATGACCGTATAGTATACAGTCATCTCTTTCCGATAAGAAACCTCACGGCGAACTGTGCTACGGTGAAATGTAATACGTACAGTTTACATGTAACCGCTCTTCTCAACACAAAGTTGCCGGCTGTCCGATAGAGTATACGTCCGAATGACAGACATAGTGATGTGGAGGGTGGTGGACGGAGGGGAAAAAATAAGGATTGCAATACCAGTATCCCTATATTTTTGAATACCGAAATACCTGTATAGAAATAGAAATAGAGTCGATATAGAAAGTTGAAAAAAAATGTATTAATTAACATAAAGGGTTTAACACGACTGTAATTTTTTGTCGGATTACGCGATGTCTAGTGTACTTCCGTTGCCCTTCGATGTCGTTGGTGAATGGCAATGACACGTGCAGATTTGTGAAATACGTTTTCATTATAGGTAGTTGCTTCCTTGATTTTAAATTTATCCTATAAAATATAATTTTGTTGAACCAAAATGTGAGTGTGAGTGTTTGATAATATTTTTTACAGGATAAAAGTAAAGATATTTCTTAGTGTAAAAAGTGCAATAAACTAATAAAACAGGTGGAATTACCAGTGGGTTACATACATATTATCGAAGAATACTTTATTATATAAATTGATTGAATGATCATTCGAAGAATAGTTAAGCTTTAGGTATTTGTAAACATCAGCATCTCTACCATTTCTTAGGTTTTCCTATTTTTAAAGGTTTATATAAATGATGTACCTGTTTCGATATTTTTTCTATAACATATTATTATTTTAAAGAATTTTTTATATATTTATTGGTAGATACTGTTTTTCCATATATTTAACGAATACCGGTATTGGTATTTTAATTCGGTATTGCAATCCCTAGATTGAGGGTATTGTTGAAAATACGTACCTTATCGTGATTATTGATTTGGTGTCGGCTACCATATAACCCGAGAGTTAAAGCATATAGATAATCACGAGCACAGAGTTGGGCACCTCAGTTAAATATAAAATCATCCCTTACCCATTTCGGGTTAAACCTCCTTAACACACAGTTACCGTATTATATTACGTTCTTTCAAATAATTTTTATTTCCTGAAATATAACGTGGATACTTCAAACGAAGTGAAACCTATTCAACAATTTATTATGTACACATCGAAATGAAACAGCATTCTGCTCATAAGAATTTTTTTACAAAAGATTTCAATTATTGATACAATTCTCATTCTTCGATTTCGAATTTTTCTTTTCAATTTATTTGATATTTTCAAATGCTAACGGGATTTTTATTATCGTAATATTATTCACAAAGCGTATAAAATTTCAAAAAAGTTATGTGATCATATAATATATATTATATATATATGTGTGTAAATATATCATCATTATCGGACCTATACCAGGAAATTGTTATCTATTCCGTTTTACTGATTCAAGCTCCCTCTTCTGCTTTAGCAGCATGAATATAATATTTATAATGATTTCTCAAAGATTTGTTATCGTAGTGCAGTGCTTCTTAAACTTTTTCATACCACGGCACCTGAAATCAGAAAAATCCATGGCTCCCGTGACCAACAGTACTTTATTAGTACATTTTTATTAAACATAATAAAAATAGAACATTTAATTTACTTGCTTGTAAAGCAAAAATGAAAAAAAAACAACAAAAATTAACTTCAAATTTATTACAGCTACGGCCTACAAAAACAATTTAATGAGAGGGGTGTGATTGCATATTTTATAAAACAAATCAATATCCGGTGCAATGTTTGAAATGCTAATTTGCAGGGTTTGCTCCAAAGGCTCTGTTAAAGGCACGACTTGTGTTGTACCAGTAATGATGAAAATGCTGTTTAGCTGTCGTTTAGCTTTGTTGTCGCAAAAGAAATTGTGATTAACAGTACTGCTTTAGCGATTGACGGATATTCTTGCTCACATTATCCAAAATTCTGCAAGACTTCTTCAATTTAATTCGAATTCAATGTAATTATTTGATCTAATATCAATCAATTCTTCTTGAGCTGCCCACGTAATTTGATCATATTTTAAAGATTTAGCAAACTGGTATTTTTATCCAATTGTACTTGTGGTCTTCATTTAAGTTTGGGAAATATTTGTTGAAATATTGAAATATTTCGCGGTTCCGTGGCAGGAGCTCCAGGGCCCCTTACTGGGCCGCGCCTCCCAGTTTGAGAAGTACTGTTGTAGTGTACCTATTCCAGAGTAATTATACTCTGAATTCTTTAAGATATTTGGTTCTGAGTTTCGGTTTCGGTTCTGTAAAAAATAATAACATAACTATATCGACTGCTTAATATGCAAACCAGCTAACTCTACTTTTGATCAAACATGAGATTTTAATGGCATTGTGCTATAAATAAAGCATTTTTTCTACGCTCACACAAAACTTCAAACTCCTAAACCTATCAATAAATGCGTTATCGTTCTTCACACAATGAAAAGTATATAATACACAATAAAATTCCAATATCGTAAATGGAGTAACTCCGCTATTTATATATTTTTTCTTTATATATAAAAGAGAAGCTAAAATAGTGTTTTAATTCATAGTGCAGCTTATTTATAAAAAAAACTATTTTTGGAGTTGTTAAATTCCGCAAGATAATTAAATTATTAAGTTTTTCTATTTCTTGAACAATAATTTGCCCAAATGCAGTTAGCTGGTTTGAAAATTAAGCAGTCGATATGTTTATTATTTTATTTTAATTTGAACACTCAAAATTAAGTGTCCACACTAATTGTTCAAGATATTAATATCGAGTGGGCCATTGGATTTCATAATTTATAAGTATTTATTCAACCACATTAGTAAACAAAGTTTTATTTAATACTACATCAAAATACTCGGACTGTACCTACATATATAATAATTATTACGATTCGTCTTATTTAACAAACTGAAGTCCAACATTTAATATTAAATTTAATGGTAAATGGTGTTTTCTTGCGTTAATTGTAAAAAGTTGGTGTTATTATTACTTTCTTTTTCTATTTTATTTTTATTTCAAAATTAGAAACAAATAAACTCTATGTAGTAGGTGATAAAACAAAAGAAAATTGTATATATCAACATTATCACTTTAAATAAACGATTTTTGTTAGTCTATAGGTTTTAAAAAAATCATATGCTTTTGCATATTTTAGAAGTTATAAATATGTATTATATATTGTGTGAAATATAATATAATATTATGTACGTAATTTGACTATGCATGCGACTTAAGTTGTGATTATATTGAAGGTTCGTATCATTCAACCTGAATTGAACGAATAAAATGGCACCGTTGGATTTGTTTAATTTGGGACCGTTTGGTATATGTCCACGGAAACGCTTTTCCGACGACTAATTAGTATTGCCAGTACTTAAAATTAATTCAATCATTTATATCCATAAAGCGGCAACTCCAACGTCACAACGCCAAACAAAGTAGGTATCTAGGTATTTTATAAATTGAATGATGCTCATATAAATAATATAAGATTACACCAATCAAACTTTGCGAAGGCATGTAGGTACCTAGCCTAACTCAATCTAAAATATTATTATTAGCATATCACGATGGTCTTACACATGCCGGAGAATGCTGTATTTAGCATGTCAATTTTCCTAAATCCTACAAAATATAATATTATAAGTCAAATGTCGAGAAAATAACAAACGAAATATTTGTAGAAAATATTAGATCGATATCGTTTTCAATTTCAATTTTTTTTTTAACATATTGTGGACATTACAAATTATAAGTTTAAGACGTTCACAACATGACATTTAGAAACAAAGATATATAAATATAACAGTATTACATAGCAGATAGATCAGTAGATAAATTAGATAGGTACAAGGAAGTACACCGGATGAGTTAAACAGACCCTATTTTAAGAATTTATAAAACAACGTCCACCTAAACTCATTGTCACGTAGGTGGAATATATCAACACCCGAAGCAATTTCGTTGAACATAGTTATCGCCCTCCCAATTGGCATTATCAATGGCAGGTTGGTTCTGCACCTTGGGAGAATAAACAACTGATGGTCTCTATTTCTAAGATAGTTATCAGGGACACGACACGGACATAAAAAGGATTTCAAGTTATACACATTTATATTTTTTTATGAAAATCGATGTTTTTTAAAATAGATACCTATAAAAAATATTAAAACTATGAATTAGTCAAAAATCTCTTAGGTGATGCTTAGAAAACTTAATAAACTAAATTTTATTAATAAATATGACCATACAATATATGTAATAATAGGGTGCGGTCCGATTCAACAAATTGTTTTAAAAAATATTTTTTACAATTGTAAGTTTAACTTTCACTTAAAATAAAAAATATTTTTCTTTTTAATGTTTTCAGATACATATGTATTCATTAATACAGTTGAAATTGTAAATTATCAAAAAAATGTCTCAAATTGCAAGCTTCGTATTTTTCCGCTAGGTGCCTCTTTAAAAAAGGCTCAGTGAAGACTTCGCCTTAATAATTCAAATGTTACCCTTACAGATAACCTTAATTTGGCACAGATATTTATTATGATATTTCTTTTCTAGACATGTTTAAAACATTGAATGATTGCCTATTAGCGACATACATTGATGTTATTTTAAATCATTTCCTGAGGATAGTAAAGTTGTATCACGAGGAATTCATAATGTATTCTGATTCTCCTCAAATGGCTGTAAATAGCGGGAAATTGTTTATTGGCGAAATAATAATTGAAAGCTAGTAAGAGTAGAGTAGTAAGCTAGAAAATTCTATTAAGAAGTAGGTATGTGTCAATGTTCTAACAATTTAAAAATTATATTAATGATTATTTTAAATTATATTATATTAATGATATTCAACGAATAATTCACAAGATTTATGAATGTAACATTCTAATTATTGAGAATACATAGTTTTGAAAACACTTCTGAGAAAATATATTATAACCAATAGAAAAAATCTTTTTCAAAAAAGTAAGACACCCCGGAAAAATCAAACCTGAATCTGTCGGGTATCTCGCCCACGCACATAGTCCATTGTGCTAAATGAGTCATACTTAATTACGACAAATTTTAACTATTGGCTCTTATAATACTCTCTGAAGCGCTTTCTAAATTGAGCTACTATTGGCTATCGGCTTTTGTATTATAAATCACAGTACCTATATATTACTTTAATTACTAACCGACGTCACAGATCACTCAAAGATATTTTAGTGTTGTATGTGCGTGGGGTTGAATAAAAAAAAAAGTTAATTAAAAATTATTAGCAAGTTCAAGTAAGTTACAACAAAAAATCTTGTGTGATCCGTGACGTCGGTCAGTGGTTAAAGTAATACTTACTTTGATTTAAAATACAAAAGCCGATCGCCAATAGTAGCTCAATTTGGAAAGCGCTTGAGTGAATATTAAAAGCCATTAGTTAAAATTTGTCACAATTAAGTATGACGCCTTTAGCAAAGTAGTGCATGGGCGCGATACCCGAGAGATGCAGGTTCGATTCCTGCGGGATGTCCAACTTTTTTCAAAAAGATTTTTTCGATTGGTTACAAAATATTTTCTCAGAAGTGTTGCCAAAATTATGTATGTTCAATTGTAATAATTGTTAAAAATATCTAGCAAGCACTGTATCATTTTTATTGTAGTCCACCTCATTCTAACCGCAGCAAATAACTGGTAGATCATTGGTTTACGATGCAGACCTTAGCAATTTTCTCAACTTACTCTGTATTTTTAATATTCCTAATTTCCTTTGCTATTTTACCTTTTTAGATTTTATGCTTCTTTTTAAACAGACCAATAACATAAGGTTGGGTCTTTGGATCCTTATTTTCTCTTTTGCTTTTATCCTTGAGACACGGTCTGCCCAACAAAGTAGCCATATTTTCACACTTTTAATATATTATACGGCCACGTATATATCGCATAAGGTTTGTAGTTTTACCTTTCACGCGTAGCAAAATATAGCACCTACGACCCTTCTCAACATCCTTCTAAATAAGTCTGCAGCACTTCGAACTACATTCTTAGTACAACTTAATTCGTGTGGCTTTTATTCAGTGGCGAAACAATATTACCACCTCTCATTGGAACAGAGAGACTTTTATTTTGACTATTGTTTGAAATAAAACATATTCAAATTCTAATGGATTTAAGTTATGTACATTCCATGTAAGTCGTTTTTGGCGACCCGGGTTTTACCTTTCAGCATCTTCAGGCACTGTGTACACTCACGAAAAGGCAAATAAACACTGACCACGAATACTATTAACTTATATAACTAATCAATACAATAAAGTAAGTAAAAATTCCATGACATATCTATCAAGTCAAGGGTCACAATAAAAAATAACAAACAAACTATATCAAAGAGTTGAAGTGTTAGTAAAAACTCCTATCTTATTAATAACAATACACTCAATAAGCAATTATAATAAATCGTCACAAACCAATAATAGATCATTAGTACTTATAAACAATAAAAATACTACACTCAAAAGGGGTAAAATAGTCAATTATAGGAACAATGGTATGAAAAAAATGACGTTTAAAAAATCTATAGTACTAATTAGATAACCCTTTATTATGTATGATTGTTTAATTGGTAAATTTAATAGGTAATTGCATATAATATATTCACAGGTCTTGTAAATGTCAGAAGGCGATGGGCGAACTGGAGATGATCAAAAATTCTGTGGAGAACACTGTATTTAATTATTATAATAATTTATATTATTAATTATTATATCTAATACGAGTATTAACGTGCATATATATTTATAGCAATCATTAATTGTTATTGTTACTAGGGTTAGCAATGATTTGGTTAGCATGCAATGCTTAGATGTACTATAATATGTGTCGCTAGATTTCAAAATCAGCCAAGTCCACCTTTAGGTATTTTTGACTTTTTTGTGAATTGCTGAAGAACTACTGCTTTTTAACATTTCTGGAGTATCGAAATGTGGAACTTATTAATTTTTAATATTCTATAGTCGAAATAATATAGACTTTCACCCTTGTGACTATGTACTTGAGAAAACTAAATGCTGTTTTTCTCCTATTCATCTATTATGGACTTGGATGATTTTGAAATCTAGCGACACATATATTTTTTTATGAGAAATACTCAAAGTTGTTATGAAAACCTTCTTGTATAATGTATAGAGATAGAGCCTAAACAAATTATCTAAGTGGTGGCTAAAAGGGATAACATACATACTGGGACCTTTAATTACTATACAAAGGTGGAAAAGATACAAAATATATATAATTATTTGTATACAAAAATATGACACGTCAAATTGAATTTACTTTTTTATGAGGAAATAATATAAGGTTTCATCTGAAATACCTACCCTATAGTTTGTTAGCCGCAGTTTAAAATAAAGAGATTTATATCAAAATAACACATTTTTTACAGATAAAAGAATTTACATGCCTGAAATATATTTTTTTGTCATGTGTATAAGTATCGTATTAAACGATAAAAATATGTTAAATATTTACTTACTTTGAATAAGTTTCTTAATACTTCGCGACGCAGTATGCAATGTTAAATTTTACAAAAAACCCGAACCGGTATACTTTGGTCCATTTCAAACACTGGGCCTTGCGGTTTTAAAGTATATATACCCAAGATGCCATTTTTTAATAAACCGGAAGATAAAAGAGGGGCCAGAAAATAAAGCGCCTTTGATGACTTGTTATTAATTATAAAGACATAATAAATATATAACGGATATTTTCTAAATATTCCTTCAGGGTAAAAGCAGCTAATTTGTAAAAGTAGGTAAAAGTACCTATGGTGAAATAGCCTGTAAGAAACTGTGAATATTACCCAATACTTAGGCGTAATTAATTACTTTGGCATTTACTCTAAAAAGGTCCCCTTCGGGTGGGATATTGCAAACTTACAAGACTGGACTTTAAGCTTTGGCCACAAAAAGCTTTCATGTATTAAACTTTCATCACTGAGTATTTCTTCTTTAATATTCTTCTAATGTTGTGTTTGCAGTCGGTGTTTTTGAAGTTTAAGTGCGCTAGTTTGATAATATTTAAACCTTTTTTTCAATTACTACCTGTGCTAGACTTTAGAGTATGCGTGTCCAACATTTTGAGATTACTGGACCCCATTAAGTGAAGAAGAATTAATATATAAAATCCCTTTACTTAGTTCCGTTTGTCAATTTGCTAGATCCGAGAGCTTTTTAGTGTCCAGCTGAATTAATATTTTAAAAAACCTCAGAAACATATCTATCAAAATTAAAAAAAAAATAAATTAACTTAGTGACATAACAGTTTACATTTTGTGCTTTAATCCGTTATGTACAATAGAAAAAAACTTTTATTGATCTAAAATACAAAATCCGATAGCTAATAGTTGCTCAATTTCGAAAAAATGCTTCAGGGAGTATTATAAGAACCATTACATAAAATTCGTAATTGAGTATGGTACCTTTAGAATAGTGGTCTATGTGCGTGGGCGCGAAACCCGAAAGATGCAGGTTCGATTCCTGCGGGGTGTCTTACCTTTTTTCCCTATTGGTTTGAACATATTTTCTCAAAAGTGTTTTCAAAAATTGTGTATGTTTAACATTATATTATTTTATTTAATCGTTAAGTTGTACCAATTATTTTCCAGTCACCATATTATATACTAAATGGGTAGAGATCTGACATACATGGGACACGTTTGAGATTCTGGATTAATGCAATGAGAATGACAATTCGAGCTAACAATCCAATACGTCAAATACGACGTGTACGTTGTGTGTCTTTGGCAGTGGTGTATTTCTAAAATAGTAATTTTGAATTCACACCGCTTGTATTCATCATCATCATCATTTGTCTGAATGTATCCACTACTGGATGAAGCCTCTCAAAGCTGACTCTAATTCTCTCGGATCAGTAGTGCTTTTATTACATTAATTTCACACAGCCATCTCTGTAGAAGAAGGTTTGTTCAACATCTTTGGTCCTCACATTGATTGATAATTGACGCCAAGATCTTTCCAAATTTTAGCCTCAACGTACTTGCACTTGCTAATAGTTTATGTGCGTTTGTTTATCTTAGACTATATATATCATCATCATCAGCCTGAATCTATCCGCTGCTAGACGAAGGTCTCTCCAAGCTGACTCCACTTCTCTCTATCCTGTGCGTTACCGTAGAAATTAATCATTTCATAGATCCAGCGGCCTCTAGGTCTACCTTGGGGACGTTTTGTACCTCTTCGATACCACTGGATGAATAGATTTGTCCAACGATTGTCGCTTCTTTAAGCTACATGTCCAGCCCATTCCTATTTGAGACTTTTAGAAAACTCTATGACATCGCAAACCCTTGTCTATTTCCTTATTCACTCATTCCTCCTTTTGTCTTGTCGTGTTATGCCCAGCATGCACAGTTTATGGATCTCTCTTTTACTTAGGATCCATGTTTCACACGCATATGTGATTAGGGGGAGAACACACTGGGAGGTCATATTAAGCACAGTGGAAGGTCACTTTTGAAGACATTATTCAAGTGGCCAAAAGAACTCCAGCCCAGCTTTACTCTGCAAAAAATTTCATCAAATATACATCCATCTATAGACACTTGTTGTCCTAGATAGACGTAGATTTTCACCTGTTCGAGTTGAGTGCCATTGATAAGGATCTCTTTTTGGACCGCAAAGCAGTTGAACATGACTTTCTTCTATGTTACATTTATTTTATTAAAATATATAACAAAAACACCCTTGTATTAAAATATATTATAGTCTGAGTGTATATGTAGATGCATGTGGAATGTTGGGGAATAGTGGGTCCTATGAGGTCATCCCTAAAATCACTGGCAACACTAAACTGATGCGCAACTGTCGTATCTAGCTTCACTTCATTTTTGATAAGGAACTAGAGCCAAAGTGACGGGGTATTAATTAATGTCCTAAAAATTGCCGCCAAATTTGAAACGTTTACTCCGTGAACTCTATAAGAGCTACGTTATTGCATCATTAAAAATGTGGAAAATAAACCATTTCTTTTATTCAATGAATAATTCACAAGATTTTGAGAATGTAACATTCCATATATTGAACCCACTAAATATCATATTTGAAAAAAATACGAAACTCGGCGAGATTTGAACCCGTATAACCATTAGTATCACGACAATCTGTGCATTAACCAATTATGCTACGAGCCTCCAATATAATTACGGCAATTTAAACTAGTACTAAGGTTAACTTACTAAAAATATTATGTTTAATGCATTGTTGGTTAAAAGTTAACAATCTTTATTTCATTTTTGTATACAATTTATTTAGGAATAACGCTTAATGAAATATTACCCAAGCCTCGTTTGCGAAATGATGGGAGAGTGGCACTCAGCAGATTCCAGTGGCGAAGGGTGGACGTAAGCTATTAAGATTACACTTTGTCAGTCATACGTATTTTTTCATTGAAATAATACTACAAGTTACAGATGGTGTTGGTTAGTTATTAAATTTCACTTAAAACCTGCGTTTACCAAGCCATAGTAATATATAATAGTCAAAAAATATTCGTGTATCTATAAAATATCCAAAATTATGAAATTAAATCATATATAACTTTGGATATTTCATAGATAGAATAATATTTTTAATCGATTATAATTTGGTTGAGGCAGGGTTTTAAGAATTTAAAAAAATAAACAACTAATCCAACGACAACAAATAATAATGAGTATGAATAGAAAAGTGTGCACAATTTTGTCGTATCGTCCAAAATATACCAAAACTATTATGGTTTGATTGAGGTAGGATTTAATTGGTTTTTAAAAACTATCCAACACCATCTGTAAATTGTAGCATTAGTTCAATAAAAATAAATACGTATGACTAACAAAGTGTAATGTGCACTATTTACGGCGGATCCTTATAGCCTACTTCCATCCTTCGCTACTGGCAGATTCATAATTGGAATGAGTCAAAAAACCTCTGTCACTCGATAGTACCAAGGCCCCCTCCTCCGGCAACCAGACTGAATAGAAAAATAATAATTAGAGTGAAAGTGGTTACTTATTAGTGATATTAGAGTTTCGGTTATCTATGTAAAATTGGTAATATTGTACGAACTACACCCCTGTTACCTTTCAAGAGTGTATCAATAGACAGTCAATCAGACTTGAAGCATGTATTATTAATTCGTATTGAACGTTCGTCATAGATACCTAAGTTGTTTGCATACGTGTTCCATGAATAAGATGGATGTGTTGAGATACCTACCTAATAGACCTACGACAAACACATACATAGGTACATTGAAGACTTGCGTAGGAGTTAGAAATGTGTTGCACGGATTATCTTTTGTGCAATATTTTATGCTGTTTTTTTTTTTTTTTTAGAATTATTAATAACCATGTCCTTGCTTTTTCGTACAAGGTGGTTGTTAGTAATTTTGAACAATCACAAACACCCAGGCTTTGAGAAAAACACATAAATGTTTTTGTCATGACCGGGAATCGAACCCAGGAACTCTCGGGTGGAAGGCGAGCGCCTTACCAACTGCACCACGAGAGCCGCCTCCTTTATGCTGTTATGTAATATGTATATAATTATTGTCAACTTACTACTTCACTGTATACATATTTATTTATATTATATACATATCAATTCAGGCCAACGTCTAGAGTACTAAATCGTCTAAAAATAATATTATATTTTTACTAGAAATATAAAATATATTATTAATTTGATAAAATAAATATTTATACTTTGAACGCTGTCCAACAATGCCTTGGAAATTTTGGGCGTGTATTTCCGGTAATATAAGATTTTTCGGTATATTTTAGTCTATTGACTCCATTTTACAAGGTCGTATTTCAACCTATGATGGGCCCAAACAATCGACCCACTCTTAAGCCGGCTATCGACATATGAAAATAAAATTGATTGCTGCCAAGAAGGCTACTAGACGCAGGTAGAGTTGTGAATTCTCAAGAAATTTTCGAGATTTTCCATCCCGAATCTTAAGAAATGGAAATTTTTAACATTTCGAGAAATCCCGGATCTCGAGAATCTTTTCTCGGGATTCGGGATTTCTTTATTATCAAATATTAATTGAAAAAAAAACGATTATCAATATGAAAAAAGTGGACAGAAAACACAAAACGTTCAAGGACTGATCAGGGCATTTAACACAATTAAGCCAACGTTGACTCAAAATGAGCGCTATTTTTGCAACATCAGGGAATGTTGTGCCTCAAAAGCGTACGCGATTGTCAGATGCAGCGATTGACCGTCTATTTTTTTTGAAATTATATTTTAATAAGTAATGTCTTGAACTATTTTTGTTTTCCTACTTCTATTCTGTTTGTCTTCTTACATAAATAAAAAAAATCATATTTTTTGGAATTTGTCTGTTTTTACACTGATTTTAGGATTTTTACATGTTTTTTTTTTAAATTTCCCGATTTCTCGAGAATTCTCGAGAATCCTTTTCTGGAAATCCCGAATCTCGAGAATTCAAAATTTCATCATTTCGGGAAATCCAGAATCTTGCGATTCAGATTTTCTCGGGAAATACCCAACTCTAGATGCAGGGGTTCACAAACTTTTTCGTCAAAGAGACAATTTTGAAATCAAAAATATTTGGCGGGCCACCATTTCTTTTGTAAATATTTTATGTTTTTAAAAAACATAAGGCATAAAATAAAAAAATATTTCATTGTGCAAACTTATATTTTTAACTAAGTATTCATTATTATTACTCTTATTACTACAGGTACTAAAAATAATATTTAAATTTTTTCACCATGTGATTTATGCAATAATTGTTGGTTCGAAACTAAATCCTGCAATCTAGGCTCAAATTTTGTGGTGTGAATATGGAAAACAGATGCGATGATTTTAAAGTTTGTTAATTTTGATCTTAAGTTTGATTTATTAATGCTCATTGTAGAAAATGTTTTTTTCATAAATATATGTAGGTACTTTCATATAAAGAAGCAATTTGATGAAAATGTTTAACTATATTTGGATATACTTACCTCAAGTGAAAGTCCTCATTTTTGCAAGGGGATATTTAATTCTAGATGTAAGTTTTAATATTCGATATGAAGAATAAAAAAATAATACAGCTTTAACATAAATCTCGCGGGATACACTTTGTGAACCCCTGCACTAGAGTAAACTTATTATAAGACACTAGTATCATATTGTATTAGAGTGGATTGGCAACGGTGATTAAAATGTAAAAGTAATTTATCATTTAAATACGGAAATGTAATTAGTATCCTCAGTTTGATGTCGCTAAGGAGCATCCATTTTATGTTTACACGATCCTGTCTTGAAATAATTATCGCGGAAGATGGCTTATCTGTGGTTAATTAATTTGAAAGAAAATCTTTATTGGCTATTTTTGCGTCCGCAAACACCCACAGGGGTGACATTACGAACATACATTTATAAAATAGTGCTTGTCCTACTTGTTACATTAATTAATTGTCATCTAACTAAACGTGATACGTATTTTATTACTGAACATAAGTAATTTTGAAAACACTTTTATAATATATGAGGGTGGGTCAATAATTCCTTAGAAAAAAGCATTAAAACAGTTTTTATTTTTTTATTTTTTTTTTATTTCTCAACATAATCTCCTTGGAGCTCAATACACTTGGTTGGACGTTTCTCAATTTTTTTTAAACCGTCAGAAAAATAAGTTTTCGGAAGGTCCTCAAAATAAGCATTTGTCCGATCGATGACTTCTTCATTTGAAAAAAAACGTTGTCCACTTAGCCATTTTTTTAAGTTTGGGAAAAGGAAAAAGTCACTGGGAGCTAAATCTGGTGAATACGGTGGGTGGTCGACCAATTCAAACTTCAATTCTTCAATTTTAGCCATTGATCGTAAACATGTGTGAACACGGGCATTGTCCTGATGAAAGAGGATTTTTTTCCTGTTTAAATGAGGCCGTTTTTCTTCAATTTTGTTTTTTAGCTGGTCCAATAAAGATGCATAATAATCCCCTGTTATTGTTTTTCCTTTTTCCAAATAGTCAACGAAAATAATTTCACGTGCATCCCAAAATACAGTAGCCATAACCTTACCAGATGATTTTACGGTTTTCGCCTTCTTTGGACATGGTTTGCCTTCGCAATCCACTGCTTTGACTGTTATTTCGTCTCAGGAGTATGGTGGTGTATCCATGTTTCATCTACAGTCACAAAGCGACGAAAAAATTCATCCGGATTGCGTTGCATGAGCGACAACAGGGCTTTAGAGGCCACCACCCTATTGCGTTTATTGTCGACTGTGAGCAAACGCGGCACTCATCTTGCAGAAATATTTTTCATGCCCAATTTGTCATGTAAAATAGAAATGACGCTGTCTTTTGAGATCCCTGTAACCTCAATTATCTCACTCAACTTTAATCTTCGGTCACTTAACACCATATCGTGGATTTTATTGATCATTTCTGGTGTAGTCACCTCTACAGGACGTCCTGAGCGTGGTTCATCCTTTGTTGATGTACGACCACGTTTAATTTCATTTAACCAGTTATAAATAGTTGCAAGTGAAGGAGCAGATATGCCGTGAACTAAATCCAACTCATTTTTTATTTCCTTTGCTGTTAACCCTTTTATATTAAAATGTTTAATAACAGCTCTAAACTCAATTTTATCCATTTTCCATTTTTCCATTTTCCACAAGCAAATTTTTTTTCTAAATGTACGAGAAACACACAACAACCCGACCAATCTGATTGAAACTTCGCAGCATACTGAATCGGTAGTGCCGCTGCATGAAAACAAACCGCTTACAGTACTAGTCGCGCCACCTGTCGGCTTTTCTAAGGACTTATTGACCCACCCTCGTATTATAACCGAAAGAAAAAATCTTTTTGAAAGAAGTAAGACACTCCGCAGGTTATACGAAGCAATGCGAGAATTTGAAATTCTGACGAAAATAATTAAGCTTGTAGAGATGAAAATGACACCAGTACAATGCCGGGTGAAGCTTCAAGTGGAAATATCCGAGCCATTTATATCACGGAATGGCCTCAGGCAAGGTGACGCTCTGGCATGCCTTCTTTTCAATATTGCGCTAGAAAAGGCGATACGGGATGTAAAGATTGATGCCCGTGGAAGCAGCACGATATTTACTAAGCCTGTGCAGCTGCTGGCGTATGCCGATGATATCGACATCATTGCCATATTGGAATTGGCGCTAAAAAGGCATTTACAGCACTAGAAGCCTCTGTCAAAAGAATGGACTTACAAATAAATGAGGCAAAAACTAAATACATTCTTGTATATGTCACACCACGAGAAGGCGCACCAAAGTTAGATATTGGTGCATACAAGTTTGATACGGTCGACAGTTTCATATACCTTGGTTCTTTTGTAACTCGACATAATGATATTACAGAAGAAATCAACAAGAGAATCATGTCTGCGAATAAATGCTACTTTGGCCTGTTAATACATTTTAAGTCCCGCATACTATCTCGCCGAACTAAAAGCACTCTTTACAAGACACTTGTGAAGCCAGTGCTCACCTACGCATCGGAAACCTGGACATTAACTCTGCGAAATGAACAAGCCCTGAACATTTTTGAAAGAAAAATTCTCCGCCGTATATATGGACCGATCAAAGACGGCACCAATTGGAGGAGAAGATATAATGCTGAGCTCTACACGGGCTGTACGAAGATTGCAGCGCAGTTCAATCAATTAAGATTGGGAGACTGCGATGGCTAGGTCATGTGCACCGTATGAATGACAATGAACCGGCAAAGAGAGTGATGTCCAGCAATCCAATAGAGCGTATAAGTAGAGGCAGGCCAAAGATTCGCTGGTTGGATGGAGCTGCCAGTGACTGCCGTATTCTGGGGCTACCGAATTGGAAAGTGGCCATACTGGATAGGGACAGGTGGAGGGAGCTGTTGGAGGAGGCCAAGACCCACACCGGGTTTTCACGCCCCTAATGATGATGAAGACACTCCGCAGGAATCGAACCTGCATCTTTCGGGTATCGCGCCCACGCACATAAACCAGTATGCTAAAGGAGTCATACTTTATATCGACAAATTTTAACTACCTATTGCTTTAATTACTAACCGACATCACGGATCACTCACACACTTTGTTGTAACTTACTTGAACTTGCTAATAATTTTTAATTGACTATTTTTTTATTCAACGAATAATTCACAAAATTTAAGAATATAATATTTTAATTATTAAACATACATAATTTTGAAAACACTTTTTTACCCAAACAGATTTTTTCTATTGGCTGTAATATATTTTCTCAGAAGTGTTTTCAAAATGATGTATGTCCAATTATTAGAATGTTACGTTCTTATATCTTGTAAATTATTCGTTAAATAAAAAAATAGTATGTAAGTAATTAAATATTTTATTACTGTTGAATAATTGAACGTTGTTATAAAGAAATGAACTATAATTATATGTGTTAAATATGACTTAAGATTAGGTGCTGTTTGATAGATGTGCTGTAACGACAAAAACAATTATATATTTTTTTCCGACCATGTCCGACCCTAATAAGATCATATGGGACTCCACAGAGTAGTGATATTTGTATTAACAGATTTTATTTTTACGAGAAATGGATGTCAGCTACTTGCTCAACCTATTAGGTCCATACTTTGACTTATACACAAATTGAAAAACAATAATATGTGTAATTTCTAGACCCAGGATTCGAACTGGGACCCAGGAGGCTATAGGCCGACGCTTGAGTCACGTGGCCAACTTATTTACATGGATTATTTAGACTATTTAAAGCATATTATATAAATTACTTTTTTTTATTAATTACGAGAATTAAAAAAATAGAGACCACCGTAAAATGTAATGGATAAAAGTTTGAATTCCATTAAAAGCTTCTCTATACTCACCCTATCCAAAATACAGTGCAAAGTTAGAATTAAAAATGTGACAATGACGACATTTAAAATACTGGCCTGAACTGAAATCTACTGGCCACATTACTTTTCAATATAGCGTTGGAAAAAAAGTAAGAATGACCGACATCATTGTCAATAAACCGATCTATATTTATATTATATTATATAGCTTGCTCTTAGTCTTGCTCGCTCGTTTGGCTGTAAGTTTTTTTTTTTTAATAAATAAATTTATATTTGCCCTTAATATTGAAACCCATGTCATTCATTCAAGTCATCAAACATCGAAAAAGGTTTAGTGGTTTTTGCATTATTTCAAATATAACACGGTACAGAATTAGGTACATAATATCAAAGAGATTAGACTCTGGAGAGTGAACATATCGTCATTTTCGTACGAACAAGTAGGTACGAAGCAATACGAAACAGAAAAAAATCTATTGGTATACCTAACTGTAAGCTGCTACTTCACTATCGTTTGCTTTTGTGTTGTAAAAAAACATGGCGGATATTGCTATATGTTATTGTATTTTACAAAGATTTCAGATGTTATTTGGCTAAAAAAGTGTTTATTAATGGAAGAATACAAAGGAGTAACAGCATTTCGGAACAATATATGCATATTATTAATTATAGATTGATAGTTTTTCTTAAAACATCTGTTACAATAACAATTATGTCAAACGTCAAAATGTTTACTCCCCAATGTCATGTGCCAGGGCCGTACACGTAATATTATTTTGAACCCAAAATATAAGATTTGTATTTGTATTTAATTTGCATTATTCTTACTTACCCTCAGTCCTTATAAAGTTTTTATTGCGGGAACTTTTCATAATGAAAATACGCTCATCATAAATTGGTTGCAAGCTGAAGTATTGATTAAAAAAATACTCAATGGGGCGTTTTTATGTCCGACTACGGCCCACTTCATCTGTAGGCAATTGCCTACAAAACAAGCTTCAGTCTGACATTTACGTGCTCCGTCTGCAGGCACCGTGCAATGTCTTTGGTACATATCATTATGCCTACGCTTAACCCTCTCGTTACTGTTACCTTAAGTTATCCAGTCCATAAAACAGAAAATATTTCAGCACTACACATCGTCACCTCAAGACTACAACTAGATAACTCTGATTTGGTCCATTGTTGGGAAAATTAAATTTAAACTTTACTTGATTAACATAAATCTAGGCTATAATTATTATTTAAAATAAAAATAAAAAATTGTGCCTGTCTAATTACAACGATTCAAAATTGTATGAAAAAATATTGTTGATATATTATTTTATTTATTTAATGCATTAAATGCAAAAATTAAAATTAAATGGTTTCAAAGTTATCTTATATTTTTAAACACAAAATTAATACAATTTCCATTAACTTCTGACTTACTTAGTTTTATCAATTTGTAGGAAAGGAAGGAAATGTAGAATCATATTCAACACCTATCGCAAAAACAGTGAAAATTAAGTTAACTAGTTATAATATTAATTGAGGTGACGATATACACTTGTTAGTATTTTCAAAATCGATAGAATTGTCCAGAAATTATATAATAATTGATAGATATCCGTAAGATTTCATTTCTTTCTTTCGAGCATGTCCAATCCTAATAGGAAAATATGGGTCTCCAGAGAGTGGAGGTTTGTATTGACAGATTTTGTTTTTACGAGAAATGGATGTCAGCCACTTGCTCAACCTATTAGGTCCATACTCTGACTCATACACAAATTGAAAAACAATATATTATGTACTTGTCAGACCCAGAGATCGAACCTGGGACCCACGGCGTTATAGTCCAACGCTTAAGCCGCGCGGCCACCGTGGGTGTAAGATTTCATTTACCTGTCATAAATTATAAATTAATACGCATTGCACACAGAACGTCGCATTATATTACAAATAAAAGAGATAGATTTAAAAGTTTATGCGACAAAGAGAGACATGCTCAATTATAAGAAAAATAACGCCAGAGATCAATATAGTATTATAACATATAGGCTGTAAGAATATATGCCTATAAATACTCGTATGATTATAATTAAGTTTTGATGCATTTTTGTTCATTTTATAGATACAACAAATAGAAAATAATGATGATGAAACCTTATGAGACTTATTTATATTACCAAAATATTTTCAATATCGTACAGTAATCCAAGGTAACATTACTGGAATGGATAAAATTTATCAGTACCGTAAAGGGAAGGTTAAATTCGTGACGACCATATTTTGTTGGAAAAAATAAACGGCTATTGTTAATTTTTTGCGTCAGTGACGCATAGTCTGTAAGTAGCTGGTATTTTTGTGAAATGTTCTGAGCAGTCAATTGAAAATTTTCCCTCGGATGTCAGATTTGACACTTTTTTAATCATTTTGTATTGCCAATTGGATATTTTCCTTTCCGAATTTAATGTAAGTGCTTTTTTGTTATTTCACCTGTCAATATACATTTGTATTCGGATGTAATATATATTAAACAATATTAGGTACCTACTCTGATTTTCAAAATGAAATTACTCCAAATAAATATATTCTACGACTGTGATATTTAAGCAGTGAGCTGCTACCTGCCAATATCCATTGGCGTCGCAAACTGTTTGAAATATAGGTATAATAACTATAGACAAACTTAACTATTCAAGAATCCAAATATCATACGTACACTCTACATTTCGTTAGTGCGTAGTAATCTTGAATTTGGACCTATTATCTGGAGTTTTTACGAAGTTTCCTTCAAGCTCATTTCAGAGCGCGTCCAGAAGAAAATTCTTCGATGTCTTTATTTTAAGAAATATAATTATTTTCCT
The DNA here is from genome assembly GCF_057557595.1 of Rhyacophila brunnea. Taxonomy (NCBI): domain Eukaryota; kingdom Metazoa; phylum Arthropoda; class Insecta; order Trichoptera; family Rhyacophilidae; genus Rhyacophila; species Rhyacophila brunnea. The sequence continues at coordinate 9,229,309 of NW_028232816.1, read as the reverse complement.
TTCAATAGTTCGTCAAACGATTACTTTCCGACTGCTTTTCTACAAGGCATGCTCACTTTTCACTTTCTTGAATTTCGTAGGTCACATAATATGCTCTTGAGGCATTTTTGCCTGCTATCACGAGGGATAATTTCCAATCCTGGCGTTCTCAAGAATTAAAATTTATATGCACCTGCCAATTACCTACGTGGTCGCAACGATGACCTATTCTGGGTCAGAGCTGTTTCCTCGAGTCAAGCCTATCAGGCACCGTTAGCGAGGGCTGCAAGACTAGTTAATGCGCTCCCCAAAGACATAAATATTTTTAGTGATGTGCTGTGTATTTTGTTTTTGAAACTTTATTTTACAGCATAAAATTGTTTATGTTTTTATTTTTTCTCGTTCTCTCTTGTGAGGTTAATATTTTGTTATAATAATTGTTATAATGTTATGATAACAATATTTTTTTTCTTAAAAAAATAAATACGCATACACCATGCTGATCCACGATTACAATGAAAGATCCCATTGCTGGGATTGCTCAAATATTGAACTATGCGTTTTTTTTAGGTTGTACCGCTTTTTGTTTATTTCACATGGTAAAAATCCCGATTTTGATAAAATAATTATACGGCAACGCTGCTCTCAGCACAATTTTGTAGGCTACCTGTTACGGCATCCCGACAAAACCGCCCAGACATTGCCGCCAAAACAACAATTTAGAAATGTTTATTTTTACATAATATTATATTTTAGATACACACATATAAAAAACATACGAATAAAGATATAACAATATAAATTATGTAAAATTAAATATCAATATTGTGTGATAACCTTCTTAAATATTCTAAATTAGAAATATTACCATACAAAGTCATTTACTAAGTGTTAAAAGCTTATGATTTTAAGTTACTCTACTAACAGCTGCAACGGATTAAATCTCAATTTACACTGATTACCGTAAGTATGTAAGTTTCTATCGATACACAATTCGAAAAACCAAAAAAGCACTTGTTTTATAATATATTATTTTTTGTATTTTTTGCGAGCGGTTTTGTCTAGACGGATTTTTCCGGGCGGTATTGACGAGCATGGCCCCCACATCCCGAAGCAGGCACCTAAGCCAGGATCTTTGTCGCCCCCCTACCTATCGCTATGGTTAAAAGCAGACACTACAGAAACGTTTCCCAAATAGTTTTCTAGGTAAAATTAAGGGTATTCAGTGTATTTTTAAAGATTTTTTTAATATTTTTCAATAAATCCACTTGAGTTACGAAGTTTTCAAATATTGACACAAAATAATAATTTAATAATAACAAAGCATCTCACAATCACATATTTTAAAATGTTTAAAGTTAAATAGCGCCACAGGCGACTTTTTTACCATTAGAACAAAGTGATGTGTGTTTATCTTACTAACAAGGTAGACGCGCCGCGCGGGGGACCCAGGCTAGAGTCCTCTCAGTCCCCCCCCTTGTGGGGGCCATGTTGACAATCGCTGGTACGGGCGCATTTGGTTTGGTGGCAATGTCTGGGCGGTAATATCCGGGCGGTCTGCATAACATAATAATATGGAGATATGTGGCGAGTTGTGGAGGGAGAATCAAGTACCTCGCAATGTAATAAAATATTAAAAAATAACTCTCGATATATTCTAAAAGCAGTGCCGCTCGTTCTACAAACAAAATCTATTATCCCTCGCTTTGATTCTGTTTATATTACGATTTATCAGGATCGGCCACATCACTAATCTGATAAGCAAAACATATTTCATTAATATTTTCAACACCAGACCGGTTCCCTTTCTTCTGTGAGCCACCGCACGAAATATTGTGAAAAATTACACGATGTGTCAACACTTCAGCGAGCGGTTTGAATGGCGTAAACACCCGTACATTTTTTCACATACGATTAAAGGAAAATAAAATTACAATCTGAACAATAAACAAAAAAAAAAATATCGAGATTTTTTTACCTCAATTTTCCAATTTTATTACAAGTGTCTCTTCTCAATCAATCGCGGTGTTTATATTTACAATAAAACATGTCGAGGTATGAATGAAATGAAGAGGTTTTAATAACCCGTTTACACGTGCATGAATACTATATTATTGCGACCATAACACGTATTATCATACATGTTGCAAGTGTGACCGGACAAAACAGAACATCATATGAAATAACAGGGCTATTCTAATTAGGGATTACCAGTGGCGAAGGCTCCATACTAAGCGATTATTTAAAGCTCATAGACAGACATTCAGTCATAGACAAACATAACATGCTATTCACAGTTTATGTCATTTTGACATGTCAAAGCGGTGGTAAAGGTTTATTTTATAATACAAAATTCATTGTGTTACTGTGAATGTGGATAAATTATCTCATATTGTACCGAAATCATTCGCCAGTGCTTTAAATATATAAGTATTTATTAAATTGTGTAGTGTCCCGGTAGAAAATGTGCGAACGATTGCATTTAAAAATTGTCAAAGCTTGACCTTCCAAGGGTTCATTTAGATTTGAATACAGCAAAAAAACTTATATTAGACATTTTCACAACAATTTATAAATGATAAATATTTGTTTTTAACTGGCAGTTATACATTAAACAAACTTTTTTGTTGGCGATGCGTATTGTTTGGTAAAGAAAGTATGTGTGGAATTTTACTGCCATAAGTGATTTAAATAATTTGACAAATTCAGCGGTGAAACCTATGACCAGTGTGTCGTTGTCATTAGTGTGCACCTATTCATCAGTAGTAATATCGTAAGTATTATCTTCTTATTTCCCGTAAGTTACCTGACAAGTGTGCTCTTTTTCTCTGATCTCCACAGCTTACCTCTTTCCAAAAGTCACCCTTCGCCACTGGGGATTACAATACCGAATGAATATATCAATACCGGTATTTCAGTATTTCTTATTGAATATCGATATTCGTTAAAACATATTATAGAAAAAAAGTACCTATCAACAAATATAACTATTAAAATTTATTTAAAACACTATGTTATAGCAACCTAAAGTACTTACCAATATTTATTATAATATTGACCTTTGTAGATAATATGTATAGATCATAATATTCTAGAACTGCTAATTTTTATAAATACTATAAGTCCGGGTATAGAAAAATCTCTGTGAAATTCAACGTTTGTTGGATGTAGGTACCATCAACATTGGATCAATAGTTAAAGAATAACTGGAAATATTTGCCACGAATGTGTTCTTTTTCGAAATATGTTAATTCATTGCGACAATTATATAAGTATATCTGAGGGATTTTTTTGGTTTCAGTCAATATATTTGCATTTTGGCAGCATAAAACGTACACACTAAATGTAATAAATAATACAGTAATAAGTAAGCAATGAAAAATAGCATTAAATTAATTTTTGAAAAACATATATGTGTATGCTTCCTTAATACCAAAAATACCGGTATTATGGATTTTTGAAACTGGTATTTCGGTATCGATAAATAATTTAATACCGGTTTTGAAATACCGGTATTAATAATAAGATAGGGATTTTTCACTAACACTTCAACTATTCATAATTTGTTTGCTATTTTTTTTTTGTTCCCTTGACTTGATAGGTAGGTAATGGAGTTTTTACCTACTTTATTGTATTGATTTAGTATATAAGTCAGAATTAAGAGTGTTCGTTGTCAGTGTGTCTTTGGTGAGTATAGGTACACAGCGCCTGAAGATGCCGAAAGGCGAAACCCGGGTCGCAAAAAACTACTCGAATAAAATAGTACAAAACTTAAATCCATTAGAATTTAAATTCAAATTCCATCAAGTAGGTACCTTCGGTCGATAGTATTAATAGAACATGAGAAAACAGAACAGTGACAAAATAAAATAATACAGTCATATTTGTCGTATCTATTTATTAATTAAATACTTGTATATGAATATTTAATATATATAATCACTGCATGTTGGCCATTCGGCTTAAAAACCTCAATTTATCTGCTTGATTTTGATAATCATGCACAACTCCACAGAATTATAAAACTCATTACTTCGTTGTACCTAGTCACTAGGGATTCCAATCCCGGGATCCTGAACTATTTTAGATACCTATGAATCCCGGGATTGGTAAACATAATTCCGAAATTTTCGGGATTAATTTTTTTATCAATTTTTATGGAAAATAAAATAAAAACGAAAATATAACAGAAAAAATACTTTTAATAACAAACAACTACATGAGAAATAAACTGAGTGAATGAAGTTTGATTTATTACCCATGTGTAAGTTGCCAATTATTTATTTTTTTCGCATAAATTAATAAAAATGAGAAAGATTGGAAAAAAAACAATGCTTAGCACTTTTAACAAAGTAATTCCACCATGATCTCATACATTTTACGGCAGTTTCATATTTGGCAAATTAGATTTATGAAGCGGAAAGGCCATACACCATGATTTGCTTTACTATTTTCAGAAACAGCAATCTCATATAATATTTATGTAAACACTAAACACAATATTGATTTTACGAAATTTTATAAATGAAAATCATTTAGATTTGTACCTAAATAGTTTAACATAAATTTAAAATTCCACATAATATGTACGATGCAGGTAACATCCGTTAAATGAATTTGAGAAATAGAATAAATAAATCAAGAAACATTTAGTTAGAGGTTTCAGCCATTTACTCCTAAGCTGTCTTCTTTTTATAAAAAGTAAACCATTGCGCACTACCATAAAATGCTATTCTGGAGATTACTTATATAATGTTATTCAGAATAATGTTTTAATTATTTTTTTAATGATTTATTTTTGACCGATTTTATCAATGTTATTTGTATATAAAAAAAATAATATTAACTATGGGAAAAAATTAGTAAAAAAATAGTATTTGAAAAGTACTAATCTTAATTTATTTTACTAATTTACTAAGCTCCATTTTGACCTACGCTGAGCATGTCCGCCCTTAATTCACACACTTAAATAATTATAGATTCCTACAAAAAGTTCCTAATTTTATTATTAACGAGAATTTAATCATTTTGTCGTTGGAAGAGCTTTCTACTTAGTATATTGTATAAAGAGCTTTTTAGCTGGTCATATTTAAGTTTGAGATACGAAAGCATTTTATTATAAAAACACAAATAATAAATACAAATTTTACCTATACATAACTCTAAAACGACCATTTCAGACTTACGACAGTATTTAACAGGGATGCGGATTGTGTTAAAATTTTGGTTTTAGCGTCATGTCTTGTATATTCGTACGTCATGTGATAATATCTTATACGCAATAATAGGATAGCCTTTATCTTTAACGATGTTATTAGAGGTTTTATTAGGAAGATTGCGCTATAAAGATTTTTTTGTTAGTTTTGAAAATTCCATTAAAATTATCGCTTTTAGAGGCTTAGGTGCGTATAAGTAAGCTGTCGTTGGTACTACTATATTGTATAAATGTATCGTGGCGACTCTATCTTAAGGGCTCAAGAGGATAATACCCGGTAAAAATTAAGCTCACCCACGATGGCCGCGCGGTTTAAGCGTCGGCTTATAACGTCGTGGGTTCCAGGTTCGATTAAAATACTTTTCAGTAGGTATATAAATGTATGTATTAATTGGTAAATAAACTGCTTTTCTGAACCAAAAACGAACTTCATTTTATTAATGGTACTCAAAATCGAGCGATCCAACAACTACGTCTATCTTGGATAGCACATGTCAACTGACGATGGTTAGACATACTCGTATCGCGTTGTGGCATAATAAGTACACCAATTTAGCAAAACGTATTTAATTTCAGGTTGTTCAACCAGGAGTCAAAATGAACCGGAACACACCGGAGCGCTGTTCCGGTCGATGAAATCTCCAAAATTATCGCTTCGTCTGACGAAAAAATATTTAGACCATTTGAGCTAGATAAGTCACATAACAAAACATCGAACACATTAAGTTTTATAAAATAAATATAGGTATAGGTAGCTAGTTATGTTAATATATTCTGAAAGTCATCGAGCGTTACGGTTCGTAACATTTTACATATCGAGCGCTGAGTTCAAGGCGTTGTGGCCCAATTTTTTACTCACTAATTCGATGTAACGGTTATAACTATTATATTATATAGTTATGTATATAATATTTAGATAATAATAAAAGCCTAATAAAAGGAAAATTCATTAATTATATAGGTAATATCATACTTGGCTTACGGTACTTTACAGGAAATGATATGAAACAGGATATAGTCACGATTTGGCTACAGCGCTCGAAATGGAATATTTTACGAACCGGAGAGCTCAATATTTTATGAAAATGTTAACAGAGTTATTTAATTGCTTGTGTATTTTATAAAAATAATGGTGTTAAGCCGTGTCCACATTAGCAAGAAGTTGCTGGCAACCTCATTAAATTTCGATTAAAAAAATTTAATGAGGTTACCAGTGTGGACAAACTTTTAGAGTTTTATGTTAAATGGCAAATCTAGCTCACTGTCAAATTAATATGTCCACGAGACGGAGCGATAATTTTGAAGATTTTACGAACCGGAACGGCGCTCCGGTGCGTTCCAGTCCATTTCGGGCCCTGGATTTGAGAGGTAATTGATAATGGGCACTTGATTTTAGAATAATTAATTTTGGTACTAATTTACAAAAAAACATGGTAATAGCAAGGAATATGTAATTGATTTTGTTAAATTATTAAGTATGATCACAGAGAGAGTTACATGTTTGGACCACCTACTTCTTATAACAGGCTTCTTCCAACTAATTGGAATCGAATTTGTTAAAAACGCACCAATATAAAATAAAATCAAACTGCTTCAGCTTTGGTCAATCGCTTAAAATTACAATAATGCATCGATTCACAGGTGTTATCGATATAGTAGTACAATGGCATCATACCCTACGATGGCCGGCGGCTTACGCGTCGACTTGTAATATCGTGGGTCCCAGGTTCGAATCCTGGGTTCGGAAAATATACATTTGTTTTTCAATTTGTAAGTAGCAAGTGACTAACATCCATTTTTCGTAAAAACAAAATCTGTTAATACAACCTCCACTCTGTGTAGGACCATATTATGATCCCATTAGGATTGAACATGGTGAAAAAGTATTACAATGGTGGAGTTGCCATTTTATAACTTTGCACACCGGCTCAGAGGGAGGTAATCAGACGAAGAGGCAGTGTAGCAGCGCTCTAAATGGAAATTTTTACGAACCGGAGCGCTTGATAATTTTACGAAAACATTAACACTGTTACTTATCTAATTATATACATGTATTTAAAAAAACGATTGTGTTAGATTTTTTTATAATATGCCATATCTCGCTCAGATGGTCAAATTAATATTTACACGAGACGGAGCGATAATTTTGGGGATTGTATGAACCGGAACGGCGCTCCGGTGCGTTCCGGTCCATTTAGAGCCCAGCAGAATAGTAAAAAATGCAAAAAGAGTGCAATGTTATTATAAAGCATATACTCTTACTATACTAATATAACATTAACTAAAAAAATGGAGCGGTTAATTACACTAGGTATATGTCCTTGTGTGTATAAATACCTATTCGATTCCAGTTATTATTAAATTGATAAAGGTGTTTTATTATATATTATATTTATATCTCTTAATACATTTTTTATCTAATGTGTAATCATGCCAAAATAACAATGTATTATCTATGGCCTGACTACCTACGTCATAAGCGATTCCCTATTTATAGATATTTAGTGTATTCTATCATTTATCACAAATTAATTGTACCTAATTAAACAAAATATATCTGAATGAAATAAATTAAAGATAGTAATGTACAAAAGGACCGACCTATGAAATTATATATTTACATTAAGGGCCAACATCCTCAGCGTAGGTTAAAATGGGGCTTTCATGGTATTTTCAGAGCATAGCCCTGGACATTCCTTAAACGTTGTAGATAATCTATTTATATAATTATGAAGCCTTATTATCCTTTATATTTATTTTAAACATTTGATGACTGCATAAAATATTTTTATTACATAAAATAGTATTCTTTTAAACCTCTCGTTCAAATTTTATTAGAATATAGTCATATTTCAGTACATCCATGTGCAGTGGTGTTAAGATTTTTTAGATTTATTAATTTTTAAACGCATTTACAAAACCTCTATTAAAATTAATGTTTACATGATTTAGTGACATATTTACGATAAAAAAAAATATATTTTATAATCTTTGTGATCCCAAATTTGACAAGAATTAGGCATTTTATTATTCAAAAAATGGGCTCGATTAACACATTTGAAGGTAATTCTAAAGATACTGATTATAAGCGATGTCTTTGACCATTGAAATTTTATAGACGTTCTACGAATAATGATTGTTTTATATTAATTATTGACCTAAGAATAAGGTAGTATTTTTTTGAAATACGACATTTTTATTGGCATTTCCCAGTGGTTAACGGCCCACGTGCTCGTCGTAGGTCAAAATTGAGTTTTTATTGTATTTTCAAACCATGATTCTGGACACTCCTTAAACGTTGTAGGTAATCTATTTATATAATTTTGAAGCCTTATTATCCGTTATATTTATTTTAAACATTTGATGACTGCGTAAAGTATTTTTGTTACATAAAATAGTATTCTTTTAAACCTCTCGCTCTAATGTTTTAGAATATAGTCATATTTCGGTACATAACTGTGCAGTGGTGTTGATATTTTTTACATTTATTAATTGTTAAACGCATTTATAAAACCATTAGTATAATTTATTACGAGATAATTTTTGTAAAATATTCACGATAAAAAATTATATTGATAATCTCTGTGATCCCAAATTTGACAAGAATTAGGCATTTTATTATTCAAAAAATCGACAAGATTAACACATTTGAAGATGATTTTAAAGATACTTATTATAAGATATGTTTTTGGCCATTCAAGTGTGATAAACATCTTATGAAAAATGATTGCTTTATAATAATTATTGACCTAAGAATAAGGTAGTGTTTTTTTGAAATACGCCATTTCTTTTGTCATTCCCCAGTGGTTAAGCTACAACATACGGCCGTAGCCATAAATTGACAAACTATAATTAAAATAGGAAGTAAAATGATATTGACGCACGTATTTGAACATGTACCGTTTAAAAAAAATAAAAAATAAATTCGGTTAGGTACATGTTCAAACACGCCCGTTAACATAATTTTACTCCCTACTTTAATTATAGTTTGTAAATTTATGGCTACGGCCGTATGTTGTAGCTTAACCACTAGGGAATGACAAAAGAAATGGCGTATTTCAAAAAAACACTACCTTATTCTTAGGTCAATAATTATTATAAACCAATCATTATTCATAAGATGTTTATCACACTTGAATGGTCAAAAACATAGCTTATAATAAGTATCTTTAAAATCATCTTCAAATGTGTTAATCTTGCCGATTTTTCGAATAGTAAAATGCCTAATTCTTGTCAAATTTGGGATCACAGAGATTATCAATATAATTTTTTATCGTGAATATTTTACAAAAATTATCTAGTAATAAATTATACTAATGGTTTTATAAATGCGTTTAAAAATTAATAAATTAATGTAAAAAATCTTAACACCACTGCACAGTTATGTACCGAAATATGATTATATTCTAAAACATTAGAGCGAGAGGTTTAAAAGAATACTATTTTATGTAACAAAAATACTTTATGCAGTCATTAAATGTTTAAAATAACTTTAAAGGATAATAAGGCTTCAAAATTATATAAATAGATTACCTACAACGTTTAAGGAGTGTCCAGGATCATGGTTTGAAAATACAATAAAAACTCAATTTTGACCTTCGACGAGCATGTCCCCCCTTAAGCTACAACCATGCAATATCATCACGCGTACCGTAGCTTCGCCACCACTGATATAGACCATGCAACCTTATTACTGACTCTGGAATCGAACACTAGAGTTTTGTTCAGTGATTTTATTATTTCTTTTTTTCTTCCAGATATCCCCAGCAGAGTCACACGCTGTGCACGGAGCGACGGTGCAGCGCCGCAGTCCTAAGCAGTTTCCTACTTCCTCCAATACTCTGCGCACCAACTTACGTCTTGTTCCACGTTCACGAGACCAGGATAGTAGAGAACGCCACGGAGTTATTCCTATACCACGTGGACACAGACCACGACGGTGCATTGTACCATGCAAATTTTTGGATACACTCAGTTGTCATAAAGCTACTTCCTTGTCTTATTCTGACAGTTATCAGCTTTTGGTTGATCGACGCTTTGTATGGAATAAACAGAAGAAAGTTAGCACTTCGGGACTATAACGCGTGTCCTACTGCTGATAGAAAACAGACAAAATCAGAAAAAAGAACCGACAGAACTACTAAAATGTTAGTCGCTGTTTTGTTGTTATTTCTCATCACAGAAATCCCCCAAGGAGTTTTAGGTCTGATGAGTGGAATTCTTGGTAAATGCTTTTTCAATAAATGCTACAATCTCTTCGGAGAGCTGATGGATATTCTGGCTCTCTTGAATGGAGCAATTAACTTCATTTTGTACTGCTCCATGAGTAGGCAGTTCCGCATGACATTCGGTCAGCTGTTTAAGCCGAAGATTTTGACAAAATGGCCAGCGAATGGCTCACACACTGAAGTTGCCAGTACTTACGTATGATGCCAAACTGATTAAGTGAACCTAACCTAACCTAACTATTTTTTTTTACCACTGACAATACCACATTTAATGATAATACTATTGAGAAATGACTTAAGTAAAAATGAATTACAATGTAAAATAATATAGGTTAGATATTATTAAGTAAAAAATAAATGTCAACTAGAGTTTGCAATCTCGGGTTCTTACCTACTTTCATTTAAACATTTTTGACAAAAATACTTATTTCAAAGATAATACGAAATATAAATCGGGCTAAATTTCATTTAAATTCTAATTGTGACAATCGACTATTAGATTTTGAACTCTAATTGATTTGTATTATTCCATAAATGAATCTTTTTAGTGACCCGTTTTCGTCTTTTAACTTCAGGAACTTACTATGTATATAGACATACCCACCTATGATAAAAACACGTAACACACAATACCTATTCATATGATCGTAAGCAAAGAATTGCCTAGGTATTGGGGGGCATGTCCCACGATGGCCGAGCAGCTTAAGCGTCGACTTATAATGTCGTTGATACCAGGTTCAAATCCTGGGTTAATACAACCTTCACTTCGTGGAGGCACATATTATGATCTTCTCAGGATCAGACATGGTGAAGTAAGTACATAATTTAAGACTCTCAAGTGTTGGTTTTTTATGTTTTCAAAATATTTAAAAATACTAATCTTGGGGTTGCAATTCCTAGTCATAATCTATATTATATAAAATCAATTATTTACTTAGTGATTATTAATTATCAAATAAGTTTTTTATAAGTGAATTATTTGATTGTAATAAATATAATTAAAACGTATTTAAATTTTTTGTCCAATTAAAATATATCATGTAAAAAATGAAAGTGTTGAGTAGTTTTCTTTATTTATTTTTTAAATAATTCAAGTTGAATTTTATTTTTATTTTACGCAGTGATGAAATTGATCAATACGCTCCCAGTGGAGTATTTGATAGATTGTCTGAATTTAAATTTGTTAGTTAAAAATTAAAATCTCGTAGGATTGTCATTTTTTCAATATGTGTTCAGATCCAGGCTATGGACCCGATGACTAACAACTATTTTTCGGAAAAGTATGGTTAGGTTACCCCCACTATGTGAAATGAAATGAATGTTAAACAATATAAGTCTGTCCAATATCACCAACATTTTGTAGGTAGTAGATGGCGGGCAGAGCTTCATATCGAAAAATCAACCTTGTCTATTACACGAAGTCTACCAAAAAAGGATTATAAACTTATTTTTATGGAAAGTTCAGTAATTTAAAAAAAATCTTACATATTAATATTATAATGTACAAAGAAATACATTTACAAAGTAAAGGTGTACGACAAGGCGACGAAATCTTACCCAAACTATTCACCGCAGTTTTATATTTATTCAGGAATTTTAGGAACAGAAGTTTAAACATAATTTTGAATATTTTATAGATGGTATAGATAAGAATGCCACTGTTATCACTTTCAATAACCACACTGTTACCGTTAAAGATATCGGTTGCAAGTTAGATCATACTGGTTGCAGTGGCTAAGAGTGGAGGTAGGCTATTAAAATCCGACATGCATAGTGCACACTAAAGTTTGTCAGTCATATGTATTTATTTTGTTTACATTGAACTAAGACTACAATTTATAGATGTGTTAGTTAGTTTTTAAAGCCAATATATTAAACCCTGCGAAAACCATGCAATGAAAGATAGGTAATAAATAGTCAATAAATAATACTCATCTATCTATAAAATATCTAAAATTATGTCATTAAATTATATATGATTTTATATATTTTATTGATGAAATAATATTTTGTATCTACTATGGTTTAGTTAGGTAGGACTTAATGAATTTTAAATAACTAAACAACACCATCTATAATATTCAGCGCTCGAATTGGAAAATTTGACGAACCGGAGCGTGTGATAATTTTACAAAAGTATCAGCATAGTTATCTAATGTTATATGTATTTTATAAAATGAGTTTGTTTGATTTTTTTTATGGCCTATCTAGCTCTGACGGTCAATTTATTTTTCTCACGAGACGGAGCGATAATTTTGAGGATTTTATGAACCGGAACGGCGCTCCGATGCGCTCCTGTCCATTTCGAGCCCTGAAAATATCATATATTATTAATTCAACAAAAACAACACTGTGCGCTATTTTGTCCAATCGTCCATAGCATACTTAAACTATTATTGTGGCAGGGTGTAATTGAATTTTAAAAACTAACTAGCACCATCCGCAATTTATATTCCTCAATGAAAATAAATAAGTATGTCTGACAAAATTTAGTGTGCACTAGCTTAACAGCCTACATCTACCCCTCGCCACTGCTGAATCGTTTATATAGAATTAATGATAACTAAACCTACAATTATTTAATCTATCCAGTGTATTAATTGGAAATTCATTTATTTCGCGTTTTTTCGTAATATATATCTGCTGAATTTTCTCTTCTCTAGCATTTTTATAATATACATAGCTACGTATATTGGCATATCGATTACAGCTTACAGCTGTCAGTCTATCGCAGCGTATCGAATTCCGGTTAACCTGATCACCATAGCAGAAAATATATTGCCAGCCCTAATACATGATAAACCAAGGTCATATCATTAAATTTATCACATTGGATATATCTAACTAATTTCTGAAAACCTTGATTTTTCCTTTTGCGCGTTGTGAATGCCTAGCGTTGTAAAAACGTTAAGTAGAATTCAATGTTTTAAGAATCGTAAAAGAAATTTTACAAAAAATAGGTTAATAATATGATGAAATAAAAAGTTCAAGTAGACGTTATAACTAAAATATTTGGCGTTAGTCGTAAGTAATTAAGGTAAATAAATTTTAACACCCACGGTGGCCGCGCGGCTTAAGCGTTGGACTATAAAGCCGTGGGTCCCAGGTTCGAATCCTTAGTCTGGCAAGTACACATATTGTTTTTCAATTTATGTGTGTCAGGGTATGGACCTAATAGGCTGAAAAAGTGGCTGAGATCTATTTCTCGTAAAAAACAAAATCTGTCAATACAAACCTTCACTCTGTGGAGGCCCATATGATCCTATCAGGATCGGACATGGTCGGGGAAAAAAATTAAGGTAATTAATATTCATTGATTTAATACACAAAACCGATAGCCAATAATAACGCATTTTGATAAGCATTTCATGTATGACACACAAGTTTGAATTGTCGTAATTAGATAGGACGCTCGTAGCATAATTGATTATTGCACAGATTGGCACGACACCAATGGTTATACGGGTTCAAATCCCGTCGAATTTCGTATTTTTTTCAATTAAGATTTTTTCTAGTTAGTGTATATCTGAGGTGTTTTCAAGTTATGTATCTTCAATATAATATGGAATGATACATTCTCAAAATCTTGTGAATTATTCATTGAATAAAAAAAATGGTTTTATTATTTGGATTAAATTGAAATGAGACTTTTGTGGTAACATATTTTATAAAATTACTTAAATTTACAAAAGAAACTCAGAACTTTACTCATCCCCGAGGCTGAAAACTACCAAACGAATCGTCGATTGCAATCATAGAATTGAATCGATTTAGTACCAATTTTACGCGCGAGTTATCTAATCAGACTATAAATTCGGTTTTCCGAGTAACTTAAAATCAATTCCGTGAAGGTTTTAATGAGATATTCTTATAAAAACATTCGCATTGCCCAATATTAAGTACGCGGTGAAGCGAGGCGTTGATCGACTACGACAAGGTTACATACTTGATTGACACAGCGACCTCGCACAAGCAAACACAATGAAACGATAGGGACGGAAAGTGTATCGATTTATTATAAACGTGTTGAATATTATATGTAAATTAATATAACAAATATTATAAGCTAAATACTGTTTGAAAAGTTTTGTCATAACTAAATTGATACTAATAATGTAATTTTAAGCTGTAGGTATAAATAATCTCGGTCCAGAAGTTTTTGAGCCATAATGGATTTAAAAAAAAAACTTTACTAATTATTTGGTAATTGAGAATCATCGACATGGTCACAGTGCTGACAAAAACAACAAATAATTCGAAATCACACACATATACTTATACTCTGCAGAAAAGATAATTTAATATAATTCATAATACTGGACTGCAATTGATTAGTGGATGTGGATGCTGGGGGGAAGAGGGGTGGCGGTTACATGGGAGTTAGTTCTGGTACTAACCTTATTGATGTTCAGCGGTCTAGCTGAAGCTAAGTCCCTGGTGCATGCCCTCACGTCCTAGTAGGCACCCAGACGGTATACTTTTGATGAATGATATGATAAATGAGGAGATACAAAGTTTGCATGGAGACTCGGATAGAATTATGGTTTTAATGACGGCTTGTGGTATGCACTTAACTTTTTGAATCAATCTGCATGCGCTTGGAATTACGCGTTTAACGAAGATCTAGCTGTAACTAGCCTGCACGCGCCCGTTGTCTTGAGATAACTTGAGGTAACTGAATGTTATTCAATTACGAATAACCCGTAACTGCTGGTCGCCTGAATTTGCGATAATAACTGTGGATTTGAGGTAGGAGGGAAATTTAGAGATACAAGCGACCATGTATAATTTTAATATATTAAATCTAGAGGTATTTTATTATTTTTGCTTGCTTAACGGGTGATGCATTATTCAGATATGAATAATAAAAAAGTCTTTTAGCGTAAATCATTTAACTGACTGTAAGTTAAAATAGAATTATTTAAAACTATGAAGGTGACGTTCAAATCCCGACTATTAAACATTTTATTATGATGAAATAAAATCATCAAAATACACACATTATTTGGAAATATCCCAGAATCATTCGTTACAATAAAATCTTGAAAAATGCATTCCATCGGATGCCGCCCAATGTGCTTTACCAATTTAGTTACCTAAACCTTAGCCAATTACGACGAAATCAATCAATAGTCGTGCAACTGAAGCGCTACTCAAATTTCGGTATGAAGAAACGGTTATTGGTACACATAGGTCGAAATCAAATAAATGCGGTTTAAGTTCCCGCCCAGCATGGTATTTTTTTTCAAGACTTGTTCTAATATGACGTATATTTCTGGGGTGTCTCCAATTTATGTATGTTCAATAATGAATGTTATATTCTTATGTCTTGTAAATTATACGTAGAATAAAAAAAATGTTTTTTACAGTAAATTATACATTAGATAGGTAATAGTTTTTTTGAATTTTTTCAATTGTATGTAAAATTAACTATAATACATAATGCATAAATTTAACAAGAAGGGAAGATGAATTGTATCAACGCCTCTATATTTCACGCGATTTTCATCGTATCCGGAAACTTGTACGTATGCAGTTCACCGTATGACACTTCACCGTGAAATGTTGATCGGAAATATATTGCCGTAAATTAAACACCGTCCATTCTCTTTGGGTCGTATAGTACTGATATAAAATTCATGTCTAAATAAAACACGGTTCTTGTCAGTTTACACTTTACAGGAAGCCAGCAGCAAAGATATTTAGAAAATAGCCGATATACTATATTATTTGTTAGGTTAAGTTATATTTTCATTCTTGAATTCATGAATTTCGCCAAAAATAGCTATGGAAATTGAATTAATTTTCATATTGAATGTAATAAAATTGGAGACCAGTAAACGGCCATCTCTTTCCGATAAGAAAGCTCACGGTGAAATGTTTTACGTACAATTTACATGTACCTAACCGATTTTCATATAGAAATTCTTACACAAAAATGTATATAAAACTCAATCATTATTGGCTGTCCTGTTTTAAGACTTATCTCTCTATTGTTTCCACACATATAAATCGAAAGGGTAGGTACGCAATAACCGTTGGTTGACGTCTTTCATCCTTATCGCTTCGCTCCTATCCGAGCGTGACCTTACTGATTTTAATACCCTTGATAATACCGGATAATAATATGACTGCCTCTATCCGGTCGTAAAAAAATAGATTATACGATTAACGGATTGATCGCAATAAAACATCGCGAAATCTGCTTGCGACGACGGAAATATTACGAAATTAAAATTTTATGAGTGTTTACATAGAGTGTTGCCAAAACATGAAAATAAGATGAGAAGAAAATTATGTGGAAACGATGTGGCAACACGTTAATGTATTGCTCAAGTTTTTGTATAAATCATCTTAAGTACGACGCCAGATAACATTATATCGTTGGTGTTTTGACACAAGCACGTAACTGAGTAATGAGTTTTTACCAGCCGACGAAATAAAGTTTTATTGTAATAATATTATAGGTTAGGTTTGAACACTTTCTTAAAATGACAGTGTAGCTTTTTTTGAAATTTTTAGTGACAATAAAATACATATTATTATGTACGAGTAGCTACTCATTAAGCTATTATTTTTTATTACTTTATTACCGAAAATAAATAGGTTTAAAAAAACGCAAAAATAACGTGTTTGGAAATGTGTACGTATGCAATTGGATCAGAAATAAATGGCCGTATAGTATTGAGATCAAATTCATGTCTAAATAAAACACTGAAAATGAATGTACTCAAGATTTCAGAAATTAGATTCTTATTGACGAAAATAAATAGTTTTGACTAAGCCGCAAAAATAATGTATCCGGAAATATGTAGGTATGCAATTTGAAAATATATGGCCGTATAGTATTGAGATCAAATTCAGGTCAAAATAAAACACTGTAACAAAAATCACAGGAATACAAGGGAAAGACAGAAAAAAATGGGTGGGTAAGTGTGTAAATTAGAAATACAATCATATCGTATAATTTATATAAAATTTTTGGTAGGTGTTCGTAAGTATCAAGTCATACCTATCAAATATGTGATATAATATCAAAAAATTGATACCAATCGATATCTAATTAATGTTCTTATTGAATCTAATAAAATTGTAACATTACTATTAACAATGCTTCACGGTTATTTTTTGATCTCAATGCTATTCGGCCATCATTTTTCTGTGAGATGTGATACGTACAATTTTCATGTAACACAGAAATATTTATCTATTATGAAAAATCACCGAGTGGGATTTGTGCTTACGTTTTGGGTCTACTCCTAGTGTACTGGGGGGAATGGGACGACTGGACCCCGGACAATTGGACGCCGCACTGTCGTGGACATGTATACAGAACGTAGACGAGGTATTTTAATCAGTTTCTATCTACTACTTAGTAATTTTAATTCATTTTACTCTTAACACAATGTATTCTTTATTGCAGATTGAGAATTATCATGCCTAAGGCTTTATATTAAATAAAAAACTCCTTTTTCGTTGGAACTTAAACATATGCACGATTAAATCATTATTTACGTCTGCATATTTTCATTATCACCAACTAATAAATCATAATACAATCATTTAAATATAAATAATAATATTCATATTTTTTTTAAAGTACCTATAAGTACCTAACGTCTATTTATTTTCAAATTCCGTGGCGTCCAGTTGTCCTTGTGCCAAATCGTCCTAGACCCGTACTGGGTGACCGTCAGTGAATCATTCTAATTAATCCTATTATTATCATCTGTACGTACTTAAAAAAAATCTAATGGAACGCCATATTATCTATATAAGATTATCAGATAATTATAATATTACTAACATGGTTATAGATGGAGTCAGGAATCCCACACGATCTATTATTTATTTTCTAAAACTCATGGTTCTTAGGATAGGTATGTTTCTGATAGTAGCTAAGGGTGGAGGTAGGCTGTTAAGATTCGACATCGACAGTGCACGCTAAACCTTTTCAGTCACACATACGTATTATTATTTAGGTATATTGTTTAATTAATACACATTAAGAATGTTTTGGTTAAATTTTTAAACCCTGTCTAAACCAAAGTATAATCGATAAATAATTACAAGATAAAAAGAACTTTTTATATACAACGTTTTTAAATTTTCTGTTGAATCATATAAACTTGACTTGACTAGCTTAAACGATCAAAAAAAATTGTAATTGATAGAAATACTGAATAATCAAATGTCATTTCATATTGATTTCCATAGTAATGCACGTATATATTATTAATTTAATTGCTAGGACCCAGACCCCTCCCTTAACAACCAATAATAGTGGATTGGATTACGGAATTCTTCCGAAATAACTTTTCATAAAAAACAGAATTAACTGAAAATGTATTCAATTCTACTTAAAGATGGCTAAAAGTATTAAAAAATGCATTGGCATCATATTCTGATATATTCTAAAAGTTTCAAATGTCTAGCTAGTCGGGAAGTTAGTTAAAAATTGATTGCAAGATTTGTAACGGATAAATAACCACCGGACAAATAAGAATACGACCTAATAAAAACGTTGTAAAATAATTTTCTATCTATAAAATATTTAAAATTATGTATAAACTATTACTTATTATAACTAATGGCATAATTTTAGATATTTTATAGATAAAAGAATATTTTTTGACTATTATGTAATGCAGGGTTTAAATGAATTTTAAAAACTAACAAATACCATCTATACACTGTAGTCTTAATTCAATGAAAACAAGTACGTTTGACTGACGGAGTTTAGTGTGCACTGTTTATGTCGGATCTTAAAGGCCTACTCCCACCGTTCGCCACTGGTTTATGAAGTTATTAAAAATGATTTATTCGCATATTATATAAACATCGAGTAAATATTATACAGAATGGATCCAGTGATCTACCGATTGTTAGAAATTGTTGGTGTTTGAGTGCACGGCAGGTAGGTCAAAAAGCTTTTTGGTGCAATCTGTGAAAATATAGTACGATTATGTTGGCGGCAGTATAATCACTAGGGAGCGGATTTATATGCAACAAAAAACATTATTATATGCATGCACGTATGCACTTAAAATCATTGAAATATGCACTAAAACCAAAGAAACATGCAGTTAAAATTTGACATTTTTATGTAAAAATATTGTAAATACCCACTTCACCCAATATTACCGGTAAAAATCGAATACCAAATTAATAATCTTAACTAATATAACACAATAACAAAAAACACAAATAATCAATATAAAGTTAATCAATTACAATTTTAAAAATAGTTTGTTTACAAGTAGGTACAAATAATTGAATACGAAATACAAAATGTAAATGTAAACTATGGAAACTAAACACAACTTAAAAAACAAAAACGACATACTTAACTATTCCTAAATACTATTTGCTGTTTTTTGTCCGAGAAAATAAGTTACAATATTTTTTTCAATATTCTCTGGCATAAAATTTTCCGCATATCTGTCAGTATTTTGTTTATATGCGGAAAATGATATTTCAATGTCCACAGAAATGATAGCGCAAAATTTAAATAAAAGTGCCCGAGTTGACTTCACTTTTTCTGATAAATTAATGAAATGCTAGGGGATGTCATTACAAATGCAAGTGCATCTACCTGATTTAGTTATGTTTCGATAAAATTATAAATGCAAAAGCCCTTAAGTATGTATTTATTAATGAAATATGCACTAATATCTCAAATATGCTCTAACGTCTCAAATATGCATTTATATGCACAATAAAATTGTATTTTTGGATTCTGCGTCTCTCGAAACGGATTTCTGTGCAACTCCCATAGATGTGCATACACCCTAACAAAACATGTACTAGCATATAAATCCGGGCCCTAATAATCACAAATAATTGTAGAGTTTTTGTGTTGAGCTGACTATTGAATACTTTATAAAAATTCCAAGACTTCGCTGAGTGTGAGTGGTGTGACAGAGAGAATAGATGGAAAGTACATCGTCGAAGTGCTTATTGTCGACGAAGCCGGGGAACAACGATGACCACAATTCCGATAGCTGGACGGATACTGGACTGGATACAGGAAGTGGAAAATTACCGTCAGACTTTTAGTAGATCCATATACTGTTGTAAGGTAAGTGAGAGGATTTGGCTGTAGCAGGGAACTCAGAAATAATGAGAACTGAAATACCTAATGGGTAAGGAGTAGCAGGTAACCGATCCCGAGTAAGGAAGAAACCGGGATAAACTTAAACACGTGTGAAGAATACGTTATACTTTGAATTCTGACAACTGCTATGGTGTATGCATTGACGCTCATTTAATATTAGCGTATTACACACACGATTGCACGTGCATGATGCGCGTTTTATTTTCGTAGGACACTCACACATTCAAAACACTGCACTACAGTATTTAATGTGGCTTAAGCAGTTTTTCAATATATGAAAATGTAGTGTATTGAATATAGCCTATCGGAATTCTTTTTATTATCTGTTCTGTGGGCTGTAGCGTTATCAATAATATGTACACAGTTACGTCAAAGAAATACTTTAAAAACGTTACTTTGTATAAATTTGTTTGAAATACGCTCATTTTGATTTCCTAGCCAATGAATAAGTATAATATGCTATTTTTCAAAGATTTTTACATGGTATTGAATACTGTATATTTAACCAAATATCGCCCAACGTAACATATAGTTATTCTGATGTGAATTCCGATCGCAAATTCCGCTATGTAGATAAAATTTATACGTGAATTCTTTTATCAACAAAATATTTGCGGCGAACTATCGTACAGGAACAGTTTTCGTCTCGAATCCTTCAAATTATAGTATTTTCGCATATTTGCATAAAATTATAGTATTTTACATTTATCGCGAATTCAAATAATTATAGTAAGGTTAAGTCGCCAAATACCGCCCCCCGTTTGTTTAGGCCATTTCACAAGCT
Source organism: Rhyacophila brunnea (assembly GCF_057557595.1). Classification (NCBI taxonomy): domain Eukaryota; kingdom Metazoa; phylum Arthropoda; class Insecta; order Trichoptera; family Rhyacophilidae; genus Rhyacophila; species Rhyacophila brunnea. Next base: position 9,207,986 of record NW_028232816.1, on the reverse strand, counting down.
TATTTGCGTATAGTGATATTTTAATTGATTTAATTTATATTCTCTATATTGTAGGTTATGAAAATATACAAGAGAAGATAGCATAGAAACTTAAACAAAAATTATTTTATCAATATAATAAAAAATGGCAATTTTGTTACTTTTGTAAAAGTTATTCAAATATCACCCCCAGGGGCGATATTTGTAAAACGTTGCACGGAAACTAAACCACATACATTTATTTGTATGTAAGAAAAATATCATCATTGCCAAATTGTTTAATAATATTTTAATTGTTGACTAGTGTGCTCGCCGTTGATCGATATGTTGTTCGCAATGGAGTGAAACCATGTCGTCGTTGTTTTGTAAAAAGGGCGAATTAACCAAAATGCTGCTATACAGGAGGAGGATTTTTAACTTTTGGCATTTATTTGTTTTTTACCTGTAGATGATTATAAATATCTAACAAGTTTATAATAAAGCTTAGAATGAACACTGTCATTATAATAGGTATTATTATACAATATTTTAAAAGGCCTAATATGTCATATTTTCTTTTTATTTCGTAATTTTAATTAATTTAATTTTAGTCGATTATCGTTTTCAAATACTTTCATGTGGAGATAAAAATTCGCCGTTTTTACACAACAAAGCTAGTGAGGTACATATTGTATTTTCATTAAAATCTCGATTTCGCCAAAATGGTTGATTCGCCCTTTTTACAAAACACCGACGAATTGTGTTATCATAAGTTAAAATGTTCGCTGTAGGTTGACGTCTCCATACTTTCTGAGATAGATGGGCGGTATTAGGACAGGACACCCACGGTGGCCGCGCGGCTTAAGCGTTGGACTATAACGCCTTGGGTCTCAGGTTCGAATCCTGGGTCTGGCAAGTACACATATTGTTTTTCAATTTGTGTCTGTCACGGTATGTACCTAATAGGTTGAGCTAGTGGCTGACATCCATTTCTCGTAAAAAACAAAATCTGTTAATACAAACGTCTACTCTGTGGAGCCCCATATGATACTATTAGGATCGGACATGGTCGAAAAGAAAAAGAATTAGGATAGGGGACGGTAATTGGTGAATTTACCTTATTGTATTATACTTATTATAGTATGGTTGGCACCACTGGGCGAAGCCCAAATACAGTAGTTAGGTATATTAATTTCACTATTTTCAACCTTAGTTCTTTGATTGATTTTTTATGTGTTTATAATTCTATTTATAATTATTGAGGGGACCAATTACAGACGTAACTATTCAATATTAATTAAAATAAGTTATAAAATAAATGAATACGTGATGATCCCGAAGAATTTGGACTATACATAAAAGGAACCCTGTTCGATATTTCTGTTATGACATTTGAAATTATTATTTAGCAACATGCTTAAGTTGGTAAGCTCCACACATAGTAACAGCACTCTGTTGGCATTCCTATTTTCTTTCTCACGAAATGGCTGCCATTTTTTAATGATCATTGTGTTTACTTAGTCAAGTGTAGTAATTATAAACAAAACTTTATTACATTACATGACCGTATTTCTTCACCTATTATTATCAACTGGCGATCGCCCACGACTTCGTCCCCGTGAAATACGAAACTTAAAATTAGACAGATATACAATATGAAGAAAATAGAATAATAAAATGCCTAATTCTTGTCAAATTTGGGATCACAGAGATTATCAATATAATTTTTTATTGTGAATATTTTACTGAAATTATCTCGTCATAAATTATACTAATGGTTTTATAAATGCGTTTAAAAATTAATAAATGTAAAAAATCTTAACACCACTGTACATTCATGTACCGAAATATGACTATATTCTAAAACATTAGAGCGAGAGGTTTAAAAGAATGCTATTTTATGTAATAAAAATATTTTAGGCAGTCATAAAATGTTTAAAATAAATATAAAGGATAATAAGGCTTCAAAATTATACAAAAAGATTATCTACAACGTTTAAGGAATGTCCAGGATCATGGTTTTAAAATGCAATAAAAGCTCCATTTTGACCTACGCCGAGCATGTCCCCCCATTGTAATTTGTAAAAAAAAAATAGTAGAATGTGTGTTATTTATATAAAACCTCCATACACCTTTGATTGTAGCAAAATTTTACTCATTTTTCAAATTTCAATGTTGATTATCTCCATAACACACGTTTGTGGGTTACCTATCGAGTTTATCAACTACTCATTTATTTCCATAAACAAACACTAGTATTTAAAATTTTCATTTTGATGGTTTAGTTTTTTTTAAGTGGGGCATAAAAATATCGATTGTCGTGGACATTGCGTTTTCTCTAAAAGACCTAGAAGATCATATTATTCCATTTCAAATTAATTATAATTATTAATATAACTACTGCAAAGATAATAATTAGTTGTCGCATGAAAAAACACAGTCATTCGACGCTATTCTAAACAAGTTTCTACGGAACAGCAGCTTTCGACGGCTGAAAGCTCAATTAGTAAGCCAAATATGCCTTGTCAAAGCTCTAGTACACTTAATTGTAAGCTTTATTGATGCTTTCTTGTCGTTGCTCGGAAAATGTCATACCGCACCCATCCCAAGAATTAAGTACATAAGTAGGCAAACTAACAACATCATTTTACGGAGCGATTCCGGTCAGATTATTTTATTTACGTGAAAGTTTTATCGAACATTTAAATTATTGGGGGTCATTAACTACTATTGTAAAAATATTATTAGAACAATAATAAAATGGCAACTCAATCAATCCGAATGTAATTTTCTTGGATAATTCTTTTTCCTCGGTGATTCCGTGGAACTACAGCCAGAAGCGGGCCTTGAACGTTTCGAGCAGATTCCTCCACTCTCTCCGGTCATCAGTTCTCTTTCTCAAGTTGGTCATTCAAAGTGGACGCAAGTTTGTTAATTTGCCATCACGCTACCGATGTCGTGGTATTCTCATACTTAGTTTAATTTTTGATCCATTAAGCGTGAGGTGTCTTGTTGATTCTAGATGATCCACACATGTCACGTAGCTGGATCCATCGTAGGCATTAGGTTTTCATAAATCAGACAATGTCATAAAATAAGTATTTATTTGAGAGACAATACTTACGTGAAAGCAATTATGTTCTACTTATATTACATTGAAAGTTAAAAAAATAATTCTCAATAAATACGCCGTTAAAATGAGTTATTTTTTATCTCTCTATAAATAATAACATATTAATTTGTTTGAGCTGTCAAAATTGGTTAAAAATATCGCTTCAAAAAACTGTCAAGTTATGGAAGGCTTGCTATTTTCGAACAGAATATTAAGAAGCTTTTCGTGTGACGTGTAGTGGCCAGGTTGATACAGAGATCGTCTTTGATGCCGTGGGTTAGAATCAACGTATGGCTAATAATTAGTTTTTCATTGTGTGTTTGATTCATGATTGACTGACAACCATTCGACGTATAACGTATGAATATAACCACCACCCTACTGCACATATGATGAGCTTAATAAGAGCATACCGAGGCTTTGACTGCGACTCGCTGTCATATCGCCTCTTCTCATCTCGAGGAGGATCCGCCGATCAGGTCCTCACTCCAATTCTGTTGCAGAACTTTACAATTTTGCCAAGCTCTTCCGTCTTACCCTCCGCCAGTCGTCGTCATCGTCGACATTCTCAAAGATATCCGCAATTTGCAGCTCTTCTCTTTGCCGTTCATATTTAGGGTATTGTACTGCTGTGTGATGAACAATGTCCTAAAAAATATTAAATTCACCGCAAAGCTGCAAATCGCTTCTTCCCAAGAGGACATCAAATCTATTACCGATTGAGTGTCAAGCGTAGCTATAGAAATCTTCATTTGTCATACAATAATAAAGGTAATACATGGCTTTCATTATTATTAATAAAGCTCTGATTTACGGTTGATCATGTATTTAACTAAAAGTATACAATTATACATTAGGGGATCAATCCATCTATATGATATGGTGTAGTTATAATCTGATAAGCTCCAAGTAAAAAATGTAACATCCGCCATTTTATTGTTTTCTAGGAGGAATATGCAACCATTCTTCTAGCCTCCTATCAGTAATAAAATTAAGTATGTTTAAATGTACCTATAGTACTGATACAAATAAAGAGCTTAATCGAGTATGAAGAAACTACATGCCATATTTTAAAGGTTATACTAAGTACCTAAAGTGACATCCGAATCCTTTGATGATTTGGTCTGTATAAGTCGATAATTACTGTATCGAATCTAAGTTGTATTGTAGTAGTTTGTTGTTGTTTTCACTTAGAATTCTGCGGTTCCATCAAAATATTAATTATTTTCACTGTTGATTAAAAGCTTTTTTGACAACAATTATTTCGTTAACAATAATCACTCTCAGGACAATACGGAAGTTGAAGCTTTTCACAATATAATGTATTAATATTCGAAGAGTTTTAACATCATCGGCGAACAATTTTATTATCCATCTTACCACATTTTTTGTGAACAGTGATAATAATAATTGAGGTGCTGAAGATTAATGAGTAGGGGAGACCGAGGTGGGTTGTTACAATTTTTACCACGTTTTTCTTAGCTCGTATTCTTATTTGTCCGGTGGTTGTTTATCCAGTAAAAATCTTGCAATCGATTTTTAACTAACTTCCCGACTAGCTAGATATTTGAAACTTTTAGAATATATCAGAACACGATGCCAATGCATTCTTTTAATACTTTTAGCCGTCTTTAAGTAGAATTGAATTCATTTTCAGTTAAGTCTGTTTTGTATGAAAAATTATTTCGGAAGAATTCTGTAATCCAATCCACTATTATTGGTTGCTAAGAGGGTGGTTATAGCAACTAAATTATTAATATATACGTGCGTTACTATGGAAATCAAAATGACATTTCAGTATTCTATATTTGTTGGTTTGTTTGTTTGTTTGTTTGTTGCAAAATAGCAAAAAAATGATTTGTTGACAATTGCCTTATTTGTCCTAAATTATTAATAGATAGAATTGTCAAGTTTATATGATTCAACGAAAAATTTGAAAACGTGGTATATAAAAAGTTCTTTTTACCTTGAAATAATTACATTTTTGGTCATAACTTGCTCAGTTTCAACACGAAAACTATAAAAATATACTTTTTGGACAGCATATTTCATCATTTACTAAGATTTACAAACAATACAGTAGATAGTAATTAATTAGGTAAGTACTTATTATTGAAAATTCTTTTTTAAGGGAAGCGTTCTAACTGTTTCAACCCTACTAGTGCCGAGGTAAGTTAAAACAGCAGGTAAAGTGAGTTGAAACGTTAAATTTTATATATAGATTTACATAATAATAAAAGGCTTTTTAACCGGAAAAACTGTTATAATTATTTTCTGCACTTCTTTGACATCCATTTAAGTAGTACATAAATCAATTAACATTACAGTCAAAACAATTTTATGCGATCAATGAATTTAAGAAAAATTATCAATTTAATCAAAATTTATTACTAGCTCAAATTAAAATCTGATCTAGTCATAGTATACCAAAACCTAAATTAGCCTTGTCGTGTAACAATAGGTCGGTGCACTTGTCAAAAGACTTCAAAGTGCAATATTGCTATACTCTCATCAGTTATACATCTGGAGATATCGTCGTTGTGTCAACCCACCTCGGTCTCCACTGCAATTGACATTTAATTTAAGAGCTTAATGCCAATGTTAAATATATAAATTGTTTAGTATAGGCAATTATTTGTTCCTCATCAAAAATATAAGAATAATAACTTTCACAATATACACTATTAACATCTGATTATAATTTATAATATATTAATGAGGTTAGTGGTGAGAGTAATGTTTGTAGCACCACTTACAAGGGAGACACATTTTAATATTATGTATTTTTTGTTGTCTGGTGGCATTTTTAGCAGTGGACTGTGATTACGGATCAAGGGTTGGGGGAGGGGGGGTGGTTTAACCAGGATACAGGACACTGACCTTTTTTAAGTTGAGAGGGTTGGTGCGCGCTAGAGCCGGTTTGGTGTTCACGCAGTCACGCACTCGTATACGGACGGTTCGGAATGTCACTCTCACGGTTTTACGGTCTTGCGACAATAATAAATAAGGATTTGAGGTAGGTGGGTAAATAAGGATTGACGGCCTATATATATTTTGTCCCAACCAGTTGTCAAAACAAAACAATGGAGCAACAATGATCGTCAGTATTTCCTCAATCATCACTAGATCAGTAGAGTATTATGATTTATTAATTGCGACAATGTTTCTTGTAATATATGGACAGCATTTGTATAAATAGGAAGGGCAAATCTATAAATCCTACCTATTACGTGTTTTATTAATTAGACATGAATTCGATCTCAATACTATACATCTAAATTATATTTCCGATGCAACATCTCATGGTAAACTTTGATATTCCATCTACATATGTACAAGTTTCTTGGTAGGTACGCTAACATCTGACGGCAATTAAACAACAATAACACAAAATTCTTAAAGCAATCGACCAAATTGGTTACATGTAAGTTGTACGAATGCAGTTCATCGTGGGACACTTATTCGTGCGCCGCAGTACGTGTAACACGAGTTCGTATAACATTTTATTAAATGACGAGTTCTTCGTTGAACATTTCACCGTGGAATACATTTGTACATATCTTACAAAATACGGCGATAATTTGCAAATAGTACTGTTCCAATTAGATCTAACCTAACCTAACCTAGTAAAGACATCTCATAAAATTCGCCACATGTTGTAGCATACGTACAAATATACTCCACGGTGAAATGTTCAACGAAGAACTCGTCATTTGATTAAAATGTTACACGAACTCATGTTTCACGTACAGCGGCGCACGAATAAGTGCACGAACAACTTACATGTAACCAATTTGGTCGATTGCTTTAAGAATTTTGTGTTATTGTTGTTTAATTGCCGTCAGATGTTAGCGTACCTACCCGGAAACTTGTACGTATGTAGATGGAATATCAAATTTCACCATGAGATGTTGCATCGGAATTATAATATGGATGTATAGTATTGAGATCGAATTCATGTCTAATTAATAAAACACGTAGTAGGTAGGATTTATAGATTTGGCCTTCCTATTTATACAAAATGCAGTCCATATAATATTACAAGAGACATTGTCGCAATTAACAAATCATAATAGACCCTACCGATCTAGTGTTCACTGTTTACGTACAAATTTCCGGATACGGACCAAATTACCCCAAAAACATGCAAAAATGAAATGGAAAATGTAACGGAAAGATCATATTATATTTGCGATGAATTACGTAAACATAAATGATACGTTAAAAATAATAAATACATCGCATTTTATGTATGAGTTATTAAAAATACAGATTTAGTTCGGTACATAAAAACAACTTGTACTATTTTAGCAGTGAAAGGTAGGTTTAATTTACTTGCGCTCCATGATAATATTAAAACTGATTTAAATTCAGTCAAGAAAGTTTTGAGAAATGCTTGGTAAGTCCGTCGACCCGACTACAGTGAAATTATTTCACAGCAGAAAAGAATTTTTAGCATATCTTTACAGAGTCCGTGATTCTTTTGAGAGTTTCTGTCAGTGAAAGTAACATAAAATAAAATTTACACTAAAGATAGAGTGACGAGTAAATACTTTAGGCACATTTTAAAAGGTTTTTTTTATGAAAAAGTGAAGTGAAAAAAATATGTTTTTCCAACATTTCCGCTCTTATAGACCTCTCAATAACAGATGGCCTACGGTTAATGCTTCTAGCTTAGTGATTTCCAACCTTTTTTGTTTGGCGGAAGTGACGAAATAGCTATAGAATTTTATAACACCTCGGCGAACGCCTACTTGTCTGATACATACATTATGGTTCTGAATCCAGGTGAGTAAATTACAAAATATAGAGTGGCGAAGAGTGGAGGTAGGCTGTTAAGATCCGCCATAAATGGTGCACACCAAGCTTTGTCAGTCATCCGTATTTGTTTTCATTGAACGAAGACTACAATTTATTTACAGATGGTTTTTTAAATCAATTAAACCTTGCCTAAGCCTTACCATAATCGCTTAGGTATATTTTGGGCGATACGACAAAATTGTGCACACTTTTTCATTCATACTTATTTAACATGGATAATTTTGAAAAACACTTTCTGAGAAAATATATTAGGTATAAACAATAGAAAAAATCTTTTAAAAAAAAATTACCTACTTATTATTGCACTAAGCTACAATTTACAGATGGTGTTAGTTAGTTTTTAAAAATCAATTTAACCCTGCCAAAATCAAGCCATAATAGTTTTGGTATATTTTGGGCGATACGACAAAACTGTGCACACTTTTTAATTCATACTTATTTGTTTTCGTTGAATTAAGAATACAATATGTTACACATATTGTGGGTTAATTTTTTTAGTTCATTTAACACTGCCTAAACCAAACTATATTAGGTAAAATATTATTATATCTATAAAATATTCAAAGTTATGTATGATTTGATTGCACAATTTTAGATATTTTGGTAGATAGATGAGTATTTTTTGATTATTATCTATTAGGCTTGATTTTCGCAGGGTTCAATTGAATTTAAAAAATAATTACAAGATAAAAAGAACTTTTTAAATAACACGTTTTAAATTTTCTGTTGAATCATATAAACTTGACAATTCTATGTATTAAAAAATACTTTTTTTTGTACTTGATAGAAATACTGAATAAATATAGTATACTGAAATGTCATTTTGACATTTCATATTATTGATTTCCATAGTAACGCACGTATATATTAATAATTTAGTTGCTAGGACCCCCTTAGCAACCAATAATAGTGTTTTACTTTTTACGATATTTTTCCGAAATAACTTTCCATACAAAACAGAATTAACTGAAAATGAATTCAATGCTGCTTAAAGATGGCTAAAAGTATTAAAAAATGCTTTGCTACCGTGTTCTGATATATTCAAAAAGTTTCAAATGTCTAGCTAGTCGGGAAATTAGTTAAAAATCGATTGTAAGATTTTTATTGGACAAACAAGAATACGAGCTAATAAAAACGTGTTAATAACCAAACCCATCTATAAATTGCAGTCTTATTTCGATGAAAACAAGTACGTATGACTGACAAAGTTTAATGTGCACTATTTATAGTAGATCGTAACAGCCTGCCTCCACCCTTCGCCACTGAACTAATGTAATCTTTCAAAATGCTCTACCTTTAATTTGTTAAAATCTTGGGGAACCCGGTTTAAAATCACTGTAATCTACCTGTAATGGAAAAAAATAACGTTGATATATTTAGAATTAATTAAGTATATTAATTCAGCGTTTCCTAATTAATTTGAGTCAAGGAATCCTTTGACATGACGTCTTAAGCGTCACAGACAAAACGGATGCACCGCAGGCGAAAACAATACTGATATGAATTTCTTCTTCAAGTTCATGTTCAGATTGGTGAAGAAACCGGTGTGATGGAAAACAGTCTTATTTTCCTGTACAACTTACGACACAGTGAACATATTAATTTTATTTATCTCTTGAATTATAAATGTTTACGATTTTTCTCGGAGTTATAAACATACGTCATTTAATTCTGTGGATATGTCGACAAGATATGTAATTTTGGATAACCTCAAAATGTTTATTAATTAAAAAATTTATTACCCAAAAAAAATGCCAACAACACAATTTAATTAATATTCTAACGAGGATTTTACCTCGTGACGCCACCGGAATTCTGAATGCAAACACAGGGGCGTGGTTTACTCATATCTTTAATATAATTTTTAATTTACCTACCATTTGGTCGACTATTATTAATGGTTTTGGAACATTTTTACAACGTTTTTCTTACGTCGTATTCTTATTTGTCCAGTGGTTGTTTGTCTGGTACAAATCTTGCAATCAATTTTTAACTAACTTCCCGACTAGCTAGACATTTGAAACTTTTAAAATATATCAGAACACGATGCCAATGCATTTTTTTTTTTTAAATACTTTTAGCTATCTTTAAGTAGAATTGAATTCATTTTTAGTTAATTCTGTTTTGTATGAAAAGTTATTTCGGAAGAAATCCGTAATCCAATCCACTATTATTGGTTGCAAGGAGAGGGGTCTGGGTCCAAGTAACTAAATTATTAATATATACGTGCGTTACTATGGAAATCAATATGAATGTCAAAATGACATTTCAGTATTTTTTCTATCAAGTACAAATTTTTTTGATCGTTTAAGCTAGTCAAGTCAAGTCAAGTTTATATGATTTAACAGCAAATTTAAAAAACGTTGTATATAAAAAGTTCTTTTTATCTTGTAATTATTGTGTTAATTCTATCGTATTTGAGTTATTTATTATGACAAATGTTTTATAGTTAATATATATTAGGGATTGCAATACTGAATGAAAACATAAATTCCGGTATTTCGGTATATCAAATTGAATACCCGTATTTGTTAAAATTCCATCAACCTTTCGCATGAAATGATGTTCAGAAACTGTCCAGTAAATGTTGCCAAATTTTGTACAAATCAGTTTCAGTTTGTCGGATGATTCAATTACTTTGGGTATGTTTTTTTTTTTTTTTAATTTTTCTGGTATTTCCATTTTTAAAAACCGATATTCCGGTTTTCATAATACCGGTATTACAATCCTTAACCAAGGTAGCAGGGCTCAAAATGGACCGGAGAGCACCGGAGCACCGTTCCGGTTCGTGAAATAGGGAAAATTATCGTTTCGTCTCGTGGAAAAGATAATTTGACCGTCTGAGCTAGATAGGCTATATTAAAAAATCTAACACAATTATTTTTAGTAAATGCACATAAAATTTGATAACTATGTTAATATCTTCAGAAAATTGTCGAGCGCTCCGGTTCGTAAACTTTTCCATTTCGAGCGCTTCATGGTAGACGAAAGGCTGGATGCAGAACTATTTTGCACTGTTCTTTGCCGACAACAATTGGGTACTCTTAATAGGTATATAATATCAATAATTATATTAAAAAGTATTTTTCCCTTAGATTTTATTTGAGTAGGGACTTCTTAGATAGATACATACAAAGTAATAATATTATGTCAAAATTGGGTATATTTTTAGTCAATGACATTTGAAAATACCACTGTACATAACAATAAATATTCACCTATATGTTCAGTTTAAAGGAGAATGAGAATTCTACATAATAAAACAATTGTTAGTTAGGTACATATCGATTTGTATTTCATAATGTACATAAATGTAAACATCTTTGAGACGTTATCCATGCATACTTAATATTCTTTGGAACAAAGAGAAACGACATTTTAAGTAAATTTTCTATGGAAAATAAATGTAAAATATTGTATTGAACAGGGGTTGGCAATTACTGGCATTTCATATGTGATAAAAATGATTGAAGAAGATTTACATATTGAAATTAAGTATCTGCAGTTGGATGGCAAACACAAAAAGGCACTTTCATTAATACCATTCAAAAAATTAAGAACTGAGTTTTATTAATAATATTTATATATTTATGTATTGTATATCAATCAGGGAGACACAAATATTTTCAAATCTTTTACTGTAGACATTATTGACAAACAAAAATATATAACTACAGATAGATATTTTGGAATTGTAACATAATGAAATATCAAAGAATGAATTTTATTTAACTTGGTGATGTTCACAAAAAAAATAATTAAGGATTAGTCATTTTGTTAAAGGATATAATAATTGGATTTAAAAGCACATGTATTTTGCGAACAGACATTTTCAACCATGAGTTTTCAAAAATATTTTCTTCTCAAGTGAATGATAAACATCTTCATATTTCAATCCAAATGTGTAGCTCAGATTTTAAACGTTAACTTGTTGGCTTATCCTGTCGGGGTCCCAGGTTCGAATCTCAAGTCTGGAAAATATACATTTACAGAGTTTTATTATAATACATAAATATTTTTGTTTCTTTAAATAATTTTTGTAGAAAACCTATAATTTAGAATATATTCCCATGTCCGAAAAATTTGCATGTTATTTTTTCAATGTGTAATTGGACCAAGAGTATGAACCTAATAGACTGAGCAGATGGATGACGTCTGTTACACATAAAGAGAAAAATCTGTTGATACAAATCTGTGGAGACCTATTTTTATGATTTAGGATCATGGTGATGTAATGTAATATAATTTGATTCAAGAAAAATTGCCTCAAAAGTAACATTGAGTAAGGAGACTGGCAGTCTTGCATTAATTGCATTTTATTCCTATGCAATCATATTTTTCATTCCGTTTCGTTTTTATAAATCACGTATGTTTAATATCTCGTAATTGCTTTAAGTATTTATGTAAAAACATAGTATTTTTGCACACTATATCTTTTCTTACGAGGAGTTTAATGTGGGCGAAGTCGCGCGAAGCGTTAAGCGGCACGCGCAACTCAAACGTATAACCGTGTGTGAAAATGTTCGTAAACAGTCTTTTTTGGTTGTACGTTCATACGGTTATACGTTTGAGTTGCGCCCGCCGCTCATCGCTTCGCCGACGTCGCTCAAGTAAGACGAGCCTTTAAGCACTTTCAGCCGTATATAAATATTGTTGAATGTAGCCTATAAGATTGAAATGGTGGCCAACCCCTGCTATAGCTTAAAGGAGATTTACTTGTGAAACGATAATATAACATGCCTTACGTGGTAATTTGTGTAAGAAATATTATGAATAATTTTAGATAGGTGTGTACCTAGTATGCATAATTTATTGTATATCATATTAAATAATAAATGAAATTTAAAATAAGTTTTGTACATAATATAAAGTAATTCTATGTAACATATCCATAATAAATACTTAACAATGAAACAGCACGTATGGTAACTTTTATTTATTCAATCCTTTAACCTTTTTTTAGTAAAGAATAGTACATCGACCTGTAGAGACTACCCTTATGCCTTGATAAAAAGAAACCCTTATTTATATTTGACCATTAAGAGTTTTCTATTTGTACTTCACATTTAATTTATTGTCAACCTTGTTAGCAACCGAGTCGGCTACTTTACGATATCGATGGTAACTTCAAAGGGGAAAAATGTCAATAGGCTTACGTTTTTAAGTCTTTACTATCCGGAATTCTATCCTTCAGTTTTGAATATTACCTGTGTGCATATCAACATCGTACTTATATATTTTCTTACAATCATCAATTTTGGTTAAATTTATGTATTTTTTTTATCTGGTATTTTAAACGAGGCATGTTCCAAAATAAGTATAGATTCCAGCATAAAGTTCTCAAAAATTAACAATACAGTAATACTCCGAAGTTACGCGATAGGTGGGTCCGACGAAAATCGCGTAAGTCGGGGTACAACTTTCTATGTAAATACAATTGGTTGAGTCAAATATGATAGCCGTCATCCCCTATTTCCCCACCTATCTGGTGCCCTTGTTTATTATTATTGTCACAAGACCGACGACGAGCAATTACGGGCCATCAATCGATTGTGATTGAATAACAGTTAATTAGCTCGAGTGACATCAAGAAAACGGCCACGTTGCGGGCTTCTGATTGCTTAGCTGTCGTTAACTACCGAGTGACTCAAACTGCATATATTCGACCTTCGTTGCACTAAATCCGTTACGGTTTGAGAAAACGTTGCGTCTATATGTGTCGCTAGATTTCAAAATCAGCCAAGTCCAAAATAGATGAATAGGAGAAAAACAGCTTTTTGTTTTCTCAAATACATAGTCGCAAGGGTGAAAGTTTATATTATTTCGAGTATAGAATATTTAAAATTAATAAATTCCACATTTTAGTAATGCAGAAATGTTAGAAAGCAGTAGTTCTTCAGCAATTCACAAAAAAGTAAAAAAAATACCTAAAGGTGGACTTGGCTGATTTTGAAATGTAGCGACACATATCATCCATCCTGAAATTATCATCATCATTCATCAACCTCATATATTATCATCCATAAAAAGTGTACCGTCCGTTTACCAGTGCGTGAGTGCGTGAACACCGAACCGGCCCCAGCGCGCGCGCCAGCCCTCTCAACATAAAGGTAAGTGTCTGGCATCTTGTGTAAACCCCCCCATAGATCCCTAATCCAACACCACCTTAAAATATTTAAAATATAAATGAGTTACGTAAAAAAGTTATTTCGATGTCGATGGCTTCATAAAATCTAACAAATTTATTTGATGACACAATGCCTTCTTTTTTCCGCACAGAATTTCTTCGTAGCAAGATAATATTTTTTTATTAGCCCTTTTCAATTGAGTCGAGTTCTTCTGTTAAGCTCGCAATTGTCATGTGGTTTTCTGGTGGAACTGGGTCTGAAGTGTCGGATCAAGAACCGCGTAACTCCAAGTTCGCGTAAGTCGGAGTGTTACTGTACTTTAGATAATATTATTTCTTCTTTCATTCTTGGATGGGTTTTCCACCTAGTATATATTGATGGGTTTATTTCTACTTTAATTAAAACCTCGTATTTGGGGCAATTGAATATTTGATATATTTTTTTCTTTCTATACGAGACATGGGGCATATAATATTATGTTGATGGAAGTACCACAAATGTGAAAATTTATGTGATGATAGTAATAATTGACAATATTTCACGGTCATTGTCATTATTAGATATGGAATACTGTTTTATTTTACAACGTTTTTATTAGGTCGTATTCTTATTTGTCCGGTGGTTGTTTATCCAGTACAAATCTTGCAATCGATTTTTAACTAGCTTCCCGACTAGCTAGACATTTGAAACTTTTAGAATATATCAGAACACGAGATGCCAATGCATTCTTTAATACTTTTAGCCATCTTTAAGTAGAATTGAATTCATTTTCAGTTAATTCTGGTTTGTATGAAAAGTTATTTCGAAGGAAATCCGTAATCCAATCCAATATTATTGGTTGCTAAGGGGGTGGTCCTAGCAACTAAATTATTTTTGTTTATAAACCAGTGGTTGCGTTTTTCACAGTGGATTATAATTGATTGGTAGATGTTGATGCTGGGGGGGGGGGGTAGATGCTAGGCACTGACCTTTTGTGATGTTCTGCGGTTTGGCTGAAGCTGGTCCCTAGACTATGTCCTCATGTCTCAGTAGGCACTCGCACGGTATACTTTCGATGAATGATATGATAAATGAGGAGAGACCATGTTCTGGTAACACGGACACAGGTGGTTTGATTAACGGAGTTTGCACGGAAACTCGGATAGAACTATGTTTTCCACGATAGTTGCACTGTTTGTACACGCTCGTGGTATGCACTTAACTTTTTTAATCAGTCTGTATGCTTGGAATTACTCGTTAAACGATGGTAAAGCTATAACAACCCAACACGCGTCCGTTCTCTTTAGGTAACTGAATGTCATTCAATCACGGTCGACTGATGACCCGTAACTGCTGGTTGCCTGGACTTATGACAATAACTGGGGATTTGAGGTAGGATGGATGAAAGCGACCATAATTGGTCCAACCAACTAGTTAATATTATTTAAAAGGTTTAAGTTTAGATTACACGTTATTATCAAAACTAGGTTATTAACACAAATTGGCTGCAAAAAAGTGTGGCGCAGTAATTTCAGGGGCTACCTTCCAACTTCAAATCAACATTATACTTTCTCTTAGCCCGCCAGGATTAACAGTTCCTAATTGGACTTTTTCCGTTATTTTAAAATTCGTTCAATTCTTCGTTTTGTTACCAGACACCGTTCCAAGATCTCTCTATCGTTTCGTTTAAAAGTTACAACTATTATCAACACAAGTTAGATAATAAATAATACTTTTATTCCTAACTCTGTCGATTACAGCAGTTTTGGCGGGGGTGTCATTTATTACGTTAAATTGAAATTCTTATATCCGGTTTAGTTTATTTAAAATTGGAATTTGCATGTCTGGAGGTCACATTAAATCTTGATAGTTCGATTTAGTTCGAGAGTATTGAGAAAATTAAATTTCGCACAAGTACGTGCTAGTGAATTGTTTTCATTAAGTTCCTTTTCTTATTATTAAAAAAACACACAGTTTAATGTACTTTACTTTATAATTAAGTTTTTGTACTTTTCCACAGTTAATTTTGTAATTTCAGTTTCATCCAAACCTAACCTAAGCTAACGGATAATTAAATTTGAATTGTTCATTTTAATCACACATTTATGCGGCACAGTATTAATAATTATAAGCTTATATAAACCATACATAAACTAAGTAGATCAAAAGAATGAATCTACTCCAAACAAGGATAGTAAAAAGAAGTTAATCAATTAAAAGGTCATTAACTAACAATATCCCAGCGAGTTTTGTCAAAGTTATATTTTGAGAGGAGTTTATTTGTCATTACAAGGAAGAAATAATATAATACTTTCATAATAATGATGATAACGTGAGATCCATGAGTGAGATTAATAAACTGAGAGACTTAATTCGAGTGGAATGACGGTTGACTATATCGAGCGAAGATCTCGTGACAATAGAAGTACGTCTCGTGATGGACTCGAAGAGTTGAGTGAAGATTCTTGTATTGTCCTTCCAATTTATACAAATGCAGTACATATGTTACAAGAGATATTGTCGCAATTACTGATCATAACAAACTCTACTGATCTAGTTATGATTGAAGAAATGCTGACGAATATTGTCGGTCTATTGTTTTGTTTTGACAACAAAACATACATATTAAAGTGTGTAACTCATTTTATGCTGAGTGGTATGATTGCTACATTTATTTAATAATGACACAATTTATTCTAGTAGTAACTGGACATACATTGAATATCCACGCACTAACCCATCAGTTCGTATGACATTTTGTAAATACTATAAAAAAGTGTAATCGATTTTACAAAAACGAAGGGTCAAGAAGGTCGAATTAAATAAATGCTAGGTTTACCTATTTACGTTTGAAAAAACTGTCTGAAGTAGTTGACCATTAACTGGAGCATTGTCAACACTATACGATTATTACAAACACCGTTTTATCCTGAAGATGCTTGATATAAATTCACTTTTGACATACAACCGAACGTGGTTCTTGACTGTCTAGAATCTAGATATTAAATTTTTTAGTTTACTAAGAAACTATTTAAATTAAATATAAATAATAAATTTTCCATGTTCACGAAGTGATGTGTGAAAAACATACGTGTCTGAAGAAGTCTACAATCGAAACTAAGTAGATTTTGTTTTCGGGGATATCACGTCGTGAAAACGTATGAGATAGGTTGATTCGGCGGTCTGACTGAACGGTGCCAATTGGACGACGCCAACTAGGTGTCGCGATAACTGGACGACGGGATAATTAAACTACGGACACCTGAGTGCGGGTCAGTTTAGTTCCAGTTCTTAAAAATCCATATAATTATCTATTTATTCCGACATACCCTGTAAAAGGTATATTATGGGTATTTTAGTTGTTTAAAATCTCATTCTCTAAATATGATCAAATAATGTAAAAAGAATAAGTATAACATAATAAAAGGTTAAGAGATAATGTAGAGGATGTATAACCCTACAACTGTCATGTGTTTTGTCTATGGTCATATGTAGAACATAGACAATAACGCAACGAAAACACAGTTGTCTTTGAGCTTTATTAAAATGTAGTTGATACGCGCCGCTCGTCCGTGTCTCTTTTTACTATCTAAATTCTAAAGTATAATAATTTAAACCTTAACACTCAAATTAGAATTAATATAATGTCTTTCGTAGTTCCGAAATTACCGAACTTTATAACCCTAATATAAAACCAAGAAAATACCAACTCGTGTTTCCATTCATCACTGCCCGAACATATTATGTCACATTCACACTCAAGCAACCATCTGAACTTAAACATAACATCGGGGGTAAGAATAACAATTCATTAATCCCCCCTCCCCCGACAATAAAAAATCTCCAGAACCTCAACAATCTTCGAATATTCCAGTGCTGGTTCTGATTACAAAGAATTAAGGGAATTTCAGAGCTATGCGGTTCGGTTCCGGTTTCATTTTCAGCTCCGATAAAATATACCAAAAATAAATAACATTTTTTATGATATCACTTTTATTAATTATTTCATTACCTATGTACTTGTAAAGATTAGTCTATTCATGCGTGAAAATGCTATCGTAAACATTGCTAATCCTTTTCTAGTTATAGAACAGATTTCAAGCCTAAGCTGATTATTTGTTCAAAGATTACTATAATTTTATTATTTATTTAGATAAGATAATTTTGGTTTCTATTACAATAGCGGTTTCAAAAGTTGTAACAACAGATGTCACTACACGTTGATATAATTTTTACAATACCAACAGTTCGAAAATTTGCTTCCATGAATAAACAGATCATGAAGAATCAGAACTGCGACAAAACACAGAACAGATGAAAATTATAACATTCAATACTGAAACTGTTATATAAATTTTGAATAACATATTAGGTATGTTGTCAATACGCAGTAAAAAAATTATATCATGTAATATGCATTGCTAGTAACTGGAAAGCCTTAATTAAATGAGACTCAACTCGATGTTACACAATATGTTTTTGAACGCTTTACTATTAATACTGATACACATCTTTGCCTGATAACCTCACGTAAAATTAGATCAAATGATATTTACTTGTATTAATATAATATGCAGTAATAAATAAATAGACATCCCTCTCGACAATATGTTTGAGACGTATCCTGCAGTTTTTTGGACATGTTGTTCCGGATATTGAAACGGATAACCTGGAGAGATACGTAGTTTTGGGTAACCTCCAGGGTAGGCGATGTAGATGAAAAGCGTCGGCACGCTATAGCGACCAAGTAACCACACTGCTTTGTGAGAAGAAAAGGATCGAAAAGGGTGGAAACTTTTGGTCACTGAAAAGATGACAAAATGAAATAAGTGGTCACGATCCTCAGCCATGATGGGGCGACTAAGAAGTGTTAGTGGTCTCTTGATCGTATTTTAAATGGTTTTTTTCTGTGACACTGTCTTTTAGTACCTGCTATATGACGTATTATTATGAATAGGTATGCACTGTTTAGTTGCCGTTATTGACCTCTTAAAGATAGGCGCGTATGTTAGGGAGTACGCGTCTAATTAGTATGCTTGTGCATCGCACTCTTAGCCAGTAGTTACTCGTAATGTATTTAAAATGATTATATTGTTGACAATTATGTCGTATTTTTATCTTGTACAGTAGGTGCGGTGCGTCTACTAAAAAAAGGTCCGCAGACCATCAATCTTTCTATTATAAGATTATTTATTAGATTTTGGTGGCGCTTTTCGCAGTGGACTGTAATGTGAAGGTGATGCTGGATTACCGATCTAGGGAGGGGGGGGGGGCTTTACATGAGAATATCAGGCACTGACCTTTGATGTTGAGAGGGCTGGCGTGCACTGGGCTAGTTCGGTTGATGAATGATGATGATAAATTTAGCATGGATGACATAAACGCGACGTTCACTCAAACCGTAACAGATTTAGTGCAACGAAGGTTGAACAGATATGTTTTAAATCACTCAATCACGCACCCGTTCGATCTCTTGAGCTGATGTCTTATGACCCGTAATTGCTCATCGTCTGGTCTTGTGACAATAATAAATAAGGGGATTTGATTAGGTGGGAACTACTTTGTTTTCCCACCACCACCCCTCATGTATGTACAGACGTGGATATGCACGGCCGCCTTCCATGATGCTATAAACGTGTCTAAAAGAAGTGATTTTAAGTGTTCATTCCGTCCTGAAACGGAGCCGTACGGGACTGATGCTACAACCATGCACCATAGTGCTTAAAGAAGGAAGTTAAGAAAGGGGAAAAAATCGTTTTGGACTGGCTCTGCTGTCCGCTGACGTTAATCGCCCTATGTATCCACATATTGAGTGTCACGAGTTGAAATGGATGAGTCTACAGAGGAGACGGGACTATCCCGCTCCCCATACGATGCTGAAAATTTTTCGAATGCCGGAAAGTTGGCCTCGGTTGCTATCAAATCTGCGTGGCCAATTAGGCCCGTGTGAGGACGGACCCTGGCAAACAGCTCCGCTCGTTCAGTTTCCATAAGCGGGCAATCCCAGAGGACGTGTTCAACGTCTTGGTAGTCATGCCCGCAGGTACAATCCGGCCCATCTACTATCAAGTCAAACTCGTGGAGTTTGGCGGCAAAGTTGCCATGGCCGGTGAGGAACTGGGTAATCCAGTGCGAAGGTTGGAGTCTTCTAGTTTGGTGCCTGCAGAGTAAGTCTGAATCAGATAGAGGACTAATAATAATAATTCGCCCTCCTGTCAACTAAGGATGACTACGATCACATTGTGGACCTGTCTCATGAGGCTTTATAATATCACAGCTGTTCTATGTGCGTCCCATACTTTGTAAAACACTGTCGTGCTCCATATCAGAAAAGATAGCTGCGCCAATATGTAAATATTGTATTATACTTACTTGTTTATAATAATAATATTATCTATAATGAAGTAAACAGATTATGCCGCATACATGGGCTGTTTAATTTTGACAAAATATAACTATTTAGAAACTCAGTTAAATATATTCTTACACAACCAACGCTAGCATATTATTATGAATGTACCTAAGAACGGTTTCACACGGAGAATATACGTATCCGATACTGATATTAATAAACAACGTGTCTTCACACGAGAATAAGGCGAATGCGATACGGATCAATTATATTCATATACTGCGTATTTACATAATTTGAAGAACTAATGAATATTGTGTATAGTGGAATTATTATGAAAGACACGAACTGCATTAAGGTATTTTCACCTAGAGAAAGATTTTTGTTAACATCGAAGTGATAATATTATTATGCCAGCCAAAGAATTAGTTTTAATTTATTTTAAATGTTAATCAAAGAAATATACAGGTAGATATACCTACTCTATTCTATATCGATATTTTGCACCGCAAAAATCAATTTTTCATTAGGTATTAAAAACGGTAGACTTACCTACTGCAAGTTTAATGGCCTGCATGAACGAATAAAAAACAGCATCTTATACAGTATCTATCACCAGTTTGAATCATTGGCGAGGGGTGGAGGTAGGCTGTGAAAATTCGCTATAGGTACATAGTGCACATTAAAATTTGTCAGGTATATTTATTTGTTTTCATTGAACTAAGAATACAATAAATATAAATAATATTATGGTGCTGGTTAGTTTTTAAAATTCAATATTAAACCCTACTTTTAGGTAAAAAGTTGTTATGTTCAAAATGACCATAACCAACATTCATACTCTGGCAACCCCGTCGAATATTTATGGTCAAGTCATGGAGCGTTCGCGATTCCACAGATGTCGCTGATAGAATTTCCGGCCGCAGCGGACGTCGCGAGGTGTGAAAGTAGCAACAGGGCTTTTTGATTCGGTCTGTCATACAGGATAGTCGTGCTCTGCTTTGGTTTTACCAACATTTATAATGGACGTCACTTAAAGCAGCACGATTGCAGCCGCAGTGCTTGAGGCCTTTGTGTCGTTCCAAGTTTGGTATTGTAAAACTATTATTATTTGATTCACTTATATTCCAATGTTTCTTTTAAAACTTAGCTGCTTGCCGTTATTATAGTATTTCCTTAATAACCTTTTAATGTAATATTCTTGTTTTCGCTATAATATAGTTCGGTCAAGTACATAAATTGCTCTTTCATTTATTATTTCCCCTTTCTTCCACACTGTAATATAATTATAATCTTTCACGGTATCAAGACCGTGTGGCGTCCAGGACTTTAATAACTACATCTTTTAATCATAGATTGCACGTGCCTTCAGCCGTGCAATTCCTTTTTGTATTTCTAATTTAATTTTTTTACAGTTGTCAGTTGCGAGGTTACGGAAGTAATTATTGTTCAGCTTGAAAAGGATGCACGCAACTCATGGCCCTTGCTTATGTCTCATGCTCAGCTCTTTAACTTTATACTTTATTCCATCCGCATCTAAAGAGGTTCTTTCTCAGCTTTTTCTCCTTTATTTTGTAGTTGTGACGATAAGGATCACAACTACAAAATATTAATATATCAAAGTGCCCAAAAAAGTATATAAGCCAAACTTCTAGAACAGTAAAGAAGGCTGTGAGTGAACACGAGAGGGCATACCGACTTAAACATTACACGATGTCGGCAATTGCCGAGCACTCGGCAGGCGTATACCAGTTGAGTTGTCGCGGGCCCCTGAAATGAGAGGGCGAAACCCTGAAAATATTAATAGGGATGATGGATTATGGTTAAAAACGTCATGGCTTCCGGCACTATCAGCAAAATCCAATATTCGAGCTGGTATCCCTGATCGTAACGATTGACAGATTACTCTGAGCAACGTTTGCTCTTAGCTAATCGGATTCCTTTTGACATTCTTAGAGCAATGTTTACATTTACATAGCTACACCACATTTTCATCATAAAACATATCATATCGTGATAATGGCCTCTGCAACGAGCCCGAAACTCCGAGTAAAGAAGGAAGAAGGACACACGGTGGAAACCCATAATTCTACTACGATAAAAGACAACCGTGAAAACATTATATTTACCATATAATTAAAACATTTTTTGTATCTCCTGAGATGTTGCCAAAAATTAGATACACTGTGTTTTGCGTTACATGTCGATATCTGAATGTAAGTATGCAAGAAAAACACACTACAGAAAACAAACCGTAATTCCTTCACTTCAATCTATTAAATTAATATTGAGCATTACGTTTGGTTGGCCAAATTGTATACAATATCAAATCGCCTGTACGTATATACGAAGGCATTTCGGCCAGACGTACAGAGTAAATTGCGCATGCCGGCAGGCGTTAACCACTTTGTACTTAGGGATTTCAATATTGAATAAAAATATCAATACCGGTTATTCAGTGTTTCTTATTGAATACCGGTATTAATATCTTCTTCTTCTTCTTATTGTGCCATTCCCTAGCGGAAGTCGGCCACCATCAAGGCGATCTTCAATTTATCGTCTGCTACCCGGAACAGTTCAATGGAGCTGCACTCGTACCTCGTACTCTCACATCGGTGTTCGATAAAACATAAAAAATAGAAGTACTTATCAGTAAATATAGCTATTAAAATATCTTTAAAATATTATTTTATAGTAAAAACCTACTTACTCGTACCTAAATTTATTATGTTGACATTTCAAAATATGTATTGATCATAATATTGTAGAACTGGTGATTTTTACATACAAATTCAATATATTATTATCTTCATTGGCCATATCCGCCCTTTAGTTGAAGCATATTATGCATATATTGTCACTCACCAGTCTTCTTGCGTCGTTCCAGATCAAACCAGCATCCTGTAGGTCCGCCGTATACACTCTATATATAGTATCTAGTGGCCTTCCAGGACGCTGGAATCCGATCGGCTTGAAGAACAGGCAAGCCAGGTTGAGGTTCTCTTCTGGCATCCGCAGCACGTGGCCGAGACAGGTCGCTTCTTTACTCTCGGCGTAATGATGCTACTTGGCGCGTTGTCTTATCGCCTTGTTGCTACTAAAGTCATACCAGTATCCGTCGCAAACATCTGTTTTAAAAGCTCAGTATATGGTTGCTCTGAGCCTTAGTAAGGTGCCATGATTCGCTAAATAATTTAATTAAGTTTTGTAGTTATTTCACCTCTGTTGGATTCAGTCAATATATTTTCATCTTAGCAGCACATAACTTATAAACTCAATTTAATATGCAATACAGTAGGTACAAAGTAATGAAAAAATAACATTAAATAATATTCAAAAACGTAAATGAGTGTGGTTTCTTAATACAGAAAATTCCGGTATTTTGGATTTTTTAAACCGCTATTTCGGTATTGGTAAATACTGGAATACCGGTTTTGTAATACAGGTATTGCAATCCCTACTTGTACGTAATGTGCCTATCCGAAATTTTACATTAAATAATATGCCACGTTTTCACAATATCCGAATAAAATCGTGTATATGAATTATCACACCGCTTTACATGGCTTTACCAGTGCGCCTGTAGTGATGTTATCTTGACAACGTGATTTTGTATACTGTGAATGTGCTTTTGTTCAACAAATTGCCGAACGTTTTGAACAATTTGCCGCTATATATATGAATGAATGAATCACAATATTATGATCATAAACGAGACACTAAAATAGATCGCAAATATTATATAATATTATATTTTATAATAATATACATATAATATTATATAACCTATAGCGAACTATCCATTCATTTCCTGTGTGGTCTGAGCCGCAATGTGATCAATAGGCACCCTATGCGTATAACAATTTTTTGATTTCTCCTACAATAAGGGTCCATAGATAGTTCACAATATTTATATAATCAAATTATTAAAGAATGCCTCACATATGTCACATAGCCGTCAGCTTTATATACATAATTTAGTTTTTGTTTCTTACACTCCTTGTTAATTATGGGAAATGTTGCATCATCACACATTTCATTTGCAATGAGATATTTGCAATGTAATGACCTGCACCAAATTGGCAATCGTCCAGATGTCCCGGCGTCCAGCTGTACGGCGCCAAATCGCTGTTTCTTCACGGAAAGATGTGTATGTATTCAAATACAACTAATAGGATTGGTGAAGATTTAAACTAATTTCGTTATGCTAAAAGTTAAAACACCATAAGTAAATTAATTGTATTCTTAGTTCAATAAAAACAAATATGTATGAGTGACATAGTTTAATGTGCAATATTTATGGAAGATCTTAACAGCCTACCTTCACCCTTCGCCACTGCTGTATACGACCAAAAGACTCAAGAACTTTGAATTAGATGTTTAACAGGAAAATTAGTAAATTGAATCATAAATCACGTTTATTGAATTTTAGCTGCGACGTGTCCATAAACTCTCGTTGGTACCACTGTATCTACAAAATATGAATTTATGAAAGTGTGTTAATAAGTATGCATATTTTGTTAAATTTATTACGTTGAATGGTACAAATGAGCACACCTAATTCGAAAAAGCAAAAGGCAGGCCATTGACCCAAGGAACAGCGATAGGGCGCGAATGGGATGGAACATTTTGGAAAGAGACAACACTTACGAATTATTATTCTTCATTTCCTGCTATATTTCTATTAGAGCTATTAGAACCCTTAATTTTATATATATACATTATATTCTTTTTAACACTACAACTAGAAATAGTCTAGTGAAAGAGTAGTGTAATTAGTAATATAAGTGAAACAATCACAAACATCCAAGCTTTCAGAAAAATCAGGGTTTCGAACCGGTATTTCTTTTCGTTTCGGTTTTCGTTCCGGTCCAAGTAAAAAAAATATATCGGTTCGGTTCCGGTTTTCGTTCCGAAAAAAAAACGGTTTTCAGGTTTTCGTTTCCGCTCCTAGTGATTAGTTGTTATTTGTATTAAAAATGTATTTTCTTCCATAATTTATAATAGTTTTGTATGATAGCCTGGCGCCACGATCCGAAACCAATGATTATGCTTTTAAAAAATTTAAAAAAATAATATATTATAAATTATAAAAATTATGTCGAGATGCGTCACGATAACTGAACGACAATTGAAGTGGGGAGTAAGATCATGTTAACGCGAGTGTTTGAACATGTACTGAACCGAAAAAACCGATATATTTTTTGGTTCGGTTCCGGTTTTTGTTCCGACAAATATAACGATTTCACGGTTTTCGGTTCCATTCCGGTTAGATGCAATGAAAAGAATCACACTGATACATTGTAACCTCACCGGGTTGACCCCGTAGCCCCCGGAATGATTCCGTTTCGCAGTATTTTTTTTTTTGATTACCCATTTTCCGACTTATACGCGGCGTAAATGGAAACTCTGCCATTCTTGGTGGGATTGGCTTGTGTGTCTCTGATAATTATCTTATGATCAAGGGCATCCATTGTTTGTTCTCTCAAGGTGCAGAACTAACCTGCCATTGGTAATGCTAATAACACTGTTCAACCAAATCACTTCGGATATTGACATATTCCACTTCCGTGAGGTGAGTTAGGTGGGCATTGTTTTATAAATTCTTAAAATAGGGTCTGCTTAGCGCATTCGGTGTACTTCCTTGTATCTAATTAATATTTTTTTGTATTTACACTTTTCTACTGTTTAATGCTAATCTATTTTTTATATACCTAATACTGTTTTATTAATATTTCTTTGGTACATGTCGGTTATGAGGAAGCCAGCGGAAAACACATTTTGAAAATAGCCGATATACTGGTTTATATGTTAGGTTGGGTTAGTTTAGGTTAGGTTAAGTTAGGTTTGGTTAGATTAGATTACGCTTTCATTCTTGAATTAATGAATTTTGCCAAAATCGGCTATAATAATTAGCGTGGTTCCCGCCTGGCTTCCCTATAACCGACTTATACCATTTCTTTTCTTCTAAATGTCATGTTGTGAACGTCTTAAATTAATAATTCACTGTATGTAAAAATAAATAATATTTGAATTTGAATTTGAAAAATTGGAATCGCTTACATCTCTCCAACAGGCATTCTTTACCATTGATATACAAAATATCTAGAGTAACCACATAGTAATTCAAAATAACCGCTCGCTATTTATGTAATAAAAATATTTCTTCTTTCATAATATACAAAAATATATTTCTAAATCCTAACACAAACATTGAGAAATAATAAGCATGATCCAACATTCGCACGGTTTTCGATTCACTTCCAAATATTTTTGTTTATTTTTTTCTGAAATCAGATGTTTTATATAAACATACAGATTCACTGAATACATATAATATTATTATTTATATAGCTAATGTCTGAAACGTTATTATTTTTAAGTGTATTTTTATCATTTTTAAACAAACCTGCAGTGGGGAAATGATGAGAGTGTCCGTGGCCGAAGCCGTGAGTCGCAGGGTTCAATTTCACGAATTGTTTTGTCACCAAAAATTGTGTTGTCTAATACAATACCAAAAACCAATAAGTTCACATAATGGTCAAAATCTAACAAAAATGCGCACATATTATATATAGAGATATTGAATTACAAATTAAACATATATTTTTCGTAGTGTCAAATTATAGCAAACTCGACAAGGAGTTGACCTCAATAATACATTTTGCATACCCGTTTGTCACTTAGTCAGTCATCCATTGACGCAAACGCCAAATAATAGCTAACTCTATTATTTCAATAAAAAGAATATTATTTTGATTGTATAAATAGCGAAAGGTCACTCGAATCCAAGTACCTGGTCCGTTACTATCTCAGTATATGTACTGTCTATACGGTATAATAACAATACCTTCTAAAATCGTACAAAAACGACATCACAATTCTTTTATACCAGGGATGACAACTAATTTTTATGTAAGATCTACTTCAGAGAAGAAAAATCCTCCGCGATCTACTTTTTCTGAAAGTAAAGACATACTTATACATATAAGTATAGTATATAAAAGATATATTTTTAAACCAAAATATAATATTATTAAAAAAAATAAATAAAGCGTTGTACATAGAATTTTTTTATTTACATAAGAGTAGTTATTTTATTTTGAATACATACATTTTATTTTGAGCTTCCGAATGCTACAGAGTTTGATTGACTTATACTCTACACTGTAAGGTGTCTACAATTTTTGTGTAATTAATTACTCATACCATTTCTCAAACATGATTCCAAATATTCGTCCGTTAAAGGTGTACTTCGGTTTTATAATTTTCTTATTTTTTTCTTCGCACAAGTATGTCGAACCAAAACAGGCGTACAAATTTTCAGCAGATTTTAATAGTTTTGAATACTTGTCTGCTGTGTTTTATGTTGTTAGAAATATGAATAATTATTACAATCCCAGTATACTTCCAAATTTTGAATAAATAAATAAAATATTTTTGGCGATCGACCAAAAATCATTTCGCGATCGACCGGTAGATCGCGATTGACCTTATTGACAACCCTGTTTTATATGGTATGCAGATATGGACGCTAAACCAAGAGATATCACAAAGAGTTGAGGCTTTCAAGATGTAGCTGTATAGACGCATCCTCAAAATTCCGTGGACTGACCGGGTGACAAAGGTTGACATTCTCAATCGAATGGGAAAAGACCTAGAAGTCCCGCGTAGAAGTTAAACCAGAAAACTACAGCACCTCAGTCACATCAAGTACCTCAGTCACATCATGAGACGTCAAAATTATAGCATTTCCCAACTTGTCATCATTGGAATGAAAGAAAACCAAACTGTCCCTGGTGTCAGATAATAATGCAAAGATCACCCTGACGGTACGATCTACGCTAAGGGATGGCACGATAAGAGGAAGGTTAATTGCATAAGAAATTATATAAAGTATATTTTTACATTTTGTGTTATCTCATCTTAGCCTCAATAGCATGCTAGAACTCATTTATTATGAAAAACAACTCAATATACCAAAGTATGAGAATGGGATTGTATTGACTCACTCTATTTCGACTTGTCTAGGAATGCCTTGTGATAGGAATCTATCCACATGATTAAATTTGGAAAATTTTCTTTGTGGACTCGTCCCAGTTCAAGCATTCTGGGATACATTAATATGGCATGCCTGATTAGCCAGTGTCTTTTGGCGGATCATCAGCTTTTTCATTTCCTTAAATTTCCATTGAAGTAATGGTAGAGCTCCGCAGCTTTGAGCTTATCAAGACGTATTAATAAGCACGCATAATGAATGGCTGGAGTTGCATTTGATAAAGATTTTTTTTATTGCACCATTGTTTTTATCAATCTAATCGACTGAAATAAAATGTATCTTTATCGCTAATTATTACAAACTCATATGTAATGGATATTGTTGTCTGAAAATGCCATACGTAATATAAATGTTAGTTTAATATATTTAATCAAAATAGCTTTTCAATTCAGTTTAAATACAACCTTAAAGAATGACGCATTAACTGCATTCAATCAATGTGTCAATTCAGACTGTTAACAAGTTATTGTCTAAAACACAATCTGCTATATTATATTCTATTACATTAATTACCTTTTGATAAAATTAGTTTAAACATAAAATGTGTTTATATGAAAATGATCCCGCCGTTCCACAACAGTATATATTATCTATCCTTAATTTTCTTGTTTTTTCATGCCATGATGTAAACTTTTGAATTTATAATTTGTTATCTTCACTATATTATGTAAAAAAAATAAATTTGAATATGTCTTGGGGCGTTAATTTTCATGAAATATAATATATTGTTTAATACCTTCTGTGAATGTAAACTGCTCAAAACTTGGTAATTAATTATTCTTGTCCTATTACAAGGGTACAACTGTTGGGGTGAAATCAGTAAGCATGTAAATATGTAATTAACCCACATATAAATCTACATATCGTGTTGAGTGAACATTTAAAGTTCGGATGCACCCAATTATTTACTTGACACGCCAGGCATGTACAGATTACTTTGAAGTATCGAAACATTTTGACCGATACTTTGGCATAAGTACCTAGATACTTTTCTTCTAATACAATACCAGTATAGATAATTTTTCTTCGTATAGCACCGTGAATTGTAGCCATCTGAAATAAATAATTTCTATCTGATAATATGCCTCATGGTAAAGCGCCCAAGAGTTCAACATCCCCGGAAATACAGCGTGTGGACCATGCCCCCCACAAGGGGGGCTGACAAAGTTCTAACCTGGAGACTCGGACATAGTGAGGGCCTGGCTTGAGGATTTGACCAGTTAAGTAAGATAAACAGGCACCACAGTTTTGCTCTTATAGCAAAAAAGAGCGCCTGCGGCGCTATTTCACTTGAAAATATTAGCATTTTAAAATATGTGACTGTGCGAAGGAATTTGATATAATATGATTATATTGATATTATTGATATTTTAGATATGATTGATATAATTAAATGATAATAATTCAAGTGTCGAGTTTTATTTTATTTATTTTAAATTAGGTAATGTGTGCTTTTTCTGAATAATGAACATAGTTATTTATCCAATATAGCGGATGGATGCATGTTATAGGTAAATCATTCTACAGTGGCACCATGGGTACGGATAAAGCTACTTGCAGTTGTAGTGGTATTGTTTGTTAGCATTAAATCAAGCATTGCAGCAAACAATTCCAATACATACGCGAAACGCCTATGGTGCCACTGTAGAATGATTTACCTATACTTGGCTAAAATAAAAGGGGTTGCGATCAGTGCGTCATAATATTTATTTATTTATTTAAGAAAAAAAATATTTTGGACATAAAAAACCAAGATTCAGGACGTTCACAACATGAGATTCACAAGAGAGAAAAAAAAAATAATAATACCTATTAAAATGTCGATTAATAAAATTATGTTGTCGAGTGCCGACAACTCAATAATTCAAGTGGATTTATTGAAAAATTGAAAAAAAAAACGCTAAAAGTACAGGAAACACCCTTAATTATTATTGCAGAACCATTGGATTCCGCGGAATACAATTTTGGGGAACATTACTATAGATTATAGAACATCAAACTGTCCTTAACCATGGCGAATAGAAGGCCAGCCAAACAACATGATCTAGGGGTCCGCTTCAGGATGTGGGGGCCATGGTGTGGATCTACCCAATGTGCTTATAATATTATTAAATTATACCTCTCCTCTATGTGCGTGCGGAGGAATCCAAAACCGTTGAGAGCTGCACCTTGCATGCCTTCGCCGGAGGAGTCTGTAGTAGCCTAGTATTGACAGTATGATTTTGTGCTACTAATATTTGTGTCGATGCTAATACAGACACCCTATTGCCATACGAGTGAATGAAGTATCGGATCCTATGATAATTTTCCCTTGTTAGACTTTTTAAATTTCGATTGACGATAACTTAGAATTATTGGAATGTTTGCAACATTTTTATTTTTGTTTGGCGTATTTTTTTTTGACAATTTTGCCTCAGATGGAGCATATAGATGATGTAAAAGGTGTGTTTTTTTATTTTATTTATCTTGTTTGTTGGCAATAATATTTAATATTTATAAACTCACTATAAAGTTAATAATTTGTGAGTTGTATTGAGTCCAGTCAAAGAGAAAAGATCAATAGTACAAAATAGATTTTTTTTATATGCGTAACAAAATAAACAATATGTACTGTAAAATGGGGTGATATTATTGATATTAAGCCAACGCCATTTGCATAACATTGTATAGGTGCCAACCCAATTGATGTTTTAAGCCTAAAGTTATGTTACATAATTATCCTGCATGATTTTCTAAATTTAGTATTATGTTCAGTGACGTCCCGTGGGGGGTAGGCAAATAGAGCGTCGCTTGGGGGTGGCAGTTACTCGAAGGGCGGCAAATCGAGGAGAATCATTTGGTATATATAGAAATAGCTACCTAAACTTAGTAATAACGAAAATATCTTTCCATTAATAAATTCAGCTCACTGGTTAGAAACAAAATGTATTAATTAATGACTATAATTTTTTTGTTGAGTACGCGATGTTTAGTTTACTTCCGTTGCCCTTCGACGTCCATGGTGACAAGAAACGACACCGTGCATGGATGATACAAAATACTGTATAAAAAAAATGGGGATAGATTTTGGCGCTGCCCAGGGGCGGCATTTTGTTTAGGGACGTCACTGATTATGTTATAATGATTCTTGCAAATATCGATATTTTGATTCGATAGTTATGATACCGATATCAAAAATTGATATAACGACCCTACATTCATGATAGAAGTAAACAAAGTCTTTTTAGTTTGAAGGTTGTTGAGGTAGATTTCCATATAAATGATAAATAATTCTATCTCGTTAAGTAGTAAAATAGTACCTATATATTATTATTATATAGATTTAGCACTCTACACGATAGAGTATACTCTGCAAATAATGTCTATATAATATAATATAATATATTACATTACATTTTATCACCGATTTAAAAAAACCCTTATAGCCACTCAGCCCTAGGCAGCCCTTGAAGGATATGGGCGAATAACGACAAAAGGGACGCATAGAGGCTAACTGGGACTGGTTAAAAAGAGGAAGCTCGGGATAGAGATCCTTTAAGATGGTTGTGCAGTCGGCCATGGGCTTGGATTTTCTGTAGCGCCAGCTTATGTAAGTAATTAAGGTATTTGAACAAAGTAATAATAAATAAAATATTTGTATTATTAAATTCGTGGCTAGATTCATAATTTTAATTCAAAAAAAACTATTACCTACAATATTAAAAAAATAGTGTGCTATAACAATAATAATTATCTAATGAGTTGTCGTTTACGTGGTATAATTTCATTACATTGTCCAGAGTTGACTAACTTAACCCTTTACTGCATAGTGTCGCAAATTTGCGACACTTCAAACTATTTCGATATAGCCAATGCCATCTGTGTAAATTATCAAATAATATCCTTTTCGATGCCTAGAAAACTGTTTTACCATAAACATCCTACTTTACCGATTTTTTCTTTGACATTTTAAGAAATAAAGCATTTCTGCATTATAGTCTCTGCATTTCTGCTTTGACAGTTGACGAATTCGTATATACGCAAAAATCCGCATTTGTAAATAAATAAAAAATGTACAGAAGATTGAAATTGGTTGAATAAAAATATCTACACATCAAATAAGGTGTGCACATTAGGTTTTTATAATTGTTATCATTTGGTTTTGTATTTTGTAATACTGAAATGTAAGATTTCTTAATGTCGTAATCTGCGACACCACGCAGTAACATACAAAATTTAATGGAATTTTTGACACCAATAAAAAATAAAATTTTTCAAAAAAAAAAAAACAAGTTACTCAGCCCATGAAACTGCAAACATTTCATTTCATATGCATTTCTTCATCTTCAAATTTTAGCTATTCCTAGAATCATCAATATTACACCTAATTAAAATGATATTATTTTCAAAATACATATAATTGATGGATATTATGCATATAATTAGCGGATCATAGTTGATAATTTAGTCAGTCTAAATACCTATTAGTCTCAGTCTTAATCTCAGTCCGATCAGTAAACTTTGTGTCAGTCGCTCCGCACCGCATTCTGTTCTACTGAGACTCGGACCTCGGAACAGTATCATAAGTATTGTAACATAACGCTCTTGAAACATACTCCTGTAACCCTTGAGGGTTAAGCCTGAGGCCTAAAGGGTTCCCTCACCCTGCAGCGGTGCTACAAGAGCGACCTACGTGCTGCAGGTCTGACATGGCGGGAGGCGCAAGAGTTGGCGATGGACCTAGGGAAGTGGCGCCAACTTGTGCTTGCCCTATGCCCCAATATTGGGACGTGACAGCGTGGAAGAAGAAGAAGATCATACTCTTATACCGAGTGTTAGAGCAACCACTAAATCTGGACTTCTCATCTCCCCTCCTCACGACTCTCCATCTACACCTGATTATCCCCAATCACAGCGATCTCGTCCCTCAACAACGAGACCCGCGAAAAATCAATGCTCATATATTTAAAAAATATATATTTAATGTCACATATTGCCCGTAAATTTAAATTTATAATTTATTTAATCTGGGGCATAATACTATTTTCTTGCAAGAATGTCTTTATATTTAAAATGTATTATATTCTCACTAACACTATGTAATGTTTAAATAAATATTATAATCTAAGTGTCTCATTGAAGTAAATTTATACCAAGTACGTTATTATTATGTACGGTACAATGCGCCCAAATTTCGGAAGGATACTTAACATTAAAAATATAATATAATCCCGAAAGAAAGGGTACTATATTAACTATTCAAGGGGATGGATTGTCGCACCAACATTGTGCTAAGCTTCGCACTTTTAGCTTTTATGTGAAACTTTTAAATTATCCGTGTGTATTATATTATATTTTTTCGTTTATAATACTTCTTTTTCTTTTGTGACGTTACTTTTGCGACGACTTGGAAAGTCTTAATCAGCCTCCTACATTATGTACAAATTTTTAATACTTGTAGTTAGACAAACCTCAGTAAAATTTTTCCCAAAGTTTGTTAAGAGCGTACATAAGTGAAACGGCAAATAATTTTAAACACTATGTGGGACGTAATTTCGGCCGCGTTGCCATTCGGAGAGCGATAGTCGACCTGTGAGCACGTCAATTTGTTTTGCGACGGCGTCGGAGGAATATATTCTTAAATCGTGTAAAGATGACTAAAAACGCTCCGCATGTACTTGAAAAAGAAAACATGACAATGAATATACTTACTATTATTATTAGTAACATAACAATAAACATAGCATTAAATGTACGCATATTGGATTTTTATGACAAATTATATTTCGTCCGGCTCGCGTCATTTGCACAATCCACGCATCGCCTAGTCACGATCTTTTTAGACCATGCCTCAGCTGAGGTATAGCCTTAAACGATAAAGGAGAATAGTCTTAAAATAGAACAATTAATTTAAAATGTCAAATTAACTATGTATCGAAATTAGTAAATTCTAAACTGAAACGAAGTTGTCCAAACTCAATCTTTTATTGGCGTCACTGAAAAGAAGTTGGTTGGGCCATTTCTGTTCCAATTCCACTCCTTATCTCCTCACCCACCTCCTAATGCCCAGTGTTATTGTCACCAGACAATCAATAAGCAATTACCGGTCATGAGAGACGGTGTTAAAAAAACATTCAGTTGAATCTCGATAGCGGGCGTGAGCGGGCTTCTAATAGCATACAGACTCATTCAGAATCTATCATCATCATTCATACACCCTCACATATAATCCATAAAACTGTGTCACAAAGTGCGTGAGTGTACGTACCGTGTGACCCAAAACGACAATACCGCGCGAATGAAAGTTGAAACTAGACCACGGAGCCATCATACATAATCACAAAGGTCAGTGTCTGGCATTCTGTTCCATCGCCCCCACCCCTAGATCCGACCTCCTCATCGTCCCTCAAAATAATTACAGTCCACTTAAAAAGCTCAGCCAGGAGTTATTTTAGACTTACCTCTCTTTTCCTTTCGCACGCAGAATTTCTCACTACTCTGACAAGTGCATAATATAATTTATTCTGAGGCAGAAAGTGTGTCATTATGTTTGTCGGTGACAACATCGATTCAAAAATGACAGGCTCTAGTGAACTATAAATTCCGTGGAACATTTATGGGTCAACACGAGTATTTTGAGTTCATGGCGAGGTTCTGTTGATGTGTTATAAACATTTGAAGTTTCTATAATACGATATGTTACCATATTATACACAAGAGAAAACAATGAATTGAAATTAGATAGAGATGTTAGTATGGTAAATTGGTAGATACAAATAAATTATTTCTCAAAAACTTATCCATAGATACGTGCTGATTAATTTTTACAACGTTTTTATTACCTCGTATTCTTATTTGTCCGGTGGTTGTTTATCCGGTATAAATCTTGCAATCGATTTTTAGCTAACTTCCCGACTAGCTAGACATTTGAAACTTTTAGAATATATCAGAACACGATGCCAATGCATTCTTTTAATACTTTTAGCCATCTTTAAGTAGAATTGAATTCATTTTCAGTTAATTCTGTTTTGTATGAAAAGTTATTTCGGAAGAAATCCGTAATCCAATCCACTATTCTTGGTTGACAACTGGGTCGTCCTAGCAACTAAATTATTAATATATACGTGCGTTACTATGGAAATCAAAATGACATTTCAGTATTCAGTATTTCTATATTTGTTTGTTTTTTTATTTACTTCATATCAAGTACAAGTTTGAGCATATTGAGCATAATTAATTATTCAACAGAAAATTTAAAAACGTTGTAGGTATATAAAAAGTTTTTTTATCTTGAAATTATTACGAAATTGAATTACATTGATAATCAGAAATCAAAAGTCATAAAGCTCTGCACGAGAGATTTAAAACTTTAATAAAAGAATTTCAATTTACAAAGAGTTAAGATATGGAATTACAAACGCTAGTAAATAAATAATGATTTTTTATTAACTTACTGCTTGGTACTGCTTCCTATAGAAGCAAATATAGTATATATTATATAATATAGGATATTTAATAATACATAAAAATTGAATATTATGATCATAATTATTTCCCCATTAAATCACATGACGTTCGATAGTTTTGGCAGAAATACGATAATAATATAGTCGTTCCGTTGCCGAGCGAGAGAAAGAGATGCAATACGCTTGATGTAAGTGCAGTTTAGAATAGCAACCGTAACAATAAACACATTCGCCATGATTAGATCCTGACTATGAATAAAATCGCATCTGTGGATATTAATAAATTGCTCTATTAAAATAACTAACCTATAAATAAGATAATATAATTGGGATTACCCATTCCATATGTAAGAATTGATAGAAAATTATGTACTTATTCATTTGTTTTGAAAATTTTCTTTGATCGAGTATGAAATAATATTACATTTAAACATAGACCTCTCAATTATACCTTATAATTTTAATAAATTATATTATATAAAATGATAATATCACCCTTAAGTGTTAGGTCAATGACACAATATTTATGTTTTTCAACATATACTATGCAAGGTAATTGTGAGTTACATGACGTATATTATAATGTTGGATGCCTTTTCATAATTATTTATAATGAGAGATGATATTTTCATAGTCGAATTTTTGGTTCTTTTATACAAAACATAAATTGATTCAAAAGCCCGTCACTTTGACGTTAAAATATATAGATATGAGGAGACCGAGGTGGGTTGAAACAATTTTTGCATTGTTGGTCATAACTTTTATATTTAGAAGCAAATAAAGCAAGCACTATGTAGACGGATTAGGATTTAACTCTATATTGACTCCGTACTTGATATCTCCCATAGTCTTACAGCCAGTCAGCTTAGTCTGAATAGCTCTGACCCTTTTGATCATACAGGTCCTATATTTTGAAACTAATCACCTTACACTATCGAGATTTGTTTCTAGTGATAAGTGTGGTTTCTAGTTGTCAAGTGTGATACCTACTTAAACTGAACTAATCATTTGGCAAGTTCATCTGGTTATTTGGTCGAACGAGTCACCTTATCTTGATAATCCGTTTTCATGTACCGTTTGAAATATTCCCTGTTATTATTGATTAATCTCTGTGAACTCTGAATAAATACTAAACTGGAGGTGTTTTTACTTTATAAATACTATAACATACCATAACTGGCGTCCAAAATGGGCCCAACGTGTTTCATACTATAATATTCAATTATTAGTAAAAAAAATCCATTTTAAGGGAAGAATTCTAACTAATTCAACCCCCTAGTATAGAAGTAAATTAAAACAGCATGTATTGTGGGCTTAAATACATAATTTTATGTAGGCTTACATAATAATAAAAGGCTTTGTAATCGGAAAAAAAAAACTAAAATATTTAAGGCATTTATTTGACATCCAACGTATTAGGTAAATTAATTAACATGACAATCAAACTAATTCTATGGGATTAATAAATTCTAAAAAAGATAATAAACTTTTGAATAAACTATTTTTTTATTCAACGAATAAGACACAATCTTTCAGAATGTAACATTCTATATTTTGAACATAAATCATTTGAAAACATCTCGTGTAAACGTGTCATTTTTCTAAAATGAATTTTTTCTAGTGGGAATATGCATGGGATGTTTTCAAATTATGTATATTCAATTTAATCAACATTTATTTCTAGTTACAATCTGGTTTAGTGTGACTTCGACAAACAGTTCTGGCAAACATAATTAAGCTAATACAACTCCAGTGGATTATACGTGAGATCAGGCTTTCAGTATAAACACTGCACCCATTTTTCATTGGATCTGTTGTCATACGTATATATTATGTTACGCCGAATATGCGAAATCGACTATTAAATGAAATGGTCAAAATTTTGCCTAAATCATGAAAAATGCAAGCCCGTTGCCTTATTCATGAATTAGACAAAATATATGCCGAGTGCGTGAATTCGGCAGTAATTTTTCTGCCTAGTTCATGCATTGGACAAATTAGATAGTAGCGCTACGGTGGTGTTTTTTTGCAACTAAACTAAATGTGTCAAATGCTCATGCATTGGCCAAAATTTACGTATATTATCTATGGTCAAAATAAATGGTCGCGCTCCAGTGGTGTTTTTTGGAACTAATCAAACTAACCGAATGTGTCAAATGTCATTGATTATAATATAAAAATATACCAATCAATAACTACAATAACGTTCATATCCATTTACTATGCGCAAAAAAAATCTAGAACTATAATATGATAACGGAAGAATTTTATTAAAAGGTATTTTCGCGATTTGATTCATGCTTGGGTATCAATCGTGCAATCGTCGATTGTATGTTTGTGATAGTTTGTTGACACTTGTTAGCTAACCTCAAAATGGACATGCAGTTAAATTCAGAATTACAAAACCTAACCTAACCTAATAATAATAATATTATATTATGTCCAATTATAACTAATAAAACCATCCGTATTAAATTTACTTTTTCTACTGTCATGTTGACAGTTTAAGAATTCCATACCCTGGCGAATTCACGTACTTGGGAGATAATTTACCTAATTCATGAATAAGGCAACGGGCTTGACTATTACATGAATTAGCCAAAATTTTGCCCATTTCATGTAATAGTCAATTTTGCACATTCGGCGTAACATATTATACACCAGCAGATCAAATCATTATCGCCATTGTCTTCACTCTCGGATTTATTGTATTGTACGTGAGAGCACGTGTCAAAAGAATTCAAACTGCACTGTTGCCATACTGTAACTTAACAGTAAAGTTATAAAATTATGAGACATCGTCGTTGTGTCCTTACATTTGTTTCAACCCAGCTTGGTCTCCCCATACCTGTGTTTGTTTTATTATTGGAGTTTTTTTTTTATTAAAATATTTGCTATTTTTATTATTATGTGTAATGAAATAAATATTTTTGAAACGAATATCGTTGAAACTTTTCGATAACCTTAATGATGCTCTACAGTCTACAGGGTAAAGAAACAAAAACAAAAAATGTGTATGAAAAAAAACTTTTATGTACCTAATGAATATACTTAATGATTATGTATTTATTATTTTATTAGAAATGTAAATATGAAAAATATAAAAAAAATAAGTAATTAAAAATATAACTGCCTAATAATTAATTATTTTTAATTGAAAGTAATTGAAACCATAATATCCCGACTAAATAATAGTTTTTCATAAAATAAAATTACATTTTTTATTTACAACCTCAATAATAAAAAATAACAATTCAATTAATAAACAGCGTGCCCCATTGAGATGGAATGATCGGATGATGTCGACAAAGATCATGAATTTGAAATTTGAAAAATATTCTTCTTCCTGTTGCCACCACGACCCAATGTGGGTTTTGGACTCCTCTAGTATCTGCCTTCAATTTTGACGCCCACGGTATTTAAATCCAACTCGATATTAACCCTCCATCTTATACTGGGTCGACCAGGTCTTCACTTACTTTCTGAATGTTAGTTTTTTTTATCATTCGTGACCCATCCATCCTATCGAAAATCTTCCGTTACAAGGAGAATGACGAAGAAGAATATAAAAAAAATATTAGCAGATATAACGAACGTGACCTGAGTTCAAAACAACTGAACTGATCAAATCTTTAATTATTAGGTTATAACACATTTCTGTATGGTTTATTCAAATATGGTATAATGTTATTTATTTATAATATTTTATCAATATTATTAATATGTCGAATGTTTTTTCTAAACGGGGAAAAATATAACATTGTGAACGGTTTTATTTATGGGGTTAATCTAACTAAATAAAACAATTGAAATTGTTTGTGTTATAAATGCGTATTGTTCTTTTTTCAACTTATATTTTAAATATATTTCGATAATTTCAGTCGCTATTAAGGAATGATTAAAAAACTAAAAATCATCTACCATTTTCCGAAATGGCGGTCGTATAAGAGTGTTGATTATTGGTATATTATTATAAATGGACATTACCAATATGCATATGCAAAGTATTCCATATAAGAAAATTAGGCAAAACTTTAAAATTACTGGACTACAAACAGTATTGTTAAAATATTTAAACAAACTTCACAAATATGTGGGTAATAAAAGTGTAGCAATGATACCACTTAGCATTACAAACACACTTCAATATTTTTATTTTGTTGTCAAAACAAAACAAAGAGCGGAAGCGATCGTCAGCATTTCCTCAATCATAACCTAGATCAATAGTGTCTATTATGATTTTCGTATTTGCCACAATGACTCTTGCAATATATGGACTGCATTTGTATAAATAATAGCAAGGACTATCGATAACTCGTCACTCACCGCGAGTCTGGTCAACCGTCATTCACTCGAGTTCAGTCTTGTCGTCCTACTAAACTCTTTATAACATCAGTACAACGGTACCCGCAGTTATAACATCACTCTGTCATCTTCATCATTGTATTTATTTATTCTTTTATCGATAAATAAACTTTCTCCTTGAAATTTTTAAGCAAGTATGACTTTATCTCCACACACATCATCCTCTCAAAAGTAAATACAATCTAGTGGCAAAGGACGAAGGTAGGCTGTTACGGTTTGACATAAATAGTGCATACTAAACTTTGCCAGTCATACATATATGTTTTCATAAACTACACGTAAGAATACAATTATTTGCAGATGGTGTTGGTTAATTTTTAAAATTTAATTGAACCCTGTCTAAGGCAAACCATAATAATTTATACTATTATAGTTTTTATTATTTTGACAAAATACTGAACACGTTTTAAGTCATACTTATTTGTTTTCGCTGAATTAAGAATACATGTTACGGATGGTGATAGTTAGTTTTTTTTTTAAATTCATTAAGCCCTGCCTGGACCAAACCATTATCGATAAAAAATATTCTTGTATCTATAAAATATCTGAAATTATGAAAGGTTTTATGACATAGTTTTAGATATTTTATAGATAAACGAATATGTTTTACTATTATCTACAATAGCTACGATTAGGTAGGGCTTAATTGAATTTTAAAATCTATCAAACACTATGTACACATTGTGGTATTAGTTCAATGAAAACAAATACGTTTTACTGACAAAGTTTATTAATTATGTACTATTTATGTCAGATCTTAACAGCCTACATCCACCCTTCGCCACTGATACAATCCACTGTTAATACTTGCCTCGGGATTTATAATATTTATCAAAACATAGACAACTGAAAAAAAAAATAAAAAAAAGTTTATGTAAAATGAGGTTCTAGTTTCACAACTCACAAACTCCACAATATACCAAAAATGAGTTATGCATACAGCAATGTTCTTTATATTCACACAGTTCATTGAAGGTATCTCAATACATAAACTCCTATTTAAAACGAATACCTATGAAAATATGCTTTATTTTAAAAAATTACATTCTCCAAATAGGTACTTGTTATTTTCTAAACTAACAA
Organism: Rhyacophila brunnea; assembly: GCF_057557595.1. Classification (NCBI taxonomy): domain Eukaryota; kingdom Metazoa; phylum Arthropoda; class Insecta; order Trichoptera; family Rhyacophilidae; genus Rhyacophila; species Rhyacophila brunnea. Next base: position 9,166,684 of record NW_028232816.1, on the reverse strand, counting down.
CCTTCATTCCAGCCAATAAGAGTGCCACATTGAACTGTCATGGCCGACAGTTTTTGTTTATCTGTGATGGTGTAAACGTCTGTTCCACGGTTCTAAACTAACACCAAAACTAAAAGTATCCATGTTTTATTTAAAGATATTTTGTATTTCTAGCAGAAGATAACATTTTTTTTATTACAGCCCATTTCTTCATCGATAATGCATTGAATTCAACAATAATCACACTATTCATTTTAAATTGTACTGAGAAAACTGTTTTTTTTTCAATTTGCCAATAACAAGCATTGACGGAGTTTGTGAGTTATGAAACCAGAGGCCTCAAATAAAATATGTTGAAAACTTTAAATATAAACTCTAAAGTAAGTCTTCACGTGAATATCGCATATGTGGAGCTAGGGATTGCAATACCGAATGAATATATCGATACCGGTATTTAGGTATTTCTTATTGAATACCGGTATTCATAAAATCCCGTGGGGGTAGGCAGATTGAGCGTCGCTTGGGGGCGGCAGTTACCCAAAGGGCGGCAAATCGAGGAGAATCACTATGAATATATAGAAATAAGTAGGTATATAAGCACAGCACAGATAATAAATAGAATATCGATAGGCTATATTCAATACGCCGCACGTTGATGCAGGCTTTTGAATGTGTGAGTGTCCTACGAAAATGAAGCACGCATTATGCACGCGCAATAGTGTGTGTAATACACCAACATTAATTGAGCGTAAATGCATAAACCGAAAGCAGTTTTCAGTATTCGACGTAAAACGTATTCTTGACACGTCGTGTGTAAGTTTAACCCGGATTCTTCCTTACTCGAGTCGGTTACCTGCTATCGCCTTACCCGTTATGTATTTCAGTTCCCATAATTTCTGAGTTCCCTGTATGTAAGTAATAATGGAAATATCTTTCCAATAAAAAATTCAGCTCACTGGTTGGAAACAAAATGTGTTAAGGTACTATAATAGTTTTAACAAGGTTTTTTTGTCAGGTTAGCGATATCTAGTTTACTCCAGTTGTCCTTGAACGTCACGTTCTTGGTAAACAGCAATGACACGTGTATACCTAATTTAAACTTTATCCAGATACGTTTGCCAGTCACTCGCGAGTTTTGGAAGTTGTTAAGTGTATTTTTAAATGTACCCATCTAAAACCGTAGACTCGCTATAATATTGTATATTAAAGCAGAGATGGCATTTAAATTAGATTTAGTGGTATAGGTAAATCTTGTTAGTGATGTATCCATACAACATATTTCTTAGATATTGGAGCCATGAAAGGATGCTAAAAAGTACTGTATTACAAAAATGTGTCGGCATTTTGGCACTGCCTAAGGGCGGCATTTTGTCTAGGAACGTCAATGCATAAAACATTGTAGAAAAAAGAAGTACCTATCAATAAACATAATATCAAAAAACTATTTTTTTATTTAATGAATAATTCACAAGATTTAAGAATGTGCCATTCTAATTATTGAACATACATAATTTTTTTTTCTATCGGTTATAATCTATTTTCCCAGAAGAGTTTTTCAAAATTATGTACTTATGTTCAAACATAATACTATTAAAATCTAAAATTTAACTACACTATTTTATAGCAACCTAAAGTACTTATCTACATTTATTATGTTGACCTTTATAAATATGTTTAGATCATAATATAGCTACAGAAAAATCCCTTTGAGATCCAACGTTTGTTGGATGTACTATCAACGTTGGATCAATAGTTATATTATATTTAGTATAGTTAATATTTGCAACGAATGTTTTCTTTTTCGAAATATGTTGATTCATCGCGACAATTATATTTGAGGGATTTTGTTTTAATATTATTTAAGTTTTGTTGGTTTCAATTCATATACTTGCGTTTTGGCTGCATAAAACTTAGATAATATCGCTGCCTCACTCAGTACAAGGATACACTATTTGGCAAAATGTCAGTTTTGACTAATGAATTACAAAATATGGAGAATCAGTTGAAGTTCCTGGGCAAGGCTGCACTATTTTTGTAGAAAATTATTTTACTATAATATTTCAGATAAATTTGTATGACACCAACATGAATATCAAAGGAGTATAATAATGGTTTTAGTGCAATACTATACGGTATTACATAAAATGACTTAATTTAAATATGGGATATATATTAAGGTAGTTCTTTATAACATTAGATAAAAAAATGTTCATTTTTTAGGATTTTTCTTCCGACCATGTCCGATCCTAATAGGATCATATGGGCCTCCACAGAGTAGAGGTTTGTATTAACAGATTTTGTTTTTTACGAGAAATGGATGTCAGCCACTTGCTCAACCTATTAGGTCCATACCCTGACTCACACACACATTGAAAAAAAATATGTGTACTTGCCAGACCCAGGATACGAACATGAGACCCACGGCGTGATAGTTCAACGCTCAAGCCGCGCGACCACCGTGGGTGTCATTTTTTAGGATATATAAATAGTGACGACTCTCGTGTTACAGTGCGTAAGGTGGTGGCTTTCCACCCCAGAGTTATGGGTTCGATTCCCGGTGAGGATACAATATTTATGTGTTTTCCTCAAAGCCTGAATGTTTTTTTTTTTTTTTTTTTGAATTATTAACCATGTCCTTGCTATTTCGTACAAGGTGGTTGTTAGTAATTTTGAACAGTCACATACACACAGGCTTTGAGAAAAACACATAAATAGTGTGTCCTCACCGGGAATCGAACCCATAACACTCGGGTGGAAGGCCATCGCCTTACCCACTGCACGACGAGAGCCGCCTGCCTGGATGTTTGTGATTCTTCAAAATTACTAACAGGTCTAACAACCACCGTGTACGAATAAGAAGGTAAAGGTCATTAATAATTCTAAAACAAATATATATATAAATAGTTTATAAAAATATCTAATTACTCATTTATTGGTATTCAAAAACTTTGACAGCCATTGTCTCCTAACAGGTTTTTGTCAAATAGTGTACCCCTTGTACTGAGGCAGCGATATTGTAGTTAGTAATGAAAAAATAACATTAAATTCATTTTACAACATATACGTGTATGGTGTCTTAATATCAAAAATACCGGTATTTTCGATTTTTGAAACCGGTATTTCGGTATCGATAAATAATTTAATACCGGTATTGCAATCCCTATGTGGAGCGCATTTCGGCTGTAGTGCTGGAACAAAGCGAAAGGAAAGAAAAGTGTTTTATAACTTTGTCCAATCTAAACTTCGTCCGGATCAAAGTCGACCGTCTGTTCAAGCGACCCGTCCTCGTTCTCGTTTGCGCCATCCACTTTTCCGACGGAATCACCGCCAACGCCCTCTGCTGACGTCGTCGAAGGTTCTTCTAAGCTCCCTTCACCCAGCGCCGTTCGGAGCTTACTCATCGTTTCTATATACTGAAAGTTAACACAATTATTAAAACATGGGTTTGTGAATCTGTTATACGTCGCATTCTTTCATGTTATTTTGTCCTTGAATTTAGAGTTGGTCTTAGAATCAATTGTGTATTACATTTCCTGCTAAAAACGATATTTCATACGAAAACGCAGATTTATTTTGCGATGTGATACAAAAAAGTCAGTAACTAAATTTGAAGAAAATTCAAGCCTTGACGGTATATTAAATACTAAGTATATCTTCTGTTTTTTATTTTCATTGTATGACTTTCATTTTTGTTATAATTTTTTCTGAAATCATTTATATATAGATATTGTTGTTTAATTTAATAAAACGCATTTTTTTGTCGTACTTATTCCACTTTTAATCAATAGATTAGGACCGGTTTCGTCCGCCTCAGAGGGACATTTTCACCTCTGAGGCGGACGAAACCGGTTCTAATCTATTCATTAAAAGTGGAATAAGTACTACAAAAAAAATGCGTTTTATTAAATTAAAACAACAATAAAATACAGTTCCACCATGAATTGACAGTTAACAAAATAAAAAAAAAAACATTTATACTTATATATTTTATTTTCCGACCATGTTCGATTTTAATAAGATCATATGGGCCTCGACAGAGTGGAGGTTTATATTGACAGATTTTTGTTTTTACGAGAAATGGATGTCAGCTACTTGCTCAACATATAAGGTCCATACTTTGACTCATACACAAATTGAAAAACAATATGTGTACCTACTTGCCAGACCCAGGATTCGAACATGAGACCCACGACGCTTAAGCCGCGCGGCCATCGTGGGTGACAATAAGAACAATACAAAATAATATGATTAAAAAAAATATTTAATATACCTAGTGCGGATGGCAAAAAAAGTCTCGAAATCATTTTATGGAGTAATTATTGCAATTTGAAGTTTGATATGTCTACTAATACCAGGCATAATGCTAATATATTTTGTACTTTATGTGCATGTTATAATAAATCCGATGATCTTAATTTTTTCTAGCATACACATTTATATCAAATATAATATACACTAAATAGGTACCTAAATTATCGACATACCAGCGGGTTTTTGTGCTAACAATAGTTTTATTTCTAAATTAATTGGGAAAATACACAAATTTACATAAAGAAATCAAGAGACTTAGTCGAATATTATGAATAAGATGATATTATAAACATAAGAATAAATAATTACAAGATAAAAAGAAGTTTTTATATTCAATGTTTTTAAATTGTCTGTTGAATCATAAATAAACTTGACTTGACTAGCTTAAACGATCAAAAAAAATTGTGCTTGATAGAAATAATACTGAAATGTCATTTTGACATATCATATTGATTTCCATAGTAACGCACGTATATATTAATAATTTAGTTGCTAGGACCCCAGACCCCTAGTAACCAATAATGGTGTCGAAATAACTTTTCATACAAAACAGAATTAACTGAAAATGTATACAATTCTACTTAAAGATGGCTAAAAGTATTAAAAAAATGCATTGGCATTGTGTTCTGATATATTCTAAAAGTTTCAAATGTCTAGCTATTCGGGAAGTTAGTTAAAAATCGATTGCAAGATTTGTACCGGACAAACAAAAATACGAGCTAAGAAAAACGTTGTAATAATAAAACTATGTGTAACATTTCTCTGTAGTCTAATGAAAAGTCGAATTATTCGAAATACATTTTTTAAACTGGGATTTGCAATTCCGAGAAATTGCTCGATTTTGAGATTGGTTTTCGTAAATTATTTTTCGCGAAGTAAAAATATGTTTGCGTAGCTCAAATTAAAATAGATAGATAATGGTTTTTTTATCATATAATTGGTCCTTACAATCTATTATTTAGGCGATTTATTAGTTTTGGTTTATTAAGTTTGAAGATTGAAGTTTGAAGATCTATAAAAGAACCTAAATTAGTCAAAATATGATGTATTATAAATTTTTTCTTCATTCATCTGCCGTAAAGTGCTCCGGTCTGATCTAGTCAATTTCAAGCCCTGATAGAATAAGTGACTACTGATCAACCTACCCTAAAAATATTCTTTAATATTGATATTGTGTATATTATGCGAGGGTGCAAAATACTAAACAATAAAACAACACAAGAATACTGCACAAAATATTGAATTCTGGCCACAAAGAAAATTAAAGATGTAAATGTATGAACAAAATTAACTACACATCAATGCAACTAACCCTCCCTTGTACGAAAAAGCAAGGGCATGGTTATTTATACATAAACAAATATGCGAGGGTATATACCGATCAATGGTTATAAGATTTACATTTTGCCATTTTACCATTTTGGCGAAATCGAGATTTTAATGAAAATAAAATATGTACCGTACTAGCTTTGTTGTGTAAAAACGGCGAATTTTTATCTCTACAGGAAAGTACGAGTACTTAAAAACGATAATCGACTAAAATTAAATTAATTAAAATTACAAAATAAAAAGCAAATGTAACATATTAGGCCTATTAAAATATCATATAATAATACCTATTATAATGACAGTATTATTTCTAAGCTTTATTATAAACTTTTTAGATATTTATAATCATCTACAGGTAAAAAACAAATAAATGTCAAAAGTTAAAAATCCTCCTCCTGTAAAGTAGCATTTTGGTTAATTCGCCCTTTTTACTAAACACCGACGATATGCTTAACGAATTAAAATATTATTCTGAATCCGAACACAAATTTAATAAACAACATGTAAGCTTAGGAGACGCGGGATACCTAACTTTACCAGTAATGTTCTCTAATATGGCAGAGTGATTTTCAATTTTGATGGCGGCTATCAAATTGATCCTTTATTATTTATTTATTTATTTAGAAAAGAGTATTATGGCATTACAGCGATTGGCCAATGCGCCATAATACATAATAAATACAAATTATAAAAATGACTTAATAACAAATAACAACCAATATAACATGAAAGTATGTGCTTATGTAGATATTAAAGTAAAATGATAAATACAATTCTAAATTTAATCTATTTCACACGTCCACAAACATGATATAGTTAATAAAAAATAAATCAACCTTTATGGTGTTATCAAATAAGTTAATCGCACGATACACAGCATCATGAACGTAACTAGACATGCTAATACTACGAAAAGACAGTGATATGAGGGGTGAGGCGATGCGTGTCTGGTAGTGCTTTGTTTGTTTTGCTAAGACGGCCAGAAAATAAAATTACGACTGCGAAACACAGTTCAACAACCCAACTCACCAGAGTAAGAGATTATGATTTGCGTTGTGACTTGGTTGTTTTGCATCAAACTCGAATTCAGTGGAAAGTCTGTCCATTCATTTGTGCTTGCATTAGTAACGCCATTAGAGTGGCCATTATTAGGATTAAGATCGCCATGGCAACAACTGATAATATCGTTTAGAGACACTACAAAAGAGAGACAACTTGAAATACGCTGCCATGATCTGAGAAGACTCAGAATGCCTATAAAGTAGTATTACCTACAATATACCCACAGTCAGCACTCAGTAGTACCGATTGTTTTTGTCATTGAAAAAAGGGTAATCTCTGAATATTAGTCTTATCTGGAAATAATTCCCTTAAACATACAGAGAAAACTTTACACATGTATAGACAGTGCTAAAGCCCAGTAATAACTTACCAAATACACGTGTATACTGTACTACGGCCGCCATCTTAGAAAATGGCGGAGGATTTTCAGTTTTTCAGCTATATCTCATTAACGACTGAAAATATCGAAAAATATTTCAAATAAAAGTAAAAAAATAAATAAAAAAAGACGTTTATAGGTACTTTGAATTTTTATCGTATTTCTAATTTTGAATTTATTTATGTAATGATTACCAATATTAAGACACTTTTTAATTCAGTGTGCATCTCAATGACTATAAAGAAATGTTGAAAATTAAAAAACGGCCACCGTTTTCCAAGATGGCGGCAGAAGCACTTATTGGATACTAATCCTATGCATCCGTAAAGCGTTCTATTCAGGTGGATCACTTACTGGCAAAATAATTAATATTTTACCATTAACAAACGTTTTTGAAGCGACATGTCAAACGAAATATCAAAAACATTTCTTTTATTCAACGTAAAATTTAAAATATTTGAGAATGTACCATTATAATATATATTTACATCTTAGGTTTTTTAAAATTATGTATATTCAATGTATATCCTAATGTTACATTCTTAAATCTTGTAAATTAATCGTTGAATGAAATAAATGGTTTATTAAATTATTAGCAAGTGCAAGTGCGTAATAAATAAAATTTGGAGTGATCCGAGTGTCGGTTAGTAATTATGGAACTTAATTGATATCTTGATTTAAAACACAACAACCGATAGCCAACATTAACGAAATTTGAGAAACAGTTCATGTAAGAACTACTAGTTAAATTCGTCGTTATTAACGTCGTAGCTTAATAAAACTGGTATTGCACATTGGCACGAATCCATTGGTTACAGGTTCAAGACCCGTCGAGCGTCGTATTTTTTCAAAAAAGATTTTTCTGGTAGGTATTATATATATGAAGTGTTTGTACCTATATGATATATCAAAACTTTGTATCAAACTATTCAAGAAATCGACCATGTCCGATTCTAATATCATATGGGCCTCCACAGAGTGTATTAACAGATTTTGTTTTTACGAGAAATGGATGTCTGCCACTTGCTCAACCTATTAGGTTCATATTCTGACTCATACACAAATTGAAAAACAAAAAATATGTGTACTTGCCAGACCCAGGATTTTCACCTGGGACCAACGACGCTATAGGCCGACGCTTTAGCGCGCTACCATCGTGGGTGTTTTATTCAAAAAATAAAAGTATAATCTCGTATTTTTCTGTATCTACTATATCGTAATAATATTTAAATATTTAAACACTCATCTAGTTATGTTGTTTGTTGATTTATTAAGAAATTAAAAATACCATTGAATATTATTAATTTTATACTTTACGAAAATGATGATGTATTTAGTAATTTTTCGGCCAATTAATGTGGCCTAGTGACAAACCGGTGAACGAGTTTGACTCTGCTGATGAAGATATTTTTAATATCATCATCATCATCAGCCTGAATCTATCCACTGCTGGATGAAGGCCTCTTCAAGCTGCTTCCACTTCTCTCGATCCTGTGAATTGCGTTGCCACGTACTTCCGCAGAACTTTATCATTTCATCGATCCAGCGGCCTCTAGGTCTACCTTTCGGACGTTTTGTACTTCTTGGATACCACTGGATGACTAGATTTGTTCAACGATTGTGTCTTCTTCGAGCTATGTGTCCAGCCCTTCTCCATTTAAGGCTTTTAATAAACTTTATTACATCGCACACCCATGTCTGCTTCCTTATCCAGTCATTCCTCTTTTTGTCTTTTCGCGTTATGCCCAGCATGCACCTCTCCATACCACGTTGTGCTATTATAAGTTTCTGGATCTCTCTTTTACTTAGAGTCCATGTTTCACACGCATATGTGATCACGCGAAGCACACACTGGTTGAACACTTTGCGCTTTAGGCACAGTGGAAGGTCACTTTTGAAGATATTATTCAGGCGGCCAAGAGCACTCCAGCCTAGCTTTTCTCTGCGAACAATTTCATCAAATATACATCCATCTATAGACACTTGTTGTCCCAGATAGATGTAGCTTTTCACCTGTTCGAGCTGAGTGCCATTGATGAGGATCTCTTTTTGGCCTGCAAAGCAGTTGAACATGACTTTCGTCTTTGTTACATTTTTTTTCAAACCTACTTTGTTGCTTACTTCAGCGAGTTCCTGCATTCTGCTTTGGAGGTCTTCTGAGTCTTGCGAGAAAATTACTATGTCATCGGCAAAGCGCAGATGACTTAAGTATTCTCCAATTTTTGGGGATCCCTTTGTCATTCCAGACAAGTTGCCTGAATAAGTCTTCAAGGGTGGCTGTAAATAGTTTAGGCGAGATTGTAGCACCTTGTTGGACTCCTTTGCTGATAGGAAATCTGCGCGACGGTTTATGGAGATTGACAGATGCTGTTGCGCTACTGTATATATTATTGAAAATATTTATATAGCGCCCAGGGATTTCTTGTTTTTTGAGTGCGTCGAGTATTGAACATTTCTTTATCGAATCAAACGCCTTCTCATAGTCTATAAAACCCATGCATAGTGGCAGTTTGTATTCCTATTTTTAATATAACCATACAAATTTACGTATTAAGTATAAACCTACAGTGAAAGAAATAATGATTTCGTTAGGTTTAATTTTCCAGTTGATCGCATTTCTTTCTTAAAAACCTTCAGCAAATAATAGGCAGAGAGAGAGTTCTAGTTTCACCCAAAGTAGAGTCCGCTTACGTACTACTGAATTAAATTCTGCCTCTTACAACGTTTTTTGAGAGCCAATTCGGCTTGGAAATGTGTTTTTGCTCCGCTCTAAGACCAGCGGCGTAACTACAACTTAAAACAATTCAAAAAATATAATGTATATCGACAGTATGTTAATAGGAGGTAAGGTTAGGCTTGTGACAATTTGTAATGTCAAATAAAAACATTTTGAAAAAATAATACTAATCGGTTTTATCAAATCAAAAATATTTTTTTTTTATTTTACATATAAAGAACATAACAAATTATAAATTCAAAGCGTTCACGACATGACATAAAATAAGTGTTAATAATTTAAAAAAAATAAAAATACAGAGAAGTGTGAGTTAATAATACAATAAGTAATAAAATAAGAAAATAAATAAAATAAAATAACAACATAAAAGTAGATGGAAGCGCACAGAGTGAACTTTGATAGACCCTATCTTAAAAACTCATAAAACAACGTCCACCCAAATTCACACTCACGTAAGTGGAATATATCAATATCTAAAGCGATTTCATTAAGCATGGTTATTGCACTCCCAATTGGCATTACTAATGGCAGGTTAGTTCTGCACCGTGGGAGAACAAACAACGGATGCCCTCGATTCCTAAGGTAATTATCAGAGACACATAAGCCAACACCACCAAGAATGGCAGAGTTCGAATTTACGCCGCGTATAAGTCTGAAAAATATGTAGCTAAATAAAGATCCCTTCTAAATTTTAAGCTACAGTATGTAAGCATCCCTAATAGAAAATCAGTCAGATAGAGCCACGGATAATATCCATACAGCCGAAAGTAAAGGAGTCTTAAAAAAATCTTTTGGACTCTCTCCACCATAAGGCCGTACTTCAACTGATGCGGGGCCCAAACGACAGACCCACTCTCCAGTCTGCTTCTAACTAAGGAGTTATAGAGAATTTTTAGTACCGTAACATCCGAAATGACCCGCGAAGTACGCAAGACAAAGCCCAACATCTTTAGCGCCTTTCTACAAATGGTATCTATATGACCACTAAACGTCAGTTTACTGTCAAACGTAATTCCAAGATCTCTTACAGATGATATTCGCGAGAGAACTCTGCCATGCATCGAATACTGGAAAAACAATACTCATGAGGCTTTAGTAAACGATAAAACATTGCATTTATCAATATTGAAGTCCAGTTTGTTACGCCTGCCCCAATCTAATAATATATTATATATATCAAGTTGGAGTTGACGACAATCGTCCAAGGTGACAGGGTAACTAACTACTTATCGTGGCAACATATTTTTGCTTAATTTTGGTGCTGTGACCGTATCAAATTCCATATTATAATTTAAAAATATTCAAATACTACACACTTTTGACTTTCAATGAAAACACTTTTCATTGAAAGTAATCATTTTTTGTTAATATTATTATGTGTTTAGATTGGCAGGCATCAATAATTATTTGAAATGAAAATTATCAGTAAAATGTATTAAATTTCGTTCATAATATGTCTACCATCCATAACATGGTAGCCAGGTAAATTAATTATTAACACTGTATTTTGTAGGTTGTCAGTTTGTATTATTGAATGTTCGATGGTTCTAACATACGAGTTCACGTGATGCCATGATAACAATCTATTTCTGGCATTAGTTACGCCTCTGCCCTCAAGGCTTTATTGTATCACCCCACGTGTAAGCAAATAGATTAATATTCATTATTCTTGCTAAATGTTTGAGAAATTTGAGATTGGGCGACGGATCTGCCCACCACTCTTTAATATATAGGTATGACAATGAATAATGTGTTATATTCGCGAAGCTCGTGTTTTTATAGCGTTACTTATGTTAGCAATTAGGCGGGGTAAATATACTTACTTACTAATATTAAAGTAAAATATTTCGTTACTAGATGTCTACCCCATTTAAAAACTCATCTTCTTCCTATTTCTGGTGTTACAAACCTTCTCCAGCATCTGCCTACATCCATATATATTGTTTTTCCCTCCACCAACCCACCACATCTCCACATATCAGTAATGTGCCGGCTAGACTGTAACAACTTCCCTGCGCGGTATAATTTGTGCAACACAGCGCTTTTCGGTTTGCGCGAGCAACAGTTTTCCCGTCCATACACACGGGCTTCCCGATACAAACCGGTTTGCGCAGGTAAACTGCTGGTAGAGCATGAGCTTCTAGCCGCGCTTATGATATTTGAAAGTTTTGTTGACAGTATGACTTGTCAAATTCCAAATACCTTGGTTGGTGGGCACTGGAGTGTGCCTGATTCCTGTGCTAATAATATAGTATATTACGGCTAATCCTCTCCTTTGTTGGAAAGCTCTCACTTGTGAATACCGTAAACTTTTTAAAAACTGACCAACTGAAGGCCGAGTTTAGAAACTCTTTACCACATACGTAAGCCGGAAAATCCAAGCCAAGCCGACAGAGCTTGGAGAAAAAAACCAACTGTTTCCGGTTAAGAACCTGAAGTCCAATGGTCCGGAGTCAATCTGGTGACTTTATATTTTATATTTATGAAAAACAAATGCGTTTGTCTGCTATTGCAATAGGATATCCATCGCTTCATGCAACGCTGCGATATACGCCATCTGTGTATATAGCCGAGTCATATAAGGCAGCCAAATTTGATAAACTGTATGCTTACTGCTCTTTATTGTATCGCAGTCTCCATCCATGTTTGTTGTGTGTCAGCATGCTCCGCTCAAATGAGCCCAATAATCTTTTCATATGTTTGTTATTGCGCCAGGTTTCCGAGCCATACAAGATAACTGTCATTATCAGTGTTGAATATGCATTTAAAGTGTCGGTTCACCGTCTTGAATTGTAGCATCTTCATTATACCGAAGCATTGATGTAATATATCGAAGCGACATGTATGTGTTGTAGGCACAATTTATTACTTAATTTTGATTTCTAAATGTCTCTCACTGTCAATGAGCGACCATATATACATACAATTGTTGACCTTTTCATAATCATTTTATATTCTAACTGGTGGGACTTTACTCTTTGGCTATCTACATATTATTATGTTTAAAACAACGATGTGCACTAAACTGCAATCAGCGTTGCCAACTTAGCGTTTTTCTTGCCAGATCTAGCATTTTTCGATAGACATCTAGATTGGAAAAAATGCCTCTAGCTTATGGCGTTTTTATTAGCATTTTTTATGCCTTCCACAGTTTTAAATGTGCTGAAAATAAGCTAGATTTTTAGTTTATTCAGATATTTATTGAAGGTTGGTCGATACTTGAGACATAAAACAATAGAGGCATTCTTGGCATTATAGTGATATTATATTGGTATTAGATAATAATATAATGTAATGTGTGCTTAGGCATATGGCATCGGATTGACGATTATCCGGGCTGAGGATTCCACTCTCTGGTATTACCTAACTATAATTACTTATCGTAGACTATTAGATTATTTTTTATTTTTGTCAATTTTGAAATGAGTTTCTGAGAAAAAGTGGTGTGCTTTTTACACGTATACCCATTTTTTCAATTTTCGCACTTTTTTTCGATCAGCAATGAAGGTAAGTATTGAAATTTTATTTTCTCAAAATCTAGCGCTTTTCCTGTCAAATAGCCTGTTTTCTTACCTCGTCTGGCATGTTTTTGTCAACGATAGTTGGCAACACTGAATGCAATGTTTGAGAAATATCTTGAAAAATAAATCAACGTTACTCATTTTTCACATGGTGGCCATCTATGAAGGTCGTGGATTGTTATGTTGTCTTTTTGTGTTCACCAGTAAAATAAAGAAGATTAAATTCGCCCGTAAGTATAACTAATCTATGTGTAGCTGCAGAATAATAGCGATCAAATATCTATTATTTAAGATATCAAATTACTCTGCAGTAATATATTCCCAGCGAATCCATTTCCAGTAAACAACTGAGCTAGATCAGCAAGTCGGTTGGCGAAATTAGAGACGGTGTATTATTACATCATATCACAGCACATTATACCATTACGGTGTATTAGCCGAATAATCATTTTTCATAGTATCATATTTTCTTACAACTGTAATAACTAATAACAAATAATATTTCATTTCGCTACTCGATTTAAAACGATGATTCTGTAATTAGTCTAATATGATTATGTACCAGAATTTTATGTTAATGTGTTACTTTTTATTGTATAAATAACGAAGAATAATTTATCTAGATGTCACTCGAATCCAAGTACTTAGCTCGTAACTATCATTGTATAATATACTATTGTACCGATACGCTGCTAATAAATCCCACCCTGCTACATCGAAGACTTCATTATCATCATCCTCTACCTACACATCGACACCACAGTAGTGACCCAACATATGTTTTTTTCAGTTACCAACCGTATATCTCCCTTCAACAGGTACTCTACGACACTGAGCAGGAATTTGATTTCAAGATTTTCCACCTCTTACTTCAGTGAAACGGAAAATAATTTTCAGCAATAGGTGGGACGTAATTTCGCACGCGTTGCCATTCGGAGAGCGATAGTCGACCTGTGAGCACGTCAATTTGTTTTGTGATGGCGTCGGAGGAATTAATTCTTAAATCCTGTAAAGATGACTAAAAAACGTTACGTATTTACTCGAAAAACAAAACAATCAATGAATATATTATTATTATTATTACTTAAATAATAATAAACACAACATTAAATGGATGCATGTTGAATTTTTATTACAAATAATGTTTTGTTCGTCACGCGTCGCTTTCACAATATGCGCGTCGAGTTGTCACGATCTTTTTAGACCATGCCTCAGCTGACGTATAGCCTTAAATTAGTAAACAAACGTTTCATTATTGTAGCCATGGCGAACGAGGCCGGAAGAGATGCACTTTTTAATTTCTGTATTATGTGATAAAAAGATCTAATGATGATTCATGTCTTTCAGATCCACTGTTTGCAGTCATATAAGTTAGGATAAGTAGGTATATTCTCAGAATATCAGTCCTATGCGACATTTCTTTTACCACGGGAAAAACTCGGCTATAAATCGCAGTTCTCAGTTCGCAATGAATACGACGAAATATTCATCAGAATCACCACCGCCTTGCGCTACAAAGAATTTTCCAGGCTTTTTGCAAGATGGTCTCATAGGCCCTGGCCGAATTCAAAAAGCAATATCCGATGCGGGTAGACGAATGATTTTCAATAAGGCATATTTCTCAACCGGTGCAAGTTTCATTTGAGTAGCATCAGGTAGAGTAATTTACGTGCCAAAGTCCTTAATGCTATACCTCAGTTGAGGCACGGTCTAAAAAGATCGTGGCTAGGTGATGCGCGGATTGCCGGTCGCGGGTGCAAATGACGCATGCCGAACGAAATATAATTTGTCATATAAATCCAATATGCGTCCATTTAATGTTCTGTTTATTGTTCCATAGTAACAATAATAATATATTCATTGACATATTTTCTTTTTCAAGTAAATGGGTAACTAAAAGTCATCTTTACACGATTTAAGAATTAATACCCCCGTCGCCATCACGAAACAAATTTACGTGTTCCCAGCTCGACTCTCTCTCCGAATGCCAGCGAGTCCAAAATTTCGTCCCGCCTATAGTTGAAAATTATTTCCGTTTCACTGATGTATCATCTTAAAGAAACCTCGATAGTAAATGCGAGGTATCCATGAAGGCATATAGGAAAAAAATAGCTATGGCGTCCGAAAAATGAGTTTTGTGACTGAATAAAATATAATTTTTGAAAAATACAAAGAATAAAATTAAGTACGTATTTGATTGTTAAAACATTACAGCATAAGGTAAAATAACAAAACAATTAGGCATCTCATTACAATTTATTTTGATTTGCCGTCCAAATAATTTCTTTTCTTTCCTTTCAATTGTTTTATTTTTGTTGTTGTTTTAAATTAGGCTGTTTTGTCTGTACTCGTGTCCGTAGGCAATGCTTTTGTTTTTAGTAATTTAGTACACGGCACCAGTGCTGGACACATCTCAGCATCCAATAACAATAGAAACCCACCCCTTGGAGAATGTTTGGGGAGTCAAGAAAACAATAATTTATATTTTTGAAAGAAATTAATAGTCTGATAGAGAACGTCGACTTTCTTAAGATGGTATCATGAAAGACGTACATGATATTTAAATAAGTTAGATTTTATAATAAATAATGAGATAATAAAATTAGTTCCCTATAAACCAACCCACCCCGCACCACACTCGGTCTTAAACAACTGTATCGCGAAGCCATACGTTTGGATGTGAAGCATCAGCAGATGTTTACATCTGGGAATGTCTCAGGAGCAGATACCCAATACTGAGGTCACCATGCACTCAAATGTACTTTGACTGAATTTACATGACTTTAAGTTAAGAGTACCCATGGGAGAGATGAGCACGTGGAGGCAATATTCAAAACTGTAGTAACAAATTAAAGCTAATGCAAAACTGCCGAACATTCTAAGTGAAGAGATCTTCACGTTGGCAGTATGACGTCGCAAATTTTCTAAATGCAACAATATTGGCCAATATGTCGGATGGTCCTGATGGGTTCAACAGATGGTTGAACCGACTTGAGTACGTCTACTCTTTCCGTAAACATTAGGATGTATTTTGCATCCCGTATTTTCTCCGCCTCGTGAACTTGTTGAACGGGTAACAAGACCAAGCTCAAAGAGCCTGTCAGCGAAGCCACCATGTCCAGTCAAAAATCGACCGGCGTACGATTCCACGATGGCCGCGCGGCTTAAGCGACGGCCTATAGTGTCGTGGGTTCCAGGTTCCTGGAATCCTGGGTCTGGCAAGTACGCATATTGATGTCTTTGTCAAAGTGTTGGAGAGATTTGCAATTATCACTATCACCATTTGATGTGAGGATGAAACTTAGGAATACGCAGGCCTGAGGGGCTTTAAAGTTAATTATAATAAATATGGATCGATTATTTGTTTATATATTTAGGCAGTGCACTGCCCTGCTGAGTAAAAAAACAGTATTGGGATATTGATGGCTCACAATGGTCGAATCGGCTTATAATATCGTGGGTTTCAGGTTCGAATCCCGGGTCTGACAATTGTTTTTCAATTTGTGTATGAGTCAGAGTATGGACCTAATAGGTTGAGCAAGTGTCTGACATCCATTTCTCGTAAAAACAAAATCCGTTAATACTAACCTCCACTCTGTGGAGGCCCATATGATCCCATTAGTATCGGACATGGTCGGAAAATGATCTGGAGTCAAAGCGATTATCTCCATTCGCCATTTGATTTGATTTGGAAAAAAACATTTATTTTGTGTGCCTGCCTTTGGTGGAGGCATCCCATTTTTTCTGCCATATCTTTAACGCCGCATCCAAAACCTACCTCACAACAATATAAATGCCTGGATAAATTTCAATAATTATTGTACATTGCTGTAATAATAACTCTTGACGATTATTTACTCGATTTTGGCAATGCCAAATTATCTCAGAGTTTCGAATTTAATTTGAAATATAATATTTATATCCCGATTTAATTAAATGCGTTGTATTAATTAAATGTGTAACGTTACAATACAATCGAAATTTAAAGCAAAATTGATTAAAGCTATATGTACAGTTGATTCATTTAATCAAATTTGTTTGCGTTACTTACAAAAGAGCCAACCTACGCGTGACCGGGAGAAGAGTTAAATACACAGATAACCGCGAACATTTTAAAATGGATGTATTTATAAAATAGGTACTTAAAATAGAATCATTTTAACTAAGACTTGTTCACAAGATAGCACACTAATTCTCTGTGGTCCGTGATTACAACAACGCGATAATCAGCGAGTTACACAAGTATCGCACATCACCCTACGGTCAGCACATTCTGCAAGTGTGACATACTTCGATGACGATCGACAACCCTAGGCCTTGTCAGCAAAACGCCGCAAAGTTTTCAGCATATTACCCAATTATAAGCTACATCAATAATGGCTTGTCGCAATTAATCGAATATGCATTTCAATTAATAGCGAGTCACAGTTGATGGGATATAGTAATACACTCTATCATCGTGCCTCGAACTGAGCATATGTCATTGCATAGTACTCACTTCCACCGAGCCTCGCCCATGATCATTCTCTCACTGTTCCTGGGACTCAGGCATTCCTTCCACCGACCCTCATCATTTCTTCTGCATTATTTATTCTTGTACCATTAGAGCAACCTAACACCAGTCTATCACCTCCAATCAGTCTTCTATCTTCTACACCTTCACCACTGCCAACATGGTGACCCCGACGTGATCGGTTTCACCGCCACACTTTTTATGGAGTAAAAACGTCAGAAAAAATACGATTTAATTATAATATTACATAATTCAAAGTATGTAAATTTCGGTGGGTATTCATATATTATCATAAAAAGCACACAATGTGAGCGGAACACGTGTCGTAAAACAATCTTTATATGTGGTAAATATCAAGTGATAAGCTTGCTTAGTTTAATGAAAAAAAACATATTATTTGTTTATTTACAGCCAACGGTCATCTTATCATAGATTACAAATTCAAAAAAACAAGCGGCAAATACGGGTTCTATTTGGGTGTTTATTTGGCGGATTTGGCTGGCCTTCTACGAATTGATCTTATTTTATTTTTAAATATTAATAGTAAAGTGACATTTTAGGTCTACTTATTTTTTATGTCACTTTCACGTGAACAATTTTATTAACGGATTCTACAACTTCCAAAATATAATACTTAGGGTTTTGGTAAAAATATAGTATTAACCTCCTGACTTAACACTAAACAAGAAAATAAAGTATGGTATCAAAATATTATGGAGAAGTTCACAATGGATTCAATATATTATAACAAAGAGGCACGGTGCAATGATGACCCACGTGGGTAGGCAAGTCATGCAATTCTTAAGGGTGGAAAATTATAACGGAGTGGAAATTTAGAGTAGAATATAACTATAATAAAATTCTTTGTGAGTAAAGAAAGTTTGTGAGATAGTTCCTTTTTGCTTTGCGTTATCCAATTGTAATCTGTAATAATTAGAGGGAATATAAACAATTATGACCGTTTGTAATTAGTACATATCGATGGTTTAGTACACAGATATTGTATGTCCAGTTCAGTTTGTTTTGAGAAAATCGAAGTTTAAAATTTGAGATGCATGAGTAATGGACATATTATTGTGTATTTGAATGATACAGTATATTCTAAAATATTTTATTTGGACGTACAATATTTTTACAGCATAGAGATATGATGCAAACGAACATTTTGTGTATGTTAACTCAATTTCGACAAAAACTGGACATACAATATCTGTGCACTTCACTAAACCATCGATATACGAGTATATAAATAATATAAACATCTAACAACTGAAAATTTCATTCAACATAACATTCGTTTCTAAGACAATGTTAATAAGAAGACGTTGTGAATCTAAAATCTAAATAATGAAGCTATTCAAAAAGGTACATTCAATTAATTGAAAAATAATCATCTTAAAATTACAAGAATCCAATTAAGGTGACTAAAAACTAGAATCCATTTTCATTAATCCTGACAATCTTCTTTTCTATTTCTCCAATATTTAATTACGTGGCTACTTCCCAACGAGAATAATAATTAACAAGCCGAAAAGGGAATTAGAAAGCAAATCACGAACTGGGGACATAAGATTAGCAGAAATTTAAAATTAGGAGGAATCGTTTTACTTACTCAATTCCACCAAATTCACTTAGTCCGCTTAGCAGTCTAAAATACTTATCCTTAAGCAGGGTTTAAAAGGATCATCATACCGTTGAACTGTGCCTTCGCTGGTAGTCTCATGAAAAGAAAACAGAAATGGAAGGATTTATAATATCCTACACGACAAATTCAACCTACCTAATAAGTTTTAATTTTTTTATCTAGTAGGCATAGGTATATCTGAAGTATTTTCAAATTGATGAATGAATGATTGTGAATTATTCGTTGAATAAAAAAAATATTAAATGTGTAAGGGTTTATTTTCCGATATTATACATATTATGTTTTTTTATTTACATGAAACCATTTCAAATTCAAAACGTATTATTTTGAAATGCGCTTATTTTAGCAACGGCCCCACGATGGCCAAGCAGCTTATGGTGTCGTGGGTTCCAGGTTAAAGTCTTAGGTCTGGGACATTTTTATTTTCAAATTGTGTTTGGAGTCTAATAATGTAAGTGTGATGGACAGAATATTTGAGCAAGTGCTAACATCCATTTTCAATAGTATAGGATAGGACATGATCAAAAAAAATTGATTTCAAAACACAAAAAAATAACGCGATTTGGTAGGCATTTCAAGATGTAAAAATGATAGTTAAGTACGCTGTAATTATGTTGGAGTAATTGGTAAAGCTCATCAGCGCGAACCCAGTGGACACGGGTTCATTTGTCGTCAGGCGTCGAGCATCGTATTTTACAACGTTTTTATTAGGTCGTATTCTTATTTGTCCGGTGGTTGTTTATCCGGTACAAATCTTGTACTTAATCGATTGTTAACTAACTTCCCGACTAGCTAGACATTTGAAACTTTTAGAATATATCAGAACACGATGCCAGTGCATTTTTTTTATTACATTTAGCCATCTTTAAGTAGATTTGAATTCATACTCAGTTAATTCTGTTTTGTATGAAAAGTTATTTCGGAAGAAATCCGTAAAAAGTAAAACTATTATTGGTTGCTAAATGGGTCCTAGCAACTAAATTATTAATATTAACATATACGTGTGTTACTATGAAAATCAATATGACATTTCAGTATTATTTCTAGCAAGTACAAATTTTTTTGATCGTTTAAGCTAGTCAAGTGAAGTTTATATGATTCAACAGAAAATTTAAAAACGTTGTGTATAAAAAGTTCTTTTTATCTTGTAATTATTCATGATTGTTTCTGATTGTCGTCCTATATATTATATCACATGAATAAGAATTTATGTAATAAAATATCAAATTCGCTGAAACTTTCTATTGGAATTCTCAATTGTCTCTTTTTTTTGTAATATTTTATATTTGCGAAACTTTGCTATTTAGTTAGTAATAGAGAAATCCAGAAATTAAATGTGTATGTTAGGAATAACGCGCAAAGGCAGGAAAGAAAGAATCGAACAGATAATGGAGAAAATGAGATAAAGTATTCCAAAACTCTTGAATGGCGATGGTGATGATCTAGTCACTAGTGGTACATTAGAAATAAAAGACGACCAATAGGCGAACAAAACGACGGCCAAAGTACGCCGGATTGATGGAATATTAAGGTTCGAATTACAAGGAACCGAGAAGAGTGGATACAGCTCGAGGAAGCCTTCATGTAGCAGTGGATTGAATAAACTGATTATGGTGATTTTATAATTAACGATGGTTTAATTTATTCTTATCTCATGGTCCATTCTTTTGAATTCAATAAATGCAAAAAAATATATTAAAATAATATATTTTTTTTAATACATTTTAACAAACATTGTACTGGATATTGATTTGTTATGAAAAATTTGCAATCACACCCTCTCATTAAATTGTTTTTGTAGGCTGTAAGCTGTAATAATTTTGAAGTTACTTGTTGGTTTTTATTTTAATTTTTGCATTACAACCAAGTAAATAAAATGTTCTATTATTTTTAATAAAAATGTAGATACTTACATATAATAATAATTAATGGTAAATATAGTAAGTACTGTTGGTCACTAAAGACGAAAATTTTTGGGGAGGTGAGCGTTGGATTTTTTTCTGATTTCGTGGCCGTGGTATGAAAAAGTTTGAGGAGCACTGCTATAGGGTATAAAGTAGAGGTAGGTACTTGGTGTATATTTAATTTCTATTCTAATTAGGTAGAGTGGAATTGCGGTCATGAAAAATATAAATATAGCATGTTGTGTGCCTTGCTTCTCATCGGGAACTGATATCGCGTATAAGTATGTGTGATTGATTAAATATATGTTTTTTTATTTGCAAAAAATACAGGCTTCATTCGATTTCAACAAATTCTTCTCGCACGTGGTACAGCTAAAACCGACAAGATGTGTAAATTACATTTTTGAGATTACTCAATATCTAGAGTCCTGTTCCCTCTTTGCGTTAGAGTAGACAATGACAGAAAACTTTAGGCTTTGCGGACGTGACAGCGAGAACCAGAAAAAAAACATATTTTTCAATTTTGCAATTTTAAAACAGTTCAGTTCGCCTTAGAATTCTGGGTGTGATGGTCGGTTCTTGTATTGTCATATTGGAATCGGAACGCGCCGAGTTTTTGAATAAAACTTCAAATATTAAAGTATATAGTATTATCACCCCAAATCTAGTGTACAATTTTAGTTTTTTTTAAGTTTAATAATAACTTTTATGGTACCATCTTTGAAAAGTCGACGTTCTATATCTGATCAATATTTTCTTTTTAAAATTATCAATGGTTTTGTTGACTCGCCAAACCTACTCGAAAGGGTGGGTTTCCATTATTGTCCATCAAGATTTACGCGAAACCAAACTTTGTACCATATCAGTCGTAGCGGTTCTAATTATGCACAAAACTCTTTTATTCGGCGCTCTTGTTTAAATTATAATATGTATTTCTCCACCGTTGATCCTTTCAATAATTTACCTGTTTCATTTAAACGCGATATCTCCAAAATTTTGTATAAATAGATATATAGATATATTATGTTACTTTTTTGTATATAATTTAATTATTCATTATTCTTCCTCATTTTTCTCATGTAATTTTCTTATGTAATTTCTTTATATTTATGTTATTCTTAATCTATATCTTGTTAGGCTTAACTATATTATAATGTATATATGGAAACTTTGCTGGTTGCAATAACTTTTCATTATTATATTTTAAATTTTTGAAATCAATATGGAACTGTTTGTTTCCGTAATAAATAAAATAAAAATAAAAAATTAGTATCTATTTGTAAGTTAATAACGGAACCTCACTCGGAACTCCTGTCAATGCCCCCTGCAGTGTACGGACATAATATTATGGTGTTTTCGTAGTTGAGTGATACGAGTTAATATAATAGAATACCATAAAAAAGACGTCATAAATCCTCTTACGGAACTAGATAAGTCTGTTCCAGTACCGTAACAAGTAATCTCAACTTTTCCATAGACAACTGAACTTTTTAGGCGAGCATATTATTAAATAATGTGAAAGATTCAAAAATAATTCAATTAATAATTACATTCCATGGAGTCCTGCGTAAAATAAAATATTATTTTCATAGCATCACAATATCTAATTTAAATGTTTCGGCGAATTAATGTGGTTTGGTTGATAAAACCCACGTAACTTAAGAGCATACATAAGTGAAACGGCAAATAATTTTCAACAGTAGGTGGAACGAAATTTCGCAGTCGTCGCCAATCGGAGACTGACAGTCGAGGTGTGAGCACGTCGATTTGTTTTGTGATGGCGTCGGATGAATATATTCTTAAATCGTGTAAAGATGACTAAAAAACGTTCCGCATGTACTTGAAAAAGAAAACATGTCAATGAAAATACTATTATTATTTTTACGAATATAATAATGAACATAACATTAAATGGACGCATGTTGAATTTTTAGGACAAATTATATTTCGTTTGGCTTGCGTCATTTGCACAATCCGCGCATCGCCTGGTCACGATCTCTTTAGACCATACCTCAGCTGAAGTATAGCCTTAATGTATGTATTTCCGCACATTGCGTCGTTGCAATATTTTTGTTGAAAAAACATCTGCTATCGCATGCAACGAATTTCAATCGACACGGATCGCATGTCCAGCATAGAAAATATTGCAGGGACGTATGCGTAGATGCTACTAGTCGCATGACGTCATTGCCGTATAACTTACTATCCCAGCATGGTCCCGGCTGTGTGCGCGGTAGAGAGTATTAACATCGCTGGCATTAGCAGTTGAGACGATTTTGTATGTACGACCGGGGTAAGAGTAACGGAACGATAAGTGAACTCGTCACATTTGAAGTGAAAAGTCGACGTCGATTCCAGCTGAACTACGTGCTACGGATTTATCCATGTTACTCCATAAAATCTCATGACGGTCAGTCTTTTCTTCAATCCAACCGGATTTCAGCGTTCTTGAATGGTGCTAAAATACATCATCCACAGGGATCTACATCATAGCTCCCATAAAGGGGGGGGGGGTGACAGGGCTATAGCCTGGGGACTCAGGAAGAGCCTGGCGTGGCGAGTCGACCAGATAAGTGATATAGACACACATCACAAATTCTCTCTAATAGTATTAACTATTTTTCTTCAGTGATGTTATTGTTTAAAATGGAGATTTAATGTTTTTTAAGTTTTAATGCAGATAACCAAATATCTGACTCCAGACCATTACACCAGTCAATTTGTGACTGGTCATGGTGGATTCGCTGGCAAGCTATTCGAGCTTGGACTTGCAAGCCGTCCGACATGTTCATGCGGAGGGGAAATACAGGATGCCAACCACATCCTATGGGAGTGTCTGAGTATGTGCTCCGAACGGGAGGAAATGCTCAGGTCGGTCCAACCAGCTGTTGGACCCATCGGCCCGTCTGACCTGGTTGCTACTAAGGCCAATTATTTTGCTTTCAAAATATTTGCGGCATCTTACTTACTACGGGCGTGAAGATCTCTTCGCATAAATTTTGCTTCCTGTATGATTAGCTTCGTTCTTTAATTTAATAAACAAGTAGGTTCATTTTCTTTTTGGTAATTTCCATGTGTTTTTTCTCTCCCTGGCACTTTGCATTAGACTAAACTCAGTAAACTCAGTCAGAGCTCACTTTGAGCGTAGCAATCTAAGTCTTGGGAATCTTCTCCCAGTACACTCCCAGGCCAATTCTTAGATGCTTCACATCACCAATTGACGGGTCCCGTGATACTCTCGATTAAGACCGACGGTGGTACGGGGCGGGCTTGGTGGAGGGACTTTAACTTCAATGTTTAAAATTATGTGGTTGTATGAGACAATTTTTAATTATGTATCGATACTCGACAACTACATAATACAAATGGATGACGTCATATTGTGTTAAAATATACAAAAAACACTAAATATAGATACCTATTAATTTTACCGCGTACACCATTTGGAAAACGCTACTGCAGTGGGTCACACTGCCTTTGACTTTAGCGATAGGTAGGGGGGCGCCAAATATTCTAGCCTGGGAGGCGCTTCAGGTTGTGGGGCCATGATCTACATGATGCTAGATTGGCCTGGGAACGCGCAATAAGACTATCGTGAGAGAAGGATTATTGGACACGTTTTACGCTCCAACTTAGGAGCGAACATGGACAAAAAGAAGAAGTTGTTTCATAGCTATTATATTTATAAGAAGATAATAAATAACATTACACAGAAAGAAGTCGGGTAAAAAATTAAAAAAATAACATTTATACAAAGGAATCCAAAAAAATTGAGAGAAAGAATTAAAATGATTACGAAATTAGGATTAAATACAATTATTAAGGGCGGACGTGCTCAGCGTGGGTCAAAATGGAGCTTTTTTTCTATTTTCAAAGCATAAAGTATTTTTATTACGCTCTAATGTTTTAGAATTAGGCATTTTAATGCCCAATTCTTGTCAAATTTGGGATCACAGAGATTATCAATATAATTTTTTATCATAAACATTTCACTATAATAATGTCGATATAAATTATACTGATGGTTTTATAAATGCGTTTATCAAATGTTTAAAATAAATATAAAGGATAATAAGGCTTCAAAATTATATAAATAGATTATCTACAACGTTTAAGGAATGTCCTTTCTTTCCACCAACCTCAAGTCCCCAATTATTGTCACGAGACCACCAGTTACGGGTCATGAATCGACCGTGATTGCAAATAACATTCAGTTACTCCAAGACAGCCGAGCGCGTATGCTAGTTATCGCGCTCTAGCTGATACGATACGAACGGTTGCATGTTGCACTAAGTCTGTTACGGTTTGAGTGAACGTCGCGTCCATCAATCATACAACCTATTATCATCATTCATCAACCTCATATATCATCCATCAAAGTGTATCGTCCGTTTACCAGTGCGTGAGTGCGTTAACGCCAAACCAGCGCTCTTAACATAAATGTCAGTGTCTGGCATTCTGTGTAAACCCCCTCCTCTAGATCCGTAATCCAACAATCCACCATCACCCTCAAATTACAGTCCACTGCTAAAAGCGCCATCAATAATATATAAATATTTGAGATCGAAATGTGTAGAAGTTTAAGATCTGGCAGTTGGTAGATTTTAAGCGGATAGTGACATGGGTGATGATAAAACATTATAACTCGTAAACACGAGAAACTTTCAAGACATCTCTAGACCTTTTTTGCCACAATCCTTTCGCTAAAAGGACGATCGCATTCAATTGCGATCAGCTGATAGCATCACAGCACGGAGGGGGGCAAGATGGCGGAAAAGGGGTGGGGAAAAGTGGTAGATGAACTCAGACGACGTTGTGACGAGGGTCATTACTAATTAGATCGCACAACTAGGTACTGGCCAGGCGAATATAAATAAATACATTACAAGCGAGTGGCGTAACCAGAGAAGTGCAAATAAGGGTGTCCATTAATGATAGAAAAACTAACTTTGTGAATGTGATAAATAACATGTCACCAGATGAGGTGATACGATAGAAATATCGAATTCAAACATAGCTTTACTTTTATAACATTTACTCTCCTATATTATTACACCGTTTAGATAGACGCTGTAAATTATTATATGACATTTCGAGATAAATCGAATTGCTCGGTACAAAAATAAAGAAGAAGTGAAGTATTAAGGTAAATAAATATACACCATTATTGTCTGACAACAAGAAATTGGCGATAACAGGAAGTCGCTGTAACCGCATGTAGAAGACTTCTAGTGACGTATCTGTCATGGCGGCAACGCGTGCTAGAAGAGTGTTTAAATAATATATCGGCTCTCCTTTTAAATGCTACTACTTTTCTTCTTCGCAATAAGCCAACAGTTTACTAATAATAATTATAATATCACCCCTGACCGTTTTAGACATATTTTTATAATACATAATAGAAAGTTTCAAATTACGTAAATTGACAGATCCGTACACCACGGAAGCGTAATATATTGAAATGATACATATGCGGGCGTTCTTCATTTGAAAGCTAAAGTCTGATTAGGTGCACTGGAGCGAATTGTTAGTTCACAGTTTTAACACATAGACAAGAAGTTATTGATCGACAGTCACGTGAAGTATGCCAGCGATGCAATAGGATTGATGTAAGAGAAGCGGTGAATAGAAACCGTAACAAAAATCAAATTCGCTGTTTGTAATTCGCGCGCACTGGAAGAAATCGCATCTGCGCATGTTCGAAACTAATTATTGTTCCACTATAATTTAGGCGCGACTATCGCGTAACTCACGCGTCGGATTTGTATTGTCAGTAGCTGCCGAGATGGCTACGTACGATTTATTCTTCCTCAACTTTCCGAATTTTAATGTGTGACCATATGAAACATGATAATATCCTACAATGATTGATTACGGGATGAATCTAATAATGGCTTGTCAATATGGTATTGAATCGGAATTATTCACAATTTTATAATAACATTGTATGCAACTTACATGTGCACGTTCGTTCTTCAAAGTACTAAAAAGTAATAACCCGAATAATGGTTAATTGGTGTATAATGAAATTATATGCATCTCGGCCTAAGAATGTAAAATAAAATACTACTAAACTTTACTTCAAATTTAATTTTAACGACTGATTATAGTTTTCGTAGGCTCTCCCCCACAGAACAGATAATAAATAGAATACCGATTGGCTATATTCAATACGCCGCATGGTGAAGCAGGCTTTTCAATGTGTGAGTGTCCTACGAAAATGAAGCACGCATTATGCACGTGCAATAGTGTGTGTAATACACCAACATTAAATGATCGTAAATGCATAAACCGAGAGCAGTTTTTAGTATTCGACGTAAAACGTATTTTTAACACGTGTGTAAGTTTAACCCGGATTCTTCTTTACTCGTGTCGGTTACCTGCTTCGCCTTACCCGTTGAGTATTTCAGTTCCCATTATTTCTGAGTTCCCTGCTCTCCCCTTTATAAAATCGTCTGCTGCGACACTGGTGTAATAAATCCTTTGACGTCAAAGCACTTGTACAGAAAAAAGGGTCTAATAACAAATTTAATAACTGAATGCAGAAGTTTTCTCTTATATAATTAGATACTTTTCGGTAAATTTGAACCCTGTGGTCCGTATTAATAAGATTAAAATTCAATTGACGTTTTTAGCAATTAAAAATGTACATTAATATCGTATTTAAAACAAAACAAAGTGACGGAAGCGATCGTCAGCATATCCTCAATCATAACCTGGATCAATCGTGTCTATTATGATTTGTTTAATTGCGACAATGTCTCTTGAAATATATGGACTGCATTTGTATAAATAGCAAGGACAATCTATATCTCGTCACGTATCTTGAGTCCGACACTGGGCTCACTATTCATCACGAGTCCAGTCACACGACACATCCAACCGTCATTCACTCGAGTCCATTCTTATATCGATAAATAAACTCTCTTCTCGAAACTTCCAAGCAACGACAACTTTATCTCTACACATATCAACATCCCAACAGATTAAAAATATCAACATTTCTTTAATTGATGCCATTTCGTATTCATAAAATATGAATTAATTTATATTGGACGACATATTGTCTTGTTCACATAGTAAACTTAAGGCGCTATGCATAGTAGTACTTATTTAAATATGTCGGCCATTAGGTTAGTTAGCTATTTTTTGTATAAATAAGAAGTACCTAGGTAACAACCTTTTATTTGTCAAAAAGTGACAGGTGTCATAATATAATTATGTATTCTTAACAATCTATACATAATCAAATATAGTTTTGAATGTTGCTACTCATTGTTTATAAACTATAAAACTAACATTTGTTATTTTTAAATAGATATTATACATAATGCCTAAATTTGGTGAACACCAAGAAACATTTTAATGGTTCTAAAATAAAGTTTTTGTAAACGATATTAACCCATTGTCGTAATGTTCTAAATATATCCAAAGCTGAAATACTCCTTGTTTAAATAATAGTGTTTGCTTTATTTATGTTCAGATCGTAGTGTAATAGATATATCATAGGAAAATAAGAATGCATTAAGTACAAAATGTATTTTCATTTGAACAATATTATATTATACGGTTTCATATCAGTTTGTATAAAGAGCTTTCAACACCGATGTTTCTCTTTTTTTAACCGGTGCCCTGCTGTTTTAATGAGAGTTGTCCATTAAAAACAAAACAGTGATTCAGTTGGTCGATGGTGTGCGTGCGGATGTTTAACCATACTAGTGGTAGTTCAGTGACGTCCCAAGACAAAATTCCGCCCCATTTTTTTATAAAGTATTTTTTTATCATCCTTTCATGACTCCAATGTCTAAGAAATGTGTTGTATGGATACATTACTAAAAAAATATACCCCACAAAATAATAGACAATATTGCGAGTCCACGGTTTCAGATACAAAAAAATACCCCTGACACCTTTCAAAACTCGCGAGTGACTGGCAAAAATATTTGTATAAATTAATTAGATAAGTTTGTACCTACCAGTGGCGAAGGGTGGAGGTAGGCTGTTAAGATTCGCTATAAATAGTGCATACCAAACTTTGTTAGTCATATGTATTTGTTTTTATTGAACTAAGACTACAATTTACAGATGGTATTAGTTAGTTTTAAAAAATCAATTAAACCCTGCCTAAACGAAACCATAATAGATTTGGTCTAATTTGGGCAATACGACAAAATTGTGTACAATTTTTCATTCATAGTTATTTGTTTTCGTTGGATTAAAACTACATATTACACATATTTTTGGTTCATTTTTTTGATTCATTAAGCCCTGCGTAAACCAAACTATAATAAATAAAAAATATTATTCTATCTATAAAATACTCAAAGTTATGTATGATTTAATTGCATAATTTTAGATATTTTATAGATAAGACATGTATTTTTTGACTAATATCTATTATGGCTTGGTTTCTCAGAGTTTAATTGAATTTTAAAATCTAACCTACACTATCTGTAAATTGTAGTCTTATTTCAATGAAAACAAATATGTATGTCTGAAAAAGTTTAATGTGCACTATTTATGGCGGATCTTAACAGCCTACCTCCACCCTTCGCCACTGGTACCTACCTATAATTCAAATATAATTCGCAAATCTACACGTGTCATTACTGGTCATCAAGGACGTGATGTTCAAGGATAACAGAAGTAAACTAGACAACGCGAGCCCGACAAAAAAATACAGTCCTATTAAACTTTTTTTGTAAATTTATACATTTTGTTTCCAACCAGTGAGTTGAATTTTTTAATGGAAAGATATTTCCGCCATTACTAAGTTTAGGCACCTATTTCTAAATATACCTAGTGACCCTTGATTTGCCGCCCTTCGAGTAACTGCCGCTCCTAAGCGACGCTCAATCTGCCTACCCCTACGGGACGTCACTGAGTGGTACCTACTATTTACCTGGCAGCTGATGTGCTCGTAGCGCTGACAACGGTATACGTATTCGTACGCATACAATCCACAAACCGAATCATTGTTTTGTTTTTACTGTACTTGGCTTACCAATCCTGGTGACTGGTGAAAACGTCGCTTTTTGACCTCTTTGAAATTAACTGCTGTATGCAATCTTTATATGAAAACGATGCCTACTACTTGGCAAAAGACGTGATTGATTTTATTATAAATTATTATGAGGAATAATATCATACCTTAATACAAAATGATGGTTCCCAAGCTACAGAATACATGCCAAAGTATTTTACCAACACCGCTAACAATAACACAAAACATGTCTATATTAATTGTAACATTCTCACCTCTTTATCTAAGTTCACAATGTTTCTAGCCAGCTTTTCGCAAATGGCCAAGTGATACTTGGCCTGATCGGAGAGCTTCTGCGAGTACAGGAAAATGGTGTAGTTAATGCGGACGAAGAGATGCTCCGGAGCCAGAATTATGGCCTGATCATAGGCCTTCAGCGCGTTGCCTTGGTCTTCCAGCTGATTTAACGTGACTAGAACAATGTTAGATATTTTGGTACACATTTTAATACAAATTAGGTCTTGATCGATGGTGTAATATCATTATGGACCACAGAACAGATTAATAAATAGAATTAAGATACCCCCAATACGGTACATTTTGAAGCAGGATTTTGAATGTGTGAGTGTCCTACGAAAATTAAACACACATTATAGCCGGCACTCACATCTAAATTCGCCTCGTCTACCGCACAGTCATAAATTAAACCTTCCAAGAACGTCGATCCGGTGTTGCATATGAATACCGCGCACATCTACATAGTGACAGTCGCACGTAACCTTCGAAATGTATAGATATTTGGATGCGACGATCGGCGAGCCGGTATAGGAATGATCAATTTGTAGGTTTTTGTATGAGTCTTGGCGTCTTCGACTCGCAGCCCGAGAAGAGTAACAGTAGATGTTTCTTTCAAACTAAAAAGTCGCATTCGATCAATCTGCGGAGCTCCATTTGACAACGTGTGTTTTGTGAATAAAAATGACGTCACATCGACGTATTCGACACGTTGAAGGCGAGACGAGTTTTGATGTGAGAGCCGGCTAAGATCCGTTACGGACTATATTCGCGAGAGAACTTTGCCATGCATCGACTATTGAAAATACAATACTAGTGCAGCTTTTTTGAAGTAATATCGCTAAAATGTTTGAGAATCCAATTTATGTATGTGAGTTAAATACAAATACACTTAATTTCATTGTCTTGATGTTGGTATGGCAACCGAAATACCAATCGACTAATAAGCCAGCTTATAGAATTTATATTATAATTTTGTTTTTGAAAGCTGTTTTTTGACGACGAAACCAGATCTGAATGCCCAATTGAACCAAATAATTTTACAAAATACCTAATTACTGTAGAAAGGCGACTTACTGGCCATAAGTACAAATGTCGTGGCGTTGGCTGGCCGAAGGTTGAGGGCAGCGCAGAGGAACTGGAAAGCCGAGGAGTACTGCTGCGAAGACAGGTGCACCAGACCAAGGTTGTGCATCACACGGACTGCCAGAGGAGTCAGAGCCGTGGCTCTTTTCAGGCAACTGATGGCCTGTAACATCGTGGAATATTATCAACATACTGCACCGTTTTACGCAAAATATGACCAACATGATTGAACTTTAGACAATAAGACATATTGTTGATATTATTTAAAATAACCTATTTTAGGTAAGTATACGGTAACGTCTCGGCCTATAATGTCGTGGATCCGAGGTTCGGATCACGAGTCTGGCAAACAATACAAATGTTGTTTTTTTCAATGTGCATTTGGACCTACAGTATGTAGGTTGAGCAAGTGGCTAAAATATGTTTCTCGTAACTTTGCAGTTATTCGGGTCGAAATGGTTAAAAAGAAATGTGTTTTTGACTTATCGATGCTAACTTCTTGGTGGATAAAATTGTATTAATTAAAATATAATACAACGTGTAGTCGTTACTCCACATTTAACATTGATCGGGACCGGTTTTGCTCGTCCATGTTTTTTTTTATCGAATCTAAGTATTTTAAATACTCAGGAGCATTTTTGGTTCGGTTATACATAATATCAGTGTGACGCGCTAGGTAATTTGAAGTTCAGAAGTAGTTCGTATGCTTATTGCAGTGGCGAAGACTCCGTACTAGACGATTATTTAAAGCCTACCTTCTTCAGAAAAATATTTTTTTATTGCATATTGACGTACATAATATTTAAATAATTACTTAGATTCTATAAAATAATTTAATTTGCCAACAACATCCGATTGGTGATGTTTTTTTGTGTGAACACTATGTCACGTGACCACATCATGTCTATCACAATGTATGCAATATGATAGGTCTTGATGGTCAAGTCTAAAATCTTTGCGTATAATATTATTGTCTATGACTGCGGTTTTAAATAACCATTAATAACATAATTTAATAAAATAATTTCTATGGCACCTACCTATTCAATCATAATAAAATGAAAATAAAAATAATTTTATGTAATGATTTTTTATGTGTCTACATGTTTAGGAAAATTACATAATTTAAACTCATTGCTCAATCTTATATCGTCAGTGAGCTGTTGAAATTTCATAGAATTAGTGTGTACCTATTTATCAATTAATAGTAATATTGTATTATCTTCTACCGAACAAATGTGTTCTGTTTATCTGATCTCCACAGCCTACCTCTTTCCAAAAGTCACCTTCGCCACAGGCTTATTGAGTTTGGAAACCACTGGTCTAGTTATAGAGTCTATACCAGTGATTCTCATGTGCGGCCACCAACATCATTTTCAGTATTTAATTTAATTAACTGAGCTAACTTTAAATATGTGTAATTGGAAATGAGTCATGACCAAGTACTTAAAAACCATTTTAATAATACCACGGTTAAAAAATTTTGGTCGAAGCTATACGTTGACCAAGAATCAAGTCAATTCAAAGAATTGGTAACAATTATTACTTTATTAATATTGTCGATTTGTCCTACTACTGTATACTGTGAAAGATCATTCAGTGTAAGGCACTTCATAAAAAACAAATATTGAAGCCAGTTGACAGATGTAAACTAAGAAGCAGCCATGCGGCTCGCATTGGAAAAAAAGAGTATTGAGGAATTTCCATTTGCATTATTTTGAAATACGAGTACCTAAAATATATGTTCTAAAATGTTCAAATGTCTTATATTAAATGGACTTGTCTATAAATAAATTGATCCATTTTTTTAGTACCTATATTAAATTTAGCTTTAATTTTTTCAATCACAACAAAAGTGAAATATGGTGCGGCCATAGAACTGTCAATGTAAATTGTGCGGCCACAGTTAAATTTCACGAGAGAACCACTGGTCTATACTATTGTGTTCATTGCAATTGCAATATATGACATTTCTGGGATATAAGTTTTATATTGTGAACAAGTTCTCACTTGAAGACATATCGATTTTGTCGATGCCACGACTATGATGCAGTGACCCTGGAAGTTTTCCTGCAGCTCAAAATAGTTGCAATAACTGGTGACCTCCGTCTGTTGCTAGACGAATGCAGTGCTTTAAGGCCTCAGGGAAATCAAACGGAACCTCAGATACTGAAGTTTATAAATTAAATTAAAGAAAGTTTTGCAATATTTTTTTCTATACAACGCAGGTAGTCATGAAATCATGGGATCCGGATTTAAATCTATATGTGGTGATTGGGTTGAACTGTAGTTTGCGTAAAAATGTATGTAATATAACTGCACGATTAAGAGTTTTTCCAGTATATTCATGTTATAACAGAAAAACTTAATAACACCATATTCATCGATTAATTAATAACTTGGCGCTGCGATCACCTAAGGCAGTGGTCGGCAGTTTGTCAAGGGAGAAGAGCCAAATTGTCAAGAAAACATGATAACAAAAGTACCAGAGAGCCGCATTGGTGTAATATACATATTATGTATATGGATATGGATTTTTAGGGGGAAAAAGTTCAAGATTTTTGTTTGATTCCCAGACTTGAGAAACTATGCAGAGAAAAGAAGGCGTACCCATATAAATAATTGGTATTTTTTAGAGCGCTGATAAAAAAATCTTTTGGCGTAAAGGGTACTGCGAGACAAAACGATTGAAACTAACTGCCATAGTTACTAAAGTATCAATAGGGAAATATTTGTAAATGTCTCTATAAGCGAACGAATCATGTCCTGTCTTAAATTAACTGGATTCCAATCAAAATCATTGGCAATGTTTATAATATTATAACAGAATTTACAATTAACAACATTTACATGACTATACCTAATAATAATACTAGTGACTATTCATATGAATGTAATTTACATTTTGAGTGATTATACAATGTTATATAATAATTAGTGGGAATCCGCAACCCCTGTATACATGCGGCGCCACTACCTCCTATTAGGGGTGGTCCGCTCTCTGGCCACCAGAGCCCTTGCTCTTCCTTCCAGTGGCAAAGGGTGGAGATAGGCTGTTAAGATAAGACATAAATAGCGAACATTACTTTGTCAGTCATGCGTATTTGTTTTTATTGTACTCGTACTAAGACTACAATTTACAGATGGTATTAGTTATTTTTTAAAAATCAATTAAACCCAGCCTAAGCCAAACCATAATAGTTTTGGTATTCTTTGGGCGATACGACAAAATTGTGCACACTTTTTCATTCATACATACTCAAATCATTAAACTCTGTCTAAATTAAGCTATAATAGATAAAACATATTATTCTATCGATAAAATATCCAAAGTTATGTATGATTTAATTATTGCATAATTTTAGATATTTTGTAGATAGACGAGTATTTTTTGACTATTATCTATTATCGCTTGGTTTCGCAGGGTTTAATTGAATAATTATAATTTATAAATAAATTATTATATAAATTTATGAATAAATGAATATTTTAAAATCTAACCAAAACCGTCTGTAAATTATTGTAGTCTTATTTCAATGAAAATATATACGTATGACTGACAAAGTTTAGTGTTTGCACTATTTAAGGCTGCTCTTAATAGCCTACCTCCACCCTTCGCCATTGCTTCCTTCTATATATACATGTGGCAAACGACGACGCTTACCAATGAAATGTATAAGTTATATGACCTCGAAAAGTAAATCGATGATAGCCATGTTTTTTCACATGGGAGAAATCAATCTCTAGTGAAGGTTCCAGATCAGTGTTTCCCAACCTTATTTGTGCCATGCCCCACTTCAACGCTTCAAAAATCTCTTCAAAAATCTTGAAAGCCTGTCAAGTCATCCAGTGCAATCATCGAACAAGCTAACAAGCAGGTTGTAAATACTCTACCGAGAAAAATTGAAAGCCGGTCAACTTTACACGCTACACGCCGGCGTGTGGGCCTACTGCGTCTGCGCAGTAGCAACCTCCCGGTAAAAAAACGAACTACATTCTGTCAAAATAGTCGCTGGCTTGTGGCTTCTCAGCGAATGGAAACTTTTGTGTGTCATTATCATAATCGCAGTAGCTGAATCGCCCGCTATTAAATTCGCCAACAAACAGCTCGTAAAGTAGCTCAATGTAATTGACGCTTTAGAAATCATTTACAGCGCTAATGCGCCGCATTCAAATAAATATTATGATGGAAATGGCAACAGTCATAGACTAATATGCAACAGTAATTATCTCGGAAAATCATGGTAGCAATATCAAAAAAATATTTTCGAAAATGCGTTTTTATAACAAAAAAAAATGTACCAAATATTAATGATTTGCACATTGCCCTCCAAATCAAATAGGATCATTAATAATAAAAAATTTAATTTGGAGACCGTACCAGACCGCGTCAAAATTATAATACCGAATTTCAAGTTCCTGGATGTACGGGAAGTAGGTAAAATAATGCGGGATAAAACACACGATAGAAAATGGAAATAGAAAAAAATGATTTTAGAAAATCTTTACCCGGGTCGCAGACCTAAATTCGTCTCGACTGCAATACGTCGAATATGTGAATGTGATTTTGTTGGTATTCACAAAACACATGTAACCTAATGTATCTCTGAACACTGGTCGAATGGGATATTTTAGTTTTGATAAAAACCGCTATTGTCGTAAGCAACAAATTTTACTCGACATAGGACGCAGGTGTAATTACAAAATGTCGCACTGGCACATGTGCAGAAGTGGCTTTCTTTTTCATAGGTACTTGTTTATTAAAGACAGTTATAACATCGCGCCAAATTTTAATTTATGACTATATTCCAGACGAGACGATTTTCAATGTGCCAAACAGCGGCAATTTTCATTAACGCAGATGACGCAATCGATTCGTCAGAAAATTTGAAAGGGGCCTCGAAACAGTTCAAACTAGTCATTCAATTATTACATCACAAATTGAATATAAAGTGGTACCCACTCAACGCATAACAAAATCTCTGCAACAGTGCAACTAACGGCAAAAGGGCATATTATAACAACACAACCACACAAACGGATGCATAATAATTGGCCTGAAAGTCAGTCAGTGTGTCGGGCCTCTAAGTCACTGGTGCGACAAGACTTATAGAGTAGATCTACAATTAAAATATATTAATTATATTATATCTACATACATACCCATTTTATTTATTATGTTCTGCAAAATCTACACATGAGATGTTATTTTAATAAAATTGCCAACATAAGCCATTAAAGAATGTAATTTATTATTGTAATGTCTTTGCTAGAAAACAGATGGTCAGTAAAAGTAGAAAATAGAAATTTAATCTACGTAAGTATGAAAGAAAGTATTTTTTGAATAGTTTTTACAAGCAGATGACAAGTTGAATGGAATTAACGTAGTGAGGTGATAATGAACATTCTTACAGAAGCCTGTGATCTGTATCCAACCTTTTTGTGTATTTTGAATATTATTTTATAACAATATTGGTTGAGCTAATTATGGTGGCTCTCATTCCTTTCTTTCCTTCTACCTCAAATTATCAGTATTGTCGCAAGACCAGGCAAAAAGCAGTTATGGGTTAGTAGTCACGTCAGCCATTCATACAACCCAAACTATTTCTGAACCTCAAGGTGACTCAACAAGTGGATACCATGAACGTGTCCAGTGCAACCGTCGTGGAAACATCATAAAATGTTAGTGCCTGGCATCCTACTTGTGACTTTCTCCTATGTATCCTTCACCATCACGATCATCCCACCAATCAATAGCAGTCCACTATGAAAAGCGCAACCGAATATAAACACTATAACTACAGAGATCTTCTTTATTATTCAGTGACATATTATTTATGACACGTTTACAGTTGGTATAAGAGATTTCAGTCGCGGACAATATACGCGGTGGAAACGACGAGGCACGGTAAGGTATGGGCGATTCTCAGTCACGCTGGCTAGCTGTGAGCTTCCCTAAGAGAAAGTGAGAAAAATTAAAGTTTTTAGTACCTACCTAACCTAACCAAAAATCAAATTATTTCAATTTAAAACATTTAAAAATGAATAAATAATAAGATCTTATGTAAATAATGTAGTGACAATTTGCTACTTTACTTGAAAAAAGAATTTTGTCAGTCTCGTCATATTATAGAGATCGACAACTATAACTTGAGGTGTTTCGGTTTGAAGAACTATTAGCTTGACCTACATTAGCATTATTCACACCGTAACACTCACACCAAGGTCACGCCTCAAGATATAATGCAGTTGTCGGTCAATATGATATAATATCATACAATATGGTTCAATCTACTCATAATAAATGCAAGTAGTTGAGTGACCGCAACTCAGTGATTAGCAACCCGAAGTCCGCGGGCCGCATGCGGCGTTCGGTATAATTTTCGACTAGCAAGATTATTTTTATAATACCACCTAATTAGTCGAACAATGAAAACAATATAATTGTTTTGTAAATAATCGGTTGGATACTTATTTATATAAATACGGCTCCAGTGTTGCTAACCACATCATCATTTTATTATAGTATAATATTATGTACCTACCTACAATAATTTTGGTACGCGTAGGTACTATATTATTATGTATCATACTAAAAAAATCTATTTTTTTGTATTTCCATTCAATAATCATTAGGGACTATTTATTATGAATTTAAAATTTGAATAATAACAAAATGTCTTGATCGAGTTTCAGGAACGAAAAATTAAGGGTTAAAAATTAATAATTACAAGATAAAAAGACCTTTTTAAATACAACGTTTTTAATTTTTCTGTTGAATTATTATGCTCAATATGCTCAAACTTGTACTTGATATGAAGTCAATAAAAAACAAACAAACAAATATAGAATACTGAAATGTCATTTTGATTTCCATAGTAACGCACGTATATATTAATAATTTAGTTGCTAGGACCCCAGACCCCTAGCAACCAATAATAGTGGATTGGATTACGGATTTCTTCCGATATAACTTTTCATACAAAACAGAATTAACTGAAAATGAATTCAATTCTACTTAAAGATGGCTAAAAGTATTGAAAGAATGCATTGGCTTCGTGTCCTGATATATTCTAAAAGTTTCAAATGTCTAACTAGTCGGGAAGTTAGTTAAAAATCGATTGCAAGATTTGTACTCGATAAACAACCACCGGACGTATAAGAATATGAGCTGATAAAAGCGTTGTAAAAAATAAACAAATCGACAATTTGCAGTATTTTTTTGTAAAATGTCCTATAATTCCGAATATTCCGATACCTAATTTCGAGAAGTTAGCTCTGCGCGGTCCACAAATTTTTTTCAGCATTTAATTTGACCCATTTGGTATGAAAGGTCGCAAATCACGCTATAATTTGTAGTATTTTTTTGTAAAATGTACTATAATTCCGATAATTTCGAGAAGAAGTTTTTTCAGCATTTAATTTGACCCATTTGGTATGAAAGGTCGCAAATCACGTTATAATTTGTAGTATTTTTTTGTAAAATGTACTATAATTCCGATAATTTCGAGAAGAAGTTTTTTCAGCATTTAATTTGACCTTCTTGGATTGAAAGGTCAACAATCACTGCTGTAACTGATCTTAGTCCATAATGACTTATTATTGAATTGATATTGAAAATCATGACGTGACGTGTTATCAATTCGGTACCAACGTAATGATAGTTACGTTTCATTGAATCTGATAGACGTTCAATACTTACCTAATAATATTTCTATACATACGTACATACCGATTAAATTTACTAGAATTTAAAATTTGTCATCTCTTGCACAGGCCTTCGTGGCGCAATGGCAGCGCGTTCGGCTGTTAACCGAAAGGTTGGTGGTTCGAGCCCACCCGGGGGCGATGTTTTTTTTAATATTATTTTTTTATTTATAACTCTGAATATAATAATTATTAGTAGGTACAACTATTAATATTTAACAAGCAAATTACTAAAGAAATAAAAATATGACAATAAATTTTAACTTAATATTGTTTTTTATTTATATCTCTCAATAAAATAATTATTTTACTTAAGTAAACTATTAATATTTAACAAGCAAATTAATATAGAATTAATAAAAATTCATAAACATATGATAATAAAAACAGTAAATTTTAACTTAACATGTCCACTTCAATATCGCATTTCCTGGCAACTCTGTGAGGAAAATGAAGAACATTTTGAACGCCTAGTACTACATACAAAATGTTTGTTGGTTAAAAAGGGTGTTTATCTTCATTATTATAGTACTTGGGAAAGTATTGTACCGTTCATAATTGACAAATAATTATTGTAGAAGAGATAGCTGGTAATAGTGTGACACCGACATAACGTCATGTATACTTGCCAGATAAATTTATCATTTCACTTAACGATCTTGTGGTGTACCGATCTATCAATTTACGTAATTTGAAGCTTTTTATAGTAACAATATGTCTAAAACGATCAGGAGTGGTGTTAGAATTATTATTAGTAAACTTTTGTTTTATTGCACAGATGAAAGGAAGTTGCATCTAAAAAGAGAGCCGATACGTTAGACGCCTCTAGTACGCGTTGCCACCATGACAGGTACGTCACTAGAAGTCTTCTACATGCGACTACAACGACTTCCTGTTATCGCCTATTTCCTTTTGTCGGACAATACTTACTTCTCTATGTGTAAAAGATCATTCTCGCTTTTTTCGGGCGATTCGAGGACTGTTTTTTCGCAGGCCAGAAACTATATTTACTTTCTGTATCATTAGTAGCTGTGGTTTGTATATTAGAACATTTTTAGGTGTGTTTATCACGTTACCATGTTTCTGGAATTTATGTAAACCTTGACATATCAAAATAGATAAAGATATGTACGACATATAACATGAATGATAAACGGTTCACAGACACCTCACCACCGTAGACAATCGAAACGTTATTTTTTCAAATACCGATAAGTCCATAACAAAAAGCAAACAACAGATTTTAGATTTAAAAAAAATATTCTATAAACTATCTAAAAAATACGCTTTTCAATCATAAATTTTATTATCTTTAGATATTTTATAGATAGAGGAATATTTTTTTAATCTCTTATGGTTTGGTTTAGGTAGCGTCACAAATAATAAATATGACTGAAGAAGTGTGTATTATTTTTGTAGGATTTTCACACTCTACGCCTACTATTATCGTTTGGGTTGGCAGATTTTAATTGAATTTTAAAAACTAATCAATTCCAACTGCAATAATTTGTATTATTATTTAAATGACAACAAATACATATGAGTATAATAAAGTGTAGTAGGTATGCTATATTTATGTCTAATCTCCGCAGCCTATCCTTAGAGCGTCGCGATATATACGGGGGGAAGGGCGCCAAATATCCTGGTATAGGGTCCTACTTCAGGATTTACTACTACTAGTCACAGAACAGATGATAAATATAATTCCGATAGGCTATATACCAGTACAGTAAATTTTGAAGCATGGTTTTGAATATATGAGTATCCTGCGAAAATGAACCACATATTATAGACGTGCAATAGTGTGTGTAATACACCAATATTAAATGAGCGTCGATGCATAAACCGAGATCAGTTGTCAGTATTCGACGTATTAAGTATTCTTGACACGTGTTTAAATTAATCCCGAATTCTTCCTTACTCGAGATCGGTTGCCTGCTTCTCATTTCAGTTCCCGTTACTTCCGAGTTCCCTGATACTAGTATTATTATTTTTGTTAATTCCTACTGTATTTCTAAGTTATTTTTTTTACATTATTATGCATACTTTATATTATGAATATCTAGGAATAATTTCGGCATGCGTTGCATCTACAGCATATATTAACGATACGCCACTGGACTACATACGTTTTTCAAAAACCCTGTGAAGCTGTCCGCGGCTGTCAATTGTTTGAGTACGAACATAAACAACTAATTGAAAATATTTCCAGTACAAGTAAGTACCTAGTAGCCGTTTGCTCATTGGCCACTTCTGAGCCTTAGATTTTAATTACAACCCTAATCATTTGAGAAGTTGTGACTTATTATGAAGGTTACGATCCAAATATAATTAAATTGTCATTTCACTCGAAGTGATTAATTATTTCGTCACTACCATTACCACTGACCGCCATTTTGAAGTCAGCGCTGTATGTCATAAACAAATTAATGGGTCATTACTTGACTGTCAATCCTACCCAACAAAGCTATATAAGAGCTTTATCATTTTTTTTATCATGGTAATATCAGCACAAGGGATGGAAAGGCGATCAACTTAAGACAGAGCTTAATTAAGAGATTATTTGGCTCTACTCACAGTTCCTTAAATAAAATTTTATTATAGAATGGTTTTATAATATATAGAATAGAAATACTTTGGGCCTACGTTGGTCGACAGTTAAAGTAAGCTTTATTTATAAAATAGAAAAACTTCAGGTTTTAGAATTTATTCCGAATTCATAGAGATTAACCAACAATAACATAAACATGACCCTCGTGTCAAGCCTATCAGGCACCATTAGCGAATGGTGTTAGATTAGTAAATGTCCTCCCTAAAGACATACACATGTTCAATGATATACTTTGCATTTTGTTATTGAACTATATTTAACTGTATAAAATTGAATGTTTTTTGTTTTCTGTATTAAATTATTGTACTTAAGTATGTTTTGATTTAATTTTTTTCTGTTATTATTATTATGTTCTCTTCTCTCTTGTGAGGGTAATATTTTTATAATGTAAATCTCATGTTGTGTACGTCTTGAATTTAGATTTGTTATGTCCACAATGTTTTGTATTCTTAAATAAATAAATAAACAGAGAATACTTCAAACGGTACACGAAAACAGATTAACAAGATTAGATGACTCGCTCGACCAAATAACCAGATGAACCTGCCAAGGATTAGTTCAGTTCAGGTATGTATCACATTTGACAACTAGATACCACACTTATCATTAGAAACGAATCACAATAGTGTAAGGTGCTTAGTCCCAAAATAGAGGATCTGTATGATCAAAGGGATCAGAGTTTATCAGACTAAACAGACTGGCTGTAAGACTGTGATGTGAGATATCAATCACGGACTACGGAGTCAACAAAGAGTTAAATCCACTTTCATCTACATAGTGTTTGCGACGTCCAGTCAATGAGCAGCGCCATCTATGGGTTTTTTTTCGAAGTCACGCTGCTATATATAGAGTTAAATCCTAATCTGTCTACATAGCGTTTGCGGTGTCCAGTCAATGTGCCGCGCCATCTATGGGTATATTTTCATGCCGCTATAGTATTCAAAATAAATATCACTTCTTACGTTTGTCCTATCAAAGATTTGATAATAATGATAGTGTTATAATGTATCAAATTATTGTTCTTATTGAATCTAATAAAATTAAAAAAATATTGTCTGGAATGCTTTACAAGCAACGTGTTAATTTTAAATCTCAATGTTATACAGCCATGTCGTTCCGGTAAAACAGATAATATGTAAAATTTACATGTAACTTCAATGGAGATCATGCCAACTACTTTATTTTCCACATATGATAACATAATACAGTTTAATGTTATTCGTTTTGGTTTCAGTATTTATCTATTTTTATTTTCACAGAAAATAAACATATTGTCAAAACTCATTTACACACGCGCCATGTCACACAGACGGATGATTATAGTTTTTACGCTAGAGGCAATAATATTGACATAAATGATGGTCATTTTCGATTCCGGGGGCAAATAAATTCACGTTAGGATTAACGACAAACGACAGGTAACAGACTATGCGTGAATTCGTTTTTCCAGCTGGCACACAAGTTGTCGACATGATTACGTAATTATTTTTTCAATGTTTGTTTTGTTCAGGTTCAGAGTATGGGCACGCTTGGCTTAATTATGAAACGATTTTATCGAAATATACAAGATGTCCATTATTAGAAAAGTTGAAGAAACTTTCTATATATATACAAGTGATTTTTTCGCCTCCGATAATGCGATAAATTCATATTTGAGTGAACAGTTCAAACCAGTTATAAAATTATATAAAAAACCTCAAAACTATATCAAAAATTGAGTATGAAAAAATATTGTCCAAAGCATAACAAAATAACTGCAATATAACACAAAAGATTGTCTATAACAGGGTTGGCGAACCCTTTTACGTACGCGTGCCAAAATTTTCTAAATTTTATTTTTCCACTGTCTGACATGCCAAGCAGTTTTTCGTAGCTAAAAAAGTTTTTTAAATTTTAAAGAATTATTCTATTGAAAAAGTTTAAAAATTACAATTGAGTTCTTGATAAGCTATCTTTCACCGTATTTTTAGCCGAAGGCATATCTTTTATTCTTTGATTTTCCCCCTTGTTTTCAAATAACAAGAGATTGTGGAAGCATTTAAACCATTCTTCTTTCATGTTATATTCTCCACTACTGAAAGGTTTTCCATTTTTAGAGATTATGTTTGAAGCAAT
Organism: Rhyacophila brunnea; assembly: GCF_057557595.1. Classification (NCBI taxonomy): domain Eukaryota; kingdom Metazoa; phylum Arthropoda; class Insecta; order Trichoptera; family Rhyacophilidae; genus Rhyacophila; species Rhyacophila brunnea. Next base: position 9,122,508 of record NW_028232816.1, on the reverse strand, counting down.
ATAACAAGCAGTTATTATATTTGAATGATTGCCGATAATTAATTTCATAAGGTTTGTTGATTGAATATTTTTATTTTTAATCCCCAATCCCAATGACCGACCTATGCAATTGTATATTTACATTAAACGTAATGTAAATATACAATTTTGCAAAATTGCAAATTCTTGAAAAGGATTTGCCTGCATTTTTTATATAATGCGATTTGTCATTTATGCATGAATTTCGTCGTTTCTGTTTGCCCATCGATTGGTAAGCATAATATATGAAAAACAGAAAAAATACGCATGGCTATGTCGTCAGTATTTTAAAATATTTTATAAGTACTTAAGTAGTATATAATAATTATTTGTAAAACTTTTTTAAAAAATAAATAATATATATAAAATAGTATTTTTTTTCAATTGAAACATTCATGTGCCATGCAAAATCATCTTGTGTGCCGTAGGTTCACCATCCCTGGTCTATAACCTGACCACTCACCACATTTATTAAGGTTTGTTTATTGAAGAATGTTTTTACCAAATAAATTGTTAAAATTTGTAAAACGCGAATATTCATGTTGGTAGGTATATTATAATTTTTAATTTGTGAAAAAGTAGCTAACCCACTTACATAAAAATAATGCAGTAAAACCAAATTTTTATGCAAATAAAAAAATTGTTTTGATTTTATTTTTTATCGTGTGGGCCTCAAAAGCAACCAATGCGTCGGGCCTCTTATGTCACCAAAACCGTCACTGTATATAAAAGGAGTAATATAATATATTATATTTACACTATTATTACCCGTATCCGCCAAAATCCGCAAAATATGGTCATAAACCACGAAACGTGAATTTGTTATGATTTAAGGGGGGGGATGGCAGAACAGATATGTTTAAGGGGACACATGCTCAGCGTAGGTCAAAATGGAGCTTTTATTGCATTTTCAAAGCATAATCCTGGACATTCCTTAAACGTTGTAGATAATCTATTTAAGTCTATAATTTTGAAGCCTTATTATCTTTTATATTTATTTTAAACTTTTGATGACTGCATAAAGTATATTTATTACATAAAATAGTATTCTTTTAAACCTCTCGCTCTAATGTTTTAGAATGTAGTCATATTTCGGTACAGAACTATGCAGTGGTGTTAAGATTTTTTACATTTATTAATTTTTAAACGCATTTATAAAACCATTAGTATAATTTATTACGAGATAATTTTTGTAAAATATTCACCATAAAAAAATATTTTAGATAATATAATAGAATATAGCCAATCTTAAAAAAAATCTTAACACCACTGCACATTTATGTACTGAAATATGACTATATTCTAAAACATTAGAGCGAGAGGTTCAAAAGAATATTATTTTATGTAATAAAAATACTTTATGCAGTCATCAAATGTTTAAAATAAATATAAAGGATAATAAGGCTTCAAAATTATATAAATAGATTATCTACACATTTAAGGAATGTCCAGGATCATGCTTTGAAAATAAAATAAAAGCTTCATTTTGACCCACGCTGAGCACGTCCGCCCTTAATGGTCTTGGTTTACTTATTACTTTATCGGGTATATTAACCAAACAATGTATTGGTACCGGTTTGACATGTTGTATACACGTGCGTCAACTCTGATGTAGTATTGAAATATTAATTCAAATAGTATAGTAGAAATGCTAGGAATACTATATCCGCGGTAAGTGCATATACTAAAAAAAAAACTCTTGTAAAGCAATCGTTAAATGCCGTTTATATTGTGCAGTGGCGAGGGGTGGAGGTAGGCTGTTAAGATTCGACGTAAACAATGCAAACTAATCTTTTCAGTCATAGTTATTTGTTTTCAATGAGTACAATTTTCAGATGGTGCTGGTTAGTTTTTTAAATTCAATTAAAACTTGCCTAAAACAAACCATAATAGTTTAGGTATGCTATGGGCGATCAGACAAAAATAGTGCACACTTTTCAGTCATACTTATTTGTTTTCATTAAATTATGAATACATATATTACAGATGCTGTTGGTTTAGGCAGAATTTTAGATGTTTTATAGATAAACTCATATTTTGATCTACTATAGTTTGGGATTAGGCAGGACGAATTGATTTTTTTTTAAACTAACAAACACTATATACACATTGTAGTCTTCCTTCAATGAAAACAATAAGTTGGCTCGCACACCTAAACTCGCCTCGTCTGCCGCACAGCCATTGATCAAACCTTCTAGGAACGTCGCACCGATGTTGCATCTGAAAACCGCGCACGTTGTCGCCTAGCGACAGTCGCGCGTAATTTCTCGAAACGTGAATATATTATGAGATGCGGCGACCAGCGAGCCGATATAGGAATGACCAATTTGTAGCGTGTGCGTATGCATACTAGCACCTTCGACTTGCAGTACGAGACGCATGCGATTTGTTGCTAGAAGCACTACATGTTTTTTTTTTCAAATTAAAAAGTCGCATTCCATCAACGTGCGGAGCTCCATTTGGCAACGTGTTTTTTGTGAATAACGATGACGTCACATCAACGTATTTGATACGTTGTAGACGGACGAGTTTAGATATGCGAGCCGGCTACTACGTTCGACTGATAAAATTTAGTGTGCACTATTTATGTCGGATCTTAACAGCCTACCTCCTACTTTACCCTTCGCCACTGATATTATGCAGTGTTCACACATATAATATAAATTAAGAATTTAAAAATTGTACTTAGCATTTTTAAACGCCAAAAGATATATTCCCATAATATTAATTATTTCGCTAAAATGTTATGCGTATGGAACTTAATCAGTTAGTAAAGCTGTTATACCGTTGTCATATTTTCATTTTGCTCCAAGTTACTTAATTGAGTTCCGCGATTGAAGCACAGCTTCACAAAAATGTTCCGGGTAGTGTAGAGCAGTCCACCTTTTCCAACCCATAGCACACCAAAGGTCTCCCCAGAATTCCGCAGCACACCACATGTAAAACAATTTATACACCAAAACATGGACTCCACATCCTAAAGGGGGACCCCAGCCCAAGATCTTTGGCGGGCCTACCCTATCGCTAAGGTTAAAGACAGACAGAAAGACAGTGTGTGAACAGTTTAAGACACTATTTGAAAAACGCTAAAATAGTGTTTTTCAAATAGTGTTCGATGTAAAATTAATAGTATTGGACTCGAAAATGGGAGCTGAACTGCGATAGTAAGCGATAGATCGGAAATCCGAGGATATTTTTTATTAACCGAAATCCAGAAAATAGCCAATGGAACATCGGCGAACTTCGGTTTTAGCGTCCCGTCGTTTATCAATTCAACAATTCCTCTCGAATTTATAGGAAAAGCGTTTCTATAGAATTTTCGGCATTGGTTGCAAAAAGGTTTCGTATCCTGTCTCATTTACTGTATGAAAGTACTGGTGAAATTTCTTTTGCAGCAAAGATAAATGTTTTTGAGACGGATCCAAAATTAATTGCTCGTTTTCAATGGTGGTCTGGTAGTTTTTTCTGACATTTGTAGAGATCCTTGTCTTAACTTCTTCTGCCAAAGTTTCATTTTATTTTTGACTTCTTCTAATTTATCAGAGCATGTCAATATGTTTTCATTCTGACCTTGCATTGTTTCATTAAGTTCATGCAGGTGCTCAAATATATTACCAGTAATGTACAAAAATTTGGCTATTGCACCACGGCACACCTAGCATCGTCTCGCGGCACACCAATGTGCCACGGCACACCGGTTGCGGAGCACTGGTGTAGAGGATGGCACAAAAATAAAAAAAAGTATTGCGCCTCACAAATTAAGAATCCTTGTGCTACGTATTCGGGTACTGCCATAGGTTAAACTACTCTGAAATTAAAAAAATGTCACTGGCAGACTAAAAATATACTACGCTTTCGAACTTTAAAGCGGTCAGTCCGAACCTGTATGCACACAACGTGGTTATAAGTAATCGCAACAAAATCGACCAAGCGATACAGGATAGCCACAAATTATCAAGTTTCGATAATGAATCAGTACGAGATATTTTATAATTTACAGATTGTAAGGTGAGCATAACATAAATTATGTGTATAATAAAACGCGGAATAATCATTTTGTTATTAAATTTACCAACATATATTTTGTACCTATTATGACTGGTTGTAATAACCATAATTAAAGGAATGTAATGGCAATGGCAAAAAAACTTTACAAAAAATAATTAAAAATTGAAAATAATTTAGAAGAATAAAAACATCAAACAAAACGAATTAAATAATATAGTCTATTTAGATTTATTGTCTTCTATGTTCGAAAACATATAATATAACTCCTAGACTTAGATAGTAATTCAAGAGAAAAATAAAGAATATACGCATTTGAATAATAAATTGTGGTATGAGGTGCGGATTCCGAGTTTTGTGGATGGCCAAACGTGCAAATAATTTCACCATCAACGAACTCCATATTCGAAAATTTTGACAGTTTTGACAGACTGAATTTGAGAATGATTCGATAATTTTGAAAAGAGAGCTCACTATCTGAATGGGAATTGTTGGGCTTCACATTTGTATGTCGAATGATCAAAAGGCGCTAGTAGGACGCTTCTATTTTGACGGTGCTACTTTACGTCCAACTTCGGTACTTTATTTCGGATATTTTGTTTTAATTTGTAAGCTGTCAAACTATTATGAGAGTATAATTTGTTTACGTGTATGATTAATGCGTCTTCTCCTTGTCTCGCTCTTTCTTACATATCTTCATAGTTTCTCTCTCTAATGGGTTATAGATAATTCAAGACAAAATATATATAAGATAATTACGACATAGTGTATACCTGGCCCATGTACCTACACAGAATAGACGAGTCACACATGAAAAATAAACTGACGTTCATAAAGCCGGAAGGCAAGCGAATACTTTGTCGATCTCGTACAAGATGGAGCGATAGTGTCAAGTTGAATTTAAAGACCTTGTGCGTCCTAAACTGGAAGAAAACGGCTTTAGACAGACCTGAATGGAAGCAGATACTGGAAGAGGCATCCTATTATTACGAATAATTTTAAATAATATTTAATTGGCATGCTCCAGAACAAGACGTGAACAATGATTAAACATATTTTAACCCTTAATTGCATTTCAACAAGCAACAAGCTGTATAATTCGTAATATTTTTTCGTGAATGAAATTTTATTTAAAGGCTTACAGTTCTCCGCAGTTGATAAAATGTGCTGGCAAAATAGTATTAGTACATATTTATTCACAAATGCCACTGTAAATTTATAATAAGGTGGCTCTCGAGGTGCAGTGGGTAAGACGCTAGCCTTCCACCCCAGAGTTCTGGGTTCGATTCCCGGTCATGACAAAAACATTTAGGTGTTTTTCTCAAAGCCTGGGTGTTTGTGATTGTTCAAAAATTACTAACAACCACCTTGTACGAAAAAGCAAGGACATGGTTATTAATAATTTAAAAAAAATATATATAATAATATTAAATGACATTCTGATCGATTAGAACAGTAATTTCAACTGCTTTATCTGCAAACCGGCTAACAGCATTTGGGAAAATTGTTCAGGAAATAGAAAAACTTAATAATTTAACTATCGAGCGGAATTTACCAATTACAAAAATACACTCAGATTTTTTTTTTCAAATAATCTGCACTATGAATTAATACACTATTTTTTTAGCTTCCCTTTTATATAATGAAAATTTATATAAAGAGCGGTGTTGTCCCATTTACGATATCGGAAATTTGGCACCTGCAGTTGGGTGTTTTGTGTGAAGAACGATAACACAATTTATTTATAGGTTTAGGAGTTTGGAATTTTGTGTGAGCATAGAAAACATCTCATTTTTGGTTGTGAAAGTGCAGTTGGCTGGTTTGCAGCTAAAGCAGTCGATATGTTAATTGGAGGGTTGCTATCATGCATTTAAGGATTAATAAACCACATCATATACATATTATATTAACTCCGGACTACCGACATTTTTTCATAGTTTCGGTTCCAGTTCAGGTTTTTTCAAGATTTTGAATCATGGGTTCCGGTTCCAAAAGAGTGGTTAATCTGATCCAGGGTTCGGTTCTGCTTCCATTTCTGCATGGCAAATGAAGAAAATTTAAAAATAGTTGAGCGAACTAACAGTGGGGCGGAATTTTGTTACTCTATAAAGGCCATGATACGTCTATTACAAATTGAAATATTAACTTGATAGGAAAAAAAATGTTAGACGGTAAAATATAAATCACAAAAGTCTACTTTGAGTCAGACGGCGCGGCGCGTGCGGGGATTTTATGCCACTCTATATGGTAACATTCCAATGCATACGTAATATTTTGACGAATATAAAATAATTGAGAAAACAAAAAAAAACTAAAATGTTATTTGCTAGGAATACTGTCTCACATTGAATTGTATCATGGCTCAACAAGTGAATAGTATTCAAACGTCTCAGAAATGCCATAAGTGTTTTATTACGAAAAATCAAACTGAGGTTTTGTAATAAACTATTCCTTTTATTCATAGAATAATTCACAAGATTTGAGAATGTAAGATTTTTTGTATTATTGAAAATACATAATTTGAAAACACCGTTATGTGAGTACGTTATAACTACACTTAACACTTAATTGATACCTTGCATTTAAACACAAAAACCGATACCCATCATTAACGCACTTTGAAAAGCATTTCATGTACTACTATTAGTTAACTTAGTCGTAATTAAGTAGGACGCCCGTAACCTAATTGGTGAAGAAAATTGGCAGGAATCTAGTGGTTACAGGTTCAAATCTCGTCATGCGTCGTATTTAAAAAAAAAATTCTAATAGGTATACTGAAATGTTCAAATTATGAAAGTATTTTCAGCCGACCAAAACATCTCAGATCAGTTTTTTTGCCTCAGGTGACGAAGTCAAGTAATATTTCTTGATATATATTACGAGTATACTAGCTGACCCGGCAAACTTCGTACCGCCTCAGAATCAATAATCTTGTGTTAACTTATTAGCTGAAATAAATTCAGTTTTTTATTAAGTTAAAATGAATACTCAAAATGAATTAGTTCAATAAATGTGCAAAAATCAAATCAAAATGAAAAGTATTTTAATTATATTGAACTGTACACACTGTACACACACGATGACCGCGTAGATTAAGCGCCGCTCTATAGTGTCGAGGGTCCCAGGTTCGAATCCTGGGTCTGGTAAGTTCACATATTGTAATTCAATTTCAATTCAATGATGACTACCGAGCCAACCTTCAGTCGTAAATTGTGCGGTGGCAAGCCAGGCAGATCCAATGAGTTTAAAAATTCAGTTGGATAGTTGGTTGCTTCGTCTTCGTTTGCTACACAGTCGATAGATTTGAAGGAATGCAGTGGACCAACGATTTGATTTTGAATTGTGAAGTTTAAGTGATCCACATCTTTGTTCTTTACCGCAAGAATGCTCGTTCACTCAACCAATTGTCATGTTTGTGATTACCAATGATGTTTGGTAACACTTTGTTGATGAGTTCGTCTTTAGTTAAATTTAGAAAAATTCAGCGGAAACGAAATCAATCCGCTCGATTCATCGACAGGAACACGGCCGTTACCGATAGTCAGCAATTGCTTGGAGAAATCTTCGGCAGTTAGATCGTTTAGCAATGCAACTCGCATGTTTGTCGTCAGCTGAAGTGTCTTCACATAGTACCACAGAGTCGATGATTTGGGGCAAGCATTTATTTCATCAGCAGCGGTCGATCTTGGAATGACTGGTAGTGTTTGGCGAAAATCGCCAGATAGTAGAATCATTGCGCCTCCAAAACTTCTTGATTCATTGCGCAGATCTTTCATAGTTCGATTGAGTGCTTTCAATGCGCGTTTGTGCGCCATTGTGCATTCATCCCAGGTGATGATTTTACTTGCTAACAAAACTTTGGCCATTGCTGAGTATTTCGCAATGTTGCATGTCGGTTTTTCGATCTCGCACGAACAGTAGCCAAAATCAATGACATGAGGAATGTCTTCCCAGTTCCATCGGGCGCGTCGAGGAAAAATAAGCCACCATTTCCATCATCAATTGCCTTTATTAACGTATCGTACACTTACTTCTGTTGAGGGTTCAACAGTGGTACATTCGTTCGAACTGATTGGTTCAATGCATCTCGATCATATTCACGATCACGTTCCAATTTTCGATTGAAAGCGTCGTTCATTCCACGATGTGGCGTTGGCATTCCTAACTTGACTACAAAACTACCGCACATGAGGTAACACATGTATTCGATCAAAAGCAAAGCCTTGTTATGTATCTCCTCATTCACCTTGAGATCGGGATTCCCTGAACTGACACGAATTCGATGTAAAATGTCTTCTGACATGTCATCCTTGTATTTGTTTTACAGTTCAGGTGGATTCGATGGGAAGCATGTCGAAATAATGATAGTAAATAAAGTGCGTATCTGACTTAGAGATGCAGAAACAATTGCTTCAGCGATTGTCATATCGCAATGAGTATCGTTTTCAAGCAAATTGAGCTGTTGACATGAAGCACGAAATGTTGGGCACACCACACCATTGTCAGTTAGACATTTCGAATATCATTCTTTCTTTTGTTTGTTTGTTTCTTGTTTATTGTTTCTGTCATGTATCAGAGATGGCGTTGTATACGGATTTAATTTTTTTGTGATTTTCTTTTATTTTCGAATGCGCGAATGGTTCATTGTTCAAAATGTCAAAATGTATGAGAAAATTAATGTTAATAGTTATTCTGCTATTCGGAGCTGAGACAAATCCAACAAATCAAAGATCGTAAAAATCGGTCCAGCCGTTCTCGAGTTATAAATGGTGTAACTAACCCGACTTTCTTTTATATATATAGATTGTATACAATAGAATAGAATATAATATATAATAATGTATAAGCTTGGCATCTGAGATAATTGTTATTTATCAATAGTTGGACCAAATATGGTGGCAGTTATTCCTTAATTCCCCATCTACCTCATATCCTTAATTATTATTGTCGCTAGACCAGGGCGACTACCAGTTACTGGTCATGAGATGACCGTATTGCAAATCACATTCAGTTACTCCAAGACAGTCGAGCGCGTAGGCTTGATAAAGCTATCGTGCTATATCTAATACGATAAGAACGAGACCGCGTTAACTACAGAGTGATTCATACATTCTGTTCAACCTTCGTTGTACTAAATATGTTACGGTTTGAGTGAACGTCGCGTCTATATCATCCATCTTAAACTTATTATTAACATTCATCAACCTCATATTATGAAGGGGTTATTTCAAGACAATGATATGCCACGGAAACATAGTTTGGAGAAATGAGCAATTTAATGTTCTTATTCGATGTTCATAATATATTCTTGATCAACATCACTATTTTAATAGGAAAAAACACTATCCTCATTTAAAATGTTTGATATAACGCACAAATAATTCTTGTGTTTGGAGCAAGAAGGCGTGGATGACTGACCGGTGTCCATTTTGACTGGTGTCAAAATTTGAATTTGCAAGAACTACACATAATATATAATATTGAGATATCTGTTTATTTTTTTAAAGTGTCTATGAGTGTGTGCCCTGGGAATTAGTTTTATTCAAAATCAACAAAATCATAATTATGTGGCATATCATTGTCGTGCGATTACCCCTTCATATATTATCATCCAACAAAAGTGTACGTCCGTTTACTAGTGCGTGAGTGCGTGAACACCGAACTGGCCTCAGCGCGCAACAGCCCTCTCGACAAAAAGGTCAGTGTCTGGCTTCCTGTGTAAACCTCCCCCCCTAGATCCGTAATCCACCAACCAGAATCACCTTTAAATTACAGTTCACTTCTAAAAGCGCCACCAATCAATTATTTTTGTAAGGAGGAAAAGGCTTTCACGGTTGTTTGTTATCCCAAAAGAATAGGATAACGTATTGATGGAAAGTACTGTGAAACCGAACGCCGGTCCAATTATATTATCAAAAGGGATCCGATTAATTAAGAGGAAACGTTGCTCAGAATAAAATAGTGCGCAAACAGCTCACCTGTATTAGTTGTGAGTAGGGAATCCAATTCCGAGCCAAAATTTTGATCCCGGGATTTCAGGATTACAATTTGACAATCCCGGGATTGGCATTTTTTTCCATAGTTAATATATTTTTTTAAATATACAAATAACATTGATAAAATCGGTCAAAAATAAATCAAGTACAATTTATAGATACTATTTAAGACATTTATTGTTATTGTGTACGTTCAATCTTTGAAATACATAAGTTTAATGGAGTAAATAATATTGCAATATAAATTTAATGATTATGTGAATTTAATATGAGATTGCTGTTTATGATAGTAAAGACTTAATAAATGGATTAGCGAGATTAAACATAGTAAAGAAAATCATGGTGTATGGCTTTTCCGCTTCATAAATCTAATTAGTCAGCCAAATATGAAACTGCCGTAAAACGTATGAGATCATGGTGGAATTACTTTGTTAAAAGTGCGAAGCATTGTTTTTTTCCAATCTTCCTCATTTTTATTAATTTATATGAAAAAATAAACTGAATCGGCAACTTACACATGGGTAATAAATCAAACTTCATTCAAACTCAGTTTATTTCTAATGTAGTTATTTGTTATTAAAAGTATTTTTTCTGTTATAATTTCATTTTTATTTTATTTTCCATAAAAATTAATAAAAAAAAATCAATCCTGAAAGTTTCGGGATTATGTTTACCAATTCCGGGATTCATAGGTATCGAAAATAGCTCGAGATCCCGGGATTGGAATCCCTAGTTGTGAGTTATGACACCGAGAGAAGAAGGAGGTAGAATACGGGGTGAAAACCCAAAAATCTCGTAAGGTAAGAAGGAATTCTTATTAGGCTTCACTAGCTTGTATAGTATATGTGATATTATTAGAGGCTTTGATATTATTTCTGTTTGAATTAAGTTGTTCTCACAATACACTACCGATCGCTATATGTATATGTACATAACGTATAATAACACTTACCCTTTATTATAAAAATACTTTCATGTCGGCGCTTACTGGTTATCAATGGTTTTTAAACTTTTTCATTTCACAGCACTCGTATGGGACGTACAGAAACGTGAAAATTAATGCCAAATAATTACAAGATAAAAAGAACTTTCTATATACCACGTTTTTAAATTTTCTGTTGAATCATATACCTACACTTGACAATTCCATGTATTAATAAAAACTTTTTATTGTACTTGATAGAAATACTGAATACATATTATAGAATACAGAAATGTCATTTTGACACTTCATATTGATTTCCATAGTAACGCACGTATATATTAATAATTTAGTTGCTAGGACCCACTTAGCAACCAATAATAGTGAGTAGTAAATATTACTTTTAACGATTTTTTTCCGAAACATACAAAACACAATTAACTGAAAATGAATTCAATTCTGCTTAAAGATGGCCAAAAGTATTAAAAGAATGCATTGTCGTCGTGTTCTGATATTTTGTGTCTAGCTAGTCGAGAAGTTAGTTAAAAATCTTGGACAAACAAGAAAAAAATCTGCACAAGAAAAAATCTGTACCGGACAAACAAGAATACGAGCTAATAAAAACATGGTAAAATACATTACTATCACGTCACGTAAGCTCATGTGCTGTAATAATCGGATAATTTAATAAGAAAAACTGACAATCCACAAAAAGATTGTGTCATTAAATGAAAAATGGTAAATTTTACCTGTCACGTGTTCACGCTCCCTTTCAAAGCACTAAACTAAAAAGTCATGTTGGGTCACGTGACTCAACTTGCATAAAATAAAAAAGCTTTCTATCACTACCAATGGTGAGGCGTGATACACGTTGGGTGACATTGCAAACTTTTTTCCCATGGCGCTAGTTTAACGAGCTTACGTGTGCTCACGTGACGTGATGGTAATGTATTTCTAGTATAATAATTGTCAGTAATTCTCAGAAGCTATAATTAGGGATTGCAATACCGGTATTTCAAAACCGGTATTCAATTACTTATCGATACCGAAATACCGGTTTTAAGAATCCTAAATACCAGTATTTTCGGTATTAAGAAAGCATAGGCACATTAATATTTTTTGAAAATTACCCAAGTATTTTTTGTTGTTTTTATTTAATAAAACGTATTTTTTTTATAGTACTTATTCCACTTTAATTAATATATTAAGACCGGTTTCGTCCGCCTCAGTGGGATATTTTAAACTTCAATTCCACCATGAATTGACAGTTAACAAAATAAGAGACAAGTATTTTTTCATATTTAGTATAACGATTAATGCTGCCAAACCGCAAATATTTGACTGATACCAACAAAAGTTAAATAATAATAAAACAAAATCCCTCTATTATACTTATTGAATTGTCGCGATGAATTAACATAATATTTCGAAAAAGAAAACATTCGTGGCAAATATTTCCAATTATTCCATAACTGTTGATCTAACATTGATAATGCAACCAAAAAACGTTGAATTTGGAAGTGATTTTCCTGTGTCTGGACTTATACATATTTATAAAGGTCAATAAGGTATGTTCTTTAGGTTGCTATAAAATAGTCTTTTCAATAGATTTTAATAGCTATATTTATTGATAAGTACTTATTTTTCTTACTATAATATGTTTTGACGAATATCGGTATTAATACCGGTATTCAATAAGAAATACCAAAATATCGGTATTTATATATTCATTCGGTGTTGCAATCCCTAACTATAATATGTATTTGAGCGCGAAATATTACAAATCTAATGATTATTGATTAAGTCTGCGAATATGACTGTTGGCGACGTTGCTATAATCATGATATATGTAGGGTGACCCTTATCACCTTCCTAAATATATATTATAAGCTAGTTGATGAGTCTGCTGTTGTCAGAGTTATCAAGATGCAACGCCTGCAATGGACCGGCCATGAGGTACCTATGGATGAAAAAGCTTCGAAAATGCTAATTTCTAAACTTATCATCTGATTTTATTCATTTTCAGTGTAGACAATATAATTTTTTATGACGCCGAATACTAATTCTAACTTAAATATGACATTTTACAATTATTGGAAGTTTATAAAGTACCAAGATGGCGGAATACAAAGTGCACAATTCGTTGTATTTTCAGAACCATGCCGCCAAACGCTCTTTGCTATAATATTATATTGATTATTTAAATTAATGAAAATTATCAATGAAGGTATTATTAAAATCTTGAGAGATAGTAAACTTAATTGATATTTGCTAAAATAGTATATTATATTCACATTATAAATTAATTCCAGATATACTTTGAAAACTGAAAAGTCTCAAAACGATTCCAAAGTTTGTAAAGCTCAGAGAGATCTATCAAATTTGCCTGTCCTGAAATAAAGCCTCTTTAGACCTATGGTAAATCTATCCCTATATCTTCCTCCAACGACATAAAAGCAAATAGAGATTAGGAAAAAGGTCAACTACAATGTTATTAAATTTCAAAATATCGATCGGTGGTTGGCAGTTTGACAAACAGAATGGGTAAGTGAAGCCATATCCCATTTTGACTCACTACGTTAAGTTTGTGATATTTTCATTAGTATTTAATATAATAGCATATAGTATATAATACGAAACTATCGCATCAATACGGTAAATTAAGATTAAACGGAATTATTTAAATTTGAGGCGCACACTTTGGAAACCTATGCATTGTAGCTTATGTCGTTGGCATATTTTTTTTATTTTTATTAAAATGTACTTTCCAGTCTGATAGCTACGAGATTTTCACAATATTAACGGCTATACATTATTATGTTTAAAAAAATTTGATTGATAATAATAAAAACTCGTTTGAATATTTAAAATAATAAAAAGCAACAGAAAACATATCAAATATCCCGCAATATTTAATATTAAATTTCTTTTGGAGTCATTGGAAAATATATTATACTTACCTCAGTATAATTATCTGCATATCGAAAAGATTTTTTCGGACATAGTTTCTTTGTGAATGCCAAATTGTTCATGTTATTGTTCTTGACAGCTGTTTCGGGCTACAAAACCACATACTTACAGAAAAATCAATTACTAACAGAAACTATCACTCAATTAAGTTGTGTTTTTCTTCAATGGATATTAAATATTTTAAGATTACTACAGTCTTTATTGAACATACATAATATGGACCCTAATAATTGTGCCGATTAGAAAGAATCGTAAAGAAAACAATGCGTACCGAATGGGATTGACCCCGCATCCATCGCAATCAAAGTGTAGAGCTTTATCAATTATTGAGTAATAGAATAGATAATAGGATTATCAAACAAAATCCAAAGCGATAGAAATAATATAACAATATGTACATAAATAATTATCCATCCAATAATACCTTCCCAATAACAGTTAAATTTAAAACTAATGAGGTTGGCCATTAATATTTCATACTACGTCAGGGGCATTAAACAAATTATTTTAAATATTAACAAACCACAAAATATGAAACAATCTACACTTACAATAACATTAATATCAATCAACAAATAATTATGATTAGTCAAAATTTACAATAAAATTTTATAAAAAATAAAATAAACAATATTATCAATTGAAGTGAGATCGAATAAAAAAACAAATACAACCAAAATATGAGTCAAAATAAAATAAATATTAAAATAATAAATAATGTACAATATATAAAGTTATGTTATAACAATCCCAAATGTTAAATAGGGTATATTAATGGAGAAGACACAACATATAATTGATCATTTAACAAATTAGAATTGGGCAAAAATTTATACCTGTTAATTTCTAGGATTTCCTGTTTATCCAATTTTATAGATTTCTCATTCAAATGCAGGATTTTAAAATTTTTACTGATATTAAAAGAGTGATTATTTAAACATAAATGAATTCCAAAAGATGAAGATTCATTACCATTTTTGGCACAGGCTAAATGTTCTTTGATCCTAGTGTTAAAAGAACGTCCCGTTTGTCCAACATATTTGGCATCACAAGAGTTACAACTTAATAGATAAATTCCACTTTAGTTAAGTTTATCTAATCTATCTTTAGTATTCACCAGTATTGAATTCAAATTTTGTGTGTTGTAAAATGTTACATTGAAAAGTTTTTTATCTATTTTTCTTGAAATATTCTCAGACACTCTTCCTAGGAAACATAATTTAACCCAGCATTTTTTAACACTGGCCTCATCTATCACTAAGCCAGAGGTCACATTTAATAAAGCTAATTTTTTAAATTTGTTGGCCAGAATGCGATCAATCAAACGTAAGTCATAACCGTTATTAAAAGCGATTTGTTTAATCGTCTTTAACTCCAAAGCAAAACTATTTTCGGACACAGGAACCATTAATAAACGATGTATAATAGGATGGAAAACTGATAATTTATGTGAGATATGTTGTCTAGAAGAGTTATTAATAATGTTATCACTGAAGGTATCCTTTCTAAAAATGCTAAATGTATGTTTGTTATTTGTAATATTGATTTTTAAATCCAAGAAGTTAATTGTACTGTTCCCTAGTTCCATTGTGAATTGAATTGACTTATTAATACTATTTATGTCTTTTAAAAAATTATCCAATTGTCTTTCCGTGCCTGACCACAAAGCTAAGATATCATCTACATATTTATACCAGTAAATGATATTTCTAAATGAATTTAAATTGCTAATCTTAGATTCGACTATATCCATGAAAAAATCTGCCAAAATAGGAGATAAGGGACTACCCATTGCCAAACCATTAATTTGTCGATATATGCATCCATTAAATTTAAAGAAATTCTGCGTATCTTGCCATATGCCCCCGATGTTGGAATTTGAGAATTATATATTTAAGACGTTCACACAATGTCATTTGGAATAGAAAAAGAACAATTTTTAAAAACTAATAACATTATTTACATAATGTTATAGAATACAGTGAGCCACGTGGGTTTCCAACCTTTGCCAAGTCGCGACTTCCCCCCCCACACACAACATTTTGTAAAATCTTAAATATACTTACCAGAATAATAATTATTAGTAAATATTTCAGATATTGACAGTTAGTACATACCGCTACTATCTTCTGCTTCCCGAAAAAACACATGCCGATGTTGTTCCAAAGGGCGGCGCAGTCAGGAGTTTGCTGAGCAGCTATCTTGTACCTGGATAACGCCACATCGTAATCCCTGTGACTCTAAAATAAACAAAATAACATGAACATCGCCATACCAGAAGTCATCATATGAGTTCCTGAATCTTGCGCCCTCTTAAAAATCACAGGATTCCGGATCAATTCCAAAGAATAATCCCAATCTGGTAAAACGCTTTGCCGTCATTTGCGAATCAGGGAAAAATTTCTTTCGTGCAAATATTTACGTACAAATTACTTAATACTTACGGAATAAAACAAAGTGTGAATTTGATACCGCCGTGGAATTTAACCGATAACCTACAAATTTGGAAACAAGAATTTGTCTACTAGTTTACAACAGACAGCCCAGCCCTTTCATGTAGATAACAAAATGTGGATAAGGTAACAATAAACTAATTTACTTTCGAGTAGATAATAATTTCAAATATAAGTTGTGTTACCTACCTGCATAATAGCAGCCAAAGGTAAAAGCGCTTTAGCCTTAGGCGTGTCAATCGCGAGGGCTGATCCAAGTCTTTCTACAGCCAGCTGCTGCTGTCCAGCAAGAGCATGGAGAAGTCCCACAGATGTCAGCAGATCCGCATCATCGGGAGAACTTCTGGAAACGGAAATAAAACGTTAAACACTTTACAATAGTATACACTTTACAATAATAGACTACTTCCTGTTAAAGGGATGTAACCGATTCGTCTTCAGAAAACGGAATTCGTAAAATGTTACATATACACTTAAGCTCAAATGCAGAGATATCTACGTTGATCCAGCCGTAACATAAAACATTCTTATAATAATAACGCCACTTACTGCCACTGAGAAACTTCAGTATGACTATACATATACATTCGGTAATATTATAGTAACATTTATTATTGTGAATTCATACTAGATAATATGGTTTACAAAATAATATATGAAATTTTAAAAGCTTACTGATAATATAAAATGGTCCATGTTTTAAATAAATAAACACACGTGACATAAACTCGAAATCAAGTCGTTGCACTTGAGCATTGCACGATAAATTATTATTCGTCCCTCGTACTTAATTGTATCACCAGACGTCGCCACCAGTATTCATAAAATTTAAACGCGTCTAATACGATTACATTTAATACAAAAATATAATATTATGATACTCGAGCCATTCCTAATTCAAATATACCATTTTACATTGTATTTAGCACAAATTTCATGCTTTAAAAATTACAACTTAAGATATTATGTAGGTAAGTTCATGTTAAATCTTTGTATAGTATTACAATAATTAGTAAATATAGGGAACCTATTTATAACGTAGTTTATTTTTTGTAAGTTTTCCATAATTAATTTCATGTGGTTACTGCCAAAAGTTGGTAAGTCTCGAAATCATGTTATGTAGCAATTGCAATTTGAAGTTTGAAAATATGGCCTCTAAATTCGGATATAATGCTAATATTATGTCTTTATGCGTCGGCCTATAATGTCGTGGGTCCCAGGTTCGAATTCTGGGTATGGCAAGTACACATATTGTTTTTCAATTTGTGTAAGAGTCAGAGTATAGACCTAATAGGTTGAGCAAGTGGCTGACATCCATTTCTCGTAAAAACAAAATCTGTTAATACAAACCTCCATTCTGTGGAGGCCCATATTATGATCTTATTAGGATCGGACATGGTCGAAAAAAAAAATCTGTGCTTTATGTGCATGTTATAATATATGACCTAGATTTTTTTTCTAGCATACATATTTATAATATGTAGACACAATATAATCCGTCGCAACTCTCAATATGCACCTAAATTATCAACTTTTGGCAGCAACTTGCAGTTGACGAATTGAAAACGAAAAATCAGTTTTTCGTTAAAAAATATAAATTAATAATATAAAAGTAGAAAAAATTGATTTATTTGAAAATGTCCATATTTTTTTATAATAATATATCTTTTTACCAGTGAAAAAATAATACAATACTTACCTAAGTAAATAAGTTTTTGCGATCTATGGATTTTGAGGCGTGCGTTATGACCATTACTCCACCACGTACCTATATAATAAGCAGTTTTTGAGTCACTTTGTCTTATTTCAGTAAGTTATTTGAATTCCAGTATGTTTCGGATACAACACAACAGAGTTTGCGTTAATGTATGACCTGAATGGAATGTAGGTATAGGGGTTTCCTTTGACCAACATAATTTCTAGATTCCAACAATGTTAGAAATGTATGGACTATGAAGTAATTCGTTGGAGATATTATGGAATGGTTAGGTCAGGCGTATGTAGTGTCTGAAACTACTCAAACAATGTTTTCCGTCATGTCTCAATCAAACGCAATTTGGATTGCCTATGTACTTACAATTTGGATTATATAATATACAACCGATTTATTTTATTATAAGTATACATGAGATCGCCATTGGGAAATAAGCAAATAATAATTACAAGATAAAAAGAACTTTTTATGTACAACGTTTTTAAATGACTTGACTAGGTTTAAACGATCAAAAAAATTTGTACTTGATAGAAATAATACTGAAATGTCACTTTGCCATGTCATATTGATTTCCATAGTAACGCACGTATATATTAATAATTTAGTTGCTAGGATCCCAGACCCCTCTAGCAACTAACAATGGTGTCGAAATAACTTTTAATACAAAACAGAATTAACTGAAAATGAATTCAATTCTACTTAAAGATGGCTAAAAGTATTAAAAAATGCATTGGCATCGTGTTCTGATATATTCTAAAAGTTTAAAATTTCTGGCTAGTCGGAAAGTTGGTTAAAAATCGATTGCAAGATTTGTACCGGACAAAGAAACACCGGACAAATAAGAATACGAGTTAAAAAAACGTTGTAAAAAGTAGTCAAATATATAGATTAAAGAAATAGATTGATTCGATTTGATAGGTGAGTAACTAAAATGATGATTGAAACATAAAATATAGCATTTTTATTTTAATCAGCTGTATTGTTTTATCATTCATTAAGAATTTTATTTGTTATGGAATAGTAATTCTCTTAATACCCGCTACGTAGCCGTAGATCATCTACGTCTGTATCTTATTCGTCTGCGAGCTCTAAAGATCCCGTGCGATATACAACGGTTGGATGTAAGCACACGCACCCCTATCCGCTCCTCATTTCTACCCTCCACTACTACTATCTAATAACTTACACTTATCCATCGTTATCACCAATGACAGGTTAGTTCTGCACTTTGAGAGAACAAAAAACTGATAAGATAGCTATCAGGCACACAAAGGTCAACACTACCAAGTATGACAGAGTCCTCAGTTACACCGCGTACAAGTCGGAAAAATACGTGACTATCCTGCGTTTAGACTACAGTATGTAAGTAGGTATACCTAAGAGAAAGTCAGTTGGATACAGCAACGGATAGTATCCATACAATCTCAAGTAATGGACTGCCAAAAATGTTTTATGAACTCGCTCCACCATAAGATCGTATTTCAACTCATGCGGGACCCAAACAATCGATCCACTGTTATGCCGACTTCTAACTAGGTGTTTAGGCCAATACTTATGGTACCGCTAGTTCCATACAAATTCTTTACCTACTGTCCAACAAGAACTTCTTGGCTACGTGTTAAAACTGTGAAAGCTCCACCATAAGATCGTATTTCAACTCATGCGGGACCCAAACAATCGATCCACTGTTATGCCGACTTCTAACTAGGTGTTTAGGCCAATACTTATGGTACCGCTAATTCCATACAAATTCTTTACCTACTGTCCAACAAGAACTTTTTGGCTACGTGTTAAAACTGTGAACTAACAATATCCTTCCATTTAGGCGACGATAGTGCCTTTGGTTTGTGCCTTAATCTTCTTATTGGACAGTACTACCCACAATCATTGTTGTGTGTCCAAGCATGTTTTAAACAATTCAGTTATCTTCAGACCATCAAAAGTCAAGACTTGTACTAGTTTGACCGCCTATAGCGTCATTAAAAAATAATTTAATTACGAGTTACGGTTCGACCAATGTCGCGGCAATCACTGTAATTCATAAACAATCCTAAACTCATTACCCACACATCCGTTACAAGCACAGTGTAACCGTGAGAGTGATCGTATTAGTTGTGAAAGTGCGGGAATACGGAACCAGCCCAGCTACATCAACATATCAACCGCTATATCAACATCAAAGGCTAGTGCCTGGATTGAATCCCTGTGTAACCGCTCTCTCCCCGCATCCAAACCATCCCCTTCCTACAGTCCACTAAAAAGCGCCGCCACTAATCATAAATATATGTTAATACAACATTAATTGTAGCGCCTTTTTATAAATGCCATTGGCCACTAAGCGACAGTTTACTGTCAAACATAATGTTAAGGGAGTTTATGGTAGAAAGAGGGGTGTGGAGGTATTCCTGGATGTTGACAAGACCTACATTGGATTGTAGTGTCAATGATCATAATAACTTCGTAAAATAATAAAAACAAAAAAAAATGTGACGTAATGAATTTCATCACGTTAAGGTATAAATCCAGATTTAGGAAATTTTCTATGGACACAGGTACAGTGAAGCGAAGAGGCAAGCGAAAGCGACGAGCGTACTTTCACCAGTTGGTGTAAAGGTTTTACCTAACTCCATACAACTGACATGACGTCTATATTCTAAATAATCACAAGATAAAAAGAACTTTTTATATACAACGTTTTTAATTTTTCTGTTGAATTATTATGCTCAATATGCTCAAACTTGTACTTGATATAGGCGGCCACAGACAGACAGTTTTCGTAAGAGGTTGAACATGCCAGTTAATACGTAATGGCGGCCATACAGTTATCTTTGGTAGATAATCTGCTGCGCCCATAGACGGACACTTTTCGACCTGTCAGGTGTGTGCCATGTTCAAACTGCCAGCGACCCTCCACTCCCGTGTTTTTGTAAAACTTTTGGAATTTCAACTAGCCGAAAGTTCTCGAGTGACATTAGATGTTGGTAACGTAAAGTAGAATATACCGCGCGATACAACTACGGCTGGTGTTGCTTGTTATAAAATACAAATTCATTTATTATTAAAAATATAATAATATTATGTACGCGGAGATCGCAAATATTATATTTTATTTATTTTTACGAGAGTAAAACAAAGTTATAGTTATTTATGTAAACATATTATTTTATACAATATAATATAAATATTAAAATTTTAGAGAGCAATATAAATATTAAGTTATTGTGAAAATATAGACTTATAACTCAGTACTCAAATTTTATTCATTGTATGTAGTAAATATTGCAAATTATTAATTTAAGACGTTCACAACATAAATTAATATACCTAATTGTGAATGACAATGTCGCTAAATCTAAATAAAATTTAAGTATATATTTTAATAATATCATAGTAATTAATTATTATACTGATGATTGATGTAAATATAATTTTGTGGCATGTTTAAATTTATTGTATATAAAATCAATACCTTTATAAATATTACCGTTCTCTTACTAAATTATATCTATTCATTAAAGGGAATAATTTATTCAAAAGAAAAGATTATATTTTATATTTACACGAATGTGTATAATATTGTTTCGGTGAATCGATAAAATACACAATCCACTAGCGAAATCATGATTTATTTTACCAACGTCATAGGTGTGTATTTTATGTCAATTTGTTTCTAATAAAAACAATAATAACCATAATAAATTCAAAGTAAAATAATTATTCGTGCATCAATATCGTTCAAGTATACTCTACCTAAAACTAATTGAAACAATACCCCTGTGTAATATCTCCGCGAACATAACCTCCATAGTTTTTGACACTTGCTCTGCCACAGACAATAACTGTACGTATATGGGCACGTCTGTTGATAGTTCGACAAATTTAAATGGGGTAGTTAAACTGATCTGTGGTGTGGCCACTAACGCACAGTTATTGAACAGTTATTGTCTGTGCCATGTTCAACCTGTTACGAGAACTGTCCGTCTGTGGCCGCCTTATGCAGTAAATAAAAAACAAACATAGAATACTGAAATGTCATTTTGACATTTCATTTTGGTTTCCATAGTAACGCACGTATATATTAATCATTAAGTTGCTAGGACCACCCCCTTAGCAACCAATAATAGTGAGTAGTAAATATTTATTTAATACTTTTTACGGATTTATCTTCATCTTCTGAAATAACTTTCCATACAAAACAGAAGTAACTGAAAATTAATTCAATTTTGCTTAAGGGGGGACATGCTCGTCGTAGGTCAAAATTGAGTTTTTATTGTATTTTCAAACCATGATCCTAGACACTCCTTAAACGTTGTAGATAATCTATTTATATAATTTTGAAGCCTTATTATCCTTTATATTTATTTTAAACATTGGATGACTGCAAAAAGTATTTTTGTTACATAAAATAGTATTCTTTTAAACCTCTCGCTCTAATGTTTTAGAATAAAGTCATATTTCGGTACATAACTGTGCAGTGGTGTTAAGATTTTTTACATTTATTAATTTTTAATCGCATTTATAAAACCATTAGTATAATTTATGACGAGATAATTTTAGTAAAATATTCACGAAAAAAATTTATTGATAATCTCTGTGATCCCAAATTTGACAACAATTAGGCATTTTATTATTCAAAAAATCGGCAAGATTAACACATTTGAAGATAATTCTAAAGATACTCATTATAAGCTATGTCTTTGACCATTCAAGTGTGATAAACATTCTACGAATAATGATTGCTTTATAATAATTATTGACCTAAGAATAAGGTAGTGTTTTTTTGAAATACGCCATTTCATTTGGCATTCCCCAGTTGTGAAGCTACAATATACGGCCGTAGCCATAAATTGACAAACTATAATTAAAGTAGGGAGTAAAATTATGTTAACGCGCGTGTTTGAACATGTAACTAACCGAAATTTATTAAAAAATTAAACGGTACATGTTCAAACACGCGCATCAATATCATTTTACTCCTTACTTTAATTATAGTTTGTCAATTTATGGCTACGACCGTATGTTGTAGCTTAACCACTGGGGAATGACAAAAGAAATGGCGTATTTCAAAAAAACACTACCTTATTCTTAGGTCAATAATAATTATAAAGCAATCATTATTCATAAGATGTTTATCACACTTGAATGGTCAAAACCATAGCTTATAATAAATATCTTTAGAATCATCTTCAAATGTGTTAATCTTGCCGATTTTTTGAATAATAAAATGCCTAATTCTTGTCAAATTTGGGATCACAGAGATTATCAATATAATTTTTTATCGTGAATATTTTACAAAAATTATCTCGTAATAAATTATACTAATGGTTTCATAAATGCGTTTAAAAATTAATAAACGTAAAAAATTTTAACACCACTGCACAGTTATGTACCGAAATATGACTATATTCTAAAACATTAGAGCGAGAGGTTTAAAAGAATACTATTTTATGTAACAAAAATACATTATGCAGTCATCAAATGTTTAAAATAAATATAAAGGATAATAAGGCTTCAAAATTATTTAAATAGATTATCTACAACGTTTAAGGAGTGTCCAGGATCATGGTTTGAAAATACAATAAAAACTCAATTTTGACCTACGACGAGCATGTGGGCCGTTAAAGATGGATGAAAGTATTAAAAGAATGCATTGGCATCGTGTTCTGATATATTCTAAAAGTTTCAAATGTCTAGCTAGTCGGGAAGTTAGTTAAAAATCGATTGCAAGATTTGTACTGGACAAACAACCACCGGACAAACAAGAATACGAGCTAATAAAAACGTTGTAAAATGAATATAGACAAAACCAGAACGGAAACGTCAGAAATTTGTACACTTCAATATACCTAGGTATATGTGATTCGCATATTATATAAATACACACGACTACGAATACGGTTAATTCTAACTTATATATAAGTTATATACGATTGGTGAATGCGCATAGTGCCTAAAGATGTCGTAAAAAACGTCTCAAATGGAATAGTACAAAACTTAAATCCATTAGAACAGTGGTTCTTAACCTGGGTTCGATCGAACCCCAGGGGTTCGGTGAGTCAGTCTCAGGGGTTCGGCGGAGGTCAAGACAAGAGGTGAGACAACAGATGTCAATGATGAATACCTCTATGAAATGAAATGAAAACAAATGGTAACGTACCCTGTTATTGCTAAGAAAGCTCTGGAGATTTTCATACCGTTTGTTGGAACATATCTTTGCGAGCAATCCTTTTCGAGGATGCTGCACAAAAACGAAGAAAAGGAAAAGACTTTGTTGTGAAAATGACATGAGAGTGGCACTTGCCAAGGTGAAGCCGCACATTTCTGAACTGGTCTATGAAAGACGACAGCAGAAGTCACACTGATTTGCAGTAAATATTCATTATTATGTTTTTGTTTTTGTGTGAAAAACATGTTTTATTGGTTTTGTTCTTTTAACACAGTGTTGTTGATGCACGGTTCATTTTGTGCACCAGTAAAGTAATATATACCTACCTATGTTTTGAATTTAAAAAAAATCATATTTTACTTTTCCAATTAAGAAGGGTTCGGTGAATGCGCATATGAAACTGGTGGGGGTCAGTACCTCCAACAAGGTTAAGAACCACTGCATTAGAATTTAAATAAATATACATAATTTTTATATACTTATACTTTAGTTACAACTAAAAATAGTGGATTATTGTAAAAATCAAAATTAATTCATGGTTGTTTCATTGTGAACTGTAATTGATTTTTATGGAATGATTGTGATGGTGGATGTGGATGCTAGGAGGGTTATATTAGGATGCCAGGCACTGACCTTGTATGCTATTGATGATTTTGCTCTGTGGTATGGTTCTGGTTGCACTCGCGCGGTATTGTTTGTTGGGCCACCCGGTGCGCGGCACTTGATATTCAAAGGTGGTTTAGGTTGGAAGTGTTTGTAATCGCGCGGTTGATGAATGACTGAAGCTTTTCTATTAATAATCGGTCGACTACTGACCCGTAATTGTGTTGCGCCTGGTCTTGCGTCAATACTCAGGATTTAAGGTACGAGGGAAATATAAGAATGGGGGTCACTATAATTGACACAACCAATTCATGATACAATAATTTTCGAAAAATAAGTCAAAGTTAACGTTTTGGCTGTTGTAAAAAGGCCTTGGCAGTACCTAACACGCCAAATATAATTTTCGAAAAAAAAATCAAAAAAATTATTGGTTTTTTATTTAGGTACATTAGTAAAAAGAAATCATAAATAAATCACCATTTATTATTTGTTGTTCCTCGAAAAACAGTTTTTCTTGAAAAAAATGGATTTTAAACTTTTACTTACGGGCACATTTGTTTGACCGAATCATTAGTATCTACTACCGAGATATCTCGTATCTGGCGTAGCGAACTTGGACCGTTTGACGAGATATCTCGTATCTGAAACGGTTATCTCGTTCACTGCCAGATACGAGATATACCTATATACAATATTATATGTCAAAAATGGTGTCCCTTATGTGCTCGTTGCGTTTAGCTATCTGACTTATTACGGCGAATTGACTATGGTATACTATCAATGGTTTTCTCCTCCGCTTCGCTTTGCTATGGACGCATTGAAAAGACGAAATTGTGAAGATTATAATCCCCCTCATTTTGCGGAATTCGTTTCGTCTCTTTCTCTTGATTTATGAAATTATAACAATTGTCGTAAATTGAATCATGAATCAAAATGGACAAAGGGCCACTTGCTCGGGGCGAATCTGGAATCACAAAAAGATCAAAGAAGGAGACCAAAGACATAATATAATCGGTGAAATAATTATCACCGCTCAACGACTAAAAGAAAATATGTTGTTGTCGTACATATTTAGAACATTTTTTTGTTTTGTTTTTCTTATTGACATCGCATTTTTTTTATTTAAATTAATTCTGTTTCTACAAAGGAACGGTTTGATAAAAGTAATTATAATTGAGTTGCTAAGAATAAAACGGATCTAAGGGAATACAATGATCAAAGCGATGGTACTCGTACGTTTAATCTGACATTTATATCGTTATATTTATTTTATGTGTCTGACATAAAATTTAACTTACTGTTTACATCTGCATGAATCTGACATAAAATTCTCGTATACTTCTCGTTGAAATAAAGTCTCTACACTGTATTCAATGGCAACATATTTGAAATACATATATGCAGTGTTTACATAAATGGCATTGTAACTTATTTGGATACTTATTTCGTATACTTCTCAAAAACGTTATGTCAGTTGTCAGTGTTGTAAACATGGGAATGTCAAAAAAAAAGAAAATAGCAGCGAGTGTTATTATTTTAACTCCTTTGGCAACAACAAGGAGGAAAAAACGGTCTAAATTTTGACTGTTACCTTTTCAATGATATTACACATAAACATAAAATAGGTATAGACAATTTCAATCTTACAGTTGTTATTGGAATATTTCCTAATGTAGATCGGGATGATGTACTGTTCGATAAAAATGATAATACTTTATAATACGGCCACTTCGATTGATATAATGTCATCGAGGCCTGATCCAGATTTCTTTTTTTGTTTGTTTTTTTTTTGTTCATTATTGAATTGATTGAATTTGTGTAATTTTCGGGTTATTTCCACTACTGTTGAATCAAATTTGTTTGCTAGTTCTAATATCGAATCACTTTTCTTTGTTTAGTTTTTATATTCCTTCGTGTTCACATCCCATAATTCTGGTTTTAGGTAATACTAGGTAATACTATAGGTAATACTATCAATTAACTCGAATATATCTACTTTCAACCACTTTTTTTTAACATTCATGATGTATGATAATTAATTGTCCGTTGTTTTCGAAATATACCTATGCACTTCAAACTGTCAAACTACGAATAATATGTTAGAGACATAAAAGTAGACGGTGGCTCAACTTCGGTGATTTATGTCGCTGCAAGTTCGGACTTGTCTACGTTTGCGTATATAAGTAGATTGAATAAGTGACAGGTGAGTGTCGACACACGCGAAATAAGTAGCTGGTACAAATATAATTACTGTTTAAACTTAGTGATTATGGTGTCATACATAAATATGACGATAAGTGTCAAATGTAAACGTACCATAGCGTAGTTCATTATTGCTGCGGCAATTCTACTAGGGATAGCATACGAAGCTCATAATATAATAAGATTTATTGATATGTTGCATTTTAAAGTATTTTAATAATTAATCATTAACATAGTCATAGTGGAACAACTTAATCTTGAAATTGCGCAGATTGCGATTTCTTCTACTGCATACGAATTACATAAGGTAAATTTAAACATTGTTCCCAGAATTGGCGATTTTACACCTCTTGAGTATTTATAGCAGTTATGTTTATTGTTTATAATTAATTACTATTAATATATTGTTAGGTTTTGACGATTTATTATACGCTTATCGAGTGTATTAGTATTGATAAGCTAGGGGGGTTTTTTTTTTTACAAAAAATACTTAACTATTCATAACTTGTTTATTATATTTTTTTATTGTGATCATTGACTTAATAGGTAGGTGATACAGTATTTACCTACTATATTGTATTGATTTGTTATATTAGTTAGAGTTAATAGTATAAGTTGTCAGTGGGGTGGTCTTTTGGTGATTGTTCACAGTGAGTGATGATGCCAAGGGGCGAAACCCGGGTCGCAAAAAACGACTCAAATTGAATAGTACAAAACTTAAATCCATTAGAATGTAAATTTAATGATTTCCGACTGCTCTTACATGAAGCCTATTGTATCATTTTCTCTCACATAACTTACGATATGATTGATGGTTTTATATGTCATTATGTAAATATACATTTTTCCCATTAAGAAAATGGTAAAAGTCAGTTTTTAAAATTCAATTAAACCCTGCCCAAGCCAAACGATAATCATTTAGGTATGCTATGGGCGATCCGACAAAAATAATGCGCAGTTTTTCAGTCATATATAATATTATTATTTGTTTTCGTTGAATTAATAATACATATCACAGATGGTGTTTATTAGTTTTTAAATTCTTTAAACTCTGCCTAAACCAAACCACAATCGATAAAATATATTCTTCCATCTATAAAATAATATCCAAAATGATATATGGTTTAATGGCACAATTTTAAACATTTTATAGATAAACGAATATTTTTTGACTATTATCTACTATGGCTTGGATAAGGCAGGATTTAATTGAATTAAAAAAAAAACAGCTAACAAACACTAATTACACAATGTAGACTTAGTTCAATGAAAATAAATACGTTTGACTGACAACGTTTGCTTGTGCACTGTTTATGTCGAATCTTAATAGCCTATCTCCACCCTTCGCCACTATTGCACCCGATAAATTGAGCAAGTGGCTAACATTTCTCGTAAAAACAAAAACCTTTTAATACAACCCTTCACTCTGTGAAGGACCATATTATGATATTCGTAGGATGGATCGGACATAGTAAAAAAATCGGTGTGTGTACTTATGTACGCGCGTAAGAAGTTATTCTTCTTTGGCGTAACAAAACAAAAACAAAACTTGTGATAAACTAGATTCTTTGACTAACTCTTAATTATCTTGTTAAATTACATACTCAAGAAAAATGACCGCTTATTGTAACGCCGTTGGTTTATTTCTATACTTACACTTCAACTTATATTACTAAATCCTATAATGGTTTCTCGTTGTTTTTACTTTTAAAGTACCAACTATCACTCTGACGTTTAATCGTTTGTTTACGTAAGGAATTGCAAATGGCCGACAATAATAAATTCGCTGCCTAGGCAATGGAACAATTCTAAATTATATTATTATACTGTATAATCGTCACGATTGCAGTATCATACTGTGGCGTAAAGGTAGTGCGTTCGGCTGATAACCGAACAATCGGTGGTTCGAATCCAATCGAATGCGTTTTCTTTCGTGTGAAAAAATAAATTATGTGTTACATGTGACACGCCGAAAATACACTCTGACATGATTTCCCAAACGCGCCAAAAGAAGTATAACTTTAAAGAAATAAAATACATCTTCAATGCTGAGCTACAGAGTGATCAGATAAAGTCACAGAAGAAACCCCGTACAATACACGGAACCTTTAAATAAAGCACATTATTAATTAATCACTTTTTTATTCAACGAATCACTCGAAAGATTTAAGAATGCTACATTCTAATTATTGAACATACATAATTTATTACATACATACGTAATTTACATTACATATTAAGAACATACATAAATTATGTATGTTCAATAAATATAATGTTACATTCTTAAAAATTGACAATTATTCGTTGAATAAAAAAGTAATTAATTAAAAATAGTTAGCAAGTTCAAGTAAGCTACAACACTAAATTATCTTGGAGTGATCCGTGACGTCGGTTAGTAATAATTAAAGTAATACCTACTTTGATTTAAAATACAAAAGCAGATCGCCAATATTAGCTCATTTTAGACAGAGCTTCAGAGAGTATTATAAAAGCCATTAGTTAAAATTTGTCGTAATTATGTATGGTACCTTTAGCATAGTGATATATGTGCGTGGGCGCGAAACCCGAGAGATGCAGGTTCGATTTCATGCGGGGTGTCTTACTTTTTTCAAAAAGATTTTTTCTATTGGTTATAATGTAATGTATTTTCTCAGAAGTGTTTACAAAATTATGTATGTTAAAAGCACATTATATTGAATAAACATCCGAGTACTTATTGTCTCAGCTTATATAAATTTAATTGAATTTCAATAATACTCTGAAATGATAATTATTAAGCAAATTAAAAATCAAATATCATACTAGGGTGGGTCAATAATTCCTTAGAAAAAAGCATTAAAACAGTTTTTATTTTTGTATTTTTTTTTTATTTCTCAACATAATCTCCTTGGAGCTCAATACACTTGGTTAGACGTTTCTCAATTTTTTTTAAACCGTCAGAAAAATAAGTTTTCGGAAGGTCCTCAAAATAAGCATTTGTCCGATCGATGACTTCTTCATTTGAAAAAAAACGTTGTCCACTTAGCCATTTTTTTAAGTTTGGGAAAAGGAAAAAGTCACTGGGGGCTAAATCTGGCGAATACGGTGGGTGGTCAACCAATTCGAACTTCAATTCTTCAATTTTAGCCATTGATCGTAAACATGTGTGAACACGGGCATTGTCCTGATGAAAGAGGATTTTTTTCCTGTTTAAATGAGGCCATTTTTCTTCAATTTCGTTTTTTAGCTGGTCCAATAAAGATGCATAATGATCCCCTGTTATTGTTTTTCCTTTTTCCAAATAGTCAACGAAAATAATTTCACGTGCATCCCAAAATACAGTAGCCATAACCTTACCAGCTGATTTTACGATTTTCGCCTTCTTTGGACATAGTTTGTCTTCGCAATCCACTGCTTTGACTGTTCTTTCGTCTCGGGAGTATAGTGGTGTATCTATGTTTCATCTACAGTCACAAAGCGACGAAAAAATTCATCCGGATTGCGTTGCATGAGCGACAACAGGGCTTTAGAGGCCACCACCCTATTGCGTTTATTGTCGACTGTGAGCAAACGCGGCACCCATCTTGCAGAAATATTTTTCATGCCCAATTTGTCATGTAAAATAGAAATGACGCTACCTTTTGAGATCCCTGTAACCTCAATTATCTCACTCAACTTTAATCTTCGGTCACTTAACACCATATCGTGGATTTTATTGATCATTTCTGGTGTAGTCACCTCTACAGGACGTCCTGAGCGTGGTTCATCCTTTGTTGATGTACGACCACGTTTAAATTCATTTAACCAGTTATAAATAGTTGCAAGTGAAGGAGCAGATATGCCGTCAACTAAATCCAACTCATTTTTTATTTCCTTTGCTGTTAACCCTTTTATATTAAAATGTTTAATAACAGCTCTAAACTCAATTTTCTCCATTTTCCATTTTTCCATTTTCCACAAGCAAATTTTTTTTTAAATGTACGAAAAACACACAACAACCCGACCAATCTGATTGAAACTTCGCAGCATACTGAATCGGTAGTGCCGCTGCATGAAAACAAACCGCTTACAGTACAAGTCGCGCCACTTGTCGGCTTTTCTAAGGACTTATTGACCCACCCTCGTACAATACATGGAATGAAACAACATCCTATGACAATAAATACTATAGAATAATAGATAAATTTATGAATAAAAACCATACACGTATAGATGTACTAACTTGAAATTAATATACGAGGTTTTATGAGTAGGTACCTATTATACAGAAATATCAAAGTGATATCTTTCAGTAGCGCAACCTAATATTTGTAATAAGGGTGAAGTATAAAATAATTTCTCTTAACTTCAATGTGTGTGATTAATTTTTTTGCCGCGATTTACATAATGTTCAGTGGTGACTGCTATAACATCATTCAAGTGCACCGCACTCTTTCACATATTTTTTTGTAATTATTATGTCCTTGCTTTATTGTACAAAGTGGTTGTCATTAATTTTGAACAATCAAAAACACCCAGGCTTTGAGAAAATCACACAAAAACATTGTATCCTCAACGGAAATCAAACTCAGAGCTCTCGGATGGAAGGTCAGCACCTTACAGACTGTACCACGAAAGGGCGCCTCCTTTGCATTTAAAACATAATTCAATGTGTGAAATTGCTATTCATCATTCACTTGTCGCAATTCACGTTATATAAATGTGTACCAACAGCGTACAGCATTCAGAATAGGCAATTAAAACACACGCTGAATCGTCGATATATCTACGAAAGTATTTAGTACACACCTAATAATAGTAATTTAGGAAACCGCCGGTTGCCACTGGAAATGGTCCCTTATTAAAACCGTATTATATTGTCTTATCGATTCTCTTAGAGAATGTAATTAAATTTCAATATTTCAAAGTTAATATTATTAATTGTGATATTAAAGCCTAGGAATAGAGCAAACAATTAATATAATATATTATATCAGAACTGTGGAAAATCTTCTAAATGAATACCCAGAATCAAAAAATAATTAGTGTGGTTATATGAAACGACAATAAATAATCACACTGTGCTATTACTTCAACCACTGACTGTTACCATTGTAATAAATAATAATATAGCGATAGCACTGAACCGATTTATTTTTGTAATTATGAGTGATTGACCAAAGCAGAGCAAGTTTGATTTTATTTGAAATTAGCGCGTTCTTAGCCTTGTGGCGAAAACAGATAACAAACTCTTCTATTTCAGACATTGTTTCAGATATCTGAAAACGGTCAGTAATCATTGTTTTACGTCACGAACACAAACAAGATTCCATTGAAAATGTAAATTCCCTAGGCTTTTTTTTATTTTCGGGGTGAGAGAATATATGATCTCAAAGCCCTTTCAATAAAAAAATAACATTAATATTAACACCGGCGGCGCTTTTTAGTGGACTGTAGGAAGGGGGTGATTTGAATGGTGGGGGGTGGTTATACAAAGATTTCAGGCAACTAACCTTTAATGTTGATAAAGCGGGTGCGCTGGACTGGCTCCTTGTTACCGCACTCACTCACTACCATCACTTTTGCGGTTAAACTCTTGGGATGAAGATGAGTTTATGATAGATGGTAGACGTGACGTTAGCGGTAACGAAGGTCGTACGATAAATTCTTGGTGAGTCACCCTGTGTCGCGGCAATCGACGCTCAAAACTTATACCGGTAATTATGTCTCGACGGGTATCAGGTAATAAACAGGTGTTTATGCCAATAATGATGAATAATTAATAGTGTGTCTGGCGCACAAAGGATAATGGTGGGAGGTAGGTAAGACATTTGTATTGAATTAGGGCTGCCATAATTGGCCCAAACAAACATAATTCAAGAAAAAAACTCATGGTTGGAGAGCTAATGACAAAAGACAGATTCATTATCATCTACCTGAGATGGACTGGGATGGATTTTGACAATGTGATTAGGAAGGAAGAAGAGAGTTTGGAGAGGTAGGTTATAATTGGCAGGGTAATAAAGTAAAAGCCCCAGAAGCCAGAATCAACTTTATTGATGTTATTTGATTTCAAGGACAACTTACTGGAGAGTAGAAGCTTGTCATCAAGTACATGATCATCAGTATCACGATAAATTTAAATGACAATCTATTGGTTATACTTCTGGTTACGTCACAGATAGAGCATATTTTCTTATCTTAATAAGTAAGGGAACCTTGTCAGAAAGGCATCTACTCTAGTTATATGTCTATACTAAGCCAGGGGTTCCGAATATCCAGTGCCGCCAACTACTAAATAGTATACTATTCACTATACCAGGGATGGCAAATCTTTTTATGTACACGTGGCAAATTTTCCTAAATATTATCTTTCAACTGTCTGACGTGCCGAATAGTTTTTCATGAGGAAAAAATAGTTTTAAATAGTTCTATTAAAAAAATGATAATGTTCAAGATATCACTCACAGAACATAGCACGCATATAGCTTTATTACTTTTTTCAATTACACCATACATTTCAGTCCACAAATTTTGAAAATGTCTGCCAGAATTACTACTAACTATTTAGCTTCACCAAGTTGTTTCTTATTTGGTGCAGTCATTTTTTGTGGGTAGAAATGAAATTTTTCGTTATGTATTAATTAGTGTGGTTCTTATTGATACAATTGACACGAGAATTGTCCCGATCAGACGAGGCATTCTCTCGCTGCATCGTCCGTTGCCTGGTGAGGTTAGTGTGATAATATTATTATATGTGACACATAAAATTTAAGGACAGACCTATGCAATTATATATTTACATTAAACGTAATTCTTATTCTTGAAGAGTATTTTTGCCTGCTATTTTTATACAATGCGATTTGTCATTTATTATTATTATATGTCTTTTTTTCTCTTCAAACGCGTGCCATGGAAAATGATCTCGCGTGCCATAGGTTCGCCATCCCTGCACTGTACCTAATGAAACATTCAATATCGAAATTAATTTCATATAGTATTATGTTTAAGCCGTGAAAGTGATATTCAAGAAGTGGTCACTTAATTATTTTAATCGACCTAAAACTAGAGAATTCGGATGAAAGTGAAAACAAACAGTTTCAGTATAAAATTAATAAATATAGATCGAACAATAAATATATTAACAAATATAAGCGTCAGTTACCGATCTAAATGATAAACATTATACTATAATAGTTTCAAGATAAAAAGAACTTTTTATTTACAACGTTTTTAAATTTTCTGATGAATCATATAAACTTGACTTGAGTAGCTTAAACGATAAAAAAAATTGTGCTTGATAGAAATAATACTGAAATGTCATTTTTACATATCATATTAATTTCCATAGTAACGCACGTATATATTAATGTTAATAATTTAGTTGCTAGGACCCACTTAGCAACCAATAATAGAAATGCTGAATAAACATGGAATACTGAAATGTTATTTTGACATTTCATATTGATTTCCATAGTAACGCACGTATTTACTAATAATTTAGTTGCTAGGACCCCAGACCCCTAGCAACCGATAATAGTGTTTTACTTTTTACGGATTTCTTCCAAAAAACTTTTCATACAAAACAGAATTAACTGAAAATGAATTCAATTCTACTTAAAGATGGCTAAAAGTATTAAAAGAATGCATTGGCATCGTGTTATGATATATTCTAAAAGTTTCAAATGTCTAGCTAGTCGGGAAAGTAGTTTAAATCAATTGCAAGATTTGTACTGGATAAACAACCACCGGACAAACAAGAATGCGACCTAATTTAACGTTGTAATAAAAAGTGTAATTTTTGTTAGTAAATAAACAATAATGTAAAACCAAATGTAATATTTGCTAATTTAAAAGTAGAACGTATAAGAAGTAAACAAAAGAGAGATGATAATTGCGAATTTATATGTATATATATATATAAGTAAGAGGAAATGAGAAAATTAATAAACCAGGTGTATTTTTAATTTAAAAATTGTTTTTTATTTGTTCTGTTCGTCATTTTAAAATGTCAATTAACGGCGTGTCTGGAAACTATGACGAAACTACGTGTGCAGTTCGCCGTGTCACACTTCACCGTGAAATATTGTATCGGAAATATATAGACATATATTAAAGACCGTCCAACCTCTTTGGGTCGTATTATACTACAGACATAAAATTCATGTTTAAATAAAACACGGTTCTTGTTGGTTTACACTTTACAGAAAGCCAGCAGCAAAAAAAAAAAAAATAGCCGATAATATATTGGATTTAAGGTTAGTTTAGGTTAGGTTTTCATTCTTGAGTTTTTGAATTTTGCCAAATCAGCTATGAAAATTATTGAATTAATGTTCATATTGAATCTAATAAAATAGGAGACCGTAAAGTATACGGTCGTCTCTTTCCGATAGAAAACTCACGGCGACCTGTGCCACTGTGAAATGTTTTTCGAACAATTTACATGTAACCAATTAACGGGAGGTATGTATGTCAAGATTTCTGGCAGAATCAAACTGGCGTAGAGCGCATTTGGGCGCCTGAAAAGTATCATTCTTAAAGCGTAAACTGTTTAATCAACGTGTGCTACTAGTGCTTGCAGAAGAATATGCATATTGGACATAACGCAGAAAGACTACAAGAAAAACTAATGTAGGTCGGAAAGCTGATGTAATGGCAATTGGACAAGGTGCACTAAATGATCACAAGGCCGCGCTGAAACCATCAAGATTGACAAACTGTCTAAGTTTGGTGGTCATACGCGGCAGTAAAAAGAGCTAGGCGATGCTTTCATCCAGCAGTGACTTCGGCTAATGACGATTAAAACGTAATTGTATTTTTATGAGCGACACGAAAAGGTTGGGAACTCATATATTAGTCTATGTACAATCTTACGTCATAAATATATATAGCAAAATATATGTCGTGTTGCTATCTACGTCATATTATCCGAGTTATGTATGTCATCGTAACTCTCAAAAGCTGGTGAAGGAAATACGAAACTACCCACTAAACAAGAAAGAATTCGCATTCAAAACGAAAAAGGCGATCGTTCACTCAAAAGTTTGCGTAACAGGAGACGAAAAAACGCAAAAGAAAACAGAGAAGCCACCGTGTTGGGATACAAAGAGACTTATGCTTGGGTAATATGTATTTTCGCGGAAAGCCGTTGAAAATTCATACAAGAATTTCCTTATTAAATAATGAAACATGACGTGTATGAGTAGATTTTATTTGGTGTGAGTAGATCAATATATGTGACTGAAAATCTTCTTAGGTTTTGTTAACTTTCCACAGCTGATGTATCACTGTCATAGTTTCTTAACCGGTAGTCCGCGAAGATTTTTGGATTTTCTGCAGTTCAAAAATAGTTAGTATCCATTTTTAAATGCTTATAATATTAAATTCAAGTAATAAATATATTTCAGAACTCGTATACCTACAGGGATTCACAATGAATTAACAAGTCATTTCCGGAATGAATGACACTATTGTATACAGTCATAAATCGTTTCATAGAAGGACGGGGGTCGTGATTTACCTAGAAACCCGACATTTGAAGTGAGGTCGTATGATATGCTGGAGTAGTTCAATGTTGTTGCATAATTAATACTGGTGTGTGTATACTTACTCTAGGGCGGTCTGGTAAGCGGTCAGTGCACCGGCTTTGTCTCCGGACTTATCGAGGAGCTTGGCGAGTTGGACGCAGGCCAGAGGACTCCGCGAGGATCTAGCGGCCCTCGTAGACCACTGAATAGCGGTTTCGCGGGATCCCAGCATCGTCAAACATTCAGCTAATAAAAAATATATTTTTTAATTATTACATTATAATAATATTCTTATCTGATAATGATTCCATCATATTGTTCAAGTAATCTCCATCGTCCGCCACGTATCCACACCATTCCAGGCAGATACAATTAATAATGTGTGGCAATCATACTACTCAGCATTACATGGGTACAAACTTTAATATAATACAGGGTTTCCCCCCTACACAGGGGAACAGATCAAAATCAATGGTTAATGCCTGGATTGAATCCCTGTATAACCACCCCGCCCAGTATCCAAATGATCACCTTTCTACGGTCCACTAAAAAACGTCACCAATTATCGAATTCAGTATGATGCCTTATTTCGAACACTATCAAACAAGTAAAATGTCTAAATAAACGTTAACACATTTAAATAACACCTTAGATCAGGGTTTCCCTAACTTTTTCTGCAATGGAACACTTCGCGAACCCGGAAATTTTAACGGAACACATGGCTATTTTTAGGTTGGGTAATTCCTACTAGTAAAAATTTATGATTAAAACACATTATTTATTTAATAATTATTTTTAAATATAAAACTATAATATAATACAAACATAAAAATATGAATAAATAAAGCACGTAATGCCTTTGATGATTTTGAGTTCTTGAATTGCATATCTTCTTGATATCAGGGACAATATTGGTAAGTTGCATTCTAATATCTGGTGTGGCGTCGAGCCTGTTCCTGCACTTTGACTCCGTTGCGGCATAAAAAGAAAATCCCGCTTCATTCTTAGTCATTTCTTAGTATCGTGTTTATCCGAACTTTATTACCTACGTTAAAAGAAAACCAAGAAAATACCAATACCGTGTATTATTCATCACTGCCCAAACAAACCATGTCACACACACTCAAGCAACCTTCAGAACTTAAACATAACATCGGGGGTAAGAATAACACTGCGTTCATCCCCCCGATAAATATATGGACTGTACTAGTATAAATAATAAGGAGAATCCATAAATCCTCACTCATTCATCGAGTCCGTCACTCGACGTTCCACTCGAGTAAAGTCTATCAGTTCATTAATAAGTATAATCAATCTCTCGATCACATCGATCTCACCAGTACATCCGTGCCCTCGATTATAATCTGACGCCGTCATCTTTATTATTGTATTTATTTATTCTTGTAACGATAAATAAACTCTCTCGTCCCAACATCCAAGCAACAAAGATATTATCTTTTCGACCTCATTACCGCCAAAAATGTAACAATAAACCGTTGTACCAAGAACACTGATATGCTTGAACATCGCATATTATATAAAATATCTAGGTTAAAGCCACGACGGTGAATTTTCAATATGCATCCTAAAGCCCAGCGCAGACCGACATGCACATAGTCGCAGTAAATAAACGATGCATGAAAACTGTATACTACTATATTTACGTACAAACACTGACATACAAATCTGTACCTAAGAGATTAAGTGCGGAAGTCACATTTTTATAATTTTTGAGTTAAATATGCAGAATTAAATATTGTGTATTCACGTTCTCTTAATGCTGAAAATTTGGGACTCCAATATCACATGGTTTTCAAAATACTTACTTCTAGTAGTCGATTTCAATTTAAATTTATTTATTTTACATATTTTGGACATTAGTCATTATAAGTTTAAGACGTTCGCAGTGTTATGCACAAAATCAATAAGTAGATAAGAGATTCTAATTAGAGAAACCGCAACTTCCTCTGATAACAATAGCATCCTCTGATATCAATAATATTGTCAATTTAAATATTGATTCATTCTAATTAATTACAGAAAACCACAAAACAATAAAATATGTTATTTGTGTTTGATAATTAGAAACTTCTAGAACATTATTCTTTTCATATATGAACAATTGCACACGTAATGAATTTGTTAGTTCTCCGTCGACCATTGTCTCTCTAGTATGTAAGTTGGCTTTCTGTCAATTGTAA
Organism: Rhyacophila brunnea; assembly: GCF_057557595.1. Lineage (NCBI taxonomy): Eukaryota > Metazoa > Arthropoda > Insecta > Trichoptera > Rhyacophilidae > Rhyacophila > Rhyacophila brunnea. Next base: position 9,083,770 of record NW_028232816.1, on the reverse strand, counting down.
TAATCTGTATTACTGTAATTTATCTCCGTTTAATAAATCAAACATCTATCAAAAGTTCTTCTATTTCAATTTGATATCTCCTGTCAACATTTCCGCTCTCTTTCGCTATTCCTGACAAAACAAAAGAGACTTTAACAGAGTCCTATTGTCATAGTCCTCTGTATAATAATAATAAATAGCAAATAATATCTTACAAGTATAAAGACTATTTAAATTCGTAAATTACGAAACCTAAAAGTACCAGTGAAAGTGATTAACTATCTTACTTAAACTACTCCACTTTTTGGGGACGTAACAGCAGCATGACATGAAACATTATTATAAAGAAGAAAGAAAAAGAAATGTAATAAATTCGATAAAAATGAAAATATACAAAGAGAACATAATATAAACATACAAACGTAGTGAAAATACAATTACATAATATATACAGTAGTTCAAAGAAGTACACTGAATTTGCTAAGGATACCCTATTTTAAGAATTAATAAAATAGCGTCCACCTAAACTCATCCTCACGCAAGTGGAATATATCAACACCCGAAGCAATTTCTTTGAACATAGTTATCGCCCTCCCAATTGGCATTAACAGTGACAGGTTGGTTCTGCACCTTAGGAGAATAAACAACTGATGCTCCCTATTTCTAAGACAGTTATCAGGGACACACAAGTCAACACTGCCCAGAATGGAAGAGTTCTCATTTATACCTCGTATAAGTCGAAAAAAATACGTAGCTAAATAAAAATCTCTTCTAAATAGCAGACTGCAGTATGTAAGCATACCTAAGAGAATGTCAGTTGGGTAAAGCCACGGATAGTACCCATACAACCTCAAGTAAAAAAGTCTCAAGAATTTATTCTGAACCCTCTCGACCATAAGGCCATACTTCAACTGATGCGATGTCCAAACAATATACCCACTCTTAAGCCTGCTTCGAACTAAAGAATTAAACAAAAGTTTGAATATCGTAACATCCGAAAAGACCCGGGAAGTACTCATGACGAAGCCCAACATCTTAAGCGCCTCGTTACAAATGGTAAATATAATATGGCTAATAAATGTCATTTTACTCTCAAACGTAATGCCAAGGTCCCTTACAGATGATATTCGTGACAGAACTATTCCAACCATTATACTTTAGAGCTGAAAGAGTGAATTTCCAATATAAGTCATTTTTGTTTTAAGCTATACCAAAAAGATTTTTGGGAGAGCTTTAATCAGAACGCGAGTGAGTACTTTAACTAGATTATATTATTAACTATGTTAAAACTGCTCTTCTACAAAATATTGAATATGTGACTTCCAGACTTTCAGCTCTAGGCTCTAATAATTAATATTTTTAATTAAAACAATGTCCAAATTTTCTTTTTTCTATCACAGATTTCATTGGAAAAGGCAACGTGCGGTTTTAAAGAGTAATATTTAGACTAAATCATGCATATTTTTACGATATGGACTATTCAAAATATGTATAATTTTAGAGTAATGTTTGCAGGTTCGCCGTATTTCAAACAAATGATTGCATTGTGGGTAAAGAGGCAAAATTTTACAAACAACAACTGTATAAGTAATTTGTTTGCGGGAATGTATATTTAAGTATAATAATCAATGTTATATTATGTTTTATGTGATTTAAAGCAAAGCACTTTTTTACTTTAGCGTTCAAGTAAAACTTAGTCAAGGCCAATATACAAATGACTGCATACAAATTATTAAATGGCTAGAAAAGCTACATAAGTGCTAATACCTGTAAAAGTAGTGTTATCAAATTAAAAATATAGTTTAGGCAGTCCATATTGTATAAATTTACACGATTTAATCAAAACAATATTCCATGTTCCAGGCGTCGATACTTCCGATGAAACAGTAATTTTTAAACCGAAAATATCATCACACCTGAAATACTTGTCAATACATTTTCACATATTTTTCTTTCGTCGTGTAATACATAAAATGAACGATTAGTATAAAATAACTTAAATGTGTATCATGGAAATAATCAAAACGTTGATCAAATTGCAAATATTTGGAAATCTATATATGTTATATACTTATATTATGTAGATAGATTTTTCAGAGTACTTCTTATTGGTAAATAATAATATGTACCTACGTTCAAGTGTTTACTTATAGTCTAGACCGACTTATGAGAAAATTAATGAAATAATATTGGAAAATTTAACAATATTATTTACGGAAAACGTTTGTGTGGAATATTTCGATATAATGAAAACTCATTATACAAACAATAATATAAGTTCGAAATTGCTGACTAAAATAATATACAGCTTCTAATACAAGTTGTTCACTTTACAGTTTACAGAGCAAATAATGACATCAATCCAAGACAACAAATATGTCTATAGACGGATTTACACTTCATGAAATTGTTTTTTTTTTAAAGTAACGAGAAAATATAATATTTCAACACTACAATAGGCCATGAGGCACTATGACAGTAATTAGTAAAATGAAGAGAAACAATCCCAAATACCCAGTCTTTGAAAAAATCACATTAATATATTGTGACCATAGATGTATTAAAAGTAGAGATAGGCAACGATTTGGCTTCCTCATACAATTGAATGAACCATGCCGACAACAGCCGATAACTCACGAGAAATGGCGACGCGATAAAAAAAATGCAGGGCATCACGGAGGATTTACTTTGGTCACTAATACGTACCCATATAATATAATGTTAACGTGGAATTTTTGCCGCAAATTGATTACCAGCCTGTTTCACCATACTTGCCGGCTTCACCATACTTTCATATACCATGTCGCTCCTACATTGTGACCTTATACCGAGCAGTGAATTAGGGCCCCCCTTATGAAAGACCAGCCTCTTACGCTCTAGATTACTAGGGTCTAGTTATGTTTTTAATTTTTAATTGTGTGATATAATTATTACATTTTTTTGTCGACGTTCACTCTAGCCATACGCTAGCAATGATAATTTATTCGTATCTACAAAAAATACGGCGATCACTTCGACGACACGTCCGCCATCTTAGATTTGGGTCTAGGACGATTAGGCACCGGACAACTACTGGACGCCACGGAATTCGAAAATAAATAGACGTCAGGTACTTATAGGTACTTTAACAAAAAAATTCAATATTATTATTTATATTTCAATGATTATATTATGATTTAATAGTTGGTGAGAATGTAAATATGCAGACGTAAACAATGATTTACTCGTGCATAAGTTTAAGTTCCAACGAAAAAAGAGTTTTTTTATTTTATATAAAACCTTAGGCATGGTAATTCTCAATCCGCGATAAAGAATACATTATGTTAAGAGTAAAATGAATTCAACCTACTAAGTAGTAGATAGAAACTGATTAAAATACCTCGTCTACACGTGTCTACGACAGTGCGGCGTCCAATTGTCCGGAGGCCAGTCGTCTCATTCCCTTAGATAGATTTCGTGCGCAGTGACGTCACATTGTGACGTTTACATTTTACCAAGGATACATGCTTTTGTATTGACCTCTCGGGCGGATTTGTTACGAAAAATCACACAGACGTAACAAAAAATAATGTCATAAAAGTAGCGCGGCGATGCGCGAGCGGCGCTTCGGGGATGACTTGTATACCCACGTCTCGCAATTTATTTTGATACATTCACGCTTTTTCAAGCTGTTCTATAATTTTTCTTTAATACTTAAGCAGAGATCGTTTATTTTTGGAGTCTTGATAATGTGCATGAGCAGTTTTTATTTGGTATGTGAGGTAAGTTCTCTTCTTTAAGATGATTTTCCGATATTCCTTCTGAGAATAATGTACTCTTACAATAATTATTATTAATAATTTAAAAAATATATTTCCACCTTCAACACCGTTTTAGAATATTTTTTTATGATAAATGTAGATTTGTCGTCACTTCATAACTTTGCACTCCGTAATATATGTTATTAAATATATTACCTATTTATTTATTACTTCATATATTAATACAAGCGAATATCATATATTTTGATCTAATTTAATGCGAGGTAATCAGTCGAAGAGGCGTATCAGTGCAGTAAAAAAATGAAAACAAGTTATAAAGCGTATACTCTATGAATAAGTAAATAGTCGTATACAATTCGTTAGCAACAGAGATTGGCATTTTTTTCTTTCGAATTTGGACAACCAGCATTCAGAGAATCAGTAGACAAAGCATGTATCCATGTTTAATAATTTTAGCCGTCAGGGTTTAAGTAACCATCATCTGAGGGGCCCCTCGCGAGGCGCAAAGCCTTCCATTCAATTCCTTCCACACAAAACCTTCCATTCAATTATCAGTAAGGACTATTTATTATGAATTTAAAATTGGAATAATAACAAAATGTCTTGATCGAATTTCAGGAACAAAAAAAATCGGTGTGTGTTCTTATGTACGCGCGTTAGAAGTTATACTTCTTTGGCGTAACAAAACAAAAACAAAACTTGTGATAAACTAGATTCTTTGACTAACTCTTAATTATCTCTTTAAATTACAGACTCAAGAAAAAGGACCGCTTATTGGAACGCCGTTGGTTTATTTCTATACACTTTAACTTATTATTAACTGACGTTTAAACGTTTGTTTACGTAAGGAATTGCAAATGGCCGACAATAATAAATTCGCTGCCTAGGCAACGGAACAATTCTACACTATAATATTATACTGTATAATCGTCACGATTGGAGTATCATACTGTGGCGTAATGGTAGTGCGTTCTGCTGATAACCAAATAATCGGTGGTTCGAATCCAATCGAGTACGTTTATTTTTGTGTGAAAAAATAAATTATGTGTTACATGTCACACGCCAAAAATACACTCTGATCTGATTTTCCAAACGCGCCTAAAGAAGTATAACTTTAAAAATTAAGGATGGAAAGTTAAAAAATAAACAAATCGAGGTTATAATTTGTAGTATTTTTTTGTAAAATGTTCTATAATTCCGATAATTTCGAGAAGAAGTTTTTTCAGCATTTAATTTGACCTTCTTGGATTGAAAGGTCAAGAATCACTGCTGTAACTGATTTTAGTCCATAATGACTTATTATTGAATTGAAATAGAAAATCATGACGCAACGTGTTATCAATTCGGTACCAACGTAATGATAGTCACGTTTCATTGAATCTGATAGATGTTATTCAATAATAGTATTTACCTCATAGCATTTCCATACCGATTAAATTTACTAGATTTTAAAATTTTTCATCTTTCGCACAGGCCTTCGTGGCGCAATGGCAGCGCGTTCGGCTGTTAACCGAAAGGTTGGTGGTTCGAGCCCACCCGGGGGCGATTTTTTTGAAAATATTATTTTTTATTTATAATTACCTCTGAATAAAAATATAAGTACCTAATCTATATTCAATAAGTAAATTAATAAATAAATATAAATTCATAAAAATATGACAATAAAAACAGTAAATTTCATCTTAGTCATGTTCACTTCAAGATCGCATTTCCTGACAATTCTGTGAGGAAAATGAAGAAAATTTTCAACCCCTATTATTACATATTACAGATGTGTTTTGGTTAAGAAAAGGTATTTTTCTTCATTATTATTGATGGACATTGGACAGTATTGTACCAAATTGATAAATAATTGCAGAAGATATAGCTATATTTTTATGGTAATCGTCAATAAGCAGTATCTAGCTTAAGTGGGGTTTCTACATGTCGACCAGATGAATAACTACATCTATCAATTATTTATGGTGGCTAAATTCAAAAAACGAAAACTTGAGGTGTAGAAATGGTATGTATCATTAAAATCAAGACAAACAACGTACCTACTGTTTAAGCTGTAAAATAATATTCAATATGATTAATTTTAATATACAAGTTTCTGGCGAAAATCCGTACCCCAATGATCCTTCGACACCTGTTACCGTTCCTACTAGTTTAGATAGCATGGTTCGATACCTAGATTTGCGTTCTTATGGATGGCCGAGCGGCTAACGTGTCAGTTTATAATGTCGTGGGTCTCAGGTTTGAATACTGTTTTTCAACGTCTGTTTGGAGTCATAATATGGACCTAATAGGTTGAGCAAGTGGTTAACACAAACCTCTACTCTGTGGAGGTCCATACGATCTCTTTACGATTGGTCATGGTCGAAAAATGTTTGTTACACACCGTATGCATATTTTGGATATTGATAATTGGTATAAAACATAATATTAATATGTATCTAACTAAGTAGAGACCGACAAGTTTAAGACTATACTTCAGCTGGGACACGGTCTAAAACGATCGTGGCTACGCGACGCGAAGATTGTGCAAATGACGCGCGCAGAACAAAACATAATTTGTCATAAAAAGTCAACATGCATCCATTTAATGTTATGTTTATTGTTCTATTACTAATAATAATAATAATATATTCATTGACATGTTTTCTTTTTCAAGTAAATGGATAACGTTTTTTAGTCATCTTTACACGATTTAAGAATTAATTCCCCGTCACCGTCACAAACCAAATTGACGTGTTCACAGCTCGACTTTCGCTCTCCGATTGCCAGCCAGTCCGAAATTTCGTCGCACCTATAGTTGAAAATTATTTGCCGTTTCACTGAAGTACCGACTAAACGTGAGGCTCCGGTGCATGGTGTAAGCTATGCAGCGAAGCTTCACGTTAAACTTGTCAGTCTCTAGCAGTAATTTATTGTTATAAGTCTGCCAGAAGCTAGTGTCGACCAAATCTACGAAGTATTGTGAATTTACTGGATATTGGGATGAATATAGATGAATTTGAGAAGAAGAAGAGAGAATAAAGTTAAGATGATATTTTGCATAATAGAAAGTTGTTAAGATATAATTATGTTCTAAATATTATGTATATTTGTTTTTAATAAATATCATTACCAAAGAAAAGCATAGAAAAAAAAATAATCGTAATCGGATACAAGCTTTTAAAGCTCTTCATAATAATATCATTTTGATAATGAAAATAATAAAGTCTTTTTTATTATTATTGACAAGATTTTTATTCCTCGAATATTTAGTGACTTTTTGATCGGCCATTTTGTAACATTTAAAACTCACGCAACGTTTACATTATGTTGTTTGTAAAACAAAGTTTGTTTTTCTGGTGTATCGATTAGATTTACATTTATATTTTTTGCCGATAAGTGCCTTTTAAAATTAGAAAGATAAATTCATAATGAATATCGTAGGTACATCGTAGGCTACGGATTCGGAAACTTGTACGCACTTCACCGTGAAATGTTGTATCGGAAATATATATCCGTATTTTAAAGACCGTCCAACCTCTTTGGGTCGTATAGTACTGACATAAAATGCATGTCTAAATAAAACACGGTTCTTGTCTGTATACAGGAAGCCAACAGCAAATTTTGAAAATAGCCGATATACTGGATTATTTGTTAGGTTAGGTTATGTTAGGTTTTCATTCTTGAATGCATGAATTTTGCCAAAATCGGGTATGAAAATTGAATTAACGTTCATTTATTGAATCTAATAAAATTGGAGACGTATAGTATTTGGTCATCTCTTTCCGAAAGAAAGCTCACGGCGAACTCTGCCACAGGGAAAATTTCCCGTACGTAATTACGTAAAACATTTAATGTTTTACGTTCAATTTACATGTAACCCGTAGGCTAGGCTAAATTGATTGAATTACTAAGTATGAAACCGAAATAAAGTGCATAATGTTAGTTACATACATACAGTCAGCTAAATTAAATCAAAATAACATGTTTATCGATCTGCTTTGATAATCTTCCAACAGACGGCACGTACTGTCGAATCACAATTGCTTACTAATGCATTTGTGTTGAAATTATACATACTATTTAAACACGCATTTACCGGTATGTATATTGGGACAACAATTAATTTATATTTATATGTTAGTCTGTTACTAATGAATACAAATACTTTTAATAAATAAATTTTATTTTTATAAAAGTAGGCGTCAAATAGGTTTCTAATAAGGAGTATTCGCCATTCCTCATTATTCGATATATACGGAAGTGGAGGTAGAAAAAAGTTCGCGATCTGATAGAGATAATAAATTTAATTAAATCTACCTACGGACTTTTTCTCTAAAGTTCTATTATTAACATTGCTTTTTCTAATTATTAGAATTATAAGGGGTGTAGTTGATATTTGTTTGTCAACTACCCCCGTTATTATTTTATATTCAGACGGTTGCTTTTGTATATTGTGACATGTGATATTGTATGGGCAGCGTTGAAGGAAAACACGAGTTGGTATTTGTATCGTTTATATGGCATAAATACATTAGTGCAGTGGTTCTTAACCTTGTTGGAGGTACTGACCCCCACCAGTTTCATATCCGCATTCACCGAACCCTTCTTAATTGGAAAAATTAAATATGATTTTTCTTCAAATTCAAAACATAGGTATATAATTACTGGTGCACAAAATGGACCGTGAATAAACATCACTGTACTAAACTGTACTAAACAAAAACATAATAATGAATATTTACTGCAAATTAGTGTGACTTCTGCTGTTGTCTTTCAGAGACCAGTTCAGAAATGCGCGGCTTCGCCTTGGCAAGTGCCACTCTCATGTCATTTTCGCAACAAAGTCTGTTCCTTTTCTTCGTTTTTATGTCCAGCATCCTCGAAAAGGATTGCTCGAAAAGATCACAAGTCGATTACTGAGCGCACCAAATTCCCTGTAGCACAGATGGGCCAAGCGATGTTGCGTGATCACCTGCAGCCAATGATGGCCAAGCGGGGTGTGTCATCACCAATCATATGAGTCGGGTGTATGTCTTGACCTCCGCCGAACCCCTGAGACTGACTCACCGAACCCCTGGGGGTTCAATCGAACCCAGGTTAAGAACCACTGCATTAGTGGTTATTACACGGGAGATAGCATGAAGTTATATTAAACTATGTTTTAGTGTAAAGGTTTAACACGACTCTTTTAACTTGATAATCTTAGCGCCCTTGTAACCTCTACATAGATTCAAGGTCTCTAGACAACTGTCAATTCCGACTTGCCATTGTCTATGCTCTAAACATGAGCATTGACAGTAACGTGTCAGTTGTAGAGTTGGGTAAAACCTCTACAGAATACACCGCCTCCACAAACCCACACCACCCGACCCGCACGAGATGTCATTGTAACTATCGACATTTCTGTCAGATCTCGAATCCATGCGATCTTCTTCATTTAGGTGCAAACCTGAGATAGGCGCTGTTCAAAAACAATTTTCATATCGTGAGAAAAATCATTGTCACAAAACTTGCAATAATGGGATTTATCATTGTGTAAGTGCATCGGTGCTAAGGTTATATTATTAAATTTGAAAAAATATTTTGAATAGAATATTGGTGCCGAGTGGACGGCGTCTTTTTTTGTTTCAAACTAACAAAAAGATGGTCGCCGATATGAACGAAATTTAATTGAACACTGGACGCATAGTTATTGGTTAATTTCATCGTAGTGATGAGGCAGTTGCATTATTGGTAAAGCACATTGACCGGAATAGATGCGTATTCGAGTCCCGCCGGCAGCAATATATATTTTTTTTATATTAACCATAGGTATATTATTTATTGTTATTTTAATTACCAATCCAATAATGAATTTCCCAATCTAGTTTCTTTGACAGATTTTCGGCCTCCATTAACGCTTCAAGCGCCATCTTGTAGCGCTTTTGGCGAAATCTGAAATAACAAAAATTAAAACCAGTAAATATACAATGAATCACCATTGTTCAAACTTGTATGTGTAAATCAGCGATTTCCAAAGTGCAGGCAAGTGACCCAAATAGTAGCGGTAGTAGGCACTACACTACTAAAAAGAAAATAATACTAATCGATAGGTAGGGTTTTTAACCAATATGTGTCATTTTATGTGTTTTAAGTAATCCAACGTCTTGATTGTACACGAACAAACATATTACTTAAATGAAATGTTTATCAATAGGTATGTCTAATTTATGAATATTAGAGTAGAGATGCGCTCTGCTTGTATATGAGTAAACAGTTTTTTTTTTACATAAATCATTTTGAAAACACTTCTGAGAAAATATATTATTATAATCAATAGAAAAAATCTTTTTTGAAAAAAATACGACACCCAGCAGGAAACGAACCTGTATCTCTCGGGTTTCGCGCCCATGCACATATACCACTAGACTATAGGCGTCATACTTAATTGTGACAAATTTTAACTAATGGCTCTTAATACTCTCTGAAGCGCTTTCCAAATTTCATTACTATTAGCGATCGGCTTTTGTATTTTAAATCAAAGAAGTATTACTTTAATTACTAACCGACGTCACGGATCACGCCAAGATTTTTTGTTGTAACTTACTTGAACTTGTTAATAATTTTAATTACTTACTTAACTATTTTTTCTTGTGTGTGTAAGTATTTTTTTAATTAACATTTATTTCTCAAATCATTTTCTCATACGTCGCAGATCTCAGGCCACTCTTTGCCACTGGTTTACAGTGACATACCTAGAAAATTTGCCGCCCCTGAGAAGACTTAAAATACTACCCTTTATTAGGTTTACTGTTTGTAACTTTATATTAATGTAAACTAGGTACATAATGCTATAATATATTTATTTAAAATAAGACACGTTGAGCACATAACAAATTATTAATTCAAGACGTTCACAACATGACATTTAGAATAAAAATTACAAGTAAATCAACTAGAGAAAAAACAAGGTAGAGAAAAAAACAAATCAATAAAAATATAGAAAAGAAATAAAATAAAATAGAATTTTAAAAACACAATATATAATGCATCCCTAAAAATATCTATATCTCTAGGGAGTGCATTGACCAGTCACATAGCCCTCGCTATTAGTGCCTGGTGAGCCTGACATGAGGAAATAGCTTCTACCCAAAATAGGTCACGCATGTAATTGACGGGTGCATAAAAAAAATCAAATTTTCTAGAATATCGGGATTGTAAACTATACCACGTGAAAAATGCTTTAAGAGCAGAAGAGACCTACGACTCTACGGGCTTCAAGAGAATGAAATGCCAGCATGCCTTGAAGAAAGTTAGTCGGAAAATATTTTATTATATTTGATTGATAAAAAATACAAAAATAAAATTTTAAATTATGATTTACATAAACATTCATAACTTGCCGAGAAAGAAGCCGCTGTCAAAAAATCGGCAATGTACACAGAATCAATTTTCAAAAGGTATTTTTATTAGATTTTTTTCTTTAATTTTCCGTAAGCTCAGTAGGTACTTTTGTCGGTACATAATTCCCCAATATTAATTATCCCAGATTTCTATACATTTCTCAGAAACCACCCCTTTGATGGGTTTATTAAAAAAAAATATTATAGCGAAGCCACAACGTCGATTTTAAAAATGGAAACTCATCACGGGAAAATTTTTAACAAAGTGCCCATAATAATTTCCCTAATTGACATGCCGACGGTATGTCGCAGCCAGTGGAGAGTATGGGGAAAATATTTTTTGGACAATATTTGATATTTTTTTTTCTTTTCATAAAATGTCAGTTTTTTTTTACTTTATAATAATTACGAGCCATGCCTAAATAGGTAGGGCGTCCGTCATGGGTGGCATTGAAAGTTGTGAAAAACTGTGGGTACCTATTTAAATGAAACAAGATAATATATTATTATGTTTACCTGAACCTGGGAGGTAACTGTGTCATGTGACACCCCTGCTGTATGTAGGAGAATAATATAATATTTATGTTTTTTTTTGTAATGATTCTAAATTAACCTTTTCAAAAAAAAAACTCCTGTAGCGCTATTAGGCTAGTTAGTAATCACAAATTAAAAAATATTACATAAAAAAAATATTAACATGTGACGACAATAAAAATTAGAAAGATTGTAGAGAATGGTACCTATACACAGTAAAAAAATAATTCACAGATAACACTAGAGTTAACTATGAAAAAGCTCTAATGAATTCTCAATTTGTCAATCTTCTTCTTCTTTCACCCTGTCACGACCCAGCATTGGGACATAGGGCACGCACAAGTTCGCGCCACTTCCCTCGATCCATCGCCAACTCTTGCGTCTCCCGCTATGTCAGACCTGAAGCACGTAGATCGCTTTTGTAGCACCGCTGCAGGGTGAGGGAGGGCCAGCCACAGCGACGGAACCCTTGAGGCTGTGCCACAAGGGTACGAAGTGTCGCACACTTTGGCGGCATCCGCAAAGCGTCTCTTCGTGATTACCTCAATCACCGAAGCCTGCTGTATCCGCTCAAGAACTCGGGTGTTTTTTTTTTTTAATAATAACCATACCCTTGCTTTTTAGCACAAGGTGGTTGGGTGGGTTAGTTGCATTGATGTGGGGCTAATTAGGTGCCTCCATTTATATCTTTAATTTTCTTTATGGCCAGGATTAAATATTTTGTGTAGTGTTCTTGTGTTGTTCTATTGCTTAGTGCTTCGTGAGGCTTTTGGAGGTCAATTTCGTGATTATGTTGTCTACATCGAGTCCTGAGAGTCCATCGCTCCCTTTATAGTATAGGGCAGTCGTTGATGACATGCCACACAGTTTGAGATGTGTTGCCGTCACATGGACAACAGTCGTCATCCCTCAATTTAAATCTTTTTAGATAAGCTCGCACCGATCCGTGGCCTGTTAGTATCTGTGTGAGTTCGTGTGATATTTTTAAGTGGTTTTAACTCGGGTCTTTGTAATACGGTCGTACCAATGTACCAATAAGATTCGGCGGAGACATCGATTCTCAAAGCTCAAAAGCCGAGACTCTTGAAGTTTAGTAAGATGCCATGTCTCACAGCTTGGGAATCCAATCCCGAGCCAAAATTCTGATCCCGGGATTTCGGGATTACAATTTGACAATCCCGGGATTGGCATTTTTTTCCATTGTTAATATAAAATTTTAATATTTACAAATAACATTGATAAAATCGGTCAAAAATAAATCTAGTATAATTTATACTATTTAAGACATTTATTGTTAATATTGTATACGTTCAATCTTGGAAATACACAAGTTTAATGGAGTAAATAATATTGTAATATAAATAATAATGTGAATTTAATATGAGTTTGCTATTTCTGATAGTAAAGACATAATGAATGGATTAGCGAGATTTAAAATAGTAAAGCAAATAATCATGGTGTACTTATGGCCTTTGCGCTTCATAAATCTAATTAGTCAGCCAAATATGAAACTGCCGTAAAACGTATGATATCATGGTGGAATTACTTTGTTAAAAGTGCGAAGTATTGTTTTTTTTCCAATCTTTCTCATTTTTAATAATTTATGTGAAAAAATAAAATGAATCGGCAACCTACACATGGGTATAAATCAAACTTCATTCAAACTCAGTTTATTTCTAATGTAGCTATTTTTTATTAAAAGTATTTTTTCTGTTATATTTTCGCTTTTATTTTATTTTCCATAAAAATTGATAAAAAAATCAATCCCGAAATCCCGGGATTACGTTTATCAATCCCGGGATTCATAGGTATTGAAAATAGCTCGGGATCCCGGGATTGGAATCCCTACTCACAACCATACAGGAGCACAGGTAGCACGGACGCGTTAAACAAACGACATTTGGTCCTCACAGAATACAGCCTTGACCTCCATGTGACTCCAAGTTGGTTGAATGCAGACCCAGAATGGTCAATATGGACGAATATTGCAATTTTACGTCCATGTCTTTACAGATTTTTTGTCAAATTCTGCCAACACGCCTGTAAGTGTTTGCTTAAGCAGTATAATATGTACACACAAAGATAAAATTGACAACCTCATAACATATTTATATTTTTAGAGTAAACCGTTTTAATTGGTTCTTGCACTAATGGCAGGTTAATTCGTGGGTCGGGATGTGAAGTCAGATAAGTCACAAATTGTCATTTTGAGATATAGCAAAAACAAAGTTCAAAAAATTCCCCACATTCCCCTAATTATAGTTATGTTTTTTTATGAATAACAAATCAAAGTACATGTAATTGGCTTTCAATTATATGTCCTAGAAGTATTTTAACTATTTTGTTTCATTAAAACTTGATTGGTTTAAAAAAAAGAAAATTGAGTTATCTGGATTTGCACAAAAAATGATTGACTTACCTTACTACGCACGAAGTAATATTATTATTTTTCCATAATAAATCCGACTAATATTAGCAATAAAACACACATTTTATACATACATCTTATTGGTTTATTGAACAAAATATATAAATTTAAAATTAGCATTTTTATAACTTTTTTTAAAACTTTAATGTTATTTAAGTAGTGAAAAGGCACAAAAACGTGAATATTATAAAGTTTTATCGTTATCATTAAACTTCAGTATGGATTTCTTCAATGGTATCAGGTTAAAATCCCTGACTGTCTGAAGTGACTCATAAAATTTTCTATAATACGGTAAAATATATGGAAGTAAGTCTATCAAAGCTTTCGTCTTGTCTCGTCTTATATATGAAATTTGTTAAAATGCAGTCGTCTCGTCGAGAGTTCTTTGAAATTTCACTATTCCTGGTTCATGTTTGTTGAATTGAAGCCACTTAACATCTCTCCAAACAAACTTATTTCCATCTGTGTCTATTTTTCTGAGTTGCAATGGTCCTTTTAATCGATCCGAGTAGTTAAAAAATCTGCGCGAGTCATTTCAGTGACTTTAAAAGGATTTTTTTTGCAGCCTCGCACATTAATTTGGCCCAATCATGAGGATGTTCGATCATTCCACTAAATGTCTTTTTATTCTTCTCAATTATGCGATGGTCACTTTCGCTCTCCATATTATGTGTGTGGCCAGAGACTAAACATTTGTGATCAATTTTGTTTACAGTCTCAGAATGTTTCACTGCTATCATGTATCCCCTCGGTTAAGTATTTGAACAGGCATGAAGCGATATCGTTAGCTTCTCTATTAGCAAGAGCCTCATGCCATACATAGCAATATCCCTGGTTATTATCACAGTCATGCACTGTCAAATTAAAATAATAGCTGTCGTTTGTTAAAGGCCAGGGAACTTTCAACAACTGGTGTGAGCAGACATTGCTGCATGTCAAATGTTACAATTTGGCAAGAGGGATCTTGCAAACTGTACTCTTTATCACAACTCTTAGCTGAATATCCAAAGTCAGCTTCGTCATGATGCTCTTTCAATTCCTCACGATTTTTATTTCTTTCCTCATCGTCGGTGGAATTCTTAATTTGTATAAGTATTAAGTTTCGCGCATTTTTGGCAAGTATCCTTATTTGGCCATTTGAATGTTAAGTTCATGCTATGAAATATTTCTGTGTATAAACGAATATTGATGTGATTAGAGCTAATACTCTTCAAATATTGAGAATACATCTCAGGTATTGTCAAATGTGGCGGTAAGTATTTCCTGACACTGACAGAGTCCCTTCTAGAGTAATGACTCTCATATGATGGGATTGAGAGTACATTATATGTCTTTGCTATTTGGCTATCTTCTTCGTTGTTTATTTTTAGGGATATTTTTTCCTCTAGCATCTTCTTGAATAAGTATACCGGAAGTAGTCTCACTTTTTTTTTCAAAACATGTTCAAAAAAATTGTGAGTTTCACCCAATGTTTTTATTGTACAACATTTACAATTTGGTTTCCGTAACAGTACAACAATCAAGTAATATTGAACTGTTACTTGTGGAAAATATTGTTTTCCTGGTTCGCTTTGTCTGATACGATTTTTTTTCGTATTCATAATTTCCATTTTACTCTTTGTGTAACTTTTGCCAGTATTTCGTACAACTTCTTTATCATTTTTGAAGGCTTTTGTATCATCCTTTAAGTTACGTTTTTGATGATTATTTCTTATGAATCGAGAATAAGGGTTACAGATTAAAAAATCGTTGTGATGTGTAATCGTGGAAGCATTATTTGAGAACGAAGGGTGTGGTTCTTCAACGTCACTATCATCAGATGGTAAATTAGACTAATAATTCTCGAATATTAAAATCAGGATCTTTTATGTTGGCATCTGAATCCTCAACATACAAGTTATTGGAGTATGTGGTTGAACCTAGAAGCAAGATTATTTCTTTAGATATTGTGTACGTGTTTTTAGATTTAAATAAATCATTTTCGATAAATTTGGTAAATTTTGTATAATTTACAAATAATACACATACCTACTTATTTTTATAAGTCATATTTATAATATGACTATTTTACTTACGTATTGTTGTTATTTTTTTTCAAAAGTTCTCAAAATATCTTTAAAAATACGCTAGATTCACAAAATCAACACTGAGTAGGTATGACGTTTGAAGGTAAGCCAACTATGAGTAGTAAGGTAAGTCACACAAAATGTTGACTTATCTGACTACTCGTGTGACTTAACTGTGTACACACCCCGTAAAATAAAAAATATGTTTTGACTGAAAATGCATCTCGCCAATGGTGAGACGTACGACTTACCTGACTACACAGAACGAAAGATTTTTTTTTTTTTAGTATATTGGCATTCATATCTCATTTTTGCTGTTTTGTGACTTACCTGACTACACATCCCGACCCACGAATTATTTTAGTAGCTTTATTCTCAGATTTAATGGGCGAGTTTGGGCGGGTTGCTGTCAACTACAATGTATTATTAACTCTGTTACGCCCCAGCATTGGGCCATAGGGTAAGCACAGGATCGCGCAATTAACGATCGTTCCATTTAACGACTTACACCATGTGATACATGTAGCGAGTAGATCACTATTGTAGCACCGCCGGCGAGGAAGGGTCAGCCTCGGTGACATAATTCTTGAGGCCATCTGCTGGGGAACCAGTGTTGCCATCTTTTTCTATGCTGATTATAGTACAAAGGCGTAAAAATTATAGTATTTCTAAAAAATATATAGTATAGGAACATTTTTCGTCTTGAATCCTTTAAAATTATAGTATTTTGGTATATTTGGCGTAAAATTATAGTATTTTACATTTTTCGCGGAATTAAAATTATAGTATTGTACTATAATTATACTACGGTTGGCATCACTGTGGGGAACACAATATATCTCAGCCACGTGAATTATCTCTTCATGATTAGTGTGTAAATGATTTGAAATATTACTAATATATGTTGTATGTATATAAAAAATAATTTTACCTACATCAAAATAACAATACATCTATACTAATAATAAAATTGGAGTAAGTATCTGTTTGTCTGTTAAATAGTCCTTTACATCTGCCCGAAACTCCCGGGGGATTTCCAATCAATGTTTTGACGGGAAAAATTATGCTGGCTTAATAGAGATCGAAAAATAACGTCCACTTGTAAGTCTACGAAGGTTAGATTATGTGGTAAAAATATTATAAGTATAGTAGTGCCAACGATTACTTAGGCTTGTTTCACCAGTAAACTTCAAAAACATATTAAAATGTCTAATTTTAATGCATACTTTAACATAGTGACAATTAGATTTTTTTGTCCCATTATAGTCCCAAGAGATAAAATGATTTAATTAAAAATGTTGCTTTTTAAGATTGTCATAGATTACATTTGCTATTTACTTATTGATACAATATATAATGGCCCTAAAGGGCTCTGTCACCGTGGCCGAATCTCCCTCGCTCTATAAAAGCGATCTACGCGCGCAGGTCGCACCGGCGGGTGGATGGACCGCAGGAAGTGGTGCGACCTTATGCTTGCCATATGCCCCAACACTAGGGCGTGACAAGATCAAGTAAGTAGGTAAGTACCTATATTAGTTGTTACGCGTAACATATTATGTTTTTTGTCGATTGCATTATTCATTTTTGAATACTTAAGAATATACATAGGTACAATTATTTAGTAATTTAAGATTTTTTATTGAAGATACTCGTATACATCATTATTAAAAACCTCGGGAATGAACATAGGTCAATTAGATAATACTCTAAGTGCCGAGCCACACCGGGCGACTCTGGTCGGCAGACCAGTCGCCGAGACCAGACCGATGCATGCAGTTATATGGAGCATGCCTGGTTGCCCAGTAATTGCGCAAGCAATAAAGTCGCGCGATCAGTAAAATCTCGTTCGTGCGCTCGGTCTGGTCTCCCGGTCTCTCTGGTCTCTCTGGTCGGGCGATCAGTAGCGATGTATGAAAACATATAGCTATGTATTGAGCGCTGCCACACTAGGCGACTAGTCGCCGGCAGCCACGCCGCATTTTTTGCATAATTGCGTATACATTCATTATTATTATTATTATTGGCTGCCTCTCTGGTCGCAGGCAAGTCGCCCGAGTAAATCGCCCGAAGAGACCAGTCGCGCGACTGGTCTCGAGACCAGAGTCGCCCGGTGTGGCTCGGCTCTTATATTGTGAACAATATCGTAATGTAATATTGCATTCTAGCTGTTTTATTTTATTTATAACAGAGATTTTGTTTTTTTACGTATGTATAAGTGAAAGTAAGTGCATCAATTTGATAAGGCGTTGCATTTTTCAGATAGATAATATACCGTATCAAAAACACACATACCCAAACTATCATTAGTAATACTGTAGTATTTACTTACAAGCATATCCCAATCTTCTTGATGTATTCTATATGGGAAGGGTTAAGTTTGTTGCAGGCTTGATACGCCTCCAAAGCTTCCGAGAGCTTTTTCTCGTCCACCAAGATCGTCGCCTGGAAGTTAAAGGAAGAAATAAAATTACCAATCTTGTTATTTAATTAAAAGTTTGTTGGAGGAAGCATTCGCATTAATGCGAAAGAAAGTACCTATATATATATGTATTATTTTTATATTTGTATGGTTAAATTTTATTAAAAGTTATTCACTAACTTAAATTTGTATATAAAAATAATCTGTATTATACAAGTTTACTTAAAGAATGAGTCAAAATATACAGCTTTATTATGTTAGCTACCTGAATATAAATTTAATTTAAAAAGAGACGTGTTATTTTCATACAGACGTGAAAACTTATGTGATATAGTGTTATAAATAGTGGTGCCAGGCAAATTATAATTTGGTTTCGCGTAACTGTAAATTGGACGTATTTCTGCAAACAAGATCCAACCCACACGTATAACATGTTGAGAAAATTCAATATTTGAGGGATGAATGATTTAAAAAATATGATTTGTGATTATTTAATTTAAACATCTGATGGGATACTTTAATACAATCAAATAATTACACATCATTTTAAATTAATCTTAACTCAAATATTGAAATTTCTCAACATTTTACACGTATGGGTTGGATTTTGTTTGCAGAATACGTCCAACTATAAAAGTTATTCTGCCTACTATAATTTTACGGCGAATTTCACAAACAAACCATGGCACTGTTCTATTATACTAGTTTATTCGCTTTAAGTGGTATACATAGTAGATATTATGTCAGTTATTAGTTATATACTAGGTACCTATTTATTTGCAAAATAATTCGTTTTCTACGAGGTATTCATTGTATAGTAAGTAATACAATATTTTCAGATTCGGACATAATACTACTGACTAACTTTTCAACTAATAATACACATACCTACTGCAAATACAAAACTTTTCCGAAGATATGCCAATAATGTTTTCGAGTCTACTGTGATACGTCAATATAAACCATGCCGTCTAATTAAAATTAGGTAAAAGAACGTAACAGCAAGTATTATGAGTTTCTTATTTGTAAAAAGATATATTGTTTATCGAGATATGATTATACTATTCGGATATTTCTGTGAACACAAAATTGGTCGATCCGATATATTGTTATATTACACTTTTATCGAAAACCTAACTTCGACAATTTTTATGCTAGAGACCTGAAATTTTCACAGGTTATGCACAAAAAATTACAAGATAAAAAAAACTTTTTAATACATTGTTTTTAAATTTTCTGTTGAATCATAATATAATCTTGACTTGACTAGCTTACACGATCAAAAAAAATGTACTTGATAGAAATAATACTGAAATGTCATTTTGACATTCATATTGATTTCCATAGTAATGCACGTATATATTAATAATTTAGTTGCTAGAACCAATAATAGTGGATTGAATTACGGATTTCTTCCGAAATAACTTCATACAAAACAGAATTAACTGAAAATGAATTCAATTCTAATTAAAGATGGCTAAAAGATTAAAATTTAAAAGAATGCATTGGCATCGTGTTCTGATATATTCTAAAAGTTTCAAATGTCTAGCTAGTCAGGAAGTTAGTTAAAAATCGATTGCAAGATTTGTATTGGATAAAAAACCACTGGACAAAATAAAAATACGACCTAATAAAAACGTTGTAAAATACTATAAAACACTGATATTTCTAGACTTATAACGCTTTTTATGGGGAGCATCGATATATTTAATTAATATTGTATTCATTTATATTAAATCTACTCTATAATATTATCAAAACATAAGCTGAAATTTGAAAGGAATTTTTCTGTCATGATTTTCCGTCTCGGTCAAAAAACTCTTGCTTCCTTCCCGTATACTTTAGAGACGTATAAATACCAGAGAATAAAAAACATACAGTTATCCAGTTACTATGAATGGTAAGTACCAAATATTTATCTTTGAAAAAACTTATTTTGAAAGAGGCAAGAGAACAAAATAGTTTCTCTGAACCACAAAGAAGATTCATAGTTCCGCCGAGTCAAGCCACCGGACAATAGTATCCACGATTGATTTATTTTATTTTTTTCACATTGCAATATGGGTGGATAACACAAATACGCGAACATCTGCATTGTTGTCCTATTCTGACAACGTATCTATAGGACGGTGTTTGCATATTGTATCGTATTATACATAGTATAGTTGAAAATTTGGCTTCAAACAGCATTGCAGAAGAATATTACAAATTTGCGTTCATATCTTTAGCCTACTTTAATATTGAAATAATGCATTTTTTTTATCATATTCAATCCTAAGAAGATTCACATAGTGGAGTTTGAATTAACAGATTTTTGTTTTTACGAGAAATGGATGTTAGCTTCTTCATCTTCTTGCTCAAACTATTAGGCCCATACTCTGGGTCCAAACGCACATTGAAACAACATGTGAATTAACCATACCAGGGACCCATGACATTATAAGCGTGATGCGTTACCGTTCTGTTATCGTAAATCTTCTTTAAAATCATTGTTGATATTGATAGCAGCTATTTTGGGTCACAGCCCCGCCCCATCTTTATAAAGATCTGTATGCACTCATCACCACACCGCAATGAAGTGATGCCATCAAATACCTAAATATCATCAAGATCTTCACATTGCGGAAAGACCAGATTGCCAGTACAAAATTTTCTTTATAATGATATGCGCCATGAAAAATAAGGGTTGCACTCTTCGCACGGCGTTTATTGCTTTTATGATTATGCACCTCTTTCATGTTAAACCGAGAAGAAATTTTGAATATCATTACATTATGTTAGTAAAGTTATTGCAAGCAACCAGTGGCGGACTAAGTAGAATTTGCATCTGGGGCGGTAAGTTTAATGTGTACCCTTTCCGTACATTTTACTTCCATAACATCTGGCATAATAATATTTAAATTGTGTTAACGAATTGGAGGAGTAGAAAAAGTCACTTAACATTTTGTTTTACACCATTCATGGAAATAACTCAACGGTTTTAATATTATGATCGAACCAGTAATCATAAAATAATAAAACAAATCTTATCTACGTTGATAAATTGAATAACTGTGGTTATTATCTAAGCCTAAGGTGTTATTAAAATGTGTCAACGTTTATTTAGACAATTTACTTGTTTGATAGTGTTCGAAATTAGGCATCATACTGAATTCGATAATTATTGGCGACGTTTTTTAGTGGACTGTAGGAAGATGATCATTTAGATACTGTAGGGGGGGCGTTATACAGGGATTCAATTCAGGCATTAACCATTAATGTTGATCTGTTCCCGCACTCACACAAGTAGTACGATCACTCTCACGATTACACTGTACTTGTGACATATGGGTGGGTAATGATTTTGTGATTGTTTATGAATTACGGTGATTGACGCGGAATTGGGCAATTGAGTTCTTAGTTGAATTACTTCTTTGATGACGCTATGGGCAGTCAAACTAGTGCAAGTCTTGACGCTTTGATGGTCTGAAGATAACTGCCTTTTGCAAACACGGTTGCACAGTTATTCGTTAATTGATTAAAATGAAAGCAGAATGATAAAGCAGCTGGACTGGGAAATCTTAAGTCCTAATTATACCACCAGGATCGCAGATCCAACCAGATTTAACGATCGTCATGACCAATCGTCGACTTTAAATACTCGTAACAATTACACGGAACGCTTGATTTGATTGGTTCATAATAACATATATTATAATATGCTCAGTTGCTACATAGTCTGAACAATTAAAAATAAAGCAAAAAATATCTCAAAGTCAGCTTGGTGGCGACACTAAACAATGGAAACTATTGATGATGTCATTTATTAAAGGTAACGAGTTGCTGATTATATTTACAAAGATATTATTTTTGTTTTGTATTATTATTGTCTGTTAAAATAATGAATAAAATAATCAAGCAGCCTTCATTATGTAAACGTCAAATTTTGTATTGTTACGTCAAACCCAAGACAGGACGCCACGTGCGGGTATACTTGGAAGCTTAATGTTAATTCGGATATTATCGTACATTCTCGGTAATCTTCGTATAAATCGTGCTCAAAAATGGGAATTGTCCCAATTCGATTCTCTCAGGAACGACTCAAAAGTGACTTTTCACGATTGGGGGCGATTGTGGAAGACGGTTATTGCGCAAACGGATTATATATTTTTTAGATCTATGTAACATTCTTTCAAAAATAAAATATTTTGAAATATCAGTGATCTTCAATCATCTCTTTATTTTTCAATCTATCAGTACCACATTTTTATAAGAGTAATTTGAAATTTACAGTAGAGATGGCAAAAGGTCTTGGATAATGATATTGATTTAAAAATAATAAATAAAAAAACTTGACTGATAATATTATATAAGTTCAACTTTGAGTAATTATAGCACTTGACTAACTAGCAGTATCACCCGGCGCTGCCCGGGAGTGGAATAGTTTAATATTTGAAAATAAAAATTCTAAATTTAGTACGTAGAGTGCAAAGATTGAATTTAACAAAGTAAAAAAAAAATAATATTAGAGATTTTTCTTTTTATTTAAATACATTATCTTAGAAACTCTCAATATATTATTTTAAGGCTTTTTTATATAATATAAATATCCAATCCCTCATGCCAGAGCTTTTCGATGTACAATATTTTTGTGGCTTTTCCATTTGGTGCCAAAATATATAGATTTTTACTACTCCCCACTCTTGATGCCGCTACATACAATTATTGTCCGTGAGTGAAGCATTTCGATCTAATGTGGCAGCACTGCGTCGCCCGCGTCAACCTGCCGATTAGCGATTCTAATAACACAATTATTTGCATATAACTTTGCCATTTGACCTCCGATAGAGCTGAAATAAACTCCAATATTTTTTAAATGTACACATTCAAGCGACATTTTCAATAAAAAATGGGGGTTGCAGCATTATTTTCCGCGTTTCAAGGCCCTGTACGCGGCGGCCTTTTTCCGCAAAAACCGTAAAACTGTCCCCGGGGTGCAACGGGTTAAATCTTAAATTCGAATCCCCAACCACGCACTCCGGCTCGTCGGCCTCCGTCTACCCTCCAAATTTTGTCGAAATCCGACTCCGCGTGTTGATTTGTATAAAGAAAAACCGACAGGACGGTAGAAACATCCAAATATATTCTTCAAATTATAGTCTAGATACCTAATATCCTTGGCGCCCTAGGTGGAACCTGCATTCGCCCTCCCTTAGTCCCCCACTGAAGATACCTTGAATAGACTGTCCAAGGTAACGACGTTTCAAATGCATGCATTTTTCTCAGAATAACGAAGACACTATTTAAATAGAAATTGCTGTTTCATTGTCATCCTGACACTTGATATGA
The DNA here is from genome assembly GCF_057557595.1 of Rhyacophila brunnea. Classification (NCBI taxonomy): domain Eukaryota; kingdom Metazoa; phylum Arthropoda; class Insecta; order Trichoptera; family Rhyacophilidae; genus Rhyacophila; species Rhyacophila brunnea. The sequence continues at coordinate 9,059,891 of NW_028232816.1, read as the reverse complement.
ATTTTAAACCGTTTATACAATAAACACTTCCTTTGTTTGGTTTTCATATATTAAATGCGCATCTTGATGGTTTTTGATGTCTCTATTTTCAAATACTGATAAGTCAACAGTAAACGACTTATATAGTTGGTATAACATTAGTTTAATAACGTACAATACCTATTTTTTTTTATTCCTTTATTGCAATGAATCATTTAAACAAAACAAAATGAAAACGTTATTATCGACATTTATTTATAACTAGCTGACCGGCAAACTTCGTACCGCCTCAGAATCAATAATCTTGTGTTAACTTATTAGCTGAATTAAATTCAGTTTTTTATTAAGTTAAAATGAATACTCAAAATGAATAAGTTCAATAAATGTGCAAAAATCAAATCAAAATGAAAAGTATTTTAATTATATTGAACTGTACACACTGTACACACACGATGGCCGCGTGGATTAAGCGCCGGTCTGTGTCGAGGGTCCCAGGTTCGAATCCTGGGTCTGGTAAGTTCACATATTGTAATTCAATTTCAATTCAATGGTGACTACCGAGTACCGAGCCAACCTTCAGTCGTAAATTGTGTTTAGGCAAGCCAGGCAGATCCAATGAGTTTAAAAATTCAGTTGGATAGTTGGTTGCTTCGTCTTCGTTTGTTACACAGTCGATAGATTTGAAGGAATGCAGTGGACCAACGATTTGATTTTGAATTGTGAAGTTTAAGTGATCCACATCTTTGTTCTTTACCGCAAGAATGCTCGTTCACTTAAGCAATTGTCATGTTTGTGATTAGCAATGGTGTTTGGTAACACTTTGTTGATGAGTTCGTCCTTAGTTAAATTTAGAAAAATTCAGCGGAAACGAAATAAATCCGCTCGATTCATCGACAGGAACACGGCCGTTACCGTCTGCAGCAGTCAGCAATTGTTTGGAGAAATCTTCGGCAGATGGATCGTTTAGGAATGCAACTCGCATGTTTGTCGTCAGCTGAAGTGTCTTCACATAGCACCACAGAGTCGATGATTTGAGGCAAGCATTTATTTCATCAGCAGCGGTCGATCTTGGAATGACTGGTAGTGTTTGGCGAAAATCGCCAGATAGTAGAATCATTGCGCCTCCAAAACTTCTTGAGTCATTGCGCAGGTCTTTCATAGTTCAATTGAGTGCTTTCAATGCGCGTTTGTGTGCCATTGTGCATTCATCCCAGGTGATGATTTTACTTGCTAACAAAACTTTGGCCATTGCTGAGTATTTCGCAATGTTGCATGTCGGTTTTTCAGTCGGCAATTTCAACGTTAAATGAGGCGTTCGGCATCCTTCTAACAACATGGTCGCTATCCCAGAAGAAGCAACTGCTACAGCATTTTCGGATCTCGCACGAACAGTAGCCAAAATCAATGACATGAGGAATGTCTTCCCAGTTCCATCGGGTGCGTCGAGGAAAAATAAGCCACAATTTCCATCATCAATTGCCTTCATTAACGTATCGTACACTTCCTTCTGTTGAGGGTTTAACAGTGGTACATTCGTTCGAACTGATTGGTTCAATGCATCTCGATCATATTCACTATCACGTTCCAATTCTCGATTGAAAGCGTCGTTCATTCCACGATGTGGCGTTGGCATTCCTAACTTGACTAAAAAACTGCCACACATGAGGTAACACATGTATTCGATCAAAAGCAAAGCCTGGTTATGTATCTCCTCATTCACCTTGAGATCGGGATTCCCTGAACTGACACGAATTCGATGTAAGATATCATCCTTGTATTTGTTTTATAGTTCAGGTGGATTCGATGGGAAGCATGTCGAAATAATGATAGTAAATAAAGTGCGTATCTGACTTAGAGATGCAGAAACAATTGCTTCAGCGATTGTCATATCGCAATGAGTATCGTTTTCAAGCAAATTCAGCTGTTGACATGAAGCACGAAATGTTGGGCACACCACACCATTGTCAGTTAGACATTTCGACTATCATTCTTTCTTTTGTTTGTTTGTTTCTTGTTTATTGTTTCTGTCATGTATCAGAGATGGCGTTGTATACGGATTTAAATTTTTTGTGATTTTCTTTTATTTTCGAATGCGCGAATGGTTCATTGTTCAAAATGTCAAAATGTATGAGAAAATTAATTTTATTCATAATTTTCTTTTCCGTGAATTTTTCCGATGTTTTAATAGTTATTCTGCTATTCGGCGCTGAGACAAATCCAACAAATGAAAGATCGTACAAATCGGTCCAGCCGTTCTCGAGTTATAAATGGTGTAACTAACCCGACTTTCTTTTATATATATAGATATTCTAATTAGTCGGTTTCTGCCAGTCATCAAGTTATTATAATTATATTTATTTCATATACTATTGGCGGTGTTTAACTTACTGTGTATATTTTTTACACAATACGGCTATCGACGGCTTAAGTGATAAATATCATCACTTTATCATATTTTATTATTACAACGTTTTTATTAGGTCGTATTCTTATTTGTCCGGTGAGTGTTTATCCGGTACAAATCTTGCAATCGATTTTTAACTAACTTCCCGACTAGCTAGACATTTGAAACATTTAGAATATATCAGAACACGATGTCAATGCATTCTTTTAATACTTTTAGCCATCATTAAGTAGAATTGAATTCATTTTCAGTTAATTCTGTTTTGTATGAAAATTTATTTCGGAAGAAATCCGTAAAAGGTAAAGCACTCTTATTGGTTGCTAGGGTCTGGGGTCCTAGCAACTAAATTATTAATATATACGTGCGTTACTATGAATGGAAATCAAAATGAATGTCAAAATGACATTTCAGTATTATTTATATCAAGTACAATTTTTTTTTGATCGTTTAAGCTAGTCAAGTCCAGTTTATATGATTCAACAGAAAATTTAAAAACATTGTATATAAAAAGTTCTTTTCATCTTGCAATTATATGTATTGAGGCGGTTAATTGTTACAAAAAGTTAACCGACTAAGCCTAAACTGTCAAAACTGCCTATCTAGCTCTAAAAAGTAACACATTGAAAAGAGGGGCTATTAAAACATAGCACTTTTGAAAGTTTAAACGGTTAACTTATTGTAATAATAATTAACCGCATCAATGCATAAATATGATAAACTACCGTCGATAGCTCCGCAAATCGTAGTATATAGATACATTTTCATACTGAAATAGACCATACGGCCCAGTGAGAGTAGTGTAATGAAAGATTGATGCAGTATGAGAAGTGAAATAATTACCAAAACATCTAATCTTTGGCAAAATCGCTCAAATGCATTGTGAGTTGTGAACTTCACCGCGGATCAATCCGTAACCCTCGGATAGGTATCAGTAGCTTACGCATTATATTTTATAATAATTGGCTCTACAATCCTATGTGGATCTGGGTCACTTCACGAATAAATTTAACAGATCTTAAAATATTATGTTATAAAATAATGTGTACCATACGTGGACTTATCGGTAAACAAAATAAAAAATAATGATCTAACAATAATATGAATTTGTTATTTATATAAATAGTACAATTATAGTACTAGTAGTATCAAAAATAACAGTAAAACTAATTAATAAAAATGCTACATTTTTACACTGTGTAGTAAATCTAAAATAATAAAAAAACTTTTCGTATAAATAGCTGTTGGTAATTTTATTTGTAGGTGAAGAAACCCTTCCTTATTGTTATTATAATTAAACTAGCTGACCAGGCAAACGTTGTTCTGCCATATAAATTATTTATAGTGAATATTTTGGTTGTTAAATAAAAAGTAAAGAATGTATCGTAAGTGTGTGGGGATGGGATCTATGACAGAAAGTGGAATAGAGCACTATAGACGATGACCGCCGATAAAAACAAAAAACATCAACCATTCATTTTATCAATTCAAAATGAGTAATGATGTTCATAATGAATGAATTACCTGTTACAGGATCTCGTTGTTTAATGTTTATGCAATATCCGTCTTGTCCCTTCCAGAAAATTAGCGGATATTGGAGAGCGTCGTATGAACGGTGTGTGTCAGCGATGAACTCCAGATTATTGTTTCTTCTTCGAATCACGATTTCTCGCGTCGATGTGCGGTCGCCAACCATGATTCCAGCAATGTCGTCAACAACAGTCGCATTGAATCGACGTACGTGCTCTCCAGCTGGTGTTTTATCAGGATTGATGACAATAGCGTGATTGTCACTTTGCAATTCGTGCATGTGTGCTTTGAAGAATTTCAATAATTCATTGTGCTCATTCAACAGGGCGTCCAGTTCGCCGACGATGCGCCTGGCATTAGGCGAATTGAGGCTATTGTAGCCGCAACGTGCATCCACATGATTGATGTCCTCACCGCCGCGCCCATGAAGTAGATTTGTAAAAATGTATGTGGTTCATTTGGCATTAGCAGCAATGAGCCTACTTTGTGGTATACTTGACCTTTGATTTTGAACGTAGAATGGAATTGTTGACCATTTGCCGCAGTATTGTGAACTATTTCTGTTGCTCCGGACGAAGTCATTTGGAAGCATGAATTGAATGTGCGAATGGACTTCAGGAACAGGTTTGAATCTGGAACCGTGCCAATGAGCAAGCTGTTCAATGGTTCTGGTAGTATCTCAATTTCTGGTAGTTGCACTTTTCCTGATGCGCAACACATCCCGGCTGACTCATGTTTGAATTTGAGCGCATGACAATGGGGACATTCTTTGTCCATAGCACCTGTTATGTGCCATTCAAATTTGTAACTGTTAGTGAGTCAGCCAGTGGATTCGAGCGGCTGAAACATGTTAAATCTTGTTCATTTTTTTCTTAAGTTTGTTGCATCATCTCTATTGTTTCCTTCCTAGTAGTATTCCAGAATACAAAACACTCTTCAGTTGGACTCCTTACAGGAAACACGTATTGTACTTAGTAATATTCAACCTTATATTAGTATACCAGTAATAATATGTTATGTGATTTTGTGTTATAAATCGGAAATAAAGGAAAACGTTAAATATAATTAATAATATCTTTTAATAATTCCAACCCATAACACACCAATCAGCACTTTCGGATGAGCGGAATATTCAATATCTGGCTCGTACTCGAATGCGAGACGAAGGAACGAAGCGGATGTAAATGTTCGATGTACTTGTTGGCGTTGTCGGTCATTTGCTCTGCGTGTGTTAACTACGAACCGGCGCGCTTGGCTCCGTTCCAATTGTCGTTGTTGATTTCGTTCAGCTCGTGCCTCTTGTGATTGAGATGCACGCAATTGCGACATGCTTATACGCACGTTTTTGTTATCTTGTTGGATTTGTTCGTCTGTTCTTTCTACTCTACTATTTTGCATGTTTGTTGCTTTATTCGTTCGACGGCCCAAATGGCCCCCCTTGCGTCTTGCTGGCATTGTGCACTGTAATACACGCACATAAAAATAGATAAATTAAAATAAATCGTACAAAATTTTGCACGCACTGCGTTGTGATTTGCCGAATGAAATGTCAAAATGACGCGACGCTTCTCTTGAATTCTTCTTGGACGTAGTGCCATCTGTCATTCAACAACATAAATAATTTCGTTCTGTTTGAAATACGAACGACGGTTAAATTTGTTCATACAAAATTAATAAAATTGCGAATAAAAAATGGGAGAATGGGGGTTCGAAAGTGAAAATTTGAGGTTATAGGTATTTTTTTATGCCAAATAATAAAAAAAATACAAAAAAAAATTGTCAAAAAAATAAAAGAAAATTTTTCTGGATAGAGATACCCTAATCACCTTGCGGTATGAAATATACTTGTTGACCTATTCTCATACCTAACAAATATACATAAAAAAATTCATAAAAATCGGTCGAGCCATTTCGGAGGAGTTCGACCACAAACATCGTGACACGAGATTTTTATATATATAGAGATAAGTAATGTGAATTACGTAGGTACGTAACTATTGAAGAATATTAATGTTATTAATAATATTAATACTATCGACCGAAAGTACTTGATGGAATTTGAATGCATGTGGAAGATGGATGGAAGGTAGAAGGTGGATGTATGTATGTAGATGTAGGTATGAAATTTGCTCTAATAGTAAAAAAGTATTTTAGTTCAGGAATTATTAATAATTAAAATATGTGATTGTACGATGCAATTTTTAACTGTGTGCCGATACTCGACAACTCTATAATTCAAATGGATGTAGGTATATATTAAAAATACAAAAAACCGCTAAAAATACACCTTAATTTTACAGCGTACACCATGGAAAACGCTACTGTAGTGCGTCACACTGCCTTTACCATTAACGATAGGTAGGGGGGCCCGCCAAACATCCTAGCCTGGGGGCCCGGTTCAGGATGTGGGGGCCATGGTGTGTATATATTATTATATATTCGGTGGGTTTATTTGTGGATTTGTTATATTTAAAAGATAATATTATAAAAAAGGTAGATATCATGTAAGATTATTATTGAATATTAATTGTTTAACTAATAACTTTTTAAAGACTGATTTCATAGATATAATATCTCATTAGTTAACTCGTTGCCATTGTCCACAGAATGGATGATTTTACACCTCTTGAGTGTAGTATTTTTATTGTTTATAATTAATATGATATATTATTAGGTTTTGACGATTTATATAGGTTTATCGAGTGTATTATTATTGATAAGGTAGGGGTTTTTTACAAACACTATAACTATTCATAATTTGTTTGTTATATATTTTTTATTGTAATCCTTGACTTAATAGGTAGGTGATAAAGTTTTTACCTATTTTATTGTATTGATTTGTCAATTTTAATTGTCAAGTTAATTGTATTCGTTGTCAGTGTGTATTTGCCTTTTGGTGAATGTACATAGTGCCTGAATATGCCGAAAGGCGAAACACGGGTCGCAAAAAAAACGGTTACATGTAAGTTGTACGTATGCAGTTCATCGTGGGACACTTATTCGTGCGCCGCAGGTACCTACGTGGAACATGAGTTCGTATAACATTTTATCTATCAAATTACGAGTTCTTCGTTGAACATTTCACCGTGGAATACATTTGCACTTATCTTACAAAATGCGGCGATAGTTTGCAAATAGTAGTTCCAATTAGATTAACACTAACCTAACCTAACCTAGTAAAGACATCTCATAAAATTCGCCACATGTTGTAGCATACGTACAAATATACTCAACGGTAAAATGTTCAACTAAGAACTCGTTATTTGATTAAAATAAATGTTAAAACGAACTCATGTTTCACGTACTGCGGCGCACGAATAAGTGTCCTGTTTACGTACAAATTTCCGGATACGGCAAAAAACGACTCAAATGGAATAGTACAAAACTTAAATCCACTAGAATATTTTAATATGTTGAATTCGAATTAATATCGACAGTAATCAACAGACAATTTGCAAATTTTCATGATAGTTAAGGATCTTTATCGGTTATGTTATATTTTTTCACTAACTACCCTGCAAAACAATAGTTGTAATTTTATCATAGATAATATGGTAGCGTACTTTTAGAACGCTGTACACGACATTCTAAATAAACTAACTCCATAAAAAAACTCATTTTTGCCACTACGCCCTAAACCCTTTTAGCTTATCAACCTCTATAATAATTTTTACATTACTTTATTAACTTATATGCAGATTTATGAAATCTTTCAGGTATACATTAATGATACATGGAGTTAAAGTTATTAAAATGTCACTTTGAAGAGCTTTTTCATAATACACCTACCTACCATTGAAAACGAATGTAAATGTTTTTGTTGACGAAGTCATTTTATCATTACGAGGTTGGCAATAATGTTTATCGCATTTTTTCATCATGAATATAGTATTATTTCCATGAATAAAAACCCTATTTTCCAACTGAGTGTCGGAAAAACAGTGACATAAAAATTTATCAGCCATCCAGATTACAAAACCACTAAAATGGAACTATAAAGGGTAAATTATATTATTAGGCACTCAAGTCAATAATAAATAGTAATATGTAGACTGTAGAGTGTTCTAAAGTACGCGTATATAGAAGAAGCTTAGGGTGGAGGTAGGCTGTTAAGATCCGCCATAAATACTGTACAATAAACTTTGCCAGTCATACGTAATTGTTTCCATTGAAATAAGACTACAATTTACAATAATTAATGGTGCTGGTTGTAGTTTTTGAAATTCAATTAAACCCTGCAAAAACCAAGCCATAATAAATTATAAATAGTTGAAAAATACCCGCCTATCTATAAAATATCTAAAATTATGCAATTAAATCATACATAACTTTGAATATTTTATAGAAAGAATATTATTTTTTTATCTATTATAGTTTGGTTTAGGCAGGGCTTAATGAATTAAAAAAAAATTAACCAACATAATATAGGTACGTAGGTAAAATGTATTCTTAATCCAACGAAACAAGTATGAATGAAAAAGTGTGCACAATTTTGTCGTATCGCCCAAAATATACCGAAACTATTACGGTTTGGCTTAGGTAGGATTTAATTTATTTTTAAAAAGTAACCAATTTACCGTGAGTAAATAATTGTAGTCTTAGTTCAATAAAAAACAAATACGTATGACTAATAAAGTTTAATGTGCACTTTTTATGGTGGATCTTAACAGCCTACTACCACCCTTCGCTAGTGATATAATATTGTATAATACATTACAACTATGAATGTATTATTCAAAAACTATACACACATACACATAAGAGATAACTGAATTTTAATGATACATATTATTTGTGAAAAGAAGAGTGATCTTTTAATGAATTCATATTATATAACGTGTATTTAATTGTAAGTTTCTCTTTAAAATAATTTTTAATTATTAAAAAAATGCCTTTATTATGTTTCTTTGTAATATGTATTGACATAAGTAAAATACTTTAAAATGTAAAATACCAATAAATTGTCTCAGGTTATAAGCTTAGTATTTTTCTTAGTATAGCCTCTGGTAGGCTGAAAAGCTACATATTTCACGATAATCGCGGGTCGGCCTTGATTTTGGCGCGTACCTACAAAACAAACTTATACCTACCTACCTATCATGTTTTTCAAAATTATTTTCATATTCATAAAAAAATATTCTTATATTTTTTTAACAAGTACTTAGTGTTTTTCATGCATGACATGATTTGTTTTTTTTCATATCCTGGCACCCTTGAGATCATATATATGACACTTAAAAAGATGTACATTCCGCTTCAGGAAATTGAAGAAATGGCGCCGCGATAGAAAATTCTACCTGAGTAATGTTATATTATAGATATTCTGTGAAACGGAAAATAACGTGTTCATGAAAAGATGTCAGAAGTCTATAATAGGTACATTTTCATCACGAAAAGTTAAATATATTGGGTACGAGAATGGCATATATTATTTTTTAACAAATTACTTTTAGTAGGAAGTTAAAATGGAAGGAGGTGGCAGTTTGTCAGTTTGAATAAGGGCGGTACTTAGCCTAGGGACGTCATTTCCACAATTTTATATCGTACTTAGTCAACTTCAGTGGCGTAGCAAGGGGCGAGTGAGTAGGGCAGCTGCCCCGGACGCAGTCCGGGTGGGGGCGCAAAAGTGAAGTTTCGTTCGTGTTTTATAATCAGAATCACTGGCAAAAAAAAAATGTGTTTCAAAAGAATTTAAACCCACGGTGGCCGCGCGGCTTAAGCGAAGCGAAGTAATCCTGGGTCTGGCAAGTACACATATTGTGTTTCAATTTATGTGTGAGTCAGGGTATGGACCTAACAGGTAGAGCAAGTGGCTGACATCCATTTCTCGTAGAAAAAACAAAATCTGTTAATACAAACCTCTACTCTGTGGAGGCCCATATGATTCTTTTAGGATCGGACATGGTCGGGAAGAATTAGTAAATAAATGTGAGCAGATTTAAACTTTTGAAAATAACAAAGAAAATGTGACAATAATAAAAAAATCTGTTAGATTTTCATGCTTAGTGAAATCTGTATCAAGTAAAAACGGAGCTTAAGATTGGCGAGCAGCTAATAATGGTGTGCTCTGGAATTCCGCCATCTTTAAGGTATTCTAGATTCTAATTTTTTCACCAAACATCAGTGTAGTATTTCCAGATCGTGGAAAATTTTAAGTGTAAAAATAGTAGATTATTTCCATTCGTAATTGGATCATATTTTTACGAAAAATGGATATTAACCACTTCCTCAATCTATTAGGTACATAATCTGACTCAAAACACAAATTAAAAACAATATGTGTATTTGCCAGACCCAGGATTCGAACCTGGGACCCACGATAGTATAAGCCGACGCATAAGCCGTTCGCCCATTGTGGACGTCAAATAGCTGAAACAGTGTATGGAAAATGTCATCCTTAATTGACCAAATTGTGGTGAGAAAGATCCTTCTAGTGATTACAGTAAAAATGGATGTTTTGGAAATGGAAATCTATAAAAAATGTTGACGATCAATTTAAAAAAATCTAAACACAGATGAACACAATATTAATAATTACAGATAGTATAGGTACAAGATTTGTCCTACGTAAGGGGCGCATGTTATACTACTGCCTCTGGTGCTAAAACACTTTGCTGCGCCCCTGGACAACGCTGACAAAATGACCCAAGAAACCGGACAAATCTAGGACAATAATGTATTTTTATTACGATATTTTATCATTCTTTTAGATTTCAATAACGTATATTGATATAATTTATTTATTCTGATATCATATACGTACCGATCGATTCACGAGCTAAAGATTTTTTTAACTTTATCTCGTTAATAATATTAATAAGTATGTTTTTTTAAACGTTGTTATCATTCAATTTTTCTCCTTCAAAACTTTGAAATATAATCTAGCAAGTAAATGCTACCTTAGTTAATAAATTGAAATATAATATTATTTACGAAAGGTGAGGAACGCACATTAATCACATGAGTTTGTATGTTATGAACACGTCTTTATTTCACTTAACTGATTGCTATTCATAGCCCGTGTCTACAAGAAAAACAATCACGTTTTTGCGAAAAATCTACATGAAAACAAAACAAAAATATATATTCCACACACTTTATTATAAAATTAACGTATCAGGTATATATTATTAGGTAAAAGTGAGTAGGTATTTGCGGAGGAATAGTCACAGAACACTAGCTTCTAAGACCGTGGGTCGTGGGTTCAAAATATCCTGGAAAATTCCCATCTTCAATCGAATTGCTAACAAAAAGAATTTATCGTAATAAAAACAAATATTTGACAATCAATCATAAATGTATGGATACCTCATACACCAGTGGCGAAGACTCCATACTAGGCGATTATTTAAAGCCTACCTTCTTATGAATTTTTTTTTTAATTGCATATTGACTCGACGGATTACAAAATAATCTGCAAAGGTTTAAAAAATATATACCACAGCGCGCCATATTATATCTTGACGTAAATAAATGTAGATTATTTGTCAAGGAATTGTGATATTTTTTCGTAGGGACTTTACGTCACGTAACCTCAGTCAGTCTATCGAATTGTATGAAATATGGTAGGCTCCTATCGCAGAGCCTAAAACCTTCGTGCATAATATTGTTGTCATGACTGCACTTTGTCCAAAATAATTATTAATTGGATAATTTCAAAAAATATTTTCTATGGCGTTTAATCGCATATTATCAAATTTACAGATTGTTTTTAAAAATAAAAGGAAATTTTATCTAATAATTTTTGATGTGTATAAATGTTTTGAAAAATACGTAATTTAAACTCATCGCTCAATTTTAAGTCGTCAGTGAGTTTTTTAAATTTCAACGTATTAGTGTGTCGTTGTCATTAGTGAGTATTCATCCGTAGTAATATCGTTTTATCTTTTTATTTCCCGTACCTGACAAGTGTGTTCTTTTTATCTGATCTCTACAGCCTACCTCTTTCCAAAAGTCACCCTTCGTCACTGTTATACACTATGGTCTGATCGCCAAGGGGGAGGAGGTGGTAATATCGAGTACGTGGGTATGGACCTGGTAGGGAACCGAAAAAAGTGGAAAGAGGTGAGTGAGCCCTCATCCAGTAGTGTACTGAAACAAGCTGATGATGATAAAGAGAATAAATTAGAATTATTTGCCAAAACGAGAAGACTGTTAATGCTAAAATTAATAATTATTAACTTCTAACATTGTGATAAAACTGCTAAAATTATAAAAGATATCTTTTTTGTAAAGAATCCATTAATATTTATTTTCCCTCAGAATAAAATTTACGTAGAAAGAACAGGACAGTAATGAAATATTACCCAAAAACAGTTTTTGATCGTCGTTTTTCAAGATTTACCCGAGGGTGGTAAGATGGTCCTCGACAGATTCGTAATTAACGGGAAAAGCTGAGTCAGAATCGGTCAAACAACCGTATGGGTTGACCAGGGAACTCAGAAGGGTTGACGATTAGACTAATTTATATCATTATTACCATAAGCCTGGTCCAATTCACTGCTGGTTGAAGGCCATGACAAGTTGATTCGATTCATCTCGGTTTTTTTGGCGTTCTGTTGCTAGCTTGCTACGTACTAACCGCGAAACTTGATTATCTCGTCGATTTTTATCTTAACGGTTTTATCGACCCAGCGCCCCCGGGGTCTACTTTTTAGACGTATTCCACACATTCGGTAATGTACTGAGTGGCTTATGAGGGGCGGTTCGGAAAGTCTTCATCTAACCGCGTCTCTTGACTACCATAGCCAACATCTGCTCTTTCACATCACGTTTTAATCTAGCGATGGAGACCTGGCTTGCAGCTCTCCCGATTGATAAGATGCTCACCTAAAATTAGATGCACCAACAAATGGTTATTGTCATGGTCCCCAAAAGAGGGGACTGACAGGGCTCTGGGCTCAGGAGGGGCCCGACGTTGTGGGTCAACCAGATAAGTGAGATAAACACACATCACAAAGAGTAAAAAAGTTGCCTGCGGTGCTAATGTGGTTATGCGATGCAATTTGGAATGTGTGTCGATACTCGACAATTGAATTATTCTTGTGCATGTATTAAAAAATATACTTATTACTTTTTTTCGATGATTTGACGTCGAACATCATTGGGAAAACGTTACTATATAGCGCCATACTGTCTTTAATCTTAGTGATAGGTAGGGGTGCCTACCAAAGATCCAGGCCTGGGGGCCCGCTTCGGGTGTAGTGGCCATAGTTATTGTATACGACAATGTACTACGTTGCCTCGTTACAGTGAAAACTGGCCTACCTTCAATTAAACCGGATTACGGATTGTTTGAAAATCAAGAGGCGCACAGTTTGACAATCGTCATTTTATTTTTATTTTGGCAAGAAAATCTTTACCTAACACATTGATTTTCCAGAAAATAGAAAAGCGCAGAAAAAATCACTACCTATTTGAATCACAGGAGTTCAGTAAGTAATCTAATTTGGTTTTTCCATGAATTTATAAAAACGTTCTCGCAAACAAGAACTAATATAGACAAGTAGAAAACAATGACTTCCTTACGTCTACTTAGTTTTCATTAGGTGGAAAGTGCCTAGATAGTTTTTATTTTATCGCCTTTTTTCGGTAGGTACCTACTATTTTTAGTTCAAGTAGAGAAAATATACAGCCATATTTTCGAGCAAGATTGTTACATTTTAAATAAAAAAAAGCTTTAGCTTATAGTATTTTTGTAGTATTAATAAATAAATATGATTTATCTTTTCTTTTAAATGATTTATTAAAATAAAGAATGGACAAAATGAAAAGGGAAAAATATACATACATCTAGCAATAATGTATACCACAAGGCAGTGACAAACGGTGAAGGTAGGCCGTGGAGATCCAACATAAATAGTAGGTATACAGTCAACTTGTTTTTATTGAATAAAAAATACAAATTGCAGATTGTATTAATTCAATAAACCCTGCCAATCGTAATTGACATTAGATAAAAAATGTTCTTCTATCTATAAAACTATGTCAATAAATGATAAATAATTTTCTATATTTTATAGATAGAAGAATATTTTTTATCAATTATGGTTTGGTTTACACCTACGGTGGGCGCGCGGCTTAACGTCGGCATAATAGCGTCGTGGGTCCCAGGTTCGAACCCTGGGTCTGTCAAGTACACAATATACTATTTTTCAATTTGTGTATGAGTCATAGTATGGACCTAATAGGTTGAGCGAGTGGCTGATGTCCATTTATCGTAGAAACAAAGTCTGTTAATACAAACCTCTACTCTATGGAGCCCCATATGATCTTATTAGGATCGGAAATGGTCGAAAAAAAATGGTTTGGTTTAGGCAGGGCTTAATCGAATCTTAAAAACAAATGTAAACAAATAAGTAAGTATGACTGACAAAGTGTATATAATTTTTGTCGGATCTCCACAGCCTAACTCAACAATTATTATGATTTAGTGTAGACAGGGTTTAATAGAATTATTTTTAAACCTGACCAATATCATCTACAAGTTGTATTAAAGTTTAATGTGCACTACTGATGTCACAGCCTACCTCCACCCTTCGCCACTGCTATAAGATGTGTAAGTTTAATAGACATTGCTCCAGTAGTTTTTAAGTTATAACCGAATAAACAAACATACACATAAACACTTTAGTTCTATGAATATTGTTATTAGTAGAATATACCAAAATGCCTAATTGAATGGAATTCGGTTCCAGGATTAGGATATTATGGGTCTTTAAAAATCCAATATACTTACTTAGTGAAATCTCACCCTCTCCGAGGAGAGATTACTAGCACGTGAAAGAGATAGGACGAAAATAATATTATAATTGATCCGTTAATTATGGTAGACTATACATTTACATGGCGGTGATGATTTAATTATTATCGCGGTCTAAACACCAATGTTTCAAACAGTCAGTAGGTACAACAGCTACAAACTGAACACACAATGGTCTGCAGCTCTCCGGAAAAATATGGATGGGTTATTATGATAAACTGAGAAAGCACGTCGAGACTTTTGTAGATACTGACATACGTAAACAGACGTCATATAGATAACGGATGGCAAACTGATGATATTAGTTATCAGTACCTACATACCTAATAATGATTTTTTTTTTTTTAATTATTAATAACCGTGTCTTTGCTTTTTCGTACAAGGTGGTTGTTAGTAATTTTGAACAATCACAAACACCCAGGCTTTGAGAAAAACACATAAATGTTTTTTGTCATGACCGGGAATCGAACCCAGAACTCTCGGGTGGAAGGCCAGCGCCTTACCCACTGCACCACGAGAGCCGCCTACCTAATAATGATTGGTATTGGATTTATTTATTGTACGAGAGAATTTACAAAGTCAATCAGTCAATCTACTGCACACCGATAATAATTGTTAGAACTACTTTTTTATGTAAGAACCACTTTAATCCAATAACCAATTATAATGTACATGTACCACTCATAAAATATATACGCACTATATTTTGAAAAGTGTAATTATCGCGTTGATGAAACATAAAATCCTAGATATACATTTGAATTTTCCTGTTTACTTGCCATTTAAGTGAAGTTATGTATATACATATACATATATAATACATCTGACGAGGTCAGATGAAAATAAAAATTGTTTTATTCTAAATCGGAACCGTTTCCTCGTGTCAAGCCTATCAAGCACCATTAGCGAGGGGTGCACGATTAGTCAATGCGCTCCCCAAAGGCGTAGACGTTTTAGGTGACATGCTATGTGCTTTGTATTCGAAATTTTATTTTTCTGTATAAAATTGTAGGCACTTATGTTTTTTTTTATTAATATTATATTCTTCTCTCTTATGAGGGTAATATTTGTTATAAGTTATAACTATAACGTAAATCTCATGATGGAAGGTCTTGAAATTAGATTTGTTATGTCCATAATATTTTGTTTTCTTAAATAAATAAGTAAATAGGTACACCTGGATATTTTCTTGTTATTTCATAACTCAAAAACTTTATGTACCTACTTATATACTTATATTGTTAAATATTCAACCAAATTAGTAAAGGTAATTTAATATGTTAAACATTACATCAGCATGTATGAGAATAATTTTGTAAGTATAATAATAATATATAATACTTAATAAATATTTTATTGGAATAACTGGCTCCAAGCTGAGTGCGCGGTGACAGAAAAAATATCAGAATACAAACATTACGAATTTTAATAAAGGCAATGTAATCATAGACGCCCTACATTTTTGAATGGTTCCTGGTCTGCTTAAGAAGTTCTGAAGATTTGGAATCAAGGGTTCAGGTTCCGATTCAATTTCCAGCTCTGCCTTTAACACAAATAATAAGCTTGCTCTTATGCCGCCATATTGCATGAGTGCTTTTCTGGCAGCTTATAATATATGTAAGGTACCAACACGTTTATGCGACAAGTCTTTTCAATACTTAGGTATGTGTACTTACTTTATTTATTTTTTTACCATATTTTGTTTTATTTATTGATGTAAAATCTCCACCCACTGCATGGTTACACTTATAACAGCGGCCGGCAAACTTTTCAGACTTATAGACGATATTCAATTTTTAGCTTTATGTTTTTCAAATTATTATTGAGACACATAATGCTAACATTCATAAAAATATTATATATTTTTTATATAAACCATTCCTTTTTATTGATTGTGCGACATCAGAATAATATTATTTAAACACATTGTGTGCGATAGACTAATAACAACAACATTAGTAATAAAAGAATACAACCCATTTTAGAGTATTCATTATTTTTATCATTTTATTGTCAATTAGAAGTTTTAAAACGAAGTATGTAGTACCTATTTAAATTTTCCATCTCTAAAGATCATTAATTTGCAACATAATAATCTTCTAACCTTCAAAATAAGTGTTAAAAATGTAATTAAATGTTCAAAACAAACAAAATAAAAACCGGTTTGATAATGTTGCAGTAAGAATTTCCTAAATTAATTTACTATTATTTCACAAGCATTGTGACGTTGCAACGATCGTTGTTAGCATTTCTCACTGTTCTGTTCAAAGAACTTTTAATATACAACATTTTTAAATTTTCTGTTGAATTATTACGCTCGATATCCTCAAACTTGTACTTGATATGAAGTAAATAAAAAACAAACAAATATAGAATACTGAAATGTCAATTTGACATTTCATTTTGATTTCCATTGTAATGCACGTATATATTAATAATTTAGTTGCTAGAACCACCCCCTTAGCAACCAATAATAGACTTTTACTTTTTACGGATTTTCTAATATAACTTTCCATTCAAAACAGAATTAAGTGAAAATGAATTCAATTCTGCTTATAGATGGCTTAAAGTATTAAAATAATGCATTGGCATCGTGTTCTGATAAATATTCAAAAAGTTTCAAATGTCTAGCTGGTCGGGAAGTTATTTAAAAATCGATTGCAAGATTTGTGCCGGACAAAGAACCACCGGACAAATAAGAATACGAGCTAAGAAAAACGTTGTAAAAAGTAGTCAAATATAAAGAATAAAGAAATAGACTGATTCGGTTTGATAGGTAAGTAACTAAAATTATGATTGAAACATAAAATATAGCATTTTTATTTTAATCAGTTGTATTGTTTTATCATTCATTAAGAATTTTATTTGTTATGTAATATTAATTATCTTAATATCCGTTACGTAACCGTAGATCATCTACGTCTGTATCTTATTCGTCTGCGAGATCTAAAGATCCCGCACAATATACAACTGTTTATTGGCGCACTCAGGATTTAATATTGGGTGGAGCCCAAGGAGGAGAATGTAAATTAGTCCCATAGGCTCTTTTTCTTCTTCATATAATTATTTCATTATTAATATCAAACAACCACCGGACAAACAAGAAGACGAACTAATAAAAACGTTGTAAAATATGTATAAATTTGTATTATTTCAATCATTAAAAATACAGAAATATTTAAAGTACCTACGGGATATGAAACAAACATTATATTTTATAAAACAAATCCGAATGAAAAAACGTTGTCGAGTAAAATAAAATGTTAAAAACAAAATACAATACAATTTATGTATCACTATCAGATATACAGATTCTGTCTGGCTGCTTAATGCGATCTTTGTTACTATTTTCCGTTGGCCAATTTACCTATATCCAATTTAAAATCTGAGGTGAAAATTCGAATTAAAGCGAGCAGTGATGTTCATCTGTCAGCAGAAAAGAAAATGTATTCTTTCTAAAACACGTGTCAGACAATTGCGTGTTTGCAAATGTAGGTACGTATATTCTTTTAAATGTGACGTTCTTCTTTGTGACTGTGACTGTTTCATTTTTTATTAAGATACTTCAGTGAAACGGCAAATAATTTTCAACTATATGCGCGACGAAATTTTGGACTCGCTGGCAGTCTGAGAGCGAGCGTCGAGGTGTCAATACGTAATTTTGTTTCGTGATGGCGACGGGGGTATTAATTCCTAAATCGTGTAAAGATGACTAAAAACGTTACCCATTTACTTTAAAAAGAAAACATGTCAGTGAATATATTATCATTTTTACTAATAGAACATACATTAAAGTGCCCACCACCACCCGTCATATATGCACAACCGTGGATATGCACGGCCGCTTTCTATGACGCTTTAAACGTGTCTGAAAGAAGCGATTTTAAGTGCTCATTCCGTCCCGAGACGGAGCCGCACGGGACTGATGCTGCAACCATGCACCGTAGTGCTTAAAGAAGAAAGTTAAGAGAGAAAATGTTTGTTTTTTGGACTGGCTCTGCTGTCCGCTGACGTTAGGCGCTTTGTGTACCCGCATACTGAGTGTCACGAATTGAAATAGATGAGTCTACAGAAGAGTCAGGACTATCCCGCTCCCCATACGACGCTGCAACTAATAGAATAATAAACAGAACATTAAATGGACGCATGTTGAATTTATATGACAAATTATATTTCGGTCGGCATGCGTCATTTGCACCCGCGACCCGCAATCCGCGCATCGCCTAACCACGATCTTTTTATACCATGCCTCAACTGAGGTATTTTCATTAATTCTAAAAATAAATGTTGCATTATAGTATAATTATTATTGATCTATTAAACTTACGAGTAGATAGTGAGCGAATTCATTCTTTTCCGAACTCCTCGCGAGTTCTTCCCTGATCACCAGCTTGGCCTTATCTACCTGTCCTCTGGTATAATACACGTGCATCAGCCAATTCTGGCTCTCCATTGGTGGGAGTCCACAGCTTTCTGAAACGAGAAAATAACCACAAAGAGCAGTTGAAGCCAAAAAAAACATATTAAGTACCTACCTACCTAAGGCCAATTTAACCGCCGCATAATGGTTACATGTAAATTGTACGTAAAACATTTCACCGTAGCACAGTTCGCCCTGAGCTTTCTTTCGGGTCTCCGATTTTATTAGATTCAATATGAACATTAATTCAATTTTCATAGCTAATTTTGGCAAAATACATGAATTCAAGAATGAAAACCTAATCTAACTTAACAAATAATCAAGTATATCAGCTATTTTTAAAATTAGTTTGCTGCTGGCTTCCTGTAAAGTGTAAACCGACAAGAACCGTATTTTATTTAGAAATGACTTTTATTTCAGTACTATACGACCCAAAGAGGTTGGACAGTCTTTAATATACGGCAATATAATATTTCCTATACAACATTTTATGGTGAAGTGTGATATGGCGAATACGGCGGGAATAATAATATTATCACCCACGGTGGCCGCGCGGCTTAAGCGTTGGACTATCACGCCGTGGGTCTCAGGTTCGAATCCTGGGTCTGGCAAGTACACATATTGTTTTTCAATTTGTGTGTGAGTCAGGGTATGGACCTAATAGGTTGAGCAAGTGGCTGACATCCATTTCTTGTAAAAAACAAAATCTGTTAATACAAACCTCTACTCTGTGGAGGGCCATAATGATCCTACTAGGATCGGACATGGTCGGAAAAGTATAAAAAATGGGTAATAAATTCTCCATTTGAGTTTTGACATATTATTATAATCTTATTTCTGCCACTTTCCACTCTACATTACGTGCGTATTCACAAGATAGAACTAAGCATTAGGATAGAAATTGAAAAGTAACTACTGTTTGTCTGTTTATTTGTTAAATCACATTTGTCGCGCATTCGTTGTTATATTATGCGCTAAGCCTAACTACTAACTAAGCTATAACTAGAGCAAGAGAAATATAACTTATCGCTACAGCATATCTACATCAAAGGGATTCGGTCACCCCCGAATGACATCACAAAAAGCCGCCCCTCTGATTAAAATATACACACACACATTTTAATTTATATTTAGTAGGTATAGCTGCATGTCAGAACTTTAAAGAATGTGATTGCATTAGTTGTTCTTTCAACGTAGGTATACTTAAAACAAAAAATCGAAAACACTTTTTACACTTCGAGCGTTGATCATTACACGTTATGCCCGGCATGCACATCTCCAGTATGTAATATATACATACATAATATGAATAATATCAAAACATACAATTTATATTCAAATACTAGCTATTATAATATTATATTAGATGCTATTGGTAAATGTTATTTTTTTATTAAGCCACTGGTACCTATAGTGGATCTTTGACTATGCGCAGATGAGATTTCTTCAAGTCCGCAACAATTAGGCAGGACGAATGTGATTACTGTTACGGTTTTTATTCTCGACCGTAGCACTTACCTACATCGAGCTGATTCCATAGCTTTTCTAGTATGTCTTGTTTTACGTTAAAACTATTAAAACTCACGATAGTTTAGTAATATATTTATTGTACATAATTATTTTTCCAATAAATACGACTCTATCGTGATTTATCCTAAGATCTAAATCGTCTAAAATACTAGTTTTTTAAAAAAAAAATCTAAGTCTGTGGGTATTATCTATTCCAACAACAATATTATAATAATAATGGATTTAAATTCAAATTCCATCAAGTACCTTCAGTCGATAGTATTAATAATATAATAATACATTTTTATTGATAGATTTCATTTCCCAGGGCAATTTCTGTATTCGAGTATATTTATTGTGGTTATTTAATAGGTAGGTACCTAGTGTAATAGCATATGTAGGTATATAATTATTGTTATTGTTGGTTTGGTCAAAACCTAAACTCTGGCCTAAGCTTATCCGACGGATGTCAGATACATGCGGTAGGTATTGTTTTATTTTGGTATTATTCATGTGAAGAAAAAAAATGTTTTTAAATTACCTATGCAATATTTTTTAGGCTGATAGGTAGGTAGGTATTATGTTCATTGTGGTAGGATACCACAAATAAAAATAAAGGCTGGCGCATTATTTACTATCGTTGTCTGTGGTGTAAACAAAGTGCGTATTATTTGAAATGGAAGCCATCGGGCGTATCGTATCGACTGCTAATCGAATAAACATCGTTCACTTCCGGTGCATGGAATTATATAGGATACGAAATGACAATAACATAGTCAATAGTGCATCCAGTGCAGTAGATCGATATAGGGGTGTATTCTTGAACATAATAATATGTATAGGTACATCATCATCATCGGCTATGATCGATGTACTGGTGGATGAAAGCCTCCATGGCTCCTTCCACTGTTCTCGGTCCCTAGTTAGTCGCTGCCGTGTGCACCCGCCGAAGTTGGTGAGCTCATAGATCTAGCAGGTTTTAGGCAGATGATAGCTGTCCACTCACCGAGCGACATATTTCATCAGCTTGGCGACATCTATCATGACGTGTACTCTTGTTCTTGTTATTAACTCTTGTCTGCCACTTTATCCATTAGTTTATTTTCTGACCTTTGCGCGTTATGACGGACATGCACTTTCCCACGCTACGTTGAACTACTCGTGGTTTTTTGATTCCTCTTATAGTAAGGATTCATGTTTCACATTGACTGTAGAAAGCAAAAATTTAATTTAATAGCAAATTATTTAAATTGTAAGTGGGTGATAAGAATCCTGGTTAACAGATACGTGGGTAGGTATTTATTCATATTCACTATTCCTTACATTCAAAAAAGAACTCTTTATAGTGTACCCATTAGTAGTGACGGGTGGAGGTAGGCTGTTAAGATCCGCCATAAATAGTGCATATTAAACTTTGTTAGTCATACGTATTTGTTTTTATTGAACTAAGACTACAATTATTTACAGACAGTGTTTGTTAGTAAGTATTTAAAAATCAATTAACCCCTGTCTAAACCAAACCATAATAGTTTTGGTAGTAGGTATACTTTGGGCGATATAACAAAATTGTCCACACTTTTTCATTCATACTTTCGTTGGATTAAGAATACATATTATTACACATATTGTTGGTTCGATTTTTTTTAAAACATTAAGCCCTGCCTGAACCAAACTATAATGGATAAAACATATTATTCTATATATAAAATATCCAAAGTGACGTATGATTTAATTGGATAATTTTAGATATTTTATAGATAGACGAGTATTTTTTGACTATTATTTTTATTATGGCTTGATTTCGCAGGGTATAATTAAATTTTAAAAACTAACTACAACTATCTGCAATTTGTAGTCTTGGTTCAATGAAAACAAATACGTATGCCTGACAAAGAAGAGTGTGCACTATTTATGTCTAATCTTAACAGCCTACCTTCACCCTTCGCCACTGGTACCCATGTAGGTACATGCTAATAATAATATTTGTACCCCACTGAATGTCAATTCTATTTTTGAAATTAGACGCGTAGCTATCAAATTTTCTGTCATAGTGAGTGCTTTGATTCAACAATCTCCGTAGGTAAATAATTATCAACGAAAACTATTTTGAATTTATTTCGATGGCGAGCATAATAATTGGGTATGGGAAGGTAAGAAAGATTGTTCAATTACACAATAATTATTTATTAACCGTGCATTTAGGTATATTGTGAGCGTTTGGTGAATATTTTGTTTTTGCACATTATCCATTTCAAAATAATGGTGTCAACAAAATAATATTATTATGTTAGGTTCTGACCTTTATTTGTCGACGATCTTCTCGGTGACGCATAATGAAATCCATTGCTAACTGATTGTCCAGCGACTTGATTTGCATCCATTCAATATTACAATAAATTCGACGCCAATATTAAAATTTAAATCAAAACGTCACCTAATTTTATTTTTGTGTACAACACAGTCCGTTGTCATGGTAATATGGAAAATTTTCGCATTGTTCCAAACCTCACTCAAGACAAGAAAACTCAAAGCGACATTTGATGTGGTTTGCAACATTTTAAACAATACGAACGTCACCGTTGTTAACATGGCGGACTTTAGTTTTTGACATTTGCATTTTCGGCGCAATGACGTATATCTCCGACGTGACACATTATTGTTATTGTTGTTATATTAGTACTTTCAATTAACAGTCGTCCAGTTTTTGTGTATAATTTTAAAGCGAACTCCGGCCATGTACGTCGGCCGCGAACTATATTTTATTTTACACGTTTGACACATCAAAAATGTATCGATAACAATCGAGATTTCGGAGTAAATCGACCGACAATATAAGAGCATTATTTTGTTGAATGACATCGATTTGAATTTTAGAATATTACCAGATTATGCCTGAAGAAGTGAAAAATGTTTGACGGGAATCCGGCTAATAATTGATAATGTAAACTGATGTTTACATCGTGATGAACAACGATTCTAAGGACATTGATAGTAACATGCTGAATAAAACGCAACGCCTGGTTTTGGGGCTTCTTGTACTGCTTTTGGTGGATATAATTTGGGTATCATCGTCGGAGTTAACAAAGGTTAGTATTTAAAATTTATTATCTTTTCAACTAGGTACCTACCATACTTCTTTGAAATACATAGGTACCTACTTATACTTATTTTATTAAATGGCCGTGTTAGAAGCATCTTATCAGACTATAATTATTAATCATCAGGTGTGTGACACAGGTGCTTATCATAATAATATAATCCCAGACGTGTCATAAAAGTGTATTTTATTTGATAAAATGTCTTACACTAGCAGCTGTTTTGGTGATTTTTATGAAAATTGTCCATGGATTATTAATTGTAATAATCTCAACAGAATAATTTTGGAAATGCTTGAAATACAATTCAAACAACGATCAGTCCTTGACTACTTAGTCCAGACAAATATAGGTAGGTACATAATATTAATATTATGTCTGCATCCAATTTATACACTCGATTGCTACACAAATGCACATTGTTAACATACATAATTCGGAAACACCTTAGAAACATATTACAGTACTCTCTCAATAATCCGCCACCCCATAAACCAGAGAAGTCTAGTGTCTAATTAGTGAAAGTAGCGGATTATAGTGCATACCTGCAAAATATGGTAAAAATTAAAACAGGTATTTCGTAAAAATAGTTTTTTTGAGAAATTTGTATTAGCAAATTACGGTTTTATTTATAATCAAAATCAAGTAAGTATTTACTAAATTATACATATTTACAAACTAAGTTTATATCAAGTATTAACAGTAAATCACTAGACACAACCAGTTGTTCAGTGAGGCAGATATTCATGAATGGCTTATGATTCCTGGCTTTTCCAATGACCTATGACCAAAAGCTTCATTTTGTGTGTCCCAGTTGCATTGGAGCACGACATAATTGTGATGCGGTCCTTGGGCACTTCCTCCCTGGTACATTACTTTCTTCGCGATGAACGTATGTTTTACGAAGGAGAAGTTTCCAAAACAAACCCGTCTCATCTGCGTCGTATACTTGTACGCGGCAGACTATTGAATTCGACAATTGAATACCGGCGAATTATAGAGCTAGATTTTGTGTTTTCAACTAGTAAAAATAATGGCGGATTATAGTAGTTGTCGGATAATCGAGCGGCGGATTCCTGAGAGTACATATATACATTATTAAATCTTGTGAATTAGTCATTGAATAAAGATAGGGTAATAGTGCCGCAGATGCCCGCATGAGCTTTTATAACTTACTTTTTAGACCAAACCCAACATAACCTAACCTTACCTACACCAACCTAATCTAACCTAACATAATCGTAGTGTGTGATAATGATGCATCAAAATGTATGAAAATATCAAATTTTAAAATAACAATAATTATTGGATTGAAAAGCATCAGAAAAAGGTATTTAATATAATTGTCTACATAAAATAAACTGTTTCCGTAAAAAAAATATATAAAAACTCATGCGGGCATCTGTGGCACTATAACCAAAGATAGTTTATTGCGTATTGTTAAGGCTAGGGGTTCGCGAGTCCGAAATACAAGAACTTGGGGGGGAGAACGGCTTACATTTTGCAGTGGATGATTACAGACTGCGTACAGTTTACAATATGCAAGTAGTTTAATTTAACTTTTCAAGCGTTAACGTCAGTCTGATGTCTCTAGCGAGATGTTGGATCCGACATCCCTTATCTGCGAGCTCAGGTGAGTGGCAAGTGACTATATGTCATCGCCACCACTTTTCGCTCATCGATAGTTTTCTCCTTTACCCGAAGCTGTTTTGGCAGACGTGCTACATATATCCTATTCTCAGAAACGTTTTACTGGTACAACATTTTGTCTCTGCAGGTATTCTGTTATTGTACCTACAGAAACATAAAATAAATTCATCGTATTTAAATTGCACCCAACTTCTGGTTATAAGAGTGTCGGATGCCAGTTTCGGCCTAATCCCCAAAGGGGGGTCAATTTGGTGGATGTGAGTCTGTATAAATTATTTGAAATCCAATACATGCCCACACCTGCATACACATTGATGTTCTGTGGGGGTAGGCAGGTCATGCGTTGCATAGGGGCGGCGAATGAAGGATCGAATTTCCATGTGGTGATTTTTTATGAAGTCTGCTTCATGAAAAGACGATGCTTCATTAGGAAATAACGACATCTCCGTTGAAAAAATAATCGAAGCATTAAAAATCCTTACAATCTAATGATTGTTGTAAGTACCTATTGTAATAGGTACACGGTTTATCGCACTGGAAATTTTTTCACAAGAATGCCTCCAAACCTGTCAGCGCCACATCTCTGCGTTCCTAAAACCACCATTGCTTGAAACTTCTTTTCGTGGAAACACTCTAATTCGCAACAGATGGAGTGCATGTCAATTCAATGTTTTTGATGTCTGTTTAAGACTGCTGAAAATATATAATACAATAGATAGGGTATACATTTTATAACGCACTTTTTTGCACTGACACTGATACGCCTCTTTGTCTGATTAGTTCCCATAAAATTAAATCAAATAATGATATTCACTTGTATTAATATATTATGTACCAACAGATAATGTACGTAACAAAAATATTTTTTTAATATATCACATCATTTTCATCCTAGAGCTGGAGTGCAAAGTTATGAAGCGTATACTCTTAAGTAGGTACATAACCAATTTGCAGAAAATTTTAAGCTAAAACTAAAAGAAGCCAGCATTCTAAGTCTGCTTTAGGGTGGCACTTTGCCTGGCCCTTTCTATGCCTCATGATATTACTATGGCAGTATCTGTCAGGCCGCAGATTTTTAATGACACTTTAAATGTAGAGCAAAGCTCTTACTGCGATCACTGTAATACCGATAATTTGTGGGTTGGTTTTTCATAATTATACAAACAGATGTCACTGTGTGTTTAATTTTTTAGATTATGCAAATCAATCGACAGTGGCTAGTAATGTCGGGTGAGATAACTCGCGAAATTTGTATATTCGGCTTGGCGATCACGGCCTCATAGAGAGAGAAAACTTGCTGACGGCATAGAACCGGCTAGGGATGCCACTGTGCATACATGAAGTGTTTTAAAATTACATGTGCTTAGTTTTGACAGTCCATTCTCTGTGTAGGAATATGAATTTGGTATTTCGTTACCTTACTTTGAAAATGTTCTAATTGCACTTGACCATGTTTTGAGCTATGAGCGTTTGAAATTTAGAATGGTCATATTTTCAATATAAAAAGACATGTAGATAGAACTGCTATACTGCTAATTTCCATATTTGACAATAGATGACTCTGAAATGAACGTATATGATAGAATATGGCTAATAGAACCTTTTCACACCAAAAAGTCAGTTAGAACCTTTTCAAATTAAGGTAACGAATTTTCTGAAAGATCTAAATATGGAACTCTCATGGCAGGTTTTACAAATTCAATAACGACGCTTTGTTCCTATATTAATTTTGCAGTACATTTACCACAATGAGAAATACGAGAAACCATTCTTCAGCACCTACGTGAAGACGTCGATGTTCACGCTGTATTTATTTGGCTTGTGCTTCTGGCCGCCATGGAGAGACCAGTGCAACCGACCCCCCGCATACATGGTAAGTATTCTTTGAACGATCCTTTATAAACTTCATCTTTTAGGCCATCATTATCATCAACACTACAGTTAAATGTAGGTATTGTCTATCTCTAGGAAACATCTCCACTTTATTTTTCCTTCTTCCGACCAAGCTTCTTTCTACACAGTCCCAACAATCTTTAGTCTAGATTTCCTGAAATTTATATTTTCCTTCCGGCGGCTTTTTGGGTGTTTTCTTTCCTTGGCCCAATGGAATCGCACCACTTGAATATCTACCATTCTTACATGTTTCGTGCATCAAAAATGGCCAGAACCTATGTTAAATCGACTTTTAAAATGTAAATGAATATAAAAAATGTCCAAAGTCAATATTGCGCCATAACACATCTTTCGTCTGAAAGACTTGTAAGATCATGACTTATTATCAAAAACGGCCAAACTAGTATAGAACTAGTATAGTCAATATCAAAAGTGGCTGAGAGCTTATTTTAGATGTCAAATTGAGTTTTGTTAATGAGGAAAGGTTATTTCAATTTCAATTCAATTCAATTTCAATTTATTTATTTTTAACATATTGTGGACATTACAAATTATAAGTTTAAGACGTTCACAACATGACATATAGAAACAAAGAAGTATACTTAAAACAGTAAGTGTTACATAAAAAAAGAGATAGATAGTATGTTATTAAACAGTAGAAATATGTACATACAAAAATATTAATTAGATAGGTACAAGGAAGTACACCGTATGAGTTAAGCAGACCCTATTTTAACAATTTATAAAACAACGTCCACCTATACTCATCCTCACGTAGGTGGAATATATCAACACCCGAAGCAATTTCGTTGAACATAGTTATCGCCCTCCCAATTGGCATTACCAGTGGCAGGTTGGTTCTGCACCTTGGGAGAATAAACAACTGATGTTCTCTATTTCTAAGATAGTTATCAGTGACACACAGGTCAACACTGCCCAGAATGGCAGAGTTCTCATTTATACCTCGTATAAGTCGAAAAAAATACGTAGCTAAATAAAGATTTCTTCTAAATTACAAACTGCAGTATGTAAGCATGCCTAAGAGAAAGTCAGTTGGATAAAGCCACGGATAGTATCCGTACAACCTCAAATAAAGGAGTCTCAAGAATTTCTTCTAAACCCTCTCCACCATAAGGCTATACTTCAACTGATGCGGTGCCCAAACAATAGACCCACTCTCAAGTCTGCTTCGAACTAAAGAATTAAATAAAATTATAGTATATAGTATAAGTTATAGTATATAAAGAAAAATATAATACTTAAATATACATTGTCAAAAGTATAACTACAGTTTTTCGCCCTTCTTGTAAAAAACATCAAAGTCCCTTTGGCCCACTTTGATACTGGGCGCCTCAAATAATAAAATCATAGAAGCCTCTGATGTAACATGTCTTTTTTTTAATATGACCATAATACCTCCAATATAATATGCGTCATCATAATAATTATCTGAGCTATAATATAATATAATATGACAAATTGCAGTTTTTTGTCTTTCCTGTAAAATGAAAATTTTATTACATCAGAGGTTTTAAACAGCTCAATGATGATTTAATCGTTGATTTCACTGTTTCGAAATGCCTGTGATATGGAATAAATACATGCTTTGTTAATGATTTGCAAATTTTTTTTAAACAAAAGGTTTTTTACTTTGGGCTCATTGGCCCACAGGGATTTCTCCTGTCGCTGGACCAATCCTCATATACATTTGGTCCTCATTATCTCTTCTTCTTCTTCGGCCATATCCGCCCCTTAGTTGTAGCATATGGACACCACGAGGCGCCTCCAAGAATCCCTGCGGCTCGCCAGTCTTCTTGCATCGTTCCAGGTCAAACCAACATCCCGTAGCTCCGCCGTATACACTCGATAGATAGTATTTAACGGCCTTGTCTGAGTATTCGTTATCCGAGTCCCCGCAATTCCGAATTTGCAGAAAAATGCAAAAAAACTATGAAATCAATCTTCTTAAGACAATTAGTCTGTCAGTTAGAGAACGAATTGATTCAATTGTGACTGAGCTTACTGATGACTTCATTATCTATTAATGAAGTGGTCAGTAAGTACAAGTGACAATCGTTTAATTGATATTTGTCTTTTTAGCTTGTAGATCCTAATGCTGAAGATGACAACTTTTATACAGATATAAATATGAGTTTGGTAAGTAAATTAACTCAATTATTATTGTACATACTATCTGAACTGTTTATAATATTCTTAAAGTTTTGTTAGTGTGTACCAAGTCTTAGTAATGATAATGTTATAATTAAACAATATCAAAGAAGTTAGTGTTCTACTTCGTACATCGATATGTTCCTTATAGATAATATTTAGGGCCTGATGCATAGATTGTTGATGTTATGTAAAACTAACCAGTTAAGAACGCTATGCATAGATGGAACTGGAATAATAGATTAGCCTAACAGTGAATAACGAGAGAGCGACTGCATGGAAGCTCACAGTTTTTGCATTATCAAAAAAAATCTAAATTTTAAGAAATGTACGAAATAGTGAATTGTGCGAAAGTAGAACGTTCGAAAGTCTTGGGCCGCCTGTAATCAAAAATTGATAGTTAAAATAAACTAACTTAAATGTTACTTTATCAGTGTTTTAACTGTAAATGTAAGCACAGCGGATAAAGTATTCCCAGTATCATTTATTTTTATTATTAAAATGGCAACATGCTCTGCGTGTTTAGTTTAATATTATTAACAAAATTCTCCATATGCTTGAAAATTATTCATTCCTTTTTGCTTGGTGTTTGCGTAGATAATCGGTAGTCAATTCAATCTTGCTATGTCTGAAACTATATTTATTATTTCGATTTACAAAATTGATCATTGTGTGTAGAGCGACTCGACATTTGTGCCGGTGAGAACTCCCGAGAGGGAAGCCGCAGCAGAGGTGTCCGGTACCGAGAGTGACGAGTCTTCGCAGCGGGCTGTGAGGTTCAACAAAGTCGCTGAGGTAATAAAATTATCATAAATCATAAAATTAGGTACCCATCTTGTAATCTGTATTTCGATTCTCCTACCATTATCAAAACTGCAAAGATAAATAATGTGCGACTGCTCAAGTAGGTACTTTACTTCCAGAAATAGATGATTCTTTTGATTCATTTTAGTATCAGTGAATATACAGCTGAAATAATGTAGATCTGAATTTCTGGAAGCATATTGGCAAAATTTTGTCTCAGATACGACTAATTGATTGCAAGGTTAAGATATTGTGTATGTAATGATTTTGAACAAGTAATAATGATTTCAGCACGAGATTCGCACCTCGGGTTCAATTGTCATTGATCTATGACACCAATTATACATGATATTAATCGTTCAACTTTGTAGTGTTAATTTAGCTTTAGATTCACTTCTAAAACATTTGTCTTTTCCAAGTATACATTTTTTCCTCAATATTATCGCCATTTTGCATCGTAGGTTACTGCCAAAACTATCAAATCATGTTGTGTAATTGCAATTTTAAGTTTGACTTGCCCTCTAAAATCAGGCATAATGCTAATTTTTATGTGCATGTTTTATATATCGGATGACCTTCAATTTTTTTCTAGCATACATATTATTTATATATAGGCACATAATCCATTGTTAATTCTAAATTCCTAAATTATCTACTATCCAACTTTCGGCAGTAACCCCACGAAGCGTTAATTTCGAAATACTGAAATGTCCACAATTCAAGGGTAAATTACATTTTTGTCTTTCAGGCGTAAATGGTTGATTTCTCTTTTCTATTGTATTGTATTTTGAAATTGGAATAATAATGCCCATTTTTATTGGCCAATAAACTATTAAGGTATATTTAGGCAATAACTATTGAGTTGAAACACAGGATTGTTTTTACAACATTTAATCTCTTATATTCTTACGTAATTTAGATTAAGTTAAATCCATAATAGTACCTATGTTTGTGAGTTTTTGAACATAGGCAATCATCTGCTAAATTGATGGTTAATAAATATAAGCAAAAAAAGTACATAATGAAATGGACTAGGTATATACTTATATTATCGGTTCTGTGCCAAAGCGAACATGTTCGCGGATATGGCCGGGTGTACAGTGCCGGCCATACAAAAAACGCAGACTTATTCGCCTGTCTTTGAAGACAGAATGCCAGTCTCAGGCGTTTGTTTTGAATAATTTAAAATTCGGAAGAATACTGGCCCAATAATGAGACATTTAGCATATGATTGGTAAGTGTTTATGATAAACTTTCAATATTATATTTCAAAAAAAATAAAATAATAAGGTTTATTTTTGCTAAAAAATTCGCGGCCTCTAACTTGCCGCCATACAAAACCTCCCGGCACAGACTTGTGAAGAGATGGGCTCAGTATCAGTGAGGTTAGGTTGTTTTTTAACCATTCATCTTTTATTTTATAAATATACCACATTAGCGTGAAGTTCAATAGTTTTGCAAGAAAACAAGACGGTCCGGTCCGATGGCCGTTCAGCGAGAGAAAGCAACGCAATATTGTTGATATAAATACCTTTAAAATTGCCTTGATTAATTGGTGTGTATAGCATCTATGCAAGTTCATGGTAAAATTATAAATACCTTTAAAATTGCCTTGATTAATTGGTGTGTATAGCATCTATGCAAGTTCATGGTAAAATTGTTCCACTATACCTTGGTGTCTACGATTTAGCTTTTATTCGAAATCTCCGGTATTGTCCTTTATTTTGAAAACAGTATTTCATTTCCGCTGACCTTGACAAAAAATTCATGAAGTCACAAAACCAGTTGGTAGGTCTCGCTATCTGGATTGAAGGGAAAAGAGTTTCAATTGGCTTAGCAGTGCCAGCCATAAAAGAAATATTTTCACATATCACAATATGTGTGTATACACATATTCGCAATATTCTTCAGTTAATATTTATGTGCATGATGCAGTCTGGGTGGATCCGCTAAATCCAAAACTGTTTGAAACTGGATAATTGATGATATAAGGAAAAGGGCCCCGACATTTTAATGCATTTACCTAGTTTTATTATTAATCATGTCAACATTGAATTACAATATAAATATTGTCATCCATGAATAACACATTTGTTTTACGATTTTCAGACTTGTATATGAGGATTTGTTGTTTTAATGATATTATCGTATTGTGTTAATGCCTAGGTGCGGCACATGTCAGAGAGTTGCGCAGCGGAGGCGTTACTAGCGCGACTGTCTCACGCTGCGTCAGTTCGTGCCGGAGAGGCTGCTCGGAGGAGCGCTGCTAAGCTGAGTGCCAGGCGCCAGGCTAAAGTCGCGCTTTGCTTTTGCTTATTTGTAAGTTAACAGTCTATAGATTCACTATTAATCATATTTTACATTCTTCCATGAGTTTAATTAATTCGGGCAGAGATATAGACAAGATTTAAGATCTATAGAATTCAAAGTCCGGGAACAGCATTATACATTCACTTCTGATTATAGTTGAAAATGGAAATAGTATTGAATCCATTAATCATGAGAACTCTAAACCAAAACCTCTTAAAAGTCAGTCAAGAGATTCTACCGTTTTTTTTTTTATTCTGTACTATTTTTATTATTACAACGTTTTTCTTAGGTCATATTCTTATTTGTCCAGTGGTTGTTTGTCCTGAATAATGAAATGTCATTTCATATTGATTTCCATAGTAACGTACGTATATATTTAATAATTTAGTTGCTAGGACCCCCTAGCAACCAATAATGGTGTCGAAATAACTTTTAATACAAAGCAGAATTAACTGAAAATGAATTCAATTCTACTTAAAGATGGCTAAAAGTATTAAAAGAATGCATTGGCATCGTGTTCTGATATATTCTAAAAGTTTCAAATGTCTAGCTAGTCGGGAAGTTAGTTAAAAATCAATTGCAAGATTTGTACCGGATAAACAACCACCGGACAACTAAGAATGCGACCTAATAAAAACGTTGTAAAAATCGCATACGTTATTAATGTATGTACATAGATACATAATACTGAAATGTCAAAACAGCTGCGAAAACTAATGTTTATAGCCGCTATTTTTGTCCATCAGCGTATTTTTCGACTTTCTGGAACCCATTTGGTAGATCTTAAAATGAAAATAATTTAAAATATTTTTCCTTCTGTTTTCTAGTGGTTCATAGCGAACTACACGTACCAGGCGTCTCTGGCTGCGACGGAAGCAGGAATCGTGACCGCCTTATCGTCCTCTTCGAGCCTCTTCACGCTGGTCCTGGCGGCAATCTTTCCTAGTCAGCCTGGAGACAAGATAACTCTCTCCAAGGTCATCGCAGTCGCCGTTTCCATCGGTGGAGTGGTAAGGCAATTTAAAAAGAATCCTTAGAATTTCCGATGAAGAGAAAGATGCTTATTTGGTACATTCAAACACATTTTAGCAAAACTAATGATGTTTTGTTTTATGGCACTCTTAAGGGAGTTTTACTTAAGATGTCATGCTAATTACTAAGATAAGCCATATCAAACAAAATATTAAGTATGTATCCTGATATATTGAAGTAATAAAAACAGTACCTAATCAAATTTTTGGTTTTTGTAAGTTGTGATACTTAGAACACAATTTAAATAGTTTCTTATAACAAAATTTTATTTTTAATGTACAATATTTTGATATTAATACTATCGACCAAGGGTATTGGAGGAACTGATTTAAGTTTTTTACAATAAAACTAACCAATACCATCTGTAAATTGTAGTCTTTGTTCAATAAAAACAAATTTGTATGACTAGCAAATTTGAATGTGCATTATTTATGGGGGATCTTTACAGCCTACCTCCACCCTTTGCTAATGGTACCTACTATGTAATAACAAATGACAATCCATAATCGATAAACTGAAAGTATCAATCACCAAAATGATCTAAAAAAATTTGATCCACTGCGTATTTCCGATGAAATAATGGTTGGTAGTATGAAGAACTCTCCCCCAAACTTTTTCGATAGATAAATGGCAATGTATTAGAGATTTGCTGTGGGTAGTGTGGAATTTTTAATAGATTCACAAATTAAACCACATAACCGCATTACATACATATATCTCAGTGATGCATATGTATATATTTTGTTTCTTCTAGTCACTAGTCAGCTTGTCGGACATGAATGCCGATTCGAAGAAACTGCCGATGGGGGCGATCCTAGCCATCGTGAGCGCTTTCTTTTACGCAGCCTACCTCGTCTTCCTCAGGAGGAAAGTGGATCACGAAGACAAGATGGATATTCCATTATTCTTTGGTATGTATATTGTTTATACTTTTTATACGAAAAGCAATATTTTTTAACCTAAAGGCTCATTTACACGAGTCACTGTGGATGATCATCGCGGATGATGCTCCGCAGGGAATTCGATTCAGGCATTCACTTTTTATTTACATGTGTCACCGAAAGTGAAATACTTGATTCATTCCAAAATGGCGTCAAGTGAAATAGGGAACACAGAAATCAGAAAAACGGCAACCAAGAACCACAAAACAACACTTTGTTTATGACAGTCAGTATGTACTATCAAATATGATGTGGACTGCAGGAAAATCTATTTAACCGGTTTGTTTTCAATTATTCAAAATGACAGTTTACGTACCTATGTAAATATTATGACAGTAATCAGGGTGCAGTGCGCATGCGCGGAATCATCCGCAGTGATCAAAAAGTGATCCAAAGTAGAACAAGTTCAACTTTATTCACTTTTGATTCCAGGTGATCACTTTCGATGAGTCGTTGATGAATGTGCATTTACACGGGTCGCTGCGGATGATTCCTCCGCGATGATCGTCAAAAGTGAACCATGTAAACCCAAACATAGAAAGACAATTCGATCCGTTGGGTCTGTGGTCTTTCTGCATTATACCCAACATGCACTTCTCCTGTGGGGTTAGATTTGATTCCCAGTGAGGTTACACTAGAACTATGTGATTTTTTCAAATCCAGATTGTTTCTGTGATTGTTTCACGGCCACTACTACACTACTGTCATTCAAACTTTTCATACATATGTATATTGCCGTTTTGTTCGCAGGTTTTGTAGGGTTATTCAATATGCTGTTGCTCTGGCCGCTGTTCTTTGTGTTCCACCTGACGTCGTGGGAGGTGTTCGAGTGGCCGACTCGACAGCAGTGGGCGTGGCTGCTCCTCAACGGGCTCGTGGGGACAGTCCTGTCCGAGGTGCTCTGGCTATGGTTAGTTCAACGATCATTAATCTGTCCTTAAGGGTGAGGTTGATAAGTAGGGAGCACAGAACAGATTAATAAATAGAATTCAGATAGGTTATACCAGAATAGGTAATATAATAGGTTGGATGTCAGCCACTTACATCCATTTCTCGTAAATAACAAAATTGTCAATACAAACCTCAACTCTGTGGAGGCCCATATGATCCTATCAGAATCAGACATGGTCGAAAAAAAAAAAAAAATACCACAATACATTACATTTTGAAGCATGGTTTTGACTCTGAGTGTCCTACGAAAATGAATCACGGTGTTATGGGTGCGATTTCAAAGCGCTGTATACCTATAATGTGAAGAACGATACATGGATCAACGAAATATAAATATGTATGTGGAAGAGCGTTCCGTAGATCACTACCGCTAAAGCCTAAAACGTCTTCATGCCATGATAATAGTGGCAGGTCCACAGAACAGATTAATAAATAAAATTCAGATAGGTTCGCATAGTTTTGAATGTGTGAGTGTCCTATGAAAATGAACCACACCATAGACGTGTAATAGTGTGTTGCAATCTTCAAATACACCATCATTGAATGAGCGTCAGTGCATAAACCAAGAGCAGTTATCAGAATGAAGGACAAGCTTAGAATGCCGTATTTTTGACATAAGTTTAAGTTAATCCCATATTCTTCCACACTCGAGATCGGTTGCCTGTTACTCCACACCCGTTAGGTATTTCAGTTCCCATTAATTCTGTGTTCCCTGGTAGTATCTTGGTAGTTCTCTGATAGTTCTGTGTTCCTTATTTCCAAGTTTATACAATTTTTCATAATCAAATAATAAATAATGGCTCCAAAGAAATTGGCCTATTATACTAGAGGGAGGTTTCAAACTTTTTGCTTCCGACGTCAGGGTTATTTAAGCAAGTAATTTGTTAAAAAGGTGTTCCTTTCATTGCAGGGGATGCTTTTTGACGTCGTCGCTAATAGCCACAATCTCGATAAGCCTGACAATCCCCATGACCATGATGGCGGATGTCATCCTTAAGAGGGTGTCCTACTCGCTGCTCTTCTACGCGGGCTCGTTGCCCATGGTGGCCGCATTCTTCGCCGTCACGTTGCTGGCGCACCGGGAGAATTGGGATCCCGCCATGGCACTTCTACGGAGACTCCACAACGGGATTTTGAACGTCACGTCGCGGAGGACTCTAAGGTTTGTTTTATTCTTTTATATATTTATCATGCTCAAAATTTTTGGCTTTTGATTAACATTTTGTCTATTTCCATGATACCTTAAAATATAGTCTTGTCTGTCTTTTTTTTAATGTTTTATCACAAATACTGCGGCTTGTAGAATAGATACATTGTTAGTACCAATTTAGTAGCCTTTTTTTTAACTGCCCTTGCTTTTTCATACAAGGTGGTTGGGAGGGTTAAGTTATGATCAAATTGAGATGCATGTCACATCACGGCGACAAATTTAATGATCTGACCACCTCTGTAAATTTGATGATGGATAGTGCCAACTCTAATGTATTAGTATTTTGAATTACTATTCATTATTCATGTTAATTCAATTAATTTTAACAGTTTCTATGTGTGCATGTGTGTGAATGTCAAATGTGAACTCTGCCATTCTTGGTGGTGTTGGCTTGTGTGTCTCTGATAATTACCTTAGGAATCGAGGGCATCCGTTGTTTGTTCTCACAAGGTGCAGAACTAACCTGCCATTAGTAATGCCAATTGGGAGGCCAATAACCATGTTTAATGAAATCGCTTCGGATATTGATATATTCCACTTACGTGAGGGTGTATTTAGGTGGACGTTGTTTTATAAGTTTTTAAGATAGGGTCTATCAAAGTTCACTCTGTGTGCTTCCATCTACTTTTATTTTTGTTATTTTATTTTATTTTATTTCTTTTCTTATTTTATTTCTTATCTTATTACTTCTTGTATTATTAACTCACATTTCTCTGTATTTTTATTTTAAAAATTGTTAACACTTATTTTATGTCATGTCGTGAACGCTTTAAATTTATAATTTGTTATGTTCATTTTATGTAAAATAAATAAATTGAAATTTGAATTTGAAATCTGAAATTTTGAAATTTAAAATTACTTATGATATTATATTCATAGATAATATTTTGAACAGAACCCAACCTGCAGACCATAGATAATAGACAAAATTCTTATAGAAAATACATAGTGCCAACCACTAAAAACAAATAACACGATTTTGACGTATGTCGAAAATGTGTAGGCGTATAGAATTGATAAAAAACGTTTAAAACAGGTCTCGATGCAGTTCGTTTTCGCAGGGTTTAATTGAATTTTAAAAACTAACCAACATCATCTGTAAATTGTAGTCTTATTTCAATGAAAACAAATACGTATGACTGTGCACTATTTATGACGGATCTTAACAGCCTACCTCCACCCTTTGCCACTGTTAGATAGTAGTGGTGAAAAGGTGAGGTGTGGCCAAAGGGATGCGCGCTCACATACAACTGTTGTTGATCACATGGGGCTAGTCACTGGATCAACGGCATTTAGTATCCCTCGCCTGATTTCCGTGTGTCAAAATTCTCCTAGCATTGAATATCAAACCTGCGATTTGTGGTTGCATCAAGCATTTTTAGTTAAAAATGATTTTATTAAACATGTGTGTTTGTTTGATTTTCAGGATACCAGACCTTGAGGAGCAGACTGAAGCACTAATCGGTATTAATTCTTGCCTGGAGGACCACGAAGCTTGACCGCTAATCCAAGACGATGCGGAATGAGGCGACTATTCCACAATCACCAATCAACTATCTCCGTATACTGACTATGTTCATAACCACCACTGATGAATAATTAACTCCAAAAATAATATTGTAAATATGACCCATGTGGGTACCAATGTTGGAGGTAACAGAATGACGTATTGAAGTATCGAGCTTCATATAAGACTTTTGTTAGAATAAGCGATAATTCACACTCCGTCGTGTTATAAATTTTCTTCATAGACTTTGCTTCTTGCCAGCCAATTATCACGGCATGGTCGGGAATGGTTTACATACCTGGTACTTTAGCCGTACCAATATCTACTCGTTGACAAGACTATAGACAAGTGAACTTTTTTGACAACCATTGATAATGCAACATATTTTGATAATTACAGATATTTTTACTTGTTAAAGTTATGTCATCATTGTTAATATCAGTTGGGATCACAGAACAGATAATAAATAGAATACCGATAAGCTATATTCAATACGCCGCATCTTGATGCAGGGTTTTGAATGTGTGAGTGTCCTACGAAAATGAAGCACGCATTATGCACGTGCAATAGTGTGTGTAATACACCAACATTAAATGAGCGTAAATGCATAAACCAAGAGCAGTTTTCAGTATTCGACGTAAAACGTGTTCTTGACACGAGTGTAAGTTTAACCCGGATTCTTCCTTACTCGAGTCGGTTACCTGCTATCGCCTTACCCGTCACGTACATCCACTGAAGTTGATGAGTTCGTCGATCCAGCGGGTTTTGGGGTGAATTTTGTCCTTTGGGTACCATTGTATGACTGCATTTGTCGAGCAGTTGTCGACTTGCCGCCCTCATCAGCTTGGTAACCTCTGTCATATCACATACTGTCTACTGTCTCTTTATCCATTGGTTTCTTATGTAGTTTTTTTGAGTTATACCCATAACCGTTGCGCCATTTGTAGTTTTTGGATTTCTCTTACATTATGGGTCCATGTTTCATATGCATATATAAGCACTGGTACAACACATTGGTTGAACAGTTAACGCTTTAGGTACAATGTAAGGTCACTTTTGATTTTACTAATATGTACTAAGTATGTATTACAATAGAAACCAATGCGTATTTTTTATATTGAAGGTATTTTGAAATTGTTATTTTCCCATTGTTTTAATGTTTTTAAAAAATATCTAATTTGCCCATTAACTACGCTCCCCTAAAAAGTTCAATTGTCTATGTTCTTGTCAAAATGTGTAGTTTCGTTTCTACGGCTACAAGATATGTACACCACTCCCCTGTATGTCGTTTTCAAACTCCTGTTAAAGATGTGTTTAAGCTACGGTGATGATCCTTGACTTAGGATAGCAGTTATCTCCGATGAAGGTACATTTGGGAAACCACATTTGGCTAAGAACATTTTTAAGTGGATTAGACATACTTAGAGGTTTTTGTTCGGGTCGTGACGATGCGTTGATTCAAACGAATTATCTAAAAGGTGAGGTGCAACTATCATAATTCCATTAGTTAGTGCACAGATGTTGTATGTTTTGAGAAAATCTAATTTGAATAATTCGAATTGATAGAAAATCTAAGGCGTAATAGACACAATCATGTATGTGAATTAGGCGATTTCCACGTCTTAAAATGCTGATGGTTCATTATGGTAAAAATTGAGTTTATAACGCAATTTGGACGAAATCCATGTTTTTACTGTGTACAAATTTTGTATGTGAAAAGTATATTGTCAGAGAGTAATAATTGTGATTTCAAATCTGAGCATTGTTCAATAACTTTTTTGGACATACTGCATCACTGTGCTTTAAACCAGTGTTTCTTAACCTTTTTACACATGCGGACCACTGAAAAAAGGTGAGTCGTTTTGCAGACTGCTAACACAGAAATAAAAAATATTATTTTTATAGTAACGTATAATGATTGCGGTTGATTTCATCATGTAAAACCATTAAAGAATAAAAACACAAAACACTCGCAAGTCACGGGTTTTGAAGATTTATTGGACGCCAAAATTTCGCAGACCATCAGAAAATGTCTGTGGATCACCGGTTGAGAAACACTGCTTTAAACCATCGATGTATTCTCAAATTTTCTATTTGGATATACAATATTTTTACAGCATCGATGTATGATGCAGATGGGTGTTTCGTGTATTAGTAATAATTCAATTTCAGTAAAAATTGGACATACAATATCTGTGCACTGACTCATCTACATACATCTTGAGTATCCATTATATATTATTACACTTTATATTTGCATGGTATTCATTATCTTTTTCTATGTATGTACTTAAATATGTTATGTATCCATTCTTTGCGTGAAGCACCCTCCAAGTCTGTAAAATGCACCTAGCTCGACAGTCTTCCTATTTTCACAAAGGTCATACCAGAATCTTAGGAAGTTCTTTCCAGAACAGCACCAGCAGAACTTTGAAGGGTGCAAATCGTTGGGTTATTCCATAATAGGTATACTTCTGAAAGAGTTGTGAAAAGCATGTCAATATTCGTTTGAACTAATACATCGTCTGGAACCGGCATTATAAATAACCATTCAGTATTTTTTCTCTTTGATAATGTAACCTGCAATTGCTTTGAAACGTCTAGATATTTATACAGCTACATACCACAATTTTTATCTATATGGATTTTCTCTTAATACTGAATTTTCCTTCGCTTGATTAAACCATCTTCTTCGTCATTTGCCGAGTTTATATTTTTGAGGCTATCACCACATCTCTGCGCTTTAATACCAAAGAACTGATGACGACTTTGACTCCGCGAAAATGAGTCACATCATAAGATCAAAATCGTGTGCCCTAAGCATGTTTCCTGCAGTATTTGGCCAAGATGCTAGAATGTCGACGTGACATTAAATCAAAATAATATTGAAAGCCATTTATGAAAATATAGTGATGGACACGAAAATTGTAATTTGTGAGGCAACGGTGTGTTCCACCATCATAATTGTTGCCATTTTTTAAATTCAGATTACCCGATAGTATTTATTAAATCTTTGCAAGAATATTTACAGTAGATCCATTGGAATTTCTGTAAACATGGCAACGCTGATTCATCGGCCAGCATTTCATCTAGTGGGAATTCCCCGAATCCCTTTCCCCTTCCCGAATTTTCCTTTGTTGTGGTTAAAAGGGTATTCATTTTGTTTCTGGGATTTCTGGTTAAAATATGACAGCTGTCATATTTTTTTTTACTATTAAAGTTACCTGTAAATCATTGTACGCAAGACGTAAGTGTACGCACACGTAAAGACTAAATGCTAAATACACAATTAATAGCTAATTAGTGATTAGTGACATTCTATGCATCTCGGCCTTTTCTTTAAACTCGCAGTCGAAAACAGGTTGAAAGCTAGCATTTCTCTCAGAATTCAACTGTGTTATTAGAGTATTAAAAAAATCGTCGATAGCCTGCGTCGCGGAGGCAGGCGAACGTAGAATACGACTTGGGGTTAGGGGTTGAGAA
Source organism: Rhyacophila brunnea (assembly GCF_057557595.1). Classification (NCBI taxonomy): domain Eukaryota; kingdom Metazoa; phylum Arthropoda; class Insecta; order Trichoptera; family Rhyacophilidae; genus Rhyacophila; species Rhyacophila brunnea. The sequence continues at coordinate 9,018,245 of NW_028232816.1, read as the reverse complement.
ATGAAACCATGGTTACATTCAATAACAGCATTATTTTATTTGTTGCCTGAGATACAAAATCAGCATGATTTTGTTGAATATAGGGCCTGTGGTATGATACAGAAGGCATACATACTATTTTTAATTTTGATTGTATATACGTTTCATATGACATAATTTGCCAATCTTGCCACTTTTAATTCCTATAACTCAGGAATCGTAACCGATCTTTGCAAATACAAGTACTTCTTTAGACAGATCTCATTGAGACAAAGTCGCAAAGGTCCACACTTGATACTGTTGACAACTTTCAATCTTTCTATTTTACAACGGGATATCACTTTGTCAGCTGAATGCAGAACTCTAACTCACATTTGAAATATTTTGCAGAAGAGTTTTTTGAAACAGCCTACTTCAATTATTTATTATTTATATAGATAAGTGTATGCACCATAATAAATAATTTCAGTAAGTTGTTTCAAAAAACTCTCTCCAACAAGTCTTGTTAATGCCTGCTGTTTAGTTGCTGAGTTATAGGTGTTAAAAATAGCTACTAATTTCTTAATACCCCAACTCCAGGATGGCACCCCGTTTTGGATCGACTTCGAAGACGTATTCTACGTCAGAAATTATGTTAAATGATTATTCAAACTATACGTAGTCGGTAAAGATTGATTTTGGAAATCTATTAGATGATATGAATACGTGTATTAATTAAGGCGCTAAGTACCAAAAAAATAAAAACTAACATTTTTATAGAAAAATGTTCTACATACCAACACCAATTACTTCAACTATAGTCTAAGTGCCTCAAGCAAGTCAAAAAAATACAGCAAAATAATTAAACCTGTTGACGTTGTAATTCCGTTGGCGTGTTTTATTTATAATGGTGTAAGTAGCACTGTAGTGGTCAACGGCATTCAATATAAAATAGCTGACGATGGTGTGTTGACACTTGCGAGTTCTTAATACCTAACATTATAGAAGCTGCCGTGATTGCTTCACACTGTAAAACTACATTTTTAAAAGGTCTGCTTCATGAAATTTTACTGCAATGACTCGGTATTTTGTAACTACAGGCAATACTACTTTTTGGTACTTAGAGCCTTATTTAATACACGTATTCATATTACGAAGAGTCCACAGGTTTGTGTAACGTTAGGTAAAGTTATTTTAAAAATATTATCGGTGTCTTATAAAGGTAATTGGCAAGGTTATGAAGCTATTTTCACCATGTATATGTGATTTTTAACAAATTTTAAGCAGGTGTACAGTGTTGTAATTATTCCATTTAATAATTAATAACAATGGTGAACATATTGTATACACTTAGTTACCCTTAGAAAAGAAAACGTACTGTTCATTTGTATTTAATCTTAGTTGTAAGAACTGAAAAATGTCTTAATGAAGATTTTTAATTCATATTATAATCATTGAAATGAAAACAAATTGATAATATTATGTATTCTTGTTGTTTGTATTTAGTTTTTTTTGTATTGATTACATTTCGTCATTTGAATGTACAAAATATCCAAAGTTACATTTTGAATATTTTTTAATTTTACAGTCAAACTCATATTTTTTATTGATTTTGACGGTTTCAAAGAACTCTCCTGTAAAATTATGTACGTTGTGACCGTTTATAGGATATTTGTGTATTCGAGTGATGATTTTTTAATAATTTGATGTTTATGAATCTAATAATATGTCCTTTTCACGAGCCACTGTGTGAGAGTGAGAGTTTTTTTTTAGTCAAAAGATATAGTAAAATAATGACGTCTTAAATTTGTCTCTTTTACGAACCTCAGAATCGCATATTATGATAAAATCGAAAGCGATCACAGTAAAAGATGTATATTATGTATGTAATATGAAAAAGATAATGATATTATGTCGATTGTTTAATACATCTCTTGAGTTATAACTCTCGCAAAAAAAATCTCACTGCGGATTAGTGTTTTAAATAACGTACACAGTGAAACATTTATTGATTCCGCTGCCGACCAAAGATCTCGGTAGATAAAGTGACGTCCAAGATGTCAAACTCTCTGTTTTTGTTTAATGTAATTAATTCATTTAGCATGTTGGCGCCATGCGTGATGTTGGCACCATCATCCCACATCGTCACAAACACGCGTGTGAATAAGACAAAAAAGATGCCTATAAGTAAATCGTGATGGATTGGTGCACAGACCGTCTATATCCAGTTTTGTATGTTACTAAAATACTCTATTCGGGCGTATAATATTTTTACACCATACAATACGTATTATGCTGATGGTGGTTTATTGTATACTGACTCAATTTCACTGACTGGACATGAAATATAATATTGTCATTGAAACTAGAAAATCGTGTAGCTCCAAAAATGATACTTTACAGGAAAGACAAAAAACATTATGGTTATGGAGTTAAATCATCATGATTTAACAATGTTATTTTTTTTTTTTTTTTGAATTCCATCATTTGCAAAATAGGTAGATATTAATAACGGCCATTAGATGGCATTCAAAGTCAATTTTCGATTAAAACGGAGTTAAATATTTTTCTAGTTTCAACAACGATGTATGTGCATTGGCCGTGTGGTGACCATATGCTTAGAATCATTATTAAAAGTTATTGTTTTTACTATTGTTTTCAATTGTCCTAACTGTCAGATCTTATTATAACGTGATATTTATTTGAGAATTAATCATTGGTTTGGTGCCAAAATTCAAAATTATGAATTAGCATAATATACGGTCAACACTTGCTCACTCTGTAGTATTCTCAATTAACCATGTTCAAATAAATAATCGTTGTACTAATAATTTTACTTAGTAATTAATTATTGATTTTGTTTTATATTTCTCCTGTAATTCCATTTTATGTATTTTATTGACATTGACAGTACAGTTTTAACTTTATGACGTCTTAATTTATTAATTCACTGGTCATGATTTCTCAATCTGTGTAAAGTTCAGCAAAGAAATTTAAACAGAACCACCCTGTATTAATTGTTAATGCCACAGCGATGCTTTCAGCTAATATGTAACAAAATTTCTGATTCTTATTCTTTATGTGCGAAGGTTGGCTATCATTGTTTTAATTTCTGTGGCGTTTAAAAGTGATGCTGTGCTTTGGTCAATTCACTAATGCAATGCCACGGTTATCACTTTCAATAATCACGCTGTCTATAAGATACCGGTTGCAAGTTAGATCATACTGATTGCAGTGACGAAGGGTGGAGGTAGGCTATTAAAATCCGACATAAATAGTACACAGTAAACTTTGTGCGTCATACGTATTTGTTTTCATTGAACTAAGACTACAATTTACAGATGGTGATGGTTAGTTTTTAAAATTCATTTAAACCCTGCAAAAACCAAGCAATAATAGATAATAGTTAAAAATTAATACTGGATTAATATTGACTACCGGCTATTTGTGATTTGAATCAAGGTACCAACAGTAGGTACCGGTGGCGAAAGGTAGATCTGACATAAACAGTGTACACTTTCAGTCAAATGTATTTCTATTTATTGAACAAAGACTACATTGTGTAGATAGTGTTTGTTTATTTTTTTAAATTCAATTAGACCCTGCTTAGGCATTCCAAGCCATAATAGATATTCGTTAACCTAAAAAGTATCTAAAATTATGCAATTTATCCGTACAATCCATAGAATAATATTTTTTATCTATTATGGTTTGGTTAGGCAGAGGTTAATGAATTTTAAAAAACTAACCAACACCATAATGTAATAATGTATTCTTAATTCAACGAAAACGAATAAGTATGACTGAAAAAGTGTGCACTAAAACAGTTTGGTTTAGGCAGGGTTCAATTGAATTTTAAAAACTAACCAGCACCATCTGCAAATTATATTCTTAGCTCAATGAAAACAAAATAAGTATGACTGAAAAAATTCAATGTGCACTACCCATGTCGAATCTTAACAGCCTACCTTCACCCTTCACCACTGATGTATGCTGTCCAACTATATATAGCTTACCTTTGCATTTTTAAAGTTACAGTTAATGATATTTGCTACGTCCGTTGATATTGTAATAAAAAAAACATTATTTTATTGTAATAAATTGTTCTTATTGCCCTGTGTGACTGTATTTTTTTTAATAATTGAAAAAAAACTCAACAGTCTAGTGGCCACATATAAATAATAACTATTACGTAATACGATAATCGTGAAATGTAAATACAATTAGATAGTATCTTGAATATAACTAAAATTAATCTGCCTTCCTAAGAATGCCTACATTCATAAATAAATGTGTATTTTTTTCGTCCAATGTTTTATCTAGTTTTAAGGATTATTCAATATAGAAAGTCTGTAAACGTATTGTCACAATGTCGTACATATTATGGAGGTGTAAAAAAAACCAGATATATTAAAACTCGCAGCCGTCTTCAGGTTGATTTCATAAACGCGTTTTAACTAATCAACTCTATGTATTCAATGCTTATAACAAGTATCTGTTTTTAATTTCATTACTAATTAAGTTTTTTTTATCCCTTAACACCCCATCCTTTATAGCAGTGTTATTCAACCTTTTTTGTTAGTATACCCCTAAAAAGAACATCAGAATTGATTTTCTACCCTTATTATAATAATAATATTATGTTCATTATATTTTACTACAAGTCAACCTCAACGCTTGAATTCTATGATGCCTTGCACATACACATTTGACTCGACACTAATATAATTCTAATGTAGAAATGCTAACAAAGTTACGTTCATTCTCTCTTCCACATACAATTCACGAAAAAACTTATCTGTCAAAATATTCTAGTTGGATAAATGTCATTGTACATCAGACAAAGAAGCAGTGATTCTGTATTAATGATTTAAAAAAATAACAAATAGGCTTCGAAATATACTACCTAATGCAATGTATCAATTGTAAAAAGGATATTAAGAAATGTCATTTCATTATTATCGTTTTCATTGTCATTTTCGTGCTCTGTGCAATCTGACAGGCCGGCGTAAAGGTCATTTGCACTAAAAGCACTATGAATAGTATAGATTCTGTGCGTGTTGACGGTGACTTATGAACTACACCCTTCAGCGACATATTTTTTGAAACCAACAATGATACATCAACACTGTGTGCATCTGTGCATTAACTAACACGTCTTTTGTTAATGCCAACAAAATCAGTCGACGTGTTACATTCGTGTTGAATTTGTATGCGCAACCCACCTAAGTGCTTGCAGTGAATTGAATTTTTTTTAGTTATACATTTAGAACTGATATGATAAAATCAGATAAAGCTGTAAAAATAAAAGTGTAATTAATTACAGAATATGCTCTAGTAAAAAATAATAGTTCCAAAATAATTGCTTGTTAATGTATCGTGTACCCCGGTTGAATAATGCTGCTCTATAGAGTAGGATAAGCACAAGGCCGTGTGCCACATCTTACGCCTCTTGCCATGTCAACTCTGCAATATGTAAATCGCTCTTGTAATATTGCAGCCGGCTAAGGGAGGGTAAATTCTATATCTTAGCCATCTTATCGGTAGAGATGGGTGTGTAGGTATGCTCCCTGTGTATCAGTTGGTTGGTAGTAACTTCTCATCTTCATTCACCTTCTTGATACCAAAACACTTATTGTCAGTTTGTCAATACCTACATAATATTATGTTGAATAATTGAATTAGAAAATTATAAAAAAAGTAAAGTAAATTATCATTGCTCTCGATCAACATGTGATTTTATCCAAATGCACCAATGGTTTACACACTCAACACTGATCCACTGACGTCACCATATTGACACCTTTCTTGTATTACCTTTACCCTCTTTCCTTACAAACTGCAAATTGTATATACCTATAAGGCTTTGAACATTCCATATTATACCTATGTTACATTCTGTACCTATTATTTACAGGACATTCATTTTGTTTGAAAAATTACATTTTAAATTATTATTCTATCCATTCCATGTGTTGCCAAAAGGATAAATTCGGTCCAAGTATTTATGACATAATTTATTTTTGACACTTGAAATTTTTACCAATGTTCCAAACATAAATAATAACAGATTATTCTGTCTACTACCTTTTCTTTGGTAATGTTTTCGATAGCGACATTTAAATTACTGAAAACAAAAATACATTTCATTTAATATTCTTGCTCTGCTTTTTTTTTTTTTAATATTATTGTGAATACTTACCTACCTACCATAAATAAATGATGTTGTCCACACCTTTATGAAATATACCACAAATGTATTAGTATTAAGTCTTGTAGTATTTGTATGTAAAATTACTAGCTAAGTGGTAGATAGAAAAAGAAAACACAGGAACAATTAATAACTGTTTATTATATAATTAATAAAATATTAAAATCCAGCATATTTAATGAAATGGTATCTGTTAAATTAATAATACCCAACATTAACTGTCTTTATTAAATTCTAATATGTTCCAACAATGGTGTGCCGCAAGGTTCAATACTTGGCCCATTATTCTCAGCACACAATTTAATAAAATTATAAAAAGTTACATGATGGTTCAGGTATTTTTCGATGTGAAATTAATACTATGAATTCACCTAACATTTCTTTTCACTTCAAAATCACTTTTCATGTCAATATCAAAGATAATGATATTTTTTTACCGATCGTAAAAAGTATTTATTTCAAAGCTCATAAAGATATAGAAATAAATTGCATGAGTTTACTAAGTGGTCAACACTCGGTGGATCTTCAAATAATGGACAATTTTCAATCGTTTGGCTAAATTTGTAAAATAACATGATTTTTTAAAAATCAAATTAATTTATTTTACGGGAATGCATATTACAAATTACGAATTCTAGACATTCAGAACATCACATAGAGAATATGAATATAAAAACATAGTGTGATAAAAGAATTTATACAAATTGATATACAAGATATGTCTATGCTATTTGAAGGATTTATAAGACAACATCAGTTTCAACTCATGCAAGTGTAATAATATATTAGTATCCAAAACAATTTGGTTGAACACCATTATTACCCTCCCAATAGATATCACCAATAGCTGGTTAGTTCTGTATTTTATTGAAATGAACAACTGATGCTACCTATTTCTTCAAAATTATTATTGTTTTCAATTATTATTTTCATCCTGGACAAATGTTCTTTGAAATGACTGAAAGCATAGAGTATCAAGTCATGTTATAGTAATTTTGTGATTAAAATTACAAGCAAAAACGTGAAAACGTGTGTCTGAGAAAATGCTATGCCGCTTTGCTAGGGGTAGTCTTTCTGACAAATTTAACAGACAATTGAACAAACATCTCGCGGAGTCATCTTTTAATAAGTGATGAAAATAGTCCTGGCATACGCAATAATTTATGTATTAGTTATAATTTCTAAGTAAATCAAAAACCCAAATTGATATATAAACTAAGCAAAGATATTATTCATGGCAATACATAATCAGCTATCTTTCAAAATAATCTTATTCGGTTATCAATATACGTTTGCTATGTAAAAATGTGACTCAGAACCTGGCGATTTTTAGCATTTCACTACAGGATTTCTAGAATCTAATGTTCAGTAAAATTGATGATCCACCAAGTGACATATTATGGCACTTAGCAGACCTGTACGAAATGATTAAAAATTTTAACGTATGTCAAACAATATGGTATTAAAAATAATCATTTAATCTGACTAACTCTAAAAAGTACATTTATTCTTATATTATAACCTAAAAATTATTGGATTATTGTGGTTGACATTTTCCATCAACCAAAAAAAAACATATATTTAAATACCTAACGGACAATACTTAATAAATTTAAATTTACCTATTATTATTGTATTATCCATTGTAGTCATTAGTAAAATATTATTTTTAAATTTATACTATTTTTAAGTTTTTTTAAGCTGTCCTTATGAAGAATTCGAAGGGGTGGTTTTCAAAAAGTAGACCGTAATTGAATACCAGTGGCGAAGACTGTCGAATGGGGTTAATCGATTATAACAAACGGAAAGAATAATAAAACACACTTATACATTGAGCAATGTGTTAAAATATTCAATATGCAGTACATAATAATATATAGAGCATCATGTTGTAATTTGTTTTAACTCAAAAATTTTATAATCATCGTTCAGTTGTTTAAACTAGGGATTGCAATACCGGTATTTCAAAACGGGTATCCCAGTTTTAAAAATCGGACAATATTCTGTATTGAAAGTGGAAAAATAATGTATTAATTAACATAAAAGGTTTAATGTGACTATTTTTATTGTGTTATGCGATGTCTAGTTTACTTCCGTTGCCCTTTATTTATTAAAATATTTGATTAAAATATTAATATTAATTCCATTTATAATTCACGAATACCAATATTAATACCGGTATTAGTATTTTCATTCAGTATTGCAATCCTTAGTTAAAACCTATTATGTGATAGTTTTGTCATTTTTTTATATTTCCTATTTATTAGACCGCATAGTTTAGTAAAATCTTCAATGTTCTTTATACCAACAAAATTAAAATATAATTAATTATCGAAGCCTCCTATGTAACATATCTTTTTTTAATAAGACCATAAATACCTAAAAATGTATGTAGTTATCACATCCGAGGTATTATAAACACTCGATGATGACGAGCCCCCCACTATTTATTTAGATAAATCAATTTTATTCATCAGGTCTACTTTTAGCTTTGTTTTTGTTGTTTTAAAGCAGTTTAGTTTCTTGTGTTCTATCACATCAGAGGTTTTAACAGCTCAACAAGGATATGTTTGGTTTATTATTGTGTAGCCAAAGTGTGGCGCTGATCATTTATGTTCACACAGATATTAGTTTCTATACTTCCGGATGGAATAATAAATCTGTGTTATGGTAGCAAGTTTTCACATTGAAATTAGGTTTATGAGTTGTGATAAACGTTAAATAGTCGCTTAATATCAAGTCTTCGCCACCGTTAAATACATACTGTGTTTTATGAAAACTGTGATTTTCTCTTGTACTTTAGAATTGTCGGTTTAGTTGTTAACTGTGGTTTTTAATATAATCTAAAACACAATGTCATTTTGTCGTATATTAATAATTTTTGACCGCTTAGTCGAATTGTATTAAAATAGTTACCGTACTAAAGTTGATTCCCTTCTTTCAAAATTCACAAAAGAACAAACAGAACTCACAAAAGGATACATGGACTCATTTAAATAATAATATTTTAACTTTGTTATGGGGTTCAAAAGCAAAACTACCACAAACATTAATAAAACATCCAAAATAAAACTGCATTGTTAGAGTTTTGCTTTTGAACTCCACAATTAATAATACACACACAGACACAACCTTCATTGCATTTTGTATGGAAACGTGTTTGACACAGTGAACACCGTGTGTAGATAGTCCAATAACCACTCGCGGTTGTGTCTGCACCCCACCATAGACGGACCAAAAGTTCATAGCTGTGTAAAAGACCGAAGCGAGGGTTACTGCCAAATGTTGGTAAGTCTCGAAATCATGTTATGGAGTAATTGCAATTTTAAGTTTGACGTACCCTACAAAATCAGGCATAATGCTAATTTCTTTGTGCTTTATGTGCATGGTTCTATATATTATTATCGGATGATCTTTAATTCTTTTCCTAGTATACCTACATATTATATAGACACATAATCCATTTTTAACCCTAATTACTTAAATTATCAACTTACCAACTTTTGGCAGCAACCCCATGGATATAATATGGACTTGAAAGAACTTAGATAGCTTTAGTATCATAGTTTGCCATTATGATCTAAAGTTTCAAAAGCCATAATCTTTTGGTCTGTTTACAGTGTTTACACAAACAAAATAGTGTCAAAATGACATGCCTATAAAATCAAGGCTGAGTGTATTGGTTATGTTGATATCTGTTTCAGGCTGTAAACCCATCATTAAATCTTTCAATCTCTTGTGTTATGAGTGTTATGACCTACGCATATATTTTTTTCTGTTTTTTTATCCATGGTTTTTATTCTAATTTAAAATGCCGTTTTGTGAGTTTTGAAGAAGAGGATCTGAAATATTGATTGATTATTTACTCCTGTTTTCATTCCATGTAAAATAAAATTAATTTTGGTAGGTGCAGCTTTTAACATTATTTGACAAAAATGCACAAACTAATATTTATTAATATACATTTTTTATATCCTATAGTTTTTATCTTCTTGTGTTAACCAACTTTCTATATATTTTTTTGATGTAAAATTCATTTATATGAAAATAAAAATATAAGTATTGTTTAAAATATTAGTTAGAGTCTTTTATTCTAATATTGTTATGTACATATCTGGTTTGTGAAATGAAACCTCATATTGTCTCTGTTCTGGCAGAACACACTAACTGGAGAATACTAGTTTTGAGTAATTTGACTTTGAAGTTGTTAAAATGTTTGAAATGGTCTGTCATGTGAGTTTATTAAGTAATCGTAAAAAGGATGACTTTAAAATAAAGACTGTTTATTTATTAAGAAGGTTTCCAGACGGTAAAGTTTGAAATAAGGAACATTTTGGTATAACTAACTCAATATGTCATTTTTTCGAATTAGTGTCTTCTGTCAGAACAGTGACGGTATACAAGTTATAAAACGGTGAGTAAACTTTTGTCGCTACACAAATGGACATGCGCAATCATTTGTTTGTAATTCCATACATGTCCATATCGTACCACGTGTCCCTATGTATATCTGATGAAACAGTAAAAATTAGTGCCTATGTAGCAGTGGCGAGGGGTGGCGGTAGGCTGTTAAGATCCGACGTAAATAGTGCACACTAAACTTTGTCAGAGATACTTATTTGTTTTCATTGAACTAATAATACAAATTGTAGATGGTGCTGGTTAGTTTTTAAAAATCATTTGAACCCTGCCTAAGCCAAACCATAATAGTTAGGTGTGCTATGGGCGATCTGACAAAAATAGTGCATACTTTTTTAGTCATACTTATTTGTTTTCGCTGAATTAAGAATACATATTACAGATGGTATTGATTAGTTTTATTTTTAAATTCATTAAGCCCTGCCTAAACTAAACCACAATTAATAGATAAAAACTAATAACTAATAATTATGTATGATTTTAGATATTTTATAGATAAACTACCTATTTATCTATTAATTTACGCAGGGTTTAATTGAGTTTTAAAAACTAACCTAGATTATCTGCAATTTATGGTCTTAATTCAATGAAAACAGATACGTATCGCTTACAAAGTTTAGTGTGCACTATTTATGTCGGATCTTAACAGCCTACCTCCACCTTTCACCACTTATTATAAATACTCACTATAACTATTTTACTACACAATTTAATAAAATAAATGAATTATTTATTTCTATTTACCATGTTTTTTAGACAAAGAAATTAGGTACCTACTACTAATGGTAAAAGTGATGTTTTCAATTTACATATTTTGAGAACAGTTGCATAACTATTATAAATTTATGTTCGACTTGCAGAAAAGCCTGAGTTACATGAGTTTCTGCATTTTTTTAGTTTGATATCCCGGTTACCATAAAGATCCAATCCAAATATGGTTCAACTTTGGTGTAGACGTTTGGTTTCTTGTTTGGACATTGTCCATCTCCGAAGGATACGATTCCAACTATTATCGGATGACCATCTCCTGTACCGTCTGGAATTATCAAAGGTCCTCCACTGTCACCCTGTAAACAAAGTAAATAACGTCCAGTCTTTGTACTTTTCAGGATAATTGAAATCGAACATTGTATTATTCAGTCTCAAAAGAAACAAGATACCACACCTATGTCAGCTTGTTGACATAATTCTTATCCTTGTGTCAATGTGAATCAAATAAGGCCAGCGCATCTCGTCTCTGTTCTGGCAGAACACACTAACTGGAGAATACTAGTTTTGAGTAATTTGACTTTGAAGTTGTTAAAATGTTTGAAATGGTCTATCATGTGAGTTTATTAAGTAATCGTAAAAAAGATGACTTTAAAATAAAGACTGTTTATTTATTAAGAAAGTTTCCAGACGGTAAAGTTTGAAATAAGGAACATTTTGGTATAACTAACTCAATATGTTATTTTTTCGAATTAGTGTTTTCTGCCAGAACAGTGACGATCTATTCTACACACAAGACTTCTACACATAGCAGCTATCTAGAGTAGGTTTGTATCAAAGTATTAACACTTATTGTACTTAACGATTACAATAAATTAGTCGTCTATACAGTCAAAATTGTCTATCTAGCTCTCATATCCAAGAGAAGTGCTGTTAAAACATAGCACTTGTAACAATGACGACTAACTTATTGTAATGATTGTTTCAATAAGTGTTAATATTTCGACACAAACTTACCCTAGATATGTAGTTGCCGTAGCGGCCGAAAGCAGTCTTGTGTATATAGAATAGATGCGCTGGGAAGGCATGACTATAATTAGTGATTAAATCATTTCTAAATAACCTGGCAGTTTCCTTTTCCATCCATTGTATCCGTACAAAGCATATTATCAGTGATACGCCAACTAAATCTACATTGCTGCATCGTGATAATGTTGACATGGGCGAATCGAAGAGTTCTGGAGACGGTTTCACTTCCGATTATTTGCATAGGTAACCCTGAGTCAGCCTCTCCCCAACCGCTAACCAATGCATTCTGAATACCTTCATTAGAACTGGTTGTGAAATTTCTTGGAGGAAGTCTGATGAGTTTTATGGTTTCTGTAAAGAAATTTTAAAATGAAGGTTAGGTTTGTACATAGATCGTTCTGTTATGGGAGGAAGGCAAAAGGAAACAGGTAGCTCGGGTTGACAGGAACCTGATGTGGTTAGATGGTGTATCCTTCCTTCGTCTCCTTACCAAAGACTGGACTTCTATGAAATCCTGAGTAGTATTCATAGCTGTTACGTTTAAAGACCGTCATCTTCAAGGTAATTGTCAGGTGATTTACCTTCAAGAATGTAAGTATTTAGAAAAGATAGCGAGAAGATTATCGGGAAACAATAAGCTTTCACGAAAGTTAAAACATTAAAGTTTATCCAACGGAAATGCGAATACATAAATTATACAGCAGACAAGATATACCTCAAAGATTTCAAAATAATAGACAAAGAGCGCGAGGTGCGTGTCCCTTTTCCATATATTTTTGGTGATAAAATCTAAATTAGTTTATTGACGTCTTGTGTGTGATATCCGGCGTAGCTCCATAGTCCAATGACGGTCTGATGCCTCACACTTGTGTTTATCAAGTAGAATATTAATTTATAAGTACTGCATCATAATATTATTACATGCCTATTGTTTATTAACCCTTATAAACTTGCAAAGTTTGGTAGGTATAACCTACTTGGATGGTTGTATATCAGTACGTTCATAAAAGACGTCATCATAATTTTATCCAATTGAACATTGCAAAGATATAGGTACCGATATGTATGATTTGTGAAGAGGGTTTGATGCTTCTCAATATCTAGCCCTCATGTCCCTCCGATATAATCCACCATCACGCATCTTCGATCTTCTATAAATAAGGCATGGGCGCATGATCAAAGTTCTTCAGTACCTACATATTATATCAAGCAGTTGGGCAGATATGATTAATGTTGGTACTACAATTGATTTACTCGCCTGAAAGTTTCAATGGAGACTTAAGTTGAACCAGTGCTATGTCATGGAGTCCATCGAACAATGGATACACGATCGCTTGGTTTGTGAAAAGTTCTATTGAATCATTTCCCTTTATTGATACTCCTCCGATATGGATTTTGAATAGACTTCCACTGGAAATAAGACAGGAAAGTTTAATATTTCAGTAATTATTATTTCGCCAATTCTGCTCTGAGGGAGTTATTCTAGCAATTCGGTTTATGTTATCCATACAATACTACAGCTAGACATTACCGCAAATAATTACAGGTTTGATATGCAATACAAGGAAGGCTTGGACAGGGATGCCGAAGAGAAACGGAACAAGGACACAACCCTGTCTGACTCCGGTTAAGAACAGATGTTTGCGGCGGACGCAGGGTGTGTGATGGTAGGTATATCTTTGGAAGTAACAAGGATATAAACATTTTAGCCTAGTTTGCCTATTATTCAAGCCTATCAGATTCCGGTGTAATGGAATGCCACTAAATTCCATCTACAGCATATAATATACGGACATGCAAGGAGACTTGCGAGCAATAGGAATTCTTGTAGATGCCGCGTGGTGTCTATAATATCATGATCCAACTGATGAGCAGACAAGGTCAAAGAAGAAGATATTTATTTTACTGTACGAAGGCGCATCCCTGCTCCACCTGCTCCATCCTGCTTTGCAGAGCGGGAGTGCGCTTTCCTACTGTAAACTAATTATTCTGAACTCCTAATATTGATGAATCCTATGATCTTACAATGAGAAGTGTTATTAGTATCTGCATTCATTAACTATAGTTATTAGGGTTGTCCTGAAGGTTGCGACGGCGAGATTCATGATAGCGGCAGGATGCTGTATTTTGTATTAAAATACAAGGTAAGTGTCTACGTCAACCGATTTTACTGTTATAAATTAATTAGGTACATGGTACGATATCAACTGTTAGTTATACCCCGCTTACACGTGCATGGACACACTGCTGACAATACGTATTATCGCGGCCATAACAAAAACAATAAATGCTCATGTAAACGTGTATTATCGTGTAAATTGCAAGATTGCATGCATGGATCAAAAAAGTTCAGACGCTTCTGAATTTTCATGCTACAATTGGACTGTGCAATATCTAGTCGAATGATAGTAGCTAACCTGCCGGTTCCGGAACCGTGCAGAGACTCATTTTGAGGTTAACTGAATTTAACGACCTGTTAAATAGTACCATACATTGAGAACATCATGTCTCGCTTACTCTTGTAGAATAAGATTGGCGAGACAGTCCGCACTTTTAGGTGTAAACAATTATTAGCGCGATAGTTTAAAATACACACTTTTGGTGTAAGTAAATTCATGTACGTGTACAGGCGCTATACGTCTAGTTAATTTAGTTTATTTGTAGTATAACATCATCACCGACGGATACTACATACTTTGAATGACTGATGGACACTGTATGGAAATATTATATTATTTACCTGAGCTTGATTCTTTCTTTCGCAGGTATTAAATGTAAAGGTATTATAATTATAGTGAAACATAATATTATTATTATGCTAGTCAATAACAACGCTTCTTACCCTGCAACACAGTGGGCAGCTGTCAATAGCCACGATGGATGTATGAGGCTTGCAGAGCATTGGAGATCTTGACCTGGCCCGATTGGATGAGATATCATTGCCTAGAAAAAAATAATGATTGTAGTAAAAGCCCTAGTTTGGATAGTGGAAAGACATGTTCGAATCGCACAACTTCGAGATCACAATTATAACTACCAGGGAACTCAGAAATAATGGGAACTGAAGTACCTAACGGGTGTGGAGTAACAGGCAACCGATAGTGTTTAGAAGAGACGGGATGAACTTAAACACGTGTAAAAAATACACTTGCCCTTCGTTCTGACAACTGCTCTCGGTTTATGCACTGACACTCATTCAATATTGGTGTATTTAAAGGTTGCAACACACTCTATAACCATAATGTGTATTATTAATCTGTTTTGTGTGTAAGTCCCTAGGTAAGTATTTAAAAAATAAGTGTGTGACCTCCACGCCTGGTAGAAGTAAAACTTATGACTTTTCAAATCTTTCTTGTAGTGAAAACAATTTTCATTTCCTGCCAATTTAAAAATTTTAAGAATATCTATATTTTTATTATCCTTACTCTATCTGGAGTATTTTTGTCAATGACAGATGGCAGCACTGTCTATAATAAAATACACTCATTACATAATTTAATATCTTATTTATGACCATAATAAAAAACATCTTATACCTATTATAATATATTGTTATTATTATGATGGTAAATAAGTAGTCATAAAGAAGTAATGCTTTGTTTTATTTTCATATTTTAATGTAATTATAGTAAACGATTTTTTATGATTCTTAAATAGCCATTTTACACACATAAACCGGATATGTTATGAATATGATAGAATCTTATTAGTTGAAATATATCACTATACATTATTATCATTAATATTACACAATATGTAATTATACGATTAGTTCCAGATTGAAAAAGTTATAGGTTTTCATTGAAGTTTATGCAGGATGTGTTAATATTGATGACTCCAAAACACTAATAAAATAATTCATACGAGTCGTCACCAGTGTTGCCAACTATTATTATCTGATGGTAGAAAACATGCTAGATATTCTAATAATTAAACAAATATCTAAAAAATAGGATTTCAAAAAATAAGTGCAAACTTAAAGATGTCCATAAAAATCATACAGATCATAGGCAGGCATATAAATGCAATAATTTCTTCTTGCATAAAAAAGGTGGTAACTCTTAACCATAGAATTAGTCAGATGACAATTTAATTTTATTAGAAAGTATATCTACCTATATACAATAGTAATTCTTATACAAACAGAACATATGACTACAATAACATTAAGTACATAATATTATAGTGATGAATTAAGCTAAATTTTATGAATGGTAAGTATACAAGCCAAACGCTTGATTACTTATAAACACACACATAGCATGACACATTTTTTTAGGTACTGATGAAAATTTCATGAATAAATAGAACGTTGACAAAACAGAACAGCGATAAACGGAACTATGACATTAACATTTTAATTTTGAGGCTGCTGCTGAGAAATGTCCTAAGACTACACATTGTCGTGAAGGTTTTCACAACGCATTTCACTCATTGTTTCATTGTAACCACCCAAGCATTTGGAACCTATTTGATTCAATTCAATTTCAATTTAATTCAATTTATTTATTTTACATATTGACATTACAAATTATACGTTTAAGACGTTATAATCGAAATAATAAAAGGGATAAAAATGATAATATAAAAAGAGAACATAATATAAACATACAAACGCAGTGAAAATACAATTATACATCTATAGTAGTTCAAAGAAGTACACCGAGTTAGCCAAGGAGATCCTATTTTAAGAATTTATAAAATAGCGTCCACCTAAACTCACCCTCACGCAAGTGGAATATATCAACACCCGAAGCGATTTGGTTGAACATAGTTATCGCCCTCCCAATTGACATTACCAGTGGCAGATTGGTTCTGCACCTTCGGAGAATAAACCACTGATGCTCCCTATTTCTAAGGTTGTTATCAGGGACGCACAGGTCAACACTGTCCAGAATGGCAGTGTTCTCATTTATACCTCGTATAAGTTGAAAAAAATACGTAGTTAAATAAAAATCTAAAAATCTTTTTTCTAAATTGCAGACTGCAGTATGTAAGCAGTATACAGTATAGTAGTATGCAGTATAGTAAGTATGATGGGTTAAGGCTCGATATTATAGTTTGCCATCGATTATTATTAGTTAATGATTAGGATATATTAAATATTTATACATATTTCTTTCATAAATTTAAGTTTTATAAGTATTTAATTAATGAAAAGATACGATAAAATGAATGTTTATTTATCCCCTGTTCTGTATTGTCACTGTTCTGTTTCTTCATGTACTGTTTATTCATATTCTGATACCCTTAAAAACACATATAAAGACACAATATACTGGAGAGAGTGTCCTGACTTAATGTTTTATGACTTACTTGAAATGGAAATTGTCCAACGACTGCCTCTGATCCCATAGAAATTCTTGTCATTGCGTCTTCGTCTCTACTGTTGTCTGTGTTTCCTGGGTGAACAGTTAAAAAAACATTAAAAGTAAGTATAAGATTTTAATACTTACATACAAATATAGTTGAAACCATATTATACTGATACACACTAATAACACTGCTATAATTTGTATGAGGACAGACTACAAGGTATACTATATTCATGCCGTTGCACTGAATTGCAAATTACTATGGTACCGGTAGCCCAGAAGTACCCGACCTGACTTATA
The DNA here is from genome assembly GCF_057557595.1 of Rhyacophila brunnea. Taxonomy (NCBI): domain Eukaryota; kingdom Metazoa; phylum Arthropoda; class Insecta; order Trichoptera; family Rhyacophilidae; genus Rhyacophila; species Rhyacophila brunnea. The sequence continues at coordinate 9,000,305 of NW_028232816.1, read as the reverse complement.
GATAGCAGTTGTTGTTTAAAAATAATGACCATGCTAGAAAGTACCAATTTTATAAAGCCTAAGTTTGAAGTTTAAAGACGCTACGTTGTTCAGTAATTATTTGTCAGCCATCAACAGTGAACGCTCTCAGTGAATTTGTAAACATGGAAAAAATTGGTCATAGTTATGTGATACAATACTTTCATTTGAAAAGCTTCAGTCCAACCAATATCAAAGCTGCGCTAGATTCTACTCTGGGGGTGTCTGCTCCTTTGTTTACAACAGTAAGATATTGGGTGGCTGAGCTTAAACGAGCTCGGACGAGCTGCCGAGACGAACATCGTTGTGGACGACCAAATGAGGTGACCACGCCAGAAATGGTGACGAAATTCACAAAATGGTATTGGATGAACGTCGACTGAAATTGCGCGAGCTAGCAGACATGGTAGGCATTTCAAAAAGGGCTGTACATCACATATTGACTGAAAATTTGGACATGAGAAAGCTGTGCGCAAGGTGGGTGCCGCGATTACTCACAATGGAAACAGCATCGTGAGGATGTTTCAATCGAGTGTTTGGCGAAGTTTCACAACAATAAAGCAGAATTTTTGCGTCTATTCATAACCATGGATGAAACATGGGTCCATCACTTCACACCTGAGACGAAGGAACAGTCGAAACAATCGACTGGAAGGGGAGAATCGGCTCGAGAAGGCAAAGACAGTTCCATCTGCAGGCAAGGTCATGGCGTCAGGTTTTATGGGATGCGCGTGGGGTATTTTTCATTGATTATCTTCAGAAAGGAAAATCAGTCAACGGCGTGTATTATGCAAACTTATTGCAGTGTTTGAGTGATGAAATTAAGAAAAAACAACCGCATTTGGCGAAAAAGAAAGTTTCTTTTCATCAGGACAATTTATCAGTTCACACATCCGTTATCGTGATGGCCAAAATCAATGAGTTAAAGTTAAAATTGCTTCCTCTCGCATCTTATTCGCTAGATTTAGCCCCCTCGGATTATTTTCTGTTTCCAAACTTGAAAAAATGGCTCGGTGGTAAAAGATTTGCCAACAGTGAAGAGGTGGAGTCTGCAGTAGATGGATATTTTGAGGAGCTCGACGATTCTCACTATAAACAGGGTATCGAAGCTATTGAACATCGCTGGGAAAAATGTATCGACCTAAAAGAAGTCTACGTAGAGAAATAAAAATATTTTTTCCCAATTTTTTTGTGTTTTCTTTGTTAGGTCGGGTACTTCTGGGACTACCCTCGTAGTGCTAGTTATTGATTATCTTCGAATGGAATGTTGTAACCTGTTCTCAAAAACTGAAGATTTTAGATTGCATATTAATATGTCGTTTAGATTATTACCATTTATTTCAATATGCAACACTTATAATTTTTTACAAACTATTTACTATAATTATAATTGAGTCACCTAGAGTCATAACTCACATTAAATAAGTCACATAAGTCACTTTAAACCATGTGAAAATCGTTGTCAAAGTTGACTGTTGGTGTCATAACTCATATTTTTCAATGAATAATAACCTAAACTAACCAAACAGGGTGCTCTATTTCTCATAGTGGGGTGTGTCTGCAGCCTTAGAAGTATTATATATAAATTTAAAATCGACTTACTCACTCATTAATATCCAAGGGAGTTCAATACTTCTCTTCTAATTACAAAAAACAGTGCTCTGGTGTTTTTTTGCGATTTTCTCAAAACTCGATTTTTGGAATATGTGAGTTATGACTCTAGACAACTCAATTGCATTCGAAGTATAAGCAATAACTAGCACTGCGATCGAAGTTTACAATTTCGTGTCACGGCCTGACTATAGTGGGCCATGGACAGACTGCATTGTGACTTTTGTTGAATAGAAGTAGGCAGCTAAATATATAATTTTTATTTAGATGGACACTGAAAAAAATCGCGTGTCATACATACGAAGCATTACATAATATAAATAGATAATAATATTATACATAAGACTAAATAGTTGCCGAAGATAGCAATGCTTACAATGTGTCAGCTTACAAAATATTATTTTTTATTTGACTGTCAGGGCTCGAAATGGACCGTAGCGCACCGGAGCGCTATTCCGGTTCGTGGAATCTGTAAAGTTATCGCTCCGTCTCGTGGTTAAAATATTTTGACCGTCTGAGCTAGATATGCCATATAACAAAAAATCTAGCACATTCCTCAGAAAAATTTCGAGCGCTCCGGTTCGTAAACTTTTCCATTTCGAGCGCTGTATGACTGTGTTTATGTTCATAATGCTACCTCTTGTTTATAGTCCACAGTTTTTTGGATAATAATCTCATTTTAGGAGCTAATGTGGTATGGTATGGAACTTGGTATTTAGTAGTGAATTCAAGTTTTTTATTCAAAAGTGGAATATCAAATAAATAACTAATTCATAAAATATCTGACAATATCATTATTTTTAATCTTCCCATTCCATACCAGTGTGCAGTGACGTCCCGTGGGGGTAGGCAGATTGAGCATCGCTTGGGGGCGGCATTTACCCAAAGGGCGGCAAATCGAGGAGAATCATTAGGTATATTATAGAAATAGCAACCTAAACTTAGTAATAACGGAAATATTTTTCCATTAAAAAAATTCAGCTCACTGGTTGGAAACAAAATGTATTTATTAGGTAGGTACTTCCTATAAAAGTTTTAACAGGACTTTTTTTGTCGGGTTCGCGATGTCTAGTTTACGTGCATACCTAATTTAAAATTTATCCAAATATGTACATACCTATCTGAAACCGTAGACTCGCAATATTATATATTGAAGCAGAGATGGTATTAGATTTAGTGGTATATGTAAATCTTGTTAGTAATGTATCCATACAACACATTTCTTAGATATTGGAATCATGAAAGGATGATAAAAAGTACTAAGTAGAAAAATGTGGCAGCATTTTGGCACTGCCTAAGGGCGGCGTTTTGTCTAGGGACGTCACTGCCAGCGTGTAATGTGAATTATTATAGAAAATGCCACATTCGTTTGTTATGAAAATCTTCAATCAATATGAGTATTAATTGAGTCGTTACTAGATCGGTATGTTGTTGTGTCGAACATTTTCAATTGGTATCTAACAAAAATTATTTATTACTAATTATGACTACCTAATATGATTTGGAAATACTTACGAATGTTATGACCATTTGCAAAATCCAAAAATAAACATCCAGTAGTTGTACACAGTATTAATATAATATAATATTTTTGATACATGGTTAATTTTATATATTATATAAGTACTTTTCTGTATAAATTATGTTGATTAAAAAAATTATGACAACCCTTTTATTGGTAATGAAACACTATTCAAACTGAAATATATCACATTTGGAATTTGATTCAATTGTCAAAGAAATTTTATGCTAATTATTACAGGTGGTAAATAATACCTACATATCTGGTGAAATCAAAACTTTCTCTTCACTTACAATACTATTAAATATTAGAAATTATAATTATAATCAAAGTTCAAATTAGATCAACACTCCTACATATTCCAGTGGGTCTATTTTATACTTATCGAACGCTAAAGTGATAAATATTATCAAACTTAGGGTAGGTTTGTATCAAAATATTAGCACTTATTGTAACAATTACACGAAGTTGGTTTTTATTGTTGCAATAAGTGCTTTATTTTAACAGCAGTAAGATAGGTGCTGTTAAAATATAGCACTTATTGCAACAATAAAAACCAACTTCGTGTAATTGTTACAATAAGTGCTAATATTTTGATACAAACCTACCCTAAGTTTGATAATATTTATCACTTTATCGCTTTAGCGGTCGATAGGTATAGAATAGACCCACAGTGGGTCTATTCTATTCTTCTTATCGACCGCTAAAGTGATAAAGTGGTTTGTATCAAAGTATTAGCACTTGTCGTAACAATTACAATAAATTTGTTGTAATTGTTGCAATAAATGCTATATTTTAACAGCACCTCTCTTACTGCTTTAGTATTTTCATTGTTTATAAGTAAGTACTAATGATAATATTATTAGGTTTTGACGATTTATTATAATATGTTTATCGAGTGTATTATTATTAATAAGATAGGGGTTTTTTTAACTAACACTTCGACTATTCATAATTTGTTTGTTATAGTTTTTATTGTGACCCTTGACTTGATAGGTGGGTAATGGAGTTTTTACTTACTTTATTGTATTGATTTAATATACATATACGTTCGAGTTACGACTGTCAGTTCTCAGTGTGTGTTTGCCTTTTGTGAGTATACACAGCGCATGAAGATGACAAAAGGCTAAACCCGGGTCGCAGAAAACGACTTAAATGGAATAGAACAAAGCTTAAATCCTTTAGAATTTAAATACAAATTCCATCAAGTGCCTTCGGTCGCTAGTATTAATATTATAAATATCACGGAGTTGCGTACATAGGTATATGATTTTTTATTTTGCTTTAACGTTGAACTTGAGCATGTATTCAATTGAATGACCGACATTATTATTTCACCAAGCAAAGATCTATTGTTACGCACGTATACGTATTTTTTCGATTATTTAAATAAGATGCCGACAAAAAAGTGCGTTATTTAAAATATTTCCAATAGAAAACCTTGCTTTTAATTATTGCCGAAAAATGCATTGAAAACGTAAGTAGGATTGTGCAATTAAAGTTGTGATCAAATTGAGGTGCATGTTGCCAACTGTCACGCTGTCGCGACGACAAATTTATTCTATGGTTTCGTCATTTTGCAGAATATTTTGAACGATCACCATCTCTGTAAATTCACTGAAGAATGACACTGATGAAGAGTGCCAACTATAATGTATTAGTAATTTGGATTATTATTAATTATTCATGCTAATTTCAATTAATTTTAACAGTTTCTACGTGTGCGTACGTTAAAATTACTTGCAACATGACATCCATAGATAATATTTTGAACAGAACCCAACCTGCAGACCATAGATAATAGACAACATTCTTATAGAAAATACATATTGCCAACCGCTAAAAACAAAAAAACGTGATTTGAACATGACAGTCGAAGAGTGTAGGTATGTAGAAGATGATAAAAACGTTAATTGAGTCATGCAGGTGTCGATGCAGTGCAGTTCAACGTGAGGTGACCTCATTGTTGTTCTGGTGATTTAGGCAAATTTTGCCAACTGACAATGTTCGTTTGAAGGTTCAAAATGTGCTACGGGATGGGAGCATCAGTCTGGTAACATTTTAAACACCAAGAAAAACGACATTACAGACCTTTTCTCCGTAGCGGCAGCTTACTGTGACGTCACGTGATAGCAGACGACATGCACCATAATATATTTCGCGCTTTACTCTCAAAAGAAAATTTCGTTTATGTACAAAATATAATAGTATTTACGTTAGGTATTAGAGGCCGTTCACTAGAAGAATGACAATTTATTTTTAAGGTCATTTACTTCAAAAAGTTAACCTAGCAAAGTTGATAAGAATAGGTGAGGAAAATTCTTAGGCAATGCGTTATACTGAATACAAAAAGCTCAATATTTGATATTGGTTCCGTACAAATATTCCGAGCGTGCTAAACATTAAGAATAATCGATGCTGTCCGAAAATGGTTCCAAAAGTTCCGAAAAGTTTTTAATTTAAAAATGTGATTTTAGCCACCATCTTGGTATTTTATGGGCGTACATTAAGGCGATGTCTTTGCCCACCATAGTCACCTAGCGGAAAAATACGAAGCTTACAATTTGAGACATTTTTTTGATAATTTACAATTTATTTCAACTATATTAATTAATAAATATGTACCTAGGTATCTGAAAACATTAAAAATAAAAATATTTTTTATTTTAAGTTAAGGATAAACTTACAAATTTGTAAAAAAATGTTATAAAATGTGAATTTATCAAAGAATCCCATCTTAGTATTACATAGGTATATTTTATGGTTATATTTATTATTAAAAATTAGTTTATTAAGTTTTCTATGCTGTACCTACCTAAGAGATTTTTGACTAAGTAATTCATAGTTTAATTTATTTTTAAAAAAAACATCGATTTTTAGGTCCACGTCATATTGAAGCTCGGTTTGATATAAATTAGAAGGATTTCAAGCTATACACATTTATATTTTCTCAGGTACATAATTTATTAATTAATACAGTAATTCAACTGAAATTGTATATTATCAAAAAAATATCTCAAATTGTAAGTTCCGTTTTTTTCTGCTAGGTGCCTCTGGTAGGTAAAGACATCGCCTTAATTACAGAATATCAAGTTTAACTTTGAATTCGTATTCAGCGTTTAAACTAAAAAATAATCAAACCAGCGCATCTATTCTATACAGAAAACTGCTATCGGCGGCTATCGAGGATTTTTATCATATTTATGTATTGAGGTACTTATTATAATAATTGTTACAATAATTAAGCCGTCTAAACTGTCTTGATTTATTTAAATGAGACTGGTGGCGCTTTTGCAGTGGACTGTAATTTGAAGGTGATGGTGGCGGATTACGGTTCTAGGGGGGTACTGATTCGTATCGTGGCACTAGCGGTACTGGTGGGGGTATTGGAATGTGGCCCTTTCTACCACTCCCACTATACCTCCCCCCACCCCAAGCACCATCTGGAACATTGGGCCCATTGACCATAAAGTCTAGTTTGTAACCCTAAACTGTTTATTTGTAAGATCTTAAGTTTAAAATGATATTTCTTCTCATTAAAGTTTGATTTTTACTAAAACGCGTGTTTTCGAATACATTTATACTGTTTTTAACAGCAAATATCTCATAAACGGTCAGAGATAAAAAAATGTATTCCATAAAAAATTTAGGAAATTTAATAAGCTTTAAAATTGTGTACATAAATATTTTTGCTACGACCGACCGTTTTTGAGATATAAGCGAAAAACCAAAAAACCCAAAATTTTGCGGTTTTTTGCCCGCCAAAAGTTGTGCAGAAGTCATCCGAATTGGCAAACTCGTTTTTTTATTACTCATTATCATATATACAAGTAGAGGAAAAAAATCTTCTACCCCACCTTTTGCAACCAAAAAGTACATATTGACTGGACTATATACCCTATAATATGAATTTATAAAAGAACGTAAACCTAAGTTCACAAGTAGAATAATAAAGTAGTACCTAACCATAAAAAATAAATAAATTATAAAAATGGTAAAAAATCCTCTGATTTTAATAATATATAGTTTGTAGCCAATTTCCAGCGCGGTTGATTTTTCGTTGCCTCGCAATGCATAGTCCCATTGTTTGAGAAGCGCTGCTATACTGCAGAGCAACTTAAAAGTTGAACGGCCGGTTACAGTGTGATGTGGATTGTTACGGTCAAAAAAACTAGTAAACCTTAGGAGAAGTATTTTTGTTGTTTTTCTTTTCTGTTCGATGAAGCAGTAATCCGGAACTTGGTTTGCCCTCAAAAAATTGCCAGTCGATAAGTCAAAAAGGCTTAGAATTCTATTTAGTTGTTTTTCTAACTTATATTCCTACAGAATTATAATATGTAAAAACAATATATAGTACTAACTGCTTAATATTATTTAATAATAACCGTCTTCTACGGGACTAAAGCTCGAATTACATTAGCAAGATCTCAGACCAATCGCCTGACCCGACCGTCTGCCCCGATCGCCCTCGATCGTGAAAAGTTACTTTTGAGTCGTTATTGAATTGGAACAATTTCTATTTTTTAGGCACGATCGTATCGAAGATTTTCGAGAACGTACGAACATATCCGAATTAGCCTTGAGCTTCCAAGTGTGGCCGAATGAGCGTGTCCTATCTTGCGTTTGACATAACAACACAAAATTTAATATACAAATAATAATACAAAACAATAATACCCTATTAAATATAATTAGCAAATCGTTCCTTGTTTAAATTTTATTTGTCGCTTAACATATTATAATAATTATTGTACACACTAGCAACTGAGCGTATATTATGAACCAATCAATCAAGAGTGTCAACACGATTGAGTTGGTAGCTGAATCGTTCCGTGTGATTGCTCGGTATTTAAAGTCAACGATTGCTGACGACGACATTGAATTTGGTTGGATCTGTGATTCTACTGGTGTAATTAGGCCTTAAAAACTATGACGGGAATCACGGCCAAATGAACATACTTGAAGGGGCCCTGGAGTCTGGACTAATACTAAACTTATCATATTATATTAAATTTATAATATTACAGAAAATTTGTACGATCAATCGTATTTTTTATTACGCAAAGTTCAAGTTGTATAAAGAACAAATTTACTGGAATTCAACACAAGACTTATTATATATTTGATATTCCACAAAATGTTTGTGTTTACTCATTGCCGACTCAAATAGAAAGCCGATACATTCACAACGACTGGTCCTACTTTTTCCACCCTCCCGTTGTTGTCTATGTATGAACTGTCATTGTCTGTCATTGTTCTATAGAGTGCTCATACTGACGCGTATGTCGTGTTCACACAGGGAATGGTTTGATTTGAATGGATAAGTTACATGATAAATAATACACTAGCATTAACACACCTTCTACAAAATGTAATGCATAGATCAATGCTACATATTTTTAAGAAATCGATATTACCACCGGTTTTTGTGTGAAGGACTTTGACAGCTGATGAATAATAGGAATGTATATTATTTATTAATAACCCTGACCATGTCCGATCCTAATAGGATCAAATGGGCCTCCACAGAGTAGAAGTTTGTATTAACAGATTTTGTTTTTACGAGAAATGGATGTCAGCCTCTTGCTCAACCTATTAGGTCCATACCCTGACTCACACACAAATTGAAAAACAATATGTGTACTTGCCAGACCCAGGATTCGAACCTGGGACCCACGGCGTTATAGTCTAACGCTTAAGCCGCGCGGCCACCGTGGGTGTGCCCATGGTACCACGTACCCACGGTGGCCGCGCAGCTTAAGTGTTGGACTATAACGCCGTTGGAATCCTGGGTCTGGGTGTTATTAATAACACTGACAGTTAATATATTTGATTTGAGAATTTTTTATAATTCAATTTGAAACGAAAAAGGGCAAATCAAAATGTCAAGCAATCTGGGATCTGATTTTGACAGCTGAAAACTGGACCACTCGTTGCTTGTGCAAAAAGTTATGCTCAGGCTTTATTAATCTAAAGATGGCGTTGGTTTACTGCATCATTGTAGGATGTAATAATAGCATTATTTGTTTAGTAACCTTCGATTATTTTATTCATAATTCCACATTATAAACATATATATAGCAGACGAGGTTACTCGATGTGACAGAGGTCGCTAAGCAGGTGAAATGGCAATGGCTTGGACATGTCGCTCGGCGAGTGAACAGCCTCTGGATAGCCGTCATACAGTGGTAAATTTCAATTTAATTTTTTTTTGTTTTTAACATATTGTGGACATTACAAATTATAAGTTTAGGACTTAGTAAAATGACCACAGGGTTGCCCTAACCCACTGAATTAATAAAGTTAGCTGGATGTACGTGGCAGCAAATAACTCAGCACCGAGAAGAGTAAATGGAGCTAGAGGAGACCATCGTCCAGCAGTGGATCGACCCAGGCTGATGATGATATATATATAAATATTCCACTTGCGTAAGAGTGAGTTCATGTGGACGTTGTTTTATAATTTCTTAAGATAAGATTTACATTATTCACTCAGTATAGTTCTTATCCCTCATCAAGACTATTTGCTTCCCTATCTGATGTAATATCATATAAGCTACTCTCGATATACTGTTATATGAAGGCCTCTCCTAGCTGTATCTAGTCTGATCGAGAGCTCAGTTTTACTCATTTAAAAAAATAAATGCTATAGGTATATATTACTTAAAGTACCGCGATGGATGAGTAGTATAGTGTTTCATTCTGAATTTGTGAGTCACACATTCGAATGTTGTTATTTATAAGTATGTTTGCATGGAGATAATAGGTTCATAATGTGGATACTATATATTTCTTGTAAATTATTATCCATGTTGACATGTAGTAAGATTCCGCGTCGTATTGTAGGGCAGATGTTAGAAAAAAATATTAGGCATACTCACTTGAAACAGTTTCTGAGAATTTTTCGAATCTCGATGGAAAATAAATACAGAAATTCAAGTGGGTAATTATATCGATAATTATTATAACCTAAAAACGGAATCCTTGTACACAAAAGAAGAAAAAATGCAGGATGCATCTTGTTAGGTACACGAATAGTTATTTTAAAAAAGCATTTAACGTGCATGTTTCTAAATAAAAGGTATGTTAATTATAGGATAATATATAATTAAAAACTAACAGGTAAGCTATAGTTACCTATTTAGATGTTTGCCCATTGAAACGTGAAACATTTTTTGTAGTCTATTACGTGTAAGTGAGTACCTAATAAATATGATTATGGCATCTCAGATCTGGGTCTTTTAAAATGGTAGAGGGACGTTCAATTTGACAGGCTTTTGTTTTGATATAGTAAGTGATTATTTGATTAATTATTTCTTTAATTATCAATATTGATAATGTCCTTTTGAGGAGGACAAAACCGGTCCAAAATTTAATTAATAAAGTGGAATAAGTATTATAAAATTGTGTTATATTTAACTAAACAAATAATTACTTAATCAAATAATACAATGCAGTTCCACCACGAATTGACAGTTAACACTATAGAAGAAAATAGGATGATATTTTTTTTTATAAAAAAGTGTGTTGTATTTCATCTGCTAGTAGACACATTATGATAATTTACAGTATTTTACAAATGGAGTTTCTTGGGGTCCCTATTTAATTTTAAAATGTAATTTACAAACAACGGATACTTACTTAAAAAATAAATATGAAATTGAATTATATATCAAATGAAGCAATGGTTTCTGGTTGCGATTTTTGCAGTGGACTGTAATTTTGTGATGGTGGATGTGAATTTCAAGGGGGGGGGTGTTATGTTAGGATGCCAGGCACTAACTGTATGGCTGTTGAGGCTGGCTCCTTGCTCTCACGCGGTATTGTTTGTTGGGTTACCTGGTGCGCTGAATGATAATAGCCGGTATCATGGCTTGCCAGGTATTCCGAAGTAAAACTTGGATGACAGTCACACTATATCAAGCTGACCCAGCCGTGGTCTATGAATATCTTCTGAATCAGTCTGTACAATTAAATTAATCAATAAACTGCGGTTTAGCTGTAACAAGCCTACACGCACCCGTTGTCTTGAAGTAACTTGAGCTAATTGGCGTAACTTTAATCACGGTCGACTGATGAGTGATGACCAGTGACTGCTGGTCGCCTAGTCTTTCGAGAATAATCGTGGATTTGAGGTAGGAGGGAAAAAAAGAATGAGGGTCACCATAATTGGCCCAATCAGTTTCTACTTAACTTAGATTCTTGGAGCTATTTTGATAACCTAAAAGAGGTAAAATCTTAAAAGCATTTAGCATTTATTAATACATATGTATTTCAAATCAAATCCGTCAACAGGCGTAGTCATATGGGCATAACCACTACAGATTCCTATTATAGTTATACTACGGACAGTTTAATCTGATCTGACTTTTATCCAAGTCAAAAGATTCCGGTATCCTGGAGGGCATGCTTGGACTGATGTGAGTGGCCAGTACCATGTATTCTTGGAGGCTCTCATGTGTGGTGTCCATATGCTCTAACTGAGGAGTGGACATGAACTTATTATAACAAGAAGACGTGTTGTACAAAATGTAAAAGAGTCTGTGACTGACATTGACTGGAAATACGTCAATATGTTTATCACATTCTAACGATCATTACGATTAGACATCAACGGGCGGTCAAACAAAAAACCTTTGAAAAACTATCGTAATAATAATAATAATATATTAAAATGATATCCCATTTTACTAACTTTAGGAATTTCTAATAAAAAAAACCCGTTACGATTTTAATATATATATATTACAATTTGATCTACCCCATACTAAACATCTCTGAAGTATTTTAGTATTTTTTAATTATTGGTGCATATGTTGCGTAATTACCTAGATGGAATATAATAATATTATTTACCCATTAAGTGGATTTAGCAAATTTCTTTGTTTAAAATTATGCAAGTTTTTTTTTAAAAAACTGGTGCGTTAAAAATAAACGCACGTATTTAATTCTTATCAGATCAATACATCCGTGTCAATATTGTTCAATTGATAACCTAATTAATTTATACCTAAGTTATTTTACTTACTAAATATGCAAAAAAAAAATCTTTCAATATGAGAAGAGACTGAATGGTCCACTTTCTCATGTTCTCGTTACCCTTAAAGTTATATTATCACCACATATAAATTATATATAGGTATTAAAAATACCCCGGTGTTTGACACCCACGGTGGCCGCGCGGTTTAAGCGTTGGACTATCACGAGGTAGGTCTCAGGTTCGAATCCTGGATCTGGCAAGTACACATATTGTTTTTCAATTTGTGTGTACCATGGTAGCACTATGAAAATAAAAGCAGAAAACGCTGGGCTGCAAATAAACCAGTCAAAAACTAAGTATATGGTCAGCACACGCGATCAGGTACCGCTGCAGAATATAGACATATGAAAGCATGCATATGAAGGGGTGGACAAGTTCACGTATCTCGGATCCAGCCTAAATACCCAAAAGAAGACAGCAGAGGAGATATAAATCCGCCTTATCTTCGGGAATAAATGCTGGCATGCCTGCAAGCGACTGGTGGGGTTGAAAATTCTAGGCCGAAGAAGTAAACTTCTAATTTATAAAACAATTATAAAGCCAGTGGTCACTTATGGCTGTGAGACTTGGTGCTTAACTCAAAACGAGGAAAACAAATTAGCTGTCTTCGAGCGTAAAATACTCCGCCAAATCTTTGGACCCACGTTGGAAAATGGAAACTACAGAATAAAAATGAACCACGAGTTAGAAGAGCTGATTGAACAGCAAACAATCATAAGATACTGTAAGTCCCAAAGACTACGATGGGCAGAACATGTGGAGAGAATGCCTGAAGTTAGAGCGCCAAGGATCATGACGAAGTGGCTACCCCAACGGAAGAGACCCAGAGGCCGTCCAAGAAGGAGATGGGCTGACGCCGTAGAAGTGGACTGGCTTCATATAGGAAGACCCGGTAACTGGAGAAGTGTGGCGAGAGACCGGAGTGAGTGGAGAGTGGTTGTGGAGGAGGCCAAATCCCACCCCGGGATGTAGCGCTGTGGAAGAAGAAGAAGATTCTACTGAATTACGATGATTTTTACTAGTAATTCTTAGATGAAATGCTTATCGAATTGCGTTAATATACCTTGATTTATTATACGAAAACCGATAGCCAACACTATTAACGCAATTCGATAAGCATTTTATTTACCTAAGAACTACTAGTTAAAATCATTATACTTAAGTAATATACCCGTAGCTTAATTGGAAAAGCATACTGGCGCGAATCCAGTGGTTACAGGTTGAAGCCCCGACGAGTGTTGTATTTACCTATAGATTATGTTTTCAAATTATATATAGTAAAATAGTATCGTCATAATTGCAAGCGTCGAATAGTCGGCATTTGGTTTTAATTTTAACCGAGTCCCAGACATTTTTTTTATATATTATTATAATAGGTACAGTTCGGTTATGAGGAATACAGCGGAAAACGCATTTTGAAAATACCCGATATACTGGATTATTTGTTCGTTTGGGTTAGTTTAGGTTAGGTTAGGAATAACCCAAACGAACAAATAATCCAGTATACCGGCTATTTTAAAAATGCTTTTGCCGCTGTATTCCTCATAATCGAACTGTACCTTATAATATTATTAATAACCACGTCCTTGTTTTTCGTACAAGGTAGTTGTTAGTAATTTTGAAAAATCACTAACACCCAGGATTTGAAAAAATCACGTAAATATATTATGTCCTCACCAGGTCGAAACCAGAGCTCCCGGATGAAAGGCCAGCGCCTCACGCACTGCATCATGAAAGCCGTCCCTGACATTACGCATCGAGTTCAATATTGCTCAAGTCATTTTCATTCGGAATAACCAAATCTCTTCACAAAGTACCATCTGCCTAGACGTCATGTTCATTTTACATAAAACGTTAGTTTTATTTGATTTTTACGACGTTAAATCATGTAAATTTTATAACAATGACTTGTTTATCTCCTGAATAATACGAATATATAAAGATATACCTGTACATATTATATTACAATATTATCGCTATACTAATAAACATTATTGTTAATTATGTTATATGCGTCAACAAAATGCATGTAAACAAACAGATTAGTAAACAGTCGCAAGGTATTCGGCAAATAAGGTATTAGATAATTTCAATTAATACATTAAAACCAGTTTCGAGTCCAATAAAATCTTTTCTATTTCATAATAAGCCGATGAATTTATGGCAGGTTTAATACGCCCTTGGCAAATTGGAAATCTGAGGCAATTGAAAAGTCTAATAGAAAATTGAAAAACACTGCGAAATGCCTTTGACAAGACTTCAATGCGTTTGATGTGACATACCATAGCACACTTGTGCCCAACCTTTAGTCTATCTCGAGCAAATTAAGAATTTAAAAATTTTAGACATAGGACGATGACCATTTTTTTTAAATCAACACAGTAGGTAAAATAAAATACAATAATATTACACTACTACTGTTTATTACTACTTCTAATTTACTACAAAATAAAAACAATACAGGAGAAACTTAAAAACGCATTTTTCTAAATCTTTTTTTCTCTGTAGTTTGATATTTTCAGACATTGCTTCTATTCTACGAGTGACTGAATTTCTTGATAATTGAACATCTTTAATAGCTGACATAATTTGTTTACTGTTTTTAAATTCTTGAAACAATGTTTCTGATGCAGCAAGCATTGCTTCTTTAATTATGTTGCCATCGTCGAAGGTTTTTTTGTGCATTGGAAGTATGTGTGCAATCTTAAATGAAGCAATTGTAGCAGCTCTTGGTTTAGTTACGGACTTATAGTACATATAGATTGTTGGGCAACTAGTGTGGCTTTCAATATGACAAGCAATTTTGCCGATTTTCGACATTACACTGCGAGCTTAATACATAATCTGAATACGCGAGCCGCGAGCCACATTAAAACGGTACGCGAGCAACACGTTGGTCGCGAGCTACGGTTGGGCACCGCTGCCATAGCACATAATTCAGACAAGTTAGGTCATAGTAGAGGTGTTCATACGAAATACAATATTTCGCAATATTATTAATACTATCGATGATACCTACCTATGGAATTTGAATTTAAATTCTAATAGATTTAAGTTTTGTACTAGCTACTTCATTTGAGTCGTTTTTTTGCGACCCGGGTTGTACCTTTCAGTATCTTCAGGTACTATGCGCACCCACCAATGGTAAATACACACTGACAATGAATACACTTAATTCTAACTTATATAATAAATTAACGAATAAGGTAGGTCAAAACTTTATTAAACCAAGAATCACAATAAAAAAATATAACAAACAAATCGTCACTGTTCTAGCAGAAGACACTAATTCGAAAAAATGACATATTGAGTCAGTTATACCAAAATGGTCCTTATTTCAAACTTTACCGTCTGGAAACCTTCTTAATAAATAAACAGTCTTTATTTTAAAGTCATCTTTTTTACGATTACTTAATAAACTCACATGATAGACCATTTCAAACATTTTAACAACTTCAAAATCAAATTACTCAAAACTAGTATTCTCCAGTTAGTGTGTTCTGCCAGAACAGAGACAAAATTATGAATAGTTTGAAATAAACCCATACCTTATCACTAGTAAATCACTAATAAAAAAATCAATAGGTATATAAATCGTCAACACCTTAATAATAGATCATTCGATAATAATCGATAATAATACATTCAGTAGGTGTAAAATCAATAATATTGAGGAAACAACGGCATCGTATTGGGAATTTAATGGAGTTAACCAATGACATATATCAATAATATAAATAAGTACCTACTAATAATAAATAACAATGGGTATTAATAAACCATTTTAATTGGTAAATGTCAGGCTTTAAAGAAAGTTATATTACCTAGTTAAACAATTTTATTATTATTCTTACATGCTACTTTTTATTTTTTTAATAACAAATCCACAAATAAGCTCATTTATATATACCCAAATACATATACACACAATATGTATTTACCGTTGGTGAGTGCGCATAGTGCCTAAAGATGCCGAAAGGCAAAGCCGGGTCGCAAAAAACGACTCAAATGGAATAGTATAAAACTTAAATGCATTAGAATTTAAACATTATATTATTTGCCATTATATTGCTTTCACCATTGAGTAGTGCTAGAATGGAGTGGCACTTTTCCACGTACCAGACGTAGAGGTTGCTTAGTCAATCTTCAGTGAAAACAGCGCTCGAAATGGAAAAGTTTACGAACCGGAGCGCTCGATAATTTTCTGAAACTGTTTACATACTTACCAATTTTTATGTGTATTTTATAAAAATAAGTGTGTTAGATTTTCTATTACACGGCCTATCTAGCTCAGACGGTCAAAATCACATAACAGATAATAAATAGAATTCCGATAGGCTATCCGCTATACGTATACCAATTCAGTAAATTTTGACTCAGGGTTTTGAATGTGTGAGTGTCCTACAAAAATGAACAACACATTATAGTGTGCAATAGTATGTGAAATACACTAATATTAAATGAGCGTCAATGCATAAACCGAGAGCAGTTGTCAGTATTAGACGTATGTCGTATTCTTGGCACATGTTTAAATTTATCCAGTATTCTTCCTTACTCGAGATCAGTTGCCTGCTTCTCCTTACCCGTTAGGTGTTTTAGTTCCCATTATTTCTGAGTTCCCTGGCCAAAATATTTATTCAACGAGACGGAGCGATGATTTTACCAATTTAACGAACCGGAACGGCGCTCCGGTGCGCTCCGGTTCATTTCGAGCCCTGAGTAAAAAAAATCTGGCATCATAACTTTTGCTACATTTTTAACATGCAATACGGCTTATCGCACAGGAAATAACTAACAAAATTTGAAACTATGACTCCTGAGTTGAATGGAATATATTTTATAGAAGACTCACTGCTATATGTTGTAAAATACATGTAAAACAGTCTGCCAGCAGTTTCGTTATTTATTTTGTTATTATGTCATCTCGTGTAGACTTAGCTTAATGGCTTAGGAATGTGACTCAGTGACACGGTTAGGTTTACTTACAAATCACAATACGAGTATGTGACATGCGTTGACGATCGTTGCGCAACACGCGCCCCAATGCAGTTATGTGAAACTATTAATGCATGTGCAGCTGGTTGTTTATGCAATTAACACATTAATAAACATATGCATGCAAAGTTTCACTTAAGGGAGAGTGCTATCTATACCTATAGTTTTTTTTTTTATTTAACACGTTTTTGTTTACTTATCACGTTTTTATTTACTACTCGTACATTTCAATTTTTTTTGAGGTAATACTTCTTTTGACGCGTTTGGGAAATCAGATCAGAGAGTATTTTTGGCGTGTGACATGTAACAGATAATTTATTTTTTCACACGAAAAAAAACGCACTCGATTGAATTCAAACCACCGATTGTTCGGTTATCAGCCGAACGCACTACCTTTACGCCACAGTATGAATACTGCAATCGTGAGGATTATAGAGTATAATATTATAGTTTAGAATTGTCCGTTGGCTAGGCATCGAATTTATTGCTGTCGGCCATTTGCAATTCCTTTCGTAAACAAACGATTAAGCGCCAGTTAGTAATATATAAGTTAAAGTGTATAGAAATAAACCAACGGCGTTCCAATAAGCGGTCCTTTTTCTTGAGTGTGTAATTTAACAAGATAATTAAGAGCTAGTCAAAGAATCTAGTTTATCACAAGTTTTGTTACGCCAAAGAAGTATAACTTCTAACGCGCGTACATAAGTACACACACCAATTTTTTTTTGTTGATATTTTTTACAGTAAATAAACGGGGCATTTGGACCTTGTATTATTGCGGTTTTATTATTATAATTTTGTAGGAGAAATATTTGTTACCCATATGTCCAACCTATTGGATCTTTGCACTGGATCAAATACACATAGAAAAAACGAATAATCTTTTAACAAGCCACGGTTTGGAACCCGCAACCACCGGCTTTTTATTTATATCATGACGGCCGCTCTATAATATTGGATGGATGTCCTCGATATTGATGAAAAAAGGGTGATTGATCCTAAGTATACATCGCGGATGGAGATGGGGAAACTCATATCATTGATCCTAAGTCTTGTGCATCTTCTCCCAGGACACTCCCAGTCCAATTGTTTCAGATGCTTCACATCACCAATAGTTGTAGGGTCCCGCGATACACTCGATTAAGACCGAGTGTGGTGCGGGGCAGGTTCGGTGGAGGGCGCTTAACTTCAATGATCATATATTTGGACAAGGTACTTGATATGTAGTACCCCCGCCAAGTTATCTTGTAGACTCTGACGAGAAACCATAAATACGCTGGGATCAAAGTGTAAATATAAGATATAATATAAGATGATAAAAGGGTAACGTAAACATCCTTCTCGACTTCGGTCGTTGGATAATGGCCACATATTATGATCATTGATCACTCCAGCTGGAATAAAGCGATCGAGGAGGCTTTAATCGTCCATTTTCCACTGTGGGAAAATATGCAAATAATAAATAAGTAGATTTGGTGTTCAAACTTGACCTTTTATGGTATATGTTATTGACAATGAAACAATGTTCGTATAGGCATATATTTTTTTTATAAATATGGATACTTTGGCATTTAAATGAGGAAAATAATCTAGTTTTATTAGTCAGATTTAAAGAGCGATGTGTCATAATCCGTTTTTTAATACAAAAATTGATAAATCAGTGTTAAGCCTAAAGCTATATCATTATTGTTTATTATTTATTTGAACCTACATACATAATTTTATCATAGGTTACATTTTTTAAGTAGGCATAAAAACAAAATACCGAAATTCATAGAGATTTTTTTCTCTTTGATTATTGTTTTTTATCTATCTTAGGTCCTCTGGCGGATCATACTGATACTACGCAGCGCCTACAATATAATTATTTTTGCATCTTCCCAGGTCATGCCAGTATCCCGATTCCCGTAGGTCTACCTTATACACCTTGGTTACATGTAAATTATAAGTAAAACATTTCACCGTGAGCTTTCTTATCGGAAAGAGATGCCCATATACTATACGGTCTCCAATTTTATTAGATTCAAAATGAACATTAATTCAATTTTTATAACTGATTTTGGCAAAATTCATGAACTCAAGAATGAAAACCTAATCTAATAAATAATCCAGTATGACGGCTATTTTCAAAATTTGTTTGCTGCTGGCTTCGTGTAAAGTGTAAGCTGACAAGAACCGTGTTTTATTTAGACATGCATTTTATGTCAGCACTATACGACCCAAAGAGGTTATATATATATGTTTCCGATACAACATTTGTGAAGTGTGATACGGCGAACTGTATACGTACAAGTTTCTGGACACAATACACCTTGAGGGTAGTACTTAGCAGTTGACATCTAGAAATTAATTATGACAACTAAGTTATCTGAGAATTTGAAATCTGCTAAGGCAACAACGTTAATTTTAAGGTAACTAATTATATTTCTAAATTAAAATTAGTAAAAGTAAAATCTGGCAAAGGAAACTTTATTTTACAATATTTTTGTAAAAGTGTGCGGGGGATATAAACATGTGTGCGGACACATTTTGGAAGGTGTGCACGCCCACAAACGCACATTGTGCGAAAAGAACATTGGTGGTGAGTTGTAATACTAATAATACATAATTATTATGGGTAACTTTATAATGGTATGCAACACATTTCAATACTCTATTATAATTTACAACCTCTGTCTGGGTTTGATTTTTTTTTATTTATTGCAACAAGTTTATTTGCGATAGTACTAAGCAGGTAGGTACTAATATAATGTTTAAAAGCCAACGAATTTAAATTTTTCTTCACAAACATAGGATCGGACCACAATCTATATGGCTGAGACAAGCCGTTTCTTCGCCAAAAGTAGGCTTGCCATTAGAGTTGGGGACCTGATTAACGATTAATCGGTTAACTGGCAATGCGAATCAATTTTCGAGTGGTTAATTGGTTAATATACGTATCGTAACGTGCCTGCGGTATTAAAAATATCAACTTTGGATGAGTCACTGGGCGGACGTGCTCAGCGTAGGTCAAAATAGAGCTTTTATTGCATTTTCAAACCATGATCCTGGACATTCCTTAAACGTTGTAGATAATCTATTTATATAATTTTGAAGCCTTGTTATCCTTTATATTGATTTTAAAGTTAACTTTTAAAGTTACTCAAAATGGTCTACTATGTTCAATAAACAATAAATCTTATGTATATATATTGATTAAAAACCGAAACAACACCATGAAGCAAGTTGAGATAAATCAATACATCGGAAATAATTAGTTTATTATATAATATCTAGTGTCTTATCCTTATATTATATAAACAGTTATTTTGTGGATGATATAAACATAAAAAATAATAATATCAAATAACGTATTAAATATTTATCTGATAACAGATAATAAATATTCGATTATTCGGTTATCAAAAAAGTCAAATAAATTGACGTGCCTACTCATAATAATATCTAGGCCCATAATATTATTATGTAAGAACATTAATAAGGTGAAAAAAACCATAAGGAAAATTTTGATATTAACTACTTTTTTGGCATGCAGCGCAAAATCAAAAAGTTTAAAAACTAATAAAGCACGTTTTAATTGAGGATATAAAATAGTATGGGAATATCGCAGACCGGTTTTATTTCGATAATTTTTAATGATACGGTGAGCGTTAATTACTGTTTGTTTGATAGCTCATTCATTAGTTATTCATTTTATTAGAATAATAATATTACTACCAATTACTGACGGTATTTGATAGAATTTGAGTGTATAGGGTAGGTCTCAGTCATGGCCCCCACTCCTGAAGCGGGCCCTTACGCCAGAATCTTTCGCAGGCCCTCCTGTCTATCGCTAAGGTTAAAGGCAGTGTGACGCTGTATCAGTGTATTTTTAGCGATTTTTTGTATGTTTTAATACCTACACCTAGAGTTGGGTATTTCCCGAGAATATCACAATCTCGAGATTCGGGATTTCCCGAAATGATGAAATTTTCAATTCTCGAGATATCGGGAAATTTAAAAAAAACCTGTAAAAAATCCTAAAATCAGTGTAAAAACAGACAAATTCCAAAAAAATATGATTTTTTTTATTTATCTAAGAAGACAAACAAATAGAAGTAGGAAAAATTCAAAACATTACTTATTAAAATAGAATTTAAAAAAAAAACACAAGACTGTCAATCGCTCCGTCTGACAATCGCGTACGTTTTTGAGACACAAAATTCCCTGACGTTGAAAAATTACGCTCATTTTGAGTCGAAGTTGGCTTAATTGTGTTTAATGCCCCGATCAGTCTGTGAACGTTTGATGTTTTCTGTCTACTTTTTTCATATAGAAAAAACGGGATTGAAAATCTCGAAAATTCCCGAGAATTCCCGAAACCCAACCCTACCTACATCCACTTGAATTATGGAGCTGTCAAGTATCCATAGACAATACTCAAAAAATTGCATCGTATAACGACATATTTTTAAATGTTATCCTTGTGGGGGCCATGGTTTCATTACCTGCTAAATAATGTCACTAAGACAAATAATTTTGTTCCTTATTTGCACCAAAGAATTCAATATTATACAAATTTAACTGTGAAGTAAACCCATAAATTACTTATATTTCACTATTTTCTTTTATTACGATGGCCGAGGGATTACCGCATCGGCTTATATTGTCGTGGGGTCCCAGGTTTGCATGCTGGGTCTGGCAAAAATTCTTATTGTTTTTCAATATGTGTTTGTAGTCAGAGTATGGACCTAAACTACATTTCTTGTAAAAACAAAAATCTTTTAATACAAATCTTTTTTTTTAATTAAATATTTTTTTTTAACTACCTTGCCAAACATAGTTGTTACTTTGTCATAGAATAGGTTTTACTTTAGTCATAATATCTCTAACGCCATTTTGGCATACCTACTCTCGATATAAACATTCTTCTTCTTCTTCTTTCACCCTGTCACGACCCAGCATTGGGGTATAGGGCAAGCACAAGTTCGCACCACTTCCCTCGATCCATCGTCAACTCTTGCGCCTCCCGCCACCCCAGACCTGCAGCGCGTACATCGCTTTTATAGTACCACTGCAGGGTGAGGGAGGGCCGACCATGATGACAGAACCTATGAGGCTGTGCCACAAGGGTACGAAGTGTCGCACTCTTTGGCGGCATCCGGAACACATGTATCAGCCACATAAAACATCTCTTCGTGATTACCTCAATCGTCAAAAGCTGTTGTGTCTGCTCATGAACTTTGGTAACGCGGTCGTACCAATGTACCCCTAAGATTCAGCGGAGACATCGATTCTCAAAGCTCAAAAGCCGAGACCCTTGAAGCTTAGTAAGATGCCATATCTCACAGCCCATACAGGAGCACAGATAGCACGCACGCGTTGAACAAACGACATTTAGTCCTCACATAATACCGCCTTGACCTCCATGCGACTCCACGTTAGCTGAATGCAGACCCCTCCATACCCATGCGGATTCCAAGCTCACTAGAAATACCATCTTCGGCAACCGTGGCACCCAACTATTCACGATATAAAAATTACCACATATTCATTTAGTCAGGTATTTATAATATACTCATAATGTAACGAAAAACAAAGCCTGAGTGTCTAAAAACTGTATGCATAGCCTCAGGCATTAAATTAATGTCATTATACAAAATATCAACACTTGATAAATTTTATCAAGTGTTGATATTTTGTACCCATTTAAAACGAAGTATTTTTTTTACAAGACTAACACGTCTGCTCATGAAGTTATTGCGCCCGTATCACTGCACCACATTCGGTGGAAATATTGATTCTAAAAACCGAAAAGTCGAGACTCTTGACCCTTGGGTCTAATACCTTATATACTTGAGCGCAGAGAGCACGCACGTATTTAACAACTGGAATATGATTCTAACAGAATATACCGACGACCTAAATATAATAATCTATCAGAGCTTGTTTCAAAGAATATAAATGAAATTGAATACACACTAATAGAAAATATTAAGGTATTCTGATATATTGGCACCTACCATCTAAACCATTGGTGGCCAACCTTTTCAGCAGCCGGGCCGGATTCTAAAAATGAGATTTTCTACCGGGCCGCAAAACCGATTTTTTTTATAATGCAAAACAAAAAAGAAATATATACCTATTATATAAATATTAATAAAATAAAACAAAAATCAGAATCAAACATATTTATTAGATTAGATTTTTTTAAATAATAAAAAATAAACCCAATAATATAAAAATAATAAATATTAGTGAGAAGTTTGATTTTGTGTGGCAGAACTAAGTGCATCAATATCGATATCGAGTGAGGTTGTTCCTACACGTAAACAGTTTTCCAAATGCACATCAGTGATTCGTGTTCTCACTCGGGATTTGACATGTTTCATCCGACTAAAAAGTTGTTCACATGTGTAAGTGTTTCCAAATAACGAAGTCATCATTAGAGCATGTTTGTAAAATGCAGGATATTTCTCCTTATCCAAATATGTTTTGTAAAACTCTTCCAAACCAACCTGATGGAATTTCTTCTTTAACTGTTCATCGCAACATAGTTCACAATGTTCCATTTGTAAATTTCCTGGTAATAAATTCATGTCTACAGAGAATGGCGTAACAAATGCAGCAAAAAGCACACGGTGCTTTTTAAAATCTTGAGCCAATATCGAATCTCAATTTGCAAAATTAGCCTATATTAGTTGGCCATCCATGATCTAAACGCTGACAGAAAAAAAATAGAAAATATTTGAAAGTGTAATACGCGGATAAACCCATAATACGGATATAAGGAAAAATATTGGTTATATTATTATGTTATAAATTCAGAAGCAGTTTAAATATAAGAATTCTTTCCTGTCATACATCCATATTTTTCGTTAGTTTCTATCACTGATGAATTAATTTTAATATGCCTGATATTGAAGACAATTTTGGTTTTTTGTTTGATTGGTTGACGTTGTTTTATAAGTTTTTAAGATAGGGTCCATCAACATAGTTCACTATGTGTGCTTCCATTTTTATTATTATTATTACAACGTTTTTCTTAGCTCGTATTCTTATTTTTGTCCGGTGGTTCTTTGTCCGGTACAAATCTTGCAATCGATTTTTAACTAACTTCCCGACTAGCTAGACATTTGTGACATGATGCCAATGCATTTTTTTAATACTTTTAGCCATCTTTAAACATAATTGAATTCATTTTCAGTTAATTCTGTTTTGTATGAAAAGTTATTTCGGAAGAAATCCGTAATCCAATCCACTATTATTGGATGCTAGGGGTCTGGGGTCCTAGCAACTAAGTTATTAATATATACGTGCGTTACTATGGAAATCAATATGACATGTCAAAATGACATTTCAGTATTATTTATATCAAGTACAAATGTTTTTGATCGTTTAAGCTAGTCAAGTCAAGTTTATATGAATCAACAGAAAATTTAAAAACGTTGTATATAAAAAGTTCTTTTTATCTTGTAATTATTTCTTTGATTAGTTGACGTTGTTTTATAAGTTTTTAAGATGGGGTCTATCAACCTAGTTCACTATGTGTGCTACCATTTTTATTATTGTATTATTTACTCATATTACCCTGTATTTTTATTTGAAAATTGTTAACACTTACTTAATGTCACGTCGTGAACGCTTTGAATTAATAATTTGTCATGTTCTTTATATTATGTAAAATAAATAATATTTTAATGAGTTTTGAAAATATTTTAAATATTTTGACAACTAAGCATAAATACGGTTTGCCCGATGGCCGAGCGGGTTACCCGTGAGCTTAAAATGTCGTGAGTCCCAGGTTCGAATCCTGGGTCTGGCAAATACATAAATAATTTTTAAATTTGTGTTTGGAGTCAGAGTATGTACCTAATAGGTTGAGCAAGTGGTTAACACCAATTTCTCGTAAAAACAAAAATCAGTTAATACAAACCTCCACCCTGTGAAGGCCCATATGTTCTTATTGGGATCGGACGTGGTCGAAAAAAACAAAGATTAATAATATATATTATGTTAAGTATTTTATTTTATTCGTCAAGCGTTTGCTATTTGAGAAAGTGTCTCAAAATTCAATTTTTGTTTGCATTTAATTAATGTTTGTTTACACTTCCCATTGCATGGCGATTCGAAATCCATTAACACTTGCGGCTTCTAATCTAATTATAATCAAACCTCTTTGGTGATTCCATATTTTTATGAGTTTCTATTTGTAATTTATTCAACGGTTTTTCGGTTATAATACAATATCATATTGATTCCTGTACTGTATTTTTTAATTTGTCTGGTACATATTATATTTTTTAATTAACAATAGTGGCTGGCTGTCTTGCTATTATTAATATCACAATATTTATTTCAAGGCTTTTAAGCCATTTAGGTACTAACCCATGTTTATTATAATAATTATAAGTATTTTAATATTAATTGAATAGATTTCTATATTAATAGCATATTTTAGTTGATAATAAGTTTTTATTGCTTTGCCTGTTAAAATAATACCTCTAATGGTAAACTCGTCGACGCGAAACACTATAATTATTAATTATCTAGATAAAAACTCAAACATGATCATTATTTTAGCAAGTTAGTACATACTTAGCAATAGTTCCGTATGAATTTGTGTGAATTACTATCAATAGTATTTATACAGGAAGTGCGAAATTTATTATTATTATGTACACACACCAGTAGCGAATGGTGGAGGTAGGCTATTAAGATCCACCATAAAAAGTTCACATTAAAGTTTGTTAGTGATACATATTTGTTTATCTTCTTCTTTTCTTCTTTTGCCATATCCGCCCCTTAACTGGAGCATATGGATACCACGCGGCGCCTCCAAGAATCCCTGTCGCTCGCCAGTCTTCTTGCTTCGTTCCAGGTCAAACCAGCATCCCGTAGCTCCGCCGTTACATTCTGTAGATTGTCTTTAGCGTCCTTCCAGGACGCCGGAATCCGGTCGGCTTGAAGAACAGGCAAGCCAGGTTGAAGTTCTCTTCTGGTATCCGCAGCACGTGGCCGAGCCAGGTCGCTTCTTTACTCTCGGCGTTATGACGCTGCTTGGCGCGTTGTCTTATCGCCTTGTTGCTACTAAAGTCATACCAGTATCCGTCGCAAACATCGCTACCGTAGATTCGCTACCGTAAAGCAGCATCGTCAGAATGCAAGCGTCGAATAGACGGCATTTGGTTTTGACCGAGTACAATCGTGAGTCTCAGACATTTTGTATCGAGTTGAATGTTGCTCCAGCCATTCCCATTCGGATAGCGAGCTCTTTCTGCAAAATGCCATCTCCCGTGATGTGTACCCCCAGGTGCTTGAAGCTGTCGACGCTCTCGATGAAAAACAAACATCGACAGCGTCGATATTTGTTTTTATTGAACTAAAACTACAAACAGATGGTATTTGATAGTTTATAAAAATCAATTATTAAATTAAACCTTGCGAAAACCCAGCCATAATTAATAGACAATAGTCAAATAATACTCGTCTCTTGTTCACGTGTTCACCAAGTAATTTTGGTCCCCGTTTTAAGCGTATTCACTTTGAGATGTATTTTTTCAATAGATACCAATTACCATCAGTGGCGAGGGGTGGAGGTAGGCTGGTAAGATTCGACATAAATAGCGCACATTAAGCTTTGTAAGTCATACGTATTTGTTTTTATTGAACTAAGACTACAATTTACAGAATATGGTGTTGGATAGTTTTTAAAAATCAATTGAGCCATAATAGTTTTGGTATACTTTAAGCGATACGACAAAATTGTGCAAACTTTTTCATTCATACTTATTTGTTTTCAGTGGATTAAGAATACATATTATTGCACATATTATTGGTTCATTTTTTTAAATTCATGAAGTCCTCCCTAAACCAAACTACAATAGATAAAAATATTATTCTACTTATGAAATATTCAATGTTATGTATGATTAAATTGCATATTTTTTGATATTTTATAGATAGACGAGTATTTTTTTAATTATTATCTATTATGGCTTGGTTTCGCAGGGCTTAATTGAATTTTATAAATTATCCAACACCGTCTGTAAATTATTGCTGATTCGATTAAGTCGATTTATTTTCTTTCAAATAAATGAGATATCACTTCTATCACCGAGGTCTACCGTGTCTTCTCACGAACTCGACTGTTTGTTATGCAGTCGTACCAATGTACCCCTAAGATTCGGCGGATACATCGATTCTCAAAGCCAAAAAGAAGGAACCGTTGAAGCTTATTAATATGCTATTCGAGATTTTTTGGTCCTCACAGAAAGAGCCTTAACCTCCATGTTGAAGAGACGTTTAACGCGACTGGGACATGTGTTCCGAATGCCGCTAGAGAGTGCAACAAGGTGCTATAAAAGCGATCTACACGAAAGTTGGCGATGAACTTGTATTTGCTATATGGCCCAGTGCTGGGGGGTGACAGGATGAAAGAAAAATAAATGAAATATTCAACAGTTTGATTTAGCAGCATGTTCTTTTAGCCTCATCACACCTCACTATTCCATCGCTGCTATATGTCCATTAATGTACGTTTTGTGATTAATAGTTGCTAGTGCATTATTTTTGGACGTAGCTTTATCTATCGTAACTTCTGAATCGCATGAGGTATTAACATGAAACTGAAATGATACTAAATACAAGCTGTGCAATTTTCGGTAATACTGGTCAAATAGTTTTTAGGTTATAATAGAACAAACAGACAGATAAACAATGATTTAAAATAATTACTGTATATTCATAGAGTACCTATATCGTAGAAAGTCAAAACGGTTATCAAAAGGTAAATATTTTCAAAACTCGAAATGAAAGAGATACACAGTTCTATTAATCATTATAGGTAACTGCAATTTTATATTCGAATTATTGAATAAAGCTAACACGTAATTTATATCCAAATAAACCAATCGTTAAAATACATATTGTGGGTACTTATATACTTACATATTATAAATTATACTCACTTAATTTTAAATAAATGCAGCTATTTTTGAGGTTAATAATAAGTTAGGTAATAAATAGTAATAAATAGTTAGGTTAATAATTTATAAATTATGGATATACTGCGTATCGATGCATTTGGATTTGCATTCTAAGTGCATGTTTTTGAAAGCGTGGGAGAAAAGATGTTCACTTTGAAATAAAATATACGCATATTATGTAAATAGGTAGTCTCCTTAACATCACGGCACAGTGGTAGAATAAACAAAGCGAAGAGTACTTAACGCCAGTAGCGTGCGTAAATAAAATTATTATGGGGTCTCAAAAGATTGTAAATTATTTACTACATTTTTATATCTGTTGGTATTAATATTAATACCTAGATGAGGATAACTCATGTGTAGGGTGGTAAGATCTTTCATCGGGCATTACTTCAGGTTTGGGAAGTGTGTGACATCATGGCGGACAGGATCAGTTATAACACAGAAATTTTTAATTTGACGGTTCCGCGCGGAACTATTTTTATTTGCACTAAATTATACAAGCATGGGTAGTATTACATTAGGATAAACATTACTTTTTCAAACGGTTTGCCGAGAACTTTCACTTCGCACAACCCTTACATATCAAGCGTGGGTTTGTCTTTGTCGCGTTCTACAGTATACACCTGTTGTTTCACGGGACAATTTTTATTTATTACAATCTCGCGTAGTAGGCTTCACACGGCAATATTTGTAGTTTATTAAGCGGGAGGTTTTATTTTTAAACTTTGTATGGGAGTAAAGGCGGCAAGTTAACTTTTTACAGGCCCGACGCCCGCTGTGCGGCATAGCGTTACATCGCAAGGGTCCTTTTACAACTGTCGTACAAAACTATTTTTCAAAGGGGATCTTTTCCCTTCGAGTTGCGGGGTAAGAGGAAGTTACTTGAAAAAACTCTCCAAAATATTACGGTAATTTTTGGCCCTCATCTTTAGGGCCGGCTATCCTTTCCAAGAAGGGGGGACTCAGGTACTCGGCCCTGTATGAATGACAGCCGTCCAGCAACGCGTTCCTTTGCGAAACATGTATTTGTGATATTATTCTGTAAGGCAGACCCGGTAACTAAAGTGTGGCAAGAGACCGAAGTGAGTGGAGAGCGGTTGTGGAGTAGGCCAAATCCCACCCCGGGATGTAACGCCGTGAAAGAAAAAGAAGATTCTGTAAGGCAGGGAAGATAAACTTTCATCAGGGATATACTCATAATGTTTTTTAAATTTGTGGTTAGATTACTGATTTGGAATTTGAAACGTTTTTTGTGCTAGGGGTTTCGTTTGATAACAATATATAAAACGTAAGCGACAAAATAACTCTAGTATGATATTTTTTCTAGTATACTAACGTGTAATTATTAATCTGAATAAAATAAAAATAGGTACAATAAATAAATAAATGAAGACCATGTCACTATATTTTGATCCTAATACCCCGTTTACACGTGCATGGTTGTACTGTGCACAGTAAGAAAATGTATGGGGAAACATGTATTATCCTGTAGTTAGCAAAATTGCGTGCATAATAATCAAACAAGATTAGAAGATTCCAAATTGTGATGATTCATTGCACGCAAGTAAGATTATTTTCGATCCGCGCCTGCGCAGTAGAGCGATACGGGCGAACATGCCGGTAAAAAAATGAACTACTCATTTTGAGCTTTATCAATTTTTTCAATACGACCTGTCAGATAGTAGTATAAAATGACAACATGGCGTCTGGCTTACTCTTGAAGAGACAGTCAGCACTTTTACGTGTAAACAGTTATTGTCATGACAGTTTAAAATAAGCACAATTGCCGACCGTAATTCCATGCATGTGTACAGGCGCTATAATGTTTGATATTAAAAGATAAAATATTTTCAACAGAGAGCACTTGGAGGATTTGTGTTTTCCATATTTAAGACATGGTTTACCTAATTGAGTCGTCCCACTTCCACGTTTAATAATATGACAAGAGGATCACTACACACAATGCGTAAAATTCGGTTACACGTAAATTGTACGTAAAAAATTTCACCGTAGTACAGTTTGTCGTGGACTTTCTTATCGGAAAGAGATGACCGTAATATATACGATTTCCAATTTTATTAGATTCAATATGAACATTAATTCAATTTTTATAGCTGATTTTGGCAAAATGTATGAATTCAAGAATGAAAACCTAACATAACCTAACAAATAATCCAGTATATTGGCTATTTTCAAAATTGGTTTGCTGCTGACTTCTTGTAAAGTGTAAACCGACAAGAACCGTTTTTTATTTATACATGAATTTAATACATGCCTAGTAAAAAATAAAGAGGGAAATTAATCTTTCATTGTATTGTCGATTCGATTTAGGACGGCCGATAATATACTGTCCCGATTTGATATTTTTAACACGTCATTGTTCTTGTGCTGTGTTCTGATAATGTCATAATTCGTAATAATTCATAGTTAAACTGAGTAATTGATTGATTTATTGATATTAAATTCGCCAAAAATACGCATGTACAATGTTATATACGTCCAAAGAAAGAGATAGCAAGTCCGATTTGGCTAACTGACTTATTAAAGTATTATATTATAATCATTCATCATCATCAGCCTGAGTCTATCCACTGCTGGATGAAGGCCTCTTCAAGCTGCTTCCTGGTCCTGTGCGTTGCCTTGCCACGTGATTCCGCAGAACTTTATCATTTCATCGATCCAGCGGCCTCTAGGTCTACCTTGCGGACGTTTTGTACCGCTTTTGGCCACCTGAATAATGTTTTCAAAAGTGACCTTCCGCTGTGTCTAAAGCGCAAAGTGTTCAACCAGTGTGTGCTTCCCGTATGCGTGTGAAACATGGACCCTAAGTAAAAGAGAGATCCAGAAACTTGAAACAGAGTAGCACAACGCGGTATGGAGAGGTGCGTGTTGGGCATAACGCGAAAGGACAAAAAAGAGAAATGAGTGGATAAGGAAGCAGACAAGGGTTTGCGATGTGATAGAGTTCATTAAAAGTCTCAAATGGAGATGGGCTGGACACATTGCTAGAAGAAGAGACAATCATTGGGCGAATTTAGTCATCCAGTGCTATCCAAGAAGTACAAAATATTATATTATTGCATTTAAATTAATTTGGTCAGTACGCCACTGAATGAAAAATTACTTCGAAACATTATTTTGACAAGTTATGTTCCCGCCGACCATACGAAAGAGTCCGGGAATATTTTTCATTCAATTTGTAATGTTTTTAATATTTTTGTATTCAACTCTTACTTTCATAAAACGATGCTATGCATATTATATGCAATATAATGAGCATGAAGTCAAGTTTGAGAGAACACGATTTAAACAGTCGAAATAAAAAGCGTCACATTTTTGGGCAAATCAAATATTTATCTTTACTTGATTCCATCTTCTATCACATTGCGGTATAGGCGCTAGGGAACACAATATAATTAATGGTGACTAAAATACCTAACGGATGTGGAGTAACAACACAAACACCGACCCCTTCAAACCAACCCGCCTAGCACCACACTCGGTGTCAATCGAGCGTATCACGTGGCCCTACGTTTGGATGTGAAACATCAGCGTTTTTTGTACTAATAATGTCCCAAGTTCTCAAGTGAGTTTTGACTGATTTTAATGATTTTAATTTAATAAAAAATGCTATGATAGAGAAATGCACGGAGAATTAACAAAAAGAAACGGAATTTAATATTATATAATAAAAAACGAAGCTAATCAATACGGACACGGAATTTTATCTGAAGAGATCTTCACGCCCGCAGTGGAGTAACAGGTAACTGATTTCGAGTTTGGAAGAATATGCTCGAAAAAAAACTCATTGGTAGTGAATCTCCTAAAACTCCAGTCTTTTTTTCCAGCCCACATTTTCAACGTAAAATGGTGCGATAGCTAAAAAATGTTAAATGCATGCAGAAAAAAAATCATATAAGTATATTTCTTAATATTTTACAATGCAACTAATTTATTAATCACTACGAACATAACATTCCGCAAATTATTTTAAATGTTGACAAGCGACATTATTTTTGACCTTTTAAATTAAAAGAATTACTTTTATAAAAAAAGTCTACCTCTTCAAAAATATAAATCATAAAACGTGGACATAGTTTAGAAGAATAATGGTTTCAGTTGCAGTAATTGCATCGCATTCTTTGAAATCTTGACACCATAATGATAATAAAGGTGTGTTTGACAAGCACGTTAAATTTAATGTTTATGTCACAAAAATAAAATAAAAATGTTATGTGTTTACATTATTTTATGAGAGTTTAAAATGTTTACTGATTATGTGGGTTATTTTATTTTGTTCCAGATAAATTGAATTGTGACGTTCTTAGGAATTGCAATACCGAATGAAAATACTATTGCCGGTATTTCTTATTGAATACCAGTATTAATACCGGTATTTGTAAAATATATGGGAAAAAGAGTATCTACCAATACATCTTTTTCAAATATTAATATATTATAGCAAAAATATCTAAATAGGTACTCGTACATACATGTTTTCCCCCCCAACCATGTCCGATCCTAATATGATCATATGGGCATGCATATAGTGGAAGTTTGTATTAACAGATTTTGTTTTTACGAGAAATGGATGTCGGCTACTTGCTCAACCTATTCGGCGCATACCCTGACTCAAACACAAATTGAAGAGAAAAAAAAACAATATGTGTGACACCTACGATAGCCGCTCGGCTTTAAGCGTTGGTTTATTGCGGTGTGGGTCTCAGGTTTGAATCCTGGGTCTGGCAAACACACATTTTTTTTCTTTCTAATTACATATTATTGGTAAACCTTTAAAAATGGATAAGGGTAAGATATGGTAGAGATGCTGATGTTTACAAATATCTACTAAATTTAAAATTAAGGAAGGAACTACCTATAATGCAAATGTATTTCATAAATCTGCACGTGTCATTGCTATTCACCAAGGGCACCAAAAAGCAATGGAAGTAAACTAGACATCGCGTAATCCGACAAAAAATACAGTTCTAATAAACCACTTATGTTAATTAATTCATTTCGTTTCAACTTTAAATACAGAAGATATCTGTATTGTCTGATTTTTAACGCCGGTATTTCGGTATTAAGAAATATTGGGTTACCGGTTTTCAAATACTGTTATTGCAATCTCTAGATGTTCTGACCACAGAACATAGATTTTATTTTATAATTCTTACCCACTGTGGTACCTGGATTACTTATTATTGGATAGATTTTTTTTATTATATAAAAGAGGATTTAAAACTCTTACAGTTAATAGCGAGGGTTCAAAAAACGAGTGCCTGGTAAAGGATGACTTGACGGAATCGATGAGCAGTCCATATTCCTCAAGATGTAGAAAAAGAAGATGTTGTAAATTAAATTATTAAAGAACGTAATATCCTTTTTATTGAAATAATATAATTTTGAAAACTATTAGAAACATAATTATTGATACCGGCTATAAATCGTGTTAGTACTTTATATAATTAGTTACCATAATTTAATCGTAATATATTTTTGGGTTGTCATCGCTTGATCTTCTATTTCTTACCTTGACATTTCGGGCTCATTGCAGTATCCATTATTAAGATATTATATTGTATTTAAGTGCCGTGCTATGCTCAGATATTGGACCACAACTGGGTACAGTATAATATAAATGTATACAAATGTATGGTGCGTCATTCAATTGATTTATCGAAAACTTGCGTTATCGCGATAATGCTATTTTTTTAGTGTATGGGCTCAATAAATTATTGGTAGATATCGAAAATAAAAGCATTGATTCTAACTATGGTAAAAAAGATCTAATTTAATATCAAAAAATTTTAATTGACAGATTTAGAAAAAACAATTATTTATTAATTCAAAATTTGATTGATGTAATAACTATAATGTCGCAAAGTCTTTAACCCAATGAACTGGAAAAGGTATAGAGATCATAGCAGTGAGTCACTGAGAATAAATTGAAAAGTAAAATCCGTGAAATTGCTGAAACGGCCTTGAGCAGGACACATTGCCCGCCGGATGGACGATAATTGCACTCATTTAATTATTGACAGGCGTTGACAACATTTCATGAAACATATTAAAGGAAATTTAACTTTTTTCAGAATTTTTCTTTTGGCTATGTCCGATACTAATAAGATCATTTATGCGCATTATGGCTATATCTAATGAATATATATATATATATATAACCTATGAATATATATATTATGTATATATATATATATCTATCTATGGTTGTATTATCTACTTATATAATTTTTAGTTTATATCTATAATATAAATTTTTTTTTTTTTATATTTTTTGTATAATACATATTATATAGATTTTTTTTATTTTTGTATATAATACTATTAGATAATGTTTATAAATTGAACAATGGTATGTAATTAGTTTGTTTGGTTTGTAAGAACCCCTCTTCGGGTGAAGGCCTCCTCCAAAGTGTTAATTTCTGGCCTCTCTAGTTACTTTATCCATACCCGCACCAACCGTCTTACTGAACTGGCTGTGGGGGAGAACGACTCCCAAAGTTGTCCACATATTGTAGCACCGCCACCACCATGGTTCTGACACTACCATTCCTAGTTGCAATTTAAAGTCACGAAACACAATAAGACCTCATCACACTCATTATTCAATTTACCCATTTGCTTTTTGTCTGCTTGAAGAAGTTATCCAAAAAAGTAAATTATATAGAAAAATAGGGCTAGAGTCCATCGTATGATGGTAAGTAGCAAAACCGATAGCCAATATTAAAACGCAATTCGATAAGCATTTCGTGTAACAACTACTAGTTAAAATAGTCGTAATTTAGCAAGATGCCTATAGCTTAATTGAAAAAGCATACTGGCGTGAATCCAGCAGATACAGGGTCAAGTCCCGTCGGGAATCATATTTTTTTTCTACAAAATGATTTTTTATAGTGTATGCATGATATGTTTTAAAATTATTGATTCGTATACTGACTGAAAATCAACTAGACTATAGGAATTGTCGTTTCCCCCCCTTCCCTTTGCACGCATGTCCACTTTAAGTTGGTGCCGACAATGTAATCTATAAGCTGTGCAGTTTGCAAGTATCATCAACATTGGTTTAGTAGTTTTTGAGTTATAACCGAACAGACAGACACCAATTTATACGTTTTCAATGTGGATATTAAATTAAATATTTTATTCCAATTTTTAAAACAAAGATAATTAGACAAAAGAAAACTAAAATAAAGCCATAGATACAATACCCTCGTCAGGCATATTGACATATGTTTCAGAACTCTGGACCTTCAAGGTTTTCGAATACCCGAATACACCCGTCATATTATGTAAAAGTCGGCCGACTCCGTTGGGCACGATTTGAGTTTCCCCATCTCCACCCGCCATGTATATGCAGCCGCGGTTTGTGCACGGCCGCCTTCCATGACGCTATAAACTTGTCAGAATACAAATATTTTAGTGCCACACATCCTTGTCCCGAAGCGATGCTGCACGGGACTGATAGTAGCAGCCATACACCTTAGTGCTTAAAGAAAGAGTTTTAGAAAATAAAAAGAATCTTGACTTGCTCTGCCGTCATTTATATTTAACTAGCTGAGCCAGCTGGCTCTCGCCAGTCTGTCTCGCTAGGTTTTGCAGACAGCTCTTCGTTATAATGACATGGTGTTGGATTTTAATATAATTGTAAAGTATGTATAGACGGCGCCATAGTTTTCTCTTCGGGATGGATTTTCATTCACGTTAGACAGTTTGACATTTCGCTGATTTGTCAGTTTTACGATTTGCATGTCGTCACTGCCATACAAATTTGGAGTCGTATGCGTAGTCTATTCTGGAGTCTGGCCTTCACAATATCGTCTGACACCACTTCAGGCTGCTAGGCCTAGCAGAATCGCCGATTGCTACCAATGACATTTTAATTTTAATACAATATATGTGTAGGTATGTGCATTTAAATATGATAAATAATTATACATCTCATTCATTCGAATATACAGCAATAATATGTGATTATCTTAAAAAGCGATCCATTATATCAAAATATTAATCTCTTTCGGGTCCCATTTACATATTAAAAAAAGCTTAGCAGCATAAAAAACAAATTTAAACATAGTTTTATTTCATTGTCTATAAAAAATAAATGCCTGCAGCCATAGAATAATATTTACAAAATCAAATTTTGAATTCAAAATTAACCTTAACCAATATAGTTTTCCAGTGCGGGACATTCATATTGAGACAAATTTTAATACTCGTAAATAATAAAACAATACATATTATATCTGAAAGGAATAGACCAATTCTGGTAAAAACAGGAATTTATAAAACCTAAAAATGTGGAATCAGCTTAAAGAGGCCTTCATCCAGCAGTGGATTGATACAGGTTGATGACGATAATGACGATATAAATGGGTAGGTATATAAAATCACAAATTTAAAATAATATAGCAGTTTATATGACTAAGAAGAGCAGAATTAGGTTGGGATAACCTTCATCCAGCAGTGGATTGATCTTAGTTGATGATGATAATGACAATATTATGAATGGGTGAATATAGTATCAGCAATTTTGATAAATATAGCAATTCATATGACCATATGACTGAAAGAAATACAAACAAATTAGAAAGGCCTTCATCCATCAGTGTATTGATTCAGGCTCATGATATAATATAAATAGATATAATATAATATCACCAATTTTGATAAATACAGTAATTCAAATGACATAAAGGAGTAGAATCAGGCTAGGGAGGCCTTTATCCAGCAGTGGATTGGTTCAGGTCGATGATGATAAGGACTATAGAAATAGGTATAATATCACAAATTCGTTAAACCTATAGTAGTAGAATCAGGTTGCGGAACCCTTCATCCATCAATGGATTAATTCAGGCTCATGATATAATATAAATAGATATAATATAATATCACCAATTTTGATAAATACAGCAATTCATATGACAGAAAGGAGTATAATCAGGCTATGGGAGGCTTTTATCCAGCAGTAGATTGGTTCAGGTCGATGATGATAAGGATGATAGAACTAAGTATAATATCACAAATTCGTTAAAACAAACCCTTCATCCAGCAGTGGATTGATGATGATGATGAAATTCAAGACTATCAAGAATACAATCAACGTAGAGAGGCCGTCATCCAGCAGTGGATTTATTAAGGCTCGTGATAATAATGGCATTATAAATATAGATAGGTAGATAGTATAATATCACTGATTTTGATCAATATAATAATTCATGTGTAAGTAAGGAGTATAATAAGGCTGAGGAGGCCTTCATCCAGCAGTGGATAGGTCCAGATTGATGATGATAAGGATGGTAAAAATAGGTGGATATTATACAATAGCACAAATTTTGTTAACTATAACAATTCGTATTAATTTATTTCATTGTTTGCAATGGCAACTTAATATGACTATATTGTAATCTATCGAAATTAGTAGCCTAATTATTCAATAAAAAAGAGTTCGTGAACAGCCATAAAGAAGTATTTAAAAAAATCAAATTTGTTATTAATTAATAGAAAACTCATCTTACAATAAAAATGTCTTGATTGAAATTGATTATTTAACATGCTAATAGAAATGTCACATTTTTCGATTGTTTCCGCAAATTCTAAATTTGAATTCTGACACGTCAAATGAACTTGTTATGGGCGAAAACAATTGAAAATCAATCATATATTTCAGTTTGACAGATAAGTGGCAGTGAAGTGGTTTTGGATTATATTTTCGTAATAATTAGTGAGGAAATATGTATTTATTTTGTGTTAGACTCAAGAATACGCCAATGTGCTACTTACAGATTTGAATAATTTTGTGGAATATTAATTTAGATATTTTGCAATATTGATTATATAGAAAGAATTAAGCGACATTATAATCGATTTGCGGTAGACGAAAGGCAAGATGCGAAAATGTATGGTGACGGATATAAAACGCGATTTAAAAACGATTTTATCTGTGATTGTGTCGAGTTTTATCAGATTGTGCCCGATTCAAATGGAAGTAGATTCGGGACTCCAAAAATTGAAGTGAATTCCTTTAATAATCAACAAAGTGGTTTTTAAATAAAAAATTTGACGTATTTTCCAAAATCTCTTAGGATAATAATATATAGGAGATTACATGAAGTGTCCTCCGTACCCGTGTACTGAAACTCTGCCGAAACAGAGGAGCCAGGAGTTGAAAGTGATGAATCAAAGGAGGGATCGGAATTATTCCGTCCTCCATAATATGACGCAGCAAATTTTTCAAATGCCTCAAAGTTGGCCATGGTTGATATCAAGTCGGCGAGGCCAAACGGACCCGTGTGTGGACGGACCCTAGCAAACAGCTCGGTCATGTCTACATATAAGTATACATAAGTGAAATGGCAAATAATTTTCAACAATAGATGGGACGAAATTTCGCATTCGTCACCAATCGCCGAGCGGCATTCGAGGTAAGAGCACGTCAATTTTTTTTTTGTGATGGTGTCGTAAGAATATAATATTCTTATATCGTGGAAAGATGACTAAAAAACGTTATGCCTGTACTCGAAAAAGAAAACATTGCAATGAATATATTATAATTATTATTACTAATATAGTATATAACACTAAATGAATGCATGCTGAATTTTTATGACAAATTATGTTCCGTTCGGCAC
Organism: Rhyacophila brunnea; assembly: GCF_057557595.1. Lineage (NCBI taxonomy): Eukaryota > Metazoa > Arthropoda > Insecta > Trichoptera > Rhyacophilidae > Rhyacophila > Rhyacophila brunnea. The sequence continues at coordinate 8,961,500 of NW_028232816.1, read as the reverse complement.
GCGTCATTAGCACAATCCGCGCGTCGCATAGTTACGATCTTTTTAGTTTAAGGGCCGTATGTATGAGATTTCCAAATTCTTTATAAGCTATTTAACCGATTTTCCATCGAATAGCTTATAACACTGTTTGTGACGTAAGCGATCTGACGTCATGCGCCATTCAAAATGGCTGCCTCAGCTGTCACTTTCAAATGTCATTCTAATTTTGCATTCATTGCAACAAACGTTTGGTTGAGGCCGTTGTTCGTTTTGTAGATTCTGTAAAACATTTGCGAACTTTAAAAATAGTTCCTAGTCGTGCTGTTTACAAAATACGTATATTTTTGATCCCTAGTCTATAATCTAGATAGTAGGTAACTGATAAAATGCCTCGTACCTATTTCGCTTGCAATATTTCTCATGGAGACATAAGATGGACTTACGTAAGATTACGATAAAATATGTCCGCTAAGCCACCGCGAAAATATGTACCTACTGCTGTATCTGGCATTAAAATATATAATTGGAAGCATTCTGCGTTCTTCAAAATATTATGGTACCTACCTACCTACCTAGTTAATTTTTGTAAGATAACTGTAATAAGCAAGGCACAACTCTCAAATACACTGGAAACATCAATAGTTGTCATACGGTGATTGGTATAAATGATAATATTATACAGAGATCATTACATATTATTGTCATCATTTGCATTTTCTGTCATTTATTCTTATTCTGTTTTGACATCTATTGAAGTGAAGTTAGTCATAATAATATTCAGTATTGCCACCAAATATATTCAGTGTTGCCACCAAATGGAAAAGTTTACTGGCAATACAACCTTTCGTACAGTAGAATAATTATAAAATACATGTGATAAAATAGCTGACAAATTATTTAAAGTTCATAATAATTATTCATGTATAATTATAAAATTTATATGGTACCGTTTGCACACTTTCAGAGACATTTAAAATTTTAAAATTTTGAATTATTTATTGGGGAATGAAATTTTATAATACGAACACCATGACACATGAGAAGTCACATTCGTGACGTCACTTAACAGCTAATTACGTTTGCACTCATGCATACAAACGTGCAGTATATAGCCTATAAGGTTTTTGGGAATCTCATGCATATGACCCTAAGAGTGTAAAATACCCATCGACTCAAGATACTCATTTTTAATATACTAGAAGCCTATGACACCCCACACTTATATACAGCGGTAGAGATAACTTGCAATAGACATATAAATATTAGTAGTGATAGTTCCTGTTGTATCGACGATAAAGATTTATTTGCATTACAAATAATAGATTTGATAAATTTATTAGTTTTACGTTTTACTTAAAATTTTGACAGTAAACAACTCATAAATTTCAGAGTCATCAGAGAGATACAAATTTCCATAAAATAATGGTAACCTAGAAAAAAATCTACGCACTATATATAGATGTGGAATCCGGAAAACCTTGAATAATTATTATTCAATAATGAAATTAGAGTTTCTGGTAGAATGATATTGTTATCTCATATTATGTAAAAAAAAATGAGCTCGCATGCCGAACTGGGCGACACCCACTTCTTCGAGAATGTGCATTTTGATATAATACAATATTATGTAGTATATTTCTTCAGAGGTCGAAATGGAGATGTCCTATTTGAAACAAATCGACAATAATTATTTTTATCTTTCTGAAGTTATATTATAATAATTCTTTTGGGACGTTTGGTAGAGAGTGAAACAGAGAGCTGCGCCCGCACACCTTTACGAAAGTGCGCGACAGTATGAAGTTAGCTGCGAATCAGTCAGCAGAATTATTCCGTTACCTAGGCAACGAATTTATAATTGTCGGCTATTTGCAATTCCTTATGTAAAGAAACGATTAAACGCCAGAGTGACAGTTGTTACTTTAAAAATAAAAACAACGAGAAATAATTATAGAATTTAGTAATATAAGTAAAGTGTATAGAAATAAACCAACGGCGCTCCAATAAGCGGCCCATTTCTTGAGTTTGTAAATTAACGAAATAGTTAAGAGCTAGTTAAAGAATCTAGGTTATCACAAGTTTTGTTACGCCAAAGAAGTATAACTTCTAACGCGCGTACATAAGTACACACAAAGATTTTTTTAATCTTCGCCCTTTTATTATCATCGAATAAAATACCAATATAATAAAATAGTTCTACTACTTCTACTTCACCATGTTTGATCTTTAGAGCATCATATGGGCCTCCACAGAGTGTAGATTGCATTAACAGATTTTGTTTTTACGAGAAGTAGATGTTAGCCACTTGCTCAACCTATTAGGTCCTTACTCGACTCATACACAAATTGAAAAACAATACGTGTACTTGCCAGACCCAGGATTCGACGCGTAAGCCGCTCGACCATCGTGGGTGTTATAGTTCTACCGAAAGTATAAAACTTTGGAGAGTCCTCAGTTTTTTTTTATTTGGCTCTGTTTATACTCTTATATGGATCTGGCCGCCTCACGAAAAGGTTTTTTAATAGATGTTTGTTATACGAAAAATGGATGTTAGTCACTTGTTCAACATATTAGTGATTTTTTTCCAGACCCACGACATTATAGGCTTGACATATAGCCGCTCAGCCGTCGTGGGATTATTCGGATAAATTGTGTGGTTTTGATGTCTCTTTCATATGAATTTTCCACTAACGTATACCTATTACACAATTGAATATAATATTTAGATTTAAACTATATTATTTATTATTCAAAACGAATAAATCTCCCTTGAAATAAGTCTGAATTGGAGTGACGATGTAAGTACATCAGTTGCGAGGAGTGGAGGGAGGCTGTTAAGATTTGACATAAATTAATAGTGCACACTAAACTTTGTCACCCATTTTATTAGTTTTCATTGAGCTACGGATACAATTTGCAGATGGCCCTGGTTAGTTTTTAAAATTTGATTAAGCCCTGTCTAAACCAAACCATAATAGTTTACGTATGCTATGGGCGATCCGACAAATAGTGCTCAAGTTTTTCAGTCACACTTATTTGTTTTTGTTGAATTAAGAATACGTATTAAAGATGGTGTTGGTTAGTTTTTAAAATTGATTAAGCCCTGCCTAAACCAAACCATAATCGATAAAAAATATTCTTCTATCAATATAATATCTAAAATTATGTATAGTTCAATCGCTTCATTTTAGATATTTTATAGATAATTGACTATTTTCTACTATGGTTTGGATTTTTTTTTCGACCATATCCGATCCTAATAGGATCATATGGGCCTCCACAGAGTAGAGGTTTGTATTAACAGATTTTGTTTTTTACGAGAAATGGATGTCAACCACTTGCTCAACCTATTAGGTCCATACCCTGACTCACACACAAATTGAAAAACAATATGTGTACTTGCCAGACCCAGGATTCAAACCTGGGAGCCACGGCGTGATAGTACAACGCTTAAGCCGCACGGCCACCGTGGGCGTTAGGTTTGGATTAGCCAGGTTTTAATTGAATTTAAAAACTAAACACACTGTAGTCGTTCAATGAAAACAAATACATTTGACTGAGAAAGGTAAGTGTGCACTAAACATGTCGGATTTTAATATCCTACCTCCACCCTTCGTCACTGATGTATATTGTCTTGTTAATTTCATTGTGTTACATATTTTTTCTGTCAATTATCTACGTGGTCGCAGCCATGACTTATTCTGGATTGGAACTGTTTCCTCAAAATTTTATTTTTCTGTATAAAATTGTACTAATGTTTTTTTATTATTATTATAATATATTCTTTTCTTCTCTCTCGTGAGGGTAATATTTGTTATAATGTAAATCTTATGTTGTGAACGTTTTGAATTTAAATTTGTTATGTACACAATGTTTTGTTTTCTTAAATAAAAAAAGAAATATTTTAGAAATATTCAAAAAATATTATTTTTTACATTCGTACTTTTGCATTGGCGGAGATTATAGATTAATTCGCGAGTAACGACGGCTGTAATATGAATATCACGAACCGGAACTCCGTAACAGTTGACCCAGATACATTCCGAGCTCGGTCAATGTTGAGGAAAACTGCGATGAATATTAACAAGCCACAACGCAAATTTCGTATTTATGGTTCACTGACTCTTTCGTTAATGACCTTCTCGACCGTGCTAAAGGCGTCTATCTGCCAATAGCCAATAATTAGCTCACTGATCAACCAAGTGAAAAAAATACATTTTTATGCTAAATAAACCAATAAAAGTAACGATTTACAACGAGTCAAAAATTTCTTACATAACCGATATAACATTTTTTTGTTGTTATTTTGAAAGACAATTAGAAGCATCCGCAATGGACAAGGGGCAAAGTCTTTAGATCAGGGGGGGGCAAACTTTTTGGATGGAGGGCCAAATTCAAGAATTCAAAATGAGTGGCGGGCCGCAAGTAAAATACCATTTTTAGATATACACTATTTATTATCACGAAAAATAAACATTACAAAAAAATTAATTAGAAGAACGAAACTGTTTTTTTTAACATTTTTTAAATTCAGGTGTTAATTTTGTAGTTGATATTCTCAAAACTGCTTGTAAATGGGCATCGGAGATATTTGATCGTAAAGAATTTTTATTGAGGTTCATGATCGAAAATGTTTGTTCACATATATAGGTTGATCCAAAAATAACGAACATTTTTCTTGCATAATCTTTAAGTTGGTCGAATTTGTCTGAATTAAGGGCTTTGTAAAATTTGGAGATTTCTTCACGACGATGCAATTCTCTTAAATCAGTGTCACACTGCAGATCAATAATCTTAAGTTGTAGCTCTGTCGGTACACCATGCCCCTCACATCTTGACGCGGGCCCCCTACCTATCGCTATGGTTAAAGGCAGTCTGACGCTCTCCAGTATTGTTTTTCAAATGGTGTTCGAGGTCAAATAAAATTCAGTGTAATTTAGCGATTTTTTAACACAGTATTTCTCAACACGTCCCAACAGCTATATGTTTTAAAATGGTAATAAGTTAGAAGTAAGCTAGCGCCGCAGGCGACTTTTTTTTGCTATTAGAGCAAAATTAAGATGTGTGTTTATCTCATTTATCTGGTCGACCCGTCACGCTGGGCCCCCCCTGAGCCCGGGCCCCTAGGCTAGAGCCCTGTCAGCTCCCCCCTTGTGGGGGCCATGCGGTACACTATCAATATCTATTGAAAATGGATTGCGTACTATTGCTAAACTTGTCTCAATTTTTTGGAAGTCACCAAATCTTTGTGAAAAATCGTCATTCAGAGCTTTAATAATTTTACCATATTATTCAAATTTATATTCTGGTATATTCAGCAACTTCAAAGTTGGAAAGTGGTCCACGTTGTTATTCGATATTTGTCGAAGGATTAACTTGAGTTTTAATTGAAATCCAATCAAACTTTTTACCATATCATGGGCATATATTTTTTTTCCTTGCAACGCGGAGTTAAAAGTATTTAAATATGTCACGATGTTCAACGTCGAAAATATTGGTTACATAGTGTGAGACGAGACGCAAGGAAGACGTACCTACTGAGATAACACATTTACGAAACAACAAATTCTTCAAATTTTAATCTATTGTCAATATTTCTTAAAAAATTATAAAAAAGTTATTCGTAATCAGAAGTACAATTAATGATGGCGGGCCGCAAAAAAATACCCGGCGGGCCACATGCGGCCCGCGGGCCGCAGTTTGCCCCCCCCTGCATTAGATTATAGAAAAATATAGATAAAGGTATTGCATGTGTTTGTCCTTCAAAACATGACGAACTTTTTCACGCACTTGCCTCGCCCCCTGGGTTATTCGAAAATATGTATGACAGTGTGCGTGTCGTAGTGTTGCCAGATATCGAATATTTATTCCAATGTTATAATTTTACAAGCGATGTTTTTATAAATTATATTATGGCAACACTGGCGTGTTGGCTATGCACTTGGTAAAACATTACACACTAAAATCGGCTCATGCGGAGGGCTTGGGTAAAGTATTCGATTATAAACGTGAGTTATAATTTTTTACCTGTAAAATAACCGTAGTTTTTTATGTATTAGGTACCCAGTTTACACGTGCATAGATTTACTGCTGAAATTAGGTACGTATTATCGCGGTCGTAACAATAATTTAATACATGTGTAAACAAGTATTAAGACGGTACATAAGTGAAACGGCAAATAATTTTCAATTATAGGTGCGACGAAATTTTGGACTCGCTGGCAATCGCAGAGTGAACGTAGAGCTGTGAACACGTCAATTCGTTTCATGATGGCGACGGGGGTATTAATTCTTAAATCGTGTAAAGATGACTAAAAACGTTACCCATTTACTTGAAAAAGAAAACATGTCAATGAATATATTATTATTGTTACTAATGGAACAATAAACAGAACGTTAAATGGACGCATGTTGGATTTATATGACAAATTATATTTCGTTCATTTGCACAATCCGCGCATCGCCTAGCCACGATCTTTTTAGACCATGCCTCAACTGAAGTATAGCCTTAACGTGCAAGTTGCAGGATTCTTTTGAATTTTTGCGCAATAATAGGTAATTGCATGGCGGTGCGCATACGCAGTAGAACGAAAGTGGCTAATATGGTGGAAGAATTACGAATTACACCGCACAGAACATTAATTTGAGGTTTACCAATTATCTACGAACCATGCTTTCAGTTTCCACATCTCCACCAGCCATGTATACGCTGCCGCGGTTTGTGCACGGCCACCTTCCATGACGCTATAAACGTGTCAGAATGAAAAGATTTTATTGCCACACTTCGTTGTCCCGAAGCAATGCTGCACGGGACTGATGTAGCAACCATGCACCTTAGTGATTAAAGAAATAGTTTTAGAAAATAAAAAGAATCTTGACTTGCTCTGCCATCATTTATCTTTAATGACATAAAGTGTCCTCTGTACCCGTGTACTGAAACTCTGCCGAAACAGAGGAGTCAGGAGTTGAAAGTAATGAATCTATGTGAACCTGTCAAACAATACCATATAATTATTACAACACTGAGTCTCGCTTACGGTTGAAGATTGAGATTGGTGAGACAGTCAGCACCTTTACGTGTAAATAGTTATTATCGCGATAGTTAAAATACACACTATTAGTGCAAGTAAATCCATGTAGTGTACAGGCGCTCTATAATTGGATAATGTGGATTTTAATAGATTGACAAATAAATATGTTGATAAACCTCTTCAGAAGATAATACTGAGAGCGAATGACGGTGAGCTAGTGTCGAGTGATGAAATGACCATATCCACCATCGTGCTTTTCTATATATACTGAATAAGAATCATTGTCTATCTAAGTTGTAATTTCATAAATCGTAATAGTCATTGTTGATCTAGGTTGTGATTGAGTAATCTGCCGACAACTGCCCATCGCAACTTCGATTTGTTTTGATAACAAAACATGAACACCGAAGTGCTACAGATATTATAGGATAAACAATTAAATAATACGAAACTTTCCAGTTTGTGTGCAAAGATAATATGATTACATAATTTTATTATAATACATTATCTCCTTCTGAAATGAGATGCAAACCATATTAAGCTTTCTTGTTTCAATTTCACTTTAAGTTTTGTTTATATTTTATATCATACCAACTGCCAACATACATATTGGCTATCGGAATAAGTGTTTTCAAATTGTAATTGAAATGTGAGTAAGTGTCTGTAGTAATGTGTCGATTAATGATAAACTGCTTTGCTGAACCATCAGCGATCTTAATTATAGGCACTCAAATTGACCGGTTATAAAACTATGTATATCTCGGTCAGTTGATGGTGGTATGTATGACGAGATTACTCGCAGAACCAAACTGGTATGGAATAAATTTGGACGCCTGAATTGTATAATTAAAGGTGACCTTCCATTGTATCTTAAGAGCGCGATGCAGAACCATACTTAGGTACCTAAGTACCTAAAATACGCGCCTAACTTTAAGAGAAAAATTTCGACGACCTAAGTTCAGTGAGAAATTATTATTATTAGAACGCATAAGAGAGAGGAACAGCATGACGTAACGTAGAACGGCTGCTTAACGTCAACAACTCTGCATTACGTTATATGAGTAAAGTACTACTAACCCTCGCGTGTGTCTATGAATTATAGACTCTTAATAGACTGCTTATGGTACGTTGTTATGTTCTCTCAATTCTTTTCTATGGTATGGAAGTATGGACGCTAAACCAAGAGATCTCACGGAGACTTGAAGCTTTCGAGATGTGGCTGTATAGACGCATCTTCAAAATTCCTTGGACTGACCGAGTGACAAATGTTGAAGTTCTCAATCGAATGGAGAAGGACCGAGAAGTTCTACGTAGTATCAAAACCAGGAAACTACAGTACCTCAGCCACATTATGAGAGGACAAGAATACAGCATTCCCCAACTTCTCATTCAAAGAAAAATCAATGGAAAGCGTAGCAGAGGACGGCGCCGCATTTCGTGTCTTAAGAACCTCCGTGATTGGTACGAGTGCAGCTCCACCGAACTGTTCCCGGTAGCAAACGACAAAGATAAGATCGCCTTGATGGTGGCCGACCTCAGCTAGGGGATGGCACAATAAGAAGAAGAAATATAAAAGAAATCTAAAAATTGGCATGGAAAGGAGCATGTAAGGCATATCGTAGATAGATCACAAATTAAATCAATGGATAAGTAATCAGACAAGAGTACGCGATGTGATTGAAGTCGCTAAGCATATGGAATGGCAATGGTTTGGACACATAGCTCGACGAGTGGACAATACAGTGATACACTGGTATGAAAGCGGAACTAAACGATCACAGTGACGACCTAAATCCCACTGGTTAGAAGAACTATTAAATTTTGGTGGATGTACGTAGCAGCGAAAAATTAGGGACCGAGAAGAGTGGAGAGAGCTAGGGGAGGTCTCAATTCAGCAGTGGATTAACCCGGGTTGATGATGATGATATTACTAACCTTTTTATCACGGATGGTGTACTGACCTTACCTGTAATTGTCCTGACCTTACAAATTGTTTTCAACGTTTGCACTTGCTAATAATTTTAATTAAAACACAGATATTCTAGGTTAATTAATAATTAAATAATTAATTAGTAATGTGTCAGAAACAAAAGATTTATGAATAATTAAAGGTAATAGATAGTTTCGTATTATCAGATATTAATCTTAATCTAGAAAAATAAGGGGACACACTTCATTTCACATAAGTAGATTGCCATAATTTATTATTTAAATACATATTTCAGACCCTCGATTTAACTGAATCACACAATATATTTGAGAGAGTTTGGGTATTTAGAAAATTCAAAAATATATGCCTTTATTAAAAGATCTAAAATATGTAGTACAGGTGTTTATTTTGTATCTATCAAGAAATAAAATCCAAGAAATTCCGCACTAAACAATTACGATAACGTCTAGTCGTAGTGACCTTTCAGGTCACAATAGTGATGAGATCATCATAAATTTTATTACAAGCGTGAAAAATGAGAGGAATATTAATTATTGCACTAGAATAATATTCCTAATTAAAATTATTTGTATTCATTGTTCTATGGATAATAATTAAATGTCGTGTTTTGACCATGAATTTTTATAATGAGTAAGTTAATATTAATTTAGATGAACAAAAAATAATTTTATATATTTATTTATAAACGGTGCATTCACCTTATAAAGACAGTTTATAAAATATCAGATACAAACTGAGCGCATTTGAAGATAATATCGACAGTGTTTAGGAAAAAGGGCGTAACCCTCAATTTTTCGAAAAGTGCTTTTATTAGATATTAACAATGTATACAACTAAATACACATTCTATAAAAAGGAAATAAGCCAGAAATGCCGAATTATTATCTAAATTCAGGTTTTAATTGAGATTAATTAATTTTTAATTTATGGAAAAATGCATTTATCCGCAATTTTAATGATTTTTCTGTAATAACTTCTCTAATTAGTATTAGATCGAAAAGATATTACACCAAATCATCAATCATCATGCACCCAATGTATATGGCTATTTTAAAAAAAATATTAAACTAAAAACACTCAAAAAACGTTTTTTGCCTCTCCTGTAAAATTTGTTCAGTGAGGGTTACGTCCTTTTTCCTAAACACAGTCGATATGGATTATTTGTCGTTGATGAATAACAAAAACAGCGGGGGTCCAAATGAGATCCGCGGAGAACTCCGGATGTACTCGTAGTATGGAAGAAATTGGATGAATGGATTTTATAGTAAACTGCTGTGGCGAAGACTCCATACTTGGCAATTACTTAAAAATACTTTTTAGGATTCATATACACATAGTTATACAGTACGCTAGTCTATCGAATCTTCTACTAACCCTTCCAAACAGAGGCTTCGTATAATCCAAACTTTTTTTTATATAAACTATGATGGAATTTGTCCTTGAGTTCTGAGGATTATCAGTATTAGATATTTCACATTGAATTAAATATGGATCCTTCGATCACTTCGCGAAGTGCCATTATGCTTGATGTATTATCCCAGGTAACGAAAACTGCCAATATTATTGATGTTCCGTCCGTAGTCAAAGATCGAAGCGTAATTTATTTGAATCGAAACAGGTGCCAAAAAGTCAGCAGTGGCCAGATACATTTCCATTTAAATATAGGTATGTACATAGTATAGAATAAATATTAGATTACACCCACAAAATAAGACATAATAATATAAAAAATTGTTTAGATATAATATATCTATAGATATATTAGTTAAAGTAGCATTAACTTACACAAAAATTCTACGAAAACTAGATTTATATGATAAATTTTGCACTGTCAAGAATTTATATTACAAATGGCATAAGTTATGATTTATTATTAAAAAAAAAATACCCGTGCGATTATAATATTATTATGTAAGAAAACGATACTATAACTAACATTAGGGATGTTCAAAGCATGGAAAATATTGATTCTAGGCATCGATATAATTTATGTAATAAAAAGTCGATTCTAAAAAATTCAAAAACAATATTTTTAATAATATAAGTTATAAAAATAATATTCCACTAATTCTTGAGTATTTTTAATTCTGATTTATATAATATGTTCGTAAGTAATACGTAAGAGGGTATGCATATTATGACAGTAATGTGTAGCTTTTTTTCTACCGACAGTGGCCCTGTTGGAAGAACAGCCATATCGGAAGCCGAGAGAGAGACGTTGTTTTTTCAATATGTGTTTGCTCCAGTGCAAGGGTCCAATGAGTTGGGCGAATGGCAAACAACCACAACCTCCACCATGTGAATCCGCTTAAAAATGAATAGGGTAATTTAGTTTCACTTTACTTCTTTTTCTAGGTCGTTACCTCGTGGCTGAGGATCGTGACCACCTTGGAATTTTGTCATCATTTGAACGAACATGACTTTTAACCCCTCTTGATTCTCTGCTTCTTTCAGGCAGCGCTCGAAATGGAAAATTTCATGAACCGGGGCGCTCAACAATTTTCAGAAAATATTAACATAGTTATCTAATTTTATATAAAAAATAAGCGTGTTAAATTTATTGATAAATGATATGTCTAACTCAGACGGAGCAATACTTTTGGGGACTTCATGAACCGGAACGGCGCTCCGGTGCATTTCGAGCCCTTCATTCAGGGCATAGTGAAGACAGCCCCCAGTTAGCTCCCTCACTTGGTCGGTCCTGCGCGCCGATGCTCTTCATCTGCTTTGCCTTCCTCAGAGGCTGCCCAAAACTACTTAAATGATCAAAAAGAACCAAAAAACATTTTTAATGGATGTTGAAAAATGATATTAAAATACCTAATAATAAAATAGATTTAATATTATTGATGTAATTGACACTATAAAATCGATTTTAATCGCCCATCCCTAAACTACATGTATATGTAACGTTTTACACATTGTCTATGTTTTGTCTTCTGTTTATAATGTATTACTTTGAATTTTTCAAACAGGGCGTGTACTAGCATGACACAATATTATATTATATTTTCATTATGTATTTTGATTTTTAAATCGTATAAAAACTAATTATTTTGGCACGATTTACAGATTTATTAGTCACACATTTAAAATAAATAAAATATCTGAAGTAGCTGAACAATAATAATAATATCGTGTCCGGAAACTTGTACATACGCAGTTCGCCGTATCAGACTTCACCGTGAAATGCTGTATCGGAAATATGGCCGTATATTAAAGACTGTCCAACCTTTTTGGATTGTATAGTACCTACAAGTTAATCCCTCCAAACCAAAACCCGCCACGCACCACATAATCGAGCGTATTACGTGAATAGTACAGACATAAAATTCGTGTCTAAATAAAACACGGATTTTGTCGGTTTACATTTTACAGGAAGCCAGCAGCAAACAAATTTTGAAAGTAGCCAATATACTGGATTATTTGTTAGGTTAGGTTAGGTTTTCATTTTTGAATAATTTATGAATTTTTTCAAATCAGCTGTGAAAATTGAATTAATGTTCATATTGAATCTAATAATATTAGAGACCGTATAGTATACGGTCATCTCTTTCCGATAGAAATCTCACGGCGAACTGTGCCACGGTGAAATTTTTTACGTATAATTTACCAGTAACCTAATAATGAAGTCATCATCAACATCGGGCGGGGCCAAACTCGATGAGTTTCTCATTATGGTAGGTTTAATAGTGGCCTTATGGTTCTTTAGTGACCCATAGGAAACTATATAATAATAACATATACCTACCTCATGATGTGAAATTATATTACTACTAGTGAGGCTCCGCCTCTTCTGTCCCTTCATCGTCAGGAGAATCAACTTTCCATCTAAGCCCTCACCTTCTCTTCGCAAGACGCGCAAAATAGCGACGATAATACAATGTTTGAGTGCCATTATCTCGAAAAGTAAATCGATGGTATCCATGATTTTTTATAAAGTATAATATCTGGGAACCGTCTATTAAAGATAATATTCTTAATATTAATGAAAGAATACAAGTTTGTATGGAAAACACATTTTTGAAGTACCAGCCCAGCCCCAAATTTTAATAACATATCTTTTCACCTCAATAACACAATATATTCACTGAATTTAAAGGTGGACATATTATTTTCTACAACGGATATAACACGTTGCCTATGAATTTCCAATTTATATTATCTTGTACACTATACTTAATCATTTCAAGACACATCCGTTTAACGGAAGTAAGTTTCTTATTATTACCTGATATCTGCGTCAAAATATAAACATATCAATTTAAAGTTTCAATGTGCTATGTAGAAAATGGTTCGAAATTACCAAAAATTCTTCTCAAAACTCTGCTCTCAAAGATATCCATATTGTTCTCTCATCCTGTTTGCTGACATTAATATTGGGCGTAGAAAGTGTTATGTTCATTTTTAAACATAACCAACTTTAACCCGCTGGCAACTCTTATTATTATCGATGGTCAAGTTGGAAGAGATGTCGCTGTTGGAATTTCCGGAGACAACGTCAGGTCGCGTGGTGTAACTGAAGACACCAGGCTTTTTTATTTTGTCTGACACCCAGAACAGTCGTGCTCCGGTTGGGTCTACCCAATAATAATCATGAACGCCACCTAACGGAACACGATGCAGCCGTAATATCAAGAGTCTCTGTTCATTCCAATTGGGTATTTAAAACTATTTATTTGATCCACCATTCTTGCTTTATTTCTTTTAAAATCTTAGCCGCGTGTAATTAAAGTTAGACATTTCAATTTCATTACCGAGCCGCCTAATATCTACTTTTCTGTACTACTTTCTACTAATCTGTCTTTGCGATAATATAGTTTCTGTCAAGTATCTTTTATTTTATTGTTTCTATATTCCACATTGTTAAATATAATCTTTCACGGTCGTAAGATCATGTGGCGCCCAGATATTTATTATGTTATTCTTAGCCTTGGATTCGCACGAGCCTTCAGCCACGCGAATCCCTTTTTAATCCAAATTCCAGTTATCAGTTGCAAGATTCCCAAAAGAGTAGCGGAGTTTGGCTTGGAAAAGATCAGGTAACTCCACGGCCCGGTTTTATATATTCTCATGCTCATGTTTGCTTATTTACTTCTATTTTAAATTCTTTAATTTGTAATTGTGACATTGAAAATCACAGTTACAGAATCCTATTTATGCATAACAAGAGTTTTATTTTTAAAGAAAAATATACCGAATTAAATATTTAATTGCCTCGAATATGTGGTTTTAATATTATTAAAGTCAAAACCAACTTTCCGACATAAACTTCAATATCGAAATACACACGGATTAGTATAAAACCAGTTATTTATCTGTTTAAAAAAATAAAACAAATTACTCTATTATATTTTTAACAGCAGGATTTTTTATTGAAATAATAAGTAAAAAGACTCGATTCGACTATTTAAAAAAATAAAATATTTACAGTATAATATAAATAATATGTAAGTAATACGTATGTATTGTATTCATATGAAAAAAAGTGATAAATTTCACGATCTATGGAATTTTTAGCGCTAATGTTGTACCTATGAATAATTCTTTGACCCCTGTTTTATAACTTGAAAGATGTAACTGTTATAGTATTTGTGTGCAAACGACGACAATTATAAACATTCACGATTGCCCAGTTGGTAGAGCGGCCTTCTATGTATAAAGCAGTTGTCTAATACTGCGGCTGGACAAATAAAAAAAATGTGTTTTGGTTTTTAAATATGTATCCGATTCAGTGCAAGTCTTCAAATTTAAACTGAATTATTTTTACACATAGTGGAACTTTAAAAAATATAAATTTAAGACGTTCACAATACGACATTTAAAAATTATGTTAAAACAGTATAAAGAGTAAAATTATAAAGTAGATACTTGGAAGTACACAAAAAAATACCTAAGTTATTTTAAGAAATTATAAAACAACGCACACCTATACCTACTCATCATCACGCAGGTGGAATATATCAACATCAGAAGCGATTTGTTTGAAAAAAGTTATTGGCCTCCCAATTGATTTCACTAATGGAAGATTACTTCAGCACCTTGGGAGAACAAACCACTGATGCTCCCGATTTCTAAGAAAGCTAACAGGGACAAACAGGTGAGTACTAGAAAGAATGGCATAGGAGTTCTTATTAACACTGTGTATAAGTAAGAAAAATACGTGGCCAAATATACACATATCTCCTAGTATTTAAACTACGGAATTTAAGCATACCTAAGAGAAAGCCAGTTGGATAAACCCACGGATAGTATTCATATAACTCTAAGTAAAAGAGTCTCAAACATTGGGTTACTGCTCCTGGGATATTCCCAGTCATGAAAAATACTTATGCTTTACATCCAAATACAGGATCCTGTGATACGCCCGATTAAGACTGGGTATGGCAGTGGCGAAGGGTGACTTTTGGAAAGAGGTAGGCTGGGGAGATCTGATAAAAGAACACACTTGTCAGGTATACTTACGAGATATAAGAAGATAATACGATATTACTACTAATGAATAGGTACACACTAATGACAAAGACACACTAATTTAATGAAACTTCAAAAACTCACTGACGACATAAAATTATTAAGCGATCAGTTTAAATTACGTATTTTTTCAAAACATTTATACACATCAAAAATCATTCGATAAAAGTTCTTTTTCTTTTTAAAAACAGTCTATATTTATTAATATTCGATTAAACACCATAGATTTTTTTCTTTGGTTTTAGGCTCTGCGATCGGAGCTTACCTTAGTTCGTACAACTCGATAGACTGGGCGGGGCAACGTGACGTAAAGTCCATATGAAAAAAATTGAGAATTATTTGAAACATAATCCGACCTTTATTTACGTCAAGACAGATGGTGTGCTTTGGTATATTTTTTAAAACCTTTGCAATATCTGTGTAATACATTTCTACACATACGGCATCTCTCGTTGGCAAAATAAATTATTCTATAGAATATATAATCAAGTGATTATATAAATAAGTCAATATGCAATTAAAAGGTAGGCTTCAAATAATCGCCTAGTATGGAGTCTTCGCCACTGGGGTATGGTTTGGGGCGGGTGAGATTTGGGAGATTAACATCAATTATCCAGTGCAAGGATTCAGTAGGTTGGGCGAATGGCTATCAATCGATCAGGAATGTATATATTAGGTGGATTGGTGACCTGAGAGCTGGATGTAATCGACTGAAGACTAGGCTGTCGTAGTCCAGTACGTAAGACGCTGGCTCCGGGGGCTCCGGGTTTGATCTGGTGAGGTCACAATATATTTATGTCTGGATGTTTGTGAGTTTTTATCTTCAGTAACTAATTACACAACTTACATCAGGCCTCATGCCCAGTGTTGCCAATTGTCGTTGACAAAAATATGCTAGACGGGGACGAAAACAAGCTAGTTAGCAGGAAAAAACGCTAGATGTTGTGAAAATACCATTTTGTACAGTACACAAATGTGTACTGTACTGGTAAAAAATATACCACATTTTTCCAGAAACTCATTTTAAAATTGACAAAAAATAATTTATTTATCTAAAAACCTACTATAAGTAATAATTAGGTAGGTAATACAAGAGAGTGGACTCCCCAATAATCGTCAATCTGATGCCACATGCCTGAGCACACATTCAATAATCATATCTGATACCATGTGCTCCTATTGTTTCATTGTGTAGTTTTATTTATTAAGTATCGACCTGTCTTCATTAAATACCTGAAAAAATAAACGAAAAATCTAGCTTATTTTCAGTACCTACATTTAAAGATGTTGAAGGCATCAAAAATGCTATTAAAACGCCATAAGTGCGAAAATGCTTGATCTGGCAATAAAAACTCCAAGTTGGCAACGCTGACTGCTGTCAATAAAATTGCAGGCAAGTAGCTGGAGAAGTATTGATGGTCTGAAATTTGATGTGCAAGAAAATAAATAAACTAAATATCTAGTTTATTTTCAGCACATTTAAAGCTGTTAACGTCAAAACGTTAACAAAAACGTCATAAGCTAGATGCATTGCTTGTAAACTAGATGCCTATCGACAAATGCTAGACCTGGCAAGACAAACGATAAGTTGGCAACGCTGCTCATACACTGTTATAGTGTTCAATAGGTAAAAACAACGTGTCGACTTATTTTTAATTGTTTATTTAATTTTTACTTTCAATTTATAAAATAAGAGCAGATGACCGGATAGAGTGGAGGAGTTTATTTGAGGCGGTTATAGTCCACCGCAAAGTGTTGCAGTATCAAAGAGTGTTATAGAAGAAGAAGAATACTATCTAGCTCCCTTATCATCATCATCGTCAGCCGGGGTCAATCCGCTGCTGGATGAATACCTCCTCAAGCTTCTTCCAACTCTCTCGGTACTGTGTCATTCGCTGCCACGTATTTACGCCGAACTTTACCAGTTCGTCAATCCAGCGGCTTTTAGGGCGATATTGTGGCCGTTTCGTGCCCCTTGGGTACCACTGGACGAAGGCATTTGTCCAGCGGCCGTCCTTTAGGCGAGCAATGTGCCCCGCCCATCTCCATTTCAGCTGTTTGGCAACGTCTATTACATCGCGCATTCCTGTCTGCTTCCTGACCCATTCGTTTCTCTTACGGCCCTTTCGCGTGATGCCCAACATACGCCTCTACATGCCTCGCTGTGTGACTCTTAGCCTTTGGGCATCTCTCGTGTTGAGGGTCCACGTCTCGCACCCACACGTGAGAACGGGTAGCACACATTGGTTGAACACCCTACGCTTAAGACATTAATGGTAGGTCACTCTTGAAGATACTATTCAGACATCCGAAATCACTCCATCCCAGCTTTGTTCTTCGAGCAAATGCTTCCGTCTATGGGCACCTGCTGTCCGAGATAGACGTAGCTGCTGACTTGCTCAAGTTGGGTGCATTAATACAGATAATCGCAAGGTCCGAAAAACAGTTCCTCATCACTTTTGTCTTTGAGACATTTATCTTTAGGCCGACCGTTTGACTGACATCCGCGAGTTCTTGCATGCTACCTTGGAGGTCTTCCGGGTCTTGTGAGAGTATAACAATATCATCTGCAAAGCGCAGGTTACTGAGGTGCTCCCCATTAATTGGAACACCTTTTTCCTCCCAATCAGGAATACAAACTGCCATTATATCTTGGTTTTATAGACTATGAAAAGGCGTTTGATTCCATCAAAAAAATCTCAATTATAGCTCCCTTATAAGATTATAATATTATAGTGATCCGCGTTGTTTGTGAATTTATTTGTTTTTTGTTTAAATAAAATCTGTCATACATAACAACACAGAAGACGCCGCACAGCTGGTAATCTAAATTTTGAGGAAAAACTTACGAAAAATGTAAAAAATAACGGATTTCTAAACAAAAAAAAAAGTTTTATAATAGATTCATGCACTAGACACAAACACGTTCCTATGTAAACAAAAGTATCACTATGCAAATAATAAATTCCAGAACATTTTAATATAATGAAGTTATGTCGGAATTCTCAAAATGAACTATGAAATAATCCTTATCTATGACGATGATATATTTAGAATGGGTTATACGTTAGCCTATATGTTAACGTGTCCGGAAACTTGTACGTATGCAGTTCGTCGTATTACACTTTACCGTGTAATGTTGTATCGGAAATATATGGCCGTATATTAAAGACCGTCCAACCTCTTTGGGTCTTATAGTACTGACATAAAATTTATGTCTAAATAAAGCACGGTTCTTGTCAGTTTAAACTTTGCTGGAAGTCAGCAGTAAACAATTTTTAAAAATAGCCGATATACTGGATTATTTGTTAAGTTAGGTTAAGTTTTCAATCTTGGATTCATGAATTTTGCCAAAATCAGCTAAGTATGAATATTGAATTAATGTTTATATTGAATCTAATAAAATTGGAGACCGTATAATATACGGTCATCTCTTTCCGATGGAAAGCTCACGGCGAACTGTGCCACGGTGAAATGTTAAACTTTTTTTTATGTAACCATATTTTAAATGTGTTACAATATAATATAACAATCTTAGAAAAACACTAATTAGATTTTTTACTACCTACTACTAATTAGTACGGAATTGAACTTGAACCCATATCTATCGCAGACTAGCCAGTGTCCGTTGATATTGCGATTCCAAGAATCCCGGTCGTTTTGCTGTGTTTTCCCATGTCATGCCAGCATCCCGTAACTTTCTTGAAGCATCCGTAGCACGTGATCGAGCCAGTTCCAATGTCTCCTCTTCACTCTCAATATGACTTGAGGCTGAGTGATCTCCTCGTTACTCCTAAAGTTATACGAGTGTACTCTCAAGAAGCTCAGTATAGTTGCCATGACTCTCTATCGTAAAGCAGCACCGTCAGAATACAAGTTTAAAATAGATGGCATTTGGCTTTAACCGAATACAGTCGTGAGTCCCAGACACTCCACATTGAGTTGAATATTGCCCAAACCATTCCCATTTAGATAGCGAGGTCTCTTTACAAAGTGTCATCTTTCGTGATGTGTACTGTCGACACTCTCTTTTGCCTGTCGCTGCCCATTTAGTCGAACTTTACAAGTTACTAACACAAGATGTTATAATCGTACACTTGAAAACAAAACAAAAAACAACATTATTCTGAATATAACAGGAGTATACGATGTGTTAAGAATTTATAAAACAGCATTCTCCTACGTTTTAATTTTTATTGTTGTGTTATAATACCGGTATTTGAAAACCGGTATTTCAGTAATTATCAATATCAAAATACCGGTATTTTCGGTACTAAGCAAGCACACTAATTTCCGTTTTTGAAAATGAATTATAAGTTGTGTGCTGCTAAAATGCCAATGCAACATGTGTGAAATAATGAAAAAAAAATCTATCAATAATATTATGATGTTAATTATACAATTAATTATTATCGTAATTATCGCGATTATCATAATTTAATTTCGAAATAGTAAACATCCGTGACAAATGTTCAATTATTCTAAAATTATGGATGACTGTACAAGCGTTGAAATTATTAAGCTTTTCTCGCAGCCGGAATTATTTGCACTTGATGAACGCTAGCTTTTTTGAGGGCTTTAGTTAAAATTATCAATATACTTCTGCAAATTATTTGTAAAAACCACCACTTCTACAATATTATGACCAATTTATATTTTTAAATGTCAACATAATAACTGTAGGTATATTGGTTTTTGCTATAAAATAATGTTTTAAAGAGATTTTAATATGTATATATTTACTTTTTAAGTACTTCTGTTTTTTTAATGCTTTAACGAATACCAGTATTAATCCCGGTATTAAATGTGTCGCTAGATTTCAAAATCAGCCAAGTCCATAATAGATGAATAGCAGAAAAAACAGCTTTTTTTTTCTCAAATACACAGTCAAAAGGGTAAAAGTTTATATTATTTCCACTATAGAATATTTAAATTTAATAAATTCCATATTTTGATAATGCAGAAATATTAGAAAGCAGTAATTCTTCAGCAATTCACAAAAAAGTCAAAAATACCTAAAGGTGGACTTGACTGATTTTGAAATGTAGCACACAAATA
Organism: Rhyacophila brunnea; assembly: GCF_057557595.1. Classification (NCBI taxonomy): domain Eukaryota; kingdom Metazoa; phylum Arthropoda; class Insecta; order Trichoptera; family Rhyacophilidae; genus Rhyacophila; species Rhyacophila brunnea. The sequence continues at coordinate 8,941,010 of NW_028232816.1, read as the reverse complement.
AGAAATACCGAAAAACCGGTATTGACATTTTCATTCGGTATTGCAATCCCTAGTTCCCTAATCCCTAGTATAATATTATTATGACTTTAAGTAGGTAACAGCACTGTCACAATTGATTGATAGATAAGATTAAAAGAAATTTGTAAGTATTCACTCAGTTAAAAAGTAGAATATGTCTACCTAAAAATAAAAGCTAATATAAAAAAATAATTGAAATTTAATATTAGTTATATTAGGTCGTCAAAGGTCAAGAATGAACTGTACGGACTGACCTACGTTCGCCTTTTGGATGAGGAAGATTAGACACTATTTAAATGTACATATTTCCTCTTAGCGGTCACACTTTGGAATTGTTGCATTATTTTTATTTTCACCATTTAAATATTTATCACAACAATAATAGAATTGGTGTTTGTAGTCTATAAATACATACATAGGGCAAGTGGTGCATTACCTTTAAATATTATTATAGCTTATGAAGATACACCTATATCTAGATTCTGCATAATAAAATTGTCTGTCTTTCATTCCAGTGTATTCAGTTATAACTCAAAAACGACTAAACCAATATTAATATAACTTATATATTACATTGTTGGTACCGAGTTTATAAGTACCTATGTGACGCTCTAAATTTAAATTAAGATTTATTTATTTTTACATACTTGGTTGCGGTTTTTGTAGTGGACTGTAATTTTGAAGGATGTTGGTGGTGGATTACGGATCTAGAAGGACTGAAACTGATCTTTATGTTGAGAAGGCTTGAGTGCACTCACGCATTGGTAAATGGATGATACACTTTTGATGGATGATATATGATTTTGATGAATGATGATGATAAGTTGCATGAATGATGAGAGCCGGTATCACGGCTTGCCAGGTATTTAAAAGTATCGCTTGGACGACGGTCACACTATATCAAGCTGACCCGGCCGTGGCCCACGAATAACTTCTGAATCAGTTTGTATAAACGAATTAATCAATAAACGGGATGTCCCCATATAACTTTCTTCCAAATAAGTATTTTTAATAATTCTTTGCAAATAATATGAAACCTTCATAGATTGCTTCTTAGTGGTCAGTTTTCGGATTAAAATATAAAAACGGGAGTGGTCGATTTACTTTTCGAGATAAATTTCTTCAAAAAATATGTAACTACTAAGTTTTTCATTCTAATATATTTTATATATTACATAATAATATTTGACTAATTATTTCGGAAATTGATATTTTCTTTTGGTGCACAATAAATGGGTCCCTATACAACCTTCATTCAAAAAACTATATTTTGTTATTTGTAATTTCATTCAATCTGAAACATTCACTTTTAGATTCTTTACTATCAGTTTCTAGATAGATATGCAGAAAATAGACGCCCACGTTGTCGATTTACTTTTCAAGTTAAATGACACTAAACGAGTCATTATTCGATAATATATTATCAAAATAAAATTTACTCTATTATAATAATATATCTTTGTAATTTATTTTACGCGTAGGTTTTTAATGTAGATTTAAAAAAAATGAAAAAGAGTTATCAAAATAATTACAAGTTAAAAAGATTTTTTATATACAACGTTTTTAAATTCTGTTGAACCATATAAACTTGACTTGACTAGCTTAAACGATGAAAAAAATGTGTACTTGACATGTCATATTGATTTCCATAGTAACGCATGTATATATTAATAATTTAGTTGCTAGGACCCCAGAACCCTTGCAACCAATAATGGTGTCGAAATAACTTTTCATACAAAACAGAATTAACTGAAAATGAATTCAATTCTACTTAAAGATGGCTAAACGTATTAAAAAAATGCATTGGCATCGTGTTCTGATAACATATTCTAAAAGTTTCAAATGTCTAGCTAGTTGGGAAGTTCGTTTAAAATCTATTGCAAGATTTGTACCGGACAAAGAACCACCGGACACATAAGAATACTAGCTAAGAAAAACGTTGTAAAAAACGATGTAATAATATATTGTACAAAAATCAGGAAGATTTTACTCGTTGAATCAATAGGTACGAATATGAGATTAGAATAAGTAAAATCAAGATGATGATTTATTTTTTAATTTAAAACAATAATTATTAAAATATTCAAAATATATCATCGTCATAGATGTGGACATTGTCTTTACTATAATAACGTTCAAAATTCCGTCTCTTACTAAGACTGTATAAATTCTTCATGCCAAGATACTCCGCGACTTCTAGCGATGATAACATAGATTGCAGCTGTAACCATCCGTTGGCATACTCGTATACTAGCCATTGTGACTTGTATTACCGACAAATGGAAACACTCCGCGCATGCGCTGGAATATCGTATGTAAAAAAAGAACTACATTTTTATTATTAATTATAATTAAATATTATAATATCATCACCCACACACACACTAGTAAGGGATTTTTTTAACAATATCAACACAGCTTCGAATGATAGGAACAAACTCTAGATTCTTCTGGATAAGAAGTCACACAGGGATAGCCGGGGACGAGGAAGCTGATAAAAACGCTAAACAAGCCACAACAGATAAAAGACCTTCAACCTACACACACTTCCCCTAAGTTACGCAAAACAAAAACTAAACGAAGAGACAAAAGAGCTATGGAACAACAGATACACAACATCCGCTACAGGATCAAAGACGCAGAAATTTATTCCAAACATAAACTCTGCATCACTCTTGCCAGGAACATAAAAATATCACGCGAACTCACAATGTCAAATTGTGCGAGCCTATCTAAAAAGATTTAAATTTAGGGATGATGACTGTTGTCCATGTGACGGCTACACATCTCAAACTGTGTGGAATATCATCAACGACTGCCTTATACTAGAAAAAAAGCGATGGACTCTCAGAAATCTATTTAGATAATATAACCATGAAATTGACATATTTGTAGGTTTGTAGGTGAACCTTACGAAATACTAAACAACAAAACAACACAACAACACTACACAAAATATTTAATTCTGGCCATAAATGGAGGAACATAATTAACTGTACATCAATGTAACTAACCCTACAACCACCTTGTAAGAAAAACCAATGCATGGTAATTTAAAAAAAATAAATATTACAACCGATTCAAGTTGAAAAGAAGACTTCGATTCTGGATATTTTTGAGAATTATACTTCTTTCGGCGCGTTTTGAAAATCAGATCAGAGTGTATTTTTGGCGTGCGACATGTAACACATAATTTATTTTTTTACACAAAAATAAACGTACTCGATTGGATTCGAAACCACCGATTGTTCGGTTATCAACCGAACGCACTATCATTACGCCACAGTATGATACTCCAATCGTGACGATTATACAGTATAATATTATAGTTCAGAATTGTACCATTGCCTAGGCAGCGAATTTATTATTGTTGTCGGCCATTTGCAATTCCTTACGTAAACAAAATATTAAATGCCATAGTGGCAGTTGTAACTTTAAAAATAAAAACAACGATAAATAATTATATAATTTAGTCATATAAGTCAATGTGTATAGAAATAAACCAACAGCGTTCCAATAAGCGGCTCTTTTTCTTAAGTGTGTAATTTAACAAGATAATTAAGAGCTAGTCGAAGAATTTAGGTTATCACAAGTTTTGTTTTTGTTTTGTTACGCCAAAGAAGTATAACTTCTACACATACCGATTTTTTTAAAGAGAGAACTGTTAAACAACATTTTCAATGTTTTGCCATTGATATTTTTAGCTCTTCTCTTTTGAAAGTTTGCGGATACCTGTTTCAGACAAGTTTAGTCTATATCAGACTATTGTGACATCTTTAAATATTATGAATGAAAAAAGTCTCAAAAACGGGTAAATTATGTATTGATTTGGAATGAGCTATCCTTATTTTGATAATCTTTTAAGGTAATATAATTTAAATTGAATTGGATTTATCCAATTATTTAATATCAATATTTTATCCTTATATTATTGGTCAAATAATAGTCCGTGACATTGCGTTATTAAATGAATGCGTCACAAGGACATGTTAATTGTTTTGCAAATAACTTAACGTATTTACTCAAATTTACATAATAATAAATTGAGATGAGAAAATTAATAATTCAAGAAGTCTTTTGTGTTAATATACTCTACATATTATAAAAAGATAAGCTAACATTCACAACGTTTCTTTTGTCATGCTCAATTTACCAACTAGTTCGGTACACATGTGATAATGTGGTGACAGTACATTTTATTATAATCTTATATCCTGTTTACACGTGCATGAATTTACTGCTGACAGTATGTGGTGGTGCATTTAGCAGTGGACTGTAATTTGAGGGTGATGCTGGTTGGTGGATTACGGATCTAAGGGGGGATTAATAGAATGCCAGAAACTGACCTTTTATGATGATAATGGCTCCGTGGTCTGTCTACCACTCGCGCGGCATTGTTTGTTGGGTTACCCGGTGCGCGGCATCTGACGGTATACTGTTGATGGATGATATATAAGGTTGATGAATGACGATGATAGGTTGTATTAATGATGAGAGCCGGTATCATGGCTTGCCAGGTATTCAGAAGTATCGCTTGTACGACGGTCACACTATATCAAGCTGACCCGGCCGTGGCCCACGAACAACTTCTGAATCAGTCTGTATAATAATTGAAATAATCAATAAACTATTGTTTACAAACTACACTCACCAGTTGACTTGAGTTAACTGAATATTATTCGCAATTACGGTCGATTCATGAACGTAACTATCGGTCACTTGGTCTTGTGACAATAATAAATAAGGGGATTAAGGTAGGTCGGAAATAAAGATGACGGCCACCACAATTGGCCCAACCAGTATGCATATCGCAGCCATAACAAGAAAATGCACGAGTAAACATGTATTACCTTGCGAGTTGCAAGATTTCACTCATGAATTAAAAAAAGTTTGGAAGCTCTTTAAAATTTTCACGAGACAGTTGGGATTTGTTCGATATCTGCGCCTGCGCAGTAGAATTATAGCGGCAAACCTGCCGGAAAAAAACTAACTACACCGCGCAGAGATTCATTTTAAGGATAACCGATTTTCACGATAATTGTCAAATAGTACTATAAAATGACAACATCGCATCTCGCTTACTCTTGAAGAATGAGATTGGCGAGACAGAGAGCACTTTTACGGATAGACAGTATTATCGTAATAGTTTAAAATACACACTATTGGTGCAGGTAAATTCATGCACGTGTACAGGCACTATGGTTTCTTAATATTAATAATAAGAAAAATTACTGAGGTCTTCGATCTACCTTTTGAGATAATGGTGGTAGGTACTTAAATATTAGATAAGTATACGTCATCGTTTTGCACGTGTATTGAAGGAGGTAAAGGGTTTAAGGAAGATAGTTCTTACTAGTCACTGTAAAGCTTTATTACGGTTAAATTTATATTGGATTATTGTTTTTAAATAATGAATCTACGCTAAGATCAAACAATTTATTATTCAATGTAGGCCTAGGCCACTGTCTTCTCACTGCCCCCAGCTTCCTTCATTGCCTTGGCCTCTGGATGCTGAATTTTCCTCTAAACCATCATTGTCTATGTCAGAGATCGGCAAACTCTTAGACCTTAGGAGCCAAATATGAGTGGTACAACGGTTGAAAAAAAATCGAGAGCCATACGTAGGTATATTTTTATAAATATGATTTATTTAAATTAACTAATTACATTTTATTATTGTTTATTTATTAAGTGAAGAAGTTTTCCCGAATAAAACTAATGTACATATAATATGTTTTTATTGTTGAAATTATAAATACAATTTTTACCGAATATGAATTACAATTTTCACGCATTACTTAAAACTAATGTGAGCAATGAATGACCTTCCTTGCATTTCTTTGGAGTGTTTCTGTATGCTTGGTATGTAACTTGTAGTTTTTAATTTCAGGCGCGACTCCAAATTCTCATCGGTTATTTGGCTTCTCTAAATGCTATTTATATTGTTTATGTTTGAAAATGATTGTTCAGATACATATTATATAGACTCGAATATGAGTACGGAAAGCTATTCCGTGTATTAAAATCGTAGTATCTACCTTATGTAAATCTTTTAGAGCGCTCCACTAACTTGTGTTGTGAAATTAAATTGCATTTTTCTCTCTCCATTAACCCTCAATATTAATGGCAAGACTTACAAATTTGGAGCGCCATTGCTCTTTGCTTGTTCACCAATCTACCAATAAAATTGTATTTCAAAAGTGCTCGTGTCAATATCAAATGGAGAAAATTTTTATTTGTCGACTTTTGCAATGGGCGGATTTAAAACAACAACAACCATACCTTTTTGCATCAACCATCACGGAGGAAAAATTAGGCTCGCGATAATGTCATTATATAATATAATTAGTGTACAAATAATGAGAAAAAATAAAAATTGTAAATTTTGCAATAGTTTTTGTAAAAATTGTGAATTGGGAATTTGGCAAAGAGCCGCACGACAATACCCAAGGAGCCGCATGCGGCTCGCGAGCCATGGTTTGCCAACCCCTGGTCTATGTTTATCGACCCTCATTTCCCTTTTTAAAAAATTCAACAGAAGCCACTTGGTGGATTGATGTTTTCCATTATTAAGCCTTACCTAATTGAGTCGTCCCACTTGTAATAATATGACAAAAGGATTACTACACACAATGCGTAAAATTCATGGTAATACCTTTACTCACCATATGACACCTAGAGCCCATACGATTCCAGATGCCCGTATTATTGTTATGTAATACTTGATCATGTCCAATCCTAATAAGACCCATAATATGGGTCTCCACAGAGTGGAAGTTTGTTTTAACAGATTTTTGTTTTTACGAGAAATATATGTTAGCCAGTTGATCAATCTATTAGGACCATTGTCTGACTCGAACACAAATTGAAAAGCAACATGTGTATTTGATCGGCCATTGTGGGCCAGTTTCCTCTCAATTTTTGAGAAGGCCCTGCTCCCCAATATATGTCATTATGGGTCTGTTATTTTAGTTTACTTTCATAAGAATCTAGATCTTCGTAGTAGGATTTTTTTTGCATTATAATTATTCTTCGTATCGTCCTGAGAAATAGTACGTAATCTCAGATATACATATTATTATAAATCCGTCAACTTCCTCTTGTCAAAATTTGATGATATCACAAACAAGTAAATTAAAGAGAAATTGAATACTCACAATAAAAGTTTGCTGGCAGTATTGCCTATATGCTGACAATAATTAAACATATCAATGAACTCTAATAGATTTAAGTTGAACAAAACTTAAATCCATTAGGATTTCAATTCAAATTCCATCAAGTAGGTACATTCAATCAATAGTATTAATATTGTTAATATCAATGCAAAATTGGAAAGCGAATAAACATTGAGATTGCATATAAGAATATAGGAATTTAATTTATGAAAATTAATAAAAAGTGCCACTATAAAATATACAGAAACAACCTAATAATTGTAACCTAATATAACATAATTATGAAGTATTATATTAATTAATCCAGTATAATTAACTTAGTAGGATAAATTGTCAACAACTAATGTGCACATAAGAGGATAAAATATCAGTCCTGATCATTATTAAATTACGTGGATTACTGTAATAATGTACTACTTAATCCACATATCGTCGCCCCCAAGGAAGAACTCACCAAATACAGTTTTTGCTCAAAATGAGTTATTTATACTGGCAATTTTGTAATTTTTAGCTCTATCTTAGAAAAAATCACCAAAATTCCAACTATACGTTTTAAGTCAAAAAATATAAAATTAAAATAATTCCTCAAATACAAAAGCCGATATTTTGTGTTATGGAAAAAGTCACCAATGTACTTGGTGACTTCTTACATGCGTATTTTTTCGTATTAGTAACACTTGGTGACACATCTTTCACTGAGTCACTTGTCAGTTTGGCGTTGTGTATTATGGCGGTTAACGTTTCCCTGCGTTGTTTATCGTTAAAATACTAAAATGTCACGAAAATATTATAATTTAGAGTCTCAAAAAGATTGGAAAGAAATAGAGTTACTTTTGGGAGAAGAAGAAAGTGATAAAAAAACTCTATTGGCGGTAAGTAGGCATACAATATAATTTGTTCGTACTACTTCTCGCAGGTTACTGGATGCTTTATTGTTGACGTCAATCTGTTTTTAGAGCCGGATACAAAAAAGGGAGACGGTGACCAACTGCATACTTTAAATGACCAAAGGCCAAGCTTCAATAACACTTTTGACGATAGTGACGATAGTATTGTGGATCCGGACTATGATCCTTTTCCAAAACAAAAACGTAAACATATCGGCAGCGATGAAGAGTCCGAAAAAGAGAATACAAAAAGCGGAGGTAAGATTTCACCCTAATTATACTATCCTATACCGTAGAATTTATTATTTAACCCATTCCACCACAAATAAATGTTTGTTTGTAAAAATCAGAATTGAATTTATTCACACATTTTTCTAATAGTAAACCTAGATAAAGTAAAGTAATATTAGTATGCAACTACTATTCTATTATACCAACACGTTGTGTCTTTTGATGGCCACATGGGTCGTTTGTAATTAATACACCTCTTCAGTTTTCATCACAATCACCCAATTCCTCATACATGCACTTCTATTTCTTAACACTCAACAAATAACCATCATTTAGAATCTGACACCGACATAGTTTAGCCACGACATCCTTGTACAGTTGATGTTTCCTAGCACCTTCCTTATTTAATATTCAATTATAAAAATGCATTTTTAAATATATTTTTTAAATAATTTAGAAATCAAACCAGTGAAGGTTGGGAGTTTTTTGAGTATTGATACAATAATATAATGGTAAAGTTGTGATTTGTGATTTACTATAATTTTTTTTTCTTTCGAAATCTTAACTGACGTAATCATAAAACCTGCCAGTTCTCAGGAAAACCCAACAACAAGTAAAACAGTGCCGAATGAAAGTAATTACAATTTATAAAAAATAATCGTATTGCTCTTCGCCCTATTCTCTAATATGTTTAGTTTTTATTGTAGTAATTCACTGTTCTCTAAATTATGAACACCTTTTTTATTACAGAAAGTGAAAATCAGCTTACTTTTGGGGAAAGAACACTCGATGATACGTCGTTACCTAACACATCCATACGCTGGAGAAAATCAGCTCCTGGACATTGGAAAAGAAACATTGCTGTGTCAAAGAGGAATAACTGTGAGTTATATGTTACGAAAAATATTTTGAGAAATGCAAAATTACCCAAAGACTTAGATTGCTCCGCATGTATTTACAAATGTCAACAACATTTCAACTATGAAGACAGAGTGGAGCTATGAAAACATTATTGGGGTCTACATTATCAAGGACGACACGATTTTATCCTACAATTTGTCACAAGTCACAAACCTATTCGCATGAAAAAAAAATGGAAATCAAAATAGGCTGGCTTCGCGGACTTATTGCTTCATGAAAAATGGTGAGAATATAAGAGTATGGCGCGATTAGGAAAAACCGAAAAAGGTGTTTTTTTTGAAAAATGACCAACGAGGTAAGAGCTCTCCTGCCAATTAAAAGAAAGAAATAGAAATGAGTATTTTCAAACAGCACATAAACAGATTCCCAAGAGTGGAAGCACACTATGTTCGCAAAAGTTGCCAGAGGCAGTATTTAGATACAAATTTGAGTATTAAAAAAATGTACGGATTGTATAAAGAATATTGCACAGGGAAAAGTTTAACTCCAGTAAGTTTAACATTGTACAGCTGTTTTTTTCTGCAGAAACTTTAATTTGTCTTTTTTTAGACCAAAAAAAGATTTGTGCCCGACTTGTACAAATTACGCTAAGTGTGCGGATGAATCCAAAAAAGCTATAGTTGAAGAAGACTATCAAGAGCATCAAAGGCGGAAAGAAGACTGTAATGCAGCGAAAGCAGCTCACAAAGAGAGAGCCAAATCAGATCCATCATTCATAATGGCTACATTCGACTTTCAAAGTGTCCTACAAATTCCAAAGTCCAAAGTTTCGCAATTTTACTATTCAAGAAAAATATGCGTCTACAATTTGACTGTTTATGATGGAGCTATAGGTAAAGCTGGTTGCTATTGTTGGAATGAAATTCATGGAAAAAAGGGCAGCTCTGAAATCGGCTCTGCTTTGATAAAATGGATGGAAAATCTTTCAGATGAGGTCAAAAAAATGTCACTGTTTTCTGATACGTGTGGTGGCCAGAACCGCAACAAAAATATTGCTGCTCTATTTTTGTTCACAGTAATCAAACATCCTAACATCCATACCATTGAACACATTTTTTTAGAATCTGGCCATTCCTTTATGGAATGTGACAGCATGCATTCTGCGATAGAGCGGGAAAGTAAGAACAAGTCCGTCTATGGAATGAGTGGTTGGATGGAAATATTAACAAATGCGAGAGGAAGAACCAGCGATCGACAGCCGTATCTTGTTGAAGAGATGAAGTTCGACGACATGATGGATTTGCAATGGTTGTCAAATCAGATAATAAATCGATTGAAGGATGAAAATGGTGAGACCATAAAATGGTTGAAGATTAAGTGTATGAGATTCGATCGAAAACTACCGGGTATTATCCAGTTTAGATATGGCCACCAGAATGAATATAAGAATTTACAAGTATCTGGACATGGCAACTTTGAAGTACCACCAGCCATAAAAAAGTTATATAATAAAATATTGACCATAAGTGTGAAAAAAAAGACCTCTGGAAACTTTGCACTTCAAAAAATATTCCAGAGGAATACCACGGCTGGTATGCACAACTACCAGTGTTCAGAAATGGTCCTCAGAATGATATTCCGATGAATGAAAACGAATCAGAAGAAGAATAATTATTGTTAATGTGAATGAGGTCTATATCATCATCATCATCATTAGCCTGAATCTATCCACTGCTGGATGAAGGCCTCTTCAAGCTGCTTTCACTTCTCTCGGTCCTGTGCATTGCGTTGCCACGTACTTCCGCCAAACTTCATCGTTATTTTTTCATCAATCCAGCGGCCTCTAGGTCTACCTTGCGGACGTTTTCCCGTTTTTCGGACGAGGTCTATGTATAAGACGTATATTATGTAAATGGACAAGATTATTTCAGTTAAATACAGTATATTATTCTTTTCTGATGTGTTTTATTGATATGATCATTCAAGATAAAAGCTCACCATTTGAACAATGTCATACATTGAATGTGTATGGAAAAAACTAACCAAGTACGAAAAACAGTTTTTCTAGATTTTTTTCTAAGGAAGGTTACATGTTTTAAATGTAATGTACATAAACACAAAAATAATCAATCAAACGAAAAAAACCGTTTTCTTCTATGTATTTTCGTTTTCTAATGAGAGCAATTTAAAATTTTTCAAAAAGCTTAAAAGTCGATTATCTCAGGATTTTACTTTTGTTGGTTGGTGAGTTCTTCCTTGAGGGCGACGATATTATGTTCATCTATTAATATCACAGTTGGTAACATCCATTTTTACTTTCTTTTTTTTTATTCAGATTTTTTCACATTGACTGCTGACTAGATAATTACTTTTTAATTATCACATTTAAATAGCATGCTAATTATATCGAATGGTCACCTTAATCGTTACGCACTGGGCGCATCCTTAGCGTCCAATGTAAATGTAAATTTTCATCCATAAATATCAAATCCAGCCCTGTTTGTTAGTTAAATTAGGAGGTTGATTGAAACATAACTTAAGCGTCAATGACATTGAGCTACTTTACGAGCTGCTTGTTGGCGAATTTACAATCTGCCTGTTAAGTTGTCCAACAAGCTAACGAGCAGATTGTAAACAATCTACCGAGAAAACTTGAAAGCCAGTCAACTTTACACTCTACACGCTGGCGTGTGGGCCTACTGCGTCTGCTCAGTAGAGCGTAGTAGCGACCTCTCGGTAAAAAAACGAGCTCCGTTCTGTCAAGTCGCTAGCTTGTTGGCTTCTCAGCGAATGGAAAGTTTTGTGTGTCATTATCACAATCGCAGTAGCTTAATTGCCCGCTTTTAAATTCGCCAACAAACAGTTTGTAAAGTAGCTCAATGTCATTGACGCATTAGGTATATACAGCCGCAATTTTTATAATATGTTACCACTAACTTTGAACATGATTATTAATAATTAATGACGTAAAAACATATTTCGCTCGGAACTAATAACCTTATAATATTATAATAAATTTTATTTTTTATTAAATTTCAGCAAGATTTGACAATTAACATTCTACTTAATTAAAGTGAATAGATTTTAGTGCTACAGTTACGAAAATTAATCATTATTCTGCTTGAGGGTAAAGGCTATAAAATATATCTAAAAAACAAATAAAATATATGTTTCACTCTTGAGCGGAGCATATGAGTGTCCACAGAGAAGAGGTCATAATAGACACCAGATTTTTGTTAGCAATTCGCCAGACCCATTGTGAAGCACTCACACACATGGATTCCCTTTACCATCCGCCACGTATTGACACTATGTCTAGCGTATACAGTGGTATAACTTTTCAAGAACCTGGAAGTGAATGACGTGCACCAGAGTGTACAGTATTTTTAGTGTAAATATTCTTAATTTTTTAGTTAAGCCTTTACGAGGCTATTAAAGGCAAATGCAATAAACTCCCATGTAGTCCCACTCGGTTTTATCAGTATAACAATGTGTGGTACGTCATTGTCACGTCTGGTGATGGTTTCCAATCCTGGCATTCTAAAGAATTAAAATTTATATCATGCTCCTGTCAATAACCTACGTGGTCGCAGCTATGGATCAGAACTGTTTCATCGTGTCAAGCCTATCAGGTACCATTAGCGAGGGGTGTAAGACTAGTAAATGCGCTCCCCAAAGGCACATACATTTTTAGTCATATACTTGTAAGTATTTAGTTTTTGCAATTTTATTTTACTGTATAAAATTGTTTAATATGTTTTAATATTTTTTCTTCTTCTCTCTTATGAGGCTAATATTTTGTTATAATGTAAATCTCATGTTGTGAACGTCCTGAATTTTGATTTGTTATGTCCACAATATTTTTTTTTTAATAAACAATTAAATTATTGTGGACGCAAACCATTAAATTATCGATTTTTTGTTTGTTTGAAAATGTGGCAGCATTCTAATTTCAAATACGTATTTTATTTCCAATAAATCTCTCAATCGAAACAATAAGTATTTGCAATTTACTTAGGCTGCTACTAATATAATTTTTAATGTCCTAGAATGGAGATAAAAATAAAAAAATGTCATAATTAATTATTAACATTTTTAGTTATTGTTTTATATGACGAGGATTACAGAAATTCTTATATACAATAGCTCTAAACAAGTATCTTGTTAAAACCTGAAGTTTTTTGCTGCACTGTTTGGTCAATAAGAAGGGTATTTTCTAAATGAAAGAAATGATTCACAGTATCTAAGTACACTTCGAACAAGGATAAAACGCAAGTCATTGCGTGTAGGTCACAAAACAATTATTCAGCGTTTACTTTCGCACGATAAAAAATAAAATTATGATACGTCGGTAGGTATCGAGGATATGCTAAATAATTTAGAGGTAAAGTCTAACACCAGAAAATCCCCAGAGAGAGAAACTGACGTTTACAAGAGCGTCTGATATAGGGGCACAAAACTGGTTTCCGGTAAATCAACACATCGGTATTTTTATGCGTAATTTTTAATAGCTGATGTTGAGTTCGAATCAGTTATTTAAATAATCATCCAATGTTTCAATTTAAGCTAATGTAAGATTTTACCGATAACTGTTTATTCCAGTGGAAATATTTAAAAATAAATATACATACATTGTTAAAAATATGAGCGTATTTCTATAAAGACTTTATTTTAGAAATAACGGTACAAGTCGGTTATGGGGAAGCCAGGCGGGAACCGCACTAATTAATTGTCATAGCCGATTTTGGCGAAATTCATGAATTCAAGAATGAAAACCTAACCTAACCTAAACTAACCCAACCTAACAAATAATCTAATATATCGGCTACTTTCAAAATGTGTTTGCCGCTGGCTTCCCCATAACCGACTTGTACCGAAATAACCAATTTTTTTCATATTACAATATCATGTCCGATCCTAAGAAGATCATAATTATTATGGGCCTCGATGTTATGTTTAAGTTGAGATGGTTGCTTGAGTGTGAATGACATAATATGTTCGGGCAGTGATGCATAGAAACACGAGTTGGTATTTTATTGGGTTTAGGGTAATAGAGTTCGGTAACACGGCACTATGAAATACATTATATTAATTCTAGTTTGAGTTGAAAGGTTTAAATCATTATACTTTGAAATTTAGTGCGTGTCGACTACATTATAGGAAGCTTCAATGATAACTGTATCATTTCCGCTGTGTCGTTGTCTATGGTTTATAAATGACCAGCATAATAGCATGACAGTTGTAGGGTTATACAACCTCTACAGGTTTATATTAGTCGATTTTTGTTTATTTTACGAAAATGAAAGTTAGCCACTTGCTCAACGTATTAGGTCCATACTCTGACTCTAAATACACATTGAAAAATAATATTTTTGTAATTTTACAGACTCAGGATTCGAACCTGGGACCCTTGACATTATAAACGGATGGGTTATAGATATACCGTCATAATTTGTTAGGTGTTCGAACTTAGAACTAAGCTCATTACTGTATAAAAAGTAGTGTTAAATGATATCGTAAATATAAGAATGTAGCGCCCTCACTCAGTAGACAACTTATACTGGTGGATCATACATAGCTACTCGAGCATCGTGGGCATACTCGATTAAAATAATTTTGTCTTTAATAGTGTTGTCTTTAGTTATATTATGTAGGTAGGTACTGTAGAAGATTGAAATAACATAAACCATCTTTATCTTTCAAAGTAGCTTATGTGATAAGTTTTTTTTTAAATTATGAGAATATTTTATTAGCAATTCGATTTCAATTTAATTTTGTGCCCGTGTTTTGGGTTTAAAATATAACCTGTGAGGATGGTTTTCGAAGTAGACAATCTACCATTCAACTATGATGGTTTCTAATGGGCATATATTATTACAAAATAGTTAAATAGTAAATATTAGATTTATTATACCGTTATAATATTTAAAAAAAAATCAGGTAAGTAAGTAATTATTAGTAAAGATGGCAGTAAAATAAATTTACCTCTTATTAATTTCAACAGAAAAATTATAGGTATCAAAATACCGGTATTTTAATATTTTTTATCCGGAGTGTTTACAGTCCCTGACGTTGTGTTTTAGGTTTGTTCTCCATGATATATCTGACTGCCTACTTGGCCAGCTAAGTTGACTATATAAGCACAACTCTTGGTAGAATCCCTCACAAACAAAGTGACTTACCAGTCTGATTGGTGTTGGTATTTTTTTGAAAAAAGTTCTCAGAGAGACAATACATATTCGAGGTACGTGAAGCTTTGAATTTTCAAGCTAAGTTTTAATAAAGTTAAACATTTTAACAGTTCATAGTTGTAAAATTTTTTTAACATTGACTATTCAGTGTATACAATAATTTTATTTGAAATAATAAATTTAAAATAAACAATAAAATTCATTAAATTATTTTACAAATTCATATTAATTGTGTAATTTTATCAATGAAAATATTAATATTATTATAGTTTATTTTAATTAATCAAGTTATTTTTAAAATTAATAATTAATTGTAGGTGAAAAAAGTTTAAATATATTTGTGCTGAAGATTTAAATTTAAAATAAATGGTGTGAAAAAATAGTTATTATTTTAAATTATTAAATTATTTAATATTTTAAAGTATTATTTGAGATATAATTTAGTTCGTAGAACTCGGTTTTATAATACTTTAATAATAATAACATTAATTGTCATCATTATTAGCCTTGGTTAATAAACTCTTTGATAAAGGCCTCTCCAAGCGGACCTCATTTTTACTTTTGGAAGTTTTCAACGTCTTGCACAATATGTATTATATTGTGCTAATTATAATATTTTTCACCATTTTTTAAAATTACCTCTTACCTATTTCAGTTATGACACCATTTTCAAACCTACCTCTATCATTGATACAAGTGTTTGTTAACTGTGTGACAACTGAATCAGTTATTGACATAAAAAAGAAATTTCTGATAATATTGTATTTTAAAGTAAAAACCTATTTTAAGGCGAGACAGGTTCTAAACGTAAAAAAATTAAATTTCTAAACGTAGTTATTAATTATTACTTTAAAATATTATACAATCTAGCGGCAGAATACGACGCGTTTAATTTGATAAGTACATTAAAAAAGTGTGTTGTTAATTTAATAGGTACCTACATAATATTATACAAAGATTGAAAATTAAATATTTTTTAATCAAAAAATTGGCTCACAATAAAAAAACCATTATAAAATGTACCTACCTACGTCTATTTTATGGTTACTTCAATCATCACAATGTACCTAGCTTAAATCGAAGATTATATATTTTTTTGAATAGTTTTAACGCATTTTACGATATATTATGTTTATATAATATGTGACCATTCCAAATTCAAAATGCATTATTCTGATAACCGATTTTTGATAGTTCAGTAGAATAACTTGGGTGCCCTCAGACCAGTGGTTCCATCTTTTTCTATGCTGATTATAGTACAAAAGCGTAAAAAATAATAGTATTTCTAAAAAATTATAGTACAGGAACATTTTTCGTCTTGAATCCATTAAAATTATAGTATTTTGGTATATTTGGCATAAAATTATAGGTAATAGTATTGTACTATAATTATAGTACGGTTGGTATCACTGTCTCAGACACTAAATGCATTTTTTCTATCGAATTTTGATAGATTTAAATTTAGGTTTTTGACCAGAATAAATATCAAAGAATTGCCATTTAACAGATACCTATATTATTCCACTTTTATGTAATATTAAAACAATAATTTATAATTTCCACTATACCAATTATATTTTTCATTAACAAATAGCAAATCTCTTATCACATCATATTTGCTATCACACGAGGTAGTTCCGGACAGCTAGTTAGTTAATTTAAAAGGTGTATAAATTGAAATCTCTATTATTTATATCGTAATATTAAGCTTCACTATGGTCATGATCATGGGCCCCACATCGTGAAGCGGGCCCCCCTACCTATCGTTAAGGATAAAGACAGTGTGACGTTTTACAGTAGCGTTTTCCAAATGGTGTACGCGGTAAAATTAATGTGGATATTTAGTGGTTTATTGTATATTTTAACACATTATGGAGATGTCGAGTTAAATTAACAATTAAAAATTGTATCGTACAACCACATAATTTTAAATAATAACACTACTGAAAGAAAACAGCACCGCAGGCGACTTTTTTTTTACTATTAAAGCAAATTTGCGATGTGTGTTTATCTCACTTATCTGGTCGACTCGCCTCGCCAGGCCCCTCCTGAGCTCGGACCCCAGGCTAGAGCCCTATCAGACCCTCCCCTTGTGGGGGCCATGGTCATGATACTAAAGATCGAAGACTTCTAGCGTCTCTAAACGAGCGACAAATGCACCATTAATAATACACCAACACGTGTGGTGGGCTATGCAGTATTAAATCTCACTGTATTTTGTTTATGTATTTCAATTAGTTTTACTAATTTAGCGTGAAGTCAATTGATCGATGTTAACACTCATCATGAGAAGATGTAAACCAATACTCTTCACATAGTAGCAACTGTAGATGATAGTCGTTATAAAGCTATTAATGTTTATGTATAGATGGGGGCAATAATCTTTCCTTACAAGGAGTCATATTCTGAAACAGGATCGTATTCCTTTATTGCGTACAAACACTTAACTCAACCTACAAGGGTCCGTGAACAAGTTATTACAAGAAATGCACTTAACTCACAATATGTACATTGCCAGGAGCTACGTTTACCTCATTAAATTCATTAGCATAGTACCTTAACCCTAGAATAATTGCAGAGATGGTGAACAAACCTCACGTAAAACATTTTTAAAAGTTTATTTACCATTTACGCTTATACGGCCATGTGTTTAATTATTAATTAACTAGATGTGTAAATAATCTAGCCATTGTATTGATATAAAAAATAAAATACTTAATAAATAATACCCCGTTTAGACTGCATGAATTTACTGTTGACAGTTAGAAAATGTATGGGTAAACATGTATTATCATTGCAGTTGGCATGCATGAATCCAAAAAGTTTGGAAGCTTTTGAATTTTCATGCGACAGTAGGATTTTTTCGACATGCGCCTGCGCAGTACAACGATAGTGGCGAATCTGCCGGCAAAAAAACGAACTACGAACGAATTTTAACTACCTGTCAAATAGTACAAAATAGTACCTACCAAGAAATTACAACATCGCGTCTCGCTCACTCTTAAAGAATGAATTGGAGAGATAGTCAGCACTTTATGTCTAAACAGTTATTGTCACGATAGTTTAAAATACGCACAATTGCTGCCAGTAAATTCATACACGTGTACATGCGCTATAATTTTGATTTTAAATACATACTAAAACGAACATACTTGTCCATTCTAGAATATGGGGGAGTATTATTTGTTCCACAATCAAGCCATTCTTCTTATTGTCGCATTGCGGCAGGCTACAAAACACACAAATAAAATGCACGATGCCTGTTATGCAGTAGTTATTCAAAAGATTGTCAATTTAATTTTTGATTCTATTATTATAATAATGGTTTATGTAACTCCACAAGAATTTGGGAGATTTTAGTATATTCGGTTGTATTATTGACAACATTAGGTAATTAAATATAATAATTTCGTCTCTGTTCTGGCAGAACACACTAACTGGAGAAAACTAGTTTTGAGTAATTTGACTTTGAAGTTGTTAAAATGTTTGAAATGGTCTATCATGTGAGTTTATTAAGTAATCGTAAAAAGGATGACTTTAAAATAAAGACTGTTTATATATTAAGAAGGTTTCCAGACGGTAAAGTTTGAAATAAGGAACATTTTGGTATAACTAACTCAATGTGTCATTTTTTCGAATTAGTGTCTTCTGCCTGAACAGTGACGATTTATTTTATGAACATTTGAAAATCACTGGTCGAATCCTGTAAACATGTAATAATAATAATATTATGGTTTAACTATTCAAATTGATAATTTTCTGTTTAATTTAATGAAACATCGTTGAAAAAATTGTCGATGTTTTAAAAAAATGATTTATATTAAAACTAAAACACGTATAAATTGTTAATATTTATTAGGACAATTAATGATAGGAGGAATCTATATCTACCAATGTGATTATTAACTCTTGTCTTTCGTGTTAACACCCGTGTTATAAGATATATTCGGACATTTGTTTGTTGAACATTATCTTCATTATATTCATTTCTTTTTGGTAGTGCCTAAAACAGTAAATAAGGGAAAACATATAGGCAAAATTTTATCGCAAGGTATCGTACTATTTTAATAATTATGACGTTGTTATATTTTTTGTAATTAATCGTGTAATTGTTATTGTATCATCCGATAGTAGTATTCTATCATATTTGTTATTGCATCCATCGATTTTGAGGATTGTGACTCAATTTAATACCCTCGTAAATAATATCTCCAACAATCGCTGATGATATAGGACATCCCTCTTTCATATTGACCCTAGATATTTCTTCCAAAGCCTTTCCATAATAATATCGTTATCCCTTCTGGCGATGTAACAAAAAGCTGCAGAACTCGCTACAGATATGATATTTTATAATATTGTTTCTTTTACTAAAGACACATTTTGTCCTTTTTAGCTTCCACTGAAAACAGATTCCTTTATTTTTTGCGTTAAAAAATTATTAAGAAGAATACTAGTAATTAACATCCACCTTGTACGAAAGAGCAAGGACATGGTATGGTTATTAATAATTCTAAAAAAAAATAACTAGCCCAATTTAAGAGTAGGTGTTTACTTTATTAAGTATATAAATTATAGTCAATATTTGTTTAAAAATAATAATGTGATTAAATAAACGATTCAATATCTAGAGACAAATAACATGAACAAATTTATTACTTTATGATTTAGTCACATTTTCACCTTTCTTCATTATATAAAACTGAATTTTAATAACTTGTTTTTGATAATAAATACGAAACTGTCAAAATTGAGTAATTTTTATCGAATGATTTGTCCTGACGATGTAAAAATCAATATCGTATTTATAATAATGTTGTCAGTGGAGAAAAAACCAAAAAATACGCTAATTAATAATAACTGATACCTAAGTAGGTATATACTGTAGTTTTATTTTTGTGCGTGTGTTATAATTAAATAATTCTACTGGACCAATATCGATTGCTTGCATAGACTACATATTATTATTATGGTTAATATTGTTGCTAGGTAACAAACAATATAGTTGTGTTTCGTGTTGATATCTCAAAAGGTTTCGAAGTTAAATTAAAATTTCTCGATCAAAACGCATTTTCGGCAATTCGTAAATTCGAGTAGGTAAAGTAGTCAGATATCAGTGGTGGTGTGACGAGGCAGGAAGAGGATAGGACCAGGAGAAGAGAGGATGGAACGTCACTGGCTTACATTGAACTCGCCATTAATATAGAAATATCGTAATAGCAATAACTAGACATTTCACTGTCAGAGATACAGACTGTAGCGCATTTAACCACCAATGTATAGCCAGTCGCCAATAATGGATATGAAAGCCCTTAGAAGGCTTCAAATCATGAATGGCGTACTCGAGACTCTGATTAACAATCCTGCATGTCCCGCATAAAGAAATGCTTGGCATTTCTACATATTTTCATACGTGCAATTTCTATTGAAATGTTACTTCAAAATAAATATTAGCTGA
Source organism: Rhyacophila brunnea (assembly GCF_057557595.1). Lineage (NCBI taxonomy): Eukaryota > Metazoa > Arthropoda > Insecta > Trichoptera > Rhyacophilidae > Rhyacophila > Rhyacophila brunnea. The sequence goes on along the minus strand of NW_028232816.1, from coordinate 8,920,189 downwards.
GAAAAATGGTAGGTACAGTCTGAAATTCTGAAGTGACACTTAGTAATCATTAAAAACCCAAAACTATAAAAAAAATTTCAAACAAAATCATGTTCATATAGGGTTGTGCGTGGTAATTATTCCAAATGTGCCCATTTAATCTGTGGCACGTCCAGTGGGAACCAAGTATTGTCAGCATAATCCGCAAGTCGGTCTCAAAAATATTATTCAATTATTCTTATTTCACAGGCCGTCAGCGGTATCAATTATCGCTTACACGTTAATTTACTTTACCTCAATTAATATATATTATGTTTAATTTGCATTTATCACGCAGTCAGTCAATACTTGATAAAATTGGTTTACCGATATTCAGTGTTAGCATTATTCAATTTTGATGACTTCAAAAAATAGCCTATCATGATAGAATGAAAATATCACTCTGTATCACAGCGCCTCGGGCTGAATAACTCTATCCGCTTATATACTGTATTATGTATAACTGTCATTCCTGTCTTTATGTAACTGTACTTTACTAAATAAACTCACAATCGCAATCTAGATAACAACCTGTCTTCATAGTTAGCACTTCACATCGCTTATCAGACATCCTCAATAATTAGCCTCACAAACACATCCAATCCCAAAGTGGTGACCGCGATGTTGACTGTATCATGTAGACATTCTTTTGAGTTTCAGTTGCAGGAAGCTATTTAGCAATGGTATATGATAATAAAAATTTCCTTCTCAATTATCTGACCTCTGTCCAATAATATAAAACACCCGAAGAAGAATACGATTTAATTAACAATAGAGGCATCACAAAAATATTAAAAAAAAAATGAAACAACGGTCGTAAAATCAAATTAAAATTTCCATACAATAAAACAATTATCCAATTATCCGGTATGACCATCGGAAATAGTTAATCAAATTGGTATCTGTCTACTTAGCAAATTAATGGGAATTTTTTGAACAATAGCAATTGTTATGGAATCGATATTTTTTTATTGGCGAATAACAATTGTTGCAATAATAATAAAATTATTAATTAAGAAAAAAATGCAATTATGTGACTTTGGATATCTGTCGATTTGTGTGGCAAACGGTAGTATAAATGAAATTACCTGCTTTACATACTTACGTTATTATTTATATGAAAATTAGAATCGATACTTAGAATTAGGTGCTTTAAAAAATGTGTAACGATGTCTGTTTTACCATTATGTTTATTAGCAGTTAATAATTGTGAAATTTATTCAGACATTTTAAAAAAAATCGAATAATTCCTCCTCTAGACAGAACCTAAATAATGTAACAGTGACTATGGAAAAAAAGTCAACTAAATCTTATATCTCAGTCATTTTGAGTTGCTGATTCATTTGTATTTAATTCTCACATTATTATCATCTGTATTATAATTTTATATTCACTCACATATATATTTTAATAAATTAATATTTCTGACTGAGATACGCTCTAAAGAGTCGTTATTTTAACTTTATTTTTTACTTTTTATATAAGCTCTGCTATTTTGATACACGAAACATGTTCGACTTGTACTAATTCAAATCATTTACATTACAATAAAGCTGCTGGTAAATGAATAGACCGCTGCTGTTAATGTAAATAGGTGCATGTATTTTGTATTATATTCATTATTTTGAATATTTAAATAAATAATTTCAAAATTCAGTACGTATTATGTCATACATACATAATAACGAAACGTCAAAAAAGGCTACCAAAGACAGCGGTTACAAAAATAAGATTTTATAGCATCCACTTTTCAATGCACTGATGTAGTGAATAATATTATTTTTTCTATGAATACCAATTTAATCGCACGTAAAACTTTGAGGAATACCTAACCATAAAGTATTGTTATGCAAAAATACTTAAGCCTAGATGGCTAAAATTATTAAACATGGAACATGCTTTGCCTACTGATTCTCTTAATGCTGGTTGTCTAAATTCGAAAGAAAATTTATTTGTCAAAGTAACCGAATCCAAAGGATTCAAAAAATTTTAATTTTCTGAAAATTATGTAATTATTACAATAATAAAACTAAGGAAGTAATAATAACAGACGAACAAAACGTCGCACAAAATGTAGACTACTGAACGTAAAATGAAAATAATTAGCGGGCGGGCTGCGCGTCTTTAGTTATTCTACGTCTATTTTTCGTAACATTTTGCGTCGGAGATCATGAGTAAAACATGTTCCATGTTAAAAATGTAATACTCTTTCTAGTTGTAGTCCAAATCCTTTGGTTTTTTCCACTGTCCGTAATGCGGTGGATGTGAGGTCAAGATGTAATTAGTACATTTTTAAAGTTGTTCCAAATGACGTAATTTCTTAACACGATTAACTATACTGACGTTCTGGATTGGTTAGTTAAATCTATTGATCAAACTAATGTTTTTCCTATTTTTTTTTATCTCCAGATGAAGCTGAGTCTATTCCTGGTTTTGGTAGTGGCGGCGATGGCATATGGAGTACCAGTTCCCGAGACGAATGCTGTGGAGCCAGAGGCACCCGCAAAAGATGCCCAAGACCTTGAGAGTGCCCCTGAAAATGACTTAAAGACTGACGAAACGATTTGGGGAGGATTCTACAAGCCAATATATTATTCAGGATGGAATTCAGGATATTACAGGCCTAGGTAATTTTTATGATGTAATAATAAATTGAGGAGCCGAGTATTAAATGAGTAAATGTTATATATTAGTAAAATACTCGTAATAATTAGATGCTGTTTTTACGTCAACAAGTATGGCCATGGTAGTCAAATGTGTAATGCATTGGCTTTTTATCCGGGGCTCTGGATTTGATTCTCGGTGAGGTCACAATGTATTTACGTGTGCTATATTGTGGTTGTTTCACTGCTAAAAGGCTATACTAGAGTATCACTACTAATACACGATACTTGATTAAGTGTTAAAATGAAATAATAATCTTCCAATGTTAGTAAATTTTAGAATAAATACCCAATTATAAAGAAAATTGAAAATTGTTATGTATTATTTAAAAATGCATATTTACTCAACATAGTTAGTTACCTATGCACTTGGGTCGTTTTTGTCCTCAGTTCCTCAATTATTATCAAATTTAATTTTATAGTTGAATTTAAATTTCAAAGCGCATTAGGTACAATAATATTTTTTTTCCGACCATGTCCGATCCTAATAGGATCATATGGGCCTCCACAGAGTAGAGGTTTGTATTAACAGATTTTGTTTTTACGAGAAATGGATGTCAGCCACTTGCTCAAACTATTAGGTCCATACCCTGACTCACACACAAATTGAAAAATAGTATGTGTACTTGCCAGACCCAGGATTCGAACCTGGGACCCACGGCATGATAGTCCAACGCTTAAGCCGCGCGGCCACCGTGGGAATTATAAATTTAGAAAATATAAATACAAAATAATTATGTCATTTACTGAGAAAAAGTTACAGAAAAAATATTAAAAACCTATCAAATAATTTCAAAAATATTGGAGGTTTCTTGTATTTTAAAAGTTAAAATATTTGAGTTAGTGTGTTATTCCACGATGTACATATAACTAATTTTGGTCTCATATTTGTTATTGAAAAATGCAGTTTCTTAAACCGTTTTTGTCGCATTTTCAGGTACTACAGAAGGAATTGGGGTGGATATGGAAACTGGGGTGGATATGGACACGGAAACGGATGGAATGATGGCTGGAATGATGGCTGGAGCCACAGTTACGGATATTGGGGTTAAATACTAATAATACAAATATTTCACTGATACAGTGGACTTACGACCAATATTGTGTTCATCAACACCTCGTTCTATCTCTGTCTTAAATAATCTTTCATTATCTACAGAGTGCCTACCTTATTACAATATTAATGATTTGACTTAATTACGATTCAATTTCCGTATTACATAATGGTGTCATTTTATTTTTCTACCATTATTATGTATTTTTTTCATTTCAAGTTACTATGCACGAGTATAAGTTTTACGCTGAGTGAGTGTACCATACGCCAGCATTTGACATTTATCATTCAATACTTTTTATACTGTGATGAGCTTAGTTCTAAATTTGAACACCAGGCGATTTATGATAGTAGATTTACAGAAGCAAAACCAACACAGTTCAAAACTATCGAAAGTTAGTTTTCGGCTGTTTTAGGTAGTTATTTTTCTGTATATTATGATTAATTTATAATATTATATGCAAATATAACTTTAACTACCTATATGGAAGTGTTATTTAAAAATAATCTTAGCTGAAAATACCACAAAATCATTGAGTAGATTTTAAGCTCCACAACTTGCATACAAAACCTATAATTTGAATTATTAAAATAATGAATACTGTAAAAAGATGACAAATGTCAAGTGGAAAATGTGATATATAATACTCTACCATAATGACCTTATGCTTTGATTCTAATAAATTATTAGGTAAATATTTAGTGGTATTTTAATAACTGACTGGATTAATGCTGCTAAATTGAATGACCCCCTCATTAATATTATTTTGTTTCAATAAGATAGAACGTTTTGGTAGTAAGCCCATGAAACAGTTTGATGGGATTGGATGGAGATAATAAGCTTTATTAAGTATCTAAAAAATAAATTATATATCAAATATAAAAAATATTTTGGAACCACAAAAAAAAATTAAAAAATTGACGCACATTGAAATGAATTAATTTTAAACACGTATTGCTAAATCAACGAGTAGTATTATTATGTGTGTTTACAATTATACAATTCTTCAATTTGATTGTTATATTTTTTTTATAAAATTCAAAGGTGTGAAAGAAAATGGCTTCTAAAGCCGAAATCAATAGTTTTTTTAATGTTTAATATGTAAAACAAATGCACACATGTAATAAATAATATAATTATAATGCACCGTCTGAATGTAATATTTATTGTCTTTCTATTTTTATAATAAACTGTACAAAATGTATAATTGTCTTTGATTCTACATCGTTACTACAACCGAATATGGGCCAAGCTTGATTACCCCCAGAAAACGTCTTCAATCCCCGGTGACGTCCCTTGGCAAAGTACCGCTCCTAATCAGACTTATAATACCATCCCCTTTTATCTTTAGTTTTAAATTATCTGCAAATTCGTTAGGTACCAACTGACCTATTATATCAGTTATTTTTGGCCATCTTACGCAGACAAATATAGCAAAAATCATTAAACTAACAGATACATTAATAGAGCATTTCCATAAAACCTACTGTCAAACAGCGGTGGTTTTTGGTACGCGGAAGTCTGTGATACTGGCAAGTTTTGGAGGCACCCTTGTGATTTTTTTCATGTGCTATAAACAAACAATACGATAATAGTTATTTTGTCAAGTTTTTTTTTGTCTGATTCATGGAAAAAGACTACCGCTCTCAAAGTAGTAATATTTGAATCCATCCCTTCGTTTGCCGCTCTTTATAATGTGCCGCCCTTATGGAATGTATAACATGCCTACTCCTAATAGGACGTCACTGTCAATACCCATTGTATATCGTAAACCTTCTACATAGTCAAACGATCTCAATGTAAATATCCCGTCCCCTCTATACCCATTAGGTTTGTTAAAGTCGAGCATTATGGGTAGCCGGCAACTAGCACAGGCACTTAAGGGGGGACATGCTCGTCGAAGGTCAAAATTGAGTTTTTATTGTATTTTCAAACCATGATCCTGGACACTCCTTAAACGTTGTAGATAATCTATTTATATAATTTTGAAGCCTTATTATCCTTTATAGTTATTGTGAACATTTGATGACTGCATAAAGTATTTTTGTTACATAAAATAGTATTCTTTTAAACCTCTCGCTCTAATGTTTTAGAATATAGTCATATTTCGGTACATAACTGTGCAGTGGTGTTAAGATTTTTTACATTTATTAATTTTTAAACGCATTTATAAAACCATTAGTATAATTTATTACGAGATAATTTTTGTAAAATATTCACGATAAAAAATTATATTGATAATCTCTGTGATCCCAAATTTGACAAGAATTAGGCATTTTATTATTCAAAAAATCGGCAAGATTAACACATTTGAAGATAATTCTAAAGATATTTATTATAAAGCAATCATTATTCATAAGATGTTTATCACACTTGAATGGTCAAAGACATAACTTATAATAAATATCTTTAGAATCATCTTCAAATGTGTTAATCTTGCCGATTTTTTGAACAATAAAATGCCTAATTCTTGTCAAATTTGGGATCACAGAGATTATCAATATAATTTTTTATCGTGAATATTTTACAAAAATTATCTCGTAATAAATTATGCTAATGGTTTTATAAATGCGTTTAAAAATTAATAAATGTAAAAAATTTTAACACCACTGCACAGTTATGTACCGAAATATGACTATATTCTAAAACATTAGAGCGAGAGGTTTAAAAGAATACTATTTTATGTGACAATAATACTTTATGCAGTCATCAAATGTTTATAATAACTATAAAGGATAATAAGGCTTCAAAATTAAATAAATAGATTATCTACAACGTTTAAGGAGTGTCCAGGATCATGGTTTGAAAATACAATAAAAATTCAATTTTGACCTTCGACGAGCATGTCCCCCCTTAAGGAAAAAAATACAAGATAAAAAGAACTTTTTATATACCTACCACGTTTTTAAATTTTCTTTTGAATATTTAAATTTTCTGTATTAATAAAAACTTTTTATTGTAAGTACTTGATAGAAATAGGTACTGAATAAATATTATAGAATATTGAAATGTCATTTTGACATTTCATATTTATTTCCATAGTAACGCACGTATATATTAATAATTTAGTTACTAGAACCCCCTTAGCAACCAACAATAATAACTTTCCATACAAAACAGAATTAACTAAAAATGACTTCAATTCTGCTTAAAAATGGCTAAAAGTATTAAAAGAATGCATTGTCGCCGTGTTCTGATATATTCTAAAAGTTTCAAATGTCTAGATAGTCGGGAAGTTAGTTAAACATCTTCAATCGTCCAATACAAATCTTGGACAAACATGAAAACAAATGTACTGGACAAACATGAATACCAGCGTGTAAAAGTTGTAAAATACATACTTACTATTGAAATTAACTGATCATTTTGATCATGATCACAATTTTGTGCACATCTTAGTTTCACGAGAAAGTAAGTAAGTAGGTAAGTAGGTATATAATTTTATCACAGGTTTCTTACAATAAATAATTACAAATTGTGACGCCATCTCTGTGTGACGTATAGAACGAATAATTTCCACAAAAATTTTGGAAAATAAAATCTATAATAATATTAATCGATAAGTTTCTATTAGATATTCATAGATGTCACTAATAAAAACAGTTCTTCTGAAGAATGGTTTGAAAACTGAATTAAAAAATATCGAATTTTCGCAAAAGCTTTTGAAATTTTTTTCCAGAGGGAATTTATAAATTTATAATGCACACCAACGAAGTAAACTTTCTTATTGTTATTAAATTTCACAATAATAATAATTGTATAACGAGAAATATATGAATATAATAATAATTATTGTTAATTAGGATTTATATCTAATTTTATATTTTGAATATGTCGCAAGTACCTACAATATATCTCTATTCAGTAACCAACCTATCGTCGCTATAGGATTTGTTTCTCGAATATCCATTTTTGTCGAAATCGACATTTCAATGCAGTTCAATTTCTTTTATCGAACTCTACCGAAATCGTTTATAAAAACAATATATTTTTATCTAGGAACAGAGATATTTTTTTGAAAAACCCGAATACGCCATGTTAAGTTACAATTACTCCGTGTTGTTCTCCCGAATGTCCAACTATTCGTACCTGAATATCCAAGTTAATTTCGGTCGAAATAAATCTCTGGCTGAGTTTTTATTTCCCGAATATGACTTTTAGCCAATCAAACCGCGCTGACGCCGTGCATCTCGCTCCCACATTCACGCTGTCCAGCTCTAAAACAATCACGCCCACTTTCATATTTTTCGGCCGTCCGGAATGCTCTTTCAAATTTCGTCTTATTGATATTGTTTTTAAAGTAACTATTGTTTTAATAGTGAATTCATCAAATTTGAAGAGATCATTTATAGCTGATACATCACCAGTTCGCCCTGAACTTGTAGTAAAGTTATGGAAGTGAGTATTTTAACCTAAATAACTGCATTTTGTTTTGATAAATGACACAAAATTCCAACGGTTATATGAATTCTACAGTGTGACCCGGCAACTACTATGACGTAAAAAATAATTATTATTTCAAATTATTATTAATTAAACATTGTTTGTCTTTATTTTACTTTTAATCCAGGTATTTCTATGAAAATAAAGCCGATGCTATTACTTATTTTTGAATGCGCTGATAGTTAATTTAATTTAATATGTATGTTAGTAACTATTTATTTGGTAAATATTATATACTAAGGATATTGGTACCTACCTAATATTAGCAGCCAATGGTAATTAATTTATAGATGCTAATATTTTGAATTGTCATTCCAATAGTTAATTATATATAATATTTATTTGGTGGTTTGTAATAAGTTTAATTGTTAATTATAGAATTATATAGATATAATAATGTACAGATATATATACATAGATTTTTTTTTTTTTTTTGTAAAAAGTATTAATATAAAATTGTTAGCAAGTACGAGTAAGTACCATCATAAAATATTGGAGAAATCCGTGACGTCGGTTAGTAATTGAAGTAGTAGATACCTACTTTTATTTAATAAACCAAACCCGATCGCCGATAGTCGCTTGATTTTGAAGAATACTGATGAGCAGGTATTAAAAGGCCAATAGTTAAAGTTTGTCGTCATAAGTATGTCACCTCGTAGCATAGTGGATAATTTGTGGACTGGATCGTAAACCCAGGAGATGCAGGGACGATTCCTGCCGGGTGTCTTTGGTGCCGGGGTTTTTTCAAAAAGATTTTTTCTATTGGTTATAATATATTTTCTCAGAAATGATTTTAAAAATTATGTATGTTCAATAATTAGAATGGTACATTCTTAAATCTTGTGAATTATTCGTTGAATAAAAAAAAAAGATTATTAAAAACTATTTTATTACTTATTACGAAAAAAACCGAAAAAAGCGAATGCCGCGTGTTATTATTACCTACGAACTTGGGTTATTACGATCATTAGGTATTTAAATAGTAAAAGTAATCATTAACAATTATCGTGTAAATAAATATAACATTTGAGGTGCGTTCTTTTTGACCACTCAGTTATCCGTGGGCCGTGCAGCAATACGCTACGGTCTTAAGTCCCGAACGTCCTTGTTTTGTCCCGAATATCCATTATTCTGAGAGAGCGCTAAAAATTTCCCGAATATCCACAACGAGTACTTGTAAATAAAACGCATTTTCTGTGCATTTACTGATTTATACCAGTATATTATTCTTGGAATTTATATTTAGATAATGTTGCAATCATACAGTGTAGAAAAAATGATTGATACATCTACTGATATTTCATAATACGACAATGAAATTTGTTTTTCGTCTTCTGAAAAATTGACGTTTGGTCTATTCGGGAAACAAATCCTATAGCGACGCTATATTGAGCATATAGCCAATAGAAGGGAAGACTCTGATTTTAGAGCGGAATGCACAATCTAAGATTTCGTTCCTAAGGATAAGTCGCCGAAAAGCATGACTTAACTATAGACAATCCTGAGTATAGAGTTAAGGAATCCTTAACCATAGACTACTTTTGTTATAAACACGCTCCCTTCTGTATTACCATTTACCACTGACAGCTGCTGTCAAAATAAATTCGCATGTATCTAACACAGTCCATACACTCAAATTCATTTAACAATGTATCTCAATATGGATATTGATAGTGTTAATTCGTTTGACATGTACTTGCAGAATATTATTTTATTTTTATACGCCAGCCCGCAGAAATACAAAATACCAGATGAAGAATGACAAGTGATGCTAGTGTTACCATGTTAAAAAAAAATCTTGTGGTGCCTGTGGAATCACGTATAATGACTTATAACGGAAACATAAGAGTATTATAATTAAATATTAATATGTATTTATAGTTATTGCATTTATAAAATGCAGTTGTCATATTTTTGTCATCGTTTAACAATTATAAAATAATTTACCTAATTTACCTAACGAGAATTTTTAAATATGGTATTATTTTCAATAAAAATGATCTTAACTAAGGACAGTGTTTCTGCATAGTGTTTTCTGCTAAGGAAATTTTAGTCATGACAAATGTTTCTGCATTCCGCTCTCAGACATCATATCGATAAGTGACGTCAACAACCTTATTTCACAGTAACTGTAAGTCAGGTTTTGACCAACAACACTGTTCAACATTAGGTATTGTTGTCAATTAATTGAATCCAATAAAGTATTTTAACAAGATAAAATCATTAACTATTACTAATTATTAATTCTGGTTAAACCGTGCTACAACAAAATCGATGCACGTATACAAGCGCGATAACTCTTCATATCCTTTGCCTCATTACTGAAGATCACTGAAATTACAGGCGTTGTTAAGGTGATACATCAGTGAAACGACAAATAATTTTCAACTATAGGCGCGACGAAATTTTGGACTCGCTGGCATTCGGAGAGCGAATGTCGAAGTGTTAATACGTCAATTTGTTTCGTGATGGTGATGGGGGTATTGATTCTTAAATCGTGCAAAGATGACTAAAAACGTTACCCATTTACTTGAAAAAGAAAACATGTCAATGAATATATTATTATTGTTACTAATAGAACATACGTTTTAGTGCCCACCACCACCCGTCATATATGCACAACCGTGGATATGCACGGCCGCTTTCTATGACGCTTTAAACGTGTCTGAAAGAAGTGATTTTAAGTGCTCATTCCGTCCCGAGACGGAGCCGCACGGGACTGATGCTGCAACCATGCACCGTAGTGCTTAAAGAAGAAAGTTAAGAAAGAAAATGTTTATTTTTGGACTGGCTCTGCTGTCCGCTGACGTTAAGCGCTTTGTGTACCCGCATACTGAACAATAAACAGAACATTAAATGGACGCATGTTGGATTTATATGACAAATTATATTTGGTTCGGCATGCGTCATTTGCACCCGCGACCCGCAATCCGCACATCGCCTATCCACGATCTTTTTAGACCATGCCTCAACTGAGGTATAGCCTTAAGTATGGTTAAACCGTGCTACAACAAATTCCATGCACGTATACAAGAGCTATAACTCTTTATATCCTTTGCCTCATTACTGAAGATCACTGAAATTACAGGCTTAACATTGGACGCTAAAGACGCACCTAGCGCGTAACGATTAGGTGGCCATTCGATATAATTAGCATGCTATTTAAATGCGGTATTTAAAAAGTAGTTATCTAGTCAGCAGTCAATGTGAACAATTTTCTTCCATCTAGTGCAATCCTGGGTTGATTGTGTTGCTTTACTAAAAGCTGAAGGAAATAGTAGATAAGTACGTTGAACCTACTTGATACAATAAGAGTGTTATGAAAATAATGTTATACAACAGGGTTGGCAAACCTTTTTACGTAAGCGTGGCAAAATTTCCCAAATATTATTTTTCGACTGTCTGACGTGCCGAGCAGTTTTTCATGGAGAAAAAAAGTAGTTTTTAAGAATTCTATTAAAAATGATGATGCTCCAAATATCACTCACAGAACATAGCACACATATAGCTTTATTACTTGTCTTTTCAATTACACCATTCATTTCGATCCACCAATTTTGAAACTGTCGTTGTGGCAGTTGTGTCAGTTGTGGCAGAAATACTACTCCAAACTCCACCAAGTTTTTGTTTTTTTATTCGGTACTGCCATTTTTAGAGTAGAAATGAAATTTTTTATTACTGTATTACTTAGTTTGGTTCTTTACGTGTAAATTGACGCCAAAATTTCTCCGATCAAATGAGGCATTTGTCTCACTACAACAGTGGTCGCAAGTATTGTAAAACTATCGACATAATATATCTCCCGCCGCCTGATGAGGTTATAGATATTATATGCGACGCATAACGCCTAAAGACTGACCCATGCAATTATATATTATTTACATTAAACGTAATGCTTATTCTTGAAGAGTTTTTGCTTGCTGTTTTTTATACAATGAGATCTATCATTTATTATTATTATTTCTTTCCCCTTTCAAAATAAATCATTTGCGTTCCGTGGAAAATCATCTCACGTACCACTAGTGGCACGCGTACCATATATTCGATACCACTGTTATACACAATACAAATATTCAGTTGAAAAGATCAGTCTGTAGTAAAAGAGACCTACATACCAATGTTATTTTAGTTATTTTACGTTAAGTCTTACTGTAAATATTATTGTGAAAATGAGTAAGTTGTGCATTTAAATAGCCTCAAATAATAGCATAACTATGTTAATACACTAATTTGTTTCTATTAGAGCTTTCCAAGTGCGTCATTGATATTGCACAAAGGCATATATATTAAGTCGTGCTATGGAGATAGATGCTTTTGTATTTTAGTTTATCAGTCGTGTTGGTATGATTTGTGAAAAACCTATAAATGTCGATGGTGTTTCTGTCATCATCATCTTTACCTCAACACCATTCGATTCGATTCAATACTATATTATGAGAGTCCTTCCTTGCCATTACCATTCGTTTCGGTTCATCACTCAACCAAAATATAATACAAACTAATATGTACAGCAGAGTATAGTACGCAGGCACCTCCCACACCACTTATCTATATTTTTATAATTGGTATAATCGATTTAAAATAATCACCTATCGATTATGCCTAATCAGTTGAGTATATCACACGTGTGCCCCTCGCAAATTCCAAACGTCGTCACGCTATGTTTTGTGGACTTTCTACTTCAGTCCATGGTTAGAGTATATGCTTCATAACTTTGCACTCCGGCTCTAAGATGAAAATGATGTAATATATTCTAAAAGAATATTTTTTATATCTATATATCATCTATTTATTTATTACCACATACAAAAATGTTAAAACAAGTGAATATCGTTTGATCTAATTTTCTGCGAGGTAATCAGGCAAAGAGGCTTTAAAAAGTACAAATATGAGCAAAGTTATAAAACGTATACTCTACCATCATCGATTCAGCAAGCGCTTGGTTGTCATTTAGGTACTTTTACATCTTCCTGGTACCACTATGACTATAAGATCTGTTCTTCGAGCGATGCTCCCTGGCCATCTCCGCTAAGACGTATTAATGCTCTGTAATATCACCATCACTTTTGTTTGATTTTTACCCATTTATTTATTTTTCGATATAAACATGGTTTGGCCAACATGCACCTCTCATTGCCGAGTTACTCTCATACAAAATATGGAAATTGACGATATTTATCAACAAAAAAATTTAATTAAAACCAGAAAAGAAAAAATATTATATTTAGACCATATCTGAGGAACTGTAGCAATCATACGAACATAATATATTAGACCAATAATAATTGTCAGCGTTTTTTCAATCATAACTAGATCAGTAGTGTATGTTTTGATTGGTAATTACGACAATATCTATTGTAATACATGTACCTACTGCATGAATGTAAATGACAATGCCAATCTATGAATCATCACTCAACTTATCGAGTCCATCACGAAACGTACTACTACTGTCACGAGTTCTTTACTCGACATAATTAGAACATCTGTTATTCCACTTGAATTATGTTTCTCAGATCATTAATAGAATATCTCTTGATCATATCGATCTCACACGTCCATCATCATCCGCGACTTATATCTCCTTCACCTCACCAAACCTCGAAATAACAATTCTAAAATCATCTTTAGAGCGACAAAGACTCCATATTATATCATAGTCCTCTGCTTCTCCTTAGGGCGAAATAAAGGCTGCGTTTTGTAAGCTTAATCTTTCTTCCTCTTCTTTTCTGTTTCTTAATGCTACCCAAAACTATTAACTTCCTCAGATTCTCCTGTATATGAAAGAAGAGAAGAGCCCTAGAAATATTGTCGATAATCATTTCTATATTATCAATGGATGAAAATTTTAAAACATTTCGTGCCTACATCATCACATTTAAATTTTATTGATTATCCTGGCACTGTCTTGATTTCGTAGTCCACCATTCAAAACTGTACAAATTGATAATTTATTCGTGTCCGAAAATTTGTACGTATGCAGTTCATCGTATATTAAAAACCGTCCAACCTCTTTGGGTCGTATAGTACTGAGATAAAATTCATGTCTAAATAAAACATGGTTCTTGGAAACCAGCGGCAAACAAATTTTGAAGATAGCCGATATATATTGAATTATTTGTAAGGTTAAGTTAGGTTATGTTGGGTAAAATATCAAATCGAACATATCAAATTTAATATCTGATAACAATAATGAGTGTTATTATCAGGGATTTGAAACCAATCAAAATAAAATTAATATTCTTTTTAAATCTAATAAAATTTGATCTTTATTGTCTGCGTAATATATACGGTCATGTCTTTCCGATAAGAAAGCTCACGGCAAACTGTGCTACGGTAAAATGTAATACGTACAATTTACATGTAACCGATAATATTATGCCATCGGGGTGTAGGTATATTGGAAAATTAAGGTCCACATAATTCTGCAGTTTTCTGATCACAAAACATTGAGAATAGACGCGAAGAAAGAATGAAGGATAAAATAAGTCATGGTACTCAGCAGCCAGATACATAACAATAAGAAAATAGGGTTACATGTAGGGTTACAGTTAATCGTGGGACACTTATTCGTGCGCCGCAGTACGTGAAACATGAGTTCGTATAACATTTTATCAAATGGCGAGTTCTTCGTTGAACATTTCACCGTGGAATACATTTGTACGTATCTTACAAAATGTGCGATAGTTTGCAAATAGTACTGTTCGAATTAGATTAACCCTACTCTAACTTAACCTAGTAAAGACATCTCATAAAATTCGCCACATGTTGTAGCATACGTAAAAATAATATACTCCAAGGTGAAATGTTCAACGAAGAACTCGTCATTAAATTTGATTAAATGTTACACGAACTCATGTTTCATGTACTGCGGCGCACAAATAAGTGTCCTGCGGTGAACTGTTTACGTACAAATTTCCGGATACGAGAAAATAGAGGATGTAAGAATAATGACAGTCAGAAGTTACATGGAAGACGTTATAAAAAGAAGAAGAAGAATACGAAAATCTACTATGATATTACCAAAGACAACAGCTTGTTTTTTAGCCTTAGAGATTTGAGTCAGCTTTGCACAGTCCAAGAGAATCGTGATGTATTCCTGGACTCTAATAATTATCACTTGCAATTAACACATTTAGCCTTAAAAATTTGAGCAATTTTTCTTGTAAGTAATTACTTGTACAAATATATATTACGAGCTATAAAACGAAGTGTCGGGAATGGGTTAAGAGATAACATTACTTAACACGTGTTAGATTTTTTAAAAGAATCATTTTTATTGTTATTAACTGCTTCATCCAGCATCCAGTTGAGTGGATTTGAAGAGATTTGAGAGAAAATTATTCTAGTATAAAAGACATCAAGTGTTTCTTATTCGATATTACATAAGTCACAATAAAGTCAACATCATAGCATTATGATTCAGGTGAGTTTATAAAAATCATTATTATTTTGTTTACATAATGGACAAATAAATTGGAAACTAGAATATTGCGTTCAAGGTTTTATTATTTAACATTATTTACGTTGCGAGTTATCATCAGATATAATATATGCCTAAAGGTTAGTAGATATATTCCTCTTCTTCTTGGTCAGAGCCTTACAACTGAGGTTCTCGATATAGACAATGCGGTACCACGTCTTCTGGTATTTCATACTACGAGTGCTGTGACGCAGTAAGAAATATAATATTATACAAGAATCCATGGCCCCCACATCATGAAGTGGGCCACCAGGCTAGAGTGTTTGGAGGCTCCCCCTATCTATCTAATGCGCTGCAGTAGCGTTTTCCAATAATTGGTGTACGCGGTAAAATTAAGGTGTATTGTATGTATATCCATTTGAATTATAGAGTTGTTGAGTATCGGCATAAAGTTAAAAATTGCATCGTACAACTAAATATTTTTAATTATTAACACCATGGATTACTATTATAGAAAATTTGTGATCTATGTTTTTTTCACTTATATGGTCGACTCGCCACGCCGGGCCCTTGCTGAGCCCAGGCCCTCAGGCTAGAGCCCTGTCAGCCGCGCCCTAATGGGGGTCATGCAAGAATCACTCAAGCCAATTTTTATCTTTTAAGATCCCAAATTATTTTTTTGATTTCACAGGGATTTTCCCGGCTGATTTTGTTATTACACGCCTCATTTCTGACCCACATGCAAGACATAAAGACTAGAAAAAGAGCGATGGACTCTCAGAACTCTATGTTAACAGGAAAACCATGAAATTGACCTCCAAAAACTTTATGAAATACTAAACAACAAAACGACACAAGAACACAACACAAAATATTTAATTCTGGCCATAAAGAATATTAAGGGTTTAAACGGAGGAACACAATTAATACACATCAATATAACTAGCTCTCCCAACCACCTTGTACGAAAAGCAAGGACATGGTTATTAAAAGACATCGATAACTTGAGCCATAACACACCATCTATTATATGTAGTTAAAAACCATTTAGTGAATGTTCATATTTCATTATCAGTCGTAGTCTACCCACTTCTGGATAAAGACCTACCCAAGCTCCCTCCACTCTTCTCGGTTCCTAGTTTTTCACTGCCACGTACCTACATCCACCGAAAATTAAAGGTTTGTCTATTCGTTTAGTGCCCCTCGGGTACCACTGTATGATAGAATTTGTCCATCAGTTCTCCACTTGCCAAGCAATATGTCTAACCCTCTTCCAATACTCTTGTCTACTTTTTTATCCATTGGTTTCTTTTGTGATCTTTCATAATATGTAGCCAAGTTTATTACCTTTTATAGGTAGAGTTATATCATATTATCACATGAATTAATTGTTTTATGTCTCATTTTTGTTATTTTTAGTTGTCAGTCATCGTCAGACAGTACGAAAACGAGGTTATCGAATGTTTTTTCAGTATATATATATATATTTTTTAGTTTTTTTTTTAAACTAGTCTCGTTTGCGTATTGTCAAATCCTACTTTTTAGAAAGTTGGATTTATAATTGAATAGGTAATAAGCAAAAAGGTTTCTCTCAATTTTTGAAATGCACATCAGCCACTCTCTGTAATGTTAAAATTAGGACAACTAAAAAGTTATTATTTTTAATTTATAAAATCGAATAAATTTCTCAGTATCTTAATTATTAAAATATAGTATACCTATCTTACACACCGTCAACACTATGTATTTATTTTTATTCGAATATCTCAATATTGTGTAGTTAACAGTCCCTCGATGGCCGTGCGTTGAATTTGTGTATGAGTCAGAGTATGGACATAATAGGTTGATCAAGTGGCTCTTTGTTATCTGTTAATACAAACCTACCTCCCGATTTTAGGATCGGACAAGGTAATATGAAAAAAAACCTTAAACCCCATCAACAATTTGTATTTATTTTTATTCAAATGTCTCAATATTGTATAGGTGATGTAAAGACGTCGTTTTACTTTTAACTCACTCAACTTATGGTTTCGATACAACGTTTATATACAATATTTTATTTTCTTTCAGAGACGAGCTGTGTTCTGTACTATACTGTATTTCTTATATACTGCGAGTATTTCATTACAATATCCGCAAACGGAGATATCAGAATCAATCAAAGGTTATATACCTTTTGAAAAGACGTCTAACATAAATCCACCTCTATTGGAATCAGAACGCGACACAGAAGCAAAAACTCAATTAAATCCGCCAACTTATCAGCATCGCTACAATTCTCCATTTTTCGTCAACACAGGATTTACAAATGGGGATCAATATGTGTATAAGGAGAATGATATTTTGCGAAGGATTAAAGTTGATATAAAAGAAGACAAATTGAGATACGCAAATGAGCAGCAAATTGCAGATTTGGATGCGGCTGAAAGCAGTGTGATTTTTAAGCCGCTGTTCAGATACCGGTCGCAGGTTGGACAAAGGCAAAGAGTGTTGCGCAATAGTTATTATAATTAAACATATTATATCACTATATAATAATGCATTATCAAACTGGTGACGCTAAATTTCAAAACCCGCTATAACACTTTCTTGAAATAATTAAGATATATATATATCGTTGGATTCGTTATTAAAATTTCTCGATGAAAATTTTATCGCCTCTTTCAAAATCCGCTACGATTAACTGTTATTTATGAAACAAAATCAATGTGTCTATCAAATCCCGCTATAACACTACTGAAACAGTCAAAAACCTCTTTAGTTCAAAAAGTTTTTATTGATTTTCTCAAAATAATGAAAACGTCTTATAGCGGGTTTTGAAACTCAGCGACAGGATGTAAATGAAAGTAATGTTAAGGAGTAAAACATATATATAAATGGGGATGTTCCCCATTTAGGTTTTAATTTTAATAGTTTTGTAGACACCGTGATGAATCTAAAACGGATACTGTATATCAGTGCTGCTCAAACCTTTTCATACCACGGCCCTCGAAATCAGAAAAAAAATCCAAGGCTCTCCTCCCCAAAAATATTACTATTTATTGACAATAGTACTTTACCATTAATTATTATTAAAGGGACATTTTTATTTAAAATAATAGAACTTTTCATTTACTAGTTAAGCAAAAAAAAAAAAAATTTTGGTTAAAATTTATTAAAGCTACAGCCTTAATGAGAATGGAATGATTGCATATTTTTACATAATAAATCAATATCCGGTACCTACAATGTTTGAAATGATAATTCGCAGGTTTTGTTCCAAAGTAACAATTAAAAGAGACGACCTGTGTTTATTTTGTATTACCAGTAATATGAAAATGATGTTTCACATAGGTATTTTGTCGCAATTAGGTCAATATAAATTGTGTATAATATTTTGTTTAACAAAGAAAAAACTAAATAATTTATAAATATTAGTAGATTAATTATCCATATCGGATAAAGTATTGTGGTCGCGTAAAAACTTGACCTCGAGATTTTGACTGATTTGTATCAGGTATCGTCCAGTGTTCACATTTTTATGATTTTTTTTCAAATACTGAAATATTTAACGGCTCCCTGGCAGGAGCTCCAGGGCCCCCTAGGCGCATCCAATACACCATGTTACTATTATGTAATATATTAAATATATTATGACGGTCATTCCTCATACAATACAAAGTAGACGTGGATGAATTAAATAGATCTGTGAGGTGTGTGCGTTTATTTTCAAACAAATTATTTGGAGACGTAGTGTGACTTAGCAAACATAAAATTAGTAGGACATTATTTGTTCACAAGGCCATCTTGTGTTAATTTTTATATCAAGGTCTTTGGTGCACTCGAATTTTCTTGCTTATATTATGTTTTTCATTAAATAAACACAATGTTGCTTATATTAATTTACATATTATATAAAAAAGAACGATCAATAAATGACTATTTATTGCCTTACCAGGAGTGTACACGGAAAAACAGTGAAAAATATGAATTGTTCCAATTTTTCTTCTGTATCATCGAGGAAAACGACGAAAAGTGTTGTCCAATGTGTAAAGCATTCTCTTCTGATCCGGGGGCTTCTGATTCGATTCTCGGTGATTTTATCAAAGTATGGGTGTTTATTTGATTTTTACTGTTACTATTAGTCTTAAAATTATTTGGCAAGTGTATATGCAAAAACAGCAAGTATTTTAATAAAAAAATAGCAAGTATTTTTTTTTAAAATTTGCAATTATTTAATATTAACAGGATGTAAAAAATGATCATTGGTAAGGTAATAATCTCTATGGAAGTATTTAAATAAGCGAACTGAATTAGTACACCATTAAATGTATTGTTTCGTTATTTCGTCACTAGATGCCCATAGTAAAATTTTCCTTGCCGTTTTATTGAAAACAATAATATTGTACTTCTTTTAGTGAACTGATAATTGCTATCAGATTTCAACAGATTTATATAAAAGCAAGGGTATTAGTATTTTACAAGATATTGTGTAGGTACGATGAATAATAGTTTTACTATCATCAGGCCCAAGGCCCCCACAAGGAAAAGGGGGAGGGGGCTGACAGGGCTCTAGTCTGGGGGCCCGGGCTCAGTAGGGGCCCGGCGAGGCGAGTCGACCAGAATCGAATACTCGACATCTCCATAATTCAAATGGATGTATTAAAATAAGCCATAAAACACTAAATATACACATTAATTTTACCGTGTACACCATTTGGAAACCGCTTCTGTAGAGCGTTACACTGACTTTATTCTTAACGATATATAGGGGGGCCGGCCAAATATCCTAGTTTGGGAGCCCGCTTCATGATGTGGGGCCCATGATCAGGCCCACCCCAAAGAACTCGGCCTACCATCTACAAAATTTAAAAAGCCATCTTCTCTCATATTACAAAAAAAAAAACACGTATAAGTATTATGTCCGTAAAAATATCCTAGCACGTAAAGTATGTAATGTAATATAAACGATCTTTATTTTTTTAATTCTTAAGAAATAAAGAATTATATTATTCACTACAAAATTTATTATGCTGTATTTTGAAAACTTTACAAGTCATTATTGTATTTTAATCAAAATTAATTGTGAATACAATCGTATATAAAAATAAATACGTAGTGAAAAGTTTTTGAGTAAGATATATTATTTTGTAGTAAGTGTTTACTGTTGTCTTAAAAAAACTACAAAAAATTGTCTTACATTAAATTTGCGTATTTAGGTAATATGAAGATTTTTGCAACTGATGTCACTCTTTTTTAAAATATGACATAAAACGTTTTCGAAATACAGCATTCATTTGCTTTCACACATTTTACACGTTTGATGAACTCTGTTTAATAACAGTTTTGTTGATTTTTTTTGACTGGGAGGATATCTTTGTGTAAAATGAAAGTCATTAACCTTTGAATATTTTAATATGTTTTACGGCAATATATTTTTGCCACCTTCTAAATTCGACTGCTTTCATACAAAGCACATTTGCCCGTATATACTGGCGAGCCTGACAACCACAACAATTTTATAAAGTTTTCTGAAAAAGTAAACAACATTTTTTTTTATTTAAATTAATTTATTGGTTTATTTTGAAAATAAAAATATAAATAAATAAGTTTTGTTGATATTATGTTTAAAAGAAAAAGAAAAATCTGACACGTCTATATTTGTGTTTCCTTTTGGCATTCTTTGCTTTCTGCTGTCTATAAACGAAGAGTGGACGAAAGACGATGTTATCTTCAGCCGTCTCCAGAAGTTCTTCTTCATCAGGATTATTCTTAACATCATTATTTGACTTTATTTGTGCATAATTATGTTTAGTTAAATTAAAACTACTATTTACTATTGAAACATTTGTTGATTCATTGGTAGTATTTTTTGAATGAAGACTATCGTCTGTGGAATATTTTAAAGACTTATCTATGTTTGAAATTTCATCTTCAGCAGTGGTGATTTGAATTATTAATATTGTCAACACTATTAATACATTCATTCTAGTAGATTTGGCCATCTGAAAATAAATTATTTAATCTATCAATACTAATGCAACATACAAATTTGTGCAATATTATAATATATAATATATACATTGGGAAACAAACTCACAAAGAAAATCACAGAACTAGTCATATACATAATAACTTCCTGTTTGGTAAGGTATATGACTGAAACTCCTCAGAGGATCTGAACTTTACAACCCTCGCAAAGTGGGAACTATTTTAACCCCCACTAAACTTGAGCATCATATAGGCATATTTACTGTAATAATGAAAATATATCGGATAATATTAATAATAAATTGAATAAAACAATATTAATAATTGTAAGTATTAAAAATAAATCATTAATAAATTTATGGAAAACTGTGAGAAAATAAATAGAAGACAAAGATCTCACCCTTAATTTAAATTTAAAAAAAGAATGAGTCAAGAAAAATAGGGTTCTTATATTATGCTTTGGGTTTTTTCAAAAAAAAAAAAGTAGCACATAAAGTAGGAAGGCTGCATTGGTAGATAATATAAATTAAATATTAATATAATTGCGTACCATGGTATCCAGTTTATGCGCTTCTTACTGCAACCAAAATAACTTTGAGCCAGAAAAGATGTGTCATTATATTTTATACATGTTTACTGTTTCCAAAATATGTGCTTAATTTGACTTATAATTGTTTATTTAGAATTCTTTCCAGAATGTGTTGGACTAATTAGAATGCATGTACTAATTGTGGCATGTATGTACTGATTTTTCATTGAAGATTGTAAGGTCGTTATTTTTAAAACGTTTTACGTAGCGTAACTTTGTATAATAACCGGCCGTTGAGCTTTATCATGATTGGTTAAATTTAAAATAACTTTTATAGACCCTTATTAGGTTCTTCCGGTTTCTCATATTATTTCCTGTATACACATTGATTGCCAGATTCAACTTTTCTTCAACAAAATTAGCATGGCTGTGATTTCATTGTGTATTTTTTATTTATTTATTAAGGAAAATAAACAGTTATATTGATTACAAATAATATGCATTAAAATAGATTAGTAAAAAGATATTGCAACCAGCAACGTTTCCATATTTATATAAATTGTAAAATAGTTAAGCCTTACAAGATAGAAAGTAAGTAAGTAAGAAGAGCATACATAATATTATGTATAAAGAAATTACTTTAGAAAAATGAGGAACAAATTAGACAATATAAGTAAGTATATGTTTTAAAGATATATAAAAAATACGCAAATATTATGTTTGAACCTAGCTTACCTAAAAATAACCAGAATGGACTTAGAAATAGACATAAAGTAATGTTTTGTGCAGGGAACTCGAAAATAATGGAAACCGAAATCCCTAACGGGTGTGGAGTAACAGGCAACCAATATCGAGTGTGGAAGAATATGGGAATACGCTCATCACACATTCTCCGTCACCATCACCAACACACCCAATCCCTAAGTGGTGACCCCGATGTTGACTGTAACATGTAGGGATTATTTTGAGTTTCAGTTGCAGGAAGCTATTAAGCAATAGTTTATGGTCAGGGAACTTAGAAATAATGGGAACTGAAATACCTAACAGGTGTGGAGTAATAGACAACCGATCTCGAGTGTGGAAGAATATGGAATACACTTGTCAAGAATAGGCTTGTATTTCGTTCTGACAACTGCTTTCAGTTTATGCAATGACGCTCATTTAATATTGGTGTATTTGAATGTTACAACACACATGTCTATAATGTGTGGTTCATTTTCGTAGGACACTCACACATTCAAAACCCTGCGTCAAAATGTGCTATATTGGGGTATAGCCTATCGGAATTCAATTTATGAATCTGTTCTATGGTTTTGTGTATTAGAGCGTAAGAAATATAATTAAAATTATATTGAAAAAATATATATAATGGAAAAAGGCGTGTAGGTACTATTATGTACGTTTAACAATAATTTAACTTTGCTTTGAATTATTTGTTTAAGATTAACTTTCCGTTTTTTAAACTCTGGTGAACCTAATATTATATTGTCAGCCAGAAAAGGGTTTGTACATGAAATTAATAAAACACAATGGAACGATTCATTCAACATAAAAAGGATGGGTTCATTAGGTAACTTTTGTAAATCAGGCACGAACTCAAATAAATTGCTTCACTAATATATTATTTTTCAATATTATGTAGATTACTTATATTATGTACTTTCCTATGCAGGATATTTATTAAAGTAGTTAGCTTATAATATATTTTATTTAATAATTTAAATGTACACTACTAAAAAATAGTCCCCAGGTAAATGAAATTTTTAAACAAGCGACACCGTCCCTATTAATTTGAGTATATTTTCAATATAAGTTAATTCATTAGTCAAAACCAATATTTGATTATTTTCTCCAGCTATCTTAAATGCATAAAAACAGCAACATTATTGTGCCTGATTTCAAGGTTGTTCTATGTCGCTTTCAGTAAAATTCTTAGAAGAGCAATTTGAAAGTTTACATTGAAATAATCCCTGTCCACCCGAAGAGTGATTGCTCTTTTAAAGCATTTCTTTTTACTTCTTCGTGGGTTCATTTACAATCCGTATATACTGGCAAATATTAATTGTCATATTCCCACCGATATCACTCGTAACTCTACGGTTTTCAAGATACCTCGTCGCAGGACAGATGTTATGTTTCATGATGCTGTGTATCGTGCGATTAACTTATTTGATGGCACCATAAAGGTTGATTTATTTTTATTAACTATATAATGTTTGTGGACGTGTTAAATAGGTTAAATTTATAATTGTATATAGTATTATGTTTCTTTAATATTTACATAAACACATGCTGTCTTTTCTACTTTCTTGTTATATTAGTTGTTATTTGTAATTCAAATATTTTTATAATTTTGTATTTATTATGTATTATGGCGCATTGGCCAATCGCTGTAATGCCGTAATACTCTTTTTCTAAATAAATAAAATAATTGGAAAACCAATATAATATATTATAAGATATATTAAAAAAAACTGTGTTCTGCATATAAAAGAATAAATTATTGTCAACATTATCGACAGATCCGTTCATAATTATGGTATTCTGACTAATAGGTAAAACAGAGTTCTGAAAATAAAACAAAATGGCATTACAAAGTTTTTGCTTAAAAATGTGATATAGAACAACCTGGAAAATAGCCAGCGATTTTTTTAAAATCGTACACAACTACGTCATATACACAGATCATTAGAAAGGCATACTCACACCGTTAGCGCTGCAGGCGAAAACAATTATTTCCACATAAGAATCATTACCTGCTACATCCATATATATCTCACTTATATCCACAAGTTGTCACGGCAACTGGTACCAGAAAGTCTAGACCAATTTGTTGGTTTTTCTACTGGTGTCAATAATATGTGGTGAGTTCTTCTTTATTTATTGTCCTTACATTGCATCAAAAATGACTAGCATCCTTTCCTCATAAAAACATTGCTATAATTAAGTTAGATGAACCTCGTGGAGCTTAAAATGACCCCCGATTTTCAGTGACTTGGCCCAGTGGCGTAACTGACTGTTTTAATATCAGTGTAATTGCCTCAATATGCGCTCAATTTATTTTTTATCTCGAACACGGCCTGGTAATATTGCATGTTGAGTACGTTCTATCCTACGAACCAATCTTTCTCTAACTTATGGTCAGCTCTGCGCGTCGACGATTTTTGATAACGTCTGCATTTTTTTAAATTTACTATGCCATTCAAGGAAATTAAATTTACAGCCTTCGCAATACGGGTGACATTCGGAACTTAATGGAAAATTAATGATATTTGTAAAAGAGATAGCCATATCTTGCTGTACTTTTCTGTGGTTGACACAGTTTTAAATTATTGACAATTGAACATACATCATGCATCCAAGTTAAAATATATCAATGCATAAAAGTTTTTTTTAAATACCTTTAGGTCATATGAAAAATAAACTTTTCATGACAACTTTCCGTAAGTAGCTACCTATTTATTGGATAAAAAAAAATTGAAATAAAAAAAAAAATGTTTATTTAATTTTTTGAACACGAAACAAATATTTTTTTATAAACTACAGAGTAACTTAAAAATAATTCTTTAATTATTGAATTTTAAGTTTTTGAACATATATTTTTGGTAACATATATTCACAGCTTTTAAACACAATTTTGGATCATAAAAAAATTCTATTTAATAATATAAGTACTTACATTAAAATTCTTTGTTAAAAAAATAGTAATAATTTAGAAAAAGCTCAGAAACACATAATATATTAAGAAAATCAACCGGAGAAAAGTTTAACCGAGAGGAAATTGAACTTACATCATTCAATTTCTGGTTGAGTGCTATTATCATGTTATCGATTCACCAGCGATCCATGTTAATTAATTCTATTAACAACACTATCGGGAGTTTAAAATTTTCACCAATTAACCATTATTTATCAGTTGTTTTTAATTTAGTTCTAAATTTAAAAAAAGAAAAAAAATCGCACTCTCTTAAATTTATATTTCTGTTTATTTTGTTTTCGTTTCTCCTTCAGCTGTCTGTAAACAAACAACGGTCTAAAAACTATATTGTGTTCTGCAGTTTCCATAATTTCACCATCTGAATCTAAATTTTCGTCAAGACCAACGTATGAGTCACTCTTCACCACAACGTTTTCTTCCGTATCATAACTTAAAGTACTGTTCACGGTATCATCATCGTAGTAATCACTTATGACATTATTGTTTTTAGAAATATATCCGTTTAATAAGACTTCTTCTTGGTTTTTGTCTTCTTTTAATAGTGTAACATTATTATTATGTAAAACTTCATTGATATTATTTTCTATTGATGTTGTTTCTTCTGGAGGTTTTATAACGTTTTGGTAAGAAGTGTCAATCATGGAAAATATAAATAATAATGAAGTGTAAATGTTGGTAACCTAAAACAAAAGAGAGTAATTATTGAGTTATCAAAAAAAAACTCTTCTAATTTCAAATCAGGGTTAAATACAAGTACCTAGTTATATATGACGTAATTTATATTAAACATACAATAAGTAACGCTTCAAGCCAAAATATAAGTTTATAGATCTAATTGATAATTTTCATTTTAAATAATCAATTTTTTTTTGACCATGTCCGATCCTAATAGGATCAAATGGGCCTCCACAGGGTAGAGGTTTGTATTAACAGATTTTTGTTTTTTACGAGAAATGGATGTCAGCCACTTGCTCAACCTATTAGGTCCATACCCTGACTCACACACAAATTGAAAAACAATATGTGTACTTGCCAGACCCAGGATTCGAACCTGAGACCCACGGCATGATAGTCCAATACTTAAGCCACGCGGTCACCGTGGGCCATCTAGGCCATCAGGGCATCTGGGCCAATACGTATCTAAAAACATTAAAAATATATTATACTTGACCGGTTTCATCCGCCTCAGAGGGACATTTTCAACTAAAGAACATTCAATATACAATATCTTTTATTCAACGAATAATTAACGAATAATGAGAATGTAACATTCCATATATATTGAACATACATAACTTGAAAACACTTCAGATCTATACCCACTAGAAAAAAATACATTTGAAGAAAAGACGATGCTATACGATGATATACGGGATTTGAACCCGTATATTATCCACTGGTATCGTGTCAATATAGTTTAATCAATTAAGTAACGACTCTCATACCTAATTGCGATAATTTAAACTAGTAGGTCCTACTTGAAATGCTTATGAAATTGCGTTATTATTGATCGGTTTTTGTGTTTTTAAATCAAGGTATATTAATTACCTTAGTTTTATTACTACCCAACCAAATATTTACTTATAACGTGTACTTGACCTTGCTAACAATTTTTAATAAACCATTTCTTTTATAATATAGAAAGAATATTCAACACAACAAATATTTATAATAACAAATTCAAAAAGTGACAAAAATAATCAACCAATACTAACATTTAAGTAGTATTTTATCAAATAATATTATGTAAATAGCACTTAGTAATTAAAATGAATAAAATTTGGTATTAATATTTCATAATACCTCATAAAGAGGACACTAAAACCAAGTATTCTTAACAGGTCTTTAAAAGGTGATAATAACGATTTTTAGAAATTACATTAGTTTTAACGCATTTAAGAAAAGAATAATGATTTTACCAAAAAATATAAATATTTGTAACTTGATTTTTTTTATTTATATTGAATCGAACTTTAACTCAGTTACAATACTACAAAACATATTTGAGATTTATGGAACCTTCCCTTAAAAATAAATTGTCAGTAATGTTCAAGTTCACCTCGAACCGTACTTTTATCACAGCCAGCATATTTTTATATGAGAAGAATATGAAGCTAATTGAAAAAATACGATTTTTAATTATATACCTATGAGTTTAATTTTATCTGGTAACTACTTATTCTTTTAATTACATATTATTATATAAAATCATTGAAAAAGTATAGAATATTTTTACTGTCTTACCATACTTATCACTAGTGATTTCAAATGCCGTGTAAAATTTAAAATATACGAAATATTATAAGTATTTCACTTAAATTCATGGGCATTATTGCACTTTGCACAAAATAATATTTATATTATTGTTAAAATACGATCGCCTGTTACTAAAACCGAATGAGCTTTGAGCTCCGAATTGTTTTCCAAAATATATATAACTTCACAGGTGCCGAAAAATGCGAAGAGATTTTTAAGGATATAGTTGTATTTTTTTATTCACTGTCAACAATTAGACGGTGTTTTGCTGAAAGAAACCATCCCGCATACGCATTAACACACTCACAACAAAATGTATTTAAAATTTATTGTAGTTGATTTTTCTGAAATAGTTTTTCTTAGCTCGTATTTTTATTTGTTCGGTGGTTGTTTGTCCGGTACAAATCTTGCAATCAATTTTTAACTAAATTCCCGACTAGCTTGACATTTGAAACTTTTAGAATATACCAGAACACGACGCCAATGCATTCTTTTAATAGTTTTAGCCATCTTTAGGTAGAATTGAATTATTTTCAGTTAATTCTGTTTTGTATGAAAAGTTATTTCCGAAGAAATCCGTAAAAAGTAAAATACTTACTATTATTGGTTACTTAAGAGGGTGGTCCTAGCAACTAAATTATTAATATATACGTGCCTTACTAATGAAATCAATATGAAATGTGAAAATGACATTTTAGTGTTCTATATTTATTCGGTATTTCTATCAAGTACAAAAAAAATATTTTTTCACACATAAAATTGTCAATTTTATATGATTCAAAAGAAAATTTAAAGACGTGGTATATAAAAAGTTCTTTTTATCTTGTAATAATTATTTTGTTCTCAGTTGGTTCCTAGTTGGTTCTTCTGAATATGACGAAATCATTGACGCCGATCTGCGATTTTTCAGTTTTGATGGGAGTTATCTTCATACTATGTGAAACTCAAATGGTAGTTCTAGTATACAATATCAAATACACGTAAGGATTCTATTTTCGTATATAGGTAAGAAATTTGGCATTTTATAAAATCATATGAGTCTGCAATTTTGAGGTCTGAAAACCGATGTCTCTGCCAAATATTAGGGCTACCCACATTCACTAGGTCATTAGAGCCAATGATAGTAGTGTAGTAAAACAGTAGTGTATTTTAGTAATAGAAGAAAAATAATCACATCTAGGTTTTGAGAAAATTGCATCAATATATTGGGACCTCAGTGAGATCTAACTCCGAGCCCCCGTATGAAAGGTTTGCGTTTTACGCACTGGGCTACGAGATAATAAGCTGATACGTTAGTTTTTGGTAACGAATGTGGTTAAAAATAAGCATCTTACGTGGCTGGAAGAAGTACTCCGCATGCCACCAGAGAGTGCGACATCCTGTCGAGATATGGAACTTATTTGAATCTGTCAATAAGATGACAATCGGCCTGATGATATCACGATGATCTCATGGAGAAAAGGAAGGTACATGGATTGGGACACTAAAAACATTTTAGCTGAATAAATACGTTACGTTGTCAGGTTCAGTAAGTAGTTCTCTTAGCTAAGACCAAAAAATACACTGTCACCAGATTATCTCTGTCTCTTTGCATTTAGAAACATTTGGACTACTCTGAAGATGTTGGCAGAGATCGCTCGTCGCTTGGATCATAGAATATATGAGTGACACTCAGTTGAGTACCTAACGATTAGGCATTGAATATTTTGGGTATATTTGAGGTATTCAAGAGACTGGAGGTTTTTAGATTTTTGTATATGTTTTTTATTATACTATATTTGTGATTTTATGCTGTCAATTCTATTAATGTATTTTTAACTTATTTTTGTCAATAAATTTCTCATCTAAAAAATATTAAATAAAAATATTTTGTTAAATTGTGTGTTTGTTGTTTTTTGAATTACACCGTTCATTTATTATTTTTGGTGCAAAGACGGTCATGGATTAATTAGGATGCACGTACAAATTTGAACGGAAATATTTTTAGTATATACATTATATTTTGGTACATGTATCTGTAGGTGTTAATATTTTTCTATACTATGTGTCATTGAATTTGATATGGTATGAGACACTCTTGATTAGTGATTGCAAGTAATGCTTTGTATCATACGAGGAAATCATGAGCAAAGTTTCTTGTCACGTGATTTATTTGCACTCATTTGGAGGCACTATACCAACCACAAAATATGACTAGACTGCTTGAGACCGTGAGAGTAGTGGAGAACTGAGGAAGTACTTAATATTTGATTCGACGCGAAGTATCACTGGAATAATTAAACCAGATCAAAAGCCATGACAAATTTTTCGATTACAAAATTAGTATTTTCAATCTTGAGATTTCGTTCGAGAAAATTTGATAAATAACATACGAACGTTCTGTTTACTCAAGTTTTACTCAAGATAACCTACCATTATTTTTATTGTGATTATTTAGTCAGGGATAGAAATGGACCGGAGCGCCATTCCAGTTTGTGAAAAAATAATTTGAGCGTCTGAGCTAGATAAGCTATAGATATAACAAACCATCCAACACACTAATTTTATTATAAAATATACATAAAATTTATAACGATGTTCATTTTTTCAGAAAATTGTCGAGCGCTCAGGTTCGTAAACTTTTCTATTTCGAGCGCTAGAAGATATTATCTAAGAAGTATCTTTTAGTTTTCGACAGATGGATAGTAATGATTTTTTTCAAAATCTACAATTATTATTGTACCTATCATCTATCGGCAGAAAATAAAATCTAATCTTGGTAGATAATCAAAAGATGTTATCCATCCGCGATGATGTAAAACTAATTAACTATTTTTATTATATTACAATAAGATTATAGTTTGAAATGTGTATTTATATGGTGTTGTAGTCTGTAATCAATAGTGAAACAATGAAGTCAACATGAAATATAAGTTTTTTTTTATGTAATAAACAACTATATTGACTGATTCACATGAATTAATTTGCAAAAGCCGACGAATTCGTATGTTAAGGTTTACAAATTACTTCTGACAAACAAATCCTACTACAGCTACAGATTACTATTTATCTCAAAGTTTTACAGAATCAGCATCGGATCTTTTAGTTGTTATTAAAATTATGAGAAGCAACTAGAAATCTTTGAAAGTAAAATATTGAAATTTGACTTAATGATATCCATATTAGTTTATACCTGGGAGTGTGGTGACTCTGTTGAACAGGTTATAACATCTTAAAGACGGAAAAACATCAACCACAAAAGAGAGTCGTCTTCAACCGACTAGAAATGAAAGAGGAAACTAAAGGAAAGCCTTGACTACGGTAGTTGGAGTGTATATAAAGAAACACAGCATCGTCAAGACTAAGACGGCAAAGGCAGCTTGCGGCAGACAAAGGAGAATGACAACAATTTCTGGAGGTCGGCAAGACCTTCTAGCCGATGATGATGATAATATTTTTCTTAAATTATGTTGCTTTGCTTGAGAGTTTTCTTTGGTGTTTGTGTATTTTTACTGTTCCGTATTATTTTGCTAAAAACAAAATAATGACTGTGTTGTTAGTTGTAAGTTCAGGGTGTAAAGACTTTATAGGTTCTGATTATAGCGTTTGTTTAATTCGGTTACATCTTTTCTGCAATCGAGACATAAGTCTAAACGCTCAAGCAAACCACCCAAAAACTGGAAGGTTGTGAAATATGGCTGGATCGACGTCCAATGGCAAATTCATGAGCTGATCACATTGCCAATGAAGAGGTTTTAAGATGAGTAAATAAGCCATGAAAATGTACCATACCTCAGCCATATTTTTCTGAGCGAAAAATATGGTTTACTCCAGCTCGTAATGCAGGGAAAAATGGCAGCAAAAGCGTTAATAAAATGCAGTTAGTTTGACTATACAATGTACAATTATTTCGTGAAATGATACAACCAGCCCAGGATAGAGAGATGTACTGCAATTCACTCGCCAACTTTCGATAGACTATAATAAGTTGAAGTTGAAGTGAAGTTTCAATAATAATAATTATCTTATGCATAGTTTCGTCTTGGTGTACTAGTTTTTCTAGCAATAATATACGAAAAGATAATTATTTAAACAGGGTTTTTATGAAACAGTTTATTTTATAATAAGATCAGTGAATTATATTTACATTGTTTTTGATATCATATAAGTGAAATTAACTTAAGTATTGGATATTAACATAAGTAATATTAACTTTAGTAGGACTATTTTTAGACAGTTATATTTATTTTCACATACTAGTTACACAGTTAATAGTAATTAATATTTACATTTCCCAAAATTTCCCCAACACAAATATCTAAAAATAGACACGATTAACTCGTTAAAAATCAAGGTGTCACACTAAAGTAAACTCTTTTTGCTAACAGACTCTAATTAGCATGCGTTTCTTTTTGTTTTGCTTATTACCCAAAGTAATTCTGCTTGCCTGATACTTATTTGACACATAATTATTGCTTTCAGCAGTCTCCAGATCGTCATTGATTGCAATAATATCAAATTTGATCAATTTTATAATATCCTCTGTATTTTCATGTTTCCCTTGAATTGTTATTTGATCATCAGATGTATACACATTTGTTTCTTTTGTAATATATGCCCCTTTTGAATTAAAAACAATATTTTTATCACTCGTAACAATTTTAAACATCAAAGACATTCCGAATATTATCAAAAATAGTAGTTTTGATGACATCTGAAAAAATAAGTATATTCAATACATTATGGGTGTTTTAAGCCGGGTACTCATTAACGAGTCGTAAATGTGGCCATTGCAGATATAGTAACTAGTGTGGACGTCAAATAATTAGTGCGAAAACCTAATAAATAATTATTTTACATCTACAATTATTGACTACAGTATCTGAAACTGTTACAGTTATGACTCGCTAATGAGTAACAGGCTTTATACTTGTGAAGTCATCCGTAATACGCGGACGACACTAATGAACGAATGTAAAAAATGGGCAATCGTTATGTTGTTTCAAATTATCATTTTTTGTATTCTAAGCCGGCTCTCAGATCTAAGCTCGCCTCGACTGCAACGTGTCGAATACGTCGATATGACTTCATCGTTATTCACAAAACACGCGTTGCCAAATGGAGCTCCGCAGATTGGTCGAATGCGACTTTTTAGTTTGAAAAAAAAAAAACATCTGGAGGCACATGCAACTATTTTCACCCAACATGCAGCGCGGGTATAATCCCGAAATGTCGCACTTCATCATTCATTTTGGCTTGCCGAGTGACGTCACTGTCCTCGCACGGTTTTGTTAGCTAGTTGCATGTTGCGCTCAGTTTTGATTTATGACTATTATCGCAGACGAGACGATTTTTAATGTGCAACTGGGCTAAGTCTAAACTAAACATCCATTTTCGTCTTCAGATTTATGCGAGAAAAAACATTGATTGTAATATATTTTTTATTCGAACGAAAGCATTAAATTTTAGTAATATTTTTGAGATTCACTGTAAAGCTTTTGATCAATTTTTTCAATAAAATTTTGACTTAGAAATACGTGTCACTATCATTGCGTTATTATGAAATTAATTGGCAAAAGACTAAATATTACTATCATAAATATCAATTAATAATGTTTTAGTAATTTAAAAAATAAAATTGCTGTAAAAACATTTATATTTTGGCGCAAACTTTTTGAATATTTCGTCGACATGGCATTTTAAAAACTTCTCAATATTTGTTGTGTCTAAATATATAAGTCTTTGTAATTAATTAATTGCATTATAATTATTGTAAGCCAAAGTTATAATGACAAAACTGATGAATTTTTACACAATACTTATAATATTTTACACGAATTCAAATATACTTAACTGACTTTTTGTATTAATTTACCATTTATTCCAATACAATGATCTTATATTGTTATCAAAATTCGTACTTTGTAGGTAAATAACCTTTTTAAAACATCTACAAATTAGTAGGCAGATAATAATAATTTAATGTATGTTTCATATTTTAATAAGAAACTGCTTTAAAATATGAAATCGGAACAACACACTGGAATTTCGTAATATGTAATGTTTACTTTTAATAATAACATGAATTTTCGGCAATGATATGAATTTTTATACTTTTTAAGGTGTCGGAAAATATTTCACGTTAAGTGGGAAATAATATTTGAACATGTGATTACACGCTAAAGATCATTGGTTATTTTTTTAAAAGTGTTGTGAAATTTTCAAAAATTATATAGGTACTCAAGTGGTGGTAATTTTCAATATAAATATTTTTGAAATTCGAATTAGGCTGATTAAACATGCCGGTTTTATAATATTATATATGTATTTTGTATATTTTAATAATTGCTTAAGGGGGGACATGCTCGTCGAAGGTCAAAATTGAGTTTTTATTGTATTTTCAAACCATGATCCTGGACACTCCTTAAACGTTTTAGATAATCTATTTATATAATTTTGAAGCCTAATTATCCTTTATAGTTATTTTAAACATTTGATGACTGCATGAAGTATTTTTGTTACATAAAATAGTATTCTTTTAAACCTCTCGCTCTAATGTTTTAGAATATAGTCATATTTCGGTACAGAGCTGTGCAGTGGTGTTAAATTTTTTTACATTTATTAATTTTTAAACGCATTTATAAAACCATTAGTATAATTTATTACGAGATAATTTTTGTAAAATATTCACGATAAAAAAATATTTTGATAATCTCTGTGATCCCAAATTTGACAAGAATTAGGCATTTTTTTATTCAAAAAATTGGCAAGATTAACACATTTGAAGATGATTCTAAAGATACTTATTATAAGCTATGTCTTTGACCATTCAAGTGTGATAAACATCTTATGAATAATGATTGCTTTATAATAATTATTGACCTAAGAATAAGGTAGTGTTTTTTTGAAATACGCCATTTTTTTTGTCATTCCCTAGTGGTTAAGCTACAACATACGGCCGTAGCCATAAAATGACAAACTATAATTAAAATAGGGAGTAAAATTATGTTAACGCGCGTGTTTGAACATGTACCTAACCGATTTTTTTTTATTTTTTTTTAAACGGTACATATTCAAACACGCGCGTTAATATCATTTTACTCCCTACTTCAATTATAGTTTGTTAATTTATGGCTACGGCCGTATGTTGTAGCTTAACCACTGGGGAATGACAAAAGAAATGGCGTATTTCAAAAAAACACTACCTTATTCTTAGGTCAATAATTATTATAAAGCAATCATTATTCATAAGATGTTTATCACACTTGAATGGTCAAAGACATAGCTTATAATAAGTATCTTTAGAATTATCTTGAAATGTGTTATTCTTGCCGATTTTTTGAATAATAAAATGCCTAATTCTTATCAAATTTGGGATCACAGAGATTATCAATATAATTTTTTATCGTGAATATTTTACAAAAATTATCTCGTAATAAATTATGCTAATGGTTTTATAAATACGTTGAAAAATTAATACATGTAAAAAATCTTAACACCACTGCACAGTTATGTACCGAAATATGACTATATTCTAAAACATTAGAGCGAGAGGTTTAAAAGAATACTATTTTATGTAACAAAAATACTTCATGCAGTCATCAAATGTTTAAAATAACTATAAAGGATAATAAGGCTTCAAAATTATATAAATAAATCATCTACAACGTTTAAGGAGTGTCCAGGATCATGGTTTGAATATACAATAAAAACTCAATTTTGACCTTCGACGAGCATGTCCCCCCTTAAGTAGGGGATTTATTAAATGCGCGGTAGCCATATGCGCCACTCGACAAGTAGGTAATACAATTAGGAAGAGTAGAAGGAAAACAACTGACTATCATTTTTTGGTCACAATAAAAAATATTAAAAATCTTGGACACTCATATTATTTAAATAAATTATTTTTGAACTAGAAAGTGTGAGGTTCTGAACTAAAATGCAAACTGGATATCTATTTATTAGAATGGGGGGTAAAATATTAATATTATAAAATAAATCATGGCGGCGTTTTTAAATATGAGAATTTTTTTATCTAAAGGATTATAGAAGGACTACAGAAATCAGACTAGAAGAGAATATTGTAGTGTAATAATAAAACAAGATATTATGTATAGTTTTTTTTTTATAAATTTTATTCCACCAAACCAAACTGCTACACATCACAACCGATCTCAATCGGATGTATCGCGGTGCCTTACGCTTGTATGTAATGCATCATAATTTTATTTATCTCATGAGAAGTAATCCCTAGACCAGGGGGGGGCAAACTTTTTGGATGGAGGGCCAAATTCGAGAATTCAAAATGAGCGGCGGACCGCAAGTAAAATACTGTTTTTAGATATACACTATTTATTATGACGAAAAATAAACATTACAAAAAAAATTATGAGAAGAATGAAACTGTTGTACATTTTTAAACATTTTTTTAAATTCAGGTGTTAATTTTTTAGTTGATATTCTCAAAACTGCTTGTAAATGGGCATCGGAGATATTTGATCGTAAAGAATTTTTATTGAGGTTCATGATCGAAAACTTTTGTTCACATATATAGGTTGATCCAAAAATAATGAAAATTTTTCTTGCATAATCTTGAACTTGGTCGAATTTGTCTGAATTAAGGGCATTGAAAAATTTGGAGATTTCTTCACGACGATGCAATTCTCTTAAATCGGTGTCACACTGCAGATCAATAATATCAAGTTATAGCTCTGTTGGTACACTATCAATATATATTGAAAATGGATCGCGTACTATTGCTAAACTTGTCTCAATTTTTCGGAAGTCACCAAATCTTTGTGAAAAATCGTCATTCAGAGCTTTGATAATTTTACCATATTCTTAAAATTTATATTCTGATATATTCAGCAACTTCAAAGTTGGAAAGTGGTCGACGTTGTTATTCGATATTTGTCGAAGGAATAACTAGAGTTTTAATTGAAATCCATTCAAACTTTTTACCATATCATGGGCATATATTTTTTTTCCTTGCAACGCGGAGTTAAAAGTATTTAAATGTGTCGCGATGTTCAACGTGGAAAATAGTGGTTACATAGTGTGAGACGAGACGTAAGGTAGACGTACTGAGATTATACATTTACGAAACAACAAATTCTTCAAATTTTAATCTATTGTCAATATTTTTTAAAAAATTATAAAAAAGTTATTCGTAATCAGAAGTACAATTGAATACCTTGAAAGAAGAACCACTTAAATCACCTTAAGTGGTTTTTCGGTTTTCGTTGTATTTAGCAAGGTTTATAACCTGGCTATTAGCTCTCAAAAAATTATATCTGTATTTGGTCAATAGAGCTCGTTATATTGATTTAAGTTGGGACACCTCACAAGTTGTTCTTCCATCTAAGATTTTGCGGCCATTTAAGTGGTATTATAACCTCACTTTTATCTGTCAGATACATTTGTTGTAATTGTTCTTTTAACATATATTTTCGTTTTTTAACCATAAACAGACATCATATAATATCAAGAAGTAGTAGAAGATAGCAAGACATGTAATTATGATTAATTATTCACATAATGATCATTCAGAGTGACAATTGTACACAAAATGAAACAATCTCGGATGCATCTGATAGTGACAATGTCGTGTCAAAAAATCTTGGAGTGTAACGTAAAAAGTGTAAAGAAAATTGGAAGAAGGAAGTAGCTAAGTAAAAAAGGAATTCTGGTGTAACATTACAGCAAGTACTGGGAAAAAAGTTAATGGAAAATCTTTTGTTTGTGTCCAAAAGTGCTGTCCAAAACAGTGCTCGGATAAAATTGAATGTGTAGTTCAAAAAGAGTTTTTTGATAATCTTTGGAGCATTGGTAATAAAAATGTCCAAGATACTGCTCTTTTGGCACTTATTGATACAATATAACTAATAAAGAAATGTAATGCTACAAAATCAGGGAAAAATAGACAACATTCCTCTGTATACAACTTTTTGTGTTCTCAAAAACGAATAAATACTTTTTAATGTGTAACTTATATTTTATAAGTCCGATTAAATATAATTATTCTTTAAAACACTTTTTACAGACTTTTACACATAATTTATCATTTTGTTCCACTATCTATTTAAGAAAACACATTTCTATAATTTGTACCCTGCTGTCTGGAATAACAACTTAAGACCTTGGGTCATTTACAAGGCTATATTTTCTTTACTAAGATAATGAAAAAAAAAAAAATATTACGTAAGTAGCTGAATAATGTCAAAATATTATATCAAAAGCATACATATGTAAACATATCCTTTAGTAGAAAGAAAATGTTTCGAAATGTTTAACACTGAATATCTCAGAACAAGCTTTTGAGGGTTAAGTGGTTCTTCTTACAAGGTCCTCAATTAATGATGGCGGGCCTCATAAAAATACCCGGTGGGCCACATGCGGCCCGCGGGCCGCAGTTTGCCCACCCCTGCCCTAGACTGAAGATGTCACCACGTACTTAGGTGTGTTTTGAAGTTTATAATAATATCCAATACCCAAAACAAGTAATATTTATTTATATATGAAAATCAAATGTAATAAATATAAAATTTGTTAATGATTTAAACAATCTTTTATTAAAAAATATTTAGAATTCTTCAAGTCATTTGAATGGATGATCAAATCAATAATCGAAATCAGTTCCTATTATTTCAAAAACTTCTAATAATTCCATACTTATCTTTTAAATACGTGTAGATTTTTAATTTATATGTCAAAACCGAAAATTCGGTGTCTACAATTCAACAATTAGCTCAAATATTCTGGTGAGTATAAATAAACAAGCCCTTCTTCAAGAAACTCAGGTTAAAATTGGAAGGTAATTGAAGAGTCAATAATATCTATTTGGTGATATAATATAATATTATTTAACCATGAATAGCGAAATAATCTATTTTGATAATTATAATATGTTTAATTCTTTTTTGATATACCCATTTCTTATTACTATTTAATAAAGTCTGTCAAAGTGAATATTTTTTTTTAATTCTTAATAATATGATAAAATAAAATAATATGCAAGAAACTGACTAAGTCATAAATATTAACAAATTAATGTTAGTAACAAAGTGTTTTGTAGCTATAATATGGCCGTACACATAGTAGAGGTTTGTATTAATATATTGTTGTTTTTACGAGAAATGGATGTCAGCCACTTGCTCAACCTATTAATTCCATACTCTGACTCATATACAAATTGATTAAGTATATATATATATAAGTCGGGTTAGTTACACCATTTATAGCTCAAGAACGGCTGAACCGATTTTTATGATCTTTGATTTGTTGGATCTGTCTCCGCCCCGAATAGCAGAATAACTATTAAAACATTGCATAAATCAGGGAAAAATAAATTATGAAGAAAATTAATTTTCTCATACATTTTGTATGGAAAGGCTTTTGACTGACATCGATGAATTTGAACAATGAAAACCTCGCGCATTCGAAAATAAAAGAAAATCACAAAAAATTTAAATCCGTATACAACGCCATCTCTGATACATGACAGAAACAATAAAGAAGAAACAAACAAACTAAAGAAAGAATGATAGTCGAAATGTCTAACTGTCAATGGTGTAGTGTGCCCAACATTTCGTGCTTCATGTCGACAGCTCAATTTGTTTGAAAACGACACTCATTGAGATATGACAATCGTTGAAGCAATTGTTTCTGCATCTCCAAGTCAGATACGCACATTATTTGATATCATTATTTCGACATGCTTCCCATTGAATCCACCTGAACTATGGAACAAGTGAAAGGATAACATGTCAGAAGACATTTTACATCGAATTTGTGTCAGTTCAGGGAATCCCAATATCTAGGTGAATGAGGAGATACATAACCAGGCTTTGCTTTTGATCGAATACATGTGTTACCTCATGTGCGGCAGTTTTTTAGTCAAGTTAGGAATGCCAACGCCACATCGTGGAATGAACGACGCTTTCAATCGAGAATTAGAACGTGATCGTGAATATGATCGAGATGCATTGAACCAATCAGTTCAAACGAATGTACCACTGTTGAACCCTCAACAGAAGGAAGTGTACGATACGTTAATGAAGGTAATTGATGATGGAAATGGTGGCTTATTTTTCCTCGACGCGCCCGATGGAACAGGGAAGACATTCCTCATGTCATTGATTTTGGCTACTGTTCGTGCGAGATCCGAAAATGCTGTAGCAGTTGCTTCTTCTGGGATAGCGGCCACGTTGTTAGAAGGATGCCGAACGCCTCGTTCAACGTTGAAATTGCCGACTGAAAAACCGACATGCAACATTGCGAAATACTCAGTAATGGCCAAAGTTTTGTTAGCAAGTAAAATCATCACCTGGGATGGATGCACAATGGCGCACAAACGCGCATTGAAAGCACTCAATCGAACTATGAAAGATCTGTGCAATGACTCAAGAAGTTTTGGAGGCGCAATGATTCTACTGTCTGGCGATTTTCGCCAAACACTACCAGTCATTCCAAGATCGACCGCTGCTGATAAAATAAATGCTTGCCTCAAATCATCGACCCTGTGGTACTAGGTGAAGACACTTCAGCTGACGACAAACATGCGAGTTGCATTGCTAAACGATCCATCTGCCAAAGATTTTTCCAAGCAATTGCTGACTATCGGTAACGGCCGTGTTCCTGTCGATGAATCGAGCGGATTGATTTCGTTTTCGCGGAATTTTTCCAATTTCGTCTCAACTAAGGACGAACTCATCAACAAAGTGTTACCAAACATCATTGCCAATCACAAACATGACAATTGGTTGAATGAACGAGCATTCTTGCGGTAAAGAACAAAGATGTGGATCACTTAAACTTCACAATTCAAAATCAAGTCGTTGGTCCACTGCATTTTTTCAAATCTATCGACTGTGTAACAAACGAAGACGAAGCAACCAACTATCCAACTGAATTTTTAAACTCATTGGATCTGCCTGGCTTGCCACCGCACAATTTACGACTGAAGGTTGGCTCGGTAGTCATCATTGAATTGAAATTGAATTACAATATGTGAACTTACCAGACCCAGGATTCGAACATGGGACCCTCGACACTAGATATAGACCGGCGCTTAATCCACGCGGTCATCGTGTGTGTACAGTGTGTAAAGTTCAATATAATTAAAATACTTTTCATTTTGATTTGATTTTTGCACATTTATTGAACTAATTCATTTTGAGTATTCATTTTAACTTAATAAAAAACTGAATTTAATTCAGCTAATAAGTTAACACAAGATTATTGATTCTGAGGCGGTACGAAGTTTGCCGGGTCAGCTAGTATACGTATATAATAAAATTATAGTACTCCTATAAGAAACATTCAAAGCCATCTCTTTATATCTTTGAAGTTAGTTTAATAACTTATTTTTAAATTTAATCTGATATATAAGTATTGCAAATTACAGGAAGCTTGATTCAAGAGTACCTAATTAATATTGTTTATTTAAAATATTAATAAAATCCCTTCCACATTATATGTGAATAAAAATCAGTTATAAGCGGTATTCAAAATTTACACATTTTAAAACGGTTTTAAAGCAGTAAAAAATCACGTTCATAGATGATCGCATGGGTGAAAGAAGACCAATTATATGAGAAAGGGAATAATTGATCTACAAATTAAAGATGAATAATAACAAAAAATACATCTTTAAATCATTAAACATATAATTTATTTTATATTGGTATACAAAAATATAGAGATCTATTATACAAAATTCTTAATATTAATATTTATTTTATACTCGTATTATATTACAGGTAATATACGTATATAAACAAAAAAATACTAATACTAGTTATTATAAACTGCATTTATGTATCAATATGATATAAAAATATGCATTTATATTAAAATATATGTACTTATTAATTATTATAACATGTTTGTTTAATTGACTTTAATATAAATTTAACAAAACAGAGTTAAAAAAATATGGCAGTATAATGAACTTTTATGCATTACAACGCTTTAAAGTATTAATTGCAAGATTAAAGTTGTTTTTGTTTGTATAAATATTACACAAATTGCACAATCCCGTAAAAAATGATATTCAGTTATCCATGAAAAGCTGGTGAAGCTCTGAATCTTATTTTTCTATTAATGCTACTGATATAAGAGTCGTCCAAAATATTTTCACTTCCATCCAAAAGGCCAATGTCGAACTTTAGACTTCCTTCAGCATCAATTTGTCTCTTTTTCACATGGTGTTCAGTTTTATCTGATAAAAATGTAGGCGCATCTTCTGGCAAAACTTTTTCATCAAAGTCCAGCTTCTTATCAATCTTAATTCTTGACAAAACTTGATCTTGGTATTCTTTCACAATCTTTTTATAGTCTTCAGAAGTTTTTTCTTGATTATTATAATCCGCGTTTTTTGGTAGATCATCCGGTATTACATAGTAACTAATATATTGAATTGCAGTTTTATCAGGTAATTTTTCATCCAGTGGTGCCTGACAAGAAATTCTGATTTGTTGTAATACCAATATTAACAAGATAAATGGAATCATTTTCGTTTAATTTAATTTTAAATTAAATAACACAGAAATAATTAATTGTATGATATTTAAATAATAGCGTAACACTATTTTTTATACTTGCAACATTAAAAAAGAACGAATTCTTTTATAATAATATTATATGTATAACACTTTATAATTGATTATTATTTACTGTCAGTAGGTCACTTGTAAAAAACAATTCAGTTATATCAAGCAAGCTTCAACTCTCTTCTATGATGAACAATTTGATTAAATCACCTGTTATATAGTGCGAGGTGTTCGAAAAATAGTCAAAACACTAATGTTATCTTTGCAAAGTTTATTTAACGAATAACTTAAATATCAATGGGGCTCATTTGCTTCGTACAAACAACGTATACGTGCCCGTTTGAATTTAGAATAGCGATGTGTAAAAGTTTGTTAGAGAAATCAATTATTTGGCGCGTTTTTGCAATTTCCAGAGTTTGCCGACTGCATTAGCAGCTTTTTTGATAATATTTTTAGGTTGAGTGTTCTCGACATGTGTGAATATTTCAACAAAATATGCGGACGCAATATTGTTGATTAATTCTTATATGTATTTGTTATGATAAGATTGTTCAATATTATTAAATTATTTAAAGAACGTACATAAAAAGATAGCCGGACAGTTTATTTCTATTCGTTGTTAACGATCAAGGTAACGGAATTATCAAAATCAAAATACTTAAAACTAAAATAGGTTTTTAACTCTCTAGTTTTCTAAATATTTTATTTAATAAATGCTCATAATATTAGAATTAAAAATACTTTTTATAAGCATAGTGTACTATTCTAACTAAAAGGATTAAACAATAAAATATTTAGATACATTTAAAATAATTTAAAAGTTTTCGATGTTTATTGTAATGTGCTCTTAGTTTGGTTTTTTTAACTTGCAAGATTTATATAATTTTACAGTGAAATTTGATACAGTTTCTTAGCATTAAAATTAACAGTCAGTTATTCTACTTACTAGAATTCTTTTATAATGGTTTTGAAACATTTTTTTCATTCATTTTATGATGTTTAAGTTACTTATGCTGACAGCTTTTTCGGTCTATAATAAATCCTTAATTAATTTAAAATTTAATAAAAAACTACGATTATGTAATAAAGTAGTCGTAGATAGTAAACTAAATAAGACGTAACATGGAAAGGGGCATGTTAGCAATAACGCGGAAAGATCACAAAATAACCCAAGGGATAACGAAGCAGACTCGAGTACGTGATGTTATACAAGTTGCTAAGCAGTCGATAAGGAAATGGGCTAAACATGTCGCTTGGCGAGTGGACAATCGCTGGATAAAGAATACTAAATGCCCACAGGGACGCCCCAGAACCTGCTGAATACACGAACCCGTAATGTTTAGTGGATGTAGGTAAGTGGAACCGAAAATCTATGAACCGAGAAGAGTGGAAGGAGCTAGGGAAAGTTTACATTACACTGTTTGTAGATAATATCCACAAGGTTTGTGGTATAATAGACGGAAGTTTGTTTAGTGGTAAAAGCCTCCCATTCAAAAAGCAAAATACGCGTGTTTTAATAT
Source organism: Rhyacophila brunnea (assembly GCF_057557595.1). Lineage (NCBI taxonomy): Eukaryota > Metazoa > Arthropoda > Insecta > Trichoptera > Rhyacophilidae > Rhyacophila > Rhyacophila brunnea. The sequence continues at coordinate 8,876,063 of NW_028232816.1, read as the reverse complement.
CAATCAGTAAAAGATTATTTCTATATAAATATATATATTTTTTTTAAATAGTTAAGCTATTTTATAATAGTTAACGCTTTGTATTAACAAGATTAAACAAAGTTTAAAATAAAATTGGGAAATAAAATGAAATCAAATAAAAATCTTTAATACAATATGGTAGTTAAATTTATTTTACCGATACAGTGAAAAATGCCGTCAATAGTATAAGTTTACAATGCTTGAATAGTTAAAAAAAAATGCAAACATCTTACCTTATCCAATGATATATTCAAAATGATGTTAATAGTCTTTAAATGGTGCTATTAAATAGGTATTACTATTTTAGTTGTGTTTGATTTTGTCACGTTTCAAATAAAGATGTTATTTAACAGCGTTTTATTTCTACGAAATATTATAAGTATGTACCTAACAAATTAGAAGTTAACATGAAATTACGTTTATTCTCGCAACTCAAATATAACTTACTGATACGCGAATATATTATATGGTAGGTGCCTACTTAAAAATAATTAATATAACATATTTTTTTAGAGTAGCTTACAGACAATCACGGTAAATTAAAAAAAAAATTAGGTATCTCAGTTACTTTATAATGGTTCAAATACATTATGATGCACGTCGCGTACTGTCACATGCTGTCACGGCAACGAATTTAGTCTATGGTTTCGTCATTCCACAAAATATTTTGAACGATTACTATCTCTATAAATTCAATGATGGAGAGTGCCAACTCAAAAATGTTAGTATTTTGAATTATTATTCATTATTCATGCTAATTTCAATTAATTTTAAAAGTATTTCAAATTACTTGCGATATTCCAACCGTTGATAATATTTTGAATAGAATACAACCTGCAGACCATAGAAAATATATGGTGCCAACCACTAAAAATAAAAAAAAAACACGCGATTTTGATATGAGTCAAAAATGTAACCATGTAGAAATTGATAAAAACGTTCATTGAGTAATGCGGGTGTCGATGTAGCGTGAGGTGACCTCATTGTTGTTCTGGTGAGTTTGGCAATCTTTTTCTAACTGAAAATGTTCGTTTAAACGTTCAATTTGTGCTACGGGATGGGAGCATCCATCTTATAACATTTTAATACCAAGAAAAACGACAATGCATACTTTTCCCCGTAGCGACAGCTTACTGTGACAGCACATAACGTGATCATGATATATTTAAATTGTCTCTATCTGAGAAGGTAATGAAACTTTAATACAAAATCCCCATTAAAAACTTATACAGAGTAAAATTTACCATAACACGTCATAATAGCATGTTTGGTTTTATTAAGAATTTTCATTAATATATTTGTTTTTAAAACTAACTTATCAGAGAGAATGAGAAATATCTACTATAAATTCTTCATATATAGGATCATATGGCTTCCATCCAAATAGTGGAGGTTTGTATCATTAACAGAATTTTGTTTTTACGATAAATGGATATAAGCCACTTGCTCAACCTATTAGGTCCATAATCTGACTTCATAATACATAATTCATTCAAAAATATCAAACATAATTTGAAAAACAATATGTGTATTTGCCAAACCCAGTATTCGATCCTGGTGAGATCCTAATGCGTAAGCCTTATATAATATTATCTTCGTTACTATTGAATGATTGTAGATCTAATATTATTTATTTTCGTATTTTCTCTTATATTAGTATTTCATTAATTTTCATATAAATGTTGTAATATTGTTTTTAATACAAATATAAAAAAAAAACCTTTGTAAATTGCTATTTTATTTCGTAAATAGAGAGTTCTAAAATAATCAAAAGGGCGTTAAAAAAAATTGCGTTATAGCAGAATGAAATAATAATTATTTTGGATTCATTAAAATGTCAAGGTGATAAAAAATGACGAAATAATTCATAATGATGGAAAATTGAGATTGAAAATCTAAACCCCATAAAATATGAATTATTTTGAAAAAAAAATGTTTTTGCCACCTATACTAATTATTTTTTGCTCAATAAATCTCTAGTACCTATCAATAAAATTAGATTACCTGACTATCAGTTCATTCCCTTTTGATCAGTTAAAACTCAAAAACTAGTGAGTAAATGATTGAAAAAACTTACTCAGCTTAATATGGGATACACGGTTATTACCAATTTGGTAGAGAATAAAAATAGGGGCCACTAAAAATATTCTTATATTTAAAAATATATATATATACCTATATATTATCAATTTGAAACCTTCACCAATAGATTTATCATATTTCGCTTCTAGATAGAAATGCAAAAAACGTAGGTGTTGTTGATTTAGTTTTTGAGATAATTGTCTTTCAAAATTTCATTATTCAATACGTCATAAGAAACTAATTATTATCAAAGACTGGTATTTAGGTACTTACTTCGGTTCGTCACTGATTGAATTTATTGTTATTACGTTATTTATTTGCTGTATGTAAAATGTAAACGTTAAAAAAATCATATTTTTATTATATTGAAAGACAAATTGAGAACTTTTGCTAGATAGTCATTGCACAAAAAAAACAAAATTAAGAAGAAATTACTGTCTTACGAACCGAACCAGTTTGTAACTAGTTTTTGAATTTTTTACTTGTTCTTTTGTTTTTCAAAAATAGTTCAATTACAAATTATTTACTCAACACATTATTACGAATGTCTATGGTATGCTAATTGTATTTCATTATTTTTGAAATATTCGCCATTTGATCAGTGTTTTGGCAATAATTATATTTCCACTATTCCTTGTCGCAAAGCACAGTAAGTCCTCGATTTACGTAAATTCGACTTACGCGAATTCGATATTATATAATATAACGTATTTTGTGTCATTCTAGGATTATAACAATAATTATTAGGTGTAATCAATAAAGTCCGAATCATGGAACATGTAAAAAATCTGTACCAATCATAGACTATAGATACATCGTACCAATGCAATCTACGATAATAATTGATAAAAAACAATATTTATAAAGGAATTTATAATGATTATTGACTTTATTAATTGAAAAAAATGTGTTAACATGATTTTACTCCCTATTTCAGTTATAGTTTGTCAATTTATGGCTACGCCCATATGTTGTAGCTTAACCACAGGAAAATGCCAATAGAAATGGCGTATTTAAAAAAAATAGTACCTTATTTTTAGGTCAATAATTATTATAAAACAATCATTATTCGTAAGAAGATGTTTATCACATTTGAATAGTCAAAAACATAGCTTATAATCAGTATCTTTATAATTATCTTCAAATGTGTTAATCGCGCCATTTTTTGAATAATAAAATGCCTAATTTTTGTCAAATTTGAGATCACAGAGATTATAAATATAATTTTTTATCGTAAATATTTGACTATAATATAATGTTAACAACAATTTTAATGGTTTTGTAAATTCGTTTAAAAATTAATAAATCTAACAAATCTTAACACCATTGCACATGGATGTATTGAAATATGACTATATTCTAAAACATTAGATCGAGAGGTTTAAAAGAATACTATTGTATGTAATAAAAATACTTTATGCAGTCATCAAATTTTTAAATACATATAAAGGATAAAAAGGCTTCAAAATTATATAAATAGATTATCTACGAAGGAATGTTCAGGCTTACACCCTGAAAATACCATAAAACTCCATTTTGACCTACGTGGTGCATGTGGGCCCTTAATTGGTAAAATATAAAAACAAGTAATCTAGAAGAGTGGATAGAGCTTGGGGAAGCTCTCATCCAAAAGTGGATTGAAGCAGGCTAATTGTGATATATCTACAGCTATATATGGAATATGAATCATTTTTTTCTTTGTATTCGGGTTAACCAAACATTTTCAAAGTTAAATTTTATGAAAAGTAAATAAACAAACTATACTGCATACGTGATGCACCTCACGTATTTACGACATGATACGTTTTCTGTCTACAAACAATACATTAATTATAATATTATTTATTTTCGGCGGTTATATCACACCGTGTTTCAAAAATCCAATTATAATTGGTATTAATAAGTTAGGCAAATAAATTTAGATGAAAAAAAATAGTTCGAACGAATTTCGCGTCGCATTTCGAGTTAAAACCAATTCGTGGTATATCAATTTGCCAATACAAACTTGTATCACGCGATTCCTTGTTTATGCAATGCTAAACTATCATAATTATTTAAACAACCAGAACATTTATATAAATGCTTTGAAAGTATCTTTAACACTATCATTGTATTCGTTACAACGCCCGATTATAACTAGTGAAATCAAAGGTTTATAAAATAAATAAAATAAAAGTGCTGTGCAGTTAAAAATAAAGTTTTGTTAATACTAAAGATGTCGCCGTCAACAGCGTTTGTTCTAGTGACAACAATTCTATCCTTGTCTCAAATTGGACACACAAATCCAATCCCTAATGATTGGCAGAAATCAGAAGTTTCTCCTGCTATTGCAATTCAACCGACGCCACATGTCACTCCCGATGTATCCGGAGACCATAAATCGCCAGCTTTTACTGCATATCTAAAGCATAACGAAGAACATGACAGCCAGAAGCCTTTGCCTGTACATGCTTCAACTTTTGACATAAGCACCGCATCATCAGTGCAAGACCACAAAGAAGATTCAACAGCAGTTAAAACTCCAGAAAATTCAAAACACAGTTTTTTAAACCGTGATGTATTCCTAACGCATACTGCTGGAGAAGAAAATGAACACAAAGAACCACAGCATGCTGATTCTAAGGATGATAAGCCTGTTGTACAGGTTGAAGAACCTGAAAGACATTTCGCTCCCTATCAACACAGTATCAAGACCAGGGAGGCAGTAGAAGTTCTTGGAAGTGACCTGCTTCCATCAGTGAATGATGCCCAGGAGTTCTCGCCTTTTGATAATTCGCTCGAGGGTAGAGGAAGGAGGATCAAAGTTCTTCCGGGATTTTTGGGTTAAATGATAATATTGTGATAATTATATTTATTCATTTAATATTCTATAAGTAGCAGATTGATTTTATTTAATAAAATATATTTTTTAAATATTAGCAAAATTTTATTATAGTGTGTAAATATGTTATATATTTTGTATTTATAAATATTTAGTTTATATGTAAGGTTTCTATAATATGACCAATCGTCATTTATGAATTGAATAAATAAAAGAAATATATAAAATATATTTATTGTTTTATTGTATTTATATTTTTCATATAACTTGTGTTTTTAAATTAGTCAAAATATTGATAAATGAATAAATCAGTAGCTGAATTAAAATAAAAATATATTCTCTCAATCTTTATTCACCGAATCGACGACATTATATTTTTCAGAAATAAATTATTATATTTAAAATTTAAAAAAAACATTTCATGGCTTCCTACTTATTAAAAGCACACTTTCTTCTTCTTTATCTACAAGTTTAGTATATTCATCGTCCCTCAAGAGTCTTTTCCAGTTTATTTACCTTTTCATCAAGTCCCAGTCATCTATACATTAAATCCACAATTTCATGTCAATATCTATATTGCTGGGGTACTCACCTATAAACATACCACATAAGCGTGAAGTTACATAGTTTTGACAGATAATAATATGACGTAGTTAGAGCGACGCCAATTGAGACAAAACGATTTAATATGGTTCACGTAAGAGTAGTTGGGAATAATAAGGGCAACAGTAATTAAAATTACGTATGTAATTCATGCGCAGTAGAAGAAATTGAAATCTGCGCAGTATCCAGATTAAGTAATTCCACTATAAATAGTAATAAAATTTGATGTCCTGTCTTCCAGTATTAGATAATAATATTTTGTATTGTGAATGCCAATGTTTTTAGCGTGTACAATGAATACACACTAAGTATATAATTTAGACTAGCCTAATGTTGTTTCACTGTCAATTAGTACTTTAGGGCTTAACGGGGGAATGGGACAACTGGACGCCAGGACAATTGGATGCCGCACTGTCGTAGACACGTATACAGAACGTAGACAAGGAATTTTAATCAGTTTATATATACTACCTAGTAGTTTTAATTTATTTTACGCTTGACATAATGTTTTTTTTATTGCGGATTGAGAATTACCATGCCTAAGGCTTTATATAAAATAACAAACTCTTTTTTTGTTGGAACTTAAACATATGCACTTTTAAATCATTATTTACGTGTGCATATTTAAATTCTCACCAACTATTAAATCATATTATAATAAATTATAATATTAAATATTATTTTTTTAAGTACCTATAAGTAACTAACGTCTATTTATTTTTGAATTGCATGGCGTCCAGTTGTCTCTGCGCCAAATCATCCTAGACAATGGTACTCTTTTCATTTGAAGAAATATTAGTCAGAAAACTGTATGTACGCTATGAATAAAACATATTATATTATAGTCAATATCTTCAGCGACCTCTATTGATTGTATATGAAAATATTAACATAAAATCATAACTTACAGTTCGAATAAAAACTATAAAAAGATATTGTGTAAAATGTATAGATTTTTAAATTGCTTATTAATTATTAATTTATTATTTAAATATTAATATATATAATAAAAAATATACATTCTTTTAGGAGAGTCAGGATAATAATATTGCAAAGGCGAATTAAAAAAACCCAGTTTATTTAATTACTTATATAATTGATAAACGTTTATTTTATTTACAAAAACTATCATAACTAATATTATGGAAAAATGTTAAAAAATAATCACATGGCCTCCAAAATATATATTTTTTAAAATGATAGAATAATAATAATTACATATTGTATTATCGTGTTGTATAAACATATTATAATATAATATTATAAAAGAGATACATACTAGTTCATTATTATTATTTTATATAGTAGGTCTACCAACAGGATCAAACACACAGAATACGTATAATAATTTATTAATAGAATATAGAATAAAAGAATTTGTGATGATACCAATAACGGTTGGAAAAGCATAATAAATCATATATTAAAATAAACACAATTATAAAGTGTAGAGTTATTAATAATGCTTAAAAAAGAAAAACACATAAATAGTAATCATCAAAAAAATAAAAGAAAAAACATAAAAAAGTATACTAAATATATATAGTAAATGCAGAGAAAACAGGTAATATGAGAAAAGAAAAATACATTGAATACCTCTAGGTACGAAAAATGCAATCAAAAAAGCAGTCATACAGGCATACAAATAGTTTTTTTTTTAAATAATTATTTGTTTAATTAGGTACAAAATATTAATTTTACTTGTGCTATATAGTATCTAATGTTCATTATTTTACGATGTTTGTATATACATTTTTATTTAATATAACATTGTCAAAACCTTACATCACAACTAGAAAATAAAAATCTTCACATAAATATTTTACCTTGATTTAAGTTATTCTGATAATATGATAGTGTCTATAGAATTTATGTATAAAAAATGATTTATTTTAACATTGTGATGTCTCTTTCTCTGTAATGTATCTTTTTAACTCGTTTTAGTATTGATTTTAATCTAGATTATTTTTTAAATTGTGTAATAAGAATAACTTATTAACAGATAATAATAATACTCGTATATAAAGAATAATTTTTAATTTTAATTATTTTCTTGAATTTGTCATGTGGTTACAAAAATTATAATTCATCGGTAAGTAAGCTACAAATATTTATATTAATTTTACATAATTCATTGTTATAATGATGTAAATATTTTATGGTTATTATTGTGTGTATGCAAATTCTTCATATTATCATATTATTATCTCGTGGGGTTGCTGTCAAAAGTTGATAAATCAATAATTTATTATAGAACTGATTATGTGTCTATATATTAATATGTCTGCTAAAAAAATCAAGGCAAAATGCACACAAAGCACAAAAAAATTAGCATTATACCTGATTTTACAGGGCATGTCAAATTTTCAAATTGAAATAATTATTCCATAATTTGATTTCGAGACTTACCAACCTTTGGCAGTAACTGCTGGGTGGTAAAGTAGGTTGCTGCCAAAAGTTGGTATTTAACAACGGATGTGTCTGTATATAAATATGAGTGCTAAAAAAATCAAGGCCATACGATACACTTATAGAACATGCACATAAAGCACAAATAAATTAGCATTATACCTGATTTTATAGGGCTTGTCAAACTTTCATTAAAATTATTATTCCATAATATGATTTCGAGACTTACCAACATTTGGCAGTAACCCCACGAATTTATTATTATATTCTATCAATGCTTTTAATAAATAAAAAAAAACATATTATCTATGCTTTTATAAACAAAATTATAGTTTTCTATGTTGTGATTATTTCAACACAATAAAATTTCAATTCGAAAAAAAAAATTAAAAAAAAAGTCTCGTACTTTGATACAAATTTTAATATACTTAATGGTATTTAAGATGTAGACAACGTTTAATAGGTAGACCCGGTGGTCACTGGATTAACGAAATAGTTAAGCTTAGCTTAAGCGAGATAGTGGCAACACGATCGGACCAAGATAAATAGAATTAGCTTAGGACTTAATTCAGCAGTTTTAGACTTATGATTATGCTGACCTATCTAATTTAATCAGAATAAATTATTATTTTAATTATTTTATAAAATTAAGTAATATGTACTTTTTTTTTTTTGTTATTTTCAATACTAACAATTCCTAATAGTTTTGTTCACGTGAATATCGACAACATACATGGAAATTTATTGAAAGTTGTGTAAGATTCATTAACATCGATGTCGTAGTTTGTTTGTTTTATAACCAATCAAGAGGCAATCTAATGTTATCGTTAGTATAGATAACTGATTTTAACCATTTTGAGTTAGCGACACACTTTAAAACTAACTATGATTTCGCGACATATCGAAATAGTTAAATTTAAGAGTTTAATTGAAATTATATCACATTTTTACTTGGTAACGTATTAAACGCGTGAGATATACTCGCGACACACTGGTTGGGAAACACTGGTATAGATAATAATAATTCACCAAGTTTTTACAGTGCTCACGTTGTTTTTTTTTATAATGTTATGGCAATAATTTAAGAAAACCATTTATAATGTTTTTAAGAAGTTAAAAGACAAAAAAAAAATGAATAACTATAACAGATTATTGTTGCAATTATACAGTAGTCAATAATAATAACTAAGTAGATAATTATTTTAAAATAATATGTTATATATCTGGTAAAATTATTTTACGCGTAACATATACATCGCACGTCTATAATACATACATGTACATGTAAATACCTAACCTAACCTAAAACCAATGGACGGATTCTTGACATTAAATAACATTTAATATATTACATCAATTACAGGCTAATTAACTACTTAATTGTATATAATATATTATATACGAAACACCATTAGAGATGTATACATTATTTTGGACCTTAATTTCTAAATTAATATCAATAATTAATTCTGATATTTTATATTAAAATATAATAATATATTATAAGCTATAATTATTTTTTGTATAGAAAAAATATTTTAAGAACAGAGTAATTAGAAAAATGTATTACAAAATGAGAAGAATAATTTACAATATTGATAAAAATAATAAGTCAATAATCAATATCCAACCTAAATCATTACTAATTAGAAATTATAACGGTAACGTCATTTAAATTATATGTAAAACATTTCACCGTGGCACAGTTTGCCGTGAGCTTTCTATCGAAAAGAGATGACCGCGTACTATACGGTCTCCAATTTTATTAGATTCAATAATATGAATATTAATTCAGTTTTCATTGCCGATTTTGGCAAAATTCATGAATTCATAAATGAAAATCTTACCTAACCTAACAAATAATTTAGTATATCGGCTATTTTCAAAATTTGTTTACCGATGGCTTTCTGTAAACAGACAAGAACCGTGTTTTATTAAGACATGAATTTTATCTCAGTACTTACTATACAACCGAAAGAGGTTGGACGGTCTGAAATATACGACTCTATTTTATTTCCGAAACAACATTTCACGGTGAAGTGTGATACGGCGAACTGCATACGTACAAATTTCTGGACACGAATTATAACAACGCCATTATTATTAAGTATATTTTTCAAAAATTTGACTTTATAGTACTCGTAACATTTCCTCATTTATAATAAAAGTACAATATTATAAATACGGAAAATCACGATAATATTATAATCATAATATCAGGTATTTCCATCAATAAATAGCAGTAAAACAAATAATAATAAAATTATTTTACGAAAAAAACAACTCCGAGAATTATAGAATGACATCGCGTAATAAAAATAATTCCCAATGTATTAAATTATCAAAAAATCTTCATTAACACCCTCGTTACCGTAATGTCACCTTAGGTTACCCACTCCAATAAACTGAAAATATTTCGTCATTTTCATGTTTTTCAGCTATTTCTAGAATCATCAATATTAAATCTAATTAAAATGTTACTATTTTCATAATCGATAGCATTATCTAGTAAATATATACAATTGATAGATATATGTCAGATTTCATTAACCTGTCATAAATTATATAAATGCAAAATGTCAACAGAGCGATACCCACACGTAAAAGGTCGGAACTACGTTTTTAGCTATTTTGACTTGATTGCCTTTTATTAGCCACACAAAGATAAGAGTAAATAGTGCGTTTTTTGAGAGTTTCTGAACCGAGAAGGGAGTTTGTCAGGGATCTGTTTTATCTCCCCAGTTATTCAATATGTATGGAGAGCATATAATGCAAAGAGCCCTAAATCATTGGCAAGGCGGAATAACAATTATTGTTGGCCAGAAAATAAACAACTTAAGATTCGCAGATGATACCACACTAATTGCTGCTGATAAAAGAGAACTCACAGAGCTGCTACACTGGGTAGAGAAAGAGAGTCGCAAACACGGCTTCCTCATTAATAAGGAATAAGACCAAGTTAATGGTTGTTGATCGGGCCAACCTTCTACCAACACTAAGTACACTCCAAAACCTCAAAACAGTCGACGAGTTTGTATATCTGGGATCGACCATCAGTGGAAAGGGCGGATGCGAAGCGGAAATAAGAAGGCGCACACAGTTGCAAAAAATGCGATGACACGCCTTACCACTATATGGAAGGATTGGGGAATTTCAATTGCCACAAAAATGATGCTCATGCAAACATTAGTGTTCTCGATATTTCTATACGGAGTCGAGTCGTGGACCCTGAAGACAAGAAAACGGAAGGCAATTGATGCTTTTGAGATGTGGTGTTGGCGTCAAATGCTTTGCATTTCTTGGACGGAGCACAGGATGAACCAGCCAATCATCCAGAGACTGATGATAAAGGAACGGCTCTCGACGATATGTCTGAGAAGAATTCTACAGTTTTTTGGATATATTGTCAGACGCGGACCGGACAACCTGGAGAGACTGGTAGTTTTGGGTAGCCTCCAGGAAAGGCGAAGCCGAGAAAGAGCGTTTTCACGATGGAGCGACCAAGTGAAAGAGCTGACTGGTGGCACCATCCATTCTGCCCTGAGAGAAGCGGAAGATCGAGAAGGATGGAGAGTCTTGGTCGCTCAAAGGATGGCAAAATTTAAATGCGGTCACGATCCTCAGCCATGAGTGCACGACTAAGAAGAAGCCTCTTATTAAATAATTTTAAAGATAATACAATAATGATTATAAAAAAAACAAAATTCAATCAATATATTAATTAATCAACTAAAAAATTACGATTCTAGCATTACAAATTAACCTTGTGGTGTCATTAAGATTTATTAAAATTGTAATACTGAACAATACTGTTCCTACCTTATACGTAAGGGTTGTGGACTGAGCATTGCATTTGATTACAAACAAAAGATAAGTCCCTATATGCAAAAAAGAGAGATATACTTAATTGTGAGAAAGGGATATATAGGGATATAGAGAATGTATAGAAATACTCGCACGATTATAATTAAGATACCATGTGAATATAGCAAAAATTGATGATGGAATTATAATACTTATCTATGTTGGCAAAATAAGCATTTTTAATTTACTTACTATAATATTGTCAATCTCGTATGGTAACCCACAGTGACATCACCGGAATAGACGAAATTTATTAGCATCGCGAAGGAAAGGATAACATCCTGCGTAGATTGATAATTAATATTGCATTATAATGAATTAATAGAAAATAAATTTAAACGTCATAATATATCACTATTAAATAAAATTATGCAATTTATTAATTAGCTATGTATAAATATGTATTTTTAAATCGTAAACAACTCGATACAAGCACTATATATTTTTACATACATAATATTGATTGTAAAATAAATGCTAAGTTTATCTGTAAATTATGCAAGAGTGTCGATTGAATTAAATATAGAGCAGTATATTATTGAGTAATATGGAATGCTATCGTAAACTTATTTTTTGGTCATGAAATATTAATGATTGTAAATTATTATTTTCGAACGGTTATCTACGTATGTCATAGTTATCACTATTTTTTTTTTAAATAATTTATGTATGACTTTATGTGTCAAAGTAAGTACTTACCTATATAATAATAAATTATTATCTAGTAAAAATTAAAGCGTTTGTAATTAAAATATAAATTGTCATGATTAAAATACAGTTTAGAGATTCTGACGTCAATGATATTTAAAAAAAATAAGTTAATAAATAGAGGAAATATATTAGGTATAACTGATAATTTTAAATTGTCAAACTTTGGTGGGTTTTAATATCGGATTCACATGATTTGTTAATATATCTATCTATTCATAAAGTTGAATGTAGTGCTACAACAGTTATCTGGTGGCAGAATTACGAAACATACAATTGAATACAATTTTGTAAATATATTGTCATTATAAACCAATTATTGTTTGCGATTAAAAATAATAAGAAAATAACATTACAATATTTAAGAAAACTATTATTTATTTAACGGTTTCCACTTAATTTTTTTAGAAAAAAAAAATATTTTAGAGTTGTCTTTATATATGTAGTGAATTTTGAATATATCAATGTTTAAAGGTGTTTTTATTTTATATTATAATATTGTCAAAATGTGTTAACTTTGAAATTATTTACATTTATTTATTTGTGTTGTGTAACATAATATGTTAAGTAATTTTATCACTAGACGTTCCTAGTAGCACTACATCCCCTGGTAAAATTAATTATTTTACCTACTAATTGTTGTATAGAATGATATATATATATATATATATATATATATATACTAAGAATGTATAACTGAGAAATAACTTTATAATATAGATTCCTAATAGTATATGTTATGATATCGATATATATATATATATATATATATTACAAATATATATATATGTTAATACCTATTTTAAAATATATTCAATCAATTATTCTCGATCAATCTCATTGCAGTAAAGTAAGTACACGTAAGCCAAACTTATTTCTAGTATAAATAAAATTATTACTCTGATATAACTTACTTACATACGTACTAAGTAAAAACAACTTGAGTTAATTACAAAGATATAAATATAATTAAAAATCTAGCATACTTTAATTTAATTACGTCTCTAACATAATCTATATTATAATTATTATAATATTTACCATATTAAATAAATAATTGTTTTATTCTATCACTGAAAAAATCTATATTTTTTTAATGAGGAACTGAGAATTAAATGGAACCAAGTGAGTAAATCGACTACAAAATAAGATATTCCATTGTAAATTCTACTTAAATATTTATAACATTATATAAATGACGATTTATTTTCAAGTGGTAAATTATTACTATTCCAAAATAATATTATAATATTAAATATAGTGGAGATGCGTTTATAATAAAATGCTAGTAATATTTCATATTCAGATATTTGTAGAGATTACTCCAAAAGATAGCAATAAAATTCTTATAACTTTTTTTTTGTTTAAAACAGTTGTGTGTTTGAATTATTTTCCATGCATACATTGGTTAAATGAAAATTGATTTTAACTATTTTTTTTACTTGTATGTCACTTTTGCTTCTTTAATCCTTGACGTATATTGTTAGATTACTGTGCGTATCCAGAACTGTAATAAGGGTTATAGTTTGTGAACGGATAGTAACTTCCGGTTTTTTTATCGTATGCCAGTAGAGCCGGAGGACTTAAACCAGAAGAGGTTCCGACTCGCTCTGAACCTGAAGGCTTACTGGAAATATTTCCGTTTCTATCCCGATATACGCGCCGTTTTTCTACACTCTGCTTCTTGTATTTAAACAACGGTCTAAATACAATATTCTCATCTGTGTCCATCATGTCATCGTCGGGTGCTACGTTTTCATCATCAGAGTCCAGGGATCCACTTTGTGGCTCACTATCCAACGCACCATCACCAATGTCATTTAGATTTTCATGAGCTGATATGATTTCTGTCTCAGAGTTTTGATTTTGCTGAGATGGTTCTTTATCTACAAGAATGAATCCACTTTTTGACCGGTCATCAGAGACGTAGTTGTCATCGAATGGTTTTCCTTGTGATACGTTTATTAGTAATAAACATTGAAAAACTGCGACTACCTGTAGACAGAAAAAATATAAATAAGTATTAATTTTTATTATCCTATTACATTGAAGATTACCCAAGTAGGTATACCCAAGACCTGAAAAAAAACGAACTAAAAGTGCAAGTGAGAAAGCATTCGATACGCTTATATTCTTGCAATATACGTTAGAGTAAGATAAAAATTTCTACGGCTGAATTAAATATTCTTTGTACACGCCGCCGGTAAATATTGGTTTAATGACCACATTCGTTCAAAAACTGCGAGCATATGTTGCTAAAATTTATTGTTTTTGTGTTAAATATAAAATTATTCGTAATTATTTTTAGTTAATTTAGTAGAAAATACGGTTAAGTATTTATGTTTAAATTTGGTAGCCGTACTGAGAAGCAACATGATGGTATAATGATAACGTTTCATAGTTAAGTTAATAATACTATAATTGAAGTCATACTGTGCGTTATACTCAAGAAATATGGCCTCATATAGCTAAACAATACACACTCTCTTTATATTATTACTCTGAGGGTATACCTAAATTTTTTAATCAGTACTGAATTATGATACGATCCGCATACTATCTCGCCGAACTAAAAGCACTCTTTACAAGACACTTGTAAAGCCAGTGCTCACCTACGCATCGGAAACCTGGACATTAACTCTGCGAAATGAACGATACCTGAACATTTTTGAGAGAAAAATTCTCCGCCATATATATGGACCGATCAGGGATGGCACCAATTGGAGGAGAAGATATTATAATGCTGAGCTCTATGGGCTGTATGAAGATTGCAGCGCAGTTCAATCAATTAAGATTTGGAGACTGCGATGGCTAGATCATGTGCACCGTATGAATGACAATAGACCGGCAAAGAGAGTGATGTCCAGCAATCCAATAGGACGTAGAAGAAAAGGGAGGCCAAAGATTCGGTGGTTGAATGGAGCTACCAGTGACTGCCGTATTCTGGGGGTACCAAATTGGAAAGCGGCCTCACTGGATATGGACAGGTGGAGGGAGCTGTTGGAGCAGGCCAGGACCCACACCGGGTTGTCGCGCCCCTAATGATAATGATGATGAATTGTGATACCTATTTAACCAGATTTGTAAATCACAACTGTAAAAATCAGTTTTGTCAAATAAAGTTAAAAGTATTGCAACTGATTGCAGATATAAGGAGATAAATGTTAATTATAAGGTTGTTAAAATTAATCAAAATAGTGTGCGATATTAATCGTATAAATTTATGAAATAGTCACTTGATAAATATTTCCTGTAAATTATAAAGGTATGTTGGAAACTGATTTTTTAATTCATATTTTAACTTAAAATAATTATTTTCCTGAATATAAAAATTCGCAGTTGATGCCCTACAAAAGTCGTCAATGTATTGTGGATCCCAGTGGCGAAGGGTGGATGTAGGCTGTTAAGATTCGACATAAATAGTGCTGAGAGTAAAAAATATTGGTTTTCATTGAACTACGACTATAAATGTATTGTAGATAGTGTTGGTTAGTTTTTAAAAATCAAATAAACCTTGCCTAAACCAAACCATAATAATTTAGGTATGCTTTGGGCGATCTGACAAATATACACTACACTTTTTTTATTTGTTTTCGTTGAGTTAATAACAATATATTACAGAAGGTGTAAGGTAGTTTTTAAAAATCCATAAACCCTACCTAAACTAATATTAAGATATTTAAGATATTTAAAAAGATTAAGATAAACGATTTTTTACTAATATCTACTATAGCTTGGATTAGGCAGGGTTTGATTAAATTTTAAAAACTAACCTATACATTGTAGTCTTAAGTCAATAAAAAGAAATACGATTGATTAGATCTTAAAAGTCTCTATCTTCACCTGCTTCCTCATAGTATTGACAATATTTATTATATTACAATTTTTTTTTTATTGTACTTGATGCAAATTATATTTAAATTCTAATTTATAACATTTTTCATTGTTGACATTCAATAAAAAAAATGTATATATGACACTGGGAATGCCCTTCAACAAATGTTTATATTTATACTAATAATAACACATTAACACATCGTAAGCAATAATATAAAACCAGTTTTAAAAATAAATTATATATTTACCAATTTACCACAGGTCAAAATATTTATATTGTAATAAACACTCTAACGTAAATTGTTACTATGGAACTTTGTTTAGTTTTGTTTAGTATGGAATATGAGTCACATTAAATGATTTTCACGTATGTATAATAGATGCCTATTAAGTGACAGATTTTTAACATCACTGTGGACCAGTGAATTAATATTTAATTACCACATTTAAATAACATGCTAATTATATGTAATGGCCATCTAATGACGTCACGGCGGCTGTGTCATCAGCACTGTATGAGTTAATATCAGACTATAATCACTGGATACAACGCGATTCATATTATATTATATAGATTATTATATTTTCTTTAAAATCAGTTTTAATGAATACATTTTCTTACTATTATAGACTAATATATATTATATATTTGTTTTTAAAAGGTAATTAATTGCATATTATGGATATTTCATTTATTAATGTTTCGTAGATAGCTGGTATAGTATTTTTTTTAAAGTTTTGGTTGAATAATAAATTACATATCGGCTGGTTAATCTGCAAACCAACCATCTGCACTTTTGATCAAAAATGAGATTTTGATGGCATTAATTGGTTATACAGCATATTGTTTTCTATGTTCACACAAAATTTCAAATTCCTACACTTTAAACAAAACACCCAACTGCAGGTGGCAAATTCCCAATATCGAAAATGGAACAACTCCGTTATTTATATACATTTTCTTTATATAATTATATAAAAGTGAAGCTAAAATAGTGTTTTAATCATTCATAGTGCAGCTTATTTGTAAAAAAAATAATTTCCAATTGTATTTTTGGAATTGTTAAAGTCCGCTCGCTAGTTAAATTATTATATTTTTTCTCCTTCCTGAACAATTTGCCTAACTAAGGTTTGCCGATTTGCACATTAAGCAGTTGATATTGCAAAATAAAATGTATAAGAATATCGACTAAATTAGGCAGAGAAAGTAGTAATCTTTTGACACCTTTATGAAGGTGTAGCAATTATATACTTTTCATCACTTATCATCAATGTTACGGTAACTAACTTCTAATATAATAAACTACATGTATTTATCTTGAAAGCATTTCTAAATACAGGGAAATTGACAGATTATAATGTAGATTATAGCACGATTGTAAGGAATCCTTTAAAGTAGTGCCTACCAAGACTGTCCCAATTGTTACCTTGGCTGATGCTAATTAGAGTGTGCTTGGTTTCTATTTAGATATTTCAATATATATTATAATGGTCAAACTTTGATGTAAAGAGACATTTTATGGACATTTTTCTATGTAAAAACCAACTCGTTGTAGCCAACCGATATAACTGAGGGTCAGAACAACTTGAGAAGCTCTTTGTATTCAACCACATATTACGACATTTCTAGTGGATGTTAAAGAAATGCTTTGATTTGTCAAATGAGCAAGTATCAACAAAACAGAGCTTGGAGACACAGCTGGTGAAAAATTTAGAATTCAAATGGTCTGAACTTACACCTGACCGCATCCAATCTCTCACTATAAAATTGTTGCAATATTATTCACAGGAATCAGTTAATTTAATATTTATAAATGGATTGTTTTACCAATTGATAATATCGTAACATGAAACCGATCTTGGTATATCGAAGGGTTAGTGCACAGATGTGTAGTTTTGTATTTTTAGAAAAAAATGTGTTTGCAAGATTCAAATCGCTTTAAACTTAAGGTAAAATTAAACTTAGGCAACCTCTTCTCAAAAATCCTATTTGGACGCATATTTTTTTACCTAATTCAGTTTGATGCAGACAAGCGTTTTGTTGATAATATCTAACTGAGTTTTACATAATATATGTATATGTTCTTATTAATGTGAAATAGTTATTATAAATAAAAATATTTAACAAACATATTAATAATACATTATTTTGTAATATTAATTATTTTAATATGGCCAATTCAAGTTACGTTAAAGTATCAATTAGATCGCGTAATATATTTACAATAAAGTTAAGTATTTTTACGAATCCATGAAATTATTAAATTCTAAAGTTTTTGTTAATATGACATTTTGTAATATATGAAACATTGTCTGTAATTGACCTCTAGTTAAAATAAAACAATAATTATTTAAAATCAATAATTGTAGGTTTTAGTAGCAGTCATTTATATAATATTTCTTTGCTATTTCATTTTATCTACAAATTAATTAGATATTGTGAGCTATATGCTGTCTGCTTTAACTACATCTACAAAGAACATTTTATAATAATATGCTATGTCATATTATCTCTGATAACAAATGAATGCAACAAATTAGAGAAATAAGTATTATTTTTATCTACGTTCAAATTTGCTTAATTAACAATATTATGTACTTAGTTGTTATGTAGATTTCAACCGATACAATATACATATAATACTGTATATAATTCTGTACCTAAATTATGGGAAAGTTATTTACTATAGGTACTTAAATAAAATAGTAATACTATCATACTTCTTTATTAAGTACTAAAGTATTTTTAAGAGTTATTAAAAAAATGCCTATAACATCTGTTTTTTTGATAAAATATTACTACAATATTTTTTTAGTTATTTACCAAATTATTTTAATAAAAAAACATACATAAGCACTTGATTTTTTTTAAAGTATTTTTATCAAATAACACTTGAATCTATAACTATCGCATTATGGGTGATATACGCGGTGGTTATGGGTTATAGTCTCATTCGTTGCAAATATTAAAAACAACTGAGATATGTTTCTTATGTGTAAAAAAATACGTATATTCTACAAATTAATAATCATACATTCTTAGATCTTGCTTAAAGAACAGAAAGCTAAGTTTGGTTAACTTTATAATATTACAGCTGTTGTTGACAGCTGTTTCGAATTATAATACTATCTAATGATAACCGTCGTTTAAAAAATTAGATTTAAATACCATAATAATAACCTAAAGATGGGTTTATACCACGGACAAATAAATTATTTCTTTCAAAACTGTTATGTTGGACTTTCACTACGTAAAAGCCAGTTTAATGAATGGAAAGTGTTTATAATATTATTATGTAGTAGTTAAGCGTCAGTTGAATTGGGGTATATTTTTTTTAAAAACTGATTAGTCTACAATCTAAATAATATTATGGATTATATTTAACAACAAATTACGTACTATAATAAAGTTATACTTTAGATTCTGTAGAACCTACTAATATAGTCCAAGGTATACGAAAAAACAATAAAAGCTTAATTATCACCATCATCGTTTTATCGCACTAAAACTCTTGGAGGGTCTATTTAGTAGGGTTATTTTACATAATGAACGCAACACATTAAATATTCATAGCGTTCACGACATGACATAAAATAAGTGTTAACAATCTTTAAAATAAAACTACAGGACAATGTAAGTTATTACTATAATAAGTAATAAAATAAAAAAAATAAAAGTAGGTAGGTACTTGTAAGCACACAGTGTGAACAAGGTTGATAGACCATATCTTAAAAACCTATAAAACAACGTCCACCTAAATTCACTCTCACGTAAGTGAAATATATCAATATCCGAAGTGATTTGACTAAACATAGTTATTGCCCTCCTAATTGGCATTACTAATAACAGGTTTGTTCAGCACATTGGGAGAAAAAACAATGGATGCCTTCGATTCCTAAGATAATTATCAGATACACATAAACCGACACCACCAAGAATGGCAGAGTTTCTATTTACGCCGCGTATAGATTGGAAAAAATATGTAGCTAAAGAAAGATCCCTTCTAAATTTAAAGCTATAGTATGTAAGTCAGTGAAGTCCCGTGGGGGTAGACAGATTGAGCGTCGCTTGGGGGCGGCAGCCACTCGAAGGGCGGCAAATCGAGGAGAATCATTTCGTATATATAGAAATAGCTACCTAAACGAAAATAACGAAAATATCTTTCCGTTAAAAAAATCAGCTCACTGCTTGGAAACAAAATGTAATAAGTAACATAAAAGGTTTAACAGGACTGTAATTTTTTGTCGAGTTCGCGATGTCTAGTTTACTTCCGTTGCCATTCGATTTTCATAGTGACCAGTAACAAAACGTGCACAGGTGATAAAAAAATAGGGCGGCATTTTGGCGCTGCCCAGAGGCGGCATTTTGTCTAGGGGCGTCACTGATGTAAGTATACCTAAAAGAAAGTCAGTCTAATAGAGCCACGGATAATATCCATACAGCTGAAAGTAAAGGAGTCTCAAAAATTTCTTCTGGACCCTCTTCTACCATTAGGTCGTAGGTACTTCAAAAACTTCTTCAATCCTGAATATCTAACTACTTACTTACAGAAAATAGATACGAATGTATACCAATACGTCAAATTTTATTTTGCTCGTATACCTCAGTATGTATCAGCTAATAAAAAAAGTATATTATTTTTTAATTGAAAATATAAGACGATGTAAAAGAAATACTGACATTAACGCCGTCAATTTATACTTTTTCAGTTCAATTCAATTCATTTTTTTTTCAACATATTGTGGACATTACAAATTATAAGTTGAGGACATTCATAACATTACATGAAATATTATTATAAAGAGAAATGGGGAAAAAGATAATAAAGCGGTAAAATCGATAAAAATGAAAATATAAAAAGAGAACATAATATAACTAAACATACAAAAGCAGTGAAAATACAATAATTATACATCTATAGAAGTTTAGAGAAGTACACCGAGTTTGCTAAGGAGGCCATGTTTTAAGAATTTATAAAATGGCGTCCACCTAAACTCACCTTCACGCAAGTGAAATATATCAACACCCGAAGCAATTTGGTTGAACATAGTTATCGTCATCCCAATTGGCATTACCAGTGGCAGGTTGGTTCTGCACCTTGAGAGAATAAAAAACTGATGCTCTCTATTTCTAAGATAGTTATCAGTGATACGCAGGTCATCACTGCCCAGAATGGCAGAGTTCACATTTATAGCTCGGATGAGTCGAAAAAAATACGTATCTAGCTAAATAAAAGATCTCTTAAAACATAGAAATGTTAAATTATTACGCATATTAAACCGTTGATTTATCAGTATTTAGAAAAAGATGGTTTGACTGTTAATACGAATAAAATTGAGAAAAATCGGAGTACAAAATATCTTACCACAAATATGTTTCCAATTTTCAACATTTTCACTGATTGACGTCTGATAACGTCTAAAAAAACTTTAATACAAACTAAAGTTTTATAATGTATTTCTTTTTAAACGTCTGATATGTGACAAACTGCCAGGAAACCAAACCGACCGCGATGTTTTAAAAAAAATATTAGTGACAATGAATTAATAATTACGAACAATCGCAAGTAGAATTCGTGAAATACCACAAATTATGATTAATATCCGGCGTAACGATTTGGATAATGAGTAAATCTTATGTTTTAAAGGCAAGTGCAATTTATTAACTGACCTTTAGACAGATGTGCAAGTATATTTATAAGAGAAAAGCAGTATCCGGTGAGTGCTTTTTAAAAAATCGCGGCAAAGTTTCAACACAGGTGTGTGAAAAATACTTTATCGTGGATGCGTCTAGAAGCATTGTTTGTTTTATTTATGTTACATCTGTTACGGTTAAATTGAAAACTCGTTAATATACTAAATTTCTAGTAATCAATTATTATAAAAATATATAAATTTAAATATAAACCGAAATTGTAAATGAAGGAAAAACATGAAGAAAAGTAGAATATTATATACTAATGCATGTAGGTATACGATACTACAGAGCAGTGCTACATTTAGGTTTTGTAAAGTAACAAGGCCATGACTTCATCGGTAATATTGCATTATTTCATTTTTTTATGATACTACACTCCTAGTGGCGAATGGTGGAGATGGGCTGTTAAGATCCGACATATTGTCAGTCAAGCGTATTTGTTTTATTGAACTTAGACTACAATGAGTAGATAGTGTTTGTTATTTAATTCAATTAAACCTTGCTTAATCCAATTATTCATAGTAGATAATAGTCAAAAAATATTTGTTTAGTTATAAAATATCTAAAATTATCATTAAAACATACATAATTTTAGATATTAGGTCAGGGCTTAATGAATTTTAAAAATTTTCAAACACTATCTATACATTGTAGTCTTGGTTCAATGAAAAAAAAAAAATATAACTAAGAAAGTTTAGTGTGTACTATTTATGTCGAAATTTAACAGCCTACCCCGCCCCCTTGCCACTACTACACCCCAAATCAAGAGTTTAGTTTATGTTATCTTATTATCTTATTAGGATTGGACATGGTATAATAATAATAATATTTATTATTCAATTTGTTAGAAATGCGCATATTTTTTTTTTGTATAATTTAATAATTTAAACTGTGTTGAGGCCCCTTTTTGATATGGTCAAAAGAAAGAAGAGATCGCAATGCTCAAATGCATTGTGTGCTTTGATTGAATATACCCGACTTTAAAAATTAATAGTTAGAGGCAAGTTAATACAAAACTGCCAAAGAATCTATATTAACGGTATATGCGCAAATTTTGTAAATGCACCAAAATTGGCCTTTGTGGCGACCAGACCGGACGAGGCCAACAGTTTTAGTGGTTGAAGCAACTGTAACTATACAATATAGTAGTTTTTAAATGCTTATATTATTGTAGTTTTGTCAAAAAAAATTGTTTATTTAAAGTTAAAATCATTTGAAATGTCTCTTATATTTTTAATCAAATAATCTATACTTTCGGTGAATTATAAATATACCACGCATTGTCGCAATTGCACAATTTGACAGTAACGTAAAATTAAAGAAATACGACTGACAAGTGGAGTAAGAATTTCACGTTAAGTTATTGGTATTTAACAAAAAAAAACTTCTGATATTCTGATATTCAAGAACCAAAGTTTTTTAGAGTGTTTATGTTTACTTGAAAAATATATATGAACATGCATCTCGAAAGAGGTTGTAGTGCACGTACCGATATTATTGCGTGGAGTAAATAATAATTGCCGTACCTACATATTATATTAAGCAACAATATAATTTATAATTAATTATTGAGGGTTGTCCTAGGTTATTATGTACCTAACATAAAATATTTATTCATACAAACGGTATGACGCGATATAAATAGATCTAATATTATAATCTAGTATTTTGTATAATTTACAATTTTTAATTTAATATAATTTAATTAACAACCTTTTGGAATTTTTAGATTCCTTTTATACATATTGAGTAATATTAAATACCAATAGGCTTCCACTGAGTGGAGGTTTGTATTAACAGATTTCTAATTTTACGAGAAATGGATGTTAGCTACTTGCCAAACCTATTAGTTCCATACAACACAAACTGGAAAACAATATATGTATTTGCCAGACCTAGAATTTGACCCTTGGACACACGACGTTATAGGTCGACGCTTGAGTCGCGCGGCCATCGTGGGCCAATAATATTACCAATACAATAATATTGCTCAAGGCGTATTAGCCGACTAATTAATTAACCGATCGAATTGTATTTAAGAGTAATCTGACCACAGCATTATCGATAATTTTGTAAATTTATATACCCCGCGGTTTCATACTGTCTGACTAAATTCTGCGACTAGGCCCTGAAACAATGCATTGGAGCCGTTTCCGTTTGTCGTATTTCTAGCTACCTGATATTGATTGAATGAAATCCGTCTCAAATAACAGTTTTAACGAAACAGTTATTATTAAAATTAAAAAAAATGTAATTGATATGGATATATCTTCTTATCGATATTATTGTTTGGAGACCAGAGCGATATTAAATCATCCGTTCGTTATTAAAATTGCCCACCCTGTTAAAATAAATCAACAGAACTACAGAACAGATTAACAGTTCAGTGTACCAACATACCTTGCATTGGCCTCTGGTGGTCGCGAAGCTTCCAGGGGGCGTATTAGAATCACCAAAGCCTACTACATATTATTATTATGAAGGGGATAAAGGACTTGTACCTAGATGCCCCAATGTTACTTGTATACTAAACGACCTAAACGAACGAACAAACGTTGGTGAAATGTAGCTGTGTAAAATCGTATTTTTAATAATTTGGTTTCAATAATCTAATCTTTTCATAAATAAAATAAAGTGTAGTAACCACGTGACAACTTCTGTTTTTTTTATATATTCAATAAACTCCGAGATTGAAACCATGCTTTACGACCCTGGCTGTCTGGTAACTAAAAACTTGCATTTGTTATAATTTTGTTGTAACCGTGATAGTTATAGTGTCCCTTTACATTTCCGATTTTTTAAAACGCTATAAACACCCCAAAAAACGCCGACATATGCGTGAATCCCGAAAAGCATCGCCACTTTTTCGTCAAGTATGTACACGTCACATCTAAATCTAAGTAAATAGGAAGCCAGCGTTTGTGGCGCTTCTATAAAACGCAAACGTTCATTGACTAAAATATTATTTTTGTGAAATTTTATACCTACCATTATTATATCCTATTATTATACCTACTATCGGTCATATTAAAAGTATAACATTTAATTAACTATATTTTTTATTCAAAGAAAAATTCACAAGCTTTAAGAATGTAACATTCTAATTATTGAACAAACATAATTTTGAAAACACTTCTGAGAAAATATATTATATCCAATAGAAAAAATGTTTTTGAAATAAGTAAGACACCCGCAGGAATTGAACCTGCATCTCTCGGGTGTCGCGCCCACGTAATGTGCTACCACAATTCTAAAGAAGTAATTACGACAAATTTTAACTAATGGCTTTTAATACTTACTGAAGCGCTTTAAAAATTTAGTTACTATTAGGCGATCTGCTTTTGTATTTTAAATCAAAGTATGTATTACTTTAATTATTAACCGACGTCACGGATCACTCCAAGAATTACTAACTATTTGTTGTTTTTATTTAATAAAACGCATTTTTTTTGTAGTACTTATTCCACTTTTAATCAATAGATTAGGACCGGTTTCGTGAGCCTCAGTGGGACATTTTCAACATATCAACAACTTACTAAATTAGCTAATAATAATTACCTACTTTTTTCAAAAATGTTTTTTCTATTGGTTATAATATAATATATTTTCTCAGAAGTGTTTTCAAAAGTATGTATGTTCAATAATTAGAATGTTATATTAATAAAGCTTGTGAATTGTTTGTTGAATAAAAAATATAGTTAATTAAATGTTATACTTTTGATAGATACATTATTATTTTTTTTTTATGTACTTCTTGAAAATCGCTCCGCCCTAACGTAACGGATTTTTCCCTTTGATTATTCATAAAACAATGAATAGAGGTTTAAAAATATGTATCATACAGTGTAAGTGATGACTTATGATTCTATTTTGTTTGACTAATCGAGAAAAGATGCTCATTTGTTTCAACAACAATTTGCACTTATGTGTTATAATGCATTTCCTTATAGTCATCACTCTGTATTGAAATATATTTACCAAGAAAATATTGACTGAATTTAACAGACTTAAAATATACGTTGTCTCATATTATTTTGTGCTAATTAAAAGGGTTTCTCAAATGACTAATATATTAGTATACTAGCATGTACGTGACATTCATAAAATAAACGACTGATTCTTATAACTTTGCCTTTCAGTATTAAACCAATAATTTATCTGTATTTAACAGTGAAGAAGGGTGGAGGTAGGCTGTTAAGATTCGACATAAACAGTGCACACTAATCTTTGTCAGTCAAACGTATTTCTTTTCATTTAACTAAGAATACAATTTGCAGATGGTGCTGGTTAATTTTTAAAATTCAATTAAACCCTGCCTAAACCAAACGACAATAGTTTAGGTATACTATGGGTGATCCAATAAAAACAGTGCACACTTTTTCAGTCAAACTTTTCTTTGAATTAAGAATACATATTACAGATTGTATTGGGTCGTGTTTTAAAATTCATTAAGCAATGCCTAAATCAAACCATTGTCGATACAACATTTCTATCTATAATATATTTTTTTACTATCATTTACTATGGGTCGGATTTTGGCAGGGTTTAATTGAATTTTGAAAACTAACAAATACTATCTACACATTAAAGTCATAGTCCAATGAAAACAAATACGTTTGACTGACAAAGCTTAGTATGCACTATTTATGTTGGATCTTAACAGCCTACCTCCATCCTTCACCGCTGGTATTTATAGATATTATCTTCCTTCCTGGTCATTTCCTTGTAGATGAAAATTGTGAACTCACTGAAATTCAAAATTTTTCTAAGTGACCAACACTCTCCATCCCTCACAATCCTTCAGAAGGTTTCCCACAGAAAGCTCTTTCATTTGGTCGCTCTAGCATGCCAACACTCTTTCTTCAATTTCTTTTATCAGAAGCCACCAAAAATCACCACCCTCTCCAGGTTATCTGGTCCACACCAAATATGTCAAAAAAAAACTGCAGAATGCATCTCAAACATAATATTGTCGAGAACCGTTCCTTTATCTGGAGTCTTTGATTGATTGGTTCATCATGTGCGTTGTCCGAGAAGTATGTACGAAGCATTTAGCACTAACACCACATCTTGTGGGCATCACATGCCTTCCGATTCCTTGTCATCAATGCCCAACTCATCACCGTACAAAAATATGGAGAATACTAATATTTTCACTAGCATAATTTTCGTGGCATTCAGGCTCGCACATAAAATTATTATGGGTATTTAAAAAAATATTCCACATTTACCCCGCCTACTACTTACAGCTTCTTGTCGCGTCAACCGCGGAATACGGCACTTTTTCATATATATTCTCTATATCCAGATACTCCGAACTTTGAGTGATAAGGGTCTTCCAGTAGCCATGAGCCTTACGTGTCGTAGAATGGCAAGAGGACTGGAGCCAACACTTTAGGCGGCCACAGACGGACAGTTCTCGTAACAGGTTGAACATGGCACAGACAATAACTGTTCAATAACTGTACGTTAGTGGCCACACCACAGATCAGTTTAACTACCCCATTTAAATCTGTCCAACTGTCAACAGACGTGCCCATATACGTACAGTTATTGTCTGTGGCAGAGCAAGTGTCAAAAACTATGGAGGTTAGGTTCGCGGAGATATTACACAGGGGTATTGTTTCAATTAGTCTTAGGTAGAGTATACTTGAACAATATTGATGCACGAATAATTTTATTTTGAATTTATTATGGTTATAATTGTTTTTATTAGAAACAAATTGACATAAAATACACACCTATGACGTTGGTAAAATAAATAATGATTTCGCTGGTGGATTGTGTATTTTATCGATTCACCGAAACAATATTATACACATTCGTGTATATATAAAATATAATCTTTTCTTTTGAATAAATTATTCCCTCTAATGGACAGTAATAATTTAGTAAGAAAACGGTAATATTTATAAAGGTATTGATTTTATATACAATAAATTTAAACATGCCACAAAATTATATTTACATCAATCATCAGTATCATCTTAAATTTTAGTTAGATTTAGCGACATTGTCATTCACAATTAGGTACATTAATTTATGTTGTGAACGTCTTAAATTAATAATTTGTAATATTCACTACATACAATAAATAAAATTTGAGTACTGAGTTATTAGTCTATATTTTCACAATAACTTAATATTTATAATGCTCTCTAAAATTTTAACATTTATATTATATTGTATAAAATAATATGTTTACATAAATAACTATAACTTTGTTTTAATCTCGTAAAAATAAATAAAATATAATATTTGCGATCTCCGCGTACATAATATTATTATATTTTTAATAATAAATGAATTTGTATTTTATAACAAGCAACACCAGCCGTAGTTGTATAGCGCGGTATATTCTACTTTACGTTACCAACATCTAATGTCACTCAAGAACTTTCGGCTAGTTGAAATTCCAACAGTTTTACAAAAACACGGGAGTGGGGGGTCGCTGGCAGTTTGAACATGGCACACATCTGACAGGTCGAAAAGTGTCCGTCTATGGGCGCAGCAGATTATCTACCAAAGATAACTTTATGGCCGTCATTACGTATTAACTGGCATGTTCAACCTCTTACGAAAACTGAGCGTCTGTGGCCGCCTTTTCCGAATATTGTTTAACGTCCAAATCATCCAGGTAACCATCCTCAGTCATGAGGTCTTAAAGAAAACTAAGAAGTGATATTCGATTAACCTAAATAATTTATACCCTTTCCCGTTCCTGTGGGGGGGGGGGGGGGTCTGGATCCGAAACCCTTCCCTCCCCCTCTTGTGTGCGCGCCTGATGGCATTTTAAATTCCTTTATCCTTCTATAATCTATCTAGATTATTTATAGTGGTAAGACGTTATATCGCAATCTGTGTGTGCCTTTCTATTTCTGCTTCACATCCACTTTTTCCATTATTGGTCGATCCCAGATAAATACAAACTTATTTCTAGACTTCTGAGTGTATTTACTATAGGTATAAGTTAAACTTGATCCATAACTATTCATAGCATACCAGATATAGTACATATTGTTATAGCAATAATTTAAGTACATAGTTATGTATTAAAACGATCCTTAAAATTTATTGTCTTCTCAATCTTAATTCTACGCAAAATCTGATTATAATATTTCTTCAATTTTTTTCTAAAACCTCCGAGCACCTTTATACGAATATTATATTCGAAATTTTATTATACATTATTGATATCTATTATTCTTAATTGCAGATTATTTAACTTAAAAAAACATACGGCTTACTTTCAATATTTACTTTATTTATAAAGCCAACATAAAGTTATAATGATACAAATGGAAAATTATTAAAAGTAATTACATGCTTTAGAACAAACAAGCATGATTTATAAGTTTTAAAAATGACACAATAATATTATTATACGTATTATAATAAAAACCAGTATAGACTAAAAACTTACGAACATCATAATTATGCAGATTAAAATATTTCGGGATAATAAAATGCGAAGTAAACGATAATTGTATTATAATGGACTTATTGTACTTTACCTCTAATGTGATGTGGACTAATAATTTATAAATATATCTTAATTATATAATACGGGCAATGGATTTTCGAAATAGTAATAACTCAAAATTTGGATTTCGTATACATATGTATTATCCTGTTGCAAAAATACATAATTTTCTTTCAAAACCTACTCATTTCTTCCGATATTAAATTATTTATTTTGAAATAGGTACACATAATGTTGGGTATTTTCCGAGAAAATCTCAATCTCGAGATTCAGGATTTCCAGAAAAGAATTCTCGAAAATTCTCGAGATATCGGGAAACTTAAAAAAAAAGCTGTAAAAATCCGAAAATCAGTGTAAAAACAGACAAATTCCAGAAAAATACGATTTTTTTTATTAATGTTAGAAGACAAACAAAATAGAAGAAGGAAAACAAAAATAATTCAAAACATTACTTATTAAAATAGAATTTCAAAAAACACAGACTGTCGATTGCTGCATCTGACAATCGCGTACGTTTTTGAGACACAAAATTTCCTGATGTTGCAAAAATTGCGCTCATTTTGAGTCGAAATTGGCTTAATTGTGTTAAATGCCCCACCAGTCTTTGAACGTTTTGTGTTTTCTGTCCATTTTTTACATATAGAAAATCGTTTTTTCAATAATTTTTAAAATAAAGAAATCCCGAACCCCGAGGAAAGATTATCGAGATCCGGGATTTCTCGAAATGGTAAAAATTAAAATTCTCGAGATTCGGGAATGAAAATACGAGTATCGAAAAATTCTCGAAAATTCTCGCCGAGAAATTCCCGAAACCCAACTCTAGGTACACAATTGTATTTATTCAAAAATATTATTCATTTTTATCGACTTTTCACTTGGGATCCATGTTGTAATATTATAGAATATCTATATTTTAAACAACCATCGTATTTTTTGTGTATTTGAAGATTTCAGAAAAATCAAGTGAAATATAAAAAATGGAGGCGACCATTCAAAACTCGATTCAAAAATGGGTCACCATAATATTTTTTTTTCAGAATTTTAAAAACAGAAGATTCAGAATTTAATATATTTATACAATAATATTATCATATTATTTAGTCGTTACTTATACAATGAGCGAAGGAATATGATAATATTAAATCTATTTTACAATGTGTTTATTATTTTTTTACATTTAATAGGTGAATCAATTTATGTTATTCGAATATCGTAATAGTGGTTATCGAATGAAAAAGCAGTACATACATTGATTACACATTTTTAACATAAAATTATACATAGGCATTAATGGGATAGCATTTATTTTATAATATTTATACATGGTATTGTAAGGAATACTATCATTATTTCAATTTGTTTTCTTGATTATTTATAAAAATACATGTGTATCTAAGATTTGGCGTTAACGTGATGAAAACATGACACATCTTCTGTTGAACAAAATTGATCAATCTAATTATTTCATGGCACATTCACAAAATTTTCCTGATCTGGAACAACGTTCTTTTGATTTTTTCTTCAGCTCTAAACCGAGAAAGTTCTATCGTAAAGGAGTACCTAATTGATTTTTTAATACTAGATGAGTGGATATCTTAAATTACAATGAAATATATATTTTTTATTATTTATTTAACTTAAAGATACCATATATTTGTACCATTTCAAATATTCTTATAATACAGCGTTATTTATGGGATAGCGTAATATTTTGAAAAAAAAATTGGAAATGATTGGGTGGTTCATAATAATTATGGATCAAGTCCATCAAAATAGAATCTGAGATATTTGGACCTAAAGTTAAAACTCCTTTTGTAAAATTCAGGAGTGTTTTCACTGTAATATACTTACCATATTTTGATAATACATAGATCAATTTAAATAAACAATCAAAACATAAAGTATATTCAGGCTTTATTAATATTATTAGCAAATTAATGTTGGCAAATACCTCTTTATACTGCTGTAGAAAATGTAAAAAATGGACATGATTCACATTCAATTTGATGTCTTAACAATACTAGTATTGCAGAAAATTGTAAAGCTACGATTGTGATATTAGAACACAATAAAGAAATTTGTTTTATCTAGCCACTGAAACAAAAAAATGGAAATTTTTAAAAATTGGACTTGATCCATAATTATTGTGAACCACCAAATTATGAATGGAACGTATTTTGAGGAAGTTGGAATTTTGTGGAGAAGGCATGATGGAAATGTTTGGTAGGAGGTTGTTAACAATATTGGCAAAATATTTTCATTTCTCTCCCAATTGATACACTAGTTGTTTTTCTATGCTCTTTTGTTTTTTATTATTGTATTTAAAAAGCGATCTCAATATAATATTATGAGCCGTTTCACCGCCATCTTTAGATTATTAAAGCCTGAGCATAACTTTTTGCACAAGCAAAGAGTGGTCCACTGCCATATTATTTGTTGATAACGTACTTGCAAGCAGAGTTTCATATTCTATAATGACTGAAGAGTATAAATAAGTTATTAGTTATTGTCGTTTAGAATCGACTGTCACATTGACAAACATCCTAGTGTAATATGATATTATTATACACAAGTTACCTAACTGTGATCGTCACTTCCAATTATAAATAACACATAACCACTAAATCATATGAACTCCAAGGTCTCCAAGATACGTTAAAATAATCTGAAAGAAATCTGAAACTAAGAATACTCCGACAAGTGAACACGACAGACGAGTAAGTATGTGCAATCTATAGACAATGACAGGCAATAACAGGTCATCCATAGACAACGGGAGGGGCAAAAAGTATGACCTGTCGTGTAATGTAACAGCTTCCTCTTTCAGTGGGCAATGACCGTTTACATCGTGTCATCGTGGGTTGTACCATTTAGATAGGCATCATCAGAGTCCAGTGTTTCATTTGAGTATGTATTGACATCTAAGAGTTCAATATTAAGCTCGACGTTTGGAAGATTTTTCTGGGATGATTCTACGACGCCATGTTCACCTTCTTGTGCGGCTTGGTGATCAGAGTCGTTGACATCTCCGAGTCCCTCTCCTCGGGATACGTTTACTAGTAATAAGCATTGAAAAACTGCGACTACCTATCAACAAAAATAAATTAAATATATCATTAATTACTATGTTTTAAATTCTAATGGATTTAAGTTTTATGCTATTACATGTGAGTCGTTTTATGCGAACCGGGTTTCACCTTTCGGCATCTTCTGTGTACACTCACAAAAACTTTTAAAGACCGATATCATATATATAATATCTTATAAGTTAACTTTATTAATTTTAAATGCAAGGGTTAATTAATATAAACCATTAAAATTAATATTATAATAAGTATAAGGTGGCCGCGCGGCTTAAGTGTTGGACTATAACGCCGTGGGTCCCAGGTTCGAATCCTGGGTCTGGCAAGTACTCATATTGTTTTTCAATTTGTGTGTGAGTCAGGGTATGGACCTAATAGGTTTAGCAAGTGGCTGACATCCATTTCTCGTAAAAAACAAAATCTGTTAATACAAACTTCTAATCTGTGGAGGCCCATATGATCCTATTAGGATCGAACATGGTCGGAAAATACTCTTTGTATAGGTACGTCAAACAATTAAGCAGTATATATAATTTGATGAAAAAGGCTAAGAATCTTACCACAAGTATGCATCGAAATTTCAACATTGTCACTGACTGAAGTGTAATAAGATTTAAAAAAAACTTTGAGATTAACCAAAGTCTTATTATTTTATTCTTTTTGAATGTCAAGTGTTTCTCAACTTTTTTTGATCTGTGGCCCATTATAAGTTCAATAGTATTTTGTGGCGCCTTTACCCGGTCGGGGAAAATTTTAATGTAAAAATATATATAAATAATTTGGTACAGTTCGGTTATGAGGAATACAGCGGCAAATACATTTTGAAAATTGCCGATATACTGGATTATTTGTTAGGTTAACCTAACCAAACTTAACCTAACCTAACCTAACCCAAACTAACCTAACCTAACCCGAACTAACAAATAATCCAGTATATCGGGTATTTTCAAAATGTGTTTTACGCTGTATTCCTCATAACCGAACTGTACCAATAATTTTAGTTAGAACTGCAACTGTTCTTGGGAGAGAGGAGTACAAAAAGGTAATATAAAAATAGATAAAAGCAAACAGTTAACAAAAAGGTTATATATAATTACCGGATAGAGAGATGTAATAGAAGAGATCATGATCGTTCACGAAGCCGAAAATGTTCTAAATGCAATAACGGCATTTGTAGCAACTGGGTCAGATGATCAGATGAGTTTATTAGCTAATTAAGCATCTAATTTTAACATAAGATAGTAATTACTACTAGCGAACGGTGGAAGTGGGCTGTTAAGATCCGACATAAATAGTGCACACTTAACTATGTCAGTCATACGTATCTGTTTTAATTGAACTAAGACTATAAAATATAAATTGCGGATAATCTAGGTTAGTTTTTAAAATTCAATTAAACCCTGCGTAAGCTAAGCCTAAATAGATAATAGTAAACAAATATTCGTTTAATCTATCTATAATAAATATCTAAAATTGTGCATTTATACCGTGAATACTTTTAGATATTTTATAGATAGAAGAATATTTTTTATCGATTATGGTTTGGTTTAGGCAGGGCTGTACGTATGACTGAAAAAGTGTGCACTATTTATGTATTCATGTTGGATCTACTTCCACCCTTCGCCAGTGGTACTTCAACTGATGCGGTTTCCAAATAATAAACCCATTCTCGAACTTGCTCAAGTTATTATAAAGAATGTTAAAAATATCTACCATCATTTTATAAACACAATTTTATTCGGACTGTGCCCCCCAAAAGTTTAAAAATCAATAAATCTAAAAAATCCTACACCACTGCACATGGATGTACTGGAATATGACTATATTCTAAAACATTAGATCGAGAGGTTTAAAAGAATACTATTTTATGTTATAAAAATACTTTAAGCAGTTATCAAATGTTTCAAATAAATATAAAAATAATAAGGCTTCAAAATTGTATAAATAGATTATCTACAACGTTTAAAGAATGTCCAGGCTAATGCTTTGAAAATACCATAAAACCTTCATTTTGACTTACGTTGGGCATGTAGGCTGTTGCATGCATAATGCAGTAAGCATGTGTTTTTAAACGAGCTATATTTACCAGTTGAGAAACACTGGGTCATGATGGCAAGCAGGAGATAAAATGACAGGAAACCTAGGCAACCGCGATATTTTTTATAATTTATCAGCGCCTATGAATTGCTTTCATGAAATACCACCAAGTTCTGATTAACATCCTTTGACTAGATTAGATTATGATGGTAGCATGTTTCAATGGCAAATGCAATTTGTTTACTGACGTTTAAAAAATGTGCAATGATAATAATATAAGAATCAAAACACTATCTGGTGAAGACTTTTTAAAATTTGCGGTAGTTAAGATTATAGAAGTGTCAAAAAATACCTTATCGCGGATACGTCTAGAAGAGCGGTGGCGAACCTATAGCACGCGGAAAAATCTTAGATGAAACCAATTTTCCAAAATATTTTTTTTTTTTACAAATGAAAAATGACTACCCAAACACATTTACTGATGACAACCCATTTAGAGCAAAATGTTTGCTCATATTATTACAATGACTACAGTTCGGCCGACTTAAGGGGGGACATGCTCAGCGTAGGTCAAAATGCAGCTTTTGTTCTATTTTCAATGGATGATCCTGGACATTCCTTAAACGTTGTAGATAATCTATTTATATAATTTTGTAGCCTTATTATCCTTGATATATATTTTAAACATTTGATGACTGCATAAAGTATGTCATGTATGTGTGTCATATTATAGGAATGTGTGTCATATTATAGGAAAATAAATATAAAAAAAAATATTTCCGTAAATTTAAGATAATCAATGAATACTACCAATAGGCACATAATTCGCTCAATAATTTATAATTTTTGAAGTTATACTTCTTTTCGCGCATTTGGGAAAACAGATCAGAGTGTATTTTTGGCGTGTGACGAAGTTGCGCGCGCCGATGTAACACATAATTTATTATTATGATTATATTCATTTCGGTCTCAAGGGTACATGCACATGCGCATAGTGTCATTTAGTTAGTCGTTCAATACAACCAAGTAAAGAGCACGTGTTGTAAACATAACCCATATTGTGTCATAATAAATATATATGTTTATAAACAAATTTCTGGAGACTAACATTCTACACTGTTAATTTATATTCATAAAACTTTATTTATATTGGAGTGTATATTTATTTTTCATTGCAAAGATTGTGTATCAAGATTTGAGGCTATATTTATGTAATTATTACTTATGAGTAAAATTATATATCAATAAATAAATAAATTTTGTAAATGTTGAGTTGGTGAATAATTTTAATTCACCATGGGCACTTCTTAATTGATTATAACCGCTGTATGGCAAAGATGAGTTTTGGTCCAATACAATAATTAAATTACAATTATCATGTACTATATGAGACACAGATGAATAGCGTACGTTTCCATCAACCTAATCCACTGTAATATTAATGGACTGAGGTAACGGCTTATTTTGTTTTGTTACGCCAAAGAAGTATAACTTCTAACGCGCGTACATAAGTACACACACCGATTATTTTTATTGTGACCTTTGACTTGATAGGTAGGTGATAAAGTCTTTACCTTCTTTAGTGTATTAATTTATTATATAAGTTAGAATTAACTGTATTCGTTGTCAGTATATTAAATTTGCCTTTGGGTGAGTGTAGATAAATAGTACTTGAAAAAGCCAAAAGGCGAAACCCGGGTCGCAAAAAATGACTCAAATGAAATAGTACAGAACTTATATCCGTTACGATTTAAATTTAAATTCCATCAAGTACCTTAAGTCGATAGTATTAATATTAATAATATAGATATTGTAATTGCAAAGGTATTTACTGGATTATTATGAAAAACGATAATATCGAAATACATAATTTGTTATTAGGTGACATACTATTGTTATCAAAGAATGTGGTAAACCAAGGTGTTTCGTTATCTGATGATTTTTGTCGAAACCACGGCTATGTACAGGATGTTCAGTTGGTTGACGAAATATCTTATTGACAATTGTTTGTCAATTTAATTAGACTAGTGCGCATTATATTTTATATACCTACGCATTGCCGACTCAAGTAGAAAACCGATATATTCACAACGAATGGTCCTACCTTTTCCGCCCCTCCTGTTGTTGTCTATAGACGACCTGTCATTGTTCTATAGAGTGCTCATACTGACGCGTATGTTGTGTTCACACAAGGAATGGTTTGATTTGGATAGATGCGTTACATGAAAAATAATACACTAGCATTAACACACCAATTAACGCAACACACCTTTGCATAGATCAATGCTACATATTTTTTTGGAAATCGATATTACCACCGGTTTTTGTGTGAAGGGCTAGTCTGACTTTGACAGCTGAAGAATAACAGGAATGTATATTATTTATAAATAATACTGATAGTTAATAAATTTGATTTGAGAGTTTTTTATAATTCAATTTGAAAAGATAACGGGTGAATCAATATGTCAAGCAATCTGGGATCTGATTTTGACAGCTGAACAGTGGACCACTTGTTGTTTGTGCAAAAATATATGCTCAGGCTTTATTAATCTAAAAATGACGCTTACCTAAGTGTAAGACCTTAGTAACCACATTTTTTTTTAAATAATATAATAATTTACCTACAGTAAAAATTCTAGAGAATAATTTTAATTCATATTACTTACTTATCTCTTGTGGTCTCACTAGAATTTATATAAAATTCAATTTCTTCCTCAATCATATCTTTTACGAGAGGCGCGCGTTAAATTTTTAGATTCACACCTGGTCCACTGTTATGGCCAATATAATTTTATTACACTATGTAATAAAAAACTTGATTAGTTTTGTTTACTTAAAAACGTTTTGGAGACTATAATCTAATCTCATCAGGAAGAGTATTTTATTTTGAAGGTTAGAATTAT
Source organism: Rhyacophila brunnea (assembly GCF_057557595.1). NCBI lineage: Eukaryota > Metazoa > Arthropoda > Insecta > Trichoptera > Rhyacophilidae > Rhyacophila > Rhyacophila brunnea. The sequence continues at coordinate 8,838,514 of NW_028232816.1, read as the reverse complement.
AGGGGGGACTAAGTGAATGGTTATAATGTATTCCCCTTAACCTACACAACACAAACATAGACTCACAGACCAACCCGTCCCGTACCACACTCGGTCCTAATCGAGTGTATTATAAGGCCCTATGTTTGTGTAAAGCTTCACCCCTAACTAGGGAATCCAATCCCGAGCCAAAATTCTGATCCCGGGATTGGCATTTTTTTTCATTGTTAATATAAAATTTTTATATTTACAAATAACATTGATAAAATCGGTCAAAACTAAATCTAGTATAATTTATACTATTTAAGACATTTATTGTTATTATTGTATACGTTCAATCTTGGAAATACACAAGTTTAATGGAGTTAATAATATTTTAATATAAATAATAATGTGAATTTAAAATGAGATTGCTGTTTCTGATAGTAAAGACATAATGAATGGATTAGCCACATTTAAAATAGCAATAATAAGCAAATAATCATGGCGTACTTATGGCCTTTCCGCTTCATAAATCTAATTAGTCAGCCAAATATGAAACTGCCGTAAAACGTATGATATCATGGTAGAATTACTTTGTTTTTTCCAATCTTTTTCATTTTTAATAATTCATGTGAAAAAATAAAATGAATCGGCAACCTACACATGGGTATAAATCAAACTTCATTCAAACTCAGTTTATTTCTAATGTAGTTATTTTCTATTAAAAGTATTTTTTCTGTTTTATTTTTGCTTTTATTTTATTTTCCATAACAATTGATAAAAAAAATCAATCCCGAAATCCCGGGATTATGTTTGACAATCCCGGGATTCATTGGTATCGAAAATAGCTCGGGATCCCGGGATTCGGGATCCCAGGATTGGAATCCCTACCCCTAACCTACAAAGCACAAAACGTCGAAGACATTTTTTAAGCCCTGTTTGAAGCTAGCCAATTTACTAAGGGTGATTGAGTCAGTAATATTCGGACCCATTTTTACTTGTCAGTATATAATTTTTAGTCAGGCTGCCGAATGTAGGAAAATAAATTTATTAAGTATAATTAACAAGGGCTAACATTTAGATAAAGCTATTCCGATTGTAGCAACACATACACACAATAAAAACTTTATGATTTGGCCGAATTCACATCAGCAATACCTACGCATCTATTCTATACACAAGACTCTCAGCCTCTACGGCAGCTACTTAGGGTAGGTTTGTATCGAAGTATTAGGACTTATTGTAACAATCACAATAAGTTAGCCATCTAAACAGTCAAAACTGTCTATCTTGCTCTAAAATTTAGCATATTAATCCTGTTCAAACATAGCACGTATTGTAACAATTACAACTAACTTATTGTAATTATTACAATACGTGCTATTATATTATATCGATATAAACCTATTCTATATAGCTACCGTAGCGGCCGAAAGCAGTTTTATGTATAAAATAGATGCGCTGATACGGGCAGACGAATAATTTTCAACAAGGCATTTTTTCACCGCAAGTACATTAATTAGCACCGAATAGTAAATATTTCATATCCACAAAGGCGTCTAGTAAGTAAAATGGTGACAGTATCTACATAATATTTTGAAGCCAAACAGGAAATTTTTTTATACTAGAAATTCATGAAAAAAAACAATTTTTAATAATTTAATAAAATTCGATGGGTAAACAAAAAGTACGCGGTTCGGGAAATAAAGTTCAGAGTTCATAATAAATAATCTAATAAGTAATTAAATAAAATTTAGTACTGTTCTAGAAAAGATTTTTAATAATATAAAAAAACTATAATTTAGCATACCTTGTAAAAATAGTTTAAGAAACCATAAATTATCATTTATCTCCATTTAATATGATAATAAAATTATTATAATATATGAAGAAACTTATGAAAGTCAAGGATAAAACAAATTATAATCACGCCGGACATGTTTTTATCTTACCACTTTCGCAGTCAAGCATTGATTTTTAAATAATAATCAAATGAGACCTTTCACCCCCATACCTTCTGTATTATGGTTATTCCTTGTATTATCAGTTTGTTATTAAACTAATTATTTATTATATTATAAACAGAGTATTTTTTACAATAGAAAATTCGTATAATATATTATACGAGTATTATATTATTATATATATTTAAACGCTTGAAATTAGGGATTGCAATACCGAATGAATATATCAATACCGGTATTTCGGTATTTCTTTTTGAATACCGGTTTCAATACCAGTATTTGCCAAAACATATTATAAAAAAATAAGTACCTATCAATAAATATCATCATCAGCCGGGGTCAATCCACTGTTGGATGAAGGCCTCCCCAATCTTCCTACAAATCTCTCGGTCTTGTGTCATTTGCTGCCACGTATTTCCACCGAACTTTACCAGTTCGTCAATCCAGCGGCTTTTAGGGCAACCCTGTGACCGTTTCGTGCCCATTGGGTACCACTGGATGACGGCATTTGTCCAGCGGCCGTCCTTTCGGCGAGCAATGTTCCACGCCCATCTCCATTATAGCTGTTTAGAAACGTCTATTACATTGCCTACTCCTGTCTGCTTCTTAACCAATTCGTTTCTCTTACGGTCCTTTCGCGTGATGCCCAACATACACCTCTCCATGCCTCGTTGTGCAACTCTTAGCCTTTGAACATCTCTCGTGTTGAGTGTCCACGTCTCGCAGCCATACATGAGCACGGGTAGCACACATAGGTTAAAATCTATTTAAAAGACTATTTTATATTAACCTTAAGTACCCACCTATATTAAATATGTTGACCTTTATATGTTTATATCATAATATTTTAGAACTGCTCATTTTTACAAATACTATAGTTCCGGGTACAGAAAAATCTCTGTGAAATTCGATATTTGTTGGGTGTGCAAAATCAACGTTGGTTCAATAGTCATAGAATGATTTGTAATATACACTAAATTTAATATACAATACAGTAAGTAAGTAATGAAAAAATGACATTAAATTTATTTTTGAAAAACATATCTACGTGTATGCTTACTTTTTTTTTTAAATTTTCGATTTTTGAAACCGGTATTTCGGTATCGATAAATAATTGAATACCGGTTTTTAAAAACCGGTATTGCAATCCCTACTAAAATCACTTGTGCTTGTGCATATGCACGTTATTTGCGGTGCTTGAAATAGACAATTTTACAAACCGGATCTGTCAAAAATTTACATAATATTATCTAAATTGGACAAACTAATGAAATAAAAGTTTTTAAGCTTTTGACAAGTACATTTACTGAAGATTCAGGCAGGTAATGATTATCAAAATCTCATTTCTATTCAAATTTCAAATTTCAAATTTATTTTATGACAAATTAATTCGTTTAATTAATGAGCTGATGAACACGTAATATTTTGTTCATTTGCTGCGACTACCTGTACCACATACGCCATGGTAGAAGCCGACTACGTGACTGTGGGTATGATGATAAGGTGTGTGGAGATAAGATCACAGTTGCTTGGAAGTTTCGAGGAGAGAATTTATTAATCGATACAAGAAAAAAATAATACAATGATAAAAATGGCAGAGTGATGTTATAATCGCGGGTACGTATGTACTGATGAGGTCGATGTTATTGCGATATTAATCGAACCATGTGACTGGACTCGAGTGAATGACGGTTGACTGTGTCGAGTGACCGGACTCGTAATTAGTGACGAGTTATGGATCGTCCTTGTTATGTATACAAATGCAGTCCATACATTACAATAAAAATTGTCGCAATTAAATAATTTATAAAAGACAATATTGATCTAGGTTATGATTGAGGAAATGCTGACAATCTATTCCATTACTTTGTTTTGCGTTGACAAAAAAAACATACATATTGAAGTGTGTCACACTTGCAATGCTGAGTGGTATGATTGCTACATGACTGTAGCATTGGCCAAGGTATGGACTAAAAAGTTTTTGTCAAATCTCAAGCAGTAATACCACAGAAAAAAAAAATAAATAAAGTATTTCTGGCAGATGACAATTAAACATTTTTACGATATAACATAAAGTGAGTGTTAACAATTTTTAAATAAAAAAAAATCAGGGTAATTTGAGTAAATAATACAATAATAACATAAGAAAAAAAAAACACACGGAAGCACACAGAGTGAACTAGATTGATAGACCTTATCTTACGAACTTGTATCGATATTTTGATTAAACATAATTTTTGCTCTCCCAATTATTGGCATTACTAATGGCAGGTTAGTTATGCACTTTGAAAGAACAAATAACGAATACTCTAGATTTCAAAAATAATTGTCAGGGACACATATTAAGTCAATACTACTAAGAATGGTAGAGATCCCATTTATACTGCATATAAATCGGATAAAATGTGTACTATTACTAATACTTCAGTCTGTCACGCCCCAGCATTGGTTCATAAGGCAAGCACAAGTTTGGTCCATCGCCAACTCTCGCGCCTTCCGTCATGCAAAATTTGCAGCGCATAAATCAGTTTTGTAGCACTGGTGCAGGGTGAGAGAGGATCGACCATTGTGACGGAAGACGGAATCTTGTGAACACATGTGAAGCATCTCTGCTCCAATCTCGGAGGGTTGTCGTATCTGATCGCGAGCTCAAGTATTTGTAACGCGGTCGTACCAATACATATCCTAAGATTCAGCCAAGTCAATCGATTCTCAAAGCTCAAAAGCCGAGACCTTTGAAACTTAGTAAGCTGCAACGTCTCACAGCTATATCGGACACAGCATACACGCGTTTAAATAACGACATTTGGTTCTTACAAAATACAGCCTTGACTTCCATGCTACTCTAAGTTGGCTAAATGCAGCCTGCTATACCTATGCGGATTCAAGTTCAGCGACTAAGTACTTATTTGAACCTTGTCACCACCTCGAGGGACAGACCGGAAACCCGTGTTGCACATGGGCGGATTCAAAATACCTATACGGTTGGAGTGGCTTTGTATAGCTAAATTTTGCAGAATATGGTGCTGAATTTGTAGCATATAAACGTCTATGGTTGATACACATGTGACTCCACCGAACTAATCTAGGTAGCAGACGACAAATTGAAAATCACCTTGATGACAGCTGACTTACTGTAGAGTATGACATAAGAAAAGTAATAAAATATGGCAAATTTTACACACATTTGGCTTACTTTTTTATAAAGGTATGCCCATACTTATTATTTTTACGAAAACAAAAATGTAGCGTTTTTATCACGAAAATAATAATACAGTGAAATTAATAGTACTATTTTTTACTGACAATTGCGACAATGATACTATCATAATTTTATTTGTTGACCTCCGTTACATTACAACATATTACATAAAAAATCTTTTTGACAATTCGGTTGCTGAACTTCCACCTTTACGAACTCATTTTCGAAATAATAAAAAAACATGTAAGTAATTTGATAAACTTCTACTGTATTGACAAGTTTACGAATATAATATTATTAGTTATTGTTTTGAATTTCATATAATTTTATTCAGATCTAATAAGGAAAAATCTATTTAAACGGTATAAAATAAATAATCAATAAAAAAACAATAATATTATTGTCATAAAGTGAAGTTGATAGCTTATATATTATTTTCCTTTACAAGATATGAATTATTTTTTAAACGTAATATGTTATTTTTATACTTAGCGTTTTTAATGTCAGATCTAGTATTTTGAATACTGATCTGGCGTTAAATCTATAGTTTTTCGATACTGTAAAACGGGATGAATAGAAATGGCGTGGATAATAGGAACAGTTCCAGAAACAAAAATAATCAGAGTATTACAATTTGCCAAAATACTACTCGTTGCCTCTAATCATCACTGTCAAACTCAATTATTAATTGTCGTAACCCTCAAACTTAAGGAAGTGAAAAAAACTGTGGGCATTAAATTTACTTATTATTTTATATACTATCTATTTATTATTTTATAGTATAAGTATATATTATTTGATTACAAATTTAGAATTGTTAATAGGAACATATAATTTTAGGAAAATATATATTCTTCTTCTTTTGACCATGTCCGATCCTAATAGGATCATAATATGGGCCTCCACAGAGTGGAGGTTTGTATTAACAGATTTCTTTTTACGAGAAATGGATGTCAGCCACTTGCTCAACCTATTAGGTCCATACTCTGACTCATACACAAATTGAAAAACAATATGTGTACTCGCCAGACCCAGGATTCGAACCTGGGACCATCGATACTATAGACCGGCGCTTAAGCCACGCGTCCATTGTGGGTGTAAATATCTATAGCGAGTGAATAATAAGCGTTCCCATTCACTAAAACATATTACTGAATTGAAAACACAACCGGCAAGCGAATTTAGCATTTCAGTCATCCAGCATAAAATTAAAATTGAATACGAAATCCGAAAACGTCCTATTCACCCCGTTTTATTGTACCACAAATATTTGCTTGAAAACAAACTTCCTTGCTATATCTTTTACATTTTATTTAGAAATACGTTGCGTCAACGTGGTATATAAAGGTGTATGTTGGTCATAACGCGTACAGATCACAAAATAAACCAATGGGTAATTAAGCAGATAAGTGTACACTATGTGATAGAGTCACTTAGCATATTAAATGGAAATAAGACATTGTTCGGTTAATGGACAACACTGGACAAATACCGTCATACAGTGGTACCCAAGGGGTACTAAACATTCAAAGAGATGCCTTAAAACCCACTGGATAAAAAAAATCATAGGGACGTGGCAGCAAAGAACCAGGGACCGAGAAGAGTGGATGGAGCTATGGAAAGGCCTTCATCCAGCAGTGGATCGACCCCGGCTGATAATGATTATGATTTAAACTTATAATTATAACTACAATATTTTATAGTAACATAACAGTATTAAGTATAGTCTTTTTTGATTATTGTTTTAATCTTTTGTTATATTATGAAAATATAGCATTTATATCTAGTGAAAGTTTTATTTATTTATTTAAGAAAACAAAACATTATGGAGATAACAAATCAAAATTCAAGATGTTCACAATATGAGATTTACATTTATTATAACAAATATTACTCGTCTATGGTCGATCGCAACACTGTTTATTATACAAATTTGTAGTTTACAATAATCTTTATAAAATAATAAAAAATATGCATTGGGAAACCTAAATACGGAGGTGGTTAAACTGAAAAAAACTCAAAATCTGTGTGGTAATCTATTAATTATTATTAATCATCGGTACTTCAACTCAATAATAATATAGACCTTAGTCACCTCTAGATAAAGTACTATTAATTATCTTCCGTAATACCCTCCATTGCTTTATGCTTTAGAGGCAGGGATGCTGTATTTTTTTCTATGTAGTCAATTCACTACAGCAAGGGTTCCTTACCGGTATATACACCCACGACGGCCGCGCGGCTTAAGCGTCGGCCTATAAAGTCGTGGGTCCCAGGTTCGAATCCTGGGTCTGGCAAGTATACATATTGTTTTTCAATTCGTTAAGTCAGAGTATGGACTTAATAGGTTGAGCAAATGGCTGATATCCATTTTTCGTAAAAACAAAACCTGTTAATACAAACCTCTACTATGTGGAGGCCCATATGATCTTATTAGGATCGGACATGTCGGAAAATATCGCGAAGAAAAATTTGGTCGATCCCGATTGTGAATTTTGAAAATAATGATTTCCATTTCTTTAACAATTGCACAGTTTTTATCATCACCCATTATATTTATATCATTGCAATAATTTTTACAATGGATGTGAGGAATTTCAAATTACCTACAGTTGATTGAATTGTAAACTCACGTTTCTTTGATACCATTAAAAATCTTATGATATATGGAAAGTACTGAATCCAGAAAAATACTCATATATAAAGAATGTCTGTGAATCTTCATTTTCTCATAATGAAATTGAATAATTGTTGTTTTAATTTAATAAAACGCATTTTTTTTGTAGTACTTATTCCACTTTTAATCAATAGATTAAGACCGGTTTCGTCCGCCTTGGAGGGACATTTTCAACTGAGGCCCTAAGGATGTCCCACTGAGGCGGACGAAACCGGTCCTAATCTATTGATTAAAAGTTGAATAAGTACTACATAAAAATTGCGTCTTATTAAATTAAAACAACAATACAATGCAGTTCCACCATGAATTGACAGTTAACAAAATAAAAGGAAAAATTGAATAATGTTGGAGACTCTTAGATTTTTAAAGCGTGTTCTTCCTCTTTTATTCTTCGACATTTCAAGCTTGTTGTAGTAATCCTTCTGAAGTGATCAGTGACGTTCAGGCAGGGTAGGTAGATTGAGCGTCGCTTGGGGGTGGCAGTCACTTGAAGAGCGGCAAATCGAGGAGAATCATTAGGTATATTATATAGAAATAGAAACCTAAACTTAGTACCTAATAACGAAAATATCATTCGATTAAAAAAAATCAGCTCACTGGTTGGAAATTAAGAATTTACATAAAAGGTTTAAGAGGACTGTATTATTTTCGTCGTTTCGCGATGTCTAGCTTACTTCTGTTGTCCTTGGACGTCATGTCCTTGATGACCAGCAATGACACGTGCAGATTTGCGAATTATATTTGAATTATATGTAGGCACCTATATAGGTACTTACCTAGCTCGCATGTTTTGAAATTTGTCAGGTGTATTTTTAAATGTATCTAAAACCGTGGCAATATTGTTTATTGAAGTAGAGGTGGCATTTAAATTGGATTTAGTGGTATATATTTTGTTAGTAATGTATCCATAAAACACATTTCTTAAATATTGGGGTCATGTAAGGATGATAAAAAATACTGTATAAAAATGGGGCGGCATTTTGTCTAGGGACATCACCGGAAGAGATAATGGTATCTACAACGAGAAACTTCATCAATGCATTATTTCTAGATATTGGCCTTAGCAACGAACCCTAAAAGTCGAAGAAAGAGGAAAACACGCGGTCAAAACCCAAGATTATTACTATTACGAGAAATTTAATAAATCCAAATATCGAACATGTTCGACGGATAATCACCTTGGTGACTGTTTGCGTTTTGTAACAAGTAATGATTGTAAGGTAAATTACTTGAAGATTACCAATGAAATATAATGTCAAAAAAATATTTCACTAATCCAATATATTTGAATTAATGATATTAAACTGCATGAAGATTTTTTTTATTCTTCCTTACTTCTACATAATATCTGTAAAAACATACCTACCTACGAAAATATTAAAATTATTTCGTTTTTGCAGATATTTTAAACGATATTTTGCATTTTAAAATAAATATTTTTAACTTTGAAGATTTATAAAAAAGAACAACAAAAATTCATAAAATATTCTTATTACATGTTGATCGCTATGAAACTTATGATAAAGTAGCTCCTAACCTCAAAAATATTAGGTCCTTTCCAGTCTATTAAAGAAGTTTTATGGATGATTGTGTGTTTTCTATCTTTGATACATAGGCTGCCCAACGGAGTCTCTTAACTTCCACTTATGGGGACATGTGGTGATAATTGTACAAATATTATATAATGGTATTCATCTACCATTTTTTTTCAGCGGATAACATCTAGCATATCTAGCATAACTAGCCTTCAACAAATATTATACAACTTGTTTCCACCGACGAGTTGCCTGTCTTCTTGAGTGCTCCTGTTATTCTTCCACATTTTTCGGCCGTTTATATTATACTAATATATTACAATATTTATTTTATTCAACAATTCAAGGTTTGAGAATGTAACATTCTATAATATTGAACATACCAAATTTGAAAATATCTTATAACATAAAAATATATATATAATATTAAAAATATGCGTATTATATACACCAGAAAAAAAATTAGAAAAAAATAAGATACCCGACGGGATTTGAAGAATATGTAACCGCAGGATTCACGTCAGTATGCTTTTCCAATTAAACTTCGTATATAATTCTTAATTGCGATGATTTTAACTTTTATTACTTACATGAAATGCTTATAAAATTGCGTTCCAATGTTGGAGGTCTAGGACGATTTGGCACCGGGACAACTGGACGCCACGGAATTCGAAAATAAATAGTCGTTAGGTACTTATAGGTGCTTTAAAAAAATATTTATTAATATTATTTATATTTAAATGATTATATTATGATTTAATAGTTGGTGAAAATATAATTATAGATTTTATTTTTACGAGAAATGGATGTCAACCTATTAGGTCCATACTCTGACTCATACACAAATTGAAAAACAATATGTTTACTTGCCAAACCTAGGATTCGAACCAGGGACCCTCGACACTATAGACCGGCGCTTAAGCCACGCGGCCATCGTGGGTGTAGGCATTGTAATTCTCCATCCGCAACAAAGAATAAATTATGTTAAGAGTAAAATGAATTTAAACTACTAAATATTCGATAGAAACTGATTAAAATAACTCGTCTACGTTCTGTATACGTGTCTACGATAGTGCAGCGTCCAATTGTCTGGAGTCCAGTCGTCCCATTCCCAATGTTGGCTATCGGCTTTGTTGTATATTAAATTAAGGTATTTATCAATCAGTCCTTCCGGTATGTATCAACCAGTCGCGTGGCTTAAGCGTTGGCCTATGCCCTATAGCATCATGGGTCCCAGGTTCAGATCCTGGGTCTGGCAAGTATACATATTGTCTTTCAATTTGTGTATGAGTCAAAGTATGGACCTAATAGGTTGAGCAAGTGCTTGACATCCGTTTCTCGTAAAAACAGAATCTGTTAATACAAACATCCACCCCATGGAGGCCCATATGATCTTATTAGAACCGGACATTGTCGAAAAAAATGTATCAATTAAATGCCTTAATTACTAACTGACTTTACGGATTACTCCAATATTTAGTTTTTATAACCTACTTAGACTTGCTAGTAATTAATTCAACTATTTCCAGCGGTTAATAATTCAAGTCCCGTCGGGTGTCATCATTTCTTTTCTAAAATAGTTTTTTTCTAGTAGGTATATATGCATGAGATGTTTTAAAATTATACATGTTCAAGTTTTGTATTAGTTTTTATTTCTTATTAATATTTTTAATTTGCCTGTATGTGTATATCTCTTCTATCAACACTCTGATTTTAAAGCCATGTAAATTCAGTCAAAGTTTGTATGACTACAGAGCAACTTCTTGGGTTACTGTTCCTGGGACATACCTAGTCATAAGAAAATTATGAATTAGATTATACGTACGGTCAGGTACAAGACAAGACAATTTCAATGTATACGACATACTGCTGTACTTAGGTTTATCATTCATCTATTTACTCGAATGAGTTAGGACAATAATAACAAATGAAGTGGCGAAGAGTGGAGGTAGGCTGTTAAGATAATCCATAAATAGTGCACACTAAACTTTGTCAGTCATACTTTTTTATTTTCATTGAAATATGACTACAATTTAAAGAATATGGTGTTGGTTAGTTTTAAAATTCAAATAAACCCTGCGAAAACCATGTTATATATATAATACGAGGGTGGGTCAATACGTCCTTAGAAAAGCCGACAGGTGGCGCGACTAGTACTGCAAGCGGTTTGTTTTCATGCAGCGGCACTACCGATTCAGTATGCTGCGAAGTTTCAATCAGATTGGTCGGGTTGTTGTGTGTTTCTCGTACATTTAAAAAAAAAATTGCTTTTGGAAAATGGAAAAATGGAAAATGGAGAAAATTGAGTTTAGAGTTGTTATTAAACATTTTAATATAAAAGGGTTAACAGCAAAGGAAATAAAAAATGAGTTGGATTTAGTTCACGGCATATCTGCTCCTTCACTTGCAACTATTTATAACTGGTTAAATGAATTTCAACGTGGTCGTACATCAACAAAGGATGAACCACGCTCAGGACGTCCTGTAGAGGTGACTACACCAGAAATGATCAATAAAATCCACGATATGGTGTTAAATGACCGAAGATTAAAGTTGAGTGAGATAATTGAGGTTACAGGGATCTCAAAAGGTAGCGTCATTTCTATTTTACATGACAAATTGGGCATGAAAAATATTTCTGCAAGATGGGTGCCGCGTTTGCTCATAGTCGACAATAAACGCAGTAGGGTGGTGGCCTCTAAAGCCCTGTTGTCGCTCATGCAACGCAATCCGGATGAATTTTTTCGTCGCTTTGTGACTGTAGATGAAACATGGATACACCACTATACTCCCGAGACGAAAGAACAGTCAAAGCAGTGGATTGCGAAGGCAAACCATGTCCAAAGAAGACGAAAACCATAAAATCAGCTGGTAAGGTTATGGCTACTGTATTTTGAGATGCACGTGAAATTATTTTCATTGACTATTTGGAAAAAGGAAAAACAATAACAGGGAATTATTATGCATCTTTATTGGACCAGCTAAAAAACAAAATTGAAGAAAAACGGCCTCATTTAAACAGGAAAAAAATCCTCTTTCATCAGGACAATGCCCGTGTTCACACATGTTTACGATCAATGGCTAAAATTGAAGAATTGAAGTTCGAATTGGTCGACCACCCACCGTATTCGCCAGATTTAGCCCCCAGTGACTTTTTCCTTTTCCCAAACTTAAAAAAATGGCTAAGTGGACAACGTTTTTTTTCAAATGAAGAAGTCATCGATCGGACAAATGCTTATTTTGAGGACCTTCCGAAAACTTATTTTTCTGACGGTTTAAAAAAAATTGAGAAACGTCTAACCAAGTGTATTGAGCTCCAAGAAAATTATGTTGAGAAATAAAAAAAAATACAAAAATAAAACCTGTTTTAATGCTTTTTTCTAAGGAATTATTGACCCACCCTCGTATATAAAAAAAATCTTGTCTTATCTATAAAATATCTAAAATTATGCAATTAAATCATACATAACTTTGAATATTTTATAGACAGAAAAATATTTTGTATTTATTATAGTTTGATTTTGGCAGGGCTTAATGAATTAAAAAAAATGAATCAACAAACTATGTGTAAAAATATGTATTCTTATTCCAACAAAAACAAATAAGTATGAATGAAAAAGTGTACTAGGCCTAGCAAAGTTTTCGCTACTGATAGTTGTACATACAGCTAAACTACATACAGTTTTACGATAACTCAAAAAATATTCCGCTGTTTTGCAGAAATACCTATCAGTGTTGTCATGTCAACTATTGTAATACACGGATCTAATGCAAAGAGATCTTGCAATATATTATTGTCAACCGTGTCATAATAGGTCTACTGAAATTGATGGACACACCTGAATGGTTGACGCTTTCACCTGTTGGTTATATTGCTCACGTATATAGGTAGATATCCAAGTACTTAATTACTGCATAAAATAAACATACGGAAAGGTACCAAGTTAATTTATGCACAGATTATTAAATAATTTAATATATTAATAAATTTAGTGACTTTTATAAAAATGAAAGATTAACTAAGAGTTTTATTGATTTAAAGTTTTAACTATTTAAGTATGTTTATTGAATTATTCATTAAATGAAAAATTGCCAAATATTATAAAGATGTCATTGCAGTTACAAAGAAAATATTTTTATGTGTATAAGACCTTTATGCCCTTTTTATCTTGTTTGTCAAGGCATTTAAGATTTACTTAGACAAATTAGTATGGTTTATTATTATATACAATATATATGGTACATATTTATTATTTTTAACACTAAAACAGGCCAAGAGGTGACACATGACAGTGGTGTAGTTTAACAGTAGTGTATTTAGTAATAGAAGTGAAAAAATCACAATTTATACCCAGGCTTTGAGAAAATCACATAAATATATTGAGTCCTCCCCGGGAATCGAACCCGAAGCTCCCGAATGAAAGTCCAGCGCCTTACGCACTGCACCACGAGCCGTTAATACTATAGGACCTATTAGTTTAAATTATCGGAATTAGGTAGGAGGTTCGTAGATTAATTGGTTTAAACATATTGGCGCGATACCAGTTGATAAACGGGTTCGAATTCCGTCGAGTATCGTATTTTTTCTAGTGGGTTTATATCTGAGGTGTTTTTAAGATTTGTGTTTTATGTTTGGATACCACTCGCCTAGTCTTCCTCATTCTCAACTAGCAATGTGATTAAATTAGACGTACTCTTTTGAATGATTATTTGCTTAGAACTTTTAAAATAATATGCATTTTAAAATGGAGGAAAATTATTTGCATCTGCTTAACGACCTCTATCATATCGCGTACTCTTATCTGCTTTCTTAACCATTTGTTTTTTATTGTTATGATCTTTACGCGTTATGCCCAGCATGCACCTTTCCATGCCACATTACGCAACTCATAATTTTTGGATTTCTGTTACATCAAGACAATTAATAGTATAGAAGTGAAATATGAACATTAATATGACCTATGCATAAATAGGTAAGATTTAATAATATTTTTATGTGCGGTTCAATATAATTAGTTTTCATCCAATGTGACCTACGGAACCCAAGAGGTTGGACACCAGTAGCGAAGGGTGGAGGTAGGCCGTTAAGGTTGGACATACATAGTGCATATTAAACGTTGATAGTCATACGTATTTGTTTTTATTGAACTAAAACTACAATTTACAGAATATGTTGGTTAGTTTTTAAAATTTAATTATACCCTGCCTCAACCAAACCATAATGGTTTTAGTATACTTAGGGTGATACGATAAAATTGAGCACATTTTTCATTCATACTTATTTGTTTTCGTTGGATTAAGAATATATTATATTACACATAATGTTTGTTCATTTTTTTAACTTCATTATGCCCTGCCTAAACCAAACTACAATAGATAAAACATATTATTTTATCTATAAAATATCCAAAGTTATGTATGATTTAATTGCATAATTTCAGATATTTTATAGATAGTCGAGTATTTTTAGACTATTATCTCTAATTATTGTTTGTTTGAGTTTAGACTAGACTAGCCAAAGTTTAGTGTGCACTATTTTTTATGGCTGATCATAACAGCCTACCTCCACCCTTTGCCACTGTTAGACACCTATGCATTAAAGTATAGGTTTCTAATAATGAATATAATACTGTACTTTAATAATAGATATTGTAATTGTTTGACGATGGAAGGTCACGTATATTAGGGTATTCTTCCTAGCCCGGGGCGCATTTCGCATGCAAGTATATTTTGCAAATCGAAGAATTTCGTTTTGAAAAATTTGTTAATCTTTGAAAAGGAACTAGATTTAATTATAAAAGTCAAACATTTATCAAATTTAAACAGTATCAGTGATCAAGTGCAATCAGTAACAACAAGAATCAGTTTAACAATTCATTAAAAATGTTTAAAGTTGTGGTTCTGTGTGCAGTAAGTTAACATCTTTTTAAATTTGTAACTACTTATATCAGTATATTTTATACATTGTATAATTTCAATACCAGTTTTAACTCTATCTCAAAAAATACCAAATCATACTATTTTACAATAATTTTACATAATATATTAATAAAAAACTATTTCTTTTATTCAGCGAATAAATCACAAAATTCTTTACACTGTGTTCTCAAACATTCTCGAATCTTGTGCAATATTCTTTGAATAAAAGGAATACTTAGTTTTTTGAATTATTAGCAAGTTCAAGTACCTTCATTATAACTAAGATTTGAACTGATCCAGGCGTCGGTTAGTAATTAATTAGGACACTCAATTGATCCGTGATTTAAAATACAAAAACCAATAGCCAACATTAACGCAATTTGATAAGCATTTCATGTAAAAACTACAAGTCGACTTCGTCGTAATCAAGTAGGACGCTTGTAGCTTTATTGGTAAAACACGTTGGCGTATATATATTTTTTAAATCCGTATATTTGAAATAAGTATATAAAAAAGTGTGATTTATAATAAATAATTGTCACTTTGGATACTATTCTGGAAAAATGAGACTTATTAAAATAATGACAAATTAAAATTATTGCGTTCATTGTTTATTAATATTGAAGAGTTATTTTTTAGTCAGACTGTAGTTTTTTATGGCTAGATAGACTTTATTAAAAAAATAATATTGTGACTAAAACATTTATGTCGTAATCCTAATATTTGCGACTTATTGTGTATTATGTTAGAATGGACAGATGAGATACTGTTGATGACATTTTTTAATAACATTTGATCCACAGCGTATACCCAGTTTGTCAGAGTATAGCCAGTATTGCCAGTTTATAAACAGTGAATTTTGAACAAAAAATATTAATAATTCTACAAAATGTGCTAAAATCCGATGAAATATAATTGAAAATTACAATATTTATGTAATATCACTCAATCACAGTTTTTTTTAATTGCTAACAGACACAAATGAAAATTATTGACCTCAGGCGATTTTTTTTTAATTTTACTTACATAAGGTTAAAGCAAATTTGTAAGAAAGAAGTATCAATTTATTAATATGTATCAAAGGATGTAAGCTGCAAATGCCGATTTACTATCTAAGATTTAGCTAACAATAAAAAAGGACGAAGTGTCATGGTAAAAATGACCTAACCATCATTTCTGTTTTTTTAATTACCTCAATAATTATTAATGTCAGATTAGGCATATGAAAACAAAATTAATAATGATCATTCACTTCAAGGTTAGGTACTCATGTCTATTTTGTATTTTAACTTTTACCCAAAACCATAACAAACACGTTTTTGTGTCTTCTGTAAAATTTGAGTTGTGTAGATTACGCTCTTTTTCCTTTCCACGGTCGAATAATATGATGGATCATAAGTGGTTTTTGTTATAACGTAATATTTTGGCGTTTGACAAAAAATATTCTTTTAAAAAATAATAGCTGATGAAATACTTATCTGGTAACATGCAAATTGTTTATATAATTATGTTTTCCTTTATTCCAGGTACTGGCCGTGAGTTTGCCATCCGGTGAGGCGTTGTTTGTAAAGAAAGCCGTCGTCAAATCTTTAGCACACTGGCCACTGGCGAAGATCAATAGTGTAGCAAATTATGTTGCCCTGAAGTCCACCCTGCCCGTACTCCAGCCAGTCATCCAAGAGGCAGTATATGCTCCACCACCACCACCACCAGTAGTACAAGAGGTTCATGTTCAGGTAAGCTTAAATCATTGTGTTTAAAATTTCAAATTTAAAAACAAGAATAATATAAAGTTACGATCAAATTGAGATGCATATCACGTTACTGTCTCGCTAACACGGCGAGAAATTTAGTCAACGGTTTCGTCATTTTGTAGAATATTTTTAACGATCACCACCTCTCTAAGTTCAATGATCGAGAGTACCAACTCTAATGTGTTTGTATTTTGAATGATTATCAATTATTCATGCTAATTTCAATTAATTTTAACAGTTTCTACGAGTGCGTACGTTAAAATTACTTGCAATATTATATCCATAGACAATATTCTTATAGAAAATACATAGTGCCAACCGCTAAACACAAAAAACTTGATTTTGACATGATTCGAAAAAGTGTAATGAACTAGAAAATGATAAAAACGTCCAAAACGTCATGCAAGTATGTGACGTGAGGTGACCTTATTGTTGTTTTGGTGATTTCAGCAGATTTTGCCAACTGATAATGTTCGTTTAAAGGTTCAAAATGTGCTACAGGATGGGAACATCAGTCTGATAACATTTTAAACACTAAGAAAAACGACAGTACACATTTTTCCCCGTAGCGGCAGCTTACTGTGGCGTTACGTGATAGTAGACGACATGCACCATATTATATTTTGCGCATTGGACACGGGAATTTCATGGGGGGTAATGCACGGGTATTACATACTAGTCGATTGCACAAGAAATGTCGGTAATCACATCTCGTAGTGTTTGTGCATTAACGCAAAGTATGGTCAAATATACCCTGTATTCTCGATTGGTTCCACTTCTGTCCAATTGAAAAGAATTCAAATAGACTTTTGATTAGATCTTGAATTAAACAGAAAAGTTTTAAATAATCTTTATGTGTAATGTATTTTTTATTTAACTTAAAAATGTGTAAGAGAAACTTATGTTAACATATTTTTTTTCTTCTTCTTTTCAGCAGCCCCTTCTGAACAGTGCTGACTTATTGGCAGTATGGGATGCTGTGAAGCAGAGCATTTTATATTCCAACCCCCTTATTAAATTATTCCAAAAGAAGTCTATACCGATTCCGGTCATCGTTCCACAGTACAAGTAAGTTATACACTATATATTATTATCAGGGCACGGATTGTAGGTGGGTCAACCGGACAAAATTCTGATACATGAAATGTGTCGCTAAATTTCAAAACCCGCTATAACACTTTTTTGATATAATTAAGATATATATATATCGATTGATTCGTTATTAAAATCTCTACATGAAAAATTTATCGCCTCTTTCAAAATCCGCTACGATTAACTGTCATTTATGAAACAAAATCAATGCGTCTATCAATTCCCGCTATAACACTACTGAAACATTCAAAAACCTTTTTAGTTCAAAAAGTTTTTATTGATTTTCTCAACATAATAAAAAAGTGTTAAAGCGGGCTTTGAAACTCAGCGACACAAATTTGCGAAACTAAAAAAAATAACAAATTTTCTTTCTTCGTTTTCTTGTCTTTTAATATTGAAAATCGCAATGCTTTGGTGATCCTAATATCCTAAGTATATATTATATTCAGCGTTTCTTACATTAGAATTTCTCCTTCTTCATGGTTGGGTACATTGAGAAACTCCTCAGTTACGACCCTTAATCTTTCCACTGAAGATAAACTTCTGACTATCATTTTCTCTTCTAGCTTAGTAACCAAATAATTGCAGAAGTCTTTGGATACATATTTTAAATATCTAGATTCCATGTTAATGAATTCCAATATTTTTAATTACTATAAAAACCTATTTGAAGCACTGAGTTATCAGTTGATAAAGAATACACGTTAAACTTTCTCTAAATGTGTTAATAAATTCAGTTCAGGCCTACACCGTCACATTTAATTACCGTAATAGTTTCACGATAAGATAGTACATAAAAAATACCGCATAAGCGTCATTTGTAAAGATAATATATTTATATATATATAAACATGATTTCATGATTTTTTCGTAATCGTTTCGTTGATGATTCTAGAAACGATTAAAATATTTAAAAATACAAGTGTAACGTCACGTGACATTTCATTAAGTTAATAAAAAGTTATATCTAAATTCAGTATTATATAAAAAACTATGTTGAAAATTAAATAGTTTTATTGGCTTAATAAGCTTTGAAAATATTGAATTAATATTTGTTTAATTCTCAATATTATAATACGTACAATTCTAGTATCAGTTAAATATATTAAAAGGTTACTCTATGAACACGTAGGACTGCTATATATTTTGTGCGTCTTAAATATTATTAATTACATAATTATATCATTAGTGTAATGACGTCAGTAGTTATAATATCAATATGCATTATTTTCAAGCCATGGGCATTTTGTTGAGGTAATTTTAATAGGAAATAATATGAATATTCACTTAGGTATTTCTTTATCTACATATTCTTTTCATAATTTTCATTGTAATTAAGGTATTATTAATTATATTTTTAACAGTAAATAAGATAATATTGTAATCATGAATGTAAATGTAGCCAAACCGCAAACCAAAATAATGTCACTTTAAAATATTCATAAATGTAATTATTATATTGGATAGAAAATAATATATATTTTTTAAATGCTCGAAAACACGTAATGAAACATGTTTTATAATTTCTGTTACTATACGTGTTTTTATCTTGTCAACATATTTAACCTAGGTATGCTATTATATTGTTGACGTGTGGCATAATACTGCTTCTGAAGCTAAAATCTAAGGAAATAAGATACATTTTCCGACAAAACTCCTTACTAGAATCTACATTTTCTTATATTTCGCCACGGATGGAATATATAGGAAAATTCATATACAAATTAAGCAATTCTGGAGTTGTTTACAGGAAAATGATTATATGTAGCCGTGGTCTCACGTTGTGTGATGGTAGTTTTTGAGGTGTTGATTATATAAATGAAAATTCTACTTAATTTACAGCTGTTTCGTGTTTTATATTTACAGTTAAAACAAAAAAGAATTTATGACTATATTATATATAACTTGAAAGAAAACCAATTTTATTCCTTTCGTCATAATTATAGTTTTAACTAAGTAATCTGCTATAAAATAGGTTTAACTTCATCACGAAATAATGACGTAGTTTTGAAACACTCCGTACCGGATTTTTGGCTTACCACCTTAACATATATTATAGTTTAAATGGTATGTATGTCTTATATTAATAGTATCGATTTCTTTCTGCAGACTGGTGCCAACTCTTGGATTCACCCACTACAACAAGGTCAACTACGCTCCAGTGGTGCCAGTCCAGCCACCTCCACCAACTTACGGACCACCCCCACCAACCTATGGACCACCTCCACCAGCTCCCCCACCAACCTATGGACCACCTCCCCCACCCCCACCCCCACCACCAACATACGGAGCACCACCACCGGTAGCCATTGAACATATTTCCCCACCAATTGTTATTGAACAAAAGCCATATGCTTAAGTTACAGAAATTAAAAAAATATATACCGATTTTCTTACTGGGTGCAAAATATTTGTTCAAAATTTAAATACTGAATATTATAAAGTCATTTTGGGTAACTTTGGCCTAACAGTCTTACTTTGCCCATAATATTTTTATTAAATTCACAGCAATTATTATTAGATATTATTTTATGATTTGATGTTGTATCAGTGTACATAATAATATTTAAGAATAAAAGTTGTGAGCCAAAGTTGGACCAGTGAGTTAAAGTTACCCGAATATATAGTAAAATAATTATTTTTTTGTTTTAAAGTTACATTATTAGTTTAAATTATGCAGAATAAGTATGCATATTTTTTTGTAATTAAATACTTTATACCTATAATAGATGATAATAAAAATGTTATTTTTGACTGATTATTATTTAAATAGGCGTTTAGCCTCGTTTGAATTAAATCTTACTATTTAAATATAACCATTATAATTTGATAACATTTTTATAAGTTGACAAGAAAATTGTTTAGAAGATAGCAGTCAATAAATACAAAATATTTAAAATACGTGTGAAAAATATGAATGATGACAGTTTCTTGTTAATTATATAATTTTTAATAAATATTTTGTACCCTTAATGTAGTAAGCTAATTGTATTAATACTGTATTATAAAAATGTAGTTTCTAAGTGTGATTGTTGTGCTTAATAATTTATTTAAATAAAATAGAAAATACTTTAATAATAAACTGTGTTTTTTTCCAATTAATAAAACATTTATTATTACAATCTATATGTATTAATTAGGTCACTAATGGTAAGGTTAAAAATGCTGTTCAGTGGAAAATCACAAGATACTAAATAATGGAACGTATTTCCTCATAGATGCCATTGACATTCCTTACCGGAAGTCGGTCACCGTCAGATCAATCAGTCTTCTCTTTATTGACTGTTCATTTATCCGGAACAGTTCAGTGCAGCTAAACTCACACAAAGCATCTTTTTGTTAGGTTAGGTTTATCTTTCGTACTTTCCGGGTCTTTTCGGATGTTACTGTATTATTTCATTAATTATTTCTTTAATTAAATAAAATACAATTTTATAGTACTTATTCCACATTATTAATTAAATTTGGTACCCGTTTCGTCCTCTTTAAATGGACATTATCAACTTTGTTGATAATAAAGTTGATAATGTCCCTTTGAAGAGGACGAAACCTGTACAAAATTTAATTATAAAGTGAAATAAGTACTATAAAATTGTGTTTATTTAATTAAAAAACAATTAATCAATTAATACAATGCAGTTCCACCATGAATTATTGACAGTTAATACTATAAAAGGATGTTACTGTATTCAAAATACTATATAATTCATTAGTTAGAAGCCGGCTTCAGAGTGGGTCAATTATTTGGGCCCGCATCAGTTGAAATATGACCTTATGGTGGAGCGAGCTCAAAATAAATTTTTGAGACACCTTTATTTGAGGTTATATGGATACTATCCGTAGCTTTATCCAACTTACATTCTCTTGGGTATGCTTACATACTAAAGTTGAAATGCTAAAATGTATAAATATTTGGCCACGTATTTTTTTCGACTTATACATGGTTTAAATGAGAACTCCGCCATTCTTGGTAGTATTGACTTGTGTGTCTCTGATAACAATCTTAGAAATCGGGAGCACTACTTGTTTGTTCTCCCAAGGAGCAGAACTAACCTGCCATTGGTGATGCCAATTGGGAGGGCAATAATTCTGTTCAACCAAATCGCTTCGGATGTTTATTTATTTATTTAAGAATAAAAAAAATCTGTATACATCCATCTACGTCAGAATGAGTATTTGTAGGTGGATGTTGTTTTATGATTTCTTATGACACTTTATGACACTTTTCTACTGTTTAATAACTTAATACTGATCTATTTGTTTTATATATAATACTGTTTTAATAATTTTTCTTTGTTCCTAAATGTCATATTGTGAACGTCTTAAATTAACAAATTGTAATGTTCACTATATGTAAAATAAATAAAATTTGAATTTGAACACTTCCAATTAAAGAAAACAAATAAGACATGTATTTATTATTCTTAATATATTTTGAAGAAAAAATCACTGGTTTTAAAATGAAATAAAAAACACATTAAAACTATAATAATTTATTCAAGAAATTCTTATGAATCATTCAAACAAAATTCTTTAATTATACTTTGATGATAAAATAGCCATAAAACAATATGTAATAATAATAACATGAAAATGATAAACGCACGCATTTGTATGTCGAATCTTAACAGCCTACCTCCACCCCTTACCATTAGTGCTCATGTATATATGTGAAACATAAATTATTTATTTAAGAGAAATCTAAAAATCACGATTAACGCAACTTGGTATGTAAATGTGTATGTTGGGCATTACGCGGAAAGACAACAAAAGCAATCAATGGATAAAGAAGCAGACAAGAGTATGCGGTGCGATAGTCGTCGTAAACAGATGAAATGGCAAAGGGTTGAACATGTTTCTCGGCGAGACGGAGTGAGTGGACCCAATTGGGCACTAAACTACCACAGGGACGCCCTAAAACCCGCTGCGTATACTAACTTATGAAATTCGATAGATTTTGTAGAACTAAGGATCGAGAAGAGTAGATGGAGCTATAAGAGGCTTTCATCCAGTAGTGAATTGATTCATGGCTGTGTCTTGCCAAACCTTACTTGTCAAAAAGCTATGCAGAGGCAATGTTTTTGCCTACATTAATGTAGCTTTTGAAGAACGCATTTCAACATCGCCCGTACAAACTATAGCTCTAAGCCCTGCTTATATAAAATCAATACACCGCAGTGGTTTTTGGCCCAAAATACTGCTCATATTTTTTAATGTAATGCTAAATCATCATAAAGTTCGGTGGATGTACGTGGCAGCAAAGATCTAGTGACCGAAAAGATTCATCCAGTAGTGCAGAGTTTCCCAAACTTTCGACATATGCGTACCCCTTCTATAATATTCGTAACACTGAGTACCCTTCGTCAAAAAATGCATATACTTTAATAAAAATCTAAATATATTTATTTTTTCCTTTTTAAGTACACAAACAAAATAATAATAAACGAAAAATAAAATTCATTCATAATAAAATATAAATGAAAGATATATTATAAATAACAATCATTATAATCAACGAGAAGGTTATTGTTGTTTATGTTGTCCGGTGCACAAAAAAGGCTCGCGCTCTGAAATAATAAATTTTCGCCCGGTGGCTGTTCTATCTGCACCAGCTAAGTTATTTGAGTCTATTTTGCATAGGTATATTTATAAACATGTAGACGGTCAACTGACTGACGCTCAGCATGGATTTCGATCAGCTCGGTCAACAGTTACAAACCTTATGACGTATACTGAGTACATATCTCATTCGCTGAACGTAAATTTTCAAGTGGACGCAATTTATACAGATATGTCAAAGGCTTTTGATCGGGTAGATCATGATATTCTCATTAACAAATTAAGTGCAGTAGGTGGATCTATAAATTTTATCAACTTTTTCAAATCTTACTTTTCGCATCGCTGTTAATATGTGGAGTATGCAAGGTGTAGATCCGACGTCTTTCAAACTTATTCAGGTGTTCCTCAAGGATCAAATCTTGGTCCAATTATGTTTCTTATATTCATTAATGACATTGTCAATGCTATAAATGGAATCCAGTTTTTACTCTTTGCAGACGATTTAAAATTATATGCGTCAATTCACAGTGAATTAGATTGTCACATATTACAAAATAATCTCAACTCAATTGAAATTTGGGCGAAAAAAAATAAACTCGAATTTAATACTGATAAATGTTTGTGTATTAGCTTTTCGAAACCAAGATCTCCAATAATTTTCAACTACAATATGTCAAATAGATTACTGAACCGTCGATCAGAAATTAAAGACCTTGGCATATTGTTTGACTCACGTTTATCATTTCGCTCGCACATCACTTCTACGGCATTGCGTGCGAGCAAGCTTCTAGGATTCGTCATGAGACAAGCCAAGTCATTCAAGAATCCAACTGTTTTACGTCCACTCTATGTGTCGTTAGTACGGAGTATTCTTGAGTATGGCTCCATCATCTGGAGTCCTTATGAAGTTTCCTATAAGCTTGTTTTAGAGCGTGTTCAGAAAAAATTTCTTCGTCATCTCTATTTTAAAGTTTATAATTATTTTCCTTTTGACACCTTCTCAAACGAGTATTTTCCGACTAACTTTCTTCAAGGCATGCTCGCCTTTAATTCTCTTGAAGCTCGTAGGTCACTTCTGCTCTTAAAGCATTTTTCCCTGCTCTCACGTGGTATCATTTTCAATCCCGATATTCTAAAAAATTTAAATTTTTACACACCCGTCAATTACATGCGTGGTCGCAGCCATGACCTATTTTGGGTGAAAGCTGTTTCCTCATGTCAGGCTCACCAGGCACCAATAGCGAGGGCTGTGCGGTTGGTCAATGCACTCCCTAGAGATGTAGATATTTTTGGCGATCCATTATATATTCTGTTTTTTAAATTCTATTTTATTGTTTAATTTGTACTTTTTGAATCATTGTTGTTTTCTTAAATTTTATTTCTTTTGTATAAAACTATTTTTGCTTTCTTTTTTTCCTCCACTTTGTTTTTTCTGATTTTCCTAACTGATTACTTGTAATTTTTATTCTAAATGTCATGTTGTGAACGTCCTGAATTAATAATTTGTTATGTACTCAACGTGTCTTTTTCAAATAAATAAATAATTTGGTTACCTGGTTGTTAATTTTAATCTGAGATGCAGTTCCACATCCAAAAGCCTGTAACTTTTTCTCTACAAAATGCTGAAAAAGCAACTTCACACAGATACGAAGTTGGAAAAGGCAAGATGTATTTCATGACTTTCTCTGTTGAAACTGGATACACATGTTACACTTGCAACCAGAATTATGTTAAAGTACACTCCTTATATTTATTTTTCAAAAATCCGTCTGAAGCTAATTCCAACAATTGCTCTTCTTCAGCATGCGATATACCTTCTAGCAATGATGTTGTATTGATGTTGTATTTATGCTCGTTGCACCAGGCGCAGTTAAAGCCCGGTGCAGCGCGTACCCTCACAAAACTCTTCCCGTACCCCAGGGGGTACGCGTACCACACTTTGGGAAACACTGCAGTAGTGGATCGACCCTGGTTGATGATGATGGTGACATAATAATAAACTTACTGGAAAGATGTTATCAATATTGTAACTAGATTTCATAATCGTGATTTTTTTTATTCCTATTAGGTATTTGACATTGAAAATAGTAATTAAAATTTCTAAATTATGCCAAAAACTTGTTTGTGTTTGATAATATTTTCTTAGAAGTATTTTGATTCGCGTAATATCCACTTTGCTAGGTAACACAGATAACCTTTACAATTATTTACTGTCGAACATTCTTGAAAACAAATAAAAATATTATTTAGTTTTTTTATTATTTATTTTTTTGTTGTCAAAATGTGTTTTATTATGGCCTCAATAGGCAGAAGTTTGTTTATCGATAAAAAAACACAAACACTTGGTATATATGTTTTTGTAACCCCCCGTAGATCGGTGATACGTGATACACTACAATTTTGATACATTTCTTCCACTGATATCGTCTATTATGGTTCTAATCCAGGGTGAACTTCGTCCGTCTAAACCAAACTTCTCCAATCTACTTTATTTTACGTCTCTCTATGTCATTCGCTAACCCGCAGGGCTCATAGCTGTTTAAAGGTGGTTTGCACCAGCGTACTTAAATTCCACCTGCGTGCGAATGAGTTATAGCGTTATAGGTGGACATTGTTTTATAAATTCTTAAAATAGGGTCTGCTTAACTCATTTGGTATTCTTCCTCGTATCTAATTTATTACCACGTTTTTATTAGCTCGTATTCTTGTTTGTCCAGTACGAATTTTTTCTTGTGTGTCCACTAAATTTTTTTCTTGTTTGTCCAAGATTTGTATTGGATGATTGAAGATTTTTAACTAACTTCCCGACTAGCTAGACATTATTTGAAACTTTTAGAATATATAAGAACACGACGACAATGCATTATTTTAATACTTTTAGCCATTTTTAAGCAGACTTGAATTCATTTTCAGTTAATTCTGTTTTGTATGGAAAGTTATTTCGGAAAAAATCGTAAAAAGTAAAACACTATTATTGGTTGCTAAGGGGGTCCTAGAAACTAAATTATTAATATATACGTGCGTTACTATGGAAATCAATATGAAATGTCAAAATGACATTTCAGTATTCAATATTTATTCAGTATTTCTATCAAGTACAAAAAAAAAGTATTTATTAATACATATAATTGTCAAGTTTATATGATTCAACAGAAAATTTAAAAACGTGGTATAGGTATAAAAGTTCTTTTTATCTTGTAATTATATACATTTTTCTGTATTTACACTTTTCTACTGTTTAATAACTTTGTCATGTTGTGAACGTCTTGAATTAGTACTTTGTAATGTTCACTATACATAAAAATAACTCAAATTTAAATTTGAAAACCCTTTTGCGTTCACAACAATATAAATATATTTCAAATATTTTAATTTTGGAATATATAACAAAACCATTAAAATAAAGCAAAATGAATAATGATGTGTTAGCGTTTGATAATATAATATTAAGTTATTTTTGATAATTCTACTTTAATTTAGTATTTTAGATAAATAGATGTTTCGGGCTATAGATCCATCATCGGAAATCTCTACTGTACATAAATAACTTAATTAAAATAGAATTATTAAAAATAACCTATGGACATCATATCGACAGAAAATATATCACATACTTCAGTGGCGAAGGGTAGAGGTAGGCTGTTATGGTCCGATATAAATAGTGCATACCTACTAAACGTTGTCAGTCAAACGTATTTGTTTTCATACATAATTTTGAAAACACTTCTGAGAAAATGTATTATAACCCAGTGGCGCACCCAGGATTTAATATTGGCGGGGGCCCAAGGAAGAGAATGTAAATTAGTCCTATAGGCTCTTTTTCTTCTTCACAGCCTAATTTCTCGTTTATCGGTCTTTTGTCTATTGCACTCGGTGTACCTACACCATGGTCCCCACATCCTGAAACGGGCCCTCAGGCTAAGATATGTTGGGCCCCCCTACCTACCGCTAAGATTGGAGGCAGTGTGCAACACTACATTAACGTTTTTCATATTGTGTTTTAGTTCAAATTAAGGGTAGGTACTTATACAGTGAATTATTGGCGATTTTTAATACATCTACTTTAATAATGGAGCTGTCGAGTATCGACACATAATTAATCAAAAAATATATTGCACAATTATATAAGTAATTGAAAATGTTCATAGCCATGAAGTATAATAGCGCCGCAGGCGACTTTTTTTTACTATTAAAGGTAGTGTTTTTATTTGTCTAAGACCAATGGTATAGCTTATTGGCTTTCAATTTCAATGTTTAAAATCATTCTGATAATTTTCATTTTTGGGGGGTGCCAGGGCCCCTTGGCTCCCCCCCTGGGTGCGCCACTGTTATAACCAATAGAAAAAAGTAAGCAGGAATCGAACCTGCATCTCTTGGGTTTCGCGCACATTGAATTAAGACTACAATGTGTGCATAGTGTTTGCTATTTTTTTTTTAATTCAATTAAACCATTTCTAATCCAAGCCATAGTAGATAATATCCACAAAATATTCGTTTATCTCTAAAATACGAGTATCTAAAATTATGCCATAGTTATAGATATTTTATAGATATAAGAATATTTTTTATCGTTTATGGTTTGTTGTTGTAGGCTCGGCTTAATGAATTTTACTATCTGTAATATATATGGTTGGATGGAGGGATGGTTTCCAATCCTGGTGTCCTAATGAATTTGAATTCCATGCGCCTGTCAATTACCCACGTGGTCGCAGTCATGATTTATTCTGGATTGGAACCGTTTCCTCGTGTCAAGCCTATCAGGCACCATAAGCGAGGGGTGCAAGACTAGTAAATGCGCTCCCTAAAGACATAAGCGTCAATTACATTGAGCTTTTTTACGAGCTGCTTATTGGCGAATTTAAAAGCGGGCGGTTCAGCTACTGCGACTTCATGATTACACACAAAACTTTCCATTCGCTGATAAGCCACAAGTCAGCGAGCGATTTTGACAGAACGTAGTTCGTTTTTTTACCGGGAGGTCGCTACGCTCCATAACAATGTTTCCATTAAACGTCAAAAATGTAAATTTCAAAATGAGTAGTTCGTTTTTCCACCGCCATCGCTCTACTGCGCAGACGCAGTAAGCCCACACGCCGGCGTGTAGTGTGAAAAGTTGACCGGCTTTCAACTTTTCTAGGTGGAGTGTTTACAACCTGCTTATTAGCTTATTCGATGATTACACTGGGCGAATTTACAGGCAGATTATAAATTTGCCAATAATCAGCTCATAAAAAAGCTCAATGTAATTGACGCTATAGACATTTTCAATGATGACCTTTGCATTTTATTTTTGAAACTGTATTTGTCTGTATAAAATTGTATTTTTTTTCGTTCTCAAAAATTATATTTTTCTTTATTAAATTGTACTTAAGTATGTTTTGATTAATTTTTTTTTTTTTTGTTATTATTATTGTTATTATATATATATTTCTTTTTCTATATTCTCTTCTCTCTTGTGAGGGTAATGTTTGACTTATAATGTAAATCTCATGTTGTGTACGTCTTGAATTTAGATTTGTTATGTCCACAATGTTTTGTATTCTTAAATAAATAAATAAATAAATATGTATTCTTAACTCAACGAAAAAATTAGTATGACTGAAAAAGCCCAAAGCATACCGAAACTGTTATGGTTTTGGTTTAGCGAGGGTTCAATTGAATTTTAAAAAACTAACAAGGACCATCTGCAAATTGTATTCTCAGTTCGAAATGAAAAAAATAAGTATGATATACCACCGCCTACCTTCACCGTTCGCCGCCGATGTCGAGTGCCGACAGCTCAATAATTCAAGTGGTTTTATTTAAAAATACAATAAATCAGTAAAATACACGGAATACCTTTAATCTTACCTCGCGAAACAATCAGGTTTCACAGCATACCACCTGGGAAACGTAGCAAAAAAACGCAGTTCCAACCTTAGCGATAGGTAGGAGGCCCGCCAAAGATCGTGATGTGAGGTCATGGTAAACTTATTATGTTAAAAACAGGGAAATAAATTTGTACGAAAAGATGTTTTTTTTACATTCATTTAAAGACCTCGGATTTTTTTTAAATTATTGACTAAACTAGAAAATCGCTGAAAAGACCCTTCATAAATTATAATATTATTATAAAATTAATTCCGATCAAACATTTCTAGCGTTGCAATGAACCGTGTTTATCACTGTGAAAAATATTCCCGAAGTATATATAATATTTATTTATTTAAAACAGACACGTCACAACATGACATTTAGAATAAAAAGTACAAGTAATCAAGGTAGAGAAAAAAAACAAAGCAAAAAATAGTAAAGAACTAGAAAGAAGAACTAAAACTGTAGAAGAACTGTAGAAGAACTAAAAATAGAAAAACAACAATAATTCAAAAAAAAAAATACAAATTAAACAATAAAATGGAATTTAAAAAACAGAATATACCTATAATGGATCGCCAAAAATATTTATATCTCTAGGGAGTTCATTGACCAGCCGCACAGCCCTCTCTGTTGGTGCCTGATGAGCCTGACATGAGGAAACAGCTTTCACCCAAAATAGGTCATGGCTGCGACCATGCATGTAATTGACGGGTGCATACAATTCTAATTTTCTAGAATATCGGGATTGAAAACTATACCACGTGAAATCAGGGAAAAATGCTTTAAGAGCAGAAGTGACATACGAGCTTCAAGAAAACTTTCCGATGGTTTTTATGTATTAATTCTCTGGACGTATTAATTCGTATTGGTTTAACATAATATATTATCATCAAAATAAATTACCACTAAATCCTATTACGACTTGTATAATTCTATTATTTAAATTGACAATCAATAGTTCGTTACGTAAGCTATTATTTTTAAGTTTTTTATAGAAAAATAGGTAGCGGTATTCAATTAACTTCCTACGAGAGACTTTGTTGTGATGTGAGATAAGTTTTGTTTTATTTCGGCCATCTCTGACCCCTGTTACTTAACTGTGCCATACTTTTTAATATTTGTGATAAGGAGATGAAACAGGGTTGCCAAAAAAATGTAAATTCAAATTATAAATGGTACATATGTATTATGCTGTCTTGATTTTATATGCACACGAAGAAAATAAAAATATACACAATAGTATTATAATATTCCTCTTAACATGCTAGAAAACTCAAACCTTCGCACTAATCCACCAGTTCCTCACCGGCCATGGCAACTTTGCCGCCAAACTCCACGAGTTTGACTTGATAGTAGATGGGCCAGGTTATACCTGCGAGCATGACCACCAAGATGTTGAACACATCCTCTGGGATTTCCCGCTTATAGAATAGCCTGAACGAGCGGAGCTGTTTGCCAGGGTCCGTCTTCACATGGGGCCAATTGGCCACGCGGATTGATATCAACTGAGGCCAACTTTGCGGTATTCGAGATATTTGCAGCTTCGTATAGAGAGCAAGATAGTCCCGACTCCTCTGTAGACTCATCCATTTCAACTCGTGACACTCAGTATGCGGATACATAGGGCGCTTAACGTCAGCGGACAGCAGAGCCAGTCCAAAGAGATTTTTTTTCCTTTCTTAACTTTCTTCTTTAAGCACCACGGTGCATAGTCGTAGTATCAGTCTCATGCGGCTTCGTTTTGGGATGGAATGAGCACTTAAAATCACTTCTTTCAAACACGTTTATAGCGTCATGGAAGGCGGTCGTGCATATCCACGGCTGTACATACATGACGGATGGTGGTGACAAAACAAAGTCTTACAGCCAGTCAGCTTAGTCTTATAAGCTCAGACCATTTTGATCATACAGGTCATCTATTTTGAGCTAAGCATCTTGCACTATATAAATTCATTTCTAGTGATAAGTATGGTTTCTAGTTGTCAAATGTGATACCTACTTGATCTGAACTAATTCTTTGGCAAGTTCATCTAGTTATTTGGTCGAGCGAGTCATCTTATCTTGTTAATCTGTTTTTGCGCACCGTTTGAAGTATTCTCTGTTATTGTTGATTATTCTCTGTGAACTCTGAATATGTATTAAAACCGGACGTGTTTATATTTTATAAACAAACTATAACTGGCGACCAACGTGGGACCGAAGTGTTTCTATGTTATAAATAAATAAAAAAACATCCTATAATCATATTATTATTCTATCGTAAAATGAGAATGTACCTAGTAATTACAATATTTCAGTAATTTGGTATAAATGAATTGATTTCTATAGATTACCTAAGTCAGAAAACTTAATTGATATACTTTCACTAAGTGAGTCGTAGAGATTCCATACAATTTAAGTTATTTACTCATTTACTCATCAATATAAATAATATCATAATATTAATTGAAAACAACAAAAATATGTAATTTTGATTTCAAAAGCAAATAAGGGAAATTAAAGAGAGTAGTAACACCACTGACATCAATGAGTCATGAAAACTCTACCTAGTGAATTAAAAAGACCATTATATCAAACTAGAAAAACAATTCCAAAGAATTCCCGTCAGGAAATTCCCGAAACCCAACTCTAGATACTTGTAGTTTTTGGATGTCTCTTAATATTAAGGGTTCACAAGGATTCATAGCTCGCTTCAATGGAAACTTTAGGCACAATATAGGAGGTCACAAGATAGGTACCCAAATGCTTTCCATAGTTCTACGAGCAATCTCGTCATAAATACCTATAAAAATTGGTAACACATCAACGGGATAATTTTACTAATCAGTTATTATGTTTAACATTATTGATTTGATTACTAAGAATAGTGATGTATCACATTCATGTATCAGTTTCATGTATGTGTAAAATGCAGTCAAGTTATGGGGGAAAAACGAGTGATGACAGTTATGTCTTTGTTTATTAATAAATACTTACCTACTTGATGATGAAAACACATCGATGAATGTAATCATAGTATGCGACTATTAATAAAAAATTGTTACAAATATTTCCACAATAGGTAAACAATACCAGGAAATTAAATATAGCTGATATTGATCGATATATTGTTATTTAATGCTATTCAAACTGTGTGCCGTTGGTTGTTCAAAAACATAATTGTTACATTAGTGGCGAAGACTCCTTACTATGCGATTATTGTGATTGCTATATTAAGGCTATACTTCAGCTGGGGCACGGTTTAAAACTCTAAAACGACGCGTGCAGAACAAAACATAATTCGTCATAAAAATTCAACATGCGTCCGTAAAATAAAATAAATAAACAGAAAAGTTTGCAAACCACTGATTTAAATAATAAAATTAATAACAATACTATAGTACCTAATAATGTATTTAATAAATTTATGTACAAGCATATTCATAATATATAATAAAACATTTTCTGTCAATATAATATGAAATTCTTTATACTATTATCATACATGAACAAATTATTTTGTATATAAATATATTGATCTGAAATAAACATGGTTGAACTTCTTGTAACTGAGGCAATAAACAACAATATTACATAATATATTAAATGCGTAGAAGAATTGTAATTGAACATAAAGGAAT
The DNA here is from genome assembly GCF_057557595.1 of Rhyacophila brunnea. NCBI lineage: Eukaryota > Metazoa > Arthropoda > Insecta > Trichoptera > Rhyacophilidae > Rhyacophila > Rhyacophila brunnea. Next base: position 8,805,375 of record NW_028232816.1, on the reverse strand, counting down.
TCTTTAGCTGAATGTGTGAAGATAATTGAACTGGATCAGTGTTTTTTAGCCTGTGTGGCGTGAGTATTCTATTAGTGTACGTATACGAAGCATATTAACATACCTAATATATATATACAGTAAAAAAACAAGTATAATGACGTTTGGTTCTAAAATAAAATGTCATTAATTATTGGAAACATAATCACCGAACTAGTCATAATTATAAGAGTGATATAGGCAAGGTATCTGGTCTATGGCTGAAACTCCTCTGGGAACGGGCATAAATTTTACATGACTTTAAGATGTGCTTCATGAACTGAATCTCACTAAGATCGCAAGATAGGGACTCTTTCAAGCCCAGCTATGAATCAAATAAGTATATTACATGGAATGCCTACACTGGATTCCTTTCAGATAAACGATATATTTGCATATAAATCTAAAGCTAGGAAAATTCCCAGGAGACCCGTAGTTAGAAGGGAGTTCCTCACGCCAGCTGGTATTTGCTTGCTTACTCTCAGACTAAAGCAGCTTCTCTTATGTACTCCAGAAAGGATTCCTCGAGAGAATACGTTTCGTTGGTGGAGAGTGGAGACGTTATTACAGCATAGAGCAGGAATATTTCGTTGCTTAAAATATACTCCGTCAATATGGTCATGTTTCGCTTTGTCTTTGGTAGAATTATCCCTGACAACACATTCAAATTTTATTTATTTTTAAATAATGTAGTGAACATTACAAATTATTAATTTAAGACATTGAAAATATGACATTTAGAAACAAAGAAATATTATAAAAACAGCATTATAATATAAAAAAGAAATATATCAGTATTAAGTTAATTAAATAGTAGAAAAGTGTAAATTCAAAAAAATGGAAGTAGACCGAATGAGCTAAGCAGATCCTAATTTAAGAATTTGTAAAACACTACCCACTTATTCTGCCATTTTAAGGAAGAAGGCAGTAACTGATTCTCACATACTTTCGAGATAAATGACATAATGTGTTTTTTTTTTCAAACTTTAGTACTATGAATTAATAAAAGACGGTGATAGTTTTTATTTATAGGATGTTAAAATACAAACAAAGTAATAATAAACAAGCAGTAACTGCAATGAATAGGTGCAATTACTGCTGTTTTGCTAAAAAAATTATATTATTTTAGAAGATGTCTATTTTTTTTTATTTTTTTTGGATTTTAACGGTATTTTAGTGATAATACTGATTTTAAAGTGAACAGAATATAAAGCTTTCAAAATTACTTAACGGATGGTATTCATAACTCAATTTCACAAATTTTGTGAGTTACTGCTTTCTTCATTGGAAGGGCAGTATTATACTTATCCTCACGTAGGTGGAATATGTCAATATCCGAAGTGATTTGGTTGAACAGAGTTAGAGCCCGAGCGACGTAGATGATAGGGTGCCACCAATAATAAGCATGTCTGCGTTACATTATTATGTCAACATTTTTGCCATGCAACTAACCATATAACCAACACAAAGGAAAAAATACAATTGGTAATAAATATTATTAATTAAAATAATTTATAATATCATGTTAATAATAATTGTAAGTGGTGACCCTAGCGCGAAATATATTATTAACTCTTGACCAGGCATTGTAAGATAATAGATTTTGTATTCGCAATCTGTGTGATGTTTCGTAAAATGAGGAATAATAATAACTCGGGTATATAAGCCCCCGGACTGACCGATTAAAAGTATAGTCTCTCAGTTTTCTGATCAGAACACAACAAATCCCAAAATGGCCAAATTCTTCGTAAGTGCCTTTTAATTATTAACTAATTAATAAATTATTACTTGAGAGAAAGCAAACTAAATAATAATATATTTATTTACTGATAACATATCAATCATGATTATACCTTTAATGTACAATTATTATTGAAATATAATATGTTCATTTAAAATTATAGTAACTATAATAATTATATTACATTTTAACAACATAGAAAAAAATCTTGATAATAATTTGAAAGTCGAAATAGCAATCGTGTCATTAGTATAATTTTTAATATAAATAATTCTTCTTATTCACTAACTTTACTGTTATTAAGAATCATAGTATTGCTTGTAAATTCCTTTTATTTTAAAATGATATTTAAGACTGAATTTAAGATTGTTTTATTACAATATCTAATGGTAAATTGTTGTATATTTTCCAATTGATGTAGTATTTTCATTCAGTAATATAATATTGTCTGAATTTAGTCCTAATTTAATTGATATAAATATGCAAGATTTATCAAAAATATTAATCTTTAATTAATCAATTTAACACTCTTAACCGTTTAATTTTTATTTTATAATAATATCTAAGATATTAATTATTATGTAGTTCGCTTAATTTTTCACTTAAAACATATTGAAAACACAATATAAACCTAAATGCTTGGTCTCATTGTTAAAATATTTACGTTTGCATTTCTCATAGCAAAATAAAGCGGATAAATTCATAATAAACATTCTTTTATACTATAAAATAAATCATTGTTTATTAAAGACGTAAAAAATGGAGCGAGTAAGAATTGATGACACATCTTTAACTTTTACATTCAACAATATGTACATACTTACAATCAAACACAAGTTACTATGTCAAGTATAATATATGCTGGGTATTAGAGTATACGTTTTATTAATTTTCACTGATATGCCTCTTTGCCTGATTACCTCGTATAAAATAAAATCAAACGATATTTGCTTGTATTAATATAATATGTGGTAATAAATAAATTAACAGATAATATATTATGTAAAAAATATATTTTAGAATATATTACCTACATCATTTTCGTCCTAGAGCCAGAGGGCAAAGTTATGAAGTATATACTTTAATAATTCTTATGTGATTTTTTTTATTACAGTTCTTCTTCTTCGCCGCCTTCCTGGCTCTTGCCGCTTTCGTCACCGCCGATCCCTACGGAGGACGCAAGGAGCACCATGGTGAGTACCAATTTAACATTATTTTACACCGCTAATCTTACCTGTTTAGTAACGGCTCGGTCTAATAATATAATAAACAAATATATTTACCATAAAATTTGTCCGCGTCATACTATTCAAAAAAAATATGAAATAAAAACTGGTATTTCTACAACGTGTTTGTTGTTGACTAGTTTCATGCTTTTGAAGTTTGTATAAATTAATAATATTATATCATAATCTGACTGTACGTGTATTAGACATAATAATAATACTTAGGTATATGTTGCGAATCGAAAATTTAATGATCAGATTTCTATCACATATTTATACTACGCGGTTAATATTCTGTTGAAGTGCCCGATATTAAATTTATTCAGGGAAAATTTACATAATTACATAAAGACAAAAAGATGTGTATGAATTGAAATTTTGTTATTTTTGTCATTTTCAAACATTTTTTTAATGAAAGAAGGCATTAACATCACTCTAACCAATTAATACAATTAAATAAAATTATCTTATTGGTCACGTAACCTAATTTTCCTCAATACATTTCTATGAGATTAAACGATAAAATGATCAATCATTCAATTGCAATGTTAAATTCTTCGTTATGTTGATTATATATTACTTAGTAGGTTTTCTTATTTAAATTATAAAAATGTGAGTCAACATCTTTTGAAACGATATGACTCAAATAATGTATAAATATCCTTATGACTAGGTTGTTGTTGAAAAACACGTTAAGTGCCTTCAATAATATGTTATATTATGCAATGAAAATAAATAATAAAATTACCACTCACATTTTATTGTACACAAAAATAACAAAACTAGATTTATTGTTGTGTTTTAAATTATGATAAATTTATAATTATATTTAATTGTATGCTAATTTTCTACACGATATTATGAGAGTGATCTTAATAAATCAAAGCAACCCATAACGTTACCATAAAATAATCTACGTATTTATATAACGTTTTATTTCTGAGTATCAATTAAGAACTCTGTTACATGCGTAGTACCTATTTGAACTTCAATATTTCTCGTTGTCCTTCATTAATAATTATTCACCAATCCAGTGGCGTTTAGCATTCCCTTTTAAGATACTATATTGGCATTTTTTTCAGTGATTGTTTTAAATGATACCTATTTATAAAAAAACGTATAGTTATCATGTTTTTTGATTCTCACCAACAAAAAATAGTATTTGCGACGGAACAATCGTCAATAATTATATATATTTTATATTGAAACGAGTATTACTCTGATGAGTACACTGATGGCTTGCTTTTTCCTCCACCACCCACCACGTTTCCACACCCGTTACGAACGTTACGCGATCTTCAAATTTGTACCGAAAGTGTCCCAGAAGGAACTTCCCAAGACCTTTATTGGTGTGCACTAGAGTGTGCGTAATTCCTACTTAGATATAATGTATTACGGTCAATTCTTGATGAGAAAAGACCTCGCTCGCCGTAAAATGCCGCAAGCTTTTTAAAGGCTGTGAAAATTTCACTCGTAAATCCCAAGTTGCAATGGCCGACCGGTCCAACTGAGGGTTGGACCAACTTGATAAGTTTTTCCCTTTCAACCGACATACTATGGGGACACTCCCAGAGAGATTCTATTAATACTGATTACTCCTTGGATTGAATAGAGTAATCAAGAATTATAATAAATAAATAAATCATGGTAGTTAGATAAAATGTTTTTTTCTTCTCTTCAGACCAAGGACACTCCGCCGGACACGGACACGATGCCGGACACGGAGGTCACGATGCCGGACACGGAGGACATGATGCCGGACACGGAAACCTTGGCCATGATGGACATGGAACTGCTGGACATGGACATGATGCCGGACACGGAGGAACTGGACACCATGGAGAGCACCACGGTGATGGACATGGAGCTCATCATTATTAATTTCAGAAATTAATAAAAAATCCTAGTTCATAGTTTCACACGCTGTACACTGATAAGCACCGGTTCATCAATGGATCTCCACTAAAATGTATGTATGAGTGACATATTTTTGCATTGGATTGTTACTTCCCTGAACACTAACTGAGAAAATATAAAAAAAATACAAAAAAATATGTTATTTTATTTTGATTTGAAAATGAATTTACACAACAACACACCTTCCACAAACTCTTCTTCATTGACGCCATCCTCGTAATGATCACTCAATATTCCTGAATTCAGGATTGGATTCTTCTTCCTTTCCTATCTTCTGCAAGCCATGTCATTGATACTATGGATTGCAATACCGAATGAAAGTAGCTATACCGGTATTCGTAAAATAATAAGAAAAAAACATAAGTATGTATCTACCAATAAATATAATATTTGTAAAAATATCTTTAAAATACTAATATAATAATTAGCATAACGTGTCATTGCTGGTCAGAAAGGACGATAAAATGCCACGGAAGTAAACCATACATCGCGTATAACAAAAAATTACAGTCATATTAAGTCTTTTGTTTTAGTAATTAATACATTTTGTTTCCACTGTCAATATCGAATATATCGGTATTGTTTGATTTTTAAAACCGGTATTTCGGTATCGAAAAATACTGGAATACCGATATTGCAATCCTTAATTTTATTGATACTATGGGTAGTTTCAATGGATTTCTTCGCCTGGTTACTTCACCTCTTTTAGAATTTTGTCCTTTTGCCTGCCCAAAACAAGTTTCAAGACTGCCTCAGCAAATAGTAATATGAATTTCATAAAACGACGCAATTTACAAAACCATATTAAGACTTCTAATCGAGTCAAATAATTTGACTAGCGATAGCCCACTACTTCGTCTGCGTAAAATAGATATACAGAATAAAGACAGACTCATTCGGTTTGATTTTTTTCAAATCGATGAGTTAGGTTGGCACACCCCACATCACCACTCCATAGCTGCTATTTTACCACGCTACGTACACGTGATCAATTATTGCAAGTGGTTTATTCGACAATGTTTGGGTGTAGGCACGTGCCTCTATACTACGTTATCTCACTATTCCACTTCTGCTATATGACTATCTAGTGCGCTGCTTTTAGAAATTTATTTTTATCATTTAACTTTTAAAATACCCATCGAGATAAAAAAAATAGTAAAGCGGTGTTGAAAATGTACTTGTTGTGCATTAATTTTTGGGCTATTATGGAACAATCAAAGAAACAGACAAAAAACATTTTTTTTCTTTTTTTAAATAACAATTTTAAAAAAGAAAATATTTAGTGTTCAAATAATATGTGGAAATGGTCAAAACCCTGATAATAAACAAATTAATATTTCAACTGTATTTATTTATTTTAAAACACATTGAACACATAACAAATTATTAATTCAAGACGTTCACAACATGACATTTAGAATAAAAAGTACAGGAAAATCAACTTAGTAAAGAAAAAAAAACAAAGCAAATAATAGTTTTAAAGAAAAGAAATAAAATTTAAAAAAATCGGTGTGTGTACTTATGTACTCGCGTTAGAAGTTATACTTCTTTGGCATAACAAAACAAAAACAAAACTTGTTATAACCTAGATTCTTGACTAGCTCTTAATTATCTTGTTAAATTACACACTCAAGAAAAAGGGCCGCTTATTGGAGCACCGTTGATTTATTTCTATACTCTTTAGCTTATATTACTAAATAATATAATTATTTCACATTTTTTTTATTTTTAAAGTTACAACTGTCACTCTGACGTTTAATCGTTTGTTTTGGAAAGGAATTGCAATTGGCTGACAATAATAAATTGGTTGCCTAGGCAACGGAGCAATTCTACTATCAAATTTTCGTTTTTATACAGCTGATTGATTCGCAGCTAACTTCATATTGTTGATTACTTTCGTAACGTTGTGCGTGCGCAGCTTTCAATTTCACTTTCTACCAAATGCCCCAAAAGAAGTATAACTTAAAAAAAAATACAAACTTAACAATAAAATAGATACATAAATAAGATTTAGTCGACACTGATAGAATGAGCATATAACGCTTACATATATAACGATGACAGATTTATGATGTGCTTACTTATTTTGAGATCATAATTATTGTACACATCGATTCAATATATAATATAATATATACATTATTATAATATATTCTCTATAATAATGAAATGTTCAAAGTCAGTAAATTATCTCGAAAAGTAAAACGATGATTTCCACTTTTTGCATTATTATATGCAAACCAAGCATAATTATTATTAATCTATTGATATGTTTCGGATTGTATGATTTTTTTTGGTTGTAGGTATGGGGGCCCCATGCTTGGAACTCCAGAAAAAGTTGAAACTCTACTAAATCAGTACCAAAAATGTAATACTTATATAAGATGTAAAAATAATATATTTATTGGTTAAGTAGTTTTTGAGTTTTAACCGAATAAATGAAAACTGGTCGGAACAGTGCGTTATATAAAAAATATAGATATAAAAGTATACAATATAGAATAGGTAGTATAGATTCTATAAACTATTTTTTATTCAACGAATAATTCACAAGATTTAGGTTAATCTAGAAAAATAGTTGAACGATATGCGCATTTTTTATATTTCTACCTAGAAGCCGACCATGGGCATGAGGAATTTTTGGGTAAGTATTACTGATAGGCAGCATGATAGCAAGCATCATTGACAAAAAAAATATATTCTTCGATAGAGGTTATAGTGAACCAGTGGCGAAGGGAGAAATCTGGAAAGAGATCTGGCTATGGGGTTCTGAGAAAAACACTACCAAGTACACTTGTCAGGTATACTTACGGGAAATAAAAAGATAAGTATTTCATGTAACAACTAATACGATATTACTATTAATGACAAGAACACACTAATTCGATGAAATTTTAATAATTAACTTAGGGATTGAAATATTGAATGAATATATCAATACCGGTATTTCGGTATTTCTTATTAAATACCGGTTAATACCGGTATTCGACAAAACATACTGTAAAAAATAAAAGAAGTACCTACCTATCAATAAAAATAGCTATTAAAATCTATTGACACTTATAAACACTTCTTTATAGGACCCTAAAGAACCTACCTACATTTATTATGTTGACCTTTATAAATATGTATAGATCATAACATATCTGTTCTGGCAGAACATACTAACTGGAGAATACTAGTTTTGAGTAATTTGACTTTAAAGTTGTTAAAATGTTTGAAATAATGGTAAGTGTGAGTTTCTATCATGTGAGTTTATTAAGTAATCGTAAAAAGGATAACTTTAAAATAAAGATTGCTTATTTATTAAGAAGGTTTCCAGACGGTAAAGTTTGAAATAAGGAACATTTTGGAACTAACTCAATATTTCATTTTTTCGAATAAGTTTCTTCTGCCAGAACCAAGGCCTGAACAAAAACGATGCATGAGTGCGAGTGAGAAAGTATTCGGCACCCTTATAATCTCTGCGACACGCGCTAGAGTAAGATAAAAGGTCTACAATTTTTAAGTTGGTTTCCAAAAATATCGCCGGTAAATCGTGCTGAATCGCTTCACGTAGCGTGTTGTTCGTGTTGCTAAATTTGCTATTTTTTGTGTTAAACATAAAGTCAGTGGTAAATATTTTTAGTTAATTAAGTAGGAAAGGTGGTTCTGCATTTTGTATTAAAATATGGTAGCCGTACTGATAAGCAAGAAGATGGTATTACGTTTCATAGGTAAGTTGATACATGTTCGTGGCAATTTATTTGTATATTATTATTTATTTTAATATCAGTGACCTAGTGTTTCTTTAAAATAACTTAAATTATGGATATATTTACCTAATTGGTTGCATTTTGACCGCTTAAAAATACTATATAACGTAAAAAAACAGAAAATTATATTTTAATTCTGAGCGTCTAGTGCGAGCACTTTGGGCGAGCACTAGCGAAATGGTCTATGGTCTTGAACATTTATAGGCGAATGCGTTCGCTCGCCCACAAACCAAACGCACGGCACGTAGCTTCATTTAGCAATGCAACGGGTGGCGTCTATATGTATCTATAGTCTATGGCCAGAACAGTGACGATAATATTTTAGAACTGTTAATTTTTACAAATACCATCCAAGTATATCTCCAGGTACAGGAAAATCTGTCTCAAATTCAATGTTTGTTGGATGTACTATCAACGTTGGATCAATAGTTATAGAATAATTGGAAATATTTGCCACGAATATTTTCTTTTTCGAAATATGTTAATTCATCATATGTATATTAAATTTGAGGAATTTTGTTTTATTGTTATTTAATATTTGTTAGTTTCACTCAATATATTATTTGCGTTTTAGCAGCATTAATCTTATACACTAAAAAGTGCCTACAATAAGTAATGAAAAAATAACATTAAATTCATTTTCAAAAAACATCAACGTGTATATTTTCTCAATACCAAAAATACCGGGATTTTTGAAATCGGTATTTCGGTATCGATAAATAATTGAATACTGGTTTCGAGATACCAGTATTGCAATCCTTAAGCTCACTGACAACATCATATTTATTTGAGTGTAGTTTAATTAAGTATTTTCTTAAACAATCATGCATATCAAAAATCATTAGATACAGATAATTTAAAATTTAAAAACAAATTATATTTACATGTAAGTATATGTGATTAAATGCAATAGATTTTTTTTAAATTATCTCATTATTAATTAGATATTTTGGACAAAGATGAAGTCATAATAATATTACAATCGTATAATGCGCAAGGGTTTTAGATTTCGCGATCGGAGCCTGCCGTATTACATACTTTGCGATAGACAGTCCGAAGTCACGTGACGTTAATAAAATTCATACAAAAAAACATCACCATTCCGGGAAGAATAATCCGATAAATACGTTAAAGACAGGTGGCGCGCTGTGGCATATTTTTTTTAAATCTTTGCCAGATTATTCTGTAATCTGTATTATTTATAATACATTCCTACATATACCTACGACAGATGCCATTTGTTAATAAAACTATTTTAGGTAGGCTTTTCATAATCGCCTAGCAAGGATTCTTTGCCACTGTAGTAAACTCCGTGATTGGAGTACCAGAAAAATAAGAAATGCCACAAAGTTGGTATACGTAATGTGATCTATTAGGTGTACAAGCTCTGAGTTAAATATATAAAGAGCACGATACACGAGTAGATATTACAATATATTAATTATAGTATATGTTATTAAAATGAAATATCCAAGATAATGAAAACTACCTAAACACTTATTCGCTAATACGGGTAAAACGTCAATTACACTGAGCTTATTTACTAGCTGTTTGTTGGCGAATTTATAATCTGCTTGTAAAGTTGCCCAGTGTAATCATCGAACAAGCTAACAAGCAAGTTGTAAACACTCTACCGAGGAAAGTTGAAAGCCGGTCAACTTTACACGCTACACGCCGGCGTGTGGGCCTACTGCGTTTGCGCAGTAGAGCGCACTAGCAACCTCCCGGTAAAAAAAACGAACTACGTTCTGTCAAAATAGTCGCTGGCTTGTGGTTTCTCAGCGAATGGAAAGATTTGGGTGTAATTATCAAATCTCAGTAGCTGAATTGCCCGCTTTTAAATTTGCCAAAAAACAGCCCGTAAAGATGCTCAATGTAATTGACGCTTAACATAGATAGTGCAAAAGTATTTGAGCTATCTGTGTGTTGCCTAATGTAGGGTTTTTGCTTAAGGAATGACATAATATCTAGTTTTAACGACCCAGTCTTGGTGTCTCAGCTAACGATTTTTTTGAGCTTATAAATTATTTAAGTATATTTTTTTTATATTTACATTTCTTAATAAATTATGATAAGCAATTATCGTTAAAATTAATGAGGTTGCTAGTAACTTGTTGCCAATGTGAACACTGCATAATATTGACAAAATTCAAATTATTAAGGTAACCGTACTGATATATTCAATATCCTTCCCTCGAAGAATTTTGTAACAAGGAACGTGGACGAACATAAATAAAATATTATAAATAACAATAATCAACTTATTAATTGAAGGTTATTTTAATCCTCAGTTGACATTTGCATTATTGGATACTTACCATATTTTTTTAGTTATAACAATGTCTTATTGAAGAATGCCCGTTAGGCAGTGGGGTCTAGGACGATTTGGCACCGCGAACTGGCCTCCGCCGATTGGCTTCCGGTAATTGGCCGCCGGTACAATCGGACGCCGGCCCAATTGGACGCCGACCCAATTCGACGCCGACCCAACTGGCCTCCGGGAGATTGGACGCCGCACAGTTGAATTAAATGCGCAAAGGAATAGACGTACGTTACGATTTGTTGGAGTAAATAAGCAAGTCAGTTTAATATGCATCTATCTTTTCAGTAGGTGTACCTTATACATTTTGCGCTTGACACATTTTTAATATAGATTGAGAAAAATTATTATGCCTGATGATGTTTATTAAAAGAAAATAATTCTTCCCTCGCTAAAACTTAAAGATGTGCATAATCAATTAATTTATTGTCTATACATGGGTACTTATTTATATTTACAACAAATATTTAAAATAATGTTAGATGTTAGAATGAAAATTACATTATATTTCAGCGTTTTATCGACTTAATATTATAATAAAGCTTAGACATGTATATTATTATGCATAAATGCGTATTTTAAGATAGTATGAAATTACAAACAAAATATTAAGTAAGTTATCTGCTAAGTATAAATGTTTTAGTAGTTTGATTGATAAACTACTTAGGTACTGGGTGCCGGACGAAATCTCGAAGGCCGAAATCCCGAAAGCCTAAATCCCGAAAGCCGAAATCCCGAATATCGAAATCCCGAATGGCCGGAATCCCGAAAAATAAAAAAAATACAAACATCAATAATTGCGCAATTTTTGCAAGAGACACAAAAACCCATTTTTTGTGGAAATATAAAAAAAATGTAAAATACAAACACCAATAATTGCGCAATCGTGAATTGCGCAATTTTTGTAAGATGCACAAAATCCATTCGTTCTACAAAATGGTCTCTCTTGAAAAAAATTGCGCAATCAGAAAAACTCATTTTCCGAAAAAATGGGATTTGTCTCTCTTACAAAAATTGCGCTCACGATTGCGCAATTATGATATGTTTGTATTTTACATTTTTTATATTTCCACAAAAAATGGGTTTTTGTCTCTCTTGCAAAAATTGCGCAATTATTGATGTTTGTATTTTTTCATTTTTCGGGATTTCGGCCATTCGGGATTTCAGCATTCGGGATTTCGGCCTTCGGGATTTCATCCGGCATACAGTACCTAAGTAGTTTATCAATCAAACTACTGAAACATTTATACTTAGCAGATAACTTACTTAATATTTTGTTTGTAATTTCATACTATCTTAAAATACGCATTTATGCATAATAATATACATATTTAAGCTTTATTATAATATTAAGTCGATAAAACGCTGAAATATAATGTAATTTTCATTCTAACATCTAACATTATTTTAAATATTTGTTGTAAATATAAATAAGTACCCATGTATAGACAATAAATTAATTGATTATGCACATCTTTAAGCTTTAGCGAGGGAAGAATTATTTTCTTTTAATAAACATCATCAGGCATAATAATTTTTCTCAATCTATATTAAAAATGTGTCAAGCGCAAAATGTATAAGGTACACCTACTGAGAAGATAGAAGCATATTAAACTGACTTGCTTATTTACTCCAACAAATCGTAACGTACGTCTATTCCTTTGCGCATTTAATTCAACTGTGCGGCGTCCAATCTCCCGGAGGCCAGTTGGGTCGGCGTCGAATTGGGTCGGCGTCCAATTGGGCCAGCGTCCGATTGTACCAGCGGCCAATTACCGGAGGCCAATCGGCGGAGGCCAGTTCGCGGTGCCAAATCGTCCCATTCCCTAGGCAGTGACGAAAGGTGAAATTAGACTGTAAAGATTGGACATAATGTTTTCATTTATATTGTGTTGAACAGTTTTTTTTAATTCAATTGAACCCTGGCTAGCCAAACCATAATTGATAAAAAAATATTCTTCTTTCTATAAAATATATTTAAAACTATACAAACAAATCATAAATTTACATATTTTACAGATATAAGAATATTTTTTGTCTATTATGGTTTGTTAGGCGTAAGCAAAATTGATTAATTATATATTATTAAAGGCTTAATTGAATTTAAAAATTGCCAATGCCATCTGCAATTTATATTAGTATTAATAATTCAATGAAAACAATTTAAGTATGAATGAAAAGATGTACACTATTTTAGTTAAATCTGAACAGCAAACCTAGATTATTATGGTTTGTTTAGACAGAGTTTAATTGAATTTTAAAAATTAACTAACACCATAATCACTGCAATTTGTATTCTTAATTCAATGAAAACTAATAACGTGACTGACAAAGTTTAGTGTGCACTGTTTATGTCCGATATAAGCAACCTACCTCCGGTCGTCACCCTGCGTCACTGTCTACTAGTATAACCCCGAGTAAATTGGATATTTTCTCGATTAAATATATGAAAATATCTAATATTAAAAAAACCAAAATGATAATATTTTGGTGAAAATCATATCTATAACATATATGTTCATTATAATACTTGTAGCATGATGATCTATAAGGGGTGTAATTGTTATTTATTTGTCAACTACCCCCGATATTATTTTATATTCAGACGGTTGTTTATGAATCTGACATGTGATATTATATGGGCAGTGTTGAAAGAAAACAAGAGTTGGTATTTCTATCGTTTATATAACGCAAATACATAACTGGTTATTACACGGCAGATAGCATGAAGTTATATTTAACTATGTTGTAAGTCTAAAGGTTTAACTTGATAATTTGAAAAAGAGCTGAGCGCCCTTGAGACCTCCACATAGATTCAAGGTCTCTAGAGAACTGTCATTTCCGACTCACCATTGTCTATGTTCTAAACATGAGCAAAGACACTAACGTAACAGTTGTAGAGCAGGGTAAAACCTCTACAGATCTCAAAACATTATATATATTATAATTTACTGGCAAATAATTATATTAGTGCAATATTTTCAAATTTAAATGTTCGCATTTTGGTGATTTTAGAAGACGTAACATAACACAATCTGGTGAAAAGTTATAACAATACTTAGTTCAAGATTATATTTTTGTGCAAAAAGTTGATTACCTCTGCAATAGTGAATGTCATTTCCGTGACTTCCACTAGGACAAAAACTGGAAACGTCTTTAACGTCAGCGCATGGTAAAACAAGTATATTATGGTATTCCTCGAGACGGATAGAAATAATAATATATATATTGCTAGCCTTCTTACACTATTATATAATCATTGCATTAGATTTAAAGATAATGTGTTAGATATACGAGAAGATTTGTCACGAGTCTTGAAGTATATCTGTCTAGGGGTGCCAATAACCATTATGAATATACGCGAAAGCAACATGCGTAGAAATATGTTATAAGAAAGCTTAAGGTTTCTTGAAACACTAAAGAAATGGGTATCTTGGAGCCGTGTAGTTTGTAAAATAATTGGTGAATTTTATTATTGCTCCAGTGTGTCTATTCTATACTTATCGAACGCTAAAGTGATAAATAGTATCAAACTTAGGGTGGGTTTGTATCAAAATATTATATATATACTATGTATCACTTTATCACTTTAGCGGTCGATAGATATAGAATAGACCCACAGGGTTAGGTTATGTTAAGGCTATACCTCAGTTGAGGCATGGTCTAAAAAGATCGTGGCTAGGCGATACGCGGATTGCGGGTCGCGGGTGCAAATGACGCATGCCAACCGAAATATAATTTGTCATATAAATCCAATACGCGTCCATTTAATGTTCTGTTTATTGTTCTATTAGTAACAGGACTGGCTTTGCCACAAACTCTCGAGTAAGACGTACATCGTGTAGCTCCCGGGTCTTTTGTGCTTTAAAAATCGAAAAGTCATCCGATTTTGAAAAAAAAAAGATTTCTCTGTTTTGGCTCATAAATGTCAACCTGGTGTTACCAAAATTTTCCGAGAGATTCCTCCGGAAAGCCGTAAAAGAGGGAAATCTTTTTGAATGTTAGTTTTTTGATAAAGTGTCGCGAGAAAGTGTTTCAGAAGAGTCGGTTTTTGCTCCCAGGCGTCGACTGGAGCCCCCTTGCATTCGAAGTCGTCGGAAAGTTTTTGGAAAATCTCAAGGTTCTTCGTGAATCGAGTGAAAACCATTTTTTGTTTTGTCTTTTTTGTGCTATTTGTGACATTGTGAAGGCCCCCTTTGGGCTATAGTGATAAATTGTTTGTGGGATACCGGCGTATGCGCCCTCAACGTTTTGGTGTTTGTCCGAAGAAATTCGGTTCAGACCAACCGATTCTAGCTCCAAAAAACCATAATTTGTATTGTACCATTCCCCGAACACGTGCAAATTATTCATGTTTTGATTTGAACGATTTCCAGAACTTTCTCGAATGATCTGGAAGAATCAAATTTCGAAGTCCGCATAGCAATTACACTAACTGCAAATCCTTCTAGAAGTTTCTCGAAACTACTGGAGGAAATTGAAAACTTCGAGGGACTTTTTTATTAATAATATTACTTGCATATATATTTTAAGTTTAAATTTAATTTAGATTATTTTATTGAATTGAATATTATCATTTATAGTTTTCTTTAATAAAGAATATATATTTTATATATATTTTTTAGAAATATTTTTTAATTTTTTTTTTATAATTCTAAAAAAGGATTTTTTAAATAGTTTTTTAATATTTTTAATAATATTTTTTTTAAATAACATTTTTTTTTCAAAAGAATATAATTTTTTATTTTTTTTTTACTTTATTCATTTACTTATGCCACTAATCGTATATATATATATCATATAATAAGCTTCTCCACAGCAACTCCACAAGAAAATCAACGGCATGGGAAAACCTGCAGTCGATCCGCCCCCGGGAGGGGATAAGCCAATAGTTCCCGAGAACTGGTACAATACGCAATCCGACCCCTCCTCCGAGGACTCTGACACAGATGCAGTGCTTGACACCACCAAATCCGAAAAGGAAACGGTGAGAACTAGGGCGGAGGCTGCCACAAAGGCGAAAATCCTTGCTCGAAAGGCTGCGGATCTGAAAGCGGAAAAAATCCTAGCGGAAGCTGCCGTGAAAGCCAAAGCATCCGAACGCCAAGCGGCCACAGAAAGAAAAGAGAGGGAAGAGGCGGCAGCCAACAAGGCCAACAAGAAGGTCAAAAAGGTCAGGAAGGAAAGACGTTCCCTGGCTGAGGAAATACCACAGGACTCCGAGGAAACCCCGAGGCCAAACGCCAAGAATTCAAAGAGCGTTGCCCCCCCCGGGGATAGGATAGCCGGCTTGGATGTGACGGACTCCCAAAACGGGGCTACTAAGGTTGCTCAAGCAATCCAAAGAGTGAAAAAATTACTCTCCGGCGACGGAAATATCCCCGCATCGACAATTAACGTGATAACAATGGAACTGGAGGCAGTCGTCGCGGAGACTTGGTCTCTCGCAATCAAGCTTGAATCCAGCAAAGCCATACTGGAAGATCGTGCCTCATACATAAACGCGGTTGCCGCTGCCACTGGTGACGCAGTCAGTGAAGGAACCAAGTATTCTTGGAGCGACGTCACTCGAAAAGGCGCCAAGCCGGTCAGACAGACTTCTCCGGAATGGCCAATTGTGCCACCAACAACCGCCGCAAGGCCCGGCGTGTTCTTTTTTCCTACACAAGAAGGAATGGAGTCTCCGGCCACTAAAGAAGTCGTCAAGAAAGCCATCGTGCCGGCGGAACTAAAAGTCCAAATAACGGGCTTGAGAATGGTACGTGGAGGTGGGGTAATCATTCACCCCAGAACCGAGGAAGAGGCCAAACGACTGGCCGCCGCTCCCGGTCTAAAGGAGGCCGGTCTCCGGGCTGAAATCGCAGGAAAAAGGCTCCCGCGGATAATTGTATTCAACGTGCCGGTCCAGACGACGGAGGACGACCTTAAGGAAGCCATTAAGGCCAACACTCAAGATGTCACGGGTCTCCCCTCGGAGGCATACCGCCATGTTAAACTGAGCCACAGGGCAGGCCCCAGAATCGGGAAATGTCACATGGTGATATCGGTCCCGGCAAAGGTGAGGGAAGCGCTCATCAATGACGGGCGCATATATATGGGATGGGAATCCTTCCCAACCAAAGACTTTTGTGGCGTCGTCAAGTGCACAAGGTGTCACTTATACGGCCACATGGCAAAGAATTGTTCGGCGAGAAGCGCCACATGCGGCCATTGCACCGAGGAAGGACACGATAGGGCTGAATGCCCTAATATTAAGGCCCCCGGAAAGTGCCCGGCCTGCGCCAGGCACAAGAAGCCGCACCAACATGCAGCGATCGACCCTGATTGCCCAGCGCGCAAGTACGCAATGGCACAGGAGCGGAACCGAACGGATTATTCGATTCAATGATTCGGTTCGGTCAGTTAAATGCGGGCAAAGGGAAGGCTATAACGGCGGAGCTGATCAAGACGGTTCGGGAAATGGACATCGATTTGGTCCTGGTGCAGGAGCCTTACTCCTACGGCCCCAACCTGGGTTTCAGTGGGGGTCGGGTAATGCACCACGGCCTGGGGTCCATGGCCTGCATCTTCGTTGCGAATCCTACCCTAGTGGTGCTACACCTTGCCCACTTGTCGAGCGAACTCTTTGCCGTAGCGGAGGTCTCCGACCGATCGGGGAACTCCATTGTGGTGGTCTCTTCTTACTTTAAATTCAGCGTAAACATCCTGAAATGCGTCGAGCAGCTCGGTAAAATTCTGTTTGCATGCCGCGGCAAACAGATTATAGTGGGAGCGGACGTCAACGTTCAATCATGGCTGTGGGCCCCCCGGGGGCCGCGGTCTGGCCGGGACAATCCGGCGCCCCTCGAGGAACTCGTGGCAACTCACGACCTGACGGTGCTGAATAACTCTAATAGTCCAGCCACATTCTCTACCAACAATGGGGAATCTCACATTGATGTCACTTTGATATCCACTGGTTCTGCCGGACGCGTCGTGAACTGGACTGTCCATTTGGAAGCGTCAGCAAGCGACCACCGTCTGATCACGTTCGCCTACAGGACCGAGAGGGGCCACGCGTCTCTCGCTCCACTTGTGAGCGAGTCACTGCCGAGGCGTTTCAGGACCAAGGGAACCGACTGGGTACGTTTTGACCGCGAGTTTGCTGAGGGTCTGGACAGGATGGCCTCGCGCCCTCCGCCAAAAGACATGCACGCTGCGGCTGAGGACCTCACAAATCTCATGATTGAAAAAGCGGAGGGCACTATCGGAAGGACGACCCCGAGACCGCCGAACCTCGCACCCTGGTGGAAGCCGAGACTGACAAGACTGAGAGACACGATGAGGAGGGCCAGAAGGGCCTTACAAGCAGTTTGATAGTGCGTCTTGGCCTCTTATACTCCGAAAGCTCCGGCTGAAGAGACTACCAGGAAATTTGTTCGCGTCAATTCAAAGTTATTTCACCAATAGATCGATCGAGTTTCGAGTTGGTTCAACCACAATAAAGAGGAACACCAGCATGGGATGTCCCCAGGGCTCAGTCCTCGGGCCCCTTCTCTGGAACGTACTCTTCGACGATCTCCTTAGAATTCCGCTTCCAACCGACTGTACTGTCATTGCCTACGCAGACGATGCGCTGCTGCTGGTCGAGGCCGACAGCAGGGCGAAGATTGAGAGCACCGTTGGCGAAGCTTTAGCATCAATTGAGGCTTGGGGTAGATTAACTAGACTATCATTCGCACCTTCCAAGACAGAAGCCATTGTCCTTAAAGGACCGAGACGACTTAGCTGTTCGAGACTACCCACAGTCCGATTCGGTGACACGAGAGTGAAAGTGTCGAAGATCGTCACCTATCTAGGCGTCAAAATGGACACAATGTTAAATTTCCTACACCATGCCGAAACCCAAGTCCACAAGGCTGGGGTGGCCTTCCAGAGGATCGGCCGCATGGCTGGTGAAGGATGGGGCTTAAAAGTAAGGGCGCTCAAGATCGCCTACGGCGCCATTTTTATGGGAATCGCGGCTTATGCCGCCAGTGCTTGGTGCCCGCGCATTCCCAAAAGTGTCAAACTTAGAATCTCTCTTTTAAGAGGACAGCGCATCGCGCTTCTGTCCATTACCAAGGCCTACCGTACTACCTCAACTGACGCGCTCCCGGTCCTGGCCGGCATTCTCCCACTTGACCTGCATATTCAGGTCAGCGGCGCTTCAATATTGCTCCTCAAGGGCGAGGAGGCCGACGTTGGTGATTTTCACCTCGTCCCTCCCCCTCGGCTAGCTGGCGAAGGAGTAGCATTATTGAGGCGCAGAATTAGACTCATGTCGCTTAACGCGGCCATTACGACCTGGCAGCGAAAGTGGGACGAATCGACCAAGGGCCGGCACACATATACGTTTTTTCCAAACATACAGTGGCGAATGGAGATAACCAAATATCTGACTCCAGACCATTACACCAGTCAATTTGTGACTGGTCATGGTGGATTCGCTGGCAAGCTCTTCGAGCTTGGACTTGTAAGCCGTCCGACATGTCCATGCGGAGGGGAAATACAGGATGCCAACCACATCCTATGGGAGTGTCTGAGTATGTGCTCCGAACGGGAGGAAATGCTCAGGTCGGTCCAACCAGCTGTTGGACCCATCGGCCCGTCCGACCTGGTTGCTACTAAGGCCAATTATCTTGCTTTCAAAAAATTTGCGGCGTCTTACTACGGGCGTGAAGATCTCTTCACATAAATTTTGCTGCCTGTATGATTAGCTTCGTTCTTTAATTTAATAAACAAGTAGGTTCATTTTCTTTTTAGTAATTTCCATGTGCTTTTTCTCTCCCTGGCACTTTGCATTAGAGTAAACTCAGTAAACTCAGTCAGAGCTCACTTTGAGCGTAGCAATCTAAGTCTTGGGCATCTTCTCCCAGGACACTCCCAGGCCAATTCTTAGATGCTTCACATCACCAATTGATGGGTCCCGTGATACTCTCGATTAAGACCGAGGGTGGTACGGGGCGGGTTTGGTGGAGGGACTTTAACTTCAATGTCCATTTGGAAGCGTCAGCAAGCGACCACCGTCTGATCACGTTCGCCTACAGGACCGAGAGGGGCCACGCGTCTCTCGCTCCACTTGTGAGCGAGTCACTGCCGAGGCGTTTCAGGACCAAGGGAACCGACTGGGTACGTTTTGACCGCGAGTTTGCTGAGGGTCTGGACAGGATGGCCTCGCGCCCTCCGCCAAAAGACATGCACGCTGCGGCTGAGGACCTCACAAATCTCATGATTGAAAAAGCGGAGGGCACTATCGGAAGGACGACCCCGAGACCGCCGAACCTCGCACCCTGGTGGAAGCCGAGACTGACAAGACTGAGAGACACGATGAGGAGGGCCAGAAGGGCCTTACAAGCAGCGCGAAGATCGCTGGAGGGGCCGCTGCACGCAAACCATCCGCTTGCGGTCACCTACAGGACCACTAGACTCAAGTTCAAAAAGGCAATCAGTAAGGCTAAGAAGGTGCACTGGAGAGAGTTCGTCACTGAAATGGGTGGCAATGATCCGTGGGGCCCCCCCTTCCGCGTGATGAAGCTGGGCTTACGGCCCGGAAAAGTCATGTCGGCGGTACGGCGCCCCGACGGATCGTTCACCAATAGCTCTGAAGAGTCCGCCACAGTCCTGTTGGATGCTCTTATCCCGCAGGACAACGAGTCGCTCGACATTGACAACGACCGCTTTCAGCAGCTTCGCGTCTATGCGCTGCTCCCCTTAAACACTCCGCGATCCGCAGCCACTACCATGTCCGAACTAGGGATCCTGTTTGCCAGCCTCCCGATTGGCAAAGCCCCGGGGCTTGACTGCATAGATAACGCGCTAGCGAGAAGGGCGTGGTCTCTTGCCTCACACGAGATCACGCAACTCTACAAAGAATGCATGAGTAGTGGCATATTCCCCGACTGCTGGAAAAAGGGTCATCTCACGGTGATCCCCAAAGCCGGCAGTCGCCCTCCTTGTGACCCGAAAGCGTATAGACCGATTACGCTCCTTCCCGTCTTCGGGAAGATATTGGAAAGATTGATAAACAGCAGGATTGAGTCCCACCTGTCGGAAAACTGTCCAATCTCGCAAAGACAATTTGGGTTTAGACCCGGAAAGTCCACCGAGGATGCGATTCGCTTTGTGATCGATTCTGTGGAGAGCTCTGGCAAGGACCTTGTTGCCGGGATTTTTCTCGACATTGCGGGCGCGTTTGATACTGCGTGGTGGCCCTTGGTTCTGGCAAAGCTTAGGTTGAAACAGATCCCCGGGGACCTCTTTGCCTTAGTTCAAAGCTACTTCAGCAATAGGGAGATAACCTACGACTCCGGCCCCAGCCTGATTCACAGGAGGACCACCATGGGGTGTCCCCAGGGCTCCGTCCTGGGACCCCTTCTGTGGAACATTCTGTTTGACGACGTTCTGTCCCTGCCACTGCCTCCGGGCTGCACGCTCGTTGCGTACGCCGACGACTTGCTCCTGCTTGTTGGAGCGACGAGCCGACCGGCACTTGAGCGTGCAGCCACGGACGCCTTGGGCAGAATCCTTAATTGGGGGTTGCTGAACAAGCTGACCTTTGCCCCGAGCAAGACGGAAGCTGTCCTCCTCAGGGGTAGTTCTAGGGTCAACATAACTCGACGGCCGCCCACGGTTCGTTTTGGCCAGACCTCAGTGCGTTTCTCCGAAAGGGTTACGTATCTGGGAGTAATTCTTGATGACAAGCTGTCTTTCGTTCACCACGCCAAGACGGCCGTCTCTAAGGCCAATTCGGCTTATCAGAGAATGGCCCGAATGGCGGGCAGCAATTGGGGACTTAAGCCTAGAGCCCTTAAGGTTGCATACGGCGCAATTTTCATGGGAATTGCCGGTTACGCCTCCAGCATTTGGCATTCCCGAGTAAACTCCTTAACTCTCGTGAGACGCGCACTATTAAGCGGGCAGCGACTTGCGCTGATCTCGCTTACCAAAGCCTACCGCACAATTTCTACTGACGCGCTTGCCGTACTCGCGGGGGTGCTACCCCTCGATCTGCACGTCCAAGTCAGAGGATCGATCACCCTCACACGAAGACTCACTCACCTTACAGAAAGACTGTAAGTGACATTGTGTACAAGACCGCATTTGCGGCATGGCAGGCGAGGTGGACCGCCTCCCCCAAGGGGCGGCACACTTACCGTTTTTTTCCAGACGTATTCTGCAGGCACCAAACTAGAAGACTCCAACCTTCGCACTGGATTAGCCAGTTCCTCACCGGCCATGGCAACTTCGCCGCCAGACTCCACGAGTTTGGCTTGATAGTAGATGGGCCGGGTTGTACCTGCGGGCATGACCACCAAGATGTTGAACACATCCTCTGGGATTGCCCGCTTATGGAATTCGAACGAGCGGAGCTGTTTGCCAGGGTCCGTCCTCACACGGGCCCAATTGGTCATGGAGATCTGGTAGCAACCGAGGCCAACTTTGCGGCATTTGAGAAATTTGCAGCGTCGTATGGGGAGCGGGATAGTCCCGACTCTTCTGTAGACTCATCCATTTCAATTCGTGACACTCAGTATGCGGGTACACAAAGCGCTTAACGTCAGCGGACAGCAGAGCCAGTCCAAAAACAAACATTTTCTTTCTTAACTTTCTTCTTTAAGCACTACGGTGCATGGTTGCAGCATCAGTCCCGTGCGGCTCCGTCTCGGGACGGAATGAGCACTTAAAATCACTTCTTTCAGACACGTTTAAAGCGTCATAGAAAGCGGCCGTGCATATCCACGGTTGTGCATATATGACGGGTGGTGGTGGGCACTTTAACGTATGTTCTATTAGTAACAATAATAATATATTCATTAACATGTTTTCTTTTTCAAGTAAATGGGTAACGTTTTTAGTCATCTTTACACGATTTAAGAATTGATAGGTACCTCCGTCGCTATCACGAAACAATTTGACGTAATCACACCTCTACATTCGTTCTCCGAATGCCAGGGAGTCCAAAATTTCGTCGCGCCTATAGTTGAAAATTATTTGCCGTTTCACTGATGTATCGTCTTAAGTGTTACGTGAAAGCTGAAATAATTTGCGGCCTGTGCGGCCACTAGAGAATTTTGCTACGGCCACTTACATCATTATTAGTATTTAATTTAATGAACTGAGCTAACGTTAAATATGCGTTAGTGGAAATGAGTCATGACCGAGTACTTAAAAACCATTTTAATAATACCACGGTTGAAAAATTTTGGTCGAAGTTAAACGTTGACCAAGAATCAATAAATAATTGGCAACACTTGCTTTATTAATATTGTCGATTCTTTCTTCCTTCTACTTTATACTGTGAAAGATCATTAAGTGTAATGCACTTCATAAAAAACAAATATCGAAGCCAAAAAGAATAAGTTTTGTTATGTTCAAAGAGATCGTGGAAGCATTTCAACCACGCTTCCTTCATATATTCTTCCATTTTTACCGATAATGTGTGAGGCTTAATATCATTCAGCTGTTTGAATTAATTGAACGACATTCATTTTTTTTTCATTTACATTTCATTTTTAATTGCCTGATTGATCTCGAGAATTGTAAATCAATCAAAATCAGAGGTTCACGAGACGGTTTCTGCCACCGCCTGGTGAAGTCAGTGCGATAATATTATGTGTGACGCATAAAGCCTAAAGACCGACATATAAAATAATATATTTATATTAATTTTACAAACGTTATGCTTATTCTTGAAATTTGTAGTATTTGCATGCTATTTTTTATACATTGCGATCTGTCATTTATGCATTTCGTTGTTTCCATTTGCTCATCGATAGGTAAATATTATTCTTAAAAATAATATTAAAACCGAAAAAAGACGCATGGCTAAGTCATCATTATTTTTAAATTTAATTTAAAACTCTTTTGTATTTTTTAATAGGTAGGTAAATTTTTTTTCTCTTCAAAATAAAACATTGGCGAGCCATGCAAAATCATCTCGCGTACCACTAATGGCATGCGTGTATAGGTTCGCAATCCCTGATATAATAATATGTACTAAAATGTTCAAATGTCTTTTATTAAATGAATGTGTCCTTTTTAAGTAGATACTTAAATAAAAATTAGCTTTAATTTTTTCAATCACAACAAAGGTAAAATTTGGTGCGGCTACCAGAAGTTTCCATAGAACTACTGCCAATGTCAATTGTGCGGCCACAGTTAAATTTCACGTAAGAACCACTGCTCTATAACTAGATACTGCTAAGATATAACAGTTTGATGTCTGAAATTGAGATGTAGAAATTTATTATATTAGAAACATTTTAAGTGAAAATTAAGTATATACACTGGAATCAGATCCGGTTTTTGAGTGATTGGACTACATAATTGGGATCAATCAACCCTCGTTTAATATAGGGGCTCGGCCTTACGTCACCACATGCATTGGATTATAAACAATGTTGAATCGGTAATAGAAAACTCAGGTTTTAATTTTCATCAGATGTTTGTAAAATATTTGAAAAAAATGAGCGATTTAATATATTTTTTAACCATGTCCGATCATATTAATAATATAGGCCTCCACAAAGTGGAAGTTTCTATTAACTTTATAATATAATTAATATACCTCGGTTCAAACCTTAATGACTCCGCCGTAAAGAAAATTTATATGCTGCATCGCCTTACTAAGATATGGAAAATCTGTAGCATCACAAAAACTGCTAAAAAAACTCATTAATAAATGATATTTTCCATTTTCTTTTACGACAGGCATATCCAACGCATCATCGCAGAGTGGATTTTATTCGGACGTACTATAATATGAATAGAGTCATGAAAATGCATGTACATTTAGTTGTAAAACATTATGATTTTATTATGTTTAAGGGGAAGGAGCAAATTGTACAGTGTTGCTTAATTTTAAAAATCCAATTAAACCTTGCGTAAGCCAAGCCACTATAAATATTTTTCCAAAAATATTCATCTATTTGTAAATTATAGTATACTTTTTTTATATATTTGTTTCTTTATTAAACACCACAACAGGCCGTGAAGCCCAATAATAGTGGTGAAACTCCCAAGTTTGAGGAATTTACATGTTAGATTATGTAAATATATTTTGACCTCACTGGGAATCGAACCCAGAACTCCGTGATGGAAGGCCAGCGCCTTGCGCACTGCACCATGCCATGAAATCATATATAATTTTTGATATTTTATAGGTAGAAGAATATTTTTTTAATCTATTATAGCTTAGTTAGGCACGGCTTAATGAATTTAAAAAAAATAACTAACACCATCTGTAATAATCAATAATTTAAACCATGCCTAAACCAAACCATAATAGTTTTGGTATACTGTGGGGCAATTCAACAAAAAATAGTGCACACTTGCTATAATTATTAATTTGTTTTCGTTGAATTAAGAATAGGTACAATATTTTTAAAAACTAAACAATACTATCTACAATGTGTAGTCTTAGTTCAATGAAAACAAATATGTGTGACTGACATAATTTAGTGTACACTATTTATGTCGGATATTAACAGTCTACCTAAACCCTTCGCTAATGTAACATATAAATTAAGACAGCATCATTAGTCATTATTGTCAAATAATTACCTGTCCTTTGACATCCTCTAAAATAACAGTGACAATAGAAAACGTATATTACTAATTTAATTTAATTTGACCACAATATATTCAGGTGGTGGCCCTAACTCAAAATAAATAAATTACCGTCTCTTGACCAGGTTCTGTAAGATGATAGTTTTTTTTTCTAAATCTGTGTGAAGTTTTGTAAAACGAAGAATAAAAACAACTTGGTTATATAAGCTCCCAGACTGAGCAATTAAAAGTATAGTCTCTCAGTTTTCTGATCAGAACACAACAAATCTC
Organism: Rhyacophila brunnea; assembly: GCF_057557595.1. Lineage (NCBI taxonomy): Eukaryota > Metazoa > Arthropoda > Insecta > Trichoptera > Rhyacophilidae > Rhyacophila > Rhyacophila brunnea. The sequence continues at coordinate 8,779,539 of NW_028232816.1, read as the reverse complement.
AAAATGGCAAAATTCTTCGTAAGTGACTTTTAATTATTATCTCAACCATTATTAATTACTTTAAATTTCTTGCAATTATATAATATGTTAAACTATTTATTTATATACTTAAATCATTCATCAAATAATCGTAATACAACTTTAAATGTATTGTAATTCTTATTAATACGGCAATTTTTAATTATTTGTAGAAGATATTCAGTACTTTTAAACGACAATCAAGTTTATGCAATAATATAAATCTAATGATTAGGGAGCTATATTATTTCTAAATCTATTTCAACTGATGTGATATCAGTAATATAATACATATTGTCATGATTTGGTCCAAAGTTAATTTAAACGTCCAGATTTTATTTGTTGAAAACGTTAATCTTTACATAATTCGTCGCAAGTAATTTTTTTTTATGTAATTACTTCACGCTTAGTGAAAAACAATATAATTTTTAAAAACGTCAGAATTATACGTATTAGAGAAAATCCCGGAAAAAAGTTAGACCAAGTAAGGACTCGAAATCACAACCTTTCCTTTCAGTAATTGCTCTATCTTATAAGCTATCAATCTTTTAAGTAATCAATGATGTACTTACTTAATTGTAACTGATGTCCAGTGCAAACCAAATTATATTACACTATTATTAATGATGATAAATTCATTATATTATATAAAATAAATAATTATAGAACTTTTTTTGTTAACAATAAATTCTTCATTTAAATATATTAAGTTTATTATATTTGTCTGTGAAAATCTTTCAATAACTTTAATTATAAATTATTTTTCATTCAAGACTGAATATAGGTACAATAGATTAAATAATGCTTAATTTAATTATATAAAGGTAAAATAATGCATGTGTCTCTATGTACTTTGAATAGGTAATATAAATTTCTTTATAGTAACACTTACTCAGAATTATTCAGTGCAATCTTTATAAATACATACAAGTTAGTGTTAATAATTAAAAGTCAAAAACGTTGATTTTTAATATAATTTTACAGTAAGGCCTTCCTCCCATGGAAATTCTCAAAAAAGATAAGATTAAAATTTAAATTAACAACCAGTAAATAGTTTGGAATCGCCAATGTGTCAAAATGGGGGTTGGCATCAAGGCCCGACTAATTTATAATCAGTTTGCAGCACGTCAGTGATTAGTAAGTTATAAGCCCAAGAAAGTGTTTAATTACTAGTAATTGGCAACGATTTCTTCCACGTATAATAAACATAAAAAACAGTAGCCACACACAATGAAGAAACATACTGATTTGTTTCATGAATTCTCCATTTCTCTACCCGCGCCTCACAGCATACTTTTGCAAGTGTATTAATTTAAAAAAAAATCTTTTAAAATACCGACAATCAAAACAAAAGAATTAATAGTATGTAAAATGATACTGACGTTATTGTCTTTAAGCTGCAAAAGTTTTAATAATATTGGTTCTGCAGTTTTTGAGTTATAGGCGGGCACTCGGACGAACAGACAAACCCAATTTTATTACTAGCGTAGATTGTTTACGTAGGTTCGTCCTTGGATGAGTTTTTCGTCTAAAAATAAATTGAATAGGTATCTACTCTTCCGTCATTATTTTATTGTAAAGGTACCGTATTATACTGTTAGACTGATCTCACAGGAAGAAATAGACAACTCTGTGTTTTAATTTAGCAATTTATGTATATTTTACAATTATAATTAAAAACAATTATTTGAACAATTTATTAAATCATTGAAATAAAGGTAAGTACTATATTTTCCAAATATGTCTTTGTATTGAAGATAATACCATTAAATCAATATTGTAAAATACAAAATACTAAAAAACACTTCAGAAAACATTGCTATTAGAAAAAATGTAGAAAAAGTGAGAATCGAACATCATTTTTACTGAGTGTTCTTGTCTTTTAAGCTATCGATCGATTTGTGATTCAGTTGAATTAAATTTCACATTAGATTAGGTATGTTTTGTAAGAAGTTTCAAAGTTATTTATTTTTAGTACATATTGAAAAATCAAAAAAAATACATAAAATTGTATCTAAAATATTTAAGGAGTTTTTGTACAAATGAATGTAAGTGTCAAATTTATTGTTGCCAAGAAATTATATATATTATTATATACTTCTCTTGACAATTAACGTAGAACTAATTTTGGTTTTTGAATTACATAGATTTAGCAACCTTTTGTCATAATATAGGTACTCATTTGCATAAACACTCAATAATTATAATTCATCACAAGTTAACTCTGTTGAATAAATGCATGTTGGGTATTAATACCGTGTTTTTTTATTACAGTTCATTTTCTTCGCCGTCTTCTTGGTGCTCGCCGCTTTCGTCGGTGCCGATCCTTACGGAGGACGCAAGGAGCACCGTGGTAAGGATCCATTTAACTTGGTTTTAAAACATTAACTTTACGATAATAATCATATCAAGGATTTAGTTGTTCTTATAATATATTTATTTTAATTCGCATGAATTATAATCATGCGTATGAACGTAATTTTTCTAAAGATTTTATCATATCCATTTGTTTTCAGCTTTGTCTGAATCGTCATTCAATCTATATTAATATTATTAATTCGTCAATTTAAAACATATAAGTTTAAATAACTTACTACTGCGGCTTCATCTAATTAATATCTCAAAAAGTACATTAAAGACGCCAATACTATTACATATTTTTTATCTGGAAACCATCTAAGTGGAATATATAAATGAGCGTTACAGGTCGATAAGGACTGCTTAATCTACAAACCGGCTAACTCCATTTGGGCAAATTGTTCAGGAAGGAAGGAGAAGAAACCTAATAATTTAACTATCAAGCGGAATTTAACAATTCCAAAAATATGCTTAGATTTATTTTACAAATAAGCTGCACTATGAATCAATACACTATTATTTAGCTTCCCTTTTATATATAACAAAAATTTATATAAAGAGAGGATTTGTTTCATTTACAATATTATAAATTTGGCACCTGCAGTTGGGTGTTTTGTGTGAAGAACGATAATGCATTTATTTATAAGTGTTCGCATAGAAAAGATGCTTTATAACAAAATGCCATTAAAATCTAATTGTTGGTCAAAAGTACAGTGAGTTTGTTTGCAGATTAAACAGTCATAATATGGCATTTGCGCATTGTCACATGTGCACAGATTTTTGAATCTCCGAGTATACGAGAAACAGGCAAAAATTCTTTTTGAGCGGTATAGAAAGACATTGCAGATTATAGGTTATCTTTTTATATTGTATGATATATTTCAATATCATATTGCCTCGTTTTAATTGTATTTACTGAAATTTACCAGCATCATAATATTATTTCCAAAATGCTTGTAAAAAGTGTATATTAATCAGGTAATTGTTTTTAAATGAACATATTATTTAAATAAAATTATTTTTACCGAACATATTTTTTTAATAAACAGGTTTAAAACACGTTTGGTGCCTTCATTAATGTACAATAAAAATTATATTATTTTAATACTCATAGTATATATTATTTAACAAATTATAATGCATCACAGAACATATTAATGAACAGAATTCCAATAGGCTATACTCTCATAGTAATGATATACTGAGAGTGCCTATTTTTCGGCAAAATGAAACCGTGTTTCTTGCGTATTACAACGCACAGTCGAATCTCGATTTTATTATCATTAACTTAACTATGAAACGTTATACCTACCATCGTGTTGCTTTTTGGTGAATAAATTGTTAAATATGAATTTTGAAAAGTTTCTTACGGACGCAAGATGGAAGTCCAACATGTATATTAAAAAAACATTTTTTTTTTGACAATTAATTAAATATTTTCGTAATAATATTATAATGTATTGTAGTTACCAAATTAGTAGGTAGCACAATAGGTTCTGCATTGGTTAACTAAAACTGTTTATTAATATTTCTGTAAAGTAACACTTCATCTACTTATTTTCCATATATATAAATACTTATTATATGAAGAAGTCATCAAAAAAATGTAGATATCAGAGTTTTTATTTACGAAAATCAATAGAAGTAAAAAATACAACTGTTATACGTAAAGAAGCTTACGTTTTCGGCAAAAACTTCATATCAAACTGACATTTTAATGAAAGTTGGTTTCAAAGAAAAAACTATGGTGGCATCCGAAATTCCTTATTAAGCACAAAAAGTCAATGCTTTTCATAATCATTAGATTTATTTTATAATTATATTTATGTCCACCATTATGTAGTAAGGACGCAAAGCTGGATGTTATGCCAAGCGAGATAACTGACTCTACCTATCTGGCTCAGATAATTTGTTATTATCATCAAAAAACTCAATAAATAGGTACACGTGTACTATAAACAACTCATTTAAATAACGTAGGTAATACAAATATCATTAACCCTATTCAGCATAGTAATTAAACCTTTTCTTAAACGGTTGCCAGATGTAATCTTACTACTGCTTAATGAAAACCTCCTCTAATTTCTTCGATATTTATTAATGCTTTATATCGTGTCTTTCCATTTTTCATCAAACCAATGATACCAGAGAATCACTAGAATTATGAATTCTTAATCATGTTTTCGACATCTTTATCATGTATATATGGCACTATTGTTTTTTATCTCTCCCCACACCAAAAATCAGTACTTGAAATGGAAAATTTCAGTAATTGGAACATTTTAAAAATCTTGCATCAAGTTATATTTGTTGAGTGTTGATAGTGATGATACGAATCTTGCTGTAGTCCAAAATTTTAGTGTTGACTTTATTAATCAAAGCAATAATATAATAAATTATGGTACCAAGTTTAAAATGTTATTTTTTCCCATTTAGACCAAGGTCATCATGGAGATGCACATGATTCCGCAAGCGGACATGGAAAAGGACATGTTTCCGGACACGCTGGCGCTGACCATGATGGACATGGATCTGTTGCTTTTGATGCCGGAGCAGGACGACAACACGGAGACGGACATGGAGCTCATCATTATTAATTTAAAAAAATAATACAAAATCCTTACACGCTGTATACTGATTCTCACCGATTCATGATTTATGAATGGATCTCCACTAAATTTATGTTTGAGTAACACGTCTTTGTATTGGACTGTTACTTCCTGAACACTTACTGAAAAAATAAAAAAAAAACCAAAAATAAAATCTTTCATTTTACAAGAAAAAAACATTAATTCTCTCCAAATCCCCTTTTCGTCTTCTCACTGGAGATCATGATCACTATGGAATTCAGCTGAATTCAAGTTAAATTTTCGCCATTTTCCCCTATTCTCTACAAGCCACGGGACACAAAAAACGGAGGTTTACAAAATTCTTGTTCGCAATTTTACATGCGGTATATAATTGCCGACTCAAGTAGAAAGCCCATACATTTACAACGACTGTTCCTACTCCCCCCCCCCCGTTGTTGTCTATGGATGACCTGTCATTGCCTGTCATTGTTCATACTGACGCGTCTGTCGTGTTCACACAGAGAATGGTTTGAATTGGATAGATGAGTTACATGATAAATAATACACTAGCATTAACACACCTTCTATAAAATATGTAATGCATAGATCAATGCTACATATTTTTTGGAAATCGATATTACCACCGGTTTTTGTGTGAAGGACTAGTCAGACATTGACAGCTGATGAATAACATGAATGTGTATTATTTATAAATAACAGTGATAGTTATTATATTATAGATAATATATTTGATTTAATTTTGTATAATTCAATTTGAAACGAGAAAAGGCGAATTAGTATGTCAAGCAATCTGGGATCTGATTTTGACAGGTGAACAGTGGACCACTCGTTGCTTGTGCAAAAAGATATGCTTAGGCTTTATTAATCTAAAAATGGCGCTGGGTATACTGATTCACACCGATTCATAATTTATGAATGAATCTCCACTAAATTTATGATTGAATGACACGTCTTTGCATTGTACTGTTACTTCCCCGAACACTAAGGCTAAGGCCACATAGGCAGGTACCTTGCTTGGTGGCTACGTGCTAGGTGACATATCCTAGCGAACGGACGCACACTATACTATGGCCACACTGCATGCTTCGCGCCAGTGAGTGAGTGTAGTGAGTTTCCCGGCAAACAAACGTGTTGGTTAATTATATTGTGTCACCTAGTAATTTCGCAAGACGGAGGATGTTTATTCAGTATGACAAACGTCAAAAACCGTTTATTTTGAGATTATGAATAATGACGCATGGGTGATTTTGGGCCGTAGTATGCCGATGGACGAAAAAATATCGCGATGCAGAGAGACATAATAAAAAAACTAAGAATAGATAAATACTTTTCTAAAGTGTTCCACCTTACCTTAACACTAAGTTGTTCCTCGGGTGTTATAGAACATCTGAAATGCGTATCAACCTTTTCTAATGTCTCTTTTAATTTGGCCAACAATAAGTTAGTCAAATGTTTCCTGATTCATCCTCAAATAACAAAAAAAAATCATCGTATTTCCGAGATTCCTTATAGAGAAGTTGAAACTCTCCAAGAATAAATACTTAGAGATGAATTGACATTATGCACCCAACAAGTTCAAATTTGAAACTTAAATTCTCTGTGAGAAGTAGCTTTCTGGTTAGTTTTGAGAGTGACATCGTTGTTGACTTGAGTGGTCCCAAATGTCAAATGAATTTGTACCTAAGCTCGTAGCGTGCAATGTGGCAGTAGTGTTTTTAGTAGACAAGCATAGCACCTAGTTCAGCACTAGCGAAGCAACTGCCTATGTGGCCTTAGCCTAACTATTATTTCAGTATTATGATACCTTGTCTTTTTTCACCTAAAAATAACATTTAGTGAACACATACAATATGTTATTAATAAGATAAAATAGTAGTATTCAAATTAAAAACATAGCTAAAGTTGGTACCACAAATATTATATCCATTGCAATATTCAAAAAGGTTTGATATTTTTGATGCACTCATAGATATTTATTCACAAACGTAAATTGTACATTGCCCAACTTCAGTTTGGGCAAACCCGATATAAAATCTCATTGGCTGAAAACCACTCCATACTAATCAGTCGATACCTCATTGGCTGCATACCATTTAATACCAATACACTGATTTATGAATAGCTATGAATGCTTTACGAACTATCAGGTATCGGCTCTCGTGGTGCAGTGTGTAAGGTGCTGGCCTTTCATTCGGAAGTTCGTGGTTCGATTCCCGGTGTGGACACAATATATTTATGTGATTTTCTCAAAGCCTGTTCTACACAATATGTTCTTGTGGCTTTAGAATACGATTACTGTGAAGTTTGAGACTTCGTAAGGTGAAATAACTCGCTACCGTAAAGCATCGCCGTCAGAATTCATGCGTCGGATAGACATAAATAATAAACAAACCCATACAACCTTTTGTCTATTGTTTTTGTTTTCGTAGGAACAAATAATTTAATTAAGAAAAAATTAGCTGTTGTTATTAAATTTAATGGTTACGTTGCTGAAAAATCAATGTTTACGGAGTTTTTTATATGTGGATTATGTTTTTTCACGTCATTTTTCGGCTATTTCTGATTACTGTCGAACTAGATCTTCTTGTCAACGTGTTAAAACTGTGAACCAATAAGCTCCTCCTGTTTTTAACAGCACTTCGGCTGCAACGACTTCCAGTTATCGACGAGCTGTCCACGTGTTAAAACTGTGAACTAACACGCCCCGCCCCTCCTATTAAGTTAATCGCACTTTGAGTACAGCGACTTCCGGTTATTGCCTAGATCTTCTTGTCGGACAGTATTCTTACGCATTTTTTCATATACATTATTATGTTCAAAAACATATTGCATATTTGTCGCAAATTAAATCATCTATCGCTTTTTCTGTATCTTTTTAGCAAAAGCGTTTGTTCGACTCTTATAATAAAATTATTACTTAATTAATTAAAAAAAAATTTAATTCACTATAATTTAGAAACTCGAAAACAATACTTATGATATTATGTTGATTTACTTTTATTAGAAACCTATCAAAACTCTTATACTATGATTAGGCATCAGCAGCGAAGCTTGGAGGTAGGCTGTTAAGATCTGCCATAAACAGTGAACATTAAACTTTGTTAGTCAAAAGTATTTGTTTTTATTGAATTAAGACTGTAATTTACAGATAGTATTGGGTAGTTTTTAAAAATCAATTAAACCTTGCCTAAACCAAATCATAATAGTTTCGTTATATTTTGGGCGATACGATATAATTGTGCACACTTTTTCATTAATACTTATTTGTTTTCGTCGGATAAAAAATACATATTACGTATATTGATGATTTAATTTTTTGTAATTTATTAAACCCTGCCTAACCAACCTATAATACGAGGTAAAAAATATTATTTATATTATTTTGTTATTTTATGACTATTATTTATTATGGCTTGGTTTCGCAGGGTTGAATTGGATTTTAAAAACTAACCATCACCATCTGAAAACGAAATAAATACGTTAAACTGACAAAGTTTACTGTGCAATATTTATGGCGAAACTTAATAGCCTATCTCCAGTCTTCGCCACTGGTAGGCATACGCAGGTCGTAGGATATTACATACAAATCGGCTTCGAATGGCGATTCTGCTAGTTGAATTCAAATACCATTCATACACCCGTGAGTCTATTCTGTACACATCGACCGAAAAATAACTTTTGTATATTAAGCTGTGTGAGCCATGGATGGGATTCTCAAAATTTTACAAAATACTTTAAGGGTTCCGACTAACAAAATAGGTTCGGATACCCGGTTATACATACTCTTGTTATGAGGTAGCTACGATATGGTCCAGTGGGTTTATTTTATACTTGTCTTATCGACCGCTGTGGGTCTATTCTATACTTATCGAACACTAAATTGATAAATAGTATCAAACTTAGGGTAGGTTTGTATCAAAATATTAGCGTTTATTGTAACAATTACACGAAGCTGGTTTTTATTGTTGCAATAAGTGCGATATTTTAACAGCAGCAAGATAGGTGCTGTTAAAATATATATATAATAGATAATATTTATCACTTTATCACTTTAGCGGTCGATAAGCATAGAATAGACCCACTAAAGTGATAAAGTGATAGATATTATCAAACTTAGGGTAGGTTTGTATCAAAGTATTAGCACTTATAATTATAAGTATTAAGTTTAGTTATAAGTAATCATAATTACAATATGTTGGTTGTAATTGTTGCAATAAGCGCTACATTTTAACAGCGCCTCTCTTGCTGCTGTTAATAAGTATTATTTATGAGTAAAATTATATATCAATAAATAAATACATTTTGTGAATGTTTAATTCATCATGAGCACTTCTGAATCGATTATAACCGCTGTATGGCAAAGATGAGTTTTGGTCCAATAGAATAATCATGTGCTATAATATGAGATACAGATGAATTGGGTACGTTTTCATTAACCTAATCCACTGTAATATTAATTGACTCAGGTAACGGCTTATTTTGTTTTGTTGCCTACGCCCAAGAAGTATAACTTCTAACTTCTAACGCGCGTACATAAGTACAAACACCGATTTTTATTTATGTAACCAATGCAGCATAATGTGAAAATCGATTTCAAATTAACTATAAGGAAGCCCACGTGACTTTTTCATATCACTTGATTCGGATTGCATCATTCACGACCTGCCGTAAGAGTGTGAGAAAGAGAAGATGTGAATCCTCGCGTTTTAACCTTATGCGTTTCCTTTTACCGTCACGCAGTAAGCTTTTTACATATATTGAATATTGCTTGATTATGCCGGTTCTCACATCAAAACTCGTCTCGTGTACTGAACAAACATTCCGAGAACTGAGATCCAGTGTTGCTTGTGAAGACTGCGAATCTTCAATGTAGAATTGGAGAGATCCATGACGTCGGTTAGTAATTTAAGTAGTAGGTACCTACTTTGATTTAATAAACAAAACCCGATTGCCAATCGTAGCTTGATTTGTAAGAGCGCTGATGAGCAAGTATTATAAAAGGCTAAAAGTTAAACTTTGTCGTAATTAGTATGTCACCTTATAGCATAGTGGACAATGGCGCGGACGGGGCGTAAACCCAAGAGATGCAAGTTTGATTTCTGCCGCGTGTCTTACTTTTTTCAAAAAGATTTTTTCTATTGGTTATAATATTATATTATTATATTTTCTCAGAAGTGTTTTTCAAAATCATGTATGTTCAGGTATATACGTTATAACTTATAACTAAAAATATTTGGCGAAAGCTGGACGTTCGTTAGTAAAAATTAAATAATTAATATTCCTTGATTTAATACACAACAATCGATAGTCAATAATAACGCAATTTGATAAGCATTTCATGTATGACCTACTAGTTTAATCGTTATTAGATAGGAGGCTCGTGGCCTAATTGGTAAATGTACGGATTGGCGCAACACCAATGGTTATACGGATTCAAATCCCATCGAGATTCGTATTTTTTTCAAATATAGTTTTTTCTAGTGGGTATATAGATATCTGAGGTGTTTTCAAGTTATGTATGTTCAACTATATATTATATTGTAAATAATGAAGGTAAGTAATAATATGTATTGATTGCCTTCTTACTTCAGTGCATAATCATTGAATTAATATTAAAAATAATATACTAGACATACGAGACTTGTCAAGAGTTAGTGAATCACCTTGAAGTATGTTTTGGCTAGGGCTGCAATAATTATTATGTCGTCTCGCGGAATCGACATCTGAAGAGATCTATCTACAAGAAATCTGAAGGCTTAATTTTATTATACTAATTTCAACTAAAGGTTTATCGAATCGCCGAGGAAATGGGCATCTTGGAGATAGTTATAGTTTGGAAAATAACTCTATTGGTGATAATAAATATTGGTGTAAGGTAAGGTTAGGTTATGTGTCAGATGAAAGTTGAAATTATTTTAAAATGACTGCAGGTGCTGCTCGGATAAGAATTTTTTCGTTTCGTTTGCAATGAGTTATGGGCGTGTTAACAATTAACATTCTGAGTAAAAATGGTGTGTAAATATTTGAAGCAGATCCTGTCTTTAATCGATATGATCAATAATTTAGTCTAATCGAGCCTCGTCCACTATATATGTCACTGGAAAGAGAAATGTAGGGTTTTACTTTTAATCTGTTCGTAAAACATTTGGAAAGAATAAGCGATTTCAATATACTTCGGTTCAAACCTCAATGACTCCGGAGAAAAGGAAACGCATATGCTATGTCGCGTTACCAAGATATGAAAAACCTGCACCATCACAAAAACCACTTTAAAAAGTTTTCGTATACGGCAAGAATATCCAACGGATCCATCGCATGGATGAATTTTGGTCGCTTGTACCATAGGAATTGAGAATTTGTTTTATTTATTTAGGTCAACCGACAGGAACGATCACAGAATATATTTATAAATATAGAATTCAGAAAAAAATAATATGACGTGATGGTCCCAATAACAGGCGGACACAAAAGGCACAATAAATCAAATTAAATAAGATCAAATATTATGTACCTACAGCTGTAATGAATATAATTGGAGAGTTATTGAAAATCGTTGAAGAAAAATAGAGAGAAAAAAAAACACAAAAACATAGAAAAGGAAACATAGATAAGACAGGCAATACAAGAAAAGAAAAATACAATTAAAAAAAACAATAAAAATAAGCAGTCGTCCAGATACAATTAATTAGTCGTGGATTTTAGAGAGCCGGAGTGCAAAGTTATGAAACGTATACTCTAGTATGATAATATTTGTTTTACTATATGTTGCAATCCAAATGACATGATTAATAAAATTTATTGTAGGTTATGTTGGATGTTTAACATTTCAATACAAAATTTTTGGGTTCGGACATATCCGCCAGCACGATCATACCCGAATTTGACCGACATTTATACCAACCTAAATTTTCGTCGTATTATGAATTTACCAATTAATATTGTAGATAACTGCCGGTTGACGTCAATAACCGTCCTGTGCATGGAATACCTTCCGTGTTAATTTAACCCAATGATAATAACGGAAACGTGCTAAAGAGAAAAAGAGAGGACGTAAATACCTCGCTTTAAACTTAGTCACATTTTCTCTTACCGTCGTGCAGAATGTATCCTGAAATTTGTACGTAAACAGTTCACTGCAGGACATTTATTCGTGTGCCGTAGTACGTAAAACATGAGTATATGACATAAGTATTCCACGATGAACTGCATACGTACAACTTACATGTAACCCGTGCAGAAGGCCTTTTGCAAAGTAAGATAATGGTTTGATGGTGAGTGGAGTGTCCAAAAGAATACCAAAACTAATCATTTTGAGGACGGATAGGATATCAATTGAGTATTTCATTTTGATAGTAAAATACAAATGTTGTGGTTTAATTTATAACACCTCTTTGTTCTTAGTCAAATATAATAAAATATGTTAATTGGACAATATTGTAGAGTGTAATAGGTCACTGTCAGTTTGACACCGAGCGAATCTGATAGGAAGAGGAGAATAATCCACTCAGTCACTTGCAAGATACACGTTCTTCAATTCTTAGGTCACATTGGTAGAAAAGATCAAAGTAGCATAGAAAGGAGAGTGACCATTAGTGGCGTCGTTCAAGGGAGAAGGTCACAAAGGCGTGCAAATAACGTAATATTAATTAGGATAGCGTAATCACTCAGCAATATCAAACTTCCTGTTCTTTGACGACCAACAAAACAGAGTGACAATAGAAAATTACTATTGAGGGTGGAAGGAAGTTCCGCAGACAAGTGCAACGTGTCAATAGCATTTAAGTCATATTTAAGAAAACCTAGAAATAAGTACATCTTATAACTAATCTTAAAGTGTATTGCAAACCTAAATTTACAACAATATAAATTTTTACGATCAGTAAACCCGTCCGTGCGAACAGACGTGTAAGCATTTCCAGCAGTCCGAAGGAATGCTTACGTGTCAGGTTTCACCTGTCGTATTACAAGAATTAACAAGTAAATGGTGCATTTCTGCTACTTTGTCGTGAGAAATCCATTATTTAATTGATAAAATTTATGTCATAGACAAATTTTGCAGACAACATTCTAGGAAACAATCCACGGTGTGGGAACAAAACAACGGCAATCAACCCACGCCGTTTCTGGCATTTCTTTTGTCTTCTTTTAATATAAAAACAAATGTCACAATACAACAGTATGCTAGTATCTTCAAATCATTCAAACTAATTACACGCTTCTCATTTCGACGTAAAGTAATTTTCATTGCAAACACAATCTTCGTAAATATTATTTGTAAACTTCTCGTTGTACGATCTGTAATTGAATTTGTATTTTTGTTGTAAGGGATAATAAATTTGGGCTACTTTATCACGCATCAAAACCCTTCTGTTCATTCGTAACCTACCTATCATCACACTCCCTTACCACACTATTATTAATTATTGAACATACATAATTCTAAAAACACTCATTAGAAAATATAGCCATTAGAAAAAATCTTTTTCGAAAAAGTAAGACAGCCGGCAGAACTCGAACCTGCGTCTCTTGGGTATCGCGCCCTGTGCATTACCACAATGCTATAACTTTTAACTATTGGCGCTTTTAAATTCCTGCTAATAAGCGCTCTCCAAATGGAGTTACGGTAGGCGATCGATTTTTGTATTATGTATAGTGATAATGCACAGGGCGCGATACCCAAGACACGCGGGTTCAATGCGGTGTCTTACTTTTTTCGAAAAAGATTTTTGAAGTTATACTTCTTTTGGCGCGTTTAGGAAATCAGATCAGAGTGTATTTTTGGCGTGTGACATGTAACACTTAATTTATTTTTTCATACGAAAAAAAACTCTCGATTAGATTCGAACCACCGATTGTTCGGTTATCAGCCGAACAAACTGACTAACTTTACGCCACGGTATGGTACTGCAATCGTGACGATTATACAGTATATTATTATAGTTTAGAATTGTACCGTTGCCTAGGCAGCAAATTTATTATTGTCGGCCATTTGCACTTTCTTACGTAAAGAAACGATTAAACGCCAGAGCGACAATTGGTACTTTAAAAATAAAAACAACGAGAATCCATTATATAATTTAGTAATATAAGTTAAAGTTTATAAAATTAAACAAACGGCGTTCTAATAACCGGTTTTTTTTCTTGAGTATGTAATAATTTAATAAGATAATTAAGAGCTCATCAAAGAATCTAGTTTATCACAAGTTTTGTTTTTGTTTTGTTACGCCAAAGAAGTATAACTTCTAACGCACGTACATATGTACACACACAGATTTTTTTTCTTTTGTCTATATTTTCTCATGTGTATTTTCAGAATTCTGTATGTTCATTAATTAGAATGGTAAATTCTTAAATCTTGTGAATTATTCGTTGATTAAAAGAAATAATTAATATTATTAATTCAATTAAATCTGATACCAACATATTCAGGTGGTGACCCTAACTCAAAATAAATAAATTACCATCACTTGACCAGATTTTGTAAGATATTACTTTTTTTTCGAAATCTGTTTGAAGTTTTGTAAAACGACGGATAAAAATAACTCGGGTATTATATAAGCCCCCAGACTGAACATTTAAAAGTATAGTCTCTCAGTTTTCTGATCAGAACACAACAAATCTCAAAATGGCAAAGTTCTTCGTAAGTAACTTTTAATTATTATTACTTCACATTTCGTCCAATTATATAACATAATATGTTTATACTTAGTTAATTTATTTACTTAAACCATATTATCAAACAATCGTTAATTAAACTATTTCCGACCATGTCCGATCGTAATAGGATAATATGGGCTTCCATAGGGTGGAGGTTTGTATTGACAGATTATGTTTTATTGTATTATAATTTTTACGAATGTCAATACGTTCATTTTACATTATTGTACTCAGTAATTATTAAATTGTCAGGATTCATTCCAAATTATGAAATTCAAGTTAATCATTAAATAATTATTTGAATTGAATTTCTAGTGAATGTTCTTGTCTTTCGAGTTTTTGAACTGTTTTGAACTGAAGAGCTCTGAACATATACAGTCAGCATATTCTACACACGTGACATCGAAGTGAAATAATGCAGAGGCTAGCAGATATCTCAATAGCAAACTCCATCAAAAGTGATTCGCAATTTACCGAATATTCATGTATATAATTAGCAGGTCATAGTTGTTGATGAGTGGCTTAGTCTTCATGCCTATTAGTATCAATCATTATCTCCATCTGATCAGTAAGCTTCGTGTAAGTTACTCCTGTCTCACGAGTTTGGACCTCGGGACAATATCATAAGTATTGTCATAACGCGCTTGTAACATTCTTTTGTACGACTGTTTACGCTGCAAATAAAACTCACTCCTCCATCCATCGGAGCTATCACCAAATCTCGAGGTCTCACCTCTCCTCCTGAGGACTTTCCATCTACACCTCCTGGTCATACCCAAGCACTATGCCCTCGTCTTTTTAACCACGAGACCCGCAAAGGACCTATTTTTACAAACACTCCTAAATAACTATAAGTCAATACATATTTACTCTGTCAAGTAAATGCACGTTGGGTATTAAAAACATGTGTCTTTTTATTACAGTTCATCTTCTTCGCAGTCTTCTTGGTCGTCGCCGCTTTTGTCGGTGCCGATCCCTACGGAGGACGGAAGGAGCACCGTGGTAAGGACCGATTTAAGATCACCAATCTTATCTTATAAAATTCCTCAATTATCATCAATGAATCTAAGTTTCAGTTCGCTGAGTCATAAATATGTAATAATCAAGGTATTATAACGATTTTTTCTATCCACCTGATTCTAACGTAAAGTAGTTCACTGTGTGGCATGTCATCAACAACTGACTTATACTAAAAAAGGAGCATTGGACTCTTAAGGCTCTATGTATGCATCGTAACTATGAAATTTACCTCCAAAAACCTTACGACATACTAAACAATAAAACAACACAAGAACACTACAAAAAATATTTATTTTTGGCCATAAAGAAGATTAAAGATATAAATAGAGGAACATAATTAACTACACATCAGTGCAACTAATCCTCCAACTACCTTGTACGAAAAAGCAAAGGCATGGTTATTTATATAGGTATACTTATGTAAAAAAAACGTAAAGTAGTTTTTAAAGATATATTTTATAATTTAGTCATAATCTTACACAATCTCTTGTTATATGTAGCAGACTGACAGATTTTGTGTCAAGAATTTAATTTAATAACTTACCACTAACTTTTTCATCAGTACAGTTAAGTAATGTATTTAGTAATACCAAGAAAAGAAAGGATCATAACCACCAGCTTTGAGAAAATCATATAAATATATTGTGACCTCACCGAGTGTCGATCTCGGGGCCCCCGGATGAAAGACCAGCGCCTTACGCCCTGGACCATGAGGGCCACCATTATCACAAAAAGTAGATCGACGACCCCGAAGCTTTTATAATTCATAATATATTAGTGATGATTACAGATCAGTAGTATCATTAATAACTGAATATAATGTATCGTTAGCTCATTAGCACATGTGCACTGAAGTGTGAGTCCCTGAGTACACTGGAAATATGCAAAAAAACATTTTTGACAGAAAAACGTTGCTGATTTTTATGTCAAATCTTTTTATATTATACTAGCGAGTATTCGGCATGCAGTGCAATGCCACCCAAAGAAAGAAGAAAATGTTTGTGTTTTAATTATGTTTATTGAAGTGCTTATGAATACACAATATTTTTTGTTTTTCCGTCTGGTGCGTACACGAATAGATCAGAAGTTTTTCCAACGCGTGAGCAGGCCACGAACAGCTGTCCATGTGAGAAGCATGGATTTTCCAAATTTGGTATAGGAACGCATACAAATAGAAGAAGATAGAATAGAATAAAAAGAAGATGGTTGTACCTTTTAATTCAGAAACCCTCGCGGGTGTGCGCATAACAACTGACAAAAGTTTCATTGCAATCGAATGAATGGTATAGGAACGCGTACGGGACAGACTAACAATATATATTTTTATAAATTACAATATAACTAATATATTTTTTCAATATCTTGATCGAAGCATGGTTGATGATTTTCATTTTTTCAGTATTTACCAGTGGTGAAGGCTCTACAGTAGGCGATTATTTTTTAAAGCCTACCTTCTAAGAAAAATAAATCTTCAAGTAAAAAATTTAATTTAAAAAATAAATAAATACACTGAAAAATCTAAGAAAATTGAAAGAAATCTATCGTCAGAATTTAGAAGTAGTTATATTGTATTTAGTAAGCTTTATAACCATAACTAGCGCGAATAAATATTTCGAGGGAATTTATGATGTTTTTTTATGCGTTTCAGTCACGTGACGCAAGTCACTGTCTGGCTTTTTATTCTGAAATCATAGATTGTTTAGTTAGCACTTACATCCGAAAGAGCACATTTTTTCAAAATAATTAATAATAAAAGATGATTTAAGAAATAAAATGTATGAGATTCAATCACATATAAATATTGATTGTTTTTCGCAATTTTTATTTAACAGTTATTAATCAGTTATCTAATATTGTATCTAAGTCTGTGTTTTAAATATAGAAGTATTTTAAAATGTCTAATTTTACGGGTTAAATTGTAAATTGTTATGGAACATAATATTATTATACACATCAACGGATATTTGATGATAGGTAATATATTTTGAGCGTATGTTACGTTTAGAAATCTTTAGGAAAATCCATAATTCAAACTAATTGCTTATTTATATACTAATTATATCAAACTAATTGAGCTTTTGAAATTTCATCGACTTAGTGTACCTATTCATCAGTAGTAATATTGTGTTATCTTCTTATTTCCCGTAAATATATCTGACAAGCGTGGTTACACCACAGCCTCCCTTTTTCTAAAAGTCACCCTTTGCCACTGGTATATACATGCATTATTGTTTGTTAATTTTTCATATAAAAATCTTTTTTTAACATTGTTCTGTTGAAGGTGGAATAAATGAATCAATGTATAATTTACAGTCAATATACAATTTTTATTAGAATTTTAAGGGAAATATATTTTTAACGTGTGTGCAATATTGGGTATCTCCATAATTCAATTTTTTTTAATGTTACAGTATTATTAAAAAACAATTTTGACCAACTATTAACACACTCATACAAATTTATTTATTTTAGTTTTCAGGAATTTCTTACTGCTGCAAGACGGAAGTCAGGTCCATAAAATATGGATGTAATTTACATCCATCTTTTATGGGCCTGACTTAACTTCTGAAATTGATGTAATTCCTATATTTAGAATTTAAAAAAAAACCGATTCATATTTATTGTAGTGTGTATTAAGCAATGACATTATTAATGGGCAACGCACTCAGTACAGTAGCTAGCAAGTAAATTTCCGCAAAGCGACATTCGCACATGTATAGGTAGATGTCACGTGACAAAATTTTGCAATTTCCATTATGCAATATAACGAATCGGGAATTTATAGCAATATCACCTTTATTGTAATAGCGTTAGAAAAGTGTTTCTAGTGTCAATATTCATTTGAGCGAGCGATATTGATATTAAATTATGAATTATGCCATTCGTCAGACCCGACAAAAAAGTGAGTGTCATTTTTTTCCAGATGCTTCGTCCATATTAATTTCATATGTATTAAGTTACCAAAATAGTAGGTAGGGAAAAATTCAACATTATCGATTCTTGAAAATGGCAAACTATTTATTTTTGTATAGTGCACTACATCTTTCATTTACTACATTATATGCATCAGTCATCAGAAAAAGTCGTTAAAAATGTCATGTTATCAAAATAGTGATAATAGTCATTTTATACAATATATTAATCAATAAATAAAAGTAAAAATGTATCTGGTTCTGTATATTATTTATTATCATAGGGTGACTAAATAACTTAACTCATTCGCTGCTGACTAGATAATGACCACCTTTAAAATGCACGTTAATTACATAATCGGACAGATCGGCCGCCGGGGCATTACGCGCCAGGTGCGCCTTCAGCGTCCAAAGTATTAATCGGTATATACTATTTAAAAACATCCCATTTAAAAGTGCGTGGGTAATAAAAAATTATTGCCGGCATAGTAATTGAATATTTTTTTTCAATCGCTTGCCCGAATCATTAACATCTATAATCTTTTACTACTTTATGAAAACCAGAGAATAAAATATAATCATGAATTATTCTTAACCTTGTTTTTGACCCATAAAACACGTACATAGTACCTATTGTCGTTTTCTCTCTCTCTCCACACCAATTTAAGAAATTGGAACGTTTAAAAAATCTTGCATCACGTTATATTTGTTTAGTGTTTCAAATGAAAAACTAGTGTGACATCCTAAATCCCTACCACAGGAAGTTATTAAGCACCAAAAGTCAATGCTTTTCATTATAATAAGATTTATTTTATAATTATATTTATATTCATCACTGTGTAGTAAGGACGCAAATCTTGATAGGGCAGTGCTCGAAATAGACCGGAATGCACCGGAGCGCTGCTCGTGAAGTTCTAAAAGATACCGTTCCGGCTCGTGGCTTCTTTGAAAGTTGCGTTCCGTTTCATGTTATTGAGATAATATTGCATGTAGGTATGTAGTTTTTAAAGTTGTTAGAACTGATTCGCGAAAAAATACAAGGTCTATAATATAATATAGACTGTTCAGTCTTCAGATGTGTTTACAAAAAGGACTAAAGAGGCTACAGGTCCAGGACCTTAAATTGGTAGGTCTCCGGAACCTGGAATCACAAAAGAACCTTGCAGCGAAGAAATAAACACATATACGAGCTTCTAGAATTTTGAAGATAAGAGCCCAATTCTAAGAAAATTGACGAAAAATAAGTGATTTTGCAAAAATGAGTAGGTACCCATTTAAAAAAAACTACATTTTAATGTTGTATTGCCCCCCCCCCCCCCAAATGTGTATTAGCGCTCCTTCAAGTATTAATGAAACCATGATTATTAGGCATATCGCCCTTATGATATCCAAAAAATATTTAACATAATTTGATATTTTTGAATTATTATTCAGCGCTCCGGTTCGTAAGATTTTCTATTTCGAGCACTGCAAGCAAGACGACTGGCCGTCGCTAGTTGGCTCAGATAATTTGTTATTATCATCAAAAAACTCAACAAATAGGTACACATCTCATTTAAATAACGTAGGTAATAAAAATATCATTAACCTTATTCAGCATAGCAATTATTGAACCTTTTTTTAAAAGGTTTCCAGATTCCTTAATACATGTAATCTTACTACTGATTATTGAAAACCTCATTTTTTTCGATATTTGTTAATGCTTTATATCGTGGTCTTTGCGTCGTTACTCCATTTTTTATCAAACCAATGATACCAGAGAATAACAAGAATTATAAATTCGATATCTTAATCACGTACACACTGTCGTTTTTTTATCTCTCCCCACACCAAAAATCAGTACCTACTTTCCCGAAATGGAAAATTTCAGTAATTGGAACGTTTTAAAAAACTTTCATCACGTTATATTTGTTTAGTGTTGATAGTGATGATACAAATCTTGCTTTAGTCCAAAATCTTAGTGCTGACTTTATTAATCAAAGCAATAATATAATAAATTATGGTACCAAGTTTAAAATGTTATTTTTTACTCTTTAGACCAAGGTCATCATGGAGATGCACATGATTCCGCAAGCGGACATGGACAAGGACATGTTTCCGGACACGTTGGCGCTGACCATGATGGACATGGATCTCTTGCCTTTGATGCCGGAGCAGGACGTGGAGGTCAACAACACGGAGACGGACATGGAGCTCATCATTATTAATTTTTAAAAATAATACAAAATCCTTACACGCTGTATACTGATTCTCACCGATTCATTATTTATGAATGGATCTCCACTAAGTTTATGATTGAGTGACACGTCTTTGCATTGGACTGTTACTTCCTGAACACTTACTGAAAATATAAAAATAAAACTAAAAAAAAATCTTTTATTTACAAGAAAAAAACATTAATTCTTCCCTAATACCCCTTTCGTCTTCATCACTGAGAATCATGACCACCATAGAATTCAGCTGAATTCCAGTTAAATTTTTGCCATTATCCTCTATTATCTGCAAGCCACGGGACACAAACAACAGTGTTTTTCAAAATCTTTGCTCGTAATTGTACATGCTGTATACTGATTCACACCGATTCATGATTTATGAATGGATCTCCACTAAATTTATGATTGGATGACACTTTTTTGCATTGGACTGTTACTTCCACGAAAAATAATGCAGGTGCTTTGCTTAGTGGCTACGTGCTAGGTGACATATCCTAGAGAACGGACGCACATTATACTATCACAATAGCCACACTGCACCTCGCGTCCTGAATCCTTGCATTTTAGCCTGATACATTTACTTTTACTGTTGCGCAGTAAGTTTTTTACACAAATTGAATATAGTTTGATTATGCCGGCTCTCACATCAAAACTCGCCCGTGTGCCGAACAAACCTTCCGAGAACTGAGATCCAGTATTGCTTGCGAAGACTGCGAATCTTCAATGGAGAATTGGAAAGATCCGTGACGTCGGTTAGTAAATAAAGTAGTAGGTACCTACCTTGATTTAATAAACAAAAATCGATTGCCAATCGTAGCTTGATTTGGAAGATATTATAAAAGGCTAAAAGTTACAATTTGTCGTAATTAGTATGTCACCTAGTAGCATAGCGGACAATGCGCGGACGGGGCGTAAACCCAAGAGATGCAAGTTTGATTCCTGCCGCGTGTTTTACTTTTTTCAAAAAGATTTTTTCTATTGGTTATAATATATTTTCTCAGAATTGTTTTCCAAAATCATGTATGTTCAGGTACATACGTTATAACTACAAATATTTGGCGAAAGCCGGGCGTCCGTTAGTAATAATTAAGGTGATTAATATTCCTTGATTTAATTCCCAACAATCGATAGTCAATAATAACGCAATTTGATAAGCATTTCATGTGTGACCTACTAGTTTAAATTGTCGTCATTAGATAGGAGGCTCGTAGCGTAATTGGTTAATGCACGAATTGGTGCAACACCAATGGTTTGTACGGCTTCAAATCCCGTCGAAATTCGTAACTTTTTTCAAATATAGTTTTTTTCTGGTGGGTATATAGGTAAGTATATGAGGTGTTTTCAAGTTATGTATGTTCAACTATATATTATATTGTAAATAATGAAGGTAAATAATATGTATTGCTTGCTTTCTTTTCTCAGTGCATAATCATTGAATTATTATTAAAAATAATATGCTAGACATACGAGACTTGTCAACAGTTAGTGAATCACCTTGAAGTATGTTTTGGCTAGGGCTGCAATAGTTATTATGTCGTCTCGCGGAATCGACATCAGCTGAAGTAATGTACAAGAAATCTGAAGGTTTAATTTTATTAGTTAGAAATTGAGTTAGCATTTACTTGGTAGAATTCCATTTTACAAGAAATGAAAATATAATTAATATTAAATTCTACAGGTTTTTTTTTTATAAAAGGTTTGTCGATAGCTATTTCGGTTGTAACACCATTATCAAGACTATTCAGATAGGCCGTTTGCCTTTGCTTAAATACTATACGTGTATAGATAGAGACAGAATACATTTTCTTATTCGTTCCAGCAATATTATGAATTTTTTTCATTATTATTAATTGTAATATTATTAATACTTTGAAAACCTTAAGTGGGTTTTTTTAAATTGCATATCGAAATTTTCAAAATTTATCAAAATTACAGTGTTCGATGGTTATTTATTGACATTATTAATCAATTAAAATATTATTAGTATAATTGTCTTAATCGTGTGTTTAGATTATATTTAATAGTGGCGACGAATACATTACCAAATTTTCATTAATTATGTGATTACTTTTGGATAATTCGCGATTAATTTCCAACTGTTCAAGTAAATTTAATTTTAGACCCTTATTACATATATGCAAACATTGTGGCGTTTCATTGTTACTGATGCTATGCGAGTTTGATATCAAATGTTTAGCAAACTGAGAATCTGTTTTACCATTCCTAAAAGACCGGAGGTGCTCTTCAAAACGAGTTTTTATTGACCTGCCAGATTGACCAATGTAGCATAGACTACATGTGCCACATGTTATTTTATAAACTCCGCTTTTCTCCAGTTTGTTGATTTTGTCTTTACTATTTTTTAAGTTTAATCCTAGATTATTATTAGCTTTGAATGCTACGTTAACGCTATGTTTAATTTCTTGATAAATTTTGTCTGAAATATTGCCGTGATAACCAATGGACTTGTAATAACGATTTGAATCTTTAACGTTAGGGTATATTGTTGATCTAGCTAATTTAAGTTGTTTTTTATATAATATTTTATCTACTATTGATGTTTCATATCCATTACTTAAGGCTATTTGTTTAATGGTATGTAGTTCATCCTCAAAATCTAATTTGTTCATGGGCACGCTAACTAACCTGTGGATCATGGCATGGTATGCCGCCAACTTATGAATCCATGGATGTTGCGATCCTTTATGTATAGTAGTTTCAGTATAGGTGGGTTTTCTATATATTTTGAAGTTATGTTTATTATTAACCCTCTGAATAGTGAGGTCTAGAAAATTAATTCTGTTTTCTATCTCTACTTCGACCGTGAATTTAATATTACAGTGCAATGCGTTAGCCCTGTTGATGAACGAGTTAAGTTGACGGTCAGTTCCTTTCCAGCAAATCAAAATATCATCTACGTATCTATGGTAATATAATATGTCAGCTACTGAGTCTATTTTAAGTGATTCCGATTCGAATTTGTCCATAAAAAGTTCTGCGAGCAAAGGACTTAAAAGAGACCCCATAGGGACTCCGTCAAGTTGATTATAAAACTCTGAATTAAATGAGAAATAGTTATTTTCTACACATAATTTCATTAAAGAATAAATTTCTTCTAACTCGAATGGGTGTACTTTAGCTTTTTCTAGTTTTTCGTACACTATTTCTAAACATTCTTTAACTGGAATATTAGTAATTTAGAAACCACTTAGGGTTTTCAAAGTATTAATAATATTACAATTAATAATAATGAAAAAAATTCATAATATTGCTGGAACGAATAAGAAAATGTATTCTGTCTCTATCTATACACGTATAGTATTTAAGCAAAGGCAAACGGCCTATCTGAATAGTCTTGATAATGGTGTTACAACCGAAATAGCTATCGACAAACCTTTTATAAAAAAAAAACCTGTAGAATTTAATATTAATTATATTTTCATTTCTTGTTATTAGTTAGAGTTTAGTTATAGTTTGGAAAATAGCTCGTGAAATATTGGTTTAAGGTTAGGTTAGGTTATGTGTCAGGTGAAAGCTAAAATTATTTTAAAATGACTGCAGGCGCTGCTCGCATGAGAATTTTTTTGTTTCGTTTGAAATAAGTTATCGGCGTGTTATTAACATTCTGAGTAAAAATGGAGTACGTGTACATATTTTGAAGCAGACCCTGTCTTTAAGCGATAGGATCAATAGTAGATCAATAGTCGAGCCTCGTCCACTATATATGTCACTGGAAATTGAAAAGTCGGGTTTTACTTTTATTCAGTTTGTAAAACATTTGGAAAGAATAAGCGATTTCAATATACTTCGGTTCAAACTTCAATGACTCCGGAGAAAAGGAAACGAATATGTCGCGTTAGATATAAAAAACCTGCACCATCACAAAAACCACTTTAAAAAGTTTTCATATACGGCAGGAATATCCAATGGGTCCATCATCGCGAGAAGAATTTTGGTCTCTTGTACCATAGGAATTGAGTTTTTTTTAAATTTATTTAGATCAACCAACAGGAACGATCATAGAGGACAGATGTAAATTGAATTCAGAAAAAATAATATGTGATGGTCCCAATAACAGGCGGACACAAAAGGCACAAAAAATCAAATTAAATTAGATCAAATATTATGTACCATATTATTTACCCGAATTTGACCGACATTTTTACCAACCTAAATTGTCGCCGTATTGTGAATTTACCAATTATTGTAGATAATTGCCGGTTGGCATCGATAATCGTTCTGTGCATGGAATACCTTCCGTGTTAATTTAACTCAATGAAAATAACTGAAACGTGCTAAAGACAAAAGAAGAGGACGTGAATCATCACTAAGCTTGTTTTATTTTGTTAACTGTCAATTCATGGTGGAACTGCATTGTATTGTTGTTTTTATTTAATAAAACGCATTTTTTTTGTAGTACTTATTCCACTTTTAATCAAGAGGGAGTTAAAAATGTCCCTCTGAGGCGAACGAAACCGGTTCTAATCTCTTGATTAAAAGTGGAATAAGTACTACAAAAAAATTCCGTTTTATTAAATAAAAACAACAATCATCACTTAGCATTATCAAATTTCCTGTTAGTAAGTAAGTAAGACACCCAACAGGA
Organism: Rhyacophila brunnea; assembly: GCF_057557595.1. Taxonomy (NCBI): domain Eukaryota; kingdom Metazoa; phylum Arthropoda; class Insecta; order Trichoptera; family Rhyacophilidae; genus Rhyacophila; species Rhyacophila brunnea. The sequence goes on along the minus strand of NW_028232816.1, from coordinate 8,754,164 downwards.
ATCGAACCTTGTGCATGACCACTATGCTACGACTTTTAACTATTGGCCTTTTTAATATCTGCTCATTAGCGCTCTCCAAATGGAGTTATGGTAGGCGATCAATTTTTGTAATATAGTGATAATGCACAGGGCGCGATACCCGAGACACTTGGGTTCGATGCGGTATCTTACTTTTTTCGAAAAAGATTTTTGAAGTTATACGTCTTTTGGTGCGTTTGGGAAATCAGAACAGACTGTATTTTTGGCGTGTGATATGTAAACACATAATTTATTTTTTCATACGAAAAAAACACACTCGATTGGATTCGAACCACCGATTGTTCGGTTATCATGCGAACAAAATATCTTTACGCCACGGTATGGTACTGCGATCGTGATGATTAAACTGGATAATAATAGAGTTTAGAATTGTTCCGTTGCCTAGGCAGCGAATTCATTATTGTCGGTCATTTGCACTTCCTTACGTAAACAATCGATTAAACTTCAAAGCGATAGTTTATACTTTAAAAATAAAAACAACGAGAAACCATTATATAATTTAGTAATATAAGTTAAAGTGTATAGTAATAAATAAACGGCGTTCCAATAACCGGTCATTTTCCGTGAGTATGTAATTTAATAAGATACTTAAGAGCTAGTCAAAGAATCTAGTTAAGCACAAGTTTTGTTTTTGTTTTGTTACGCCAAAGAAGTATAACTTCTAACGCGCGTACATAAGTACACACAGCGATTTATTTTCTATTAGCTATATTTTCTCATGTGTGTTTTTAAAATTATGTATGTTCAATAATTAGAATGGTACATTCTTTAATATTGTGAATTATTCGTTGAATAAAAGAAATAGTTAATATTATTAATTCAATTAAATTTGATCCCAAAATATTCAGGTGGTGACCCTAACTCAAAATAAATAAATTACCATCACTTGACCAGATTTTGTAAGATATTACTTTTTTTTCGAAATCTGTTTGAAGTTTTGTAAAACGACGGATAAAAATAACTCGGGTATTATATAAGCCCCCAAACTGAACAATTAAAAGTATAGTCTCTCAGTTTTCTGATCAGAACACAACAAATCTCAAAATGGCAAAGTTCTTCGTAAGTAACTTTTAATTATTATTACTTCACATTTCGTCCAATTATATAACATTATATGTTAATAATTAATTTATTTACTTAAACTATATTATCAAACAATCACAATTAAACTATTTCCGACCATGTCCGATACTAATAGGATTATCTCCATAGGGTGGAGGTTTGTATTGACAGATTAAGTTTTGTTATAACACTTATGAATCTCAATACGTTAATTTTATATTATTAAACTCAGTAATTATAATATTCTCAGGATTCATTCCAAATTTAATTCAAACATTTAAGTTTATCATTAAATACTTATTTGAATTGAATTTCAAGTGAATTTTCTTGTCCCTTGTACAATCCTAATAGGATCATATGGGGCTACATAGGGTGGAGGTTTGTATTGACAGATTATGTTTTATTATAACATTTATGAATGTCAATACGTTTATTTACATTATTATACTCAGCTGGCTTTATTGGGTTGGGTTGAGTTGGGGTTCGAGATAAATTTTCGAGATATTCCATCCCGAATATCGAGAATTGAAATTGTTAACATTTCGGGAAATCGCGAATTCAACACAATTAAGCCAACGTCGACTCAAAATGAGCGCAATTTTTGCAATTTGAATTTTGAAACGTAAATATTTTACTATATTAATCTCGTCATAAATTATACTAATGGTTTTATAAATGCGTTTAAATATTAATAAATGTTAAAAATCTTAACACCACTGCATATTCATGTACTGAAATATGACTGTATTCTAAAATATTAGAGCGAGAGATTTAAAAGAATACTATTTTTTGTAATAAAAATACTTTTTGCAGTCATCAAATATTTAAAATAAATATAAAGGATAATAAGGCTTCAAAAGTATATAAATAGATTATCTACAACGTTTAAGGAATGTCCAGGATCATGGTTTGAAGCTACTTTTGACCTACGCTGAGCATGTCCGCCCTTAAGCAGTGCTTTGGTAAAAAAACAATATATCAATGCTCAATAACTTCGGCCTTGTCATCATTATTCAACATTGTAATAATTGGCAAGTCATTTAAACTATCGCACAATCGTCGTATCTACAGTCAGCATAATTATATTCTACATACGTGACATCGAAGTGCAATAATAAAGATATGTCATTTTGACATGTCATTTTGATTTCCATAGTAACGCACGTATATATTAATAATTTAGTTGCTAGGACTTCAGACCCTAGCAACCAATAATGGTGTCGAAATAACTTTTCATACAAAAAAGAATTAACTGAACATGAATTCAATTCTACTTCAAGATGGCTAAAAGTATTTAAAAATGCATTGTTATCGTGTTCTGATATATTCTAAAAGTTTCAAATGTCCAGCTAGTCGGAAAGTTAGTTAAACATCGATTGCAAGATTTGTAGCGGACAAAGAACCACCGGACAAATAAGGATCCGAGCTAAGAAAAACGTTGTAAAAATGATTCGTTATTTATTGAATATTCACGTTTATTTAATTAGCAGGTCATAGTTGTTGATGAGTGGCTTAATCTACATACCTATTTGTATCAATCATAATCTCGATCTGATCAGTAAGCTTCGTGTAAGTCGCTCCTGTCCCACGAGTTCGGACCTCGGGACAATATATAAGTATTGTTACATAACGCTCTTGAAACATTCTATTGTACCGACTGTTTACGCTGCAAATAAAACTCACTCCTCCATCCATCGGAGCAACCACCAAATCTCGACTTCTCATCTCTCCTCCTGACGACTCTCCATCTACACCTCTTGGTCACCCCAAACACTGCGTCCTCGTCCCCTCAACCACGAGACCCGCAAAAGACCTATTTTTACGAACACTTCTAAATAACTATAAGTCAATACATATATACTCTTTCAAGTAAATGCACGTTGGGTATTAATAACATGTGTCTTTTTATTACAGTTCATCTTCTTCGCAGTCTTCTTGGTCCTCGCCGCCTTTGTCGGTGCCGATCCCTACGGAGGACGCAAGGAGCACCGTGGTAAAGACTCATTTAACATCACCAATCTAATGAAATCTAATGAAATTCCTCAATTATCATCAATGCTTCTACACTTCAGTTTGCTGAGTCATAAATATGTAATAATCAAGGTTTTATAACGATTTTTTCTATCCACCTGATTCTTACGTAAAGTAGTTCACTGTGTGGCATGTCATCAACGACTGCCCTATACTAGAAAGGGAGAGATGGACTCTCAAGACTCTATGTATGCAACGTAAACATGAAATTGACTTCCAAACCTTACGACGTACAGAACAACACAAGAACACTACATAAAATATTTATTTCCAGCCATAAAGAAAATTAAAGATATAAATGGAGGAATATAATTAGCTACACGTCAGAGCAACTAATTCTCCAACTACCTTGTACGAAAAAGCAAGGGTATGGTTATTTATATAGATATACTTAAGTATATAAAAAAGACGTAAAGTAGTTTTTAAAAATATATTTTATTTAGTCATAATCTTATACAATGTCATGTTATATGTAGCAGACTGACAGATTTTGTATCACGAATTTTATTTAATAACTTACTACTAACCTTTTCATCAGTACAGTTAAGTAGTGTATTTAGTAATACCTAGAAAAGAAAGGATCATAACCACCGGCTTTGAGAAAATCATATAAATATATTGTGACCTCACCAAGTGTCGATCTGCCGAAGGCCTGCGCCTTACGCCCTGGACCATGAGGGCCACCATTATCACAAAAAGTAGATCGACGACCCCGAAGCTTTTATAATTCATAATATATTAGTGATGATTACAGATCAGTAGTATCATTAACAACTGAATATAATGTTTCGTCAGCAGATTAGCACATGTGCACTGAAGTTTGAATCTCTGAGTACACGGAAAATATGCAGAAAAAAACATTTTTGACTGAAGAATGTTGCTGATTTTTCTGTCAAATCTTTTTATATTATACTAACGAGCAGTGGCGGCCGGTAATTTTTTGGATTGTAATTTTTGAGGGTGCGCTGGAAACCTACCTTATTGAAAAATGAAATCAATTCGGTCTTATTTTTGATTTGACAAAACGTTATTGACATTTGGGAAATTACCTGTATATTTTATATTTTTAATAAAACATGTTGCGAGTTACTTAAATCTTTATTGGATTTGTTTTAAGAAACGATTGCATCTCTTATAGTAGATAAATACCTCTTACTTTCAACGTAAGCCATCTCATTCTATATACCTAAGTACATTATCTTTAGCAATTTGTACACTGTATGAATAATGATTATTATGAAACTGCACTTTGTGAAATAGTATTAAGATTTATTAGCTTATCACTAGAATTCATGAATTAATAATTTTCCATACCTATTATAAATAACCGACATCATTTCGCATTTAGCCAACACACAGGATAATGAAATATTAATTGTTCGGAAACGCGGTAGGTACCAAAATTATTTTAATCTTCATTGATTTAATTTGCAGTACACATAAATCAAAATATCTTACCGACCTTCTATTATATTTCTTATCCATTTTAAATTTATAAAATAATGAATTCTATTGTATCATGTTTAACAGGCATTTTACACACGAGATTGCTAAACATGATACTAAACATATTTTGAGCGTGAAATCGCGGCGTGAAGTCGCGTCGTCTATAATAACAAACCATAATTCAAATCTGTAATTGCTCTCTACTCAGAACAATATGATGTCATTTTACCCGGTCGGCGCTCGATATTCTGGAACTTACGCATGGCGTAAGTGATTAACACGGTTTAAGTTGTTTTATAATGGCTTTAGTTAATACTAAGCTTTGGGTTCATTTTAAGTAAACAAAATTATTGCCGGAGCGCAAACGATTTCAGCGAGGATGACGTACACGGTGCATAGTGCCTGTATTATGGCCGATTGCGAATGTGGGCACATCGGTTTGTGGTTTGCATTACAATAAGTGAGCGATAATATTAAAAACCTATGAAGAAAAAATATGATTTACGATTTTGAACGATGTTTCATAGCAATGCAAGCAGTGCGGTGCACTTGCGTGATGTTAGACCAGCCGCCGCTGCTAACGAGTACCCGACATGCGTTTCAATGTCACCCAAAAAAAGAAGAAAGTGTTTGTGTTTTAATTAGGTTTATTGAAATGCTTATAGATACACAATATTTTTTGGTTTTCTGTCTTGTGCGTACACGAATAAATCAAGAGCAGGCCACATACAGCTGTCTATGTGAGAAGCATGGATTTTCCAAATTTGGTAAAGGAACGCATACGAATATAAAAAGATAGAATAGAATAAGAAGATGGGTGCACTATTTCAGTAACCTTTACGGACGTGCACACAACAACTCACCAAAGTTACATTGCAATCGGATGAATGGTGTAGGAACTCATACGAATAGAGGAAGATAGAATAGAAGAAGAAAAAGATGGTTGTTTCTTCTAATTCAGAAACCTTTGCGAGTGTGCGCATAACTGACAAACTTTTCATCGCAATTGGATGAATGGTATAGGAACCATAGATATAAAAGAAGATAGAATGATGAAGAAGAAGATAATTTTTCTTATTCAAAAACCTTGGCGGGTGTGTACACAACAACTCTCGAAAGTTTCATTGTAATCGAATGAATGGTATAGGAACGCACACGGGACAGACAAACAAACGTCCATTTTACAATAAATACTATAGTTTTATATAGGGATATTCCCACCATGTCCGATCCTAATAGGATCATAATATGGAGGTTTGTATTAACAGATTATATATATAGATAGTGGAGTAACTTTTTTGCTTGAAGCAAAATATATAAAAATTTTGATATTTTGATCGAAGCATGGTTGATACTTTTCAATTTTTTTAAATCTAATATATAAAAATCAATATTTGTTTGTTTGTTTGTTCGTATTTTATGCGCTGCCATACTGTTCATCCAATTGCGATAAAACTTTGTCAACTTATTGCTTGCACTTATGCTAGGATTATAGGCTATATCTTATGTATAAAAATGAATGTATGTCTGTCTGTCTGTCACGTATGCGTTCCTATACTTTTCATCCAATTGCGATGAAACTTTGGTGAGTTGCTGTGTGCATACTCGGGAAGGTTTCTGTATTAGAAAAACTATCTTCTTCTTCTTCATTATATCTTCTTTTTTTCGTATGGTTCCTATACCATTCATCCAATTGCGATGAAACCTTAGTCAGTTGGTGTGGTAACACCCGCAAAGGTTTCCTAATTAATACAACCATCTTTTTCTTCTTCATTCTCTCTTCATTTATTCATATAGTTCCTATACCATTTATCCGATTGCAATGAAATTTTGATCAAGTGTTGTGCTCACGCTCGCAAAGGTCTCTGAATTGACACAACCATTTTCTTCTTCTTTTTCTTCTATTCTATCTTTTTCTATTCGTATGCGTTCTTATACCATTCATCCGATTGCGATGAAATTTTGACCAGTTGTTGTGCGCACGCCCGCAAAGGTTTCTGACTTAGTACAACCATCTTCTTCTTCTTCTATTCCTATGCGTTCCTATACCATTCATCCGATCGCAATGCAACTTTAGTGAGTTGTCGTGCACACGCCCGCAAAGATTTCTGAATTATTAAAAAATCATCTTCTTCTATTCGTATGCGTTCCTATACCATTTATCCAATTGCGATGAAACTTTTGTTAGTAGTTGTGCGTACACCTGCGAAAGTTTCTAAATTAGTATTATATAAAATACAAAGTTTGTTGTTTATTTGCTCCATCTAATTTTGATTTTTTTACTACATATTATAACGTTTGCATATTTTGGATTCGATTTTAATTTAGTGATAGTTAGTTTGACCTTTACTCCTATTGCAATTATTTTTATTATACATTTTAATAATAAATATGACCATAAAATATATGTAATAATAGGGTGCGGTCCGATTCAACACATTCACATTTTATTACATTTTTTACAATTGTAAGTTTATCTTTGACTTAAAATAAATATATTTTTCTTTTAATGATTTCAGATACTTGTTTATTAATTAAAAGAGTTGACAATGTAAATTATCAAAAAAAATCTCAAATTGCAAGCTTCGTATTTTTCCGCTAGGTGCCTCTTTAAAAACGGCTCAGTAAAGGCTTCGCCTTAATGAAAATCTCCATTAATTTTTTCAATATTTATTAATGCTTTATATCGTGGTGCATACGTCTTCACTCCATTTCTTATCAAACCAATGATACCAGAGAATAACAACAATTATGAATTCTTAACCGTGTTTTCGATATCTTTATCACGTACATAGCACTATCGTTTTTTATCTCTCCCCACACCAAAAATCAGTACTTACTCGAAATGGAAAATTTTAGTAATTGGGACGTTTTAAAAATCTTGCACCACGTTATATTTGTTTAGTGTTGATAGTTATGATACAAATCTTGCTATAATCAACAATCTTGGTGTTGACTTTATTAATCAAAAAAAAAAAAAAATTATGGTACCAAGTTTCAAATGTTATTTTTTCCTCTTTAGACCAAGGTCATCATGGAGATGCACATGATTCCGCAAGCGGACATGGTCAAGGACATGTTTCCGGACACGCTGGCGCTGACCATGATGGACATGGATCTCTTGCCATTGATGCCAGAGCAGGAAGTGAAGGCCAATAACACGGAGACGGACATGGAGCTCATCATTATTAATTTAAAAAAATAATACAAAATCCTTACACGCTATATACTGATTCTCACCGATTCATGATTTATGAATGGATCTCCACTAAGTTTATGATTAAGTGACACGTCTTTGCATTGTACTGTTACTTCCTGAACACCTACTGAAAAAATAAAAAAAAACAAAAATTAAATCTTTCATTTTACAAGAAAAATCATTAATTCTTCCCTAATGCCCTTTTCGTCTTCATACCTGGGAATTCTGCTGAATTCCAGTTAAATTTTTGCAATTTTCCCCTAACACATACAATATGTTATTAATAAGATAAAATAGTAGTGTTCAAATTGAAAACAAAACTAAGGTTGTGTTGCGTCCTCGGACTTCAGGTCATATATTTGGAGTACCTTTTGAGGGTGTACGATGGCTTGAACACGCCCTTGGCCTCGTAGTCAAATAAAGGCAAGATAAGGGCACCTAGTTACGCTCTTGGTCATCCAACAGGATGTTTTGTTATCAGATTAAGTCTCACGATCTATGTCTTTGAGACTGAGGACACGGTTCGTGGAAGACCAGGTTCAAGTAAAGTACGCGAGATGATGAGTGATATTAGGCCTTTGCCATTTAACTCGTATTACTACGTGAGTTGTTAAAATATCATGTATAAAACTACGTAGTAAAATATCTAGTTGAAAACGTATGAAAATTGTAATGCCACGTGTAAAGAATGAATGAGAAAGATAAGAGGTTGTACCAGAGGAATGAAAGAGTGGTTAGAAAATAATTATAACTTATAAATGCTAAAACCTTTAATCTATTAACGATTCGGAGCAATTTCGATTAAGATAAAGTTAGTCACATCTCCCACCACGGTTGCATTCAGCATCGTGGGCGTGACTACGCCGCAGACGTTTTCCGTTGTGGACTCGGTCGAATTTGTGAAGCAATCTAGCCGAGCTTGACCACTTTAAGATTGTTCTACCGAAATGACAATACCGGTAGCCTGTGTATGTAGTCGGACTCCTATGAGTGCTTAAATCTAAGTTCTAATATGTCATAACTGCGTGAAATGAACATCCGGCGAATCCGGACGAAGGGAAAAAGTGAGCTGTAATAATAATTTAATTAATATCTCAGAAACGGATAGCGATTCGGAACTCAAATTTTGACCTTCGTATCAAGAACAAGGTCCTCCGACTGTCAATATGTTTAGATTTTGTAAAAAGAAAAATCAGGAAAATTATTGTCATTTTCCGAGAAAACTCCCGAGCAAAAAGCCGCCTTCAACACGCTTAATGGTTTCTTAAGCAAAGTCAATCGTCTTTTACTGCAATTTGTTAATATAAAATGATTCTAAATATGTAAACACGGCTAGTCAAATGTACGCTCTGAAATGTCGATAAATCGGTTAGTACTCACTTTTTAGATACTAATCATGAAGCCATTCAATAAGAAATTCCGTCAGCTATGGTTTGACACCCAGATAAGGCCATTCGGAGAAGGTTCATGAAAATCTGTCCTTTTAAAATGAAGATTAATTGATTTGAAATTGACTTTTCTCCAAATATTTCAAGTCGGACGTTTGCATTAGCACCGCTACAAGCTAATTACCATTGTAAAATGATTAGAAATTAACATAGAACAAAACTATTAGTTAATTAAAATTACGCTCTAAAATTGACGGTAATCGAAATGTAACGGCAGAATTCAAATTGCCCAAGACGCCCACTACCTCAACCTCCTTCAGAGGATATAAAAGCTTGATTTTTTCCCTAAAAAAAGTAGTTACAGCTGGGGATCCCGACCTAGACCCCACGTCAAGTATATATGTAAATTTCGGTACGCAAAGCAACGGCGCGAGTCATTAAAGAAAAAAGCCGTACATCTCAAAATCCACGTCTGGTGGTAACAAGAAAAAAATTGCATACAAAAAGAACCGTTCGGGCGGATTTACGATACGTTGCCGGGCAAATCGTAGAGTCGATCGCGTGAAATTGTTTTCTCTCGGGAGATAATTCTTTTTGCTGGATTAAGCGCCGGCATTAGATATTCCCCCGTAGTATCGGGCGGCCATTTGCTTTTTTTTATACGGTGAATAACAAACTGCCGTCTGTAACAGATGACCGCGATATATGAATATTATAAATAACTATTGTGACGAAACAAACGACAGATAACTATAAAATAATTGATTAGAATTACGATTAATTCATGTACTATAAAAAAGTAACTCTAAAATAACAAGTTTGAATTGTGACTAATTCACACATAATAAGAAAGTGACTATAAAGTAACGGATTCGAATTTAAAAATAAATTACGTACAATAAACTACTATCGAGGGTCAAACAAACTCTGATCTCGAACGAAATATTCGGGTCCTGAAACCCTTCTACGGATGGAAACCGGTCTCATGAGACGGTCTAGAGTCTAAAGTTTACTATAAGTTAGTATTAATAATACATGTAATAAAACTATAAGCTGAATGTGAACGATACATGAATAAAGTGGGACAGTACTACTTCTCCAGAGTTTTTCTTTTATTTTTTTACTCTTTGCCGAACACTTGACAAAAACACCGAAGAAGATACGAAATTACTTAAAAAAATTATGATACTAGGGTTCGAATTGAACATTGACTGAGCTAGACCGGAACCCTGGATTTATCAGTTGGTACCACACATATTATATCCATTGCAATATTCAAAAAGGTTGGATATTTTTGATGCGCTCATAGATATTTATTCACAAACGTAAATTGTACATTGCCCAACTTCAGTTTGGGCAAACCCGATATAAAATCTCATTGGCTGAAAACCACTCCATACTAATCAGTCGATACCTCATTGGCTGCATACCATTTAATACCAATACACTGATTTATGAATAGCTATGAATGCTTTACGAACTATCAGCTATCGGCTCTCGTGGTGCAGTGTGTAAGGTGCTGGCCTTTCATTCGGAAGTTCGTGGTTCGATTCCCGGTGAGGACACAATATATTTATGTGATTTTCTCAAAGCCTGTTCTACACAATATGTTATTGTGGGTTTAAAATACGATTACTGTGAGGTCTGAGACTTCGTAAGGTGAAATAACTCGCTACCGTAAAGCATCACCACCAGAATTCATGCGTCGGACAGACATAAATAATAAACAAGCCCATACAACCTTTTGTCTATTGTTTTTGTTTTCTTAGGAACAAATATTTTAATTTAAAAAAAATTAGCTGTCGTTATTTAATTTAATGGTGACGTTGCTAAAATTCAATGTCTACGGAGTATTTTATATGTGGATTATGTTTTTTCACGTCATTTTTCGGCTATTTCTGATTACTGTCGAACTAGATCTTCTTGTCAACGTGTTAAAACTGTGAACTGATAAGCTCCTCCTGTTTTCAACAGCACTTCGGCTGCAACGACTTCCGGTTATAAACGAGTTGTTCACGTGTTAAAACTGTGAACTAACAAGCCCCTCCTATTTAGTTAATCGCACTTCGACTACAGCGACTTCCGGTTATTGCCTAGATCTTGTTGTCGGAGAGTATTCTTACGCATTTTTTTTCATATATATTATTATGTTCAAAAACATATTGTATATTTGTCGCAAATTAAATGATCTATCGGTGTTTTTGTATCTTTTTAGCCAAAGCGTTTATTCGACTCCCAAAATAAAATTATTAATTAAATTAAAAAAAAAAAATCACTATAATTTAGAAACTGGAAACCTATATGATATTTTGATTTACTTTTATTAGAAACATATCAAAACTCTTATACTATGAGTAGGCATCAGCAGCAAAGCTTGGAAGTAGGCTGTTAAGATCTGCCATAAACAGTGAACATTAAACTTTTGTCAGTGTGTGCTTCCCGTGATCACATATGCGTGTGAAAGATGGACCCTTAGTAAAAGAGAGATACAGAAACTTAGAGTAGCACAAAGTGGTATAGAGAGGAGCATGCTGGGCATAACGCGAAAGGACAAAAAGAGGAATGAGTGGATAAAGAAGCAGACAAGGGTTTGCGATGTAATAGAGTTTATTAAAAGCCTTAAATGGAGATGGGCTGGAGACAGCTCGAAGAAGAGACAATAGTTGGACAAATCTACTCATCCAGTGGTATCCAAGAAGTACAAAACGTCCGCAAGGTAGACCTAGAGGCCGCCGGATCGATGAGATGATAAAGTTCTGCGGAAGTACGTGGCAACGCAATGCACTGGACCGAGAAAAGTGGAAGCAGCTTGAAAAGGCCTTCATCCAGCAGTGGATAGATACAGGCTGATGATGATGATGAAACTTTGTTAGTAAAACGTATTTGTTTTTATTGAATTAAGACTGCAATTTACAGATGGAATTGGTTAGTTTTTAAAAATCAATTAAACCCTGCCTAAACCAAATCATAATATTTTTGTTATATTTTGGGCGAAACGACATAATTGTGCCCACTTTTTCATGTATACTTCGTCGGATAAAGAAAACATTTTACATATATTGTTGATTTTTTTTTAAATTCATTAAGCCCTGCCTAACCAACCTATAATACGAGATAAAAAATATTATTCTCTCTGTTAATCTATATCTATATCGATAGTATTTTATGATTATTATTTATTATGGCTTAGTTTCGCAGGGTTGAATTGGATTTTAAAAACTAACCAGCAGCATCTGTAAATTGTAGTCTAATTTCAATGAAAACAAAATAAATACGTAAAACTGACAAAGTTTATTGTGCACTATTTATGGCGAATCTTATTAGCCTATCTCCACCCTTCGCCACTGGTAGGCATACGTAGGTCGTAGGATATTACATACAAATCGGCTTCGGCTGGCGATTCTGCTAGTTGAATTCAAATACCATTCATACACCTGGACAGTATCGTAGCTACCTCATAACAAGAGTATTTGTATACTACACCCGTGTCTCCGAACCTATTTTGTTAGTCGGAACTCTTGAAGTATTTTGTAAAAATTTGAGAAACCCATCCATGGCTCACACAGATTAATATACGAGTACAAAAGTTATTTTTCTGATTTTCTATAGCATGCATGTCCAACGCGTTCAGTTATAATATTATAATAATATGATTGCATTGATATTTTGAAGGGGGGTATTAATACCTACAATTCCTATTTTTGAAGTCATACTTCTTTTGGCGCATTTGGGTAAACAGATCAGAGTGTATTTTTGGCGTGTGACGAAGTTGCGCGCGCCGATGTAACACGTTTGGCGTGTGACGTAAGCAGCGCGCGCCGATGCAACACAATTTATTATTATGATTATATTCATTTCGGTCGCAGGAGTACATGCGTATGCCCATAGTGTCATTTAGTTAATCTTTCAATACAACCAAGTAAACAGCACGTGTTGTAAACATAACCAGTATTGTGTTATAATAAATATACTCGTAATATGTTTATAAACACATTTCTGGAGACTAATATTCTACACTGTTAATAATTTATATTCATAAAACTTTATTTTTATTGGAGTTATTTATTTTTCATTGTAAAGATTGTGTATCAAGATTTGAAGCTTATGTATCAAAGTATTATTTATGAGTAAAATTATATAATATATATCAATAAATAAATAAATTTTGTGAATGTTGAGTTGGTAAATAATTAAAAAAATACATTAAAATTTGATTTTTAATAATATGAGACACATATGAATCGGGTACGTTTTCATCAACCTAATCCACTATAATATTAATAGACTCAGGTAACGGCTTATTTTGTTTTGTTACCTACGCCAAAGAATTATAACTTCTAACGCGCGTACATAAGTACACACACCGATTTTTATTTCCATAACCAATGCAGCATAATGTAAAAATCGTTTTCAAATTAACCATAAGGAAGCCCACGTGACTTCTTCATATCACTTGATTCGGATTGCATCACTCACGACATGCCGCAGGAGTGTGAGAAAGAGAAGATGTGAATCCTTGCGTTTCCTTTTACCATCGCGCAGTAAGATTTTTACACAGATTGAATATAGTTTGATTATGCCTGCTCTCACATCAAAACTCTTCTCGTGTGCCGAACAAACCTTCCGAGAACTGAGATCCAGTGTTGCTTGCGAAGACAGCAAATCTTCAATGGAAAATTGGAGAGATCCGTGACATCGGTTAGTAATTAAAGTAGTAGGTACCTACTTTGATTTAATAAACAAAAACCGATTGCCAATCGTAGCTTGATTTGTAAGAGCGCTGATGAGCAGGTATTATAAAAGGCTAAAAGCTAAAATTTGTCGTCATTAATATGTCACCTAGTAGCACAGTGGACAATGCGTGGACGATGCGTAAACCCAAGAGTTGCAGGTTCGATTCCTGCCGGGTGTCTTACTTTAAAAAAAAAAAAAAATTATTGGTTATAATACCTATATTTTCTCAGAAGTGATTTTCAAAATCATGTATGTTCAGGTATATACATTATAACTAAAAATATTTGGCGAAAGCCGGGGATCCGTTAGTAATAATTATTAAGGTTATTAATATTCCCTGATTTAATACACAAAAATCGATAGTCAATAATAACGCAATTTGATAGGCATTTCATGTGTGACCTACTAGTTTAAATTATTGTCGTCATTAAATAGGAGGCTCGTAGCGTAATTGTGTCGCTACATTTCAAAATCATCCAAGTCCACCTTTAGGTATTTTTGACTTTTTTGTGAATTGCTGAAGAACTACTGCTTTCTAACTTTTCTGCATTATCAATATGTGGAATTTATTAATTTCAAATATTCTATACTCGAAATAATATAAACTTTCACCCTTGTGACTGTGTATTTGAGAAAACAAAAAGCTGTTTTTCTCCTATCCATCTATTATGGACTTGGCTGATTTTGAAATCTAGCGACACAATTGGTTAATGCACGGCTTGGCGCAACACCAATGGTTATACGGGTTTAAATCCCGTCGAGATTCGTATTTTCGGTATCTGAGGTGTTTTCAAGTTATGTTTGTTCAACAATATATTATATTGTAAATAATGAAGGTAAATAATATGTTATGGTTGCCTTCTTACTTCAGTGCATAATCATTGAATTAATATTAAAAATAATATGCTAAACATACGAGACTTGTTAAGAGTTTGTGAATCACCTTGAAGTATGTTTTGACTAGGGCTGCAATAATATTATTATGTCGTCTAGCAGAATCGACATCTGAAGAAATGTACAAAAAATCTGAAGGTTTAATTTTATTAGACTAATTTTAACTGAAGGTTTATCGAATCGCCGAGGAAATGGTCATCTCGGAGATAGTTATTGTTTGGAAAATAACTCGTGAAATATTGGTGTAAGGTTAGGTTAGGTTATGTGGCAGGTGAAAGCTGACATTATTTTAAAATGACTGCAGGCGCTGCTCGGATGAGATTTTTTTTGTTTCGTTTGAAATGAGCTATGTGCGTGTTACGATATTAACATTCTGAGTAAAAATGGAGTGTAAATATTTTAAAGAAGATCCTCTCTTTAAGAGATAGGATGAATAATTTAGTCGAATCGAGCCTCGTCCACTATATATGTCACTGGAAATAGTAAAGTTGGGTTTTACTTTTAATCAGTTTGTAAAACAGTTGGAAAGAATAAGCAATTTCAATATTACTTCGGTTCAAACCTCAATGACTCCGGAGAAAAGGAAATGGATATGTCGCGTTACCGAGATATGAAAAACCTGCACCATCACAAAAACCACTTTAAAAAGTTTTCGTATACGGCGAGAATATCCAACGGGTCCATCACGGGATGGATTTTGGTCGGTCGTACCATAGGAATTGAGTCGTGTTTTTATTATTTTATTTATTTAGTAGTCAACTATTCGGATCAATCACAGAGAACAGCTGATTGATATGAATATACTATAGAAAAAAAATAATATGTAATGGTCCCAATAAGAAGCGGACACAAAAAGCATAATAAATCAAATTAATTTAGATAAAATATTATGTACAGCTGTAATGAAAATAAATGCACAGGGCGCGATACCCAAGAGACGCAGGTACGATTCCTGCCGGCTGTCTTACTTTTTTCGAAAAAGATTTTTTCTATTGGCTATACTGTAACATATTAAAAAGACTGAAAGTTCTTTTGTTTATTATTACTTACATAAGGTAGGAAGGATTTGTCACATGAATGTAACATGAGCTTTACCTACATCAGACTTATACTTCTGAAGCCGCTCGTTCCGACCTCGCTCTCTCGTCCACCTAACTTTGCCACCTTCTGGTGTAGAACATGAGAATTTCTTATCAAAGGGAGTGGATCCGACCGCTATTTGGAGCAGCTAAACCCACGCCGGGAAGCAACTCCCTTGGCGTGGATTCCCAGACTCCCCAGGAGTCTGGAGTTAGGCTTGCACGTTTCCTTCAACCTTTGAGGTGCCCCCGTCCAACAGGGTTGGACGCCAGCTAGCTTTTCTTTGGGAGGGAAACAGCTGCAAAAGACCATGTGTTTACTGGGACTCTAGGTTGATAAGTGAAAGAGGTTTCAAAGTATGTCGCTGAAATGCGGTTACATTTAATGAGAGATTATTTCAGCGATGGTTTACAAAAAGATTATAAAGAAGTGGGACGGAGGCCCTCACAGGAGCGTCTCCGTCACCAGCAAATGGCACTAACCTAGACACAATTTATAATTACATATTTACATGCATCGAGCCCTCCTTAACGTCCTTCCATTCCCAAGTCCAAGGGGTGTATTCCCGGGTGAAGATGACACCAACACTTTACCCTTCGACACAGGTATGGAAATAGGCCATCCATTGTTGAAGCGTGTGCTCCTAACACGACCGCGTTGCGCGGCACGAGCGCGTCCGCCCGGTAGAACGTTTGTAACCAGAAGAAGGAAGTTGCCTCCCACGCACTTGTGTTCTCGCCCCCGCCGCTACGTCCCCCCCCACCTTGTCTGCTCCGGCCGTTGATTATTTGCAGCCAGCATGAGTTTGGTGTTGCCAGTTAAGAAAGTATATTTATGGTTTCTTTAGGTGACGAGTTCATCGCGTTACATCACCCGCTTGGTCAGGAAGAAATTGAGTCATGGGTGTCAATTTCCTGCCAGGGGCGTTCTCCGCTTCTTGGTGATGAGAAGTTGGTGCAGTCAGGTGGGACGGTCGGGGCAGGTGACGAAACTGCTGACGGCGGAGCTGCTGACGGCGATCCAGCGCAGACCCTCTTGTGTGCGGGTGAAGTGCGCGCCAACGTCTCCTCGTCGCTCCTTGCTCCCTTTATCCATCCTTCTGGGGGGGTTACCTTGCATCACATAGAGGCCTTTTTAAGAAATATAGTTTTGCACAGTACAAATTTTACAAATTAAAGTATCTGTCAACAATATGACTATTGTTCGGTAATCAAATTACAGTTTTTGACGGAACTCATCCTTGATGAGGCCGTCGGCTACTTGGCTGATTACATTTCTTACAATCTTCTCCATTGAGAAGTTGTTTCCTAATTGACAGACAGTTGGACCTCTGTCTCCCCACGCGGGCCTTGCATGTAAGCATGTCACAAGGGCAGGAATGATAGGTTTATCGGTGCTGTCTAGGCACGCTTACGACTATCTAGTGTGGTGGGGCTCTTCAGACCTCCTCCACTTCTATGGTATCCTGACCGATGCCAGACCTAGATGTAGCTTCAGTTTCCCATTCTAAAAGGAGTCTATCCTTCTTGAACTGGTACTTTTTGAGTTTGCCGCTGCTTCCTCCCACAGCTCAAAGCAAACCGATTGCTAATGCAACTTATTCTCAGCGCTTGAGAAGCTAATTCTCAGCGCTCCTTCTTCCGCGTCTGAGGTATGCCATTTCGGGCTCCCTCATGTTGACGTCTAAATTGCTTCTGGAGTGACCAACGTACGATGTCGTGACGCGAGCTTCTCCAAGCTCATCTTGTTTACTATCTGAATCTGAAAATGGATGGTTTACTAGACCATCGGATGCTTATCGTGGCAATTAAGCGGTGACGATAAGTGTGGTATTCTGAAAGACATATGCACAAGTGATGTAGCTTGAAGGGGAACCGCGTGAAGCGGGCCCGGACCTCTCTCTGAAAATGAATTTATTATACAAGAAAATACCATTCATTGCCACGTTGGCTTATTGAACTACTATTAAAATAATAAATTTCTGTTTGGGCGCGCAGAAGTTTATATCTATCATGAATCTATAACCTATAAACTTCGATCAGCGTTGTCTAGCCGTGGTGTTGATAAAAACCAGAGCTCTATCTTCATCAGTACTCTATCCTTGTGTGTGGTGTGTGCTTATAATCTAGTTTATATTCTACTCCACTCTAGTTCCCACCAGACCACAACAGACAATCTGAGAGTTGCTCATGTCCCCTTAAGGCATATGCCCCCTTGTTGCTGCTTAAAACTATAGTGATCTTACTCTAGTGCGCCAAGGTGACAGATGTCCAAGGGCAACATGAAGCTGTAGGGAATTTACTCAGCGATTAGCCAGATCCACCACACCACGGCTCATCTCCAAATCTGCATTTGCCTATAATGTTAAATTTTGTGACGTGTTGAGTCACACATCTTGTTGACCGGTCTTTATGCCGAGTCGTTTTTTTCCGAAAATTATTAATTCTAAATGCTTCCAGCTTATGCGGAATAAGTAACCACAAGCGTTCATATGTATTAGACAATATGAATTACTAAGCTATTAAGAGTTGGTTCTTGAGGTCCCCACTTGAGTTTGCTTGGTCGCGCACCCTAAAAACTTGACAAAACGGACTTTTCCAGTACCTTCCTATCAACAGTCATATCACAGCGCCAGGACACACTGCTTTTCCCAGCTGGATTGACCCTCTCCCAATTACACGACTCACAACACAGAGTGCGGTGTGCAATTAGAGAATTGACCAAACAAACAGAGCAAGTGAGACTAGACCTCTCAGTTGTTTTTCTCACAGCTGCCAAGCTCTTATACTAAATGCTTTAATTAAGCTATGTTTACAAGTTTACAACATCTTAGTGTCCTTCATAGCGATTTCATCTGTATCATGAGATCGGGTGTACATCTCTGGTACAGATCTCGTTGCGTGTTCGCAACATCAAGGTTACATTGTTGGAAGAGACACACTCTTTCTACGGAGTTGTGTCGTAAATTCCATATGCATGACTTACATGCAAGCTCTACGTTTACAATAGTTGGGAAACATTGCAAAGAGGTCAACTTAACTTTCATCTGGTATTCACAGCACAGGCTGTGACGCAGCACGTCTCAGACCAGCAGGAGTTCAAGCGTATTTCATGGCCGCAATGGTGCTCATTACTTGCTGTCTAACCCCTGTGGATCTCTACGTTACTGCTAGCACACGAAATCATCGTCCAGATGTAACATTATGTTGAATACAGCAATTCTGAAATTGATAACAAACTTTTGTATGCAAAACAAACAACATTTCTTACATTAGTTAGGCTTATCTTGTTACGTAGAAACGCAACTATAGTATTTCTTAACAATAATATGAGAATTCATTTTATATAAAAAATAGAATCTTATACATTTTCATCGTGCATACCGCACAATAATTTTCACATAGTGAGTACAGTTTTTCCATGGTATTCCCATCAGGTATGGATGTCTTTGAACAGACATGTTTGTGCTCTTTCCATATTGAAAGAATTTACATTTTGCTTATAAATTACTAGCAAGTATGATCATTTTGTGATTCAAGTGTACTTGTTAAGACATAAATATGGATTTTAACCATAGTTTGTGTGGCACAGACCGCTACATTATTTTTGTAAGTACCATGACCAGGTGATGATGGTACGTTCGCAGTTGCATTTTAACTACATTGTTAAATGCTAAATTATAGTAAATTTAAATTATATTGTTAAATACTAAGGGGACGGCACATGTTACCCTATTTAATAATAACTAAATCCCGGTAAGGTAGATCCTTCATCGATACGATGCAGAACGCCATATTGCGGGTGTCTCTCAGTGAAACATAATGAATGCCGTGTACCTTGGAGGGGTACATAACTTTGTAAGTTGCAAGACAACCATTCGTGTCATTCATTTACTGATGTTCCAAGAGACGAGACAGCTTTGGTGCTATCATGTAAAACATGAAAGTTTGAACACTTATTTAACTATACTTATTATCGAAATGACAACACAGTACATAGAAGGCGCTTGATGTTACCATCCAGCTTGTGTCGAACGCAGAGGAAACTGTTGTTCGAATTCGGTACAGACATGTGTACTTAGTGCGAAGGATAGGTTATATGCTATCGCTGTACCATATGATCGTACGAGTACTTCGTTCACTATACTTATATTGAAGTGACAATACAGTATGTAAACAAAGACCGCTAGATGTGTACATATAGCATGTGTCAAACACAGAGGAATCTGTGGTATGACCATCACCCCTTTCGCCAAATGACGAAGAAGAGCATGAATGTCCTCCCTTGGAATTCGTGGGCACGGATATACATTGCTTGGAGCTTACAAGGCTACTTGAACAAATGCAATTTTCCAGGATTAGACGCAGAGCGACGTCCGTTGTCTGGGAATCATAGGTGATTCGAGGCAGTTGGGAGTGCAACCACAGAACTCTGCAAGGAACGGGGTGGTCAAACTAGACACATATGACATGTCAGGGAAGAAGATAGACTTTAGAAAAGGGGTTCACATCCACCCACCATGTGAAGTGCCCGTGAAAATGCACAGACGGCTAACATGGAGACCTTATGTGTTATAACACGATGACGGTTCCGTTAGTATGTTACTTACAATGGTGCGATCAAAACGCACTTTACTTAATTTATGGATGTTTATGCCTATGGGACAACACACACAAAAACTTAAGTAAATAAACATGTAAGTAAAATTAATACAGACTTTGAGACATCAAGAAGATTCTCTCAGTAGGTGGAATAATATCCTAGCAACACTTGATGTGCGCTTGGAAATATTATTAAGGACTACTTGCACTGAAACGACGTGCAACTTTGCATTTGTTAGTGGTTAGTAGTGATGTACCTAGTGACACTACTAGATTTTCATGCTTCCTGCATGTGAAATCTGTGTTACGCTAGAAATGAGGAATAGACAAGTCTTTTTGAAACAATGAAGACCAAATCGATGCTTGTTTATGTAAGGTCTCACCAGTTGTGCTGCTGGCTGTCTGCTTTTAGCACACTTGACTGGCTCGAGAAGACGAGTGGACAAAGTCAGCGACAAGTTAACGGGAGTGTGTAATCATTAATTGCACATCCTGAACATTGTGTTTCGCGACGAGTGTCAACTTGAATGAGAAGTATTGGACTTGGGACTCGCATTGTCAATTACCATAAATGTTAAATCGATCCATGGTGAATTGACCCGAGTTACGTAAGTAAGAAGAAAGAGATTGAATTGCGCACTGTGACTTTGGTGATGTTCGCGCACACCGTAGGCAGGCACAAAGTGACGCAAGTCGAAACCCCAAGTTGTATGTATGAGACTGTTCCTCTGCAGCAAACAGAGAGCAGTAATACACCCCTTCAACACATTACTTGCCTTGGAATGTGATAGTGACCATGGAGCAAAAGATGAAAAATGAAAACTGCGTTTAGTGAGATTTCCGTTTTCATCGAAATCTCACACAACTCCGCAACCTCACTTGAGCGAAAGTTTGCTCACCTATCGAATTCCTTCCAACGCCAACAACCGCTATTTTGATTCTCCGTGTGAACGCAATGGTCAATGTAGTTGGACCAAGGTTTCACTGTACTTAACTTAGCGACAAAATCTTATGTTAAAAGACTTATGTCAAAATATACTAGACTTATGTATATGACAAGGCACAATATGAAGTAATATATCTAACGATGATGTTGGACGAGACAATTACTAACTAATATTTGGCGATGTCCTTTATGTGAAATCGACCTAACGGCTTACCATTCAGATCACCTAATTCATAAACCAACGGAGAGATCTTAGTTAAAACTATATTTTCCACGTACCGTTGCGCGAGCTTGGTACTGAAATAATTTGCCGCATCTGAGATTCTGAAGTTCTTACGCCAGACCCTCTGGCCCACGACAAGTTCAGCATCTTTCCTTCGGAGATTATACCTTTTGGCGTTCGATTGAAAATTTTCCAAAAGCTGAGCTTGGACGATTTCAAAGACGAACGGCAAGTTCTGTATGCGATCAGCATACTGCGCACAGTCTGCTGCCGCGGGGAGAACTGAGTCTTTGGCCTTGAGATAGTCTTTTGGAAGATGAAAACGACCATCCAAGATTATCTCTCGACCATGCATGAGGAAAAAGGGGGAGTACTTGGTTGCTAAGTTTACAGATGCGTTTATCGCAGTCTGCACGCTTTGAAGATATTGCGACCAGAGTCTCTGATCCTTTCCTACTAGGATTGCCAGTGAGGTACCCACTGTCTGGTTATATCTCTCAACTGTGTTGCTTTGCGGAGAGTACACCGCATTAAGGAACAATTTGGGGATAGAATACTTCTTAATGAACGCCTTGAATTCTTTAGATATGAATTGACGCCCATTGTCCGATAGAATACTGTTAGGTGCTCCATGTTTAAGAAAGATCTCCTGTTCAATGAATTTTATGATAGGTGTTGCTGTGGCTTTTCTAAGTGGGTGTAACCACACATATTTAGAAAAGACGTCGACAACTGAAAGAATATGCATGTATCCCTCCTTTGATTTTGGTAGAGGCCCTATCAAATCAATCGACAACGATTGCATCGGGCGGTCAACTTCCTTCGGATTCGACATTAGTCCCGCCGGTGCACTAGTTGTGTGTTTATATGCTTTGCATATAGCACAACTCTTAATGAATAATTTAATATCTCTGTAAATCCCTGGCCAATAGAACAGTGAGGAAATGCGCTTGAAAGTTTTGAATGTGCCAAAATGCACAGAAGCGTTTCCACTATGAAACTCTGAGATCAGTTTTGTTCTATCCGCGCCCTTGACGCACTCTTTCCAATTAGAGTCATCAAGGGGCAGATCTCCTGCCTTGAACCTGAGTAGTTTATCTCCCTCAAATTTGAGTCTCGGGAATTTTTCTGGGTGAGACTTCACGTTATTGACTAAGTTCTCGAACCAAAGGTCCGGTGGGTCTGCAGTGTTGCTAGCACTAACAGATGAAATCACGACTGGATTTCTTGATAATACATCAGGGACGGTGTTAAGCCTTCCTGGACGATGTTTTATTGAGAAGTCATATTGTGAAAGTCTCGCTGCCCAGCGAGCGAGCCTACCCTGTGGGCTTTCGAGCGTCGTTAACCATTTTAAACTAGCGTGGTCAGTGATTACCGTAAACTTATTTCCCTCTAGGTATCTCCTAAAATGAAATATACTGTCTAAAATAGCTAGTAGTTCTAGTTCAGTGGTTGTGTAGTTGCGTTGAGGCTTTGTTAAGGTGCGAGAGTAAAATGCAATCGGGTGCTCGCCATCAGAAAATTCCTGCGTGAGGACCGATCCTAGCCCTAGGTTAGAAGCATCACAATGTAAAGTGAACGGACTAGCGAAATCAGGACATGCCAAGACTGGGGCTGAGGTCAGTGCGAGTTTGAGTGCCTCAAACGACGCCTGAGCCTCATCTGACCAAGTGAACGCGGAAGCTCCCTTGCGCACACTTGTCAAGCCTGTCAAAGGACTCGCTACCTTGGCAAAGTTGTCTATAAACCTACTATAATATGAACACAGTCCTAAAAACGATTTCACGTCCCGAGAATTCTTGGGAACGGGAAAGTTCCTGACGCTGTCAAGTTTCACTGGATCACAGTGTAATCCCTCCTCATTTACTACATAACCTAGGTATTTTAGTTCTTTTCTGCAAAATTCTGATTTAGAGAAATTTATAGTCATGCCTGATTGTTTAAACTTTTCAAAAACGCGATCTAGTAACTTCATGTGGCTATCAAAGTCTTCAGATATCACTATCACGTCGTCAATATAACAGAAAACCTTGGCCTCGAATTCCGGGCCGAACAAACTGTCAGACAATCTTTGTAACTCCGCGCTCGAGTTTTTGGTGCCAAACGGCATGACGACAAATTTGAACAAACCTCTGCGCGGAACCACAAAAGCCGTCTTTCCGCAAGAGTCCTCCGTTAGAGGAATCTGCCAAAAGGCCTTCGACAAGTCTATTGATGAAATAAATTTTGCGTCTCTTAAATTATCTAATATCTGCGAAATATAAGGCAACGGATAACTGTCTGGGACTGTGATCGCGTTCAGTTTGCGCGAATCCAAACAAAATCTCCCGGTGCCATCTTTTTTTGGCACGATTAAGATCGGATTGCTCCACGCGGAACGTGATCTCCTGACTACTCCAAGCTTGAGCATATCGTCTAGCTCATTCTCTAAAGTAGCCTGTTTTGCAGGGGAAAGCGGATAATAGCGTTGTTTGATTGGGCCCCCATTGGTTACAATGCGGTGCTGAATCAAGTGGGTCCTCCCCAAACCACAACGTTCGAAGGAAATCGACTCAAATTTTTCTTTAACCGAGGCTAGCTGACTGTGTTCTACTTCTGATAAGTTAATTGAATTTTTTGATGTGATAGAATTTATTTTAAACGAGTCATGATTACGATTCTTGTTAAGATAGACTATTTCTGGTGCTATGTTGAACAACTTCCAAAAGTCGATGCCCAGAATGACATCGGGTTGGAGGTTAGGTATTACGGTAAAGTATACAGTTTTCGTTTCGTGGCCTACTTTAACTGGTATTTTTAAAGCGCCGAATGCGGGCTGGACTGTACCATCCACTGATTCAATCGAAATTCTAGACTTGTATAACTTAAATCCTTTCTCGAGCAAGGTGGCGGCAGCATCCTTACTTAAGCAGGAAAGAGAGGCACCGGAATCTAATAGACCCCGTGCCCCAATACCTCCTAACCAAAACTTCAAAAAAGGTCTCTCATCCACATACTCATTTTTGCAAATAGGAGCGACTAACTTATCGTTCCTAAAAAAATATTTTGTATAGTTAACTATATCTATCCACTCTCTTTTACGTACTTGTTTGGACGGTCTGAGAGAATGGATGGCTACTCGTTTTTTGACGAGCCGCTGTGCTTGCTGGAAGTGCATGCGTGCTGGCTCCTGATAGACTGTTTGTCATCACTACCAATTCTCACTGACTTCGGTGAATGCGTGTCACTGCAACACGCGGCATGCTCGTTGCAACTGGAATTGTTGCGCGATTTGCTGAGCGGTTTACAGTAACGTGCGTTATGCTTATGTTTCTGAAACCGGTCGGAACTAATTCTGATATTATCATTAACCGAAGTCGAAGGATGAGCGTGTATTGCCGTAACTTCGCGTTCTGAAGGGTTGGTCGAAATGAAAGAGATTGGAGCCAACTTTGATCTCTCAATGTCGCTACAAACTCTTACTAACTCAGTGAACGTCTTGGACTTTTGCAGGCTGACACCTGTGCGAATGCGTTCTACCATTCTGCTCGTGATTATTTCCATTAAATCACTAACAGAGTATGCAGGTCTCAATCTACCCGCTAGCAATCTCATATCAAGTATGAAATCGCAGGCTGGTTCCTGCTCTTTTTGCCTTTTAATTAACATACTCTCAACCAACGCGGCGCCGACCGTCGGCCCTTCGAATTGTAAATACAAAGCTGATTTTAACTCCTGCCATGTATTTACTTCGCTTTCCACCAAGCGGAACCAACCCAAAGCTCTACCCTGTAATATCTCTGAAAAGTACACCATCATTGTAGTGAATGATAGCCCACGATTTCTCATAATGTCCTCGACTCTTATGACAAAGTCGTGAACTGGTGTAGAACCGTCATATTTAATGTGCATTGAATTTAGCACTTTGTAATTAATAGCAGGTTTTATTTCTACTATTTGAGAAAATGACTAGAGTGATTCGAAATCCTCAGCTTTTTCCTCAAGCGGTCCGGGACATAGCTTACTATTCCATATCTCCGCCTGCTCCTGCATTTGCGAGAGCTTTTTACTGGGTTGAATACCCCTGGCTTCTAGCGCTGACCTCAGGGTGTTCGCCTTGCAGCTTTCCCTGATGCCAATTGCAACGTTGTTAACGTTCGACCAAACCATCTTGAGAAGGCGAAATACGACTAAACGAGTAATTTTATACTAAATGAAAGATGACGCGGATGTCTACATCCATACCATAAATTAATTGCTAGCTGTGTACTAGCTATCACATATCTTTTTACGGGATATGAGTATTATTTGTTGCTATACTAAAACGTAAATGCACCAAGCCACAACGAACAACCACCGACCTATACACTGATCGAAACTGAGTAAACAAACTGGCACACAATTTACAGAGAAATACAATAATAATTATCCTGAAATAATTTCATTGTAAAATTATTCTAATCCTACCTATGACTAAACATAGCATGACGTAACTACAATGACATCACACAATTCTTAACCGAATATTCTGGAATGACCCGCACTACAAATATTAAAACACTCGAAATTAATTACGGCACGGCGCTGTGAAGTTTTGTGAAAAGAAAAAAACATTCCTTCGCGAGTCGATGTTGTTTTTGCCTTGTTTTGGCAAGAGGTGAGCGCTCGTGAATTTTGTAACAAAAAGTTGTTACGAAATTACGATTTCCACTGAAATTGTTATTTGGATCGAACCAAAAAAATAAATTTTACCATTAATCTGAGGACGCACAAGATATGCTATGTGACCAAATGGAAACAATAGTCTGACTATCTTGTAAGTTTTCATTCAAGCTAATCTTTTTATAGACGAGAATTCATTTAAGTAATTGCAGGAAGACTTAGCTTTGATTGAGAACGTCGAACATCGTCGTGAACTGGGCGGCCACGCGACTTCAACGTCTTATCCATCATCCTTCAGAAGCGACTTCACGTTCCTCCAACGTGAAAAATCCTAGAGTGCCTCCTGGGTGTATGGCAGGGAATGAAAATAAAAACGTCCTCTCCGTCGTCTTTCACCATTAGTCTCAAGTTTCCTGACTTGATTATGATGATTGATATCCACGAACATGTGCTTTTCAATAAATTCTATAACAGTATATTGGAAGGCACAACATGTTAATTATACAAAAGCGCGTTAAATGATTAACGCAAAAGTTATAAGTGTGCATGGATTGCACAGATAAACGTGGATGTGAGGCGGATGTTGGATTCTAACCAACCATCCATGCGGGTAGAAAGCGGATATGCTCCCTCAAAAACTTTACACTAGTTCACAGCCGACAACGTGTCGTCATTTATTTGATAGTATCAAATAAATAAAAATTAATTTCCACAATGCAGAAACGTTTTCAAAACCACACTAATGTTACTATTATCAATACTAAAACTGAGTAAAGTTAACTAAGTTACTATGGCAGAGCGCAAGTAATGTGCGTCCTGCTATTGTGAATGTTCAACTAGAAGTTCCCGCATCTTTTTCAAGAATGCGCGCAGTCGCTCACTTCTCAAATACTCAACCACAAATGTTCCGTGATTATAGCACATTCCAGAACCGCTCGGCTAACCAAAAAAATGCACTACGGAAGAAATACATACAAATATAACATATAATATGATCGAATGCTGGTGACAAAAACTCTCGCAAGGCACCGGAAACATGAAACCAACTTCACCGTCCAAATCGCGTTGGGCGCCAATGTAACATACAAGATAAAAAAATAAAGTATGAGGCGGCTTCTATTTGGAAAAGCTTAAATCCACAGCGGGAAAGCAACTCCCTTGGCGTGGATTCCCAGACTCACCAGGAGTCTGGAGTTAGGCTTGCACGTTTCCTTCAACCTTTGAGGTACCCCCGTCCAACATGTTACATCGGGCCCCACGTTGGGCGCCAATGTAACATATTAAAAAGACTGAAAGTTCTTTTGTTTATTATTACTTACATAAGGTAGGAAGGATTTGTCACATGAATGTAACATGAGCTTTACCTACATCAGACTTATACTTCTGAAGCCGCTCGTTCCGACCTCGCTCTCTCGTCCACCTAACTTTGCCACCTTCTGGTGTAGAACATGAGAATTTCTTATCAAAGGGAGTGGATCCGACCGCTATTTGGAGCAGCTAAACCCACGCCGGGAAGCAACTCCCTTGGCGTGGATTCCCAGACTCCCCAGGAGTCTGGAGTTAGGCTTGCACGTTTCCTTCAACCTTTGAGGTGCCCCCGTCCAACAGGGTTGGACGCCAGCTAGCTTTTCTTTGGGAGGGAAACAGCTGCAAAAGACCATGTGTTTACTGGGACTCTAGGTTGATAAGTGAAAGAGGTTTCAAAGTATGTCGCTGAAATGCGGTTACATTTAATGAGAGATTATTTCAGCGATGGTTTACAAAAAGATTATAAAGAAGTGGGACGGAGGCCCTCACAGGAGCGTCTCCGTCACCAGCAAATGGCACTAACCTAGACACAATTTATAATTACATATTTACATGCATCGAGCCCTCCTTAACGTCCTTCCATTCCCAAGTCCAAGGGGTGTATTCCCGGGTGAAGATGACACCAACACTTTACCCTTCGACACGGGTATGGAAATAGGCCATCCATTGTTGAAGCGTGTGCTCCTAACACGACCGCGTTGCGCGGCACGAGCGCGTCCGCCCGGTAGAACGTTTGTAACCAGAAGAAGGAAGTTGCCTCCCACGCACTTGTGTTCTCGCCCCCGCCGCTACGTCCCCCCCCACCTTGTCTGCTCCGGCCGTTGATTATTTGCAGCCAGCATGAGTTTGGTGTTGCCAGTTAAGAAAGTATATTTATGGTTTCTTTAGGTGACGAGTTCATCGCGTTACAATACATTCATTTCGTTTTCAGAATTATGTAAGTATGTTCAATAATTAGAATGGTACATTCTTAAATCTTGTGAAGTGTTCGTTGAATAAAAGAAATAAGTAATTAAAATTATTAATTCAATTAAATCTGATCCCAACATATTCAGGTGGTGACCCTAACTCAAATTAAATAAATTACCATCACCAGATTTTGTAAGATATTATTTTTTTTCGAAATCTTTTTGTAGTTTTGCAAAACGACGAATAAAAATAACTCGATTATTATATAATCCCCCAAACTGAACAATCAAAAGTATAGTTTCTCAGTTTTCTGAACAGAACACAACAAATCTCAAAATGGCAAAATTCTTCGTAAGTTACTTTTATTTATTATTAATACTTCACATTTCGTCCGATTATATAACATTATATGTTAATAATTTATTTATTTACCTAAAATATATTATCAAACAATCACAATTAAACTATTTCCGACCATGTCCGATCCTAATAGGATCATCTCCATAGGATGGAGGTTTGTATTGACAGATTATGTTTAATTAGAACATTTATGAATGTCAATACGTTCATTTGACATTATTATACTCAGTAATAGAGTTGGGTTTCGGGAATTTCCCGACGGGAATTCTCGATAAATTTTCGAGGTTTTCCATCCCAAATCTCGATAATTTAAATTTTTACCATTTCGGGAAATCCCGGATCTCGACAATCTTTTCTGGAAATCCCGAATCTCGAGAATTCAAAATGTTATCATTTCGGGAAATCCCGAATCTCGAGATTTAGATTTTCTCGGGAAATACCCAACTCTACTCAGTAATTATAATTTTGTCAGGATTCATTCAAAAATTCAAAATTTAATTAAACATTCTAGTTTATCATTAAATAATTATTTGAATCGAAGTTCAAGTGAATGTTCTTGTCTTTCGAGTTATTGATCCATTTATGATTCAGTTGAATTAAATCTAATATTTAAATTTAAGATTAGATTAGGTATGTTTTCTGAGTTTCAAAGTAATGTATTTTCAGTACTTATTGAATGATAAAAATATATAAAATTTTATCCAAGCAGTGTTTTAATGTAAGTGGCTAATTTATTGTTAGTAAGAAATTGTATATAATATCCCATCTTAACATAAAAGTATAACTTTTGTTGGTTTTTGATTCAGTAAAAAACAGTATATCACTTTTTACCACTTATACCTATAGTGGTCAATGACCTCTTCCACGAGTTCGGACCTCGGGACAATATCATAAGTATTGTAACATACTCTTGTATCGACTGTTTACGCTGCAAATAAAACTAGCTCCTCCATCCATCGGAGCAACCACTAAATCTCGACTTCTCATCTCTCCTCCTGACGACTCTCCATCTACACCTTCTGGTCATTCCCAAACACTGCGGCATCATCACCTCAACCACGAGACCCGCAAAAGACCTATTACCTCTGTAAATGCACGTTGGGTATTAATAACATGTATATTTTTATTACAGTTCATCTTCTTCGCGGTCTTCTTGGTCCTCGCCGCTTTCGTCGGTGCCGATCCATACGGAGGACGCAAGGAGCACCGTGGTAAGGATCCATTTAACATCACGAATCTTATCTAAAATGAAATTCGTCGATTAGCATTAATGACTCTACCTTCTAGTTCACTAAGTCATAAATATGTAATAATCAAGATATTATAACGTTTTTTTCTATGCACCTGATTCTAATGTAAAGTAATTTTTAAAAATATATTTCATAATTTCGTCACAATCATACACAATGTCATGTTATGCAGCAGACTAACATATTATTTTGTATCTCAAAATTAATTTAATATCTTACTACTAACCTTTTCGTCAGTACAGTAGTGTAATTAGTAATGCCTAGAAAAGAAAGAATCATAACCACCGAGTATCCTACACTACGAGGGCCAACATTATCACAAAAAGTAGATCGATGAACCCGAAGCTTTTACATTTCAGAATATATTAGTGATGATTACAGATCGATAATATCATTAACAACTGAAAATAATATGTCGTCAGCCCATTAGCGCATGTGCACTGAAGTTTGAGTCTCTGAGTATACGGGAAATAGGCAAAAAACCTTTTTGACAGAAAAACGTTGCAGATTTTAAGTTATCCTTTTTATATTATATAGTAGATTAACGTTTTTGCTTGAAGCAAATTATATATATTTTTTTCTATATCATGTTGCATAGTTTTAATTTTATTTACTCAAATTTAGCAGCACCATATTGCTATGCAGAATTGCTTGCAAGAGTGAATAGTTATCAGGTAGGTACCTACCCAATTGTTTTTAAATGAATATATTATTTAAATAAAACTAATTATCTTTAACGAGTATATTACTCTTTTTGTTTGTTTGCTGCTTTTCATAATAGTTTTTAATATGTAGGTAATAAAAATAAATAGATTTTTACGTACATATCGACTGTGTTTAGGAAAAAGGGCGTAACCCTCAATTTTTCGAAAAGTGCTTTTATTAGATATTAACAATGTATACAACTAAATACACGTTCTGTTAAAAGGAAGTAAGCCGCAAATGCCGGCTTATTATCTAAATTCAGGTTTTATTTGAGCTTTAATAAAGTTTTAATTTAAGGAAAAAAGCACTTACCCTCAATTTTAATGATTTTCTGTAATAACTTCTTTAATTATTAGTAGATCGAAAAGATATTACAACAAATCATCAATCATCATGCACCCATGTCTGTGCCTATTTTTTTTTATTAATATTTTGTTCTGTGTGGGTTATGCCCTTTTTCCTAAACACGGTCGATAAAGTATGTACTTATTATTTAATAAAATGATACTAAACAGTCAATATATTTACAAACAAATAGTATTTACATGCATTATTGTTTGTTAATTTTTCACACTTAATCAATCACTTACAAAATCTTTATTTAACATTATTCTTTTGAAGGTGGAATAAATGAATGAATGTATAATTTATTTACATTCAATACAGGTACAATTTTTAATAGTATTTTTAAAGGAAATATATTTTTAATGTGTGTGCAATATTGGGTATCTCCATAATTTCCAAATTAAAAATGTTATAGCATTATTAAAAAAACAATTTTGACCAACTATTTATTATCAGTAAGATTAACTGATACACTTATAAAGAAATTTATTTTAGTTTTGAGGAATTTCTCACTGCTGCAGGACGAACGTCAGGCCCATAAAAGATGGATGTAATTCTTATATTTAGAATTCAAAACTAAACAAAAATCATATTTATTGTAGTTTGCATTAAGTTATCAAAATAGCAGGTAGTTTAACATTATCGATACTTGAAAATGACAAACTATTTATTTCTGTATAGTAACACTCCATCTGTTTATTTACTACATTATATGCATCAGTCATCAGAAAAATTCGTTAAATGTCATGTTATCGAAATAGTAATAACAGTCATTTTATATAATATGTAAATCAATAAAAGTAAAAATATACCTGGTTCTGTTTATTATTATCATCGCATATATTAATATACATGTTACGCCGAATGTGCGAAATTGACTATTACATGAAATGGGCAAAATTTTGCCTAAATAATGAAAAATGCAAGCCCGTTGCCTTATTCATGAATTAGGCAAAATATCTGCCGAGTGCGTAAATTCCGCAGTAATTTTTCTGCCTAGTTCATGCATTGGTCAAATTAGATAGTAGCGCTACGGTGGTGTTTTTTGCAACTAAACCAAATGTGTCAAATGCTCATGCATTGGTCAAAATAGATGGTCGCGCTCCGGTGGTGTTTTTTGCAACTAATCAAACTAACCAAATGTATCAAATGTCAATGATTATATAAAAATATACTAATCAATAACTACAATGACGTTAATATCCATTTACTATGCCCAAAAAAATCTAGAACTATAATATGATAACGGAAGAATTTTATTTAAAGGTATTTTCGCGATTTGATTCGTGCTTGGGTATCAATCTTGCAATGGTCGATTGTTTGTTTGTGATAGTATGATTTGATACTTGTTAGCTAACCTTAAAATGGACATTTAGTTGAATTCAGAATTACAAAACCTAACCTAACCTAATAATTATAATATTATATTATGTCCAATTATAACTAATAAAACCATCCGTATAAAATTTACTTTTTCTACTGTCATGTTGACAGTTTAAGAATTCCATACCCTGGCGATTTCACGCACTCGGCAGATAATTTACCTAATTGATGAATAAGGCAACGGGCTTGACTATTACATGAATTAGGCAAAATTTTGCCCATTTCATGTAATAGTCAATTTCGCACATTCGGCGTAACATATATACCAAAAATCAATGCTCGAAATGAAAAAATTAAGAATACGGAATATAATTAAAAATCTTACATAACATTATATTAATTTATTGTGGATACAAATCTGACTATAGTAAAAAATCTTAGGGTTGACTTTATTAATCAAAACATTTATAAAATAACAATTATGTTAGTTATAATGATATTTTTTTCCACTTTAGATCAAGGACATCATGATGAAAGACATGATTCAGCACAAGGACATATTCGAGGACAGACAGGCACTACCCACGGTGGACAAGGATCTCTTGCATTTGATGCCGGACACGGAAGTGACCACCAAGGAGACGCACATGGAGATGCACATGGAGCTCATCATTATTAATTTAAAAAAATAATACAAACTCCTAGTCCATAATTTTACACGCTGTATACTACTGATTCACACCGATTCATGATTTATGAATGGACCTCCACTAAATTTATGATTGAGTGACACGTCTTTGCATTGGACTGTTACTTCCTGAACACCTACTGAAAAAATATATATTAAAAAAAAATCTTTAATTTTACAAGAAAAATCATTAATTCATCCCTAATGCCCTTTTCGCTTCATCGCTGGAGATCATGACCACTCTGGAATTCAGCTGAATTCCAGTTAAATTTTTAAAAATTTTCCCTGTTCTCTGCAAGCCACGAGACACAAACTATAGAGTTTTAAGTGAACTTCGTCATGCATCCTTTGATTTTATGGTTATTTTTACCTAATGCATTGTTGAAAACAATTAATGCAATAGTACAGTGATGGCACGCGAGATGATTTTGCATGGTACGCGAATGTTTTAGTTTGAAGAGAGAAAATACCTATAATTATAATAAATGACATATAGAATTGAATAAAAATAACGGGCAAATATGTAATCTTCAAGAATAAGCAAAACGTTTAAAGTAAATAATATATACTTGCATTTATGTTGGTTCTTATGCTTTATGCGTCACATATAATAGTATCGCACTAACCTCACCAGCTGGCGGGGGAAGCCGCACCGCGAACCTCTGATTTGATCGATTTACAATGCTAGAGACCAGTGAGAGACCACTGTTAGTAGTAAGAGAATGCTTCATCTGATCGTTGCAATAATTATGATGTCAATTTGTGCGTAAAGAACCAAAATACGTAATATAGTAACAATCACTATTTCATCACTTCTATCCACAAAAATGACTGTACCTACCAGAATAAAAAAAAAAATTGGTGCAGCTAGTTCTACTCGAGCAACGAGGAGGTAAGAGAACGCACCAAGCAGTCTCTCATTACGCTGAAAGTGAAGAGGCGACGTTGGACCTGGCTCGGCCACGTGCTGCGGATGCCAGAAGAGAACTTTAACCTGGCTTGCCTGTTCTTCAAGCCGACCGGATTCCGGTGACCTGGAAGGCCGCTAAATACAATCTACAGAGTGTATACGGCAGAGCTACGGGATTTTGGTTTGACCTGGAACGAAGCAAGAAGACTGGCGAGCGACAGGGATTCTTGGAGGCGCCGCGTGGTGTCCATATGCTCCAGTTAAGAGGCGGATATGGCCAAAAAGAAGGAGCTAGTAGTAGTAATTCTGGCAGGTAGTTTCAAATTTGGTGGACCGAAATGTATGGCGTAGGTAATTAAAAAAATTGATTAACCTATTTTATGTGTGCTATGTTCTATGAGTGATATCTAGAACATCATCATTTTTTAATAGTATTTACTTAAAGAATATTTTTCCCCATGAAAAACTGCTCGGCACGTCAGACAGTCGAAAAATAATATTTGGGAAATTTTGGCACGCTTAAGGACCAAAAAAGGTTCGCCAACCCCGCAATAGTATGTACAAAGAATGGCATTACACATCGAAGTTCATGGATCCATCAAACCACATGCGTTCTACATTACAACCGGCCTACACCACAACCGATTTTAATTGGGCCTATCCTCCTATGACCCTTCATTTGATGCGAAACATTGTTATGATTGATTAAAAATGTCTCAGAAACAGTTACCTAATATTGAGGTGGCCACATACTCAAGTTTTAAAAGACTTGGAACTAAGTGTGCTCACGAGAGAGACGACCACGGTGAACAGTCAACAGAAACCAATAAATATAGATATCTCTTTAAACTATTAATATTTTGTAGAAAAACTATTTAAATACTTAAGTACATATAATTTAAATTAATTAAAGGTAAGATAATATGGTAAAGATGCTGATGTTTACAAATAGGTACCTACCTATATAGGTAGTATGAACTTTAACCATTAGGAATTGTTTTTAATGATTTAGATCCCTACTATTATAGTTGTATATAGAACGTTTTAAAATGTATATTATGAATAAATAATTGTATCAAAAGTCATATTCTTTTAGCTAGATAGCTCTGCAGTCCGATTTCGTAACTAACGACTCGTGTGTGACATCGTAGTTATTCGCTAACGTAACGTATTTGTCGAAATATTTTTTTTTTCGACCATGTCCAATTCTAATATGATCATATGGGCCTCCACAGAGTAGAGGTTTGTATTAACAGATTTTTGTTTTTTACGAGAAATGGATGTCAGCCACTTGCTCAACCTATTAGGTCCATACCCTGACTCACACACAAATTGAAAAACAATATGTGTACTTGCCAGACCCAGGATTCGAACCTGGGACCCACGGCGTGATAGTCCAACGTTTAAGCCACGCGGCCACCGTGGGCGGATATTTGTCGAAATATCGTATGTTGTAACTTTATCACTACCTGAATCAGTCATAATATGTGTCGACATCATTACCCATACCAAAGGGTACTCGTGACCAGACCAGACTTTCTACGTACATAACTATATAATATTCTACTAAATCATTCGAATATTATAGGTATTATATATAAACATAACCAACAAAAATAATGATTTCGTTTGACATTTGGCTTTTGAAGTTTCATCTCGTATCATAGACATCGATTTTCTCGGTTTTGGCGGTGTTACCAACTGGTCACTCGCGAGTTAAAAGAGTCCTTAGCGATTGGCTACCAGAATTAATAGATGTTATCGTATACGACATGAAACGGGCGATACTAACTTGTCATGTCGCACACACGAGTCGATAGTTAGGAAATAGCAGGCCTGGTAGGCGGAGCATTGTATGTTATTTCATCAGGTCCATAATAAATTATAAATTAATATACAAATACTCGATATAAAAGAACAGTATTTTATGATGGAACTAACCGGCGCTATTTCTCTGACAAGTAACAATTAAAAGTTTTCCGGAATATTAATTATTGTCAATGCCATATGTACATACCTACTGTACAACATAATACCTACTTATAATAAATATTAGTTTTATTTTTGTCAAATTCAATTTATGATACTTAATTATAATTTTATTATAAATAACTTTACTGTACCTGAAAAATATTGCTATTTCGGTAACTTACAATATTAATGTCTAAATAAAACACTTAAAAATACGTAATAAAACCATCGTAATACAAGGAACACACATTAAAAAATAGGTAGGTAAGTAGATTATAAATACAATCACATCGTATAGGTATATTATTTATGTAGTTTCAACATTAAATTATTTGTAACCAATAAAGACATCTCATAAAATTCGTATTGAATCTAATTGGAAGAGCAGACTAGCGCCACATGTTGTAGAATACGTATTCCACGGTGAAATATTCAACGAAGAACTCGTCATTTGATTAAATGTTGCACGAACTCATGTTTCACGTACTGCGGCACACGAATAAGTGTCCCACGAAGAACTGCATACGTACAAATTTCATGTAACCCCTAATAGGATCATTACCTTCTATCAAAATATTATATTATAGCTAAGGGGTATTTCCGATATATGTTTATTTATTTAAATGTAACTATTCCAAATTCATAATGCATTTTTTGATATCCACTCATTTTATACAAGAATTAAAAAGTTAAAAGAAGCTCACAAGTACTGTCCCTTGCGTACAAACTGTGTTTATATTACAAATTTATTTCTAATATCAGAAAGTGTCATTTATAACATTATCGATTGCTGAAAAATTTAAAATCTATCCGAAAAACTTAATAAAATATATTTTCTCTTCCTACAAAAAAGATGAAAATTTTAATGCGTCAACAAAAAAAGTGTATACGATAATTTGAAAAATTAAGGAAAAATAATAAAAAAATTCTCCCCGGCGGGGAATCGAACCCCGGTCTCCCGCGTGACAGGCGGGGATACTTACCACTATACTACCGAGGAATGAAACCATTTTAGAAAATAGTTATATAAAAACAATTAACCAACTATTAGCTGATGTGTTTTTATATAAAATTCAAGTTTTGATATTTTGTAATACTGAAGTACAACTTACTATTCAAGCTTCAATAACTACATAGAAATTATTTTACTAGTAGTAAAAATATGGAATAATTAATTTCATAATATAAAGTTTAATATTGCCATCTGTGGTTTTTCATAAGAAGCAAAATATAAAAATTTTCCAATTGAAAAAACATTTTTACAATTTTCATAGGTATGCAATTTTTTTTTCGGTTGCAAGAGCGAAATTTCTATTTCTATATGTTTAGTAATAATAAGATTTTGTGTTGTGCGACAAAGATTTTTTGTGCAATTTCAGTTTCTATTTTGTCACCTCAATGTTGCAGCTAAGTATATCTAAATAACTTGATTTTCACTATTTTTGACATAGCTATTGAATAATAATATGATTCTACGTTTCCTTCTCTACAAAATGATAACACTGGGTACCTAAGTCCGAGGTAAAGTTAATGGGAACTGTATTAATTTTGTGTTTGAAAATATTAGATAATGTCTTTAAAACCACAAATGCGTTAAATAAATAAAATGATATATCTACAATATTGTTTCATACCATTGAACATTATTTAATTGTTCTCAATTACACAAGCACAATTTTCCATTTTTTATTTTAAATAATAATAGCCTAGCCCTTCAAGTAAAGTTTAAATTTCATTTTTCCAACAATGACCAAATCAGAGTTATTTAGTTATAGTACCTATTGAGGTGACGATTTAATTTTAATTTTAATTATAATACTATAAGGAAATCTGGGTTACAAATATTGTTTGCCAAAGAGGTTGTCTGCCCGAATATTCAGTAGACTTACGTTTTTAGGTATTTAAATGCTGTTTGTTGTATTTGCCTAACGAACTATACGTAAAATTTTTTAGTCATCTTTACACGATTTAAGAATATTTTCATCTGACGCTACGACAAAACAAGTCGACGTGCGCACACTTTGACTATCGGTCTCCGATTGGCGAGTCCAGGCGACGAGAGTGAGATATTTCATCGCACCTACTGTTGAAAATTATTTGCCGTTTCACTGAAGTACGCTCTAAATATTTATATTAAAATTTTATTTACTCCATTAATTTTATGTATTTACGAACGAACACAATAAATATCTTAAATAGTAGGTAAATATAAATATTAGACTAGACATTTTTTTATCAATTTTATCAATGTTATTTATCATCATCAGCCTGAATCTATCCACTGCTGGATGAAGGCCTCTTCAAGTTGCTTCCACTTCTCTCGGTCCTGTGCATTGCGTTGCCACGTACTTCCGCAGAACTTTATCATTTCATCGATCCAGCGGCCTCTAGGTCTACCTTGTGGACGTTTTGTACTTCTTGGATACCACTGGATGACTAGATTTGTCCAACGATTTTCTCTTCTTCGAGCTATGTGTCCAGCCCATCTCCATTTATGGCTTTTAATAAACTCTATTACATCGCAAACCCTTGTCTGCTTCTTTATCCACTCATTCCTTTTTTTGTCCTTTCGCGTTATGCCCAGCATGCACCTCTCCATACCATGTTGTGCTACTCTGAGTTTCTGGATCTCTCTTTTACTTAGGGTTCATGTTTCACACGCATATGTCATCACGGGAAGCACACACTGGTTGAACACTTTGCGCTTTAGGCACAGTGGAAGGTCACTTTTGAAGATGTTATTCAGGCGGCCAAAAGCACTCCAGCCTAGCTTTACTCTGCGAACAATTTCATCAAATATACATCCATCTATTATAGACACTTGTTGTTCCAGATAGATGTAGCTTTTCACCTGTTCGAGCTGAGTGCCATTGATGAGGATCTCTTTTTGGCCTGCAAAGCAGTTGAACATGACTTTCGTCTTTGTTACATTTATATGTATAAAAATATATTATATTAACTACTCGAAAAAAAATGCCAATCCCGGGATCAAAATTTTGGCTCGGGATTAAATTCCTTACAGGTGAGACATTTCCAGTCATAAAATAAAATTGACTCGCGTAGAAACGTAGGATCCCGTCAACTCCCGTGATATGCCCGATTAAAAGCCCGGTTGTGGTGAGGGCCAGATATGGTTTGGCGGTGCCAATAACTTTAAATGTTGAGAACCTAGTTATGAAGATAAATAAGAACATATAAATAAAGGAATAGTTATAAAATAAATTATAAATTCAACTGTAAGTTGTAGTACTTACAATAAAATACATTTAGCTTTATTTTTATTTTCATAATATGTTTATTGCACCCATAAGCACTTACTTGAGTAAAAGTAATATCACAATAATTAATAAATACGTCATGTCGTTAAAATAATACAATATAGTTTTAAATAATTCAGTGGACTGTTTATCATGAACTCTGGAAAAGTTGTAAATATTCAAGACAGAAACAACCACAGGCAGTCAAATGATATTATAAAAAAGGGCGTCGTATGCAGTCAGGACAGTCGATTGTCTAGGATTTTCACACCAAAACTCTGTAGTGAAACATCAAAGGCGTGAAATGGCACTTGCTCTATAATCGTCAAACTAAAAATAATACAAAAAAGCATTTATATACATAAAAAAATATATACCTAACAGAAATTGAAACAAATTGACAGTATTTTTGTTTGTCGTGGCTTGCGTATTGCATATTGGGAGAGGTACGGGTACATTTTTAGTGGCGAAATTCTAGTGGTGACAGGACAATAAGCCCCTGGATAAAAACCCCCTAGATAAAATCACACACAATTAACTCCCCTCATTTGAAATGTCAGGATGGTAAATTAAATAGGATAAAAAAAATTAATATATTATTATTGTAATAAAATGAAAAAATATTTGAATGAAATTCTGCCACGTCCCCCTAGGTTAAACCCCCTAGATAAAAATCACACACAATTAAATCCTCTCATTTGAAATGTCAGGATGGTAAATTAAATAGGATAAAAAGAATTAATATATTATTATTGTAATAAAATGAGAAAATATTTGAATGAAATTCTGCCACGTCACGTGTTATTTTGTACTTTACTTTATGTTTTTTATTGGTTATATATTTATTATTACAATTAAGTTTATTAATTTGTTCTCCCGAGTAGCAGAACTAACCTGCCATTAGCAATGCCTCTGCAATAACTCTGTTCAACCAAATCGCTTCGGATGTTGATATATTCCATCTACGTGAGGATGAGTATGGGTGGACGTTATTTTATAAATTCTTAAAATAGGGTCTGCTTAACTCATCCAGTGTACTTCCTTGCACCCATATACTTTGCACATTTATACTGCAGATCTAATAAGATCTAGTAATACTGATCTATCTCTTTTGTTATGTACCTAATACTGTTTTAATAATATTTCTTTGTTTCTAAATGTCATGTTGTGAACGTCTTGAACTTATAATTTGTAATGTCCACAATATGTAAAATAAATAAATTGAAATTGAAAATTAAGTTTTCTATATTTTAATGAAAAGATTTTTGACTAATTCATAGTTTTATAATTTTTTATATTTATTTTAAAAAACATCGATTTTTATAAAAAAAATAAATGGGTATTAATTGAAATCCTGTTTATTTATATCAAACTTTAATTAGGTACGGTACCAATATTGAAGCCATAAAATAATATGTACATAATAATAAGATGGGACCCTTAACAAATTCACATTTTATAACATTTTTTTATAATTGTAAGTTTATCTTTGATTTAAAATGAAAAATATTTAAATACCAACAAATTTATTAATTAATTACCTACAGTTGAAATTGTAAATTATCAAAAAAATGTCTCAAATTGCAAGCTTCGTATTTTTCGCTAGGTGCGTCTGGTAGGTAAAGACTTCGCCTTAAGGTAACCGTTCGTTATCCAATATTATGTAAATAAATAAGAACGACATTTAATTATAATTGAACTGCCGTTAAAGATGGCTAGGTACATTCATAACACATTTTGATAAAAAAAATAGTGATGTTATAATAATATTATATAAGTAGATCAAAAATAAAAGATCTAATGTCTATTTTATTAAATGTACGGAATTAATGAACAAAAAAAAGTGATTTACCTTATAATTGTTAGTGATAGTGCCCCTTGGTCAAATATGGATATGGAAAATCTTTTACTGGATGATCGTCTTTAACAGTGTATATAAAAGCTGGATGATCCTTGTATTCTTTGTATTCTGGATGTGGATGCTCTGGATGTGGATGCTGTAGATGTGGATGCTCTGGGTGTGGATGCTCTGGGTGTGGATGCTCTGGGTGTAGATGTTCTGGATACTCCCAGCAACTGCCTTCATGACCTTTGTGATGATGATGGTCTAAACCACAAAATATAAATAGCATTTCAATTTTTAAATTAGAATCCGACACATATTTTTAATATTACCTACAACTTAACAGTAGTATAATAGTTATGGCCCCCACAAAAGCGGAGAGGTACTAAAAAGGGCTGTATGTTTCCCACCATCACCCGTCATGTATGTACAGCCGTGGACATGCACGGCAGCCTTCTATGATGCTATAAACGTGTCTGAAAGAAGTGATTTTATGTGCTCATTCCATCCCGAGATTGAGCCGCACGGGACTGATGCTGTAACCATGCAACTTAGTGCTTAAAGAAGAAAGTTAAGAGAGAAACAAATTGACTGTCGGGACTATCCCGCTCCCTATACGACGCTGCAAATTTCTCGAATGCCGCAAAGTTGATATCGATTGCTATCAGAACTAGAGGGAGCTCTAGGATGGGAGCCCGGCATGGCGGGTCAACAAGATAACTGAAATAAACATACACAACAAATTTGCTATAATAGTAAAAAAAGTCGCCTTCACAATATTGAACTGATTTTTCTATTAAGATTTTAAGATATGTGGGTGTGCGATGTAATTCTAACTGCAATTTGTATTCTTAGTTTTTTGAAAACATATAAGTATGTCTGACGAAGTGTAGTATGCTTTGCATATGTATATTTAGGTATATCGAATCTCCACAGCCTCGCTTTTAAGTTTAGCTATATGTATATAGGGGGACCAATTTATTCAGGCTGTGGAGGCCATGAGTATATTAGTAACGGTGAAACAATAACAAATACAACCACGCTTTGGAAAAATTAGATAGTTGTATTATGACTTGGTAATCGAACTCAGAGCCTCCGGATGAGAAGCCTGTATATTGTTGGACGAAAAAGGCTGTGCGGGTGAGAAAACTAGTGACATATAAATTATTTCACTGGTCATAAGTCTTGTATATAAAATTCCGAATTGTAAGAAACCACACCATACAAAAACAAAGTACCGATGACTTGATATCGGGTTCGTGTCATGTGATCATTACATTTTATTATAATTAATGTTATCTGTGATATAAATAAATAAAAGCTTATTTTTGTAGTTTCAGAATCTTTTTTTTTGATTTTTTACCAGTTATTAATCTTATGTTATTTTAACATAATATTTACATACCTACTCAATTCATACTGTAGTTCTAAATAAAACCCGTTAGTGTTTATTAAAAATAAAATTTATAAAAGTCCAGTTATTTGCCAGTGACATGACATATCATTATGCGTGCAAGACTTAATGAGGCCAACTAAGTATTGGCGTTTATAAATAAATATTTGATTTATTGTACCTACTATAAAAAAATATGGTAACTACTACAACAAAATAAATAACACTACCCAGAATAAATGGATTAATTTGGCGGCATTGTAATTATGTAGTTTTTGGAGTTAATTCTTTCAGCATAATGCATATATAATTACGAATTAAACTGTCCGCCGACACAACCCACCAAACTTTGCGTTTGACCCCACCGCACACCTTTCGATATTTCCGCTGTAAGAATTGTATCAGGCGCTGGCGTTAGTATGTAAGATAACTCAACGTCTAGTGGTTATGTCGGCGGGAAGATTTAAATAGTTTATTTTAAACTCACAATGGTGGTGGTGAATTTCCTTTACTTCCACCTTTGGTTGTTCGACCTCAGCAGTTTCCTTGGTTTCTTCTTTGACGGTGACTTCTTCCTGCTTCTGGGTGGCTGTTTCCTCTTGAATCTCGCCCTCTTGCTCGACCACCAGACTTTTGGTCTCTTCAGCTATGACTACCCTTTCTGTTGCGGCGATGACCTCTTCTTGTTCAGTAATGGCTTCAGTAGTCGCTGGAGTAGTTTCTGGAATTGGAGGTAGGGTTGGGGGTGGGTGTGTGTGGTGGTGTGGATGTGGTTGAGGATGTGGATGTGGGTAGTGATATGGGTGTTTATAGTGATATGGATGATCGTCACGATAAGGTTCCGAAGAAACTGCTGACAGTGCTACCATCTGAAAATATTTTTATACTTTGATCAGTTTATGACATTTAATCTAGTATGGATGAGAGCAAATATAAACACTAAGCATTGTCCAGGCCAACCTACATCTGCCCGAAAAAAGTCATTGCATGAATACCATTAAAGTATAAATATTTGCATTATGCAGGGAATGCTACAACAAAAAAAATGTTTGGCGAAAAAAATACTGTTTCATCAGAAGTAGTCACATGTGGTCTCCTGGAAAGTTAATATGGACTGTATTTATTATCATATTGGCGGTTATCAACGATAGTTAATCCTTTTTTGTATTGAGGGAGGTAGGTATAATAATTATTACAATAAGTAAAAAAACGTCAAAAGTGTAAAAATTGTCAAAAAATGGCCTTTCCAAAACATAGCACTTTTGACAGTTTAGACGGTTAACTTACTGTGACAATTAACCACCTCAATACATAAATATGATAAACTACCGTCTATAGCCGCCGATAGCCGCCTTGTGTATACAATACCACTGGACCGGTAAAAACGTTTCAAATGGAATTGTACAATATTATATTTTATAATATAAAAAAATTATAAAAAATTAAATTTTATGGGCAATTAAAATAATCAGATGTCAATCAGTAAATATTTGCTCAATAATAGAAATTCTGGAATTATATTTAAGCTTATTTTCTCTAATATTTTTTGATTTCCGTGGGATCAGCGTTGTTTCAATAAGATGAATCAAATTGATTTTATCACATAAAGAACCAAAACACAATGTAAAAACACTTGCACTAGTTTTGACGATTTTCTTGGAATTTTTAGCATATGTATTTGAATTACAAACAATTTTGGACCTCTTGAAAATTTCTACAGACAACCGTTTGAGAAACACTAGGACCTAGCACAAACTAAAATAATCCAGGTAAATTAAACCATTAATTAATATATAATAAATAATCAACTTTGTGGTGAGGTTGATAATAATAATTATATTCCGATAAGGAACGGAAGTGGTAAAGTTTACCAGGTAAACTAATTTCTTAAAACTTTTCTGGAATAATGTGGCATGGAAAGTTGCATAATATAATATGACAATATCACAAAATAACCCAATGGACAAAGAGGCAGATAAGAGACAATTTAATAAAGGTTGCCAATGTAATGAACTGGCAATGGGTTGGACACTAGCGAATGGACAACCGTTGGATAAGTAAAGCAGTCATATTATAATGGTACAAAAGAGGCATTCAACGATACCAAGGTCACCCTGAAACTCGCTGGTTCGATGAACTCGATAAGTTCAAGCAGAGTAGCACTCTCTAGGTAGCGAAAAAAAAGAAGACGATAAGGGTCAGCAGACCGACTGAA
Source organism: Rhyacophila brunnea (assembly GCF_057557595.1). Classification (NCBI taxonomy): domain Eukaryota; kingdom Metazoa; phylum Arthropoda; class Insecta; order Trichoptera; family Rhyacophilidae; genus Rhyacophila; species Rhyacophila brunnea. The sequence goes on along the minus strand of NW_028232816.1, from coordinate 8,709,400 downwards.
TGTTTACTCTCCCAAGTTGCAGAAGAACCTGCGACTGGTAATGCCAATAATTGGGAGGGCGATAAATATAATATGTTCAACCAAATTGCTTTGGGTGTTGATATATTCCACTTGCGTGAGGGTGAGTTTAGGTGGACGATATTTTATAAATTCTTAAATTAGGGTCTTCTTAGCCAACTCGGTATACTTCTTTGAACTTCTATAGATGTATAATTGTATTTTCACTGCTTTTGTAGGTTTATTTATTATTAAGTTCTCTTTTTATATCGCTTTTATTGCTTTTTTCCACCTCTTTATAATAATGTTTCATGTAATGTTGTGAACGTCTTAAACTTATAATTTGTAATGTCCACAATTGAATTATTAAATTGAATGATGATAAAATAATGTAATGGGATATACCAGGGAACACTATAATTAATCTGTTCTATGTGATAATCTGTTTTGTCAATAATATTATGTTATTTATAATTTTATCATTACTAACAAATTTTAAAGTTATCAAGGACTTCACATACCTTGGATCTAGCACAACCAAAAAACAATGAATTGAATCATTAAAATTAATCTTCGCAGGGAAAAATACAAATTTAAATTAATTTATTGACACGTAGTGTCTTTTACAAATTACGAATTCAAGTCGTTCACAACATGATATGGAAAACAAAAAAATAGAAGCAAAACTATTAAAAGAGTAAACATAAAAATTATAAAGTATGTTCATTGAATGAGTTAAATACATTTTATTAATTTATAAAACAATGTCCATTTAAACTCATGCTCACGTAGGTGGAATTTATTAATATCCGAAGCGTTTTGGTTGAACACTGTTATTTCTCAATCCTTGACTATATACATGGTGAATATCGGCAAAGGAATATGTTCAGAATGAAGATCCTGCATATTATATTATGGAAAAATATATCGACTTAGAGAAGAAAAAGGGCGTAACCCTCTGTTTTGTCAAATTGGGTTTTATAGTACTGTTGTATTGTTGCTGTACACGACTAAATACTCATGTTTTATCCAAAGGATGTAAGTTTCAAATTTCGATTAATTATCTAAATTTTGCTAGCAATTTTAAAAAAAGGAAACAGACGTAGAAAAATGACTTAACCATAATTTATTTTGTTTTGTTTAATTCACACAATAATTAATATCAGATTAGGGATAAAAAAAATACTGAATTTTTAATTATCATGCACTTCAAGGTTATATCATCTATTTTGTATTTTTTTTTTAAACTTTGACCGAAATCGTTTTTCTGCCTCCTGTAAAATTTGATTTTTGTGGATTAAATAAGGAATATGGAGATTCTGGAGCAATAACGAATTATAATATTATCTATACAAGGATCCATTACTTTCCAAACATAATAATATCCAAATGCTTCGGCTTCGAATGAATGAGAAATTCCCGCATCCCGAAGGATATGTTTGATGGATTTCCAAAGCTGGAGAGACTTACAGGAAGATGTTGATGGTGGCTCGATTTTAGGTGTAAAACAACCGAAAAAGAAGAAAATAGATTTTTTTAATAAATAATTCGTTTACTTACCACTAAAATAAGTATAGCCTTCATATTGACAGGAATTAGCAATCACACACTAGTCAACTAATTTGTTAAACGACACGAAGGATTATGATTAACTTTGTATCAAGTCACCCGTATATATATTAAGAGATCGAGTGTATTTTGCATTATGAATGTGTAACGTTGAGGAAATATTAAAAAAATAAATTAGGTTGACCATTTTTTTGTATTCAAATTTAGTGCACTAACTAAATAATATTATGTTGAACGAATAACTGTAACTATACCACTGACGGTGTATTATATTAATTACTGGGTACATCTTGGGCTTGTTAAGATGTAAACAAAATATGTGTCATGAAATAATGTTTATATTATTATATGCGGTAAATATCAATACCATGATAATAATAAAAACAATTTGTATAAATGAAATGATAATTTTACCGTATCTAATAATCGCCGATGAAACTGAGGTATGCACCTAATACTTGCAGGATTATTGATAGTGCATTTATTCAGGAATGCACAAAAAAAATGCAGCATTGCAACTCATGCAATAATTAATGTTTAACTCGAATTATTCCAAATAATTATGTAGATCATACATAATTTTGAAAACAATTCTGAGAAAATATATTATAACCAATAGAAAAAATCTTTTTGAAAAAAGTAAGATACTCCGCAGGAATCGAACCTTCAACTCTCGGGTATCGCGCCCATGCATATAGAACCACTATGCTAAAGGAGTCATACTTAATTGTGACAATTTTTAACTAATGGCTTTTAATAATCACTGAAGCGCTTTCCAAATTCAGCTACTGTTGGCGATCGACTTTTGTATTTTAAAGTCGGTATTACTTTAATTACTAACCGACGTCACGGATCACTCCAAGATTTTTTGTTGTAACATACTTGAACTTGCTGATAATTTCTAATTAACTATTTTTTTATTCAACGAATAATTCACAAGATGTAAGAATGTAAAATTCTAATTTAATGTTGAATAATTAGAATGTTATATTCTTAAATCTTGTGAATTATTCGTTGAATAAAAAAATAGTTAATTAAAATTTATGTAGATATTCTTATCCGTAATATTGTGATAAATCTAAGTAGTGAATATACATTACCTAATCAATGTTATATCATCATAATCATCATCAGCCTGAATCTATCGGCATCTATCGAGAGTAGTTTATTATATGTATGTATTGAGGTTTTAGTATTGTTACAATAAGTGCTATGTTTTAACAGCACCTCTTGTGGTTGAGTTAACTTTTAGAGCGAGATAGACAGTTTTGACAGTTTAGATGGCTAACTTAATGTAACAATTATAATAGGTACGTCAACACATACATATGATAAATTACCCTCGACACCTGCCGATAGCAGCCTTGTGTATAGAATAGATGCACAGCAGGTTTTATGTGTGCATCACGATGTCTTAGTTTGTAGTTTAAATAACCCTTTCCACGTGTGCATTCCATAATATCTTTTAGGTCGTCCAACCTGACTTTTATTTACGATAATTTTACGACATATGAAAATTTTTCCAACAGTGCTTGTGAAAATCCTCATTTTTAAAAACTAAGTAAAATTTATCGCGTTAGTTGAGTCTGGTCTGCCCTCAATCCTATGTATCATACTCAGGGAATACAGAATTGATGGGAACTGAAATACATAACGGGTGTGGAGTAACAGGATACTGATCTCGAGTGTGGAAGAATATGCGATAAACTTAAACACGTGTCAAGAATACGTCATTCTAAGCTTGTCCTTCGTTTTGATAAATACTCTCGGTTTATGCACTGGCACTCATTCAATATTGGTATATTTTAATGTTGCAACACACATTGTTGCACGTCTATAATGTGTATTTCATTTTAGTAGGATACTCACACATTCAAAACCCTGATTCAAAATGTAGTTTATTGGGGTATAGCCTATCTGAATTTTATTTATCAATCTGTTATGTGATCATACTTATTCGCAGTGGCGAAGGGTGGAGGTAGGCTGTTAAAATCCGCCATAAATAGTGCGCACTAAACTTTGTTAGTCATATGTATATGTTTTCATTGAAATAAGACTACAAATTACAGATGGTGTTGGTTAGTTTTATAAATTCAATTATTGAACCCTACGAAAACCATGCCATAACAGATAAAAGTAAAAAAATACTCGTCTATCTATAAAATATCTAAAACTATGAAATTAAATCATACATAAAATTGAGTATTTTACACATAGAATAATATTTTTTATTTTATCTATTATAGTTTGGTTTAGGCAGGGCTTAATGAATTTATAAAAATGAACCAACAATACAATATGTATTCTTAATCCAACGAAAACAAATAATTGGTATGAATGAAAAAGTGTGCACAATTTTGTCGTATCGTCCAAAATATACCAAAACTATAATGGTTTGGTTTAGGAAGGGTTTAATTGATTTTTAAAAACGAACCAATACCATCTGTAAATTGTAGTCTTAGTTCCATAAAAACAAATACGTATGACTGACAAAGTTTAATATTCACTATTTACGGCGGACCTTAACAGCCTACGTTTACCCTTCGCTACTGCCTATTGGTCATAAGTAAACTGTTAAAAATGGTACGTTCACGGTGTAGATGTTTTCAAATAGGTAATAAAAAATATTTCAAATATTATTAACTACAAATCATTCTTCGCCTGGCGCATGGTTACCCTATAAAATATACTACCAAAGTAGTCACATATATTTCAAAGAATTTAACAGCACATACATTTATTCAACGGGATTTACCATTCTGTATACCTACGTAATAGATTTTCCTTACCTTGTGCATTTATTATATTAAACATGGGTATGTAGGTGCATTATATTTTTATCCTGACGCTAACTATGTATAATAATAGTGCTTCTCTTTACGAGCAATTATATATTATATTTAATTCATTATATAATTATTATTCACCTTTTGTAGGTACCTGTATAATATATTGATGACATTATTACAATATACACGAGTAATGAAAATGGCAATATTACTATATTGATAATTATTCCTTTAATTTAAATAGTATATTCGACGTAATATATAATTATTGACATTTAAAGAGATTTACATGGATTACTAGTCTCGTCAGGCAAGTGGAATAGACTGAAAGGAGATACACTTGTAAACATTGATGCTATGGATTCAGAGACGCAATATTATGGTGTGATTAATTTATATTTTATTCAAGTCAACAAGAAATACTACTATTAATGGAAAATACATAATTTACTTGTAACGGCCTCAGAAATATTGCTTATTATTATCAGAAGAATACCTGAATCGTGTGCGATTCGAAACCACACCTGTAAATAGCATGACAGGTGAGTGGTTTACCAAGTTATAGACTCGGGTACTAGGGATTGCGATACCGAATAAAAATATCAATACCAGTTTTACGGTATTTCTTATTGAATACCGGTATTAATACCGGTATTTCCTAAACATTGAAAAACAGAAGTAGGTGATTATCAATAAATATAACTATTAAAATATTTTTTAAATATCATTTGATAGCAAAAACCTACATACCTACATTTATTATGTTGACATTTAAAAATAAATATTGTGGATCATCAGAATTGTGGAACTAGTGATTTTTTACAAATAATTTGAATATATTGATAATTTTAACTAAAACTCTCAAAAATTCATCAAATGCAAATTAGTCAGGCTGCAGGAAAAGCTTCTATTTCGAAATTATATTATGATAATTCATCGCAACAATTACTTACCTATATAAATATATTTGATAAAGTTTGGTTTATTATTTTTTCATCTCTGTTGGATTCACTCAATATATTTGCATTTTAGCAGTACATAACTTCTAATTCATTTTCAAAAACGTAAACGAGTGTGCTTTCTTAATACCGAAAATTCCGGTATTTTGGATTTTTAAAACCGTTATTTCGGTATTGATAAATAATACTGTAATACTGGTTTTGAAATACCGGTATTGCAATCCCTATCGGGTACTGTCCAACATGATATTTATAAACAATTACCTACTCGATTCAGGTGTTTTAAGATTCCATCAATAATGGAAAGTATCTTTTGTAATTAAGTCAAGGTGTGTAGAATTGCCGCTTCATAACTTTGCACTCTGCCTCTAGGATGAAAATGATGTAATATTTTCTAAAAATATATTTTTTACATATATTATCTATTTATTTTCTTATTTTTACGCATATTAATACAAGTAAATATCATTTGATTTAATTTTATGTGAGGTAATTAGGAAAAGAGGCGTATAATAAAATTAGTTTTATTTGTGATTTAAAAAGAAATGTTAGAAACATTCATACATGTTTTAAGATGCTTACTTGCGTTTCGCTTTGAAACTATGTAGTATGTAGGTAGTAGTGGCGTGCGGTCAATGTGTTTTAGATGCGCAGCACTCATAGTATGCATTTATTGAGTAATTTTATTGTAATTTTTACTATACTGCTTCGGATGATTGTATAATTTATACATTTGGTAGACCTTGAGTAGATGAAAAACTCGCGCGCATTTTAGATCGCGGCGTTTCATCTATCGCGCGACAAGCGCAAGTACTCCGTAGATTCTCGACAACGCGATTTTTCATTGCAAAATGAATTTGGCCGTTTCGAGCTGGAATCGACAGTTTTATGACCTTTTCAAAATAAATTACGTCACCTAGGTTGTACAATGCCAAGAATATATCTTGCTAGCTTGCTTGCTGATATTAAATTTAAAAAGCTTTGTGTCACGACTGAGTTGCGCTCGTTTTTATGCCAATTAAAAATGTATTACATCACCCACTGCCAAATGAAACGCTTTGTATGGACGTAGCACACGTTTGGTACTCGAGCGTAAAGTACGCAAAGGCCTTACTTACTTGTGACTTTCTTTATTATTGATTGTTATTGCTTATTTAAATTCTATATTATACATATTATCCGAATATATTTGTAATATTATGCCATATCGTCATAAACCAAACCAAGCCACATTATTGGTTGCAATCATCCAATTAGTGACAACATAGTAAGCATATTATTTATTTATTTATTTATTTAAGAATAAAAAACATTGTGGACATAACAAATCTAAATTCAAGACGTACACAACATGAGATTTACATTATAAGTCAAACATTACCCTCACAAGAGAGAAGAGAATATAGAAAAAGAAATATATATATAATAACAATAATAATAACAAAAAAAATATATAATCAAAACATACTTAAGTATAATTTAATACAGAAAAATATAATTTTTGAGAACGAAAAATATACAATTTTATACAGAAAAATACAGTTTCAAAAATAAAATGCAAAGTACATCATTGAAAATGTCTATGTCTTTAGGGAGCGCATTTACTAGTCTTGCACCCCTCGCTAATGGTGCCTGATAGGCTTGACGCGAGGAAACGGTTCCAATCCAGAATAAATCATGACTGCGACCACGTAGGTAATTGACAGGCGCATGGAAATTCAAATTCATTAGGACACCGGGATTGGAAACCATCCCTCGCGATAACAGGCAAAAGTGTTTCAACAGCAGAAGAGACCGACGAGATTCAAGAGAGTGAAAAGTAAGCATGCCTTGTAGAAAGGCAGTCGGAAAATAATCATCTGACGAATTATCGAAAGGAAAATAGTTAAATGTTTTAAAATAAAGACATCGAAGAAATTTCTTCTGGACGCGTTCTAAAATAAGCTTATAGGAAACCTCATAAGGACACCAGATAATCGACCCATATTCAAGAATGCTACGCACTAATGAGACGTAGAGTGTACGTAATACATTAGGATTCTTGAATGGTTTGGATTGTCGCATGATGAATCCTAGAAGCTTACTCGCACGTAGAGCCGTGGAAGTTATATGCGAGTGAAAGGATAATGAAGAATCAAAAATTATCCCAAGATCTTTCGCCTCAGATTGACGTTTTAAAGAATTTTTTGACATAATATAATTGTATTTAATCGGAGTTCTTGACCTAGAAAAAGTAATACAAAAGCATTTGTCAGTATTAAATTCTAATTTATTCTTTTTTGACCAACTTTCAATTGAACAGAGATTTCTCTGTAACATGCAACAGTCCAACTCATTCCGAATTGGTGCATTATAATGTATACCTAGTAAATAGGGGAATAGGACGACTGGACTCCCGACAATTGGACGCCGCACTGTCGTAGACACGTATACAGAACGTAGACGAGGTATTTTAATCAGTTTCTATCTACTACTTAGTAGTTTTAATTCATTTTACCCTTAAAATAATGTATTCTTTATTGCGGTTTGAGAATTACCATGCCTAAGGCTTTATATAAAATAAAAACTCTTTTTTTGTTGGAACTTAAACATATGCACGATTAAATCATTATTTACGTCTGCATATTTACATTCTCACCAACTATTAAATCACAATATAATCATTTAAATATAAATAATAATATTAGATATTTTTTTAAAAGTACGAGTACCTATAAGTACCTAACGTCTATTTATTTTCGAATTCCGTGGCGTCCAGTTGTCCGGTGCCAAATCATCCTAGACCCGTAAATCGTAAGTAATGATGTATTTTCCAAACAGAATGACTACAGGCAAAAGTTACTGCACGCCATGAGTGAGTACATTTTCTTTCTAACATGTTTATTTGTTTTTTTTCGCAGTGCGCCTATAAAAACGACTCAAGTAAAAAGTAGGGTTTTCTGTTGATTTATATTACAAGGTAAAAAAGAGATTTTTTTTGTTTGACTGTCATTTTTTTCTAAGAATGTCTGGGAAAAAGCTCTAGTATTTATTTAGAGAAAACTTTCAAATTTCATCGTATCACAGATTTTTATTCGGTAGGGGATTTTGTCCTCTCCTCATATTGCTGTGGTATTATTCTATTAAGTATAATAATATATTTCCCGCCTATGTGGCATTACTTATATTATATACCACTGCAAAATAAAGTATATTTATATTTCTTTAAATATTGTTATTTATGAACTTACCTACCACCTCCGGAACGAGAGATAAAGAGAATACGGGCTATCCCAGCTGACCTATCATTGTGACGAATATTCAAAGTCAATTTATTTTCTTTACCCCGTCTGCAGAAGGGTATTCTAAAAATATACCTATCATTTAACTCAAGAATTTAGAAAAACGTGATAAATATGCTGTATCGTATTCAGACAGTTAATTATCCCGGGATGTGATCTGTCTCGCGTGATGTTTTTAACACAGCCGATCATGACCGTGTTAACTATTTTATAGCGAGATAAAATACGCCAATTACGTATTGAGAATTGAGATGCAGCGATTTCGCAAAGTACTACTGACATTGTGACACTCAGCAGTATATTTTTTAAAAACGTTATAAGTACTACAATGACAATTCCTTACTTGATTCCAAATACATCTACTTGATTAGAATATCCTGAGATATAAAGACTGTGTTAGGTACCAATAATCATTGTATAATAATATATGTTACGCCAAATGTGCGATATTGACTATTACATGAAATGGGCTAAATTTTGCTTAAATCATGAAAAATGCAAGCCCGTTGCCTTATTCATGAATAAGACAAAATATCTGGCGAGTGCATGTATTCGGCAGTAATTTTTCTGCTTGGTTAATGCATTGAAAAAATTAGATAGTAGCGCTACGGTGGTATTTTTTGCAACTAAACTAAATGTGTCAAAATGCTCATGCATTGGTCAAAATGTACGTATATTATCTATGGTCAAAATAGATGGTCGCGCTCCGGTGGTGTTTTTTGCAACTAATCAAACTAACCAAATGTGTAAAATGCCATTGATTATAATATAAAATATACCAAATATACAATGACGTTCATATCCATTTACTATGCGCAAAAAAATCATATGATAACGGAAGAATTTTATTAAAAGGTACTCGTATTTTCGCGATTTGATTTGTGCTGTAGTATCAATTGTGCAATGGTCGATTGTATGTTTGCGATAGTTTGTTGACACTTGTTAGCTAACCTCAAAATGGACATTCAGTTAAATAATTCAGAATTACAAAACCTAACTTAACCTTATAATAATAATACTATATTATGTCCAATTATAACTAATAAAACCATCCGTATTAAATTTACTTTTTCTACTGTCATGTTGACAGTTTAAGAATTCCATACCCTGCCGAATTACATATTCGGCAGTAAAATTTACCTAATTCACGAATAAGGTAACAGGCTTGACTATTACATGAATTAGCCAAAATTTAGCCCATTTTATGTAATAGTCAATTTCGCACATTCGGCTTAAAATATACAATATCTTACATGATTCCAAGTGCATCTGATTAAAATCTCTAATTCGACGATTACGAGCTATCAAATCACATTGAGTAGTTAGTATTGCATCGTATGTTTACCACGTTATACTTAATTCCAAATATATCCAATTACAATGAAGTAAAAAGCAGTGCCGGTGTTAACAATTTTTGTAGATAACCACTTTGCTTATGGAATTACTTCGAGTGATATGCGTGCTATTTTGGAGTAATAAAATAACGGAAAAATGTTACCGAGTTAAGTCAATTTTTTTATTCAATATTAATACGACATATTGGTAAATTACATTTTTTTAATAATTCTAGATGCTCAACAAATCATTTTTAATAAAGAATCGAAGGCTCAACTCTGTTCAACAGCTATGAATCATCATAGTCCTTGAGTGGAACTTACCATAACTGTATTACTTTTTTTATATTCAATACTGAATATATTATACAAGATTGAATAAAGTTAATTTTTTATAACGAAAAAAACATTTTTATTCGACTGTTATAGATTTTTATTTTCCATTATTTGGTGAGCTAAATACTTATACCAAAAGTTTTTTGTACCCATTAAAAAAATAATTGCGATTAATAATAACCATAGTTAATAGTGATTTATATTATGTATGTCCTCTTGTCATCGGTCCTATCATGTAGCAGCTCTTTAGATTAATAAAGCCTAAGCATAACTTTTTGCACAAGCAACGAGTGGTCCACTGCCATACTATTTATTGATAACGTACTGGCAAGCAGAGTTTGGTATTCTATAATGACTGAAGAGTATAAATACGTTATTAGTTATTGTCGTTTAGAATCGACTGTTACATTGACAAACGTCCTAGTGTATTATGATATTATTATACACAGAAAAAGTGTATTTACTTTGATCGTCACTTCCAATAATTACTAATAACACATAACTACTAAATCAGATGAACTCCAAGGTTTCCAAGATACGTTAAAATAATCTGAAAGAAATCTGAAACTAAGAATACTCCGACAAGTGAACACGACTGATTTTTATAGACAATGATAGGCAATGACAGGTCATCCATAGACAACGGGAGGGCCGAAAAGTAGGACCAGTCGTGTAATGTATGGGCTTCCTTCTTCAGTGGGCAATGAGCAGGTATATGATTGAGCTACAAAATTTGGCGGGCACTAGTTGGAAAGCGCTGATGTAGCTTGAACAATAGATGATATTTATATTTCGCCACGCATTTTTTCCAGCTTATACGCGGTGAAAATGAGAATTCTGCCATTCTTGGTAGTATTGACTTGTGTGTCTTAGAAATTGTGAGCATCAGTAGTTTTTTCTCCCTAGGTGTAGAGCCAACCTGCCATTGGTAACGCCAATTAAAAGGGCAATAACTCTGTTCAACCAGATCAATTCGAATATTGACATATTCCACTTACGTGAGAATAAGGATAGGTGGGCATTGTTTTAACTCATTCGGTGTACGTCCTTGTATCTAATTTATATTTTTTTGTATTTACACTTTTCTACTGTTTAATGACTGTTAAATAATACTGTTTTAATAATATTTCTTTGTTATGGTGTGTGTGAACGTCTTAAATTAATAATTTGTAATGTTTTCTATACTTATGTCAAAATAAATAAAATTTGAAAGTTAATCAGAAATTTATAATAAAAAGTTATCAATTATTATTCATTAATTTTGCATCTTATACTCACCAATATTATATAATTTTATGACTGGTCACATTGGTTGACCATAATAATATTAAAAAATATCTACAGGTAAACCAAATCAAATTTCTTTCCCGAAATATTATTCACACTAAAACCCAAGAGGAAAGGAAAATATCAAAATAAATTAACTTAAACGAAAATAGAATCGGTATTTTAATTTAATGTAATTTATTCATTCATACTGTGCTTATTTCTGTTGACAGTATAATCATATCATATAAGATATTTGGATATAATTAAAATGGATATTCGGCGATGGTCGATTTTTTATAGACTGGGGAAGTTGTAAACACTCAAAAGAAAGACTGCTATTATAGATGATATGCGCTGGGGTCCCGATAAATCCGCCCAGACAGTATCGCTAAAACAATTTAGAAATTAGACAATTTTTATTTTAAATAATATTATATTTTAGGTAGGTAAATAAATAAAAAAAAACGTTCGAATATAGATATATAAATAATTACAAGATAAAAAGAACTTTTTATATACCTACAACGTTTTTAAATGTTCTGTTGAATCATATAAACTTGACTTGACTAGCTTAAACGATCAAAAAAAATTGTACTTGATAGAAATACTGAATAATGAAATGTCATTTCATATTGATTTCTATAGTAACGCACGTATATATTAATAATTTAGTTGCTAGGACCCCCTAGCAACCAATAATGGTATCGTAATAACTTTTCATACAAAACAGAATTAACTGAAAATGGATTAAATTCTACTTAAAGATTGCAATTGCGATTCAGGCTAAAAGTATTAAAAAAATGCATTGGCATCGTATGATACGAGTATATTATGATACGAGGGTGGGTCAATAAGTCCTTAGAAAAGCCAACAGGTGGCGCGACTAGTACTGTAAGCGGTTTGTTTTCATGCAGCGGCACTACCGATTCAGTATGCTGCGAAGTTTCAATCAGATTGGTCGGGTTGTTGTGTGTTTCTCGTACATTTAAAATCAAAAAATTCCTTGTTTACAAAAAATGGAGAAAATTGAGTTTAGAGCTGTTATTAAACATCTTAATATAAAAGGGTTAACAGCAAAGGAAATAAAAAATGAGTTGGATTTAGTTCACGGCATATCTGCTCCTTCACTTGCAACTATTTATAACTGGTTAAATGAATTTAAACGTGGTCGTACATCAAAAAAGGATGAACCACGCTCAGGACGTCCTGTAGAGGTGACTACACCAGAAATGATCAATAAAATCCATGATATGGTGTTAAGTGACCGAAGATTAAAGTTGAGTGAGATAATTGAGGTTACAGGGATCTCAAAAGGTAGCGTCATTTCTATTTTACATGACAAATTGGGCATGAAAAAAAATTCTGCAAGATGGGTGCCGCGTTTGCTCACAGTCGACAATAAACGCAATAGGGTGGTGGCCTCTAAAGCCCTGTTGTCGCTCATGCAACGCAATCGGGATGAATTTTTTCTTCGCTTTGTGACTGTAGATGAAACATGGATACACCACTATACTCCCGATACGAAAGAACAGTCAAAGCAGTGGATTGCGAAAGGCGAACCATGTCCAAAGAAGGCGAAAACCGTAAAATCAGCTGGTAAGGTTATGGCTACTGTATTTTGGGATGCACGTGGAATTATTTTCGTTGACTATTTGGAAAAAGGAAAAACAATAACAGGGGATTATTATGCATCTTTATTGGACCAGCTAAAAAACAAAATTGAAGAAAAACGGCCTCATTTAAACAGGAAAAAAAACCTCTTTCATCAGGACAATGCCCGTGTTCACACATGTTTACGATCAATGGCTAAAATTGAAGAATTGAAGTTCGAATTGGTCGACCACCCACCGTATTCGCCAGATTTAGCCCCCAGTGACTTTTTCCTTTTCCCAAACTTAAAAAAATGGCTAAGTGGACAACGTTTTTTTTCAAATGAAGAAGTCATCGATCGGACAAATGCTTATTTTGAGGACCTTCCGAAAACTTATTTTTCTGACGGTTTAAAAAAAATTGAGAAACGTCTAACCAAGTGTATTGAGCTCCAAGGAGATTAGTTGAGAAATAAAAAAAAAATACAAAAATAAAAACTGTTTTAATGCTTTTTTCTAAGGAATTATTGACCCACCCTCGTATATTGGCATGATATTTTCTAAAAGTTTCAAATGTCCAGCTAGTCGGGAAGTTAGTTAAAATTCGGTTGCAAGATGTGTACCGGACAAACAACCACCGGACAAATAAGAATACGAGCTAAGAAAAAAGTTGTAAAATAAAATAAAATAAAGATATAAAAAAATATAAGTTATTTTATTCCATATTATTGTTGGTAGGTATATAAGTAGACTTTATGACTCGTTATCAGCATTTCTCGTGGGATTTCGTAGATATTCTAGGTATTCTTCTTCTTATTCATCTTCTTCTTCTTCCTTTTCTTATGTTTCTTCTTCTTCTTCTTCTTCTTCTTCTTCTTCTTCTTCTTCTTCTTCTTCTTCTTCTTCTTCTTCTTCTTCATCTTCTTCATCTTCTTCTTTTTCTTCTTTTTCTTCTTCTTAATCTTCTTCTTCTTCTTCTTCTTCTTCTTCTTCTTCTTCTTCTTCTTCTTCTTCTTCTTCTTCTTCTTCTTCTTCTTCTTCTTCTGCTTTTTCTTCTTCCACTTCTTCTACTTCTACTTCATCTTCTTCTCGAACTTGATATTTGTGTCCAAATGCTGGGGCATATCTCTCTTCATAGATGTTATCTAAAATATACAAAGATTTTTTTGGTCAGTTTGCCTATATAATAATCTGTGATTGCCTCAACTTAGAGTTATGGAAATCTACTGAATACAAGTGACTCAATACTAAAAAATGTTACCTGTGTATTATTTTCTGTGCAGCTGCATGACAGATATACTATTATAATACTTGTCAAATTACCATTTCGTCCACGGTAATAATCAGAGGCGGCTCTACCTGAAGGGTTTGAAGGGACCATCTCCACATCGATATCATGTTAAAAAAACACGTCTGATATTTTTATGATTATCATAATATACCTACTTAATTAGGTATAAAATTAAAAAATGAACTATTTAATTTATTATATCCATCTAAACTCATCACAATTGTATTTAGATATTCAGTATTATGTATTACAAATTGTAAATTATGTAATAAAATAACATAATGATGATTATGGCACGCGGTATTAAAAAAAATAATTTAATTAAATTCGCTCTATTTTACGGTGATGCCTATTACAAATTAAGAAAGCTATGACGACTATTTTACGCTGACCTCAGTGTGGTCACTCACTCTCATCCTGTCACTGTGGTACAAATCTCGTTCTACAAAGGATATGAATGCACTAGCGTTAGTATCTATACTAAAAATGCGAATAAAATTACCCCACAGGTGAGTAAAAATGCTCGCTGATAATGATGAGTCTATAATAATTATTATTATTTATTAGGTTAATAGCTTTTTAGATGTGATAAAGTAACGTCTCAGATAATCATATTATTTATTCAGAAAAATTACTCATTTCCCATTAATAAAATCATATTATTATAAGTAGCTTGATACATTACTTGGTACAAGGAATTGTAATATGAGAAAGTAGGTAGATGTGTATATTTAATAATTAATGGCTAAACCCCACAATCTAGAAATTCGACGAGCCGCCACTGGTAATAATAATATTAAAATGTAATTTTATATCATATTAAAATAATTTTCCAAACATTTAAAAAAGTTTCCTTTATGGAATGATAAAATATTTAAAATTCAATCAACATACTGTTTAATACTCACGGGCGTTATACTGAATTCTTCCGTGTTGTGATTGTTCTTCCATGGTGACTTTTTCCTGCTGCTGAGTTGTCGTTTCTTCCTGAACTTCCCCCTCTTGATCAACCACCAGACTATTAGTCTCTTCTGCCACGACTACTCTTTCCGTTTCGGCGATAACCTCTACTTGTTCGGTGGTAATTTCGACTATCGCTGGCGTAGACTCATGAATTTCGGTGTAATTCCAGTGAGCTTCGACTGGTTCGAAAGGTAGTGTGGAAACTACTGACAGTGTTGCCACCTGAAAATATTTTTGTCAACGATCAATAGGTAATTGACACCGTTGTCCACTGAAAGGTTTATACAAAATATCAATAAATAAAAACAGTCAAACTTAAATAAAAAAAAACCCAACTATTACAGCCGAGGAGAATAAATTTCTCACGGATTCTTCTCATCATTTCGCTGTTTCCATTGAATAAGTTGAAACTCTTAGATACTTGTTTTGTTCGCTGTTTTAATGTTAATAGTGGACGAATTTGCTTAATACCCACGTATTTTTTCCGACTTATACGCGGTGAAAATGAGAACTTTGCCATTCTTGATAGCTTAGTGGTTGGTGATTGTGAATCTCTGATAACTATCTTCAAAATTGGGAGGATCAGTTGCTTGATCTCCCAAGGCGTAGAATTAACCTGCCATTGGTAATGCCAATTGGGAGGGCAATAATAAAATTCTGCTCAACCAAATCACTTCGCATATTGACATATTCCACGTGCGTGAGGATGAGTATAGGTAGGAAATATTTTATAAATTCTTAAAATAGGGTCTGCTTTGCTCATTCGGTGGACATCCTTGTATCTTATTTATACTTTTTGTATTTACACTTTTCTACTATTCAGTGACTTAAAAAAAACTGTTTTAATAATATTTATTTGTTTCTAAATGTCATGTTGTGAAAGTCTTAACGGCCCACATGCTCGTCGTAGGTCAAAATTGAGTTTTTATTGTATTTTCAAACCATGATCCTGGACACTCCTTAAACGTTGAACGTTGTAGATAATCTATTTATATAATTTTGAAGCCTTATTATCCTTTATATTTATTTTAAACATTTAATGACTGCATAAAGTATTTGTGTTACATAAAATAGTATTCTTTTAAACCTCTCGCTCTAATGTTTTAGAATATAGTCATATTTCGGTACATGAATGTGCAGCGGTGTTAATTTTTTTTACATTTATTAATTTTTAATCGCTTTTATAAAACCATTAGTATAATTTATGACGAGATAATTTTAGTAAAATATTTACGATAAAAAATTATACTGATAATCTCTGTGATCCCAAATTTGAAAAGAATCAGGCATTTTATTATTCAAAAAATCGGCAAGATTAACACATTTGAAGATGATTCTAAAGATACTTATTATAAGCTATGTCTTTGACCATTTAAGTGTGATAAACATCTTATGAATAATGATTGCTTTATAATAATTATTGACCTAAGAATAAGGTAGTGTTTTTTTGAAATACGCCATTTATTTTGTCATTTCCCAGTGGTTAAGCTACAACATACGGCCGTAGCCATAACTTGACAAACTATAATTGAAGTAGGGAGTACTGATACACTTGAGAAACTAGTAATGTTGGGTAGCTTCCAAGGAAGGCGAAGTAGAGGAAAATATTCAGTGTTTTGGAGCGACCAAGTGAATGAGCGTACCTGGGGCAACCATCACTCTGCCTCGAGAGAAGTATAAGGCCGGAGGTGTAGAGAGACTAAAGTTATGATTATATTGAGATGCATGTCTCGTACTGTCACGGCGATAAATTTAGTCTATGGTTTCGTCATTTTGCAGAATATTTTGAACGAACACGATCTCTGTAAATTGAACGAGGGAGTATCCTAGTAAATTCAATAATATTTTGAACGGAACCCAACCCGCAGACCATATATAATAAACGGCAATCTTATAGAAAATACATAGTGCCAATCGCTAAAAACAAAAAACACGCGATATTAAGACGCGATAAGACAAGATTTGAAAATGTAAAGTAATAGCGCATGTACACATGCATGGAATTACTGTCGGCAATTGTGCTTATTTTAAGCCGACATGACAATAACTTTTTAGACATAAAAGTGCTGACTGTCTCTCAATATTGATTGCCTTATATTTAACGTGACACTTGAAAAGATTATCCGCGATGCAAAATTGGAAGCCAATGGCGTAGGCGTGTTCAGAAAAAAAAATTTCGCCATTAATGTTTGGAATTATTTTCCTTTTGACACCTTCTCAAACGAGTATTTTCCGACTAACTTTCTTCAAGGCATGCTTGCCTTTCATTATCTTGAAGCTCGTAGGTCACTTCTGCTCTTAAAGCATTTTTCCCTGCTCTCACGTGGTATAGTTTCCAATCCCGATATTTAGGAAAATTTGAAATTTTATGCATCCGTCAATTATATGCGTGGTTGCAGCCATGACCTATTTTGGGCGAAAGCTGTTCCTCATGTCAGGCTTACCAGGCACCAATAGCGAGAGCTGTGCGACTGGTCAATGCACTCCCTAGAGATTTAGATATTTTTAGCGATACATTATGCATTCTGTTTTTAAAATTCTATTTTATTGTTTAAATTGTATTTTTTTGAATTATTGTTTTTTTTTTATTTTATTTCTTTTGTTTAAAACTAATTGTGCTTTGTTTTTTTTCTCTACCTTGTTTTTTCTCTAACTGATTACTTTAATTTTTATTCTAATTGTCATGTTGTGAACGTCCTGAATTAATAATTTATTATGTACTCAACGTATCTTTTTCAAATAAATAAATATTCCATTAAATATTCCAACTATTGGCATATTATGCCGACGATATTGATGTCATTGGCAAGTCCACAGAAACCATCAGACGGGCTTTTATTTCCGTTAAGTCAGCAGCTGCAAACATGGGACTCTGGATAAATGAAAGTAAAATAAAAAAAGATGCCAGTTCTCCACAGTGTAATACATGATAATAACACATTATATTATTGACGGCGATGCTTATGAAACTGTGGATTCATTTATTATTTATTTAGCGTCTCTTGTCGCAAACAGTAAATAACACGAGCAACGAAATAAAATGCCGGATCACGCTCGCCAACAGGTGCTATTTTGGTCTCCCAAAGCTTTGACATAAGCACTGCCAAGGAAAACTAAAACAACCTTATAAAAAACTCTTCTGAGCCCAGTATTAACATATGGATCAGAATTCTGGGTACTTAGCAAACAGGATAAGAGAATTATGGATATCTTTGACAGGAAATTTTTGAGAAGAATCTTTGGGACTGTTCAAGAAGGTTGCATTTGGAGGTCAAGGTATAATGATCAGCTATACACACTTTATGGGGGCGAAAAGATCACTTGGCATATGAAAATGCAGAGACTATGCTGGATTGGATACGTGCATAGAATGCCGGAGGATATACCGGCGAGGCGAGCTATGTACGCAACCCCTGATGATAAGAGAAGACCTGGACAGCCGAAACTGAGATGGCTGGACGGTGCCACGGGATATTTAAAAATGATCGATTAAAGCAATTAGAAAGTGTTAGCTCTGGATCGTCCAGGACGGAGAAAGTTTTTGAAAAACACCCTAGAAAAATACTTATTAGAGAAAAAAAAATTGAAAACGGTATGATTTTGGACAAGATTTGAGCGTGTAATAAGCCGTCTGAATATTACCTAAATCTGTGTTATTCCGTCTTTTATGATGTCGAGTCTCAACTATATTTCCATATTGCGAAAGCAGGCGCGCACTCTCAATTTTATGGGGCGGAGGCATTTCAAAAAATATCCATAATAATTTTATTATTGATTTTTAAGGCGCGGGAGGGGGCGAAGATTATAAAATCTTCGTCATATATCCCACAAACTATTTATAGATTCTCATCACTACAACCGTGGACACCCGCACTTTATCGGGTACCTATATTCTCCGTGCCCAGATACTCTTGACCTTGAGGAAGAAGATGAAGACTTGGCCTGCAACTATAACTACCGATTTACTAATTCCACGGGTATTCCACTGACACAGGTCTTGCGTGACGGAGAATGCCGAGAAATGAGGTGGCAATACGTTAAATAGATTATTCGACAGCCCCGGGTGATATACTCGTAACTATGCCAGTATATGCACGAGTTACCCGAGAGCTAAGAGTGCGGGACTTCTTCTGCCCATCATCAACCCCCGTAAGGTCAGCTCCGGAGATTCCATGTCCACCTTACCCTTCCGAACAACCGCCACCAAACATTACAGTCCATTTAAATTATCGCCAGTATATAATATATTGTTACGTTTTTGGCATATCGTGTGTAAATGATGGAAGGAGATGTGTGGAGTATGAAGACTTGTAGTTTCTGGCGGATGTGGCAAGTCTACTTGACAGATTGACACATATATTTTACATATGTACAACGATAATTAATGACAACAGCGAGTTAGGCATTTTCGCCCGAGGCACGATGATACTTAGTGACAGTTCTCTACTAAGATAAAAATGTAGTGTGAGATATTCGTTCAATTGTGATAGCATTTTTATTGAAACCCATCACGATTGAAAAATGCTTACACTGAGTATACCAGGCCTTCGGTGAGAAAATGCATTTTTAACATAATAAATATTGCTGAGGTTAAATTTGTATGCAAGAAAAATATATATTTTGATAAACAATTGGTACAGTTCGGTTATGAGGAATACAGCGGAAAACACATTTTGGAAATACCCGATATACTGGATTATTAATTGTTAGTTTAGGTTAGGTTAGGTTGGGTTAGGTTAGGTAAGGTTTGGTAAGATTAGGTTAATCTAACACATAATCCAGTATATCGGCTATTTTCAAAATGTGTTTGCCGCTGTATTCCTCATAGCCGAACTGTACCAAAAATGTTATTATCGGCGATTCTCACTGAGTCAGCATTATTCGAAACTGCCGATAGCTTGTGAACAATGTATAAACATTAGTAAAATAAATAATATCAATTTAAGAATTGTTTGTATGTAATTTTGCCGATACTGCCTATTCTCACGGGACTCGTTGATCGCCACACATTCATACGGTGTTACAAAAACAACAAGTTTTTTGTGTGTTCACTCGTGTATCAGCTGATGCACAGTAACCCTAAGAAATATAGTAAGTACATAATATTATAATATAGGTGAATTAATATAATAAAAATAATTATACAGTAGTTGTTTATATAAGCAATTGGATTTACCACCTGTTACTATTCTTTTCTTTAACTAGGTAATCTAATTAATTAACTACGGTTTCAATAATAGAAATTCTTTTACTCGTACAACTTGTCCAGCATATTATTATTATGATGTAATATCAATATATACTTTGTAATATTGTTGTCTACCAACATTGTTTCTGTGTTTCATTGTGAAGGCTTTGTAAAGCCGGGTACTCATTAGCGGGTTGTAACTGTAACCGTTCTAGATACTGTAACCAACTCTAGATGTGGACGCGGCGTCAGTGGTCTGCGTATATTTTTATAGACGTTTTACTTGATAAAAACAAACGTCGTCATCGTCGTCGTTATTGGTGGAGTCACGACATTTATTTATTTATTTAAGATAACAAAACATTGTGGATATAACAGATCTAAATTCAAGACGTTCACAGCATGAGATTTACATTATAACAAAAATATTACCCTCATTAGAGAGAAGAAGATAATACCTATATTATATATTTATAATACTAATAATAATAAAAAAAAAACATATTAAGTACAATTTTATACAGAAAAATAAAATTTCGAATACAAAATACATAGCACGTCACCGAAAATGTCTACGTCTTAGGGGAGAGCATTGACTAGTCTTGCACCCGTCGCTGATGGTGCCTGATAGGCTTGACACGAGGAAACGGTTCCGATTCAGAATAAATCATGGCTGCGACCTCGCAGGTAATTGACAGGCGCGTGTAAATTTAAATTCATTAGGATATCAGAATTGAAAACCATCCCTCGCGATAACAGATTCAAGAGAGTGAAAAGTAAGCATACCTTGTAGAAAGGCAGTCGGAAAATGATCATTTGACGAATTATCGAAAGGAAAATAGTTATATGTATTAACACCGAAGAAATTTCTACTAAACGCGTACTAAAATAAGCTTATAGGAAATTTCATAAAGACACCAGATAATCGACCCATACTCAAGATTGCTACGCACTAATGAAACGTAGAGTGTACATAAAATATTTGGATTCTTTAATGGTTTGGATTGTCGTATGTATAAAAGAAGAAGCTGTCTTACTGTTTTAAAATATTGACATTATCAGTGGTCATTACAATAATTTAACACAATTGAGTCGTACAGATTTTGAGTAGGTGTGTAATTAATTTGATTGAACCTTAGATTAAGAGAGAAGCACTAGATTTTGAGATGATCAGTGCACCATGATAGATTAGCTGTATCTTTAAGATATTTGACTACTGGCGATTCTTTCACTAGTTTGCAGTTTTTTTCTCATATCTAAACAGGCCATCAGAACTATTGTCCCGGAAGTCTGTCAGGCGATCATCAATGGATTAAAAGAACATGGTAATATACCTATATTTATTTTATGAAAAAATACTTGAAACCAAATCATATATATTCATATCCGACTACGTAATCATAGTTTCCGATGGTGTAAAGATTGTTATGAAGTAACATTTTCCGGACAAGAAGGTCCGGAAATTCATCAAAATTTATTTAAAGTCTTATTGCAATGGCAATATCGTATTTCATCAGTTGATATCTAGGAAATATCTGTCGATTGTGCACCCTGATGAATTGATCCAAATTAGCCAAATGGGCTGTTGTTATTTTGAAATATATCGTGGACCAAAATTTTGACCAATGACAGCAGTGACGTCCCGTGTAGGTATGCAGATTGAGCGTCGCTTGGGGGCGGCAGTTACTCGAAGGACGGCAAATCGGGGAGAATTATTTGGAATATATAAAGTATACTAGCTTCCTAAACCTAGTAGTAACGAACATATCTTTCCATTAAAAAAATCAGCACACTGGTTTTATCGAGTTCGCGATATCTAGTTTATTTCCTTTGCCCTTCGACGACTCCTTGGTGACCAAAAACGACACGTGCAGATTTGCGAATAATTAGTCTAATATTTCGTTTGTAATATATCCATACAACACATTTCTTAGATATTGGACTTATGAAAGGTTGATAAAAATAATATAAATAAAAAAAAATGAGGCGGAATTTTGGCGCTGCCTAGGGGCGACATTTTATCTAGGGACGTCACTGAATGACAGTCTCATCAGTGGCCGGAGCCGGACGTCTCTCGAGGATCGGTTCCTTGTAAACCATCCATTGGAGCAGAACTTTATCAAAGATGGTCGAAGACCAGTAGATATGTATCAGATTTGAATTGTATTTGTATAACTTCTGATAATTATGAATAGACAACGCTAACTTCACTTTAGAATTATTTATTATTTAGTTTACCTGCGGTACATGCTCATTGAAATTTCTGTTGCTTGTAAAATACAGTGGGTTTCGACAATTGCAAGCCTTTTTTATTTCTTTACTTTCCCAATTTATATGTTTCTTTTTCAGAATTTGAATAATGTAAATTTTGATGGCGCCCTTTCTAGCCTCAAGTGAATATATTATATTAAAGCAGTGATCTTTCGAGATTAATCTAGCTCTAAGAAACCAGGTTTAACCTGAAATAGGTAGCCGTTCATATTTCGGGAACAACAAACAAAAACGATTTTTTTTATTAATGAAAACAATTTTATAGTTTTTAATAATATCCTCCACGATAATTTATACACTTTTCCATGCGCTTGAACCAATCTGGAAAGCATTTTTGCCACTTTGCAGAAGGTAACTCCAAAACATGGTTTTTGAATGCATCAACCGCCTCTTCTGGTATAGAAAATCGTTGATCACGCAATTTATCTTTGACTATTGGGAATAAAAAGAAATCATTTGGTGCCAAATCGGGGCTGTACGGCGGATGACTTATAAATTGAATGTTTTGAGTGCTCAAATCGGCCCTTGTTTGAGCCGATGTGTGAGAGCTCGCATTGTCTTGATGAAGGATGATTTGACGCCGACGGCTACTTTTCCTTATTTCACCTAAAATTTCTGGCAAAAAAATGTTTGTGTACCATTCAAAATTGACTATTGAACTATTGAACAAAATTGACTATTGAACTATTGAACAAAATTCTCTAAAGGCACAGTTGCGACATGGCCCGTTTTTCCGAAAAAACAGGCGACCATTTGCTTCGAAGTGCTTCGAGCGCGAGCAACTTTTGTTAGTTTAAGCTCATTTTGGAAGACCCATACGGTCGACTACTGTTTACTTTTGGGCTCATACGTATGGATCCAAGATTCGTCACCTGTAATAATCTTGTAAACGTTTTTTGAAGCACCTCGATCGTATTTTTTGAGCATTTCCTTGCACCAATTGACACGCGCCTTTTTTATACGATTGTCAAATTATGCGGGATCTTTACGTCTAAATGTTCATACAAGATCATATACATACTGATTTAACTAATGCTCAGAGATGCCTTAATCTTAAGGTATGTCACATGGCGATCTTGCATTATCAGTTCACGCACAGCATCGATGTTTTATGGGAAATCAACCGATTTTGGACGATCTTCACGCGGTTCATCTGTGAGCAAACGACGGCCACGATAAAATTCATTAAACCAGCGATACACCGTAGTTTTTGATGGTGCTTTATTGTCATATAAAAGAATAAGTTCAGCAATGCACTGTTTCCGCGATAAACCACGTCGAAAGTTGTGAAAAATAGTCGCACGAAAATTTTCACGATTGAATTCCATTTTTTGGCCGAGATAAATTTTTCAAATGAATTTAAAAAAAAAAAAAAGCGTCCGTTTTTTTGTGTACTTTTGCCGTTAAAAATGTCAAACTTCTAAATACAGAAGTCAAATTCCACCTAGCAATACCAGTGTTGCCAATTCCCGAAATATAAACGGCTACCTATGTATCAATGCTTTGAGATCTCATGCTCTCATCATACTTTTACCTATTTATCTTCTATAATTGTGATTTCTCTAATCAAAAAACCTTTTGAATGTTCTTGGCGAGAAATTGGTGTCACATTTTACGTCCACGAGCGGTTGCGAGCCTCCTTTTGATTTGCGGCAACACCGACAAACGATGGATTGCCGTGAGCGCGCCTCGGGCTGCTCGCGGCAGATTTGACGTCCATAGTTGTTATTGTGTCTGCTACGGTCACAGACGTCTCGCCAATGAGTACCCGGCTTAACAACGTTGCAACGAAGATTGATTGATAACCATGTTAAGCTAGATACAATAAAAATTAAATTAAACTAGTATTTTTTTTATATAATAGTGAATATCCAAAAAAGTTATTGTACATAACAATACTTGAATAGGATCGAGTGGAATTAGAAACTACATCACCTTTCGCATTTTTGACGAGCGCGACAATGGGTATATTAATTGCTTGGGCACCGCATCACTGAAAGTACAACTTATAGAGGAGAGGGTTCAAAATAAATTTTTGAACATCTTTACTTGAGGCTGTATGGATACTATCCGACTAATTTTCTCTTTGGTTTGCTTACATCAGTGTTTCCCAACGTAAGGCGTACGCCTCGCCGGGGCGCAATTTGAATGTTTTGGGGGGCAATGTGCAAATCATTAATATTTGGTACATTTTTTTGTTAAAAAAACGCATTTTTGAAAATATTTTTTCGATATTGCAACCATGACTTACTCCGAGAAAATTACTGTTGCCGTTCCCATCATAGTATTTAGTTGAATGCGGTGCTTTAGCACTGTACATGATTTGTTGTTGTAAAAAAGAAATCGTTTTGATATCACAAACTGTGGATATTTATGATTAAATTAGTATAGATCGCGCAACCAGAGTTGAGGCGGCTGAACACTCACATAGACGCATTCAAAAAAGGAACAGCCTGTAAAAGAATACTGCATTCTTCAGAAATTCACCAATACACACAATATTTCGTATCTGTGTCGCACCAACTCTGGTTGCGCGATCTATTTATACCTCACATAAAAACTCTTTGCAGCTCACATCAAGCACAATAATAGCACTAATTTTATTCCGAGCTGTAGGTACATCTTATATAATATACATAGGTACTTAAGTTAAGTTAAAATATTACCTATGTGCATTTTTTATTTGAAACAATCCAATTTTTTTCAGAATTGAAATTTTGATAGCGGGGGGGGGGGGTATAAATAAGGTTGGGAAACATTGGACATGCTGTAGTCGCATCGCTAGAAGATCTCTATATTTTGACATCGTATATTTTTCCGATATAATATATGCAGTATAAATGAGAACTCTGCCATTAATGATAGTATTTACCTGTGTGTCCCTGTTAACTATATTAAACATCGAGATTATTAGTTGTCTGTACTACTAAATTACAGTACTAAACTGCCATTGGGAGGGCAATAACTGTGTATTCAACCAAACCACTTCGGATATATATATATATATATTAGTGGACGTAGTTTTATATATTTTTATTTTAAATATGGTCTATTTAATTCATTTTGTGTAATTCCTTGTACTTTTTAAGGCTGCTACTATTTACTCTTTTTAATTATTTAAATACTCTATTTTTACATATTTAATAAAATGGTTAATACTTTTACATATTAATTATTCGTTTTTCATTTTGTGTTGTGGACCTCTGGAATTTATATTAATATATATAATTCCGATATATAATTTCGATTCCATATCCCAATACCCTACATTTTGACGCAGGGTTTTGAATGTGTGTGTGTCCTACGAAAATGAACCGCGCATTATAGCTGTGAAATAGTGTGTTGGGTTGTTGCATAAACTGAGAGTAGTTGTCAGTATTCGACATATGACGTCTTCTTGACACGTGTTTAAGTTTATTTCATATTCTTCCACACTCGATATCGGTTACCTGCTTCTCCACACTCATTATGTATATCAGTTCCCATTATTTCTGAGTTTCCTGGACTAGGCTAATAGAATGATTTATATTATATTAAAACCTGTAAATTATTCGTTTACTATGGCATGGTAAAAGCATAACATTTTAAATATATGTTTATTATTAGTAATTCTGAATTTCTTTGTCAACTGTATGTTCTTTTTTTTTTTTTTTTTTTTTTTTAATATTCTTGGATTTTAATAAATTTAATTAATTATTATAATGTATTTAAGTTTTGTACTATTCCATTTGAGACGTTTTTTGCGACCCGGATTTCGCTTTTCGGCATCTTCAGGCACTGTGTACAGAAAAGGTAAATATAGGCTGAAAACAAATATAGTTATTTCTAACTTATATAATAAATTAATACACTAAAGTAAGTAGAAAAAACTTTATCACCTACCTATTAAGTCAAAGATCACAATAAAAAATATAACAAGCAAATTATGAATAGTTGAAGTGTTTGTAAAAAAACCCTATCAATAATAATACAATACAACACTAGGAAAACTATGGCAATGTATTTAGCAAAACCAGGGTCGCAAAAAACAACTCAAACAGAATAGTACAAAACTTAAATCCATTAAAATTTAAATTAAAATTCCATCAAGTATCTTCGATCGATAGTATTAATATTAAATTAATAATATTTCTTTATGGCTTTTAGCAGTTATTATTGTCTTTCACGAAATATTATTCACACCGAAACTTAGGGGGAAAGAATAACAACAAAATTAATACATACAACAAATGTATAACATTTATATAATCAATATTTTATTTCAATGTATATTCACATATTTTTTAGTAAAATCACAAATTTAGCACAATACGAGTGTCATTATAAATCAGATATTCAGCAAGGGCCAGCTTTTCATAGACTCTGCAAAAATTTTCACCACTCTAGAGACAGGCAGTTATATGATGGCTAAATGATAGGTGTTATAAGCGGAGACGAGTCTAGAAATAATTGGCTTCATATCCTTGTTGTCATCAGAACTTTAGAGTGATGGTAGATTTATAAATTTCAACTCAGGGGTAAGTGCTTCGCAGTTGTGGACTGAAACAATATGAAAAGATATTTGGTATATTTTCACTAGGGATTGCAATACCGATTTTAAAAATCAGACAATACCGATATATTCGATATTGTGATTGTGATATAAGTGGAAACAAAATGTATTAATTAACACAAAAGGCTTAACAGGACTGTTAATTTAGTCAGGTTACGCGATGTCTGGTTTACCTCCGTGGCCCTTCATCGTCCTTGATGACCAGCAATGACACATGCTATAAAATGTTAATACGTTAAAGTGTTTTTATATATATATATATTATGTTGGTAGATAGTTCTGTTTTTTTCAATGATTTTACGAATACCGGTATTGGTATTTTCATTCGGTATTGCGATTACCTAATTATTACCTATACTACATATTCTAATGTACCTAGTGATAATATTATAATGTATTAAAATTTGGGGGTGGTTCAGTATTCCAAAAATTGGATCTCCTTGCAATATTCTTAAAAAAAATTACTTTATATTAATTATCTTTTCATTTTTTTTAATCAAACTTTATTAATTCACAATATATTTTAGTAAAATTTTGACATTTTGTTTGCGATGGGCCATAATATATTAATAACCATTGAATATTGGATAATTAAACAAATAATTTAAAATAGAAATATAATATTATGTTTTATTCATAAGATCTTTGTTAAAAAAAATAGTATTTTGAAACCGGAAAAATTTTCACTAACGCGTTTTCTTAAAAGTTTCTACATGGTTGGTTTAAAATTATATATGACGAGATTGAAAGCCTATCCAAGGGTATATGAAAAAATAGCCAAATGTTTGTTAAATATTAGGGATTTATGCTGACATCGATAATTTGGGAAAGTGGAGCATTTAAAATAACAGAAAAATAATTACCGAGTTTTTTAAGGAATTTAAAGAGTAACCGTATAAGAAGGTAGGTAGGTATTATTTAATACCTACCTAAAATATGAATATATTATTAAATATTTTCATATTTTTTACCACAGCAAATACATACATATATATTTTGGTTCTTGTCTGTTTAGTAAAAGCCAGCGGCAAATAAATTTTGAAAATAGCCGATATACTGATTTATTTGTTAGGTAAGGTTAGTTATGTGCTGCTAAAATGAAAATATATTGAGTGTATCCAACAGAGGTGAAAAAATAATAAAAAAAAATTCATCAAATATATTTACAAGTAATTGTCGCAATGAATTACTATAATATTATTATGAAATAGAAAATATCCATGACAAAAATGTTCAATTATTCTATAATAATTATTGATGACTGTACAAGCGTTGAATTAAAGAAGCTTTTCCTGCAGCCGGACTTATTTGCACTTGATGAACTTTTGCGAGCTTTTGTTAAAATTATCAATATATTCAAATTATTTGTAAAAAATCACTAGTTCTATAATAATTATGATCAATACATATTATTTTAAATGTCAACATAATAATTGTTGGTAGGTATGTAGGTTTTTGCTATAAAATAATATTTTTAAAAGATTTTAATAGCTATATTTTATTGAAAAGCGCCTACTTCTGTTTTTTTTTAAATTTAAGAAATACCGGTATTAATACCGGTATTCAATAAGAAATACTGAAAAACCTTATTGACATTTTCATTCGGTATTGTAATCCCTAGTTAGGTTATCATTCTTAAATTCATGAATTTTGCCGATATTGCATATGAAAATTGCCACTGTTCCTGTCTGGCTTCCGGTAAACAGGCTTATATCAAAATATTTTGCGTAAATATCTAAAAGTATTATTTTCACATTAATATAATAATAATAATAATAATAAGTAATCTAAATGGTCAAAATGTATTCTAAAACTATCTAATTCATATTAACTTTCGTAAATATGAACCATAACTATGTAAATTTAATAAGCACAAATAACAGCAACTCTTTTTTGTTTGTTTTGTTAATTTTTTATCGCTTTCAAAATAGTGTTTAAAAAATTTAATGGAACTGCGCAAAAGACATTTGCGTATTTTAGGCTTATATTTGACAGTGTAAAATTATATAATAAAACAATTTTCTCAGCTATAATAGTTTACCTTAGAATTCATCAATGAAAACTCCACCCAAATTTGAGCCCATCTTGGCCATAAGCAGATGTCGGGTAGGTCGTTGTACCGGAGGTTCGTCTTCATCTTCATCTTCATATTCACTTTCACCAAAAACTGCTTCTTCTAGAACTTGTTCTTCTTGTCCATGTACTGGAATATCTTTGTGGATATGATCTTAAAAATACAAGGGATTTGATTATTAATTGAAATAAAACAATAATATATCGTATACCGTAGAAACTCCTTGGTCTGCTCTGTTATTTTCTAGTTATCCTTAAAGTAATATTACTGAATACCCGGCATGACCCCCACAAAGGGGGGCTGACAGGGCTCTAGTCTGGGGGCCCGCAGAGGGGCAGGTAAACCAGTTAAGTGAGATAAACACCCCGCAAATTTATAAGCTCCAATGGCAAAAAAGTCGTCTGCGGCGCTATAAACCAACTAGAATTTTATTTTATAATATTACTTTTAGTGTGTTTCCTGACTAATAAAAATGACTATTTATCCAACATGCAAAGGGTCACTCATGTAACGTGGCTATCACAAAAGAGGGTCGCGATCAGTGCTTCATAATATGATGCTGAGTGTTGACAATTCAAGCTGATTTATTTAAAAATACCAAAAATCCCCTTTAAACACGGAATACCCTTTATTTTACACGGAATCCTGGAGTTCTGCGGAATATCATTTGGGAAACACTACTATATGACATTAAACTGCCTTTAACCTTAGCAATAGGTTGGAGAGCTCGCCAAATATCGTGACCTAGTGGCCCGCTTCAGGATGTGGGGGGCATGATACCCAGTATCCGTCGCAAAATCTGTTCTCAAAGCGTAGTATACGGTTGCTCGGAGCTTTCGTAAAGTGCCATGACTCCGTAAACCATCACAGCCAGACTCAATCGTCAAATAGACCGCATTTGGTGTCAACCGAGTAGTCTCAAACACTCCATATCGAGTTGAATGTTGCTATTGACACTCTTGATGTTTTTCCCGTTGCTAATCAGGAGAGATCAGAACTATACGTTTGTAGTGTGATGATCAAGAGAAACGGAACAAGGACATAACCCTATCTGACACCGAACCATTCCGTGACAGTGTCACCAACTGACACAGCATTCGCTATTCTCATGCAGGGATTAAATTATGACCACAATCTTCGGACGGATCCTTTATGCTCATATGATATTATAGTACATAGTGATAGGTATGGGTTTACGGAGGGTGTTGATTTATACTTTTACACTTATTGAAAACACTGACTCAGGGACATTACGTAAGTATATTTCGCTTTACAGGAAACAATTAGTTATTAATAACATTTTGTAATCGTAGGCTTTGGCGCGAAAAACGTAGCGAATCGAATTTAGATTCGACGTAAGGGCTCAACGGGGGTAGGTAGCCGACTGGTTGTACTACCTACTCGACCCTTCCGTCCGCCGAGAAACAAACAGACTACGGTAACTTTCTTTTTCTGTTTCGCTGTGCATTCTGGTCTAGCCTTGACTCATTTACCGTTACAATAATATTATCATTATACTCTCAACTCTGTCGATTGAAGGATTTTTGATGGGGGATTTAGGCATTATGATATTTGGTAACACTAGTTAATTGTTAAATTTCTCTATAATTTTTAGTAATAATAGGTTGGGCTTAGGACGATTCGGCGCCAGGACAACTTACTGGGCGCCACGCAATCGAATGAAATTTTAAAATAAATAGACGTTCGTGAATTATAGGTAGGTACTTTTAAATATATTATATTTAATATTAATATTTATATTTTAATTATTATATCAATCCGCAATAAAAAAACATTAAGGGGGGACATGCTCGTCGAAGGTCAAAATTGAGTTTTTATTGTATTTTCAAACCATGATCCTGGACACTCCTTAAACGTTGTAGATAATCTATTTATATAATTTTGAAGCCTTATTATCCTTTATAGTTATTTTAAACATTTGATGACTGCATAAAGTATTTTTGTTACATAAAATAGTATTCTTTTAAACCTCTCGCTCTAATGTTTTAGAATATAGTCATATTTCGGTACATAACTGTGCAGTGGTGTTAAGATTTTTTACATTTATTAATTTTTAAACGAATTTATAAAACCATTAGCATAATTTATTACGAGATAATTTTTGTAAAATATTCACGATAAAAAATTATATTGATAATCTCTGTGATCCCAAATTTGACAAGAATTAGGCATTTTATTATTCAAAAAATCGGCAAGATTAACACATTTGAAGATGATTCTAAAGATATTTATTATAAGCTATATCTTTGACCATTCAAGTGTGATAAACATATTATGAATAATGATTGCTTTATAATAATTATTGACCTAAGAATAAGGTAGTGTTTTTTTGAAATACGCCATTTCTTTTGTCATTCCCCAGTGGTTAAGCTACAACATACGGCCGTAGCCATAAATTGACAAACTATAATTAAAGTAAGGAGTAAAATTATGTTAACGCGCGTGTTTGAACATGTACCTAACCGAATTTTTTTTTATTTTTTTTTTAAACGGTACATGTTCAAACACGCGCGTCAATATCATTTTACTCCCTACTTTAATTATAGTTTGTCAATTTATGGCTACGGCCGTATGTTGTAGCTTAACCACTGGAGAATGACAAAAGAAATGGCGTATTTCAAAAAAACACTACCTTATTCTTAGGTCAATAAATATTATAAAGCAATCATTATTCATAAGATGTTTATCACACTTGAATGGTCAAAGACATAGCTTATAATAAATATCTTTAGAATCAACTTCGAATGTGTTAATCTTGCCGATTTTTTGAATAATAAAATGCCTAATTCTTGTCAAATTTGCGATCACAGAGATTATCAATATAATTTTTTATCGTGAATATTTTACAAAAATTATCTCGTAATAAATTATGCTAATGGTTTTATAAATGCGTTTAAAAATTAATAAATGTAAAAAATCTTAACACCACTGCACAGTTTTGTACCGAAATATGACTATATTCTAAAACATTAGAGCGAGAGGTTTAAAAGAATACTATTTTATGTAACAAAAATACTTTATGCAGTCACTAAATGTTTAAAATAACTATAAAGGATAATAGGGCTTCAAAATTATATAAATAGATTATCTACAACGTTTAAGGAGTGTCCAGGATCATGGTTTGAAAATATAATAAAAACTCAATTTTGACCTACGACGAGCATGTCCCCCCTTAAGTTACAAGCAAAATGAATTAAAACTACGAAGTTGTAGATATAAACTGATTAAAATTCCTCTTCTACTTTATGTATAAAATAGTAAAGAAGGCATACTTATTACATTCGATTATGCAGCGCCCAATTGTCCTGGCGCCCAGTTGTTCCATTTCCGATAAGTTATAAATCATAGAAGAGAATTCAAAATTTTGTGAGATGGTTCCTTCATATAATATGATGCAAATCAAATAATTAAAATTTTAATCAATCATCGTAGTATATTCTTGGGTTTTCACCGTGTCTCCTTCTTCCTTCTTTATTCAACGTTTCGGGCTCGTTGCAGAGGCCATTATCAAGAGATATGTTTTATGATGAAATGTAGTGTAGGTATGTGAATGTAAACGTTGCTCTTAGAATGTCAAAAGGAATCCGATTATTTAAGAGCAAACGTTGCTCAGAGTAATCTGTCGATCATTACGACCGGGGATACCGGCTCGAATATTAGATTTTGCTGATAGTGCAACATTAATCAATCATGTTGATTCAATACTCACGGTATACATGCTGGTCTTGTTTTTGTTGCACGACTGCCGAATTGCTGTCCTCTTTGATCTCTTTTTGCTGCTGAGTGGCTGTTTCTTCCTGAACTTCTTCCTCTTGCTCGGCCACCAGACTCTTAGTCTCTTCAGCCACGATTACTCTTTCCGTTTCTGCGATAACCTCTTCTTGTGCAGTGGTAATTTCGATTGCCGCTGGCTTTGTTTCTGGAATTCGAATCAACTTCCTGTGACCTTTCACGCCATCGTACCGTGCTGCTGAAACGACCGACAGTATTGCCAACTGAAAATATTTTTGTCGAATGATCAATAATTGTATTGGTAATGTGACATTGTATAAATAATAGGTTTACATAAAATTTTGTCGGAGTCTGCACACCCGTTATGCAGGCGTCTACTGTGGCGTAACGAACGTCAGGCGCTCTTAAAATTTGTGCCGAAAGTGTCCCAGGAGCAACTTCCCAATACCTTGGTTGGCGTGATCCCTACTTCGATATAATGTATTACGGTCAATTCTCGATGAGAAAAGACCTTCTCGCTCGCCGTAAAATGCCGCAAACTTTTTAAAAGCTGAGAAATTTTCCCTCGTAGATACTAAGTAAAAATGACCGACCGGTCCAACTGAGAGTTGGACCAACTTGAGAAGCTCTTCCCTCTCAACCGACATATTGAGACACTCCCAGAGGTTGTGATCGGCATGCTGGAATTCGCCACATAAGCAAGTCGGAGATTCTATTAGGCCAAGCTGACAGAGCTTGGAGGCAAAACCACCGGGTCTGGTAAGAACTGAGAAGTCCAATGGTCAATATTCAAACTGGTTATCTCCATACGCCACATTATATTAATAAAAAACGAATGCGTTTTTCTGCCCTTGGATGAGGTGGTCCATCACCCCTGCCATGCACACAGCGCGGTGCCATAGTTGTTATTGCTGTCACCAAGAATTATTTATTTGTTTAAAAAAAGCACATTGAGCAAATAACAAATTATTAATTCAAGACGTTCATAACATGACATTTAGAATAAAAAGTACAGGTAAATCAACTAGAAATAAAACAAGATAGAGAAAAAAAACAAAACAAAAAATTTAAAAACATAATATAAAATATATAATGCACCGCTGAAAATGTCTACATCTCTAGGGAGTGCATTGACCAGCCGCACAGCCCTCGCTATTGGTGCCTGGTGAGCACCAGTTCCAGAATATCAGGATTGGAAACTATACCACGTGAGAGCAGTTAATTATAACGTATATACTTACTAATAAATTAATACACTTAAGTAGGAAAAACTTTATCACCTATCTGATAATTCTAAGATCACAATAAAAAAATTAACAAACAAATTATAAATAGTTGAAGTGTTTGTAAAACTCTATCAATAAAATAATACAATCAATAGGCGTAGTAAAATTTTAATAATAGATCATTAGATATTAATCAATAATAATACAATATTTAAAAGGTCTTTAATAAGTCAATCCTGGAAAAACGATAGCAATGTATTAGAATTAGGCGAAACCCGGGTCGCAAAAAACTACTCAAATGGATTATATTTTTTTTATTGTATGTTTTTTCTTTGACCTAAAATAGGGTGTAAATAAAAATACTGATGATATTAAATTAGTAACATGCAGCTAGTAATAATATATAAAATTATACTTCTTTTGGCGCGTTTGGGAAAACAGATCAAAGTGTATTTTTGGCGTGTGATGAAAGTAGCGCGCGTCGATGCAACACAATTTATTATTATGATTATTCATTAAGATTTGAGGCTTTATTTATGTAATTATTTTTTATGAGTAAAATTATATATCAATAAATAAATAAATTTTGTGAATGTTGAGTTGGTAAATAATTCAAACAATGGTATGTTGTAAATTTACAATATTTAGACACGTCATACACAAAAATACATATTTTTACAGTTTTGAATAATATTTTGTCCCATATCCCATGTCAATTTATTTATTAGCGGTTTATAATAATTGAAGGCGATAATAATTATTATGTTTCATCAGTCATCACAAAAGCCAATATCACGTTTCAGTTAAACCATTAAATAGGCTATGTTTTACTTTTGATTTGTAATAAATTATTATTGTTAACGAAAATAGTAATATAGTTATCTGTTTAAGCAAAAATGGCCGAAATAGCGGTTTGCTAAATTTTTCAAACACAGGTTTTGAGATTATTTTCTTCCAAAGTAGGTACATTCTGCAATGATATTATTTATTCGCATACATAATATTATTGCTGATGGTACCTATATCGATAAAATACCCTTGAGACCGAAATGAATATAATTATAATAACACGCCAGTAAAATGTATTTTTTTATTAATTCAGCATGGGCAGTTTTGAGTCGATTATAACCGCTGTATGGCAAAGATGAGTTTTTTGTTTTGTTACGCCAAAGAAGTATAACATCTAACGCGCGTACTTAAGTACACACACCATTTTTTTACCACTGTCCTAATAAAATAATTTATTTACTTACGGCCAGAAACACTAATACAGCCTTCATTTTGGTCAGGATGAAAAACACACAGTGACCAACTAAACATGAGACACAATAAAGCGATGTGATTACATTTCACTCGTATATATAATAAATGATCAAGATTATTTTGTATTGTTTATAATATGAATCATTAAGGAAATATATATCAATAATAATAAATAGGAAGACCAATTAATATACTGATTTCAATATATCTAGAAACATCTTAAATGTCCATATTTATAAGCCTGGCGGACTGTGAGTCCGTGGCTACTTGTGTTATATTCCATGTGTAATAAATATGAATTATCATTTTTAAGACCGCCATAGATTTTCACATAGCACGATTAATAATATTAATACTTACAGTGGGTAGCGAAGGGTGGAGGTAGGTTGTTAAGGTCCGCCATAAATTGTGCACATTAAATTTTGTTAGTCATACGTATTTGTTTTAATTGAACTAAGACTAAAATTTACAGATGGTATTGGTAAGTTTTTAAAAATTAATTAAACCCTGCCTTACCAAACCATAATAGTTATGGTATATTTTGCGTGGTACGACAAAATTATCAATTTCGCATACTTTTTCATTCATACTTTTTTGTTTTCGTTGGATTAAGAATATATATTACACATATTGTGGTTTTATTGTCGTTTTAATTTAATAAAACGCAATTTTTTTGTAGTACTTATTCCACTTTTAATCAATAAATTAAGACCGGTTTCGTCCACTTCGGAGGGACATTTTTATCATTTAAGGATAGACATTTCAACAATTTATGTTGAAAATGTCCCTCTGAGGTGGACGAAACCGGCCCTAATTTATTGATTAAATGTGGAATAAGTACTCCAAAAAAAATGCGTTTTATTAAATTAATACAACAATACAATGCAGTTCCACCATGAATTGACAACTAACAAAATAAAAGAAATTATTGTTGGTTTATTTTTTTAAATTCATTAAGCCCTGCCTAAACCAAACTATAATAGATAAAATAGCCGCGTGGCTTAAGCGCCGGTATGTGGTGTCGAGGGTCCCAGGTTCGAATCCTGGGTCTGGCAAGTACACATATTGTTTTTCAATTTTTGTATGAGTCAGGGTATGGACCTAATAGGTTGAGCAAGTGGCTGACGTCCATTTCTCGTAAAAATAAAATCTGTTAATACAAACTTCCACTCTGTGGAGGCCCATATGATCCTATAGGATCGGACATGGAATAATAATAATATAATATATATATATATATACTGGCTGAGCCGGCGAACTTCGTACCGCCTCAGAATCAATAATCTTGCGTTAACTTATTAGCCGAATTAAATTCAGTTTTTTATTAAGTTAAAATGAATATTCAAAATGAATTAATTTCAATAAATGTGCAAAAATCAAATCAAAATGAAATGGATTACATGGTTTTGGTTGGTTCAGATTTCGAAGCATGATGACTACCGAGCCAACCTTCAGTTGTAAATTGTGCGGTGGTAAGCCAGGAAAATCCAATGAGTTTAAAAATTCAGTTGGCTAGTTGGTTGCTTCGTCTTCGTTTGTTAGTGCAAGAACGTAGTGGTCGCGCGGGGGTGGCGCGCCGGCATCTTGCAAAACTCAAACGTATAACCGTGTGTAAAATGTTCGTAGACAGTGTCTTTTTTCGGGCATAATACACATGGCTATACGTTTGAGTTTTGCAAGACGCCGCCGCACCGCTCCCGCCAAATTACTACGGCCGAGCACTTACACAGTCGATAGATTTGAAGGAATGCAGTTAACCAACGATTTGATTTTGAATTGTGAAGTTTAAGTGATCCACATCTTTGTTCTTTGCGGCAAGAATTGCTCGTTCACTCAACCAATTGTTGACACAAAATTGCAAAAATTCAGCGGAAACGAAATCAATCCGTTCGATTCGTCGACAGAAACACGGCCGTTACCGATAGTCAGAAATTGCTTAGAGAAATCTTCGGCAGATGGATTGCTTAGCAATGTAACTTGCATGTTTGTCGTCAGCTGAAGGTTCTTCACATAACGCCACAGAGTCAATGATTTGAGGCAAGCATTTATTTCATCGGCAGCGGTCGATCTTGGAATGACTGGTAGTATTTGGCGGAAATCGCCAGATAATAGAATCATTGCGCCTCCAAAACATCTCTCACAATGCGCGTTTGTGCGCCATTCTACATTCATCCCAGGTGATGATTTTACTTGCTACCAAAACTTTGGCCATTGCTGAATGTTTCGCAATATTGCATATCGGTGTTTCAGTCGTTTGAAGGTTTAACGGCAATTTCAATGCTGAATGAGCCGTTTGGCATCCTTTTTAGCAACGTGGCCGCTATCCCGGAAGAACTGCTACAGCAATTTTGGATCTCGCACGAACAGTAGCCAAAATCAATGACATGAGGAATGTCTTCCCAGTTCCACTGGCGCATCGAGGAAAAATAAGCCACCATTTCCATCATCAACTGCCTTCATTAACGTATCGTTCACTACCTTCGGTTGGGAGTTCAACATTGGTACATTCGTTCGAACTAATTAGTTCAATGCATCTCGATCATTTTTACGTTCACGTTCCAATTCTAGATTGAAAGCGTAATTCACTCCACGATGTGGCATTGGCATTCCTAACTTGACTAACAAACTGCCGCACATGAGGTAACACATGTCTTCGATCAAAAGGAAAACCTGGTTATGTATCTCCTTATTCACCTTGAGATCAGAATTCCCTGAAATGACACGAATTCGATGTAAAATGTCTTCTGACATGTCATCCTTGTAGTTGTTCTACAGTTCAGGTGGATTCGATGGGAAGCATGTCGAAATAATGATAGCAAATAATGATAGCAAATAATGTGCGTATCTGACTTGGAGATG
Organism: Rhyacophila brunnea; assembly: GCF_057557595.1. Taxonomy (NCBI): domain Eukaryota; kingdom Metazoa; phylum Arthropoda; class Insecta; order Trichoptera; family Rhyacophilidae; genus Rhyacophila; species Rhyacophila brunnea. Next base: position 8,670,837 of record NW_028232816.1, on the reverse strand, counting down.
CAGAAACAAATGCTTTAGCGATTGTCATGTCTCGATGAGTATCATTTTCAAGCAAATTGAGCTTTTGACATGCAGCACGAAATGTTGGGCACACTACACCGTTTACAGTTCGAAGTGATTCAAATGATGTCGGCCCACGAACATTTAACAGCAACAACCGCAAGTAGAATCATTCGCCATTCTTTGGATGAACTGTGTAAATGCGACCAAGAGCATCAGTAGAATGCACATCCGGATGATCAGGAACCGCGTCGCCTTGCTTCCGACGTTGAAATTTCTTCGATGAAGCGTTCCAAGTGTAATAACGTAGCATCTCAGAGTAGAACAACGTTTGTGCAAACGGATCGCTTTGGAAAATCGAAAAGAAGCTGGTCAATGTTGGCGCTAGAGATATTTCAGCACGTTGAGCAACATTCGATGCGTTGAAATAAAATTGTTGACCATTCTCCGGATGCACCGCCAAATGTACAGCAGTGGGATGACGTTCATGAATGGGGAATGAGAGAATACGCCAAATCGCTTCATTGCAGCTTACATATCGACCAACTTGATAGTGCGTGATTTCATCGTTGGTATTGGGAGTTTGAACGCCAAAAACTACAATATCGCTGCCTTTGGTGACATATTTGGAGATGTATTTGATGGACTTCACTGAATTGCAAAACTCCACATTGCAATGCGCCTTGAATGTTTTGGAAAAAAGTGGCGAATACGGAACAACGTGTTCAACAATGTGTTCAACGGAACAACGTGAAATGTTGTCGACCACGATATCTTTTCACTTCATTTTCGTTGTGATAGTTCTACCGTTATCATTGGGTGATCGACGCCGATACAGTGGATAACCATCATTGGGCATGATTGGCAGTCTCCGCCGTTAAACTTCATGGATAACACTTGGAACACTTGCCGTCGACCATGCACGATGATTGGGGGTTGATGGTGCCACACTGTCCATGAATCTGCTTTTTCTCTCCCTGGCACTTTGCATTAGAGTAAACTCAGTAAACTCAGTCAGAGCTCACTTTGAGCGTAGCAATCAAAGTCTTGGGCATCTTCTCCCAGGACACTCCCAGGCCAATTCTTAGATGCTTCACATCACCAATTGATGGGTCCCGTGATACTCTCGATTAAGACCGAGGGTGGTACGGGGCGGGTTTGGTGGAGGGACTTTAACTTCAATGTCCATGAATCGTGTAAGTAATTACAACATCATGCAGGTCTGGATCGGTTTCGGGATCAGGAATCTCGGCACATATGATGTCATCTTTTTGGTCTGGTCAAATTCTTTCGATTAACCAAATAAGAATGTGTGCATGCGGCAAGCTTCGTTTTTGTCATTCAATCGAATACATCCAGCATCGAGTTTCCCAAAGATGCGATAATTAACAATGTAGTTCATCAGTGACAGGATTTTTCGTTTGAAGACACGTGCTGTGGTGTCGTGCCGATCACTTGATGTTTTTCCGGGGAGTAGCAGTTGAACAATTTCTATTCATTTCGGATTACATACGTCATTGCATCTTGCGCATATTCATGCATATGACGCGGGCTGCCAATGTACATCGTCGATAGAATAGTCAATCGACCAACATTAGCTGCATCTCCTACGGTGCTGATTGCATCGCGTAAATGAATATACTCCTCCGATCGCAGTTTGGCTTAGTTCAACCGAATGAGAGTGAGGCGCTCCGTCTCGATTTTAAGCAATCGACGAAATCGCAGCAAATAGTTGTCCGCATTTTGACGAATCATCAAATGATAAACACTGGAAAATTAATCACATAATTCAAAATTACATAATGAAGCTGTTATCGATTCACACATAATCACAAATTTGATAACCTCACAAAGTGAACATCTTCGAAGGCAACTTACCGTTTGAAAATCACGATCGAAATAGCTATTTGCGCACCTAGCTGGCAATCGGCTCGATTCTTCACGTAGATCGATTGTCGAATGAAGTTCGAAGGATGGATTTTGAAATTGGTAGGTAAATAATGAGCAATACCAGCAATGAGATCATGTAATTTTATCCTTGGCTTTATTTTTGGACGCTGTCGAAGAAGTAAAAAAGATTCAGGCAGGACAACTTCCTCCAAAATTTGCCGGAGTCTTTCAGGATTATCTGAGGCTGAACTGAATCAACTGTCAAAGGATAGATAATGCACATAACGCCTTTCATTTGTTTGTTTGTTTCTTGTTTATTCTTTCTGTCATGTATCAGAGATGGCGTTGTATATGGATTTAAATTTTTTGTGATTTTATTTTATTTTAGAATGCGCGAGGTTCATTGTTCAAAATGTCAAAATGTATGAGAAAATGAATTTTCTTCATAATTAATTTTTTCCGTAATTTATCCGATATTTTAATAGTTATTCTGCTATTCGGGGCGGAGACAAATCCAACAAATCAAAGATTATAAAAATCGGTCCAGCCGTTCTTGAGTTATAAATGGTGTAACTAACCCGACTTTGTTTTATATATATAGATAGATATAAAATATCCAAAGTTATGTATGAATTTATTGCATAATTTTAGATATTTTATAGATAGACCAGTATTATTTTACTAGTATCTATTATGGCTTGGTTTCATAGGGTTTAGTTGAATTTTAAAAAATAACCGTAAATTATTGTAGTCTTATTTCAATGAAAATAAAGACATATTACTCGCATTATAAATACGCACTATTTATGGCGGATCTTAACAGCTTACCTCCACCCTTCACCACTGATGCATAATTATGTATATATTATATATTATATTATGTGTATTTGGGTATGTATGTGGTTTTATTTGTGGATTTGTTATATTTAAAAAAAAGTAGCATGTAAGAATATTTGTTTAACTAATATAACATTTTAAAAACTGATATTATTGAAATCTCTCATTAGTAAACTCCATTAAGTTCCCAATATGATGCCATTGTTTTTCCAGTATTGACGATTTTACACCTCTTGAATATGGTATTATTATTGATTATTATCTAATGATCTATTATTAGGGTTTCGACAATTTGCACGCCTATTGATTGTATTATTAGTGATAAGGTAGGGGTTTTTTTTTTAAATACTTAAACTATTCATAATACACACGTGTCAAGAATACGTTGTACGTCTAATACTGAAAACTGCTCTCGGTTTATGCATTTACGCTCGTTTAATGTTGGTGTATTACACACACTATTGCACGTGCATAATGCGTGCTAAATTTTCGTAGGACACTCACACATTCAAAAACCCTGCTTCAACGTGCGGCGTATTGAATATAGCCAATCGGTATTCTATTTATTATCTGTTCTGTGGTGTTTACCTTTTGGTGCGAAACTCGAGTCGCAAAAAACGACTCAAATGGAATGATAGTACAAAACTTAAATCCATTAGAATAAATAATTTAATAATATCTTAAAAAGTATTTGATAACAATAACTATTCACTATAGTTTTTACAATGTTTACTCAATTATAGGTACTAAAATATATTGGAAAATAATTTTGTATCAAAAAGATGGCAACAATGTTCCACTTTCTTTTTAATTTGCTGTTGTTGTAGATGGCACGCATAGTAGAGCGTGAAAATATGAACGAATTGTTTTATTGATTTTGATAAATCTGATTTTTTGTAAATACGTCAAGAGTATTAATATTGTATCTTGCGTACATAAATATCGAAATTCATTTGACATTTGTATCGTCAGAATGAATTTCAATTGAATCAAATAACTCGTCGTATTTCATATTGACCTGATACTTTATTGTAATTCGTTATAATAAAAAACCAACGTTTTGTGTAATAGCACCTGTCCTGATACAAATTTCCCTCTGATTAGCGAGGGACAAAACATCGAGAGCGTCGACAGTGGTACATTTTATCACGGGAGATGGCATTTTGCAAAAAGAGCTCGCTATCTGAGTGGGAATGGTTGGAGCAACATTCAACTCAATGCGTAGTGTCTGGGACCCACGATTTTACTCGATCAAAACCAAATGCCGCCTATTCGACGCTTTCATTTTGACGGAGCTGCTTTACGGTAGCAAATCATGCCACCTTACCAAGGCGCATAGCAATCGTATACTGAGCTTCGAAAACAGATGTGTGTGACGAATACTGGGTATTCGGTGGTATGACTTTAGGAGCAACGAGGAGATAAGAGAACGCACCAATCAGCCTCTTATCACGCTGAGCGTGAAGAGGCAACGTTGGAACGGGCTCGGCCACGTGCTGCGGATGCCAGAAGAGAAATTCAACCTGGCTTGTCTGTTCTTCCGTCCGGATTCCGGCGTCCTGGAAGGCCGCTAAATACAATCTACAGAGTGTATACGGCGGAGCTACGGGATGCTGGTTTGACCTGGAACGAAGCAAGAAGACTGGCGAGCGACAGGGATTCTTGGAGGCGCCGCGTGGTGTCCATATGCTCCAGTTAAGGGGCGGATATGGCAAAAGAAGAAGAAGCTTTACGGTAGCGAATCATGCCACCATACGAAGGCGCATAGCAACCGTATACTGAGCTTCAAAAACAGATGTTTGTGACGAATACTGGGTGTTTGGTGGTATGACTTTAGGAGCAACGAGGAGATAAGAGAACGCACCAATCAGCCTCTCATCACGCTTAGAGTGAAGAGGCAACGTTGGAACGGCCTCGGCCACGTGGTGTGGATGCCAGAAAAGAACCTCAACCTGGCTTGCCTGTTCTTCAAGCCGACAGGATTCCGGCGTCCTGGAAGGCCACTAAATATAATCTTTAGAATGTATACGGTGGAGCTACGGGATTCTGTTTGACCTGGAATGAAGTAAGAAGACTGGCGAGCGACTGGGATTCTTGGAGGCGCCGCGTGGTGTCCATATGCTTCAACTAAAGGGCGGATATGGCCGAAGAAGAAAAAAAATTGGTGTATGTATGAACCGTGCGTAAAGTAGTAACTTACTTTAAATACGTACTCGTACATAGAGTTCCTTAATAAGATTATGACGCGTGGTTACCTTCATTTCCTATTTCTAATAAGTTTACATTATGTATATAATATGTTAGCAATTGGATTTACCACGTGTATATTATACTTAATATATTTTCCTTAACTAGGTAATGTAAGTATTTTACTAAACCTATAAACCTATATTACACTCGTATATCTTAGCACTTGCTATAGAAATAGTGGTTTACCTCATGCGTAGTTACATAAATATTATCATATTCATTAAAATTATTCATGTTATTGTAATTAATTTTCCTTATACACATTTCCTTAAACATTGGTGACATTATAATAAGGACCAGTTACGAAGACACTATCCTTATTTCTTTGATTGAAATAATAATAAAAGACGCCGTAAAAGAACTATTGACATTCAAAACAATTTATATTGTTAACTTTGCTTTATAAATCGGACAGCAAATGGTTTTATTATAAACATATTATTTACTTAAGATCAATATAATATTATTGATTAAATGCTTAGTTATAACGACATTTCTGAACACCAATTTCTAAAGGAATACAGGCCCGTCCCAACCAAGGGTATTGGTGGCACGGTGACATGTAAATCGTACGTAAAACATTTCACCGTGGCACATTTTCGCCGTGAGCTTTCTTATTAGAAAGAGATGACCGTATACTATACAATCTCCAATATTATTAGATTCAGTATGGATATTAATTCAATTTTCATAGCTGATTTTGGCAAAATTCATGAATTCAAGAACGAAAACCTAACGTAACCTAACCTAACAAATAATCCAGTATATATCGGCTACATTCATTTTTTTTGCTGCTGGCTTCCTCTAAAGTGTAAACCGACAAGAACAGTGTTTTCTTTAGACATGAATTTTATGTCAGTAGGTACTATACGACCAAAAGAGTTTGGACGGTCTTTAATATATGGCCATATTTTTCCGACACAACATTTCACGGTGAAGTGTGATACGGCGAACTGCATACGTACAAGTTTCCAGGCGGAAGGATTCAGGTGGTGGCAAGATTCCATATTCTATATAAAAAAGAGAGATTAAATTCAACCCTGTGAGCGTTTGGTGCCCAAATGGGTACCACTCATGATGGCATTTGCCCAGCGTTTGTCCGCGTTGCTTGCGACGTCTATCACATCGCGTACTCTTGTCCGCTTCTTTATCCATCGGTTTCTTTTGTAATATTTATGCGTTATGCTCAACATGCACCTTTCCATGCCATGTTGCGGTACAAGTAGGTATATACTATTAAATATTCCTATTTAGAAGATGAAATTCTTAACGTCTAATATTTTTATAATCAAACTACTCTAACTACTACCTCTAACTACCTCTTATTCCTCATCCACAATGTTTCTAGTTTTTTATTGATTGTGTAATATGATGCCTAAGTTTACAGTAGGTTACAGCAGCCTATCCCTATTATAATTACCCTTTAGTCGCATGGTTAACATACTAATATAAATTCACCATACTCTAATCTCTTGATTTAGTATTGGTTTTCTTTCACGATCCAATTAAAATAAACGATTTCCCTAATTTTTTGAATACATATTATCCCTATTTCACTCTCTCTTACATATTTTCATATATTTTATTTCATGCGTTACAATGTACGATTTAGAAGTTTGTGAACAGCTATTTATTTTATAAGTTAGTATAGTTGAGAATTGTCTAGTTGCTCTGCCAAGTCAGCTGCGTGCATTTAGTTGGTGACGCCAAATCATTCTAGACTAGTGTCGAAGTTGACAAGTCACTGGCATTGAAAATGCGTTCAATGTAAATACAATATTAATAATTAATATATTATTATTTATATAATAGGTATTTACACTAAACCATAAACCGCAGTATCTAGCATACGTTTAACCTTTGCTTTACGAAGCTAAAAAGTTCCGCTCGTTTTAGTGATGTCATATTGGGTTACCGTATTAGATTTTAAATATTCTAATAGATAAAATGGGAATGCCTATTTTACATATTACATAAATAAGTCTCATAATCATTATTTGCTATTTGCTTTATTTATAAGATTATCAAAAAGTTATCAAAATTTAATTATTCTATACATTCTTACAGTCTGCAAGTCATAATGATATCTTGATCTCACGCCTTATTTTCATGTCTCTTTCTCACAATTATTCAGTATGACGTCTCTTTTTGTTGCGTATACTTTTAGATCTATCTCTTTTGTTCATAATGGAATGCGACGCTCTGTGAATTTATAATTTATGACAAGTAAATGAAATCTTTCTAAATGGATATTTACCAATTATATGTATATGTATTTACTGGATAATGCAATCGATTTTGAAAAGAGTAACATTTTAATTAAAATATATTATATTGCTGATTCTATGAATATCCGAAATATGAAGATGACGAAGTGCATATTAATTGAAATATTTGCAGTTTATTGGGCTGGGTATCCGAAGGTGCTATTACAGTAACGGGAGTGTTAATGAAGATTTTTTAAATTTCAATTACTAATACGTAGATCGGCGATAGTGAATATTATTATGCTTTGGTATTGTTTGTAACAATGGGTGGTGTGTCATGGTATATAATAAATAATACACGAACAAAATTACAGCATTAGGTACAAAAGGAAAGGTTAATTAACAAATGAGGATTATAACATCCCTCATTTGTTCCTTTCCTTTTTTTCTCGTAAGAGTGGTTTTCCCCCAGAAATAAATCAAAGTCCAAGTCTGGTCGGTTTTGACCGTATATATTTTAAAAATAATTACAAGATAAAAATAACTTTTTATATACAACGTTCTAAAATTCTGTTGAACCATATAAACTTGACTTGACTAGCTTAAACGATCAAAAAAAATTGTACTTGACATGTCATATTGATTTCCATAATAACGCACATATTTATTAATAATTTAGTTGCTAGGACCCCAGACCCCTAGCAATCAATAATGGTGTCGAAATAACTTTTCATACAAAACAGAATTAACTGAAAATGAATTCAATTCTTCTTAAAAATGCTTGCAAAAAATGCATTGGCATCGTGTTCTGATATATTCTAAAAGTTTCAAATGTCTAGCTAGTCGGTAAGTTACTTAAAAATTGATTTCAAGATTTGTACCGGACAAAGAACCACTGGACAAATGAAAATACGAGCTAAGAAAAACGTTGTAATACATAGGTAATTTTTAAACCTTTATAATAAATTATTCTTCTAGTTAAACATATAAACATTAGCTGTTTTCGCTGTCCACTCAGGTTAAAAAAATATAATGTCAGTTATATATAGTAGGTATCTGCACAGATTTTACGTTACACGCAGACGTTAGCCGGCTCTCACATCAAAACTCGTCTCGCCTAAAACGTGTCGAATACGTCGATGTGATGTCATCGTTATTTCCAGAATACACGTTGCCAAATGGAGCTCCGCAGATTGTCGATTTCGTTTGAAAACAAACATCTGCCGTTGCAATCGACAAGTTGCATTCTTCTCGGGCTCCGAGTCGAAGAGTCGAAGTCACATACAAACACCTGCGAATTGGTCATTCCTATACTGGCTCGCTGATCACCGCATTCAAATGTTTAATACGTTATACGGTTACGCGCGACTGTCGCTAGGTAGATGTGCGCGGTCTTCACAAGCAACACTGGATCTTAGTTCTCGGAAGGTTTATTTTATGGCTGTGCGGCACACTTGACGAGTTTTGATGTGAGAGCCGGCTTAGTGCTAATCACAACACAAACATATACCCTTCCAAACCAACACCAGGTCTTAATCAGGCGTTTTATGAGGCCCTACGTTTTGATGTGAAGCATCACCAATTGTTTACGACTGGAAAAGTTTCAGGAGTTGTGATCCAAGACTAAGGCTGCCAGTCACTCAAGTGAGCTCTGACTGATTTCATATGAATTTAAGTTAATATTACCCTTATAAGAGTGTAGCACGCAGAACAGACAAAAATGAATAGGTTCTAAAATATAAAACTACCAAATTAATGATTTAGGTAAGTAAAGAAATTTTCACGTTTGCAGTATTTGTGTAATAACCACAGGGTGTGGATTGCATTTCCTATACTGTTTCTAAAAACACTCTTCAATATGATACGCTACGGAGTACTACTCATCGTGACTGAGAACCGGCCAAATCTTGCCTATTACCTGATTGTGTTTTGTCGCTTTTACGGCACACCCACGTGGAGTCTGTCTTTTATAAGCTGGCTGAGGTTTCCCGCCCGCTTTAGCATTCAGTATTGCTTTCCCTCTCGTTCCCTCCCATTGAAAACTTGCAACAGTCGAACGCGATAGCACGTGACGTGAACGCAAGCTTATAGAATACAGACTCTAGATAAGTTGCTACAACTATTTTCTAGCCGAGGCCTGAACAAAAACGAACCATAAGTGCAAATGAGAAAATATTCGGCACGCTTTTACCTCCGTAAGAGTAAGATAGAATTTCTACGGCTGAATTAAATATTTTTTGGTAACACCGCTGATAAATATTAATTTGAATGATTTAATTCAATCAAAACTACGAGCACGTGTTGCTGAAATTTATTGGTTTTGTGTTAAATGTAAAGGTATTGGTAATTATTTAAGTTGAAGTTATCACGAAGAGACGTTTTACGTTGGCTGAAACACGTATTACGGATGCCGCCGAAGAGTGCGGCACTTCGTACCCTTGTCGCACAGTCTCAAGGGTTCCGTCGCCATGGCCGGCCCTCCCTCACCCTGCAGCGGTGCTACAAGAGCGACCTGCGTGCTGCATGTCTGACATGGCGTGAGGCGCAAGAGTTGACGATGGACCGAGGGAAGTGGTGCCAACTTGTGCTTGCCCTATGTCCTAATGTTGGGATGTGACAGGGTGGAAGAAGAAGAAGGAGAACTATTTATAGTTAATTTAGTTGAATATATTATGGTTAACTATGTTGTGTTTAAATTTGGTAGCCGTACTGAGAAGCAATATGATGGTATAACGTTTCATAGTCAAGCAAAGTTAATAATAATAAAATTGAAGAAACACACGAGAAACACGGCTTCATTTTTCCACTATCTTTATATTATTACTCTTAGCTTCTATCCTGTAGCTCGATAAACACCTGACTTGCAGCGGTGTCTAGTGCTTATTCCGGACTGAGATACATATAATATAATATATGTGGGTGAACAAATTTTGCAAATATCCTGTAAACATTTGTTCCAGCATAAATATATCCGTGCGCAGTCTACTGTTTAAAAGTTTTAAAACTAGTATCACGTTTATACCTCTAAACATTAGTTCCAAATTAAACGTACCTAGTATGAACAGTTTATGTCGTTAACAATTGCGCGCTTTTCTCAAAACAACATTTTACTGTACCACGCATCGTAACTACTGATGAAATATGAAAAAAAAAAAAAAAAAAAAAAAAAAAATCTCCCAAGCATGGTCATACTGTTTTGTTAGTATTTATTCCATGCGCTGTTTAAAATACATTACAAATTATATACAATGTTGACAATGCAATAATGTATCTTTGTCTGGATTAGGCATTTATTAATATGGTAAGATGTCCATTCTCATTCTCTCGCATCCACAATTGGCGCTGAGACAAACAAGACGTAGGTACCTATCAACAATCCCAGCGTTGCCAACATATCGTTTTTCTTGCCAGATCTAGCATTTTTAATAGATCTGACGTATGGCGTTAAATTTAGCATTTTTTGACACCGCAAATAGCTTAAAACATTATACGAGTATTATCATAATAAACCTACAATATTTACCAAATTCACAAAGAAATTAATATGCTGATCTTTTCCACATTACAGTTTATAAATAAATCACTTACAAAATTATATAAATAATTAAATTTCTTACCTACGTACATTTATTTTAATTTTATGAGTTACTTTTATTTTTTGATGTTCATGTGAAAACAATTAATAATTATTATAGTATATTTATTTGAAATGCTGTTTCCTCGACACTTTTTGAATTTTGAGAGAATGTAGCATTTTTCTGCTAATTTTCTCACTGTTTGCCACATTTTTCTGACTACCTAATTGTTTCCTCCAAACCAACCGGCCCCGCACCACACTCGGTCTTAATCGAGCGTATCATGAGGCCGTATGTCTGGATGTGAAGCATCGCCAGTTGTTTACGCCTGGTAATGTCTCAGAAGCAGATGCCCAATACTGAGGTCACCATGGACTTAATGTACTTTGACTGAGTTTACTAAAACGTTCTAATAAAAGTGCTCATGGGTGAGAGGAGCACGAAAAATTAAAAACAATACTAAAACAATTCGAATTAACTAAATAAAACCCGCAATAAAACGTCGCATTTCTTGTCTCTGGTAGTTGGCAACACTGATCAATATAGATAGGTATCTATGATATACGAAGGAAGGAATAAATTATAATAATTACTTGATGAGTAAGCCGTGGAATCTATTTGTATATTTTAAAAGACATTTCCGATGTCAATATATTATACAAAAAGTGACTAACCTTCATAAACGATGTTCATTATCAATATCTGCCAGTAGAGTAATTAGTAAAGTAATTTAATAATTAATATTATTATATTGCACTGTCAAGAACATTTTTCTGTCAGTGGTTTTGTAATAATATTTTTTTTTACCTAGGTTTACATTTTTTTTTTATAAATTACTATAAACAATTTTTTTATTATTAATTATGTATACTAGATATACAAAGTACTTTTTACATATCTTTGAACGTTGCAGTCTTAAAACCTTAAGGCTATACTTCAGCTGGGGCACGGTCTAAAACGATCGTGACTACGCGACGCGAAGATTGTGCAAACGACGCGTGCAGAACAAAACATAATTTGTCATAAAAATTCAACATGCGTCCATTTAATGTTATGTTTATTGTTCTATAAGTAATAATAATAATATATTCATTGACATGTTTTCTTTTTCAAGTAAATGGGTAACGTTTTTTAGTCACCTTTACACGATTAAAGAATTAATTCCCCCGACGCCATCACAAAACAAATTGACGTGTTCACAGCTCGACCTTCGCTCTCCGATTGGCAAGGAGTCCGAAATTTCGTCACACCTATAGTTGAAAATCATTTGCCGTTTTACTGAAGTATGCTCTTAAAAGTGTCAAAATTTTAATTGTACAGGTCGTAAAAAACTACTTTATAAACAAAAATGAAAGGTAGATTTGTTTTGTTAGTCTGTAAATAATTTTATTTATCTAAATAGCTGATAGCGGGGGGGGGGTAATTATTATCACGTTTGTGTATTATTTTTAATGTGATGACTACACTGATATTGGAGGTGTGATAGTCTTATTAAAATGTATGCGTTGCAATACATACGATGCACAAAAAATCATTATGATAATATTGTCACAGTAGATGTTTTCAAAATTCACCGACAATAATTATTATATTACCTATATTGAATAAGGAAAGAAATTGAGTATTAACTCTCTCAATCCAGCTATATACTAAACGATTTTTATTAAATTGCAATGATTTTCTTTAATTACAAGCACTCATCAACCGCAATGAGAAATTAATCCCTTAAATAATGCGAATCGATTTATTTGAATGTATTTACTGAAAGCAATAATACATATATATATATATATATATATATATATATATATTAATAACTACAATGGAATCTATAGATTATTTTCTATTGCAGTTAAAACATCAAACAATTATATAAAAAAATCCGCAATCAAATTACGAACGGCTTGGCAATAGTTTGCAAAGAGAGACTCTCATAGACCAATATACTGAGATGGCGTTACAAGAGACAGAAAAATAGTAAGTTACGTTGGTTGATTTGATTTTTTCATGGTTTATGCCACGTGTATTTATTTAATACATAATGGCCGCGCGGCTTATGCATCGGCCTATAGCATCGTGGATCCCAGGTTCAAATCCTGGGTTTGGCAAGTACACATATTGTTTTCAATTTGTGCGTGAGTATGGAAATAATATGTTGAGCAAGTGGCTGATATACATTTCTCGTAAAAACAAAATATGTTAATACAAACCTCCACTCTGTGGAGGCCCATATTATGATCCTATTAGGATCGGATATGGTCGAGAGAAAAGATAATTAATGTTAAAATTAAACATTTAGATGAAGAGAAAGTGTGTAAATATGTGAAATATTTTAAATGAATTAAAACCTCTCATATATTTTTTCCATTGGGTCTGTATTTAATTGGGGATATTGGCTGCCACACGAGAAGGTTTCAACATAATGTTTTATGACAAAAATATATATGCTCAGTTACAAATCCAATAATATATTGGAAAAAATGGGCCTTAGCCAAACCTTCATCGCATTGCCTTTCTCATACAAGAATAAGTCTTCTTTATTTAGCTAATATTTCGTAAAATATATCGATTACCTATGTGCGATATAGTTCAAGGTTCCTGGCAATAATTTACTATTGTTACGGATAAGAATATCCGCTGTAAGTAATAATTAACCCGATAACAACATAAAAATATTATAAAAGGGATTATTACTTGCTGAAATACATACAAGGTTACTTGGTTTTCGACTGACAAGACTTGGCAGTCTAGTACCAGAATCAGTGCAACAATGGTGAAAAATCAGGTAAACATTACGGTTTCCATAATATCTATTTATATTAGTTATATCATACTTACTTTTTAGGACCCAGATTTTTTCTGTAATTCAAAATTTGTTCACAGCATTTAGAAAAATAAAAAAATATATATTATCGTGGAACTGTGCTTCACGATTATAATATGGACTGTCGTATCCGGAATTTTGTACGAATGCAGTTCGTCGTATCACACTTCACCGTGAAATGTATCGGAAATATGGTCTTTTATTACAAACCATCCAACCTTTTTGGGTCGTATGATACTGAGATAAAATTCCTGTCTAAATTATATACGGTTCATGTCAGTTTACAGGAAGAAAAATTTGAAAATAGCCAATATACTGGATTATTTTTTAAGTCAGGTTAGGTTTTCATTCTTGAATTCTTGAATTTTGCCAAAATCGGCTGAAAAAAATTGAATTAATGTTCATATTACATATAATAAAATTGGAGACCGTATAGTAGCTAAGTATACGGCCATCTCTTACCGATAGAAAGCTTACGATGAACTGTGATACGGTGAAATGTTTTACGTACAATAATTTAATGTGACCATGAACTGTGACATAACCAAATATGTTGAATAAAACCATTATCAAGAGAGATGAAGCATAAAAATATTATATTAATTGAAAGCAAAACTGAAGAAAGGGCCCCTGGTTTATTAATGTCTATAGAAACTGTGAAGGGAAAGGGATGCATTGTTTTTTGACTAGAAAAATGGTGTTCGTGACAAATTGATACTAGTTTCAGTGATTTTGAAATGAAATTAACATAAGGCTATAGAATAAAGGCTCGTTAAAAATCTTTTAGTATATTAAATTTGTACATTATAATATTATAATAATTATAACAGGCAACACATTCATTAACAAACATTAAACAAAATACTTAGTATAATATATTATTCAACATGATTTGATAACAACCAGAAGCTTTTATTTGCTTCACTTGCTCATTTTTAACTGTCCACCTAATATATTAACTTTTTTTTAATTGGCTTATTTAGAAAAGTAGTTCATAAAATATCATATATAATTAAATAAAAGAACTTCTTTGTTCGAGAATAGGACGTGAATTTTTGCTTCATCTTTACAGAAAGCATTCATAATATAATCGTAGTTTTGAATGTTCCATTGGAGTGGATGAAATCAGTTGTAATCATTAGCCGGAGTCTGCACCAAATTGAATATATCGATGTGATTTTGTTTGTATTCACAAGCGACATTTTAGTTTGAAAAAAAAAGGTGGTGTCGCAAGCAAAAACATTTACTCGATATGTGGCGTAGATACAATACCAAAATGTCGCATCCAGCAAGTGTGTCGAAATAATCCAAACACACAATAATCACTCGTAGGTTGACGGGCATTTACTGCAAGAAAGTAAAAGTATCGAGGCAGGGGGAATATATCCGAGAAAGTTCAGGAACCATAATGGAAGCGGTAAAATAATAGATATGAAGGAGCGACTGCTTCTTTAACTACGTTGTGGGTTGTATTCAGTCGATATACTTTAAGAAACGCGTGCGGACGTCCCATAATATGAACAGTATGTAAACTACAGTACATAGCAAATGGTTACCACAGGTAGTGGTTAGTGGTCATGTATGATGGAAAATTTTACGTACCGGAGTGCTCGAAAATTTTATAAAAATAACTGTGTTAGTTATTTAGTAATAATTATGGCCTATCTAGCTCAAACATTCAACATGTTTTTTACACGAGACGTAGCGATAATCTTAGAGATTTCATTGACCGAAACGGCGCTCCGGTCCATCTTGAGCCCTGCATCAACTCTTACGTAGTTCTCATGTAGTTAAAACACTGAAATACCTAACTATGTTGTCTTTATTTAATTTCAGATAATCGCTTCGGCGCTATGCTTAATCCTGTTGAATATTTCAACAGC
Organism: Rhyacophila brunnea; assembly: GCF_057557595.1. NCBI lineage: Eukaryota > Metazoa > Arthropoda > Insecta > Trichoptera > Rhyacophilidae > Rhyacophila > Rhyacophila brunnea. The sequence continues at coordinate 8,655,371 of NW_028232816.1, read as the reverse complement.
GGCATCTGCACCTGATAGACAGTTAGCTGATACATCAGTAAAACCAACGACGGTTTCCACTCCGAAAGCTTCAGATCCTCAAATACCATCAACGAAGACAGCAACACATAACAGTAACAACAATGTAGACCAGTTAGCCGATGATGCAAACGCAGACAGAAAGTCGCCGAAAGTAAACCACAAGCATTCTGGCAATAAAGATCCCAATAAAAATCTTTATTTACAAGCGATGATACAAGCATTTCAGTCTAATCCATCACCAATAATGGCTGGATATAGTCAATATCCTGGACAAAATTACTATCAATATGATCGTCCAGGGTATGGACCTGGACCTTCGTATCAGGGAGGATTTGGTTATGGATATGATTCCATCAATGGTTACAAAAGAGGAAGAAATAATGACTACGAAAATATATATTATTAAAACTGTTTTTCAAACTATCATTTTATTTTTAGTTATGTAAAACATTGTGCCTATTGGTATAGTTATAGTAACGTGTATTTTGTAGTGTAAACTGATTTATAATAAAGAGATTAAATAGTATAAAACCAAAGACTTTTTTCCTATATTTTTTTTTATGTATCGAGGTACTTATTTTTATAATATTATAACATGTTTTGACATTTTTAAATTATTTTAGGATATCAATTAATCACACATCGCGTTAGTCAAAATTAAGACTAAAAAAATTTCAAACAATTAGAAAATAGTTTTTACATAAACTAAAAATAATAGTACCACACAAAAGTAACGTATCACATTTTCTTTTAAATAAAATTAAACTTAGTTTCGACAGTTAGACACCAGTGGCGAAGGGTGGAAGTAGGCTATTAAGAGCTGACATAAACAGTGCACATTAAACTTTGTCAGTCATAAGTATTTGTTATTACTGAACTAAGGCTACCTACAATAATTTATTTACATATTGTGGTGTTGGTTAGTTTTTAAAAACCAATAAATCCTACCTAATCCAAATCTAGCGGCATTTTCCGAAACTAAGTATAAAAAGTTAAAGTGTTAATGAAAAATAACAGATGTCAGTGTTCTTCGTAAATCGACAAATTTAATAATAAAAAATATTTTATAAAAATGTTTGGAATATTTTTATTATAAATAACATCGTACACATAAGTTCCGAAGATACTCGGCGATTATTTAAAGCCTTCCTTCTTAATTTTTTTTTTAAATTGCATTATTGACATACTATTATAATAATATAATCAATTGATTATTTTACATTCTATAAAATAAATTTATTTGCCAACGGCTGATGTCGTATTTGTACAAATGATATTTTTTCTTATGGATTTTAAGTCACGTAACCTCAATCGATCTATTAAATTTTATGAAATGTGGAAGGCTCATATCGCAGAGCCTAAAACCTTCGCGCTTAATATTGTTGTCATGACATGACCAATGTCAAAAATAATTAATAATTCGATAATTTAAATAAAATCTATGGCATTTAATCGCATAATAATTAAATTTAGAAAGTTTTAAAAATAAAAAGAAATTTTATCTAACGATTTTTGATGTGTAATTTACGTAATACTTAATTTAAAATCCTCTCTTAATTTTTATGTCATCAGTGAATTTTTGAAGTAACATTTAATTATCATTGGTGTGTACCTATTCACAGTGACGACCCTAGATAAAATGCCGCCCCCAGGCAGCGCCAAAAGGCCGCTTCATTTTTTATACAGAATTTTTTGTCATCTCCAATAATATCTAAGAAATGTGTTGTATTGATACATTAGGTACTAACAAAATATATAAGTACCACTAAAACATACATAATTTAATTTATAAATATTTTCCCCCAAAAGTCGGATTTTTTTGACGTTAGTAAAACAGTGGCTTCTTACCCAGTCCTTACAAAGTCCAGTTAAACCTTTATGTTAATTAATACATTTTGTTTCCAACCAGTGAGCTGATTTTTTAATGGAAAGATATATTCGTTATTACTAAGTTTATGTAGCTATTTCTGTATATATGAAATGTTTCTCATCTTTTGCTGCCCTTCAAATAACTGCTGCCCTCAAGCGACGCTCAATTTGCCTACCCCCACGTGACGTCACTGCAGGCTATTCATTAGTAATAATATCGTAGTATCTTTTTATTTTTCCTTCTAAGTATTAGGCGTGCAACCCACTTAAAACCAAAACCGAAATTTCACAAGTGGCGTGGTGAATCATCGAAAATACAACGTGATCAAATACGGCAGAGTACACTGGTTTTGACGAAGCGCTGCGCCCGCCTGCCCCATAATTCAAAGCATATAGGTGGAGGCGCACGCGTTGTTTGGCTTCTCAGCGGGACGAATTAACGAAAAAACTACATATTCAGATATGTCAAAGCCCATTGAATGCGGCAAGCACAAGGGGTGCGCGATTTTTACTTAACTAGACGCGTTGTCGATACACGGGCGCCTTGGCATTCTTTTAATAAAAATAAAGTCATTGTTTAGTTACTGGGTGTGCGATATATTGCTAGTAGAATTATGTCATCGCGAATATGGATTACAAGTCGCAGAGAAATAAAATAATATTTTTATTGCTTTGTTATGAGAGGTGCTGACAATAATATTGATTTGTACTTCTCGCGCTCCTTATTACATAGGTGAAGGGTTATGCGTGGGTGGAAGGAGTGTCATTTCGGTTGTATTCACGTTTCATGGACCTACTACCTAGTGAGCGCCCCGATTCGCCGCGTTTGGTGGGCTTTGTCGCTTATATCTGATAAGTGTGCTCTTTTTCTCAGTTCTACCAGATCTACTCAGGCCTATATCCTGTTTCCAAAAGTCACCCTTCGCCACTGGTATATAATATATAGTATTATAATGAAAATATTAAATAGATAATCTATATTTACTATTTTTTAACTTTTGTCGATAATATAATATTAATATTGTGGAAATATTTAGGGTTTTGGGAAGAGGTGGGTAAATTCAAAAGATTTCATTTCAACTTAGATAAATTTAATATTTATGTTGAACTAATAGAATAAAAATATTATCTACTTTGGTTAGATCAATTATTGGTAAATGAAACAATTTTTATTTGGTACATATGAAATATATATACATATTATTATTTACACTTATTGTATACAGATGAAATAATTTAATTTTAAGTCATCTTCAGGTAGCCATCGTTAAGTTTTAGATTCTGAAAAAAAAAGAAAACAGGCAATTATTTTTTTACAATTATTAATAGTAGTTATACTAGCGACAGAATACGAAGCACGCAATAAAATAATCTTTACTCTTTTACATGTTAACGTGTTAAATACGTATTATATAGAAACGTTAAAAAACACATTTTCTTTAACCACATCGATATCAAAATATATTGTTACATACAGAATTACTTCCAAGTAGACGCGCATGCAGAAAAAACTGTATTTATTTGTTTACATAATATGGTGAACAATCACAAATTCAAAACGTTCACAATATTATGATAAGAAAAACAAAGAATTAGATGCAATTTCAATAGTAAAAGAGTACCTAAATACAAAAATTACAAAGTATCTACGAGTACGCCGTATTAGCTAAGTAAGACTACATTTTAAGAATTTAGAAATAATTACATGTTGCCCTCCCAATTGGCATCACGAATGGCAGGTTACTTCGGCAAATAAATGATATTCCCAATTTCTATTATAGTTATCAGAGACACACTAATAATAATGGCAGACTTCTTATATACACCACGTAGAAATCGGAAAAATACGTGACAAAATGCAGATATCTTCTAGTGTATAGACTACAATAATAATGTAAGCATACCTAAGAGAAAGACAGTTGAAAAAGGCAACTGATAGTATGCATACAGCCTTAAGTAATGGACTCCTCGCTCCACCATTATTAGGTCGTATTTAAACAGATGCGGGGCCCGAACAATCGACCGACTCTCAAGCCAGTTTTCAACCGGGGAATTATAAAGAATTTTTTATACAGTAACATCTGAAAATACCCGGGAAGTACCTACGTAAGAAAGCCCAACATTTGTGTAGCACCTTTTTATTAAGGTGACGCATCAGTGAAACGCCAAATAATTTTCAACTGTACGCGCGACGAAATTTTGTACTTGCTTCGCATTCATTGAGAGAACGTGGAGTCAGACACACGTCACTTTGCTGCGTGATGGCGACGGGCCAATTAATTCTAAAATCGTGTAAAGATGACTAAAAACTTTACCCATTTACTTTAAAAAGAAAACATGTCAATGAATATATTATTATTGTTACTAATAGAATAATAAACAGAACATAAAATGGACGTATGTTGGATTTATATGAGAAATAATATTTCGTTTGACAGGCGTCATTTTCACCCGCGACCCGCAATCCGCACATCGCCTAGCAACGATCTTTTTAGACCGTGCCTCAACTAATGCATGGCCTTAATGATAGCCATATGAAGTAACATTTCAATTCAACGAAATAATTTGTATTTTTTTCATTCCAGTAGGTAGGTCTATTCTTAACGGGTATCACTTTGGCACGTTAACGTTATTATCATCATTCCAAATTAACACGGCAGATATTCTATACACTAAACGGTTATCGGCGGCTATCTCTAATTCGTAATACGGCGAAAATTTACGTTGGTAGACATGTCGATCAAATTCGAATATGTTCGTGATGCCGAATCAAAACGGATACGAGCAAACACAGGCAGATAAGCAGAATTTTTATCGACACGTCAGACAAATCAACATAGCCTACAATTTTATTAGTCATGTCATTGCGATTGCAGCAAAATAGTCGGTCTCTTACATCTCAATTTTCAGTATGTAAAATTTACGTACTCTGTCTTATTCTCAAAGTTAGCATGGCCAAGAGAGGGGCTGTTAAAAGTTATCACCCTTTGACAGTTCAGACGGCTAATTATTATACATAATTAACTGCCAAAATACGTAAAGTGATAAATATGATATATTTATCACAATTAGCTCTTTTTTGATGATAAGTGATAATTGTAAAATTGGCCTGCTAAAAATGAAAATCTGTGGCGTGAAAAGGATTTATTGTACGGTTTTTATTTTAATCGGGGGGGGGGTGTCTCAAAATAAACTCACCACTGAATACATGCTTTACTCTGAATATACTGAAATACTTACATTATAATCATTAATTATTTATCGTATTATTATATTTATCCAATATTTATCCAAGGAAGCCGAATTTTTTTATTCCGAAGCCAATTTTTTTGTATCCATATCCGCCGTATCCGCCATATCCATAGCTAGGGTAATAGTCATCGTAGACTGGGTACCCATACCCATACCCCCCATATCCATACGAAGGACCTCCCCAAGTATGTTTATGGATGACTATGTGGGGATCTGGTGAAGGTGCAGCCATGGACACTCCTACAAGGAGGATGACCAGAAACATCTGAAATAAGAAGAAAACAAAACATGAGAATCATAATAGCAGTATACGTAAAATGGAATACGTAGAGAAACGCCGGGCAAAACGGATGATAAGTAATTAGGGAATCCAATCCCGGGATCCCGGGATTCGGGATCCCGGGATCCCGAGCTATTTTCGATACCTATGAATCCCGGGATTGATAAACATAATCCCGGGATTTCGGGATTGATTTTTTATCAATTTTTATCGAAAATATAACAGAAAAAATACTTTTAATACAAAATAACTACATTAGAAATAAACTGAGTTTGAATGAAGTTTGATGTGTAGGTTGCTGATTCATTTTATTTTTTCACATAGATTATTAAAAATGAGAAAGATTGGTAAAAAAACAATGCTTCGCACTTTTAACAAAGTAATTCCACCATGATATCATACGTTTTACTGCAGTTTTATATTTGGCTGACTAATTAGATTTATGAAGCGGAAAAGCCATAAGTACGCCATGATTATTTGCTTTACTATTTTAAATCTCGCTGATCTATTCATTATGTCTTTACTATCAGAAATAGCAATCTCATATTAAATTCACATTATTATTTATATTACAATATTATTTACTCCATTAAACTTGTGTATTTCCAAGATTTAACGTATACAATATTAACAATAAATGTCTTAAATAGTATAAATTATATTAGATTTATTTTTGACCGATTTTATCAATGTTATTTGTAAATATAAAAATTTTATATTAACAATGGAAAAAAAATCCCAATCCCGGGACCAGTCCCGGGATCCCGGGATTGTCAAATTGTAATCCCGAAATCCCGGGATCAGAATTTTGGCTCGGGATTGGATTCCCTATAAGTAATGTAGTTTTACTACCAAAAGCTAAGTATACATGTTTTTCTCTTCATTTTGATTTATATACTTTGAATTCTTTGCTATCTCATGAAAATACGCTGACAAACAGATACTATTTGAATAACCTCATACGATGCCATATTATAACCAATGATATTGTTAATGGACAACGCACTCGGTACAGTAGCTAGCAAGTAAATGCGTGCATAGTGACGTGTGCACATGTATAGGTAGACGTCACGTGACAAAATTTCGCAATTTCCATTATGCGATATCACGCATCGGAAATTTATAGCAATATGACCTTTATTAATTGTGATGGCATTATAACAGTGTAGTGTCAATGTTTATTTGAGCAAACGATATTGATATTAAAATATGAACTATGCCATTCGGCAGACCCAACAAAATGCATTGGGAATTTATAGCTATATCACCTTTATTGTAATGACGTTAGAACAGATAATGCCATTTTTCGGCAGACCCGACAAAAAAGTGAGTGTCATTTTTTTTTCTGGATGCATTGTCCATATTAATTTCATTGCATATATCACATAATACATGAACTTAATGTATTTTTAGGCGATCAGTTTTGTTGTACAATCAGTCTCCGTTTCAGTCGAGCTGTCAGTTAAACTGACGTGTAAATGCAAAACTGAAGCGGGTGACTGGAACCAAAATGGACACGAGACAGAATGAATTTTCTATCAGTTATCGTATCTGTTTTTAGAGTTGCAAGTTAAATTGACGTGTAAATTATTATGTTGCCGTATTTTTCATACTATTTTTCTAAGTACGATTGAAATATTATTATTTCTTCAAATATACGTAGGTTATGTATTATTATATTAACCAATATTTTTTTAGAAAGTTATTCTTAAAATTAAAGTTTTTTTTGTTCATAAAGTACATACATCGCCGTTTCCCAACTGAACTGTCAACTGAGACTGAAAAGATAACTAAACTGATCGTCTAAATACACCGCCGTTTCAAAACTGAACGGACCAAAACGGAAACCTCAACTGAACGGATCGAAAACCCATCCTGTCTTGTCTCCGTTTCGGTTTCAGTCGGTTGCTTCAGTTTTGAGTTTACTCATCAGTTTAACTCACAGCTCGACTGAGACGGAGACTGACCAGACAGAAAAACTGATCGTTTAAAAGCACCTACTAACTGCGACACAGAAATACTGAAAATGGAACAGGAAAAATCTACTACAGCTAAGTTCCTTATTTATTTTTTTCTTTAATTCGGCCTTCCTTCACTCAAGCAACAAAAAAAATTATAAATTTTTTTCGATCATGTCCGATCTTAATAGGATCATATTATGGACCTCCACAGAGTAGAGGTTTGTATTAACAGATTTTGTTTTTTACGAGAAATGGATGTCAGCCACTTGCTCAACCTATTAGGTCCATACCCTGACTCACACACAAATTGAAAAACAATATGTGTACTTGCCAGACCCAGGATTCGAACTTGAGACCCACGGCGTGATAGTTTAACGCTTAAGCCACGCGGCCACCGTGGGTGTCAAACCTATTTTATCACTTACAAAAACATTTAACTTGTCGGTGTGACATTTTACATACTATTTGCGGTTAGATTGTAATTTGAACTCCATACAATAAACTACAATGCCTGATAAAACTTGGATACACTATAATAGTACAGTATTAATAGCTAGCGAAACATTAGAGTAGGTAAAAGGAAAAACAATTGCATGAACTGTACGAGAACATTCAACATCCAAACTTGGTTAATTCCCAAGAGAGGTCAGTTCCTACAAAAATGTCTACTTTATGACTAATAAATTTATTATATTATATACTTTATTATCTTAAATTTAATATCCGTTTACTGAAAAAGTTGTTCTTCGAATAAAAATAGCTATTATGTTTTTTTTTTCATAAATTTACCGATAATTTATTAAATGATCCAATGGTTATGTAAATTATATAGTAGGTATAATAAATTATATTTTTTTGTATTAAGTACCTGAATTATGTAACTAATGCATGAGGATAAATTCTTTTAAAAATATTTCACCTGAGACAGATGTTATTTAAATCCATGGCCTACGCATATTTGACAATGAAATATTTTTAAATGCAGAATATTTCATAAGGAATTATTATTATTTCAGTTTCAATGTTATGTGGGAATTAATTTCAGTAAAAGAAGATCACTTCATGTCATTATTAAATTATGTGGAAAAAAATATCCACTGGATACGGTTTTATATTTTTTTTAACGTGGAATACATTTTTTGGACCAAAAATCGCAACGTGGTAGTTTATCCTTATACCAACAGAGGCACCTAGCGGAAAAATACTAAGCTTGTAATTTGAGATATTTTTTTGATAATTTACAATTTCAATATTGTATTAATTAATAAATATGTATCTGAAAACATTAAGAAGTTCTATTCAAAGATAAACTTACAATTGTAAAAAAATATAATAAAATGTGAATTTATTGATATATAATTAACGAAACTCTTGAATTCGAAAGCGTCGCCGCTTTTACGAAATTTGCGGTTTTCTGGACTAGCTTCATCTACGAAAGCAAAGTTTAATATAAATAAAGCAGTCATGATTGAATAAAATGAAGCACCAATTATAGAATCAATTGTAAAATAGATAATACCATTAGACAATAATCAAAATAACTCACTGAATCATAATGAAATACGAGAGAAAACAAGTACCTATGACAATTATCAATAAACGCGGGCTGTCAGTTGCAATCTGTCAAACATCGACTGTGGCAAATTTTGCAATCGGTTCGCTAAACTTATGGTAGAGGGGCATTTTGTGCTCGGATTCGGCGAGATGCTTATATACAAAATCTCTATGAACGCAATTATACGTTTCGCATGCCATTTGGCGTAAAATCGCATTCGAAAAATTTGTATGGATAGGGTATAGGTAATTATATCGAATGAACGTGGCAACAGCGACCTCCACGATTACATTCAGTTGCTTGTAACTCTTGATTGATTGGTGACCCCTACGGAGGTCCGTCAACCGCCCTAATGACGTCGTTAATGTGACTATTTTAATTATTACAACCCGTTCCACAAATAACTAATAATTGTTTTATCTCGTGATATTATGTTAAGCGGATTGTACAAAATGAATCTAATACGACGGGTTGCTATATATACGAGAAAATATTAATATATGTATTTTTATAATGTGACTAGTGTAGACAGATGCTTTAGTGCAGTGCTTTCCAAACTCGTAGGGCTTCCACAGGGGGTGCGAAATGTTTCAGTACAACTACAAATATTATTGTATGAATATTTTTTACAATTACATGTATATATTTAAATTTATCAGATAATAACATATTATACATTTTATTTATTAAAATATTTAAATTTTATTATATTTCTCTGAAAATCACCATTTCTGACATTGAAGCCGATATTGATTTTTATGTAAAACATACAACCGCACACCTTTCATGAAATTATGTAGGTTTCACGTATAGGTAGTAAATTTTTCTTTTTTATTTTGTTTGTGCCAATTATTATAATGTATGTACAGTAATAATTAATGCAAAGGGGGGCGGGGATTATTTTTTTTTCAGATTTTAGGGGCCGTGTTATAAAAAAGTTTGGGAAACACTGAAACTTTAGAATACAGTATGTAAGCCTACCTAAAAGAAATTCAGTTAGATTACGACACGGATAGTATTCATACAGCCTCAATAATATTAGTGTTATAAAAGTTAATTGTTTATTATTGATGATAAAAACAGTATTCATAAATTTAATAAAATATATAGGTATCAACAAGCTAATAGAATAATAATTTACTAATTACTAAGAATGGTGGGATGATAAATGAATACGACTTTTTATAACAAAAGTTGCATGATGATTTGTTAAGATTAATAATAATTATACAAAACAATAAAATGCTAAAATATATTTCTTCTCAGTTTTTCCTTATTCGAAATTTGAATAAAATTCTCATAAATACAACTTTTGGCACATACACAGAATGTATGTATTTCCTATTAGACGACATTATAGTAACATAAACTGGCATAAAAGCGAAAAGATTATGTAAATCAAAAACTTTGGTCTATACTTATTAGTGATGTATAATATAACTATTTTATTTTACAAGAATAATTGGAGTTTCCGGTGTGGTCACAGTATATTAATTATGTGATACAATCAACGCCTAGATATTTCTGTGATTGTTTCACCGTCTACTGATATATTATTATTCTACTCCTACAATACCGTCATTGGACCTCATACACTGTTCTAGTGCTGAATTGAAATGAAGAACGTGGTCAATTATGATAATAAGTTAAATTCTACCTATAGCGTTGCTTGTGTCAGTGGCGAAGGATGGAGGTAGGCTGTTAAGATCTGACATAGATAGTACACCCTAAATATTGTCAGCTTAACGTATTTGTTTTCATTAAACAATGTTTCTACAATGTGGTAGATAGTGATTGTTAGTTTTTTTTTAAATTACAATTAAACCTGCCTTATCCAAGCCATAGTAGATAATAGTCAAAAAATCTTCTTTTACCAATACAAATATGCTATTAAACCAAACATCATTTAAGACACATTATAGATAGAAGAATATTTGTATCGTTTATTGTTTGGTTTAGGCAGAGCCTAATTAATTAAAAATAACTAATGAACACAATCTGTATTAATATGTGTTCTTAAACGAAACCCAATAAGTATAACTGAAAAAATTTGCAGTATTTTTGTCTTATCGACCATAGCATACGCAAACTATTATGGTTTGGCTTAGGCAGAGTTAATTTGAATTTAAAAAAACTTACTCGCTCCATCTGCAAATTGTATTCTTAGCTCAATGAAAACAAATAAAGTGTGACTGACAAAGTTCAATATGCAGTATGTATCTCGTATCTTAGCAGTCTACCTCTACCCTTCGCTATAGGGTAATATTATTTGATTTTTTTTTTGTAATTTTTCATTTAAATATTCTATGTATACGGTTTATTTTTCGAAGTGTTTTAAAACTGATTTAATCATATTTTTTCGTAAAACTTCATTTCAGATTCACTCGTTAATATTTAGTTATGTAGTATTTTTAATCGTACATCGTCAAATTAATCATTTTAGGTAGTGGCCTTACTGCAGTTGACAACTCCGTACAATCTTGGTGAAGCGATAAAACAGTTGATGCAAACTATTTATGAGGAGTGTGTATATTCAATAATTTTAGTATTAAACTATTTTACTAAGTTGCCAACTTTTTTATTTGTGGTTACGCGCCTTTAAGATTTATTGTAATAATATCTTATCATAAACTTCTAACAAAAATATTATAATATACTATGTAGATAGTAAGTATTTACGGCTAACTTGAAAATTTAATTTATATACCTACCTATATACGAAAAACTTTATATCTCGATGTTAATATCTTAAATCTAAAAAAAATCAACACCAATAAATATTATAAACATGTGCAAATTTGAACACACTATTTACATTTGTCTAAAAAGTTAATAAATTAAAAATCTCATTAAAAATAATTTTATCTGGTTAATTACTGATAAATAATCAATTAGATTTTCGTTGAAGAATTCGTCCTTAATCGATAATCGATTCACATTATATTTAATCTGATTCATATAATTTTAAATTTATGTTTACTGATGTATAAATGTATTAAATTAGATAGGTGCTTGATTAGGTGTTTGTTTTTAAAAATCAAGCAATAATTTAACAATACTATGGCCGAGTGTTAACATACCCGCTTGGTTAGTCGTGAGTTTCGGGTTAAAGTTCCGTGTTCGGCATAATTCACATTTTCTGTTTCATTGTGCGTTTATTATAATATGTCCCAGAGTACAGGTTTATTAATTTGCGCAAGACAAAACATTCATCTCTCATAACAAAAAATCTGAAACTGAAAATCGAAACCTCTTCGTGAGGCGGTCTAGAACCACATCCACAGATTTTAGAGCCGAATAAATAAAAAAATTTATACTGTTGGAACTGGTTTCCTGTAGAGTCAAAATAATTTCATCAATAAAAATATATTCTCAATGGTAATAAAAACTCATTGTTATAGTTTCCTTATAAATAAAGTTCAAATATTATCTCTCACTGAAGCAAACTGGTATCGAGTGCATTTGGGTGCCTAAATAGTATTTTCAAAAGTGATCTCCCATTGTTTCTTAAGGGCCCACATGCGCCACGTAGATCAAAATGGATATTTTATGGTATTTTCGGAGCATAAGCCTGGATATTCCTTAAACGTTTTAGATAATCTATTTATATAATTCTGAAGCCTAATTATCTTTAATATTTATTTTAAACATTTGATGACTGCATAAAGAATTTTTATTACATAAAATAGTATTCTCTTAAACCAATCGATCTAATGTGTTAGAATATAGTCATATTTCAGTTCATCCAAGTGCAGTGGTGTTAAGATTTTTTAGATTTATTAATTTTTAACGCATTAAAACCATTAGTAAAATTGTTGTTAACATTATATAGTGAAATATTTACGATAAAAAAATATATTTATAATCTCTGTGATCCCAAATTTGACAAGAATTAGGTATTTTATTATTCAAAAAAATGGCGATGATTAACACATTTCAAAATTAATTTAAAGATACTGATTATAAGCTATGTCTTTGACCATTCAAATGTGATAAACATCCTACGAATAATTATTGTTTTATAATAATTATTGACCTAAGAATAAGGTAGTATTTTATTTAAATACGCCATTTATATTATATGGCATTATATGGCATTTCCCAGTGGTTAAGCTACAACATACGGCCGTAGCCATAAATTGTCAAACGATAACTGAAGTAGGGAGTAAGATCATGTTAACGCCCGTATTTGAACATGTAGGTAGGATTTTAAAGATTTTTGACTAACTCATAGTTTTAATATTTTTATATTTATTAAAAAAAAAAAAACATCGATTTTTATAAAAATATAAATGTGTATAACTTGAAATGATTTATATTTATATGAAATCTTATTTAGGTATGGTCCCAATATTGAAGTTCGTATAAGAATATTTATATTACAGGTGGTGCTGGATAGTTTTTTAAAATTCATTTAGCCCTGCCTAAACCAAACCATAATTGATAAAAAAATATTCTTTTATTATACAATATATAAAATTATGTATGGTTTAAAGGCAAACTGGGTGTTTATTGTGTAATCATATTGTCTAACTTATAAAAGTTATATATTATTATTACGTATATATGTTATATGTATATCCCCACGATGGCCGAGCGGCTTATGTGTCAGCCTATAACGTCGTAGGACCCAGGTTCAAAACCTGGGTCTGGCAAGTACACATATTGTTTTTCAATATGTGTATGAGTCAGAGTATGGACCAGTTAATAGGTTGAACAAGTGGCTGGCATCCATTTCTCGGAAAAACAAAATCTGTTAATACAAAACCTCTACTCTGTGGAGGCCCATACGCTCTTATTCGGATCGAACATGGTAAAAAAATATATTTTTATAATATATCAGAGCCGTTAATGAATAAGCATCCCCTTAAGCAAAAGTCATGGCATGTTACAGAAATTCCATAATATTCAAATTATTAATTATTTAGTTGGGATCAATTATGTATTAAAATAAATTATTACATTTACTTCGAAAATTGAAGACAGTAAGTAGTTATAATGCGTACCTACAGTGATAGATGAATAAACTTATTTATTTACACTCTAGTTTTGTAAACAATCAATTTATGATAAGAATCCAAATATTCGTAATGTAATTGTAAGCTATGCAGGTATGTATATTATTTATTACACAGCTTAAGGCGTGGTCAGTTAACGTGATTTGCCACATTAGTTATGAATTTATAGACAGCTGTAAGATTAAAGTCTATTATAATTTCATGAATGGTATCATTTAATTATTTTGGCTATTATTAATAATTAAGAATAAGTTGCATTAATTGCGTTGGAACTTCCAACAAATAAGTAAGTTCCATCTGTAAATATAACAGAATGACCATTTAGCTCGATATTATGCAATTAAAGAAAACATTATGTAGTTAATTTAATTTATTACTTAATACGTACCTGTATAGTAACAATAAATTATTGAACAGAATATTTTTAAGTGAATGATATTGCAGAGACGCGAGAAAACTCGAATAGAGGTTTGTTTTTTTAATGCATCACTCTGTACTTAAAATAACTTCAGATCAGGGAACTGAAAAATAATGGGAACTGAAATACGTAACGGGTGTGGAAGAACACGGGATTAACTTAAACGGGTCTAGGACGATTCGGCGCCGGGACAACTAGGCGCCACGCAATCAAATGATATTCGAAAATAAATAGACGTTCGTGAATCATAAATACTTTTAAAATATATATTTAATATTATTGTCTATATGTAAATTATTATATTATTATTTTATACTTGGTTAGAATTGAGAAGAGAGTTCTTTTATTTTCATAATAATAGATATAAAGTCTCAGACATGATAATTCTCAAACTCAATATAATACATTATATAAAGAGCAATATGAATTAAAACTACTAACTAGTAGATATTATAGACTGATTAAAATCCCTCGTCTACTTTCTGTATAAAATCGTAACGGACGTATTTTTATTTCATTCAACAGTGTGGTGTCCAGTTGTCCCATTCCCACTTAAACACGTGTCAAGAATGCGTCATTGGTCGAATGCTGACAACTGTTATGGGTCTAAGCTTTGACGCTCATTTAATATTAGTGTTTTGAAGGTTGCAACACACACTATTGCACGTCTATAATTCATGGCTAATTTTCGTAGGACACACACATTCAAATCCTGCGTTAAAATGTGGTGTTTTGGAATATAGCCTATCGGAATTTTATTTATTAATCTGTTCTGTGCTTCAAACGCATTGAAGCAACGTCACGTTTACTGGAGATATCGTCTCAAGACCTGAATAAAAACGAACCGTAAGTGCGAGTAAGGAAGCATTCAGCACGCTTATATCTCCGCAATATGTGTTAAAGTAAGATACAATTTATACGGCTGAATTAAATATTTTTTCTACACGTCGCTGGTAAATATTGATTTGAATAACAACATTCATTAATATGCGAGCACGTGTTGCTGAAATTTGTTGTTTTTGTGTTAAATATAATGTTAGTGGTAATTATTTTTAGTTAATTCAACAAAAATCATGCAAAAAATGACGTATACATAATTATCTGAGAATTTTCAATAAAACCTACTCTCAAACAACGTTGACTTTGGGTACGTGGAGGTCTGAGGTTCTGACAAGTATGAATACCCTTTTTGATGTTTTAAAACGAAGATGCTAGTACTTTCTAACAAAGTGACAGCATCGTACGCTTCAGGTAAATCCGTAATTATCATAGACGTTCCTTCATTTGCCGCCCCTAAGCAACACACGACCTGCCCACCCTCACGGGACGCCTCTGTTAATAGTAATTCATGATTAATTTTATAGCTGGTTCGATATTTTTTAAAATCAGTGCAAAATTGATTCATTGTTTTATCTAACCATCCGATGATAATTCTAAATTTCATCCACTTGCTAAAACAAATTTACGTCGTATTTTTTTAATTAAACAATCGAGAAATCTAGTATTTTCAAGCAATTCATACACTGCTTGGTTTTTATTAAAACTATTTTGAGTCAGCGTATAATTAATGCACATGAATTAATAATATTTATAATTGTTAGATATGTGATATTACAATACTTGGAAGATTTGCGTGATTAAGAAGAAGCGTGATTAGTAAAGCACATTGATGCTAGTTTAAGTCCAACCCAGATTTTTTTTATTACTAATGTGTATTTTTGACTTAATTATATTTAGTTTGTTGTAATGTCAAGTAAGTTTTATAAAAATATCAATTGGAATTTATTACATGATATAAATTGACTCGATATAGTTGAATATATGAACGAAACACTCGTATTTATTAAATTTAACATATATTTTTAAAGTTAAAATGGATTACTTATAAATGATCTACATTTTAATCTTTGCATAAACAATAATAATTAATTTATTAAAGAATTATTTTTGTTTAACATTGAAAACACTTTCATCTGATAAATAGGTAGTACCTATATTAATTGCAGAATTTAATTGAATGATTGGATTTAATTATTGACTATAACTCAATACAGTTTACTATGTGGATTAAATACGGGGTCGTATTAAACAATTTTGGCATGTAGTGAATACCAAGTACAAATTTCGTACGCCTTTAGAATTTAATGTACATTATAAAAATAACTTTATAATATGTAGAATTATTTAACTAAACTTATAATCGGTTTCATGTGAGAAACATTTTCTATTGCTAAGTTATGTGAGTACTTGTTATATAATTGAAAAATATATTGAAGTATTAATTTTAATTTTCCCACCAATATCACTCGTAACTCTACGGTCTTCATGATACCCCGTCACAGGACGGATGTGATGTTTTATTATGATGTGTATCGTGCGATTAACTTATTTAATGGCACCATAAAGGTTGATTTATTTTTTATTTTACAATGTTTTTATTGGGTCGTATTATTATTTGTCCTGTGGTTGTTTATCCAGTACCAATCTTGCAATAGATTTTTAACTAACTTCCCGACTAGTTAGACATTTGAAACTTTTTGAATATATCAGAACAGGATGCCAATGCATTCTTTTAGCCAGCTTTAAGTAGAATTGAATTCATTTTCAGTTAATTCTGTTTTGTATGAAAAGTTATTTCAGAAGAAATCCGTTAAAAGTAAAAAATATTATTGGTTGCTAGGGGTCTGGGGCCCTAGCAACTAAATTATTAACATATACTTGCGTTACTATGGAAATCATTATGGAATGTCAAAATGACATTTCAGTATTCTATATTTATTCAGTATTTCTATCAAGTACAATTTTTTTTGATCGTTTAAGCTAGTCAAGTCAAGTTTATGTGATTCAACAGAAAATTTAAAAACGTTGTGTATAAAAAGTTCTTTCTATCTTGTGATTTGTATTACCTATTTCATATTTGTGGACGTGTTAAATATTTTAAATTTATAATTGTATTAAATTTATCATTTTACTTTAATATCTACATAAGCACATAATTTCTTTTCTATTTTCTTGTTATATTGGTCGTTACTTGTAAATGAATAATTTATATACTTAATCTGTATTTATTACGTATTATAGCGCATTGGCCAATCGATATAATGTCATAATATTCTTTTTCTAAATAAATAAATAACCTCAAATCCCAATGTTTAAGACGTTAGGTTTTTAAATAGGGGTATGTGTTTCTTTTATTATTTCACTGTTACTACTGCACTACTATTTTACACTCACTATAGTATTGTTATTGAGAATTACGGCTAATAAAGGAAAGTTTTTGATTGTTAACATTTTATCAAAAATATTATAAGTAGAATAATTATGTAACTACTGAAATTAATGATATCCTAATAAAATATGTAGTAATGACAATGTATAAAGTTGCATTAGATTTCAACCAAAAATTAAAAAAAAATATTTTTAAAAATGTAAAAATATTCTTACCTGCATTAGGAATTTCATTTTTAATGTAAATTTAATAGGAAATACAAGAGAAACTAAATAGTTCTATTGGCTAGTTATCACTTTCAAGTTCTTTCACGGTTTGATATCGAAGTTGGCAAAGTAGCTCCATTTATATTGGATTCCAACCGGGGCGAAGTGGTCTGTCAACTATGCACTGTGAATCATTAGACAAAAATTAACGCACCAAAATATAAATAATGTGATTTTTTATAAATAGGTCCTGTACAAGGAAATATTTCAAGAAAAAACTTCACACGTGACGTTATCTATTATTTGGTCTGTAATAATCGTTACCATAATGATTAAAAGTTTATAATACATATCCTTTAAAGTTCATGGACTTCATACCTATGTGATTTCCTTAGATAATTTTATATTAAGAAAAGATTAGCGTTTCCCAAAAAGATTTATGCAAAACTCTGGTGCCTAACGAGGTAGAATTATTAAGAGTTCCGTGTGAATTTTTATATTAATCCCATCATAAGCGAATAATTATTTCATTTTCTATTTATTTTTTAACATATTGTAGACATTGCAAATTATAAGTTTAAGACGTTCACAACATAAAATAAAACATTATTATAAAGAAAAAAAGTAACATAAACGATAAAAATGAAAATAAACAAAAGAGAACATAATATAAACATACAAAACAATGAAAATACAAATATACATAATATATATTATAGAAGTTCAAAGAAGTGCACCGAGTTTGCTAAGGAGACACTATTATAATAATTTATAAAATATCGTCCATCTAAACTCACCTCACGCAAGTGAAATATATATCAACACCCGAAACAATTTGGTTGAATATAGTTATCGCCTTCCCAATTGGCATTATCAGTGGCAGGTTGGTTCTACACCTTGACAGAATAAACAACTACTGATGCTCTTTCTTTCTAAGATGGATATCAGGGACACACAGCTGGTCAACACTACCCAGAATGGCAGATTTAACATATTTTATACCTCGTATAAGTCGAAAAAAATGCGTAGCTAAACAAAGATCTCTTCCAAAATATAGGGCTATGCGTATAATCTGGCGTTAATCAAGGAATAAAAGCGCATGTAAGTGACATTTTTGTATTTCTGTGGAGGATCAGTACTGCCAACTGTCATTCACAAAAATATACCAGACAGGGTAAGAAAATAAGCCGGGCGGTAGAATAAAATACTAGATTATTTCAAAATTAAAAAAAGGTTCACAGTTATGAACATCGTTTTTAGAGAACAAAGATCGAAAAAGAACCTAATATTTTTTCAATTAAGAAAATAGGCAATAAAATATTTTTTTGTTTATAACATAATGCAGCTAAGAAATTTAGTTGTAATTTTGTATGTTTTTGTACATTTAGTGTATTAATTTATTATAATCAGTATATAATATTATATTTTTCATGATTTATCTAGTATCTGCAACGTAGCGCAAGATGCACAGACACACCCACATTATCTATATCTGTCTTCACTAAATGCATTGAGCGCATCGACAAGAATGTTGATAGGTAAAGCTGCCACCTGGTATTTTTTTCAAGTAAGATATAAATATGTTGATTTTCGAGTAAATCTGGTGTAATATTCTAGCTTTATTGTGAGAAGTTTTAGGTTGTTTGCGGTGTAAAAAAATGCTAGTTTTAGCGCCATACGCCAGATGAAAAGTTTGAAAGCTTAAAGACAACAAGAAATATTTCAGTGGGCGATTCGACATTCAAAACCACGTCTGGTTTTAAGTAGTAAGGAATCAACATCTCTGAAAATTATTGCGAGATTAACTTCGAACTTGCTAGAAAACTGAAGAGTGGGAACGCAGAGTTATTCACAAGGAAGAGTCTACAAGTGAATTCAGGTCCAAGTTTTTGTTCAATAAATTTAAATTCTGGATATACAACGTGAACGTAAAACCAATATTTCTGTATGAGTGTCGATGTCATGATGCTGTAGATGAAGAGGACGAGATTTGGTGGTTGCTCCAATGGATGGAGGAGCGAGTTTTATTTGCAGCGCAAGCAGTCGGTACAAGAGTATGTTACAATACTTATGATACTGTTCAGGGGTCCGAGTTTCGGTAGAATGAGATGTTGTGCGGAGCGATACAGTGACTGAGAGACCGGGAACTTATATTCGAGTGACATGTCCGTCGAATTAAAATCCGTTATTTATTGATGTATTCACAATCAAAATAATATCTTGAAAAGAATATTTAAGAAATAAATTTTATAATTGAGTCACTATAATATGGAGTTTGCGTCATCGGATATAGCTGACTATGTGGAAAAATGAATATCGTTGAAATTATTATTTCAGTTAGCTATTTACTGAGTTTGTTATAATTGGACACTACGGGAAATGTATATTTAATATTGTTGATCAATATGCTGACAAAGGTTGAGTTGTTTATCCACATACGTGTAAAACATGGAGTTTAATTTGAGACACAAGAGAAAACTATCCAAGTATTTGAAAATAAAATTCTCCAACAAAAATATTTGAACCAGCTAAAGAAAACCAAAACAAAATAAAAATATTTTGTAGAATATAAAAACAGTTTAGAAACGCTGATACGGATAAAGGAAACGCTATGATTTAATTACATACAAATTTTATAAATATACCACATAAGCGTGAAGTTCGATAGTGTTGACGTAAAATATGAGGCAGTTAGAGCGGTGCCGGGCGAGAAAAAACTATGTAATAAATAGGCTTCACGTAAGAGGAGTGGGCAATATTAAAGGTGTTATGTATCCATAACACCCCTAAATATCCCCCAATAGCAATAAATAATTGTTTCTTGTTTATTTCATTCTTCTTTTGCCATATCCGCCCCTTAACTGGAGCATATGGACACCACGCGGCGCCTCCAAGAATCCCTGTCGCTCGCCAGTCTTCTTGCTTCGTTCCAGGTCAAACCAGCATCCCGTAGCTCTGCCGTATACACTCTGTAAATTGTATTTAGCGGCCTTCCAGGACGCCGGAATCCGCTCGGCTTGAAGAACAGGCAAGCCAGGTTGAAGTTCTCTTCTGGCATCCGCAGCACGTGGCCGAGCCAGGTCCAACGTCGCCTCTTCACTTTCAGCGTGATGAGAGGCTGCTTGGTGCGTTCTCTTATCTCCTCGTTGCTCCTAAAGTCATACCACCGCACACCCAGTATTCGTCGCAAACATCTGTTTTCGAATCTCAGTATACGGTTGCTCTGAGCCTTCGTAAGGTGCCATGATTCGCTACCGTAAAGCAGCACCGTCAGAATGCAAGCGTCGAATAGTCGGCATTTGGTTTTGACCGAGTACAATCGTGAGTCCCAGACATTCCGCATCGAGTTGAATGTTGCTCCAGCCAGTCCTTCTGCAAAATGCCATCTCCCGTGATGTGTACTCCCAGGTACTTGAAGCTGTCGACGTTCTCAATGTTTTGTCCATCGCTAATCAGAGGGAAATCTGGATCAGGACAGGTGCTGTTACACAAAACATTGGTTTTCTTCGCGTTGATTTTCAAACCAACGCGAGAGGAGTTGTTATGCAACCTGTCGATTGTCTCTTGAATGCCCTCGATTGAGTTGTCGAATAGGACAGCGTCATCGACGTATTCTAGGTCGCATAGCTTCACCGTGGGGGTAACAGGTATGCCTCGGTCGGGTGGTATTGACTTCCGTAGTATGAAGTCAAAGAGAATGATGAAGAGAAACGGTGCGAGGACACAACCCTGTCTGACTCCGGTCGTGACCCCGAACCATTTTGTGACAGTGTCTCCAATTCTGACACAGCATTCGCTATTCTCGTGCAGGCTTTTGATTATGGCAATTATCTTGGGAGGGATCCCCGTATGCTCCCAGTATCGTCCAGAGGGAGGGGCGGTGCGGACTGTCGAAAGCCTTCTCATAATCCACAAAGCAGCAGGCCATCGGACTGTTCAGCTCATGGCTCTGCTGGAGAAGACATCGAAGATTGTGGATTTGGTCTGCACACGCTCGACCAGGTAGAAACCCGGCTTGGTTTTTCCTGAGGACGTGCATTATTGGGTCCCTTATTCTCATCAAGAGGATGTTTGCCAAAATCTTTCCCGGAACACGTAATAGCGTAATGCCTCGGTATTTGTCGCAGCTTAGAGGGTCACCTTTTTTGTGAAGTGTGATGATTTCAACGTTCACCCAGTCCCTTGGACAGCGCTCTTCTTCCCACACCTTTTTCATCAAATGAAACATAGGGTGCAGGATTGCGCTCAGGCTGTACTTGAGGAATTCAGGATGAATCCCGTCTCCCTCCGGTGCCTTTCCGTTTTTGAGCCTTTTCACAGCCGATTTTATCTCGGTGTGCGTAGGCGGGCGATCGAAAATGTCGGTCGCTCGGGGAATGTCCGAAAGTAAAGCTTCCGCAGATATGTCAAAGGGATCCAAAGGGGGTGGGCGGTTCAGCACTCCGCAGAAATGATTCTTCCAAATCTTCTTGACACATTCTGCGTCAGACTCTATTGCTCCACTGGGACCACGAATAGCTCCGGGAGTCGGTGGTCGCCTGCCGCAGACTTCACGGGTGATTCGGAAGAGTTTCCTGGTGTCATTTCTGCTTGCTGCCTTCTCTGCCGTTTCAATTTGCCGGTTCATTCATTGACACTCTAAATTACAAATAATTATGTACCATTGTTAAGAATATTCTATCGGTGTGATTATTTAGACTATTGCAATGTAGTTACCTACTCTGACACCCCCGTATGGTCCCCATTTGGGGATGTCTTTGTGTATCTTGAGAGGCCCGAATCCGTATCGAAGCCAACAAATAATAACGGCTGATTGCGAAAATAATTAAATAATGTTTAATATCTGTCTAATAAATATCTGACCGGCAACATTGTCAAAAAAAAATACGTATGGCAACGCCGCATTTGTGCCCGGCTCGGGAGTGTAACCGTTTTGTTTTGGTGGGGAGAAGCGTCTTTGACAGCAGAGAGAAAACACTGTTCGTTCGCGCTACGCACTTTTCGCCAACCGTAAAATAAATTATATAAAATGTAGTAATCTAGTATATATTAACACCAAATAAACCTCGTCGTTTCCGAAACAATTCCGGTGTGTTAATTATCCACCTTCATCCCGAATCCAGACGAAAAAAAAACCATACTAAAAATAAAAGTGACAGTTTGTTTTCACATTCAAAATGGAGGGAAGTGATACTACTCAATAATATATCATTGATCAAACCCAATTTATCCACCCTATCTAGTTGTGTTACTACACACATATAATAACCCTGATAAAAAAAAACCCTTAAACGGTTATAATAAATAAAATTGTTATGAAAAACATCTTCTTTCAGATTAAATGGAGATAAATCCGGAAATGATAATCGCATTTAATGAATTATACTGGAAATTAAAATATCACATAAAAAAGAAACCAAAGAACAAATTCCGTTATCATTTTCATAAACAAAATTAATTTTACCATATTGACATCCAAAACATTAAAGATTTTTTACGGTTTCAATTGATTAAAATAAATAACATGTTTAGTATAAAAAAAACTACACGCAAAACTTTGCTTTGCCGGGTATTAGTTATTATGAAATTTTATAATCAGTATAAGAGGTAAATGATATAATAAGGTTTCTAACACTTGACAAAAAAGAGTTTAATTCATTAAAAAATATCCAAATAGAAGTGGTAATGTACACAATACAAAAAAAATAATCACAAATAGTTTAGAACAGTGTTTCCCAACTTTTGAGTCATGTATCACATAAATGCATACAATGTTTAAATTATTGAACAATTCTTTTTAACTTAGAATACGTTTATTTACGTAATATATTATGTATTTTAATTAAGTACATATTTTTCTTTCCACTCACCGGTATTTGATACCATGCTCGCTGAAAACATACTATCGCCGGTTCAATGCGCAATACCACTTTAATACCATCACAGGACGAGAAAATTATGTATATATATAATACCCTGCAATCAAGCCAAAATATGTGCAAAAAAAGAATTAATAACTATTTAAAACAGATATTTACTAGTTTAAATCGTTTTATTGTTAAAAACAAAAAACTTATTCACACATGTTTACATGAAAACTGTATACTTTTCTTTTCAACACATACAATCAGTGACGTCCCGTAGAAAATGGCAGATTGAGCGTCGCTTGGTAGCGGCAGTTCCTCGAAGAGCGGCAAATCGAGGAAAATCATTTGGTGTATATAGAAATAGCTACCTAAACTTAGTATCTAATAGAAAATATTTTTCCATAAAAAAATCAGCTCACTGTTTGGAAACAAAATGTATTAATTAACATAAAATTTAATAGGACTGTAATTTTTTTGTCGGGTTCGCGAAGTCTAGTTTACTTCCATTGCTTTTCGATGTCCATGGTTCCCAGAAACGACACGTGCAGGGATGATAAAAAATACTGTATAAAAAGTGGAGCGTTATTTTGGTGTTGCCCAGGGGCTCCATTTTGTGTAGGGACGTCACTGCATGCAATGAAGCCTAACACCATTAGTTTGATCACTGCCAGAGCCGAGTAAACTTGTCAAAGCATTTATGCCGCATCAGGCCATGGACGAGTTAGCTCGTGCGTTCTTGCAAAGGTCATTACTTCTGAATAAACTGTTTGTGTTTATTTTATAAACAGTATTTATCATTTTAGTTTATAAATATTTACGATAAGCTCGAGAAACTTGTTGGTTTGGTAAGTTTTCACAAATATTTATCATTCTGTTTCTATTTCATATTTTAATGGATTTATTTTATTCCAAAAATAGCTGGCTTACAAGACAGCAGTGGCTAAGGGTAGAGGTAGGCTGTTAAGATGCGCCATAAATAGTGCACTTTTAACTTTGTTAGTAATATGTATTTGTTTTTATTGAACTAAGTTTACAATTACAAATGTTATTGGCTAGTTTTTAAAAATCAATTAAACCTTGCCTAAGCCAAGCTATAACAGTTTTGGTATATTTTGAGTGATACTACGAAATTATGCACACTGCTTAATTCATACTTAATTGTTTTCGTTGGATTACGAATACATATTACACATATTATTGTTGGTTCATTTTGTTAAATTCTTAAGTCCTACCTAAACCAGACTGTAATAGATATAAATATTATTCTATCTATAAAATATTCTAGGTAATGTATGTTTTAATTGCATGATTTTAGTGACGTTTCTAGACAAAATGCCGTTCCTAGGCAGTGCCAAAATGCCGCCACACTTTTTATCATACTTTCATGAATCCAATATCGAAGAATTGTGTTGTATGGATACATTACTAACAAGATTATATACCACTAAATCTAAATTAAATCCCATACCTGCTTCAATAGACATTATTGCGAGTCTTCTGTTTCAGATAGGTACATTTAAAAATACACCCGAAAACCTCCAAAACTCGCGAGTGGCAAACATAATTGGATACATTTTAAATTAGGTAAGTATGTACCTACCCATAATTCAAATATAATTCGCAAATCTGCACGTATCATTGCTGTTCACCAAGAACTTGACGTCCAAGGACAACAGAAGTAAACTAGACATCGCGAATCCGACAAAAACAGTTAAGTCATGTGAAAACTTTTATAGTAATTAATACATTTTGTTTCAGACCAGTGAGATGATTTTTTTAATGGAAAGATATTTGCGTTGTTACTAGGTTTATGTAGCTATTTCTATATATACCTAATGATTTTCCTTGATTTGACGCCCTTTCGGTAACTGCCGCCCACAAGCGACGCTCAATCTGCCTACCCCCACGGGACGTCACTGCATGATTTTGGATATTTTATAGATAGACGAGTATTTTTTGACAATTATCTGTTATGGCTTTGGAATTTTAAAAACTAACCAACATCATCTGTAAATTGTAGTCTTATTTCAATGGAAACAAATACGTATGACTGATAAAGTTTAGTGTGGACTATTTATGACGGGTCTTAACAGCCTACCTCCACCCTTTACCACTACACAGTGTCCACCTAGTAAAAATTGGCTGGGAGTGATAAAGTTAGTTTTAATTATCGAATACCCACAAGATGGGAAGCCCTTCCAGAGAGGTGGAAAAAAAATCTATACTAATAATAATATTGGGATGTCTGCTTGGACTAATATTGTTGGGACTACACAGCTTATAGAAATAATTCATAGTACAATTATTATAGAGCACTGACATTTTTGACGCCATCTTGGTAACTTATTGGCTTCCAACAAAAAAAATAGATTAACTTCAATTTATATTTGGTGCCATAAACTAATACAATGATTAAAATGAACATCAATCAAATCAGATGACAATACATTATATTTAGATTTTGACATCTTAGGCACCGTATGTGGTTTTTGTGGGCTTCTATAAAAAACCTAAAATAATTAATATTCATCACAATAAAATACATAATACTCGTATCTAAACTGAAAATCAAACCAGACGATAACTAAAAGGATGTTGTAATTTTGGCTGCCATCTTGTTTTATCTGTCATCAAATTTTATTTTAAAACTGGAACTGCCCTTGCGCATTTCTTGTCTCGATTTTTGGCGTATTCAAAAAGAAAAAAATATAATTTATTTGTTTATTAAGTAATATAGATATTAATAAACAAATTTTACATTAAGAAAAAAATATATATATTACTTTTTTATCCTTGTTAGAGATAAATTAAAAAACAGGATAAAATTACTACATAATATATTTTATAATGTTGGGTTTTCTTTGTCACTATAGATAATTTAGTATATGACGAAGAATGGAGATTTTTTTACTGATTTTGAAAATTGCAACGACTAATATCTATTTCAGATATAGCCAACGCGGCCGTATTTAATAAAAGTAGTAAAATATTTTATTGTTTTAGAACCTTAAAGCTTAAATTAAACATTCTTTTAACCTTTTAAAATAATGTGGTCAGTTGCTGTGCGTGTTTTGAGTGATCGTGGATGCTCCTTTCGTAAACTTCTGTCATTTTTCGTCAATTTCATTAATAACACGTACTATTTGAATATTTAAATTTTCAATGCAGTGTGCATCCTACCCGCATGATGGAAGGGTTCTTAAATTTATTTTTACATGAAATGGATGTTAGTCAATTGCTCAAATTATTAGGTCCATTATATAGATGTAAAAATCTATTGACAAGTAAAGTGTAAATTTTCCAAGCCTGGGATTTGAACCCAAAATTTACAATTTTTTTTAGTATTATTAGCTGACAATGTTATTAAGGCGAAGTCTTCACTGAGCCTTTTTTAAAGAGGCACCTAGCGGAAAAATACGAAGCTTGCAATTTGAGACATTTTTTTGATAATTTACAATTTCAACTATATTAATGAATAAATATGTATCTGAAAACATTAAAAATAAAAATATTTTTTATTTTAAGTCAAAGACAAACTTACAATTGTAAAAAATGTAATAAAATGTGAATTTGTTCTATCGGTCCGCACCCTATTATTACATATATTTTATGGTCATATTTATTATTAAAATTTAGTTTATTAAGTTTTCTAAGCATCACTCAGCGATTTTTGACAAAT
This sequence comes from Rhyacophila brunnea, assembly GCF_057557595.1. Classification (NCBI taxonomy): domain Eukaryota; kingdom Metazoa; phylum Arthropoda; class Insecta; order Trichoptera; family Rhyacophilidae; genus Rhyacophila; species Rhyacophila brunnea. The sequence continues at coordinate 8,628,016 of NW_028232816.1, read as the reverse complement.
TCATAGTTTTAGTATTTTTTATATCTATTTTAAAAAACATCGATTTTTATAAAAAATATAAATGTGTATAACTTGAAATCCTTTTTATTTATATTAATATAAATATTTTATTTATATTTATAAAAATAATTGATTTGATATAAATAAAAAGGATTTCAAGTTATACACATTTATATTTTTTATAAAAATCGATGTTTTTTAAAATAGATATAAAAAATACTAAAACTATGAATTTGTCAAAAATCGCTTAGGTGATACTTAGAAAACTTAATAAACTAAATTTTAATAATAAATATGACCATAAAATATATGTAATAATAGGGTGCGGACCGATAGAACAAATTCACACTTTATTACATTTTTTACAATTGTAAGTTTGTCTTTGACTTAAAATAAAAAATATTTTTATTTTTAATGTTTTCAGATACATATTTATTCATAAATACAGTTAAAATTGTAAATTATCAAAAAAATGTCTCAAATTGCAAGCTTCGTATTTTTCCGCTAGGTGCCTCTTTAAAAAAGGCTCAGTGAAGACTTCGCCTTAATAGTCTACTGGGAGGGGGTAGCCTGTATTTTTCGCGGAAAATTTTTTAGAAGTCTGCTCACAATTGTAAATGTTGGAGGAAACTTTGCATGTAGGGTATTTAGATTGTTTTATATTGTGTTTTAATCTAAGATATTTTGTTCTTAATGTTATTTTCATTATTATTTTTGTATTTATTATTAATCATTGAGATTAAAGGTAAACATACAAGCTATTGATATATGAGTTTAAGGAATTACTTACGAGGAGTAAGTTAAGCATACCCTATCTTAAGAATAGTTTTTATAAAACAACGCTTATAATAATATTAACATAAACAACACGTACATAATCAAAATTAAAATCGGTATGTTGGCTTGTCGAAAAGAAGATTGGTGGACATCGCGGCGAGGGTATCTTTCATTTCGTCTAGTAAGGATAAGGCAGTGAGCAAAATTTAGAGGGTGTTATCTCTTGCTTTTATTCGGACTTTGGATAGTTAGTCATTAATTGGGAATAATAAAATTATTAATACTACATTTAGCGGTTTTTTTTTTAACTAGCGACTATTTTTTAATACAAATTTTGAACAAAAAGTTCACTACCCCTGGTATATCGCATTGGTGTTGATATTTATTACTTAGTAACTAAAGATGTTTTACAAAAAAATATAATACATTCTTGATCAGTTTTTTTATGCATAATCAACACGTTTTCGACATTCCGAAATGGGAGCTGGCTTGGGTATGTGGATATATCCACTGGACTATATGTGGTATATGTGGGCACTAGATATTTGCTAGTGACAAAGAGTGCTTGTTGAAAAAAGGTAGTCTGTGGTAAATAACTGAAAAACAGTCCTACGACAGAAATATTTACGGGACTTGAATGGTAATTTTGTTTAATCTTCAGTATTCTACTGACACAATTTACAGAACATAACATAGTATTATATAAATATTTTTATAAAAAACAATTCACTAAAGAAGACAAAAATAGATATTTTACGGAAAAATTAATACTAAACCGTGAATCAAAATTGCGCAACGCTTCGTCAGTTGAACTTCTTATCCGGTAGGACATCGATAGTTTGCTAACTGTACGCAAAATAACGTAGCCAATGCGCAAAACTATGTAGGAAGTATTACCCGTTTGATATAATGAAGTTAAGTAGACAGTCCTCCAATCTCAAGGACAAAGGCTATCAAAGTTCAAACAAAAAAAGATTATACTAAACTTTTGTTTATTGTGTTTTTGATAGATTTGAATATATGTGTCGCTACATTTCAAAATCAGCCAAATCCACCTTTAAGTATTTATGACTTTTTTGTGAATTGCTGAAGAACTACTGCTTTCTAACATTTCTGTATTATCAAAATGTGAAGTTTATTAATTTTAAATATTCTATACTCGAAATAATATAAACTTTCACCCTTGTAACTGTGTATTTGAGAAAACAAAAAGCTGTTTTTCTCCTATTCATCTAATATGGACTTGGCTGATTTTGAAATCTAACGACACATATTGTAGTGAATACGGCATGTATTTGAATGCTAAATGATATACGGATAACCAGAGGCGCGTTTCCTTAACGCAACATGATGCAGCCAATTCATTAGGAAATTTAAAAGGGAGCCTCCAAAGAGTTAAAAAATGCCAAACTTCAATGTTAAATTATATTAAAATATCAATGCACATTTCTGACAAACTGAGTAAAATATATACAGATATTGCCCAAAGCATAACAAAATTCTTGTTTAAAAGTAAGGTTTCTTATAACTCTTTATTAGAAGTAAAAATAGGTAAATTAAGTACCTAGGTAGATATGAACAGTGAAAAAAATTGGATTGTTCATTTTTTATCGTAGAAAGCCTCAAAGTCAAGCAGTCCGTTGGGATTTTACGTCACTAAACGCGCCACTGCAGATGGCTCTCTTGCTTAGAGAATAAAATTATCTCTGTTGATATTTTTTGCATTAAAAATATCTTTAAGTTATTTAAATTTAAGTATATATTTTTTTAATGGGAAGCTTTAAATAATCGACTAGTATGCGGTCTTTGCCAGTGACATAATATATGTATGTATATTACATGTATGTAAATATCAAGGTGAATACATCTCGTGACAGAATACAAAGTGTGCAATTTAGATTTAAATGTGTTTTAATTCTTCACAAATTTATACTTACCATATCCTTTATATATATCGTTCATCAATGGTGGCATTGGCTAACTTTCCCTGCCCGATGTTACGTTACATAGGGGTGAAGTACTTAGCGGAAACCAGTATATTATTTGAAACTATATTAAATATTTTTTTTCCCGACCATTTCCGATCCTATCAAGATCATATTAAGGTGATTCATCAATGAAACGGCAAATAATTTTCAACCATAGGCGCGACGAAATTTTGCACTCGCTCTCATTCGGAGAGACAATGTAGAGCTGGAAACACGTCATTTTGCTTCGTGATGGCGACGGCCGTAATAATTCTTAAATCGTGTAAAGATGACTTAAAACGTTACCCATTTACTTTAAAAAGAAAACATGTCAATGAATATATTATTATTGTTACTGATAAAACAATTAAAAGAACATTAAATAGACACATGTTGGATTTATAAGACAAATTATATTTGGTTTGACATGCCTCATTTGCACCCGCGACCCGCAATCCGCGCATCGCCTAGCGACGATCTTTTTAGACCGTGTCTCAACTAAGGTATGGCCTTAATATGGGCCTCCACAGAGTGGAGGTTTGTATAAACAGATGTTTGATTTTATGAGAAATGGATGTCAGCCACTTGCTTAACCTATTAGATCCATACTCTAACTCCAAACACACATTGAAAGACAATATCGACTACTTAATCTGCAAACCAGCCAACTGCACTATTGACAAAAAAATGATATTTTGACGGCATTTTGTTATTAAGCATGTTTTCTATGCTCACACAAAATTTCAAACTCCTAAGCCTTTAAATAAATGCGATACCGTTCTTTACACTACACAGCTGTAGATGGCAAAATTCCAATATCGTAAATATGGAACCACTCTGCTCTACTTCCAGACCCGGAATTCGAACCTTGGACCCACGACGTTATAGGCCAACGCTTAACCCGCGTGGCTTAACAATATATTTACTCAATTTAATTATTTAATAGCAATCGTAATGTACCAACCACATATGCATATAATATATAGCAATATGTACCTAAACCGACTAGCACATAATAATATGCATCCGTAGGCTGCAGTAATCGAGTATTAGAGTTGTTTGAAAATATGAGGTGTCACTTACCGGAATATTTTCAAGGTATGGTTAACTTCAATTTCAATACTCGTAACCTGGGGGCGGCAGGTTATATGAAAGTATGGTGAAGCAGACTAGTATGGTAAAAAGTATGGTGAGGCGGGCTTGTAATCAATTTGTGGCAAAATTTCCACGTTAACATTATATTATATGGGTACGTTATAATGACCAAAGTAAATCTTCCGTGATACCCTGATTTTTTTTTATCGCGTCACTATTTCTTGTAAGTTGTTGACTATTGTTGGCCTGCTTCATTCAGTTGTATGAGAAAGACGATTACTTGCCCCTCTGTTTATTTAATACCTCTAGCTCGTAACCATTATTCGTAATTTTTATTCAAATTTAATAAAAAGAATAATTTAACTGGCTGACAAAGTGAGGTTTATTTTTTAACATGTATATATTTTACCGCTTGCCGTGACATTAAAATAAAATTCTGTGCACCAAATTCCAGTGTAACGAAAAATGTTACCGTGATACTCATTTTATTCCAATTTTTCACAACATCGCAACGAGCACGGTGGCTGAGCGGTGTAAGGCTGCAGTAATTGTATAAAAATTGAAGTGAAGTTCTGTTTGCGTGGGTTTGAATCTAACTTCCGACTGATATTTTTATAAGTATTTTATTACTAATATGTATTTCTTAAATAATTATTAATTTATATTTTAACCTTAGTAAGACAAATATACGTTAATAAGTGAATACTAGACTAAACAAATTGATGGTAAAAAATATTCTTCTATTTATAAAATATCTAAAATTGTGTATGGTTTAATGGCATAATTTTAGATATTTAAGAAATAAATGAATGTTTTTTGACTCTTATTAAATATGACTTGGATTAAGGGTTTAATTTAATTTTGAAAAGTAACAAACACTAGCTACATCAGTGATCGGTAACCTTTTGAGAGACTGGGTAAAAAAAACAATTTTGAACAAAATATTTGGTGTGTAAATGCTTAATACCTCCGCTACATTCAAGTACATTGGAATGTAGATATGTGTCTTCAATCGATCTCAGACATATACATATTCTAGTGTACTTCAGTGTAGCGAAGGTACTCATCATCAGGCTACTGATGCTTAGTTTGATTTAGGTTTTAGTCTTTATAAACACAGGATCGAGAGGAGTTTTGTGTATGTGGATATGCGACGTGCTGATCAAGTAAATATGTTATTTATTTCACGTTTGTTACGCGCAAATAGAAACGAAAAATATCCGGGTGGATTTTGACATAATTTTAGGAGTCAATTTATCTTTTAAAGGTAATAAATAAATATAATATAATAAACAACAATATATTTCAATCATGTGCATGAGCGTTGCCAATTTAGCATTTTTCTATAGGCATCTATCTAATTTGGAAAAAAGTGTATCTGGCTTGTGGCGTTTTTATTAAATCCCATAGCTTACCTATCGCCTTCCAAAAGTAACTCTTCCTATTACATACATACATATTATACGAATAGCTAGACGAGTGATTTAAACCCGCAACCTACGACATTTATAATGAAAAACAAACGTAAATATTATTTAATGTAAATGAACTTTTGCTATATGTGTATAAAATATTCATACCGTGCATAGTGTTGTTTTTTATTGTATTAGATCACCAACACCTGTCCATTATTAATTTTCTTTTCAAAACGTTTCTTACGACACCAGGAAGACATGAAGTAAAAAAATATGTAGACTTGTTTTTAGAATAACTTAGTTAGATGACCACAGGTCTTGTTTTGATTTAAATATGCATTTAATTACAAAAAATATTACTCATTGAAGCACCAAAACAATCGCCCCGCAACATACCCGATATTAATCGGGCTATTATACTCATGCTCGAATTACACTGGCAGATTGCGTCTGGCCCGATCGTCTGCCATGATTGGCAAAGTCTATTATCATAAGGTTTTCCGGGATCGTGAACGATCGTGAGCAAATTGGAACCAATCATATTTCCGTCTGCCACGATTCACAAAGATTCAAGCGAAGATTGCCGAGAACGTACGAAAATATCTAAAACTACCACCCGCTTGCGAGGTTAGGCTTGACAGCTGAGTTTTGACGTAAAATTGTAAAGGAAAATAATCGGTTAATCTATATTTTTAATAATAGCAATACATACTATGTTTATTTTAAGCCAATCAAAAGCAATGACTAACGCGATCGAATCGTTGCGTGTCGTGTCAGTATTGCTTATAGTGTAAAGACGTTGGTCACGACAGTCAGCGTGGATCATTTGATCTGGTTGGATCTGCTTGTCTGCCAATGTAATAAACTTTTCATTTTTTTCGACCATGTCCGATCCTAATAGGATCATATGGGCCTCTACAGAGTAGAGGTTTGTATTAACAGATTTTGTTTTTTTTTCTTACGAGAAATAGATGTCAGCCACTTGCTCAACCTATTAGGTACATATCCTACAATATGTGTACTTGCCAGACCCAAGATTTAAATCTGGGATCCACGGCGTTATACTCCAACACTTAAACCGCGTAGTGGACCTTTATTTAGATGCAAATCATAAGGATTATTCATCCTTCGAATGTCCTGGTACGTCCATTAAAACGTCTTGTCCAATACATTAATAAATATTTAACCCTGATTGCTCAGTACTCTTTACGATTTTTCCATTAAAAATCCTACCCCCTCCACTCAACTACAACTTGGAATTAAAAAGCTCACCAATATCTATAATATTGTGGTGAATACCAATGGGATAATATGGGAAGTCGATGGGCGAGCTGCGAGCGTCATAGTTTCTTAGAAGCGCCTTGTCTTGCAGTATCCATATATTCCAACTAGGAGCGGACATAGATTAAGCAAGTAAAATTATTAAATTAAATATTTATAGCACATTAGTCAAACGCACAATCGTTATTTTGTTTAAAAGTCTTATAATCTGAAACGTTAACTAGAAGAATATGGGAAAAATATATTGGGTATAGGATGGTTTTATTCATAACATAGAAACACGTTGGGCCCATGTTTGAAAAACTTCGGTTTTATTATTTATTCCAAGTTCACAGAGATTAATCAACAATAACAGAGAATACTTCAAACGGTACACTAAAACAGATTAACAAGATAAGATCACTCGCTTGATGAAATAACCAGGTGAACTTGCCAAAGGATTATTTCAGTTCAGGTACGGATCACATTTGAAAACTAGAAATCACACTTATCACTAGAAATGAATCTCGATAGTGTAAGGTGCTTAGTCTCAAAATATAGGACCTGTATGCTCAAAAGGGTCAGCGTTAATCAGATTAAGCTGACTGGCTGTATAAATATGAGAGATCTGTGAAAGATATCAATTTTTGAGTCAACATATAGTTAAATCCTAATCCGTCTACATAGTTCTTGTTATGTCCGGTCAATGGACCGCGCCATATTTATGTCTCTTTTCGAAGATACCCCGCTGTTTAGAATTAAATACTAATCTGTCTTCATAGCGCTTGCGATGTCCAGTCCATGGACCGCGCCATAATATGGGTCTCTTTTCGAAGTTATGCCTGATATATGGGTTATAATTTTTTTAAATAGTTATTCATAAATAAGTGCTCGCCTACCTGTCCCATTTTGATCGAACAGAAAAATGGTCAAATTATTGTTATAACGAATTTTTATCTAATAATTATTCTTCTGAGTTTGAAATGAGGAAAACTTTCAAAAATACTAAATAGTAGGCAGCATTTATTTTAAATCGACTTTTTTTGAATCAGTTATTATAAAAATAATATAATAATAATATAATAAGCCATGCTGCTTGACAAAACAAACAACACATCACCATTAGACTATGTATTATAATATTTTTTACGATTTAAATTTTATTTAAAAATGCGTATATTTTTATAGTTTTCCTTATGTGTTTAAATCTGCATTTGACATTGCTCTATAAATCGAAACCGATAAAAGTTATGTTGTCTTTTTATGTGTCATCAGAATGGCAGTGAAAAAAATAGTGTCTTCTAAAACAAAGTTATTTCAAGACAGTGAAATTAATGTCAAAATGTTATTACATTATTTATAAGCATTGTCAATATTATTTTTGGTGAAGTAAAATACTCCTTGTAAGCTAGGTAGTTGAAAATTTATTGAAAAAACAGAGCTGATAGTTGACAAGACATTTAGCCCTCGACATCCTTAAGGCCAGTTTGGATTAGTCGGGTAGTTTAGTCGATTGACGAGTAATTTAGTAACTAAACATGTATGAACAGACAACTTTAGTCGAATAATTTAGTAAAATCATTTAGTCCAGTCAATCCATTTTGTTATATTTTTTCGGTCAAGTAGAATCAAAATCATTGGCTTCAAAACTTTTCTTTTGAATATAAGAATACATTTTTTAGATGTGCTACCTACTGTATCATTCAGATCCACATGTGAGGAAAGACTAGCTTCATTACTCATTAGTATTTTATACCTATCTCTGGGTTTTTAATAATGTTTCATGTCACGTTGTCAACGTCTTAAACTTATAATTTGTAATGTTCAGAATATATTAAAAAATTAATTGAAATTGAAAATTGAAATAACTGGGACCATACCTTTGGACTGAAATGCCGAGCCGAGAACTGCTTTTACATGATGAATAAAAACGATGTAGCTACTACGTTAACCTGAGGTTCAGAAATATGATGGTAATATACTGTCTTTTTAGTCTTATGGAGTGAAGACGTGAACTGCAGTGGCGCGTTTCCTGTAATGCAAATGACGCAATCGATTTGTCATAAGATTGAAAAAGGGGCCTCATCCATACAATTAGTTATTAAATTACCTACTTATACCAAAATCTTAATGTTAAAAGATTTTAGTTTTAATGAAAAAAAACTTTTACTTTTGATCATCGTTCACTTATTAAAAGTGGAGCTAATAAAATACATATTTTATTGTTATTCACCTACTTATGTTATATTTTTGTTTTAATAAAAAAAACATTAAAGTTATTTGCCAAATAATAAATTGATATTATTTGATTAATTATTTATTTAATTAAACAAATAATAAAACAAATCAAATAATAAAATGCAGTTCTACCATGAATTATTGACAGTTACACTATAAAAGAAATTATATTGATAATTACTGCTGCATGTATGTTTTATGATTTGGAAAAAATAAGTCAGTAATTAAGCGAATAAATTTATATAATATAATTAAAACATGTTTTCACAAGTTATAAAAAAAATGTTTGAATGCATGGATTTATTTGGAAAATTTAAAATTTTATTGTCATTTTTTTATCGGACCTCTACGCCATTGGTGAACTTTCAGAGAAGCAATGCTCAGAAAACTTAAAGCTTTAAAAATTAGGGTATACTTACAGACGCATGCTTAGAGTTCCCAGATGTCTTCTTCTGTGTCTGGAAACTTGGACGTATGCAGTTTGCCGTATCACACGTCACCGTGAAATATTGTATCGGAAATATATGGCTATACATTAAAAACGGTCCAAACTCTTTGGGTCGATGACATAAAATTCATGTATACATAAAACACGGTTCTTGTCGGTTTACACTTTATAAGAAGCCAGCAGCAAACAAATTTTGAAAATAGCCGATTTACTGGATTATTTGTAAGGTTTGATTTTCATTGTCACCAAATGTATCCTCATTCTCAAAGTATGCCTCAAATCACGCATCATAACTCCATATCAAATCATAAATAACCAGCCCTGCAAAAGTTGACAACCCCCAATAATTATTGTTAAATAATATTATTATCGCGAAACGCATTTGTCAGTGTGAGGCGACGCACATCCATTTTAATGTGCTTCTAAGCCGAGAATTTCTCAGAAGGGCCCTCCAGCCTGTAGGCACCGAGCTAAATTTACAGTAAGGGTTTCGGAGCTTCAACAAGTAACCTACCCGCAAGCAGTGGCGGCCGGTGACAAGAATATGAGGGAGTGCAAAAAAGACTCACCTATTTATGCAAGAAGTCCATCCTCCGATCCTTGGATTTTGAAAACACGTTAATAACACGAATATTAAAGTCCGGTATTGACGATATCAATTGTTTTTCTATACTTAGCATCGCAAGAGCATTTAGCCTGCCTTGAGACATGGTATTTCTCAAAAATGACTTAACTCTTTTTAAAGTTGAGAAACAACGCTCACTTTCCACTGAAGTCATCGGAATTGTACAAATTATTTTTAATAGGGTAACACTTTCACTAAATACTTCCAGTAAATTATTATTAGTGAAAAGTTGAAGTATCGACAATGCTCCATCAGTAACGTAGAAATCTTCTCTACTGTATAAGACTATTAGTTCATTTTTAAGTTTAAATTTGTCAATAATGTCGTATAATGATGTTACCGTATTAAAATCTGTAGTTGGAAAATTTGTATGATAATCCCGGAACTTTTCACTAAAAAACAATTTGGCTATTACTAAATGACCTTTATATTCGAAACGATCTTTCGCTTGGTTCACTATAATGTCGCATACTTCATTGCATATCACAGAATGAGGTAAATCATTGGGACGACGTTTTTTCGATGGTTGAATTTGTGACATATGATTATTTTGACGAATACATTGTATAGCACGCGTAAAGTGTTCAATGTCCATATTTATCTCCAACACGTCCTTTGACCTCGATTGAAGTTGTTTAAAAAGTATATCACAGTTTGGCATAATTTTGGCAAAGAAATCTAACCAATAGTTAAAATTGTCTTCGTTTAAATACCGTAACAACATTCCAGCTTGATTAATGGTATCGGCGTCTAAATTTTCAGATTCTAAAATGTGTTCCATGCACTCTTTTAACTGATCTCGATAAGTATGGACAACAGTAACTGTTCTTATATTAAAATTCCACCTCGTTGTTGGTGCTGCTGGTATTTTTCTATGAACTATTTCTTTCAAGATATCAGTTCGCTTCGCAGACCTCGAAAAAAAAATTGGAAACGCTCGTAAATTAGCAAAAAAGTTTCGGACTATGGTGTTAGCTGAAACACTTCTTTCCATTGTCAAATTCAATTGATGTGCATAACAATGTATGAAGTGTGCGTGTGGATACGAAGCTTTTATCAAAGCCTGTACACCACCTAATCGGCCACTCATCACGGATGCGCCGTCATAACTCTGGCCAATTAGTTGTGCTTGTTTAATGTCGAGAAGTTCTAGTTCTTTCAAAATTTCAGATGCAATACCTGCCGCAGTGTGGTTTTTCGGCGTCATAAATTTCCAGAATCGTTCATGGATCTGTCCGCGTAGTTCATACCTTATGACCAAAACAAGTTGTTCTGTAGTAGATACGTCCGTTGTTTCATCTGCTTGTATAGCTACAAACTTGCTTTGTGATATTTCATTTTTAATTTCGTTACGGCACACCTCTAGAATCGAATCTAAAATGTCATTTTGAATCGTTTTTGATATACCCTTAAAAACACTATTGCTCTCCAAATGCTGTTTCATGGCTATGTCAATTTCCGAGACAAAGTCAATAAGCCCTCGGTAAACACCTGGATTATTTGAATCTGCAGATTCATCATGTCCTCTAAGAGCTAATTCAAATGCACCACAGAACTTCACACAGTCAATCAATCTGGATAAAATATAACGATTTTTGTCGACACGTTCGTTAAATTGTTTCACAGATAAACGGTACCCTGCATCCAATTGTGAACGTATATCTATTTCTCCCAAGACTGAAAGTTGCATTTCATTTAAAATATGTTTTTCTGAACCACTGTGTTTTTTGATTTTTACTGACAGGTGGACCAAGTCTTGAATCCCATGGACCGTCCAGTTAACATCTCCGCCGAACAACAGACACGGAAAACAAAATAGGGTATTAAGAATATTACATCCGCAAAGCCATTGTGTTTTTGAGTACATTTGCACATTAAATTTCCGATTAACAATCTTCGTTTTCACTGTACACTTTTGAATTAAATTTATAGATGGCAAAGGACGGCCTGCCACTTTAACCTTTCCCTTACCATGGTAAAAAAAATTACGCCCGATCCCATGCCGTCCACTCAGTGTCCCGATGGAAATTTGGCATTTTAAGGCATTTTAAAAGCTAATTGATTGCTTCAAGAGGTAAAGTATGTTTTTAAATACTATTTAGTCATTGTTTAACATGATATTATGTGTATGTCACATGCAATTATCTTATAATCGTGTATAATAATCGAACATCGATAAATGTACGTCATAACCATACCACGGCATGTCTCGATCTGTTTTAAATGGAACAACCAACACACGCTGTCATTTTACGAAGAGTGGGGTGGCTAATTCATCCGAAGTGAATGAGGGATGTTTTTAGGTAGCATAACATCTGCATGGACTTGCGTTATCACGTTTACCACATAAAATAATATTTATAATTTTGCAATATCGATTCCCTATATAATTTTAAAACATTGTGATCTTATTGTATCATGTTATTAGGTTTTATTAAAAATCGGATTTTAAAACACATTAAAAATATACTTACATAATTATGAATAATTAAACAACAAAAGTACTCCGATCGTATAGTTTCCACTAAATATATTTTAATATTATGTTTATTATGTTGAAATAATACACATTGAAAAAATTAAATCACTACGCTACTTGAACCTATATGCACGTATTAAGTCTATACCTCTTAGACTATAGATATATCACACCTTCTTTTAGATAAGTTCATAACAAGAGGTTTTATAGTCAATGATAAAATACATAAACATATATTTAATATAATATTGTATCCCCAGAAAAATCTACTTTTATATATATATATATGATAGGTACCGTAATTTAATACTTATATATTTTCGTAGATACTCAACATTATAATAAGCCAATCATTAGATTTAATCAGGAGATCACGGTGGGAAAGATCCCGTACTTACGGAAAATTGTACTAATTTCCACACCACCGTGGAGGTACAGTACAATGGCGCGTTTTTTTTAATCTGTGGTTTCCCCTTTAGGCCTATTCCACAGTACTAAATTTTAACTCAATCTTCTAAGTATAACATATTATACAAACTAAAAATGACTATAGGTATCTACATATTAGTAACTAATTAAATTTTAACTGGAGACACAAAACTTTATATAATATAAAACAACCTAAATAATAAAACTACCTACTATTATATTTCTAAGAATAATACTTATTCTCTTAAATGAAAAATATTAAGAAAAAAAAATTACATAATAATATGTACATAAAAACATGTTACGCAGGGGATTAGGATATTTTATGCTATTTACATATTTAGTCAATACCATTGTGTATGGACGATTTCAATTTAAAATGGTAAACCTACATAAAATGAATTGATTTTACAGACATGGGTGCAGAGAAATAATATAATATTATGTTTATACCTACATCAGATAGAGTATGATAACATTTTTAAAATAAAACAATATTATTTAACTGAAATTAAAAGCAACATGATTAATTAGTAATATTAAAATGTATTACTCGTACCTACCTAAAAAATCACCGATTTTAGGGACACATGGAGTTAAAATTATATCAAAATATATAAATGCAACAGGTTTACTATATTTATTTATTTACATAGGTAGGTACCTACTTAATATTATTTGGTATAAAATGAAAATATAAAAATAAATATAAGTAAGTAATTATTATTCTTTGTACGAGACCTACTGAAAGATATCATAGCGGTTCGTATACACATATACAGAGAAGAATAATAAATATAAATATAAAAGCCATCACCATGGGTTAAGCTTTTGAAGTAGGGTACTTTTATGGCCATAAAACCCAAATATAACAAAGCATACCGACAGCCCTCAATATTGAATGCACTTTAAATGTACGTGACAAACTTTAAGGCATATTATTATCATACAGACATAACTATTGAAAAAAACATAATATTTAACATGTGTTCAAGTATATCCCATATTTTTCCATACCCATTAGGGAAAGTCAGTTAACATTGCAGTCAGCACGTCCGAACTCAATATTATTTTCGGGCGAAAACTATTATTAGTAATTATCAGTGGCGAAGGGTGGAGGTAGGCTGTTAAGATCCGCCATAAACAGTGCACATTAAACTTTTTCAGACATACATATTTGTTTTCATTGAAATAAGACTACAATTTACAGATATTGTTGGTTAGTTTTTAAAATTCAATTAAACCCTGAGAAACCAAGCCATAATAGATAATAGTCAAAAAATACATGTCTATATATAAAATATCTAAAATTATGCAATTAAATCATACATAACTTTGAATATTTTATAAATAGAATAATATGTTTTATTTATTATAGTTTGGTTTAGGCAGGGCTTAATGAATTAAAAAAAATAACCAACAATATGTGTAATATGTATTTTTAATCCAATGAAAACAAATAACTATGAATGAAAAAGTGTGCACAATTTTGTCGTATTGCCCAAATTAGACCAAAACTATTATGGCTTCGTTTAGGCAGGGTTTAATTGATTTTTAAAAACTGACTAACACCATCTGTAAATTGTAGTCTTAGTTTAATAAAAACAAATACATATGACTAAAAAAGTTTAGTGTGAACTATATATAGCGAATCCTAACAGCCTACCTCCACCCTTCGCCACTGGTAATTATTTATGACTACAATATAATTTATTACGGACAAACTAAATAAAATAATATTTGGAATCTTTTTTTAATTCTTCTTAGTAAAACTAATATAATATGTATGTATTATTTACCCTAATATCGTCATAAAAGGATATTTTAGAATATCGTACTAAAAGCCTTGGTGCACCATAAGTTACATAGTTTAAAACTCATTAGAACATAATATTACTTATGTAGCTATCTGATTTCAATATGGAATACTTATAAATGGATTTCATCTTTGGTTTTGCATGTAACATTTGAATGGGTAGGTACAAGATTATGAAATTTATTTATAATTGATATGATATGAATTCTTAATATTTTATTGTAATGAAAGTATGTAAATTGTTAAAACAAAATACAAAGGTATCTAAAAATACACGTAAGCCATGCAAATACTATTTTTCATAATAATTAATTATATATAAATACGCCACCACACATAATATCCCCAGTATCTAAAAATCTTTCATAATGCTACTCTAATTTGAATGTTGTTTTTTATTAGATTCATTACAGCTAAGGCAATTAAAACTTTTTTTTTCAACCCTATGTACCACACATACAGGTTTTTCACATGTTTCACAAAATATGCGACTTCTTCTAGAGGTCGTACAATATCTACAACATCCTGACTTTGGTGCCACAGGAGGATTGGGTTCTATTACGTTTGTGGGGGCCAAATTTGTGCTACTTGAACTAATTTCTGACAAATAAAAATTAATAGCATCCTGCTGTTGAATGTGAAATTTTATTGTACTGTTTTTTCTATTTTCTACGTTAGATCTTGCTAACTCATCAGCTAAAATTCGGTTAAATCGTTTTCGTCTACTTCTATCATTTTTCTTCCAATTTGGATATTTTAAAACCCACAAATAATAAGCATTTAAAGCCGCTATATCTATCATTTCCATAAAAAGCCTGAATGGCCATCTTCTGGTGGGTCTCGCACAAGAATACCCTGCGGTCATTTTATCACCTGTATCAACTGCTCCTTTTGTTCTATTATAATGAAGTATAATTTCGGGTTTTTTTTCATTTGACGCACTAACTGAAGCATCGTGAAATTGACTAGATAATAAACATACTGCTTTATTTTTCTTCGGAACATACGAAACTAAAGTTAACCTGCTGGTAAATCCAAAAGTACTACTAAATACTTCTCTTAATTTATTTGGCAAAAAATTAGCTGGAATTTCCTTTTTATTTTTTCTCAAAGTTCCTGTCAAAGTGATGCTATTTTCCAATAAATTTTCCGTCAACGGAATCGACGTGAAAAAATTGTCAGTGGTAACTCCCCGGTTTGAACCGTAATATTTTCGTACTAAATCTGTTACTACTCGTTGTCCTTGATTTACCTCCCTTACGTTATTTATCATACCTGTGTATACCTGCATATCTAAAATATATGAAACAGCCGAATCTGCAACAGTCCATATTTTTCTTACCATACTTTCCAGGCTTACTTTTCATGTATACACGAAATGAACAGTTACCTCTAAAGGCAGCTAATCTTTCGTCTACCGTTAAATTAGATCCAGGTGAGTACATATTGCTACATGCATGTGAAAACTTTTCGAAAATGTTTTTTATCGGCTCTAACTTATTGCCAGATTCTGAAAATCTCTGTGCCCTCGTCGTTTTATCGTCAAACCGTATATTGCTATATATATATATATAAATCTATTGCGGGACATTGCGGCTGTATAAAAAGGCTGTGGGTGGAGAACTTCACTGGTCCAAAGATCGCTAAGCTGTAACTTACCGGTATTATTTCTGCCTGATGATACTAGAATGCCAATGAATGCATTCATTTCGTCTGCAGTAATTGGTAAAAATGTTTTGCCTTGTTCACTTACATGCAAATTTTGGCAGTAATTGTTTGTTTGGGTGCAAATTTCTTCAATCATTTCGTCATTAATAAATAATCTAAACATTTCACAAATATTCTCAACACTTACCGCTTCATTGCGTAAACCCGAATTTTCTGATACAATATTATGAGCCCTGCGTCTACAAACCGGAGGTGGCACTGAACTCCATTCAAATCCTGATTTAGATTTGTAAATTGTTGCCGATTCACTATCACTATCATTCACTTGAACGTCTGGTTCGTGCTCACTTTCAGATGAACTACTTTGATAAACTTCTATTAAATTTTCATTATCCGAAATATTATTGTCGTTCACTTCAAACTCAATATCAGAGTCATCACAAAACTCCTCTGCAGCCACCCTGATTTCTTCCTCTGTTAAATATCTTCTCGGCATGATTAAATATTTTCAAAATATTTGTCAATTTGATAATCGGCGTGTAGATGATGGGAGTACGCACAAATCTAACCGTTCGACTGCCTGCTGTGCACCCAAATAATAGTATGTTTTTTTAGGTCGCTCGAAGTTTTCAAATACACATGGCCCACAAGCCGATGTAATTCTTACATTCCTGGCAATAAGGGTCGTATTCAAAATCCGGGTACATTTTTTTTTTATTACGGCTCAATAAAACTGAGCCCTTCCGGTAAGTATTTTAGAATAATAAACGGCATATAAAGCGAAGTTGACTTGCTAAAATGAACACTAATAACATTACGTTAAGGGTTGCTTTGGCGTTTATCGTCAGATGCATTTGAAAAATTTATAATTCAAGGTTCGATATATTGTGGGAGGCTACAGCTGAATGCATCCTTCACAGAATTATGTTGAACAAAGACATAAATTTCTATCTCTGACTAACAAATGACATTTTAAAATAGTGTCTCATGTTTACATTACTATTATGCGCGTTTCTCTAACGTATATCTTTCTAGATAGCCCTGTCACTGTCTTATCAAAATATTGATTAGACTTTCGAAAAATGATTAATTTTACATATAAGACATTCAATTCAACTACCTACATATTTTTCTTTTTATGCCTAAATATTTTATCTACAAATAGCTAAAAGCAGACGTTTATATACATAATAATAAGTGGGGTATCTATGATTTTAGGTCATTTCTAAACTGCGAGACCATCGTGGCAACGGGAGTGTTTATCAATTCGTTTGGAAAAATCGTGACGATTGTCCTAAATATATGCAACTGAATACACGGTACTCATTGTAAATACTATTAAATCTATATTATAAACCCAACTGTCGAACGATCAACCCATAGACTATATCAACCAAACTAACAGTCGTGAATATGATTATATTTTTGACACAATATGCATCGACATGAAGTTCGTCATTTCATTATAATAATTAGGCTTCCAACTGTACCTCGACGCGTCGCCTGAGTTATATGTAGGAATATTCATATTGGTTAGTGAGGTTTGTGTATAAAAGTCCACATGACTAGTTTATGTGTGTGTGCTTTCGATCGGTACACTGTACTTGAAATGAAAAAAAGATGAAAAACATCGTTTCCAACGAAGACTCATGTAGTCTTATATAACTTTGGTGATTTTGATTCTACAAGCTTCATTTCTTTTGTCGTTGTGGTTGTCCGCTATAAATATGTGCGTGTAAAATGTGCGTAAATTCAAGGAACACTTCGAATAATGCTCCTGGCGTGTCACATCGATGGAATTATTACGTGTGTATTGGTCGCGTCTCATCGACATTGTTTTTTCGACATTTGTATGTATGGGTGACTGAGGCGAAGTGTTGAAGCGCTTGCGTTACCATTGTTCGAAAACGCGCGGAATTTAAAATGAGTGATTTCGCATAAGTTTTCGATATCGCATTTTTCTGAATACATGGGGGTTTTATATTATATATTTGTATTTAATCTATGATGGGAGTGCACTGCACACTTTGCTCCTTTACTAGAGCCGTCCCTGCCCGCAAGCCCCTCTCCCACATCTTACGAGGGGGTAGACGAAAATAATTGACCAGTCTGGAATTCACCCTGGAGGTAGAAAAATAATCGCAGACCCGGTGGGCCACACGCAAGTGTCTAGATATGGAAAAAGAGTCACTTAATAAGGACTCCGACCGAATGAGTCAATTACGGATAGCGATTTGTTCGGACAGATTAGGTCAATTGTGTCTTTTGTTGCAGTAATAAAATGTATAGTACTAGCCTGGCAGCGTGTCCTTCCCACCCACGTTTCTTCCTATACTGCGCGCGCACTCTCGCGAATCTCGTTCGCCTCGAACGACAAATTCAGTTCGCCGGGCAGCGTATCCTTCGCACCCACGTTTCTTTCTATACTGCGCGCGCACTCTCGCAAATCTCGTTCGCCGCGAACGAAAAATTCAGTTCGCCGGGCAGCGTATCCTTCGCACCCACGTTTCTTCCTATACTGCGTGTGCACTCTTGCGAATCTCGTTCGCCTCGAATGACATAAGCGCCAGGTGACACGGGACCGATTTGTTCGCTGGTTATAGATTAGTTTTAAAAGATACGTTCGTTCAAGAACGACGCATGTCTACAAGTGTCGGTTGCCCACGCAGCGGATGCATCATCACAAAGTAAACTCCACCCGTTTCGATTTCCCAAATCAGTCCAGTTTTCCCATATTAATAAATATTCGTATAACCCCTACCACGCAAGATCGTAATAAATAAAAGTTGTCCGGTGAAACGACAAGTGAATACTGTGAAATGTGACAAAAACAAACCTACCCTTGAAACGCCAGGGCTGTGTGCACAACATCATTTATCTTTTATACCTACTTACAATTATTTGCTAATAAGACAAGTTCATATATTTTAATGTAATATTTTCATAAATTTTAATGATTTAGTAATGAATTTAATTTAAAAAAATTAATCGTTAAAAATTACCTATACAAAAATAAAAGAGTATTTCATTTATTGAGTATTTGAGTATATATCAAAAAATATATAAGAATGGTATGTTGAAACTAAATATTGACGAAGAAAACAGTCTTCGAATAAACATATGGAAGTCAAACAGAAGTAGGATCTTTGCTAAATAGGTACATACTGATTTAAAATTTTAGTTAAAAGGAACTTCGCATTGCAGGTTCATTTGAAAAACACTTCACACAAAAAGACAATCTGTCACTATGATTACTGAATTATTATTTAGTTGTCAACACATTTTAAACTGCACGCGAATAAGTAAACACAATGCATATTAAAAAGTGACAGCCTATAGGCGGCCACAGACGGACAGTTCTCGTAACAGGTTGAACATGGCACAGACAATAACTGTTCAATAACTGTACGTTAGTGGCCACACCACAGATCAGTTTAACTACCCCATTTAAATCTGTCGAACTGTCAACAGACGTGCCCATATACGTACAGTTATTGTCCGTGGCAGAGCAAGTGTCAAAAACTATGGAGGTTATGTTCGCGGAGATAATACACAGCGGTATTGTTTAAATTAGTTTTAGGTAGGGTATACTTGAACGATGATATACGAATAATTTAACTTTGAATTTATTATGGTTATAATTGTTTTTATTAGAAACAAATTTACATAAATACACACCTATGACGTTGGTAAAATAAATCATGATTTCGCTAGTGGATTGTGTATTTTATCGATTCACCGAAACAATATTATACACATTCGTGTAAATATAAAATATAATCTTTTCTTTTGAATAAATTATTCCCTTTAATGGACAGTATTAATTAAGTAAGAAAACGGTAATATTTATAAAGGTATTGATTTTATATACAATAAGCCACAAAATTATATTTACATCAATCATCAGTATAATAATTAATTACTATGATATTATTAAAATATATACTTAAATTTTATTTAGATTTAGCGACATTGTCATTCACAATTAGGTTTATTAATTTATGTTGTGAACGTCTTAAATTAATAATTTGTAATATTCACTACATACAATAAATAAAATTAGTCTATATTTTCACAATAACTTAATATTTATAATGCTCTCAAAATTTTTAACATTTATATTATATTGTATAAAATAATATGTTTACATAAATAACTATTACTATGTTTTACTCTCGTAAAAATAAATTATATATAATATTTGCGATCTCCGCGTACATAATATTATTATATTTTTAATAATAAATGAATTTGTATTTTATAACAAGCAACACCAGCCGTAGTTGTATCGCGCGGTATATTCTACTTTACGTTACCGACATCTAATGTCACTCGAGAACTTTCGGCTAGTTGAAATTCCAACAGTTTTACAAAAACACGGGAGTGGGGGGTCGCTGGCAGTTTGAACATGGCACACATCTGAAAGGTCGAAAAGTGTCCGTCTATGGGCGCAGCAGATTATCTACCAAAGATAACTGTATGGTTATTAACTGGCATGTTCAACCTGTTACGAGAACTGTCCGTCTGTGGCCGGCAATTGCTTGATGTAGGAAATCGGAAATACCAACTTATCTGTACTAATTAATATCAATGCAAGTGAAAGTTCTCGGCAAACCGTTTTAAAAATCAATGTTTATCCTAATGTAATACTACCAATGCTTGTATAATTTAAAAAAATAAATCTAGCTCTGCGCGGAGCTTTCAGTTCAAATATGTGCGTTTTCAATATAATATAATGTGACCATCCTTGATGTCTCTCTCGAATCCCCAAGATACCAGGACCTGAACAGAATCATCACACGTCTCATCGTCTTCCCTCGGTACCTACTATGATCTATACAATATGTGGTTCCAACAAGATGGTGCAACATTCCATACAGCTCGTGACACAATCAACTTATTGAGAGTTAAATTAAAAATATATATTATCTCGTATTTGATAATACTATATTATTTCAGTATTATGGGATTCTTGCAAAGCAATTTCAAGACTTTTACATAGATTAATAGCGCGTTATCGCCGGCATCCATCTGAATATAAAAATATTTTGGAGAAATGGTACGGAATTCAAAATAAATAAAAATATAGACCATTAAAATCAATTATAATATTGCCCCATTATAAATAGTTCTATGGGACTTTATTGCTTTTGTTTCCAATAGCCTTCATATTATTATTGTGTTGATTTTTCGATAATATACTACAATGTACCTACCATCTATTATTTTTAATTGAAAGCCGACATATTATTATTATTATTACTTTTCATCAATATTATTTTCACAAGTCTATTTTTTTAAAAAAAAATATATTTTAACCACCCAAGATTCAAACCGAAACTCTAAAAAAATCAATATAGGTAGTTCTTGTTATGAACACGCGCGTAACAATAAAATTATTACATGTTTTTGTTTATTGGATTGTTAGTATGATTTGTTTGATAATGATATACCTACACACATAATATTTATTCTAGATTATTGCAGATGGCGTTATTTTGAATAAATTTAATAATATAATATTAATTTATTAATTCTAATAAATTTTGGCGAATAACATTATTATAGAATATAAATAATATTATCAATTACACAATATAAATGAACTAGGTATCCGTTGGTTTATAAAAAATTAAATAAATTTAATATTAGCGGTACGTGGGAGCATAATGAGACTATTGCTTCAAATACTCTCTGTTCTGATCTATCTGTTCAAAATATTATGTATGGATGCAAAATCAGAAGTAATTTTAACGTACGCATACTTGGAAATTGTTAAATTAATTGAAATTAGCATGAATAATAATTCAAAATACTAATACATTAGAGTTGGCAGTCTCTATCATTGAATTTATAGAAATGGTGATCGTTCAAAATATTCTACGGATTAACGAAAACATAGACTAAATTTGTCGCCGTGACTAGACTTGGGTATTTCCCGAGAAAATCTAAGTCTCGAAATTCGAGATTTCCCAAAATGATAAAATTTTGAATTCTCGAGATTCGGGATTTCCAAAAAAGAATTCTCGAGTTAGCGGGAAATTTAAAAAACCTGTAAAAATCCTAAAATCAGTGTAAAAACAGACAAATTCAAAAAATATGATTTTTTTTATTTATGTAAGAAGACAAACAAAATAGAAGTAGGAAAACAAAAATAATTCAAAACATTACTTATTAAAATGGAATTTCAAAAAACACAGACTGCCAATCGCTGCATCTGACAATCGCGTACGTTTTTGAAACACAAAATTCCCTAATGTTGCAAAAATTGCGCTCATTTTGAGTCGACGTTGGCTAATTGTGTTAAATGCCCCGATCAGTCTTTGAACGTTTTGTGTTATCTGTCCACTTTTTTCATATGGAAAATCGTTTTTTTTCAAATAATATTTGATATTTAAGAAATTTCGAATCCCGAGAAAAGATTCTCGAAATCCGGGATTTCCCGAAATGTTAAAAATTTTAATTCTCGAGATTAGGGATGGAAATTTCTGAAACCCAACTCTAGCCGTGATAGCATGACAGTACGCGACGTGAATCATAATATATTTGACGCTTAATAGTGCCTAGCGACCGAATACGAAACATGCCATTTAATAATATGATATTTTATAATTTATGTTTTAGTAAGTTTTGTTATTATTGGAGGTTATGTTTGTTAGTGGTTACAATAATTATTATAATTATTAGCTGATGTTCACCATAGCAAGTGTCAGTGAAGATAAGTGCATGTATTTTATTTAATTTAATAAATCCTATTTAACATGGCTAATGGAAATGAAAAAATGAAAAAAATATTATAACCAAGCAAAAGAGACTTCCAACGTTGGTGAACTGGAGAGTATAGTATGATTGACGAAGGCAATAAAGCAGTAATTATGTATGTTATATTCTGGAACAGTTCAACGCAGAACCTTGCCAGTAATACGGTATTACGAGACAGGCCATAAATGACTCCTTGAGATAATTAAAGGCAAACAAAAAGATTTTATTGAACAGGCAATTAGAAATAAAAAGTATTCAATCAATAAACCTAATGAAATATTTTTTCGGCACTCATTCAAATACAGCTGCTTGTTATTTTACTTTAAACATAATCGCTAAAAATGGAAAAAAAGTGTATAGAATAGGTATATGAAAGAAGCGTAGTTAAAATGTACCCACGATCTCTTTGAAAATTTGTAAAAAAGGGAAAAGAATATTTTTAATAAACTAATTCTTTTATTCAACGAATAAGATACAATATTTCAGAATGTAACATTATATAAACCGAGTATACATAGTTTGAAAACATCTCATGCATAAATACTACTTCTTCTCTTCTTTTACCATATCCGCCCCTTAACTGGAGCATATGGACACCACGCGGCACCTCCAAGAATACCTGTCGCTCGCCAGTCTTCTTGCTTCGTTCCAGGTCAAACCAGCATCCCGTATCTCCGCCGTATACACTCTGTAGATTGTATTTAGCGGCCTTCCAGGACGACGGAATCCGGTCGGCTTGAAGAACAGGCAAGCCAGGTTGAAGTTCTCTTCTGGCATCCGCAGTACGTGGCCGAGCCAGGTCCAACGTCGCCTCTTCACTTTAAGCGTGATGAGAGGCTGCTTGGTGCGTTCTTTTATCTCCTCGTTGCTCCTAAAGTCATACCACCGCACACCCAGTATTCGTCGCAAACATCTGTTGTCGAAGCTCAGTATACGGTTGCTCTGAGCATTCGTAAGGTGCCATAATTCGCTACCGTAAAGCAGCACCGTCAGAATGCAAGCGTCGAATAGGCGGCATAAATACACACTAGAAAAAATCATTTTGTAGAAAAAAAAACGACACCTGATAAGACTTGAACGAACCTGTATCTGCTGGCTACGCGCCAGTATGTTTTTCCAATTAAACTATGGGAATATTTAGCTTCAGTGACATTGGGCTACTTTACAAGCTGCTTGTTGGCGAATTTAAAAGCGGGAAAGTCAGCTAGTGCGATTGTGATGATGACACACAGAACTTTTTACTCGCTCAGAAGCCAACAAGCTAGCGAGTTGAAACCGTCATGTTTGGTACTATTTTGACAGGACGTATTGAGTAGTTTTTTTTTTACCGGGAGGTCGTTTCTATCGCTCTACTGCGCAGACGCAGTGGGCCCACACGCCAACGTGTAGCGTGTAAAGTTAACCGGCTTTCAACTTTTCTCGGTAGATTGTTTATAATCTGCTTGTTAGCTTGTTCGATGACAACACTGGGCGAGTTTATAAGCAGCTTGTAAGTTTGCCAACAAGCAGCTTGTAAAGTAGTTCAACGTCATTGAGGCTTTAGTTAATTATGACAATTTTAGCTAGTGGTTGTTACATGAAATGCTTGTCGAATTGCGTTATAATGTTGGCTATCGGTTTTAGTATATTAATTTAAGGTAGGTATTAATTAATTTCTTGATTAATAACCGACAGCGCGAATTACTCAATTATTAAAATATTCCAAAAACAAAAGATATGCCTTCAACACTGTGAAAGACAAAATCTCAAAAACTGATTTTTAAACTTTTTTAATAGAATTCTTATTTTTTTCCCCATGAAAATCTGCTCGACACATCACATATTTTGTCATGCGCGCGTAAAATATTTCGCCACCCCTGCTATTGTAATTATATTTTTGCGCCATAGTAAGATCCGCTTGTGTACAGAAACATTTTATTTGTTAATCGCATCATAAGGTCACTTATGACTTATTGCTTCAAACGTTATTGAAAACAAGCCAATCTTCATATAAAGGCACGAAATCTAAAATATACCTACATAATTATAGCTCGTTTTCGAGGAATGACAATATTAAGTTTATTTTTATTATTTTTTTAAAAATATTTATTATAATATTGCATGGTCAGATTTTTTTTTGTTTTGTTTATTCCAACTCTACCATAGTAGGTATCTACCTATTGACATTATTGACCTCACATGTGGGTAATTACGTTATTAAATTATTTAAATACTTTGAATTTGAAACTCATTTTAAATGCATGCAAAAATGTTTTCAAATAAAACATAATTAATATAAGATGTTGTCCAAATGTATGTTATATAATATTGTCTATTTCCTCAGCATGACATAAAATAATCTTCTTCTTTGATCTTGTCTGCCCTCAATATTGGCGCAGATGGACATCACAACGTGCCTCCAAGAATCTCTGCCACTCTTGCATCTTCTTATGTCATGTCAGTATCCCGTCGCTTCACCATCAAGACGCTGAACACGTCCTCTGGGACTGCCCACTGATGTGATCCGACCGAGTGAAGCTGTTTGCCAGCTTGACTTGATATTAACCAATGCCAACTTTGAAGCATTTGAAAATTGTTCTGCGTTATATGGAGGACGGAATAATTCTGATCCCTCTTTAGATTCATCACTTTCAACTCCTGACTCCTTTGTTTCAGCAGAGTTACAGTACACGGGTACAGATGCCACTTCATGTCATTAAAGATAAATTACGGCAGAGCACGTTAAGACTATTTTTATTTTCTAAAACTCTTTCTTTAAGCACTAAGGTGCATGGTTGCTACATCAGTCTCGTGCAGCATCGTTTCGAGACAAGGAGTGTAACACTTAAATCATTTCATTATGACACGTTTCTAGCGTCATGGACGGCGGCCATGCACAAACATGACAACTATTACAACTCTAATCATCTCCACCCTATATATTCTGTAGATAGTATTTAGCGACTTTTCAGGAAGCCAGTTAGCTTGAAAAACAGGCAAGTCAGTCTGAAATTCTCTTGACGCATTTGTAGCACGAGGTCGAGCTAGCTCCGACATCGCCTCTTCGCTCTGTATGTGATAAGTGGATGCTTGGTACGCTCAAAACCTTGTTTCTCCTAAAGTCATAACACCTAGGGAATCCAATCCCGAGCCAAAATTCTGATCCCGGGATTTCGGGATTACAATTTGACAATCCCGCGATCCCGGGACTGGTCCCGGGATTGGCATTTTTTCCATTGTTCATATAATTTTTTTATATTTTCAAATAACATTGATAAAATCGGTCAAAAATAAATCTAGGATAATTTATACTATTTAAGACATTTATTGTTAATATTGCATACGTTCAATCTTAGAAATACATAAGTTTAACGGAATAAATAATATTGTAATATAAATAATAATGTGAATTGAATATGAGATTGCTGTTTCTGATAGTAAAGACTTAATGAATGGGTTAGCGAGATTTAAAATAGTAAAGCAAATCATGGTGTACTTATGGTCTTTCCGCTTCATAAATTTAATAAGTCAGCCAAATATGAATCTGCCGTAAAACGTGTGAGATCATGGTGGAATTACTTTGTTATTTTCCAATCTTTCTCATTTTTATTAATTCATGTGACAAAATAAAATGAATCGGCAACTTGCACATGGGTATAAATCAAACTTCATTCAAACTCAGTTTATTTCTAATGTAGTTATTTGTTATTAAAAGTATTTTTTCTGTTTTTTTTTTTTTTGTGATTTTACCGAGGCTTTGACTGCGACTCGCTGTCATATCGCCTCTTCTCTTCTAGAAGGGGATCCGTCGATCAGGTCCTCACTCCTATTCTGTTAAATAACTTTACAATTTTGCCTAGCTCTTCCGTCTTACCCACCGCCAGGACACCCTTCAATTCGTCGACATTCTCATAGATATCCGCAATTCGCAGCTGTACTCTGTGAACTTCATATTTAGGGCATTGCAGTGCTATATGTACAATGTCCTCTAAAATATGACATTCATCGCAAAGCTGCGATTCGCTTCTTCCCATGAGGACATCAAATCTTTTGCCCATGGTGTGCCCTGTTCTTAGCCTCAGTATTAACTTAAGCTCATTCCTCGTCAAAGAAGACTCTACAAACCAGGGCACCTCTCGTGGTGTTGGTAGAATCGACTTACTCCATTTCCCCTTTTCTAATGATGCCCTTTTCTGTTATATTTTCGTTTTTATTTTATTTTCCATAAAAATTGATAAAAAAATCAATCCCGAAAGTTTCAGGATTATGTTTATCAATCCCGGGATTCATAGGTATTGAAAATAGCTCGGGATCCCGGGATCCCGGGATTTGGGATCCCGGGATTAGATTCCCTAATAACACCCAGTATTCGCGGCAAACATCTGTTCTCGAATCTCAGTATACGGTTGATCTGAGTTATCGTAATGTTATGTCCTAGTGATACCTATAGTACCTTGAGGAAGTAGGTAATCTGGCTGGCAGGTGATCTATATGGTTTGATGGTATTAACCTTCCTTAAGTTCTTACCAGAATTGGGACACTCTGTGAAACTCCTTGATGTAATTCTTCACAGTTTTCTTGTACATTTATAGACTGTACGTCTTGAAGGTAATTTGTCAGGAAATTTACCTTCTAGGATGCTTGAGCGGTGGACGTTTATAATTGATTGTGAACACGGGGAAATAATAGGGTTTTACGTAAAGTAAAACATTACTATTTATTTCAGTAATAATTTTAGTACAAAGTGTTTGACAGACAGAGGTTACGTACTGTACAATGGTTGGAGACAAAAGACAACAGGGATGAGGTTCCCTGGGATTATATACGATTCACTTTAATGGGTTTTTGACTTGAACAACTCCATTTCATCTGCAGGTGTTCATTATAATTTCTACTTACATCAACGAGAGATGACAGTGATAACTGATTTATGTTAGCTAACCCAAAAAGGTACACACGTGTGCAGTCAATGTATATAACAGATTGCGTTACCCCTAGTGTGAGTATTAAACATAAGCTCGTAAATAATATTCATAATTACCAGTTAAGTGCATTTTCTGGTTTATTTCAATATTCACAAGAGAGTGGAAGCAATATAATAATGAATGCACGTGTTTAAATCAACATAGTTAAAATATTACTTTGGTTGAGATCAAAGTTTAAAAAATGGTGAGAATGCAGGTGTCTACCCCAAAAGGGTAGATAACAGATTGCATGAGATCGTAAATAATATTAATAAAAAACACTTAAGTGCATTTCTTGGTTCACGTTAAATGTTTTAAAAGAGAGTGAAAATATGCACGTGTTCAAATCAACATAGATAAAATATTACTTTGGCTTTAAAGTGCTACTTGTATAAAAAATACATATATCATCTTATTTATTACTGTAGGTGTGCATTTGGTTCAAGACGTTATTTTAGTTAATTTACTGTTTTTAGATGAAGAACTAAATGTTGTGAGACCTTTTGAACATTTCTTAGGTTGACACAGTCAAGTAGGTACAAAAATATTTATATTATATTATATTGTTTATTTTAAAAGCTTAAAGTTTGTATGATGCTATAATCAAATAGTTTTGTAAATTAAATAGGTGTGATGTTTTATTAGTGTACTTACACAACAGTTAGATGCCATAAAGTGGTCTCGATGCTTTGTCTGTCGCACGAGAAAATAATGACCACATTGAAACAAGTCTAGTTTCAGGTCATTGCGTTTCTGACATTCAAAGTAGCAACATGGCCTAGGGATGTTTTTATTTATACATTTTTTATATCCTTTTTGTTGCTAAAATTATATGAAAATCATTAAAATTATTGATGGAAATTGAATAAAATTTTGGGATGATTCTAAAATTATGTTGAAGTTTTTGCTACACAATATGGCCAACACGCTATAACTTTCAGCTTGTTAAATCATATGAGCCAGAAGTAACACACATTACAATATATATATATATTTTTTTTTTCGACCATGTCCGATCCTGATAGGATCATATGGGCCTCCACAGAGTGGAGGTTTGTATTGACAGATTTTGTTTTTACGAGAAATGGATGTCAGCCACTTGCTCAACCTATTAGGTCCATACCCTGACACACACAAATTGAAAAACAATATGTGTACTTGCCAGACCCAGGATTCGAACCTGGGACCCACGGCTTTATAGTCCAACGCTTATGCCGCGCGGCCACCGTGGGCTACTGTAGTTATATATTTTATCTTTCGAATCTGTTTCTGACTAAAGTGGGCTTGTAATATTACAATTATTATACCCCGTTTACACGTGCATGTATTTACTGTTGACGTGTTAACACGTATTATCGTGCAAGTTGCAAGATTGCATGGACTAAAAAAGTTCAGTAGTGTCTAAATTGTCACGCGACAGTTAGAATTTGAGCAATATCTGCGCCTGCGCAGTAGAATTATGGTAGGAAACCAGCCGAAAAATATACAAACTACACTACGCAAAGCATTTTGACGTTTTTTATTTTGACAATACAATACATAAAATACGCTTGAAGAATTAGATTAGCGAGACAGTTAACAATATTACGTGTTAACAGTAGTTATAATCACGATAGTTGAATTTACACCCTATTGATGCCAGTAAATCCATGCGAGTGTACAGGCGCTATTAGTGTAAAAATAAGTAAATAAAATATAACTCAAATAATAATATTTTTTTTTTATTATTGTTAATACCATGTCTCTCCATCAAATATTAATAGTAAAAATATAAATACTTAGCACTGGAAACCCGTTTTGGCTTCATAATATTGATTAGTAGCAAAGTGTGACTTTTGGAAAGAGGTAGGCTGTGTATATTAGAGAAAAACAGCACACTTATCAGGTATACTAACGGGAAATAAGAAGATAATACTATATTACACTCGCGTTTGAACTGACAATAATGAGTGCATGATAACATGATATAAATTATGTTTGTCTATGACTAAAGTAATTTAAATAATAATCACGAGATATAATTATTTTTTTTATTTTTAAAAACAATTTATAATTATATCTGATTGAACCCAATAGAAATTATTTTTTAAATCATCTTATTTATCTATTATTTGCTTAAAGTGGCAGTCATCGATAATAAACAAATATCCATAAAGAGTTAAGGCTGTTCATCTATCGCTTATAAACTCTATACAAATTTCCAGACAGTCTGATTTAAAATAGAACTGGGATTATTTATCCATTAATAATAATCCGCGCTCGTCACTTATTTTTGATTCTAAACTTAACTTAACTAAACGGTATTATAAATTCTTACGATAGATGACTGAATTTTTTGCACATTTCTTTATTTATTTTAATTTAAATTAAATACTTGAAGATTTATATTTTTCTTAGAAGGTAGGCTTTAAATAATCGCCTAGTATGGAGCCTTCGCCACTTTATTGAGCTGTATATCTCTTCAAGATGTTTCAAACCAATAGTGTATAATAATAAGGAAAAATAATAAATTAACTTATTTTTAATAATAAATAATTTATTTATTCAATAATATATTGTTCATATTATAATTAAATATTATCTCACATCGATGTTTTCATGTTTTAACACTGTGTTAGGTATCAATATTTGAATAATCTCCCTTGTTCGTTTTTATTTTATTCTGAAATAAGAAGATACAATATGACAGTTAATTTTATGTAGGTACTGAAGAAGTATTGTTCAATGGCTTGAAATTTTATATTTATTTTATTTAACATAAAACTATGTCTATGTATCTGGCAAGTTGGTCGACAACTGCCCGTTGATGATATCAGAAAATTAGAATCGCTTATAACTGATTTAAAAAAATAATCATAGCGAAGTAAAATTTATATAACTGAACATACAAAGGATAACTCTGATGGTAAATAACATCTCTTTGACGCTTACGATGATTGATCGGCTTATAATGCTGTGGGTCCCAGGTTTGAATTCTGGCTCTTGCAATTAATACACATATTGTTTTTCAATCTGTGTTTGGAGTCTGAGTATGCAACTAATAGGTTGAGCAAGTGGTTAAGGGCCCACATGCCTAGCATAGGTCAAAATGGAGCTTTTATGGTATTTTCAGAACATAACCCTGGACATTCCTTAAACGTTGTAGATTATCTATTTATATAATTGTGAAGCCTTATTATCCTTTATATTTATTTAAAACATTTGATGACTGCATAAAGTATTTTTATTACATAAAATAGTATTCTTTTAAACCTCTCGCTCTAATGTTTTAGAATATAGTCATATTTCCGTACGTCCATGTGAAGTGGTGTTATGATTTTTTAGATTATTAAACGCATTTACAAAACCATTAGTAAAATTAATGTTAAACACGCGCGTTAACATGGTCTTACTCCCTACTTCATTTCTCGTTTGTCAATTTATGGCTACGGCCGTATGCTGCAGCTTAGCCACTGGGAAATGCCAATGGTCAATAAATATTATAAAGCAAACATTATTCGTTGAATGTTTATCACATTTAAATGGTCAAAGACATAGCTTATAATAAGTATCTTTAGAATAATCTTCAAATGTGTTAATCGTGCCCCTTTTTTGCATAATAAAATGCCTATTTCGTAAATCGTAATACATATATCGTAAATATGTCACTATAATAATGTTAACATTAATTTTACTAATGGTTTTGTAAATGCGTTTAAAAATTATTAAATCTAAAAATTCTTAACACCACTTCACATGGACGTACTGAAATATGACTATTTTCTAGTACATTAGAGCGAGAGGTTTAAAAGAATACTATTTTATGTAATAAAAATACTTTATGCAGTAATCAAATGTTTAAAATAAATATAAAGTGTGATTGTTTCAATTCTTTTACTAAATACACCAATATTAAATTACATTATTGTCAGTGTAACTGTGGGACTATTGTAGTGTTAAAAAGAAAGAAGATATAATTTCTGGTAAAAACAAAAATCTGTTCATACAAAACTTCCGTTCTGTGAAGGACGTTAATACGATCTTATGACGATCGGATATGATTAAAAAAATATCTCAATTAAAACGATTGCTTCGATAACTGCGTTCCGGCGGCCATTTTATGTACACATTATAAATATATTTTTTAACGATATGCTTATCTATATTTATACACACATTTATAATTCAAATGGTTTTGTTTTTAAAAAAAATAATGTAGTTCTCGTATACAAAAACTTACGATTTACGTTTGTAATAGCGAAATAATTAAACTATAATATGAATTTAATAACCTGTTCGTAGAACGCAATTAATACTGATTGAATTTATTATTTTTAAACATTTTTTTAAGACGACGTATTATATAATAAAATTTGTCGGTTCAGAACAATATAGTTATAATCTATATATATAAAACAAAGTCGGGTTAGTTACACCATTTATAACTCAAGAACGGCTGGACCGATTTTTATAATCTTTGTTTTGTTGGATTTGTCTCCGCCCGGAATAGCAGAATAACTATTGAAATATTGGATAAATCACGGAAAAAATAAATTATGAAGAAAATTCATTTTCTCATACATTTTGACATTTTGAACAATGAACCTCGCCTTTCGAAAATAAAAAAAAATGACAAAAAAATTAAATCCGTATACAACGCCATCTCTGATACATGACAGAAACAATAAACAAGAAACAAACAAACAAAAGAAAGTATGAACATGGCGTTTTTGACAGTTGATTCAGTTTAGCCTCAGATAATACCGAAAGACTTTGTTGTAGACAAATAGCGATTTTGATGGTGATTTTCAAACTATAAGTTGCCTTCTAAAATGTTCACTTTGTGAGGTTATCAAATTTGTGAATGTGCGCGTATCAATAATTGCTTTATTATCTAATTTTGAATTGTGTGATTAATTTTCCAGTGTTATTTACAATGCCGCGAGCCAGAAGATCTAATCTATCTATCTATATAAAACAAAGTTGGGTTAATTACACCATTTATTTTATAACTCAAAAACGGCTGGACTGATTTTTATGATCTTTAATTTGTTGGATTTGTCTCCGCCTTGAATAGCAAAATAACTATTAAAACATCAGAAAAATTCACGGAAAAGAAATTATGAAGAACATTCACTTTCATATACATTTCGTATGGAGCGGCTTTTTTGATGATGTCTATTGATGATAAATAGAACTGATTGACTGGTTTCGATGAATTTTTTTTATTCGTCTCGGCCTCGAGAAGCTTTCTCGCGCATTGGAAAAGTAAGAAAATCACACAAAAATCCGTATACACCGCCAGCTCTGATACATGAGTATTGCAATTAAGTAAAGTACATCAAATACATCTGCAAATATGTCACCAAAGGCAGCGATATTGTGGTTTTTGGCGTTCAAACTCCCAATACCAGCGATGAAATCACGCACTATCAAGTTTGTCGATATGTGAGCTGCAATACAGCACAAAAATCACAATTGGTTGAGTGAACAAGCAATTTTTGCGGCAAAGAACAAAGATGTGGATCACTTAAACTTCACAATTCAAAATCAAATCGTTGGTCCAATGCATTCCTTCAAATCTATCGACTGTGTGATAAACGAAGACGAAGCAACCAACTATCCAACTGAATTTTTAAACTTATTGGATCTGCCTGGCTTGCCACCGCACAATTTACAACTGAAAATTGACTTGGTAGTTATCATGCTTCGAAATCTGAACCAACCAAAACTATGTAATCTATTTCATTTTGATTTGATTTTTGCACATTTATTGAGCTTAATTCATTTTGAGTATTTTAATTCAGCTAATAAGTTAACACAAGATTATTGATTCGGAGGCGTTACGAAGTTCGCCGGGTCAGCTAGTATTATTATAAATAGTAATATTTTCAAGTTTAAATTCTGGCAGTCTTCAATTTTAAAATAATGATGTAATTATATTCTTTACATACATTATTAACAATTATTGTTTTCGCTATAAAAAATAAGAATATTATTAAAATAATACCACTAAAATGGTAGCGAAAACAATAATAATAAATAAATTGATATATTAGTATTTTGTAGTTGTGATCCTTATCGTCACAACTACAAAATAAAAGAGAAAGAGTCTCTAGATGGGATTTAGAATAGAGTAGAGTTAAAAACAAAGAGAGTTAAGCAAATAAGGAAGGGCCATGGGTTACCTGCATCCTTTTCAAGCTGAACAATAATTACTTCCGTAACCTCGCAACTGACAACTGTAAAATTAAATTAGAAAACAAGAAAGCATTACACGGCTGAAGGCACGTGCAATCTATGGTTAAAAATGTGAATAATAATGTTCTGGGCGCCACACGATCTTGAAACCGTGAAAGATAATAATTTTATAACAGTGTGGAATAAAGCGGGAACAATAAATAAAAGATCAATTTACATACTTGACAGATACTATATTATCGTCAAAGCAAGAAATTAGAATTACATTAAAAAGTTATCAAGCGGCTCGATATTGAAATTTGGAATTACTAAAAGAAATACGAGCAGCTAAGTTAGAAAAGAAACATTGAAAGGGTAGTGAACCAAATAATAATAGTTTTAAAATACCAAAATCGAACGACACAGAGGCCTCAAGCACTGCGGCTGCAATCGAGCTCCGTTAAGTGACGTCCATTATAAATGTTGGGTAAAACCAAAGCGGAGCACGACTATTCTGGATGACAGACAGAATCAAAAAGCCGTGTTGCTTCTTTCACACCTCGCGACGTCCGTTGCGGCCGGAAATTCTATCAGCGACATCTGTCCAATCGCGTACGCTCCATGACGTGACCATAAATATTCGACGGGGTTGCCAGAGGTATGAATGTTAGTTATGGTCATTTTGAATAAATCAAAATTATTATGTAGAGGTATATAATTTATTATTTGATTATTTTAAAATTGAAGACTCTTAATATAGCTATCTGAATGCAATAGTGAGATAAGGTGAAAACAGTTAATTTTGAGATAATTATGCCAACCGATTGCTGAAAGCTATACCTACATAATGCACTACTGAGATTTTTTTAAATTATTGTTATACCCCATTTAAAAGTAAATAAATACAAGATAAAAAGAACTTTTTATATCCAACGTTTTTAAATTTCCTGTTGAATCAAATTAACTTGATAGAAATACTGAATAATGAAATGTCATTTTATATTGATTTCCATAGTAACGCACGTATATATTATTTAATAATTTAGTTGCTAGGACTCCCTAGCAACCAATAATGGTATCGAAATAACTTATTATACAAAACAGAATTAACTAAAAATGAATTTAATTCTACTTAAAGATGGCTAAAAGTATTAAAAGATTTCATTGAATCAAAAAATGCATTGGCATCGTGTTCTGATATATTTTAAAAGTTTCAAATGTCTAGTTAGTCGGGAAGTTAGTTAAAAATCGATTGCAAGATTTGTACCGGACAAATAAGAATACGACCTAAGGAAAACGTTGTAAAATGCCTCTACTGCATTTATCGAGAGCATCAGTTGTTTGTTCTCCTAAAGTGCAGAACTAACTTGCCATTGGTGATGACAATTGGGAGGGCAATAACTCTGTTCAACCAAATCGCTTCGGATGTTGATATATTCCGCCTACGTGAGGATGAGTATAGGTGAGCGTTATTCTATAAATTCCTAAAATAGGGTCCACTTAGCTCATTCGGTGTACTTCCATGCTTTATAATTTGTATACCTATTTAATTTTTATACTGTTTTTATGATACTCCATATTATTGTATTTCTTTCTTTACAATGTTGTGATACTATTTCTTTGCTTTTAAATCTCATGTTGTGAACGTCTTAAATTTATAATGTGTAATGTTCACTGTATGTGGAAAAAAATGAATTTGAATTTATAAAAATTGTCCTTTAACTTCAAAATAACAACATAATAAAATACAAAAATCCTACCATTATCATGTATAAAAATGCCATTATCAGGCATAAAAATGAAAATAACCATTTATATTTAGTTAACTATTTTATTAGTATTACACAAACACTAAAGTTGCATTATGTCGAAACTAATATTTTTGAATTGGTAACTGTTGCTTTTAATTAGCGAATTATGCAAACTTAAAATAGGTAGCTACTACTAGGTATTCATAATATAACTTTATTGCTGTGAACAGACTAATATAACCGTGATAGTAATTGGGTACTTAAAAATACTTACAATTGCATATAATTTTCATTATATTATTTAATTTATCCGTCATGATGGTGATGATGGTGATGGTGGTCATCATCATCATATCCTCCATATCCTCCGTAACCTCCATATCCTCCATACCCGCCATATCCTTGGTTTCCATATCCTCCATATCCTCCATATCCTTGGTTCCCATATCCGCCATACCCCCCATATCCTCCATACCCTTGCTGTCCGTAACCGCCATATCCCTGGTTTCCATATCCACCATAACCTTGATTTCCATAACCTCCCATTCCTCCATATCCTCCACCGTATCCACCGTATTGAGGTGCTGGTATACCCATCGCAAGTCCCATCAGCATGCTTACAAGGAAAAGCTGCAAGACAAAAAAAAGGAAATATGTTTATACGTGCATGGATTTACTGCTGACAGTAGGTATTATCGCGTTCATAACAAGAAAATGCACGTGTAATCACATATTATCGTACAGGTTGCAAGATTGCATGCATGGATCAAAAAAGTTAAGAAGCTTCTGAATTTTCACGCGACAGTTGGAATTTGTGAGATATCTGCGCCTGCGCAGTATAACGATAGTAGCGAACCTGCAGGGAAAAAAACTATACCGCGATAAACATTTTTGTCGTTCATCAATTTTCACAACCTGTCAAATAGCACCATACAATGACAACATCGTGTCTCACTTACGCTTGAAGAATGAGATTGACTAGACATTAAGCACTATTACAATATGTAAATACTTATTATCACGATAGTTTAAGAATACACACTATTGGTGGCAGTAAATATATGCATATTTATAGACGCAATAAGATTAAATAGTAACAATTAATATTATTAACCATGTTATTACACCAAGTAACAATAATTATCACGTTTGTTTAGAATTTACGATTATAAACAATAACTTTTAAATCATAAAAATAATTTTAACTTTGGCGTTTAAGAAATAAAAAAAACAGAAGTTTAGGAACTTTGCTGTATACTGTATTACTATTAATATTAAACTAACGTTTATTTGGTACAGCTCCATTATAATGGGTTTGAAACATCACACGAATATTATATTAAAACATATTTTTTATTTATTTGAATGATGATACATTTATTTTTATTATACTACTATATTCTCTTCTTCTTGATCGTTCCCTTATGGTTAAGGATCGTGACCACCTTGGATTTTTCATCTTTTCAGTGACCAAGACATTCTACCCCTCTATTCTCTCAGGGACTACTTAAAATAGACAATTGGTAGACGTAATATCTATCCCACTCACGATAGGCAAGTTAATAGAGCGGTCGTCTCTAAAGTCGTGGGTTCGATCCTGGGAGTGGACGAAAATTGAAAGTTGTTTTTTTTAACGTTCATTAAATTCGTTTGATCATGTACAGAGCCGTTAAGCGAATGGTTAACAATAATGCACTTAAATATGTATCTTTTTTTTAGTTATATTCATTTTTTGTATAAGTATGGGAAAACGCAAATCCTTAGCCTTCCAAAGACATCTAGCAATAAAATAAGAAGCTTGCAATTTGAGACAATTTATATTTTAAAGTATTTTAATTAATCCATTTTTTTCCGACGATGTCCGATCCTAATGAGATCATAATATGGGCCTCCACAGAGTGGAGGTTTGTATTAACAGAATTTGCTTTTACGAGAAATGGATGTCAGCCACTTGATGAACCTATTAGGTCCATACTATGACTCACAAATTGAAAAACAATATGTCTACCAGATCTAGGTTTCGAACCTGGGACGCCGCGCGTAATAATATGTAAACTTTAAATTAATAAAATAAATGTTATATAATGTGGATTAGTTAAAGTGTATTATCTTATTAAAACATAGTTAATAATATTATAGTGTTATATATTGCACAAAAATAATTTTTTGAGAATTCCTTGTTTTAATGTGATTTTTATTTATTTAAATAGTATCGATTTTCAAAATCAAAAATATCCTGTAATCATTTTTATTTATATATAATCAAGGAATTTCCAAACGCTATATAAACATATTTAACAGTATATACAGTGATGCCACAGCATGCGTGAAACTCCACAAACGGCCGTGTAAATTCCCCATTAACAAAGGTGTCCGGCAAGGTGATACCATTTCACCTAAACTATTCACCGCTACTCTTGAAGACTTATTTAGGAAACTTGATTGGGAGGAAAAAGGTGTTCGGGGAGCACCTCAGTCACCTGCGCTTTGCAGTTGATATTGTTATACTCTCACAAGACCCGAAAGACCTCCAAGGTAGAATGAAAGAACTCGCGGATGTCAGTCAAACGGTCGGTCTAAAGATAAATGTCTCAAAGACAAAAGTGATGAGGAACTGTTTTTCGGACCCTGCGATTATCTGTATTTCTGGCACCCAACTCGAGCAAGTCAGCAGCTACGTCTATCTCGGACAGCAGGTGTCCATAGACGGAAGCATGCACGATGAAATTGCTCGAAGAACAAAGCTGGGATGGAGTGCTTTCGGACGTCTGAATATTATCTTCAAGAGTGACCTACCATTATGTCTTAAGCGTAGGGTGTTCAACCAATGTGTGCTACCCGTGCTCACGTATGGCTGCGAGACGTGGACCCTCAACACGAGAGATGTCCAAAGGCTAAGAGTCACACAGCGAGGCATGGAGAGGTGCATGTTGGGCATCACGCGAAAGGACCGTAAGAGGAACGAATGGGTTAGGAAGCAGACAAGAGTACGCGATGTAATAGACGTTGCCAAACAGCTGAAATGGAGATGGGCGGGGCACATTGCTCGCCGAAAGGACGGCCGCTGGACAAATGCTGTCATCCAGTGGTACCCAAGGGGTACGAAACGGCCACAGGGTCGCCCTAAAAGCCGCTGGATTGACGAACTGGTAAAGTTCGGCGGAAATACGTGGCAGCAAACGACACAGGACCGAGAGAGTTGGAGAAAGCTTGGGGAGGCCTTCATCCAGCAGTGGATTGACCCCGGTTGATGATGATGATGATTAGTTATTTACAAAAAAATAGTTTACTTAATTAAAATCATCATAATAAAGTAGTTAAGTACTAAAGTCACATAAGAAAATATTGACTAGGACTAGTTTCGTACGTTTAGAAAAAGTTTGTAAACTGATACACTCAATAATTTAATGGCAAAACAACAAATCCCCGAATGTAATTAAATTAAGCAAATTAATTAATATCGTGTTAATTATGAATATATTCAATTATTATATAAAATGTGTACTTAATGCGTTTATTTAATTATATCATATATTATGAAGTAATAAAATTATCTCACCGTCATTATTATGATTTTCATGGTTTAATTTATGTATACGTAAGCACCAGACAAAATTTTATCACAGTATGCAAGCATTATCCAGTTTTTCTCTGCTTTATACTAAACATAATTCGTCCCAGCGTCATAATTACTACTTGGTCGCAATTTTTTTTCACAGCCAGTAAAACCTACCAATTACTTCTAACGTCTTCTTAAAGATCCAACAATAACACAGTAATTTGATTATATTATAAATACATTAAATTTGTGCTTTGACGCATAAAAACATTGCCGGTTTTATATTATTCTAATTCAGATATAAGACTTGTGATGAACATAATGCAAAAAAACTTTAATGTTTTATAGTCAAAGCATTGGAGCGGTGGAAAAAAAAGATTTTACTCAGCGCAGAAGCAGAGCCGGAGCACCAAAAATTTGTAGTGCTCCACTGCTCAGGATGTTTTTTTTTATTATTAAATTTTCATCCGAAAATCCAATGAAAATATAAAATTAGACACTTTGCAAAACAGGAATTATTTGAAATACGGTCGAGTACTGGTGAGTGATAAATAACCTCACTTTTTTGACAGGAGAGTCAGATAATGAAAGACGATTTGCTGCCGGTAATTTTGTTAATATAATTAATAATGAAAAGGGCGAATTATAATCCTTATTTAAAAATTACTTTTAACCCTTGTATACATAATATAATGCCTATTAAAACTTTTTAACCGAAGTGGAACAGTCCCTTAAGCAGAGCTGGAGTAAGTATTAGTTTCGGAGCAGAACTGGAGCAGAGCAACTAAAAAACTGTCCGCTCTAACCTTCTGATTATAGCAAAAGAGTTTGGACAGATATTGTAATATTTCATGATGTTTTCCACCGTGCGTTTTTTTAATGCACCATTAAAAGTTGTCACCTCCAAAAGGAGGGGGGGTGTAGGATGATGCGCTGGACCCCCCCTGATGATGTAATGTCACGATGATATCGTCTGCTGGCTTCTTCTTTTGGGGACTTGCTTATGTTGATTGACATGGCGAAAACGGCATTTTATTGTTCGGAATACAGTTACAGTAAAATTACAGCGTAGAAAATATTTAACAAAAATATTTAAAAAAAAAAAAAAAAAAAAAATTGGCGGGAGACGCCGGCGGGCGCAGAGCCGCGGCCGTCGTCTCGCTTGAGAGTTTGAAACCGAATGACCCTTTTTAGTCCAGTCAAATTAGACCGAAAAATACGTTATGGTTGCAAAAGGTTGGGTAGAAGATTTTTTTTTTAATTTGTATATATGGTAATGAGTGACAAGAAAACCAATTTGGATGACTTCGGCACAACTTTTGGCAAGCAAAAAACCGCAAAAATTTGGGTGTTTTTTTGGATTTTCGGTTATATCTCAAAAACGGTTGGTCGTAGCAAAAATATTGTTATATACAAAATTAAAGTTTATTAGATTTTCTAAAATGTTTACATAATACGTTTTTTTTTTATCTCTGACCGTTTATGAGATACTTGCGTTTGAAAACAGTATATCGTCGCTCTAGGATTATATTGTCCAAAGCAACAATGTGTGAAATGTTCAGGAGACGAAAAACAAAGTTCATTACCTTATATTTCAATATTATTATTTTATTTTTACATTCAATAAATAGGTTGGGTAGGTAATGGTGGGCTTATTACATTCATGGAATTTGGGCCACAGGTAATGGAGTGACTAGTTAGATAAAGTCCATTAATTTCGCTGGGTTTTTTCAGTTAATATGCTATTGATATTAAATATTTTGTTATTGTTATTTGAAATTATCCTATAATTACCTTTTATTGGTTTCAGAATATCTTTCTGATTCAAAATATGGTCAGTAATATTTAAATTATTAAGAATTGAAATTATTAGGATACTTACTTATATAACAATAAAATATTAGTAACCTATTAAAAAAAATATTTGGGATTTATTAATTAGTTAATTAGTTTGGGTTTACAAACTAGACTTTATTGCCAATGGACGCAGTGTTCCAGATAATGCGTGGGGGTGGGGGGAGGGTTAGTGGGAGTGGTAGAAAGGGCCACATTCTAATTTCTACTTTCACCAGCATTGAGACTCACAGCACCAACATTAACAATCAGTTTATTGTGGTTGACGGAGGACATCTCCTACATAAAGTAGTTTGGCCCCGAAATTCTTTGCTTTGATGACATTGCAAAGATGTATTCGGATTATTTGACAAAACATTATAAGTTACAAATTGAAGTTGTATTTGATGGATATCCATCCAATGCTGCATCCAGTGGGACAAAGTTTGTAGAAAGATTACGCCGTATAAATTTAAAACCATGCCCTGAAATTATGTTTCAAGGAAACACTGTCAATCAGGTGGACCAAGAACTTTTTTTGAGCAACGGAAGTAATAAAAATCGCTTGATAACACTACTTAAAACACATTTCTCATGGGTTGGCATAAAAGTGAACCAGGCAGAAGAGGACGCCGATGTTTTAATTGTAACTACTGCCATTTCAAAAGCAAATGAATTTAAAAGCGTAGTAATAATAGGTGAAGATATTGACCTTCTTGTACTGATGTCGGCAAAAGGACAATTCTTGGACAACTTATTCTTTCGAAAACCTGGAAAGGGAAGTAAACCAGATGTGTTGTTCTCAATAAAATCGTTGAAATATGACGCACGTACCATTCTTTTCACACACGCGTTCAGTGGGTGTGATACAACATCCTCTTCTATTTGGCCATGGAAAGATTAAATTGTGTGGTATTTTGGAGAAGAATATTCAGTTGAAGGAAGTGGTCATAGTATCCAACATTCCAGATGCCAGCACTGATGAAATAGCTGTAGCAGGAGAACAGGTACTTATGAGGTTGTACAGTGATGCCTGTAGACCTAAGGAAACACTGGACACTGCGTTATTGGTTATTCATGAAATCGGCCAAACAGATTAAATTTAATCTATCAAGAATACCACCAACTCGAGACGCAACGCGACACCATTCGCTGAGATCCTACTACCAAATACAAACTTGGCTTGGCAATGTTAAAAAACCAGAAGATTGGGGGTGGCAGCGAACCAGCAATGGCCTAATACCCGTGGAGATCATTAAAGATTCAGCGCCTGAAAAAATACTGAAAGTACTTTCTTGTGCATGCAAGAAGGGGTGCAGTAAAGCATGTACCTGTCGAAAATCAGCGATGAACTGTTCGTCAATTTGCAAGAACTGCAGTGGAGTAAATTGTGAAAATGTAGCAGATATTTCTGGATTGGAGGAAGAGGACGCTGAAGAAGATGACTTTTATACTCAAGCAGAACTTCCCAGTAATGAACAGGTAATGGATGATATGAAATTAATATATATATATAATATCTCTCCATTCTTTTCAAATTAATGGAATATATTATATAGTTTTGTAGGATAATGATCCCGACGTGAGAGCTGCATTGCAAGATTTTGACGACGTAGACGACCTTTGCCTACTCCACCTCACCAAAGCGGCAGAAACGGTTAAAAAATTAAGATGTTTGGTGAATAATATTATTCTGTACATATTGACATTTGTTTTGTAATCATTACTAAAACTATGAATATACTTTATTTGTAAGATCTTAAGTTTAGATTAGTATTTCTTGTCATTAAAGTTTGATTTTGACTAAAACGCGTGTTTTCAACAGCAAATATCTCATAAACGGTTAAAAATAGAAAAAAACGTGTAATATAAATATTTTTGGAAAATTTAATAAGCTTTAATTCTATGTAAAACAATATTTTTCTACGACCAACCGTTTTTGAGATATAAGCGAAAATCCAAAAAAAAACCCAAAATTTTGTGGTTTTTTGCCCGCCAAAAGTTGTGCCGAAGTCATCCGAATTGGCAAAATTCGTTTTCTTGTCACTCATTATCATATATAGAAATTAAAAAAAAAAAATCTTCTACCCGACCTTTTGCAACCATAAAGTACAGATTGACTGGACTATTTAGGGGCCGGGATAGTATCAAAGTAGGTAATAACAATACTCAACAAATAATTCACAATTCTATCACTGAAAAGATGACAAAACCAGCCTCTGGAATATGTACCTGGCTTGTAGGTAGGTACCATGGGTCTCATATTTCAGACCTTTTCTAGGTACATGCTTTGAAAAGGGGCTGTGAATTTCTAAGAATTAATATTACTGCATTTATTTGCTTGGTAGGTACATAATATTTTGAAATATCTAAACAAAATGAACACAGACATATTCTTATAAATAAAATATTAATATACATAATTTTGAACTAAATACATAAGACATTGAATGGCTTGGAAAAATGTCATTGGCTTGGAATGAATGAATTTATAGGTATTTAATTATTATTATGAATGACTTTAATATAAGTAGGTAAGTGCTTTTAGGATGCTCTTTTTTACGCTAGGTCAATGATTTTTTTTTTATGCTAGGAACGAATTTAATGGCAAGGCTTCTGATAAAAGTATTAATCCTGAGATAGTTATTATTCTTAATACCCACGTATTCATGGAATAATACTTATTTAGTTTAGACTTTGTTGGCTAAGTTTCTTAAGGGTGACTATAAATTTTTATACGTTTAAGCTTACGGGCTAGAAATTTGTCTCGCAGTCAATCTGCTCATGTTTGCATGAATCCGCCCAATGATGATTCAGGCCTCATGGCCTTGGATCCTCTGAGGATGCCATGGTTTAGGCGGTAAAAAATCTATCTACTTTTGGTTAAATATTAAATTTTTATAAATGTGTCATATTTATATATTTTTTGGATTTTTTCCCACTATTTTTGACTTGAATTAGATTTATCAAAATTATCTATTTTCAATAAAACTAATATTATATTTTTAAAACTAGTCTAGATTGTAATAACATTGAGGGTCCCAGGTTCGAATTCTGGCTCTGGCAAATACACAATATATTGTTTTTCTATTTGTGTTTGCGTCAGATTATGGACCTAATAGGTTGAGCAAGTGACTAGAATACATTTCTCGTAAAAACAGAAATATGTTAATACAAACCTCAATATGTGGAGGCCCATATATAATCTTATTAGGATCGGACATGGTATAAAGAAAGAAAGAAAGAAGCTTGTAATATTATTTCTACTATCTAAATGAATTGTCGTATTTCATAAGGTAAATGAGACACCTTCCAGATGCACTTAGTGGAAAGTTTGCAGTTATAGTAAATTTATTGATAGATAATATACATTTAACAAAGTTGTATTAATCAATATGTATATGTATAAAAAGGAAATTTTATTTTTATTTTAAAGACAAACTCAATTACGACAAAAAAAATGAGAAATCGTTGATTCCTCCTTTTTATTACATAGGTACTATTTTATTGCTATGTTTATTAATAACATTTAGTTTTTAAAGTTGTCTCGAATACACCCAAAATATTTCTTAACTTTAATATATTTTATATTTATTTTAAAAATATTAAAAAAAATCAAATGTTTATAACATGATAC
Organism: Rhyacophila brunnea; assembly: GCF_057557595.1. NCBI lineage: Eukaryota > Metazoa > Arthropoda > Insecta > Trichoptera > Rhyacophilidae > Rhyacophila > Rhyacophila brunnea. Next base: position 8,583,155 of record NW_028232816.1, on the reverse strand, counting down.
CTATCCTTTTTATTTGTCTTGAATCTAATTTATGCATATAATACTGATGCTTGATTTGATATATTACATAAAAAGCTTCTGACCCAATTTTTTTAGTACCTAGTGAAGTAATTTTAGTCCTGGTAAAAATTTCTCAAATTGTCGAGATTTTCATTGATGATTTTTCGAGAAGTGACAATTTCGAATTTCTGAAAAATGATTTCTTGAGAATTTTTGAGAAATAACTCAAAAAATTGATGATATGGCTATCAACGGACATTATAAAAAAACGTCAAAATAAGTCGTTGAATATAAGGATTATAAACAAATGTTTATCGTTACCATTTTTCAAAGTTTCGCCAACAATTTACTCTAAAAAATTTAGAATTTCCATAATATATAAAAATGCCATAAAATACACTCACTCTAGTTATAATTCATAGGGCGTGCATTTTTGAAGCAAGTATTAATAGACAATTTTGAAAAGTTTTTAAATAACAACTGTCAGAATTTTAAATGAATGGTAAGTATTTATTTCAAAGTATCGGTATAAGCCCGCCGATGTTGAATGTAAAATATTGGTACAGCAAGAAATAATATTCAAAAATCAGTAGTAAAAATAAATAATCATTATTTAAATGACATGGGCCAATAGATAAAATCAATATCCATTATTATTTTGATAGAATGAAAAGTAAAAAACATTCAATGGGGCGCACGGCATTTTATGGTTACCATTATCGCATATAAAGTATATTAGTCTATGCATTCATGAATATCGGTAAGAACAAAACTAATAATGTTTATATTATTATTAAAAGAAGATCAAATAAGAAGTCGCAGAGGTGCAGAAAAAAGAGCTAGATGGACATTTCACAAAATAAATGCGAATAACCTCAAAGATTAAATTAATAATTGATCAAAAATATAGGTTCTCTATGTAGGTACTACAAATATTACAGAAATCATTTTTTTAAACTAACTACCTATTATTGTCTAATTTTATAAAAAAAAGAATCTCAGTTTGGGTACAACAATAATTAATAGTATGATACTCGTATTAAATTTATCTCAATTAAAATTGTATGCTAAATTAATTAGTTAGGGTTCGTGGATTTTTTATATTTTACATGTTTTTTACTCATCACTACAAAAAATGTTTTTTTCAACGTCTTTTAAAATTACTAATTTAAGTAATTATCTTAATTATTTATATAATATGAATATTATTATTTTTACTATTAGTGTAAATGCCGAATCAGATAATAATTTAATATTGTTAATTTATTACAGTATGTAATGTAAACAAGACCGTGAAACGTATTGCCATTGGCGAGCCAAAAGTCCGAGGACAATTAAAAGGCCGTCCGACTTGTCTATGCTCTGATAACGAACGAATGATATCAACGAACGAATAAAAAAATCGAGCTGTCAAAAGTTGCGATTATCGGAATGTTTTCCGATAATCCTAAAATGTTGTGTTATTTATATGTAGACTTGCATAAAATAATATAACAGTAAAAACAACACACATTTTATGTTTTCTTTTATGAATTTCATAAACGTTTTTAGTAATAGGTTGTACGTAATTGAAGGAAAAGATTTTTATGTTATCGTTTGACTGGGTGTGTATTATAGATTATCATTTTCAATCATTCACATTGATCGACATCGGTCGTTTTTAGTAATAAGTTGTATGTAATTGATATATCATTGAAGGAAACGTCTTATTCTGTCATATGTATGTTACCATTGATTATTATTGTGAATTTTTGAACACAAAAAATACATTTATTGTAAACAACTGAAGTCTGTCTTATTATTTAATTCTGATACTGAAAATAATATGTAATAAGCACTATACAAGTCTGAAGTATATCTTGTTATTATTGCAAAGTTGAAAATGTATATAAAAGACACTACAATTTATTTAACTCAGCAATAAAGTAGAGATAGAGGGTTTGAATCTCATAAGGTAAGGTTAAATATATCTTTGAAGTGCGCTTAGACCAAGAGTATATGCCTAACAGCTACCTACAACTGATGGTTTGGAAGGTGCAGTTAAGTTAAGTTACAGCTGATAGTTAAAATGAAATATTATCTTAAAGGCACTAGAAGCTTGCTTAGGAGACTCACATTGCATCATTGAGCCATTTTTTAGATACACTAAATGGGCGTAAGGGATGAAATAATAGAGAAATTCCATTCTAATAGTACAATCTATTCTGGAGAGCCAGATAGAAAGAACAATACTATCCTACTAAATTTAACATAATAAGAAGCTACTAAATAAGTTATTTCTGTAAAAGAAAAAATCTGTCCAAAATAGATTTTATACTGACAAATTGATATTTATACTTACCATTAATTATTTAAATAATTCCCGAAAATTATTTAAATAATTCCCTATCATAATTTAAATACTTCCATTGTTATATTATAATACTTACCAATAATCATTTTTTACTTGCTGCTCATATTAAATAGTTCCCACCTTTTTAATAAAATACTTGCACGATTTTTTATTAAAATACTTGCTGTTAATGCATAATATATATTATACTTACCCAATAATTTGAAGCCAATTCATAGTCTATAATCTAAGGTCTTGGGTATAATGTTCATCAGATTATTTTTTAAAGTACAGAGTAAGTGTAAAAATTAAAAGAATGATTGTCGTGATTTTGGCGCATGCGGAATTTTGGGTACGCGAAAGAATATAAGTAATAAGAAATATTGAATTTAATGAAAAGCCACTCTATTTTACAACGTTGTTATAACCTCGTATTCTTGTTTGTCCGGTATAAATCTTGCAATCGATTTTTAATTAACTTCCCGACTAGCTCGACATTTGAAACTTTAAGATTATATCAGCACACGATGCCAATGCATTTTTTAATACTTCTAGACATCTTTAAGTAGAATTGAATTCATTTTCAGTTAATTCTGTTTTATATGAAAAGTTATTTCGACACCATTATTGGTTGGTCTGGGGTCCTAGCAACTAAATTATTAATATATACCTGCGTTACTATGGAAATCAATATGATATGTCAAAATGACATTTCAGTATTATTTCTAACAAGTACAAATTTTTTTGATTGTTTAAGCTAGTCAAGTCAAGTTTATATGATTCAACAGAAAATTTAAGAACGTTGTAAATAAAAAGTGCTTTTTATCTTGTAATTATTTAATTATAAATTGTCAAAAAATATTTCACAGTGAATGTTTTTTCCTAATATAAAGTGGCGCATGGAGATAACCAGATTGACTCCAGACCATTGGATTTCTCAGTTCGTAACCGGACACGGTGGTTTTGCCTCCAAGCTCTGTCAGCTTGGCCTAATAGAATCTCCGACTTGCTTATGTAGCGAATTGCAGAATGCCCATCACATCCTCTAGGAGTGTCCCCATATGTCGGTTGAAAGGGAAGAGCTTTTCAAGTCGGTCCGACCCTCAGTTTGACCGGTCGGCCATTGTAACTTGGTATCTACGAAGGAAAATTTCTCAGCATGCGGCTTTGCGGCATTCTCATTGAGAATTGACCGTAATATATCATATCGAAGTAGGGATCACGCACACTCTAGTGCACGCCAACCAAGGTCTTAGTAAGTTGCTCCTGAGACACTTTTACAAATAATGAAGAGCGCCAAACGTTCGTTACGCCACGGTATACGCCTGCATAACGGATGTCGAGACGTGGCGGGTGATGGAAGGAAAAGCAAGTGCATGATTTTTTTTTAATGAAAATTAAGTTTTTGTGTAATCATCTAACAGGTAATTACGATGATTGATAGCATTGTAGGAAACGGACTTATCCATCTTCTATATTTTAAAAAACTACTCTGTTGGACAAAAATGGGAAAGAAAGCTTAAAAAAAGCTGTTGATACGGGTTTTATAGGGATCTTTTTAGAAATATGCATAAAAAATGGTTGACTTCGATTCAGTAGTTGGAAAATTCGTAATACGGCAAAAATTAGGTTGGTAGACATGTCGGTCCAATTCGGGTATATTCATGCTGGCAGTTACGCCCAAACCTAAGCGGATAAGACCAGCAACGTCCCGTGGGGGTAGGTAGAATGAGCGTCGCTTGGGGGCGGCAGTTACTTGAAGGGCGGCAAATCGAGGAGAATCATTAGGTATATATAGAAATAGGTACCCAAACTTAGTAATAACGGAAATATCTTTCAATTAAAAAATTCAGCTCACTGCATGGAAATATAATGTATTAATTGACATAGAAGGTTTAACAGGACTGTAATTTTTTGTTGGGTACGCGATGTCTAGTTTACTTCCGTTGTCCTTAGACGTCACCTCATTGATGACTTGCAATGACTCGTGCAGATTTGCGAATTATATTTAAATTAAAGGTAGGTACATACTTACCTAATTAATTTATACAAATATTTTTGCCGGTCACTCGCAAGTTTTGAAAGTTGTCAGGTGTAATTTTAAATTTATCTGAAACCGTGGACTCGTAATATTATCAATTGAATTAAAGATGGCATTTATATTAGATTTAGCGGTACCTATTATATTTTGTTAGTAATGTTTGAATGCAACACATTTCTTAGATATTGGAATAGATTATGAATTAGATATTATAAAAATAGAGCGGCATTTTGTTTAGGGACGTCACTGGATAAGACCGAATACAAGAATTTTGTATTGACACGTCAGACATATCAAGATAACCTACAATTTTATTAGTCATGACTAGGGAGCGGATTTATATTCAGCAAAAATCATGATTATTTGCATTCACGTATGCACTTAAAATCAATAAAATATGCACTAAAACCGAAGAAATATGCAGTTTAAAATTGACACTTTTTTGTGGGAAAAAATTGTAAATACCCACTTTACCCAATATTACTGACAAAAAATCGAATAACAAGTTAATAATTTTTCAACATGAGCACAAACAACGAATATGAAGTTAATCAATTACAATTTTCAAAATAGTTTTTTCACAAGTACAAAAATAATTGAATAATAAATGCAATGTAAACCAAACATAACTTAAAAAACGAAAACGACACACTTAACTATTCCTACATACTATTTTCTGTTTTTTGTCCGAAAAAAAAATTAGAATATTTTTTTCAATATTATGCTCTGGCATTAAATTTTTCCGCATAGGTAGGTATCTGTCAGTAATTTGTTTATATGTGAAAAACGACCTCTCAACGTCCACAGAGGTGATTGGGCAAACTTTAAATAAAATTTCCCGAGTTGACTTCACTTTTTCTGATAAATCCACAGCGTGTATCTAAACTATCTACCTTCCTAACTTAGTTACCTATATTTCGATAAAATATTAAAAAAAAGTAAAATTATAAATTCAAAAGCTCTAAAATATGCATTTATTTATGAAATATGCACTTATGTCTCAAATATCCTCCAACGTCTCAAATATGCATTTATATGAGCAATAAAATTTTATTTTTGGATTCTGTGCCTTTTGAAATAGATTTCTGTGCAACTCTCATAACTGTGCATACAAAGCATGCACTAGCATATAAATCCGGGCCCTAGTCTTGACATTGCGATTGCAGCACAAAATATTGCAGTTCCGTGTCATAACAAAAATTAGTACATATAACCGCGATTGTACTCTGTAATCCAGTGGCAAAGACTGGCGAAGAAGGCGATTATTTAAACCTACCTTCTTAAGAAAAATATTTTTTAATTGCATATTGACATATTTATATACTTAATCACTTCATTATTTTATGTTATATAAAAATAATTTATTTTGCCAACGAGAGATGTCGTATATGTAGAAATGTATTACAGTATTACACAGTTTACAAAACAATCTGCAGAGGTATTAAAGAAGCCACAGCGCGCCGTAAATTAAATAATAAACGCCGCGACGTCACGACGTAAATAAATTTCCGATTATGTGTGAAATAATTCTGAATTTTTTTTCGTATGGACTTTACGTCTCGTAACCTCAGCAAGTCTACTGATTTGTACGAAATAAGGTAAGCTCCTATCGCAGAGCCTAAAACATTCGCGCATAATATTGTTGTCACGACTGCGCACTTTGTCCAAAATCATTAATAATTAGATAATTTCAACGGCGTTTAATCGAATATTAATAAATAAGTAAGTATAGATTGTTTTTAAAAATAAAAATAAATTTTATCTAATGATTTTTGATGGGTAAACATGTTTTGAAAAATACGTAATTTAAACACATCGCTCATTTTTATGTCGTCAATGAGTTTTTGAAGTTTCATTGAATTAGTGTGTCGTTGTCATTTATTAGTGTGAAACTATTCATTAGTAGTAAATATCGTACTATTCTCGTAAGTGTACCTGACAAGTGTGTTCTTTTTATCAGATCTCCACAGCCTACCTCTTTCCAAAAGTCACCCTTCGCCACTGCTGTAATCTTATGTGACTCTTCTGACCTATATACATTACCTAGCCATCTAGGGTGGCCCAATTTAATGGACGTCGTGCGAACTCTGGTACCAAGTGTCCATATTCTTATTATATGTGTTAGTAGCGAAGGGCGGAGGTAGGCTGGTAAGAAGAAAAATAGTGCAACTTTGTTAGTCATACGTTTTTGTGTTTATTGAACTAAAACTATAATACAGATGGTGTTGGTAAGTTTTTAAAAATCAAATAAACCCTGCCTAAAGTAAACCATAATAGTTTTGGTATACTTTTGGCAATAAGACAACATTGTGCATAATTTTTCATTCTTACTTATTTGTTTTTGTTGGATTAATACATAATAATATTACACATTTGTTGGTTTTTTTTTTAATTCATTAAGCCCTGCCTTAACCAATCTAAAATAGATAAACGATTCTATCTATAAAATATCCAAAATTATGTATGATCTTTTAATGGCATAATTTTAAATATTTTGTAGATAAAAGAGAATTTTTTGATTATTATCTATTATGGCTTGGTTTTCACTGGGTTTAATTGAATTTAAAAAAACTTACCAACAGCATCTGTAAATTGTAGTCTTATTTTAATGAAAACAAATACCTACGTATGACTGACAAAGTTTAGTGTTCACTATTTATGACGGATCTTAACAGCCTACCTTCACCCTTCGCCAATGAATTGGTTTCACTGCGACTGTGTACCATTGGTAGATCCAAAATAGCGTGCAGTATGTTTCGCTCAAACGAAACCAACACTTTTGGCCATTGTCATTACATGGCAACTGAACTTATTAGTATTTTTTACAAGATACATTACTACTGTGTTCTTAATAGAATAATATCTTCATCAGCATCGTATTTTTCTGTGAATGGAAGTGTTCATAAGGTAACTATTCTTCAATATTAATAATTGATCTGTCTAACAAACCTGTAGTGTAAAATAATAATAAAAAACAATAAATAACTTATTTTTATTAATAAATAATTTATTTAAACAATAATATATTGTTAAATTAATTAAATATTATCTCACAAAGATGTCATAGTGTCGTCATTTATGTTATGTATGTTGTTTAGTAGACTTTCCATTCTTCATTAGTTCTGAAAAAGAAGGAATATGTTTCAGTTAACTATTATTTTAATAAACTTTTTTTTTATTCAAAGAATAAGACACAAGATTTCAGAATGTAACATTATATTATAATATATTGAATATAGATCATTTGAAAACATCTCATGCATATTATACACACTAGAAAAAATCATTTTGTAGAAAAAATACGACAACCGACGGGACTTGAACCTGTATCTGCTGGATTCGCGCACATATATTTTTCCAAATAAACTACGGGCGTGTTAGTTAATAATGACATTTTTTTGACTAAAAGTTGTTACAAGTTACGATAATTTTCTAGTGTGTATGCATAAAATGTTTTCAAATTATGTATATTCAATATAACTATTATTTTTTATTCAACAAATAATTTTCAATATTTAAGAATGTAACATTATTTTTATTGAACATACATAATTTAAAAATACTTGTGAGAAACATAATATAACCAATATAATGTAAATATGTCGTAAAAAACTTAAAATTATTGTTTTAAAAATGATTGAGAACAAACTTTATTATAAAAAAAATAAGTACTATTTTATATTAATATTATATTAATAATCATATACTTTCATAAAAAATACTTCTGAGAAATATAATATAACCAACAGAAAAACCGCAAACACCCAGGATTTGTGCCCACGTGCACTGACCACTATGCTACAGGAATTTTATCTAATTGCGAAAAATTTATTTAAATTAATTTATTAGACTGAATGACAATATACTCATATTATTATTAATATTAAAAGTTGTTTGAAGAACACATTTACAACGAAATTAAAAACTAAACAAGTATTTTATATGTTAAGATCACATCGCATTTAAAATACTTTTACTAGTTTATTCACAACAATAAAGTTTAGTACCTATATGAAAAGTCGTATTTCAAGTTTGATGCTATTACAATAATGAAATCTTCAATTTTAAAATAATAGCATAGCTTATACATGATTTTATAATATTGTTTTCGATAGAAAATTGTAAGTAATGATGATAATAATAGCGACATAATACAGTGTGATTTTCCATATAATAATTATGTAAGTATATTATTATAATATATACGTATTTTTGTATTGTCAAGTAAATAACATATACATTATGTAAATCGAAAAATAAATTAAGTTCGGTTACCTAATTATAATTAGAGGTATTAAAAACTTTATGTATGTACGTAATAACGCATCAACAATTTAATATAAATCCATTTACTGTAATGGCGAACTGTTAAATGGATAAGATGCATACAATTCCATATGTATTTAGTCTTTTCATGACTTTATTTTCTTTCAACTTGTATAATATTAAACGTCATGGGTCCTAGGTTCGAATCCTGGGTCTGGCTTGGATAATTTGTGTATGAGTCAGAGTATAGACCTAATAGGTTAAACATGTGGCTGACATCCATTTCTCGTAGAAACAAAATCTGTTAATACAAAACCTCCAGCCCATGATCTTATTAGGATCGCTCATGGTTAAAAAAATATATTATTAAAATACTCACAATATTTCTAATCTTCATTCAGCTTATCCGTCATGGTGGTGGTGGTGGTGATGATCGTCACCATATCCTCCATAGCCTTGTTGACCGTATCCTCCATATCCCTGTTGACCATATCCTCCATAGCCTTGTTGTCCGTATCCCTGTTGACCGTATCCCTGTTGACCGTATCCTCCATAACCCTGTTGACCGTATCCTCCGTAACCCTGTTGACCGTACCCTCCGTAACCCTGTTGACCGTATCCTCCGTAACCCTGTTGACCGTACCCTCCGTAACCCTGTTGGCCGTATCCTCCATATCCCTGTTGCTCATATCCGCCATAACCTCCATATCCTTGTTGTTGTCCATATGCGCTATATTGCGGTTCTGGTATACTCACTGCAAGACCCATCAACATGGTCACCAGGAATAGCTGTAAGACAAAAAAATGTTTTGACTGTGATAAACAATTTTTTTTATTTCTTAATAGCAACCAACATCACTACCTTAGTTATGTTAACAATATACATAATATTAAAAAAAACAATCACTTTTAATTTACCTAAATCTAGTATAATGCTACTAAGAGCTTCTAACGATAGAATATGAACAATGAAATTTAATACATTTTACTAATAATTTACATTTTTAAGTATTTTAAATAATCAATACTTATTAAAAACATAGTGAACTGTTATAAAATATGCGTTCATAGAACAAATTCATTTTATCATTAGATAGAAATGGTTTTCTGATATTTTATAATATCTAAATTAGTTGTTTAATAAAACTTGCTTCAAATATTTCGAAAATACTTTTCAATAAGCATTTATATCTACTACAGAAATGCTGAAGAACATTGACAATTAATGACATTTTCACACTTTGCCAGCCGATAATTTGTAGGATTTAAAAAAATACTTAATTCAGACACAATAATTTTTAAAAAATATTTGATAATAATAAAGGTATATAGCTAGGTACTAATGATTGTTGATGAAATTCAATAAATATATTTATTTTGTAAATACGTTGGTAAGTAAACTCGTCACGTTATAATAAAATATATGTTTCAAATCAATGTCAAATTTAATATTTCAATATAATAATGGAACACTTCATTAATTTTATAAATATTTTATCTAAAGTAATAATTATTATGTCCTTCTAAGTGGACAAAACCGGTTCAGATTTTTAGTAAATTATTTATATTAAGGATTTTATTATATTAGTAAATAAACGAATACTTAATAATATATTATATGGCCTTCTGGTCGAGCAAAACTGATTATGATCGTAATTGAAATAGGTTTGTAGATTAGGAAAAGTGAGTTGGGATGTAATTCCCAACCAGGGTTCCGCAATAATTTGCAAAAGTTTATGAAAAACTATTATCATGAACCTTTTTGTTCATTGATAAAATAAAAAAGAGGTTAATTTTTACATATTTATAAAATGATAAAGTATTTTTAAAAATGAAGCATTGTTAGATGTCGGTCATAAATTATTATCAATTATTATCAATGTACATAGCAAGCTTTTTGTAGCTACAAGGATCAAATGAATAGCAATAGTTGATGAATTGAACTGTTAATAAAAAATGATGCATTGTTAATTACACAATTAATTGCACAAATAAAATTTTCACGCTAACCTTACAATACAGAAATGAGAATAGCATTATTTTATTTTATTTATTGGCCCGGCCGGTGGTTTATTAGCGGACACTTTTGAAAGATACGCTATATTACTTTTAAAATTAGATTTCGGCGACGTCAATAAGTTGTCAATGTGTATGGACGTGTATAACACAATTTCAAAGCAAAAATAAATAATTAATATAAAATTTGATACCTACTATAAAGTATATTCAAGGCTATTTTCTAAAATATATTTACCGCGTTTTCTTTTACAATTAAAATATACTCCAATGTACCTTAATTATATATATATTATACGCCAGTTTGATTTTTAGAAAATGCTTTAACATTGAATAAAACAGGTTGAAAATCACTGAATATAAACAGACGAAACGGATTCTAATCTTTATCAAATTATGTAGATTAACTAATTATTGTTGCTGCCAAAAGTTGGTAAGTCAATAATTTAGATATTTAGAATAAAATTAAAAACGGATTATGACGTCTCTATACATAAACATGTATGCTATAAAAAATATTCAAGGTCATCCAATACGATGCATATAAAGCACAAAAAAATTAGCATTATGCCTGTTTTTAGGGGACATGTTAAACTTTCAACATAATTGTAATTACCCCACAATATGATTTCGACACTTACCAACTTTTGACAGTAACACACGATATGCTTTAATTAATTATTAGTGAATATAATATTATACTACTTAAGTCTTTCTAAGCAAACGAAATCGATGCCTATCAATGTTTCCTAATGTAATATGTAACTTATCACTAATATATTGTGTAATTATATTTTAATTAATAATGAATATCTTTTGTTTATTTAATTTATTATAGTGTTTTTAATCGTGTCATATTATAATTAAATTTATTCATGTTATCTCACCGTCATTATTAAGGTTTTCATGATTTTATAATGTTTTATATAATTTTCCTATGTGTAAATCACTAAACGAAAATCTATCACAGTTTGAAGGCGTTGGCAAGGATTTTTCTGTTTTATACTAAGATACGAAAAATTGCTCCGAGCGTCATAGATTTTATTCGGTCACCATTTTTTTCTCACCACGATGAAAACCCACCAATCACCTCTAATGTCTTCTAATATTCAACAATAACATGGTAATTTGATTATATTATAAATACATTTATACCATGATGCAAAAAAAACAGTGGAAGTTTTATATTATTTTTATTTAGACAAACTTTGAGATAAACGTAGTGCAAACGATGTTTAATGGGTTATAGTAAAAGATATTGGACGCATGTGATAATTTTTGAAGATGTCCATCAAGCGGTTAACCTTTTTGATATAACTATTGGGAGGAAATATGACTTGAGGGGGAGAGGTATAGAAATTTATTATCAAATTACATTTTTTTTTAATCACCGAATAATTCGTATGAATGTAACATTATTGTGTGTGTGGAAGTATTTTCAAAATGATGTATGTTTAATAATTAGAATGTTACATTTTTAAATCTTGTGAATTATTCGTTGAATAAAAAAATAGTAAGTTAAAAAAAATACTGGAGTGATCCGTGTCAGTTAGTAATTAAAGTGAATTAAAGTTATTTAAAATACAGAAGCCGATCGCCAATTAGTAGTCTTGCTTATACTGACAACGGTACACACGGCTTTCCGTGACTCTACCAGTGTACAGTGAGCTATTGTGGTGACGTAGGTACGAGCTCAGGTTTCGCTATAGTTTCGCCTTCAACAACACAACGAACCCTTACGAATTTATTTATTAAGGAAGTACCTACTTATAACCTTATAAATTGGCGCCCAACGTGGGGCTGAAAGTGAAAATGGCGACCGGAATTCTGACAAACGAACAGTTGAAGGATTTGATAAAAGAACTGACAAAAAACGCAAAACATAGAAGTTTTTTGCAGTGCACAGCAAGATACGATGGGACCAACAATAGCAGCCAAGTGGAAGCATTCGTCGCAACTGCGACTGTGTTCAGGACGATTGAACACATCAACAAGTATAATTCACTGATTGGATTACAGTTTCTATTGGAGAAACATGCTGCTACATGGTGGATGGGAGTTAAAGATACCATCACTTCCTGGGAAGATGCAATGGCGGGGCTTAGGCACGCTTTTGCTCCCAAAAGGCACGCGTACAAGGTATACACAGAGTTATGCACGATCAGGCAAACTGACTGATCTATACATCAACCAGAAAAAAGCTCTGTTAGCAGAACTCCCGGCCCCGGCATACGCGGAATCAGTGCAGATCGACATAATATTTGGTCAACTGCACATACAAATACGCGATGGAATGCCGCAAAACACTATCAAAAAGTTCGACGATCTCATCAAAAGAGCTCGAGAAATTGAGGACAAGCTGAGAGAAAAATCATACAAAATGCAACCGGATGAGAATCCTCACACGCCAGCTCCATTCTGTTCGTTGTGCTACAGGAAGGGACATCAAGCTGATACATGCCGGAAAAAGGTACAGCATAACAGTAACCCAACCGAACAGAACATCGAGATACGCATTAGAAGGCCTTATTAGAATCGGACATGGTCGATTTTTTTTAGATATTTTATGGATAGAAGAAGATTTTTTATCGATTACGGTTTGCTTTAGGCAAGACTTAATTTATTTAAAAAAATCTAACCAACACCATTTGTAATATGTATTCTTAATTCAATGAAAACAAATAAATATGACTGATAAAGTGTGCACTAATTTTGTTAAATCGCCCATAGCATACTTAAACCATCACCAGCACCATCTGCAAATTTTATTATTAGTACAATGAAAACAAATATGTATAACTGATAAAGTTTAATGTGCACTATTTACCTACCTCTCTAACTACATCTCTCGCCACTGCAAGGGGGAAAGAACTGACAGGACTCTAGACTGGGGTTCCGTAATTAGAAAATGGCAGCTTGGCAGTTTGGCCAGCTAAGTGTTATAAACAGAATACAAAAATGATTTCATAAAATATTGATTTTTGTTTCGTCCATTTAACTAATATTTTATTAGGCACACTGCATTATCACTGTGGCTCATTTCATATGCTGAGATATAATATAATATTATGTTCAATTGGTATATTATTGATTAACCGATCCCCAAGGGATCGGGCCCATCATAAAATGATGACATGTTATGTACAATCTTATCCATGTATGTATTTGCTATGAAAAATAATTATAAAAGTTGTTTATTGGTCAAAAAGAATTTTAAATAAAACATGTTACGAATAATATTAAAACAACTAAAAAAACTAGATTTGAAGAATTTCGTATTTATAAAATTATTGCATAACATCTCATAATAAAAATATGCGCAAAATTGGTCATAACATCCGCTTAATACTCCTCTTCTCGTACCATTCCCTATTAGCGGTCGACCATCATCGATAGCGCGTCTTTTTGACGCAAATGACGCAACCGATTCATCAGACAATTTAAAAGGGGCCTCCGAAGAGATAAAACAAGTTTCAATGTTATTAAACCTACATAATTTTGAAAGCACTTCTAAGAAAATATATTATAACCAATAGAAAAAATCTTTTCGAAAAAAGTAAGACACCCCGCAGGAATCGAACCTATATCTCTCGGGTATCACGCCCACACACATAGACCGCTATGCTAAAGGAGTCATGCTTTCCAAATTGAGCTACTATTGGTGATCGGTTTTTGTATTTTAAATCAAAGTAGGCATTACTTTAATTACTAACAGACGTCACGGATCACTCCAAGATTTTTTGTTGTAACTTACTTGAACTTGCTAATATGTAATTTTTAATTAACTATTTTTTTATTCAACGAATAATTCAGAAGATTTAAGAATGTAACATTCTAATTATTGAACATACAAAATTGTGAATTATTCGTTGAATAAAAAAAATAGTTAATTACGATGTAATTAATTTAAATAATTTAAAAAGAAGCGAATTTCTCACAAACTGGGTGTTGTATAATATTACCCAAAGCATAACAAAATTCCTACATTTTTATAATTTGGTAAATAAATATTTTTTATAATATATAAAACTAGTGACGTTACGTGTGCGTAGGTAAGTCGTGCATTGCGTAGCGTAGCGTAGAACTTACAAAATATATAACACACCTTTTTGATGATAGATTCCGTCGTTGCGAGATTTTGTAGAAATGTCCAATTCTAATAAGACCAAAATGGGTCTCCACAGAGTGGAGGTTTGTGTTAACAGATTTTTTAAATGGAAAAAAGATGTTAGGGACATGCTTATCATATTAGGTTTATACTCTGACTCCAAACACAATTTAAAAAAAACAATATAATATGCATTTGCCAGACCCTTGATTCGTAACTGGGACCCCACAACATTTTAAACCGACGCAAAAGTCGCTTGCCATCATGGACGAATATCCCATTCAGTGAGTTATATATCAGCCAATTGTCTTTACAAATGTATATTTTGCTTTCTGACTTACTTATTCTTTCTTATTTTTGACCATGTCCGATCCTAATAAGTTCATATGGGCCTCCACAGAGTGGATGTTTGTATTTACAGATTTTTTAAAGAGTAACGAATGTTAGCCACTTGCTGAACCTATTAAGTCCATACTCTGACTCCAAACACAGATTTAAAAAAGTAATATATGTATTTTCCTGACCCCGCATTCGAAGCTGGGACCCCACAACATTTTAAGCCGACGCGTAAGTCGCTCGGCTATCATGAACAAATATCCCATTCAGAGAGTTATATACCACTCAATTGTATATTTGGATCTAGGGCGATTCAGCGCTAGGAGAACTGGGCATTAAATTACTAAAATACTAAATCATGGGTCATTGAAAAATATATTATATATAATGCTTGGTGAGAATTTAAATATTCACACGTAAATAATGATTTCATTATGCATAATATGTTTACGCTCCAACGAGAAGATAATATGTAGTTCTTCTATTTTTATGTAAAGCGTCAAGCCTAATAATTCTTAATCCACAATAAAAAAAACATTATGTTAAGAACAAATGAATTAAATTAAAACTTCTATGTAGTAGATAGAAACTTATTGAAATTCCTCGTCTACTTTATATATGAAATCGTAATGAACGTCTATTTATTTCATTTGACAGTGCGGCGCCCACTTGTCCTGGCGTCCAGTTGTCCCAGTGCCGTATATTTTACTTTGCGACTAACTTAATATAACCATTCACTTATAAATACTACCAGTTGCTAAATAGTCATCAGGTAAATAATTATTAGTTTATTCCCGTGTTAAAGATACTATAATAATTACAAGATAAAAGTCACTTTTTATATACCACGTTTTTAATTCTGTTGAATCATATAAACTTGACAATTCTATGTATTAATAATTTAGGACAAATAAGGCAATTGTCAACAAATCATTTTTTTGCTATTTTGCAACAAACAAACAAATATAGAATACTGAAATGTCAGTTATATTTCCATAGTGACGCACGTATATATTAATAATTTAGTTGCTAGGACCACCCCCTTACCAACCAATAATAGTGGATTGGATTAGGGATTTATTTCTAAATAACTTTTCGTACAAAACAGAATTAACTGAAAATGAATTCAATTCTACTTAAAGATGGCTAGAAGTTTTATAAGAATGCATTGGCATCGTGTTCTGATATATTATATTCTAAAAGTTTAAAATGTCTAGCTAATCGGGAAGCTAGTTAAAAAATCGATTGCAAGATTTGTACTGGACAAACAAGAATACGAGCTAAGAAAAACGTGGTAAAAATACTAATGACGTTTCTATTCTGTTTTGTAAGAATCGATATTATGACATGTATTTATTCTCAAATTATTATAGCTAAGGTTTTAATTAAATATTATTATGTATCACGCATGACAATTTCAACAACGATATTTTTTGACGTGAATTTAATTGAATGTGTAAAAAAACGTAAAATTTAAAAATATGACCTTTATAAATCATGACCTGTTGTTAGACAAGCCAAGGTCAAGAATGTTTTCAGAATATATTTTACAATGTCAATGATATTAAGTAATTTGACGTTTATATTTTTTTTACTGTTTTCATGCCTAGCCAGCATACATCCGTAAATAAACAAAAATGGTTAAAAACTGTTTACAAACATTTGATATATTTCATAGAAAATCATAGAACAGATTAATAAGATCGAAATGCAAAAGCCAGTTTCAATAGATTAAGGCTTTGTAACCAGTTTTGATCTATATGATTAGTCCTAAAATATTACTAATATTGCACGCACGTTTCATTTATGCGACAAACTTTAATACAGATATAACTGATGAAAATCTTGAAAATTATATCTTCTTACAGTCTCACCCAGAACTACTTCTATTTGTTTATGTTCCCTAATAGAAATACTCATTCGCTTATTTTCCGCTGCGGATAGAGAACATCTCTGGCGAAAGGTGGATGTAGGCTGTCGAAATCCGCCACAAATATTGCACAGTAAACTTTGTCAGTCATACCTATTTGTTGTCATTGAAATAAGACAACAATTATTTACAGATAATGTTGTTTAGTTTTTAAAATTCAATTAAACACTGCCAAAACTAAGCTTTAATTGGTAATAGTAAAAAAAAAACTCGTCTATCTATAAAATATCTAAAATGATGCAATTAAATCATACATAACTTTGGATATTTTAACGATAAAATAATATTTTTTATGTATTATAGTTTGGTTCGGCAGGGCTTAATGAATTAAAAAAAATAAACAAACAATATATTGTGTAAAATGTATTCATAATAAAACGAAAACATATCCTAAGTATCAATGAAAAAGTGTGCACAATCTTCTCGTTTCGCCCAAAGTATACCAAAACTAATATGGTTTGATTTAAGCAGGGTTTAATTGATTTTTATCTTCTTCTTCTTTGGCCATATTCGCCCCTTAGTAGGAGCATATGCACACCACGAGGCGCCTCCAAGAATCCCTCTCGCTCACCAGTCTTCTTGCATTGTTCCAGGTGAAATCAGCATCCCGTAGAATCCCTTCGGAATCCGGTTGGCTTGGAGAACAGGCAAGCCAGGTTGAAATTCTCTTCTGGCATCCGCAGCATGCGACCGAGCCAGGTCTAATGCTGCCTCTTCACTCTCAGCGTGATGAGAGGCTGCTTGGTGCGTTCTGTTATCTCATCGTTGGTCCTAAAATGCGTCGCAAACATATGTTTTCGAAGTTCATTATACGGTTGGCCTGAGCCTTTTTTAATAACGTTGATTTTTTAGTGTATGAATCTAATAAGTTAAGAAGGTGGCTAACACCCATTTATCGTAAACACAAAAATCTGTTAATACAACCTCCATCCTGTGGATGTACATATGCTTTTCTTAGGATTGGACACGGTAAAAAAATATTGTACGTGTACTTTGTATAAATTGGGAATATCTTATTGAGACGGATCAAATAGATGAAATATGTGAAATAAAGGTATTACATTATTGTGTTTTATTTTAAATAATATGTACAATATCTTTATACCAATAATAATTATTGACAGTTAACAACATTAAAGAAAAAAATACATGTTTAAATAATATGACCTAGATACTAGGTAGTGTTAGGTGAGACAAGGTCAATTATGTTTTTAAAGTTTACAATATCAATGCTATTAACAAAATACTATTGACGTTTGCGGTTTTTCACTGTTTTTAGAGTGACACATATTTCATATTATTTTCCCTAAATAAATAATCGTTAAATTTAATGCTCTTTCAATGGAATAATGATACATCATGTATTTATCATTCGTGTTGTGCAATATCTTCTTCTTCTTGATTATATCTTCTATACCTTATCAGTCTTATCACACTTCAGCTTTTGATGGACATAACAAGCACATTGACGTGCTGTTCTCCCGTTTTCAGATATTTCTACGTATGCAGATCGCCGTATCACACTTCACCGCGAAATATTGTATCGGAAATATAATAATATGGTTGTATATTAACGACCGTCCTACCTCTTATGGTTGTATAGTACTGACATAAAATTCATGTCTACATAAAACACGATTCTTGTCAGTTTACAGGAAGTCAGCGGCAAAAAATAAATTGAAAATAGCCAATATACTAGATTAGATAATCGGACAAAACAGAACATGACAAAACAGAACAGCCAGGGGAAAAATAAGACATTAATTTTTGTGGAATCTATTTAGGTTAGGTTAGGTAAGGTTAGGTCATTATTTCGTTGTACCTAGTCACCCAATCATTTTGAACATATATTGATTAAGATGAGGATATCCTAAGCTTGTCGGCAAAGTCCCGTTTATTTCAGGCTTTCTAGGATTCAGCGATTAGGAATGCAGAAATTAGGCAAAGTCCCGTTTATTTCAGGCTTTCTAGGATCCAGCAATTAGGAATGCAGAAATTAGGTATATAATTTGATTTATTATGGAGTATTGAAAATCTGTGCTAATAAAAATCTATCAACATGATAGAGATAGAACAATTTCAATATTAAATTTTATTTATATTTTTCCTGAAAGGTCATAGTTATATTTATCGTTGTTCTGTTTTGAAGAAAGCTCACGCCGAACAATTACTGTGCTAGGATGAACTGAAATACGTACAATTTACATGTAACCCTGTTTTTCATAGTATCCATGTATCGCGACGATTTATCGTGTAGCTTAGATACAATGTAGCTTGAATGAAACATCACCAAAGGATGCTATTTTTTTTTTAATATACAATTTTTTAAAACACTAACCCTACAAAGAGATTAAAAAAATCGAAATAAGACTAACAAATGAATATTATTATAAGGGATACATCCATCTATAAAACGTTATCGTTAAATACACGAGGACTTGTAATTGCGAATTGCATTGGCGTCGACTTAATACAATACTTTCAAGTTATTACATATTTTGAGTACTAATAATTCATGCAGACATTAAGTTCCAATATCTCGAAAAGTAAATCGACTGAACCCATGTTTTTTGTATATTTTTATATCCAGAAACTCTCTGCGAGGATTGTTTTAGTGAAAATTTTATTATTATTATTATTATATTAACAAAAAAAATATATATGAAGATCTGGACCGCCCCAAATAGAATAATTAATTAAATGTATTGTGACCGTATTAACATTGGTGTGCCGAATTTTAAGTTGGAAAAAGAGGCGAAAATAACCGTAATAAATAAATAATTATAACGTGTTTAAGTAATTTATACAATAATATTATTTTCAAACACATCATTTTAAGCACGTATGACATCTGCTCAGGGTCCATTTAATTTCGGGTGTTTTTTTTTTACTAAACTTGATTTGTGTATTTTTAAGTTCACTCTTTATGTGGAAAATACTGCTTATTAATTTTTCAGTTAGGTCACCTTCTCATTGTGGCAAATAAATAGAAGATTTAAATTTAATTATGAACACGTTTATCAGTTTGAAAACAATTTTTAACTTATATATGTTACTGTTGAACTACTGTTGGATAAACTGTGTTATACAAGGTAGGAGTTACCTAAGTTAATTCAACCAACTGTTGCATCCATCCATCTGACGTCACTGGAAAGACGAATTTTGTTTTAACATGGAACATGTTTTACTCATGATCTCCGATGCAAAAGCGTTATGAAAAATACATGCAGAATAATTATCGACGCGCAGCACGCCCGCGGCCCGCGTCCCTCTCCGATTACCTACGCGCGCCGATTATTTTCATTTTACGTTCAGTAGCCTACATTCTGTGCGACGTATTGTTCAACTGTTATAATTACTTCTTTAGTTTTATAATTGTAATGACATCATTTTCAGAAAAGTAAAATTGTTTGAATCCTTTGGATTCGGTTACTTTGACAAATAAGTTTTCTTTCGAATTTGAACAACAAACATTAACAAAATTAGTAGGCAAAACATGTTCCATGTTTAATGGATTTAGCCGACAGGGTTTAAGTAATCATCATCTGAGGGGCCCAGGAGTTTTAGAAAATTTATG
Organism: Rhyacophila brunnea; assembly: GCF_057557595.1. NCBI lineage: Eukaryota > Metazoa > Arthropoda > Insecta > Trichoptera > Rhyacophilidae > Rhyacophila > Rhyacophila brunnea. The sequence goes on along the minus strand of NW_028232816.1, from coordinate 8,562,549 downwards.
ATGTCATATGTATCGTTCCCCTAAGTTGTGGCCATACAAGAATTATTTATATTTTTGCGGATGACCCAATCGACGATCGGTGACAATTGGGTCTACGATTACTAAGAACGTATGGTGAGAAAAATATGAACTATTCATTATGGCTGCGACTTCCGGGAACGATTCAAAATGACATTTCACGATCAATGCAAACCGTACGCCGGCTCTCACATCAAAACTCGTCTTGCCTGCAACGTGTTGAATACGTTGATGTGACGTCATCGTTATTCACAAAACACACGTTGCCAAATGGATCTCCACAGACTCATCGAATGCGACTGTTTAGTTTGAAAAAAAATCTGCTGTTGCAATTGACAAGTCACACGCTTCTCGGGCTACAAGTCGAAGACACCTGGACACATACAAACACCTACGAATTGGTCATTCCTATAGCGGCTCACCGATCGCCGCATCTAAATATCTATGCGTTTCGAAGACATGCGACTTTTGCGAGGTAGACGTGCGTGGTATTCATATGCGACTTAATGCGATTTAATTTATGGCTGTGCGGCTTATAAAAAATTGACAGGAAACGTGGTTGAAGAGCCTCCGTGAGAGGTACGAGTGCGGCTCCATCAAACCATTTCGGGTAGCATATGATAGAGCAAAGATTGCTCTTACGGTGATCGATCTTTGATAGAAGATAGCAAGAGAAGAAGAAGAGATCATAACATTACTTATCAATTCAATAAAAAAAAATTATCAGCTTAATACATATTTTTTTAAATTTCTGATCTCTTTTTCAATATATATATTTTTTTGTAAACTTTCATTAGTTATTGTTTTATTTATTATTTTCCTTTTTTAGAAAAACCCTACACTGAAAACATATCCGTAAAGATTGTAGGTACACAAATATTACAACGAAATGTGTTTTTACTATTATATATTTCGGAAAATACGCGGGGCGTTTATTATTTAACCTAACTTATAATAAAAAAATAATGATCCCATTAAAACATCAAGTTGAGGTAATGCATTAAATTGTAGGTTTAACTAAGTGTGTTTTCAACATAGCAAGCGTATCTCTGTGTGAGACTACTAAGAAATTGTTAGATTTTTTTGTAATAGTATTCAGTGATATAATGGCTTGCAAAGGAAGTAAAAAAGCCGAGAGAGATTAATGAATACATGGCAATATGCTCATTTAAACTATGTAGACAAACTTTGTCATACTGGGTGACTCACGAAAACAACATCCGAAGATATAGTAAGAATAAACGTTTATTTTAATCAGATAGCTATATAGCCAAAAGTTTCTTGAATGGTATAAAGCAATAAGCATATTTTGTGAAATATTCAACTTGTACAGGGTTGGTGCGATATGTGTCTCATAAATACTGAAACCATTTCATAAAAACACCATATGCCACTACTGCTAGGAGAACTTCGAGTCGCTGGGTGAATCGAGTATTTTTTTAATATTGTCCCATGACTAAAATGAGCTGATATGAGTGTAAATAAAGCATAGCAGTGAAAGTATAAGAATTGAGGTTTTTTCATCTCTATAAATTTAAAATGCCAAATCTTAAAACACGAACATGGTAAACATGTGTTTTCTAAGATAAAATAAGACTTTTACTCCTGCAGTATGTTAAACAAGACAATCAGAACAGGATAGCGAGACGCTAATTGAATATCTGCTTTAAGAAGAATCAAGGATTAATTTTTCTAAAAGCTCATATCATGCGTGCTGCTTTTTTACAACGTGATGCTGTCTGTTATACATGTTTACAAAAGCCCTCTAATAAAATTAATTTTCTTCTTTGGCCATGTTTGATCCTAATAGGACCGTAATGGGCTTCCACGGAGTGGAGGTTTGTATTACAGATTTTTTTTACGAGAAGATGTTAGCCACTTGCTCAATCTATCAGTTCCATACTCTGACTTGAAACACAGATTGAAAAACAATACATGTATTTGCCAGACCCAGGATTCGAGACTAGTACCTACAACATTATAAACCGACGCGTAAGCCACTCAGCCATCGTAGACATTTAATGATATATATAAGCTAAACCACCTACTCTACGGTTTTACTCTCCCTTAGATTTATTCTATAATCCGAGTCTTTTTAAAAAATCTTCAAGGATAGCGCTTTTTAATCAAATAGAAAGTCAAAGAGGTTGTGAGCGTATAGTTTTCTGAATATTATAAGCAGATTTTACATGGTCAACATCATTGCAAGAGTAGTGGTCGAAGTGTTTTTAATAATTATTTTTAGTGAGCTATCTCCTTCATCTTCTTCCACCCTGTCACGTCCCAACATTGGGGCATAGGGTAAGCACAAGTTGGCGCCACTTCTCTCGGTCCATCGCCAACTCCTGCGCCTCCCGCCATGTCAGACCTGTAGCACGTAGGTCGCTTTTGTAGCACCGCTGCAGGGTAAGGGAGGGCTGGCCATGGCGACGGAACCCTTGAGGCTTTGCCACAAGGGTACGAAGTGCCGCACTCTTTGGCGGCATCCAGAATACGTGTTCCAGCCACGTAAATCGTCTCTTCGTGATAACTTCAATCACCAAAGGCTGTTGTGTCTGCTCACGAACTCGGGTGTTTGTAACGCGGTCGTACCAATGTACCCCTAAGATTCGGCGGAGACATCGATTCTCAAAGCTTAAAAGCCGAGACTCTTGAAGCTTAGTAAGATGCCATGTCTCACAGCCATACAGGAGCACAGGTAGGACGCACGCGTTAAACAAACGACATTTTGTCCTCACAGAATACAGCCTTGACCTCCATGCGACTCCAAGTTGGTTGAACGCAGAGTCCGCCACACCCATGCGGAGTCCAAATTCAGTAGAAATACCACCATCACCGGCAACCGTGGCACCCAAGTATTTGAATCTGGACACCAGCTCGACGGGCAGACCGGAAACCTGCAGAGGAGTGTCGGCGTCGATACATGCAGCACTGCACATGGATTTGGTCTTAGCCGCATTCAAATGAAGACCCACACGTTTCGAGTTCGCGGCGAGCCTGTTCACGGTTACCTTCTACCTTTCGATCGTTGAGTCAAACACGACTGCGTCGTCTGCATACTCCGAGTCGCACCGTCTTTCTTCGCATAGATCGATTGTGTCATCATGATGTAAGCGTATCCCACTGTCGAGGCAAACCATCTTACGCATTATGAAATCCATCATGATGATAAAAAGAAAGGGCGCAAGTACACATCCTTGCTTGACTCCTGACGTAATTTCAAAGAGGTCAGAGGATGTTCCGGCTGCTCTCACGCGACACTCTGTATTGATGTAGAGAGCACTTATCACGGCTGTCAGTGGTCTATAGGTATTAAAAATTAAAAAATAAATCATTTTCACTATCATCGTTTTCATGCTAAGGTAGATAATTTTATAAACGCTCATCATATATCAACAGCACATATTTTTATATCTATATTATGCAAATTAACCACGAGACATATAAATAATATATGTAATGAACTATGCATTTACTCTTAAAAGTATAATAAAATTTACATATTCAAGCACAACATCTCAAAACCGTCAAATGTACTTTCAGTCACCACTTAATTTTGGGTAATTTTGAATTAAACCCGTTTTATGTATTCTTAATTCTACTGTCAATCTGGAAAATGCTGCATATTTACTTTGTGGTTAATTCACTTTTTTAAAGAATAATTAATACGATTAGAAGGTTTAAATTTAAGATCATGAATAATTATCCGTTTAAAAACAAAATACGTCATATAATATCATGCAGAAATATACAAATATACGCAATTAAGAGTATTTACTTCAAATACAGTGAAACGTGTTTTTTAGTTATTTATAATTAAATACATAATAAATTTTACTTCAGGGTTCCTCCATTCAACTTATCTATACCAAGTCAATCTATAGTACATTACTAAAGCAATAAATTAAAGAAAAATGCCAACTTTGGCCATAAAAAAGGTGTCGTTGGCCATCATGATAACGGCATATCTCATTCGGTACAAAAAATCCTTCAAACACAAGGGCAGTTTAAATCACTTCTTTTAGACACGTTTATAGTATCATGGAAGACGGTCATGGATGTCGACGGCTGTACATACATGACGGGTGGCAGTGGGAACCTATGTAGCCTAATATAATATGGTTTCTCTGAGGTTATAAAGCTACCGCTATTTGATACCGTAAAGCACCATCATTAGAATGCAAGTATAAGTTTTAGCGGTCATGGGTCTCAAACATTCCACATCGAGTTGAATGTTGCTGCAACGACTTCCATTTAGATAGTGAGCTTTCTTTGTAAATTGCTGTCTCCCGTTTATAAATGACATTTCAATTTTATTTATCAGTAAAGATTAAAATTTTCCTTTTCAAGTAACTTACAAGTAAAAAAAACTGGCAAACAGTCACCTGTTTTATGATTTTGCCAAAAAAACTTATACGACAAAAATGTTTTAGCACGTAATAATAATAAATTATCATGTACATACCAAATCAGTTTATCGATGTTATGAATGAAAAATTATAAATAAGGAAAAAATTACGATTTTGCATAAATTTGTCTAAAGGTAATTTTATCATAAAATACAATACAAAATATTATTTAAAAAAAAAAACAAAAATTATAATAAAAAAATATTGCATATACAAAATATATTTAACCATAAATTTGATGTATTTATGATGGATTTATTAATATAATCTTAATATATAAGAAAGATATACAATCTAAGAGGGATAAAAATTTAAGACATATCAGCATATTGATCGGTGATATTAAATAGCTGACCGCAATTACGATTTCTTTAATATTCAATTCGTGTAGTGTCTAATTATTGCAAACTCAGTAAATAGCTGACTGTAATTATAATTATTTTCGTAACATCCGTTATTCAAAATTTTGATTGTTTGAATATTTTGAAAAAATAAATGAGTCACCTGGATTTATTTTTAATTTTCTTTCTTTATTCAACACCACAACAGGCCGTGAAGCCCATTAATAGTGGTAAAACTCAAAAGCTAGAGGAATTTACATAATTAGATTATGTAAGTATATTTTGACCTCACCAGGAATCGAACCCAGAACTCAGGGATGGAAGGCCTGCGCCTTACGCACTGCACCACGAGAGCCGGTAGTCATAACTCATATTCTCAAAAAATCAAGTTTTGAATAAATCTAAAAAAAAAACTAAAGCACTATTATTCGTAATCACAAAATTCTAATAAAATATCATAATATTAGTGAGTGACATTGTCAATTTGATTTTTTTTAAATGAATCTCATAAAGTTTCCATCTTGAAATGTAAAATTCGCCATGAGACTGAAAAAAAATACAGATTCTTGGTTGGTTAGAAAAACGTTAAAGCCAGAATATAATTTAGTAAAGAATAATTTTGTGAAATGATTTTTGGTATATCCAAATGTTTTTTTATCGATTGGTGCATATTTTTAAATCACTTTGAATTATTAACTAAAAATAAAAACGTTAAAAAATGTGAATTATGACACTAGGCTTCTTAAATCAAGAATGATATACCTTTATTTATTTTTACTATAACCAGATATACATAATATGTTTTCTATACATTATAAAAAAATGGAATCGAATACTTACTTATTACAGTTTAAGGTAAAAAAAATAATATTTTTTAAGGCGCGGTCTTCATTTAAGTTTTTTGTATAAAAACAAATTAATATAATCTCAAATATTATAAATTATAAATCACGTGTAATCTTTAAAAAAAAAATAAAAAAGGCGTAGGTAGTCCTTTTTTATTAAAGACTGTCTCGTCTTATGATTGAATAATTATATATAAAGGATATTTTTTACCATACCATTTATTAGATGTCGTTTTTCATAATAATGTATACATTCTGGAGGTAGTTAATGGGTGTGGCAAAAAAAGAAACACGACAGATGACCATTCCGTGGATCTATGAGTATACTTGACGATTACTGAAAAAACTCGAAATAAAAAATATAATTTGTGCTTGTATTTTGACCACAGACAATAATAATTAATTGAATTTCTTGTGGGTACCAACTGATGAGTTTTAAATCGACAATGTGCATACAGAGTTCGCAATGAAAGACATGGCCGGAGATTTGCACTGAAATACAATACATATTACATTACAAGTCAAAATTACTAAAATATTGTATATTATATATTCTTTATAGTATATCTTCACTAATCAATTCGATTAAATATAAATAAAAAGGAACATGCATAATTTTGAAAACCACTTCTGAGAAAATATATTATACCAATAGAAAAAATCTTTTTGAAAAAAGTAGGACACCCGGCATGATCTAACGTCATGAAGTAACTAGATTTAGAAGAGCGCTGATGAGCAGGTATTAAAGGCCAATAGTTAAAGTTTGTCGTAACTAGTATGTCACCTTGTAGCATATTGGACAATGCGAACGGGGCGCAAACCCAAGAGATGCAGGTTATTCAATTATTAGTTGAATAAAAGAAATAGTTAATTATTAATAAAAAGGAATTCAAGTTTAAAATATTTTTATTTCCTAAACAAATCGATGTCGTTTTTCCTTGACGTCACCCTGGTGACTGAAGATCGTAATCATTCTGGAATTCTATATCAGCTTTCTCCGACTTTTCTATCCTCTACAAGCAAAGTATCCTAAATCAAATAAATAGCCAGATATTTTTTGGTTGGTTCCACAATATGATGTGGATTTTGACTGTTTCATGAAGAGATCTCTAGACGGCTATCGTTTTTACGAGAACTATATATTTTTCACCACGACAATCAAGACGCCGAACACGTCCTCTCTAGGACTGCCTGCTGATGGGATCCGACCATGTGGAGTTATTTGCCATACATGGACCTAATTGGCCACGCCGACTTGACTTATTATCAACCAAGGCCAACTTTGAAACATTTGAAAAAAGTGTTGCGTCGTATGAAATATGGAATAATTCCGGTCCCTCCTTAGATTCATCACCTTAAACTCTTGACCTCTTTGTTCTTCTTCTGATAATCTTTTTTAAAATTTTATAAACTCTTTCTTTAAGCACCAAGGTGCATGGTTGCTACATCAGTCCCGTGCAGTTTCGTTTCCGTTTCGGAACAAGGAAATGTATCACTAAAATCTTTTCATTCAGACACGTTTATAGTATCATGGAAGGTGGCCGTGCATAAAACCCGAGATCCACAACTTATATTATAAAAACTTAAAAGTGAAAAACTCAAAAATGTAAAAGAAAACATTTCTACATTAAGATGGTGTAAATATTTTTTTTCTTTATTTGGAAGCAATTGAGTTCTTCTCCGAATGGAAGGCTATTCTGCTTTATAATGGTTTACAAAAGTATACATACACTTTTCAACTACAAATATAAATAGTTACATTATTAATAATACAGAATTACATTTTTGTTACACTATACACTAGACATTAACGTTACATTTTTGGAGAAATTCATGTACAATTTTCATAACTGAAATATTTGGTCTTGCCAGGAACGAATTAATCGTAAATGGAGGGTATAACCTGCATATGGTGTAAATATATTAAAGTAAATTTAAAAAAAACATCACCAAAGCTGGCAATTAAAATTGCTGCGAGCAATTTTCCATTGAGACTTGATTTGTACCAAGAAGTTTCATACGGTATATTATTTGACATTATTTCAACAGTAGGTACTTTAACTTTCATTTCATTATAATCAAACGCCAAAATAGTTGTGCTATCATAAGAATACTAATTTTGAAATACAATAATTATTATAAGCTGTAAAAAAAGTTTTATTCAATAAACCATTATTATGGACATGAACCATCAGATATTATATCATCAATAGAAAGTACGTGACCACAGAAAAGATTAATAAATAGAATTACGATCGGCTGTATCCCAAAACACTACATTTTGACGCATAGTTTTGAACGTGACGTGAGTGTCCTACAAACATAAACCGCACTATTGTAGACGTGTAATTAATAGTAGGACTTGCAATACTGAAAGAAAATGTCAATACTGGTTTTTAGGTATTTCTTATTGAATACCGGAATTTCACAAAAAATAGAATTAGGTGCTTATCAATAAATATATATATTAAAATCTTTTTAAAATATTATTTTATAGCAGAAACCTACATACCTACATTTTTATGTTGAGATCTAAAAATATGTAGGTATCGATCATAATTGTAGAACTATTGATTTAATACTGAATAATTTGAATATATTGATAATTTTAACTAAAGCCCTCAAAAGTTCATCATGTGCAAATAAGTCCGGCTGCAGGAAAAGCTTGTACAGTCATCAAGAATTATAGAATAATTGAACATTTTTGTCACGTATATTTTCTATTTCGAAATAATATTATGATAATTCATCGCGACAATTACTTATATACATATATTTGATGAAATTTGTTTCAATATTTTTTCTCCTCCGTTGGATTCACTCAATATATTTGCATTTTAGCAGCACATAACTTATAATTCATTTTGAAAAACGTAAACGAGTATGCTTTCTTAATACCAAAAATTCCGCTATTTTGGATTTTTAAAACCGGTATTTTGGTATTGATAAATACTGGAATACCGGTTTTGAAATACTGGTATTGCAATCCCTAATTAATATTAAGTGTTATACACCAATACTGCATGAGCGTCAGTACATAAAACGAGAGCAGAATGCGAAGGCGTATTCTTGACACGTGTTTAAGATTATCCCATATTCTTACACACTCGAGATCGGTTGTCTGTTTTTCCACACCCTTAAGGTATTTCTGAATTCCCTGTACTTGACACAATAGTATCTTTAATAATACTTGACATTTTCTAATATATAAACTTTGTAATATTGTTTATTCATATTTTTAACTTTTTTTTAATTAATGAAAATTCGGTTCTCTACTGCACTGCATTACACGTTTCATTTTAATGGAACCAAATTTATGTTGATACAACGACATCATTTTACGTCATAGTATTTATTATAGTTTTTCTTTTTTAAATCGTCAGAATATGTCATGGGTTTTCTTACGAAGGTGATTAAAATGAGTCAGAGGTTGATAAACCACAAAACACCATATATACTTTGTATATAAAATGAGTTTCAATTTCACATCAACATCATATCAATATAGCACATCAAAGTATAAAGTACTAAACCAAAGTTTTATAATAATTTTCTACAAAATGAAGTCAAAAGTATTAGTGAGTTTAGTATAATTAAAAATTACTAGTGTTAAAAATAATTAATTGTACGTATTAGAAAAATATATATATATATCTGTAATATAATATGGGACTCAAACCAGTCACTTTTCAATCCCGGCAAATGAATGAATTCAAAATGATTATTTTAATATTAAATTAATGTCCTGATAATTTATATTATTATAATAATATTACTTTAAAATCCAAAAGCTGAAACTAGAAAAGACTACATTCTTAATATCTTCTCTCTACATATTAGTAATTCTTGATTAATAATATTTAAGGTAATGAATATTGAACTAATGCTAATGCACTGGTGAGTAATTTAATTAAATTGACTTGAAAGATATAAGTGTTTTTAATTGTTTTTAACATTGCTTAAAATATATATTATTCTGTAACGATCTTAATAATTATAAGATGCAAATATTTAACTTCGTTAAGTATATTTATTAACGTTTTTCGTGTTTAACCCATAGCTTACGGGCCGCACAAAATTGTGTTTTTGCTAATTACTTTTCAAATGCAAATTAACACGTTAATTACAAAATTAATTAAAAGGGCCCGTAAGCATTGTGTTAAGAAGGTTAAGTCTGGCGAAACTAGGAACATTTAATAATATGTTTTTCTAGGAAAATAATTATTTTTTTTCTATTAAAATATTTTTTTAATATTAAAATATTTATAATTTTGTATATTATGTTTGAATCTTATTTCAAACATAACTAAGTATGTGGTATGGTGGTTTTTTTTTTTTAATTAAATGTCACCTGCCCACAGTAGCCGAGCGGCTTACGCATCTGCTTGCAATGTAAGCTCGAATTCTGGGTCTGGCAAATACACATTTGTTTTTCAATTTGTGTTTGGAGCCAGAGTATGGACCTATTGGCTTTCATCCATTTCTCGTAAACACAAAATCTGTTAATACAACCTCCACTCTGTACAAATTCATATGATCCGCTTAGAATCGAACATGGTGAAGTAGTAGTACATAGCTTAATCAATAAATCAATTATTTATTACTTATCAAATTACTATCTCTTACTTACTTACTTCACCCTGTCACGTGCCCCAGTTATTGTATTGGGTCATAGGGCAAGCACAAGTTCGCGCCACTTCCTCGGTCTATAGCTAATTCTCCTGCCACTCTCCGTGCAAGACCTACAGCGCATAGATCGCTTTTGTAGCACCACAGTAGAGAGTGCGGGATACTAATATAGTATTCTTTTTTTCTGAGAATTCATATAGAAACAAATCTTATAATCTCGGGATTCTATTATTATGATGAATAAATAAAGTTGGATCTTGTAACAACAAAATTACAAAACAACATTAAAGTGTTACCCTTTCTTCTGTTACATTTCAGTTTTTCTTCGTGGCAATGCTGGTAGGCCTGGCGGTCGGAGTACCAGTCACTGATCCTGACCCACATCACCATCACCACGGAGGATATGGTGGCTATGGGGGAGGATATGGTGGATACGGAGGCGGATACGGCGGTTATGGAGGATATGGGGGTGGATACGGCGGATATGGAGGCGGTTATGGAGGTTTTGGAGGATTTGGAGGTGGTTACGGTGGATATGGAGGCGGATATGGTGACTACGGAGGATGGGGAAAGTAAAAGTTGATATTAGCTTATTACCCATCTGAGATACTTGAATTATGTGTAAATTAATTAGGTTTATTTTAAATTATTTTGGTATATTTGTGTTTCATAGTACCTACCTGTGTAAATAAAAAGACTTAAAATGTGAACATATGTTTTAATTTAAAACTTTTATTGAACATACATAATTTGAAAACATATATATAACACCCAGCAGGATTCAAACCTGCGTCTCTCAATAAAATAATGTTAATTTCTTAAATATTGTGAATTATTTGTTGAGTAAAAAGTAGTTAATAATTAATGTTTTTGGTTTTAAAGTCGGTTTTTATGTTCTGCCATTTTGATATTATAATCGTAAAAATATCATCCATATTTAGAATTGCAAATAGAATATGTTTTTCTTTCAAATATATTAATAAATAATTTAAAATACAGAAAATAGCTGAATAAAACGGAATAAAAGTCTTTAAAATTGATAAAAAAATATGTTTAAAGTTGGTCGACAAATATAAATAAGGAATATAATTAACTTTGGAATCCACCATCAATTTAATACTATTAATTTTACTAACAAATGCAGCTAGATTTAATAGTCTATAAATTATATTCCATACGTATTAGGTATATAAATTTATTATCATTATCATTATTATGAAAATATAAAAAGGGGTTAACCGATCATCAAATGAACAGTCTAAGTGTACGCCTTTTTCACTTATTTCCATTTAAATACTATAAAAAACTTACTAGTAATGTCATGTAATTGAAAAATACTAGAGTGATACCTAGTTGTATTGAAATAATCACACAAACACCCAGAGTTTGATAAAATCAGTGTGCTGTGCATATATGAATTTTTAGCATATCGAAAAAAGATAAACAACGAAAAAAATATGTATAATATGCGATCTAATATATTATTATGAAATAAAAATTGATAGCACATTTTATTATATCTCGAGACAGAAAAAATCTCTGGATAAATATGGTCATCTAGTGGTACACAATACGTAAAATCCGTCAGAAACGTAGACATAAGGGTCGCTGGATTGACGAGATATTTTTTTAATGGTATACTATGTGGTATTTTACGGTTACATATAAGTTGTACGTATGCAGTTCATCGTGGGACACTTATTCGTGCGCCAAATGACGAGTTCTTCGTTGAACATTACCCAACCTAACCTAGTAAAGACATCTCCAGAATATGTTACATAATAAAAAGAGATCGATGAAGAAGAAAAAAAAACATGTATATAAACACAAAAAAATAATTAAAAAAACAAAATGATAATTTGACACACTCGGGTAAAAATACAGGTGTTTACAGAACATGTGTTATTACAGAACTCATGATTTGATGAAATGTTACACGAACTCATGTTTCACGTACTGCGGCGCACGAAGGCCCACTAGGTTTCTTAGTTTAATAGTATGTTTTCAGTTATTTTCCAAAGTTTAAGTTAAATATTTAATGGAAAAATACGTCCTCTCCAAGAGCACGCCAATTAGGTATTTTGTACATTCTGTTATCTTTATGTAGGTTGATTAGATTTTGGAAATGTGAAAATGGGTAATTTTTAGTAACTGCAATTTTTAAAAATAAATTAAAATTTTATTTTATAAAATAAAATAAGTAGTATCATTTTTGAGGAAGAGGTTTTCATCCTAACGCATAGGATAAGTATTTATTTTTGATTTTTTTATTACAATCTACACACCAAAATAATTAGTGTTTTTAAAATATGAAAATACGAAATGAAAAATTAATATTTTGTTGCCTACTTTAATAGAAATTCGTTTTATAAAAAATATATCAATATATTCTGAAGTTATTGCAACAGGTAAGGTTGACTATTTTACAGTTAGAATATAATACTTTGTAAATGAATAGCATATAACTCCTCATACATATGAATACATATTATTTTGAAATAATATTCTCATTTGTATATGCTATAAATATGGACTTTTACCAATAGTTTCTTAAATGGCCCCAACGTGTAGAGATGTAGGGGTTTAAGCAAGAAATGTGATTAAATCTGACGTGACATTTAATTAATAAATTTACAAAGTGAAAATCGTATAAATTTTATGTAAATAAATAGATTTATTTATTATTGTGAAATATAAAAAATAACCATTCGATGTTGCAAAATTTAAAAAAAATAGCTCATCGTATCTTCCGGTAAATTGTTTTTTTTTTTGAAATCTGCAACGTTCTGTCTCTGCTTATGATAAGTCGTTTATACTTCATGGTGATTCTGAAAATAATAATATTATTTGTTATAGTATTATCAAAATATCGTTTAAAAATAATTTTAAAATATATTTTAAACAAATTTACATCTTTAGGATTCCTTTTGAAACAACTAAATTTCGACATTTTTAATAATTATTCATCGAAATTTTATTCTTTAGCGTACAGTGGAGACATGAGTAACAGAATGTAACTGAATTCCATGAATGAATTTATACACTATTTAAATTTAGTTAAGTATCTATCTTTATATTTATTTATTTATTAAAAAATATATTCGGTAAGTACATAACAAATTATCAGTTTAAAATGATTTATATTATACGTCTCAGGCTTCGCAACGAAGCCATTTCATTGATCGATAGAAATTTAATTTACTGTCTTAACAAGGCAATACAAATTCCATTCTTCAATATTCAAATATTTGTAACTGGACAAAACAATAATTCTGACAGCCAAATCAAACAAATGAAAATCAAAATAAAATCGAATCCAAACTATTACCTATGCAAAATTTATCTTGATATGGTGCGAAAATTCAAAATTGGAATTGGCACGAAAAAAATTTTGAACAAACTTTTTATTTTAATATCAGTCGTTGCCAAGTTGTAAAAGAAAATCGAATAAACATGGTTTCACTTCTATATATTTTATAAATACCCACTGGGTGCACCTATATAAACTCAGATTTCGTTAAAAAGTCACTAAATTCAAAAATATAGCGTATATAGTTAAACTTATAGGGTTCCTAATTATTAGAGTCCTAAAGAAAAAAAGTTGACTATTTTATCACGTTTTTTAACATTCAAAAATAGGTACATTTATGTGACTACCAACTTATTATTTTAATCTTTGATCATTGTGTATTGATAGTAAGTTAAACACTTTAAATCTATAATATTTATTATGGTAAAAATTACCGTAGTTTTTGGTTATGGATGAAGAATTCTATAATTATTTGACTACATTTGTTATATTGTGAAATATTTATTGTTAATTTGTTTTTTTTGTGGCCTTTCTGGTTAATCAAATTGATTAAGTTAACCAGAAATATGAAGAAACTAAATATCAAGAACTGAGAAAATTGTTAAAAACTTTTATCAAGCAGTGGCTCATCCATTATTGATAAGCTGTGTATTCACATTCTACCATAGGCTAAGATTTTATTCTATGTTAGATTATCTTTCGACCATGTCCAATCATAATAAGATCATAATATGGGCCTCCGCATAGTGAAGGTTTGATGAGGTTCTGAGACCCACGATGCTATAGACCGACGCTTAAGCCGTGCAGCCATCGTAGGCTGAGATTGATAGAATGATATTAATTAACTAAAAATAATCCGAATATGTTTTCTTTTTTATCTTATTGTATTGTAAGAAAGAGTTCAAAACTACTACTCTGACAAAAAAAATAACTTAGAAAAAATATTAATTATACAAAATGATGTGATTGTGGATTATGTTATCTTTTGTGTAGATAATAATCATTGAACTTACATGAATAAGTCTCATTATATCGATCAGTCATTTTAATATTGTATGAGCACTCATCCCCAATAAGGGAAACCTCCATATCTGCCCCCGAATCCACCCCCATAACCTCCGTATCCAAATCCTGGAAATCCCCCAAAACCGAAACCCCCTGGGAATCCACTATATCCACCCCCGAACCCTCCTGGAAATCCACCGAATCCACCATACCCTCCGTATCCGTGATGATGATGGTGATGTGGATCAAGGTCTGGTACTGGCAGGCCCATTGCCAAGCCTACCAGCAAAACGACAAAGAACGACTGTAAACAAAACAAAAAGTATTTTTTCATTCAATCATGCTAAGTTTTGTGTTTTTTTTAATAATAATAGTTAATTTTTCACAATTTTATAATAATTTAATATCATTTACTTGATTGTGACTGAAGCCTCAATGATCTTGAGCTACTTTACAAACTGATTGTTGGCGAATTTACAACCTGGTTGTAAACTCGCCCAGTGTCATCATCGAACAAGCTAACAAGCAGATTGTAAACAATCTACCGATAAAAATTGAAAGCTGGTCAACTTTACACGCTGGCGTGTGGGCCTACTGCGTCTGCGCAGTAAAACGTTACGTCTTGTCAAAATAGTGCCAAAAATGACGGTTTCAACTAGCTCGCTTATTGGCTTCTGAGCGAGTGGAAAGTTTAGTGGTCATCATCACAATCGCACTAGCTGACTCTCCCGCTTTTGAATTCGTCAACAAGCAGCTTCTAAAGTAGCTCAATGTCATTGAAGCTTAAAGCGGCTTTTGTAGTCGGCCGGCAGGCTGTGGCATAAAATAGCGATTTTTGATCGTTATAAAAGGAAATATTCTGTCAGACAGTATGTTTAAATCTACTGTCGCGTGTAAATAGAAATTAAGGATATATTATAAAAAATACTTATCATTACGCTCAGAACTCGTTTTTTATTATCGCGATGGATTATTATAATAAAGAGCACATGTCATGTAAGAAAATTTGTTCGTTAATTCAAAAACAAAAACAAATAAAATTAATACCATCCACCAAGGGAAAATTTGAATTGAAATTCTAATTGATATAAACTTTGTATTTTTCCATTTTAGTAAATTTTGCGACCTGGGTTTGTACCTTCTTTTATTGTATTGTGTTACTATTATAATACAAGCGAGGAAGAATAATTAACGGTATTTGTTATCAATGTGTATCTATTTGCAATTGGTGAGTGGGCAGAACACCTGAAGTTGCCGAAAGGCGAAACTCTAATTCGAAACGATAACTCAAATGGAATAGTACAAAACTTAAATCAATTAGAATTTTCTTTGAAAACAAATAAAGTGAGATGATTCTAATAAAAAATGCCTTTCATGTTAATATGCCGGAGGTCGTAGGTTAGCTTGCAAAAGAAAGTTGCGACAAGAAAAAAGTTAGAAACAACTGACATTCCGACATGGATAAAAATAAATATTCATAAGTTGCTATAGCTTATTTAAGTGGCTGTATACCTTTTCGTATTATTCAACATTATAAATGAAACGAAAGTTAAACTATCGTTCATTATTATGACATTCAATTTGGTAGAACTCAACAAAATTGGAAGTTTTAACTGACCTACATTTTATTTATTTTTGTCGGCAGTTGTTTCGAAATATACGAAGCCATCTTCATACCAGTCAATGTGTGATTACTTTTTTACTTAAATAAACAA
Organism: Rhyacophila brunnea; assembly: GCF_057557595.1. Classification (NCBI taxonomy): domain Eukaryota; kingdom Metazoa; phylum Arthropoda; class Insecta; order Trichoptera; family Rhyacophilidae; genus Rhyacophila; species Rhyacophila brunnea. The sequence goes on along the minus strand of NW_028232816.1, from coordinate 8,546,277 downwards.
AATATTTTTTTAAATTATTACATAGAACTCGGATATCGATGGTTTAATGCAAATTTATTGTATGTCTAGTTATGTATGTTTTGAGAAAATTTAATTTTAAGATTTGAGATGAATGTCATTATTATGTATTTGAAAGATATAATATCTTCTCAAATATCCTATTTGGAAGTACAATATTTTTACAGTATAAAGATACGATGCAGACAAACGTTTCTTGTATGTTAACTTAATTTCAACAAAAACAGGATATACCATTTCTTTGCACAAAGTCATCATTATAATCTTAAATAGATATCAACTGAATAAATAAAAATATGGAATATTATATAATATTATATCACTGAATAATTTAATTCTCCTATGTAAATGTGTACACCACTGTAAAGGGATTTAAGCAAGGAAAATGATAAAATCTGGCGTCACATTTAATTAATAAATTTGAAAAATGAAAATCGTATAATTTTATTGTAAATAAATAGTTTTGTGTGATATAACGAATTGTGAAATATAATAAATAACCATTCAATGTTCTAAAATTAAAAAAAAAAACCTAATCATAATATGATATTACCATGAAGTATAAACGAAAAATCATACATAAGCAGAGACAAAATGTTGCAGCTTTAAAAAGACCAGAAAATTTACCGGTTTTCTGGTCTTTTTTAAAGCTGCAACATTTTGTCTCTGCTTATGTATGATTTTTCGTTTGTACTTCATGGTAATTCTGAAAATAAATATATTTATTAAAGTATTATCAAATTTTAAAATATATTTTGAACAAATTTACATATTTATTCGCCATTTAAATATAGTTCTCTATCTTTTTATTTTATTTTTTTATTGAAAAAAGCATATTTAATTAATAAATAAAAAATATCAGTTTAAGATAATTTATATTATCAATGCTATTTGTATAAATAATAAAAAAATAATATTAACTATCGATAAAATGCCAATCCCAGGACCAATCCCGGGATCCCAGGATCGTCAAATTGTAATCCCGAAATCCCGGGATCAAAATTTTGACTCGGGATTGGATTCCCTATCGGTGACTGTGTATTGACATTTTACCATATAACAAGATTTTATCATACCAGATTGATAGATAGTAATTAATCAAAAGTCATCCGAATATGTTTTTCTTTTTATCTTATTGTATTTTAAGGAAGGTTTCAAAGCTATGTCTCTGACAAAAAATAACTCATACATAATGACGTGATTGTTGGTTAAGTTATCTTTTGTGTACTTAATGAATATTGGTGTTCTAATAAACATTGAACTTACACGAATAAGTTTCATTAAATCAAGCAGTCAATTGAATGTTGTATCAACGCTCATCTCCATAAAGGGAAACTTCGGTTAAAAAAAATGTCTTTTAAGGTTGAAAGATTAAAAAAAATGTCTTTTATTTCAATATGCCATGAGGTCGCAGGTTACTTAGCAAAAGAAAGTTGCGGCAGGAAAAGGGTTGGGATCAACTGACACAGAGCTTTGGATTGATGTATTATTCCGGCATGAATAAAATAAATATTATTCAACAGTTTAATTGAGTCTCTGTATACATACTAATATTATTCAATATTATAAATGGAACACTCCAAACCAAATTTTCTGGTTAAACTAAAATGTGGTCAATTCACAATATTACTTATTAGGTTAAATATACAAAATTAATGACTTTTAAACAATCATAAAAGGGTTTATATTGTATAATTATTATTATGTTGTCAAAGTATTAAATGTAATAAACATTCTACGAATAATGTTTGCTTTATAATAATTTTTGATCTAAGAATAAGGTAGTATTTTTTTTTAATTCCCCATTTCTATTGGAATTTCCCAGTGGCTAAGCTACAACATACGGCCGTAGCCATAAATTGACAAACGATAAATTAAGTAGGAAGTAAGATCATGTTAACGAGCGTGTTTGAACATTAACTGTTTAAAAAAAAAATCGGTTAGGTACATGTTCAAACACGCGCGTTAACATGTAAAATAGATTATCTTCAACGTTTAAGGAATCTCCAAGATCATGCTTTGAAAATAGCATAAAAGGTCCATTTTGACGTACGCTGAGCATGTACCTCCTTAAGATAATATATAATAAGTTATTATTATTATTAAACTGGCGCTAGGGGCCGTTCAGGTCCATGGCCGACTGCACAACGTTTTTCCAGGCATCTCTGTCCAGCGCTCTCTCTTCCCAGTTGACTATCCCCAGCCTTTCCGCATCCCTTTGAATGTTGTCCGCCCATCTCCGTCGAGGGCGGCCAAGAGGTCGAGTGCCAGCTGGTGTGCCTTTGTAAATCCTATAGAGAGTTCTAGATCGTTCAGATCGTACAACGTGGCCCGCCCATCTGAGCCTTCTTGACCTCAGAATATTAGTGATTCTAGGTTGGTATCGGTCGAAGAGCTCAGCGTTTGTGCGGATGCGCCACCGGTGGTTCTCATTGACGGGTCCAAGTATTCTCCGGAGGATTCTGTTTTCAAACACTTGGAGCGCCTTTTCTTGTTTTTCTGTTAAACCCCACGTTTCACATCCATACATGACGATTGGCTTGATGACCACGTTATACACCCGGAATTTCGTTTTGATGGACAGCATTTTGGACCTGAACAGACGACTCAGCGCGAAGTACGCTGCATTTCCACTTCTCAGTCGGTCAGAGAGCTCTAGGGACATTTCATTTTTAGAGGTAATGTTGGAGCCCAAGTACTTGAAGAGAGAGGTTCTCTCGAACGAGGAGTTTCTTATTCCAATGTTTCCAGAGGGTTCAATGCCTCTTGTCATTTTCAAATACTTGGTCTTTCCCACATTTACTCGTAGATTCAACCTTTTCGCTGTGTCCTCCAGAGGAGTGAAAATATCTCTGACTTCTTCTTCAGATTCTCCGAGCACCACCAAATCATCTGCGTAGCCCAATATTTTATGGGACCCATTCAGGGTAACTCCACCTTCTGCTTTCAGAGCTTCTCTAACGGCTTTCTCTAAAGCTAAGTTGAACAGCATTGGTGATAAGGAGTCGCCTTGTTTTAGTCCTGCTGTCACCTTAAAAGATTCTGATATACTACCTTGCATATGAATTCTACTTCTGGATCCGTCCATGCATACTTTTATTATATTTATAAGTTTTGACGGTATTTCAAATTCTTTCAATATATTCCAGAGAGCTTCTCTATCAATAGAGTCATATGCGGTTTTAAAATCTACAAAGAGACAGTGTACATCTTGGGCGTATTCCCATTTCTTTTCAAAGATTTGGCGCAGTGTAAAGATTTGATCGGTAGTACTGCGGTTTCGTCTAAAGCCGCATTGGTAGTCACCAAGAATGTTTTCGGCATATGGTAGAATTCTTTCGAGAATAATGTTCGACAGAACTTTGTATGCAGTAGGAAGAAGAGAGATGCCACGGTAGTTTGCACAGTTGAGTTTGTCCCCTTTCTTGAAGATAGGACAGACCAGTGATTCTTTCCATGCTTCAGGGATCTTTTCTTCCTCCCATATTTGTTGCAGTAGCTCAAGCATGGCACTAAGAAAGGTTTCTCCTCCATGCTTGAGAAGCTCCGATGGAATATTATCGTTTCCTGCCGATTTGTTATTCTTTAAATAACTCAGTGCTCCCATCAACTCTGCCTTATTTGGTGGCGGTATAAGAGGTTCTGCTGTCGCGATTTCTGGCGATTCCAAAGGTTCATCTGGTACAGAGCGTTGAAGTAAGTTTTCAAAATGGGACTTCCATATGTTTAGCACTTGCTCTTTGTTTGCCACTATCTGACCCTGTTGATCTTTGATTTGTAGCGTGCTAGGTTGAAAGCCTCTTTTTTCAAAGCTCACTTTCGAGAAGAATGATCGAGTTTTATTTCGTTTTGCTTCTTCTTCCATCTGCTCAAAATTACTTTTGATGAAGCTTCGTTTGCACTTTCTCAGATGCTTTCGGACATTTTTGCACGTCTCGCTATATCATTTCTGTGCTTCTTCGCTCTGCGTATTTTGCAGATAGAGCGCTCTTTCTGCTCTTCTCTCCTCCACCATTTGTCGGCAAGTGTCGTCGTACCAAGGGCACTTTACTTTCTTGGGTGCCAGTCCTATCGAGACTTCCGCAGCTTTTACCATTCCTTCTTTTAGTCTCTTCCACCTCTCATCGATACTCCAGGCTTCTCCTTCGGTGAGTTTTCCGATTTGGTTTTTTAACTCTTTTCTGTAGCTATCTCTTCCGTTTGGAGTTGTCAGCTTTTCTATATGGTACTTCACTCTCGTCTTCGCATTTGCGTGGGCTGTCTTTTTAAGTTTTTCCCTAAAGGTTGCTATCGATAAGTTGTGGTCCGTATCACAGTCAGCGCCTCTGTAGCTTCGAATGTTTTCAATAGCTTTATGGTGTCGTCTATCAATTAGAAAATGGTCAATCTGGTTAAAGGTCTTCCTGTCTCTTGAATTCCAAGTCACTTTATGTATATTTTTACGAGGGAAAGTGGTACTTCGGGCGATTAAGTTTTTGGCGCTGCAGAAGAGAGCCACTTTTTTACCATTTTCGTTAGAATGATCATGTAGGCTCTCTTTTCCAATAAAGGGTCTGAATACAGCTTCCTTCCCTATTTTCGCATTGAAGTCTCCTAGCACACATTTGATATCATGTCCCGGTAGCCTGTCAAAAGTCGCTTCAAGGAGATCATAGAAATTATCCTTTTCGGCCTCTTCTGAAGTCTCTGTCGGGGCATGTACATTCACAAGTGATATATTAAACCATCTTCCTTTGATTCTGAGCACACATATGCGCTCGTTTACGGGTTCAAAAGAAAGTATAGCATCTGCTACTTCTCTAGCGACCACAAAACCTGTTCCGAAAACATGTTTCCCCTCTGTGTTTCCGCTATAGTAGATAACATGCTGTCCGACTATAAGTTCTCCGCTATCCGGCCAACGGGTTTCCTGGATGGCGGTAATTTGGACCTTATATTTTGACAGTTCTTCCACTAGGTTTTGAGCTGCGCCAGCTCGGTATAGGCTGAGTACGTTCCAAAATCCTATTCGTAGTCCATTTTTCGGTCCGGGTCGTCTAGAAGCGGTTGCCATATGTCCGAGGCATTGTGTAGTATTAGTAACCTTTGGTGATTTCACGGGAGAGAGTGGTTAACCCTCTGCCCAACCCCCAACCTGGAGGGCCAGGTCTGTTGGTCCGCGGGAGATATTTTATTTTTCTCCTACCCTTGATTAGGGCATTCTCCTATCCGCCACCTGGAGACGCGCTCTCTAGGGGTTACAGACTCCCCCGAGAGAATATATAATAAGTAGTAATAAAAATATTTAAATAACATGATACAGCAACAACATTATTTTTATAAATCAATCATTAATTAGTGTAACATTTATTTGGTAGAACCCAACATAAGTGAATTTGGAGTAATTTTTTAACTTGTTTTTATCGACAGCTGATTTTGACTGTATGAAACCATCTTCATACGAGTCAATATGTGATGAATAAACAAAATATGTTCATATTTTATTTAAAACTGGATTAATAATCCATAATAATTAATGTAAGATATTGTATGTCAAGTTTTGTATGTTTTGAGAAAATCGAATTTTAAGATTTGAAATGCATGAAAAAAGGTCATTAGTATCTATTTTATTTAGACGTACTACAATATGTTTACAGCATAAAGATGCGATGCAGATGAATGTTTTGTGTATGTTAATTCAATTTCGACAAAAACTGGACATACAATATCTTTGCACAAAGCCATTTGAAATAGATATCAACTAAATAAATGGTCGCGTGGCTTAAGCATCGGCCTATAACGTCTTGGGTCCCAGTTTTGAATCTTAGGTCTGGCAAGTACATAATATTTTTTTTGGACCTAATAGGTTAAGCAAGTGGCTAACATCCATTTCTCGTAAAAACAAAATCTGTTAATACGAAAACTCCCACTCTGTGGAGGCTCATAATATGATCTCACTAGGATCGGACACGATCAATTTAATACATACATAAATGAAAATATGGAATATAATATTATATTATATCACTGAATAGTCTACTTCTCGTATGTAAATGCTTTTTTTAATTATTAGGCTTAAAATTATCTCTCTAAAACTCGCCTAGTAGAGTTTAATAAATTTTACTTATCAAGATTCAGATTTGACACAACTCAGTTAAAAGTTAACTGATTTTTATTTGTGATTTGTATTTTAATACTTTAACTTTACGTATACCAGTAGCAAAGGGTGAAGGTGAGCTATGAAGATCCGCCATAACAGTACACATTAAACTTTGTTAGTTAGTAATACGTATTTGTTTTTATTGGACAAAGACTCCTCTTTACGATGGTGTTTATAAAAATCAATTATACCCTGTCTAAACCAAACCATCATTGTTGATACGACAAAATTGTGCATGCTTTTTCATTTCTATGTATTACTTATTTGTTTTCTTATGATTAAGAATACATATTACACAATTTATATTGTTGGTTCATTTTTTTAAATTCATTAAGCCCTGCCTAAACCAAATTATAATACAAAAATATTATTCTATCTATAAAATATCCAAAGTTATGTCTGATTTAATTGCATATCTTTAAATATTTTATAGATGAGCGGGTATTTTTTGACTAATATCTATTATGGCTTGGTTTTCGCAGGGGTTAATTGAATTTTGAAAACTAACCAACACCATCTGTAAATTATTGTAGTCTTATTTCAATGAAAACAAATACGTATGACTGACAAAGTTTAATGTGCACTATATATGGCGGATCTTACCAGCCTACCTCCACCCTTTGCCACTGATGCATATAAATACAAAATGTGTGAGGAAAACTAAACATACAATACATTATTCTAACCTGTGCTACAGTTTTCATTTTCCTTTGAGATTTCCTTGAGACCAAGTTAACAATACTAATAATTAATATCGACTAGTGGGCACTTCTATGTTTTTTTGTGTTTTGATACCAATTTAAAATATTTGCACGATTTATATAGATTCATGACAAAACTTGGAACCGATTTCCATTTTAATTGTGATTCATAAAACAGAAGCTTAGCGAAAATCCCGTTACTCTAAAAAAAATTTAATCAAAATTAGACCTGCGCGTTAGAATAAAACCAACTTAATAATATTTTAGTTTTTTTTAATGTCTTGTTGTTTTTATTTAATGAAACGCTTTTTTTTTGAAGTAGGTACGTATTCCACTTTTAATCAATAGATTAGGGCCGATTTCGTCCGCCTCAGAGTAAAATTTTCAACTGAATGATACATTCAACAATACAATGCAGTTCCACCATAAATTGACAGTTTACAAAATAAAAGAAATTTTTTAATGTCATTAATTAATTTATTTATTTTATTAGTACTCGCCTTGTTTCAAAGTTATGTTTATTTGTCACACGTTATGACCTATTATAGCGTAATTATAACTGTTTCATTTTTAATACTCATAATTTTTGTGTTTGCATAGATAATTTGTCTTAAATACCTATCTTCCAATAATTATATTAAAAAACTAAACGACCATACCAAGATCTTCCACCTTAGGTATAGTCCTACTAAATGGAACTATGGACAATCATATGGTCGCCATTTTGAAAACGTCATTCGAATGTCAGATTCTGTCCAGTTGCGAGTAGGGTAGTTTTCGAATGTGGCTCCCCCATACATTCTTTAGATAAGTTTGTAGGTCTGTAATTATCAGTGACGTCCCTAGGCAAAACGCCGCCCCATTTTTTATAGTTACACTATTTTTTATCAACCCTTCGTGACTTCAGTAATAGGTCCACATACACAGGTATATCCACATTAGGTACTAACAAAATATTATATACCGCTAAAACATATAAAATTAAATTTATTTATTGATTGAAATATAGAAATATTTCAATCATTGAAATTAAGAATTTTTTTTAAAGATAGAATTTCTACGGCTGAATTAAATATTTTTTGTACGCGTCGCCGGTAAATATAGATTTACACGACTACATTCATTTTAAAACTGCGAGCACGTGTTGCTAAAATTTATTGTTTTTGTATTAAATATAAAATTAGTGGTGATTTTTTTAGTTAATGTAGTAGAACATAATATGCCTAAATATGTTGTGTTTAAATTTGGTAACCATACTGAGAAGCAACACGATGGTATAACGTTTCATAGTTAAGTAAAGTTAATAATAATAAAATTGAGATTCTACTATGCGTTATATCTACGTAAGAAACGCGGCTTCATTTTGCCGAACAATACCCACTCTATTTATGTTATTTTATTATTTTGAAGCTTAACGTGTTTTTTCTAGTAAAATTAACGTAAACAATGTTTTATAACAATAATGCATGCTGTTATATTTCAAAAAAAAAGAAAAGTGTAAAGTAGTATCGTTAGAATGATAATAGAAATGAGTTTAACAATTGTAATGGACAATAGTAAACATGGAGTGCCAACTAATTCATCGATAAAACATGAAATATTAAGTATAATCTCAAAGCATATAGGCTCGGCTTTCTGTTAACTTAAACTTTCTGCAAAGAACGTTTTATATCATTATCTACCTCGAATAAAATGTCATTTAGCAATCTCGTTTGAAATATGAAATAATAATTTTTGGGCGCCTTGAACATATTGTGTGTGTTTACAAATTAAATATAACACTATAAAAAATAAGAACACAGCTTAATTTGTTAAAAGAATTATTTAACTACACACAATCAATTTCGTACGACAAGCGTACTACATTGAAATTTATAATTGATACAAAAAAACAAATAGAAATTTAAATACAAATATGAGATGTATTCGCTTGGCACAGGTCATAGAGTATTTTTTTTTTTAATGGTTATGATTACTTAGCTTTTATATTTTAAATGTGATGGCTGCAATTTCATAGTCAGAGCGCCGGAAGCTGCCACCTTTTCTTTCACCTTCCCGTCCGAAAAAGGGAAGCGTCATCCTGCGTTAAAACTTTTACTATGCGATGATCGATTCACGTCTGTACTGTATTAATTCTAATCCCGGAGTGAGATATTTTGCGGGCGGAAATGAGTTGTTTGTTATTTCCCCATCCATTGTGACAGGTTGTTGCGTAAGCTTCCAAAAGCGGGAAGAATCCTCATTGGTTCATTTTTTAACGGTCGTTGTTTTAGAAAACAGGGTTGACACACACTGTTAACAAGGTTGTGCCAAATTTATGTTGTTAATTAATTAAAATTATTTATTTAAGTCTGCGTTTAAAATGTAGACATGTCACGTGAAACGTATTATAACAATGCAGCTGGGAAAACCCCTAATTCAATTTATTTTATTCTATTTAAACTGATCATACACAATTTGAAACATCCCCGAACTTTATTTCGGGAATTATGTTTTTGAAATGTATTGGTAACGATTTATCATTTAACTACTCTGGATTACGGAATCCAATCCCTGACAATTTTTGATACATATGAATCCCGGGATCAGTAAACATAATCCTGAAACCTTCGGGATTGATTTTTTTATCAATCACAATCAATTAGTATGTGTACAAAATTATGTTAGTGAAGTATTTGTACCTGCACATGTCAAAGAAGGAATCGCCTGATGCTCACAGATAATCAATAACCTTATTTTGTTGTCACGCGCAATCCTATGAACAACAGAAAAATAATTATATCGTTCATTTAACCAGCTAAACGCTACTGAGGTTCTGGCACGTGAACAGCGTCTAGCCGCCAGTGCCATGGACGTGTAGGAAGGCACTTGTTTCTACGCCGAAATTTATGAATGTTATCTTTTCTTAAATAATTAAATTAATAAAACTGTTTTACGTTTTCATTATCTATATTACAATATTATTTACTCCATTAAGCCCATGTTTTTCCAAGATTGAAGTAGCACAATATTAACATTAAATGTTCTAAATAGTATAAATTATACTAGACATTTTTGACCAATTTTATCAATGCTATTTGTATAAATAAAAAAAAATTAACTATCGAAAATAACGCCAATCCCGGGATCGTCAAATTGTAATCCCGAAATCCCGGGATCAAAATTTTGGCTCGGGATTGGATTACCAACTCTGGATCGTATTAATCACGCCAAAATTGACTTTCTAACTATGCGTTCGGTGTGTTATTTTAAATTCCGTCAGTATTAATTTGCGACCATATTATTATTTTTGTATCTTTGTATTAAATAATAATCCGAAATACTTAAATTCTTAGATAACTCCAAATTTTAGTTTCAAAAGTATTTGCATTTGGTAGTAATTTTTATTTAAACTATGTTTTATTTAATCAATAATATTATTAAATGAGGTGTTAAATATAATGTATCAATTAATCTGGCAATAGATAGAACCTGATAATGCCAGATTATTGGAATGATATAATGAAAACTACAAAATGAAAAAGATAATATTTATATATTTTGCTATGTGTGAATTTGAAAAATTAGATATGGGGAGTAGTAAAACATATTGTATACTGAAGTAATCTCTTAATTATTGTGTTTCTTACTCAAACCCTAATTAAATTTCTCTCCCATTATTAACGCCAAACTAAAATGTTTTCAGAGAGTGCTCGATTACTGGACGCACCGGACTTATTATAAATTTACCGGTTAGTGAGATTTTACTGTATTTTTATTTTTATTTTATATTTATATTTTAATCTTCTCAGCCACTTTCCGTTATTGATAGCTGGATGAAAGCGTCTCATTGCTTTCTCCACATCCTAGTCCGTAAGAGTTCATCGACAAATATAGCGAAACGGTTTCACTAAACTAGTTTATCTCATTAATCCAGCAATCTTTTAGTAACCCATAGGTAGGTATTTTAAAATATTATATTGGTCACTGCTAAATGGCAAAAAGCGGGCCCTCGTAGTCAACTGCGAAGGGTGCTGGCTTTTAATCCGAGTACCTGGATTTGATTCTTGATGAGGTTACAATATATTTATGCAATTTTCTCAAAGTCTGGATATTTGTGATGATTGTTTTACGTATATTGCTAAATATACTACTATTTCAATATACTACTGCACAGAACAGATGATAAATATAATACCAATAGGCTATAATTCAATACGCCACATCTTGATGCAGGGTTTTGAATGTGTGAGTGTCCTACAAAAATGAAGCACGCATTATGCACGTGCAATAGTGTGTGTAATACACCAACATTAAATGAGCGTAAATGCATAAACCAAGAGCAGTTTTCAGTATTCGACGTAAAACGTATTCTTGACACGTGTGTAAGCTTAACCCGGATTCTTCCTTACTCGAGTCGGTTACCTGCTATCGCCTTACCCGTTATGTATTTCAGTTCCCATTATTTCTGAGTTACTAGACCACGTGGCATTTTACAGTAATAATAATAATAATATATATTATGTATTCCACGATGATCTAGTTACCAGTGTTAAGTGGCCGAGGCTTCAACAGACTGAAGGTATCAAAGCTGACGCTAAGTGCATTAGTATCCCCGATTGGTGGTTAGCAGCGAAGCATAATCGCGTTTGGAATCTGCTGCTTTATGAGTCCAGGACTCTCACTAGGTACTAAAGACAAAGCTGATGTTGGATTATAATAAGATTAATTAATATCTTATCATGTTGGGTACGCGATAATCTTATATTCCTGGTATGCATTGGGTAATAAATGTAAAGTATGGTCATTTTCCGAACCAGAATGGTTGGAATGCCTATTTTTGACCAATAATTTCAAGAGATTAAGTACCTATTTACTTTGTACAATTATTCATGATTATGTTTTTATACAATAATTTGTCTATAGCTTACTTATATGCATCATTGGTTATTTTAGATTCCAACCTTACTGAAAGACGTCTTGTAAAATAGTTTTATATGTGACGATTACCAAGTGGATACATTATTATAGTAGTATTATAAATATAAAAGCGACATAGAAACCTGATCTATGAAATATGTTTTTAACTAGCAATACGCTTATGATATCAGTTTTAATTTTAAATTATGGATTCAAACCATTTGTTTATACTATCACTGCCAGGTGGCTACAAATAAATAGTAAAACAATATGTACTTTTTATTAATTTAGTACCGGTTATATTTTTTATGAATGTATTTAAATATAAAATATTCAAATTTATAATCCTTGAACTCTTCCAAGTCTACTTCCAAATAATATCGTAATTAAAATAATGAATAATATGTTTTATTTGAAATTATTTCTATGAAATAAAGAAATTTCTATAACATGTTTCTTTTTTTGTGAAGGTTTTTATATAATAGATTCACAAATTATTATTTTTTAAAGAAATTGTGAAAGAAGATTGAATTTAATAAAAAAAATATTGGAACGAAATACACTAGATAATCAATTAGATGTTTAAGTATAAAAATAACTATTAATAAAAATAAATATTTGTATAATTAACTATAAAAATACTAGTTAGAAAATATCTATCCTAATATTTTTCACTACTATAGAATGAATCTGTTTTGTTGTTTTTAATATAATTTTGTGTTGGAATCTATGTTGTCTTGGTAAAGGCTGTAATGATATTGTATTTTTATAAATAAATACTATGTTTTTATATTGAGATTATTATATATTATAATATGTCATTATCTACTGCGAATGATTATAATGTCATATAATTATAACATAAATTCACTCAAAATTTACTGCGTAGCTAAGTAATACACGTTGACATTTAAATTTTAAGTATTATGCACGTGTTTAAGTATGATTTTGACATTCATTGTTGAATATTTCTTGACACGCAAATAACACCTGAACAGGTTTTATTAAAGCCAAATAAATATAAAAACTTAATGTGTCTGTGTATCAGTAAGTGTATCAATCATTCTTTCTACACTATATGGTTGCAATATTATCTAAGAATAGATTCCAAGAATAATATACTGGTATAAATCATTAAATGCACAGAAAATGAGTTTTATTTACAAGTAATTACTGTGGATATTCAGGATTTTTTTAGCGCTCTCTCAGAATAATGGATATTCGGGACAAAAAAGAACGTTCGGGATTTAAGACCGTAGCGTATTGCTGCACGGCCCACGGATTACTGAGTGATCAAAAAGTACGCGCCTCAAATGTTATATTTATTTACACGATACTTGTTAATAATTACTTCTACTATTTAAATACTTAATGATCGTAATTACACAAGTTCGTATGTAATAATAACATGCGGCAATCGCTTTTTCGGTTTTTTTCGGATTAAGTAATAAAATAGTTTTTGAGTAATTAACTATTTTTTATTGAACGAATAATTCACAAGATTTAAGAATGTACCATTCTAATAATTGTACATACATAATTTTTAAAATCACTTCTGAGAAAATATATTATAGCCAATAGAAAATATCTTTTTGAAAAAAGTAAGACACCCGGCAGGAATCGACCATGCATCTCCTGGGTTTACACTCCAGTCCACGAATTATCCACTATGCTATGAGGTGACATACTTATGACGACAAACTTTAACTATTAGCTTTTTAATACCTGCTCTTCAGCATTCTTCAAAATCAAGCGAGTATCGGCGATCGGTTTTTGTTTATTAAATAAAAGTAGGTATCTACAACTTCAATTACTAACCGACGTCACAGATTTCTCCAATAATTAATGATGGTACTTACTCGTACTTGCTAACAATTTTATATTTATACTTTTTTCAAAAAAAAAAATCTATGTATATATATCTGTATATTGTTATGTCTATATATTTCTACAATTAACAATTAAACATATTACAAACCACCAAATAATATTATATAATATTTACTATTGTAAGGAATAACAACACAAAATAAAAGCATGTACCTATAAGTTAATTACCATTGACTGCTAATATTAGGTAGGTACCAATATCCTAAGTTTATAATATTCACCAAATAAATAGTTACTAACATACATATTAAATTAAATTAACTATCAGCGCAAAATAAATAATAGCATCGCCTTTATTTTCATAGAAATACCTAGATTAAAAGTAAAATAAAGACAAACAATGTTTGATTAACAATAATTTGAAATAATAAATATTTTTTACGTCATACTAGTTGCTGGGTCACACTGTAGAATTCATATAACCGTTGGGATTTTGTGTCATTTATCAAAACAAAATGCAGTTATTTAGGTTAAGTTATACTCACTTCCATAACTCTACTATAAGTTCAGGGCAAACTGGTGATGTATCAGCTATGAATGATCTCTTCAAATTTGATGAATTCACTATTAAAACAATAGTAACTATAAAAACAATATCAATAAGACGAAATTCGAAAGAGGACTCCGGGCGGCCGAAAAATATGAAAGTGGGCGTGATTGTTTTAGAGCTAGACAGCGTGAATGTGGGAGCGAGATGCACGGCGTCAGCGCGGTTTGATTGGCTAAAAGTCATATTCGGGAAATAAAAACTAAGCCAGAGATCTATTTCGACTGAAATTAGCTTGGATATTCAGGTAAGAATCGTTGGATATTCGGAAGAACACCACGGAGTAATTGTAACTTAACATGGCGTATTCGGGTTTTTTAAAAAAATATCTCTGTTCCTAGATAAAAATATATTGTTTTTATAAATGATTTCGGTCGAGTTCGATAAAAGAAATTGAACTGCATTAAAATGTCGATTTCGACAAAAATGGATATTCGGGAAACAAATCCTATAGCGACGCTGTGCTACAGTTTTCATTTTTCTCTGAGTTTTCCTTGAAACCAAGTTAACAATACTAATTAATATCGACTAGTGGGCACTGCGATGATTTTTTGGGTTTTGATACCAAGTGTAAATATTTGCACGATTTATATAGATTCATTACAAAACTTGGAACCGGTTTCCATTTTAATTACGATTCATAAAAGGCAACCTTAACCAAAAGCCCATGACACTGAAAAAAAATCAAAATTAAAATTAGACACCTGCGTTAGAAAAGAAACCAACTCAATAATATATATTTTTAGGGTCTTATTTTTTTTTTATTTATTGTATTTATTTTCTTAGTACTTGCCTTGTTTCAAAGTTATTTATTTTTAATACTCATAGTCTTTTGTATTTGCATAGATAATTATTTGTAGTAAATATCATCCACTAATTCTATATAAAAAAAACATCGGTGTGTGTACTTATGTACGTGCGTTAGAAGTTATACTTCTTTGGCGTAACAAAACAAAAACAAAACTTGTGATAAACAAGATTCTTTGACTAGCTCTTAATAATCTTGTTAAATTACACACTCAAAAAAAAGGACCGCTTATCGGGACGCCGTTGGTTTATTTCTATACACTTTTACTTATATTACTAAATTATATAATGGTTTCTCGTTATTTTTATTTTTAAAGTACCAACTGGCACTCTGACGTTTAATAGTTTGTTTACCTATGGAATTGCAAATGACCAACAATAATAAATTCGCTGCCTAGGCAATGGAACAATTCTAAACTATATTAATATTATAGTAGGTATACAATATAATATTATTATATTGTATAATCGTCACGATTGCAGTATGATACTGTGGCGTAAAGATAGTGCTTTCGGCTGATAACCGAACAATCGGTGATTCGAATCCAATCGAGTGCGTTTTTTTATGTGTGAAAAAATACATTTTGTGTTACTTGTCACACGCCAAAAATACACTTTTATCTGATTTTCAAACGCGCCAAAAGAAGTGTACCTTCAAAAAACGACCTTACCAAAATCTTCCGCCTTTTCTAATGATTCCCTCTGAAAGTCATTTGTAAGTCAGCTATGTTACTACATTTTCAATCGATAATTATTTGACCTGTCTGATGATATAACCCAAAGTATTGACATACGTATGACTAATCAAAAGACGCTAAGTATTATTCGGAAACTAAGATTTCGAAAGCCATAACCGAATAAACGCTTGGCCGAGAGTCTACAAAGGCACTCAGTTTATTATAATACGATACACTATATATTACTGTGCTACAATTTGCTCTAGTATGCTTTGCCAATTAAGCTACGGGTATTTTAATTAATTACGTCGATTTTAACTAGTAATTGTTACATGAAATGCTTATTGAATTGCGTTATAATGTTGGCTATCGGCCTTATTATATTAAATTAAGGTAGGTACTTACGAGATGTCTGCAAATTATGTATATTCACTCAAAAGCTTCTTTCTAAAAAACAAAGAACTCTTAAGAAAAACCAAACAACCTTATATAAAACTCTCCTGCGCACGGTATTAACATATTGATCAGAATACTGGGCACTCAGCAAATAGGATGAGAGAAGTATGGATATCTTTGAAAGGAAAGTTTTGAGAAGAATTTTTGGGGCTGTTGAAGAAGGTGGTATTTGGAGGTTAAAACAATCACTGCTTAAGTTTTATTTACATTTTAATTATCACATTTAAATAACACGTTAATTATATCGAATGGCCAACTACTCCAAACCGCGCCAATCGCGGTGGTAGCACTAAATGAGTTAATGTACAATGAGGAGCTATACACACTTTATAGGGGTGAAAAGATTACGTGGCATATGAAAATGCAGAGACTGCGCTGGATCGGCCACGTGCATAGAATGCCGGAGAATACACTGGCGATTCGGGCTATGTACGCAATCGTCGATGTCAAGAGAAGACCTGGACGGCTGAAATTGAGACGGTTGGACTGTGCCACGGGAGATTTAAAAATGCTCGGTTAAAGCAATTGAAGAGTGTCGGTGCTGGATCGTCCAGGATGGAGGCAGTTTTTGAAGGAGGCTAAGACCCACCAAGGGTTTTAGTGCCATAAATGATGATGATGTATATTCATTCATAATTATTCGTATTTTGCTCTATTTGTTTATAAACTTACACAAATTTAGTTCAAAATTTGGTTATGTAAATATTCAGTAATTCAACCGAATTTAAATTTTAGTTATTCAAGACCAGATAAAGCTTTTCGGCATATGACATATGGAGATTTTCTTCAATAATTTTATTCATATACAATAATACAACAAGCTGTGTGTTATTTTATTATGGTTAAATATTAAATTTATAGGTCACACGAGATCTGCGGGCCGCAGCTTTTTAACTACTGAATTATTGAACAACGTCTATAAAGTCCTACCATAACATATAAATGTACAAAAATAAAATATGTATTTACAGTTAAATCATCTAAAGATTTCACATTGAGATTAACCGGCAGCAATACGTAAAATTATAATATTATTACGTTGAAATTAATTAATTTAATTCTCGATATCAACAAAATTTAAATATTTTTTCCGTTATGTTATGACAGTTTAATTTTCGACTAAATATTTGTGACAAACGTATTTAAACCCCTACAATCACCGAACGGTTACGTATGAAGCTTATAATAATGTCAAGTATCTCGGGATCAAGTCCCAGGTCTGGAAAATTCACGGGTTTGTTTGAACCAGGAGTAAAGACCTAAGCCCGCTCGCGCATCAAAATTCGTCTTACCTCCAACGTGTCGAATACATCGATGTGACATCATCGTTTTTCACAAAACACACAATGTAGCTCCGCACGTTGGTGGAATGCGACTTTTTATTTTGTAAAAAACATCTAGTGCTGTCAATCAATGTTGAGCAAGTGGCTAACATCCATTTCTCGTAAAAACATAAGTCTGTTAAGTAATACAACCTCTACCCTGTGCAGGTCTATCAATGATCTTCTTACAATCTATTTTATTATTTTTATTATTATTTATTATTATTATTATTTCTTATTTTTTTAATAAAGTTATACTTTATATTTTTAATTAATATCTGTTATACAACTTAACAATGAATAAAAATTTACTTAGTATATTGAAACGTTATTTATTTGATAAAACAACCTTATAATAAATTATAAAAGATAAGTATTACCAACATTCACACAAAATATTAAGCCATCTTAAGATACAAAGCCTGAACATATCTTTTTGCACAAGCATATCTCTCAAACGAGTGGTCCTATTTGTTTAGCAGTTAAAATCAGATCCCAGATTGCCAGACATATTGATTTGCAAAAACACATAACTATAAGCTCTTTCTCGTTTCGAATTGAATTATAAAAAAATCGCAAATCAAAGTAATGTATTATAATTTATGAGTGTTATTTACAACTATATATTCCTGTTATTCATCAGCTATCAAAATCAGACTATTCCATCATACAAAAAACCGGTGATGATATCGTTCTCCAAAAAAGGTCTTATGTAGCATTGAGCTATATTACATTACGTTGGTGGAAGGTATGTTAATGTTGGTGTATTAATTATCATATAACTCATATATCATATTCAAACCATTACCTATGACAAGACAGCTGGAAATATTGATTTGCAAAACAATTTTAAAACTTTCATGAATATAACCTCAAACTGGCGTAAACAGCATTAACTCTTTAGTGCCAGACCCAATTGCTTACGTTAGTGTCACCCAAGTCCATGTGGACACGCAATTATTGTAGTACAGTTTACTTTGCCTAAATGTTATTTTAAAATAATAATTTGGTTTATAAACGTTAGTCACTTGAAATAAGTATACTGCTTCAATTGTTCGTCATTTAAATGATCTAGCTGACATAATAAAATTAATATCGAGTGTCTTTTTTAATCACAAAAAGATGGACTTATGGTAAAGGTAACCGTGGTTTTCTGATTATATTGTTTCAAAGAATAATATTTCTGTCATTGAATGCATTATAAATGTGTGCAGTTTCATTATATGTAATTAGAAATATAATTATTTGTGTTTATGTGGTGTTATTGCATGATGAATTTATGCGTGTCCAACACTACAAATTTAAATTATGATTTGTTATCACTATATTTTTTATAAAATATATTATTCTCATATTGTCAAATTATTTAGTTCCTGGGATATGTCCATGATTGAAGAAGGAGAAATTCTGGTAAATAATGCATTGGATGCACTTTATGAAGCAAGTGATGATGGAAATGTCGACGAATATATTATTATTATTTATATCACCACCGACCAGATCCTGCGGTTTTAACAGATGAGGATGATAGTGGAACAATCGATAATTTAAATCATAGACAATTAAAAGCAAATACACAAGTGAAATCTAGGAATGCAAGAACATAGATAGACCAATCTGATTTTTATACTACAATTGGAGATTCTACACGCAATTACACTTAGCTGCACAAAATATCAATTTTACGGGAAAAATGTGGAAAATAAGAACGCTGATGGATCTTGATAGGATGGATATTCAAAAGTATGTTCATCAAAATCAATGGTTCTAGCAGATATATAATTAAATAAATAAAATGCTGTATTAGCTTGTGTGTAATGTGTGTTGAAAACGATCATACTTTATAATAATTCTACTAATAAACCATAAGATCCAAAAAGAAATTGATAACATAAGTGTCACGCGTGTCCATATGGACACGGCTATTATCTCAAAACTCTTTATAATTTTACGACAACAACGCCTTCGCCTACAATAATATGTATTGCTGATTATGATAATAACTGAAAATACGTTATATTTAACAATATTTAACTCGTTTAAATATTGTTTAAATATCTGTTTCTCATACAATTGATAACGTAATTACAATAATGCAGTTTGGTATTCAATAATATAGAGTATAAATAAGTTATTAGTTATTGTCGTTTTAAACTGACTGACAATTTTGCAATCATCTTACTGCATTGTGAATAATATACACAGAAGAAGTTTATTAACTTTGATTGTCACTTCCAAATTATTAATAACACTAAACGACTAAATCACATGAACTCCGTGGTCTCCAAGATAGTACGTTAATATAATCAGCTTTTAACGAAATTAACATGCTTTGACACGTGAACATGACAGACGCGTCAGTATAAGTACTCTATAGAATAATTTTAGGTCACCCATAGACAGCAGCGGAAGGGGCAGGAGAGGTTAGACCACTCATTGTCGGCAAGTTTCCGAATGCTTCGGTTCATACTTGAGTCAGCTTTGATACAAACGATTTGAGTTACCCCATCTCCACCCTCGCCGCGATTTGTGCACGGCCGCGTTCTGTGACGTATTAAACATGTAAGAATGAAAAGATTTTAGTGCCACACCTCCTTGTCTCGAAACGATGCTGCACGGAACTGATGTTGCAACCATGCACCTTGGTGCTTAAAGAAAGAGTTTTAGAAAATAAAAAAGAATCTTGACGTGCTCTGCCGTAATTTATCTTTAATAACATAAAGTGTCCGCTGTAGCCTTGCACTAAAACTCTGCTAAAACGGAGAAGTCAGCAGTTGAAAGTGATGAAGCTAAGTAGGGATCGGAACTATTCCGTTCTCCATATGACGTAGAAAAACTTTCAAAGTTGGCTTTGGTTGATATCAAGTCGGCGTGGCCAATCTGCCCCGTGTGTAGACGGACCCTGGCAAACAGCTCCGTTCGGTCGGGTCCCATTAGCGGGCAGTCCCAGAGGACGTCTTCAGCGTCTTGATGGTTGTGCCGTCATAATATTGCAGATAAAAATAAAATGATGTAGGTACTTTCAAATATATTTTTCGTTAACTCCTAAATTTACCGCCATTTGGTCAGCGCCACTTTTAATTAGTATGTAATATAATATGTAAGCAGGTATTTTATAAATTTCAACATGTAATTCACTTTAAATATATACAATCGGCCGAGGATACTTGATGGATTCTAATGGATTTAAGTTTTGTAGTATTCCATTTGATTAGTTTTTTGCAACCCAGGCTTTGCCTTTCTTCAAGCCACTTTCATCACTATGCGCACTCATCAATTGTAAATGCACACTGATAGTCAGTAGCAAGTGCACATAGTTCTTGATGATGCTGAAAATTGAAACCCGGGTCGCAAAAAATGGGTCCAGGACGATTCGGCGCCGGGACAACTAGGCGCCACGCAATAGAATAAATTTCTAAGACGTTTGTGAATTAATTATGGGTATGTACTTTTAAAATGCATATTGAAATTATTATTAATTAAAAATTGGTGAGTATTTAAATATGCACACGTAAAAAATAATGATTTAATTGCGCATATTATGTTTAAGTTCCAACGAGAAGAGAGTTCTATTATTTTGTATATAAAGCCTCAAGTATAAAAATTCTCAATTTGCAATAAAAAAACATGAACTATGACGTCATGAACTTATAGCCATGAAAACATGAACTTAACATTTTGAAAAAAATGAACTTTTTACTACTAAGTAGTAGATATAAACTGATTTAAATTCCTCGTCTACTTTTTGCATGAAATCATAATGAAATGTCTATTTATTTCATTCGACAGTGTGACGCCCAGTTGTCCCATTCTCCAAAAAATGACTCGAATGGAATAATACAAAACTTAAATTATATTAAAATCTATATATATATATATATAAATAATGTTTGTTTGTCTGTCTGTCTGTCCCGTATGCGTTCCTATACCATTCATCCGATTGCGATGAAACTTTGGTGAGTTGTTGTATGCATACCCGCAAAGGTTTCTGAATTAGTACAACCAGCTTCTTCTTTTTCTTCATTCTATCTATTTTTATTTGTATGGATCCTATACCATTCATCCGATTGTAATGAAACTTTGGTCAGTTGTTGTTCGCACGCCCGCAAAGATTTCTGAAATAGTACAACCATCTTCTTCTTCTTCTTATATTTGTATATGTTCCTATACCATTCATGCAATTGTAATGAAACTTTGGTCAGTTGTTGTTCGCACGCCCGTGAAGGTTTTTGATTTAGTACAACCATCTTCTTCTTCTTCTTCATTCTGTCTTTTTTATTCGTATGGTTCCTATACCGTTCATCAGATTGCGATTAAACTTTCGTCAGTTGTTGTGCACTTACCCGCGAAGGTTTCTGAATTAGAAGTACAACAATCTTCTTCTTCTATTCTATCTTCTTCTATTCGTGTTCTTTCCCATACCATTCATCAGATTGTAATGAAACTTTGATCAGTTGTTGTTTGCACGCCCACAAAGGTTTCTAAATTAGTACAACTATCTTCTTCTATTCGTAGGCGTTCCTATACCAAATTTGTAAAATCCATGCTGCTCACATGGACAGCTGTATGTGGCTTACTCACGCGTTGGAAAACCTTCTGATTTATTCGTGTACGCACCAGACGGAAAAAAAATATTGTGTATCCAAAAGCACTTGAATAGACAGAATTAAAACACAAACACTTTCATTCTTTGAGTGGCATTGCAACGCATGCCGGGTACTTGCTAGTATAATATAATTTAAAAAAAAATCGAATATTTTGCCGTTTAGGTGGTGCTTACAGACAATAATACTTACCTGCAAGCAGTGATGTCCGGTGGGGTAGGCGGATTAAGCGTCGCTTGGGGGCGGCAGTTACTCGAAGGGCGGCAAATTGAGGAGAATCATTAGGTATATATAGAAATAGCTACCTAAACGTAGCACTTACCGGAAATAGCTTTCCATTAAAAAATCAGCTCACTGGCTGGAAACAAAATGTATTAATTAACGAACATACCATGTTTAATAGGACGTTATTTTTTGGTGAGTTCGCGATGTCTAGTTTACTTCCGTTGTCCTTGGAGGTCACGTCCTTGGTGACCAGCAATGACACGTGCAGATTTTTGTATTATATGTAGTTACATACTTGCCTAATTTAAAATTTATCCAAATATTTTTGTCAGTCGCTTGCGACTTTAGGAAGTTGCCAAGTGTATTCTTAAATGTATCTGAAACCATGGAAATATTTCTATTGAAGCAGAGATAGCATTTAAATTAGATTTGGTAGTATATATTTTGTCGGTAATGTAGCTATACCACACATTTCTTAGATATTCTTGTCAGAAGGATAATGAAAAATATGGTATTGTTGTTTTCATTTAATAAAACGCATTTTTTAGTACTTATTCCACTTTTAATCAAGAGATTAGGACCGGTTTCATCCGCCTCAGAGGGACATTTTCAGCTGAGTTCAACAGTTGAAAATGTCCCTCTGAGGCGGACGAAACCGGTCCTAATCTCTTGATTAAAAGTGGAATAAGTACTACAAAAATTGTGTTTTATTAAATAAAAACAACAATACAATGCAGTTCCACCATGAATTGACAGTTAACAAAATAAAAAAAATATGGTATCGGAAAATTGGGGCGGCATTTTGGCGCTGCTTAGGGGCGGCATTTTATCTAGGGACGTCACTGCCTGCAAGCATTTTATAAATATTGCACCGTGATGCAGAACAGGTAGAAGTGGTATTACATTTAGGTAAATAATAATTTATGATATTAATAATTACATTATTATTGTTTTTTTTTTAAATGTCTGTCAGTTCACGGTCAAAATACATCAGTCAATATCATTGATAGTCATAATATCTAATTATTAATGAGATTTATAAAACACGTGATAGAAAAATATAATTAAATTTTCAGAAACCAAACAAAAATGTTTATTTCGTTGAACAAGTTTTCATTAGACGTCATCTGTTAAACGATCTAAAATATTTAGTCAACACAATACTTACAATTCCGGTGATGTCGTTAAGATTTTTTAAGGAAATAAAACCTGGCATTTAATTAATTTATAATATAAGTGTTTTGTTTACAATTGTTTACAATTTTATATTAGTGGAATTTTTATGATAATTAAACTATATTTCCAATGTAAGTGCACTATTGTTACTAGATATATTATACTTATATCCATACAAAACTTTTACTTATATTGCCACAGTGGTACCCATCAGTGATGCCAACCTTACTATAATTATAGTACAATACTATAATTTTGTAAAATACTATAATTTTACGCCAAATATACCAAAATACTATAATTTTATAGGATTCAAGACGAAAAATGTTCCTGTACTATATATTTTTCAGAAATAGTATATTTTTTACTCCTTTCTACTATAATCAGCGTAGAAAAAGATGGCAACACTGTTAACCATCCCCAAAATACCTAAACATACAATTAAATGCTCTGACTTCGGGTCCAAAATAACGTAACTACTGATTGAAGTTGTTTATGTGTTCTTAAAATAGTATTTTTTCTTTCTTTTATTGTGTTAACTCTCAATGGTGGAAATGCATTGTTTTATTAATTTGGGTTAATAAAACCATTTTTTTAGATTTGATATGACACTGAATGAGATCATCTTGTGAGGCCTCTAGACCACTGGATTACTAAATGTGTCCAACGATTGTCCCTTCTTCGAGCTATGTGTCCAGCCCATTGCCATTTAAGGTTTTTAGCAAACCCTTGTCTGTGTCCTAATCCACTCATTCCTCTTTTTATCTTTTCGCGTTATGCCCAGCATGCACCTCTCCATATTCTAGGTTTCTGGATCTCTCTTTGAACACTTTGCGCTTTAGACGCAGTCGGAGGTCACTTTTGAAGAGATTATTCAGGCTGCCAAAAGCACTCCACCCTACCTTTACTCTGTGAACAATTTCATCAATATACATACATCTATAGACACTTGTTGTCGTCTGTCGCAGATGTAGATTTTCACCTGTTCGAGCTGAGTGCCATTAATGAGGATCTCTTTTTGGCCCTCAAAGCAGTTAAATATGTCTTTCGTCTTAAGTTGCCAAGGGTAGCTGTAAATAGTTTAGGTGAGATTGTATCACTTTGTCGGACTCCTTTGCTGATAGAAAATCTGGCGCGCTGATAAATATGATGATATTTTTTCTTATTTCTAAAAAATCTTAAACATAATATAATGTCTGTCCAAGCAAAACAAAGTCACTTTAATAATAATGTATGTAATTTTAAAATACACTCCCATATAAAGTATTTATATTGATTTGGCTTTAGTCAAACCTGTTCAGGTGTTATTTACGTGTCAAGAAAGATTCAATACTGAATGTCAAAATCATACTTAAACACGTGCATAATACTTAAAATTTAAATGTCAACGTATATTACATAGCTACGCAGTAAATTTTGAGTGAATTTATGTTATATTATATGACATTATAATCATTCGCGGTAAATAATGACATTATAATATATAATAATCTCAATATAAAACATATTTATTTATAAAAATACATGTCATTACAGCCTTCGCCAATACAACATAGATTTCAACACAAAATTATATTAAAAACAACAAAATAGATTTGTATAACATGTAGGTTTTCGTTCCATAGTAGTGAAAAATATTAGGATAGATATTTTCTAACTAGTATTTTTATAGTTTAGTATACAATTAATATTACTATAAAATAGTTATTTTTTATACTTAATTGATTATCTAGTGTATTTCGTTCCATTTTTTCTTTCAGAATTTCTTTAGAAAAACGTTAAAAAATAATTTGGGAATCTTAGAATTATATAAAAACCTTCACAAAAAAAAGAAACACGTTTGTAGAAAGTTCTTTATTTCATAGAAACGATTTCAAATAAAACATTATTCATTAATTTTATTACGATATTATTTGGAAGTAGACTTGGAAGAGTTCAAGGATTATAAATTTGAATATTTTATAATATTTAACTTTATTCATAAAAAATATAACCGCTACTAAATTAATTAAAAGTACTTATTGTTTTACTATTTATTTGTAGCCATCTGGCAGTGATAGTATAAACGAATTTATAAATGAATGGTTTGAATCCATAATTTAAAATGATATTATAAGCGTATTGTAAGTTGAAAACATATTTCATAGATCAGGTTTCTATGTCGCTTTTATATTTATAATACTGCTATAATAATGTATCCACTTGGTAATCGTCACATATAAAACTATTTTACAAGACGTCTTTCAGTAAGGTTGGAATCTAAAATAACCAATGATGCATATAAGTAAGCTATAGACAAATTATTGTATAAAAACATAATCATGAATAATTGTACAAAGTAAATAGGTACTTAATCTCTTGAAATTATTGGTCAAAAATAGGCATTCCAACCATTCTGGTTCGGAAAATGACCATACTTTACATTTATTACCCAATGCATACAGGAATATAAGATTTCGCGTACCCAACATGATAAGATAATAATTAATCTTATTATAATCCAACATCAGCTTTGTCTTTAGTACCTAGTGAGAGTCCTGGACTCATAAAGCAGCAGATTCCATACGCGATTATGCTTCGCTGCTAACCACCAATCGGGGATACAAATGCACTTAGCGTGAGCTCTGATACCTTCAGTCTGTTGAAGCCTCGGCCACTTAATACTGGTGACTAGATCATCGTGGAATACATCATGTCATACATAATATATATTATTATTATTGGGCACTGCAAAATGCCACGTTGTCTAGTAACAGTAGTGTATTGAAATAGTAATATATTTAGCAATATACGTAAAACAATCATCACAAATATACAGACCTTGAGAAAATTGCATAAATATAGTGTAAACTCATCAGGAATCAAATTCAAATACTCCAATTAAAAGCCAGCACCTTACGCAGTTGACTACGAGGGCTCCCTTCATTTTGCCATTTAGCAGTGACCAATGTAATATTTTAAAATACCTATAGGTAACTAAAAGATTTCTGGATTAATGAGGTAAGTAAACTAGTTTAGTGAAAGCGTTTCGCTATATTTGTCGATGAAATCTTACGGACTAGGATGTGTGGAGAAAGCAAGGAGACGCTTTCATCCAGCTATCAATAACGGAAAGTGGCCGAGAAGATTAAGATATAAATATAAAATAAAAATAAAAATACAGTAAAATCTCGCTAACCGGTAAATTATAAGTCCGGTGCATCCAGTAATCGAGCACTATCTAAAAACATTTTAGTTTGGCGTTAATAATGGGAGAGAAATTTTAATTAGGGTTTGAGTAAGAAACACAATAATTAAGAGATTACTTCAGTATACAATATGTTTTACTACTCACCATATCTAATTTTCCAAATTCACACATAGCAATAATCCGGCATTATCAGGTTATATCTATTGCCAGATTAATTGATACATCATATTAAACATCTCATATTATAATATCATTAATTGAATAAAAAATAGTTTTAATAAAAATTACTACAAAATGCAAGTACTTTGAAACAAAAATGTTTTCTAAGAATTTTAGAATCCAGGATTCTTAGTCAATACAAAGATACAAAAATAATATTATCTTCGCTAATTAATACTGACGGAATTTGAAATAACACAATATAACGAACGCATAGTTATAAAGTAAATTTTGGCGTGATTAATACGATCCAGAGTAGGTAATCTAATCCCGAGCCAAAATTTTGATCCCGGGATTTCGGGATTACAATTTGACGATCCCGGGATTGGCGTTTTTTTCGATAGTTAATATTTTTTTTATTTATACAAATAGCATTGATAAAATCGATCAAAAATGACTAATATAATTATTTAAACTATTTAAGACATTTAATGTTAATATTGTGTACGTTCAATCTTAGAAATACATAGGTTTAATGGAGTAAAAAATATTGTGATGTAGATAATGTGAAAGTAAAACAGTTTTTTTTATTTATTTATTTAAGAAAAGATAACATTCACAAAATTCGGCGTAGAAACAAGTGCCTGTCTGCGCGTCCATGGCACTGACGGCTAGACGCTGTTGACGTGCCAGAACGTCAGCGGCGTTTGCCTGGTTAAATGAACGAATTCATTATTTTTCTGTTGTTCATAGGATTGCGTATAACAACAAAAATGGTAATTTATTATCCGTAAGCATCCGGCAATTCCCTCTTTGACATGTGCAGGTACATATACTTCTATTATATAATTGATTGTGATTGATAAAAAAATCAATCCCGAAGGTTTCAAGATTATGTTTACTAATCCCGGGATTCACATATATCAAAATTGTCCGGGATTGGATTCCCTAATTCAGAGTAGTTAAATGATAAATCGCATTAGCTGGAATTCGATGGACTAGGTACCAATACATTTCAAAAATATAATTCCCGGAATAAAGTTCGGAGATGTTTCAAATTATGTATGATCAGTATTAATAATATTAAATACAGTAAAATAAATTGAATTAGGGTTTTTCTCAGCTGCATGCATTATTGTTATAAGACATTGTTTACGTTTTTTTCATTACTGTTTTAGTTTTTTTTTGTCTCACGATGTCAGTACAAGAAACTCGAAATTGTTTAGATTTGTTTCACGGCTGCGTGATTTACTCTTGAGTATTGACCTTTGTTGTCCACTTTGATAGATGTCAAGATATATGTTACAACATTTTTTATTACAGATATTACTATTACCTAACAGATTATCATTATATTGTTGTTTACATAAAAAGAAAATGACTTACGTTATCAGAATAAAATTTTACGTGGATGTATATTATAGGTACTATTTAAATACAAATTATACTATATTTTGAATATCATATTATTAAACAAATAATATCGGTATTCGTCTTCTTATAGCTGTATAATATACTAGAAAAAACACTTTAAGCTTCAAAATAATAAAATAGGTGAAGAGTAAAGAGGTAAAGAGTGGGTATTGTGCGGCAAAATGAAGCCGCGTTTCTTACGTAGGTATAACGCACAGTAGAATCTCAATATTATTATTATTAACTTAACTATGAAACGTTGTACCATCATGTTGCTTCTCAGTATGGCTACCAAATTTATACACACCATATTTAAGCATATTTTCTACTAAAAATAATTACCACTTTATATTTAACACAAAAATAATAAATTTCAGCAACACGTGCTCGCAGTTTTAAAATGAATGTAGTCATTAAAATCTATATTTACCGGCGACGCGTACATTTTTTTTTTATTTGAGCCGTAGAAATTCTATCTTACTCTAACGCATATTGCGGGGATTGAAACGTGCCAAAAAATGATTTCTCACTCGCACTTATGGTTATTTTTGTTCAGGCCTTGCTTTAAACATATTATAAAATGCCACATATTGGAGAAAACCCCTTTGAATATGATGATTCTTCCATAATGTGAATAAAACTTCACAAACCATATAAAATTATTCATACAATCAATTACTAAATATGAAAGATATTCATCTGGTTTTATATGCATAAAATTGTAGAACACTCTTTCAAGTTAATATTTCAGAAAATTTATTTCAATTAAATCATGAGTTTTGTTTCACAGTGAATCTATTTTGATTGTTAGTAAAGTGCTTTATATCAAAAAAACTAAAAACATAAAAATTTCTCCTTTCAATAACCCGACCCCGCTGTAGTAAAATTAACATTTATGGTTTTTAGCCCTTTTAAACAGTCTAGCGTTCCCTATAGCGATAGCCTTATTATAATGACTTTGAAAATCACTACTATAGAAATTTTTCTTCCCTTCTTAATCAAATTTCTTAGCTATTCTACCCCTTAACCCATTAACCATTAACCCCTAGCTATACTTAATACAATTATTGTATTATGATAATTTATATATGAGATACGTGTTTCATCCATTCTTTCTACGTGTTCATCACAAAAGTATCTTCTTATTTCACTTCCCAACCTGACCATATCCTCAATTTCGATTATAGTTCTCAGATTACAATATTTTTTTAACCTCTAAGAGTTTCATATGCGATGTATCATTGGATTGGTAGCTTATTTAGTAAATGTATTATCTCCAATGCAACAGAAGTAGGTTCAAATCCCATTCGCTCCAATATTTTACAAAGATTTAGATGAGTATGGTTAATATTATATTACTGAGACTATTAATTCCAAACAAAGAAAATACTATTGATTTATTTTCAACTTTATTCGACTACCTCATGGAATAACACACTAACTCTAAATTATCAACTTTTCAGGAGAGCAAAAAAAACATTCAAAAAAATGTGTAGCAAAAGCCGTTTATTATGTGCAAATATTATTTAAATTATAATTTATATCTTTAAATAGAGTATCAATTAAGCATACAATCAACTTTTGCAAGACAATAATTTGGGAAATAATACCCTAAATGTGTTTTTCCACGTTAAGTTTGACAACTAAATTATTACATCTAGATTTGGTGTGATTTTTCCCGTTTATATATTTTTAGAGGGTGTATATATCTATACTTGGTGTGTTTTTCCACGTAATTATTTTTTTTTTCATAAAAAAAGTACCACGTAACTTGAGATGGTGTTTTTTTTCATACTAATTCTGAAAGATAATCTTAAATATCTCGACTTAGAGAGATTTTTGTTTTGACTTTTACGGGGAATGACATACTATGTGCTCTTAGTGTTTTCTCTCTCGATGATATTTGATTAAACCAAAAATATGTTTAGATATTCTGATGGAATATGAAGAGATTTTTTAATTAAACAATATTTTATCGCAATAAACTGTATTTTAACCATTTAGTCAGTTTGAGGAAATTATTTTACAGAACATAATATTATAGTAAAATAATTGCAAAGTTACTTAATGAATATTCCACTCAACATAATAATGATTGGTAGTATAAATTAAGAAATGATAGGATAGTTTGTTATCTATATATTTTACGTAAATTACGTTGCAGCATTATAAACGTTATGTAAATTAAACTTTTTTTAAATTAAGTATAGGAAAACTATCATATAATATACAACTGTATTCTTCAAATTAGATTTAAAATATGTAAAAATAATACTTATAAGACTTCTATACTTCTATGCAGCTACTTATTTCTATCGCACCTCACTTAGCTGTTTGTAGATGCCAAAGGTAACAATTAATAGCCATCCTATCATGAACAGTGAGATTATAGATGGCATATTATTTTCTCTTATAATGAAAGACTCATACTTCACTTTGTGACACAGTTAAAACTTTTGTAAATCAAAACATGCTGTAACAGTTGTAATGTGATTTTCTTTTGCACGATTTATATCACCCTGTTTCATCTCTCTCGAACGTTCTGTAAATAATAAATGTTGCTGATAATCACTTTATTTTTTATTAAATATTTAATTTACTCAATTATTGTTTCCGTTCCTGTTCAGACGAAGAAATACGAGAAAAATATGCCTTTATATTGGCGTTCAGTAGCAATTTGAAATTGATATTATTTTGATCCAAATCATATGCTATATTGGGGATACATTTTCACCATATTCAAATTCTCGTCTTAATATTCTTTTTGGCTATTTTTTCTAATATAGTGGGATTCTTTTCTTATGAAATATATTACTAACATGTTCAATTATACTATTTTTTTTTGCTTCCTTGAGTGCATGATCACGGTTGTTGTACCTGCCTTGACTATACAATAGCAATTCTGACTCTTCCTTTTTTTAAAAACACTCACCACCCACATATTTGAAATTGAAAGTGTTTGTAAAAACATAGTTTTACATTTTATTATTTCGTTATTGCATGACAAACCATAAATAAGTGCTTTTAAACGTCTTAAAGAAGCTGGTAGTTTTTGGGTTTTCTTTTGCACTGACTTGTCATATCGTAAGATGTAATCCCATTGTTTCTCATGATTGCCAATAATACAAAATGAATCAAAACTAACTTGACGTTCAGATTCACTCATTTTTTGGGCACATATTTGAATTGGCAAGAATTTTTACATAGTGTTCCATGGTATTCAAATATTCTTATATTTATTCACATTTTCTTCACCTGAATTAAATGCTTTTTTGGCTTTCTTCCTTTTGCACAAGTCTTAAATTACAGCTCTCTTCTTTTTCTCGATTCAAGTGTGTCAATTTATAGTGAAAATACTTTGTACAGATGCACTAAGTAGGTACAACGTCATGTCTGATGACGTGATGTCTACAAGTGCATTTATGTTTCTAGGTGGCAAAGTACTGACAGAAGTATACTGTTATTTATTATGCTCTAAAATAGAGCGATATATTTCATTCTGTGTAAGATCTGCTGGAGATTTCGTAATTTCTTCGATCAAATCATCAATCATTCCCAAGTCTCCTCCAAATTTTTGCGTCATAATGGCACACTGGAAGAACAACTAAAACCCGACAATCCAGGATCACTAGGACTATTCGGAGTCTTCAGATGGGGATAAAATCAACCTGGACTATCCAATTTTCACCCAAACATGCAATAAACCTTTTAGACTTTTTTTACTACCATATTTATCATAAAAGTATAGTAAAACGTATTGTCAACACATGTGCAAAAATAGGCAAGTATTACCTTATTTACTTATCACAAGTCGTCGTGGAATCAATACAAGAAGAATAATTATTGTAGGTTGTAAATTGGAAACTAATGGTGCAAATATGCATTTATACGATGCTTACTAATGATAGGAAGACGTGATAGTTTATATTACGAAACACAGAATATTATAAACATTGAAAATCCTGTAGGAGCCAATAGTACAGACAGAATATTTAAGGTTGAATCATTTATAATTATAACCTAAAAATGTGTTGTCTGAAATAGGAGATTTATTTTTTTATTGTTTCCATCCTTTATTTTATTAGTATTTTAAGCTTATTGTAATATTCGCCAAGATCTAGTTGGCGACATATTAATTAAATGGAATAGTTCATAACTTAAATCCATTAGAATTTAAATTCAAATTCCAATAGTACCTACCATAGGCCGATAGTATTAATAATAATATTAAAATTAGTCATTTGTACACAATAACAAAAATAATACAATTTTACTGTCACAAAAGCAATTTGTGATAATGAAAGTAGGTGCGATTCAATACAAAGGATAATGATTTTTCAATACAATGTTGTTATATGTTGATAAAGGCGAGATTTGAAGGTGAAAGTTGAATTAGTGTCATATTCCACGGTGAAATCATAGTTAAATGATACACTAAAATGATTTATGTAGGGAGCATGTATATTTTTTCCGAGTAATAACACACCAACTACAATTGGATTATTATTCCATGTAATTTAAGATTTTACAAAAAATGTTATATAATCATAACTCTACTTACGAGTATTATTTTAAACAGTATTTTGGGTGTTTTTCGAGAAAAAAATCCAAAAAAAAATTGGCTGGTGTGGTATTTTTTTCTATGCAACAATAGCTCAAAAAACATAAAACACACTATTTCGAATTGGTGTGTTATTACATGAGGCAGTCGATGTATTATGCTCGATTAAAACAGTGAACAAATATAGGTTTGTAGCTTAACCAAGCGTTGATGTCTAATGAGCAATTTAATTTAATGACTATCAAAAATACATATTATTATGATACAATATAACACTAAAATGTTGTTTACATTGTAATACTAGCAAGGTCGGTTATATTCGGGCCGTGACACTGAATTGAGAATTAAGATTGTAATACTAGTTACTGATGATCTTCAAATGCAATGTGGTAACCTGTTCCCAATAAATGAATATTTTTGATTGCATGTTTCATTCAAATCATTACCATTTATTTAATTATCATTTTCTACAAACATTTTACTATATTTCACTTGAAGAATGTGCAATAACTATCACTGGCATGGCAGTTTACAGTTTCGTGTCGCGGCTTGGTCCGTGTGATAATATAATAACATTTTCCCATTCCGGTCTAAGAAGACTTCAAACTGAATTAAAAAATGATCAAACCTTCTATAAAAACAAGATTATGACTCGGTTCAACCGGTGAGGCAAATACTTTCATCTTTATATTGTGCCATCCCCTAGCGGAGGTCGGCCACCATCAAGGCGATCTTATCTTTGTCGTCTGCTACCCGGAACAGTTCAGTGGAGCTGCACTCGTACCAACCACGGGGGTTCTTAAGCCACGAAATGCGGCGCCGTCCTCTGCTACGCTTCCCATTGACCTTTCATTGAATGACAAGTTGGGGAATGCTATATTTTTGTCCTCTCATAATGTGGCCGAGGTACTGTAGTTTCCTGGTTTTGATACTACGTAGAACTTCTCGGTCCTTCCCCATTCGATTGAGAACTTCAACATTTGTCACCCGTTCAGTCCAAGGAATTTTGAGGATGCGCCTATACAGCCACATCTCGAAAGCTTCAAGTCTCCGTGACATCTCTTGGTTTAGGGTCCAATAGTGCAAATACAAAAAAATACTAAGACGGAGATAATGAGAAGCCGAGATTGAACAATGTCATTGATTGTCTGTGGTAGTAACCCATTAAGTGTTTTACGACCAACGTGTCATGTCTGCAATTTCATGTATTGTAAAAAACGGAAGCAGTATTATACATAACAAATATGTACATACACACATTTAACGGAATATAAAATTTCAATTATACACATCAGGAAGTTGGAAAGTGTCGTTAAAATTTATTTATAATATAATATATATCCGCAAACACGTCATAAATAATGTAGGTACAAAATTGTTTACCTACGAAATCTTACCAATTAGTATACCAATTCGGTTGGAAAATATATGCAAATTTGTATGGATATGTTTGCGGTAAAAAAAATATTTCATCGGAAGTAGTAACGTACAGTCTTCTGAAATGTTGTATTGATTGAAACACACAAAATTAAGTTGGTAGAAATGTTTGCAGATTTTAAAATGCGTTGAGTTTCAAACAATTGTTTGTACATGTATATTATGTGAAGTGGCAAACGTTTACAAAAAATGTACATTTTTTTTTGTCAGGAGCTGTATGTCAGTCAGAAATAATTTTGCTTAAGCTTTTGAGGTGCAAGCGCAATACACTAGCCTCTGATTTTCCATAGGTGGCATGACCGACTACATCCTGCTACTCTATATATATATATAAGGTGAAATATAGTAAATAATATAGGTACCTAATTAATTTGTTTATTCTATTTTTCATCACTACTGTCTAAAACCTGGATGACATTTAAAACCTGATTTGTAACAAGTAATTTATTTGGAATGCTGGACACTCACGACTTTAACCTTCTTATATAATATATTATTTATGTCAATTTGATATATTGAAATGTAATATTATATTATTAACTACTTCACACGTGACATGTGTTTTTTTATATAAGTATATTGTAAAAATAATTTATGGTAAATATAACGCGAAAAATATGTTTTTTGCTTACCCGTTTATCACAGGTTGTTTTTCTACCTGTCATACTAAATTAATATAGGTCAGAATGATTAGTAATGCAGTGTTTACAACAAGATTATACATTTAAGAGTTCATAAAATTCTTTATTTATATGTCACAAATCTTTCCTTTGCTAGAACTAGCATCGTCAGTAAAACCACATTTCCGAGTTTTCACTCTCTGCTTTCACTCTTTGCTCTTGAGACATTTTTGCCTTCTCTCATGAGAGACGGTTTCTAATCCTTACGCCCTAAAGAATTTTAATTTATATATATCTGTAAATTACCTACAAGACTGCAGCCATGAATTCTTAAGGGTCAGAACCGTTTCCTCGTGTCAATCATAATCAGGCACCATTAGCGAGGGGTACGAGACTCTAGTCAATTCGCTCCCTAAAGACATAGAAATTTTCAGTGCTGTGCTGTGTTTTTTGTTTTTATTTTATAGTATAACATTGTTCATGTTGTTTATTCTTTTTTTTCATCTCTCATGTGAGGGTAATATTTACTTTAATAATATATTAAATAAATATGTATTTTTATTTAACTTCTCTGAATAGAACATTTTTTTTTCAATTTAAATCTCATGTTGTGATTTTCCTGAATTTTGATTTATGTCCACAGTGTTTTATTTTTTTAAATTAAGTAATTAATAAATAACACGCCAATTAGAATGTAAACAAAATAAGAATTATTGAAATGTTTCGTTAATAATCGGTAATTTAAAATTATTACTATGAATCGGCTTACTTATATGAGTGATTATTTTTAATACTTACTTCATCACTTACTTACTATCACTTACTGAATCAATAACTTATAAATAATAGGTATGCATGTAAATTTTATACTTTTTCTAAAGTTAATATTCGTCTATTTTATTAAACATCTCACGCGTGTCTTTTTAGTAAATTTTGAATAGTTAAAATCTATACACATAATATTATACTTACATAAATATATAATATGCGTTCTTTGCTAAAATCCGACCTTCATGCTAAAACAATTGACGAAATATGACAACAGAAGAATGTCCTTTGAAAATTGCTAATTTGCATGAACTGAAGCAAAGGCAACTACATAATTACTTACTATCTATCATATTATTATGTTTAAAATTAATAATATTTGACAGTCCCACGTATTCGTATATCACGTATCATACGTAGATATATTATTATGTAGTGTATGCAAACTGCTGGCATGAATTATTTCATTTTAAATTAACTTTAAGTACATTGTATTGGTACATGGTATCAAGCGCCACCCTTCATACACTGTAATTTTTGAAAATAAAATTATGTAAATGAATCAGTTATGTATATTTTTTTGTAATTAAATTTGTCACTTATTGAATGACTACATAATCCGATTATGTTAAGTATTTGTTAATACAAATCCAGTTAATTATTATTTAAGTAGCAATGTAATACCTTCAATTACCTACATTTAATTACCTTATTTTATTGTATTAAATTACTATATAAACAATAATAAACTTACTGTATTCGTTGTCAGTGTATATTTGCCATTGGTGATTACGCATAGAGTCTAAAGATGCTACAATGCGAAACACAGGTCACAAAAAGATTAGTCAAATGGAAAATAGTACCAAACTTTAATTGATTAAAACGCTAAATTTAATTTTCATCAAATACCCTCTGTCGATAATATTAATTAAGTATATAATTCTAGAAAATATCATCATCATCAGCCTGAATCTATCCACTGCTGGATGAAGGCCTCTCCAAGCTAATTCCATTTTTCTCTGTCTTTCCGCAGAATTTAACCATTTAATCAATCTAGCAGCCTCTAGGTCTACCTTGCGGATGTTTTGTACCTCTTGGGTACCACTGAATGACTAGATTTGTCAAGCATTTAATAATTAAAAGTACCATTTATATTTTAGGTTTTTTGCGAACTCTATTACATCGCAAACCCTGGTATGTTTCCTTATCCACTCATTCCGCTTTTAGTCCTTTCGCATTATACCTTTCCATATTACTCTATGCTACTCTACTAAATTAATATTGTTCGTTTAATTAATATAATAATATCATAATACTATTATAACCACAGTACAGATAATAAATAGAAAACCGATAGGCTATATTCAATACGCCGCATCTTGATGCAGGGTTTTGAATGTGTGAGTGTCCTACGAAAATGAAGCACGCATTATGCACGTGCAATAGTGTGTGTAATACACCAACATTAAATGATCGTAAATGCATAAACCGAGAGCAGTTTTCAGTATTAGACGTAAAACGTATTCTTGACACGTGTGTAAGTTTAACCCGATTCATCCTTACTCGAGTCGGTTACCTGCTATCGCCTTACCCGTTATGTATTTCAGT
This sequence comes from Rhyacophila brunnea, assembly GCF_057557595.1. Taxonomy (NCBI): domain Eukaryota; kingdom Metazoa; phylum Arthropoda; class Insecta; order Trichoptera; family Rhyacophilidae; genus Rhyacophila; species Rhyacophila brunnea. Next base: position 8,509,060 of record NW_028232816.1, on the reverse strand, counting down.
TCCCATTATTTTTGAGTTCGCTGATTATAACACTCATATCTACATATTTTAATATATATATAATAAATAAAATCACTGACTTCATAAAGCAAACTCTAAATGCGTTGCCGAGTTCAATAAAGAAATAATATTAGTAAATTCATGTGAAAATATTAAATTGTTGACTACCACACCGTACGTATAGCAAGCAACTTTATAGTTCATTCAACCAATGACCGGTAGGCAACTCGTTTTTGTCTAGTTCAAAGCATATCGTATTTTCGATCGGATTTTATTGCAGATTCATCATTTTTTCAAGATTCTAGATCATTAAACATGACGATAAAAAATTTAATACAAGCTTTAACATTAGAGTATCTACATATTGTATTACTATTTAAATAATCGAATGCATCATTAGTTAGATTATCTATGTGTTTTTGTGATGTAGTGGATTTAACTTAGAATACTCATTATATATATATATATATATATATATATATATATATATAAATAGGTACGTTAATATATATATATATATATATATATATATATATATATATATATATATATACATCAGTGGCGTGCAGTTCATAGATGCTGTAGATGCGGCGCATCCTTAGATTGTTCCTAAATATTCAAATAAAATATCCATGACATAAAAAAAACTGTGTTTGTTAAGACCTGGCAGAAAAAATGGGATGCCTCCACCAAAGGCAAACACACATATATGTTTTTTCCAAATATCAAATGGCGAATGAAGATAACCGCTTTGACTCCAGATCATTATACCAGTCAATTCTTGACTGGACATGGTGGCTTTGCTGGCAGGCGCTTTAGGCTTGGTCTTGTTACCTGTTAAACATGTCTATATGGCGGAAAAATACAGGATGCAAACCACATCTTCTGGGTTCAACCAGCTGTTGGGGCCATCGGACCATGCAACCTGATTGCCACAAAGGCCAATTTTATTGCGTTTAGAAAATTTGCGGCGTCATACTGCCAACGTGAAGATCTCATCACAAAGAATGCTCGGCAGTTTTGTATTAGCTTTAATTTTGTTATTTATCACAATTTTTAATATTGCATCTACGTGCTCATCTCTCTCATGGTACCTTAACTTATAATCATGTAATTTCAGTCAAAGCACATTTCAGTGCATGGCAACCTTAGTATTGGGTAACTGCTCCTGAGACATTGCCAGTCATAAAAAATGATGCTTCACACCAAACGTAGGGTCCCGTGATACGCCCGATTAAGACCGGGTGTGGTTTGGTGGGGTCATTCACGTCAATTTGTTTATTTTCTTCGTCGCATAAACTTACAAATCAATAATATGTATTTACGTCAATATTTTACTACTTAAGTAAATTATAGTAAATGGCTGTTATGTTAGTTAAAACTGCATTTATTATAATAAAAAGCATGTTCGATCTTAAAAGTCACCTAGCGCTATCTGTACCCATAATATTATTGTATTTTTATTGTCTATAATATAAAAAGCTCAAAAACCTTTATTTTGTAATAGTATGCATATGTAGGTATACATATTGACAATATCTTCTAGATGGATGACACCGGTTACTATCTTTATTAAATTATGTTGATTTATGACAGCCATATCAGGCAATCTTGATCTATTGCCGGATAAAGTACCTAATATTTTCCTGTTTCCACTCCTTTCGGTCCATATTATTTCATCGCCACGTACTTCTGCTAATATTGATACAGCGATTGAAATCCAGCTGGCTATCATTTTAATAATGAGCTTTGTTTTTGCGATGATCTTTTGTTCGATCGATATTTTCACTTCAAAGTCTTTACGCTTTGTTTCATTCAGACGGCTAGATGCAACCACAAAACACAATAAGTAACCGTCTAGATGAAAATTTACGGGATGTAGCGAGCATGAGGATATTAATTTGCGAAGGATGAGGAGGTATTAATCCCCTCTGTTCACACTGCTGATCTAGCTATTGTAATGGGCGGCGGGCCTAACTCTTTTGTTTACCCATAACTATTTTTTACCTTTCCCGTTAATCCATAATCATACATATTGTTAATTGACAAAAATTCACGGCCAACACCATCAAATAACATTGAAGTTACTTTTCTGTATAACATATGGTTTAATGTAGAGAGCTATTCTAAAGTATTCAATTTACTTTAGTTACAGTAAAATTTTGGTAGAAAGCCATACTAAATCAATTAATAATACAGTTTTGTTTTATATTTATAATAAGAGAGTAAAGCATGAAAATGTGGATATACCAGAAAGAAGCAAAATATGCTACTTCTTAAAGCTTTCGATATAAGACTTACGAATATACTAATAACATGACTTCTTAAGTATTTACCACAATCATGGTATGTAAATATTTTAATTTCAAGATTAGGGAATTCAAATAGCTTATTGTAAAATCGTAACTTTTCAACTGAAAATAATTGGTAATCTTTTTTTACTATTAACATGGGAAATACAAATAAATAGGAGAAAAATAATTAAAAAATATTTTATTTCAATAAAATCACAATCACTTAAAAATACATGCCACATAATAATATAAAGTATTTACCTATTTTAAATAATATAATAATACTGAAAATATTTAAAAAAATACTCATGATATAATAAAAAAATAATATGAATAAAGCGTAGTCTATAAATTCATCAGACTATATTTTATGAAAAAACACATTCACGTGTGAGTATATTATTAACTTTTATAACTGGCTAGCATTAACGCGATCTAAAACCATCCGCCATGATGATGATGGTGACCACCCCCACCATAACCCCCGTATCCTCCATATCCACCATATCCCCCATCATAACCCCCGTATCCTCCATGGCCCCCATAACCACCATATCCCCCGTGTCCTCCGAAGCCACCTTCTCCGTAGTGACCCCATTCACCACCACCCCACCCGCCTCCTCCGTATCCTCCCCACGCTGATTCAGCAGGCTCTAGAAGCTCTTCATCTGCTTTCTGGACAGCTACTTCTGGCGCTAGTGCTGTATCGACAGATCTTCTGAAGATGTGACGAGGGGCTTGGTGGTATGGTTGAGGAAATGCAGCTGCCAGTGATATTAGCCCACAGGCTATGAGGAGAATCTATAAAAAGAAATTGGAAATCATGTCAATAGTACATTAAAGTAAAAAAATAAATAAATAATCCATATAATTTCATAATGATCTAGATTGGTTATCGGCTGGGTTAGAAGGATATTGTCAACAAACAAAATTAAAATGGTACTGAAAATTAAATGTATGTGGTGTGTGAAATGAGTTGGAAATAGTTTTCAAATCACCACATAAAGATGTTTACGTAAAAGACGATTCTAACATGTAGGTAGTAGTGGCAAGGGGCGAAGGTAGGCTGTTAAGATTTGAAATAAATGGTGCACACTAAACTTTATCAGTCATTCTTGTTCGTTTTCATTGAACTAATAATACAATAATTTACAGATGGTGCTGGTTAGTTTTTTTAATGCAATTAGGCTCTGATTAATCCAAAACATAATAGTTTAGGTATGCTATGGGCGATCTGACAAAAATACTGCAAACGTTTTCAGTAACACTTATTTGTTATCGTTGAATTAAGAATACATATTACAGATAATTTTAGTTAATTTATTTAAATTCATTCAACTCTGCCCAACCAAACCATAACCGATAAAAAATATTATTCCATCTATAAAATATGTATAGATAAACGAATATTTTTTACTATTATCACTATGGCTTGGATTATGAAGGTTTTATTTAAATTTTAAAAACTAACAATACTATCTACACACTGTAGTGTTAGTTCTTTCAATGAAAACAAATACGTTTGACTGATAAATTTTAGTGTGCACTATTTATGTGGAATCTTTACAGCCTACCTCCAGCTTTCGCCACTGGTACGTAGTTACTACTTTTCATGGAAAGCTCCAAGTATTATATCAGGTAACATTGTTAGAAATATATCCTATGTTAACTGTGTATGAATTATCATGTTAATATTTTTAACAACCGTGTATAATTTTTGGACGTTGTGGCTTGTCTTTTCATCCTCACTAAAAATATTAATGATATACGTAAAGAAATGTCAACATTTTTTCATAATTCAGTAATTAAAGATCATTTAAAAACGAGACCCCATTTATTATATACAGAACGTTGAAAACATTGAAGTAGATGTTTTTAACTTTGTCAAAAATTCACTTATTTTTGTTAAATTCTCAGCATCTTAAATAATTAATTAATGATATCAATAAAATTGTGTATCAATTATTCAAATTTTTTAAACATTCTGTGTAAATAATAAAATAAACAATTGACATGAGCTCTCAATTGTTATTACCTATTTATATTAGGTTAATTGTATTTTCAAAAACCTATCTAAATAAAAATATTCGATACTAGTTATAATGCAAAAAATTAAATCGAATAACATCAAGTACCCATTAATAGTTAAATAATTACTAACAAATCCTATTATTCATTTAATTTAATCATTGAAAACAATTTAACATTGGTTATAATTATATTATGTATTTTGTTGTAAAAACAATATATCCATACCTATATAAGTAAATGTCATCATTAAATTCTTTATGAATTTGTCTGTCTAAAATATGTATGTACCAATTTAAATATTATTGATAGTCGGATAAAATAAATTTGATTGTCATATAATTATATAGGTACATAGATAAAGTATTTTGTTTTATTTAATGTATAATATTGTTTTACCAAGAATTTACAGTTAAAAATATTAAAATATAAAAGAAATTCTTAGGTATTTTTTAACCTTAAACTGTGAAAAAGTTCTTAATAAACGTTGCTTTAATAATATAAGCTTTTTCCTTTCTATATTATTAGTACTAAATTTAGGTACCTAAGTATCTACTACAAATGTAATTCTCCAGTATTTATTTATATGCTACAAAAAATATAATGATGAGCTTATTGGTAAACATATTATCACGTTTTCACATTGTATTAATTCACAAAACTTTTATAAATATGTAATATGAACCCACGATAGTCAAGTGGCTAACGCGTTGGCTTATAATGTCGTGGGTCCCAGGTTAAACTTCTAGATCTAGCAAATACACATGATATTTTTCAAAATATTTTTGGAGTCAGAGTATGGATCTAATATGTTGATCAAGTGGCTAGCACCCGTTTCACGTAAAACAAAAATATGTTAATATAAACCTCCAATCTGTGGAGGCCCATTGATATTCTTAGGATCGGACATTTTAATAACACTATAAACTTGTATAATATATAGTTATTGCAACTATTATTTATTATATTCAATCACTTTAAAAAGAATGACAACATTTTAAAAAAATGTATACAAACTCACCGTTTTCATATTTATAACTGTAACTTCAGCTGCGGTCAAAATTTAACTCTCAGAAAATCTTGAGATAACTTTTTTGAATGATGTTAGCCGTAAGTGATGCTCCTGTTATATAGTACTCATCATTGGCTTTAAACAAACACGGTGGTTACAAAATCCCCATACCTGAATTTTCATATTATTGTTTCTTAATACATACATGATTCAAAGATTCAGAGGTCAAAAGCGACATTCAAAAATATTCATTTTTGTTGTGTCCATTCAACTATATTATATTGCTAAGGTGAAGATCTCTTCACTTATTTATGTTTTGTATTAACTTTTGTTACTTACTATAATGTTTAATGTTGCCTCTGTGTATTTCTTTCTCCCATAACCTAAAATTAAGTCAAAGCATATACTTGAGTCGCATAGAGTCATAACTCACATTATGCAATTCTATCATTTTTATTTTAAGTATACCAAGTGAGTGAAGGGTATTAATCTATTATAAAGAAAAATAGTTCGCTATCAAAAGTCACTTTAAACCATGTAAAAATTATTGACAAAGTAGACTGTTGGTGTCATAACTAAATTCGGATTTCAAATATTATTGCTTTTTTAGTTTTAGCTACATATTTTTATTTCCTGCCGTTAAAACCATAATATATGGATAGTAGTGTCCCTTATCCTCTGCTTCTATGCAAGTCTTTCTAAATCCACTTCCCTCCCACTTTGGACGTCCAAAGTCTTCCCGAGTGCTAATTCTTACATATTGAATATACTCAATTAATCTTAATATTGAAAATAAGTGAGGTTTTTTCATTGTAGATGCGATCACAGTAATTATTGCATGCTATACCCCGTTTAAATGTGCATGAATTTACTGTTGGTAGTAAGAAAATGTATGCGTAAACATATTTTTTATTCTGCAGTCCGCAAGATTACATGCATGAATCAAAAAAGTTTGAAAGCTTCTGAATTTTCATGCGACAGTAGGATTTTTTTTATCTGCGCCTGCGCAGTAGAACGATAGTGGCGAACCTGCCAGCAAAAAAATGAATTACGAACGAATTTTCAGGTTGACCGATTTTCACTACCTATCAAATAGTACCATAAAATGACAACGCCACGTCTCCCTCACTCTTAAAGAATTAAATGGAGAGATAGTCAGCACTTTTACGTGTAAACAGTGTTATTGTCACGATAATCATTAAAACACCATTGCTGCCGGTAAATCCATGCATGTGTGCAGGTGCTATTACTTTATGGATAGATGTCACTGTTATCTAAATGCTATTATGCAGTATATTATTTACGAAAAGAAATTTTAATATGTTTTAAACTGAAGGTGTATGGTTGAACTACTATATCACACATACATAACCCCCGGTCGCACATACAAACTAATTCGACAGTAACACATCGATTTTGTCGATATGATTTTTTGTCATTCATTACACATGCAAATAGCGTATATGTGGCCTTTCATCCAGGGACCCCGAGTTCGACTCGGTGAAGTCACAATATATTTATGTGATTTTCTCAAAGCATGGGTGTTTGTGATTGTTTCTCCACTGTTACTAAATACACTACTGTTTCACTACACTACTGTCATTGGGCATCATTGCATATCATCGCGTTAAAAAAAAAATAAGAAAAAAATCTTCGCAGCCAGTCATTCATGTTGAATTACCACGTGACGGCATTATCTCGGCATGATGTGTGGAATAGCGTAGTAAACAAGGAACTCAGAAATAATGGGAACTGAAATACCTAACGGTTAAGGAGTGGCAAGTAACCGATCTCGAGTAAGGAAGAATCCGGGATAAACACGTGTCAATAATACGTCATACGTGGAATACTGACTACTGCTCTCGGTTTATGCATTGATGCTCATTTTATATTGGTGTATATAAATTATTTCACGTGTATAATGCGTGTTTCATTTTTGTTAGACACTCACACATTCAAAACCCTGCATTAAAATGTAGCTTATTGAATATAGCCTATCGGAATTATATTTATTATATGTTCTGTGATAGAAACATTACCAGCCGTTTTGATGTATAACCATTCCGAAGTCGAGACGATTTTGTATGTGCGACGGAGTTAAGTGATACAGATCCGTGTGATACTTTTGTCCAAACCACCCTATATTTAAGGTCATCTCAAATAGGCGTGGCACAAAAAAAGTCTGGTTTGTCCGACATCTCTGGTAATAAACCACCCAATTAATTTCTGGCTCAAAACACTCACATAGGAACACTATTTATCGTCCTCTAACTAATAAGAAAAAGGTTTAATAAAACGTGCCGGTGTGTATATTACCGAAATAATAGATACATAATCATCGTTAGAAATTTTTCTTTCACTTTTTGTGTATGAGATTTTTAGAAGTGAGATGGTGTAATGAACCCGAGGGTAGGTTGGTTTGACTCCCAAATGAATAACTCAGAATTTGGTGCGTGAATGAAATGAACCCTGGTTTTATTATCTCCTTCCAAATAAATATTAATTTAATTATTACAGATAAGTTTACAGACTATAATTTAGATGTGTGAAATTACGAGTATGCGTTCTGATGAATTGCGATGTTCGATCGGGCGAGGCGTAACGATAACCTTACGGTTCAAACTTTGGTAACTGAAAGACCATGTTGCTTTCTTCTACTGAGTGTTTTATATTGATTCGATACAATAGAAAATGCGGCTATCAACTACTTGAATATTTTTGATAATCATGCGTTTATTGTGCAATGCAAGATTCGTTTCGTAAATTATAAACAATTGATTTTAATTTACAAATAGGGAGTTTTAATCATTGAGCAAGATTGATTTTCATACAAACAACTTGTGTGCATATCATGGTAAACTTACTTACATAGCATTATTTCTTAATTTGCGATATTATTGATTGATTGAATTATTATATTATTTTGCTAAATTAGCTTTCTGTTGAAATTTGATTGACTCACATAAATCGCTTGTTTCGGAATTTTAACAATATTATGTTGCAAGATACATTGTAGTTATAAATTAATGGTTTCCTGCCAAGTCATGCTGGATGGTAGGGTATTCACCCTACAGATTGACTAATAGTTACTATAGATCTACCATCGTAAGTTGGCGGCCGGTCGAATTTGAAACTAAAATTGTCTATCGAGGATAAATTTGTTACAAATGCCATTTAATTTTACAACATGTTTGAATTGCATAATATTTGTACAGAAATCTACTACCAATAAAAAATTATAAATTACCATTTTTTTGTTAGTTATGGTAATATTCTCAATGTCATACTAGCGCCCTCCCTGAAACGCCAATTTATGATGGTAGATCTATACCAAACAATTGGTTGTATGTTTTATATAAATTACGAGTGATATTATATCTAAGTATCGATAATATAAGTATGCATAATAATTACAAGAAAGTCACCTACTTAAAATTACTAGAACAGGGATAGCAAACCTTTTTACGTACGCGTGCCAAAATTTCCCAAATATTATTTTTCGACTGTGTGACGTGCCGAGCAGTTTTTCATAAAGAAAAATGAAGAAAAAACATTTTTATGAATTCTGTTACGAAGGTTGGAAAATTACAATTGAGTTCTTGAGATTCTATCCTTCGCCGTGTTTCTAGGCTTTTTATATATTTTATTCTTTAAATAATTTTATTTTTTCCATGTTCAAAGAGATCGTGGAAGCATTTTTACCATGCTTCCTTCATTATATTCTTCCATTTTTAGCGATAATGTTTGAGGTAAAATAGCAATCAGCTGTTTGTATTAGAACGAATGTCGATAAATTTCATCAGGTTTGTTGATTGAATATTTTCATTTTTAATTGCTTCATTGGTCTCAAGCATTGTAAATCGATTAGAATCAGAGGTTCACGAGACGGCTTCTCCCGCCGCCTGGTGAGGACAGTGCGATAATATTATGTATGACGCATAAATCTTTAGGACCGACCTATAAATTATATATTTACAATTATTTTGCAAAGGTAATGCTTATTCTTGAAATTTGTAGTATTAGCATGCTATTTTTTATACAAGGCGATCTGTCATTTACGCATTTTGTTGTTTCCGTTTGGGCATCGATAGGTAAATATTATTCGTAAAAATAATAATAAAAATCAAAGAAAATACGCATGGCTATGTCGTTATTGTTTTTTAATTTATTTTTAAAACTCTTTTGTATTTTTTTAATAAGTCATTATTTTTCTTCAAAATAAAACATTGGCTTGCCATGGAAAATCATCTCGCGTGCCATAGGTTCGCCATCTCTCTACTAGAAAATAAAAAAAAATATTTCTGTCTGCAAAATATTGGCGTTTCGACTATTCATATGATAATCTAAGTAGAAACTATAGTTGCTCATTTCTATTAAATATGTACTCAATTACAACTCAACAACTATGGATCGGTACGATACAGGTCACTCCAAGATTTTTTTTCGTAACTTACTTGAACCTGTTAATTAAAAAAAATTGGAGGGATCCGTGACGTCGGTGAGAAATTAAAGTAATACCTACTCTGATTTAAAATACAAACGCCGATCGCCAATAGTAGCTCAATTTCGGAAGCGCTTCAGTGAGTATTAAAAGGCCAATAGTTAAAATTTGTCGTAATTAAGTATGACTCCTTTAGCATAGTGGAATATGTGCGTGTGCGCAATACCTGAGAGATGCAGGTTCGATTCCTGCGGGGTGTCTTACTTTTTTCAAAAAGATTTTTTCTATTGGTCATAATAATTATATTTTCTCAGAAGTGTTTTCAAAATTATGTATGTTAAATAATTATAATGTTATATTCTTAAACCTTGTAAATTATTCGTTGAATAAAAAAATAGTTAAATAAAAATTATTGGCAAGTTCAAGTAAGTTACAAACAAAAAATCTTGGAGTGATCCGTGACGTTGGTTAGTAATGAAAGTAATACCTACTTTGTTTTAAAATAATAATATTCTTCTTCTTCTTCTTCTTCTTCCACCCTGTCACGTCCGCGTCCCAACATTGGGGCAAAGGGCAAGCACAAGTTGGCGCCACTTCCCTCGGTCCATCCTGCCATGTCAGACCTGCAGCACATAAAATAATAATATACCTACCTATTAAATTTAATTTAAATAATATCATTAAATATTTATTTTAAAAGTACCTATCATTCATAAACGTACCTATATTTATTTTTGAATTTCATTCAATTGCGTGGCGCCCAGGTATCCCGGCGCCCAATCGTCCTAGAGTCTAGACCCTACCTACCTATCTTCACGTACGCCACTGATGTTGCCTAAGTATGTTGATAATACCTATTTTAATCCTTTAAATAGTAAACAACATTCAACCAATTACCCAGAGCTTGCCTTTCTCCAATTATTTTGACACTAGGGTAGGGTATTATAAAAGATAGGTAAAAAATAAAATTATTAGTTTACAAGAATCTTGATAGCGACATCAAACAGTATTGTCATATTATTGAAACATTATTATTTTGCTAATACCCTCATAGAAATGTTAACAGATGGCAGTACCACAATTTACAAACAAAATAATACACGTCGTAGCTATTTTTCTCAGAAAATAAAATAATTTGACATTATTGTTCGTAGCCAAAAAGATTAATTTCAAAATGCATTAGTATTTTATTTAAATTTAATCCTATGCAATATTTCTAAATCACCGTTGGCTTTATTTATTTTGTATAATTACTATGAAATAAAACAGTTACGTCGTATCTTATAGCAACAGAACTTTGTTGATTTATTTATTTTTTATATAAAATTTGTAATATTTTAAATTCTAAAAACTTCCTTCATTTTACCAATCACTGTTGCCTTGTTGAATTGAATTAACTACGATAAAAATATCTTCTATGGTGTTGATATCGCCATGATTTGCAAAGAGAAGTTTCTCAAATTGGACATTTATGTATACGACATTAATCATTATTTTAGTTCATTGTTTTTTTCCTTGTATATTTTTACAATACTTTTCTCAGTTGTATATAAGTAGCATTTTTCAATTTTTTTAATATTAAAGTAAATACTCCGCCTACCAGAATCACCTATTGGCAAAATACAAAGCTTGAAATTTTGTTTTTTTTTTGATAATTTACATTTTTTGTATTTTAATAATTAATAAATATGTAGGTACATATCCAAAATTCATGAATTCAATAATGAAAACCTAACCTAACCTAATGACGGGGCCCTCTACTGCCACGGCTAGTTCCAAGGGTTTGGAAGCAGAGGTTGTCAATGCCTAGAGGAGTCACAGGCCAAGGTCTTCAGATGGTTGGTAATCAGAATAAAACTCATAGTCGGTAGATGGTCCATATATTGTTCAAGTTCACAAAAGTTCACAAAAGTTCACAAAAGTTCACAAAAGTTCACAATGGTTCATCATATTATAATTATTAGTGTTCAAAAAGTTAATATTATTCACATAAATGTTCGAAGCACGGTATACGGTCATCCGTCAAATGATAAAGTACATTAACACTCGTAACAAAGAAATATTAATTCGGAGAAAAGTTTCATATATTAAACTTAGATTGACAGTCAGGTTCATGCGACCCGATGAGCAGCAGTTAAAGTCGAAAAGATTTAGGGCCTCCGTTGAGGAACCACTGTACGAAACTATACTTCTCGTTCGAAAATACTAAAGTACCAGATAGGTATTTATATTCGAAAATTATTCGCGAAATTTTTCTAAGTCGGGGTTAGGTATTTATAAATGATTTCTCGCGCCGAAACGACAGAGTCTAACTTTAGGTATTTTACCCGCAGAAGGAAAGGGGGAGTTGGGTGGTCCCAAACTCCTGTGCGACTCGCACAAATATATGAATTTGTATGGAAATGTCAGACCGACGTCCAGCGTGGACCCGGCCCAGGAGACAGTGAAAAACTGGATACAGGATTCAAAAATCCTGGGTTTTTATTTGAATCGGGAGATTTCATCCCCTAGGACGAGCGTTCCACGGGTCAAAAATCCACATATCATTTTCACTATGAGATTTGGACTTAATCGATTACCCCGCGAAACCGCAAGTCGCGAGAGAGCTGAAATTAACTGTATTCGGTGGGCGCGGGCTGCCGGTATAAATCCGTCGTCGCGGTATCCCGCCGAGCGCGAGATTTCACTTAGCTCTTCATACAATGAGTGCGTTTTTTAGCTTGTATTGTATTTTTAGATTTTAATTAACCAAGCAAAAACTCAACGCATCGAAAAGTGTGATACGTCAATCTGCTTGTCTCCGTTCAAGCTAGCATATGAGTATACACCCTGCGATGTAAATCTCTCCCTGGCTGAGTGGCGGGAGCCACAAGTTCGGACCTATAAGTGGGCCACCCACGCGCTACGTGTACATTTATGATAAAAATTAAAATTATTAAAATACTAGGTTATAATCTCTATGCATACATATAAATGTTATATCTAATTAACTTATAATTAAGGCGGTAAAATTAATGAAAACTGACCTGTTTCTGAGCCCTATATCTCGTGAACCTTTATGGTTACGCGTACTATGGAATAATTGAAATCTTTGCGGTCCGTAGACGCGTACGTCATTTTAAATTTTACGTTGATCGGACACGCGCAGCTCTAGCTATCATTAATAATGTGTTTGTATGGTCTCGCGGCTGTCACAGATTGCGTAACAGGGACGGGGCTCCACACATGAGCGAGGAGGCTGCGGTCGCGGTCGGGATAGGGAATTGATCCAGTTGTGCGAGGGAGACAACTGTCCGGTTACCGACTGGCGAACGCAGCCCCAAGAGCCGGTCATATGTTACATACGACCCGCGATAAAAACCGCGGGGCAATCGCGCGCGAGATGCGTGGATTACGCGTATGATATTAATATGGAAGTGATGAAAATTAGAAGTCAGAGGTATTCAGTACCTCGTGAATGTTTTAGATGCTATGTAGATGCTATGTATGGAGCTCAGGTCTAGATCGATTCTCGTCTAATTAAATTAATTAAAATATTGATTAATTATTATCTAGCTTAATTTCGCGGATCTAATCATGTTAACATTATACTCTAATTATGGCTACAGATTTATATACTAATGTCGGTTTACAATTACACACGCTGACAATATCTAATCATCGCAATTATACAATACAAGATCCATTTATCTTAATTACATTGTTTACATTTAATCGAAGTCCAATACAGTAGTATGCTATTTTAATATTTATATACCTATCAACTATTTATTTAACATGGCAAAATATCTATTACTAACATGATATACCTATTACTACCATCGTAATTAGGACACAAATCTTTGTACTATGAGCGTAGTTATCTTATTAATTTGATTTTAATTACTACTTTATTATTACTCCGTCGTTATTTACATTCTTACCATCACTCCTCATGGTCCTTGTGACCGACTTATCTCATCTACAGTTCACCCTGGGGAGCAGTGGGACCTGCTGGGGCAACTGTAGGACTTCCTCATACATCATATATGGCTTGTCTTTGTCGGGGGTCGTAAGCCTATTACTTTATAACCGGTGGTACATTGACTATTTTGATCAGATCAAGCGATTGGATGGTACCACTCCTTATGGGAGTGTCCTCTCAGGAGCACACTAATCGTGTTCGTGACACTAACCTAATTTAACGTAACCCAACAAAATAATCCAGTATACCATCAATTTTCAAAATTTGTTTGCCGCTGCCTTCCGACAAGAACCGTGTTTTATTTAGACATAAATTTAATCTCAGTATCTACTAAACGAGCCAAAGAGGTTGGACAGTCTTTAATATACGACCATATATTTCCGATACAACATTTCACGAACGGCAAACTGCATACGTACAAATTTCCGGACACGCAAAGAACCACGCGGGGATGAACGGGCTTAGGTACCTGAGTGTGCTAGGCGATTTATTCTTAAATAGATATTTAGATGTTTGATAGTGATATAGATATGCGCATCTATTCTATACACGAGACTGCTTTCGGCCACTATCTAGGGTAGGAAAGAATCCGAGTATTAGCACTTATTGTAACAGTTACAATAAGTTAGTTGTAATTGTTCCAATAAGTGCTATGTTTTAACAGCACCTTTCTTGGCTTTGTTAAATTTTAGAGTGAGATAGACAGTTTTGACATTTATTTTTATTTAATTATTTATAAAAAAAGTATTACGGCATTACAGCTATTGGCCAATGCGCCATAATACATAATAAATACAAATGTATAAGAATATCTTAATTACAAATAACAATAAAAAGACAGCATGTGTAAATATTAATGAAATATGATAATTTATACAATTATAAATTTAGCCTAATTAATACGTCCACAAACATTATATAGTTAATAAAAAACAAATCAACCTTTATGGTGCCATCAAATAAGCTAATTGCACGATACACTGAATCATGAAACATAACATCTGTCCTGCGACGAGGTATCTTGAAGACCGTGGAGCTACGAGTGATATTGGTGGGAACATGAAAATTAATATTTGCCAGTATAAACGGATTGTAAATTAAACATTTAATGTAAACAGATGGCTAACTTATTGTAATTGTTACAATGAGTGTTAATATGTCGATACTTTCCTAGCTTATTTAGCCGCCGCAAAGGCCGAAAGCAGTCTTGTGTATAGAATAGATGCGATGGTAGGGTATTTTTGATTCAGTAGATACATTAAAGTATCCAATGTGACAAAAATTAAATTTTACTTGAGAAACAAAAACCTCTATACTAGCATTGTAAACACAATAATTATTATTGAATCCGCTGTAAAAATATATTTGGCTGAAGGCCAACGAAGGTAAGACTGAGATTATGATGCAAACTAGGTATGAAAGATGTCTGTTGTCACCATGGCACTTTTAAAGATGCGAAGATGATATTCTTCCTTAGCAATACCTTTATTTGACAGACAATCGATAAGAACTAATGATTATGAATAATTCATCGAAAACCCAAATGTTATTATTGAAAATGAAATAAACAGGTCTGAGATAAGACTACAACTGGTGTAATAAAATATGTTACATACAACTTTTATAAAATAATGGTAAAACGTTTTCTTTGTAATTATTACGTTTTTATGTTGAAATAAAAAAAATACGCCCCATCGTGGAGTAGTTGGAAGAAAACTGCAGCGGTGGGTACGAATGCGAATCACGGATATGGAAATATATTGGCAGTACATTGACAATATATTGGCAGGACCAACCTCGAAAAAAATTTAACGTGACTGTGTCATGTTTATTAAAAAAAAAACTTTGTACCCTAAGATTACCAGTTGCGTACACTACCAATACACCATTGCTGTACACCCTGTTAGTGATTTTTTTACCAATCTTACTTTAAATCACGATATAACAATTTTTAATTTGCATTTTAGCATTTATAATTGATAATACTTAATGTTTAAAATACTATAATTAATAATTCAATAACAAAATAGTAGTTTCGATTATTGATTTAATTTGTTCTAATAAATATACAGATACTTACTAAAATTGTCAATATTGTGTGGTTTTTTTTATTATTAATATATGTGCATGTTTGTTTCATTTTATTATTTAAAATATAACGCGTATATTATTTGATGATATTAATTATGTTTTCATAAAAACTGTATATTTTTTTTCAATGTGTTGTCTGGTATCAAAATTAGTCAGATCCATTATGTTTTTCATCTAAATAAGCCATATGAAACCTTGGTTTGGTATCTACAAATTTATCAAAGTTGAATAAATTCAATGTTATTCCATGAAAAAAATATTTTACATACATTTTTCATGGAATAATATTGGAATTGTTCAACTTTGATAAATTATTTTTGTTGATGCCAAACCAAAGTTTCATGATGACTTACCTACTTAGATGAAAACATAATGTATTTGACCAATTATGATACCAGACAACACAAATACCCGATCCATCGGTTTAAGTGAATGGCTTATTCCTTTAAAAAACTATGTTAATATCTCGTCAACTCTGTGAGGCCTATATACTTTGCACAAAGAATACATTTTTTGTACTTGATAGAAATACTGAATAAATAGAATACTGAAATGTCATTTTATATTAATTTCCATAGTAAGGCACGTATATATTAATAATTTAGTCGCTAGGACCCCCTTAGAAACCAATAATAGTGTTTTACTTTTTACGATTTTTTTTCCAAAATAACTTTCCATACAAAACAGAATTAATTGAAAATTAATTCAATCCTGTTGAAAGATGGCTAAAAGTATTAAAAAATGCATTGTCATCGTGTTCTGATCAAGTTAAAATTAACTTAAAAGTTTCAAAAGTCTATCTAGTCGGGAAGTTAGTTAAAAATCGATTGCAAGATTTGGACAAACAAGAAAAAATTTGTACTGGACAAACAAAAATACGAGCTAATAAAAACGTGGTAAAATGAGTTACTCTGTTAATTTTATTTATGTGAAATCATTAAAAATAATATGTACGTTAACGTTTCAGTTATGCACTTACATACTTAATAATATATTATATTTTTAATATAAGTTAATTACAATTTACTAACTATTGCCAGAAGCAGAAAACTGACACGGATTGAGTTGTTTATCCCCATATTACTATTTTATTCAATATACGATATTTCTATACTAATAACCGATCATTGTGTTTATACAAATTATTACGTTTCTTAAAGCTCATTACGAAAAGTTTATAGCAACCTGTTCGAGTAAACAATGGATGAGATTGAAATGATATCGAAAGTATGACCATGAGTATTATGTCACCTACTTAGGATATTGTAAATGCCATCTGTTTTTTTTTTCAAATAACCTAAAACCAGTCTTCCAAAAAAGAAATGACATTATAAATTATCATTTTTAGATTCAAACACAGTGCGTTTAGTAACCATCAGTTTACCAATGCCAAAAAAACAATACATTTAAAAATTCGCGATAAAATAATAATTGAAACTTTTCACTTTTATTTAGAGATTATATTTTATTTGGAAGACCCTATTTTAATAATGTTTAAAACAACGTTCACATAAACTCGCCATTACGCTAGTGGAATATATCAATATACAAAGCGATTTGATTGAACACAGTTATTATTTGCTTAATTGGCATTACCAATGACAGGTTATTTCTGAACCTGGAGAGTAAAAACAACTATTGCCCCTGATTTCTAAAATAGTTATCAGGGCATGCAGCTTACTACTACCAATATGGCCCCCATATTCTGAAGCAGGTCCACAGCAGTGGCAAAGGATGATTTTTGAAAAGAGGTAGAAAATAAGAAGATAATCCGATATTCCTACTGATGAATATGACACAAAAATTAAGAATGAGTTTGAATTATGTATTTTCCTAAACATTTTTATAAATGTAACATACGCTCAAAATATATTGCCATCTTTGAAAAAATCCACTGTCGTATTTCTATTCCATAACAATTTATTATTTAACCCGTAAAACTAGACATTTTGAAATACTTATAGGTATATTGACTTAGGTACCTACAATATAAGATCTCAACTGACATAACTGACTGAATAAATAATTGTCTTAGTCTATGAGTGAACTAACTGATAAATAAAAATTACGAGATAATTTATTTTATATTTTTAACAATAATCAGTATTTATATGGTGTTCAACCAATGTGTGCTACCCGTGCTCACGTATGGCTGCGAGACGTGGACCCTCAACACGAGAGATGTCCACAGCGAGGCATGGAGAGGTGCATGTTGGGCATCACGCGAAAGGACCGTAAGATAAACGAATGGGTTAGGAAGCAGACAAGAGTACGCGATGTAATATACGTTGCCAAACAGCTGAAATGGAGATGGGCGGGGCACATTGCTCGCCGAAAGGACGGCCGCTGGACAAATGCCGTCATCCAAGTGGTACGAAACGGCCACAGGGTCGCCCTAAAAGCCGCTGGACTAACGAACTGGTAAAGTTCGGCGGAAATACGTGGCAGCGAACGACACAGAACCGAGAGAGTTGGAGAAAGCTTGGGGAGGCCTTCATCCAGCAGTGGATTGACCCCGGCTGATGATAATGATATTATGTGTTTGATTCCGATAGAAATATATTTTTTTAAATTATCTTATTAATTATTTTGAATAAATTTGCACTTAGAGTCTAACCGCTTTACTTGCGCGCGCGGTGCAAGGCATTGTGTGTATTTCCTGTTTGAACACGTCACAAAAAAAAGATTGCAAGAGTTCGAAAATTTAGAATTTCCTAATACTCAATAAATTATAAAATTCTAAACATTAAAATTGTCTTTCTTTCATCTTTAGTTTTAAAGGTCTACGCAACTTCCGGGCGCACTGGTTAAAAAGTCAGACTATTCGTATGTAGGCTTTGGGTCAATAGCTTACAGATTTGTATGGACGCCTGCAGACATCTTTCGAGACTACCAACAATGGTAGAGTTCGCATGTATACCTCGTATAAGTTGGAAAAGTACGTGGCCAAATATACATACATAAATAGACAGATATATTTTGACTTTTAAACAAGATTATGTAAGAATACATAAAAAGTGCAGTGCCCCAACAATGAACTTACTCTCAAACCTGCTTCGAACTAAGTATGTAATAATAAAGAATTCTGAATACCAAAGAAAAATTGTAATACACAGTGATAATATACAGTACGCAAGACGAAGCCGAACATTGGCACCTTGCATTGCGTCTATTCTTTATAATTGGTAATAATATCACTTATATAAATGATTTAAAAACATTTAATCGATTTTAGAGGGAATGTCAAACGTCAAATTGAAATTACTCTATAACATGATTTTGAGACTTACCAACTTTTAGAAGTAACTCCATGAATTATATGCTTGGCTTTCGTCATTATTTCGATCTAACTGTCGACATTCTATAGTATATTATTAGAGTTTAGTCTTTAGACTAGTCTAAATAAAAGATACTAAGCATTTATACTGTTGTCCATCATTAGTTTTTTTTTTTTAATTTTTACAAAGTTTTTCTTAGCTTGTATTCTTATTTGTCCGGTGGTTCTTTGTCCGGTAAAAATCTTGCAATTAATTTTAACTAACTTCCCGAGTAGCTAGACATTTGAAACTTTTAGAATATATCAGAACACGATGCCAATGCATTCTTTTAATACTTTTAGCCATCTTTAAGTAGAATTGAATACATTTTCAGTTAATTCTGTTTTGTATGAAAAGTTACTTTCACACCATTATTGGTTGTTAGGAGTCTGGGGTCCTAGCAACTAAATTATTAATATATACGTGCGTTACTATGGAAATCAATATGATATTTCAGTATTATTTTTATCAAGTATGATCGTTTAAGTTAGTCAAGTCAAGTTTATATGATTCAACAGAAAATTTAAAAACGTTGTATAAACGTTCTTTTTATCTTGTAATTATTTTAAAAACCTTTTACACAACTATAGTCTAAAATATTTTAATGAACGATACCGTTATCGAGAAAAGATACAAAATTATTATAATGTTGTTTTTATTTATTTAACGTTTTACCACATAGGTATCATTATTTTTAATACTGTCAACTTTCTCTGCGGATCGTGTGAAAAAAATTCTGAAACAGATTTACCAAGGTGATCAGGGTCATTAGAATACACGGAAATAAATTCTTTGACCGCTTAGCCATCCATCATACCCTTAATATAATATTTAATTCTCTCTAATTTAATTTCCAAAATTTTGTGTGCACACTGTCAATTAAATTCGCCTTGTATATAAAGCCATGATCCGAATTAAATAGCATTTAAAATTAGTTTTGTATACTTTTGGGCATAGTTTTTAATATTACATAATATACGTTCTACAATGAAGACCGTAAGTAGACAAATAAATTAATACCTTTTCCGTTAATTTCATTAATATAATTATCTTTGTGTAATAGGTGAAGGGAGATAAAAGTAGTCTATTCAGGAAAGCCTAGAGGAGGTGGAGTTTTGTATAGGAACTACTATATTTTTGGTTTTTTTTATAATACACTTAGCATTATGGCTAATTTGGTATATTCACCCCATTTCTTCATTGATAAAATTTTCACACATATAATAATATATATATGTAGATCCTTCAGCTGTCGTTAAGACATCATAAAAACACTTTCACTAATAAATTTATAATTATCATTATTAATTGAATTGGCATAATAGAACTCCATTATAATGGTTTTAAAACAAAGTTTTTAGTATAATCTACAATAATTATTGAGTTAATTATGTTGACAGTTAGTGTCGTTCTAAAAACGGGTTCAAGGTATAATACGTCTTATATTAATATAAATAATACTTTTATTACAGAGGTTTATCTAACAAGTATAAAATTGATTGAACTTGCGTTAACGAGTGACTGGTTAATATATTTCAAAATGAATAACATAGTATTGATAGGTGGTGCAATGCGTGTGGCGCTGGCCTTCTATCGGGAAGTTGGGAAGCTGGGTTTGATTCCCGATGAGGATAAAATATATTTATGTGATTCTCTCAAACCCTGGGTATTTGTGATTGTTCAAAACCTTCCTTGTACGAAAAATCAATGACAAGGTTATTAATAATATATTAAATAAAAAAATGGTGTTGATAATTTTAAAATAGAGTGTTTTAGTTCATTCTATTATAATTTATCGTAATTCTAACAAAAACTTTGTTTCAAAACTAAGTAATTGATATTTCAATTCTGATATTTGGCGAATTTTGAAAATACTTAAAGTAAGCTCGAAAGAAAACGTGCGAATGCATTTTCTTCTTATCTGGCACTACGGTGCAGTGTGTACGTTGTTCGCCTGAAGCAGATACCTCCACTCCACTCGGTCTTTCTCTCTAAATTTTCCAATCGACTAGTCTTGATGTCTTGATGTCATGGCCTTCACGAAAGAGCAAGTCCTAGAATGGAGAAATATCGCATGTGCTTGCCAAATATATATATATTTTTTTAATTTGTATTTTCTATTCACGAAATCCGATAAATATAAACCAACTATAATAATAAGTAACTGTTTAGGTTTATAATGCTGTGGTTAATAACGTATGTATGTATTTTTTTCAGGTAATCTGTATTGCAGTACTGATGGCTTTGGCAACATTATCAGTATCGGAACCTTTACCGGGAGCCCAAAAGTTTCCACCCTTCGATCCAGCCAACGGGAAACGCTTCGTACCCCGGAAGCCTCTTCTCGCACAGCCTTCGCAGTACGTTGCGGTTACTTTTTCGCCCCTGAAATCACCAAAGAAACTAATACTGGAAATATTACCCCCAAAACTTTGAAATGTGATTATTACCATTTAAGGACTTATTGATATTATATTGAATATTTGAATTGTGTTTCAATGAAAATTGTGGAACGTCAGTTGTGATATATCGAAGAATGTTTGAATTCTGTATGATTTGTATCAGAAACAGCGGGAAAATCGTTTTCAAAAAATATACTGCATGATATTTTTTTTAATAAATGTCAGTATATTTAATTTGTAAATTGTTTTGATTTAAATATCGAACTAAGAATACATTTACTAGTTTGCGATTGACTATTTTTAAGATTGTTTGAATCAAATAAGTTATATTTATTTTTATAATACATATCTCATGTTCGATTAAAACTGCCCTTAATTTAAAATGAAAATGAGTTTTCCTATCGAAAACTCTAAATTTTTCATTTTAAACCAAACTATGTTTTGGTTCAAAGATGTACTATTACAATTAATATTATACTATTCTTAATATTCACGCATTTGTTTATTTACGAGGATATTTTTATGTTACATTATAATGTTTTATAATATACCGATATTTATTATGGATGGATATTTTGTAGAAAAATAAAAAATATATTAGAATTTTTTAAACAATTTTATTTATGTATTTTAAGTAAAATTCATACCCTACGCAGTAGCGTCATAAAACAAGATAAAACAAATGACATAAGTACCAATTTAAACAATATGATGGCAATTAATACTTTTGACCTTGATGGAATTTTAATTTGAATTTGAATTTGAATTTGAATTTGAATTTGAATTAATTTTAGTTTTGTAATATTCCATTTAAGTCATTTGCCACCAGGTTTTCAACAATCAACTGTATTCATTGATTGTCAGTGTGTATTTGCCATTGGTAAGCGCGCATATTGCCTGAAGATGCCAAAAGGCGAAGTCTAAGTTGCAAAACACGACACAAATGAAATTCTAAATTCAAATTCCTTCAAGTAGGTACCCTGAGTCGATAATATTAATATTATTTGTTTTCGTTTAAGTAGAAATACAAAAATTTATAAAATATCAAATAGAATAATAACAAACTTTAATCAATTAAAAGAAGCTCCAGAATTAAAAATATTAAAATCTATTTTGTGAAATCAAATTGTTTACATCAGTGTTATTCAGAGTATGCGTCACGGTGCGCTAGGGTGTCTTGAAAACCCCCAGGGCACTCACACGTTCTGTGGAAAACATAACAACTGCACCTACTTGCATGCACTGCAATGTCACAACAATAGATCCCATAATAAAATATTTTACTTTTTTTTTTAAAGATGTAAGCATTAATTTTATTATTGCATACAAATAGTTACGTAATACGAGTATATTATATAACATTGAGATTTATCCGCGAGAATTAATATATTATATAGAATAACACTAATAATAATAAAATAGTAAAAAAATATGTGACAAAAGGTGTAAAATTAAAAGATATAAGTACATACTACATTATTATATATAAATCAATAAATAATATTGATAAACTAGGTATCCCAAGTATAATATAACATTTCTCCTCGAGTCCCTTGATCTCAAGAATACCTAAAACAGACTGCATTACCTTTTTGATTTTTTATACTTATTCGCTGTCTCATGTAGAGCTAAGTTTTATAAATTTGCACTTTGTTTGCACTTTTTACTACACTGATACGCCTCTTTACCTGATTATTTCGCATAAAATTAGATCAAATAAAATGATATTCACTTGTATTAATATATTATATAGTAATAAATAAATATCTAATTGTTAGACTCAGTCAAATGAGCTACTGAACCTAACGATTAAACTGATTTGTTTAGGTGAGATGCCACTGATGTATCCACCACAGTGGCATCACAAACCAAAATAGTTAAATCATTAGTAACTTGTATTAAAAAATTGTTTTAAGAAGTTAATTTCGAAAAAGATCGCATGTATTCACGACTTGAGGAAAATTAGGGTAACTGCTGTTGTGTATTGTATCGATAAGCTTGTGTGTGGTCGCACATTGTAAATGGACTGTTAAATTAAGAAAAGAAAATGAATAGATAACCTACTACAATTTTTTGTGTAAATTTAATAGAAATGACTATATCTTCGTAATATAATAATATGATTGGAGATGTCTATATCAGAAAAAAAATACTTTGCATGTACACATTTAATAAATTTTAATGTAGCAGAAGTACGTACATATAATTTGTGACTAAAAATAGTAAGGGCGGGCACTTTAAAGTGACTGGGTGCGCTTTTCATAGTGGACTGTGATTGAATTTGATGGTGGATGTGGGTGCTGGAGAGGGGGTTATGTTAGGATGCCAGGCACTAACCTTATTGCTGTTGAGGCTGGCTCCATGGTTTGGTTGCACTATCACTCGCACGGCATTGATTGTTGGGTGTTCCGGTGCGCGTCACATAACAGTACACTTTTGATTAATGATAACGATACATATGAAGTTGATGAGTAACAAGAGCCGGTATCCTTGCTTGTCAGGTATTCAGAATTATTGCTTGGACGACGGTCACACTATATCAAACTCATCTGGCAGTGGTCCATATTTTTTACTCGCGACGGTCTAGCTGTAATAAGCCTCAAACGCGCCGGCAGTTTTCAAGTAACTTTAAGTAACTGCATGTTCTACAATCACGATCGACTGATCACTCGTAACTGAGTTATACCTGGATTTGTTACAATAACTGGAGATTTGAGGTAAAAGTAAATATAGGGATGAACGCGACCATAATTATTAACCCACCAGTTATTTAAATAATGTCACTAATGTTTAATCTGTTTCTAATATTTGAGAAACTGTGTGTTGAACAATATATTCACCTACTCTATAAATCGGTATTTTTAAGGCGCCATGAAAAATGTAGTTT
This sequence comes from Rhyacophila brunnea, assembly GCF_057557595.1. Taxonomy (NCBI): domain Eukaryota; kingdom Metazoa; phylum Arthropoda; class Insecta; order Trichoptera; family Rhyacophilidae; genus Rhyacophila; species Rhyacophila brunnea. The sequence continues at coordinate 8,484,624 of NW_028232816.1, read as the reverse complement.
TCTCCTTATATATTCATTTTATGAATTTTATCTTATTATTTTGCATGTGATTTTTTTTAAATTTAAAATTGCATAATCTATAATTCACCTGCGTCATTATAATGATTGCCATAAGGATGCTTTTTGGTAGTAAATCTATATAATGTATATTATTTATAACACTACCCAGGCCAAGAGGCTCAATGACAGTAGTGTAGTGAAATAGTAGTGTATTTAGTAATATAAGTGAAATAATCACAAACACCCAGGTTTTGAGAAAATCACATAAATATATTGTGACCTCACCGGGCTCAAACCTGGAGCTCCCGGATGAAAGGCCAGTGCCTTACGCACTGTACCACGAGAGCCAATGTATGAATCTTTCAAAAAAATATACCTAACTATATAACTGTTAAACCATAAAAAAAACAAATCAAAAAACGAAAATATATTTTTTGTCCTTCATTTTTATAACTTCTTAAGGGCGGACATGCTCATCGTAGGTCAAAATAGAGCTTTTATTGCATTTTCAAACCATGATACTGGACATTCCTTAAACGTTGTAGATAATCTATTTATATAATTTTGAAGCCTTGTTATCCTTTATATTTATTTTAAACATTTGATGACTGCAAAAAGTATTTTTATTACATTAAATAGTGTTCTTTTAAACCTCTCGTTCTAATGTTTTAGAATATAGTCATATTTCAGTACATGAATGTGCAGCGGTGTTATGATTTTTTACGTTTATTAATTTTTAAACGCATTTATAAAACCATTAGTATAATTTATGACGAGATTATTTTTGTAAAATATTTATTTTGAGTTCTATTCCCCGTCAGGTTGGCTTACTTTTTTTAAAAAAGATTTTTTCTATTGGTTATAATAATATATGCTCTCAGAAAGTGTTTTTCTAAATTATATATGTACATAATGTAATGTCGTCACTCAAAAAATGACGAAATTAAAATGTGGTTGCGATCCTCAGCCATAAGTGTACGACCAAGAAGAGAAGAGAGTAATTCCGGAATCCCGGAGTTGTGATATAAATACTAATCGTTAAATCCTGGCATTAAAAATTCTACATGGGATTGAAATACTTAAAACGTGCATAAAAAGACAAATTAAGTTTTGATATCAATTTCGATTCCTTTGCATAGGAATTGATTATTATTAATTCACCAATCTATGAAAAAACTTATAATGAATAAATTATAGATATTGTCTATTTCATCGATTTTTTAAAGTAATTTAAATGTGTTTAACCTGTTTTTCTTAATCAAGTCAAAATGAAACAAAACATACTTAATTGGAATCATTTTAGCTCTTCATTTCGATGCATAAATACTTTTTTTTTTAAATCTGAAACTCGTAATCGTAAAAAAAACATATTATAATATCTCCATTAAATCCTTGTCACGCTAATGGTGTTGGGAATTAAATCTGTACATCAGAACCAGTGTGTGATACTATGTACGTTTTGCGTATAAGATGAGAAAGTACTGATTTTGTACTTTGAGTGTGATATCTTTCAGACCAAGTTCAGTTTTTAAGTTTATTCATAACATAAACCTGAAATAAAAATTATAAAGCCAAAAATGTTCATAATATGAAAAAAATGTTAATTGCATTTTCTCGAAAGTGCTCTTTTTGAACGTACGGACTTTGCAATGTAATACGCCATGTTATTAGTATATTATATATATTAGTAATAATTAACACATATTTAATTACACAACGTATAAAGTTTTTTTATCTTTTTTATTTAAAAATCCAGCCCACGATGGCCGAGCGGCTTAAACGTCGGTATGTAATGTCGTGCATCCCAGGTTCAAATCCTGGGTCTGGCAAATGCACATATTGTTTTTAAATTTGTGTTTGGAGAGTATGATGGACGTAATAGGTTAAGCAAGTGGCTAACATTCATTTCTCGTAAAAACAAAATCTGTTAATACAACCTCCACTCTATGGAGGCCTATAAGATCCTAGTAGTAGCTATTTAAAAAAAATAACTTAACAATTAAAAAGAAAAACAGCATAAATTGTGCGTATTTTGGTCAAGTCCGACTTTTATTACTACCTACGTATTTTATGAATATTTTTATCATTAATGTAGTTTTATAAGTCCTTTAGAAGGTGACAACAATTTATGAATAAAAACAATTTTATAAATTAAAAAATATATTTCATATTTTACGTACTTAAATAAATAATACAGTTAGTGTTCTTAATTATATATTGTTTATTTACAATGAAAGTTAATTAGTAAAATGCATTAAAATGCAGTTGTTGATAAAAAGACTCTCCCACCCTTTAATTGCATGTTTCGTATTATATTTGTAGCAATCATACCACTCAGTATTACAGGAATGACACACTTTAATATGTATGTTTTGATGTCAAAACAAAACAATATAACGAAAATGATTGTCGGCATTTCCTAAATCATAATTAGATCAGTAGGGTCTATTATGGTTTGTTAATTGCGACAATATCTCTTGTAATAATGGACTGCAATTGTATAACAAGGACAATAATTCATGAATCCTCACTCACTCCGTACGAGTCCGTCACGAGTCTTTCACTCGACATAGTCAACCGTCATTCCGTTTGAGTGCAGTCTCTCAGTTCATTAATATAATCAATATCTTGATCGCGTTAATCTTACCAGTACATCCATACCCGTAATTATAACCTCACGCTGTCATCTTTATCATTATATTTACTTATTATTCTTGTAACTTCAAATAAACTCTCCCCTTCCAACACCCAAGCCACAATGACCCTTTTTCTCCCACATCTTATATATCACCTAATACTATTAGTAGTATTACGCTCCTCCTTAAAGCATCACAATAATAATAAGAAAACAATTAATATGATAAGTAAGTAATCAATAGATAAAACAAAAAAATTAATTTAGATTTTATCACAAGTTTATGCACATCTATATTTCTTTTCAGTTAGTCAATTTGTATAGCTATATATTTATTAAGTCATAATAAGACGATCGAATCATTACAAATTGTATTGACTAAAGAATATAATCGATAATTTTGAACAGATGGCGCTGATTTATAAAAAAAATATAAATATAATAATATATAATGTATGAATACTAAACACATTTAACGGACTGAATTTAGACACCCGATAAATGTATACACACAAGACAACATTCTGATATGTGATTAATTTAGATTCACATATCCCATTCACATACTATGAACACCACGCCAACATAGCAAACCCGTGTCATTTTCTATACAAATTTCATTCATTATCAATTTTTTCCACTACCATTATCTCTAATGGCTTATTTTAAATGTCTAGAGGTTGTAATTTCTAATGTTTTCTAATGTAAATAAATTATCCTATTATGACATTCTTACATTGTAATTTTGGTTTGTATGCTAGCGATATTTTTTATAATTTGTGGATTTATACTTAAGACCTAGTTTGTAGATATAACATTTAAAATTATAGGAATTAATAATTGAGCAACTTACTCACTTACTTCACCCTGTCACGCCCCAGTGTTGGGGCATAGAGCAGGTATAAGGTCACGTGCATCACTTCCTTCAATCCATTGCCTCGTCACACGTCTCCTACCATGTGAAACCTGAAGCGTGTAGATTGCTTTTATAGCACCGCTGCAGGGTGAGGGAGGGTCGGCCATGGCAACGAAACCCTTAAGGTACTCGTAATACCACAATATCCCAACTACATGAAGCGTGAGAGCTGCAGTGTTCGCTCACGAACTTGAGTTTCTGTAAGGCGTTCGTACCAATGTACCCCTAAGTTTCGTCGGAGTCATCGAATTTTAAAGCTCAAAAGTCGAAACCTTTGAACTAATGACATTTTTGGTCCTCACAGAATAGCCATGACTTACATGCGACTCAAAGTTAACTGAATGCAAACACCGCCATAATCATGTGAATCCCAAGTTCACTGTTAAGACCTTCATTGTCCAAAACTTAAGATAAAATTTGGCTACATAACTTTTCTGCAGTATTTTGCTCCCACAGACACTGAAAGCGATGCAAATCTCTAGCTGTGATCACGTAGTTATCAATGGTGATCTGAATATCAAAGTGAAATGTGATCTGTCACAGGGATATTTTGTGTGTGGGAATATTGATCAAATAAACTACAATGGTTCTCGTCTGATAGATTGTGCCTCCATGAACGGTCTAGCCAGTAGTTGATGGTACGTTTTCCTCACATAATACCGTTCACAAAAAATATACAGAGACATTTTCAGACGGTAATGCAAGAAACCAAATCGACCACACCATGGTATAGTACTTGTACTTGGAATAGGCAAGTATCGGCATGAATCGTGTGACGTGTGAACAATTATTGAGGAATTACAAACTATTTATAAATACGGTACCTACATTACTATGAAACTTAAGCATAGACCTGCGTAGAAGCACATTTACTTTAGTGCGCATAGAGTAGGTGTATAAACGCTGCGTCTGTGTATGAAAAGTCTGTTTTACACGATACAATAGTATATTAAATTTACAGTTTTACAATGAATACCTTATCATGATCGGGGTATTACAAAAAACCTTTTCAAAAACAAGCGCGAGAAATTATTGTGGATATTTAATACTTTGGACGCTGAAGACGCACCTGGCGCGTAATGACCAGGCGATCGATCGATGTAATTGACGTGCATTTTAAAGGTGGTAATTAAAAAACATTATCTAATCAGCAGTGAATGAGTTAAAATTGATAAACAACAGTACAATTTGAAATATAATATTGTTAAATCGTCAACGAAGCAATTGGCGTACCTACTTATTAGCACCATTCGGAGACTAATGCGATTATGACGTAAAATAAAATTTTTGATCGATAATTCTTAATTAAACTCTGAATAAATTAATAGAAAAAAATGCTGTTAGCCCGATATAAAAATCGAAGATTCGTATAGGCCAAGTAATTTGGAAATAGACACATACTATGGAACAATTGTTAATAAACATTGGTCCGGAGTCAGAAGACAGCGATGATTACTATTTTCAGAACAGAACAGTGAATCAGATTAGATGTCATAGTAGTGCGCGATTTATGTTGTACTTAAGTAATTTAATAATTCATATTGAAAGTAATTTTAACGATTTGCTACGTGTAATGCGGGCTGGGATTTTCGTAACTGACCGAAAACTTGCAAAACCACCCGAACTTTAAAAATGGCATGCTTATTTTGTTTAGTTATAGCAACTCAACAATAATAACATTATCAATAGTCAACATTAATAAAATCACATTTTATCATCAAACACTGTAATATTTTTATTGGTTGTCAAATTATAATATTTTATTTTATTTTACAAATCATTAATAAAATACATTTTTAATAATGAAAGCAGCTATCTGTGGCACTAATATACTAAGTATGGCATTATATACATATTTATAAAATATAATTAGCGTCCATGTAAAAATTGAAGATAGTGTTCTTATTAACTAAATAAAATAGATGATAAGTTTTGGTGTTCAGGCATTATCTTCACTTATCCAAACCAGAACCCGAAAGAGCTGGTAGTTGGTTCAGCGCCCTTCTGATCTACCACTATTGGCTTAGATTCGGTGTCAGTCAAAGCGTCTGTTGGAGTCGAAAAGACCAGGGCGAGCACTACAGCAATGACGAAGAACAGGAAAAGCTGAAAATTATAATAATAAATGTATGTTTTACTTAACTTAAGGTAAGTTGTGCCATTAACCAAAATACGTTATGTATGTACATAGTATTTATTCCACATAATTAAAAACGATCAGCGGTCGGTTACATCCGTTTCAATTATCAATGTTTTCTTAAACCTTAAATAAGTATATGATGTAAACCATTTAATGTACATTTCATACTTCTCTAATCGATCACATTATTTAATGCTTAATTTTAAATAAGCCTCAAACTAAATAAGCATAAAACTATTACTATTGTGTCAGCAAACGTTGTCTACTGCAGAAAACTTTAAGTTTTTAAATAAAATTTTATTCACATAAAAAATATAAAGAATGAAACGCTTTGTTGCTGAAAGGCGATACTATTCAATTAAGGGTTAACTAAACTCTAATAGATTATTATACTGTTTTTGATATATTTAATAAACTGTTGTATTTTTGACGTAATCATTAAAATCTTGAACTGATAGTTTATACTGTTTATAATGTTGTAGATCCAAGATTTGAATTTGGCTCTGGCAAATACACATTTTGTTTTTCAATTTCTATGAGGAGTCCAAGTATGGACCTAATAGGTTGACCATGTGGCTAACAACCATTTCTCGTAAAAAACGAAAAATGTTAATAAAAACTTCTACTCTGTGGAAGCCCATATTATTAGAATCGGACTTGGTCTTACTCGTAAAAAAATATTAGTATAATAATATGTATTAATTTATTTCAGAAAAAAATATTTTATCAACTAAAATATTTACTCACGAATTTCATTTTTATATATGAGGGAGATTGTCTTTAATTCACGAAGTAACGTCAAGCAAAACTCAAGTTGTATATGATTGTAACATTTTCGAGTCCTGCTTTTATATCAATATTATCGCATTCTCAATTTTCTTTTATAGGATGCCCACAAATAGTTTAAACATAATAATATTATTTATTAATGTGTACAAACTCAACGAAATAACTGATAAACTTAATATTTATTGAATGTGTATTAAGAAGCGATAGCCAGCAAAATGTTCAATTATTTTATACTCAATAAAATGGCTGATCGACAATTTATTGAATAGTCATTTCAAGATATTCTTTAATAGTGCATCCGTCAATAAATAGCAGATCATAATTGTTTAGATACTCGTATGTTACTTTATCATAACTTGTCGGACTGAGCATATCTTAGTCTGATCAGTATCACTCTTCATGTTAGTCAGATTTCAATCTCTGTATTGCTCCGCACAGCATCTCATTCATCAAGCATTGGACCTCGGAACAGTATTATAACTCTTTTAGGTACTGACTTTTCACGCTGAAATAATAACTCGCTTCTCCATCTATCGGAGCAACCACCAAATCTGACTCAACTCCTGGTCAACTCCTGGTCACCTTTACAGTGGTCACGTGCCTATACAACGAGACTCCCCAAAATTCTTATAATAATCTAAGATAACATGATAATAATATCGCAGTTTGAAATTTTTGGAACATTCTGTAGTTAATAAAAAAACTGGATAATATATAAATATTATAATTAATTATATATAAGTATACCTGAGACCTAAGACATTATAATGTGATATTAATATAAATATTAAAAATACTTCTACCTTGATCGTCGAATGTCATAAAATTATAAAATCAATAACTATACCTACAATATGATAAACCAGCTATCAAAACTATAATAATATGTAGCTGCTGTAAGGTTGTTAATTCTATTATGAAATTCTTTTATTAACATTGTTGTTATCAATAAAATAATTTGTTAATTTAATAATATTATCATACGACCTTATTGAGAAAAAGCCTGTTCTAAAACATTAGTAACTATCATGTAGGAAATAGACTAGAAGGCTTTTCTTTTAACCCATGGATTCCGGATTTCAATCCCACGACTGAGTCAAATTTTATTGTTTTTAATATTTTAAATTCAAAACACGAATAATTAATATCTTTGAATAAATTTTAGTTGGCGACAATTTGTTATACATTTTTAATATTGTTCACAGTGATGCACTGCCTTTTTGTAATTATAGTTTGTGGATCGCATCGTGTCACGCATAACGATGGCAAAAAGCGATAAATTTAAACTATTTAAATTTACTTGAATATGCCAAACTAGCTTATGCATTATGATGGGTAGAATCGACGCATCAAGAATAATTACGTGTAGGCTTTTAATGTCGTGGGTTTCAGGTTCGAATCCAGGATCTGGAAAATACGTCACATATTGCTTCATGGTATTGTAGTATGGACCTAATAGGTTGAGCAAGTAGCTAACAATAATTTCTAGTAAAAACAATAATATTCACCCTGAGAAGGCCCATACAATCTGTAGATTATTGTAGTAAAAGACAAAACTGTTTTTATATTGGAATCAAAAGGAACAAGTAAAAAAATGACTCACTTATTTGAAAATAATAATGAGTGAAAGCAAGACTCATTTGTTTTTAAAAAACAAATTAAAATGCAATAAACTGCATTACCTCCCGAGCTTTCACTTATTATTTTCGCCAACTAATGTCACTAAAGATCTTATATGGATCGGATAAGGTCAAAACAAATTGTTAAGATGGAATTTTAGATTTTATTCTTACTTATGAGAAAGTGTCGTAAACCACGTAGTTTATACAACTTGTTTAATTATTAATCTTATAGAAACTTGCTAAGATAGTATTTTCTCGTCTACAATAAAATAATATTAAATTAAGTATAGGAAGTAAAAATCCTAGAGATTATATTCAGATAAACCATATATTATATTATAATCGTAGTAAAACGAAGTCATTCTACTGCTGGATGAAGGCATTTCTCAGATTCTTGCATTCATTTCAATTTATACCTTTCTTTTAGTTTTTCAATTTCGCAAATTTCTTGGGTTGAGTACAACTTGATGCGTGCATTTTTACAGAAGTTGGGGTAAAACGAGGAAAAATATACAAATTATAGGCCTATTTCAGGGGTGTTAAACTTGTTTGTGTTTACAACCGGTTTTTAAGTAAAAAAGTAGTCATTAAAATCGGAAGAAAAGATGATGAAGAATAATGATAAATATTCCGTGCAGAGTTGCCATACATTGACGACGATGATATTGAAGATTACGAAAATAAAGACAAATGGGAAATATTTTACGTCAGTTGGGTGTGCTCATCATATTAATTGTTTTAAAAGATTTATGATATTGAATGCTGAAGATAGTAATTAGCACCTATAGAGAATTTTAAAAAACAGAGTTTTAAACATCCTATACTTGTCCTAATAACAAACTAACTTTAATTTGATAATTTTAAGTAAAATGAAGCTCTAAGGAAATGGCCAAATTTACTTATCGAGCCTGAGCTTTACAAGAGGAATGTGAAAAAAAAGCTTGATAATAAAATTAAAGGGAGGTATTGAGAATGCCGTATGCGATGATGGCACTTGTATAAGGGGGTACAACTTACTGTGAACCATATTATGTATTGTGCAGTTATTCCTCTTCATTTAAAATGACGCAGCAACCATAGTTGGTAGTAAAACCGGTCCTGCACCATGAAACCCTGGGATCGTATGAATTATTTTGGACCTTTAATCAGGACTACCCATTAATTTCAATTTTTTAGAAACGTTCTATGATGTCACGTGTCCAGAAATTTGTATATATGCAGATAAAAATCTAATAGTACACCGTGCGATGTTAAATCTAAAATAGATGGCCGGAAAGTATTGAGATCAAATTAATGTTTAAACGCAATACTTAAAAATACATAATGCAAATGAAGTTGTATGTGTCAAGAAGTCATACGTATCAAATATCAGATAATAATGACAGCGCTATAATCTAATATTTATACAAATAAATAATATCAAATTCATGTATTATTGAATCTAATAAAATTGTAAAGTTACTGTTTGCAATGCTCTATGGACAGCTTGTATTTTATATCAATGCTATATGGCCATCTCTTTCCGATAAAACAGTTCACAGTGAACTGTTATATGGTGAAATGTAATACATACAATTTGTATGTAATAATAATGTCAAGGTTTCAGACGTACCATTGTTATGTTTTAATTTCGAATTATCATCTTTACGTACCTACTGTTAAAAATAAAATGTTGTGAATCAAAACCTGGATGAAAATACAGAACAATCAATAACTCGTCATTCTCAAGAACATGGACTTTCTTTTTAAGTATTTATAAAGATTTGCATTTGAAAGCGTATAACATACAGTTAATCTAAGAACTTAAACCGAATGACCATATTTTGGTTGATCAAAATTTTGTGGAGCAACTTGAAATAAACCAATTTATTATTTCAAGAGAAAACCATCTTCAGCGACCAAGCTCATTTTTATTTAAATGACTTCGTAAATAAGCACATTTGTCACATTTCGAGTAATAAAAACCCACATGCTATTCTTGAAACGCCTTTACGTCCACAAAAATTAACAGTTTAGTGTGGTTTGGAAGTGTAATTGGACCGCATTTGAACGCTTCAAAAACATTATAACTGTTTTTTTATAGAATAAATTAAATGATTTTAATCTGGACGATATGACGTGGTTCCAAGAAGATGGTGCAATATGCTGTACAGCTCGTGATACAATCAATTTATTGAGAGAAAAGTTCAGTATGATACCTCCACGTTTCTACGTGTATGGAGGACCCCTTTAGGGTAAAGTACAAGCAATACTATGGATGCCACATTCATGTTTCTTATAGTCCGCTAAGCCAAATGTCCGTCTATCGCCGCTCCATCAAATAAAGTGCTCTGTACTTTTATTAATTAACAAAACGAAACAAAATATAATGAGTACGTATTTAAAGGACACATAGAGAAATATTTTTTGTTTTTAAAACGATACCGTAACGCGAAAGGGTAAGTTAGGTAGGTATAATATTTCGACGGCGCGGAAATTTAAATTTAAATTTGTACAACATTTTGAATCGTAGGTACTTAGTAAACCTCCCGTCGTTATTAAGGTGAGAGAAAGCAAGTTATTTTTGAAACAATATACCTGGGGTAGTAATTAGGTCCAAAGTTCAACATACCTGGGGCAAAAAGAAACGCCAGGTGTAACCAAGGGGTGCAAAACTCAACAAGTGAATTGTTTTATTATGTTGCCCCGTGGTAGGTATTGTTTTCATTTACATTTGGTTTTGATATATTTTGCAACTAACTAATAATTTAATGATTATTATAGATTACATTCTTTCCATGAATTTCGTTGTTGATTAGCGATGTTAATTGTTATAACTTCCAATTGAAGCCGACGGCCCTTCTGTATCAATTGAAGTAATGATAACTATTATTGTAAGTATTTCAAAATTAGTAACACTGTTGGTGAAAAGTGAAATTGAACACGACGACCGTCGGGAATTAAGTCTATTCCCGATCACAGATTCTGTCGACTTGTTGTTTGCCGGGGAATAATATCTGTGGTGGATTCCATAGCAGATGGTATTTTTCCTTTCCAACCGTGTTACGCAATATTTCCTTGCGAAAGTGTTCTTCTGATAAATATTTTTTTATGTAATAGGTAATATAATATTTTTTTTGTTTGTGATCCGATAAGTAAAATCTCGTAAAAGACTAAGGCCAGCCCAGCATTTTATACCCCTGCCGAATGCGAAGTCGATCGCCGCAGGCGCATAAGAATTTGGTCAGGATAGCTTAACCCTCTCTGGGAAATACCTTGGTTACCGCTACATGCGGTAGAGGTGTCCAATCTAGCAGGCAGTAAACTGAAGCCTTCGATCCGTGACGGACTTCATGTCCCGCTTAGAATTGACTTTGCGAAAAATATAATTTGTTGCTGTTTACCTACTTTTTTTTAAACGATTTCCGTATCGACAGGAATCAATCGAATTAGTCAAAAAGAGGTTGGACTGGATACGGTGTCCTACGCGCGCCACGCCGAGTGTTATAATTTTCGCTGAATTATCAAACAATTTCAGAGTTCGTGTGCCACGTACGTGGTAGTGTAGAATTTGCTAGCGTTACGAATCAAGTGATTCATAGATTCCTAAACTATAGTTGCCGCAGCCATAGGCGCCCATCAATAACATATTTAGGATGGTTGCAAAATTATCAATGTGTATTGATATTGTGTATCTGTGTGTTGTGTTGTATATGTAACCTTTTGTAAACCTTAATTGAAAAAAATAAAGCTTTCTGCTAAGATTTGTGCTACGAACAACGTGTGTTTCAATTTGAATATTCACCATCGTCAACCGTCAATCCTACATCCTAACCCAACTGTCAAGACCTAACCTTACACTGAACGTGCTCTACCAAACCAAACCCAGCTTTGATTGACCGCCCTGAACGATTTACCATCACTGAGCTTGTCAAAGGGTGGAAGCTGATCGTGTGACTCACACGTGTCGACCGACGGTGCGCTACCAAGGGCGTCATTAATGGCAGGTCGACCGGAGAGTGGAGCGCGGAGGTCGGATCGGGCTGTGCGGCCCCGACTCTCCTCCCTACCCGGACTTCCGGGGTGTCAATTATATATATTTATTATTTGATAATCCATACTATATTTCCAAATAACGAATGCGACCACAATTTACTTAATATTGAACGTATCTGGAGCTTATAATAAACAACACAGTATTTGCATATTATTTTTATTTAAAACAGAACAGGAGCTCATTTTGCATTTTTCTTTATTAAAATTCAATCAAAGTGCGTGTTATTTTCTTTGTATCAATAAAATAATAATATATATTTAATATAAAATGACAATTATACGTTAATATAGAAAAATACAAGGTTATTTTTGCAAGCTATGAATATTTGACCACTACTATTTACCAAATATAATAATATAATATAGGTTTTCACGGCGTTTAAGAGTTTCAAAAAAAGTTTTTTTTCGCTAATATTTACAATTAAAAACATTTTTACACAACGTATATAAACTAAGATTTGCAATTGCAGGATCCCGTTATCATTAGTAATTTCAAGATCTAAGAATTGAAATTGCTTGAATTTGAGAATTTACGGTTAGTTTATTAATTAGTTTTCAATTTTACTTTTTTATTTGATTTACTCTTATACTATTAGATACTTATACTATTTGTATATTTTCATGAAAATTGAATTCGGAATTCGAGGCATAGTGACTAGCCGTATGTCTGTCCATTCTTAAGTGTGTCAGATTAAGTATAAAATAAAAATACTAGCTAGAATCTAGACGATCAATGTATCCATAAAACAACGGATAATGTATCAGAAAAACAGCCTGTTGGTAAGCAAAGACATAAAAATCCAAAAATAAAATGGCTGGACTTTGCTACGGCTAATTTAGGGATTGTCGGTCAAAGCAAATGGAAAACGTCTGCGCTTGATCGTGCAGGAACGAAAAACCAAATGGAGAAGGCCAAGAGACGTTGACAGTTTTAGCTATACCTATGCTCACGCACGTAAGTACGCGTATCTTTAAGAGGCCAATATCGGAAACTTAGATTGCGTCATCTACCAGTATCTATATATAATAATACGTCTTATAGCTGGTAGTATATCTATGAATAAAAGATAGTGGTCTAGAACGAAGCCATTTAAAATACGGTTAAGACACGCCTAATTAAGTTGAGATAAATTGACAACTCTGAATGGTGTGTATTGTTAAGTTAATTCAGATGGTTCTGGGTCACAATCTAAGTATCAGAAATCATTATGATGAAACGTATATAACTTCTAAAATTTACTAGCTCTTCTATAAAGCATTAATTATAAAAGTAAATGAATAATATTATTTATGTAAGCAGTAATTTTTTATTGTTTTTCAAACTGTTAAAAAATATAACCACATCAACTACATTATCCGGGTAAATTTTTATTATAGAATGTCTATCTGACTGTTCAGTTATATCTCAAAAACCACTAGACCACTATTAATAATACCTACACTGCTTATTGACTATGTAAATCTTTGGTACGAATTCTAGTTATCAAAAGGTATTTAAGTTAACATAAAACATCGCACAAAAAAGATATCAGATAGCAGCGTGGAATAGTGAATTAATATGTGAGTGTAGGGGTGTATCTGAATCCAACCGATTTCTATCTCTCAAAATAGAATTAGTCTATTTAATTATCTAAAAACAAAAATGTTCAGGAGAGATGAATTACACTTAGCAAAATAAATAACAACAACTTAATGTTTTATGGAAATATTTTAAAAGACGAGCATTTTTTATCTTATAAATAATAATTTTATTGAACACAGAATAAAGCAAACAATAAAAACATAAAAAAATCAAAGTAAAAGTATCAAATTGTACATCGCATGTAGATCCCTTTTCCACGATAACCAATCTTTACGAAAGAATTTTGATAAGACGCGTGGCAATACGAAAATTAACGCTATGTAGTGATACCAGAGACAATTCACTCGCATAGAGACGCCGCCTATCCTATATCAGGAATCTTACATAAAACAAGCACCACTACTTCTGCTTACTTCATTAAATAATTATCACAAACGGTAGCATGTTTTTTAAATATAATATAATGGCCAGTAATGGATACGTGAGCCAGAATCGACGCTGCGGGTGGCAGGTCCGAAAAATGGCAATTAGAAAGAAAGGCCTATCCGAAGAGGTCCTCACGTCCCGACAACCGCGCGGTGATTCCGCTGGCGCAGCAACAAAACAATCGCTTAGGACGCCGTGACGCCATCTTGTCAGCCACGCGTGTACCATCACTCAGTGACACCGTGGCGCGATATTTTCATTCCTGCGTGTCTCTGCAGCTACGCCTCCGCGGCCGTTCCGCTGACTTCCGCCGACCGTCAGACTCCTCGCTGTTTACCGAGATCCCGGAATGTGCCACGTGCTTTGCGCCCCTCGCCGCCTACCGTGATCCCAGAACCTGCCACGAGTTTCGCGCCCATTGTCGCCAACCGCCTAGGCGGATTCCGCCTACCGCTATCAATCTGCGCAAGGCCGCTAGCCCACAGATTAATATTGTGTAAACGCAACCTTATGATAATAATAAAAAAGTGCAGTGCAAATCAATTAAACGTTATGTGCCCTTAAACAATCAACCTCTATCACCCACGCCAACTTAATGCATTGTGGCACCAAACATGCGCTCTAAAATAGCGACAGTGCGGTGACTAATCTATGATGTAAAATTATCAATGTTTGCCAATGCTTTAGTGTGAATAAATATAATACTCCGCGCGGAGTCTTTAAATCGAATTTCTGTGTTATCAATACTAATTGTGCCCCCATGATGTCACACATTTCCCAACCTGAAGTAATGCTAGATGAAGGATTCTACCAGTCAACTAGTGAGTTATCCTTTCTTCTCGGTATTAGTAGGTATATACTGTTATATAGGCCCTTTAAATACAATAAAATCACCTTTGACATTAATGTATCATATTATAGATCCTTTTTATAGGCCTTCATATTATTATATATCTGTCTGTTGTTTTGTGAGAAATTTCTAGTGCTCGATATAAATTTAATTGGACGAAGCCACAATTGGCATACAAATGATATTTAGCAGTCTTTTAAGGTGCTGGTTATAAATATTACATTCTTTATTGAAAATATACCATACAGATTCAGAAACATGTCTCTTAAAAAAGCTCCGATATTGTAATATATATGTTTTCTAATAATAATACATATTTCTGAGGCAGTTAAAATATTGTTACGAAATATAATATACATAGTTTTTTTTAATAGCATAGGGGGAGAGGCATGCCAGCAGAGAACCTAGCGGAAAAATACGAAGCTTGCAATTTGAGATTTTTTTTTGATAATTTACAATTTCAACTCTATTAATTATTAATAAATATTTATCTCAAAACATAAAAAAGATTTTTTTTTTTTAATTTAAAGATAAACTTACAATTTTAAAAAAATGTAATAAATTGTGAATTCGTTGCAGTGTCACATCTTATTATTACATTATATTTTATGGTCATATTTATTATTAAAATTTAGTATATTAAGTTTTCAATTTTTCGTAGCATAGATTTTTGAATAATTCATCGTTTTAATATTTTTTATAATTATTTTAAAAAAAAACATCGATTTTTATAAAAATATAAATGTGTATAACTTGAAATCCTTTCTATTAATATCAAATTTTATTTTAGATATGGTCCCAATATTGAAGCTCAATTTTGGCTCAAAGCGAAAATTTGCTCAAAGCAAAAATTTAAAACTTAATAAACTAAATTTTAATAATAAATATGACTATAAAATATAATGTAATAATAAGATGTGACACTGCAATGAATTCACATTTTATTACATTTTTTACAATTGTAAGTTTATAATTCAATTAAAAAAAAAATTAAATCTTTTTATTGTTTTCAGATACATAGTAATTAACTAATACAGTTAAAATTGTAAATTATCAAAAAAAAATCTCAAATTGCAAGCTTCAAATTTTTCCGTTAGGTTCTTTGCTGGCGTGCCTCTCCCCCTTAATAAAGATTTTTTCTACATCAAAATAATTATATCAAATTAAATTCTTATTTAGGATTTTTCAAAATATGTTATCTTTAAATACTATTTTTTAGATATCTATTTTTTTTTTTTAATATTTTTAAGTTTTAAAGATTACAATAATTTATGAAGGCATATTTTCTTAATTAGATAAAATTGCATACATAATTTAACACTTCTGAGAAAATATATTATAAGCAATAGAACCCAGCAGGAATTGGACATGCATCTCTCGGGTTTCGCGCCCATGCACATATACCACTATGCTATCGGCGTCATTATTAATTGCGACAAATTTTAACTAATGGCTCTTAATACTCTCTGAAACGTTTTCAAAATTGGCGATCAGCTTTTGTATTTTGAGCCAAAGTAAATCAAATAAAATTTGTCGCAAGAGGCTTCAAAATTATGTATGTTCAATAATTAGAATGTTACATTCTCAAATCTTATGAATTATTCGTTGAATAAAAAAAAAGTTAATTATAAACTTGTATGCTGTTGTTAAAGAAATAGGAATAATCTATGTGGTAAATAAACAGATGGAATGTTTCAAAGAATTGGCAATGCTGAACACATTATGTTACTATGTCATTTGTTCAATATACCTACAAATGCTTGTACACTTTTATTGGATTAATAGCATATTAAAATTTACAGAGTTTTTTTATTGATCTATGTTCCGGAATTGATAGGAGCATTATAATTATGTGAGAGTTTGACAATTTGACAAATTGATTCATTGTTTTCATTAAATCTGATAGAAAAGCACTAAAATAATATGTACATAACTTATACTTATTTTTATTGTTTTCATTGATTTCACTTAAAGTTTTTTTAATCAACTTGGATTATTAATTTCAACTTTTAGCATGTATATCTTGTTTTTAATATTGCATTCTTTTGACTGTTGAATTACTGCCAAATTACCATCATGATAATTATACGTCGATTAAGCTTGTAAGCTTATCTGAGACACACAATAATTGTTAGAATATTCGTCAATTCAGATCTTCTGGTGAACGGAGAATATGGAACAGTATATACAGTGATGCCATAGCATGCGTGAAACTCCACAAACGGTCGTGTAAATTCCCCATTAACAAAGGTGTCCTGCAAGGTGATACCATTTCACCTAAACTATTCACCGCTACTCTTGAGGATTTATTTAGGAAATTTGATTGGGAGGAAAAAGGTGTTCCAATTAATGGAGAGCACCTCAGTCACCTGCGCTTTGCAGTTGATATTGTTATACTCTCACAAGACCCGAAAAACCTCCAAGGTAGAATGCAAGAACTCGCAGATGTCAGTCAAACGGTCGGTCTAAAGATAAATGTCTCAAAGACAAAAGTGATGAGGAACTGTTTTTCGGACCCTGCGATTATCTGTATTTCTGGCACTCAACTCGAGCAAGTCAACAGCTACGTCTATCTCGGACAGCAGGTGTTCATAGACAGAAGCATGCACGAAGAAATTGCTCGAAGAACAAAGCTGGAATGGAGTGCTTTCGGACGTCTGAATAGTATCTTCAAGAGTGACCTACCATTATGTCTTAAGCGTAAGGTGTTCAACCAATGTGTGCTACCCGTGCTCACGTATGGCTGCGAGACGTGGACCCTCAACACGAGAGATGTCCAAAGGCTAAGAGTCACACAGCGAGGCATGGAGAGGTGCATGTTGGGCATCACGCGAAAGGACCGTGAGAGAAACGAATGAGTTAGGAAGCAGACAAGAGTACGCGATGTAATAGACGTTGCCAAACAGCTGAAATGGAGATGGGCTGGGCACATTGCTCGCCGAAAAGACGTCCGCTGGACAAATGCCGTCATCCAATGGTACCCAAGGGGTACGAAACGGCCACAGGGTCGCCTTAAAAGCCGCTGGATTGACGAACTAGTAAAGTTCAGCGGAAATACGTTGCAGCGAACGACACAGGACCGAGAGAGTTGGAGAAAGGGGGAGTTGGAGAGTTGGAGAAAGGGGCCTTGGGGAGGCCTTCATCCAGCAGTGGATTGACCCCGGCTGATGATGATTCTAGCATGGATATAATAAGAACAGTCAGTTTATTTGTTAAAACTCTTGTCTAGAAGAATGCGATGGGTCCGATCTTTTTTCAAGGATTTTTTAAAAGTTTTCTTTTTGAAGCTGTTTGAAAGTATACATAAACGATTATGAATGATTTATTCATAAATCTTTTATATTATATACAATAAATTTTAATATATAAGTTAATAATATATAGTGTACTTTTTCAACTTTTCCTGTTTTTCATCGTAGCCGTAGTGCTCGCCATGGCCCCTGCCACTTTGACCGAGACCGAATCCAAGCCAATCATAGCGGACCAGAAAGGCGCTGAACCAACGACTAGCTCTTTCTGGTTTTGGTTTGGATAACCGACAATAATGACTGAAAAAATACTGTGTACCTCTATCTAGTTAATAAGAATCCAATGTTCAATATTCAACAGAAATTCTTCATCTCATTTTATTAATAAATATGTAATGTGCCGCAGGCGTTTTTTTGTATTATATACTTTTGGCTATCTATTAATTGTTTTGTAAAATACAATTAATATTTCCACAGTCAATAAAAACATAAAGTCTGATGAAATAAATGTGGTTTTAATAATTTTTCTACTGATATTTTTCAGATGTAAGAGAAGACTAAGTAATTAATTTTTTTCCGACCATGTCCGATCCTAATAAGATCATATGAGCCTCCACAGAGTTAAGGTTTGTTTTAACCAATTTTTGCTTTTTTTTTACGAGAAATGGATATCAGCCAGTTGTTCAACCTATTAGGTCCATACTCTGACTCTACGCAAATTGAAAAACAATATGTGCACTTGCCAGACACATGATTCGAACCTGGGACCCTCGACACTTTAGACCGACGCTTAAGCCGCGCGGCCATCATGGAATTATTTAAAGGCATTTATAGTAGAATACTTCCTTCTCTCGCTATAAAATAATTTCAATTAGACGATTACGTGTACCGCTAAAAATCAATGAAATAAAATAATTAAATATGAAAATATTGTCTATATAAAACAAGATAAGGTTAAACCTATAATATTTTTGTAAGGTTTCTACGTCATGTTTCTTTGCCAAATCCCCGTATACCTGCAGGTTTTCAATACGGGTTACACCTTAAATTCATTATTGCAACCCTTCACAAGTTACATATTGCTTTTCTAATCGATCACATTATTTTAATGTTTAATATTATTGTATTATATTATAGTATATTGTTATCATAAGTGGAATAGATGATTAGTTAATTATGTCAATTGCGACAAAGAGATATGTGGTATAATTCAGTGGCGCACTCAGGATTTAATATTGGGGGGGAGCAAGGAGGAGAATGTAAATTAGTCCCATAGGCTCTTTTCTTCTTCATATAATTATTTTTACATATTTTCACAATATACTGTGGTATATTTTCTACAGTTTCTCCTAGTTTTTATTAAATTGGAGGCATAACGGCGGTAACCGTTAAGCGTGTCATCAGCGACTGGCGGATTGGAAGTGACTAACAGCAACCACGCTGGACACGTGCGCCTAGTATGCTAGAACATTACTCAAATATTATAGGCTGTCCTACCCGCTTGGTCTAGACAGCTACAATATTTATGCCGAATTACACTGAAAAAAAATATTCTCTTGATTTACACCACCACCAACTAGTGGGTGTAGTCGTTCTTTTTGCCGAATGTTTATCGTCGATTTTTGGTTTTTTAATATTGAGGTTCCAAAATATTAACAAATAAAATATAATATGGACAAAAAAAAGTATTAGTGCATTTAACTTATACACAAACCTACTCAACACAACATAGCCTAATTTCTCGTTTATCGGTCTTTTGTCTATTGCAATCGGTGTAGCTACACCATGGTCCCCACACCCTGAAAAGAGCCCTCGGGCTAGTGAATTATTGGCGATTTTTAATACATCTACTTTAATAATGGAGCTGCCAAGTATCGATACATAATAATCAGAATATATATTGCACAATATAATTTAAAATATTCATGGCCATGAAGTAAAGTGCAGTGAAGTAAAGTAGTGCCGCAGGCGACTTTTTTTTACTATTAAAGCTAATTTATGATGTGTGTTTATCTCATGTATCTGGTCAACCCGACACGCTGCCCCCCCCCCCCCCCCCCCCACAGCCCGGGTCCCCAGGCTAGAGCCCTGTCAGCACTCCCCAGCCACGATCTACACCATTCCGGTATTAGAGTGGAAACCGAGAATTTTTTGACAGTTTCATTAAGGATTCGGTTTCTAAAAAAACCCGGCATTAGTGTTTCGAAATTTTTGTTTTAGAAATAAAAATCTAAGAAATTTTTCTAAAAACGGTGCTGGAGAATTACAAATTATTTTTGTGCCGTGTTTTATTTGCCTAAGCCCAAGGTATAGTTTATTGGCTTTCAATTTCAATGTTTAAAATCATTCTGATGATTTTCATCTTTGGGGGGTCCCAAGGCCCTTTGCCCCCCCGCCCCTGGGTGCGCCACTGGTATAATTATTCCAAGTCTTCATTCACTAGAGGGGATGAGAATTCTAAATTAAAAAATCGATAAGGATCAATTAGAGTTGAAATTATTAAATTTGAAATGTTGGTACATAATGTGTTAGTTAGTGCTGCTAATTCTTAAACTTAATTTATTTATACGTTAAAAAAATTTGAAGTTCGTTAATTTTCATCGAATACGTAGTTTTAAAATTTTGAAAAATTGTTCCTATGATAATATTATATCTAATATTATTTCTTTATTATGTTAACTATCGATTTATGGTGAAAATGCATTGTATAATTAATTGAATTAAACAAAACGCAATTTGTATCGTTCTTATTTCCCTTCTATTAATATTAATGGACCGGCTTCATCCGCTTCCCTCAAAGCTCAGACAAAAGCCTAAAATCCCTTTGAGGCGGACAAAACCGGTCTAGATTATAATTATTAAAAGTAGAATAAGTACGATAAAAATGCGTTTTAATGATTAAATAATAATTTAATATTATTAACGTTAAGGATTATTGGTGTATATGATCACAAACATCACATAATAATTTACAGATTCCTCTGTTATCTAAAAGTTTATTCTTATCTTTGCTATTTTAAAGTATTTTTTTAGTTATATGATGTTAGTTGGTTCCTTGTTAGAAAATTTGCAAGATTGACCGGTTAGTAACATAATTATTAGTATACCCAGTTGTTTTTGTTGTATCATTAATTCCATACGTTCAGGCGTTAATAATATCCAAGAAGGTTTTCTTCAAAATAATAAACATTTTTAAAAAATCTTAAAGATATTCACTATTGAATAAAAAATAAATAATAATTTACTTATTCGCATATACCAGAACGTTCAAACCAATAATAATAAAATTCACTGGTAATAGTTATGATAAAATTTATAATATCATTTATTTAAATTAATTTTTGACCTTTTTTACCATGTTCAATACTAAGAAGTTCATAATATGGGTCTCCATAAAAAGTGGGCTATGTATTAACAGATTTTTTTTTTACGAAAAATAAGTGTAAGCCACTTTTTCAACCTATTAGGTCCATACTCTGATGCCAAACACACATTGAAATACAATATAGACTGCTTAATTTGCAAACCAGCTAACTGCACTTTTGACCAAAAAGGAGACGTTGATGTCACTTTGTTATAAAGCATGTTTTCTATGCTAACCCAAAACTTACTCATAAACCAATAAATAAATGCTTTATCGTTTTTTACACTTAACAGCCAACTGCAGGTGCCAAATTTCCAATATCATTAGTGGAACAACTCCGCTCTTTATATAATAATTTTTCTTTATATATAAAATGGAAGCTAAAATAGGGTATTAATTCATTCAAAAAAATTCTTGTGTATTTTTGAATTGTTAAATACCGCTTGATAGTTAAATTGTTAAGTTTTTTCTCCTTCCTGAACAATTAACACAAATTGAGTTAACCGGTTTTCAGATTAAGCAGTCGGTATAATTGTAATTGTCAGACCCAGGATTCGAGCTTGGGATTTATGACACTATATGCCAACGCGTTAGCAGCTCGGCCACCATGGGGTATTTCACACCTACTCGCCTTTTATTTTGTGTAATTTGAAGTAAGTAGGTATATAAACATATTTATTAGGTACAATCAGCAGGAAAGTATTAAACACACATATTTTTACTGTTTAATTATATTATTTTTGAAAAAATATCAATAGATTCTGTAAAATAGCACTGATAGTTGTAGTGATGTATTCAATTCATTATAAAATAAGTTGTAAGATTTCTGTTGAGCATTCAGGATTGTATTCTTATTAACTACACAGGTACTAAGTGTTGTTCAGCCATCAAAGATAAAGCTGGGAATTGGTTCAGCGTTATGTACATCAACTATGAAGGGCTTGGGTTTGGTATCAGTCAAAGTCAAAGCAGGAGACGCAAGGGCCAGGGCTAGCACTACGGCCACGACGAAAAACAGGAAAAGCTGAAAAGAATAATATAAAGAGCGTTTTAAAAATTGTTTAAATCAGATAGTAACTGGCTGGGTTTTAAAATTTATATGCTTGAATTCATAGTCATATAAAAAAAATATTATTCTATATTATGTTATGTTAATTATTGAAAGTGTGGCTATTAAAATCTTGTTATTAACCGGCATAATTTTAGTACTTATCCCTGTCCTATGCCAGTTGTATCAAATCGCCTTTGATATTGAGCCACTAAATTATGTTACGTAGCCAAAAAATATTTGTTAACCTACGCGTCTGCTACCATCTACCTTTTCTTGCATCACGAGTTAGAGCTAATCATAATTTTGATTACAGAAAGTATGGTCGATGTATTCAGATTTTCTTAGCTTAGTAGCAGCCATAAGTTCTTTTGGCTTATTGGTTTATCTTAAGACATCTTATCAAACAGAACATCTCTTAGTTAGACATTAAGCATAGATACTATTTTAAAGACTTTTTGTGATTGCCCATCTGAATATCAACATGATGAACAAACTTTTTTTGAGTGTTGTATCACTTAGTATCGTTCTAAAAATAAATCCCATTATACAAAACCGTAATGTTTCAAAGTCAAATTGGCCTGAAAATAACTTTTCAAGTTTATTTTTATAAAGCTTTGTTTATAAATTATAAGGGTTTTCTCAACGTCTTTGATGATAAAGTGAATTTTCTGCTTACTAGGGGGAGAAAATTAAGGTTGAAAATTTATTGATAATAATTTACGATTTAATGTAAAGACTTTAAAAATAAAAATAGGTATTTTCTTAGGTCAAAGATATAATTTCAATTTTTGGTGGTTATTTTTACCATTAAAATGTAATTTGAAAAGTTTTCTCGGAACCATGGTAGAGACTTTTGAATATTTCATAGTTTTAATGTATAACATCATCGAATCATCACATACGAGTAGTTTGGTTTTTTCCAAATATTTAAAATAATTATTTAAACCGTATTATATCTGAGATTTCTTCCCATCTTGTCTTCACATTTTTAATTCCTTGGCAATAGCGTTTTTTGTTTGAGATAAAAAACAAAATTCAAAAATGAAAATTTTCTTCTATTAGATAGTAGAGACAATAATATATTAATTATATTTATTTTTCTGTCATGTTGTTTTATACCAAAATTTACAAACGGGTAACATAATATAAAATTACCTTACAATATTGGTTCTACACTAGTATTTTTTTCTCGATTTATAAATTTTATATTTTTTTTTAATTTATGTGTCATCAACTGTTATGATAACCAGCGTCGATCATTTGAAATATTTCTGATATTCCACCGATTAATTAATGCAATCCGATGCATTTTCAAAGATTATAATTGGAACGCAATTTTCGTAAAATCGATGAATCGTAGAGCCAATGATAATAATACAATAATTTATTAATTCACACTTTGTGATATTAAGATGATTTTTAAATTACCACAGTACATAAATGTTACCATATTCACGTTTATGAACATGCATTTACTTTAACTAATATTTAAAAAAAATATCCTTTCTCAGTATTATATAAATATTTTATACGTGTATACAAATTCCTTAGTAGTTACTTTTCGCCAATTCTATATTTTCACACTGTGAAAGGAGTTGTGGTCTAGCAAAAATATAAATTAAATCAACGAGAAAAAAATACTCGTAAACACAAAATATCTTTAAAACTAGTTACAAAATAAAAATAACTTTTATATACAGCATTTTTAAATTTTCTGTTGAATTATTATGCTCAATAATATAAAAAGCAAACGAATATAAAAAAATGAAATGTTATTTTGACATTTAATTTTGATTTTCATTGTAATATAATACGTATATATTAATAATTTAGCTGCTAAGACCACCCTTTTAGCAACCAATAATGAATTCAATTCTGCTTAAAGATGACTAAAAGTATTAAAAGAACGCATTGGCATTGTGTTCTGATATATTATTCTAAAAGTTTCAAATGTATGGCTAGTCAGGTAGTTAAAAATCGATTGCAAGATTTGTACTGGACAAACAACCACTGGACATACAAGAATATGAGCTAATAAAAACGTTGTAATAATAAAAGTAGTTTTCGAATATCATTAAAATATTGAATAAATAAAATTATAGATTGTAACTCAGTGTTGTTTGGGCATAACCTGTTAACTGCAAAATGATGAATTTACAGGAAAGCAATTTTAAGCTTTTAATTTCCCGCATAAATTTTGGCTCATTTTTTTGTCTATCATTGAGAAAACATTTTAAAATAAATAACTGAAGAAGAATATTTCAGCAATTATAAGATTGCCAATTATTCTACTAATTAGGAAAATATTGTCACTTATCAGTGATCAAAATATGATAAGGTTGATAAGATTGATATATGATAATATTGGCAAAAAGGACGTTAAAAAGTTGAGAATTATAACATAATTTTACATTAAACATCTTAAATGTAACTGAAATGATATGGTGTTAGTAAAAATAAATTCAAATATGGAGTTAAATTGTACCTAGTTATTTTGAGGCTATAGTAACAATAATTTAAAATTAAATAAAACTTTGTGATATTATGTATAGGCACTCAAAACTCCAAAATTTAATTTTAAATAATTACAAGATAATTTTTTTTTTATATACCGTTTTTAAATTTTCTGCTGAATCATATAAACTTGAAAATTCTATCTATTAATAGATACTTTTTTTTGTATTTGATAGAAATACTGAATAAATATTAGAGAGTACTGAAATGTCATTTTGACATCTCATATTGATTTCCATAGTAATGCACGTATATATTAATAATTTAGTTGCTAGGACCCCTTAGCAACCAATGATAGTGAGTAGTAAATATTATTTTTAACGACTTTCTTCCGAAACATACAAAACAGAATTAACTGAAAATGAATTCAATTCCGCTTAAAGATGGCCAAACGTATTTAAATAATGCATTGTCGTCGTGTTCTGATATATTCTAAAAGTTTTAAATGTCTAGCTAGTCGGGAATATAGTCAAAAATCTTGGACAAACAAGAAAAAGTTTTTATCGGACAAACAAGAATACGAGCTAATAAAAGCGTGGTAAAAAAATACACATTTTTTAAAGTAAATTCTTATTAAATTTAATATAAGTTAAATTTATGCAATTAAGGTTTAATTTTTAAAATAACGACTGAAATTGTATTATCACATAAGTACCTACATAAAAATAGGTCGGTCAGAAACTCAAATTATTCAAAAAAAATTGATTTATTTTTAAATTTCGACTTTAAAAAAACCACAGAATAATAATTAAATTTTATTATTTTGTTTTGGAAGAATGGAATTAAAAATAAAAATATCTACTCACGAATTTCATTTTGAGAAGGGTGTTTTTTGTTCACGAATTAATATCGAGTAAAACTCAAGTTGTATCTAGAGCTATGACACTCTTGACTGCTGCTTTTATATCAGTTTTTGTCGCAAACTTATTTTCCTCATACAGTATACCCACAAACGTCTTGCTACTAATAAACTATTTTACTTGACTTTAATTTGACTAACAAATTATGTATGTAACTATAAAAAATTATGGTTTTTCTCTTTTTTTTAATTTTGAATAATATAATTACTTATTTAAATTTTTTCTTAATAAAATTTTGCTATTGTGCATATTATTTTCATTATTATATCATTAAAATAATATTTAGTATAAAACGACAATATTTTGCATATTATTTTGATACAAATGAGATAGAAGGATGTTTTTTTCATAAATATTTATGCTTGACCACTTAACTTTACAGGAAACGTGTAAATTTAATGTAAATTCAAGGTTTCTATGATTTTCTGTTTTTTTTTCAAATAGTACTTTATGTTTCTAGATATTCACAATGTCTTTTAAAAAACATTTTTTTAAATTTATTTATTTAAAAAAACATATTTAAGTATAGTATAATAGCACTCAGCTCGAACAAGTGAAAAGAAAAATCTATTTGGGACAAGTGTCTATTATAGATGAATGTATATTATATTTTGATGAAATTATTCGCAGAGCAAAGTTAGGCTGGATGTTTTTGGTCACCTTAATAATGTCTTCAAAAATGACCTCCAACTGTGCTTAAAGCGCAAAGTGTTCAACCAGTGTGTGCTTCCCGTAATCACATATGCGTGTGAAATATGGACCCTAAGTAAAAGAGAAATCAAGAAACTTACAGTACCACAGCGTGGTACGGAGATGTGCATGCTGGACATAACGCGAAAGAAAAAAAGACAGAATGATTGAATAAGAAAGCAGACAAGGGTTTGCGATGTAATTGAGTTCGCTAAAAACGTCAAATGTAAATGGGCTGGACACATAACTCGAAAACAGGACAATCGCTGAGTAAATCTAGTCATCCAGTGGTACCCAAGATTACACAGAACTGTTTTGTGGGTGGCTTTCTCATGCAAACCATGCCAGTATCTCGTAGCTCCACAATGTGGATTGCATCTAGCGGTTGACCAAGATGATGGAATCAGATCAAATTGAGGCGTCCTTAATAATAATAAAAAAAATATTGCCACGAAGGTTTGACTTATATTATTTTACATTTTGATTTCATGTTTTTTAACATGTTTCTTTACTTCAAAATTATTGCTACATTGTTAAATTATGAATTTAAAAAATAATTCGTTTTATTAAATCAGACATTGTATTCCAATTCTTGTAAAATGAAATTTTTAACTGTACAAATGTTTTTTTTAATTATTGATTTTTATTTGTTGAACTAATTGTTTGGGTGCAATTCAGAGCACGTGGCTGAATCGGGGAATTTGGGATTATAAACATACGTTAAAACTGAGCGCAATATGCAACTTTCTTATGTGCGTATAGGCAAGGCCGTGCGAGGACAGTGACGTCACATGGCAAGCCAAAATAAATGACGAAGTGCGAGATTTCGGGATAATAACTGCGCTGCATGTTGGTTGAAAATAGTTGCATGTGACTCCGGCTGTTTTTTTTTCAAACTAAAATTACGCATTTCATCAATGTGCGGAGCTACATTTGGCAACATGTATTTTGTGAATAACGATGAAGTCACATCAACGTATTTAAAACATTGCAGATGGACGAATTTAGATGTGCGAGCCGGCTAAGAGTACTAACACATTCGTAGTGCTGCTACTAAATGGCTCTTCTCAGTAGGGTTCTTTGAAGCGTGAGGAATAATAATATATGTATGCTATTAAAATTTTATTGTTCTGACAAAATAGTCATATAAATACGCATGGCAATCGAACAGAGAATTTTTCAACAGAACAGTATGACGCAAAAAGAAACAGTCTCACAAAATCAAAAAATCTAGTTACTCATACATACCTGTCGCGTATTATTTTTTGAATAATTTTGATACTTTATTGATTTAAATAATATCGTTAAAAAATATAAGAGGTATGTAATAATATAAGTTTTTAAATATTTTTTATCCTTATTTAAAATATTTCTAAATTTAACTAAGTTTGCAAAAAATGTCCATTGTTTTCTTTTTGGGTAATGCCGTTTGGTAATCAGTATTCAGAATTGCATGTAAATCTAATTAAGTGTTATTAGTAAAGTTGTCTTTTGAGATCCGGATCGTCCAGTTTCGGTAAGATTTATCATACATTCTGGACTAATATAATTATATAATGTATATATTATTAAATATATAAATATTTACCACACCACAATACCAATGGTTGATGTTTTTTTCCATTTTTTTCATTTATACCTTACTCCAGTTAGTTATTCTTGCATTCTCAAAAACATTTTACTTGGTTAAATCAGCTCACGCTGGCCGAGCGGCTAAAGCGTCAGCTAATTTCGTGGATCAATTAATGTACTTTTCGATATTTTTTTTGTATTTCTGATGTTGATCAAAACTATCTATGCAAGATTTAAAGTTTTTGTCCAAACACAAAAGTAGCCATAAGAGATTGCAATTAAAATATACTTGGTTATTTTTATATATTATGCATAATACAAATAGACAAACAATAATATATATGATATAAAAACCATACGATTGCGTGCATTTTTACATTAAAAAATCTTGTTTTTGTGGGGTCACTGATCATTTGACGATAGGATCCCTTAATTAATATTGAGCCAGTGAAGTATAATATTTTAGCAATTTCTTTAAGAAAGGTTTTTTTCTATATCCCTAATGAAAATACGTCCACGATGGCTGAGCGGTAACGTGTCGATTTTTAATGTCGTGGGCCCAAGTTCAAATACCTGTTTCGGAAAATTCATAATATTGTTTTTTTTGTTGTGTGTTTGGAGTCAGAGTATGGACATTATAGATTGAGCGAGTGGTTAACATCCATTTTTTGTAAAAACTAAAATCTGTTAATACAATTTTCCACTCTGTGAAGGCACATAATATTATGATCTTCTTAGGATTCAACATAGTGTGCGCCGCAACCAAATCGTCAGCTGAATGCAGAATTATTCTAACTCACATTTGAAATATTTTGCAGAAGAGTTTTTTGAAACAGCCTACTTTAGTTATTTATTATTCATATAAACAAGTGTATGCACCATTTTTTTCATCAATAATCCTATTAAAATAAATGATGCGCATATTTATCGACAAAAATAATTAATATTTTCAATAAATTGTTTCAAAGAATTTTCTTGTAAAAAAAATCAAAATGTTAGTTAGAATAGTTTTGCATTCAGCTGACGAAAATTTCTCAAAACTTCTCTCCTTATTTCTCTACTAGCGATAATTTTGACACGTTTTCCTTGTCTCTCATTACTCCAAATCTGGATGAAATACTGAGTTTAAGCCAGTATCTGATATATTTAAGCCAGAATTTTCTTTTTTTACCAGGACACAGCATACCGGAAAACTATCATCAGTGATAATAGAGTCAAGTTCCTAGCTAAGCTGAGATGCCGCATGATATGGCCATAAACTTTAGTATTATTCTAGTTTTTTCCTCGGCATCATCTTACACCTTGTTCACATGGCACGTATCTTGCCACAATTCACCGCGAGTGATTGTGGACACTTCAATGAGGTCACCTGTACCTCGACCGTACGCGACAATCGTCACAGCGCGAGTGTTTGTGGAGTCTCAATGAGGCCACATGTACCTTCGAATCTATTCTATAAATACACAAGACAGCTTTCGGCCGCTACGGCAACTATCTAGGGTAGGTTGTTTGTATCGAAGTATCTTTTTGTAACAATTACAATAAGTCAGTTATAATTGTTACAATAAGTGCTATGTTTTAACAGCACCTCTTTTGGATATATCAATTGTAGAGCGAGACAGACAGTTTTGACTGTTTAGACTGCTAACTTATTGTAATCGTTACAATAAGTGCTAATACTTTGATACAAATCTACCCTAGATAGCTGCCGTAGTGGACAAAAGCAGTAGTGTATAGATGCGCGGGAATGCATGATACTCAAAACACGCCATGTGGACTAGGCTTAAGGGCGAATAACATTGTGGGCTGAATGCCCTAACATTAAAGCCCCCGGAAAGTGCCCGGCCTGCGCCAGGCACAAGAAGCCGCACCAACATGCAGCGATCGACCCTGATTGCCCAGCGCGCAAGTACGCAATGGCACAGGAGCGGAACCGAACGGATTATTTGATTCAATGATTCGGTTCGGTCAGTTAAATGCGGGCAAAGGGAGGGCTATAACGGCGGAGCTGATCAAGACGGTTCGGAAAATGGAAATCGTTTTGGTCTTGGTGCAGGAGCCTTACTCCTACGGCCCCAACCTGGGTTTCAGGGGGGGTCGGGTAATGCACCACGGCCTGGGGTCCATGGCCTGCATTTTCGTTGCAAATCCTACCCTAGTGGTGCTACACCTCATCCACTTGGCATGTGAACTCTTTGCCGTAGCGGAGGTCTCCGACCGATCGGGGAACTCCATTGTGGTGGTCTCTTCCTACTTTAAATTCAGCGTTAACATCCTGAAATGCGTCGAGCATTTCGTTAAAATTCTGGTTGCATGCCGCGGCAAACAGATTATAGTGGGAGCGGACGTCAACGTTCAATCATGGCTGTGGGCCCCCCGGGGGCCGCGGTCTGGCCGGGAAAATCCGGCGCCCCTCGAAGAACTCGTGGCAACTCACGACCTGACGGTGCTGAATAACTCTAATGGTCCAGCCACATTCTCCACTAACAATGGGGAATCTCACATTGATATCACTTTGATATCCACTGGTTCTGCCGGACGCGTCGTGAACTGGACTGTCCATTTAGAAGCGCCAGCAAGCGACCACCGTCTGATCACGTTCGCCTACAGGACCGAGAGGGGCCACGCGTCTCTCGCTCCACTTGTAAGCGAGTCACTGCCGAGGCGTTTCAGGACCAAGGGAACCGACTGGGTACGTTTTGACCGCGAGTTTGCCAAAGGACATGCACGCTGCGGCTGAGGACCTCACGAATCTCATGATTGAAAAAGCGGAGGGCACTATCGGAAGGACGACCCCGAGACCATTGAAGTTAAAGTCCCTCCACCAAACCCGCCCCGTACCACTCTCGGTCTTTATCGAGATTATCACGGGACCCGTCAATTGGTGATGTGAGGCATCTAAGAATTGGCCTGGGGGTGTCCTGGGAGGAGATGCCCAAGACTTAGATTGCTACGCTCAAAGTGAGCTCTGACTGAGTTTACTGAGTTTACTCTAATGCAAAGTGCCAGGGAGAGAAAAAGCACATGGAAATTACTAAAAAGAAAATGAACCTACTTGTTTATTAAATTAAAGAACGAAGCTAATCATACAGGCAGCAAAATTTATGTGAAGAGATCTTCACGCCCGTAGTAAGACGCCGCAAATTTTTTGAAAGCAAGATAATTGGCCTTAGTAGCAACCAGGTTGGACGGGCCGATGGGTCCAACAGCTGGTTGGACCGACCTGAGCATTTCCTCCCGTTCGGAGCACATACTCAGACACTCCCATATGATGTGGTTGGCATTCTGTATTTCCCCTCCGCATGGACATGTCGGACGGCTTACAAGTCCAAGTTCGAAGAGCTTGCCAGCGAATCCACCATGACCAGTCACAAATTGACTGGTGTAATGGTCTGAAAAGACCGCCAAACCTCGCACCCTGGTGGAAGCCGAGACTGACAAGACTGAGAGACGCGATGAGGAGGGCCAGAAGGGCCTTACAAGCAGCGCGAAGATTGCTAGAGAGGCCGCCGCAGGAGGACCATCCGCTTGCGGTCACCTACAGGACCACTAGACTCAAGTTCAAAAAGGCAATCAGTAAGGCTAAGAAGGTGCACTGAAGAGAGTTCGTCACTGAAATGGGTGGCAATGATCCGTGGGGCCCCTCCTTCCGCGTGATGAAGCTGGGCGCTGCTCCCCTTAAACACTCCGCGATCCGCAGCCACTACCATGTTCGAACTAGGGATCCTGTTTGCCAACCTCCCGGCCGGCAAAGCCCCGGGGATTGACTGCATAGATAACGCGGTAGCAATAAGGACGTGGTCTCTTGCCTCACACGAGATCACGCAACTCTACAAAGAATGCATGGGTAGTGGCATATTCCCCGACTGCTGGAAGAACGGTCACCTCACGGTGATCCCCAAAGCCGGCAGTCGCCCTCCTTGTGACCCGAAAGCGTATAGACCGATTACGCTCCTTTCCGTTTTCGGGAAGATATTGGAAAGATTGATAAACAGCAGGATTGAGTCCCACCTGTCGGAAAACTGTCCAATCTTGCAAAGACAATTTGGGTTTAGACCCGGAAAGTCTACCGAGGATGCGATTTGCTTTGTAATCAATTCTGTGGAGAACTCTGGCAAGGACCTCGTTGCCAGGATTTTTCTCGACATCGTGGGCGCGTTTGATACTGCGTGGTGGCCCTTGGTTCTGGCAAAGCTTCGGCTGAAACAGATCTCCGGGGACCTCTTTGCCTTGGTTCAAAGCTACTTCAGCAATAAGGAGATAACCTACGACTCCGGCCCCAGCCTGATTCACAGGAGGACCACCATGGGGTGTCCCCAGGGCTCCGTCCTGGGACCCCTTCTGTGGAACATACTGTTTGACGACGTTATGTCCCTGCCACTGCCTCCGGGCTGCACGCTTGTTGCGTACGCCGACGACTTGCTCCTGTTTGTTGGAGCGACGAGCCGACCGGCACATGAGCGTGCAGCCACGGATGCCTTTGGCAGAATCCTTAATTGGGGGTTGCTGAACAAGCTGACCTTTGCCCCGAGCAAGACGGAAGCTGTCCTCCTCAGGGGTAGCTCTCGGGTCAACATAACTCGACGGCCGCTCACGGTTCGTTATGGCTAGACCTCAGTGCGTTTCTTCAAAATGGTTACGATCTGGGAGTAATTCTTGATGACAAGCTGTCTTTCGTTCACCACGCCAAGACGGCCGTCTCTAAGGCCAATTCGGCCTATCAGAGAATGGCCCGAATGGCGGACAGCAATTGGGGACTTAAACCTAGAGCCCTTAAGGTTGCATACGGTGCAATTTTCATGGGAATTGCCGGTTACGCCACCAGCATTTGGCATTCCCGAGTAAACTCCTTAACTCTCGTGAGACGCGCACTACTAAGCGGGCAGTGACTTGCGCTGATCTCGCTTACCAAAGCCTACCGCACGACTTCTACTGACGCGCTTGCCGTACTCGCGGGAGTGCTACCCCTCGATCTGCACGTCCATGTAAGAGGATCGATCACCCTCTTCTTGAGGGGGATCAGCACAACACTCGCCGGTGTCCATCTGACACCACTGCAGAGATCCGAGGACGTTCCTTACAGGAAGACTCTAAGTGACATTGTGTACAAGACCGCATTTGCGGCATAGCAGGTGAGGTGGACCGCCTCCCCCAAGGGGCGGCACACTTACCGTTTTTTTTCCAGACGTATTCTGCAGGCACCAAACTAGAAGACTCCAACCTTCGCACTGGATTAACCAGTTCCTCACCGGCCATGGCAACTTTGCCGCCAGACTCCACGAGTTTGGCTTGATAGTAGATGGGCCGGGTTGTACCTGCGGGCATGACCAACAAGATGTTGAACACATCCTCTGGAATTGCACTACGGTGCATAGTTTTAGCATCAGTCCCTGCAGCTCCGTTTCGGGACGAGATAAGCACTTAAAATCACTTCTTTCAGACACGTTTATAGCCTTATGAAAGGTTGTCGTGCATATCCACGGCTGTACATACATGACGAGTGGTGGTGGAAAAACAAAGTAGTTCAACATAAGATTAGTTTGAGTATTCAAAAAGTGCCATGACTCGCTATTTTTTTCTTTGCTATTATTGTATGTTAACCCATCATTTTCTTACATTGTTAGTTTTTGCCACTCAGCTCTAGTGACCGATTATCATTTTTATATTACGTATAAATTTTATTAAATACTGTTGACAATGTCCTTGTAGACGATCATTTAACATTTAACATGTTTACAATAGTCAACCGACGATCACACGTACCAACATGTCTATTTTGGACGATTAGTAATACAATAATTTTTGAAAACATTTTTTTTACATCTTTTACTAAAGCTCATTTACATACAAGTCCACGGCATAAAATTAAACAGAATAATTCCAACGATTTATTTTATAAAAATATATTATAATGTTTGTGTCTTTCAATGAAATTTCACGTGAACAATAATAAATTATTTATGTACTACAAGTGCTTTTATTACAAAGCTTTTTAACAAAAAAGTTCTAGCCCTTTTTTTGTTGGATAAAACGCCTTTGATATTACCGTATTGGTAAGCTAACAGCTCCATGAATGAAAAAAACGATTAATAATTATTCAATACTGAAAAATATTATGACATGAATGTCAGGCTCAAATTCTAGTTTCTACAATTCTAAATTTTAGTTTCACATCGAAATAATTTCTCCGCCCATATAGCAGAGGAACGGGTTGAAAAAAAACAAACAGGAACCACAAAATTAATAAGACTGGTTTCCCTATCGTGTGTGTAGGATAATTTAAAAAACGTGTATCATATATCGTATATCTTATAACAACGTTTTTCTTAGCTCGTATTCTTATTTGTCCGGTGGTTCTTTGTCCGGTGGTTTTTTGTCCGGTACAAATCTTGCAATCAATTTTTAACTAACTTAGTAACACACGTATATATTAATAATTTAGTTGCTAGGACCCCAGAGCAACCAATAATGGTGTCGAAATCACTTTTCATATAAAACAAAATTAACTGAAAATGAATTCAATTCTACTTAAGGTGAAGTCTTTACTGAGCCTTTTTTAAAGAGGCACCTAGCGGAAAAATACGAAGCTTGCAATTTGAGACATATTTTTGATAATTTACAATTTCAACTGTATTAATGAATAAATATGTATCTGAAAACATTAAAAATATTTTTTTTTTTTATTTTAAGGCCATTGGACCCGTTTTTTCCTGTCTTCTCGGAATCGCGAAAATGATAAGCATGTTTAAAACGAATTGATACACAATAAACTCTTTATTTATTTAAAATCTAATAAATAGTATTCAACTAAAACGTTCTGTGTCATTAAAATTTTTCGAATCGCTTTACTTTTTAAAATAAATGACAAATAGTCAGTCCTGTTTTCGAAATTGGTCAAAACGACTGTCACGCCACAATGAATGTTGAACTTAATAATAGTTTTGCAGACATATATTGTATAAAAGAAATGGGTAAAACAATACATTTCATTGATTAATCTACGTACTTTTTTTAATTTCAGAAAAATAAATATTTTAAAGCCATTTTAGTTTGAGTATACATCAGCCAATTTTGAATGATTTTTTCTCACAAAATAATATATACTGCACAATAAAAATATTTTTTCATTATAATATAACATTTCCGTAATACTATAAATAATAATTTACAATAAAAAAATAAATAAAACCCCATAAATTCGGTACAATTAGTGACGCTATATTACCAAAACACGTCGTACATTTTCATGTATTTATCCTGTTTTCAGACAATTTAGAAATATAATTATTTTGCAAAATTAGCAAAAAGAGACCATTTGATCGATTAATCCATACAGTTTTTCTAATTTCTTATTTCTAACGTTAGTACGATCTGGAATTTCAACGGGTAACGACGTCTTTTTTTTCCCAAAATTTAGTCCGTCGCAATATTATTTTGACTTACGAAACTCATGGAAAAATGACCTCTACTCTCTTTGCAGTAACAATCAAATTGGCAAGTCGCAATTATTTGTATCGTTCTATTCCGAACACAGGACGCATTCCAGGTGCTATAATTTGTGTTGACTAAAATATCAAACATCATATAGTACCACTGAATGTCAAACTGAGAAAAATGTAGTTTTATTATATTTATTATATTATTTATTATCTTGTAATTGAAATGGTTGCAGCATGTGAGATATTGTAAGATAATTGAATCTAATAACCACGATGGCTACAAGGAAGTACTGAAGGTATTCGTTCGGTGACCCATTTATAAAAAAAAATATTTTGGTCTTGAGCAGTTTAGATAAAATATAGGTGGACTTTAATTGTTTTGATAAATATGTACCTACTTTGCATGTACTTAATACAGTTTTTATGTACCTGGGTGGCCATGTTTTGTTATTTTCAAAGGGACGTACGTATCCAGGAGTATGTTTATTGGCATTATCAATAGAAACAAAATAATATTATTTTTCAAGGTCTATTTATTATCGATCTTAAGTGGTTTATGTCACAAATAGTAAATTGGTAGAAAATTTGGTACTGTTCGGTTAAAGCGGATACAGCGGAAAACGCATTTTGAAAATAGCCGATAAACTGGATTATTTGTTAGTTTGGGTTAGGTTAGGTTAGGTTAGGTTTGGTTAGGTTAACCTAACAAATAATCCAGTTTATCGGCTATTTTCAAAATGCGTTTTCCGCTGTATCCGCTTTAACCGAACAGTACCGAAAATTTAAAGTAAAATACGTTTTCGAATGCTGTCATCGTAATGGCCACTGAAACATGTGTCATAATTTTATTAATCGTTAAAATAATATTAAAAAAAGTCTTTTGGGGCACAAAATCACGTATATGTTTTATGATATATGTATTTTTCAGATGGTTTGTGGTAAAATCTTTTTTTTCATACTGCCACAATTCAACTATTCATAATTAATTGTTTGTTAAATTTTTCATAGTGATCTTTGACTTAATATGTAGGTGATAAAGTTTTTACCTTACTTTATTGTATTAATTTATTGTTACGTGAGAATTAGCTGCTTTCGTTGTCAGTGTGTATTTGATGAGTGCGCATAGTGCCTGACGATGTCGAAAGGCGAAACCAGGATCGCATAAAACGACTCAAATGAAATAGTACAAAACTTAAATCCATTAGAATTTAATATATTTAATGCCGAGTTGAATTGAATGGAATCACCTTAGGCATTTATTAGTAATTATTTAACACAAGTAAAAATATATTGAGATAAGAACCTAGTGCATTGAATAATAAAAACAATATTACTCTTTACATCACAACTGACAAGATTTATATGAATTATATATTGCCTGAACTCGTTGATCCTAGACTAACACAGTTGATGGATATAAGAAACCCTCAATATAATAATTATATTAGATGCTATCAATAGAGAAGAAAAAAAAATTAAAAAATAATAATTTTTAATAGTTATTCTAATACATTACATACCGTTAAGCCTGTACACTAATTAAATAACCAATTATTAATTTTCTATACACTAATGTTCTGAAATCCTCCGCGTCGACCAAAACGTACTGCCGTCAAATACACGTTATTATAATAATGGTTTCTTAAATCTTGATTGTTGCGTACTAAATTTAAAAAAAATTGTGCCTCGACAAATATTCATTGAATTGCTTTCTTTTATGAGTCATGTTTTTATAATTCAATAAAAACGCAAAAATAACAGAAATCTTTTATGCCATCTTGTGAATGTTTTAAACTTATAATTTGTAATGTTAGCTCATGAAAAAATGAATAACTTTTGTATTCATACACACCGATATATATAAATAATATACCAATTTGAAACACCTCAGAAACATACATAAGTATTAGATTTTTTTTTGAAAAATATTTGGACTGAATTTGAGCCTACAATATGATAGGTTCAAGAAAAGGTGTCACTTCACAAATTCAGCATATCAATAATATGAGGTTCTTATTTGGAGGTCTACTATTTTTATTATTATAATTTATTCTACCTACCACAAAAATGTTTATAAAATATGTTAGGAAAAAAAATATTATTAGTTCAACACTTTTAAAACCTCTGATTTCGTATCTACTCCCGGAGACGCCGAGCGAAACGATTTTTGTTTTTTTACTTTGATATGCGCTGAAGCTTATGGCTATTTTTTGAGGCGCTTACGTCAAATTTGATTCTTACGAATGAACCCATAGGCTTTAAGTCAAAGATAAACTAACAATTGTAAAAAATGTAATAAAATGTGAATTTGTTGAATCGGACCGCACCCTATTATTACATAATATATTTTTCTATTTTAAAAAACATCGATTTTTATAAAAAAATATAAATGTGTATAACTTGAAGCTCTTTTTATTTATAATTATATTTTTATTTAAATTTTATATTATTTTTGTTGGATTACGAATACATAATATTACACGTCATATTGTTGGTTCATTTTTTTTAATTCATTAAATCCTGCCTAACCAAACTGTAACAGATAAAAATTATTCTATCTATAAAATATCCAACGTTGTGTATGATTTAATTACATAATCTTAAATATTTTATAGATAGACGAGTATTTTTTGACTATTATGCGTTGTTTTATGCAGGATCTGTTTGAATTTAAAAATTACTAACACACTCTGTAATTGTAGTCTTATTTCAATGAAAACAAATATGTACCTAATTTTTAATGTGCGCTACTTATGGCGGATCTTAACAGTCTATCTCCAGCGGCTCTCGTGGTGCAGTGCGTAAGGCGTTTGCCTTCCACCCGAGAGTTCCTGAGTTCGATTCCCGGTCAGGACACACAATATTTATGTTTTTCTCAAAGCCTGGGTGTTTGTGATTGTTCAAAATGACTAATAACCACCTTGAACGAAAAAGCAATGACATGGTTATTAATAATTCAATAAAAGAAAACAGCCTACCTCCACCCTTCGCTGCTAGAGGCCTAGGTTAAGTACTTACGGCAGAGCTATAATGTTGACATCTAGGGGCGGCATGGTATATGAAAGTATGGTGAAGCCGGCAAGTATGGCGAAAAAGTATGGTGAAACAGGTTGGTAATCAATTTGCGGCAAAATCTCCACGTTAACATTATATTATCTGGGTACGTTATAATGACCAAAGTAAATCATCCGTGATGCCCTGCATTTTTTTTATCGCGTCGCCATTTCTCGTGAGTTATCGGCTGTTGTCGGCATGCTTCATTCAGTTCTATGAGGGAGCCAAATCGTTGCCTATCTATACTTTTAATACATCTATGGTTGACATAATCTGAGAAAATGCTATAAGACTGGCAAGCGATAGGGGGATTCTTAGAAGCACCACGTGTGGTGTCCATATAAAAAAATGTACTCCAACTAAGAAACGGACAGAAGATTTTTCATGACGGAATACATCATTTAGAGTTTGATGATTTTGAGTAGCCTCCAGTAATGGCGGATCAGATGGAAAAGGCGGAAATTGTTGGTTTCACAGAGAATAACTGCATTTAAAGCTGTTTATGAACCATACTCATGAAGACATGACAGAGAAAACAGTAAACAGTATTCTTATTTTTAAAGGTTAAATTTGAATACTCGCATATTTGAATGAGACATTATTATTTACTCTATAACCATTATGAAACATTTTATTACAAGTTGAAAGCCAATAAACCTAATAACATTATCACCGATTCTAAATGTTATTATAATTTTGTATTTACATAATATTAATATGTTATTAAAACGTAGTCCAATATTTTAGACACCATCTAGTATCATGAATTGAAACTTTTATGTTGGACTTAAAAATACATTATTATTTTAGTCATATTATTTTATATACAATTGTAGATGTCAATAATATAAAAAAATGATTGATAAAAAATTTAAATAAATAACGTTGTAAACATAAAATTCAAGCATGTCGATTAAAACTCATAACATCAGTCTTACAATATTAATAGATAGGCAAGTATTAAAATAATATATATTTTTAATCAATATAATATAGAATAAAATATTGTTTTCATAAGAAATGAAAATATGGTACTTAACCTAATTTTTTTCATAGGCTTATATTATAATATCTCGGCCACCTTTGGAAGAGATTTATTTAGAAAATAAGAGTGTTATGACATTACAGATATTGGCCAATGCGCCATAATACATAAAACATACAGAATATAAAATGATCTAATTACAAATACCAACCAATATAACAATAAATTAAAAAAGAAAGTATGTTGTAAATATTAAAGTAAAATAATTCACGTGATAATATAGTAAGTTAAAAAAGACAATCTTAAGGTGCCATCAAACACTGTATAACTATATACTATATAAATACAAACGATTCATCAATGTAATAATTCAGTTAAGATCACTTTACTAAATATAAAATTTAACTTCTTCACAATATCAAAATGGAAGTTGTCTACGCAGTTTCAGGGCTCGAAATTAACCAGAGAACAATATCTGTTTATTGAATTCTTAGGATTATCACCCTGCTTAGTGGCAAATGATAAAATTGTTTTCTGGTTAGTGAACTATTTAGAAAACAATTGGAATAATATAAATAATTCAAGACATTAATCAATACTAGTATCCAATAATATATATTGCTTGATGACATGACTACAAATTAATATTATATATGCATAAATAATTAAAATTAACTGCTTATGCATTCTAATTATTTGAGTTTGTGCTATTACATAGGATATGGGATTGACACCCCTGATTACGCCTTCTTACATCTTGATTGACTACGAAGATATATAAGTCCAAATCTAATCAAGAAACTACAATTAGTACAAAACGTAGTCTTAAGATCAATCACAGGAGCCCCGAACTACGTCCGTACCAAAATACTGCACAGAGACCTGGAAATAGAAATGCTAGAAGAGCACAAGTTTTCGCCACTTTCCTCGATACTCCGATACGATTTCCTCGTAGCGCGTAGATGGCTTTTGGAGCACCGTTGCAGGGTGACCGAAGGTCGGTGTTCTCGCACTCTCTGGCGGTATCCGGAACACGACATGTCTAGCCACGTGGAGCCTTTTCGTGATTAAATCAACCACTGAGAGCTGCCCAGTCTACTCACAAGTGTTTATTATGTGGTCGTACCAATGTACTTCTAAGATTCGTCGGGTCACATCGATTCTCAAAGCTTAAAAAGCTGTAATTTAATGATAGTATTTAAAACACTAATTGTATTGGGTTATTTCGCATGAAAGCTTTAGTGGATATTATGAAGTCTGAAGTTTTATCTGTGAAACATGGATATTATTATACGAATACTTAAAAATGTGTATGTACACCGGAGAATTATTGTTTCTATTGAATCGCGTGTCATTTTTCATGGCGAATGACGAATTATATCGTCATACCTATAGTGGATAATCGCTATGACGTATTATATCATCATGATCATAATTAGGGATTGCAATGCGGTATTCCAGTATTTATCAATACCGTAATACCGGTTTTTAAATTCCAAAATACCGGAATTTTTGGTATTAACCCAATGTTTACGGGCCCTTATAATTAATTTTGTAATTAACGTGTTAATTTGCATTTGAAAAGTAATTAGCAAAAACACAATTTTGTGCGGCGCGTAAGCATTGGGGTAAGAAAGCACACTTATTTACGTTTTTGAAAACGAATTATAAGTTATGTGCTGCTAAAATGAAAATGCAACAGATGTGAAATAATGAAAAAAAATCTATCAAATATAATATAATTATATTATTCGTTACCTTATTTTAAAAAGGTTCTAATTGCACTTGACCATGTTTTGAGCTATGAGCGTTTGAAATTTGGAATGGTCATATTTTCAATATAAAAAGACATGTAGATAGAACTTCGGCATACTGCTAATTCCCATATTTGACAATAGATGACTCTGAAATGAACGTATATGATATAATATGGCTAATGGAACCTTTTCACACCAAAAACTCATTTTAGGCCAAAATGTCAGTTAGAACCTTTTCAAAGTAAGGTAACGAATTGTCGCGATGAATTATCTTAATATAATTTCGAAATAGTAAACAAACGACAAATGCTCAATTATACTACTATTATTGATGACTGTACAAGCGTTGAATTTAAGAAGCTTTTACTGTAGCCGCACTTATTTGCACTTGATAAACTAGCCTTTTTGAGGCTTTAATTCAAATCAATAATATATTCAAATTATTTGTAAAAATCACCAGTTCTACAATATTATGAACAATATATATATTTAAATGTCCACATAATAATTGTAGGTATATCGGTTTTTGCTATAAAACAATGTTTTAAAGACATTTTAATAGAATATAAGTAGTACTTTTGTTTTTTAATGTTTTACGAATACCGGTAATAATACCGGTATTCAATAAGAAATACCAAAAAACAGGTATTGACATTTTCATTCACTATTGCATTCTCTAATCAGAGTATAACTATTAAGTCATCTCTTGTGATAAAGCAATAATGTGAAATGAAAACTTATACTGTGTAATAAAATTCCTTGCAAAATTAAAATATCTATGAATACTTTCATTTTGTCCTCATTAGATTTAACGAATTTATAATTTTTGAACAAGGTTTCAAGTTTTGATTATTTCTAAATATCTTTTAGTGTGACGATTAGTATATTCAACAATAAATTCCACATTGTTATCATCGACAAACTTTTTAATACATAGGTAATATTGTAAAGCTTTCAAATTATTTCCATCGTCATTTTTTTCCATAGTTGTGGTCAGAAGATATAAGCTGACCTTGATATTTCTTGGCGAGACCATACTTCTGAAGCTGAGTTGACAGATTATTTTAATCCGTTTATAGTCTCATTGCATTTAGTCGCACGAGTATTTGTATATAACAAAATCTCGAACATGCTTTTCAAAAATTATTGGACGCTCCGGTTAGTAAAAATTTCCATTTCGAGCACTGCATAGTTGTAATTTTGAAATGAAAATTATATTAAATTAATATTTGATAATATCTACCATAATTCCCAGGTGTCAGAATATTTCTTTGTCTTTTCCTGTTCTATGCAAATTATATTAAAAATAAGACATTTTTTAGTATTTTTATATTATTATATAACATATCTTTTTGATTTTATCAAATTTTTCCTGCTTCCAAATAAAATATTATATCTATATTATTATACTGTATTTAAAATAAAATATTTTTGTTTTAATGAAACAACTTGAAACAAATATAATTTTTTAATTAAGTAACAGGTAAAAACAGTAATATCTTATAAGTATTTACATTATAATATTAAATATTATTATCTTTAGGTAGGTACAATATGCCAAATAATTTCTGAATATAATATCATATCATAGTTATATCAATATGTAATCCGAATACATTGGTTACCAATAACGAGTCTGGCTATGGCGTGTAACAGTTGTTCTCAATCTTAGTTCAATTTAAATTTAACGTTTTTGTAAATATAAATACAAGTATTATAAATGTATGATAGGGTTGTTTTATAATACCGCACTTTGTCTACAAAATTGTTCCTCATAAAATTCACTTAAATCGAACCGGAACATCTATCGCGGACATAATTATGTATGATTGATGGATAACCAAACTGACATGTGGTGCATTTTGGCGCCTGAATGATATTTTCAAAAGTGGAATTTCTCACTGTTCCTAAAAAGCGTTCAACTGGCATATGATACAAGTGATACATTCTTGGTAGTGTCCTAATTTAAAAAAAAAAAATATTGTACAGTAAAAAATTCAAGACGTTCACAACATGACACAAAAAGAAAAGGAATGAAATTAAAATTAGTAAGAGTAAATACACCAAGTACGCCGAATGAGCTTAGTGGAACTTGAAAATGAGGAATTCATAAAGCAATGTCCACCTATGCTCATCGTCACGTAAGTGTAATATATCAACATCCGAATCAATTTGGTATTGATTTGAGTTTGAGTTATTGCCGTCCCAATTGGCATGACCAATGGCAGGTTAGTTATGACCTGTGTGTGCCTGATAACTATCTTAGAAATTGGAAACATCAGTAAGTTGTCTATTATCTCAAGATGCAGAACTAATCTGCCATTAGTATTGACAATTGGGTGGCCAACTACTG
Organism: Rhyacophila brunnea; assembly: GCF_057557595.1. Classification (NCBI taxonomy): domain Eukaryota; kingdom Metazoa; phylum Arthropoda; class Insecta; order Trichoptera; family Rhyacophilidae; genus Rhyacophila; species Rhyacophila brunnea. The sequence goes on along the minus strand of NW_028232816.1, from coordinate 8,440,742 downwards.
TGTTAAACTAAATCGCTTGGAATATCGATATATAGTTTACTTGGACGTTGTTTATCAGTTCTTAAAATAGGGGCTACTTCCTAATTTTTGTATTTACTCTTTTATTAATATCGCTTATTTTTCATTATTTTTCCTTATCATTTTGTGAACATATTGAATAAGTATGTAATTAGTAAAATTCACTATATTATGTACCTAAATCAATTCTAATTTGAATTTGAATAAGATTTTCCGATATGATATGGATTGGATACATCGCTTGGCGAGTGGTTAAATGCAGTCAAATAGTTGTAGGCACCTACACAGTGGGAACTTCACAAACACAGGGGCAACATAAAATCTGCTGAATTGAAGTTTGTTGGAAGTACGTGGCAAAAAAGACTAGTTCATGACTGGACAGATTTAGAGAAGCTAAAAAAGGACAGTAATAAATCAACCCCAGCTGATGACAGAATTTAAAAAATCCTTATAAACGAATTGTTTTTTTTTGTTTATTAGGATAAACATTATTATAATCAAGATATCTTTGTTGCATTACAAAGACTTATGCTTCAGATTAGGTAATATATTGAGTAACAAGAAGAGAGATCATGCATTTTCTTATTACATTAAAACCCTGGCTTGACTTCGTGCTGCAGATGGCACAAGAGAGTCTCAAATCTGGCCAGACCTTTTTTAGGCCAACACAATTTTTGCGTCCTAAAAAGTCGCTAAGAGCATCTGTATGATGTGTCCTGTAGATTATAGCTAGTAGATAAATGTAGCAAGTAGATAGATGATTCGAGCATTATCTAGGAAAATATTAGGGATGTTTGTAGAATATGTCATAATTGTGTTCTAATGAAGTATTGGAATTTAACTAAGAACAAAATATTCATATAAATCGATTTGGATAATGATAAATGATGTTGATGAAAATACTAGCTAATCTCTGATTCTTTGAATATCTAGACTCTAGAGAGTCCTAATTGATGAAAGTGTCATTGCCTACGGAGATAGTAACATTGACATCTACAGGTACTAACTTAGGAACTGCAAGTTTCAAAGTGTGATGCGTGGTGGTCGAGTTCAAATTGTTCAAATTCCGACCTAGTGGATATAACGGGAATGTTGGATGTAACGGATAATATATCGGGTAAATTGGATGTACTGGATATATTGGATATATTACTGGAAGCCTCCTTACGTTCAGGTTATTGACGAAGTTTCGCCAGAAATCTGTTGAAAATTTGACGAAGTCACGGTGGAGTTCTGACGTTTCAAGGTCGTCACTGCCTTCAACTAAAATCATTAAGAAAACAAAAAATATTAGAATCGATTATTTGATATTTATTTATTTACTTAAGAAAACAAAACACTGTGGACATAACAAATCTAAATTCAAGAGGTGCACAGCATGAGATTTGTATTATAACAAATATTACCCTCAAAAGAGAGAAGAAGAGAATACATACATAAAATAATAATAATAATAATAAAAACATACTTAAGTACAATTATACAGAAAAATAAAATTTCGAATACAAAATATATAGCACGTCACTAAAAATGTATACATCTGCGGGGATCGCATTGACTAGTATTAATTGCACATATAAGAATACGTCTATATTTATAATCAGTGCCTATGACGGAAATTGAGTACATGATTAATAACCTAATAATTTGCGTACTTTAAAACGTATCGAAGATGTAACAATGCGGCCGCCAGCATATTTCCCAATTGCGAACTACATCAATAATGGCTCTCGCAATTTACCAAATAATCATGTATATAAATAGCAGTAACGAAGGTTGGAGGTAAGCTGTTAAGATCCGCCATAAATAATGCACATTAAACTTTGTTAGTCATACGTATATGTTTTTATTGAACTAAGACTACAATTTACAGATTATGTTGGTTAGTTTTTGGAAATCCATAAAACCCTGCCTAAACCAAACCATAATAGTTTTGGTATATTTTGGGCGAAAAACTTTTGATTCATACTTAAGTAAAATGGTCCCCAGCCTTTGATAAAATATGGCATCAGAAGAGATGAAGTGCTGCCAGTTTGATAACATAGATTTAATATACAATATAATTTTATTATCAAACTAATGCAATAGAGAAATAGTTTTTGTTTATTTATTCATAAAAAGTAGGTTGAATAAAATTATTGCAGTTTTTGTAAGACTATTTCGACTTCGAATAAACATGTTTGAAAATTTCATCTTAATGTTTTGAAAGCGCGATAAAAACTATCACTTCTGTTACAATAATTTCATAATCACCATTAAATAAAATTTGAAGACTCCTAAACTACTGAGGCAGTATTTTTATAAAAGATGTGCTACCGGTTTTAGTATTAACAAACCCGAATAAAAAAACATCGTATTTTTTAAAAGTTATTATGTCCAAATATGATGGTTATGTAAGAAGGTACCGCAAGGTATTAAGAGTTCTTTGTAATTCTTTAGTTCAAAGAAGATTTTAGAGTGTGTCTTATAGTGAGAGGTTACATGCAAATTTTGCGTAAAATATTTCACTGTGGCATAGTTATCTGTGAGCTTTCTTATCGGAAAGAAATGACCTTTTACTATACGGTCTCCAATTTCATTAGATTCAATATGAACATTAATTCACTTTTCATAGCTGATTTTGGAAAAATTCATGAATTCAGGAATGAAACCCTAACCTAACAAATAATCCAGTATATCGGCTTTTTTATTATTTCGTTTGTCGTGTTTTACCGTGTTTTATTTAGACATATTATATTTAGACGTACAAGTTACCGGACACGATTGTGAAAAGGTGTTTTTTAAAAAAAAAAATATTGACACTTCTTTACGTAAGACTGTATAAATATATATATTATTATTTAAAAACATCAGTATAACATAAAATAGATAATAATTCATATTCTATAAAAAAAAATGATAACTCTTCTCTCGTTGATAGCCTTCTGCTGTACAATATTATTTAGTAATGCAACATGTTTCTTTTTATAAAGGTTAAATAACATCATTCGAAATTGATAATCATTGAAAACCATTTGTTTAAATATGTAGATTCATTGCATTTAACGGAAACTGCAATTTCAGGGTCACAAATAAGTCGTCAGTAAGGATAACAAGTATTTTTTTAATTTATATTATGCCCTGAATTTTAAATATCTTTTTCTCTTTAAGGATGTCGATAATCACTAATATTGTTCATATTGTATCGTAAATAAGCTGTTATCAAGGAAACATAATATTTTCTTATAATATTATGTCTATATAATATATCAATTATATTAAATTTTGCCGAAAATGAAGATGAATTATCATATATTTCAAACCCAATTCAAGTAAGATAAAAGTAAGAAAAAAAGTTAATTAACATGAAGCGCCTGATTTTTTTTAAAAAATCGTTTTACCAAATGAATTATTTCTAGACATACCGGCTTTCATATTGTATACATTTTATTTCAAAGCACAAATTAACTTTTATCCACACATTGTTGTGGATAAATAAAGTTTTGACTTGTTTTTGCATATAATCTGAATCAAGGCCGACTATATAGTCAGGCTGGTATACTGAATAGTGAGTTACGATGGTAGTGCTAATTATTAATTATTTTTTAATGTAACGCGGTTATCAGCTGTTCGCAGTAAATAAAGATTTTCGATATAATATTTCGTTCAAATTAACTTATGTATTACCGTTTGACAACGAATAAACAGCAACTGGCATTACGATCGCAATTTGCAGCATTGTGCCCCAGCCTGAATATTATCGGGCTTGAGTCCGAATAAAACCCTAACTAGATAATATTGTCAGCACCTGGATGCACATATTTATTTATTCACAAGGTTATTAAAAAAAATATGTCCTACTTATTGTGATATTGAAGAAAATAACCACCATGATTTTTTAAACAATAATTATAGTAAACTGGCATTTTTAACACTACAACATAAAACACAGTACCAATTACTTACAATTATGAAATACTTCACAGAAACATCCGAGCTAGTGTTTTATGAATTAGACTACTTTATTAATGATTGGAGTGTTTATGTGAAAATCGTTTATATTTTTTAATTATTCCAGTTTACAGTTAATGAAATATTTTTTAGTCATCTCTGTCTACAGTTTAGTTAAAATAAAATTATTATAAAAAAGAAATATAAATAATATATAATTTTCGATTAATTAGGTATTGTATTTGCAGTCAAATTTCCATGACCATTGGATAAAAAAATATCTTTATCAAATCGGTTAATACTAAAATTATTATTAGCAATACTAAAAGAAGTATCAAGGTAATTATTTATTATTAGTTAATTCATTCAAACTAGAAAAGCCGGTACCTAGCTAATATTAACAAAATTTGAGAAACGCTTCATATAAATGACTGTTGGTTTATTTTGTCGTAAAAAATTAGGGCACAGCTGACTAAATTGGTAATGCACATTATCCAGAATTCAAGTTTTGTCTGGCACCATATTTTCTATCTATAAGATAATTTATATAGCATGTATGTTAATAATTTTAGAAGAGAATAAAAAATATTTAGGAATTTTTCTTTATCTTAATTTTAGTTTTTTAGGTTGCCGAGAAAATCAATCACTGATCAATAAATCAACTACAAATAATCATTATTATTTTAACTTACGATTTTTTGTAGGTTCTGAACTTTGAAGGTCATCGTTTCCTGCATCAGAATATATCATTGCTGATAATCCAAGAATCAAGAGTGTATATGGTATTAACTGAAAAGATAAAAAAAAATATTTTGCACTTCTTATAATATTAAAAAAAATCCTCACTTAAATATCACATAGTAATAATGAATAGATGTAATATATAACAATAGTTGTTAAGATTTTTGATTCACTATATTTAAAATATATTTATATATATTATAATAGAGTTATACTTATAAAAACTTAAAAAAATGACCTTATTCATTGCTAGGCTTTTGATAACTAAACGATGGGAAAGAAAATATTATATTACAAGCTCGGGTAAAAGGAAAATGTTTATATTATATATTTATTTAGAGACACTCTCGTCTTTTCTGTGTATGCATCCTTAATGCTTATTTAAAATTTAAAGTGACGACTTTTATAACAACGCGATACAAAAATGTAGCTATTTCTTCACACAGTGTGAAGCAATAATTCTTTTTACGAAAAAAACATTTTTTGAAAATAAATAAAATTTCCTCATGCTTCTAAGTAGTGTTGTTATTATTATTATCATCATCATCATCAACAGAAACATGGACCCCGCGAAATAAACCCGTCCCGCACCATACTCGGTCTTATCGAGCGTATCATGAGTCCCCACATTTGTTGTGAAGCATAAGTGGGAGTGTCTCAGGTGCAGATACCTTAGGTATCCTTTAATACTGCAGTCTGCAATTTAGAAGAGATCTTTATTCAGCTACATATTTTTTTCGACTTATACGAGGTATAAATGAGAACTCTGCTATTCTGGGCAGTGTTGACCTGTGCGTCCCTGATAACTATCTTAGAAATAGAGAGCATCAGTTGTTTATTCTCCCAAGGTGGAGAACCAGCCTACCACTGGTAATGCCAATCGAGAGGGCGATAACTATGTTCAACCAAATTGCTTCGGGTGTTGATATAATCCACTTGCGTGAGGGTGAGTTTTTGGACGCTATTTCATATATTCTTAAAATGGGTCTAGGACGATTTGGCACCACGAACTGGCCTCCGGCGATTGGCCTCCGGTAATTGGCCGCCAGTACAATCGGACGTCGACCCAATTGGCCTCCGGGAGGACTGGACGCCGCACAGTTGAATTAAATGCGCAAAGGAATAGACGTACGTTACGATTTGTTGGAGTAACTAAGCAAGTCAGTTTAATATGCTTCCATCTTCTCAGTAGTTGTACCTTATACATTTCGCGCTTGAGACATTTTTAATATGGATTGAGAATAATTATTATGCCTTATGATGTTTCTTAAAAGAAAATAATTCTTTCCTCGTTAGAATTTAAAGATGTGTATAATCAATTAATTTATTATGTACACATGGGTTCTTCTTCTTCTTCTTTCTCGGCACTACATCCCGGGGCGGGATTTGGCTTCCTCTACAATTGTCTTCCACACGCTCCTTTCCCTGGCTGCTCCTCTCCAGTCTCCAGCCCTCCCCATCTTTCTCCAGTCCTCTTCGATACAGTCAGCCCACCTCTTCTTTGGTCTGCCCCTAGACCGTGTACACATGGGTACTTATTTATATTTACAAGAATTATTAAAAATAATATTAGATGTTAGAATAAAAATAACATTATATTTCAGCGTTTTATCGACTTAATATTATAATAAAGCTTAAGCATGTATATTATTATGCATAAATGCGTATTTTATTGTCTAATTGCTGAACGAAATTGTATCATACGAGGGCTCATGAATACACACCCATTAGAATAAAAATATGAAACGAGCTTTAAAGTTTATACCTAATCACCTGTATAAATTAATGTCAAGTATAATACAAAATATTATCATATATTCTTTAATAAGTATAGGTACAATAAACGGTTAAATCGTTCGGGTCACGATCCTCAGTAATGAAGTCCTAACGAAGAAAAAAATATTGTCTTCACTTCAGCAGAAAACATAAAAATCAGAAATTATTCAATATTTTGACGTAAGTACTACATACTTATTGAATTTTATTTAGTTTAAAACAATGTCTTTCCACCATAAATTGATATTTAACATTTTTATCACCAATAAAAAAAAAATATGCCGATATTATTATAAAATTATACCTGGATACCTACCTACCTTACATATTAAACGAATTATATTTTTTTCCCGACCATGTCCGATCCTTATAGGATCATATGGGCCTCCACAGTGTAGAGGTTTGTATTAACAGATTTTGCTTTTTACGAGAAATGGATGTCAGCCACATGCTCTTATATTTATTTACATGTTAATAATTTATCAAGCCACTGACGCATTGAAAGTAGGTATAATATATTACTTACTATTTGTAATTTAATAATATTTAGTTTTATTCTTCTGTTTAAACCTATACTAATGTTTATTATTATCATTATATAAATCTCATTTTGTGAACGTCTTGAATTAAGATTTGTTATGTCCACAATGCTGTGTTTTCTTAAATAAATAAATATTATATTGAAGATACTTTTTTATTTATGTTAATACATACGTTCAATTGTACTGTTTTGTATTGAAGACGCTGAAAGAATCAAATAATCGTTGTAAATATAATATAAAATCACTCAAATATTGATTGATTTATAAAATATATTTAATTATACCTAACGACTAAAAACTTCCTTTATTTTAATAAACATCGTAAGGTATAATAATTCTCAATAAAATTGGGTACGCAGGTACCTGTCAAGTAAGTACCTTAGTAGTTTATCAATCAAACTACTGAAACATTTATACTTGCAGACAACTTACTTAATATTTTGTTTGTAATTTCATACTATCTTAAAATATGCATTTATGCATAATAATATACATGTTCAAGCTTTATTATAATACTAAGTCGATAAAACGCTGAAATATAATGTTATTTTCATTTTAACATCTAACACTATTTTTAATATTTGTTGTAAATATAAATAAGTTCCCATGTAGGATACACCATAAATTAATTGATCATGCACATTTTTAAGTTCTAACGAAGGAAGAATTATTTTATTTTAATAAACATCATAAGGCATAATAATTATTCTCAATCCTTATTAAAAATAGGTCAAGCGTGAAATGTATAAGGTACAACTACTGAGAAGATGGAAGCATATTAAACTGACTTGCTTATTTACTACAACAAATTGTAACGTACGTCTATTCCTTTGCGCATTTAATTCAACTGTGCGGCGTCCAATCCTCGTGGAGGCCAATTGGGTCGGCGTCCAATTGGGCCGGCGTCCGATTGTACCGGAGGCCAATTACCGGAGACCAATCGCCGGAGGCCAGTTCGCGGTGTCAAATCGTCCCATTCCCCTTAAAATAGGGTCTCCCTAGCAAACTCGGAGTACTTCTTTGAACTTCTTTGTATAATTGTATTTTCACTGCTTATGTATGTTTATATTATATTCTCTTTTTATGTTTTAATTTTTAACGCTTTTATTATAATATTGAAAGGAATCATTTTAGCATGAAATTGAGTAAATGTTCGCCATACGAGAAACTCTCTCGAAACTTTGTTTTCCAAAAGGTTCAAAAGCTCAGAGAAATGATATGTAGAGAGCGCCTATCTTTCGGAAAAATAAAACCATGTTTATTGCGTATAATGCGTCAATGACATTAAGCTACTTCACAAGCAGTTTGTTGGCGAATTTAAAAGCGGGCGATTCAGCTACTGCGATTGTTATGATAACACACAAAACTTTCCATTCGCTGAGAAGCCAACAAGCTATTTTGACAGAACGTAGTTCGTTTTTTTACTGGGAGGTCGCTACTACGCTCTACTGCGCAGTAGGCCCACACGCCGGCGTGTAGCGTGTAAACTTGACCGGCTTTCAACTTTTCTCGGTAGATTGTTTACAATCTGCTTGTAAGTTTGTTCCATGATGACACTGGGCGACTTTACAGGCAAATTGTAAATTCGCCAACAAGCAGCTCGTAAAGTAGCTCAATGTCATTGACGCTTAACGCACAGAAGAACCTCGATTTTATTATTATCAACTTAACTTAGAAACGTTATACCTTAGTTTTGCTTTTTACTACGGCTACCAAATTTAAACACAACATACTTAACAATATTTTCTACTAATAATTACTAAAAATAATTACCACTTACTTTATATTTAACACAAAAGTAATAAATTTCAGCAACACGTGCTCTCAGTTTTTAAATGAATGTAATCAGTCAAATCCAATTTCACCGGCGAAGGCCGGTTCAAGGCTTTGTTCAAGCGTGTTTTTTTTTTACTATAGTTAACTTTTCTACATCATAGTTGTAAAGTTTTTTCAGAAGAAATTCTTGAGACTCTTTTACTTGAGGTTGTATGGATACTATCCGTAGCTTATTTTTTTAAGTATTTTTTTCGGCTTATGCGAGGTATAAATAAGTATCTGCGCCTTTCCGGGTGTGTCCACACTGTGTGTCCTTGATAACTATCTTAGAAATAGGGAGCATCCCCAAGGTGCAAAACCAACCTGCTACTGGTAATGCCAATTGGGAGGGCAATAAATATGTTCAACCAAATTGCTTCGGGTATTGATATTCTCCACTTGCGTGAGGGTGAGTTTAGGTGGACGCTATTTTATATATTCTCTCCTTAGCACACTCTGTATACTTCTTTCAACGTATAAATGTACAATTGTATTTTCACTGCTTTTGTATGTTTATATAATATTATGTTCTCTTTTTATATTTTCATTTTTATCCATTTTATTAGGTACATTTGTTTTCCTTTCTTCTTTATAATATTGTTTCATGTCATGTTGTATTGTTATATTTATACATGTTGAATTAAACATTAAAAATAGATCAACTCGAGAGTATTTGGTCAAGAATCATATGGAGTTATATATATGAAGGAAAGATTTTTTAATATTCAATGAAATAAAAAGGCAAACATAAATTTCACAGTAGAACCAAATTTATTTAAAAAAAATTGTAGTCTTGTTTTGTTTTATGATTAGGAATTTTAACATAAATTGAATAATTTTATTTTCATGATGAATAATAAGTATAACTTGAACTGTTGCTACCGTACGTATAAGAGCTTGAATTGCTCGAGTAGCTGGAACTGCTATAATCGGTATAGGTAGAGCTGTTATAGCTGGAACTACCATAGTCCGTATAGCTTGAGCTGCCATAGCTGGAGCTGCCATAGCTAGAGCTGCCATAGCTGGAGCTGCTATAGCTGGAACTGCCATAATCCGCATAGCTTGAGCTGCCATAGCTGGAGCTGCCATAATCTGTATAGCTTGAGCTGCCATAGCTGGAACTACCATAATCCGTATAGCTTGAGCTGCCATAGCTGGAGCTGCTGTAATCTGTATAGCTTGAGCTGCTATAGCTGGAACTGCCATAGCTTGAGCTGTCATAGCTGGAGCTGCCATAATCCGCATAGCTTGAGCTGCTATAGCTGGAACTGCCATAATCTGCATAGCTTGAGCTTCCATAGCTGGAGCTGCCATAGCTGGAGCTACCATAGCTTGAGCTGCCGTAATCCGCATAGGTTGAGCTGCTATAGCTGGAACTGCCATAATCTGCATAGCTTGAGCTGCCATAGCTGGAACTGCCATAGCTCGAACTGCCATAGCTCGAACTGTCATAGCTGGAGCTGCCATAACTGGAGCTGGAACTGCCATAATCTGCATAGCTTGAGCTGCCATAGCTGGAACTGCCATAGCTCGAACTGCCATAGCTCGAACTGCCATAGCTGGAGCTGCCATAGCTGGAGCTGGAACTGCCATAATCTGCATAGCTTGAGCTGCCATAGCTGGAGCTGCCATAGCTTGAGCTGCTATAGCTGGAACTACCATAATCCGTATAGTTTGAGCTGCCATAGCTGGAGCTGCCATAATCCGCATAGCTGCTATAGCTGGAACTGCCATAATCTGCATAGCTTGAGCTGCCATAGCTGGAACTGCCATAGCTGGAGCTGCCATAGCCCGAACTGCCATAGCTGGAGCTGCCATAGCTGGAGCTGCCATAACTGGAGCTGCCATAATCTGCATAGCTTGAGCTGCCATAGCTAGAACTGCCATAGCTAGAGCTGCCATAGCTGCTAGAACTGCCATAGCTTGAACTGCCATAGCTAGAACTGCCATAACTTGAACTTCCATAGCTGGAGCTGCCATAATCTACATAACTTGAGCCACTATAATAGCTGGAACTGCCATAATCTGGATAGCTTGCGCTGCCATAGCTGGAGCTGCCATAGCTGGAGCTGCCATAACTTGAGCTGCTATAGCTGGAGCTGCCATAATCTGCATAGTTTGAGCCACTATAATAGCTGGAACTGCCATAATCTGGATAGCTTGAGCTGCCATAGCTGGAGCTGCCATAACTTGAACTGCTATAGCTGGAGCTGCCATAATCTGCATAACTTGAGCTGCCATAGCTAGAACTGCCATAGCTGGAACTGCCATAGCTGGAACTGCCATAGCTTGAACTGCCATAGCTGGAGCTGCCATAGCTAGAACTGGAGCTGCCATAATCCGTATAGGTTGAGCTGCCATAGCTAGAACTGCCATAATCCGCATAGCTTGAGCTGCCATAGCTGGAGCTGGAACTGCCATAATCTGAATAGCTTGAGCTGCCATAGCTGGAACTGCCGTAATCTGCATAGCTGGAGCTGCCATAGCTGGAACTTCTATAGCTCGAACTGCCATAGCTAGAACTGCCATAGCTGGAGCTGCCATAGCTAGAACTGGAGCTGCCATAATCCGTATAGGTTGAGCTGCCATAGCTAGAACTGCCATAATCCGCATAGCTTGAGCTGCCATAGCTGGAGCTGGAACTGCCATAATCTGAATAGCTTGAGCTGCCATAGCTGGAACTGCCGTAATCTGCATAGCTGGAGCTGCCATAGCTGGAACTTCTATAGCTCGAACTGCCATAGCTAGAACTGCCATAGCTGGAGCTGCCATAGCTAGAACTGGAGCTGCCATAATCCGTATAGGTTGAGCTGCCATAGCTGGAGCTGGAACTGCCATAATCTGAATAGCTTGAGCTGCCATAGCTGGAACTGCCGTAATCTGCATAGCTGGAGCTGCCATAGCTGGAACTTCCATAGCTCGAACTGCCATAGCTAGAACTGCCATAGCTGGAGCTGCCATAATCTGCATAGCTTGAGCTGCTATAGCTGGAACTGCCATAATCCGCATAGTTTGAGCTGCTATAGCTGGAACTGCCATAATCTGCATAGCTTGAGCTGCCATAGCTGGAACTGCTATAGCTTGAGCCACTATAATAGCTGGAACTGCCATAATCTGGATAGCTTGAGCTGCCATAGATGGAGCTGCCATAGCTGGAGCTGCCATAGCTGGAGCTGCCATAATCCGCATAGTTTGAGCTGCTGTAGCTGGAACTGCCATAATCTGCATAACTTGAGCTGCCATAGCTGGAACTGCCATACCTTGAGCCACTATAATAGCTGGAACTGCCATAATCTGGATAGCTGGAGCTGCCATAGCTGGAGCTGCCATAATCTGCATAGCTTGAGCCACTATAATAGCTGGAACTGCCATAATCTGCATAGCTTGAGCTGCTATAGCTGGAACTGCCATAATCCGCATAGCTTGAGCTGCTATAGCTGGAACTGCCATAATCTGCATAGCTTGAGCTGCCATAGCTGGAACTGCTATAGCTTGAGCCACTATAATAGCTGGAACTGCCATAATCTGGATAGCTTGAGCTGCCATAGATGGAGCTGCCATAGCTGGAGCTGCCATAGCTGGAGCTGCCATAATCCGCATAGCTTGAGCTTCTGTAGCTGGAACTGCCATAATCTGCATAACTTGAGCTGCCATAGCTGGAACTGCCATAGCTTGAGCCACTATAATAGCTGGAACTGCCATAATCTGGATAGTTTGAGCTGCCATAGCTGGAACTGCTATAATCTGCATAGCTTGAGCTGCTATAATAGCTGGAACTCCCATAATCTGCATAGCTTGAGCTGCTATAGCTGGAGCTACCATAATCTGTATAGCTAGAGCTGTCATAATATGTGTATCCCGAATATCCTCCATAGCTTGAGCTACTTTCGAAATATGGATAGCCAGAACTGTCATAATAACTGTAGCTGGAGCTTCCATAATTCGTAGAGCTAGAACTGTCATAATAACTGTAGCTGGAGCTGTCATAATATGTGTTTCCGGAATATCCTCCATAGCTTGAGCTACTTCCAAAATACAGATAGCCAGAGCTGTCATAATAACTGTAGCTGGAGCTGTCATAATCCGCATAGCTAGGGCTGTCGTAATAATTGTAGCTTGAGCTATCATAATAACTAGAGATAGTGCTGTCATAATAAGTGTAACCTGAATTTCCCCCATCACTTGAGCTATCTCCATAGCCGTAATAATAGTAACTCGAGTAGTAATCATAACTTCCATAATCGTCATATTCGGTCCCGTCGTAATCCCAATAGCCAGCATCACTACCATCGACGCCATAACCCGCGTAAGCTGGGTTGCTTCCATAATAAAACTTATTACCTGCGTAATCATAATAGATTGTTTCCGGACCCGCGTCACTCGCAGAGTTAGTATCAGTTGCAACTCCTGCACCGCCTTCACCACTTGCGTATATGACATCGCCTGGGTCACTTGTACTCCCACTATAAATCGCATATGATGAATCGCCTGTATTGCTTACACTGCCATCATTACTTAGAAACATTGTATTACCTGGATCACTTTCACTGCCTCCATTACTCGTAGATGAAGTATCGCCGCTATTGCTTGAACTGCCATCACCACTTAGAAACATTGTATCGCCTGGATCTTCTACACTCCCTCCATTACTCGCAGACGATGCACCACCTCTGTTGCTTACACCCCCATCATTACTTAGATACATAGTGTCACCTGGGTTACTTGCACTGCCTCCGTTACCTGCAGGTGAAGTGTCACCTGTGTTGCCATTATTACTGAGGTACATAGTATCACCTGGGTCGATTCCATATATTGCATACGAAACATCAAATGGGTTTCCACCCCCATCATCACTTGCATACATAGTATCACCTGGGTCAGTTGCACTACTCCCATAATCTGGATCGCTTGTGGCCCCTGTATTACTCGGTGGACCAGTAACGCCTTTTTTGGCACCGGAAACTCCATCACTTGGATTACTAGTGATGCCCATGTTAATCGTGTTCTTTGTAGTAGTCGTGGCACCTTCATAAGCGCCTATACTGGTCCAGAAAGTTGTGTTAATTACGATACCTGCATAACCAGTTGCGGCCATGTTACCTCCATTATTTGTATTGATTGGGATACTTCCGTACACTGGGTAACTAGCAGCTCCAATATTGCTCCCATCATTTGTTTTAATTGAGATATCTCCATAACTTGAATAACTAGGAACGCCTGTATTGCTTCCATAGAATATATGATGAGCTTCATCCAATATGCCTGATAATAAGTAAAACACCATTAAAAATATTCATTATTATTATCCATTCTGTAAATCATTACAATTAGATTAGTATTAACCTAGGTATTGTCCCAATATAAGCTCGTATATATCGGTTGACAAACCTTTTTACGTACACGTGCCAAAATTTTTCAAATAATATTTTTTGACTGTCTGACGTGCCGAACAGTTTTCATAGGGAAAAATGAAAAAATAGTTATATTAAAAAAGTACCAAAAATTATTGAGTATTGGGTAGGTACAGTATTACTTAGTTTGTTTCTTTACGCACAAATTAATGGTAGAATTGCTCCGATCAGATGAGGTATTCTCTCGTTACAGTGGTCATAAGCATTATAAAATGATTGTAAATCGATCAAAATCATAGAACCGTGGCACGGCTTCCCCCGCCGCCTACTGAGGTCAGTGCGATAATATTATTTGTGACACATAAAACCTCAGGACCGACGTATACAATCTAAATTAAACGTAATGCTTATTCTTGAAGAGTATTTGCCTGCTTTTTTTTATACAATGCGATCTGTCATTTAAGCATGAATTTCGTCGTTTTCGTTTGCGCATCGATTGGTAAATATTATTAAAAACCGAAAAAAATACGGATGTGCTATGTCGTCATTATTTGTCAAAAATATATTATAATATAGGTACAGTAAAAACAAAACAATGATTCGGTTCATGGATTGTATGCGTACGAATACGCGCTCATCGGCTGCCAGGTATTTAGTACGGTTCCCCATCCGCGGGTACACCATCGACCAACAGAATCATTGTTTTTACTGTACATAATATATTTATTTCTAAAACTTTTCTGAAAATATTTTTTTAAATTATTTTATCTATTTTTTTCTCTTCGACACAAAAAAAATGCGTGCCATAGGTTTGCCATCACTGTCCTATACAATGTTTACCGCTATGATTTTCAATGCAATATTCAAACTGCTTTTTAATATACTCTACTTATGTGTCGCCTATTGTTATAGAACTTTCTAATATGTATTTACATTTTCCAGCTAATTTAATAAAATATCTAGATTTGTTTCATCTGTTTACACAATATAAATACAAAATTATCATTTAAATGCGTTTTATGATACAATTTGTGAGTTATCTGACTTAATTAAAATGTAGGTATTTAGTTTACTTAACATTATAGATTTATACCAAGATTGACAGTTAACAACGATTTATTTTACTTTAAAAAAATAGTAAAAAAAAACCTGAGACATGGTGATGGACGAGAAAATCGAAGGCCTCTAGCAAGGTGGACTGGCGAAGATTTCCGATGTATCACTAAATGCTGCATCTTAATAAAACTGGTAAATTATTATCTGCACTCTTTTGAAATGGACTATAATTATTGTCAAGCAAAAAAAGATGAAATATACTAGATATATAATATAAAAACTAAATATAATTCAATAACAAATGTTTAATTAAATTTTACCATGTTTTCTTATAATAATAATATTATATCAATTAATAGTTAAGCGTTAATAATATAATAATATTTTCCATGTCCCTTGTAAATTCAAAGCAATTGCTATTAATGATTGATTATTCAAATTGTTGGTCTACAGTCTTATTGTCTTCAGCATTTGTCTGTTCATTATTATTATCTTCATAAACTTTTCCAGTATTTTCTTCATCATTTGTTTGTGCATTGTTCTCTCCTTCAGCGGCATATATATTCTTTACTGATTCATCTACTTCACTTGGTTCACTACCCGCGTCTTCTTCGCTCCCAGTTTGTGAGCCGTCATCACGATTCTCAACGGCGGGATACTCAACGGCGGGATTCTCAACGGCGGGATTCTCATCAGCGGGATTCTCATCGGCGGGATTTTCATCGGCTGGATACTCAACGGCGGGATTTTCATCAGCGGGATTCTCATCGGCGGGATACTCAACGGCGGGATTCTCAACGGCGGGATTCTCAACGGCGGGATTCTCAACGGCGGGATTTTCATCGGCGGGATACTCAACGGCGGGATTCTCATCAGCGGGATTCTCATCGGCGGGATTTTCATCGGCGGGATACTCAACGGCGGGATTCTCATCGGCGGAATTCTCATCAGGACTGAGTGCATCTATAAATAATGGATTATTAAAATGTTGGTTAACCTTCATAAAATCATATGTAAATAATTAAAAGATGTCTACATTATTTATTATATTGTATCAAATTGAATAATAATTGTTGTTGACTGTCAATTCTTGGTGTAAAGCTTTTTCATGCTGAATAAAATATTATTTTAAAATAGTTATTTAATCCACAATATTTACAATACGGATACGTCTGCTAAGATGATGATGAAAGTAATTTACTCAATCTCTTTTTAGTATTAGTATACCTAAAATGGGATGGAAATAACTGTGCTAAACTAAACTGTTTAATATTTCGAAATATATAACTTTTGTTTAAGTCGACGCTGTTTTATGAATGCTTAAAATATGTTTATAGCATCAGTGCACTCCCTTGTATGTATTTATATATTATGCTTTTTTGTTTTTGTACATTATACAATATAAAACTTTCCCGCGCTCCGTATTAACATATAAATTAGAATGCTGGGCACTCTGCGAACAGGATGAGAAAAATAAAGATATCTTTGAGAGGAGAATAATTATTGAAAAGCATATTTGGGTCTGTTCTAGATGGCGCTTGGAGGTCATGGTATAATGAGGAACTCTACGCATTTTATGGGAGCAAAAAGATCACGTGGCATATGGAAAGTGCAGATACTGCGCTGAATTGGCCGCGTGCATAGAATGCCGAATGAAATACAAGTTATGTATACAAGCCTCGAGGGCAAGATAAGATCTGGACGCCCGAAACTGATACGGGTAGACTGCGTCATATGAGATTTAAGAATGCTCGGTGAAAACAACTGGAGAGTGTCGGCGCTGGATTGCCAAGGATGGAGGAAGTTTTTGAAGGACACGAAAACCTATGAAGGGTTGTAGTGCCATAAAAATGATTTTCATATATTATTTTTTTTATATATTTTTTTTTCAACCATGTCTGATCCTAATAAGATCATATTGGCCTCGACAGGGTAGAGGTTTGTATAACCAGATTTTGTTTTTTACGAGAAATGGATGTCAGCCACTTGCTCAAACTATTACGTCCATACCCTGACTCACACACAAATTTAAAAACAATATGTGTACTTGCCAGACCTAGGATTCGAACCTGAGACCCACGGCGTGTTAGTCCAACGCTTAAGCCGCGCGGCCACCGTGGGTATATTATTATCGCATTACTGTATTTTATATGTTTCATGTGTAAGTATCTTGAATTTATAAAAATAAGTGTAAATAAGTATCTATTATTTAAGTAATATGTTATTAGTAAATCGGTGATTCTCAATCTTTTTAATTGGGCGAACCCACGCATCTTACACACGTTAAGGTCTGGAGGGGTAAATAAGAAAATAAACGGTTCAATTCATGACATATCTGCATAAATTGAAAATGTATTCAATTGACTATTCTGGTTTCAAATTATTGTATGTCCATGCTTCACTAACTAATCCACGCAAACTATGAAATTATATCTAATATATTATACACTTAATATTATATAATGATAGATGGTTAGCGCCCTCGGCGAAATATTAGTTATATTCTTCGTAGAATCTTTTCTCAAAGCTGTATTATTTTTATACCATTCTTCATTTTCCACCTAAAAGTCCAATAAAACAAACTTAACAAACATAACTAACTCGTTAGCAGAAAAACTTTAAGCGTTTTGACATAAGCAAACGGAATAATGTAACAGGCACCATCAAAAATTCGAAATTTTATTTCTTTATTTCTTGTAAAGTAATTCGCTCGATTGATACTTCAATAATAACCATTAGGAGATATCTAATAAAATTGAAAATTTAAATAATTTAATTGATTTAAAATAGGTAGGCATCAATTTAATTTTTTGTAGTCTATTAATAAAGTGGTTTCGATGTATACTCTTTTCGCATGATTTTGCATATTCTCGCGGATCCACGTTTGCGAATCACTGGTATGTAGGTATATTTGTTCATAAAATATAAGATGAAAATCAAAAAAATCAATTAGGCTTACGCGATTTAAAAGTAATAATACGATATTTTGATATACTTTTAAAATGCATTTATTTTCTAAGGTGTGAAATTATGAATGAATGTCTTGACATTTGTCAAATTGAGTGAGCAATATAATCATAATTTTATTTTAATATATTTAATCATACTAGCAAAAACTCCTGTGGATTCAGGTTGTCCTATGAGTCATATAATATATGATATACTCATCTCAAAGCTATGCATTGATTCTCAGACGTCGTGCCAATCTGTGCATTAATGAATTATGCTACGAACCTCCTATCTAATTACGACAATTTAAACTAGTAGGTCATACATCAAACGCTGATCAAATTGCGTCAATATTGACTTGCACTGTTTTGTGGATAAATGCATTGGCGCGACTCCAATGGTTATATACGCGTTCAAATCCCGTCGAGTTTCGTATTTTTTTTAGTAGGTATTTTCAAGTTATGCATGTGCAATATACGGAATGATACATTCTCAAAATTTTGTCAATTATTCATAAAATGAAAGAAATGGCTTATTATTAATTTTAAATGTCGATTTTACAGAGTGTACCAAGTGAAGAGCTTAGAGTTTATCAAGTTCTATAGAGAAGTTTATTTATGATATCGTATGCTGTGTTTAAAGATTGCGATACCGGTATTCCAGTATTTATCAATACCGAAATACCGGAATTTTCGGTATTAAGAAAGCACAAGCCATTTCGTTTTTAAAAATGAATTATAAGTTTTGTGCTGTTAAAATGCAAATATATTGAGTGAATCCAACAGAGGTGAAAAAATAATAAAAAAATTTCATCAAATACATTTATATAAGTAATTGTTGCGATGAATTATTATCATAATATTATTTCGAAATAGAAAACATCTGTGACAAAAATATTCAATCATTCTATAATTATTGATGACTGTACAATCATAAAATTTAAGAAGCTTTTCCTGCAGCCGGATTTATTTGCACTTGATGAACTTTTAAGTTTTAAGTAAGTAATTATCAATATATTCAAATTATTTGTAAAAATCACTAGCTCTACAATTATGATCAATAAATATTTTTAAATGTCAACATAATAAATGTAGGTATGTAGGTTTTTACTATAAAATAATATTTTTAAAAGATTTTAATAGCTATATTTTTATTGATAAGCACCTACTTCTGTTTTTTTTAGTGTTTAAGAAATACAGGTCAATACCGGTATTCAATAAGAAATACCGAAAAACCGGGATTGACATTCTAATTCGGTATTGCAACCCCTAGTTGTGTTTATATTTTTAAATAAATGCCATAGCATTTATGAAAAGCTATGCATGAATGCGTGTGTGAAATGTGTTTTTTTTTTTTTTAAATTATTATGTGAAATGCATACATTCTACAAAATTTGCTTGGTGTAATAATATGCGTATCCGGAAATTTGTACGTTTGCAGTTCGCCGTTTCACACTTTACCGTGAAATGTGTATCAGAAATATATAGCCGTATATTAAAGACCGTTCAACTTATTTGGGTCGTATAGTACTGAGATAAAATTCATATCTAAATAAAATACGGTACTTATCACTTTACACTTTACAGGTAGCCAGCGGCAAACAAATTTTGAAAATAGCCGATATATACTGGATTATTTGTTAGGTTAGGTTAAGTTTTCATTCTTAAATTATTTATGAATTTTGCCAAAATCAGCTATGAAAATTGAATTAATGTTCATATTAAATCTAATATAATTGGAGTCCGTATGGTATACGTTCATTTATTCTCGATAGAAAGCTCACGGCGAACTGTGCCACGGTGAAATGTTTTACTTACAATTTACATGTTACCAATAATATGAGCAATGGAATTTGTTAGAATTTAACCATATTATGGTAGGTTTGTGATATTTATTTGGCTTTTTAAATGAAAACAATAATCATTTTCCAATTAATATAACCGTTTAATCCCAGATATACAATGTATCAAAATTAAAATAATTCTGACAGCAGAAAAACTCAAACAAGAAAACACCAATTACAAATCGAAATGTCAGGTCAGATGTCGGTCAGATGTCGGATCAGATGTCAGGTCGGATGTTGGGTTGGGTATTGGGCTGGGTGTCAAACCGGCTGTGGGGTCGTAGGTCGGTTCTTCGGTTTTCGGCGCTTCGGTTTTTGGCCCTTCGGTTTTCCGCCCGGGCGATTGGTCGGACGTCTGGGTTTTTTTCGGTTCGGAGTCGGAGCAGGCGGAGCAGGCGGAGATTGGGGCGGAGGTGGGGGCAGGATTTCTGTAAATAATTTCTGACAGCATAACAAGTCAACCAAAAGAACATCAATTTCAAATTTAAACCATAATACCCGAATAGGCATATGAAAGCATGAAAACTAACAAAGATTCAAACAAACAATGAATGATGAAATTGATTTTGTAATTTTGTTTGGTTATTGCCTATCAAACATTATGTATTATCAGTGTAAGGTCATACATAATAATTACAAGAGAAAAAGAACTTTTTATGTACAACGTTTTTAAATTTTCTGTTGAATCATATAAACTTGACTTGACTAGATTAAACGATCAAAAAATTTGTACTTGATAGAAATACTGAATAAATATACTGAAATGTCATTTTGACATTTCATATTGATTTCCACAGTAACGCACGTATATAACAATATTAATACTTTAGTTGCTAGGACCCACTTAGCGACAAATAATATTTTTACTTTTTACGGATTTCTTTTGAAATAACTTTACAAACAAAACAGAATTAACTGAAAATGAAATCAATTCTACTTAAAGATGGCTAAAAGTATTAAAAATGCATTGGCATCGTGTTCTGATATATTCTAAAAGTTTCAAGTGTCTAGCTAGTCGGGAAGTTAGTCAAAAATCGATTGCAAGATTTGTACCGGACAAACAACCACCGGACAGATAAGAATACGAGCTAAAAAAAACGTCGTAAAAAATAAAATTATTGTCTCTTTTTTAAATTAGCCAATGTAAGGAGAAATAAATATCACAAACTTTAATTTAAATTATATATAGAATATTAAAAATAATTTATAAGAATTATAGAGAATAAAAATATAGCTTGATTTTTCGAGATTTTGACCATATGGAATATCGGCCTGAAATTTCTAAATTAAGGATTTCGATCAAAACCCATTCCAATTTACATTGGCAACAAATTTGTATCATAATTTGTAGCGTGTTATAAAATAAGATATCTATCGAGCCAATTTAGGCGATTATAATATACTATGGTATAGGACACTAGCTTTTTTCATCTGAGGTTCCGAGTTCATGGTGCAGTGCGTAAGGCGCTGGCTTTCCATTCGAAAGCACCGGGGCGTACCGACTACATTGTAGAAAGGCCGGAAGACAACTGTTTGACTATCGTTGCTTTGTTATCTGTGGTTTATGACCATAGACAACAGCTTGACAGCGGTAGAGTTATATACGAAACCTCTTCACCTCTGCTAGGGGATGGCTTAATAAGAAGTAGGTATGAAGTTTCGTATTAATCATAAGAATTTATGATGATTTATTTTAATTCTGTTATTAGTGTTTGAAAAAAATGTACGTCTCACAATCAGCTCTAAATGGAAAATGTTACGAATCAGTGGGCTCAATAATTTTCGGAAAATATTTACATACCTACTTAGTAATTAATTTTATATATACTTATTTTATAAAAATAAGTGTTAGATTTTTGAAGTTATACTTGCGTTTTGGTAGAGAGTGAAATTGAGACGTTACGAAAATGCGCGACAGTTTGAAGTTAGATGCGAATCAGTCAGCTGTATACAAACGCAAGTTTTAAAGTAGAACTATTGCATTACCTAGTCAATTCTTTACGTAAACAAACGATTTAACGTCAGAGTGACAGTTGTTACTTTAAAAATAAAAACAACGAGAAATTATTATATAATTCGGTAAAATAAGTTGAAGTGCATAGAAATAAACCAACGGCGCTCCTATAAGCGGCCTTTTTTTCTTTAGTGTGTAATTTAACAAGATAATCAGTTATCACTAGTTTTGTTTTTGTTTCGCTTCGCCAAAGAAGTAAAACGTCTAATGCGCGTACATACTTATGTGTACTATGTGTACACACACCAATTAAGAGATAAAAAAAGAAAAAATAAGAAATATGGTATGAGATATGCTCTAGCATGGATGTTTCTATGATATTTTTCACTACTATAATAATTTATTGGTAGCCTGTTGTATTTTTTTGTAATATATAAAATCATATAAAGCAGCGCTGTCCAACTGGCGGCCCGCCAAATTTTTTTGCGGCCCGCGAGCTGTACAGCAAATTTTTTATCAAACATTGTGGAGAGAATTACCCATCATACATTAAAGTATGAAAACATTTCATTATAATACTAAACATTACAAATACTTCTTCAAAACAAAGAAATATACTTGCCACAACAAACGTTAATATTGACATAAAAGAAATTGTTACTTAACAACTAAAGCCACAGTGCCCCCATTAAATAACTTATAAGGACGTATAAGTATAATCTTTGTTTTGTAAACGTAATTAATCTTACGATGAATAAATTTTTTTACAAAAAAATATTTTTTAAAATAACTTTTGAATTGACATTAACTGACTTTTTATTTACCTATCCTCTTTGACAAAGAAATTTTTGCAAAAGAAAAAATGGCTCGCGACCTAAAAGAAGTTGAACAGCGCTAATATAAAGTATACTATAATTAATTATATTAATCTTACCAGATGGAGACGGCATCACATTGTCTTGATTATTAAAGATATCACTATCATCTTGAGACGATGTAATGTTAAAAATTGCTATTGACAGGAATAACAGCACCAAAAACTGAAATCAAAAAATGGATACTGTTATTAAAAATAGTGCAATAATTTTATTGTGTTATAGGTATATTACGATTACTTATCTACAAATGCAATTATATTAATTGCATTATAATAAAACATACTTGTAAAAATGCTACCACTTGTCACAAAATTATCAGTACCACCTCACCACCGTAAATACGAGAAAGCAAAAGCCACTATATTAACATGTATGTATATGTTTTACCGCTTGCCGTGACATTGGCATTCAAATAATTTACGTGCACTTAATTTAAATGTAACGCAGAATATTACCAGCCAAGCGGCTGACAGTTCTCGTCCGATCACCGAAGTTAAGCGACATTGCGGGCGGATAGTACTTAGATGGGTGACTGCTTTGGTAATATGCAAAATAACATTTTGACATGTTATTATTATGTTAATGTTATAATTCATCAAGACCCGCTCAGACTAAATATTAATTGACAATAAAAATATTCTTCCATCTATAAAATATCTAAAATTGTGTATGGTTTATTTATGGCATAATTTTAGATGTAGAGAATTCAGATGAAAAAATAACGCGCTTGGGTGGGTTCAAACCACCGACCTTTCGTTTAGCAGCCAAACGCCGTGCCTTTGCACCAACATTTGCCGCGGAACTAGTGACAATTTTACGGCATAATTATTAACTGCGAACGTTTGAATTTTTTCGAGAGCTGCCCGGTTTTAGGAGAAACAATCGTTTTCAGACGTATACATGTTCCAATGTACTTCCGTATAGCGGATGTACTCAGCATCAGGCAACTGATGCATTTATATAATTATACACACATATAAATTTCTTAAGAAAATCGCCTAGTATTATAATACAATGGTTTCTTTAATTAGATTTTTATCTATATACTTATTGTATTATATTATACTATATAACATTATATCAGTGACGAAAGCTGGAGCTAGGTTTTTAAGATTTGACATAAATAATGCACAGTAAACTTTGTAGGTCAAACGTATTCGTTTTCATTGAACTAAGGCTACAATGTAGAAATTTAATAGTGCTCGTTTTAGTTTTTGAAATTCAATTAAACCCTGCCTAACATAAACCATAGTTATAGATAACTAATAAAAATTATGCCATCAAGCCATACACCATTTTAGATATTTTATAGATAGAAGAATATTTTATATCGATTATGGTTTGGTTTAGGCAGGCCATTTAGAATTTCAAAATTCTAACCAACACCATCAGTAATATGTATACGTAATTCAACGAAAACAAATAAGTATGACTGAAAAAATGTGCAATATTTTTGTTCGATCGCCGATACCATACCTAAACTATTACAGTTTGGCTTAGGCAGGGTTTAATTTAATTTTAAAAACAAACCAACACCATCTTCAAATTGTTCGATGAAAACAAAGAAGTATGACTGAAAAGTTTATTTTGCACTATTGATTCGTCGAATGATGTCGAATCTTAACAGCCTACCTCCACCTTTCGTCACTGCATTATAATTATCAAATATAATTTTATTTATTTACGTAGAGTAAACATCACAAATTATCAATTTAAGACGTTGAAGGATTGGAGCGCTTTCTAAATTGAGTTACTATAAGCAATCGGCTTTTGTATTTTGAATTAAAGTAGGTATTAATTAGCGTTATTATTAATCAACGTTATGGATAACTTCAAGATTTTTTATTGTAACTTACTTAAACTTGCTAACAATTTAATTAACTATTTTTTTTTATTCAACGAATTATTCACAATATTAGGTATGTAACATTCTTTTTATTGAACATACATAATTTTGGAAATACTCCTGAGAAATTCTTGAAATTAATTTACTTGATAATACAAAACATAATAATAATATAGTTATTATTAATATAATATTAATATAGTTGTAATATAGTTTTAATTTTGATACTCCACGTTATTATACATATTTATCGTTTTACGTTATTTAGGTCTTAGATTATTTAGATAAGTATACAAAAATCTTTTCACTATTTTAATTATAAAAGTGGGCGGATGATTTGGCAAAAGAAGCTGGCCATTCAGGGGTACCATATCAGTGGATACCAGAAAACCTGGACTGGAATGAGGCTATAAAGAAAATGTGCCAAAGTATGTGGATAGATTTTCACCATATAGGGCATCATTAGAAAAGGGGAAATGGAGTAAGTCTATTCTACCATCACCACGAGAGGTGCACTGGTTTGTAGAGTCTTCTTTGACGAGGAATGAGCTTGTTAATACTAAGGCTAAGAACAGGGTACACCATGGGCAAAAGATTTGATGTCTTCATAGGAAGAAGCGAATCGCAGCTCTGCGACGAATGTCATGTTTTAGAGGACATTGTACATATAGCACTACAATGCTCTAAATATGAACTTCACAGAGTATAGTTGCAAATTACGGATATCTATGAGAATGTCGACGAATTGAAGAGTGTCCTGGCGGAGGGTAAGACGGAAGAGCTAGGCAAAATTGTAAAGTTATTTTACAGAATAGAAGTGAGGACCTGATCGACAGATCGCCTTCTAAAAGAGAAGAGGCGATATGACAGCTAGTCGCAGTCAAAGCTTCGGTAAAATCACAAAAAAAATAAATATAAAAGTATTAGGTAGGTACTATGCATACGGGCCCAAGATTTATATGAAAAAATATGTTTGAAGTAAAAAAAATAATGTATCATGGAACACCTAGTTTAGCTCATGTATCATAATAACACTAGCAGTATAAAATATATTATATAATAAGTTTGTTTTTTTTGTTAATCTGGCGTATGCAAAATCATTATTGTATTGTGATAATTTAGCAAAATTTTAGACTATTTTGTGCTTATTACGGCTTTCAGTGTGAGACTACTCTATCAAAAATTTTACAACACAAAAAAAATCTAAAAATACTAATATGAGTAACTAACAACATTATGTAAAAAAAAATATCTCAGTTATATTTTGTCTATGGTGGATAGTAATAAACTGAAATGTTATTTTTATTTTGATATGTAGACTTTACTTTGTATTATAAAATATACATTATATTTTACTTATTATGACTGTAGTGTTACCAAAATATTAATTATTTCAATAACGATTTCAAAAAAAAATAATTATAAATTTGAAACCTAACAAATAGCTTTGGTAAAAATATACTTAAAATTACTGGAATCGATGCTCACAAAGATTTACAGCATAAGTTGACAACGTCACACTAGCAGATACTTGGAGATTATTCCTCAAGAATGAGGAAAAAAGAGAACTCAGAAATAATGGGAACTGATCTCGAGTGTGGAAGAATATGGGATAAACTTAAACACGTGTCAAAAATAAGCATGTCCTTCATTCTAATAACTGCTCTCGGTTTATGCATTGACACTTATTCAATATTGGTGTATTTTTTTAAGGTTGCAACACACACTAAACCAGTGAATATACGGGTTCAAATCCTGTCGTGCGTCGTATTTTTTTAAAATGTGTTTTTTTCTAGTAGGTATATAATATTATCTGCGGTGTTTTCAAGTTATGTATGTTCTACCTTTGACTACCTTTTAAATCACAAATAGAATGTCTCCACGATAATATTATAATAGCCAATCTATTATCTAAGATGTTTTTTTTTCTGAACAATGCAACAACCATAAAGTTCTGCTGTCAATAAAATTGCAGGCAAGTAGCTGCAGAGTTATTGACCTGAAAAGGTCTGCTCAGGCATGTTTTATTGAATAAATGTTGAAATAATGATTATGTAAAGCCCTTGAACTGCACATTAGATTTGGCTGTCTTACGTCTTTCTATACGTACAACATCATTCTGTTCATGAACATACAAACCAGTTTTGAAAAGGTTAGAAATTAACGACATTATGAATATTATATGAGTCAGGTGGACAGATTAAATATAAAAATAGCACAATACAATTACTATACATAATACAATAAGGAAAATATCCTATACAATATATTAAATTTACTTTATATATACCTACTTTTTATAATTATTTTTTTGATAAAGGAAATAGCTTGGGTTTTTTTTCCAAAAACTTATTACTATATCATATTATTATTTCATAAATTGTATTAGCGTTCATTGTCAATGTGACTATTTTTGTTTTGAAGAAATATTTCGTTCAAAACACAATGTACAACTTTCATTATTTATATTATAAAATCGTTAAAAATGTATGTATGTAAAAAAATAATCATGAAGTATTATAAATAGTTCATTTGTTAGTAATTTAAAAAAAAAAATACTTTCATGGGCAATTGAGTGCATGAAAGTTATTTTTATATATCAGAATTTGTCTATATGTTATTTTATATTAATTTGATAATAAGAGGAATGTACAATTGAGTAGCCTAGAGTCATAACTCACGTTTTGCAATTTTGTCATTTTTGAGTTAAATATACCATGTGATTCTAAAGACATTATTCTATATAAAGACAAATATTTGGATATCAAAAGTTGCTTTAAACCATTTTAAATCCGTTGACAAAGTTGACTGTGTCATAAGTCTCATTTTTCAGTGAATAATGTGAGTTTTGTCACCAAAGCGTCTAACCAATCAGGAACTCTATTTCTCATAGTGTGCTGTGTATCTGCAGCCTTAGAAGTTTTATATTATAATATACTTTAAAAAAAAATGTCAATCGACTCACTCACTCATTCATATTCAACGGAGTTCAATACTTTTATTTTAATTTCAAAAAACATTGCTCTAGTGGTTTTTTGCGATTATCTCAAAACTCGATCTTTGGAATATATGAGTTATGACTCTAAGCAACTCAATTCCTTTAATTGATTGTGAAATAATATTAAACATGAATATACTTATTGTACATATTACATTCAGATATTGTACCTATATAGTAGGTATTTATATAAAACTGTGAACAAACGTATTCAAAAATAAATAATCAATCCATATACTTTCATATTCGAATTAATTGATATGGGGTTCGAGTTCCCCCATCTCTACCCGCCATGTATATGCAGCCACGGTTTATGCACGGCCACCTTTCATGATGCTATAATCGTGTCAGAATGAAAAAAATTTAGTGCCACACTTCCTTGTCCCGAAGTGATGCTGCACGGGACTGATGTAGCAACCATGCACCTTAGTGCTTAAAGAAAGAGTTAGAAAATAAAAAGAATCTAAACTTGCTCTGCCGTCATTTATCTTTAATGACATGAAGTATCCTCTGTACACATGTACTGAAACTCTGCCGAAACAGAGAATTCAGGAGTTGAGAGTGATGAATCTAAGGAGGGATCGGAATTATACCGTCATTAAAATGACAATTTCTATAGTAATATCGTATATATTATTTTATACAATGTATATTCAATGACGTGACCATTAGTCGACCATAGTTACATTAACTATGAGGAATATTTTGCTTGGTTAATATCCTCTTTTTTCTACTTGTTCTATGTGACTAGTTGTCAAAACTACATATACTTTTATTTTTTAAATGTAATTTATTACTTGCATTTGGTATTATTTAGTTTATGTGAAAATTATTTGAATATTGACTAACGCGATTTGCGATTAATTTCCACCCAAATAATGATGACAGCCATCATATTATTATGTATATATTATACTATAAATCAATGCAATATTATTAGATAAAGTACCTAATAATTAATATGTGCATAGTTTTAATATATTATTATTATATTTACCTTTGTTGTAAAATACGCATTTTAAAAGTTAAAAAATATTGTACGCTCATGTACAGAATACTTTGCTGGAATTAGTTAAATGTACGAGATGTCAGAATGTATTAATTAAGTACTTAATTGAAAATGGTGGGTGACCAAAAACTATACAATAGTCGATATTCAACGTACGATGTAATATTTAAATGTGTTAATTAATTTTTGACGGATTTGTATACTTATATAGAATTTAAAGTGTTGGCTAATCAACAATGTGGTATCTACGTATCATATTTGTACGTTTTTTTAAATCTTCTTACAGTAATAATGCCCCTTTCATAACATAGTGTGAAAAATATAAAAACACATTGTAAAATACAAATAACTATTTATATGCCAGTGGTGAAGGGTGGAGGTAGACTATTAAGATTTGATATCAATAGTGTACTCTAAGTCTTTTGAGTCATACGTATTTCTTTTCATTGAACTAAGACTACAAATTGTAGATAGTGGTGGTTGGTTTTTAAAAATCAATTAAGCCCTGCCTGAATCAAACCATAATAGTTTTGGTATGTTATGGGGCAGCGGTCGACAACCTGTGTCACGCGTGTCACTAGGTAGCACGCGGAAAGATTTTTGGTAGCACGCCTCGAAAATTATGATTTATTAAAATTTTTGGTACTTTAAAACTATACCGTAATATTATGTGATAATACACTGATCGCCATTTCACGAGCCGATGATTTTATAAAGCCGTATCAAAATCGTTTAACTGAAGAAAAATCGTAAATGTGCAAAAACTTCAAACTATGAACCAAATATTGAGATGTCAGCTTCCAAAATTGACCCTCAATGGAGTCACTAATGTTTAAAAATTGTAATTGTTATGATGTTTTTATGTAGCGTGTATTATTATAGTCAAATACAGTTGTCTTACAATAGATAGACAAGTTTAATTTCAGTGGCACGCTGAGTGTCCAGTACTTTGAATTACCTATTTTGTGGCACGCCAATGCATTTGGGTTGCCGACCGCTGCTATAGGGCATAGAAGTTTCAACAAAAATAGCACACACTTTTTCAGTCGTACTTATTTGTTTTTTTTTTCAAATTTAGAATAAATATTGTAGCGGTCAATGACTTCGGGCCTTGTCAGCATTATTTTTGACAGTGTAAGAATTAGCTACTCATTTAAACTATCGCATAATCGTCGCATCTATAGTCAGCATATTCTACACGTCGTGTGAGATTATTCGATGACTTGATTAACGCAAGTTTAATTGAATTTTAAAAACTAACCACCATTATCTGCAACTTGTAGACTTAGTTCATTGAGAATAAATAAGTACAACTGACAAAGTTTAGTATGCACTATTTATGTCAGAACTAAACAGCCTACCTCTACCCTTCACCACTGTGATATGCCACAATAAAGCATGAATCCCCCGAGCAAACTCGCAGAGTTCACAACTCTCATTGATCGTCAGCCATAATGTAATTTTGAATCGCCTCCTCGAGTCTTCAGCACAATATAATAATTTATTTGTACTTTCCAGTTCGATTCCATGAAAAATCCAGGTGATGAATTAGCCTAAGGCTGCGCGCACACGGCAAAGCGAAGTTTCGGATTCATCCGCCAAACGACGTTTGCGTTTTATTTGCGTTTTATTTGCGAGCCGATTGCGTTTTAAATGCGTGTCAAATGCGTCAATATTTCGACAATGCTGTCCAAGAGAAAACACGGTTTTCAAGGGGATTCATAAACGCCTTTTTTTGAAACTGCACCCTGCTGCGAGAGTATTTATCTTTCATTACAGTGGCGTACAAGGGTAAATAAATCAATATAAAATCAGTACGTAATATTGCATTATACCTACATTTATTTTCCCACTATTGCTTCTTTTGGAGCTGGACTGTTTTATATCGAAAGCGTTTTGAAAATTACCTATTGTTGAGCCTATTATATACCATCATCATCAATACTATCGACCGAGGGTACTTGATGGAGTTTGAATTTAAATTCTAATTGATTTAAGTTTTGTACTATTATTATTTATTAATACAATAAAAAAAGATTATAAGTTAATACACGAAGAAAGGGTAAAAACCTTATTATCTAGATACCTACTTAGTAAAGGATTAAGTACAAAAACATAATATTTTGAATAATTTGAATATTTGCAGTATTCTAAAAACCTGTTGTAAATACTATTAATACATTCGGTAGGTAAGCAGTTTTACAAAATATAATAAAAAGTTGTGACACAGCACAGCTATGAGAAGAAGTATTTCACGAGAAGAAAGGCTCGCCATATCTATACGGTAAACTAAACTATTATTATTTCTTTTGTAGTATGTACTTATTTAATTAATTTTTTTATTAGTTGACACTGTCATCTTCTATAGATACACTAAAATGGAAACGGGTACTAATAATAATATATTGAAGTGAGAATAATGAATACCCACCTACTACTATTGATAGGTATGTGCTTGTGTACTTGTATCGGTACAAGTATATTTATATTAATTATTGTTTTTTTGTTATAATATATTAGTTGCGATTAATTGACAATAAAATTTTGATAATTTATCTATTTAGCCGCTACAGTACCATATTATTCAATTACATATTCAAAAAAAGTTGGTAGTTATGAATTCAAAACACCTTTCATAAAAAATAGATTGAAATATTAGTAGGTACACTAACACGAAATTACCTGATATAGTCTCATTACAATAGCTATCTTTTTAATATGTAGCTATTGAATTCTAAGCAATAATATTCTATTGGAAATATGAACAGATTTTAAGGGGAGATATTTCAAATGTTTATGAATAATATGTTTTAAATGTTTATTTAATAAAAGATGCAATAGGTATAATAATATATTACATTGTTCTAACAAATTATATACAAAAAACCTATAAAATATTTTAATTAAATTATATCTGTTTTCCCCATTGCATTAACGCCACTGTGAAATTCTTGATGACACTAATTAAGAAAGAAGGAAGATTTTTTTAATTTTTTCGGACTAAAGTAATAAATTATGTCATACAATATGTGCCTTATTGTGTTCGCCAACTTATAGCTATTATGGATATTAGTACTTTTTGTTTTCACCGTTAGTGTTATTATGTTAGAATTTATTTATTGCACTATCCGAAGAATTAAAAAAACCTTTTTTTTGTCGCCAGTGGCGAACTAAGATAAATAAAATATAAAAATATAATATGTAAACATTACCTACATAATTATTAAGTATTTCTTTTTTACCATTTTACCTATATTTATTTTTTCCACTATTGCTTGATTTGGAATAGAATTCTGTTATATTAAATCGAAAGCGTTTTTTAATTTGATGATATTTTCATAGTGTAGAAATTATTTTTAATGACTTTCATGCGGATTTTTGTTAGCTATACGCAAATGCAGACATAGTCCAAATAAGCATTAATCATTCAAGTGAATCTTTCTGGTTGCAAACAATTCATCATGACTTCGACAACAATAACAATACAGAACATGATAAAACAGAACAGCCAGGTTTTCTCCAGGTGTTCTGTTTTGTCATGTTCTGTTTTGTCACTGTCCTGTTTTGTCATGGAACCGACTGAGATTTAACATTATTCATATTATTATATATGACAATGTGCTAGGTGCAGATTGCGTAGGCTTAAACCTTTACATTATACCCAAGTTTTTAATGAAAAATACCCACTCATCCGGTCATGAGTTTGTCATTGGTAAATAAAATTTATTAGGCCTTTCTGAACATAATTATGTGGTTAATCAGTAATATTTCTTAATACGCGCCCCCATAAATTTCAGCTTTCAAAAGTTCGGTCCTGGCCTAAATGGGAAGATTTAAAAGAACATGTGGTAGGTAGTATATTCATGGCACGTATTGTATGACATAATTAATTACTCCATTGCTTCAGTGGCGTTCATGCAATGTAGAGCAACAGATATAATTTAATTAAAATATTTTATAGATTTTACTGTAGCGGGTGAATAGATAAATTATCTAAATTTTGTTATCAATTAATCGCAAATAATATATTATAACACGAAAACAATAATTAATATAAATATACATGTACCTACACAAGTACACAGGAACATACCTATCGATAGTAGTAGGAAGGTATTCATTATTCTCACTTCAATATGTTATTATTGGCACCCGTTTCCATTTTAGTGTATCTATAGAAGATAAAAGTGTCAACTAATAAAAAAAATAATTAAAGAAGTACATACTTACTACAAAATAAATAATAATGGTTTAGTTTACCTTATAGTTATGGTGAGCCTTCACGCTTAAAAACAGATTAAATTTAATAAAAATATTTTATAGATTCGATACCTACATAAAGATTCTACTACTAAAAAGGAGGCATGATTCTATTAAAGATACATACTTATTTAATATCGAATATAACCAAATGCATACCTACTTGTATTCTTCCCAAAAGAATGGTGTTATTTTAAATATGTATTTCATATAATATGAATAGGTAGGTGGGTAATTCAATACGTATCTATAGGTACTTATATAAATATTTTCGGTATAGGTATATAGGTATTCATCAAAAATTATTTAAATTTGCATATTACGAACTATACCTTAACATTGTTTATTCGTTTTTTTTTTATTTAGTGAGTAGTTACAGTTGGTGACATCTCTCATTAGTTAATATTATTAAACTCCCAACATATTGCACAACGAGAAAACTATTGTTTACGAGAAATGACATTTTAATACGCTTACCTACCGAATGTATTAATCGTATTTACAACGGGTTTTTTTAGAAACACTGCAAATATTCAAATTATTCAAAATATTATGTTTTTATACTTCATCATTTACTTAGTAGGTATCTAGGTAATAAGGTTTTTACCCTTTCTTCGTGTATTAACTTATAATCTTTTTTTATTGTATTAATAAATAATAATAGTACAAAACTTAAATCAATTAGAATTTAAATTCAAATTCCATCAAGTACCCTCGGTTGATAGTATTGATGATGGTATACCTACTAATATTTCAATCTATTTTTTATGAAAGGTGTTTTGAATTCATAACTACCAACTTTTTTTGAATATGTAATTGAATAATATGGTACTGTAGCGGCTAAATAGATAAATTATCAAAATTTTATTGTCAATTAATCGCAACTAATATATTATAACAAAAAAACAATAATTAATATAAATATACTTGTACCGATACAAGTACACAAGCACATACCTATCAATAGTAGTAGGTGGGTATTCATTATTCTCACTTCAATATATTATTATTAGTACCCGTTTCCATTTTAGTGTATCTATAGAAGATGACAGTGTCAACTAATAAAAAAATTAATTAAATAAGTACATACTACAAAATAAATAATAATAGTTTAGTTTACCGTATAGATATGGCGAGCCTTTCTTCTCGTGAAATACTTCTTCTCATAGCTGTGCTGTGTCACAACTTTTTATTATATTTTGTAAAACTGCTTACCTACCGAATGTATTAATAGTATTTACAACAGGTTTTTAGAATACTGCAAATATTCAAATTATTCAAAATATTATGTTTTTGTACTTAATCCTTTACTTAGTAGGTATCTAGGTAATAAGGTTTTTACCCTTTCTTCGTGTATTAACTTATAATCTTTTTTTATTGTATTAATAAATAATAATAGTACAAAACTTAAATCAATTAGAATTTAAATTCAAACTCCATCAAGTACCCTCGGTTGATAGTATTGATGATGGTATACCTACTAATATTTCAATCTATTTTTTATGAAAGGTGTTTTGAATTCATAACTACCAACTTTTTTTGAATATGTAATTGAATAATATGGTACTGTAGCGGCTAAATAGATAAATTATCTAAATTTTATTGTCAATTAATCGCAACTAATATATTATAACAAAAAAACAATAATTAATATAAATATACTTGTACCGATACAAGTACACAAGCACATACCTATCAATAGTAGTAGGTGGGTATTCATTATTCTCACTTCAATATATTATTATTAGTACCCGTTTCCATTTTAGTGTATCTATAGAAGATGACAGTGTCAACTAATAAAAAAATTAATTAAATAAGTACATACTACAAAATAAATAATAATAGTTTAGTTTACCGTATAGATATGGCGAGCCTTTCTTCTCGTGAAATACTTCTTCTCATAGCTGTGCTGTGTCACAACTTTTTATTATATTTTGTAAAACTGCTTACCTACCGAATGTATTAATAGTATTTACAACAGGTTTTTAGAATACTGCAAATATTCAAATTATTCAAAATATTATGTTTTTGTACTTAATCCTTTACTTAGTAGGTATCTAGGTAATAAGGTTTTTACCCTTTCTTCGTGTATTAACTTATAATCTTTTTTTATTGTATTAATAAATAATAATAGTACAAAACTTAAATCAATTAGAATTTAAATTCAAACTCCATCAAGTACCCTCGGTTGATAGTATTGATGATGGTATACCTACTAATATTTCAATCTATTTTTTATGAAAGGTGTTTTGAATTCATAACTACCAACTTTTTTTGAATATGTAATTGAATAATATGGTACTGTAGCGGCTAAATAGATAAATTATCTAAATTTTATTGTCAATTAATCGCAACTAATATATTATAACAAAAAAACAATAATTAATATAAATATACTTGTACCGATACAAGTACACAAGCACATACCTATCAATAGTAGTAGGTGGGTATTCATTATTCTCACTTCAATATATTATTATTAGTACCCGTTTCCATTTTAGTGTATCTATAGAAGATGACAGTGTCAACTAATAAAAAAATTAATTAAATAAGTACATACTACAAAATAAATAATAATAGTTTAGTTTACCGTATAGATATGGCGAGCCTTTCTTCTCGTGAAATACTTCTTCTCATAGCTGTGCTGTGTCACAACTTTTTATTATATTTTGTAAAACTGCTTACCTACCGAATGTATTAATAGTATTTACAACAGGTTTTTAGAATACTGCAAATATTCAAATTATTCAAAATATTATGTTTTTGTACTTAATCCTTTACTTAGTAGGTATCTAGGTAATAAGGTTTTTACCCTTTCTTCGTGTATTAACTTATAATCTTTTTTTATTGTATTAATAAATAATAATAGTACAAAACTTAAATCAATTAGAATTTAAATTCAAACTCCATCAAGTACCCTCGGTTGATAGTATTGATGATGGTATACCTACTAATATTTCAATCTATTTTTTATGAAAGGTGTTTTGAATTCATAACTACCAACTTTTTTTGAATATGTAATTGAATAATATGGTACTGTAGCGGCTAAATAGATAAATTATCTAAATTTTATTGTCAATTAATCGCAACTAATATATTATAACAAAAAAACAATAATTAATATAAATATACTTGTACCGATACAAGTACACAAGCACATACCTATCAATAGTAGTAGGTGGGTATTCATTATTCTCACTTCAATATATTATTATTAGTACCCGTTTCCATTTTAGTGTATCTATAGAAGATGACAGTGTCAACTAATAAAAAAATTAATTAAATAAGTACATACTACAAAATAAATAATAATAGTTTAGTTTACCGTATAGATATGGCAAGCCTTTCTTCTCGTGAAATACTTCTTCTCATAGCTGTGCTGTGTCACAACTTTTTATTATATTTTGTAAAACTGCTTACCTACCGAATGTATTAATAGTATTTACAACAGGTTTTTAGAATACTGCAAATATTTAAATTATTCAAAATATTATGTTTTTGTACTTAATCCTTTACTTAGTAGGTATCTAGGTAATAAGGTTTTTACCCTTTCTTCGTGTATTAACTTATAATCTTTTTTTATTGTATTAATAAATAATAATAGTACAAAACTTAAATCAATTAGAATTTAAATTCAAACTCCATCAAGTACCCTCGGTCGATAGTATTGATGATGATGGTATATAATAGGCTCAACAATAGGTAATTTTCAAAACGCTTTCGATATAAAACAGTCCAGCTCCAAAAGAAGCAATAGTGGGAAAATAAATGTAGGTATAATGCAATATTACGTACTGATTTTATATTGATTTATTTACCCTTGTACGCCACTGTAATGAAAGATAAATACTCTCGCAGCAGGGTGCAGTTTCAAAAAAAGGCGTTTATGAATCCCCTTGAAAACCGTGTTTTCTCTTGGAAAGCATTGTCGAAATATTGACGCATTTGACACGCATTTAAAACGCAATCGGCTCGCAAATAAAACGCAAATAAAACGCAAACGTCGTTTGGCGGATGAATCCGAAACTTCGCTTTGCCGTGTGCGCGCAGCCTAAGGCTGTAAGCTTCTACGCCCTTACAATGCTAATTCAATTTTTTTTTCATTTTTTAACTCTTAAATAAAGATTTCTTCTAAATTGCAGACTGCAGTATGAAAGCATGCCTAAGAGAAAGTCAGTTGGATAACGCCACGGATAGTATCCATACAACCTCAAGTAAAGGAGTCTCAAGAGTTTCTTCTGTACCCTCTCCACCATAAAACCATACTTTAACTGATGCGGTGCCCAAACAATAGACCCACTCTCAAGTTTTTCTTCGAAGTAAAGAATTAACTAAAAGTTTTAATACCGTAACATCTGAAAAGACCCGGGAAGTACGCATGACGAAGCCCAACATTTTAAGCACTTTGTTACAAATGGTAACTATATGGCTAATAAATATCAGTTTACTCTCAAACGTAATGCCAAGATCCCTTACAGATGATATTCGTGACAGAACTCTGCCATGCATCGAGTATTGGAAAAAAAAACACTTTTGAGGCTTTGGTAAACGATAAAACATTGCATTTATCAATATTGAATTCTAGTTTGTTACGCCTGCCCCAATTTAATATATTATCTATATCAAGCTGAAGCTGACGACAATCGTCCAAGGTGACAACTTCCAAAAAGAGTTTCAAGTCATCAGCGAACAACAAAAACATAGCATTTTTAATTAACAATGCCATGTCATTTATAAAAATCGTGAACAGCAACGGCCCTAAGTTTGAGCCCTGGGGGACACCAGAAAATGTGTAAAAGGTCTGTGACTGATAAAGGCCGTGCGATACGTATTGTTGGCGTTTCCTAAAATAACTCCCGAATAGCTTCAAAAATCGATCCGATAATCTAATAAGTTGAAGTTTTTCCATCAGGATGTCATGATCGACTTTGTCAAATGCTTTCGAGAAGTTATTGTAAGTAAGAATTTTAGTTTGTTACGCCTGCCCCAATCTAATATATTATCTATATCAAGTTGGAGCTGACGACAATAGTCCAAGGTGACAACTACGTTTATATGACAATTTATTCTCTAAATCAAGAACTTGTCTTTTTAAAAGCGTAATTTTATTTGTATTTTTGACAGGTATTTATATATCTAAGAATTACTATCTAATACAGTGAGGTGTGAAGTGGGCAAGCTTAGCATTATTAACGTATTTATAAATATTTTTTACCACGTTTTTATTAGCTCGTATTCTTGTTTATCCGGTACAGATTTTTTCTTGTGTGTCCAGTATATTTTTTTTCTTGTTTTTCCAAGATTTGTATTGGACGATTGAAGATTTTTAACTAACTTCCTGACCAACTAAATATTTGAAACTTTTAGAATATATAAGAACACGACGACAATGCAATATTTTAATACTTTTAGCCATTTTTAAGCAGAATTGAATTCATTTTCAGTTAATTATGTTTTGTATGGAAAGTTATTTTGTCGGTTGCTAAGGGGGTCCTAGCAACTAAATTATTAATATATACGTACGTTACTATGGAAATCAACATGAAATGTCAAAATGACATTTCAGTATTCTCTATTTATTCAGTATTTCTATCAAGTACAGTAAAAAGTTTTGATTAATACATATAATTGTCAAGTTTATATACTACAACAGAAAATTTAAAAACGTGATAAGTATATCAAACGTTCTCTTTATCTTATAATTATTACACGTTTATGCAATATGAATACCAAAATTTGAAATATTCACTGTATAAATTTTATTTTTCATTATCAAATAGTAAATGTCACACGACACCACATTATTTGCTCCCGTATGGAGTTGTTCCGGGCAGCTAGTAATAATCACTAGAGTTAATTGCAATTTGAAGTTTGACATGCCCTCTAAAATTAGGCATAATGCTAATTTATTTGTGCTTAATGTGCATGTTCTATAATATCGGATAATCTTGATTTTTTTTCTAGAATATATTATTCATATAATAGACACGTCATAATCTGTTGTTAACTTTAAATACTTAAACTATTGAATTATCAACTTTTGGCCGTAACCCCACATTATATAAATTTATCAGGAAAACGTATGGTGAGACAATAAATTATTAAGACTTACTTTATTCATGATGATCGATTTTTTGTTTGATATTCGTGTACAAATATAAGAATTTATTTTTGGCAATCAGTTAACACGTATCTGTATTGCAAACAGCGGCACACAAGTATATATGATATATATTTTTTTGCCTGTACTTATATGAAAATTGGTATAATTTTGTGATCTGTAAAAGGATTATATAGGTAATCGTGCACTATAATTATTTGCAAATTATCACTAATTTATTTCAATAACAGAATATCGCCGAATAATTTAGGCATATGATATAGTAACAACCAATACTAGATAACTACAACAATATTCAATAGAAAGATTTTTAACAATCATTACAAATATTGGGGGAAAATAATGTCATAATTTATTTTATGTAATATAACTACAATTGAAAATAGGGCCTTGTAAATAGTTGAAATTACTTGCCAAGTCGTAGATAATGGGTTAATGCTTCACTTACATAACATAATATTATCCTATACACAATGGATGCAATTTTTCATGCATTGGTAATAATAACATAATTAATCTAATTTATATTTTTTCAAACACGTTATTGGCAGTCATCTAAAACCCCAAATTGTACGCCTACGATGGCTGAGTGATCGTGGGGCCTGAGTTCAAATCCCGGCAACAGGTAAATTCACATGTTGTTTTTCAATGTTTGTTGTTTCAACTAGCATTGCCAATTTAGCGTTTTTCTAGCCAGATTTAACAGGCTAGCTTTCTAGCTTGCATAAAACGCATCTGGCTTGTGGTATTTTTACTACCATTTTTTGATCCCTCCAACACCTTTCAATGTGCGCAAAATACGCTAGATAATTAGTTTTTTTTATAGTCATGCGCATCAAATGTCTCACTCTCAGATACATACTTAATGTAGATAATTCGGTAGGTACCTATTTTAATAGCGTGAGAAATAAAACAATAGCTTCATAGTGAAATGGTATCATTTTATAATTTAATGTATGTTTAAAAAGGGTGTTGACTTCGTTCTTGGTAGAATAAGTAAATTTACTTGCAATTTTATCTTACAAAATCTGGCGTTTTTCCCTGCCACCTTGTTTTCGTACCCCATCTGACATGTTTTCGTCGACGACGATTTGTACCGATAGTATGGATTAGATTGAGAAAGTGGTTAACATCAATTGCTCGTGAAAAAAATCTGTTTACAATCTTTACTTTGTGGAGGTCCATTTGATCGACTTACCATCAAACAAGGTAAGCCTAATCACACATTGAAAATTGTCTTGATTGGGGTAAAAGTCATAAATCAAAACTGAGCGTAACATGCGAGGACAATGACGTCACACGGCAAGCCAAAATGAATGACGAAGTGTGACTTTTCGGGATTATACCTGCGCTGCATATCGGGTGAAAATAGTTGCACGTGACTCTAGCTAGAGTTTAGCTATTTTTTCTAAATAAAAGGTTGCAATCATGCGGTATGCGGTAGTAGATTTAATTACATGCGTTTTGTAAATGCCATTGATATACCACTGGATAATATGCTTCCTAAAATGACGCCCGATTTTCAGCGACTCGGCCAGTGTTAAAACTTACTGTTTTAATATCAGCGGACTTAACTCGATATAAACTCACCTAATATTTGTCTTGAAAATGACCTGGCAATAATTATGAGTAAGCCCGATCTAGCTTGCATCTTACTCTAACTAATAGTCAGCGTATGACGACTTGCTCTGTCCGCTCAGATATGAATTTTTGGTAGCTTGCAAGCTTTGGGTTGCAGACACCCTTAGGGTCACTATTCCAAGAACGCAAATTTAGTTTTACAGCCAAGGCAATACGGGTGAAATTCGGAAATCCATGTTAACGATCTTAACGCATTATACCTGTAAGGAAATATTATAAGACGATATTCGTAATATCTTTTTTTTTCTTTTGTGGTACATTTTTAAAATGACACTTGTATGGGAACTCCTCATCTAGTAGTATATCAATGGTAAATGCCAACAAAATCACATCAACATATTCGACATGTTGCAGTCAAGATGAGTTTAGATATAAGAACCGGCTAATGTGCATCAGCTACAGCATCATGATCAGCAGCCATCTTCAATGTATGTCTAAATAAAGGTCTCTTTATGTAAATGAAAATGAATTGTATTTATCCATATAAATATTATAGGTACATAAACAACAGTTAGATTTAAATGCGCATTCCTTTACTTACATCTCAACTTATCACTCTACCGCTGCTACCTTACCAATTTACCTACTTGTGATAAATAACAATTGTTGCTAGAGGAGAGAAGTGAATCTACCAAATTGGCTGCAATAATGTAGTCGTGAATCGTGATTATAATATTGTCATATACGTTCAGTTAGTCAATCGTGAAGACGACAATTATTATCTATTTTCGTTGTAGCAGGTGAACAGCTGATGTAGTTAGTTTATTGTAAAACTGTGCATTTTATGATACTTTAAAAATAGTTGCGGGTAATATCTTAAACAAATTTCACAATGAATGTAAATTATGTGTATCTACTTTATTATTTTTTTATAAAAAAATATGTTTTTAAAATAAACATAAAAAATCTTCATAAAACTATAAATTTATCATAAATCTTTTCTGTATTGTAGACAATATTTAATAAACTAAATTTTAATAATAAACATGATCACAAAATAAGATAGGATT
Organism: Rhyacophila brunnea; assembly: GCF_057557595.1. Lineage (NCBI taxonomy): Eukaryota > Metazoa > Arthropoda > Insecta > Trichoptera > Rhyacophilidae > Rhyacophila > Rhyacophila brunnea. The sequence goes on along the minus strand of NW_028232816.1, from coordinate 8,399,004 downwards.
CTTTAACGAATTCACATTTTGTATTTTTTTTAATTGTAAGGTTATCTTTGACTTCAAATAAAAAATATATTTCTTTTATTTATTTTTTGGATACCTACGAATTTAATAATCAAAATACTTTAAAGTGTAAATACTCGAAAAAAATCTCAATTATTTTTTGCCATGTTTTATTATTACGTGTTTTGTATTGTGACCTATTTGAAGGAAGATAATTTTATTAATTAGATATTTTAATTAAATTTATAGGTACAATAGAAAGTAAACACCACTGGACGAAAAGATGTTTAATACAAGGTCAAGAATCTCTTTTAAAGTTACAAACTTTGACGATTTGATGTCTGATGATAACTTCAACCGGTAAGCCTCAAATGATTGCCCCTTGTATTTTTTTTATAATGAAAATGAAAATGTTATCACTTTTATTTTTATAATACGCATAGGTACGTAAATTATTTGGCCAAAAATCAATAGATGTCTCTATTTTAAAATTTTAAGTTTGTAATCAATAAAAGATATACTTACATTATAATATTGATATCACTTACTCTTGAGAAAATTTATAACAATTTTTATACATAACAGTAATTAATTATTGTAATACTATTAGTCAAGAATATTGATTTTAAATTATAGACTAGATAACCAATTTGTAATAATATATAATTTCGATATAATTAAATACTTCAGAATTATAAAAAAAAAACTTTTAGCATTAACAGTCCATTTAATTATATGGCCAGTCACATAACCATCATTTAGGTGTATCCAACCTAAGCTCTCTCATCACAGTTAAGGCGAAGTCTTCACTGAGCCTTTTTTAAAGAGGCACCTAGCGGAAAAATACGAAGCTTGCAATTTGAGACATTTTTTTGATAATTTACAATTTCAACTGTATTAATGAATAAATATGTATCTGAAAACATTAAAAATAAAAATATTTTTTATTTTAAGTCAAAGACAAACTTACAATTGTAAAAAATGTAATAAAATGTGAATTTGTTCTATTGGTCCGCACCCTATTATTACATATATGTTATGGTCATATTTATTATTAAAATTTAGTTTATTAAGTTTTCTAAGCATCACTTAAGCGATTTTTGACATTTTCATAGTTTTAATATTTTTTATATCTATTTTAAAAAACATCGATTTTTATAAAATATATAAATGTGTATAACTTGAAATCCTTTTTATTTATACCAAATCAATTATTTTTATAAATATAAATAAAATATTTATATTAATATAAATCCACATTACCATAAACACCATAAATACACATTGCAAATAGAGCGATCTAAAAGTAAAAGCGACAAAAAGAGACATACCTACACTATTGCGAGAAAGAGATATGAAAATGAAAGTAAGGGGTGAGATCAAGATAGCACTATGACTAATGTAGATTGTAAGAATGTATAGAAATAGTTGTGTATTATAATTATTACATTTTGATGGCTTTTTGATCATTTTATAGATAAAAAAATACTAAATAACGATGATGAAAGCTTTCTTATATAAATATAATATAATGAGTAATATTTTCAATCTCTTACGGTAACCCAAGGTGACTTCACCAGAGCAAACGAAATTCATGAGCATCGTAAAGAGAAGGTTAATCACTTAATTAGGCTAATTTCATGAGATATTAATTTTAATAACAACCAAAAAAACAATTACTTAAAGGTACAACCGAAAAATTTTCGGGGATCTCTAATAAAATAATTTCCTTAAAATGTGAGCTTAGAAAATTATGCATAGTGCTAGTATTCAGTAATAACTTATCAATATCAATACTCGTACATGCTGTGATGTGGCAGCTATTTTGAAGATAGTAAAATAATATATTAAAAAATCTAATTTGACTACAATGATAATGATGACAAATTGTAATAAATATTTAAATGACACAAAAAAATATTGGCAATAAGCCGTTTATTTGTATAAGTACTTAGGTAACACAGTTAAATTAAACAAATTAAACTTAAAACTATTCAGGGTTACATTGACTCAAAGTTTAATATGTTTTATTTCACATAATACAATAAAAATGTATGTTAGTATACAACAAAAAATAGTGTTAGGTCAGGCATTCTTCACCACTACTATCAAGGTAATAAAATTGGTTATACTAGGCCACTGGTGTACATCCTGCAGCCTTCCATGACAATTAGTTAGGTATATATGGTTTTCAGAAGAATAGGTATAGTTAAATATTTTTATTTGTTAATTATACAGATTAAAATACATTGCACGGCAATAGAAACACTTGACATACACTATAATGTAGAGATATGTTGTCCTTGCTGTTGATGGTGCGCGGCCCATATAACGATGAAATTGAGTAAATTTTTCAATTATTGAAGAAATAAACAGCACTTTTGAACTGTCTGTTTATTAATTTGCATGTATTATATATTTATATTATTTTTTATTCTAAGTACTTAGACGTATTTTCACTAAATTCATGATAATATTTATTAATAATGGCAGTTAACGTTAAAAAGTAACTAAATACAATAGAGAAAATATTTTCCTGTTTTCCCTGCGAGCAATTACAAAATTGGTATAATTATTGTCTCTATTAATAAAAAGGTTCTACATAACTATAGTAGAGTTATCAAAAATGATATGGGTAGGTTCTATATAAATTAAAACATTTTCAATTTTATTTCAAGTTTATCCCTCGTGGCTGTGACTTTCTGAGCTACTGCTTCCGTGGTGGTGGTGATGATGATGTCCCCCGTACCCCCCATGTCCATGTCCACCATAACCTCCATATCCCCCATGTCCATATCCACCATAGCCTCCGTATCCCCCTTGTCCATATCCTCCATATCCTTGATTTCCGAAATATCTCTGTGCTGTTTCTGCTGGCACCAAGTCATCTTGCTCTTTTTCTACCCCAACTGTAACAATAACATTATTTTTTTATATGTGTTACTTACATAAATAATACCTAATGAATTTGGATAGTAACTAAAAATATAACCTCCACTCTTGTAGCTTCAAATACTTCTTGTTTTGAAAATCGTCTTTCTACTACAAAATAAATAATGTGTTCGATTTATATGTAATATTAAATTAAAGTCCAGGTCACAAACTATACTACATTTTATAATTATAGGAAGCAGTAAAGTTGTACCAGGCAGCTAGTTATTTATTCTATTCCATAGAGAGTCCACAGTTAATTAAAATCCATTGCATGGGAAAAAATATTCGCCAGACTTGTGTAGGGTTATCAAATTAGTTCTATAGATTTTTAAAACGTCTAGGCAGCCATTTTTTTCTGATTTCCACCAACATTTAAATTTGTTTTCAGTATCATATTTAGTCCCACGATGGCCGCGTGGTTTAAGCATCGGCCTATAGTGTTATGAGTCCCAGGTTCGAGATGTTGATAAATTCCACCTACGTGAGAATTAGTAATAGGTGGGCGTTGTTTTATGCATGTTTAAAATAGTTAGCTCCACTAAGCTCATTCGACGTGCTTAAATGCTTTATAATTTTTGTACATATTTTCTTTTTATAATGTTTTTATAATATGTACTGGATATATGTCTTTCTTCTTTACACTGTTTTAATACTTTGTCATTGTTTTTTTAAATGTCGTGTTGTGAACGTCTTAAATTTATAATTTGTAATCATATCACGATATCCACTATATACGAGAACGCATATATATATATATATATATAATGTAAGAAGAATGCACTATTTTCTTATCTAAACTTAATCACAGATGATAATAATACAAAATATAATAATTCTTACCAGAGTTTAATAATTTTGTCAATCTCTCGACTTCATCAGCAGGGGCTGCAGATGCCATCGCCAAGACTCCAATAAATACGAATAAAAATGCCAAAAACTGTTGAATAAAAAGAAAAGTTAAATTAAATACACTTATAACATAATATGTAACCATATCCTGATAGTTTTATATAAACTACAATATTATAAGTGATCGTAATTGGAACGATTTACTTATTTATAATAAAACCGTATTTATTTAACTAGTATGTTAAAAATAACCACATTAATTAGCTAGAAGTGCCAAATAAGTTATATCGAATGTTTATCTTGATTTCTACAGAAATAATTTAATTATTAGCATTCCACACAATAATGCTACTAATATTTCAAACTATTTTTTGCACGTATTTAACTTCGACATAATCAAACTGGTCACATTAATTATAAACGATATCAATGGCGACGAAAGGACTGACTTGACTGTGATTTTTTCTTTTAAAAATTGTGAAAAATAAAACTTATTAACATAAATATTATAAAAGCTCATTTTTAGTATTTATATTTTATTAATAACCATAGTGTACGTTTAAAAATCGCAGACATCGTTTTAATTGGATTTTTTTAAGCTACTGATCATTTGATTTCGGATTTGTGTCACGTATATAATAATAATATATACATTTTTTAATATACACAATTTTATATTGTGTCAGTTTTTTAAATGTCACCGTTGTTGTATGTAGCAGGTATTCGTCAATAATATTAATACATAATGTTGTAATTATTTTATTATGTTTTCTATTTATAAATTTACTAAGTATTTATTTTTAACAAAGAAAAAATATTATTGAAAAAACGAGAATCTAAAGCACTCACCCGGAAAGTGAGATCGAGTCCCGCTAGGTCGATCTTGTTTTATAGATTTTTTTCTAATACTCATGTATGTTTCTGAGGATTTTTAAATTAGTATTTATTACCACGTTTTTCTTAGCTCGTATTCTTGTTTGTCCGGTGGTTGTTTATTCAGCACAAATCTTGCAATCGATTTTCAAGTAACTTTCCGACTAGCTAGGCATTAGAAACTTTTAGAATATACCAGAACACGATGCAAATGCATTCTTTTAATACTTTTAGCCATCTTTAAGGGGGAGACGCATGCCAGCAGAGAACCTAGAGGAAATATACGAAGCTTGCAATTTGAGATTTTTTTTTGATAATTTACAATTTCAACTGTATTATTTCATAAATATGTATCCGAAAACATTAAAAAGATTTTTTATTTTTTTTAAACTTAAAGATAAACTTAAAATTGTAAAAAAATGTAATAAAATGTGAATTCGTTGCAGGGTCAAATCTTAATATTGCATTATATTTTATGGTCATAATTATCACTAAAATTTAGTTTATTAAGTTTAAGATTTTATGTGGTGTAGATTTTTGACTAATTCATCGTTTTAATATTTTTTATATATATTTTAAAAAACATCGATTTTTATAAAAATATAAATGTGTGTAACTTGAAATCCTTTTTATTTATATCAACTCGAGTTTCAATATTGTGACCATGCCTGAAATAAAATTTGATATAAATAAAAAGAATTTCAAGTTATACACATTTATATTAATATCGAAAAAATATTAAAACGAAGAATTAGTCAAAAATCTAACCCACATAAAATCTTAAACCTAATAAACTAAATTTTAATAATAAATATGGCCATAAAATATAATGTAATAATAAAATTTGACCCTGCAACGAATTCACATTTTACTAAATTTTTTTACAATTGCCAGTTTATCTTTAAATTAAAAAAAAAATTAAAAATCTTTTTAGTGTTTTCAAATACATATTTATTAATTACTACAGTTGAAATTGTAAATTAATAAAAAAAATCTCAAATTGCAAGCTTCGTGTTTTTCCGTTAGGTGCCTCTTTACGCCTCTGATAGTATAAGCATCCCCCTTAAGTAGAATTGAATTCATGTTCAGTTAATTCTGTTTTGTATGAAAAGTTATTTCGGAAGAAATCCGTAAAAAGTAACATACTATTATTCGTTGCTAAGGAGGTAGTCCTATCAACTAAATTATTAATATATACGTACGTTACTATGGAAATCAAAATAAAATTTCAGTATTCTATATGTATTTATTTGTTGCAAAAAATGATTTGTTGACAATTGCCTTATTTGTCCTAAATTATTATAAATAATGAACATCAGGTATGATGAATCTCATAAAACTTTTCACTGTATTGAAAGGGAAGTTACTTTTAATAATTCATAGAATTTTCATGTTTATATGATTCAACAGAAATTTTAAAAACGTGGTATATAAAAAGTTCTTTTTATCTTGTAAATATTTTTATAATAAAGTGTGTAACATTCTGAGACCTTCTGTATATTTAGTATTGAATAAAAAAAAATATAATTTCATTACTCATAATTAGTACAAGAACGACGGTAATCAAATTTTACTGGCGTCAGAATGATGTATATTGCGATTAAATTAGTAATTATTAGTAATGTCATTTTTCTTAATTGATCACAAACCAGACTGACTCCTGATTAGTGGAATTTAAAGTACCTCAGCGCATTTATTATATACACAAAACTGCTTGTAACCGCTACGGCAGCTATCTAGGGTAGGTTTGTATCGAGATATTAGCACTTATTGTAACAATTACGATAAGCTAGTTGTAATTGTTACAATAAGTGCTTTATTTCAACAGCACATCTCTTGGCTATGCTAAATTTTAGATCGCACTTGTCGTTGATCGTTGACTACTTAGACGGCTAACTTATTGGAATTGTTACAATAAATGATAATACTTCGATACAAACCTACCCTAGATAGCTGCCGTAGCGGCCGAAAGCAGTGTTGTATATAGAATAGATGCGCTGGTGTAAGGTTAAGTAATGTAAATATAAGAAATAGTTCGAATGATTCATAAATGAGTGGATTGCTTAGAAGCGAAAGCACTTACTCGTAAAGTGAAAGATGTGAGTTCAAGACCCACTTTGTCAAAAAAAAAAAAATCTAAAAAATGTTTGTTTTTGAGGTTTTTATAAATTGTGTTTCTTTTTAAAAACGAAATAATTATACGAATTTAAAGTTAAGATAATTACTTTTTATTTACCACATTTAAATAGCATGCTAATTATATCGAATGGGCACATAATCGTTACGCGCTGTATAAACGTTAAGAAGCCGCTCCAATATGTAGTCTTAATTACCACTGATAACATGAGGAGTATACCTTGTAACTGACAATAACCTTTTGGAATCTTTGGAGATATCTAATATACTAAATATTTTGAGAAGCACATATTACATATTAATTCCAATTATACTTCTGAACAATATTTATATAAGAATGTATCAAATTATAATGGATTTAAATTCAAATTCCATCAAGTACCTTCGGTCGATAGTATTAATATAATAGTGTATCAAACTGAGTTGCCATCACGAATTTATCGGTTATTATACAAACGTATATAATATCATTTAATTTTATGGTTTCATTAATTTAATATCTGTGCAAGATTCCACCAGTTTATGTTTCTTTTTTAAGTGATAGTTAAATAATCTTTTAAAGCTAGTCATAAAATTAAAAAAAAAAAAAAATGTATACTATTTGAATGCAAACTGATCCAATGACTATTTGCGTAATCGACTTTAAGCTTGAAACTTGTTTGACCAAATGTATTTGACCTTTACCTACCTTGCAACTAAGGGCAACACAGAATGAAAACACCAATACCAGTATTTCTGTATTTCGTATTGAATACCGGTATTGATGAAATTTTTGGAAAAAATACTTATACCAATAAATATACCTAGATATAAAAATCTCTTTAAAATATTAACATATAAATCTTTAAAAAAAATTACAAGATATAAAGAACTTTTTATAGACAACACCCACGGTGGCCGCGCGGCTTAAGCGTTGGACTATCACGGCGTGGGTCCCAGGTTCGAATCCTGGGTCTGGCAAGTACACAATATATTGTTTTTCGATTTGTGTGTGAGTCAGGGTATGGACCTTATAGGTTGAGCAAGTGGCTGACATCCATTTCTCGTAAAAAAACAAAATCTGTCAATACAAAACCTCTACTCTGTGGAGGCCCATGTGATCCTATTAGGATTGCACATGGTCGGATTATCCTATTTTATATACAACGTTTTTAAATTTTCTGTTGAATTATTATGCTCAATATGCTCAAACTTGTACTTGATATGAAGTGAATAAAAACAAACAAATATAGAATACTGAAATGTCATTTTGACATTTCATTTTTATTTCTATAGTAACGCACGTATATATTAATAATTTAGTTGCTAAGACCACCCCCTTAGCAACCAATAATAGTCTTTTACTTTTTACGGAGTTTTCTGAAATAACTTTCCATACAAAACAGAATTAACTGAAAATGAATTCAATTCTGCTTAAAGATGGCAAAAAGTATTAAAAGAATGCATTGGCATCGTGCTCTGATATATTCTAAAAGTTTCAAATGTCTAGCTAGTCGGAAAGTTAGTTAAAAATTGATTGCAAGATTTGTACTGGACAAACAACCACCGGACAAACAAGAATACGAGTTAATAAAAACGTTGTAAAATAGGTAAAGGTAGAGATGCTGATGTTTACAAATACCTAGTAGTTGAACTATTGGCACTTTCTTCTTTGAATGATCTTTCAATAAATTTATATTATGAAGTGTTCTTAGATGTGTATGTACCTCACTGGTAATTCCACCTAATGTTTTATTAGTTAATTGAATTTTTTTACATTTAGAAAATATTTATTTACTTTTATTTTTTATTTACCTCGAGTAAGGAAGAATACGGGATAAATAATTTAAACACGTGTCAAGAATACGTCTAGGTACATCGAATACTAACAACTGCTCTCGGTTAATGCATAGACGCTCATTTAATATTGGTTTATTGCACGTATATAAATGCGTGGTTCATTTTCGTAGGACACTCACACATTCAAAATCCTTTGTCAAAATTTACTGTATTGGTTTATGGGCTATCGGAATTCTATGTATTATCTGTTCTGTGGATTATATACTAAAAAATAATATTACAAGATTATACCCGTTGTTCTTCCATCGCGATTTTTTTTAAATATCCACTTTTTTTTCTATTCAACAGTAAATTAAAAAAATATTTTGATTTTTATAAACTTAGTTATTAATCAAATGTCAAGTATAAGGAAAATATTTACATAATAAACAAATTATCAACAACTTTCCAAGGTTATTAATAATTTATTGTACCTGATAAATAATAATAAATAATATTAATAATCTAGCATTTTAATAACATATTTATATTATTAAGAATGTGTTTTCAAAACAATAATATACTATTTTTTTTGCAATAAAATAAAAACTCCAATTGGTAAAAAAAAACTATGTGCCTACTTGTTAACTTTAAAAATGAAAACATTTTTTTCTGACGGTCAAAATCAAGGTTAACTGCTATCAGTATAATATTATTATTGTATAGATCGGATAATAGAATTGCGATGTAAAAGGTCACCGTGTGTTAACGTTCATATATAGTTTTGACAGCTTTAGTAGATATACATAATATACACGCGTTTTTAAGGGGTCTTCTAATGCTAGTTACTCAACAAATAGGATGTGAGATATTTTTTTAATTTCTAAGAAATATTGTTCGCTCTGTTAGTTGGAGACGCATTTAAAAAATGATTTTTTCATTAGATGTTTTTTTAAATTATGTACATATTATGTTCAGTATATTATATAATGTTACATTCTAAAATCTTGTGTCTTATTCGTTGAATAGAAAAAATAGTTTATTAAAATTATTGCAAGTATCAGTACGTTATAAAAACTAAACAATGGAGTAATCCGCGACGTCGGTTAGTAATTAAGGAAATAATTGATACCTGTCTTAATTTAATATACTAAAACCGATAGCCAACATTATAACGCAAATCGATAAGCATTTCATGTAATAACTAAGAGTTAAAATTGTCGTGATTCAATAAAATTCCCGTAGCTTAATTGGTAAAGCATACTGGTACGAATCCAACAGATACAGGTTCAAGTCCCGTCGGGTGTCGTATTTAAATGATTTTTCTAGTGTTTAGACTGTAGATGTATGAGATATTTTAAAATTATGTATATTCAGTATGAAGAATGTTACATTCTGAAAACTTGTGACTTATTCGTTGAATAAAAGAAATTGTTTAATAAAATTAGAGATAGGAGCTATATAATCGTCCTGAATAACAACACAGTATTGCAACAGGTAGTGTAAAAATTCAAAGGCCATCTTGCAGGTATGCTATTAGCAATGGTGTCCGACAAGGCGACACGATCTCACCCAAATTATTCATCGCTACTCCAAGATTTGTTAAGGTAACTTGACTGGGAGATTAGTGGAATCGCCAATAATATAAAATATCTTAAGCGCCTGCCTTTGTAAATGACCCATAATACCTTCAAAATAGGATGCAGGAGCTTGCAAATGAAAGCCACAAAGCAGGTTTAAATTAAATGTCTCCAAGACAAAAATAATGACAAAATCAATAGCACTCAAGTCGAGCCGGTCAATAACTACGACTATTTTGGACAACAAATTTCAATTATTGACGGTGGAATGTATGATTGCTTGCAAAACGGAACTGACTTGGAGCGATTTTGGGCGCCTGAATAGTATCTTAAAAAGTGACTTCCGGTTGTGTCTTAAGCGGAAATCGTCTTTCGCGGTCTTCGACCAATATGTACTACCAACGCTTACGTATGCATGTGAGACATGGACTCTTAATGTATGAGAAATCAAAAAATTACGAGTACCGCAATGTGCCATGGAAAGGGGGCATAACGCGTAAAGAAACCAATGGATAAGGAAACAGACAAGACATGTCGCTCGGCGAGTGGACAACCCGAGGACAAATGTCTTCATTGCAGTGGCCACTAAGGGGCACTAAACACCTACAGAGATGCCCTAAGCATGCTGGATAGACGAACTCATACAGTTAGATGGATGTACGTGGCAGCAAAAAATTAGGGACCAATAAAAGTGGAGGGAACTATGGGAGGCCTTTATCTAACAGTAAATTGACCCTTGCTTACGTTGACAAGGATATTGAGGTACTGATCTGGGGGCAAAAAGATTACGTGGCATATGAAAATGCAGACTGAATTGGCCACGTGGAAAGTATTCTGAATGAGTTAACAGCAAAACGGGCTATGGAGTAATCCATATATGAAGTCACTTCCTAAAAGAAAGAGATGGGGTCTGAGACAATCTGATTATTTGTGATGAAAAGGAAGGGTGACTTGTAAAATTTGTTCAATATTAAGTTATTCCAGGAAGACATTATTCTGAAATCAATCAAGACAATAATTTCGAACGTAGTAGAAGTAAACAAACATGACGTAATTTAAAAAGAAGGTTTTAATGTAGCAGTGAGACTGGTTACTTGCTTCCTATAACTATACAAGTGGGTCGCGGGAAGAAGAAAAGTTTGGGAGCCAATGATCTTTCGACAGCTTTACCACTGTTACACTACACACGCAATTTTATCTGCAGCAGCGCGCTTGTCATTTTTTTCTGGCGTAGAAGAGCTTAATACAAAATGTATATGACTACTAGACCTACTAGATAGGGATAACGAACTTATGACACGCGGGAAAAGCTCGAATTCTATATTAAAACGTTTAGTGGATGTTATTGAGACTCAAACTCACATCTGTAACTTTCCGGGGAGTGCTTTCGCTTCTTAGTTATCGATTCATCAATGATTCAAGCGGTCTTATAACTAGGTAATTTTAAATTGCAGTTGATAGTTCAAATTCCACCAATCAGGAAGGAATCTGCTTTGTATTTTATAAAATACAATCACTGCTGACCTTTTAATAACTTTTAATTACCTATTAATTACCACCTTTAAATAACACGTTAATTATATCTTATGGCCAAGTACTCCAAACGTGCGAGTCGCAGTGTTAGCACTAAATGAGTTAAGGTAAATGATATTACTAGCTTAGTCGTTAACAGACGGCCGGCGCTAGCCAAATTTTATAATAGAAATTCTTGTACTTTATTTTTTCATTATTTATTTTTTTGTAAAAAAGAATCTAATATTACCTAATCTAATATATTATTATTATTTTGAATATTATATCATAATATAATATTCAAAATTTCATAAAAAAATATATTCTTAGTTCTTAATTACTGCCATAATTTAACACGATAGGGACCGGTACCTATCTACCCTTAAGAAGTATTTACAACTGGTACAAAAATTTTAATTGTGTTTAGATAGTCTGAGGGAAGGAGCAATTCCCTAAAGTACTTCCATACTGTATGTAGAGTTATGTAAACATTAATAAAATTGCAGGATAAAAAAATTAAAAAATTTTTTTTTAATGAAGTTCTACCACATAAATACCAATGTAATTCAATTGAATATATTTAATTATTTTTTTGTTAGATATTATTAGACATACTATAACATCACGTATTTCACCAAAGCGTTAACAAAAAGCAATATACACGGTATACTCTAATCTAAATTGCATTATTTAACTTTATAAAAGTTGATACATAATATATTAATATAAGATAATTTTTATCAAGCTCTTCTATTTATATTAAATATTTTTGACATAAATGATTTTTAAACGAAACGGTTATAATCAATAATTACAAAACACATTCTATATGAGTAAACATTACCTTCTATAATAACAATAATATAATACAATACACTGTCTTAATATGCATATTGTCACCTCAATCCTACAACTAGATAACTTGATTTTCACTGTTTTTAAAATAGCTTCATGATAAAACCAGGTAAGTCAGAAGTTAATGGGAACTGTATTAATTTTGTGTTTTAAAATATTAAAATAACTTAAAAACCATAAATGCATCAAATAAATAAAATAGTATATCATAATAATTTAATTGTTTCCAATTAGAAAAGAACAATTTTCCATTTTTATTTTAAATAATAATGATAGCCTAGATTTATGTTAATCAAGTAAAGTTTAAATTTCATTTTGCCAACAATGGCCAAATCAGAGTTTTCTAGTTGTAGTATTGAGGTGACGATATAATTTAAATAAAGAAAACTAGTTACTTCTGCGGGTCTATTCTATACACAAGGCGACTATCGACCGCTTAAGTGATAAAGTTATAGTATTTATTATATTTGTATTGAGGTATTATAATTATTCTTACAATAAGTAAGCCGTCTAAATAGTCAAAACTGTCTATCTCGCTCTAAATTTTATCACAGCCAAGAGAGGTGCTGTTAAAGTATAGCACTTATTGCAACAATTACAAGCAATTTATTGTAATTGTTACAATAAGTGCTAATACTTTGATACAAACTTAGGTACCCTAAGTTTGATAATAGGTATTTATCACTTTATCACTTCTGCAGTCGATAAGACGTATAGAATAGACCCACTGGTTACAAATTTAATGTAAGTATTTTAATATTCTTTTTAAAAATCATTATTAAAATACGTTTGCTTTCTTTTAGTGGTAATTATAATACCAAACAAATTAACCAATTTTACAGACCTTATTCATTGTGGATTATTAACTGCGGCTGTTTCTTTAAAAAAATTACTTCAATTTATCAAAACACTAAACAACGATATATTGCAGCTGTGGTTTGCTTACAAATAACGCAAGAGTATTTTCCACACACTTTTATAATCAAACTGGTTTGTTGTTTTTTTCCCTAGTAGTTCAAATACAATAATTATTGTAAGTAGGCACAGACTACGTTATATAATCTATCCTCCAAAATTGTTTATTTTTATTAAGAAACATCAACTTAGCAAAAAAAAATGACAGGTATGGAAATCAGTTTTCGATTTCGTTTCTAATTACTTATCCACCTTCGCCTTTTAATATTGAATGAAACGATAAATCGTTTTCGTCCTTAAAATAATGATCCTTGACCGGCCGTCAAGTATCGCATCTTTTCATAGAAATTTAATATTATGCGATGTAGCCAAAATATTCCACAGTTTTACGAGTGCAATATTAATTTATTTCTCTCTCTGATTTCAAATTTAAAATGCGTTAACACGAACATGTCTCGTCGTTAATTTTCTACAAACACGTATCTCAATTTTTGTCAGTTTTGAGTTGTTTGATGTAAAAAATTCAGAATTTGAATACGCACATATTCCACTAACACGTATCTCAAAATATACTTTATATCATAATAGAATTAAGCAATAACAAGAAACTCGTATCACAATAAAAGACTATTATAAATATAAACTATTATAAACTTGAGTTACGTGTTTGTACGTATACAGAATACCGAACTCCGATAGATGATTATACTGAAGTTCTTTCCCGTAAGTAAAGATACGTGTTTTTTGTAATAATGTGGCATCTCAGAGTATAGCAACGTTCGTGCATACGGATCGCTTTGGCAAATCGAAAAGAAACTGGTCAATCTTGTCACTGGAGGTGTTTTAGCACGTTGAGCAACATTCGATGCGTTGAAATAAACTTGTTGACCAATGTTGCCAAATGCAGAGCAGTGGGATGACATTCATGAATGGGGAATGAGAAAATACGCCAAATCGCTTCATTGCAGCTCACATATCTCGATAGTGCGTGATTTTATCGTTAGTATTGGGAGTTTCAACGCCAAAAACCGCCATATCGCTGCCATTGGTGACATATTTGCGATGTATTATTTGATAGACTTCACTAAATTGCAATACTCCACGTTGTAATGCGCCTTGATTTTTTTGGAAAGAAGTGGCGAATACGGAACAATCCAAGTGTTGTCGACCACGATATTGTTTTCCTTCACTTTCATTGTGATAGTTCCACCGTTATCATCGGGTGATCGACGCCGATACAGTGGATAACCATCGTTGGCAGTGATACGTCTCCGCCGTCAAACTTCATGGATAACGCTTGGAACACTTGCCGTCAACCATGCATGGTGATTGGGGGGGGGGGGGGGGTTTATGGCGCCACATAGTTCGTGAATCATGTTAGTAATTACAACATCATGCAGGTCTGGATCGGTTTCGGGATCAGGAATCTCGGGCACATATGATGTCATCTATTTGGTCTGGTTGAATTCTTTCGACTAACCAAATAAGAATGTGTGCATGCGGCAAGCCTCGTTTTTTCCATTCAATCGAATACATCCAGCATCGACTATCGACGCGATGCTTAACAATGTAGTTCATCAGCGACAGGATTTTTTGTTTGAAGACACGTGCGGTAATGTCGTGCCGATCACTTGATGTTTGTCCGGGGAGCAGCAGTTGAACAATTTTTATCCATTTCAGATTGCACGTAAAGGTGATGAATAGATCTGGACGACCGTAATGACAAAGATATGTCATTGCATCTTGTGCATATTCGTGCATATGATGCGGGCTGCCAATGTACGTCGCCGCTAGAATAATCAATCGATAAACATTAGCTGCAGTGCTCGAAATGGAAAATTTCACGAACAGGAACGCTGTATAATTTTCCGAAACTAAGTACTTATGCTAATCTTTTCTTTACGTACGTACTTTTGATATAAAAATGCAACAATAAACTTTAAACTTCTTACGTGGATCTATATTGGGCAGGTTGGTAAGGATTGTCAGCGCCGCAGGCGAAATAATCTTGTTTAAACAAAGTATACCGTCAAAAATTGTTTTTTCTTTATTCTTACTTTATCTACCACTATAACCAGTGCATGATACCTCTACCACCACTCGTCACTGATTATAACTTATATTACTGTCTCATTTTGGATAGATAAGTTTGTAATTAATTAGTCATAACAAACAACATATCCACATAAGTACCTTATAGATTCAAATTAAAAATTTATTTACGTACTTATAGAAAATTTTACGAATTCCATTTAAATACGAGCACAGAATATCAAACATCAAGAAATAGTATTAAAATAGTGTTTAAAAAATAAAGAAATAGTATTAGAAAAAACAGTAAGTGCCTACCTATACTAAGAATTTATAAAACAATGTTCACATAAACTCGTTCTCACGCAGGTGGAATATACGATTATCCGAAGCGATTTGGTTGAATATAGTTATTTCCTGCCCAATTATCATTAGCAATTATTGCACCTTGGCAGAACAAACAACTTAGATTATCAAAAAAGTTATAAAATAATATATAATAAAATCAATACTAAGTACCAATAATGGCAGAGTTCTCATTTGTACTGGGTAGATATAAGTTGGAAAAAAGTACGTAACCTAAATACTTAGTTCTCTTTTAACTTTCAGAATACAGTATGTAAGCATACGTCTTGAGAAATCAATCGGATAAAACCATGGATAGTATCCACTATCCACACAGCTTTAAAGGATTCTCAAAGATTTATTTTGAACCTTCTCCACTATAAGGGGGCATAAGGCCGTACCTGCATCTAATAAAAGTTCAAGTCATCCAAACAACGTAAACATAGCATTATTTGTAATTAAATTACCAATGGTGTGTCATTTTCATTTATATAAGATTAAACATGACGAAAGGTGAAACTCAGGTTGCTAAGCGCGATTCTTATAAAATAATATAAAATTGTCATTAATTAGTACCTACTATATTCAACATTATAAGGACTAATATTGTATTGTATGCATGTTATGTTACAATGGTGATGCTTTGGTTACCATTATTGTAATATACATCTACCACCGTATTTATTTAATAATCTATGACTAACACCACCTAAAATAATTAGATGTCCGCACTCGACACATAGGTACCTAATTTTTTAGTACCTACTTATTCTAAACGATTCAATCTATGTTGTTTGTCCTTCCCTACTCACATTATTATTGCCATGGAAATGATAATAGGTATCTACATACAATACAGATATTATGATAGTCGTACATTTTTATTGAAAGATATTCCTATTTTTTTTAAAAACAAATTTACAAACAAAAATTAAGTAAAAGTTCTCTACACACTACCAATGTATTATTTCTATTATTTTTAAAGTAATAATAATTGTAACACAATAGGAACGTCCCAAATAAATAAACTCTGCAGAAGGCTATTCAATATTTTTTCTGCCCAAACCGTCAATGGCCCAAACACATTTTTGTAGAAAACTTCATTCAATATTTATTGTAAAAATTGGGGTTTACGACTTATCATAAATATTTTTTTAACACGAGTCAAGTTGTTGAGATGATAATAATTATTGAATCACAGAACAGATGTTGCCACTGTATTGTCCACCGGAAAGAATTCCTAATGTTTTAGCAGATTTACACGAAGTACCTACTACGTAATTAAGCCTTCATTATTTTTATAAATATCCACAAAATTATCAAATTGTGCGTGTGGCCAGAATTATCTTAAATCAGTTTGGATACCAGCGACAATAGTATATAGGTATATATTATGTAATAATATAATTATGTAAAAATTGCGAATTTGTATCCCACAGGAAAGTACTTATTAAAAACGATAATTGTAAGGGTGATTATCCACCTAGTGTTACGAATAAAAAGCGAATTTAACATAATAGACTTTTTAAAATATTATATTATAAAGCCTATTATAAGGACAGTATTCATCCACAGGTAATTAATAAATAAATGTCAAAGGTTAAAAATCCTCCTCCTGTAAAATAGTATTTTGGTTAATTCTTTTGGCTAATACACCGACGATAATTATAAAGGTATTCGTATCGCCTGCTGAGAATTTTAACCAACTTTTAAGAGAACAAATTGTTATTAAAAAATATGTTCAACACAAAGTTAAAATTAAAACACAAAACTTACCAGAAGCAACAAAATTCACTTACAAAAAAGTATACTCATCATGACCTATGGCAAATAAATGAATGAATGTAGTAGTTATATCACAAGATTTATTGTACTATAGTCGCAATTCAACAATAATGTAAATTACAAAACAAATGTTAACATCGTAAAAATAGGGGTTTACGACACGTCATAAACTTTTTTTAAACAAAAGTCAATTGTTGAGATGAATACCATCTGTTGCCATTTCAATGGTTATTGGAGTGAATTCCTAATGTTATGTGGTTTTAGCAGATTTACACGAATTACCTACTACTTTATTATACCTTCATTAATTTTCTTCATAAATTTTGTTTTTGCGATTTTATCCGATGTTTTAATAGTTATTCTGCTATTCGGGGTATAGACAAATCCAACAAATTAAAGATCATAAAAATCGGTCTACCTTTTTTTAAATTATAAATGGTGTAACTAACCCGACTTATAATTCATATATATATAGATTTTGTCGGTGAGATCAAAGTAAGTGATGTTTCCAAAATTTTATCGACAACGTGTTAACATTCAAATAGTTTTCAAAATGTCTATGTAAATAATTGTTTAATTAAATCTTCTCTCACCTTTTTATATCATTGCTAGATGAAAACCTTTCCACCTTTATCCTCGACATTCTTGACCACAAGCTTTTGCAATACTTTGGCGTCATTTGAAGCTTTTTGCATTCCTTCTGTCAGTGGATGCGGTATTATTTTTCAGATAATATGATTTGATCTATGTTTACATAATATATTTTATATTCTAGATCAGGATTCATTACCATGCACTTTACGGTTATGCCTATTTTGTTTTTAACATTAACCGAAAACCGAAACAAAAAGTTTTTGTGCCTCCTGTAAAATTTGATTTGTGTGGATTACGTCATTTTTCCTTTCTAAAGTTCAATTCAACATTGATTGAGATCGATTAGAAAGGTAATAATATTATGTACCTACACGCTGTCGTGAATTAAAGGGATGACAACACTAAAAAAATCAATAAGGTTTTCCAATTGACCGATATTAAGCATTTATATATAACATTTATAAACGTCACGAAACCCATAATATGAAATATGTACTGAGGTAATTAAGACAAGAAAATTATTATGTATAACTAAAAGTGTCCATATACATTTTATTTATTAAACATATTTTTTTATCCCACTACTCTCTCGCGTCTCATTGAATTAATTGTTTTATTTGTTTTATGTTTCTTTATGAAATACCACAACAGACCGTGAAGCCCAATAATAGTGGTAAAACTCCCAGGCTTGAGGAATTTACACATTAGATTATGTAAATTTAATATATTTTGACCTCACCGGGAATCGAACTCAGAACTCCGGGATGGAAGGCCAGCGCAGCCTTGCGCACTGCACCACGAGCCGCCAAATTTAAATTTAAATTGAGACATCTAGCAGAATATTTAATAATTTAATTGTCAACTATTACATTTCCAAAAAAAAATACACGCTTCTCTGTATAAATTATGTGTATTATGTGCTTTTAAAAATATTTCAATAATCTTTCAGTGACATCTATAAAATATTTTTTAATACTTTTCTTACAATTATTATAAAAGTAAGGCTTCGTATTCAATAAAAAATATTTTGATCACGGAAAACAACTTTAACCTTTAGTATTATAAAATTGTTTTGATAGATACTAATTATTACGTAGTCGTTATTATGTTATAAAATTATTTGTATTATAATTATACAGTAATTTCAACTTCGAAACAGAATGATAGATAATAATTATTGACATCTAGGAGCTGATATTATTATTACATTTATTAAACCTTTGGCTGCTATGATGGTTTTTAAAAATCCCTGCAAGGACTGCTACTAAACGACCTACCTATATTATGTATTATTGATTTTGTGAGAACGGATTATTATTTTATCACTGAGCGTGTTGAATTGAATAGATTGCATGAAAATTTACCAATAAGTAGAAACGAAGAAAGGTGAATCTACATTCTCTATTCACACAATATGCTCTTTATGTTATATTTATATAATATCTTATTTGAGACGTCTAATTACAAAAAGCGACAAGTCCACAATTCGATATTTGCGGGAAACAACGTTTTTATGTTTCAAGCTTCAATTATTTGTTTTAACATGAGATTATTTTTTCCGTTGTATTCTATGTCAAAATTAGAACTAAATGTCAATTTGTTTCAGCCGATAAACTCTTGAATGTAATAAATATAAGCAAAATAAAATTGAACGTAGCGCTACTTGAACCTCACTTTTTAATTTATCCTGCATAATGGTTTAAATACACTCTATGACGATCGGTCATAAATATGTCGAAAAGCCCGTTTCTTATGTTGGCGTCCTGTGTCACAGGGTGTCACAGAGTGTAAATACGATGCCATAGCTGCCATACAATATGTATGTATAATGTATCGGAATGGCATAGATTTGATCATAGACACTAAATCGCTCTTAGCATAAATGTACCCGATCGTCATATAGTCTATTTGAACCTTAAAGCACATATTTCCGTGGCACTGTCATGAGTTTACCGGATGCTACAGCATGGGAGACGCCATTTCCAATATTGAACGTTCCCTTATTTGGTGACTTTAACACGCGCGAAATCACCCAAGCTTTAAATAATAATATGAAACACGGACTTGGCGCTTTTTGTAATAAATCGAGACTTAAAATATTTTTTTTCGTAGGGTTTTGTCGCGTTTTGAAATTTATAGATCAAAACATATTGTGTAAAATTATGCAAAGAATACGTGCGTATTTTTTTCGCGATTTTCACCAAATGCGCCAACACAAGTTTTGTCATTAACAGCAAACCAATTGAACGTGTGCTCCATTATAAATATTAAGGTACATGGTTTAATGAGAAATGGAACCAGGAAATAAATAACTAGAATTGAGATCGCAAAGAGTGCCTTTCTCAAAATAAGACACCTTCTTAGCAATCGAGACCATAACCTTGGTCTGAGACTGCGTACGGGACGTTGTTATGTTCTCTCATTTTTTTCTATGGAATGGAAGTATGGATACTAAACCAAGAGATATCACGGAGAGTTGAAGCTTTCGAGATTTTTATATATAAACGCATCCTCACATTTCTTGGACTGACCGGATGATAAATGTTGATGTTCTCAATCAAATTATAAATGTTCGAGAAGTTCTGCGCAGTATCTGGTTGGGCAAATTATGGTGGCCCTCAATATTTTCTTCCCTTCTACCTCAAATCTTCAGTATTGTTGCAAGACCATACATTACGCAATTATGCACGTATCATGAACGGGTCCAGTGCAACCCACAATGTACCCACAATTCTATCCGAGTCGCATCGCATTGTAAACTCCGTTAATCAAACCACCTGTGTCCGTGTTTCCGGCACAGGGTATAAAAGTGTACCATGTGAGTGCTTACTATGACGTGAAGGTATGTCTCAGGGACCAGCTTCAGCCAGACCGCAGAGTATCTGGGCTACATTATGAAAGGATAAAACTACAACATTCCTTAAGGCTATACTTCAGCTGGGGCACGGTCTAAAACGATCGTGACTGCACGACGCGAAGATTGTGTAAACGACGCGTGCAGAACAAAACATAATTTTTGTCCTAAAAATTCAACATGCGTCCATTTAGTGTTATGTTTATTGTTCTATTTGTAATAATAATAATAATATATTCATTGATATGTTTTCTTTTTCAAGTAAATGGGTAACGTTTTTTAGTCATCTTTGCACGATTTAAGAATTAATTCTCCCGACGCAATCACAAAACAAATTGACGTTTTCACAGCTCGACTTTCGCTCTCCGATTAGCAGCCAGTCCGAAATTTCGTCGCATCTATAGTTGAAACTTATTTCCCGTTTCACTTAAGTATGCTCTTAAGTCATTGGACGCTGAAGACGCACCTGGCGCATAACGATCAGGCGGTTGATCGATGTAATTGGCATGCATTTTAAATATGATATTTAAAAAATACTTATCTACTCAGTAGTCAATATGTTAACTTGTCATCCAAGGAAAGATCAACGGTAAGCGCATCAAAGGACGACACCACATTTCATGGCTTAAGAACTTCCGTGGCTGCAGCTCCACTAAAAAAAGCTATGATCATCCTAATGGCGGCCGTTTGGTGACTGGTTTGTCAGTATAAATTGTCAAATAAAGTTTAAAATAAATTCCTGGGAGTATACTTCTGACCGGTATATTGATTAGATAATTACCAATAACCTCGGATTATTTACACTTGATTACGTTATTTTATGTATTGATTTACGACACTAAGTGGCCGTTAAGTGCTAGCAGGTAATTAATTGCATTTTTTAATGTCAATTCGAAGCTTTTACAGTACGACGTAGGGACATGGATTTTTATGACGTATAATCTTTAATTTACAATAAATAATTCATTTAACACGCGAATACATTTGTTAAAATATAATTAAATATGCAAATAAAACATAATGATAATGCAGTATAAAGTTTCGAAATTAATTATCCATATATAACCATATATAAATCATATATAAATCGTCTCGAAGCGGTACAAAAGCGTTACGATTTATCTAATTCTATTTCGACCACTGCAACTTTTATGGTACCATCTTTGGAAAGTCGACGTTCTATATCTGATCAATATTTTCTTTTTAAAATTATCAATGGTTTTGTTGACTCGCCAAACCTACTCGAAAGGGTGGGTTTCCATTGTCCATCAAGATTTAGGCGAAACCAAACTTTGTACCATATCAGTCGTAGCGGTTCTAATTATGCACAAAACTCTTTTGTTCGGCGCTCTTGTTTAAATTATAATTTGTATTTCTCCACCGTTTATCCTTTCAATAATTCACCTGTTTCATTTAAACGGGCTATCTCCAAAATTTTGTATAAATAGATATATAATATATAATTGATTTTTTTTATGTTACATTTTTTGTATATAATTTAATTATTTATTATTCTTCCTCATTTTTCTCTTGTAATTTTCTTATATAATTTCTTCATATTTATGCTATTCTTACTCTCTATCTTGTTAGGCTTAACTATATTATAATGTATACATGGAAACGTTGCTGGTTACAATAACTTTTCATTATTATATTTAAAAAAATTGTAATCAATATGTAACTGTTTGTTTTCTTAATAAATTTAAAAAATATATATATATATACATTGTAACGACGACAATGATTGTAGTTAGTAAACCTGGCTGGTATTATAAACAGCGATATACTGTTGGTTAGTATTCAAAAGGTTAAATTACTTATATGTTATAAACTGTAGGTAAAATAAATTTTCCTGTTTGTAAGTTGTATACATTTCTGTCAAATATATAAGTCGAACAGTAAACAATCAATTTTATTTATGTATTGTATAACCTTCTTGAGAAGCGGCCAACATCCATGCCGCACTGTATGTAGAGCTGATGATGATGTATTGTATACATACCACATTACCACAATATGCTGAAATCAAGATGATACTGGGAGAAATCACTCTCTCTTGAAAACGCTCTCTATAATGAGCCCGAATCAACGAGGAAAAAGGGATAAAAAAAACAAATACAAAAAAAAATAACCGTGCAAAGTCTCGAGCAAGGCATCACATGAGTCGCCGATAACAATTATTCACACACTGCATAACAAAAGGAGTTGTTGGTGACTGTTCAATGTGATTCGTCGCGTAATTGTTTTTAGTTATGTACTTTTGGGACGCTGAATGTGACATTAAAAATATTCTAACACCATAAATTTTTCATTTTTGCCATAACTTATCAATGTTTTTAACATAACACCCCTAAGTTTGACATCCCTCAAGTTTTGTTAAATACCAATCTCTTATTTCCATGAGATAGTAATGTATAAACTGAATATACTGGTTTTCGCAGGGTTTCATTGAATTGTAAAAACTAACCAACATCATCTGTAGATTGTAGCCTTATCTCAATGAAAAAAAAAGACGTATGACTGACATAGTTTAATGTGTACTGTTTATAGCGTATCTTAACAGCCTTCCTCCACCCTTCACCATTGATATTTAGAGCACTTCTTATGTTAACGAGTTATTAGAATGAAACATCATTATATTATCAGCATTGATATTTATTGTTTTTTTTTTAAATACATATTTTTATTCATATTTATATAATGAAGATAATAATATATAGGTACTTGAATTATAATTCTTTTTATTCTGTATATGTAAATATTGTGGTGATAAATAAATTCAATTGAATACAAAATATTTTAATCGATAGGTATTGTATAAATAATTATACAATATACCACTCATTGATACTCGTCTTTATATAAAAAAAATGAGAAAATTATATTTTATAAAGAAACAATTTTTAGATTCTAATAAATTAGTTTAAAAATAATGACTTAAATAAATTATCCACCCCAGCTTCCAGAAAAGCTTCCATATCCTCTACGTCCACCCCATCCTCCAAATCCTCCACCCCACCCTCCGTATCCTCCACCATATCCTCCGTATCCTCCACCATATCCCCCATATCCACCGCCATATCCACCATATCCGCCGCCATATCCCCCATATCCTCCTCCAAAACCTCCTGGGAATCCACCAAAGAACTGTTCAGCGGTCTTCAAATCATGCTCGGGTTCATCTTCTGGTTCAGCTAGAAACATTAAAGACATAAATGGTCAAAACCAGATAATTTTAACAAGAAGTTAGGACATACGTACATAATAATATGACCTCTTTTGTATTAGGTAGAAAAATTTACAACGATTCAAAAAATTTTTAATGTGGTGGAATTGACAGAAATATAATAATTACGACTCTAACTAAAATAATATGTTGGGGCTTTCACATCTATTTTTCAATATTTTTGCATATAATTTGACACACTTGTAAAAAAAAGTTCACTATCCTTGCAATAGTCATTAAGTAATTTTATTATTATTTGTATGTTTTCTTATTATCTATTTTTAATAATCAGAAACCAGTTATAACTGTTTGTTTACAAAACAATAACTAAACAGTTTTTTATAATAATATAACATAAGAATGTGTTTGTCTACCTTCATATTCTTATAAACAATTTTCGAGTAGCGCTTTTTAATTCAAGTGATTTAAAAAAGAAATACAAAATAATATTATAATATGTTTTTATTATTCTATATCCGCTTCTATGGAGACACATTCATTTTATTTTTAAGACTCTAGCGTAATGATATTTTTACAATGGTTAGTTTTTTGCGTGATAACCATGTGGCTCGGTTCTGACAGCGGTTTGATAGTTATTCAAAAAGACGCGGAAACTAAGCTTATGGCTTCAGTGTTAACACCGAAGTCGAAGAAGCAGTATGTTTTTGGATACATTATAAAAATAATAATAATAAATCAAAGAAAATGGTTCACCCGAATAAAGCATTTTTTCCCAACATATTTCCGTTGTTTTTATCACTCCAAATTAACACGCAATCAATTCTATAAACAACACGGTTATCTACAATAATAATTGGTAATACAGTGATAATTCCTAACACGGCGAAAATTTAAGTTGGTACGCATGTCGTATGAAATACGTTTCTCTTTTGCAGAGCTCGGTAAAGTTCGTGTATGCATATCTATTGGCTTTTCTACACAAAGCAAAGTTTTGTGTACAAACGTCAAACAATAATCAAACATAACCTACAATATTTGACAGTTCGCGGATAACTATACGTTGGGGCAGCGGCCGTGACGTAGGTAGTATTCATTTTTAAAAAAAGTCG
The DNA here is from genome assembly GCF_057557595.1 of Rhyacophila brunnea. Taxonomy (NCBI): domain Eukaryota; kingdom Metazoa; phylum Arthropoda; class Insecta; order Trichoptera; family Rhyacophilidae; genus Rhyacophila; species Rhyacophila brunnea. The sequence continues at coordinate 8,373,690 of NW_028232816.1, read as the reverse complement.
CATCTCAATAATTCTCAATAACGTGTGTTTTAAGAACTCTATCCCGCTCTAAAACAGCTATTAGACCGTGTTAAAACATATCATGTTTTAAAGTTATTTTCCCGTGATAATTATTAACCACCTGAATAATATATAGAGTGATGTCTTTATCGCATTTATTACTATTTTTTATTGCTTTTAGAGTTGAATAATATGTTAGATAGTTAAAATAACCTCACTAACTATGCGGTTTCCATGCCTTAACTGAACGCCCTGTAGGCATTCCATAGAAAAATAGCTGGAGGATTCTGAACGAAATCCATTTTGACAGTTGACTAGCCGATTGTTGTTCCGAGTAGACAAGACATTAGTGTGAAGGAATATAATAATATCGCGTCGTTAGTCCCAAGTTAGAATCCTGGGTCCGGAAAGTATACATATTGTTTTTCAATTTGACTATGAGTCAGAGTATGGACCTAATAGATTGAGCAAGTGAGTGATATCCATTTCTCGTAAAAACAAAATTTGTTAATATAAACCTCCACTCTGTGCAGGTCCATGTGATATTATTGGGATCGGATATGGTAAAAAAAGATCTTAGAACAAATTGGCTCCGCGCGAATCAGACCGCACGGTTTGCATCCGAGCGGAATCCGCCATTTCTGAACCAATCTTAATTCCTTTACAAAAATATCTTATAATTTTAAAACTATTTCTACGTCTTATTCTAGATATTGCCAGTACAAAAAAAATCTGCAAATATGATAATCTAAAAAACTCCTTTAATAAAAATAATGATATTTAAGTCTTGACAAGTCGACGTCTATTAAGGATGTATATTTTTTTTATAAAACGATACAATGTTACATAATAGTAAATAAATTAATATATTATACATACATAAGTGTTATTCAAATTTTACCAAAGTGATAAAATATGTCGACGGATATTACAGACATGACGTATTTTACTCAGAATATATTATTGTAAATAAAATAAACTAACCAGAACTAGTGGATTAAAATAATTTAATGCAAAATGTTTTATTGATTCTGGATAATATAATACAAGGAAAATATTTTTATTATTACAATTTTTTTTATTTTATAACATTATTTTTATATTAAAAAAATATTAAGTGGGTAGGTAGGTACTGAGTAGAATTCTGATACTTTTTTATTAAAGCTTATTCTAATGGATTTAAGTTGTTTACTATTATATTTAAATCGTTTTCGGCGAACCCGTTTTCGCCTTTCAGCATCTTCAGGCACTATGTGCACTCACCAAAAGGTAAATACACGCTGACAATGAATACAGTTAATTCAAACATACATATTAAATTAATACAATAAAGTAGATAAAGATTAAGTCAAGGATCACAATAAAAATAATATAACAAACAAATTATGATTATTTGAAGTGTTTGTAAAAGATCGTCAAGCCTCAATAATTGATCATTACATAATAATCAATTACACTACATTCTATTACTACATTCAAGAGGTGTAAAATCATCAATGGCAATGTATTGGGAATTTAATGGAGTTAACTAATGAGATTTCAGTTGTTATTTTTCAAAACTGGACATGTCCACTATTCACTCCTCAAGATAAATGAACTTTTCAAATAAAAACACAGAGCGAAAACACGCACGCGACAAAAACCAAACTGTCAGATTGTATGACAACATACTTGGTCACGTGACTCAATACAGTCCCGCCATTAGCTGAAAGTGACATGTCTCATTTCGAATGTCAACAACGTTGGACGTGTCCCTATTTGAATGTCAACCTACTTTTTGAAACCTCTTTTCAATATGAACTTGGTGTTTTGTGGCTATTTTTGAAAGTCAACAAAGTGTGTATGAGGTTATAGAATGATATTCCGATAATAACTCATTTTCAGCATATATGGGACATGTCCAGTTTTGAAAGTTAACCATGTATGTATGTGTGTATTTATCTTCGTTTTCAGTGTGTATTTACCTTTTGGTGAGTGCACATAGTGCCTGAAGATGCCGAAAGGCGAAACCCGGGTCGCAAAAAACGACTCAAGTGGAATAATGCAACATTTAAATCTATTAGAATTTAAATTCAAGTACCCTCGGTCGATAGTATTGATATTATAAGGCTTGTTCATATATCGACTATTTGTTAAAATAGTGGTATTTCTGACATCAAGTACAATCAATATGGCAAGCGATTCCTAATAAATTAAATAATAATTATAATATGTGTTTTTTTATATTTATCAATAATCATATCCTTGGTTTTTCGTACAAGGTGGTTTTTGTTAGTAAATTTGAACAATCACAAACACCAAGGCTTTGAGAAAATCATATAAATATATTGTGTCCTCGCCGGGAGTCGAACCCAGACCTCCCGGATGAAAGGCCAGCGCCTTCTGCATTGCACCAGAACCACCTTATTATATGTGGTTAATAAAATTAAATATATATTGACTTACCTTCGTTGAGTAGTTTTGTGAGTCTTTGAACTTCCTTGCTAGGCGCAGCGGAGGTTATAGCAAAAACTCCCACCAGCAGAAACAGAAACGTCAAAAACTGAAATAAATAAAAACGTATTGAAAAAATGTATCAATATTTTGAAATTATACATGATTCGATATTTCGAATATATTCGAACCTTTTTGAAAAAAATACGACGCCCGACGGGAACTGTAACCACTGGATTCGCACCAATGTGTTTTCCAATTAAGCTACGGGCAGCCTACTTAATTACGACAAATTATACTAGTTTTTACATGAAATTCTCATCAAATTTCATTAATATTGGATATTAGTCTTTGTGTATTGGCCCTAGTGACTGATACTTTTCGATGATCCCGGATTTTTTTTATTCTCAATTATTATACACGGATTAAATCTGACAAATATAATGAGTAGTTCCAAGAATATAATGCGATACATATTATATAAATACCATGAATGTTATGAATGTTCAAAAATCACTGGTTATGATGGATGACAAACCCATATTTAAATTTTGCTGGTTTATATGACAGTTTTACTTAATGATGTGATGTAATATCACAGAAAATTATTTACTATTTGTTTAATTCAAAAGATTTGAGAAGGTAACATTCCTTTATTGAATATACATAATTTAAAAATGCCTCAGATTTACACAGTAGAAATAATCTAAGTGTTTTCAAATTATGTATGTTTAATATATTTGACAAAATTGTCATACCTAAGATTTATAGCTACTACTAGAGCAGTTAATGACAAAATCGGATAGTTTGATTAAGGAGAGAATCTATAGGAAACACAATTTGAGGAGTAGCTAATTTCTAATCTGATACGTAGGTTTATAAATGAATTTCTCATAAGGTGTTAATCGGAAGGCTGTAATCTGTCTTCAACTATATTGTTTTGAATATAAATATCCTATTTTTTTAATTGACTCTAGGATCTGATGAGGATTTTTGCCGCCACCCAAAGATATGTTTCAAAAGTCTATGAAGCTATGTAACCACACACACAATATTGAAAATTAAATTTTCAACCTTTGAAAATAAAAGAAATATCAAGGACTGTTCAATACACATTTAATACAGTGTTCACTGTCATCACTTAGTGAACGTCTTGAATCAAACATTTATATTTTATAAAATAATACGAATAGTTGAATTAAAATTCAAATATAAGAAGAAAAAACTCTTTTAATGTCACATAAACAATTAATTGTCTAGTCCTAGTGCGTAGGTAGTATTAAGTCGACAGCAGTTTTATTTTTTAATATTATACACTAGACAGGTATGATTTTCATCTTTATTATTACCATATCAAGGACTAATGGTAAACGGAATTCAATTAACCTTGTCTGCTCATCCAAACGTATGAGTTTAGCACGTCATAAAAAATATATGTATTGAAAAGTAATATAATAATATTTTGTTAAATGTAATTATATTCAACAAGAAAAATTATTATTTACAAATTAAAAACAAGAATAAACAACAATATATTCAGGTATAATCTGTAAATAATAAATTATTTAAAAAAAATATATCGCAAACTGGTTATTCTTGTTTCTTCGGAAATAATAAAAAAAAACTGTATAATATTTCACTAAGTGTAAATAAAACTATAAGTAGAATTCGGACTGGAAAACTATTTTATAGTGACTGGTAATGTATAATATTAATATTAATATTGCGGATGTACCAAAATTAATTCACTGTTCAGTACCCAAATGAACACTAACGTTCGTTTAAAAAACTAAGCAATCGTTTCAATGCTAAACAACAATATATTATTATATACCTGCTAGAAAATAAATGCTAACTATGAACAGCAGACGGTCATCGTGACAATCGAATTCAAACTCAATACAACCGGTCCCGATGGTGTTGAAAAGTTATGCACTCTTTGGGTCCTGTATAATAGTTTAAAAATAGTCTAAATAGTTGAAAAAAAATCGTTACAAAAATGTGACCATTTTCATTTGCAATGGCATTACATTCGGAATATTTTACATTTTTTCACAAAACTCTTTTACCTATATTTCTACTTATATGTTGATATTATATTGAAAATTTTCACCCGCAGTGTGTTATAGATTAATTTTCTTTCATAATGTAATAATGATATTTATTTAATTGTAATTAATTCGATTTTGGTGTTCAATTATTATTATTAAAGGTAATTAATTTTGTGGATGTGTAAATAGATTAAGTTTATAACAATTTTTAGGTATAAATTTAATTTCATATTACATTTTTTTCACTTGTACTATTTTATATAATGTTTATTACATCTGGCAAATCAGCATTTCGTTGTTTCCATTGTAAAATTGTATGTCTACAAAAGTTATCAGGGGAGCATAAAAACAGTCAAAAAAGATTTTCATAATTTCAACGAAAATGCAATTTTTGTAAATTGTGTTACTTTGCGTGTGTGTAAAGGCGATTTTCGCGGTTTTAATTATGCAAAAATGTCAAAAACGCATATTTTGCAATTATACAATTTTGCAATGGAAACGACGATTTGTTGTTTACTTAATGTTCTCTACTGTTCTTTGTATAATCATTGTATAAATGATTAAACGTGGCGCATTGGCTAATAACTAGGATATTTCATTAAAGTGTTTTCTGAATTAATTAATAAATAAACAATATTTTATGGTCCAATCCTAAGAAGATCGTAATAATATGGGACTGCACAGAGTGGAACTTTTTATTAATATATTTTTGTTTTTACAAGAAATGGATATTAGCCACTTGTTCAAATTATTAGATCCATACTCTATAATACTACAAAATAAAAACGTTCTTCTATAAAAGCACAATTATTATATTTAAATAGATTCAATGTTTTTATATATATTATGCCCACATAATAGGGAAAGCAAATTATAAGTTTTCAAAACACACTATTTATTTAACACATTGACTATGCTGACTAGATATTTACTTTTTAATTACAACATTTAAATATAATGCTAATTATATCGCATGGCCACCTAATCGTTACGCGCTGGGCGCGTCTTTAGCGTCCAATGTCCAATTTAATTCGTCCAATGTAATTCGGGAAAAATCGTAGTGAAGGAATATAATAATGGTGGACGAAAAATGTCCCTAGGCCCAATACTAAGATAATAAAAACACTCATCTAGGGCATTAATTTAGGTTTTCAAGATCAGTGAATGTGTATTATTATTTTTAATTAAGATATAAGTAGGTAGATACATTTTATAACATTGCACTTTTTTGGCACTGTTAACTACACTGAAATGCCTCTTTGCCTGATAGCCTCGCATAAAATTAGATCAAATAATGATATTCACTTGTATTAATATAATTATGTAGTAATACATAAATAAATAAATATTATGTTAAAAAAGTATTTTTAGAATAATATATTACATAATTTTCATCCTGGTCTATAATCTGGTGAATTAATAGGTATCGTTAAAATCAATTCAATATGTACATACAATATTACTTAAAGAAAAGTACACTATAAAAACGTACAGATTAGAAAAAATATTTTACCAAACGGGACAATGCACAAGTATTTTTTTCTAATTGCTATATTTTTGGGTATTGCAAATTAAATATATTAAATAACAAATGCTTCATTGGTACCTAGGTAAATATTGTTTAGTAATCATTAAATAAAAAAATGGTTTAACTGAAAAATACTAAATAAAAATATATAAAATATTTAAGATTGTAGTATTATTAATTGAAAAACTTGAATAAATAAAAATATACTTTTTGCAATACATAATTTAAAAAAATATCCCACTTCCTTTTTATTAGTTTCCCATTTATAACCTTTTAAAAAGTGCATATATTATTTTAAATGCAAAAAAAAAAACTAACAAGGGATCGCAACTCTTAAAAAAACTCTTAAATTTTTTTTAATAAAATGATGTACAGGAAAAAATTATTAAAAAAAAAACTTAGTAATCCATACCTTATTCATTGTTGATAAAGTATCCTGATTTTATAACTTTTCTACTAAAACTGTATTTAAACTATGTTTTTAGACGGCTCATGTAAGAATAACCATCTTTAATTTTTTGTTAGCTTTTATAATATCCCAACCGGTTTATATTACGTTTTTTGGTAAACAATAAAAAAAACCCCAAATCAACTTTAATTTTAGATTTAGTTCACCATTTGGTGACTTTGGTGAAAAAAAAGTTTTAGAATCCAGAAATTACGACATTCGACATATATTATTTTGTAAATACATGACGTCTATAGAATATGTTAAAACTAAGGTGAGCCGCACATATAAAGCCATCTCAACTTCAATATATTGACGTCATTAAATTGATTTTGTTTTTATTTAGATATTTGTAAACCACAGCATGAAATGTTGCTTATGTGTGTAGTTCAATAAATCGCCGCTAACACTCATATATTCCATACTATTTAGAGCGTGTCAATCGCTTTTCAAGCTTATCCAAACGGCCGGCACTCATCAGCAGCGTCAATAATCGTGCTTTTAATAATTGAAACACAGTGCATTGTATTTTTAATTTAATTTAATAAAACACAATAATTTTTAAATGTCCCTCTGAGGCGGACAAAACTGGTCCAGATATTAAAAATTGCATTTTATTAAATTACATTAATAATTATTTGTTGTTTCTGATAACGGACGAAAATGCTTTTTATGTGAGAATGTAACAAGGTGTACGTAATTCTTGAATGTGATCAACTTAAACACGTATAAAAAAATATTTAATTTACAAAAGTATGTAACGTCTGTATAATAATATAGTACATTAAATTGTATCACCTAAAAGAAACGCGCATTCAACATTGTTAATATTTAAGAATATTCTGGCGGACTTCTGGCCATATCAGTTGCATTTAATGACCATCTTTCATTTGGCCATTCTTCCAATGGGAGTTTCCCCATATCCACCCGCCATGTATATGCAGCCGCGGTTTGTGCACAGTCACCTTCCATGACGCTATAAAGTGTCAGAATGAAAAAAATTTAGTGCCACACTTCCTTGTCCCGAAGCGATGTTGCACGGGACTGATGTAGCAACCATGCACCTTAGTGTTAAAGAAAGAGTTTTTGAAAATAAAAAGAATCTCGAATGCTCTGCCGTCATTTATCTTTAATGACATGAAGACAGTGTCCTCTGTACCCATTTACTGAAACTCTGCCGAAACAGAGGAGTCAGGAGTTGAAAGTGATGAATCTAAGGTGGGGTTAGAATTATTCCGTCTACCATATGACGCAGCAAATTTTTCGAATGCCTTAATGTTGGCCTTGGTTGATATCAAGTCAGCGTGACCAAACGTGCCCGTGTGTAGACGGACACTGGCAAACAGCTCCGCTCGGTCGGATCCCATCAACGGGCAATCCCAGAGGACGTGTTCAGCGTATTTATGGTCGTGCCCGCGTGTGCATTCCAGTCCATGTCCTAAGACGAAGTCACCATGGCCAGGAACTGGTTTTCCCAGTGTGTTGGTCTTAGTTGTCTCATCTGAAGCCTGCAGGACACATCTGGAAAAAACAGATACGTTTGTCATCCCTTGGTGGATGCCGACCATCATCAAGTCATAAACTAAATGTGCCTTTAAAGTCAAGCTTCCACATTTATATTTGTGGCTGCAATGAGTCCTAATATCGGCAAACCGTCCATCCGTCCGTCCAAATCTAATAATATTAATTTGCATTTTTTCTCACGATCTTAAAATAATATGCAAGACATAAGTGAATCATCAATACCACATCGTGTTACTCATCTCACATAGGAAGGCACTCTTAACTTTAAGTAATGTGAATTCAGTCAAAATACACCTGAGTGGATGTTAACCCCAGTCTTGGGTGACTGCTCCTGAGACATTCCCAGTCATAAATGAAATTGTATGCACAATTGCACATTGTTGAAATTATATGCACCAATTCACAATGAGTTGGACTGTTGCATATTACAGCGAAATCTCTGTTCACTTGAAAGTTGGTCAAAAAGTTGGTGTGAGTAAGCTTCTAGGATTCATCATGCGACAATCCAAACCATTCAAGAATCCAAATGTATTACGTACACTCTACGTCTCATTAGTGCGTAGCATTCTTGAATATGGGTCGATTATTTAGTGTCCTTATGAGGTTTCCTATAAGCTTATTTTAGAACGCATCCAGAAGAAATTTCTTCGATGTCTTTATTTTAAAACATTTAACTATTTTCCTTTCGATAATTTTTCAGATGATTATTTTCCGACTGCCTTTCTACAAGGCATGCATACTTTTCACTCTCTTGAATCTCGTCGGTCCTTTCTGCTTTTGAAACACTTTTGCCTGTTTTCGCGACGGATTGTTTCTAATCCTGGTGTCCTAATGAATTTGAATTTACATGCGCCTGTCAATTACCTACGTGATCGCAGCCATGATTTATTTTGGATTGGAATCGTTTCCTCGTGGCAAGCCTATCAGGCACCATTAGCGAGGGGTGCAAGATTAGTAAATGCGCTCCCTAAAGACATAGACATTTTGAATGATGTACTTTGCATTTTCTTTTTGAAACTGTATTTTTCTGTATAAAATTGTATGTTTTTTGTTTTCAAAAATTATATTTTTCTGTATTAAATTGTACTTAAGTATGTTTTGATTTATTTTGGTATTATTATTAATATTATATTTTTTTCTATATTCTCTTCTCTCTTGTGAGGGTAATGTTTGACTTATAATGTAAATCTCATGTTGTGTACGTCTTGAATTTAGATTTGTTATGTCCACAATGTTTTGTATTCTTAAATAAATAAAAAATATTAATACTTCAAACCAAATGTAGGGTCCCGTGATATGCCCGATTAAGACCGGATGTGGTGCAGAGCGATGGTGTTTGGCAGGCACATTAACTTAAATGTTGTTTGGTTTCATGATTCGGCTAATGTTGCATCCGTCGTATATGTGTGCAAAAGAAAGAATGTAACATTGTTGGCAGTTTCGATTTATGACTTTGCTTGTGCCGAATCGAATTCCAGTGTGCGTTGCGCCTTAGATAATAATAAAATCTAGTAATGCGAGGGTTAGTCAAAGATTAAAAGTGACCTTCTAGTTTAATAAATAAAGCAAATTCATATACGCTATCTCTCTCTTAATTCGTCATAATGTTTTTCAAGCAAGCCTGCATCAAAAAATATTTTTAAATAATTTTCGAAAAAAAATCTTCTTTTCATTGTGGCCCTATTAGTAGCCCACTGATAGTAGGATAGTTTAACATTAATAGTGTATTTAGTAATAGAAGTAAAACAATCACCAACACCCAATGCTTCTAGAAAATCACATAAATATGTTATGTGATTATTAATATAATGTATTATATATATTAGTGCTATGTTTTTTGTTTTCAAAATTTTATTTTTCTGTATAAAATTCTACTTATAATATGTTTTTCTATTATCATTATTTAGTTATATTCTCTAAATTATATTCTTTTCTTCTCTTTCGTGAGGGTAATATTTGTTATAATGTAAATCTCGTGTTGTATACGTCTTGAATTTAGATTTGTTATATCCACAATGTTTTGTTTTCTTAAATAAATAAATAAATATGGTGTTATCTCTAGGAATCCACCCTAATGAAAGCTCCTAACAGCGCCTTACGCACTGTATTTCGCACTGTATATAAAAGGATTTCAAGTAATACACATTTATATTTTTATAAAAATCGATGTTTTTTTTAAATAAATATAAAAAATATTAAAACGATAAGTTAGTCAAAAATCTACAAAACAAAAAATTGAAAACTTAATAAACTTAATTTTAATAATAAATATGATCATAAAATATAATCTAATAATAAAATGTGATCCTGCAACGAATTCACATTTTATTACATTTTTTACAATTGTAAGTTTATCTTTGAATTTAAAAAAATATATATTTTTAATGTTTTCAGATACATATTTATTAATAAATACAGTTGAAATTGTAAATCTCAAATTGCAAGCTTAGTATTTTTTTGCTGGGTTCTCTGCTGGCATGCCTCTCCCCTTAATTAATACATTTTGTTTCCACTTTCAATACCGAATATATCGGTATAATCTGATTTTTAAAACCGATATTTTGGTATCAAAATACTAGAATACCGGTTTTTAAATACCGGTATTGCAATCCCTAGTAATGAGAGAGATATTTTTTCTTTAGTTATTATGAATTACTCTGATTTTAACTTTCGAATTTCGATTTATTTGGAACACATTCTTTTTTAAAAAAGTGTTAGTTAAATGAAACATCATATTATTTTAGTATTATAATAATATTTTACTTTTATTTACATAATATTTATTCAGAGAGACAAAATTTAAATTATTATAATTCTGTAACATACTTTTCTTGTAATCAATTATTTTATAATTTAATTAATAGAAAAATGTAGGATATATTATTATTTATATACATTTTAAAATATTATGCATACACTATTTAGTAGGTTATTGGATACTTGAGTAATTAATTATTTTAAGGGGGGACATGCTCGTCGAAGGTCAAAATTGAGTTTTTATTGTATATTCAAACCATGATCCTGGACACTCCTTAAGCGTTGTAGATGATCTATTTATATAATTTTGAAGCCTTATTATCCTTTATAGTTATTTTAAACATTTGATGACTGCATGAAGTATTTTTGTTACATAAAATAGTATTCTTTTAAACCTCTCGCTCTAATGTTTTAGAATATAGTCATATTTCGGTACATAACTGTGCAGTGGTGTTACGATTTTTTACATTTATTAATTTTTAAATGCATTTATAAAACCATTAGCATAATTTATTACGAGATAATTTTTGTAAAATATTCACGATAAAAAATTATATTGATAATCTCTGTGATCCCAAATTTGACAAGAATTAGGCATTTTATTATTCAAAAAATCGGCAAGATTAACACATTTGAAGATGATTCTAAAGATATTTATTATAAGCTATGTCTTTGACCATTCAAGTGTGATAAAAATCTTATGAATAATGATTGCTTTATAATAATTATTGACCTAAGAATAAGGTAGTGTTTTTTTGAAATACGCCATTTCTTTTGTCATTCCCCAGTGGTTAAGCTACAACATACGGCCGTAGCCATAAATTGACAAACTAAAATTGAAGTAGGGAGTAAAATGATATTAACGCGCGTGTTTGAACATGTACCGTTTAAAAAAAAATTAAAAAAAATTCGGTTAGGTACATGTTCAAACACGCGCGTTAACATAATTTTACTCCCTACTTTAATTATAGTTTGTCATTTTATGGCTACGGCCGTATGTTGTAGCTTAACCACTAGGGAATGACAAAAGAAATGGCGTATTTCAAAAAAACACTACCTTATTCTTAGGTCAATAATTATTATAAAGCAATCATTATTCATAAGATTTTTATCACACTTGAATGGTCAAAGACATAGCTTATAATAAGTATCTTTAGAATCATCTTCAAATGTGTTAATCTTGCCGATTTTTTGAATAATAAAATGCCTAATTCTTGTCAAATTTGGGATCACAGAGATTGTCAAAATAATTTTTTATCGTGAATATTTTACAAAAATTATCTCGTAATTAATTATACTAATGGTTTTATAAATGCATTTAAAAATTAATAAATGTAAAAAATCTTAACACCACTGCACAGTTATGTACCGAAATATGACTATATTCTAAAACATTAGAGCGAGAGGTTTAAAAGAATACTATTTTATGTAACAAAAATACTTCATGCAGTCATCAAATGTTTAAAATAACTATAAAGGATAATAAGGCTTCAAAATTATATAAATAGATCATCTACAACGTTTAAGGAGTGTCCAGGATCATGGTTTGAAAATACAATAAAAACTCAATTTTGACCTTCGACGAGCATGTCCCCCCTTAATATTTTGAGCAAATTATTCTTTTAAAAAAACTTTGATACACAAGATAGACATAATAGCAATAATATTTTAATAAATTAGTTTATAATTAATGATTACAATAAATAATTATCCCCCCCAGCTTCCAGAATGGCTTCCCCATCCCCCATATCCTCCATGTCCCCCATATCCACTATATCCCCCATGGTGTCCCCCATATCCTCCATGATGTCCCCCATATCCTCCGTATCCACCCCCATATCCTCCAAATCCGAAACCGCCTGGGAAGCCAAAGAAATGTTGTTCAGCGGTCTTCAAATCATTCTCTGGTTCATTTTCTGGTTCAGCTAGAAAAAATACAAAACAGTCAATACTACAGAAATGCAAAACTAGTCGTCATAGACTAAGATTTTGAAGCCGAGTTTTGTTTATTACCTAATAATGTCTATCAGTGCATAAAATTATTGATGTACGAAGCCTCCGGCATGTCTCCAAATTTTACCAATTTTGAATGCACGTTTCGGTTACGTGACAGACTTTAACGTTTAAATGCATGGCGTTTTCTTTCAGCAACAAACTGTATTTTTTTATTTGTATGAATGAAATTGTATTTAAACACTTGCAGTTCTCTGCAATTAACAAAATGTGCTAGCAAAACAGCTATACGTTGTTTTTATTCACAGATGCCACTGGTAATCTATAATAATATTAAACATTAATTAATGTCATCAATTGGAAAATGAATATGTAAATTAAAGAGTTGCCTTCATTCATTTATTAAGAGTTAATGCATACATACGTTACTATTGAAAATAACGTATTATTTAATACGTATTAAAGTTAATCCCATATTTGTCCACATTCCAAAATTAAATCGTATTACTTTCACATCCTCTCACTCACTCACTGGCAGAAGGTAACGTAATTCCTATTATTTCTGTGTTCCCTAGTACTCAAGAGTTTCATAACAACAAAAGATATACACATCAACTTTTTATGTAATAATAATTATTTATGATTATTCAAAGTGTGATTGTATTTAAAGGCAGAGGAAACATATTGGCGGATATAAACTTTTGTTTATTGCGTCAATTTGGCAGCCTAATATTTTGATGTTTTGGTATAATATTATAATGTACGCATTACATGTCTTTAAGTAATTACACCGTATTTATTCTTATTGTCTATATTAAATACTTAAATGGATACCTATTTACCTACTATGTATGTACCATTTTCCAAACAATAACAAAACATAAATATTAAAAACACTAATTGTTGTATTTTTATAAAATATAACTTAATACTTTTCTATATCCGTTTTCTACATCTATATTGTTGTAAAGGTACTTTTAATAACAGTTATTTTTTTAGTCAAAAATGGTTAAGCAGAACTCATTATGGAAAAATTTATCTCGTAGTATTAAATCCAAGGATGTAGATATTTTTTTATAATACAATATACTTTTAGGACTGTAAATAAATTAAAACCGTTTTTTAATCGTTTTATTATAACAACTGCTAAAATGTTTCCTAATAAGTAAATTCTAAATCATTTAAAATACGTTTTTAATGTGCCAAAGAAACAAAGAGATTAGCATAGAGTTAGAAACGAGATTATAGTGAAGATATTTACCGGTTATATGCAGCCGTTTTCCATGTGTATTAATAATACCATGACATTATCTAAACTATACGGAATAATGTGGATGATAATAATAAATTCGGACGATCATATATGCCAACATAGATCCTAGCGAAAATTAACGAAGCTTGCAATTTGAGATATTTTTTTTTTTGATAATTTACAGTTACAACTGTATTAATTAAAAAATATGTATCTGAAAACATTAAAAAGATTTTTTTTTAAATTCAAAAATAAACTTACTATTGTAAAAAAATGTGAATTCGTTGCAGGGTCACACCTTATTATTACATTATATTTTATGGTCATATTTATTATTAAAATTTAGTTTATTACGTTTTCAAATGTTCGCCGTTTAGATTTTTGACAAAAAATATAAATGTGTATAACTTGAAATCGTTTTTATTTATATCAAGTGGAACTTAAATATTGAGACCATACCTAAATAAGATTTCGGTGGCCGCGCGGCTTAAGCGTTGGACTATAATGCCGTGGGTCCAGGTCCGAATCCTGGCTATACATATCAATTGCTCTCTCATTACAAAATACTAATTATTCTAAAGAAGTCACATTAAGGACATGGCCGAAAATTCTCAATAGTCACCCTTATTCTAACGGGGTTAAGGTTTACTTTTCAATCGCATTCATATGTGTTTATCTATTAATAAGCCTGCTTATTTATCCACGTCGTATTAATACAATACTCGCGTATGCTTACCTTCATTAAGTACTTTCGTAAGTCGTTGAACTTCTTTGCTAGGCGCTGCGGAGGTTATGGCTAAAACTCCAACCAGCAGAAATAAAAATGTCAAAAACTGAAATAAACAAAAAATACATCATAAAAATTGATCACCAGTATGTTTATTATTTATAATTACATAAAATTTATGATGTTTTGGTAAATTGGTGAATTCAACAACACCATAAAAAAATATTTAGTAAATATCCTACTGTTGGTTTTTATCCGATTAATTTTGTATGGAATCTGTATGAAACATTTCACCAAAGTATTTTTTAATCATAATTACCATGTTTCAAGAACCAATAGTCAACAGAATTTACATAACCTTGTCCACTTCTCTAAAAGTATTCATTTAAACACAATTTTATTTAAAAACAACAACAATAAAATTAGCAACAATATGTTCTGTAGGTTTCTATAAATAATTATTTGGTGATGATATCATATCCTAAAATGATATTCTTATTTCTTCGGAAACATAATAGGTATAATATATTAAAAATTTCGCTGCCTCAGTACAAGGGTACAACTTTACTTTTTGACAAAATGTCAGTTTTTACTTATAAGTTACAAAATAATGGGAATCAGTTAAAATTTCTAGGTAAGGCTGCACTATTTTTGTAGAAATTTATTTTACAATAATAGTTCAGATAAATTTGAATGAACGTGAATATCAAAGAAGTATAATTATTTTAGTGCAATACTATACTGTATTACATAAATTGATTTAATTTAAATATGGGAGGGATATTAAGGTGGTTCTTTTATAATTTAATATAACATATATTTTTTTAGGATATTTACATAAAAATAATATATAAATACTTTATAAAAATATATAATTATGTACTCTCTTTTTGGTATTCAAAAACTTTGACACTCATTTTCTCCTAACAGGTTTTTGTAAAATAGTGTACCCTTGTACTAAGGCAGTGATATATTCTGTATGAATTATATTCCACTTTAATTAAAAATGAATGGCGACTACTTTTTGGAACTTTTATTTTTATGACGACTGGTAATATTTTATCATATTATTATGAATTGAATTTGCGTTTACATTTATTGTGAAAGAATAATTAATTCTATGATTTTTCAATTATCTATCTTGACTATTTTGAACTGTAAACATATTTTCAGATCATTGAACTAAAATTTAGACTAAGTTAACTTATTATATTGATTATTTCAACAATATAATAATAATTCAGTAAAACAGTATTTAAAATATTCAAAACATACTATGTATTTAATGTAATACATTCAAAACAGCACTGCAAAGAAGTAAAAACGTTCACGGAACATTTTTGAGGAAATGTAAAACAATCATATTTAAAAAAAAAAGGTATAATGTAAAAAAGAAATGTGGCTCAAAAGGGAACGATCCTAAAATCATTTTAAGTATTAAAAAAATACTGGACTATGGTACTATGTAAGTTTTAAAATTATTTAAATCAATGACTGTGCATATTGAATTTTTAATATTGTTTAATACTCGTAAAAAAATTGCGAGAAATTAATAGTGATTTAAATAAAAGTTAAAAATTTGTATTTTATGACATTATTTGTCTACTTAGGGAGGCATTTTATTTAAAGGCGTTACTGGCCACCCTTGAAGACATTAACTATCATTTTCACAGTTCAATTATTATATTAATTATAAATATAGATGAGTAATATTTTTATTTTTACATTTATGTTAAAATAAAATTGTTTAATTTACTTTAAAAAATGAATGAATTATTTTAATTTTATACCAAATTAGATAAAATATTACTTATAAGAAACCCTATTATGAAATATAATTTAATTGACAACAAACTATATAATAATTATTATAATATACGTTTCCCAATCAATTATTTTTCATATTTATACCTTAAAAATATAGGTATAAAAAGTGTAAAAAGTACATAAAAAATTAAAAATATGCAAATTACGCATCTTCAAAAACGAATTCTACGATTTAAAATCTTGTATAAAATTATCCATTGGATAAAACATAGCTAATTTATTTTGTTAAAACTGTTTAAATATAATATTATCATATTACTTGAAAACAATTGATCGAATAAAAATATTTAAATTTATTGTAATGACTCGATTTTTTAAGAGAATTATCAGTTGATTTAAGCCAAGATTTAAACAAGATATAAGGGTGAAACTATAAAAACACTGTACTTATGAAATGATAAAATAGTTTTTATTGTTAAAAAAAGACCTTTTCACACTGTAAAAATACAAAAATAATAAATTAAAGTTTCTGTAACATATTTATAGGAGTAAAGCAGAGCATTATTATCGTCATTTTAGACAGTAATTAGATTGGATAAAAATAAAATGTAATTAATGGTAGACAATCGCCATTTTGTCTCTCAAAATATTTTTAAATAAGGTTACTGATAATTTTTTATTCTTATTATAAAACTGTGTAAATTCTGAGATGAATTTATATAAAAAATCTTTAGTAAGGATGATATGTCGAAACTATTTTTAAAAATAAGTAATTCATACCTTATTCATTGTTGATAATGTATCCTAATTGTGTTAACTTTTCTATAAAAGACTGCGATGCGTTTAGTCAACGTTTTTAGACGGTTCGTCGAAGAATAACAGTGTTTTATTTTTTCGCAGCTTTTATAATATCCCGACTAGTTTTTATAAGGTCCGTTTCTTGGTAAACAAAAAAACCCGCATTAACTGAAATTTAAGATTTAATGCGTCAGTTGGCGGCCCTCGCACATAATTTTTTATCGAAAAAAATCTTATAAGGAATACAAAATTTATGAATTGCGAATTTTTTAAATAGAAATTGACAAAACTTGTTATGACTACGGTTATAATACAAATTATAGTATAACTAGTGCCAGTTAAAGTTTAAAAATATATAACATCACAGTGTGTCTCATTAACACACTCATCTCAAGCTATTTCAGCAAAAGATCCATCACATACGATACTGGCAAAGTTTTATTAGCTATTAAGACTACAATGGGCTGCCAGCAGGGATCTACCTTTTATCATTTCCTCTTTCAATTGATTACACTGGCATTACCTAAGTGAACGACGCACTGCCAATTGTAAGAACTAAAATAGTAGTGTAAGTCTCAAGATAACCGCTAATCAGGCTTCGGAAATTATATATTTACTGTCACACTACAAAACTCACAATTGCACCACAAAATGTGGGTATTTTTCTTAAATTTAGCCCAAAACTGGATTAAGTAATTAAAACTAAAACCATTCTTCAATTGGGAAAACTTTATACTCTATATGATAGTGTCAATTACCTCGCCGCCTTTTAGATAACAAAAACTCCTCCGAAGATCATGCCAATTAAGTAAGACATGTCTCCTTATTAGCTGACTTGTTAGCAGAGGTTAAAAAATCGTCATGGGCATATGTGGCTCGTATCCGGAAATTTGTACGTAAACAGTTCACCGCAGGACACTTATTCGTGCGCCGCACTACGTGAAACATGAGTTCGTGTAACATTTAATCAAATGACGAGTTCTTCGTTGAACATTTCACCGTGGAGTATATTTGTACGTATGCTACAGCATGTGGCAAATTGTATGAGATGTCTTTACTAGGATAGGTTAGTTTAGGGTTAATCTAATTGGAATAGTACTATTTGCAAACTATCGCTTTTTGTAAGATACGTACAAATGTATTCCACGGTGAAATGTTCAACGAAGAACTCGTCATTTGATAAAATGTTATACGAACTCATGTTTGACGAACTGCGGCGAACGATTAAGTGTCCCACGATGAACTGCATACGTACAACTTACATGTAACCTATGTGGCTATGCGGCTAGTACAAAGTATCATAATATTATGCAGTGTGCATATTATCCGAACACCTCTTTTTAGTGAAGAATTATATGCGTTGATAGTAAAGTTTAGAAAATTACAATGTTTATAAAGTAACATCTACTGACACTGCATAATTATAATATAATAAGTACGCAGTGTCCCGACGACGCTGGTCAGGTGTCAAACTGCTCCGGTTGATGGTATCTTGTTGTCATCACTAGTGGGATTTACCTCAATGAGCCGGTATACTACGAGTGATGCTGTCCAGGATGACTGGCAAGTACAATGGGCAGCATTTATGCAGGGCATATAAACATTTATACATAATAATAATAAGTTGACACATTGAGATAGATAATAATTACTAACTAGAAAACATTTCTTAGCCGGCCACGTGGTTACACTGCCAAGCTCAGTCAGCTAGGCCTAATAGAATAAGCAAGATGCCCCAATAATGTCAGTTAAAAGCAGCGTTGCCAGGCATCCCGATTTTTACGGGACGTCCCGCTTTTTAAGCAAAAATAGATTGTCCTGCGCGAGCTTAATTCACGATTATTCAATAAATACAAATAAGACGTTTATGTTAAAACAAAAGAATGCGATGTATACGTGATGTACACGTATTTACATACTTCATTTATTTTAAGCATACCAACATCTAATTGCTTTACTGAACGAGTATTTTTTCAGATGAATTTAAAATGGTTAGCAATAAGCAGATGTTCTTTTGAGTTGATAAAATTGGAATTACCTATTCAATTCAACATGATTTACTCATGTGCTGAATTCAACAGAAAAAAACTCTTCAGCAAGTAAAATCTTCAGCCAGGAAAAAATATTGTTTAATTTTATTATCGTGATAGTAAAAGAGTCTTGTAGTTTTTGTTGTATCATGTATGATTGATAATACTCGTATTATAGAAATAGAGATTAGAAATATTGAAATATGCATTTGTTAGGTAGTCTCACCTTTTTCTCCTAAATCCCGATTTTTTATATTTCACATTGTAAAAATCCCGATTTGGTAAAATAATCACCTGCAATGCTGGTTAAAAAGTAAAAGCTTCTCATGCCAGCCCGATTGTCAGTTGAACCGTACGGTTTTCTGTCGGGAACCATTATGACTTGGTATTTACATACGAGGGAAAATTTCTCTGCTTTCAAAGATTTAGGCGTTTTATGTCCTGCGAGAAGATAATATCTCCAGATTGACTATGATAAATTAAATTTGAACATGAATCACGCAAACAAATCTTATAAGGTTACTTCTAGAACATTTTCATGGTCGGTATAGCTAGAGATCACAATATTTAAGCTTTCCTTGGTAATACTATAGTGATCGAAGTAACGTTATCAGAATGTAGATTATTAAACGGATACTTTTTATCACCGGATATCGTTGACATTAGAATATACGAGATATCTTTGTCATAAGAAGTTAGTCTTAAAATTATTATTCATCCAGTTTTTGGAATTTTTCATTCTATAATAATACAATGTTATATTTATACTTAACACATTTTTACCACGTTTTTCTTAACTCGTATTCTTGTTTGTCTGGTGGTTGTTTATCCACTACAAATCTTGCAATCGATTTTTAACTAATTTACCGACTAGCTAAACATTTGAAACTTTTAGAATATATCATAACACGATGCCAATGCATTCTTTTAATATTTTTAGCCATCTTTAAGTAGAATTGAATTCATTTTCAATTAATTCTGTTTTGTATGAAAAGTTATTTCGGAAGAAATCCGTAAAAAGTAAAATACTATTATTGGTTGCTAAAGGGATGGTCTTAGCAACTAAATTATTAATATTATATACGTGCGTTACTATGGAAAACAATATGAAATGTCAAAATGACATACTATACCTATTTCTATAAAGTACAAAAAAAGTATTTATAATACATAGAATTGTCAAGTTTATATAATTCAACAAAAAATTAAAAAACGTGGTATATAAAAAGTTCTTTTTATCTCGTAATTATTTAACTGGTCAATTTGAATTATTCATTGTAAAATATCTAACATTAAATTGCTAAATTACCTTACCTAAATTAACTTTTTTCATTATCAAATTATCATCGTCATCAGCCGAGATCAATCTACTGCTAGACGAAGGCCTCTTCTATCCCCTTACACTCTTATGGGTTTCTAGATTTTTGCTTTCAAGAACGTTCACCATTAATTTCTTTCGTAGTCTTCCGCTATGCCCAGCATAATACGTTGCGCTATAGACCAACTTATATATCAAGTCTTAAACGTCATAGCGCTGCATGCGATGACACTGTTAAGTCACGTAGTTTTGGCGCATTGATACTATTACGCCACATGCCCTTTTAATGTTATGTTGACTTGTCATAGCGCCATTTTTATGGACGGCGCCATTTTTATGGGAATCGCGGCTTATGCCGCCAGTGCTTGGTGCCCGCGGATTCCCAAAAGTGTCAAACTTAGAATCTCTCTTTTAAGAGGACAGCGCATCGCGCTTCTGTCCATTACCAAGGCCTACCGTACTACCTCAACTGACGCGCTCCCGGTCCTGGCCGGCATTCTCCCACTTGACCTGCATATTTAGGTCAGCGGCGCTTCAATGTTGCTCCTCAGGGGCGAGGAGGCCGACGTTGGTGATTTTCACCTCGTCCCCCCCCCCCTCGGCTAGCTGGCGAAGGAGTAGCATTATTGAGGCGCAGAATTAGACTCATGTCGCTCAATGCGGCCATTAAGACCTGGCAGCGAAAGTGGGACGAATCGACCAAGGGCCGGCACACATATACGTTTTTTTCAGACATACAGTGGCGAATGGAGATAACCAAATATCTGACTCCAGACCATTACACCAGTCAATTTGTGACTGGTCATGGTGGATTCGCTGGCAAGCTCTTCGAGCTTGGACTTGCAAGCCGTCCGACATGTCCATGCGGAGGGGAAATACAAGATGCCAACCACATCTTATGGGAGTGTCTGAGTATGTGCTCCCAACGGGAGGAAATGCTCAGGTCGGTCCAACCAGCTGTTGGACCCATCGGCCCATCCGACCTGGTTGCTACTAAGGCCAATTATCTTGCTTTCAAAAAATTTGCGGCGTCTTACTACGGGCGTGAAGATCTCTTCACATAAATTTTGCTGCCTGTATGATTAGCTTCGTTCTTTAATTTAAAAAAACAAGTAGGTTCATTTTCTTTTTAGTAATTTCCATGTGCTTTTTCTCTCCCTGGCACTTTGCATTAGAGTAAACTCAGTAAACTCAGTCAGAGCTCACTTTGAGCGTAGCAATCTAAGTCTTGGGCATCTTCTCCCACGACACTCCCAGGCCAATTCTTAGATGCTTCACATCACCAATTGACGGGTCCCGTGATACTCTCGATTAAGACCGAGGGTGGTACGGGGCGGGTTTGGTGGAGGGACTTTAACTTCAATGTCATAGCAGATTGGTACTATTGAGTTAAATTAAAAGTTTTCGATTCTCTTTCTCCTCGTCACACTATTTATACATTCGAAATAAATAAACATACTGAATTATGGATGGGGGGGAATGTAATAGCGGTAAAAGTTAATGCGGGGTGAGGGTTTTAGTTCCAGTAACGACCGTGTTGACGTAGAAGACTCGATATGAAATTCGCACTGTAATCCTAGTTTTTTTTTTTAAATTAAAGGTTAAAATTTATAGTAAGTACTAGTAGTACTTTAGGCACAATGTGAGGCCACTTTTAAAGGTAAAATTATGGCGCACAATTAATTATTTGAGGAAACTTATCATATATACTGATAGTTGACATTTAAAATAGACGTGTACTGTCCGACAACAGGATCTAGGCAATAACCGGAAGTCGCTAGTGCGGTTAAAAGTAGGAGGAGCTTGTTAGTTCACAGTTTTAACACGTAGCCAAGAATATCTTGTTGGACAGTAGTTGCTCGCCCGTTTGATTTTAATTCCCTTTCGGTTGTGGGTTTACACAGTTTAACATTTGTGTTTATAGAAAAATATCATTAAACCTACTTAGCGGCTTTCGTTCCCAAGTTCCTGCACACCGTCAATATAATACGCAATCAACGTGTATTATGCATATTCAAACTTATGTCGTTGACTGCCTTGTATTACCTACAATACCCTAAATGAATGATTTATATCCAAGGCAGGAAACTCAAAAATAATGGGAACTGAAATACCTAATGTAAATGTAAAATAACCTTAAATAGCCTATTGGAATTCTATTTATTATCTGTTTTGTGATCCAAGCATTTTCAAAATCGTCTACTTGCTCACCTTTCACATAGATATATCGAAAATAGATCTTTTCCCATACGTCTTAATTTTACATAAAATAAAAAACATTATAATTTCAAACCACACACGTCCAGACGAGGATCATTAACCAATTTAAATATGACGTAATTTTAACAGACTTACATAGGTATTGATGGTGATAATTGATAACATACAACGTAATGAATAATTCATAATTTTAAAGTGTTTTATTTTCAAACTAAGAACGATATATTATTTTACGTATTTTGTAAAATAATATATTAATTTTTACCAACAAGTCAATTCTTTACAATTTATCAAGAGCTTTTTTTGTACTTTTTGGCATATTTCACTGAACAGGATAATTGAATTTACCACAGAACAGATAATAAATAAAATTCCGATAGGATATAATATTCAATACGCAACATTTTGATGCAGGGTTTTGAATGTGTGAGTGTTCTACAAAAATGTAACACGCATTATGCACCTGCTTTGCTGTGTGTAATACACCAATATTAAATGATCGTCAATGCATAAACCGAGAGCAATTAGTTGTCAGTATTCGACGTATGACGTATTCTTGACACGTGTTTAAGATTATTCCGGATTCTTTCTTACTCGTGATCGGTTACCTGCTACTCTTCACCCGTTAGGTATTTCAGTTCCCATTATTTATGAGTTCCCTGGAATTTCCAATGAATTCATAGATTATCCGAATTATCTCTCAATCAAATCTTTAGAAAAAAATCTTTTTTGTTTTATAAGCAATTTATATTATTTCATCCAGTTACGTTGTTTCAAAGATTATTTTTTTTTATCAAATTGTATATATTTAATACATATTATTTTATGCTACTAGCGGTGCTAGCTATCAATTAATTAAAATTTTCTGATAATTTACATTTTAATTTAATCAATACGTATATAAATATATTCAAAATAAAAATATATACATTTATAATTCAAATATTATCTAATAATTTCAGAAAACGTTATAAAATTTGCGGTCGTTAAAAGTGCAGTTTTTATTAGTATTTACATCGTATATTGGGGGTATTTTATCAATAAAATAATATAAGTAATTCGTTTAAACATGCTTACTTATAATCATTAAAAAATACAATAATCAGTTGTTGATAGTTTAATGTATTTTATATTTGATTTAAAAAAACATTGTTTTTCGAAGAGATAAAAATGTATATACTGTCTTGAAAGTGGTGTATATATAAATATATAACAGTGGAGCTCCATCCCCTGGTCGGCATTGCTCAATGAGCCCTGGCAGATTCCTTTCAGCTTTTTGCTGCAATCTAAAATCAACAACGTGCAATCTTCTTCTTCTCCCACGGCGCTACATTCCGGGGTGGGATTTGGCCTCCTCCACAACCGCTTTTCGCTCACTCCGGTCTCTCGCCATACTTCTCTAGTTACCGGGTCTTCTTATATGAAGCCAGTCCACTTCTACGGCGTCAGCCCATCTCCTTCTTGGTCGGCCTCTGGGTCTCTTCCGTTGGGGTAGCTACTTCATCATGATCTTTGGCGTTCTAACTTCAGGCATTCTCTCCACATGTCCCGCCTATCGTAGTCTTTGGGACTTGATCTTATGATTGTTTTCTGTTCAATCGGCTCTTCTAACTCGTGATTCATTTTTATTCTGTAGTTCCCTTTTTCCAACGTGGGTCCAAAGATTTTGCGGAGTATTTTGCGTTTGAATACAGTTAATTTATTTTTTTCGTTTTGAGTTAAGCACCAAGTCTCACAGCCATAAGTGACCACTGGCCTTATAATTGTTTTATATAATAGAAGTTTACTTCTTCGGCCTAGAATTTTCGACCCCACCAGTAGCTTGCAGGTATGCCAGCATTTATTCCCGGAGATAAGGCAGATTTTTATCTCCTCTGCTGTCTTATTTTGGGTATTTAGGCTGGATCCGAGATACGTGAACTTGTCCACCCATTCATATGCATGCTGTCCTGTGTATATATTCTGCAGCGGTACCTGATTGCGTGTGCTGACCATATACTCAGTTTTTTACTGGTTTAACTGCAGCCCAGCGTTTTCTGCTTTTATTTTATAACAACGTGCAATAATGCAATTCAATAATCAAATTTTCAATTTCAAATTTTATTTATTTTCACATATAGCCAAGACATTCACAACATGGCATTTAGAAGAAAAGAAATATTAATCAAACAGTTTTATATAAAAAAAAGAAATAGATCAGCATTAAACAGAAGAAAAGTGTAAATACAAAAAATATATAAATTAGATACAATTAAGTACACCGAATGAGCTAAGTAGACCCTATTTTAAGGATTTATAAAACAATCCCTACCTATACTCTCACGCAGGTGGAATATGTCAACATCCGAAGCTATTTGTTTGAACAAAGTTATTGCCATCCCAATTGGCATTATCAATGGCAGGTTAGTTCTGCACATTGTGAGAACAAACAACGGATGCCCTATACCACAAGTAATGGCAGAATTTCCATTTACGCCGTGTATAAGTCTAAATAAATATCCCATGTAAACTGTTTAAGATCCATGTTTATTTTAACATTTATATTTTTGACCCATCCACGATGAATTTATTAGAGAAGGTTGCAGATTGATAGAACTAGTAACAAAAAGGTAGGTAGACCGTATGCTTGGAGTACAGCGCCGCCACAAATTGTAATTAAATGTATTTTCAGCATATTAGCACTTGTGTACCGAATTTATGGTCTCTGAATAAACGAAATGTAGATTAAAAACAAACCTACAATGAAGTTTAAACGATACATAATATAAAACCTGACATTGCAGACTGTTGCGTATATTGTATATCTATATAGTGGATACTAAATATTATAATATAATATATTAGCTGAAACCTGGCTTTCTATCAGGTCATGTCGTTGATCGATATACATTTACTTATTAACAAACAATAATAATTAGGTATTTATTTATTTAAGAAAACAAAACATTGCGGACATAACAAATCTTAATTCAAAACGTGCGCACATTAGATTTACATTATAACAAATATTACCCTCACAAGAGAGAAGAAGAGAATATAGTAATTAATAATAATAATAATAAATAAAAAATAAGACATACCTACTTAATAAAAAAATAAATTTCGAATAAAAAATACATAGCACGTCTTCGGCAACGTCTACGTCTTTGGGGAGCGCATTCACTAGTCTTGCACCCCTCGCTAATGGTGCCTGATCCGGCTTCCGATCCAGAATAAATCATGGCTGCGACCACGTAGGTAATTGATAGGCGCATGTAATTTCATATTCATTAGTACACCAGGATTGGAAACCATCCCTTGCAATAACAGGCAAAATTGATTCAAGAGCAGAAGAGACCTACGAGATTCAAGAGATTGAAAAGTAAGCATGCCTTGTAGAAAGGCAGTCGGAAAATATTCATTTGACGAATTATCGAAAAGGAAATAATTATTTGACTTAAAATAAAGACATCAAAGAAATTTCTTCTGGACGCGTTCTAAGATAAGCTAATAGGAAACCTCATAAGGACACCAGATAATCGACCCATATTCAAGAATGCTACCCACTAATGAGACGTAGAGTGTACGTAAGACATTTGGATTCTTGAATGGTTCGGATTGTCACATGATGAATCCTTGAAGCTTACTCACACGTAGAGCTGTAGAAGTTACCATAAAAAAATATTTGTTCAATCTAAACATAATATTTCAAAATAAAAAAAAATCTGACAGCACTAAAAGTCAAACAAAAGAACACCAAATTTAAATCTAATCCAAAATAAGCCAACTTTGTCTTTATCTTTATCTTATCCGCAATAAAAATTCAAAATTGGAAGGAACAAAGAAACAGAATTTGTATTTAATATAATACATAGATACTTATATGTTCTTTTGCATATTATAGCCGGCTCAATGTAATCATCAATATCTTGATTCTGGCATAGCATTACATAAAAGTGCTCATGATTTTATTCCAGTTTCATACAATACACAGATCATACACGTACGCCATACACAGATCAAACTGCCTATTAATTTTGTTGATCGATTTGTTTACAATCTTTTTTTTATTGTGGATCTCCAACAGGATACACCAATATAAACAAACACATGAATAATGAATTATATTTTTTGTTCAAGAATATCCTTGTCACGTGAGGTTTCAATCAGAAGAGGAGTGTACGGATCAGAATGTTTGACTGGTTATGTTAATTTTATTTTATTAAGTATATATTTTTTTCATTTATATCTCTTCAAAGTGGATAGACCTGTTTAATAGTTATAAAACAATACACAGTTTCAAAGGCAACTCGTATTTTTATTTCAATGTATTTACATCATAATATTAAAACTCGAAATAATTATAAAATTTAAAGAAACTAATATTGATTATTTTATAATGGCATATATAAGATAATTCTGCAGTTCTTTGGTCACATTGCCAGAAGGGAAAACACTATAACACTAATTTGGAAAGTCGCATCGTCAGTGGCATCATCGGCCGGCAGGTAATAGAGATGTCGCCTACATCAGTGGTCCCCAACCCCCAGTCCGTGGATCAAATAATGGTACCGGGCCGTCATCAATAAAACCGTAACAAAGGAATAGACTCGACGTGAATGCAGTACTTCGTCTGTCAGAGACAGCACTGCAGCCAAGAATATCCAATATATTAGCAAAGATGCAACAGCAGGTTGTTGTTGTTATACAACATACCTATTGTTTTTGTTAAATTTGAATTGAATCAGACTGTTATATGTATATTAGTTAGTTATAGTTATGTCCATCTGTCACAATATAAGATTAAAAAAATATTACGTAAAAAACCATTTTTATTTCAGTATTAGTGGCCCGCGATTTTTTTTTTCTTTATTTACCGGTCTGCAGGTGTAAAAAGGCTGGGGAACACTAGTATACATGATACCCCGTCGCATGACGGATGTGATGTTTCATGATGCTGTGTATCGTGCGATTTACTTATTTGATGTCATCATAAAGGTTGATTTATTTTTGTTAGCTATAATTATCATGTTTGTGGACCTGTTAAATAGGTTAAATTTATAATAGTATTCATCATTTTCTACTTTCATGTTATATTTCTTGTTATTTGTAATTAAGTAATTTTTATAATTATTATACATAACACATAATTAATGTATTATGGCGCATTGGCCAATCGTTGTAATGCCATAATACTCTTTTCTATATAAATAAATAAATGATTATACGACCAAGTTAGCGGCGGGTTCCGTTTATTCAAATGATGCAGTCGATTCGTCATAAGATATAAAAGGGGGCCTCGAAACAGTTTAAACCTGTCATAGAATAAATAAATAATTAAATTAAATACTTAAAAGGGCAAGAAACAAAATTATTGTCACAATAATCTTCAATAATAATTAGTTTAGTTGAAGGATGTGGTTTATGGTTTATATTTTGCTATCGTGCGGAGAGGGGGAGTAGAAAATCAGTCAATGCGTCGGGCCTCACCGTCCCTAAATCTGCCACTATACCAAGTGAAAGACGCTACGAATCTCTCAATACCTTCAAGAATACAAACGGCAGAATAAATAATTTACCACATGGGAGACATAACTAGGACATTTAATATTAACCACAATCTCAGATTCTCAACAGTAAAAACACTGTGTGATCGTTTCACTTATACTACTACACTACTGTCATTGGGCGTCATGGCTGGTTGTAGTGTAAAAAAGAATATATAATATTATGTATTACTTTCTTACTTACTTCGCCCAGTATCGGGGCATAGGCAGGGAACTGAGAAATAATGGGAACTGAAATACCTAACGGGTAAGGAGAATCAGGCAAGCAATCTCGAGTACCTAAGGAAGAATACGGGATAAATTTAAACACATGTCAATAATACGACATTTGTCGAATACTGACAAACGCTCGCATTGATGCTCATTTAATATTGGTGTATTACACACACTATTGTACGTCTATAATAATGCGTGGTTCATTTTAGTATGACACTCACACATTCAAAATCCTGCGTCAAAATGTACTGTATTGGTTTATAGCCTATTCTATTTATTATCTGTTCTGTAGGCATATGGCAAGTACTACGTCTTACCACTTCCCTCGATCCATCGCCAAATGTCGTGCCTCCCGCCATGCGAGACCTGCAGCATTTAGATGCTTTTAAAGTAGCCCTGTAAGGTGATTTCATTTCATTTATTTTCATTTCATTTATTTTTTTAACATATTATGGACATTACAAATTATAAGTTTAAGACGTTCATAACATGACATTTAGAAACAAAGATATATAAATATAACAGTATTACATAAAAAAAGAGATATATCAGTAGATGAATTAGATAGGTACAAGGAAGTACACCGGATGAGCTAAGCAGACCCTATTTTAGGATTTTATAAAACAACATCCACCTAAACTCATTCTCACGTAGGTGGAATATATCAACACCCGAAGCAATTTCGTTGAACATAGTTATCACTCTCCTAATTGGCATTACCAGTGGCAGGTTGGTTCTGCACCTTGGGAGAATAAACAACTGGTGGTCTCTATTTCTAAGATAGTTATCAGGGACACACAGGTCAACACTGCCCAGAATGGCAGAGTTCTCATTTATACCTTGTATAAGTCGAAAAAAATACGTAGCTAAATAAAGATTTCTTCTAAATTGCAGACTGCAGTATGTAAGCATGCCTAAGAGAAAGTCAGTTGGATAAAGCCACGGATAGTATCCATACAACCTCAAGTAAAGGAGTCTCAAGAATTTCTTCTGTACCCTCTCCACCATAAAGCCATACTTCAACTGGTGCGGTGCCCAAACAATAGACCCACTCTCAAGTCTGCTTCGAACTAAAGAATTAAATAAAAGTTTTAATACCGTAACATCTGAAAAGACCCGGGAAGTACGCATGACGAAGCCCAACATTTTAAGCGCTTTGTTACAAATGTTGGGCTTCGTCATGCGTACGAGATGTGATGGAGGACTGGCCATGGCGACATAATACTTGAGGATGTGCCACAAGAGTACGGAAAGCGTATCTTCATGATTACTTCAATCACCGAGGGCTGCCGTGTCCGCTCACGAACTCTAGTGTCTGTGACGCGGTCAACCAATGTACCTCTAAGATTCGGTGGAGACATCGATTCTGAAAGCTTATGATGTTATAATATGTATATTGCATATTATTATTGTAAAGTCAAAGGTTTTTTTTTCTGTAAACAACTAGCGACATTTTTAAAGTCAAAGTAAAACACTGTAGAATCGCTTTGTATTAATACAAAAAGATTATAAAATCTTCTAGATGCTGTTCAAAATTCTTGGATGAGATGCATGCAGATATTTTAAATGGACAAAAAATATGTATATAATATAATATTATAACAAGCTGAAGTACTCGGCTTCGCACAGAGTCGCTTTGTAGTTATATTTATCTAAGATATTTAAAAAATAATATGGGGTTATTATTTTTTTAATATTAAATATCTGTGTAATACAATATGGCAATATGAAAATAATTCTAATAGGAGTAAAGGTCAAACAAAAAACACTAAATTAAAATCGAATGCAAAATATGCAAACGTTATTAATGTATTAATATGTTGTAAAAAAAATCAAAATTGGATGGAACAAACAAACAATAAACTTTGTTTTCTATATAATACTAGTTGAGAAACGTTTGCAGGTCTGCCCACAACAACTGACAAAAGCTTCATCGCAATAAGATGAATGGTATAGGAACGCATACGAATAGAATAAGAAGATGATTTTCTAATTCAGAAACCTTTGCGGGCGTGCACACAACAAATGGTCAAAATGTCATCGTAATCGGATGAAAATTATAAGAACGCATACGAATAGATGAAAATAGAATAGAAGAAAATAGTTGTATCAATTCAGAAACCTTTGCGGGCGTGCATACAACAACTGCTAAAAATTTCATTGCAATCGGATGAATGGTAAAAGAACGCATACAAATAGAAGAAGATAGAATAGAAGCAAAAGAAGAATAAAATGGTTGTATCAATTCAGAAACCTTCGCGGGTGTTGGCACAATTACTGACGAAAGTTTTATTGCAATCGGAGAAATGGTATAAGAACGTATATTAATAAAAGAAAAAAAGATGGTTGTACTCATTCAGAAACCTTCGCGGACGTGCACACAACAACTGGTAAAAATTTCATTGCAATCGGATGAATGTTATAAGAACGCATTCAAATAGAAGAAGATAGAATAGAAGAAAAAGAAGAATAAAATGGTTGTATCAATTCAGAAACCTTCGCGAGTGTTGCCATAATTACTGACGAAAGTTTTATTGCAATCGGATGAATGGTATAGGGACGCATACGAATAGAAGAAGAAGAAGATGGTTGTAATGATTCAGAAACCTTTGCGGGCGTGCACACAACAACTGGTCAAAATTTCATTGCAATCGGATGAATGGTATAAGAACGCATACGAATAGAAGAAGATAGAATAGAAGAAGAAGACGAAGATGGTTGTACCAATTTAGGAACCTTTGCGGGTGTTGGCACAATTACTGACGAAAGTTTTATTGCAATCAGATGAATGGTATAGGAACGCATACGAATGGAAGAAGAAGAAGATGGTTGTACTAGATTAGGAACCTTTGTGGGCGTGCACACAACAACTGGTCAAAATTTCATTGCAATCGGATGAATGGTATAAGAACGCATACAAATAGAAAAAGATAGAATAGAAGAAAATGAAGATAAAAATGGTTGTATCAATTCAGAAACCTTTGCGGGTGTTGGCACAATTACTGACGAAAGTTTTATTGCAATCGGATGAATAGTATAGGAAAGCATACGAATAGAAGAAGAAGAAGGTAGTTGTACTAATTCAGAAATCCTTGCGGGTGTTACTTCAACAACTGACGAAGGTTTCATCGCAATCGGATCAATGGTATAGGAACCATACGAATAAAAGAAGATATTATAAAGAAGAAGAAGAATATAGTTGTACTAATTCAGAAACCTTCGCGGATGTTGGCACAACCACTGACGAAAGTTCCATCGCAATCGGATGAATGGTATATGGACCATCTGAATAAAAGAAGATATAATAAAGAAGAAGAAGAAGGAGAAGAAGAAGAAGATGGTTGTTCTAATTTGGAAACCTTTGCGGGTGTTATCACAACAGCTAACGAAGGTTTCATCGCAATCGGATGAATGGTATAGGAACCATACGAATAAGGAAGAAGAAGAAGAAAAAGATGGTTTTTCTTATTTAAAAACCTTTGCGGGTATGCGTACAAAAACTGACGAAAGTTTTGTGGCAATCGGATGAATGGTATAAGAACCATACGTATAAAAGAAAATAGAATGAAGGAGAAGAAGATGATGATTTTTATAATTCAGAAACCTTTGCAAGTGTGCATACAAACACTTACCAAAATTTTATCGCATTTGGATTAATGGTATAGGAACGCATACGGGACAGACAGGCAGACAGACAGACAGACAGACAAACAGACAAGCAGACGTATTTTTATATATAAGATATAGCCTATAGCGAAAGTGCAAGCAATAAGTTGACAAAGTTTTATCGCAATCGGATGAACGGTATGGCAGCGCATAAAATACGAACAAACAAACAAATATTGATTTTTATATATTAGATATCGACTTTAGAAAGGAAAAGGGGCGTCACCGTCAGTTTTTTTTTCAAAATAGGTTGTTTTTTGCATATTTCAATTCAATTCAATTTATTTATTTTACATATTGTGGACATTGCAAATTATAAGTTTAAGACGTTCACAACATGACATGAAACCGTATTTTAAAGAAGAAAGAAAAAGAAAAGTAATAAAAGGGATAAAAATGAAAATATAAAAAGAGAACATAATATAAACATATAAACCCAGTGAAAATACAATTACATATCTATAGTTTTTCAAAGAAGTACACCGAGTTTGCTAAGGAGACCCTATTTCATTACAACGTTTTTTTTAGCTCGTATTCTTATTTGTCCGGTGGTTCTTTGTCCGGTACAAGTCTTGCAATCGATTTTCAAGTAACCTCCCGACTAGCAAGACATTGGAAACTTTTAGAATATATCAGAACACGATGTCAATGCATTTTTTAAATACTTTTAGCCATCTTTAAATATAATTGAATTCATTTTCTGTTAATTCTGTTTTGTATCAAAAGTTATTTCGACACCGTTTTCTGGGGTCCTAGCAACTAAATTATTAATATATACGTGCGTTACTATGAAAATCAATACAACATGTCAAAATAACATTTTAGTATTATTTCTATCAAGTACAAATTGTTTTGATCGTTTAAGTCAAGTCAAGTTTATATGATTTAACAGAAAATTTAAAAACGTTGTATTTAATAAGTTCTTTTTATCTTGTTATTATTAATAATAAATACATTTTTTTTTCGAATTATTAATAACCATGTCCTTGCTTTTTCGTATAAGGTGGTTGTTAGTAATGTTGAAAAATCACAAACACCCAGGCTTTGAGAAAATCACATAAATATTTTGTCGTCACCGGGAATCGAACCCAGAACTCTCGGGTGGAAGGCCAGCACCTTACGCACTGTACCACGAGATCAGCTAAATACACGTTGTGTCCAAAGGATGTATTATCTAAATAATTCAGCTAACAATTAAAAAAAAAAAAAGAAGAAGTGACGTGGGAAAAACAACTTAATCATCATTTTAGTTGGTTTTTTGTTTAATTAACTCAACAATTAATATCAGATTAAAAATATGAAAACCAAATTATTAAATATCATATACTTCAATGTTATGTCTATTTTGTATTTTAACTTTTTTGTGCCTCCTGTAAAATTTGTGTGGATTACGCCCCTTTTCCTTTTCACAGTCGATATTATACTTGTCTATTACATTAATATTTAAAACTGATAGACAAATCGTTTTACAAAAACTTATGGATGTGTTGGACCTCCGAGGTAGGGAGGAATTAAGTAATTATGATATTCGTAAGTTTAATATATTAACCCCACGCCTTGGTCCCAATACACAGATATTGAATAACAATATTATAATACTCTTTGATATACGACGCATCCACGGATTTCGAATTCACAAACCATCGACCAGGCTGTCAGGTTACTTAAGCGCGAAACAAATTGAGGTGCATGTCGTTGACTATCACGTGACGTCACAGTAAGCTGCCGCTACGGTAAAAAAGTGTGTAATGTCGTTTTTCTTGGTGTTTAAAATGTTATCAGACTGATGATCTCATCCTGTAGCACATTTTGAACCTTTAAACTAACATTGTCAGTTGGCAAAATCTGACGAAATCACCAGAACAAAAATGAAATCACCTCACGTTGAACTGTACTGTATCGACACCTGCATGACTAAATTAACATTTTTATCATCTTTTACATGCCTACACTTTTCGACTGTCAGATAAAAATCACATTTTTTTGTTTTCAGCGGTTGGCACTATGTATTTTTTATAAGAATGATTTCTATTATCTATATTCGGCAGGTTGGGTTCTGTTCAAAATATTATTTATGGATGTCATTTCACAATTTCAACGCACGCACACGTGGAGACTGTTAAAATTAACTGAAATTAGCATGAATAATTAATAATAATTCAAATTACTAATACATTATAGTTGGTACTCTTCATCAGTGTCATTTTTCAGTGAATTGACGGAGATGGTGATCGTTCAAAATATTCTGCAAAATGACGAAACTATAGACTTAATTTGTCGCCGCGACAGCGTGACAGTAGGCGACATGCACCTCAATTTGATTCACGCTTTAGCCTCTACACCATGGTGGTCAATTTAACAAATTGTTTTTTTATTAAAACCGCTTATCATATAATTAACCCGTCCACAATCCGCATCGATGAGAAAACGCCCATACAAAAAAAAATGTTTCATACAGAAACAAATAAACAAATTTAAATTTGAGTAACGACGAAGGTCAACGTCATTGTTTTGATTATACATAATACACTTAGCATCGTATGTACGTGTAAAAGAAAACATCGCTACGTGTTATTTAGCGGATGTAGAATATGTGGAAATTCCGACAAAGTGTCCATGACTACTATCTGTAACCTTCCATCATTATCAACCAATGTCTAACTAAATGAGTAATAAAAATATCAAATTTGTCATAAAACATAATATATACTGACTAAACACAATTTGAAAACATCTCATGCATAATAAAAACACTAGAAAAAATCGTTTTATAGAAAAACAAAAATACGACACTTGAACCTGTATCTTCTGGATTTGCGGCAGTATGCTTTTCCAATTAAGCTACAGGTATTTTATTAAACTATGATGATTTTAACTAGGTAGTAGTTTTTAGATGAAATTCTTATCAAATGGTTCAAGACCTATCGGGTGTCGTATTTTTTTCAACAAAATGATTTTTTCTAATGTTTTGTTGAGATGTTTTCAAATTATATATATATATATTTTTTTTTTTCGACCATGTCCGATCCTAATAGGATCATATGGGCCTCCACAGAGTAGAGGGTTGTATTGACAGATTTTTGTTTTTTACGAGAAATGGATGTCAGCCACTTGCTCAACCTATTAGGTCCATACCCTGACTCACACACAAATTGAAAAACAATATGTGTACTTGCCAGACCCAGGATTCGAACCTGAGACCCACGGCGTGATAGTCCAGCGCTTAAGCCACGCGGCCACCGTTGAAACCGTATCTAATGAAAATTATATGTAATCACTAATCAGTATTAAAATATTGAATATTTAGGTTACCCATTATTATAAAAGTTTTATGTGCTTGGTTAATAGCTTTGTTTACATTTGTATAAAAAAAAATTCAATTTCTTTTTCTTTCGCTATTTCTGTGGGTGCCCAGAAAAATAGGCCAACCCAGACAAGACGAATACTTAGCTACGAAATCAAACGGGTATGGAGAAAGTAACCAGAGAGGTCAGATATTAATACTTTAGAGGAGGCCTTCACCCGAAGAGGGGTTCTTACAAATCAAAAAAACTAATTACATACCATTGTTCAATTTATAAACATTATATACAAAAATAAAAAATCTTAATATAAGTATATAATTTTATGTATTATACAAAAAATATATTTAAAAAAAAATTATATTAAATAAACTTGAAAATAGATAATAGAGATAATAGTAGATAATACAACCATAGATAGATATATATAAATAAACATAATAAATATATTCATATGTTATTTATTTTATATTCATTAGATATAGTCATTTAACTGTCATTTACTTTTGTTTGTAAGAAATAAAAAGGCTTTTTATTTTATTTTATTTATTATAATATAGAATGTTACATTCTCAAATCTTGTGTCTTATTTGTTGAATAAAAGAAATAGTTTATTACATATTCTGACCATACCCGATCCTTATAATATCATATGGACCTCCACAGAGTAGAAGTAGAGGTTTGTATTAACAGATTTTTATTTTTACAAGAAAATGGATGTTAGCTTAGCCACTTACTCAACCTATTAGGTCCACACAAATTGAAAAATAATATGTGTATCTGCCAGACTCAGGGTTAAAACCTGGGACCCACAACTTTATAGGCCGACGCTTAAACCACGCGGTTATCGTGGGTGTGTCATGTTACATGATTATGTTTAAATATACAATTTTTTTTCCGATCCGACGTGGATGTTGGTCGTCTCACAAAAAAATCTTTTTTACAAATTTATTTGTTTTTACGTGATGTATGTTAGCCACTTATTTAACCGATTATATTCATGATCTGTATCCAAACATACGTAGAAAAAAGTGTATTGGTCAAACTTGGAATTTAAACCCGAACTGACGACTTCATAAACAGATAAGAGATATTATATACCTACAATCATCAGTCGGAGTCAATCCACTGCCTCCCATAGCTCCTTAACTCTTCCCATCTCCTAGTTATTTACAACTATGTGCATCCATCAAATGAGCTCGTCGATCCCAACAGTAAGTCGTTTAAAAAAGTAAGTATATAAATAATAATATTATACAACCTAATTTTAGTACGTATACTACAATTTTATTTTATTATTCAATATATTATATTAATAATATTATATTAAATAATACATTATACAAACATGTATGATTCATTTTTATTAACAATTTATAATGAAGAAAAACACCATAAACAAAGATAAGAGACAGAATGTCAATTGAACGTACATTTTTTAAAAACATTGAATTGAAATTAGATCCTTTTTTTCTAATGTGTTTGTTTTAAAAATATTGCAAAAATAAGTATTTTATGAACTGCAGATTTGGCTATAATTCAGGAAAGAAAATTTATCTGTGCGGACAACATTGCCTTGACATCTCAGACTTGATTCATAAAAATGGTACAAGATCTTGTGGCGGAACTTAATGTCATGTAGGTTTAATGATTAATGATTGGTGGTCATTCAATAGTATTGTATACGTCATATTTCAGCCGGATAATGCCAAATCCAAAGCATCGCACAAGGTAAATTTTGTATGAGAAAGTTTTTAGGGCCCGGGTGCTGCTTGAAGGTCAAAAATTAAGAATTTGAGGCAAATATTCGAGTTTATCCTTAATAATTTGTAGAAAGTTGTTGGGAAAATTTAAATATTATTATAATACTTTGTTATTTTTCATGACAAAATTAAATATATTAAAAACTGAAAAGAGTACTACAGTAAACTTAGAGCCAAGACACATGGCAACGTAGACGGGGCTGCGTCAACGCTGGTCTTACTTGATTCTAAATGTATCAAATTGTTATGGTCTTGCTTGACTCCAATTGTTGTAGACCTGTGTTGACTTAGTATGTCAAAATTGAGAATAAAGTAATAGTTGGTAGGTACATCATAATAATATGTCCGTCGTTATAGCATTTTTTTAAATTATTATTTTGTGAAAACCAGCATTATAAATTTTGTCTAATCTAATTTAACATTATTATATATTGAAATACGAGTATATTCGGTGATTTTTTCAATTAAGTTTGTAATTTACCCGTAGTTTTGGTGATATTGCAGAACGAAGGGGGGACATGCTCGTCGAAGGTCAAAATTGAGTTTTTATTGTATTTTCAAACCATTATCCTGGACACTCCATAAACGTTGTAGATAATCCATTTATATAATTTGAAAGCCTTATTATCCTTTATAGTTATTTTTATGGCTGTATAAAGTATTTTTATTACATAAAATAGTATTCTTTTAAACCCCTCGCTCTAATGTTTTAGAATATAGTCATATTTCGGTACATAACTGTGCAGTAGGGTTAAGATTTTTTACATTTATTAATTTTTAAACGCATTTATGAAACCATTAATATAATTTATTACGAGATAATTTTTGTAAAATATTCACGATAAAAAATTATATTGATAATCTCTGTGATCCCAAATTTGACAAGAATTAGGCATTTTATTATTCAAAAAATCGGCAAGATTAACACATTTGAAGATGATTCTAAAGATACTTATTATAAGCTATGTCTTTGACCATTCAAGTGTGATAAACATCTTATGAATAATGATTGCTATATAATAATTATCTACCTAAGAATAAGGTAGTGTTTTTTTGAAATACGCTATTTCTTTTGTCATTCCCTAGTGGTTAAGCTACAACATACGGCCGTAGCCATAAATTGACAAACTATAATTAAAGAAGGGAGTAAAAATTATGTTAACGCGCGTGTTTGAACATGTACCGTTTAAAAAAAATAAAAAAAAATCGGTTAGGTACATAAAATGCAAATGGTACAGTGGCGGCACACTGATATTGTCATCTACTGAGAATATGTCCAACGTCACCTCTTCACTCTCAGCATGATGAGAGGCTTCTTGGTGCGTTCTCTTATTTCCTCTAGAACCTCACCCTAGCTTGCCTGTTCTTAAAGCTGACCGGATTCCGGCGGCCTGGAAGGCCGCTAAATACTATTTATAGAGTATATATGGCGGAGCTATGGGATACTGGTTTGACCTACATTGTTTTCCCACCACCACCCGTCATGTATTTACAGCCGTGGATATGCACAGCCGCCTTCCATGACGCTATAAACGTGTCTGAAAGAAGTGATTTTAAGTGCTCATTCCATCACAAAGTGGAGCCGCACGGGACTGATGCTACAACCATGCACCGTAGTGATTAAAGAAGAAAGTTTAGAGAAAAAGGGAAAAAAATCTTTTTGGACTGGCTCTGCTGCCCGCTGACGTTAAGCGCCCTATGTATCCGTATACTGAGTGTCACGAGTTGAAATGGAAAGCAAGAAGACTGGCTAGCGACAGGGATTCTTGAAGGTGCCGCATGGTGTCCATATGCTCCAACTAAGAGGCGGATATGGCCGAAGAAGAGAATATGTATCAGAAAATTTTATTGCACAATATTCTTAACTGCAATAATAATATTACGCATCATAGTTATTTGACACAATTATTATCTCTAGACAAATACCGATAAGTCTTTTAAACCGGTTTAAAATGCATTAAAATGCAGTTTGTTATTAAAAATATTTACATACGCACTTTGATTACAGTGAATTACAGTCATTATTGATTCATTAAATGCATACTTTATAAATTCACTATAATATCTTCTTATAATGAGTATTTACAAGAAACAATTAAGTAACTATCTCAAGGCAATAATTGTGAAACTTAAAATCGTATAAAAACAATGGTTTTTTTTGGAAAATTATCAGTTCATTTGTTTGCATAGACGAAAACAGTAAAGAAACTAAGTACAATATGAAAGTGAGTAAACGTTAAAGCTTTTTTAAGTTTCTACAATTTCAATATATAGTTTTATTAGAGTGATAAGAACCTAATCGTTGAAAATACTTTACATTTTTATTTCAATATGTTTAAAGTCATAATATAATATGTCTCATAATAGATGGTTTTGATTCTCTTAAATGCCTTTAATTATTTAGTCACAATCTTATTAATACACAATATAACATCAAATCAATGTGTATATTTTTTGTGTGCTTAATTATTTCCGAAAATCTATTAATAGTGTTTTTTTATTTTAAATTTTGTGACGAAAGGCAGTTCAAAATAATATATGGAAAATTAATGTATTATTAAGATACCTACAATTTTACTTTATATAATGGTACCTATTTCTACCTAATTGGCATTCACTTAATTTTTTTATGTCGTATTTCACAGTTCTTCCAATTCCTCTTCTTCGTGGTTTTCTTCGTGGTCGCAGCAGTAGCCTATCCATACGACGAATATGGTAAATATTATATAAAATTATAATATCTATATAAAATATTACATATACAGTGACGTCTCTTTATAAAATGCCGCCCCTAGGCAGCGCCTACATGCCGCCTCATTTTTTTATACATTATTTTTATCACCTTTCATGAGTCCAATATCTAAGAAATGGGTTGCATGGATACATTACTAAAAAAATACCAAATTATTAATATTAATAATTATTCGCAAATCTACACGTGTCGTTTCTGGTCAGCAAGGACATCGAAGGGCAACGGAAGTAAACTAGATATCTTATTATTACTATTATCTTATTACTAAGTTTAAGTAGCTATATATATATATATATACAAAATGATTTTCTTCGATTTGCCGTCCTTCGAGTAACTGCCACCCCCAAGCGCCGCTCAATCTGTCTACCCCCACGGGACGTCACTGTATATATATATATATATCATACACTGTGCGTATATATGCTGGAAACATTTTACAATGCTAGTATGGGTATGGCAAAGCCGATTCGCAGTTGTATTAGTAATATTTACTACAATGCCTGTTTTAATACGAGTAAATGATACCAAACAACTGCGGATTACTTTTGCCATACTAATGATGATAGTAAATAAACATAACTAAACAATAAGCAAGTTAGAGTAAATTAATAAATAAATAAAAAGTATCAAATGTTTAAAATAAATATAAAGGAAAATAAGGCTTCAAAATTATGTAAATACATTATCTACAACATTTAAGAAATGTCCAGGATCATGCTTTGTAAATAGCATAAAAGCTCCATTTTGACGTACTCTGAGCATATCCCCCCTTAAATAAAATATCCGTTGAAAGTTGGGTGCTCAAATACCAATCGGTACAAAAATTTTATTTTGATTTTCGGGATTGTTCACAATTGTTGTAGCTATTTTATGTCTTTAGGAAAATTGAAAATTTTATCAAAATACCGAATCATTTTATTACATTTTTTTGAGAAAACTAAAAGCTGGTGACACCGCTATTAATTGACTGTGTAATAGTTAGCTCCTGATATCCCTGTGTAAGCATGTGTCATAGGGCCATATGTATGAGATTACCAAATTCTTTATAAGCTATTTAAACGATTTTCCACCATATAGCGTATAGCACTGTTTGTGACGTAAGCAATCTGACGTCACGCGTCATTCAAAATGGCTGCTTCATCTGTCACTTTCAAATGTCATTTTAATAATGCATTCATTACAACAAACGTTTGCTTGAGACCCTCGTTCATTTTGTAGACTCTGTAAAACATTTGCGAACTTTAAAAATAGTTCCTAGTCGTGCGGTTTACAAAATACGTATAATTTTGATCCATAGTCTTTAATCTAGCTAGATAGTAGGTTACTGGTACAATGCTCTTGTATTTCGCTTACATCAAAAATAACTGTAATAAACAAAGCAAAAGTCTCAAACATCAATAGTGTACATATCATATATCCATTATATATCAATAAATCCATTTTCATTTCTGTCATTTATTCTTATTCCGTTTTGACATCTCATAATAGAAGTGATTGAAGTGAAGTTAGTCATAATATAACTGTATGTATTGCCACCAAATGAAAATGTTTACTGGGAATACTATATCCTTTCGTACAGTAGAATTATAAAATAAATGTTATAAAATAACTGATAAGTTATTTTAAGTTCATAATAATTATTCATTTATTATTATTAAATTTATATGGTACCGTTCGCACACTTTTAGACACATTTACAATTTCAAAATTTTAAATGAATGGTCGGGGAATGAAATTTTATAGGTTTACCATTATATGGACGCCATGACACATTATGACCTTAGTCACCTTACTACTAAGACCTCGTTAGTCCGATAGTATAGAAAAATAAAGTTTGTTCTCTAGACTAGTATGCTGTCAATCTATCGAAAAATTATAAAAACTTGTAAGTCTCGTGGTTTCAAACATGGAATTAAAACCTCGTATTTCACAACCAGTGTTAGCAGATTCATCGATTAGAGAGGTGCTTAAAATATTGTTTTTATAACGTTTTTTCTTTCCCCTCAACATTCTTCTCAAACAGACTTACGAGGTTTAAATAGTAAGGTGACGAATGTTTGATTACCTGGAATTTATGCACATATTTTTGTGGTTGATTTCAAACTTATTTTTCCAGTTCCTGTTCTGAAGAAAGAAATCTTAGTAAAAGAAGAAGTCCCCGAATTCATACCAGGATTGCTACCAGTTCAGCATGGAGGATGGGATGAACACCCTCATGACTATGAACACCACTGGTAAACAGTGGTTAAAATAATAACCACAACATAATATAACCAGTACTAGAAAACATCTGCCTACAAATTATAGAATATAGATTAAGACATTATTTTTTTCGTTTAACTTTATAATGGCAAAACTTTACTTTGTCAATTTAAAATGTGTTATAATGTTGAATTCGCAATTATAAATTTTATTAAAACTCGTTTTTTTTATTTATTTGCTAATTTCTGTTCATTTTTACATTAAATGGG
Source organism: Rhyacophila brunnea (assembly GCF_057557595.1). Taxonomy (NCBI): domain Eukaryota; kingdom Metazoa; phylum Arthropoda; class Insecta; order Trichoptera; family Rhyacophilidae; genus Rhyacophila; species Rhyacophila brunnea. The sequence goes on along the minus strand of NW_028232816.1, from coordinate 8,331,168 downwards.
TAGCAGGTACGTAATGTTAATAATCCAGTTGTACCCAATAATGGAAACCTTTTTATTTTAAACCATGTCCGAATCTAATAAGAACAAATGGGCCGGGCCTATGAGAGGTTTGAATTAATAGATTTTTGGTTTTACGAGAAATGGATGGTAGCCACTCACTCAGCCTACTTGGTCGATACTCTGACTCAAACATAAATTGAAAAACAATATGTGTACTTGCCAGACCCAGGATTTGAACCTGGGACCCACGACGTTATAGGCCGACGCTTAAGACGCGGAAACATATAAATCTGAAATCTATTTTTATCAAGCAATCAATATAATATTGCATCGCTTTCTCTTTCTTGACCCCACTCAAACTTAGTCTTGTTTTTTTTTTAAATTATTTAACTTCATTAAAACATAAAATCCGATTGTCAATAAGTAACGCAATTGAATAAGCGATTCAGAGAGTATTGTAAAAACTAATTAAATAAAACACGTTTAGCATAGGGGTCAGTGCACGTGGGCGTGATTCCCAAGGGGCGCAGGTTCCAATCCTGCTTGGTGTCGTTTTTATTTTAAAGCTTTTTTCTAGTGGTTATTTATATTTTTCGTGTTTTGTGTTTTCAAAATTATGTATGTTCAATAAAAGAATGTTACATTTTTTAAATCTGTGAACTATTCATTGAATAAATAGTTTAATAAAGTAGTATGTTTACAGAAGTTTCCATACTGCTCAGATGTTATGATCTGCGAATAATATTCGCAGCTAAAACATTCGCGGTTGAAATACATGTATGGACAGCAAAATTTCAAGAAAACACATGAAAATATTCAATATTATGTAAACTGCTATTTTAATAAGTTGATTCTCTCAGCTGAGAGCTTTAAAAAAGCATAAATTTGGGCCTGACCATACTTGATTTGCTTATATATTTAAATTAGCAAATATTTGGTGGGTCTCGTTGTTGAAGGCCGAGATCGCTATGATTGGGGATGACCAGGAGGTGTAGATGGATAATCCTCAGGAGGAGAGATTTGGTGGTTGCTCCGATGGATGAAGGAGCGAGTTTTATTCGCAGCGTAAACAGTTAGTACAAGAATATGTTACAAGAGCGTTATGTTACAATACTTATGATACTATTCCGAGGTCCGTGTCTCGGTGGAACATAATGTGGTGCGGAGTGACTGACACGAAGCTTACTGATCGGACTTTGAAGATTGATTGTAATAGGTATTTAGACTGACTAACTCGTCAACTACCCGCTAATTATATGTATGAATATTCGGTAAATTGTGAGTCATTGCTGATGAAGTTTGCATTTATTGAGAAATCTCCTGTCCTCTGCATTATTGCACTTCGAACGTTTCAATTCCATCGAAGAATGTCACGCGTGTAGAATATGCTGACTGTAGATGCGACGATTTTGCGATGGTTTAATGACTTGCTAATTTTTGCACTGTTGAAATAATGGTGACAAGGCTTGAAGTCATTGACCGCCCGCCACAAACATATTATTAGGTTTAACATTACTAGTCTGTGATAGTACTGTCAAATATTACACTTTTAAACCCCACCAGTAAATGACTTTGCAGATTGATATACTGTGGATAGAGTTTTGGTACTAAGTTATAGTAGTTGGTGACTCCTTAAAAATTACCGTGCGATCATTGTGTGTGTGAAACCATGTTATGCATGAGGAAAAGGAGGATAAGTCAAAACAAGTAAAAATATACATAACTTTGAAAACATTTCTGAGAAAATATATTTTAACCAATAGAAAAAATTTTCTTGAAAAAAATAAGACACCCCGCATGAATCGAACCTGCTTATCTCGGGTATCGCGCCCACGCAAATAGACAACTGTGCTTAAAGAGTCATACTTAATTGCGACAAATTTTAACTATTGGTTTTTATAATACTCACTGAAACGCTTTCCAAATTGAACTACTATTGGCGATCGGGTTTTGTATTTTAAATCAACGTAGGTATTACTTTAATTAATAACCGACGTCACGGATCACTCCAAATTTTTTTGTTGTAACTTACTTGAACTTTCTAATATTTTTTAATTAACTATTTTTTTTTATTCAACGAGTAATTCACAAGATTTAAGAATGTTATATTTTAATTATTGAACATACATAATTTTAAAATCACTTCTGAGAAAATATATTATAACCAATAGAAAAAAGTAAGACACCCCGCAGGAATCAAACCTTCATGTCTTGGGTATCGTGTATGTGTTTTATATTTAATAGTTCGTATAACAATCTTAGTGTGATAGGAAAGGGGCAATATGTATTAAAACTTCTACTTATCAGGAGAGCAAAAAGAAGATTGATTTTTGGACCAAATTGTATGGGAACTGCAAGGTCTGGTCCTTAATTCAGAGGAGTTACACAACTCATCCTTTTTCTCATTTATATGGTCAGTTTAACTATTTTAAATATTTTAAAACTTATAGCCTTTTACCTTCTGCACACAAGATTATTGTATGTGCCTCGATGAGTAAACCCTTATAACATAGGGGTGCAGTAGTCGTATGTGCAAAATGTGTGGTGCACACGGAACGGAAACTGTACCGTCTTCGTATGCGGCCGCTACTCGATTCGACTGTCTTCGTGGGCGATTCTTAAATAGTCATCAATTTCAGATAATTTTTAATCTACAGAAGTGAATACATAGACTTATTTCATTTTTAAGATAATATATAATCGAATAATTAATTACCTCTATTAAAAATGCCGTTTAACGACCCTTTAAATTGTTTTATATCATAGTATATAGATATATACATGTAATGTTGGCTTCTTTATTTTATGAAACGATACTTGATAACGTGATATACATACATGATGCCAGTCTGAATATTGACAAAACTTGAAATTATTAGGCTTACTAATAAATCAGTTATTTTTTTATGATTTTTCCTTGTAGTGGTCCTAGGCATACCAATATTTTTTCCCTCTTCAATGAGTGGTAGAAAAGAATGAGCTGGCATTCCCTAATATGAAACCACTTACAATAGTCATTTGAGAAGTATTAGAACTAATGATAGTAAATAACAGTACAATTTAAACCGTTTATTATAATTACTTATGAGTAACTTCAATCAATATAAAGGTATTTTTCAAATTTATTATTAACTAGCAGTATATCACCCGGCGCTGCCCGGGAGTAGAATGGTTAAATATTTGAAAATAAAAATTCTAAATTTAATACGTAGAGTGCAAATGATTGAATTTAAAAAAGTAAAAAAATATAATATAGAGATTTTTATTTTTAACATAATAATATAGTTAGTATATTTTTGTACATTTTCAATTTATTACTTTAAGGCTTTTATATATAATATAAATATCTATCTATAATATAAATATCCAATCCATCATTCCTGGGCTTTTTGATATACAATGTTTGTGGCTTTTCCATTTGGTGCTAAAATATATAGATTTTTACTACTCCCCACTCTTGATGCCGCTACATACAATATTGTCCGTGAGTAAAACATTCCGATTTAATGTGGCAGCATGCGTAACGCGTCGCCCGCGCCAACCTGCCGATTAACGATTCTAATAACACAATTATTTGTATCTAACTTTGCTATTTGACCTCTGTTCAAGCTGAAAAAAACACCAATATTTTTTTAATGTACACATTCTAGCGACATTTACAATAAAAATGGGGTTTGCAGCATTAACTTCAGCGTTTCAAGGCCCTGTACGCAACGGCCTTTTTCTGCAAAAACCATAAAACTGTCTGCAGAGTGCCCGACCACGCACTCTGGCTCGTCAGCTTCCATCTACTCTCCAAACTTTGTCGAAATCCGACTGCGCGTGTGGATTTTTATAAAGAAAGACTGAAGGACAGTACAAATATAGCCAAATCCAAATATTATATTTTTCAAATTATAGTATAGAAAATATATATCATGTTATATATAGTCTTTACTCTCACTTCAACCTCATATATTATACTATCAGTTTTCGTTTTCATCAAGAATACCCAAGATTGTGTGTGACTCCCTTATCTAAAACTTCTTATTTTGAGAAGGTACGAAATAAAGAATAAAAATGAATACATAATGGTAATTAATTTGTTTATTGTAGCTTGTATATAATATGTTACTTTAATCAATTAAATTTTATTTTACAATATTAGTTTATTACATAATACAATATAAGATCATTGTACAATAGCTGTATTGTAATAAATAAATACAAAGATAAATAAAGGATTTACAATAATATCATCATATGATTTTTTCGTATATATATTCCATACTTAGTATGTTCTATTAATTTAATAATTGTTGAAATAGTTCACTTTCAACACGATGGTCATGATGTCATTTACCATTTGTAGTAAGCGTGAGGGTCCACCCACCCTTTGGCGTATTCTTCTACGGGTTCATACTTTACAGGGATAACTTTAATGGGGACGACATCTTTGGGGACGTACTCATGGCCATGGATGTATATTTCTGTCTTAAGAACAGTTGGATCTGTTAAATAAAAAACATATTATATTTAAATATAGAATTAATGTAATGCTACTAGGGATATCCAGTAACAGAATTAGGAATCATGAATTTTTTACATAAAATTTAGTGAAAGTATACGTTTAACAGTATATTAAACAATCAGGCTCCAACTATAAATGCACCATTCACCTATTATTTTAATATGATTTAATCAATTCTCTCCACAATTTTATCATGTGTGATTGCTAATAATAACAGTTTCAATAAACTATTTCTTTTATTTAACGAATAATTCACAAGATTTGAGAATCATACAGAATCACAGAACAAACATTAACGCGGTTTGATAAGAATCTTGTGTAAAAACTACTAGTTAACTTCATTTTAATTAAGTAGGACGCCCGCAGATTAATTGGTAAAGCACATTGGCGCAAATTTAGTGGTTAAATGTGTAAGTCCCATCGTATGTCGTATTTAAAAAAAAAAATCTAGTGTACCTATAATTATCTAAGGTGTTTTTAAATTAATTATGTATATTCAATATTAATTTTCCAATATATATTTTATTTTAAATAATATTATGTCGTTCTCTAAATATTTGTAAATATCTCATTGTTATATTTATATGTTATTAGTTTTAGTATGTAAAGAAATAATAATTACGTGTGTAAAATATATCATAATAATTACAAAAGATAAAAAGAACTTTTTAAATACAACGTTTTTTGAATTTTTTGTTGAATTATTATGCTCAATATGCTCAAACTTGTACTTGATATGAAGTAAATAAAAAACAAACAAACGAATATAGAATAACGAAATGTCATTTTGACATTTCATTTTGATATTTCATTTTGATTTCCATAGTAACGCACGTATATATTAATAATTTAGTTGCTAGGACCACCCCCTTAGCAACCAATAATAGTCTTTTACTTTTTTACGGATTTTTCTGAAATAACTTTCCATACAAAACAGAATTAACTGAAAATGAATTCAATTCTGCTTAAAGATGGCTGAGAGTATTAAAAGAATGCATTGGCATCGAGCTCTGATATATTCTAAAAGTTTCAAATATCTAGCTAGTCGAGAAATTAGTTAAAAATAGATTGCAAGATTTGTACTGGACACACAACCACCGGACAAACAAGAATACGAGCTAATAAAAACGATGTAAAAATGGGAGATTTAAAACAATATTTAAAAAAGTAAATCACTATTCTTGCTTCTAGGCAGTAAAATAAACAATTGCATTAATGTGGTGGAGGTTATATTAGCAGTATTTTTGAATGGTTGTTAGCCATTTGTCCAATCCATTCGCCCCTTGCTCTGGACCCTTACGTGTAAAAACAATATATTGGGGTTTTTTTAATAATTAATTAATAATTAGTAAATATGTAAAAATAAATTATTACAAAAATAAGATAAATACTTACTGTACGGGTTATATGGAAGTGCTGCGACAGCTACGATCACAAACGCCACGAAGAAGAGAAACTGAATGAACTGTAAAAAAATATTTCATTGACATAACATAATACAGTCTATGGAATATGGTATTTTGTAAATAATTTGATTTGTAGAATATTTTAGTGCCGTTCAGGTGAGTATCTACCAAATAAAATTTTGAATTATGATCGAAATTTATAATAAATAATGTTTGAATTATTGCACAATTATGTATCATTGCTAAATTTTGACACCCACAATAGCCGAGTGGCTTAATGTCGTGGGTCCCAAGTTCAAATCCTGGGTCTGGAAAATACACATATCGTTTTTCGATTTGTTTTTGAAGTCAGAGTATGGACCTTAATATGTTGAGCAAGTGGCCAACATCCATTTCACTTAAAAACATAATCTGTCAATACTACCTCCACTCTGTGGAGGTCCATATTATGAACCTTTAAGGCATGGTGATGTAGTAGTAGTAGTTAAATTTTAGTTATAATAGTTATTTCTGTAAATTGAAATTGAGTATTTGAGTAAATTTAATTACATAAGTACTGTCGGATCATTGAAAAAGCAACATGTTATAATTGTTATCAAATCAGCACATACGGCTCAAGAAATGGATATTAAACACATTTCCATTGTATGTACAAACAAACAACGTTATGATGTTTTAAATAAGTATAATAAATATTTGTATGAGTGAAATAATTTAAAAATGCAGATAAGGTAACTAAGTAGTTTACAAAAAATACAATAGTTCACTGGCTTAAAACCAATAAAATAAAAACTATATTAAAAACAATATACATATAATAATAACAAATTCTCACTTTCATGTTGATTGCAATTGGTTTGTCGTTTTCTCTACACAAGATTGTTATGAAAACTGATGCATTTGTAAAATATATATTTGTTTTTATATGATTTTATTTTATAAATCAAAAGACAATCCATACTTTAAGTATATGCTAATTAGAAAATACCCAACTGTCCACAAAATTAGGGAAACACGCGTGTACTACAACTGACAATGCGTACAATTAATTAATTCTCATAACATAGTGTTATATTTAAGAATAGTGCGTCAAACAATTTTGGTTATTGCCTAAGGGGCCACTTATACGAACGTTTGGTAAACATTGGCAATAATACAATTAAATTTATTAATTATGAACATAAGGTATGACAAATTTCATTTTATCACTTCCTTCCTTTAATATAATAATATTGAACTTATTAAGGGGGGACATGCTCGTCGAAGGTCAAAATTGAGTTTTTATTGTATTTTCAAACCATGATCCTGGACACTCCTTAAACGTTGTAGATAATCTCTATATATTTTTTTTTAACATTGAACAAGATATTGATTTATTATGTAAATATGCAACCACATCCTCTATTTTTTTTGTAAGCTTCACGTTTACTATCTTTTTCTTATTTTATTTTGTTTGTGATAAATATAATATGTAGGTATTTACTTAAGGTGAAGCCTTTACTCAGGTTTTTTTAAAGAGGCACCTAGCGGAAAAATACGAAGCTTGCGATTTGAGATTTTTTTTGATAATTTACAATTTCAACTGTATTAATTTATAAATATGTATCTGAAAACATTAAAAAGAAAAATATTTTTTATTTTAAGTCAAAGATAGACTAACAATTGTAAAAAATTTAATAAAATGTGAATTTGTTGAATCGGACCGCATCTTATTATTACATATATTTTATGGTCATATTTATTATTAAAAATTAGTTTATTAAGTTTTCTAAGCATGGCTTAAGAGATTTTTGACTAATTTATAGTTTTATTATTTTTTATATCTATTTTAAAAAAAAACATCCATTTTTATAAAACATAATATAAATGTGTATAACTTGAAATCCTTTTTATTTATATCAAATCAAGCTTCAATACTTTTACCGGATGGGGGGCGAGAAATATTTTTTTCAGATTTTAGGGGTCGGGGGAAGAAAAAGTTTGGGAAGCACTGAATTCTATATGACGAATCTTTGATAAAAGACGGCACCAAAGTAAAACTAATATCTAATGAATCATTGGAAAAAATATATATTCACAATCGCATATCATTTATCTTTGAATTAAGTTTACTTAATCAACAATACGACAATTGTACAATCTTTAGTATGTACCACAATTAATTTGTAATTTATTTTCTATAAATTATTAATAATATCACATAATCAAAATCTCGTTTTATGCTATCATATCACCATAATTAATTATACCTACCTACGCACTGTCAATGCGTTCAAAAATGCGTATTTCCCTAATTTTTGAGCAGCAGTGCTATTTTATAAGTAACCGTTAATTATTTTAATAATTATCTTTTGTTTTGTAAATCAAAATCATATAAAAATGAATGGAGATTTAAGATATGTATCAGTTTCCATAACATCATTGCATATAGATAACAACAAACCAACTACAATCAACATGAAAGTGAGAATTTATTATTTATATTATAATTATTTTTAACAAAAAAATTACATTGCATTTACTAGAGGCATCTAGCGGTAAAATATGAAAGATGCAATTTTATAATAATTTTCTTAACTTTTTTTTAACTTTTTAGTCTTTTAAATAATCAAAAAAATATCTAAAAAAATCTTTTTAATGATTTTAGAAAAGTATTGGAAATTTATATTCTGTCGGTAGGTAGTATTACCATTTTATTAATATCAAATATAGCTTAAATATTAGGACCATACCTATATAAGATTTAAAAAAGGATTTCAAGTAATACGCACTTATATTTTTGTAAAAATCGATGTTTTAAAAATAAATATAAAACATCATAAAACTATGAATTAGTCAAAAATATGTACGAGAAAATATAGAAAACTTAATAAACTAAATTTTAATAATTAATAATATGACTATTAAATATATTGTAATAATAAGATGTGGCTCTGTGACAAATTCGGATTTTATAAAAAAAATACAATTGTAAGTTTATCTTTGACTTAAAAAAATATTTTTTTATTTTTAATGTTTTCAGATACATATTTATTAATTAAAACAGTTGAAATTGTAAATTATCAAAAAAATGTCTCAAATTGCAAGCTTCGTATTTTTCCGCTAGGTGCCTCTGCTGGTATACCTCTCCCTCTTAAGTTATTTTATAGAGAGAATATTTTCCACAAAATTATCATTTACTTATATGTGCGAAATAGTATAAAAATCAATAATTATTAATACATAAGTTTCAATCATTATTTTAGTTTCCATAACATACCAAACATTACTATATAATTAATATTATGTTAAGTATATAATAAATTTGGTTTTTTTACAGTTTCTTCAGTTTCTCTTCTTTGTCGCTTTCGTGATCTTCATGGTCGCTGCCCTTCCACAGTATGACCCTTTCGGTAAATATGTATTCTTTATTTTAATCGTATTCATCATTATCATCAGTGACCTAATAACCCAAGGGGGATGGATCCTAGTTTCATCAAAGAGCTTCCTCTATCTTTTCCTATTCTGAGCCAGTGTCCTCCAGGTGGCTCCATCGTCCGCATCTTTGTTGACAACGTTCAACCAAGGGGATCTAGATTCAAAATATCCAGAATTGGAATATTTTTTTCAAATTTAAAATAACTATTGCAATATAACATGGGTTGGAATTCACATGCGGGCACGACCATCAAGACACTCAACATATCCTCTGGGACTGCCCGTTGATGGGATCCGATCGAGCGGAGCTGTTTGCCAGGGAATAATTCCGATCCCTCCTTAGATTCATCACTTTCAACTCCTGACTCCCCTGTTTCGGCAGAGTTTCAGTACACGGGTACAGATGACACTGCCTTCATGTCATTAAAGATAAATAACGGCAGAGCAAGTCAAGATTCTTTTTATTTTCAAAAACTCTTTCTAAGCACTAAGGTGCATGGTTGCAATATCAGTCCCGTGCAGCATCGCTTCGGGACAAGGAAGTGTGGCACTAAAATCTTTTCATTCTGACACGTTTATAGCGTCATGGAAGGTGGCCGTGCACAAACCGCGGCTGCATAGGTATACATGGCGGGTGGAGATAGGGAAACTCAAATCATATTGCAATATACTCTGATTACATAACCGAGTTCAAATCCCGGGTTAGTCAAATTAGCTTGTTGTTTTTTAAACATGTGCATGATATAAAGCAAATAAGCAATATATTGAATGCATAACAAATAACCATTACCGTTAAAAATTTGTCTGTTTTACCAATCCGCAGAGGCCCATGAGCATTGCTTCAATATAAAAATGATATTACTTTTTTAAATATTGAATAATATATCAGATTCAAATTATATAAATATATATACTTAACAATTAAGTAGGTATTTCACTTACTAAAAAATATAAACATTGCCAAATACATAAGTAGATAGATCTAGGGTTTCTAACTAATAACATAATATAAAAAGTAGGTAGGTAGATACATAATTCATGTTATTCAAAAACCTTCTAAGATCCTTCAAGATAACTTATCAAACTACATTGTACCTATTGACAGAAATAATTTTAAGTAATAATAAGCTTAAACCATTCAACAAAACCTCACTTAGTAAATAGAGCACAAAAATACAAATATGGATAACTTTAAATCCTTTTTATTTATATCGACTCTAATTTAGGTAGGTACGGTCACAATATTAATCCATGTTTTTTTAAATAAATATAAAAAATATTAAAAATATGAATTATTATCCAAAAATATTTTCAATTCATTAGAAAAAACGTAGAAAGATCAGGGCTCAAATGGACCGGAACAGTCTTGTGGAAAAAATAATTTGACCATCTGAGCTAAATAGGCCATATAAAAAAGTCTAACAGATTACATATTAACTACATACATAATATTTTAATATTGATATTAATATATCCGAAAATTATCAAGCGCTCCGATTCGTAAAATTGTTCATTTCAACCGCTGAGGAAGCCACATTTTTATAATAAACTTGACCATAAAGTAATATCATATAAAGATAGGATACTTTTTACAACGTTTTTTTATTGTCATTTTAAATACATACCTACTGATTAAAAAATAAGATATTTGAAAATGTAAATATTATCAATTAATTCTTCCAAAAAAGTAACTAGTTTCCTATTATTCCACTTTGTGCCTCTGATAGGCAGATCAACAGATTAAGTCGGCTCGCACATTGGAACTCGTCTCGCCTAAAAACGCATCGAATACGTCGATGTGACGTCATCGTAAACCAAGAAACAAACGTTATTAAATGGACCTTCGCACATTGGCCGTTGCAATTGCGACGCGAGACGATCCGCTGATGCAACATGTCGAATTTCGAACAGCCTGCATGTCGTATCTAAAAAAAGACGACTCCGCGCAAGCGCACAGCTGGCGGCCATCGGTCATTTCTGTCTTTGTCTCTGTCTACAATGTCATTGCTCACGCCGCCGCGTTTGACGTTTGTTCATACAATCAACACAATAAAAATGGCAGACGAGAGACTTCTCTTTTTTCGTGTTTGACGTTTGCCGCTGGGCAGATGTGCGAGGATGTACGATGCAATATTCGTCGAAAGTCTTAGAACTTTTTATTTATGGCCGTTAGGCACACAAGGCGAATTGTGATGTGCGAGCCGGCTAACTTAACTTAAGAATGCTTTGTTTTAACGTACCTATCTGTTTATTCAAACTTTCTTAAAAAAGGTTAAATTAAAATGTATTTAAATATAGCATGTTTAGTAATTCAGTAATTTTCTTTTTCTAACAGATCCAGAATTTGCCCACGTTCACGGAGGATTTGACGAAGAATGGGTGGACCCACTCGAATCACTCCGACTCCTTAACGGTGGCCGTGGTGACGAACCAATTTTCTAATTCCTCTTTCAATAATGGATCATACCATATATGGAAAGCATAATAATACAAAAAAATAAGCAATTCTCAAGATTATATTATTCTAAATCTAATAACTATTAATTTTGCCATATTATTGCATTGTATAATAAAATTATTTAAAATATTTGCATATTAACCTATGTATTAAATACTATTGTAACACATTTTAATTGATTAAAGTTACATACAATTTACAGTACTATGTTCTTATAATTATTTACTAATCTGTTGTTAAGGATCTGTAACTCTCCTCTGTATAATATCTCCCCAATGACAATAAATTGTCTTTTGTTTGATTCATCGATACCCTAAGTTACTAATAATGTACTATTATTAAGAATATTCGATCGGTGTGATTTCGACTATTACGATGTACCTACTCAATATTATATTATTGATCAACCCCAATTTATCCACCCTATCTAGCTGTGTTACTACACACATATGAACCCTTGTACATGAACTAAGCATCACTAATATTACTTACTTACTATTTGGTATTAATACTATTGTAAATGATCCTTGGATTCATTCAACTCGGACCATTCAACTTGTACAAACATAATTCAGCTCTGCTCACCGAGTTGTTTCACTGCGGATCGAACCCTATTGAGTTCTTTCCCTTTTATGTATACACCATGAAGATTAACATCCATCGAGTCTTATTACTGACATGAACCTTCCACTGGATCACAAGAAGGATCGGAGCCCGTTGGTAAGGATTTCCGTTGCCGAAAACATAACACTGTATTAGTACTAATAACCTGTTATTCTTTATTTTCTCCCTTCCTCCGTCAAATATCTCTTGAATGTTCACAAGTTATAATTATTACATTATGAGTCGGAGTCAATCTACTGTTAGATTAAGGCCTCAACCAGGTCCTGGGGTCACGTACAACCTCCGCACTATAATATGTTAGAGTAAGATAGTAAACCAGGGAACTCAGAAATAATTGGAACTGAAATACCTAACGGGTAAGGAGTAGCAGACAACCGATATCGAGTTCGGAAGAATACGGGATACACTCAAACAGATGTCAAGAATACGCCATACGTCGAATACTGATAACTGCTCTCGGCATCGCTCGCATTACAAACAATATTGCAAGTCCATATTCTCTTATTTTCTTATGTATTTTTTTTATATTTTTGTTATTCTTACTCTCTATCTTGTTAGGCTTAACTATATTATAATGTATACATGGAAACTTTGCTGGTTGCAATAACTTTTCATTATTATATTTTAAATTTTTGTAATCAATATGTATCTGTTTGTTTCCTTAATAAATAAAATAAAATAAAAAAATAATGCGTGGTTCATTTTTGTTAAACACTCACATTCAAAACCCTGCGTCAAAATGTAGTGTATTGAATATAGCCTATCAGAATTCTATTTATCAATCTGTACTGTGTAGAAAACATATGAATTAAAGAGTTATTTTTTAAGATGAGTCCTGTATAATATATTAGTTTAATGGATGAGCTCAGAGCAAATACTGCGTGTAAATACTATCAAAATATAAAGTTAGTGGTAAATATTTCAGTTAATTTGTTAGAAAATATGGTTAACTGTATCGTATTTAAATGTGGTAAGCATACTGAGAATTAAAATGATGATATAACGTTATATAGGTAATTTAATAAAAATAATATTGAAGTTATAGAACCCTAGGGTCGTACTGTGCATCAAACGAAAAGAAACGGTGGTATATTATAACCGGATAATACCTTCTCTCTTTAGTAGTATTGCTCTGTGGTCGCAGCCAATACGTTTAGTTAGGCCTACGATACATTTATGAATAAGTTGTGGGTGCCTAAGTGCTCTTTTATTGAATCTACCGTTAATAATGGGTTTTTCCTCGCAGATGTCTTCCATTCACGAAGCTATACTTACGAGTATATATTATTAAGGGCGATGCTTATACCAGCAAAATACCAGCAGAGGCACCTAGCGTAAAAATACGAAGCTTGAAATTTGAGACATTTTTTTTGATAATTTACAATTTCAACTAAATATGTATCTGAAAACATGAAAAAGATTTTTTTTTAAGTCAGCGATAAACTTACAATTGTAAAAAAATATGAATTTGTTACATATTTATGTCACGAGTTACGTTGTTATTACATTATATTTTATGGTCATATTTATTATTAAGGTTTAGTTTATTTAGTTTTTAATTTTTTACTGTGAATATTTTTGACCAATTCATCGTTTTTATATTTTTATATTTATTTAAAAAAAAAAGTCGATTTTCATAGAAATATAAATGTGTATAACTTGAAATCCTTTTATTAATATTTTAATAATAAATATGACCATAAAATATATTGTACACTTAATATTTTTTTTCGGTTCGGTAAATGTTCAAACACGTGCGTTATCATGATCTTACTCCCTACTTCAGTAAGTTATACTTTGTCAATTTAAGGCAACAGCCGTATGCTGTAGCTTAACCACTGGGAAATGCCAAGAGAGATGGCGTATTTCAAAAAAATACTAGCTTATTCTTAGGTCAATAATTATTAAAAATCAAAATGTTGTGTATTGTATATAGCCTATCAGAATTATATTTATCAATCTGTACTGTGTAGAAAACATGAATTAAGGAGTTTTTAGGATGAGTCCTGTATAATATATAAGTTTAATGGCTGAGCTCAGAGCAAATATTGCGTGTAAATACTGTCAAAATATAAAGTTAGTGGTAAATATTTCAGTTAATTGGTTAGAAAATATTGTTAATGTTAAATTCTTGTCAAATTTGGGATCACAGAGATTATAAATATAATTTATTATCGTAAATATTTATATTATTTAAATATTGATCAATTTTACTAATGGTTTGATAAATGCGTTTAAAAATTAATAAAACTAAAAAATCTTAACACCACTGCACATTGGTGTACCTACTGAAATATGACTATATTCTTAAATATTAGATCAAGAGGTTTAAAAGAATACTATTTTATGTAATAAAAATACTTTATGCAGTCTTCAAAAGCTAAAAATATATATAAAGGATAATAAGGCTTTAAAATTATATAAATAGATTATCTACAACGTTTTAAGGAATTTTCAGGCTAATGCTTTTAAAATACCATAAAACTCCATTTTGACCTACATTGGGCATGTGGGCCGTTAATACGAATAAAATAAAAACTATTTCTTAAAACTACAATAAATAATAACATATTCTTATTTTCATGTTGTCGTTTTAACTACACAAGATTGTAATGAAAACTTATGCATTTGTAAAATATTCGTTTTTTTTTTATATGATTTTATTTTATGAATCAAAATACAATCAATAGCACAAGTAACTGCTAATTAGAAATTACCCAACTATCCACAACATTTAGGAAACAGGCGTGTATTACAACTGACAATGCGTACGATTAATTAATTCTAATAAAATATTATAAATAAAAAAAGTGCGTCACACAATTTTCGTTATGACCTAAGGGGCCATTCGTATGAACGTTTGGTATACAGTGTATATTGAACTTAAGGTATAATAAATTTAATTTTATGGACTCCTTGCTTTAATATAATAATATTGAACTTAGATCGATGTCACGTTTAAACATACATTATTCATTCATAGACGTTGAATAAAATCAAGTTTTATAACATCATCAGTCTAAATTAATCATGCCTACGCACTTTTCAATGCATTCAAATATGCGTATTTCCCTAAATTTAATTTATTTCTAAACAGTAGTGTTATGTATAAATAACCATCAATTATTATGTCATTGATTATCTTTTGATGCATAAATCAAAATCATATAAAAACGAACGAAGATTTTAGATATGTATCAGTTATCATAATAACGTTATACAGAGAAAAGAACAAACCAACTACCATCAACATGAAAGTAAGAGTATATTATTATTTATGTATTAAAAAAAACTACCGTAAATTTACTTGATTTTCAATATTTTTACTAATTTTCTTTTTAAAGTCTTTTAAATAATCAAACAATATCTTTAAAAATGAAAAAAAAAACATTTTTATGCTAAGATGAATAGACTAAAAATACCTACGTACTTAAAATAGTGTAAATCATTTTTTTTAAATATTAAATTCCATGCTTTATATTCTGTCGCTAGAAGCCCCTAGTAGCATTACAGTAAAATTATTGTTCCTCTATAAGAACTTTATATTTGTTCAAAGAATATTTTACATAAACTTATCATTTGCTGACATGTGCGAAATGGTATAAAATCTATTATTAAGAATTATTATTACATAAATTTCAATAATTATTTTAGTATCTGATTTGAACGGTACTCACATGTTCTACAATTCACATTATCCATAACATACCAAACATTACTACTTATAAAGTTAATATTATGTTATGTATAATTTAATCTTTTTTACAGTTTCTTCAGTTCCTCTTCTTCGTCGCTTTCGTGATCGTCGCTGTTGCTGCACTTCCATATTATGACCCTTACGGTAAATATTTATTCTGCTTTCTAATAGTATTCATCATTATCAACAATGACCAAATAACCTAGGGCGGGTCCTAGTTTCCTCAAAGAACTTCCTCTATCTTCCCCTATTCTGGGCCAGTGTCCTCCAGGTGGCTGCATCGGCCACTCTAGCATCTTTGTTGACACCGTTCAACCACCGGGATCTAGATTCTATATATCCAGGATTCTAATATTTAAATTAAATTTATAATTATTACTAGTACAATATATTCTGGTTACTACCATAATATATTCGAGTTAAAATCCCATGTCTGTTAAATTATCATGTTGTTTTTTAAACATGTGCATGATACAAATTAAATATGCTATATATTAAATGGATGGCAAATAACCATTACCGTCTTAAATCTGTCTATCTCTTCACACAGTGGAAGCTCGTGAGCGCTGCTTTAATGTAAAGATTATATTACCTTTTTCAATATCGAATAATATACTTATCCGATACAAATGATATATCTACTTAACAATTGGGCAGGTGTTTCACATTTAAAGAAATATAAATATTGCCAAAGAGAGAAGGTTTTTTTTTACCATACTACATGTTATTGAAAGAAATAATATTAATAAAATACATAATGACAATTTTAAGCGATTCAACGAAAGCTCATTTGTAAGTAAAGCACAACTTAAATGAGTATAACATTAAATTATTTTATTTGTATTGAATCTAATTTCGATAATGTCACAATATTTAAGCTCGATTTGAAACAAAGAAACAATATTTTTATTTTATTATAAAAATCGATGTTTTTAAATAAATATAAATTGCAATAAAACAATGAATCATTCAAAAATATTTTCAACGTATTAGAGAAAATTTAATAAACTAAAATATAGTAATAAACATGACTAGAAAATAATAATGTACTTTATATTAATATGGGGTTCTTTAACAAATTCACATTTTACGTAATGTTTTTTTAATTGTTAATAATTTATTTTTGACTTTATATTAATAGTATTTTTATATTTATATCTTTTAAATACCTAATCAGTAATAAAAATACTTAGTTAATAGTCTCAAATCACAAGTTTCCTATTATTCTGCTAGGTATGTTTTGTAGGCAGATCATTCATCTTAACTTTAGTATGTTTAGTTTTACTGATCTACTAATTTAAACGTTCTATTAATTGTATTTCACTGTAGCATGTTTCTCAATAAAGTAATTTTCTTCTTCTAACAGATCCAGAAATTATCAAATCAGAGGTATATATTCCTGGCAAAGAGTACCTCGCCACGGATGGAGTCTTTCCCGGAGGATATGACAAAGACTTGGTGGGCCCACATGCTTACCACGAATTTTTAAGCGATATTCATGATGATGGACCATTTTTTTAATTCCTCGATCAATATAACATACCAAACATAGATTATATAGTATTATACAAAAAAATAATTATTCATTATATAACATTATTGTAAATCTAAGAATGATTATGTTCCTTTATATTTAATAGAATATGTACAAATATTAATTTTGGCATTTTATTTATTGTAGTGTATGATAAACTTACTTACTTAAAATAGGTGCATATTACTAGAATAAATACTACCTATTAATTGTAAACAAGATTATATTAATTAAATTTACATACAAGATAACGTACTCTATTTCTTATTTACTATTAATCTGTGAAATTAATCACAGTTTTCAAAAAACCCTTGCTTAGAAGTTAATTATTGGTATATCTTATATTATTTATGTATAATTTGGTTGTTGATAGTCTTAATATATTCAAAGTTTTGAACAAGTTGGTGAAGCTGGCATATATTAGTTTAACGGATGCGCTGCAAGTACGTGTTGCTGAACTATATAGCTTTTGTGCGAAATATAAAGTTAGTAGTAAATATTTGTAACTAATTTTGCAAAAAATTTGCTTAATTGTCTCGTGTTTAATACTTTGGACGCGGAAGACGCACACGGTGCGTAATGACCAGGCGGCCAATCGATGTAATTAACGTGCATTTTAAAGGGGGCAATTAAAATCTCATTATCTATTCAGCAGCGAAAGCGTTAAAATATGTGATAGTTATTTGTATATGGCGATAAGCAACTCATTTCCTGTGTCAGCAGATTCATCGGCGATATTCAAAACTGTATCGTAGTGACAAATTATTTTAATATCCATTTCCATAGCAAATGCCATTTAGTCACTGACTCGATCAAAAAACTATTTACTAAATTATAATGTTTAGATTTTATTTTGATGTATAAAAAGCGAATAAATTCATCAAAAAGATCACTCGAATCTAAGTAATTGGCCCGTTACTATCTTAGTATATGTACTGTCAGTTTATTTATATTATTGTACCAATTGTACCACATAATAACCATAAATAAACTCTCACTTCTCCAGCATCACGAATACTGAAATTGAAACGAAACTGAGGTCGCAGCTAATTCGTTTAGGCTTACGATGAATAATTGATGAATGAGTTGTGGGCCACCAAGTGCTATATTATTGAATCTACCATTTATAGTGACGTCTTCCATTCACGAAGCTAGACTTTTCTAATTTTCATCGTCCGTTTGAACGAATATTCAATATAGTACTAAGTTGCCAGTATATACGCGACGAAGCCTACTTGAAACCTACGTTGGATGACGATATATTGCTGACAACAATTTTTTCAATGAGTTTAATGTTTGAGTTTTTTGTGAGAGTTACCATTGCATTAAAATGTATTTTACGACGTTTTTCTTAGGTTGTATTCTTATTTGTCCGGTGGTTGTTTGTCCGATACAAATCTTGCAAGCGATTTTTAACTAACTTCCCGACTAGCTCTAGACATTTGAAACTTTTAGAATATATCAGAACAAGATGCCAATGAACTTTTTAAATACTTTTAGCCATCTTTAAGTAGAATTGAATTCATTTTTATTTAATTCTGTTTTGTATGAAAAGTTATTTCGATACCATTATTGGTTGCTAGTAGGTCCTAGCAACTAAATTATTAAATAATATATACGTGCGTTACCATGGAAATCAATATGAAATGATATTTCATTATTCAGTATTTCTATAAGTACAATTTTTTTGATCGTTTAAGATAGTCAAGTCAAGTCAAGTTTATATGATTCAACCGAACGTTGTATATAAAAAGTTATTTTTATTGTTTAATTATTTAGCCCTAATTTGTCTACGAAATCAGTTTGTTAATACAAATGTTTTTTTAACGACAAACAATACGTGAAATTCAACTTACCGGAGGATTTGAACCCATAACTAACTTTATTGTTTACAATCGTATAACATCCTGTTAAACACAATCAATTCCATCTCCTCCAGTCCCTTGTATACCTCAAGATGGCTTAAAACAGCGACTTTATTACCTCTTTGGATTTCTATGCTTATTTGCTGACTAAGGATCTCAGTTGAACGGCACTCACCTGTGTATCAGTTAAGCGACGAATGATCTCAACCAGCGATTCTAAATCACAGGGTCCAAACATCTCGAAACCCAGCAGACAGATGATATAATTTGGAGACAGATAATCGTTATTTTTGGCTTTTTTTGTTTTAAGCCGCGTTGACACCGTCCAAGTACGATCCAAGTAGACTTGGATAGGAATAATTAGTATGAAGATGTCTCATCCAAGCGACAGCTCCATACTATTTAATCCTATCCAAGTTAACTTGGATGAGTAGGACGCGGTCCAAGTAGCTTGGATAGGAATAATTAGTATAAAGATGTCTCATACGAGTGTACTTGGATAGAAATAAATAGTATGAAACTGTCACTTGGATGGCACTCGATCCAAGTGTACTTGGATGGTACTTGGACTGTGTCAACGCGGCTTTAGAGATGACGCGAGTGTATGTCTACCACAGTGGCATCCCAAACAAAAAAGTTAAATAAAATAATAATAAATCAAAGTAATAATTTACATACTTGCTGCCGCTACGGGAATAAGACGTGTATAATGTCGTTTGTTTTGGTATTTAAAATGTTACCAGCAAAATCTGCCGAAATCACCAAAACAACAATGAGGCCACCTCAAGTATACGACGCTACATCGGTAATCGCATGACTCATTGAACCTTTTTTATTATTTTCTACATGCCTACACGTTTTCGACTCATGTCAAAATCGGGTGTTCATTGTTTTTAGTGGTTTTCTCTATGGATTTTCATGTGGTAGTACGTGAGGTGATCATAATTAGGGAATCCATTCCCGAGCCAAAATTCTGATCCCGGGATTTCGGGATTACAATTTGACAATCCTGGGATCCCGAAACTGCTCCCGGGATTGGTATTTTTTCCATTGTTAATATTAAATTTTTATATTTAAAAATAACATTGATAAAATCGGTCAAAAATCAATCTAGTATAATTTATACTATTTAAGACTTTCATTGTTAATATTGTATACGTTCAATCTTGGAAATACATAAGTTTAATAGAGTAAATAATATTATAATATAAATAATAACGCGTATTTAATATGAGATTGCTGTTTCTGATAGTAAAGACCTAATGAATGGGTTAGCGAAATTTAAAATAGTAAAGCAAATCATGGTGTACTTATGGCCTTTCCGCTTCATAAATCTAATTAGTCAGCCAAATATGAAACTGCCGTAAAACGTATGATATCATGATGGAATTACTTTGTTAAAAGAGCGAAGCATTGTTTTTTCCAATCTTTCTCATTTTTATTAATTTATGTGAAAAAATAAAATGAATCGGCAACTTACACATGGGTATAATTCAAATTTCATTCAAACTCAGTTTATTTCCAATGTAGTTATTTGTTATTAAAAGTATTTTTCTGTTATATTTTATTTTCCATAAAAAAATGATAAAAAATCAATTCCAAAAGTTGCGGGATTATGTTTATCAATCCCGAGATTCATAGGTAACGAAAATAACTCGGGATCCCGGGAATGAAATCCCTAATCATAATGTAATTGCACCATTATAGTCATCATAGTGGTAATAATTTCTGTGATAGTGGTCATCGTGATAATAAATTGTGCCAATCTTGACCATAATTAGTAGTCGGCTGCTGTAGAACTAAGTCATCGGAAACGACGACTAAAAATCAGTTAGTTTACAAATAAAATACAATAGTTCACTGGGTTAATAAGAGTAAAATAAAAACTCTTCTTATTTTCATGCTGTCGTTTTCTCTATACAAGATTGCAATGACAACTAATGCATTTGTAAAATATTCGTTTGTTTTTATATGATTTTATTTTATGAATCAAAATACAATCCATACTATAAGTAACTTTTAGTTAGAAATTACCCAACTATCCACAAAATTTGGGAAACACGCGTGTATTACAACTGACAATGCGTACGATTAATTAATTCTAATAAAATAGTATTATAATTAAGAAAAGTGCGTCACACAATTTTCGTTATGAGTGAATGACCTAAGGGGCCATTCGTATGAGCGTTGGTACTCAGGGTATATTGAACTTAAGGTAAGATAAATTTAATTCTATCGACTCCTTCCTTTAATATAACAATATTAAACTTAGATCGATGTCACATTTAAACATACATTATTCATTCATAGACGTTGAATAAAATCAAGTTTTATATCATCATTAGTCAAAATTAATCATGCCTACGCACTTTTCAATGCGTTCAAACATGCGTATTTCCCTAAATTTAATTTATTTCTAAACAGTAGTGTTATGTATAAATAACCATTAATTATTATGTCATTGATTATCTTTTGATGCATAAATCAAAATCATATAAAAACGAACGGAGATTTTAGATATGTATCAGTTTCCATAATAACGTTATACAGAGAAAACAACAAACCATCTACCATCAACATGAAAGTAAGAATATATTATTTTTATCAATTTTCTTTAAAGACTTAAAATTTAAAAACCCTTTTTATGCTTTTAGATAAGTTCTTTAAATTGTAAAGCATCCGTATTAATTATTAAGTTTCATATTCTGTCATATTCTGTTTCATATACAGTTATCTCTCTTAAAATCACTTAATATTTATTCAGAAAATATTTTACACAAACTTATTACACACTGATATTTGCGAAATAGTATAAAATCTAATATTAATAGTAATTGTTATATAAATGTCAACCATTAAACGGTACGCACGTATTCTACCATTCACACTTTCTATAACACACTGAATATTACTAAGTACATATTACTCGTATATAGTTAATATTATGTTACCTACGTATAATTTAATCTTTTTTACAGTTTCTTCAGTTTCTCTTCTTCGTCGCTTTCGTGGTCGTCGCTGTAACTGCACTTCCATATTATGACCCTTACGGTAAATATTTATTTTGTATTCTAATTGTATTTATTACCATCAGCAGTGACCCAATTACCCCTGACGGGTCCTAGTTTTCTCAAAAAACTTCCTCTTTCTTCCCCCATTCTGGGACAGTGTCCTCTAGGTGGCTGCACTGGCCACTCTAGTATCTTTGTTGGCACCGTTCAACCACCAAGATCCAGATTCAAAATATCCAGGATTCCAATATTTTAATTAAATTTATAATTACAATATATTCTGGTTACTATTATAGTATAACCGTGTTAAAATCCAGTGGCTGTCAAATTAGCATGTTGTTTTTTTAAACATGTGCATGATACAAAGCAAATACGCAATATATTAAATGGGTGACAAAATAACTATTCTGTCTTTCCACACAGTGCAGGCTCGTGAGCACCACTTCAATGTAAAAAAATATATTACCTTTATTAATATTGAATAATAATATATTCGATTCAAATGATATATCTACTTTAGAATTAGGTAAATATTTCACATATTATTAAGAAATATAAATATCTCCAAATTTAATACAGAAGGGTTTTTTTTAGATTTTTTTTCTAATTAGGCTAATAATATAAAAAAATATTACAGGTACCTACATAATTCACATTAGGTATTCAAAAAGCTCCCATAATCCTTCAAGAAAACTTATCAATCTACATTTTAAAGTATTATTGAAATGAAATCCATAATACCTAGTAATAAACTATTTCTTATATTCAACGAATAATTCACAAGATCTTGAGAATGCAACATTCCATATATTGAACATACATAACTAAAAAACATCTCACATATAGAAAAAATCATATTTGAAAAAAATACGAAGCTCGACGGGATTTGAACCCGTATAATGGTATCGCGCCAACTTTTGTATTAACCAATAATTATGCTACGAGCGTCCTGTCTAATTGCGATAATTTAAAGTAGTAGGTTCATGAAATGCTTATCAAATTTCGTTATTATTGATTATCGGTTTTTGTATATTAAATCAATAATTATTAATTACCTTAATTACTAATCGACGCCCGCCTCTCGCCAATTATTTTAGTTATAACGTCTACTTGAACTTGCTAACAATGTTTAATAAACTATTTCTTATCTTCAACAAATAATTCACAAGGTTTTGAGAATGTACCATTCCATATATTGAACATAATAATAACCTTATGAAACTTACTAAATCTCATTTGTAAGTAGAGCACGAATAAAAATTTGTATTAGGTACTTTAAATCCTTTTTATTTATATCGAATTTAATTGAACGTAGTTATGCAGAATGTAGTCAGTCTACATTAATGTCGATCTGAGATAATGGCACTTTAGTAACAACATGATTATTAAAAATGTATGTAAAAATGTCAATTGTCAAATTGTAAATAGTATTTTATTTCAAGAATAATTTTTTTTGCGGCTTAGCTATTTTCAGCAGAATGTAGAGAAAACTTTCTCGCATCTGATCTATATCAAATCTCATTTTTTTATTTTTTGTGGACTGGCTACTTTCTGCATAACGATGTCCAATTTCGGTACGGTCACAATAATATTAGGTCGATTTGAAATAATAAAAAATATTTTTATTTTAATACTTATAAAAATCGACGTTTTTTAAAATAAATATAAATAATAACAAAAAAACTATGAATTATTTTCAATAGCTATATTAGAACTTAATATAAGTACTAAAATTTAATAATAAACATGACCATAAAATAATAATATAATAATATATTAATATGGAGTCCTTTAACAAATTCACATTTTATAACGTTTTTTTAAATCGTTGACTTTAAATTAATAGTAGTTATCTTTATAAAAAAAAAATACCTATTAATTAATATATTTGTGTTTTGTAGGCAGATCATTCTATCTTAACTTTAATATGTTTTGTTTCAACGTATTTGCTAATTTATACTTTCTGTACCTAAATTGTATTTCACTGTAGCATGCTTATCAATAAAGTAATTTTCTTCTTCTAGCAGATCCAGAAATTATCAAATCAGACGTATATATTCCTGGCAAAGAGTACCTCGCCATAGGTGGAGTCTTTCCCAAAGGATATGACAAAGACTTGGTGGACCCGCACGCGTACCACGAATTTTTAAGCGATATTCATGAGGAAGGTCCATTTTTCTAATTCCTCGATCAATATAACATACCAAAAATTGAATGTATAGTAGAACAAAACTAAATTATTCATAGTATAGCATTATTGTAAATCTAAGAATGATTATGTTCCTTTATATTTAATAGAATGTGTACAACTATTAATTTGGCATTGTATTATTTATTGTAGTGCTTACATAAAATAGGTGCATTAAATTAAATTTACATACAAATTATATTACCCTGTTTTACTGTTTACCTGTGGATTTGGGTACTGAAGTCAATTTTGTTGCAGCTGAGATAATTGAAATAAAACGCAAAGAAACTGTCGTATATTATTATAAAGCCGGATAATACCTTCTTTCTTATTAATCATTGCTCTGAGGTTGCAGGCAATTTGATTGAATTTAAGCTTACGATGTATTTATGAATGAGTTGTGAGCGACTAAATGCTCTATTATTGAATCAAACATTTATAGTGATGTCTTCCATTAATGAAGCTAGACTTTTTTATTCTCATCGTCTGTTTCAACCAGTATCCAGCATAGTACTTAGTTGCCGGTATATATGCGACGAAGTCTACTTTGGATGATAATAGATTACTATTAAGAATTTTTTGAGAGTTACCATTACATTGAAGTCTATTTTTGCTCTGATTTGTCTACGAAATCGGTTTGTTAATATTAATGTTTTTTTTAACGAACAACAACACGTGAATTTCAACTTGCCGGGAGATTTTAACCCACGATACACATTATGTCTACAATCTAACTTTATTGTTTACAATCATATAACATCCTAACAAACACAATCAATTCGTTTTTTTTTTTAATAAACTGTTTTGTTCGTTTTTATGTTTTGAAATAAATAATATAATGTTTATTAGCGTAAAATTTTGGTAAACACATCTCAGGATAGATTAATAAATTGAGAAGATGTATAAGCCACTCGCCATAATCCACCAAGACATTGACAGCAGTTTTCATTTATAACTTAGCAAAGTTGCCATTAAAGGCAAATAATACAGAGCTTCCTAAATGTTCTCAAATATTATCAATTGGCGTTGCGTTTATGTGAGAAAAATTAAGAAGATTATAAATAACAGATACGAGTTGAGTGAGGATTCACGCATTGTCCTTCCAATTTATACAAATGCAGTGCATATATTACAAGAGATATTGTCGCAATAAACAAATTAAAACAGACCCCACTGATATAGTTATGATTGAGGAAATGCTGACAAATATTATCGCTCTATTGTTTTCTTTCGACAACAAAACATACACATGAAAGTGTGTCACTCACCAAATGCTGAATAGTACGATTGCTACAGATATATTCAGGTGAGATGCTGCGAGTATAGGTATCTAACACAGTGGCATCCCAAACAAAATAGTTAAAATAAAATAATAATCATCATCATCACCAACTCTTCAAGCTGCATCCACTTCTCTCGGTCCTGTGGGTTGCATTGCCACGTACTTCCGCATAACTTTATCATTTCATCGATCCAGCCGCCTCTAGGTCTACCTTGCGGACGTTTTGTACCTCTTGGATACAACTGGATGACTAAATCTATCCATCAATTATCTCTTCTTCGAGCTATGTGTCCAGCGCATCTCCATTTGCAGATTTTAATGAATTCTATCACATCGCAAACCCTTGTCTGCTTCCTTATCCACTCATACCTCTTTTTGTCCTTTTGCGTTATGCCCAGCATGCACCTCTCCATACCACGTTGTGCTACTCTATGTTTCTGGATCTCTCTTTTACTTAGGGTCTATGTTTCACACGCATATGTGATTACGGGATCATATGTGATTAAAATAATAATACATCATAATAATATTTTACACAACTGGTTTTATTTGTATAATCATAAAGTAGATTAACAATAATTATGAACGTTTATGTATATCTGAATCAATTAACTTAAGTTAAGAGGTTCTTAAAATATGGTGTCCACGTTCACCACTTTCCGTAATGGTCATGGTACTTGTAGTAGTCATCATAGTGGTCATACTTTCCGTGATAGTAGTCATCGTGCCAATCATGCCAGTCATGACCATAGTAGTCGGATGCTGCAGGAACTAAGTCATCAGGAGCGATGGCTGAAAATCATAAATAAATTTATTGTAGGTTACTGGAGCGAATTTGTTTAGTTGTCATCTATAGGTACATGCTAGACACATGGAAGAGGTAGATTATCAATAATGTATCCGCTATATTTGTGTGGCAATCAGCAAATCCTGTGATAACAAGCATTTTCAGCAAAATCCGTGACACACGAATCGATCGCAAAAATATTATTTAATTATGTTTATATTTTTTTTCACAGGACGTCATTGGTATCGGTTAGTGCTTACTCAGTGAGAAATTTTGATAGTGAAAAGGAAGATTGTTCAGTCCGCACATTTTTGGCATAATAATTTCACACGAATCTATAGCAATTTCCAAAAAAGAACTTTTACCTCAGTAATATTTATTAATAATAATATGTATTAAGTTAAGAAGTATTTCTCACTGAAGGCATGGAATACCTGTCAGCATTATTAAATCGTTTGGGATTCAATAAATTAATAGGCTATCGCGATTTTATGAATGCCTCACTCCCACTTTTATCTTGATTGTATAACAGTCACTCCAAATCACTCGTTCAATATCGCCAAGCTCCGGTTTACATGTCTCACTAGTTTTCCAGAATCCGGACTGGACTCGAAATTAATCAACCATGAGCATGAATATTGTGACCATACCAATTAGATATAAATAAAAAAAATATTTTAAATCCATGATTATTAAATTAAATATAAAATACGTTGTATTGTTTTTATAAATTACTATGAGATATTCGAAATAATTTAAATAATATGTAGTAAACTATATTTCAATGATGTACATATCCATATGTTTAATATGTTAGACAATTAAAACGTTTGTACATTTTATACCTACTGTAGTTTCTTTTAATATTTATAGTTTTTGGATACCTATTGATTAATTAAAACTCATTAATATGTAAATAATCAATGAATTGTATTATATTGCATGCTTTATAATTTACTGCTAGATGCCCCTAATAAGTTGAAGAAATTAATATAATAATATGAGAATTACCACAATTAATATAACTTAGTATCATCTATCGATCACTATTCAATCAAAAACTGGTAATGTTCGATATTTGAATAATATTAAGTAATTAATATTAATTACTTATTTTAACACAGACATGATTAATTTGTCACGTAATTTTATAACATCACTCACTCATTAGTTAATGGGGTTTCGAAATTCCGTCGATTTAGTATATCGCGGCCATTAGTGTATTTAAATTATATTTATCAATAGTGACATTATTATTATCTACATGTTTCTATTACTATAGATGTCCAAGAGCTCATTATTCTTTTCAGTTATGCATCGTTTATCTTACTCTTAAGGCGAAGTCTTCACTGAGCCTTTTTTAAAGAGGCACCTAGCGGAAAAATTAGAAGCTTGCAATTTGAGACATTTTTTTGATAATTTACAATTTAAACTATATTAATGAATAAATATGTATTTGAAAACATTAAAAATAAAAATATTTTTTATTTTAAGTCAAAGACTAACTTACAATTGTAAAAAATGTTTTAAAATGTGAATTTGTTCTATCGGTCCGCACCCTATTATTACATATATATTATGGTCATATTTATTATTAAAATTTAGTTTATTAAGTGTTCTAAGCATCACCTAAGCGATTTTTGACTAATTCATAGTTTTAATATTTTTTATATCTATTTTAAAAAACATCGATTTTTATAAAAAATATAAATGTGTATAACTTGAAATCCATAATAAATAAATGGATTTCAAGTTATACACATTTATATTTTTTATAAAAATCGATGTTTTTTTAAATAGATATAAAAAATAATAAAACTATTAATTAGTCAAAAATCGCTTAGGTGATGCTTAGAAAACTTAATAAACTAAATTTTAACAATAAATATGACCATAAAATATATGTAGTAATAGGGTGCGGACCGATATAACAAATTCACATTTTATTACATTTTTTACAATTGTAAGTTAGTCTTTGACTTAAAATAAAAAATATTTTTATTTTTAATGTTTTCAGATACATATTTATTCATTAATATAGTTTAAATTGTAAATTATCAAAAAAATGTCTCAAATTGCAAGCTTCTAATTTTTCCGCTAGGTGCCTCTTTAAAAAAGGCTCAGTGAAGACTTCGCCTTCCATCACAGTAGAAAGACTTTAAAGCCAGATTCGGTATACGTATGGTAGTTAGACTATTACTACACAATGCGATAAACACAAAGCGCTCCGAGTTTCCTCAAATATCATCAACATTAAAAATGTGTGTTTCGTTTAGATACGATTATTTATTTATTTATTTAAGAAAACAATACATTATAGACATAACAATTCAAAAATCAAAACTTTTACAACTTTAGATTTACATTATAACAAATATTACTCTCACAAGATAGAAGAAGAAAAAAACATAAACAATTTTATACATTAAAATAATGTTTCAAAAACAAAATTCACAGTATATCATTGAACATGTTTATATATTTAGAAAGCGCGTTGACTAGTATTGCACCCCTCGCTATTGGGGCTTAACTCGAGGAAACAGTACTGACCCAGAATAGGTCATGGTTACGACCACGTAGGTAATTGACAGGAGTGTATACATTTTAAATCACTAGGACGCCAGGATTGGAAACCATCCCTTATGATAGCAAGCAAAAATGTCTCAAGAGCAGAAGTGACCTACGAAAAAGTGAAAAGAGATAGTCGGACAGTAATCGTTTGAGAAATTATTGAAGGGAAAATAATTATATGTCTTAAAGACATCAAATAAATTATGACACAAACGTAACTATTGAAAATAACAATAAAAACGTTTTTTTCGGTTAAGTACATGTTCAAACACGCGCGTTGACATGATCTTACTCGCTACTTCATTTATCGTTTGTCAATTTATGACTACAGCCGTATGTTGTAGCTTAACCACTGGGAAATGCCAATAGAAATGGTGTATTACAAAGAAATACTACCTTATTCTTAGGTCAATAATTATTATAAAACAATGAATCATTATTCGTAAGATGTTTTATCACATTTGAATGGTCAAAGACATAGCTTATAATTAGTATATTTATAATTATCTTTAAATGTGTTAATCGTACCCATTTTTGAATAATAAAATGAATTATTCTTGTCAAATTTGGAATTACAGAGATTAAAAATATATTTTTTTATCATGACTATTTCACTATATAATGTTAACATTAATTTTACTAACGATTTTATAAATGCGTTTAAAAATTAATAAAACTAAAAAAATTTAACACCACTGCACGTAGATGTACTAAAATATGACTATATTTTAAAACATTAGATCGAGAGGTTTAAAAGAATATTATGTTATGTAATAAAAATACTTTAAGCAGTCATCAAACGTTTAAAATAAATATAAAGGATAATAAGGCGTCAAATTATATAAAAAATAGATTATCTACAACGTTTAAGGAATGTCCAGGCTTAAGCTCTGAAAATACTATAAAACCTCCATTTTGACCTACGTGGCGCACGTGGGCTGTTAAAGCGTTTTTTTAAATTTACCTGATATTAATTTTTCACACTAGATAATTAAATTTTCTTATAGTCTTACTCAGAAGGCAAACGACTTACCTTATTTTTGTGTTCCCAGTTTGCTACTGATAACTAGTGGTAATTTATGTAGAAATTGAATACAATATAAGTGCAACATGCCATGGAATTCCATAATACGCAAATACGAGAGTAACATAACAACCCACCCCCCCCCCCCCCCCCGGACAATGTACATTTCTACATCGAATGGCATTATTAACTCAAAACATTGAAATTTTGAGTTGTTTCCATATAACTAGGGTATCAATATGTACACAATATATTAATATAATACCTAACTAATGATATAATACCCACGAGGCGTAGCGTGATTTAGCGTCGGCCTATAGTGTCGTGGGTCCCAGGATCGAATCCTGGGTCTGGCAAGTACACTTTTTTAATTTGTGTATGAGTCAGAGTATGGACCTAATAGGTTGAGCAAGTTAGTGGCTGACATCCATGTCTCGTAAAACCAAAAATCTGTTAATACAAACATCCACTCTGTGGGGCCCATATATTATGATCTTATTAGGATCGGACATGGTAGAAAAAATATAGTGTTATATACATTATATTATAAAAATATGTTAACGTACCTGCAGAGTTAATGAATCCAAACAGAGTCACCAGCAGAAAGAAAAACGACAAGAACTGTTGAAAAAAAAGGGTTAAAAGACAAAAAAAATATTATTTTATTTTAATACTGATAGGGCGCTAATTCCTGAAGAAAATTTTCTATTAGATCAATTTAGAAACGGGGTTATGATATTTATCTGTTTGGCTTAGCTATACAATTGTATAATATTGATTATAAAATAAAATTACCTTAGTCATGGCTCGTTT
This sequence comes from Rhyacophila brunnea, assembly GCF_057557595.1. NCBI lineage: Eukaryota > Metazoa > Arthropoda > Insecta > Trichoptera > Rhyacophilidae > Rhyacophila > Rhyacophila brunnea. The sequence goes on along the minus strand of NW_028232816.1, from coordinate 8,299,981 downwards.
GTTAGAAAAACTGAATCTAAAATAATAATTTAATTCTGAATGTGTTAGTGACACCAAAACAGTAGTATTTATATGATTTATTTGGTATTCTACAATCTAGAACGAGTAAAACAATATCATTATTAATAGGTTTGAGATAAATCACGTGCCACAACTGGGAAAATATAATAAAATAACAGGGTGGCGTGAAAACAGCTTCACTTTAAATCTATTTTGATATTTTCATTTCAGATCTTCTTCTAATAAATATATTGACTTTATAGAAATTATGTATAATATTTATCATTATCGGTTAGTAATTAAAGTAATACTTACTTTGATTTAAAATACGAACAACCACATGTCGAAAGATTCCAGTTATTTGATGATTTGATCTCCTACAAATTGAATTCAGATGTAATATAGAATTAAATTTAATCGCATTCTATTCTGAATCCTGACATTTGTTTCATATTATGGGCTGCAGTCTTTTAGAAGATGACAACCGAGGTGTTATATGTACAAATGTATCCAAAAATGTGTCTAGTATGATGAAACTTTGTATAAATCAATCCCAATGCTGTGCATAAAAGTAAAATGAATTTTGGGTACTGTTCGGTTATCAGGAATACAGCGGAAAACACATTTGTAAATAAGCCGATAAACTGGATTATTTGTTTGGTTAACCTAACCTAACCTAACCTAATCTAACCTAACCTAACCTAATCTAAACAGACCTAAACTAACAAATAATCCAGTATATCGGGTATTTTCAAAATGTGTTCTCCGCTGTATTCCTGATAACCGAACAGTACCGAATTTTGTACAGATATAGATAAGTTATAATATATTTGTTAGTTTAACTTAACCTGCATTAAAATAAATATTTCTTCGTGTAGTATATTTCATACAAATATCTCATTAGTAATTTTTTTAAGCAATATTATCAAGATATGACAATTTTTTAAATTGTTTGTTGAAATAATAAAGTACTAATTCTCAAAGATAAAAAAAAATATAACTTTTGAAGCACTCTGTTGAACCAGTATTAATTGCCTATTTAGGCTGGTTAATATGCAAAGATAGCGTTTTGTATTTATAATATTTTTCATAAATATGTAATGTTTTAAAATATTTTTAGATACCTAATACTGTAGGTGTTAATTAATTAATGGAAAATTTTAAAATGTCCCTTGACAAATAGTATTGTAATATTATAATAATATCATTCTTTTATATTTCCTGCACGTGAAAATTCCAGATTGGAAATTGATAGATTTTTTGAGACTATTGCCTATGTGTAACGTATGTTTTTGAGATGTGCTCTTACCGGTATATCATATCAAGGTATCAAAATTATAAACAATCTATCCTCTCAAAATGTCACTCCATGTGATTTTCGCTTTCAAACGTCTCTAAATGGCAGATGTATTGTTTTATTATTGTTCTCTTGGCAAACTATAATCATTTGTTGCAGATAACTGCTTTGCGGGCCAAAAAGAGATCTTCGTCAATGGCACTCAGCTCGAACAGGTGAAAAGCTACATCTATCTGGGACAACAAGTGTCTATTGATGGATGTATATTTTATGAAATTGTTCGCAGAGTAAAGCTACACTGGAGTGCTTTTGGCCGCCTGAATAATGTCTTCAAAAGTGACCTTCCACTGTGCCTAAAGCGCAAACTGTTCAACCAGTGTGTGCTTCCTGTGATGATATATGCGTGTAAAACATGGACCCTACGTAAAAGAGAGATCCAGAAATTTAAAGTAGCACAACGTGGTATGGAGAGGCGCATGCTGGGCATAACGCGAAAGGACAAGAAGAGGAATGGGTGGATAAAGAAACAGACAAGGGTTTGCGATGTAATAGAGTCTATTAAAAGCCTTAAATGGAGATGGGCTGGACACATAGCTCAAAGAAAATACAATCTTTGGAAAAATCTAGTCATTCAATGGTATTCAAGAAGTACAAAACGTCCTCAAGGTAGACCTAGAGGCCGCTAGATTCATGAAATGATAAATTTTTGCGGAAGTACATGGCAACGCAATGCACAAAACCGAGAGAAGTGGAAGCAGCTTGAAGAGGCCTTCATCCAGCAGTGGATAGGTTCAGGCTGATGATGATGATGACTCGTAACAAGAGAATTGTTTCCCGAGCCAAATCGTTGACCCCAGGATTTCGGGGTTATAATTTGACTATCCCCGGATTGGCATTTTTTCGATAGTTAATATATTTTTTTTATATAAATACAAAAAACACTTTTGTACATATTTTTTGTACGTTCTATCTTGGAAATACATAGGTTTAATAGAGATAATATTGTACTTAAATGTAAATAATAATGTGAGACATTATTCTGAATAATATACCCGAAGTAATAAAAAAGTGCTACCTTTTTTTAGTTTATGTAAGGCAGCAAAAAATCGTTATTTATTAGCCGGTGATTCCCCCTGTGACCAATGGGTCTCCAGAATAGCATTTTCTATTAGTCTGTTTCTAGTTCTGGTTTCTAAAAGTGCGAAGCATTATTTTTCCATTTTTTTATTAATTTATGTGAAAAAACAAAATGAATTGGCAACAAATGGGTAATAAATCAAACTTCATTCAACCTCAGTTGATATCTAACGTAGTTAAATGTTATTAAAAGTATTTGTTTTCCGTTTTATTTTCGTTTTTATTTTATTTTCCATAAAAATTGATAAAAAAAATCAATCCCGAAAGTTTCGGGATTATGTTTAACAATTCTGGGATTCATAGGTATCGAAAATAGTTCAAGATCCTGGGATCCCGGGATTGGAATCTCTACTCGCAACTATACAATAATTAGGTACTTTTTTAATATTATATAAAATAAGTGGATGTCAGATAAATACCTCTAACGAATTAAATATATTATATTATGAGGATTGTACAGTTAAAAAAAAATGTTATTCAATAGGCATATAATATGATTTACGGCGTAGCTTACGAGTCGAGTTATAATGTCGTGGGTCCCAGGTTTAAATCTTGAGTCTGGAAAATACACATACTGTTCTTCAATTTGTATTTGGAATCAAAGTATGGACCGAATAGATTAGGCAAGTATTCATTTATCGTAAAAACAAAAATCTGTTAATGGAAAGAAACCTTCACTCTGTGGAAGCCCGTATTATACTAGGATCGAACATGGCCATAAGAAAGAAGATGTATATCTCATTTGACACTTAATTCGTATTCGAGTACGTCTCTCTATCTAAATTTCAATAGTACGATCAGCTTTACCAACCAACACTATGAATTACGATCAGAAACTGTCGACAGCTTTTTTTTTTCAGGAAAGGTAGAGGGATGTTTTATAAATTATTAATGATATTGTATTTTGTTCATTGACGAAAATAATACTCGTACCAAAATGTGTTTGTTTGTTTGTTTGATTTCTTTTTTTCAACTTCACCTCAACTGATATCTACATATTATATCAAATTTTCTTTTCTGCTAATTCCAATTTTGAATTTTCATGACAGTAAATGAAAAATGAAAGATTACATATTTTGGATTTTTTTTTAAATTTTGTTTGACTTAGCTGAAAGAATTACTTTCACGTCGAGTAAATACATTTATGTATGCCTTTATCAGTGGAGCTTGGAAAATTTATTTAAAATAATTACAAGATAAAAATAACTTTTTATATACAACGTTTTTAAATTTTCTATTGAATCATATAAACCAGACTTGACTAGCTTAAACGATCAAAAAAAATGTATTTGATAGAAATAATACTGAAATGTCATTTTGACACTCATATTGATTTCCATGGTAACGCAAGTATATATTAATAATTTAGTCGCTAGCAACTAATAATAGTGGATTGGATTACGGATTTCTTCCAAAATAACTTTTCATACAAAACATAATTGACTGAAAATGAATTAAATTCTACTTAAAGATGGTTAAAAGTATTAAAAATGCATTGGCATCGTGTTCTGATATATTCTAAAAGTTTCAAATGTCTAGTCGGGAAGTTAGTTAAAAATCGATTGCAAGATTTGTACCGGAATGTAAGAATACGACCTAACAAAAACGTTGTAAAAAGCATTGTACACTTAAGAAATCTTAAATAATTTATATCACCCATGAATATTTACAACGTACTTATATGTTAACTAGTATTTTATTTTTATTTAATATTATGAAATACCTTTTAATGACAAGTAGCGAAAATATTCATTTGGTGCAAAAATCTTTCTAGTGCACAATTTTTCAGCTATTTTGCTTAAAATGGTTTCTGAACCCTGCATCCTAAAAATATTTGAGTAGAAAATTTTCCATTTGGAATCAAATTTCGATTATTTTGGCTACCAATTACTACTCAACACATTTTTTAGCATTTCGAAGTTCATAATTGAAAGTTAGACTATCAAAATTTGAGGTCAGAGATTTTGTATTTCTATCAATATATGCGCAGTATTTTTTAGTAGCTTCCTATTTTTTTAGGATTTTAACAAAAATAAAGTAACGATTTTGAAATAAAAAATAAATCGGTACAAGTCGATTATGTAGAATACAGCGGCAAACACATTTTGCCGATATACTGGATTATTTGTTAGGTTAACCTAACCAAAACTAACCTAAACTAACCCAAACTAACAAATAATCCAGTATATAGGGTATTTTCAAAATGTGTTTGCCGCTGTATTCCACATAACCGACTAGAACCAATAAATCTAACGGATATATCACTAATAAAGGACTGGTTTCTAAAATAAGAGTAAAATTATCATAGTAGATATCCTGATATATTTTGCCATCAAATGAAGAAAACATCCACCCATGCATATTTATCTACGAATACGATCGTATAATATCATATAATATATAGTATAACGGTGATATTATCACCGTATTAAATTAAGACTCTTATCTATAGAATACATTGTATAATTTAAAATAAAACAGCCTGCGATTCCCCAAAGAAATATTTACGTATTCACATATTCCATTGTAATATTAGTTAGAGAAACCGTTTTACCCAGCAAGCGTACGCGTATTCGAAGACCACTCGATTCATATTTTTTTTCATTCATAGTAGAAAAATGTTACTTATACATAAACAATAGTAATTATACAACCAGGTTTAAGTCATGTGTTTTTTTATTGATTTACAGTAATGAAATAAATTAACCATTAATTACAGCTTGCATTATATTACAAACAATAAAGTTTACTTCGTTGGAAGATTATTAAAATGGTCACCATGTTCACCATTTTTTGTATTGATCATAATAATATTTATCGTGGTAGTAGTCATTCTTGTGATCGTAGTTTCCGTAATAGCCATAGTGATAATCATGATCATAGTAGTTGGCTGCCGCTGGAGTTAGGTCGTCAGGGACGACTGCTGGAAATTTAATAAGAATTTAATATAGTTAAATTTGTCGGTTATATTCGATTCTAATCTTAACCAATGAACATGATATTATACTAATACAATCAATCGATTAATATTCCATAAAAGATAGTATGCACATCATTTATTATGTCTTTATTGTAAATAATACAACAAATAAATTTTAAGTATAATATTATAAAGATATTTTATGTTATTGTTTATCATTATATGTGGTAATCTTTCGTGAAAAAGATAGACACATAAAAAACAAACCAATTCAGGCAAAAATAACTATAAATTTCAAGGTAGAAAACTGGAACAAAAATTTAGACCTTTTTAAAGTCTTTAATAGAAAAATTATCAGTGAAATAATAAAAGACTGTTGAAAAATATGAAAGATCCTTTAAGATTTCCAGTGAATTATTAGTAGGTAAGATAAATTTTCAGTGTTCAATTTTTTATTAGGTTAGTTGCGAAACATTTTTTTACAACAACAAAAATTCTTATAATTTGCAGATTAAAGTATTCCTAACTAAATAACTAGGGTGCGTTGTACAGAATGACAGATTTAACGCCATAACTAAAAACTTAAAAATGCTTGTTCTGACAATAAAACCAATAAATTAATATATATATATAAAATAAGGTATAGCATATCCACACGATATTCATAGAACAAATAAAATACGACCTCATCTATGACGATTTCGATATTTTGATAATAATTATCGTTTTATATATTTTCAAGCATATAAATAAATATTAAGCCAAAGTTAATTTAATATAAAATATTTAAAACTTAAATAATAATAAAAACAATATTTACTATATTATACCGATCTTTTGTAACTGTGTAATTATAATAAAAATAATATTTGTAACTATAATTTTATTATATTGCTTTATTTTTATTTTAAATACATACCTACTCAAATAAATATTATTTTTTTCAATATATTGAATTTAACCGCATATTTCTCAATTCTATAACCAGATATCCCGAATAGCACTAATCTTTTCCCAATACCCAAAATTCCCCTTTTTAATGATCTAGTAAAAAGACTAAAGCTGAACTCAATATAATTGAAACTAATTATTATTTTAGAGTATTTAAAATATCCAAAATATATATAGTATTTTATTTATTTAATAATTTATATATTAAATAAGAATATTTTAACAAACCTGCTGCACTGATAAATCCAACCATTGCCACCATCAAAAAGAAAAATGTGAGGAACTGTTGAAAGAAAGACAAAATTACTAAAATACATAATATTATAAAAACCAATTACACAGCATTATACATTATTAAGATTTTATTGAAAAACTAATTGATATGTTTATGCTTTTTATTTAAATTCTATTTAACTGAATTATACATACTCTAATTTAGAAACTTTAAGTACATAATTTTACAAGTATTTAATATATTTTTCAATATTATTCTTTGATCTGGTGGCATGGACCCAATGAGTAGGGCGAGTGTCTAACGGCAGCTTGTAAAAAATAACGTCTTCTAGTCTAAGAAAAGCGGTAATTTTACGTTTTACTTCAATAACTAAAAATCGATATTTAAACTATCTACGATCTTCGATGCCAATCAATTTATGATTACAGTAAAATTAATAATTTCGCGATAGAGATAATGTTGTTTTGTAAGCTCTTTCGTTTAGTCAATCTAAATCATTGAAATATTGATTCGAAATTCACAGATAATAAATAATATATTTCTGCAATAAATAAAGTAATTTTATATTCAAATATCAGCAGAAACAACGCCAGTTAAATAATTTCAGCACAATATTAATAATAATTATCAAACACTTTAACCAAGGGCTGTATGTTGATACACGAAATATATTGTCATATTAACTAGAATTTCAAAATTATCGGTAACCAGGGTTAAGTTAAAATATTGTTTACATTTTACTTATGTTGAAAATATTAATAAAAGCACATAAATTGTAATTAGACGGTTGTATGGAGAAGAGAAAAATTATAAAATGAATTTACCTTTGCCATGTTGAAGGATAATAATATATAACTTCTGTTAGATAAACTGAATAGATGTTAAGCTATAATTTGAATGTACTTTTTAAACTGAAACCTCCAGTATATATATATATATATGTATGATTAATTCTATATGAACAATTAATAGATCAAGCAAAAGAATGTCATTAGGAATAGTTAGATTAATCACATGACACATTCACTATATAAAATGTGAATAAACAGTGTGGCTTGAAAATAATGTTTATAGTATTTATTTACATATTCCACAATGAAATGGTAAATAAGCAAAATTATCTAAATACTCTTAGATATAAATCATTTTTGTTTATTTACAACATTTTTTTATTATTACAACGTTTTTCTTAGCTCGTATTCTTATTTATCCTGTACAAATGTTGGAATCAATTTTTAACTAACTTCCCGACTAGCTAGACATTTGAAACAATTAGAATATATCAGAACACGATGCCAATGCACTTTTTTAATACCTTTAGCTATCTTTAAGTAGAATTGATTTCATTTTCAGTTAATTCTGTATTGTATGAAAAGTTATTTCGGAAGAAATCCGTAAAAAGTAAAACTATTATTGGTTGCTAAGTGGGTCCTAGCAACGAAATTATTAATATTAATGTATACGTCCATTACTATGGAAATCAATATGACATTTTAGAATTATTTCTATCAAGTACAAATTTTTTTGATCGTTTAAGCTAGTCAAGTCAAGTTTATATGATTCAACAGATAATTTTAAAACGTTGTGGATAAAAAGGTCTTTTTATCTTGTAATTATTACACATCACTCGTGGCGCAACCCTCCATAAAAGGCCCTGGTCTCCTCAAGTAGTTGTCATAACTCGTATTCAAATAAATTCTCCGCAATCCTCGTCACTCAACCAACCAGTAGTTTGAGTTTCCAAGTACTCGTCCGCCTAGACGACTTAGCATCAGAAACTTTTAAACGGGACACAACATAAGGATTTTCAGATGGATCAGAATGGTGGATCATCAACACAAACATCGACCCTCTCCAAACCAACTGCCGCTCACCATACTCGGTCGTAATCAAGCGTATCACGTGGCCCTAGATTTGGATATAAATCATCAGCATTTTTTTACGCCTTGGATTATCTCAGGAGCAAATACTACTAAAAAAAACCAAGACTAAGGTCACCGCTTTCACTGTGTTTAGAGAAACTTTCTAATAAAAAGTGCACATGGGAGAGAGAAGCATGGTGAATTGACAAATATAAATTATTCTAAATAACAAATTTATAAAATAAAAAAAACAAAGCTCAAACAATACGGACATACAAAACTATTTGAAGAGATATTCACGTTTCCAATAAAATCTCGCATTTTTTTAAATGCAACATAATTATCATTTGAGGCGACCACGTCAAACGGCCCGATAGGCCGAAAAGCTGATTGAACAGATTGTCATCAGAACAAGTCTGAAAGCAGTTTTCCAATATTCGCACGTCAGATCCTAAGAACAATATTTGGAGCCAAGAATGAAGATTTTTTGTATCGCATATGTTACAACCTCAAAGTCTACGAGAAATTTGGGAAAACCGTAGAAAAATCCTGATTAAAAATGATTTAGATAAAACTTGGGTATCAGCAATAATTCGCACGATGTGTACATAAATCGATAGCTCAATACTAAAAAACTTCCAGAAAGTGACATAATATGATGTGAGCTTAATCCCTACTTGGTCCTACTTTTATTTCTAGGGTTTTTTTCTTTTTCGGAAGTTTTTCAAAATTATATATTTTGTACGATTGGTACTAGGTATATTGTACTTTTATTTTATTTTATTATGCATAAAAATACAATATATAACTTTAATATTTTTTGAACAGCGTGTAATTCTGTGTCAACAGAAATTTTTGTTGACAATATTACAAAACCCACTTTCTGTCACATGGTGGATTTCTCGATAATGGATAATATGAAGACGAAATAATGTAACAGAAATTGATTTGGGTTTTTTTTCAATATAAACCAGCATAATCAGCACGAGCCTATTTTCCACATTTAACTGATCTTAGTCATGTTTCTTCTTCTTATAGATTTTGTACTTGTTATTATAATAAATACACCCACAATCATCTTTTTCTGTTGACAGTAGAATGTCTATGTAGTTATCAGACAAGATCAATAACTTTTTGTCACTTTTTTGCTTATAATTTTATGTTTAGGTACGTAATAGTATGTCTATTTACCCGACAATGATGTTTGTCATTTTAACCCAATCAGAGGAATTTAGAAAATTTATTTTAAAAAAGCGTTTTATACTAAATAACTTGTGTCGCTAGATTTCAAAATCAGCCAAGTCCATAATGGATGAATGGGAGAAAAACAGATTTTTGTTTTCTTAAGTACAGTCACAATGGTGAATGTTTGTATTATTTCGAGTATAGAATATTTAAAATTAATAAGACACATTCCGATAACGAAAAAATTTTAGAAAGTAGCAGTTCTTCAGCAATTCACAAAAAAAAGTCAAAAATACCTATGGGTGGACTTGGCTGATTTTGAAATCTAGCAACACAATTGTTATTAATTTATATTACCTGTGAATATTAATATCGTACTAACTGAGCCAGCTGGCTATCACCAGTCTGTCTCGCTAGGTCTTGCAGACAGCTTGGCGTCCTAATGTATTGGATTTTAATAAAATTGTGAAGTATGCAGAGACGGCGCCGTTTGACATTTCGCTGATTTTTCACTTTTACAATTTGCAAGTCCTTACTTTCGATATAAATTTGGCATCATATGCAGAGTCTATTCTGGATTCACTTTCCCAGGCTGCTAGTCCTAGCAGAATAGCAGGCAATTTGATTGCGATTCAATAATTTTACGTTAATATAAATCTCACGCGTATCGCTTTGACGTAATAGACAAAGATTAGCCATATAAAAAATAAATTTAAACTATTAAATTATTTTGTTTCATTGTCTAAAAAAAATGCTTGCAGCTTTAGAATAACATTTAAAAAATCAAATTTTGAATTATAATGTTTCCCGGTGCAGGACGTTCATATCGAAACAAATGTTGATAAAAAAAAGAATCTGAGAGGAAGTAATTGGGTTGGAAAGGACTTCGTCTATTAGTGTATTGATCCAAACTGATTATGATAATGGCATTACAAATATGTAAGTAGATATATGTAGGTATATATATGTTACGCCAAATGTGTGAAATTGCGTATTACATGAAATCGGCAAAATTTTGCCTATTTTATGAAAAATGCAAGCACGTTGCCTTATTCATGAATTAGGCAAAATATCTGCCGAGTGCGTGAATTCAGCAGTAATTTTTCTGCCTAGTTCATGCATTGGGCAAATCAGATAGTGGCGTTCCGGTGGTGTTTTTTCCAACTAAGCCAAATGTGTCAAATGCTCATGCATTGGTCAATATAGATAGTGGAGCTCCGGAGGTGTTTTTTGCAAATAATCAAACTAACCAAATGTCAAATACCATTGATTATATAAAAATATACCAATCAATAACTACAATGACGTTCATTTCCAATCACTATGCTTATAATGTGATAACGGGATAATTTTATCGCGATTTAATTCGTGCTTGGGTATCAGGCAATGATCGATTGTTTGTTTGTGATAGTATGATTAAATTTGGTAGTTTGTTGACAGTTGTTAGTTAACCTTAAAATGCACATTCAGTTGAATTTAGAATTACAAAACCTAACCTAACCTAATAATAATAATATTGTATTATGCCCAATTATAACTAATAAAGGGGGCAAATGGTTGGCTAGGGCCTCAATGAAATGCACTAATGCCAATAGGTACATTTCTATAAAGTATTGAGACGCTACTCTACAGATGGCCAACAAATCCTATCTCTAGCCTCCACGCGGCATCCCCTAGGCAATGCAGATGTGGTGTGTCTTGTGACAGTATAACTCATCTGTAGCTAATAGAGAAGGGTGAAAGGCGAAACTCTGGCGCCTTAAAACGAGAGACCCCTTAGGTACGGGAAGGAAAACCCAGACAGAAAACCACACACCAACCCGTTTGGACAGCGTGGTGTGTTATGTCCAAATACCCCTATGGAACAAGAACAAAAATCTCGGCCCTTATTCTCCGGAGGCCAACTTAACACTGATCACGGCAGCAATCAGCAAGGGAAGGCAGAGGGTGCTAAGAATCCCCGGAAAGACGGTAACGGCTGCCTACCGATGACCATTGCCACCTATAACGCGAGAACATTATCCAGCAACGCCAAACTTCTAGAGCTCGAAGAAGAACTCGGAAAAATCCATTGGGATGTTGTCGGGCTCAGCGAGGTAAGACGACAAGGAGACGATATCGTTAATCTCCACAGCGGACATATTGTACTCTGTTATAATGGGACTAAGACCGGACGCACAAGCGGTGTCGGATTTTTAATCCACAGACTCTGGAAAGATCGCATAGTTGAATTTGATTTCTCCTCAGATAGAGTAGCAAGTTTAACACTTCAGCTCAGCAAAAGATACCAGATTCTGCTTTTGCAAGTTTATGCGCCTACTCAAAACTCACCTGATGAAGAAGTGGGGAGGTATATGAAGAAATCAGTACGTTGAAAAATAAACGGAAATGTCATTTCACTATCATCATGGTGGACTTTAATGCACGAATCGGATCTCAACACCAGGATGATGTAGCGGTCGGGCACTTCGGACATGGCACCAGGGATGGCCGAGAAGACATGTTAGTAGAGTTTGCGGAAAACCACAATCTCTACATCATGAACTCATTCTTCAAAAAGAAGCCTTCCCGAAAATGGACATGGCGAAGCCCAGCAAAACGAACCAGCAAAATCGACTACATCCTCACCGACAAGAAGAATATTTTTCTAGACTGCACAGTCATTAACAGATTTAATACTGGCAGCGACCACCAAATGGTAAGGTGTAAAGTACGATTTAACATCAAACGTGAGAGATCCAAGCTGATGCAGAAGCCCAGAGTCCACAGAGGTTTGAGAAGCAGAGTCGAATTCCAAAAAGAGCTGGAGAACAGGCTAGCGGTTTTCCAGGCTGAAAATGACCCCATCTCCCTAAAAAACACCGAAGCAATAACAAACATCATTATAGAATCTTCGGAAGAGACAGTTGCTGCTGTGGTTGAACAAGTAAGCAAACTTTCAAAGGAAACGTTGGATCTTATGAAGCTGCGTAGGAGTACGAAAAGCGAGCAACAAGTTACAAATGATCTCGAGTACTCCACGTTGTGCAAAACTCTACGTAAAAACGTACGAGAAGATCTTCGTAAGTTCAATATGAACCTTGTAGAATCAATTGTTGCGTCAGGAAGGAGCTTACATAAGAACAAGCAGCATCTTTCAATAGGGAGACGGCAGATCACGACACTAAAAGTACAAGATAGAAGTATCGTGCGTAACTGGGATCATCTACTGGACACTGTTGTAGAGTTTTACAGCGCTCTATACAAAGATGACACTGACATCAATTCAGATCTTCCAGTGAACGGAGAATATGGAGATCCTCTTCCCGAGGTTACTACCACAGAGGTGGAATATGCTATAATGTGCATGAAGAGTGGAAAAGCCCCGGGAAAAGATGGGCTGACTATCGATGTTCTCAAACGGGCCGGGAAGACGGTGAGCGAAGTGCTCGCACGTCTGTTTACATCTTGTCTGCACGAAAAAAACAACATCCCAGAGTCATGGAAAAATGCCTCTATTATTATTCTCCATAAAAAAGGAGACACTGAAGATCTGAAAAACTATCGACCTATTAGTCTACTGCCAATTCTGTATAAGGTTTTTACGAAAATACTCTCAAACCGTCTCGAAACAATTCTAGACGAGAACCAACCAAGAGAGCAAGCCGGATTCAGAAGAGGCTACAGTACTATGGATCATATACAGGTCGTCAGGGAAATCATAGAACGCTACCAGGAATACAAACTGCCATTATATCTTGGTTTTATAGACTATGAAAAGGCGTTTGATTCCATCAAAAAATTCTCAATTATAGACGCCCTTAGCAACCAAGGAATTTCAAGACGCTACATAAGCATATTGAACAGTATATACAGTGATTCCACAGCATGCGTAAAACTCCACAAACGGTCGTGTAAATTCCCCATTAACAAAGGTGTCCGGCAAGGTGATACCATTTCACCTAAACTATTCACCGCTACCCTTGAGGACTTATTTAGGAAACTTGATTGGGAGGAAAAAAGGTGTTCCAATTAACGGAGAGCACCTCAGTCACCTGCGCTTTGCAGATGATATTGTTATACTCTCAAAAGACCCGAAAGACCTCCAAGGTAGAATGCAAGAACTCGCGGATGTCAGTCAAACGGTCGGTCTAAAGATAAATGTATCAAAGACAAAAGTGAGAGAAACTGTTTTTCGGACTCTGCGATTATCTGTATCTCTGGCACCCAACTCGAGCAAGTCAGCAGCTACATCTATCTCGGATAGCAGGTGTCTATAGACGGAAGCATGCACGATGAAATTGCTCGAAGAACAAAGCTGGGATGGAGTGCTTTCGGAAGTCTGAATAGTATCTTCAAGAGTGACCTACCATTATGTCTTAAGCGCAGGGTGTTCAACCAATGTGTGCTACCCGTGCTCACGTATGGCTGCGAGACATGGACCCTCAACACGAGAGAAGTCCAAAAGTTAAGAGTCACACAGCGAGGCATGGAGAGGTGTATGTTGGGCATCACGGAGGACCGTAATCGAAACGAATGGGTTAGGAAGCAGACAAGAGTACGCGATGTAATAGACGTTGCCAAACAGCTGAAATGGAGATGAGCGGGGCACATTGCTCGCCGAAAGGACGGCCACTGGACAAATGCCGTCATCCAATGGTACCCAAGGGGTACGAAACGGCCGCAGGGTCGCCCTAAAAGCCGCTGGATTGACGAACTGGTAAAGTTCGGCGGAAATACGTGGCAGCGAACGACACAGGACCGAGAGAGTTGGAGAAAGCTTGGGGAGGCCTTCATCCAGCAGTGGATTGACCCCGGCTGATGATGATAACTAATAAAACCATCCGTATTAAATTTACTTCTTCTACTGTCATGTTGAGAGTTTAAGAATTCCATACCCTGCCGAATTCACGCACTCGGCAGATAATTTGCCTAATTCATGAATAATCAAAAAATCTCCGATTCCATGTAATACGCAATTTCACAAATTCGGTTTAGTTCAATTCATAGAACAAAAAATTTTGATATCAGCTTAGAGAGGCCTTCTTCCAGCAGTGTATTGATTCGGTCTAATTATGATATCGATGAAATGAATATATTATATAAAAGTATATAAAAATATTTGATAAATGCAGCAATGTATATATGAAAGAGGAATGGAATTAGTTCTGAGACGGCTTCATCGAGTAGTGGATTGATCCTAGTTCATGATGATAATAAGAATATAAATAGGTAGGTACATCAATTTTGATAGATATAGCAATGATTCATATGACCAAGAGGATTATTGGAATAACCTTCACCCAGCAGTGGAATCCTAATAAGCATAGTGACAAATATTAATTCTTATAAACAGTAATCACATGAATGCAAAGACTGGATGATATGACGTAGGTACTTCGTAATGTGATTATGGGATAAAATTATCATAATTGTTTTTTTCATTTATCTATAAAGCTTGCATTTTTCTTATATTGTGTAATAAAACATTTAATTCAAAATTGTATAATTACTATTAATAAAAGGGTGGGAATTAATTGCACAATGCAATAATCAAAATTCACAAAAAAAAAAAATTTTACATTTGGAAAGTAGTTTTCACATATATTAAATGATTTCACAAATAAATAGATGAAATCACATAAAATAGTTTGTTTCACAAAACAAAAATCATAAATCACCCATTGTAAATATAAATTCACTCAATTTTGACAACTGCACACATTTGTAAAATTGTTTTCACCGACAAATAATATATCGCACAAAGAAAAGGTAGAAATTCACAAATGTCAAACTAATAATTGTAGCAGCAATACAATTTATTAGAAGGCAATCGCAAAAATGATGCTTAGGTGTCAATATAATTAATGTTTAACGCAGTAATATAAATATATGTATATTCGCGCTGCTATCGTTCATATATTATTTGATGTAAATCTACAACCAAATAACACCACCTAGGTATATCTTTTTCGGTTCATCGATATAAATTTTGGTAAATGTGGCGCAGATGCCGTCATGAGATTGTATAAGTATCATTTTTTAACTAAACCTAACCTATTCTAACGTAATCTAACCTAATATAACTTAACCTAACCTAACGCAACTTAACCTAACCTAACCCAACCTAACCTGACCTGACCTAACCTAACCTAACCTAACCTAACCTAACCTAACCTAACCTAACCTAACCTAACCGAAACCTGGAAAAGAGGACTATTGCGACGTCAAATCGTACAGACCAATAGGCCTTCTACCGGTTTTCGGCAAGATCCTTGAAAAACTCATGATCAGAAGGATCAACTGGCACCTTCATCACAACAATCTCATGAGCGAGGAACAGTATGGCTTCACTCCACAAAAATCGACAGAAGACGCATTAACCGACGCGGTCAATTTTATAACAGAGCATAGAGATAACAAACGAATAGTCATCGCGGTATCTCTAGATATAAGCGGCGCATTCGACAATGCCTGGTGGCCGATGCTGCTAAAGCAGCTCGCTGACAAAGACACACCGGCAAATCTCTATGCGCTGGTCCGCAGTTATCTTCGAAACCGAAAGGTTAACATAACACATGCAGGAGCAACAATGACTAAGATGACGACGAAAGGATGCATCCAGGGATCTACATGCGGTCCGTCATTCTGGAACATCATATTGGACGATCTTTTAAAAATAAACTTCGGTCATGGCTGCAGGGTTCAAGCCTTCGCAGACGATGTTCTTCTTTTAGTAGAGGGACAAACTGTAGAGGGTGTACAACTCTGCACTAATGAAGCTCTGAAGAAAGCAGCGGCCTGGGGAAGAAAAGCAAAACTGCACTTCTCGGAGGAAAAGACCAATGTGATGATAATGACAAGGAAAAAACTCACCGCTCTGCCGAAGATAAAAATGAATGGAGTTGCCTTAACGCCAGTAGAACACTTCAAAATCTTAGGTGTCACAATTGACAAAAACCTGAATTGGTCCCGCCACATCGACAACGTTGCGAAGAAGGCGGCTGGAATTGCTTCCAAATTGATGAGAGCCGCAAAACCTACATGGGGATGTTCTCCAGAGGTGACGCAGCAACTCTATCATGGAGTGATTGAGCCGATAGTCTTATACGCGGCGAACGTATGGGGCGAGGCAGTCAATACGAAGACAAACAAGAAGAAACTGGACGCACTCCAAAGGCAGATGGCCATCAGAGCTTGCCGTGGCTACCGGACAGTCTCCCTGACATCAGCTCAGGCACTCACAGGATTCACTCCACTGGACCTCAAGATTAAAGAACGTATCGCGATCTCCAAAATCAAACGATCGGGAAAAACAAACTTCTTACCTTCAGATAGAAGATACCAAGGAGTTGAACGATTCTATGATCTCCCACATCCATCCACGCGTATGACACAAACTGTCCGCTACTGGGACCAAGACGTCCCAGACATAGAGGATGAGGAACTGAGAATCTTCACGGACGGTAGTGTCCTGGATGGAAAAGTAGGCGCAGCGATAGTTCCATGTGAAAAGGGTAAAGAATACCAGGCGAGAACACTCAAGTTAGCTGACTGTTGCTCGATATTCCAGGCGGAATTGACGGCAATGAATAGCGCCTTAGATTGGATCCTCAATAAACGAAAACCCTGGAAAATTGCAAGAATCCTCACGGATTGCAAGTCTGGGGCACAAAGCATAGCATCTGTATCGGTCAATCCTCTTGTCGCGGATGCCCAGCGAAAGCTGAGAGCGATAGGAGAGACTGGACTGACAGTGGAAATTTGCTGGATCAGAGCCCACGTAGGCCTAAGCGGAAATGAAAGAGCCGACGCCAAAGCAAAGGATGCTACGCGTAAAAAGACGGCACCGACGTACGACAAATTTCCACTAAGCTATGCGAAGAGAAAACTTAAGGAAAGTACCCTCGACACTTGGAACGACCGCTACAGAGACTCAAGTACGGGAAAGATTACAAAAATGTTTTTCCCGAACATCTTGGATGCCTTCAGATACCAGACTTTCTCTAAGCCGAGCTTCGAAACAACGCAGATCTTCACCGGCCACGGAGCCTTCAATGAATACCTTTGCAGATTCAAAGTGAGTCAAGCAGACGGCTGTCAGTGTGATGGTAACATCACGCATGACGTCCCTCACATTTTGAGGGAATGCCCGATGTTTGACTTGCTGAGATACAAGCTCCAAATGGCGCTTAAATCTGCAAAGATAGATTTTCATGACATTTTCAGAAGAAGACAAGCAGCAGAGGAATTTGAAAGGTTTGTTGTTCAGATAGTTAGGCGACTAAAAGAGTTGAATAAAGGAGTAAGTATCACAGAGCAGGAATAGGAAAGATAGATAGAAGAACAAAAAGCCAACCATCATGCGATGGCTGGAAGGTCCCTTAAGTGTCTAATAAGCTTAAGTTCCGTCTTCTCTGACATAGGTTTCTATGGTTCCCTATGTCTCAAAAGCGAATGCGGAGAAGTTCCCAGCAAGGCCATAGCCAAAAGTCAAGCCGTTCCTCACACAAAAGCTAGCTCCAAGTAAAATCATTACCCTTCCAGATCCTAAACCTTGTACATAGCAAGCAAGGTACCCTTTATGTCATATAAAAAAAAAAAAAAAAAAAAAAAAAAAAAAAAAAAACCTAACCTAACCCAACCTAACCCAACCTAACCTACCCCAACCTAATATTAAGTACCTAATAATATAATCTTAGATTGTGATAATAAAGTATCAAAATCTATGAGCATTTCAAATTTTAAATTAACAATTATTGGATCGAATAACCTATGTGCCGACAGAAAAAGGTAATTATTATAATTGTCTACTGGAATAAACTGTTTTCGTAAAACAAGTCATAAAAGCTCATGACGGCATCTGCGGCACAATTACCTAAGTTTTAATTAACATCACTTTCTAAATAGGTATTTATTTTATAGTATTAATTGAATCTGAAAGTAGGTACCTAATACATACTTATGTTTTGCCAAAATATTGTTTAAAATCATTAAACCTAATTTTCATAGTGTTTGTATTCTTTTACGATTAATTGTTTACAATAGTATATTGATACGTGAAGACTACTTTTTCCTTAGTACAAATCGATCATTTGAGTGTTATAGTTGATTTGTGAATATCATCCATTTCCGATGTGACGAACATTTTTTTAAATGTTGTCAGCGCTTTGTGAAAACAGTCTATTCAATTGTGCGAATATATATTCCCCTTAATAAAATAATAAAAACGTTATGTATAAAATTACCTATAGTAAACGTCATTTTTAATTTACCTACCTACGTTGTCTTTGAATGACAGCTAAAATAAAAGTATTTTGTTTATGGTTCAAAATAAATGAAAATGCATGCATACCGAAAATGATGCTCCGTCAATATTTTTTTTGGATAATTTGATTAATCAACGTAGTTTTATGTGTAGATTTAATCTTTGATCATGATGATAATTGCTGAACACCAATGTGTCCTTATTATTAGATTTAAATAAACTCATCGAATATTGTGAAGAGGCAAGGCAATAATGTACCTACATTTTTGTGTGATTTGTGACAGCCAGGATTTTTCGGATTAAATATGGACAAAAATATATCTATAGGAAACGTATTTCCGAAAGTGATTGACTATTGTTTTCATGTTCGTTTATAGAGACACTAGCTGACCCGGCAAACGTTGTTCTGCCATATAAATTATGTATAGTGAATATTTTGGTTGTTAAATAAAAAATAACGAATGTATTTCAAGTGTGTGGGGATGGGATCTATAACAGAAAGAGGAATGGACCGCTGTAGACGATGACCGCTGATAAAAACAAAAAAACACCAACCATTCATTTTCTCAATTCAAAATGAGTAATGATGTTAAAGATAGTAATGAGTAATGATGAATTACCTGTGGCGGGATCTCGTTGTTTAATGTTTATGCAATATCCGTCTTGTCCCTTCCATAAAATTAGCGGATATTGGAAAGCGTTGTATGAACGATGTGTGTCAGCGATGAACTCCAGATTATTTTTCTTCTTCAAATCACGATTTCTCGCATCGATGTGCGGTCGCCAACCATGATTCCAGCAACGTCGTCAACAACAGGCGCATCGAATCGACGCACGTGCTCTCCAGCTGGTGTTTTATCAGGATTGATGACAATAGCGTGATTGTCTGCAAAGTGACATTCGTGGATGTGTGATTTGAAGAATTTCAATAATTCATTGTGCTCATTCAATAGGGCGTCCAGTTCGCCGACGATGCGCCTGGCCTTTGGCAAATTGAGGTTATTGTAGCCGCAACATGCATCCACACGATTGATATCCTCACCGCCCATGAAGTAGATTTGTAAAAATTTATGTGGTTCGTTTGGCATTGGCAGCAATGAGCCTACTTTGTTGTACACTTGGCCTTTGATTTTGAACGTTAAATGGAATTTTTAACCATTGCCGCAGTATTGTGAACTATTTATGTTGCTCCGAACAAAGTCATTTGGAAGCATGAATTGAATGTGCAAATGGACTTCAGGAACAGGTGTGAATCTTGAACCGTGCCGATGAGCAAGCCGTTCAATGGTTCTGGTGGTGTCTCATTTTCTGGTAGTTGTACTTTTCCTGATGCGCAACACATCCCGGCTGACTCATGTTTGAATTTGAGCGCATGACAATGGGGACATTCTTTGTCCATAGCACCAATCAGCACTTTCAGATGAGCGGTATATTCAATATCTGGCTCGTACTCGAATGCGAGACGAAGGAACGAAGCGGATGTAAATGCTCGATGTACTTGTTGGCATTGTCGGTCATTTGATCTGCGTGTGTTAACTACGAACCGGTGCGCTTGGCTCCGTTCCAATTGTCGTTGTTGATTTTGTTCAGCTTGTACCTCTTGTAATTGAGATTCACGGAAATGCAACATGCTCGCACGCACGTTTTTGTTATCTTGTTGGATTTGTTCATCTGTTCTGCTCTACTATTTCGCATGTTTGTTGCTTTATTCGTTCGACGGCCCAAATGGCCCCCCTTGCGTCTTGCTGGCATTGTGCACTATAAAACACGCACACAAAAATAGATACATTAAAATAAATCTACAAAATTTTGCACGCACTGCGTTGTGATATGCCGAATGAAATGTCAAAATGACGTGACGCTTCTCTTGAATTCTTCTTGGACGTAGCGCCATCTGTCATTCAACAATATAAATAATTTCGTTCTGTTTGAAATACGAACGACGGTTAAATTTGTTCATACAAAAATACTAAAATCACGATTAAAAAATAGGAGGGTGGGGGTAGGAGAATGAAAATTTGGGGTTATCGGTATTTTTTGATGCTAAATAAAAAAAATACAAAAAAAAAATTGTCAAAAAAATAAAAGATTTTTTTTCTGGATAGAGATACCCTAATCACCTAGCGGTATAAAATATACTTTACGACCTATTCTCATACCTAATAAATATACATAAAAAAAAATCATAAAAATCGGTCGAGCCGTTTCAGAGGAGTGCGACCACAAACACCGTGACACGAGATTTTTATATACATAGAGATTAAAAATATAATTTGTAATTAATAGTAATTAACTTAATTAATTAATGCTAATTAAAATGTCACATTTTTTCGATTATTCCTGCAAATTTTAAATTTGAATTCTGACACGTCAAATGAACTTGTTATAGGCGAAAACAATTGACAATCATTAGTCTATTAGTTTGACAGATAAAAGACAGTGACGTCGTTTTAGATTATAATTTTGTAGTAATTAGTGAGGAAATATGCATTTATTTATTCTTAAGACTCATAGTACACCAATGTACCTCTTACAGATTTGAATAGTTTCGTGGAATAGTAATCTAGATTTGTGAAATATCGATTATATAGAAAGTATTAAGCGACATTATAATTAATTTACGGTAAATAGACAGTAAAGTAGCGAAAATGTATGGTGACAGATAGAAAACGCGATTTAAAAATGATATTATCTGTGATTGAGTCGAGTTTTATCACATTGTGCCGGATTCAAATGGAAGTAAATTCGGGACTCTTAAAAATGAATTGAAATAGTGTAAAAATCAACAAAACGCTATTTAAATAAAAAAATTGGTGCGTTTTTCAAAATCTCTTAGGATAATAATATAAAGGAGATAATATGTTAACTAATAATTTTATTTTTTTAATATTATGAAATAAAGATAATAATACCTTTCAATGACAATTAGTAGTTAAAATATTCATATGGTTCAATAATGTCTCTACTACATAGTCTTCATGTATGAAAAATCATCGTCAATTTGTTGATTACCATGGGAATGAATCGCGGATTTTTATAACAAACTCTGGTGTTCCTCAAGGTTCAAATCTTGGCCCAATTTTTTTTTTTTAATATTTTTAATAACGGATACCCCGCTATAATAGAGGGCCATTTTCTAAAATAACGGATAAGTGGTCACTGCGGATGAGTAGTTGCGTATTGTATTAAGACTATATATAGAATAAATTACATATATAACTTAAAATAAAACAGCCTGTAGTTCCCCTAGGAATGGCTTGCCTATCGACATGGCGCCACAGTAAACACTTTGAATACTACTGTAATAATATATAATAGTCAGCTGTTGGACCCTTCGGACTGTCCACCCTGGTTTCCACAAAAGTCGATTATATTGCATTTTAAAAAACTAATATACTATCATAAAATTTATTTATTATTGTTAAGTCTCTGTGCCTTGCTCTCCTATGGCACTTTTTATTAAATTATGTCTTTCATTAAACTCAGTTAACGCTCACTTGAGAGCCTGACCACCTCAGTTTTAAGTAGCTGTTCCTGAGACATTCTCAGCCGTAAACAACTTCTTATACTTTACGGCCAAACGTATGACC
The DNA here is from genome assembly GCF_057557595.1 of Rhyacophila brunnea. NCBI lineage: Eukaryota > Metazoa > Arthropoda > Insecta > Trichoptera > Rhyacophilidae > Rhyacophila > Rhyacophila brunnea. Next base: position 8,277,557 of record NW_028232816.1, on the reverse strand, counting down.
TCATGATAAGCTCAATCAAAACCAAATGTGGTGCATACATAAACAATAATTATAAAACCAGATTTAAGTCATGTGTTTTTTATTGATTTGGAGTAATAAAATAAATTAACCATTAATTACAGCTTGCATTATATTACAAACAATAAAGTTTTCTTCGTTGGAAGATTATTAAAATGGTCACCATGTTCACCATTTCTTGTATTGATCATAATAATATTTGTCGTGGTAGTAGTCATTCTTGTGATCATAATTTCCGTAATAGCCATAGTGATAATCATGATCATAGTAGTTGGCTGCTGCTAGAGTCAGGTCGTCAGGGACGACCGCTGAAAAAATCAAACGAATTTAATATAGGTAAATTTGTCGGTTATATTCTATTCTAATCTTAGCCAATAAACATAGTATATTTAAATAATACTAAGCCATTCCTGGATGAATCTTTCATAAAATATAGTATTTCTTTATCATAAATTATTATAATATGATTAAGATATCTTTCATGGCACATGTAGTTGTTCTGTGTAGCCATTTTTGTGTGAATAAAGTAAACAGGATAAGAAACAAAACTATTTTGATAAGAATAACGAAAATTTCAACTTTTTATAAGTCTTTAGAAAAAAATTCTCAGTGAAATAAAAAAAGGCTGTTGAAAAATATGAAAGCTTCTTCATGATTTATAGTAAATAATAAGATATCAGAGGCTCACTTTATAGTATTTTAATGTCTACAATATAGTATTGAGATATAAGAATTTTATATATTTTTATAAGAATATTTAACAAACCTGCTGCGCTGATAAATCCAACCACTGTCACCATCAAAAAGAAAAATGTGAGGAACTGTTGAAAAATAGACAAAATTACTAAAATACATAATACTCTAAGAACCAAATACATATCATTATAAATTATTTTATGAAGATTTGAAATAAAGAGTAGAATATTAATATGTTATTATTATTATTACAACGTTTTTCTTAGATGTATTCTTATTTGTCCAGTGGTTGTTTGTCCGGTACAAATCTTGCAATCGATTTTTAACTAACTTCCCGACTAGACCCGACCCGCTAGACATTTGAAACTTTTAGAATAAATCAGAACACGATGCCAATGCATTTTTTAATACTTTTAGGCATCTTTAAGTAGAATTGAATTAATTTTTAGTTAATTCTGTTTTGTATAAAAAGTTATTTCGTTACCGTTATTGGTTGCTAGGGGGTCCTAGCAACTAAATTATTAAATAATATATACGTGCGTTACTATGGAAATGAATATGAAATGACATTTCATTATTCAGTATTTCTATCAAGTACAAATTTTTTTGATCGTTTAAGCTACTCAAGTCAAGTTTATATGATTCGTACTCGATAAAACGTTGTATATAAAAAGTTCTTTTATCTTGTAATTATTTTTGTAAATTCCATTCAACTTCTGTTAATAAACTTTTAGTACTTACATAATTTTACAAAATTAATACATTCATACAATTTTTATAACATACTTTTCAATGTGTGTCTGGTGTATTGACCAAATGGTTAAGATGAGTATCTTATAACTGCAGCTTGTAAAAAATAACTTTTTAATATAATCTCCACCGTGCCTAGGAAAAACGGTAATTTGCTTTTTACTTTAATAACGAAAAAGCGATATTTAATATTTCTATGATATTCAATATAAATCAATTTATGTTATAAGTAAAATTAATAATTTCCTAACAATAATAAAGTTGTTTTTTGTTTTTTCGTTTGGTCAATCTACATTATTGAAATAATAATTCTAAATTCGCAGCTAATATTAAATAATATATTTCTGCAGTTACTAAAGTAATTTTATATGTAAGTATAAAATATAATATATAACACCAGTTAAATAATTTCGGCACAATGTTATTTTTTAAAATAATTAATATCAAACACTTGAATACTAGTCCTTTAACCAACGGCTATATTATAATTTGTATACGAAATATACTCTCATATTAACTAGAATTCGAAAATTATCAGTAACCTGGGTTAGGTTCAAACATATTGTTAAAAACATTAACTCAACCACATTAATGTTAATTAAACAGTTGTACGAAGTGGAGAAAAATTATAAATTTAATTTACCTTTGCCATGTTGAAGGATAATACAACTTCTGATAGACAAACTGAAGATGTTGCGCTATAATTTGAATGTAATCTTTAAACTGAAACCTCCAGTATATATATGATTTATTATATGCGTACAAGCAATAGATCAAGCAAAAGAGTGTCATTAGGAATAGTAATATAAATCACATTACACACACATTCACTATAGAAAATATGGAAAAACAGTGTGGCTTGAAAATAATGTTTATAGTATTTATTCACATATTCCACAATGAAATGGTAAATAAGCAAAAGTATTTAAATACTCTTAGACTCAAATCATTTTTACACATCACTCGTGACGCAACCCCCCATAAAGGGCCTTGGTCTCCTCAAGTGGTTGTCATAACAAATAAATTCTCCGCAATCCTCGTCACTCAACCAACCAGTAGTTTGAGTTTCCAAGTACTCCTCCGCCTAGATGGCTTTGCATCAGAAACTTTTAAACGGAACACAACATAAGGATTTTCAGATGGATCAGAATGCTGGGTCATCAACACAAATACCGACCCTCTCCAAACCAACCGCCCCTCACCACACTCGGTCGTAATCAAGCGTATCACGTGGCCCTACGTTTGGATATAAATCATCAGCATTTTTTTTACGCCTTGGATTATCTCAGGAGCAGATACCCAAGACTAAGGTCACCGCTTTCACTGAGTTAAGAGAAACTTTCTACTAAAAAGTGAAAATGGGAGAGAGAAGCATAGTGAATTAACAAAAATAAATTATTCTAATTAACAAATTTATAAAATAAAAAACAAAACTAAAACAATACGGACAAATACACAACTATTTGAAGAGATATTCACGTTCGCAATAGGATCCCGCATTTTTTAAATGCAACAAAATTGGCATTTGTGGCGATCAGACCGAATGGCGCGCATATTCGGAAATATGTACGTAAACATTTCATCGCAGGACACTTGTCTTATTCGTGCGTCGCAAGTACGTGAAACGTGAGTTCGTGTAACATTTAATCAAATTACGAGTTCTTCGTTAAACATTTCACCGTGGAATACATTTGTACGTATGCTACAAGATGTGGCGAATTTTATGAGCTGTCTTTACTAGGTTAGGTTAGGTAATGTTAGATTTGGTTAAGTTTGGGTTAATCTAATTGGAACAGTACTATTTGCAAACTATCGCCGCATTTTGTAAGATACGTACAAATGTATTCCACGGTGAAAATGTTCAACGAAAAATTCGTCATTTGATAAATTGTATACGAACTCATGTTTCACGTACTGCGGCGCACGAATAAGTGTCCCACGATGAAGTGCATATGTACAACTTACATGTAACCAACGGCCCGATAGGCCCAAAAGCTGATTAAACAGATTGTCATCAGAACAAGTCGAAAAGCGGTCTTCCAATATTCGCATGGAAGATTCTAAGAAAAATATTTGGAACCAAGAATAAAAATTATTTGTGGCGCTTATGTTACAATCTCGAAATCGACGAGAAATTTGGAAATACTTAAAAAAAAATTCTGATTAAAAATAATTTGAAGTTCCTATTTTAGATAAAACTTTGGTATCAGCAATAATTCACACGATTTGTACATTAATCGATAGGTTAATACTCTAAAACTTCCAGAAAGTGACAGATGTGAGCTTAAGCCCTAGTTAGTCCTACTATTATTTCTAGGATTTTTTTTTCGAAGTTTTTCAAAATGATATATTTTCTACGATATGTAGTTTATTGTACTTTTATTTTATTATGCATATACCACGGTGCAAGACATCTATTTCTCGTAAAAAAACAAAATCTGTTAATACAAACCTCTACTCTGTGGAGGCCCATATGATCCTATTAGGATCGGACATGGTCAGAAAAAAAATACAATATATAACTTTAATATGTTTTGAACAGCGTGTACGAGTAATTCTGTTTCAACTGAATTTTTTGATGACAATATTACAAAACCCACTTTCTGTCACATGATGGATTCCTCGATAGTGGATAATATGAAGACCAAAATAATAATGTAACAGCAATTAATTTGGGTTTTTTTAAATATAAACCAGCACAATCAGCACGAGCCCATTTTCCACATTTAACTGATCTTAGTCATGTCTCTTCACATTTATAGATTGTGTACATAATATTGTTATTATAATAAATACACGCACAATCTTCTTCTTCTGTTGACAGTAGAATGTCTTTAGTAGGTGCCCTTTTCGATCAATAACTTTTTGTCACTTTGTTTGCTTATAATTTTATGTTAAGGTACGTATGTCGATTTAACCGACAATTATGTACTTATGTCATTTTAACACAATCACAGGAGTTTAGAAAATTTATTTTAAGTAAGCATTTTATACTCAATAAATTGTTATTAATTTATATCACCTTTGAATATTAATATCGTAAAATTAGTTAACTATTTTTTTTATTAAATATTATGAAATAAATATAATAATACCTTTCAATGACAATTAGCAGTTAAAATATTCATATGGTTCAATAATGTCTCTACTACATATTCTTCATGTATGAATTAATAATGCATCGTTTTATTATTTTTGAACAAATTAAAACATGATCAACTGCACCATGACTACACCATTTTGACAGTAAACCAAAGGTTGCCTTTGTTTTACCACATAATTCCTAAATAACTGGGTTTTCAAAGACGGGGGCGCATTTTTAGATCCCCGGGATGAGCACGCTTGCTTTATACGATTCGTGCTTTTAAAACTTTTTTACTTATTAGACTATTTCTACATAACTATCTGCTGACTATGAAGAAACTATCGGTGAAAGTTTCAACAAGGTAACAAAAAAGCTTGCATTTTGGAAGAAGGATATATGCGGACTATAAATTTAGAGCACTTTGAATATAAGAGTATATTGTAACCATAATTTATACTATATAAAATTTTTAAAAAGCAATGTTTATCGATATACGAAACCATTAAATTTTCAATAGCAATAATTGGTGAATGTCTAAAAAATATTCGTTAAAATAATCAAAAAATTCTGGACTTGCTCTAATTGCTCTCTATAAATACAATTTTGTAATAACTAGTTTCTTTATTAAAAATAAAGACGATAACCAACTGTTGATTGGTTTTAAAAAAAAACTCGTTTTTCAAATACAATTTATTTAGCTACACATTTATATACTTAATACATCCGTGAGTTAATACTCACGGATGTATTAATATATTATAGTACCTTAAGATAGTAACTTAAGTGTAGTAGATGATGGCAAATCGCGGCTATTTGGATCGGTCATTGACAAATATTTATTGTTATAATAAATCCCAATATTTTCAACAATTAAAGATTAATACATATTTTATAGATACAGCTTACTTTAACTTCTACAATATAATATATCTTGGTAAATATTATTTGCAATAGGGATGAAACAACTTTTGAAAAAAAGCTGAAATTTATGATACTTGAAAAAATCTAAATCGCTGTAGGTACTACTCAAATGTTTTTTTTAAAAAAAAAGCTCTTTTGCGTTAAATGGTTTCTGATTCCTGCTCTAGTGTATAAGAATTCTATTACTGCACCCTAAAAATGAATAAAGCTTTTCGTCGTTACCAAACGAAAGTTACCCTATCAAAATTTGAGGTCAGAGATTAATTTATATATGCGCAGTATTTTTTGATAAATGTTTTTTTGTTTTTTTTCCAAGATTTTGTTGTGAAAATGTTACATAAACAATAATTATTAAACCAAATTTAAGATATATTATGTTCTTTTATTGATTTACAGTAATAAAATAAATAAACCATTAATTACAGCTCGCATAATAATTCTCCATTACAATCACGCGGTCTCTTCGGGGGATGGCGGAGACTGCCGCGTGGAGAGAATCGTAGAAAGCATCCTTTGTCTGCGCGTCGGCATTCTCAGTGGGGGCGTAGCACTGAAAGACGGTCAAGGAGCTACCAGGCGTCTTGAAGGAGGCACGTATCAGTCTCTCCGAGATTGGTTCCCATTTCACGAGGCAACGGGCCGCTCTCTTTGACATCAATGGCGATGGTATTGCTCCTGACCTGAGTAGACAATAGAGTAATCCTCAATCAACTTTCTCCGGATTTACAGTAATAAAATAAATTAACCATTAATTACAGTTTGCATTATATTACAAACAATAAAGTTTACTTCGTTGGAAGATTATTAAAATGGTCACCATGTTCACCATTTCTTGTATTGATCATAATAATATTTGTCGTGGTAGTAGTCATTCTTGTGATCATAGTTTCCGTAATAGCCATAGTGATAATCATGATCATAGTAGTTAGCTGCCGCTGGAGTCAGGTCGTCAGGGATGACCGCTGAAAATTTAAAACGAATTTAATATACCTAGTTAAATTTGTGTGTTACATTAGATTCTAATCTTAACCAATGAACATAATATTATACTAAAACAATACTATCAGACATTCCTAGATGAATCTTGCATAAATGATAGAACCTATGCAGATGATTTAATGTCTTTATTATAAATTAATACAAGAAAGAGTTTTAAAATATAATATGATTAAAATATCTTCCATAGCACATGTAGTTGTACTGTGTAGCTATTTTTGTGTGAATTAAGTAAACAGGATAAGAAACAAAACAATTTTGATACGATTAACAGAAATTCCAACTTTAAAAAAGTCTTTAGAAAATAAATTCTCAGTGAAATAAAAAAAAGACTGTTGAAAATATGAAAACTTCTTTATGTATTCCAGTGAATAATAAGATATTAGAGATTCACTTGAGAGTATTTTGATTTCCACAATATAGTATTGAGATATAAGAATGTTATATGATATGTTTATAAGAATATTTTAACAAACCTTCTGCGCTGATAAATCCAACTACTGCCACCATCAAAAAGAAAAATGTGAGGAACTCTTGAAAAAAAAAATCATAATTACTCAAATACATAATATTTTAAGAACCAATTAAGTACACAGTTTTATAGATTATTTTAGTAAGATTTTAAAAAAAGATCAGAATACTAATATGTTAATTTTTTTAAATTCTATTCAATTTAACGATACTCTAATTGTTTATAAACTCTTAGTAAATAATTTTACAAAATAAATGAAAGGTATATACCTAATATATTTTTCGATTTGTGTTTGATCTGGTCTATGGACCCAATGGGTAAAACAAGTATCTAATAACCGCATAATCAATCATCTTTTTTTTCCATATAACCTCACCTTTTTTTCTCTATCAGTAGCGTGATGTCACCCCGACTGCCACTGCGCCCAACACATCTAACCCAACAGGAGGACCACTAAAGGTGGTGTTGTGTCGAGTCAAGGATAAAGGAAGGAAAAAAAAAAGGGGGCGCATTACTAGATCCCCCGAGATGAGCACGCCTGCTTTATACGATTCGTGCTTTAAAAACCCTTTTACTTACTAGACTATTTCTACATAACTATCTGGAAGCCAATTATGATTAAACTATCGGTGAATGTTTCAACACGGTAACAAAAAAGCTTGCATTTTGGAAGAAGGATATATGAAGACTATAAATTTAGAGCACTTTGAATATAAGAGTATATTGTAACAATGATTGTATACTATATTAAATTTAAAAAATGCAATGTGTATCGATATACATAACCCTTAAATTTCCAATAGCAATAACTGGGGAATGTCTATAAAAATATTCGTTAAAATAATTTAAAAATATTGGACTTGCTCTAATTGCTGTCCATAAATACAATTTTGTAATAACTTTTTTCTTTAAAAATAAAGGCGATAACTACCTGTTGATTGGTTTTGAAAAAAAACTCGTTTATTTAGTTACACATTTATTTAATACACCCGTGAGTATTAACTACTTAAGGATGATGGCAAATTGTGACTTTTTGGATCGGTCATTGACAAATATTGAATGTTAAAATAAGTAAAAATATTTTCAACAATTAAAGATTCATATTTTATAGATACAACTTACTTTAACTTTTATAATATGTTATATCTTGATAATTAATATTTGCAATATGGATGAAACAACTAGGAAAAGAAAGCTTAAATTTATGATACTTGAAAAAATCTAAATCGCTTAAGTACTACTCAAATGTTTTTTTTGTTTTTTTAAAAGCACTTTTGCGTTAAATGGTTGCTGATTCCTGCTCTAGTGTACAACAATTCTATTACTGCGCCCTAAAAATGAATAAAGCTTTTCGTCGTTACCAAAGAAAAGTTACCCTTTCAAAATTTGAGGTCAGAGATTTATTTATATATGCGGAGTATTTTTTGAATAATGTTTTTTTGTTTTTTTTCCAAGATTTTAAAGAAAATATAAAATAAAGATTTTTAAGTATAAAAACAAATCTAACGGGTAAATAGCGGTTCTATGTTGTTCAAATAATTTCACTTATGTTAAAGACATTAACAAAATCATGTTCATTTTAATTATATAATTGTATAAAAGAAAGAAAATTTATAAAATTAATTTACCTTTGCCATGTTGAAGGATAACACAACTTCTGATAGACAAACTGAATAGATGTCAAACTATAATTTGATTGTAATCTTTAAACTGAAACCTCCAGTGGACAGACTACAGTGGAGCAGGCGGTCACGATGAATTGTAATCACTTTATTAAATAAACATATATATGAATAAATATTTGTTTCAATCACTGACCTCTGAGTCACCTTCCTTCCTTTATCCTTGACTCGACACAACACCACCTTTAGTGGTCCTCCTGTTGGGTTAGGTGTGTTGGGCGCAGTGGCAGTCGGGGTGACATCACGTTGCTGATAGAGAAAAAAAGGTGAGGTTATACTTATGTACTTGCCAAATTGCGTGTATTATTAATTATTAGCCCGCGTCACAATTTATTCGCGTCATAGCTCTCCTCTAATTTATATCACCATTGAATATTAATATCGTAAATGTTAACTATTATTTTTATTTTTATTTAATATTATGAAATAAGTATAATATCACCTTTCAATGACAATTAGTACTTAAAATATGCATATGGTTCAATAATGTCTCTACTGCATATTCTTCATGTATGTTGAATAATGCATCGTTTATTATTTTTGAACAAATTGAAACATGATCATCTGCACCATGACTACACCATTTTGACAGTAAAGCAAAAATTCACTTTTTTACCATATGATTCCTAAATGACTGGGTTTTTAAAGACGGGGCGCATTACTAGATCGCCCGAGATGAGCACGCCTGCTTTATACGATTCGTGTTTTAAAAACCCTTTTACTTATTAGACTATTTCTACATAACTATCTGGAAGCCAACTATGATTAAACTATCGGTGAAAGTTTCAACACGCTTTGAATACTGCTGTTGGACCATTCGAACTGTCCACCCTAGTCGCCACAAAGGTCAATTATAATGAAGATCTCTTCACATATTTATGTTTGCCTGAATTTTAGCTTGTTTTTTTGTATCTCATAAGTAATATCATTTAATTCAATTATTTTTAAAGTATGCGTACCTTTCTCTCCCATGGCACTTTTTATTAAATTATGTCTTTCATTAAACTCAGTTAACGCTGACTTGAGAGCCTGACCACCTCAGTCATGGGTAGCTGTTCCTGAGATATTCCCAGGCGTTAAAACAACTACGGGTACTTTACAGCCAAATGTAGGACCTCATAAATCCATGTTTGTGTTTTATCTGGCAAGCGTAGTACGGGTATTTAAAGACCACTCAATTCAAAGTTTTTTCTTTCATGAACAGTAAAAAAATGGTTGTCATTACATAAACAATAATTATAAAACCAGATTGAAGTTATATGTTTTTTAATGATTTACAGTAATAAAATAAATTAACCATTAATAACAGCATGCATTATACTACAAACTTCGTTGGAAGATTTTTAAAATGGTCACCATGTTCACCATTTCTTGTATTGATCATAATAATATTTGTCGTGGTAGTAGTCATTCTTGTGATCATAGTTTCCGTAATAACCATAGTGATAATCATGATCATAGTAGTTGGCTGCCGCTGGAGTCAGGTCGTCAGGGATGACCGCTGAAAATTTAAAACGAATTTAATATAGTAAATTTGTGTGTTATATTCGATTTTAATTTTAGCCAATGAACATAGTATACTAAAATAATACTATTCCTAGATGAATCTTGCATAAAAGATAGTATGTTTTTATCATAAATTAATAAAATAAAGAGTTTGAAAATATAATATGATTAAGATATCTTTCATGGCATATGTAGTTGTGCTGTGTATCCATGTTTGTGAGCATAGAGTAAACAGGATAAGAAACAAAACAATTTTGATAGGATAAACGAAAAATTCAACTTTCTATAAGTCTTTAGAAAAAAAATTCTGAGTGATATAAAAAAAAGACTATAAAAATATGAAAGCTTCTTCATGATTTCCAGTAAATAAAAAGATATCAGAGGCTCACTTTAGAGTATTTTAATATCCACAAAATAGTATTGAGATAATATAAGAATTTTATATATATTTATAAGAATATTTAAACAAACCTGCTGCGCTGATAAATCCAACCACTGTCACCATCAAAAAGAAAAATGTGAGGAACTGTGAAAAATAGGCAAAATTACTAAAATACATAATACTATAAGAACCAAATACAAAACATTATAAATTATGTTATGAAGATTTGAAAGAAAGAGTAGAATATTAATATGTTATTTTTGTAAATTCTATTACACTTCTATTTATTAACTTTTAGTACGTACATAATTTTACAAAATTAATACATTCATAAAATTTTATAACATATTTTTCAATGTGTTTGGTGTATTGACGAATTAGTTAGTATGAGTATGTAATAACCGCAGGTTGTAAAAATAACTTATTAATATAATCTCCACCGTGTCTAGGAAAAACGGTAATTTATATAACAAAAAAGCGATATTTACAATTTCTACGATATTCAATGTAAATCAATTTATGTTAACAGTAAAATTAATAATTTCCTAACAATGATAAAGTTGTTCTGTAAGCTTTTTCGTCTGGTCAATCCAAATTATTGAAATAATGATTCGAAATTCACAGCTGATATTAAGAGCGGCGTGCTCAGCGTGGGTCAAAATGGAATTTTTTTTCTATTTTCAAAGCATGATCCTGGACATACCTTAAACGTTATAGATAATCTATTTTTATAATTTTGAAGCCTTATTATCTTTTATATTTAGTTTAGTAATTTAGTAATTTTAGTTTGTCAATTTATTGATACGGCCGTATGTTGTAGCTTAACCACGAGGTAATGACAAAAGAAATGGCGTATTTCAAAAAAACACTACCTTATACTTAGGTCAATAATTATTACGAAGCAATCATTATTCGTAGAATATTTATTACACTTGAATGGTCAAAAACATAGCTTATAATTATTATCTTTAGAATTATCTTCAAATGTGTTAATCTTGCCCATTTTTTGAATAATAAAATGCCTAATTATTGTCAAATTTGGGATCACAGAGATTATCAATATATTTTTTTATCATAAATATTTTACAAAAATTATCTCGTCATAAATTATACTAATGGTTTTATAAATGCGTTTAAAAATTAATAAATGTAAAAAATCTTAACACCGCTGCACATTCATGTACTGAAATATGACTATATTCTAAAACATTAGAGCGAGAGGTTTAAAAGAACACTATTTGATGTAATAAAAATACTTTTTGCAGTCATAAAATGTTTAAAATTATTATAAAGGATAATAAGGTTTCTAAATCATATAAATAGATTATCTACAGCGTTTAAGGAATGTCCAGGATCATGGTTTGAAAATGCAATAAAATGCATTTTGACCTACGCTGAGCCTGTCCCCCCTTAAATAATATATTCCTGCTGCAACTAAAATAATTTTATGTTTAAATGTCAGCACAAATAACACCAGTTAAATAATTTCAGCACAATATAATTTTTTTAAATAATTAATATCAAATACTTGAATACTAGTCTTATAACCAACGGTTGTATTATAATTTCTACGCGAAATATATTGTCATATTAACTAAAATTCCAAAATTATCAGTAACCTGTGTTAGGTTTAAATATATTGTTAAAATTGCACTTATGTTAAAAACATTAACTATACCACATTAATTTTATTTTTGTACGAAGTAGAGAAAAATTACCTTTGCCATGTTGAAGGATAACACAACTTCTGATAGACAAACTGAATAGATGTTAAGCTATAATTTAAATGTAATCTTTAAACTGAAACCTCCAGTATATATATGATTTATTATATGCGTACAATCAATAGATCAAGCAAAAGAGTCTCATTAAGAATAGTTAGAAATATCACATGACACATTCACTATAGAAAATGTGGATTAACAGTGTGGCTTGAAAATAATGTTTATAGTATTTATTCACATATTCCACAATGAAATGGTAAATAAGCAAAAGTATCTAAATACTCTTAGCCTCAAATCATTTTACACATCACTCTTGGCGCAACCCCCCATAAAGGGCCCTGGTCTCCTCAAGTAGTTGTCATAACCCGTATTCAAATAAATTCTCCGCAATTCTAGTCACTCAACCAACCAGTAGTTTGAGTTTCCAAGTACTCCTCCGCCTAGATGGCTTTGCATCAGAAACTTTTAAACGGAACACAACATAAGGATTTTCATATGGATCAGAATGCTGGGTCATCAACACAAACATCGACCCTCTCCAAACCAACCGCCCCTCACCACACTCGGTCATAATCAAGCGCATCACTTGGCCTTACGTTTGGATATAAATTATCAGCATTTTTTTTACGCCTTGGAATATCTCAGGAGCAGATACCCAAGACTAAGGTCACCGCTTTCACTGAGTTTAGAGAAAATTTCTAAAAAAAAGTGCAAATGGGAGAGAGAAGCATGGTGAATTAACAAAAATAAATAATTCAAATTAACAAATTTATAAAATAAAAAACAAAACTATAACAATACGGACATACGCAACTATTTGAAGAGATATTCACGTTCGTAATAGGATCCCGCATTTTTTAAATGCAACAAAATTGGCATTTGTGGCGATCAGGTCAAACGGCCCGATAAGCCTAAAAGCTGTCATCAGAACAAGTCTGAAAGCGGTTTTCCAATATTCGCACGTAAGATCCTACGAACAATATTTGGAGCCAAGAATGAATGAATGAGTATCTTTATTAGATATAACTTTGGTATCAGCAATATTTTGCACGATTTGTAAATACATCGATAGATTAATACTCTAATACTCCCAGAAAGTGACATATGTGAGCTTAAGCCCTAGTTGGACTATTATTTTTAGGATTTTTTTTCAAAGTTTTTCAAAATCATATATTTTTTACAATAATATGTACTATATTGTACTTTTATTTTATTTTATTATGCATAAAAATAAAATATATAACTTTAATATTTTTGAACAGCGTGTACAAGTAATTCTGTGTCAACAGAAATTTTCGATGACAATATTATAAAACCCACTATCTGTCGAATGGTGGATTCCTCGATAGTGGATAAAATGAAGACCAAATAATATAACAGAAATTAATTTGGGTTTTTTTTTTAATATAAACCAGTACAATCAGCATGAGCCCGTTTTCCATATTTAACTGATCTTAGTCATGTCTCTTCACATTTATAGATTGTGTACATGTTATTATAATAAATACACGCACAATCATCTTCTTCTGTAGACAGCAGAATGTCTTTGGTAGGTATCCTACTCGATCAATAACTTTTTGTCACTTTTTTGCTTATAATTGTATGTTTAGGTACGTATGTCGATTTATCCGACAATGATATATGTCATTTTCACCCAATCAGAGGAGTTTAGAAAATTTATTCTAAAAAAGCATTTTATACTTAATAAATTGTTATTAATTAATATATCCCTTAAACATTAATATCGTATCATATGTTACTATTATTTTTATTATTACCTACAACGTTTTTCTTAGCTCGTATTCTTAATTATCCGGTGGTTCTTTGTCCGGTACAAATCTTGCAATGTATTTTTAACTATTTTCCCGACTAGCTAGACAATTGAAACTTTTAGAATATATCAGAACACGATGCCAATGCATTTTTTAATACTTTTAGCCATCTTAAGTAGAATTGAATTCATTTTCAGTTAATTCTGTTTTGTATGAAAAGTTATTTCAACACCATTATTGGCTGCTAAGGGGTCTGGGGTTCTAGCAACTAAATTAATAATATAGACGTGCGTTACTATGGAAATCATTATGACATGTCAACATGACATTTCAGTATTATTTCTATCAAGTACAATTTTTTTTGATCGTTTAAGCTAGTCAAGTTGATATGATTCAACAGAAAATTTAAAAACGTTGCACATAAAAAGTTCTATTTATCTTGTAATTATTATTTAATATTATGAAATAAGTATAATAATACCTTTCAATGACAATTATTAGTTAAAATATTCATATAGTTCAATAATGTCTCTACTACATATTCTTCATGTATGATGAATAATGCATTTTTTTATTATTTTTGAACAAATTAAAACATGATCAACTGCTCCATGACTACATCAATTTTGATAGTAAAACGAAAGTTTTTCTTTATTTAAACACGCGCAGTCGGATTTCGACAAAATTTGGACAGTGGAAGGAAGCCGGTAAGCCGGAGTGGTTGGGGTCTCGAATTTTAGATTTAACCCTTTGCACCCCGGGGATAGTTTTACGGTTTTTGTATGAATTTATGTTTGAATCGCTAATCGGCAGGGAGCCAACCAAGCCAGCGCGGCACGAGCGACAAAGTGCTGCCATATTAAATTGGAATGCTTTACTCACGAACAATTGTATTTATCGGCATCAAGAGTGGGGAGTAGTAAAAATCTATATATTTTGGCACCAAATGGAAAAGCCACAGATATTGTATATAGAAAAGCCCTGGAATGATGGATTGGATATTTATATTATGGATGGATATTTATAAAATATAGAAAAGCCTTAAAATAATAAAATGAATATGTACTACTTTTTAAATTATTTAAATACAATACATGTACAAAAATATACTATATTATGTTAAAAATAAAAATCTCTAAAATTCATTCCTTTGCTCTCTACATTTTAAATTTAGAATTTTTATTTTCAAATATTAAACCATTCCACACCTGGGGAGCGCCGGGTGATCCTGCCAGTACTATATAAAATTTAAAAAATGCTATGTGTATCGATATACATAACACCTAATTTTTCAATAGCAATAATTGGGGAATGTCTAAAAAAAATATTCGTTAAAATAATCTAAAAATATTGGACTTTCTCTAATTGCTCTCTATAAATACAGTTTTGTAATAACTATTTTCTTTATTAAAAATAAAGACGATAACCACCTTTTGATTGGTTTTGAAAAAAAAAACTTGTTAAACGAATACAATTTATTTAGTTACAAGAAATGAAAATGGAATTCTACCAAGTAAATGCTAACTCAATTAATAGTTAGTTACACATTTATATAATATACCTGTAAGTATTAACTACTTAAGGATGATGGCAAATCGTGGTTTTTAGATCGGTCATTGACAAATATTTAATGTTAAAATAAATAACAATATTTTCAACAATTAAAGATTAATACATATTGAGATGAGACAAAAATAATTATTTCATGGAACGGCCCAAAAGGGAAACGCTATAGAGAAAGACCCCATGCGAGATGGCAAGACGACATCATAAAGACAGCGGGCCCAAATTGGCTACAAATAGCCAAAAACAGAGTCCGGTGGGACTCTTTGGAGGAGGCCTTCACCCGAAAAAGGGTTCTTACCAACCAAACAAACTAATTATCTATCATTGTTTTATTTATAAACATTATCTACTAGTATTATTTATACAAAATAAAAAACATTAATAATAATTAATATTATATAAACTTGAAAATAAGTAGATAATACAATCATAGATAGATATATATATACATAATAGATAATATCTGATAGTATAGCATAATAGATAATTATGAATATATATATATATATATATATTCATTAGATATAGTCAATTAACTGTCATTAACTTTTGTTTTTTAAGAATTAAAAAGGCTTTTTTATTTATTTATTTATACAGATTTTATAGATACAGTTTACTTTAACTTTTATTATATGATATATCTTGGTAATTAATATTTGTAATGAGGATGAAACAACTTGGGAAAGAAAGCTGAAATGTATGATACTTGAAAAAATCTAAATCGCTGTAGGTACTACTCAAATGTTTTTTAAAAAAAAATCACTTTTACGTTAAATGGTTGCTGCTCTAGTATATAAGAATTCTATTACTGCACCCTAAAAATGAATAAAGCTTTTCGTCATTACCAAACGAAAGTTACCCAATCAAAATTTTCGGTCAGTGATTTTTTTTTATAATTTATCCGCAACATTTTTTGAATAGGTTCCTATTGCTTTTTTATTTTATTTTTTTAATTTAAAGAAAATAAAGTAAAGAGTTTTTAATAAAAAAATAAATCTAACGGGTAAGCCGCTATAATAGAGGGCCATTTTCTAAAATAACGGTTAAGTGGTCACTGCGGATGAGTAGTTACATTTTGCAATCGTCTGAAGAAAACAAGCACCAATACATGTATCTACGAATATGATCGTGTATTAGCGTATTGCATTAAGACTATTATATAATAAATTACATATGTAACTTAAATAAAATAGCCTGCAGCTCCCCAAAGAATGGCTTGCCTATCGACATGGCGCCACAGTACACACTTTGAATATTTCTGTAATAATGGTATCAGCTTTTGGACCTTTCAGACTGTCCACCCTGGTTGCCATAAAAGTCAACTATATTGCATTTTAAAAATTGTGGCGTCTTATTGCGGACGTGAAGATCTCTTAACATAGTTTCGTTTGCCTGCATTTTAGCTTTGTTTCTTGTATCTCATAAGTATATCATTTAATTCAATTATTTTTAAAGTATGCGTACCTTTCTCTCCCATGGCACCTTTTATTAAATTACGTCTTTCATTAAACTCAGTTTACGCTCACTCGAGAGCATGATGAACTCAGTTTTGGGTAGCTGTTCCTGAGACATTCCCAAGCGTAAACAACTACTGATACTAATTTACAGCCAAATGTAGGACCTCATTATAAGCTCAATTAAAACCAAATGTGGTGCGGGGCTGGTTAGTTTGTAGGGTCCATGTTTGTGCTTTATCTGGCAAGCGGAGAACGTGTATTCGAAGACCATTCAATTCAAAGTTTTTTCTTTCATAAACAGTAAAAAAAATTTAGTCTTACATAAACAATAATTATAATACCAAATTTTATTGATTTACAGTAATAATTAATTACAGCATGCATTTTATTACAAACAATAAAGTTTACTTCATTGGAAGATTATTAAAATGGTCACCATGTTCACCATTTCTTGTATTGATCATAATAATATTTGTCGTGGTAGTAGTCATTTTTGTGATCATAGTTTCCGTAATAACCATAGTGATAATCATGATCATAGTAGTTGGATGCCGCTGGAGTCAGGTCGTCAGGGATGACAGCTGAAAATTTAAAACGAATTTAATATAGTAAAATTTGTGTATTATATTCGATTATCATCTTAGCCAATGAACATAGAATACTAAAATAATACTATTCTAGATGAATCTTGCACAAAAGATAGTATGTCTTTATCATAAATTAATACAACAAAGAGTTTTAAAATATAATATGATTAAGATATCTTTTATGGTACATGTAGTTGTACTGTATGGCCATTTTTATAAGCATAAGGTAAACTAAGTAAGAAACAAAACAATTTTTATAGAATTAACGGAAATTTGATTAAAAATTTCGACCTTTTTTTCTCAGTGAAATAAAAAAAGACTGTCGAAAAATATGAAAGCTTCTTAATGATTTTCAGTAAATAAGAAGATATCAGAGGTTTACTTTAGAGTATATCAATGTCCACAATATAGTATTGAGATATAAGAATTTAATATATATTTATAAGAATATTTCAACAAACCTGCTGCGCTGATAAATCCAACCACTGTCACCATCAAAAAGAAAAATGTGAGGAACTGTTGAAAAATAGACAACATTACTAAAATACATAATATTATAAGAACCAAATACATAGCATTATAAATTATTTTATGAAGATTTGAAAGAAAGAGTAGAATATTAATATGTTATTATTATTATTACAACGTTTTTCTCAGATCGTATTCTTATTTTTCCGGTGATTGTTTGTCCGGTACAAATCTTGCAATCGATTTTTAACTAACTTCCCGACTAGCTAGACATTTTAAACTTTTAGAATATATCAGAACACGATGCCAATACATTTTTAATACTTTTAGCCATCTTTAAGTAGAATTGAATTATTATTTAGATATTCTGTATTGTATTAAAAGTTATTTCGATACCATTATTGGTTGCTAGGGGGTCCTAGCAACTAAGTTATAAAATAATTTATATACGTGCGTTACTATGGAAATTAATATGAAATGACATTTCATTATTCAGTATTTCTATCAAGCACAAATTTTTTTGATCGTTTAAGCTAGTCAAGTCAAGTTTATATGAATCAACAGAAAATTTAAAAACGTTGTATATAAAAAGTTCTTTTTATCTTGAAATTATTTTTGTAAATTCTATTCAACTTCTGTTTATATACTTTCAGTACTTACATAATTTTACAAAATTAATAGATTCATAAATTTTTTATAACATATTTTTCAATATGTGTCTGGTGTATAATACCAAATGGTAAGGATGAGTATCTTATAACCGCAGCTTGTAAAAAAATAGCTTTTTTAATATAATCTCCACCATGTCTAGGAAAAACGATAATTTACTTTTTACTTAAATAACGAAAAAGCGATATTCAAAATTTCTACGATATGCAATGTCAATCAATTTAGGTTTACAGTAAAATTCCTAACAATGATAAAGTTGTTCTATAAGCTTTATCGTTTGGTCAATCTAAATTATTGAAATAATGATTCGAAATTCACAGCTGATAATTAAATAATATATTCCTGCAGTAACAAAAGTAATTTTATATTTAAATGTCAGCAGAAATAACACCAGTCAAATAATTTCAGCACAATATTAATTTTTAAAATAATTAATGTCAAACACTTGAATACTTGTCCTTTAACCAACGGTTGTATTATAATTTGTACACGAAATATATAGTCATATTAACTATAATTCCAAAATTATCGGTAACCTGGGTTAGGTTTAAACATATTGTTTAAATTTCACTTATGTTGAAAACATTAACTAAACCACATTAATTTTAATTAAACAGTTGTACGAAGTGGAGAAAAATTATAAAATTAATTTACCTTTGCCATGTTGAAGGATAACACAACTTCTGATAGACAAACTAAATAGATGTTAAGCTATTATTTGAATGTAATCTTTAAACTGAAACCTCCAGTATATATATATGATTTATTATATGCGTACAATCAATAGACCAAGCAAAAGTGTGTCATTAGGAATAGTAAGATAAATCACATGACATATTCACTATAGAAAATATGGAAAAAACAGTGTGGCTTGAAAATAATGTTTATAGTATTTATTCACATATTCCACAATGAAATGGTAAATAAGCAAAAGTATTTAAATACTCTTAGCCTCAAATCATTTTACACATCACTCTTGGCGCAACAATAAAGGGCCCTGGTCTCCTCAAGTAGTTGTCACAACCCGAAGTCAACTAAATTCTCCGTAATCCTCGTCGCTCAACCAACCAGTAGTTTGGGTTCCAAAGTACTCCTCCGCCTAGATGGCTTTGCATCAGAAACTTTTAAACGGAGCACAACATAAGGCTTTTCAGATGGATCAGAATGCTGGGTCATCAACACAAATATCGACCCTCTCCAAGCCAACCGCCTCTCACCACACTCGGTCGTAATCAAGCGTATCACGTGGCCCTACGTTTGGATATAAATTACCAGCATTTTTTTATGCCTTGGAATATCTCAGGAGCAGATACCTAAGACTAAGGTCACCGCTTTCACTGAGTTTAGAGAAAATTTCTAAAAAAAAGTGCAAATGGGAGAGAGAAGCATGGTCAATTAACAAAAATAAATAATTCAAATTAACAAATTTATAAAATAAAAAACAAAACTATAACAATACGGACATACGCAACTATTTGAAGAGATATTCACGTTCGTAATAAGATCCCGCATTTTTTAAATGCAACAAAATTGGCATTTGTGGCGATCAGGTCAAACGGCCCGATAGGCCTAAAAGCTGTCATCAGAACAAGTCTGAAAGTGGTCTTCCAATATTTGCACGTAAGATCCTAAGAACAATATTTGGAACCAAGAATGAAGATTGTTTGTATCGCATATGTACAACCTTGAAGTCTACGACAAATTTGGGAAAACTGTAAAAAAAATTCTGATTAAAAATGGTTTTAAGTATCTATATTAGATATAACTTTGGTATCAGCAATAATTCGCACGATTTGTAAATACATCGATAGATTAATACTTTAATACTTCCAGAAAGTGACAGATGTGAGCCTAGATTATTTCTAGGATTTTTTTTCGAAGTTTTTCAAAATGATATATTTTTTACAATTTTATTATGTACTATAATATTGTACTTTTATTTTATTTTATTATGCATAAAAATACAATATATAACTTTAATATTTTTTGAACAACGTGTACGAGTAATTCTGTGTCAACAGAAATTTTTGATGACAATATTACAAAACCCACTTTCTGTCACATGGTGGATTCCTCGATAGTGGATAATATGAAGACCAAATAATGTAACAGAAATTAATTTGGGGTTTTTTTAATATAAACCAGTACAATCAGCACGAGCCCATTTCCCACATTTAACTGATCTTAGTCATGTTTATCCACATTTATAGATTGTGTACATAATATTGTTATTATAATAAATACACGCACAATCATCTTCTTCTGTTGACAGTATAATGTCTTTAGTAGGAATCACTTTTTTTTGCTTATAATTTTATGTTTAGGTACGTATGTTGATTTACCCGTCAATGATGTATGTCATTTAACCCAATCAGAGGATTTTAGAAAATTTATTTTTAAAAAGCAATTTATACTCAATAAATTGTTATTAATTTATATCACATTTGAATATTAATATCGTATAATAAGTTAAATATTATTTTTATTTAATATTATGAAATAAGTATAATAACACCTTTCAATGACAATTAGTAGTTAAAATATTCATATGGTTCAATAATGTCTCTACTACATATTCTTCATGTATGATGAATAATGTATCGTGTATTATTTTTGAACAAATTGAAACATGATCAACAAACTGCACTATGGCTACACCATTTTAGCAGTAAACCAAAAGTTCACTTTTTTACAATATAATTCCTAAATAACTGGGATTTTAAAGACGGGGACGCATTACTAGATCCCCGGTATGAGCACACCTGCTTTTTGATTCGTGCTTTAAAAATCTTTTTACTTACTAGACTATTTCTACATAACTATCTGGAAGCTATCGGTGAAAGTTTCAAGAAGGTAAGAAAAAAAAACTTACATTTTGGAAGAAGTATATAATATAGTATATAATATTCTTAAATTTAGAGCACTTTGAATATAAGAGTATATTGTAACCATAATTTTATACTACTTATATAAAATTTAAAAAATGCAATGTGTATCGATATACCTTAAGTTTTCAATTGCAATAATTGGGGAATGTCTAAAAAAATATTCGTTAAAATAATCTAAACTTTGACTAAATCTTTTCGCTCCCTATAAATACAATTTTGTAATAATTGTTTTCTTGGCTAAAAATAAAGACGATAACCACCTGTTGATTGATTTTGAAAAACTTTAACTATAGAATACTACTGAAAGATGACGGCAAATTGAGGCTCGCGAGGCGAATGCGGCTTTTTGGGTACATGCGTGCTGTCTTTGGCGTACATGTAACGTAAAAATAAATATTAGGTAATATTTTAATTAATTAAAGATTATTAAATATTTTACATACTCAGCTTAATTTAACTTTTATTGTGATATAAACTTGTAAATAATATCCGCAATAGGTATGAAACAACTTGAGAAGAAAAGCTGAAATGTATGGTAATAAATGGTCACAGTGGATGGATAGTTACATTTTGTGACTATCTAAAGAAAGTACCCACAAATGCATATTATTTATCTACAAATATGATCGTGTATCAGCGTATTGAGTTGAGACTCAACAGAATAAATTGTTTAATTTAAAATAAAACAGCCTGCGGTTCTCATAGAAATGGCTTGCCTATCGACATGGCACCACAGTACACACTTTGAATACTACTGTAATAATGTTATCAGCTGTTGGACCCTTCAGACTGTCCACCCTGTTCGCCACAAAGGTCAATTACATGGCATTTTAAAAATTGTGGCGTCTTATTGCGAACGTGAAGATCTCTTCACATAGTAATGTTTGCCTGCATGTAAGCTTTGTTTTTTGTATCTCATAAGTATATCATTTAATTCAATTATTTTTTTAAGTATGCGTACCTTTCTCTCCTATAGCACTTTTTATTTAATTACGTCTTTCATTAAACTCAGTTATGGCTCACTTGAGAGCCTGACCACCTCAGTCTTGGGTAGCTGTTCTTGAGACACTCCCAGGCGTAAACAACTACTGGTACTTCATGGCCAATTGTAGGACCGCATGATAAGCTCAATTAAAACTGAATGTAGTGCGGGCTGGTTAGTTTGTAGGGTCCATGTTTGTGTTTTATCTGGCAAGTGTAGAACGCGTATTTGAAGACCACTCAATTCAAAGTTCTTTGTTTCATGAACAGTAAAAAAAATGATAATCATATATAAACAATAATTATAAAACCAGGCTTAAGTCATGTGTTTTTTATTGATTTACAGTAATAAAATAAATTAACCATTAATTACAGCTTGCATTATATTACAAACAATAAAGTTTACTTCGTTGGAAGATTATTAAAATGTTTCATGTTCACCATTTCTTGTATTGATCATAATAATATTTGTCGTGGTAGTAGTCATTCTTGTGATCATAGTTTCCGTAATAGCCATAGTGATAATCATGATCATAGTAGTTGGCTGCCGCTGGAGTCAGGTCGTCAGGGACGACCGCTGAAAATGTAAAACGAATTTAATATGTCGGTTATATTCGATTCTAATCTTAGCCAATGAACATATTATACTAAAACAATAATATAAAACATTCCTAGACGAATTTTGTTTATTAAAGAATTTTTATATTATAAAACAAACCTGCTGCGCTGATAAATCCAACTACTGTCACCATCAAAAAGAAAAATGTGAGGAACTGTTGAAAAAAATACAAAATTACTAAAATACAAAATATTATCAAAACCAATTACAAAGTTTTATAGATTATTTTAGTAAGATTTGAAAGAAAGAGTAGAATATTAATATGTTATTTTTTAAATTCTATTCAATTTCTATTTATAAACTTTTAGTACATAATTTTACAGAATTAATACATTCATAAAATTATAATACAATCATTTTTTCAATCTGTGTCTAGTGTATGGACCAAATCGGTACGACGAGTATCTAACAACTGTAGCTTGTAAAAAATTACTTTTTAATATAATATTCACCCTATCTAGTTATTCTATTCTGTAAAGTTAGTTACTCTATTCTGTAAATTGGTAATTTACTTTTAACTTAAATAACAAAAAAGTGGTATTTAAAAATATCTACGATCTTTAATGTCAATAAATTTATGATAACAATAAAATAAATGATTTCGCGACAGTGATAAAGTTGTTTTCTAGAGCTCTTTTGTTTGGTCAATTCTAATTATTATTAAAATAATGATTCGGAATTTGCAGATAATAAAGAATAAATGTTTGCAATAAATAAAGTAATTTTATATTCAAATATCAGCAGAAAATAAATAACACCAGTTAAATAATTTCAGCACAATCCTTGAATACTAGTCTTATAATAACTTTAACCAACGGTTGTATTATAGTTGTTTCACGAATTACATTTCTTATTAACGAGAATTCCCAAATCATCGGTAACCTGGGTTAGGATAACATATCGTTTAATTCTCACTTATGTTAAAAATATTAACAAAACCACATTCATTTAAATTAAACAGTTATAAGAAGTGGAGAAAATTTATAAAATTATTTTACCTTTGCCATGTTGAAGGATAATATAACTTCAGATAGACAAACTGAATAGATGTTAAGCTATAATTTGAATGTTTGAATGTAGCCTTTAAATTGAAACCTCCAGTATATATATATGATTTATTCTATACGTAAAATCAATAGATCAAGCAAGAGAGTGTCATTAGGAATAGTTTTTAAATAAATCACAGTATGACAGATCTACTGGAGAAAATGTGGAAAAACAGTGTGGTTTGAAAATAATGTTTATAATATTTATTTAAATATTCCATTATGAAACGCATAATGAACAAAAACCTTAATAACAAACTAACGTCACCGTTCAGGCAAAAGTCACCAACCCTAAAAACATAGTTTTGAGATATCGCAATTTGAAAGTTTGAAAATGCAGGAAAAATCAGATTTTAATGTTTTTAAGGTTTTATCTACATTAAATTATTTTCTCATGTCTTCTTAATAATTTCTTTAAGGTAATTTTACTTTTTGATGCTAATTAAAACTTCTGGAAGGTTTTGAAGGAGGCAAGGTAGCTCAATTATGGTTTGGTGCCTTTTGCTTGTTAATAATCTGAACAATGTTAGCCAAAAGAAGGATCAGTAAAATTCACCATCCATAGTATAGTGACTTTTGCTTGTATATTTATAACGAAGGATTTTTTTTTTATATATTCAATAATGTCTATTCACCTATAATGACTTTTGCTTGTTAAGATTTTATCGAAAGTCATTTAGTGAAAAACAAATAATTCGGATTTAAGCAAAATTTTACTAACTAATGTACCGTGGTGAGTTTTTCATCTTAAAGAACATAATTTTACGCTTCGGGTGACATACTCAACTCAAAACTGCCATTTTCAGGGTTGGTGACTTTTGCCTGAACGGTGACGCTAAGTATCTAAATACTCTTAGATTCAAATCATTTTTACACATCACTCGTGGCGCAACATCACAGTAAGGGCCCTGGTCTCCTCAAGTAGTTGTCATAACCCGTAGTCTAATAAATTATCCGCAATCCTCGTTACTCAACCAGCCATTCAATTTGGGTATTCAAACACTGCTGATGCCATTACTCACATATGGATCAGAATGTTGGGTCATCAACACAAACATCGACCCTCTCCAAACCAAACCGCTCCACAACCACACTTGGTCTTAATCGAGCATGTCACGTGGCCCTACGTTTGGTTGTGAAGCATCAGCAGTTTTTTTACGCCTGGAAATGTCTCAGGAGCCGATTCCTAAGACTGAGGTACTCAAGTGTGCTTTGACCCGATACAGACTTACAGAGACTTTCTAATAAAAGTGCCAATGGGAGAGAAGATTACGGTAAACGTAACAAAATTGGCCTTTGTGGCGACCAGGTCGGACAGTATGACAAGCCCAAAATCAGGTTGGACCGACTGTCATTAGAACGAGTCTGAAACAGGTCTTGTCTTCCATAAAAATCTCAATAACGATATTTGGAGCCAATAATAAAGATTGTGTGTGGTGCATATTTGTTAAAGATTTTGGAAAACCGTTAAAATTTCCTGATTAAAAATGATTAAATAATTTTAAGTATCCTAGATTAAACTAACTATCTATTCGCAACAAACCATACACGTATCAATAGCAAACTAAAACAAGTCGGATCTAGAAAGTGAAAAGTGTTAGCTTGAGTCCCTCTCGGTTCTACTTTTTTTCTAGGATTTTTTCTGCTTCGAAAGTTTTTCAATATATGTATTTTGTTCAATAGGTATATTGTTATTTAAGTTTATTGTATTTTGCATAAAAATATGTATAACTTTAATATTTTTGAACATCGTGTACGAGTAATTCTGTATCAATAGAATACAAAACCCACTTTCTGTCATACGGTGGATTCCCAGCACGTGAATTTATTAAATTGGAAATTGATTGCTTTTCAATGCTTGAGGCTTTGAGTCAAGAAGACAATAACTCACGTGTATTTAATATGTCACCACTGTAATATCTTAAATTAGAGAATAACTTCGTTATATCTTGTAAACCACCAAAATATAAAACATTTTGTCATGAAACAATACTCAAAGACGATCTAGTTTTTAGAGAATTTAAAAAAATCTTAGAGGTTTCCAAAATTTTCCGTTGTATGAACGAGGTTTTAGTAAAGTGTAAAATAGTAGTAAAGTAGTGTTTTAATGATTAGACTTGTGAAAAAAAACTCTTTTACGTAAATGGTACTTTTTTACAATTTAGATCAATATGGTATAAATAATATTAGTATTCTAATTGATTGCCGCGCGGCATAAGCGTTGGACTACAAAGCCGTGGGTCCCAGGTTCGAATCCTGGGTCTGGCAAGTACACATATTGTTTTTCAATTTGTGTGTGTCAGGGTATGGACCTAATAGGTTGAGCAAGTGACTGACATCCATTTCTCGTAAAAAACAAATTCTGTCAATACAAACCTCCACTCTGTGGTGGCCCATATGATCCTATCAGGATCGGACATGGTTGGGAAAAAAAAATGATTTTTACGGCCCGGGTTTTTTCTTTCGGCATATTCATGCTGACGCATAATATACCAATTTAAAAATATAGTCGAAAGAAATATATTGTTTCAGTCTACATGTCTACAATATGTGCTATTATTTTTTGTACCTGAAGATGCCGAAAGGCAAAATCTGGCTCGTAAAAAAATACTAAATTGGATTAGTATGAAACTTAAATTAATTAGCTTAAATTCAAATTCCATCAACAGCTATACTTATTATTTTAATATTCTTAATTTTAATATTAGTAAATTGTAATAAAATCATCATCCTTAGTATATTATTCTTCCACTATATAAAATACATTCTGTTAATTTTATACATCATAGTCATCATGTGGAACATTCCACATAGTTTGATACCATTTAGAGCCCATACGCACTTGTTTTTTTGTATGCAAAGTGCCTACACCAATGACACTCAACCTTTTTTTTCTTCGGGACAAATACATATTATATTTGTAAAGTATCGCGGGCAGCATCACTACTGGTGTGACGAAAAAATCATGAAACCCCCCTTTTTTACAAAACATTTTTGAGATTTTAAAAATTATGCGTGTTTTTAAATTAATCGTGTGCAATAGCAACACTCTTATACCAGATCTGATGTGGACCATAATGACAATGCTCTTCGGGTGTCATTATATGTGCGTCAAAGTCGAAACGAATCTCAGGATATACGAAATTCCTGATAATAAACGTTTTTCGGGCCGCACAAAAAATCTTAAAGGGCCGCAGGTTGAGTATCGCTGGCCTACACGATACGCACTGTATCTCAGCGGTTTGGCTACTGCGGCGGTTGTCATGCACAGCGCGGCCGTCCGCGGTCTGCGCACAGCGGAGAGCTACGCACTAGGCGGTTAGTCCAGCGTTGCCATGTCTACTGAAATTTCAGTAGATCTACTGATATTCTTGGATATCAGTAGATTCAGTATATTGAATCTACTGATATTTTCTGAAATCTACTGATATTTCTTCATTTCACAAAATTCCCACCAGCCGGGAAAAAAACTAGCTATCTTTGAAAATTTAGGAATCTGCAGCCCGCGGCGAAATTTTTTTCTCCTAAAAAAACGAGCCGACCATGAAAAATAGGGAACCTGCGGTCCGCGGCGAAATACTTTTCCTAAAAAAAACAAGCCGATCACGAAAAATGGGGACTGCGGCCCGCGGCGAAATATTTTTCCTAAAAAAAACATTGCTTAAAGCAGAAATCTACTGATAATTTGTCGAATCTACTGAAATTTTTTTACACATTCTACTGAAATTTAAAATTTTGACTTGGCAACACTGGGTTAGTCACCGGCTGACCGCATGAGTGATTACACGTATCTACCTAGTGTTTTGTTCACTTCAGATCCACATGACAGCGCGATCGCTCGCCTTGATATTTTCATTTTATTAATCCTAGCTCTATACTTTATCGTATCACACTTTTAGATATCTCTTTTTATGCCTATTGTAACTTATTTCACTGTGACAAAATATGGATTTCGACACGGAAAAATTTATAAATGATATTGAAAAACGGCCTTGCATTTGGAATATGAAATGTGCCGAATATGCCAACAGACATTTAAAAACTCGGAGTTGGAAAGAACTGGTTATTATTTATGGAGAAGAAGAGATTTCAGACGAAGAAAAGAAAAAGATGGGTTAGTGAAAATATTTTTTTATTACTTAAGGGCGGACGTGCTCGGCGTGGGTCAAAATGGAGCTTTTTTCCTATTTTTAAAGCATGATCCTGGACATACCTTAAACGTTGTAGATAATCTATTTATATAATTTTGAAGCCTTATTATCCTTTATATTTATTTTAAACATTTTAATGACTGCATAAAGTATTTTTATTACATAAAATAGTATTCTTTTAAACCTCTCGCACTAATGTTTTAGAATATAGTCATATTTCAGTACATAACTGTGCAGTGGTGTTAAGATTTTTTACATTTATTAATTTTTAAACGCATTTATAAAACCGTTAGTATAATTTACGACGAGATAATTTTAGTAAAATATTTACGATAAAAAATTATATTGATAATCTCTGTGATCCCAAATTTGACAAGAATTAGGCATTTTATTATTCAAAAAATCGGCAAGATTAACACATTTGAAGATAATTCTAAAGATACTAATTATAAGCTATGTCTTTGACCATTCAATAATGTCATAAACATCTTACGAATAATGGTTGCTTTATAATAATTATTGACCTAAGAATAAGGTTGTGTTTTTTTGAAATACGCAATTTCTTATGGCATTCCCCAGTGGTTAAGCTACAACATACGGCCGTAGCCATAAATTGACAAACTAAAATTAAAGTAGGGAGTAAAATGATGTTAACGCGCGTTTTTGAACATGTGCCGTTTAAAAAAAAAATCGGTTAGGTACATGTTCAAACACGCGCGTTAACATGATCTTACTCCCTATTTCAATTTTAGTTTGTTTGTTTTTTAAAATAAATATAAAGAATAATAAGGCTTCAAAATTATATAAATAGATTATCTACAACGTTTAAGGTATGTCCAGGATCATGCTTTGAAAATATAACAAAAGCTCCATTTTGACCTATGCTTAGCATGTCCCCCATTAAACATATCTGTTCTGCCATTAAACTTGTCCATCGGTTATAAAATAACGAGCAAATAAATCGCGGTATTGCGTTGCACTTCTGTTGTTTCTTATTTCACCGTTTTCTTGAATCCCATCAGTTAGAGGGCAGCATAATAATTCTTCAAAGTTGTAACCATCCCTATCTCTAACATATTATATAAAATGCAACACGCTTTTATACATACATAACGGCGAGCTCTGCATTGCCTGTAGTAAAATATCCTTTTTGTTGCTGTTAAATGATTTTTTTGCATATGGGCGCATTAAATTTTTAGATAAAGCAAAACAACACTACACCGATGCCATACGTTTTGAAGATTGAAGAATCACCAAATTTTCCATAAGCGCCAACGTCTACCGTTATAAATTTGTAATTAGTGTCACATACTGCTAATAAAACTACCGAAAAATAGTTTTTATAATTATTAAATATAGATCCACTGTCCTCGGGTTTTACTATACGTATGTGCTTTCCATCTATTGCTCCTATGCAATTAGAGAAATAAGCTCGCATATGAAAACCTTTAGCTTTAATGTAGATCTGCAAGCGTACATCCAGTTGCAAGGTATCTGTAATGAAAAAAATATTTTTATTACAGGTGAGACTCTCCAAAAAAATGGAAGAATGTTAGAGATAACTTCATGAAAGAATTGAAGAATTCTAAAACTTCCCGAAGTGGTTCTGCTGCAAAACGAAAAAGCCAATACATATTTTTTAATCAATTGATGTTCCTGAAAGACATTGCAATAATTAAGGCACATAATGAACCCGATGGACCTTATGGAGCACCAGCAAAGCCGCTGAAGAGGATCAAGAAGGGATATGACGATGTAGTAGGGAAATAGCTAAACGCGATATTAAGCAAAAATTTAGAAAATCGTGATCTCGAGAAGGATGAAGTCAGGTTATTTTTTTTATCGTTGGTTAAGGATTTTAAGAAAATACCGGAACACATGCAATTAGACACCAAGCTTGAGATAATTAAAGTAATAAAGAATGCTCAATATCCAACTACGTTCTCGTAAACGCCGTATTGGAATTATCAGGTAGATCAGAGAATAAATTTTCCTTCGAGAAATTCCACAAACCCGCAAACAACTCTGGAAGCTCAGTCTCCTATACCAGTCCAGTCTCCCTGTCTACCTGTACAATCTTCTAGCTATGTACATTATTTTATTCCCAAATGCCGGAGTAATCAGATGTTTTGGAACTTCTTGAATAAATGAACAACCATGTAATCTGTGTTTTATTTTTCTCACTGAAATTTCTTTTGCGTGTGTGATTTAATAAAAATGTAATACATATAATTTACTGACCTTAGGGTTACCACTAGTTTTTCTTCTGGTGAAATACAAGGACGAAATTTTGTCTCTGTTCCACGTAGTGAATCGCGTAACTTCATTAATAATTGCGTAATAAGTGCGTATGAGCCCTTAGCCATTTTATTGATGGAAATTTTAGTCTTAATTAATCTTACTAATGGTGTTACAAGCAGACCGTTGGAGCGGAGCTCGGAGCAGGAGCACGGAGCACTGGAGCAATGGGATTTTACCCGGAGCAGGAGCGGAGCCAAAACACCGGAAATTTGTAATGATCCACTGCTCCGGATGTTTTTTTTTTATAAAATTTTCGTCCTAAAATCAAATGAAAATAGTATCTATATTTTGACACTTTGCAGCACTGGAATTATTTGAAATATGGCAACACTGCCGAGTGATAAATAACCTCAATTATTTGACAGAAGAAGCAAATAATGAGAGACGATTTGCTGTCAGTGATTT
The DNA here is from genome assembly GCF_057557595.1 of Rhyacophila brunnea. Lineage (NCBI taxonomy): Eukaryota > Metazoa > Arthropoda > Insecta > Trichoptera > Rhyacophilidae > Rhyacophila > Rhyacophila brunnea. The sequence goes on along the minus strand of NW_028232816.1, from coordinate 8,246,415 downwards.
TGTTTAATAGAATTAATAGGTAATGAAAATAACGATTCTTTTAAAACTACTTATTTTTTTAACATTTATGTAACTTTTTACCCGGTGCGGAGCCGGAGCAAGTATTATGTCCCGGAGCGGAGCAACTCAAAAAGGGGTCTGCTCCAACGCTCTGGTTACTACCCAAATTAAGCTTCGGTCACGTTGATTCCTTTTCTCTATTTTCTCGATTTTACTGAGGCTTTGACTGCGACTCGCTGTCATATCGCCTCTTCTCTTCTAGAAAGGGATCCGTCGATCAGGTCCTTACTCCTATTCTGTTAAATAACTTTACAATTTTGCCTAGCTCTTCCATCTTACCCACCACCAGGACACCCTTCAATTCGTCGAAATTCTCATAGATATCCGCAATTTGTAGCTGTACTCTGAGAAGTTATTATTTAGGACATTGTAGTGCTATATATACAATGTCCTCTAAAACATGACATTCATCGCAGAGCTGCAATTCGCTTCTTCCCATGAGGACATCAAATCTTTTGCCCATTGTGTGCCCTGTTCTTAGCCTCAGTATTAACTTTAGCTCATTCCTCGTCAAAGAAGACTCTTCTTACTCCATTTTCCCTTTTATAATATGTGTTTTTCTTAAAGCCTGGGTGTTTGTAATTGTTCAAAATTACTAACAACTACATTGTACAAAAAAACAAGGACAAAAAAAAACTCTAACGCTTACCTGTTTACTGTATTAATCCAACAGAGATGTAATTTTTTCACAATTTGCTTCCCAGTTGGCCCTAAAGTTTTTATTTATAATTTATTTTAGGAACCTGCGTCTCTGACATAATGAATTTGCCCTGCCTACCTGAGTCATAGTATTTTAGTATGTTTGAAAATTTTGGATACGTTTTAAGAAAATTCTAGCTTTTTATAATCATCAGACACTCCCACATTCCACTAATTATATTAAATGGCCCACAGGTCACATGCACAGAACAGATTATTAATATAATTCAGATAGGCTATATACCAACACACTATATTTTGAATGTTTTTGTATCCTACAGAAATGAAACACACATTATAGACGTGCAATAGTGATTGCAACCTTAAAATACACTAATATTGAATAATCGTCTGTGCATAAACAGAGAGCAGTTGTCAGAACGAAGGCTTAGAATGACGTATTCTTGACACGTGTTTAAGTTTATCCTATATTCTTCCACATTCAAGATCGATTGCCTGTCACTCCATACCCGTTAGATATTTCAGTTCCCATTAATTTTGTGTTCGCTGCTCGCATGACATATTTTCAACTTATCATGCTTATTTTTACATCAGCGGACTAATCCTTTTTAGTCAACAGTTGTGAAGACTACATTTTTTAATTTTGTTTACTTCTTTCTTGTGATGGTAATATTATTTACTATGTATTTCTATTTAACTAGTTTGATAAGAAACAGCTATTTTTACATTGAATTAACATGTTATAAACTGAGAAAAATTTAAATAATTCAATATCATTTGCGGATGGACAACGTCTTGTTGTACCAACTGTTCGATGACGTATTGTCACGATGTGAATACCTACCTATACCTAAAGTCAAAGTAGGTAAATGCTGACCGATAGAAGAGGATGCAAGAATGATTGTCTTTCACACAAACCCCCACCCTGCGGCAGGACGAGAACCTACTTGTACTTTGGCGGGCAGGAGGGTTCGACCTTTTATCGATCTCGATCACTTTTACCCTGACGTCTTAACTGGATGGTTCTTTCAACTTAACCTACTTTTTCATGGCCGGTATGGACGCCGGCCACATAAAAATCAGTTTTGACTTCATTTGAACTTTCTTTAACATTGTAAATTCAGTGTCTTCAACTTCAAATGAACGAGCGTTCAGCAGATGAGTACCCTATTGTTTTTATTATAATGTTTTTGTAAAATAGTATGTTTTCGCATAAAAAATGTCACAAGTCTCCGTAATTTCATGTCTCTGTAATTATTATACTTGTTAAAATAAATTCAATGTTTTTTAGCCCATAATAAACAATTATTGTTAACTCTAAATCTAGTGTTTTCTTTATTTATATGGTATTTCGTTATGTACACACAAGTAGAAAGCACTTGGCGCCCTTATTATCTATCAAATTTTATCATACACTCACAAGTCTTGTTTATACATAGTTTTCTTAGTCTATTTAAATTCATTTTTTTATTATATTCCATAGATACTAGTTCACTGATAGTCACTTACATTTGTCAGCGCGATCTCATGCCCTGATTAATTTAATTATCATATTTTACTCTTTACGCTTACATCTTAATCATGCTCTATTCTTAACTTACAATTAGTCCAATCTCTATTTTTTTATACACACATTCTCTCTTTTATTTTATTTTCCATTTTATCGCATATTTTTATAGTATGTTTTATTATCGATCGAGACAGTTAATTTTATTTTCTTCCGTTACGATATAGCCAGTATGTAATTAAAATAAACAATTCAAAAACCATGTTCTTTCATATCATATATTACTTATCTGGAGATTTAGTCCTTACGTATTGTGAGACATACCACATGGTAGGAAAAAGATTAAAGACAAATTGATAATTAACACAAAGAGGAAATAGATTTTTTTTCTGAATATGTATTTTTATTGGTTTACAATGACAAAATAAATTAACAATATGACAATCTGTTTACGTCATATAAATATGGTGACCACGTTTACCACCGTCTGTAATGGTCATAGTTATAATCTTTGTAATAGTTGTCATCCCACCGGTCGTATTTTCTCTGATAATAGTCATTGTGCCAATCGTGTTCGTAGTTAGACGCCGCTGGGACCAGATCATCGGAGTCGTCCTCTGAAAATGAGAAACATTATGTTTAATATAGTTACATTTCTATTCACTTCATGCCAAAATTTTAATTAATAAAATATATAACTCGAAAAAACTCAGTAACTAACCTAGTAAGATTTTTTTTAGGGTTATTGTAGGTTTTAATTAAAAGCATTATGGTCAAAATACCTGGCAAACAAATAATAATGATTATTTATTATATTATTACTATCGACCGAAGGTAGTTGATGGTATTTGAATTTAAATTCTAATGGATTTAAGTTTTGTACTATTCCATTTGAGTCGTTTTTTGCGACCCGGGTTTTGCCTTACGGTATCTTCAGGCACTGATAACATAGACATATCGCATTGGTTAACTCCATTAAATTTCCAATACGTTACTATTGTTCCCAGAATGGACGATTTTACACTTTACATTTTACAGTAGTATAAGGTAGGGGTTTTTTATAAATACTTCAACTATTCATAATTTGTTTGTTATATTTTATATTTTTTATTGTGATTCTTGACTTATTAGGTAGGTGATAAAGTTTTTACCTATTTTATTGTATTGATTTGTTATATGTTAGAGGTAACTGTATTCGTCGTCAGTGTGTATTTACCTTTTGGTGAGTATACGTCATAGTGTCTGATGATAACGAGAAGTGAAACCCGAGTTGCAAAAAAACAAATCAAATTGAATAGTACAAAACTAAATCCATTAGATTTACTTTTTGTTTAAAAACATCCAAATTTCATGTTGTGAACGAATTGAATTGATAATTTTTCATGTCCATGGTGATTTAATATAAAAAAATAAATGAAAGGATTGCCTTGCTTAATAATTGTGTTATTTTATAATAAACACAAAAATATCTGTTTTCAATAGACATTTCTATTGAAGAACATAATATGATATGAATGAAAAATATTGGCAATAATGAATAATGTATCATACCTGCGCAGTTAATGAATCCAAACAGCATCACAACCAGGAAGAAGAAAAATGCCAGAAACTGTTAATAAAAAAATCAAAATTACTTTGGAGAAACGACAATAGAGAATAAACATACAGAAAACTACGTATTTATTAAATGTGCTTTAGACCAATAACGATATAATGGGATCAAGGATTTACCTTAGACATGATGAAATATATTAATTTTGCTGTTGGTATAATTTGAATTTAGAATAAGAACTATATTTTGATTGTGTTTATAAAATGGATCAACTAGTATTTATATAAATCGCTGTCTTTGTTCATACTACAATCTATTAAAGGCAAAACCCACATATTGATATATGTTGATATATTATATAAAACTACAGGGTGCTGTGAACTAATGCGATGATATTATCAATTATTATTTTAAAATTTAATAAACAAAATATGATGAATTACACTGTAGTGCATGATTCTTGATTTAAAACTCTCTTAAGTTTAAGATAATTCCTGAAATTAAACTGGACAGGACTTACCCAGCGAATGCCAGACACCGGTACAAAAAAGATCATTATTGACAACTCAGCAGGAAAATTTAGTAGTAGGTAATATGATTTTTCACGGGTATGGGTCGAAATACCGAATGCTGATATCCTGAATGGCCGAAAGCCTAAATCCCGAAGGCCGAAATCCCGAATGCTGATATCCTGAATGGCCGAAATCCCGAAAGCCTAAATCCCGAAGGCCGAAATCCCGAATGCTGATATCCTGAATGGCCGAAATCCCGAAAGCCTAAATCCCGAAGGCCGAAATCCCGAATGCTGATATCCTGAATGGCCGAAATCTTGAAAGCCTAAATCCCGAAAGCCGAAATCTCGAAGGTCGAAATCCGGGATTTCATTCGGGATTTCAGCATCGGGATTTCGTCCGGCACCCATTTTTCACACACTTCGTCGATACGCCAACTTACACAGAATCACTGCTCCATTGCCTAATTCAAAATAAATTTTTTTGACAGTTTGACGTTTTGACTCGGTGGATTAAGGAGAATACCTAGTCCTTCTTCTAGAATCAAGATGCACCTGGGGGAATTAATAATAAATAAAATACTTTTTTTGATAATCTTAGATTTTAAATAATCTTAGATAAAAAATAATTGTTGATAATCTTAGATTGAAAACGAAATCAGTGGAGAGGTAAAAATTCGTCGCGGTGTAAGACAGGGGTGTATATTGTCACCTTTGCTATTTAACATGTACTCGGAAGCTATTTTCAAGGAAGCGTTACAAGGTGAATCGGTGGGTATTATGGTTAATGGCAAACATATTAACAATATACGATATGCCGATGATACTGTGCTGATTGTTGATAGTCTAAAGAGTTTACATCAACTGGTAGAAAAGGTTAATGAGGTCAGTAATTTTTATGGTTTAAAAATGAACCTCAAGAAAACAAAACTATTACTAGTATCAAAAACAGCGACATTAGACACGAACACAAATTTTGTCATTAACAGCAAACCAATCGAACGCGTGACCCATTATAAATATTTAGGTACATGGGTCAATGAGAAATGGGACCAGTCTCAGGAAATAAAAACTAGAATTGAGATCGCAAGGAGCGCCTTTCTCAAAATGAGACTCCTCCTTAGCAATCGAGGTCTTAACCGAGTCTGAGACTGCGTATGGTACGTTGTTATGTGCTCTCAATTCTTTTCTATGGTATGGAAGTATGGACGCTAAACCAAGAGATGTCACGGAGACTTGAAGCTTTCGAGATGTGGCTGTATAGACGCATCCTCAAAATTTCTTGGACTAACTGGGTGACAAATGTTGAAGTTCTCAATCGAATAGGGAAGGACCGAGAAGTTCTACGTAGTATCAAAACCAGGAAACTACAATACCTCGGCCACATTATGAGAGGACAAAAATACAGCATTCCTCAACTTGTCATTCAAGGAAAGATCAATGGGAAGCGTAGCAGAGGACGGCGCCGCATTTCGTAGCTTAAGAACGTCCGTGATTGGTACGAGTGCAGCTCCACCGAACTGTTCCGGGTAACAGACGACAAAGATAAGATCGCCTTGATGGTGGCCGACCTCCGCTAGGGGATGGCACAATAAGAAGAAGATTTTAAAGGGTTTCAATTAATGAATGCATACTTATATGAAAACATTAAACTTTGTAAAGCATCCCATCGTATTATATCATATCATTAATTGTGATCATGTTTATTTTTAAAATGTATTATATTTAGTTTTCTTTTGTTTAAAAGAAAGGTTTTTGACTAATTCAGTTTTATTTTTTATTTTTTATTAAAAATGGAAATGTAAATAACTTGAAATCGTTTTTATTTATATCAAATTGAGCTTCAATATTGTGACTATTCTTTTATAATTATTTTTTTTATTGAATAAAAATAACACTCAAGATTTTATTGTATATAAATAATTGACAAATTCTTTTAAAAAAAATTCGACAACCAGCAGATATTATATGTTTTCTAGTGGTTATATATATTATTCAGGGGTGTTTTCAAATTATGTACCAACGTATTCATTAATTATTAATAGTTGGTATTATTTGCTTTCCACTATTTTTCTTTGTTATTATTTTACTTATTTCAATTATATCACAAACTGTTATAATATTATCTAAAAAATAATATACTCAGTGCATTTGTATATCGTTTATTTATTATGTTACCTCAATTATTATAACTGTCTTTTTTTATGTCGTTTATTTAAATATTCGTCACCTTACTATTAAAACCTTGTAAGTCTGATTGAGAAAAATGTTGATGGGAAGAAAAAAACGTAATATAAATTTGTCGTGTCTTGAATTATTAAAGTATTTAATCTTAAAAAAAACTTAATTGTCTTCGGTGCATAAAACGATTCTACAATACACATTGCTATTATTTTCTGAACAGCGTGTACGTATTTAATAATGTATTAACTATTTTTTTTAAATAATAGAATTCGTAATGAATAATTGATAAAACTAAAACCCAGAGTGAGTTTCTTTGTAGATTCCCATCACGTCAAATTTAATGAAGAATCTGGAAATGCTTTGTTCTTAATTAACTAGATGATAATATTAACAGTAAAAACAATTAAGAAGATATTTTCTAGTATACCTATGTGCCTACGCCTGAAGTAAATATTTCATTGAAATGGAAAACGTCGCGGGGTGTTGAGATATGTTTTCGTATAAAATATAATTTTCTTAAAATATATATTTCTGTGAAAATAAGGTAAGTTATCAACTTTAGTCATGTCAAACGCAATATAAAAAATCGCATCAAAATATAACTAAGTATTAATTTATTTTGATCAATTTAAAAAAAAAATCATCAATTTAATTATATTCTACAATATTCTTTTCTTTTCAAAAATGATTATCCAGTCGAAGCAAGTAAATCCGCCAAAGTGGCAACACATAAATTTCGATTACATGTAAATATTGCATATTACATTTCACCGTAAGCTTTCTTATTGGAAAGAGATGGCCGTATGCGATACGGTCTCCAATTTTATTTGATTCAATATGAAAAGTAATTCAATTCATGGCCGATTATGGCAAAATTCATGAACTCAAGAATGAAAACCTAACCTAACCTAACAAATAATCCAATATACCTATCGGCTATTTTCAAAAATTATTTGCCACTGACTTCCTGTAGACCGACAAGAACCGTGTTTTATTTAAACATTTATTTTATCTCAGTACTATCCGACCCAAAGAGGTTGGACGGTCTTAAATACACAACTGTATATTGAATACAACATTTCATGGTGAAGTGTGACACGGCGAATTGCATACGTAAAAATTTCCGAACACGATAAATTTCTATGCATTTCTTTTCGCCCGTCTGATCGAGACCTAAAGCAAATTTATAAAAAATAGCAGAAATAATCGAAACTGAAATCATTACTATCAATAGTTCAGTTCCATCAAGAGAATGACCGCAAAATATCGGGTGTAATAGGAATACGCTTAGTAGTTCCCGATGTTATGAATATCTGTAGCGGATGTGTGCGTGACATGGAGTTTTTCGTGATGTGATGAATAACACACAGAGATGGTATTTTCATGGTTTTATATTGTGGTAATATATTTAGTATAAACACTGCACATAGTAAATGACTGTCATATTGATTTTGAGTTGATATATTTACATTATAATTTGGAATTTAGATTAAGTGATACGCCGGAACAAGGACGCGTTGTCGACTAACATTGTTGAAAGGCCAAAATACAACTGTTCTAGGACTGTCGAGATGCAACCGTTTCCTTTTCCGTTCTTTCGTAGTTGTCTATGGTCTGTCAATGAACATATACAACAACATGATAGTTTGTAGGTTTATATATAAAACCTCTACAAAAGTACCTACTACATTTCGTATAGATTTAGTACATCAAAAATGATTATGTGTAACAATAAAAGGATTGTTCAAAGTCTATCATTTGTGTATTTGTGCATTTGTGTAGGTACGTATCATTTCGCGACTGTGGAGAGGTTAAATAATATGTAATAATTACAAGATAAAAAGAACTTTTTAAATACCACGTTTTTAAATTTTCTGTTGAATCATATAAACTTGACAATTCTATGTATTAATAAATACTTTTTTTTTGTACTTGATAGAAATACTGAATAAATATAGAATACTGAAATGTCATTTTGACATTTAATATTGATTTCCATAGTAACGCACGTATATATTAATAATTTAGTTGCTAGAACCCACTTACCACTTACAACCAATAATGGTGTTTTACTTTTACGAATTTTTTCCGTAACATACAAAACAGAATTAACTTAAGATGAATTCAATTCTGCTAAAGGATGGCTAAAAGTATTAAAAGAATGCATTGTTGTCGTGTTCTGATATATTCTAAAAGTTTCAAATGTCTAGCTAGTCGGGAAGCTGGTTAAAAATCTTCAATCGTCCAATACAAATCTTGGACAAACAAGAAAAAATTTGTGCTGGACACACAAAAACAAGAATACGAGCTAATAAAAACGTGGTAAAATCAATATTATTACAGTGTATTTCTATGCAAAAAATATTCATGGGGATTTCCTTCAAGGCTAGGGACCTCAGAAATAATGGGAACATACTTAACGGGTGTAGAGTAACAGGCAACCGATCTCGAGTGTGGAAGAATATGGGATTAACTTAAACACGTGTCCATAATACGCCATTCTAAGCTTGTCCTTCGTTCTGACAACGGTTTTCGGTTTATGCACTGATGCTAATTCAATATTGGTATATTTGAAGGTTGCAATACACACTATTGCACGTCCATAATTTTTGTTATATTTTCGTAGAACACTCACACATTCAATACCCTGCTTCCAAATGTAGTGTATTGGGGAATTGTAGTGTATTCATCTGTTCTGTGTAGATACATGATCAATTTGCAGACAATCTGCAGGTAACGAAAAATTAAAGGGGACTGTATTCTAAGTCGGCTTAAGGGTGGCACTTTGCTTAAGGACGTCGCTGGTAATGATAATAATAAAAAAATATTGAATTTTTAAACCAGTATATTATTTTTATATTTTAAATGAATACAAACAAAAACTATATTTGTGTTATTTTATTCATTTTTATTAAGTTGCCAATTGATATTTCATTACGTCATTATTAACTGTTTAGCATGTAAAGCGCTACTCGTGGCCACCATGATTACCATGGTTACCATTATGATCATGATGACTATCGTGACCGATGCTGTTGAAATGGCTTGGCTTTTCATCACCTGAAAATAAAATACTTTTTTTTTAATTATCTTAAAGCGATAAAAGAGTAGATCACCCTTTTAACGATTTGAGACCGCCGCCTGGATACTAGAGTAACTGGTCAACCGGTCAACCGGAAGCCGGTATTCATAATATGAATAAAATTTGCCGAAAAAATACACTGGTTAGACCAATTCGGTTAGGTCGCATTCATCCTTTCTTTCCACCAACCTTAAATCCCCAATTATTGTCACAAAACCAGGCGACCACCAGTCACTGGTTATGATGTTAAGTTTAGTTACTTCAAGACAGCGGACGCACTTAGGCCTGTTAAAGCTAAGCCGTCGTTAATTTTACTACAGAGTGATTCAGCCAAAACGCATATGTTCGACCTTCATTGTGCTAAATCTGATACGGTTTGAGTGAACGTCGCGTCTATCATCCATCCTCAACTTTTCATAATTTATCCCAAAACAAAAGTCTGGCATCCTGTTAACCCCTCCTCCCCCGATCCGTAATCCATCAATCAATATTTTCAAATTACAGTCCATTGCAAAGACGCAACCATACACAATATAATAGTACGATTAAAACTAGTATAAAAATATACATATAATTATTCAGCGCTCAAAATGAAAGATTTTACGAATCGAAATTTTACCTTTCGATACTTTTCAGAAAATATTTATGTCATATTAATTGTGTATGTATGATTATAGAAATATACCTGCCAAACTCAGGTTGTAAAATAAAGTGACAGTCTGTAAACTTGTGGCAAGCAAGATTAGGGCATAATATTGACGGCGCCGTAGACGAAAATCGAGATTTACGTCAAAAATATATATATTTTTTTAATATAGAAAATTAATTACTTTATAACTTTTTATTAATTCATAAACAGAATGCAATATTTAATTTTTCACGAGCCGAAGCGATAGTTTTGACAACTTTATGAACCGAAGCTGCCCTCCGGTACGATCTGGTCCATTTTGAGCGCTGTAATTCTTCATTATAATATATTACTAATAATATATCGACGTACGAGTAATTTAAATTTGATTTCCAATATACCTATATTAAATATCAATATCGTTAGGTTAGTGCACATACATAGTTTAATATATTTTATCCAGTTTTAAGCGCAATTGGGTTATTACACAACACTTCTGCACGTATTATGCAGTAAAAATATTGTAGGTACATTCAAATAATAGGATTTCATTTGACTTAATCAAACCACTGGAATCAAAATATTTTTTTCAAAACATACAAACTGATATAGCATATGTGCACTCAAGCTTTAAAACGAGTCAGTAGATACTTTTTAATACCTGGTTGAGTTGCTGCGACAAATGCAACAACAGCTAAGATGACGAAAAAAAAGAAGAATATTCCCTGAAAATAAAAGAATAATTAAATTCTGATGGACAGTATGAATATTGTCATGATGCAAATACACCTAATCTCAAAATAGGTATAAAGATGAGCGATTAGAAAAAAACTCAAGATTCATTTTCTCTTTCACTCCAAGTGCAATGCTGCGGTGGAAGGGCTTTATATTTCTTTGGCTCGGTCACTTTAGCTTTGGCTGGACGGATATACGGATCACTTTGATAAACAGTATACCTTGACGGTTGCCGCTCGGACGGCTACCAACCCTAAATTCAGTATTATAAGTAGCTTCATTTGGACTTTTTATAGAATCAGTGAATACCTAAGGACGTACAGATATACTGTCACCTTGACCTCTTCAAAAAAAATAAAAACGGGTGGTGTACGTGTACCCCATATCCAAGATATTATTTAAAAACTTTTTTGAATACACGGATTATTGCAGAGTTAAAACACAGTATTTGGTGGCATCGCCTTGATTTACTTGACTTAACAAAATATTTATAACGCCTTAGTTAGAAGCAGACTTAAGAGTTAGTCTATTGTCTGAGGCCTTATTGTGAAGAGGGTTCAAAAAATATCTTTGAGACTCCTTTATTTTTGGCTGTATGGATAATATCCGTGACTTTACTTTCTCATAAGTATGCTTACATACTGTAGTTTAAAGTCTAAAAGAGATCTATATTATTTATCTACACATTATTAATTTTCCCCCCAATTTTTAAAAGGGGAATAATATTCGGACAAGTAAATTGACTGTTTTCACAAAGTGCCGACAATGTTTAAAAAGATGAAATTCACATCGGAAATGGATGGTTTCACAAAAAATCGACAAAAGACTGTCATGTCAAATGGTAAATTTTCACTATGGAAAGAAATTTAGTTCTCACTTGTCAATATAGATTATCGTAACATTAAAAAATGAGTAGGTGTATCGCCCGCAAATATATGCTCTCCTTTAGGGTTAAATTAATTAAAAAAATATTTTAACATGTTTGTATTTAATAGTAATTGTACATAGTATAATATTTAAATATAATAGTATATAGTTTCTAAAACTATATAATATAATATAATATAAAATAAAAAGCCTTTTTATTTCTTACAGACAAAAAGTAAATGACGGTGAATTTACTATATCAGCTAATGTATATATAACCTATAATTATTATATCTATTATGTATAATTATATATCTATCTATTCATGATTTTTTATATTTTATCTAAGTATATTTTTGTATAAAACATAATATATATATTAAGATTTTTATTTTGTATATAATACTGATAAATAGTGTTTATATATTAAACAGTGCTGTATAACGTTGATATAGTATATATTTTTGTGTTTGTAACTTAAATAATATTTTGGTTTGTTTGGTTTGTAAGAACCCCTCTTCGGGTGATGGCCTCCTCTAAAGAAAGACATCCCACTGGACTCTGGGATAGATGCAAGGTTTGTAAGCGTGGTTGTATTTTCTTCTTTAGAGGGTTATGGTCGTGCCTCGGTGACCAGCCGTATTGGAAGATGGTTTTTGTTTCTTGTTATAATGATATGTTCATGTTTGAGATCTTCATGGGAGGGGTGGGTTGATTGCTATGTGTTCTTGTCTATGTTGATTTGGTTGTTTGTTATAATGTTGGTATTTTTGTTGACTCAGAAGTTCAGTATACCCGGTTTCGGGGATATTTGATTTTCGAAACTATACTTAAATAAAATCATTAAAATAGAAATAGTAAATTATTATTTGATAAAAGATTATAATTATTATACTTATAACAAATCATAAAAATGGTTTTTTCTAAGGTGTAATCCATATTCTCTTATATTCGATTTTATTTAAATGGGGCTATTAAAACGATAATTTCTATAGTTATTATATATATCTTATTTTTGATAGATCTGAAATAATATAATGTCTCGTGCAATGACGTGACCATAGCCGACTATAATGAGTAATGACATTAGCCACGGGTAAAAGTATTATTTTGCTTCTTTATCGTAATAGATTCTTGGGTTTCCACCGCGTGTAATTCTTCCTTGTTTTCTCGACGTTTCGGGCTCCTTGATAATCAAGAGATATGATATGTCTTTTTAGAGTATAATACGTTTTTTTATAACTTTGCACATTTTGCACTCTTTACTATACTAATACGCCTCTTTTCCTGATTACCTCGCATAAAATTAGATCAATTAATGATATTTACTTGTATTTAATATAATAAAACGTGGAAACAAATAAATAGACAGATAATAATATATCATCACCTTACTGTTAAGACCTCGTAAGTTCGATATTATAGAAAAATGAAGTATGTTCGACAAAACTTAAAAAAAAAAACATTTTAAATCATATCAAAACCTCGGTTCGTTTAACTAGTATGCTGTCTATATATCTACAAATTTTAAAAAACTAGTAAGTCACGTGGTTTCAAAAATGGAATTATTATTTTTATTACGTTTTTTCCTTCCCCTCAACATTCCTCTCAAACAGACTTACGAGGTTTAAATAGTAAGGTAAAAAAATATTTTTAGAATTTCATTTTCATCCTAGAGCCGGAGTCAAAGTTATGAAGCATACTCTAATATCTTAGAATATTGTTTCGCTTTGTGAATCTCTTCCATTTTCTATCAAAACAAAGTTTACTTATATTTTTAAAATGTGTTATGTTACTTTTGCTTAGTATTATTTAGTTTATGTGAAAACTATTTTCTATATGTTTGAATATTTTTTGTTGATGTCAATTTTGACTAACGCGATGTACGATTAATTCACACCCTTTTTAAAATAATGTAAATACATAAATGTTCTGAATACATATAAACTGAATATAATTTAAAAGGCTTTTTGACAGAGGCAGAAAAGTATGTTGGAAAAATATTGCCGATTTTAGTTTAATAATAAAACTAAGGACTCACCTTATTCATTTTGTCCAATTATCGGATTGTCACCCTTATTTTAATCGATCAACAATAATTATTGACTTAAGTACTTGGCATGAAAGTGTTTATATTATTACCAAAGATATTAATATAAGATATAAGTAACAAATTTATCAATTACAAGTCATTAGTAACTGCAATACGGTTTGTGGAAAGAAGTTGATTGATTTTGAAATTGATATTACGTTGGCTTTTATGATACTTCGTTTTCTATTGAAAAAAATAAATTCTAATATTAAAACTATTAAACTCAAAATACCTTTAAAAATACCTATAAAATGCAGAGTAATATTATTTTAATGCGTTTTACCTAGTTTATACGATAATTTAACTGTAAAAGTAAAACATAAAAGAATGTTTGTAGAGATTAAACCGCATTAATGTTTTACCGTAATCTCAATTACTTGATGAAAACGAAAAAAATGGGGGACATGAAATAGTTTATGTATATTGCTATTTATAACAATAATAATATTAATATTTATGTGTAAGATTTCGAAAAATTTCCTTTTTATTCAGTGTTACTGTTTTACACAATACCTAAGCACAAACTGTTTGTTCCGTTATAACAAAAAAACAATTGAATATAAATTAATTAAACTAAGCCCGTTCATATACTATATTCTTTGTACCAATATAAATATCAATTGAGAGATCTATTTCATTGAAGAAATAGGCAATTAATAACATTGTCGTTTTGACTATGGATTGCAATACCGGTATCCCAGTATTTTTTGATATGAAAATAGTGGTTTTAAAAATCATACAATACCAATATTTTAGGTATTTAAAGTGGAAACAAAAAACGTATTCATTAACATAAAAGGTTTAACAGGACTGTATTTTTTGTATGGTTACGTGATGTATAGTTTACTTCCGTTGCCCTACAACGTCATTGGTGACCAGCAACGACACGTGCAGATTTGCGAAATAAATTTGCATTATAAGTAGGTACCTACTTTTCTAATATTAAATGTATCTATATTATTTTCGCCAGTCACTTGCGAGTTTTAGAAGCTGTCAGTTGTATTTTTTGATGTATCTGAATTTGCGGTTAAATACTGTTCAATGTTTGTGAATTTTCCAGACCCGGGGATTCAAAACAGGAACTTACGACATTATCATCCGATACGTTTCCTCTCGACCATCGTTGGCATTCTATTTTAGTTTTCACCTATTTAGTTGAGAGTTATAAAAACGAGCTGTAAATGAAGATTTAATACATTTTCATAAAAAAAAAACTATTCATCAACAAGGATATCAGCGCAGTTAATGTTCAAACGAAAAATTGCAATAGCTACATTCTCTGCTTCCCCTGTGTGAATGGGACGATTCGGCGCCGCCGAATTGGCGCTGGAATAACCGAACGCCGCACAGATGAATCAAGTGAAAAATCAACCCCAGATGCTACAGAATACGTGTTCACCTCATGATTGTCTGTAACACGTTTTATTTTGTGGACGTTGTTTTATACGTTTTGAAGATAGGGTCTGTTAACCTAGTTCACTCTGTGTGCTTTCATGCACATTTATTTTATTATTTACTTATATGTTTACCCTGTATTTTTAAGGCTATACTTCAGCTGGGGCACGGTCTAAAACAATCGTGACTACGCGACGCGAAGATTGTGCAAATTACGCGTGCAGAACAAATCATAATTTGTCATAAAAAGTCAACATGAGTCGATTTAAACTTATGTTTATTGTTCTATTACTGATAATATTAATATATTCATTGACATGTTTTCTTTTTCAAGTAAATGGGTAACGTTTTTTAGTCATCTTATTTTTTTAAGAATTAATTCCCCCGTCGCCATCACAAAATAAATTGACGTGTTCACAGCTCGACTTTCGCTCTCCGATTGCCAGCCAGTCCGAAATTTCGTCGTACCTATAGTTGAAAACTATTTTCCGTTTCACTGAAGTACCGTCTTAACACTTATTTTTATGTCATGTCGTGAACGTTTTGAATTTATTATAATATGTAACATAAGTAAAGAAATTTGAATTATTATTAAATCACTACATGATAAACTTTAATAAATGATTTTAAAATCTTGACGGTTATCATAATAAAAATAATATAATACTGTAGTACTGTAATAATGTGGGTTCTTTTCATTACAAATCTACTTAGTTATTTTAATAACAATGCCATCTATCATTTACAAACATAATTTTACTTTCATTATTATTATCGAATATCGATTATTATTATAGTAATAATTATCAACTATCGTAAAATCGAATTAAAAATCGGAAAAAAATAACAGTTGGTCGGTTATTGTAAGACATTGATTACAAAATCAAACGACAAAACATTTCTCCGTCTTGATGACTCCTAATTATAATATATTATGCTTTATTAATTATTATAGTACGATAATAATATTATGTACATATTATTACATAAATTAATACTGGTTCATTACTTTGAAGTAGGAGTGTTTTATTTCTATGGATTTACTAGAGGCATCTAGCGAAAAAGCATGAAAGTTACAACTCACTACAATATTTTTTACCAATAACTTACATTTTACAGTGTAGGACATAAAATCTAATTCATGTATTATCAATAATAAAATTATTATTCAATAAAAATTTGTTTAAGTTGAAATCTTTGTAATTTATAAGATAATTTATAAGATTGAATCGAAAATTTCTGGAAAAATCGATGTACTTAAGTATTTTATTACAACATTCTTATTAGGTCGTATTCTTATTTGTCCGGTGGTTGTTTATCCAGTAAAAATCTTGCAATCGATTTTTAACTTACTTCCCGACTAGCTAGACATTTGAAACTCTTAGAATATATCAGAACACGATGCCAATGCATTCTTTTAATACTTTTAGCCATCTTTAAGTAGAATTGAATTCATTTTCAGTTAATTCTGTTTTGTATAAAAAGTTATTTTGGAAGAAATCCGTAATCCAATCCACTATTATTCGTTGCTAAGGGGGTGGCGATAGCAACTAAATTATTAATATATACGTGCGTTACTATGGATATCAATATGAAATGTCAAAATGATATTTCAGTATTATTTCTATCAAGTAATTTTTTTTTTGATCCTTTAAGCTAGTCAAGTCAAGTTTATATGATTCAACAGAAAATTTAAAAACGTTGTGTATAAAAAGTTCTTTTTGTCTTGTAATTATTTAATTTAATATTAAATACATTATAATTAATTATTGAGATTGAATTAAAAATTTATAATATTACATAAACACTAAATGTGATTATATCCTTTTTTATCGTGCGTCGTTTGATTATATTGTAGTGTTTTTAGTATAGTAATTTAGTTGTTAATATGTAGTTTCTGTATCAAAACTTTTTATAAATAATTATCTATTTATACAATTAAATTCTTAATTTTAAATTATGCGATCAACAGTATTATGTAATATTTTTTTTACTAATGCGACACAGGTATAATGTATAAAGATTAAGCCTTCGTTTTGGACGTTGAAATAAAAAATCAAGTTTAGTACATTATGGCTGTAAACAGTTCAATGTTACCGTATCATAAACATCAACAAAAACATATTAATTATATAATACTCACAATCTTTTCGATTTAAGGATATCGTGTTTTTTTTAATATGACAACATAAGACTCGTGAAGGTTTTTCTTCAACATCTTTGATTATATCCATGTTAGTAATATTTCCATTTCTGATAATCAAAATAAAATTTTATTATTAGTAGAGGTATAATGGCCATTATAATGTGTAACGCACAAGGGCGGCCGGATGAAGGTAGGGCCACAGACTCAAGTAGTTGCAATCTACCATGAAAGAATAACAGCATTGTCAATCATTTCAATGTAACATCCATTTAGTAATAATATATGATGTAATGACCATCACACCAGTCAATAATTCTTGGCCGGGCAAGGTGGACTCGCTGCCAAGCTCTTTGAGTTTGGACTTGTCACCTGACTAACATGTCAATGTGGCGGAAAACTATACACAGAATACAAACCACACCCTCTGTGAATATCTGAGAATGTGCTCTGAAATGGAAGAGATCTCAAGTTGCTCCAACTAGCTATTGGGCACATCGGGTCATCCGACCTGGTCACCACAAATGCCAACTATAACGCTTATGATTATATTATGTTAATTGTTTAGATTGGCACTTTTTAATAAATTTAATTAAGTGTCAGTAAACTCATTTAAATCACACTTGAGTGTGTGGTAACCTCAGTATTGGGCATCTGCTCCTGAGACATTTCAAGGCGTAAACAACTGCTGATGCTTCACATCCAAAGGGTCTCGTTATACGCTTGATTAAGACGGAGTGTGGTGCGGGATGGTTGGTTTGGCTGGAACTATAAGGTTATTTTTTAGTAATATACCTTGATCTAGACGTGTTCATTAAAAATATATCTCATGAATCAAGATATCACTCATATACCTACTTACAAACAATACGCAGTTTCAGATCTCAATACTTAGGGATTGCAATACCGAATGAATATATCAATACCGGTATTTCTTAATGAATACCGGTATTCGTCAAAACATATTATAGTAAAAAAATATCTATCTATCAATAAATATACCAATTAAAATTTATTGAATACACTGTTTTATAGCAACCTAAAGAACCTACCTACATTTATTATGTTGACCTTTATTAATATAGATCATTATATTTTAGAACTGCTATTTTTTACAGAATAAATACTTATGTACTTACTACATATTAAGTCCAGGTACGTTTGTTAGAATAAATGTACTATCAATGTTGGATCAATAGTTATAGAATAATTGTAAATATTTGCCACGAATGTTTTCTTTTTCGAAATATATTAATTCATCTCGATAATTCTATAAGTATATTTGAGGGATTTTATTTTATTATTATTTAACTTTTGTTGGTTTCAGTCAATATATTTGCGTTTTGACAATATTAATCTTATAAGTACATTAAATTATTGATATACAATATAGTAGTACGTTATGAAAAATAACATTAAATTCATTTTCAAAAAACACAAACGTGTATGATATCTTAATACCGAAAATACCGGTATTTTAGATTTTTGAAACCGGTATTTCGGTATCGATAAATAATTGAATACTGGTTTTTAAATACCGGTATTGCAATCCCTATCAATACTTACTGTGCCAAAATTTACCAAAAAATACGCGTCCGAGGTATTATTTGAAATTTCGTTAATATTGGCGACCATCCTTTGTATTTTTAAATCAAAATAATGATTAAATTTACCTTCGGTCCTGGATGATATCGAAGATTCTCAAAATTATAGTTTTAATGTACTAATTAAACTATTTTACAAAGATTTAAAATTAAAAGGGAATCATTTAAAAGGAAGACACTTGAATCGGTAACTTAATTAGTTAATACTTTGGACGCGGAAGACGAGCACGGCGCGTAATGGCCAGGCGGCCGATCGATGTAATTAACGTGCATTTTAAAGGGGGCAATTAAAATCTCATTATCTCTTCAGCAGCGAAAGCGTTAAGAGCACTTTCCCGGTTAGAGTAATATACTGTGTGTTCAAATCTCACTCGATTCAAGATTTTTTACTGATTTTTCTGAAATGTGTGTTTTTTTGGTTTTTGAAAATAATTGAGGATTTAAATGGGTAGGAGGTAAGGGAACAATAATACATTTAATTTTATGATAATAATACTTTATTTATATATATATATATATTGTATTCAATTTAGTTTACCCATGTGGTTAAAACCTTAATCTAAGATCAAAACATAAAGCACGAAGTAACAATCATTGAAGAAAAAATATTACAATTCAATATAAACATTGTTAAAAAAAATATGACTGATTTCAATAAGAAAACAAAAAATAAACCAAAACACAGTGATTATTAAATATCAATATTTATTATAAGATAAATGATTTATTTAGTTGCATATAACTTTGCGTAGATACGGATTTTTTAGAGTATTAAAGAATCACAGTGAGTAGTTTCTAATGTAATTAGGTACTACATTAATTAGTCGTTTTTTATTGTTTATCCGTGATGGTGGTGATGATGGCCGCCATATCCGCCTCCGTATCCACCATAATCTCCTCCTCCATATCCTCCGTGTCCACCATATCCCCCGTGTCCTCCGTAACCGCCGCCATATCCACCACCAAAACCGCCGCCGTAACCACCTCCATATCCACCATATCCGCCGCCATAATCATCACCGTGGTGGGCTGTCTCGGCAGGTTCAAGATCATCAACTAAAGATACAGAAAAAAATAACAATCATTTTTTTACGGAATCTTCGTATATCGAATGAATATTTTAGTACAAATCGTGTTCGAATATATTATACGAGTATTATAAAATAACAAATAATCTCCACTGAACAGTTTGAGTTTTATCGAATTCCAAAGTAAGTCAAAATGCACTCTATTAAGGCGATGTCTTTACCTACCAGAGGCACCTAGCGAAAAAATACGAAGCTTTCAATTTGAGACATTTTTTTGATAATTTACAAGACCAACTTGTAAAATTTAAAAAGAAAAATATTTTATATTTTAAGTCAAAGATAAACTTACAATTGTAAAATAATGTTATAAAAAATGTGGATTTGTCAAAGGACCCCATCTTATTATTACATATATTTTATTGTCATATGTATTAATAAAATTTAGTTTATTAAGTTTTCTACATTGTGCCTAAGATATTTTTAACTACTTATATATATTTTTTTAAAAAATCGATTTTTATATAAATGTAAATGTGTATAACTTGAAAAATTATTTTTATATATTTGAAATCTTATTTTTCCGCTGGGTGCCTCTGGTAAGTAGAGACATCGCCTTAACATGAAGACGTATGGAAGAAACCTTCCTTCCTTCCAAATCCTTATGATAATGACAATAAAATGAATTTCCCGACTCGTTTTCTTCTGGGTATGCTATCAATGCAATCCCTGTCTACCCGAAGAGTGATTGTTCTTTTAAAGCATTTCTTTTTACTTCTTCGTGGGTTCATTTACAATCCGTATATACTGGCAAATATTAATTTTCATGTTCCCACTAATATCACTCGTAGCTCCACGGTCTTCAAGCTACCTCATCGCAGGACAGATGTTATGTTTCATGATGCTTTGTATCGTGCAATTAGCTTATTTGATGGCACCATAAAGGTTGATTTGTTTTTTATTAACTATATAATGTTTGTGGACGTATTAAATAGGCTAATTTATAGTTGTATAAATTATCATATTTCATTAATATTTACACATGCTGTCTTTTTATTGCTATATGTAATTAAGATATTTTTATACATTTGTATTTATTATGTATTATGGCGAATTGGCCAATAGCTGTAATGCCTTAATACTCTTTTTATAAATAAATAAAATAAATAAATAAACATAAAGCTTGAAGCTACGTCGTGCTTTTTATGTTTACCATAATAACCTATCGATCTCTCAAGAGACCCCTAAATACCAATGTGTGTTTAGCTTATATTTATGTACAGACATCGTTGAGAGCTTTCATGCAAATATCTTACCGCAGCTAGACAAATAATATTTGATTAAAATATTTACCATCATACAAATTGTTTAGTCGTTGATACTAGTGTTAACTAATATTTCTAATTAATGCAAATTCTGAGTATAGATCTATTAAAACAAGGTAATTTTTTTACAGCTTGCCTGACAGTTGTAACGAATAAAATTATTATCAGTTATGAAAAAATAGCATCATGTTCTGACCTGTTCAACATTAAGATTCTCGGAATTAGCTTCATTTGTAACTTCAAGTATTATTATTAACTAGAATCTCTTTATTATAGAAACAGTACATTTGATCATTTAAGTTAATCTGAGAATAAATGGCTAAACAAACTCTTGCTATGCAGTCACTTTATATTATCCATCTATGTTTTTAGTTTAATGACAACAAATAAGTATGTCTGACAAAGTTTAGTGTGCACTATCTATGTAGGATCACCACAGTCTACCTCCGCCCTTCAACTCATAATAAATATATCTTTGAAAAACATGAGTCATATTTTGTTTTTGATTTAATTACAAAAAATATTTATGATTTGAGACAGCACAATTCAATAAAAAATATTTATGTTTATATTAGTTGTAAGATAATTAAAAAGGAATATTTCCTTATGATATTATATATAAATTAAATACCTTGATCTATTTCAGGAGTAGCTAATCCAGGGAAAGCTGCTCCATGAGATGGGGCAACATTTACGCAAACCACTGCGAACAACGTAGCAAAACACAGAAACTGAAAATAAAATATATTATGTAAGTAACTGATTATCTAGCTATTTTTATAATTAATATTAAGTATGGCAGTATAATAATATCATAATTTAAACATTATTGGATTTTAAATCAATTGATCACAATTTCTATGTCCGATCTTAATAAGATCATATGGGTCTCCACAGAGTGAAGGTTTGCATTAACAGATTTTTGTTTTTACGAGAAATATATTTTTGCCAATTGTTCAAGCTCTGACTCCAAACACAAATTTAAATACAATACCTATATTGTGTATTTGTCAGACCCGTGATTCTAACCTAGGACCCACGACATTATAACCCGACGCGTAAGCCGCTCGGCCATCACGGGGCTCTTTAAATATAATATTATTAATTTGTATATATTTATAAAAAAAAAAAAATAAACATACTTTTTATAATATGTATGCATTGTTATTAAAGTGACCTCGTATTGTTGGACTATACGACGTTCAAAAATGTATATTAATGAATCCATGATCCTAGTAAAACTTTCAGCTTGAATAATAAAAACTATTGAGGTAGAATAATGTGTTTTCGTAACAATGAAATAAAACATTATTTATAAAATATTGTATTATGTTGTTAAAATCCTCTTTGGATCATTATAAAATGACATTATTGAATTAACGTGATTCAAACTATCCAAATTAAAAGTATTATTAAGGTTTACAAACTTCCATACCTTATTCATGTTGACGTATGTAAATAAATCAGAAAATTTGACTTGACAACGACAATGTTTTTAAATAAACTGATCATCCATTGGCCAGGCAATCCTTTTTATATTATCCACAGAAGATATTTTTTATTGTCCGCCGGTTATTCCTTACGCCTCGAAAACTTGCGCCGGAAATTGGATACTAACGAATAAATGTGTCAGTCGCAAAGAAATCTGGCTTGCGATCCTAGAAGGTAATTAAACTAACCGCCTATAGAACGATAATTCTATATTTAAAAATTAGATAACGATGGTTGTCAATCATCATTATTTATTTTACATTATCTCTAAAAGTAAATCGATGATACCCATGCCATTTTACATATCCACCTGGAAATTTAAATTGTGGAAACTACATAATAATATTGAAACCAATTGTAAACAAAAACGTAGATCGACAGCACTCATGTATTTTTTCATTTTTATTTTGGAACCATCCTAGAGATCGATAACTTCATTAACAAAATAATTCAGACTTTTTAATAACGTTGTTTGCAAATGAAATTATAAAAAAACTTATTGTTACCACATTAACACATGTGTACTGAATTTTAATTATCAGAACACAAAAAAGCTATAGTAATTATTGGTGGCCGCGCGGCATAAGCGTTGGACTACAAAGCCGTGGGTCCCAGGTTCGAATCCTGGGTCTGGCAAGTACAAAAAATTGTTTTTCAATTTGTGTGTGTCAGGGTATGGACCTAATAGGTTGAGCAAGTGGCTGACATCCATTTCTCGTAAAAAAAAAAACAAAATCTGTCAATACAAACCTCCACTCTGTGGAGGCCCACATGATCCTATCAGGATCGGACATGGTCGAAAAAAAAAAAAAAAAAATTATTAACTTATCTTTTTTTTATATTTATAGAGTTCATACATAAAATATCTCGACGAGCTGTCACTGTACTTTAACGATATAATATAAAAATAATACAATACAAAAAGTCGATTTAATCGAAT
Organism: Rhyacophila brunnea; assembly: GCF_057557595.1. Taxonomy (NCBI): domain Eukaryota; kingdom Metazoa; phylum Arthropoda; class Insecta; order Trichoptera; family Rhyacophilidae; genus Rhyacophila; species Rhyacophila brunnea. Next base: position 8,222,614 of record NW_028232816.1, on the reverse strand, counting down.
TTAACATGATAAAAATAGAAAGGTTAATAAACACTTCGTATAATTATTAAAAACTAAGTTTTACTAACTAAGGGAATCTTAAACTAAAATCTAACTCCAAAACTCAACTAAAGGAAAGGGTTCTAAGGGAATTAAGTCTCTAGGGCATGACCTAAGTCAGTATCTACTTAATATTATATTGTAGTATATTTATTTTAATTTTTAGTGTGCTAATATGTTTATAAGTTCTCTTTCAATTATCTATTTTAATTATCGGCTTAACATTTCGACTGTAGAAAGGAAAAAAGGCATAACCCTCAACTTTTTCAAAATTGGTTTTGTGCATAATAACCTTGTAGGTATGCAACTAAATACACGTTGTATCCAAATGATGGAAGCTGAAAATTAATGCCTATATTATATTATTATCTAAATTTAGCTAACAATTAAAAAAAAAATAGAACGAACAAAAAAGTGATTTAGGAAAAACGACAAAATCATCATTTCTGTTGTTTTTTTCTAATTAACTCAATAATTAATATCAGATTAGGGGAATAAAAACAAATTTATTAATTTTATGCACTTCAAGGTTATGTCTATTTTGCATTTTAACTTTGACCGAAAACCATAACAATCATGTTTTTGTGATTCCTGTAAAATTTGATTTGTGTGGATTATGCCCGTTTTCCTTTCGAAATGTTGATTTGATTAAGTTGTTCAAAACTGTTTTATTAAAAAAGCAATCAAATTGTTTCATTGCAATAAATCTATTATGTTTTATACTCAGTAGGCATGCTAAGTTATAAAATCTTCCCAATGGCTGAAACAGTATTAGAATATGTCTATTATGACGACCGCTAAATTAAAAACTAGAAAAAATCACAACAAGGCCAAACAAGTTTAAATCAGAAAGAAAAAATAAAAGACGGTTATTTTTCACAGTATTAATAATAATATACTCTGAGAGTACCTTTAAAGCAGTGACGGATTATCCTACGGACCCATAAAGCTGTAGGTACGTATCCGGAAACTTCTACGTATGCATTTTGCCGTATCGCCGTATCACTGTTGTATCAGAAATATAATATAACCGTCTAACCTCTTTGGGTCGTATAGTACTGACACAAAATTCATGTTTAAATAAAACACGATTCTTGTCGATGTACACTTTATAGGAAACCAGCAGCAAACAAATTTTGAAAATAGCCGATATACTGGATTATTTGTTAGGTTTGGTTTGGTTTTCATTCTTGAATTCATGAATTTTGCCAAAATGAGTTATGAAAATTGGAATAATGCTCATATTGAATCAAATATAATTAGACTGTATAGTATTTGGTCATCTCTTTCCGATAAGGAAGCTCACGGCGAACTGTGTCACGGTGAAATGTTTTACATACATCTTACATGATAACCAAAGCTGTAAACCCACAAGGGTACCAATATATTTCAAAAATGTTAAGTGGAAAATGAAAATTACATCATTAAAAACAAATTGATCTCGGAAAAAAAAAAATTATGTTCCTTTTTTAAAATACATACAATATATGAAAAATGTCAAAGCATACTTGAATTTAAAAAAAGTTGTATGAAGTGGGATTTTTATTCAAATCTTTCAATATCCGAGTGAGTTTTCTTATCCTTTTAGCTACCGCTCCGTCTATGGGTCATGAAAATTGATTGAAACTATTCGATAAGTATGTTATTCGAGATATTTAAAAGTCCAACTAATTACCTTATCTAGATAATAATATCATTAGTTACATGATTATATATATCATCCGTCATTAACCAACTTGGATAATCCGTTAGTAAATTACATAAAGAGTCATCCATAAACAACGTTACATGATTTTTGTGTTACGCTCCCCCTCCCCCTCCTTCCATAGTCACATTTTGTCACAAATCTTCAAATCTCCCTGCCTAAATAACGTAACATTTTTAAACCTCCCTCCCCCTTAATCGTTAGAAAACAATTTCAGATCATTTCATTCAATTTCATAAGTCTTTATATTTTAGCAGAACGTTGGTGCGGAGCTCGGATCAGTAGCACGGAGCAATGGAGTTTTACCCGGAGCAAGAACGGAGCCGAAGCACCGAAAATTTGTAGTGCTCCACTGCTCCGGTTATTTTTTATTATTATTAAATTTTCGTCCTAAAATCCAATGAATGTATTATATTTGACATTTTGCAAGACTGGACTCATTTAAAATACGTTAACATTGCCGAATAATAAATAACCTCTCTTTTTAACAGAAGAGGCAGATAATGAAAGACGATTTGCTGTCTGGAAATTTTGTTTAATAGAATTAATAATGAAAAGGACGAATAATAAATACCTTATTTCAAAACAAGGTAATTATTTTTATTTTTTTAAATATTTTTATACATATAATACATTATTATAACTTTTTACCCGGAGTGGAGCAGACCCTGGAGCGGAGCAAATCAAAAAAGAGTCCGCTCTAAGCCTCTGTATTTTGGGACATAAAATTTACTACATACCTCCTTTCCCCCATCATAAATTAGTTCATTATATCAGACACCCCGTCCTCTTGATAGTTTCATATTTTTTAGATGACCCCAAAGAAAATTCTGATTTATATGCTTCGTTTGTAATGGAGGTGGTTAAAAATGTAAAACTTAACTTCTACCGTAAAATAAAAACTGATACGTGCCTTAAATTACTGTAACACCGAGTAGTTATCTTTTAAAACAAGTAAAAATTCGCCTGGGCTGCAATTTATTGTAATATCCACCCCCTTTTACTGTGAAGCATCAACGTATATTATTGCCTGGGGCAATCAATCCGCTGCTTCTTTGAGATGAATATATTATTATTAATATAACCTAGCAATTTAAAAATTGCGCAGGTACCTGCTCACAACAAAGAAGTCGGTTAGATGTTTCAATCGTCACACAGGTCAACGAAATGATTAATAGGAAACGTGAACTCAGCAGACGTAATTAATTACCTATACCAAAAACATTAAACGCGCTCATATATAATAAGGAGACCTTTGTATTCAAATAACGGGTCCATTGTATTATGTTTATGAACGCCCCAGAGCTAACGAGTCAACGCGTGTCCGGTAAGCTCCATTTTCAAGCCGCCGATATACCTGCTTTTGTTACCGCAGCGAGTTTTACGTTCTAATTTATAACGCGAAATTATGCGTTGATACATTAGTTCTGGAGCGTTCATAAACATAATACAAAGGCCCCTTTATACGAATACAAAGGCCTTCTATATTATATCGAGCGTGACACCGGTGTCACGTCTGAAACGAGCGTAACCCCGCTTTCAGACGGGATACCAGTGTCGCGCTCGTATATAATAAGGAGGCCTTTGTATTCGAATAAAGGGGACATTGTATTATGTTTATGAACGCCCAGAGCTAATGAGTCAACGCATAATTTCGCGATATAAATTAGAACATAAAACTGGCTACGATCATAAAAACAGGTGTACCGGCGGCTTGAGAATGTAGCGGCCGACGAAAAAGTTTACCATACACACTTTGACTCATTAGCTCGGGGCGTTCATAAACATAATACATATACTCTATTGTTCGAATACAAAGACCTCCTTATTATATCCGAGCACGACACCGGTATCCCGTCTGAAAGCGGGGTAAGTCAATTAGATCGGGTGATGAGACACTTTTTCATAAACTTACATGATATTATGAGAGATGCAATAAATTATTGATTTTATGATTCACTTACATGAGAAGATAATATAACTCACAGCACCCGGGATTATATTATTGTATCTCATTGTTTTAAAATACAAAGTTGGCAACATGCGTATTTCCAAAAGATTCCAAAAATCTTAACATCGAGATAATATTATCATATTATATGTAACGATATTATGACATTTACCCATATGGGAATCAAAATGTTAAACCAGTCGAGAATGTTCGTGGTAGGTACGAGTACCTAATGTTTATATTGTTGACTCTTTATCAAAACAAATACTAATCGACATACCTGCAGCTGTAAATTTAATAAACCTATTATCAATAACAATAAAAAAACCCAAATAAATACATTTTATAAGATAGTTGTTTCCGGCAACAAATCGATTATCAGAAGTCTCATGACACTCACATATTGTGTATTTAAAAGGTATGATGTAATTTTTCACACTCATTGATTCCCACTTGATGGCATAGTTAGTAAAACACCTGTTGGTGCCCCAAACTATCCTTAAATATAATGGAATATAATCAAAAGTTTTCTGACCCTCATGGACCCCATAAGGAGGGGTGGGTAGCAGGGCTATAACATTGGGACCCGGCGTGGCTGGTCGAGCATTTAAGTGATATAAACACACCGCAAATTTGGTCTAATAGTAAAAAAAAAGTCGCCTGCAGGCTATTTGCTTGAAGGATATTAACATTTTCAAATATGTGGCTATGCAAGGCAGTTTGATATGATGATTACTATAATTAAATGGCAGAATTTTATTTTATAATAATTGTTTTTAGTGTGTTTCCTAACTATAAAATGGCTATGTACCCAATATGGCAATGGGTTGCATGTTACTTAGGTGTCACAAAAAGGGGTCGCGATGAGTACTCCATAATATAATAACGAGTACCGACTATTCACTAATTCAAGTGGATTTATTTAAGAATACAAAAAAATGCTGAAAACACTTGGAATACCCTTAATTTTACGTCACGAAATTCGGGAGTTCCGCGGAATACCATCTGGGGAAAACTATTGTTGAAAATTACACTGCCCTTAACCTTAGGGATGGGTTGGGGGTCATGCCGACCCCTGAATTAGACGCATTGCCAAAGGTTAAAACCCGTTTAAAAAAACTGTCATAATATCTTCTTTAAATTCAAGTTTCAAACGACCCTCTACTTCTCTCAGGCCAGAGTGAAGACTTTCTTCAGTAAGCTATTTTACTTTATGCTCCAGCACACCAACACTTTTTCTCTGCTTCATCCTCCTTGAAAGCCTCCCAAAACCATCAGTCATTCTAGATTATCTAGTCCGCGAGCAATATATCCCATTTATTGCAGAATGCGTTTCAGACATATTATGTTCGATAGCCATTCCTTCATCCCGGGTCTCTGGATGATTAACTGATTTGTCTTATGCTTTGTATCCAAGAAATACTAAGCATTTGGCGCAAACACCACATTTTGAAGGCATACATTGCCTTCCATTTCCTTATCCTCAGGATCCATGACTCAACACCGTTCAAAACAATAATACTATAAAATTATTCTATCGACTGATAATACTTAGGAGAAATTTTAATTTATATTCTAAAAGTCCTCATTTTTCATTGGTATCAGCGATCAGAGTTTATATTATTTATACTTATTCCCGCTTCATGTATACCTCTGTATGGAATGTATATAACTGACGATCTCAATTAAACCCATCTATGTTGAATGGTCTACAACATGGGTAGTCAACCTTTTTATACCTACCGCCCACTGCTGTATCCCTGTTAGTAGTAAAATTTTCTAACCGCCCACCGGTTCCACAATAATGGTGATTTATAAATTAGGGAAGTAACTTTATTTTATAAAATTTATAAAGTAGAGTTTCAGCAAGTTAAAGCATATAATATAATTACTTACCAAATACTTTACGTCAGACTTTCGCTAAGTTTGGCAGAATCTTTATAAAACAACTAGTTAAATTTATCTTTTTATTTATACTTTGCATATTTAGAAGCATGAAACCTGATGAAATTACATTGAATTATTAATTAATTAAATTATTAATGAGATCCCTGAGGATGATGCTGCAAAACTAAATACTGGATATTTGGCTCAATTTTTCAATTTCACTTACGTAACGTGAACTAAACATATAGGCCTGTTAGGACTGTTCCAGTGATTTAGTAGAGTGGCGAGTGATTTAGTGAATTAGTAACAGAAAAGTGTTCGAACACAGTGCATTAGTGAGTGACGTGTCAAAATGAACAGAGGGACGGATATTTCAAAACGGACACCATTCGCGCGACACAAAAGTGCTGCCGTCTGTCAGATAAACTTGTAACTTCAAAAATAATTCAAATGACACGATACAAAAACTATAATAACTATAAGTTATATTATTTCGAGTAGTATCTTCGCCCCAATGCTGTGCCATCTCTGCGGCAGTCGGCAACTAATGAACTCGCCTGTTCAGACTTGTTTCGTGGCTTGTTTAGTATATAATGAGAGGTGGTGGGGGTCGCTACTTGACCGAAATAATAGAATAAAACGGATCGACTGGACTGGCGATTTTACTAAACTACTCGACTAAATTTGTCTGGTCAGACACGGTTTTTTACCAAATCACTCGCTACTCTACTAAATCACTAGAACAGTCCGAACAGGCCTTATGCGAGGGCGATACAAACAGTATATTTTCTGAAATTTAAATTATCACGGGGAATTTTATGAAAACATAGTGAAAATGTTTTTAAAATCCCTACCGCCCACTAGAAAGCTGGAACGCGGTAAGGACCAGATTGACTACCCCTGCTACAAGATGGAGCCTTCTCAAATTTCCCTCTTTGACTATTAGAGGACCCAGCTGTTCTTTATCTCATTTTCATACAAGGTATATAGGGAAGGTTTTCTCCAGATGAAATAGATAGTCCGACCGTTTAATCTGCAAACCGGCTAACTCCATTTAGGGAAATTGTTCAGAAAGGAGAAAAAACTTAATAATTTAACTATCGAGCGGAACTTAACAATTCCAAAAATACACTTCATAAAAATAAGCTGCACTGTGAATTAATACACTATTTTAGCTTCCCTTTTATATGTAAAGAGCAGAGTTGTTCTATTTACGATATTGCAGTTGGCTATTTCATGTGAAAAATGATAACACATTTATTTATAGGTTTAGGAATTTGAAATTTTGATAATGAACATGCTGTATAACAAAATTCCATCAAAATCTATTTTTTTTTTGTCAAAAGTGCAGTTAATTGGTTTGCAGATAAAGCATTCGATTTGTTAAAAGATACAGAACTGTAATAAATAATTGTAACATCGGATCAGTATTTACAATGGTGAATATTATTAGATCACCTGTATCTGAAACAGTGAGTGCTTTATTTTTTATGATTAATTCTAATGTCGATATTATCCTTACAATAAATTCAATGAGTCATGTTATCGTAGTGTTTAGTATATTGAATTTATTTCTACGCTAAAATATATCGCATTATACTTTCTGATTTTTCATGGCACACCAGTGTGCCGCTCTGTCAGCTTGGCCTAATAGAATCTCCGACGTGCTTATGTGGCGAATTGCAGGATGCCGATCACATCCTCTGGGAGTGTCCCTATATGTCGGTAGAAAGGGAAGAGCTTCTCAAGTCGGTCCGACCCTCAGTTGGACCGGTCGGCCATTGCGACTTGGTATCTACGAGGGAAAATTTCTCAGCTTTTTAAAAGTTTGCGGCATTATACGGCAAGCGAGAAGGTCTTTTCTCATCGCGAATTGACCGTAATACATTATATGGAATTAGGGATCACGCACACTCTAGTGCACGCCAACCAAGGTCTTGGGAAGTTGCTCCTAGGACACTTTCGGCACAAATTTGAACAGCGCCTATCGTTCGTTACACCACGGTATACGCCTGCATAACGGGTGTGGAGACGTGGCGGGTGGTGGAGGGAAATTTAAGTGTGCCGCGGCACCGCTTGGTAAGCTCTGGTTTAGAATCTTGATCAGGGGTTTTTAAACTTATTGCTGTCGCGGACACATTTGAGATTTAGGATAATGGTAGTTGATTTTTATACCAAAGTTTTTTTCGCGAAATTATTTATCCAAAACTGTGTTTTAGCTTTGAAAGGTTTTATAGAGCTAATAGTTTGTGCTAACTGTTAATTTTTCCCGTGGAGTTATGAATATTATTATTATTGTTCAAATGTTGGACATTTTGAAATAAGAATTTCACTTCTAAAAGATCAAATAATCGGCGAATAGCTATGTCCTTACTCAAACATGTTATATCTGACTTGACACCCACGGTGGCTGCGCGGCTTAAGCGTTGGACTATCACGCCGTGAGTCTCAGGTTCGAATCCTGGGTCTGGCAAGTACACATATTGTTTTTAAATTTGTGTGTGTGTCAGGGTATGGACCTAATAGGTTGAGCAAGTGGCTAACATCCATTTCTCGTAAAAAACAAAATCTGTTAATACAAACCTCTACTCTATGGAGGTCCATATGATCCTATTAGGATCGGACATGGTCGGAAAAAATGTAAAATAAGGTCAGCTTTTGAGGAATTAATTATCTTTTTCTACGAAGGCTTTAAACTTTAAACATTCTATATGATATTATTATTATTTTCAAAACGATATTCATGACATGTTCAAAGGATAATATTTTGGCTCGACATAATGCTTCTTGATGAACAATACAATGATAATACAATCAAGTACTTACGTGAAAGATTCGACTCAATGCAATGGAAAATTAATCCATTCTTACGGCCCATCATTGCTGGTGATTCAGTAATCCAATAATAACTATTGCTAATACATCAGGCGCAATAAAATAGCTCCCGGTCTAAGCGCGTCAGCGGTTGAAGAACCCCTGATCTAGATCAGTACTTCTCAAACTGGAGGCGCGGCCCCCTAGAGGTCCCTGGAGCTCCTGCCAGGGAGCCGTGAATTATTTCAGTTTTTGAAAAAAATCGTAAAAACGTATCACCATATCTATGCGAAACAGCATTTTCATCATTACTGCTGATAAAAAATAAGTACAGGTCATGTCTTTCAACGGAAACTTTTTTGGAGCAAACCCTGCAAATTAGCATTTCAAATATTGTACCGGATATTGATGTATTATGTAAAAATATCCAATCACACCCCTCATTTAAATTGTTTTCGTGAGCTGTAACTGTAATAAATTTCAAAGTACTATTTTTTTTAATATTTGCTTTAGATGCAAGTAAATGAAATGTTTTATTATTTTTAATAAAAATGTGCATATTCTTATAATAATAATTAATGGTAAATAAAATACTGTTGGTTACTAAAGACTTATATTTTTGGAAAGGAGAGCCTTGTGTTTTTTTCTTTTTTTGGGGGCCATGGTATGAAAAAGTCTGTGAAACACTGCCTTAGATAATGTAATAAAACATAAACATATGAAAATAGTACTTTATTTAATAGGTATAAAAAATATTTTTATAAATGTTGAATGAAGTACATATTCGTTGTCATTTTACTTTGGCATTAACATTTAAACTTAATCTAAGTACAAAACAGAAGCAAACCAATATTCACTGTAAAAAAGAAATGTGAATTTCACACATCAAAAAAAAAATCCATAATTTTTCTCATGAAGATCACAGTACTACGCAAAGTTTTTTTTTGCTCAACACATTTTCTGAAACTGTTTATCCGTGATGATGGTGGTGTCCTCCATAGCCTCCATAACCGCCACCGAATCCACCTCCGTGTCCACCATATCCGCCTCCATGACCACCATGTCCAAATCCGAAGCTTGGTGTTACGATGATTCCGATGTGTCCACCTCCGAATCCTCCGTGACCACCGCCATAACCGCCGCCGTATCCCCCATGGCCACCATAACCGCCGCCATGTCCCCCATGGCCACCATAACCGCCTCCATATCCGCCTCCATATCCGCCTCCGTATCCTCCATAACCACCTCCGTATCCGCCACCATGGTGAGCGGTTTCAGCAGGCTCAAGATCATCGACTTTTTCAGCTGAAACGAGAAAACCGAGTTTTAAATATCTCAGCAGATTATCCTTACTAAGGAATCAACCACTAACACGGAAATAAATTGTGGATAGATATTGAATGAAGAAATAGACTGATTTGATCTGCTTTCTTTTTCAAATCAATAAGATTAAAATTCATTTTTTTTACATATTATTATTATATACAGTAATTCCAAATTCAAAACTCTCACAACATAACATATTTAAACAAAAGAGGGTTTAAGATGAGTAAAAAGTACACCAAGTGAACTAAGTACACCCAATTAAAAAAAAAACATAAACAACATTCATTCAAACTCATCCTCATGTAAGTGGAATATAATAAATTTCCGAAATGATCTCATTGAATGATAGACGATGATAGGCACCCCTCTACCCGCACCTCACCGCACTACTCCATTGCTGCTATCTAACGATTATGTGAATATAATTTTCTTGACAACGGTTGGATATAGGCGCGCATCTCTGTATCCCCACCTCACACCATCTTTCTACCTGACCACTTTAGCCACTCGTGATTAATTGTTGCACGTGCGCTATTTTTGAGATTTTTTTTTTTTGAAACTGGTTATAACGAAACGAAAAATATTTTTACATAACAATTTTTAGTGTTGATATATCAGTAATCAGTTAACGCTCACGATGGCCGACTTATAATGTCGTGGCCCGTGGATCCCAGGTTCGAATCTCGAGACTGGAAAATTCGTTGTTTGGGTGTATTAGAGTGAGCAACTGGCTAACATCCATTTCTCGTATAAAAAAAACTGTTAATTTAATACAACCTTCACTATAAGGAGGCCCACATGATATTCTTTGAAAGAGTAATATCTAAGAATATAATTATTTATATATGAATTAATAAAAAAAATAACACCCTTTTTTAATTCTTAATTCTCATCCAGAACTCAACCCTCTAAGTACTCGTAGATATGTATTACTTTCTCACTCTGTAATTCTATCTTTTTTCCCCACCCTTTTAGCGTTTGTATATTTTTTTATAAGTGTATTATGTGAACGATCTGTCCTACACATAATTAAATAACTTAATGTTTACTAAATACTGTAATATGTTACATGAATATTAAAAAATACTATTATAATAAATTAATAACCAAATAAAAGGTGAATGACTTGAAAATAATATATTAATCAATCGATTACTTGTCACTTAAGTATTAAGTAGGTACCTTGTCGTAATACAAATTTTATTTCTTCAATGATTTATTCTAAATAGCAATATTGTTATCTTTTAAGATACATCGCGTTAGCAATAATTACCTGCTAACCTTTTAACGATACATTATGTCCAATCAATTTTATTTCCAATCCACCTTGACTTTGGCACACCTTGAGAATCCAATTAAGCAATTAACATTGGCAATATTTGAATACGTAATTGAGTAATAACAATTACTATTTGCTCATCCTATGTACATGGATAAAACACCTGTTGACTTAGTCTAAGACCCGTTTCACACTGGACACCTGTGTGGCGCCACCGGCGTGGCGAGATTCCGCATTTACATATAAATGAACGCGACACTCGTGTGTCCACACAAGTGTCCCGTGTAAAATGGGTCTCACTCGCGTATGCAGTCGCGGGCATATGTACATATCCATATGTCACATCCACAATCATTTATATCGCTACTTGAACCGCAAACTTGTTACTTGAACACATATTTAAATCATAAAGAATAAATTTACATTTCTCGTATTATAATATAAGCCTAATGTTACAATTTATAATTATTACCAGAATCTTATTTTATTTATGTTGCATTTGTTTCCCCGATAATTCCACAAAATGCGAATGTGGCTACACAAACAAAGAACCCTTTATACCCACGACAGATCTTAATCAATCGTGTTACGAGGTTCTACGTTTGGATGTGAAGCATCAGCAGATTTTTACGCCTGGTAATGTATCAGGAGCAGATACCCGAGATTAAGGTCACCACGCTCTCAAGTGAGCTCTGACTGAGTTTACCGATTGAAGTAATATAATAAAATGTGCCATGGGAGAGAAAATCACAGAGAATTAACATAAATATTAATTAAATGGTTTAAATTATATTAGTAGCGAAAGGTGGAGGTAGGCTCGTATTTAAACGTATTTGTTTTCATTGAACATTGAAGACTGCAATGTGTCGATATTGTTTGTTAGTTTTTCAAATTCAAATAAACCTTACCTAATCAAAAACACAGTAGATAATAGTAAATCGATATTCGTTTATCTATAAAATACTTAAAATTATGTCAATAAACCATACGTAATAATAATTTTAGATATTTAGCTATTATGAAAAGAATGGTATTTTACATAGATCATGGTTTAATGAATTAAAAAAAAAAACTAATCAATACCATCTGTAATGTGTATTTTGAATTCAACGAAACAAAATAAATAAGTATAACTGGAAAGGTGTGCACTATTTTTGTCGGATCACACATGGAGTTTGGTTTAAGCAGGGTTTAATTGAATTTTAAAAACTATCCAAGGCCACCTGCAAATTGTATTCTTAATTCAATGAAAACAAATAAGTATGACGGACAAAGTTTAGTGTGTACTATTCAGTCGAATCTTACCAGCCTACCTCTATCCCTCGCCATTGATATATTATATAACACAAAAAACAAAGCTAAAACAATTCGGAAATACAAAAAATATGCGAAGAGATTTTCACGTCTTCAATAAAACGCCGTAATATTTATAATGGTATAAAATTGACGAAGTTGGACGGGCCCAACAGCTGGTTAGACCGTCTCGAGCATCTCTTTCCTCTTGGAGCAGTTTCTCGGATATTTCCAGAAGATGTGGTTTACATCCTATTATTACCCGCCACATAGACATGCAACTGTGGCAATGAGAAATTCTCGTAGCATGCAATGGTCTATCCATCTGCAAGCCTAATTAGACCATCTCATCGGACTAGTCTTATATGAATGTAACTATATTTTAACAACAAATATTACCTGGAATCTCTTCTTTAGCAGGTAATCCTGGGAACGCAGCTCCATGGGCGACATTGACGCAGACCACTGCGATTAAAGCAGCGAGACACAGAAACTGAAAATAAAAACAATATATATTATTTTAGAATAGGTTGTAATCTACAGAATATATCATAGATGTTTACATTACTGGATTTTGGCGTAGTTTCTAGAAAGAAAGTGACTTCACGTGTACTAAAGATATTATGCAAGTAGGTGTACATTGGGTATAATACCTTAATAAAACTACCTTAGTAAATTTATAATTATGGGAGCCATTTTAAGTAGGGTTATTTATAATATACTACGAATACTAAAATAAAACACTGTCCTTTTCATTACACAATTCTGTGGAATGATAATATTGTGTTTTATTTTAATTAATACAATGTCTTTCTATCAAGAATTGACAGTTAATACCATTAAAGTGGTTTCAACTATTGTTCACTGATAATATTTTTACATAATATATTATGTAAGAGAAGCTTGATAGGCGAATAATTTTTTGGTAAAAGACAAACTTTTTGGGTATACAAAAATATCTGTAACTATTAAAGTCCGGCAAAATGTATTAGAGACTTGTACCATTTTATCATTGTGTGTTATTCAAAATAAATAATTTTTGATTCAAGAGCATATAGAGTAGCTGATGCTATCTTACTTTTTTATATTACATTTATACATTTGTTCTAGCCAGCGCATGAAAAAGAAAAGTATATGAACCGAAGCGCTCGATAATTTTCCGAAAATATTAAATCGTGCGATTTTTTTTTGTTATATTATAGTTTTATTTACAATTCCGGTTTTAGTATTTATTCAGAGTTCACAGAGATTAATTAATAATAACAGATTTCAAACGGTACACGAAAATAGATTAATATCTGCTATACACTAAAAATTTAGACAGAGCGCGTTTTACAGTACCGCAGGTGAAAATAACTAATTATTGCTACGAAATGTACGATCAAAATGTTGTTACTAATTTACCTTCCAATTTCCTTTAAGCAATACATATTTTGTCTACACCTGCGGAACGCCACTGCTTTGTACTAATATAAAAATGTATTAATAATTACGATTGTTTAATTACTTCAATTATTAGTAATATACAATTTTCACAGACTTTGAAAATGTTGGAAAGCGAATCCTGGTATACTAAACCCAAATGCTATGTAACGGTATATATATCATAATTTATTTTATATTAAAATCGGCTAAAACCTTTGTAACAAAACCTTAATAATGTTGTACCGTAATATGTTAATTTTATTTTGATTTAATGATTTTTCATAACAATTCCCAAACCGGAGAGTCATTATCAATTTTTCCACGAAACGGAGCGGTGGTCTCGATGATTTCACTAACCGAAGCTGCGCTCCGGTGCGCTTCAGTCCATTTCGAGTGCTGGTTCAAACATGGATTTATTACAGTCATGGATTTCTAACAAACGAGTCACTGTCATATAAGCGTTTAGTTTTGCCCACTAATTCAATACAGACATAACTTAGTATAGTATACAAAGATGTAACATTTATAAAAACAAATGTGAAACTATATATAATAAATTTAACACGTATACCTAGTAATAATAGATCCGGAGTATATGCATTAAGTTTAGTCATAATGCTTTATTCGAGTATTAATTTCAGACTTAATATTATAAATTTTCTAGATATATTTTAAGTATGATTTTTTTTAATTTTAAATATGGCCTATAATATCTTCTCAAGTACCAAATACTGTAGTGCTATTTTGTACTACATAGGTACGTGATAAAAATATAAAGTTGCTAAATAATGCACGGGTTTTACCTGAATGACTGAAGTGTGCACGCAAATACAAGTATGTATGATTGTTTAATCAATTATATTTTGTAGTACTTGTTCATCAAACGAATTTGAACAGATACGATAAAATATTTTGCTAACAATAAGACGTAGATGCAGATTAACCATTATAATAAATTTACGGCCAACAATTTACCATTTTGTTTACCGATATCATTTTACTTTGAAGCTATTTTTTTTTCAAAATACTATACGTAAATTACCATTCCTATCTCGAGCCGACTAAAGGATCATTATTTGCAAAATGAAGGTTAAATAATAAAATATTGTACTAAATATTTAATTTAACTGTGGATAGTTGCTAATCAGGGAACTCAGAAATAATTGGAACTAAAATACCCAACGGGTAAGGAGAAGCAGGTAACCGATCTCGAGTAAGGTAGAATATGGGATAAATTTAAACACGTGTCAAGAATACGTCGTACGTCGAATACTGACAACTGCTCTCGGCTTATGCATTCACGCTCATTTAATATTGGTGTATTACACACACTATTGTACGTCTATAATGTGTTTTTATTTTCGTAGGATACTCACATATTCAAAACCCTGCATCAAAATTTACTGTATTGGTATATACTATATAGCCTATCGGAATTCTATTTATTATATTTTCTGTGTTGCTACTTCAACCCATTGATAAAAATAACACTATTGTAAAATTTGCCAAGATGCTTGTTTCAAACACAAAAACAGACGACTTAAAATGCATCTTCTCCACCGTGGTACCTGGTACATTAGTACACATGTTGAGCATTTAAGAAATTAACAAAACGAATCTGCAACTTTTTTTTGATCTCATTTTTCTGTCCAGCTCAAGAAGTCTTGTTACCTTGAAATTCGGTACACAGGTGTTAATGCTGTGACAATACATATACACAATTTGGAGGCAGTCCGGTTCATGGGATATCCATATAACGTTTAAAAAAGTTTTTTGTTAAGGGCCCACATGCCCAACGTAAGTCAAAATAGAGCTTTATTTTCAGAGCATAGCCCTGGATATTCCTTAAACGTTTTAGAGAATCTATTTATATAATTTTGAAGCCTCATTATCTTTTATATTTATTTTAAGCATTTAATGACTGCATATAGTATTTTTATTACATAAAATAGCATTCTTTTAAACCTCTCGATCTAATGTTTTAGAATACAGTCATATTGCAGTACATCCATGTGCAATGGTGTTAAGATTTTTAAGATTTATTAATTTTTAAACGCATTTACAAAACTATTAGTAAAATTAATGTTAACATTATATTAAAGTGAAATATTTACGATTAAGAATTATATTTTGTAATCTCTGTGATCCCAAATTTGACAAGAATTAGGCATTTTATTATTCAAAAAATGAGCATAATTAACACATTTCAAGATAATTCTAAAGATACTGATTATAAACTATATCTTTGACCATTCAAATGTGATAAACATCTTACGAATACTGATTGTTTTATAATAATTATTGACCTAAGAATAAGGTAATTATTCGTAGGATGTTTATACCATAAAATCTCCATTTTGACCTACGTTGGGCATTTTAATGATCCTACTGATTTTTTTCTACTTCATTATACTCGTACTTTAATAAGAGAGTTAAAATGTGGCTCTTGTAGTGCAGTGCGTAAACTCTGGGTTTGATTCCCGTTGAGGACACAATATATTTATGTGATTTTCTCAAAGCCTGGATGTTTGTGATTATTCAAAATAAATTACTAAGCACCTTGTACGAAAAACCAAAGTCATGGTTATTAATAATAACAAAAAAATAAGCGTAAAGAAGATGACAAAGAACTATTCCCATGAGTTATACTAATGTGTTTTTTTACGTCGTTGATACGAGTATTTCAAGTCCAAAGTATGCATCAGTTTCATAAAACATAATATAATTGTTAATATATTTTACCTGATTGGGCTTTAGGTGACATTATCTTCATAAATCGACGATATCAATGTTTTTGTGTACCTCATTACCAAAAAGGGTTATTTTTAAAGGACATTGGAATTATATTTTTAATTATAATTATTATTATGTTAATCTAATATATAAAAATCAATATTTGTTTGTTGTTCGTATTTTATGCGCCACCATACCGTTCATCCGATTGCGATAAAACTTTGTCAACTTATTACTTACACTTACGCAAAGATTATAGGCTATATGAGGCGTGTAGTTTCAAAAACAACTTATTCCACTACTTGACGAAAATGAGTTATGAATGCCAAAATTTAAAGGAGAAATTTTTGAACAAGTATTTTTTGTATATAACAACCTAATAGTATTCAATCTAGTATATAATAATAATTTATTTGGAATAGGTACCAGATCGCCCCCAAATTATAATCGAATGTATTGTCTCCGTATCAGCACATTTCATTGGGTATACCCTAAATAGGCAAAAATGTTTTAGAGCGTCTCGATTTGGCTCATATTATTATGTATACAAAATATTATTTTCTCATAAAATCAATAGTGTTTCTTACATACAATTTGCCATAAAATAATAACAGCCAACTTAAAAAAATAGGTCCCATAAACATTAATATCTGCAAGATTTTTTTATTGCATAAGTGACTTTTAATTGAGTCATTAAACATATTCGAATTCCAACGTAAATATACAAAATAATAGTGTGAAATAGCTTACTGCTTATCGTATCCGGAAACGTGTACGTATGCAATTCGCCGTATCACAATTAACCGTGAAATGTTGTATCGGAAATAAAATATGGCCGTATATTAAAGACCGTCCAACCTCTAGTAGGTACTGACATAAAATTCATGTCTAAATAAAACACGGTTCTTTTCGGTTTACACTTTACATGAAGCCAACAGTAAATAAATTTTGAAAACAGGCGATATACTGGATTATTTGTTAAGTTAGGTTAGGTTTTTATTCTTGAATTTTGCCAAAATCGGCTATGAATATTGAATTAATGTTCATAATGAATCTAATAAAATTGGAGAGCGTATGGTATACGGTCATCTCTTTCAGATAAGAAAGCTCACGGTGAACTGTGCCACAGTGAAATATTTTACTTATTAAAATTTAACCACTGTTTATCAATAAATTACTACATAAGTGTACTGTAAAAACAATGATAGGGAGTATATTATTATATTCGTTACGCCAATATACTTTTGCATATTATTAATCTACCTATGTATTCCACAGTTTTTTTTTTAAATAGTCAAATTCAATTAAATATGTTATATTTTTAATATTAACTACATACTTGATGTGTGCACCATTTTTTGATTTAAAAAATACTGTTTAATATATTGTACACTATACGGAAAGCCTATCTAAGGACGTAGAAAAATATCGTCTCTGTTCTGGCAGAACACACTAACTGGAGAATACTTGTTTTGAGTAATTTGACTTTGAAGTTGTTAAAACGTTTGAAATGGTCTATCATGTGAGTTTATTAAGTAATCGTAAAAAGGATGACTTTAAAATAAAGACTGTTTATTTATTAAGAAGGTTTCCAGACGGTAAAGTTTGGAATAAGGAACATTTTGGTATAACTAACTCAATGTGTGATTTTTTCGAATTAGTGTCTTCTGCCAGAACAGTGACGATATTATATCCAAAATTTATGATAGAATCTATAATTTTGGAACGTGTCTCGTGTAAAATAACAGAAAAAAGATCACCTAATTGCTTTTTTATAAATTTGGTGAATAGTTCCATTATCATTTTTACCAATAGAGTATGTAGAAGTATTATTTCCAAAAAATAAAATTATTCAAAATATGTATGACTTAATTAATGTTTTCTAAAACTTGCCAAAAAAACATTTTATGTATCGCAAAGTGTTTCCCATTAATTTAAACAACCGCCATAATTTATATATTATTCACGTATACTTTAATTCATCACTATTATTTCTCTGCATAATGCGAATAAAAATAACGTTACTGTAATTAATCTGTAATTAATAATATGGGTTACGGCAATATTGCCGTGAATTAACTGCATAATAAATTATTTCGAGTTTAGTTCCGATATAAATTAGTATTATATGATAATATGTATGGTGACAAAAACCGGTTTTTAAAAGCTCAACTGACGGTCAGCTTAAATTAAATGAACTTAAAACAAGCTTTTTATTATTATGATAGCACGCTATGTGAAATAATTAGTTGTAACGTAATTTAATATGTGATTACGAGGCTGTCTTAAAATAATTATTGCAAAACTGTGCCACTTAATGCCATAAAAAGTTAATCCTTGGTGGAAGCCACTGTTTTGTAACCGGTTTTGCTACACGAATAGGCATTAATAACTAATAATCACACGCTTTAAGCTGTTAATTAAACTTTTTCAATTTATACATTTGTTTATTAAAATAATTTAATAACGTTTCGTCCGTTTAAAATGACAAAGTTAACTGAGTTTTCTTCAAATAAGACAAAGGAAAGTATTCCCTTAAGTAGACGCAACCGGTCCTAACCATTAATAAATTATGTGCATGTACTATAGATATTATTGTATTTTATTTAAATTTATATGTTTTTTTTGTATGGGGAAAATAAAATTAATTAACGTATTTCAATCATAATTTCTTTGAATTACGCATTACATAAGTATTATTATAACACAACATATTAAATTTAACAGATATTTAGTAAAATGTAGGTATTAACTTATTTCATATTGAGAGCGAAACTGGTGCTAAAAGTTAAAAAAACGCAGAGTTTTAACGGATAATTATTCATATATTTGTATATAACTTAACATTTTTATATGAACATAACTTACACGATTACATCAGAAGCGAAACCGGTGTTAAAAGTTATAAATAAAATAAAAAACAAGTTTGATCGTATATTATTATTAGGCTATGTTTACTATTTAACACTTTCTATACGAGCATAAGTATTGTTATAAGCAGATTAACACTACCTTGTTCATCTTGAAGTATCCAATATTGAATCAGAAGTGTATAATAATAAATTATTTATCTGACTCGGTAAAGGCGATGATTTGAACGAACTGATTATCTGTTTGTCAGTCAACTCTTTTTATATTGTCCACTGAGGTAGTGACTGCTGGCAGTTTACTCCACACAGTTCCTTTGCGCCTTGAACGTTCGCGCCGGAAATTCTCTTCATGGAGGGAGAGTCTCACGGCATAGCTCAGTTGTGATTAATCATGGATTACGTGCCGTTTTTGCCACCATAACAATCACTGTTGACCTTTTAATTACCACATTTAAATAACACGTTAATTATATCTAATGGCCAAGTACTCCAAACGCGCCAGTCGCGGTGTTAGCAGTAAATGAGTTAAGTAGTAAATAGTATGACTTTTTAATACATTCTCAATAAATTCCGTGGCGAAGGGTGAAAGTAGACTATTAAGATCCGCCATAAATAGTGCACATTAAACTTTGTTAGTCACACGTATTTGTATTTATTGAACTAAGACTACAATTTAAAGATGGTGTTGGTTAGTTTTTAAAATTCAATTAAACCCAGCAAAAACCAGATAATAGTAAAAAAAAATACTGATCTATCTATAAAATATCTAAAATTATGCAATTAAATCAAACATAACTTTGAATATTTTATAGATATAATAACATTTGTTATCTATAATAGTTTGGTTTAGGCAGGGCTTAATGAATTTAAAAAAAATGAACCAGCAATATGTATAATATATGTATTCTTAATTCAACGAAAACAAATAAGTATGAATGAAAAAGTGTGCACAATTTTGTCGTATCACCCAAAATATACGAAAACTATTTTAGTTTGGTTAGGCAGGGTTTAATTGATTTTTAGTTATTAGTTTAGTTGCTTAGTCTCAGTTCAATAAAAAAATACTTATGACTCACAAAGTGTAATGTGAACTATTTATGGCGGTTCTTAACAGCCTACCTCCACCCTTCGCTACTGTTGAATATAATAAAAATGTCATAGCGTCATACAAAGTAGAGACTGCTGCAATGCTCTTCGTCAGTGGTTCCCAAAGTTGACTGGGCCCCGACCCATCTAACAAAAATTTCCAATCTTGGGACCCACCTCTTAGCTGTCTAAGAGAAAAGAGGGTATAAATATTGGCAATGCTCAGATTCCCTAGTGGCGAGTCGTGGAACTACTTAATGCTGTCTTATTTGATCTAATTGAAATAAAAAAAATATTTTTTTTAAGTGTTACCAATATGAATGAAAGACTGTTGAAATAAGAAACACAACTTAAATAAAAAAAAATATTACTTAAATACCTACACCTGCAACAAACTGCTACAACTTACAAAGTTTTTTCAATGGGAAGGATGTATTTGTTTCTTATTTTTCTTCATTACAGTTTTAGCATCAACTTCAACTTTAGTTACTTTTAATCGCAGTGAGTTTGATATATCCAATTTATTTCGGTATTTAGTTTTAATGTTAACCATAGCCGAAAATCCGACCTCACATAGATATGAGGTAGTAAAGAGGAGGAAGATTTTCATAGCTTCATCAAACAGGCAAGGATAATTATCAGCAACTGAGAGCCAGAATTTCGTTAACTGTTTACGATTGAAACTATTTTTCAGTGACGTATCTTCTGATAAATCAATGAGTTCTTCACTTGCTTTTGTTGACATACTAGTTGGTAAGTCGTCTTGAAATGGGTTACAAATCCAACGCAACAAATAAAGCCATCTGTAGTGCATTGTAAATTCAAATTAATATATTTTATCACAATATTTTCCGTAACTGAAGTTTATTTCAATTTTTAAGAATTATAAATAGCCGAATGAAATATCAAATTTATCACTTTCTATTTTTTTTAATTCATGTATACAGTGGCGAGGGCCCACTCAATATTTGCTCGCGACCCATAGTTTGGGAAACCATGCTCTACGTAAACCTGCAGTGATATTCCAAAATATCACTTAACTCAAAAATCAAAAAAAGTGATAGATAAATACGCTACTTAGTATGTCGTATTCCAAAAGTGAATTATCCCGGGGTAATAACTGTCAGGCTTGACCCTACTTGAATTACATAAGATAGAGGACAATAATTACACGTTGAGATGCAGCGATATTGAAAATCAGACTAACATTGTCATTATATAACAATTGTATCACCATACAGCGCACCAAGCCAAAATTGGCATATTCCATGGCAATGTCATTTTGGAAGCAGAATTCAAATAAATCGTACAAAATAAAATATATTATATATTTAATACAGCAATACATACATTATTATGTTATTTACTTACTTTGTTAACCGTCCCATAGGTATCTTTTTATTTTCTGAAGTTTGCTCATATTGTGTTGATTTTTTTTTTCATTAAAAATAACTATTTAAACCAAATTGACAATCTTTCATATTCTAATCTAAATTTCCCTTCCTTTCCAAACAAAGTAAACTTACAGCTTGGATTAATCTATTACTGGAATAAGGCCTCTTCAAGCTGATTCCATTTTCCTCGGTCATGTATATTATATTGTTGTCATGTACTTTTCTCAATATCGTGACTATTTTGTTCCAGAGACCTCAGGGTTTATCTTTTGGACATTTTCTACCTCTTGATGGATGATTAGATTTTTCCAGTGAGTGGCTTATTTATTCCAAAAATAGTTTTTTTTCCATAAAAGTATTTAGCCAATGCACCACCAATTGCAACAAATTTAAACTAATTGCTCTTACAATACTCTCAGAAGCGCTTTCCAAATTGAGTTGAGATTGAGATTGAGAGAAATCGGCTGTTGTATTTTAAATCAAAGTAGGTATTAATTAATTTAAGTACTAACCGACGTCACGGATCACTCCAAGATTTTTTGTTGTAACTTATTTTAACTTGCTAATAATTTAATTAACTTCTCAGAAAATATAATATATCAAATAGATTTTTTTTTAAATACCTACTTTGATTTAAAATATAAAAGGCGATTGCCAATAGTAACTGAATTTGGAAAGCGCTTCACAGAGTATTGTAAGAGCCATTCGTTAAAATTTGTCGCAATTAGACAGGATGCTTATAGCATTGTGGTCGATGTGCATGGGCGCGAATCCCGAGAGATGCATTTTCAATTCCTGCTGGGTGTCGAAAAGATTTTTTCTATTGGTTATATATTTTCTCAGAAGTGTTTTCAAAATGATGTATGTTTATTATTGTGTACTATAAAATGTTCTCGATAGCTGGCAAAGTACGTAAGACGTCTGGTAAATTTGCAAGGCCAAACTAGTAAATATCAGCAAGAAAGAAAAGACTGGAAGATGGTAAGTTATTTTATTTCTCACAATGTTATTATCACTGCCAGATCCTTAGCCGCGGAGTCATTGATATTCCCTACCATTTAACACTTGCGGGCGTGGGATTTATCCATTAGCCTCTTTAACACAATGAGAATTATACAATTTTATGTAAAACCTTCGACAGACAACAGCATGAAAACATGAAAAATATTTAATCGTTTATAATTAGGGATTGCAATACCGAATGAATATTTCAATACCGTTTTTTCTTATTGAATACCGGTATTCGTCAAAACATATAGAGAAAAAAAAATAATAAAAATATAGCTCTAAAAATCTATTAAATGACTATTTTATAGCAACCTAAAGTAACTACCTATATTTATTATAATATTGACCTTTATAAATATTTATAGATCATAATATTTTAGAACTACTAATATTTTTACAAATAATATGTCCAGGTACAAGAAAATCTCTCTCAAATTCAACGTTTGTTGGATGTTTTATCAACGTTGGATCAATAGTTATAGAATAATTATAAATATTTTCCACGACCGTTTTCTTTTCGAAATATGTTAATTCATCGAGGCCATTCTATATTAAATAATATATATTTGAGGGATTTTGTTTGGCATTAATCTGATAGACTAAATTTAATATTATACAATATAGTAAGTAAGTAATAAAAAAATAACATTAAATTCATTTTCTATATTCGAACGCAGAAGCTTTCTTATTACCAAAAATACCGGTATTGTGGTATCGATAAATAATTGAATACCGGCTTTGAAATACTGGTATTGCAATCCCTATTTATAATATAAACTCAGATTTATTCAATCATAATTTTTCTTTACTGTCATATTAATACTATACCCACTTGTGGGTTTCTCCAAGGAAACTTATTATGATGTTTATTACCTAAACATTAAATAAATTTTATTGCAATTTAATATTAATTAACATTGATTCTGATGGCCCTTACAATATAATGTGACTGCTATTATTGACACGTCATAATGGCTATTTGAGGAACTAAAAACCTCTCCCAATTTTTTCTCTCATGCTACCATGCGCTTATACGCTTAGGGCCGGATGCATTGACTGTCAACGTTATGTAAAAAGTACGCTATGCATAGTGCTCGTCCGTAGTCATTTGGCGGGCGCGACGCGGCGGCGTCTTGCGAAACTCAAACGTATAACCGTGTGTATTATGCCCCAAAAAACACACTGTCTACAAACATTTTACACACGGTTATACGTTTGAGTTTCGCAAGACGCTGCCGCGCCGCCCCCGCGCGACCACTACGTTCTTGCACTAAGCAATATTGTGAGTGATATTGCAATGTTGCCTGCCATGAATTAATATATATATTTAAATCGACATACAATGGTAAATGAAATCTGCACAATAGACTGAATAATTATAAATTAATAATACATAATAATATTAACCGTAATTAATTTAGTAGTTACTTTAGCACTGTATTAATTGTAAATGCTCGCACCGTGGATAAACTAAACTAAACAATATTTTAATTTATTATTGAAATGGCAACATGCTATTCGTGTTCAAAATTCTCCAACATTTTATCAATTAAATGAAATCATACTTAATACAATCTTACTCTGACCGTGACTATATCAATCAATCAAGATCATTTTTGTCAGCTATGTGATTGATCCCACGACCCGCGGCTAGAGTTGGGTTTCGGGAATTTCTCGACGGGAATTCTCGAGATTTTTTTGAGATTTTCCATCCCGAATCTCAAGAATTTAAATTTTTAACATTTTGGGAAATCCCGGATCTCGAGAATCTTTTCTCGGGATTCGGGATTTCTTTATTATCAAATATTAATTGAAAAAACGATTTTACACAAAACTTTCAAAGACTGATCGGGGCATTTAATACAATTAAGCCAACGTCGACTCAAAATGAGCGCAATTTTTGCAACATCAATATTTCATCAATTATCTCGAGAATTCTTCGGAATTCAAAATTTCATCATTTCGGGAAATCCCGAATCTTGAGATTGAGATTTTCTAGGGAAATACCCAACTCTACCCACGGCTTTATAGACGGGCGCAAAATGTCATGAAAGAGACGCAATTATAGTAATACAGTACCTAGTAGTAAATTAGTAGCAGTTAAACAAGCAAAGAAACACCAAGGCTTTAAGGTATTGTGACCTCACCGGAAATTAAATCTAAAGCCCCAGGATGCTAATTGCCAAGCCCTACTTATCAGGCAATAAGGCAACGCAGGTTTGGTACCTATATCTGTATCTTTTGGCAACCATGTTTCAACCTACCGAAACGATATAATGTAATACCAAATTAAACTTATATGTAGCAGAACCAAATGTTTTTTTGAAGTTATACTTCTTTTGGCGCGTTTAGAAAAATAGATCAGAGTGTATTTTTTGCGTGTGACGAAGTTGCGCGCGCTGATGCAACACAATTTATTATTATGATTATATTCATTTTGGTCTCGTGGGAACATGCGCATGCGCATAGTATCATTTAGTTAGTCGTTCAATACAACCAAGTAAATAGCACGTATTGTAAACATAACCAATATTTCTACACTGTTAATTTATATTCATAAAACTTTATTTATATTGGGGTGTATATTTATTTTTCATTGTAAAGATTGTGTATCAAAATTTGAGGCTATATTTATGTAAGTTTTATTTACGGGTAAAATTATATATCAATAAATGAATAAATTTTAAAATTTTAAGTTGGTAAACAATTCAAAAAATGTATTAAAATTTGATTTTTTATTAATTCATCATGGGCACTTCTGAATCGATTATAACCGCTGTATGGAAATGATGAGTTTTGGTCCAATACAATAATTAAATTACAGTTATCATGTGCTATATGAGACACAGATGAATCGCGTACGTTTTCATCAACCTAATCCACTGTAATATTAATAAACTCAGGTAACGGCTTATTTTGTTTTGTTACGCCAAAGAAGTATAACTTCTAACACGTGTATATAAGTACACACACCAATTTTTTTTAAATTATCTACTGAATGAATGAATAATGACTTTGATTATATTTATATGATAAATGGTAATTTTACCCCATAACTGTGATATATTTTCTTTTGTGTGATTTCCCAATAAGTTTTAAAATTAAATTAAATTTTAAAATCACCCAATCCTCCTTCCTGTCCAAGAAATTGTGATGATGTTAAAAATAACACCAATATTTGTGAGAGTTTTGATAGATTTTGTATTTATTAATTTATTCTTTCCGAATAAGTGAGTATCTACATCATGTCCCTCACATCTTAAAGCGGGCCCCCCGGCCAGAATCTTTGGCGGTCCCCCTACCTATCGCTAAGTTTAATAGCATATGTGATGCACAATATAAGCGTTTTAAAAATTGTGTTAGAAGTAAAAGTAAGGTTTATTTTTACCGATTTTTTGTAGTTTTAATACATCTGGTATTTGAATTATGAAGTTGTTGAGTGGTGTACAAAATAATCAAAAATTGCATTTTACAACCTCATTTTTTAAATGTTAACAACCCCTTCGCGATATAGCGCTGCAGGCGACTTTTATTACTATTAGAGTGTGTAATGATCACATTTGTGGTGTGTGTTTATCTCACATATCTGATTGACCCGCCACGCCGGGCCCCTAGGCTAGAGCCCTGTCAGACCCTCTCTTGTGGGGGCCATGATCTACATCCAAAATACGATAGTTGATAGCCGGTATTAGACTAACATCTTTGACAAAAATCTATCATGAAGAATATTTTATAAAATCTTTTGCAGTATAATAATATATTTGTTACCAAGATCTATATCTTGCTATATATAGCATAATGATCTATATCTTATAAAATTACACTTTTATAAAAGATTAATTTTATAAAAGTAAACGGTAAGACAATATATTTTTATCAAATATTAGTATTTGGTAAAGAGTATTTCTCGATTATTGTTTTGACAGCTTATTACAAAATATAAACTGGAAGACAGCAAGAAATTAACAAATTATTGATTACGAAATATGAAATTCTACTTATTTATAGCCACCTACCTACATTATGTCAATATGAATAAAAGACTGCAAAAATAAACGTACAAGTTAATACATTCCTTGTCCACTTTTTAATATTAAGTTTCATAAAACATGTCATTTTATAAAAGAAATGCTATGTAAAAGAGCGCTGTGTGTACTTATGTACGCGCGTTAGAAGTTATACTTCTTTAGCGTAACAAAACAAAATCAAAACTTGTGATAACCTAGATTCTTCGACTAGCTCTTAATTATTTTGTTAAATTACACACTCAGGGCCGCTTATTAGAGCGCCGTTGGTTTATTTAGAAACAATTTAACTTATATTACTTAAGTTTATAATTATTTCTCGTTGTTTTTATTTTTAAAGTAACAACTGTCACTCTGACGTTTAATTGTTTGTTTATGTAAGGAATTTTAAATGGCCAACAATAATAAATTCGTTGCCTAGGCGAAGGAACAATTCAACTATCAAACTTGCGTTTGTATACAGCTGACTGATTCGCAGCTAACTTCATACTGTCGCGCACTTTCGTAACGGTGTGCGCGCGCAGCTCTCAATTTCACTTTCTACAAAATGTCCCAAAATAAGTAGGTATAACTTCAAAAATGATAAAATATAACTTTATCTACTCTTATGATATCAGGATGCATGACGGCATACTAACAAATGCAGAAACAAGTATGTACTCGTACGTGGGTCGAGATGTCGAAAAAAGTAATAGGGTATACCTATCAATTTCATGACAATATTGGCAACTCGAGTCAGGCTATTTAGGTAAAAGGTTTTCGTTGTATCCGGCAATTTATATTTTCTGTCACATTACAAATTACCATAAAGTGCTCATAGGGGAAAACAGTTGATATTTATTACTTAATTAATTGACGTTCAATTAAATTTAACGCAATTAATTAATACACGTTGTTTTTCTCGATGGACCATACAATTATGTTGGCGACTAGTAAACATATATAATATTTAGATGGGCCGAAAATTCCGTGAACATTTCACTAGGTAGGACTTATATTGATTTGTAAAGAATTTATGTGTGAGAATACTATTTTGTAACGGTCATAACTATATAAACTCTAACTTACTACTGTATTTTTTTTTATATTTTATTAAAAATATTCATAATATTATCTATCTATGGTACACTGTGTAAGGTAAATATTATTTTATAACTGACACATAATATATTTTTCATGTCGGTTCATCCAGCTATAATCCCATAGGACCGGATCGTCCGACCTGGTCGCCACAAATACCAATTTTATCGCATCTATAAAATTGTTGGAATCACACTTCCAACGTGAAAATCAATGCACTTAGATTATTTGGCAGTTTTGTATAAGCTTTTGTTAATTACTAGTTTCAATTTTTCCCCAACGTGCTCTTCTATTCCATGTAAATTCAGTCAAAATGCATAATATGTGTATTGTGACCTCAGTCTTGGGTAACTGCTCCTAAGACTATCCTTGTCATAAAAAATGATGCTTCACCCAAACGAGTCCAGGACAATTTGGCACAGGGACAATTGGACGCCATGCATTCGAATGTAATTCAAAAATAAATAGACGTTCCTGAATTATAGGTACTATTATTGTTTAATACTTGGTAAGAATTTAATTATGCACACGTAAATAATGATTAAATTATGCATAATATGTTTAAGTTCCAACGATAAAAGTTTTTTAAGAAAACAGAGTTCTTTTATTTTTGTATCAGGCATGATAATTGTCAATCCGCAATAAAAAATATTATGTTAAGAGAAAAATGAATTAAAACTACCAAGTAATAGATATAAACTGATTTAAATTCCTCGTCTACTTTCTGTATAAAATTGTAACGAACGTCTATTTATTTCATTCGACCGTGTGGCGTCCAATTGTCCAGGCACCCAGTTGTCTCATTTCCACCCAAACGTAGTGTCCTGTTATACGCCCGATTAAGAACGGATGTGGTGCGGGGCGGTTAATTTTGATGGGTCTGTGCTTGTGTTGTTTATTTGCACACAAATAAAACTTGCCCAAGAAGTTAGTCACCCCAATATGTAACGAAATTAATTTCAGCTTTCATTTTATTGTGATTCATAATACTTTTGGCAATTAATAACTGTGTGTTGCAATAATTATTAATATATATAATATATAATTCCAAAATAATTATAGTATCGTTTTGCGGTTTTTAATCGCGTAGCCTGAAATCTTAAATAATTTAAAAATGAGGTCGCGTATTATCAATTAATTATTTATTTATCGACATAACATTGCTGAAGCCTTCTAGACACACAGGTAAGTAATTAATTTTGTTTATATCACAT
Organism: Rhyacophila brunnea; assembly: GCF_057557595.1. Lineage (NCBI taxonomy): Eukaryota > Metazoa > Arthropoda > Insecta > Trichoptera > Rhyacophilidae > Rhyacophila > Rhyacophila brunnea. The sequence goes on along the minus strand of NW_028232816.1, from coordinate 8,193,485 downwards.
AACTTAATGCTTTTATATTTTACATAAAAATCGTTATTGGTAAAAATCTTGGCATTGATACTTTCAGCTAAAGAAGTTTAACAAAGTTTTGCAAAGATTCTAATCGTAAATCCAATTTATTTTTATAGCTTTTTTAAAGTAATAAATAATATAAGTAAGTATAATTAAAATATTGTGGAAAAAATGTTATATTCTCAATTTATCATAAATGCCACAACTTATGATGCGAAGGGCAAAGAAAACAAATCATGGCCCCCACATCCTGAAGCGGGCCGCCAGGCTAGAATCTTTGTACGGGCTCCCCTACCTATCGCTAAAGTTAAAGGCAGTGTATCTATTTACAGTTGTGTAGTCCAAATAGTGTTTGAGGTAAAAATTAGGGTATTTTTTTTTACTTTTTGTTTTTGTATTTTTAATACACCCACTTGAATTATGGAGTTATGGAATATTGAACAATAATCAAAAACCGCGTGGCACAACCACACGATTTAAATTTTTAATTGTGTTTTGTAGGCGTCATTTTTTTACTATTAGTGCAATTTTGTGATGTGTGTTTATCTCACTTGGCTTGTCAATTTGCCAGGCCGGGCCCCCCTTAAGCCAGAGCCTCAAGGCTGTCAGCTTCTCCTTATGGGGTCCATGAAACACCATCATCTATGACGATAACGTATTTTTATCGTTGTTAAAGTGTATAATAATCTTGATGTAACCTATTCTGAGATCATAATCATTGTCCTGAGACCACGGAGGATCGGCAGGAGGGGTTTAAAAGCGACTGGAGAATGGCGACGCAGCAGATCGCGCTGGTGAGAGGAAGGTGGTGAAGAGAGCCAATGGTTTAAATGGTACACTGCTTTCCTGAACCAAAAGCGATCCTCATCAATGGTACTCAAATCGAGCGAGACAATTTTTACACTCTATGTACATCCCGTGTCATTAGTACGGAGTATTCTTGAGTATGGGTCCATTATCTGGAGTCCTTACGAGGGTTCCTGAAAGCTTTTTTTAGAGCGTGTTCAGAGAAAATTCTTCGACATCTTTATTTTAATGTATATTATAACAATTTTCCTTTTGACAGCTTTTCAAACGAATATTTTCCGACTAACTTTCTTCTAGACATGTTCGCCTTTCATTCTCTTGAAGCTCGTAGGTCACTTCTGCTCTCAAAGCATTAATTTTCTTTGCTCTCACGTGGTATAGTTTCCAATCCCGATATTATGGTAAATTTTAATTTTTATGCACCCGTCAATGCGTCAATTTGACGCACATGCGTGGTCGCAGACCTATTTTGGGTGAAAGCTGTTTCCTCATGTCAGGCTCACCAGGCACCAATAGCGAGGGCTGTGCGGCTGGTCAATGCACTCCCTAGAGATGTTGAAATTTTAGCGATGCATTATGCATTCTGTTTTTAAAATTCTATTTTATTGTTTTTTTTTTCAATTATTGTTGTTTTTTAACCACGTTGTGCTACTCTAAGTTTCTGGATTTCTCTTTTACTTAGGGTCCATGTTTCACACGCATAATTATGTGATTACGAGAAACACACACTGGTTGAACACTTTGCGCTTTAGGTATGTATGTATTCGTATGTATTCATGTATGTATTGAGGTATTATAATTGTTACAATAAGTGCTATGTTTTAACAGCACCTCTCTTGACTGTGTTAACTTTTAGAGCGAGATAGACAGTTTTTACAGTTTAGACGGCTAATTTATTGTAACAAATATAATACCTTAATATATAAATATGATAAACTACTCTCGATAGCCGCCGATAGCGTCCTATAGCAGTCTTGTATATAGAATAGATGGGACGAATAGTATAGGTCAATCAATTGTGTGTTACCAACGCTCACGTATGGGCGTAATCAAAAAATTACGAGTAACGAAACGTGGCATGCAAAAGTGAATGTTGTGCATAAGGCGTAGATATCACAAAAACACTGTGTGATATAGATTGCTAAATAAATGAAATTACAATGGGATAGACATGTCGTTCAGGGAATAGATCAATCTGGGTAATAAATATCAGATAATATAATAGTAAGCATAATTTTTATTATGTTAAGCAGAGTAAAATAAAACCTTGCAACATTAAAAGAAGATTCATAATAATTTTAAAATTGATAATAAACACTACAAGGAAAATCAAGAAGGTTTTAATTTACTATTATTTATTGATGTATTGGTATTAATGAGTTATAAATGATGATTGAGTTGTAATACAGGTTTGTATTTCAATATATTATTAACTCTTTAAGCAAGTGCAGATGTATCTATTATTATGTATTTAAAGTGCAAATCAACATAACATTACCCCAAAACTATTTTTTATATAATTAGTATTTCTTCAAATCATCTGGCATATTACTGAATATCGTCATCAAAGAAATCACTGGCATTGCCAACAATCTTCTTTCATCTGGAATAATCCTGCACTGATCGTGTTGGTTCGATCGTTTGGTGGTTGTGCTGTATCTGAAAGATGCATACACTCACAATTCCCTTCCTTAGACACCATCAATAATTACTCACCTATCCGGGTTGTGCGAAATTATATTATATACTAATAATAAAATTGGAGTGTCTATAATTTAAAAACATAGATAAATGCGGTGCCTAAAAGCAAAGGCAGCTTTCTACCACGTGAGTAGTTTTGAGAAAAACGTCAAAAACTGATAACAAGTCCTACCATTTAATTTAATCTATGTGAGCTATAATACATTATAGTAGAATATTGTGTTTCAAAGTCAATTAAACTTTTAGAACTCATTAATTTTATTACATGACTAAGATATATGCATAATAAATTTCAAAAAGACTGCATTTGCTTTTCACCCATCAAGAAGTCTGACTTTGCTTTTGACAACTTGAAAGAAAGCTATGTTTGCTTCTTAGTTTTTAACTTGTCAGCCATGTTTTTTTTATGAAAATACTCAAAGACAAACATTTTAACTTGAATAAATAAAAAAAAGCTTTACCTGCACATAAAAGAAAAACAAATTTAATAAAGTCATTTATTCCAAATTATAAGATATACCTTATAATATTACTTACAATGAAAGGATTTTTTGTTTGTCAAATTTAATTGTAAGTATTACATTGTTCAAAAAAAGTTTTGATGCTTGTCTTATTAGTCTTATACCTCGAAATTGTACTCATATTTCTCCTCCAGTTTTCTGGACATCTTGAACGTTTCCTAGCATTATTTGAAGCTATTTCTAATGGGTGACTTTCCATCTTTCAAAATTTTGTAATTTAACACTTAGGTTCATAATTTTTAATCACGATTATAAGCCGCAGCAAAAACTCACACGACAACCGCAAAAATGTACTGAGCCGCCATTTTGTCACGTGACTTTTTATATGGGACGAAACATTAAGAGTGAAGAAAGCTGGGTTTGCTTCTGAAGCTAATTTTTAAAAACGATTTTCTATTGAAAAAAGCAGAGTTTGCTGGTAAAACATCAGCTTACAACGTGCAGAATTTTTAGCTCTATGATTCTGCATTCATAGGTTAAAAAGTCATTTTTTTACAGAAAGCTGCCTATGCTTCTGACCCCCTCAAATATACATTTTGATCATCGTTTTGACTATTTCCATGATAACTAAGCACACAATTTCATTGTTTTTTTGCTGTATGCCTATTCGTTTGTTCCGTTATAACCAAATAATTTTGACAATGGAATAAGGTTTTCTTCAAGATTTATAATAAAAAAAACATAATAATAAAACTACTAAATCAATATTGATGAAACTTCCACTGATTAAAGGTGACATTGTTAGTGGAGTGTCATCTTGATATTTCAAAAAACTTTTAAGTTGAGATAAATCTCATGTTATAAAAATAAAGTTAAGAAAACTTTTCAATAATAAAGCATTTGCAATACATCATTACGAATAGATAAAGTGATCAGATAGCGATGGTGGAGTGGTGAGGTAATGTTTGTAGAGGGTCACGCGCCTATATCCACCCATTGTTAATCGTGAGAACTCACTAAATTTCTCAGTCGAGTGAGATACTGACATAATATGTTTCTAAAAGTAGTGACTAAATCAGCGCTCGAAATGGAAAATTTTACGATACTAATTATCGAAAATATTAACACTCTTATCCAATTTTATGTGTATTTTATAAAAAAAAATTAAACACAGTCAATTTTTTTTTCCATGAGACGGAGCGATAATTTTAGGGATTGTATGATCCGGAGCGCTGTTCCGGATCTGGAGACTGAATATTCATAAAAAATTGAACGACTAATTAGAGGAACATGTGCCTAGATCCAACAGATTCTGTAATACATATCTATATTCCGTATATTACAGTCTGTACATTTTACAAGTATCGGGTGCTCCTTTAATTTTAACTGGTCTTATTTTAAATTTATAGTGTTCTTATAATACCATCAATTGCTTAGAAAAAACAAGTTAATTAAGGACAGTGTTGTAAATTCACAGTTAAACAGCTGTGCAATTGATTTTATGGATGTTACAATAACTACATAGATACATTTGGTGGGTCCATTAACTTCAATTTCATGAACTAACTTAAGACTTTTATTATTCTAGATATTTTTTTGAAAAATTTTGATATAAGTAATGATAGGTATAAGAAAATTTAAATTAAATTTATATTTTAAAAAAAAAATTTAAATTAAAAATTATTTAAGATTATTTAAGTATGTCTATTATTCACCTTTTCTGTAATACATTATTAGATCACTACTTATATTATTGAGTATTGCTCTTATTCCGAGAAACACCTTTCCTTTTTATTTTCGTAAACTTGTTTACAATATTAAGGTTAAGATCAAAACAAAATAGCAATTTTGACAGTACCCTTGAAGCCTTTTCACATTACATTATCTACTATGTTATTATTATATACACTTTATACAGTGGCATACTAAGGAATACGATTCGCCACAGGTGCCAAATAAATGGAAAAGCGATGTAAATATTATAGAAAATGTGAATAAGAAAAAGTTTTTTTTACGAATTTTATTTTAACTGTTGTGCACGCCTACAAGTAGGGAGTCCAATTCCGAGCCAAAATTCTTATCCCGGAATTTCGGGATTACAATTTGACAATCCCGGGATCCCGAGACTGGTCCCGGGATTGGCATTTTTTTCCATTGTTCATATAAAATTTTTAAATTTACAAATAACATTGATCGAAAATCGGTCAAAAATAAATCTAGTATAATTTGTACTATTTAAGACATTTATTGTTAATATTGTATACTTTCAATCTTGGAAATACATAAGTTTAATGGTGTAAATAATATTGTAATATTAATAATAATGTGAATTTATTATGAGATTGCTGTTTCTGATAGTGAAGACTTAATGAATGGGTTAGCGAGATTTAAAATAGTAAAGCAAATCATGGTGTACTTATGGCCTTTCCGCTTCATAAATCTAATTAGTCAGCCAAATATGAAACTGCCGTAAAACGTATGAGATCATGGTGGAATTACTTTGTTAATAGTGCGAAGCATTATTTTTTCCAATATTTCTCATTTTTATTAATTTATGTGAAAAAATAAAATGAATCGGCAATTTACACATGGGTATAAATCAAACTTCATTCAAACTCAGTTTATTTCTAATGTAGCTATTTGTTATTAAAAGTATTTTTCTGTTATATTTTCGTTTTTATTTTATTTTCCATAAAAAACGATAAAAAATCAATCCCGAAAGTTTCGGGATTATGTTTAACAATCACGGGATTTATAGTTATCGAAAATAGCTCGGGATCCCAGGATCCCGAGATTTGGTATCCCGGGATTGGAATCCTTACCTACAAGGTATCACATATTATACCTATTAATTTTGCAATACCACGTACCTATTGAACTTTACAAGTTTTAAGCTTTTAAATAAATAATATATTAATATAATATGAATACTTACATATCTACTTATGTCAGGAAGCTTAACACCATCAAGCCATAGAGGATACCTGCCAGTTCAAACCACCTGTTTTCTTAGACCACTTACCTGAAGGACAAACAGAACGTCGATGTGAACCAATACGTGGGTGTGCATTTAGACGGACGTTTTCATTCACCATACTTGTTTTCTATATTTTTAACGTATTAGTTAATATATAATAATATTTCACTTGATCTTTTTTAAAAAACGTCGAAATGTTGAAGATAGAATTCATCGAATTATAATCGAATTATTTTGGTCGAAAAGATTTTTCTAGAAATCTTATAAAGTTATTGTGGTTGAAAAACTTCTGGGGTTCTAGATTTTAGAGTCGTATACCAAATTTTAAATTAACACCACAAAAACTCTCTGAAAAACTCATGTTTACAAAAGTTTTGTCATTAAAGCGCCAGTTCAATTTATATGACTACTAATATATTATATGTTTCAAATAAACATATAGGTATTAAAATTAAAAACGGTATTTAGATTTTTCATAAAACTGCTTAAAACATTAAAAAATACGATAAGCTTTGATTGCCTAAGAGATTCCAGCACACATCTTTCGCATACTGAATGAGGGATCTAAGCACTAAGCTACACACCTAACTATCTATCAGCAAAATAAATATCTATTAGCATTGAAGATATTTTCAAAATTCGTCAATAGATGGCTAGTTATTGTTTCAAAATTGAAACTAGGTAATTTCAATGAGATTGTTTTACAAATCCAAAATATCTTATGTATTATTTTTTTTACGTTTACAAACTGTAGATTGAGATATCTGAATACACCATTTCCACGCAACATGTATACCATGACGCAAAGAATAAAATGATGATAATTACTGGAATTATAATTCAATCGATACCTCAAACCTTCGGATCCCTTAACTTAACCCCTTAACTTGGTTAAGGGATTTTCCCTAAACATATTCTCTTTCTCTCTTCTTGGTCGTGCACTCATGGCTGAGGATCATGACCACATTTAAATTTCGCCATCCTTTGAGTGACCAAGACTTTCCATCCTTCTCGATCTTCCGCTTCTCTCAGGGCAGAATGGATGGTGCCCCCAGTCAGCTCTTTCACTTGGTCGCTCCATCGCGCAGACGCTCTTCCTCTGCTTCGACTTCCCTGGAGGATACCCAAAACTACTAGTCTCTCCAGGTTGTCCGGTCCACGCCTGACAATATGTCCAAAAAACTGCAGAATTCTTCTCAGACATATCGTCGAGAGCCGTTCCTTTATCTTCAGTCTCTGGATGATTGACTGGTTCGTCCTGTGCTCCATCCAAGAAACGCAAAGCATTCGGCGCCAACACCACATCTCAAAGGCATCAATTACCTTCCGTTCTTTTGCCTTCAGGGTCCACGACTCGAACTCGACTTAACATATTATATACGGCTTAAACATATAATACGTCGTCAGTGGACTCTTTTGTTTTATAATAGATTTTGTACGAATTTTGAAATATAATTACCGACCGGATTGTGGCCCAACTTTCCGATTAGAATGAGGTAGCCCTACATTAAATTATACTGGTCAGTATATAATATTTGCAACCGAGGTGTCATAATTTATTAGTCCGCCACTGTTTGAAATACAATATTTATTATATCAAACATCTGACGCACGTTTTAATTAGGTTACGGTCAAAATACAGTGTTATATTTAGGTGAATTACTCGCTCTTATCCAATCAGGTGCCATGAATACTAATGATAATAATAAAACTTTTTTTTTTATTATTTGGTGATCTAATATTTTTTTACACAATTATTATCATAATTTAATTTATTATTTTATTTAACATTATGTAATAATAATAATATGTATCGATAAGTACTAGCAAAAATATTGTAAGGTTTCAAAACACTTTCACACAGTAATCGTATAATGCATAAAACACAAATTAATGTTTTCAATGATATACATATTTCTGGGAATATATTGGTTAATATCTGTAACTCCTGTAGTGACCATCGTATGTCACATTTGAAATATTAATACTTGACTGAATTTAAATTTTAATGGATTTAAGCTTTGTACTATTCCATATGAGTCGTATATTGCGAGCCGGGTTTCATCTTTCGGCATCTTCAGGCGCTGTGTATACTGACCACATAAATATATCTCATTAGTTAACTCCATTAATTTTCATTGTTCCCAGAATTGACGATTTTACACCTCTTTAGTGTAGTATTTTTATTGTTTATAATTACTAATGATCTATTAGGTGTGGCAATTTATTAATGCTTATAGAGTGTAGTATAATTGATAAGGTATGGCTTTTTTACAAACACTTCAACTATTCATAATTTGTGTGTTATATATTTTTTATTGGATCCTTGACTTAACAGGTAGTGATACCAGATAATATTTATTATATTATCATAATGCCTAAGTCCCCCATAAAAAATCCTCCAATCGACAGAGTTGGGAATATAATGATATTATTGTAACTGTAAATGAGTCAAGACCATGATGCACAGCGAAACAAAGTAAAAGAAAGTTAGCGTTATCTGTTTCTGGGCGGACGAAGGGTCAAGAGTGGGTACGGTCAGTCGGTTACCTACCCTTGAGCCTCTTACGTCGCCTCTAAATACGATTTGCTACCTTTTTCGCGCCAAAGCGTGCATTTACAAATGTTGCTAGTAATTAATTATTACTTGTCAAGCAAAATATACTTATTGTCCCTGAATCAGTGTTTTTAATAAGTGGAAAAGTGTAAATCAACACCCTACGTAAACCCATACCCCTCAGTAGGTGATAGGTTTTTACCTACTTTATTGTATTGATTTATTATAATAAGTTAGAGTTATTAGTGTTCGTTTTCAGTGTGTCTTGAGTTTACGCAACGCCTGAAGATGCCGAAAGGCGAAACCCGGGTCGCAATAAACGACTCAAATAGAATAGAACAAAACTTCAAATCATTAGAATTCACATTTTAAAGTTTTCATCATTGAACAATATTCTCATCTGTTCTATCCTCACTTGATAATGCGCCATTTGTGAAATCAATACATCCTGGCCTTCTACACTTGTTTTTCTTACAATGAATGGTAAATACGGCTGGTAGAGAGTACAGAAACAGAATTATTTTATTTTACATGTTTTAACCAACTGCTGCCAATCCCAGAAAATCATGATTGAAAAATTGGGAATTTTTTCCCTTGCTGGACATTGTCAGTCTCTAAATGTATATGTAATCGTAGCAGAAATTTGTAATTTTAAAGAACGCATTTTTAAGAAGCCAAAAGTGTAAAACAATAATCACGTTGTTCCGATTTTGGCCGCTGCAGTTATCTCACCATATTGTTAGTCAACTCATAATTATTTCAGTTGGAAAATTCAAGGGCATAATATTGTATGTAGGACTTGCAATATAGTAGGTAAGTAAGTACCTGACAAATATTTATCAGAGGTAAATTATTGTATCTGTTACATACAATTTTTTACTTCCAGATTAATAGTGGACTTGCCATATTATAATGGTTATCTTCTTTTCTATGTATAATGGACAAACCATAGTTTACCACTTTATTAAATTGAAAACCCTATATTTATAATAATATAATATTCCAAAAAGTCAAAGTAACTGCGATGGATTACTTCTGAGCCACAGATATTTTTTTCGATTTTTTCTTTAATTTTTAAAAGTCATATTTAATGAAATATCAAAAGTTTGCATATGAGGCTTCTAATTCCAAAAAGCGAGAAAAAAATACGCATTTATACGCGACATAACCCTACGAAAAAAAATAAAGAGCGTCTCCCATGCTGTAGTATTTGGTAAAAACTTATTACAATGCCACGGAAAATTTGCCTTATGCGGAGTAAATTAAAAAATGAGGTACACATAGCGCTATGTCCAACTTTATTTTGCTTATATTTATTACATTTAAGAGTTTATCGGCTGAAACAAATTGCCATTTGGTTCTAATTTCGACATAGAATACAACGGATAAAATAATCTCACGTTAAAACAAATAATTGAAGCTTGAAGCATAAAAACGTTGTTTCACGAAAATATTGAATTGTGGACTTGTCGCTTTTTGTAATTAGACGCCTCATATGTTTTCTACTCTCATTACCATAATTTTGTTATTTTTTGATTCATTTATAAATGAAATCGGTTAAATATGACCGTTATTTTTGTCATTTGCGAAAATAATTGAGTTATTACACAGTCCGAGCAAGACCGCTAAAACGAAAATACGTATTTTTGTGTAAAATTTCAAAGACATTATAATTTATTTATAATTCTACACCTAATTCTTATGTATTATGGCGCTTTGGTTAATAATAGCTCTAATATCATAATATATTTTTTTAAATGATTTGCATTCGAAAGAAAAATCATTACATTCGAACGAAAGTTACGATAAAAAAATCCGTTTAGTTCGAACACAAAAAATGTTTTTTTTTTTAATTTGAACACTTGCATTAGTCACGTATTATGTACGAATAATTTTATTAGCATCTATCGAACAACCTTAAAACTATCAGGAGAAATTTTACGCAAACTGATAGGACCATTGTACTGATAATAAGTAATCTATTTATAAATAATTTGACACTTACTTAATTGTGTCAGATTTTTTGAATCACCAATAAATTTAATACCTATATATCATTGTAAATATAATTAATTAGATTGGTCCATGTGCAAGTAGGATCATTTTTTACTATGCATAAAAATTACCTAATGGTAACATTGATAACATTCCCATGCCTACAGATAGATACGTAATAGTCATGGTCTTAGTGATTTATTTATTTGTTTTTAACAATAATCCAGGAAATATATTTAGATATTTAATTAGTAATAATTGCCACCATCATTGGTACAATTCAAGGCGGCCTTAGCCTCCAGAGGCATAGTAGGAGATGGGCGAGTGGGGCAGCCGCCCCGAACTTCCGGGTGGGGGCGCAGAAACGGAGTTTCGTTGAACGTGTAAAAATATAAATGTACATTTTTGGTATATTATTATTGGTAATAATGTCAGATTCACCGATCAGCATAACGTTTTTCAATAGAAAATTAATAAATAATTGTGTGTAAATAACAAAATTAATGCTTCACAAACAGGAAGCCGCGAAATATTTAAAAAAAAAATTAAATACTTAATCTTATTTAAAACTATTGAAAATATTTTTTTCAAAATCCGCACATTAAAATAACACAGTTTATGGTTGTACACTTGTAAGACAGAAAAAATACTAACTAAGTCAGATCTGTATGCATTGTGAAATCGATATCAAAAGAATGAGAGTTTAACATAAACGTGCATTTAGTCAGTGGCGGCTCTAGCATCTTTTAGTAAGTGGGGTCAAATGGCGTGAAATATCTAATTAGTACCTACCTAATCAATATTAATCAAATCGTAGAAAATATATATTTTGTAGCTATTACTTCATCTTCATAATATGCCTCCTGCATTCGAAAGAATCTTATTGCTACAAGGAAAACAAAATAGTCTTTTCAAGGATACACTCGCCGTCAACCATGTTTTTTTGGTAAACCGTTCGGAGTTAAATGCTTTTTTTGTGTTGGTTAGTTCATACACAATAACTAAATCTGTTGGTGAGGTCCTAATCGTTTCACTTCTAGTTTGTCTTCAAATGTCAATGTACTGAACTTATATTTCAATAAATAAACCACCTCATTCATCATAATACCTTATATTATTTATCAAAATTATTTTACTAACGTGAAATTCAACTATCCACAACTAGTACTTTACAATTGATATTTAAGTAATACAAATTAATATTGATTTAATTAACTGAAATAGCACATACCCTTTGTTATTATTATTCAAGATATTATAAATTATTATAGTATGTATTAATAAATATATTTTAAAACTTAAGGAGATGGATAACATATTTGATCACTTACTGGCAACTGATAAACTAAGCCGGTGGGTCATAGGATATGAATTTACAGCCGACCAAAAAGATAACTTCATAATAATATATAATCATAATAATAATAATACGCCTACTTTTACTTATTCAGGACCAGGTATTTTCTACGGTGTCCCCGGTCCAGCATCGGTACATGTGGGTAAAATGTGCATCGTACGATGATCGCACGTGTGCAAAGCGGCCTACAGATGTACGTATTGTTCAGCTTCCTTATGAATTTTGAGAATCATAACTAGCAATCGCATATAGTATCTCATAATATAAACATTGCTTTGATTTCAAAGGGACCACCTAATTTGGACCCCAGAAGTATCGTTGTATTGTACTATGTAGGTAGAGCCAAAACTCATATAGAGCATTAGGGTTGGGCCAAGAAACAAGAATCAAGGATGGGCAAACGGTACAAATGTATACTTAATTAATTTATACAAAATCAATGTATTGTGGTAGGTATATTCATGTTATACAATCAATATATAACATGAATATTCAATTGAATATTGACTATAGAATGATGAGGGGACCGGGGTCTGTCCCTTTTGTACCTTAAGGAAGAGCCGCCCCTGCATTTAGTAATGGTACGCATCCCTCCACTCTGAGGATTCCACCCGCTACATGCTGTCATGAATCCGTAGATGTTAATTTTTCATCAAATTAATATCAGTGGGGTGTTTCCAGATCGTTGGAAATTTTGAGGATGAAAAATTAAAATATAATCCCAAAATAATCAAGCTATTGAAAGAACAATTCATCTTATACCTGCCTAATTACGATAAAAAATAATGGTTTAAATAATTATGGTTTTAAAAAAACGCCTGCAACGCAAATGACCTCTGTGTTTAAACGCTTTCGTATACTGTTTATTGGTTATTGTTTTGTCTGTTTATTGTATAATTGTTTAAAATTTATTATTTTAGTTTTCTGAATAGTGCTACGTTTACTATACTAATAAAAATTCTGAGATCTTTGAACTTTATCTTCAGTTTAAATTTGAATTACTTAAATTTACTAATGATACCAAACCGAAAGCATATGAACCTAATTTGTATTAGGAGTATAAGTAAAATGATGCATAAGGTACAAGTTTTGTATGACGAAAGAGCGCATTTTTTGTAACTATACCTGCTAGCCTCCCCCAAGAACAATTTTCCATATATCTCTATCCTCAACTCATTATCCTTTAGATGTCTGTACTTGCTAATTTTGCATCAGTGTTGTCATCGAAGTTTAGAGCTGCCAATTGACTTGAAACTAAATGTTTCCTCACATAAAAAATCACGTGACAAAATGGCGGCTCAGTTTTCTGCGGCTTATAATCGTGATTATTGTGCTAAAATTGTGAATCGAAGTGTTAAATTATGAAATTTTGAAAGATGTATTGTCACCCTTTGGAAATAGCTTCAAATAAAGCTAAGAAACGGTCAAGATGTCCAGAAAACAGGAAGAGAAATATGAGTAAAGTTTCGAGGTAAAAAAGGCATCATCAAAACTTTTTTTTGAACAATGTAGTTCTTAAATGTTCTTTGTTTTAAGGTACAGTCCTAATGAGTTTCCGATTGCGGCGACATGCAATCACAACCAAAAGTCATTAAAAAGTGCCAATTTAAGGATGAGTGATTTATTAAATATCCACAAGTGCTTTTATTAATATTATTTACTATTACTATTTTAATTATCTCGTTAAATTACACCTCAGAATAAGGGCCGCTTATTGGAGCTCCGCTGGCTTAAATGTATTTTATTCTGTTATTACTAATATTATTTAATATTACTATTTAAAATATGTCAAATTACACACTCAGAAAAAGGCCTCTTATTTGAACGCCGCTGGTTTAAAATTATTTTATTGCTTCATTCCGTAATTATTAATATTATTAAATATTACTATTTTAATTATCTTGTTAAATTACACACTCAGAAAAAGACCTCTTATTTATTCAAGTTACAATGTTTGTCTTTGAGTTTTTTACAACAAAAAACATGACTGACAAGTTAAAAACTCAGAAGCAAACATGGCTTTCTTTCAAGTAGTCAAAAGCAAAGTCAGATGGGTGAGAAGCAAATGCAGCCTTCTTGAAATTTATTAATAATATATCTTAGTAGTGTAATAAAATTAATGAGTTCTAAAGGTTAAATTGTCTTTGAAACACAATAATATTGTGAATATTATTCTACTATAATGTATAGCTCACATAAACTAAATTAAATTGTAAGGCTTTTCATCAGTTTTTTACGTTGTTCTCAAAACTACTTCCGTCGTAGAAAGCTGCCTTTGCTTTTAGGCACCTCATATATTATAATATATCACGAATTGATATAGGTACTACAATATTTTTCAATTAAATAAATTAAGCCTGCAGCAAAAAATCCTTTTTGATAATCAAAACAGCCGATGAATTATTTAAAAAAAAGAATGGAAGCGAAGTTGCTTTCCTTATTATCTTACATAGGTACTAAAAATGTAAAATAAACGGTAAACAACATTAATCAAACGAAAACACTAGTGGACTTTAAAAACAATAAAAGATTGTTTTTTACAATGCCGGAAAAAATATTTTATCTCGTAAAACTCTACGTCTAGTTAGCGTTTCGAATAAAAAAATCATAGTTCAAGTGGCGTTCAAATACGCTGCACTCCTAATATGCTTTTTTGTTTGCATTTTTTTTGTTGAGTTGTCTATGATAAATAACTCACGAATCTGTATTATGGCAATCCCCTTTTTTTCAATGCGTTTGATGTTAGAACAACATGTATCGAATTATTAAACCTAAATGCCATTATTTCTAACAATGCAAAACAAGACACGTTGTTCCTTTTTTTGTTAACATTATAATATTATATAATATTATTAACTTCACTTTGACCCCGTCATTGTCATTGTCATCATTATCGTTAGCCAGGGCGATGCACAACCGAATGAAGACATTCCCGAGCTTCGTATAATCATCACGTTCTTTATTTTTTCTGTCAAGTATTGAACGTTGATTGCCTCTTATGTTGTGATGATATTATGCTGCAAGTCGCGTACTATCATGTGACGTCACAGTAAGCTGCTGTTAAGAGAAAAAAAAATGTAATGTCGTTTTTCTTCGTGTTTAAAATGTTATCAGACTGATGCTCTCATCTCGTAGCACATTTTAAACCTTTAAACGAACATTGTCATTGGAGATAACAATAAAGTATTAAATTATATCCATTGTCAAGAAAAATATCTTTGCACTGTAGGTACATAGTATTAACTTTTGTGATTAAACTGTGTGTATGCATTTAGTAAGATTAACGTCATATAAACAATGCAAATCATGTGGTCGTTTTAATTATTATGTGTGAACTGTAACGAATTTTCTATGGAATAAATTAAAATGTATTTTATTGAATTATGCAATGCGACTCATGCAATTTTGCTTCGTCAGATTTCTGAATAAATTTTGAATTCGTCAGATAATTCGTCAAATGAATAATGTTAGTGTTTTATTTTTAACCACGGTTTTCGTTATTTTTTAGAATTTTAGCGTTTAACTCTAAATAAACTTATTAAAATAAAATGATCACCGTAAGTAAATAAGTGTTTGAGTGCATATATTTTAATAATTTGTGGGCACTGGTTGATATCTCGCCCCTGAAAAAAACCTCTTATTTATATTATGTTTTTAATATGATTCCGATCGAAAACATGGATCTACATATATTAGGTTGGACAAATAGTTCCATACATTAATTTATTATTTATTTTTTAATGTTATTCTAACCTTCGCTTTGTCGAGGCACATGTGTTCCGCTTATAAACAAAAAAAGTTTTTTTGAATTAGGCAATTATAGTGTTTTATAGCATTGATTAATACTATTAATGATTTTTTTAGATTCATTACATTAAAGAGAAAATCGGACGTTTAAAAATACTATTTATTATAGAATGTGAAATAAACGTAATTTATATAAGGGGAATTGAGAACATATTATTAAATAAAAATGAAATACAGTTTAATATTCATCACCCACAGTCTCTCTACTATAACTGCGCTAGATGAGCCGAAAGTTCGATAGTTTTGACCAGAGGGTTGGAGCGGACCCTTTTTTGAGTTGCTCCACTCTAGTTCCGCTCCGGGACCCAATAGGTACTTTCTCTAGCTCCGGGACTCAGGGTCTGCTCCGCTCCGGGTAAAAAGTTTTAATATGTATACAAATCAGTAGTTTTGAAATAAGGATTATTAATCGTCCTATTCATTATTAATTATATTAAACAAAATTGCTGACAGCAAAATAAATAGTCTTTGATTATCTGCCTCGTCTGTCAAAAAAAGTGAGATTATTTATCACTCGGCAGTGTTGCCGTATTTCAAAATAATTCCAGTGTTGCAAAGTGTCAAAGATAATACTTTCATTAGATTTTAGGACGAAAATGTGATAGTAAAAACAAGTATCCGGAGCAGTGGAGCACTACAAATTTTCAGTGCTCCGGGAAAACCCCCATTGCTCCACTGCTCCGTGCTCTTGGCCGATCGAGAGAAATCGTGCAGTTGGAAATAGTATCGGGAACAATACTTATATTCGCCATGTTATCTTGCACACTAGAAGAAAATTTCAAGGTTAAATAATTGTTCTACTATAACTGTGACTTTTAGCTGTTTTCATTTAGTCAAATTATTTTATAAAATCTCAGATGTGAATTCTAATTGAGACTCGCAGATGATCATTAGTTAGCCTATAAGACATCTTTTTATAACACGCATGGCAGAAAACGTACTTGTTCGCAAATGTATTATATTATTGTAATTTAAATAAATATATGTATTAAATTTTTAGTTGGTATGGTACCCATGCCAGTTATGACTTCTTTTAAAAGGTTCATAAACATTCATATGCCGTTGTTTGTTTAAGAATATCCATAAGCCATATTATAAATTCAGTTTGCAATTTTTTTATAATAACATCATATTTTAGTTACAGATTTGCCACATACAATTTGGTTTTGATTTTCTTAAATCATTCTATTCGTGTACAGATTATTATAAAAATAATTCAACGTACGGGCCGCGTGTTACGTCAGTATGATAAAACATCCATGGACTGTAAAAAAGACAATGGCCAATAAGTGACATTAGACCGTCATAAAAACGTCAACAAATTGACGGAAAATTTATTATTTCGCTAACCAATTATGCGTATTTCGACGGTAGTTGACACAATGCAAATATTATCTCTCTATACACAAAAAAAAAACTGGTTAGTACCTATTTTATGTACACGTAATTCATTAAACTGATATACGTCTTACAATCACGACATGACGATAAAATTGTACCTAGAATCATGACGTTTTTACTAATAAAATTGCTAATTTTATTAATATTATGTTGGTACCTAGATATCAAAAAATTGTCGATATCTGAAATATGTCATAATAATATAGGGAAATTAATTGACATCAGTTTTTTTATAAAGTATCGTCAGACATGACGACAATCACGACATGACGATAAAATTGTATCTAGAATCATGACGTTTTTACTAAGAAAATTTCGTATGTAATTGTTGCTAATTTTATTAAAATTATGTAGGTACCTAAGTATCATAAAATTGTGGATATCTGAAATGTCATAATAATATAGGGAAATGAATTGACGTCAGTTTTTTTTTATAAAGTGTCGTCAGAACCACATAATAAATACTATTTACTATAATATACTACGAACTTTTTATATTACAATATTTAATAATTTTACTATTAATGGTCGATTGGGTAACTATAAAATTTATTTTCTTCATTGGCAACATTGATTGGATTGTTCATACATAGAACATATTTATTTCATGTTTTTAACGTCTTGAATTGGTTACTTACTTCGCTCTGTTATCAATTATTGTGGGTTTACGTGATTGTTCATTAAAATAAAGATTTTGTGTTTTATAAAGTATTTTTATCCCCATAAGGTTCTGGAAAAACAAAACTGTACCACAAGTTTTAATTTGGCTACAAATTAATATCTAATAATTCAAAATTACGTGAAGCTAATTTAACTATTAGACTTAGTAAAAATTATTGTTAACATCTTTTTTCATCATTACAGAGTATATAGATAAAAGTTTTTCTTCAACATCTTTAGTGATCAGTTAGTAGATACTTATTGCTAAACTTTTAAATATATATTACTTTATTCTTCTCACTTCTACACGTTTTCTAGAAAATTGTACAAAACTCCTACATACAAACGGAATCCCCATGAACATCCTTCTCAATTGACTGGCAACACTCCTTTCGCTATTGTGGCACTGAAGGCACCGTAGCACTCATAAATTCGTGCAAATATCGAGGGCATCCAACGTTTGCTTTATTATTAATATACGACATGTCCAAAGGATAAAACAGCGCCGATGATACAAACGGACACCTATAATACTAATAACTGTGACAGTTGAGCCACGCGCAATTGATAACCACTTGTAATAACTTTTAGGTGAACACCCTTAGTTATATCTGCAGATCAGACGTTTACAGCTAGACTCAAAGTGAGGAACATCTGGCTATGGGGAATGTATTTTATGTTGAAAATGTACCTCTAATCAGTTTTTATGTGTGTGTGCCTGATTCTTCACCACGACTTTGTCAAGTATCCGCAAGGGACAAATAAATAGGTATACATTCTGTCAATTACCTAATGTAAATTTTTTGAACTATTTTTTAAAAAAGTGGTTTAAAGTATTTTAAAAAAGTATTTTAATTGTCAGTATGAATATATGTAATTATATTTTGCATATGAGTCGAGTGTCATAATATTAAAGCATATATTCTTCTTCCACCCTGTCACGTCCCAACATTGGAGCATAGGGCAAGCACAAGTTGGCGCCACTTCCCTCGGTCCATCGCCAACTCTTGCGCCTCCCGCCATGTCAGACCTGCAGCACGTAGGTTACTCTTGTCGCACCGCTGCAGGGTGAGGGAGGGCCGGCCACAGCTACGGAACCCTTGAGGCTGTGCCACAAGGGTACGAAGTGCCGCACTCTTTGGCGGCATCCGGAATACGTGTCCCAGCCACGTAAAGCGTCTCTTCGTGATAGCTTCAATCAGCGAAGGCTGTTTTGTCTGCTCACGAACTCGGGTGTTTGTAACGCGGTCGTACCAATGTATTCCTAAGATTCGGCGGAGACATCAAGCATCAGGCATCAAGACAGACAAGCATATAAAAACGGTCTTAATCATTATTAAATTATATGAAATAATTATTACATTGTATTGTGTTCAATTTTGATTACATAGCGTATAAGACCTTAAAAACTCTCAAATACAAAAGGTAAATAGGTACTATATTCGGAAACCTTCATTATATCTTTACTTCCGCATTATTCAACTTTTAAAACACATTGAAAAGAATTATCTATCAAATTGCATAGTAGGTATTGTTTTTAAATTATAATTACTTCCTTCGCACATTTATTTACATGTTGTAATATATTTATGTAAAAAAACCCTTTTTCAACAAGAAACGTCATGAATATATTACCTAATGTTACACGTATGATTCATTTGACTTACTATCTATTGTTAAGGTTAATTGTTAATTATTTTATGTGTGAATTTATGATACAATTCGAATAAACGCAAATTATTATATCTAGGTACTTACATAAAAACAAAGTGAATAGTTTTGTTAGTCGTCTAAACCAGTACCTCACAAACTGGGGGCGCGGCCTCTTAAGGGGGCCTGGAGCTCCTGCCAGGGAGCCGCGAATTTATTCAATATTTGAAAAAAAAATCATAATAATTACAAGATAAAAATAACTTTTTATATACAACGTTTTTAAATTCTGTTGAATCTGACATGTCATATTGATTTCCATAGTAACGCACGTATATATTAATAATTTAGTTGCTAGGACCCCAGACCCCTAGCAACCAATAATGGTGTCGAAATAAGTTTTCATACAAAACAGAATTAACTGAAAATGAATTCAATTCTACTTAAAGATGGCTAAAATTATTTAAAAAAAAAAAAATGAATTGGCATCGTGTTCTGATAATATATTCTAAAAGTTTCAAATGTCTAGCTAGTCAGAAAGTTAGTTAAAAATCGATTGCAAGATTTGTACCGGACAAATAAGAATACGAACTAAGAAAAAGTTGTAAAAATGTGATGACTGAACGATACTTGATACAAATCAGTCAAAATCTCGAGGTCTAATTTTCACGCGATCACAATACTTAATCTGATATGGATAAATAATGTACTAACATTTATAAATTTAGATTTTTCGGTTAAAAAAATATTATACAAATTTATATTGACTTAATTGCGACAACATACCTATGCGAAACAGCATTTTCATCACTACTGATAACATGTCAAAATAAATACATGTCGTCTCTTTCGCGGTGACTTTGGAGCAAACCCTGCGAACTTTCATTTCAAAAATTGTACCTGTTGACTTGAATTGATTTATTATAACGTAAAAAATATGCAATCACTCCCTTCTCATTAAATTGTGTTTGTAAGCTGTAGCTGTAATAAATTTTAAGTTAATTTTTGCTTGACAAGCTAGTAAATGTGTTATATTATTTTTAATAAAAATGTACCTATAATAATAATTAATGGTAAATAAAGTACTGTTTGTTACTAAAGACTACAAATTTTAAAGAGCGGAGCCTTGGACTTTTATTTTCTGATTTCGGGGGCCGTGGTATGAAAAATTTGAGAAGCACTGGTCTAAACGTTAACCTCTGATTGGTGATTAGCTAAATGTCTACATTTTGGTGTTTCTAATTGTGACGTAAATTAACTATTGTTGAAGAGTCGGATTTCCTTTTCGGCAGGCCTGTCTAACAAAAAACGAATGCTATAAAATATTCTTTTGTTTGCTTTTTTTTGTAAATCGGAAGCATTCTGACAATTTATCCTATCTGATAATTTTTCATGGATAAATTACTAATCGTTGCGATTGGTCGTATGTGCTCAATAATCTTCTGGCAAGCTACATCGATTCGATCAGAATCACTTTTTTTTACGTAGATTAAAAGAAGAGTTTTCAATAATGTGTTTTAATAATACTACTACTACTAATAGATACTTCGCCTTGTCACGCCCCTGCTTTGGGGTTAGGGTTACAAGTTCACGCCACTTCCCTCGGTCCAATGCCAACTCACGCGCCTCTCGTCAGACCTGCAGCGTGTAGGTCAGTTTTAATGCAATACAATAATTTAATAAATTCAATGCAAAAAAAAAATACTTGGTGAATCTGTAGATACGTAGGTCGTAAATTGCCGAAATCTCCATAATATATCACAAATAATTACTTAAGGCCATATCTCAGCTGGGGCACGGTCTAAAAAGATCGTGACTAGGCGATGCGCGGATTGTGTAAATGACGCGTGCCGAACGAAATATAATTTGTCATAAAAAGTCAACATGCATACATTTAATGTTCTGTTTATTGTTCTATTAGTAACAATAATAATACTTATATTCATTGACATGTTTTCTTTTTCAAATAAATGGGTAACGTTTTTTAGTCATCTTTACACGATTTAAAAAAATAATACCCCCGTCGCCATCACGAAACAAATTGACGTGTTCACAGCTCGACTTTTGCTCTCCGATTACCAGCGAGTCCATAATTTCATTGCACATATAGTTGAAAATTATTTGCCGTTTCACTGAAGTATGCTCTTAAGTATGTACGTACTCGAAATATGTATTTAAAAAATTAAGACAATTGCTATAAAGTATATAATATTATGTAATACAAAAAACACCTATAATGACCAAGTGGCTTTCGCGTTGGTTTATAATGTCATGGGTCCCAGGCTCGAATCGTGGGTCTGGTAAATACACATATTATTGTTTTTCAACTTGTGTTTGAAGTCAGAGTATGGACCTAAGGCATAAAGCCCACCAAAAAAGCGTTCGGTGCGCTCACTACTGAGTAGCCCCCCCCCCCCCCCCCCCCCCCACCCGCGCATTACCCTTCACCTATGTAATAAGGGGCTCAAGGAGCACAAAATAATTATTATTATCAGCGTCTCTCATAACAAAGCAATAAAAATAATATTAAATTTCTCGGGGCTTGTAATTAATATCGGATACGCAATAACTAAACAAAGAGTTCACTATTCTTAAATAGTGGCTTCTCGCCCGTCTATCGACGACGCTTCGAGGAGCGTGATTTTGCTTGCCGTGTTCAATGAATGGACTACGTTGTATTTTCGTTAATTCGTATCACAAAAACGGTGACTCATGGGGCAGGCGGGCACAATGCGTCGTCAAATCCAGTGTGCGCTAGCGTATTTGATTACGTTGTATTTTCGATGATTCACATAGAAAATGCGCGAGCGCCCCGCAAGCCTGCTTAAGTGGGCTTTATGCCTAATAGGTTGAGCAAGTGACTAAAATTTATTTTCGGTAAAAACAAAATATTTGTTAATATAAACCTTCACGCTATGGAGGCCCATATTTAAAAACAATATGACGTGTACTTGCCAGGCCCAGGATTTGAACCTGGGACACACGACGTGATAGGCCGACGCTTAAGCTGCGTGGCCATTATAGCTTAGTTGAATTATATTTATTAATCTGTTCTGTGGTTGAACACGGTCAATATAATTATTTTGGGACAGTCTAGGGAACAAAAAAATTAATTGAATATTTTACGGACCGTCCATGAAATACGCCCGTTTTCGTTCGGCAAAATAATCAGATTGGGGGAGCCGTAGTCAGTCATTTTTTTGCCCCAGGCGTTAATCACATTATAAAAAATAACACTAAAAATTTAATCAAGTATTATCATATGCCAGTTACGTAAAACGCCTTGGGAAGGCAGCGTTTTTAAGTTCATGGTCAATTATGTCAGGGTCCTTATCGAAACAACTCTGCCATAGTGATTTTATTGAGGCGTGGAGATTTATTGCTTTTATTTTTTTTTTCAATTATTACAAAAACATAAATACAGTTCAGTATATTCTGAAGATATTATGTTCTTATCAGTATGAAGCTGTCATTTTTAATCCGGTTTAATTGGAAGTTTATGCAAATTAAAATAATATTTTTAAAAAAGTTTAAAGGCCTAAAGAGGCTTTAATTTTTTTTTCATTGATTGAAGATACATACTTACAAAGATAATTATTATTAAAGTATCGTATGTGCCAGTAAGATAATTCAGCGATAACTGAATTGCCATTCATGATTATTTTAATAAACGTGTACATATAATGCCGTGCACACACCTGCGAGTATCATCCAAACCGAGCAAGTAAAGTCGCATTTAGACCAAGCGAGAGAATGTTTGCTCTTCCCCCACTCCAGCGAAACTCTTATGCTCCCTCAACAAAAAGCGTTTAATTTCGCTGGAGTGGGGGAAGAACAAACATTCGCTGGCTTGGTCTAAATGCGGTGTAAAGCGTCAATTACATTTAGCTACGTAACGAGCTGTTTGTTGGCGAATTTAAAAGCGGGCGATTCAGCTACTGTGATTGTGATGATAACACACAAAACTTTCCATCCGCTGAGAAGCCACAAGCCGGCGACTATTTTGACAGATCGTAGTTTGTTTTTTTACCGGTAGGTTGCTACTGCGCAAACGCAGTATGCCCACACACTAGGCGACTTTACAGACATTGTAATTCGCCAATAAGTAGCTCGTAAAGTAGCTCAATGTAATAGACGCATTACACAGCAAAATTTGCAGCGCGTTTATATGTGTAGACGGTGCCACGAACATTCACTGTGCCAACGTCAAAATACTTCGTGGCAAACCTCTCCCTTGTCGGTTTTTTGATTAAAACAAAAGGATATATATATATAGCAGTGATATTCTACTTGCGTGAGGAAAAACATTTCGTATGAATCACTTGTAATCAGGGCTTCGAACTAGAACTGAACCGAAAACCGAAAAACCGTTAATTTGGTCGGATCAAAATTCGGAACCAAAATATCGATTTTTTTCGATTCTGTACATGTTCAAACACGCGCATTAACATATTATCTTATTTGTATTAACATATATTTTTAATACAAATAAGAACATTTAAAAATTAATCGCTCGGAGCTAACCGAAAACTGGAAAACCGTTATTATTATCGGAACGAATACCGGAAACTTAAAAACAACGGTTCGAAGCCCTCCTTGTAATGCCGCGTTACTACCGTTTACATGGTACAACTTTTCGTATATATAAAAATAATATATAATAAGTATTACCAAAGATTGAAAGGTCAGTACGCGGTATTTTCTACCACATATATATCATTTTCCCATGAAATATCTCATATATGTACCGGACATCTCATAACTAAAATAATATTAGCATTAAACATTAATAATATTGGATATTTTAATGACAAGCAATATTTTTCTTAGTTCGTTTTCAACTTATTACAAAAAAAATACATAGATGCGTGTTTCAGATAGCAAAAAATATACAAACAATGGGCGTAAATAAATAATCTAGTGAGTCATGATTCATGATTTGTTAATTTATGTAAAAAAAATCATAATAGCATAGGTCCCTTTAATTATTTGATTTTACATGATAAGTATTGCTTACCCGGAACTATTGCAGTAAAACAAAGTAATAAATACAATACCGCTTATGTGCAAAACGCGTCAATATTTAATAAAATAATATAATTTTAAATATATTCAAAATCGCCTTCTACACATATTTGGTAACTGTTACTTTTAACACGGTTAACACTTCGTTAGCAAAATCAAAATCAATCAATTAGCGTTACCATAGAGTGTGTTATTTTTGTGTCGTTCTAAATAAATTTAACACTTAACCCGCCTCTACCCATTCATTATGTAAGTGCGTATATATTTGTTATTTTTAAATATTATATATAATATATATATCATAATTATCATCATCATCAGCCTGAATCTATCCACTGCTGGATGAAGACCTCTTCAAGCTGCTTCCACTTCTCTCGGTCCTGTTCATTGCGTTGCCACGTACTTCCTCAAAACTTTATCATTTCATCAATCCAGCGGCCTCTAGGTCTACCTTGCGGACGTTTTGTACTTCTTGGATACCACTGGATGACTCGATTTGTCCAACGATTGTCTCTTCTTCGAGCTATGTGTCCAGCCGATCTCCATTTAAGGCTTTAAATAAACTCTATTACATCGCAACCCCTTGTCTGCTTCATTATCCACTCATTGATTGATGTAGCTTTTCACCTGTTCGAACTGAGTACCATTGATGAGGATCTCTTTATGGCCCGCAAAGCAGTTGAACATGACTTTCGTCTTTGTTACATTTATTTTCAAACCTACTTTGTTGCTTACTTCAGCGAGTTCCTGCATTCTGCTTTGGAGGTCTTCTGAGTCTTGCGAGAAAATTACTATGTCATCGGCAAAGCGCAGATGACTCAGGTATTCTCCATTTATGGGGATCCCTTTGTCATTTCAGTCAGGTTGCCTGAATAAGTCTTCAAGGGTAGCTGTAAATAGTTTAGATGAGATTGTATCATTATATTTATTATTATGTATATTATTATATATTAAGTCGAATTTTTAACGCACTAAGGTACCTAGCGAAAAATATGACACTTGTAATTTGGGATAATTTGTCGATAATGTAATTTTAATAATAATACTATCAACCGAAGGTACTTGGTGGAATTTAAATTCTAATGAATTAAAGTTTTGTACTATTCCATTTGAGTCGTTTTTTTGCGACCCGGGTTTTGCCTTTCGGCATCTTCGGGCACTATGTACACTCACCAAAAGGCAAACACACACTGACCTAGTCAGACCAGTGCCAGACTTAAATCCATTGATTAGATAATGTAATTGATTATTGCGTAAATAAAAAATTAAAGATATACCTACTTACATTTAATTACAGGGTTCGAAATGGACAGGAGCGCACTGAAGCGCCGATCTGGGTCATACAATTCCTAAAACTATCGCTCCATCTCGTGGAAAAAATATTTGACCCTCTGAGCTAGATAGGCTACAAAATATTTAAAAAATCTAACACACTTATTTTTGTAAAATATAAATAAAATTGGATACTTAACTATGTTAATATTTTCGTAAATTTATTGAGCGCTATGGTTCGTAAAAAATTCCATTTCAAGCGCTGTGTTTTATTATTTCAAATGGTTATGTTTATTATTATTAATGTTTTAATGTATGTTATATTTACTTTAAAAACATATTTTTTTTTCAATAAAAATATCTATATCAAATCGAGCTTCAATATTGTGACTATACCCACTAAAATTAGATCAAATGTTGGCTTATTTTTGTCGACCACAATATTTGCTCAAAATATTATTTTAAAAATATATTACTGTAGCTTTGAATATATTAAGATTGTATCATGAGTCATCTATCACTATCTGGAAGAAGGGTCTATAAGCTGAAACAGCAGAATTAACACAAAAAACTTTGTTGTTAAAGTAAGGTTTATTGTAAAATTATTATTAAAATTGCCACAAATTAAAAAAAATCTAATACAAGATTCTGACTGTATTTTCTAGAAATAATAAATAATTACAACAAATAAAATTACATAATATTTTTTTAATTATTAATATATCGTGTTCCTGGACATTTTATTTTTGATCTCTGACCCGTATTACTGTCAGTGGTACCTGTAGTGTGTTTTTTTTACCTGAAAAATGATATTGACTATACAAACGTCAGTGGTGAGCACCTGTGATATTAATTTATACAATTCTCACGACCTCTATGTTAGCTTACCTTAATAATTACTCATTACGTTGCTATAAGAAGGTGTGGCATAGAAGCTATACAGAGAGACACAGAAAGAATTAAAAATTATACAATAATATAACATTAAATTCAACCAATTTAGTTTTTAGTTAATAGTAATGTCAACTATGACATGTGAATATCGACATAACTATTGTAGGTATTTTAATTATGTTATGTAATTATGTATTTAACCTTGTGGTGGAATCCATAGGTCGCGAAACCAACGTAAGAGAATGGGTAGATAATAGTACAGCGCAGATGTGCGCTTATGCTGACGACATAGTAATTACAAGCAGATCCAAACAGAGGATGATCGATCATGGTAGCACTATGAAAATAAAAGCTGAAAACGCTGGGCTGCAAATAAACCAGTCAAAAACTAAGTATATGGTCAGCACACGCAATCAGGTACCGCTGCAGAATGCAGACATATGACAGCATGCATATGAAGGGGTGGACAAGTTCACGTATCTCGGATCCAGCATAAATACCCAAAATAAGACAGCAGAGGAAATAAAAATCCGTCTTATCTCCGGGATTTAATGCTGGCATGCATGCAAGCGACTGGTGGGGTCGAAAATTCTAGGCCGAAGAAGTAAACTTCTAATATATAAAACAATAATTATAAGGCCAGTGGTCACTTATGGCTGTGAGACTTGGTGCTTAACTCAAAATGAGGAAAATAAATTAGCTGTATTCGTGCGCAAAACACTCCGAAAAATCTTTGGACCTACGTTGGAAAACGGTAACTACAGAATAAAAATGAGCTACGAGTTGGAAGAGCTGATTGAACAACAAATAATCATAAGGTACTGTGAGACTACGATGAGCGGGACATGTGAAGAGAATGCCTGAAGTTAGAGCGAGAAGGATTATGACGAAGTGGCTACCTCAATGGAAGAGATCCAGAGGCCGACCGAGAAGGAGATGGGCTGACGCCGTAGAAGAGGACTGGCTTCATATAGGAAGACCTGATAACTGGAGAAGTGTGACGAGAGACAAGAGTGAGTGGAGAGAGGTTGTGGAGGAGGCCAAATCCCACCCCGGGATGTAGCGCCGTGGAGGAAGATTTTAATCATGTTAATATGAATATTATATTTTTACACCAATAATCGACAGTTATCAGTGTTATCACCATTAAACAACTTGATTGAAATTTGTGTTAACGTGGTAAAAATAACGACGTATGTTCATGAACTGCCAATTCTTAGTGGAAAAACTTCTAGATTCTAGATTCTACATTCTAGATTATATATGCTAGATTCATCGCATTTCACAACGTGGACGACCCGACCCATCTGGCTTATGGCGTTTTTATTAACATTTTTTGATGCCTTTAACAGTTTTAAATGTGCTGAAAATAAGCTAGAGTTTTAGTTTATTTCTTCAGAAATTTAATAAAAGTAGGTCGTCACTTGAAAAATAAAACAACACAATGAAACAATATGAACATATTTGGCGTTATAGTGATAATATAATGGTATCAGATATTATAATTTAATGTGTGCTTAGACATCTGGCATCGGATTGACGATTATCGGAGATTCTACTCTCTGGTATTACCTAATTATTACTTATCGTAGGTTGTTAGATTAATTAGTTATTTTTTGTTAATTTTGAATCGTCTTTCTGGGAAAATGTGGCGTGATTTTTATGATGACGTATGCCCATTTTTCAATGTATGTACTTTTTTCGATCAGAAAAAAAAGTATTGAAAATTGATTTTCTAAAAAATATAGCGTTTTTCCTGCCAAAAAGCTTGTTTTCGTACCCCGTCTGGCATATTTTTGTCAACGACAGTAGTGATTGCTTTCACGGTCAAGCATGGCCCCCACGTTCTGAAGTGGGCCCCCAGGCTAGGATCTTTGGCGGTGCCCCCTACCTATCGCTTATTCGACTTATAAATAAGAACTCTGCCATTCTGGGTAGTGTTGACCTGTGTGTCCCTGATAACTATCTTAGAAATAGAGTCCATCAGTTGTTTATTCTCCCAAGGTGTAGAACCAACCTGCCACTGGTAATGCCAATTGGGAGAGCGATAACTATGTTCAACGAAATTGCTTCGGGTGTTGATATATTCCACCTACGTGAGAATGAGTTTAGGTGGATGTTGTTTTATAAATTCTCAAAATAGGGGGTGCTTAACTCATCCGGTGTACTTCCTTGTACCTATCTAATTTATCTACTGATATATCTTTTTTTTATGTAATACTGTTATATTTATATATCTTTGTTTCTAAATGTGATGTTGTGAACGTCTTAAACATATAATTTGTAATGTCCACAATATGTTAAAAAAAAAAAAAAATTAAATCGCTAAGAATAAAGGCAGTGTGACGCTCTACAGTAGCGTTTTCCAAATGGTGTACGCGGTAAAATTAATGTGTGTATTTTTTCTATTTTTATATGTATCTATATCCATTTGAATTATGGAGTTGTCGAATATTGATACACAATTATAAATTGTATCGTACGACCACATAATTTTCAATAATACCTAATATTATTGGAAGAAAAATAGCGCCGCAGACGACTACTTTTTTTACTATTAATGCAAATTTGTGACGTGTTTTTATCTCACTTATCTGGTCGACTCGCCTCGCTGGGCCCCTCCTGAGCCCGGGCCCCTAAGTTAGAGTCCTGTCAGCTTGTGGGGACCATGCGGTGAAGTTGAACACCCGGAATTTTGTCTAAAGCGTCAATTACATTGAGGTTCTTTACGAGCTGTTTGTTGGCGAATTTACAATCTGCATATAAAGTCGCCCAGTGTAATCATCGAATAAGCCAACAAGCAGGTTGTAAACACTCTAACGAGAAAAGTTGAAAGCCGGTCAACTTTACACGCTACACGCCGGCGTATGGGTCTACTGCGTCTGCGCAGTAGAGCGCAGTAGCAACCTCCCGGTAAAAAAACGAACTACGTTCTGTCAAAATAGTCGCTGGCTTGTGGCTTCTCAGCGAATGGAAAGTTTTGTGTGTAATCATCAAACCGCAGTAGCTGAATCGCCCGCTTTTAAATTCGCCAACAAACAGCTCGTAAAGAAGCTCAATGTAATTGACGCTTTAGACCTGAATACACTCGCCAGTGCAGAGAAAGCTACATTTACACTCATCAAGCTCACTCACCATTACAAGGTTCATCTTGTTCTTTTGGGAGATGTTAATTCCCAAGTAATAAAACCATGGTGCTCCCGAATGTTGAGTTACTCACCAATATGATTAGTGAGTACCTACTCTTCCTCGACACTTATATTATTTTACAAAATAAGTAGTAGTTATTCCACAAAATAATATATTGTTTCAACATAATTAAATGCTATCACAATGACTTCACTATTTTTAGGTTACCGTATATTTTTTATAGTACCTACGAAGTAAGGTGCAAAAAATTATATTGTGAAAAAATAATACATAATAAAATGATAAATGTGAATTTAAATACAGTCAAACTTTTACATTGTACCAACTTATGTCATGTTCTATCAAAGTGATTCATTTGACTTCATTAAAAAATACACATTCTTTCACGTGTTTTTAGGATGTATCTCAAAAAAAATCATAAAACAGCGCCGTCACGTTTTTTTGTCTTAATCATTTTTTTATTTAATATACGGTGTGCAGCGTTGAACCAAACGATTACCAGTCGCATACACTACCAATACGCCATTGCTGACAATCAATAACTTACGTAATCATTTAACCTGTATTTAAAACCAACATGTTATAATATAATATATCGAATCATAGCACCTTACGAAGACTGCAAGAAGCAACCGTATACTGAGCTTCGAGTGGGGTATAACTTTAATATCAACGAGGAGATGAGAACATAGACAATTTGAAAAACACTTCTGAGAAAATATATTATAACTTATAGAAAAAATTCTTTTTTGAAAAAAGTAAGACACCCGGTAGGAATCGAACCTGTATCTCTTAGGTTTACGCCCCGCCACGCATTATCCACTATGCTACGAGGTGACATACTAATTACGACAAATTTTAACTATTGCCCTTTTAATACCTGCTCATCAGCGCTCCTCTAAATCAAGCTACTATTGGCAATCGGTTTTTGTTTATTAAATAAAAGTAGGTACCAACTACTTCAATTACTAACCGACGTCGCGGATTTCTCTAATATTGTTTTGATGTAACCTACTTGAACTTGCTAATAATTTTTAATTAACTATTTGCGCAAACTTGTGCTTGCCCTATGCCTCAATGTTGGGACGTGACAGGGCGGAAGAAGAAGAAGAAGAAAAAGATTTATTTTATTCAACGAATAATTCACAAGATTTAAAAATGTACCATTCTAATTATTGAACATTCATAATTTTGAAAAACACTTCTGAGAAAATATATTATAACCAATAGAAAAAATCTTTTTTGAAAGAATAAACCAAATAACCTGTCATCACGCTAAGAGTGAAGAAGTGAGTTGGACCTGGCTCGGCCACGTGCCTGGTTTCCGGTGTCTTGGAAGGCCACTAAATACTATATTATAGAGTGTATACAAGCTACCAGATGCTGATATGACCTGCAATGACGTAAGAAGACAGAGATTCTTGGAGGCTCCGTGTGGTGTACATACGCTCCAACCAAAAGGCGGACATGGCCGAAGAAGAACGAAGAAATTTCAGAAGCATTACTGATAAATTATATGATTGCAATACCGAATGAAAATACTAATACTGGTGTTTCAGTATTTCCTATTGAATACCGGAATTAGAGAATTATCTACCAATATATAGGTATATATGTTACAGTGTGAAATTGCGTATTACATGAAATCGGCAAAATTTTGCCTAATTCATGAAAAATGCAAGCCCGTTGTTGCCTTATTCATGAATTAGGCAAAATATCTGCCGGCAGGGTATGGAATTCTTAAACTGTCAAAATCACGTTGAAAAAGTTAATTTAATACGGATGGTTTTATTAGTTATAATTGGACATAATATGATATTATTATTATTAGGTTAGGTTAGGTTTTGTAATTCTGAATCCAACTATATATAAGTACTTACATTATAATAAAATCTTTAAAATATTAATATTTTATAGCACGTGTCATTGCTAGTCTCCAAGGGCGTTGGAAGGCAACGGAAGTAAACCTTTGTATGCCAAGTAATATATTATTTTGTTTCCACTTTCAATACCGAATATATCGATATTAACTGATTTTTAAAACCGGTATTGCAATCCCTACATCCAATTAAAATCATTACAGTCAATAGTCATCCCAGCACAATAGCGATGATAAAAAGTACCTAGGTACGTATGTTTAGATGTCTTCTTTTCTTTCGACCATGTCCGATCCTAATATTAGGATCATATGGGCCACCACAGAGTGGAAGTTTTGTATTAACAGATTTTGTTTTTACGAGAAATGGATATCAGCCACTTGCTCAACTTATTAGGTCCATACTCTGACTACTGAATTTAAAACAATATGTGTACTTGCCAGACCGAGGATTCCAACCTGGGACCCACGACGCTATAGGCCGACGCTTATATAACGCGATAATAATTAGACAGTCTTAAATTTAATAATCTTCTTCAGCTTCATTTTCATATTATAATATCTTAAAGTTTCGTCTTAATAAAACCAAATATTCTTCAACATCTTCGTTCTTAGGTACTTCATTAAATATATTTTTAGAATAATTCTTTACAGTTTTTATTTATAACAGTAGGTATACTTAATATATATTTTTTAAATAAATTTCCTTACAAAAGTAGTGACAACATGACGTCTACTTGGCATAATATAATCAATTATGAATTCAAATATGCGTTGTAACTAAATACACATTTTGTGGTAACTATGTAAGTGGTTGATGATTAAGTTGGTACTTCTGGAAAACGGATTTTCCGTACGGGGATTTTTTATTTTGGATGAAAATTGCAATTAACATTGCCTGATGAAATCATCTTGAATGAATATAATATGCTGATAATAAATGTACTGTATTTAAACACTTGCTAGTTTATTTATGATAAGTACTGGTTTTAATGTATTCATAAAATGTTTTATGTATATTTTTTATTGTGTTTACGTCTTATATGAATAATAAGGAAATATTACAAGAAGATCACATAGATACACGTGTTCATTATACTATTCTTCTTATCTGATACGTCTAACCGCCTAAAGCTGACTCCTGCACTCTAACTGATCTTCCTGTCTCCTTCTCCAGCGATCACACCCTGTCCACAGTCTTCCCATATTGCATCTGCCTTCTATACCTTTAAATGTGAGGCACTTTATGTGTGCTTCTTCATGTGTAAATGTTGCATGGTAAACATTGGCATAATTGAGTTTTAATAAATCTCACGATATTATGTTAAACAGCGCTCAAAATGGAAAATTTTACGAACCGGGGCGCTCGAGATTATTACTTATCTAATTGTATGAGTATTTAATAAAAATAAGTGTGTTAGATTCTTTTTATTATATGATATTATATCCAGCTCAGACGGTCAAATTAATATTTCCACGAGACGGAGTGATACTTTTGGGGATTTTATGAATAGAAACGGCGCTCCGGTTCATCTCAAGCCCTGGTTAAAGAAATGCTTGTAGAGACATAGCGACGTCATCAAATGCCATCCTCACAGATTCAGTCAAAGATATTCGCAATTCTGCGCTGAAACATCTGTAGCTTATGGGAATCACTGACAGTTGTTCACTTTCTGATCCATGGCACAATTCACGTCTATATTTCTCAAAATGAGATGCCTCCTTAGCAATTAAAACCTGAAATTAGACCTCTTGAAACAACGTAAGGTTCGCTGTTATGTTCTCTCAATCTTTACTATGACGTGGAGGTATGGATAATAAGGCAGGAGATGTCCCGGATAGTTGAGGCTTTCGTGATGTGGCTGTATAAACGTATCCACAAAACTCCTTGGACAAACAAATTTTGACCTCAAACGAATACAAAAAGACAAAAAAGTTCCCGCGTAGTATTAAAACCAGAAAACTAAAATATCAGAAAAAAGGACATCATACTGCACTACGTTATCCCTGGAACGATCAACGGTAAACGTAGCAGTAGACGATGCCCCGTTTCGTGGTTTAGCACCTCTATAATTTGTAGGACTGCAGCTCCAATGATCTATTCTGGTAACAAATTATAGAAGGAAGGTCAGTCTGACGTCGGCCGACCTCCGATATGGGATGGCATTTAAGGAAGAATATAATTAGCATTCGAAATGGAAGATGTTATAAACCGGAGCGCTTGATAGTTTTCCAAAACCATTTATTTAATATTTGTGTATTATATAGAAATATAGGTACTCGCTAAGCTCAGACGATCAAGTTGAGTAACTATCTTTAAAATTGTGGCATACAAGATTAGGGCATAATATTGTAGTCGTCGCAAACTAATATCGAGGTTTACGTCATGTCATATTTTTCTTTTTTCTGTATGATTCCGACAAGTTTCGTTAAAAATTTAAAAAAAATATAGGTATATATAATTTTAATTAATTTTATTACTTTTTAAGGAATATTACAAGAATGCAATATTTAATTTTTCCACAAGACGGAGCAATAAACTCGGGGATTTCACGAGCAGACTGAAGCTGCGCTCCGGTGCGTTCCGGTGCGTTCCGGTTCATTTCGAGCGCTGAAGATAATAATAATATCCAAGTTAGTGTTATTGTTTCTGTGTGAATATATATAATGTAGTTTAGTAGCGAAGGGTAGAGGTAGGCTGTTAAAATCCGCCATAAATAGTGCCCTTTAAACTTTATTAGTCATACGTATTTGTTTTTATCGAACTAAGACTACAATTAATTACAGATGGTGTTAGTTAGTTTTTTAAAATCAATTAAGCCCTGCGTAAACCAAAACAAAATAATTTAGTATACTTTGGGCGTTACGACAAAATTATGCACACTTTTTCATTCAAACTTATCTGTTTTCGTTGGATAAAGAATACATATTACACATATTGTTGGTTCAATTTTTAAAAAATCATTGAGCCCTGCCTATACCAAAATATAAGAGATAAAAAAATATTAAAATGTATATAAAATATCCAAAGTTATGTAAGATTTAATTGCAAAATTTTAGATATTTTATAGATAGATGAGTATTTTTGACTATTATTTATTATGGCTTGATTTCGCAAGGTTTAATTACTGAAAATAAAAACAAACAAACACCGTGTGTAAATCGTAGTCCTATTTCAATGAAAACAAAAAAATGTATGCCAGACAAAGTTTAGTATGCACTACTTATGGCTGATCTTAACAGCCTACCTCCACCCTTCACCACCGATGTAGTTATCAGTTATAACTTATCAATTTATTATTTTAGTCAAAACAAAACAATTACTTCTTCATAAATAAAACAAAGATCAGGAAATCATTGTTGTGGATGTGATAAAACAAAACATAAAACGAATAAATAAAAACATAGTTTTCGTGACTTAAATTTCGATCTCCATAAGGTCAAGTCTAGAAGGCGTCTCCGGCGCCATTTTCAATTCAATAGGATTAAAATTAATATTACTTAACAATAATTGAACCAGTTTTTTTCTTTAACTAACTCTTCGCGCCGGCCTTTATGATTAAATCTGGCAGTGCTCGACACCTGTGGAAAAACTCAATTGGATTACGTAATCGCTTCACTGAACAGGTAATTCAGTTGTCGACAACGTGTGGCTCGCGTCCGGCATATCAAAATGAAAACTTCATTGCTGTCACTCAGTGTAAATAGTAAGAAAGTATTACATTCAATAATATAAGGTTAGCATGGGTTAAATAACATTGGGTTAAATTAATATATTACTACTACTAGGCCAACAGTGAGTTATCGTCACATGACTGCATGAAGATATTTGTACCCAATAGTCGGCAAAAATGTCTACAATAAACGAGAAAATTAAAGTCTAGTACCTATATAAGCATACTCATACCAATCGTTGTGATCGTAACAAATCAACTACCACTAATGCTAAGAAAAATGTTGCTTGCTTGCTTGGGTATTGGCATAAATTATGGGGCACCAGATAGTCTTATCTATCCCCGTTATATCAAGTAGTTGTCTTTAGGAGTGCCTTTCGGGTTTTTAATTCCTCTTCTTTTGTTTAATGGACCTCGGTGGCTCGTGACCGACCCGACACCCAATTTGTGGTCTGGATGGATGCATCTCTTGGTTAGTAAAAAAAGCTTCGAACATTCTCATTCCGTCCGTCGATTCCGGTTGGCTTCTACTTCTGCGCAGTTGATGGCAGCTTTCAAACATCTTCCGCCCTCTTGTTCAGGTATTCGTCTGGCTGATTTCAGGAGATATTTGGGAAAGTCGATTCCGTCGTACTCTTCTGTGATCGTCGTACTCTTCTGACCGTCATACTCTTCTGTGGCTTCGGTTGTTTCGCTTGGAGACATCGCCTCTAAGGCAGGCGAGATCTAAGGCTCGTCCATGACTGCGTGCAGAGCACGAGTTCAGGGTCTTGGCGATTGGATGATTGATCCAGTTCCCTCGAGTAGCAATTTATCTTTTTTGCTATGCCCTTGGTCTTTGTGATTTGGTATTTATTATTTTTTAATACCTAGTGTGGGTGGGTTCTGAGACTTGTACTTAGGTCAAGTGACAGACTGACCACCATCTTTTGTTGATTATATTATACTTGAGGGAAGTTCGATCTCCGGGTGACGCAATAGGGTCTCGATTGC
The DNA here is from genome assembly GCF_057557595.1 of Rhyacophila brunnea. Classification (NCBI taxonomy): domain Eukaryota; kingdom Metazoa; phylum Arthropoda; class Insecta; order Trichoptera; family Rhyacophilidae; genus Rhyacophila; species Rhyacophila brunnea. The sequence goes on along the minus strand of NW_028232816.1, from coordinate 8,157,216 downwards.
GGTCGCTGAAAGAGAGGGGATTGGTCTGTAAAGAAGCAGGGGATGTGGAAGTCTAGAGGTCTAACAGTGAAAAATGTGTCACCAGCTTTATTTATATTGAAATATCAACAGCTTGTACTTATCGTTTTTCGAAAAATTGTCACTTAACATTTTTTCTCCTGAGTCTCTTAATTAGTACTTACAACTTAATAAGTTAGGGTTATAAGTTGAACTTATAACCCTAACTCACGTGGTTACTAATAAATGTAAACGTGGTAAATTTAATGGACTGTGTGGCTGTGTAAGAATGGCGAAAATGTGGGATCACAGGCACTAACATTGATGTTGTCAAAACTTTGTTGGCAGTAAGAAACTCACTATGTACACTGGTTTAAATACTTTGAGTTATATTTTAATAATTACGTGATTGTTTTGTATATTCAAACTCATTGTATCAACACTGTAATTACAACATGTGTCGATGAAGGCGGGTTAAACATTTATTATTGCATTTACTGCTTGTAAGATACTAATTTTAACATTGTACTAAATAATTGGTTTGTTGTTACTTTTTAATGTTATTTTTGTACCAATCCGGAAGGCTTCAGTGTAAGTTTGAATATAATACCCCGTTTACACGTACACGGATCTACTGTTGACAGTTCGTATTATCGCGGCCATAACAAGAAAATGTGCGTGCAAACATGTATTATCTTACAATTGCAAGATTGCATGCATGTATTAAAAAAGTTCGGAAGCTTCTGAATTTTCATGCGACAGCTGAAAATTTTTCAATCTGCGTCTGCGCAGTAGAACGATAGAGGCGAACCTGCCGGCAAAAAAAACGATCAGTTTAGTAGTGAAAACGAACGAATTTTTCACTACTTGTCAAATAGTACGATAAAATGACAACATCGCGTCAGGCTCACTCTTGTAGAATGAGATTGGAAAGACAGCCAGTTCTTTTACGTATAAACAGTTATTTTCACGATAGTTTAAAATACACACTATTGCTGCCAGTAAATCCATGCACGTGTACAGGCGCTTTAAGGATTTAGCGCAAATATCATATAAAATAACATAATAACTCTGTAATATAATAATTATTGTCACTGATGATTGTACCTAAAATATTATAAAAGTGTATTAGTATTATGTTTCTCCTAATCGGAGCACATCATATTATTATGGTCATAGATTACGAGAAACTATCGATTGAAATTTGTCGAAAATTCTGCTACTATATTATATTCCAGTATGGACATGATTAAAAATACGCGGAATTCGAGCCCTCATTAATAACTTCAAAGAACGTACTCCACCGTCTAACTTATATAAAAAACAAAATGTAATATTTTTAATTTTATTTCCTACTTTGTGGCCACCTAAAACACTAAACACGGAAGTTTTCCATCACTAAGCTGAACGTAAAAAATATATATTCGTAGAAAATTACCTAGCATCATTCCGTTTTGACGGCAGATATTTACTCCGTATTCATTTAAACATAATTGTACATTGATTGATACATCCTATGCAAAGTATGACCAGATACATTATCTTCTCGAGTTCACATACAAAAAATACCAGGCAGGGACTTACGAATTTGAGAATAATACAAAGTATAATATTATGTTAGTCTCAAAGGGTACTGAAATATGCGTAATTTCTGAGCCTTTCAAAGTAATCTGATAGTTTTAATCCATAATCCTACAGTAACAGCCATAGCGAATTGGAAGACAAATTAAGACGTAATCATTACCGAAAATAAACCCTGACGGCTATAAATATTATACATGGAAACATGCTTTGCCTACTGATTCTCTGAATGCTTGTTGTCCAAATTCGAAAAAAAAATGCGGGGCGCGGCTTTACACGTCATTCCCGAAGCGCCGTTCGCGGCCGACTGGAGTCTCTCGCAGCCGCGCTACTTTTGTGACATAATTGTAAAAACAATACGAAGAATAATTATTCTACAAAAAAAATTAAGCCTAAAACGACTCGAACTTACATCTTTAATTTTCCAATTAAAGCTTAGGAAATCGGGAGCATCAGTCGTCTGTTTTCACAAGGTGCAGAATTAACATGCCATTAGTGATGCTAATTGGGAGGGTAATTTCCATGTTCATCAAATCGCTTCAGACTTGATATATTCTTCTTATGTGAGGGTGAGTTTAGGTGGATGCTGTTATATATTTTTTTAAGATAGGGTCTATCGTCTATCTACCTAGTTAACTCTGTATGCTTCAATGTATTTTTATTATTTATGATTTACTCGTATTAACCTGTATTTTTAGCTCGTATTCTTGTTTGTCCGGTGGTTGTTTATCCAGTATAAATCGTACAATCGGTTTTTAACTAACTTCCCGACTAGCTAGACATTTGAAACTTTTAGAATATATCAGAACACGATGCCAATGCATTTAAAAAAAATACTTTTAGCCATCTTTAAGTAGAATTGAATTCATTTTCAGTTAATCCTGTTTTGTATGAAAAGTTATTTCGGAATAAATCCGTTATCCAATCCACTATTATTGGTTGTTAATGGGGTGGTCCTAGCAACTAAATTTTTAATATATACGTGCGTTACTATGGAACTACTACTGGGTACTATATTTGTTTGTTTGTTGCAAAATAGCAAAAAAATGATTTGTTGCCTTATTTGTCCTAAATTATTAATACATAGAATTGTCAAGTTTATATGATTCAACAGAAAATTAAAAAACGTGGTATATAAAAAGTTCTTTTTATCTTGTAATTATTATTTCAATATTGTTAACACTTATTTTTTATGTAATGTCCACCAAAACTTCAACCTCAACCTGAATACTTTTCGTCTTCTTGGCCCATACTAAATATTGGTCCTCTGGATGAGTCAGATATGAAATATGCTTTTTCTAGACTATATCCGAAATCCTCAGTAGGTCCAGATGGCATTCCTCCATGGCTATTAAAAGGATGCAAAAAACTTTTAAGCGATCCTTTGTTGTATATTTTCAATCTATGTTTAAGTAAATCTACCTTCCCTGAATGTTGGAGCTTAACTCGTATACGACCGGTGTATAAAAATGGCTCGGTATCTGAAATAACTAACTTCCGACCAGTGGCTGTTCTCTCTGCACCGGTCAAACTATTTGAGTCCATTTTACATAAATATATATATACACATGTGGATGGTCAGCTGACTGACGCTCAACATGGTTTTCGATCTACTCGATCAACAGTTACCAACCTCATGGAGTACACTGAATACATATCTCGTTCACTAGACAATCATTGTCAAGTTGATGCAATTTATACGGATATGTCAAAGGCTTTCGATCGAGTTGATCATGATATTCTTTTAACTAAACTAAGTGCAGTAGGCGGATCTATTAATTTTGTAAATTTTTTCAAATCTTATTTTTCGCATCGTTGTCAATATGTCGAGTACGCTGGGTGTGCATCTGAAGTCTTTCAAACTCTTTCAGGTGTTCCCCAAGGATCAAATCTTGGACCAATTATGTTCCTCATATTTGTCAATGATATAGTTAAAGCCATGGATGGAGTAGAATTTTTACTTTTTGCGGATGATTTGAAATTATATGCACCAATTCGCAATGAGTTGGACTGTTGCATGTTACAGAGAAATCTCTGTTCAATTGAAAGTTGGTCAAAAAAGAATAAATTAGAATTTAATACTGAGAAATGCTTTTGTATTACTTTTTCTAGGTCAAGAACTCCGATTAAATACAATTATATTATGTCAAAAAATTCTTTAAAACGTCAATCTGAGGCGAAAGATCTTGGGATAATTTTTGATTCTTCATTATCCTTTCACTCGCATATAACTTCCACGGCTCTACGTGCGAGTAAGCTTCTAGGATTCATCATGCGACAATCCAAACCATTCAAGAATCCTAATGTATTACGTACACTCTACGTCTCATTAGTGCGTAGCATTCTTGAATATGGGTCGATTATCTGGTGTCCTTATGAGGTTTCCTATAAGCTTATTTTAGAACGCGTCCAGAAGAAATTTCTTCGATGTCTTTATTTTAAAACATTTAACTATTTTCCTTTCGATAATTCGTCAGATGATTATTTTCCGACTGCCTTTCTACAAGGCATGCTTACTTTTCACTCTCTTGAATCTCGTCGGTCTCTTCTGCTGTTGAAACACTTTTGCCTGTTATCGCGAGGGATGGTTTCCAATCCCGGTGTCCTAATGAATTTGAATTTCCATGCGCCTGTCAATTACCTACGTGGTCGCAGTCATGATTTATTCTGGATTGGAACCGTTTCCTCGCGTCAAGCCTATCAGGCACCATTAGCGAGGGGTGCAAGACTAGTAAATGCGCTCCCTAAAGACATAGACATTTTCAATGATGTACTTTGCATTTTATTTTTGAAACTGTATTTTTCTGTATAAAATTGTATATTTTCCGTTCTCAAAAATTATATTTTTCTGTATTAAATTATACTTAAGTATGTTTTGATTATATATTTTTTTTTTGTTATTATTATTGTTATTATATATATATATATATATATATATATATTTCTTTTTCTATATTCTCTTCTCTCTTGTGAGGGTAATGTTTGACTTATAATGTAAATCTCATGTTGTGTACGTCTTGAATTTAGATGTGTTATGTCCACAATGTTTTGTATTCTTAAATAAATAAATAAATAAAAAATAAATAATTTGAATTTGTATAAATACAATTTTTGCATTGCAATTTTTAATTACCTGATTGAAGGCTGGTAATAAAAAATCTTCAACATTCGTTTAATTTTCCGATATGTTGCAATAATTTACCGCTAGAGTTCATGACAGCATAATCTACAAAATATTATTGCAGTCTTTGAACGAATGAGTATTCGTGGTAAATATACAACCCAGCGCATATCCGCACACTGTACGCTAAACACGAAACAGTTTTTCCAATATTCATTTTTAGTTTTTTTTTTAAATCGGTGTATGTACTTATGTACGCGCGTTAGAAGTTATACTTCTTTGTCGTAACAAAACAAAAAAATGTAAGACACAATACAATTGTGATAAACAAATTTAATTTTGATAAACTAGATTCTTCAACTAGCTCTTAATTACCTTGTTAAAATACACACTCAAGAAAAAGGACCGCTTGTTGGAACGCCGTTGGTTTATTTCTATACACTTTAACTTATATTACTAAATTATATAATTATTTATCGTTTTTTTATTTTTTAAAGTAACAACAGCCACTATGGCGTTTAATAGTTTGTTTACGTAAGGAATTGCAAATGGCCGACAATAATAAATTCGCTGCCTAGCAATGGAACAATTCTAAACTATAATATTATACTGTATAATCGTGACTATTGCAGTATCATTCTGTGGCGTAATGGTTGTGCGTTCGGCTGATAACCGAACAATCGTTGGTTCGAATCCAATTGAGCGTGTTTTTTTTGTGTGAAAAAACAATTATGTGTTACATGTCACACGCCAAAAATACGCTCTGATCTGATTTTTAAAACGCGCCTAAAGAAGTATAACTTTAAAAAATTGATAATCAATCCAAAATTGAATATAGAGGAAATAAACTTACTGATACAATGTAAAGAAAAGCTCTTGATTATCACTATAATACATATAATAATTTGTGTTTATCGTTGTTTTACATTGAAAATGTGTCTTAATCTTGACTTAACTTATTCTAAGACAGTAATCGTACTAACAATTCAATGCGCAAAGATATCCATTAACTAAGTCTTGATTTCTCAATTCATATACTGTTTTAATTGTTTTTATTTTGAGATAATTATATGCGCTATCCCAATGCGTCCTTGCTTAACAACTTATGTTAGATAACGAACGAATAAGATGCTATCAACTGCCGTATTGTCGTCTTTCGAGTTAAACCCAATCTTGACCATCAAAAAAATGTTAATAGACACTAACCAAAGATGTCGAATAGAACCTTCTTGTATAGAAATGAAGCCAAAACGTATGAAGGTGATGAAAAACAACTACTAATTTTCATATAAACGAGATACTAACATTCTTTTTTTGCATAGGTAAAGTTTAAGTAAAGTTTTTTAATTTACTTGATAGAGGTAATGATCTTGTAATTATTCCAACCACAGTTTGAATTCCTGACAATGTTTCTATCTTTATTAAAATTCAGTATTGATTGGTAAAATAGTAGTTTTTTATAACTTAGAAGGTAATTACAATATATGGTAAGTACCTATACTGTTTACTGATATATTTAGGTGTTAATAAATCAAAAATTGTGCTAATTTTAATCTACATGGGTATTTTCAATATTTTAATATACCCAAGTAGGTACTTAAAATGTCACACATATCGTTGGAAAAAAACTAAACCAGTTTTATTTTGGTCAATGGAATCATTTTCCCATGGCTATCAGGTGAGCTAGTTTTTTTTGTATTATTGCTCTACTTTTGCTGAACAAAACGTAACATTTGACAGATGCACTTTTATTGATATGATAATAATTTAATTGTCTTTTGTGACATTAACAATGCATCTGACAGAATGATTATTCAGTTGCATAAAAACTATAAAACGACATTTTCAAAAACGCAGATGCAATTGCAAAATTGATCTTGCATAGATATGTTTATTTCAAAATGTGTTGTTTTGGCGTATTTGGTTTTTTTGTTGGACGTGTTTATCACTGCATCTGAAAATGATAGTAATATTAATCTTTTAAAGAATGAAATAGCAGACGCAATGAAAGATTGTGGTGAAACAAAAGAATCCCGACAAAATGCTAAAGAAGTGTTTGAAAAGAAATCAAAAAATCAAATTTCTGCTAAAATAAGTATGTACCAGATTGAAAATAATGATAAATTTCTTCATGACAAAGAAAACGAAGGGTTTGTTAGAGACAAAAGAGATATTTTTTTGGAGAAAGTAGATAAATCTTTTGTTCAAAGAAATTTAGATGAGAGTATTAGTGGAGAGTGGGATTATGATGATAATACAAGAAACGGTAATAATGGAGAATCTTGGAATGATCCTAAAGATGACAAATCAATTATGGATAGTGTCTATGGTCATGAAAGAAGAAATAACTCAAAAAGCAACAACCACAACTATTATGGCAATGAAAAATCATCGAATAACCAAAATTCTACACGATACAATAATCAGTACGATTCTGGGAGTAATTTCGACAGTCGTGGTGCAAAAATGGTTCCGGGATTTAAAAGATTCATTGACGATAAATTTCCGAAAAGTGTCAAAGATTTGAATCGGACTACGAATTTTTATGATCCGTTCATGACGCGCGGAATCAGATCAGCCGATGGAGAATTCTCGAACCGAGTCAAGCGAGATAGGCTGATCAAAAGCTACAATGCAAACGAGGTAAGTCAGATGTTCTATATTCAATCACCTTTATCATTTCGACTGCTTACTCTGTAAGCCGGCTAACTCCATTTGGGAAAATTGTTGAGGAAGGAGAAAAAACATAATAATTTAACTATCAAGCGGAATTACACAATTCCAAAAATACATTTGGAAATTATTTTTTTTTACAAATAAGCTGCACTATGAATTAATACATTATTAATTTAGCTTCCTTTTTATATATAAAGAAAATTTCTATAAAGAGCGGAATTGTTCAATTTACGATATTGGAAATTTGGTACCTGCAGTTGGCTGTTTTATTTGCGTGAAGAACGATAGCGCATATATTTATATATGGTTTAAGAGTTTGAAATTTTGTTTGATAATAGAAAACATACTTTATAACAAAATGCCATCAAATTCTCATTTTTGGTCAAAAGTGCAGTTGGCTGGTTTGCAGATTGAGTAGTCGATTTGGAAAGTTTTGCTCAGAGTTTTAATATATTATAAAAAGGTATGATTTTTTAAATTTTGATATTTTCGGTTGCATTAATTTATTTAAAAAAAAAAACTGTCCTCGACTTCGTACACGTGAAATACGACAGTAAAAAATAGACAGATACACATAATAAAGAAATGTGATGTTTTATAAATAAACAATGGTTAGATAGTACGTCACCTCACCATTCCATCGCTGCTATCTGACAACGTTGCCTATTCGTGATTAATTGTTGCAACTGCGTTGTTTAATTCTGACATCATAACTTTTAGTTGAATCGACTTTAAGCTTTGCAAGTTTCATCAATATAGGAAACAATATTTTTTGTATTATTCATTTTTATTTTTTTGTTTTTGGCCAACGTACAAAATTCATGTTGTTTCTCAGTGTGTATGTAATCCAATTTAAGGTTCCAATGTGTTGGCCAAAAGGCTAAAGACTATTCCTCGTAAAAAATATGTTAATACAACCTCCATTCCATGGAGGCCCATATCCTCCACTTAATATCAAACATTACAATATACTTATTTATTTACTTACCATGCAAATAGTCAGAACGCTGATCAATATGCAAATACTATTGTATAACCACAGACAAACCAATTATTTTTATTGTTAGTAGAGAAGCTGTGAGATTCAAATTACGTATGTTAAAATATAAACAGTATAATGATGTAAAAATGCTGAAAACCAACCTACTGGAATTGGTCTTCATATTCTGTGAAATAAAGACTACATCCTTAACGTCATAGTATGAAGGAAAATACGCAATGTAATTCCATAAACAGAAATTATTCTAATAATAGTAATTTATTATTGTCTATGACAAACTATAATGTCTACGAATGTTATAAACGTTTACTGAATACAAAGTTATTATAATGTTAATATTATTTATAATCTGGGGAAAGATCTTGAGTCAGAGATGCAAATTAAATTTATTCAACAAACATTGATAAAGTTGATAATATGAGGTGTCTAATTTCAAAAAACCCACATGTCACATAATAAATAATATGGTAAAAATTTAAAAAAATATATATGATATTCGTTGTGAAATTCTACACAATATTTAATGGTTACCTACTTATAAAACGAGCCAAAATCGTACGGGAAGATGTTTAAAAATATAACGACTATTTTATAAATTATTTAAATTAATTTTTATGTCCAATTTTATTTTGCTTAAATTCATTGGGAAAAACAGGTAATAGATTGTTTATATTTTAAAATAAAATTCTATGTAAAAAAGAATCTGACGTTAAAACCAGGCGAACACAAAAGCGGGGATTGAGATCCGGACCCCCCCCCCAAAATATACATTTTTAGGAAAAAAAAAATATGTCTTATTCTACTTCGTGACCTCATGACGGAATAATTCCGATCTCTCCTTAGATTCATCACTTTCAACTCCTGAATCCTCTGTTTCGACAGAGTTTCAGTACACGGGTACAGAAGACACTTCATGTCATTAAAGATAAATGATGGCAGAGCAAGTCAAGATTCTTTTTATTTTGTAAAATTCTTTCTTTATGGACTAAGGTGCATGGTTGCTACATCAGTCCCGTGCAGCATCGCTTTGGGACAATGAAGTGTGGCACTAAAATCTTTTCATTCTGACACGTTTATAGCGTCATGGAAGGCGGCCGTGCACAAACCGCGGCTGCATATACATAGCGGGTGGAGATGGGGAAACTCAAATCATTGACCTGGATGATTTGAATAGCCTTCTCAACGGGTTGACCTCTCTCCTTTTGTATTCCACAACGCGCAGCGATTGTATTAGTGGAACTCATGAATTGGTGAAGCCATCTGAGGCATCTGATGTCCTTTTTAATATACTGTCAAGTGACAAGACAGCGTGCCGACATAAACGGACAATGATGATCCTAATAATAATTATGATTCGCATTCGATAACCACTTGTGGATGTGATAGGTCGCAACAACTCGTAGTTGACTACCCATGATTATAACAACAGACAAGGTGTGTATCACTAGACTCAAAAATTGTATAAAATGTGCGGGATCTGCGATTGAAGCGACAAAAAGGTATAAATATGTTGGAGGTGGGGTAAAGGTGAAAGGCACTGGCTCCTGATAGATTTTGTTAATTCCACCCCATCTAACTCTTAAAATTCAATAATAAATTATTATTAATATTTTTCCGAGATTGAGCCCCTTCCTAAACCATTTTTCTGTGTACGCCCCTGGTTAAAACCATTCAGTTACGCATAATATAAAAAACGTAATTACCACTTATTGTATTGAAATGTATAGGTTTGGAAATAGACATCTCATATTATTATAATATGCAACGCGTTCAACTTGGTAGGCATGTATTAATAATGTAACGCACGCTGTTTTGTGGTTAACCGTATGAAGATCTTTTAGTTTAACCAGCCAAATCGCTAAGTTAAACCTAGGTAGTATGTGATACACAAAGAGTTTGTATGACATATAAGGGTTCCGTAAAGTGTATTTGGTGTTACCAGTAAGTTGATTATAACACATTGATAGATTCAGAAGTCTTCTTGGCAGACTGTTTTAGTATCTATATTCTATACTTTTGGCAAAATTGTTATGTCTGACCATAACTTAGAAATTAATATTTGCCATTTGATTAGAGTTTTTCCTATTTCCTTTAAATCCAAGCACAACGCACTGATAATATCTACTAATTAATAATTAATTATAGATGTAAAATTTTTGTTTTTGCCTTTCATGCATCCATGCATCCATGCATATATTGCTATCCAAATTCGCAAATAGTTTTGATAATCGAGTTTCTTATTTTTACACTATACCAACTACATGTTTTTGATAACCACATACCAATTGCTACAATTTATTCGTAATGGATGAAAGTGAGGTCGGAGTAGGGAATCCAATCCCGGGATCCCGAATCCCGGGATCCCGGGATCCCGAGCTATTTTCGATACCTATGAATCCCGGGATTGATAAACATAATCCCGGGATTTCGGGATTGATTTTTTTTATCAATTTTTATGGAAAATATAACAGAAAAATACTTTTAATACAAAATAACTACATTAGAAATAAACTGAGTTTGAATGAAGTTTGATGTGAAGGTTGCCGATTCATTTTATTTATTCACATAAATTATTAAAAATGAGAAAGATTGGTAAAAAAACAATGCTTCGCACTTTTAACAAAGTTATTCCACCATGATATCATACGTTTTACGGCAGTTTCATATTTGGCTGACTAATTAGATTTATGAAGCGAAAAGGCCATAAGTACGCCATGATTATTTGCTTTACTATTTTAAATCTCGCTGATCTATTCATTATGTCTTTACTATCAGAAATAGCAATCTCATATTAAATTCACATTATTATTTATATTACAATATTATTTACTCCATTAAACTTGTGTATTTCCAAGATTGAACGTATACAATATTAACAATAAATGTCTTAAATAGTATAAATTATACTAGATTTATTTTTGACCGATTTTATCAATGTTATTTGTAAATATAAAAATTTTATATTAACAATGGAAAAAAAATCCCAATCCCGGGACCAGTCCCGGGATCCCGGGATTGTCAAATTGTAATCCCGAAATCCCGGGATCAGAATTTTGGCTCGGGATTCGATTCCCTAGGTCGGAGCCATATATATGTACGCAAAAGATCGACGAATTTATAGTTCATTCGTTAATACTAAAAAACCCCCTATCCCTAATCTATGTGTCTCAACGTGTTTAAATGCTTAATTTCAAATTAATGTAACTAGCTTAAAATCATAATACAATTAAATTGTCAGGGGTGTTTTCCGATATAATGTTTATTTCTGTATAATATGTAACCATTCCAAATTCAAAATGCATTATTTTAATATCCATTCATTTTATACAAGATTTTAAAAAAAGTCAAAATAAAATCGCAATTACTGTCACTTGCATACTAAATTTAAAAAAAAACGAATATCTATTCTATTGCATAATACTATCGACCGAAGGTACCTACTTGATGGAATTTGAATATTTATTCCATCTTCTGTCACTTTCATACAAGCTACCAACTTCTTCGTGGTGGTATTATTGATTCAGGAGAACAACTTTACCTTAAGTGCCATAAATTATTTTTAAATACATATTATATTTTCTCTGTCGACGTGTATGGTAGGTACATTTATATTCAGTTTTTTTGCCAGTACATATGTATAGATTGAATAATTATTGCCATCTAACAAAAAAATATATGAAGTGGGCAAGGTAAACGTTATTAACTTATTTATAAATATTTTTTAACAAATACCTACTTACAAAATATATATTATTTTGCTTACCATACTAAAAATGTACTCTATACCAATTTTATTAGTTATTAGAAACTATCAAATCTTACACCACGTCTCATTTATTGGTCTCGTATAGAGTTATTTTGTACAGCTAGTATTATATCAAAATGACAGAGACGTGTAGAAAAGATAATAATAATATTTTTTTATATTAAAAACCTTTATTATTATTCAGACAATGTTGCCTACTAATATTAAATTGTCTGTGGTATATCAAACTAATAAGCTATATTTTAATTACTGTACACCGATAAAATTCCCATCGTAAATTTATACATAATATCAGTATTTTTTTTATTTCTATACTTACAATGTTTACCTGCCTACCTACGCAAATTATAAAAAAACAATAGTTCAAGATCACAGAACAATATTTACATCCGGGGGTTTTCTTAATGATAAACACATAATAAAATGAACTGGCAATTATTTATTTTTGTATTTATTTGGTCTATTGATTTATGTTTGCTTTCGAATAACTAAAACAGCGTAAACAATATACAATATATTATACACATAGTCCTATATATAGGTGTACATTGACAGACTGTATTTGGAATTCCCTATACGTTTAAGTTAACTACTATACGGTTTAGGATAATATCATGAGCGTGGATGTCCTAGCACTCCTAACAGTGATCGGCGGAACTATAAATCTCCAAACAGGGAATACAGAGTTAATGGCAACTGTCTTACCCTGATTCAGTGGCGCACCCAGGGGGGGGCAAAGGGCCCTGGCACCCCCCAAAAATGAAAATTATAAGAATGGTTTTAAACATTGAAATTGAAAGCCAATAAACTATACCTTTGGGCTTAGACAAATAAAAACACGGCAAAAAAATGATTTGTAATAATTCTCCAGCACCCTTTTTAGAAAAATTTCGAAACACTAATGTCAGGTTTTTTTAGAAACCCAATCCCTAATGGAACTGTCAAAAAATTCTCGGTGTCCACCCGAATTCCGGAGTGGTGTAGGTCATGGCTGGGGAGGGCTGACAGGGCTCTAGTCTGGGGGGCCGGCGTGTCGGGTTGACCAGATAAGTGAGATAAACACACATCATAAATTAGCTTTAATAGTAAAAAAGGCGCTATTATACTTCATGGCCATGGACACTTTCAATTACTTATATAATTGTGCAATATATTTTTTGATTATTATGTGTCAATACTCGACAGCTCGATTATTAAAGTAGATGTATTAAAAATCGCCAATAATTCACTGTATAAGTATCCTTAATTTGAACTAAAACACAATTTGAAAAACGTTAATGTAGTGTTTCACACTTCCTTTAATCTTAGGGGTAGGTAGGGGGCCCCCAAATATCCTAGTCTGAGGGCCCGCTCCAGGATGTGGGGACCATGGTGTAGATACACCGAGTGCAATAGACAAAAGACCGATAAACGAGAAATTAGGCTGTGAAGAAGAAAAAGAGCCTATAAGACTAATTTACATTCTCCTCCTTGGGCCGATAGCACTTTTGAAACAGGGTTCGCGTATGCCATAGACCACCGCCATCTTTAGATTAATAAAGCTTGAGCATAACTTTTTGCACAAGTAATAAGTGGTCCATTTTTCAGCAGTCAAAATCAGATCCCAGATTGCTTTTTATATTGATTCGCCTTTTCTCGTTTCAAATTGAATTATAAAAAATTCTCAAATCAAATATATTAACTATCAATGTTATTAATAAATAATATACATTCCTGTTATTCATCAGCTGTCAAAGTCAGACTAGTCCTTCACACAAAAACCGGTGGTAATATCGATTTCCAAAAATATATAGCATTGATCTACGCATTATATTTTGTAGAAGGTGTGTTAATGCTAGTATATTATTTATCATGTAACTTATCTATTCAAATCAAACCATTCCCTGTGTGAACGCGACAGACGCGTCAGTATGAGCACTATATAGAACAATGACAGGCAATGACAGTTCATACATTGACAACAACGGGAGGGGCGGAAAAAGTAGGATCAGTCGTTGTGAATGTATCGGCTTTCTACTCGAGTCGGCAATGCGTAGACGTAACTATTGAAAATAATATATTCTTTAACACCGTCGCGTTGAAGCTTATTCCATATATTTCCACACACAAGATCTATATCCTGTTATACCATCTCAGTAGGGTAAGCCACTTTCCATTGATTTTGTGTTACCTGTCGCCAACTCATTCGCGTAAGTACCTACATATTATATTATATGAACCCCAGTTTCGTCGTTTACACTACTAATATTATTTAAATAAGAAACTCGATTACCTGAATTAACTACAGATAAAAATAATCAAGATAGAAAAAATATTAAAATTAAATACCTAAAACAAACTTTTTTCATTATACTTTTTATTTCATCATCATTAACGGGGATCAATCCATTGCTAGATGAAGGCCTCTTTTAGTTTCCTCCACTCTTCTTGGTCAGTGATTCGCTTCTACGTACATCCACGGAACTTTATGAGTTCGTCTATTCAGTGGGTTTTGGGGCGTCTCTGTGGGCATTTAGTGCCCCTTGTATACCACTGAATGACGATATTTGACCAGCGGTTGTCCACTCGCCAAGTGACATGTCCAGCCTTATGCTATTTCACTTGTTTAACGACCTCTATCACGTTGCGTACTCTTTTCTGCTGCCGTATCAATTAGTTTCTTTTGTGATCTTTCCGCGTTATGCCCATAGCGTATTTTTTTAATTTCTCTTACAGTCCATGTTTTACACGCATACCTATTTTATATAATATAAGTATATAATTACCATTGGTAAAAAAAAGTTTAAAAATAATACGGGATCCAGATACTCGAATATATATTGTATCAACCCATCTTTAAAGCTGCATACCATCCCTCCTATGTTGAGCGGATAGATTCAATTATGTATTATGGACCTAATAGGTTGAGCGAGTGGCTGACATCTATTTCTCGTACAAAAAAAGCTGTTAATACAAACCTCTACTCTGTGGGGGCATATTCTATTGTGGGGGCATATCATATTCTATGGGGGCTTATTAGGATCGGACATGGTCGAGTAATTAAAAATATATTCGGCAATTATTTTATGTTCAGACCAAAAATACTGATTAAACATACGATGACTCTCGCATAGTGCCTTCTAGAGGTGAATTGTAAATACTGTCACCAGTTTGTGTACTCAAGTTTCGGATGAAACTACCCATACTCGGTATGTGTGCCCCAATAAACTTATTCCAAAAAACTTGTGATGATATCATCGCGAGTCGCTGTTCTGTGCACTCGCCAGTTGGTAGACACTTGACATTAAATGCGCGCGAACGAGATAGCACTTGAATATAGGTACCTATATTTTAATCTGTTTGTCTATTGCGTTCGAATGTATGAAGAATAGGTCATAAATTTTGCGTCGCAGCACAGTGGTGAGATGACGCATAGGCTTATGCTTGTTATATGACCGCTCAAAACATGTTCAAAATAATTTAAAAAAAACACTGCTATTCATTTTTGTTAACAAGAATATTGTAACATAACAGAAAAACAACTCATAAATTTAATATGTGTTTAAAATTTTATAATAAATGGGACTTTTCGACAAGCGGAGCTCAGTGTATTTTTAGCGATTGTATTGAAGCCGATACACAGTCTGAGTTCCCTGAGCTGAAACGTATTTCAAATAGGTACTAATATGGAGTTGGTTTTACTCGTAGTTTCAGTTGAGTATGAAACTTTTGTCGCATACGTACGCCAAACGCTCTATATAGTATTCCAAATACTAGTAAGTATTTTGAAACAAGTTTCTATACTAAGTATTTTTTTATACTGGTAGTAAGTATACTTAGTCTTCAAAATCGACCAGTTTTCCCATCTCTAGTGCCTTCACAGCAGTGAACTCAACGCCGACATTCCAACGTGTTCCCAGCTAATTTAATATTTAGGTACTATTAATAGTATTTTTTCACTTTCACTTTGATATACTTAGACTCTGTGTTCTAGAGAATGTTTTCTTCTATTTCGATACCTACTACATAATAAATTGTAAAATAAGGAGGTATGTCACTATTATAAGTAATCACTATTGTTATTTAATTAGGTACAGAATTACTATAGTTATTTTTTATAGCATGTCACTTGCTAAATTAATATTCACGATGAGATCATTCTATAACCTTATAAACCTTCTTTCAAATAATATAGTATCCGATTTGTTATGTCCATAAATGTTATATCGAACAATCCGTGGAAGGAAAGCGAATCGAACAATGATATTCGTGTTCGCAAAGTGACAAGTTATACCTACCACGTTTACACGTGCATGGATTTACTGTTCACAGTAAGTTTTATCGCAGCCATAACAAGAAAATGTATCGGTAAACATGTATTATCCTGCAGTTGCAAGCTTGCATGCATGAATCAAAAAAGTTTGGAAGCTTCTGAATTTTCATGCGACAGTAGGACGATAGTGGCGAACCTACAGGTAAAAAAACGAATTTTGAGGTTAACCGATTTTCACTACCAGTCAAATAGTAACAATAGTACCATAAAATGGCAATATCGCGTCTCGCCCACTCTTGCAGATTGAGATTCGAGAGACAGTCAGGATTTTTACGTGTAAACAGTTATTGTCACGATAGTTTAAATACGCACTATTGCTGCCAGTAAATCCATCCACGTGTACGGGCGCCATTATGCTGTGTATTATAATATTGTTGTCTTATTACCATAATTATACTTCAGTGCGTATTTAATTACTAATATCCTTGTCTTATTCTCGTATTTTACAGTGCCTGAGCCAATGTGTCTTCACAAACCTGCAGATAGTAAGTAGAATTCCCAAAATCATAATTTATTTTATAATAATCTAATGAAAATTCCTCTAGCATTTTTGCATCTCATTTTTAATCTCTCAGATTATTGTATTTATTATAAATTATAACACTGATTACTAATTTATTATAATTATAACTTCACACACTTTGTGGGTTCTTTACAACATGATTAAACCTAAATTTAATTATATAAGTAACGTTAGTAGGAAAACTAAAATTTTAAAGCAATACAGTAATAATTTTATTGTGATAATTTTCCGTTTGTTTATATTTTTTACCATTTGCTGCCATCTGTTGAATTGATCATTTACTAAACATACCTACCTAATAACATTCTACTAATTTTATTTACTCACCACTTTATCGTAACTTTACATATAGGCAGATAAATTTATTAAATTCACTATATTAATTATTAACAAATGTGCCAAACTGCTCTTGAACTAAGGATAGATTAATTCATTAATTGTATTCCAAAAACTTCAAATTTAATTATTTGGTATAGGTACCATTTGCAAATAAATAATATACATTTTCATCTGAAAAAAAAATACTTTACTAATACACAATATCAATAAGTCATTTTGTAGCTAATTTGAAAGGTATCAACATATAATTATTTATTACAACGTTTTTATTAGGTTGTATTCTTATTTGTCCGATGGTTGTTTGTCCGGTACAATTTTTTGCAATCGATTTTTGACTAACTTCCCGACTAGCTAGACATTTGAAACTTTTAGAATATATCAGAACACGATGCTAATGCATTTTACAACGTTTTTCTTAGGTCGTATTCTTATTTGTCCGTTACAAATCTTGCAATCGATTTTTGAAATAATTTTAATAAAATAAAAATTTTAATTTTAAATTGAATTCATTTTTAGTTAATTCTGTTTTGTATGAAAAGTTATTTCGATACCATTATTGTTTGCTAGGGTTCCTAGCAACTAAATTTTAAATAATATATACGTGCGTTACTATGGAATGACATTTCATTATTCAGTGTTTATATCAAGTACAATTTTTTTTGATCGTTTAAGCTAGTCAAGTCAAGTTTATATGATTCAACAGAAAATTTAAAAACGTTGTAAATAAAAAGTTATTTTTATCTTGTAATTATTTTGATGTACGTTCGTTCATTGTATTAACTTTCATACCATAGATAAATTTTCTGATTTACCTATTCAAGATAAAACCAAGGAGACATTTATAGCTGACTATTCGGCTATGCTTATAACTGGAGATTGAATCTCCATCTACCTCTTCGATATGATCAATTTTTGTGTCCCCACTAGATATTATGCAACAAAATGCATTAATGAATGCAAGTACATTCTTTAATAACGGGGATTTTTTTTCCTTCGAAGTGTTCGTCTACTGATATGTTCAACACCTGCAGTACCATACACAAGCACTGTAGTAAATGATTTTTTCTTATTTTTGTGCACTCAATTTGTCTTTCGTGTTCATATTTTTACTTTACTTTTTTTTATAAATTATTAACTTATGTAATTTATTTTATATACTTATAGTTAACTTAACTTTAAGGCTCACTATAGTTAGACCGTGGAACAAAACTGTAGAACTTCGATGATAGTGCTATTTACAGCTCACACTTCGAATGCAATATGGTAAACTGATGCATATTATTGAAATAAATAGTAATAATTTGAACGAAATATGCAATCAAAAATATTCATTTATTGCGAATAGATTATCGCATTACATTAAAACATATTCAATAACTAGCACTACCATTGTAATTCACAATCTAGTATCACGGGGTGCCGGACGAAATCCCGAAGGCCGAAAATCCGAACGCTGAAATCCCGAATGGCTGAAATCCCGAATGGCCGAAATCATGATGGCCGAAATCCTGAATGCCGAAATCCCGAATGCTGAAATCCCAAAAAATAAAAAAATACAAACAGTAATAATTGCGCAATCTTAACACTTATCTTGAATTGCACAAATTTTACAATAGAGACAAAAAACCATTGTTTTGTAGAACAAATGGGTTTTTGTCTTACTACTGTTTGTATTTTTTTTATTTTTCGTGATTTCGGCCTTCGGGATTCCGGCCATTCGGGATTTCGGCCATTCGGGATTTCAGTGTTCGGGATTTCGGTATTCGGGATTTCGGCCTTCGGGATTTAGGCTTTCGGTATTTCGGCCATTCGGGATTTCAGCATTCGGAATTTCGGCCTTCGGGATTTCGCCTAAACCCAGTATCACGCCATGAATTTAGTTGGCCTTGACCTAACTGTAACAGTTAATTAATATTGCACTGTATCATTCTCATTCGTATCTTAAGCTTTATAAAATTAATGTCTTTCTACGGTGCATGCGCCGTTTAAAAATATATTATACTATTCAGTTTTTATGGAGTCGATTAGATTGGATTCTCATATTATTTTGATCATTTTTAATGTAAGATTAGCGACATTGAAAAACTGTGAGTAATTTAGGAACTAAACTCGAACGTAATTATTATTAGTATTGTATTTAAATAATTATGACACATTGGGCATGTATGTATAATTTTTACATAGATAGTTACATTCTGCAATAGTCTGTGTGATTTCCCAGAATTATGAACATATCGGGCTTTGCAGTAGGCATTAGGTATATTTTCTTTGGACACATCATAAGTCGTGACAAAAACATATTTGATTATACCTAGAATACATTTAGTATAACGTATGTTTGTGATTTGTTACGTGAGAAACAATATTATTTAAAGTCGCACTTGGATGACTGATCACGTTTTAGTTATCATAACCACTTAACTTAGTATTTTGAAGGTTACAAGTTTAGTTATAAGTGTTATAACTATAATTTAATATCAGCATTCGTCATACATGATTTGTATCTATTTGCATTTTAGTTGTCAATAAAATCGCAATATACTTACTTTAATGCAGTGGTTTCCAAACTTTACATTACTACGCCTCCCTTCAAAAAAAATCTAATCTTGGCGCCTCCCCCCTTTATTTCATTATATAATACAGAATTACATATTTTTAAACAGTCAAAAATGTAGATAGTAATACTAAAAATGAAAAAAAACTTTGGTTTTACTATGTTATAATCATTTTTAAATCAATTTGTTTTTCCTGCGATGGATGTGCTTGTTTTTAGCACAAAGTGCTCCTATCACTAAGGTTAAAAGGCAGTAAGTATAATATTCTACAGTATTACCGCAAAATGATATTCCGTGGAATTCCTGGGTTCCGCGAGGTAAAATTAATGGGAGGTATTCTGTGTATAGCGATTTTTTGTATTCTTAAATAGTTGTCGGCACTAGGCATCATATTATTATGAACCGCTAATTGCAACCCCTTTTTATGATAGGGAAGTAACATGCAACCCTTCGACATTTTAGGTAAATAGCCATTTTTATTACTCAGGAACTACACTACTAACAAATAATTATAAAATTGTGAATTTTCATATCACATCAATTGTATCACAGAAACATATATACCTACATATTATATTGTGATATTTTTACCTCAAATAGCACCGCAGGCGACTTTATTTTTACTAATATAACGAATTTAGCTGGAGCCCTATCAGCCCCCACTTGTTGGGCCCCTTCAAAGGAGTATAGAAATGATATATAATAAAATTAGTTTCCATATCTTCATACAGGTTTGCAAACAACCTAACTTTTATAGGACTGTTTTAATGTAGTTTATAACTAGCGGCCGTTTTAAGAACAATGCACTTGCAAACTGCAAACCTGTGGCTACATTTCTGTTAAACTTTTCGCGCCCCCCTTTGCAACAGTCCGTGCCTCCCAGTTTGGAAATCGCTGCTTTAATGCTAATAATTTTAAGTTATTCTCACAGTAAAAACTACTAAAGTAAAAATACTTCAAATTAAAAACTGTATATCTTATGAAAACAAATGAAATATATTATTAATTAATTGTCTATGTAAATAAAATTTTCCGACCATGTCCGATCCTAATAAGATCATATTATGGGAATCCACAGAGTGGAGGTTTCTATTAACAGATTTTTTTTACGAGAAATGGCACTTGCTCAACCATACCCAGACTCAAACACAAATTGAAAAACAATATGTATATTTTGCCAGAACCAGGATTCGAACCTGTGACACATGACGCTATAGGCCGACGCTCAAGCTAAGTACCACCCCGCAACATATCCACATCGTTCATATATCCAAGATGTGCATTGGATGAGGGCACACAAAATAAGTGAAGCTATTAGTTTCAAAGACGGTTATCTCTATTTTACAACGTTTTTATTAGCTCGTATTCTTATTTGTCCGGTGGTTGTTTCTTTAGTACAAATCTTGCAATTGATTTTTAACTAACTTTCCGACTAGCCAGACATTTGAAACTTTTAGAATATATCAGAACACGATGCCAATGCATTCTTTTAATACTTTTAGCCATCTTTAAGTAGAATTGAATTCATTTTCAACTAATTCTGTTTTGTATGAAAAGTTATTTCGGAAGAAATCCGTAATCCAATCCACTATTATTGGTTGCTAACTGGGTCGTCCTAGCAACTAAATTATTAATATATACGTGCGTTACTATGGAAATCAAAATGACATATTTCAGTATTCTATATTTGTTTGTTTGTTTGTTTTTTATTTACTTCATATCAAGTACAAGTTTGAGCATATTGAGCATAATAATTCAACAGAAAATTTAAAAACGTTGTATATAAAAAGTTCTTTTTATCTTGTAATTATTTATATTCTTTTTTGATTTGTTATTGTTTTCAAATTACTTTTTCCATATTCTATAATATTGATGAATTATAAATTCTAGCTCCATGTGTTAGTGCAGTGGTCGGCAAACCGCGGCTCGCGAGCCACATGTGGCTCTTTGGCCTCTTGAGTGCGGCTCTGCCACAAATGCTCTCTGCCCTATTTGACATAGTTACAAAGAAGAAGCAAAGAAAAACGGAAGATGAAAACCATGAATTTTAAGTTGAACGACCGAGACTTTCGCGTTTATTCAAAACTTAAATGGCCTACTGACCTGTATTATTTGTCGGGAAAAATTGGCGCATAACAATAAGTCAAATTTGGAGAGATACTTTACAACTAAATACGCCCTGTCACGTCATTTAGCAGTAAATATCCTGACGGTGATGTAAAAAAGAAAGCGGTTGAGGAACCTGAGGAGAAAGGAGTTGTTAAGTATACGTTGAATTATAAAATAGTCCATAATATGTCATATTATTATAGGTTGATGACAGAGGCATTCCAACGGAAGTTCTCTTCTCGAAACTAATCCAAGATGCAATAACCTCGCAGCAAAGCAGAATAGTCTTGGAGGGACAAATCCAAAGCTGCTTTGACGAACTGGCTTCGGGTAGATATTATTTTATTTCATTATTACAACGTTTTTCTTAGCTCGTATTCTTATTTGTCCGGTGGTTCTTGGTCCGGTACAAATCTTGCAATCGATTTTTTACTAACTTCCCGACTAGCTAGACATTTGAAATTTTTAGAATATATCAGAACTTTGACAGAACTGCATTTTTTAAATACTTTTAGCCATCTTTAAGTAGAATTGAATTCATTTTTAGTTAATTCTGTTTTGTATGAAAAGTTATTTCGACACCATTATTGGTTGCTAGGGGTCTGGGGTGCTAGCAACTAAATTATTACATGCTCATTCAATATTGGTGTATTTGATGGTTGCAACACACACTATCGCACGTCTATAATCTGTGGTTCATTTTCGTAGGACACTTACACATTCAAAACCTTGCGTTAAGTATCAAGGCAGTGTATTAAGGACTAGCCTATTGGAATTCTATTTATTAATCTGTTCTGTGGTCCATAATACTCTGACTCCAAACACACGATTCCTCTATACTTGATATTAAATAAAATTTTCAATATTAGGCAGGTACCAACTAGGGATTGCAATACCGGTATTTCACAACCGGTATTCAATTATTTAGCGATACTGAAATACCGGTTTCAAAAATCGGAAATACCGGTATTTTCCGTAATAACAAAACATACACGTTTATGTTTTCGAAAATGAATTAATGTTATTTTTTCATTATTTATTTACTACTATATTGTATAAATATATAGTGTATACATTTTATGCTGCCAAAACGCAAATATATTGACTGAACCCAATAAAAGTTACATAATAT
This sequence comes from Rhyacophila brunnea, assembly GCF_057557595.1. Classification (NCBI taxonomy): domain Eukaryota; kingdom Metazoa; phylum Arthropoda; class Insecta; order Trichoptera; family Rhyacophilidae; genus Rhyacophila; species Rhyacophila brunnea. Next base: position 8,134,105 of record NW_028232816.1, on the reverse strand, counting down.
TATAAGATAATCCCTCAAATATGATGCGATGAATTAACATAATATTTCGAAAAATAAGACATTCGTGGCATGTCTCCAAATAATTTTCTATAACTATTGATCTAACGTTGATAGTACATTCAACAAACGTTGTATTTCAGAGAGATTTTCCTGTACCCGGACTAGTATTTTGTAAAAATTTAACAGTTCTAAAACATTATCATCTATACTGTTGAGATATAGCCGTCTAATAGAATGATATAATAGAATAAAGAAGTACGTGTCGACATCTAGCGCTTGCTCCACCGAAGCTAGATATCGACTATTTTTTGTAAGAGGGAGACAGATTCTTTTTCCCCTTCTTATGCCGCACCTATGTGTGGCGTGATAGTTATCATCGGTTATTTAGAGCACGCGCGCATATAAAATGTGATCCTTCTGTATAATAATATTCATGCAGATTAATATAAATAAAGTAAATCGTATATTAAAACTACGTTGCTTATTTACGATCCTCAAAACAATCCATAATTCCCAACATATAAATATTTATAAAGGTTGGTCAACCTAATAAATGTACGTAGAATGCAAAAAAAAGTATTTCAAATAGATTTTAATAGTAATATTTATTCATAGGTACTTCTTTTTTTCTATAATTTGTTTTGACGAATACCGGTATTAAATAAGAAATACCGAATTACCGGTATTGATATATTCATTCGGTATTGCAATCCCTAGTACCAACGTTTATTGAAATATATTTTTCAGAGTCTGAGGACAATGGCTGCTCCTACTCAAACGCATTGGACCGCTGTATGGGACTCCAATTGAGGAAAAGGAAGTCATTGGCCAATGATGCAGAAGACTTGGAAACCAAAGCTAACGAATAATATATAATATAAACAATTTTTTTCAAAGAAAAACACTCTATGATAACTAACCGCAATGCCCAATGATAAAATCGAATTGAATTATTGAAAAATATTGTTAGTGAACGTAATTATTTAAATCTAATTAATAAGATATATATATATTTTTAATCTATATTAATTTGTACGATAAAAGAGTTAATAAACTATCCATTTCATTAAAATGGTTTTTTTTTACTGAAACAGTCTAATCATTCCCAGTGCCGATCTATGGGTAAGCGTGTCCGAGTGGGTTACATGTAAATTGTACGTAAAACATTTCACCGTGGCACAGTTCACCATGAGCTTTCTTATCAGAAAGAGATGACCGTATACTATACGGTCTCCAATTTTATTAGATTCAATATGAACATTAATTCAATTTTCATAGCTGTGGCAAAATTCATGAAATTCAAGAATGAAAACCTAGCCTAACCTAACAAATAATCCAGCATATCTGCTGACTTCCTGTGAAGTGTAAACCGACAAGGACGGTCTTTTATTTAGACATGAATTTTATGTCAATACGACCATTTATATTTCTGATACAACATTTCACGGTGAAGTGTGATATGGCGAACTGCATACGTACAAGTTTCCGATCACGGCCTACCATTGCTGCGTTGTTATAGATTTTCCCGACAAACAAACCAAGAGTTTGTAATTTTGATTATATTATCTCGATTATTTTAATTAGAGGAATGAAAGCATTTTAATACCTAGGTACTACCTACATCTTTTCTTCTTTCGACCATATCCGATCCTAATAGGATCATATGGGCCTCCACAGAGTAGAGGGTTGTATTAACAGATTTTGTTTTTTTCGAGAAATGGATGCCAGCCACTTGCTCAACCTATTAGGTCCATACCCTGACAGACACAAATTGAAAAACAATATGTGTACTTGCCAGACCCAGGATTCGAACCTGGGACCCACGGCGTTATAGTCCAACGCTTAAGCCGCTCGGCCACCTACATTATGATTTATAAAAATATGTATTATGCCATTACAGCCATTGGCCAATGCGCCACAATGCATAATAAAATACAAAATACCTATACGTCTTTGCTCAATAGCTGTACAATCCAGTGTGGTTTTGACCGCCTTACGAAGAGGTTAAGAGCATACATCAGTGAAACGGCAAATAATTTTCAATAGTAGATGCGACGAAATTTCGCACTAGTCGCCAATCGGAGACCGATAGTCGAGGTGTGAGCACGTCAATTCGTTTTGTCATGGCGTCGGAGGAATATATTCTTAAATCGTGTAAAGATTACTAAAAACTTTACGTAAGTACTTGAAAAAGAAATCATGTCAATGAATATACTATTATTATTACTAATATAAACTAAACATAACATTAAATGGATGCATTTTGATTTTTTATGACAAATTATATTTCGTTCGTCACGCGTCATTTGCACAATCCGCGCATCGCCTAGTCACGATCTTTTTAGACCATGTCTCAACTGAAGTATAGCCTTAAGAGAAATTTGTCCATGTTCTGGGTCTAAACACACACTGAAAAACATTGTGTAATTTTTTTCTAGACCCGCGATTCGAACCAGAAACATCTGAAATGATCGAAATTATATTTGAGATAGAATCAACAAACGTGGGGTTTAAGGACATAGTTATTGTTTTTCCGTTTCCTATTTACTTAAGTGAAAAGCTATAAGAAACGATGAGGGTTAAATAACGTTTAAACATAGTGATATCCCGGCGGGACAGAAATAATATAATGTTATTTAAGAATCAACCTACTTAGAAACCAAAATATGAAAACTGCGCAAATACTCACAGCTGATTAGGGATTGCAATATCGGTATTTCAAACCCGGTATTTAACTATTATTTATAGAAACCGAAATACCGGTTTCAATAATCCAAAATACCGGTATGTTTGGTATTAAGAAAGCACATGCGTTTATGTTCTTCGCAAATGAATTAAATACTATTTTTTCATTACTTTAATTTAGTGTATAAGTTTTATGCTGCCAAAATACAAATATATTTATGGACTTAAACCAACAAAAGTTAAATAATATTATAACGAAATCCCTCAAATGTACGTATAGAATTGTCGCGATAAATTAACATATTTCGAAAACGAAAACACCCACGATGACCGCGTGGATTAAGCGCCGGTCTATAGTGTCGAGGGTCCCAGGTTCGGATCCTGGGTCTGGCAAGTTCACATATTGTTTTTCAATTTGTTTATGAGTCAGAGTATAGTCCTAATAGGTTGAGCAAGTGGTTGACATCCATTTCTCGTAAAAATAAAATCTGTTATACAAACCTCCACTCCGTGGAGGCCCATATGATTCTATTAGGATCGGACATGGTAAAAAGAAAGAAGAAAGAAAACGAAAATAATTAAAACATTTCCAATTATTCAATAACCATTGATCCAACGTTGATACTACATCCAACAAACGTTGAAGTTAAGAAAGATTTTCCTGTACATGGACTTAATGGGAAAATTAGCCGTTCTAAAGTATTAATTATGATCTATACATATGTATAAAGGTCAACATAATAAAATGTAAGTAGGTACTGTCATCTGCGTCCAAGTCGTGAGCGAGAAGAGGCATTCATCTCCTCGCTCACTATGATGGTGTTTCGTCTGTCATTAGGACTTCGGAGGTGAACAAATTAAAACACCGGAATTGTAGTCAGAAACGGCGAGACGTTAATACATTGGTTACTACATTTTATATAAATTTAAATAATTTTTACGGAGGACGAAATGTATATATTTTCGATTTGGTTGTCTAATAGCGTCTGCCCGCCATTTTCCATTTCGTTTTCAGCGAGAAGCGCCGTTTTCGACAGCACTTTCAGCGACCTCTTCCGCTGAAAGCGGTCTACAATGGCGACGTTGCAGATATTTTTTAAACGGCCGCGATTTACAGCATTGCCGGCTTTATTAATATATACTATTTTTTTTCTGCAATCAACACTAACTATGCGTCAGCTCAATAACGATTCCGGCTTCTCTAGACCCTCAGAAACATCCCCAATGAGGATAATCGGGGGTGTGACAGTACTTTAGGTTGCCATAAAATAGTGTTTTGAGATTTTAATAGTTGGATAAATATACTTTTTTCTATAATGTGTTTTGACGACTACCGGTATTCAATTAGAAATAACGAATACCGGTATTGATATGTTCATTCGGTATTGCAATCCCTACAGCTGATAATAGCTAATAAAATCGTTAATTCTATGGTCACATTATTTGGATTCTCGTTCGGAAATACTATAATCGTCGACATACTTATCATAAAGAGCTTTGGCTATTTCAGTCCCACGTCTTTCGGTAATGACGGTGTGACACCATTATTTTTGGGAAAATGAAAATGGTTTGAGCTAACTCCCTTAATAGGTTATGTATTTGTGTGGAAACGGAAGTATTATACCTACTTACGTAGGTATAGCTGTTTTAACAGAGTACGCCTACGAAATCGATGTATGTATTAAGTAAGTAAATTAATTAAAATAGGTAACTTACAGTGACGTAACCAGACAAAGTGCCGACTTTGGGATGACTAGATTACCGCCCCCTCTCGTTTTTAGTTTGAACTTGTCTAAAAATTCGTTAGGTAGGTACTTACCTATTTACTTATTATAATATTTATTTTCGACTATCTTAAAGCAAACAAATACACAAAATATCTTTAAATTTACTTTATTAGTTGGCGAACCCTTTCACGTACGCGTGCCAAAATTTCCTTAATGTTATTTTTCGATTATCTGACGTGCAGAGCAGTTTTTCATGGGAAAAAATGAAAAAACATTTTTTAAGAATGCTATTGAAAAAGTTTAAAGATTACAATAGAGTTTTTGAGATTCTATTTTCACTGTGTTTCTAGCCGAAGGCTAATCTTTTATTCGTTAAATAATTTTTTCCTTGTTTTCAAAATTTTCAAGGAAATCGTGGAAACATTTTAGCTACACTAGATATAAAAAATACTAAAACTATGAATTACTTAGTCAAAATCTAAACGGCGAAAATTTGAAAACTTAATAAACTAAATTTTAATAATAAATATGACCGACCATAAAATAATTACATTTTTTTACAATTGCAAGTTTATCTTTGAATAAAAAAAAATAAAAAAATCTTTTTAATGTTTTCAGATACATATTAATTAATACAGTTGAAATTGTAAATTATCGAAAGAAAATCTGAAATTGCAAGCTTCGTATTTTTCCGCCAGGTTCTCTGCTGGCATGCCTCTCCCCCTTATTATTGCCCGATTGGTCTCAATAATTTTAAATCATTGAAGAGTATTAGCTTGCCTATTTTTTATACAATGCGATCTGTCATTTTTGCATGACGTTCGTCGTTTCTGTTATCGATTGTTATATATTATTGGTAAAAATAATACGTGTGATAAACCATCATTAGAATGCATATTATTACAATGGCTATTATAATACAATCATGGAATACAAATACCTAACGGGTGTGGAGTAACAAGCAACCGATCTCGAATGTGGAAGAATATGGGATAAACTTAAACATGTGTCAAGAATACATCATTCTAAGCTTGTCCTTCATTCTGACAACTGCTCTTGGCTCAGGCACTGACGCTCTTTCAATATTGGTGTATTTGAGGGTTGCAACATACTATTGCACATCTGTGTTTCATTTTCGCAGGACACTCACACATTGAAAACTCAGCTTCAAAATGTAGTGTTTTGGATTATAGCCTATCTGAATTTTATTTATTAATCTGTTCTGTGAATACAACGATTAAATAGTTTCTAATGAAGCAACCTCATCGTCTACTTCATGGAAAATAGCCACACCTTAGTACTCAAAAATTTGTAATATTTTATATTCGTTCCTTCATTCACTGCTCTTTATGTGGCACCCCTATCCAACACATGATCTGCCTACCCCCACTGTCAATACTAATGAAAAAAATAGAGGTGTCTGGAATTTTTATTTTTGAATATTTGGATGTGGATTTTTAACAAAAGAACGGAGGCAGTTGAGGCGGTCCTGAACAACCAATACCCACGTATTTGTCAAAGATCGTCGATTTTAAGCTATTGATTTACTATGTCACTCTTTGATTTAGTTCGGTCACCAGCCCATACGAACGTAGATACCTGGTAATGTTGAGGAACAAAGGTTTTTTGACTGATTCCGGCTCAATTATTTTCTGCTGATTATCACTCACTGCGGGTGCCATTCCAGTACACTTGGGCAAACGCTGCCATCTTGGTAAACTGACGGCCAAACATTTTTGTGTAATATTTCATAAACTGCTGTCTTAGAAATTCTATAAAGAGATTAAGAGGCATAGACTGAAACCGTATGCGGTTTTGAACCGTGTGCCATACTAATCTTATGATTTATGTTCATGGAAATATATTTTCACAAAGTATATAATGAGCATCTGATCGTATCTGTTTATACCAGGGAACTCAGAAATAATGGGAACTGAAATACATAACGGGTAAGGCGATAGCAGGCAACCGACTCGAGTAAGGAAGAATCCGTATTAAACTTACACATGTGTCAAGAATACTTTTTACGTTGAATACTGAAAACTGCTCTCGGTTTATGCATTTACGCTAATTTAATGTTGTTGTATTACACACACTATTGCACGTGCATAATGCATGCTTCATTTTCGTAGGACACTCACACATTCAACATGCGGCGTATTGAATATAGCATATCAGTATTTTATTTATTATCTGTTCTGTAGTTTATACCATACACTTACACTACGTACAAACTTAGTGAAAATATATTTTCATAAACAGAAATCATTAGTTTAGTATGGCACACCGTTCTAGTCTATGGATGGCCTCTAAATAAAGATCGTTAAATTATATACAAAACGGTTTTACAATAATTCAAGATATCAATGTTGGCACTAAACTGTCTTACCATTTTTTCGACTTGTAGGTATTACTAAAATAAAGCAAACAGTCGTGTTTGCTTCTTTGTATCATCAAATATACTGCTAGATGAAAGTCTCCTCAGACTCAATACACCCTTCTCGGTACCTTGTTCTTCACTGCCACGTATTTCCAACAAACCTTAATATGTCTGCAATCTTTGGTAAGTATCGTCCTTTGTTTGTAAGCAACATACGTATGTTCTTCATATATTTCAACATAAGATTCAATTCATGTAATTGTATACAATATTTTATTTATAATAAATACACACAGAAAGATAATTCATAATATAAAAATTTATCCATAAGTCAATCATTTAGCTCTACTGATAAGTAGTGATTTCTTAGTAGCTTTCTTCAGCCATATCCGCCCATTAGTTGGAGCATATGGACACCACGCAGCGCCTCCAAAAATCCCTGTCGCTCGATAGTCTTCTTGCTTCGTTCCAGGTCAAACCAGTATCCAGTAGCTTTGCCGTATACACTCTATACTCTATAGATAGTATTTAGAGGCATTCCAGGACGCCGTAATCCGGTCGGCTTGAAGAACAGGCAAGCCAGGTTGAGGTTCTTTTCTGGCATCTACAGCATGTGACTGAGCCAGGTCCAATGTCACCTCTTCACTCTCAGCGGAATGAGAGGCTGCTTGGTGCGTTCTACTTTCACATACAGAAATAACACATTGATAAAAAAAATTCAGGGTGTGATTGTAATAAATGTTGTACATTGTATTTTTTTTAATAATTTATTTAAAATATACACAAAATGAAGGAATTCATAATCACAAGGAATACATTATGAGTATAAAAATTATAACTAAATATTCAAAAAGCATATTATTGAATTCAGATATATCTTATACAATAGGTATGTGCAAGTATCGGAACCAACAAAATGTATGTTACCTATTAAAAATGGTAAAAATTCATTTCAAACTGACATGCAAAATGTATTCTTGATTTTATTGTTTAGTATTTTACAATGGTAACAAAATAATGTATGTAAATGGGGTTTCAATATCCAATATGTAAATAAATTATAATATTACAATTATGAGAACTGACAGAGAAGCAGAAGTATGGCAGAAGTGATAAAGTTATTTGGTTGTCATGGATACCTACAGCTCTCCCCAGAAGTTGCGTATGGCTGTGTATTTGTTTCTATGGTAACCGATATGACCATAAATTTATTATAAGACTGTTTCAATGGTGAGATTTTTTTTTCTGAGACAAAATTCGAGAAATAGCAAAAATATGAACAAATATCATAGGAAACAGTCCTAACAAGAGTTTCAGGTAAAATTATGCAAAAATAATGTAGTGGACAAAGGACCAACCCATAAATTCAAGGTTTGCGGTCATTGACTAACTAAGATGTTTTGAAACAATCAGTTATTCTATCCAATCAGTCTCCATTTCCGTCAAGCTGTCAGATAAACTGACGTGTAAATGCAAAATTGAAGCGGCCGACTGAAACCAAAACGGAGACGAGGCAGGATGGATTTTCTATCAGTTTTCGTATCCGTTTTTAGAGTTGCCAGTTTAATTGACGTGTAAATTACTATGTTGCCATATTTTTCATAACGTCGTGGGTCCCAGGTTCGAATGCTGGGTCTGGCAAGTACACATATTGTTTTTCAATTTGTGTATAGTCAGAGTATGGACCTAATAGGTTGAGCAAGTGGCTAACATCCATTTCTCGTAATAACAAAAAATCTGTTAATACAAAAACCTCCACTCTGTGGAGGCCCATGATGATCTTATTAAGATCGGATATGGTCGATATACATATTTCTAATTATGATTGAAATATTATATTTTATTTAAATAATATTTATTTTACATATATTATATGTACTGCATTACATCAACCAATATGTTTAGAAAGTAATTATAAAAAAAATATTAATTTTTAGTGGATAAAAAATACGTAAATATACACCGCCGATTCCGAACTGACCTGGCAACTGAAACCTCGACTGAACGGACAACTGATCATCTAAATACACCGCCATTTCAAAACTGAACGGACCAAAACGGAAACCTTCACTGAATGGAAAACAGAACTGACATTTAAAAGGACCTTAATTGACAATGCCCTATATCAAAAATCTCAATACATGTTAGAATGCGAAATTGTGATATGCAGCACTTTTAATGCAATATGGATAGAATTAATTTTTAAACCACATTCAATATGTAATGTATTAAATTTGTTTGTAGCAATATTGAAATTGACACAGCAGAAAATGACTCGTAATAACATTGTCCATTTTTGAGCCAAATTCATAATAATAATAATACGTTTGCGAAAGAATGTATGATCAAACCTAGATGTCTATGAGTACGGTAATTCATGAGGGACTGTTTTATTTTCTAGATGCAGCATCAATTAATATGTTAATGGGCGCCATTTCGAAATTCCATGACCAGATCATATTCTCATGTTGTTTTTCAATGTGTATGTATCCAGAATCTTATGCAAGGTTGCGTGATAAATTTGGTTAGAGTCCAGACTATGTTTTATAATGTTCAGATATAAATTCCATGTTTTTTTTGTAATCTTCCATGGATAGAAAACATTGTTCATGTGCATATTGTCTTGGTCTAGTCTAGGCATAACTATAAGCCGAAATATCATTGTGAAGACAGTCATTAAAGGGATGGGAATCTCACTGTTTGATTAAGAATATTTGCATTTTTTTTTGAGAATTCAATGCCTACGAAATAAAGTAACGCACATTCTTCATCACTTAGCCTTACTCTGTATGTACATTTAATTAAATAGATACAATCCGAGAGTACATTTTTAAGTACTTATTTGGTTTGGAAATTATATGTGTATTAACTAGTGTCGGCCTGCAGCTCTGCTGGATATATAAACAGTGGAAAAATTAATCAGTCCGTTGTCTTGTCGGACTTTCTTATCTTGCTGGACGTGGTCAAACCATCTGGAAAGATTCATGTAAGATTCTTTTTCTAAAGGACTTAGCGATTCCTGAAAACAAAATTAATACAAATCATTCACAAAATCAGTTGGTAGATACAAAAACTTTCATAGACCCACTGTCAATTTTTGGTGAAAAGACATAGTTAAAGTTAATTAGTTAATTAAAATAAAATACAGGTAACCCTCTTCATCGCGACCTCGGCGAGTGCGGATTCGTTATATCGCGATCATTTTTTAAAACTGGAAATTGTTCAAAGGGGAAATTATCCACCAAATTTAATTTTTAATGTGGAAGAGACGGGACTCTATTGGAAACGAATGCCAACACGTACGTTTATTTCCATAGAGGAGACTGCTTCTGGATTTACAGCATCCAAGGATCGTCTAACTCTTCTTCTCTCGACTCATCGAAGAAACTGATGGAGGTGATAAGAGATGCCATGCGGGTTTGGCGGAATCAATAATTTAATATTATGAAAGCTATCAGAAACATTGACGACGCGTGGAATGAAGTCACCCAGTCGTGTATGGAGGGTGTTTGGAAAAGGTTGTTCAGTGAAATTGTTGAAGTTCACTGCAATTATGAAAATGATATTTAAAATATCACCGAAGAGATTAGTCGTATAGCCATATCTGGAGGGATCGAAGGTGTTGATGTAGATGATATTCAGACTTTGTTAAAATCACACGGCGAACCGTCAACTAATGAAGAGCTGCAGGAAATGGACTGCCATACGTACTAAAAAATGACGTCTCCGAACCTGCTCCCGTGTGAAAGTTAAGAGTTAAAACCATTGAAAAGCCCCTTTCTCTTCACAATCAATGCATGGAGTTGTTAGAAGAGAACAACGAAGATTACGAGCAAGTGATTGCTGTAAAACGTGGCTGTAATGCATTACTTGACAGAATTTTGTACAATATGTAAACGTAAAGGCCAAACAAGGGAATCCCCCCCCCCCCCATTGATGGCGAAATTTTGCTTATCGCGACCATGTCCATAACTTATCCCCCGTGATGAACGGGGGGTTACCTGTAATGGCAAATCAATATAATTAATTAATAATTAATAATTATGGTTTTATATGATGTAGTCCCTAAAAGAATTAAATTGTATCTTACAAAAATATTACAAATTAAAATAGCCCCAATGCCACACTGCACACTGATATTCGACTTGACACAAATCAAAAATGCTAATAAAATTGCTTTAATTCCAACGCACACAGGCGCACAAGTCGAAACGTTAAATACACAACACTGAAAATATTGAAGTAAGATAAACATCGTTGTACAAAGAAACAGTGATTTTGAATTGTTTCTATCAGCGATTATGAAACAGGTGGAAATATTGGGTACATTTATCAAACAAAAATATACCAATGCACAGTGGTATCAGTTGTCGGAAGAATATTTCTTAACCTGAAACGTCTCTCATTCATCAAGATCGACCGCCATTGTTATTTTCACTAGCTCTTTGTAAAAATTAGAGGTCGATGTGACCATCGCTTAGAAAGCGATCGGCACACTATGAATAGCATGTATTCTGCATGTATGTACAAACACATCAGCGATATTCATCGTGGTTCTTACTATGCGCCAAGTGATACGGCTTAGAAAGCTATAGTTTGCGTGAATTTGCAACACCATAAGGCTTGGCTCTATGATGTATGCACTAAGCATGTTGCATCAATGCTGTGTGCGACAGTACATTAGGATACATATTGTGTTTTATGAATGCCAACAAAATCACACTGACAAAGGTGATGATTTAGTTGTCACAACCGATATATAGGATGTCATTTCCTTTACTAAAACATGACTAAAATCATGTTATTGTCTTGTACATATAACGAGTTATACTTACAATTAATTTATAGACCAAATGATAAACAACTACATCTGCTAAGGTTCGTGTGAAGCCGACAAGATAGGAATAGTTCTCCAAAAAGGTGTTCAGCTCCTGAAAATAAATAATGAAACTTATTGGAAGTATTAAAACTAAAACTAAATGCATTTCAACTGGTATAATAATTTTGTAGACGAGTAATGAAGCTTTTCTTGAATTCTATGGATATGAGATTGACTTATTGCATCGGCAAGACCGAGATTATTTTAAATATTTAGTGGGGTAGAAATAGTGTCCCCTGCAACTTGCCAGATGCAGGTTTCGAACCCAATGGCTTTAGAGGTTGATGCTCTGCCACTACTCCACAGTTGATGTCAGTGGTGAAGGGTGGAAGCAGGCTGTTAAGATCCGACATAAATAATTCACACTAAGCTTAGTCAGTCAAACTTTGAATTTGCAGATAGTGTTAGTTAGTTTTTAAAATTCAATTAAGCCATACGTACTATATACCACATCATGTTAAAATATCTGTCAAAAGATAAAAGAAAACCCTCATTGTAAACAACTAGAGAAGAGTAGGGTAGTGGGGTAGATATATGATCTGTCAACATAATAAAATGACAGCAATACAAATAAATTTCTAACCTTCAAAATAAGTTTGCCGTGAATCGTACTCGAGTGCAATTGCACACCATGAAGGGCAGCAAATTCCAGCCATTGATATATCAAAGTCTCCTGCGTTTTATCCGTCCAATGAGTGGCTTTGCTGTCTTCAGCAAGTTTTAAAACAATCGTAGCGAGACCTTTATAATCCTTTCCATTACTTTTGATTTGGAATATCTGGAACAATAAACACACAAATCTTATAATGGAACAATTGAACCTTGAACATGCGTGATGCGATTTCTTCTATTGCGAAGCAATTAAGTATGACAAATGTGATTATTGTTACAGTTGCTAAGGTGAACTGTATTCACATCAACAATATTACACCTTATTCTTCGAAATTTTATTTTTCTGTATAAAATTCTACTTCAGTAGGTATGTTTTTATTTTTATTTTTTTTTATTATATTATATATTCTCTTCTTCTCTCTTGTGAGGGTAATATGTGTTATAATGTAAATCTCATGTTTTGTACGTCTTGAATTTAGATTTGTTATGTCCACAATGTTTTGTTTTCCTAAATAAGTTAACCTGCAGTCCATACGATATGGATTGGGTTGGAGGTGCTATACTAATCTATCTGGTAGCACCAATGTGTAATGCAATTCACTATCCCATTAAAAACACCCACGCGATGATACCAAGTATCACGACTCAGTGGCTTAATCCAGAAAATAATTGATAACTGAGAGTTAATAACTTGAAAAGAATAATGGAAAACCGAACAGAATTGAGGAGTCTACTTGAGGTAACCACGGTCCAATTCAGGCTATAACACCGCAAATTAAGAAGGACAACAGTGATAACAGTGGCCTTTCATCACACGTCAAAATGACAAATATCTGTTTTCAATTCAAGTTTATTTGATATCTCAGATAAATTGAATTTCATTAGCTAATAATATAATTAATCACATATGTCTGTGCAGCCCGCGTTCATTTTTATTCATAACGTGACAATATTGCAGACATAATGACAGTTTGACTGCGTTGACGCAGGCCACTTGTTTTGTTAACTATTTAAATTAGGATTTCTAACACAATTACCTGATCATTATTTTGAGTTACGTTAGCCACTCGAACATCCAAGTATTTGCCGATTTGGTTGATGGTTTTTAAATCCATTTTGTCGAAGGAACTTTAAGAAAAGTTTATTAAATTCTTGGCTGTCAAAAGTTCACTTTTGAGGTTAAGCGGACAAGAGGTTAGTTGGCTAGTTTGTTTGCCACATTGAAAAATAAAAGAAATGGTGGATACGCCCATAGATATTAAAACTGTGCACTAAAGATATTTTGTAAAATATAAAAATGAAAATAAATAAATTAATTAATTCCTGTCTATTCAAATTGTCATTTATAGTAAAATGCAAAGCCATCACTGTCGCTCTTAGGAAGAAGGCAGTAAAACGAAAAAATGGCAAATTGAGTTGTGAATGCCATCTGTGAGAAAATTTTGTATTATATCTAAGTTGTGAACAAAGAAAGCAGTAATTGGCAGTAATATTACGAAAAAGCGCTAAATATCGTTAATAAAAAATTGGACATCTGCATTTTTTACATAATTTTTAACATAAAGGCAGTAACCGTCCTTTTTTAGCAAAAAGGCAGTAAAAGAATCTACCTACCACAGTTACTGCTTTTATGCTAAAAAAAGAAACTCACTTTCGCATTGGTGACAACTTCGCATGTAGGTATCGAACTGTCAAAAGTATCCAGTTTACCGCGATAAAGACAAGTCTTCACGCTGTTTAAAACACATTTTAGAAGTATTTAAGAATTCTAACTTATAAAAAATGAACGGAAAGTAAGTTTATGCACAACATATTGCACACAAAATCAAAGCTTGACGAAAGTTGCTGTATATGACGTGTGTCTTGGAAGCGTCACAATTTAAATGCACTGAAAACCACGGAACAGTATAGAATCGACTGTAAAGAGGCTGTAGCACAGGCTATACTGATTCTAGGATGGTATGTTTTTCGGTCGATTTACAAAAAGTCATTATGCTTCCACACATTTTAAAGTGTTGTCTTTACCCAAAGAATAATAGCTTTTAACGAATCATTTGTGCCCCTTAACAAGATGTCCACCAAATACGTGAAAACGGTGGCAGTAATTTGGCATGAAGGCATTGCTGGTAGAAAAGCTAATGACATCATATCTTCATATCATGCTTTTTTATGCAATACCCTGGTAAAGAAGTAATTAGGAACTCTATCAGTTGACAATTGCAGTGGCCAAAACAAAAATTGGTCACTGTTTTCATATTTTATATATTATAGGCATTGTAAATAGCAAATGTGTCAATATAAATAAATAAATTATTAAGTATTTTGAGAAGGGGCATAAATTTATGTCAGCGGATAGCTTCTACCTCCAGGTAGGACTATCAATGAAAAAAAATGGGAAATATATGATTTTCAGGACTTTAAAAGTGCTGTGTCCAATGCCAATTCTGAAAAGTCACTGTCTGTGACATAAACGTCACAGACTTTATTATTTGGAATGATGAAACATCATAATATAAAATTAATAACATGAAACCACGAGCTTAATAATTATGTCAGTGATATGACTCAGCTAGAGTTTAACAGAGGAGAAAACTTTATGAAGTACCTATTCTTCTGATTTTGGGGTGAAATTCTTAAAGGCGGATTTTTTTAATAAACCCATCCTAAAAGTATTAACTTATTACTTACTTGAAATGCAAAAAAGTAGAAAATCTTAGCAAGAAGGCAGTAAGTCGGCAGTTACTTCTTTGTTGCTAAGAAATCTAAAGTAAAAATTACTGCTACTTCCAAGGAACAAGGCATTTTTCGATTTTAAAGACGTAAAATAAAAAAATAATTACTATTTCAGGTTTAATATTATCACCCTTCTATTTTTAAATCCAACTCACAAAAAAAATAAAATTACAGTTTTTTATGAATTCATGGCCTAGAAATCGAAAAAACACATATTATTATTGTCGTTTTTCTCAAAACTATGCCAGACCAAGTTACTGCCCTCTTCCTAAGAAGGGCAGATCAGAGTTTAATCTTTTTGGTAAAAATAATTACCCATGATTATTATATTATAATCTTAGTACCTACCTACCTACCTTGATATTACTAGTGTTAACTAAATTATTTTTTATGACTTATTTTGGTACATAATATACCTAATATGGTATATTAGTTACCGAATGAATAATGAAAGGAGTTTTACCTACCAATAAAACTCTTATTATTCATGTTGACTTTGAAGTCCATGAGATAGGGTTTGCTCTTTCTTCTTCGCGTGAGGTTATATTCTACTAATTTATTTTCCTTTTTCTTGTCGTTGTCATTCCTCCATTTTTATTTACTGGTCATACTTGCGCGTCCATTTTTTATGTATGGAGTTTGGGATCCCTTTGTCTTCATTATGATATGACTCAAGGAACCAGGTAGAAGTTACCTGGACTTCCAAGTCAACATGAATAAAAAGAGTTTTATTGGTAGGTAAAACTCCTTTCATTATTCGAATTTGACTTTGAAGTCCTTGAGATATCTGTTTGTTATCACCTGGTGTTGAGTATGCCAAATTCCTGTATGTGACAATGATTCATTGACGAGGTATAGACCATCGTGACTTTCAATGTATATGGTTGAATAGAGAAGTTAATGGGTTCTTTTCCCCTTCTGATGGTGGTGTGTCCATCGTTCTCTGGTAGTTGTCGTGAAATGTTGACTCACTACGCCAGTTACCTCTCTTTAAGATATCATCTATTGGGTATATTTACAGTTTAAGGAAGCCACCACTGAGCGGACACTGCCTGGTGGTTCTTGTACCCCTGCTTCCAACAGTACTGACCTTATCCAATTCCCTATAACTGTCCTGGTGGCTGGTTTTGGTGATCCTCTTGAAGATATAAATAATTCAGAAATATCCCCCACCTTCCCCTCTCCTAGGGTTTGACATGCAGACGAGTTTCCGTAACCAGAATACTGGGTCGATGTTTTGACACGTGGAAGCGCTTAGCTTCCATTCCGATTGACGATGCTTGGCAATATCTGTATTTGCGCCAAACATTGGCCATACAATTATGTGGTCACCTTTATCCACTAATCCATTGTCTACTATTACTGAGTAGTGTGAGGTCATGAACCCTTCGTCCCGATGCGAGGAGCAGCCGAGTAGGTAGTTGTCCTGCGAGACGTTTCGAATACGTTGTACTCCACCGGTGTTGTTTTCCTAAGATGATCTGTCACTCGTCCTGGATCTTAAACCGGTGGTTTGACGGGTTTCGTTTTATGTACCGAAATTGCCTGTAACATATTGTGTTGTACTACCACGTTGATGCTGATATCTACAATGATAATCGGTTTGCAAAATGTGGCTATGGCTGACTTATGCCCCAGGATGGTGTTGTACGACAAACCCTCCATGTTGTGCATGTAGCCTAAGTATCTGGCCAATTCCATTGGTTGAGGGCTATTATGATCCATTAGGTTCATGTTACCCATGTCATTGTCTTCCATTTGTTCCAAGCTGGTTTGTAAGTTTTTAGAGTCGAAGGCCGCTATCTGGAAGTAAGGAGTGCCCTTTCTTCCACCATTCAATTTGATGTTTTTCCACCCCACCCGATATTATCCATAGTTAAAGGGACAGGTCCTGGGTCCTTGGAGGTGGACGGTTGGTCTCCGTACCTACTAGTGTCGTATGTAGGTGAGGCATTGTATAAGGAGGTACTATCGCCCTTTTTCGTAAGCCCACTCCCCAAAAGCATTGTTTCCAGCTCGGTGCCAGTAGTAAGTACTTCCCTTTTGCTGAGTTCAGGTGCGCTAGGACTCGTGAAAGTATGTCCTACACTCGGCTGAAAGCGTCGTGAAACAGCGCGACACTGTCTGTAACGTCTCGTGACACATAGGTACGTTGCAATGACATGTGCTGTTTCGCTTGCGAATAAATCCACCTCGGGAACACCCCATCTTTGAAACAGGGGGGTGGTTGCGGTATTGATGAGGTGCCATTCGGGAATGAGTTATCTGCCACGCAGTTGTAATTTCTGAGGAAGTATTGTGCAGTAAACGTGATGTTGGCTCGACTGGTAAATACTAGTATCTGTCGGCAGAGGTTTAGGAGGGTGACAGATTTTGTGCCGCCCTCGTTGTTGATGTATGCCACCACTGTTTTGTTGTCTGTCTGCAGAAGCAGATCTGATACTATGATTGATTGTACCTGAGATTGAATTGCAAACATTTCCTTCCTGTTGGAATGCCATGCCATGCTAACTGGTCTTGTTCCAACGTACCTGATAGGTGGTGTTCATTCAGTTGGGCTCCCTAGCCTGTGTCGGCTGCGTCTGTCGTCAGGAAGTGATTGATGTGTGTCAACTCTGAGGAGCCTGTCACCTGGAGCCACCACATGATGTCCTGTTAGGCCTGTGGTGGGATTGTCCATGCAACCTTCCTCGTGGAGGTATGATGCGAAGTTAAGTCGCCCCATAATAGATTGAACATGTGCCTGCCTGAGAGACCAACTGCCTTTTTGTACATGCGTTGTGTCAAATCTGAGGATCCTATCGCCTAGGGCCACCACATGATGTCCTGTTGGGCCTGTGGTGGGATTGTCATCAATTAGCGAGGATGGGACCTCGGCCATATTGATGACTGGAGCGTTGTAGCCGTCGGCAATACAACCTTCGTCGTGGAGGTGGGATGTGAAGTTGAGTCGGCCCAGAAGGGATTAGATATGTGCCTGTCTGACGGACCAACTGCCTTTTTGTACCTCCATTAGCAGCTGATGGTGACGGAATGCTACACACTTCTCCGGCGACAGAAACCTCCGCTTGTTGTGTGTGTCCTACGTGATGTCCAGGAACCCTCATTGTTGGCTTGGGTTCAGACAGGATCTTTTAATATTTATTAACCACCCTAAAGACTGTAGGAAAATTATCCTGTATTCCACCTGAACCGAGACTGTTTCTCGGATTGGTTGGCTACTAAGAAGTCGTCTAGGTAAGTGAATATTCTCAGCCATTCTTTCGTAGGCGTTCGGCGACCCAATTAGTCAGGGATGCCAACATAATCGGAGCGGCTGGCAGCACGAACGGGACACACGTGAATTGTAGGAGCTCCCCTTGGTAGGCTAGTCGAAAGAATCGACGATGTTGAGAAGCCATTGGTACCTAGAGGTACGCCGGGCTTAGATCTATTATTACTAGCCAGTCTTCTGTTTGTAAGACGTCTGAAACCTCGTAATGGTGAATTAGTTTGAATGGCTTTGGTTGTAGGAACGCATTCAAACGCTTTCGGTTGAAAACAGGGCATAGGGTCCCGTCTTCTTTTTTGATCAGAAACAGGGTTGAGAGAAAAACGTGGGGTTTGACCCGTTTCTTCTAGAACCCCTGAGTTCTTTAAGTCCTCGATCTCGAGAGTGACCTCTGCTGATTGTTGCGTTTGAAATTCTTTCCGTAAAAGTAAAGAAGGACTTACCAATGGTGGTGTCCGCACAAAAGGTATGCGGGCTACGGCTATTATTTTTACCAATGTTGGGAGGGGGGGGTACACTGCGCCATCAGGACTCCCCGAAAGTCTCTTAGGCGGCCCCCAATGTTGTTGGTCATCCAGATGCGGTCACCTTCGCTTAGAGTACGAATTCCTGGTACCTCCGATGGAAAACTCCCTTCGCACAGGACGTCGCCCCTTGGGAGTACCCCAGCCATAATGTGAGTTCAAGGGCCTTCCGGGACTTCAGCTCGGAGGAATCCTTGATAGTGCCTCCCGAGTGAAGGTATCCTTCCGGTAAGGATCTAAGTCATGTTCTCGCAAATTTTATTATGCCTTGTCCCCAAAATCCTCTTCGATTTTTTGGTACAGGCTCATCGCTGTTATGATGTTTTGAGGATTGGTTGCCCAATCCACTAACCCTTGCATACCCTTCCAGAAGCTGTCCCGTTGGGAAAACATCGCATTCTGGAGGGCCGCGATGGTCCTCTCCGTCAGATGGTTAGCTGATGACGAGTGGTCGCACCGACGCAACTTGTCATTTAGACCTAACTCTACGACCGTAGGGGCCGCCAAGAACTGTTTTTTGGGCATTGTGCCACACTTTGCCGGCCCCCCTGCTGAAATAAGGTACGTAACGAGGATACCTCAAACATCAGCATCTTAATCGACGCTCGTACGTTGAAATTTTCCTCCTGTAGCAGTTCTGCTTCGCCGTCTGGTGTCCATTGCTTTTAGAATATCCTCCTCACGGTCATTCAGATGTTGCGCCATAATCACTGATCACTTTACTTCACTTAACTATCACTTAACGTTCGACTACGATAATTTTTTTTGATAGTTAGAATGAACTGTCAGACGCAACATGTAAACAATAAGAAAGTCAAATCCAGAATGAAGACAAAGGGATCCCAAACTCAATACATAAAAAATGGACGCGCGGGTATGACCAGCACCGCGATTTCCTTACTCTCGTCTCGTGTGGCACCAGACGAGATGACGTAATTGTGTCGTCACGCTCGAGGCATGCCGACCGCGCACAGAATAACCATAGAAAATATTATTATGATACACCTATATGTGTATGGTGACAATGAATAGCGCCGCTGTCGGAGTAGCGTAATATTCTCGAGTGCTATTATCACTCCGGTAGTACGTCATAATGATGTCATATGACGTCATCTCGACCGGGAAGCTTGCACTCGCAAGTTCTAATATAGAGCCCCAGTAAATAAAAACAAAGGAATGACCAACGACAAGAAAAAGGAAAATAAATTAGTAGAATATAACCTCACGCGAAGAAGAAAGAGCAAACCCTATCTCAAGGACTTCAAAGTCAAATTCGAATAATAATTGTTATACACTATAATCACAATAAAAAGTAAAACAAATTTACAATAATAATTCAAGTAACAAAAAAAATATTTTTCTTTGAATAGTAGTTTTTTATGATAGCTACACCGACTATGTGATTGTTTACTTTTGACGTGTGTCAAAATGTCTGCAAAATATGTAAAATTTCCAGTAATTTGCATTGAGAAATCTGCAGACACGTATGATAAAACAGTAATTAGAAATAAATGTACCATTCGTTAATTTTTTGTTAAATATCCATACATATTATAATAAAGACACATCCTGCAAATTAGTAAATTGTTCAATGAAAAGCTCATCGAAAACTATTCTTTCCTTGACATTTTGACATGGGCGTATGTAACCAAACAGGTTTTGTTGTATTAAAACGTCAGACAATCAATAAGCATGGCAAGAAATAAAAGTACGCCCATTACTAATATGCTATTTGGATTATTATTATTTAACATATTGTCGTTAGATTATGTAGGAGGTTTAGATAATGGGCTGGCTAAAACACCTCCTATGGGCTGGATGTCGTGGGGACGATACAGATGCAATACAGACTGTGAACATTATCCCACTGAATGTATTAGGTAAGTAATAGGTGTATTATTCATAACACTACGTAAATATGGTTTTAACTGTCATTTTATTCAAATGGTAGGACGATTTGACAGCGTGACAACAGGGCAGTCGCCATCTGGGCATTGGCCATTTAAACCTTGGTAAAAAAAATGAAATGCAGAAACAAATACACTGACATTACGATTTTTCAACAGCAAGTAGCATGTTTTAAAAACTACTCTATACACTTAACACAACTTAACATAAAGTACATGAGCGTGAAGTTCGATAGTTTTGATGGAAAATATGACGTAGTTAGAGCTACACCGAATAAGAGAAAACTATGCAATAGGCTTCATATAAGAGCAGTCGGAAATACTAATGGTAATAATAATAAAATGTACCCTCTGTAATTCGTGCGTAATAGAAGAAATCGCAATATGAGCAATTTCAAGGTTAAGTTGTTCCACTATAATACAAAATTAATATTATCAACCAAGCGGATTAGGTCGCAGCTTATAATATCATAAGTGCCAGATTCAAATCCTGTGTCTGGCAAATATAAGTACCTACATAGTTTTTCAATTTGTGTTTGGAGTCAGAGTATGGACCTAATAGGTTGAGCTAGTGACTAACATTCGTTTCTCGTAAAAACAAAAATCTGTTTATACAAACCTCCACTCTGTGGAGGCCCATATGAACTTATTGGGATTGAGCATGGTCAAAAAAGAGGAGAGAGATTACGTGATGGAAGTTGAATTCAAGTTTAATTGATTTTATTATTGTTTCTACTCCATATGAGTAATTTTTTGCGAACGAAGGTAAATTTTTTTTTTTAAATTTATTACTATTACTATTATTACGTTCTCCGAACATTAGGCATAATTCTGGAGATTATGTACAATATTCAATTAACCACTTGGTACATAAGATATTTATTTTCAGTTAGCGAGAGCGATTGAAAGTAATATCATTGTGCTGTCGATGATGGTTTTGGTGTTGTCATTGCTTTGAATAATAAAACTGAAAAGATAAAAATTGCTACAATTTTTATTTTATTTTTTTCAGTGAGGATCTCTTCAGAAGAGTAGCAGATGAATTCATAGCAGGTGGATATGTGGATGCTGGGTATGAATATGTGATCATTGATGATTGCTGGATGGAGAAAACAAGAGACTATATCGGTAGACTGGTTCCTGATCAACTAAGATTTCCCAGTGGAATGAAGGATCTTTCTAAATATGTAAGATGAAAATTTCAGCTATTTCGGCTTAAAATCATTTCTATAGCAATTATCTTTCTTATTTTATTCAATACCCATCATACACCCACGGTGGCCGCGTGGCTTAAGCGTTGGACTATCACGCCGTGGGTCTCAGGTTCGAATCCTGGGTCTGGCAAGTACACATATTGTTTTTCAATTTGTGTCTGCCAGGGTATGGACCTAATAGGTTGAGCAAGTGACTGACATCCATTTCTCGTAAAAAACAAAATCTGTTAATACAAACCTCTACTCTGTGGAGGCCCATATGATCCTATTAGGATCGGACATGGTCGGAAAAAAAAATAATTTAGTAACAATTAGCGAGGCTGTGTTAACTTTTAGAGTGAGATAGAGTACGTCAATTTTACATATTGAGAATTGAGCTTCAAGATACGTATATTTTGAAAATCTTAAACCACCAACCAACCAACCACCTTCAAGAGCTCAACCACCCCCCCCCCCCTTAGGGGTTTCCACCCCATGACCACCTTGCAATTTTTAGTGTATCTTTTTATTTTATATCATACAGAGTAGACATACTTTTGTCTTTAAATTTGTTAGTATACTTAAATAGCTGTAAGAATGTATATTTTGTATTAGTTGAGAATTTCCTATCGAAGCAGATGAAATAGGTCCTAATCATTATTAAATTATGTGGAATAAGTACTATGTACATCAGTGGCGAAGGGTGGAGGTAGGTTGTTAAGATTCAACATAAATACTGCACACTAAACTCAGTCATTCTGTCAGTCATATTTATTTGTTTTCATTAATCGAAGAATACAATTTGATGGTGCTAGTTAGTTTTTAAAATTCAATTAAACCCTGCCTAAATCAAACTATGATAGTTTAGGTATGCTATATATAACACAAATAGTGCAAACTTTTTTATTCATACTTATTTGTTTTCGTTGAATTAAGAATACATATTACAGATGCTATTGGTTAGTTTTTTTTTAAAAAGTTCATTCAGTGCTGACAACGCGACTGGCCATTAGATATAATTAACATGATATTTAAATGTGGTAATTAAATATTAATTAACAGGTCAGCAGTGATTGTGTTAAGCCCTGCCTACCAAACTGTAATCGATAAATAATATCCTTCTATAAAATATCTACAATTATGTATGGCTTAATGGCATAATTTTAAATATTTTATAGATAACCGGCTATTATTATTTTGTCAATATTTATTATTATTTTGACTATTATCTACTGTGGCTTGGATTAGGCAGGGTTTAATTGAATTTAAAAAAAATAACAAACACTATCTACACATTGTAGTCTTAGTTCAATGAGAACAATAATACGTTTGACTGACAAAGTTTAGTGTGCACTATTTATGTTGGATCTTAACAGTCTACCTCCACCCTTTGGCACTGATGTTCAAATTGTAATTTATTTTAATTAACCAAACCACTGTTTTCAATTAATTTTTCAAATATCTATTGTCAATATTATCACTGTATACTAACCATGCTACAAGTATACAAAAGTGTTATATGCTAATTTAATACAACAAAGTCTGTCGATCCACCAGGTTTATTTGATTCCTTTCATCAATTTTCAGATTCACTCGCTTGGCTTGAAGTTTGGAATATATGAAAACTATGGAAGCGTAACATGCGAAAAATATCCTGGATCGAAGAACCACGTGGAATCGGATGCTCAACTGTTTGCTGAATGGGAGGCGGACTATTTGAAGCTGGACGGTTGCTTTACAAACTCTGACGAACTCGATTATGGTGAGACATCATGTAACAATCACACGAGTGCATTGTTATATTTTCAATTTCATCATTTAAGGTTTTTGCTCTAGATAGATTGAAAATTACAAAACTAATTAATCAAGCTCAGGTTTAAGTCTTTCTCCTTGAAGTCATCGTGTGGAAACAGTATCAAAATATTGTATGGAGTTCGAGTAAAGGTGCCTTTTCACCACAGAACAGATAATAAATAGAATACCGATAGGCAATATTCAATACGCCGCATGGTGAAGCAGGCTTTTGAATGTGTGAGTGTCCTACGAAAATGAAGCACGCATTATGCACGTGCAATAGTGTGTGTAATACACCAACATTAAATGAGCGTAAATGCATAAACCGAGAGCAGTTTTTAGTATTCGACGTAAAACGTATTCTTAACACGTGTGTAAGTTTAACCCGGATTCTTCCTTACTCGAGTCGGTTACCTGCTATCGCCTTACCCGTTGTGTATTTCAGTTCCCATTATTTCTGAGTTCCCTGCTTTTCACACTGTTGCTTGTTGCTACAAATGCAGATGGCGTATATACTTTGTTGTTATCCTGTTATTGCCAGAACACCAGTATAAGGATAAAGTATTTGACAACATAAGACTATACACTCACACACGCGCGGTGTTTATATAAAATATTTAAGCAAGTTATTTATGCAAGTAATTTTTTTCTATTAATGACTGTTTCTAAATAATGATTTTGTGATTTACAATGTTGTAAGATGACTAGAGTAGATGATGTAGGTATTGGTTGTTAGTAGTTGCGGTGGAGCAATGACATTAATATGGACGAATCATCTGGAAAAGAAAATGACACTCACTTTATTGTCGGGTCTGCCGAATGGCATAATCTGTTCTAACACCATTACAATAAAGGTGATATTGCTATAAATTCCTGATGCTTTTTGTTGGGTCTGCCGAATGGTTCGGTTCGAACGAGTTCGCTCAAATGAACATTGACATTAGAAACACTGCTCTAACGCCATTACAATAAAGGTCATATTGCTATAAATTCCCGATGCGTGATATCGCATAATGAAATTGCATGACGTCTACATATACATGCGAATGCGCGAATTTGCTTGCTAGCTACTGTATTGAGTGCATCGTCCATTAATAATGTCATTGCGGTGGAGACAAAGATTTAATTATTGTGACTTGTACGCTATCTACATGAGCCTGCACATTGTACAGTCCATAAAATGTCATTTTGCGTCCTAAACTTGAGGGAAGCGGCTTTGATCAGACCTGGATTGAGACAGATGCTGGAGGAAGCTTAGACCCACATAGAGTTGTAGCACCAAACAATAAAAAAGAAGAATGTTTTCTTGCACTGTCAAATTTTGGACCAGTCACTGGTTCATATTTATAAAATATGATATATATTATGAAGCGACTAATAACAATATTGATAAGTCACACATATGGTCAAAATCAAATAAAAAATACATCCTCATTCTATCTGCATTAATTCGTAATGATGTATACGCCGAAATATGTATGTATTTTGTATTTCAGGATTTCCCGAATTCGGTCGGCAACTGAATAAAACTGGTAGACCAATCGTATTCTCTTGTAGCTGGCCATACTACCAGGAACATATCTTCAAAACAATGGTGAGACTTTTACCACATACGCTCTGTAAATGTTTTATTGTGTTTGCACTAATAGAGTTGTCGGGCTCCCTCACTTTGGAGAAGGTCTCCTTATCTCTCTTATCCAGTTACTACTATTAAAAATTTCAGTATATTTTTCATTATTTTTTTCAGCCAAATTACGCAGCAATAATTAAACACTGCAATTTATGGAGAAATTACCATGATATCTCCAGCTCCTGGGAAAGCATCAGCATGATTTTGGACCATTACGGAAGAAACCACGAAAGAATGGCTTCGTACTCTGGACCCGGCCACTGGAACGATCCAGATATGGTAACTAAAAATTATGATTGTGATGTATCCGATCAATTTTTGTAAAATTCTTGGATCACATGGCAACCAATGTTCCTTGTAAGGTGTGCGCATGTACGCGCGCACACCTACCAAATTGTGTCCGTGTTTACACATATTTTCATCCCCTGCACAGTCCTCACACAAAAATATTGTAAAAGAAAGTTTCCATTCCCAGATTTTAGTTTTGCTCGAATGCACGAAACTATCACATGCACAATTCTTCAACTCATAAAAATGTCAAAAAGGACAGGATGAGATATTTCAAATGCGATCATTAAGAAGATATCCTTCGATAAATTTAAATTGGAATGGCTCTCTGAAATCCTCGAAACAGAAATACCATCTTCAATGCATTCGTAAAAAGAAAGAATTGGTTATATATTTGTTTATTCGGAAACAGATGATTGTGTCAAATGCATCATATGCTTCGCAGCAAATATGGAAGGAGAATTCACGTCTGTAAAGAAGTGGATTGAATGGAGGTTGTATATTTTAAAAAGACATTTAAGGACGGACATGCTCAGCGTAGGTCAAAATAGAGCTTTTATTGCATTTTCAAACCATGATCCTGGTAATTCCTTAAACGTTGTAGATAATCTATTTATATAATTTTGAAGCCTTATTATCCTTTATATTTATTTTAAACATTTGATGACTGCAAAAAGTATTTTTATTACATAAAATAGTGTTCTTTTAAACCTCTCGCTCTAATGTTTTAGAATATAGTCATATTTCATTACATGAATGTGTAGCGGTGTTAAGATTTTTTACATTTATTAATTTTTAAACGCGTTTATAAAACCATTAGTATAATTTATGACGAGATAATTTTTGTAAAATATTTACGATAAAAAAATTATATTGATAATCTCTGTGATCCCAAATTTGACAAGAATTAGGCATTTTATTATTCAAAAAATGGGCAACATTAACACATTTGAAGATAATTCTAAAGATACTAATTATAAGCTATGTCTTTGACCATTCATTACAATATTAATGTTATCGTAGGTGTTGATTCTTTCATATTCTGTGGTTTGTTAATATTTAAAATAATTTGTTTAATGCCCCTGATGTAGTATGAAATATTAATGTCCAACCTCATTAGTTTTAAATTAATCTGTTATTGGGAAGGTATTATTGGACGGATAATTATTTATGTACCTATTGTTATATTATTTCTGTCGCTTTGGATTTTGTTTGATAAATATTGTTTTAAAAAAATGTATTCAGTTGAAAATGTCCCTCTGCGGCGGACGAAACCGGTCCTAATATATTTCTTAAAAGTGGAATAAGTACTACAAAAAAAAAATGCGTTTTATTAAATAAAAACAACAATACAATGCAGTTCCACCATGAATTGACAGTTAACAAAATAAAAGAAATTAAAAATATAAGTTTTAATGAAAAATTGTATATGTGTGTTCGTGGGGGGGTGGGGGGGGCATACCGCATCGGTTGGCGGCCCGACTGCTCAGATGCGTCGATGATCCGCACACACAATAGAAAAATTAGAGGGAACGTTGATGGCAACTGCTTTGCCCCCCCTTTCATTCTGCCTAGTGTCATTTTTAAATGACAATACTAACCCTTGCGAATAGCATCAAACAGCGAGACAACTATCTATTGTATATAACCTAATTAGTGAGGATCATGGTTTTCACTAGAAGATGTCCATCGACTCATCTGAGAAAGTCGCCAGTCCAATGCATTTTTAATTTTATTAGTCCAGCATGCAGGTGGTCATGCGTTTAATTTTTTACTAGTAACGCTGTCAATCATAAACACCCTCTCCATGCCATCACTAACTCTCCAAGTTACGCCGAGTCATAATGCCAAAGAATTGAAAACTCCATCTCAGACAGATGATTAAAAGTTTATCTTCTATTCTTAGCTCTTTAAGAAAAGTGGCTGCGCTTTTGTGGACTGTATGAAGGTGGGTTGAGGATTTGGATGATTTGGATGTTGGTGACGGACAGCGGAAGCAGGGGTATGTCCATGCACTGACCTTTGATGTTAAGCTGGTCTGGACTTCTGGCTCTTGGGGCGCTCCTCGTACTTCCTGGTCCTGCATGCGCACACTTGTTGCTGATTGTTATTTATAGCACTCTCACTTTCACATGAATCAACAGGAAATTTCTTTATATGAATGATAACACTCAGTACGACGGCAGTGGGTTATGAATTTATAATGACGCGTGGTGGTCTTTATGCAACAAGGTTGAACCATCACTTGTAAGTCCCCTGTATGGAGTTCGTAAAGGAAACTTGTGTGTTGAATTACGTTTCACGACGGTCGAACTGTCATGAAGTCTTGACGCGATCATGGTCTTGATGTAACTAACTGTTTATAAATCACGGTCGACTGATGACCCGTATCTGAGATGCGCCTGGACTTGCGACAATAATTTGGATTATATGTAGAAGGGAAATATTGGGATGAGGGCAACCATAATTGGCCCAACCAAAAAGAATAGATTTGTTGGTACACCCAGCAATCCAGAGGATCCTGAGCATATGCATCCAACACCACGTTTCAAAACACTTCATCCTTTTTTGATACACTGCTTTTATGGTCCGTGTTTTCGCTGCATAAGGATACATAAGTTCTGTATAAGCTGGATTTAAGTCATCATTAAGATGCCCATCTTTTTCAGTATCTTTTCATTGCTGTTGAAGTCATAACTTGTGCCATCCTTTGATGTCTTATTAGTGATTATTTAAACTGACATTTCCGAAATATTACAAGATTAGTTTCTGTTTTTGTTTATTTATTTTCTTGATTAAGTACCTACCTTATTTATTCATTGGGAGTCACGTGAAATAAAATCACCCTCAATAAAGTGTCTCTAAATTTTTGCAAAGACTGTGAATACTTTCATTAGAAATATATTAAATTCAGAGTAATTGTATCGGGGACTGTTTTCTTCACTGCTTAATACATGAAAATATATTTACTTGTTTTTAGTTGATGATTGGTAACCCTGGATTGAATGTTGGGCAATGCAGAATACAGATGGCAGTGTGGGCAATACTCGCAGCTCCGCTGATCATGTCAAATAATCTTGCCAATATTCCGTTGCCCATGAAGGAAATTTTGCTAAATCGAGATGTCATTGCAGTAGACCAAGACCCTTTGGGGCTACAGGGTGGAATGTTTAAGGTGAATTATACTCCATGACCATAATAATTCATCATCAAAACTCTTATATTAATAATTTTATATTGATTTGGAAATAATTATTACTAATTTATATTATATTTTTTGAACTGCTTATACTAAAAGGGTACAACCCTAAACATTTTCAAATATCCTTTCATAATATTATTTTTACAAAAGTTGTTAACTGACCACATGGCTAACTTCTGACTGACGGTTAATAATAAACATTACTGCTTGTCTTTTGTGAACCCAAAATATTATTTTTGGTGGGATAAACACTACTTGAATCACCCTATTGATATGCGTCCTCAGTTGTAGTGCGTACTTTTCGTGCTGAAGGCTTGTAAAACAACAACTTGTTACTCCACTTAACTCTTGCACAAGGATTATTGTTGTGATGGCGAAGGTAAGAAAGGAGTCTCTAGTGTAGAGAATTAATATTATTTTTTTTTTCTTTTAGGATATATTTGGGGATATAAAATTATGGATAAGAAAACTAATACCAATAATAAATAATCAACATTCGTTTGCGGTTGCTTTCGTGAACATGAATACCGATGTCGAACAGAGTATCGTATTGCACATCAGTGAATTAGGGTTCACTAATTTGGAAGGATATAATATTATGGTAAGAAAAGTACTGAATTTAATATGACATCAATAAATAAAAAAAGGTTATTGATTGGGTACTAATTCTGAGTACTTATGGTGGACTAGTTGGTACAGCGGCTCTTACGTCATGCGATTTTGTACCTAATGACCATATTTTTTCGAGCCAATTCACCTTTTGAGTCTATTCATAACAGAAGTCTAAAATTCCTAAAACCAAAAAGCCGACAGCCCAGAGACATTAAGCTCAGTGGTACCAACTATCGGTGACAAAACATGCCAGAAAAGGCACGAAAATAAGCTGTCTGGCAGGAAAAAATGCTAGATTTTGATAAAATAAAATTTTACCTTTATTTTACCGATCAGATGAAAAGAGCAAAAATTGAATAAATGGGTATACCTACATGTGAAAATCACACCACATTCCACATGCCTAAGCATACATTAAATTATAATATCTGACACCAATATCTCACTATAATGCCAAGAATGCTCATATTGTTTCATTGTGTTGTTTTATTTCTCAAGTTCCGACCTACGTTCATTAAATATCTGAATAAATAAACTAAAAATCTAGCTTATTTTCAGCACATCTAAAGCTGTTGAAGGAATCAAAAAAATGATAATAAAAATGCCATAAGCTAGATGCATTTCTTGCAAGCTAGATGCCTATCGAAAAATGCTAGCTCTGGCAAAAAACGCTGATTAAGCTACTGTTCAAATTTTGTTTTCTTGTGTTTTTGGACATGCGATACACCGGCTCTCAGATATTGCACATTGTCGACTATAGGGTCTCAGCTATAAATTTCAATATTCAGATAAATTGCGCTATGGAATTAAAAAAAACAATTCTGAAAGTATCTTTATGATGGTTGGGAATTGTTTATCAATTGGTTACTTCTGTAAATCTTCAAGACGATGCCCATACCTTATTCGGTTCAATCTTAAATATCTTATAAGGTGCAAATGTGGTCACTTTTTTTAATATACTCCGCTTAGGAGCGAAAATGGACATTTACTTATTTTTCTCTACGTGCTTCCGCTATATAATGTTTGATACTTTTACTGTTGTCAGATTTTTGGGTTTTCACTGCGTGTTCTTCCTCCTTCTTTCCACGACATTTCAGGCATGTTGCAGAGGCCATTCTCAAGAGATAATGTGTTGTAGAGATATAACTGTACTGTAGATGTATGAATGCAAATGCCACATTAAGTATGTCAAAAGGGATTCAATTAGCTGAGAGCAAACGTTGCTCAGAGTAAAATAGTGTGCCAGTGTGCTGTGTCAGTTGTGAAGGCCAGAGATATCAGATCGAATATTGGATTTCACAGACAGTGCCGGAAGCCATGATAATATTAACCGTAACCCATCATCCCGTATTGATAGTTTTAGGGTTCCTATAAATTTCAATGGCCTCCTTTACCAATCTTGAGAAATATCACTTATTTCGACCCAGCGTCTTGGTCTCAAAGTCAAATTTGTAGCTTGTGTCCATCGACCGCTTTTAATAATAGAGGAAGAGTGTTAGAAGTGCACTACTTTTTTAACAATTTAATTTTTTTTACCTACAGGATTTGTACACGTCGGATAATATTAGAAATATTACGACAAATGACATATTGACTGTGACAGTTCTGCCTATGGGTAAGTTTTTCATTTGCTTCCTTCATATTATGTTAGACACAGCTTTCAAGTAAAAATCGCCATATTACTAGATTATATGAGATGTTAGACAGTTAAACAGTCGTATGGAATTAATTATTATAGTTATATTTTTAAATAAAGACATTATAATACTATTACCAAATGTATCCTTCCTCATAAAAATGTCTCTAATGTCGCATCAAAAATTTTAAATCAACATACCCCTGACAAAATTTCACCAGCCCTGCCTTACAAACAATATCACTAAATAATATTTGAAAAAAATGTCAAAAAAACATTGCACGGTGTTCTCTCACACAGAGCTACCTACCGGATTGCCCTTCTCGGTAAGGTACATCCAACCTCGACGGAGAAAGCCAAAATTTACCGTTAAAATTAACTTTGCCAAGTCCTTCCTTCGCCCTGTTCCCGCAATCTTACCAACATGCTCTTTGAAAAACAGTTAGTTAGCAAATCATCCCCAAAGCGGAAACACGCGATGGAATTTGTTTCCGAGTCACGCGTCGCTCTGCGGGGGGTGGCGCGATCATTAAATAAATCTACCGAAACAACAACTCGACAAAAGAGTGATACAGTCTAACCCCAATTAAAGTTAACCAACCCATCCACGATATATTGTAACCTAATTAAAGTCAATCGACCCTTCATATCAAGTGCCGAGTGAAATCTCAAGCCCCCCCTTGAATCAATGTAATATAAACCAATGTCTGTATAAACTACAATAAATTAACGCCGTGCGGAGATAACAAAGTAAAAATCTGTGTTTATTAAAAATATATTTGTGTTGACCTACAATGTTCAACAAAACCCACCAATGAGCCAGATCCGAGGACTTCATACACGTGAGTTCCTTCTAAGTCACAATATATATATATATCTATATATATACAGGAAAAAGACTAAGAGCCCATACGCACTTGCGGCAGGCCGCATAGCGGCTAGCCGCAAGTGCGTATGGGCACTAAGCGTGATAATAATGTCATACTTACTAATTTCTACTAGAATTTGTTGAACATGTTGAAGTAATATTCCATAGAATTTATTATTATAAATTAAATGACATCTAAGGATGAAAACTATAACTATTTTGTAAGCACACTTTGACCACTGCAGAGAGCTGCAAGTTATGAAATAAAATATCATTTTCGCAAAAATGTAAAGAATAATATAAATATGCCGAAAGGTAACTTCATACATTTTAAGGTTTCAACTGAATTCAGTGAGTAATAACACTTGCCTAGATTTTCTATTTATGATGTCATCGATGCAGCGACGAGAAGTGGAGGTAGGCTGTTAAGGTTCGACATAAATGTTTCACATTACACTTTGTCAGTCATACTTATTCGTTTTCATTGAACTAAAAATAGTGGCGGCTCGTCCATATGCACTGCGGAACTGCAGCACCCCCAAGCAAATTGAGAAAAATGTAATATTATAATATACATAAATTTATGCATATTATATGAAAATATCAATATTATTTAAGCGTGTAATAAGCTTGCCCGTGCACCGATACATCCAATGTCCAATAATATTATCATACACCTTGGTGTATACATCAGGTACTTGATTTTGTACAGTACCGTTTCCGATAGAATTTTCTCGAGTTGACAAAGGGGGGCACGGGGAGCTTAATCAGTACTGCGGGTCAGACAAGTATACTTTCACCGTTTCTGCATCGCACGTGAGCACGCCCCCCCACAGCGAGGAAATAAATATAGCTATAATGATTTACTTACATTGTTAAAAATTATTTCTGCAAGCAATTTATGCTTATTCTTTATTTTAATTATTAATATAATCAATAATTAATAAACAGCACCCCCAAATATTTTATCCATGAGCCGCCACTGACTAAGAATACAATTTGCAGATGGTGCTGGTTGGTTTTTAAAATTCAATTAAACCTTGCCTAACCAAACCATAATAGAGAAAAATTGTGCACACTTTTTCAGTCATACTTATTTGTTTTCGTTGAATTAAGAATATATTATTACATATTAGTCCTGTCCTCATCCAATAACCAAACCATCATCAATATAAAATACCTATTCTTCTGTCAATAAAATATCTAAAATTATGTATGATTTAAGGGTATCTTAAGATATTTTATAAATAAACCAATATTTTTTAACTATTATCCGATATCGCTAATCCAAAAGGCAGGCTTTAATTGAATTTTAAAAACTAACAAACACTATCTAAACATTGCAGTCTTAGTTCCATGAAAACAAATACGTTTGACTTACAAAGTTCAGTGTTATTCGGATCTTAACAGTCTACCTCCACTCTTCGCCGCTGCATCGTTGACGCTATCAAAAATTAATAACATTTTTTGTTTTCTTACAGATGTGGTGTTTTATAAATTCCGTGTTTTATTGACTAGCTGAAATGCCATAATAAACTTTTTTGTATGTAAAAAAGACTACTTAGTGCGTATTACTACTGTTTCTTTAATAAGTGAAATTTAATATAAAGTATT
This sequence comes from Rhyacophila brunnea, assembly GCF_057557595.1. Taxonomy (NCBI): domain Eukaryota; kingdom Metazoa; phylum Arthropoda; class Insecta; order Trichoptera; family Rhyacophilidae; genus Rhyacophila; species Rhyacophila brunnea. The sequence continues at coordinate 8,100,550 of NW_028232816.1, read as the reverse complement.
TTAATATGTTAACCATAAATTATTAATGTGTTGTCGAATTATTTTGATGTTATTTAATTTTATAAATATGATGGAAGTATTATTTATTAAATTGATTTTTTTTTACTAATTCCATGGACATAATTACCTACCTCACTTCATATTTGATACAAAAACAATAGGTTTTCATACATTTTTTTTTTATACGATAAACCTTTTCTATGCCTTACGATATTACTATGGCAGTATCTGACAGGCTGCAGATTTTAACGACACGTTGAATGTAGAGCGAAGCTCTTACTACTATCGCTGTAATATCGATAATTTGTAGCTTAGTACATATTTCATAATTGTTCAAACAGATGTCACTGTGTGTTTAATTTTGTTTAATTTGAGTTTAAAGTCAGACGAGATAACTCCCGAAATTTATATGTGCGGCCTGTCGATCACGGCCTCATAGAGCGAGATAACTCGCTGAAGCCATAGAACCGGTTAAAATGGTACTGTAACAAAAAAATATTTGAAATCTACAATATGACAACCAGTTTATCTCACTGTACGTCGGTTCACTGAACGAAAATGAAAAATGAATAAAAATATAGTTTTTTTTTATTTACAATAATACACCATTTTTTTCATATTGAGTATACTCCTAACTTAGGTACTAGATATTTTACATTTTACGTTTAATCATAGTACAGTTGGCAACACTGTGATACAGATAACTTTTAGTTGTATTACAATGATATGAACACCTGTGAATAATAACATTGCTTAAAAATTTATGTAAAATTATTATAAAAATCTAGTGTATTTTTTAAATAAATGCCAATATGGTCAACTGACATCCCGACAAAATTGCAAAATATAATAACCCTTAGAAAAATCCCAGTTTTGTAACCAAATGGGATTTATCCACCTCAATACTACAACTAGATCTAACTCTGATTTGGTCATTGTTGGGAAAATGAAATTTAAAATTTACTCGATTAACCAAATCTAGGCTATAATTATTATTTAAAATATAAATGGAAAATTGTGTTTTGTCTAATTGGGAACATATTAATAATGTTCAATTGTATGAAAAAATATTGTAGATATATAATTTTATTTATTTAATGCATTTATGGTTTTAAAGTTGTCAAAATGAATACAGTTCCTATTAACTTCTGACTTACCTAGTTCTATCATTTTGTAGAGAAGGAAATGTAGAATCATATACAATAGCTATCTCAGAAACAGTAAAAATCAAGTTATCTAGTTGTAGTATTCAGGTGACGAATTGATATAAAACATTCATACGTACAAATTAAATAATATACAAAACTTAAAAATCCTATTATATTATATTCCATGTATTGCAGTTATTCAATTTTTCTTGTATCTTTTGATTTAGCTTTGTTTAGTAATAGCAATCTGTTTGATGTTCAACTTCTCAGATAGTTCATTACAGGCTTTGATTTGATTAACGTGATATCTAATCACTCCTTCCTGTTCTGTTTTCTTCATCATGGCCACTTCTTTGTCTCCTGAAGCCAGGACAGGATTTTCAGGATCCACCTTAAAGGAACAAGTCATGCCAAGTTAAAATAAATAAGTAAATAAATTTTCATTTACGTTTGGTGTAAGTAATCATTGCAGATTTATTTGTAGCTAACATTACATTTTATGATTTAAGATTTATTTGTCTGGTCTCACCAGCGACCACCGAAGACTTAGTTGACTCTTATTATTTAGATGATTAATCACTAAATTTTGTTATGTATGTAAGTAACTAAAGCAAGGTGTCAACAGTATGCTGCGTCTTTCTTTTTTATTTACAGCGCTGTCACATAAGACAATATAAATTTTTCCATAATTACAAATTCAACCGTTAAGTCGTTGTAATATAATAAGATTATATTATGGTAATGCTACTTACTGGATCTAGACCTCTAAGGTGATGCAGCAGATCACTCATCCTTGTCTCGAATCCCGGAGCGAAGTTGCTTGGATCCATGGCGATGAAGCACTGACCAAGATCCGCTTCACCTCCTACACCCTCGTGAGACCAGCTTCTGATGTTAGGACCATAAAGGGACCCTGCAAAGTTGTATATTAGTAGCAGAGCTATTCTTAACAGTTAACACGGTAACATGTTTCCGTTATTTTTATTGGTCCAAATTAACATGGAAGCGATTCCATATACAAGGCGGTTATCTACAACATAGTTTCTTAACTGGTGGTCCGCGAAGATTTTTGGTTGGGCCGCAAAAATTTTCTGCAGTTCAAAAATAGTTAAGTACCTAGAAACCTAACATTTGAAGTGGGGTTGTATTATATTTCGACAATTGTTTCAAAAATAGTGTAAATATAAATATTTATTATTTTATTCCAATGTTGATGGTCCGCAAAACATTTTTTGATTTTTTATGGTCCGCGGATGTAAAAAGATTAAGAAACATTGATCTACAACATTTGGTAATTCGTAATACGGCGAAAATTTAAGTTGGTACGCCTGCCGTGTGAAATATGTCTCTTATTTGCTAAGCTCGATCAAATTTGGGTATACCTGTGCAGGCGTATCTATGGTCTTTTCACCTGAACCCCGAAATGTTGTATACAAATACAAATGTCAAACAAGAATTCAACATAACCTACAATTTTATTAGTCATTTCAGCCGGACACGGAGATGTTACTGCATTGCCACGGTAAGAATATACAATTAAATATTTATTCCTTATGTATTTTATTTCACCTGCTGAAATTCCACATAAGATTTCAACCATGGCTCCTAGTCCATATCCTTTATAACCAGAAGTCGTCTCCGCACCTCCCAGTGGCATCAGGCAAGCCGTTTTGAAGGCCAGGTTGGCATCTGTGGTAATGTTTCCATCTGGACCCTGAAAGTAAGCATATTGATTTCAAGTCAAGTAATAATTATGTCGACAATCTACATAATGACATTATACTTTGAAATACAGACAAATCGTCGCCGCGCTTGCAAAATCCGCTATGTAAAAAAACACAACTGTTCAGGAGAAGGAAAAAACTGATTTATTCAACAATGACTCACGTTTTTTTCAAAGTAAGTAAACCGAAAATTAGATCCCTACTTCGGATTCAGTATAAATGATATTTTATAATACAATATTTAGCACTTTGGTCGTAATATTTTTTTTTGTGGCTGAAAGACACATAGCTGATTTTATTTGGGTCTTTTAATCCGCTTTGTGGTTGGGGCAGCACTTAGCGGATTGTAAGTACGTGTATTTTAGACAGCGCATTTTACACCGGGTTTTTACAATGATAATTCCATAATTTAATGATGTTTGACTTTATGCGTAAAACATCTTTAACAAAGCCAATAGTCTGTTTTGAGCAAACCTTTATCTTCCCAACCAAAATTTGACATATAAATAAGTAATTATCAAGTGAAGGGGGAATAAAAATATGTGTTCAGAGTAGGATGGATAAATAATTAAACAAATTTGACAAATGACGTTTTATTTATCGAAATAAGAAAAAAATGGTAACTAGTATTACAAACCAAGTAATATTCTTAAGCAACACAAGATACATAATAATCATCTTAACATTTTAACAAAACAAATCAACCTCTTAATAATGCCTATCAATAAACAGTCATAATGCCTACCTACTAGTAAACTAAACTTTATTCTTTTTTATTCTTATAGCTATTGTTATATTTTAAGTAGGTAGGTACCTAAGTTATTAACAAAATTAGTATTTGAGATTATCGTAAAAGAAATGATAATCTCGATGCATAGATAACTTTAGGGATTGTAATTTTTCAAACTTAGACTTGTCAATTTTTTTCGGTTCTGTGTAAATTCACACTGTTTTTATAGCTTAAATATTATTTTTCGGCGAACGTAAATAATCAACTATAATGCACTAGTGCTGCAAGCACAGAAAAGATATGAGTTCCCTGGCTGCAAATCACAACAAGACTGACCATAAAACGCGCGTTTTGAAGCAAGACTCGGCACGCAAACTCCGGTATGTGTCATTAACAGGCGCAATAGTAAGTTTTTTTCCTTTAGTTTAAAATGCGATATGTGAACGGACTCTTCATAGAGTATTTTGAAGCCATTTTTTAAATGAAAATACATAGCTTGTTTTGAATTTTTCTAAACTAGCTTTTATATTAGAAAACGGGTTTTACAGGCCTATCCGCTGTGTGTTGTTCTATCACATAGCGTAAAATACCAATTTTCGCAAAAAAATGTTTGTCGGATTTTGCAGGCGCAACGACGAAATACAATGAAAAGGTAACCATTTCAGTTATTATACCAATGTCCTGTGGGGGTAGGCAAGTCATACAGTTATTAGGGGTATATAATAGAAGCAAAGTTAACATAATTAATAAGAATAATAGAATTTTCGAGAGTAAGTTTAATTTAAGCAAATTTTTTTATCACCTAAAGGCGGTACCCATGCGGGCCGTGAATTAAACCTTATAAACATACCTTTTTTGGAAATATAATAGAAGCAGGTACCTAGGTATAGCATAAACACTTGTATTTTGATTAAGTATTATTCCAAGAGATGTCAATGTGTAAACAATATAATTAAATTATTTAAAACAATCAACCGGGTTTGGTATAATAAGTGTAAAGTACAGCGTGTATACATGCTCATTACCTATGGCCGGCCTTGCACGCACGGAATTGGATGGCATACATCCGGTTAAAATTTAAATGTATTTTAATTTATGTATTTGTATTATATAATTGATATAATTATCATCAAATTTTGTATTACGTAATTATTCTTCTTCTTCTCATGCCATTTCTTATCAGAGATCAGCCACTATCACAGGGATCTCTGTTCTATTATCTACTATCCGGAATTGTTCAGTAGAACTGTACTTGTACCAATCATGAATTATTCGTCGATGTCTTGTGATACATTGATCTCTCCTTGGATAACGACATGGGGAATGCTGTACTTTTGTCCACTCATAATGTGGCCGAAGTACTGTAGTTTTCTGGTTACGATACAGCATTTTACGGTCCTTTCTCATTTGTTTGAGGACGTTAAAATTCGTCATCCCATCGATCCAAGGAATTATGAGGATACGTCTGTACAGCCACATCCCATAAGCCTCTAGTATCAATTAATATAATAATAATATAAACAATTCGTATAACTTATTCAGTTATATTTTAGGATAGCTTTTTTAAACAATATTGACGATGTTTCGAATTTATAGATCCATTATTAAAATTACTTGATTGGATATTTCATAATTCTGTCACCATGACATTATATTGATATCTTTATAATTTAATATTGGACTCTACCTACTGAAAGTAACACTCTGATTGCGTATTCTCATGGGCAATCAGTTTGAGGCTTATCAACTTTTTACACCACCTCTCAAAGTGATAAATACAATGAACCATTGTGACCTCTTGCGTCAAAACAAATCTAATTTTTTCTCTTCATTTTATATTGTTTATAAATTCATAACAATGTTTTCAATTATTATATATTTGAGAAGAAGGATAGCAAAGAGCAATACTTTGTCAGTCATTCTTAGGTATTTGTTTTCATTGAACTAAGACTACAATTTGCAGATGGTGCTGGTTAGTTTTTAAAATTCAATTTAACATCTTCTTTCTTTAGCCATATCCGCCCCTTAGCTGGAGCATATGGACACCACGCGGCGCCTCCAAGAATCCCTGTCGCTCGCCAGTCTTCTTGCTTCGTTCCAGGTCAGACCAGCATCCCGTAGCTCCGCCGTATACACTCTGTAGATTGTATTTAGCGGCCTTCCAGGTCGCCGGAATCCGGTCGGCTTGCGACGAACACTGGGTGTGCGGTGGTATGACTTTAGGAGCAACGAGGAGATAAGAGAATGCACCAAGCAGCCTCTCATCACGCTGAAAGTGAAGAGGCGACGTTGGACCTGGCTCGGCCACGTGCTGCGGATGCTAGAAGAGAACTTTAACCTGGCTTGCCTGTTCTTCAATTTAACCCTGCCTACTAAATAATAGTTTAGGTATGCTATGGGCAATCCGACAAAAATAGTGCACACTTTATCAGTCATACTTATTTGTTTTCGTTGAATTAAAAATACATATTACAGATGGTGTTTGTTAGTTATTTAAAATTCATAAAGCCCTGCCTAATCCAAACCATAATTGTTAAAAAATATTCTTCCATCTATAAAACATACAAAATTATGTTTTGTTTAATGGCATAATTTTAGATATTTTATAGATAAAACGATTATTTTTTTACTATTATCTACTATGGCTTGGATTAGGCAGGGTTTAATTGAATTTTCAAAACTAACAAACACTATCTACACATTGTAGTCTTAGTTCATTAAAAAAAAATATACGTTTGACTGAAAAAGTTTAGTGTGTACTATTTAAGTATATTGGATCATAACAGCCGAGCTCCACCCTTCACCACTAGGTCAAGTACGTATTGAGCAAGCCATTGGCAGATTCAGAAAGTGCTCAAGTTTCAGTTTGGAAACGTAATTCACGAAAGTATGTAGGCACATAAAAAACAGGTAATTTTAACTTTAGTAGCAATGGCAATCATGTCTTCATGTATCCGCCTACAGATATAAGCCACCATTACCGTTCACGATTTTTATAAATGACAGAATTGGTGCAATTAAAAAAGTTTTTGTTGTTCACCGACAACTTAAAACTCTCTAAGAAGTTGTTACCTTGGACGATTATCGTCAACTCCAACTTGATATAGATAATAATATTTTAGATTGGGACAGGCGTAGCAATCTGGATTTCAATATTGATAAATGCAATATTTTATCGTTTATTTTAGCCTCATAAATATTGTTTTTTTTTCCATATCTGATGCATGTCAGAATTCTCTCACGAATATCATCTGTAAGGGATCTTGGCATTATGTTTGACCGTAAACTGACGTTAGCTACCATTTGTAACAAGGCACTACAAATGTTGGGCTTCGTCTTGTGTACTTTCCGGGTTTTTTCAGATGGTACGGTATTAAAGTTCTTTATAATTCCTTAGTTCGAAGCAGGCTTGAGAATGCGTCTATTGTCTATAAGCCAATAAGCTAAAATAAAGTACATTTATAATTATTTTTTACCTGTGCCCATCCTGCTGGTATCGGCTGTTCTTTACGAGCCTGTACTTCTATCTGAAAATAAAATATCAAATGATTAATTGCATTGACATTGACACCCATGGTGGCCGCGCGGCTTAAGCGTTGGACTATCACGCCGTGGGTCCCAGGTTCGAATCCTGGGTCTGGCAAGTACACATATTGTTTTTCAATTTGTGTCTGTCAGGGTATGAACCTAATAGGTTGAGCAAGTGGCTAACACCCATTTCTCGTAAAAAACAAAATCTGTTAATACAAACCTCTACTTTGTGGAGACCCATATGATCCTATTAGGATCGGACATGGTCGGAAAAAAATTGCATTGACTGATTAGGCTTAAAACAGAGCACTTTCAGCAGCGTGCCTTCTTCAGGAAGTTAGTAGGTGGACTCCAATAATCAAGAGTAGTTACGGAGAACGGTATTGTATTGAAGATCAATGTACAATAGTTACAGCGTGACCAGGTGTAGAGGTTTCGTATAACTCTACAACCGTCATCATTGATAGACCACAGACAAAAATGCAACGGAAATCAAACGGTTATCTTCCGGCCTTCCTACAATGTAGTCGACACGCGCCACTGTCCGTGTCCCGCAACATATCAAAATTCCAAATTAATGTAAACATTACAACTCAAACTTAAAATCAATGTGACAGTCATTTCTTTGTGCCGTGTTTATCCTAAATGTATTACTACAATATAAAACCAAGAAAATACCAACACGGTGTATTGTTCATATCTACCCGAGCATACCATGTCACTCACACATCAGGCAACATTCGACGATTAAACTTAACATCGAGGGTAATTTATTCAAGCAAATAATTTAAGCAATGGTGATCCTACCTTGCCAACAGCGACAGCTGTGGTTGCCATATCCAGCAGAAATCGGTCGCCATTCTCAGCCGGGGCTCCAAATGATATTGGGTTTGTTCCGAGAGCAGCCTGTAATAAAAAGATTTTTATATCAAAGAAAATAATCTAGAATCAGAAGCAAATTATTAAAATGTATTTAAAAATGATTTTACTTTCTTGCTCCGTGTCGGTGCCATCAGCGGAGATGTGTTTGTAAACGACATGCCGATCATTCCCTTTTCTAATGCTCTCATGCTATACCATCCCGCTATTCCATAATGGTTTGAATCTGTGGATGACGTGATAAATCAGTATTTTTATAGAATGCATCTATTCTAGAGAATCCAATCCCAGACATTTTTCGATACGAAACTTTCGGGATTGATTTTTTATCAATCATAATCAATTGGTATGTCTACAAAATCATTATATTAGTGTCCTGTATATACCTGCACATGTCACAGGGGGAATCGCTGGATGCTTGTGGATAATAAATAACCATTTTTTGCTGCCATCGCAATCGTAATAACATCACAAAAATAATAAATCCGTTAATTTAAAACCAGTTAGACGCCAGTGCAGGCACGCACTTGTTTCTACGCCGAATTTTATAAATGTATGTTTTAATTTTGTCATTGATTAATTGTCTTAAATAAATAAATAAAACTGTTTTACTTTCACATTATTATTTATATTACGTACAATATTATTTACTCCATTAAACCTATGTATTTCTTTGTGTTTTGATTTGTGTCAAAACATTGTGATTGGTTCTACTTCTGACGGGATAAAAGTACAAATTTTGCTATGTGCAAAAAGTGCCAAAAACTAAATAAAACTGGTGAAATTACCAGTGGGTCACATACATCTTATCGCTGAACACTTCATAATATAAATTGATTGAAAGATCATTCGAAGAAGAAAGTGCCAATAGTTCAACTACCTACTGCGTATCTGTAAACATCAGCATCTCAACCATACGTTACCTTTACCTATTTTTAAAGGTATACACATATTATGTACTTACCTATTTAGATATTTTTGCTATATAATATTAATATTTTAAAGAGATTTATATATATTTATTGGTAGATACTGTTTTTCCCATAGACTATAGATACATCTAGACGCCACCCGTTGCAATGCTAAATGAAGCTGCGTGCCATGCGTTTGGTTTGTGAGCGAGCGAACGCATTCGTCTACAAATGTTCGAGACCATAGACCATTTGTGTAGTGCTCGCCCAAAGTGCTCGCACTAGACGCTCAGAATTAAAATATAATTTTCTATTTTTTTACGTTATATAGTATTTTTAAGCGGTCAAAATGCAACCATTAGGTAAAGATATCCATAATTTAAGTTATTTTAAAGAAACACTAGGTCACTGATATTAAAATATATAATAATATACAAATAAATTATCACGAACATGTATCAACTTACCTATGAAACGTAATACCATCTTCTTGCTTATCAGCACGGCTACCATATTTTAATACAACACACAGAACCATCTTTCCTACTTAATTAACTAAAAATATTTACCACTGACTTTATGTTTAACACAAAAAATAGCAATTTAGCAACACGAGCTACGACGCTACGTGAAGCGATTCACCGCGATACTTTTGGAAACTAACTAAAACATATGTAGACCTTTTATCTTACTCTAGCGCGTGTCGCAGAGATTATAAGGGTGCCGAATACTTTCTCACTCGCACTCATGCATCGTTTTTGTTCAGGCCTTGATTTTTCCATATTATATTTCACGAATACCGGTATAGGTATTTTCATTCGATATTGCAATCCCTACACACAAGGCATGGCCCCCACATCATAAAGCGGACCCCCAGGCTAGGATCTTTGCCGGCCCCCCTACCTATCGCTAAGGTTAAAGGCAGTCTGACGGTCTACAGTGGCATTTTCCAAAATGGTATTCGAGATCAAATAAAATTCAGTGTATTTTTAGCGATTTTTTAACACATCGAATTATGGAGTTGTCAAGTATAAATCATAGATGTATAAATACACATAAATGAAAAATTTCATCGCACAATCGTATATTTAATAAGGTAATTTCTTTCTTTGTCTTTCAGCCATGTCCGATCCTAATAGGATCATATGGGCCTCCACAGAGTAGAGGTTTGTATTGACAGATTTTGTTTTTTTACGAGAAATGGATGTCAGCCACTTGCTCAACCTATTAGGTCCATACTCTCACACACACAAATTGAAAAACAATATGTGTACTTGCCAGACCCAGGATTCGAACCTGGGACTCAATTTCAATTTCAATTGACACAAGGCATGGGTCATTTATATAAGACTGACTTGAAACACAGTTAACAGCCTACATAAGAAAAAATGAATTTAAAAATGTAATATTTACGTTCCCGGATATTTATATTATTAGAGTCAAATTATACAGTCAAATGCCTGCATTGCACACTTTGTATGACATACATTATCAAATAATATTTACTTTAAAGATAAGACTAATCTGAATAATCTTTGATAAAAGCAATACTTGCGTTTTGCAACTACCCATCCAACGCCGACTTGCTTGGCTTTTTCTATCGCCAGGTCCATGCAGAAGTTTCCAACCGTTGCGCCAAGTGCCCCGCTACCGTCCACCCAAGCCGTGGCTCCAGACTGCTTCAGCACCACTGGAACGGCTTTTGGGTTGCATGCCCCCGATAGGATATCGTTCACGTACATGGCTGGAAATCACATTTAAAGAATTTATAAGTTTCGTTTACATATATTTAAGTACTTCTGTAAATGCGAAGGCATGGAGCTTACGACATACACAGAGGTGTTTTCTAAAAAATGCTGTGAAGGGACACTGCAACCAAACCACATTAGGTAGGTTGTGGTGCCAATGATGTCTGACTGTCAATATTAACTCATTCGCTGCTGACTAGATATTGATTTTTTAATTACCACCTTTAAAATGCATGTTAATTACATCGATCGGCCGCCTGGTCATTACGCGCCAGCGAACCCGATATATATTAGATAAACTACTGTCGCAGATGTCCGAAGAGATACATTGGCCAAACCTCAAGAACGATAAAAAGGCATGATAGAGTGAGACTATCGATTAAAACACTATTTCCGAATACACTACCCATAGAGACAAGCCACATATAATTTGACCATGAACCAAGATATAGGGTTGGAATAATAGTTATTTTTTGCACTTAGTAAATGAAACCTTTGAAATTTACATGAACTCTAGGAATCAGTGGCGAAATGTGGAGATAGACTGGTAAAATCTGACATAAATAATGCACACTAAGCTTTGTCAGTACTACATATTTGTTTTCATTGACTACAATGACGTGTAGATACTGTTTGTCAGTTTTTAAAATTCAATGAAACCCTGCGTTAGCCAAGCCATAAACCGATAAAAGAAATAAATATCCGTATATCTATAAAATATATTTTATCTATTATGGTTAGGTTAAGGCGATGTCTTTAACTACCAGAGGCACCTAGCGGAAAAATACGAAGCTTGCAATTTGAGACATTTTTTTGATAATTTACAATTTCAACTGTGTTAGTTAATAAATATGTATCCGAAAACATTAAAGAGAAAAATATAATATAATTGAAGCTCGATTTGATATAAGGATTTTAAGTTATACACATTTATATTTTTATAAAAATAGATGTTTTTTAAAATAAATATAAAAATATTAAAACAATGAATTAGTCAAAAATCCTACGTCAAAACTAAATTTAAAAATAAATATGACCATAAAATAGGTACCTATAATATGCAAATTCACATTTTATAACATTTTACAATAATTGGAAGTTTATATTTATGAACCCCCCTTTATTAAAAAAATAATTTATCAAAAATATGATCAATTTCAATACTTATGAAATTATATGTTATGATATTATCCTCACGGAATATTTTATTGTCATGAGAATATGAGTTTATAACTTTTTGGTTTTGTGACAAAACCAGCGCTCGAAATGTAAAAGTTGCGCTCGATAATTTTCTGAAGATATTAACATAGTTATCATAATGTATGTGTATTTTATAAAAAAAAGTATTTTACCTACATTTTTTGTTATATGGCATAACTAGCTCAGACGGTCAATTTATTTTTCTACGATACGGAGCCTTTACTGATTTCACAAACCGGAACGGCGTTCCGGTCCATTTCGAGCCCTGGACAAAACATTTTGTACCCTAACAACTTCATCACATTATATTGTCAGGCCCCTTTAGGTCGTGAAATCATATATGGACGACCCCCAAGATTACCACATAACATCGTCTATAGTCTAATCCAGGGCCTATCAAACTTTTCTCGGCGATATCTTCGCGGCTATTTCGGTCGGAATAGCTTTGATTTGAAATAAATGGAATTAGTAAAAAAAATTGAGTACCTAAGGTAAAATTCTTTACTTTGATCTCGAACGGAATCTGTTAAATATGGCGGTAAATAATTTGGGCTGGACAATTTCGGAAGGAAATGACCCGAGTGGAGATATTTCTTGAGAATTTTCGAGATTTCGAGAAATTGAAATCACAAGCTGTACTAGTCGTAGTTTTTAATTAGGCACCTACCTAATTAATTAACTATCAGCGGGTCTATTCTATACACAAAGCGACTATCTTCCGCTAAAGTTATAAAGTGATTTATTACATATTTGTATTGACGTATTATAATTGTTACAATAAGTTAGCCGTATAAATAATCAAAACTGTCTACCACGCTCTAAATTTTATCACAGCCAAAACAATTACAACCAACTTATTGTAATTGTTACAATAAGTGCTAATACTTTGCTACAAACCTACCCTAGTAAGCCGTCGTATTTATCACTTTATCACTTTGGCAGTCGATAAGTATAGAATAGACCCACAGGTGTGTATAAAGTAACAAAACTTTAGACTCATTATCAAAGAAAACATCAGTAAACTCAGGTAGGTAGGCAGGTAGATAGATACCTACATGCTTAGATTTTTAACGATACAGGTACATAGGTAGTTAAGTAATAAAATTTATCACAAATTGAAATGTTTTATCTGTATCAGATAAATAGAGCTGATGTTATCAAAACTTGTATATTGTATTCAATACATAACAATATTATGAGATTATGACATTAAAATTATAATTTATACAAGTTATATACCTACCATTATTTTTATATAGAAATCGGGGTCGGTTAAAATAAATGTCGATTTACAGAAAGCAAGCGGTAATCACATTTTGAAAATAGCGGATATATACTCGATTATTTGTTAGGTTAGGTTTTCATTCCTGAATAATTATTCATAAATTGGACATAGTTATGCAGAAAGTAGCCAGTTCACAAAAAATAAAAAAGTGAGATATGATATAATATATCAGATGCGAGAAGGTTTTCTCTGCGTTCTGCTGAAAATAGCCAAGCCGCAAACAAATTATTTTTGAAATAAAATACTATTTACAATTTTATATTTCACATTTTGTATACATTTTTAATATCATATTGTTGCTAAAGTGCCATTATCTCAGCTCGACATTATTGTGGACTGGCTACATTCTGCATAACTACCTTCAATTTTGCCAAAACCGGCTATGAAAATTATCGCTATTCCGTAATTTATCACAAATTACCTTCCATTGTACATTGAATAAAAACATATTAGCAGCATGTTTTATAGAGTGAAGAGTTTCCAGAAAGTAGCCAAGCTCAAGCTAACGGTGATCACCAATATCTATCAGCGGTGATAAATATAGTATTTTATGCTTTACCCAGCCTGTTCATTCCGTGGCTGAAGTGTCCCTGCCGATCAGCTTCCAGCATGACAGCGGTCTGCTCCTGGGATGGCCCTCTTGGTGCGCCAGCCTTCGAGAGACACTCCTCCATGAAGCGGCGAGCCTCATCTTGGGAAACGGCAGCCTCGTCTGGGTAATTGGATACAATATTTTATTGGAATGGTAGAATAATAACGCAACGGGGTATGATACGTTGTAGTGACATTACGACAAAATAAACAAATGGATAATAAGGCAAACAATTAACAGTATAAAGCCGCATTTAGACCAAGCGAGCGAATATTTCTTCTTCCCCCACTCCGGCGAAATTCTTATGCTCGCTAGAATGGGGGAAGAATAAACATTCGCTCGTTTGGTCTAAATACGGCTTGATATGATGTGGAGCCTAGTCTAGAATATTAAGATACATCTGTTCGCAAAAACATGAGCAGTTTTTTTCATACGATTGTCCATGTTTTCGGTATTTTGAAGCGGATGGAAAGCATCTCCAAAAATACAAAAATGCGGCCGGGCTTGGGAGATTTTTTATGTGTTTCATCGGAAGTAGCGACGGATGGTGTCATGAAAAGTTGTTCTGATCAAAGCGTGCAAATTTATACGATGTAGACTATCCAAACTATGTATATTAAATTTGATAGTAATGTTTGCAGGTGCGTTAGTTTCAAACGAATGATTGCGCACGAACGTTTTTGTTATTATAGATGTTTACAGTGACGTCCCGTGGGGGTAGGCAGATTAAGCGTCGCTTGGGGGCGGCAGTTACTCAAAGGGCGGCAAATCGAGGAGAATCATTTGGTATATATAGAAAGCTACCTAAACTTAGTAAAAACGGAAATATCTTTCCATTAAAAAAATCAGCTTACTGGTTAGAAACAAAATATATATATTAGATAAGTACTATACAATTTTCTACAGGAATTATTTTATCGGGTTCGTGATGTCTAGTTTACTTCCGTTGTCCTTGGACGTCACGTTCTTCACAGTCACTCGTGAGTTATGGAAGTTGTCAGATGTATTTTTAAACGTACCTATCTGAAACCGTAGACTCGCAATATTGTTTATTGAAGTAGAGATGACATTTAAGTTAGATTTAATAGTATAGGTAACTATATCTTGTTAGTAATGTATCCATACAACACAATTCTTAGATATTGGAGTCATGAAAGGATGATGAAAAGTACTGTATAAAAAAATGTGGCGGTATTTTGGCACTGCCTAGGGGCGGCATTTTGTCTAGGGACGTCACTGGATGTTAACATTGAAGTTAAAGTCCCTCCACCAAACCCGCCCCGTACCACCCTCGGTCTTAATCGAGAGTATCACGGGACCCGTCAATTGGTGATGTGAAGCATCTAAGAATTGGCCTGGGAGTGTCCTGGGAGAAGATGCCCAAGACTTAGATTGCTACGCTCAAAGTGAGCTCTGACTGAGTTTACTCTAATGCAAAGTGCCAGGGAGAGAAATGGATGTGGATGTTAACATACATTTCCACAATTTGTTCACGGACATTGTATCCTAGTCTGGACTAGACATGATGGGATGTCAAGCCGATGACATGGCGATAGGCCGTCACTCGACGAGCGGACAACCATTGGGCAAATTCAGTCATGCTTTGGTACCCAATGAGCAGTAGGGTTCACCGCACATTATGTCGGCTATATGTTACCATAAATCAAAGGAAGTCGCAGGTTTGATGTTCCATGTAGAGACGTGATAACGAGCGGCTTTTGCACGTCTAGTCATAGTAATTGCGGTAGGTAAACATAACTGTCCACAAGCCTGATAAATTGATCAAGAAAGGCGGAAATACACGGTAGGTAGAGTATACGCTTCATAACTTTGCACTCCGGCTCTGGGGTAACAATAATGTGGGTAATTGTAATATATTCTAAAACATTTTTTTTATATTATATATATATATATATATATATGTTTATTCAGCACTCGAAATGGAGAATTTTACGAACCGGAGCGCTCGGTTATTTTATGAAAATATTACATAGTTATCTAATTTTATGTGTTTTATAAAAAATAAGTGTGTGATTTTTTGTTATGTTATGGCCATTCTAGCTCAAATGGTAAAATTATTTTTTCTATGAGACGGAACGACAATGTTGCCGATTTTACGACCCGGAACGGCGCTCCGGTGCGTTCCGGTCCATTTCGTCCAACATACTGTTGAAAATTATTTGCCGTTTCACTTATGTACGCAAGAGTGTAGAGAAAGTGAGTGTCCAGTACTTTGAATTACCTGTTTTGTGGCACGCCAATGCATTTGGGTCGCCAACCGCTCTATTAGAAGATATATCGTCTATTCAATTCTAAACTATCCTAAACGCCAATTTTTCGAAATACGTTTTTTTACATCAATCAATTCTCTATGAAATTTCTGTATAAAACTAAATGCATAGGATTATATTGAATTTAAGAAACAATTATTTTCATGCCACTTCTTTAGTATCCTAAGTGACACTATTTGCCAATGTATTGAATTTTTCATAAATTTGAATTTGGAAAAAATTCCCCAAAATTTATTGTAATTTGAAACACAAAAAATGATTTTTTAATATTTCGATATTACAGAACTAAATCGAATTAAGTATAGGTTCATAATTTCTAAATTTCGCTTTCCTGGATATTTTATGATTTGACGTTTAGGACAGTTAAGAATTGAATAGACGCTATGTCAACAGGTAGGAAAAAAATTGTCAGCAAAACTAATAACGTAGAATAAGAAACTGTTTAAAAAAGAAAACACTGGAATATTAGTCGTATTATTTAAAATAACTCTTTTCCTTGTATGCCAATGTATCATGCAATAATTCTAAATACTATTTATAAATATATTAAAACTCTACTGACAGACTATAAAATCTCAACAAAAATATTGAGAATCACATATAATTTGGTAAATAATTTTGTAAATGGAAGATAGTGTACTTATATTTTTAACAGTGGCGAAAGGTGGATGTAGGCTGTTAAAATCCACAATAACAGTGCACACTAAGCTTTGTCAGACATACGTATTTGTTTTCATCAGGGCTCGAAATGGACCGGAGCGCCGTTCCGGTTCATACAATCCCAAAAATGATCGCTCCGTCTCGTGTAAATATTAATTTGACCGTCTGAGCGAGATGTCATATTATAAAAAAATCTAACACAATCGTTTTTTAAATATATATAATATGTATAGAATTGGATAAGTAGCAGTGTTAATATTTTCGTAAAATTATCAAGCGCTCCGGTTCGTAAAATTTTCCATTTCGAGCGCTGGTTTTCATTGAAATAAGACTACAATAATTTACAGATGGTGATGGTAAGTTTTTAAAATTCAATAAACAAGCGAAACCCAAGCCATAATAGATAATAGTCAAAAAATACTCGTCTATCTATAAAATATCTGAAATAATTCATAATTTTGAATATTTTAAAGGTACTTACAATATTTTTTTTTAATATATTATAGTTTGGTTTAGACAGGACTATCAATTATTTAAATAAGTGAACCGACAATATGTGTAATATGACCTATTCTTAATCCAACGAAAACAAATAGGTAAGTATGAATGAAAAAGTGTGCACAATTTTGTCGTATCGCCCATCATAATATAGCAAAATTCTTATGGTTTGGTTAATGACCTGGCCCCCACAAGGGGGGATGGCTGACAGAGCTCTAGCCTGAGGGCCCGGGTTCGATTCCCGATCAGGACACACAATATTTATGTGTTTTTCTCAAAGCCTGGGCGTTTGTGATTGTTCAAAATTACTAACTAACCACCTCGTACGAAAAAGCAAGGACATGGTTATTAATAATTCAAAAAAAAAATGTGTCATTACTTGATAACTCCATAATTCAAGTGGATGTAAGTATTAAAAATACACAATTTACTTTTACCGTGAACGCCATTTGGAAAACGCTACTGTAGAGCGTCACTTTGCTTTTAACCTTTGCGATAGGTAGGGGGACCGACAAAGATCCTACCCTTGGGGCCCGCCTCAGGATGTGGGGGCAGTGCGTATGCTAACAAAGTTTAATGTGCACTATTTATGGCGGATCAACAGCCTACCTCCACCCTTCGCCACTGATTTTTGAAAATATATAATTATAAGTAATACATTTTAAAACAGTTATTTATGCATATATAGATAACGTAGATAACAGACTTACCCGTCGACATAATAAAAAATGTCTACAAAAATAAACTTTTGAAAATAATTATTTACCACTTCTGCCAACTACTGTCGAATAAGTTTTGATTGGACAGTTTGTCGTGCCGCTGCGTGGAAGAATGGTGGACGTGTGTGACGTAACCGGCCGAATCAATTCCGAATAATGTCGAGTGGATCCAGCCTTATCTGTATTAATTATTTTAAAATGTCTCACTGGTTGAAATTTCAATTTGAAACAGTTTGTAATATTCACAAAACTTTCATAATAATATCGCGTTTTAAACATTGCGTAACACTTCAGTAATCAAATTGATAATCTGTTATTTTTATGCATCAAATTCAGTTCGTAACAATATTATGAAAACAACAACACACGGCTGGCAAATGAAGTTTCAATGTTTTCTCTAAGTCAACAGGTTTGAGGTTACATAGCAGTGCTGCCATCTTTTGTTAATAAAACAGTACATAATATTAATATTATCATTATTTTTAAAATGGCTAGTGTTTCCGCAAAAATAGACTTGCTATAAATGCAGAGTAGTATTCTTTTTTAAATCTTTTGAGTTGCTAATGGAAAATAATTCTCCCTTCAAAGTCATTCGAGTGTTTTAGGTCTTACGAGCTTCCAATAAAGATCCTATTACATGGATGGCGAACCTACGGCACGCGTGCCACTAGTGGCACGCGAGATGATTTTGCATGGCACGCGAATGTTTTGTGTATATGCATTATTTAAAATTAAAAATGCTTATGTTCTTCGGTTTTAATAATATATAGCAATCTATGCGCAAACGGAAACGACGAAATTCATGCATAAAATGACAGATCGCATTGTATAGGCAGGCAGCTGATACTCTTGAAGAATAAACAACATAATTAATTTAAATTGCATAGATGGGTCCTTAGGCTGCGCAACAATAGGTACTTTTCAAAACGCTTTCGATATAAAACAGTCCAGCTCCAAAAGAAGCAATAGTGGGAAAATAAATGTAGGTATAATGCAATATTATGTACTGATTTTATATTGATTTATTTACCCTTGTACGCCACTGTAATGAAAGATAAATACTCTCGCAGCAGGGTGCAGTTTCAAAAAAGGCGTTTATGAATCCCCTTGAAAACCGTGTTTTCTCTTGGACAGCATCGTCGAAATATTGACGCATTTGACACGCATTTAAAACGCAATCGGCTCGCAAACAAAACGCAAACGTCGTTTGGCGGATGAATCCGAAACTTCGCTTTGCCGTGTGCGCGCAGCCTTAGGTTTTATGCGTCACACATAATAATATTATAGCACTGATTTCATCAGGCGGCGGTGTAAGCTGGTATTGTAGTAATAATACTCTAGAACTGAATTGCTTATAATTTTTGACCTTTTTTAATAGAATTCTTATACTTAATTTTTTTTTCTGCTCGAACTACTCGAAAAACTTCTCGGCACGTCAGACAGTCAAAAAATAATATTTGGGAAGTTTTGGCACGTGTACGTAAAAAGGTTCGCCATCCCTGTCCTATTAGAATCAGTGTGAAATTCTTTTCAAGCTCTTCCAAGAAAGTCTGCCAAATCAAATATTTTCCTTAGCGATATAGAGAAAAAAGAGATTTTTATGTGCTCTTCCGATTTTCAAATATACGTACTTTCATACATAGTAAGTGGATACAAACTATAGTACAAATAATACTATAATTATAGTACGGTTCGCAGCACTGTTGCATAATTTTGTCATTTAAAAATTGATAAGAGTTCGTATGAAAATTATTGTAAAATATGATAAAATTACGTGACGCGGCTCATTATATATTATGTAGGTAGGTACAATAGGTGTGTGTATTTTGTTCACGCATAGATAAGGTCAGCTGATGAATATTTAAGTCGCTTAGAATTAAAGGTACAACTCTAGGTTCTATATTTCAATATTTAAAATTTAGATGATTGGATAGGTAGGTACTTTTGATTCTAGGCGGCTCAATATTCACAATATTGACTTTTTCCATTCCATTTCTATACAACAGCTTTTGTGTTTATGATAATTCGTTGTGTAAGTACCGTCCAGTGGCAGTAGGCGGATCATACACTGCTTAGAGGCGGCAAATAAATTTGAATCGAGAATAAAACAAATTTTGAGAGTAGATTCGTGGAAATAATATTGTTTATACCTACAGCGCTGATATCTTACCTAAAAGTCTAAGTAACAAGTAGATGTTATGCATGTCATAATTTTAAAGGTTGTCTTTATCATTATTCGTTTAAATTCGAGAAGAGATTGTACAATATAGGTACAGTTGGTAACTAATGCGTGTTTACATTTAAAAAATCGGTAAAGCTAAGATTTTAATTCTGATCAAGGACAGCACTTTGTCTAGGGAAATCACTAGGTAATCAAATTATGTTTAATTAATAGAATAGTGGATATTCTATCATATAATATTTAAATAATAACTAATAAATCCACTCGTTATCAGTAAAACGTCTGAATTTAATGGACAGTGACGATGTACAGTGACGTCCCTAGACAGCGCCAAAATGCCGCCCCATTTTTTATACCGTATTTTTTATCATCCTTTCATGACTCCAATATCTAAGAAATGTGTATGGATACATTACTAACAAAATATATACCACTACCACAATATCCAATTTAAATGCCATCCCTCCAATAGACAATTTTGCGAGTCCACGGTTTCAGATACATTTAAAAATACACCTGACAACTTTAAAAACTCGCGAGTGAATGGCAAAAATAATTGGATAAATTAATTATGTAAGTAGGTATGTACCCACCATTAATTCAAATATAATTCGAAAATCTGTACGTGTCATTGCTAGTCATCAAGGACAACGGAAGTAAACTAGACATCGCGAACCCGACAAAAAATTACAGCCCTGTTAAACCTTTTATGTTAATTAATACATTTTGTTTCCAACCAGGGAGCTGATTTTTTAATGGAAATATATTTCAGTTATTACTAAGTTTAGGTAGCTATTTCTATATATACTCGAGTAACTGCCGCCCCCAAGCGGCGTTCAATCTGCCCACCCTCACGGAACGTCACTGACGATGTCTATGATAATTGAAATCAAATCAAATCGAAAGATAATATACTTTATTATGTCTAATAGAATAGAAAGAATTAGGTAAATAATATTTATGTGTATTTGTAACATAATGACATAAGTATAATTAATTGTTTTTAAATTTAATGTTGACAACGTATTATATTTTCGTGTGTATTCTTATATTGTACGCTCTTCATAATATACCGCCCATGAGCAGAAGGTGACCTGCCTAGCCCACGGGACGTCACTGAGTGGTGGAATATTAGGCTATCCGCACATTACGACCACGCGTCTATGCTCAAATATCGCGAATTAAGGTTTTCTACACATCTGATTGCCGGGCGTGCGATATTCTTATTCCACATGAGATATCCATGTCCATTTCGTCTCTGCTTTGATCATCAAACCTGCAATTTTCTGATACATATTTGTGAAAATGGCTAGCCGTCGTAATGTGCGGAGAGTCTTAGGAAGATGGTGAACACTGAACAGACGATGAATCTGGCAGCTTGAGTTATGTTTTTAGTTATCAGCTGTCAAATGATTGCGATATGAAAAGTATTTTTTTAAATCATTATAAGGACACAATAAGTATAATAATACGATTATCTTAATAATATGATGATAAATAAGTTAAGAAGAAAAACTAAAGATAATACCTACCTACTATGATTGCTGATTTAGGTACCTAACTATATACAAGATAATTATGGCAAGAATAAGTTATAAGAAGATTATATTAAATTGAATGTACTCCTAGTAAAAAAAATGGGTATCATCGATGTAATTTTCAAGATAAAGGAATTTAAGGCTATACTTCAGCTGGGGCATGGTCTAAAACGATCGTGACTACGCGACGCGAAGATTGTGCAAATGACGCGTGCAGAACAAAACATAATTTGTCATAAAAAGTCAACATGCGTCCATTTAATATAATGTTTAATGTTCTATTACTAATAATAATAATATATTCATTGACATGTTTTCTTTTTCAAGTAAATGGGTAACGTTTTTTAGTCATCTTTACGTGATTTATTAAGAATTAATTCCCCCGCCGCCATCACAAAACAAATTGACGTGTTCACATCTCGACTTTCGCTCTCCGATTGCCAGCCAGTCCGAAATTTCGTCGCACCTATAGTTGAAAATTATTTGCCGTTTTACTGAAATACCGTCATAAACATTGTCATCAGTTCGCGTCGTCGTTATATGCTTGTGGCGGACTTGACAGAAAACCCTCGATTGTGGGGTTGATATGCCGAAGAGGGCCAGGGAGAGGAGCTAGTGGTACCTATCATAAATAATCAAAATTACAAATCTACTTTGTAGGTACTTAATTTATGTCTTTGTGTTGTAAAAACGTAGAATGAGTGTGTTTTAGAATCAGATCTTTTGTGTTGTTTCAATACTTTCTAATAATAAATTGTGGATTTCCCTAATGTTTACCAAAATAATACCGCATCTATTGATTTTTTTATCAAAGTCGCAAACCTAATAGGAAAAAGGTTAACTAAACACCTGTGGACGAATAGCAATATTTTTATGAAATTAATAAGCTCCCAAGCCAACCGCACATGTCATAGCATCTGTACAAAAATTTATTAATATCACGAATATCAGAAAATAATGAATAACAATATTAATGGTATGGTCATATTAAATTTATAGTAATTTATAGTATTACACAAATTAAATTACACGTCATTTTACATTCTTATTTTGTACGGCATCTGTGGACGAATAGCAAAACTATTATTACAAGATGTTGACCTTCCCAAGATTCCCGCACGAGGCAGGAGTGAGTTGTTCATCTCAGTAATTTTTCTTTTCTTCTTGTTTTAGTTTGACACTTTGCTTTGTGGGTATAACTTTGCTTATCCTTGTATTCATCATAACCTAAAAGTTTGCGCTACTGAGATTTGTTTTACAATGTAAACAGTGATTTTATCTTTCGCCTCCGTCGTTTAATTAGCATTGTGCAGATTTGTGTTTCTCGGTGTTACATTTTGAATATACCGCGTTATCTCTAGGTCGTAGATGTTTTGATTTGTGACGATTACCTAAGAAATTGAAAGTGCTTAAAAAATAGAATAAAATCGCCTCTAAAACGTAAACATTGGCTAAATTTATACCACCTGGAATTTCGTTTTCGTTTCTCGCTCGAGTTTTACTTTATTTATTCAATAATAGTGGGATATATTACGTAAAATCGACTTCCAAATAAAGTTTCGCGAATTGTTTTTTCGTCTGCCAGTGATCGGTTTGACACACTTTTGAAGTTGACCACTTAAAAAATCTTGTATTGCTCTCAGGTATCAATAAAAATATTTACTGCGGCGTTTTTAGCAATACAAAGAAAGTTTTTTGTGTGTTAAAATCATTGCGATCGAGAATAATACGTCGATTTTTTATAGGAAAACTGACTTGCATCTTCTTTTATTGTGCATGATATTATAATCAGCTGTTTGTGTGGTCACAAATCATAATATTTACCTGTGAATTTATAGATAAATGGTGTCCATAGCCGTCATTGTGAATAAAGTTTTATAATAACGATATCAATAACGTGTTTTGTGATATTTAAAAGTGAAAGTTTCCGAAAAGGATTAAAATTGAACATGTGAGTAGTAAAGCAAATTCTTTTGTTTATTTATTTTTTATTTAAAAAATGGAACGACGAGAATATTTAAAAAAAAAATTCTACCTACCCTTTGTACCTAGGTACCTAATAACTATGAATATACTTCATAGTATTGTCACAAAGCTTGATTCGATGTAAATTAAAAGGATTAAGAAACTACACATTTTTATTTTCAGTATTTAGTAAGTTCGCTGCCTGATTTCCAGGTTCTTCTATGTCACTTTCAGTAAAATGTTCAGGAGAGCAATTTGAAAGTTCACATTGAAATAATAAATTGTACCACCGTATCTATAGTCTAAGGTACCACCAATATATATATATCGCTGTCTGATTCCCAGGTTGTTCTATGACTAGGTATGTCATTTTCTGTAAAATTCTCAGGAGAGCAATTTGATAGTTCACATCGAAATAATTTCACAACCTATAGGTATATAATAAAAACTGTGTTCTGCTTCTGCATATTATAAAAGAATAACCTATTTTCGAGATTATCGACAAATGCGTTCATAATTTTTATATTCTGACTAATGTGTTAAACAGAGTTCTGGAAGTAGAACGAAATGGCACTAAAAAGTCATTTAAAAAAAAAAATGTGAAATAGAACAACCTGAAAATCAGGCAGCGAGCTGTTATCTTCTGATCTTATTTATAAGATTCAATTGATTATTTATTATTATTCTCTATTAAAGCTATTTACAAACATTTTATATACGAACATATTGTGTATATATGTACTTACGAACAATTCATAATATTATGTTTTGATACAGATGTCCATATATTTTTTGGCAGTGACGTCCCTAGATAAAATGCCGCCCCATGTTTTTATACAGTATTTTTATCATCCTTTCATGTGTCCAATATCTAAGAAATGTCTCGTATGGATACATTACTAACAAAATATCAGACTGTAATTATTCGCAAATCTGCACGTGTCGTTTCTGGTCATCGAATGGCAACGAAAGTAAACTAGACATCGCGAACCCGACAAAACCAGTTAGCTGATTTTTTTAATGGAAAGATAATTTCGTTATTATTAAGTTTAGGTAGCTATTTCTATGTATTCCAAATGATTCTCCTCGATTTGCCGCCCCTCGACAAACTGCCGCACCCAAGTATGTGTATATGGAAGCGATGCAAAACCTTTCTTATAAATCGTGACAGTTTTCTTACTTATTTTATAATTCTGTGTCTCCCGAGTTTCTAAGAGGGAAGAAACTGACAAAGTGCTTATTTTAACTCACAATTTGACATAGGTACACAGTGACGTCCCGTGGGGGTAGGCAGATTGAGCGTCGCTTGGGGGCGGCACTTACTTGAAGGGCGGCAAATCGAGGAGAATCATTCAGTATAATATATAGAAATAGGTACCTACCTAAACTTAGTAATAACGGAAATATCTTTCCATTAAAAATTGAGCTCACTTGTTGGAAACAAAATGTATTAATTAACATAAAAGGTTTAACAGGTCGGGTTCGCGATGTCTAGTTTACTTCCGTTGCCCTTGGACGTCACGTACACGATGACCAGCAATGACACGTGCATATTTGCGAATTAATGGCATTTAAATTAGATTTAGTGGTATATATTTTGTTAGTAATGTATCCATACAATACATTTCTTAGATATTATTGTCATGAAAGGATGATAAAAAATACTATATTATAAAAATGGGGCGGCATTTAGGCGCTGCTTAGGGGCGGCATTTTGTCTAGGGACGTCACTGTAGGTACATTCATTGTTATATGCGCCGCGCACCACGCGATGTCCACGTAAATATAAGTTTATCTACTCTATACTACAGCGTATGCCGTATACGAATGATATCTGTCGAGCATAATGAAATATCTTTATTATAATTACGTACCTACCTATTTGAAGTTTTTTACCTCTAGAATTCCTACTTCCCTCGGTCCATCGCCACGTCATACGCATCAAACCATGTGAGGTCTAAACAGCTCTTCTTTCTCTTCTTCGGCCATATCCGCCCCTTAGTTGGAGCATATGGACACGGGCGCCTCCAAGTATCCCTGTCGCTCGCCAGTCTTCTTGCTTCGTTCCAGGTCAAACCAGCATCCCGTAGTTCCGCCGTATACTTACACTCTATAGATAGTATTTAGCGGCCTTCCAGGACGCCGAAATGCGGTCGGCTTGAAGAACAAGCAAGCCAGGTTGAGGTTCTCTTCTGGCATCCGCAGCACGTGGCCGAGCCAGGTCCAACGTCGCCTCTTTACTCTCAGCGTGATGAGAGGTTGCTTGGTGCGTTCTCTTATCTCCTCGTTGCTCCTAAAGTCCTACCGCCGCCGCACACCCAGTATCCGTCGCAAACATCTGTTTTCGTAGCTTAGTATACTGTTGCTCTGACCCTTCGTAAGGTGCCATGATATTACGCTACCGTAAAGTAGTATGCCTAGGTAAGCCTAGGTAATCGTGATGATATGCTCCGATTTATTTTCACATTTTTCATTTGGTTGATATGCCGTAATATATGTAGGCTGCGGGTTGTGCGCCACTGGTGTATTGTGATGTCTCGTGGGGTATACAGATTGTGCCCTCTTTAAGGGTGGCATAATATTGTAAGGAAAGGCCAATAACGGAATGATAAGCTAATATTACAATTTTTAAATGGCGGTTTCGCGAAAATGAGATTTTTTTCGTCTGCGGCGCTGATAAAAACGGTTTGCTCTAAACGTGCATGTAAATGTGAACATTTTATAAATTTGTGTTGTGATAGCCGAGGAAAAAAATGTAAGTAGGTATCAAGTAGATAACGAATTTCCATTCAACTTTAGATCAAAAATGAATAGTGCTGCATTTTAAGGATGTTCAATTTTCAAGACTGTATTTTTTCTTTGTTCAATTTTTAACGTAGGTAAGTACTTAGGTTACTAGTTAAACAACCGTTGACTTAAATAGTTAAATTCCGTGTAAAATAATAAATATGACTGCAGTGAGTTGTTTTGTTTGTGTTTTTAACAATCAAATTTGACAATAATTAAGAAAAAAAACACAAAACCGACGCAACAAGAAGTAGACCCACTTGCTTCAGTGTTTCCAAACATTTTGGTGTTCATTCGTAGTTACTTAATAGGTATATATACCTATATTGACCATGTCCGATTCTAAGACGATCATAGGGTCTCCACAGAGTGTAGATTTGTATTAACAGATTTTTGTTTTTACGAGAAATAAATGCTATCCACTTGCTCAACCTATTAAGGTCTATACGCTGACTCCTAACACAAATTGAAAAACAACATGTGTTTTTGGCAGATCCAGGATTCGAATCTGGACCCACGACATTATATGAGGTTAGAGTGGTCGCCAACTAACCTTGCCATTTGGAATAGATTTTTTTGAATTAAACGTGAGTAAACCAGTGCCTGATTTTTACTAATACAATTATACGGTTGCGTATACACACAAATCCTTGTCATTGTGTACAATGGCAAGGTTATCTGGAGGTGTTCTATTCGATTGGAATGATCTGATATTACTATAAGTATGTAGTTAAAATATCCACAAGTAGCCAATTTCTTTCACAAATCTAAAACCGTCAACAGAGTATTATTTCAAACATATGGAGAAGTGTGCCAAAAGATTAGATTACTTAAACTTTATCGGAAAAATCTGTGTGAAAAAGTGTTTTCGATATAATGGTACCTATTTACTTGCAAGCCATCAAATCCAGAACGTCTTTGGGACAACAACCCTTAGTGACAACTATTTATATGATAAACTGGATTAAATATAGATAAGTATAAATACTTTGTATGAAAGGATATTAACATTTTTCCGCCAAAATTGGAGTAGGCATATCCCATGAGCCATGGATGGTCTATAAAGTGGCATTATTGTTTTAATAGAAACCATAATATGTATATACTTACTTAAATTTAATGTTTTAGATTGTTTCTTCATACACTAAGAACATTAATAATCATATTATATACATACATGTGAAATATTTTTGTGGAATAGAAGATAAAGTGTAAAGAATTATTTCATAACGACACCTCTTTTAGAGTACGTATGTTATGTAGAATTCAAAATGCCATAATATTATTAACATTGAAGTCGATTTACCCCACTTGTTTACCGGTTTACTTGTATTAGTTCAATCCGCAGCACCTCATTTATTATCTATTTCCATTGTCAAAAAATAACTTGAAAATAATTTATAAGCTTCGGTAAAAATATATGATCCCTTTCTATGTTTTTTTTTTGTTGCCAAAAATCATTTAAAAAGTAATCCTGAAACCCAGAGCAATCTCGAGGTCGCAAACCGTAGTTGATAAGCAAATTCACCTCTAGATTCTTGCCCATGTGCCCCAGCTCCATATGCGAGATCGTGATGCATTATTATTGTATTAAAATAATAAATCTACGAAACGAGATTTGTATTGGACGACAGCTTAGAAAGTTTCCTAACGACTTGATTATATACATATTGTGAATGTTGCAAGTAAAAAAAAACATTTCTAATTTGTTCATTCGTAGGTACATCAGCATTATTTATTTTTTTTATGCACCGGATGGTCTTTAGTCTTCTAAATATTGATATTTTAAATATATACGAATGTAATATTTAATCTGTACTTGAGAGCCAGTATCAGGCATTAAATAATTCCATAACCACCTTATGAGCCGCTATCCTATTATTTCTTTCTAATTATTATTGTCCTATACTATTTGCGAGCATTACACAAAATATTGTAATCTATGCCGTGCATGTTAGATATAGGATAACCGAATAATTAAATACTTACCATTCCCAAGGTAAGTTTTATTGGTATTACTAATTGTATGGCTGGAACATGCAATCCGCAGTGTTGTTATCAGCAAGAAAAACGCGATAAGGAGTTTTTTTTTATCCTGTTATCTAAACATAAATGCGATATCACCGGACAGATGAATTGTTTAATTAGGTATGTAGCAATTTTATTACCAGTACGTGGTACCCAGCTATAAAATAAGTAAATGATGACTAAATTTACAAGTATTTATTAACCATAATTATTATTGTAGTCAATAAGTGCACATGTATGTAGATATGTACCCACTTACTTATTGTGATATTTATAATCACAATAATTAAGTATGGTGTTCTTGGTAAGTATCTACTCGGTAGATAGGTACTGTAAGATCTTTTCACTGTTGTTAGATTACCACTTAATTGTCCTGTATTCTTCTGTTTATTTTCTTGTATTATCTATTTATGGGAATATTACATAATTTACGATTGTGTACTATGTGCATAAGTACTTAATTTCGGACGTGTGCTAATTATAAAACGTATATACCTAGGTATATAACTAGAAGCAACAATTCAAAGATGTTTAAAATATGTTGTCGATTTGCAAAGAAAGTAGAGGTATTTAATGCCACCATCGTAATAGTCATGGCTTCTCAAAAGATATACGTCATATTGGCTATTGATATGAATGGTATAACTAGTCCAAAACGTGTCTCGTTTGAATTAAGAATTATTGATATTTTTTTGCGGTAGGACCTATACAGCCTGGAAACAGTTTCTATTAAAATCTGTAGATGGAAAATCCTTATTACCCTATTATTTGAAAAATCAAAATCGCGGGGTTTAATCGACACACGAAGCTTCTCTTTGTACCTACCCATAATCTGTCGGCAGCAGTGAGTTGCTGTGTGTGCGTCCGTTATGAGTTTTGTATGAAAGATTGGGGATCTCCGAGTTGCCACTGCCGGCAGCAGCAACACGAAGTTGCCCGTATATTCCCGGCCTAAAGACAGTAGTAACTACAACAGCGTACTTAATTGTTTTTTTTTATTAAATCTTCGAGGTCATGTCTCAAGCCCTCGCGTTATGTATATGTATTGAATTAAATGAAAGTTATTTGTCAAAAAATACTATATTGACGAAGTGGTGATTTCTGTTTTTATTTTAAAAGCACTTGCCACTTTTCTTCTCCATCAAGTTTCGTGGCTCTCCGTCTAACTACCCGGCCTAAGACGTAGGTTACAGGCTACAGTACATTTATATTTGCCGACATCTTCAGGTATTGTAGTCTCAAGTTAATTTGGTAAGTATATTATTAGCTGTACTTATTTTATAATATGCAGATTTTCAACGTTTATTGAACGCATCGAAAATGCATTGAGGCATGTCCTTATAACGGTTCGATTTTGTACGGCGATTTTAATGATAACGGTTTATTTTTGGAAGCGATCGTGAGTTTTTGTTGGAAAATAAAGCGTAGCAGATACGCACCGGTTGCTGAACAATGATCACTTCGTTATTTTTGAGTTTCGCGTTGAAAGCCTTGAACCGTGGGACTGGAAGTCTGAATATAATTCATTTGCAATTACCAAATTTAATATTGCAACATCTCGATTTCTTAATTTTCAAATAAGACTATATTATTATACATATTTAGAACGAAATTACGCTAGAATGAAGGCTGTATACATAAAATAACGCTGTGATTTTAAGTAATACCGTCCGAATAGAAAGATAAAATAATCATTTGAAAGTACGTGAGTATAGATAGCGTCATTATAATACAATTACTTAATTGAAGGCACGCTGTTTAGACCTACGTTATGTGTACTTACGTTACCTTCTCTGGGGATGTTCTGCCATCCACCAAATGAAAATGCTCTGCCAATCGAATGACTATCTACCTCTCTACTCTCTAGCTAGTGATAACTGTTTCTTGATTATGTGATGTTGTGTCAGTGACTTCCTGTGGATATTCATTATAACAGATTTATTGACTTTATAGAAATTACGATGGTAAGTTTACAATATTATAATTTGTATATATATGCACCCGTCAATTATCTATTTTTTTACTACTTATCTATCTATCTGATGTAAACTGTTCTCTCGTGTCAGGCTTATCACTTTATCAGACACCAATAGCAAGGGCTGCGTGGCTGGTCAATGCACTCCCTCACTTAGAGACGTAGACATTTGTGTAGTGATGCGCTATGTATTTTATTTTTAAAATTCTACTTTATTGTTAACTTTGTTTTTTTATACTTATTGAATTATTTTTGTTTAGAAAATTGTCGTTCATTGCTGTTTTTTGCTATTAGATTATTTTTTAGCTTGTTTATCTAACTTGATTTACCTGTTCTTTTCAATCTAAATTTCATGTTATGAAGGTCTTGAATCAATATTTTTTTTATGCACTACTCAATATATTTAAATAAATAAAATATGAGTGAGTCATTGACTCTTTCGCACTACTTTTGTATAATAAACTTTGTCTATATTAATAAGTATTCGTACAAAGCAGTGGCGAAGACTCCATACTATGTGATTATTTAAAGCTAACCGTCTTAAGAAAAATAATTTTTAATTGCATATTGACGTATCACTTACGTATCTACTTACTTATATTCTATAAAAATAATTTAATTTTCCAACGACATCTGTTGTTAATGTAGGAATATATTATAAATAAATACAGATTACATCTCCATCTGCTAAAGGTTTAAAAAATAGGTCACAGCGCACCACTTGTCTTTAATGTATTATTCGCCGGGAAAACTAATGTTTTTTTTGTATTGACTTTATTTCACATGACCTCAGCATGTCTATCGCAATGTATGCATAACAATAGGCTCTTATGCGTTAGCCTAAAATTTCTACGTATAATATTATTATCTATTACTGCAACTTTGCCCAAATAATAATTAAGTAAGTAGATAATTAAAAAAATCTACGGCATTCAATCACATATAAATAAATATTGATTATTAAAAAATATATATTATCTAATGATTTTTAGTTTAGACATTAGTTTGTCGTTATCATTATTTAGTGTGTACCTATTCTTCAGTACTAATATCGTAGTATCTTCTTATTTCCCTTAAGTATACCTGACAAGTGTGTTCTTTTTCTCTGATCTCCACAGCCTACCTCTTCACAAAAGTCGGCCTTCGCCACTAGTACGAAGATATTACCTAAGTCATTCACAGTTTTCTCTTGTAATGTGTAGGTACATACTTATCAGTTATCAGTTATCAGTTATCACTGAACAAATATGTACCCATCAAACCCGGCAATAACGGTAACTTCTGTCTTGTGGCAGTAGATTGATTACTTATCTGGTTTATAGTTCATTGAATTACATAAAAGCCAAGCTAAACCACGATTCAATATGAAAGGAGGTGACAAGTAAATATATTATGTGATTTACAAAATATGTCTATCATTTGATATTCTTCGCATTATTTAATGCGACACCTGTTTCGCTCGCATTGTAAGCTTTTTTAATGTCAAGTATAAGTACCAATATTTTACATTTCAGTTTACATAATAATTGTGTATAGTCAGAAACGATTATTTCATACAATTTCCAAGTTACAAATTGTGAATACAGGATGGGGATTTTTACTGCTAGACTCGCGATGGTGGGAATATTTTTATTAATTTTTACGCATAGTTTATTCACGCTGAGAGAAATTTTAAAATCACCACCCTTAATGCTGTTGATGACGATGATGAAATGGTTTTGAAATTTTAAAAAAATGTTATCATGTTAGTATTTTTATCATATTTTTATTAGCTCGTATTCTTGTTTGTCCAGTACAGATTTTTTCTTGTTTGTCCAAGATTTTTAACTAACTTCCCGACTAGCTAGTCATTTGAAACTTTTAGAATAAATCAGAACACGACGGGAATGCATTTTTTAAATACTTTTGGGCATCTTTAAGCAGAATTGAATTCATTTTCAGTTAATTCTGTTTTGTATGTTTCGGATAAAAATCGTTAAAAGTAATATTTACTACTCACTAATAATTATTGGTTGCTAAGTGGGTCCTAGCAACTAAATTATTAATATATACGCGCGTTACTATGGAAATCAATATGAAATGTCAAAATGACATTTCAGTATTCTATATTTATTAATACATAGAATTGTCAAATGAAAATTTAAAAACGTGGTATATAAAAAGTTCATTTAATCTTGTAATTATTATATTATACCTATGTATGCACCTTAACATTGAAGATTCATTCGGCCTTTCCTATACATATCCAGTCACAGTCATTGCATGGCTGCTGTTATCAAAATTTATATTTTTTGTACTGTATTTAGCATCTATGCGCGGAAATACTTTTCTCATTTAATAAGAAAATGTGTGCTACAATATTATTATTATCTATCACCGATCTCTTGAATATATTAAATATCATAATATGTACTTACACACCTATTGAATTACCAATAAATTAGCAAATTTATAACTGAAGGAGAATATCCCACGTGTGGCTATATCATTTTATATATAAAATAATACTTGAATGTTTTATTAAAATGAAAATACGTAAGTATCTAGATCAGTGATTCTCAAATAATTTTGCCCGCTAGATTTATCTGGGGACTGTTCATCATACATAATACAGTCGAACTTGGTTATTACGAGGAAGATGGGACCGAATGAATTTGCTCGTTATAAGCATTATCTACTCGTTATATCGTTATATAACATTTTTCGCGCTACGTTCTATTTAAGCATAGAACATAAAAAATCTGAAAACCATCGTAAAAATCCCCGAAACATGCATGGCATTCCTAAACTACACAAGAATTTGTTTATTGTAATGAAATGCTGAGCCGTCGCCGCTGGTAGTTACCTAAAACGCTTGGATTTTTTACATGCAATTTCAACCATATGAGTGGATAATTTTTAAATGTTGTCTGCGAAAACACCAATTAGGTACCTACTTAGACACTTAATTAGTGTCATAAACGTAATCCGATCCCGGCGGCATCGTTCTAGTTAGCTGCCCAGTCGGATTTAAGTGCTTAGGGTCGAAAATGTTGTTTTTAAACGATCGACACATTAACAGTTTTGCTAGGTAGGTATACCCGAGAAGCAGTTCGTTATAAAAGTGAATAAATGTATGGAGAAAATCATAAACTAAAATGTCAACGAATGTTTCCTCATTACATCTAGATCTCGCTATTACCGTGATCGTAATAACCAAGTTCGACTGTATGTTAATTATTGAATGTTTTGTTGAGAATCGTACTGTAGATGTAGGTCGGTATACAATGGTATATACGCCCATGCAATAAGCGGACGTCCCACCTCTTCGAGATGAGAAATAATACGTAGAATTAAAACAGATGACTCAATGTACTTATAAACGGTGCTGTAAGATGAACTAGGCACGGATACCAGTCGTTCTCAACTAGGTGTTATCTTTCAGTTCCCTTATGGTTCTGTATACAGCTCCAAGTAATACACTGATGTCTGCAATAATCGTCTTGATTTCATTCTTCGAGGTTACATGTTTTCCGTGATACTATGAAACCCAGTGACGTCCCGTGGTTATAGGCAGATTGAGCGTCGCTTGGGGGCGGCAGTCACTCGAAGGGCGGCAAATCGAGGAGAATTAAAATATAGAAATAGCTATCTAAAGTCTAAACTAAGTAATAACTAACGAAAATATCTTTCCATTAAAAAATTCAGCTTACTGGTTGGAAACAAAGTGTATTAATTAACATGAAAGATTTAATAGGACTGTGTTTTTTTTGTCGGGTTTGTGATGTCTAGTTTATTTCCGTTGCCCTTCAACGTCCTTGGTGATCAGAAACGACACGTGCTGATTTGGGAATAATAAATTACAGTCTGTCTTATTAACCAGATGCGTTGGCCGTCAAAACTAAAAATGCAGGGGATGCATTTATATATTTTGTTAGTACTGTATTCATATAACACATTTCTTAGATATTGTATGGAGTCATGAATGGATGATAAAAAATACTGTATAAAAAAATGGGGCGGCATTTTGTCTAGTGACGTCACTGGTGAAACCACCCTGACGCGTTCGTCATCTGTCGGATCCGTCTTTCTCGTCCCTCTTCTATGTTCTTTGTAACATGCCTTGTAATAATTATATATCTATTTATGGAGGAAGTGTAACTTTACTCTTGTATGCCTTGGGCCGTAGGTTATTTTCTAATGGCCGGCAGAAAAATGTTCTTCGTGATTTAATTTCAAGGAAGTGGTGTATTTGAAAGAAAACAAAAATTCTCACTCGGACACTACGTTTTTTTATTATTATTTATGCACGTAATTTACATTATTACAGGAACATTGCAGACATGTTTTCATAAACTTAAATTGAATAAGAAAACGCCAGGGACCTGACCAAATAATATCTTCCCCGATCTCCGGAAAACCTAAAATGATGTTTTACGTTTTAATACATCGAGTATTTATACCCTGGTAATTGTGTCAATGAAAAAGGTTCGATCCGACGAAAGATCCGACGCCTCTCGCTGTTTTGTATACTATGTGCAAATGGCGGGACATTTGAAATTATAAAATTGATCTCAGCTTGTTAAGATCAAAACAATTATCCTGGTCATAATAATAAATTATCGGTTTACAAGTTTCACTGACGCATTATCTTGCTGGTGACACTCTGTATTTACTTTCTATCATTACATGCCAAAATTTCTCCAGGTTACGCGTCTTGATAAAGATCAGTTTTCGTTATCTTTAGTCTGTCGAGTTTTTATATAAATGCCTCAATACTTTTATTGGTGAGTTGCCGTGTTATTCTTAAAATCAACTGGACGTACTTAATCAGTTTATTCAAAATTTTTTGAATTATGCCGAATGACGTTGACGAATTTCCGCGCGTTACAAGTGTGTATATATACTTTAATCGTTAAATCTATTGTAATCGTTAATACCAAAGTTAAATGCAATTAGCATGTAGATATGTGGAAGAAGTATACATTAAGTACTTTTTTTTGTTTCTTTATTAAAACACCGCAACAGGCCGTGAAGCCCAATAATAGTGGTAAAACTCTTCCAGGCTTGAGGAATTTACATAATATATTACTTATGTAGATATATCTTGACCTCACCGGGAATCGAACCCAGAACTCCGGGATGGAAGGCCAGCGCCTTAAGCGTCAATTACATTGAGCTTCTTTACGAGCTGTTTGTTGGCGAATTTATAATCTGCCTGTAAAGTCGCCCAGTGTAATCATCGAACAAGCTAACAAGCAGGCTGTAAACACTCTATCGAGAAAAGTTGAAAGCCAGTCAACTTTACACGCTACACACCGGCGTGTGGGCCTACTGCGTCTGTGCAGTAGAGCGCAGTAGCAACCTCCCGGTAAAAAAACGAACTACGTTCTGTCAAAATAGTCGCTGACTTATGGCTTCTCAGCGAATGGAAAGTTTTGTGTGTAATCATCAAATCGCAGTAGCTGAATCGCCCGCTTTTAAATTCGTCAACAAACAGCTCGTAAAGAAGCTCAATGTAATTGACGCTTTACGCACTGCACCACGAGATTATGATTTTCTTCCGCAAATAATCAAATGAGTATCACAATAATTATTGATTATAGAATACAAAATATTTGAGAAACATCGTCATGTAATATGACATTGGCATGCGCAATTAGAATTTAAATTAACCGAGAAGATGATGTTGATGACTATGATGAGACTTTAGACTTGGAAACAATCAATTAATTTATTTGTTCGTCATTAATAAGGTACATTGCTAGAAATACTTACTTAACAACAATATTGGATAACTATTTTCTTCTAACGTGCAATGCGATGTAAGTACACTTCATATTTTTCAGTCTATCCACATAAATACATAGGTACTTAATAATTGCTTATAGTTTATACTATTGTAAAATATTATGATACATTGCAATTTGTATTATAAAGGTTTGAATTTACCATAAAGGGCCTATAACCTGGAGTGCCCAAATTGCAGGCGACCACTTATTTTTTTCACTATGGCCGATATTAGACTGTCAGATATCTTTGACAAAGATGTTTTATCAAATGTTTCATAGAATTTCTATTGAAAAATATCTTTGTAAGGCCCGTTTCAGACGGGACACCGGTGTCACGCTCCATATAATATAGGAGGCATTTGTATTCGAATAAAGGTGCCTTTGTCTTATGTTTATGAACGCCCCAGAGCTAATGAGTCAACGCATAATTTCGCGTTATAAATTAGAACATAAAACAGGCTGCGGTAATAAAAACAAGTGTATCGGCGGCTTGAGAATGTAGTGGCCGACGGAAAAATGTACCGGACACGCGTTGACTCATTAGCTCTAGTGCGTTCATAAACATAATACAAAGGACCCTTTATTCAAATACAAAGGACTTCATATTATATACGAGCGCGACACCGGTGTCCCGTCTGAAACGGGCCTAAAACCTGTCAAATTCACTGGCCATGTTAAATAAAATTTCAGTAGATCCACTAGTATTTAATATTCGATTCAAGGTTACTTGTAAGATTATAGCAATAGCATGATTTGAAGGCCATTAATTTATGTTCTCAAGTAAAATCGCTGATTTTTATGCATTTTTTTTCAATCTACTGAATTTTGAAAACTTTTTCCGGCAATGCAGTGTTATTGTTACCTTTTATAAAATATCTGCTATGATAGAAATAATATTTTATAAAATAAGTACCTACATATTCTTCATATAAGATTTATTTATCATAGTTCTTTGATTATCTAATACTGTTCCAAGAGCAAAGGTCTTTGTCGAGATTGTCATGTCATGAATTAAAAACAAAACCAGTGGTCAACATCGGCCATATTCACTTCCTCTAATATCATATGAGCCTGATATATCTGATTGTTTTATCAGGTTGAAAGTATTATTAAAGCATGAACATGCATTCTTTAAATTAGGCATATAAGACTTAGACCGTTTTGGTCGGAGGGAGAAAATCTATCTCTTCCCTTTGACGTTTGAATCCGAACTGAATCACGGTACTGTTCGGTTATCAGTGGGGGGCAAACTGCGGCCCGCCGGGTATTTTTTTGCGGCCCGCCATCATTAATTGTACTTCTGATTACGAATAACTTTTTATAATTTTTTAAAAAAATATTGACAATAGATTAAAATTTGAAGAATTTGTTGTTTCGTAAATGTATTATCTCAGTACGTCTTCCTTGCGTCTCGTCTCAGACTATGTAACCACTATTTTCTACGTTGAACATCGTGACACATTTAAATACTTTTAACTCCGCGTTGCAAGGAAAAAAAATATATGCCCATGATATGGTAAACAGTTTGAATGGATTTCAATTAAAACTCAAGTTATTCCTTCGACAAAAATATCGAATAACAATGTGGACCATTTTCCAACTTTGAAGTTGCTGAATATACCAGAATATGAATTTAAAGAATATGGTAAAATTATTAAAGTTCTGAATGACGATTTTTCACAAAGATTTGGTGACTTCCGAAAAATTGACACAAGATTAGCAATAGTACGCGATCCATTTTCAATAGATATTGACAGTTTACCGACAGAGCTACAACTTGAGATTATTGATCTGCAGTGTGACACTGATTTAAGAGAATTGCATCGTCGTGAAGAAATCTCCAAATTTTACAATGCCCTTAATTCAGACAAATTCGACCAACTTAAAGATTACGCAAAAAAAAATGTTTGTTATTTTTGGATCAACCTATATAAGTATGTGAACAAACATTTTCGATCATGAACCTCAATAAAAATTCTTTACGATCAAATATCTCCGATGCCCATTTACAAGCAGTTTTGAGAATATCAACTACAAAATTAACACCTGAATTTAAAAAAAATGTTAAAAAATGTACAACAGTTTCATTCATCTCATTAATTTTTTTGTAATGTTTATTTTTCGTGATAATAAATAGTGCATATCTAAAAATGGTATTTTACTCGCGGCCCGCCGCTCATTTTGAATTCTTGAATTTGGCCCTCCATCCAAAAAGTTTACCCCCCCTGGGTTATACGGAATACAGCGGAAAACGCATTTTGAAAATAGCCGATAAACTGGATTATATTTATATTTCTTTTAATTCATAACGTCTTCTTACTTATATTCTAGGGTAAGTACGCTGCGTTACTTTTTAAAAGATCTGAATATACATAATTTGGAAACATCTCATACATATACACACTAGAAAAAATCGTTTTTGTAGAAAAAAATACGACACCTGACGGGATTTGAACCTGTATCTGCTGGATTTGCGCCAACATGTTTTACCAATTAAAATTGCGTTAGTTGATAGCCGGTTTTGTGTTTTAAATCAATGTATTAATCGTGCCATAATGACTAACCGACGTCCTGTAGTAGCAATGGCTTAATTTCTAAAACAAATTGCTGCGGATCCATTGTATAGAGGTTCAAGTCCTGTCGGGCGCCGTATTTTTTTCAATTTTTTTTTTATTATATGTAAGTAAACTTAATATAATATATATGAGGTGTTTTCAAAGCATGTATGTTCAATATAAAGAATGTTTCATTCTCAACTCTTGTGAATTATTCGTTGAATAAAAAAAATGGTTTATTATAATAATGGAATACCTACATTTTGAATAACCAATATTATTTCATTGGTTATCATGGCCGAGCGGCTTAAGTGTCGGCCTATAACGCCGTGGGGCCCAGATTGGGTCTGGCAAGTACACACATTGTTTTTCAATATGTATTTGAGCCAGAGTATGGACCTAATAGGTTGAGCAAGCAAAAAAAAAAAACTGCCAATACAAACCTCCACTCCGTGGAGGCCCATTTGATCTTATTAGAATCGGACATGGTAAAGAAATCATTATCAACCGCACACCTCTAAAATGAAACCAATGCCAGCACGGTTCTGTGTTTAAATTTTTATAAATATTTATACTTGTTCGTTCCCAATACATATGCATAATAATATGTATGTGCCCACAACTCTCACTAGACAATATTGTATTCGACCGTACATTGTATGCTTTATAACACTTTTAATTTTTGGCCCGAATTAATTGAGACAAGTAGGTACAACTTGTTTATAGTAAATTTTTATACACATATACAATTTACATAATTGGAACACATCGAGGTTCAACATTAAACACATCGTAATACCACATTTTGTATTATAAAACGATACAAACTTATATGGCAGCTCTTCATAATTTTTATAGACGTTTGCGATTAATTTACTTGTATTATTATATTATAGCAGTGGCGAAGGGTGGAGGTACGCTATTACGATCCGTCATAAATAGTGAACATAAACTATGTTAGGCATATGTATTTTGTTTTTGTTGCACCAAAACTACAATTTTCGGATGGTGTTGGTTAGTTTTTACAAATCAATTAAACACTGCCTAAACCAAACCATAATAGTTTTATGTTATGGGTGATTCGACAAACTAGTGTATCTACACTTGACAGTCATGCTTATTTGTTTTCGTTGAATTAAGAATACATATTGTTTTTTAAAATTCATTCACGGCCCACATGCCCAACGTACGTTAAAATGGAGATTTTACGGTATTTTAAAAGCATTAGCCCGAAGATTCCTTAAACGTTGTAGATAATCTATTTATATAATTTTGAAGTCTCATTATCCTTTATATTTATTTTAAACATTTGATGACTGCATACAGTATTTTTATTGCATAAAATAGTATTCTTTAAAAACTCTCCTATTTTTTTAAATATAGTCATATTTCAGTACACCCATGTGCAGTGGTGTTAAGATTTTTTAGATGTATTAATTTTTAAACGCATTTATAAAATCATTAGTAAAATTTATGTTGACATTATTATAGTGAAATTTTTACGATAAAAAATTATATTTATAATCTCTGTGA
This sequence comes from Rhyacophila brunnea, assembly GCF_057557595.1. Classification (NCBI taxonomy): domain Eukaryota; kingdom Metazoa; phylum Arthropoda; class Insecta; order Trichoptera; family Rhyacophilidae; genus Rhyacophila; species Rhyacophila brunnea. Next base: position 8,060,300 of record NW_028232816.1, on the reverse strand, counting down.
TCCCAAATTTGACAAGAATTAGGCATTTTATTATTCAAAAAATGGGAAAAATTATCACATTTGAAAATATTTATTATTATAAGCTATGTCTTTGACCATTAAAATGTGATAAACATCCTACGAATAATGATTGTTTTATAATAATTATTGAACTAAGAATAAGGTAGTATTTTTTTGAAATACGCCATTTCTATTGGCATTTTCTAGTGGTTAGGCTACAACATACGGCCGTAGCCAAAGTTGACAAACGATAACTGAGATCATGTTAACGCGCGTGTTTGAACATGTAAGTACCGTTTAAAAAAAAACGATTTTTTTCGGTTAGGTTAGGTTCATAGGCAGGTTCCTTGCTTGGTGGCTACGTGCTAAGTGACATATCCTAGCGAACGAACGCACACTATTCTATCGCAATTGTCACATTGCACGCTCCGCGCCTCGCTACGTGATTATGAGTCACCTCGTGAGTCTCCCGGCGAACAAACGTGTTAGTTATTTTTATTGTGTCTAACGATCCTAATGATTTTTCCATTGTCCATGGATTTTGCAAGATGGCGGATGTTGCTTCAGTATGAAAAACGTCAAACACCGTATATTTTGAGGTTATGAATAATGACGCATGGGATGAATTGACATTATATGCACCCAACAAGTTCGAATTTGCGACTTAAATTCCTTGTGAGAAGTAACTTTCTGGTTAGTTTTGAGAATTACATATCGTTGTTGACTTGAGCGCTTCCAAATGTCAAATGAATTTGTACCTAAGCACATAGCGTGCAATGTGGCAGTAGTGTTTAAGTAGACAAGCATATCACCTAGCTCAGGACTAGCGAAGCACCTGCCTATGTGGCCGAAGCCTTAGATGAGGTTAAGATCAACATCCAATTAAGTATTAGTATTCCACATGTTCGCACTGCCATGTCATAAAAAGGGATGCCCGTACCTCGGAGATCTACTTGGTATGATGGTACGAGGGTGGGTCAATAAGTCCTTAGAAAAGCCGACAAGTGGCGCGACTAGTACTGTAAGCGGTTTGTTTTCATGCAGCGGCACTACCGATTCAGTATGCTGCGAAGTTTCAATCAGATTGGTCGGGTTGTTGTGTGTTTTTCGTACATTTAAAAAAAAATTTGCTCGTGGAAAATGGAAAAATGGAAAATGGAGAAAATTGAGTTTAGAGCTGTTATTAAACATTTTAATATAAAAGGGTTAACAGCAAAGGAAATAAAAAATGAGTTGGATTTAGTTCACGGCATATCTGCTCCTTCACTTGCAACTATTTATAACTGGTTAAATGAATTTAAATGTGGTCGTACATCAACAAAAGATGAACCACGCTCAGGACGTCCTGTAGAGGTGACTACACCAGAAATTATCAATAAAATCCACGATATGGTGTTAAGTGACCGAAGATTAAAGTTGAGTGAGATAATTGAGGTTACAGGGATCTCAAAAGGTAGCGTCATTTCTATTTTACATGACAAATTGGGCATGAAAAATATTTCTGCAAGATGGGTGCCGCGTTTGCTCAGAGTCGACAATAAACGCAATAGGGTGGTGGCCTCTAAAGCCCTGTTGTCGCTCATGCAACGCAATCCGGATGAATTTTTTCGTCGCTTTGTGACTGTAGATGAAACATGGATACACCACACTACTCCCGAGACGAAAGAACAGTCAAAGCAGTGGATTGCGAAGACAAACCATGTCCAAAGAAGGCGAAAACCGTAAAATCAGCTGGTAAGGTTATGGCTACTGTATTTTGGGATGCACGTGAAATTATTTTCGTTGACTATTTGGAAAAAGGAAAAACAATAACAGATGATTATTATGCATCTTTATTGGACCAGCTAAAAAACGAAATTGAAGAAAAATGGCCTCATTTAAACAGGAAAAAAATCCTCTTTCATCAGGACAATGCCCGTGTTCACACATGTTTACGATCAATGGCTAAAATTGAAGAATTGAAGTTCGAATTGGTCGACCACCCACCGTATTCGCCAGATTTAGCCCCCAGTGATTTTTTCCTTTTCCCAAACTTAAAAAAATGGCTAAGTGGACAACGTTTTTTTTCAAATGAAGAAGTCATCGATCGGACAAATGCTTATTTTGAGGACCTTCCGAAAACTTATTTTTCTGACGGTTTAAAAAAAATTGAGAAACGTCTAACCAAGTGTATTGAGCTCCAAGGAGATTATGTTGAGAAATAAAAAAAAAATACAAAAATAAAAACTGTTTTAATGCTTTTTTCTAAGGAATTATTGACCCACCCTCGTAACTTCAAAGGTAACTTAAAATTTAGAAGGGTTGATTAACGCCATCTAGCTGATCAGAAGAAGGAAGTCAGATCAATTAATTTTATTATACAACATACTCTAGGATCCGGCTTGGGCTATTAACTCACCGATGACAATGGGGATTATAAATAATGGACTACAATGAAAGCATATTTAGCTTATTAAATTGTTTTAACATTTTCGGTGGCTATGACGTTTTGCAAAACCGGCCTCGGAAGATAGATAATATTCATATCGTTTCATGGTCGCAGAGATAGAAATAATTGGGTAAGTAATAAAATTTGTATGTAAATTATAGATTTCAATTCAACAATCACCTCATTTTTCGGTCTTTTTTCGTGTAGTCTAAAATAAAATATAGATTTTAATGGACAGTCCCAGCGTGAGGAAGCAAGGCATCCGTAACTACAGAAAGTTTCATTTTTGAAAGTGAGTTAGTATTAAAGCGGATATGAAGAGTCTGACAACTGCTACTAGTCCTACGGTTGTAATATGTATGGGTGCCGATGTACGTGCTTCTTTGTGTAAACGTTATGGATATATATTACTAGTTGCAGTGGTTGGACTGTGCTTTCGCGAATGTAAGCGACTTCCGGATGTGTCTTGTATACGGCAGGAAGTAGGATTTCTTTCTCTTCTTTTGTCGTCTTCGTATATTCAACAATACATATATACAGGTGCCGGCACCTGTGTGAAAAAGCGAAAAATACATACATACTGTCATATTATACAATATTACCTACTCGGTTGATATTTTTGAACTCCGTATCCACTATATTAAAGAGTAATAAAATTAATCGTATAATAAAGTGGGGTAGATTTCCATAACCAATTTTGAATTCGGAAATTATGAAAATTAAATAATATTCTTTACAATCTTTATTATTACTCAATGGTTTTTACTTTAAATGTTAATAAATCAATACAGTAAAATTTACGCTTGTGACACTAATGCAAGGCTATGTTATCTCTGTCACACTGAAAAATGAATGGGCATAATTTGTGTGAAGAATGCAAGTGGATCTGCGATTCGTAATTACTACTTTATCATTGGCCGTAGTAACTTTTTTTCTGCTTCACTTTCATATTATATTGAGGCTCCATCGTTAATGTTCAGTTGCCAGATTTCTTTAACATCTATGGTGCAAAGTATCTAGCTTAATTTAACATATGTTCTTAGTTTTCTTCCTGACCCTACAAATCTATTTGGTGAATCTTGGTCTCCTCCGGCATTTACCTCAATCCAAAGTCGTTTTCCCGCAGTTATGGACATCAAAGGTATTTAATCAAACTCGAATCTACTCTTCCATCTTTTACGAGGTTTACCGTATTTTTGTTTGTCATAAAAAAATGTCTAGGTAGGTAAGTACTACACAATTTAAAAACAACCTAATTCCTATATTATGAAGTAACTGACTGCGACTATGTCCGCGTGAAATAAGGAAAAAACAGATATTTTACACAATGAAGAATTTGTTTTTTAATAAATAAAATATAATATTAATACTATCGACCGAAGGTACCTACTTGATGGAATTTGAATTTAAATTCTAATGGCTTTAAGTTTTGTTTATAATTATTTACGATTTATTATAAGTTTATTGAGTGTATTATTTTATTATTGATAAGGTATGGGTTTTTTTACAAACACGTCAACTATTCATAATTTGTTTGTTATATATTTTTATTGTGATCCTTGACTTAATATGTACCTAAGTGATAAAGTTTTTACCTACTTTATTGTATTGATTTGTTCTATAAGTTAGAGTTAATAGTTGTCACTGTGTATTTTCCTTTTGATGAGTGTACACAATGCATGAAGATGCCGAAAGGTGAAACCCGGGTCGCAAAAAAACTACTCAAATGGAATAGCACAAAACTTAGAATTTAATAAAAATAGTGGAAACAGATAACTGTTGGATCAGTTAGCTTCTTTAGACACGTAGACACTTTGAATTATAATATTTATAAAAAAACCCAAACAAACCGAATTAGTAAAAAAAAATCGGTGTGCGTACTTATGTACGCGCGTTACAAGTTATACTTCGTTGGCGTAACAAAACAAAAACAAAACTTGTGATAAACTAGATTCTTTGACTAGCTTTTAATTATCTTGTTAAATTACACACTCAAGAAAAAGGACCGCTTATTGGAACGCCGTTGGTTTATTACTATACACTTTAACTTATATTACTAAATTATATAATGGTTTCTCGGTGTCTTTATTTTTGAAGTACCAACTGTCTCTCTGACGTTTAATCGTTTGTTGCCGACAGTAATAAACTCGCTGCCTAGGCAACGGAACAATTCTAAACTATAATCGTCATGATTGGAGTATCATACTGTGGCGTAAAGGTAGTGCGTTCGGCTGATAACCGAACGATCGGTGGTACGAATCCAATCGAGTGCGTTTATTTTTGTGTGAATAATTAATCACACGCCAAAAATACACTCTGATCTGATTCCCAAACGCGCCAAAAGAAGTATAACTTCAAAATTATTTTGTGCTTTCGTATGTACCTACAATGTAAATTAATTAATTGTTAATATCACAGACAGGCACTTCAAATGATATGGTATAGTTACATCATTAATAACGTGGTTGCAGATATTTTATTGACATAGAGGGTGCTCAACTTCTTTCGATAGGCTGTCTGTCGCAATCACTTGACATGCATCCCCGGGCCACAGTACTTATTTCAGAAAAATCACCGATACAGCCTCTTCGGAAAAGCAAGCTTTCACATTATTTTTCACTTTTGTGCTACTGCACGATGGCAATTCAACTCGCTCTGAAGGACAAATTTTGATAAAAAAAATACTTCGATTCTTCGTCCACTTGAACTTGCCTCTGCCTTTATTATATTATTACATAATATTATTCATGTAATAAGTTAATGCTTACAAATGGAAGACTTACAATTCGAAAAAAATATGTTTGATAAAGTTCATTCATTGATTTTTTGTTACGTGACATAGAGTATACGTTTTATAACTTTGCACTTTTTTGCAATTTTTACTACACTGATTCGCCTCTTTGCCTAATTACCTCGCATAAAATTACATCAAATTTAATGACATTCACTTGTATTAATAAATGTAGTAATAAGAAAATAAATAGATAATACCTATATGTAAAAAAAAATCGGTGTGTGTACTTTTGTACGCGCGTTAGAAGTTATACTTCTTTGGCGTAACAAAACAAAACTTGTGATAAACTAGATTCTTCGACTAGCTATTAATTATCTTGTTAAATTACACACTCAAGAAAAAGGACTGCTTATTGGAACGCCGTTTGTTTATTTCTATACACTTTAACTTATATTACTAAATTAAGTATATACTTATATATCGTTGTTTTTATTTTTAAAGTAACAACTGCCACTATGACGTTTAATAGTTTGTTTACGTAAGGAATTGCAAATGGCCGATAATAATAAATTCGTTGCCTAACAACGGAACAATTCCAAACTATAATAATCTGTATAATCGTCACTATTGTAGTATCATTCTGTGGCGTAATGGTTGTGCGTTCGGCTGATAACCGAACAATCGTTGGTTCGAATCCAATCGAGTGTGTTTTTTTGTGTGAAAAAATAAATTATGTGTTACATGTCACACGCCAAAAATACACTCTGATCTGATTTTCCAAACGCACCTAAAGAAGTATAACTTCAATAACTTCAAAAATATTTTTAGACTAAGTATATTACATCATTTTCATCCTAGAGCCGAGAGTGAAAAGTTATGAAGAAGCAACTCTACTACAAACATTTTTAGTAAGTATTAATCGACCTGAGTGAAGGTCTTGCCAATATCTCGTTACCATTGGATTGATAATAGACACCGCATTGGACAGGTACAAAATCAAAAATCAAATTGAACACATTAGTCAACAACATAAGGAGTGAAATTTGGACCCTGATCGAAATTTAGATGGATTTTTTTTTCAATTGCATACAATATGCAATGTATTTGTATCCACTAAATTGGCCCCCTTCGTTGATTAGGCCGGAACTCCCTTTTGACGGTTTTATAATAATACAAATTTGGCTGATGATGATGAAAGATGGTAACGATAACACTACAACTGCAAGCCGCTTTTACCGTGCCCATGATGCCACCAGTGGTGGTTTATTTGACGCAGGTGCCGCATTCGATTCGTCAGAAGATTTAAAAGGGAGCCTCAAAATATTCAAATTATTCATAATTTAACATATTATAACGAAATGCCTTTAACTAATATCAAAGGGGTCTATAAAACAACCACTCAAACAGAACACTTACACAACAAAATAACCACCATTATTAAGCAGCATGTAAATATACACATACACACCACAACACCACACTCAATCATGAACTCACACAAATGCTGACGGGCCACGGGGCAATGAGAGCCTACCTGAAAAGGTTTAAACTGAGAGCCGACGATCACTGTCCATGCGATGGAGTCGTGTCTCAGACAGTCAAACACATATTGGCCGATTGTCCTATACTTGAGAAAGAAAGGTGGACCCTCGGGGTACAGTGCCACCAGCAAAACATCACAATAGACTTATCAAAACCAGACAAAATACTAAACAACAAAACAACACGAAAACTATTCACTGAATACCTAACAAAAGCCATCAAAAAAATAAAGACAGTAAACGGAGGGACATAAACACAAACACAACACAGCACAGAAGGCACACACCCTCACAGTCTCATATCAATATAATGTATACTATTATTTTACTCTGTTATAATAACTAAAATTATTTCTGTGCTTTTTATATCATTAATTAACACATCTTTATTATTATTTATATTTTATATATCTCTGTATTTTTATCTCATTACTCTAACACAAATTTTTATATATGCTTTTCTTTTCTTTTATATTTTATACTTTAATATGTTATATATCTCTGTACTTTTTTTCTTTAACTTTTTACTTTAACACATATTTTAATATTCTTTATATTTTATATTTTCTTTATGTTTACAATACTGTGCTTAACTGTAAATTATGTAAATGAAATATGAATAATGTAATACTTAAGTAATAACCCTTGTACGAAAAAGCAAGGAATTCAATAAACGAATTAAAAAAAAAAAAAAAAATATATGTGTAAAGTACATTTTCATCTATCTCTCTCTTCTCTCTTTTTGGTCGTTCCGCATGGCTGAGGGTTGTGACCACCTTGCAGTTCCGTCATCTTTACAGGACACTGTGAAGGCTGTCCGTAAGCGTCTTCGCTCTTCTTCTGCTTCGCCATCTCTGGAGGCTACCCAAAACCACCTGTCTTACGAGATTATTCGGTCCGCTCCAATGACATTAATATGGACGAATCATTTGGAAAAGAAAATGACACTCACTTTATGTCGGGTCTGCCGAATGGCATAATCTGTTCTAACGTCATTACAATAAAGGTGATATTGCTATAAATTCCTGATGCTTTTTGTTGGGTCTGCCGAATGGTTCGGTTCGAACGGGTTCGCTCAAATAAACATTGACATTAGAAACACTGCTCTAGCGCCATTACAATAAAGGTCATATTGCTTTAAATTCCCGATGCGTGATATCGCACAATGGGAATTGCGTGACGTCTACCTATACATCCGAATGCGCGAATTTACTTGCTAGCTACTGTATTGAGTGCGTCGTCCATTAATAATGTCATTGGTCCGCTCCGAACAATATGTTCAATAAATATATCGTCAAGAAACGTTCCTTTATCTATAGTCATCTATAAGGTGTTTAAAAAACATACAGATATGTTTGAATTAGTTTTAATCGTGTTTGGAATCAATGACATTATTTGGAATATACACGTTTTACTAAACCCCCCGAATAAATCGAACAAACGACCTTAATCAAATGTTAAAGTATCTGCTATCGTTTTTTTTATCACCGCACCGTTATCTGAATTCGTTTTCCGTTAAAACATTGATAAAACATATACAAACACTACAATTTTAATTAGACTTATGTGCGTAATATGCATGTAAACAGTTATATTCGAGAACTCTTCAATGAGCAATATTATGATTATTGTTTTTTTGTCATCGTTTAACATAAAACTACTGGCAATGCGATTATAATAAATAATAGAAGAATAATTTATTGTGTTCACTCACAGCTAAGTAAGTGAAAATATTTTTAAACAATATATAGAGATATGCTAAAATCTGCAATGTTTTGATGGTGAAGTGGTGGAGATAAAGTCGTTGTTGCTTGGACGTTATGAGGGAGAGTTAATTATCGTTAGGTAAAAGAATAAGTAAATACAATAATAAAGATGACAGCGTGAGGTTATAATCGCGGGTACGGATGCACTGGTGAGATCGATTTGATCGAGAGATCTGATTATATTAACGAACAGAGAGACCGGACTCGAGTGAAATGACAGTTAACTATGTCGAGTGACGGACTCGATGAGTGAGTGAGGATTTATGGATTGTCATTATTTATACAAATGCAGTCCATATATATTACAAGAGACGTTGTCGCAATGAACAAATCATAATAGGCCCTACTGATCTAGTTATGATTGAGGAAATGCTGACTATTGTTTTCGCTCCATTGTTTTGCTTTGACAACAAAACATACATATTAAAGTGTGTCACCCGTATTAATATTTTGGGACGGTCCGGTACTTGAAATTCACTCAAAATTTAAAAAAACCTAACTTTTTTAATAGTGATGCTTTCAACCTGAATTTTTGACGTGTTTTAGTTATAAATGTAAAAAGCGCGCATGTCGTCGATCTACTTTTTTAAATAATGGGAGTTAAATGTTGTATTTATGCGCGTGATGGAACACTCCGATGGTGGCGGTCAGAAGCGTTTATGTGATAGCTTTTCTCTACGGGCATTCTTAGCATAATAATATTATGTTTAGTATTTGCTTCAAAATAATATTGTTTGTAATTATGTATAAGTAAGTAAGTACTTAAATAATATCTAGACGTAACTGAAGAAATTTTCCAAATCTTTGTTTGAAATTAAACGTTTTCATCTATTGATGGAACCTTATAGGCTTATAGGTGTGTTTGGATTAGAGGTGAGTTGGAAATACTGTCACCAGTTTGTGTACTCAAGTTTCGGATGAAACCACCCATACTAAGTATTTGTGGCCCAATAAACTTATTCCAAAAAACTTGTGATGATATTGTCGCGAGTCGCTGTTCTGTGCACTCGCCAGTTAGTTGGTAGACTTTCAACACTATTGACATTCAATGCGCATGAACGAAATAGCACTTGAATATAGGTATATTTAAATTTATTAGTATATTGCGTACGTATGTATGAATAATAGGTCATAAATTTTGTGTCGCAGCACAGTGACGCACAGGCTTAGGCTTGTTATATGACCGCTCAAAACATGCTTAAAATTAAAAAAATCACTGTTTTTCATTTTTGTTAACAATAATATTGTAACCTAACAGAAAAACAACTCATAAATTTAAAATTTTATAATAAATGGGACTTTTCGACAAGCGGAGCTCAGCGTATTTTTAGCGATTATATTGAAGCCGATACACAGTCTGAGTTCCCTGATACGTATTTTAAAATACTAATAATATGGAGTTGGTTTTAGTTTCAGTTGAGTATGAAACTTTTGTCGCATACGCACGCCAAACGATCTATACGGTATTCCAAATACTAGTAAGTATTTTGGAACAAGTTTATATATTAAGTATTTTTTTATACTGGTAATAAGTATACTTAGTCTTCAAAATCGACCAGTTTTCCCATCTCTAGTTTGGATCCATGTACCTAACTATATATTTGTCGAATTTATAATTCGTTTGAACCAATAAAACCTAAATCTATTTGATTTGATGCCAATCTACGTTTTTCGGCATAGCGTAATAAGTTTGGAATTTGGAATTTCTATATATATTTTTTTTTTCAAATACGATGATACGAAAGTTACGTGAAATTTGGATAAGTATCATGATCACATCGCTTAATCACGATTCGATACAATACTTCTCATCAGTCATTGCAACATCGAAAATAACATAATTATGATGTATCTATAGTCTAAGATAATTATAGTACTTCGTGGTGTGTATTAGGCCAAGATGCTGTAAGATGAAATCCATGTACTTAATGACATTTTCGTTAAAAATTTTAAAAAATTGTAATCCACGAATTTGAATATCAGTATTTTAATCAATTTATACATTCGCATTGGCGTACATAGGTATGTAGTGACAATATCGACCGATAACGGATGCAGTGACGTGCGAGTAGTATATTTCTTGCGATTACGTGAGTTGGAATAAAGAGACTTGACTAGAAAAAAACATCATTACAGCATGCGTTTTGTTGACCCCCTGCTTGCTTCTTTCGATGTAATTACGTGATGCCCAAAGGGGCATAATTCGCCCAAAATTAGTGTAAACAATGTACTGTACCTACTTAAGTTACTTACCTTCGTATATAATATTATTATTTATTATTACGTAAGTATTTAGAGAAGTCCATGCCAACGTTTTGTGTAATAGCACCTGTCGTGATCCAGATTTTCCTCTGATTCGCGACGGTCAAAACGTTGAGAGCGTCGACAGCTTCAAATACCGGGGGGTACACATCACAGGAGATGGCATTTTGAAGAGAGAATTCGCTATCCGAATGGGAATGGCTGGAGCAACATTCAACTCGATGCGGAGTGTCTGTGACTCACTTGTACTTGGCCAAAACCAAATGCCGCATATTATGACGGTGCTACTTTACGGTAGCGAATCATGGCACCTTACGAAGGCTCGGAACAACCGTATACTGAACTCCGAAAACAGATGTTTGCGACGGACATTGGGTGTGCGGTGGTATGACTTTAGGAGCAACGTGGAGATAAAAGAACCCAACAAGCACCCTCTCATTACACTGAGAGTGAAGAGGCGACGTTGGACCTGGCTCGGCCACGTGCTGCGGATGCCAGAAGAGAACCTCAACCTGGCTTGCCTGTTCTTCAAGCCGACCGGAGACGGACCTGGGAGGCCGCTAAATACTCTATAGAGCGTATACGGCGGAGCTACGGGATGCTGGTTTGATCTGGAACGAAGCAAGAAGACTGGCCAGGGACTACATATACTAGGATCTACATCGAACATATGTAATAATTGACCAATGCATCTGAGTATTCGCGCCATCAATATAATATTAACTATACTGTGCTTAATTGTTCGAAGAACTCAGCGAACTTGTGGACGCGCCACCTTCGGTTTTATTAACTGGTTCCATTTTATCAAAATATGTAAGTATATCCAATGAAATACAGGAAACATTTTTTGTACGAAAGATAAAATAATATATTCACTCTGTTTTGATGTAATTTTGGATGTCAGCTGTGAAGAAAAAAAAACTACTTTTCCAACGCCTAAAGAAGAAATTCGCAGCGATGTAAAAAGAATTCCTCCGTCGCTTTTTTTGGTGTGCCACACAAAATATATTAAGGTCGTGTTTGTATCATATAATATAAAAGCTTTCCGCGTCTTATATTAAATTGGGAAACGCTGCCGTACCTACACGCTGAGTGACTTTTAAAATAAATCGTGGATCTGTGAGTGTTGAACGAGCTCCGTATGAATCTTGACATTGACTCACTCACTTGAACCCGAAAGATAAAACCGGCTCGCATCTAATCCGAAGTATTGATTGCTTTAATTTAATTACTGGGAATGGGGTCTGTGAAATTTAATACGCATGCTGATGTGGATGCAGAACTTTTGGCATTCGTACACCAACTGACATAATAATATGCGTTGGCAAATACATAATGCACATGGTCTTACTAGTATAATATTATATAAGTATATATATATACAAGTTAAAATAATATTATGTTTGTTTGATTTCATTTTCCAACTTGGCCCTAAATGATATCTACATATTATTAAAAAAATTCAATGTTTGTTTGTTCAAATTACCTTTGCTGCCAATTCCAATTTAGAATTTTCACAACAGGTCAAGATACGGTTTGCATATTAAATTGAATGCGATTTTAATTTAATGTTGTTTTGTTTTACTTAGCTATTGGAATTATTTTAATTTTGAAGAATGTAATTGTTATTATTCTTTTGGTATCTAAGTAAGATAAATGTACTTACAGACCTACAAACTTATCTGAAGAATGGGATGGGGGAGCTACTGTCGAAAACTACCCAATCAAGACTCGTAACTTGACAAAATCTGACATTCGAATGACATTTTCAAAATGGCGTCCTATGGTAGTTCTTAGTTCCATTTTTGGCCCTTCTTTAGATAAATTTGTAGGTCTGTATATCAATGTACTCTACTCAGCTAGTCTACTATATAAAAAAAAATAAGTTAAAATACTGGCAAACTTATTTTTCGCCTACTTCCCGTATATGGAGAGACTTGAAATTTGATACACGGTCACGAATCCGGTGACAATAGATTTTATCATATTTTGGAAGCGGTCCGGTACTTCATACAACGTTATTTAAAAAAATAACCTCTTTGTTAAAAATCTTGTTGAGCTAAACCCTACACTTATAGATTCATCAGAGATAGAATTGTAAAAACATAAGTGTAAATATGACCATAAAAGTTCTCCAATTAAGTTATTTTAAAAAATATTACTGTTTTGTTAAAGTCGCTTCCTATCTGAATCTTTCACTAATAGATTCCTCATTGACGGTTTTCAGATAGAAATTAATTGTGCTCCGCTGATCTACTTTTCTAGATAATGGGAATTTAACAATGCCTTGGTGCGAGTGTGGCGAAGGGTATATAGGGGATCAGTGGGTGGTGAGGTAATGGTGGGGATGGGGCAAAGTCCCCTAATGGTAAGACGGGCCCACTAGTTCTAAGGATATTCTTTTCAATATCTTGATGGTCGAAAATAAAAAGCTGTAAATCTGAGAACATAATATATACAGAAATTGGCAACTGATCGTCATGCGTCTTCGTATCGCAGGGGTTAGGTATGGACCAAAATATTCCAACGTTTTATATGTAAATTCTAATTGGTCTAACTAAGTGTTCTTATGTATTTCCAATTGAATTGTTTTTAGCGACCCGGGTTTCGGCATTCGCCATCTTCAGTTACTGTATACATTCATATATACCACGCTCATAAGAAAACAATATCTCGTATGCCATGAAACACAACATGAAGAAAACTCTCTCTAGTCACTATCAAGGCATACAAAATCCTAATTTTTTGTATTTCACTATTAAGATCACGTGTTCTACATAATACGTGATAAATTTGATGGAATCAAAGATAATTTAGATTTTTTCATGTCATGAACAAATAGTGCTATGTGGTATACGGGGCATTGTTTTCTCATGAGCGATATACAATTGACAGAAGCTCTTGAAGTTCTAGAATTTTCCAATACTTACTCACTATTTCAATAACTGGGTAGTTCTTGTACTTTATGCCATTGAAATGGGAATGGGACGACTGGCCTCCGGACAATTGGACGCCGCACTGTCGTAGACACGTGTAGACGAGGTATTTTAATCATTTTCTATCTACTACCTTGTAGTTTGAATTCATTTTACTCTTAACATAATGTATTCTTCATCGGGGATTGAGAATTACCATGCCTAAGGCTTTATATAAAATAAAAAACTCTTTTTTCGTTGGAACTTAAACATATGCACGATTAAATCATTGTTTACGTCTGCATATTTACATTCTCACCAACTATTAAATCATAATATAATCATTGAAATATAAATAATAATATTGAATATTTTTTTTGAAAGTACCTATAAGTACCTAACGCCTATTTATTTTCGAATTCCGTGGCGTCCAGTTGTCCGGTGCCAAATCGTCCTAGACCCATTGAAATACGTATATTATAAATCTAGGTAAAACCTCTGTTTAGATGTTCCTGATTAGATGTTCCTGATTAGATGTTCCTGATTAGATGTTCCTGATGATTCCTATAAACTTTTGCTACTACATCAAAAGCCCAAAATATTATCTCAATATATCGGATCACATTCTGCTATTATGTCGGTACAAAAATAGACCGATAATGCATGTCTCCCGACGTGCAGTTTTCATACGTTTCTACCATTTTTGTAGAGTATTTACGTCATCATAAAAACACAATAATATTACAAAAATTGCACCGGGTTATTTTTTCACGTGAAATATGTAAACTATGTTAATTTAATTAAAAAGTATTATTCAGTGTACCATGAAGATTTTATAATTTAAGTAGTTTACCGTGACGCGAAGAAGATTGAAAGATCGGAAGCACTTAGTTATACGTATAAGGAACTACATACATATCCATTTTAAAATTATCTACCCAATCTGAGATTGTCGTCTATTGCCTGCTACCTATTTACAGAATGATTTACTCATGTTAAAAAAATCGGAAGCTATTCAGGATATTGGTTAGGTTAGGATACAACCAAATGTATTCAAATTATTTCGAATCATATATACCTACATATACAAACATTTCGCATTTAATATGTTGGCACGCCGATTGGAAAAGTTTGTCTGTTACTGCAGAGGCAGGTTTCGGAATCGATATTAATTTGTAGCGGGCAATCGGTTGGATTCGCCTGCCGCCGGAACTAGTTTCGTAAAAGGCTTTTGTGTCTCACTTAATTTGGTAGGTGCGTGCTCCTCCTAACGATAGCCCCAGTGACTGTGAGCTCTATTCTTGTCCATACGTTTATGCCCGCCACATGTTTGAATTTGTTTATTTATCAGACATTTTTATCGGTTGAACTGAGATTTTTGTAGTTTTTGTCATTATTTTTATCATTATTACACGCATGGCGTAAGCAAAATATTCTATTTTGAAATTTTAAATTCATTATTTTATTTTTGCTTCGACCTCAAGATATCACGTCTTCTTTGACTATTTAGTACTTATAATACATTTATCACGGAAGTACGTACTATTTTTAAGTCTAAACACCAATCAGTAATTGCAACAGCGCACTTCTGTTTCTTTTATTTATTTATTCTGTATTTGAGCAATCGCCTTGTGTTGTTAATTCTCATCACATCCTCAACGTTTCGGGCTCGTTGCTATCATTTTCTTCCATCAAGTCATATCTTACGTCAAGCCAAATCTATGAGAATTTACTCTGCAATGAACGCGACCAAAGGCAATTGTCAGTGTGTGTTCGCCTTAGGTGAGTGTACACGGCGCCTGAAGATGCCGAAAGGCGAAACCCAGGTCGCAAAAAACGACTCAAATGGAATGGGACATGGCTTAAATCCATTAGAATTTAAATTCAAATTCCATCAAGTACCTTCGGTCGACTTTTATAAAAAATATCTTTGAGATATTTTACAAAATTTGTCCATATTAATATCAAGATTTTGTATGTGAGGGTATATCCTGGTACATTTCATTTATCAATGGTTCCATTATGGTGAACGGCCGTTCTCACGACTTATAGATTTAAATTTCGTTTCACGGGTCGCGAAACTGACCACGAGTGTTCATACACGCACCAGTAGTGATATTGACAGCCGTCGTGTTTTGAAATCTAAACTATACTAGGTAGATATTGCCATCAAACACCGTATCGTGTCAATTTCCGGCGTAGGTATCTACAGTTTCGTTTCTATTCATTGGTTTTACAAAGAATTTACTAAACTGTTGAAAATCGCGATGCTTTATTTACACGATGATTCTTTGTCATCGGTGACGTCAATTGTTTACAACTCGACAACCTGAATGTCGACAATTCAATAGTAGGTATCAACCAGATTTTGGAAATATGTTTTTTTTTATTAATCCTATTGCTGTTTAGGCCTGACGTGCAGTGACGTCCCTAGACAAAATGCCGCCTCTGGACAGGGCTAAAATGCCGTCCCATGTTTTTTTATACAGTATTTTTTATTACCCGTGCACGTGTCGTTACTGGTCACTATGGACGTCGAAGGGCAACGGAAATAAACTAGACATCGCGAACTCGACAAAAAAAATACAGTCCTGTAATCATTTTATGTTACTTAATACATTTTGTTTCCAACCAGTGAGTGAATTTTTTAATGGAAAGATATTTTCGTTATTACTAAGTTTAGGTACCTAGCTATTTCTATATATATTCTCCTCGATTTGCCGCCCTTCGAGTAACTGCTGCCCACCCCCACGGGACGTCACTGCTGACGTGGACGTCGTAACTACTTATTGGTGCAACAGTCTCAGTCACTGTTGGATGGATGTCAAGTGTTCACCACAGATCAGAACGAGGAGTGTCTGAATGCAAAAAATGTGTGCGGTGCGAGATCACGGACTAATTGAAAACTTTTCGTCTTCCGCTGCTTGTGCGAATGTCCCTATACAAACATTACGATAAATGCGTTTGGGTGTCACCGGTCGCTAGCCAAATGTAGTTTCGTCTTGCGTCTCTGTCGCACGCGACAAGCGTGTTTTTTTCTACCAAAAATGTTTCATCGATGCTATGTGCGGCAGTATATTAAATTACATGTGGTTTGTGTATGACAACAAAATCAAATCGACAATTTCGACGCGTTGCAGTCGGATGATTTTTAATATGCGACTGGGCTTACAATCTTTGTTCGGAAACAGCAATCTACACCGACTCGTGCCCCGCACATGACTACATCAAGCCATTATTGTAAATTCAACAAAATATTATATAAACTTGCCAAAAACACTGTCATTTATTATATTGTTCGACTGATAGAAAACTGAAAACAAAAAAAACATTGGTACAATTAAAATATAAGTAAGTATATATAAGTATAAGTATATAATTATACTGAAGAAAAATGTGTTGAGGATGACTTTTTATCATAATTTACAAGATTTAATGGAACAAAATAAAGGACTCAAACGGCTTCTTTTCTCACCTTGTTTGGTATTTTTTGACGAGAGTTGACTGTTGAGGGCGGATCTAATAGGTCCATTTTTGCCAATATAGGTACATTCATATTACGACAGTAACATTTAATTATAAACATGTCCTTGACTCCGCTGACATAGGTAACTTCCGCGTTTAAATCATTTTTTTTCGCAAACTATGAGTGCAAGCCGTTCATGCCTGCCTTACTTACCACTCTCATGCTATTGCCGATGTGGGTGTACTTACTTGATAATTTCCAATTTTATCTATACTTACCAATAATCAAGTGTGATTTCATTTTTGACTGTTACTACAAAAAATCCAGGCACGTGGCTGTTCAATAAATCACCAGCCACACCTGAGTTATCGTACCTGTGAATTATGATAATAATAATACTAATCATTTTAGGCGAGTATATGGCCTTGTCACGTTTTGAGGCAGAGAAATAAGCAGTGATCATAATATTTTATAAGATATACGAACATGGAGAAGCGTGATGCTTCATACTTTGTAATGCCAAAAGCACATCGTGACAATTACATCATTATTATACTGAGGATATTGACCTTCAATGTTAGAGGTAAAGTGTCGTAATTGATACCGTAGTTTTTCCAGTCAGTCCAATAAATGAGTTAAGGTAATATTTGTTTTATTTTGCGTTTATTATTTGTATATTAATATATCGTAGAATAGAAAATAACGGCGAGTATTTATTTTGAGGTAATTTTTTTTTTCGACGTGGCAAAAAGCATTTTTTTTTTAACTTAAGTACAACATTTTACCACTGACGGTTACAATTTAGAAATCGGGAACATCAATTGTTTTTTCGCACAAGGTGAGAACTAATCTGACATTGGTAATGCCAATTGGGCGGGCAATAATAATTTTTTACCATGTCCGATCCTAATAAGATCATATTAAGGGGTTTTGTATTAAAATATTTTGTTTTTACGAGAAATGGCTACTTATACATAATTTGAAAACATCTAATGCATATACACATTATAAAAAATCGTTTTATAGATGTTGGCCACTTGCTCAACTTATTAGGTCCATATTCTGACTCATACACAAATTGAAAAATAATATGTGTACTTTCCAGACCCAGGATTCGAACCTGGGACCCACGACATTATAGGCCGAAGCTTAAGCCGCGCGGCCATCGTGGGCGTCAATTTTATTTAATAACAATAAAAAATGTGTTCATAGTTTGAAAGAGCACACTCATAAACTACTACCTTATAAGTATTAATAATAATTGATATCCTTCGGCTCTTTCTCCCTTGGTAGGACATTTTGTCACTTAACGGTGTTATAAATTAACCAATTTCTTAGTTGGCTCACATATCGACCCATTTACCACGTTGTTACTTCGAATATCAAAAACCCACTGAACTGAAATTATGCATACATCATCTCAAAACCATCAACCACCCAAAACAATCCCAATACGGACTGATTTTTTAAAATGTGGTCATTGTTTTTTTTTTACTTTATTTTTTTACCTTTTACCTTTTTCATCAAACATAAGTACCTAGGTCAAATATATATCATTGCTCTGAGGTGAAACATATCTAAATTCATATATACATGTACATACCTTTATTAACATAGACGTGTACTATTTATATTTTTTATTTTCCCAAACAAAAGATTACGTAGGTACCTCAATATTGAGTTTACTATTCGTTTTTTGTCAACCAGACGCCAAGAAAGTCGCTGGCCGTAAAACATTAAATTTATCATCCGAATGGCAAGTGTTTAAATTTCTGGAAGATGACTGATGAAAATAATAGATATTTAAAAAATCCTTTATATTTTACTTTTTATTCTAATGAGATTATAGAGATTTCGTATAGTAGTAGTATATTGTTGGTAAGGGGTTGAATATACTGAACGATCAGATAATTTTATATTCCTAATTTCGCTGTTAAAATAATCTCAGGTGGATCATATATTAAGGAGAAGGTATCGAGTTGATGAGTGTGGTAGACACTTACAACTCTTCAGTATTATGTTTGGTTGTCCCATTGCAGGATCTGTCACTTTTTCGTTGCATTGCATATATCTGGTTCTGAATAGATTAAAAGTATTTCCGATTCAGAGGGACGTTATAGTACGAGAAGCCCATAATTTTATATATATTACTTATAACTGTGAGGAATTATTGAACTCCTGGAGCTATAATATGTCTATATCGTTTAGGTTCTATACTTCAGGGGATGAATGCTCATTCTGTATAGGTATATAATCATTCTGATGGTACGATAATTCCGCGACCCACTGACACTGGTCGTTTAGGTAGTTTGTGGTCATATATGATAATTTGGTTTAATCGTCGCAGAAAAAATAAAACACTAAGAGTTTGCGTTTGTTCTTCGATAGAAAGTTTACGACCCCTATTTTTATTTTCCTTTAAATCCCAGTGGCGATGGGTGGAGGTAGGCTGTTAAGATTCGACATAAATGGCGCACACTAAACTTTGTCAGTTATACTAATTTATTTTCATTGAAATAATAATACAATTTGCAGAGTGTGCTGTTAGTTTTTAATTTTCAATTAAACCCTATCGAAACCAAAGTTTAATAGTTTAGGTATGCTATGGGCGATGCGACAAAAATAATGCATACTTGTCATACTTCTTTGATTAATACATAGGTACTACATATTATGGTATTGGTTAGTATTTTTAAATTCATTAAGCCCTGCCTAACCAAACTATATCTAATCGATAAAAAATTTTCTTATATCTATAAAATATGGTTTAAAGGCACAATTTTAGATATTTTATAGATAAGCGAATATTTTTTGACTATTATCACTATGGCCTGGATTAGGCAGGGTTTAATTGAATTTTAAAAACTAACAAACACTATATACACATTGTAGTCTGTAGTTCACTGAAAACAAATACGTTTGATTGACAAAGTTTAGTGTGCACTATTTATGTCGGATCTTAACAGCCTACCTCCACCCTTCGCCACTGTTAAATCCATAGTAAAGTTGTTGCCTCTATTATTACTTATTGGTTTTATATTTTCGCACGTCTTGTTTAATTGTTTATTTCAAAGACTTTCAAAAAACAACAATGAACAACTCAATAAAATTAATATAATTATTGTATACAATAGAAAAATCAAAGAGCACTTTTGAAGCGACTTTATACAATCATAACTTATTCCAAAACCTGGGGCTTCAATATTTTCCACCCTGAAACTTAGAAATCAATAAATTGAGCGGTATCCCGGTATTGCAAACCCTAATCGATACCCGTCCTTTTATTTTCAGTCAATTTACATTCGCATCTTTTGAATGACTGCGCATTTGTGTAATCAAATCATATCTCATCTTTAGTGAATCACTCTCACATCAGACCTATTTCGGAGGAAGACATTTTCTACATATATTCCCTGTCCCTATGTCTACCATACTTTGAATGAGTAAGTAGTATACAAATGATGCGTATTGAATATTAAATACACAGCAGTTGTCATATTAACTTTCTTATCACGTGCCATTTCCTTATTTATTTTTTATTTTTACTAAAACATAAAACAGCACCGAAATTCTTTGGTGTGTGGTGATAAATAATAATATAAACTCGCTTGCGAATTAAGATACGGAACACATGCATGGTTATGAATGTTATGATTTAATACTTACGATTATGACTAGTAAGTACGTTTGTAGGTACTTGTAGAAAATTTGTTATCTTAGATAGTATTTGTGCATCTATACATAAATTCATAATAATTATAGTAGGTAGTGTAGCTACTTAATACTGTTTTAAATTAAACTACTTTTATTCAAATGAATATTGTTTATTGATTATACTTAAATGTTCATACCACTTTAGAACCGTGTCCGGAAACTTGTACGTATGCGGTTCGCCGTATCACACTTCACCGTGAAATGTTGTATCGGAAATATATGGCCGTATATTAAAGACCGTCCAACCTTTTCGGGTCGTATAGTACTGACATCAAATGCATGTCTAAATAAAATACGGTTCTCGTCGGTTTACACTTTACAGTTTACAGGAAGCCAGCAGCATTTTTTTTAAATAGCCGATATACTGGATTATTTGTTAGGTTAGATTAGGTTTTCATTCGTGAATTCATGAATTTTGCCAAAATCAGCTACGAAATGAAAATTTAATTAATCTTCATATTGAATCTAATAAAATTGGAAACCGTATATCTAGTATACGGTCATCTCTTTCCGATAGAAAGCTCACGGCGCACTGTGACACTGGAAATGTTTTACGTACAATTTATATGTAAACCCCTTTAGAACAGTGTTTCTAAACCTAAACAGTGTTGTTAAACTTTTTCAGTAATAACGTATTTTGAAAATGTAGGTATCATTGAAGTATCTATCGAGAATTATGCTTAGGAGAAGAAGTTATGCAGCAACAATGGATGAAGGAATTAAACACCGGGGAATTGTCGCAGGGGTTCCAGATTGAAACTGGAATGCGATGTTTATTAATTCAAGTTCCATTCCGTTATTTTTTTTATTTTTTTTCCCTTAATAGGAATGTTTCTGGGATTTATTATGGGAAAATCAGTCTACCTACATAATAATAATTGATTTAAGTTTTATATACTTTCATTTGAATCGTTTTTCTGATCCGAATATCCTTCTCTATTGATAGATGCATCTCAGATTTGAAAGTGGATTAATTTGGCTAAGAGAAAACAAAAATCCCAAAATTCACATTAATCAGGGAGGAATGCATAAAATGTAGGTATTTTGTTTTTACTCAATAATATTTTTTAATTCGTTTTTATTTTTAAAAATCGTATTTGCTCCATATCTCGTGCTTTAAATATATCTGTATTTTTGAGATTTAAGTAATAAATAAAATAATTTATAAGTAAAACTAAACGTTAAGTAAATGTAGACTATAAGTTTGAAAACATTGCCGACGTCTGGCCATAACCAACCAGACTTCCTTGGTATTCTCTATGTAAGTATTTCAAAATGTTCTTCAAATTATTTAGATTTGGCATGATTGTATGTATGTTACGCCAAATGTGCGAAATTGACTATTACATGAAATGGGCTAAATTTTGGCTAATTCATGTAATAGTCAAGCCTGTTGTCTTATTCATGAATAAGGTAAATTTTCTGCCGAGTACATGAAGTCGCCAGGGCATGGAATTCTTAAACTGTCAACATGACAGCAGAAAAAGTAAATTTAATACGGATGATTTTATTAGTTATAATTGGACATAATATAATATTATTAGGTTAGGTTGGGTCGGGTTAGGTTTTGAAATTCTGAATTATTCAACTGAATGTCCATTTTGAGGTTAGCTAACAAGTGTCAACAAACTAAAACGTACAATCGACCATTGCATGTACGATACCCAAGCACGAATCAAATCGCGAAAATACCTTTTAATAAATTCATCCGTTATCATATTATAGTTCTAGTTTTTTTGCGCATAGTAAATGGATATGAACGTCATTTTAGTCATTGATTGGTATATTTTTATATTATAATCAATGACATCTGACACATTTCATTTGGTTAGTTTGATTAGTTGCAAAAAATACCACCGGAGCGCGACCACCTATTTTGACCATAGATAATATACGTATATTTTGACCAATCCACGAGCATTTCACACATTTAGTTTAGTTGCAAAAAATACCACCGTAGCGCTACTATCTAATTTGTCCAATGCATGAACAAGGCAGAAAAATTACTGCGGAATTCATGCACTCACCACATATTTTGTCTAATTCATGAATAAGACAACGGGCTTGCATTTTTCATGATTTAGGCAAAATTTAGCCCATTTCATGTAATAGTCAATTTCGCACATTCGGCGTAACATTTATATTACTATATATAGTATTATATAGTATTATTTTTTCTAGTTTTTCCTGTATTTTAATTTAAATTAAATTAAAAAATAAGTGATATATATTTTTTTCATTGCAAATATTTTTTCTACTCGATTATCTTATACTAAGTAAATATTAATGGTTAAAATGGTGTATAAAATATATTATGATATATAATGTGAATCTAACAGGAATAGAAAAACCGTTAAAAGTAGGTCCGTAGGTATCATTTTCGCGTGACCGAGTATTTTCCACCAAAAAAGGTCGAAAAGGGTATATTTATGGTATCCGGAACCACCATCGGTTTTTGAACTTCCGCTTTGACAAAAAGCGCATTCGATTTTAGCTTTCATTGTTCGCAAAATGATTGCGTAGCGAAAATTTGGTAGTATTATAGATACCTACGTATTGGGCATAATAATTTTATATGGTGTAAAAAATATTGAAATATTTTTGTCCATAATGTAATTTAAATAATGATCTATTTAAATATTGTCAATTCGAATTTGGTTTTTCTTGAAAATTATTATTTTGAATATGATACTAGATGCTGATAGTTGGAATATCTTAACTTCTGCTTCTTTTAGTTCCTTTTGCAGACCGTCAAGTCCCTTTGAAAGATTAAAATTATTGCAAAATTGATTGCCAGCTATTTTTCATCTTTTTGGGAGGTCCACTGAAAGGGCGACACCCAGCGGGTCTTACGTCACGATGGAACATTCCAGATTGTATTGTCTTCATCTGATCGCATCTTCAATTTTAATAAGTTCTCGAATCAATTCATATGTTCTCGGAATGTTATCATTTCTACGCTTGAAAGCATACATTTTAGCATAGCATGTTTTGAAATTTAGTATTTTTCTGTTTATTCTACTCACTTAATTGTTTTGTATACCTACATCTTGCAGTGGCTGCAGCGTTATTTTTTTGCCATTTAATTTTACTATTAACGTCTTAGTACTAACCACCCCCACAAGGGGGGCTGACAGGGCTGTAGCCTAGGGGCCCAGCGTGGCGAGGCGACCAGATAAATGAGCTAAACACATCTTAAATTTTCTCGGTAAAAAAGTCGCCTGCGGCGCTATTTTACTTCGTTAAAAAATCACTAAAAATACCCTGAATTTTATTTTACCTCGAACACCATTTGAAAAACGTCACTGTAGTGCGACGGACTGCCTTCAACCTAAGCGATGGGTAGGATGACCCACCAAAGATCCTGGCCTGGGGCTCGCTTCAGGATGTGGGGGCCATGACCCCCATATATCTGATCTGGATAACCTGCTCTATTCGTGATTCTTGTATCACAAGTTTGCATCCCTTGAAAATTGAAAGACGTGGCGGGAGGTGGAAAAAAAGTACGTGCTCATCTAAATATTCTTAATAATGATGATGCATTGTGTAATACTTTTATATCTCAGATCATAATTTTGCAGTAAGAAATGGTTTGAGGCTTTACCCGTAGAATATTTTTTTAACATCTTTGTGGACAAATATATTAAATAAAGTCAAGTGACGATTAGTATCACCTATTTATATTCACTTCTTTTACTTTCATGTATTTTTTAGTAATAATGTTAAATTAAGTTACGATAAATATCTCTAAATACTAACCGGAAGCCACACTAGTGTCGGTTATTCACGTTAACTATTTATCTTATCGGTTATCCTTATCATGATTCAGCACGTGTAGGTACATATAACAATTGCACTGATATAATATTTTATCATTGCGTATAGGGATTATTAGTGACATACTAAATAAGTTATCGTTACAATGTGAGTTTTATATCAAGTCTTCTACGTTACCACGGTCGTTTCTGGAACTAAAACCAGCCGCCCCGCATTAAGTTCCCCCCCACTACATCTCCCCCGCCCATAATTCACTGTGTGTCGGTATCGCGTAGAATTTTATTAACATCATCATGCCCAAACGCGTTATTTATAATGTACAATTATTATGAAGACGAGAAACGGAAAAGAAAGCTTTTAATTTATTTCAATAGTGCCAGCGATGCCAGTCTGCTATGACAAGTCAACACACAAAGAGCACGTGACGTAACAGTATCAACTCACACAGCGATGTGACGTAGAAGATTTGATATAAAAGTCGCATTGTAGCGCAGTGATAAACCTTTTCACGTCGCCCTAATGCCTTAATCAATAGGTAGGTACCGATTTGTGGCATGTGTGTTCCCAAACCTTTTAATCAAACTATATCAGCTACCCTGATTATTTCCTGTTCCGCATTCAATAATAAACATAACTCTATATTTACGAATAATATATCGGCGAATGTTTATGTTAATCTACTATCACAGGACACGTTTGGGGTGTCTTCCTCTGCCGATGTAAGGTTTTTTAATCCATGTGAATATCTCAGTGTTATTGAATGGTTTTTATATCGTGAGGGAAAATTGATTCATTGAAGATCTCCAATTTCCTTTCTTTAAGGTCTATTTAGTTAATTTAGTCTTTAAGTAATGGCCAACTATAGAATACATGCCAATACTTCATTCAGTGGAGGCCCTTAGGTATTTTGATGCGATTTATTCCCTGTGGCCTACAGAGTTAGGTATTGCGTTAAAAAAATAAACACCAGTACGTATGATCCGTTAATTGTAAACGTGTATCGGCCCATTGAACTCAGTTTGGCTGGGATAATTATTTTTTCAAATATCCTGCGATTTGGAGCGTTGCGGCGCACACTTTGAAAACCTCTGCATTGGTGCGTTTCGTTGTGGCCAATTGCTGGTAGGGTTACACGGTATTCTTAATTGGATACGTTACCCAATCAATAATTTTATGCAATTAGTTGCAATGTAAATTGTAAGTTTTCTTGAAAGAAGAATTGAATTACAAATTAATAATACCTATACTTACGTACCTATTAAAAATTACAAAAATATTCTTGGATCTGCATAAACAGCGGTTTTAATTATTTTACCTTGAAGTATCGTAGGGACAGTTTTAATCAGATAACTGCAAAGGTTTGCATCACAATTGTTTTTTTAACATGTATATATTTTACCGCTCGCCGTGATATTAAAATTGTGTGCACAAATTCGAGTGTAACGCAAAAATGGTACCATTACTATTTTTCACATCATCGCGACAAGCACGATGGCCGAGCGATCTAATTTTGAATTGAAGTACTGTTGGCGTGGGTTCGAATCCGACAAATATTTTTATATTTTATTTTATTACCCAAGTACTAATATGTATTTCTTAAATTATTAATTTATATTTTTAACCAAATATACGTTAATAAGTGATTACTTACTAGACTAAACAAATCGACGATAAAAAATATTCGTCTATTTATAAAATATCTAAAATTGTGTATGGTTTTATTTCATAATTTTAGATATTTAATGAATAATTGAATATTTTGTTGACTATTATTTAATTTGACTTTGATTTAGGATTTAATTGGATTTTAAAAAGTAACAAACACAATCTACATCAGTGGTCGGTAACCTTTTGAAAGCCTGGGTATAACATATACATGTTCCAATGTACTTCCGTGTAGCGAAAGTAGTCAGCATCAGGCCACTGATGTTTTAGTGAAGTTTTTTTTAACTACCCACGTCCTACATATTACATATTCACAAATACCATTTATCGACAGGACTGACAATATTTTCTTTCCACAACTCTTTACCCATAATTATTCCTCTACATATTATACTTAATCTGTAAAATTCGCCACACATACCTACTTATATTTAAAAGAATATATATTTTTGTTAAATGTGTACATAATAAATTATTACTTACTTCTTTATTTAAACATGAATTTAGACATTTATTTTTTATGCAGGTAATTTAACGTTTGCTAAAGAACCTGACACCGGGGTTCCGATTATTGATTTAATAGAACGAGCGCTGGATTTCATTAGTTTTGTCGATTGGAACTGATCCTGGAACCCAAAACACAATAGTTTTGTAACACACACTAATATGTTGCAATCAGGCACTGGCGTGGTTCAATAAATAAATGTATAACATACATGATTTTGAAAAACACTTCTGAGAAAATTAAAACCAATAGAAAAACTATTTTTTGAAAAAAGTAAGACACCCGGCAGGAATCGAACCTGCACCTCTCGGGTTTACGCCCCGTGCGCATTGTTCACTATGCTAATATGTGACATACTAATTACGACAAATTTTAACAATTGGCCCTTATAATACCTGCTCATAGTCATCATCTAACCGACGTCACGGATCTCTCCAATATTTTATGTTGTATGTGTGTTGTTGTTTGTTGTATGTGTGTTCAATAATTAGAATGATATATTCTTAAATCTTGTGAATTATTCGTTAGAATAAAAGAAATAGTTAATTAAAAAATAATTGTACTCTCACTAACTGAGTAGAGTTGAGTCGGCTTTACACCATTATCAAGACTAGCAAAACGACCCCGATTGTGCTTCAACGTATGTAAAATGAAATTCTAACAAGTATATTGACTGAATCGACAACTTATATTGTGGCAATTGAAACATTTATACGTTCTTTTTGTGGTATCCCTATCAAAGTCGTTAAAGCATGTTTCAGTTTGTCATAAATGGCATTTTTATGCAACATGCCACGAGTTTCTTCTCACCTTTTCAGATATTGTATGTTTAGTATCAATCTTTATGAATATAGATTATAGAAGTAATTCTTCAATGTGATTGGTTTCTACAAAGTTAGATCACTGGATGTTGCTTGCAATAGCTACTAAATAGACTTGTAATGAGTAGTGACTAATGAATATTCAAGCAATAATGTTGTTGTTGTTTTCTATCGTCTACTTTCGTGTCCTCGTTACGTCAAACGGACTCTCGGAAATCTGACCTAGCCTTACGAGTAAATAATTATTGTGAGAATGATGGCAAGATAAATACAAGCATACTTCTATAATAGTGGAACTTGGGACATTAACAATGACTGTTGACAGTTAGAACCTGCAATAACAGGTGTAGGTACTCAACTATTGTCTGATCGTCGGAACCGTTGCATCATTTTGCATATTTCAAACAATGCGCGATTGTTGTCAGTTGCAGTCGCGAGGAGGCGATGGCATTGAAAGAAATACACTGCTTTGACATATTATTAAGCCGTTTACACACAGCCAAAAAGTTGATAACTTCATAAAACTTATAAGTACTCATATATATTATAATTCTACTCTTATGTATTTATTTATTTAGAAAAGAGTATTATGGCATTACAGCGAATGCGCCATAATAGATAATAAATACAAATTATAAAAATGACTTAATTACTAATAACAACCAATATAACAAGAATGTAGAAAATAAAGTATTGTGCTTATGTAGATATTAAAGTAAAGTTGTTTACTGCTGTTATAGATCACCAACGCCTTGGATATTTTGCCATTTACGGAGGATGTGTAGCTAAGATAATCTCTTTTTTCCTATGCGTCGGCAACCCTTTACCTTATATTATCATTACCATACATTATTTTACCTTCCTGAAAAGCCTTTTAATATGGCATAACGCGCAAGAAGGCAGAAATATTTGACCATTTCGTGTTCTCTACAGAGAAGAAGAAGAAATTGTTTAAACTAACAACAGTTTTATTTTTATCGCTTTATTCTGAAATTAAATGCGCGAATCGAGCCGAGTTGCCATTTTCATGATAGTGCCAACACCAGTGTGTACCTATACTAATTTACATGTCCGGGTCTCGCAAAATTATTCGCATAAAATGGCTGCTGGAACGCAGTCATCGCGTCCTGTTTTCCCCCGCTCGTCTCGCCTATATTGATAGTCCGACCGGTACATAGGTACCTAAATGATATTTATCATCAGGTTTGTGCTTTAGGAAATGGTTCGCACAACATTTTCATCGTAGCGAGAGTTGAGTGTTCCATCATTGTGATGAAACTGCATAATATTATGCTTTAGGTCTTCATCATTTTCGGGCAAACAGAGTTTAGCGACATCAATTATTCGTCACTGCAATAGGTAAGATCGAATAAGGTATAGTAATAGTAAGGAGAAGGTCATTCATTATTTAATATTTAGGATTCCTTTTTCAATAACTATTCACCGTTTGACATATTCACTCATAGCGAAATGATCTTTGTCATATACGATTCAACTTTCAATGTGTTTTTTCAACACACATACGATGCAAAACCATCAAGAGTTACTTATTTAGCTCGCCTTAGTTAGACGTATCTTTCTCGTATTTTAAATGTTTTCGTTCTGGGCCACTGCCTTTTTTTGTCAATTTTCTACCTTATGAAGTATTATTATGTATGTATATTGTAGGCGACGCAATCTAAGTTGCCGATATCGGGATCTTAAAGATACGCCTAATGACGGTTCTGCATATATGGTGCGTTGGTGCGAGTCATATTACAATTAACTGCAAGATAGTGTAACAAAATCCGAACAGTAAGTACATAAAAACACACCTGTTATAATTATTAATATATTATGTGCGTATGTCGTATGGTATATATTTATTATCAATACTTGGGAAAATCGTAGGTGTAAGTATACTTACTATATTACATAATATAGTATTTCTCAGTTATTATGCATCTCATTTTGCAACCATTTTGGACTCGAATGTAAAAAAAATCTACTTTTCATTGAAATGGTGTTTTGTGTTTAATTGATGCAAATGACTTGTTATCATGTCCAGAAAAAAAAATATATCTTTCGGCCTTGTCGGTCGCTTTAGAAAATGTCAGAACACGCCAATTTTAATAATAGCATAAAAACAGTCCATGGAATAATACATTACCCGTCCTATACAATTCTGTATATTTTTCAAAAAAAATTCTCGTGTTTTGAAAAATGGATTTTGTTCTGTTGTTATACCTAATTGTTCAAAACGTTATCAAGTTTATCGACAAATAAAAATGGTTTTCACGATCGAGTTTTGGTATGTAAGCAATACATAGTTAAATAGGTACGAAAATGCTACACTTAATTAATTTTTCCTGTCACTATGGTATTTTGTATATCCAGCTACAACCAAACAGTAAACTAGACTTCCACAGTCAGACAGAGAGGATAGCCAAGATGAAATTACGTGTTAAGGTAAAGAAAACACATTTTTATTATTAATACATAATCCCTATGCACTTATCTTTAAATAATATTATAATGTCGCGGCGGCCCTCGTAGTCCAATGCATAAGGCGCTGGCCATTTACTTTGGGGCTCCGGGCTCGATCCCAATGAGCTCACAATATATTTACATAATAACATGTGAATTACTCAAGCCGGGAGTGTTGCCATTGTAATTGGGCTTAATTGGGGTTGTGGTGTTACATAAAGAAATTAAAAAACGTAGGGAATAGCTGTTAAATTTTGAGTTATTACTGAAAATATATTATAATCCTAATATTATTAAATAATGAATATGCTTATGTTTTCTTTATTTTTTGGAAGTTGTACCTATTTGTATATACCTATTACTATCTAATTTAAATGCCTACTTACCTAAATGTAGTTGAGTGAACCACTAAAAATTTGAAAAATTTCAATAATAAAAAAAACCATGGACGTAACCTACTTTGAAACACAGCCACATAATATTCTTTGTCATGTTGTGAACGTCAAACGCCCTAAATTTGTAATGTTCGCTTGATGTAAACAACTAAATTTTGATTGTCACAAAAGCTTTTACCCTCCTGTCTAAATTACGTCACATTTTTTATCGCCTTCCGTTCGTGAAAAAAGTAAATTCGTTTTGAAATGATCATTTTTTTTCAATGTATATATTATAACACCCACGGTGGCCGCGCGGCTTAAGCATTGGACTATCACGCCGTGGGTCTCAGGTTCGAATCCTGGGTCTGGCATGTACACATTGTTTTTCAATTTGTGTGTGAGTCAGGGTATGGACCTAATAGGTTGAGCAAATGGCTGACATCCATTTCTCGTAAAAAACAAAATCTGTTGATACAAACCTCTACTCTCTGGAGGCCCATAAATGGTACTATTAGGATCGGACATGGTCGAAAGAAGAAGAATATTATGTCCGTTCCGGTATTATGACCATGTCATTATTCTTACTAAAAAAAATAGTTTATTTTGTGATGTCACATTTTCTGCAACCCGATCTGCTTTCCAATCTTCCGTCTCAAATCGTCACGTTGTATTATACCCCCTCTTCCTCCTAGGAGCGTGACATCGTATATTGATGACTACTTACTTATATAGATACAATTTTTTCTCATTACTTTAATTTATATTAATTTAATATCGTAATTAATTGATAAGTTTACTGTATCGTATATTCCTGCGGTGTTTTTATGCCTGCACCGAAGCTCTTCTAACAAGTCGAACACACCAATTTATTACATACTTATTTGTTTTCAATTGGAATATAGTTTGACATCTCAAGGCCCAGTTTTGAAGGCTGCGTTGACGGAAGCTTTTGTGTGTTTACGAATTTACTTCAAATCAAAAATCAACCCCCCGCGAGCAAGGCGTGGTTGGGTGTCTACTTCGCTTATTTTTTTATCGTGCGGTAAAACGAAACTAATAAATATTTAATCAAAAAGTAATGAATGACACACGGCAATTCGTGGAAAGGTGACAATGCGGGTTGTCATGACGACCGACTAACAACCATAAAATTTGATAACTGCTGGATACAGAGTAAAAATATATATATCAACATTATATTACCTCAGAAACATACATCAGAAAAGTCCTATAAAACAATTTTGACCGAGTAGGATTCGATCTCACATCAATTCAGTCTGGGTGAGTGATTTTGTCTGTTAAGACAGTGGTTCATAACCGGTTCCACGAAAATTCGCATAAACTTTTTTTTGCAATACACGATCTATTTTTAAGCAATGAAAAAATGCTTAATTAACTTTATATTGCGCCAACCGTGCCATTGAAGTACCTAGCGATATACTTTAGAGATTAAATTTCGTTGCAATAATGGATAATGTAATGTAAACTGAGGAAAATTTTGGTCAGTAAGTATTTAGCATCGTCACCTAATATGCACTGTGTGTCAGTGGCGAAGGGTGGAGGTAGGCTGGATCCGACATAAATAGTGCACATGAAACTTTGCCAGTCATTCATATTTGTTTTTATTCAACTAAGACTACAATGCACAGATGGTGTTGGTTAGTTTTTAGAGTTTGTAGTTTGTAGAGGCTAAATTCACATAGATATTTTCAATTTTCGAATAGTTCGTAAAGCATTCGGAGCCATTCATTGGTCGGCGTATTGATATTAAACAGCACACAGCCAATGAGGTATCGCCTAATTAGTATAGAGTGGTTTTCCCAAATTGAAAATGGGAAATGTACGATTTTCATTTATAAGAACGTCTCCATGAGGTCAGCGAAAAAATTAAACGTATATTCATTGCGTATAATATTCGAAGTGTAGGAAATCATTATACCTATAATAAATAATTTTTATTTGTTAATTATAATAAAATTTTACAAAATGCTCCAAGGGTTCCGGAAACCAAAACAGGTTGAAAATTAAAGCTATCAAACTGTAATTTTGAGAAGTATTATATTATTAATTGGAGTGACGTTCAGAAATATATAATATAAATAATAAATATACATATCCACCGTTCTGAAGATGGGTTTATAACCCGAAATAGCTATCAACGTAAATATCTCAATTCAAGTACAATTAACAAAAATATTTGTGTTTCCAAACCATTATGCGAATTTTGTTAATAACTACGCTTTTCCACGTGTTTCACATTATTATCGTTATCATATTGGCACCGAAATTTAGGGCAGCGTATTGACATAAAATATTGTATGAAAATCGGAAGGGCGCTAGGTACTGAAATGTTAGGATTATTGAAAGTGGTATTATGGTAAAGGTTATATTATTATTAACATGTCTAGTGTGTTTCAGTGGCATACGAGATCCAAAAAAGGGCGAGACTATTTTGACGGACGACCCCAGATGCGGATAGCCAAACCAACAATCCTAAAGCCTAGTACCCACGTACGTTCTTGCTCGATGGTTTTGCTCGACCGAGCATGCTGACTTGGAAGCATGCTCGTCGTTGCGTCTACACAGTCGAGCAACTCGACACAAGACGCTGTGAGGCCACCGTCGCACCGCCACGACTTCGACCACGAGTGAGAGCGATGCCACACGAGCCTTGCCGGTGCGTCCTCACTCCCTCACTCAAATTGCATCGAGAAAGAATTACGAACCTTCAATCTTTTTCGGATAGCGCAATTTGTTCGATATCGAACAAAAAACCATCGAGCCACATGGTACACACGTTGAGACATGTTGGAATAAGCGTAAAACCATCCAGCAAGAACGTGCGTGTGTACTTACTATTACATTAATAGATTACGAATGCGATACGGTCTGACAGATTACTAAGTATGAGATTGATAACTGAATAATTGCTGCTGAATCAAGAAACAATTGGGAATTTTTAAGTTAAGAATTAATCACGAGAAAGATTTCTGCGAAGTTGCAAACAATGCGCCAAGTTATAGTGCGATCACTGTAAGAAACTTTCTGACTAAAAACAATCATTATAATTATTCACCTGAGTTATATCTGATTTCTGGCTATATATAAAATTACTTAAAATCAGCTGGACGAAGATTGACTAATATAACTGATATCTAACATAGTGTGAAACATATATGAGAACGCCATTTAAATCTGTGTATAGAATAAAGATACAAAAGGGATGTAGTTTGGAGGCTACTAGTGTAATAACATTGATGCCAACCGCTACACTGTGCATCTTTTGTAAAACGTCTCGGGATGATACTTCTAAAAATTTTATAATACGATTTGCTTGCTCCGCTCTTACCGCTTTTCCATCACAGCTGAGCTGGCAACCCTCGTTAAGATTGATAAACCGCGCATGCGTCGCACTTTTCATTCTGCGCATGGCCGCGGATATACCCCACATTCTAGCAGAGTTGTCCAAGTGCCGGTTCGCACATGTTTTCGCACGGCACGCATGTTACGAAGACAGGGGGGAATAAATTAAATTATGTTGCTTTTAATTAATATTTTACTCGGCGCATAATAATATTATCGTAATGTGTACATCGCAATATGTAGGTACTTTTATGATGGATCGTTAGCAGTGATTTTATTTGATTGGTGGAAATTATTACGTAGGTAGGTAATTTATCATACGCTGTGACTTGTATATAATAATAATTATAATTATTATAGTGAATGCACATTTAATGTTAATTATTATAGAGAATCAGGAATACGTACAACGTCGTAATCTTTCTCTTGAATAATCAGTTAACTTAGTAATTTTAAATCTTAGTTGTGTTGAATATTTGTAATAAGTTAGTATGTATTAGTGATAGTACTACTTTTTAGTAGTTACTTTTTACCTGGCAGTTCAATATTTAAGAAATAATAGTTATACATTTTCCACAATTTGTTAAAAAGAGAAGCCACTGAGTTTTATTCAATAAATTTAGCGATTACTAGATTGTAATATTAATATGTAATAAAATGTTTTGTTTCCTTTGACATTCACCATAACGTCTATATTATTATATAAAAAAAATATAATACGACATGTAACTCACTCACATAGCCTAATCTTTAAGTGGGTACTGACATTTTTTTATGTTTGATTTAGTACGTTACGTTTTATAACTTTTCACTTTTTTTGCACTTTTTACTACACGATACGCCTCTTTCTCTGATTACTTCGCATTAAATTAAATCAATGAAATTCATTTGTATTAATATATGTAAATAAAATAAGAAAATAAATAGAT
This sequence comes from Rhyacophila brunnea, assembly GCF_057557595.1. Lineage (NCBI taxonomy): Eukaryota > Metazoa > Arthropoda > Insecta > Trichoptera > Rhyacophilidae > Rhyacophila > Rhyacophila brunnea. Next base: position 8,025,571 of record NW_028232816.1, on the reverse strand, counting down.
AATATAAGTAAAAAAAGATTTTTAGAATAATTTATATAACATCATTTTCATCCTAGAGCCGAAGTGCAAAGTTATGAAGTATATACTCTACCTATTGCCAATGCTGTGGGGTAGAAGGAGAAAAATAGCTAAGTACCTACCTATATAATGCGAGAAAGAGACAACCTATGAAATTTTCAAGGGGGTTGCAGTTTTTCATTGGAAAATTTTGAGGGGTGGGAATAATTGGGACTTAAAATTTCGCTAATTGAATTCATATCTCTACATCATGGGATTCCCAAAATTACATTATACAAGTCCAACGTTTAAGTTACTAAGTATACCTACTAATAATTCATTGATAGTGTATTATGTCAGCGAAACAAGTGTCGAATTTAACAATTTAAAAATATTGTGGTAAATACCAAATTATGGGTAGATTTCATTTTAAAATAAAGCAAAGTTTGTATTTAACGATATATACCTACCATATTGATTTGAACATTTGGCTTTAGTAGTTAGTATATAATAATTAATAGCATTGTCGTCCCAATTCGATTTTTACTATTCGAGTATATACATTGTTCAATCCTTCATCTTCCAACATTAATTTTGACAAGATACACTCAACGCGATGGCTATAAATGCATACTTCACTGGGAACGGATATAAATACAATAATATATTATTATTTAGGTGTATACCTTAGATTAAGTGTGTACCAAATTTAATGATATTTTAAAATATCCCATAACCAATTTAAAAATCAACGACGTTGATTATAAATACATAGACATGATTGCTATAATGATAAATCAATATTATATGTACAGATTTCTTGCCTTTTCTTGTCATGGCCAAGGTGTTAGAAATATCAGTGACGTCATTCAAAAGATCACCGCTCTGTGAAACGTTTTGTAATATATTTAGCATCTCTGCCATGTTTAAGTAGTGTCTAGATCAGTCGTCTATTTGTCTAGTCAGAGGTGCGGCGTCAAGTCTGGGCAGAGTGCATGAAAAAATTCGCTCACAAGTCACAATGCATCCAAACAATATTCCGCACCTAGAGGCTCGTGAAACAGTTGTGAATATCGATGGCCTGCGTGCCGTCTATGATATGGTGTATTCATTAAAATATTATTGAGTTATTTCATTTTTTCATATTATGTGACGTTGAATAAAAGGACAGCTACCCAGATTAATTAATATTTTCATCATTGTAATTTAAGAATAGCCAACTTAAAGTAGGCTATGATCTACTAGCCAGTATCGAACTGACAGTGATCCACCACGCTCTTCCATTGTCAATCATCAACTTAAACACACGTGTTACATTAAATTTGGTGAAGACACTGAGGCGTTACAATTAATGAGGCATGGTCTAAAAAGATCGTAACTATGCGACGCGCGGATTGTGCTAATGACGCCTGCTGAACGGAACATAATTTGTCATAAAAATTCAACATGCGTCCATTTAGTGTTATTTTTATTGTTATATTAGTAATAATAATATATTCGTTCCATGTTTTCTTTTTCGAGTACAGGTAACGTTTTTTAGTCATCTTTACACGATATAAAAATATATTCTTACGACGCCATCACAAAAAAATTCGACGTGCTCCCACCTCGATTGCCGCTGGGCGATTGGCGACAAATGTGAAATTTCGTCCGACCTATTGTTGAAAATTATTTGCCGTTTCACTTATGTATGCTCTTAAATACCCACTAGTGTTTTTGTCTTATTCTATTCATATATTGCACTCATCGCCAAACTATTATCCTGCAGTGCAAAGAGCATACTGCGAGATGGTAAGGGGAAACTACCTACTACTACGAGTGATGCAATACAATTCAAGTGATACGACGAGGTCTTTAATTTGAAAACATCTTAAGGGGGGACATGCTCGTCGAAGGTCAAAATTGAGTTTTTATTGTATTTTCAAACCATGATCCTGGACACTCCTTAAACGTTGTAGATAATCTATTTATATAATTTTGAAGCCTTATTATCCTTTATATTTATTTTAAACATTTGATGACTGCATGAAGTATTTTTGTTACATAAAATAGTATTCTTTTAAACCTCTCGCTCTAATGTTTTAGAATATAGTCATATTTCGGTACAGAACTGTGCAGTGGTGTTAAGATTTTTTACATTTATTAATTTTTAAACGCATTTATAAAACCATTAGTATAATTTATTACGAGATAATTTTTGTAAAATATTCACGATAAAAAATTATTTTGATAATCTCTGTGATCCCAAATTTGACAAGAATTAGGCATTTTATTATTCAAAAAATCGGCAAGATTAACACATTTGAAGATGATTCTAAAGATATTTATTATAAGCTATGTCTTTGACCATTCAAGTGTGATAAAAATCTTATGAATAATGATTGCTTTATAAGAATTATTGACCTAAGAATAAGGTAGTGTTTTTTTGAAATACGCCATTTCTTTTGTCATTCCCTAGTGGTTAAGCTACAACATACGGCCGTAGCCATAAAATTACAAACTATAATTAAAGTAGGGAGTAAAATTATGTTAACGCGCGTGTTTGAACATGTACCTAACCGAATTTTTTTTAATTTTTTTTTAAACGGTACATGTTCAAACACGCGCGTCAATATCATTTTACTCCCTACTTTAATTATAGTTTGTCAATTTATGGCTACGGCCGTATGTTGTAGCTTAACTACTAGGGAATGACAAAAGAAATGGCGTATTTCAAAAAAACACTACCTTATTCTTAGGTCAATAATTATTATAAAGCAATCATTATTCATAAGATGTTTATCACACTTGAATGGTCAAAGACATAGCTTATAATAAATATCTTTAGAATCATCTTGAAATGTGTTAATCTTGCCGATTTTTTGAATAATAAAATGCCTAATTCTTGTCAAATTTGGGATCACAGAGATTATCAAAATAATTTTTTATCGTGAATATTTTACAAAAATTATCTCGTAATAAATTATGCTAATGGTTTTATAAATGCGTTTAAAAATTAATAAATGTAAAAAATCTTAACACCACTGCACAGTTATGTACCGAAATATGACTATATTCTAAAACATTAGAGCGAGAGGTTTAAAAGAATACTATTTTATGTAACAAAAATACTTCATGCAGTCATCAAATGTTTAAAATAACTATAAAGAATAATAAGGCTTCAAAATTATATAAATAGATCATCTACAACGTTTAAGGAGTGTCCAGGATCATGGTTTGAATATACAATAAAAACTCAATTTTGACCTTCGACGAGCATGTCCCCCCTTAAGGAATGGGTTTATTATAACTGAATGTAGGAACACGCTTTTTACATTTTCACGATTCAATTCTTACGGTGCGATCGATGCATTGTACACGCTCGTTGTGGTGGTACTTCTTCTTTCTTTTCACCATCTGTTAGGTTATTATGCGTAAAAAATGATTGTCAATAGTTATTACTGATTTAAATTGTCTGGAGAAATATATGGCTCCAACATGAAGTTTGTGGCTTACTATTGCATTTTGTTATTTCTATACGTGTGAACGCTGCTAGCATTTCAATTAAATACATGAATAAACTCAGTATTCTAAAGAAGTCACGGCATTTGAAGCAAATGGTCGATCGAGTTATATAAAATAGAAAATTGTATATTTTTTCGACGATTTAAATGTCACTTGAGAGTATTTATGGAATGAGTTGGAATTTATTATCAGCAATCTTCATTTGACCAAAATTATCTCATAGTACTGATATAATTTTGAACAACTTTAGAAACATCAATAATTAGAAAAATCAATAATTAGAAAAAAATCCTGGAAAAAAATGTACCTACCGAATTGGATTTGAACCCACGTCCATCTCAATCGGGCTATGCATTTGAAGTGCTATTTCAAATTTAGTAAAAGCTAATTATATTCCTTAGCATCTTAATATATTGTAGGTGATTTATTATTTGTGTATATAGAAAATGATTACACAATATGAAACTGGTCCTAATATTTATAAAAAAATATGCCGATAAAAGCATGTTTTTAAGTTTTTTTATGTAATGAATTCCACCAAGAAGTAATTCAAGCATTTATAATAACAATAGGCATGTCATTATAATGTTGAATCATTATGACCTCTGGTAGTAATTTTTTTTTTAAATATAATATAACCATGTTCATGCTCTTGGGACATCGGTTAGCGACGGCTGAGACGTCACAAGAGCATGCTCGCAGTCCGCACCACAACCGCGCGATGTTCACACCGATCCGGACGTACGATTTTCTTTTAATGTGACCAAAATAATAGCTTTTATCCGGGCAATAGTGTTCCCAAACGGGTGATCTACGATGTTGAAACGTGAGTGAAATCCAATTAATATCAATTTACCACCGCCCTGTGACTAAACAACTCCGTACTCCCCTACCGGCTTTTCCTACCCTTGCGAGGTGCGCCCGAAAAATTTGAGGTTATGTTTCCCAGCCAACTGTCAGTCTGTGTTTTGATTTCGTACGATTTTCCCCATAGGTTTTGCGTACGGTAATACGTTTAGTTCGTGCTCATACTCATTTATCATTAGTTTTGTGATCGATTTTTTGATTGTAATCGTGCTTGGTTTGTCGTAACTGAGTATAACTCTTTTATTGACAATCTTTTCCGTATATTTTGTATCATTTTAATGCGCTTTGGTTATAAAATCACCATTTCCCAAGCGATTTGTCATTATTCATTATAGAAAGTTTTATCAAAATATAATATGATTTTGACTATAAAAATATGACATGTAGGCAGTTTATTATTACCATGTTATTATTTTCTTGCTTGATATTAAAAATTGCAATGCTATTCTTTTATCAAATAGTCTTGTCATAATTAATTATTATTCGTCATTTTTATCTATATAAAATCACATAGTCAGATAATAATTTTATTAATTCTTATATAATTTTAAGTGTTTACCGACCATGCATTTTATAAACAAATTTAAATCTTTATCTACTAAAATGTATTATGACATTTACGTATAATTTTTCGAGTATGCAAATTTTGATTTTATTAATACCTACTACTTACTTCACATTTAAATAATTGATAATGTTCACTGGTGTTTCGAGTTCATCACCATCAACATCAGATCAGTTTCTCCAGGGTTGATTGTTGAGTTGAGTGTCTAGCCTCATCCTTTCTCTTGCGTTTACCGTCGAAGTCTCAGAGGTATATATCTATATACATATACAAATTAGGAAGACAAGATATCTTACTAGAGTCTGTCTTCTACAAGCTGGCGTGCGGTTTCCCCCGCACCTCCCCCGCTTCAGCATTCAGCACTGCATTCCCTCTCGTTCCCTCCCATTCAAAACTTACAACAGTCGAACGCGATGGCACAATGCTTTCCGTCTGCAAACGACGTGACGTGAACGCCAGCTTACAGAATACAGACTCTAGACGCATTTTAGTCGTACCTATTTCATAAAATTGGTTGCAGTGTCGAAATAGCATTTTTTACCATTGCTATTCTCCTTTTGTTATCAGTCTTGCATCCCACTTTTTCAAATTTCCTTGACTCGACATAAAATATATATTCGCTGGCCATCTTTATATATTTCAGCAGCAGACTTCATTGCGGCATAATAGTCCCTATTACGATCTATAACCATCAATTTTGTCTTGTATGTATAGGGTAAATTAGTAGGTAGGTAGGTAGGTACTATAGATATTCAAAACATAGCAGACATTTTTCTCTGATTCATACCAAAATTGACATTTGTGTCCAGTATTGTTTGGCAATCATCATGGAAAGATATACAGTTGTAGGTACAGCGTATACGAATTGTTAAAACTTATTACAACGATAATTAATCTATTCGAGCTACGTGATATTTATGGTGAAAATAATCGACCTACAGAACTTGCTATTCGTAATTTATTTGAAAAATTTCAGTCAAAGTGTAATATTTTGTGGATCTAACCCGTCAAAAACGTAAACTTACTGCTGAAAATATCGATGTAGTGAATCAAAATGTATATGATAATCCTGAACAATCAATTACACGGCGTTCTCAATTAGTTAGAAAATATATCTCATATTTCCTATCCATAATATAGTATATACTACATATACATATTCTTTATAATATTATAAATAAACGAAGGCATTCATATTTTTTGCAAAACGTATCTAATATTGCCTCTTCGTTTTGCCAACATGGCCTTGCTAAGAAAAATATAATAATTATCACTAAATACATAATTTATCATTTATGTATTTACTAAATTTTGTGTTGCACTAATTATAGTTATTGTGGACAAAATTTATTTTTAAGCGTTCACTCTTTGCAACCAACCGATTAGCAATTATTATTTTTTAGAACAAAAATTACCATCGTCCTTGCGGTATATAATAATAGTTCACTCGTTAGTTTTTCAATGTTATCAATTATTTATACATGAGTAGGTATCTATATGACATTATATTATACTGCTATTATGTTTGATGACTATGTTACTTTTTGTATGTAAATTATAGTACAAATTGTAGTAATAATAATAGATTTGTCTTGTATAATTTAACTAGTGATCGCCAGTCGTTTCGCCCGTGTGAAATACGGAGATAAAAATAGACAGATATAGGAACACGATGAGTAAATAATATACAACGATTGAAGCCGCTCTGAATATTCGGGCTGTACTTTTGGACACTTCTTCAGTATCGGTAGCTTGACTTGCCGCGCATCGACAATGGTTGGACGAGGCTCTCGCCACTATACCAGCAGACAACCTCATCACTCCGCCGCTGTCATCTGACCCATTTTCCCTAATTATATACTGAATTGTTGCAAGTCCGTTATTTTCTTGAAGTTTTGACTTGACTTCTGAACCGTTTGGCGTAAAACCCACTTAACGCAGCGAGTGGGGCTCTCGCGCAAAATTTCACAAGTGGCGCGTATATCATCGAAAATACAACGTAATCAAATACGCCAGCGCATACTGGATTTGACGACGCATTGTGCCCGCCTGCCCCATGATTCATCGTTTTTTGGCTTCTCAGCGATACGAATTAACGAAAATACAACGTAGTCCATTCATTGAACACGGCAAGCAAAATCACGCTTCTGGAAGCGTCGTCGATAGACGGGCGAGAAGGCATTATTTAATAACAGTGAACCCTTTGTTTAGTTATTGCGTGCCGATATTTCGCTGGTAGAATGATGTCATCGTGAATATTAATTACAAGCCCCGAGAAATAATATAATATTTTTATTGCTTTGTTATGAGAGACGCTGATAATAATAATTATTTTGTGCTCCTTGATCCCCTTATTACATAGGTGAAGGGTAATGCGTGGGTGGGAGGCGGCCTACTTCGTAGAGAGCGCACCGAGCGCCACTTTGGTGGGCTTTATGCCTTTTAGATATCGACAGTTAAGCCATACTAAATTGGTACTAAGTTAGCTGCGCAAGTTTCTTCAAATTTCAGAATCAACAAAATTTTTAAATTATGCTTAGGTAGGTAGGTATAATGAAATAATCAAAACACTGATAAAAAGGCAAATATTTCTAAAGCACAGACATTTCAATTGTTTTATATTATGATTTATTTATAACAATATATCCCAGGATGGACCCAAAATGGGGAAGGTGATAGGGGAGGCCTTCAATCAGCCAGTATAATGGATCGACCCTAGGTTTTTGATGAAGAAAGTTGACGAATTGAGGATACGTTATATACCTATTCACCGGGTACAACATCAGGTTACATATATACTTACGGTGACTTTTAGAACTAAGTACTAATTTACACTTGTACTTAATTGGAGAAAAAATATCAAATCGATTAAATGTACCTGCTGTGAACATTTGCGATGGTATTTACCTTACGAATACTAAGACATTCGCATATACACAGTGTGTAAGCACAGAAACTTACCCCTATCTACGTGGCAAAGTATTGTTATTTATGTATATGGTGTAATAAAAGGGTTGTCCTTTCTTGCTTTATAAATTAAATGTTTTCATTCTCTCGATTGCTTTCGAACTATACATTTTATATAACTGGAGCTTTTTTACACTTTTCTAAGTCTTTAATGCTTTGCTATGGATATTTATTAGGTATTTCATTATATCCCTTTCTTGGAAAAAAAACTGCATACATAATTTAATTACTGAGCTTTTAGCGACAGACAAAAATAATTAAAGAGCTGTCCTCTTATGGTTATCTTCCACTAAACAGGCTAACGCTACCAAGTAAAATTGAATTTAGAGGAGGGTGCATATAATACCTAATTACAAAAATTTCCACGTGGTCGCAATTAAATTTATCTACATAATATAGAAGTCGCTAAGAAGGTGAAATGGCAATGAGCTGGACATGTCGCTCGGTGAGTGGACAACCATTCTTTCCCTCCCTCTCATTTTTCAAGTTCGTTTCCTTGCCCCGGAAACATGGCCACAATTAATTTACATGGTTAGATTGCAATTCATTAATGCACGGTGTATAGAGTTTTTGACTGATCGCGACTCAGAAATTATCTTGTTATTATAATAAATTAAAACATAATAATTCGGTGATTTTATTCATGAAAGAATTTTTTAATATGTATACATTGTTTCACAAACTTTGGTGCGATTACCCTGGGGGTTTGCTAAAGCGGGGCGCGTGGTTGAACTTGTTTTTCGTAGAAAACACAGATATAGCCGAAGCGAGTTTTCAACGACAGCCAAGATGTGCCGATCAGGTGATTTATCACTGTTCAATAACACATTAGGAATCTCACGATTAAAGCTATACAACTGACATTTTAGTAAAAAAAAATCAGTTAGGAAAAGTTTTTGCATAACCCCATATGAAAACAGATTCAACCGTTTATACTGGAATCTTTCTTCAGTGGCACCATGGCTACGATAAAAGCGATTCAAAATTATTTTGTTATTGTTTGCTAGTATTGAAACGCGCGTTGTAGCCAAGCGATACCAAACATGCAAAACGCTTTTAGCATATTCCTACATCATGGTGTCACTATAGAGTGAATCCAGTATAATAACTGCTTTACATGAAAATTAATAAGCATTTTATTGCTAACATTGGATTACATTTCACGAATTATATGAATATAACATCGTACCTAGACTTGGGTATTTCCCGAGAAAATCTGAATCTCGAGATTTCCCAAAATGATGAAATTTTGAATTCTCGAGATTCGGAAAAGGGGGAAAACAAAAATAATTCAAAGCATTACCTATTAAAATGGAATTTCAAAAAACACAGACTGTTAATCGCTGCGTCTGACAATCGCGTACGCTTTTGAAACACAAAATTCCTTGGTGTTGCAAAAATTGCGGTCATTTTGAATCGACGTTGGTTTAATAATTGAAATACCCCGATCAGTCTTTGAACGTTTCGTGTTTTCTGTCCAATTTTTTCATATATACCTAAAATCGTTTTTTCAATTAATATTTGATAATAAAGAAATCCTGGATCGCGAGAAAAGATTCTCGAGATCCGGGATTTCCCGAAATGTTAAAAATTTCAATTCTCGAGATTCGGGATGGAAAATCTCGAAAATTTCTCGAGAATTCCCGTCGAAATTCCCGAACCCCTACTCTAAGTACCTATATAATTAGAGTATTTTGGCCTCAACTAATTAATTGTCTTCCTTCATATGCTTAAAGAAATGATAATCTGTCCGTATTTAAATTTACAGTACCTAAATTAATGTACTATTTATTGCGTATTGAAATTTTAAGTTGATTTACTCAACTTGATTACCTGGACGAACTTGGATTCAATCAATCGTTAGCTCCTCAAGTATAACAGTTCATATTTGTATTGCTATATACAACTACGAGGTGCGTTAACGTACTAGGCGGATTAAGAGCGTGTTGGTCAGTCGTGTACGAATAATAGGTCAACTGCGTGGTGTGTGGTTAATGGTTAGAGGTAATATCGTATTAAAAGTTTGGGAAACACTGGTTTTTTTATTGACGTTTATAACGTGCTACGGATGCTGCTTATCTTATCCATATCACTATTATCAGTTGTACAGCTATAATTTTTTAGCATATAAAAATGAATTATGCGTGGGGGTCAATCAAGTAGTTAATTGAGTTTATCTGCTCATAATATCAAAATGTTGTTGTGTTATGTCACATCGGAAGCGCAAAACTTTTTTTTTAATGAATCGTGTGCGATAAAAATAATATTGTTACACATAAAACAGCATTATTTATTTAGAAAATAATTTTACTCACAATGTTTCTATTAGGTAGGTACGTATAACAAAATATCCTCAATAAAGGTTATTGTCCTTTAACTTTTGTTGCCATCAATTTATATATTTGTTTTACTTTTTGTTTTTAATTGTTATGGGCCATGATGGCTGCGCGGCTTAAGACTATAGCGTCGTGGATCCAAGGTTCGAATCCTGGGTCTGGCAAGTATACATATTATTTTTCAATTTTGTGTATGCGTCAGAGTATGGACCTAATAGGTTGAGCAAGTGGCTGACATCCATTTCTCGTAAAAACAAAATCTGTTAAGGCGATACTTCTGTGAAACGGCAAATAATTTTCAACTATAGGCGCGACGAAATTTTGGACTCGCTGGCAGTCTGAGAGCGAACGTCGAGGTGTCAATACGTCAATTTGTTTCGTGATGGCGACGGGGGTATTGATTCTTAAATCGTGTAAAGATGACTAAAAACGTTACCCATTTAGTTTAAAAAGAATACATGTCAATGAATATATTATTATTGTTACTAGATCATTATTACTAGACTTCTTATTACTAGACTATTATTATTGTTATAGAACATTAAAGTTCTCACCACCACCCGTCATATATGCACAGCCGTGGATATGCACGGCCGCTTTCTATGACGCTTTAAACGTGTCTGAAAGAAGTGATTTTAAGTGCTCATTCCGTCCCGAGACGGAGCCGCACGGGACTGATGCTGCAACCATGCACCGTAGTGCTTAACATTAAATGGACGCATGTTGGATATATGTGACAAATTATATTTCGGTCGGCATGCGTCATTTGCACCCGCGACCCGCAATCCGCGCATCGCCTAGCCACGATCTTTTTAGACCATGCCTCAACTGAGGTATAGCCTTAATACAAAACCTCCACTCTGTGGAGGTCCATATGATCTTATTAGGATCGGAGATGGTTAAAAAAAACTAGGATGTTAATAAAACTGTTTGGTTCATTATAATATACGACGTGGTTTCAGAGGAATCTGGGATTAGACAAAAACTTTGAAATTTTGTTATGTGTGCTATCTACCGTCATTATTTATTATCCGCACTGCATCTCAATTTGGGTATTAGTTACCTCCAGGAAAAGTCTGCACTGTCTTATGTCTGTCGTAAGCTTCTTACACTATCTTATCTTTCTGGTGGTTGAGTGTCTTCCAAACTTGAGACAATTCTTGTCTCACGAAGTCACTCGCTTTGATGTTTGAGACATTATGAGTATTACAGTATAGCGCGTAGGTATAGTTCGTCTTTTTATTTTTTCGCTTATATTCAGCTTTCTTTCATATTTTTTTTTAGCTAGACCCAGCACTCCGATATTTAGGTCAATATGTGACTGATGGGGGATTTTGTAGAGTATCGTTTTTTTTGGGTTGACATCCGGTCGGCAACCACCCTCGGCACGGGGTTGTCTGTAAAGCATAGCCCCACACCCTGAACCGGGCCCCCAGGCTAGGATCTTTGGCGGGGCCCCCTACCTATCGCTAAGGATAAAGGCAGCGTCTACAGTAGCGTTTTCCAAAATGGTATACGTGGTAAAATTAATGTGTATATTTAGTGTTTTTTGCATATTTTAATACAGCCATTTGAATCATGGAGTTGTCGAGTATCGATACACAATTAAATTTTTTATATTTATTTATCATACAACTACATTATTTTAAATAATAACATTATTGAAGGAAGCAGGCGACGTTTTTTACTATTAAGCAAATTTGTGATGTGTGTTTATCACACTTATCTGGTGGACTCGCCTCGCCGGGCCCCTCCTGATCCGCGCCCCCAGGCTAGAGCCCTGTCAGACCCCCCTTGTGTCGTAGTACCTTATTGAACAGTACGTACCTACATTGACTAATGCTTTTGGTGGATAGCTAGAATTTATACAAATTTATATAGATGCCATGTACGCTCATTCGTTTATCTTGTATTAATATTTTTCATAATATGAAAAACATTCTATTACTCTCTGTTTTCATCTTTCACATAGAAAGAAATATTATTTTAGATCGTCGATTGCTTTACTCCTTATCTTAAGCACATAGCGGTAAAACTATAGTTTTCTCTGCTGTCATGTCGAAAGGCCGTCCGTCCTGCGAAATCACCCAGCGGAACAGTTCGCTCGCCAACCTTTTATAACCTTACGGTCCCCCTGACTTTTATGGCCCGCAATGAATACCTCCCCGTTACGTTTCAATGGATATTAAACAATCATCAGGCAATTCCGAATCCTGGGGTGTGGCAGTGAAATATGTCCGATTCGTATTAAAAAAATTCGTATTAGACATTACATATTTTGTTCCACGTGAGTGCAGGTTATGCGGTGTGTATATACAGAGGTTGGAATTGGATAATTTATTTTGCCCTTCTATTAGAGTCACATATACTGCTTTTCATACTAATGACTGCAATCAGAAAAGTTGATTGGACAAATAATAAGAGATGGAACATAAAAAATTGTTTATATAATCCTTGTCTCTAAAACCATTGGCCCGTCTTGGGTTCATCCATCTCCGACGATACAATGGCGTCGTTTTGTGTTTGTTGGAGTAAAACAATTTGCAATAACCTGTTGTTTAAATAATATATATCTATATATCAGTATTTACAATTTATTATAACACCATTTAAATAGTGAAATAGCTGGCTTTGGCAGTATGTTAATGAACTAATAGATGATAAAAAAGTATATTTTGAAGAACGACAATTTTAACAGCTATAAAAAAAACACAATATGAGCAGATAATTGATGTTACAACGTTTTCCCTGCACTGCTGTTAACTATTCACTATTAGCACTTAAATATTTAAAAAAAAATCTAAGCTAAAATCATAACGGCGTTAAATCTATTGAAAACAAGTGTTTTTAATAAGTAATTCCGGTGGCCGCGCGGCTTAATTGTCGGCCTATAGCGTCGTGGGTCCCAAGCTCGAATCTCGGGTCTGACAAGTACACATATTGTTTTTCATTTTGTGTATGAGTCAGAGTATGGACCTAATAGGTTGAGCAAGTTGCTGACATCCATTTCTCGTAAAAACAAAATCACTTAATACAAACCTCCACTCTGCGGAGGCCCATATGATCTTATTAGGATCGGACATGGTCGGGAAAAAAATTCTGGGACAACCCTTCACGAATTCCACGAACGTATATGATCCGCGGAGATCCTGATCCCTGAGCCCTGATCAGGAAGATCATATTTTACTTAGCATTTTTTCATAATGAATTACGTCATTTAATACCTACGGTTGGTTGAGCCGCGAATCGGGTTAATATCACAGTGATTGCGTACAATACTAAAATACTAATCCTTATTATAGCAAACAAAAGTACAGTTAACCTTACGATGAAACCGCACGTAAACAAAGACAACATCGGCGCTGATTTCACAGTTATAATGAGTCTATTTAAAAGCATCTTCTATGGAATGGAATCTATTTGTTTATTTGTAATAAGTAGTATGTAAGCACAGACGCTGGTTAGCTAGTAAAGTATTCGTTATTGGATACGCACGCCTGAACGTTCAGCAACGCGTGCTCATTGCTCCGTCTCTTCACACTTGGAAGCCAGGAGACTAACTAATGAAATAATAGTATAGGTGGAGATATAGATAATAATTAATAAGTCTAGATAATACATACTATGCGAGCGTGTAAGGGAACGAATAAGTGATAATAGAAATAACGTACTTATTATTATATTTCGCATAGATGAATAATTAGATAATAATTAATAATATTGTACGGGAGAACGCTTGGTGTGCTTCGTGTGATACCTACGATAAATTAAATTGAACGGCGTTCGCGTAATTAGATAAATACTTTGGGCGTTTCCTAACTATGTAAGGAATCACTGAAACCATCTCAAAGAAATGTGAGCGTACATTTTTGACTGTTTGAATTTTCCATTAATTAATATTAATGTTAATAAATACCTACCCACTGAATAACTGAGGATATTTGATGTAATTGAATTTAAATATAATATATAAGTAGATTTTTCTAGCACTGTTACAGAGTCAACCTCTTCCTAATGGGCAGCTTACATTTCGAGTGCTTAAAGTCAGACAACGTTATCTACAAAAAAGTGTTTTTTTTTTTTTTGAGATAATGTTATTTTACATTTATGGCTACATGATAGTCAAACAACGTTATGTCAATCTTTTCTAATTTCTTATTAAATCGTCAGTAAAGTTTAATGCTAACTATATAAGTTACCCTTGTTTTCATATTTTTAAAAAACTATCCCTATAAATTTTAACATCATAAGCAAGATAAATGTACAATACACAATAAATTATAAAATATTAACATTAGGTTTTAAATAAACATTTCCCTTGTTGAGTTACAAAATCTAAAATAACGATTTTTGGCTCTCCTGTAAAGTTGCACTTTTGTAGATAGTGTTGTTTGACACTAAGCCCTCGATTTATCGACAGTCCGTTACTTTATCCAATATAAAATATAATAATTCCATCTAGTTAAGAGTTAAGTTTTGTAATTATGACGTTATAATGACTTACTTAAGTATTCCCTGAGTGGTAAATTATTAATTATCAAGATATCACAATCTATTAAAATCAACAACTTAAGTAAATTCGCAATTTCCTTTTAAATAATATTTTAGACATTTATAATCTAATGGATTTAGGTTTTGTACTATTCCATTTGATTCGTTTTTTGCGACCCCGGTAGGTACTCACCAAAAGGCATACACACTGACAACGGAACCAGCGCCTGAAGATGCCGAAAGGCGAAACCCGGGTCGCAAAAAACGGTTCAAATGGAATAGTACAAAACTTAAATTCATTAAAATTTAAATTCAATTTCTATCAAGTACATTCGGTCGATAGTACTAATATCATTTTTAATCGTTGAATGATGAACAGAATAGGTATTGTAAGATTTTATGTTGGACTCTGTATATTATTTTGTAATTGTTATAAATATATTAGATCATTAGAAGAAATAACATATTTGTATTCTTCTTAGTCCAAGTTCGATCCCTCAGTTGGAGCATGTTGTGTTGCACTACACGGCAGCTCCACGAGTCCCTTTCGCTCGCCAGTCGCCAGGTCATGCCAGTACAGATAAACCGATAATTAGAATCTAAATTATAGAACGATCGTTACTTCCCGATATTCAAACATAATACTTGGGTTTTTGCAGTACCTACCTGAGCAATTCCATTACTTATGTACCTATCAGGTAATTTTTACAATATTTTAACTGTTTATAACAATGCCGTACATTCGGTTCTATGAACATGGTCGTTAAAATAGACAATTTTATTGGTTAAACGCTGATCTATCAGTTAAGTTAATAGTTGTCAGAAAAATAATTGTTACATACAATTCACTTTAATCGTTGAACATGACGTTAACTGCTGTTCATATTATTTAGTTACTATCCACTAATCTTACTTCTAATCACCGCGTGCTGTCTTAGCAAGCACTATATTATTAATAAGTCCGAAAACAACTTCTCGGTTATATCTAACTGGGATAGAAAATAGAATCAGCTGTGCTTCTAATTTCTGATAAAGTCGGCTGGAATCTATTGAACCTACGTGTAACTATTTTGGAATGGTGCCAAAACGGTATTTGGTTATGTTCCTAGTTCCTGGGCTGACGTTTACAGATGATGCTGATAGCTAACCTCATATAATATATAGGTATCTATAATATAAGTACGCAAGTTCCCGTCGGACGACATGAATGGTTTAGTTTGTAAAATAACATAAAGTAAAATTACAATGTTCGCCCATGAGTGGACCATATAGGCGTAAACAGAGTGGAGGTTATGTTAGCATGCTTTAAGTAGATAAGTGTGAATAAAATTCAAGTAGCTCATGAATGGGTAACAAATTTACTATGCGAAAAAGAAGGTTCAAATTCAGGAGAAGCGTTCTGATAACAACCACGGCTTTGATCGTTTCGATGAAGACTGTCTTAATTTTGAGGGTCACGAAGAAAGGGTGACGTCAGCAAAGCTTCTTCCCCATCTCGAGTCATGAACTTGGAAGAAAGCTCTCAATATACTGCAAATCATGGGACACTCGAGACAGAGTGGTGAAATGGGGGATCTCTAATGACAAAACCTGCAAATTATTGTAAAACATATAGGTGACACTTGTTTTAATGCTAAAGAGAATTTGTGGTGCCGTTTCAATTGTTGCATACTCTCGGAGAGACACCTATAGTCACTGCAATTTGGGATGTTGTACCATTGTGTACACATTCATCGCAGAGTTAAAAATTGCTTCTCCTCGTGAGGATATTAAATCATTTAATCATCGTTTGGCCTGAGTATTGTAGTCCCAGCACCAGGTTGAGCTTATTTCTGCTCAGAGGCGACTGGATAAATACTGGGTACTGGGCTTATGGAAGGTAGAATAGACTTACTCCATTTCTCAATCTGCGGTGAGAAGCAATTCAAATACATGGTTTCGCATATTTTTTTATGGACATGAGTATCCAGTGTGAGTATTCTGGGATCCAGTGATTTTGCCAGGTTATCCGCTATTTCATTACTTAGTAAGAGACAGCTGCATATATATTGATTTGTTTAATAGATTTGTAAACATGGTGAACATCGTGTCCAATCATCGCATTCATTAACTTGTATTTTGTTAGGGCGTCGTAAAATGAAGCAGTTTGACAATCACTATTTGAATGCATTTTTTTGTCGTAAATCATATTGGAACCCATGACCTTCCGCATGTCAGATTGCCATTTGGTTAAACTGTCAGCAAACTACGTCGGCCGAGTTTCAATTAGTTACGTATTAACTCAAATGTCCCCTACGTTTATATGGATACACTATATCACATCCTGATTCCCGATGGCATGGTTCCCCACCAGATAAATTATAATAGTCGATCATTTTGTCTAATAGATAATCATTTTCGCATTATACTGACCTAGTAATATTTATATAGGTTCATATCATTGTGTAGGTGTAATTGTAACGAGTTGAAACCCGTCAAAACGTTTATACGAATTGAACAAAGCCATTGTCATCGTAATTAAAATTACATTACGGTTACGTACCGTTAAAATGCAGCCAATTATGCTATGGCACTTACACGGGACATGAAAAATAAATGAGTCAAGTAGGTACATATGGAATGATTGTTTCAAAAAAATGCGCTATTAACTCTTTTATTTTAAATTGACTTCGCAATTTATGTCTTACTTTTATCAGTTAGGTACCTAGAGGTATTAAATAAAAAGAGGGGCGAGGAATCGGCTTTCTCATACAGCTGAATGAAGCAGGCCAACAATAGCCGACAACTTACGAGAAATAGCGTAGCGATAAAAAAAATGCAGGGCATCATGGAGGATTTACTTTGGTCATTATAACGTACCCATATAATATAATGTTAACGTGGAAAATTTGCCGCAAATTGATTACTAGCCTCTCTCACCATACTTTTTCACCATACTTGCCTGCTTCACCATACTTTCATATAACCTGCCGCCCCTAGGTTAGGTACTAGCGTTTTTACCCAATTTTGCTTTGTAGGTTTTCGTTTGTGTTCATGTCTTTTTACTGTTCCATATTACTATGTAAGCATATGTGCGTTTACTTGGTTGGGTTATATTTCTTTCATTAAAATAATATTTAAATGTATTTAATGATTTCAATAAATAATAATATAAAACTTTGCATGTAAATACGCATATTTAACAAATAATGCGTTATGACTTGCAGGTTAGTAATAAAATAACCCTTCCTTCAATTTCACTTTCGTATATTTAGGTTTAACCTTCATAACGGTAGGTTGTCTTCAACAACCTCTGGATAATGGTAACATTAAATGATGTTTGATCGCACTGTCGCTATTACTTGTATACACCTGCAGATCTATTCTATACACAAGACTGCTATCGGCAGCTATCGAGGATAGTTTTGTATCGAAGTATTAGCACTTATTGTAACAATTACAATAAGTTAGTTGTAATTGTTACAATAAGTGATATGTTTTAACAGCACCTCTTTTGGTTGTGCTAAATTTTAGAGCGAGATAGACAGGTTTGACTGTTTAGACGGCTAACTTATTGTAGCAATTATAATACTTCGATAAAAACATATGAAAAACTACCCTCGATACCTGCTGATGGCAGTCTTGTGTATAGAATAGATCCGCTGGAACTATTACTACATAATTGTGTTTTATTTTAATTAATGCAATGCATTTCCACCAAAATTGACAGTTAACACCATAACAATAATATGCCTTCTTAAAACACGACAATCTGGTGCTGCCATTCATGCGTTTAAGGACTATATCTTATTGTCTATTTGTTTTTTTTATATTTGGCCTACTTCTCATTACTTAATTTTGTTAAATTCCCAACACGTTGTCCGGTTCCATTATTTACAAGTAACGACAACGTCATACGCATATACGATGTATTACTAGTGAGTATCTAATATATCTACTACGGGTTTTTGCAAACACTTAAGGGGGGACATGCTCGTCGAAGGTCAAAATTGAGTTTTTATTGTATTTTCAAACCATGATTCTGGACACTCCTTAAACGTTGTAGATAATCTATTTATATAATTTTGAAGCCTTATTATCCTTTATAGTTATTTTGAACATTTGATGACTGCATAAAGTATTTTTGTTACATAAAATAGTATTCTTTTAAACCTCTCGCTCTAATGTTTTAGAATATAGTCATATTTCGGTACATATCTGTACAGCGGTGTTAAGATTTTTTACATTTATTAATTTTTAAACGCATTTATGAAACCATTAGTATAATTTATTACGAGATAATTTTTGTAAAATATTCACGATAAAAAATTATATTGATAATCTCTGTGATCCCAAATTTGACAAGAATTAGGCATTTTATTATTCAAAAAATCGGCAAGATTAACACATTTGAAGATAATTTTAAAGATACTTATTATAAGCTATGTCTTTGACCATTCAAGTGTGATAAACGTCTTATGAATAATGATTGCTTTATAATAATTATTGACCTAAGAATAAGGTAGTGTTTTTTTGAAATACGCCATTTCTTTTGTCATTCCCCAGTGGTTAAGCTACAACATACGGCCGTAGCCATAAATTGACAAACTATAATTGAAGTAGGGAGTAAAATAATATTGACGCGCGTGTTTGAACATGTACCGTTTAAAAAAAAATTAAAAAAAATTCAGTTAGGTACATGTTCAAACACGCGTGTTAACATAATTTTACTCTTTACTTTAATTATAGTTTGTCAATTTATGGCTACGGCCGTATGTTGTAGCTTAACCACTGGGGAATGACAAAAGAAATGGCGTATTTCAAAAAAACACTACCTTATTCTTAGGTCAATAATTATTATAAAGCAATCATTATTCATAAGACGTTTATCACACTTGAATGGTCAAAGACATAGCTTATAATAAGTATCTTTAAAATTATCTTCAAATGTGTTAATCTTGCCGATTTTTTGAATAATAAAATGCCTAATTCTTGTCAATTTTGGGATCACAGAGATTATCAATATAATTTTTTATCGTGAATATTTTACAAAAATTATCTCGTAATAAATTATACTAATGGTTTTATAAATGCGTTTAAAAATTAATAAATGTAAAAAATTTTAACACCGCTGCACAGTTATGTACCGAAATATGACTATATTCTAAAACATTAGAGCGAGAGGTTTAAAAGAATACTATTTTATGTAACAAAAATACTTTATGCAGTCATCAAATGTTCAAAATAACTATAAAGGATAATAAGGCTTCAAAATTATATAAATAGATTATCTACAACGTTTAAGGAGTGTCCAGAGTCATGGTTTGAAAATACAATAAAAACTCAATTTTGACCTTCGACGAGCATGTCCCCCCTTAATAATTCAAAAAATGTTTTTATATTTGATCGTTTATTCGGTAGGTAATAAGGTTTTTACATTAATTGTAATACTATTAATTCATTGTAAAAGCGAGAATTTATTGTATTCGTTACTGTGCGTTTACCATTAGTGAGTGCTCACAGTGTCGGTCACAAAAATCAACTCACATGTAATACTTACATAGTACACAACTTAAATCAATTAGAATTTTAACCCTCCAATCGATGGTATATTTTTTATTCTTACTGTTGTGGTAACCCGAATTATTTCATAAGGCTTCTGTATCCATCAAAATTAATGTTTATTGCCATATTAAATATAAACATAATATTCGGTAACAAGCTATTTGATGACAGCTTTTGTTACACGAAATAACAGTATTTTGATACTTGATTAAATGCCATATTCTATGATAGGTATAGGTACTTCGAGAAAATAGCACACATATTATTTGATTCATAAGTATTTGATAAAACACGGGTAATTGGACATACGCTCGGCTTATGTCCTTAAGTCTATACGAAAAATTCATTATTATTGTTTCCTATATTGACGTACTTGTACACACTTTACGGCGGTCGTTAGATTGATTAGCTTTTTTGGTTTCATTGTCATTTAATATGTTTTACTTGTTATTGGCTTATAAATACCCAAGTGCGACGGAAATAAATCAAACATATCGGAAGTTAGGGCTACCGATGCTAAAATATTATTTTGATTTAATCAATTTTGAATTTTAGAGTTAATTTTCTCAAATAAATCGTTTATTTTATCTAGATACCCTAGTAGGATAGTTGAAGACAAAGTTGCTGCTAAACTTGTCTTATATTTTGTATTATAAAGGTAAGTACTGCATTGAAATTACATAATTTAGAATGTGTGGCTTTAAAAATATACATATGTAGCGGCGTGACTTCGAAAAGAGACCCATATATGGCGCGGCCAATTGGCTGGATGCTGCAAGCGTTATGTAGACGGATTAGGATTAAACTCTATGTTAACTCCGTAATTATTGGTATCTCTCAGTCTTACAGCCAGTCAGCTTAATCTGATTAGGTCTGACCCTTTTGATCATACAGGTCCTCTATTTTGAAACTAAGCACCTTACACTATCGAGATTCGTTTCTAGTAATAAGTGTGGTTTCTAGTTGTCAAATGTGATACATACCTGAACTGAACTAATCCTTTGGCAAGTTCATCTGGTTATTTGGTCGGGCGAGTCATCTTATGTTGTTAATCTGTTTTCGTGTACCGTTTAAAGTATTCTCTATTATTATCTCTTAAATTTTATGAATAAAAAACATACCATACATATTAAAAATGTATTAATTGTATGGAGCCGGACTTAAACTTGCTTCTATCTGATTCCTGTGCTCTAATAAAATCATTGAATAAAAAATAAATTCATTAAATATCTACCCTGACTAAGAAAACTGCCACGAAAGCATACGCATTATTTATTATTGTGTTTACTGTCCAACAAGACGATTTAGGCACAAGCCGGAAGGCGCTGTCGTCGACTATATAGGAAGAGCTTGTTAGTTTATAATGGAAGTGCGGTTAAAAATGGGAGGAGCTTGTTAGTTCACAGTTTTAACACATAGCCAAGAAGATAGTAGTAGTACCAGTAGCTCATTGAAGATTAAGATTTTCTGTTATATTTACAGCTTGCACAGTGTACTCCAGGGCTCCGCAACGCACACTTTGAATACTAATGTGTTACAATCTCGATTTAATAGACAGTTGTATTCGTATGCTGAGTTTCAGTTTAGTAACTAATCCATACAAGTGCAACTTGACCTGCACGGATATGCAAAAATTAGATTTGAAATGAATACCTGCAAAAAAGTCAATTAAATTTAAACGATGCGCTGCCGGTGCATATTGTTCTCGTTGGAATCATCGCTGAATAATCGTTTTCAGGGTTTCAAAACAATGTTTTAAATACACCAGCAATATCGATTGACTTCTTCATGAATAATACAATGTCGTCTACCCATTGGCAACCCTGGAAATACAAAAGGCACTTTCTCAACACATCCATTATAAACACGTATTGGATGTTGATTCCGGTTTCCGATATATTTATGTCGATTTATCATATTGGTAAACACGCAAATCAAATCTAGGTTATCGTGGGAAAATTGGTGCTTGAAAAAGGGCATTTATTATACGTGTTTATCTGACCGTGCCGTGTATGTTTTTCAATTTATTATTATCGTATCTTTTGAATCTCTGAAAAAAAATGATATTCATTGTTTCGTTTACTGAAAGGTGAAAATTTACGACCCTTCGAATAAATAACGTAAACCAGTGATTTATTGTTTTAGATGGATACTATTTTATGGATATCTCCGTTTGCATTTAGAGAATCTACTGCACTACTCTTATTCTGCGTCAGCTGACAAAGTTAGATCTCTGGGTACAGAAAACATAAACACAGGGTTTATATTTTGAGACATCTGTAAGAATATTTACTTCATTACACACTATGCACGGCATCATTAAAATATTCACGGAAAGTCGTGCAGGTTACCAACTAAGCTTATAATATATGTATGTAGGTTCTCTATTCTCCTTTGTAAGTGGGAGGCGACTAACCGAAAAAAATATATAATTATAACAAAGCAATTAATGTCTTATGGATCTCGTATACGCAGTCGCTAAATCGTTGAAATACCTAAGTATACATTTTATAAAAAAAATATACCTATTCGCATCTTTCTCCGTAGATGTATTTTTAACACGTCTAATAATTGTTTTGATTTGTCATAACTTGTATTTATTTTTAATTGTTAAATATAGTCTTGGCTGTCTTATTTCTCCTTAGTCTTTGACTAGTTGCGCACCCCCAGTAGCTCCGACGCGTCTCCTTCACCACGTCCAGTGATAGGTAGTCTTCACACGTGTGTGTTTGGCATACGGTAGAACGAGCACACGTTTTATAAAGTTTTTTTTCTTTAAGTTTAAGTTTATAATTAAATATTTATTTTTAAATAAGTTTCCATGTATCTATGACTTCTCTGGAGAGCTCTCTGCAATCCATCAAGTTGATATATTATAACCGCGCTGGTATGGATCGAAGCTTTAGCGGTGCTTCTGTAGTGCTGTTCAAATTCATTTTTTTTTAAACATACCGTGAACTTTACAAATTACTAATCTAAGACGTTCACAACATAACAATTAAAAACAAAGAAACAGTGTAAAGAAGAAATAAATATATGCAGTATCACAAAAACAGTATGAAAAGTATAGTAAAAGGTAGGTACAAAATTATGAAAAAATTCGGTATAAAAAATATAAATTATAAAGCATGGAAGCATATCGAATGAGTTAAGTGGACAACATTTTAAGAATTTGAATTAACAGAATCACAATGTGAATTTATGGTATTGTGACTCGTGACTGTGGTTCTGATAATGTTTATCTTGATGCAGCCGCCGACACCCTACCGTCAAATGAGTGAATGAATGAACTAAGATACCTGTAAACAATCACTGAACTTTATTCAATTACAATAATTACATGCTTCTTATTGTCCCGCTAAATGCCACTAGTAGGGTGAACCTGCACTTTAGTATTATGTAGTGAAATATTTTTAGCCAAACATAATTCTTTAATCGCTTTTAAAAATAATGTTTTTTCAAAAACCGGAATCACACCCAGAACCTTAAAATTATCTCATAAAAATAGTGATAGATATTCTTCTGTGTACCACTAAAATTTCAATAATGTGCCGTGATGCTAGAAATATTGGGAAACATTGATATAAATATAAACGTATCGTGACTCAGTGGTTGTTAACCGCTGGCATGTGGTTTTACATCAGTTACTTTATTGTGTTTTATAATATTCCTAATAAGCATTGTTCATCAGCATGAAGTAGGCAGATAATCGTGCTCAATTAAATCTTGGAAAAACACAAAGAAATGATTTTTCTTGCGTGAAATTAAACGCTTCTACGTCGTCGGCTGCAGTCAGCTGTCTGACGATGCACAAAATGTGAACCCGCTGACGAGATATAATAATTATAAAAAAAAAATGCTCAGTTACCGAGGAAATAAGGAACTAATTATTTAAAAGCAACATCGGAAGACGGGACGTCAACCCGGTTTCGCAATGCTGAAAGAAACCATTTATTTCCGGTTGGGTCTACATTTATCTCGAAAATACTCTACTCATAATACTTCCACTAACTACAACCAACGGTTTTGACTTTATTTCCCATATTGTTTGGTATAGGACGTCTGCATTCATTGGCCGGAAGCCACACGGACGGTCCTTCAAATAATCGTGCATCCATTACCTATGCCCAGACCAAAAGATAACCAATGGTGTCGCATAGTTTACGACAGTTTACGTTATTATTATCATCTCAGTTACAACACCCCTTGATGAAGATCTCTCCTTGCTAACTCTCCGCACTTTTCGGTCAATAATCTAGCATTGCCAAGCACTTTCGCTTCACTTGATTATATCATCGATCCAGCGGGATTTTAGTCCTTCTTAATGTATTTTAGTATCCATTGAAGTTAATCCCTTCAAACCAAAACCCGCCATGCACCACACCCGGTCTTAATCGAGCGTATCACGTGGCCCTACATTGGCGATGTGAAGCATCTAGTTAAGTTTAAGGCCGGGAATGCCCTAGGAGAAGATACCCAGGACTAAAATTGCTTCGCTCAAAGTGAGCTCTGACTGAGTTTAAAGTTACTTTATAATGCAAAGTGCCGGGGAGAGAAGAGCACAGGGAAATTATGAAAATAAAAATGATTCTAGTGTCTTACTGCGGGCGTGAAGATCTCTTCACATATTTTTTGCTGTCCGTATGATTAGCTTCATTATTTTGTTTTATATATTTTAGTATCTTTTAAATATTAACGAATGAACGATACCTACCTATTCATAGAGTCCCACCTCCATATCGAGATCTTGACATATGCTTTCGTGTCTGCCATCTTTGTTTGTTTTATTTAAATCCCTACGCAGTATGCCCAACGATTGTATCTCCACACCTCATGTATTAAATTCTGGTTCCTTTGTTTTGCACTCATCGTCTCGGGCAGATTACACTACCAATAATTAGAGCTAATATGCCAATTTACAGCATAGAAAGATTGCCTACTTCGTCATATGTCATATTAGATATTATATTCCACGTCAGTGCAAGGAGAGATATGGGGCAGGAGTTTGTCTTGGTTTCGCATCCTACGCATGTAGCTCAAAGTCCATAACGTCTGATACGACTGTCTAGTATAGGAAGATGAACATCAAATTTGGCCGCCAACCTTTGACAGATTTCGGCATCAAGAAAAGAAGAAGATTCTTTTACTTTACTTATTAATTCACCTCACCTCGACCCTCGACCGCTGTTCTTTGACGACTTTATCTACTCGTGGGTCAATTTTATTATTAGCTCCGACTAAACCCGTGCGATCGACAGACGTAAAAATAAACGCGCGTTACTCTACCCCCACCCCACCTCTCCAATCCACCACTGCTATCTCGTGCTGGAGTATTGCGATAAGTGCGTTATTTTCGAAAAAAAAAATATCTTCTAAAAATTGGTTGGAATTGTGGTTATTAATCTAAATATTCTAAGTACATAATGTAGTTCGGTGTAGGTATTTATTTGGTTGCCTTTATAATATATCAAATAATTGACACAACTCTTTTTTTTAACAGTAAAAGTCAAGTAATCTGGTGCCAACAATGTAGTCTTTTAGAAGGTGTGCCAGTTTCATCAATATCAGCCCAGTATTGTTTTTTAGTTAAAACAGAACTAACAGAAAGACAAACAGTGCCTAATTTATTGTGTGCATATGTGTCAAGTCGTCAAACAAAATACAAATATTTCGAATTCACACACATTTCAAGTTTATTATGAGTATTAGTTGTGCCTATTGTATTTGTATTCATTCAAAAGTAATTGGTAGGCATTTTAATATTTTCATGAATTGGGATTTTATATTTATTATTATTAGCTATTTGTTATACGAATAGCATTGCAAAATAATACTGCTATTAAGCAAAAAATATAGATACCGAGCCAGCTACATTATTGTTTTATATGATGTGTAGGTATATAATATTATGTATTCATAATGTGCATTTATATTTATCAGTCAGCTTTGTGGTCTAAAATCATACGGAGACGAATTCTTTCATACAATAAAATTGATAAGATAACATAAAATGTGTACCTCAGTAGCTACATCAGCCGTGATTAATTTAATTATCGAGTATGCATAAAATGTTGTGTTTAAGTTACAATATTAGGTATATCTATACCCCGTGATGGGCGTCATTAAAAAATCCTTCGCCATTGCAAGTTCGCATCCGTCAGTATTTATCTAGTCTACTACACCGATTATATACCTATTGATCAAGATAAATTGGACGTATTTCTGCAAACAAGATCCAACCCACACGTGTAACATGTTGAGAAAATTTAATATTTGAGTTAGGATTGATTTAAAATGATGTGTGATAATTTGATTTTATTAAAGTATCTCATCAGATGTTTAAATTAAGTAATCACAAATCATATTTTTTAAATCAATCATCCCTCAAATATTGAATTTTCTCAACATGTTACATGTGTGGATTGGGTCTTGTTTGCAGAAATACGTCCAGCTATCCTAACTATTATTGGAATAGATCATTTTCTTCGTATCTTATCATTATTATCAGTCACTATTAGATTAATTAATTTACATGTGATAATCTGATAATGCATAGCATGGCCCTCTGCCTATATCTATGGTTAAGGGCAACGTAATGCTGTACAGCACTGTGTGCCCTAACAGTGTTCCGCGGAACCCTAGGATTAGGCGAGGTAAAATTAAGGGCATTCCGAATATATTTAGCATTTTTTTTTTAATAATAAATTCACACACAATTAAGTTGTCGGCACTTTGTATCATATAAAGCAGCGGTCCCCAACCTTTTGGACCTCGCGGACCACTAAACTCAAAATCTTGAATCCCGCGGACCACTACCACGTATTTTTATTTTTTTACGAAAAATGCAAAAACATTTTAAATTTCATTTTAATAAAAAAGAATCAATACAATTATTAAATTAATATGAATTCTACGTAGACATAGAGGTGCATAAAAGATTAATTACAGGTAACAGAAAGATAATCAGTGTGACCTTTGTTGCTGCTTGTTTGAAACAAGCTGTTTGATTCTTGGTTCCAATGACGTTACTGCAACATGGAGAGCCGTTTGTATTTCAAGCCGATTGCGGTACTTGGTTTTAATTGCCTTAACTGGTGAGAATGTCTTTTCACACAAATACGTAGTTGTAAATGGAATCAAAATCAACATCAACACTCAATACTCATTTTTAACAGAAAGCAAAAAATGGGATCTTGATACAGTGGAATTTACTTTTGAGACCGTCGTCGGATAATTGATCAATTAGGCTTTCTTTTTCTTTTATGTCCAAATCACAATTATTGATTTTCGCCGTAAATGGATCTATTATCCAAGTATTTCCGTGTCGGTGATCCCTTTCCTTCGGATAATAACGACAGAAAGAATCAGTGAGCGACTGTAAGTGCTGTCGAACAACTTTTTAATAAATACAAAAATTGCAAATATATTAAAACTACTCTGCGGACCACTAAAATCTTCTCACGGACCACCGGTTGGGGACCGCTGATATAAAGCACCGGCTCCCAACCTTTATCTTGTCGTGAGCCCTTTTTTACTGTTCGTCAAACAAATTTGCAAGACAAGTGCATGTAAATAGAAAAGACAAAAGTCAATATTTTATGAAGTCGCCCGTCAGGCTAGTGCCCTATTAGCCCCCCTTAAATTGGAGTTAATAATTTTTGGATTGTAAAATTACAAAACGGACTCACTTACAAATGAAAAATAATCACGTTAATGTAAACCTGATGGCGTGCTGATCTTACACTTACTTAAAAACGGAGCTGTTGGATCCCCTATTTTTTTTTTTTAATTTTCGGTGCCGGAGGTCGGTTATATGAACTCCAAAATCAGAACCTTGGTTTCGGGGCTGGGTTCCTACCTATATTACCTACTTATATTTTAATTTAATTTCAATTCTTACTCAAAAAGTAGATGAATATACTATTTCTCAATATATCCTGAACAAGTTCACCCTATAGACACCATGATGTATAGGTGCTTTCAACCAAATTAGGAAACAAACTTCAACAAATTAATATTTGGTTCCAGAATGAATAAATGGTGGTTAAACACTAAGAATCAATAGATGCCCAGGAACTCTGACATTGTTAAGGGTTTCCGTTTTCGGTTTGGGTTTCTTATGATTCGAAATCTAGTTTTCCGTTTCTGAAACAATTGAGTGATTCTCAAGGTTGAATGGTTCAGTTTCGGTTATATTTCCAGCTCTGCTTAAAATTAGTTTGAATCACTAGTCAGCGGATTTTCAGATAAATAGTGACTAACAGATTGGATTGCCCGCGGAGGAAAAACAAACTGACAACTGTACCTACTGTCAAATAATAACGTTTCGTAAATATAAATATGTAATATTGTTTTGGAGTAAGCGATATTGTAGGTATTAATTGCCAATCATCTACGCAAACACCAACCAAAGAGGAATGAATAATTTCCATGCATGTATAATAAATAAATTAAAAATTTATCGTCGGTAATCTATGGATATTGAATGACGTATCGAATAATAAAATTGATGCAGTGGACACGATGAGCGTGTCACTATGTATAATATTATAATTAAAATTAAATTGTTTAAAGACTATTTATCTATTTGTGGTATATTATATATTCAGTGGCGAAGCGTGGAGGTAGGTTGTTGCAAAAATAAAAAAATAGTGCAAACTAAACATTGTCAGTCATACTTATTTCTTTTTATTGAACTAATAAATGATAGAATTTAAATGATGTATTGGTTAGTTTATAAAATTTAATTAAATCCTACCTAAAGCAAACCTTAATAGATTATCATCGTCCGCCTGAATCTATCCACTGCTGGATGAAGGCCTCTTCAAGCTGCTTCCACTTCTCTCGGTCCTGTGCATTACGTTGCCACGTACTTCCGCAGAACTTTATCATTTCATCGATCCAGCGGCCTCTAGGTCTACCTTGCGGACGTTTTGTACTTCTTGGATACCACTGGATGATTTGTCCAACGATTGTCTCTTCTTCGAGCTATGTGTCCAGCCCATCTCCATTTAAGGCTTTTAATAAACTCTATTACATCGAAAACCCTTGTCTGCTTCCTTATCCATTCATTCCTCTTTTTGTCCTTTCGCGTTATTCCCAGCATGCATCTCTCCATACCACGTTGTGCTACCCTAGATTTTAATACATATTAGATAAAACATATTCTTCTGTCTATAAAATATCTACAATATTATGGCCATTAAATCATACATCATTTTAGATATTTTACAGATAGAAGAATATTTTTTATTTATTATGGTTTGGTTGACAGGGTTTAACCGTATTTTTAAAAATCGTCTGCGATTTGTATTCTTAGTTCAATGAAAACAAATAAGTATGACTGACAAAGTGTGTATTATTTTTGTCGGATCTCCACAGCCTACGACTAGGTAGTATTATGGTTTGGTCCGGCAAGGTTTAATTGCATTAAAAACGTACCAATATCATTTGTAAATTGTATTCTTAGTCCAATGAAAACAAATAAGTATGACTGACAAAGTGTGTATTATTTTTGTCGGATTTCCACAGCCTACGACTAGGTAGTATTATGGTTTGGTCAGGCAAGGTTTAATTGCATTAAAAACGTACCAATATCATTTGTAAATTGTATTCTTAGTCCAATGAAAACAAATAAGTATGACTGACAAAGTGTGTATTATTTTTGTCGGGTCTCCACAGCCTACGACTAGGTAGTATTATGGGTCTAGGACGATTTGGCACCGGACAACTGGACGCCACGGAATTCAAAAATAAATAGACGTTAGGTACTTATAGGTACTTTAGAAAATATATTCAGTATTATTATTTATATTTCAATGATTATATTATGATTTAATAGTTGGTGAGAATGTAAATATGCAGACGTAAACAATGATTTAATCGTGCATATGTTTAAGTTCCAACGAAAAAAGAGTTTTTTATTTTATATATAGCCTTAGGCATGGAAATTTTCAATCCGCGATAAAGAATAGGTACATTATGTTAAGAGAAAATGAATTCAAACTACTAGGTAGTAGATAGAAACTGATTAAAATACCTCGTCTACACGTGTCTACGACAGTGCGGCGTCCAATTGTCCGGAGGCCAGTCGTCCCATTCCCAGTATTATGGTTTGGTCAGGTAAGGTTTAATTGAATTAAAAACGTATCAATATCATTTGTAAAGTGTATTATTAGTTCAATAAAAACAAATAAGTATGAGTGACAAAGTTTTGTTTACACTATTTATGTCGAATCTCCACAGCCTTCCTCCATTCTTCGCCATTGATATAATATATGTACTTAATGCAGTTTTCATACCGTTACAAGAATTATATTATGCTAATTACAAAATATTTCAATACTTTTTTGGAAAATCGGAGTTTTCGAAAAAGCAACATTGCCATGTTATTCCCAGTTTTAGTAGGTTTCATTACATTTTCATCTTTGCATAGGTTTCGTCGTTAGTTCAATAAGTATAGGTACACAACGTCAACATTCTACACACCCCAAGTCTCTTCAATAATGTATAATGTCAACGTATGTTTTTTTTTTTTTTTACTGAAGTGCACAAATAAAAATAAGTCACAAAAATTATAAATTATGAAAGCATGATGAAGCAGATATCGAAAATTTTCTAACTCTATTCTCGAATTTATTATTATGGCCTCTCGTCTTCTCTCTCGTCGATTTTAGCCACGCTTCGATTTGAGAAAAAATATTATCATTTTGTTTACTAAATCTACTAATCTGATTTTCACGGTGGATTCATCGCAACACATAAATAAAACGTAATAAAATGTCTTACGACTTTTAACCTTGGCTTTGCATTCTGAAACATTAGTAAGTATTGTGTTATTTAAAAATATACTTAATGATCTTATTGGTCCATACCAGTGGCGACCGGTGAGTTATTTTACTGGGAGTTCACTTTTTTCACCTTTTGACTGCCGTAAAAAGGCATTTGCCTTCATCAAAACTTCACCAAAAAATAAAAAATAAAACTATTGGTTTTTTTAATTTAGTACATTTAAAATAACTCATAAATAACTCACTATTTATTATTTGTTGTACCTCTTAAAACAGTTTTTCTTGAAAAAAATGGATTTTAAACATTAACACAAACTGGTTGACACGAACTATTTTGTTTTGACCGAATTATTAGTACTACCGAAATATCTCGTATCTGGCAGTGACCGGGATTTATTGTTCATTTGTATGAGAAATCCATTCTTCTGTTTTTCATCGACACAAATTTTTCAATTACGCGTTTGTTGAAGTCAGGAATCTCTTGTATCATTCTTTTTTCGATACTGAGTATACCTAATGCGTTCAATCTTGATTGCGCGATGGTGTTTCTACTAAAACACTTGATCCGTTTGAGTGAGAAAAAACATCTTTCGCTTTCCACTGATGTCATCGGAATAGTAAAAATTAAATTTAATAGTAAAACCGTTTCCGTAAATGTGTCAGCATTATAAAAATTATCCAAGCTGTAAATAACAGACAATTCATTTTTGAGTTTATTTTTATCTAAAAAGTCAGACGTATTACAGAGCTAGTTTGGAGAGATATCATAATTGATAAACATTGTGAATTTAGTTATGAAACTGAAAAAAAACTTGAAGTTTATTTTTAAATTGTACTTCGCCTAAATTTGAAAAATGTTGTCAACATGTGCGGAAATTTAAATGCGTACTGTGAAAAGAATTTATGGTACTGTTCGGTTATACCGGAGGCAGCGGAAAACGCATTTTGAAAATAGTCGATAAACTGGATTATTTGTTAGTTTGGGTTATTTTAGGTTCGGTTAGGTTGGGTTAGGTTAGGTTAGGTTAGGTTAGGTTAGGTTTGGTTAGGTTAACCTAACAAATAATCCAGTTTATTGGCTATTTTCAAAATGCGTTTTCCGCTGCCTCCGGTATAACCGAACAGTACCGAATTTATTTTTATAATAATATTGAATAAAAATTGTCAAACAATAATTGTATGTGTGATACGGGCTGTATTGTTTTAAAACCGATGAATCTGCGTTCGGGCCGAGAGCGACTGAAACTGTCGCTCCCGAGCACGTAGAAAAAATATTTACGTATTGCTATTCCACGCGACAGACGACGCTCTTTCTCATTGCAAAGAAATCGAAATTAGATTACTGGGCGCTTTGGTCGAGCGATGGCGAATATCGCTCCCATCAACATATAATATTATTATTTAAAATAGCCGGTTAAAAACACATATTAGAATTTGTTTTTGTATATGAATTAATGACTACGGTAATAGATCAGAACACTTTTAGTTAATCAAATATAAATTAAATACTCATTTAAAAAAAGTCTTTTCGCATAAATTGAGTGGGTGGGTGTGCACCGCTCCAGTGCTCTCAAGGGAGAATCGCCACTGGTCCATACAATACCGTGGTAACAAAATGATAATTATAGCTTATAGTAAATTCTGTAGAATGATTTATTAGTCGATACGTATTTCGGTTATCACACCACTATCAAGACTACAAGTACAAAATATGTATCTCTCTTTCATTACTTATTCTCAGACTAACGCATACACAAGAGGGGGTGAGAGTTTCGGGTTGTTGTGTTCTGTTTCTCTATCACTCGAAATTTTCGCTTATTTTCAGCATACCCAGAGATTTGAAATTATATTCACAGCTGCTAATGCGGTGATAGTACATTATATTCAAGTTTGGGGGCGGTCCGATACTCCAAACATGGCGTTCAAAAAAACTTTTTTTTTAATGTTTCTTTTGATCTGAAACCATCACTAATAGATTCACCGTGGACGGTAGAGATACAACAAACATAATATGTGTCGTTGAATTAATTTTCGAGATCATTTAACTTAAAAATTGCATCTGTGCCGTTGTTTTGTGCGAGTATCCGAGCGTGGGATTTTTCTAAGGTGCGGTCGGGCCGGGATAGCAGAGTTCTACTAGTTATAATTTATATTGTTATTTTAAAAATGGAATTTTACATAATATGCTATGACATTACTAAATAATAGTTATTTATTGAGTAGACATTAACCACTTTGTTTCACTTCAAATAACGTTTGATCATATGGATTGGAATGTCTGATATATACCTACTGATAACAACACTAATGTCAGGTTTTTTTAGAAACCCAATCCCTAATGGAACTATCAAAAAATTCTCGGTGTCCACCCGAATTCCGGAGTGGTGTAGGTCATGGCTGGGGAGGACTGACAAGGCTCTAGCGTGGGGGCCCGGGCTGTGGGGGGCCCGGCGTGTCGGGTTGACGAGATAATTGAGATAAACACACATCATAAATTAGCTTTAATAGTAAAAAACGTAAAATTATACTTCATGGCCATTAACATTTTCAATTACTTATATAATTGTGCAATATATTTTTTGATTATTATGTGTCGATACTCGACAGCTCCATTATTAAAGTGGATGTATTGAAAATCGCCAATAATTCACTGTATAAGTAAGTACCCTTAATTTGAACTAAAACACAATTTGAAAAACGTTAATCTTAGCAGTAGGTAGGGGGCCCGCCAAATATCCTAGCCTGAGGGCCCTTCTCAGGATGTGGGGACCATGGTGTAGGTACACCGAGTGCAATAGACAACGAGAAATTAGACTGTGAAGAAGAAAAAGAGCCTATGGGACTAATTTACATTCTCCTCCTTGGGCCTCCCCCCAATATTAAATCCTGGGTGCGCCACTGCCTACTTACCTAATGTCGAATGATTCAAGCCAATTAAATGATTTAAACCAGTTTATTTTTTTTTTCATTATTTTCCTGGATAATGTAGAAACTACAAAGTAACAAACCCCCGAAATTAAAACATTATATGAAATATCAACGAAAATACATGTCTGCGGTCAATCGTCAAATACCGAAACGTGAAATATCGAAACATTGTTGATGAATGTTGTTGGCGAAAAACCTTTTTTTTCAAGAATACCAAATTAAATGTCAAAAACTTTTCGAGGGCCCCATTTACGTGCCTACTCATATATAAATTTCGCATAATTATGCAAAAGGAATATTTTACCAAACAACAAAATTTTTATTATTAAAAATCCTTGCTGGAATTAAAAAAAAAATATCCCGTAGGTCAAATGGCACCCGCGGTATTGTTGTAAACTAACACACATTTTAGTGATGAAATAAAATAAAACAATATAATAAAATACTCTATAATATTTAATAAATACATGTCATGGGTTTTCCCTCTTTGCGCATAGTTTTGTTTGAAATAATATAAAACTTCCAAGAAGAATAAACAGTTAACACCATTCGAGCGGCATTAAAGTATTTTAGTATTCGATATTATAAAATAATATTGTCGTTTAGTTGGGGACAGCCGCCATCAAATATTTAAATTTCCCGCGATAGGAAATTATTTAATCGCGAAACCGGAAACGGCTCAGCGTTATATTAGATTTCGTTTAATGGTCCGGAAGGAATTTTCTTCGTGCGTAATTTGCGAGGGAAGCTCGGGAAACGCTGAGTTTTCAAAAGTTATTATAATGTTAGATACCACACCCTGACGCTCAATTAATTTAACCCTTTTCTGATTCCTCGCCTTGTTCCGTTAATGCCAAACGGTATGTTAATAGTCAGTGACGGCCATTTTTAAGAATTTTATAGGATTCGGTAGGCCCCGCTCCTTCCGCGATTCCAATATGTGCACCTCACGAGGACAGTCGAGTTTAGAGATGTATAAAATGTACATCGTTGGTTTTTCATTATATGAAGTATTGTAAAGTTGTTGTGACCAAAGAACGTATTATTATACCTACAGCCATGGCCCCCACAAGGGGGGGGGGTGACAGGGCTCTAGCCTGGGGACCCGGGCTCAGGAAGGGCCCGGCGTCATGAGTCGCCAGATAACTGAGATAAACACAGATCACAACTTTGCTCTAATAGTAAAAAAAGTAGCCTGCGGCGCTATTTTACGTCAATGTTATTAATAATTTTAAATATTCGGTTGTACTATGCAATTTTTAACTATGTGCCGATACTCGACAACTCAATAATTCAAATGGATTTACGTATTAAGAATACATCTGCGTACATCATTTGGAAAACTCTACTACAGTGCGTCACACTGCCTTTGCCCTTAGCGATAGGTAAGGGGGCCCACCAAACATTGCAGCCTGGGGGCCCGCCTCAGGATGTGGGGGCCATGCCTACAGCCGATGACAGATTCTATGACGTCGTATTGGGCGCCTGGCATGGGTTATGAAGCACCTCTTCCAAGGGTTGTCAGAGACATTTGTTTTCTTCCAAATATGAAGTTCGTGCATGGAGATAACCAGATTGACTCCAGACCAATCGACTTTTGTTGAAACTGGACACGGTGGCTGTGCTTCTAATAGGTATAGTCTGTCAAGCACCTGAAGAAAAGGGTCAATTTCATTCATTCGTAAGCAAATAAATTCAGATATTGTACTATATGTGCATTGCAATACCGCGTTTATGTCTTTACAGCATTGTGGTTCTATTGTACCAACGTGTCTGCACATGACAGCGTATTGTGTGTACTTGAAAATTTTTGCTTACGTTGCAATAACGTTGATTATTGTAATACCGTATTCATGTATTTACAGCATAATTGCCATATTCTGCTAACGTGTTCACGGGTGTCCGCATATTGTTAATTCAGATTCTTGAAAATTAGCACATATATCTTTGACGTATTCTCCTAACGTGTCCATTTTAATGGTTACATCGTTTATAATAATATTGTGTTTTTGCTTATACATTTGTATAAGTATGTTATTGTCATATTTTTGTCCAATAAAAGCACAGAAAT
This sequence comes from Rhyacophila brunnea, assembly GCF_057557595.1. Lineage (NCBI taxonomy): Eukaryota > Metazoa > Arthropoda > Insecta > Trichoptera > Rhyacophilidae > Rhyacophila > Rhyacophila brunnea. The sequence goes on along the minus strand of NW_028232816.1, from coordinate 7,989,511 downwards.
TAATGATTTTTAGCCCTTTTTTTGGTTGGAGTAAGCGATGAAATATGATGAAAATTCTCTGAATATAGACTAAACTTACAAAACATACGTCGTAGAAGAAAGAAAATGGGATTTGCACTATAAATATATCACCTATCTACTGTTTAATATTAAAGTTTACCATGATTATTTGTGTACTTATGTGTTTTTTTATAACATCGTTCAATGGTAATTAATAACCATTACGGAAAATATATTAGACGAAGTTAAACTTTTTATGTATCTATTTTTAATGGCATGCGTGAAGCATCAATACTTGAATGTTTTCACTAAATTAGAAAATAAGCGGGTGGGTGGTAAGTCGTATTATTTTTCAAACTTTTATAAATTTACGAGGAATCACACGCAGCACACTGTAAATATACAGAATACCTACTAATTTGTAGTAATATTTAAAAAAAAATATACTATATATAATTTTATTTTTATAAAAGCTTGGATGGGTAGCTAGGTATATCTAATTAATTTTTATTTTATTTGTTTTGTAAACGTTACACTGCCATCTATGAAATATTTATAGATAGTAGGAAAAACTGTGAAGTTTCAGAGGAAAACTGTTTTCACAAATTTCACGATAGAAAAACCTTTATCTACTCCTCACAGATGGCCCTGTTCGCGGAAAATTCATGAATATGTACAACAAAATTCATTTTAATTAATAATATTACTGGAATTGTTTTACTGATTATTATATTTTAATACATAATATTATGTTATGGTGATCTAATAAAATAATGCTACCTACCTATATTTTAATAATAATATTATTTTAATACTTAATCTGTTTTTTTCTTTTCAGTGACATCTATGATACCGTGCCTGAAACGTGCTAGGAAGGACTTTACCTGAAAAATATTTTATTGTAAGAATTTCTATTTTTTTCAATATTTACTACCTAACTATTATAATATTAATACTATCGACTGAAGGTAGTTCATGGAATTTGAATTTAAATTCTAATGGATGCAAGCTCTGTACTATTCCATTTAAGTCGTTTTTTGCGACCCGGGTTTTGCCTTTCGACATCTTCAGGCGCCGTGTACACTCACCAAAGGCAAACACACACTGACAACGAACACTTTCAACTCTAGCTTATATAATAAAGCAATGCAATCAAAATAAATATTATATAAGCTAGAGTTGTGAGTGTTCGTTGTCAGTGTGTGTTTGCCTTTAGTGAGTGTACACGGCGCCTGAAGATGCCGAAAGGCGAAACCCGGGTCGCAAAAAACGACATAAATGGAATAGTACAGAGCTTGAATCCATTAGAACCTAACTATTAATTGCAGACTTCTTCCTTCAAATATGGAATCTTGGTCACTTGTATCATATTATTTTGTTTATTATTTATTATGACAGAATCTTGTGATAATAACATAATATTACCTATTATTATAAATATTATAATATTATAAAATAGACTTAGAAAAATAACATAGGTACTTATAAATTTTCACTGATATTGGCATTGGTGGGTCGTGCTACGTGGAGCCAGACGATGACTGATTTAGATGCTCCTTCATTCGATAAAATAATATAATTTGTGTAATATTTTTGAATTTAATTAATTGCGTAAATATTAATAATATGTATCTACCTATTTATATTAAGCATATTGACGTCCTTACATAAATGTTTCAGTATTTTTTTGATAGATTTGCGGACCCCTTGCGAATTTTAGCCTGTGGAATAAGCCACCACTGAGTGTTAAAATATAGTAATATAGTTGTGCGTGTCCGGAAACTTGTACGTATACAGTTCGCCGTATCATACTTCACTGTGGAATATTGTATCGGAAATATATGGCCGTATTAATGACCGTCCAACCTCTTTTGGTCGTATAGTACTGACATAAAATTTATGTCTAAACAAAACACGGTTCTTGTCGGTTTACACTTTCCAGGAAGCCAGCAGCAAACATATTTTGAAAATAGCCGATAAACTGGATTATTTTTTAGTTGAGGTTAGGTTTTCATTCTTGAATTCATGAATTTTGCCAAAATACCGTGTAGTATAGGTAATCTCTTTCCGATAAGAAAGCTCATGGCGAACTGTGCCACGGTGAAATGTTTTACGTACAATTTACTTGTAACCATAATATAGTTGAGCTGCAAAGATTTTTATGGTTGCAACTTAACGTCTCACGTGATTTAACCTCTATTATTGGTAAGTAGTCTTATCAACACGTTTAACAAAAAGAGTGGCATATTTTTTTCAATTCGTACTTAATTTGCTTCTGATTAAAATGCAAGCGTTATAATATGAACATGAACAACAAAGTCAGAGCTTCAAATGGTTCGGAGCGCTGCTGACTAGAGGTGAGTTGGGAATACTGTCACCAGTTTGTGTTTTCTCAAGTTTCGGATGAAACTACCCATACTCAGTATGTGTGGCCCAATAAACTTATTCCAAAAAACTTGTGATGCTATCATCGCGAGTCGCTGTCCTGTGCACTCGCCAGTTGGTAGACTTTCAACACTATTGACATTAAATGCGCGCGAACGAGATAGCACTTGAAATTTTGTGTCGCAGCACAGTGGTGAGATGACGCACAGGCTTAGGCTTGTTATATGACCGCTCAAAACATGTTTAAAATTTAAAAAAAAATCACTGTTATCCTTTTTTGTTAACAAGAATATTGTAACCAAACAGAAAAACAACTCATAAATTTAAAATTTTATAATAAATGGGACTTTTCGACAAGCGGAGCTTAGCGTATTTTTAGCGATTCTATTGAAACCGATACACAGTCTGAGTTCCCTGAGCTGATACGTATTTCAAAAACTAATATGGAGTTGGTTTTAGTTTCAGTTGAGTATGAAACTTTTGTCGCAGACGCACGCCAAACGCTCTATATAGTATTCCAAATACTAGTAAGTATTTTGGAACAAGTTTCTATACTAAGTATTTTTTTATAGTAGTAGTAAGTATACTTAGTCTTCAAAATCGACCAGTTTTCCCATGTCTACTGCTGACTAATTAAAAATTTAGGTTCGTGAATATTATTAAAAATATAATTAAATTCACTTATACTTGATTTTAGATCAGGGGGGGCAAACTGCGGCCCGCCGGGTTTTTTTTTTGCGGCCCGCCATCATTAATTGTACTTCTGATACGAATAACTTTTTTATTATTTTTTAAAAAATATTGACAATAGATTAAAATTTGTTTAGCAATAGTACGCGATCCATTTTCAATAGATATTGATAGTGTACCGACAAAGCTACAACTTGAGATTATTGATCTGCAGTGTGACACTGATTTAAGAGAATTGCATCGTCGTAAAGAAATCTCCAAATTTTACAATGCCCTTAATTCGGACAAATTCGACCAACTTAAAGATTATGCAAGAAACACGTTCGTTATTTGTGGATCAACCTATATATTATGTGAACAATCATTTTCGATCATGAACCTCAATAAAAATTCTTTACGATCAAATATCTCCGATGCCCATTTACAAGCAGTTTTGAGAATATTAACACCTGAATTTAAAAAAATGTTAAAAAATGTACAACAGTTTCATTCTTCTCATTATTTTTTTTTGTAATGTTTATTTTTCGTGATAATAAATAGTGTATATCTAAAAATGGTATTTAACTTGCGGCCCGCCGCTCATTTTGAATTCTTGAATTTGGCCCTCCATCCAAAAAGTTTGCTCCCCCCTGTTTTAGATTGTAGATTTTACGTGCTTACTCTGCCATCCCGATACGGAGCCGCACGGGACTATATCATACGATATTGTCTAAAATAAGATAAATATTTTAATATTTTCGGAAAATTATCCGGTTCGTAAAATTTCATCATTCATTTCGAGTGCTGCAAAAAGTATTCAGTAATCGTCGGTATAATTTCATTATTATTGCGAGAATTATGTATTCGAATACTTTCGGAGCAATTAATCTCATGTTAATGATTTGATGGAATAATTAACATGGTCAATTTTAGACCTAAAGTAAAGTTTTCAAAGTTTTTCACAAATTTTCTCTCGCGAACAAATATTGTTGTAACTGTAATTTATTGAAGATCATTTAGTGAAGATTTAGTGAAGTTTGTTAATCTTCAAGATATTATTATCCTTTATCGGTGTGTGGCGCAAATTTAACCCGTTGCACTAATATGCCCTCATTTCCTCCGGCGCGAGTGTGTGTGCAGCCGCTCCTGCGATGACGTCATCGCTTTGACGCGCGTCCCACGTCACGGGGTCTATATTATTGACCACGCCCCCTCGATGCAGGCCCCCGGCTTTGGTCGCCGATCCGAAGTTAGCAGCGGAAGCTTTTCCCGCCTTTTCGTTAGGGGTAATCCCCGATTCTGAGCGGAGATTTAAACTTTGGCGCTTTCTAGCACGACGTAAGTACATACTGGTGACGTGTGTTTATTCTAAAGCAGAATATATCAAAAGTTAATTAAAATGTTCTCAACAAGTAATTTGATACTGTAGTAATTTACTGGGATGTATTTAACCGAAGTGGTTTCCCTTTACTTTCTTCGTTTGCTTTTTTCTGTTATGGTTACCTTCCCTTAGGTGCTGGTTTGTAGTCCTGATATTTTTCCATTATATCTCTATTTATTGTGTATTGAAATCATTAGTAGTTCGCAAGTTTAGGTAGCATTATAATCAGGGTCGGATTTACCAAAAGTCCAAATTAGCTGTACCCTCCTACAGTGGCGAAGGGTGGAGGTAGGCTGTTAAGATCCGCCATATATAGTGCACTCTAATCTTTGTCAGTCATATGTATTTGTTTTCATTGAAATAAGACTGCAATTTATAAATGGTGTTGGTTAGTTTTTACAATTAAATTAAACCCTGCGAATAATAAATAATAGTAAAAAAATCTTTTTATCTATTATAGTTTACCATTAGATGGCCATTAGATACTATTAGCATGATAATTAAATGTGGTAATTAATTAGTGATTAACTGGTCAGCAGGGCATACTGAAGGAGAAGATAGAGGGACGTAGAGGACCCAGGAAAGGGTGGACATCTTGTTTGAGAACCATCTGAGACTGGCCTGGAATTAGGAATTAATCGAGAAAATGTTGCAGGATGCAAAAACGCAGGATGGAGACGCTTTTGTTAAAGTAACCCACCAACGTGATATTGCATACATATAAGGAAGAATAATAAACGGAAAGCGGTTATCGCTAGCTTTCATAAGTTGTCGGACTACGCAGTAGATTACGGGTTGGAGAACAACGGTTAAATATAGTAATTTATTACTAAATCAACTTGCATTGATCTATTGTTTGATGATCGTCGACGTCACAATTCTGTTTTATAATTTACACAGCTACTTACTGACTACAGTGATGAAATAGTTTTGAATGAAGTTGTAATTACTTACGAAATGAAAATTAGGTCACAGCTTCTGATAGGTCACGTAAACCACTTTTTTTACAATCGATCCAGTACAATGTAAAGGTCTTGCTTTATTCGAGGACTGATATGAAGGCTTAGCATCTCTGCAATAGTTGTCCTCATCAGCGTGACTTTGAATGAAATATGTAGGTATATAAATAGTATATATCCAAATAATCGTAATATTAAATTTGATACGTCCTATTTAGCATAATTATCATCACCATTATTGAATGATAAATCCTTGCTGAATAAATGCGCCTCTCCTAAGTGATTTTATTCTCCCCGCTTGTCGGTAGGTACTTGGTACGTAGATACCTACCTACTTATGTAGAATGTAACTAACTATCTCGTTTTCTACAACTTGGGTATCATTAAATGACTTTATTTGTCCAACTATTGTCTATATAGTTATATATATATATATATATATATATATATATTCTGTTCATTTTCATAAAGCAGATGGCTTTATGTGGTCAATTATATCGCCATGTAATTAATTTATTTTTATGTCGTCGAATTACGCAGTTTGATAATCAAATAAATACTCACTTAATTATACCAAATGACTGCAATAAAACGTACCTAACCCGTTTAACTAACCAATGAAATAAACCTTTACTGATATTTGGTGAAAACGTTTCTAAATTTGTTTATCTAAGAACATTGCGTTAACAGCACCGAGGATTTTAGAAAAGTCTTGCGATTGTCACATGACAGGAGGCGTAGGTAGATACTTATTGCAATATGGTCGTCAGCCTACTATAGGTATAAGATGGAACCGGAAGTAGAAGAATTTGACATTTAAATATCTATATTGTTAATTTAGTTTAATTCAATTTTATTGCATTTAGAAAATTTGCGGCGTCAAACTGCCAACGTGAAGATCTCTTCGCTTAGAATATTTTAAAAAACTTGAAGTTTTGTATTAGCTTTAATTTGTTACTTACTACATTTTACGTGCTCATCTCTCCTATGGGTACCTCAACTTAAATTCATCTAAATTCAGTCAAAGCACATTTGAGTGCATGGCGACCTTAGTCTTGGGAACTGCTCCTGAGACATTCCCAGTCATAAAAATAAAAATGATGCTTCACACCAAACGTAGGGTTGCGTGATACGCCCGATTAAGACCGAATGTGGTGCGGGCGGGTGTGATTTGGTGGGGCCATTAACTTCAATGTTAATTGCGACAGCATTTATTGGGTACAATTAATCAATGCCACAACAGTATTTTATGAATTGTATTAAATTCGACAAATTATTTTGTGGATTTCAGTCAAGGCTTCTAAAGTGAGTCGAAACAATTGTTGTAATAATTAATGTCTATATTATGTAGAGACAACTATTCCTGTTGATGGCACCAGTCGAATTATCCAAGACTTAAAACTATGTACCTACTTATCTATTTAGCTTTGGACATGTATTTTTAAAATGATTATGAATACTTACCAACTCCTAACCAAATAAAATTTTGTTTTGCTAAGCATACCTACATGAAACACACTTATGGGAAAGGTGTAATAAAAGCTGACTTTTTGCTAGAAATTATAAGGGAAATAAGATTCTATCTAATGAAGGTCCCTTTTCTGGAAGTCTGTGATTTGTTGATGATTTTCTAGTCTAGTGAAGGTGCAACAAATATCCCCCGCGAGTGCACTGACTATTTGTTACCGAACATGAATGTAATTAATAATTATCATAAAAAGCCTCTGTTACCGGTGTGCCGCTGTGTATTTTTAGGTACCTATCCATAGTACAATTCAAGCGTATGAACGTCATTGCATTTGGCGTGATGTTATCGACCTTCAAATTGTTGAGTTTCATCGTTAGTGTTTATACGAGACAAAGGCTTAAATTTTTAACCAAAATTTACGAGTAGCTCTTTAAAGCATCGACCCAGACAAAAACAAATTTGCTCAATTTATGATTTTTCATATTCCTTATTATCCATCAAAATACTGTTATTAATAATTGTTATGGAACATATCCGTCGAGTGTCGGCATGCAATTTTATATATTTCTATGGGTTTTGTATATTTATAATTGTATCTAGTAATCTGTTTCATATTGAATACAAAAGGTTTATAATTTAAAAGTTAGCATTAAGTGATAGGTACTTATTATTCATTATGCCGAATTTGTTTGCGTGTTTATTTTATTTTAATGGTGTGTCGTGCCGCAAAAAAGGTTGGCAAGCACTGCTATATACGATCCAAGTCTTACTTAATACGGCGTGTGAATGGCAGTATTGTAATAGGAGCAATTGGAAAAGCTCGTGCATATATCGTAAGGATATAATATATTTATTCAGATATTGAAGGTTCATAGAGAGTTCAAGTTCCTGGAAAAATGTCGAAGTGAGGCAAATGTATAATATATATACATATATATGAGTTATTGAATAATATGGCATTGCACATTTGTTGATAATATGTCAATTATACAAAAGATAAATATATATAATATTTATATTGCATGCTCACGTAAAAGTACGTTTGGGGTATCATGACCAACGAGGCCGCATGAAACTAAGTAATGAACTTCTTTTTTTTTTTTACTATTAAAGCAAATTTGTGATGTGTGTTTATCTCATTTATCTGGACGACGTGCCACGTCAGACCCCCATGGTAGAGCCCCCCCACCCTTGTGGTGTCCATGACATCGTTCATGTTCCAATACTTCAACGTATATACTATTTTATTCACTTTCCTGTGACTACAAATTCAACCACACCAAAACATTTCAGAATCGCCACCAAGTGGCCCTATTAATGCTAATCTCTATTATAAATTCTATTGTGTTTATATGCTTGAGAAAGTGTCAATTATTGAAACTACTGTCTATTATGAAAAAATAAGCTAACATCTGCAGCGCTTTAAGTTAAGTCATGTTCAATTTTCATCTACGTTCTGTACCTATATACGGGGAATTCGGTCTTGAGGCGCTAGTGCAGTGAAAATACATACTATGTATTAAATTTGGAGGCCCAGTACTCCATTAATTTTTTTCTGTTAATAACACCATCGATCTGTAACCAACCACCAATGTATTCACCATGGACGGGGGTTTCCATAAAAAATATTTAAAAAAATATTGTCAACGATCTATTTTTTGAGATAATGGAACTTATTCATCATGCATTAGTGTCCGTCGTCGTTTTTCACGTGTAGTGAAGGGTGGTTAAGGGTTCTGGTGAGGAGTGGTTGGGGTCTTATAACTATGTGACGTATGATGGGAATCTATGTTTGGAACAAAGTACTATGTGAAAGCTTTATGAGAAGCTTTTTACAAACAAAAGCTCGCAATAATTAAGCACATGCATGAATATTAATTAAAGATTTTATCAGCTCCGATTTTTTCAAATAATTATTCATTCACATAATGGGTTTATTATTATGCGTTGACATTTTTATTAAAATCGTATATTGCTATATTATTAGTTATTACGCTACCTAACTACGTACATGCTTTATGTAGCTATACCATTGTTTCTCAATAACTGTTTTGTTACCCTATTAAGTTCGCTTACTAGAAATACTAAGTAAAATATTATTTATACATGTTGCCGATACAATCAGTCATACAGCCAAAAACCTTAAATTTTATCATTATTACACCATTTTATGGAATTCTGGAACGCTGTGTAAATAGTAAATTAACATTTTGTACGTTGGCCCATTGAAACAGTGTCCGGAAATTTGTACGTATGAAGTTCTCCGTATTACACTTCACCGTGAAATGTTGTATCGGAAATATATGTTCGTACATTAAAGACCATCCAAACTCTTTGGGTCGTATAGTACTGATAACTAAATAAAACATGGCTCTTGTCAGTATACAGGAAGCCAGCGGGAAACAAATTTTAAAAATATCCGATATACTGGATTATTTGTTAGGTTAAGTTAGGTTTTCATTCTTGAATTCATGAATTTTGTCGAAATCGGTTATGAAAATAGAGATGGCCGTATAGTATACGGTCGTCTCTTTCCGATAAGAAAGCTCACTGTGAACTGTGCTACAGTGAAATGTAATACGTACAATTTACATGTAACCCATTGAAACGTGGCGGCATTTTTTTATAATAATACAATAATAAAGTTTCAATTGGCGATTCGTTAATATAGAAACAACGTACGCGTTTTTTTTGTGGTTACTTCTTGTAAATGTTGTAAATAATAATTACTTATAGTTCGGTGTATTTGGCTACCCTTTTTATATACCTACTTACGGTAATTGATGCAGTATTTCTTTTCACATATTATTAGCTTGTGCTTTGTAATGTAAATGTTTTGATCATAGAACAAGTCAAACTTCATTTTCCAAATAGTCATATAGTGACATGACCCGGCTCACGGCTAGCTCAATAATGCTACCGGGCCGTCACTGAGGAGACTAGTGATGAACTAGGAGGGTGGATCTCCTTTGTAGTATCACAACTTTTGAATTCCCAAATAAAACTCTCAGCTGGTGTGGTACCGAATTTATTCAGGTTCTAGAGTTCACGGTTTCACAATAAAGTTAACTGTCATTGTTCCCGTAATTAAATCTCATTAAAGTATCAGTAAACCATTTATTTGTTCACTATAGGATCTCTGTGAAATCTTTCACAAGTTTCCAAAAAGTCACACCTAACTCGGAGAATGTATACGCAGATATTCTTTGAATATTTTTATTTCACGAAATATTTTCCCGTAAGAAAAAATATAAATTATTCTTTAGTCACATAGTATTGGGTTTATAAAAAGAATAAAATTTATTTTATTGTTGTTTATAAAATTTATTTATGTTCACAGTATGTTTACAAATATTTATTTGTGTTTACAAACTTGTTTACAAAAGGTTTGTTAATGTTTACAATTTTATTTACTAAAGTTTGTTTTTATAATTATGTTTACTTAATAAAGTTTCAAAAATTTATTTTATAATTCCGAAATGATTTGTAAAATTTATTATTACAAACTGAGTTTATTAATTTGTTTTTATAAAACAAATCCGATCACGTAATTTATTCCGATTACGTCACCTCGTATGATGCGTAATAAAAAAATAAAATTACTCCGCAGATACGTGGTATTCGCGCCCCGATTTAGCGGCATACGTCACTACCGACAGATACGTGGTATTCGCGTTACGTTTCGCCCGCCGAAGGGGACTTATTTGTACGTATGTATCGCGAATGTACTGAGAACCATGTCCCACAAGCTCGCAGTGAGGACTGCTGCTTGCTGAAGATCGCTGGTGAAGAGTGTAGAAACTAATGAATTTACGGAAAAAGATGTCACCTTTTATACCCTCTGGATAGAGGTTTAACAGGAAACAGTCCGTAAGGGATAGCAGATCTATATCTCTCTCTCTCACGGGATAAATTTACGTATATCTCCCGTTCCTGACAACTTTCTAATAGAGATATCTTCTACTTTAGTCGGGTTAAATTTACTCTACTTTATTTCCGCAAAATTAAGACTCAATAGGGGTGTTTTAATCACCCTCTAGAACATGTCTCACAAATGCGCAGTTACGATGACGTAAGCAAAATAGTTGATTTTATATGATTTTTCGTGTTCAAACGAAGGGGAAAGTTTTTAGCTTTCCAACGAGGTATCGGAATAGGTATTCGTGTACTAGATAAGGGGATGGCAGCCTTTAAATTTAAAACTTCAAAACGAAAGGTTGACACCCACGTGCTGGTCCTTTCCACCACTCTTGGCCTTTTTAGGCCAATAGAATTTTACTAGGTTTTAATAAAACTGTTTGGTCCCGCAGAAACTTTCTCATTCGATATTTACTTTTCGGACGAACATTATTACGTGAAAATACTATAATATTATACTTAACATTTCCACTTAAGTATATAAATGCTTAATTCTAACAAAATGTTAATCGTGAGCAGTTACTAACTTATTTAATTTCGCATGGTAACTTTTACATAGTAATTTGAATGTAACCTTGAATCTATTTTTACTTTTCTTTACTTTTAGATTTCTTTTAAAGTTCAAGGTTGCGTGATAATTCGTATTTTTAGTTGCGATTTTTGATTCTTTTATTACTTAGGATGCGATTAAGATTTATTACTGTTTATGGGTAGAAACCCATCTATACCAGAATCTCAAGTTTTTCCAATTATTACTTTTATAATATTTATAATAGTTAGCGAGTTATAGCATTAACAAAATCTATAATTATAATTACGCGTCTATAGATATAGTTACGCGTTTACAGTATTTTTATAACGATAGTTAGCTTCTATCTGGTATCGATAAAATTAGTATTAAAATTCTTTATTCACAATTATACAGTATATAAATTTATAAATATTAAATTTTCTTTTTCAATTTTCATACATTTCCATTATTTCTATAAAAGTTATTCAAGCATGTACTTGCTAAATTTTACGTAAACAATCTCTCCCATAACTTATTTTCTAAGTTTAATGGAGATTTCCCGGAAATTTGTATTCAAAATACATCGCGCTGAATTTACGCGACGTGACATTTCGAGGGCTGTGGTCACAGTGTTCCAATTACACTTCAGCAGTCTCGATTTTCTGAGGCGAGATTTTTACGTAAAATTTTTATTACATTTACAAAGAAAAGGTTAACAACGTACATTTTACTTCCTATTACTAAACGATTACGCTACTGGTTACCTGTTCAAGGTCTCTTTCGACCATTTATTCCCTGCTTCTTCCATAGTTTAGAACCATGGGACTTATATATCCTGTTTGTACCTTGTCGTGAGGTTGTCGCACGGCTATTGAGAAGTAGAATTGACTACAAGGCTAGATTTGTATAGTTATGTCGTTAAACCATACTCTGCCACAAACACTAACTGAAGGTCGGCGTTTCTGTTCGTGTCAATAGGTATGTATGTAGTGCATAAATAATGAAATGATACTATCCATTTATAATGTATGTTTCAGGGCTTATCTCGGCATTATAAATGTAATAATCTATGGAATTGACTGTATGAATCTAAAATTGAATTGCTTATGTACCGTTTGTGTTAGACGCAAAATGTTGCTGCAAATGATGCGAAATGACGTGCTGTTAATTAAAGACGTTAGTTATAATAGTTATATTTCTACTTGGCATCTCCTATCACCTAGAAAAGGTTAACGTCAATGTCAAAAATTAAATATATATTAATTAAATACAATAATTAACCAGTACCTAATGCATATCAGATTAAATAAAGCCTAAATCGTTTATTGTTGACATTTTTCAGTATAATATACTATGTATTGTACAATATAAGTTATATTGATACGTTAATTTTAAAATAACCAGTCCGATGGCTACACTTGGTGAATCTTTCACCTGTTTTTTGTCACGTCATGTTATGTGTCTTTAGATTGGAATTAATTTAATACGATTCCGATTTGAAAATTAGCAATCGTGGAGAGTGGATTCAAATACCTGTTTTCAAGTAAACACGCGAAGTTTTTAAAACATCAGATAATATCTCGTTATACTTTTAATCTAATGAATTCCGCTAAGGATAAATGTTCAATTCAACAGATGAATCCATTTGATTAATTAATGTAAACTAGCTGTATGAAATATGTAGGTCCATATTTTATGAATTTAAATACCAACCTAATGTGTTTATTATTACTCCATGTAAAAAAGAAATATATATATATATTTCGACACGTGTTTCGCATTTAACGTTTAGTTTATGTAATACTATAATATTAATTAACCGTTTCTTTTATTCAACGAGTAATTTACAAGATTTAAGAATATACCATTCTAATTATTGAACATACATAATTTTGAAAACACTCATGAGAAAATATAGGAAATAGAAAAAATCTCTTTTGAAAAAAGTAAGACATCCGACAGGAATCGAACCTGCGTCTCTTGGGTATCGCGTCCTGTGCATTACCACTATGCTACGACTGCAATGCTTAATTGCGATAAATTTTAATAACTGCTCATAAGCGCTCTCCCAATTGAGTTACGGTAACTCAATTTGGAGAGCGCTTATGAGCAGTTATTAAAAAGGTCAATGGCTAAATTTATCGCAATTAAGCATGGCAGTCTTAGCATAGTGGTAATGCACAGGTTGCGATGCCCAAGATCACAGCTTCGATTCTTGCCGGGTGTCTTACTTTTTTCAAAAAAGATTTTTTCTAATGCTATATTTTCTCACGAGTGTTTTCAAAATCATGTATGTTTAATATTATAATACTTGTATATTGTCAATACTGAAAGTTAGAGGTTAGTTACAATTGAGTAGAGAGGGTGGGATATTTTTTTGAGAAAATCGTGAGGAGTGGATAAGAATTATATTTTCAAATGATTTAAATTTGTGTAAAGTTTAGTAAAGTCAATTGTTGAGCAGATAGAGCGTTTTTCCGGTATTTTTCTAGAATTTTACTAATACGTATATTCTTCTTAATTTTTTCAAATTACGTAAATTACGCTGCCCGTGTGATAGTGTTATGAAAAATGTTATTAACGCCCCTATACCGCGCAAGAGTAGCCTTCTGCTCATAAAAAATATCGCCTATGGCAGTATTTTTACTCCACGCTATTTTTACAAAATTGAATTTCTTCTAGATCATATCCATTACGTTAAAGTGGTGCTCCCACATCTTTTATTCCCGGGGTAGATTCGAACTCTCCGGCGCTGTTAGATGCACTATATACCACTATCATTTCAAAATGCACCTGTCTTATTTGATGAGCCTCTTAGTCTTTTCCACTGCATTAAACAGTTTGTATACAAACGCGAGGAAATGTTTGCACCACCATTATGACGAAACAAATGATTAATCGTAACAACCATAATATTATATCATGGTTTTAGAAATTACCTTACTTACCTCATTAAGGATCAAAGTAAATACATAAGTAAGTAAATAACTTTCTATTCGTGGTGAAAATTGGGAGGACAATAATTATTGCGTTCAAGTATCTTGGTTCGGATGTATATTCTACTTGCTTGAAGGTGTGTTTTTTGGACGTTGTTTCATTAGTTTTAAAAATAGGGTCTACTTAGTTCACTCTGTGTAGGCCGTAGGTATTGCAATAGCGAATGAATATATGAGTACCGGTATTTCGGTATTTCTTATATATACCGGTATTAATACCAATATTCGCCAAAACATAAGAAAAAAAGAAGTACCTATCAATAGTTATACTTATAAAAATCTATTTAAAACACTATTTTATAGTAACCTAAAGTACCTACCTACATATATTATGTTAACCTTTATAAGTATCTATAGATCACAATATTTCAAAAACTGTTAATTTTTACAAATTCCGGGTACGGGAAAATCTTTCTCAAATTCAACGTTGGGTCAATAGTTATAAAATAATTGGTAATATTTGCCAGGAATGTTTTCTTTTCCCCTATAATTACTATGTTAATTCATCGCGACAATTCTATAAGTATATTTGAGGGATTTTTTTTATTTTTATTTAATTTTTGTTCGTTTTAGTCAATCTATTTGCGTTCTTGCAGTATTAATCTTATACATTAAATTTAATAAGCATACAATCTAAGTATGTATCTATTAAGTAATAAAAAAATAACACTACATTAATTTTCGAAAAACATAAACGCGTATTCTTTCTTAATACCGAAAAAACCGGTATTTTGGTATCGATACATAATTGAATACCGGTTGTGAAATACCGGTTTTGCAATCCTTAACTCGGATTACGCGTAGGTATGTAATTTTCACTTTTTCATTTAATTTAAATGTTGTTACTTAACACTTATTTTCTTTAAGGCTTTGAATTGTTTTGTCATTTTCACTGTATGTAAATGAAATAAATTTGAATGTGTATTTAAAAATCAGGTCATGTGTCTCAGAGCTTAGGAAAAATAGTGAAATCACATTTACCTTAGGATTTAGAATATCACTGCAATATTGGTATACTCAGAAAAGTCTATTAAGGTCGTACTTAATATTAAAATAAGATAGTAAATGTAATAAAAAATAATTAATGATATAATTTTACGTGTAACTAAGACAGTGGCAAATGTGTATTATTGTAATATACAAAAATAATTTTCTTAAAACAATTACCTAGTCGACAATATGCTACACATTGCTTACAAGCCTTACAAGCGTACTGTTTTCCAGCTGTTGCATACATTTTGTGTTGATTGACGTAATATCAGAGTATGTACCATGTATTTTCATATATTGTGCTTTTTCAGAACTCATACGCTAATTAATTAATGTCAATAAACCTCTTATACTTGGGCGAAGAGTATACAATTCTAAATGAAATATAAACTATAAAATAAAATCATATTACATTTTTTTTGCATTTATATAAGTACTCACTTCATAGTCTCGTTGTTATCTATTTAACCCCTTACGCATATAACTTTGACGTTAAATCAAACATTAGTCTAAACTAAATAGCATGCATAGTATTGCAGGTACAAATTAATATCATATTTTTTATATTAATGACACATTTCCCTCGGTTCATTGTCTCGTCCCGCACCTCTTGCTATACAATAACTGTAGCACGTAGATACTTTGTAGCAACGCAGCAAGGTGATTGAGGTTTGGTGAAACTGTGTCACAAATATGCAAAGTGTCGGATTGTCGGGCCGCTTCCTAAGATTAGATGAAGATATCGATACGTAAAGCTTAAAGCTCTCGGCATAAGAAATTAAAACAGTAATCGTAAACTTTTATTAGTTCTATATCATCATAACATAGCTGTAAGTATATTGTAAAATATGAAATAATATTATGTCATTTTATTGGAATCATAACCATTAAAAAAACGGTGTGTTTACGCGCGTTAGAAGCTATACTTCTTTGGCGTCACAAAACAAAAACAAAACTTGTGATAAACTATATTCTTTGACTAGCTCTTAATTATCTTGTTAAATTACACACTCAAGAAAAAGGACCGCTTATTGGAACGCCGTTGGTTTATTTATATACACTTTAACTTATATTACTAAATTATATAATGGTTTCTCGTTGTTTTTATTTTTAAAGTCCCAACTGTCTGACGTTTAATAATTTGTTTACGTAAGGATTTGCAAATGGCCGACAATAATAAATTCGCTGCCTAGGCAACGGAACAATTCTAAACCTATAATAGTATTATACTGTATAATCATCATGATTGCAGTATCATACTGTGGCGTAAAGGTAGTGCGTTCGGCTGATAACCGAACAATCGGTGGTTCGAATCCAATCGAGTGCGTTTTTTTTCGTGTGAAAAAATAAATTATGTGTTACATGTCACGCGCCAAAAATACACTCTGATCTGATTTCCCAAACGCGCCAAAAGAAGTGTAACTTCAAAAAGTTGTATCATTGATGACTTTTAAACGTGTTGTGTTTGAGTAGCATTATGTTTATATGGATAAAGACGAGAATGCTGACTCATAGAAAGTAGAGCATCGCCTTCAACTATGTTTTATAAAGAAGTTATCTAGATAATTTATCAAGCGAGCTATCTCTTATCCATATGGTATAAATTTCCCTCAATTCTATTCTCCCTGATAAATAGCAGTAGCTACGCAATTCACCATTACGCCTTCGTAGGGAATCCCCTGCGTTGATTTTACCCATGGGCATTATTTTTAGCTGGTAAGAGAATGAAAATGAGGATGCATGGGTTTCCCCGTTACCCTGAACATTTATTCGCCAAGCTATGCTGCTGAATGTACTTAGTACGTACGAGGGTACGTACGTCACTACTAACTATGAGTGAAATAGAGAACGTAGTAGGATATGCCCTGTATATGCGCTTTTACTTTTAGGATACAGGGGAAAAAAGGAGTCGCGAAAATGTATCCTAACAAAAATGAAAAGTGGAAAAGTTGTGACGCACGAGTTTGAAGCCGAATTGTGTATGCCTATTGGCGCATATAATATAATGTAAAGATATTGATATATTATATAACAGCGTTTGACATTCAGATTTAATCGTGGAGCCGTCTTATTCTTCGATATAATATTATTATAATTAATATTTATAATATAAATAATAATAATAATATATAATTAATATAATATAAAAGACAATAAGAAGTCTTGGTTTAGAGTTTAAATAACTTTTAATTTGAAAGCTGCCTTGTATAATATGTATACATACCTTCTAAGTAAAAAGATAATGTTTTACCATTCATGAAATAATGTTAGTTATAGTATAGGATTGTTTTAAAATTATTACAAGTAAGAGATCAATAAACCTAAGTTTAAATTAGTTGAGAGTATTAGGTATCAGGATTCATTTTTGAAAAATATATTTACATGTCTAGAGCCGCACCAAGTCTATTTGCTCATCGTTTCGTAGTGTGTAGGTAGCTACGAGCAGTAGTACACAGTGCATAGGCATACAATGTCATGCAGGTTCTGAAAAACATTTACAAATGCAGTTTGATATACAAACTGTGCTGTAAAAGCGACACCACCAAAACGTACCATTTAAAAAAATGTCTATCCTTTTTAAGGCTTTTTCCGAACCTTTAATTTTAAATTGCGTACCCTCATTTAGGAAACGCTGTAATACAGAAATTCATTCTATGTGTAGGTACTAGGTACAGTGACATAGCCCACCGATGGGATCCATTCCCTATGGTATTATGTTTCACACTATCTTTGAGTTATATTTAAAGACCGTTTCCTCGTTTGTGTCAATTTAACCAAAGTTGGAATATTCCATTCTAATGGATCTTCCACTCTTCTTTTTCACTTTGCGTCTCCCAATGCTCATATGTCTTTACGTATTTCACCAAGCCACCGAATTCTTGGTCTTACCGTAGTCAATTATGTTTCGCTAATAGTGATTTTTCCATTTATTTGTCAGTTAAAATTTGTTTCCGTACGTGGATTTATATTAGATATATTAAATTTATATTATATAATATAGTACGTGGACATTATATTAGATATATTAAAATTCCGTCTTAATTTAAACCACCGCACTATTATTAACTTGATTCGTATATCAAAGAGTTACTTCAGTAACTACCACATTCTCTCGCACAAAACGCTATGCTACGTCAATAATATTATATCTATCGATGATCCCTAATGTTTTTTGTTTCTCTCTTTTTTTAACATACATTTTTTAACTACGAACTCTTTAACGTAAACAATTTGATGGGGTGTCGTTTATATACGAGAAGTCTGAAATTTCCTCCATTATAATTGGTTGGGCCATTTATGTTCCCATTCCACTCCCTATCTCCTCACCCACCTCCTAATCCCCAGTTTTATTGTTACCAGACAATCAATAAGCAATTACGGGTCATGAGAGACGGTGTTACAGAGAACATTCAGTTGCATCTCGATAGCGGGCGTGAGCGGGCTTCTAATAGCTTTCCGTCGTTAAGTGATTGACTCAATAAATACAGACTCATTCAGAATCTATCATCATCATTCATACACCCTCACATATAATCCATAAAACTGACACAAAGTGCGTGAGTGTGCGAACCGGGTGACCCAAAGCAACAATGCCGCACGAGTGACAGTTGAAACCAGACCACGGAGCCATCAAACATCATCACAAAGGTCACTGTCTGGCATTCTGTTCCATCGCCCCCACCCCTAGATCCGACCTCCTCATCGTCCCTAAAAATAATCACAGTCCACTTAAAAAGCTCAACCAATAATAATATGTGTAAGTGTCAGGTGCAGTAAATTTAAAATTTAAAAAATCACATCTGTTATCTGTGATTCAAACCGATGACTGCCATTGCAAACAATATTCACTTCATCGTTTGGTGGCCCTATTCGCCCATCTCTCTCCGGTGCCTCGGCGGGTATTCCTTCGGTGTTTCATTTTGTAAAGTTTTTTTATTTTATTAGGTACGCTTCCCCACCGTACAAAATGGTTACAAATAGTCCGCTAGTTTTTCACGTTAACTAAGTAAGTAATTCTCTTCAAACGTGCCTTCATTATCATCAGGATAAAAACAGCTGATATCAGTTAATCTTTCGCATTATAAATGTTACCCTTTCCATGAAGAATTTTACAATATTCTTTACCATCCAAGACTCTGACGGCCACTCTGCTATAACTTTCATGTTCCCTCCAACGTCACGTGGTGTTGTATGACGCTGTCTATTGCGCGTTTAACCTATTATAGTATCGAACATACATAATTTTGAAAATATAAATATATATTATAACCAATAGAATAAATCTTTTTGAAAAAAGTAAGACATTCCGCAGGAAATTCTGCTAACTAGCAGGAAATCTATTGGTTATAATATATTTTCTTATATGTGTTTTCAAAATTATATATGTTCAATAATTTGAATGTTACATTCTTAAATCTTGTGAATTATTTGTTGAATAAAAAAATAGTTATTTGAATATTATAGGTAGTATCGTTAGGATAAAGATTTTTGTATGAATGTATTGTATGGGTTATGAGTATGATTGTTCATTTTTCTTAATCTATCGGTATCCACGTCCACTCATTAGATGGATAAAATGGACACCATGACAGTTTTTACGCAGAAAACGGTATGGGAGTCGTCCATTTTGAAAAAAATATCCGTAATATAGTAATTTATTATCGAGCGACAAGCTCCTGATTTGGATAGTGATTTTATAACGTTTTTTTTTTAATTTTGAGCAGAAAAACATTATTATTAAGAGCATTTTTTGAGAAGAAAAACTAAAAAAACCTCATAACCCAAGATTGTGGAGGTTTTTTTTTAAAATTTATTTTCTGAAATACTGAATGAACTGAAAATCGAAAAATCGCAAGAAGATCTACCAAATAAGGCGTTTGGTGTTAATATTTTATGTGATGCTACCCAAGAAGTTCACAAGTTCATTCAATGTGGCCCAGTAGAGTCAAAAGGTTGGATACCAATGATTGATTCCAGTGGTCGGCTTACAACTAAAATTCTAATGGATTTAAGTGTTGCACTATTCCATTTGGGTACTCGTTTGACTACTACTACTAGTAGACTGAATACTAGTTTGAGTTACTCAAATGGAGTAGTACAAAACTTAAATCAATTATAATTTAAATTCAAATTCCATCAAGTATCTTCGGTCGATAGTATTCATATTATGATACTAAAATGTGTATTTAACATAATATTCTGAACGGTCGTCAACATACAATATTATATGTTGACTTATATATATATATATTATATACAATTCAATGACCAAGTTCCTATTGAATTCCGAACTTTTACAGCTAGTGTATAAACAAATCTTCAGTTGGCAAAAAAGGTAAAAAACAACATGTACCTACTTACAAAGCTACTTACATTCCTCGTCGTTTTTATAGAAGAAAAGCTCGTCTAATCTGGAATCACAGAGATCATCCAAACAAAAATATACTGCCTCCGATAAACTTTTTTGAAGTTCCTCGCCTGTCTGGAAAAGGGGAGAGTGGGGGCAATCGGACTAGTGTCCGTTTGAATTATAAGTTTAGTATTGTGAAAAATGTCACGCCGAACCAGATTGGACGTAATCGTTATTTAGTGACCCGAAAGTTCGCCCCCGTGTAAGATTTCAGTGTTACTCTATTTTTGGTATTATTTCTACAGGATATTTCAAAAAAACAATTACAGTCGAACTTGGTTATTACGATCATGGAAATAGCGAGAACTCAGTTGTAATGAGGAAACATTCGTTGACATTTTAGTTTATGATTTTTTCCATACATTAATTCACCTTTATAACGAGCTACTTCTCGGGTATACCGAGCAAAACTGTTAATGTGCCGATCATTTAAAAACAACAATAAATTTCCACCCTAAGCAATAAAATCCGACCGGGTAGTTAACTAGACCGATGCCACCGGAATCGGATTACGTTTATGACACTAGCGTTGTCCATAATGAGATGTTGTGCGGAGCGATCCAGATACTGAGATAGTTACAGACCGGGAACTTATGTTCGAGTGATCTGTCCAACGAATTAATCCGTTATTTATTGACGTACCTACTCACAATCAAAATAATATCTTGAAAAGAATATTTAGGAAATAATTATTGTAATTGAGTCAGCTTTACTATATGAAGTTTGTGTCATCGGATATAGCTAACTATATGGAAAAATGGATATCATGGAAACAATCTACAGTAAGCTATTGACTGAGTTTACAATAATTGGATACTCCGGGAAGTTGATATTATTAGAGAATTTGTAATTCCGGTAATATATTTAATATTGCCGATCAATATGCTGAAATGAATTGACATGTTTACCGCCATAAATACAATTATTTTATCCTAATATGTAATGAGTATAAGTATGTGTATTGGCAATAAGAACTTGTGTTACCTACTTACGTATTACGTGTTATTTACCTACATTTTTGGAGGCCTTCGAAAATAAGTCATAACTGGCATTTGGTGGTAAAATAAGCTGTGTTAGCTGCAACCAATGACATTAATATGGACGAAGCATCAGGAAAAAAAATGACACTCACTTTTTTGTCGGGTCTGCCAAATGGCATAATCTGTTCTAACGCCATTACAATAAAGGTGATATTGCTATAAATTCCCGATGCTTTTTGTCGGGTCTGCCGAATGGTTCGGTTCGGACGGGTTCGCTCAAATGAACATTGACACTAGAAAAACTGTTCTAACGCCATTACAATAAAGGTGATATTGCTATAAATTTCCGATGCGTTATATCGCATAATGGAAATTGCGTGACGTCTACCTATACATGTGCGAATTTACTTGCTAGCTACTGTATTGAATGCGTTGTCCATTAATGATATGATTGGCTGCAACATCTTTAATATTAAGTTTTATTTCTGTTATGTACAAAAGAAGCTTTAAGATTTGTACTCGATTAACTGCTGAAGTCGAGGTTGGCCGAATTACGGGAAGGCCGGCTGTAAGTACCAAACCATGCTACGAGTATCATAAGGTGCACCAGGAACAGCGATTACTCGTCACTTGAATCTTTAATCTCGATCTTTTGATACAGTGCCATAAAATAGTATCGTTATGATGTTCCAAAAATATATAGTTTTTTACGTACGTCAAAATTATATTAATTAACAAACATTTTTTACCTTTAGAAAAAACATCGAAAAAAATCTTTGATCGAGTGGGATATAAACCCACATCTACCGCATGCTGGACAAGTGTTTTACAAATTAAACTATTTGCCTCAATAAGGCTGAGATTAAGGAAAAGATAGCGTTTATAATAATATTGGTAAATCTTACATAGCATTTATATTACAGCCTGTATCTATCTCCAATATCGCTTTTTCGTTCCTTAACTTCGTTAAATGTATTTTGATGTTTCTCATAAATAACTTTTTTGGAACAGGTAACAAGCACAATCTAAATCAAATTAGTAAACTTTTTACCTTCGATTACTTCCGAAAAATAAGGATCCAAACATAAACAAATTACGAATTAAATGCGCGAACCTTGTTTCTCGGCTTTATAATATTTACATGCCTCGAATTTTTGCTGTTTAATAGGTAAAAAAATAAATTTATCTTATAAGTGACCGATTCGTATTTGATGTTTTGTTTTGTACCATGCGATTTCGTATCATATGTATGGCTATCTCTGACCACTCTGCAAGATTGGGCCAATTTTATGCAATTTTCTCGATTTCTTAACAAATGTAGTCCCAAATTCGTCCATGGCCTGGTCACATAAACTTTCCTTTTCATGAATCCCCATAGACAAAATCTCGAGCTGCTATTTTGGGTGATCTTGGTGGCCAGTGCATGTCACCAAAATGTAGAATTGATCAAATTGTGAACAAGTCTTTTGAATGTTTTATTCTTTGTTTCGTGGTGTGCGAAATGATACCATCCTGTTGAAACCGCTATCTAAGTACTACCATATTGGTGACCAAAAATTTTCCAATCATTTTTTGTCACATATGCAATTGACTCATCTGGCCCAATTTTTTGCCGCCGAATTTAGGAAATTCCATTCCGGTTCAAACACGGAGTTTTTTTAAGTTTTCCTTACCCAAAGATTTTTTTATGTGACTGCATTATTGCTATCACGTATTAAAGATAACGTAAATCTGCTATACGAGGCACGATTCTAGAGTAAATACCTAGAATAACCTTCAATCCTACAGTGAATAATACCTTTTTTCAATTAAGCCATCTTCTCTCTTTCGATTGCCGACACAAAGCTGCATAGGTTGTGTTATTTACTTTGTTTTTCCGGCCCGTGTTAGCGCTAAGTGAGATCCGGTTCCAGAAAAATGTGCTTATTTACATTTTGAGTTGGGGTAGTAATAGAGCAGGCATTCGCTCGTGGTTTGGAAGCATCTCACCCTTCGGAAAATGTCCCGAACTTGTGCTACACTAATGTAGTACTTTACTGTCATATTATATCTAAAAGGTTTCTCGTGATTTTTTGAGAGCTTTTCAAATTCTATTGATTTAAAAATGATACATAGTTTTACTTTGTATTGATAAAACCGTACATACTAAAATAAGGTCTTACATGTATGCCCTTCCTCCTTTTATTTATTTATAGAAATTATGTTAACATGTAAGTATTTTCCATCATCACAAATTCATCTCATAACCAGCTTCAATCATTTCTAGAGTAATAATCATATTTATGTCTAGCATATACGTGTTTTGGATAAATTATTGTGTTTCAACTATCGGTTATCTGTACAATCGGTCAAAAGTGAAATTTTGATGCAATTATTATCTCTACTAATATTTTGCTATGACAGCACCAAAACGTCCACGAGACACTCGAATTCAGTTATATTGAGAAAACACAAATGATATGTTGAAATGAATTATGTATAATTACAAATCTTAATATTGCCCCCCTGTATTATTTTTGACATGTTATATATAAATAATTACAAGATAAAAAGAACTTTTTATATACAACGTTTTTAAATTTTCTGTTGAATCATATAAACTTAACTTGACTAACTTAAACGATCAAAAAGAATTGTACTTGATAGAAATAATACTGAAATGTCATTTTGACATTCATATTGATTTCCATAGTAACACACGTATATATTAATAATTTAGTTGCTATGACCCCAGACCCCTAGCAACCAATAATAGTGGATTGGATTACGGATTTCTTCCGAAATAACATTTCATTCAAAATAGAATTAACTAAAAATGAATTCAATTCTACTTAAAGATGGCTAAAAGTATTAAAAAATGCACTAGCATCGTGTTCTGATATATTCTAAAAGTTTCAAATGTCTAGCTAGTCGGGAAGTTAGTTAAAAATCGATTGCAAGATTTTTACCGGATAAACAACCACCGGACAAATAAGAATACGACGTAATAAAAACGTTGTAATAAAATACCTCAGAAACATACATAAAAAAAAAAGTTGTGTACCAAGTTTGACATTGTCCTTCTTCTAAAATCACCGCTTGCACGGTCAATTACTGTTCTGCTAACGCGACCTGTTTAATATTGAGATTGTTGTAAGGATTTGCTGTGTAAGTATAACGAAACAGAAATTCGAGTTTCGCTTAAGGGGGGACATGCTCGTCGTAGGTCAAAATTGAGTTTTTATTGTATTTTCAAACCATGATCCTGGACACTCCTTAAATGTTGTAGATAATCTATTTATATAATTTTGAAGCCTTATTATCCTTTATATTTATTTTAAACATTTGATGACTGCATAAAGTATTTTTGTTACATAAAATAGTATTCTTTTAAACCTCTCGCTCTAATGTTTTAGAATATAGTCATATTTCGGTAAATGAATGTGCAGTGGTGTTAAGATTTTTTACATTTATTAATTTTTAATCGCATTTATAAAACCATTAGTATAATTTATGACGAGATCATTTTAGTAAAATATTTACGATAAAAAATTATATTGATAATCTCTGTGATCCCAAATTTGACAAGAATTAGGCATTTTATTATTCAAAAAATCGGCAAGATTAACACATTTGAAGATGATTCTAAAGATACTTATTATAAGCTATGTCTTTGACCATTCAAGTGTGATAAACATCTTATAAATAATGATAGCTTAACCACTGGGGAATGCCAAAAGAAATGGCGTATTTCAAAAAAACACTACCTTATTCTTAGGTCAATAATTATTATAAAGCAAGCAAGCATTACGTGCCAGGTGCGTCTTCAGCGTCCAAAGTATTAATTAACAAGGTATCGATAGATATTCAAAAGGATGAGCGTAAAGGTAAAGGACAACGCAAAATTAACGTAAATTAAATAATATACACGAGTCTTTAAATATGTGAGGCTCTAGGATTACTACTGTATCCGATAATTTATTATTCTCTATGCATATGTCTTTGAGACGCAGTGTCTTAATGCGTTGTGCAGCATCATTGGGAAGATTTTACAGACCCGGAATATGCTGTTATTACTCTCTGAGCACAGGTTTGCGCGCCACGCTAAATATTTACCGCAGGAATTCGTTTTGGAGCGTGTGGCATCTGCACACAGCCCTCGGCAACAGTGGCCGTTTGACTAGTGGTCCGCAATTTGACTGTGTGCAGAAACATAGTTAATAATTGCGGAACCCCTGAAAAAGCAGATATATTCTTATACATGAAACAAACATTAACCATCTATATTTTCTGTGCTAGGTAATTTGTATGAAAACACTTGTACGAAGAAAAATTGTTTAATTCCGTTAGGAAGTCGTTCATCGTTTGATCTCGACAATAAAACGCGACAATTTCCATTTAGATGAAAATAAAAAATAAAGTATAAAATATAAAGTTGTAGATAATTTATTGTACTTCACTGTAATCATTTAGTATTTAGTTATTCCGAATCAGGTACGCGAGTCAGGATCCCCTCCAGGAACGAAACAAATTAAAAATGATATAAATGAATATAGTATTACTTCTCCTTTTGATGAAGACCTCGTGACTGAGGATTGTGACATAGATGATTTGGCTGTCGTGCAGCCTTCTCAAAGGGTTGTTCCCAATCCTTTTTGCATTATACGACACGTATGGCCTGTGTCAGGGGAAGACCCGTAGGAGTCGTGGCACTCGATGGCAATCTGGGGCATCCAATATGTGCTTAAATATTTGCACGCGGCATGTTTAAAAGACAAGACACCGCGGATGACCCAAATGGACACTAACGATCCAAATAAATATAACTGTAAAGCCACGCATATTCGATAACCATTTTTACATGCGACATATCGTACATACACATAGTTATAACTACAGTCCATGTCTTCATCGCTATACTCAAAGTGTTTGTCTATGAGGAATGTACCCAGAAAAGTGCGGGATCCATGGTTGAAGCGACGAGAAGCTATAAAGAGTAGGCGGGCTAAATGCGGAATTCAGCGGCACCTTCTAAATTTTGTGAACCTTGCCCCCTACCACCGCATTAAAAAAATAATACGATTTTTTTTTTTTAAATGGAGCCTCCATAACATTTTTCTGTGTGCGCGCCTGTTCTGGATGCTTCTGCTAAATTAACGTATATAACATGTGGGTACTAATCTTGTACCTCATATCCTGAAGAACGTCGGATGTTCTACATACTATGTTATTAATACCATCGACCGACGGTACTTAACGAATTTGAATTTAAATTCTAATGGATTTAAGTTTTGTACTATTACATTTAAGTGGAATGGTATTCTCTCAAATAGAATAGTACAAAACCATTACATCCATTAGAATTCTACATATAGATTATACATGTTGTACTTCGTAAAACTTGAATTGTCATAGAGGCATACTTAAGTAATAGTTCATCAATCGGTATATGGAAATCTATGTATATAATATGAATTATCACCATAATCACAAGTGCGTACATTTTAATATACATGATAGAAACGTTGTTCCCACTCACATAAAACATGTTTAAATAATATAATTTATATAAGTTCAAGGTTTACGACAGCTGAATTATTTCCATATCGTTAAACCTGCAGAGACAGTGTGTGCATGAAAGGAATGCGTCAAGTGCCCGTACATCCCCTCCCGCCATTCATACTTCTGCATACACTTTCAGGGGTAGGGAATATTATCGTATATTAGATTATTATATTTTCATGTTTATATTTTACACATCCCATATTATGTTTGTTATAAATAGTGGATCATATATTCAGGGAGGCCACTTATCTTCTCCGAAATTTGAAATAATATTTAATTGAAAATTCATAACTTGGGTAAGTTTAAAAAATCCTTAACCCAATTTTAGCCCAAGCTGGTGGCGTTTGAATACACGTATTTCGCTCGCTGGTAGAGTACTTTAACCAATTAAGCTATACGCACCGGCTGTTTGAATCCTAGTTGGTTCAAGTTTTTTTTAGGATTTTTCTGATAATATGTGTCTGAGGCTATTCCAAGTACGTATTTTCAATGCGAAATGCCACATTCTTAAATCTTGTGTAGGTACATATATTAGATATTGGAATTAAATAAATTAAATTGAATATAATTCAATATTTAGTACTTTTTCGAATTTATTATTATTTGTGTAAAGCGTTCTCTGGCGTGTGAAATTATAAAAAATAAAAATGACGAATAACTAATTCATAATACAATTAAAAATCTTTAAGCACCGGTTTCGTGTGGTTAGAATGTTAGATATACACTTCCAACTGAAAATGCTATCTTAATCGGTACTGGTCGATATTTAATATTATCTTGATGTGTGTTGACCTGTATGTCCCTGACCACCATCTTAGAAATAGAGAGCATCGGTTGTTTATTCTCCCAATATGCAGAACCAACCTGCCACTGGTAATGCCAATTGGGAGGGCGATAACTATGTTCAACCAAATTGCTTCGAGTGTTGATATATTCCACTTGCGTGAGGTGAGTTTAGGTGGACGCTATTTTATAAATTCTTAAAATAGGGCCTCCTTAGCAAACTCGGTGTACTTCTTTGAACTTCTATAGATGTATAATTGTATTGTCACTGGTTTTGTATGTTTATATTAAGTATGTTCTCTTTTTATATTTTAATTTTTATCGATTTTATTTTTTTCCCCTTTATAATAATGTTTCATGTCATGTTGTGAACGTCTTAAGCTTATAATTTGTAATGTCCTCAATATGCAAAAAATAAATAAATACATTGAAAATTGAGACTAAAACTCACGCATATTCTGCCAGGTCTTCATCCAGGTATGTGCAAATCCGTTTCTCTTTTGTGAGTTCAAATCCAACGCAGTCCACCCTTTCGTTCCATGATTTATTGTAATTTTTGAGGTTTTTCAAAATTATTTTTTTTTCATGTTGTTTGATTATTGTTCAACGTTCAATTATTGCATTTTTTAATGATCTCTGCGATAATTTTGTTTTTGTCGCAATCATTAAAATCTTTGTTAATACTGTTTTAACTCATGTAGTTTTTGTCAAATTGAAAATGCATTTTACAACCACCCTTTTTAGTTTAACTGGTTAAAAAAATTGAGTACTTTCTTAAAAAAAAATCACTGGCACTCAAACGGCCGCCATAAAATCCTATTTAAATAAATCACTCCAACAAACCCGTCGCGCTGATGCCCGGCCTACGTCATTGCATTTTTTCTATGCAAATTTGAAGCCGTTAAATAATTATAATCGGGGAGCGCAGTCGCTGTATGATATTTTGCCGCATTTGTCTGAATGGCTGTAAATTTTTGAGTGCATCGCAAACTGCGTCCAGTGAACTGGGGGAGGCTTTCATTGCGCCCCTCATGCTTCAACGTCGTTAATTGGGACGCATTTCATTATTTGCGATTGACTCCAGTGGCGTACCCAAAAATACTCTCGACTTTATCTACCACACTGGAAAATTCTAAACATACTTTCTCTCGTTTAATTGGCGATGGAATTCATTTATTAACTTTTCAGTAGCATAGTTATAGTTAAAGGTAAGTATGGGTAAAATCCCATTCTGTCAAATTAAGAAATGTATGTTTTTGAGATGGTCCAAAAATTATTTATTTTCAATAAAAATAATTTTCTTAAATCTCCTGTAAGTATATTCATTTTCAAATAAAAAATAATTTTAACACTATCGACCGAGGGTACTCGATGGAATTTGAATTTAAATTCTAATGGATTTGATTAACTTAATAGTTGATATTGTGATAACAGGTATTTAAATACTGGGAATTGCAATCCCTTGCTGGTTTTTCAATATCGGATTCTTGGGATTAGTTTTCTAGTCCTGATCCTGAGTTACCGGCATAACATAATGATATATTCTCAAAAAGTGGACGTGTTTTTATATATGGCATTCAGTCAATGAAAAATATTTATTTATTATTCTTAAAAATTATGTGTCATTATATTTTTTTTACGAAGATCATACATGGGCATCCACAGAGTGGACGTTGTATTAACAGTTTTTTTACAAGAAATGGATGTTAGCCATTTGCTCAACCTATTAAGTCTATACTCTGGGTCCAAACACATCGAAAAACAACATGTATTTTTTTTCGCCAGATCCGGGATTCGAACCCGGGACCCACCACATTATAGGGCGATACGTTAACCGCTCGGTTATTGACACTATTAGACAAATATATTGCATTTTCTTTCAGGTGGAACCATCTGTGATTTCCCTTTAAAAAATCACTGAAGCAAGTTACATTATGACGTAAATGCTATATTTTTATACCAAGGATGAGTACTTCTCACTGAGGAGTTTGTATGAAAATTAGTAGTCCTATAAAAATGCTCTGTTTCAGTTGTTTAAGCTCAATTAAAATTAAATCAATTGTGTTATATTATGATTGTGTAGGATTTTGTTGCCTGTATTCTTCTTCGGCCATATCCGCCCCTTGGTTGGAGCATATGGACTCCACGCGGCGCCTTCAAGAATCCCTGTCGCTCGCCAGTCTTCTTGGTTCGTTCCAGGTCAAACCAGCATCCCATAGCTCCGCCGTATACACTATATAGATAGTATTTAGCGACCTTCCAGGACGCCGGAATCCGGTCGGGGAGAAGGACAGGCAAGCCAGGTTGAGGTTCTCTTCTGGCATCCGCAGCACGTGGCCGAGCCAGGTCCAACATCGCCTCTTCACTCTCAGCATGATGAGGGGCTGCTTGGTGCGTTCTCTTCGAAGCTAAGTATACGGTTGCTCTGTGCCTACGTAAGGTGTCATGATTCGCTACCGTAACGCAGCACATCTGTATAATCGTCTACCGATTAGATGAATGTAATGATAGCCATTCTATATTTATTATAATTTAAAATAAAAAAACTTTAATTTTTGCTTAGAACATTTATTTATATGATAACACATGTACAATCTACTGTTACGAAATCAGTTCAGTGACTGTGCGAATCACGCTGTATGCCTTTTTAATGACATTGGTTCTCAAACTGTGTCACATCAATATTTTTACAGACAGTCTATTTAATTTTAAACATCTCGAGATCACTAAATCTGGCAGAATAATGTGTATTAACATTTATTATTATTGATATTTTAGTGTGATATAACATATTAATTAAATTGCAATTTTAAAATACCCCATATTAGGTCATTAAAATGTAAATGGCTCTAAAGTTTTAGATATAAAAATCATATTTTTGCAAATGAATTATGATAGAATAAGATATTCGTAATATACTAGTAATGTATTTATTATAAAACACAGTAAGTACGAGTATTTTATAATTCATTCATATTATAGTGTAAATATGTACGGTTTTATCCGATTTGAAATATGTTTGATCAGCAATATATATTTATATAAAGATTTAAGTACTTGTTTTTTTATGTTCAAAAGGTATGCAATATCTATTAACCCGTTGGAAACATAGATTACAGAGTATAAACGCAATAATTTAAAATTACTAATAAACGCAATGAAAAATGCTTTGTGATCGTCATGTTGGCTATACCTAGTCTATCGTATTTTAATTTAATTGAGTGATATTTATTTTTCAATTCTGAGAGATTTAGTGATCGTTTATTGAAAGGAAATGATACATCAACAAATTAACTTTAAAGTTAGTTTAAACATTTCATCTTATTTCTTTACAACTAACAGAAAATATTTATTATACATCAATTTACTAAACTGATTATTTAATGTTAATAATTTGACATTATATCTAAGTGTGCCCAAAATAGTTTTAATATTAATTCATTTATAATATTAAATATTGAGTGAAATTTTCTATGAAGTTCAACTATACATCATTGAAGGGTTATATTCCTAAATGTACTAAACTCGTTATTCCGTATTTTTTTAAAAACAGTATTTTGGTTCCATCATAATTATGTGTATATAATAAAAATAATATTAAGCAGTATATTGAAATGACAATAAAAATGATTCTAATGTTGATTTCTTTGAGTCCATGGTGTATTAAATTTTGGAATGAATCTATTTTTTACCATACATTTTGAGGAAAAAAATCATAGAATGCCATTAAACTAAAAAGATTTAAAATTATAATTAACCGAATTATATGTGATACCATAATATGTACCTACCTAGATGTCAACACACTACTACAATATTAAAATTATAACTTGAACATTTATCATGTTGGGGTCAGAACATTTTGAAATGACACTCTTCAATTGATCATAGTTGCAATAAATTAAAACAATATTCCAGTTTTTTTATTATTATAAAATCGAATTGGCGTTTTGAAAGAACATCTGTATTAATTTCAAATCTGATCAACAAAAAATATAATTATATTAATGTCTACTTATGATAATGTATACGTACATCAATTTTATTCATCATAATAATATTATAAATTATGGCCTTAACACTAAATTTGGTGTTATTTTTTTTTACACAAATAATTGCACTACTTACTCATAATTATTTAGTGTCATTAAAATAATATATCTAACTGTAATATATATTATATAATATCCTATATGTTCAAACGTATACTATTAATTAATAATAAATTAACAGAATTACATATTATAATATGATATTTTACAACAAATTGACAAAAAATGTTTTTTTTTTAAGTAATCTTTTAATTCAAATCTATTCGTTATCCATTTTAGGCCTTTATCTATCAGTTGTAATGTATCATTACGTAATATACACAAATACATTAGGCACAATTTATTATTTTTGAATATGTACATTCATGCGTAGACATCTCTACGGATGCTTACATATGTCTACGCTCCGTAGCTCTCGCGTAGAACTATTGTTTTAAAACAAGAGTTTTCTTTATTCATTCGTTTAACTATCATTTAAGCTTTCTTTTTCATCATATTATTGCGTCTGTCTGGAATTTATGTAATTTTTCACAGTTTTTTCACAGTTGTCCAAGTACATAGTTTTATTGTGTACATTTTATGACACGATAATTTTGATAATGGTTTGACAACAGAAATACTTGCAGACGAAACATGTTTGTGGTACTTAATAATATAAATAATATCGCTGTACGACGACGTAGGAGTTAGTAGAGTCGCCTATGAAG
The DNA here is from genome assembly GCF_057557595.1 of Rhyacophila brunnea. Taxonomy (NCBI): domain Eukaryota; kingdom Metazoa; phylum Arthropoda; class Insecta; order Trichoptera; family Rhyacophilidae; genus Rhyacophila; species Rhyacophila brunnea. The sequence continues at coordinate 7,956,758 of NW_028232816.1, read as the reverse complement.
CTGTGGGCGCCGGATCGAATCTTCAACATGCATTAAATATATTATCTTGTATGTGTTTAATTCAGAGAAATAACTTTGGACAAAAATATCTAATAGCCATTCAAAGTGGAAAAAAGTGTGTTTTTGATATTTTAATATTATATGTAAATGAAATATGAAGTGGAATTTACGAATTAAATTATATCACAAAAAATAATATACTAATAGTTTTATTGACAGGAGAACTGTTGTTTCTTTAAATATCAAACAGGTAGTAGGTACATTTAAGTTTTCAGTTGTGTATTTATACTAAAATCAATACAATACAATACAGCATTTCCCAAAATAGTTTCGTCACTCTGAGCGACTATGTTGTTTCAGTAAGCACACCTAATCAGAAAAAAATATACTCAGTTATAAATATAAAAAATAATTATAGTTATTTTCTAAATATTTTGTGGGAAATGCGAAAGTATTTTTATATTCCATAAATTATATCTTTCTCACGCACTTGGTCTCACTGCACGGAATATCAGTGTTGCCCAACATAATAGTGTGAGTAATACCCACTGACATTTTTAAATAACCAATTGTCTACAATTATTATTCTGTTTTGTAATATTTTATTTTTATTCGATTGATATTTCGTTTATAACCGGTTTTCTTGTGTCACGACAAAATCGATTTGGACCCAACGCCTTCCTCAATTATTGAATTTACGTGAACCAACTGAAAATAAATAAAAATACATTTTTTTGATAACACAAAATATCGCGTACGTACTCTTTATTTGAGTATTTTTGTTATCGCACGCTCTATTTATATTTCTCGTAACAAACCATTCATTTAAATATTATCATAACACCTCCATGACAGCATGAAAGCGTTATTGTCTGTTTGAAAAGTTGCTCTCTCGATACTGCGACTGTTTACACACTTAGGCATACATTTCTTTACATTTTTGTCGTTTTTTTAATTTAAAAAAATCTCAATAATATATACATTGTGCTTACTATTGATTCCACGATTTATTCCGTAGGTTCGACAGATAAATAATAAACACAATATGAAGTAATACAATAGTTATATTAATAATTATTGTTTGAATACTAGAACCGCATATCTTTACCTGCAAATGTATTATTTTCAAAAAGTATTTTTTGAGATATCGAAAATCGATATGAAATTTCATTAAGTTGGTACCAATAGTGTTAATGTAGTGCAAATGTCATAAATATTGGTCCAGTAGTATTTTTTAAGCTATAACTGAACAAACGAACAGACATACAGAAAATACATTTAAATTATGAGTACCTATAGGTATATTATATAGGTATTTAAGACAAATTATTGACTAGCAATGATCGTATTTAATATGTTATGTTTAGTAACTTTCGAAAACAGTTTATTATTGATTTATCATACCATAGTAATCAAGTGCTATGACTGTAATTAAAATTACATATTTTGTTATACCCAAAGTCAGTTCAATATTATTTTATTTGAGATATAGTGAGCTATCTTGCAATTTAGTTCAATTTTAAACACAATTATTTATACTTTATTATTTCCATATTTTGTTTCCTCGTGGAAGTGCTAATTAACTGATACCAATATGAAAATTAAAAAAATAGTCCACTTCCCACACAATTTTCCCAGCCGTATTAATAAGACTGCACTCTTTGACATCAAGTAAAAACAACTTTGATTCTGAGAAATCCATCTGAACTTTGAAATTGGAATCAGTGACACCGTATAATATATAAAAGGGTTCAGTTACGTAACGACACGTATTTTGTGTGTGTGTTTTTTTTCATAAATGAAGTCTGAAGTTTTTAGTTAAAGAAATATTTTTTTAATGTCATTTGATAACTTACTTTCAGCTCTCACATAAGAATTTTTAATCTTACTTGTTTGTGACATAAACATTGTTTATCGTCTATAAACAAGATTAAATAAAAATAATATTTATACATTTTCAATGTGGTATTTCTTATGTGTCAATATTGCTGCTTCATAGGAGGGCAGAGCTTCGTCGGTTTCACTTCTGCCGAGTACATTTTCTTCGTTATTTGCCAGTACATCCTGATGATTAACAGAATGTTCTCCTGATGAATCGGCTTCTTCTTCGGATAATCGAGATGAAGACTGAAAAATAAAGATGCATTCTTTTAGCTCGTGTATTTTCTATGTTAACAATATTGCCATTATTATTATTATTCAAATTTAAGAAAACGCATCCTTCCATCATTCTCGATGATTGATATTTAGGTCATTTAAAAATTACTTATATTTTTCAATTCTTATATTATAATTCCATTTAAGCAACTTCTTGTACTTGCTAATAATTTTTAATTAACTATTTCTATTTAATTAACTAATTAACTAGTTTGGGGCGTTTACCCGTTGGAGATGCCGGGTTCGATTCCCGACCGGTTGGCTTACTTTTTTCAAAAAAGTTTTTTCTATTGGTTGTGATATACTCTCTCAGTTAGTGTTCTTCTAAATAATATAATGTTCAATAATCAGAATGATATATTCTTAAATCTTGTGAATTATTCGTTTGAATAAAAGAAATAGTTAATTAAAAATTATTAGCAAGTACAAGAAGTTGCTTAAAAAATATTGGAGAAATTCCTAGACGTCGGTTAGTAATCGTTGTAATAGTAAAATAACTACCTACTTTGATTTAATAAACAAAAATCGATTGCCGAAGTAACATGATTTCGAAGAGCGCTGAGTGGTAGGTATTTAATAGCCAATAGCTTAAATATTTGTCGTCATTAGTATGTCTTCCGTAGCATAATGGCTGAATGCGACTAGTTTGGGGCGTTTACCCGTTGGAGATGCCGGGTTCGATTCCCGACCGGTTGGCTTACTTTTTTCAAAAAAGTTTTTTCTATTGGTTGTGATATACTCTCTCAGTTAGTGTTCTTCTAAATAATATAATGTTCAATAATCAGAATGATATATTCTTAAATCTTGTGAATTATTCGTTTGAATAAAAGAAATAGTTAATTAATGGATTTAAGTTTTGTACTATTCCATTTGAGTCGTTTTTTGCGACTTTTTTATTGACTTAATAAGTAGGTGATAACGTTTTACCTACTCTATTGTATTGATTTGTTATATAAGTTGTATGTTGTTATTATATTACTGTATTCGTTATCAGTGTATATTTGAATTCTTTTGAGTATAGGTACATAGTGCCTGAAGATGCTAAAATTCGAAACCCGGGTCGCAAAAACAACTCAAATGGAATAGTATAAAATTTAAATCCATTAGAATTTAAATTAAAATTCCATCAAGTACCTTCGGTCAATAGTATTAATATTATAATTAATAGCAATGTATCTATTTTCTGTTACAATCTAGTGAATAATTATCAAAGCAGTGACTGTTTTCTACAAAAAGATAAACGGTTATTTGAGAGGTTATAAGGGAATACTAACTAAGTTATCAGCTTTTCAGAACATGGATCCAACCAGTTGAATAAAGAGGTGACAATCATTTCTCGTAGAAAGTCGTTGATGGAAATGCTGAAGTACTTTCGCAGAATGCGGCTAAGACCTAAATTTGAAGAAAATGATAAAAAAACAGCATAACAAATTGTATTACCTCAGATGCATCTGTCGTGGGGGAAAATTCTCCTTTTACTATGTCATCATTTTGATACTGTCTTATTTCGTCTTCTTCACATGCTGCACTTGTGCTGCAATCGATGCCATCTTCAAACCTTCTTTGAGGACTGTAAAACTCTTCACCATCTGCTTTAGAATTCTCAAAAAATTCATTTCGTTCTGCACATTCTATCGTGAATAGAACTTCTCTTTTTTGTGATGCACCTCTAATATTATCTTCTTTTTCTTCCATATTGTTGTTTTCTTTTTTCTTTCCTAATTGCTTACTGCAGTCTATAGGGTAATGTATCTTTATAACATCATTTGGATCCAAATTTTTATGGACGTTATTTTTTCTATCGTTAATGCACAATTTCAGTGCCTCCATATCTGACATAGAGTCGCTGGTGATCATGATGCTGCAGAGCTCTTCAGGTCCAAAGGATTCGTGTAAGGAGTACCGGTGGAGTTTTTCGTTGTCTTCCACGAAATCATCGTCTATCCCGAAGTGTCGGAGCTTGTCGTTTCTGCTCACCACTGAGTCGTAGGCCGGTGGTGGGCCTGGAGTCGGTGGTCTTCGATATGGAGGCAGATACCCTCCAGAATCAAAGCACTGGAAAGAAAACAAACATTTTTTATTAATTTGAACGTCTTTAATCAAATTAAATTTGCTACATATTTGTACTTTTGTACTTATAAATACCAAGTGACAGTCCACCTGTAAACATTGTCAGTCATCTGTCAAACTATTATGGGAGTATCTTAACAGTTGTTTTCTTCACGGCCCGATTAAAATAAACAATTCTTTTATTTTCGTGTTAGTTTATTTTTCAAATTTAGAATTTGCGTTTATGTTAACGTGTATCTTTCACCTTATCCCATTCAATTCTCCTCATTCATGCGTTACAGATAAATTATGACAACATAAATATCGCTACCTGAAATCAACAGTGGGATAAATCAAAAATACTAGTTTCGAGGTGCTTGAACTTTAATGTTTGTATCATACAAATGAAATAGTTAACTATATGATTATTTTGTTTTTTTTTTCTACGGTTTATAATATAATATGATAATGGTAAGATTATTAATTATTCAACATTATTAATATTGCCTATCTAAGTTATCATACGGTTGCTTTGAAGATACAGGACATCTTTAATAAACGCAATATTGGCATTTGAATTTTTTTTTTTTTTTTTTAACTTTAATGATTCATTATGTTATGTAGGTATAGCTTTCAGTAATCAATTGTCATACGTTTCTCAAAATCGACTTTTTTCACTCTATCTCAATGTTCACTTTCAGGTAGTCATATATATTATATAAGGCAACTAGGGGTAGGTAGTCCCAATCCAGGGGTATTATTTTGGCGTTGCTCTGTCATGTGGTATTTATTTTTGTACTCATCTAAGACCTAACTCTGTCTTTCATTCAAATCACCAAAAACCTATAGGTAGGTAGGTATATGTACAGTAGTTTTCACATAATTTCAAGTGCAATACGAAATTACATTTATAGAGAATAATTTGTGTTTTTTTCTGATATGTACCTACTGGCTTAACTCCTATTAAGATAGTGTTATGATACCACCATTATATAGAAGCATTTGAAGCCAGGACCATTTGTGTATTACCGACCAGAGAGATATTTAGTGCTTACATAATAATATAATAACATTAGCCACGATAACGGGTCAAAACACTGTATTTTCATCTTCTAATGGTCACTTTTTGTGGTAGAATTATTGATAGATAATTTATTACATACAATAAAAGCTGTATCAAATTAATCTTGTCGTGGTTTCTGTGTCAATATATTACACATTAGAAAATGAAATGTTCCACATTGCAATGGATATGTAGGGAATAAATTTTACATTGACTTACAAGAGCTTTTAAGAAGAGACTGTAAAAGCTCTTTTATTTGATTCTGATTTAATTAAAAAGTGTTAAGTTGATTTTTAAACATATTTTGAAAAACTGTACAACATGAGATGCACTTTCCGATATTCTTGATTCCATGACCGGCATACCTACGCTTAAAACTGCGTTAGTATCTTCATAAATTCATATGTTGTGAGTAGGTAATCCAATCCCGAGCCAAAATTCTGATCCCGGGATTTCGGGATTACAATTTGACAATCCCGGGATTGGCATTTTTTTCCATTGTTAATATAAAATTTTTATATTTACAAATAACATTGATAAAATCGGTAAAAAATAGTATAATTTATACTATTTAAGACATTTATTGTTAATATTGTATACGTTCAATCTTGGAAATACATACGTTTAATGGAGTAAATAATATTGTAATATAAATAATAATGTGAATTTAATATGAGATTGCTGTTTCTGATAGTAAATACATAATGAATGGATTAGCGAGATTTAAAATAGTAAAGCAAATAATCATGGCGTACTTAAGGCCTTCCCGCTTCATAAATTTATAAATAATTATTTCATAAAATTAGCCAAATATGAAACTGCCGTAAAACGTATGATATCATTCATGGTGGAATTACTTTGTTAAAAGTGCAAAGCATTGTTTTTTTCCAATCTTTCTCATTTTTAATAATTTATATATATACCTACACATGGGTATAAATCAAACTTCATTCAAACTCAGTTTATTTCTAATGTAGCTATTTTTTATTAAAAGTATTTTTTCTGTTATATTTTCGCTTTTATTTTATTTTCCATAAAAATTGATAAAAAAATCAATCCCGAAATCCCGGGATTATGTTTATCAATCCCGGGATTCATAGGTATCGAAAATAGCTCGGGATCCCGGGATTGGAATCCCTAGTTGTGAGGGAGGTTTGATTCATTACCTATAATGACATATTAATAGTACAAGAGACATTCACTGTTTAGTTATAAGTCATCTTAAGCTGGGTACTCATAGAGAGTTGTAACTGTAACCGTTCCAGATACTGTAACCAACTTTAGATGCGAACTAATTATTTATGAGGCTTGCGTAGTAATTATTTGGCGTACACACTAGTTACTGTATCTGCAACAGTCACAGTTACGGCTTGCGAGTACCTGACTTGTATAGTATTTGGGTAAAAAACCATCAATCATTATTGATTTAGAGATTCGCTGTCACATACTCTGACATTTTTTTTTATACTAATGTTGGTATGATGTTGTGATTATGAGATAGACGATAATTTTATTGTGATAAGTAATATTTTTTTTTTTTTTTTTAAATTAAACCATATATTATGTAAATAAAAGCTCATTTTTCGTATTCTCCTGTGTGGTCGTTTAAGGTGAAGCCTTTACTGAGCCGTTTTTAAAGAAGCACCTAGCGGAAAAATAAGAAGCTTGCAATTCAAACAATGCAAAAAAGACTGAGTAAAAGCTTCACCTTAACGTCACTGTTATGGGTGATGGTATCCACTAACCAAAAGAACAGTAAATGCATCGAAAAGTAATTGTTTAATTTTAACTGTATTATTTTTTGGTATCCGCCTAGCATACGCATGTTTAAGTACAGGTTTTCATATTTAATTATACTTGATAATACAAATTTAAGGTAAACACAATATAATGTACAAAATTTTGTGAAACATTACATAAAATATAAATAGGGTTTAAATTTAAAAAAAAAGTTCATATGGGGACTAATAAATCACTAAATATCGAAGAATTCTTAGCTCATTGATATCATCATTAATGCGGACTTTTATTTGCTCATTATGTCGGTATTAAACGTGTAAATTAACTAAAGGTATAGCATAATATAATTATAATATTCAATTATGAATTAATTCAAAATACACCAACTTATCATATTTAGTTGACTTGACCAATATGTAACAAATTGTATTGTGACTTGCACTTGTATGTCGAGTTTAAAGTCTCTGGCCACACAGGAAACATACGAAAAGGCTGTTGACAATTTGAATAAAGTCTACGCAAAGTTAACGTAAGGCAAGTAAAACATTCTGCCGAGTAAGTTCGAACACATCATTATTTATGGTACCGCATTATTAGGTAGGGCGTAACTAACTATGTTGCTTAGTACGTCTGTAGTTACTTACATACGTGTTTTATTACGGAAAAATCAATCGTATAATTTATTTGATTTATCTTTACTGAGGATTATTTCCTTTTGTTGCTACCCTCCTTGCGATAAATCACGAATAAATAAAAGAAAGGTATGAATAAAAATGAATAACTGCCTTTGTCTCACAATAACATCTCTTTGTGTCTGTATTTTTGTTTACATCTAAACTTTTTTCATTTATATTCATTCTATAAAAGAAATACTTACTAATTTGAACATACAAAATATTCAGAATCGTTTCACTAAGTTATTAATTTGATTTATTGTTTTGTTCGTCCAAATAAACTTTTGCATATTATATTATTTGATCATTGGCATACTAATCAAAATGTTTTCTACTTGATCCGATCAAGTGAATTTGGGGTGATGATGATGATGCTGAGGAATAATGAGGGATGAGTGATATGAAGAACAAAGTATGAAGTCTGGTAGTTTGTATTTTGATTGCGAGATTTATTTTCGAATTTCCAAGTACTATAACATAGGTACAAGAGTACACAATATAATAATACACGATAAAAACGAGAGAGATAATATTTAACCCGAGGCGCGGTGACACAGAGTGGCATTTCCATTCAATCATGACTATTTTTTGAATAATGCTGACACTGAATAGCTTATAAATTTCGGTCAACCAACTTTATTGCATATACCGAATGCGTATTAAATATAATAAATATTAATTGAGTAAAGTTCTTATGTGTAAGTAGTAACTAGATGAAATGAAATGAAATGCACGTAATACACTGTAATATTTTCGCCGTCAGCGTTTCTCATCGAGTAAGCGTTAATTGATACCGCTGACGGCCTGTGAAGATGTACATTATAATAATCCAATAATATTTTGACAATGCATGGTTTCCACAGGACTCGTTCCCACATGAATATACGGTAATACATATTTTCTTTTACTTCAATAATCAATCTTGACACCTTTGAATCTTCCTCTTGAATGTATCAATCAATCAGTTCGGTGGTTATCATTACACGCCATCACTGTACATATGACAGTTTTATAGATACAAACGTCAACAAATTATATTTTTTCCGACCATGTCCGATCCTAATAGGATCATATTATGGGCCTCCACAGAATAGAGGTTTTGTTTTAACAGATTTGTTTTTACGAGAAATGGATGTCAGCCACTTGCTCAACCTATTAGGTCCATACTCTGACTCACACACAAATTGAAAAAACAATACGTGTACTTGCCAAACCCAGGATTCGAACCTGGGACCCACGGTGTTATAGTCCAACGCTTAAGCCGCTCGGCCACCGTGGGTGGAAAAATTATAACAAATTATATAGTAAAGTTTAATTATTTTTTATATGTCATTTATTATTCATCTAATTTAATAATATATCACGTAATCACATCATACAAAAATTAGTATAGCGAAGGAAACCAACGTTGTTCCAATATTAATCCAGATTGCCCTTTAATCGAAAGTGTCGACAGGTTTTAAATGTGTGGAATTCCCAGTTGTAACTTGGTTTAAATCAAAAGCTCAAAAACGCATGCAATCTGACAGCCTGCTTTACGATAGCGAGTCATATTCGAGTGTGCGGTGTGACTTTGAGATATACGAGAGTTGATCATGATGCAATGTAATGTTTTCTGACTCGTTCACGTGCTACTTATACGTAGTGGCTTGCCTCGTATTTAACTCGACCATATTCGTTACCATCACTATGGTCCACCTAAAGATCGTGGGTGGACAAAAGTGAGCCAAGATGACAACATAATTTTACTAATAATGTACACAATTGTATTATAACTATTATTATTTATTAAGTAGTGACATATTATAATTATTAGTATGCATGTATAATGTAGATTGGTGCATTTGAATAGAGTCGCATATTAATAATCACGCTACCGGGTGAACCGAAGTTATTTTGAGTGGAAAGCTTTGCAATGGATACTCACCATGTGAAACTGTAGACGTCCGTTTTTAATTACATTATACGCTCCAGCGATTCTCAAAAGTTTTAGATTGCATTCCTCCTGGTATATCTGTATATTGGCATATCAACCCATCGCAAAGGCTTGCATGTTAGTTTACTACTTACTTAATAAGCTAAATAATGAAGTAACCGGGCTAATAAAAAATAAACAATAAATAGATTATGCTAAAGTACATAATAGTTGCGCATGGGCGAGTGTTTAAATTTTCTATCTTGTACCTATATCATCAATGGCATTATGCAGTATGTAAAATATATGTTATTGGATACATCTAGTCATAAAATAGTCATTTCCGTTACAAGTAATTTTATTTTACCAGTATTCTTCGCAAATCATTCTCCTAAACTGTTAAACCATCCTATTAATCTATAGATTTATACTTTACAACAGTAAAACATCAATACGCAGCAGTCGTGTACAAAGGACGAAATAAATCTGTTTTCACCTTAGACTATAGATACATCTAGACGCCACCCATTGCATTGCTAAATGAAGCGGCGTGCCGTGCGTTTGGTTTGTGGGCGAGCGAACGCATTCGTACACAAATGTTTGAGACCATAGACCATTTCGCTAGTGCTCGCCCAAAGTGCTCGCACTAGACGCTCAGAATTAAAATATATTTTTCTATTTTTTTTTACGTCATAGAGTATTTTTAAGCGGTCAAAATGCAACCATTAGGTAAAGATATCCATAAATTAAGTTATTTTAAAGAAACACTAGGTCACTGATATTAAAATATATAATAATATACAAATAAATTATCACGAACATATATCAACTTACCTATGAAACGTAATTCCATCTTCTTGCTTATCAGTACGGTTACCATATTTTAATATAACACACAGAACCACCTTTTCTACTTAATTAACTAAAAATATTTACCACTGACTTTATGTTTAACACAAAAATATCAATTTTAGCAACACGTGCTCGCAGGTTATCGACGCTTAGCTATGCAACAAACTAAGATTTGGCGGCGACACCACAGCAAATCATTTCACACATCTGTAAACCTTTTATCTTACTCTAGCGCGTGTCGCAGAGATTATAAGGGTGCCGAATACTTTCTCACTCGCACTTATGCATCGTTTTTGTTCAGGCCTTGGTTTTCACAATATTCATGCTGAGAGGTAACGTCTTATGTTTTGATATTTATCATTGGTTATCGCTAGATCGCTTAATAAATATCTGTCACTAAGATTTTCTAAAGAACTGCTGAATTATCAAAATTGATAAACGAAAAACTAGACTATTTTTGTAATTCGCAATGTTTGAGTGACGTTGTTGCAATTTGTTTGCGATTTGCGGAAACGTCATTAGTACGGCCTCATCCCTCTCTACAAACGGTTATAAGTTATAACACTATACAGATGTTACTTTCGTTATGACTTGTTCATCACGATATATATTATTATGTAGCCACGATGTCCCCTATATAATTGTAGTTGCTATGGCCTAAGTGTAATATTAGATTTTGATTAGAAGGTCGATTTTCAGTTTGCTCTGATGCTGTTTTTTTCAAATACCTACCGTATTATTGTGATGACCAATATGGGTGATGTTTTCATCCGTTTAATTATCGCATGCGTGATATACCTACAAGTTTTCTTACACTGTATTTCACTGCGAAATCTAATATAGCCATAGTGTCAATGATGTCAACGAATAATGATGAAATTACTCTATAATATAAATGGGGTATATATTATATTCGCACGATCAAATAGATTGTTTTCACACAGTGCCGACAACATTTAAAAACATGAAATTCACATCGGAAAAGGATGGTTTCACAAATGATCGACAACTGTCAAATGGTAGATTTTCACCATGTAAAGAAATAATTCTCACTTGTCGATTATAAACACTCAAAAATGATTAGGTATATCGACGGAAAATATATTTTGCCCTTCTTAGCGGTTAAATTAATTAAAGAAATATGTTGCCATGAATATACTTAAGTAATAGTGTTTTAGATGTAATAGTAAGTATATACAACTATGAACAAACTAATTTAATAAGAAATGATCAATTTGATGAAAGGTTATAATTATTATATAGATAGAGCATAAATGATATTTTCTATGTCTTCAAAAATATATAATTAATCTATATTCTCTTATATTCGATTTTATTAATATGAGTCTATTAAAGCGACAATTTCTACAGTAATATATTTTATTTACGCCCACGGTGGCCGCGTGGCTTAAGCATTGGACTATCATGCCGTGGGTCCCAGGTTCGAATCCTTGGTCTGGCAAGTACACATGTTGTTTTTCAATTTGTGTGTGAGTCAGGGTATGGACCTAATAGGTTGAGCAAGTGGTTGACATCCATTTCTCGTAAAAACAAAATCTGTTAATACAAACCTCTACTATGTGGAGGCCCATATATTATTATATCCTATTAGGATCGGACATGGTCGAAAAAAACAATATTTGACAGATCTAAAATATTATTATGACTTCTCGCGCAATGTCGTGACCATAGCCACGGGTAAGGATTATTTTGCTTGGTGAAATATTGTTTCGCTTCGTGAATTTCCTCCTTTTTCTATGTGATCTGTTGTCAAAACTAACTTTAATTATATTGTTGAAATGTGATACGGTACTTTTGTTTGTTATTGTTTAGTTTATGTGAAAACTATTTTCTGTGAAATGTTTGAATATTTTTTGAGTACGGCGATGTGCGATTAAGTCCCACCTATATAAAAAGATAAGCTAAATGCTGCCGCGTTAATAAGCACGTTCGCCTGTTTTCCGTATACAAAAAACCTTGAAATTTTGACCACAATGTGCGTACGCTTTTATAATTCGGGGGCGGTCCAGTCCTAAAAAATATGAAAATATATCAAATGGTTCTCAAAGCATATTTCCAATTAAAATCGATGCCGTACTTCAAGAATTCCAGGTTTTGAGTTAATGATGCCATTATATGAACCTATGAAGATATTTTATTTTTTATTCAGTAAAGAAGTAGGTAAGTCATTTTTTAATAATTGATTCTGAGATAATTTTTTTGTTTAATTCCGTTGCGTGAATGTTATGTGTTGATTCCTTATTGAACTGTAAAATTCCACTCAGCATTGCTAAATTATATTAGATTAAATCAAAATGATCACATTTCACTTAAGAAATTAATTTAATTAATTTAAATTATAATTTGTGCAACATTAAAAATGTCATTATCGTTGATGTTTTTTGAGTTGTTTCCGTATTGAAATACGGTAACGTTATGCGGTTTTACCCGAAAATCATAGATAAATATTCTATAATATCTGACAGTGGATTTTAACATGATGCAAATAATGTACATTGCTGTTTAGCTAATGGGTAGTGACAGTTCTATGAATAATTGATTATGATTGATGTTCCATATATTATATGAAAAACGTGAAAATATATCGATTGGTAGATATATACGTCGAGTTTTTTTAGCGGAATTGAGTCATTATACACAAAATGCACTCGTTTATATCATTCCTTTATGTTTCAAAAATATTGTGTCAAAAAGGGTACCTATTTGAAAAGTTATTATCTTATTCAAATACGTTATTAAGTTATTATAATGTATGTATTTCATGTTCGATTTTCAGTCGTTTAATTTAATTTAAACATACAACACTGGACACAGGTACAAAATATGATACAACAATCCGCCAATATATCTATACTCATAATACAATTTTAATGTATGTCTGTCTGTTTCGGTTATAACTCAAAATCTATTGAACCGATATTAATGAAACTTAAGTTATAACCTACATTGTTGCTGTCAAATTAGGTGATTTTTATCTCGATTCTCGATATCTCAAAACAAAATTATACGTTTGCATAATGCGCTTGGCGTGCCTTTAGGCTGCAAATCTGTGTTGGGATTTTATTTTCACACATTAAGTTGGAAACCAATGGGACAAGAACTTAATTAACTACTGTCTTACTATCTGTCTTAGATGGGAGGTGGCATCGAACATCTGGTAGCTAATGGGGTGGTCGCGATGTACAGAAGAGCTAGGGTTCGACTCCTTACGTGGTGTAAATGTCGATAGAGTGGGGAAGATGTGGGATCTCGATTCCTTAGGTGGTGTTGACCTGTGGTGAACGAGGACTTCGTGAGGGCAGAGGGGGGCCGGGCCGGTGGCTCGGACCTTCGACGACAATTTTCGAGCGAAAATTAGTTAAAAGAAGCTTTTGAAGAAAGCTCTCGTGCCGGTCCCAGAGAATTCTACGTTGACGCGGCGTTGTATTACTGCGGAAACTTTTTCTGGCGTATTTTCGACACACGCGTTTATTTTAACTATTTCTGACACACCTTGTCCGTTTATGAGTCTGCGACACGCTAAATTTAATTTTAAGTTTTTTTGTAAGGGCTCATAGCGTGTCAGCAACAATAATAGGAGATGTCGTGCGGTGAAAAGCGGGTGCCTAAAAATCAACCAATTAATTATAATAATCCATCTATGGCTTCATTGTTTAAACTAGTTTACTTTTTCATCGCAGATGAAGCCGTGGGCGATCGCTAGCGTATAACAAGACTAGAGATATAGAGACCTAGAGATGTAGAGATGTTTTACCTCTGCACGAATTACTCTGCCATAAACAATCTGCACACACGGCATGACGTAAGGGCGTGTTAATGTCATGCAAACATTTCCAACTGCCTTTATGTCAGACATTTAATGATGTACGTCGAGCCATCTTTCAGACTTAACCCTTTCACCGCCTCGCAGCGCAATCCGCCGAACATGCTCGCTGAGCTCTGTGTGCGGATGACGTCTCGCTGCGTTGTGCCAGCGGCTTTTATTAGGCGATTGTCTATTGTGGTGCCATTAAACGATGAACAAACAAACGTTTACATTGTTTACAATGTCATGGGTAATGGCTATTCTCCCAGCCGCTTATCAATTTCCCCTTTTAGTTCAATCGTGTTCTAATAGCACTTGGTTATTTTGCAAGTTATGTATTTGAAATAAGTATATTATTCATAAATGTGTGCATAGATAGTTTTTAGATCTACTTAAATAAAAAAGCTAGTGGGACTATTCCAAAAATAAATTTGCAGAAATCCTATCCCATCTGCGAATCAAGTTAAATAATATTATAAAGATAGCAGATGTTCCTTATACTCAGTACATAGTTAAAACTCTCGCCTTTTAAGAGAAAAATGTGTGTCCGAATCCCACTTGTTTCAAGATTGTTTCTAGGAAGTTTCCAATATGTTTGTTTTTGAGGTTATTACAAATACTGTGTTTTCAACAAAAAATACTATTGAACATACATAATTTTGAAAGCACTTCTTAGAAAATATATAATAACCAATAAAAGAAATCTTTTTTATTGAAAAAAGCAAGACACCCTGGAGGAATCGAACCAGCATCTCTCGGGTTTCATACTTCCGACAGTATTAAGAGCCATTAGTTAAAATTTCTCCAATTAAGTATAACGCCTATAGCACAGTGGTCTATGTGCAGCATTTTGCAGTGCGGTGCGTCCAGCGTGCATACTGTGTACACTTGTTTAACATGCACCGCCGCTCCGCAAAACGCTGCAACTGAGACCTTCCTGTTTTAACACTTTAATCTTAACACTTACCTACAGTTTTCTGTAGACCGTTATCACGCTGAAGAATATCGGTGGAAACAAGTAACAAGTAAATAACGGTATACATGTACAAAATAACAGAATACCATATATTATATTTGTTACCAGGTAACAGGCCTAGGAAGCACCCAGACAAAATGTGGACACGACTGTATCCACAAACCGTCGTTTTTGAAAAAGGGCGAATTAACCAAAATGCTATTTTACAGGAGGATTTTTAATTTTTGACATTTATTTGTTAATTACCTGTGGATGATTATAAATGTCGATTATAAAAGTTTATAACAAAGATTAGAAAGATTACTGCCCTTACAATAGGCATTACAATATAATATTTTAAAATGCCTAATATGTCACATTCACTTTTTATTCGTAATACTAAGTGGGCCTTTACAGTGATTATCTTTTGTAAGTACTTTCCAGTGGAGGTACAAATTCGCCGTTTTTACACAACAAAGCTAGTGAGGTACATATTGTTTTTTCATTAAAATCTAGATTTCGCCAAAATGGTTGATTCGCCCTTTTTACAAAATGTTACCTATACTTTACCTATACGAGTTATGTAGGTAAATATGTATTATTCTTTGTAAAATATGCCTACTCTACTATAGGTCTTTTACCTCTTGTACCACTGTCTTATAATTATTTATGTTATATGGTAATCTGTAATATTTGAGTTGAATAACTAAAGCTATCTATGGTCGTTGACTGATATAGCTACCGATCTCGCTGCTGGTAAAACCACACGAAAACAATAACTCGTGATTAATCGCACCGATGGTTTGAAAATATTTTGCGGTGTGCTCTTGTCTGTTGTCATTCATAACTAAGTCATATCAATCATTAACTTATGTCAAAGTACTGAAAATTATGACGTATTGCTCAAACTGAATTTTGACGTAACGTTTTTTTCCTATTTAATCTTTTTGACGTCCTTACATCAATTTTCAGCTGTGATACAGAGTTATGTTCTTCAGAAGAACTGTTACCTAGTTGGTCTTGTTACCCACACAATAAAACATCAGTGAGGGATGAAAATTGATGTATTTTTATAGTTTTTTTGTGTACATTCAATGTTCCAAAATGTGTCCGCATACATGTTCTCATCCCCCGCACAGTCCTCACACAAAAATATTGTAAAAGAAAGTTTCCTTTGCCAGTTTTTAGTTTTGATAGAATGCAATGTAAGTGTTGTTATTATAATAAAATCACTGATATTAATAAATACCTTAAAACATTGTGTTTGTGGGTGGGGGAGGGGGTATAAATTTACCGCACCGGGTGACGGGTGACACTAACCCTAGTTACCCACTGCTCTGATTCGTTGATGATCCGCACACACAATAGAAAAATTAGAGGTAACGTTGATTACATTCCCGTTTGATTTCTATTAGTCATATCTCATTAAATACCGGAAAAATACGTATTACTCATAGTCGTTGTCTCTGTTTACGGCAATGGTTTCCAAAGTTAATGTTAGTATGCCTCCCTTTTAAAAAAAATCTAATGGGTGCGCTCCCCCCCCTTTATTTCATTAAATAATACAGACACATTTTAAATAGTCAACAATGTACAAATACAAAAATGAAACAAAAAATATATAAATAATTACAAGATAAAACAAAACTTTTTATATACAACGTTTTTAAATTTTCTGTTGAATCATATAAACTTGACTGGACTAACGTAAACGATAAAAAAAAATTGTATTTGATAGAAATAATACTGAAATGTCATTTTGACACTCATGTTGATTTCCATAGTAACGCACGTATAATTAATAATTTAGTTGCTAGGACCCCAGACCCCTAGCAACCAATAATGGTGTCGAAATAACTTCTCAAGTATTAAAAGAATGCATTGGCATCGTGTTCTGATATATTCTAAAAGTTTCAAATGTCTAGCTAGTCGGGAAGTTAATTAAAAATCGATTGCAAGATTTGTACCGGACAAATAAGAATACGACCAAATAAAAATGTTGTAAAATAAACAAGGTTTTACTACTTATGTTAGGTATATCTTTATCATCTTTTTATCTTGTCATCTTTAAATTAATTTGTTTTTCATGCGATGATTGTGCTCAATCCTTTCCAGTTTCCTAAATTATATACGGGAGTTACCATTTAGGTATATCAATCATCATACAGGTATCACATAAAATTGCAATGCACAACCACATATTTAAAATATTCAATAGCCTTGAAACAAAGCAGCGCCTATTACTATAACTATTAATAGAATAATGTGAAGTGCATTAGCAAACTAACCAAAAACTCAATAAACAAATTTTTGTTTGCATCAATATATCTGGCGCAGAAATCATTTAAAAGTGGAAACATGGCGAACTTTTTTTTGTAATTTTGATTTCCAAAGCTCCAACTTTTTACGAATGCCTTCACTTTGTCTTTTTAAATCAGTGAATGCATTAGTAGTCTTTGAATTGATTTATTCACTCATTTTTTTTTTAATTTCAACCAAATAGACAAGTTTAACAACGAAATTATCGTTCCTAAACAAATTTGCCTCAAATTTCAACATTATGATTTGACCCTTTTATTTCATTTTTTCACGAGATAGCCAGCGCGCTTCACAATAGTAATGAAGTAAGGTATTATAAAATTATATATTTTCCATATTTTCAGACAGGTTTGCAAGGAACCTTTTATAGGACTGTTTTTTATGGAGTTTATGTTTATATAACTAGCGGTCGTTTTATAAAATATACATTTGCAAACTGCAAACCCGTGGCTACATTAATTGTGTTAAACCTTCCGCGCCTCCATTTGCAACACTCCGCGCCTCCCAGTTTGGAAGTCGCTAGTTTACGGTATCGTTCGTCTCTGATTACGTTTCACCCGAGCAAGTCGCTCCGTCACAAATGTTTTTTTAAGCATTTGTTAGATGTCATGTAATTCAATTCCTTGCTACCTGCTCGTATTAGATTTTATAAATTCTATGTAAGCAATATGAAATATTATATGTTGTGTGCTCTTTAACCCAGTGAATCGTCCACGTGGATCTTTTTGTTTCCAATTAACACATCAACCAATCAAGTTTAAATTATAACATGTTGGGTTTCTCACGGTACAGTACGTATCTATATACCTACATGCAATCTACGGACATAAAATTATATTTATTGATTCATCGATTAATTTTCGTGTAAGTGTAATAATTATCCTACTACCTTATTGACGGGTGTTATTTCAGGGAGTAGGTAATGCAGGATTTCATAATTCGTAAGTTTTCTCGAATTCGTTGCCGTTGATCATGAGCTTAGTGGAGCCTTAAGGCTAAGGCCACATAGACGGGTGCCTTGCTTGGTGGCTACGTGCTAGGTGACATATCCTAGCGAACGAACGCACACTATTCTATCGCAATGGCCACACTGCAAGCTTTGCGCCTCGCTACGTCATTATGAGTCACCTCGTGAGTCTCCCGGCGAACAAACGTGTTGGTTATTTTTATTGTGTCACCTAGTGATTTTCCCACTGTCTATGGATTTTGCAAGATGGCGGATGTTTCTTCAGGATGACAATGACGCATGGGATGAATTAGCATTATGCACCCAACAAGTTCTAATTTGCGACTTTCGAAATTTTAAACTTAAATTCTCTGTGAGAAGTAGCTTTCTGGTTAGTTTTGAGAGTGACATAATATCGTCGTTGACTTGAGCGCTCCCAAATGTCAAATGAATTTGTACCTAAGCACGTAGCGTGCAATGTGGAAGTAGTGTTTTTAGTAGACAAGCATAGCACCTACCTCAGCACTAGCGAAGCACCTGCCTATGTGGCCGAAGCCTAAGTGTTATATATAAGATACATGTTTTCATCGAGATAGTGAACAAAACAGAGCAATTTCTTTTGATGATAATAAGTTGTATGGTATTAATACAGAAATGAGTTTTGATCCACCTCTACAATCTTTGAATACATATCTCCCTTGATTTATACTTGGTACGAAAACATTTAGGCAGTTTTACACAGCGCAAAAATACTTGAGCACTCTTTTAGTTCGATATTAGGGTGTTAAAACTCCTCGTACACGGGCAGGGTAGTTAATACACCCAGGCGTTTGATGGACACGGCATCTACGGGGAAATATATTTATGGCGTCGTATCATTTTTAAATGTCGCCTTGGTACGTTATTCCACTGGGAAATGCATATACTTATGTATGTCTTACAAATGATATTATTTGAGATACATATTTATAATGCTTCAGTTTGTGGACACAGTATGTTTGAGACGGGCATTCGTTCAATTACTTCCACCGTTAACATTGTTCATGATTCGACTTTTGAATTCCGTAGTTTAGAAAATCCAAATTGCGTTTTATTTTAATGCTTTGTGAGTGTTTTAATTTTATATATAGGGTATAGGACAATTCGGCACCGGGACAACTGGGTGCCGCGAATATTATTATTTATGTTTAAAATATTATATTATTATTTAATACTTGGCGAGGAATTAAATATGCACACGTAAATAATAATTTAATTTTGCATTTGCTTAAGTTCCAACGAGAAGAGAGTTCTTTTGTTGTCATATAAAGCTTCGGGCATGACAATTCTCAATCCACAATAAAAACAACTATTTTTAATAGCAAAATAAATTAAAACTACTAGAAAGTACATGGAAACTGTTTAAAATTCCTCGTCTACTTTCTGTATAACACGTAACGAACGTCTATTTATTTCATTCGACAGTGCACCAGTTGTCCCATTCCCCCAATATATATTCTTGTAAATATAATCATTAAAAAAATATCAATACGCATATTATAGTGTTACCATTGTGAAATTCTGATGCATTATACGGTCTAACTGAATAATTTTAAGAACAGACTAAGTTTAATTAAATTTAATTGAAAATTCATGGGTTTTATAGAAAAAATTCAAAAATATACCAATAAAGGCTTTTTTGTCGTCCGATCGCGAGATTTCTACCTGCAAGGAAGATTTTTGAGAAAAGACAGTCGAGAAGGCGCCGGGAGTAAACTCGCGACTTTTATCTAATCTGAAAACAAAGTAAATTTATTTTTAAACAAACGTAATCAATTTATAGCCATATAGTTCCATTAGGACATCTTTATCGACTACGACTCCAATGACTATTCTCAATATCTTAGTTAGTTAGTTAATCTGGCACCATTCATGTCTACGGCTGACTACACAACCGTTCTCCAGAAATCTCGAGCTCCCGAGCTCTTCGACGTTATCTGCCCATCTCCTCAGTGGCTGAACCCCTACTAAAGATCTAGAGATACATCTGAATTAATCCAAAATAAGAGTATAATTATTTAATTCCGCGAATACGTATATTATTACATTGCATCAGTAATTAGTAACATATGCGCAAATAATGTAAGTTTAAAATTTTGTTATTAGATATGTCATAGCAACACTCATAAATCACCAACTAAACTAATAAACTCAAATTTAATACTGACAAGTGTGTGTATTAGCTTTTCGAAATCAAGATCTCCAATTATATTCAAGTATGAAATTTCAAATAGATTACTGAAGCGTCAATCAGAAATTAAAGATCTTGGCATATTGTTTGATTCATGTTTATCATTTCGCTCACACATTACTTCTACGGCATTGCGTGCGAGCAAGCTTCTAGGATTCGCCATGAGACAAGCCAAGCCATTCAAGAATCCAACTGTTTTACGTACACTCTATGTGTCGTTAGTACGGAGTATTCTTGAGTATGGGTCCATTATCTGGAGTCCTTATGAAATTTCATATAAGCTTGTTTTAAAGCGTGTTCAGAAAAAAATTCTTCGACATCTTTATTATATCTAGAGTTATTTTCCTTTTGACAGCTTCTCAAACGAGTATTCTCCAACTAACTTTCTTTAAGGCATGCTCGCCTTTCATTCTCTTGAAGCTCGTAGGTCACTTCTGCTCTTAAAGCATTTTTCCTTGCTCTCATGTGGTATAGTTTCCAATCCCGATATTCTAGAAAATTTGAATTTTTATGCAACCCGTCAATTACATGCGTGGTCGCAGCGCAGCCATGACCTGTTTTGGGTGAAAGCTGTTTCCTCATGTCAGGTTCACCAGGCACCAGTAGCGAGTGCTGTGCGGCTGGTGAATGCTCTCCCTAGAGGTGTAGATATTTTTAGCGATGCATTAATTATGTATTCGGGTTTTTTTAATTCTATTTTATTTATATGTTTTTTTGAATTATTGTTGTTTTTTATTTTATTTCTTTTGTATAAAACTATTTTTTGCTATGTTTTTTTTCTCTACCTTGTTTTTTCTCTAACTGATTACTTGTACTTTTTATTCTAAATGTCATGTTATGAACGTCCGCAATATAATAATTTGTTATGTAGGTACTCAATGTGTCTTTTTTAAACAAATAATAAAAAAAATATATCAATTTATTGAAACAACCTATAAAAAAGAAAATGGTACTGTATTTAATTACTAATCAATGCGGACGAATTTGTGATCCATCATTTTTCTTGTGTGTTGTAACTTGACACAGTCAGTCAATTGTTTGTCTGCACTCGACAGTGGTTGAAATATATGAACCTGTGTAAAATAATTTAGATACTCGCCGATAAATAATTGATGAGAAATAAAGTAAAATTTGATGGTCATAGATAAATTTTTTGCTATGCTAATGACCGAAGGGATTTTGGATATTCATTGTCTCTCGGTTATATTGTTTCCAAATCAAAAGGATATTTGAGATGTCGGCAATTAACAGCGGACGAATTCGGTCTCGACCCACTTTTTAAAAATGCGGCGAAAGGGTTAATTTCATTCCAGGGATATCGAGTCATTTTGCGCTAATATTTTAATTATTCTTCCACAGATTATTTACATTCTGAATTCGGATACTATGTATTTATTTATTGTGGCCATATATTATATTTTTCAATTCATTATCTGAAGCAATGATATTTTGTCGATAATTCAATTTTTCCCTATAGTTAATTTAAAAGACATGAGTTGCACATTAATTCAATCCAATTGCTTGCTTTTATGAATGTTCTATTGACTGTCATTGGGATAATTTTAAATGGACTTTCGATTGACACAATGTTGACTACTTTCTGTTTTAAGTCGTAACGTAGCTGAATTTTGACCGAATGGGACTTACTTTTTTCACTGTCAAGGCGAATACTATTATTATTTAAGCTACCGACGCGTCTGTGATGCACGCAACTTTATACTAATATCGACGCTCTCTATACTACTTTAAAGGTAGCTCAAAGGATAAGCGCACTCACTAGATCAATGAAAGATAAGAGTTCACCCACTCAGTCCAACTTTTTCGAAGGGTTATAATTCTCAGGTTTTTCAAAATAATGTATTTTCAATAATAAAGAATTTAACACTCTTAAATCTTATGTACATATTGTAAGTAGGTATTACATTATTAATGTACATAATATAATATGTCTTCACGGATTTTATGAGGTACCTACTTGATCTTAACCGGCCTCGAGATCAACGCCAGTTGTCCTGGCATTCAGATGGCGTCACCAAATCGTCAAAATTCCTTAATTATTTTCTTTCAAATATACAATGAGTTGAACAAATAAAATTATCCGTGGATGATGCTAATACTTACTCGAAAACTTAGCGACCTCTGTAATAATTCGTTCATCAGATGTCAGGGATTGACAGCAAAAGCTTGCCTTGCGCTCGGGTATATTCGGTTTCATTCGGGGCCGTCCAGCGAATGATTAATTAATGTGAAATTAATACCAACTTTGGGTTAGGACGACTGGTCGAAAATCGAAATCTCCTAATGAAGATCTCTATTCAAAATGAAATTGACCCGAAAATTTGGGCTAGAATTTTTAACGGTCGTTTTTTATTTCGGTAATTACATGTTATATATATTTTGCTACCAAGATAGTACGATATTTTTATTAAGCAACAGTTCAGAAGGATTTCGATATATTTCTTAGCTGTGTAAAAATAATGTGTGCCACATTTACTATTTATTTAAATGTAAAATATATTTGTCTACAATCATGAGGCACATAGGGTGGGGGGACGTTTGAGCTGACATGACAATTTATAAACCATTTTTTTTATTCAACGAATAATTCACAATATTTGAATTGAAGAGCATGTAACATTCTTTATTGAAAATACTTACATAATTTTAAAAAATCCTCTGATATTTATCTATGATTATTCAATTTAATTTGTGCAGTTTTCATTATTTTAATAGTGTATTTCAATTGAAAAATATTTGAATAGTCACATCGGGCAAACGAAGAAAAATTGCAATGATTTTGGCTATAAAACACGACGTTGTCACCAATTAAGTTTGTCGCAACTGTCATCCTATTTTGATATTTGTATGGAACTTTGAGGTTACTTCGATTTAGTCGACATTCAATGCATCTCTTCATTAGTAATGTTTGACGGCAAACAGCCACAATTTTATTAAGGGCCCGCATGCCCAACGAAGGTCAAAATGGAGATTTTATTGTATTTTCAAAGTATTAGCCTGAGCATTCCTTAAACGTTGTAGGTAATGAATTTATATAATTTTGAAGCCTTATTATCCTTTATATTTTTTTTAAACATTTGTTGACTGGATCAAGTATTTTTATTACATAAAATACTACCTATTCTTTTAAACCTCTCGATCGAATGTTTTAGAATATAGTGATATTTCAGCACATTCATGTGCATTTATAAAACCATTAGTAAAATTTAAGTCGACATTATAATAGTGAAATATTTACGATAAAAAATTATATTTATAATCTCTGTGATCCCAAATTTGACAAGAATTAGGCATTTTATTGTTCAAAAAATGGACAAGATTACCACATTTCAAGATAATTCTAAAGATACTGATTATTTTTTGACCATTCAAATATGATAAAACATCCTACGAATAATGACTGTTTTATAATAATTATTGACCTAATAATAAGGTAGTATTTTTTTGAAATACGCCATTTCTATTGGCATTTCCCAGTGGTTAAGGGGGAACATGCTCGTCGAAGGTCAAAATTGAGTTTTTATTGTATTTTCAAACCATGATCCTGGACACTCCTTAAACGTTGTAGATGATCTATTTATAGAATTTTGAAGCCTTATTATCCTTTATAGTTATTTTAAACATTTGATGACTGCATGAAGTATTTTTGTTACACAAAATAGTATTCTTTTAAACCTCTCGCTCTAATATTTTAGAATATAGTCATATTTCGGTACATAACTGTGCAGTGGTGTTAAGATTTTTTACATTTATTAATTTTTAAACGCATTTAATAAACCATTAGCATAATTTATTACGAGATAATTTTTGTAAAATATTCACGATAAAAAATTATATTGCTAATCTCTGTGATCCCAAATTTGACAAGAATTAGGCATTTTATTATTCAAAAAATCGGCAAGATTAACACATTTGAAGATGATTCTAAAGATATTTATTATAAGCTATGTCTTTGACCATTCAAGTGTGATAAACATCTTATGAATAATGATTGCTTTATAATAATTATTGACCTAAGAATAAGGTAGTGTTTTTTTGAAATACGCCATTTCTTTTGTCATTCCCCAGTGGTTAAGCTACAACATACGGCCGTAGCCATAAAATGACAAACTATAATTAAAGGAGGAAGTAAAATTATGTTAACGCGCGTGTTTGAACATGTACCTAACCGAATTTTTTTTAATTTTTTTTTAAACGGTACATGTTCAAACACGCGCGTCAATATCATTTTACTCCCTACTTCAATTATAGTTTGTCAATTTATGGCTACGGCCGTATGTTGTAGCTTAACCACTGGGGAATGTCAAAAGAAATGGCGTATTTCAAAAAAACACTACCTTATTATTAGGTCAATAATTATTATAAAGCAATCATTATTCATAATATGTTTATCACACTTAATGGTCAAAAACATAGCTTATAATAAGTATCTTTAGAATTATCTTCAAATGTGTTAATCTTGCCGATTTTTTGAATAATAAAATGCCTAATTCTTGTCAAATTTGGGATCACAGAGATTATCAAAATATTTTTTATCGTGAATATTTTACAAAAATTATCTCGTAATAAATTATACTAATGGTTTTATAAATGCGTTTAAAAATTAATAAATGTAAAAAATCTTAACACCACTGCACAGTTATGTACTGAAATATGACTATATTCTAAAACATTAGAGCGAGAGGTTTAAAAGAATACTATTTTATGTAACAAAAATTCCATATGCAGTCATCAAATGTTTAAAATAACTATAAAGGATAATAAGGCTTCAAAATTATATAAATAGATTATCTACAACGTTTAAGGAGTGTCCAGGATCATGGTTTGAAAATACAATAAAAACTCAATTTTGACCTTCGACGAGCATGTCCCCCCTTAAGCTACAACATACGGCCGTAGCCATAATATGACAAACGATAGAAGTTGGGAGTAAGATCATGTTGACGCGCGTGTTTGAACATGTACCTAACCGAAAAGACGATTTTTTCAATTTTCAAATGTTATAAAATAAGGCTTCAAAATTATATAAATAGATTATTTACAACGTTTAAGGAATGTTCAGGCTAATGCTTTGAAAATACCATAACATCTCCATTTTGACCTACGTTGGGCATGTAGGCCGTTAAGCACCTATCTACGATATAATATGATAGATAAAATAATCATGTTTTTTTTTTGTTTCAGAATAGGAAATAACTCTTTCGACTGATGTAAATCGGAATCATCCCGTCGACACGAATGCGAGATTTCACTTTGAACATTGTGAGTATAATACTGAAGTCAAAATATGATTGGTTTCAATTAATGCAGTGAAGCTAATTGCCTATAATTACTTTGAATCCTTCGCTGATTAAATTATGTGAATATGACGTGTTATATATGCTCTGTATTTTGTTTTAATTAATACAATGTCTTTTCACCGAGAATTAAGTACCATTAATGATAATACAATATTAATTAAAACCAGAAAATGCATGTAATGAACATACCATTTCATTTCAGAAAATAATTGGAGTTATCATCAATATTGATAACGGGTCATTTATAAGACAGATAATAAACTGCCAAAAAATTGAAAAAAATATAATCCTGTCCTAAAGGTAAATGAATGGCTTAAATAATGAATAAACATTTAAAATTATTTGGAAATTAAGATAATAATTAAATGTTTCAAATTCATTTCATCGTTTTTTTTTGTTTTCCAAGTAATCACATGAACGGTTTTCATATGAAACATGAGGGTGTAAAATGGTATATTTTATAATATATAAATGACTTATTGAACTTAAATCTCTTCCATTTTTATTTTACAATTCTTAGCCGCATGTCGAGACGGTGTTTGAGGTTTCTCGAGAAATAAATGATAGGAAAGACGATTCTCGAATCTCGTGAAATCGGCTATAAATGAAATTTCTTAAATTCGCTGCTAAAAAATGTTATGTAAGAAAAGCCAAGCTCTCGACTTTGATCTGAAAACTATTTTCAAACGGAATCTATTACATTCGGCGGCAAAAATTAATTAAGTTAAAACATAAGTAAACCAATCTATAATTCTCGAAAAAGAGTATTGTTGAATTCGAGAATAATCTAATTCGAAAAACGAAAAAGCTCCATAAATCTAAAGTTCTATCCACACAATAGTACATAATAGGTAGTAGGTATTACTTATCGTAAAACAATTAAAAAATAATTTCATTTTCGATCGATCGATAGTGTAGGCATTAACTATAATTGCATTTTATAAGCTTTTTAGCTGTATGGAAACAATATTTAATTTCATTTGTATATACAATTTAATATTGTTTTATGATTGGTATATGATTGATGTTGTAAATAATAAAATTAAGCCGAAATAGACGCTACGCGTTATGTCATGTGATTAAACGCATTATACGTGCGTCACTTTATTGACGATTCTATTGAAAATTTTATGAAAATGACGCAGGTATATTGTTTGAGAGGGAAAATTGTCATTGTTAAATCAAAATGCCACTCCATGAATAGAAAAAAAACACTCCATAGAACAATGCGTTGTGTAGTTCCATTACAAGCTACTCATCTGTGCAGTCATTAGGCATGGCATTTTTTTTTTAAATCTGTGCCAGGGACATGAATATTTTTGTTTTGTTTGTAGCGAAAAAAAGGTTATGCTTAACTCCTTTCAAAATTCTTTAGGTACTCAATAATCATGTACTTATACATATAACTTTTATTAAAAACTTGTATTATTTTTCAAGTGGGGATATGCATGAGATGTTTTTAAATTATGTATGTTCAACATATAGAATGTTAAATTCTTAAAACTTGTGAATCATTTGTTGAATAAAAAGAAATAGTTTATTGAGTTGAACTGCTTAATTTAAAAGACAGCAGGGATATCGACTGATTAATATGATGTTCGAATGACGAGTTCCTAATTATCTTCCTAGCTAATTGTACTAGTTATAATTTATGTTGATATATATTACTATACTACTTCAATGAAACGCTTCAATGGCCAAAACTGGTCCTTTTTGTTATTAAACTAAGTGGAATTAGTACTGCATTTCGTGTTTGATTTTAATTAATACAATATATTTCTACCAAACATTGACAGTTAATACAGCAAAATAAATTCATGTTAATATTATTTTTTTTATTAAATCGTTGTTCTTATAAATGTGTCTTGATGTTGATATGATATACGAAATAGGTATCGATTAATAAACCATTGTATAGAATTTAATATAATTTTTATTATTATTTTTTCAATTGAAATTCTAAAGTATTTTTTTAATTAAACATCTACTTACTTTTGATTCATAAATTAGTGGAGTTTTTCTATTTGCAATTCGTTCATATCAAATTATAATATATCATCATTTCAAATAGTTCCCCTCTTACGTAAATGAGCCAGACATTTACCGGTAGCGATATGCCTACTTCCGTAATAATAATATGTTCGTCTACCCTCTACAAGTCTACGTTTCATGAGTACGCGAGCTCTGAGTAGTCTACGAGCTACGCGGCGTAGAAGCGTAGCGCTCTTTTATAAGGTAGACGGAATATTAAAAAAAATACTAATCTCCTGGATATATGTAGTTCATTTAAAGCTTTTACATTGTACAGTTACTTGGTTGTTAATTTCTAATGAATTTTGAATATAATAGAAAGTTGTATGTCACGTATTTGAAATTCAGTGTACCATGACATATTATTTACAAATATTTTTTTCAGTAACTATTTGCTTGAATCGAGAGCTATTTTCTCATCGGTCGAGTGAATGGTTAACAGCTGTCTCTCTTGGTAAAATCTGTAATCACATTATTTTTAATACAACTTTTATTAAACCACAAATTTTGACACGCAACGCGAAATTTTAAAAGTAACTTAGGTACTATATAATTCAGTCAATCTTGCCGTACTAGCAATATTTATAATATTAATTTTATCGACTGAAGGTACTTGATGGAATTTGAATTTAAATTCTAATGGATTCAAGCTCTGTGCTGTGGTTTAATAAAAGTCGTATTAAAAATAATGTGATTCCAAAATTCATATCTCGAAATATTAAAATAGGTGTATCAGGTGGAGTGTTTAGCCCGGCTGTTAAAGTTTTGAGAAAAGCAAAATCAGCATGGCTGAAGGAGGAAACAAATCACTGGTATGCAGTACGGGATAATGTAAGTCAATATCTTAAATTAATTCACTGTTTACTTGCTCGTAAACTTCATCCCATTGAATTTGATAGCTGAGATAGGGAGTTGAGATATACTGTTTCAGTAATAATCCAAGCCAAATAGGAGAAACAAGCTTATAAATTAAAGAAACTTATTTTTCTTAGAATTGACGATTTACACCTCTTGAATGTAGTATTTTTATTGTTCATAAAGAATAATGATCTATTATTATGTTTTGACGATTTATTATAATATGCTATCGAGTGTATTGTTATTAATGACTTAATGAGATAGGGTTTTTACTAATTAGGTTTTTTACTGACACTTCAACTATTCATAATTTGTTTATTGTATTTTTTGTAACTTTTAACTTGATAGGTAGGTAATGGAGTTTTTACCTACTTTATTGTATTGATTTATTATATAAGCTAGAGTGTACACGGCGCCTGAAGATGCCGAAAGGCGAAACCCGGATCGCAAAAAACGACTTAAATGTACAGAGCTTGAATCCATTAGAATTTGACATACTTGTCTTATCTCTAAAAAAAGACATTGTTATTTGACCCTACATAAATTATTTCTGGATTCATACGTGTAAAGGTAAGAGGTATCGATCTTTCACTGATCCTTGTGATCTTTACAAGTTAAAGTAAAGAAGTGACTTCATAGGATAATTTAAAATTACGTTACGTTAAACATATTCAAACTTTTAATATCACATTTTTTAGAACATTCACTGCATTTTCATCAATCATTTCAAAACTATTACAGGATCTAAGGCAGAGAATTTTTGTATAATATTTATATATTATATTGTGGTTACCTATTTACTCATCCGAGTCAGCAGTGAAATAGCACTCATACTAAGTTAGGTTAGGTTAAGAGCCAACCTTAGGTAATATTCCTATGGGACATTGGCCGTCCACGGCTAGACGCTTGCTAATACTTCCGACGTTTCCTATTGGCCGGATTTATCTCGCAAGATTTACTCGTCTATACACATCTAATACATATTTTATATAACATAACCCACCATAGATGTATGTAGTGATAGTGGCGAATAAATACTTGTATTACGACCATTTATTTATAGCAATTAGAGACAAATATAATATAACTGATTAGTTCAATTATATTTCAATTTCTTACAGGTAAAACTAGATACGTCTGCCTATACGATGTAAATTGTGCCAGGTCATTAATTATATGAGATTGTTCGATTGTGGTTCTCGCGTTTGCAATGTATGAAAAACGATGACGCAGTACAGTGGTAAAATAAAAAAAGTTTCCACACTTTCTCAGTGCATTGTAAGCAGGGCATTGGGTCTATTCTATACTTATCGAACACTAAAGTGATAAATAGTATCAAACTTAGGGTAGGTTTGTATCAAAATATTAGCACTTATTGTAACAATTACACGAAGCTGGTTTTTATTGTTGCAATAAGTGCCATATTTTAACAGCAGCAAGATAGGTGCTGTTAAAATATAGCACTTATTGCAACAATAAAAACCAGCTTCGTGTAATTGTTACAATAAGTGCTAATATTTTGATACAAACCTACCCTAAGTTTGATAATATTTATCACTTTATCACTTTAGCGGTCGATAAGTATAGAATAGACCCACAGATACAGTTTTCAAAGCGATAAAGGGTCGTGAGTGCGACACAAAAACAGTGTCTTAATTTAGGGTTCAGTTATTTATTTATTTGACAACAAATAATTATTCTAATGGGTTTAAGTTTTGTACTATTCCATTTGAGTCGTTCTTTGCGACCCGGGTTTCGCCTTTCGGCATCTTCAGGCACTATGTATACTCACCAAAGGCAAACATACACTGACAACGAATACGTTTAATTCTAGCTTATATAATGAATCAATACAATAATGTAGGAAACTCCATTACATACCTATCAGTCAAGGGTCAACAATAAAAAATACAAGAAACAAATTATGAATAGTTGAAGTGTTAGTAAAAAACCTAATTAGTAAAAACCCCTATCTTATTAATAATAATACACTCAATAATCATATTATAATAAATCGTCTAAGCCTAATAGTAGATCATTAGTACTTATAAACAATAAAGATACTACACTCAAGAGGTGTAAATCATCAATTCTAGGAACGATGGTAACGTATTGGAAATTAATAACTAATGTTAACTAATGAGATATATATAATAATATTTTTTTTTAAATATAGGTACCTACGTATAAACTCAGTAATGTATATTTATATACACGTATACATACCTAAATCCACATCCATACATTCTCACACATATATAGGTACTTAAACACAAATGTTGCATATCAATACCATTGACCATTTATAGTGTCGCTTAAACTTAAATCCTTTAGAATTTAAATTCAAATTCCATCAAGTAGGTACCTTCGGTCAATACTATTAATATTACAAATAATTATATTTAAAATTTGATAGTGCGTCTTTATTACAGTTATTATAGTTTACCGCATCTGTTAAATTTATAATAAACAAAGATTACCACCCATTCCAGCATGTTACGCGATAAGCCTGTTGACTAGATGAGATTTACTTTACATACTCTTTATCTATATGTGTAGATATACTTTGGTTAAAAGAAAATAGTTATACCTACGGAATAGTAGAAATCTATATTCAGTTATAATTTACCTTGAGAAATCGTTGAACAATTGAAACTATCCGTTAGTATATTAAACTAAAAATTATGGAAAATGTACGATAAATATAACTTATATATTAAAGTATTTGTTTTTAATAATATTTTTTACTCATTTGCTCAATTCAATCTCTGGAATAAAATTATGTGAAAAAAACAACCGTGCTTACTGACTAAGGTCGTATATATTAGTATTATAATCGAAAAATAAACAAGATAAGTTAGCAGAGCTTTGAACTAGTATATTATATAGTTAGCGCTGAGATCAAATCCTGACATAATCATTCAGCCATAATATATTCTATTCATCAACGGAACTGTGCACATGAGTTCAAATTACTTACATACATGTTCATCTAAATATAATATACGTATCTACTTTAATCACCCATTGAAAATCTGAACCTATATGGATGAGCCACTATACACTGAGAAGTATATTGCACATGCATGAAAAGTGCACTTATTCGATGGTGAAGTTAGTTGCACTCGCCCTCTTCGAATACTATCATGCTCTACGTTCAGAAGACCTAACTCAGGTGTACATAACTATTTTCATAATGTTATTTTAAAATTTTGTTTATAAAACGTATGGCAATTCTCGGATGCCTATATGGCCTATGTTATAGAAAATTTCAGTAAAAAAGTATTTTCTACTGTTTAAAGTATCAGTCATCAATAAATTATTATAGTTTTTTGCATAATTTAATACTTATTAATAATTATTCAATCAAAGAAATCACGATTAACAAAAGATGTTTGATCTCAGAACAATGAACATTTCTTAACTAATATTAGAGTTAATTTGAACCAATTCCACAAGTCTTGCCCACTTATGTCGGGGAAGGCTCTCGGGGATCTCTCTACCTAGACCATTTTATCCACCTTCCAGGAAACCTTTCTTTTAATCTTTATATTTTATACACGCTTATAGTTGTATCCGTTAACAATGTCGCGATAAACTGGCGAAACTTGCAGAATGTTAATAAATTAGTGTCCGGAAACTTGTACGTATGCAGTTCGCCGTATCACACTTCACCGTGAAATGTTGTATCGGAAATATATGGCCGTATATTAAAGACCGTCCAACCTCTTTGGGTCGTATAGTACTGACATGAAATTCATGTCTAAATAAAACACGGTTCTTGTCGGTTTACACTTTACAGGAAGCCAAATTGAAAATAGCCGATATACTGGATTATTTGTTAGGTTAGGTTTTCATTCTTGAATTTATGAATTTTGCCAAAATCAGCTATGAAATTTGAATTATTCATATTGAATCTAAAAAAATTGGGGACCGTAAAGTATACGGTCATCTCTTTCCGATATAAAGCCCACGGTGAATTATGCGACGGTGAAATGTTTTACGTACAACTTACATGTAACCTAATAAATTATGTTGATTTAAGGCATACTTTTTTATTTGGTCTAATTCAAGTAAACTTGTGCCTGTTGGCGACCGCTTTTCTAATTCAATCGGTCTTTCAAAAATGCAGCGGTCGGGCAGAGAGCAAGTCTTTGGAAAAGTTGAAGAGGCTGAATATTTCAAGGGATTTTCAGTAGGCTCGATCCGAACTCTTATATATATAGGAATTATGCTAAGACCTATATTATTTGGAAGGATGGAAATACCATGTACATATTATGAGTAGGTACTTGCACTATGTTCGGTTACCTCGTGGACGTGGCAAATCATGTATATATCATATTCATCACCTGGTTCTATTCACTGCCGGATATAGGTATCTCCAAACTTATTCCTTCACTCTCGGCCTTATGTGTTACAAATTCAACATCAAATTCATTTATTTACAACTTTTCAAATTACAAATTCAAGACGTTTGCATATAAAATAACGACCATCTAATCCTCACGTAGGTGGAATATATCAATATTCGAAGCGATTTTGTTGAACACGATTAAAGTCCGCCCAATTGGCATTAGGTACATATCAATGGCAGGTTAGTTCTACACCTTGGGAGAACAAATGGCAGAGATCGCATTTACATCAAGTATACGATGGAAAGAGTACGTAGCCAAATACAGATATATTCCGTAGAAAATAATTATTTCGTCGATCCAGCGCCTTTTCCGTTCACATTTCGGATGTTTTATACATCTCGAGTACAACTGGATGATTATATTTGTACAACGATTGTCTCATCTGCGATTAATCCAGTCTTTTAACGTCTGAAGGTTTTTCTAACAAACTATTACATTGTATACCTACATTAATTGTTTGTTCCGCAATGCAATCGTTCAGTTTTTTCGTCCATAATTGTTATGCCCAGCATGCACTTCTTACCACGTAATCTAAGTTTCTGGATCTCTCTTTTACTAGTGACAATGTTTCGCACGTACCTATATAACTAAGGAACACTGCATTTTTTTCTTATTGTGAGGTGACTTGCAGACATTACTCAGGCAGCTAAACGCCCAGCCTTTTTTTTTACGAAATTTCATAATAATATATACATCTATCTGTAGATATTTGTTACACCAGACAGGTTTAATTCTTCACCTGTTAGTGATGAGGAGCTTTTCTTGCTTATATGAACATAGTTAAACATACTTCGTTCTTGTCAGCCCACTT
This sequence comes from Rhyacophila brunnea, assembly GCF_057557595.1. Lineage (NCBI taxonomy): Eukaryota > Metazoa > Arthropoda > Insecta > Trichoptera > Rhyacophilidae > Rhyacophila > Rhyacophila brunnea. The sequence continues at coordinate 7,922,596 of NW_028232816.1, read as the reverse complement.
TGCTTCAGCAAATTTCTGCATTCTGCTTTGGAGGTTTTCCAAGTTTTTTTGTAACATGTATGTATCTATAGAAAATTTCTAGTTAAAATACTATTTAAATTTTATGAAAATCTGCTCCGCAAGCTATGTCCACATTCTGTGTCAATATTATGCATGAGAAGTTGTCGACTTGATCTTTAAAATGATTGTTAATAATAGCCGGCCATTTTATGTGGCTCACAGTAAAATGGCGTCTGAAATGGCGGCTATTCCGGATTTATGACCTTCTTCAGAGGCGTTCAATTATTATCTTTAAATCGTAAAGCCAAGCATCGACATCGAAACATTTATGTTGTAGTATTTACTTAGGCTTATTTTTTTTACAGATACACTATGACAAGTATTAATAATAAATCGTTTTCTATAATTTGTTGATTTCTCTAATTTAGATTTGCTATTTAAACAAATGTATGGATACACGTGCTTTGAATACACTAATATATTATGGTGACTTTACTCGTATTTAATCGATGAAGTTATTGTGTATTATTACTATTTACTGTTGTTTGTATTGTATTGTTTATTGTTTACTGTTTACTGTATATTCTCGCACTTTGTCCATTAACTGTAACTTCGTGATATTCCAATTTACAACATAACTAGTAGATAGCACATAATATTATTTAGCTTGTATTCCTTCATGCCTGAAGGCAACACCCAGGATTTGAATATATTTTTAGTAAAAATATACTACTCTGCAAAACTTTTTTTTTTTTTAATAATTTCATTACTTAGTATTCGGACTTATATCATTCACTATCCATGTGAATGCTCTTTTCGCTTAAGGCTATACCTTAGTTGAGGCATGGTCTAAAAAAATCGTGGCTAGACGATGCGATGATTGTGCAAATGACGCGTGCCGAAACAAATATAATTTGTCATATAAATCCAATATGCGTCCATTTAATGTTCTGTTTATTGTTCTATTAGTTACAATACTAATATATTCATTGACATGTTTTCTTTTTCAAGTAAATGGGTAACGTTTTTTAGTCATCTTTACACGATTGAAGAATTAATACCCCCGTCGCCATCACTAAACAAATTGACGTGTTCACAGCTCGACGTTCGCTCTCCGAATACCAGCGAGTCCAAAATTTCGTCGCACCTATAGTTTAAAATTATTTCCCGTTTCACTGAAGTTCCGTCTTAAGTTTAGGATATTGATCCGTCAATGCTTCGCTATGCCTTATTTCCTGACAACATGGATTGTTTTCTGACGATTTTTTTATTAAGTAAATTATGTATTTTTAATCGTGACCATATAACAGTCTTAAATCATACAAAAATACTGTATCTTACTATTCAACACACCCCGTACAACATTCGGTCTTAATCGGGGTATCACGAGGCGCACTAAATCATATTTAGTATCCACTAGTTCTCACTACCTACGTATGAAAAGCGTTCGGATCTATGAATTGAATAATTACGATGAAAATACGTACCAACTAAATGATAGTAGGTACTGCGAGTATCGGACGTAGGTACTTAGGATGGACCTTCATCCAGTAATAACCTATTTAGTGTAGTAGTACCTTCATACTTATGGATATTTCTATAAGTAAACCACATACCAATTATTTACCTAGATTACTATATCATCACCTACACTTATTTTGGCAATAATCAAGTTGCAACGGAAAATATATTTTAAACCAAAAGTATAAATAGAATCCTCCCTTATTTTCTTTAAAAGGCTCTGTTCGCCCTTGCGGTCTCGAGACAGTGCGTTTCATTTTCTTTCTACAACATTTAATCCATTGATACCCTTCACAATAAAGTTGGGATCGGAACAAAAAGGTCAAACGAATTTGTGAAGAACTTTCACAAACATTTTAAATTTTATAACTAATGTCATACCGACGCCACTGGGATAACTTTTGTCGGAGAGTGTTTTATGCATTTATTGATTGAAACGTCATAAATGAATTATTATATACCTACAATATTCAGTCTACCTTTGTTGAGTTGCTCTAGTAATCCATTGAGAAGAATAAATTTATTAATTTAATGTAGAATACGATTTATATTGAATTTACAATAAAGGCATTTTATGTACGATAGGAATGAAATGCAAAATACTGTAATAAACATTATATTATGTAGATCACTTGTTCTCAAACTTTCTTTTGTAACTTTTGTATTTTGTTTATAAATAACATTAAAGAAATGTAAACATTCTGGTCATTAATAATACTAAATACGGACTGAGACTGACGAAATAACATGTAAATATGTCAGACGCAAGAATTGAAGTCGCAAGTTGAAAAGTAGACATTATTTATTTGTCCACGACGAGCGCTTTATTTAGATATCTACCGGTAATATTTAATTTCATAAAATATTTCTTGATACAAATAATGATTATACGAAAATTTTTAATTTTTGACCATGTTGCTATTTGTTTTGTCGGCTACTCGCTGTGGACCGGTAACTATTAGCCCACGCACCCTCATTTGGTTACCGCTGAGTTAGTTTATCAGCGTAAAATTGTATTTTTAGCACTACTGAAGTATGTATTTTCTAATCTCAGACTGATGACGTCTATTCTAAACATGTCGCCAGCATTATCTTAAAATGTATTGTTCATTCGCAGAAAAGCGCCGTCGCCTTCGTGGCGCAATAGGTAGCGCGTTCGGCTGTTAACCGAAAGGTTGGTGGTTTGAGCCCACCCGGGGGCGAATATTTTTTTACATCTTTAAAGAATTTTAATTACTATTATCAATGCCTTCTTGATGCTAATTTGTCATTCGATATAAAATTGTTTTTACGATACCGTTAAAAGTAGACATTTTAATAAATTGTGCTATTATTTTAATGTTATTTTTAAACTTTTCAAGTCTAAACAAATTAAAATAATGGAATAAATAATCAAAAACTAATTTAAAAAACAGATATTTACTTCCTACTAGGTATGCGGTTCACTTTGATTAATTTATGTTTTTTACCTGATGAAACTTTAGTTTGCAAAGTACTTCAAAAACAAATATTGGTATTTTCAATTGTTAAACTATTTTTATTTCATGAATAAGTGAACAGAGTGCAACACTCATTGCTCAGAATCCGATTGATGCCGGTTCATTTCACGTTCGGTACAAATATTTTCCAAAAATATGTTTCCTGATAGGCACCTACTTATGTTTCTGGGTTTTCCAAAATATGCATGTTTAATAATCCTTTAAGTATCCAATAATTATTATGTGGATACTTTCATTCCAATCATTCCGGATAAATCAAGATATGCTGTGCGTCATTTTTACTATAATTTAATCATTGAACATACATAATTTTTAAGAACACTTCTGAGAAAATATATTATAACCAATAGAAAAAATCTTTTTTTGAAAAAAGTAAGCCACCTCGGAAGGGAATCGAACTCTGCATCTCTTGGGTTAACGACCCGTCCGCGCATTTATCCTTTATGCTACTTGGCGACGTACTAATTGCGACAAATTTTATCGGCCTTTTTAATAATTAGTTAGCGGTTAGTAATTAAAGTAGTAGGTACCTACTTTGATTTAATAAACAAAAATCTATTGTCAAAGTAGCTTGATTTCGAAGAGAGCTGATGAGCAGGTATTAAAAAGGCCAATAGTTAAAATTTGTCGTAATTAGTACGTCGCCTTGTAGCATAGAGGATAAATGCGCGGACGGGGCGTAAACCCAGGAGATGCAGAGTTCGATTCCCTGCCGGGGTGGCTTACTTTTTTCAAAAAAAGATTTTTTCTATTGGTTATAATATATTTTCTCAGAAGTGTTTTTCAAAATAATGTGTGTTCAATAATTAGAATGGTACATTCTTAAATCTTGTGAATTATTAGTTGAATAAAAGAAATAGTTAATTATAATTTAATCGTTTTCTCATTTAATTTCTTATGCTGAGCCTTCATAAATAGGTATAGATATTATTTCTTTTGCCTAGTTTTGCTTTGATCAACATGCTTTAGTAAGAAAATATATGAAGAGAACACTATTGGTGCACTTGAAGACCTTGCATAAAAAAACTCTTTTGTTTGGGACAGTTGGGATGTCTATCCTTTAGTTTTATGTTAAATTTTCAGGTGGAATGGAATCAAATACTTGTATCAGTTGCAGTAATTTTGTAGTAATCACCTAGCGGCAAATGTCGAAATAGACCGAATAGAGTAGGTAACGTAAAAGTAAATCAAATTTCTGACCTCATCAATACTTTTCCCCGCCGTTGTTACTTCTCATCCGATTTAAATATTACAATATTGCACGTACTTTACCTTGAAAGACACGAGACTGATATGTACTCCAAAAATCAGGGCTGATAGAGGTTTATAAACTCCAAAATATACTAAGGATCATGGCCCCCACATCCTGAAGCGGGCCCCCGGGCTAGGATGTTTGGCGGGCCCCCCTACCCATCACTAAGGGTAAAGGCAGTGTGACGCGTTATATTACCGTTTTCCATGGTGTACGCGGTACAATTGAGGTGTATTTTTAGCGATTTTTTGTATTTTTAATATGTACATCCATTTGAATTATGGAGTTCTCGAGTATCGGCACACAGTTAAAAATTGTATCGTACAATCAAATATTTTCATTATTAATAATTCTTCTTCTTCTTTGCCCATATCCGCCCCTTAGCTGGAGCATATGGACACCACGCGGCGCCTCCAAGAATCCCTGTCGCTCGCCAGTCTTCTTGCTTCGTTCCAGGTCAAACCAGCATCCCGTAGGTCCGCCGTATACACTCTGTAGATTGTATTTAGCGGCCGTCCAGGACGCCGGAATCCGGTCGGCTGGAAGAACAGGCAAGCCAGGTTAAAGTTCTCTTTTGGCATCCGCAGCACGTGGCCGAGCCAGGTCCAACGTCGCCTCTTCACTTTCAGTGTGATGAGAGGCTGCTTGGTACGTTCTCTTATCTCCTCGTTGCTCTTAAAGTCATACCACCGCACACCCAGTATTCGTCGCAAACATCTGTTTTCGAAGCTCAGTATACGGTTGCTCTGAGCCTTCGTAAGGTGCCATGATTCGCTACCGTAAAGCAGCACCGTCAGAATGCAAGCGACGAATAGGCAGCATTTGGTTTTGACCGAGTACAATCGTGAGTCCCAGACATTTCGCATCGAGTTGAATGTTGCTCCAGCCATTCCCATTCGGATAGCGAGCTCTTTCTGCAAAATGCCATCTCCCGTGATGTGTACCCCCAGATACTTGAAGCTGTCGACGCTCTCGATGCTTTGTCCATCGCTAATCAGAGGGAAATCTGGATCAGAACAGGTGCTATTGCACAAAACGTTGGTTTTCTTCGCGTTGATTTTCAAACCAACGCGAGAGGAGTTGTTATGCAACCTGTCGATTGTCTCTTGAATGCCCTAGATTGAGTTGTCGAATAGGACAGCATCATCGGCGTATTCCAGGTCGCATAGCTTCACCGTGGGGGTAACAGGTATGCCTCGGTCGGGTGGTATTGACTTCCGTAGTATGAAGTCAAAGAGAATGATAAAGAGAAACGGTGCAAGGACACAACCCTGTCTGACTCCGGTCGTGACCCCGAACCATTCCGTGACAGTGTCTCCAATTCTGATACAGCATTCGCTATTCTCGTGCAGGCTTTTGATTATGGCAATGATCTTGGGAGGGATCCCGTATGCTCCCAGTATCATCCAGAGGGAGGGGCGGTGCGGACTGTCGAAAGCCTTCTCATAATCCACAAAGCAGCAAGCCATCGGACTGTTCAACTCATGGCTCTGCTGGAGAAGACATCGAAGGTTGTGGATTTGGTCTGCACACGCTCGACCAGGTAGAAACCCGGCTTGGTTTTTCCTGAGGACGTGCATTATTGGGTCCCTTATTCTCATCAAAATGATGTTTGCCAAAATCTTTCCCGAAACACTGAGTAGCGTAATGCCTCGGTAATTGTCGCAGCTTAGAGGGTCACCTTTTTTAAGAAGTGTGATAATTTCACCGTTCACCCAGTCCCTTGGGCAGCGCTCTTCTTCCCACACCTTTGTCATCAGATGAAACATAGGGTGCAGGATTGCGCTCAAGCTGTACTTGAGGAATTCAGGATGAATCCCGTCTCCCCCCGGTGCCTTTCCGTTCTTGAGCCTTTTCACAGCCGATTTTATCTCGGTGTGCGTGGGCAGGCAATCGGAAATGTCGGTCGCTCGGGGAATGTCCAGAAGTAAAGCTTCCGCAGATATGTCAAAGGGTTTCAAAGGGGGTGGGCGGTTCAGCACTCCGCAGAAATGATTCTTCCAAATCTTCTTGACGCATTCTGCGTCGGACTCTATTGCTCCACTGGGACCACGAATGGCTCCGGGAGTCGGTGGTCGCCTGCCGCAGACTTCACGGGTGATTCGAAAGAGTTTCCTGGTGTCATTTCTGCTTGCTGTCTCCTCTGCCGCTTCAATTTGCCGGTTCATAAAATTGCGCTTGTCCAACCGCACGGATCGTTTGACTACCCTGTCTTGGGTCTGGTAGTCAGTCCGGCGGTCCTCGGTTCGGTCGGGGTCTCTCTCCTCGTCTCTCAGGGCTTTCAGCCTGGCTCGTTCACCAATTTCAACCCACGTTTCATCAGACATCCACTTTGGCTGCTCACTCCTTCTGGTACCAAGGACGGTACGAGCCGACGACACAATCGCACTCTTTATGAGGCTCCAGTCCGCCTCAATGAGGTCGGATTCAGATTTGTGCCCCTCGTAGATACGATCTACACTATCTCGTACAGCAGTTTCGAAGTCGGTCCGAATTCTTCGGCGTCGGAGCTTCTCAACGTCAATTCGTTCGCGCTTTGGAGGCCTCGCCTGGCGACTGAGTTTTACTCGGATGTTTCCAATAAGTAACTCATGATCGCTATGGATATCGGCGCCTCTGTAAGTACGCACGTTGAGAAGTTCCTTTCGGTGCTTCAAGCTGTACAAGAAGTGGTCAATCTGCGTCCTCGTGCGTCCATCAGGAGACGTCCACGTATATTTGTGAATGTCTTTGTGGGGAAAAACAGTGCCTCCGATTGCAAGCTCGTTCAGAGTGACGAATTCTACGAGCCGCTCACCATTATCGTTGGGGTCACCGAGGCCGTGTCGTCCCATCACCGTGGGGCCAAGCACCGGGTCTGCTCCTACTCTCGCATTATAATCCCCCATTACAATCACGCGGTCTCTTCGGGGGATGGCGGAGACTGCCGCGTGGAGAGAATCGTAAAAAGCATCCTTTGTCTGCGCGTCGGCATCCTCAGTAGGGGCGTAGCACTGAAAGACGGTCAATGACCTACCAGGCGTCTTGAAGGAGGCACGTATCAGTCTCTCCGAGATTGGTTCCCATTTCCCGGGCCAACGGGCCGCTCTCTTTGACATCATTACTGCCACTCCCTGGCGATGGTATTGCTCCTGACCTGAGTAGACAATAGAGTAACCCTCAATCAACTTTCTCCCGGCTCCTTTCCAGCGCACTTCGCTCAGCCCTAGGATGTCCACACCATAGGTGTGCATGATGCGTGTGGCGTGCAGGTCCTTTCCGGGGGTACGCAGGGTGCGAACATTATATGTCCCAATGCGCATACTCGAGTTGTTAGAGAGGATTACTCTACCTGTTTCATTGTCCATTTCCATGCAAGGTCGTCGTTTTACAGAGCCGGTTGTCGTCCGAGGCTGCTGTGTAGGTGTTTTGTTAATCTGTTTCGTTTAAGGAGGCAAGGTGATTAGCCCAGCGCTCCCGAGGCCTGAGCCACGAGGGCCCTGAAGGTCGGCTCGACCAGGTTTTTCTGTCGGGGATTTCCTTCCCTTAGCCAGAAGGCCAGTTTTATGGCGCCGGTCACTCGCCCTTCGCCCCCTGCTGTTAGCTACAGCGTACGCTGCATTGCCCGGAGGTCGCCACCTCGAGGCCAGCAGATGGGACTTGCTGGCAGTTTGGCATTTCCCAACTTTTGCTATGAACACATCTACTGGCGTCAATGTGTCCACTTGGGGCCGACCAGCCGTTGACCGCCTAATAATTATTGCAGTAAAATAGCGCCGCAGGCGACTTTTTTTACTATTAGAGCAAATTTGTGGTCTGTGTTTGTCTCACTCATCTGGTCGACTCGTCACGCCGGGCCCTTCCTGAGCCCGGGCCCCTAGGCTAGAGCCCTGTCAGCCCCCCACCTTGTGGGGGCCATGCTGAGGATGCTACCTTTGTCAATGAAGATGAATAACAATAATTAGGGCATGTTTTTATTATTTTGGAGCAATAAAGATCTAGATCCACAACTGTTTTTTTTTTATTTTTTTTGTTATTCTAATTTAAAATTTTAGAAAATTTTATACTTATACCATGTATCAGTCCCTTAATTATTAAATAAAATAGAAAATAAATACAGGATTTTTTTTAAAATTTTTAAATCACTTTTCATTGATTTCCTGATGAACGTAGATCGCTTTTGATACAAGGTCTCCATTTGTTAGAACAGACATATTATATTAATTGTGTACTAGCATCCTATTCAAAAAGGTACTTAGTTCATTTTACCATGCTCTTAGTTATCTGGCTCTTTCACGATATGTCCTGCTTTCAGCGTAGAAAATACGTCTGTGAAATGCAACGCAGTGTAAGTAAAGCTAACTGCTTCCTGCGGAAAATACTTCACTTTGGAAAATCTCCTTCAATTTAACGCCGCACTCTCGCCGCAAATACCCATTCTACCGGACAAAATAAAATTGTGTCTTTTAAGGGTGGTTTTATTTTTCTGGTCAATGTTGTCTTGTTTCGCATTGTTTTTTTTGTTACAGTCTTATCATATCAACGTTTGGAAAATAGATTCTGATAAGCAGTAGAAAATAGTATCAAGGTTATTACTATAACTGTTATTAGTATTGCTCTACCCACAAAGATGTTGAATAAAACCTTATTATATCTACATTTATATAGAATCTTATGTACCTGTCCCTGTGAAAGTGAAGCTGAAAAATGGATCCCTGTTCTACGAACATTCATACAAACTCTGAAAAGTCAGAATGTCATTAGGCCCCCATAGACGGACAGTTCTCGTAGCAGTTTGAACATGGCACAGACAATAACTGTTCAATAACTGTACGTTAGTAGACACACCACAGATCAGTTTAACTACCCCATTTAAAATCTGTCGAACTGTCAACAGACGTGCCCATATACGTACAGTTATTGTCTGTGGCAGATCAAGTGTCAAAAACTATGGAGGTTATGTTCGCCGAGATCATACACAGGGGTACCATGTGTTAAATTAGTTTTAAGTAGGGTATACTTGAACGAACGATTGATCTACGAATATTTTTACTTTGTTAGATTTATTATGATTACAATTTATTGTTTGTGTAAATATATGTCCAGATTCTTTTATTTTGAATAAATTATTCATAGTATACTTATTGTTGTTTTAATAAAATTTAATTAAGATAAAATACATACGTATTGTTTTATTTAAATCAGGGTTATATACATTAAATTTGTGTAATATGTTTTATTCAATCACCAAAACAATTTACTTATTGGTTTTGAATAATATCTATTAATTTGGTACATATTATAACATTAACTTAATACTAAATTTACGTAAGTACATATTTCTTTTGTCTAGATTTATTTTACATCAAGTTTACATTTTATTTTTTTATTTACATTTAAGTAGTGGAAAATATTGTTTGCGGTACCTAGTTGACACCACAATATTCGTAATTATATAATATGAATATCTCGCAAAAGAACTAACACGCAACAAAAATAATATACTTCTTACGAACGAACTATGACAGAACTGTCAAAATTTGCCGCCAAATCGCGCCAGCTACTCCTACTTTACGTTACCAGCATCTAACGTCAAACGAGAACTTTCGGCTAGTTGAAATTCCAACAGTTTTACAAAAACACGGGAGTGGGGGGTCGCTGGCAGTTTGAACATGGCACATATCTGAAAGGTCGAAAAGTGTCCGTCTATGGGCGCCGCAGATTATCTACCAAAGATAACTGTATAGTTATTAACTGGCATGTTCAACCTGTTACGAGAACTGTCCGTCTGTGGCCGGCAATTCTTGTTGCATAGAAAAATGGCACTTATGACTGATGACATTTTGATCCGGAAATCACAAGACTCTATCTACGCTATCCTAATACAGATATATAACAACTGAATCTCTTAATTTTCTTCGTTGTTAAAGAGCGCGATGCTCAATCGTCTGTCATAATTACAACAAAATTACATCAAAACACTATCCAGAAAGCCTTTCATAGTTATGATCGAGTTGTCTATGGTCCACCAAATCTGCAATTGCTTCTTTCTGTTTTTCTATTGAAAATATTACCATATATAAAAATTCTCTTTTTCATAAATTAGGTAAATTATTTTGTAATTTTATTGTTAAACGATGACAAAAATATGAAAAATATACAAAATAAATTCAATAACTATAAATACACAATTAATATTTAATTAAAATGATTAAATGTCTCCGCAATTAGTGAATAATATAAGTTATTTTTTGACCCATGTTTTTCACGATACGGTAACCTTGCCGTTGAAATGTCAGATTTTGTCATTTACAATTATTACAAATATGCCATGATATGAATAATTATATAGAGTGATTAAAACTAATATTACCATGTTGGTGTGTAGGTAACTAAGTACTTATATATTTTAACTACCTATCTATTGGTTTAATATTACATAAATATCTAAATCCGAATAAGAAAAGTTAATTCATAATTCATTGACAGTGACATTTCAATTCGATAATCGGTTTTATTAAATTAAGACATGTACAGAATCAACGAAAGTAAAGGAAAATATGTCGTATTAAATGTCACGGATATTTAATAGTTGTTCAATACCCATATTGAGATCAATTGTTAAATGAATTTGAGTGTATGGGCTGTTTATAGACACGTAAATTTATTTTGACAGCAGCTGTCAGTGGTAAATGGTAATACAGAAGGGGGCGAGTTCATAACAAAAGTAGTCTATGGTTAAGGATTCCTTATCTCTATAATCTATGGTTAACAGATGGATTTCGGCTATTTACCAATTTTACTGTAAGTTTGTGGTAAGTACGAATTGAGCATTACGCCCAAAGGCTCTAATATCTAATATATAGGTGGGGGATGATTGGAGGGGCATGATCTTGTTCCTAGACTCTGAATTGTGACAGGACAGACCACGATTATTATTGCGTAGGTATACATACATGCATCTAAATACACGGAACTATTACTGGTTTAGATGAACAATCACAAAAATCACATATGAATTACGCATATAATACAATTTTTTTTATAAAACGACGTACCTATATGCACAATAGTTTATAACCGCCGTATTAAAATGTGTATTTTTTTTCTTTGCCTACAAATCCAATCACACTAGAGAATCGTGATAAACTGTTGTCCTTAATAAAGTTCATATGGATCTGTCTTGTAATGGGTTTGGACTATTATAAAACCGTTAAAGTGTCAAAAGCGAGTCTGAAAGCTACGTACACAATATTTGTATTAGACACGTATGCAATTATTCCATTCAGTTTCCAGTTTTCGCAAAGTGGTTTTTGTCAGTGCTATATTATTATAACAACAATAAAATATTACAAGTCACCACTTGAATAACATTTTCAACGCTATTTTTCCATCGACAGGACGTACCAATTTTTAACTTTGCCTTTTTCACCTCGGAGTGCTTCATTTCCGATTGGAAATAAAATCAGGGCCGGATGCAGCTTGTACTTACTGCAATTTGCATATTTTTATTCTGGTTTCCTCTATTTCAAATAACTCGATATTTTTTTTTTGCAATCAATTTACAAACAAACTTATAGGAAAGGTATGTTTAGACATTTATTATTTGGATCATAATATATGGACGCATTTATTGACTGGACTGAAATAACTGTGTACGTTTCTTATATGTAGGTTTATTATATTAGTCTACTTTATAATAGTATATATTTTTAATATGTAGTAATAAATCATGTAATATTCGTATTGTTTGTAAGTAATATTTAAGTATGTGTGGTCATTTATAATGCATTACTTCTCAATCTCAAATTGAGCTTCCATAAAGGTAGCCGTAAATTATGTCAGTATTTAAAAAAAAATATATATTCCTTACAAATATTCTTGTCCTTAATAAAAAAACCGCACAATTAACTAACACAGTGTCTAATAGTTTCGCATTTTGCAATGCAGAGCTTCCTTTTTTATATATACTTAAATGTTATAGTAGGTATAACAAGAAAATAAATTCGGGTTTTATATCAATATATGTATACTTTTAGTTTTCATGTTAAAAAACAATATTAGATTAATAGAGTTTAATATTGGCCCGCACCTTTCCATCATCCTTCCAATTTATTTTACCAAACATCAGTGCCGTGTTCTCAGATCGTGGTATCGTAGATGGTGGGGTAAGAGAAATTGCATCCCCGACGACCCAACTGACCAAATTATGGGAAAGACCAACCTTCTTAAGATCTAACCTCTTTTCATTTACAAGTTATGCAAATTTGTTTTATGTAGGTATAGTAAAAAATTCAAGCGATTTTGTTTTGTGTTTGTTATTATTAACTGTCAAACCATGCTTACCGATACCACATATTTTTAAAAATACTTAATTGTTTATCCATAGTTTAGTTAGATAGTTCAATGTTGAAGATTCAATACCTACTCGCGATCAAGTACATTTATAAAGTTTTCTGTGTTTTAAATTTAAATTTTTAATAATTAATGATAATTGACCTACACACAATTCTTTTTAGATAGCTTTTTTTACAAATTCAGTAGGGCGTGTAATGAAAAAGTTACAGAAGCATTTGTGTAATGCAACCGCTGCTGTAAGTTTACATCTTTTCAAAGCTCAAAAGCCAAGAAGCTATAAAATTACTCTTTACTTTCTTATCTCCACCAAAGCTTTGTCACGTGAATTCTATTTTAACGCCGGAGAAGTGATACAAAACTCTGAACTTTGAACATTCAAGGTAAAGTTTTGAGGATAAGTAAATAATAAAATTAATAGGTATCAACTATTGAAAGGTTAGACTTTGGAGTGATTTTAGTGTATGCAAGTTACCTAACTGATACATTTTAACCATTGGGTATATATTTTTTTTTTGTAATCTGTTGAATTCATCTTTCAAATTTTGAATGAACTATGCGAATTTAAGTGAAGTCAATATAATAATATTTAATACGGATACTTTTTATAAATTTAATCCATACAGAACTGACGGCACAGCTGTTGTGTCGGCATTAGATGACCATTCGATATAATTAGCATGTTATTTAAATGTGGTAATTCAATCACAAAAAAATAGTAATTAAATATTCCGCAGTGAATGAGTAGTAGACACCACTGATGCATCCATCAAGGAAACGTGGTCATCTACCACAGTGACTATTTTCTATGGGTTTGTCATTAAATATATATTATATTGTTACATAGTGCATCTCATTCTCAATAATAAGAATATCGATTTACTGAAAAAATATATCTCTCAACGAAGGTACTTGTCACCTTCTCTTCTATCATCATTATCAACATCAGCTTAGATTAAGCCACTGCTGGATGAAGGAGTTTACAAGCTCATTCCATTACATTCGAACCTGTGCCGTATATAACCGTCACCACGTACCTACATCAAAAATATCATTTTATCGGTCCAGCGGCCTTTCGGCTTGCTATTCGGTCGAGTACTTTAATATGAAATAAGTTAAGAAAAGATAATAAGACCAATGTTAACTCACCAATGAATGATGCTCGCACTCCTGCGGCAGGGTGTAAACCGGCCTCGAAGAAAGCGTCGTGTGTGACGATGCGCTGGTTGGAGGTCTCCGCGACTTTCCTCTGGCAGTCCTGCTGCAGCAGTAGCATGCGGCGCAGACAGCAGCCATCAAACCCCCAAGAACAGCACTGAAAAATAAATAATTTAATGAAATCAGAAAAATCTAATTCACAAAGCTTTTATACTATTGTGTAGAAATTGATCTAAGCGACCCGAATATCACCGTTCTATAATATAAAGTATATCTACCGATAATTTCATAATAATCAACAACCAGGCAACGGGAATTTCGTGCAACATTTTGTCCTATATATTATTAATAATAATTACTCTTAACTATTGGGTACCTACTAATTGAAATTAAAATAGTTTCAGTAGAATTCCCCGTATAAAGTGAAAGATTACAATATTGCATGAAGTATCGAGCTTTATCGGCTAGTAATATTTTCCTTACATTGTTTTAAACTTTTCTCGTACAGCTGCGTTGCGGTTTAGTTCCCCGCAGCATCAACCATTGGTATTGGATCATCGCATATTAATTATAATTTAAAAAAAGTTGAATACCTTTCAAGTATTTTAAAATATCAAATAATATTTATCAAGTTTGGTGATGATCAGCAAACATAAAAATCATAGGAAATGGGTTGCCTTCTGAGCGAGGTTGTAACAAAGCTTAAATCTCGAGTGTAGAAAAATATAGGATACACTTAAACACGTCTTAAAGAATATGATGTTTTCAATTGGTACGCCTGTATCATAATAATATGCATCAAAGTTGTAATATTTACGGACACTTGGTGTGCCTTGAGTTCATTGTGATTTATGACGTGACCGTCATAAAGATACCGAATTCGGCTTCAAAACCGTGGTCCATTGCGACTGGCTTTTACGGTGCAATCGTATTAATCCCTTCTGTGATTATGAAATTGTGTCATAGGTTTTCAGTATATTCTACTATCTGTCTATATATTGCTGCCTTACGAATAAATAAATTAAAAAATATATAGTTTTCATGAAAACATCATACTTAGTTTGATTATTAAAATAGATAATGATATATTTAAATTTCGATAAACACGATTTCAGAACCTCCGACCGCATCAAGTAATTCATGACAAAAATCGTGACATTTTCGTCACATCGCGTTACAATAATTCGAAGTAGCTCATTCCAATAAACATATTTTACGTTAAGGGGGGACATGCTCGTCGAAGGTAAAAATTGAGTTTTTATTGTATTTTCAAACCATGATCCTGGACACTCCTTAAACGTTGTAGATAATCTATTTATATAATTTTGAAGCCTTATTATCCTTTATAGTTATTTTATACATTTAATGACTGCATGAAGTATTTTTGTTACATAAAATAGTATTCTTTTAAACCTCTCGCTCTAATGTTTTAGAATATAGTCATATTTCGGTACAGAACTGTGCAGTGGTGTTAAGATTTTTTACATTTATTAATTTTTAAACGCATTTATAAAACCATTAGTATAATTTATTACGAGATAATTTTTGTAAAATATTCACGATAAAAAATTATTTTGATAATCTCTGTGATCCCAAATTTGACAAGAATTAGGCATTTTATTATTCAAAAAATCGGCAAGATTAACACATTTGAAGATAATTCTAAAGATACTTATTATAAGCTATGTCTTTGACCATTCAAGTGTGATAAAAATCTTATGAATAATGATTGCTTTATAATAATTATTGACCTAAGAATAAGGTAGTGTTTTTTTGAAATACGCCATTTCTTTTGTCATTCCCTAGTGGTTAAGCTACAACATACGGCCGTAGCTATAAAATGACAAACTATAATTAAAGTAGGGAGTAAAATTATGTTAACGCGCGTGTTTGAACATGTACCTAACCGATTTTTTTTTTAATTTTTTTTTTAAACGGTACATGTTCAAACACGCGCGTCAATATCATTTTACTCCCTACTTCAATTATAGTTTGTCAATTTATGGCTACGGCCGTATGTTGTAGCTTAATCACTGGGGAATGACAAAAGAAATGGCGTATTTCAAAAAAACACTACCTTATTCTTAGGTCAATAATTATTATAAAGCAATCATTATTCATAAGATGTTTATCACACTTGAATGGTCAAAGACATAGCTTATAATAAATATCTTTAGAATCATCTTGAAATGTGTTAATCTTGCCGATTTTTTGAATAATAAAATGCCTAATTCTTGTCAAATTTGGGATCACAGAGATTATCAATATAATTTTTTATCGTGAATATTTTACAAAAATTATCTCGTAATAAATTATGCTAATGGTTTTATAAATGCGTTTACAAATTAATAAATGTAAAAAATCTTAACACCACTGCACAGTTATGTACCGAAATATGACTATATTCTAAAACATTAGAGCGAGAGGTTTAAAAGAATACTATTTTATGTAACAAAAATACTTTATGCAGTCATCAAATGTTTAAAATAACTATAAAGGATAATAAGGCTTCAAAATTATATAAATAGATTATCTACAACGTTTAAGGAGTGTCCAGGATCATAGTTTGAAAATACAATAAAAACTCAATTTTGACCTTCGACGAGCATGTCCCCCCTTAATACAGAATATAACAATGATTATCAAAGGTCAAATTGACTAATCTGCTGCAATGTTTAAATGTCTGGATGGAGGTATTGATCATGTCAGTTATTAGAAAAAGATTGATTCATTACAATTTAAATATTACAATTAATTTTATAGTTTTATTTCAGTAGGCTAGCATCTAAATTTCGTAAAAAGATAGTATTGAAACTATGATAACATAATGAATGCTGTTAAATAAATCCGCTCAAACTAGTCACCATGATAAATATATATTTTGTTTGCGTCTGGTGGTATTCAAGAATTTCCCAACAATGAGATATATATTTGAACAGACTCCACTGCACCCGTTCAACCCGAGTTCGTGACCTCTGGCCTTTTTACTTCGTAATATTCCCATTCTGCTTTGTCGGCGAGAATAATGCACCACGTAAAGTTTCCGCACTTCATGCAGTATCAGCCAGTAGGCGCATGAATAAGAATTAGACTCTTGAAGTTAACTTTATGCCAGGGTATATCCGTCAAACGGATACATAGCTCCTTCAGGTTAAGTTTAAGCCAATAAAACCGCTTATAATACAACCATCTATCTTTATTAATAGTCTATTATTGTTACTTAATGAGTCTTTGCTTACGTCTAACCCCACGGTGGCCGAGCGGCTTATAATGTCGTGGATCCTAGGTTGGAATCCTGGATCTGACAAACACACATATTGTTTTTCAATTTATATTTGGAGTCAGAGTTTTTGACTTGATAGTGGATGGGCAGGGTTGTACCTACGGGCATGATCACCAAGACATTAAACACGTCCTCTGGGATTGCCCGCTTATGGAAACTGAACGATCGGAGCTGTTTGCCAGGGTCCGTCCTCACACGGGCCCAATTGACCACGCAGATTTGATAGCAACCGAGGCCAACTTTGCGGCATTCGAGAAATTTGCAGCGTCGTATGGGGAGCGGGATAGTCCCGACTCCTTTGTAAACTCATCCATTTCAACTCCACTCAGTATGCAGATACATAGGGCGCTTAACGTTAGCGGACAGCAGAGCCAGTCCAAAAATATTTTTTTTCTTCCTTCCTAACTTTCTTCTTTAAGCACTACGGTGTATGATTGTAGCATCAGTCCCGTGCGGCTCCGTTTCGGGTCGGAATGAGCACTTAAAATCACATCTTTCAGACACGTCTATAGCGTTATGAAAGGCGGCCGTGCATATCCACGGCTGTACATACATGACGGGTGGTGGTGGAAAAACAACGTAGGACCTAATAGATTGAGCGAGTGGCTAACATCCATTTCTCGGAAAAACAAAAATCTATTAATTCTAACCTCCACACTGTGTAGGCCCATATGATCTCATTAGGATCGGACATGGTCAAAAGAAGAAGAAAGTAAAGACAATAATTCTTCTAAAGAAGAGGTTTTTGCTATTCATACATTCATAATGCTATTGCCCAGTAATAATATACCAAAAATAATCAAAAATTGTAAATGCTGTGGCTATGTCCGGCATTTTCGAAAATGGTGGATGATTTTTAGTTTTTCAGCCGTAACTCATTAACGGATGTGAAATATCAAACCATGAGAAAAATGAGATAAAAAATAATTTTAGTTTCTGCAAACTTTACCGAGTATATGGAAATTATTTCAAGGTAAAACTGTAATATGAATATAATTCTGTCACCCGATGTCCCTGGTGGTTATTACCTTCCCCGTTAATCCGTAACTGAATGAACACCCGATCGATTGCCGATAGCACCGCTAACGTCATCGTTATTGTAATGCGTCAATGACATTGAGCTAGGTACTTTACGAGCTGCTTGTTGGCGAATTTACAATCTGCCTGTAAAGTCACCCAGTGTCATCATCGAACAAGCTAACAAGCAGATTGTAAACAATCTACCGAGAAAAGTTGAAAGCCGGTCAACTTTACACGCTACACGCCGGCGTGTGGGCCTACTGCACCTGCGCAGTAGAGCGTAGTAGCGACTTCCCGGTAAAAAACGAACTACGTTCTGTCAAAATAGTCGCTAGCTTGTTGGCTTCTCAGCGAATGGAAAGTTTTGTGTGTCATCATCATCACAATCGCAGTAGCTGAATCGCCCGCTTTTAAATTCGCCATCAAACAGCTCGTAAAGTAGCTCAATGTAATTGACGCATAAAGCGGTAAATTAGTTAGCGTTAAGGTTTCTCGGTGGCTATGTGATTATAAATTCCTTCACTTGCCTCGTCAAATTGATGCAAGTTAACGCAACTTCTCTAATTCACAAAGTTTTGACGGAAATTTGAATTTATTACACTGCTATTCAATGCGCTAGAGTGATAAACTGCTTAATAGATCATTAATAAGTGAAGTGTACTTACAAGTAATTGGGTTTTGTGTTTTGATTACTATATGTGTATGACACAATTAAGTTATTAGTACATACAGTGGCTTTATTCCGATTCGGCTAGATAAGTTTCTTCTAACATTATTTGAAACTTTGATCCTGTCCGCTCCTTAAGTGGAGCATATGGGCACCACGCTGCTCTTTTATTCTTCCCATGCTATGTCAGTACCCTCCATTATTGTTTACACAAGGACTGTTATTATTACTAGTGATTGGCAGTGCGCCTGTGATTACAGTTATCATGTCTCATCTTTTTGACATTTTCGACAAGCTAATCCAGAAGTCCAGAAGAAATTTCATGTGTCTTTATTTGAACACATAACTATTTCTCTTTCGATAATTCATCAAACAATTATTTTCGGACTGCCTTTCTTCAAGGTATGCTCGCTTTTCACTTTCCTGAAGCTCTTCTCGACATCTTTGTTTGCTCGCCGAGGGATGCTTTCCAATCTTGACGTCCTCGCTCGTCAATTACCTACGTGGTCGCAGCTTATGACCCATTCAGGATTGGAACGGTTTCCTCGTGTTAGGCTTAATAAGTATCATTAGCAAGGGGTGCAAGACTAATCAATGCTCTCCCAGAGACATAGACATTTTTAGTGATAGGTATGCTGTGCATTTTTTTTTTAAATTTTATTCCATTGTTTAACATTACTTAAATAACATTTGTTTCTTTTCTCTGAGGCCAATGCCAATGTTTACTAAATATTTTTATACATTGCTTGTTCTTTTTTCTTTCTTCTACTTCTTTTCCAATTTAATTGTCATCATGTGAACGTCTTGAATTCTGATTTGTAATGTAGGTACACAATGTTTTTTTTAATAAATAAATATCGCAAGAAGAGATACATCGAGTGAATTAGATCGTGTATCTTTTATAAGGCCCCTCAAAATCCAAATCGATAGCTTCTTTAGGAGGCCTCCCCCCTTTATTTTCCAACCCGAACGAGTAAGACAGTGGATTACTATAGTTTTTTCTATATGATGGTTAGTTTAGCAACGATTGATCATTTATTTTTATAATTGTGATCGTCCACAATTGTTTTTTTTACGAGAAATGATTTAAATATTTGCTCAACCCATTTGGTTATGTTATGAATTGAAACACACACATGAATTTGTCACTTCAGACGACAGACGAGGGCATTCTCCTAAGATTCTCAACACATTCAGATTATCATTGTTTAGTCATAAATGGCTCCCTTGAACGCAAAATTTTACTTTCAACCAAATTTGATTTTTACACTTTTACTTCAATTTAGTAAGCGCCAATTGAATCGGTGTTTCATTATATAGCGTTGCTTCTTCATAACTTTGCACTCCTGGCTCTAAATTGAACATGGTGTAATATATTCCAAAAAAATATGCTTACATATATTATTAATTTATGTTCTTATTACCACATTTATTAATACAAGTGAATATCATTTGATCTAATTGTATGCGAGGTAATTAGGCAATAAGGTGAATCGGTGTAGTAAAAAGTGGAAAAAGTGCAATGTTATAAAACGTATACTATCCCTTTTATTATCATGCAGCATTCACATATCCTGAGTTCAACTACAAACAAGTTATCTGTATATGTCGCGACCTGCCATTTTGTAAGCTAGTTTCTGAAGATTAGCAATTGCATTTAGTTAGTCGGTGCATCGGTAGTTACGCCATGCATATATGAGCCGATTCGTTACAAAATCGCTCTAATCTATCCACGTCTGCCTGAGATAAATATCCCAATTAGAATTGTTATGACGTGAACTTTCCATTTAGTGCATCTGATCTCACTTAAAAGCCATGTTGTCTAATTACTTACAGTTCTGCGCTATATATTTTGCAACTATCCTCACAATGTACGCGTAATATCATTCCAAACACGAACGTTTGAGTTTTAATCTTTTATTTTCAAATTAGGAACACATTTTTGAAAAAAAATCTATTACAACATAAGTACATACGGTAATTTAAATGTTGGTATCATAACAAATGTTTGAACATTAAACTTTTATTTTTAAATTATGAATTCATGTTTATTTTTTTTATATGAATAATTGGTACCTTGTAGTTTTTAGCATTCTTTTTCAAATGAAGTTGTGTACTCAGTACATTACATTATATCACCATATTCAATTCTAGAGCGATCATATGGATCACCACAGAATGGAGGATATATTAACATATTTTTATTTTGACGAGAAATACTACTAGGTTCATAATACTGTGGGTCCAAAAAAAATTGAATAACGACATGTGAACTTGCAAGACCCGGGACTCGTTTCCAGTAATTACGATATTATAAGCCAACACGTTACCGCTTGGCCGTCATGGGCGTGTTCTCAAGTGTTCTATTTTATTATTATTCTATGAAAAAATATTGGTGTTTATTATTTTTTTTAGTGATTGAAGAGGTACATAATATATACACACACATATGCAAAACATTTTAATTAAATATTATGTTGCTATGAAAATTATAACATTTTATAGGAAATTAAAAATAGGAACAAATGCTTATTTATTTTCTTACAGGGTAGTTACATATATTTAATAAACAATTTATTTTCATTCACACATTCTATTATGATTAAAATTATGAGCATACATAATTTGAAAACATCATAACAAACACACATAATATAGTTACATATTTTAATCCTGTTTCTCGTATAAATATGTATGATGTGGTTATGAGACAACGG
This sequence comes from Rhyacophila brunnea, assembly GCF_057557595.1. Classification (NCBI taxonomy): domain Eukaryota; kingdom Metazoa; phylum Arthropoda; class Insecta; order Trichoptera; family Rhyacophilidae; genus Rhyacophila; species Rhyacophila brunnea. Next base: position 7,901,145 of record NW_028232816.1, on the reverse strand, counting down.
CTCCTAACTCTATTTTACAACGTTTTTATTATCTCGTATTCTTGTTTGTCCGGTGGTTGTTTGTCCAGTACAAATCTTGCAATCGATTTTAACTAACTTCCCGACTAGCTAGACATTTGAAACTTTTAAAATATATCAGAACACGATGCCAATGCATTCTTTTAATATTTTTAGCCATCTTTAAGCAGAATTGAATTCATTTTCAGTTAATTCTGTTTTGTATGGAAAGTTATTTCAGAAAAATCCGTAAAAAGTAAAAGACTATTATTTGTTACTAAAGGGGTGGTCCTAGCAGCTAAATTAATAATATATACGTGCGTTACTATGGAAATCAAAATGAAATGTCAAAATGACATTTCAGTATTCTATATGTGTTTATTTGTTTGTTTTTTATTTACTTCATATCAAGTACAAGTTTGAGCATATTGAGCATAATAATTCAACAGAAAATTTAAAAACGTTGTATATAAAAAGTTATTTTTATCTTGTAATTATTAACTATAATATCACTTGTCGGTGTTTACTAATTTAATCTTCCCTCATGTTCAGTATTAAAGAAAAAAGATAGTTTATTATTTGTACCTACTATTTTTCCAAATTTTTGTAACTTATATTCATTTTACTCCTCAGCACTTTAATTACTAGGTAGGTACAGTAAAAACGAAACAATAATGCGGTCGGTCGATAGTGTGCGTGCGTATGGGGAGCCGCAATAAATGCCTGGCAGCCGATGACCGCGTATTCGTACGTATACGTACATATACAATCGACGAACCGCATCATTGTTTCGTTTTGACTGCACATTATTATAACGATATATGCCTGGCACCTACCATAGCCTAAATACATAATTGTGTTGGTGTATAGAGTTTAGGACATGGAGTCGACCTCAAAGAAGTTAATAATGGAGGTAAAGACAAGCCAACCATGCGTCAAGTTTATTGGTGACCTGCGTTTTTATTACATTATAAATAGCTGGCTCTTAAAAATCTTCGGCTATCTAGATTTGATTGGTCTTGTTATCTCAAGGATCATCAATGCAAATTGACGTTACGTAGCTACGATATTTAGTTTGTTTTAGAGAAGATTGAAAAGATGCATTCATGTAACAGACTCTGACTTAATCCGATGCAATCAATGTCTGTGCCTCCCAAACTATGGTGCTTATATGATATACCTATAACGTAACGTACACGTCATCTTATTTGTATATTTGAATTATTTTGTTTTCATTTATTTGGTTTCCTTTGAGATATCGAGAATCGAAAGTTTACACTGCTATATCGAATACCCAGTGAAATTTTCAAAGTTGAATCCACGACTTCCATTTTTTATCTGGGAACGGACCACGAGTTATATATCTGTGATTTCTGCTATATCCCACTTTGACTAGCATTATTTGCTATTTTAAATTTAGATTTAAATATTCATATTATTTTTAACACTACAACAGGCCACGAGCTCTAGTGAGAGTAGTGTAATCAGTAATATAAGTGAAACAATCACAAACCCTCAGGCTTTGATAAAATCACATATGTATATTGTGACCTCACCGGAGCGAACCCGGAGCCCCTGGATAAAAGGCTAGCGCCTTACGCACTGGGCTATGGGAAAATTGTAGATTTGATATCCTATACTATAACTTCGGAACCTTTCGAGATATGGGTATGAAACTTTACTAAATCAGTATTGGTTTAGTCGGTGAAGATTTCAGATTGATGGCGTCATTAACAAATAATAGTCATTTTTTTATGAAGGTTGTATGTTGACTCATATTTGGAACACCAAAATAAGATAAAACTTTATTAAATACATCAATATTCAGAAATTTTTGAGTTATAATAACATAATAATAAAAAAAACCCAACGGAAACGGACAGACACATGGTCAAATTTTAATTAACATGTATATACATCGTATAGAAAACATCGTCCCGTCAAAAGTTTCTTGAAACAGAATAGCTTAGATTCGTGTATTTGATGGGTATAATTTATCATGTCTTCATCAAAGTGTTTTCGTATATTTTTAATTGGGCATTTATGTAGTAGTTGCTGGTGTTTATATATTATCATCCCCCTAATGTTGCAACCAGTCAATAAAGGCCACCCGTAGCTCATCTTATTCCTTAGCTTTTTGATGACACCTATTTCCGCTAACCACTTCGATCTAGTGTGTGTTCAGCACGACTCAATGGCTTTTTAGTGCACCTTGTTCTGACCTGGTTGGATCACATCGAACACTGCTTCCTTGCCCGTTGATTTTTTGAATTTCAGTACAACTGATAACAGTGGTAACTGACATTAGAATATTATTATCAACCGAGGTTACTTGATGGAATTTGAAATTAAATCCATTAGAATTTGACATAGTTAGGTTTAATAATATATTTATTACAAAAACCCCTTAAATTGATTCCCAATCAGTTTATGTATTCCATAAGTACACTTTAAGAACCGATCTCATATTGCCATTAGACTCGACTCCGGTTCGGTCGATGGCGTTCTTTGTCACTGTGAATTGAATACGGTCGTTTTTGTTTTACTGTTATGCAAAGTGCCCTTAGCGGACTTTGATTCTTTGTCCTGTTACTTCGTTATTGTGATTTGCATTTTTATACGAGACTACAAATTCTACTTCGATTTTAATGGGGTTGATTTTTCTAATTGAGTCTATTCGCCAATAGTATTATTACTAATATTCTAACATAAATATTGTTTTTACTTTATGTTCTTTATATTATTAACTTCACTTCTGTATATATATATATTTATCTTTTAATGATTTTTTTTACATTCAGGGACTTTTAATTAGATACATATGTGTTTATGCTGTAACAAAACATTTTGTTGAAATTTGAGGTCCGTTACTCCAATACCTTCCTCGTGAATGGTTTTCAGAAAGATGTTTTTTTGACCAATTAGATTAGCTGTAGACTAAATATAGTAAATAATATGGTGTAGAGAAGTATAATTCACATTTCATTCTGAATTTATAAACAATGCTACAACTTTATACTGATGCAATGGGAAAGAAAACGCTATACTACGTTGACGATGACGTATTTACAATGTGTTTTTCATTGTTTTTCACGTGGTTTAACTTATTCTTAAATTATAATCGATTCGAATTTAACTTTTTGATTGCTTAGTCCCCATAGAAAATATGTGTTTTGGAAAACTTGTTTTTACTTATATTTGTATTTAAGATATTAAATTATCCCTTAGTATCGAGACTTTACCAATGATCATTATAGTGATATGTACCTATTCACACTCCATTACATAATATATTATTGAGAAGCCCTGACTTATATTAATTTGTTTACTCGTCGCGACATTATTTGTATATTTGTATATACCAATTAGCTTTCTATTTTATAAGTAAACAATAAATACCAGAATTTTCCTAAATTCATTCTGTTATCAATGTGGTTTTGGGGTAAAAATTCTTAAGTCAGTTTGGCTGCAGTTGAGCTAATCGGTTTTTAAATAAATCACAGTTTTCAAAATACTCTTGCTAAGAAGATAATTCTTTTACATTATTGATGTATAACTAAGTTTTTGATATTATGTTATATTCAATTCAGTAATTTTACTTAGAGTTAAAAATGATTTTCTCAATTTAATCTATTGCTACAAATTAAAATATCTATTTATTTTGCTTTCGTGTGACAAAATCTATGATATACAAAAAAGAACACAATTCTTTCCACACATTGGCGTTAAAATCTTAATTTCGGTAAACACGACTTAAGAACTTTTACCCTGCAACAACCACAGTAAATTATCAATATCACGCGGTTTATTGTCCAATTGAGACAGTGACAGATCAATGTCTAAACTCCCGAATTCTATTAGCTTTGTTTATCAATTTATTTTCAATAATAAGTCAGTTCTAATCCAGACCTTTTCATGAAGTACCTACTTACTAATACTTGATCCGGACTTCTCTTCGTATTCGTAAATATACACACTCTTTCGTTCTATCTCTATATATATAAAAATCTCGTGTCACGATGTTTGTAGTCGAACTCCTCCGAAATGGCTCGACCGATTTTTATGAATTTTTTTATGTATATTTGTTAGGTATTAGAATAGGTCAACAAGTATATTTCATACCGCTAGGTGATTAGGGTATCTCTATCCAGAAAAATTTTCTTTTATTTTTTTGACAATTTTTTTTTTGTATTTTTTTATTATTTGGCATAAAAAAAATACCTATAACCTCAAATTTTCACTTTCCTACCCCCATCCTCCCATTTTTTAATCACGATGTTATTATTTTTGTATGAACAAATTTAACCGTCGTTCGTATTTCAAACAGAACGCAATTATTTATGTGGTTGAATGACAGATGGCACTACGTCCGAGAAGAATTCAAGAGAAGCGTCGCGTCATTTTGACATTTCATTCGGCAAATCACAACGCAGTGCGTGCAAAATTTTGTACGATTTATTTTAATTTATCTATTTTTACGTGCGTGTATTACAGTGCACAATGCCAGCAAGACGCAAGGGGGGCCATTTGGGCCGTCGAACGAATAAAGCAACAAACATGCGAAATAGTAGAGTAGAAAGAACAGACAAACAAATCCAACAAGATAACAAAATCGTGCGTGTTAAGCATGTTGCAATTGCGTGCATATCAATCACAAGAGGCACGAGCTGAACGAAATCAACAACGACAATTGGAACGGAGCCAAGCGCGCCGGTTCGTAGTTAACACACGCAGAGCAAATGACCGACAACGCCAACAAGTACATCGAACATTTACATCCGCTTCGTTCCTTCGTCTCGCATTCGAGTACGAGCCAGATATTGAATATTCCGCTCATCCGAAAGTGCTGATTGGTGCTATGGACAAAGAATGTCCCCATGTCATGCGCTCAAATTCAAACATGAGTCAGCCGGGATGTGTTGCGCATCAGGAAAAGTGCAACTACCAGAAATTGAGATACCACCAGAACCATTGAACGGCTTGCTCATTGGCACGGTTCCAGATTCAAACCTGTTCCTGAAGTCCATTCGCACATTCAATTCATGCTTCCAAATGACTTCGTCCGGAGCAACAATACTGCGGCAAATGGTAAACAATTCCATTCTACGTTCAAAATCAAAGGTCAAGTATACCACAAAGTAGGCTCATTGCTGCTAATGCCAAACGAACCACATACATTTTTACAAATCTACTTGGCGGTGAGGACATCAATCATGTGGATGCACGTTGCGGCTACAATAGCCTCAATTCGCCTAATGCCAGGCGCATCGTCGGCGAACTGGACGCCCTGTTGAATGAGCACAATGAATTATTGAAATTCTTCAAAGCACACATGCACGAATTGCAAAGTGACAATCACGCTATTGTCATCAATCCTGATAAAACACCAGCTGGAGAGCACGTACGTCGATTCAATGCGACTGTTGTTGACGACATTGCTGGAATCATGGTTGGCGACCGCACATCGACGCGAGAAATCGTGATTCGAAGAAGAAACAATAATCTGGAGCTCATCGCTGACACACACCGTTCATACGACGCTCTCCAATATCCGCAAATTTTCTGGAAGGGACAAGACGGATATTGCATAAAATTAAACAACGAGATCCTGTCACAGGTAATTCATTCATTATGAACATCATTACTCATTTTGAATTGAGAAAATGAATGGTTGATGTTTTTTTGTTTTTATCGGCGGTCATCGTCTACAGTGCTCAATTCCTCTTTCTGTCATAGATCCCATCCCCACACACTTACGATACATTCGTTACTTTTTATTTAACAACCAAAATATTCACTAGAAATAATTTATATGGCAGAACAACGTTTGCCTGGTCAGCTAGTTATGTTATATTATTCTAGCTTCTTATTATAAATTTTAATGTGATAACTATGTTATAAAACCGTGAATAATATAATTAATTAATATCTTTTTATTATCCGCAACACATAACTTATATACTGCGGACATATATATATATATATATACGTACACGCATTTGAGGGTAAATCAGTCTAGTTTGTGTGAGTGCGGAGACATCCGATTGACTGAGTATATTGTCTGTACTTGTATGCATTTCCCGGGGGACTTTTTGCGTCCACCAAACTTATGAAATCGCGTTGGTATCAACATGAATTGAAGCTCTGCCGACGCCTCTCCAGTGAGAAATATTTCTGGCAACATGCTTTTGTTTCTGTGCGAATTTTTGTGTTGTCCCTCACACTCCACTGCCATACGAGGGAATGAATTAAAGGTACACAATTGTTTGAGACTTTCACAGTCAGTTTTTTTTGGTCTGTCATTTTCTATTCTCCCTTCTGTCTTTTTTGGAATTTTCTATTGCGTCTAAACATTGTTACGCGTAAATTTGCTAGCTGAAGCGACAGGAAACCCGCAATCGTAAATAATCTGAAACTAAACTTAGAGTATGTATCTCTAGTTTAGTCGATTCGAATCAATGTAAGTGCCAACCTCTGCGCGTCTTGTCGAAATTGGCGTGAAAATTTGACACGTGATCGCCATTTTACCTTTTTAACAAGTGAGAAACGATTGTCTTCCCTTGTTGTGACAGTTGAGCGATACATGCCAGGCAAGACGACATGATGGTAGACGGAACGAAGCATATTGCTTCACCTCTGGGACAATGTGGCGTCTCCTCTTCAGTCGCGTACCATGGCCACGATAGGGAGCACCTATATATCTTTAAATTTTTATTCAGGTAGGTACATAGTAGACGTTACCTGGCCAATGTTGAGTTTTTGTTCTGATTATAGACAGTAGATAGATATTGATCATTTATTTACACACTATAACAATATCACACACAATGAGTTTATAGAGTGAGTTAAAAATATTTTATTATAAAAATAATCCAAAAAGTCAGCTATTTCTTTCTCTCTTTTAAGTGAGCATCTTCTTCTTCATTCTGTCCTATCCACAACCAAAGGTTGGCTTACGTCCAAGTGATATTTTTATACCGTTTATCACCCTGATATTTTCGGTGGAGCTACACTCGTACCAATCCCAGAACCTACAACATGCAGTCTTCTTTTATTACACATTTTCTTCGATAATGACGTGAATATTACCTGACTTTTCCTCTAATAATGTAGCCGAGGGATTGTAGTTCTCTTATTTTGATGTTAATTAAAACTTCTCGGTCCTTTCCCATTCGTTTTAGTTCGTCAAGATTAGACTATCACCGGTTGTTCATAAGATTGGACCGATTTGGTGTCCAAATTTTGGTCATATTTATTATGAATTTCTTTTTGATATGGGCGCAAAACAATGTCGTGTACTAATGCAGTATTTAAGTTCCATTATCTCAAAAACAACATCGATATCATCCATATTTTTATTAAAATTTATGTCTTAAAAACCTATGATTCATATGATAAATCGATTAGTGAAAGTTTCAGATCATCAATATAAACACTAGTTCAAAACGTTGATGTTCTTGTCTTATCTTTTTTATTTTATGTGAATATGTATGATTAACCAAATCTTAAATTGACTGTATTTGCTCTTAGTGTTTTACTAATTTTATCTAATTTGAATATATTATTTTAATTTTACTTAATGTTTTTTAGTGTTTTTTTTTTTTGATAATGATTGTTTATGTATGTAATCTATTATTTACACATAAGTAACTTACATAGTCAAATGTCTTTAACGAGAAGTTAATCAGTGTGTGCCGGCTATTCTTTTTGAGCACTACACTGGTTGAATTATCTGAACCGAGTCATCCATCAAACATACTCGTGCTCTTCTTGTGTTTTATCTTTCCAATCCGAAGAAAGCGAAATCAATAAAGGAGATTGGTTTGTGAGTGTTTTTATTGTTTCTGATGTTTGCCTTTGTAAAATTAAGAATGATTTCTTGTCACTGTGTGACTGGTCTGTGAACTCAATCTCAGCAACTTGGACATACTTAGAATTTATATTACTTATATATGTATTTGAACGTATGCTGTGAGGTTTATATAACGACCCAGGTTTGATTTTGAAAATATATATATTTTTGTGTCCGGAAAATTGTACGTACGCTACCGATGGCGAACTCAACACGTAATCGAAACTATCAGAATACAAAGGAAAGGCAGAAGAAAATAGGTAAGCAAGTGAATTTGAAATACAATCATATCAAATATATTCATATAAAATTATGAATGATTCAAAAGTAAGTTATTAAGTCGTACAAGGGGGACATGCTCGTCGTAGGTCAACATTGAGTTTTTATTGTATTTTCAAACCATGATCCTGGACACTCCTTAAACGTTGTAGATAATCTATTTATATAATTTTGAAGCCTTATTATCCCTGATATTTATTTTAAACATTTGATGACTGCATAAAGTATTTTTGTTACATAAAATAGTATTCGTTTAAACCTCTCGCTCTAATGTTTTAGAATATAGTCATATTTCGGTACATAACTGTGCAGTTCTGTTCTCCCTACTTCAATTATAGCTTATCAATTTATGGCTACGGCCGTATGTTGTAGCTTAACCACTGGGGAATGACAAAAGAAATGGCGTATTTCAAAAAAACACTACCTTATTCTTAGGTCAATAATTATTATAAAGCAATCATTATTCATAAGATGTTTATCACACTTGAATGGTCAAAGACATAGCTTATAATAAGTATCTTTAGAATCATCTTCAAATGTGTTAATATTCCCGATTTTTTGAATAATAAAATGCCTAATTCTTGTCAAATTTGGGATCACAGAGATTATCAATATATTTTTATATCGTGAATATTTTACAAAAATTATCTCGTCATAAATTATACTAATGGTTTTATAAATGCGTTTAAAAATTAATAAATGTAAAAAATCTTAACACCGCTGCACAGTTATGTACCGAAATATGACTATATTCTAAAACATTAGAGCGAGAGGTTTAAAAGAATACTATTTTATGTAACAAAAATACTTTATGCAGTCATCAAATGTTTAAAATAAATATGAGGCATAATATGACTTCAAAATTATATAAATAGATTATCTACAACGTTTAAGGAGTGTCCAGGATCATAGTTTGAAAATACAATAAAAACTCAATTTTGACCTACGACGAGCATGTGGGCCGTTAAGGTGAATAAAAATAGTTACAAGATAAAAAGAACTTTTTATATACCAACGTTTTTAAATTTTTTGTTGAATCATATAAACTTGACTTGACTAGCTTAAATAATCAAAAAAAATTGTACTTGATAGAAATAATACTGAAACGTAATATTATCAATATTATAGAATATGGAAAAAGTAATTTGAAAACAATAACCAATCAAAAAAGAATATAAATATAATTACAAGATAAAACTAACTTTTTATATACAACGTTTTTAAATTTTCTGTTGAATTAAGTAAATAAAAAACAAACAATAAAACAAATATAGAATACTGAAATATCATTTTGACATTTCACATTGATTTCCATTGTAACGCACGTATATATTAATAATTTAGTTGCTAGGGCCCCAGACCCTTAGCAACCAATAATAGTGGTTTGGATTACGGATTTCTTCCGAAATAACTTTTCATACAAAACAGAATTAACTGAAAATGAATTCAATTCTACTTAAAGATGGCTAAAAGTATTAAAATAATGCATTGGCATCGAGTTCTGATATATTCTAAAAGTTTCAAATGTCTAACTAGTCGGGAAGTTAGTTAAAAATCGATTGCGAGATTTGTACTGTACAAAAAACCACCGGACAAATAAGAATACGACTTAATAAAAACGTTGTAAAATGGATCATTACTATCTGCATTGACCCATGAATAACGAGTATCAATGCTATACGGCCTACTCTTTCCAGTACGACAGCTCATGGCGTGAACAGTTTACGACTGACGTACAATTGATTTAACCATATCAAAGTTTAGTTTTACAATCATCCTATTTGCTCTGTGTACAAATGTGTGTGATATGACAATCCTGCTTGTATAAGGAAACGTTAAGCTATCTGATCAATGATCATACAGTAAGAACATTGTTAAAGTGGCTAATATATTCGGTAACGTCGTGACCTATGGTTACTTTCAATTGATGGCGGGAAGTTCATGGGCTGTGATTTTATTACAATGGGGGTGAGCTGTAATTCAAATCATAACAAGTCAGCTAAGTAACAGGCTATCAATATTACGCAAATTGACTTTAATTATACAATGACTCTAAGATTACAACAAAATACAAGATAATATAATAATGGTCATAAACTTAAATATAAAAGGCGAGGGTTAGGAGTAGGTATAGATAGATATTTCCCCTAGCTATCGAATAACAAAAACAAATGGCGCGTATATACATATTGACGTAATTTCGTTTTTCTACCCTTAGTTTTTCGAAACAAGGTAGCCGTAATTTTCTTTTATTACATATCGTGCAATTATGCGGTGAGTTTTATTTAAATTTACTTATTCTAAAGGTGTTATATTACGTAAATATTTTACGCTAGGCGAGTGGACAACCACTGGACAAATGGCGTCATACAAGGGGCACTGAACGTCCATAAGAATGCCCTATACAGGTATAAAGTTCGGTGTATGTACGTGGTAGCAAAATACTGGAGACCGAGAAAAGTAGAAGTAGCTAGGGAAGGCCTTCATCCAGTAGTGAATCGATGGTGATAATGAAATATTTTTAGCATATCGCAGAGCTACCACTCTGTAATACCTACATCGCAGGTAGATCCAATATTGTGAATTTATATTTTTGAACACATCGCTAGATGCACCTAATAATTTTAAAGCTTAAAGTTATGATTGTGACGTCTTTTCCGTCGATAAGGCCGCCCCCCTAAACCGAAATCGCATCTAAAAATTTATCTTCCCAGGTATTACATACTTGTATCGTTTATTTTCAATTTACACGCACCGGCTGTAATTGAGGGCGCCACTGATGGAATGTTGACAACAAACATTTATTTTTATTTTGAAAAATTGCAATCTGTATCAAATGGGGCGCACTTTGCATACAAGCGAATACGTATCGCAGCTGGTTGAAAATGCTTCGCGTTATCCACGACACAATATGATAGAGGCGTTATTTCAGTCAACCCTTCAATTTAATCATCTCTTTTGTACACGCTATTACTGTTTACGTTGGTATTCATGTATCATATTCATACAACCAGTGTATCGTATGCCCAAGCAAAATACTTTCGGGAAAACACAATTTAAGATCGTATTTATAGATCTCTTGGATTTCACCACGTATACCCAGAAATCTATAAATACGATAACAAAATAATAACCGTGAAAGTCTCAAACATTACACAATTTAAGATTTTTCAACCGCTATGAACATTCAGCTTTTTCGCTTTATTAAATTCGGATTCCTGTTATGGAAAGAATTAAATTAAAAGCAGTTATCGGGAAATATATGCAAGAATTGTACATACTGGTAATATTATTCGTTTAAGCACTTGTCCGATAAGTGTATGGTTTGTGGTCAAATCACACGATTTTTCTAATTGGGCTTTTCTATGTTGTATAATGTAATATTTGTCAGTGGCGAAGGGTGGAGGTAGGCTGTTAAGATCCCACAAAAATAGTGCATATTAGTCATTGTCAGTTAAACGTATTTGTTTACATTGAACCAAGACTACAATGTGTAGACAGTGTTTGTTAGTTTTTAAAATTTAATTAAACCCTGTCTAATCCAAGCCAGAGTAGATAATAATCAAAAATTACACGTTTATCTATAAAATATCTAAAACTTTACCATTAAACCATACATAATTTTAGATATTTTATAATTAGAATGTTTTTTATCGATTATGGTTTGGTTAGGTAGGTCTTAATGAATTTTAAAAAACTAACATTACACATTTTTTTTTGCATTGTTTTACATAGTATGTCTTAATTGCTTTGTTTTACTTATATATGTCTTAATAGTTATTTTATATTCTTAATAATTCAGCTCACGTATGAAAAATATTTATCTTGAACAAAACTAATTATAAAAAAATGATTTTCCCCCGCCTTTGTGGAACGACTGAGGTGAAAGGAAAATTTTTCGAAGTGTACATTCGCAATTCCAGGATACGTATTCGTTTGTTAGTTATTTATTATTTGGAAATACGACACCTTAGTCGCATCTCTGGAACGGTACTTTGAAAATACGTTGTTATAATATAAATATAGTTTAATAGAAATCTGTTTGCACAGAACTCAATAATAATATCTGGATGCGCCGTTGCATTTATAGTCCCTCTGATTTCCGTATATATTACTAGAGGAACGTATTTTCTTTTGTATCATAAACTTTTATATTGCTTCGCATCCAGTATATTATATGTATTGAATTTTTTTTTTTTCGACGTAATATTTTTTTAATTTTTGTCGCGTAATATCCCCATAGATAGAGCAACCAGCTTTATTCCTATTGTAATAATGGTACAGTAGCAATGGTGTTCAAAAAACCTTACCTATTATAGAGGCGGAGCTTAAATATATGAAAAAATACAAATTACTTACATTTCAAATTCATTTGAAAATAATTATACACTTCTACTATGACACTCCAGTATAATTTAAATTCACCCAATTAGTTAATTGCATATATAATTCTAATGCAGATGTTGCATTAAATACTAAAATTTATATAATTTGATAGAGTAAAGTAAAATTCGGCTTCAATTTGACATTTCAGCAGACATTTAATATAAAAATTATCTCTAAATACCATCGTCAATTTTATGTAGGCTTTGAAAATAAATACATTGATCATCATTTTAAGATGAATAATCGTGTAACATACCGAGAAATCCGTACATAGGTCATGTTAGCAAAACAACAGACTTCAAACCAGAACGCGAGCCGTCGTTTTGTTTTCGGTTCTGTCAATAGACGAAGTAAATAATGAACTAGATAAAAATTCAACCACACGTACAACTACCATTCAATGCGAAAATCAAACTGCCTTCAAAATTCTCATACCTCATAGACTCATACCTAGAGTTCAAAATTTTTGTACCGTAGTTACCTAGTAATTATTTTTTACCCTAGTGGCTTACTTACCGGGAAACTATAAATCGTTCACAATAGTATAATAATAGTGAGTAATAAAGAATATTATTACCTATACATACTTAAAACGCTTGTCACCTCTTAAATATTTTAGACCGTATCCAGGCTCTGAATTTATTATAGAACAATTACATTTTTTTCTTAAATATATATCAACTGTTATCGGCGGAATCTTTTAACGCCTTAAGGGGGGACGTGCGCCGCGTAGGTCATAATGGAGATTTTATGGTATTTTCAAACACGCGCGTTAACATGATCTTACTGTAGCTGTAGCTTAACCACTGGGAAATGCCACAGTGAATCGCGTATTTCAAAAAATTCTACCTTATTCTTAGTTTAATAATTATTATAAAACAATCATTATTCGTCGGATGTTTATCACACTACTATGGTCAAAGACATAGCTTATAATCATTAATCAGTATCTTTAGAATTATCTTCAAATGTGTTAATCTTTCCCATTTTTTGAATAATAAAATGCCTAATTCTTGTCAAATTTGGGATCACAGAGATTACAAATATAATTTTTTATCGTAAATATTTCACCATAATAATGTCAACATAAATTTTACTAATAGTTTTATAAATGCGTTTTAAAATTAATAAATGTAAAAAATCTTAACACCACTGCACATGGATGTACTGAAATATGACTATATTCTAAAACATTAGATCGAGAGGTTTAAAAAAATACTATTTTATGTAATAAAAATACTTTATGCAGTCATCAAATGTTTAAAATAAATATAAAGGATAATAAGGCTGCAAAATTATATAAATAGATTATCTACAACGTTTAAGGAATGTCTAGGATCATGCTTTGAAAACACCATAAAATCTCCATTTTGACCTACGCGGAGCACGTGAACGGCATTGCATATTTGTTATGGTTATTAATTTGACCACACTAGAGGAAACGCAAAAAAGCTTTCTAATATAACAAAACAACAAAACTACCTCTAGTTATAATCTATACTATTTAAGTATGTATCTACAAAATGACGACGATGTTAGCCCTTCCCATGACTGGGTATTCGAGATTCTTAATATACATTTTATTGTGCATTCAACTGTATCGTAAATGTCTGTAAAAATCTGTATTCGGACTAAAGGTTATTTCTCCAGTCAATAGAGGCCCTCAATTGAGTTAGCTCCGTCTATTTGCTCGATAAAGAAATACAAAGTTGTTTCCTTTTGTTTCAAAGCAATGCGGTCCCACAATGTAAAGTGGGGTAGTCGATATACATTCAGAGAATTGAAACTTTTTTATTAAACTTTGATCACCCACGAGATATTCACCGATGGCTGGTAACATTCTACATTAGAATATGTTGTAATAGTTTATTTGTATATATATAATAATTATACCCTATCGCAGCGTTTGCGAAACATGATAAAACCGCAACGGTGGGACAGTTACTATTTCGTCATTTAATTTACAGGATAGTTATTGTTTGCCTTTGTTTAAATAATCTGAAGGAAAGTTTTATATTATAAGTTGGGAAACTTATAAGAAAAAGCTCTCACATGATTATAGAGGAAAATTTAGAATTGACAGCTTATAAAAGTTGAAAAAGGTTGAAAAACTGACTTTTGTTTAAGAGCATACATAAGTGAAACGGCAAATAATTTTCAACAGTAGGTGGGACGAAATTTTTCACTCGTCGCCAATCGGAGACCGACAGTCGAGGTGTAAGCACGTCAATTTGTTTTGTGATGGCGTCGGAAGAATATATTCTTAAATCGTGTAAAGATGACTAAAAAAGGTTACCCATTTACTTGAAAAAGAAAACATGTCAATGAATATATTATTATTATTACTAATATAACAATAACAAAACATTAAATGGACGCGTGTTGAATTTTTATGACAAATTATATTTCGTTCGGCTCGCGTCATTTGCACAATCCGCGCATCGCCTAGTCACGATCTTTTTAGACCATGCCTCTTAATCCCAGTATAAACATGGATGTTTATTGCTTACATACATTATCGATCGCTGTATTTATATACGGTCACACTTCACTCAAACCGTTGTTATTTTCTTCATCATTAATTCATATTGAAGTATACATCATTGGCTAATAATTAAGCATGAACAATAAAGTGTAAATAAAAAAATACCAATATTTTCATCTTGCTTTATCGTATACATGGATGTGTTATTGACTTGCGTTTCAGAAATATCCATACATCGACAACCGAGAAACTGCAACATTGTATTCACATATCCCTGCAGCAAAAAAATTACGAAAATTCTCATTCAATTTCCTGAGAGATTATAAACGTTTTCAGTACAAACCGCCGCAACCCGAAATATTTTTTCTACGACCCCGTACTGGGTCGCTACAGATCAAATACGAAACGCTGCTTTATTGTGGGTGTGTTTTCCGTCTCCTGTGAATTAACAAGTTTCTAACTTTATGAACATAGAGTTGTTACCGAAATCAAAAGCTTTCAACTGTCATAACTGACAAGCAGCTGCCAAGACAAGGTGTTATTGTGTATATTTATTGTGTTCCATAGTCTAGGTACCCCTTATAATTAACCCCACATGGAGTAGTGTTACAGCGCTCGATTTTGAAACTTTACTTGCGAGTCCGAATCACGCGTCTGACAAAATTTGCATATTTTTTGTATGTGTGTCCGTACCATGGAAAATTGGTTGGTAAAAAGTGTTTTCACAACAACAATTCCTAAGATTGAGTTTGTTGACATTATAAGACATGATTATCTTAGACATGATAAAATGATCATTATTAAAAAAAAAATCAAACTCTGCTGTGTCAGCTGTGAAACTTATTGTTTTTGTTAAGGCTATACTTCAGCTGAGGCATGGTCTAAAAAGATCGTGACTATGCGATGCGCGGATTGTGCAAATGACGCGAGCCGAACAAAATATAATTTGTCATAAAAATTCAACACGCGTCCATTTAATGTTTTGTTATTGTTATATTAGTAATAATAATAGTATATTCATTGACATGTTTTCTTTTTCAAGTAAATTGGTAACCTTTTTTAGTCATCTTTACACGATTTAAGAATATATTCCTCCGCCGCCATCACAAAACAAATTGACGTGCTCACACTTCGACTGTCAGTCTCCGATTGGCGACGACTGCGAAATTTTGTTCCACATACTGTTGAAAATTATTTGCCGTTTCACTTATGTACCTACGCTCTTAATAGCTTGAGTATAACGATAAATCTTGCGTTTATCGGCACTGTCAATAGGTTGAAATTTCTTGCTTGAAAATCAACATACTCTCCGTACAAATCGTTATTTAAGTGAATACCATTTTTTGTATGACTTGTTTATAAGTTCTTGCGAAAACAATGTTCACAATTATTATGACATATTAATTTCTTGAAAGGCAAGTTTCTAGTTTTTTTTCAGCCACCTGGAATATTGTCTTACCCTGTCTGACAGTTGGGACTCTGGTTATGATTTGGGTTGACTGATTAGTGGAAGATTGGAGCCATATTCGAATGCTCTGTGCTTTGTGAAAGAGGCCAAATCTGATAAAGATGATGAAAAAGAAGTTTCATCTACATATTGAGATCATCTATAGTTATATAAAAAATACTCCACACTTTCATTACATATATTACTTTTCTATGATAATATATTTGTAGTTGTAGATATATTGACGTATAGTCCATGATAAAGTTTCTCCGATCTCTATAAAACGCGATATAATATTGAGTATTATATATAAATCAAAATATTGTGTAGGTACCAAACTGTAATGAAAGCACGGTTTTGCTATATATATTTATTATATAATAAATAATACGAAGATGTTTGTACTATGCTGCAAATCTCAATTTGTGTTGCCGACTTTCCCAGGTATTTCAAGCGATGACGTCGCACTGCGCCGCTGATTGATAGAGATACTTTATTTTGATTTCTATGTTACGACCACCTATATATTAAGATACGCTCTGGTAGCCCTAGTGTTTTACAGTACCGTGTTTCAATTTAACTTAACTGTACTCTGAATAGAATTAGTTTTTTTTCTTTTGATTTTTTTAAATTCATAGTTCTCTGAACACCGGGAGACATACAAAATAACCGTGCCGTACGAAACAGCTAAACGTGGGCTTGTATAAATGATGTTCCTATGTTACATGGTGTTAAGGATACATCAGTTATTTTTCAAACAGAAGGTTGCATTTGGCGCGTGTGTGACATATTGAAAGCGGTAAACATTAATGATACATTTGTTGGCGTTTTGGTAAAACTTGTATTTCATCGCACATTATTAACTAAATAAATTACACTTTATATTACATCGAAGCTGTAAGGTTTTACATGATAACCTTTAAACTTGACATTTTAGCAGAGAGGAGCGCCCTCGTCACTCGGTCTACCGAAAGGGCGGTTATAAGCGAACTGTCAGATTCGGGCGTATCCGTTTCTACCATTGCCTATGCTCCAGACATAGCATAGACAATAGTATGACAGTTGTTGAGTTTGATAAAACCTCTACACTTGTTTACCCATATTTGACCTCCTGTATGTAACAACGTATTTGTAAAGTGCAATAACCATGTAGGTAAATTCATTCCGTTGTATTTCCGGAACAAGAAAATTAACTCATTGCCCTCACGTCAGTCTTTAGTTATGTTTTATTATAAATAAACCAGTGACTGTACTGTGTGACGAAGAAACTCAAATGTCTCGTCGTAACTGATTTATGTGATTTTTAATTGTTAAAAAAATGAAAATTTTATGGGTCTCAACCACCTGGAAATTTTTCCTGTTATTAAGGGGGGACATGCTCGTCGAAGGTCAAAATTGAGTTTTTATTGTATTTTCAAACCATGATCCTCGACACTCCTTAAACGTTGTAGATAATCTATTTATATAATTTTGAAGCCTTATTATCCTTTATAGTTATTTTAAACATTTGATGACTGCATAAAGTATTTTTGTTACATAAAATAGTATTCTTTTAAACCTCTCGCTCTAATGTTTTAGAATATAGTCATATTTCGGTACATAACTGTGCAGTGGTTTTAAGATTTTTTACATTTATTATTTTTTAAACGCATTTATAAAACTATTAGCATAATTTATTAAGAGATAATTTTTGTAAAATATTCACGATAAAAAATTATTTTGATAATCTCTGTGAACCCAAATTTTACAAGAATTAGGCATTTTATTATTCAAAAAATCGGCAAGATTAACACATTTGAAGATGATTCTAAAGATATTTATTATAAGCTATGTCTTTGAGCATTCAAGTGTGATAAACATCTTATGAATAATGATTGCTTTATAATAATTATTGACCTAAGAATAAGGTAGTGTTTTTTTGAAATACGCCATTCCTTTTGTCATTCCCCAGTGGTTAAGCTACAACATACGGCCGTAGCCATAAATTGCCAAACTATAATTGAAGTAGGGAGTAAAATGATATTGACGCGCGTGTTTGAACATGTACCGTTTAAAAAAAAAATTAAAAAAATTCGGTTAGGTACATGTTCAAACACGCGCGTTAACTTAATTTTACTCCCTACTTTAATTATAATTTGTCAATTTATGGCTACGGCCGTATGTTGTAGCTTAATCACTAGGGAATGACAAAAGAAATGGCGTATTTCAATAAAACACTACCTTATTCTTAGGTCAATAATTATTATAAAGCAATCATTATTCATAAGATGTTTATCACACTAGAATGGTCAAAGACATAGCTTATAATAAGTATCTTTAGAATCATCTTCAAATGTGTTAATATTCCCGATTTTTTGAATAATAAAATGCCTAATTCTTGTCAAATTTGGGATCACAGAGATTATCAATATATTTTTATATCGTGAATATTTTACAAAAATTATCTCGTCATAAATTATACTAATGGTTTTATAAATGCGTTTAAAAATTAATAAAAGTAAAAAATCTTAACACCACTGTACACAGTACCACAGTTATGTACCGAAATATGACTATATTCTAAAACATTAGAGCGAGAGGTTTAAAAGAATACTATTTTATGTAACAAAAATTCCATATGCAGTCATCAAATGTTTAAAATAACTATAAAGGATAATAAGGCTTCAAAATTATATAAATAGATTATCTACAACGTTTAAGGAGTGTCCAGGATCATGGTTTGAAAATACAATAAAAACTCAATTTTGACCTTCGACGAGCATGTCCCCCCCTTAAATGCAACCAATCTCTAATTGAAGTCTTGCCTGATGGCTTTCTCTGCATTGAAAGCTAACACAAACAGAAAAGTTTACAGTATCTATATCATTATAATAAATTAAAACCAATACAAACCAAAGCTGAACGCAGCTTTTCCTGAGCTTCTTAACTGGAAGTAAAATATCAAATATCTTTTGCACTGAAAGAATCGAGTGCTTGAAATGAGATTCATAACGAACTCGTATCATTTCAAGCCAAAGTTTTTTTTAAATATAAAAATAAACAGTTTCTCTGCCAACCGAATTGAATTTAAACTCAATTCGTAGAAACTCAAACCCGGACGAAATCCCTAGTATGCATGTGTTTGTTACAAAAGTCAAATTTTGAGCACTGCGACCCGTACATTGATAAACAATTCGTACCGCTAGATATGGTTCGCTATTGCATAATAGTATTCTTAGCGCAAAGTTTCGCTCTCTTGGTTGACCGCCCCTAGTTGCTGCCCCTGCATTATTCATCGCCCCGATTCTCGACCTCCTCTTTCGTCAGATACAAAAAGTGGCGTGCGGCGAGTAAAGGACGTCTTTTTCTCTTTGTCTGTGTCGCCTTATTGAGTGGATCATATGGACACCACACGATACGAGAATCCAAGAATCTTTGTAGTTTGCCAGTCTTACTTCATTCCAGGTCGTGACAGTATTTTCTAAATGTACAATGTGTTAGTACCTCTCGATAACTGCGCTTTATGTCACATTCGAACGGATAACATCTATTTACGAGGGAATTTGCGGTAAATCATAATAATCGATATATTATGTGCGGACGAGTTTCTTCTAAGCGTAGTTATCTT
The DNA here is from genome assembly GCF_057557595.1 of Rhyacophila brunnea. NCBI lineage: Eukaryota > Metazoa > Arthropoda > Insecta > Trichoptera > Rhyacophilidae > Rhyacophila > Rhyacophila brunnea. The sequence goes on along the minus strand of NW_028232816.1, from coordinate 7,881,092 downwards.
AATAATATTTTAGAGTAAGCAACAGTACAACTCAAATTAAACATAATTATAGACTGAGTCATCGGCGTTAAACTTGCCCCTTGTAAACAAAAACATGTTTGGCTTTGCTACATTTTCTTGAAATAAGCCGGCTCTTAAATCTAACCTCGCCTCGTCTACCGCCAGCTATAAATCAAACCGTCTAGGAACGTCCTAGCGACAGTCGCATCTAACCTCTCGAAACATATATATATTTGGATTTGGCAACCGGCGAGACGGTATAGGAATGGCCAATTCGTAGGTGTGCGTTCTGGCGTCTTCGACTCGCAGCCCGAGACGCATGCGATTTGTTGATAGTGATGACGATATGAATAAGGGTGACGTCACATCGACGTATTAGACACGTTGCTGACGAGACGAGTTTTGATGTGCGAGCCGGCTACAACGTTCTGACGACATTTTTGGGGGTTTTTTAATCGAAAAAATCTTTCAGCTACAGATTTTTTACTTGTGTCAATGAAATCTGTACGTAATATAATTTTTGTTTGTTTTCGAATTTTCAAAAACGTACGTATACGAGTTTGAGAAACACTTTGTCGTAAAGTTAATATACCTAATATCTTGGTACTATATTATATCCGTATAAATATTATTTCACGAAATGAATATATCTAACACTATTATTTAGATTATCAATCACAAAAATCAGATATTTCAGACGTAAATAAGAACGTAACATTAAAACTGGCCGCCAAATATGGCAGCCATAAGCAACATACTTCATAAAAATGAATGATATAAAAAATATCACTCATTGCACCTACGAACAGACTACCTACTTCACTTATTTTCTATTGCTAAAAAAATACAATTTTTTTTTGAGGAATTACCTTCAGCTGTTATACAAAAACGTTATAAAATGATTTTCTCTAGTTGTAGTGTGTAGTCCAAGCTGTTTCAACTGAACACATTTAAACATAGGTATAACATTGACATTTTAAAGGTCTTTTTCACATTGTTTATTATTTCTAAAATAGCACGCCCTTGTGTTGGGCGTCAGCCTTCTATTTGAGTAATATGCAAAACTGCAGGAACGCTCCGATTATACCCGATACATTATTATGGCCCGCGCTTAGCTCTTGAGACCGCTTAGCTTGGCGAAAGGTGAATATTAAAAACCACTCTACTCGAGAGCCTCTGCGATCGAGAAATCTTTTCTTTTGTTCCTGCCGATAAGCGTTCATAAATCGAATACGATAAGTTTTCATTAAGTAATTCATAAGTTTTTTTGTGTCAACCCTACTATTTTTAATGTGAATATTGTTATAGTTTCGTATAAGGATGTTGTAATGGTGATTAGTGATTGCTTTGGTAGACGAATGCATGATCAGAGGTCTGTTTTAGATTAAATAACTTAGTCAAATTGATGGTAGTCAAGTAGTATATCAATGCCCCCCACATTTTGAAGCGGGCCCTCAGGCTAGAATCTTCGGCGCCCCCCCCTACCTATCGGTTAAAGGCAATATAACGATCTACAATTGTGTAGGTATTCCAAATAGTGTTCGAGGTAAAATTTAGGTTATTTTATAGCGAGTCTTTGTATTTTTAATGCACCCACTTGAATTATAGAGTTGTCGAATAATAGTCAAAACAATAATCAAAAATTGCATCGCACAACTACATAATATTTTTAATGGTTTTAGTGTTGTAGTGTGTGTTTATCTCACTTGGCTGGTCAATCCGCCACGTAGTCCTTAAGCCCGGGCCCCCAGGCTAGAGCCCTGTCACCCCTTCCCCCCCCCCTTGTGGAGGCCCTACGTTGCGAGGTGCAGGTTTTATAATATTATATTTTCAATGTATCGGAAAAGTCTGATATTATAACTGAGCACTCAATGTATCAGATGCTATATCACAAAACCAGCACGTTAGTATAATAATATGGTAACATCATAAGAATATTGGACGCTATCGAGCTGTGGCTGTATCTGCGTACCTTTGAAGATTTCTGGGGTGATCACTTTACCGGTGAGGAAAGGTGAATTCTTAAGCAATTAGAAGTATGATTTACTTCAGCTCATAGAAGCAATTTTTTCATTGTGATAGTCAGTAAACATTTAATAATACGATAGTTTCTATAAAATTTTATGAATCTGGTAATGTGAAATTTCATACATTTGTATCACCATATTAAGGCTATACCTCAGTTAACGCATGGTCTAAAAAGATCGTGGCTAGGCGATGCGCGGATTGTGCAAATGACGCGTGCCGAACGAAATATAATTTGTCATATAAATCCAACATGCGTCCATTTACTGTTCTGTTTATTGTTCTATTAATAACAATTATAATATATTCATTAACATGTTTTCTTTTTCAAGTAAGTGGGTAACGTTTTTTAGTCATCTTTACACGATTTATGAATTAATACTCCCGTCGCCATTACGAAACAAATTGACGTGTTCACAGCTCAACTTTAGCTCTCCGATTGCCAGCGAGTCCAAAATTTCGTCGCACCTGTAGTTTAAAATTATTTGCCGTTTCACTGAAATATGCTCTTAAACAGAAAACGTGGCTGTCCCTTTAGGTTTTGATCTTAATTTTAAATTTCATTTTGTACTGAATCTATCCTGACCCAATCTAAACCAGTCATTAATATAAGGTTTGTATATTCAATTTAAAAAATGCTATATTCTTTATTCTTGTGTATTAATTTGAATTAAGATATAGTTCAGTTAAAAGTATACTAGTAAGTGCAATTACGTGTACGTTAAAATGTTGAGAAATCGCTGCTAATAATAATGTGATTTGAAATAACACCTCAGTTGGATTTTGTTAGGAAATTTCGGCGTGATTAATGATTGACTAATTAATAAAGCTCAGCGCCCGGATTACGATTGTTGTGGATTCAAGCTCTGTATAAACGTTTATTATTTTTTTCTGAATGTATAATGTATGAATATAACAAATAACTTCATAACGCTACGGATACCACCACTTGCGTATAATCTATACGTGCATAAGTCGTATACAACAAGTAAAATAGAATTATAATAACTCTGATCTCTACACACACACCAAAGTGCAAAGTGCATTTTAATCCGCGTCATTTACTTGCTAACCTCTCGGCGCTTGTTAAAAAGTGCATTCCCCTATGAAACTGTTCGCTCATTGAATTTTACTGGCAATTCAATTATCTCGTTATCTAGATCTGCTCGTTGCATGTCTCCGGTAGGATAGTCAACCCGTGATAATAAAACCACAATTATTGTTTGAATCCATTAAATTAGACTCTACTTGTGTTTTGGTAACAAACCCATTTCTAATACCAAGTCTGTAATCCTAGTCCAGATAACTCAATAGAAACACAGTCAGCGGGCACAATTTCAATGACAATATTTTTATTGTACCATTACTGTCTATAAATAAGAATCTAATACTATTTAATACGCTAAGATATCTTGGATAAAACACAAATTTCTTATGGCGTTTACAGTTTATTGATTTTTTAGAATTTTCAATTCAATTTCTGCAGTCCCGTTAATCGTTATTCATCGTTAAATTCCATTTAATTTCACAACTCTAATAACAATGAAATTGTCTCGATATCATTTTCTTTTCCCTTTTTAGATTTATTCAATGGGGCATTTTAATTTTTTTTTTTTAATAAACTTACACTTAATAAAATCATCATTCTTGCCCCAATACCAACCATACGCTAATGTCTCCTATATTCTACGAGAAATAGTTGTTAGCCATTTGACCAATCCTTTAGGTTCTTGCTCAATCGGAAAACACAATGAATAATTTATACCGCAACAATCTAAATGTCAAAAATCAAACTATTCTCGCAAAAGTGATAAATCGGCAAAAAAAATCATACTGACACTAGAGCGAAAGTCCACCTTAAAGCAAAACCCGTCCTGCCATCTTAAATACCTGTTACAGTGAGTACCCCAAGCCGAAGCGTATCCTTAGATTTACTTCATTATTATATTAAAATCTACCACTATGTGGTAAGGACGCCAATCAGAATTTAATGTCAAGCGAAGGCGGCTCCTCCAGTAGAGTAGTTACGGAAATATGCTTATTATAAACAAAAATCTTTGCTTAAGTTAAGTGGGATTCGAACAAATATCTTTCGCTTATATAGCAATAATAAGAAGCTGAGCTTTCTTTTCGTCCGAACTCCGAATGTTACTGTGCCCCTGGTCAATATTATTGTTAAGACGGCCTGAGATCAATTCATATTTGTAGCTAGTTATTGAAATAAGACTACTGGTGATTTTTGCCATCGCCAAAGCTTAAAATTCACTTAAATAACGGCTGAGAGACGTGGGAACTGTACATTTCCTGGGGGGGAATTCAAAAAGTATTCCTCTTGATTGAATACGTTCTATATATAACTAGGGGAGATTTATGGTGCAATAAGTACTTGGAACCAGGTTATATTTACTACAAAAAAATCTCGAAAATTATGAGGAAGCCACGATAATAGTAAAAAATGAGTTTATCATGAAGTGGTAATTCACCTTTTATTTATCGACGACTGTATTATCATGTCACCCCATTTCCCGTTGCTATAATAAACGTTTGATTGAATTACTCGTAAGGCAGAATATCAACATCAGGGAAGACAAAAAAATTGGAAGTGGGTTACCTTTTGGGTGTGACTTGTAAGAAGGTATAATTCTCAAGTGTGAATATAATATACTACATAATATTATAATGTTTAACCTTAAAAAACATGTCAAAGACAGTTTTTCACGTAAACGAAATTCGCAATCAATATTGGTCATATTTTAATATATTCTGGAGGCTTTTTATTACTCGCGTTTAATGATCTGACCGTTTTAAGTACTAAACCAAAACTGCTTTCAAACTCTCGGTTTATGGCGATTGGCATTCACATTTCTATATTATTGATCCGTTCTGTCATCAACATAAAAACACACCAAAAAGGTTGTGTAGCACTGGGTTGTTCTTCAGATCGCTTTATTGACTTTGTAAGGCAGCTAAAGACCGAATTTGTCCTGTGAATATTTCTCGCCAACCTTACTAATAATATCAATAGTATATGTAATAATATTAAATCGTTGCTAGCTAGGTTTTCTTATTTTTTACTAAAAACTCTTTTATACCCTACATTTTAAAACATAGCAGCGTGCATAGTAATAGCAGGTGTTATCATAATTCGCGCCCAAAATAGCCTGATAACTGTTTACTATCTGAGCGAGTGCCGTCGACGGCGCTTCCTTCCCGCGAAAAAGGCTTCGGCGGCGCTCAGTCAGTAGCGCCGCGACGCCCTACGCCTAACGACCGGGCGCCGAGTAACGAGTCGTGAAACGGCGGCGTTTGCATGCGAAGTAACGGCTGACACGCTGCGAGCCAGAAACGCCTTTCAGCGAAAACATGTTTGTATAATTTGTTTCGTCATGTGTGTATTTTCTTACCTTAAATGAAATAATACCTTCGTCTTATAACTACTTAATTAAATATGTATTGCTGAAACGGTAGCGTATAATATACGTAGGTGTATAGTATAAATGTCGATAGATTAGGTGTACCTATACTGCGATCAATAGGTATATAATAGCTAAAACCTATTGGTATATAGAGAGCTTTATTGAACTGTTTAAAAGCTCAACATCGATTAAGCATATAGCACTGTGTAGGTTTTATATTAATTAAATTACTTTTTACATTTTCTTTTTATCGAACATGCTCTGGTAGCTGAAAATCGTGACCACTCAAAAATAAATACATCTTAGAGAAACCAAAACGTTCCACTCCTATCTACTCTCTTTTTTGGGAAAATTATAATCTAACTTCTTCACCTAGTCGTTTCGGTTCTCTTACGGTAAATAAAAACACAAATTTCTCTAGATTATCCGGACCATGACGAAACAATGTGTCCAAAAAAAACAGAATGCTCTTTAGACATATTGTCCACCTTTTTCGAGCATTCTGTGCTCCACTGAAGAAATTTGAATTATTCGGCGCTCAAGACCGTATATATTTTTAAATCCTGTAGAAATTTGATTTCAAGATTACAAAGTATCTATTGTTTATTTGTCAATTAGGTAATACTATTTATATTTAAAACACTATTTCGTCACCGTTCAGGCAAAAGTCACCAACCCTGAAAATGGCAGTTTTGAGTTGAGTATGTCACCCGAAGCGTAAAATTATGTTCTTTAAGATGCAAAACTCACCTCGGTACATTAGTTAGTAAAATTTTGCTTAAATCCGAATTATTTGTTTTTCACTAAATGACTTTCGATAAAATCTTAACAAGCAAAAGTCATTATAGGTGAATAGACATTATTGACTCTATAAAAAAAAAATCCTTCGTTATAAATATACAAGCAAAAGTCACTATACCATGGATGGTGAGTTTTACTGATGCTTCTTTTGGCTAACATTGTTCAGATTATTAACAAGCAAAAGTCACCAAACCATAATTTGAGCTACCTTGCCTCCTTTAAAACCTTCCAGATGTTTTAATTAGCATCAAAAAGTAAAAGTACCTTAAAGAAATTATTAAGAAGACATGAGAAAATAATTTAATGTAGATAAAACCTTAAAAACATTAAAATCTGATTTTTCCTGCATTTTCAAACTTTCAAATTGCGATATCTCAAAACTATGTTTTTAGGGTTGGTGACTTTTGCCTGAACGGTGACGATTTAATGAATAAATAATACACAAGATTTAAGAATATTGCATTCTTTATTGAATACACAACACCTAGAAACATGCATAACAAAAAAATATTTTGAAAAAATATGGGTAGGTATAGAATGTTTCTACGTTTCTCCTCTTCATCAGGATCATGACTAAGGTTCATAACCCAGACGGTTTGGCCGTCTGTCTCCATGGCTTGACTCGATCCATCTCGGCATTCAGCGACATGCAGGGCCTTTGTCAGTGTGATACGTATGATATTCTTGATTTGGTTTGTCCATCTGGAGAGAGTTCTTCCTTGCCCTCTTGGAAATGACTCAATATCACGATTTTTCCAGGTTGTCATTTTCTCAGCTGGCTATGTAAACTATTTTTTTTAATCCAGCGAAGGCGAACCGATGATTTGTTGGAGTTTATCTTGTATGTTAATGTGTTACAAAGTATATAAGTTCAATCGTATGTTTTCTGCATAGTTAAATTGTTTGTTATTAAGGGGGGACATGCTCGTCGAAGGTCAAAATTGAGTTTTTATTGTATTTTCAAACCATGATCCTGGACACTCCTTAAACGTTGTAGATAATCTATTTATATAATTTTGAAGCCTTATTATCCTTTATAATTATTTTAAACATTTGATGACTGCATTAGGTATTTTTGTTACATAAAATAGTATTCTTTTAACCCTCTCGCTCTAATGTTTTAGAATATAGTCATATTTCGGTACATAACTGTGCAGTGGTGTTAAGATTTTTTACGTTTATTAATTTTTAAACGCATTTATAAAACCATTAGCATAATTTATTACGAGATAATTTTTGTAAAATATTCACGATAAAAAATTATATTGATAATCTCTGTGATCGCAAATTTGACAAGAATTAGGCATTTTATTATTCAAAAAATCAGCAAGATTAACACATTTGAAGATGATTCTAAAGATATTTATTATAAGCTATGTCTTTGACCATTCAAGTGTGATAAACATCTTATGAATAATAATTGCTTTATAATAATTATTGACCTAAGAATAAGGTAGTGTTTTTTTGAAATACGCCATTTCTTTTGTCATTCCCCAGTGGTTAAGCTACAACATACGGCCGTAGCCATAAATTGACAAACTATAATTAAAATAGGGAGTAAAATGATATTGACGCGCGTGTTTGAACATGTACCGTTTAAAAAAAATTAAAAAAAAATCGGTTAAGTACATGTTCAAACACGCGCGTTAACATAATTTTACTCCCTACTTTAATTATAGTTTGTCAATTTATGGCTACGGCCGTATGTTGTAGCTTAACTACTGGGGAATGTCAAAAGAAATGGCGTATTTCAAAAAAACACTACCTTATTCTTAGGTCAATAATTATTATAAAGCAATCATTATTCATAAGATGTTTATCACACTTGAATGGTCAAAGACATAGCTTATAATAAATATCTTTAGAATCATCTTCAAATTTGTAAATCTTGCCGATTTTTTGAATAATAAAATGCCTAATTCTTGTCAAATTTGGGATCACAGAGATTATCAATATAATTTTTTATCGTGAATATTTTACAAAAATTATCTCGTAATAAATTATGCTAATGGTTTTATAAATGCGTTTAAAAATTAATAAACGTAAAAAATCTTAACACCACTGCACAGTTATGTACCGAAATATGACTATATTCTAAAACATTAGAGCGAGAGGTTTAAAAGAATACTATGTTATGTAACAAAAATACCTAATGCAGTCATCAAATGTTTAAAATAATTATAAAAGATAATAAGGCTTCAAAATTATACAAATAGATTATCTACAACGTTTAAGGAGTGTCCAGGATCATGGTTTGAAAATACAATAAAAACTCAATTTTGACCTTCGACGAGCATGTCCCCCCTTAAATGAATATCTTTTTTTAAATTTTATTGTTGCATTTGGGTTACAAGTTTGATTGGAAATAAACCTCTTGTCAGGGCCTGAGCGAGTTTTAAAGGAGTGCCTTTGACATCGGGTCGAGGACTTGTTTGCAAAGTTCAGCCGGTAATGTTGCATTATGGCATTTGTAGTGAATCAGAAATAGATTTTTTTATGTCCGCCCCACCTTAAGTTCACTTTGATCGATATCTCTACATCGACCTAGTTCATTTTTAAATAGACTATGCACATATTAAACCAGGACAAAGATTCGCCATATGATAGACATATAGTATAACCGCAGGTTGTGACGCTATCCGCGATCTCGGGGTGATTATTGATTCCACTTTGACATTCCACTACCACGATTCGATTATTTCTAAATCCAATTCAATGCTGGGTTTTCTTTTGGGGCTATCGAAGGATCTTAAAAAAAAATCTACCAAAATTCTTCTTTATAACACTATGGTACGATCGCAACTCGAATACTGCAGTTCAGTATGGAACCCACACTACACTAATCATGTCAACAAATTGGAACGAGTGCAAAAACGTTTTTTAAATCATCTATCTCTCAGCAGTCACCTCAATATCAACTTACCCAATTATTCTTTAAAATAATTAATAACCATACAGATTCCCCACAACTATTGTCTTACATTCAATTTAATGTACCAAGAGTCAATATTAGTATTCTTAAATAAATAAATAAATAAATATTCGTCCTCACATTTTCTCACTTTTAAACATTCATACATATAAAACCAATTTAGGTTACAATATTGTCCGGTGGCTCGACTCTGCAGAACCTTGAATCTTCACAGTGATCGAGTGGATCTGTTTTTTCTCTTGCCTCTTTCAAATTAAGTTGCTCCAAAATCCACGACTAATTATTGTATCTGGACGACTGCTTATTTTTATTGTATTTTTTTTTTAAATTGTATTTTTCTTTTCTTGCATTGCCTGTCTGTCTTATCTACGTTTTCCCTTTTTATGTTTTTCTGTTTTATCTCTCTATTTTTTTTAACGATTTTCAATAACTCTCCAATCATATTCATTACAGCTGTATATAATATTTTATATAATTTAATTTGATCTATTATGCTTTTTGTGTCCGCCGAGGGAAACCATTATAGCAATCAAATTACATAACAAATAATTTTATTATATTTAAACGTTTTGCTGGTTTATTACGTGATTATTTATTTACGGATGGGAATCAGTTCGCGGTAATTGTCGTATTTAAAATATCACATCGCTTATTATGCTGCAGGGCGAATAAATTCAATTCATCATTTTATAGATATAATGGAAATACCTTATAAATTTAATAGGCGATTGGCTCAACGTGTAGATAATAATATATTGTGTTAAACTAAATTAAATACGAAACTCACGCATGCCTTGAAAAGAAACAAGAAGATTTACTGGACTAAATAAATTCATACACCAAATAATTAATTAATTTACTAGCATCTACTACACTGTCATCATCTTCTCAGCCATTCTAGATTCGCTGCTGGATGAATACGAATATATCTATTCATTGCGGTACGGTTTACTTTAAGACCCCAGTAGTCTGCCGAGTTTAATTTATATTTGTTAACACGCTGGGTGACTTGAGTGATTAGTGATAATGATACCTAAGAGCTTAATAAAATCGTGGAAATATCGGGTTAATCTCGATATCGTATGTTACTGTTAAAGGTTAATTGTAATTTTTTAAAGAAAATCCACATCTATGATGAAAAGTTGCAACATAGAAGACAGTGAAAATATCTTATCTCTCGCATGTCCGCAAGACATACATTTTTAGAAAACAACGAAATGTTTGTTTATTGAAATCTGTGATACATAAAATATGCTAACAGCTCTTGCCGCAGTTCAAATATTCTAACGAGGTCGTTACCTTGTTGTGCCACCGGGATTCTGATTGGTGATTCCCCATATCTTCATAAACCTCTTCAGCTCTTCAGCACCCCTTTCAGGAGTGTTAACATTCAATAAAGTTAATTATTATGTGGTCTTTGGGGCCATTATTACGGCCCACAATGACCGCTTTAGCGTCGGCATATAGCGTCGTGGGGTCCCAGGTTCGAATCCCGGGTCTGGCAAGTACACTTATTGTTTTTCAATTTGTGTATGAGTCAGGGTATAGAACTAATAGATTGAGCAAGTGGCTGACATCCATTTCTCGTAAAAAACAAAATCTGTTAATACAAACCTCTACTCTGTGGAGGCCCATATGATCCTATTAGGATCGGACGTGGTCGAAAAAAATTTTTTTTAGCTAGTCGTTTTCAATGCCTTTTCTTAGTTAAGATCCTCGCGGAGTTTTTATTATTACCTCCCATAACACCTTTTGAGCAACGATCCCTCTAATTTTTCTATTGTGTGCGCGGATCATCAATGCATCTGAGCAGTGGCGTAACTGGTGTTGGTTCTTAGAGCTTCTTTTACAATATTTTTGTGTGAGGACTGTGCGGGGGATGAAAACATATGTGCGGATACATTTTGGTAGGTGTGCGCCCGCACACGCGCACACCTTACAGGGAACATTGCTTCTGAGTATAGCTGGACTAAGCTATGGATAAGAAGGAGAACATTACGAAAGCTTTATCAGTCTTACCTTGTAAGCAGTAGATTGAGTGGCGGTGGAGGTCGCTCGCCGCCCCTCAGGTGCGCTGGGTGCGTCGTGGGGGCCGGCGATCCCCCGGGGCCGGCGCGGAGGTGCGAGTCGCCGACCTGCCCCGCGGCGGCCAGCACGGCCAACCGCTTGCCCGACATCGCCCAGCCGAGCGGGCTCTTCGGCGCCAACACGGCTTGGCCTAGTCACTGCCACGAGTAGCTGCACCAAGAGTTGGAATTAACTTTCAAGTTTCTTCGACGATGCAGTTTGTAATTTCACAAAAATTTTATAGTGTTCTATTTTATTCACATAGATTTTTAAATGATCAATATTATCAAGACTCTTCCGTCAAAATAGGTCAGACAATCGTCAATTACTTACCACGTGTTCTTGGCTATAAACCATAAAATATATATGTATGTAATATACGGTTACTATAAGTGATAACTAGAATAAATGATATAATATCATCCCATACAAACTCTAAGTCGACATTATATCTAGAATACGTCAAAACACATGACAAAAATATCGAAATCGATAGGCAAGATATATTTTTATAATAAACATTTAACTATATTGCTGTAGAATCGTTGGTATAATAGAACAATAACGAAGTAGGTATTCAAATGAACACTTTTGCAAGTTAATCCTACAATAAAGGTAGATATAATTGTTCAGCAAAGTTTATTTGTATTTTCTTGTTTACGATTGAATGAAATTTATATGAGTGGACCCTGGCAGTAGTTTATAAGATTTTATTTTTCACGTGGTTGATTAAAATGGATATAACTAATATAATATTAATGTATACAAGTATTATTGTTTTATCTCAGTACGCGGGTACGCGGATGTCAAACCTTTTCGAAACCACTGTGCTAAAACACACTCCAATAAAAGCGATTGCAACCGGGACTGGCAATATAATATCTCTAGTTTAAACAAACACTTGGGCGCAATTCTTTCTGGTTTCCAGACCCATAAAATAATAGTTAAAGCAAATAGCCTGTAGCAATAATCCGATTTCTTTCTTTATTTTGAGGAGTACTCGGTTATTTTGCGGATCATGTGGGATATCCAATCTCCAAGCGATGGTTAAACGGTTTTATTTCCATTCCGTTTAATGTCGTGACCTTTTGGATTTACGGTGAGCGTAAACAAGCTTCTAAACCAGTGCTTCCCAACCGGTGTGCCGCAAGCGACCGGGAAGTGTGCTGTCATTGCAGTGGCGAAGACTCCATACTAGGCAATTATTTAAAGCCTACTCTCAAGACTAATATTTTTTAATTGCATATTAACCTATTTATATAAACACTTGATTATTTCATATTCTATAATAATAATTAATTTTCCAACGACAGATTTCGTATATGTAGGAAGATTACAAAACAATCTGCAAAGGCTTAAAAAATATACCACAGCGCGCCTAAACGCTGAGCCATCTGTCTCGACGTGAATAAAGGTCGGATTATATTATGTGAAGAAATTGTGAATTCTTTCGTATGTTACGCCACGTAACCCCGGTTAGTCTATCGAATTGTATGAAATAAGGTAGGCTCCTATCGCAGAGCCTAAAACCTTCGCGCATAATATTGCTGTCATGACTGCACTTTGTCAAAAATAATTAAACAATTTAAAAATATATTTCTATGGCGTTTAATCGCATAGGTTTTAATAAATATAGATTGTATTTTAAAATAAAAAGAAAATGTATGTAATAATTTTTGATGTGTACCTATAAATGTTTTGAAAAATACGTAATTTAAACTCATCGCCTAATTTCATGTCGTCACTGAGTTTTTGAAAATTCATTGAATTAGTGTGTCATTTGTGTGTACCTATGCATTAGTAGTAATATCGTATTATCTTCTTATTTCTCGTAAGTATATCTGACAAGTTTGCTCTTTTTCTCAGATCTCCACAGCCTACCTCTTTCCAAAAGTCACCCTTCGCCACTGTTTCATTGCATATCCTTTATAAATAATTAGTTTATAATTCTTTCTTCTCACAAATTTGTTCTAATCGTATGTAATTAAAGTTAAATAATTTACATGCGGCGCAGTTGTCTGCCGTGTTAAATAATATAATGCGACAATCCTTTTTTTAATTTCAGATATTTTTTTTATTAAGTACTATAATTTAGCATTTTTTATTTGGTTTAATACATTATCTTTTCTGTTGGAAATTCTTTATTTTTATAGATTATTAGGTATTCCATAAAATTTATTTGGTGTTTCTGGCTGTTTTGCTATCGCTGGGGTACATGACTCATATTATTACGTTGATAGAACAATCCCAAGAAATCATAAGTAAGCGTAAAAAAACTCGACAACTATAACAATAATTATAAACAAGAGTTTATAGTCACCATCTTTCAATGAATCGACGTACACACTATTAATATTTATACGGGCACCAATAGTTGGTAAATTATTTACGCATACTTGAAACGATGTGGTATCACTATTAAATTGTAAGTCCAGCCAACTATTAAGTGATCTGCAAAATATGTATGAGTCTAAAAAAGTGATAGCTATATTAATATTCTTTAGTGTGTCGTAGACTTTTTTTAAAATTTGAATAGTGTGCCTTGAAACAAAAGAAGTTAGGAAAGACTGTTTTGAACAGTTAAGCGTTTATTTGTTTATTCTTTTGCCGCGTGAGCTAGTTTTGAACGAATTTTAAATAGCTATTAACACCGATATATTAGTTTAGGTACATATAGTTCTGTGAATCCGAGAAAAAGGAATTGTCATACTGTATATATTTTACTAACAGTATACTTAGATATTATTAAGTAAAAAAAACGATAAATCATGAAATTGATAAAAATCACAGAATTTGTAGAATATTAGTTTCCTCGTAAATATCTCATGATAAATGCAAAATGAAAGTAGAACTTTTAAAAATCTCAGAACGTCATAACGTCGTTCTTCGAATATCTCCAATTATTGAAATGCGATAAACAAATAAACGTAGTTATTAGAAATAATTCTCATGAAGCATAGACGGATCGAGAGCTTAATGGTTAGAATGCTCACCAAGAAAGTAAAATATATGAGTTTGAGTCTCACTCAGTCACATAAATGTTTCTGAGGTTTTTCCTTAGTATGTAATTATGTTCGTTAATAAAAAATCTAACACTCCTAATGCGAATGCTCTACCTACTAGAAGAGCTAGAATATGAACGCCATGAGAGAAGTTAACAGTTAAATACCTACAATTTATTGTTAATTTACAATTAATAGCGTTTTAATTATTCAACGCGTATTTATCAAAACACATTTTAAAAAAATTAAGCCAAAGATAAATTTACATTAAATAAAACGTTTTAAATAATGTCTGTTCCTTTAATAATCTCATTTAATAATTCCATACTATTTTATGGTTATGTGTATCATTACATTTATTGTTTATTATGTTTTCTCTAAGGTCCCGAAAAGATTTTTGAATAATTCATACTTTTAATTAGTTTTTAATTTAATTTTTAAAAAAATGTGTATCTTGGAATATTTTTTATTTTTATCGAATCTAATTTCGGTATAATAATATTCACAGTGTTGAAGCTTAATTTGATAATATAAATAAAAACTGTTTCAAGTTCTACACATTATAATGTTTCCCTATCAATTCTATTCCATAGGTCAGTGCATGTCATGCTCAAATTCGTGAAAACTTAATTTAAGATTTACATTTGTGTATTTTATAGTTTTGGGAATTTTACTTTGACACAATGAATATATTCCTATCTTGAATTGGTTCTGAAAGATATAATAATTTAGGTTTACTCACATAATTTGTATCTAACTAATTTTCAGCAAAATTGAACTAAAGGTACACTACGTGTATATTATAATATGTTCTCAATTTATTGAGGGTTTTGCGTTTGATCACTTTCATAAGAGGTTATAATGATAATATCGCCCTTACTTCTTCCGTATATTAAAGTGCGGCCACACCGGCAACAAGTCGCGCGACAACTCGTTAAATTTTACGATAATTATCATAATTGCTTAAGAAATTTTACAATAATTATCATGCTTATCGTAAAATTTAACGAGTTGTCGCGCGACTTGTTTTCGGTGTGGACCCGGCATTACGTAGTTCTGTTGCATAAGCATCAGTATCCGCCTATTGTTATTTTTCTTCTACACTATTGTTGAGAAAATGAGGTATTTTCAATTTTTATAGATCAAACAATCCGTACCTATTCTAAACTCTATTTTGACAATCAATGACTGTAAAGTGAAGTGGTCGTCCATTCGAATCTAGTATAAACTTCCCCTATATTCGCCGTAGGGGGTTTCCGTAAACCGGACCACCGGAAGTGGTTTTTGTTTACGATCTGTAGACCACCGGAATAAAAGCCCGATTCCTCCTGACCTCTTTAACCAAATACCACACCTCCCCGGGGGAAATGGCGTCACTTAAGCGAAGTTAGTAAAACAAATCTAATTCCGTACATTAGTTACCATTTTTAAACGACCATATATTTTTGTAGTCGCTTTTAACTGCAACTTATTTAGACAATAAATAAGGTACATGTACATTGTACGTATGCAGTTTGCCGTAGCACATTTTGCCGTGAAATATTCTATCGGAAAGATATGGCCGTATAGCATTGAGATTTAAAAAAATGCATTTTTCATGAAGCATTGTTACAAACCATTTATTTGCGATGTTTGTTTAGAGATTTATTAAATTCAATAGGAACACTAATCGCCTATTACGCGCCAGGCTTATAATGTTGTGGATCCCGGGTTCGAATCTCGAGTCTGGCAAAAATTTACATGTTGTATTTCAATGTGTGTTTGCAACCAGAGCATAGACTTAATTGTGGTTGAGCAAGTAACCTACATTTTTCTTAAAACAAATATCTGTTAAGAAACTTCTTCGTGAAGCGGCCCAGATCACCATAGGATTGTAGAGTCAATTAAAAAAATATATTTTGATAGTTACAACTTGATAATTAGGTACGTGCACCTACCTGTACATACTTTTGAATCATTCAAAATTCTATATACAGATCTATTTACGATATGTTTGTATTTCTAATTTACTCACCTACTTATTTTCTTTTGTTGTTCCCTTGCATTTTCCGGTGGTTTTTATTATGTATTTTTGAAGTGTTTTATTTAGATAGTATACTGTCATCTGTTTCTGGTACAACAAACAGCCCACGTAAACACACGTAAAATGCAAAATTATACTTTCTATGAGTTAAGTTTTTTGTATGTATTTATATAGGTGCCTAGTCAAAATTGGGTTTTTGTTGTGTAACAGATTGTCGCGTGTACTGTAAATCAATGGAAACAAAAAATGGATGGGCGAATTATCATTAATCACTTAGCATGATAATGGCATTAGTGCAATTACTAGATACATAGCAATATGATCCAGTTTAACATATTTTTGCGTATAATGGTGTAATATATTAAAAATACCATATCCACGTATACAACCGATATGATGC
The DNA here is from genome assembly GCF_057557595.1 of Rhyacophila brunnea. Taxonomy (NCBI): domain Eukaryota; kingdom Metazoa; phylum Arthropoda; class Insecta; order Trichoptera; family Rhyacophilidae; genus Rhyacophila; species Rhyacophila brunnea. The sequence goes on along the minus strand of NW_028232816.1, from coordinate 7,864,426 downwards.
GTTAACAAGCATTCCACCCTATATTATTGTATGATAATGACGTGGTTTGAGGAAACCTCGACGCAGACGAAATACAAAAATATATTTTTAAATCGAGGTTTTTTTTTTAATATAATTTATTTGTTTACTTTATGCTTACTCCATTATCCTTAAGCGTTAAGAATGACAAATTCACTGGTGTAGCTTAAACTATTTAAAATCGAAAAAACACGCCGATCCTTGTGATCAAACGTTATTTATAGTTGAAATGTGGTTAATTCTCAATTATTGTTTTGTAATTATTCATTCTCTTTAATATCGCAATAAGCAGATAATAATTAATTTGAATAAGCTTGTGAATATATGCATGAAATTGTCTCCGGTGGTGAATTGACTGCGTACACCAGTGACATTTAAATACGCTGAAAAAGTAAATGAAACACTTAAGTAACTCTCTCTAAATGAATTATGTCAATGCTTTAAATACTATTGTTAGTTTTTAGTAGTGTTGCGTTTTTCTAATACTGTGTAGTTAGAAATTTTTAATTTGTTACTATTCTAATTAATTGACATGCATTTATATGCTTTTATTAATATTAGATTCAAAGTTATGATGCCATCGTAAACTGTTTTATAACGCATTTTTTCTGTGTTTAAAATAGTGATGATACGAGCAGGGATATTTGAATCATAATGCCGAGACAAAGTTTACTTATGCATGTTTCTCGAGGCACTTCTCCGATACCTCAATCACAAGCTTTTGCCAGGTTAAGTGAAGCTTTCCGGGAAAGAAAGCTGCCTTAGACTTATTCGGTTTTCAGTGCCATCGTGGAGTGGCCAATACGTTTATAAATAAATCGAGCATTAATGCTTTAAGACTGGCATTTTTATTTTAATTTTCCGACCCTATTGTAGATTGTTACGAATATTATTAAGTGCACTTTTTCACTATCATAATATTATATATGATTTTTTTCGTCAAAAGTATTTAAAAGTACAAAGGTAACGAAGTTGGGTGAATCTACTTGGCATGTAAATATGCGGTTGTTAATATTCTTTATAACTAATTTCTGCATTCTTTAAATGAGGCCTTGTTTGAAAATCATCCATTATTACTATTCCAAGAAAAAATATTGGTATGCTATATGGCAGTGGCGAAGGGTAGAGGTAGGCTGTCAAGATCCGATATAAATAGTGCATACTAAATCTTGTCGGTAATACATATTTGTTTTCATTGAACTAAGACTATAATTTACAGATGGTGTTGGTTAGTTTTTAAAATTCAATTAAGCCCAGCTAAACCAAGCCATAATAGATAATAGTAAAAAAATACTCGTCTATCTATAAAATATTTGTAATTATGACATTAAATCATACATCATTTAGGATATTTTATAGATAGAATAATATTTTTATATATTATGGCTTGGTTTGAGCAGGGCTTCATGAATTTTAAAAACTGACCAATAACATGAAGTGTAATGTGTATTATTAATTCAACGAAAACAAATAAGTATGAATGAAAAAATGTGCCAAAGCATACAAAACTATTATGGTTTAGTTTAGGCAGGGCTTAATTGATTTGTTTTAAATTTAAACTACTCCATTTGTAAATTGTAGTCTTAGTTCAATAAAAACAAATACGCATGACTGACAAGGTTTAATGTGGACTATTTATGTCATCTTAACAGCCTACCTCCGTCCTTCGCCACTGCTACATGGTATTGGTATGGTATATATAAAACAGTATGCTTATTAGTGATTTTGGTAGAAAATAATTACGAAATATCTAAAAGTTCATGGAATATACCCAAATGATGTGAGTAGTTTCATGCATAAATTGGTAGGTATGTATGTAGTGATGTGAAAATAGCTCATCACATATGTTTTTACTCGTTTAATCCCTAATACCTATCTCAATTTATTTGAGTAAATCCACGTGAAACATAAATATACGATTGTTAAATCTTGAACTATTTTAAGCATTCTGTAAATGAGGTATTGTTCTGTTATGATACACAATTCAAAAATAAAATCAGCATAGGTTAGTCAGTGTGTATATTATATTTGAAAGTGTAGGTACACATAAACATTCGATACGTTTTTTTTATGAAAATAATACCATCATTTTATACGCACCCTTTCATAGAGTGTAATTCAATGAGAATAATATTAATTATTAAGTAGGTATAGCTTTTTCATACATAACTTAATTTTCATGTATGCCACTTTCATCTTCGGTCTCTCAATTTTTCACAGAATACATTGATATACATAATATATGGGTACTAATTAGTTCTAAATGACAGTTATAAAAACAAGCAATCAATAATAAATACTTAAGGTGACGCATCAGTGAAACGCCAAATAATTTTCAACTGTACGCGCGACGAAATTTTGTACTCGCTTCGCATTCATTGAGAGAACGTCGATTCAGACACGCGTCACTTTGCTACGTGATGGCGACGGGCCAATTAATTCTAAAATCGTGTAAAGATGACTAAAAACGTTACCCATTTACTTTAAAAAGAAAACATGTCAATGAATATATTATTATTGTTACTAATAGAATAATAAACAGAACATAAAATAGACGTATGTTGGATTTATATGAGAAATAATATTTCGTTTGACAGGCGTCTTTTGCACCCGCGACCCGCAATCCGCACATCGCCTAGCAACGATCTTTTTAGACCGTGCCTCAACTAATGCATGGCCTTAACATCAAATACTCAGTATAATTAGCATTTAATTGTTCGTATAAATATCAGTTAAGAATATACCGCTAAGTAAAAATAACTGACCATTATTAAATTATTTGGAATATGTACTTACATAATGTTGTGTTTAACTTAAGTCGGCTCGCACATTGGAACTCGTCTCGCCTAAAAACGCATCGAATACGTCGATGTGACGTCATCGTAAACCAAGAAACAAACGTTATTAAATGGACCTTCGCACATTGGCCGTTGCAACTGCGACGCGAGACGATCCGCTGATGCAACATGTCGAATTTCGAACAGCCTGCATGTCGTATCTAAAAAAAGACGACTCCGCGCAAGCGCACAGCTGGCGGCCATCGGTCATTTCTGTCTTTGTCTCTGTCTACAATGTCATTGCTCGCTCACGCCGCCGCGTTTATCGTTCATACAATCAACACAATAAAAATGGCAGACGAGAGACTTCTCTTTTTTCGTGTTTGACGTTTGCCGCTGGGCAGATGTGCGAGGATGTACGATGCAACATTCGTCGAAAGTCTTAGAACTTTTGATTTATGGCCGTTAGGCACACAAGGCGAATTGTGATGTGCGAGCCGGCTAATTTATCAAAATGTAATGTAGTTTATAATAACTCGGTAATTATAGACAGATAATATTATAGTATTTTACGATATTTATTTCGTTCACATAACGAGCTTTCTGAAGTATGTGTACTAAAATTTTGTTCATATCAGATACTATAAGCATTGCCACTATTGTATAGTGGTGGTAGAAAATATATATATGCACTGTGGGAAACATTGACAAGCTCAGTGTGAGAAAAACACGTGTCATAAAATATTTTTTGTATTTTATGGTAAATATCGAGTGTTAAACACAGTAGGTATACTTGTTATAATCAATATTTATTTTAATCTAGACCATTTTCGTCCGCTAACCGTTACCGATACAGGCAGGATTTAAATAAATGAACATAACGTATTAGCTAAGGGAAACGATTCGTCAAATGTGGAATTGTGAATGTACGATTCTTTTCTATAATATAATAAAATACAAAACTGAAATCGATATTTTCTTTCGACATGTTATATCCATTAATAAAGTGCTCACTCATTTTTTTTCTTTTCTTTTTACTACTTTCACCGGAAGTCACCTCTCTTGTACAGCGCAGGTCAAGAGATGTCCTCTGAACGCACAGGATATTGCAAACAGTCCTATTTTAATAAACCTTATTGGTAGGGGTGGGGGGGTTCTACTAAATTTTCGGCGTAGACTGACTTCGTCCCCACGCGTGATTAATCACGCAGGTCAATGATAAGGGAGTTAATTACCCGGTTGATACGTGTATCCTAATTAGGCAACTGTCTCCGGATTCCATCAAATACTTTACGCAGGTATTTATAGTATTAATGAATTATATTAGTTGGATACCCACCTGTGATATATTATTCAAAATGTAGTATTTGGCATGTGGATAATACCCAAATGGCTTTATATAATTTATTTATATTTTTGACTTAGTAATCTATACACCATCTGAAAATAGAAGTACGCACATACAAATGTTGTTCTTTCGTTTTACTATTGACAGATGAATACCGTTAAAAATTAACTTTTTTGTAATACAAGTGATTATTACACTATCGCGTTTATGTTTTTACAAACAATTTGTATTTTTAATTTGAAAACTTGTGTTAGATGCGAATGCCTTGAAAGAGTCAGTTGTGGATGACCAAGCGAACTATTTATTCCAAATCAGCTAACCAAACTCCAGAACCGAGACAAACTCTCATTGGTTTACTTTCGCCGGGCTTTCAAATTTGTTAGTCATATGGCTCGCAGGGATAATCTAGAAAAAAGATCGTGGTATTTGGTTACGTCAAAGATCGGCGAGGACAAGAAAGATATCCCTCCAGACAGACGATCCAATTAAGAATGCCATGGGTTTCCTACTGTCATAGGCTTTGAATGCCGAGAGAGGTGGAACCAAGCCATGGAGAGAGGCACGGCCAAATAATTTGAGTTACGATCTCATTATTTTTAATGGAATTATAGATTTTAGTTTCACATGAAAATCGTTTTCTTTTCTCACACATTTGACAGGAAAATTCATCTCACTTGTTACGTATATTCTATATTTTAAATTTATTTGCTCGCTGCATTCGAATCGAATTGAATCAAGCACTTTCTATATTACCATGCTGACTTATATTTCACATTCCTTTGTTATAAATGATTTTACGCTATCGTAGCTAAATTAAGTTTTTCTTTTAAAAATGTAATAAGTATTAGAATTATTCTATAATATCGACACAGAGCTAAATCAGACTTATAAAGAAAACACATTTATAAGATATTCCTACATCAGCCGTCTTGAGTGTTGTATTTTGAAAGCGAAACCCGCAACCTGTAAGTCTTTTCAATTCGCAAGATTTTTCTATTAAACTTTTAATTTGTCTCGGGGCCAAAAGGGAAGCGGTTATAACGTCACAATAAAGTATTTGCAGTGCCGTAGACTGTTTAAAAACTGTAACGTGTAATTTATCTAAACAATATTTTTTTAATTACGAGATAACTGCGAATAATTTTCGAGATTTTTTGATAAATAACAACGATGCTGTTTCTGAGGTTTTTCCAAATTATGTATGTTAAATTATGAATATGTACTTAAAAGGTATGTGAGTTAATTGTTTATTTTTTTTCTAATACAACGTCTCAACGTCGAGTAATAATCGTAAAAAGTTGTAATAAACTTGGAGTTATAATTCAGCCTCATAATATTAGTAAATTAAGTCGACATTAATGCAATAATAAAATAACATCTATGAAATATCGTCTTTACGATGGGCTTATAATTGGTTTTGATTTAAAGTTATTTTGTGATCATAATTATCGTTCATATGATTAACCGAGTGAAATATTTTTTCCGCGAACAAAATATTCCGCAGCGACCTGTAAGTCACTCGCGGCGACCCATGACTCCGCAGCGCACAGTTTGGTAACCGCTTGTGTAAATGTATTTCATATGAGTAGATTATATGGATTATCTATTGATCAGGCGTAAACCTTAAACTGGCTACATATTCTTCATTTTTTTTTTACTTATTTAAAGAATGAAAAACCGGCCATTATTATATTTTGATTTGATTATTTGATTTTGATTTAGAAACAAATTAGAAAAACGATTGACCATCCGATTTCGTTATTTAATTTAATATTATGTACCTACTGTTATACTTGTACGCCACTGCAAGATTAATTATCTTTATAGTCCCCCCGGGATCTGTTCATCGTCTTCCCTCATTTCCTGCACAGCCTCGGGATCCTCCTTTGAGGATGTTTTTAATTCTTCTCGCCAAACGTCTTATGGTCTTCCTTCGGTCACTGATTCTCTCCCAAACTCCTAACTCTACTCCCCGGCAAATTATTGTTAGAATATTCATTTTCAAGGAAAACTTCCGCACCGGTGTTCTTTTTTTTTGGTTTCGATCAATTGAAATGAAATATTTTATATTTTCAATGACCGAGTACCGCTGATGTGTACGATTTGAAAAAAATTTAAATCCCCATTCCTCAAATAAAACTCCATGTTATTTTCTCGGATTTTTTTCTATTAAGTAGGTTCTTATATATTATGTTTCTTAGTTTTCTCTTCTAAATTGTATATTTTTAATTTAATAAATCATAGATTATTAATACTTATATGTTGTGTATATTCAGTATTGAATAATAATAAAAAGTTTACGATATATTTTACGTAGACATTTTTTTATCCATGGTTTTATATTCAATTTAAACATGATATATGATATGTCATAGCAGACTGTCGATCACTGTTATTGTATACCAGAGTAGTTTTCGTCAGAATTTAATAAAATGTTATTCAATCCGAATATTTATCGAACTTGTATAATAATAATATTATCTATTTCTATTTATATATCTATTAAAAATAATATATCTATCTATCTATCTATCTAATATATCTATTTTAAAAACATGTAAAAAAAGTAAATAGGTTTGTATACTGCAATATTGTCCTAGTAAAATTGATACTAATAACACATTTTTGACAAACTGCAGTTAAAGTTGGGAAGTATGTTTGTTTTCTTTCGGTTACTGTTTCCCAAAAATATTAATATTAGACACGTGTTCACGTTTTCAAAATACATTATTTTTAAAAAGCCGTTGTGCGAAATCTTTTTAATCGGACGTAACCGGCCATGACCAGTATTAATAATTTATCTGAATCTATATATTATGTTATATTTTAATTATATTTTGTAATCACTTAACTAGTCGTTTCTGCCTATTGCTTTTGAGACATTTCGAGATATAATTAACGGTATCTGTTTTTATAGCACAGAATAATAATATGGACCTACCTTGAGAAAAAATGTTACATACGAAGAATTGAAAGAAGAAAATATGCTTACTCAAATATTGAAAACAATGGCAACAAACATCCAGGATGGTCTAAAAGCTTTTAAAAATTATATTTGATACAACATTAATCCAAGTGGTATTAAATTTAAATACCCTCTTAGAAACTTTGCCGTCAACTAGCGTGTATCGTATTTATTATTTACGCGCAATATTTCGCGCCGAAACTTTTATTTTCTCTGTCAACTTTCGTACCTATCGAGTTTAGTATTCATTTGGTCGAGAGAACCGGATGCGACCTTCCCCGCCGAACGCGCGATGTTGACTGACTGAAATTTTCAGCGCCGGGAAATTGCACCCCTTTGTGTGAAGTTTCGGACTTGCGCCGTCCACGAAAGTCGAGCGATAAATAATGCCTACAATATAAAATAAAATTAATAGTCGAATATGACAGTTTATATGCATAATCCAGTACGCAAATGTAATTTGTATTCAAATATTCTTTGACAATATACAAAGTTTTTTTATACACAAAGGTTTCAATTGCCTGTTATATCAACCACGGCCATATTGACGAACTAATAACTAATCAATACATCCCAAACTACAGAAAACACTATATCCCTCTGCAACTACCAGTATTCTTGTAAAGGTTTTGTATTCGTATACAAACCTACAAACTGTCATGTCTACGCAAACAGGAAACGGGCGCATTGCGACCGTCCGAAAAACAGTTGCTTTTCGATCTTCCTACTACGCAGTCTATATGCACGCGGAACTCCGTGTAATATTCAATCAAACTTCAAATCATAATGTAAACCTTTCGTAACAAACAAAAATCAATGTGACAGTCTAATATTAGTGCCGTCTTAATCTTAAATGTATTACTACAATATAAAACCCGAGAAAATACCCTTTGTGTATTATTGAACTGTGCCTCATTCCTTCGCTACCCGAAACACCATATCACGCACGCGCCAAAAGCAACCTTCTGATAAATTAATAAATGATGTATCCTTATACCAAGAAACATTAGAAACATCATTTATATTCTGCAAGGCGGCATGGCATAATAATATACACGTTTCAAACATTTTTGTCTCTCGTCGGCGCCAAATCAGATAGTATTGAACGTAATATATTCATTATTTAATGTATTTTCAGAAACATCATAGAACACAATGTACCTACCTAATGAATTTTCAAAACCATATCCATCGCAATCTGAGCCATGATATTTTACCGATTAAGATACTTTCTTAAATGTTATAGGTGCGGTTATTTCCAGAATTATTCAACACTATCGCACGAATAAAAAATATTTGTTGAAACTTTGGCAAGCAGTGAAAATAAAATCATTTCAGTTTTAGTTCGTCGTTCTTAATCTATTTTATTAAATTCATCGCGCTATTAATTCTGCATGGCACTACTTTTAAAACAAGGGGTGTGCAGCCACAATATGTAGGTATAGTTGGGTGCAAATAACCTTCCCTCAGGATTCGAAGTACTTACGTCTAATGTTTAAAACAATGCTTCAGTTTAATGATATCAATCACCTCCAGTGATTCGCATTGCGCTGTGAATTTCTTTCATAATATTACGTAATGCGCATGCTCAGTGCAACAATTCGAGTGTCGGGCGAGTGCATTTTCGAACGCCCGCCGCCAAAACTTTGGACTTGTTGAAAACATTTTCAATTCGCACGGTCTTCCTTCCAATTTTGATTATAAATTTTCGTGAGATATTAATTTGCACACGCAGCACTCACTGAAGCCACCTTGAGAAATGTGATTTTTTTTTTAATGTGACGAAGGCAATCCTACACACTTTTGGTGGAAGATTAATTTGCAGGTGTTGCATTGCAACTCTCCTACAGTTAATAAAACACAGTCGGACTTAACACACGGCATTACAATAAATCCACCGAATAATAGTATATAAAATAAATAACGATAGAGAACGATTCAGTAATGAGTTAAGACAATTAACAACAAACACCTGTACCTTTTATTGCTAACAGTTTGTCATTTTTACACTTTTTACACTTAATGGTTACACTCAGCATTGGCGCAGAAAAAATATTTAAAGTCGGTGTAGGACTGTAGGTTATGAATTTATAATATTATGTCACTAGATTCTAAACGTAATAAAGTGTGCAAATTTAACATGCAGTTATAAGTTGTAACACCACAATATACCTATGTTACGCACCTATACTATAAGTACGCAGGCATTGAATAACGTATAATATAATACCACCAAGCTTTCGAAGGCAACATTGAATCTTATGGAGCAGAGAAGGAAAACCAAGAGCGATAGACAGGCACAAAACGATATGGAGTTTTCATCACTTTGCAAAACCCTCCGAAGGAAGATTAGAGAAGACCTTCGTAAATTCAATGTAAACCTCATACAAGCAATTGTGAAAGCAGGCAGAAGTCTAAACAAAAACAAGCAATGCTTGTCGATAGGAAAACGTCAAATCACAGCACTAAAAGCAAAAGATGGTTCTATCGTCAGAAATTGGGAACACTTGTTAAGCCGAGTTGAAGAGTTCTACAGCGATCTCTACAGTGATGACACTGACAATACGACTATAGACTTAGATCTTCAGAGAAATGGAAATTCGGAAGACCATACTCCCGAAATTACATCCTGGGAAGTAACCCATGCTTTAAATTACATGAAAAGTGGGAAAGCCCCCGGGGAAGACGGTTTAACGATAGATATCCTCAAAAAAGCAGGAAAGGATGCAAATGAAGTACTTGCACAATTGTTCACAGCCTGCATATGCAAAGAGGATGTCCCAGAGGTATGGAAAAATGCCAGCATTGTCATTCTTCACAAAAAAGGTGACAGAGAAGACCTAGCAAATTATCGTCCAATAAGTCTACTCCCTATTCTCTACAAGACGTTCACAAAAATTCTCTCAAACCGTCTGCAAAATGTACTAGACGAGAACCAACCGAGAGAACAAGCCGGATTTAGAGGAGGATACAGCACTATGGACCATATCCAAGTCGTCAGAGAAATCATAGAGCGGTACCAGGAATACAAACTGCCACTATGCATGGGTTTTATAGACTATGAGAAGGCGTTTGATTCGATAAAGAAATGTTCAATACTCGACGCACTCAGAAAACAAGGAATCCCTGGACGCTATATAAATATTTTCAATAATATATACAGTAGCGCAACAGCATCTGTAAATCTCCATAAACCATCGCGCAGATTTCCTATCAGCAAAGGAGTCCGACAAGGTGATACAATCTCACCTAAACTATTTACAGCTACCCTTGAAGACTTATTCAGGCAACTTGACTGGAATGACAAAGGGATCCCCATAAATGGAGAATACCTGAGTCATCTGCGCTTTGCCGATGACATAGTAATTTTCTCGCAAGACTCAGAAGACCTCCAAAGCAGAATGCAGGAACTCGCTGAAGTAAGCAACAAAGTAGGTTTGAAAATAAATGTAACAAAGACGAAAGTCATGTTCAACTGCTTTGCAGGCCAAAAAGAGATCCTCATCAATGGCACTCAGCTCGAACAGGTGAAAAGCTACATCTATCTGGGACAACAAGTATCTATAGATGGATGTATATTTGATGAAATTGTTCGCAGAGTAAAGCTAGGCTGGAGTGCTTTTGGCCGCCTGAATAATGTCTTCAAAAGTGACCTTCCACTGTGCCTAAAGCGCAAAGTGTTCAACCAGTGTGTGCTTCCCGTGATGACATATGCGTGTGAAACATGGGCCCTAAGTAAAAGAGAGATCCAGAAACTTAGAGTAGCACAACGTGGTATGGAGAGGTGCATGCTGGGCATAACGCGAAAGGACAAAAAGAGGAATGAGTGGATAAGGAAGCAGACAAGGGTTTGCGATGTAATAAAGTTTATTAAAAGCCTTAAATGGAGATGGGCTGGACACATAGCTCGAAGAAGAGACAATCGTTGGACAAATCTAGTCATCCAGTGGTATCCAAGAAGTACAAAACGTCCACAAGGTAGACCTAGAGGCCGCTGGATCGATGAAATGATAAAGTTCTGCGGAAGTACGTGGCAACGCAATGCACAGGACCGAGAGAAGTGGAAGCAACTTGAAGAGGCCTTCATCCAGCAGTGGATAGATTCAGGCTGATGATGATGATAATACTTGATTAAACTGATTGTATGTGTAGTTAGAACAGTTAGTTGTGTGGTTTGAATAAGTTTTGATGAATTCTTCTCTTCTTATCCTTCTTCATATTCTTCCTCCGAAATCCGTGTCTTGCGCAGCTTTTATTTAGTGTTCTACTTCTAGACTATTGAAACAGTGTTGAAAAATTATTCATCCATCTTTTACTTGGACGGCTAATTTTTATTGGCTTCCAGACACTGGCTTCCAGATTGGCAGTTGATTTTCCATGCGTGATTCGTCCATACTAATTGTACTATAGCCTCATCTGAATCGTTTTGACGATATTATTAATTGATTGTTATTGTTTGGTACGAAGATACTACAGAGCACTCTTAGCTCAGCGGTTTTTAGGATACTATATTTGGCCATGCACCAGTTTTCCGAGTCACTCAGGAATTCACAATAATAATATGTAATTGTAAATGCGATGAAGTCTAGAAACATTTTCAAATATTATCCGCGTATCCATGTCTATTATACAATTTCCACACTGTTCTTGAAATAACTACCTTATCCGTTTTAAATTAATATTATTACTAGTGTTACTATCAGTTAATAAATCTCGATTAATGTTTACCCAGGCAATGTTTTTGTTACTTTACCCGAATCTTGCTAGATTATAAATGTATTTCTGTCATATAAAATCAACACGACGTTAAGTGGAAATCACATAAGAAGCTTCGAGACGAATGTCAACATCCGTTTAATTTAATACATTGCGCTATACTCCAGCGATGGCGAAACTATTTTTACGAGTGTGTACATACCTAAAACTTAACTATAACCTTATTACTTAGAATAATTAAAAAAAATATATATATATATATGGTAATATGGTAATATATAATAGCATTCTAATAAGATTATAGTTAAGTTTTTATCAAGGCGATAGGTATCTTTCTTTCGATTTGGTATAATTCATCGATGAAAATAGTTAGCAAACCAATCCAATTCAGTCAATTTTGAAATACCGTTTCTATATTTTAATCAGTTGCAAAATGCAAAATATTTTTTGGACTCATAATAAAGTATACTGTCATTGTTGTTTATTTAAAAAATGATTCTGGTTTCATAGAAATTTTAAGACAATTTTAAAAGAAACTTTCAATCGATTTCGTATATCATTTTCATTGATAGGTATATCATATTCATAAAAAAGTAATATTATATTAGTAGATAGCTTACTATCCAAAATGGAATAAGTATGATTAACATTTAACTGGTGCGGAATGTCTGGGTTGTAATCGGTTAAAATCAAATGCCGCCTGTTCTACACGTGCATTCCGATATTGCTGCTTTGTGGTAATGACTTATTTATTAAAGGGGATCACGCAGAATCTCGTCTCATCTTGATCTGCATTTTCTTCCAAGCCAGCTGGATTCCGGCATCTGTAGGCCGCTAAATAACATCCACAGGTTGTATACTTTTGAGGTACGAAATGAGTATGACATCAGAATACAAGAAGACTGACAACTGGCAACAGTAAAGTTGTCGTGTACAGGTGCTCTGACGGTGTTGCGGTGGAGAGGGAGAAGAAACAAAATAATAAACTATTTTTTTTATTCAACGAATAAGTCACAAGATTCGAAAATGTAACATTCTTTATTGAATATACATAATTTGGTTAGTAATTAAGATAATCGGTACCGACTGCCAAAATCAACGCAATTTGTGAAGCGCTTCAAAAATGTTAAAACTATTGATTAAGTTCTTAGTAATTATATTGGACGCACCCTTAGTTGGTAGAGCATATTGACGCTAGTCTAGTGAATGCGAGTTCGAGTCCCGTTGGGTGTTTTTTTTCAAAAAGATGTTTTTATAGTAGTTATAAAAGGTGTTAAAAAGCATATTATATTATTTTTCTCTCGTTAATCACGATTGTTTGTTTGCGCATTATTTCTTTCAGTTACCAATCGGTCCAACAGGCAGTCTTAGCTATATTGGTGACATTTTAAATTCAACTGTAAACTACCCTTGTGAGTAATGTGTCCCAGATTCGGCGCGCCGCTACTCGTCTAAGATTAAATTTAATAACCTAAATGGTTTTCCAGCGTCGCGTTTGTAATGAGAGGAAATGCCTTGCCATTTGAAATCGCGCTCCTGCTGGGTTTACCACGTTTCTCGCAACATATCTCGGTGATATATAAATTATTGTGCTATTTCGTGTCCGTCTCAAGGTTAGTATACAAACAAACAAATATATTATAACATATAAATACAGTTTTCAACCTATAGTTACCGTGACCGCGTTGTACTTAATATCGCCGACGTATCGTAATTAATAAACTTACTAAGCGTATCTAATTATCATAATATAATGTATTAAGTCTAATCATACAATTGCCTACAAACTGAAATAAAAACTGTTTGCATACGTTTGTATGAAAAAATTTACTTGCACATTTTTTTGTATTATGTCATCATCATCATCAGCCTGAATCTATCCACTGCTGGATGAAGGCCTCTTCAAGTTGCTTCCACTTCTCTCGGTCCTGTGAATTGCGTTGCCACGTACTTCCGCAGAACTTTATCATTTCATCAATCCAGCGGCCTCTAGGTCTACCTTGTGGACGTTTTGTACTTCTTGGATACCACTGGATGACTAGATTTGTCCAACGATTGTCTCTTCTTCGAGCTTATGTGTCCAGCCCATCTCCATTTAAGGCTTTTAATAAACTCTATTACATCGCAAACCCTTGTCTGCATCCTTATCCACTCATTTGTCTTTTTGTCCTTTCCGCGTTATGCCCAGTATGCACCTCTCCATACCACGTTGTGCTACTCTAAGTTTCTGGATCTTTCTTTTACTTAGGGTCCATGTTTCACACGCATATGTCATCACGGGATTGTATTATGTATCGGATGAAAAAAACGTATAAATCGTGGTCTCGTGAAGTGTTCATTTGTTTAAAGTGCGTATTTTTTGACGATGTTGACGTGGACAAACTGCATTTAATTTGAGGTATGTTTACAGGTGTGGACTTGAGTTGCAAACAAATGTTTCTGCACGTGAATTTGTATATGAGCAAACATTGTATAATTTTCTTGCGGGAAATTGTTTTTCTGTCCGTACTAGGCTTTACCGGAAATACTCTGATAAACGTATCATACTTACGTTAAGAAAGCTCTGAATTCTCTATTAATGTAAGTTAAAGGTTAGAAGAGATTTTTATTTGACTTAAGTACGTATGTTTCAACCTTTGCGTGGTTTAAATGGAAATTCTGCTACGATTTAACCCTGATTACTATCGATGGCATAAGTTTGTTATTCCTCCAATGTGTAGAACTAACCTGCCATTGGTAATGCGAATTGGAATGGCGACATATGGCCACTGGTGTGAGGGTGAATTTACTTGGACGGAGTTTTACAATTTCTTAATATGTTGTCGGAATACTCACTCTGTGTACCCAGCAGTATACTATTTACTTTATAAATTCTTATTTGTACTTGTTTGAAAAAAAATGTTGTGAACGTATTGAACTAATCATTTGTAATGTACATCATTTTTATAATTAAATTTAATTGAACCTTATGTCGTCATCATATCAGAAACTCTCGATCGACTGCTGGATGAAGGCCTCTCTTTACTGTCTTTTGGTCGCATGGATGATTACATTTGTTGGGTGATGTGGCCTGCATACCACCCGCCTTCAATGTCATCGCATTTTGTATTGTATTCAACAATTGTTTGATCCTTTACGCATTTATTTATTTTTTGATCCCTACGTGGTATGCCCAGCATGCATCTTTCTATACCGCGTTATGTTACTCTTGGTTTTTTATCATATTGAATTGAACGTCTATGTTTCGCATACATACCTACATTGTTACTATAACACTTTATTCACTCTTGGCTATTTTATTCAGACGTCAAATGCACTCTATCTTTGCTTTGATCTCTGGACGATTTCTTCAGAACTTGTTTCATCTATATTCATCTGATGTCCGATAAATGCCTACGTACCTTTTTATGTATAAAGCTAAGTAAAAATTAGCGCTATTAGTATCATGATAATAATAGTAATAATAGTGTGAAAGTTAAATAATCTTTCGCTGGTGCAACGGATCACAAAAGCTTCACATGCTTAGGACGTATGTGTGGAACTTTTTAATGAGTAGAATTAACAAAAGTCGGGGCCTGAGAGGTCTAAGGTATTTTCAGTTAAAGTTTTTGACCCCCAATTAATGTTGGCCAAGGATTTTGGGGATAAGTGGAAAATTCTTTGACCCTTTCTGAATATCTTACACTTTTTAATTGTTCATTATGTTCATATTCGGGGAAATGCGGTCTATTTAGGGACCAGAGTAGACCAGTCTGTATTAGGACAGTGTATTTGAGGCTTATGGTAGTAATAATATTAAATTTTCATTTTCATTGTACGAGTATTTTAATGGTTTTACGGCTTCTAAATTTTCAAAATAGTCTCAATTTTCTCTTGTATTTTTCTATATCATCTACTGTCAATGGTGTGGGTCTGTGGTGTGTTAGTCGCGTGAACTTTGATAATTGTTGTATACTTTTATTTTCGAAGTGATATTTGTTTACACATTTTTGTCGGTATAGTGAATCTCGTTTATATACAACGAAGAACCGTCACAATTGATAATCAAAAACGGCCACCCTCGGTTTTGAACCAAAAACTAGAACACTTAGTACCTACACACAACTAGTTGTCGGATTGGGTGGATTGCTTTGATTTGAGTCGGCTGGCCAACCGTGTAAATCGCTCGACGCTTACGACACTTAAATTAAGTACAATTCGTTTTCGATGCATCAAAGACAAGCCATAATACATAATTACCTACTCTAACCTTCTTACTTATACAAATATGTCATGAAAACTATGCAATTGAGTAACTTTGTGAGTATGTGGAGAACCTTAATGAAAGTGAAGATAGGATGGATTATAGTAATAATGAGAATCTTCTGCATAGTTGCCATGCATTGTCGATGCCACTTTACGAAAATTAAAAAAAACTTTTTTTTTATTACTAATATGTATCGCAACTTTTTACGTGGTTCAGTTATTCGCCATTCGCTTTGAAATACAGTATAAGCGATGGTAAAGAACGGGAGATGACAATGATCATAATAAAGTCCCATTGTCTGGATACAAATTAATATTTTTAATCAAAAAACATCACAACTGTTAATCCAGGAGGGGTTTATTTCCTGGACCATCGACACGCTTGCTGACTAGTCATACAATGTACCAAACTGCCTTTGACGACCGATAGTTATTTATAAGACATGTTGTTTTCTAAATATATTTGAAAATTAAACTAAGCCATACAGTGGGGTGGGTTTAAAATATGTATTGTTCAAGTCTTGTTTAAAAGTCATATTTATTTATATAAGTGTTAGGTAAAATTAAAACATTTTTTTTAAATATTTAATATTCACTTATACCTAGTCGATAGTAGAAGTAGCGAAAATAAATTTAACCAGCATTTTCATCTTTATGTAGAAAGGAAAACTGCGTTTTTTTTGTCGAACGTTGCAATTTCCCTTCTGGTGAGGAATACTGGCAAAGGCCTGTGACATATCAAACTCTTCTACTTCTAATAAAAGATTGTATTTCGAAATTTGAGAATTTTTCGAGAAATCTTTCTACTTACGTAACGCTCGCATGAATAGTAAGAGCGAAGCATTGACTAACTAATAGTGGATTTTAATATTATGGTCTTCCTCATATACATATGTGTATTGATGCACTGATATAAATGTCTTTATTATTATTAATTATTACTTCAATAGGTTAATTGAACTCTACATATACTGCAATATTGCCAAACTTGCGTGTCATTCATTTCGTTTCTACTAAACATGTTCACTGAAATAGTTCTACATACATTATCTATTATCGTGGATGAATAATTAAGTTCATTGTTATTTTAATAAGGATGCATATTGAAAATTCGTGTTCATGTCTTTGACTAATGTACCTAACCTGCATCTTAAGGCAATACTCATTCCTACCTACAATAGGTTAATGGAATGAAGTAATATTTTGATCATTCTAATGTTTAAGTTAGGTGCATGAGAGACAAAATCATTTTCATTGATATATGTAGGACGTAGGTGCAAGTAAATTCAAAGTAAATAAACTAGCTAGTAAATAAACTAACTAACTACTTCTCCTCAATTAAATTGAAAATAATTTGACGAAATAGCGTTTTTAGTTTGAACTCAGGGTAGTATCTCACTCGACTTCAAATGACTTGTCAAATGTAACCGGCGCCGGATTAATGCATCAATTTGCCCGCAGATCCATGGCCTAATGGTAATTTAAGGCTTTAGTACATCGGGGCACGCATTCGGATCCCCGGAGGGGGCGCATTTCGTGAATTCTTAAATGTTCTTAGGCGAAGGCTTCAAAGAGGAGGGACCTTTCCAAACGAATGACGGTGATTTTCCACTAATAAGGTTAGATTGGTCGATGTCGTTAGCGAAGTCTGTATTTCGACTAAGATTTGAATCGCAGTCAAGTAATCGGTTTGTTTTTTTTACCAACTCGGTCTTAGATTTAGATGAGATAATGCAGGTATTTTAGAATTCAAAATTATTGTTTTAGCCATTGTCGTTGGATATCCAATTATACGTTGGAATCACCTAAAGGGGCGCCTTTAAAATGCCTCTGAATCAATGAAGATATTGACATAACTTCAATTGCCACCTGCGGCGTCGATCTGGGAGCTGAAAAGACAAACACTAACTGTGGCTGATAGTGATTGACAACAATATCCTCTTTTGTGTGAGCAAGGAGAAATACAAACCACTGTGCACACCTTTGAAACTTGCTTCCTTTATAATTATGTTCAGGAATTTTTCGCGAAGCTTATTAAAACGCACCCGCTGGGATTGAGGGTCTACGGCGTTTTTAATGAGAACTATTTCTTGTATTGTGTTGGTGAATGTTTCTGTGGATATCTCTATGTTATCTCCTACATACTGCTTCCATACGAGTGAATGAATTAAAAAAAAAAAATATGTACGTATACAGGCTAAAAGAAATAATGTCATACCTAATGATGCGTTTTTATTTTAGTTATGATATGATTTCTGCCTCTCTGAATATAGAATTGACGAATGGAAAACAATATATTCTCGTAAAAAGTATACCTATACAAATACCTTAATACTGTAGTGTATTATGAGCCGACCCTAACACTATTTTGTCATGTATAAACATGTTGTGAAAAAGCTAGTTTCTACCGGATGTGCCTTTTAGCGTATCTTCTCTATCATAAAGCTTTCGATTGCCATTAGACCCTAGCTTTTAGCACGAACTTGATAAGTACAGAATGCGGAAAAGCTTTTTACATTTGTCTTTATATTGCGAATATTAGACAAACTTTTGTTGCATTATGATTTTCATCGTAGGTAGCTAAGGTCTGGCCTAATATTATTTGTTGTTTGTAATCCCATCATTTGTGTTCCTCTCTTAATTACTTTGTTTCGTAGATGTGGTGAACTTCGTGACTTACGAATATTTTTAAAGTTCACTTGGTAACCTAATTTGTTCAACAGTCCTTTGACATTCAAAACCAATAAAAAATAATTATTTAATCTTAAGGCTGAGTATAGTGCTTACTGGGGACATCTAGTGACGGAATTTCAAATAAATACCTACACTCATTAAAAAAAGAAATATGAATATGTTTAATTTGATTTTTTTTATTATTATAAAATTAGCGTTCTCTGAATGATTTTGACTTATTATTACTTTATAACTAGTACCTATATTTATCATTAAAAATTTGAATGATTAATTATGTTTTTTTAAAGAACATCAAATTTTATAAAAAACAAAAAAAAAAACGTTTAACTTGATATCCTTTTTATAAAAAAAATGATGTTCTCACGGTTTATATGTTTTAGTTCTTAGACACCTACTTATTGATTAATTAAAACATTCGTATTGTTATATTGTTAGTAAATCTTATTTAAATTATATGTAATAATGTTACATACTAAATTAATTATTTGTGACGTATCTTTATCATTTTGTATCTATCTATGCTCAATTAGTAGCAGGCGAATAATGGATAAAGAATCTCAATCGCCAGTGCATTTTTGTAATCCAATAACTCGCTTTCGACGAAGAAAAATTGATTGATTTTTAACTAGCAGCCATACATACCTTATTGTGAAGTAATTAATAATATATGTCTCTCTTATTCCTGTATCCGTTTGAAAATGGAACGTTATTTGAGAATGTTCGAAAAATATTTGAAACAAATAATAAAATGTTGTACAAATCAATTTTATTTGACATTTTAATATTATACTTCGCTATCCCCATACGTCACCGTTCAGGCAAAATTGACCAACCCTCAAAAAGGTAGTTTTGAGTTGAGTATGTAACACGAAACGTAAAATTATGTTATTTTAGATTCAAACGTCACCACGGTACATTAGTTGGTAAAATGTTGCTTAAATCCGAATTATTTGTTTTTCATTGAAATCTGAAAATCTTAACAAGGATAAGTCATTATAGGTGGATAGACAGTATTGACACTATAAAAAATAAATCCTTCGTTATAAATATATAAGCAAAAGTTAATACACTATGTATTGTGATTTTTACTGATTTGTCATCTGAAACAGGCAACAATAACTAAACAGGATTAGTTACATTAGCTTGTCATAATAAGATCGCTTTGGTCCAGATTATAAACGAGCAAAAGTCACCAAATCACATTTTAGCCACCTTGCCTCCTTCAAAACCTTCCAAATATATTAATCACCATGAAAAAATAAAAGTAACCTAAAGAATTTATTAAGAAGAGAACATGAGAAAATTATGTACTAAATGTAAATAAAACCTTAAAAACATTAAAATGTGATTTTTTCTTCATCTCCACACTTCCAAATAGCGATATTTCAAAATGATATTTTTTTGGGTTGGTGACTTTTGCCTGAACGGTGACGATTTATTTTGCCAGTATTAAATTATTATACACTGATAGTGTCAAGGTAGTACCTATATTGATTTTTTTTATAAAATAAAAATACTGAAATAGCTTTTGAAATGTTTAAAAATAGTCAGTCAATTTTAAAAGCACGTAAATTTTCCGGTATCTATTTTTAGACTCGTGTAAAAATAGATTTTAAAATGTCGATTAATAATATCTTTGTTCAGATAAGTTTTCTACTTTTATTTTGGTCTGTTGGCAACAGTATTGGTTTCACTGCTTCCTGGCATCACGAAAATCCGAGTTTTTAACAGTCATTGTGTGAAAATTTTGATGACCCTTAAGAAAATTGTATCTATAATAATTTAAAAAAATATCTTTTGTAAACTTGAAACTGACTAATTAATTCGTATTTTTAGAACTACGTATTTTCGGATCTTCACAAAAAGAGTTTACAGTATTTAACATTTAATAATATATTGACATAACATTAAACCATTAAATTTATTATAATATAGGTAACTATACGTTAATTCGCTGATAAATTATTTCATTATGTCCGAACTATTTACACGATCCGCTTGAATTTTGTCAAATGCGTCAATCATGCAATATCCATTTTGGCAACACATTATGAAGGCGATATTTTATTTTCGATTTTGATGGAAATAGTTGTTCGCGGTCATACGTTTACCTAATGATATTAAAAATGGCGGTTTTCTTATTATTCATTGAATTAAACGTATTTGACAATGAGTTCATTTCACATTCTGCAATATTACTTTTTTATTCATAGGGTATACTTATCGAAAGAAATATCATTCAGATTGTCTCATTGTCTATTCGAACGTCGGTAAAATAAGACGATGTTGCCTGATTAAGTAAAATTCTATCAGTAGATTTAACATAAAAAGTATTTTTAAAATATTGTAAAAATCTTAACCTTTCCGTACGAAATTCAAAATTTGTCCGTGTCACACAAAAATGGTCAGCGTTTCACAGATTCGCAATCGCTGTCCTAGATCCAAATATTACTATTAGTAATGTGGATAAATACGACCTGTGAATTGGGTTGGAACCCAAAGATACACTTTATTGATATGCATCTAAAACTCCTTAGTTAAAAGCAGACTTGAGAGTGGGTCTTGTTCTATGGTGGAGAGGGTTCAGAAGAAATTTTTGAGACTCTTTTACTTTCGGCTGTATAGATGTTATCCGTGGCTCTATCCGACTGACTTTCTCTTAGGTATGATTACATACTGTAGCTTAAAGTTTAGAAGGGATCTTTATCTAGCTACATTTTTAGTTACTTTAGCTACAGTCATATTGGTATTGGCTTGTGTGTCTCTGATAATTATCTTAGGAATCGAAGGCATCCATTGTTTGTTAGTTGTTGTTTGTTATTAGAATCATGGCCCCCACAAGGGGGGGGGGGGCTAACAGGGCTCTAGCCTAGGGGCCCGGGCTCAGGAAGGGCCCGGCGTGACGAGTCGACCGATAAGTGAGATAAACAGACCACAAATTTCCTCTTATAGTAAAAAGAGTACAAAAAATCTAATCTGCTAAAAATACACCTTAATTTTGCCGCGTACACCTTGGAAAACGCTACTGTAGCGCGTCACACTGCCTTTATCTTTAGCGATAGGTAGGGGGGGCCGCCAAACATCCTAGCCTGGGGGCCCGCTTCAGGATGTGGGGACATGGTTAGAATACACAGTGTTTAGTTCTTCATAGTATTAGAAAAGTTAATAACAAAATAATCGGATAGTAAAATTGTATACTTATATTTATATTGCATTCTAGCTCCCCTCTGATTCATCAGAGACGAGTTGCATGTGGCTTACATTATCCGCTCTTAAACAAAAGAATAGTAAAAAAAATGGACGCTGAGTACTGTTTTTATCCAGTTAAATTAAATGTCCTCGAGCGTCCGCCGAACGCAGTGACCAGAAAACCAATCCGTGAAACTTTTGCTAATATCGCTTGCGGCTCACTTCAGTCTGTTCCGCCGGAAGTTAACCGTTGGTACTCCCATATTCCTGCCGTGCTCTGCTGTTTTTTTAGCTAACGGGATGATAGCCTATATTTCTATTATACTGATTGTGACCATACGTCGGTAGTCATATGGAAAAAGGGACCATCTGCAAATTTTTCTGTTTTTATGTCTTGTTCTACAAAAGCTTTGAAATGCATTAATCTTCAATGTGGCAAAAGGACACATCTGCAAGTGCACTACAAACACTGAAAATGCCAAAAGAGCCATCTGAAAATTTAAAAAAATAAAGTACTAGATGCCAGTTGGCACTTCTACCATAGAAACTTCTGAGGATTTTTACAGATGACACGTTATGCATCTCATGCGGACTATCAAAATAAATTAATATTCACCTTATGAATATTGCTTGGAATTGAAAATATTGAGTCCTCTGGTGGCCTTCTGCAGCTTCTGTCGCCGCATATGAGAACCACTGGTATAGATATATTCTACAACCTAAAAAATATCGATTTAAATACACAATCTCACAATAATTGAAAAATTTAATGTTTTTACTACCAATTTGAACAAGACAAAATCAGACATCTGCCAAATTGCAATAACATTTTCATGGCAAAAGGGGCCATTTGCATTATATTGTCAAATATCTCGGTTAAACCGAATATGATCATTCTTTTCCTTAAACTAACACCCCAACAGGTCAAACAATACTAAAATTTTATATATATCTCTCAATTATTTTGTTTACTAGAGTAAATTGAAATCTTATTTTTGCTCTCCTGAACATTCTCGAAAATGACAGATGGTCCCTTCTGCCATATGACTACCGACGTATTTCATTATATTATGATTCTATCCTATATTTTATTTTCAAAAACCCACTTTAAAAAAAAAAAAAAAACAGCCTTAAGCCGGGTTACACATCTGAACTTTTCTCGACTGCAACACATCGAATACGTCGATGTGATATTGTTGATATTCACAAAACACATGATACCTACGACCTAATGTAACTCCGCACAACGCTCGAATGCGACATTTTAGTTTGAATAAAGCAGCTGATGTCGAAAGCAACAAATTTCACTCTACATGGGGCGCATGTGTAATAACAAAATTTGCATTGGCACGTATGCAGAATTGGCTTTTTCATTCACTTCGGTCTGCCTTGCCTATGCGTATGGAACAATATTGCGCCCAATTTTGATGTACGACTATATTCCAGACGAGGTGATTTTCAATACGTCTATACATATGCCTACGTCGCCAGTGCTAAGATATTGTAACGAAAGATTCTGAGAACGATATTTGTAGCCAAGAATAAAAACGAAGTGTGTCGCATTCGTCACAAATGGATATTACGTAAATTATATTTGCAGTAAGCTATTTACTGAGTTAGCCATAATTGGACACTACGGGAAATGGATATTAAGGAATTTATAATCGCGGTCAGTTATTTAATATCGCCGATCAAATATGCTGACACGGATTGAGTTGTTTGTCCCCATAAATATATTCCAATCCATCAAATTTTCCCGACTAAAATATTCTGGTCATGTTCAGTGAATGGACTCGGCTCAAACAACATTGAAAGTTTTTGCTGTGAAGCCATCTGGATGGAGGATTATTAAAAATTGAAAATTGCGATGATTATATGTCTCCACTCAGGATACGCGGGGGATCAGAATTCCGGATTTCAGGAGAATTGCGAAGAGTGAGGAAACAAACATCCCATTTATATAATTTTTGTACCTAATACTTATATACGTATTTTATTAACTTTTGATTAGATAATACTTAATATCAATCATAGCATTTAAATGGTGTACCACCAGTACTTGTCATTTTATGTGTTTTAAGTGATTTTAATGAATTTTTACTAGTATACTAATATGTAGTTTTAATATGTTGCCAAACTGTATGCACTGCATTTCAATGCTAATTAACATGGACTTTTTTTTCTTATGAAACTTTTTAGATTTGTCCATTATTTTTATCCAAGAAAATATGGCCACCCTAATTATACTGCAGACTAGACTTTCCGTTATTGTCCAAAAAGTTCCAAACATTTTTCTCTCGCACACCCCTATTGGAAAATTTCTGAAAATCTGTTAAACACTGATAATATTTTTTTAATATATCTACTGTATTCATATGCCTACACATATTATTATCGAAGTTGTCATGTCCCATTTTTATGGCAAACTGGGAAGTCTTCATTAGTCTTATGTATGTATGTACATATTTTTGTTTTATTTGGTAATTGTACCTAATAATAATACAATTTTATAACGATATTAGTTATACATTAAAAATACTTATGATAACAAAAAAACAAGTCAGTCATAAATAAATAAACAATTACTATTATAAAAATTTAATTAACCAAAATAAGTTTTTATGCTAAGAGATATTTTTCTCATTGAATCGATAGGTGAAGAATAAGTTAATTTAAAGATAACACACTGATAAATACACCTTAAATAAGCCATCGTCACGGATGAGGACTTTTCTTTGATCATTGCATCATTATTGACTAAATACAACATAAACTTGTGGCATTAATATATTTATATTTATATTATTTATTTATTTATTTTAAAAACACACGTCGAGTACATAGCATATTAATAATCCAGGACGTTCACAACATGACATTTAGAATAAAAATTACAAGTAATCAGTTAGAGAAAAAACAAGGTAGAGAAAAAAAACAAAGCAAAATATAGTTTTATACAAAAGAAATAAAACAAAAAAAACAACAATAATTTAAAAAAAAATACAAATTAAACAATAAAATAGAACTAAAAAAACAGAATATATAATGGATCGCCAAAAATATCTGTGTGCATTGACCAGCCGCACAGCCCTCGCTATCGGTGTCTGGTGAGCCTGACATGAGGAAACAGCTTTCACCCAAAATAGGTCATGGCTGCGACCACGCAAGTAATTGACGGGTGCATAATAATTCAAGTTTTCTAGAATATCGGGATTCTCAAGCTATCAATAGATATTTTATTTCACATACGATACGCATACAGGTGTGTAGATTTTTTTGTGAATTTATAATATATAAGTTTATTATAACAATTTTCCTCAACGCGCATATTATAATATTATCTCCAAGTTTTTATCCGCTTATACATCTGGTATTCGAATCCACTACCTTCCACATACTAGATCGGTCACGTATCTTCTGTTATAAAATTAGATGAACGCAGGCGCACGTGTTTTGTCGTAGTAATGGAACCGTGTTTGACGTCACGTAGTATTGTTTTCAACATTACACCAGGTTCATTACGTTGCAGTACCGCGTGTGTTTGCTCCATTCACCTGCATGTGCCCACGTGCGCGTAAATTATTGTTACAGATACAGCCTCCATGCTAGAGTAACTTATTTATATGAATAATCATCATCATGCCAGCCATTTTTTGTCGCTGCTGAACGAAGGTCTGTTTCTGCTATCTTTATTATTCTCTTTGGTCTTACTTTGTCACTTAGTTCCGTTTAACTTAAGGGCGTGCTCAGCGTGGGTCAAAATGGAGCTTTTATTCTATTTTCAAAGCATGATCCTGGACATTCCTTAAACGTTGTAGATAATCTATTTATATAATTTTGAAGCCTTATTATCCTTTATATTTATTTTAAACATTTGATGACTGGATAAAGTATTTTTATTACATAAAATAGTATTCTTTTAAACCTCTCGCTCTAATGTTTTAGAATATAGTCATATTTCAGTACATAAATGTGCAGTGGTGTTAAGATTTTTTACGTTTATTAATTTTTAAACGCATTTATAAAACCATCAGAATAATTTATGTCGACATTATAGTGAAATATTTACGATAAAAAATTATATTGATAATCTCTGTGATCCCAAATTCGACAAGAATTAGGCATTTTATTATTCAAAAAAATGGGCAAGATTAATACATTTGAAGATAATTCTAAAGATACTGATTATAAGCTATGTCTTTGACCATTTAAATGTGATAAACATCCTACAAATGATGATTGCTTTATAATAATTATTGACCTAAGAATAAGGTAGTGTTTTTTTGAAATACGCCATTTCTTTTGACATTTCCCAGTAGTTAAGCTACAACATACGGCCGTAGCCATAAATTGACAAACTATAATTGAAGTAGGGAGTAAAATGATGTTAACGCGCGTGTTTGAACATGTACCGTTTATTACAGTACATGTTATACACGCCGATTTTTTTTTAAATTCAGTTATTGAAGTAGTAAACAATCTTCAACACAGTGAAATTTGATCACGAAACTTAGGTTACCTGTTACTTATTAGATTCCACCGTGGCACAGATTGCCGTGAACTTTTTTTTATCTGAAAGCGATCATCGTATACTATACGGTCATCTCTATAGCACCGAGATGAAAAAATAAGCGTTGTTCGTGGAGCATTGCGGACAATAATGTTCCTTCAAGAATGAAAATCTAACTGTACCTAACTAATAATTTAGTATATCGGCTATTTCCAAAATTTCTTTGCCGCTGGCTTCCTGTAAACCGAGAAGATACGTGTTTTATTTAGACATGGATTTTATCTCAGTACTATATAACCCAAAATAGGTTTGACGGTCTTTAATATACGACCATAATATATTTCCGATACAACATTTCACGGTGAAGTGTGATACGGCGAACTGCATTCGAACAAATTTCCGGACATTTATTCGTTAAGGTACCGAGGCGAGTGTCTAAACTCGACTCGACTGTACCAAATAGCAATTCCCACAACATGCAACATTTATTCTGGTCCCGTAGGTAGTAAGCTAATTTTGCATTATATTAGAGATGACAATACAATAATTGTAACCTTAGTTTGAAAACAAAATACTTATGTACGTATTAATTTACAAAACACGTCATTCGTGCTATTTTCTCCCTTGTTTGCCTATTATACATTTTATACCTACGTCAATCGTCCTAGTCTGTCATTATTTCTTATACTATACTACTAAACTACTTGTCTCTCGATTCATATATTCGCATTTCGAGAAATGAGCGATAGCAATATATTCCACTTACTTGAGAATCGGTTTAAATAGTCTTTTTTTCAAAATTCTCGAAATACCTATGGATTATTTAAATTCATTCAGAAGACTGATCAATCTTCTTACAGGTTTTTTGTATAATTATTATAAAAATGCATAATGTTGTTTTTTCAATGTGTATTTGATCCAGTACAAGGAACCGATGGGATGGTAACTGTACCGTATACTCTGTGAAAGCCCATGATATGCTTTTCTTAGGAGCGAAGATGTTATTTTTACTTTTATGATAACTTTCTCTAAAACCATATTATGAACATCTTTAACGTTAATCAAAGTCTATGATGTATTAACAAATAAATAATTTTGAATTAAGGACACTAATTGGAAAGTAAGTTACTTTCATAAATTTGAGGTATATTTTTCCAAAAACTAGTAAGTGACTTTGTAACTAATACCCACCCTCAATATAAAAAAAACCCTTTGGATTAGCCATATTTTACCAAGTTTAATTCTGTAGTGCTTGGAAGCTTTGTACTTTATGCATTTTATTTTTTTAATATCCACTATGTATGAATACCTCTACAAGCTCGTTTATTGGTCAATAAATAGTGATCAACATACTAGACTAGATACAAGTTTTGTGAAAATACGAGATAAGCGATGATGAAGATGCCTTCATCAAAAATTATCTGAAGACGTATTAAGAAGAAATAGTGTTAATTAAAATTAAACACAATATTTAGTACAGATTCCACTTTGTTTGATATTAATCAGGACCGGTTTCGTCCGCTTCAAAGGAACGTTGTCAATTTTACTGGTTCAAATGATGTGGTTGTAGATCTCTGCTCCTTGACTATAATAGCATCAAGTCGTAATATGGATTCCTCGGTACGCGCTGTTACGACGTGAATAATTTATTTGTTTGAATGCCGGACAGCGTCATACGTGGTCCAATCAGCGATGGTTTGTCCATCTGGAGGTTTTCACGCCCCCCCTTAATTTCATTTAGCTCGCGGTGTTTTGATTAGCCGGTGTTTATATTTCGATCGATAATGGAAAACGTAAAAGGTACATTTGACGACTGGTAAGAAAGAAAAAAATTGGAAGATCTAAAATAT
Source organism: Rhyacophila brunnea (assembly GCF_057557595.1). Taxonomy (NCBI): domain Eukaryota; kingdom Metazoa; phylum Arthropoda; class Insecta; order Trichoptera; family Rhyacophilidae; genus Rhyacophila; species Rhyacophila brunnea. The sequence continues at coordinate 7,836,114 of NW_028232816.1, read as the reverse complement.
TATGGGATTTATATTTTAAAAAGCTTTCGTCAGATCCATATTTACTTTTAGGTTAAAGTGTTGAGCCTTATAAAAAAAGATAAGAGAAAGCTGTAAACGAATTACTCTGGAAAACTGGACACTTCAGATCAAAATTTCTCTCAAGGAAAAAAAATCATAATAAAGTTATACTTTCTCCTCATGTTAACATATTTTTTTTTTATTTTTTTTTATTTATTTATAAAAAGAGTATTACGGCATTACAGCTATTGGCCAATGCGCCATAATACATAATAAATACAAATGTATAAAAATATCTTAAGGGGGGACATGCTCGTCGAAGGTCAAAATTGAGTTTTTATTGTATATTCAAACCATGATCCTGGACACTCCTTAATCGTTGTAGATGATCTATTTATATAATTTTGAAGCCTTATTATCCTTTATAGTTATTTTTAACATTTGATGACTGCATGAAGTATTTTTGTTACATAAAATAGTATTCTTTTAAACCTCTCGCTCTAATGTTTTAGAATATAGTCATATTTCGGTACATAACTGTGCAGTGGTGTTAAGATTTTTTACATTTATTAATTTTTAAACGCATTTATAAAACCATTAGCATAATTTATTACGAGATAATTTTTGTAAAATATTCACGATAAAAAATTATATTGATAATCTCTGTGATCCCAAATTTGACAAGAATTAGGCATTTTATTATTCAAAAAATCGGCAAGATTAACACATTTCAAGATGATTCTAAAGATATTTATTATAAGCTATGTCTTTGACCATTCAAGTGTGATAAACATCTTATGAATAATGATTGCTTTATAATAATTATTGACCTAAGAATAAGGTAGTGTTTTTTTGAAATACGCCATTTCTTTTGTCATTCCCTAGTGGTTAAGCTACAACATACGGCCGTAGCCATAAATTGACAAACTATAATTGAAGTAGGGAGTAAAATGATATTTACGCGCGTGTTTGAACATGTACCGTTTAAAAAAAAATAAAAAAAAATTCGGTTAGGTACATGTTCAAACACGCGCGTTAACATAATTTTACTCCTTACTTTAATTATAGTTTGTCGTTTTATGGCTACGGCCGTATGTTGTAGCTTAACCACTAGGGAATGACAAAAAAAATGGCGTATTTCAAAAAAACACTACCTTATTCTTAGGTCAATAATTATTATAAAGCAATCATTATTCATAAGATTTTTATCACACTTGAATGGTCAAAGACATAGCTTATAATAAATATATTTAGAATCATCTTCAAATGTGTTAATCTTGCCGATTTTTTGAATAATAAAATGCCTAATTCTTGTCAAATTTGGGATCACAGAGATTATCAAAATAATTTTTTATCGTGAATATTTTACAAAAATTATCTCGTAATAAATTATACTAATGGTTTTATAAATGCGTTTAAAAATTAATAAATGTAAAAAATCTTAACACCACTGCACAGTTTTGTACCGAAATATGACTATATTCTAAAACATTAGAGCGAGAGGTTTAAAAAAATACTATTTTATGTAACAAAAATACTTCATGCAGTCATCAAATGTTTAAAATAACTATAAAGGATAATAAGGCTTCAAAATTATATAAATAGATTATCTACAACGTTTAAGGAGTGTCCAGGATCATGGTTTGAAAATACAATAAAAACTCAATTTTGACCTTCGACGAGCATGTCCCCCCTTAATTACAAATAACAATAAAAATACAGCATGTGTAAATATTAATGAAATATGATAATTTATACAATTATAAATGTTGCCTATTTAATACGTCCACAAACATTATATAGTTAATAAAAAACAAATCAACCTTTATGGTGCCATCAAATAAGCTAATTGCACGATACACAGCATCATGAAACATAACATCTGTCCTGCGACGAGGTATCTTGAAGACCGTGGAGCTACGAGTGATATTGGTGGGAACATGAAAATTAATATTTGCCAGTATATACGGATTGTAAATGAACCCACGAAGAAGTAAAAAGAAATGCTTTAAAAGAACAATCACTCTTCGGGTAGACAGGGATTGCATTGATAGCATACCCAGAAGAAAACGAGTCGGGAAATTCATTTTATTGTCATTATCATAAGGAAAGAACCCGTATGTTCTTAAGTAGAGAAATCTAAGAAATCTATTGTGGACTCGATCCAACTTAATTGTGAGGATGGACCTATTAGGACTCCAAATAATGCTGGCATATTCAAGAATACTCGCCACAAATGATACGTATAATGTACGTAGCACTCGGACGTTTTCGAATGATTTTGAAACCCTCATTACAAAACCAAGCATTTTGCTAGATCTAGTACTGATGTCAAGAATATGCTGATTGAAAGTGAACTTTGCATCATACATTACACCCAAATCTTTTATCTCCGTTACCCTACTCAATATTATACCAGACAATGTGTATGGGAACAATAAGGTGTGCCTTGAACGACTGAATGAAATAATATTACATTTGGAGGTAGCGAATTCAAGTTTATTCAATATATACCATTGCGAGATAGCATCTAAGTCAGACTGCATCATCGCACAGCATAATGGGGTTTCAATAGTTCGAAAAAGTTTAAGATCATCTGCGAATAGCAAACAAGAAGAATTGGTTATGACTTTGACAATATCATCAAAAAATATTAAAAACAAAATTGGGCCAAGATTTTAACCTTGAGGAACACCAGAGTTTGTTCTAAAAATCCGCGATTTATTCCCATGGTAATCAACAAATTGACGGCGATTTTTCAAATAAGAAGCAAAAAAACATGTTATACTATATGACGCGCCAAATGTACAAAGCTTTTGTAATAAAATATCGTGATCAACACGATCAAATGCCTTGGAAATATCTGTGTACACAGAATCAACTTGAATTGACTTATCCATAGAATTTGAAATAAAATTATTATACACTATAAGATTTGTTACTGTGGACCGCCTAAGTCGAAAACCATGCTGCGAATCGGAGAGGCGAGAGTCTATTTGACGGTTGATGTTTATATGTAATATCGATTCAAATAATTTACATGGAGCCGAAAGAACTGCTATTGGCCTATAGTTAGAGATCTCTGATCTAGATCCCTTTTTATGAAGCGGCCTTAGGCGGGTTATTTTCCATGCATCAGGAAAGGTGCTGGATGCTATGATTAAATTAAATATATGTTTAAGCGGAAAGGATATATGTTCGTAAGAGCCCTTAACAACATAAGGTGGCAAGCCATCTGGACCAAATGAACTTTTGGGAGACAAATTTGAAAACCCATATTCCATATCTTTATATGAGTTTGAATATCATAAAAAGATGGGCGTATCTATTAAATTTTAGGTCATGTTTCAGTGGTTGAACGAACGTTTAGATTAATATGTTAATATGTAAACTATTAAAAGAATGAATATTTATAATTTAAGAATCCATACGTAAGATTTATAAAAATTATCGTGACTTGATTCACAATTTCTCAAAACTGGATTATACACACGAGCTTTAGGCAGTGACGTCTCATGGGGGTAGGCAGATTGAGCGACGCTTGGGGGCGGCAGTTACTCGAAGGGCGGCAAATCGAGGCGAATCATTTGGTATATATATAAACTTTGTAATAACGAAAACAAACAGTATTAATGAACATAAAAGGCATAACAAGACTGTAATTTTTTGTCGGGTTCCCCATGTCTAGTTTACTTCCTTAGACGTCCTTGGTAACCAGGAACGACATGTGCAGATATGCAAATAATTACAGTCTGACTTATTAACCAGTGCGCATGGAAGTTGCGTTGGCCGCCCTAATTCCTTAAGACAGAGCAAATTAATATATCGCAAAAAAGACATTTTAGAAACCACTGTATTACCAACGTTAAAAAAATCCCCACTTTTGGGAAAATAATATTTATAAATTAAATTTTGTTAGTTTTAGTGGTAGGTATATATTTTGTTAGAAATGTATCCATACAACACATTTCTTAGATATTAGATTCATGAAAGGAAGGGTGATAAAAAATACTGTTTAAAAATGGGGTGGCATTTTGGCGCTGCCTAGGGGCGGCATTGTGTCTAGGGACGTCACTGACTTTAGGCCAGTCAACGATTGATTTAACAGAAATATAACCAAAAGATCATCATTTGACGCCTTGATATCAATAAATTTAATTACATACCGTAGACAACCTTTGGGTCATTCTAAATAAAATAGAATGTGTTCTTGTAAGCAGTTTTATTTTATTTTTTCTGTTGATGTTGATGGAGATCTATACCTACTGCACATACTTAGGTAGGTAACTAATAGTCTTATGGCAGTGACAATATGTTGTAAGATTAATAATATACGTACCTGCTTATAAGGTCCGACCCGTCATGACATACTTACGGAAAACTGTCTCAATAAAATTCGGCAATAAAACGTAAACGTGGCAGCATATTAAAGTGTTTCTATTTTTATTATGTCTCTCAAGATAGCATCTCAACGTAATACGATACAAAAAAAATAATATACGCCACGTCGTTTAAAAGACAATTTGACAAAAAAGATAATGTCCTATTCCTGGTTTATTATAGCCCATCCGAAACTCTACTGGGAATTCCCTCTCCTTCAATTATTTACTGATGTTATCAGTTTTACCCATTTATGATTATAACATATATAACATTTTTAATTAACTATTTCTTTTATTCAACGAATAATTCACAAGATTTAAGAATGTACCATTCTAATTATTGAACATACATAATTTTGAAAAACACTTTTGAGAAAATATATTATAACCAATAGAAAAAATCTTTTAAAAAAAGTAAGACACCCGGCAGGATCGAACCTGCATCTCCTGGGTTTACGCCCCAATCCGCGCATTATCCACTATGCTACGAGGTGACATACTAATGACGACAAACTTTAACTATTGGCCATTTTAATACCTGCTCATCAGTGTTCTTCCAAATCAAGCTACTACTTCAACTTCGTGTCTTACTTTTTTCAAAAAGATTTTTTCTATTGGTTATATTATATTTTCTCAGAAGTGTTTTTCAAAATTAAGTAGGTTCAATATTTTAACATTAATGATTATATAAAATGGTTCATGATCTTAGTCTTTTCCTACTGACCCTGGCCAACTTCTTATCTACTCGATCACTCGTGGAATGATCTCCTCGCACTCTGTTTCCCTTTATGGCCACTAAACGTCTGGTGCTTTCTTGATTCTTGTTCATACATACTTGTCATTTTGTCATGTTCATCAAAAAGCTTATAAAGCTCATGGTAGTAACGTCGCCAGCTGATGTCAACTCGCATATTGTACTAAAAATATTTCGTTTGATTCTGAATACCTATACCTAATTTCTGGGAATTAATGTCAGTTATTACTCTCAACATTGTTTTATATAAGCAGACTTGAATATCACTTACTAGCGATTCTCTTTTTAATTTTGTTGCGTTAGTCCTGATTGTCATTTCCAAGTTTCTTGACAAAGTGTAATATAGGTATAGGTACTACAATTTAATCATATTTCAAAATTGCTCTCGGGCCATGATTATCAATAAATAGTATCAAAATAATGACTACTTTTAATCAACTAAATTGTACCTTGCCACACTGTGCAAAACTTCAACGTAATGTAGATATGTGTATGTTGGGCGTCACGTACAAGGACATGAAAATGATCGAATAAACAACGAAGTAAACCACACTATGGCACTTGAATAATAATATTAAAACCCTTAAATGGAAATGGGTTGGACACATAGCTCGCAGAGAGGATGGCCACTGGATGAATGCGATAATCCGGCGGTATCCGAGGAAAATAATACGACCGAAAGGTCGTTGCAAGGAACGTTGGATTGACGAAATATTAAGGTTTGGCGAAATTTCGTGATAGCGATTGTGATCGACTTTGAGGCTTGAGAGGTTTTAATCCTGCAGTGAATTGAGACAGGCTAACGATGTTGATGATAATTAGGATGAGATTCATTTGTTTTCGAAACAACAATATTATAAAGCGATTGTTTTTCCTTTTGAATTTATTTGTCCATTGTGTAGTTACTTTGACTATGCTATTAATTTAAGAATACAAAACATTGTGGACATAACAAATCTAAATTCAAGACGTACACAACATGAGATTTACATTATAAAAAATATTACCCTAACAAGAGAGAAGAAGAGAATATAGAAAATAATAATAATAACAGAAGAAATAAATAAAATCAAAACATACTTAAGGACAATATACAGAAAAATAATATTTTGAAAACAGAAAACATACAATTTTATGCAGAAAAATAAAGTTTCAAAAACAAAATGCAAAGTACATCATTGAAAATGTCTATGTCTTTAAGGAGCGCATTTACTAATCTTGCACTCATCGCTAATGGTGTATGATAGGCTTGACACGAGGAAACGGTATATATCCCTGCTTCTTCCATCTCCATGCCAATTGTGGCTAATAATCAAAACCCGTAAAAAATCACCACTATCTGTGACTTAATACGGATGCCATGTTTGTGGGAGGGTAATTTAGAAGGAAAAATTGTTTATTTTTATCATAGCGTCATTTTTATGTATAGAAATCGATATTATTTTCCAGTAGGTACTCATTTTTTTAATCCTTGTAAAAAAAATCGAATTCTTCATAGCCAAGTAAATGTGTAGGTCGTGATAGGAAATCGAGAAATAAATGCAGCATGAAGTGCATTAAGCCATATAGCATAGACTGGAATAGAATTAGATTTGCCCTATTAAGCACCGCTGCAAGTCGTACTTAGGGATTTTCTTCGCGAAAAAATATGCTTCGTTGGTTTTTTAATTTCCCTGGTAGCTGGAGAAGCAAATGAAATTCATAGAAAATCTGGTGACTAGTTTTGTCCTTACTGTCAAGTAAACCTGCCTACTTACTTAATCGTTCTAGTGAAAATTTATGGCTGACGTGATATTGGTTTTCTAAATGACCGTGTTTTTTTTTTATTGGAATGTTGTACCTTGGCCGTATTATCAAAATACAAAAGTGTAGAATTTCCCAGGCCGTTATCCATTATCCAGGAAAAGCTCGACAGTATACGTATTACAGAAAGACATTCCATTTCGTGACTTTAGAGAACATTTTCTCATTGGTACAATAATTTTATTATTACTTCACAGAATTTCGAAATAGCATACAATAACGTTTTTTGGCTAGATGACGATTGTCGTATTCTTAGGATATTTGGTAGCAGTGGCGAAGGGTAGAGGTAAACTGTTAAGATCCGACATAATAGTACACACGAAACTTTGTCAGTTATACTTACATATGTATTTGTTTTCATTGAACTAACAGTACAAATTGAAGATAATACTGGTTAGATTTTAAAATTCAATTAAACCCTGCCTAAATGGAATCATAGTGGAGGTAGGCTGTGGACATCCCACAAAAATATTATACACTATGTCAGGATCTTTCCAAACTTTAATGTTAGATTAGTGTAGGCTTTCATTTGCTAATAATTTCATATTAAGCTATTTTTTATTCATTGAATTATTCACAAGATTTAAAAATGTAACATTCCTTGTCGATTTGCTTATTTTTACCATTTACGTTATTCCAACAATAATGTCCAGTAGTCACGACTGTTTTCGCTTTGGCTAAACAACCACAATGTCAAAAATATTATCAAACTTAATAGTTGTTTTATGTATGTTAGGGTTATGCATAAAATATGTAAAATAGTACATATCACACGTACCAATCACAAAGCATTAATAAATTTTCGAATAAATGAAGTTAACTAATTAGGTAACTAAGTTAATTGTATCTTAATTTACAACATTCGAATGAATTTACAAATAGCTACAAATATGTATCATTTTAATTATACTTGGAAGATATTATACCTATGTTTATTTAGATTTAATAATTCATTAACAAGTTTGTCTTTATTCAGAATTACTTCATCAAAAGATAATGATTTATGTAATGTTTTCGAACACAGAAGAAAAAGACAATTTTGGTTAAATCTTCTTTGTTTACTATTGCCAATCTTCCAACTAAACCTATTGTGTATTGTGATTACATGGGATGGTGTGTACGTCACTATGGAAAACTTATTACCCTTAAAGCCTGATGAAGCAAGTTGTTGCATACAACTTGTAAAGATAACAACTACCACTTTCTAGTTGCACGCTAGTTAGTAATCAATGGCGTGCATCAGGTTTACATTAATTTAATTAAGTTATGACTATATAAATTATAATGCCCGTAATATACTGTACGGCTCTCGTGGTGCAGTACGTAAGGCGCTGGCCTTCCATCCGGGAGCTCTGGGTTCGATCCCGGTGAGGACACAATATATTTAAGTGAGTTTCTCAAAGCCTGGGTGTTTGTGATGGTTCAAAATTACTAACAATTACCTTGTACGAAAGAGCAAGGACATGGTTATTAATAATATATAAAAATAGACTATAAGTTAGAACGTTCGCCCCCCTCCCCCCCCATATGTTGGATGGATTCGAATCTTGCAGGTGAGCCAAATTCACAGAATGCGCGAGCGATCAAAGATCCCTTATCAAGGAGCTGATGACTAAATGGATAGATAATCAGCTTTATATATAGCATATTATAGCATAGTATCTACCAGGGAACTCAGAAATAATGGGAACTGAAATACCTAACGGGTTATGAGTAGCAGGTAACCGATCTCGAGTAAGGAAGAATCTGGGATTAATTTAAACACGTGTCAAGAATACGTCATACGTCGAATACTGACAACTGCCCTCGGTTTATGCATTGGCGCTCATTTAATATTGGTGAATTACACACACTATTGCACGTCCATAATGCGTGGTTCGTTTTCGTAGTACACTCATACACTCAAAACCCTACATCAAAATGCAGCGTATTGAATATAGTATATCGAAATTCTATTTAATATCTGTTCTGTGGTATCTACCGCTATGCAAATGTTAGATCATCGTCGCTCGGACTCTGATTCTCGACTTATCGACATCTGCATAACATATAAATAATTATAAACGTGTGCGCTGTAATTATACATTTCTTTGAATAAATACCGTACTCTGCTGTAGTAGAGTACGGTTCTTTTGAACCGGCCCTACACCGCATATTCTTATAATAAACAAACATCGGTCTAGGATTAGTTTTCATAGTGTCGGAATTTGGGTACATTTAAAATCCTGGGCTGCCAATCGTGGTCCAATATAAATATGAAGAAAAATAACGAATCAAAGAGCAAGGTCAGCAAGATTATTTTATTACATTCTTCATCCATTTTCCATATAAGTGAATCAATAAACCCATTTTTTTGAAAAATTTATATAGCAACATTTATAAAATGTATCCTTCTTATGACGCCAACGCCCTTTGCTAGGCACGTCAATGTGGACGAATTCGCTTCATAATGCAGCGTTTAATTTGTACCAGAGTAATTGTAATCTAGTTATATTAACCGTTCAAAATTTTGGTAGGTACATTGGTAGCTATTTTAAGATCCATACTGTACACGTCTCATAATTAAGTTATGACTATGTACGTAACCACCCCCAATTGAAGTTTTCTTTTGTTTGGTTCTTTGATGTCTACGTTCAACGTGTCTCTCCGGTTTATAATGTCGTCACTGTTCTGGCAGAAGACACTAATTCGAAAAAATGACATATTGAGTTAGTTATACCAAAATGTTCCTTATTTCAAACTTTACCGTCTGGAAACCTTCTTAATAAATAAACAGTCTTTATTTTAAAGTCATCCTTTTTACGATTACTTCATAAACTCACATGATAGACTATTTCAAACATTTTAACAACTTCAAAGTCAAATTACTCAAAACTAGTATTCTCCAGTTAGTGTATTCTGCCAAAACAGAGACGATATAAAGAGTTTCCCAACCTTTCTTGGACTGCCGCCCGCCTTTAAAGCATATAACAGAGAAAAAACAATATTAAAAAATAGCTGTTTGTTCGCTTATGTCGAATTTGAAATTGAAAACAGAACTCTCAATATGCGTTGTTTGATTTTGCGTACAAGAAAGAATGTATCAAAAGTGACATGCCTTGGCTAAAATTATTTAAATGTGATGTTTCTTTATCTACAGGTAGAACACTTGAAATAAAAACACATAAAATGACAAATACTGATGGAGAGTCATTTAAATGGGATGTATGATTTATAATGTTTCCATTGTCCAATTGTATTGTTTTCTATAAGATTATTCTTTGGTTTGTTTTTATACTATACCTCGATTTACTTATTATTTTTATTCTAAATGTCATATTGTGTACGTCTTGAATTAATAATTTGTTAAGTATGTACGTAATAAAGAATATAATTATGTTGAAGTCACTGCCTGCCCAAAAATTGGGTCCCGGGTTTGATTCTCGGTGTGGCCACAATAATTATTCATCTATGTGATTTTCTCAAGCATGTATGTTTTTCTGTGTTTGGTTAACTTCGGTGTTTGACGTTGTAGGTAGTATTAAAAAATCTTATCACTATAATATACATAAAATAATTCATACAGATGAAACGTCTCTTTTCACTGGCCCACTACACTCTTATCTTCTAACGCCCCAACCACCCACTTCCGTTTCTGTTCGACCCCATTTTGGGAATCACTGCTCTAGATTTATCATTTCAAAATGAGCTAGAATATTAAAATTTAACATTATGGAGGATTTTAAGTTACAAACTTCAACCATCCAAAAAGATCGAAACTTAAATTGTAACCTTCTAGCAGGCCACGAGGCAGATAAACTTAGAACCGTTTGAATCCTAGGAAATCGAATCAAGTGTATGTATACTTATAGCTTTTGTACCTTTGTTTCGGGCGTCATATTTTTATGACTATTATAGACGAAAGTGTGTTTTTCCACGATGACGTATCGCTTATTTAATCTGCCAAAGTTCATTCCCTTTTAATTGCCTTCCAGTATATCACCCGCGCAATATTTCACGCGGGCAAACAATTCTCTCCCGGCTAGAAGCTGTCTTATGAAAGATAAATTAGGAACAAGCAAACAGAGTGACGCAGCGCCCCGCTACGTGATACACGGAGCCGTTTCTGTCCAGGTGCAGGGCTTTTAATTAAAACCCATCGAAAATGCATCTTCTATCAATATTAGTCACTTTGCAAAAGCTTTGCTACTTTGTACACTAATTGACAGCATTATTATTAAAGCCGACATCTTAGTAAATTCATATGTTATAGGTACTTGATACTTTACGAGTCTGGAATCATGTAAATTCTGTCCAAAACATTCGCGTGGTTCGCTACACTCCATTTTCGAATATATTGAGGCGAATCAAATATATTGAGCAAGTCTCGTATTATATTTCAGCTGTTCTGTAATATACAGGTGGTGCGTGGGAATTTCCTTTTTAAACGGCATGGTGAAGTTAGTGGAAGTCACAGAGGGGAGAGGAAGGGCTCAATGAGAGGGGCTGGATTTAAGGTTTGTGTTTGTGTGATTGTGTAACCCGACAAACATCATGTGAGCTGCTGGTTGACACCTTACCCAACGACGTACTTGTGCTCTTCTCTGACGGGGCACATTTTCATCTTAGTGGCTGTGTTAACAAACAGAATATGCGGTACTGGAGTGAAAAAAAAATCAGGGTACTTCATGATAGACCCCTTCATTCAGATCGTGTCGCGGTATGGTGTGTAACTTCAAGAGTAGGGATCATCGGCCCTTACTTTTTTCAAGAAAACGGTCGTGCTGTAACCTTGAATTCAGACCGTTATTTGACTATGATCCATGAGTTTTTTTTTTTGTCTTTTCTCAGAGAAATGGCTCAAGAATAAAAAAGTGTGAAATCTTTTGTGAAGTCTTTTGTTTCATTTTCAAAAAAGGAAGTTCCCACGCCCCACCCTATATAAGAGTTTTCAGTACCTACTTAGGCAAATATATTTATATTGATTTTTGTCGGGTTTCTTGGAGTCCCCTATAAGTATTAGCCCATAGCCCCTTCAAGTGTAAATCTGGCCCGAGTGTTGTTTACGACATAAAAACAAATAAACCCCTTATTTGGTGGTCTAATCTAATAAATATGCCACTATATGGAGTAGTCACTCTTAAATACAATTCTGTTGGAGACTCAGCAAGCATGACTAACAATGTTTCTCTTTTATGTTGCAGTGCAAGCGATGATAGGGGCGTTGGCGTCGCAGCGGTGATGGGCATAGGCGTGGGCGTGGTACACCTCCGCCGGCTGCTGCTGGTTCTGCTGGCTTCTGCGGCCCTCCTCTTCGTCCTCCTTCTCTACTGGCAGAGGAAGTCCACCCCGCTCGACTATCTGCCGGCGGTACGCGCACAACAGGTTCTTCACATAGCCAAAGGGTAGGCCGATTGCAATATTCTACTTATTATCTGCCAGTTTCCTTATTTTTTATCGTAGTTTATTAAAATCCAATGCCAAGTTTCCATACACCTACTATTCTTATTCTTTCTTCTTACAGTCGTTTTTTATCCACTACTGGCCATCGTCCATTCGCAAGCACTGTCCTCTATCCCAAGTCACCTGCATCCAATTTAGATGGTCATGTCATAACACATAGGTACCTATCTAAAAAAATATTTTTTAATTAGATTTTTTTTTTACTTATTTATGAATGTATGTATTTATTTATTTTCCAATCCGCCAATAATGACAATAATCTTATACCTCGTTTACACTACATGGATTTATTGTTGTCAGTAAGAAAATGTATGGGTAAACATGGGGAATGGGACGACTGGACTCCGGACAATTGGACGCCGCACTGTCGTAGACACGTATACAGAACGTAGACGAGGTATTTTAATCAGTTTCTATCTACTACTTAGTAGTTTTAATTCATTTTATTCTTAACATAATGTATTCTTTATTGCGGATTGAGAATTACAAGCCTAAGGCTTTATATAAAATAAAAAACTCTTTTTTCGTTGGAACTTAAACATATGCACGATTAAATCATTATTTACGTCTGCATATTTACATTCTCACCAACTATTAAATCATAATATAACCATTTAAATATAACTTATAATATTACATATATTTTTTTAAAGTACCTATAATTACCTAACGTCTATTTATTTTCGAATTCCGTGGCGTCCAGTTGTCCGGTGCCAAATCGTCCTAGACCCTAAACATGTATTATTATGCAGTTGGCAAGATTGCATGCATGAATCAAAAAAGTTTAGATGCTTCTGAATTTTCATGCGATAGTAGGATGTTTTCGAACGAAAAATACGAATTACGAACAAATTTTCGGGTTGACCGATTTTCACTACTTGTCAAATAGTACGAAGTAGTACCATAAAATGGCAACATCGCGTCTCGCTCACTCTTAAAGAATGAATTGGAGAGACAGTCGGCACTTTTACGTGTAAACAGTTAATTGTCACGAAAGTTTAAATTACGCACTATTGCTGCCAGTAAATCCATGCACGTGTACAGGCGATAATATAGAAAAAATGTGACAACTGAAGATTAATTTTCACGATCAGCTGATATTGGAGAAAGATAAACCTTCGTGAAGATTTTCATATGTTACACCAGAGGACTGCCTGCTAACGGAGGTGAACGATTAAAACAAATGAAAAAAAAAATCCATCAGTATATTAATTTTGTTTACAGAAAGAAACTGATTCTTCATATTTCTCCCAAAGTGCAGCGCTGGTCACATACCTAGAGTTGGGAATTTCCCGAGAAAATCTCAATCTCGAGATTCGGGATTTCCAGAAAGAATTCTCGAGAATTCCCGAGATGTCGGAAAATTAAAAAAAAAAAACTTGTAAAAATCCTAAAATCAGTGTAGAAACAGACAAATTCCAAAAACTATGATTTTTTTTTATTTATTTAAGACGACAAACAAAATAGAAGTAGGAAAACGAAAAGAATTCAAAACATTACTTATTAAAATAGAATTTCATAAAACACAGACTGTCAATCGCTGCGTCTAACAATCGCATACGCTTTTGAGACACAAAATTCCCTGATGTTGCAAAAATTGCGCTCATTTTGAGTCGAATTTGGCTTAATTGTGTTAAATGCCCCGATCAGTCTTTGAACGTTTTGTGTTTTATGTCCACTTTTTTCATATAGAAAATCGTTTTTTCAATTAATATTTGATAATAAAGAAATTCCGAATCCCGAGAAAAGATTCTCGAGATCCGGGATTTCCCGAAATGTTAAAAATTTCAATTCTCGAGATTCGGGATGGGAAATCCCAACTCATTCTCCAACTCTACACATACCTATATGCACATACAAATATTCGTTACGATTTCCAACCCAAATATTTAAAAGCGTCACTAATTTCTCAAGAATTAATTTCTCAACTTACTGGTGACATATCGCAAGTCTTGGAAATTCTCTTGTTATAGGTATATAATATATTATGTTTAGAGTAAATTTTCTTTTTAAATTATTTTTTAATAACTTTATTTTAGTCTTCGCTATTGCGTAGCACTTGTATACCCCTTTCATAGGTGACGTGATATGTTTTTTTTTGTCGACCGGTGGACCCACATTAAATTTTGCTTATTTTTTGCAATGATATCAATGATTTTCCTTTTATAATTTCAGCCCAGCAGAACCAAAATGGACATGGCAGTGTCGAGATGGCCGTTGCGAGCGCCTTTCCGCGGAACCTTCCGTCCCGGCGTCTCGCATGCAGTCCCTCGACACTTGCAACATGCTTTGCCACTCCACGCAACTGTGGCCGCAGCCCACGGGTTCGGTGGGCCTCGGCACCACCACCGCAGTCATCCATACCTCCATTCTTCGCTTCGAAACCGTCGCCGTTCCCAACCGAAAGATCTTCAACTTACTCGCCGAGTCCTATCGCGTCTTCGAGCGAAATCTCAAACTGATACAAGGCGAACTGCCAACGGTGGCTCCGACTATCCAAACATTCTTGGTCAAAGTTAGCGTCAACGAATCGTCCGACACTTATTTGACTCTGGACACCGATGAGGGTTACGAATTAGTTGTCAGACCAGATGCCGATTCAGTCGTAGCGTCAATTGTCGCTAAATCTTACTTTGGAGCAAGACATGGCTTGGAAACTCTCTCGCAGATTGTTTGGTCAGACGATCTGGCCGGAGGCGCTTTGAGGGTTTTAAGAGCAGCTTCCGTAAAAGATGCTCCTGTTTTTAAATACCGCGGAATCATGCTGGATACTGCGAGAAACTTCTTTCCGTTGGACACTATCAAGAGAACTTTAGATGGCATGGCGGCGTCTAAGTTAAACACTTTTCATTGGCACATGACAGATTCGCAAAGTTTTCCGTTTCTCTCTGAGCGAGTACCCCAATTAGCAAAACACGGAGCGTATTCACCTGATCTTGTTTATACTGTGACAGACGTTGAAGATATTGTACAATACGCTCGTATACGTGGCATTCGAGTTCTTATAGAAATTGATACACCAGGTCACGCGGGAAGCGGCTGGCAGTGGGGCCCGGCCAATGGCATGGGAGATCTGGCTCTCTGCATAGATCAACAGCCGTGGCAGAACTTTTGCGGAGAACCTCCGTGCGGACAGCTAAACCCCCGAAACGACCATACGTACGATGTGTTAGAGAAACTGTACCGTGATATATTTCAATATACGCACACGACAGACATTTTCCACTTTGGCGGAGACGAAGTGAACCTTGACTGTTGGGGACAATTTTTCAACGAGACGGATCTTCATAACTTGTGGGGCGAGTTTACTTTAAGGGCGTTAGAAAGGTTGGTGAAAGCGAATGGTGGACAGGTCCCGAAAGTTGTCGTCGTTTGGTCCAGTGATCTCTCAAAGAGGCCTTATTTAACGCAGTTCTTCGACCGTTCTATTTTCGCTGTCCAAATGTGGGGCGGTTCCACGTGGCCAGAAAATCGTGAGTTATTAGACAACGACTACAGGGTCATAGCATCTCACGTAGACGCCTGGTATTTCGATTGTGGTTTCGGATCTTGGAGAGATTCAGGACCCGGTGCTTGCGGTCCTTACAAGAATTGGCAAGCGGTCTACGGACATAGACCGTGGTCAAGAGAAATGGGAGGCTCGAAGAAGCTAACTCTCGGAGGCGAAGGTTGTTTATGGACTGAACAAGTAGATAAAGTTTCCATTGATGCGAGGATATGGCCTAGAGCTGCCGCGTTAGCCGAACGTCTCTGGTCTGATCCTCCGCCTTTGGAAGCGGCACCTTCGCCGCAAGACGTGTACACCAGGCTGCAGACTCATCGAGAGAGACTTGTCCATCGAGGATTGAAGGCCGCTCCCCTGTGGCCTCAGTGGTGCCAACAAAACCCCGCTTTGTGCCTGGTATAACTTAAGTTAGGTACTCAAAACGACTAACAAATTAGCATTATATTTAATATCCTGCAAGTAGGATCCTGTTATTGCCGAGTGGAACTTTGATTATATCGAAATAGTTTTCAAGAGACTGTAATTAGCCTAGAGAAAATGCACCTAAGAAAGAGAGTTTGGTTTTATTGGTGTGTGATTTTTATAAGTAGGAATTTTATATGTGCCATGAAATTCGTTTTCGGAGAAATTGATGTCGTTATTTTATTATGTTGTATTAAAAAATTGTTAATGAAATTAGATTCTCTGCAATATTAAATTACAGTAAAAACCAGCAAATTTTTAAAATTTGCTGCTGGTCAACTGTTGTTTTACCATTGGAATATTTAATGTTTTTGCAATCATAATGTAATTAAGTTTTATGATGCCACACAGTCATCGAGATTTAATGAAAATAATGGAAACACAATTACCTACCTAAAACTTACTTTGTGAGTGGCATAAAATTTCTCTGCAAATAAAAGTTACTTATATTTATTTTATTGGTGTGATGTACCAAAACCATAGTCAGACAACAGTCAGGAGACCCCATTTTATTTAAAAATGCGAAGAAGACAATTAACAGTCACACGTTTAGCCGATTTTTGAAAAGCTCAATCCGACTGCCACCGATGAACCGTGAAGGTGGTAAAAAGTGACAACATTATCTTTAATAGACTGGCTGACAATTTCATTGAATCTCTGTGACTTTGATCAAATTGTAATGTGATTGATTTTTGAACAAATTGTATAATTGGAAGATCAAAATTGAATACCTGAGATGCAGGACCTACGTCCGAATTAGATATTTTAATAAATTAGGTGAACGATTATTGATAATATATTTGAGCAACGATTTTTTCCTTTAAATCACACTGTGCCGTGCTTTTATACTTAATTCGTTCTGCGAGGACTTGTGAGCAATGTGAAATTTATTAAAATATGTATCTCAGAATTTTAACTTTGACAATTTCTAGCAACTTTTATAATATAAAGTCTCTGATCGTCATTATTATTCAGTAAATTAATACCACTTATGTTGCATGCTTTAACTCTTTAACAGATTGTTTTTCTAAACAACAATGTTGCACCAACCAACGCTGAGCGCGACACTGCACTTTGATTTAATTGTATGCTTCATTATATACGTTAAAAATGCTCATAATTTTATGAGCTCTCTCTGTGTTTAACTATTATTTCAATTACTTCAAAAAAAATAAGACATTTTACAAAAATAAAAGTAAATTTTGATTGGAAATCATTGTTGTCTCCTAAATACGGTAAAATATCATTTTTTTCTCATCATGGAGTGAACGTTAACACAGCTTTTCACAGGACGATGGTGTTTAGGCACCCGCCTTACCCTTTCTCTTAAGCAAATACACATTAAAAAGACAACATATGATTTTTGCCCGATACAGAAATCAAACTGCACACGTAGTATCAGAGACAGGTATTCCAGCAAATTGATTTTATTGACAAGCATTGTATATCTATTTCAAATAATATGCACTTCATTCGTGAAATTCATAGTTTAGCTATTCCTAGAATCATCAACAACACACCTATATAGCAAATAATGAAAAAGAATTATTTATATATATTGAAAAAAACCCGTCATTTCCAATTTAAAATTCTGTCATATTGTGAAACTAGTATGGTGACGCAAAGTGACGTACACAGTACAGAATGGAGTTTATTAGCAGAGTAACAGAAAGGTTAATCAAAAGAGTGAAAAATATATTCAAGAATTTTAACAAGTAAACAATTCCAATACTTGGATAAAAATATTCATTCAAAAAATTTTTTTTCCAGAGGGTACTTTTATGAAAATTCATTGTTTGTTATTTTTGCCCTCTGTTTAATTATAATAATTTACTGAAATTGAATTGAAATTCATTGCTCACATGTGCTGCGCATGACTATTTGTATTATAGTCGTAGATAGTGGATCCATAAAAGTGTAATAAATAAAATATTGTGGATTTTAAATCGTGTTATGTGTACATAATTAGATAGTGGATTTTAATGGTAATTATTATTTTTTTAATAAATTACTGAATAGCAATAAAGAATGTACATTGTAAATAATTTTGAGATTTGAGTGAAAATTCCTTTTCACTTTGAAAGTATTAATCAATCGTGCATTATTTCTTTTTAATTGTAAGGTTCAAATAACTCCAATTAATATTTTTTACTAATGTCAGATATATAAGCTGATTACCAAACAAATATGTCATTTCAAAAATAAGGAAACCTGCACCTAACATTTATTATATATTTTTATTTTATTATTTCCATCTGGGCATATTCTTTTTTCTCAAAATTTGTGGTGTAAAAAATACAGGCTGAAGTCAAGTATTTATTTTGCCACGAATCTCCGGTTTCCATTTTTTAATTGCTCCCAGTTTGTGAGCAATCTCCAGCTTCTCCAGCGGTTTATTTGGTGTAACAGTGCAGTTATAATTATGAAACATATATAATATTATCTATTTTGTGTATTGTAAAACTTGCTTTATCTAAACATACAAGTAAAACATGTTATTAACTACGCTTTGTGATAATATAAGAATTATTGTTACAATACAGTTTTTTTAAACACATTTAGAATTATTTTGTTAACTCCAGTATTTGCTTAATTAAACGCAGCACATTTTGTTGTTATCTAATTTTCCTTGTATGTCGCAACAAATCAGCCATGGGCAACCCGTGATATCCGAACAAAACTTGGTCCACTTATGTGGCCTCACATATATTTTTAATTTTGAGTTAATATTAAATTTCTATAAGCATTGATACAAATTGATATTGTAATTTTGAAAAATTGTTATTATTTTCCTCGTCTCATGTTGTTTTGCAGCCAGTGTTTCCAACCATAGGTACAATAATTTAAATTTCGCAAAAATGCCAAAAGTACTACAATTTTGAAGGATTCAAGGCGAAAACTGTTCCTGTACTGTTTGTTTCAGAAATACTATAATTTTTACACCTTTGCATTAAAAAGATGGCAGTATGAATTCTCACCCATAGATCAAATAAAGTCTCCTATGCGTGCTTTAAATTTACTGATTTCCGTATTATTAATGGTTTAGTCATTTTATTTGATTTTTTAAAACAGTGGTGGTGAACAAATTTTCGCCGTTCAAGCAAAAGTCAACATCACAATGAATTCAATGATAAAAATACTCTTTAAAAATGGACCAAGACTTCTAAACGGGATGACATATTGAATCAGAGAGCAAAAATGCCAAGGTTTTGATTTTTCATACATGTTAAAACATTTGAACGGTGATAAAATAACTGAAATACGTGATCGAGTATACCTAAACGTGTTATAACCCTTTTTATACCATCGATTCTATAAAACGGTATCTGCTAACAATTCAGTAAATGGTTAAATAGCTGTATTTAACACATTTTATCTATTTGACATTGCATCCATCAAACTGTACGAGTAGAAAAGATTCACCGCCACTAGCGTATTGTTTAATATGATAGATACTATCACTGGCGGCTCCATGCTTAGGTCATTCGGTCATTGACCTGCCAAAATAAATACCTTACAATCGACATAATACTATTAATAATATGTGCAATGTCATATATAATAATATTAATAATAATCGGTGGATTTGAAATTATAGTGCGCGCGATATTGTGTCAACCCTGTCTATTGGGCTTTTTTTTTGTTTGGGCGATAATTCCCCGAACAAAAATATTGTGTTCGCCGGCAGTCTGAAAATTGACCCAAATTGAATATTTTTATAA
Source organism: Rhyacophila brunnea (assembly GCF_057557595.1). Lineage (NCBI taxonomy): Eukaryota > Metazoa > Arthropoda > Insecta > Trichoptera > Rhyacophilidae > Rhyacophila > Rhyacophila brunnea. Next base: position 7,816,044 of record NW_028232816.1, on the reverse strand, counting down.
AATTTTCTCTCTCGTTTCTCATACATAAGACAGAGATCGATATAACACAAAATACGAGATCGAAGCTTGTAACGGTGCGTGAATTACTGTAATATCGGCAATGCCCGAGTGTGAGACAAAAGATTTTTTCACCTAATTAAATGAAACAGAATGATAACACTGACTAGATAATTGGTCTCAAGACGCAACTGTGTATGCGGTTCGGATTCGTTGACAGGTTTTGACGAATGCTTTTGGTTATTTTAATCATATGTAAGGAGTTTTTGGTGCAGTTATTGCATATACACACAACGTTTGGTTTTTAGTGATTTATAATATTTTTGTGAAGCAGTTAGTACGTACGCAGTAGCAATTGAAGTCTGTGATACAATTATAATGGAAATGGAAGCACGATTCGCATCCAACGATCATCTCATTATATCCGATTTGTTCAATAAAGAAAATTACACTGATTTTAAAAATAATTTTCCCACACGTCAAGTAAATTTGGTAAAACTGTTAGAAGAAATAAACATAATCAAGTTAAAAAATGAATTATTGGTGTTTTATCAACGAGATGATTTGCATGGCGCTAATAGTGCAGTTTCTCTTCTACATTTTTTACTCAGCAATAATTTCAACGAAACATTTTCCGAGTCGATCAAAGTTCTCCAATTTATTTGCGTCATACCAATGACAACAGTTGAAAGTGAAAGATGTTTTTCCACTCTCAAAAGAATAAAAACCTTTCTACGCAATACGATGGGCCAGGATAGACTGACCGCTCTTGCAATCCTCACTATTGAAAAAAAAATATGTGGGAAAAATAGACAATTTTTATAATCGTGTGATTGATGATTTTTCAAAAAGCAAATAAAGAAAAGTGGACCTAATTTACAAAAAATTATAACGCGTTGTGTGCAATTTCGGTTAACGAAGGGTTGGCGTTATGAAAAACGGACATTTTTTGAAGGGTAAGTAGGTACCTACCTATAACAATTTCTAGCACTTATTCTGAAATATATAAAAAGTCAATTTGCAATACGTCTTTTCAGTATACAACGAAAAGGCAAATTAATATAATATATTCAAAATTGACCTGCTAGTTTTTTCCGGATTAAGCCGCCAATGGATACTATGAAGTCTATTTGAATTATTTTCTTGTTATGTTATAATTTTGTTGTGATTTAAAAATAAATATGCTATTATAGTCAGTCACAGAGCATTGTAGTTACACTAAACATTAAATAATAATTTCTTAAAATGTTAATATTTTCGTTAAGTTTATTGGTTGTAATATTATAAAATGTATGTAACTAAATTTCACAGCCTTAAAATAGCACAACTTAAAATACTCTACTCTAGAATAGTTAACATATTAAATGTATGAAATTATTAAATCAATTAAAACAATGTGATTATGAATATATTGAAATTATAATATTTAATACGATATATTGAATATATTATAATAAACGACTAACCATATTTACTTGCTGGTCTATTATTTCACGAAATAATGTTTTGAGGCCAAAGAGATTCCCCGATTTATTGAACCTTCTCTCAACTATGTCATTGCAGAGGATATTCATATTTATATAATATGTAGGTAAAGCTTTTTTACCTATGTACAAACCCAAAGGCAAGTATTTATATACTCGTAAAAGCTTACAAAAAATATATCTGATATGTAGCATTATATCTAGCTTTTTTCGTATTAAGTAGGTACTATAATTTTTTTACAAAAGTACTAGATTTTTTTTGATCCTGATTTCTTGAAACTATTGAAAACAGATTTTATCAACAATTTACCCTAGAATAGTTTAAGAACCACTCAATTTTTCTTCAAATAAAATATTTGGAATGCACCAGATTTTTCTTCAAAAGACCTAAAAATATCATCGGTGTTTTATAAAAAGGGCGAATTAACCAAAATGCTATTTTAATGGAGGAGGATTTTTAACTTTTTTACTGTGGATGATCATAAATGTCGAACAGGTTTATTATAAAGCGTAAAAAGTATACTGTCTTTATAATATAATTTTTTTTAAAGGCCTAATATGTCACATTCGCTTTTTATTCGTAACACTATGTGCATATTCGCCCTTACGATTAAGTACTTTCCTGTGGAGATACAAATTCGCAGATTTTATACAACAAAGCTAGAGAGGTACATTATTGTTTTTTCATTAAAATTTTGATTTCGCCAAAATGGTTGATTCACCCTTTTTGCAAAACACCGACGATGTGTCTATGTCTTTTTTCTTGCTATATAAGTTCTCTTCATCTGGCATATTTTTGTGGGGAAGAGTTGGTAACAGTACTTATGAAATCTAGCCTCTATGTGAGGGATAACGAACCTATGACAGGATTTGACTACGAGTTGATTTACTCAAGTTAGTTGAGCGTCAATTTCTCTGTTGTGAATAGGTACTATGTCTAGGAAATTGACTGATGTTCTTGGTGGAAATCATGTCAGTGCTGAGTGGAGTACTTTAACATTTTAATATGAACCAAAAACACGCTTTGCGATACACTTGTAGTGTTGGGGATAACCTACACCTCGAAAGCTTATTCAGTAGCTTTGCGGAATGTAGGTACAGACCTACAAACTTATCTAAAGAATGGATGGGGGAGCCACTGTCGAACAATCAAGACTCGCAACTGGACAGAATCTGACATTCGAATGACGTTTTCAAAATGGCGTCCATATGGTAGTTCGTAGTTCCATTTTTTACTGTTCTTTAGATAAGTTTGTAGAACTGTACTCCAGCTATTAAAAATTGAAGGGTGAACATTCTATACTTTAGGGACAGATGGAGAGAATGGTAGAATAAAGCCTGAACCCACCCTGCGTTGTCGATCTGATGACTATTGATTCAATTTGTGCGTAAATCTATCTCTTTTTATAGACAGATAGATTGATATTTATATTATAGGGCTCTACCGATAATAACTTTTAAATCATCTATTTTGTATAGTACCTAATACAAAAACATAATAATATTATGTTTTTGGACTACTAAACAAAATAGATGTGTTAGTAGTGTCATCTAGCGATAATCGTTATAATTAAAATCTCAAATATTTTTTAATAAAGTGCACTGACATCTAGTAGTAAAAATTATTAAAGTTTTTAATTTTATTCCTAGATGTCAGCACGTGATGACGTCTATATTATTTTAAATACAATATTTAATAATAAATTATATATTATAAAATTTATTATAATATTAAAGTACTATTTAATTTTTTTTAAAATATATTTAATTAACACGTAATAATTAATAGTCATCTGCTTTCTATTTTATCATAGTTTGGACATTAGTGAATGCGAATTTCTATCGCCATATACCCAAAAATCAAAATGAACAAATTATACCAAGGAAATGCCAAGTTAATAAATAAAACAGTAAATATTGAAGAAAAAACAGGTATAATAGACGATAATAATTAATAAAATCAAAATATGAAAATGCAAAATATTCGCCCCCGGGTGGGCTCGAACCACCAACCTTTCGGTTAACAGCCGAACGCGCTACCTATTGCGCCACGAAGGCAGATGGGTATTGCGAAAAAAAGTGCCTACTATTGATTATGACCATTTCAAATAGGAAAATGAGAATCTGTTCAAAAAAAAAAAAAAATATGAAAAAATATGAAAAAATTTATCATTACATTACATCAATCTAGATTCTAGACATCGTAGACGTCATACAATCTGTGTGTACTGTGTACACATTGTGGATTCAGCGCTGAAAATGTAAAATTTAGGAATCGAAGAGCTTGTTAATTTTCTGAAATTCATATTTATGCAATCTATACCTATACCACAAATATGTGATTAATATTATTATAAGTTTAGTTATCTCCCTGGTTAATACGCTAAGTGGAATAATCTTTAAACTTGTGGCGTGTAATCAATATTGTCAGCGCCGTAGGCGAAAACCGGGGTTTAGGCCCGCCCCGTCCATGGTGGACGCGTTCGGCGGAGCGTTGAGCGGCGTGCGCAACTCAAACGTATAACCAAAAAACAACATTGTCTACGAACATTTTCACTCACGGTTATACGTTTGAGTTGCGCGCGCCGCTGGACGGGGCCTTACACTTTACGACACGTCATAAGTATTATTTTTTACCATGGTTCCGAGGCCGACACTATTTTTTTAAAATATGTAAGTACCTAAGTAAGTGAACTATTTATTTTTAATAATTTAAGAAACGAAAGGCATCAATGTTCCGGTTTATTATGAGGGCTGACTAGATTTTACTCCCTTATTTGGAACCGAAACTCTGGTTTAATATTCAGTATAATATTGGTTAGGTACTTATATTAATAAAATTATTCAATTTTAATTACAGCATTGGCTCTGTATGAAATACATAATTGGATTATTATATTATTTAGGTGAGTATCAATTATTCTTGTATAACATAATAATAAATAGACTCCACGTCTTTCTGTTAGGGTAGGTAGGGTATAATAGATTATTTCCACGAACGGGTGGGGTCTCAACATTTCCAGAAACATCTATCACTATCATCAGCCTACATCAATCCATTATTGGATGAAGGTCTCTTCATGCTGATTCCGCTTATCACCGTGTAAATCACCAAGCACTTTTTAAAATGTATAATACTCCGAATAATTATGTAACCACATTGCAAGGCAGGCGAAGTTTTCAATTTACTAGTTATAATGCTGGGCACTCAGCAAACATGATGAGAGAAGTATGGATATCTTTGAGAGGAGGGTTTTGAGAAGAATCTTTGGGGCTGTTCAAGAAGGTGGCATTTGGAGGTCAAGGTATAATGAGGAGCTATATACACTTTATCGAAATATTTGTTTGAGGAGCTATACCAATGACATTATTAATGGACAACGCACTCAACACAGTAGCTAGCAATTAAATTCACGCACAGTGACATTCGCACATGTATAGGTAGACGTCACGCAATTTCCATTATGCGATATCACGTATCGGGAATTTATAGCATTATCACTTTTATTGTAATGGCGTTAGAATAGTGTTTCTAGTGCCAATGTTCATTTGAGCGAACCCGTTCGAACCGAACCATTCGGCAGACCCGACTAAAAGCATCGGGAATTTATAGCAATATCACCTTTATTGTAATGGCGTTAGAGCAGATTATGCCATTCGGCAGACCCGACAAAAAAGTGAGTGTCATTTTTATTCCCAGATGATTCGTCCATAGTAATGTTATTAAGCTATACACACTTTATCATTGGCGAAAAGATCACGTGGCATATGAAAATGCAGAGACTGCGCTGGAGCCATTGATATATTACTGGATGAATCGTATGCTTCTTAAAATCACGCCCGATTTTCAGCGACTCGTCCAGTGTTACTTACAGTGTAAACTTACTGTTTTAATATCAGCGAACTTAACTCGATATAATTATAAGCTCATTTAATATTTGTCTCGAAAACGACCTGGCAATATTCATGAGTAAGCCCGATCTAACTTGCATCTTACTCTAACTTATAGCCAGAGCATGACGTTTTTCTCTGTCCGCTCAGACATGATTTCTTGGTAGCTTGCAAGCTTTGGGTGGACCAAACTCACATGAACGAAAATAAAATGGAATGAGAACGGCATTGTGATGATACTTAAATTTGGCGAATTTCTTCCTGAAATAAAACATTAGTCTCAATTTACAATAACTACCAATATTATGAAAGTAATAATTTGTTTTACCATACGCTTTGGATATCATAATATATATACATATTAATATTTAGTTTACTCAGTAAACTTTAATGTTTTTCTTGTACCTACTGTCATGTTTTCATAAATTTGTATATAATCAATTCAATAATTATTAATCTAACCATATAATAATTATCACCAATAGCTTTACAATTAACGCATTATACCTGCAAGGAAATATTATAAGACGATATTCGTAATATCTTCTGTTTTTGGTACATTTTTAAAATTACATTTTTGTATGGGAACTCCTCATCTAGTAGTACTCATATCAATGGCTGGATCGGCCACATGCATAGAGTGCCGGAGGATATACCGGCGAGGCGGGCTATATACGCAACCTCCGATGGCAAGAGAAGACCTGGACGGCCGAAATTCAGATGACTGGATTGTGCCACGGGATATTTAAAAATGCTCGGTCAAAACAATTGGAGAGTGTTAGCGCTGGATCGCCCAGGGTGGAGGAAGTTTTTGAAGGAGGCCAAGACCCACCAAGGGTTGAAGTGCCATAAATGACGATGATGAGGTATATAAATTATATATTATGCCAATTTAATCAGTAATTTTTAAACTCCATCAAATCCGAATACAAGTTTTGAATAATTGTCTGATGTCTTATTCTAACCTTTAGTGGATTTTATTACTTCATTTGGGAATCATGAAATGCATTCTCCATGGTGACGTAAATCTAGAATAGAACAGCGGCAAGCTATGTGCGTTTAAGTATTCTGAATAATGTTTCGAAGTTAATGTTTTGTTTTACTGCATGCAGCTGCTTTATGACCAAATCCGAATTGCGTTATTATGAGATAGCTCTTGTGCAGATTGCAGTTTCAACTCGATAGTAGGTAGAATTAGGCCCACTGACGTAGTTCTACGAAGTATTTATAACAATTAAAATTATCAAATAATCCAATACACATAAAACATACAATATCAATAATTCTTTGATTATCATTTTAAGTAGGTAGGTACTTAGGTACTGACTACTGTACACAAAGATAGGTGGACTTAGTACCTATTTTCGCTGATGATGATAGCATTTTTCAACACTATATTGTCCAGTTTCAAAGTCACTTAAAATGTCATTTATTTCAGTGCATCAAAGAGTACCCGAGGTTTGAATTCTCGGCGTGCTTTTTCTTTTCACTATAATAACTCATCCTTGTCTCTCCAGAAACTCAAGATACATAGTTTGTTTAAATTGAAGTTTATGTGCATGTAGTTGCAATAATAATTAAATTATTTACTGACATAAATGTATAGTCTTCATGAATATATATATATACCTATAATAATTAGGACGCGATGATGGTGAGCCGTGCAGTCACTTTATATGATCATCCTGTGTAATCAATTGAACAATAATAATAACATGTAGGTACATATCTATCTTTGCTACAAAAAGGGGCGAAGGGTGGAGGTGGGCTGTTATGATCCGCCATAAATAGTGCACATTAAACTTTCTTACTCATACGTATCTATTTTTATTGAACTAAGAATACAATTTACCGATGGTACCTACCTATTAGTTAGTTTTTACAATCAATTATTAAGCCCTGCCTAAACCAAACCATAATAGTTTTGGTATATTTTGGGCGATAATACGACAAAATTGTGGACACTTTTTCATTCATACTAATTTGTTTTTACACATATTGTTGGATCATTTTTTTTTTATTCGTAAGCCCTGCCTAAACTAAACCATAATTGAATACAGGAAATAAAAATGGCACTAAGTGCCCGAAAATCGAAAAAAAAACTGAGTATGCAGAAATATTCTATGTGCCATCGCCAATATCCTAAATACATGTCTAAGTACCAAAAAAAAATATTAGAACTTCTATGGATATTTAAAGATGGCTCTGGGTGTAAGAGGGAGCGCGATTAGTTTTAAAATTGGCACTAAGTGCCATTCTGTTTCAACTGACATTAGTATCAAAATGGCTGAGAATGATGTTTCAGCGTCTTGTCCTAATGTTATAAAACGTCGTAAAAATAGTGAAAAGAGTATGAATTGTGCGAGAAAAAACTGAAAGACGCCGGCAAAGGATATGTATCATGTGTTAATAAAGTGATATCTGCAAGAAAACCGCCAAATAATGAGGAAAATGCTAATTTAAATTTTCAAGTCATATTTTAATTTTCGTCAAGATTTTATCAGAGATTGGCAACCGTTTTCAAATTATGATATACAAGAATTGCATATGAGAACATATTATTAGAAAATAAGCCATAAGGATATTGTAAGTTTCGAAAATAACTAGTTGAAGATGATGTCATATTGTGATAATATTTGGTAGGGTTGTCAAAAAACGGTATTTTTTAGAAAATCTTTATCTTACGAAATTAAAAAAACAATAATGTAACATGGAATCCAAATTTGAAAAATGAATAAGAAATAAATATTAACAAAAATTAAATTTATTGCCATAAAACAAGTATACTTACATGAAAAAAACATAATATAGGTATGTAAAAAGAAATTCTCGCATATTGGAACATGAGTTATAAAAAATAAAATGAAAATTATTAATACGAGTACCTTTAAAAATATGACGAAAATGAAAGAATATGATATTGTTAGTATCAATATAGAAATTGGGTTTTGCAACTAAATCAAGATTTAGAAAGAGACGGCATAATATCTTTATGTTTGTATTTAAAAATAATAAAAAAGGAGTTTTTGTATAATTTGCGTATCCTTTGCCCTTGTCGGACATTGATGATTGCTTGTAAAAAATAGTTTCATTGGCCATTTCATTTCTCAGTTTAATTCATATTATAATTCTTTAAATTCTAATGGATTTCAGTTTTGTAATATTCCATTTAAGTCATTTTTTGCGACCCGGGTTTCGCCTTCCGGCATCTTCAGGCAGTGTACACTCACCAAAGGTTTCAATATAATAATATGTTTTATTTTAATAGATACAGTCATTCTTTTTATGAGTAATTGTGAAAATCCATTACAAAATGTCATCATCATTTGTTAATTATACTATTAATGGTTAAGTTAAGTATTATTTGATTATTCAGACACGTAAAAGGTTTCCTATCTCTTAGAAATATAAGAAGTTAATAACAATGTGTGTCATTGAGACTTAGTGCCTCGTTACCGACATAGAGCGAGGCACTTAGTGCTTATTTTAAGAAATTAGTGTTGCGACGTAGTGCTTTTCTAAAATGTCGTTGTTCAAACGTGTTTTTCTTAGAATGTTTAATTATAAATTGTATTTTTTTTTCTTCTAATGATATTAAGATTGTATGCTAAATCTATTGAGAATTTAATAAAATAGTGCTTTTATGAAAAATAAACGAACTATTCATTAAAACCGCTATATCTCAAATTCAACTTTTTGGTACTTAGTGCCTTTTTTATTTCGTGTATTCAATTGTAGATAAAAATTATTATTCTATATTAAAATATTCAAAGTTATGTATAAATTAATTGCATAATTTTAAATATTGTATAGATGTACGAGTATTTTTTGACTATTATCTATTATGGCTTGGTTTCGCAGGGTTTAATTGAATTTTAAAAACTAACCAACACCATCTTAAAATTGTAGTCTTATTTCAATGAAAACAAATACGTATGATTGACAAAGTTTAGTGTGCACTATTTATGGTGGATCTTAACCGCCTACCTCCACCCTTCGCCACTGATCTCTCTTATATGTCTCTCCTCTTCGTATAGTGGCAGGGAGGGTGAATATAATTCCTCAGCGAGTATATACACACGCAAGAGTGTCGAAAAAGTGAACTTTGTGGTTCTTGTCAAGCTTAAGACTAAAAACCATTACTCTTCTTTTCAGGCTAGAGTTAGTTCCCGAGTTGTCCGTTGGATGTTTCTTTGATGCAATATCGGCCAATATATTATTTTCTATCGTGATTAATGGTAGTGACGAAGATATTGGTACGTACTTACGTAAACACTGTCACAAAGATATCGATTCAAATTTCATCCATCAATAATCATCGCGAAGGTTCGTGTGGGTTCATACTAGGGCAGATAAAATTGCCTAAGGCATTACGGTTTAATCGGACAAATGTAGAGAATATCCATACCGGTTTACCGGTTATTTACCGATAATTATAAATGTTTTAAAATACAATTGTCATGATATTTGAAAAACAAATTTTAACATGGTTGTTTTATGACATCTATCATACATATTACCTACATACTAACATTTTCTCGACTTTACATTGCTAAACCATGAGTTAAGTTAGTAGCTTATATTTATAATCATATTCGCCCCTGGTGGCTTTAGGCTTGGAGGACGCAATATATTATTATAACACATATTATGTGTTTTCTCAAAGCCTGGTGTTTGTGATTGTTCAAAATTACTGACAACCACCATATATACGAAACAGCAAGGACATGGTTATTAATAATTAAAAAAAAAAAACATATTCACCTAACTAATTGGTTTTTTTCATTATCATTATTTGAATTAGTATTTCATAACACCCACTAACGGAATGAGCAATAATATCTGTTCACAATGAATGTTAAATTGTTTACAATTAACAGAACTTGTGCTCCTATCCCACGCTAGCCTGAAATAATCCTTCATATCCGTGTCTTTGTTAGAAGCAGGTCAGAGAAATATCTAAAAAAATGTAAATTAAAACCATCCCCTCAATAATGATCAATGTTACATGACTTGGGATATTCCTATTTGTTTATGGGGCGCATCTGCATTCGCGTCATTCCCTTCATCTGGAGTAAATGATCTGGATTATAGGTTGTTTGAGTTTACTGTGTGCGATTTTAATTTGATTTTAGCTTAATTTACTGATTTTAATTTAATTTAATTAAGACCGGTTTTTGAGGAAAGCCGGGAGAGGGTTCTCCTCTATAATTTCTAGTGGTGTATTGCAAAGTTTGGCAGATAAGAAAAGGTAAGAAAAAGGAAAGAAAAAGTTGTATAAGAAGAAGGAAAGAAAGAGATTTTAGTAAGTTTCGTCCGATTCTTCAGCAAAGTCCGTCCGTCTCCTCGCGTCACCGCCACCCGCCACCGTCGTTGTCCCCACACCCCACCTCGCTTTTGTCCCGTTTGCTTCAAGTTCATCAATGTTACATTTTGTCAGTTTTGAACTAAATATGCAACATTGGATCTACATCACATTTCCTCTGTTTTGGCGTATTTATTTTTCTGATCTAGCAACATTAAGTCACTTGTTTTTGATCTGTCATGTTGGCCTCCATGCAATAATGATCTAGATGCATCTGTCAAAATGGAGGATGGAGGATGACACGAAAGTTTTTGTTAACCCTGCGCGGATGCAAAAAGACTTCACAGAGAAAAATTCACATGGAAAATTGGAAGAGGAATAAAAAAAAGTGGTAAAGGAAATCAGGAGAGGCCTTTAATTATAAATAATTATTTCTTCTCAACAAAATACTTTACTTTGATTATCTCATGTCGTTGCAGCTTGACTTATATAACATTATGGTGTCATGAGTGCCTAAGTACATATTTTCACTAACATGTTAAAAAAAATACGTTTTTATCAATTGACGAAAAACCGGTAAGTAACACAATACATTTATCGGTAATTCGGTTAACCTAAAACCGGTAACGCATGTTACGCATGCTCTATTTCTCACCTACTAACATACTCTCACAATAATAAATCGATCGTTACCGAATATGTCACTTCAATACCTAAAAAAAGAGTTGTCATTTGATTGATTCTACGTACTTACACGGGTATATTTTGATATGACTTGGAATAGCTCACTGAGCCAGCGTCTGTTTATTATTCGTGCTTCGGTATAGGGTGGATACAAGTAGCATACAACTCCAAGCGGAGAACGGTGTTTATTCACAAAAAAGTACAATTACAATATTATTGCCGAGCAGGTATCGATAAGTAGACAATTCAATTCAATTTCAATTTATTTTTTAACATATTGTCGACATTACAAATTATAAGTTTAAGACGTTCACAACATGCTATGACACATTATTATAAAGGAAAAAAAGTACTCAATAAAAACGATAAACATGAAAATATAAAAAGAGAACATCATATAAACATACAAAGAAGTACACCGAGTTTGCTAAGGAGACCCTATTTTAAGAATTTATAAAATAGTGTCCAATTAAACTCACACTCACGCAAGTGGAATATATCAACAACCTTGGGAGAATAAAAAACTGATGCTCTCTATTTTTAAGATAGTTATCAGGGACACACAGGTCACCACGACCCAGAATGGCAGAGTTCTCATTTATACCTCGGATGAGTCGAAAAAAATACGTAGCTAAAATAGAGATCTCTTCTAAATTGCAGACTGCAGCGTCCATGGATAGTATCCGTACAACCTCAAGTAAAGGAATCTTAAGAATTTCTTCTGAACCCTCTCCACCATAAGGTGATACTTCAACGGATGCGGTGCCCAAACAATAGACCCTAGAGTCTCAGTACTCCGGGTAACATTGCATGCACATTGTTAATGGTGTGATACTTATCACTGTCCGATTATTATAATATGAAAAATCTTAAATATCCATGCTTTCCATGATTCTCCCATGAATGAAATATACATTAAGGACTGTTATTAGACGTGGGTACATACTTGTAGCTCCGGATTTACCTTAGGGCTAAGGGGGGTATATTTCATTGACCCCAGATTGATAAGGAGCTCATGAACGTGAATGAACTTGTATATTTTTAGAGTTTAATTCAAAAAGGATCTTAAATTTCCGGATTGCTTATTTCGTATTCATACTCACAGGTAATCGAAATGGTTTGAAAGCAGATTTCACGGACCGGTAGATATTTGACCCACCTAACATTACGAGCTCTGAGTACATTACGTACCTACATTATTAAGATATATATGTGATATTTGATGAATTTATTATAATTTATAATATCAAATCTAATATTAATCTTTAGTAAAGTTTAATCCTTTAATTTCTTCCAGCGACAATGGCAAATGTCAAACTAATCGTAAACTGCTACAATAATTATGTAAATTATTTGGAATGATCAAACAGAAGACTTCACAAACTTAGTAAAACCGCATAAAGCTTCATCCTCTGATATGCCTTGCTTATATATGTATTATCTTGAAAATGTCAGTTTTGCACTTGCCATAAAATTACCAATGATCACAGATATAATAATTGTTTTATTTATTTAATACAACAAATTGAGTTGGTACATAACAACTTAATAATTCAAGATATTCACAACATGACGTTTCAAATGAACAGAACAGTTAATTCAAATTAGTAGAAAAACTAGCAAAAAGATATAATACAGTAAAATTTCTAAAACAATAAATACAAAGAGCATCTCTAGTTGTGCATTGACCAGCCGCATAGCCCTCGTTATTGGTGACTGATAAGCCTGACACGAGGAAGAGTTTTCACCCAAAATAGGTCATGGCTGCGACCACGCGTTTTGTTGACGAGTGCATATAAATTAAAATTTTCCAGAATATCAGTATAGGAAACTATACTAGGTGAGAGCAGGGAAAAATGCTTTAAAAAGCCTAAGTGACCAATAAGTTTCAAGAGAATGAAAAGCGAACATGCCTCGAGGAAAGCTAGTCGGAAATTACTCGTTTGAGAAATTATCAAAAGGAAAATAGTTATACATTGAGGGAAATTGAGTAAGTCCATTCTACCATCCTCACATTCATTCGGTACCCTGGTTTGTAGAGTCTCATTTGAAGAGAAATGAGCTTATGCTGATACTGATGCTAAGAACACGACACACAATGGGTAAAAGATTTGATCTCCGCATGGGAAGAAGCGATTCGCAGCTCTGCGATGAATGTGAAGTTTTACACATATGTACGTATAGTAGTTCAATGCCCTAAATATGAACGACACATAGTGCAACTGCGAATTGCGGATATCTTTAGGAACGTCGATGACATTGAAAGGTGCCCTGGCGGTGGGTAGGACGGAAGAGCTTGGCAGAACTGTAAAGTTCTTAAACAAAATTGGAGTGAGGGCCTGATCGGCGGAGCCTCTTCTAGATGAGAAGAAGCGATATGACAGCAAGTCGCAGTCAACGCCTTGGTAAAATCATAAAAAAAATATATACATTGAGATAAAGATTTCGAAGAAATTTCTTCTGGACACGCTCTAAAACTAGCTTATAGGAAACCTCATCAGATAATGGACCCATATTCAATAATACTCCGTACTAATGATACGTAGAGTAGAGACGTAAGACAAATTTTTGGATTCTTGAATCTTATTCTTTATTATCCATGAATCATTAAATTTTAAACATTGTTTAAATTTGATTAAGGGACTGCCATTGTAATACGTGTCCGGAATTTTGTACGTATGCAGTTCGCCGTATCACACTTCACCGTGAAACTTTGTATCGGAAAAATATATGTCCGTATATTAAAGACCGTCCAACCTCTTTGGGTCGTATAATCTGACATAAAATTCTTGTCTAAATAAAACACGGTTCTTGTCGGCTTACAGGAAGCCAGCAGGAAACAAATTTTGAAAATAGCCGATGTATTGGATTATTTGTTAGGTTAGTTTAGGTTAAGTTACGTTAGGTTAGGTTAGGTTAGGTTTTTATTCTTGAATTCACAAATTTTGGTAAAATCGGTTATGAAAACCGGAGCGGTACCTTGGACTTGTACCTAAAACACTTATAATAATAAAATACATATATAATAAAAACTACCGAAATACAAGGAAAAGACAGTAGAAAATAGATATGTAATTAAATTAGAAATACATAATAACGCGTATTTTTTTCATCTCGGTGCTATAGAGTTGATCGTATATTACACGGTCATCTCTTTCCGATAAGAAAGCTCACGACGAACTGTGCTACGGTGGAATGTTACACGTACGGTTTACATATTGTAACCATTGTAATATTACGTTTTTGAAATGCTGTTTAATTTTTTTTTAAAGATTTTATTAAATAATCAACAAACGTGATGTTTGCAAGGTCACCCACGATGGCCGCGTGGCTTAAGCGCCGGTCTTTTGTGTCGAGGGTCCCAGGATCCTGGGTCTGGCGAGTACACATTTATTGTTTTTCAATTTGTGTATGAGTCAGAGTATGTACCTAATAGGTTGAGCAAGTGGCTGACATCCATTTATCGTAAAAATAAAATCTGTTAATACAAACCTCCACAGATATATACAGACACATATTATGATCCTATTAGGATCGGACATGGTCAAAAGAAAGAAAGAAGAAGATGTTTACGCGTTTAATATTGATATTTTACGTTCTTTAAAATTGCTAAGCGTAATAATTTGATTGGTAATTAAAAAAATATATATTAAATAATATACTTATAAGTTTATTTATGTAACGCCATTGCCTGGTTAGTTGATGTATTATGTTTGTGCATAGAATGGCTGTTGTATAGAGATTGTTCAAGTCAATAAAAATGCATCTACATAATATATTATTTTACTACTCATGTTCAAAAAGTTAGAGTACGGTTGGCTTCTGGTTTTTAAAAATAAAATAAAATTTTACGTTAGATTATTTACAATAAAAAAACAGTTAGTATTCGATCAGGGTAACCGAAAAGCAATTATTAACTGAGAACAATTAATTATTGGATGTTGTTAGTTTCGGGAATTAAGTAGATATACATATTAATATATCTCGCACTCTCTGGCGACATCCGAAAGACATGTCCCAGCCCGTGTCCGGAAACTTGTACGTATGCAGTTCGCCGTATTACATTTCGATGTGAAATGTAGCATCGGAAATATATGGCCAATATTCATCATAAGAAAAAAGGAAGCAAAAGGAATTGACTTATTCGAAATAAGTCCACGTGGTGATCATTTGAAATTTCACCAAACTAGGAGGGAAATAGTATATTATTAATAATATTTTTATTGTTATCGTTACCTTCAGAAATTTACGAGTATTAGAGCTTCTGACTTCTGAAGGATATTCTTCTTCTTCTTCTTTCACCCTGTCACGTCCCAACATTGGGGCATAGGGCAAGCACAAGTTGGCGCCACTTCCCTCGGTCCATCGCCAACTCCTGTGCCTCCCGCCATGTCAGACCTGCAGCACGTAGGTCGCTTTTGTAGCATCGCTGCAGGGTGAGGGAGGGCCGGCCACGGCGACGGAACCCTTGAGGCTGTGCCACAAGGGTACGAAGTGCCGCACTCTTTGGCGGCATCCGGAATACATGTCCCAGCCACGTGAATCGTCTCTTCGTGATAACTTCAATCACCGAAGGCTGTTGTGTCTGCTCACGAACTCGGATATTTGTAACGCGGTCGTACCAATGTACCCCTAAGATTCTACGGAGACATCGATTCTCAAAGCTCAAAAGCCGTGACTCTTGAAGCTTAGTAAGATGCCATGTCTCACAGCCATACAGGAGCACAGGTAGCACGCACGCGTTAAACAAACGACATTTGGTCGTCACAGAATACAGCCTTGACCTCCATGCGACTCCAAGTTGGTTGAACGCAGAGCCCGCCACACCCATGCGGATTCCAAGCTCACTAGAAATACCACCATCATCGGCAACCGTGGCACCCAAGTACCTGAATCTGGACACCAGCTCGACGGGCAGATCAGAAACCCGCAGAGGAGTGTCGGCGTCGATGCAAGCAGCACTGCACATGGATTTGGTCTTAGCGGCATTCAGATGAAGACCCACACGCATCGAGTTCGCGGCTAGCCTGTTCACGGTCACCTCCAACCTCTCGATCGTCGAGTCAAACACGACTGCGTCGTCTGCATACTCCAAGTCGCACAGTCTTTCTTCGCATAGATCGCTTGTGTCATCATGATGTAGGCGTATCCCACTGTCGGGGCAAACCGTCTTACGCATTATGAAATCCATCATGATGATAAAAAGAAAGGGCGCAAGTACACATCCTTGCTTGACTCCTGACGTGATTTCAAAGAGGTCAGAGGATGTTCCGGCTGCTCTCACGCGACACTCTGTATTGGTGTAGAGAGCACTTATCACGGCGACCAGTTTCCGTGGGACACCATATCCTAGCAGAATTTGCCACAGAGATTCACGATGAGGACTGTCAAATGCCTTTTCATAGTCCACGAAGCAGCAGGCGACAGGTATATTCATCTCTTGGTACTGTTGCAGAAGGCTTCGGAGAGTTGAAATATGCTCTGAGCAGGACTTCCCCGGGACAAATCCACTCTGCTGCGCACGCAAAACGTCCAGCATGGGACTTCTAATCCTGTACAGGAGAATCTGCGCCAACACCTTCCCGGGAACGCTGAGGAGAGTGATTCCTCTGTAATTATTACAGTCTTGTGGGTTACCCTTTTTGTGCAGAGTAACAACGGTACCATCCCTCCAGGCTTTGGGGCACTGCTCCCTTTCCCACACCTCGTGCAGAAGGTCACACAAGGACGGCAATACAGCGCTCAGTCCGCAGAGCAGAAATTCTGCATGGATGCCATCATCTCCAGGAGCTTTCCTGCGCTTCAGTCTTTTGACAGCCTCTTTAACTTCAGCAGTTGTCGGAGGATCTTCGCAGAATCCCGATGCAGTAGTGATTCCGAGGGCGGTGATCTCCGACGGAATATCGAAGGGATGAAAGGAGGTGGGCGATTCAGGACATCACTGAAATGTTGGCGCCATAGCTCCTGGACCTTTGCAGGTTCGGTGACTGTCACTCCGTCAGAGTTGCGTAATGCAGTGACCACTGGACGTTTCTTACCGCAAATTGCTCTGGTGATGCGGAAGAGAGCACTTGGATTATTCTTGCAGGCAGCAGATTCCGCATCCCGAATGAGGTCATCCAGGCGTCGGCACTTATCGCGGCGGGCAGAACGCTTTACCACGCGGTCCATTGTCTGGTATTCCGCGCTGCGCTGTGGGTCGTATGTACCATTGTCTCGCAATTCTTTCAGGAGCTTCCTCTTCTCAATCATCTCCCATGTATGAGGTGACATCCAGTCCGGTCTGTGCGTATGCCGCTCTCCTAATGCAGTAGTTGCGGAGCTCATTATAGCATCCCGGAATAATATCCATTTTCCTTCCAAGGGATCCGAGTCGATGGAAGACGTGAGAGTTCTAGCATCATATAAGCGCTTCTGCAGCTCCAGCTCATAGGTTGCACGCACACGGGTACTTTTCAGTTTTTCCACATCGAGTCTGACCGTCCTTTTGGGTTTTGGGACTCGTTTGAGGTCTATACGGGATTTCCCGACCAAGAGTTCGTGGTCACTGTGGATGTCTGCACCTCTATATGTCCGCACGTCTAGCAGTTCATGCCGGTATTTCGCTTTGACCAAAATGTGGTCGATCTGGTTTCTTGTATTACCGTCTGGCGATGTCCATGTATATTTGTGGATGGTCTTATGAGGGAAAAGACTACCATCAATCACAAGACCATTCATTGAGGCAAAATCTACCAGACGGGAACCA
The DNA here is from genome assembly GCF_057557595.1 of Rhyacophila brunnea. Taxonomy (NCBI): domain Eukaryota; kingdom Metazoa; phylum Arthropoda; class Insecta; order Trichoptera; family Rhyacophilidae; genus Rhyacophila; species Rhyacophila brunnea. Next base: position 7,797,935 of record NW_028232816.1, on the reverse strand, counting down.
TTATCGTTCATTTGGCCAAGACCATGTTTTCCCAGCACAAAGGGTCCACGCGAGGGGTCATATCCTACTTTGGCATTAAGATCACCAAGGATAACTGCATGATCACAGCTGGGGATATTTCCAGCGGCTTCCGCCAAACTTTCGTAGAATGTATCCTTATCTGCATCGCTAGCAGCCTCTGTGGGAGCATAGCACTGCAGAAAAGTGATGGAGCCCGACTTGGTCTTGAAAGTAGCGCGGAGTAGACGTTCGGAGATAGGTTCCCAGCTGGTGAGGCACTTGCAAGCTTCCTTGGACATCAGCAATCCGACTCCACTACGTCGCAATGTGGCGTGTCCGGAGTACAATAGACGAAACCCACGAATAAACTTCTCGCCAATGCCAGTGAGTCGACACTCACTGATCCCGAGAACATCTAACTTGTATTGAGAAAGTATTTCTGTTAGATGCTCGGCCTTTCCAGGGACATTTAGAGTACGGATATTGTAGGTTCCAAAACAAAATCGTTTACCGAATTCAGGCGAGGTCGTCAAGATGGAAACGGGGGTCCGAGGCTTCCCTGTGCTTGGATTAATCTGTTGTTTTAGGGTGTGCAGGTGATCATCCCACAGCACCCGAGTTCACTGGTGGGGCTGCCACCTTAGGGCCCGTGAACATGCCCTGGTTTTCTGTAGGGGTTTTCCTTCCCGTAGCCAGAATGTACCAGTTTTTAGGCGCTGGTGATTCGCCTTGCACCCTCCTCTATCTGCTACAGCATGCTGCATTGCCTAGGGACCCCCACGGAGAGGTTAGAGGTAGGATTTGTTGGCAGAGCTATCATGGATAGTCGACATACTCAGCATTTCAAATGGAAGCACACCTGATCTGGCATCAAGGCATACCCCACTGAAGTCATACCAACCTAAAATATCTAAAATTATGGCATTGCATGAGAGTGAGTTTAGGTGGATGCTATTTTATAAATTCTTAAAATAGGGTCTCCTTAGCAAACTCGGTGTACTTCTTTGAACTTCTATAGATGTATAATCGTATTTTCACTGCTTTTGTATGTTTATATTGGTAACTGGATAAAACAGAACAGCCAGGGAAAAAAGGATATTACTCGTACGATAAGTTTAATAATAATTTAACTGTAAGTATAATATTATATTATTAGTTTGTGTTTTCAGATTAACATGGCGGTTAATGATATAACATACAGCATTGTAATATTGTAATAATAATAAATTGTATACTAGAATGACATCTAAATGGCATTGTTTTGATTATTCGTTATGACTTTATTGTAAGGTCATCAGAAATTCTCGAGAGATTCAAAACTATTATTTTACCTTGAATCGGATTTTATAAAAACATTCAGAATGCCATATGTGTTTATGATGTTTAAATAGAGTTGCCACTTCATTACTTTCTGCACTTCGGCTTTAGGATGACAATGCTATTGTAATATATTCTAAAAATATTTCTTTTACATATGTTTTGTACTTATTTATTTATTGGTACATATATTAATACAAGTAGATATCATTAACACAATCACTGCTGACCTTTTAATTACCACATTTAAATAACACGTTAATTATATCTAATGACCAATTACTCCAAACGCGCCAGTCGCGGTTTTAGCACTAAATGAGTTAAATTTGATCTAATTTTATGCGTGATAATCAGGAAAAGATGCGTATTAGTGTAGTAAAAAGTGTAAAAACGATGCAAAATTATAAAGCATACACTCTACCTACTTATAGTAACTATGAATATAGTATGAATTCAGGGACGTTCTAAGGGTGGCTGCCGCCTGGGTGCTGGCACAAAATTGCCGCCTTCCAATATATTTTTATAATTATTAGATATATGACAAAGGTCAAAGAAAATTTGAAACAATTTTTATAGTACATACATAATTCTGAAAAACACTTTCTGAGAGAATATATTATTATAACCAATAGAAAAAAGAGCGCTGATGAGTAGTTAATAAAATTGACCAATAGTTAAAATTTGTCGCAATTAGTATGTCACTGCGTATAGTGGTAATGCACGGAAGGGGCGTAAACCCGGGAAATGCAGGGTTCGATTCCCCGCCGGGGTGGCTTACTTTTTTCAAAAAAGGATTTTTTCTATTGGTTAATATATATTCTCTCAGAAAGTGTTTTTCAGAATTATGTATGTTCAATAATTAGAATGATACATTCTTAAATCTTGTGAATTATTCGTTGAATAAAAGAAATAGTTAATTATAAATTTTTATAGTCATCAAGTTATGACTTATTATAATATTATGACCTATTAAGTAAATAATGTAATATTTTGAATTATAATGTAAAACGTCTTAAATCGATAGATATGTACGTATAGATGGAGCACGAAAGCAAAATTTATAAACGAATATTTAATGTCATCGGAAAAAACTGCGACGTTTTTTATATGTTAGGTACTTAAGTAATTGAATAACATAAGTATTATAATACGAGTATCATTAAAATGTTTTTTTTCGGACTTTTGCCGCCCTATGAATCCTGCCGCCTGAATAATTCACACACCAGCTAACACCTTGTGTACGATTCAATAGAGTGAGTGAAATTGTGTCATGTCATACACTAGATTGGTGTGAATGGCATGATACTTTCATAACTGATCTCAAAATAGATATTGTGGGGTACTGGAGCTGAACCTGATATATATAAATGCACATTGTAATCACTTAAGTTTAATTAACTGTCAATTCTTGGTGGATGGTATGTGCTATAACTAATTGCACATAAATCCCTTAAGTGCATCACGTAGCATAGATACAATATGCTACAGATTGTATTTTAATTTTGAACTTTTAATGACATCTATTTTTTCAGAACTATGTTCTGTTAGCGAGTTAATCCATGATTAATGATATTTTTTTAATACTTAATACATTTTAAAAACTAACATAATGACATATTATGATACTGGACCAGAATTACGTTAGTTTTAATTTGACATATTGTGTGAACTTTGGATTATAGAAGTTTTTGTCGGAATAAACAATTGTTGTTTTCGTTATTATAATACCAATTTCAGCAAAAAAAAAATATTAACATTATCATACCCACTTTCATAATTATTATAATAATGTATATTTTCACGAAATATATGTTGAAGACTTGTAATGCACACTGTATCACATATTAAACGATTTTTTTTTTTTTTTAATTAAAATGATATTTTTGATATTTGCACCCACGGTGGCCGCGAGGCTTAAGCGTTGGACTATAACGACGTGGGTCCCAGGTTCGAATTCTGGGTCTGGCAAGTACACATATTGTTTTTTAATTTGTATCTGTCAGGGTATAGACCTAATAGGTTGAGCAAGTGGCTGACATCCATTTCTCGTAAAAACCAAAATCTGTTAATACAAACCTTCTACTCTGTGGAGGCTCATATTATGATCCTATTAGGATCGGATATGGTCGAAAGAAAAGAAGAAGATATTTGTAATGTTTTTTTTTTAATTATTTTTCCCATTGTTAAAATACCTATTGGAATGACAAAATATGTATAACTAAAAATAAAAAAAACAAGCATTACAAGGACCGGTTTCTGTCACTTCAATAAAACATTCACAATTAATACAAAATATCCATTCGTATATAAGTCATTGGTACTAATAAATTTTAAGGAATAATTATTTTATTGAATACAAAGACACTTTTAATAGTTAATAATAAATGTTTTTTTACAAGCCAAGGTAAAAGTTAAATGGTAAATAGTCGCATAGTAAGGAGTCTTTATTACAGCTTTATGCATATGCTTAGTACGACATTACGTTTTATGTGTTTTCATATATTATGATTTAGAAGCATGGACTATAAACGAGGCATAAAGCAAACATATATTAATAGTCTTTTGAGTTTTGGTTTTATGTTTTGTATGTATGCTTAAAATGGTTACCTACATGTAAATTGTACGTAAACATTTCACCATGCTGTTACGTCCCCAAAAAGCGAGTTAGTTTAAGTAAAATAGATTATCACTTTCACTAGTTACTTTTAGGTTTTGCAATTACAATTTTAAATAGTCTTTTTACGTGTAAACGTATTATTTACTATTTTATTATTATACAGAGGACTATGGAAATATGACTCTGTTAAAGTCTCTTTTGTTTTGTCAAGAATAGCGAAAAGAGAGCAGAAAACTTCACAGGAGATATCAAATTGAAAGAGAATTACAGTAATACAGATATTACAACTGACAGAGAGACAATTTACAATACAAGTGGTACAATGGTTGACAGAGAACTAACAAATTAATTACGTGTGCAATGGTACATATATTGAATGAAATAATATTCTAGAAACTTCTAATTATAAACACAAATAATATTATATTATTGTTTGTGGTTTTCTGGAAACAATTAGATCAATATTTTAATTAACAATATTATTGATATCAGAGAGGATGCTGTGGTTATCAGAGGAAGTTGCGGTTTCTCTAATTAGAATCTGTTATCTGCTTATTGATCTTATGCATGACAGTGCCACAGTTTGCTCTACAACAAGTGCAATGTTAACAAAACACGTAATAGAAAGCATCAACAATAAACACATTAATCCCTCTCAACTGTGCATATGAGTGGAAATAGTTTCACTATAACATCTTGATTTTTATATGTTACTAGAATGAAGAAGATAAGATTTAAAAAAAGTGATACTCCTCGCACATATATAATTGAAAATTGATTGAAATAGAGGAGCTATTGCAACTAGCATTTTTTGATAGATTCAGGATCATCTACAAAATGGCATCACACGATTTTTGATGTTTTTAACACCTCCCCCCTCTACATTGACACAAAATATTTAAATGACAATACATTTTATGCTTCCCTTCCTACTTCGTTGAAAATAATCAATTTCAATGTAATGTTCTTTTGAAATATTTACATTTTGTTGGTTTTATGATGTCACATTTTATACAACCCTTCCCCTAACTATATCATAAAACATCACATTATAATATACCACCTCAACAGTCACGCGGAAGAAAAATAAGAAGTTATAATGAATAAAATATTGAATGAATAATATATTTTACGTATTGAAATGCTACAAGGCCTAAAATATCCGCGAGACCACTACACATATTAATCCTCGCACCAAAGCAATAAATCCAAAAACCATCATCCGGCTCGGCAGCATCCGGTTCTAAAAACTTGGGAGGGTTTTCCTACTGTCATCCGTATGCAAGGATAATGTTTAATTCCGTATTAATATATTAGGAACAAATTCAGTGGTGTCCTACGTAGTATTGTAGGGTTTATTAAACGTTTATTTAATTTCCAAGAGATGGCTCCATAATTCATGAAGTACAATGACTACTCTCAAGTTTAGTGGCAGTCCTCATAGACTTATGTAAAAAATTTAGTCAGATTCTACCCACAGTTAACATTTTGAATAGCCACCTGAATCGTACACTTTCGCATTTGCTGCAGAAGTCAAGTTGGATGAGGGAATGGGACGACTGGACTCCGGATAATTGGACGCCGCACTGTCGTAGACACGTATACAGAACGTAGACGAGGTATTTTAATCAGTTTCTATCTACTACTTAGTAGTATTAATTCATTTTACCTTAACATAATGTATTCTTTATTACGGATTGAGAATTACCATGCCTAAGTCTCTATATAAAATAAAAAACTCTTTTTCCTTTAGAATTTAAACATATGCACGATTAAATCATTATTTACGTCGGCATATTTACATTCTCACCAACTATTAAATCATAATATAATCATTTAAATATAAATAATAATATTACATATATTTTTATATGTACGTATAAGTACCTAACGTCTATTTATTTTCGAATTCCGTGGCGTCCAGTTGTCCGGTGCCAAATCGTCCTAGACCCTTTGGATAAAGCTCACAAGGACAGATAAATAAGTTGAAACGTGGCTAACATCGAAGACGAATCGCATATCAGACAAAAAATATATCGAATATAATAGTCTTAGCTGTCAATGTATATCATTAATAATTAGTTGACACTGTCAATGTCTTAACCAGGGATTCCAAAACTTTTCTATGTTATGCAACTCTATGAAATATATTATTATTAATATACGTAACCCCATACAAAACCAAAATTACATTAAATTTGAAGTTTGATAAGTCAATGTTTTTTTTTTAAATTTTTTAACAACCGAATGAAATCACCCATTAGTCCATATAGATTGTCTGTGGATAGATTTTGTTGATATAATTGACCAAAAGTAATTAAATTCAGATTCACAAACGTATGGCGACATAATTATACGGAGTTTTTCCACTAAATCTTAGGAATATATTATCAAGTGATGAACATCAAAACTCTTTAAAAAATTGAGCTCTATTTTTAACGTACCTAATTTGTTTTAATACAGAATATTATTTACTCAGATAATATTGAACATACATAATTTTGAAAACACTTCTGAAAAAATGTATTATAACCAATAGAAAAAATCTTTTTGTAAAAAGTAAGACACCCCGCAGGAATCGAACCTGCATCTCTCGGGTATCGCACCCACGCACATATACTAATATGCTAAAGAAGTCATACTTAATTGCGACAAATTTTAACTAAATGGCTTTTTAATACCCACTGAAGCGCTTTCCGAATTGAGCTACTATTGTCGGTCGGTTTTGTATTTTAAATCAAAGTAGGTATTATTTTAATTACTAACCGACGTCAGGGATTACTCCAAGATTTTTTGTTGTAACTTACCTGAACTTGCTAATAATTTTTAATCAACTATTTTTTTTATTCAACCAATAATTAGAATATTACATTCTTAAATCTTGTGAATTATTCGTTGAATAAAAAATTTGTAATTAATATAATATTCTTTATTGAACGTACGCTTTTTGTCAGTCGCTCATTGTCAAAAATAATATAATATGCTATTTAAGGAAAAGTATATCCTGAGTAGCCGCAAACAAAAATGTCTATGACGTCACTGTGTGACCCAAATTTTCATGAAAATCTATCTTGCCTTGATGTTATGAAAATGAAACACAGAATGTCATGAAACTTTATGCATATAAAATATAATATTCCCCACTATTACCCCATACATTTGATATTACTCAAAAGTTTTTGGTTTTCGTCAGCAATAATGTTTTGCAAGTACCGCTCAGCGCTCGGTATGGAAAATTTCACAAATAATAATATTTATACAATAAAATACACACTCATGAATATCTTTGCATGCTCATTAATTTCATTTTCAACTACCTACCTACTTCCCTGATTACTGATAAACTTAGAATTTTAAGACCGGTTAACAACAAAGGTTATTATTATTTTCTCACTGTTATTTCTTGGTTGAAAGATTTGGTATGAAGAAATAACAAATACTTGATTATGTTAAATATTATATTATATTGTATTTTTTATTAATTTACTATTTTAATACCACTTTCATTCTTTCCGATAGATAGTAACTTAATACAGAAGTCAATAGTTTTTCGATTTTTTTTTGTTGTTATTAATATCTACCTCCCTTGGATGAACAAATAATAGGTATTATGTTTGCTCATTTAAATACATTCTTTATTTCGAAAACACATAAAATGACACATAGCGGTGAAAACAATATCAATACGACAGTAGCGAAGGGTGGAGGTATACTGTTAAGATCCGCCATGAATAATGCAAATTAAACTTTGTTAGTCATAAGTGTTTTTATTGAATTAAGACTACAATTTACAGATGGAACAATTAAGCCCTGTCTAAACCAAACCACAATAGTTTTGGTATATTTTGGGCGATACGACAAATTATGCACACTTTTTCATTCATAATTATTTGTTTTAGAAGAATACATATTATTACACATATTGTGGGTTAATTTTTTAAATTCATTAAGCCCTGCTTAACCAAACTATAATAGATAAAAAATATTATTCTATCTATCGTCTATCTATGTATGATTTAATTGCATATAAATATAGTATTTTTTGACTATTATGGCTTGGTTTTCTCAGGGTTTAATTGAATTTAAAAAACTGAGCAACACCATCTGTTAATTGTGGTCTTATATCAATGAAAACAAATACGTATACCTAACTGACAAAGTTTAGTGTGCCTACGTCCACCCTTCGCCACTGCAATACGATGTTTTTCCAATTTAAATGCATGAATATCTGTGATTTTAATGATTAAGAACCCAATATATTGGTGGAAAACTTTAATAATGTATTCTTTGTTCTTTTCCTACGTGAATTTGGTATCTAATGTAGTTCGCGACTACGTACGTTTTTTTAGCACAACGACAAACATGTTGGCTACATCTGCTTCACAACGTTGTTTTTTATACTAAAATATCATTGAAATACAATAAATGAATATTATTATACGACTACGTTTGCAACCGCATTTGAGTAAGCCGGCTCTCACATCTAAACTCGCCTCGTATGTCGCACAGCCATAAATCAAACCTTCCAAAAACGTCGTCCCGGTGTCGCATATGAAGGCCGCGCTCGTAACGTATAGATATTTGGATGCGGTGATCGGTGACACGGTATAGTAATGACCAATTCGTAGGTGTTTGTATGCGTCCTGGCGTCTTCGACTCGCAGCCCGAGAAGTGTGCAACTTGTCGATTGTAACAGTAGATGTTTTTTTCAAACTAAAAAGTCGCATTCGACCAATCTGCGGAGCTCCATTTGGCAACGTGTTTTGTGAATAACGATGATGTCACATCGACGTATTCGACACGTTGCAGGCGAGACGAGTTTTGATGTGAGAGCCGGCAAATGGCAGTATGCTCAGTTAAAAAGCTTTTTACGAATCTCGTGTCGGCCTCAAATACAAAATGTTGTCTTTCAATTTATGTTTGATCAAATTCCTTACAAATGATAGCTCATAAACCCTAACTCTATGGATATGATTCAATTTGAAGTAGTAATATTATATAAGCCTCAAACAATGCTTTGTTATCGTTATACCTAGATACGTAGAACGAGAGTGCATAGTTTTCCTTTGAAAAGTGAATCAGAATTTTCCGAGTGCGCTACCGGAAACGTGATTAGAATTTCTATTAATGCCTCGTGCCTGAAAATATTGTTCAATATTCCTGGAAAATTTACTGTCTCTTTTATTTAAATTTAAATTAATGTGAGCCGGACATATTATTTCGCAGAACACTAAGTTTCAGCCATTGTATGTAAATTATTATGGAAAATAGCATGCTGAATTGAAAATTGATTACCACTTACATGATTAAATGAAAATAGTAAATATTCGTATGTCTTCTTTGTCATTGTCTTTATATAATATGAATATAAGGTCTACTCAGCATCACTTTAGAGAATTAGCTGTCTCTATGTTATTCTTTTGGCAGCCTAAAGAGTTCTCAGTCCTTTGATGGTGGTCCTCTGCCTTTTATCATCATATCATTTGTCTCATTACTGAGGATTGTGTTTATCAAAATTATTACAGTAGTTACTAGAGATGGAAAAACTGGTCGATTTTAAAGACAACTTTTTTTAGATTTTGAAGACTATACTTACTGCCAGTATAAAAAACTTGTTCCAAAATACTTACTAGTATTTGGGATATTATATAGAGCGTTTGGCGTGCAAAGCTGTATCAATGCATTTTAGAAGCCATTTTTACACAAATTGTTTATATAATTATTATCCATTTACACAATCACGGATAAAATTTGAATTTAGTTTATAAGTTCCAATTATTACACTAAAAAATCGTGGAACTCGATGTGAGGATACCAGGTAGACGCGTAAATACTTATCAGTCTCATACTGAACTGGAACTAAAACTAATTCCATATTATTACTATAAAACGAAATTGTCACCATTTCTGCCCTTCACTATACCAACTTTACAACTGGGGAGATAAGGGGAGCAATGGCGCCAATGACAGTTGAGTATATCACGGCTCGATATCCGTGTATTATGCTATCTCGCTCGCGCGCATTTAATGCCAATGCTATTGAAAGACGTCTACCAACTAGCGTGTCGCGGCGATGATCTCACCCCATGCGTTCGAACAAGTTTCTTGAAACAAGTTTATTGGGCCAAACGTACTGAGTACGGGAGTATGGGTAGTAGCATGCTGAGACTTGAATACACAAACTGGTGACAGTATTTTTAACTCATCTCTAGTCGTTACCAACAATTTCATTCCGTCTGGAGTATTCCTGAGCTAATTCAGTTGATCCGCCTGAAAGACAGCCGTCATCGCGATCAAGTTTTTGACGTCACCAGAGAACATCCCCCTTTTTAGACTACTCAGGTTTTTCCTAACAATGCGACTGATACATTGAAGTCTGCATCACCTGCAAACAGCCGAGAGTCATTATTTATGGCAAACTCACCATTATAGAAACCCTGGACAGCAGAAGGCAATTGATGTCTTTATTGTCTAATATTGTCTTGATGCCGAATTCTTCGTTTTCTCGACTTAATCTTATAATAAATCTTAAACGTGTATATTAGGTCTAGGACGATTTGGCACCGCGAATTGGCCTCCGGAGATTGGCCTCCGGTAATTGGCCGCCGGTAAAATCGGACGCCGGCCCAATTGGACGCCGAAATTGAGAATAATTATTATGCCTAACAATTAGATTATAGGAAGTTTTTCGCTGTTAGAATTAAATACATTTTACAAATCAACCAATATTTGCATGAATTTATAATTATTACAACAAATATTTGATTCTTTCAGCGTCTTCTTGGTTTAAAACAGTAAAATTTAAATGTGTGTATTAAAATAAATAAAAGAAGTGCCTTTAATGTAATATTATGAAATTCCTAATAAGAAGTATATTGTACTTTTAATGCATCAGTGGTTTGATTAATTAACATGTAAATATAATTGATATACAATTAATTTAATTTGTAAGGTAGGTATGTATCTAGGTATAATTTTACAATAATATCGGTATACTATATTTTTATTGGTGATAACCTGATAACAGTGTTAACTATCAATTTATCGTAGAAAGCATGGCCCCCACATCCTGAAGCGGGCCCCAAGGGTAGAATCTTTGTCGCCCCTCTCCCCCTACCTATTGCCAAGGTTAAAGGCAGTGTGACGCTCTATAGTAGCGTTTTATAAATGGCGTCCACGTTAAAATTAAGGGTATTTATTTAGTGTATTTTTAATAAGTAAGTACTTACATCCACTTGAATTATGGAGTTATCAAGTACTTAATCAAATAAAAATTACATCGCACCACCACATTTTTTAAAATATAACTATTATTAAAGAAAAATGCGGCCGCAGGCGACTTTTTTCACTATTAGAGCAAATTTTGTGATGTGTGTTTATCTCACTTATTTGGTTGACTCGCCACGCCGGGCCCCCCATGAGCCCAGGCCCTCAGGTTAGAGTCCTGTCAGCCCCCCCTTGTTGGGGGCCATGGTGGAAAGACATTGTTTTAAATTCAATAAAACTCAATGGACAGAGCACAAGTCGAGCCAGTTAATCACCCAGAAACTCTAGATAAAGGGATGTCTCGAGTCAATATGTCTAAGACATGTTCTGCAGTTTTTTTCGAGATTTTATAGTCATATTAGCCTCCAAGGAAAGCGAAGCAGATGAAGAGCGTCGGCGCGATAGAATCTAGAGCAACCAAGTGAAATATGTAGCTTACTGGGGGCAGCGTTCAGCAGCTCTACCTACATTTATAGTTAGTCAGCATTGCAGATTAAAAACAATCCTTTTACTAAACTTACTCTGAAATTTTGTATTATTCTCTTTTCTACGTTTAATTGCAGCCTTTTAGAATGTTGTGCTAACTCTAAGCAGTGCATGTCCTGCAAGATCCCACGGGACGTCACTGCTTATAACCAAAACTGATGACTTATATCTCCTCACCGTGTAGGCATAGCACATATAATAATCGTACCACTCTGCATTAAATGAATGACACACTTTTTTAATGTAGATTTTGTTATTAAAACAAAACATTAGCAATAATTATTATTATCAGCATTTCCTCAATCATAACTATATCAGTAGTGTTTATTTTGATTGATAATTACGACAATATATATGGTAATATATACACTGCAATAATATAAATAAGAAGGACAATCTTTGAATCTACACTCAACTCATCGAGTCCGTCAACAGACGTACTGCTATTGTCACGAATTCTTCACTCGACATAGTTCATCCGTTATTCCACTCGAATCAAGTATCTCAGTGCATTTTTTATAATTAATCAATTGATCATATCAATCTTATCACTACATCATTATCTCGTGATTACAGTGGCGAAGGCTCCATACTAAGCGATTATTTAAAGCTTACCTTCTATTTTCAAGTATTTAATTTAAATAAATAAATATCTATATTGTAGGTTATAATAAAAATATTGATTGTCATCTATCGTCATTATTTATAAGTAGAGCGTTTAATTTAGTCAAGTTTCGAATCAAAAATAAATGACGGAACGTCACAACGTGAGTGCTATTTTTAGAATTATTTCAACGATAATCCAAGCCGAATTTTCTACCGCAATTCAGTTGCCAACTTCATGCATGTCTGCGTTTTTGTTCCCGACTCGGAAGCGTAAACAGACAAGCTTATGATCTATGTTGATTTGTTTATTGTCTATGCGTATCTTTAAAAGCAAATAATAAATAATAAGGATGATTAAAAAAAATAATAACTATTGTGTTCGATCACATATAATTTATAAATTGTTATTAAAAATAAATATTGTATTAATTCGCGATTATTATTTAGGTTACTTCAGTCATAGACAAACATAACATGCTATTCACAGTTCATGTCATTTTGACATTTCAAAGCGGTGATAAAGGTTTATTTTATAATACAAAATTCAATGTGTTACTGTGTTTTGAATGTGTATAAATTATCTCATATTGTATCGAAATCATTCGCCAGTGCTTTAAATATATAAGTATTTATTAAATCGTATAGTGTCCCGATAGAAAATGTGCGAACGATTGCATTTAAAAAAAATCATTCCCGAGATTGACGTTTCTTCAAAAATTAAAAATTATCAAAGCTTGACCTTCCAAGGGTTCATTTAGATTTGAATACAGCAAAAAAACTTATATTAGACATTTTCACAACAATTTATATGATAAATATTTGTTTTTAACTGGCAGTTATACATTAAACAAACTTTTTTGTTGGCGATGCGTATTGTTTGGTAAAGAAAAGTATGCGTGGAATTCTACTGCCATAAGTGATTTAAATAATTTGACAAATTCAGCGGTGAAACCTATGACCAGTGTATCGTTGTCATTAGTGTGCACCTATTCATCAGTAGTAATATCGTAAGTATTATCTTCTTATTTCTGTAAGTTACCTGACAAGTGTGGTCTTTTTCTCTGATCTCCACAGCTTACCTCTTTCCAAAAGTCACCCTTCGCCACTGCGAGATTATAATCTCACGTCATCATCCTTATTATTGTATTAACCAATAATCCTTCATCTAGGTACCTCCAAAGACTTAGTCGTAATACAAACATAACAGAAATGATGATAATTATCTATAATCAATCTACTACATATTAAACTGAAAATGACGTAATCAAAAAATCTGTATTTTACTAGAGATTCTGTCATACACGGTCACTGATTTTTAGAACCGGAACGCATTTTAGTGCGACATTCAAAAAAAATATCTCGTAAATAAGTAAGTTGTCTGATAAGTTTTAATAAAATTTTTATTTCCTCGTTGATTTGACGCCCCTTAAAATGTGCCACCTCAACGAGTGCATGATTTATCTACCCCTGCGGGAGGGTTGTCGCTAAACATTATGGCAATGTTAATAATAAACAAATTATTATATGCTAATTTTAATGAACTTTGAAAAAGTTTTCAGCGAACAAGGTGAGGAATATCATTATGACATTCATATACCAAGTGCGTACTACTGGATAATATTATAAAAAGATAGTTTATTTTTTAATGTCTTTAACAAGTTTTTTTTGGTTTTGCCATACTGTCATACTGCAACTGATAACTATCCGACAACAAGAAATAGGCAAAAGTGTAATAATCAAATTTTTTCACCATGTGATTTATGCAATTGTTTGTTTGAAACTAAATCCTGCAATCTAGACTTTGTGGTGTGAATACGCAAAACAGATAATGGTTGTCTGTTAATATTATGATCTTAAGTTTGATTTATTAATGCTCATTGTAGAAAATGATTTTTCACAAATATAGGTAATAAAGAAGCCATTTTGATGAGCATGTTTAACTATATTTGGATATAGATTCCTTAAGGCTATACTTCAGCTGAGGCATGCAACATGCGTCCATTTAATGTTATAATTATTATTATATTAGTAATAATATTAATATATTCATTGACATGTTTTCTTTTTCGAGTAAATGCGTAACGTTTTTTAGTCATCTTTACACGATTTCAGAATATATTCCTCCGACGCCATCACAAAACAAATTGACGTGCTCCCAGCTCGACTATCGCTCTCCGATTGGCAGCGAGTGCGAAATTACGTTCCACCTATTGTTGAAAATTATTTGCCGTTTTACTGATGTATGCTCTGTAGAGAAAGTGAAAGTCCTTTTAGTGCAGGATCCCATAGACTTTTCGTATACATAATATGCGGAACGCATTCTGACAATTGGAATAGGTTTTGGGGGTCACAAAGATATATAAAGTCGATGTTGCCAGGCGATATTAGTGGTAAATTTTTTTTTATTGAGGTTTTAATTTTTTCCTTATAACCCACCAAAAATTGTTCTGAGTTCTTCAATAAAACCATGACCAAATTAGGGATTGATTGAAAATGCAATAATTGTTTTTACAAACAATACTTACACATTTGCACAATGATATTCGTGTCAAAGCCGATTTCTTATAACTACGTGATAATGTACGGCAGTCAGAATTACATTTGCATGGTTTAACCAAATAATTTGGCAGAGGTTCATTCGTCATTTGTCTTGGATACAAATTATTTTCTCATAATTGTTAGAAGGTGTAGGAAATCAATAGGCTCAATAGTGGATCAGATGAGCTTTTCCATAAATAAACTTGTGCTGAAGCCCTTAAACAGTGTAAATGCTTATAAAATCTAAGCCTTGGAGATTGTCCCTTAGTGTATGTAGTAGGTATGTGGTGGATTAATTGCAAAGATTTTTTTGTGAGCCCTCAAAATAAATTACAGCTTGTTAAATGTATTTGCAAAAATGCTCCCACATTTGCAAAAATCAACGGAAAAAGTGAGCTTGACGTTGCGGTGGATTTGACGACCCCTCACAATGGTTTAAATTGCAGGGATCAATTTTCACTGACGCCATTGATTTGAAATCAAAATCATTTAGAAGCAGACTCTGGAGTCTAGAATGTTCTGTCGTATATTTCATGCTGTAAAAATGCAAAATTTGGAGATTATCACAGTCCCGATACAGATGTTTTAATTTTAGGCATTAATTTCTGGAATAAACTTGCAACGATTGGTTGCCATGGATTATGGTTTGAGGGATCTCAGAAGAAATCCCATGTTTTAGAATGCCATTTGCCATCTGAATCTCTTGGCGAAAATATTTGTAATATTATACCAGCATTACATACTTTAACCGGCTGCGACACGACTAGTCGCATACAAAGAAACAAGCTTTAACCATCTCGTCAATGAGTATTGTTCAGGATGCACTTTCAGCTTTAGGAAATGGTTTGTTGGAGACCACAGCAGTTTCAAGACCTGGAAAAAGTTTGCACTTACTTATTATGTAAACAAAAAACAACAGCGAATGAGCTTCGGCATAAATTTATTTCCCAAAATATTGGATTTAGTTTAAATTTGTCAAGAGTGATATGTATGTACATATGATTCATTGTATTTACACTGTTTAAAGGCTTCAGCATAAGTTTATTTATGGAAAAACTCATCTGTTCCACTATTTGAGCCTCTTGATGTCCTACAACTTGACTATGAGTTACGAGAAAATAATTCGTATCCAAGACAAATGACGAATGAACCTCTACCAAATTATTTAGTTAAACCATGCAAATGTAATTCTAACTGCCGTACATTATCACGTTGTTATAAGAAATTGGAATTGACATGTATATCATTGTGCAAATGTGTAAGTAGTGTTTGTAAAAACTGTGATCATGATACTTAAAGGAGTTTGAACACTTGACTTGTTGTTTCTTTTTTTTTTAATAAATGTGTACTTAGTGTGGTTAGTGGTTATCGTTATTTAATTTATTCACCTACCTATATATTATGCAACCTACACCGTTTCTGGATTAACCATAATACTAAAACTAATGTCATATGCATATATATATAGTAAAGAAACCAATCTGGGTGATTCTATACAAAAATGCTACTATATAAAATAATTTAAGCCAAGGAGGATCCTAAGAATCGATAATTTTGAACACATTGCACTACCCGCTATTTTTATTTTTTCAAACGGGAAGAACCGTTCTACGACCATGCCGATGGCATGGTACAATTATTGCATTGTCAATCAATCCTTGATTCCGTCTTGGTTTTATTGAAGAATTTTTGGTGGGTTATAAGAAAAAAAAATTAAAACCTCAATAAAAAAAAATTGACCACTAATATCGCCTGGCAACATCGACATTATCTTGGTGACCCCTAAAACCTATTCCAATTGTCAGAATGCGTTCCGCATATTATGTATACGACAAGTCTATGGGATCCTGCACTATTTGTAGAATTCAATTAAATTCTTATCACGTTAAGATGCTTTTGCTTCCACGTTCTCTTGCGAATCTATTAATTCAAACTGCATACACAAATATCAAAGTGTCTGACCATTTTATTCTTGCCACAGAATATTTAATTTTAAATGTATTTTTTAACATTCTACATGAAAAATACAAAAATAATACAGATTTAACATAAATCTCGCGGGACACACTTTGTGAACCCCTGCATTAGACAAATGCCAAACTAGTATGATGATGATAACTACAAGATAGCGTTTCTCAAGATATGAAATGTACACCCAGCAACTTAGGCAGTGCTATTTATAAACATTAACCCATATACCTCCATATTGTAAAAGTGTGTCAATCGATCGATAGCTATTCAGTTAAGTAAGTACCTAAGCAATAAAATAAGGTGTCATGTCCCATAATCGAGTTACCTGCAGGGTCTATCCAAAAGCCCAGTCGATTATCTTTAATTGCCGACATGCGGAAACGTTAAAAAATAATATTTTACCATGACTTGTCACTTTGTATGTAAAATATTTGCACAGATATTTTTACCACACAATGTGTTAAAATATAGGTAGATTGTTGAAGTTTGAACTTTTTCATGGTATCATCATAGTGACGACAGCTTAGACATGGTGTTACACGAAGCATCTAGTATCTATTCTATACACAAGACTGCTATCGGCCGCTATCGACCGCTATCGGTAGCTATCGAGGGTAGTTTCATCATATTTTTGTATCTAAGTATTTAGCACTTATTGAAACAATTACAATAAGCTAGTTGCAATTGTTACAATAAGTGCTATGTTTTAACAGCATCTCTCTTGGTTGTGCTAAATTCTAGAGCGAGATAGACAGTTTTCACAGTTTAGATGGCTAACTTATTGTAATAATTATAATACTTCGATACAAACATATGAGAAACTACCCTCGATAGCTGCCGATAGCAGTCTTGTGTATAGAATAGATACGCTGGAGATCGTTTTGTGGGAAATTATGACAATCTTAAAAATATGCTTATTTTACACAATGTTAGTGTCAAAAACCAATCAAATCATAACATAATGAATCAACGTGTAAAAAATCCTGGCATTACCGAAAAAAAAATATTAGAGGGCTTCTAAGCCTGTCAATGCTTTGGATCTCCACGTACCTAAAACTATCACTATTGGATGGAACATAATATAGTATGTATAAACCATGTCGCACAACTAAATTCGTTTCGACTGCAACACGTCGAATATGTCGATGTATATTTTTGTTGTTATTACTTCACAAGAGAGGGCTGACAGGGGCCAACTAGTCTGGTGGCCTGGGCTCAAGAGGGGCCCGGCGTGGCGACTCGACCAGATAAGTGAGATAAATACACATCACGAATTTGCTCTAATAGTATAAAGTCACCTGCGGCGCTAAGTTACTCAAATAAAGTTAAGATTTTTAAATATGTAATTGTGCAATGCCATTTTTAACTGTATAATATTAATACTCGACAACTCCATAATTCCAATGAATTAACAAAAGTTGCCAAAAATACAGTTTAATTTTCGCCATTTAGAAAACGCTACTGTAGAGCGTCGTGGCGCCTTTATTTTTATCGATAGATTCCACTAGACATTTTCTTATATCGATAGATTCCAATAGATTCCACTAGATATTTTTTTTATATTGATAGATTCCAATAGATTCCACTTACGTAAGGGTGAATTTAGGTGGACGTTGTTTTATAGGTTTTTAAGATAGGGTCTATCAATAGTTCATTCTCTGTGCTTCCATTTATTTTTACTTTTATTTTTGTTATTTTATTTTCTTATTATTATTATTATTATTAAATCACATTTCTCTGTATTTAAAAAAAATGTTAACACTTATTTTATGTCGTGAACGCTTTGAATTTATAATTTGTTATGTTCGTTTATGTAAAGGAAATTTGAATTTGAAATAGGTAAAGGGCCACCAAAGATCCTAGCCTGGGATTCCGCTTCAGGATGTGGGGGCCATGACTACTGCACATAGCTGGAATGCGGCATTTTATTTTGAAAAAATAAATAGTGTCACAAGCAACAAATTTCACTCGACATGGAGGGCAGTTATAATATCAAAACGTCGCATCAGCACATGTGCAGAAGCTGCTTTTTCATTCGTTTCGGCTAGCCGCGTGACGTTTCTGTCCCGGCATGTCCTCGCTTGTGCGCACGGAAGGCAGTAGTAACATGGCGCTCAATTTGATTTATGACCATATCCTAATCGAAACGATTTACAATGTGCGACCGGGCTAAAGAATGAACAGTACATCAGCGTCGAAGCTCTTGATGTCGAAAAATGCTACTCGTTTTCTTCACTTTTATCTCTTCTCGTAATCTACTGCTTTTATGCATTTGTGACATCCACAATATAAATAATTAATAATAAAATACAGTAAGGAATGAATTACATAAACATTGAGACAAAATATCATGGGATTTCTGAGACTGCATAAGGGTAGCTGCACTTTGTCAAGAGACTTTACTAGGTGGGAAACATAAAGAATAATCAGTGCATCAGTGACGTCCCTAGACAAAATGCCGCCCCTAGGCCGCGCCAAAATGCCATCCCATTTTTTATAAAGTTTTTTATCATCTTTCCATGACATATATACCACTAAATACCATCTCTACTTCAATAAACAATATTGCGGGTCCACGGTTTTCAGATACATTTAAATATACACCTGACAACTTTCAAAACTCGCGTGTGACTTGCAAAAATATTTGGATAAATTAATTAGCTAACTATGTTCCTAGATACCTATAATTCAAATATAATTCTCAAACCTGTACGTGTCATTGCTGGTCATCAAGGATGTGACGTCCAAGGACAACGGAAATAAACTAGACATCGCAAACCCGACAAAAAAAATACAATCCTGTTGAACATTCTATGTTAATTAATCGGTACATTTTGCTTTCAACCAGTGAGCTGAATTTTTTAATGGAGAGATATTTTTGTGATTACTAAGTTTAGCTACCTATTTCTATATATATACCTAATGATTTTTCTCGATTTGCCACCCTTCGAGTAACTTCCGCCCCCAAGCGACCCCCACGGGACGTCACTGCAGTGCATCATCGACAAAATCAGAGGCACGAGGATACGCCAGGAAACAGCGATTCCGATGGCTGCACGACAATTAGTCTGTATAACTGGAGTTTAAGGACGAGGAAGATGGTGAAGAGTAATGGTGAAGGTGGTCGAGCTGTAGTGCCATTAACATTAATAATTTAGCATCCCCTCATGATCTTCACCATCTGTCTCTATCTGAAGTAGCTTGACTCCAAATCGGTACCCCAAGCTTCGGGTTACATTCGATCCGGTTGAGGTAAAATAACCAAGTAAATGAATTCTTGACGACTTGCAGATGGTAAGAAAAGTTGGAGAATATTGATTCAGAATTCCACAGTACCCATTAAAGGTGGGAAAACTGGTCGATTTTGAAGACTAAGTATACTTACTACCAGTATAAAAAAATACTTAGTATCGAAACTTGTTCCAAAATACTTACTAGTATTTGAAATACTATATAGAGCGTTTGGCGTGCGTATGCGACATAAGTCTCATACTAAACTGGAACTAAAACTTAACTCCATATTAGTAGGTATTTGAATTATCGGCTTCATATAATCGTTAAAAATACACTGAGCTGGTAAATTTTAAACACATTTTAAATTTTTGAGTTGTTTTTATGTTATGTTATAATAATATTCTTGTTAACATAAAATGAATAACAATGATTTTTTTATTGTAAACTACGTCACCTCAGTCACCTCACCACATTTATGTGGGAATAATATGCTGCTACAGAAAATTTATGACCTATTGTTCATACATAAGATGATGTCATTCGCATGCATAGACTAATAAATTAAAATATAATTGTATTGAAGTGCTATCTCGCTCGCGCGCATATAATGTCAATAGTATTGAAAGTCTACCAACTAGCCAGCGAAACTCGCGATGATAGTATCATCACAAGTTTTTTGGAACAAGTTTATTGGGCCACACGTACTGAGTATGGGTAGTTTCATCCGATAGTTGAGTACACAAACTGGTGACAGTATTTCCAACTCACCTCTAGTACCCATTACGGAACGATTACTGATCCTCAGTCCTCCACAAAGAAAGAAGAGCCTTTTGCACTCTACCGGATTAAATATTTTTCGGTGCATATGTAGGTATTGTTATATTAAAAAAATCAGGACCTCTATGTCCTGAACATGTTACATCGTGGTAGTATTTTAGTGGCGCCACGTAGCGGTAGGCAGGTCATTTACTGATTCGATGCCACAAATAAATGGTAGAAAGATAATGCAACTTTTAATACTTAATAAATTTCGTGAGAAGAAGATTTCTATCGCCTGCGGTGCTGACAAATTATCAATTTAATATGCAAACGCCATTTATACCTACAAAATAAACTGATCGATATTATTCTAACAATTAATGTTTACTTGTATTTTTACATACTGATAATAATGAATCAGATACCATAGACATTATTTAATTAAGTGTTTAACCATCAGACTCTCTGACAGATGAATGACAAAATGGCTACATTTTATTTATGGAACATGAACATATTTTATATCGAACCAGGAAATTATATTTAAGTAGAGATTGCAATACCGGTATTTCAAAATCGGTATTCCAGTATTTATCAATACCGAAATACCGGTTTTAAAAATCCAAAATACCGGAATTTTTGATATTAAGAAAGCACACTCGTTTACGTTTTTGAAAATGAATTATTAGTTAAGTGCTGCTAAAATGCAAATATATTGAGTGAATCCAACAGAGGTGAAAAAATAATAAACACATTTCATCAAATATATTTATATGAGTGATTGTCGCGATGAATTATCATAATATTATTTCGAAATAGAAAACATCCGTAAAAATGTTCAATTCTTTCTTTTTTCTTTCGACCATATCCGATTCTAATAGGATCATATGGGCCTCCACAGAGTTATTCTATAATTCGCACCGTGAGTGTAAAACCAAGGCATCTGCAAAAGACATATTTTGGATATATTAGGGTTTGAAGTCTTCGTTTTGTTAGGAGAAATAGAGTGTCTAGAAAAACATAATATTTGGTTACATCTGCGTTATATTGCATGTTATTTCAGTTACTTGTCTTTTACATTATCAAGTTCACGACTTTTACAGTCGTTATGCATTTAATCTTGAAAAAATTGCAGATGCCTTGGTTTTACACTCACGGTGCGAATTATTAATGACTGTACAAGCGTTGAATTTAATAAGCTTTTACTGCAGACTTATTTGCACTTGATGAACTTTTGAGAGCTTTAGTTAAAATTATCAATATATTCAAATTATTTGTAAAAAATCACTAGTTCTACAATTATTATATTAGTTGTATATAATGATAATTATTATATTTTTTTAGAATTATTAATAACCATGTCCTTGCTTTTTCGTACAAGGTGGTTGTTAGTAATTTGAATAATCACAAACACCCAGGCTTTGAGAAAAACACATAAATATCGTGTCCTGACCGGGAATCGAACCCAGAACTATCGGGTGGAAGGCAAGCGCCTTACGCACTGCACCACGAGAGCCGCCGATAATTGTTATATTATAATTACATATTTTTAAATGTCAACATAATAAATAGGTAGGTATGAAAATTTTTGCTATAAAATAATATTTTAAAAAGATTTTAATAGCTATATTTATTAATAAGCACCTGCTTCTGTTTTTTTAATGTTTAAGAAATACCGGTATTCAATAAGAAATATCGAAAAACCGGTATTGAATTTTTCATTCGGTATTGCAATCCCTATATTTAAGACGTTCTATTGCAAAATATAAAAGGATTTCGCGATGCTAGTTGAATCGAACTAAGTATTTACATGAAGATACATCTATATTTACGATGTGGTATGACACGACATATTTACAGAAATTGGAGTGACAAAATAATTCGTACCTAATATTATCTGGGGTAACAAAATGTCACATTTACCAACATAAAATTATATAAGTATACGACACTCAGAGCCCTTATTAACAAGCAGAAATCCATTATTTTAGCCAATAAACAGTCCAATAATAATAATCATGATTGTTTGCAATAATAATTGTGTTAGAACATTATGATCGGACGCTGCGAAGACAGCGTGTGGTTAGCACCTACTTAACTTGCAGCGATCGACCATATTTTACAGTGTCCTACTAAGGTGGTTTTCATTGTTATTGCTGGAGTAACGGCGGATAATAACGTAACCATAATGTCTACGGCACCGGGATTGCTTTTCCGGTAATTGTACCGGTGCGAATTACCATTATGTTGTGCGGAAGATAGCTACCTACTGTATGAATAAATAACTATTAAAAATACCTATATAATATATAAAAATATTTAGGGTGATACCTTAGGTCTTAAGTTGTGATTATATTGAGATGCATGTCGCATACTATCACGCTATCACGGCGAAAAATTTAGTCTATGGTTTCGTCAATTAGCAGAATATTTTGAACGAACACGATCTCTGTAAATTCAATGATGGAATAATCTAGTAACGAGTCTCTGTAAATTCAATAATATTTTGAACGGAAAACGCAGACCATAGACAATAGACAACATTTTTATAGAAAATACATAATGCCAACCGCTGAAAACAAAAAACACGCAATTTTTACATGATTCGAAAATGTATAGGCATATAGAAAATGATAAAAAAAGTTCATTGAGTTATGCAGGTGTCGATGCAGTGCAGTACAACGTGAGGTGGCCTCATTGTTGTTCAGGTGATTTCGGCAGATTTTGCTAACTGACAATTTTCATTTAAAAAAGGTACAAAATATGCTACCGGACGGGAGCATCAGTCTGATAACATTTTAAACACAAATAAAAATGACATTACACACATTTCCTGTGCGGCGGCTTACTGAAACGTCACGTAATAGTACGCGACGTGCACCATAATATATTTCGCGCTTTAATGTCACTTTCGAATGGACGACAGAGACTAGGAGTTGGAATTTCATTACAAGTGAATCAGTGGTAATCAATTGAACTTTCACGAGCGGTAAGAACACTGCAAGTAGGATTTATTTAAATGATTACTCTATCTTTTGAAGTTTGATTTATACCCATATATTGTTAGTTGCCGATTCATTTTATTTTTTCACATAAATTAATAAAAATGAGAAAGATTGGGAAAAAACAATGCTTCGTACTTTTAACAAAGTAATTCCACCATGATCTCATACGTTTTACGGCAGTTTCATATTTGTCTGACTAATTAGATTTATGCAGCGGAATGGCCATACACCACGATTTGATTTACTATTTTAAATCTCGCTAACCCATTAATTAAGTCTTTACTATCAGAAACAGCAATCTCATATTAAATTCACATTATTATTTATATTACAATATTATTTACTATATTAAACTTATGTATTTTCAAGATTGAACGTACAAAACATTAACAATAAAAATAGATTATACTTGATTTATTGTTGACCGATTTTATCAATGTTTTTTGTAAATATAAAAAAAATATATTAACTATGTAATTAAAGTAATACCTACTTTGATTTAAAATACAAAAGCCGATCGCCAATAGTTGCTCATAGTATATTCTTAGGTTTCCACCGTGTCTCCTTCTTCCTTCTTTACTCGACGTTTCGGGCTCGTTGCAGAGGCCATTACCAAGAGATGATATGTTGTATGATGAAAATGTAGTGTAAGTATGTGAATGTAAACGTTGCTCTAAGAATATCAAAATAAATCCAATTAGCTAAGAGCAAACGTTGCTCAGTGTAATCTGTCAATCGTTACGACCAGGGATACCGACTCGAATATTAGATTTTGCTGATAGTGCCGGAAGCCATGACGTTTTTAACCGTAATCCATCATTCCTATTAATATGTTCAGGGTTTCTATGGATTTCAATGGCCTCCTTTACCAATCGTGCGAAATATCCTTTATTCCGACCCAATATCTTGGTTTCAAAGTCAAATTTGTGTCCTGTATCCATCGAGTGCTCGGCAATTGCCGACATCGTGTAATATATATGTCAGTATGCTCTCTCGTGTTCACTCACACGCTTCTTTACTGTTCTAGAAGTCTGGCCTTTATACTTTTTGGGCATCCACGACAGCTTAACTGGTATACACCTGCCGAGTCTAAAGGTTGTGAGTCCTTTACTGGTCTTAACATATTTCGGACCTTTGTCGATGTTGAGAATATTGTTTCGATTTCATGTTTCCGAAGTATCCTGGAAATAGTATCGGTGGTGTTTTCGATATAAGGTAGATAGGCCCGGCCTTTGAACTGTATCTCTTCCTCCTGACTGACCGGTTTAAGGTTGATTTCGCTTTTGGTGGCTTTTTGGATCATGGATTTTTGGATTTTGGAGGAAGAGATACAGTGCAAAGGCCGGACCATGATTTTCTTTACTATTTTAAATCTCACTAACCCATTCATTAAGTCTTTACTATCAGAAACAGCAATCTTAAATAATATATTATGTAAACACTAAACACAATATTGATTTTACGAATTTTTATAATTGAAAATCGTTTATATTTGTAAATAGTTTAACATAAATTAAAAATTCCACATAATATGTACGATGCAGGTAACATCCGTAAAATGAATTTGAGAAATAGAATGAATAAATCAAGAAACATTTAGTTAGACGTTTCAGCCATTTACACCTAAACTGTCTTCTTTTTATATAAAGTACACCATTGCACACTACCAGAAAATGCTATTCTGGAGATTTCTTTAGGCATAGTATTCAGAATAATGTTTTAATTACTTAAATCTTTAAATTTTTTCAACACAATTTGTTATTTTTTATTTTAATTGAAATTGTATTTTATTTGTTATTTTTTCATAAATTAATAAAACTGTTTTACTTTCAGGTTATTTTTTTATATTAAAATATTATTTACTCAATTAAACCTATGTATTTCCAAGATTGAACGTACACAATATTTAACAATAAATGTCTTAAATATGTACCTAGTATAAATTATTATGCTAGATTTATTTTTGACTGATTTTATCAATGTTATTTGTATATATATAAAAAAAATTGTGGAAATGGAAAGAAATCCCGAAATCCCAGGATCGAAATTTCGTCTCGGGATTGGATTCCCTAATGAGTACTATGACGTTTTAAAAATCCATATTACTAATTTGATAACCTTTTATGCACTTACAATAACAATTGATGAAGTATGTCCTTTGTAGAAGACGTGGAATTATTCTCTACCTTCTCTCGCATAAAAAGAGCGGAGAGACTATTTCTACCATAGTTTCTGCACCACTGGACTTAAACATCCCCATGGGGTACAATAACGTCACGCAGAGTAAGTAGCTATACATTGTTCCCTCAACGATACGTAATATTATGCTCCAAGACGGTGGTGGAGACAAAATGTAACCGGGAAGTCAATGAAAGGGCGAACTCTCTCGCAAACAACTCAATTAGCGGCCAAGCAGCACTTTGCCAAAGCATGTTTCTTTTTATGCAGACATACTCTGTAATGACACATACTATGCTGGTGTGTATTATATTGTTTGGTTGTGGTTTTCTCCGCCATTTTATATTTAGCTACAGAAAATATACTTAAATAATTTGTCGGCTAAAAACGAAACTATTTGAAGAGGCCTTGGATCGATTGCCAGAGTTTATAGATGAGCATACTCTGTAGTGATGTACCTTTCTATATTATTATTTTTTTGATGGAATTACTACTTTGAAGTATTAATTATTGTATTCTGATATTTTAGTTTTTGAGTAGGTACGTAGTACAGCTTTCAAATATAAGATTTCTCAATAAAATGATTTCAGTGTGTCTACTGTCTATTCTATCTTAAAATTATTATGCAACAGATTTTCTACCCGTAAGTATGGCTCTCGTGGTGCGGTGCGTAAGGCGCTAGCCTTCCATCTGGGAGCTCCGGGCTTGATCCCCGGTGAGGTCGAAGAATATTTACATAATCTAATATGTAAATTCCTCAAGCTTGGGAGTTTTGCCACTGAAATTGGGCTCTACGGCCTGTTGTGGTGTTTCACAAAAACTTGAGGAATTCACATATTATATTATATTATATTATTATACTCACCGGGAATCGAACACGAATCCTCCGGGGTGAAAGGCCAATGCCTCACGCACTAGAATGGTCCACCACAAAGAGAGAGAGATGATTCTCACTAAAGTAGGAGAGACCGTTATATATTATGTCATGTTTTTCATCCAAACCGATTATTTTAGAAAGAAATAAAATCATATTCGTTCTTTGAGATATTTTAATAAAAAAAAATCCTTACTGGACCGCATAAAAACATCTCAGAGAGTGTTGGTTGGTTACCACTGCTCTGCTCTACTTTGCTAAGAGAAAATCACACAAATTTATTAGAATATCACAAGCTGAAAATGCGATACAGTTAATTAATGAATGTAAATTTATAAAATATTCATATTCAGTTAATACATAGTTAAAAATATACCGAATTCAATTTGCGATCACAGAGCTACCATCTTCGTATTAAAGGCGTGCATTTTTGAAGCAAGTATTAATAGACAATTTTGAAAATTTTTATTATCAATTGTCAGAATTTCAAATGAATGGTAAGTATTTATTTCAAAGTATCGTATTGGTAGAGGTACAAAGTATTGGTACTAACTATCCACGTTATTTGCGTTTGAGGAAATATTTTTTTATATTCTAAATTTTCAATAGCCTGGCCACACTGTTCGTTTGTTTACTTTAGCTAACCGTTCACAGAAAAGATTATTTCTGAGTTCCCTGTAACCGTTATTACTAAATAGTATCTTAAAGGCTCTAAAAGCTTGCTCAGGATACATTGCATCATTGAGCTTTTGTATAGATATACATCAATGCTGCTACACCAAATGGGCGTAAGGGATAAAATAATAAAGAAAAACAATAAATACTATAATATAATAAATTTAACATAATACGGAAGCTGCTATTTCTGTAAAAGAAAAAAAAACTGCCCAAAATAGATTTTATTCTAACAAATTAATATGTATACTTACCATTAATTATTTAAATAATTCCTTATGCTTATTTAAATACTTCTATAGAGATTATTTTTATACTAACCAATAATCATTTTTTACATGCTTTTAATATTAAATAATTGCCACGATTTTAATAAAATACTTGCTAATTTTTATTTAAATATTTGCTGTTTTTCCATATATATACTTACCTAATAATTTGAAGCCTTGGTAAAATGTCTCTGAATATACACATAATGTTATTACGCGGCCAGACCTGGACACTAGGTCCATAGCAAGGGGTTCAAAGCGCCCTCGGGCAATTAAAAATGTCGGCGAGTATTGTGATCTAATTTTAGGGCGTCGCAAAACGCTTTCTGTTCATTAATTATTAACTCTTTTTAAAACACTTGCAAAGGATTCTCGCTAATTTTTAATCTTTCGTTTAATTATTCATTTTAAATTTTCAGCGAGTTTTACGAAATGATATTTTTTGTGTAAAGTTTGTTTTGAAATGTCAATGAATAATTCTTGTTTTTTGGAACGTTTCTTTGCTTCAACAGTTTTTTTTCTAATACCTTTATATTAAGATGTTATGCGAAAATAAAATTAGGATTTATTATTATAAAACAATGGCCAGTCCCAAGGTATTGTTCAAAGACAGTTCTTTGAGAGATGATAATAGTACGTTGTATTTACGTACGTATATTAATTTCAACCATTTATAGTAGGTACTTATATACTCAGCGTTGGAGCGGAGCTCAGAGCAGGATCACGGAGTACTAGAGCAATGGGATTTTACCTGGAGCAGGAGCGGAGCCGGAGTACCAAAAATTTGTAGTGCTCCATTGCTCCGGATGTTTTTTCTATTATTAAATTTTAGTCCTAAAATCCAATGAAAATAGTATATTTTGACACTGGAATTATTTGAAATATGGCAACACTGCCGAGTGATAAATAACCTCACCTTTTTGACAGAAGAGGCAAATAATGAGAGCCGATTTGCTGTGGGAAATTTTGTTTAATAGAATTAATAATGAAAATGATGATTATTTTAAAACTACTTATTTTTAAAAATTTATATACATATAATACCTATTTATTGAAACTTTTTACCCGGATCGGAGCAGACCCCGGAGCGGAGCTGGAGCAAGTATTAGGTGCCGGAGCGGAGCAACTAAAAAAAGGGTCCGCTCTAACGCTTTGCTTATTTATATATCTTTCTTTCCCATATCAGTTATCAGGCATCGGCGATGATTTTGGCCATTTTTACAGCACTCCTTACAGGAATTATTTATAACGTCATTGCCATAACATGTTGGTTAGAGAATAGTGGCCATCAGGTGTCAAAATGAAATGGATGTTTGATTGTCACATTTGAATGGTCATAGACATAGCTTATAATCTGTACCTTTAGAATTGTTTTCAAATGTGTTAATCGTGCCCATTTTTTGTATAATAAAATGCCTAATTCTTGTCAAATTTGGGATCACAGAGATTATAATTATATTTTTTATCGTAAATATTTCACTAAATAATAATTTTGACATTAATTTTACTTATGGTTTTGTAAATGCGTTTAAAAATTAATAAATCTAAAAAATCTTAACACCACTGCACATGGATGTACCGAAATATAACTATATTCTAAAACACTAAAGCGAGAGATTTAAAAGAATATTATTTTATGTAATACAAATACTTTATGCAGTCATCAAATGTTTAAAATAAATATATAGGATAATAAGGCTTCAAAATTATAGAAATAGATTATCTACAACGTTTAAGGAATATCCAGGATCATGCTTTGAAAATAGCATGAAATCTCCATTTTGACCTATGCGGCGCATGTCCCCCCTTATTAAAGAATTTAAAAAAACTGACCAATGACATGCGCAATATGTATTCTTAAGTCAACGAAAACAAATAAGTATGAATGAAAAAGTGTGCACAATTTTGTCGTGTCACCCAAAGTATACACAAAATTATCATGGTTTGGTTTAGGAAGGGGTTTAATTGGTTTAAAAAAACTAATCAACACCATCTGTGAATTATTGTAGTCTTATTTTAGTAAAAACTACTAAAAAAATACGTATGACTAACAAAGTTTATGCACTATTTATGGCGGATCTTCACAGCCTACCCCCACCCTTCGCTACTGATAGATATATATTATTATGTAAATGGCTTTTTTGGTAGTGGTTCTATAAGATGTTTGGCAAATTGTATTGGTTTTATCACTTAACATAGTCTGTATTATTTATACTCGTACGAGGGTGACAGGTTAATTTTATTATATATACATAAAAAAATATCGATATTCCGAACGCGTACATCAATATAAGCCGCATTGATTTTCACTTATATGGCAACTAATTTTATTGAATTTTGATTAAAAGTAATGAATACAGTATCCGTTTTATTTCACTTTGTATATTTTCATAAGGATTCAATATTATAAAGCTGAAGTATCGACTTTCGGAAAATAATAACCAATAAAGGTCACCACGAATAATATCAAATTAAAATTGCTTCGTCGCTAAAATCACTAGTATTTTATGCGATTTAAAAAAAATAATTTCCTTTTTCCCAAAAGTATCAAATTCATTTTCCCTTTAAATTTTATTATAAATTTAATTTTAATCAAGTGCTATCTAAAAATAATTTACGATATTTCAGTAGATTAAAACTACCGCATTTTGCTCAAATAAAATAAATCGGATATTTATTATGTTGACAGTATGGGTAGTGTAGAGCAGCGATTTTCAAACTGGGAGGCGCGCCTGCCTGGGAAGCCGCGGTCAAGGGAAAAAGAAGGCGCGATCAAGATGATGAATTTGGATTGACTACTATTGAAAAGTAAAAAAAATATAGAAATATTATCATGCGATGAAACAAAAAATTGAGAGTGAAACCCTTGTTCAATTTTAGTAGAATCGAAGTGAAGAATATAATATTCTTGTCAAGCAAAGCATTGCAAGTAATGTTGCCATTCGTAACATCATGTTTTTGCGAAACGGGATTTGCTGAATTATCTGCAAATTGATAAACTTTGTGCTAATATAATAAACAAGCACATAAATCGCATTAAAATTAATATACTTACAGTAAAATCTTGGTATTATTCTGTCAATTACGATGTTTTGTATTCATATATTTTTTACCGCGTTTTTCTTAGCTCGTATTCTTGTTTGTCCGGTGGTTGTTTGTCCAGCACAAATCTTGCAATCGATTTTTAACTAACTTCCCGACTAGCTAGACATTTGAAACTTTTAGAATATATCAGAACACGATGCCAATGCATTCTTTTAATACTTTTAGCCATCTTTAAGTAGAATCGAATTTATGTTCAGTTAATTCTGTTTTGTATGAAAAGTTATTTTGGAAGAAATCCGTAATCCAATCCACTATTATTGGTGGGTAAGGGAGTGGTCCTAGCAACTAAACTAATAATATATACGTGCGTTACTATGGAAATCAAAATGACATTTCAGTATATAGTCAGTATAATATATTTGTTTGTTTGTTGCAAAATAGCAATAAAATGATTTGTTGACAATTGCCTTATTTGTCCTAAATTATTAATACTTTAATTATACTTTTACTTATAACTTTATTAATAATTGTCAAGTTTATATGATTCAACAGATTTAAAAACGTGATAAAAAAGTTCTTTTTATCTTGTAATTATTATCATTTAAAAATGTGTGTATTATTGTATGAAATAAGAG
Organism: Rhyacophila brunnea; assembly: GCF_057557595.1. Lineage (NCBI taxonomy): Eukaryota > Metazoa > Arthropoda > Insecta > Trichoptera > Rhyacophilidae > Rhyacophila > Rhyacophila brunnea. Next base: position 7,766,460 of record NW_028232816.1, on the reverse strand, counting down.
GAGAGGCGCCAAGATACGATTATTTTAAAGGACGGCGTTGTAACATAAAGTTTGGAAACCACTGCATTATACAGTGACAATATTAATATTAATCTATTTGTAGAGGACGCTACTTAACCATCACTGGTGTTTAAATTGATAAAATAATGATAATGAAGAAAATGCTTGAATATTCCCTCCACAATAGGTACACTTCCAACTCCCTTATTTACAACCCTAGAGAAGCACTCTACTTTATGGTTGCCCATCCATTGTGTCGTTCTTACTTATTACACTTAAGGCCAAGGGTACAGTATCAGTCCACTTGTTAGGTACAATATTGCACTATCATTTTCTCGGGGGTACAGTATCAACTTTAAAGGCATGAGAGGTCAATGCATAACTCTAGGGAAGACAAGCATCTGTGCCCTTTTCATTGACTTATTAGGTATCGTATAGACTAGGGTTTTAAAACCGGTGTGCCGCGAGTGCCGTCAAATTTTATTAGGCTTTCTCTGTTTATAAAGAAAATAACGTCAACTTAGCTAAATATCATGTCGATGTAAACTGCTTTCCTTAGAAAATAAAATGATAGTCTATATCGATAATTCAACCGATAATAAATCAAACAACTGTACAAACCAGGGCTTCGAACAGGAACTAAACCGAAAACCGGAAAAACCGTCATTCTTGTCGAAAAAAAAACCGGAACCGAACCGAAAACAAATATCGGTTTTTTTTTGGTTTGGTACATGCTAATACACGAGCGCTAAATGTATAGCTACAGCCGTGCGGTGCAGCATAACCATTGGTTTTGGAGCGAGGCAGTAAAATTATATTATAAAATATATTTTTATTACTTACAAATAAAAACATTTAAAAATTAACCGAAAACCCAAAGCCGGAAAAACCATTATTTTTTTCGGAACGAAAACCGTAACCGATCCGATATGTATTTTTTTTTAACTTGAACCGGAACGAAAACCGAAATGAAAAAAATAACAGTCCGAAGCCCTGGTACAAACACAGCCTTAAGGCGAAGCCTTTACTGAGCCATTTTTAAAGAGGCACCTTGCGGAAAAATACGAAGCTTGCAATTTGAGATTTTTTTTTGATAATTTACAATTTCAACTGTATTAATTAATAAATATGTATCTGAAAACATTAAAAAGAAAAATATTTTTTATTTTAAGTCAAAGATAAAGTTACAATTGTAAAAAATGTAATAAAATGTGGATTTGTTGAATCGGACCGCACCCTAATATTACAAATATTTTATGGTCATATTTAATATTAAAATTTAGTTTATTAAGTTTTCTAAGTATAACTTAAGAGATTTTTGACTAATTCATAGTTTTAATATTTTTATATCTATTTTAAAAAACATCGATTTTTATAAAAAATATAAACGTGTATAACTTGAAATCCTTTTTATTTATATAAAATTTTATTTATGTATGGTCCTAATATTGAAGCTTGATTTGATATAAATAAAAAGGATTTCAAGTTATACACATTTATATTTTTTATAAAAATCGATGTTTTTTGAAATAGATATAAAAAAATATTAAAACTATGAATTAATCAAAAATTTCTTAGGTAATTCTTAGAAAACTTAATAAACTAAATTTTAATAATAAATATGACCATAAAATATATGTAATAATAGGGTGCGGTTCGATTCAACAAATTCACATTTTATTACATTTTTTACAATTGTATTGTTTTGTAATTGTTTATCTTTGACTTAAAATAAAAAATATTTTTCTTTTTAATGTTTTCAGATACATTTTATTCATTAATACAGTTGAAATTGTAAATTATCAAAAAAATGTCTCAAATTGCAAGCTTCGTATTTTTCCGCTAGGTGCCTCTTTAAAAAAGGCTCAGTGAAGACTTCGCCAATTTCGCATTAATTTTAAATGATTGCCTTAATTACTAATATTCCTTGATTTAAAACACAAAAACGGATAGTCAAAAATAATGCAATTTGATGAGCATTTCATTTGTTTAAATTATGATAATTGAGTAGGAGGCCTATAGCTTAAGGCCCGTTTCAGACGGGACACCGGTGTCGCGCTTGATATAATATAGGAGGCCTCTGTATTCGAATAAAGGGCCTTTGTATTATGTTTATGAACGCCCCAGAGCTAATGAGTCAACACATAATTTCGCATTATAAATTAGAACATAAAAATGGCTGCGGTAATAAAAACAAATGTATCGGCGGCTTGAGAATGTAGCGGCCGACGGAAAAGTGTATCGGACACACGTTGACTCATTACCTCTGGGGCGTTCATAAACATAATACAAAGGACCATTTTGTTCGAATACAAAGGCCTCCTATATTATATCGAGCGCGATACCGGTGTCCCGTCTGAAACGGGCCTAATCGGAGCATATTGGCGTGATACCAGTGGATATACGGGTTCAAACGTAGTATTTTTTTTCAAATATGATTTTTCTAGTAAGTATGTATATATCTGAGGCGTTTTCAAGTCGAAGAAAACTTTCTTCTGATAGAGTTGGTGTTTAAACATATGAAAGTGATGGCAACAGGTCAATCTTGCAAATTTTCCAAGTCAGACATAACATGCTCATGAATTCTTAAAGTTATGCAGGCCAGTATAAAGCTTTTTTTAATATTGTACTCATTTAATATTTATATATTTTTAGTTCATAAGAAAATTATTGGTTATGGGAAAACCGAGATTTTAAATACTTATATCTACCCTTAAGGGGGGACATGCTCAGCGTTCAAACCATGATTTTGGACATTCATTAAACGTTGTAGATAATCTATTTATATAATTTTGAAGCCTTGTTATCCTTTATATTTATTTTAAGCATTTGATGACTGCAAAAAGTATTTTTATTACATAAAATAGTGTTATTTTAAACCTCTCGCTCTAATGTTTTAGAATTTATAATACAAAAAATCTGGGTTTAATTGAATTTTTAAAAAACTGTCTACACATTGTAGTCTTCTCAATGAATACATTTGACTGACAAAGTTTAGTATTAATTATTTATATTGGATCTTAACAGCCTACCTTCACCCTTCGCCACTGACCTATAGGTATATATTTACAGTCTGAAGATGCCGAAAGTAAAAACCTGGTTCGCCGAAATGGAATTGTATGTTTTTCATAGAGTTTTTTTATTTGTTAAAGTACGTTCTACTTTTATTTGCTTTTAGATTGTTTCATTACTACAAGGAAGTAAGTAATGATGTGAAAAGTTCTAGGTTCTTTAATATATCATATGTATATATACAGTGTCAGGTTATTTTAATAACATGACACACTATTTTTTAATGATGGCAATACGCAAAGGATCGTCAGAAGTGCGCACGCCGGATAGTTTTATACGCCGTTCGTAAAACTATTTCCGGCGCTAAACAAAAAAAGGGCTTGAGAAGATGACGGCGAGCGAGAAGGAGGCTCTCAGTCTTGACCTTTCGAAGGAAGCAGACGTCTTGGCCAGTTCCGAGCCTCGGACCCTGGGCACAGGGCATTCGATTTCCTGACGTTTTGGAGACGAGGACGATGGCCATCCGAAGGACGTCCCCCCCACGCCAGGAGATCGGAGGAACTCCACGGTCCCCACACGTTTGAAGACGCACCCCTCGATTCCGTCCTGGAAGGAATCGAGGGCAGCGAAAAGGCTGGAGAGCCTTTTGTTTAATTGGTATTTATTGTTCTTTTATGTTACGGTCCACCGAAACTAGCTTTTGGGTTTTTGTTCTTATTTGTTTAAATATTAAATCGCATTAGGTGCTCGTGATTCACTTAAGTAATTAAACTTCTTTATACACTGTAGCCCGCAAGTTATCTCATTTATTAATTATACACCTGTTTAAATTTCTCTACTTGCTTTTCATTTAATTATCCTTAACACTATTGTCTCTATGCATCATCATAGAGTGGCGCTCAATCCGAGATATTTATATTTACTTCCATATTTATTATGCCTTTTCATTATTATAGCAACCAACGAACGAGTAAAGTAACCGGACAGGTAACTGAGGTCTAAGAGGTAAAAGTCAATCTACCCACGACCCTGCCTCCTATTTCCCCGAGTCTCATGCTTATCCATATCCTTCATCCCTATCCTATCCCGTCCCATATCCCATATCCACTCCTCTTTTCCCCATGTGACAATCCGATCAGTTGTCACATTCCCACCTATTCCCTACATCCCCATCCCATCCTTCCTAAATCCCCATGTCAAAACCACAATATGACAACAGTTAACCTAGATGTTTAAAAATAATAATATACATACATAACAAGAATAATATGTTTTTAGCAATGACATTTGGTTTTTAGTATGTTTTAACATGTGTTTAAAAAAATGTTAGTAAACTGTTACCTGAAAATGTGAGTTCAGCTCTGTCACTATTTTGCATTGGAAAAGTGAAATGCCAGAATTGCTGATTTATTGAACATACATAATTTTGAAAACACTTCTGAAAAAATATATTATAACCGATAGAATATAATTTGAAAAAATTAAGGCACCCCACAGGAATCGAACCTGCATCTCTCGGGTATCGCGCCCATGCACATAGACCACTATGCTAAAGGAGTCCTCCTCAAACCTTCCAGCGGCGTAGTAATGCATAGAATACATATTTTCATGCAAGGCATGCCCACTGACTGTAATTTTAAGGAAACACTACAAACTCAGGAAAATGATATTTCCTTTGCCAACATCTGGAACGACATAAAATACAACATTCAAAATCAGTGACACCCTATGAGGGTAAGCAGGTTATGTGTTGCTTAAAGCAGCACATAGTATAGGACAGCGTATGAAGAGACGAATGCAAATATTACAACTTTTGAAATCAATGGTAGTTTTGAGGTGAGCATTTATTGTTACATTGTACCCATCGTATGTAATATATATTATTATGGTGGTTTATCGCACATGTAATTTTTATGAAAGCGTGCCACCAAACCAGTCAACGCCACAGACCTTCGCGTAGGTACTTTAAAAACATGACTGTTTAAGAGTAGGGTTCGTGTAAATGCTCTAATTCACAGTAGATGATGTATAAGGTGTAATTCTCAGTACAAGGTGTGTAATTTAAGGTTTTTTGTCTATCTGCTTATTTACAGCTTTCCCCACCTACCTATCATTAAGGTTAAAGGCAGTGTGACGCTTTTCCAAATGGTGTTCGAGGTAAAATAATTAAGGGTTGTTTTTAATACCCACATCCACTTGAATTATTCAAGTTGTCGAGTATAGATTATTAGAGTAAATTTTAGATGTGTGTTATCTCACGTATTTGGTTGACCCGCCAGGCCGGGCCCCCAGGCTAGAGCCCTGCCAGTCCCCGGGCCATGATTTACAGACAATTTGAAACATATAATACAAAATAAAGGCGGCATTCTAAGTATGTTTAAAGGCAACGCTCTGCTTAAGAACGTCCCTGTTGAAAATGACTAATGCAATTAAATTTATCAGTATACGGTCGGTACTCTAACCTATAAAATTGTCTGTATTGCAACCATACAAAAGAATATCTGATGACGTCACAAGTGTTCGCTATTTGATTCGATAATCCACGTAGTGACCTGACCGAGTAGACTCAATCTGTCAGCTGACCGGAGGTCGAATCGTGACGTCACCTGCCTGATAACATTATCTTCAGAGTCTTCATTCACTCGAGGGCTTTGTTTGTCACCCTTTCACGGCTTACTGGGTTAACTGTAAATCGAATTTGTCTTTTTTCGGGCAGTGGGCGTCAAAGGGTTGAATGCCAGTAGGCGATTGGGATTTTAAAGCAGTACCAAGGATTTATTTGTCCATTTTTAATTTGGCCTTCTTGATTGCATCAAGGGTTAAACAGACAAATTTAGTGAAATCCTTTAAAATTCTCAAATATCTGTATTGATATCTATATATAGGCCCACATCCCACAGCCCACTCCTAACGGTAGTGCGATGCTCGTCCATCGCTAGGGACTTGATCGGCACGCGTATTTCCACAATTTATACAAAAAACGTGGGTTACCTTCTGGATGTGCTGTAAAGTACGATTATTGAGTGTGGGGAAATATGGTATACAATGTATGTAACTTGAAACCTTTTTTATTTTTATCACATCTAATTTTAACTTGAATTGATTTGATAATTAAAACTTGATTTAATATAAATAAAAAGGAATTCAAGTTATACACATTTTTATATTAGAATAACTACGTAGTAGTAGGCAACAAACTCGGGCTTTGTCAGCGTTATTCCGACGACGAAGTATCGCACGATCGCCGCATCTATGATCTTCTACATGTGTGGCATACTTCGATAGAGTCGATTTTTTCGAGCTTTGTCATAAAAACGCCTCGAAGCTGCAATGATGCGGCGTTCAGCAGAATTCCAAATTGCAAACTACATCAACAATGACTTTCGCACTACACTACCTAACGATTTTCAAAAGAAGATACAATATAAACTAAATCAATTGATTTCTTAAAGCAGAGGTACATAAATAATTATTTTTGTATTAGTAATAAAGCAACACGAATACAGGCGAGAGTTCATATTATTAAAATGCATACGAGCGTTTTGTATTGTGCATCCGAAGGATTCGCCGGCAAACTTCTCCTTTCTATAAATAAACGAAAGCACAGAGGTTCGATGCACCTCCCATCCTCCGACTTCATCCCTTCAACGTAATAATAGCCACGTGTGCACGTGACCGTTGCTTCCTTTTGATCTTTCGCCCGAACGACTCTCTGACAACTTTACTTACTATGAATCGAACTATACGAAGCATTTATTTGAGAATAGATAATATTATGTACTCTTGGTTTTACGTTTTTTTATTATTAATTTGTTCATAATAATATTAATTTCACTCAAATTATATTAGTGTGTATCATTATTTAAATAATAATGGATCGGTAAGGGATTTAAACGAATATATTAGTATACCTAATAGCTTTTTGACATGGGCATAATCATTTTATTTTATTTAAAATTAATATCACGCGGATTAGTACCAATAAAAGAATTCCAATACATCACAGTAATATGTTTAAATAAAACATAATGTAATACGTACTGCATAATATTGTGTTTCATTTTTATTAAAACAATGTCTTTTCACAAGGACTAAAAAATACTAGATAACACCATTGAAGAAAAAAAAGTTGACAGTAAATAATTAACACTGGATTGAAGAAAACAACACGAATTTTCTGAAAATAGGGTAGACTTTGCGGTCTTCTCTATTGGAGTCACGCCCGTGTAAGACGTTCCGTTATACCATGTTTTAGTAATATATAGTTATCGTAAGTAAAAGTAAATTGTCTGGGGTCCTAGCAACTAAATTATTGGCATATACGTGCGTTACTATGGAAAGCAATATGACATGTCAAAATGACATTTCAGTATTATTTCTATCAAGTACAAAATTTTTTGATCGTTTAAGCTAGTCAACACAAGTTTATATGATTCAACAGAAAATTTAAAAACGTTGTATATAAGAAGTTCTTTTTATCTTGTAATTATTTATATATTATCCAATAAGTTAAAAAATTATAACTTTCATTACAAAAATATTACGATCTAACTAAAGGCTCGATAGAGATATACTTTATAGAAATTGAACTGTGTATAGAATAGTGAATAGAAATGTGTTGATCCGGGTTTTGTCTTTCGACATCTTGGGGTTTTATGTTTACCGATACCTAGTACTTAATATAACAGAGGCGAGGTGTGGAGGTACACTGTAAAGATTCGACATACATACTGCACACTAAACTGAATGAATGGAACTATAAGAAACATTATTTGACGATAGATCTGTAGGTACTGTTGGTTTCACGTTTTTTTTATTATTGACTTGTTCATAATAATATTAATTTCACTTAGGGTAGACTTAAGGTAGACTTTGCGGTTTATCTGTTGGAATCACGCTCGTGTAAGACGTTCCGTTATATCGTGTTTTAGTAATATATAACTATTGTAAGTATTAAGTAAAAGTAAATTGACATGTTTAATAAACGAGGCACATCCACGAAGTGGAAGATCTATAGCAGATTTGTTTACGATAAATAGTTGTTAGCCACTTGCTTAACCTCAATATTCCCATGATTCGGGTCCAAACCAGCGCTCGAAATGGAAAATTTTACAAACTGGAGCACTAAATAATTCTATGTATATTTTATAAAAATAAGTCTGTCAATAAGATTTTTTGTCATATGGTCTAGCTCAGACGGTCAACTTAATTTTTCCACAAGACGAGTGGAGCGGTAATCTCGAGGAGATCATATACTGGAACTGCACTCCGGTACGCTCCAGACAATTTCGAATCCTGGTCCAAACACACGTTGAAAAAACAACATGTGAATTTTGTCCTAGACTGCTACTAGGACTAGGCATACTACTTTATTAAGGGTGCCTATCATGGTTACTAAATTGAGAGAGCGTACCCAGCGAGGCGCTATTCTAACATTTAGCACTTTGTGTATTCAGGCAGTGAATTATTACGGGAAGTTAACCGTCAAACGTGCTATCTTTTAACACGGTCTCTCATGAGTCATGACCGTGTTAATTGTTTTAGAGCGAGATAGAGTATGCCAATTAAATATTGAGAATTGAGCCGCTTCAACTTAAAGTTACCCTGAGCTGTCAAATATTGTAGATTATGTTCGATTATTGCTCAGTCCCTCGATGGCCGCGCGGCTTAAGCGTCGGTCTATGACGTCGTGGGTCCCAGGTTAGAATCCTGGGTCTGCAAGTACACATATTGTTTTTCAATTCATGTACGAGTCAGAGTATGGACATAATAGATTGAGCAAGTGGCTAACATCCATTTCTCGTAAGAACAAAAAAAACTGTTAATACAAACATCCACTCTGTGAAGGACCATTTGATTTTATTAGGATCGGACATGGTCAAAAAAAAATTGTTTGAAGTTTGTAGGTTTGTACACGAAAATTCACTTAGGGTAGGAAAGCAGTACACGAGAACACACGAACTTGAACGAGCTCGCCAAAAAAGAAGCGTATTTCCAATTAATTGTTATTACTATTTCCAATCGTTACCAATTATTTTATATAACCGCCTTGTTTATGGAATTGCTTCCGTGTTAATTTGTAGCAACAAAAATGACGAAAACATGTTTCCGTGTTAACTAATAAATACTTACAAGATAAAAAGAACTTTTTATAGACCACGTTTTTAAATTTTCTGTTGAATCATATAAACTTGATATTTCTATGTATTAATAATTTAGGACAAATAAGGCAATTGTCAACAAATCATTTTTTTGCAATTTTGCAACAAACAAACAAATATAGAATACTGAAATGTCATTTTGATTTCCGTAGTAACGCACGTATATATTAATAATTTAGTAGATAGGACCACCCACTTAGCAACCAATAATAGTGGATTGTATTACGGATTTCTTCCGAAATAACTTTTCATACAAAATAGAATAACTTAACTGAAAATGAATTCAATTCTACTTAAAGATGGCTAAAAGTATTAATAGAATGCATTGGCATCGTGTTCTGATATATTCTAAAAGTTTCAAATGTCTAGCTACTCGGGAAGTTAGTTAAAAATCGATTGCAAGATTTGTACTGGAGAAATAAGAATACAAACTAAGAAAAACGTGGTAAAATTACTCTTCTGATACTTTAAAACTCGTATAATATTATAATATTATGCCTTTGTGGCAGGCACTCTTTATATAATATGTATATAAGGCATCTGGTCTTGGAAAATATCACTGCAATAATATAGCGACAAGCAGAATCTTTCTCAGTAAAATAAGGTCATGCTAGAAAATGAAGTCTTGCATAAAAAATGAAATGACAGCAATAGACATCGAACTACCGTAAAATGGATATCGCAGCAAAAAATGAGAAAAAGAAATACTTCAAACTTAACAGGGCCGTAATATAACATTGTTTACAACGTTTTCTTAGCTCGTATTCTTATTTGTCCAGTACAAATCTTGCAATCGATTTTTAACTAACTTCCCGACTAGCTACTCATCTGAAACTTTTAGAATATATCAGAACACGATGCCAATGCATTTTTTAACCTTTTAACTTTTAGCCATCTTTAAGTAGAATTGAATTCATATTCATTTGATTCTGTTTTGTATGAAAAGTTATTTCGACACCATTCTTGGTTGCTAGGGATCTGGGGTCATATCAACTAAATTATTAATATATAGGTGCGTTACTATGGAAATCAATATGACATGTCAAAATGACATTTCAATATTATTATTTCTATCAAGTACAAATTTTTTTGATCGTTTAAGCTAGTCAAGTCAAGTTTATGTGATTCAACAGAAAATTTTAAAACGTTGTATGTAAAAAGTTCTTTATATCTTGTAGTTATTTTACCACAAACCGTTGTCAATCCACTACTGGATGAAGTCTTTACTATATAACTAGACGTCATTATAAGGATGACATTTTCGAAGTTCGGATGGATTCGCAAGTTTTTGGTCAGTTACGAAAACGACAGCCCGTATTACACGTAGTAAATCGTTAAAACTACTTTCGATATGAATTATTAAATTACTTACAATATACATCGCGCATTACTATGACATCTCACCTGTTTTACTGTTCGGCTCTGAAAATAATAATCATCGCTTTCACCCATCTTCGCTCCAATGTTTATTATCAAGTTTTCCATATGTGTGTATATTCCTAAATCACTTTCCCTGTAATAATCTTCGATTTTAATATCGCGTATTTTTTCCATTTTATTCTGAGTGTAATTAAGATGTAACCAGTGACGTCCCGGGGGGTAGGCAGATTTAGCGTCGCTTGGGGGCGGCAGTTACTCGAAGGGCGGCAAATCGAGGAGAATCATTTGGTATATATAGAAATAGCTACGTAAGCTGAGTAACTACCTAATACCGAAGATATCTTTCCTTTTAAAAAATCAGCTTACTGATTGGAAACAAAATGTATTAATTAAGAGCGTACTTCAGTGAAACGGCAAAGAATTTTCAACAGAAGGTGCGACGAAATTTCTCACTCGTCACCTGGACTCGCCAATCGGAGACCGACAGTCTACGTGTGCGCACGTCAATTTGTTTTTTCATGGCGTCGGATGAAAATATTCTTAAATCGTGTAAAGATCATTAAAAAACTTTACGTATGCACTAAAAAATAAAAAAAACATGTCAATGAATATACTATTATTATCAGTAATATAACAATAAACATAACATTAAATGAACGCATGTTGGATTTTTATGACAAATTATATTTCGTTAGGCACGCGTCATTTGCACAATCCGCACATCGCCTAGCCACGATATTTTTAGACCATGCCTCAACTGAAGTATTGCCTTAACATAAAAGGTTTAACAGGACTGTATTTTTTTTTGTCCGGTTCGCGATGTCTAGTTTACTTCCGTTGCCCTTCGATGTCCTTGGTGAACAGAAACGACACGAGCACGGATAATAAAAAATATTGTATAAAAAATATGGCGGCATTATGCCCCTCCGCAGGGTCGGCAGTTTTGTCTAGGGAAGTCAGTTAGTGTAACCGATCGGAAATGTTATATTACGTCATATCTATCGATTGTTTGCCTTCTCGCATTACTCTCTGAATGGTGCTAATAGGTACGGCAGTTGCTTCGTTTGTTGATTTAAAAATATTATATTTTAAATTGTACTGTTTTTTCATCACTTTTAAATATTCAGTCACATTAAAAACAATTTTTTTCGTGCTTTTCTTTGTAAAGGTTTTTTGTTATATCCCGATCGAATATTCATTATAAAACTGTATAAAATATACTATTGTATTGTGTAAAACAGACTTTTCACACACAAATGAAGCGTTTACACACCTACCATATGCGCACGAAAGTAAGTGTGCTTCTGCGCAGATCCGTGCTTAAGTTGTTTAGCTATAGTAAGGTTATCGATCATTTTTCTAGATACTGCCATACTTTTAGAATACAATAGAAATGTAAAAGGCATCGCCATGGACCAAAGTTCTGAAGCAGTGTAGTTTAAGGCCTGACCGCCATAAAACCCATATAAAAAACCACGTCGACTGTCCAAAAGATTGTAAGCTCGTTACATTCACGTGACAATCAAAAATGCCTATTATGATACAGACGTGACTATTAATAAATTGCATATTATTTAACATGTGTTTAAGTTTATCCCATATTATTCCACACTCGAGATCTCTAGCCTGTTATACCACACCCGGTAGGGTAAGTCAGCTCCTATTAATTTTGTGTTATCCATAAAAAAATTTGGAGAAATCACATATAATTTTACGTATATATAGGTACATGGTGAATATCAGCTATTTTTGAGCTCGGTGAGACAGATAAAGATAAAGTCAGACACAAGACTGTATTCCGGCGGCCATTTTATTCGCATAATTTTGTGATATCTAAACCAACACGGACGTTTAAGTTTACATTGTATTTTTTAAATCGTCCATTCATAAAATTTAATTATTAAAACAGATTCACAAAACCTTTTTTAAATTTCGCCTAGAACCACTAGCTCTACGTACATCAAATCTCTAAGTTTGTTAGTGATACGTACGTAATTCCAGTCTTAATTTTGTTTTTTAATATAAAAGGAAATAATTCGGGAAATTACTTTCGAGTTTTGTGATAAAATGGGGCTGGGGGGGGGGGGGGCAGACTTTAAAGTTTCACTATTGATCTGTGTTATGTCAAACTGAAAATCATTTAATAATGTTTATCAAGCCTAACTGTCATCTTGGCGAAAGGCGGGTATGTTTATAATATTCATTTAACACTATCAATAGGCCATAAATTGAAATTTAATTTAATTTTTCAGTTAATTGACAACTAATTCCAGGTTATTGTGTACCTATATCAAAGTAGTGCATATAAAACTACAACTAGATCAGGGTTGGCGAACCTTTTTATGTCCGCGTGCCAAATTTTCCCAAATATTATTTTTCAACTGTCTGGCGTGCCTAGCAGTTTTTCATGAAGAAAAAATATTTCTTAAACATAAAAAATGACGATGTTCTAGATACCACCCACAGAAATAGCTTTATTTTCAATTACGCCACTCATTGCGGTTCACCAATTATGCAACTGTCTGCCAGAATTACTACTACTAGCTTCACCAAGTTTTTATATTTTCTTATTTGGTGCAGTCATTGTTTGTTAATGTATTAGGTAATTGGTTTGGTTCTTATCTCACTTGACACGAGACTTGTTCCGATCAGATGAGGCATTCTCTCGCTACAGTGGTCTCAAGTATTGTAAATCAATCGAAATTAGAGGTTCGCGGCCCGGCATCCCCCGCCGCCTGATGAGGTTAGTCTGATAATATTATATCTGACGCATGAAGTCTAAGAACCGACCTATGCAATTATATATTTATATTAAACGTAATGGTTATTCTTGGAGAGTATTTGACTGTTTTTTTTTATATAACACGATCTGTCATTTATAATTATTTTTGGTATTTTTTTTCTCTTCGAACATTCGAATGCAAAATCAACTAGCGTACCACCAGTGGCACGCGTGCCATATGTTCGCCACCCTTGAACAAGATAGTTTAAATTAAACGCATAATACAATATTATTATAATACAACTGGGTCATAGTAGTACTGACGATAAATACATTATGGAATATGAAATATTATAGCAAGTAAATATGATAAAAAAAGACTCAATACGTTTCTGAATTCTGCACCTATTATATGCGTACCTATGCAAAACTGTATCAAAAAGAATTTATTTCAACATGTAACGTCTTTGGGTCAGTACTTCTCAAATATTTTTATTTATAAAAAATGACATGATATGTAGCGTGAATGTCTTCATATTAGAATAAAACCACTCTTATAAGCACTACCTATACGAAAGAGTCAATGTCAATATGTACCTAATGAAAAAATAATAGCTCTCGTATACGGTTACTTAATAGTAAATTTAAATAGTCCGCCTACTAACGGTAACTAGCGGAAACATACAAAGTTTCAAGTTTGAGACAATTTGTTAATAATTTATATTTTAGTGTTTTAATTAATTAATGCATATTTATTAAAAGGAAAAATGAAATTAAAAAACTTTATTAAATTTAAATTCCTTAAAGATTCATATCTAATTGCCTATTAAATAATATTTTATGGATATTTATAATATAATTTGTCAAGATTTATCCAATGCAGTGAATAATTCATAGTTTTAATGTACCTATTTGATATGTAATTTAAAAAAAACATCGATAAAAAATTGTGCGTAATTTTAAATCCTTTTTATTCATATCAAATATAATTTCGGCACTTTAGGTATGATAACCCGTGGTGATATGCAAACGATGGACTGCTTATGGCTGGTAAATATAGAAAAAAAATTTTAGAAGATAAAAAGAACTTTTTATATACCACGTTTTTAAATTTTCTGTTGAATCATATAAACTTGACAATTCTATGTATTAATAAATACATTTTTTTGTACTTGATAGAAATACTGAATAAATATAGAATACTGAAATGTCATTTTGCATTTCATATTGAATTCCATAGTAACGCACGTATATATTAATAATTTAGTTGCTAGGACCCCCTTAGCAACCAATAATAATGTTTTACTTTTAACGTTTTTTTTCCGAAACATACAAAACAGAATTAACTGAAAATGAATTCAATTCTGATTAAAGATAACCAAAAGTAATAAAAGAATGCATTGTTGTCGTGTTCTGATATATTCTAAAAGTTTCAAATGTCTAGCTAGTCGGTAAGTTAGTTAATCTTTAATAGTCCAATACAAATCTTGGACAAACAAGAAAAAAATTGTACTGGACACACAAGAAAAAATCTGTACCGGACAAACAAGAATACGAGCTAATAAAAACGTGGTAAAATAATAATATCCTTTTGACGATATAAATATAGTAGAAATGATTTTTTTTCCTTGCGGCGCTCTAACTTAATTTTGTCGATATATTATAGTAGATAATATTATGCATGTCAGTTGTATAAATTTAACAAAAAAAAATCGAACACAATTTAGTATTTTCGGAAAATTATCCGGTTCATAAAATTTTCCATTTCTACACCGCTGCCTGCACGTAAAAAATAAATTATCAAAAATATTTTAATATTAAAAAGTATAACGTAAAATTTGTTTAAAATCACTGTGACGGCATCAGAAACAAAGCGTTACGGCGACAAACGCTCCACAGTGACAAAAGAGATAAAAAAAAAACAGAAAAAGGTCCCGCGAGAAGAATAGAAACGGGAAGAGTACCAGCTCCGGTGACGTCACTCCGGAACCGGTATTTTATCCCCTGCTATTCTGCTACCCATTCATTTTCCCTTGGGGATGGTTTTCTATTTTTATTTCTGCAGTTGTGGAGATATTGTCGTAACAAAAAACCATGCAATTTCGAAGAATAAATGCATCTCTCATGATGGAATGTTGTGATCCGAAATGGAAATGGGACAACTTCAAATAGAGGTACTTAACGCAATATATAATACATAATATACTCTTACTGTTTCGATATTAATTTATTTATTTATTTAGAAAAGAGTATTATTGCATTACAGCGATTGGCCAATGCGCCATAATACATAATAAATACAAATTATAAAAATGACTCAATTACAAACAACCAATTTAACAAGAGAAATAGGTAAATACCTACATAAATAATAAAAACATAAAAAAATACAGAACATATTATTATATTATAGTTTCTTGCCTGCTTCATAAGGAGATTTTATAACAGATTTCTGCTTTTACGATGAATAGGTGTTAGCCACTTGCTCAACATCTTAGAGGTCAAGGGAATGGGACAACTGGACTCCAGGACAATTGGACGCCGCACTGTCGTAGACACGTATACAGAACGTAGACGAGGAATTTTAACCAGTTTCTATCTACTACTTAGTTTTAATTCATTTTACTCTTAACACAATGTTTTTTTTTATTGCAAATTGAGAATTACCATGCCTAAGGCTTTATATAAAATAAAAAACTCTTTTTTCGTTGGTACTTTAACATATGTACGATTCAATCATCATTTACGTGTGCATATTTAAATTCTCACCAACTATTGAATCATAATAAATAATAATTAAAATATAAATAATAATATTAAATATTCTTTTTAAAAGTACCTATAAGTACCTAACGTCTTAATTTCGAATTGCGTGGCGTCCAGTTGTCCGGTGCCAAATCGTCCTAGATCCGAGGTCAATGCTGCAAACAGGTGCAAACACTTGTTGAAAAAATTAGATAAGATTTTGACAGATCTGGATTTTGAACCATACGTAATATAATATAAGCAATATAAATAAATATATCCGTATTTATCATTAAAATTAAAATCATTAAATATTACATTTCAAACAATCCAAATATCTACATAGTTAATTTGAATTAAACGTAACAGTAAGTCCACAATTGGTAATATAAAATAATATCTTTAAGTAAAATATAAGTTATCATTTGCAATAAATTCAGTCAATACTAAAAACAACTAACTTATATTTTATATACAATAGATCGATGTAAACTTGATATTAATTAACTGTATTTCTAATTTAATTACATACCAATTTTTACTGTCTTTCCCTTGTATTTCAATAAGTCGTTTTTATTACGAATTTTGGATACAAGTCGGTTTATAGGAAGCCAGGCGGCCGCACCAATTTCCATAGCCGATTTTGGCAAAATTCATGAATTCAAGAATAAAAACCTAACCTAACCTAACAAATAATACAGTAAGTATATCGACTATTTTCAAAATTTCTTTGCCGCTAACTTCCTGTAAACCGACAAGAACCGTGTTTTATTTGGACATGAATTTTATCTCAGTACTATACGACCCAAAGAGGTTGGTCGGTCTTTAATATATGACCATAATTATATTTCCGATACAAAATTTCACGATGAAGTGTGATATGGCGAACTGCATACGTACACGTTTCCGGACACGGTATTATATTATGTGTAGGTACAAATGATAAAAAAATAAAAAATAGGTAGTTTTAAAATAATTGATATTTTCATTATAAATTCTTTTAAACAAAATTGCCGTACAGGGTTGGCTAACCTTTTTATGTACGCGTGCGAAAAATTCGGAAATATTATTTTTTAACTTTACCGTCTGACGTGCCGAGCAGTTACAACGAAAAAAATAGTTTTATTTAGATACCACTCACACAACATAGCACGCATATAGCTTTATCATTTTTCAATTACACCATTCATTTCGGTCCACCAATTTTGAAACTGTCTGCCAGAATTACCACCACTAGCTTCACCAAGTTATTGTTTCTTATTTGGTGCAGTCATTTTTTGTGGGTAAAAATGAGATGTTTGTTTTTTAATTAATGTATTAATTATTTTGGTTCTTTACACATAAATTGACACTAGAATCGCTCCGATCAGATGAGGCATTCTCTCGCTACGGCGGTCTCAAGAATTATTTAGAGTTTCACGGTGCGGTGTTCCCTGCCGCCTAATGAGGTCAGTGCGATAATACTATATTTGTGAATTATAAAGTCTAAAACTGACCTATACAATGATATATTTACATTAAATGCAATGCTTATTTTTGAAAAGTATTCGCCTGCTATTTTTTATACAATGCGATCTGTCATGTATTATTATAGATATTTATTTTTCTCTTCAAAGCATGCCATGCAAAATCATCTAGCGTGCCACTGGTGGCACGCATGCCATAGGTTCGCCATCACTGCTCTAGGAAATTCAATTCAATAATCCGCGCGTTACATTGCACTCGCGGTGGGTACATTGGAATAAAGTCGCGGGAGTCATATATCACCTCAAAATAAAAAAGCTTTTTTTAAAAACTTTTCGAAACGAATTTACTATTTAGGTGAAATATTTTAATTGGAAATCGAAAAAAATTCACAAGAATAAAACGGTTTTTCTTATTATTGTGAATTTAATATTTATGATTTTTTTTAGTTCTTCCCACGTGCCGTAACAATATATTTAGTACCTTCATAATTATAAAGTAATATCTGTGACGTAGGTAGGTATCTACTAATAATAAATAAATTTATTTACAAAAATATAATAAATAATTGTTTTGTTATTGCTCCTTTTAAAATATACGTGGGATTCTTCTTTATAAAGTTAATCGCGTTTCTCCTTTATTTAAAAATATATATTTATCGTTGACCTTTGCATTGTCGTGTAATCTGTAATCTATGTAAGGAAAGTCGGTTGTACTGAAAATTGATTTGGATTGACTGAAAATGGAAAAAGTAATTTTCAATTTATTTCAATTTCATTTTTTTAACACATTGTGGACATTACAAATTATAAGTTTAAGACGTTCACAACATGACATGAAGAATTATTAAAAAAAAAGTAATAAAAACGATAAAAATGAAAATATAAAAAGAGAACATAATATAAACTTACAAAAGCAGTGAAAATACAATTATTACATCTATAGAAATTCAAAGAAGTACACCAAGTTTATTAAGGAGACCCTATTTTAAGAATTTATAAAATAGCGTCCATCTAAACGCAAGTGGAATATATCAACACCCGAAGCAATTTCGTTGCACAACGTTATCGCCCTCCCAAATGGCATTACCAGTGGCAGGTTGGTTCTGCACCTTAGAAGACTAAACAAATGATGCTGCCTGTTTCTAAGATAGTTATCGTGGACACACAGGTAAACACTGCCCAGAATGGCAGAGTTCTCATTTATACCTCGTATAAGTCGAAAAAAATGCGTAGGTAAATAAAGATCTCTTCTAAATTCTAATGTACATAGTTTCGTTACTGTATCTCCATCACTACCCTGACTGTCTGCCATTAATATGTCTAAAGATCACGCTGCATCTTTCACTCTAAAGGCATAACCTAAGCATAGACCAGCGGAGTTGCAGTCCCGTTCGTCAATTCAATTTCAATATATATATATATATAGGTAGGTATAGCATGAGGCTCCAAGGCCAAACGGATTTTTATCCTCGTCATCTGGGTAGTATTCGCGTCTGTATACCTATTATCGAAGAGCACATGGCTTTTCGTCGTGTGTAGGAATTTCAATACTGGTATTTCAAAACCGGTATTTCAGTATTTATCAATACCGAAATACCGGTTTTAAAAATCCAAAATACCGGAATTTTTGGTATTAAGAAAGCACACTCGTTTACGTTTTTGAAAATGAATTTTAAGTTATGTGCTGCTAAAATGCAAATATATTGAGTGAATCCAACAGAGGTGAAAAAATAATAAAACAAATTTCATAAAATATATTTATATAAGTAATTGTCGCGATGAATTATCATAATATTATTTCAAAATAGAAAACATCCGTGACAAAAATGTTCAATTATTCTATAGTAATAATTGTTGATGAGTGTACGAGCGTTGAATTTAAGAAGCTTTTCCTGCAGCCGGACTTATTTGCACTTGATGAACTTTTGAGGGCTTTAGTTAAAATTATCAATATATTCAAATTATTTGTAAAAAATCACTAGTTCTACAATTATGATCAATACATATTTTTAAATGTCAACATAATAAATGTAGGTATGTAGGTTTTTGCTATAAAATAATATTTTATAAGATTTATTTATTAGTAAGCACCTACTTCTGTTTTTTTAATGTTTAATTTTAATGTATTCAATAAGAAATACCGAAAAACGGGTATTGACATTTTCATTCGGTATTGCAATCCATAGTCGTGGGGTCTGAAGGAAAAAAATGAAAAAGAAAAAGATCTGGGAAAAATAGGAGATATACAGTGGTTTCTTCTTCGAATTGACTGAGTCAGCACTGCGGAATATTTTTTTTATATATACGTGGATGGAGAGGCTACCAAATGGCCTCTTTTTTGTCTCCTACTGTAGGGAAAAATATAAATTAAGAAGACCTTAAGATTGCTCGTGGTCTTGAAAATTCTCGTAAATATGATTATTAAGTCTCCTAGTCAAGCTTTTAGATAAAATCTTATTTAATCATTTGCGAATTATCCCCAGTAGCTGTGATACTGTTTCCATACTTCTCTGACATTTTCCATACTCTTCGTGTAATCAATACGATATTGTTTTTTTCGAAACTATATTATTTACTATTTCTGTTTACAAAACGTGATTATTTGACAGCTCTCAGTAGTGTTTTCATATTTACAGGCAACGTTGCTAAGTGCGCGTCAACTTGAATACGCAACCCTAATTCTTAGTTATCTATATATCAGCTGATTAAGCCGAAGTATTATTATGCATACGCCCCTTAGGCTTAGTATCAGATGCATAGAATGTCAAGTTACATTAAATCGAAATAACGTTAATATTACATGCATAGATCAAGATAAAATGGAAGTTGATAAACTGTAAATTAGTAACATCATATCGCGTTCCGTTATCAGTATTGTGATTTGTGACCATTTGTTATAATTCGATTTACTGATCATTAGTAAAAGTATTAAATATTTCAATGGTTACCCTATCAATAAGTACCTAGTAGGTCATTGTATATCCGTATATATTTTTTTTATTATTATGGCAATAATGTTAGAAGGTTCTCAAATTTTCGCATTGTTTATGTTTTAGAATATTTTTAGAATACTTTTTTGTCGAAAACAAATAAACGACATCATAAACTATTTATTTATTTTCACGTGTTAAACATGACATGTCAGATTTTCAGGTTTCCAGGCGGATGCAAACGCCACTAATCTAATGCGCAAATGATTTTTTAACATTCTTTCCAGTGGCGGCTCGACGACTTTCTAGGTAGTGGGGTTTAGCCATTAATTATTAAATATACACACCTACATACTTTCTCATAATATTATTCATTATGTACCAAGTTACTTATTAATAATATGATTTTATTAATGAAGAAATGAGTAATTTTTTCAAAATAAATAATATGATTATCTGAGTTATTACAAATCACATCTAAAAAGCGTGCTTAAAATTGTCAACTTAATTAATAATAATTATTATTATACACTAACCATTATCAGTTTTGAACAACAACACAAAGCGAGCGTTTTTACTCACCTAGGGGTTATTTGATTCGCTACCAGTATGCGTATACTAACGTTAATGCATTCACATCCCTCGTAGAACGAAATTTGCACCGCGGCAACGGAATGGGACTAAGTGACCCGGTCACCGAAAAATAGACACCATAGATTTCTTAATTTCTAGGTACATAGTTGTCACCGTGAAATAATATGGCGTATTTAATTAAATAATTATTTTAATACCGCGAAATCATATTACATTATTTACAATCATTGCTATATTTATTTGTATAATAATAATAAACATCTCTATAAAATTGCGACGGGCTTAGATAGATGAAATAAATTAAATAGTTCATTTAATCGTGTAAATTCGGTACATTGACAATGATTAAAATATCTGACGTGTATTTTTGACATGATAACGATGTGGGGATGATCCCTACAAACCCTTAAGGTAGAGCCGCCCCTATTATTTGTCATTCGTTAAACAGCCGATACATAGCTAAATAGCTAATAATGATTCATGACATTCCATGTATCGTGCTGTTACTCATCAGTCATCACAACATACTTATTTTTTGTATCTAATGTCTCCTCCGGAATAAATTGATGTTTACAAAACATCGTCTATTGTTGTTTACGTATTATTCATGGGTTCGCTGTTTTATTAATTAATCAAAAGAGGTTGTCTAATATTATATTATTATTCGGTGAGATGCAAATTGAATTAGGTCCCCTTGTGCTTACATACCATTGAAGCGAGAGCCTCTTACGGGGCCTATAATCCAGTGACGCTTAACCATACTGGTGACGTGTGACCTATTTAAAAAAATCTCATACCGTACATGAGAGATTGAAGCTACAATAAGCAAATCGAGGGGGGACCCCAGCCATGACAAAGAGCGTGGTTGAGCCAAATTGTGGTCGCATTCATCCTTAGTCCATCTCAGTATTGTCACAAAGCCAGACGATCAGCAATTATGGGTCATGAATCGATCGTAATTGCGAAAAACATTCAGTCAGCTCAAGAATACGAATGAGTGAGTGTTGCCGCGCTGCGTTAACTATCGAGCGATTCAAAACATTCTGTTCGGCCTTCGTTGCACTAAATCTGTTACGGTTTGAGTGAACGTAGCGTGCATCAATCATAAAACCAATCATCATCATTCATCAACCTCAAAACGAATAATACCGCACGAGTGACAGTGCATCCAGACCACAGAGCCATCATAAATCATCATAATAGTCAATGTCTGGTATTCTGTTAAATCGCCCCCACCCCTAGACCCGGAATCCACATCATCCTTCATATTGTACAGTCCACTGTTAAAAGCGCCACCAGACCGCATTTATTCAATTTGTATGGTAGACGTTTGTGGTTGACAATAGCGCACTAATAGTTAAAACCGAAACAGATAATACATTAAAAAAACAAGGACTCTCAAAAGGAAAAATGTACTTTCAATTATACCTATTACAATTCTGAAATCAAACCATGGTATTCTAATAAAATGCTCAATAGGGAAACAATTGTAACAATGAATCGCTGTAGAGCTGATCACTGTAATCTTGCCGCATCCCTGGCTCGGTTAGGTATAATAAATTAATGACCCTAGATGCCTACATCAAAAAACTACATCAAAAAAAAACTTTAGTTTATTCCAAGTTTTTGATTACGTATGTTAGTGGAAAATTCGATACAGTGTATCTATGTGTAGGTGAATCCTAAATTAAATTACATTTTAATACTTAGAGACAGATGTCTTTAATTTGATTACGTCATGTAAGTTGTACGTAAAACATTTCACCGTGGCACAGTTTGCCGTAATCTTTCTTATCGGAAAAAGATGACCGTATACTATACGGTTTCCAAATTTATTAGATTCAATATGAACATTAATTCAATTTTTATAGCTGATATTGGCAAAACTCATGAATTGAAGAATGTAAACCTAACCTAACCTAACACAAAATCCGGTATATCGGCTATTTTCAAAACTCGTTTGCTGCTGGCTTCCTATAAAGTCTAAAGCGACAAGAACCGTGTTTTAATTAGACATGAATTGTATGTCAGATTATACGACCCAAAGAGGTCGGAGGGTCTTTAATATATGGCCATATATTTCCAATACAACAATTCACCGTGAAGTGTGATACGACGAACTGCATACGTACAATGGACACGCTTTAGTTTTACCTATGAAAAGCCTTTGGGAGCTTAATATCTAATTTTCTAAGTAGTAGTAAGTAAGTTTCTAAGTAAGTAAGTAAGTATTCTGGACATAATTCCCTGGTATGGAGTCATTGCCACTGCTACATAATTAGTTATTTCAAATTTACTTAACACTGTAATGAATGCTATATTTTATTATTACAGTTTTGATTTTACTATATTAGGATATATCTACATATATTATTTAGTGATAAATATGATTTTACTATAGTTGGCACTCATCCCACAAACGTACCGCAACTGGCGTGCGGCCTCCGATTGACCCGACCCGGTTTTCCCGCCAATTTCGATTCGGTTTTCGCGCCAAACTGTCTGCCGTGTGTCGCCATCTCGCTCAAGAAGCGCGACCCCTGGTGAAAAGTAGTCACGGAGCTAGCCTCAGAAGATACATAGTATCTTATTGTATGACGTGCAATCGTATTACATTATTAACACAATCACTGCTAACCTTTTAATTACATTTTAATTACCACATTTAAATAACATGTTAATTATATCTTATGGCCATCGAATCCAAACGCGCCAGTCGCGGTGTTAGCACTAAGTGAGTTAAGATTATAACAAATTTTGCTAGATACATAATATATAAATATTTAAAATAAACTATAGATAAATTAATACCTTAAGTGTCCTTTAGCATTTAGAATAACTTCCACATTCTCCCAAATTACTCAAGTATACATGAAACAGCGACACTTAACTTGTATTAAGAATATAACTATTGTAAAAATAAGTAAGTAGATACGCGAAACATTCCTGGACAGTAATTTAGTGCCGTTTATTTGTGATGAAATACGTCACGGTTTACCTACTCAACAAACGGCTTAAAAACTAAAAACAGTCGTTGGGATCGATTGATTAGCATTAGATAGCATAGATTAGCATAGACACGCATGCTGCCAATTCCGCTATTCCGGTCATCAGGTGACAAGTGTTTATAGTTTTTCTTTTAATTTAATTATAATAACATCTCAACATAAAATTCTGATATAATTATAAAAATAATCATCACGTATCATAGAAATAGAATAAAACTATTATTGTAGCACCCACGGTGGCCGCGAAAGCCGTGAGTCCCAGGTTCGAATCCTGGGTCTGACAAGTATGCATATTGTTTTTCAATTTGTGTGTGACCTAATGGACCTAATAGGTTGAGCAAGTGGCTGACATCCATTTCTCATAAAATCAAAATCTGTTAATACAAACCTCTACTCTGTGGAGGCCCATATTATGATCCTATTAGGATCGGGCATGGTCGAAAAAAAAATATTGTAGACGCCATAGATGTTATAAAAGTGTAGACGCAAACCAATAAATTAAAGACTTTTAGATTGTGTTCACAGCTGATAGTATAACATTTTTTGAGAATGTAATGTGTAATTTAATAAACTATTTTTCATTCAACGAATTAGACACAAGATTTGAGAATGTAACATTCTATACACCTACTGAATATACATAATTTGAAAACATCTCATGTTTTCTGAAAACAATCCACTAGAAAAAATCATATTTGAAAAAAATTCGAAGCTTGGCGGGATTTGAACCCGTTGGTGTCACGCCAATCTGTGTATTAACCAATTATGATACGAACCTCCTATCTAATCACGACAATTTAAACTAGTAGATCACACATGCATCTCATGCATATACACACTAGAAAAAATATTTTGTAGAAAAAAATACGACACCCGACGGGACTTGGACCTGTAACTGCTGGATTCACGCCAGTATGCTTTTCCAATTAAGTTATGGGCATCTTATTAAACCACGACGATTTTAACTAGTAGTTGTTACATGAAATGCTTATCGAATTGCGTTATAATATTGGCTATGGTTTGAGTAAGTATATTAAATTGAGGTAGTTATCAATTAATTCCTTAATTACTAACCGACGTCACGTATCACTCCATTATTTAGTTTTTATAACGTGCTTAGACTTGCTAATAATTTAATAAACTATATCTTCTATTCAACGCTTGATTATTATGGCTTGGTTTATGCAGGGCTTAATTGAATTATAAAAACTAACAAACACTATCTGCAATTTGTAGTTTTAGTTCACTGAAAACAAATATGTATGTCTGACAAAGTTTAGTGTGCACTGTGATAATTTACATTATAAAATAAGTTAACAATATTTATATAAAGAACAACGTCTAGTATAAGAATAAAATAAATTAAAAAAAAAACATTTAAATCATAAATAATTATAAAATGTACGTATAAATTTTATAACTATTGTATTAACACGGTTTTGCCTATTGAAAATTTCCGTTGGGATGTATCAGGTTTTGTATTAAATTGAAAATTAATGTGGGAAACGTACTAAGACAACAATAGTAAGAATCACATATTAAAGTTTTTTTTATAAACTCACTTATACTATCCTTCTACGCAAATCTTTTCCAACGGCATGCAGTCTTCCTAAAAGACACAAGACCCTAAATAATGAAAAACATGCCAATTAACCTTTATTGTCTACAAGCTTAATATTATTATGGAAAATATTCTATTCTTGTATATTAAAGCCCCTAAAATAAGGGTTTATAATATTATCGTGCATCAGTAATATTATCATGAATATCGTCTCTGTTCTGGCAGAACACACTAACTGGAGAATACTAGTTTTGAGTAATTTGACTTTGAAGTTGTTAAAATGTTTGAAATGGTCTATCATGTGAGTTTATTAAGTAATCGTAAAAAGGATGACTTTAAAATAAAGACTGTTTATTTATTAAGAAGGTTTCCAGACGGTAAGTTTGAAATAAGGAACATTTTGGTATAACTAACTCAATATGTAATTTTTTCGAATTAGTGACGATATATTATGTTTTATAATATATTGTATACTTATAAATAAAATATAACATCATTATTTAAGACTAGACATACTAAATTGAATTTAATCGTTGAGTTTAATAATTCATAAATACTTTCAAGAGATTTACCGTTTATTTGGGTGAATAATTCATAATAGCAGTATATACAATGACATTAATATGGACAAAGCATGAATATATTATATTCTAGAAAAAAAATGACACTTGCTTTTTTGTCGGGTCTGCCGAATGGCATAATCTGTCCTAACGCCATTACAATAAAGGTGATATTGCTATAAATTCCAGATGCTTTTTGTCGGGTCTGCCGAATGATTTGGTTTGAACGGGTTTGCTCAAATGAACATTGACACTAGATACACTGTTCTAACGCCATTACAATAAAGGTGATATTGCTATAAATTCCCGATGCGTTATATCGCATAATGGAAAATGCGTGACGTCTACCTATACATGTGCGAATGTCGCTATGCGCGAATTTACTTGCTAGCTACTGTATTGAATGGGTTGTCCATTAATAATGTCATTGAGTATATAAGCATCATTGGACATGGTCTGGCCATGTGCTACGGTTACCTCAAGAGGATATCAACCTGGCCAATTCTTCAAGTCAACCAGATTCTGGCTCCCCGCTAGGCCGCTAAATACCACTAACGAGGTTTATACAAAGAAGCCACTGATGCTAGTATGACCTGGGAAGATGAAAGAATACTGCAAGCCACAGGGATTATTGGAGACACCGCGCAATGTGGTGTCCATTTGCTCCAATTAGAGGCGGACATGAATCAAGAAGAATTTCTAATTTTAATCATTTATTTTTAATACTTACTATTTCAATCTCTGATGAGCTTTATAAAAATAATATATGAGTTCCAATATTTACATTTGAGTTAATTTAATATTATCTAGTGTGTTGTTATGTAGTGTGAGTATAAAAAGAGCTATGTGATGTGAGAAAGTAGATAGTTTGCAATCAGCGCTCGCAATAATTTTTTTTACGTACCGGAGCGCTCGATAATTTTATTAAAATATTAACATAGCTATTTAATTGAATGTGTATTTTATAAAAATAAGTGTATATTACATATGTAAGTTATAATTCGTCGCTATAGATTGGTTTGTCGAATATCCGTTTTTGTCGAAGTCGACCTTTTAATGTAGAATGATTTTTTGTATCTAAATGGACCAGAACCATCCTTTTCTTTAAATTACATTGTATTGAATACAGCATTCATATGCTGTAAAACAACAATTTAAATACCTCCATGTATTTAAATAAAGGATAATGAAGTTTGTTTTTTGTCTCCTGAACATTTCACATTAAATTTGGTCTATTCGAGAAACCAATCCTACAGCGACGATATGGCATATCTAGTTCTCATACGGTTAAATTCATATTTCCACGAGACGGAGCTATAACTTTTGGGATTTTATGAAGCGGAACGACGCTCCGGTGCACTCCAGTACATTGTGAGCCCTGAATTTGTATATTCTACGTTATAATGGAGTAGAGGGGGTGATAATTTTGAATAGGAAAATCAATTATTTGAAAAGTTTTTAATTAATGTGTCATTATTGTTATTATTTTTAATTTAGTATACATACAAAGCCGTATCACGAGTTCCAACCCTCACCCTTTCAAAAATATACGTGTGGTTTTTTTTTCAATCGAGTATTTGTTTAAGTGAGAGGACGTAATAAGTTCAGTGAATCGCTAACAACTAATAATCGTGTATAAGTATATTAATACACATTCCACTGTGTAGGGGGCGATTTCCTCCGGTGCATATTATATTTTGTCCATGACCAAACATGGTAATTTACGGTAATTCCTACAGACTGGGTAAATCTAAAATTGTATATTATTAATGTATATTATACTGTACTATTAATATGTAAATAATATGTCAAGTTAGTAAAAATATCGTCTCTGTTCTGGCAGAACACACTAACTGAAACTAGAATACTAGTTTTGAGTAATATGACTTTGAAGTTGTTAAAATGTTTGAAATGATGGTCTATCATGTGATTTTATTAAGTAATCGTAAAAAGGGTGACTTTAAAATAAAGACTGTTTATTTATTAAGAAGGTTTCCAGACGGTAAAGTTTGAAATAAGGAACATTTTGGTACTAACTCAATATGTCATTTTTTCGAATAAGTGTTTTCTGCCAGAACAGTGACGATGCTCTATGTAATATTAAATTAAACTGAACTATAACTACTTACTAATTTTTTGAATAGAAAAAAATATACATTTAACAACAATAAATGTCTTAAAAAATCCTTTGTTAAATTCTCTTCATTATTATACCAGAAATTATTAGTTTAGTATTATTGTATCAAAAAAAAACTCAATATAATAATGTAATAAAAGTGATCTTCCAGTGTAAGAATAAAGTGTATGAAACATGTACTCTTCATGTAAAATAAATCCAAACATTACGAACAATTCAACATGGCATGGAAAGGTGCATTTTGGGCATTACGTGGAAAGATCACAAAAGAAACTGATGGATAAGGAAGCAGACAAGAGTACGCGATGTAAGAGCGGCTAATCAGATGAAATGTCAATGGGCTGTACATGTCGCTCAGTGAGTGGACAACCGCTAGACAAATACCGGCATCGGTACCCGAGGGGCACTAAACGCCTAAGGCTGCGCGCACACGGCAAAGCGAAGTTTCGGATTCATCCGCCAAACGTCGTTTGCGGGTCGAATGCGTTTTGTTTGCGTTTCGTTTGCGTTTCGTTTACGGCGATATATCGACGATGCTGTCCAAACATCTGGACAGAGAAAACACAGTTTTCAAGGAGATTCATAAACGCCTTTTTTTTGAAACTGCACCCTGCTGCGAGAGTATTTATCTCTCATTACAGTGGTGTACAAGGGTAAATAAATCAATATAAAATCAGTACATATTATTGCATTATACCTACATTTATTTTTCCACTATTGCTTCTTTTGTAGCTGGACTGTTTTATATCGAAAGCGTTTTGAAAATTACCTATTATTGTGCCTATTATGTATCATCATAAACTTTGTCTGATCAATACTATCGACCGAGGGTACTTGCTGGAGTTTGAATTTAAATTCTAATTGATTTAAGTTTTGTACTAATATTATTTATTAATACAATAAAAAAAAGATTATAAGTTAATACACGAAGAAAAGGTAAAAACCTTATTACCTAGATACCCACTAAGTAAAGGATGAAGTATAAAAACATAATATTTTGAATAATTTGAATACTTGCATTGTTTCTAAAAACTTGTTGTAAATACTATTAATACATTCGGTAGGTAAGCAGTTTTACAAAATAAAATAAAAAGTTTTGACACAGCACAGCTATGAGAAGAAGTATTTCATCAGAAGAAAGGCTCGCCATAACTAGAAGGTAAACTATATTTATTTTGTAGTTTTTTTTTTTTTTTTTTTATTAGTTGACACTTTTATTTTCTATAGATACACTAAAATGTAAACGGGTACCAATAATAATATATTGTAGTGAGAATAATGAATACCTACCTACTACTATTGATAGGTATGTGCCTGTGTACTTGTATAGGTACATGTATATTTATATTGGTTATTGTTTTTTTGTTATAATATATTAGTTGCGATTAATTGACAATAAAATTTAGATAAGTTATCTATTCAGCCGCTACAGTACCATATTAAATTACATATTCAAAAAAAATTGGCAGTTATCAATTCAAAACACCTTTTATAAAAAATAGATTGAATTATTATTAGATACACTAACACGAAATTACCTGATATAGTCTCATTAAAATAGCTATCTTTTTAATATGTAGCGAATGAATTCTAAGCAATAAATAGTATTCAATTGGAAAGATGAACAGATTTTAAGGGAGATATTTCAAATGTTTATTTGATAAAAGATACAATAGGTATAATAATATATTACATTGTTCTAACAAATTATATACAAAACATCTATAAAATATTTTAATTAAATTATATCTTTTTTTTCCCATTGCATAAACGCCACTGTGAAATTCTTGATGACACTAATTATTAAGAAAGAAGGATTTTTTCAAATTTTTCGGACTAAAGTAATAAATTATGTCATAAAATATGTGCCTTATTGTGTTCTGCAAACTGATAGTAGTACTCTTTGTTTTCACCCCTAGTGTTATTATGGAAGAATTTATTTATTGCACTATCCGAAGAATTTAAAAAAACTTTTTTTTTTTGTCTCAAAGGCCAGTGGCGAACTAAGATAAATAAAATATAATATGTAAACATTACGTACATATTATTAAGTATTTCTTTTTTACCGTTTTACCTAGATATTTTCATAGTGTAGAAATTATTTCAAATGACATTCATGCGGATTTTTGTTAGCTATATGCAAATGCAGACATAGTCCAAATAAGCATTAAGCAATCAAGTTAATCTTTCTGGTTGCAAACAATTCATCATGATTGGGTTTTATTTTTACACTGCCCAGACACGTGGTATGACTTATAAGTCGGTAACCGGACAAAACAGGACATGACAAAACAAAACAATAACAATACAGAACATGAACAGCCAGGTTTTCTCCAGGTGTTCTGTTTTGTCACTGTCCTGTTTTGTCATGGAACCGACTTAGATTTAACTTTCTTCATATTATTATATATGACAATGTGCTAGGTGCAGATTGCGTAGGCTTAAACCTTTACATTATACCCAAGTTTTTAATGAAAAATACCCAATCATCCAGTCATGAGTTTGTCATTGGTAAATAAAATTTATTAGGCCTTTCTGAACATAATTATGTGGTTAATCAATAAAATCCTTCTTTCTGAATAATTAGTGTCATCAAGAATTTCACAGTGGCGTTTATGCAATGGGGAAAAAAGATATAATTTAATTAAAATATTTTATAGATGTTTTGTATATAATTTGTTAGAACAATGTAATATATTATTATACCTATTGTATCTTTTATCAAATAAACATTTGAAATATCTCCCTTAAAATCTGTTCATCTTTCCAATTGAATACTATTTATTGCTTAGAATTCAATCGCTACATATTAAAAAGATAGTTATTTTAATGAGACTATATCAGGTAATTTCGTGTTAGTGTATCTAATAATATTTCAATCTATTTTTTATAAAAGGTGTTTTGAATTGATAACTGCCAATTTTTTTTGAATATGTAATTTAATATGGTACTGTAGCGGCTGAATAGATAAATCATCTAAATTTTATTGTCAATTAATCGCAACTAATATATTATAACAAAAAAACAATAACCAATATAAATATACATGTACCTATACAAGTACACAGGCACATACCTATCAATAGTAGTAGGTAGGTATTCATTATTCTCACTACAATATATTATTATTGGTACCCGTTTACATTTTAGTGTATCTATAGAAAATAAAAGTGTCAACTAATAAAAAAAAAAAAAAATAACTACAAAATAAATATAGTTTACCTTCTAGTTATGGCGAGCCTTTCTTCTGATGAAATACTTCTTCTCATAGCTGTGCTGTGTCAAAACTTTTTATTTTATTTTGTAAAACTGCTTACCTACCGAATGTATTAATAGTATTTACAACAAGTTTTTAGAAACAGTGCAAGTATTCAAATTATTCAAAATATTATGTTTTTATACTTCATCCTTTACTTAGTGGGTATCTAGGTAATAAGGTTTTTACCTTTTCTTTGTGTATTAACTTATAATCTTTTTTTTTATTGTATTAATAAATAATAATAGTACAAAACTTAAATCAATTAGAATTTAAATTCAAACTCCAGCAAGTACCCTCGGTCGATAGTATTGATCAGACAAAGTTTATGATGATACATAATAGGCACAATAATAGGTAATTTTCAAAACGCTTTCGATATAAAACAGTCCAGCTCCAAAAGAAGCAATAGTGGGAAAATAAATGTAGGTATAATGCAATATTATGTACTGATTTTATATTGATTTATTTACCCTTGTACACCACTGTAATGAGAGATAAATACTCTCGCAGCAGGGTGCAGTTTCAAAAAAAAGGCGTTTATGAATCTCCTTGAAAACTGTGTTTTCTCTGTCCAGATGTTTGGACAGCATCGTCGATATATCGCCGTAAACGAAACGCAAACGAAACGCAAACAAAACGCATTCGACCCGCAAACGACGTTTGGCGGATGAATCCGAAACTTCGCTTTGCCGTGTGCGCGCAGCCTAAAGGCCCTAAAGCAGTGGTGCACAAACGCAGCCCGAAATGGCATTTGTTGCGGCCCAAAATATCAAGTACTTCATCACCAAATTTTTCATTAAATATGATCTGAGGAAATCTGTGTTCGATATGTGAACAAATTATGCAGTAGCAACGATATATAATCTGAATCGTCACTGATAGCAAACTTAATGCTATTTTTTATTATTTAATATGATTATATTTTCACGGGTATAGATTTGCGACCGAAATTTATCTTTTTACAATGAGTCACACCGTCTGTGGTGCAGGTACAGTCTATTTTTAGATTATTGTTTTCAAAACGCGCATTTTAGTGTAAGTTCTCCAGGAATTTTGTCAGTGCACGACGTTTGTGAATCGATATTAAAAAATCGCTTGTCTTAACAGAAAAAATACAGTTTGATTATGAAACATTTGTTTGTCTACATATGTATGTATAGTGCGTGTATAAAGCTCTTTGTGTACTTTTATTGTTTTCTAACAAATTAGTCGTGTCTGAACTAATTTTCTTCGTGCAAATATGCACGTAATGCTGAGTGGAGAGTGATTGAAGTTGCCGATAAAATGTTGTAACTATTAATTTGAAAATAAAACATAAAATGTATATCTCGTCTAGTATAATATATCATTATTTTTAACACTTTTACCCTTTGCGGCCCGTGAAAAATTATAAAATGGATAAATTGGCCCTTTTTTCAAAAAGCTTGTGCACCACTGCCCTATAGGGACGCTCTAATACCCGCTCAATAGACGAACTCATAAAGTTCGGTAGATGTACGTGGCAGCGAAGAACTAGCGACTAAGAAGAGTGCAGGGAGCTAGTGGAGGCCTTCATCTAGTAGTGGAACGATACGCGCTGATGATGACGAATAACATAACTTATATGAAAAAATAGAGTTATATTTCTATCACAAATTAAATATATATATATATATATATATGCTGTGCTCCTGTATGGCTGTGAGATATGGCATCTTACTAAACTTCAAGAGTCTCGGCTTTTGAGCTTTGAGAATCGATGTCTCCGCCGAATCTTAGGGGTACATTGGTACGACCGCGTTATAAGCACCCGAGTTCGTGAGCAGACACAACAGCCTTCGGTGATTGAAGTTATCACGAAGAGACGATTTACGTGGCTGGGACACGTATTCCGGAAGCCACCAAAGAGTGCGGCACTTCGTACCCTTGTGGCACAGCCTCAAGGGTTCCATCGCCGTGGTCGGCCCTCCCTCACCCTGCAGCGGTGCTACAAAAGCGACCTACGTGCTGCAGGTCTGACATGGCGGGAGGCGCAGGAGTTGGCGATGGACCGAGGGAAGTGGCGCCAACTTGTGCTTGCCCTATGCCCCAATGTTGGGACGTGATAGGGTGGAAGAAGAAGGATATATATGCACTTTATGTGTGTATAATAAATTTTAATATAAGACATATTTTAATTATTTACTAAATTATATTTCATTTATGAAATATATGTATACTTATATTAACGATACGATTTGTACGAAATATTAATATAAATCCTGTTTGTCAACTGTTTCGTCCTGATAGACATTCTCATTTAGAAGCAAAACACAATAACAAAAATGTATTATTCAATATGGATACACATACTAAATTGATATCAACATATTATTATAGATAAATCCCATCCAAGGCTAATCAAACACATCAAATAAAATCACTCTCAGCGAAGATAGTAAACCAAAGTTACTCAATTAAAATGTAATTAACTACTAACATAACAGTTAATATCTTTTCCAAAATCTGGCATATAATCTACTGACAAAAAAGGGAACAAAAAAAAATAGTCAAATAATACAGATGTCAGATGTTTTAAACTGGATGTCAATTATTTTAATTTAAAAATGCATCATTAATAAATACAATATTTAAATTTTTTTTTACCATACCCGATCCTAATAAGATCATAATATTATGGGCCTCCACAGAGGTTTGTATTGACAGATTTCGTTTTTACGAGAAATGGATGTCAGCCACTTGCTCAACCTATTAGGTCCATAGCCTGACTCAAACACAAATTGAAAAATAATATGTGTATTTGCCAGATCCATGATTCAATTCTGGGACCCACGACGCCGAAGTTTAGTGATTTAATTTTTTTTTAACTAAGACAAAAATTTAAATTAACTAAGATAGTTAAGTAGTTACCAATAATTATTGTGATATTAAAGCTTGTGGTATTTTTCGGGGAATGGTAGGAAACTGGACATAGTCTAGAATTGAAAGGTAGGTAATTGACAACCGGCAGTACATTTTCAAACAAACCCATTCGGTACTAACGAATGACACATTCAGCAAAGCACATGTATATGAGAATTATACAATACACACTGTCGTGGAATTGATTTTTTAAACTTTTGGTCGAGTTAATGTTAAGTATAGCAGTGGCATACTTAACATTAACGTTAAGTACAAAATGTCCGCAAGGTAGACCTAGAGGCCGTTGGATCGATGAAATGATAAAGCTCTGCGGAAGTACGTGGCAACGCAATGCACAGGACGGAGAGAAATGGAAGCAGCTTGAAGAGGCCTTCATCCAGCAGTAGATACATTCAGGCTGATGATGATACCAGTGGCGAGGGGTAGAGGTAGGCTGTTAAGATTCGACATAAATAGTACAACATTCTCAGTTATCTGTTTTCATTGAACTAAGAATACAATAATTTGCAGATGGTGCTGGTTAGATTTAAAAAATCAATTGAACCCTGCCAAAATCAAACCATAATTGCTTAGGTATACTATGGGCGATCCGACAAAAATAGTGTACTTAAACTTTTCCAGTCATACTTATTTGTTTTCGTTGAATTAAGAATAAATTTTATTATAGATGGTGTTAGTTAGTTTTCAAAAATCATTAAGCCTTGCCTCAAATTAACTATAATCGAAAAAAATATTCTACCATCTAGAAAATATCCAAAATTATGTATGGGTTTAATGGTGTAATTTTATATATTTTATAGATAAACGAATATGTTTTGTCTATTATCTACTTACTATGGCTTAGATTGGGCAGGATTTAATTGAATTTAAAAAAACTAGCAAATATTATCTACACATTGTAGTTTTAATTTATTTTATTTTGTTAACTGTCAATTCATGGTGGAACTGCATTGAATTGTTGTTTTTATTTAATAAAACGCATTTTTTTGTAGTACTTATTCCACTTTTAATAAATAGATTAGGACCGGTTTCGTCCGCCTCAGAGGGACATTTTCAACTTTTGGAGTTTGTTTTTTGAACTTGTTTGAGTTGAAAATTGCGTTTTATTAAATAAAAACAACAATAATTGTAGTTTTAGTTCAATGAAAACAAATTCATTTAATTGACAAAGTTCAGTGTGCACTATTTATGTTGGATCTTAACAGCCTACATCCACCGTTGTTACTGAAGTAGGTATACATATATTATTTAATATATTGTTATATATTATTTATTATAAACACAAAGATCTCACGTGTTATTTATTGCACAGTGTATTTTAAGACAAACAACAACACTTTAACAAGTTATACAACCGAGTGAATTGTTTGTTTGTATCTAATTAGTGCATGATAATATGCACCAACGCATCCCAGCGATTTCAATAAAGCTTGCATAATAACACAGTACGTAACAGGAAGGAACACATCGGATAATTAATAGAAGGTTGTGTTTTCTCAGTGCTGCTATAAATTGGTTAATTGTGAGATATTTACGAAACCTTTTCCTTGAGATTATCACGGATATTGGTTGTATTATTTAGTACTTGCATTATTACTTTACATCTACATAACCATGTTCGTTCCTAAGAGAATGACATCGACTATTAAATCTGCAAACCGGCTAACTCCATTTGGGCAAATTCTAAAAGGAGAAAAAACTTAATAATTAAAAAATCGACTATATTAAAAATTCCAAAAATACACTTGTAAATTTATTTTGTTACAAATAAGCTGCACTATGAATTAATTTACTATTTTAGCTGCCATATAATATATAAATAAAATTTATATAAAGAGCGGAGTTGTTTCATTTACGATATTGGAAATTTGACACCTGTTTTGTGTGAAGAAAGATAATACATTTATTGTTAAGTTTAGGAGTTAGGAGTTCTAAGTTAGGGAGTGTGAGCATAGGAAACATGCTTCATAACAAAA
This sequence comes from Rhyacophila brunnea, assembly GCF_057557595.1. Classification (NCBI taxonomy): domain Eukaryota; kingdom Metazoa; phylum Arthropoda; class Insecta; order Trichoptera; family Rhyacophilidae; genus Rhyacophila; species Rhyacophila brunnea. The sequence continues at coordinate 7,730,048 of NW_028232816.1, read as the reverse complement.
TGCCATCAAAATCTCATTTTTGATCAAAACTGCAGTTAGCTAGTTTGCAGATTAAGTAGTCGACATGTGCCTTCACAGAGTGGAGGTTGTATTAACATATTTGTATTTTTTTACGATAAATTGGACCCACGAAAGTATATGTCGACAAGTTACTGCTCGGGCATCGTCGGTGTTACTATAGTCATAATTACATGAAAGTTAATAATAAAATACGTGGCTAGCACCCAGACGTATGTTACAATTTACTTAGTAATGTCATTTGCCTTAATTGATCACAAAGCAGATTGCCTCCTGCGCATTTATTCTATACACAAGTCTGCTATCGGTGGCTATCGAGAGTAACTTATCATATGTATGTATTAAGGATTAAGGTATTATAATTGTTACAATAAGTTAGCGGTCTAAACTGTCTAGCTTGCTCTTAAGTTAACAACACAGCCAAGAGAGGTGTTCTTAAAACATAGCACCTTTTGACAGTTCAGACGGTTAACTTATTGTAACAATTAACCACCTTAATACATTAATATGATAAACCACCTTCAATAGCCATTGATAGCTGCCGATAGCAGTCTTTTGTATAGAATGATGAGCTGATTGGTGTAATTTGAAGTACCTCAGTTTAAATAAAAATATAAGAAATAATTCGCGTAAATCATAGACGGATCGACAGCTTAGAGGCTAAATCACTCACCCGGAAAGTGAAGGATGCGAGTTCGAGTCGCACTCTGTCCAAATTGTTTTTCTAGAATATTTTCTAATATGTATGTTTCTGAGGTTTTTCAGAATTATGTTATTTCTATAAACAGTAAATATTTAAAAATACAAAACGGTCAAACAGTTCAGATTTTCCAATTCCTGGATAAATTCGTTTTATAAATTCATAACGTCTTAGTATATAAGCAGTAAGCAACTATATTATTTTATGTCAATTACAGAATATAATATTCCCTGGTATCAATATTTAACATAATTTAGAAAAACCTCAGAAACTTTACTAAAAAGTATAGAAAAAAACGGTGTGTGTACTTATGTACGCGCGTTAGAAGTTATACTTCTTTGACGTAACATAACAATAACAAAACTTGTGATAAACTAGATTCTTTGACTAGCTCTTAATGATCTTGTTAAATTACACACTCAAGAAAAAGGATCGCTTATTGGAACGCCGTTGGTTTATTTCTATACACTTTAACCTATATTACTAAATTATATAATTATTTATCGTTGTTTTTATTTTTAAATTAAAAACTGCCACTATGACGTTTAATAGTTTGTTTACGTGAGGAATTTTAAATCCCCGACAATAATAAATTAGCTGCCTAGGCAACGGAACAATTTTTACTATATTATTATACTGTGTAATCGTCACGATTTCAATATTATACTGTGGCGTAAAGATAGTGCATTCGGCTGATAACCGAACAATCGGTGGTTCGAATCCAATCGAGTGCGTTTATTTTTGTGTGAAAAAATAAATTATGTGTTACATGTCACACGCCAAAAATACATTTTATCTGATTTTCCAAACGCGCATAAAGAAGTATAACTTCAAAAAATGTTTAATCATACTACTCGTATTATGAATGTTACAATGTTATATATAAGTATATTTTGGCACTATATTAAGATTATAATTATAATTGTATGTACAAATATCTTATTATATTATTAGTAAAGATGTTAGTGATTACTTTTATTATTGTATTGTTAAATGATTCCCTTTGCGACATACCCATCGCGAATGACGTTTGACACACTTTTCCGAGTCGGAAAATAGAGCAGGCTTCCCCCCAAAACAACCAAGAAAAATAGCAAATAAACGTGACCTCTTGCCGGAGATATCTTGAAAATAGGACAATCAACTACCTCCGAATGACAACTTCATCTTACATCAGTCCGTTTGACATCTGCTTTGTTGGTAGATTCAAAAGTCAGCAAAAGTTGCGCAACATAAGCAGTTATACTTAGTGATTAATAGCAGGGTTTATTGCATTCAGTATTTTATAGCTGGATTGTATTTATTTTCATGGACGGCACTGGTTGGTCGTAACACAAGGCGATGTTATGACTAGGGGGCGGATTTATATGCAACAAAAAACATGATTATTTGCATGCACATATGCACTTAAAATATGCACTAAAACCAAAGAAATATGCAGTTAAAAATTTACATTTTTATAGAAAAAAATTATAAATACCCACATCACCCAATATTACTGATAAAAATCGAATAACAAATTAATAATCTCAATCAATACAATACAATAACAAAAAAACGCAAATAATTAATCACAATATTCAAAATAGTTTGTCTACAAGTACAAATAATTGAATAAGAAATGCAATGTAAACTATACACAACTTTAAAAAACAAAAACGACACACTTAGCTATTCCTAAATATTATTATTTAAGTGCTGTTTTTTTTGCCCGAAAAAAAGTTACAATATTTTTTTCAATATTGTGCTTTAGCATTAAAAATTTCCGTATTTTGTTTATATGCGGAAAACGACCTCTCAACGTCCACAGAGGTGATTGCGCAAAATTTAAATAAAGGTGCCCGAGTTGACTTCAATTTTTCTGATAAATCCATAGCAAGTCCATCTAAACTGTCTACCTACCTATTTTAGTAATATTTCGATAAAATTATTTAAAAAAAACTAAAATTATGATTGCAAAAGCCCTAAAATATGCATTTATTTATGAAATATGCACTAATGTCTCAAATATGATCTAACGTCTCAAATATGCATTTATATGCACAATAAAATTTTATTTTTGGATTCTGCGTCTTTCAAAACGGATTTCTGTGCATACCTACACCCTAACAAAACATGCACTAGCATATAAATCCGGGCTCTAGTTATTACGTTTTATTAATAATATATTATGTATTTAAAAATCATTAGTACAATATTACCCTGGACTGCCCTGGACTTTAAAGTTGCTCAACGTCAATATACTAGAGGATATGGGACGATTTGGACGCCAATAATTGGACGATGGAATAACTGGATAACACACATAATAAGTGCTGCATAAATTATAATACATATAAAATATCTACACGCATTTGTTTTTGGACTGTTATTTAAAAAAATGCTTGTGGAATCCGGATTTAAGGGGGGGGGCGATTTAAACAGGATGCCAGGCACCGACCTTTGATAGTGAGAGGGCTGGCACACACTGCAACTAGTCCCGGGTCATGCACTCACGCACTAGTAGGTAAATACGTTTGTATGAATGATCAGACACCCTCTGGCGGTAACACGGCTTAAATAGATATTCTGATTTACTGAGCTCGTACCGAGACTCGCATTTGGGTTCTTGCTTAAACGATGGCCACACTGTGGCAAGTGGACTCTCTCGTTGTCTACTTACAAGTGGTTGGGCCTTACACCCGCAAAAATAAACTATACCTACTATCATCATTTTACTATTGTCATCCAGGCGCTTAACTGTTTAACGAGTCATCAGTCGTCCGTGATTGATACAAAGTGAGTTATTCGTAGACCAAGACCGCGTCAACTTGCTACAGTGTGATCGTCGTCCAAGCAATAATTCAATTCAAGTCTCATTACGAACTAACTCCATGAACAAAACATCTGGCAAGCCGTGATATCGGCTCTGGTGATTTAATAATCGTAAACGCATACAAGGTGACTCACCAAACGAGTATCCTTTCGAGTGTCATCATAACCTCAAAACTCCAATGTATCGTGCGTGTGATAAACAGAACCATTTTGCATACCTACTAGTGCGTGAGTGCATGACCCGGAACCTGCTCCAGTCAGACATCCGAAAAACATCAAGGTTAGTTAGTGCCTGGATCGATTCTCGTTTGAACCGCCCCTCCAGCATCCATATCCATAATCATCCTAAATTACAGTCCACTAAAAATTGCCGCCAACAATGTTAATATTCAAACGTTCATATTTTTATTGTTAAAAACAAAAAGGTATTGTACACATTATGTTAAAAATATTTTTTTATTACTGCTAACTGAGTAATGTAAAGAGAAAATAATACAAAGCCTCAGCGAGATACAGTATAAAGTTACAAAATGAATTAATATGAAGCACTTCCATTGTTTTTTCATGACAATTAATATAGGTTACGTCAAAAACAGGTAAGTAGATATTTTGCACAAACGTATCAGTAGAAAACATAAGGATACATGAATGTTTTCGGTGAAAAAGAACCCATTCTGTTGTATTCAACGAATTTGCTCTAAATGAAATTATTAATACAATGACTCAGCTCACAAAAAAAAATAACTGACCAGGAGGGACTGTAAATTGCTAAAAAATAAATCCCGGAAATATGGCTATAAACCACAATGTATTGCTGTATTTAATTTATATACTTAGTACAGTTTTCATACTATCATCATGGTATTTCAATTTAAAAATATTTTAATTATTGATGGAAAATTGTAATTTGAAACATGACAACATTTTTAATCGATGTCATGTTTGTCACTGTTCTGTTTATTTGTCATTACATTGTCAACTATGCATAGTATTATTAATTAGTGAACTTTACAGTATATAGCGTCGATAATAATATGTTATGCATCTGCGCATCTATTCTATACACGCGACTCCTTTCGGCCACTACGGAAGATATATATAGGGTAGATTTGTATCGAAGTATTAGCACTTATAATAAGTGCTATGCTTTAACGGCACCTCTCTTGGCTATGCTTTTAGAGCGAGATAGAGAGTTTTGACTGTTTAAACGGCTAACTTATTGTAATTGTTACAATATGTGCTATTACTTCGATACAAACCTACCCTAGATAACTGCACATAGCGGTCGAAAGCAGTCGTTTGTATAGAATAGATACCAGAAATAATGGTATATAAAACACGCCGCAAGGCGTTCTATCTTAGTGGTCTAAAACATAAATAAATTTTTTACATTGTGTACACTTTTAGCGATGTTACGTGATTTTTCATCTACATCAATGATACTCAACCTTTTTTTTCTTCGGGCCAAATACATATATTTGTAAAGTAACGCGGGCCGCATCACTACTGGTGTGACGAAAAAAATCATGAAACCCCCCCTTTTTTACAAAACATTTTTGAGATTTTAAAAATCATGCGTGTTTTTTAAATTAATCGTGTGCAATAGCAACACTCTTATACCAGATCTGGTGTAGACCATAATGACAATCCTCTTCGGGTGTCACTATCTGTGCGTCAAAGTCGAAATGAATCTCAAGATATACGAAATTCCTGATAATAAATGTGTTTCGGGCCGCACATAAAAGCTTAAAGGGCCGCAGGTTGAGTATCGCTGATCTACATTGTAATAATTTACTACACATTAAATGACAAGTTTAAGTGTCAGCTATTGTCATAATAATGTAAATCTAAAATTTGTTAGAATGCTTGTGATTTTTGATAAATACGACTATAAATGAATGCATGAATACAATGAATGAATACACCCACGATAGCCACGTGGCTAAAGTATTGGCCTATAGCGTCGTGGGTCCCAGGTTCGAATCGTGGGTCTGGCAAGTACACATATTGTTTTTAAATTTGTGTATGAGTCAGAATATAGAATTTAGTCGAGCAAGTGGCTGACATCCATTGCTCGTAAAAACAAAATCTGTTAATACAAACCTCCACTCTGTGGAGGCCCATATTATGATCTTATTAGGATCGGACATGGTCGAAAAAACAATGAATCTGGAATGCAATGGAGCTAATTTTATTAACCACATTAAAGTGAGTCTAAAAAACATTTAATAAAAGCTAAATCAGTAATAATCGCAAAATAATAACAGCACACCCTACTACGCGCTACGAGTGTCTACGGAACTCTACGGTATGGATAAATGTTACGCTACGAAGTGCTACGCAGAATATGAAAACATTAACGTCACTATAAGCACGTGTGGCCAGACGAGAAAAATATGTGTATACAACAGTTATGTCAGGTTTTTTCAGCAGTTGAAATAATAAGCTTATACGTTATGTAAGCCTGTAGGTATATACGACGACAAAAAGTGTTTCACATCGGTTTCATCATCTATTACGTTGGAAAATGCAATACGGGCATTTCGCACGTTCTACGTTAGCGCTTCCAATGGGTTCACATATAATATATAGGACGTTATATCATTTGTATATTTTTGCATGGTTGTAGTTATAGTGTTATTCAAATAAATGATAATATCTATATCTATTCTACGTATCATAAACATATAAGTCGATAACAAAAACTTTTCATTAGAGGAATATAAATGTTTTATTTTATTTAATTCATTATGAATTTTTATGAATCATCACCATAGATATATGGTTGTGGATATAGGAATGTATAGGTGTGTATATAAATATATTTATTAGGTGGATTTATTTGTGGATTTGTTATAGGTTTTTTTATTAAGGAAACAAAAAGTTACATATTGATTACAAAAATTTAAAATATAATAATGAAAAGTTATTGCAACCAGTTTCCATGTATACATTATAATATAGTTAAGCCTCACAAGATAGAGAGTAAGAATAACATAAATATAAAGAAATTACATGAGAAAAATGAGGAAGAATAATGAATAATCAAATTATATACAAAAAAAAAGTAACATAAAATATATATATATATATATATTTTTATAAAATCTTGGAGATAGCGCGTTTAAATGAAATATGTGAATTATTAAAAGGATCAACGGTGGAGAAATACATATTATTATAATTTAAACAAAAACGCCGAATAAAAGAGTTTTGTGCATAATTAGAATTGTTACGACTGACATGGTACAAAGTTTGGTTTCGCGTAAATCTTGATCGGCAATGGAAACCCACCCTTTCGAGTAGGTTTGGCGAGTCAACAAAACCGTTGATAATTTTAAAAAGAAAATATTGATCAGATATAGAACGTTGACTTTCCAAAGATGGTACCATAAAAATTGCAGTGGTCGAAATAGAATTAGATAAAACATAACAATAAGTTTTAAAATTGACGTGCTTATTATTATTATTTTAAAAATAATATTATAAAAAAGTAGGTATCATGTAAGAATATTATATTATTGAATTTTATACGAATATTATTGTTTAACTATTAACTTATAACGACTGATATCATAGATATATCTCATTAGTTAACTCCAATTAATTTCCAATACGTTACCATTGTTCCTAGAATGGACGACTCTTGAGTCTAGTATGTTTATTGTTTATAATTACTAATGATCTTTTATTAGGTTTTGACGATTTATTATAATATGCTTATCGAGTGTATTATTATTAATAAGATATGGGGTGTTTTACTAACACTCCAACTATTCATAATTTGTTTGTTACTTATATTTTTTATTGTGACCCTTGACATGATAGGTAGGTAATGGAGCTTTTACCTACTTTATTGTTTTGATTGGCTATATAAGTTAGAGTTAATAATATTCGTTGTCAGTGTTTATTTGCCTTTTGGTGAGTGTACACATTGCCTGAAGATGCCGAAAATTGAAACCTAGGTCGCAAAAAACGACTAAAATGGAATAGTATTGCCGCACAGCCATAAATCAAACCATCCAAGAAATCGATCCGGTATCGCATACGAAGGCCGCGCACATCTACCTAGTGACAGTCGCACGTAATCTTCGAAACGTATAGATATTTGTATGCGGCAATTGGTGGGTCGGTATAGGAATGACCAATTTGTAGGTGTTCGTATGGGTTCTGGCGTCTTCGACTCGCAGCCAGAGAAGCATGCAACTCGCAGATTGCAACAGTAGATTTTTTTTAAACTAAAAAGTTCAGAGCTGGACATGGCAACGTGTTTTTGTGAATAATGATGACGTCACATCTACGTATTCGACACGTTACAAGCGGGAGAGCCGACTTACTGTAACCCATATGATCGGTCACAAGAAAAAGTTCAATAATTTATGCAAGTTAAGACGTTTAATAATCGTGTGACAAATTAAATGTATATCGATTTATGCAATTTAATGTAGTTCATAAAATTGCAGTTTAAAATTATATGTTACTTGAAAGAATAAGATATCATTTAAATGATTTAAAACCAGTCATATCAAATAGCAGACATTGATATTATCTCAAGCTTTATCATCCGATATCACAGTGTAAAGCTTTCACTAAGAACGCATCACAAAAAGATGGTATCACATTATGTATACAATACTGTGTTATGAATAAAAATTATACTTACAAATTTCCATACTTAACCCTTCTCATTTTCTTGCTGTGTGAGATTTCACAAGATCGAGGTCAGACATCAATCCCTGTCTGAAAGAAAAAGTGGTTCTAGATTCTCGTGTAGCTTTTACGTATTGCGCGAGAGAAAAATCGAAAAAGCTTTAGCGGTGATGTAGGAAATATCCGCGATTTTACTGTAACTTAGACAAATTAGACCGTGTAAATTTTATAAATTACTGGATAAAATACTATCGTCTGTAGACAATGTCTTTAATTTGATTTATTGCGAAATTATAAAACAATTAGGATGTCTAGAGAAGGTTCGATGACCTTTTTATCTATTCTTTAATATTAATTAATTATTTCTTTTATTCAACGAATAATTCACAAGATTTAAGAATGTAACATTCTAATTATTGAACATACATCATTCTGAAAACACTGATGAAAAAATATAGACAATAGAAAAAAAAATCGAAAAAAGTAAGACACCCGACAGGATTCGAACCTGCGTCTCTTCGGTTTCACGCTCTGTTCTATTCGGGTCTTACTTTTTTCGAAAAAAAAAAATCTATTGGCTATATTTTTTCATGAGTGTTTTCAGAATTATGTATGTTCAATAATTAGAATGGTACATTCTTAAATCTTGAATAAAAGAAACAGTTAATTAAAATTATAAGCAAGTTCAAGTACGTTACGACAGAACATATTGAAGTGATCCGTGATGTCGGTTAGTAATTAAAGTAATCACCTACTTTAATTTAGAATACAAAAATCGATCGCCTACCCGTAACTAAATTTGGAGAGCGCTTATGAGCAGGTATTTAAAAGGCCAATAGTCAAAATTTGTCGCAATTAAGCATGATAGTCGTAGCATAGTGGTAATGCTCAGGGCGCAAAACCCAAGAGACGCAGGTTTGATTCCTACCGGGTGTCTTATTTTTTTCGAAAAAGTTTTTTATATTGGCTTTATTTTCTCATGAGTGTTTTTTAATTATGTATATTCTTTAAGACTTTCGCTCATGTATATTATCGATTTTTGAATTGTTATCACAGAAGCATATTCATGCCCTCATCAAACCACACCCGGTCTTAATCTAGCGTATTACTGGACCCTAGTTTAGATGAGAAGCATCATTATTGTTTATGTCTAAGAATGTCTCAGGAGCAGTAAACCCAATATTTAGGTCGCCATGCAGTTCAGTGAGCTTTAACTGAATTTACATGACTTTCAGTTGAAAGTTCCCATGAGAGAAACGAGCACATAATATATCCAGAATTTAAAAAGTGTAGTAAGTAAATAACAAGAGCTAATACAAAACTGCCGGACAATCTAAGTGAAGAAAACTTCAGGTTGACAGTATGACGCCGCAAATTTTCGAAATGTATCAAAATTGACAGTACCTATGTACAACACAAACACGCCCTCCAAACCGAACCGCCCCGCACCACACTCGGTCTTAATCGAACATATCACGAGGCCCTACGTCTGGATGTGAAGCATCAGCAGTTTTTTACCCCTGGGAATGTCTCAGCAGCAGAGTCCCAAGTCTTGGCTTTCAAGAGAGTTTTGACTGAGTTTACTGAAAGACGTAATTTAATAAAAAACGTGCCATTTGAGAAAAAGCCGCGGAGATTTAACAGAATGAATTTAATGATACATAAGATACAAAAAACAAAGCTAAAACAATACGGACAAACAAAATTATGTGAAGAGATTTTCACGTCAATAAGATGCCGCAATTTTTTTAATGCAATATAATTGGCCTTTGCAGGAAGGTGGAACGGCCCGATGGGCCCAACAGCTGGTTATACAGACTTAACTCATTTGCTGCTGACTAGATAATGATTTTTTAATTAACACCTTTAAAATGCACGTTAATTACATCGATCGGCCGCCTGGTCATTACGCGCCAGGTGCGTCTTCAGCTTCCAAAGTTTAACCATCTCTTCCCTCTCGGAACACATTTTTGGACATTCCCAAAGGATGTGTTTGCATCGCCACATGGACCCAATAATGATCACAATAATGAACCTTGACTTAATAGATAAGTGATAAAGTTTATACCTACTTTATTGTATTGATTTTTTACATAAGTTAGAGTTAATGGTGTTCGTTGTCAGTGTGTATTTGCCTTTTGGTGAGTGTACACAGTGCCTGAAGATGCCGAAAGGCGAAACCCGGGTCGCAAAAACCGGCTCAAATGGAATAGTACACAACTTAAATCCATTAGAATTTAAATTCAAATACCGTCAAGTATGTACATACTTGATGGTATATGTACATTCGGTCGATAGTAATATTATGATAACAGAATCCATGGATTTTTTGTAGAAGAGGATAACATTGTCAGACGACATTCTGAATACAAAATGTCAAAGCCACGTGAAATGCGTCGTCATAATCACATACGTCACCAAAGGCTGACGCGTCCGCTCACGTTATCAAAACAAATCATTTTTGCAGTTACATGATTATAGAAGCAATAAAATTTAATAACTGTATTTTTCTTTATTTAGTACATTTTAACAAATTAGAGCAAATCTACAAATGTATGTATTAATAAAATATAAAATATATTTAATTCGACATATTGTGTTTTAGTCACATAGTAGACATTACTGATTACTTACTACGTATAGGTACCTAAAGTGTTTGTCAGAAATAAGACTCGGTGGGTGTAAAACTTTGGTTGGTTTATTAGTAAAATCTCAGAGTAGACGTGTTATAAAGGGGAAAATACTCAGGAGTGTTTGATCTGCAGTAAAATAACTCGGAGAGTTAAGAATATCTGAGTTAAGATTGAAGAAATTAAATAATCCAAGTTCAATGATATAAGAATCATTTATAAATATGAAATAGTAAGTAATTTTAATGATGCTTATCGCAGGGAGGATAAATTGGGGTGGGGTTGTGGCTGGTTGGGGAGAAACAATTGATGATACCGTTTTCTTAGATAATTATCAGGAATACACAGATAGTGTGGTAAAGTCCTGTCCAAATATACATATAATTCTGGTAACTTTTAAATTACAATATATTAGATTGTAAGCATGCCCAAAAGAAATACAGTTTCATGACTCGCCACCTCAATCAATATGTACTACAACTAGATAATGTCTTGATTTTCACTGTTTTTGAGATAGCTATTAAATATGACTCTACATTTTCCTCTCAACAAAATGATACAATTAGGTAAGTCAGAAGATAATGGGAACTGCAATAATTTTGTATTTGAAAATACTGGATAATTTGAAACCATAAATCTCTTAAGAGCGTACTTCAGTGAAACGGCAAATAATTTTCAACAGTAGATGCGACGAAATTTCTTACTCGTCGCCTGGACTCGCCAATCGGAGACCGACAGTCGAAGTGTGCGTACGTCGATTTGTTTTTTCATGGCGTCTGATGAAAATATTCTTAAATCGTGTAAAGATGACTAAAAAACTTTACGTATGTATTTAAAAAAGAAAACATGTCAATGAATATACTATATTAGTGATATACTTAACAATAAACATAACATTAAATGGACGCATGTTGGATTTTTATGACAAATTATATTTCGTTCGGCACGCGTCATTTGTACAATCCGCGCATCGCCTAGCCACGATCTTTTTAGACCATGCCTCAACTGAAGCCTTAAAAAATAATATATCTACAATATTTTTTTATATAATGGATCATTATTTAATTTTTCCCAAATAGACAAGCATAATAATTTTCCATTTTTATTTTAAATAATAATTATAGCCAAGATTTATGTTAATCAAGTAAAATTTAAATTTCATTTTCCTTACTATGACCAAATCAGAATTATCTAGTTGTGGTATTGAGGTGACGATAATATTATGTCCATCTTACAATAACTGTTTATTGCAAAGAATTAACTTAATTAGCCAATTATTGCTGCAGTGATAAAATTGTTGTTTATTACCGGCTGTAGAATTTTTATTTTTTTCAAAACATTATACGAGGGTGGGTCAATAATTCCTTAGAAAAAAGCATTAAAACAGTTTTTTTTTTTTTTTTTTTTTTATTTCTCAACATAATCTCCTTGGAGCTCAATACACTTGGTTAGACGTTTCTCATTTTTTTTAAACCGTCAGAAAAATAAGTTTTCGGAAGGTCCTCAAAATAAGCATTTGTCCGATCGATGACTTCTTCATTTGAAAAAAAACGTTGTCCATTTAGCCATTTTTTTAAGTTTGGGAAAAGGAAAAAGTCACTGGGGGCTAAATCTGGCGAATACGGTGGGTGGTCGACCAATTCGAACTTCAATTCTTCAATCTTAGCCATTGATCGTAAACATGTGTGAACACGGGCATTGTCCTGATGAAAGAGGATTTTTTTCCTGTTTAAATTAGGCCGTTTTTCTTCAATTTTGTTTTTTAGCTGGTCCAATAAAGATGCATAATAATCCCCTGTTATTGTTTTTCCTTTTTCCAAATAGTCAACGAAAATAATTCCACGTGCATCCCAAAATACAGTAGCCATAACCTTACCAGCTGATTTTACGGTTTTCGCCTTCTTTGGACATGGTTCGCCTTTCGCAATCCACTGCTTTGACTGTTCTTTCGTCTCGGGAGTATAGTGGTGTATCCATGTTTCATCTACAGTCACAAAGCGACGAAAAAATTCATCCGGATTGCGTTGCATGAGCGACAACAGGGCTTTAGAGGCCACCACCCTATTGCGTTTATTGTCGACTGTGAGCAAACGCGGCACCCATCTTGCAGAAATTTTTTTCATGCCCAATTTGTCATGTAAAATAGAAATGACGCTACCTTTTGAGATCCCTGTAACCTCAATTATCTCACTCAACTTTAATCTTTGGTCACTTAATACCATATCGTGGATTTTATTGATCATTTCTGGTGTAGTCATCTCTACAGGACGTCCTGAGCATGGTTCATCCTTTGTTGATGTACGACCACGTTTAAATTCATTTAACCAGTTATAAATAATTGCAAGTGAAGGAACAGATATGCCGTGAACTAAATCCAACTCATTTTTTATTTCCTTTGCTGTTAACCCTTTTATATTAAAATGTTTAATAACAGCTCTAAACTCAATTTTCTCCATTTTCCATTTTTCCATTTTCCACAAGCAAATTTTTTTTTAAATGTACGAGAAACACACAACAACCCGACCAATCTGATTGAAACTTCGCAGCATACTGAATCGGTAGTGCCGCTGCATGAAAACAAACCGCTTACAGTACTAGTCGCGCCACCTGTCGGCTTTTCTAAGGACTTATTGACCCACCCTCGTATAATACAATATTGAGTAGGTATATTGCAATAGTCGAATTTACATATATTGAATATTCTTTACAATTGGTATATAATTAGTGCTTTACGGTGGTGATGAAATATAATATTATATTGACTGTTGTTGGAGAGATATCATAAAAAGGGAAGTTGTAAATACAAGAGTTACAAGTGATTATTATTGATAGTACACCCCAGTGTAGGCGGTGTTTCCAATATAGCTCATATATAGCTTTCTTGTAGTGGATAGTCAGTCGGACACACCAAGTGTGTGGAGGTTCTTTTTTACTCCATCCAACAACTAGAGTCAGTTATCCCAACAGCCATTACAGTTTTAAAAGTTTTTAGTTAATATTATGTTATTGCTGTAAATATTTTTATTTATTTCTATGAACGAAGTAATAAATTGTCATGAATTGCCGTTAATAATATACTAATTAAAACTCATTGACTGCTGACTAGATAATTACTTTTTAATTACCACATTTAAATACCATGCTAATTATAACGAATGGCCTCCTTAATCGTTTCAATGTATTATTCATAATTAAAAAGGCATTTTGCAGAGAGGGCTTGCTATCCGAATAGGAATGGCTGGAGCAACATTCAACTTGATGCGGAGTGTCTGAGACTCACGATCGTATTTGGTCAACATCAAATGCCGCTTATTCGACGCTTGCATTCTGACGGTGCTGCTTTACGGTAGCGAATCCTGGCACCTTACGAAGGCTCAGAGCAATCGTATACTGAGCTTCGAAAACAGATGTTTGCGATGGTATGACTTTATGAGCAACGAGGAGAGAACGCACCAAGCAGCCTCTCATTACGCTGAGAGTGAAGAGGCGACGTTGGACCAGGCTCGGCCACGTGCTGCGTATGCCAGGAGAGAACCTGGTTTGCCTGTTCTTCAAGCTGACTGGATTCCGGCGTCTTGGAAGGCCACTAAATAATATTTATAAAGTGTGTGCGGGGTAGCTACGGGATGCTGGTTTGACCTGTAACGAAACAAGATGACTGGCGAGCGACAGGGATTCTTGGAGGTGCTGCGTAGTGTCCATATGCTCCAACTAAGAAGCAGATATGGCAGTAGAATAAAAAGAAGAATCAGTGAGTCAGTCAGTTAGAAGTTACAAGACGTGCTTGAGCGCCGAATCTTGCAAAAGATTTTTGGTCCAATCTGTAAGGAGCGTATCTTGCAACATAACGTCGATAATCATGAGCTCTACGAGATCGTAAATAAGCCTGACATTACCATACTTATTAAAATCTGACGTCTACAATAATCTAGTAGTTGATATAAACCGGTATGAATAGGTACCAACATTGAAGTTAAGCGCCCTCCACCGAAATCCACCTCGCACCACACTCAGTCTTAATCAAGCGTATCGCGGGACCCTACGCGCCTCACGTGGAAAGACCACGATTTGGTGACTTGATTGCTTCTACAAACAAACTTTCAAGAGCCTAGGAACACCCTTGACTATAGTTCCAAAGAAGAAAAAAATTAATAATGAAGCTCTTGAAAAGAGTTTGTTTGCAGCTAATTTTATCCTTTTGAAAGAGTATATTTTAAATAATCGTATTTAAAAGTTCTTTCATTCATAAGATTCAATAAATTAAAAAATGAATAGTAAAATCCTTTTTTAACAGTATAAATGAGGCGTCTGGTTTATTGAATATTATGCAGGTGTTTATAAATTGCATTCAGTGTCAGATGAAACAAAAATTCATTGAACTATTTTCATATTTTAATGCTTGTATTCAAGAATGATTTATTTAATATTGTCAAATAAAAAATATAATGAAAACGTATTAAATGAATCATAAACGTTTTCCACGGCTTAAACTAAATTACTAATACATGAAAGATAATGCTTTCTAGAGACCAATACCCAGTTCAAAATTAACATTTTACAATCTAATGAACTCGACGTGAGACAAATGACCTCTGCCAATGGATGCTAAAAGTCGACTCGGTCCTTGCAAACAAATAAATGATAATTATCACAAACAGCGTCAACAACCTTCAAATTTAATTGGAAATATCCTTGTGTGTCATAGACGCAATTTTTCCTATTGTTTACGGTATTTTAACCTTACACTCAATGACGTTTGCAGTATATTTTCGCATTAGTTAAATGTAAATGTATTTGTTTGATACTTTTTCCTGTTTAATAAAGCATGCTTGTAAATTTAACGAATACCTTATGGTCAAAAACATTTAAGTATACTTATTGACAGATGGCAGAAAATCATTATGACCAAATAACAATGTCTTCAACTAGCATTTTGGCGAGCGGTGATTTGTGTAAATTTCTTGCTGTTTCTTTGAGCTTCGACGTTTATTTGTGAACAGTAAAGTTAGATCGATTTAGACCGTTTGACATTAAATGGTAACACATATTATTTAATAATTATTGTAGATAGTTGCGCTTTTTATAGTGGACTGTAATTTTGTGACAGAATGACTGTGATGGTGGATGTGGATGTTGGGGGGGGGGGTTACGTTAGGATGCCAGGCACCAACTTTTTATGATGATCTTGCTTCGTGGTCTGGGTTCCCCGGCGCCCGGCACTTAACGGCACACTTTTGATGAATGACAAGGTATTACATTACGGCTTGCCAGGTATTCAAAAGTATCGCTTGGACGACGGTCCCATTGTATCAAGCCAACCCGGCCGTGGTCCACAAATAATTTCTGAATCATTCTGTATAATCGAATTAATCAGTTAACGACGGCTTAACTTTAACAAGCCTAGGCACGTCCGCTGTTTTGAGGTAACTGACTGTAACTGCTGTTATTTAATCACGGTCGACTAATGACCCGTAACTGCTGGTCGCCCTGACTTGCGACAATATTTGGGAATTTGAGGTAGGTGGGAAGAATACATCTAGAAACTAGATATATTGTTTCTTACGAGTATTAACTTTTTGTTATTTGATGACAACAATATTTCCTTGCTCTCATTTTACATTATTGATAACCAGTATTTTTACAATATTTCAGTAAAAATCAATAAAAATGAAATGTGTCCTAACAACTTTGAATAATTCAAAGTGATTTTATGTACCTACCTGTAATATATTATTATTATTGTTATTAAATGTTTGTTATTCGAAATTGAAACGTATGTGCAATCGCCAGTTTTAAATGGAAACAATTCGAAATGGATTTGTATAAAACGGGTTTTGTTTGAAAGTTTGTACAATTTCAAATGGGTATTTTGGATCTCAGGGTATCTATATTATTTTTTCGAAATGTTTTTGTATAAAACTGCCAAGAGCTCATTTTTACGAATATTTTGATACCAATATCGCAAAATGTCGAATTTTTGACATGTCACCGTTCAATACTGGACCATCGTTATATTTTATTAAATTATTGTGGCAAGAAAATATTATTTATATTATGTATTATGCAAAAATAGGGTAACGCCTACAATAATCTCGTCATATTTTAGTATTGATCGACGGAAAGTTGTGATAACGGGAAGCCATGGAAACAATCTTTTATGGTTTTATTGCATTATATTAATATAGATAATGAACCATCGACTTGTTTTTATGCGCTATTTATTCGCTTATTAAATTGTATGTCTCGGTACCTACACTTAAGCTTGCTACGTAAATATTTATATTATTTCCGAAGGCTAAATTATGAAAACGATCTAACTTTTTCAGGAAGCAAGGAACGGATATTGTTTGTTACTTAAGTTATATAATTGTATGCATACTGACTGACATAAAGGTCAGTGCCCAACCTATGTTATTGCTTTACGATTACTGATAAACATGTGAATATTTAAAAAAAAAATCTATATCGTCACTGTTCTGGCAGAAAATACTAATTCGAAAAAATTACATATTGAGTTAGTACCTACCAAAATGTTTCTTATTTCAAACTTTACCGTCTGAAAACCTTCTTAATAAATAAACAGTCTTTATTTTAAAGTTATCCTTTTTACGTTTAGGTACTTAATAAACTCACATGATAGACCATTATTTCAAACATTTTAACAACTTTAAAGTCAAATTACTCAAAACTAGTATTTTCCAGCTAGTGTGTTCTGCCAGAACAGAGACGATATATTCTACATATTCTAGATATTTCTATACGGAGTCGAGTCGTGGACCCTGAAGGCAAGAGAACAGAAGGCAATTGATGCCCTTGAGATGTGGTGTTGGCGCCGAATGCTTCGCATTTCTTGGACGGAGCACAGGAGGAACTAGTCAATCATCCAGAGACTGAAGATAAAGGAACGGCTCTCGACGATATGTCTGAGAAGAATTCTGCAGTTTTTTGGACATATTGTCAGGCGCGGACCGGACAACCTGGAGAGACTGGTAGTTTTGGGTAGCCTCCAGGGAAGGCGAAGCAGAGGAAGAGCGTCTGCGCGATGAAGCGACCAAGTGAAAGAGCTGACTGGGGGCACCATCCATTCTGCCCGGAGAGAAGCGGAAGATCGAGAAGGATGGAAATTCTTGGTCGCTCAAAGGATGGCGAAATTTAAATGTGGTCATGATCCTCAGCCATGAGTGCACGACCAAAAAGAGAAGAGATTTAAAAAAAACTCTAAATAAATTCTAATTGATTTAAGTTTTGTACTATTACATTGAGTCATTTTTTTGTGACCCGGGTTTCGCCTTTCGGCTTCTTCAGGTACTATGTGCACTCACAGTGGCGAAGAGTGAAGGTAGGCTGTTAAGATCCGACATAAATAGTGCACATTAAGCTATGTCAGTCAGTCGTATTCGTTTTATTGGAGTAAGACTACAATTTACAGATGACGCTGGTTACTTTTTAAAAATCAATTAAACCTTGCCTAAGCCAAACCTTAATAGTTTTGGTATGCTTTGGGCGATCTGACAAAATTGTGCACAATTTTTCATTCATACTTATTGGTTTTCGTGGAATTAATGTATACATATTACCTACACATATTGTTAGTAAATTTTTTTTAAATTCATTTAGCTTACTTAACCAAGCCATAATATATAAAAATATTATTATATTTATAAAATATCCAAAATTATGTTTGATTTAATGTCATAATTATAAACAGTTTATAGATAGACGAGTATGTTTGACTTTTATCTATTATGGCATGGTTTTCGCAGTGTTTAATTGAATTTTCAAAAACTAACCAACACCACCTGTAAATTGTAGACGTAGTTCAATTAAAACAAATACGTATGACTGACAAAGTTTATTATGGACTATTTATGTCGGATCTTAACAACCTACCTCCATCCTTCGCCACTGGCACTCACCAAAAGGCAAATACACACTGACAACGAATACAATTAACTTTAACTTATATAACAAATTAATATAATAAAGTAGGTAAAAACTTTATCACCTACCTATTAAGTCAAGGATCACAATAATAAAAAAAAAACAAACAAATTATGAGTAGTTGAAGTGTTGTGTGAAATTGTGTGAAAAATCGAACGCTCGAAAGCGTGTGAATCGTCAATATTATAAACTACAAAAATACTACACTCAAGACGTGTAAAATTGTCCATTCTGGGAACAATGGTAACGTATTGGGAAATTAATAGCGTTAACAAATGAGATATGTTAATAGTTAAACAATTAATATTTAATAATATTCTTAACGATACCTACTTTTTTTTTGTTTTATAATATTATTTTTTTAATATAACAAATCCACAAATAAACCCACACAATAACGACTAAAAAACGACTCAAATGGAATACCTAGTACAAAACTAATCCATTAGAATTTAAATACAAATTCTATCAAGTACCTTCGGTCGATAGTATGAATATTCAAAATATATTATTATTTTTAATAATTTAGCCTTTAGATAACTTTCTATGGACGGCAGAGGGTCAGGTCGGGACTTCGTCTCGGGAGTGGTGTGGTAATTTATAACAGGCATTTTATTTACGGTTGAAATTCTACCAGACACATTTATTATAATACTAATTTATATGGTTGCTATGCATAGTTTATCAATTGATTTTTACAACGTTTTTATTAGCTCGTATTCTTATTTGTCCGGTGGTTGTTTATCCAGTACAAATTTTGCAATCGATTTTTAACTAACTTCCCGACTAGCTAGACATTTGAAACTTTAGAATATATCAGAACACGATGCCAATGCATTCTTTTAATACTTTTACCCATCTTTAAGCAGAATTGAATTCATTTTCAGATAATTCTGTTTTGTATGGAAAGTTATTTCGGAAGAAATCCGTAATACAATCCACTATTATTGGTTGCTAAGGGGGTGGTCCTAGCAACTAAATTAATAATATATACGTGCATTACTACGGAAATCAAAATGACATTTCAGTATTCTATATTTGTTTGTTGCAAAATAGCAAAAAAAAGATTTGTTGACAATTTCCTTATGTGTCCTAAATTACTAATACATAGAATTGTCAAGTTTATAATAGTTCTTTTTATTTTGTAATTATTATAACATATGGTTAATTTTCATTCAACACCATTTCAAATATATATATATATATATATACGTTTGATTATATTTTTGCATGGACAGGCGAGAAAAATTCGACGAACTAATATTCTAAATAATGATTCACAATTCCGTGTATTTAGCTATCTAATCTAAGTACCTACAGTTATTAATTACTGCGGACGTGAAGATCTCTTGACATAGTTTTTATATGTCAGTACTTTTATCTCTGTTTTTTGTATTACATTTATAATTAATTTCTTTTTATTTTTTTTATATTTATCCATGCCTTTCTCACTCGTGGCACTTTTAATCAACTTAAGTCGATTCTCCAAAACCCATCATCCACACACCCACTAGTAAGGTATATTTTAAGACTATCAACACAGCTTCGAATGATAGGAATAAACTCTAGATTCTTCTGGATAATAAGTCACACAGGGATAGCCAGAAACGAGGAAGCTGATAAATACGCCAAACAAGCCACAACAGATAAAAGACCTTCAACCTACACACACTTTCCTCTAAGTTACGCAAAACAAAAACTAAACGAATACACAATTGAGCTATGGAACAACAGATACACAACATCCGCCACAAGATCAATAACGCAGAAATTTATTCCAAACAGTAACTCTGCCATCACTCTTGCAAGGAACATAAAAATATCACACGAACTCACACAGATACTAACAGGTCATGAAGCGGTGCGATCTTATCTAAAAAGATTTAAATTGAAGGATGATGATTGTTGTCTATGTGACGGCAACACATCTCAAACTGTGTGGCATGTCATCAACGACTGCCGTATACCATAAAGGGAGCGATTGACTCTCATGACTCGATGTAGACAGCATAATCATGAAATTTACCTCCAAAAGCCTCACGAAGTACTAAGCAATAGAACAACACAAGAACACTACATAAAATATTTAATCCTGGCCAAAAAGAAAATTAAAGATATAAATGGAGGAACCTAATTAGCCCCACATCAATGCAACTAACCCACCCTACCACCTTGTATGAAAAAACAAGGGCATGGTTATTAATATTAAAAAAAAAAACTTAAGTCGACTCAGTAAACTTAGTCAAAGCTCACTTGAGAGCGTGGTGATTTCAGGCTTCGTTATCTGCTCCTAAAAGATTACCAGGCGTAAAAAACAGCTTATGTTTCACAGCCAAACGTAGGGCCTCATAATACGCTTGATTTAGACCGAGTGTGGTGCGAGCCAGGTTGGTTTTGAAGGGTCTTTATTTGGGTGGTCTGTCCTTTCACAAGCTATATTTTAATTATAGTAGATGACATAATTACATTTGCATTTTTGGAGACTCCTCTCAATTACACTTGAAATAAAATTGTCAACGTTACCATCGATCAAAATAAATTTCTGTATCTATCAGAACTTATTTAGAAACACATATAAGTACCTATATGTAATTGACTGATCGAGTGGATATAATATTGTGTTGAAAGAGTTTTTGACAGATACGGATGATAATAATGTCAAGTTGTCTATAAAATAATCGACAATACAATACTTGCAGCTTATTCAAATGTAATAATTAATAATGTCGTTTTTCTTGATGTTTAAAATGTTATCAGACTGATGCACCCATCCCGTAGCACATTTTGAATATTTAAATAAACATTTTCAGATAACAAAATCTGTCGAAATCACCAGAACAACAATGAGATCACCTCACGCGTACCGCAATGCATTGACACCCGCATGACTCAATGAACGATTTCATTTTCTACATGCTTACACATTTTTGACTCATGTCAAAATTTTGTGTTTTTTGTCTTTAGTATGTATTTCCTATAAGAATGTTGTCTATTATCTATGGACTTCAGGTTGGTTTCTGTTCAAAATATTGTCTTTAGATGCAATATTGCAAGTAATTTTAACGTACGCATACGTAGAAGCTGTTAAAGTTAATCTAAATTAGCATGAATAATGAATGATAATTCAAAATACTAATCCAGTTGACACTCTCCATCATTGAATTTATAGAGATAGTAATCGTTCAAAATATTTTTCAGAATAACAAAACCATATACTAAATTTGTCGCCGTGATAACATGACAGTGCGCGACGTGCACTAAAATGTATTTGAACATCTAGCTTTCGTGCAAAACTAGAGCGTTATAATTAATTGTCATTTGTTTTATTCAGATATTTCAAATTTCGAATTATTGACTTCATCACTTCAATACGATGCAATTGAAATAAATTACTATTCACTAATTATAATTATGTTTTGTCTAATAATTTACCACTCACAAAATCGTTTTGATATTGTCATCATTTGTAACCATCATATCTAAATCCATAGTACATTTTAGCCAAGGAGAAGTCGAGTGAGCCAACCGACATTTTTGAAAAAAATGAATTAGATTCGTTATGTTTTCTACATGTCATAAACTATCATAAAAGTGAAGTGAGCTAAGTAAATACATACTAAAATAGTGTTTTATTGTTAAAATTATATAAAAAAAACTATTCATTGAGCTATCGTATTATATTGTCAAATGGTGAAGTGAGCCAAGTCATTAGCTCACTTTACCATTCTCACCAACTGGTTAACGTGTTGTTATCCTATAGAAGTGAACACGGCTAACACGCATGTTGCTATGGTAACATGCTTGTTAGCTGTGTCCACTTCTATGCATTCATGCAAGTTTCCCACTTAATGGTGAACATGACTAGGGATTCCAATCCCGGGATCCCGAGCTATTTTCGATACCTATGAATCCCGGGATTGATAAACATAATCCCGGGATTTCGGGATTGATTTTTTTTATCAATTTGTATGGAAAATAAAATAAAAGCGAAAATATAACGGAAATAATACTTTTAATAAAAAATAACTACATTAGAAATAAACTGAGTTTGAATGAAGTTTGATTTATACCCATGTGTAGGTAGCCGATTCATTTTATTTTTTCACATAAATTATTAAAAATGAGAAAGATTAGAAAAAAACAATGCTTCGCACTTTTAACAAAGTAATTCCACCATGATATCATACGTTTTACGGCAATTTCATATTTGGCTGACTAATTAGATTTATGAAGCGGAAAGGCCATAAGTACGCCATGATTATTTGCTTTACTATTTTAAATCTCGCTAATCCATTCATTATGACTTTACTATCAGAAACAGCAATCTCATATTAAATTCACATTATTATTTATATTACAATATTATTTACTCCATTAAACTTGTGTATTTCCAAGATTGAACGTATACAATATTAACAATAAATTTCTTAAATAGAATGAATTATACAAGATTTATTTTTGGTCGATTTTATCAGTGTTATTTGTAAATATAACAATTTTATAAAAACAATGGGAAAAAATGCCAATCCCGGGACCAGTCCCTGGATTTTCAAATTGTAATCCCAAAAACCCGGGATCAGAATTTTGGCTGGGGATTGGATTCCCTAAACATGACTAACTTATCTAAAAGTGAGCCAAGTACTATTAGTATGTAGAGGTGAACACGACTAACATAGGCTAAAGTGAGCCAAGTGACTTTAATAAGTAAAAGTGAAGTAAACTCACCCCTTTTATTATCTTATTACATTCAATTTTATCCATAAATACTTTTTTCTATTTGTTTATGTAATAAACTTCCATTTAATATAAAAAAGAAATACAGCTCCATACAAAAAAAATATGTAAAAAGTTCATTAAAGTAAAACTTTCAATAAGAAAGTTTCACCATTTTGTCACTTGGCCTACTTCACTTCTTGAGGGCTCATTTTATTGTATAAAATAGTTACATGATAAATAAAAGCAACTATTTACTTGGGAATTATAGATTTACATTTACTTATCTTGTGAATCTATGTATTACTTTTATATGAGTATACGACTAGCTACTAATAACTATTAAAAGCTTATCAAAGCTTTTTTCTACGTATTTAAAACATGACATTTATGAAATAAACCTGCAACTATAGAACCAAAAGAACGATAATATGGACATTGTATTTGTACATTAAAGACATTAAATTGAATACAATAAAAGTACGTAGTCAACGATACAAGAGTTCGTTGATTCGGTTGCTATGCGAGAATTAATAGCATACAAATATTTTCCTCGAAAGCTTTTATATCGAAGAGGTTTTAGTAGCATTAAGACATTAACCCCATCAGTCAACGTTTTGATTTTAATTAAATGTCTTTATTTTATTTTAATTATTTTTATACAATACTGAATATTATACACAATATTTCATGATGTAACGTTGTTAGGCCAATTCCTTATTTCCACACCTACCTCAAATCGTTATTTAATATTGTCGCAAGATCAGTGCGACCAGCAGTAAAGGGTCATGAGTAGACCGTGATTGAAAGATGTATTCAGTGACATCGAGAAAGTGGACGCGTGCAGGCTTGTTATAGCTTAACCGTTACTAACTGGCACTTATGAATTGTTCGTGGACCGCTGTGACCGCTATCGCGCTCTATCTGATACGATACGCATGAGGCCGCGTTAACCACAGAGTGACTCACATGTTTGACCTACGTTGCGGTAAATCTGATACGGTTTGAGCGAACGTCGCGTTTATCATCCGTCCTAAGCTTGTCCTCATCATTCATCCCAAAACCTATGTAAAAACGTGAGAGTGACGTTCCGAACCGGCCGTTGCGTGAGTGCATGAACACTCACACTCAAAATAAAAGGTCAGTGTCAGGCATCCTGTAAACCCCCGTTCCCCCCAGATCCGTAATCCAGAAGTATCTTTTAATAACAGACCACTGCAAAAAGCGCAACCATAACATTTCAAACGACCATTAGAAAAATATTGGAACCGGACTTCTCAGGACTTCTCTCTCTCTCTTCCGGAGGTCTCAAACTATAGCATCCCTGTCAATGAATTTTACCAATTTAGCAATCTATTCATATATCAAAAGTTATTAACGGTTCATTGATGGATCTTGATCCACATTTAAATAATCCAAAAAACAATGGTTGTATGCGATAAAGCCGTGAATCTCGTCGGATACGGATATTCATTCATCTAGGATTACGCCTCTGTCAAGAAGATAGTCAGAGAATTTCATTGACTAACAAACTTACTCTAACAAATCTTACTGTGGTTTATGTTATACAATATACTCTATGAATCATAGATAGTAGTAGTAATTAAAATGTCTAGACATATTTTAAAATTATAAACATTTGCTGTTTTTATCGAAGGAATTTGAAAACACCCCAGATACCTATAACCAATAATAAATAATGATATCGAGCTTCAATATTGGGACCATACCTAAATAATATTTCAAATAAATAAAAAGGATTTCAAGTTATTCACGTCTATATTTTTATAAAAATCGATGTTTTTTAAAATAAATATAAAAAATATTAAAACTGTGAATTAGTCAAAAATCTCTTATTCACAGCATAGAAATCTTAATAAACTAAATTTTAATAATAAATTATAACGATAAAATATATGTAATAATAAGATGGTGTCTTTTAACAAATTCACATTTTTTACGTTTTTTTTACAATTGTAAGTTTATATTTGACTTAAAATAAATTATGTTTTTATTTTTAATATTTTCAGATATTAGGTTATTATTACTAATTTACTATTACTAATTACTTTATACAGAATAAAGTGTAGATTATCAAAAAAAGAATATCAAAAAAATGTCTTAAATTGATAGGTGCACCTAGCAATTTTTCCGCTAGGTGCCTCTGGTAGGTAGAGACATCGCCTTAAAACGTTCGCTTAAGCCTAAATTACATTGAGCTTCTTTACGAGCTGTTTATTGGCGAATTTACAATCTGCCTGTAAAGTCCTCAGTGTAATCATCGAATAAGCTAATAAGCAGGTTGTAAACACTCTACCGAGAAAGGTTGAAAGCCGGTCAACTTTACACGCTACACGCCGGCGTGTGGGCCTACTGCGTCTGCGCAGTAAAGCGCAGTACCAACCTCCCGGTAAAAAAACGAACTACGTTCCGTCAAAATAGTTGCTGGCTTGTGGCTTCTCAGCGAATGGAAAGTTTTGTGTGTAATCATCAAATCGCAGTAGCTGAATCGCCCGCTTTTAAATTCGCCAATAAACAGCTCGTAAAGAAGCTCAATGTAATTGAGGCTTTAAAAACGACAGGCGTGCGTTCGAATCCGACATTTCTAAAGCTTTTTTTATCATTAATTCAATCATTCTTAGTTTGAAACAAAAAATAATTTCAATATATTACCTTTTATATTATTAAATTTGAGCATCCATTTTGTTTAAGACTGTTTTTAATTCATTTAATATTATATTATTACTATTTTGCTCTATTATAATATACAACCATAATTATTCAACCATCTTCAACAAGCAAACGAAGGGATCATTCATAATTCTTTTTTTCCCGCCTTTTTTCATTGAAAATTGTCGATAAATTTTTTTTGTAAATTTGTCACATGAGAAATATTATATAATATAGATTTGGTGCCCGATAGGCTTGACACGAGGAAACGGTTCCGATCCAGAATAAATCATGGCTGCGACCACGTAGTTAATTGACAGGCGCATGTAAATTCAAATTCATTAAGACACCAGCGGGTCTATTCTATGCTTATCGACCGCTAAAGTGATAAAGTGAAAAATATTATCAAACTTAGGGTAGGTTTGTATCAAAATATTAGCACGTATTGTAACAATTACACGAAGCCCGTTTTTATTGTTGCAATAAGTGCTATATTTTAACAGCACCTATCTTGCTGCTGTTAAAATATCGCACTTATTGCAACAATAAAAACCGGCTACGTGTAATTGTTACAATAAGTGCTAATATTTTGATACAAACCTACCCTAAGTTTGATACTATTTATCAATTTAGTGTTCGATAAGTATAGAATAGACCCACTGGATTGGTAAACCGGAAACCATTCCTCGCGATAACAGGCAAAAGTGTTTCAAGAGCAGAAGAGACCTACGAGATTCAGGAGAGTGAAAAGTGAGCACGTCTTGTAAAAAGGTGGTCGGAAAATAATCATTTGACGAATTATCGAAAGGAAAATAGTTAAATGTCTTAAAATAAAGACATCAAGAAATTTCTTCTGGACGCGTTCTAAAATAAGCTTATAGGAAACCTCACAAGGACACCAGATAATCGATCCATACTCAAGAATGCTACGCACTAATGAGACGTAGAGTGTACGTAAGACATTTGGATTCTCGAATTAAAAATAAAATAATGGAACCTTCGAAATTTCTATATTTTTAAGGTGGTTCATGTTCCGATTAGGGATTCTTAATATTTTAAATAAAATACTTGAACTCTTCCCTTTCCAAAATATGCAATAGGTTTGTTCGTTTTCAGCTATGCTATAAAGTAGAAACTGATAATTGTTTACATAGGTACTACAGTCCAGCTGTAAAATGTTTGACAAGTTTTTATGAAATATTACTTACCTACATATTTAAAATCAATTCCAGAAATTTCGTGAATGAAAAATACATATTTTATTAAAATCCTTGCATTTATAATAACAGCGAATGATTTATTACATACTGTGACTTTATTAAATGGGTCACGATATTTTTATTTTGATTAATGACGCTGTTGTCAGAATTTAATCCAGGAGTTTATTAAATTCCTTGAGCTTTGGGATATTTATAGTACGCTAACGTCGAAACAGTAAAAAATATAGGTAAGAAACAAATGATAATAATATATTGTTATATATAATATGGACACAACACACTCATGTGGACTCACAAGACCCGAAAGACCTCCAAGGTAGAATGCAAGAACTCGCGGATGTCAGTCAAACGGTCGGTCTAAAGATAAATGTCTCAAAGACAAAAGTGATGAGGAACTGTTTTTCGGACCCTGCGATTATCTGTATTAATGCACCCAACTCGAGCAAGTCAGCAGCTACGTCTATCTCGGACAGCAAGTGTCCATAGACGGAAGCATGCACGATGAAATTGCTCGAAGAACAAAGCTGGGATGGAGTGCTTTCGGACGTCTGAATAGTATCTTCAAGAGTGACCTACCATTATGTCTTAAGCGTAGGGTGTTCAACCAATGTGTGCTACCCGTGCTCACGTATGGCTGCGAGACGTGGACCCTCAACACGAGAGATGTCCAAAAGCTAAGAGTCACACAGCGAGGCATGGAGAGGTGCATGTTGGGCATCACGCGAAAGGACCGTAAGAGAAACGAATGGGTTAGGAAGCAGACAAGAGTACGCGATGTAATAGACGTTGCCAAACAGCTGAAATGGAGATGGGCGGGGCACATTGCTCGCAGAAAGGACGGCCGCTGGACAAATGCCGTTATCCAATGGTACCCAAGGGGTACGAAACGGCCATAGGGTCGCCCTTAAAGCCGCTGGATTGACGAACTGGTAAAGTTCGGCGGAAATACGCGGCAGCGAACGACACAGGACCGAGAGAGTTGGAGAAAGCTTGGGGAGGCCTTCATCCAGCAGTGGATTGACCCCGGCTGATGATGATATATATGGAAGTGTTTGGGTGAAAAATAATTTTATAATTGTAATACTTCACCTCTTTTCATTGAGTAAAAACTACCGTTGCCTAGTTTCATTATTTAAAAAAATACTTAAATTGGAAACGGAACCGGAATTGGAACGCTTGATTTAGAATTTTGAGAACCCGTATCATAATTCGAACCCCTAAAATAATGTGGTTTCAGAAGCTCCATTGCTCTACTAGTTTTGATCATTATACACTTATGCTGAACTGCTGAAGTAAGTAATTCCAAAAAATAGTATTTAATGTAGTATTGTACATTTTGACGTAAATCCTTTTTTTACTATGTGTTACCAACTACACCCGTGGATCTATTCTATACATAAGGCGGCTATTGGCGGCTATCGACGGTAGTTTATCATATTGATGTATTGTGGTGGTTAGGGATTCCAATCCCGGGATCCCGAGCTATTTTCGATACCTATGAATCCCGGGATTGACAAACATAATCCCGGGATTTCGGGATTGATTTTTTTATCAATTTTTATGGAAAATAAAATAAAAACAAAAATATAACAGAAAAAATAATAAATAATAATAATAAAAAATAACTACATTAGAAATAAACTGAGTTTGAATGAAGTTTGATTTATACCCATGTGTAGGTTGCCGATTCATTTTATTTTTTCACGTAAATTATTAAAAATGGAAAGATTGGAAAAAAACAATGCTTCGCACTTTTAACAAAGTAATTCCACCATGATGTCATACGTTTTACGGCAGTTTCATATTTGTCTGACTAATAGATTTATGAAGCGGAAAGGCCATAAGTACGCCATGATTATTTGCTTTAATATCGCTAATCCATCCAGTCTTTACTATTAGAAACAGCATTCTCCTATTAAATTCACATTATTATTTAAATTACAATATTATTTACTCCGTTAAACTTGTGTATTTCCAAGATTGAACGTATACAATATTAACAATAAATGTCTTAAATTGTAAAAATTATACTAGATTTATTTTTGATTGATTTTATCAATGTTATTTGTAATTATATTTTTTTTTATATTAACAATGGAAAAAATGCCAATCCCGGGATTGTCAAATTGTAATCCCGAAATCCCGGGATCAGAATTTTTGCTCGGGATTGGATTCCCTAGTGTTGGTTGATTGTTACAATAAGTTAACCGTCTAAACACTCTAAACTGTCAAAAAGTGCTATGATTTAACAACCTCTCTCTTGGCTGTGTTACCTTTTAGAGTGAGATAGACAAATTTGACAGCTTAGACGACTAACTTATTATAACAAATATAACACCGCAATACATAAATATGAGAAACTACCGACTATAGCCGCCTTATGTAAAGGATAGACCCACTCACTGTTAACGATATTTTGAAAAATAGCATAAAATACATCAACATTTTGAGTTTTTAAATTGAAACAAAATATCCATAATTTTATAGCTGGATAGGTAAGTAAAAGTAAGTAAGTATATACAAGTTTTTTTAAAGAACTGAAACCGATCCTTAGAATCGGGGTTTCGATTTTTGACAAAAAATCAAATTCATCAAAATCAAACAAAAAAATTCAAAAATTTCTTGTCCACGTGTTAAAACTGTGAACTAACAAGCTCCTCCT
Organism: Rhyacophila brunnea; assembly: GCF_057557595.1. NCBI lineage: Eukaryota > Metazoa > Arthropoda > Insecta > Trichoptera > Rhyacophilidae > Rhyacophila > Rhyacophila brunnea. The sequence goes on along the minus strand of NW_028232816.1, from coordinate 7,700,030 downwards.
GTTAAGGTTAAGGTTAAGCTTCCGTGGTATACAGCACTATAATTTTTGTGATTTGATGCTTTTTATAGTAAAAATATATCTTCAACATGGGTGGCCAACCTTTTCAGCAGCCGGGCCAGATTCTAAAAATGAGACTTCCTAACGGCCCGCACAACCATTTTTTTTATTATCCAAAACAAAAAAGAAATATATAATATATATTAATAAAATAAAACAAAAATGAGAATCCAACATATTAATTAGATTAGACTTTTTTTAAATAAGAAAAAATAAACAAAATAATATAAAAATAATAAATTTTAGTGAGAAGTTTGATTTTGTGTGGCAGAACTAAGTGCATCAATATCGATATCGAATGAGGTTGTTCCTGCATGCAAACAGTTTTCCAAATGCATATCAGTGATTCGTGTTCTCACCCGAGATTTGATATGCTTCATCTGACTAAAAAGCTGTTCACACGTGTAGGTGTTTCCAAATAGCGAAGTCATCATTAGAGCACGTTTGTAAAATGAAGGATATTTCTTCTTGTCCATATATGTTTTACAAAACTCTTCCAAACCAACCTGATGGAATTTCTCCTTCAACTGTTCATCGCAATATATTTCACAATGCTCCATTTGTAAATTTCCCGGTAATTAATTCACGTCTACGGAAAATGGCGTTGCAAATGCAGCAAAAAGCACACGGTGCTTTTTAAAATCTTGAGCCAATATCTAATCTCAATTTGCAAAATTAGCACATCTAGCGGCAGTATTTGGTATTATTTTTATTTTCTCACTGCTCCACGGGCCACAAGTTGACACCCAGTGGATCTACAACGATCAGGAAAAATATTGAAATTATTATTAGTAAACTTTTTGTTTATTGCGAAGAAGAAAAGGAGTCGTACCTAAAAAGTGAGCCTATACATCATTTAAATACGCGTTGCCACCATGACAGGTATGTCACTGAGAAGTCTTCTAAATACGACTACAGTGACTTTCGGTTATCGACGAGATCTTGTTGTCGGACAATAGAACAATACCCGGAAACTAACAATGAAAAACGGGGTTCTAACAATTGTTCAATTAACTTTGTTTTAAAAATTCAAAGTATCTCTCTCTCTCCATTGAACTCAGATAATATCTGATATTATCATCTATATACCGTAACTTTCATGTTAGTTATATTATCTATGACTTATATTTCATTTAAAGTTATTAAATATATGAATATTTTTTTTCTTAGTATGGCTACAATATTTTAACTATAACTTACCATGAAACTAATGGATAATATATGGAAATAGTAAAAATGCTAGCCGAGAGAAAAATTGCCCATTATGAATGCGCTGGCTCGTAATGATAGTCATTCGTCAGTAAATGACGTCAATTACCTACTATGAATTAAGCACCGTAATAACTTTCCTACCTTCTGAATAGTTTCTTGGTAACTAAATTAAATCATATTTTGCTTTATTCGTTCAGAATTTTCTTCATGTACCTACTGTGTTTATAATACAGTGAAGTAAAACATTCAGTTTTCGAAATTCTGCTTTTGGCATGGATACATGATTTTGTCTTGACCTCCCGGGCGGATTCGTTACGAAAATCGGACAATAACGTCACAAAAGTTGCGCGGCTGCTAGAGACCCGCACCCAGAAATTTATTTTGATAATTTTATAAGTAATAAAAAATTGCAAGCTGTGCTATATTTTTTCTTTAATACTTAAGCAGAAACAAGTCGTATATTATTTTTGAAGTCTTGATAATGTGCGTGAACAGTTTTTATTAGTTATGTAAGGTAAGTTCTCTTCGTCAAGATGGTTTTCCAATATTCTTTCTGAGAATAATGTACTCTTACAATTTATAATTTAAAAATATATTTCCACCTTCAACTCCATTTTTTATGATAAATGTAGAGTTGTCACTTCATAACTTTGCACTCCGTAATATATTACCTATATATTATTTACATACATATGTGTCGCTAGATTTCAAAATCAGCCAAGTCCACCTTTAGGTATTTTTTACTTTTTTGTGAATTGCTGAAGAATTACTGCTTTCTAACATTTCTGCATTATCGAAATGTGGAACTTATTAATTTTAAATATTCTATACTCGAAATAATATAAACTTTCACCCTTGTGACTATGTACTTGAGAAAACAAAAAGCTGTTTTTCTTCTATTCATCCATTATGGATTTGGCTGATTTTGAAATCTAGCGACACATATATAAGCGAATATCATTCATTTGATTTAATTTAATGCGAACTAATCAGTCGAAGAGGCGTATCAGTGCAGTAAAAAAGTGAAAAAAGTGCAAAGTTATAAAGCGCATACTCTATGAATAAGTTAATAGGTACATAGTCGTATATAATTCATTAGCAACATGAATTGGCATTTTTTTCTTTCGAATTTGGACAACCAGCATTCAGAGAATCAGTAGGCAAAGCATGTATCCATGTTTAATAATTTTAGCCATCAAGGTTTAAGTAACCATCATCTCTTGCCTAACAGTATTCACGATTTTTTTTATTATTTTATAATTAATTATATTTTTACCATCATTATTCTTGTGATCTTATATTTTTTGTAAATTTTCAATTCTTCTCTTTTTAAAATGTCGTCGGTTTCATGAAAAATATGATTTTATGTGAACTTAGTATGAGTTTAAAACGTTCGCAATATGACATGAAATATTATTATAAAGAATAAAAAAAAGAAAAGTAATAAAAGGGACATAAATGGTAATATAAAAAGAGAACACAATATAAACAAAGTCGGTGCATGGCACGAATGTATGAATTTTAACAAAAATGTACCTATCAGTGGGTCTATTCTATACTTATCGAACACTAAATTGATAAATAGTATCAAACTTAGGGTAGGTTTGTATCAAAATATTAGCACTTATTGTAACAATTACACGAAGCCGGTTTTTATTGTTGCAATAAGTGCGATATTTTAACAGCAGCAAGATAGGTGCTGTTAAAATATAGCACTTATTGCAACAATAAAAACCGGCTTCGTGTAATTGTTGCAATAAGTGCTAATATTTTGATACAAACCTACCCTAAGTTTGATAATATTTTTCACTTTATCACTTTAGCGGTCGATAAGCATAGAATAGACCCACTGAAATGCAAAACGTCGTCTGTTTTACTTACGAAATCATATTTCGACGGTCTAGTTTTTCACACTTAACACATAAATCTCATTTTAATAAAAAAAAATAGATTTTATTGAAAATGATACAATTAAATTTATTTTTTAGCATATTGTGGACATTAAAAATAATGAATTTAATACATTCACAACATGACATGAAACATTATTATAAAGAAGAAAAATAAGTAATAAAAACGATAAAAATGAAAATATAAAAAGATAACATAATAATATAAACATACAAAAACAGCGAAAATACAATTATACATCTTAGAAGTTCAGATAAGTACACCGAGTTTGCTAAGGAGACCCCATTTTAAAAATAACTAACAAAAACAACTCACGCAAGTGGAATATATCAACACCCGAAGGAATTTGCTTGAACATAGTTATCCGGGTATTTAATATATATTTTATATTAACAATTCTCTGTTATAATATCTCAATTATTCTTTTCTATGACGCGCTGGTACGAGGGATACTCATTGTATTATCTACCGCAAGAAAGCGATGACATTTTAAAAGGATTTTTTTAAATTATTTTTTAATACAGTCCTCTGATAGTTAAATGCACTGTATATATTTCTCCTGCAACGATATTAACTACAGAACAGAAAATAAATAGAATACCGATAGACTATATTCAATACGCCGCATTTTGAAGCAGGCTTTTGAATGCCCTATTGTCCTACGAAAATGAAGCACGCATTATGCACGTGCAATAGTGTGTGTAATACACCAACATTAAATGAGCGTAAATGCATAAACCGAGAGCAGTTTTCAGTATTCGACGTAAAACGTATTCTTGACACGTGTGTTAGTTTAACACGGATTCTTCTTTACTCGAGTCGGTTGCCTGCTATCGCCTTACCCGTTATGTATTTCAGTTCCCATTGTTTCTGAGTTCCCTGATATTAACATTTAATCCAATATCACATTGAAATTATTTTCCAAATGACATTTATCTTCAACGCTGGTAGCCACTTCGAGTGTCTTCCATCTTTTAAAAATCTGTCCAATAGAGAAACCCTAGTTTCATATATGAGGCACCAGAGGAACCAACACATACTCCGGTTTTGATTCCCGGTGAAGTCACAATAATATATTAATGGGATTTTATCAAAGCCTGGGTGTTTATGATAGTCTTATTTATATTACTAATTGTGCAACATTCAACTCGATGCGGAGTGTCTGGGACTCAAGACTGTACTCGGTCAAAACCAAATGCCGTCTATTCGATGCTTGCATTCTGCGATGCTGCTTTACTGTAGCGAATCATGGCACCATACGAAAACTCAGAGCAACCGTATACTGAGCTTCAAAAACAGATGTTTGCGACAGATACTGGGTGTGCGGTGGTGGTATGGACTTTAGGAACAACGAGGAGATATGGGAACGCACCAAGCAGCCTCTCATTACGCTGAGAGTGAAGAGGTGACGTTGGACCTGGCTCGGCCACGTGATGTGGATACCAGAAGAGAACCTCAACCTGGCTTGCCTGTTCTTCAAGCCGATCGGATGGATTCCGGTCTTTTTCCGATTTTTAAATAGTATTTATAGAGTATATACGGCGAAGTTACGGGATGCTGGTTTAACCTGGAACGAAGCAAGAAGACTGGCGAGGGTTAGGAATTCTTGGAGGCGCCGCGTGGTGTCCATATGTTCCGACTAAGGGGCGGATATGGCCGAAGAAGAAAAAGAAGACTTTCATTGGGATCATTGCTACGTAGTGTTAAAAAAAGAAAGGAAATGAATGGTTCTTTGACACATATAATTTTCATCGTATGTCTCCGTAGACCCTTCTCAAAATTTTCTTTAAAAAAAAATCACAGCTTCCTTTTCTTCTAAATTTACAACACTACACTAACACTTACGCACTAACACAGTGGTTTTTTTTTGGTAAAAGTACGTATCTGCTTAAGTGGTAATGTTAAGGGACCCTGAAATATTAATTGCCGAGATTTTGTTGAGCCTTGCGTAAAAATATTTTAGTATATTTTAATAACTATATGACTGTTTTGAGGTTCGATTTAAGTTTTTTGATGTATTGCTTACGTCATCTGGATCAAAAAAAAAATAGTAACTATTTCCTGTCAAGTTTAGCAAACAATATTAAATTGTCATAACCGGTTTTAACAGAACAATAAATAGAACAAGTACTATTTTCAAAGATAATTAACTTTTTTCTTATTCAACGAACAATTCACAAAATTTGAATGTGAATGTGAAAATTAGAATATACATAATGAAAAGTACCCCAGATATTATATTGGTATCTACTAGGAACGGGGCTCTAACCCATGTCCACTGGATTTGCGCTAATGTGCTTAGTCAATTGACCTACATGTGTCATATCTAATTACGTCTAGTAGTTTTTCTCCCTTTTTATATCTTGAAGCGCTTACAGACCTACAAACTTATCTAAAGAATGGATGGAGGAGCCGATCTCAAAAACTACCCAACCAAGACTCGCAACTGGACATATAGTGACATTCTAACGACGTTTTCAAAACGGCGTCCATATGGTAGTTCGTAGTTGCATTTTTGACTGTTATTTAGATTAGTTTTGTAGGTTGGCAATCAGTTTTTGTGTTTAACAGCAAAGTATTATTTACCTTCATTACTAATCGGTATCAGTACAGCTATTCTATACACAAGGCGGCTATCGACGGCTAAGTGATAACTGTTATCACTTTATCATATATGTGTATAGAGACGGTTAATTGTTACAATAAGTTAACTAAGTTAAATAAGTTTTTAAAAAACATAAGGCAAAGCAATGAAAAAATTCTTCATTGTGTAAACTTATATTTTTAACTAAATTATTACTCTTATTATTATACTAAAAAAATTAATATTAAAATTTTTTCACCACGTGATTTATGCAATTGTTTGTTTAAAACTAGGGTCAAATTCTGTAGTGTGTATACGCAAAACAGATGCGATTTGGTTGTCTGTTGATTTTAATCTTAAGTTTGATTTATTAATGCTCATTGTACAATATTATGTATTTTCACAAATAAATGTACTTCCAAATAAAGAAGTCATTTGATGAGCATGTTTAATTATATTTGGATATACCCAAGGCTGCGCGCATACGGCAAAGCGAAGTTTCGGATTCATCCGCCAAACGACGTTTGCGTTTTGTTTGCGAGCCGATTGCGTTTTAAATGCGTGTCAAATGCGTCAATATTTCGACGATGCTGTCCAAGATAAAAACACGGTTTTCAAGGGGATTCATAAACGCCTTTTTTTGAAACTGCACCTTGCTGCGAGAGTATTTATCTTTCATTACAGTGGCGTACAAGGGTAAATAAATCAATATAAAATCAGTACATAATATTGCATTATACCTACATTTATTTTCCCACTATTGCTTCTTTTGGAGCTGGACTGTTTTATATCGAAAGCGTTTTGAAAATTACCTATTGTTGAGCCTATTATATACCATCATCATCAATACTATCGACCGAGGGTACTTGATGGAGTTTGAATTTAAATTCTAATTGATTTAAGTTTTGTACTATTATTATTTATTAATACAATAAAAAAAGATTATAAGTTAATACACAAAGAAAGGGTAAAAACCTTATTACCTAGATACCTACTAAGTAAAGGATTAAGTACAAAAACATAATATTTTGAATAATTTGAATATTTGCAGTATTCTAAAAACCTGTTGTAAATACTATTAATACATCCGGTAGGTAAGCAGTTTTACAAAATATAATAAAAAGTTGTGACACAGCACAGCTATGAGAAGAAGTATTTCACGAGAAGAAAGGCTCGCCATATATATACGGTAAACTAAACTATTATTATTTATTTTGTAGTATGTACTTATTTAATTATTTTTTTTATTAGTTGACACTGTCATCTTCTATAGATACACTAAAATGGAAACGGGTACTAATAATAATATATTGAAGTGAGAATAATGAATACCCACCTACTACTATTGATAGGTATGTGCTTGTGTACTTGTATCGGTACAAGTATATTTATATTAATTATTGTTTTTTTGTTATAATATATTAGTTGCGATTAATTGACAATAAAATTTAGATAATTTATCTATTTAGCCGCTACAGTACCATATTATTCAATTACATATTCAAAAAAAGTTGGTAGTTATGAATTCAAAACACTTTTCATAAAAAATAGATTGAAATATTAGTAGGTACACTAACACAAAATTACCTGATATAGTCTCATTACAATAGCTATCTTTTTAATATGTAGCTATTGAATTCTAAGCAATAATATTCTATTGGAAATATGAACAGATTTTAAGGGGAGATATTTCAAATGTTTATGAATAATATGTTTTAAATGTTTATTTAATAAAAGATACAATAGGTATAATGATATATTACATTGTTCTAACAAATTATATACAAAAAACCTATAAAATATTTTAAATAAATTATATCTGTTTTCCCCATTGCATTAACGCCACTGTGAAATTCTTGATGACACTAATTAAGAAAGAAGGAAGATTTTTTTAATTTTTTCGGACTTAAGTAATAAATTATGTCATACAATATGTGCCTTATTGTCTTCGGCAAACTTGTAGCTATTATGGATATTAGTACTTTTTGTTTTCACCGTTAGTGTTATTATGTAAGAATTTATTTATTGCACTATCCGAATAATTAAAAAAACCTTTTTTTTGTCGCCAGTGGCGAACTAAGATAAATAAAATATAAAAATATAATATGTAAACATTACCTACATAATTATTAAGTATTTCTTTTTTACCATTTTACCTATATTTATTTTTTCCACTATTGCTTGATTTGGAATAGAATTCTGTTATATTATATCGAAAGCGTTTTTTAATTTGATGATATTTTCATAGTGTAGAAATTATTTTTAATGACTTTCATGCGGATTTTTGTTAGCTATACGCAAATGCAGACATAGTCTAAATAAGCATTAATCATTCAAGTGAATCTTTCTGGTTGCAAACAATTCATCATGACTTCGACAACAAAAACAATACAGAACAGCCAGGTTTTCTCCAGGTGTTCTGTTTTGTCATGTTCTGTTTTGTCACTGTCCTGTTTTGTCATGGAACCGACTGAGATTTAACATTCTTCATATTATTATATATGACAATGTGCTAGGTGCAGATTGCGTAGGCTTAAACCTTTACATTATACCCAAGTTTTTAATGAAAAATACCCACTCATCCGGTGATGAGTTTGTCATTGGTAAATAAAATTTATTAGGCCTTTCTGAACATAATTATGTGGTTAATCAGTTATATTTCTTAATACGCGCCCCCATAAATTTCAGCTTTCAAAAGTTCGGTCCTGGCCTAAATGGGAAGATTTAAAAGAACATGTGGTAGGTAGGATGGCACGTATTGTATGACATAATTAATTACTCCATTGCTTCAGTGGCGTTCATGCAATGTAGAGCAACAGATATAATTTAATTAAAATATTTTATAGATTTTTCTGTAGCGGGTGAATAGATAAATTATCTAAATTTTGTTATCAATTAATCGCAAATAATATATTATAACACGAAAACAATAATTAATATAAATATACATGTACCTACACAAGTACACAGGAACATACCTATCGATAGTAGTAGGAAGGTATTCATTATTCTCACTTCAATATGTTATTATTGGCACCCGTTTCCATTTTAGTGTATCTATAGAAAATAAAAGTGTCAACTAATAAAAAAAATAATTAAAGAAGTACATACTTACTACAAAATAAATAATAATGGTTTAGTTTACCTTATAGTTATGGCGAGCCTTCACGCTTAAAAACAGATTAAATTTAATAAAAATATTTTATAGATACGATACCTACATAAAGATTCTACAATCATAAAAAGGAGGCATGATTCTATTAAAGATACATACTTATTTAATATCGAATATAACCAAATGCACACCTACTTGTATTCTTCCCAAAAGAATGGTGTTATTTTAAATATGTATTTTATAATAATATGAATAGGTAGGTGGGTAATTCAATACGTATCTATAGGTACTTATATAAATATTTTCGGTATAGGTATATAGGTATTCATCAAAAATTATTTAAATTTGCATATTACGAACTATACCTTAACATTGTTTATTCGTTTTTTTTATTTAGTGAGTAGTTACAGTTGGTGACATCTCTCATTAGTTAATATTATTAAACTCCCAACATATTGCACAACGAGAAAACTATTGTTTACGAGAAATGACATTTTAATACGCTTACCTACCGAATGTATTAATCGTATTTACAACGGGTTTTTTTAGAAACACTGCAAATATTCAAATTATTCAAAATATTATGTTTTTATACTTCATCATTTACTTAGTAGGTATCTAGGTAATAAGTTTTTTACCCTTTCTTCGTGTATTAAGTTATAATCTTTTTTTATTGTAGCTAGAATTTGATGTCAATGTGTATTTGCCATTGGCGAGTGCGCAAAATGCTGAAAGGCAAAAGCCTGATCGCAAAAAAATACTCAAGTGGAATAGTACAAAACTTAAATTAATTAGAATTTAAATTCAAACTCCATCAAGTACCCTCGGTTGATAGTATTAATCAGACAAAGTTTATGATGATACATACAAGGCTCAATAATAGGTAATTTTAAAAACGCTTTCGATATAAAATAGTCCAGTTCCAAAAGAAGCAATAGTGGGAAAATAAATGTAGGTACAGTGGCGAAGGGTGCAGGTAAGCTGTTAAGGTCCGCCATAAATAGTGCACATTAACCTTTTTCAGTCAATTGTATATGTTCTTATTGAAATACGACTACAATTTACAGATGGTATTGGTTGGATTTTTAAAATCAATTAAGCCTTGTCTTACCAAACCATAATAGTATTGGTATATTTTAGGCGATATGACAAAATTTTGCACATTTTTTCATTCTTACTTATTTTTTTAACTTTAGATTAAAAATACGTATCACACATATTGTAAATTCATTTTTTTAATTCATCAAGCTATGCCTAAACCAAACTGTAATAGATAAATTGTATTATCCTATCTATAAAATATCCAAATTTATGTTAGATTTCGTATTTTTTTACTATTATATATTATGGCTTTCGGTCGATAGTATTGATGATGATGGTATATAATAGGCTCAACAATAGGTAATTTTCAAAACGCTTTCGATATAAAACAGTCCAGCTCCAAAAGAAGCAATAGTGGGAAAATAAATGTAGGTATAATGCAATATTATGTACTGATTTTATATTGATTTATTTACCCTTGTACGCCACTGTAATGAAAGATAAATACTCTCGCAGCAGGGTGCAGTTTCAAAAAAAGGCGTTAATGAATCCCCTTGAAAAATACGTAGTTAAATAAAGATCTTTTCTAAATTACAGACTGCAGTATGTAAGTATATCTAAAAGAAAGTCAGTTTGATAAAGCCACGGATAGTATCCATACAGCCTCAAGTAAACAAGTCTCAAGAATTTCTTCTAAACCCTCTCAACCAAAAAGCCATACTTCAACTGATGCGGTGCCCAAACAATAGATCCATTGTCAATTATTATCCGTTAGCATAATATCGGCCAGTATGGTGGATTTTGTTTATAGTGGTTCTTTATTACATATAGAAAGTTACTGGTTGGGCCAATTATGGTCGCTTTTTCCAAATACCTCAAATCCCCAGATATTGTCAAAAAACCAGGCGACCAGCAGTCATGGTTCATGAGTATACCATGATTATCTTTATAAAGCTAAGACTCTATCGCACTATATCTGATACGATACGAATGAAGCCGCGTTAACCACAGAGTAGCTCATCTAAAACGCATCTGTTAAAACTTTGTTGCGCCAAATCTGATACGGTTTGAGCGAACGTCGCGTCTATAATCCATTCTGAACTTTTCATCACCATTCATCCCAAAACCAAGTGAAACCGTGAGAGTGACATTTTGAACCGTCCGTTTACCAGTGCGTGAATGCGTGAACACTGAATCGGCTCCAGCGCGCGCCAGCCCTTTCAACATAAAAATGCACGTAATACACAAGCACTTTCAAATTACAGTCCACTAAAAAAGGCGCAACCAGCGCATTATATATTTTACATTATTGAGAGGTTACCTATTCATTAACGCTTTCGCTGCTGAATAGATAATGAGATTTTAATTGCCCCCTTTAAAATGCACGTTAATTACATCGATCGGCCGCCTGGTCATTACGCACCGTGTGCGTCTTCCGCGTCCAAAGTATTAAGCAAGTGCACTGTATTTTATTGTGTTTAAAAAATAGTAATTAAACTTTTTCTTAGAAATCAATTGAAAAACTTTAGTGTAAATTATTGATAATTGTTATAATAACAGGTTTTGCATGACTTATAACCATTTACGTTACGTTACGTTACTTATTACGAAATAATGTGTATTTCTTATTAAAGACCGTAATAATTGAAATAGAAACAAATGAATGGCTTTAGATGGTTATAAATAATAATATTGTCCCATTCATTGTCTGACATCAGTTGGAAATAGTACACACTACTCATAAATAACATCAATTGAAACTGAAAATAATAAGTAATTCATCTTACTTATTTACATTAATTACGTCAATAGATACCTAAATTCGATGTTGTAAATATTAAGTTAAATGTAAAATGCACGATGTATTTAAAAAATAATAATGTGAAAAACTGCCATATCTTGATACTAAAACCTGGTTTTGTTTTCAATTTGTAAAATACGAGGGTTGTCCAAGAATTAAAGATTATTTTAAAAATCAGGCAAATTTTATTTTTATAAAAAAGCATACGATATTTTAGGTACATATCCCCACTATTTTTCGAAGTAGTCCAAGTTACGATCGATGCACTTGGGGAGCCGTGGTACTAGATTGATTGATTCTTCTTCAATCTTGATTCCCTTGTAGAACTCTGACGCCGCCGCCGTCTTAAAAAAATTTTACCTCTTCCTCTACGTCCTCGTCCGTCTCGAAGAGTTTTCCGGCTAAATGTTACTTCTGTTACTTCAGGTGAAGAAAAAGATAGAAATAACTCGGCACCAGGTTGGGGCTATAAGCAAGATGAATGAGTCCAAAAGGTTCAAAAAGACATAAGCGCTTTTCACACGATTTTGTTTGTGAGCTTTCGTCAGCATTTTGGGCATCCAACGATCACACCTTTGCATAAGTACCCCAATTTTCCCCTCAAAATCGTTTATATGGTAGACCTACTGACGTCTGGCATCTAAATTGCGAGCTCACGGACTATCAGACGGCGATATTCACGAACTTTATCATTGATTTTCTTCAAAAAAACAACACCAATTGAGGACCTCCTTCCTATCTCCTGCTCATCATGAACACTCATTTTACCATTCTAAATCTCAGTGCACCACTTCCTGACATTCCGTTGGTTCAGCACATTACCATAATTGGATGTGATACGATGATGGATTTCAACAGAGTAGATTCGACAGTGGAGCGTCCATCTCAAACGGACGCGAAAGTCATACTGAAGCAGCTACCGAGCCGACTCACCACTCTTTCTGTAAAGGGAATTAGTCTACGCTACACGTCAGTGCTGCCATCTTTTGAGAAATAACATCCGCATCGCCAAAAACGAATAAAGATCTTTAATTCTTGGGCAACCCAAAAAAATGTAATGAATCTCGTATTCGGGGATACTTTGAAGGTCACGGTGAAATGTTCAAGGAACAACTCGTCATTTGGTTAAATGCTATACGAACATATGTTTCAAGGATAAGGGCTCACGAAGACGTATCCTACGGCCAACTGCAAACGTGCTACATACATCTAACCGCGAACTTTATGAAAAAAAAATCTGCTAATTTGAGCTACACGTAGAGCCACTAAATAGTCAAATCCGCTCTTGTACCTAATATTAAAACTGACCCACTCCTTATAGCAAAGCAGATTCATCGGTAAGTAGGTTCTCGATCTTTGATTATTTTTCTTGGATGTCAATAATTAATTATTTCTTAGCTCGTTCCCGGAATATGATTCGATACTCACAGCACAAAAATATTTACTATGTATTCCGGGAATCCCCACTCAGTTAGTCAGTTTCCCGCGATTTTGCTAATTAATATCCTATCACACCCACACAATATGATAGCAATTTTTAAGATACAGTATCAAAAGATTTGTTATTACGTTCACTTGTACATCAATGTATGACGTAGTCAATGTGTTATTATTTATTAGATATCTACGTTTAAGGATGTCAAGAAAGTATCGATATTTTCTGACCGATACTACGTTACTATGGTATCAAGTACCTATCGATATCTGTTCTATTAATGACATCACTAGATGCATCACATTATGTGTAGTATGAAGTATGGCCTTATGGTGGAGAGGGTTCAGAAGAAATTCTTGAGACTCCTTTGCTTGAGGTTGTATGGATACTATCCGTGGCTTTATCCAACTGACTTTCTCTTAGGTATATACTTACATACTGCAGTCGGCAATTTAGAAGAGATCTTTATTTAGCTACGTATTTTTATCGACTAATACGAGGTATAAATGAGAACTCTGCAATTCTGGGTAGTGTTGATCTGTGTGTCTCTGATAACTATCTTAGAACTAGAGAGCATTAGTTGTTTATTCTCCCAAGGCGCATAACCAACCTGCCACTGGTAATGTCAATTGGGAGGGCGACAGCTATGTTCAACCAAATTGCTTTGGGTGTTGATATATTCCACTTGGGTGAGGGTGAATTTAGGTGGACGTTATTTTATAAACTCATAAAATTTATAATTTTGTATTTTCACTGCTTGTGTATGTTTGTAAACCTACGACATTTCAAAAAGAGAAGAATTGAAAATTTACAGAAAATATAGCATTAACAGAATAATGATGGTAAAAATATAATTAATCATAAAATAATAAAACAGCCAACGATGGCTGCTTTTGTATGTTTATAATATTATGTTCTCTTTTTATATTTCCATTTTTATCGTTTTTATTATTTTTTTTCTTTATAATAATGTGTCATGTCATGGTGTGAACGTCTTAAACTTACAATTTGTAATGTCCACAGTATGTTAAAAAATTAATTCAAATTGAAATTAAAAATGTTCTTACGCAGTGTTTCCCAAATAAATTAAGACAGGGAAACTTTAATATTTTCTACAAAATACAAAAAATATATATATTCATAGTCAAATACTTTAAAATTAAATTTACATTTTAGAAAACAAATATCTTCTGGGTCTCCAATGGGAGCAAAATTGGTGTGGTATGGGACTTGCTATTTGGTAGTGAAAAATATAATTATTAGAGTGAACATTTTGAATTTTGGTTTTAATATTAAATAAAAGTTGAGTGTCACTATTAATAACTACTTAATTTATAAATAAGTTTCTCTAATAGTTAATTTTTACTTCATACTCACTAAATTTTTATATCTTTTTTTATATTTATTGAGCTCGAAAGTCTCAGTGAAGACTAATTTAGCTTTACATTTTATAATTCTTATTAAATTGTAAATATATATTATTATATTATAATGGCTAGGTACATGGTATTACCATTTAGTTTTAATTGTATTATAATATTATAATTAACACTTGAAGGTTACACTCTCTCAGAAACATTATTGAATACACAGAAATTCTAGCTAGAAACATCGTAAAATTAAATGGTAATTTGTGTGTATTGTTGTCTACTTAAATTTACAAGAAGCTTTTGTCTGGTCAGCATAATATTATAATATATATACATTTTTTTTTAAATTTATGCTTGTCAAATATTATTGGCAATGTGTTGCATATTATGTAGAAGTAAGTATTTTGACTTTCAATATTGTGTAAAATTATTTTACAACGTTTTTATTAGGTCGTATTCTTATTTGTTCGGTACAAATCTTGCAATCGATTTTTAACTAACTTCCCGACTAGCTAGACATTTAAAACTTTTAGAATATATCAGAACACGATGCAAATGTTTTTTTTTAATACTTTTAGCCATTTTAAGCACGATTGATTTTATTTTCAGTTAATTCTGTTTTACATGGATATCAAATACCTACATTTTTTTGATCGTTTAAGCTAATCAAATCAAGTTTATATGATTCAACAGAAAATTTAAATACGTTGTAAGTAATATAAAAAGTTCTTTTTATCTTGTAATTAATTATTTATATTTTTTTTCGCAGAAATCTTAATTTTCCTCGAGGAACCCTCATTTGAGAAACGCTAAGCTAGAGTATTATGCATTCGGTACTTTCGTCATACTATTAATAATATTCTATCAGGATACAAATTGTATCAAATCGGAGAATACGTAGTGACCCATGAAAGGCTCCAATTTGTTAATAAATATTTTCATCATCAGCCGGGGTTGATCCACCACTGAATAAATGCCTACCCTGGCTCCATATACTTTTCTAGGTTCTTAGTTCTTTACCGCCACGTACATCTGATTAAGTTACTATTAATATAATGACTGGGAAAGCAAAGAAAAATTATCAATATATCGTGTCATATATTTTTCATTATACACAAACGTCTTCTCTCAATTGCTACTCTCCGTTACTTTGGATTATTATTGCTCAAATTTCTTTTTGATTATTGTTTTTAACTTATCGTATTATTACTGAGTTGTTTAAATTGTATATCAGGGGTCAGGGAACCAAAATATTCTTATATAAAATGATTTTACCCCCGACTTCAAAGTAGACAAAAACAAGCTAACTTTAAGTTATTAAAATTTAAAATAAACTTTTCTCAAAGCCAAACTCTTATACATGACGGAACTTTGACAATAATAACATATACCTGTTGTTTGAGCTTTTTAAGTGGACTGTAATTATTTTTAGGGAAGATGAGGAGGTCGGATCTAGGGGTGGGGGTGATGGAACAGAATGCCAGACACTGACCTTTGTGTTGATATTTGATGGCTCCGTGGTCTGGTTTCAACTGTCACTTGCGCGGTATTGTTGTTTTGGGTCACCCGGTTCGTACACTCACGCACTTTGTGTCACAGTTTTATAAATTATATGTCAGGGTGTATGAATGATGATGATAGATTCTGAAAGAGCCTGCATCTCGTCACTGTTCTGGCAGAAGACACTAATTCGAAAAAATGACATATTGAGTTAGTTATACCAAGATGTTCCTTATTTCAAACTTCACCGTCTGGAAACCTTCTTAATAAATAAACCGTCTTTATATTAAAGTCATCCTTTTTACGATTACTTAATAAACTCACATGATAGACCATTTCAAACATTTTAACAAGTTCAAACTCAAATTACTCAAAACTAGTATTATCCAGTTAGTGTGTTCTGCCAGAACAGAGACGATCTATTGCGTCGATCACTTAAGCAACGGAAAGCTATTAGAAGCCCGCTCACGTCCGCTATCGAGATGCAACTGAATGTTCTTTGTAACACCGTCTCTCATGATCCGTAATTGCTTATTGATTGTCTGGTAACAATAACACTGGGGATTAGAAGGTGGGTGAGGAGATAAGGAGTGGAATGGGAATATAAATGGCCCAACCACCTATTATATATGACATGTTCCTATGTTCAATGAAATCGGTTCGAATATTGGTATATACTCGCACTACTTACGGGTGATGACTGATGAGTTCAGATGGACATTGTTTTTTTTTTAAAAGAGTCTACTTATTTCCTTGTTGATCCATTGAAATATCGTTTACCCTTTTTGTCACGTTATGAAAGCTTTGAATTTTTATCCATATCTACCATATATGAAATAAGTAAATTTGAATTTGAATAAAAAATAACTAAACGGGATTGAAGAAATAAACTATTTAATTCAAACCATGACGTATATAATATACTTCAGGTTTTAGATTTTGTTGTTGATAAAACCCACTTTTTTATATAATTATTATTAACCATGTCTTTGCTTTTTCGTACAAGGTGGTTGTTAGTAATTTTGAACAATCACAAACACCCAGGTTTTGAGAAAAAACACATAAATGTTTTTGTCATGACCGGGAATCGAACCCAGAACTCTCGGATGGAAGAACCAACACCCTACCCACTGCACCACGAAAGCCGCCTGATAAAACACACTTTAAAATCTCAGAGCAACTTGGACACTTTGATAGATTCTTTTTGAACAGATTTCTGTATTTTGTATTTTTACTATATATACTGTAACGAAAAAGGTCGAACAACTTCCGTTGGTACATCATTACAAAAAGAAATATAATTGTATATTGACTAATTAGAATTTTCGAGTTTATGGACTCAAACAAAAAAAGATTTAAAAAAAAAATACTGGAATTAAAATTCAATATTTTTATCTGCAGACAATTATTTTCCGTGAACCACATGTTATATACAAATTCATAACAATGTAACAGCTGTTGTTCGAAAAATGAACTTCGCCAAAAGTCACAAAATAAATAATATATTCCAATTCATTCAAATTGTCAATTTTAAAAATATTGCTATAGGTACCGAACATCCAATTTTCGTTGCAGTAAAATAACAAGGCGAAGTTAATTAATTAATATTCACACTCTAAATACGCCACAAAATTGGTGCCGTTCACATTTTCATTCAATGAAATATTATTAATACTTCTTGTTTGTTGAGAGATAATATTTTAATAATTGTCTATTGTGTTTTATAATGCGTACTGTTTGACATACTCCAGTTACTTATGTATATGTAAATAATTCTACATATTCATAGTGTTAGTGCCCAATAATAAACTTCCAAAATTCGACATCCATAAATGCTGTGTTACGGCCGCCATTTTGGAAAATGGTGAACATTTTTTTAGTTTATCAGCTATATCTCCTTAACGGCTAACGAAAATTGAAGAACAGTTATTAAAAATAATTTATATTGTGTCTGCAATAGTTGTTTATCTAGAGTAGGAATAAATGTAAAATTCAGGTGAATATGTGTATTAATTAAGGCGCTAAGTACCAAAATAATAAAAACTGACATTTTTATAGAAAAATGTTCTACATACCGACGCCAATAACTTCAACTATAGTCTAAGTGCCTCAAGCAAGTCAAAAAAATACAGCAAAATAATTAAACCTGTCGACGTTGTACCTAAGTCCGTTGGCGTGTTTTTTTTTATAATGGTCTGAGTATCACTGCAGTGGTCAACGGCATTCAATATAAAATATCTGACGATGGTGTGTTGACACTTGCGAGTTCTTAATACCTAAAATTATAGAAGCTGCCGTGATTGCTTCACACTGTAAAACTACATTTTTCAAAAGGTCTGCTTCATGAAATTTTACTGCAATGACTCGGTATTTTGTAACTACAGGCAATACTACTTTTTGGTACTTAGAGCCTTATTTAATACACGTATTCACTGGTTATCAATTTTAATTTTAAATTTAATTAAGTAACGGTTATCTCAAAACACTTTTTAATTCACTGTGCATCTCATGTACTATTTTTTTTTTAAATCGGTCACTGTTTTTCAAGATGGTGGCAGTAGCTCTTGCTGGAAACTAGTGCTATGCATATACAAAGCCTTCTCTAAAGGAATATTACTTACGGAAATACTATTACGATATCAATTTCTTCACCTACTCGTGATGAATTATTACAATTGTGTCATTTTAAAAAAAAACAATTTTTCACTTTTTTAAACTGTGTAAGTTTATTAATAATAACATTAATATTTGTGTAGTATTTTTTGACCTATAGTAAAAACGCCCACGGTGGCCGCTCGGCTTAAGCGTTGGACCATAACGCCGTGGGTCCCAGGTTCGAATCCTGGGTCTGACAAGTTTTACATATTATTTATTAATTTGTGTGTGAGTCAGCGTATGGACGTAATAGGTTGAGCAAGTGGCTGACATCCATTTCTCGTAAAAAACAAAATCTGTTAATACAAACCTCTACACTGTGGAGGCCCTTATGATCATATTAGGATCGGACATGGTCGAAAGAAGAAGAAGAAGAATAATAATAAAACAGACAAGACAGATAAAAAATTTAAAACAGTAATCAAATGGCAAATATTTAAAAATCATAAACATACACTTATTGTAATAATATACAATAAATAAGTATCTTGTTTTTAAGGGAGATGGAAATTTAGAAAAATTTGGAGAGACTGCGAAAAAGAACTCCCCCCAGATAGACGGACCAATTACAGAATTCTTTTGGCTATCATCCGACTTAAGGCCGTACATCAGTTGAGGCATGGTCTAAAAAGATCGTTGCTAGGCGATGCGCGGATTGCGGGTGCAAATGACGCCTGTCAAATGAACTATTATTTGTCATATAAATCCAACATACGTTCATTTTATATTCTGTTTATTGTTCTATTAGTAACAATAATAATATATTCATTGACATGTTTTCTTTTTAAAGTAAATGGGTAACGTTTTTAGTCATCTTTACACGATTTAAGAATTAATTGGGCCGTCGCCATCACGAAGCAAAGTAACGTGTTTCTAGCTCGACGTTCTCTCACTGAATGCGAGCGAGTCCAAAATTTCATCGCGCCTACAGTTGAAAATTATTTGCCGTTTCACTGATACGTCACCTTAATATTGAGAGTAATGGATGCAAGCCGTGGAAAACATTATATGAGGGCCGAATCATTTGGGTATAATCCTCAGTCATGAGATCCGGACAAAGAAAAATGATTAATTAAATATTAATTATATTTTATATTATTATCTAGTATTCTATAATAAACCAACGAAATTTCAGATGTATGTAAGACTTTGAGTCTGATGAATTTTCACTGTGCGTTTGATAAAAAGTTCAGCTTTAATTTTCTGCACGTCTTCATTAGATTAGAGTTCACAAAAACATGGTCCTTTCAGCATCTTTTATTGAAAATCAATATGTATTTAAATTTTTGAAATGGATACATAAAATCATTTCAAACTTTGAAGACAGAATTCTACGAATTAAGATTATAATAGATTATTGATCGAAGAACATTTAAGTAGTGCGCAAAATACTATATAATTATATCATTCAAACGTTGAATTATTTACATATAGAAAGGTTATTCAAACATATCAGTATATGTATATAACGTATTATTATTATTTTGGTTACCAACTTAACACATATTATAATATGCGTAACGTAACATAAAAATGATAAAATTGAGCTTAATTTGTTTGATAATTAATGTATTCGAAAAATACTTAATATTTTGTAAACTATTCAACGTATCATTTACCCAACCAAATGCCACCAATTCGACGCTTGCAGAATACTACGAATAATTAATTTTGGAAGGATATTTTTCTAAGTAGGTACGGCCGGCAATTTTTAATTTAACAGCGGCCACCAAGCTGTTCATACAGTGAAATTATTTATTTATTTAAAAAAAGACACGTTGAGAACATAACAAATTATTAATTCAAGACGTTCACAACATGATATTTATAATAAAAATTAAATAAAAAGTATATCAACTAGAGAAAAAACAAGCTAGAGAAAAAAACAACAATAGTTCAAAAAAAAAATACAAATTAAACAATAAAATAGAATTTAAAAAACAGGATACATAATGCATCGCTAAAAATGTCTACATCTCTAGGGAGTGCATTGACCAGCCGCACAGCCCTCGCTATTGATGCCTTGTGAGCCTGACATGAGGAAACAGCTTTCACTCAAAATAGGTCATGACTGCGCGACCATGCAGGTAATTGACGGTTGCATAAAAATTCCAGAATATCGGGATTGGAGACTATACCACGTGAGAGCAGGGAAAAATTCTTTAACATACGAAGTGACCTAAGAGCTTCAAGAGAATGAAAGGCGAGCATGCCTTGAAGAAAGTTAGTCGGAAAATACTCGTTTGAGAAGCTGTCAAAAGGAAAATAATTTTATTCATTAAAATAAAGATGTCGAAGATTTTTTTTTCTGAACACGCTCTAAAACAAGCTTATAGGAAATTTCATAAGGACTCCAGATAATGGACCCATACTCAAAAAATAGACATAGAGTGCCGTTAGTAGAAATGCCGCTAAAAATTAAACGGAAGATTATTAAAATGTTTTGGCCACGTAATTAATGTAGTCTTAGTGAAGTGTAATTTAATAAATTAAATGTCTTTATAACACTGTCAATGAATATTATAGTCCTGTATATATATATATTAAAATTATATGTGGTGAAATGATGTAGCACCGAACTTTTGTATTTAAAAGAGGAAAAGCTTGAAGAAGCTTTTGATTTGCAGTATATGAACGACTAGACAGTGCTGTTCAAAATGCATTAATAAGGTTCATAGAATTGCCAGACAGCCAACAATATTGCAACGCTCGCCATGCAAAAAGGAATTTGGCATCCTTAAAACGTGGACATCCCGCGCATGCTCCCTACGCACCACCGAGGCTATAAAAAGCCCCGGGGGAAAATTCCAGCTTCAGTCAACGCCGGATTTTCCTAAGTTGCACGACGTGCGCCATTTTTCAAAAGTTAACAACAAATTTATTGTGAAAACATCGCGGGATTATAATTCGAATTTGGAATATTCCCTTTTCAATACTGAAAGTTGAAAGCACTTTATTGTTTTTGCAAACGTCAGTATATTTTTGTCAGAGTTTTTTTATGTTAAAAGTAATTTTTACTTTTTTTTGTGTTTTAATAATAAGAAAACACGCAACTATACATATTATTTCTGTGTTATATTAATAGAAATAATTGATTTTTGTTACGCCTTTGTTACTAAGCAAAGTGCGATGACTTATTATCAAAGTGTTTAATGGAAAGTTGTTACGATATCAACTGAGATACCAAAATTGTTTTCACAGGTATGTTACTATATGCTAAATTTAACAAAGTTATTCTTATCAAAACGTGCAAACATTTTACTGATAGTGCTACTTGATATTTGCTTTATCTACCCATTACAGCAAAGATATAGACATAAATGCCTAAATACAACAGCTACATCAATGGCGAAGGGTGGAGGTGGGCTGTTAAGATCCGCCATAAATAGTGCACACTAAACTTTGTCAGTCATACGTATTTGTTTCATTGATATAATACTAGAATAATTAACAAATGGTGTTGCTTAGTTTTTAAAATTCAATTAAACCCTGTAAACCAAGCCATATTATAATATAATAGTCAAAAAATACTCGTCTATCTATAAAATATTTAAATATATGAGATTAAATCATACATAACTTTGAACATTTTATAGATAGAATAATATTTTTTATCTATTGTAGTTTTGTTAGACATGGCTTAATGAATTTAATTAAATGAACCAACAATTTCTGTATGTATTCTTAATCCAACGAAAACATTAAAGTATGAATGAAAAAGTGTGCATAATTTTGTCGTATCGCCCAAGATATACCAAAACTATTATGGTTTGGTTTAGGCAGGGATTAATTGATTTTAAAAACTAATCAATACCATCTGTAAATTGTAGTCTTAATTCAATAAAAACAAATACGTACGACTAACAAAGTTTAATTTGCATCATTTATGGAGGATCTTAACGGCCTGCCTCAACAAATCATTAGATCCTTGCTTTGTAACAACAGGTAATAATAATTTCATTATTACAAGATGTGGGTTAAACCCACACACATGGCTATAAAGACGGGCGCCTTACCAATCATGCGGCCTCTTGAATTTGTACTTAACGAGACAAAAGATTTTCGCAAAATGCAATTTATTATAATATAATACAATATATTATGTAGGTACTGAGAAGGATTTGATTAAATTTTGTCATTTAATAATCAAGTATAATATTATTATATTGCAGACTTTGAACATTTTTGACATATTTTTTTATATCTAGATATTATTTAAAATATACGTGTACAAAAAAAATGAAAATGACGTACTTTCATTGGTTTAATTACTTCTAGGATGAAAAAGTGTGACTTATTATAGTATTGTTATATTTATATTTTAATTATTTAAGAATTATATTCAACGCAATTATATTATAACCAGTGGTTTGTTAGGAGAATATACCCAATATCATCATCATCAGCAACGGGGGTCGATCCACTGCTGGTTGAAAGCCTCCCCTAGCTCTCTTCACTCTTCTAGGTCAATAGTTCTTTGTTGCCACGTACATCCACCGAACTTTATGAATTCGTCTATTCAGTGGGTTTTAGGTTGTCCCTGTGGGCGTTCAGTGCCCCTTGGATACCACAACGAAAGACGTTGAGCACATAACAAATTATTAATTCAAGACGTTCACAACCTGACACTTAGAATAAAAAGTACAAGTAAATCAACTAGAGAAAAAACAAGGTAGTAAAAAACAAATCAAAAAAATCGTTTTATAGAAAAGAAATAAAAAACAACAATAATTCAAAAAAAAATACAAATTCCAGCCCATTAGGTACACATTACCATTTGATCCGCTTAGTGACTTCTATCACATCGTGTACTCTTATCTGCATCCTTATTCATTGGGTTATTTTGTAATCTTTGCGCGTTATGCCGAACGTGTACATTTCCAGTAGTACACATTGGTTGAACGATTTACGCTTAAATCATTCACTGCTGACTAGATAATGATTTTTCAATTGCCACCTTTAAAATGCACGTTAATTACATCGTTCGGCCGCCTGGTCATTACGCGCCGGGTGCGTCTTCAGCGTCCAAAGTATTAAGACACAATATGAGGTTGCTTTTGAAGATAATATTCTGTCGAACAAATGACTTCCATGCCAGTTTGATTCATCAAGCAATCTCGTCATTTGTTGTCCAAGATAGACGTGGTTGTTGACCCGTTCGATTAGAGTGGCATTGGTGAGGATTGCTTTTGATTCTTTGAGCTAACAATTAGTACATCTGTTTACACTATATTATGTATATACAGAGTTACTATCTTGGCCTTGCTTGTTCACTTAGCATTTACTTTTTTTTGTGATAAATTTTATTTTATCTTGCGTCCCAGATCTTTCATTCAAGCCATCAAATATCAAAATAGATCAATGGTTTTCGTACAATTTAAAGAAAAATACGGAATTATATATACATAGGTACTAATTGGTTTATTTGCCTTTATGGTGTGGGTTGTAATTGATGTGTTAGTTATGATTAGGGAATCCAATCCCGAGCCAAAATTCTGATCCCGGGATTTCAGGATTACAATTTGACAATCCCGGGATTGGCATTTTTTTCCATTGTTAATATAATTTTTTTATATTTACAAATAACATTGATAAAATCGGTCAAAAATAAATCTAGTATAATTTCGTCACTGTTCTGGCGGAAGACACTAATTCGAAAAATGACATATTGAGTTAGTTATACCAAAATGTTCCTTATTTAAAACTTAACCGTCTGTAGTATTCTTCAGTTAGCGTGTTCTGACAGAACAAAGACGATTTATACTATTTAAGACATTTATTAATAATATTGTATACGTTCAATGTTGGAAATACATAAGTTTAATGGAGTAAATAATAATGTGAATTTAATATGAGATTACTGTTTCTGATAGTAAAGACTTAATGAATGGGTTAGCGAGATTTAAAATAGTAAAGCAAATCATGGTGTACTTATGGCCTTTCCACTTCATAAATCTAATTAGTCAGCCAAATATGAATCTGCCGTAAAACGTATGAGATCATGGTGGAACTACTTTGATAATAGTGTGAAGCAGTGTTTTTTTCCAATCTTTCTCATTTTTATTAATTTACTAGCTGAAGTACCCGGCTTCGCACAGGGTCGCTTCGTGGTTATATTTATCTTAGATATTTAAAAAACAATAAGAGGTATTTTTTTTTTTAATAATATCTGTGTTATACAATATGGCAATATGAAAATAATTCTAATAGGAGTATAGGTCAAACAAAAGACCACTAAATTAAAATCGAATCCAAAGTATGCAAACCAAGGCCTGAACAAAAACGATGCATGAGTGCGAGTGAGTAAGTATTCGGCACCCTTATAATCTCTGCGACACGCGCTAGAGTAAGATAAAAGGTCTACATATGTTTTCGTTAGTTTCCAAAAGTATCGCCAACAAATCGTGGAGAATCACTTCACGTAGCATCGTAGCTCGTGTTGCTAAATTGCTATTTTTTGTGTTAGACATAAAGTCAATGGTAAATATTTTTTGTTAATTAAGTAGGAAAGATGGTTCTGTGTGTTGTATTAAAATATGGTAGCCGTACTGATAAGCAAGAATATGGTATTACGTTTCATAGGTAAGTTGATACATGTCCATGATAATTTATTTGTATATTATTATATATATTATCAGTGACCTAGTGTTTCTTTAAAATAACTTAAATTATGGATATCTTTACCTAATGGTTGCATTTTGACCGCTTAAAAATACTATATAACGTAAAAAAATAGAAAATTATATTTTAATTCTGAGCGTCTAGTGCGAGCACTTTGGGCGAGCACTACCGAAATGGTCTATGGTCTCGAACATTTGTAGACAAATGCGTTAGCTCGCTCACATACCAAACGCTTGGCACGCAGCTTCATTTAGCAATGCAACGGGTGGTGTCTAGATGTATCTATAGTCTATGATGCAAACGTTATTAATATGTAGTAAAAAAAATCAAAATTGCATGGAACAAACAAACAATAAACGTTGTATTTTATATACCTAATACTAATTTAGAAACCTTCGCAGGTGTACGCACAACAACTCACAAAAGTTTCATCGCAATCGGTTGAATGTTATAGGAACGCATACGAATAGAAGAAGTAGATGATTTTCTAATCCAGAAATCTTTGTGGGCATGCGCACGACAACTCACCAAAGTTTCATTGCAAATAGAAGAAGAAAGAGATGGTTATTCTAATTCAGAAACCTTTGCAGGTTTTGGCACAATTATTGACGAAAGTTTTATTGCAATCGGATGAATGGAAGAATATAAAATAAAAGAAGAAGATGGTTGTATTAATTCAGAAACCTTTGCGGGTGTTACCACAACAACTGACGAAGGTTTCATCGCAATCGGATGATTAGTGTAGGAACCATACGAATAAAAGAAGATATAATGAAGAAGAAGAAGAAGAAGATGGTTGTACTAATTCAGAAACCTTTGCAGGTGTTGGCACAACCACTAACGAAAGTTTCATCGCAATCGAAAGAATGGTATAGGGAACATACAAATAAAAGAAGATAGAATGATGAAGAAGAAGAAGAAGAAGAAGAAGGAGATGGTTGTACTTATTCAGAAACCTTTGCGGGTGTTACCACAACAACTGAAAAAGGTTTCATCGCAATCGGATGAATGGTATAGGAACCATACGAATAATGTATAAAGTATAAAGAATAATGTATAAAGTATAGGAACCATAAGATATAATGAAGAAGAAGAAGAAGATGGTTGTACTTATTCAGAAATCTTTGCGGATGTTACAACAACAACTGACGAAGGTTTCATCGCAATCGGATGAATGGTATAGGAACCATAAGATATAATGAAGAAGAAGAAGAAGATGGTTGTACTAATTCAGAAACCTTTGCAGGTGTTGGCACAACCACTAACGAAAGTTTCATCGCAATCGGATGAATGGTATAGGGACCATACAAATAAAAGAAGATAGAATAATGAAGAAGAAGAAGATAATTGTACTTATTGAGAAACCTTTGCGGGCGTTACCACAACAACTGACGAAGGTTTCATCGCAATCGGATGAATGGTACAGGAACCATACGAATAAAAGAAGATATAATGAAGAAGAAGTAGAAGAAGATGGTTTTTCTAATTTAGAAACCTTTGCGAGTGTGTGTACAATAACTGACGAAAGTTTCGTTGCAATCGGATGAATGGTATAGGAACCATACGAATAAAAGAAAATAGAATGATGCAGAAGAAGAAGATGATGATTTTTCTAATTCAGAAACCTTTGCGGGTGTACATACAACCACTTACCAAAATTTCATCGTAATCCTATGAATGGTATAGGAACGCATACGGGACAGACAGAAAGACAGACAGACAAACAGGCATACAGACAGACAGACATTCATTTTTATATATAAGATATAGCCTATACTCTTCACGAAAGTGCAAGCAATAAATTAACAAAGTTTTATCGCAATCGGATGAACGGTATGGCAGTGCATTCAATACGAACAAACAAACAAACAAACAAAAACACAAACAATTATTATTTTTTATATATTAGATGTGAAAAAATAAAATGAATCGGAAACTTACACATGGGTATAAATCAAACTTCATTCAAACTCAGTTTATTTCTAATGTAGTTATTTGTTATTAAAAGTTTTTTTCTGTTATATTTTCGTTTTTATTTCATTTTCCATAAAAATTGATAAAAATTCAATCCCGAAAGTTTCGGGATTATGTTTATCAATCCCGGGATTCAAAGGTATCGAAAATAGCTAGGGATCCTGGGATTGGAATCCCTAGTTGTGATCAATACATTTTGTTTATTTTGGTAACTACGTGTTTTAATGTTATGAAAAATAATTATTCCTTTACATCAGTGGCGAGGAGTGGAGTCAGGCTGTTAAGATCCGCTATAAATAGTGCACATGAAAGTTTGTCAGTCAGACGCATTTGTTTTCATTGAAATAAGACTACAATTAACAGATGGTGTTGGTCAGTTTTTAAAATTCAATTAAACCCTACGAAACCATGCAATAATAGATAATAGTAAAAAATACTCGTCTATCTATAAAATAACTAAAGTTATGCAATTAAATAATACATAACTTTGGATATTTTATAGATAGAATAATATTTTTTATCTATTACAGTTTGGTTTAGGTTAACGAATTTTAAAAAAATAACCAACAATATGTATAATAGGTATGTATTCTTAATCCAACAAAAATTAGTATGAATGAAAAAGTGTGCGCAATTTTGTTGTATCGCCCAAAATATACCAAAACTATTATGGTTTGGTTTAGGCAGGGTTTAATTGATTTTAAAAAACAAAAAACTAACCAACATCATCTGTAAATTGTAGTATTAGTTCAATAAAAACAAATACGTATGACTACCAAAGTTTAATGTATACTATTTATGGCAGATCTTAACAGCCTACCTCCCCTCTTCGCTTCTGGTAATTACGGATTTTAATGTTATGACAACAGGAATGTATATTATTTATAAATAACACTGATAGTCAATATATTTGATTTGAGAATTTTTCATAATTCAATTTGAAACGAGAAGTGCGAATCAATTTTGACAGCTGAAAAGTGGACCACTCGTTGCTTGTGCAAAAATGTATGCTCAGGCTTTATTAATCTAAAGATGGCGGTGGTCCATTGCATGTAAATCAATGTTAGGACTGGAATGTTAAAAACACTTACAAAGTAAACTACACAAAGTAAATACTCTTTCAATTCATGTATGCATCATATTATAGGCAGATCAGTTCCTTTATTTCATTGCACTCACTAACAACTCAATAATGGATTATTGAGTTGTTATTACCGTGGTTACTGCATTTGCCTAGGTGAAGTCATGAACCCTGTCCAATGGACCTGTTGTTAGGAGTTTTTACGCCTGTTGTCTACCAATCACGTTGCCAGCATTCTTTTTACTCGTTCCCAGTCTGAATCCAAAAAGGATTCATCTGGCTGAGACGGTTTTTAGTGGATACGTAATGTTTCATTGAGCAGAAATTTTGTATTGTTTAGACTTTAGACGTATTATATTACCGCAACGTGGTCATAATGTCAATTTTTTTTGTGAAAATATTATAATACAACGCCACGAAATGATAATAAATTCTATTTCGAATCACAGAGATTTAATCTATACTTAAACCCTATCGATTTAACCGATATTCAGAATGCTTGATATAAGTAAATAAAGTATTCTAAAGGTAAACAAATAATATTGAGTAAACCACTTTCTGATATTTTATTCACATATTATTACATAAGCATATTATCTTCAAATAATCAAAACCACATTATGTACACACTGTTACGAATTTACATAATATTCAATCAAAGAATTATGCCCATATTTACATAATATTATTTATTAGTTTTCTATTCGCTTAATACAAGATATTATATACTTTTCCTATATTTACTTTCTTATAAACAATCCAAAGAATAGGGGTGTGTAATATTCCACCCCGCTCACTTATATCATGAACGTGGGCATATAAATTAAATTACATAATATAATAATGAAACGAAAACAACATAATATAGGACTTAAATCTCATATTCTCTCAGTATTAATAATAGATAAATAACACAAACGAGGAAAATTTAATTGAATTATTTTTGAGCATAGAATATTGTAATTATTAATCAACTATTTTTTTTATTCAACGAATAATTCACAAGATTTAAGAATGTATTCTAATTATCGGCAATACATAATTTGAAAACAAAATTATTTCAAAATAATGTATACTCAATAATTAAAATGTTACATTCTTAAATCTTGTGAATTATTTGTTGAATTAAAAAACAGTTAGTTAAATATTATTAGCAAGTTCAAGTAAGTTACAACAAAAAATCTTGGAGTGATCCGTGACGTCGGTCAATGATTAAAGTAATACTTACCTACTGTAAAGCCGATCGCCAATAGTAACTGAATTTTGAAAAGCGCTTCAGCGGGTCTATTATATACAAAAGCCTGCTTTTGGTCCGCTACGGCAGCTAAATAGGGTAGGAAAGTATCAAATAATTAACACTTATTGTAACAATTGCAATAAGTTCACCGGCTGAACTGTCAAAACTGTATATCTCGGTCTAAAATTTATCACAGCTAAGAGAGGTGCTGTTAAAACATAGTACTTATTGTAACAATAATTATAACTAAATTATTGTAATTGTCACAATAAGTGTTATTAATTCGATACTTTCCTACCCTATTTAGCTGCCGTAGCGGACCGAACGCAGCCTTGTGTATAGAATAGACCCGCAGAGAGTATTAAGACTATTAACACCCGAGAGATGCAGGTTCGATTCCTGCGGGGTGTCTTACTTTTTCTATTGGTTACAATATATTTTCTCAGAAGTATTTTCAAAATTATTAATTCAAAAAATTTTCTTATATAAAAATATATATATATATATAAAAATTATTTCAATATTATGTAATTAGTTGTCATACTGTGATATATTTTTTATCTTTACCTAAATTATTTGTTTGTTGGCTACTCTGCTGAAAGGCATTGCGGTCAAGCGTACATCAATGGTCGAGAAACTTTTTTGGGTTTTACGCCGAAATTTTTAAATTTGTCTACAACATTATTACTCCCTCGAGATATTTTTTTTTAAATACCACAAAAATCGAAAAGTTTATTAAAACCACGTGTATTGAGAATACAATCATTAATATAAAAACTATGAAGGCACTTAGGTTAGGTTAGGTGTTATAAACTAATGACATTATGTAGGTTAACTTATTGCAGCATACGATCGAGCGAGATTTCTTGGAGGAGGTGGGTTAAGGGTGGAGGTAGGCTGTTAATATCACCATAACCATAAATACCATAAATAGTGTGCATTAAATATTGTGAGTCATACGTTTTAGTTTTCATTGAAATAAGACCACAATTTACAGATGGTGTTGGTTAGTTTTTAAAATTCAATTAAACCCTCCGAAAACCAAGCCATAATAAAATATAATAGTCAAATAATACTCGTTTATCTAGAAAATTCTGCAACTAAATCATACATGACTTTGGGTATTTTATAAATAGAATAATTTTTGTTATCTTTTATAGTTTGGTTTAGGCAGGGCATAATGAATTAAAAAAAATGAACCAACAATATGTGTAATATGACGTATTCTAATCCAACGAAAATAAATGATATAAAAGTATGAATGAAAAATTTTGCACAATTTTGTCGTATCTGCCAAAATATACCAAAACTGTTATGGTTTGGTTGAGGCAGGGCATAATTGACATTACTACCAACTTGAGAAATAACATTTTCTCTAAACATTAGAGTAATTAAATAATTGAATAAGTAAGTAACACATTGTTGTGGAATTATATTATTATATTCTATTTTTATATATATTTAATATAACTTTCATTATCCTAAATATATTCACGGTTTCCAATCCCTTCTTTACACATATATTTTTAATAAACCCCTCTAAGCCTTTAATATGTGTCAGTAAGGTATGCGATTCCGCGAGATTTTACTGGATTTCTGAAAGATCTTGTCAAACAAAACAGAATGAGACTCATTTACATATAATGTATAATTAGATTTTTTAAATGAGGAAATTAACATTATTTATTAATTATATTTGCGTTTACATGACAAGACTCTATTATAAAGATTAAAAAATTAAGTTTATTGGTTAATTCTACGGTAATCGTGTTTTCTTAATATTAGATGGTTTTATTCATTTATAACTTAGAAACACTTTAGGCTCACGTTGGTCACCAGTTACAGTATGTTTTAGTTATAAAATAGAACCACTTCCGGTTTAATATTTATTCAGAGTTTACAGAGATTAATCAACAATAACAGAGAATACTTCAAACGGTACACGAAAACAGATTAACAAGATAAGATGACTCGCTCGACCAAATAACCAGATGAACTTGACAAAGAATTAGTTCAGTTAAGGTAGGTATTACATTTGACAACTAGAAACCACACTTATCACTAGAAACGAATCTCGATAATGTACGGTGATTAGTTGAAAAATAGAGGACCTGTATGATCAAAAGGGTCAGAGCTAATCAGGCTAAACTGACTGGCTGTAAAACTGTGAGATATATCAACTACGGAGGAAACATTAAGTTAGCACGGAGTTAAATCCTAATCCATAGTGCTTGTGGCGTCCAGTCAATGGACAGCGCCATCTATGGGTCTCTTTTTGAAGTCACGGCGCTATATATGGAGTTAAATCCTAATCCGTCTACAAAGTGCTTGCGGCGTCCAGTCAATCGGCAGCATCATCTATGGGTCTCTTTTCGCAGTCATGGCGCTATATGGAGTTAAATCCTAATCCATCTACATAGTGCTTGCGGCGTCCAGTCAATGGGCAGCGTCATCTATAGGTCTCTTTTTGAAGTCACGCCGCTATAATATGGAGTTAAATCCTAATCTGTCTACATAGCGCTTGAGGCGTCCAGTCAATGGGCCGCGCGATCTATGGGTCTCTTTTAAAAGTCACGCCGCTGTGATAATATTTACTTTGGTGCCACTGAATAGAGAATGAACCATCAAACCAAATAACACATTTCTAAGGCTAAACAAATCTAAAATTAAAACGCGGTGGATATATTATAATATATTCTTTCAGTGCTTTACCGGAATTTTTTAGAATATTTTTTTGTCTGGAGGGCGGTCAAAATTTAAATTTTAATTGCCCAGCTCAGGTATTTAAATTCGTATATTTTATTTGGCAAACGTTTTTATATTTCCATTTATAACGACAGATTAATTAACATAAGCCGATTGCATTTGCCGAGCTTTTCGGAGATTATTTTATATTTTGTTTTACTAATAATTAATTAGTATTTATATGTATTTTATGTGTTTTCATTTAATTTAAAGATATAATTAATTATAATTAATTGAGACAATTAATAAGCATTGAATTTTGTAAGAAATAAATTGTTCTATGTTCCGTTGTTTACTTTATATTATGTATTGAACACTTTAGAAAATAGATTAAATACTTTGGGTATAAACTGGAATTATCCAAATTTATTATGAAGATAACGCAATCATCGTCTTGCCAGATCTAGCATTTTTCGATAGGCTTGATAGCTTGCAAAAAACGCATCTTACTTATAGCGTTTTTATTAGCATTTTTTGAAGCTTACATGTAAATTGTACGTTAAACATTTCACCGTGGCACAGTTCGCTGTGAGTTTTCTTATCGGAAAGAGGTGACCGTAAACTATACGGTCTCTAATTTTATTACATTAAATATGAACGTTAATTCAATTTTCATAGTTGATTTTGGCAAAATTCATAAATTCAAGAATGAAAACCAAACCTAACCTAATCTAAAAAATAGTCCAGAATATCGGCTATTTTCAAAATTCGGCTTCCTGCAAAGTGTAAACCTACAAGAACCGTGTTTTATTTAGACATGAATTTTATGTGAGTACTATACGACCCAAAGAGGTTGGATGGTCTTAATATACGGCCATATATTTCCGATACAACATTTCACGGTTAAGTGTGATACGGCAAACTGTATACGTATAGGTCGTATAACAGATACGGAAAATTGTATGTATTGGTGTATTTTTGAAGAATACAGTATTCTTTTACAGGCTGTTCCTTTTTTGATTAGTTCGATTTTTTTCCTTAATCAAAACAAAGAATCTCCTTTTTTAAAAGTCGATTTAAAAATTTGAAACACCCTGTTTGTAAACAATGCGTCTGTGTGAGTAATCTGGTCGCCTCCACTCTGGTTGTGCTACCTTTCCACAAGTTTTCGGTTTATGATGGTTTTAAATGTCCTGAAAATAAGCAACATTTTTAGTTTCATTATTCAGATATTTAATGAAGGTAGGTCAGTACTTGAGAAAGAAAGCAACACAGTGAAACAATAGGAGCATTCTTGGCATTATAGTAATATCAGATATTGCAATTTAATGTGTGATTAGGCATATTATTGTGGTACCGGATGGACGATTATCGGGGATTCACCCCTTAATTAGTCATTATCGTAGGTTGTTAGTTTAATTAATTATTTTTTGTGATTTTTAAATAAGTTTTTGGGAAAATGTTATGTGATTTTTACACGTATACCCATTTTCCAATTTTGCACTTTTTTGATCAGAAAAATTAGGTACGTATTAAAATTTTATTTTCTCATAATCTAGCGTTTTCCCATCCAAATAGCTTGTTTGCGTACCCCATCTGGCATGTATTTGTCACCGACAGTTGGCAACACTAAACACAATCCGTATTATTAACTATCTGTGGGGAAACATAAACAAGTAATGTGTTGTAGTGTTTGTAGTAAGGATCACAGGGGCCTATCTACAATAACACAGTTTTGAGATAAACGCAAATAAAGATTTTGCTTCTAAGAAATGTATTAAATATAGCCCACTTTATTCACCTTATCTTGTAAACGGATACATGTATGACATAGAACCTTATGTCACCAATAAATATGATTACAGCATTATCGAAACCGGGGTCAACTCAAAACATACATTTTTGTAGTTAGGCCCTTGTGATCCTAAAACCCCAGGTATATGATCCTTTTAATAATTCACCTATTTCGTTTAAACGCGTTATCTCCAAAATTTTGTATAAATAGATATATATATATATTTATGTTACTTTTTTGTATATAATTCAATTAAGTATTCATTATTCTTCCTCATTTTTCTCATGTCATTTTTTCATGTAACTTCTTTATATTTATGTTTTTCTTAATCTCTATCTTGTTAGGCTTAACTATATTATAATGTATACATGGAAACTTTGCTGGTTGCAATAACTTTCATTATTATATTTTAAATTTTTGTAATCAATATGGAACTGTTTGTTTCCTTAATAAATAAAATAGAATAAAAAAATATGTAATTGACAATATGTGAAGATTTTTTTCCACATTCTCTCAGATTTAGACAATATATTCTTTCTCAAACAATGCATTTTTTGAGTATTTATAATTTGAAAAAAAAATATATGTCGCTGAGTGTTGTAGTAGTAGGGGATAGTATATTTTTCTGAATTTGAAAATCTGTCTAAAATTATGTTCTAGAAAGAGTACACATAAACTGATTTATCTCTTTTTGTAATGTTCGCAACTTGGAAACTAGATTCGAAATAGAAAATTGTGTATTTTTGTGACATTGACACATCGGTGTGATTTTGTTTATAAAAGTTCACCAATTCACCTACGATTGAAACCACAGAACAGTTAATAAATATAATTCCGATAGGCTATATACCAATACAGTAAATTTTGAAGCAGGATTATTAATGTTTTATTAATGTTCTTCCCTGGATGTTATCCAAACTCACCAATCTCTTCAGGTTATCTGGTTTACTCCAAACAATATTTCCAAAAAACTGCAGAATGTGTCAAAAATATGGATTCGAACCGCCGACCTTTAGCTTGGCAGCTGAACGCGCTGTCTTCGTGATATTGACAATTTTATGGTATAAATGGTTGCCAACTGATGTGGTTACACAATAAATAAATTTAATTCAGTTTCAAAAGAGTCTTTCCTTCTTTGCCTTCTCTGGATGTTTTCCAAAACCACCAATCTCTTCAGGTTATCTGGTTTACGCCAAACAATATTTCCAAAAAACTGCAGAATGTGTCAAAAATATACTGCCATGATCTGTTCTTGTATCTGTAGTCTCTGAATGATTGACTAGTTCGTCGTGTGATATGTCCAATAAATTTAACACAAAGCATTCGACGTAAATACCACATTTTGAATGCGTTAATTATCTTCCGATCCCTTGCCCTCAGGGTCTATGACTCGATACCGAACAATAATTCGTGGCAATTGAAATTCCCCGATCATTCCATATTTATAGTGGTAGGTAAGACGTGTCATGGAATGTTTTGCAATAGATACCATGTGTACCTTCTAATTTATGCTTCACATCCACCTTTTCCACTAATGGTCGATTTCAGATAATATACAAACACGTCCACTGTTTCTAGGTTTCAGAGTATATTTTCTGCTGGTGGAAGGTTATCCCGAATGATATGGATTACTCACACAACAGATTAACAAATAGAATTCCGATAGGCTATAATATCAACACAATCAATTTTGACGCAGGGTTTTGAATGTGTGAGTGTCCTACAAAAATGATCCATGAATTACAGACGTGCAGTAGTGTGTGTAATATAATAATAAATGAGCGTCAATGCATAAACCGCGAGCAATTGTCAGTATTCGACGTATGACGTATTCTTGACACGTTTTTAAATCTATCCCGTATTCTTCCTTACTCGAGATTGGCTACCTGCTTCTCCTTACCCGTTAGATATGTCAGTTCCTATTATTTCTGAGTTCCCCGATTGACACACACATAGCTTATTTTACCACGTTTTTATTAGCTCGTATTCTTGTTTGTCCGGTACAGATTTTTTTCTTGTTTGTACAAGAGTTGTATTGGACGATTGAAGATTTTTAACTAACTTCCCGACTAGCTAGACATTTGAAACTTTTAGAATATATCAGAACACGACGACAATGCATTCTTTTAATACGCATAGCCATTTTTAAGCAGAATTGAATTCATTTTCAGTTAATTCTGTTTTGTATGGAAAGTTATTATTGTTGGTTGCTAAGGGGGTCCTAGCAACTAAATTATTAATATATACGTGCGTTACTATGGAAATCAATATGAAATGTCAAAATGACATTTCAGTACAATAAAAAGTTTTTATTAATACATAGAATTGTCAAGTTTACATGATTCAACAGAAAAATTAAAAACGTAGTAAATAAAAAGTTCTTTTTATCTTGTAATTATTTTTCTTACTAAACCAACGTACAAAAACACAACCATTTTTTCAAATCATTCAATTGTTAGGTATGGTAACATGACATTGGGTTGCGTAAATCAAAATTATAGATATGAAAATAATTCAACGATTTAAAATGACAAGCGTTTCATGGAAATGAGCCTCGCCTAGCTTATTTTGTTTCCCTAATACTTAGTGTTTTAATGCGAATAACGGTTTGACAGTAATCCACTAAAATACTGTTCGTAATCCTTGTTTGTCAGGCGCATTTAATTCAGTGTCATTGTACTGGAAAGCCAGGAATTGTAAAACCCCTTTACCATTTATCGTTAATGCCATTTTTTTAAATAAAAGATTCATATATTACATTTATTTTATCGATGACGTAACAACACAGGGACGGTTCTAACAACATCCAAAAATATCCTTAATTTCCCTGGATCTTGCGCCAGAGTCTGCACCGGTCGTTTTAGCTTCCTTCTTGATACCATGCATAAGTTTCTTAGTGTTAACTGTCAATTCATGGTGGAACTGCATTGTATTATTTGTTTAATTAAATAAAACACAATTTGATAGTACTTATTCCACTTTATTAATTAAATTGTCTACCAGTTTCGGTAATGTCTCTTTGAAGAGGACGAAACCGGTACAAAATTTAATTAATAAAGTGGAATAAATACTATAAAATTGTGTTTTATTTAATTAAACAAATAATTAATCAAATAATACCATGCATAAGCTTGTAACTGTCGGTCAGCTATCGAAAGTATGCAGCTCTATTCCATCTAGTTAACTCCATAACATCTTTTTTATTATTTTTCTTGTTCCGAGATAACTTCAATAACTTTTATACATGAATTCTATAGATAATGGGGTTAGATTAGGTTAGAAAGTAATTCTTGAGACTCCTTTACTTGAGGTTGCATGGACACTATCCGTGGCTTTATCCTATTGACTGTCTCTTAGGTATGCTTACATACTGCAGTCTGCAATTTAAAACATATCTTTATTTAGCTACGTAGTTTTTTCGACTCATATGAGGTATAAATGAGAAATCTTCCATTCTGGGAAGTGTTAACTTGTCTTAGAAATAGAGAGCATCAGTTGTTTATTCTCACAAGGTGCGGAACCAACCTGCCACTAGTAATGCCAGTTGTGAGGGCAATAACTGTGTTCAACCAAATTGCTTCAGGTGTTGGTATATTTCACTTGCGTGAGGGTGAGTTATGTGGACGCTATTTTATTAATTATTAAAATCGGGTATCCTTAGCAAACTCTGTGTACTTCTTTGAATAGATGTATAATTTTGTATTTTCACTGATTTTGTATGTTTATATTATGTTCTCTTTTTGTATTTTCATTTTTATCGCTTTTATTACTTTTTTTCTACTTTATAGCAAATAATGTTTCGGGTCATGTTGTGAACGTCTTAAACTTAATTATAATTTGGAATGTCCACAATATGTTTAAAAAAATTGAATTTAGTAGAATTAAATATAAATTGCATGTTAACATTAATTTAACAACTTTACTGGTGCGTGTATGGAATATCATAGACATTCTTTATCACATCATTTTGACATTTGATTATCCTAAAAAAGATATCGTATTAAACTAAAAATATGACGTATTGACAATTAATAAAGCGATACCTACATGATTATTGTCGTATTATAATATCAAGTTTATAATATAAATATCAACTGCTCCAAACTACGCCAGTCGCGGTGTTAGCACTAAATGAGTCTCCTTCAACTGTGGTTTATCTATCTTCCGTAAGATCTCTATTGAGATCATGCTGATTGGTTTGAGAGAGTGGGTGATCATAACACCAACATCATTTCTTTCTACTGACCATCTGTCAAACGACTTTACGACATTAGCTGAAATCGTAATAACATAGGTAGTATATTTTACACGAGACGCTGAGATATACTATTACAGCAATATACTGGTAAGCACTGTGTATAATTTTATTATTACTTCTTGTTGACAAATGGGATCTAATTCTAATATGACACATGATAGACATATAAGCGCATCATAGAGACAAATGAAATTAGCATACAAATTCATTAACGTTATGAGTTGAATCAGAATATGACTATTGCAATTTTGATGGTGTCGTTCGGAATGAAAAAGCACACTAACACCATTCTTTGCAACAACTATAAACCTCACTGCAGCAGTGGTGAAGGGTGACTTTTGGAAAGAGGTAGGCTGTGGATATCACAGAAAAAGAGTACACTTGTTAGGTATACTTACGGGAAATAAGAAGATAATACGATATTATTATTGAAAAATAGGTAGGTACACATCAATGACAACGACATACTAATTTGATGAAATTTCAACTATTCAGTGACGACGAAAAATTGAGCAATGAGTTTTTAAAATATATATTTTCCTAAGCATACACATCAAAAATCGTTAGATAAAATTTATTTTTATTTTTATAAACAATCTAAGTAATTATATTTATTTATATGTGATTGGATGCCTTAGAAATTATTTTTTTTTAATTATCTAATTGAAGTTCTGCCTTGAAAAGGGGTCTATATGAAACAACCAAAATTTTATAGGAGAGAAGAAACACACTTAAATAAACAAATAACAAGAATTTCAGTGATGGTATTTTTAATCATTGACATTAATTGTCTTTAAAATCATAGGTAGGTATTTTAAATCACTGAAATTCTTGTTGTTTATTTTGTTTTTATTTCTCCTGTAAAATTTAGTTATTGCATATTGCAGACCCCTTTTTGAAGGACACCTTCAATTTTATTATTACTTAATTTATTTTGGACAAAGCTGTAGTCATACACAATAATATTATTATGCGCAAAGGTTTTAGGCTTAGCCATCGGAGCCTACCGTATTGCATACATTGCGATAGACATACTGAGGTCACTTGATTTAGATTCCATAAAAAACATCAGCAAAACGTTCCTCGTATAATTATACGCTAAAGACAGATTTTTTAAACCTTTGACAAATGATACTTTAATCTGTATATATTTATAATACATTAACACATATACGACAGATGTCGTTGGCATTTTTTTTTATAGAATATAAGTGATTAATTTAAATACGTCATAGTGCAATAATTAAAAATTATTTTTTATAAGAAGGTAGGTTTTAAATAATCATCTAATATGGAGTATTCGCCACTGCAGTGTTGCATAGAAACATAG
Organism: Rhyacophila brunnea; assembly: GCF_057557595.1. NCBI lineage: Eukaryota > Metazoa > Arthropoda > Insecta > Trichoptera > Rhyacophilidae > Rhyacophila > Rhyacophila brunnea. The sequence goes on along the minus strand of NW_028232816.1, from coordinate 7,660,368 downwards.
TTTATAGTAGACTTGTTTCTCTACTTGGTGGTTCAAGTTGTATTGTGAATGAATGTATTCACATATTTCATTCATCTGTACCGGCGCCCAGATATCTGTCGTCTAGTTGTCACGTCGTCCAGTCGGCAACGCCATAACTTCCCATTCAAGACAAAAGCAAACAATAATAACTATTACTTACTATATATAATAAACTATTTTTGTTCTCAACGAATAATTCACAAGATTCAAGAATGTAATATTATATTATTGAACATAGGTATATAATTATTTGAAAACACTTCTGAGAAATTTAATATAATATAAGGGATATCGTATTTTTTTCAAAAAGATTTTTTCTAGTGGTTGTATTATATTTCTCAGAAGTGTATAAATACGTTCAACAAAACAATGTTACATTCTTAATTAATCTTGTATATTATACGACGAATAAAAAATATTTTATTTAATAATTAGCAAGTGCATGAACGTTATAACAAAAATTTGGAATAATCCTGACACTTACTAGTCAGCAATTAAGGTAATTCAATAGGGTGCCGGACGAAATCCCGAAGGCCGAAATCCCGAATGCCGAAATCCCGATCGCTGAAATCCCGAATGGCCGGAATCCCGAAGGCCGAAATCACGAAAAATAAAAAAAATACAAACATCAATAATTGTGCAATCTTGAATTGCGCAATTTTTACAAGAGAGACAAAAAATCGTTGTTTTGTAGAACGAATGGGTTTTTGTGTCTCCTGTAAAAAAATTGCGCAATCTGAACACTTACTTATCTTGAATTGCGCAAATTTTACCAAACAAAAACCCATTTTCCACAAAAAATGGGTTTTCGTCTCTTTCGCAAAAAGTGCGCAATTCAAGATTGCGCAATTATTGATGTTTGTATTTTTTTTTATTTTTTGGGATTTCGGCCTTCGGGATTCCGGCCATTCGGGATTTCGGCCATTCGGGATTTCAGCGTTCGGGATTTCGGTATTCGGGATATCGGCTTTCGGGATTTCGGCCATTCGGCCATTCGGCATTTCGGCCATTTGGGATTTTGGCCATTCGGGATTTTAGCATTCGGGATTTCGGCCTTCGGGATTCCGGCCTTCGGGATTTCGACAAAAACCCAATTCAATACTTTGATTTAAAATACAAAAACCACTAAGCAACGGAATTTAGGAAGCGCTTCAGCGAATCTATTCTATACACTACACTGCTATCGGCGGTTATCGAGGGTAGTTTATCATATTTTTGTATTGAGACATTATATTTGTTACAATACGTTAGCCGTCTAAACAGTCAAATCTATCTCGCTCTTAAAGTTAACACAGCCAAGAGAGGTGCTGTTAAAACATAACACCTATTGTAACAATTACAACCAACTTATTGTGAAAATTATAATACTTCAATACAAAAATATGAAAAACTACCCTCGATAGCCGCCGATAGCTGTCTTGTGTACAGAATAAATCCGCAGAGAGTATTCTAAAAACCAGTAGTAAACTTCGTCGCAATTAGATAGGACACATAGAGCACAGTGATCAGTGGTCGCTAATCCCAAGGAGCGCAGGTGCGAATCCTACTGGGTATCATATTTTTTTCTATTGGTTATAATTATATTTCTCAGAAGTGTTTTCAAATTACTTATTATATTACTAAATTACATCTTATTCAATGATGTTAAATTGGTTTAAAAGTCTATCCTAACATATAATTCGAAATTGATATTTTGATTATAATATACATTTATACATTATCGCGCCTGTGTGCGAGACAGGAAAAGCAATTTTGTTGAGTTCTCAAAATTCAGATTATGTTGGGGTTGCGACGACTTTTTGTGTGCCTTCCAGTTAATTTTACAACGAATCGTGTTTATATTTTGTACATACGTTTTTAGTCACTACTCTTGTTACGTTTTGTATGTAAATTCACATGAGCTTAGCTCATTATTTATTTAAGTCAACATTTTAATTGAAAAGGTTACATCGGCATGTCAATCTGGCTTGAGCTAAGTATTGTGGCATTTTAATCAATATTTCGAAAATTATTTTAAGAAATACCTACGTACTAATTTTATTGAACTTCTTTCATAATATAATATGTATTTCCTATTAATATTGGTAGGCCTAAATATTTCATTCCATCCACGCACGTGTAAACGGGGTATTAGTTTTATTTTATTGAAAGAACAATGCATATTTTTTTGGAATTATAAATATTTCGGAAGTATAATGTTTTGACTATCCAAATTTAACATTATTTAGAGTAGCTTCCACGATAGCCGCGCGGATTAAGCGTTGGCCTATAGCGTCGTGGGTCCCAGGTTCGAATCCTGGGTCTGGCAATTACACATATTGTTATTCAATTTGTGTACGAGTCAGAGTATGGACCTAATAGGTTGAGCAAGTAGCTGACACCCATGTCTCGTCTGTTAATATCTGTTAATACAAACCTCCACTCTGTGGAGGCCCATATGATCTTATTAGGATCGGACATGGTCGAAAGAAGAAAAGAAAAAAAATATTTCATATAATAATTATTTTATGTGTAGTAATCAATGACATTATAGTAATATAATACTACCCAGCATTAAATAATTAGTGACACACTTTAAATTATGTAGGTTTTGTTGTTAAAACAAAACATCAGAACAATAATAATTGTTAGCGTTTCTTTAATCATAACTAGATCAGTAGGTAGTGTTTGTTTTGATTGTTAATTACGAGAATATCTATTGTAATATATGTACTGCATTCATATAAATAAGAAGGACAATCTATGAATCCTCACTCAACTCATCGAGTCCATCGCGAGACGTACTACTATTACGAGTCTTTCACTCGACATATTAGTCTCTTGATTATATCGATCTCACCAGTACATCATTATATGCGATTATAATCTCATGTTATCATCCTTATTATTGTACCTATCAATATACTACTCAGCATTGAATGATTAGTGACACGCTTTAATCTGTAGGTTTTGTTGTTAAAACAAAATATTATAGCTATAACAATTGTCAGTGTTTCTTCAATCATAACTAGATTTGTTTTTATTGGTAATTACGACAATATCTATTGTAATATTATATGTACTGCATTCATGTAAATAAGAAGGACAATCTATGAATCCTCACTCAACTCATCGAGTCCGCCACGAGACGTACTACTATCGTCACGAGTCTTTCACTCGACATAGTAATCTCTTATCGATCTCACCAGTACATCGTTATCCGCGATTATAATCTCATGTTATCATTCTTATTATTGTACCTATTTAGTGTATTCTTGTATCAACCACTAAACTCGTATCTCAACAACCAAGCAACAATTACCTTCTATCTCTTCCACCTTCATCATACCTCCAAAGTGGTGACCCGAAATTTTATGAATTATTTTATTATTCAATTGAAATATCAGTTTAAAATAATTATTTTAGAGACAAACCTGGTACGGAATAATAATAAAGAAACTTTAATCAATTCATCACAAAATTTGTGTTGACTATTTTCTAAAAAATACTTTTTACGCATGATTATTATCTATTTGTTATAGTACCTTACTCTGAAACTATGGCTTTTGGGAACAATCCATCGCCTGGCAAAGAGTGCACTATGCAATATGTGTTTCATTAGCTCAAGGATTAATGAAATTGGCGAATTTCTACCAAATATTAGCTATTGTTATTCATCACTTTCCATAGAGATCAACATTTTGTGGTCGTTTAGTTTTTTAATTTCGAATTATGTCTTACTACTTAGTTTAATTTGATACATATTTGATAAATAAACACAGAACTGTTTTTATAGTTATTTTATTGTATGCACGTGTACACTGTATGACATTTTAAGGGAGTATATATTTAGTTAATATTATTAATTTAGTAAGACAAATCTATATGAATTTAGTATTTATTTAATAGTTTTATGTCGTTCTCGGATAAACAAAGTTTTTTGAGGAACGATTATTCACTTGTGAGATTATTTGTGAACCGCGTGATTGAAAGGTTTGATATCGACTAATCATTATATCGAATACAATGTAGTAAGTATGATAAATTTGAGTGACGAGTACTAAAATTATCGTCTGAGATCATCAGCTCTATTTTAGTTGTTCATTTATGTTGATTTTTTCACTTCATTAAACACAAATTAAAGTCAACAAACATTTTTGAAAAACGTTAATTCTAACCAGCTAACCACGGCTTCAGAAATACTTGCCCTACCATCTAGGCTATCGTGCGTATATAAGTGAATAAAAAATGATATATGTATACTTAAAAATATATGGATATTTAGGTACCTAATAGTTTTTTTGGTACAGTTCGGTTATGAGGAATACAGCGGAAAACACATTTTAAAAATAGCCGATATACTGAATTATTTGTTGGAATTCCACATCTAGTGGAATACCCTGAGATTGCCACCACAGCACTTAAATCCCTATTTCCATTTCCGACATCCTATCTGTGTGAAGCGGGGTTTTCTGCGATGACAGAAACCAAAACAAAACAACGGAATATACTGGACATAAGCAACACACTTTGGTTGTAATTGTCTCGGGTTTGGGTCAAAATCCCGAAGGCCGAAATCCCGAATACCGAAATCCCGAACGCTGAAATCCCGAATGGCCGAAATCCCAAATGACCGGAATCAACAGAACAATGGGTTTTTGTCTCTCTTGTAAAAAATGCACAATCTTAGCATTTATCCTGAGTTGCGCAAATTTTACAAGAGACAAAAACCCATTTTCCACAAAAAAATGGATTTGTCTCTCTTGTACAAATTGCGCAATTTAAGATTGCGCAATTATTGGTGGTTGTATTTTTTATTTTCGAGATTTCGGGATTCGGGATTTCGGCCTTCGGGATTTCGTCCGGCACCCCATTGTCTCATATTACGCCCAGATGGAACCGTCTCGTTGCAAAGAAATAAGCTCAGGGTTCTCATTGATTTAGTGTTCTAGTGAGTTAAAATGTTAAATAACTTTCTATTAATTTTTTGGTGTAACTGTATTTTATTTTGAAGGCATGTTTAAATACAATTAAATCAAAACAATCTAAAATATAAACAACGTACAAAATACAAACAAACCCTCAACGGGCCGCGGTAAAATTATCAAACGTTGACCGGTCCGCGGCGATAAAAAGGTTGGAGACCACTGCTATAAAGGGTTGAGCTACAATAATGTATTGGTAATGTTGTCATTAAATAATATATATTGTGTAGTATTATAAATACGAGTGTATTTTTCTTATCTATTCCGACAACTTTCAGCAAGTTAAATTCCGAATAAAACGTTTTTTGAAACCCGCTAAGATGACTTGAAGATAGCATTACTTAACACGTCGCTCGGAGGAATGTGAGAGAATCAGCGTTAACCCATTTCTTCCACTCAATTTGGGGTGTTATCTCACCGGCCTATTTAGGTTAACCGAACTTTACCACAATATATCATAGTGCGGATTCCTAAATTTTCAGAAAAAACTGGGTCAAGGCATTTTTTCCCTTCCGTTTTGCGTTAAAAAAAGAGAGTATAATTTTTTCGTGCCCTAAAACCGCCCTTAATAGAGAGCGTTTAAGGCTTTTACAATTTGTGTACTTAACAGTGCTTAGTGTGTCCTATAAAATGACAATTTCAAAGTAAGTGAGGAGTTATAATATGAGAAGGGTGTATCTATAAAAAAATACATTTTCTTTTTATAAATCCATAAGAAGGCTTTATTTGACACCGCTAAGTATCTACAAATTGCCTGTAAAATAATGTAGTATATCTATCTACTTCCTCTTTTTAAACATACATAATTCTGAAATCACTTATGAGAAAATATAGCCAACTAGCAGTATCACCCGGCGCTGTCCGGGAGTGAAATGGTTTAATATTTGAAAATAAAAATTCTAAATATAATACGTTGAGTGCAAAGAATTGAATTAAAAAAAAAAAAGTAAAAAAATATAATATTAGAGATTCTTATTTTTAACATAATATAGTATATTTTTGTACATTTATTTCATTTAAATATCTTAAAAAGTAGTAAATATTCAATTTATTACTATAAAACTGTGACTACGCGTGTGGATTTGTATAAAGAAAAACTGATACGACGGTATAAACATCCAAATATATTTTCGAAATTATAATAGTATAGATAGAAAAAATCTTTTTCGAAAAAAGTAAGACACCCGGCAGGAATCGAGCCTGCGTCTCTTGGGTTTTGCGCCCTGTGCATTACCACTATGCTACGACTGCCATGCTTAATTGCGACAAATTTTAACTATTGGTCTTATTAATACCTGCTCATAAGCGATCTCTAAGTTGAGTTGCGGTAGACAATCGATTTTTGTATACTAAATTAAAGTACTTATTACTTTAATTACTAACCGACGTCACGGATCTCTCCAATATTTTTTCTGTTGGAACTTACTTGAACTTGCTAATAATTTTTAATAAACTATTTCTTTTATTCAACGAATAATTCACAAGATTTAAGAATGTACTAAATTTTGAGAACGCTTATTAGCAGGTTAAATTAATAAGGCCAATAGCTAAAATTTGTCGCAATTAAGCACTGCAGTCGTAGCATAGTGGTAATGCACACGGTGCGAAACCCAAAAGACGTACGTTCGATTCCTGCCGGGTGTCTTACTTTTTTCGAAAAAGATTTTTTGGTACAGTTCGGTTATGAGGAATACAGCGGCAAACACGTTTTGAAAATAGCCGATATATTGGATTATTTGTTGGGTTGACCTAACCAAACCTAACCTAACCTAACATAAACTAACCCAAACTAACAAATAATCCAGTACACCGGGTATTTTCAAAATGTGTTTTCCGCTGTTGTATTCCTCATAACCGAACTGTACCAAAAAATCTTTTTCGAAAAAAGTAAGACACCCGGCAGGAATCGAACGTACGTCTTTTGGGTTTCGCACCGTGTGCATTACCACTATGCTACGACTGCAGTGCTTAATTGCGACAAATTTTAGCTATTGGCCTTATTAATTTAACCTGCTAATAAGCGTTCTCAAAATTTAGTACATTCTTAAATCTTGTGAATTATTCGTTGAATAAAAGAAATAGTTTATTAAAAATTATTAGCAAGTTCAAGTAAGTTCCAACAGAAAAAATATTGGAGAGATCCGTGACGTCGGTTAGTAATTAAAGTAATAAGTACTTTAATTTAGTATACAAAAATCGATTGTCTACCGCAACTCAACTTAGAGATCGCTTATGAGCAGGTATTAATAAGACCAATAGTTAAAATTTGTCGCAATTAAGCATGGCAGTCGTAGCATAGTGGTAATGCACAGGGCGCAAAACCCAAGAGACGCAGGCTCGATTCCTGCCGGGTGTCTTACTTTTTTGTCTAGCTATATTTTCTCGTGAGTGTTTTCAGAATTGTTTATGTTCAATAATTAGAATAGTACATTCTTAAATCTTGTGAATTATTCGTTGAATAAAAGTAATAGTTAATTCCTCTGTTTAGTCAAGCATGGCATATTATAAACTTGTCAGCCGCTAATTTTCTTACGTGTTCCGAGGTTGTATCAGCATCATTTAGCTTCGCTGAATATCCACAGAGTATCAAATGTATTTAACAGCCTTCCAGAACGCGGGAGCTTGCTTGAAGAAAAGGTGAGCACGATTAAGGCTTTTAAAGATATCCGTATCATGTTGCCGACATATATCCAATGTCATTTCTTTACTTTGGATGTCACGAGAGATCCGTGAGTAATGTACATAGAAAGGAGAGATATTCATCTAGCAGACTCAGATAACTGATGATGATGATGATGATATTATACCATTACGGTGTGAAATATTCCTCTTGTATCTGAATTCCGATCAAGGCTACAATTTACATCACAATCAGAACCTTAAAGGAAAAATCGAAACGTGTTTCCATTCTGCCAGGGGCAGGAAAGGCACCCCACGAATAAATATTAAAATCAAGCCGGAAAACAAAATATTTTGGATTATAGATGAAATTAAATGCCCCGCTGGGGTTTTAATAAGACTCAATTTTCTTTTAACACGATATTTCATAACGTATTTTATATTAGGAAAAACAAAATATCTTATAATATTAGAAACTCAGTTAAGTAAATTATGTTAATCAAAAAAATATATTAATCAGTAATGTTAAATATATATTATATTATTAAATTTAATATAGTAAATAATGTTCATATTACTAATGATTGGTTATACTTATTGGGCGGCGCTTTTAAGTAGACTGTAGGAAGGGGATAATTTGGATGTTGGTGGGGGTTACATAGGGACTCAATCCAGGCACTAACAATTGATGTTAATATGGCGGGTGCGCGAGGCTAGTTAGTTTCACGTACATTGAACGTAAAACATTTCACCGTGGCATGGTTCGCCGTGAGCTTTTTATCGGAAAGAGATGACCATATACTATACGGTCTCCAATTTTATTAGATTCAATATGAACAGTAATTCAATTTTCATAGCTGATTTTGACAAAATTCATGAATTCTAGAATGAAGACCTAACCTAACCTAACAAATATATATCGACTATTTTCAAAATATGTTTGCTGCTGGCTTTTTGTAATGTGTAAACCGACAATAACCGTGTTGTATATAGACATGAATTTTATTTCAGTTCTATACGCCCAAAGAGGTTGGACGGTCTTTAATATACGGCCAAATATTTCCGATACAACATTTCACGGTGAAGTGTGATACGGCGAACTGCATACGTATAAGTTTCCGGACACGGGGCTGGTTTCGTGTTCCCGCACTTACACAACTAGTACGATTACGGTGATAGACGTGGCATTGGGCGAACGGTAACTCGTAATTGAATTACTTCATTGATGACGCTATGGGCGGTCAAACTAGTGCAAGTTTTGACGCTTTGGTGGTCTGAAGATAACTAACTTTTGCAAAAACGGTTGTACAGACATTCGTATTGTAGGTAGGGTGGAAATATGGGCTGGGATGTACGCCACAATAGTCGGCGCTAACACCTATTTATTTATCCATGTTGTTTGATTACAAATTAATAACGTTTAATACCGATTCCGCTGTACAGCCATTATATTAATTTACACATTTTTTTTGTTTTGTGAGATAATTTTTTTCTACTACTGTACAACGTAGTAGTTATATAATAGTAAATAAAAAATAGTAAAAGAAATATTGGTACTGTTCGGTTATACGGAATACAGCGGAAAACACATTTTGAAAATACCCGATATACTGGATTATTTGTTAGTTTGGGTTAGTTTAGGTTGGGTTGGGTTAGGTTAGGTTAAGTTAGGTTAGGTTAGGTTAGGTTAGGTTAGGTTTGGTTAGGTTAACCTAACAAACAATCCAGTTTATCGGCTAGTGTTTTCCGCTGTATTTCGTATAACCGAACAGTACCGAAATATTTATTTATTTATTTAGAATTAATTATTAGCGATTGCACAACAATACATAGTAAAATAAAAAGAATACAATTTATAAAAAACGTAACGTATATTATGAGAAATATATGTAAAATACTTAAATACTTGTGACAACACATAAAACAATATAAGAGAAATTAAATTCTTAGGTATACCTACTAGAAAATTCAACTAACAACAATAAATATAAACGTAACCTATTTAATACATCAATAAAATTTAAAAAATGCTGCCAAAAGTTGGTAAGGCGATCATTTATGTATCTAGAGTTAATAAAGGATTATGTGTCTATATATAAATAGGTATGCTACAATAAAAATTCAAGGCCATCAGATATACATATAGAACATCCACTATAGCACAAAGAAAATAGCATTATGTCTGATTTTATAAGGCATATCAAACTTTCTAATTGCAATTATTACTACATAACATGATTTCGAGACTTACCAACTTTTGGCAGTAACCCTTATGGTAGTTTCAAATAGGTTAACCGCACTATATAATTATAGCATCGGCATGTAACATCACTAGTACCATTGAAATTGCAGAATTACGATATTCAGATCTGCAGATATTCATAGGAAATTGAAATATGAAATTGTTTTTAATGGATTTAAGTTTTGTACTATTCCATTTGAGTCATTATGCTCTAATCTATGCAATATGCACATTCACCAAAAGGCAAATATACACCGACAACGAATACAATTAACTCTAACTTATACCACAAATCAATACAATAAAGTAGGTAAAAACGTTATCACCTACCTATTAATTCAATAAAAAAATATATAACAAATAAATAATCAATAGTTGAAGTGTTTCTAGAAAACCCACTATCGTATTAATAATAATACACTCGATAAGTATGTTATAATAAATCGTCAAAACCTAATAATAGATCATTAGTAATTATAAAACAATAAAAATACTACACTCAAGAGTGGTGTATAATCGACTAGCAGAGTTCTATATGGACTCTTTAGAAACTATTATATTTGAAAACAAAACTAAAACCAGGGATATCATATTATATTGGTTTCGATATGTGGATGTTTTACTATGTTTGTTTAATGATTTATAATTTAAATTCAAATTCCTTCAAGTACGTTCGGTCGATAGTATTAATATTAAGTTTCCCTAGGCGGCTCTCGTGGTGCAGTGGGTAAGGCGCTCGCCTTCCACCCGAGAGTTCCTGGGTTCGATTCCCGGTCATGACAAAAACATTTATGTGTTTTTCTCAAAGCCTGGGTGTTTGTGATTGTTCAAAATTACTAACAACCACCTTGTACGAAAAAGCAAGGACATGGTTATTAATAATTCTAAAAAAAAATAAAATATTAAGTTTCCCGCCTGTACTTTTCTTGATTCAAAAAAATCCGACGCAAAACCAGTAGGAGTATAAAAGACAAGAAATGTCTGAATTTGACAGTGCAAACAAAATCGTGAGTTCGAGAAAAACGATAAAATAATAATAATACTTTATTTTATAATTTTACACGACAAGCAGTTTATATTGCTTATCGCTTTTATAATAACGTGATTTGAGTTTCACTCACGCGTTATATATTTTTTTCCACGTCATCCATCGGAAAAACATTTTCCTACCCTCCTCATGATACTTTTCCCAAACTTACTTTGCGAGATGTGACTACCTATTTACCTGTCACTGTAGAAAAGGGTGTATCTACGCTGGTACCACTCAATCCTCCATCTCGCTCACACCGTTTCCAGGCAAGATTTGACAGTTGGTTATTATATTATATCGTTTATATCATAAATTTTTATTTATTTAATATATATATATAAGACAACAAAACATTGTGGATATAACAAATCAAAATTGAGGATGTTTACAACATGAGATTTATATTATAACAAATAGGTATTACTCTCACAAGATAGAAGAAGAAAAAAATAATAAATTTAAAAAAATTTAAAAGCGGAAAACACATTTTGAAAATAGCCGATAAACTAGATTATTTGTTAGGTTAACCTAACCAAATCTAACCTAACCCAACCTAATCTAACCTAAACTAACCCAAACTAACAAATAATCCAGTATATCGGGTATTTTCAAAATGTGTTTTCCGCTGTATTCCTGATAACCGAACAGTACCAAAAAATAAGCAATTTTATACAATAAGATAAAGTTTCAAAAATAAAATGCAAAGTACATCATTGAAAATGTCTGTCCCCTGCACCCCTCGCTAATGGTGCCTGATAGGCTTGACTTGAGGAAACAGTTCTGACCCAGAATAGGTCATGGCTGCGACCACGTAGGTAATTGACAGGCGCATATAAATTTTAATTCTTTAGAACGCCAGGATTGGAAACCATCCCTCGTGATAGCAGGCAAAAAAATTTCAAGGGCAGAAGTAACCTACGATATTCAAGAGAGTGAAAAGTGAGCATGCCTTGTAGAAAGGCAGTCGGATAGTAATAATTGACGGATTATTAAAATTATTAACTGTGAGTTAAAAAAAACACACAATGCAGTTAGTGTCAGAAACAATGCAATTTTATTTATTAGTACGAATGTAAATTAGGCTCACAACAATAAAATTTAAATCAGATCAACCGAGTATTACTTTTTTGACCATGCCCGATCTTAATAAAGTCATATGGGCCACCACCGCATCTATTCTAAGCACAAGGCTGCTATCGGCGGCTATCGAGGGTAGTTTATCATATTTATGTAATGAGGCGGGTAATTGTTACAATATATTAACCATCTTAACTTTCAAAAAGTGCTATGTTTTAAGAGCACCTGTCTTGGTTGCGTTAACTTTTAGAGCGTGATAGACTATATAATAACTTAATACATAAATATGATAAACTACCCTCAATAGCCACCGATAGTGGCCGATAGCAGCCTTGTGTATAGAATATATGCGCACAGAGTGGAGGTTTGTATTAACTCATTCGCTGCTGAGTAGATAATGATTTTTTAATTGCCCCCTTTAAAATGCACGTTAATTACATCGATCGGCCGCCTGGTCATTACGCGCCGGGTGCGTCTTCCGCGTCCAAAGTATTAACAGAATTTTGTTTTTACGAGAAATATATGTTGGCCACTTGCTTACTTAAAGCACACACTGAAAAACAGTATGTGTGTTTGCCAGACCAATTCGAACCCGTGACCCACGACATTATTAGCCGACGGATTAGCTGCTCGGCCATCGTAGGCGTTCATATCGGCAGTCACAGAGTGCAGGTTTGTATTTATAGAGGGGGGAACGAGGTATTAATTATACTGAACCTAAATCACATATGAAAACCGATGGTGAAATATAATATACCTATCACCAATTCGCACAATTTGCACCTACGATGGCCACGAAGCTTAAGCGTCGGCCTATAGCGTCGTTGATCCCAGATTAGAATCATGAGTCTGGCAAGTACAGATATTGTTTTTCAATTTGTGTATGAGTCAGAGTACGGACCAAAGGTCCGTTTCAGACGGGACACCAGTGTCGCGCTCGATATAATATAGGAGGCCTTTGTATTCGAATAAAGGTGCATTTGTATTATGTTTATGAACGCCCTAGAGCTAATGAGTCAACGCATAATTTTGAGTTATAAATTAGAACATAAAACCGGCTGCGGTAATAAAAACAAGTGTATCGGCAGCTTGAGAATGTATCAGCCGACGGAAAAGTGTACCAGACACGCGTTGACTCATTAGCTCTGGGGCGTTCATAAACATTATACAAAGGACCCTTTATTCGAATACAAAGGCCTCCTTATTATATACGAACGCGACACCGGTGTCCCATCTGAAACGGGCCTAATAGAGGAGCAGCAAGAGGAGCAAGTAGCTGACATCCATTTAACGTAAAAACAAAATCTGGTAATACAAACCTCCACCCTGTGAGGCCCATATTATGATTTTATTAGGATCGGACATGGTCGAAGTTCAGCAATTCTGTATCAAATGTCAAAGGCACCAGAAATTGCCTGAAATGATAGATAACGTCACTAGCTGAGATTAAGATTGTCACTATAAGAGAGAGACATTACGCCAATGTATTAAATATGCGGGCACAATAATTGCTTTGTTCAAAATGGTGGCCGATTTTATTTTATATTTATATCCGTTTATTTATGTAAAATACTCTTTAGTATTTTTTTATGAGAACTATTTATTACACCAACATACACATACAACATAAACATCTCAGTTATATTATATACTGAGGTCGGTACATACTAGAAAAAATCTTTGAAAAAAATACGGCGTCTGACAAGACTTGAACTCATGTCTTGAACATACACAGTTTAAATTATTTGTTAGGTAAAATAAATCGATTGTTAAACTACTAGCAAGTGCAAGTACGTTATAACTAAAATTTATAAAGATACTGCTCAGCTATTCGATACACAAGACGGGTGTCGACGGAAGTCTATTATCAATAAGTTAACCGTCTAAACCAGGGGTTCTTAAATTGTGTCCCGCGGCCCAATTATATCCCGCGTCATTTTTTGTTGTGTCCCACAAGATTTATGTTAAATCTGTAATATTTTTTATTCTTCATATCGAATATTAAAAATTACATTTAGAATTAAATATCCTCTGGCAAGAATGAGAACTTTCATTTAGGGTATATCCAAATATAATTAAACATGCTCATCAAATGGCTTCTTTATTTGGAAGTACATTTATTTGTGAAAATACATTTTGTACAATGAGCATTAATAAATCAAACTTAAGATTAAAATCAACAGACAACCAAATCGCATCTGTTTTGCGTATACACACCACAGAATTTGAGCCTAGATTGCAGGATTTAGTTTTAAACAAACAATTGCATAAATCACGTGGTGAAAAAATTTTAATATTATTTTTTTAGTATAATAATAAGAGTAATAATTTAGTTAAAAATATAAGTTTACACAATGAAGAATTTTTTTATTGTTTTGCCTTATGTTTTTTAAAAACTTATTTAACTTAGTTAACTTATTGTAACAATTAACCGTCTCTATACACATATATGATAAAGTGATAACAGTTATCACTTAGCCGTCGATAGCCGCCTTGTGTATAGAATAGCTGTACTGATACCGATTAGTAATGAAGGTAAATAATACTTTGCTGTTAAACACAAAAACTGATTGCCAACCTACAAACTAATCTAAATAACAGTCAAAAATGCAACTACGAACTACCATATGGACGCCGTTTTGAAAACGTCGTTCGAATGTCACTATATGTCCAGTTGCGAGTCTTGATTGGGTAGTTTTCGAGATCGGCTCCTCCATCCATTCTTTAGATAAGTTTGTAGGTCTGTAAGCGCTTCAAGATATAAAAAGGGAGAAAAACTACTAGACGTAATTAGATATGACACATGTAGGTCAATTGACTAAGCACATTAGCGCAAATCCAGTGGACATGGGTTAGAGCCCCGTTTCCTAGTAGATACCTATATAATATCTGGGGTACTTTTCATTATGTATATTCTAATTTTCACATTCACATTCAAATTTTGTGAATTGTTCGTTGAATAAGAAAAAAGTTAATTATCTTTGAAAATAGTACTTGTTCTATTTATTGTTCTGTCAAAACCGGTTATGACAATTTAATATTGTTTGCTAAGCTTGACAGGAAATAGTTACTATTTTTTTTTGACCCAGATGACGTAAGCAATACATCAAAAAACTTAAATCGAACCTCAAAACAGTCATATAGTTATTAAAATATACTAAAATATTTTTACGCAAGGCTCAACAAAATCTCGGCAATTAATATTTCAGGGTCCCTTAACATTACCACTTAAGCAGATACGTACTTTTACCAAAAAAAAACCACTGTGTTAGTGCGTAAGTGTTAGTGTAGTGTTGTAAATTTAGAAGAAAAGGAAGCTGTGATTTTTTTTTAAAGAAAACACATACGAGACATACGATGAAAATTATATGTGTCAAAGAACCATTCATTTCCTTTCTTTTTTTAACACTACGTAGCTATGATCCCAATGAAAGTCTTCTTTTTCTTCTTCGACCATATCCGCCCCTTAGTCGGAACATATGGACACCACGCGGCGCCTCCAAGAATTCCTAACCCTCGCCAGTCTTCTTGCTTCGTTCCAGGTTAAACCAGCATCCCGTAACTTCGCCGTATATACTCTATAAATACTATTTAAAAATCGGAAAAAGACCGGAATCCATCCGATCGGCTTGAAGAACAGGCAAGCCAGGTTGAGGTTCTCTTCTGGTATCCACATCACGTGGCCGAGCCAGGTCCAACGTCACCTCTTCACTCTCAGCGTAATGAGAGGCTGCTTGGTGCGTTCCCATATCTCCTCGTTGTTCATTAAGTCCATGCCACCACCGCACACCCAGTATCCGTCGCAAACATCTGTTTTCGAAGCTCAGTATACGGTTGCTCTGAGTTTTCGTATGGTGCCATGATTCGCTACAGTAAAGCAGCATCGCAGAATGCAAGCATCGAATAGACGGCATTTGGTTTTGACCGAGTACAGTCTTGAGTCCCAGACACTCCGCATCGAGTTGAATGTTGCACAATTAGTAATATAAATAAGACTATCATAAACACCCAGGCTTTGATAAAATCCCATTAATATATTATTGTGACTTCACCGGGAATCAAAACCGGAGTATGTGTTGGTTCCTCTGGTGCCTCATATATGAAACTAGGGTTTCTCTATTGGACAGATTTTTAAAAGATGGGAGACACTCGAAGTGGCTACCAGCGTTGAAGATAAATGTCATTTGGAAAATAATTTCAATGTGATATTAGATTAAATGTTAATATCAGGGAACTCAGAAATAATAGAAACTGAAATACATAACGGGTAAGGCGATAGCAGGCAACCGACTCGAGTAAGGAAGAATCCGTGTTACACTTACACACGTGTCAAGAATACGTTTTACGTCGAATACATAAAACTGCTCTCGGTTAATGCATTTACGCTCATTTAATGTTGGTGTATTACACATACTATTGCACGTGCATAATTCGTGCTTCATTTTCGTAGGACGTATACATCCGAAAGCCTGCTTCAAAATGCGGCGTATTGAATATAGCCTATCGGTATTCTATTTATTATCTGTTCTGTAGTTAATATCGTTGCAGGAGTAATATATACAGTGCATTTAACTATCAGAGGACTGTATTAAAAAATAATTTTAAAAAAATCGTTTTAAAATGTCATCGCTTTCTTGCGGTAGAAAATACAATGAGTATCCCTCGTACCCTCACGTCATAGAAAAGAATAATTGAGATATTATAACAGAAAATTGGTAATATATAATATATATTAAATACCGGGTAAATTCAGAAAAATAATTATATTTAACCGGATTAATAAAAAATGGCTTTTTACGTTAACATTTTTTTTTAAATTAAAAGGTTTTCATTATGCAAAAAATAGGCTAGAAAAAATATGTAAGAAAATCTGTGCAGTATTATTTTAAATTAGTTTTTTGCATTCATAAAAGAATATTAAAAACAACGTTTTTAATATAACGAGTAGACTGAAAATATTGATATAATACCTTATCGAAATGTCTATCTATTTATATTATATTTAACTTACTTATATATAAAAAAAATCGGATCATATGCGTAGGTATATTATATATATATTATATAGATATTGGTAGCGCTTTTAGAAGTGGACTGTAATTTGAAGATACTGGTGGATTACGGATCTAGGAGGGTGGGGGGGGGGGGGTTACACAGGATGCCAGATACTGACCTTTTATGTTGAGATCAAATTTCTGACTATTATTTCTTTTATTTTGTTAACTGGCAATTCATGGTGGAACTGCATTGTATTGTTGTTTTAATTTCATAAAACGCATTTTTTTTTTGTAGTACTTATTCCACTTTTAATCAATAGATTAGGACCGGTTTCATCCGCCACATGTCGAAAATGTCCCTCTGTGGCGGACAAAATCGGTCTTAATCAATTGATTAAAAGTGTAATAAATACTACAAAAAAAAATTGCGTTTTATTAAATTAAAACAACAATTCTGACTATTAGATACCTACTTAGTGCAGGTAGGTCGGTACCTACCTATGTAAGTAGCGTGAAAAAATAACATAATTTAACACTTTGAAACAATAGGAGCGTTCTTAGCCTTATAGTGAAATGGTATCATGTAATTTAATGTATGCTAAGGTATGTGACATCAGTTTGAAGAAAATCGTTATGACATGAAATGAAACTTGAATGCCGTTGACACAATATAATATATTGGCATTTGCTGTTAATTTAAAAATATATTTCTGTTAAAATGTGTCGTTTTTACACGTAAAGACATTTTTTAGATGTTTGCGCTTTTTTCGATACGCGAAAGGAAACGTATTGACTTTTCACTTGACGCAATTTTATTTTCAAAAATCTACCATTTTTCCTACCAAATAGCTTGTTTTCGTACCCCGTCTGGCATGTTTTTGTCAATGACAGTTGGCTTTTGGAGTTGGTGGTTGGGGAGTGGGTTAACGGTTGGTATTGGATTTTTCGGGAGTCTGCGATCTTAATCGTTATACGATGAAATATATAGATCATGGGCCCCACATCTTGAAGCGGGCCCCCAGGCCAGGATCTTTCCCCTACCCATCGCTAGAGTTAAAGGCAGAGGGACGCTTTACAGAATTTCTTTTTAAATATTGTTTCAGGTAACATTAATGGTAGATAGATATTAGGTGTATTTTTAGCGATTTTTTTTGTATTGCTGAATAAATCCACTTGAATTATAGAGTTGTCGAATAACGACACAGAACAATCAAAAATTGCATCACACAATAAGGCATTTATTTTTAAAATGTTAATAAAATATCCCCGCAGGCGACTTTTTTCTCGTTAGGGAAAATTTGTAATGTGTGTTTATCTCACTTATCAGGTCAATCCATCACGCCGGGCCCCCTAGAGCCTGGGCTCCCAGGCTAGAGCCCTGTCAGCCCCACCCTTGTGGGGGCCATGATATAGATAGCACTTGCCTTATACAATAATATCTAGCATTGCAAGAAGGAAATTCTCCAAAATAAGTAGTCATTTTCTTCTATATCAAAATGTTGGTTATTATTTTTTTATACTTGTAAAGACGTTCGTGCTATCATTGTCTGAAAGTGGTATTTTAGTCGTACGCCAAATGGTTCGATCGAACGTTGTATTCACTCGGATAGTTCCATTATTTATGTGTTAAGCAGAATATATTCCCATAGGATTCTGTAATGCTGCTCTATTCTAATATTATAAGTAATTATACGATAAAACATATTAATTTATTGAACAGACATATTTCTTGAACATACATAACTTGAAAACACCTCAGATATAAATATATACCCACTAATATTTGGCGAGAGCCAATTAATTTCTTTTATTTTGTTAACTGTCAATTCATGGTGGAACTGCATTGTATTGTTGTTTTTATTTAATAAAACGCATTTTTTATAGTACTTATTCCACTTTAATTAATATATTAGGACCGGTTTCGTCCGCCTCAGTGGGACATTTTCAACTGTCCTAATATCCAATCCTAATATATTAATTAAAGTGGAATGAGTACTACAAAAAAAATTGCGTTTTATTAAATAAAAACAACAAGCGAATTAATTATTTAATATTCCTTGATTTAATACACAAAAACCGGCAGTCAATAATAACGCAATTTGGTAAACATTTCATGTATGATCTACTAGTTTAAATTATCGTAATTAGGTATGAGGCTCGTAGCATAATTGGTTAATGCACAGATTGGCGCGACACCAATGGTTATACGGGTTCAAATCCCGTCTAATTTCGTATTTTTTTTCCTTATATGATTTTCTAGTGGGTGTATATCTGAGGTGTTTTCAATATTTTTAATTTATGGAATGTTAACATTCTCAAAATTTTGTGAATTAAATGGTTTATTAGACATATTTCGTGTGGATTCTTTAATGTCATGATATATACATAATAAGGTACAGATAAATATATAACCACTAAAAATATATTCTTGAAAAAATACGACGTTCAGTGGGATTTGAATATTCGCCATGTGTTCTACCAACTAAACAATGAGCGTCTTATCTAACTGCAACTATATATATAACTAATAGTTTTTACAGTTTATTGTTAATTTTTGACAGTTGGTTTTTGTATTTTTAATCAAAGTATTAATTACGTTAATTACAAACCGGTGTCAGGATCTGTCCAAATTTTAATTATAACGTACTTGCACTTGCTTAAATTTTAATAAACTTTTATTTTTTATGTGGAGTATTTTCAAATTACGTATGTTTAATAAAGAATGTTGTGAATTATTCGTTGAATATAACAATAATAGTTTAAGTCTTAATATATACCTATAATATTATATCATTTTAGTTTACAATTGACCATATACAAATCTAAAATACAAACAAATTTCCTTATTGGATTTATAGACTTAGTCTGATTAAATAATGTTAACCAATACAATATCAGATGTCTATAAAGCTTAGAGATAATTTAAACTTAGGCTATTTGAAATAGTATATGACTATTATGTATATTGGAAAATTAATTCAGACACAATATTGATATTTATTTTCTATGTTTGAAACGACGATTCATTTGTGTTTACTACAGCTCAATAACGATTATTAAAATAGTTCCCTCTAGCAATAATTTATATTTAATCGAAATTAGCATTTACTCATGAATATTGAATTTACACTATATAAGTAATCCCAGGGAACTCAGAATGGGAATTGAAATACTCAACGGGTAATGAGAAGCAGACAACCGATCTCGAGTAAGGAAGAATACGGGATACATTTAAACACGTGTCAACAATACGTCACACGTCGAAAACTGACAACTGCGCTTGGTTTATGCATTGACACCCATTTAATATTGTGTATCACACACACTACTACACGTTTATAATGCGTGGTTCATTTTCCACACTCACACATTCAAAACCCTGTATCAAAATTGTCTGTATTGATATTATAGCCTATCGGAATTCTATGAGTAATCCATATCAATCGGAATAACCTTCTACCACCAGTGTCGGGACTAGCATGGAAACTCATCATTACATATAAATTATCATAATATATTTAAGTATCTAATAATATTTTTTACTATGTAAACTAGTTGATAAGAAAGGCGTATTGCATGATTCACAATCTGACTGACGGCATACGCTGTCAGGTCAGTCAACTTTCGTAGCAATTTGCAAGACATCAAATTTCATCATAAACACATTTGCTTTCTTGATAAAATATAATTATTCATAAGAATTATTTAGCAACATTGTAACGAGTATGCATTATCAAGCATTATTCATTGCCATATAAAGCAATCCGGAAATGTGCCAACTTATCAGATTTGCTCGTACTTAGTAAACTCACAGTAAACAAGTGACATGTGGTCACCGGGTCAACGTCCTGACCTCAGATAACCTTTCTTTGTTATAATTTCTATAAAAGCTCAAAGCGGGGCGAATCTGATAACACACGTCGTCAAATCCTTGTAACTTATAGTCGAATCTCTGCTCGTCGCATTCAGTTCAACTTTTCTCATAGTAACACGCCATTATAATTTAACTTTATCAATTTAATCTTAATTCTAAATATATTGTCTGTAAGAATTGTTTCAAGTATTGTTGAGGAGAATAAACTGATATTTACTCAAACACGCATTTACCTTCGATCCATTGAAGTCCATCTACCTACCTCATCCTCGCTCACACCTCCTCGCGATACCAGCAAATATACTCTGAAACCTAGAAACAGTGGACGTGTTTGTATATTATCTGAAATCGACCATTAGTGGAAAAGGTGGATGTGAAGCATAAATTAGAAGGTACACATGGTATCTATTGCAAAACATTCCATGACACGTCTTACCTACCACTATAAATATGGAATGATCGGGGAATTTCAATTGCCACGAATTATTGTTCGGTATCGAGTCATAGACCCTGAGGGCAAGGGATCGGAAGATAATTAACGCATTCAAAATGTGGTATTTACGTCGAATGCTTTGTGTTAAATTTATTGGACATAGCACATGACGAACTAGTCAATCATTCAGGGACTACAGATAAAGGAACAGTTCATGGCATTATATTTTTGACACATTCTGCGCTTTTTTGGAAATATTGTTTGGCGTAAACCGGATAACCTGAAGAGATTAGTGGTTTTGGATAACATCCAGGGAAGGCAAAGAAGGAAAGACTCTTTTGAAACTGAATTAAATTTATTTACTGTGTAACCACTTCAGTTGGCAACCGTTTAAACCATAAAATTGTCAATATCACGAAGACAGCGCATTCAGCTGCCAAGCTAAAGGTCGGCAGTTTTAATCCACTCATGGATGCGTTTATATTCATCTGAAAATAAATGATTATTGGCGAGGAGCAGTATAGTATATACTTCTTTTATCTATGGGCGCAGGCGGCCGCCGTGACAGGACAGCATATTAATTATTCGCAAATGCACGTTGGTATACCTTGATTACGCGGCCGACGTCATTTCCACTTCCGTAATGGTTTCTCAATTTCACTACGACCCAAAAGTAAGGTATAACTTCAAAAAAATATTTTTACATTATTTTTCCCGTAATCACACTTATCCGTTGTATATGAGTATATTATATTTTTTTATTTAAATGTATAAAATCATGCATTTAAGGGATATGTTTCTATAGAAAAAAATACTACGCTACCATTGTATTATAATAAAAAAATATTTTTTGTTTTATTATAATATTAATATTTAAAAATCTATATTTATATTTGAGCTTTGAAAGACATTAACATACAGCTGTATTCATTCTGTGTATTAAAATGTCGAATACAAATAGAATGGCAGACCAATTACTTCACATCTATGATTCCCTTTTAAACTGTAGAAAGTCGTTTTACGCACAGGTAAATGTTTTAATTTGAAATCCCAAATCGTCTCAATTATTAATTCTGCCTTCAATCATGGCTATGCTCTGTCCCAAAAAGCGATTAACTTGATTTAAAAAGGGTAAATATCTATAAAATATTTCGTTATACACTGTGGGAAAGCCACTGAAACATCAAAAGTAGATTATTTATTATTATTCGTAATTTCAATATAAAATATTTAAAATACTTTTATTTATTTACGTATATTAATATGCGCATTTAATACCTTATACAGATAACGCGTAAAAACTCGCGCGCATTCCAGGTACATGTTAACATATTGAGCCGTCCGCATGCACTCGCGGCGTGACGTCTGTCGCGCGACAGGCTCAAGCGGTCATTTTTTTCTTCAATTTTTCCCACAAAATATCCTGGACATTACAAATTATAAGTTTAAGACGTTCACAACATCACATGAAACATTATTATAAAGAAGAAAAAAAGTAATAAAAGTGATAAAAATGAAAATATAAAAAGAGAACATAATATAAACATAAAAAAGCAGTGAAAATACAATCATATATTTATAGAAGTTCAAAGAAGTACACCGAATTTGCTGAGACCCTATTTTAAGAATTTATAAAATAGCGTCCACCTAAACTCACCCTCATGTAGGTGGAATATATCAACAACCGAAGCAATTTTGTTGAACACAATGGCAGAGTTCTCATTTATATCTCGTATAAGTCGAAAAAATACGTAGCTAAATAAAGATCTCTTCTAAATTGCAAACTGCAGTATGTAAGCATTCCTAAGAGAAAGTCAGTTGGATAAAGCTATTGATAGTATCCATACAACCTCAATTAAAGAAGTCTCAAGAATTACTTCTGAACCCTCTCCACCATAAGGCCCATGGTTCAACTGTTGCGGTCGACAACGCGGCGTTTTTATGGTCATTTCTGACTGTCACATTGACAAACGTCCTAGTGTATTATGATAATATAATACACAGAAGAAGTTTACTTACTTAGATCGTCACTTCCAATTATTAATAATACATAACCACTAAATCAGATGAACTCCAAGGTCTCCAAGATACGTTAAAATAATCTGAAAGAAATCTGAAACTAAGAATACTCCGACAAGTGAACACGACAGACGCGTCAGTATGAGCAATTTATAGGCAATGACAAACAATGACAAGTCATCCATAGACAACGGAAGGGGCGAAAAGTAGGAGCAGTCGTGTAATGTATCGGCTTCCTTCTTCAGTGGGCAATGGCGCAGCACATTTTTGGTACTCGAGTGTAGAGACACGCGCCATTTGGACAAAGTCTAAAATGTACTGTAGTACGGCGATAAATGCTTGAAAGAATATTATTTTTATTCAAGCCACAGATAAACAAAATATCCGTAATAAAAATATTTAAAGCGCAAAATTATTACATCCACTAAATTATCTAAATCGATATATACTTATTAAACTTCTTTGGCTACTTGCTATATGAATTGGTAACATACCTAAATATATTCATTTCCGCATTGTATTCATCTATGCGGCGCCCAGATGTACGTCGTACAGTTGACGTGGTGTCCAGTCACTGTTGCTGAATCGTCGCCAATTTGGTGACCATTTCATGGTTAGCAAAAGTTTAAGCACAACTGCCCCACGCACCCGACAGAAGAAGACCAAAATATTCCCGTACAGCCCGTATTTGTTGCGGTAAAAAAATATGCTAAGATTAATCAATATAGACATCGATATAATTATAAATAAATTAAATTCGCATAAGAGGAATATCATAATATAATATATTATTTGCAATTCCGATACATAACATTTGAGACAACATCGTCCTTCTATTGAAATAAATAATTATAGCTCTCAAATTGGTTTTATTCCACCTTTGTTTATCCGTTTCCAATACAGTCTATTCACCATTCGCTATCAAACGGTGAAGAGAGAATTTGTGGAACAATATACGTCATTCATTCCGTGGAAAATAATGGAAATTAACTCATGAATGAGTCCAGTAATAAGAACACTTACAATATTAAGTTTATGGAGCAATAATAATGATTATTGAATCACTAAAAGCCTTCTTATTATTCAGGGATATTATATTATACGGATTTCATTGGAATAATAATTTTTACTGCTGAATAAATCTGTTTCTTTTTTAATAAGTGTTTAATTTTTAGGGTGTGTCTTTCATCATGCAAATTTTTATACAAGTTTTTTATTGAAATATTATTATTGTAATAAAAAAGAAAACTGAAATTAAATTAATTGAAATATTCCGTATTTTTTTATGTAACTTTGCATCAAGATTTCAATAAAACTTCAGCTGTATTGTGGCTAAAAGTTTGACGAGTGTTTTTTGTCGTTTTAATAAATTTAATAAATGAAATTTTTTTCGTTCTTTTGATGAATGAATGAAAAAAGTTTTTCACGATTTTAGTGATTGTTTTTTTAGCGTTCGACATGAAAAGTTTTTTACGAGAAATTTCCATGGTTTTTTTTTTAATTTTAATTTATAAAGTGGAGTAAGAAATGTTTAAATGAATTAATTGATGTGTAATTCATTTTAGAACACTTACACGCGAGTGGCATCCCACGTACTATTGAAGTATCGCAGTGACGTCGTCAATGGGGATGTGTGGGTGTGTACAGGTACACACCCCCCAATTAAAATAAAACTTAAAGAAAGTAGGCAGGCAAAAAACGAAACATAATAATTATATATATTACTGATGTAGTTGCTCTAAATTCATATTATTTTTTCAATGTGCATTTTATCCCTTATGCCGTCTTATGGGTTGCTAGCAACTTCTTCTTCGATGGCGCTACAGCTCAAGTCGAGCCCTGGCCTCCTCCACCGCCGTCCTCCAGCCGGAACGGTCCTCCGCACGTCTTTTCCAATTCATGATTTTTAGCAGCTGGTTGGCATCTTTTGTAATGTTGTCACCCCATCGTGTGCGTGGCTTTCCCACTGGCCGTTCCCCCCCTGGATTTCCTTCCAGGATCTTCTTCGCTATCCGTGAATCAGGCATGCGCTGGACATTCCCTGCCCAGTTTAACCTCTGGAGTTTTATGAAGTTAGAGAGTTTTGAATCTTGGTATAAGCGGTATAGTTCCGTGTTGTACTTAATTCTCCACTCCCTACCATCATTCATGGATCCGTAAATCCGCCTCAGATTTTTTCTCTCAAAGCAATCCACCACTTCAGCTGCTTTCACATTTAGCATCCATGACTCGCACCCGTATGCAACGACTGTGCGTATGACCGTTTTATATAGCAGGGTCTTAGTTTTTCTGTGGATATTTCTGGATTTGAATAATATGGGCAGCAATGAGAAGTACGATTTATTTGCAGCGGTTATACGGGCTTTTATTTCTTCCAGTTCCTCGTTCTATTTTGCAATATTGGAACCCAGGTATGTGAACCGGTTGACAACCTCAAATTGATGGCTTCCAAAACTGGAACTTAGGCACAGCCTACTCTGATTCCTCGTAAAAAAATTGATAACCTTTACTCTATTGAGCCTCGTGTTCTCAACTTAGGAACGAGCATTGTTACTTTGTTGTTTTTTTTTATAAAAAATATGACTAAATTGATGAAATTAAAGTCTTATATATAGATAATACTACAGAGCAAAATTGTTTATTTTAAATGCATTGATATTCGGCATTGGTGGGTAAGTGTACAATAGGTAACGTTACGCCCTTCCTATAAAGTGTCTGATACTAGATGGAGTCTCACATTAATTTTAATAAAAAAGAATTCACAAGCTTATTAAAAAAAACTTAAGTAACTGCAAACTGCGATATTGAAAAAACACTAGTCACTATGGTATTACAAAATAAAGCGTGTTTCAATTTAAATGCATTTTAAATTTTCAAGAGTATTGCTAATCGATTGAGTTTCAAAATTGATTTTACTTTTTATTCAATCCGGAATAATGCAGTAACCATAAAATGTATTTGTTTTACATTGTGCGTTCGATTTTCCGCTGGGGTTATTACAACGTTTTTCTTAGCTCGTATTCTTGTTTGTCCGGTGGTTGTTTATCCAGTACAAATCTTGCAATCGATTTTTAATTAACTTCCCGACTAGCTAGACATTTGAAATTTTTGAATATATCAGAACACGATGCCAATGCATTCTTTTAATACTTTTATCCATCTTTAAGTAGAATCGAATTAATGTTCAGTTAATTCTGTTTTGTATGAAAAGTTATTTCGGAAGAAATCTGTAATCCAATCCACTATTATTGGTTGCTAAGGGGGTGGTCCTAGCAACTAAATTATTAATATATACGTGCGTTACCATGGAAATCAAAATGACATTTCAGTATTCTATATTTGTTTTGTTTGGTGCAAAATAGCAAAAAAAATGATTTGTTGACAATTGCCTTATTTGTCCTAAATTATTAATACAAAGTTTCTATGATTCAACAGAAAATTTAAAAACGTGGTAGGTATATAAATAGTTCTTTTTATCTTGTAATTATTTTTTGTTCAGCCCATTTTATACGATGCCAAAAAAATGTCAATTAAAAGATATCGTCTAACTGAAATAATTTACTATACACTATTATAACGATAAGTAAGTATAATATCGCGTTTATAATATAATGACACGTTTGGTTATATTGATATATTATGATGGCTTTTGTGATTTGTTAAAAGTTTATGAACGTTTAAGGCAGCAACTATAACTAGAGGCGCGGCACAATAGTGTTAGTATCGCGATTTGAGAGAATTAATTTTCAAAATCACCGCGACCTAAGTTATAATTGTTGACTTTTTTTACGCTTTATCTAATTCAAGACAAGTCTGCAGTTAAGAAATGCTATATTTACCAGTTCACACCTCGAAAGGGCTAACTCTTGAGATGTTTCATAACATTTCTATCACTATCTTTATTGACTGTGGAGTTATTTGCTATGTCGGAATCAGCGGCGAAGGGTGGAAGTAGGCTGTTAATATCCGATATAAATAGTGCACTCTAAATTTTGTCAGTCATACGTATTTGTTTTTATTGAACTAAGACTACAATAATTTACAGATGGTGTTGGTTAGTTTTTAAAAATCAATTTAACCCTGCCTAAACCAAAGCATAATAGTTTGGTATACTTTGGGCGATACGATAAAATTATGCATACTTATTTGTTTTCGTTGGATTACGAACACATTATACATATTGTTGGTTCATTTTCATAAATTCATAAGTCCTGCCTTAAGCAAACTGTAAAAGATAATAAATATTAGTCTATCTATAATATATTCAAACTTACGTATGATTTATTTTTTTAATTTTACATATTTTATAGATAGACGAGTATTATTTGACCCTTATCTATTATGGATTGGTTTTCGCAGGGTTTAATTAAAAAGTTGACTTAAACAAATACATTTGACTAACAAAGTTTAGTGTGCACTATTTATGTCGGAACTTAACAGCCTACCTCCACCCTTCGCCACGGCTTAGTGAAAAGTATTTTTTTAATTACATTAATTAGTTTTACAAGACTTTCCAGTTGGTATGGTCATGCGGATGAAACTGGTCCTAAGCATTATTAAAATATGTGAAATAAATTGTATATATTGTATTTTATTAAAATAAATAATAATAATATAATTCAAGTATCAAAGTGTTAAACTTTCGAGTGTTCTTATAGTCACGACAATTATTAATGAATCAAATCCAATCATCCACGCTCAACAGAGCCTGTGAAAAATATCACTCTAATGCCTCTCCCAGGAAGGCTTATTCAGAGCGTTTATTACCCGTTCACCGTGAATTTGGCGTAATTTAATTTGGCTACAAGGAAGGCTTATTGATTGAATTACAGTAACATGTCGAATAAATGTATTTCAATGGAAACCAATAACGGACATGAGCAGTGGCGCACCCAGGGGGGGGGGTAAGGGGCCCTGGCACCCCCCAAAATTATCAGAATGATTTTAAACATTGAAGTTGAAAGCCGATAAACTATACCTTTGGGCTTAGACAAATAAAAACACGGCAAAAAAATGATTTGTAATTCTCCAGCACCCTTTTTAGAAAAAAATCTTAGATTTAAATTTCTAACACAAAAATTTCGAAACACTAATGTCAGGTTATTTTAGAAACCCAATCCCTAATGGAACTGTCAAAAAATTCCCGGTATCCACCCGAATTCCGGAGTGGTGTATGTCATGTCTGAGGAAGGCTGACAGGGCTCTAGCCTGGGGGCCCGGGCTGGGGGGGGACCCGGCGTGTCGGGTTGACCAGATAAGTGAGATAAACACACATCATAAATTAGCTTTAATAGTAAAAAAAGTCGCCTGCGGCGTTATCATACTTCATAGCCATGAACCCTTTCAATTATATAATTGTGCAATATATTTTTTGATTATTATGTGTCAATACTCGACAACTCCATCATTAAAGTAGATGTATTAAAAATCGCCAATAATTCACTGTATGTGTACCCTTAATTTGAACTAAAACACAATTTTAAAAACGTTAATGTAGTGTTTCACACTGCCTTTAATCTTAGCGGTAGGTAGGGGGCCCGCCAAATATCCCAGCCTGAGGGCCCGTTTCAGGATGTGGGGACCATAGTGTAGGTACACCGAGTGT
This sequence comes from Rhyacophila brunnea, assembly GCF_057557595.1. Classification (NCBI taxonomy): domain Eukaryota; kingdom Metazoa; phylum Arthropoda; class Insecta; order Trichoptera; family Rhyacophilidae; genus Rhyacophila; species Rhyacophila brunnea. The sequence continues at coordinate 7,631,487 of NW_028232816.1, read as the reverse complement.
AATAGACAAAAGGCCGATAAACGAGAAATTAGGCTGTGAAGAAGAAAAAGATCCTATGGGATTAATTTAAATTCTCCTCCTTGCCCCCCCCCAATATTAAATCCTGGGTGCGCCACTGGACATGAGTAACGTATTCGTCTGCTCATGAAATATTGAAAGGAGTTATGTTCGGACATAAATATATAATTTTGAATAACAATACATATTACAGTCGAACTTGGTTATTACGAGGAAGATGGGACCGACTGAATTTGCTTATTAGTCGTTAAATCAGAGAATAGGTATTTTTAAATGAGCGGTCACATAATACAAACAGTCGCAATTCAAACCGACTGTGTTTAGGAAAAAAGGCGTAACACTCTTATTTAATAATGTAATAATGGCACAATAATAACACATTATCTAATAACACATTATCTAATAATGGCTTAGTTACGCAGGGTTTAATTATTTTTAAAAACGAACCAATACTATCCGCACATTGTAGTCTTAGTTCAAATGACTGATAAAGTTTAATGTGTACTATTTACGGATCTTCACAGCCTACCTCCACCCTTCGCCAGTGATACGAGTAGACAGATTGTAGAAGTTTCTGTAGGTATATAAAATAAGCTACTGAGCGGCAAAAATTAAAAATGGTAATAGTTACCAAATTTTGACGACTGTATTAAAATTTCGGATAACTTTTGCACTTATATTAAATTTTCAATCCAATAGTATTAATTCTTACCTTTTAATATTAAAAAAATAATACTTTTTATTAGGCTTAGAATTTTTAGGTGCTAAAAAATAAATAATAGGTACCTAAAATATGTAGACTTAATTGGAAAATATGTTATTAAAATTTCATAAATATGTGCTAAAAAAAATAAATAAGTACCTACCAATTACAATAAATCGTATATATATTTCAACAGTTTAATTTATTATTTATTCACAAACAGAAAACGCATTATTAGAATAAATAATAGAATAATGCTGCAAAATTTTGAAAATGAATCTTTTAAGATTTAATGTTAGAAAATTGGTATACATGGTAAAACTTCTTTCCACTTTAACAGATGTTATTATTACGTAAGTAAATGAAACTGTTTCTGAAGTAAAAAAATTGAAACATCTGAGGAATCTTTTCCAAAACAGCTTTAATATTCTGTAGGGTTTGAAGTCCAGTATTTTTATTTAAAACACTATTTAATTGGTCCAGGAACATTGTAATTTTGTGTTTATGTGAAAATATATTGTGCTTAAACCTAGAATATGTAAAAATATGTAATTATCCAAAAATATTTAAAAATAGGTGCTAACAAATAGGGCTTAAATGTTTCAAAATTGTCTGAAATAGATAGTTATTTTTGATATTTGGTTGTGGGGCCTCTCAAAAAAAAATATTTAAATACCTAAGAATCCTAAGAGCGGAATGCAGAAACATTTGTCATAACTAAAATTTCCTTGGCAGAAAATACTATGCAGAAACATTGTCCTTAGTTAAGATAATTTCTATTGAAAATAATACCATATTTAAAAATTCTCTTTCCTATAGTTTAGGTAAATTATTTTATAATTGTTAAACGATGACAAAAATATGACAACTGCATTTTATAAATCGTCTCTGTTCTGGCAGAACACACTAACTGGAGAATACTAGTTTTGAGTAATTTGACTTTGAAGTTGTTAAAATGTTTGAAATGGTCTATCATGTGAGTTTATTAAGTAATCGTAAAGGGATGACTTTAAAATAAAGACTGTTTATTTATTAAAAAGGTTTCCAGACGGTAAAGTTTGAAATAAGGAACATTTTGGTATAACTAACTCAATATGTCATTTTTTCGAATTAGTGTCTTCTGCCAGAACAATGACAAACTGCAATAACTATAAATACATATTAATATTTAATTATAATACTCTTATGTTTCCGTTATAAGTCATTATACGTGATTCCACAGGCACCGCAAGATATTTTTTTAACATGGTAACACTAGCGTCAAGTGTCATTCTATCACCTGGCATATTGTATTTCTGCGGGCTGGCGTATGAAAGTAAAATAATATTCTGCAAGTACATGCCAAAAGAATTAACACTATCAATATCCATATTGAGATACATTGTTAAATGAATTTGAGTGTATGGACTGTTTTAAAAACATGCGAATTTATTTTGACAGCAGCTGTCAGTGGTAAATGGTAATACAGAAGGGGGCGTGTTCATAACAAAAGTAGTCTATGGTTAAGGATTCCTTAACTCTATTCTCAGGATTGTCTATAGTTAAGTCATGCTTTTCAGCGACTTATCCTTAGGATCGAAATCTTAGATTGTGCATGCCCCTCTAAACCTAATTATTATCAACTGAGAGTATGTACTTGTTGGAATTTTAATTATAATACGTTATTACCACCAGACTTTAACGTTGACTACATATTAAAAATAGATTAATAGAGTATCCTTTGTCATACAATTATTTATAACGTGTTAATATATAATTGACATAGGTCACCATCCCTCCCAGGCAAAATTGCTTCTATTTGTGACTCGTCCAAAGCGTTTCAAATAAAATAAATAATGACCCCCAAATTTGACGAACGTCCACGTTTAAAATCAATCGGGTGTAATTATTTATTTTTATTCGGTTTTCCCATTTCCTTTGGTGCGCCTCCGTTTGACCGGAAAGGCCGGCTTAATGTGGGTCAGACGTAGAAAACCAATCTCAATTAGGGAAATCGTATATTTTTTCATTACCTAATAGGCGAAAATTTGATGAAAATAAAACGGTAGGTTAAAAACATTTATTGGATTGTTTAATGCTGCTCACTGATCATTATTGACTGAAACCATTTCAATAAAATAAAATAAAACTCATAAATATTAAATCCAATATTATGAAGTCCATTATAATTTGATATAAATTATGTATAAACTATAAACTCTTTTCAGTGATATCTTTAAGTGTTTTTGATCGTGAATAAATTGTTCCATTTGGTCTAAGATAATTAAGACTTATCTATTCGAATAACCTTTCTTCTTTCGACCATGTCCGATCCTAATAGGATCATATGGGCCTCCACAGAGTAGAGGTTTGTATTGACATATATTATGTTTTTTACGAGAAATGGATGTCAGCCAATTGCTCAACCTACTAGGTTCATACCCTGACAAACAAATTGAAAAACAATATTTGTACTTGCCAGACCCAGGATTCGAACCGGCGGCCGCCTTGGTAATTCCTACAGTGGTCCCTTAAAACAGGGTTTCCCAAACTATGTTCCACCGAACCTGAATAGGTGTTCCGCGACAATTTGGAAAGGTTTTATACACTTTTGAAATATTTTCTGAAAACTAGTAAGGACGATTCCTGGGTTCGGATTCCATTTTCCGTGACAGCTAAACCAGTAGGCTTAAGCGCAAGTGACTGAAAATCTTAATGATTTCATTAGTGACTCTGATTTGAAGATCAGCCTTTAAATAGTTTCTGGGCGAGTTTGTCAGAAGAGTACCCCAATTTTTCAAAACAAGCTATTATTGTTTTCATGGCCCCCACAAGGGGGGGGGGCTGACAGGGCATTAGCCTGGGGGCACGGGGTCTGGGTGGGCCCGGCGTGGCGGGTTGATCAGATAAGTAAAATAAAACGCATCACAAATTTGCTTTAATAGTCAAAAAAAGTCGCCTGCGGCGCTATTATACTTCATGACTATTGACATGACATTAACATTATTTGTTAATTTTAAATTATATAATTGAACGATATAATTTTTAAGAACGATAAAATTGCGTATTGATATTCAATAACTCCATGATTAAAGTAGATGTATTAAAAATAGAAAAAAAAAGTTAATAATTTACTTGATAAGGGCCCTTAATTTGAGCTGTAAAAAATTTTGAAAAATGTTAATGTGATGTGTCACACTGCCTTTAACATTAGAGATAGTTAGAGGCCCGCCAAAGATCTTAGCCTGAGGGCCTGCTTCAGGATGTGGAGGGCATGATTGTTTTACTTCCGTTTTCTACTACCTATTTATCCAAAGCGGGATTTTCTATTTATGCTGCAACGAAGTCAAAGTGCAGGAACAGGCTCGATGCCACACCAGATATAAGAATGCAACTTACCAATATTGTGCCTGATATCAAGAAGATATGCAATTCAAGTACTGCATATCTTATATGTATATTTAATTTACTAAATAAATAATGTGTTTTAATCACATTTTTTTTAAATTTTAACTAGTAGGAATCAATCTAAAAATAAGCTAAGTGTTCCGTTAAAATTTCCGGGTTTGCAAAGTGCTCCATTGCAGAAAAAGTTTGGGAAACCCTGCCTTAAAGCATCTAATATTTTATTATAATAATATGCTCTCTTTGTGTTAATGTATACTGTGATCTGAAAAATAAATTTATTTCGCCTGACCTGTTTATTAGAATGAAGTATTTGTGTAAATATTTCAAACATTTATTATGCAAATTTTACACTCCAGCGTCATTATATTTTATTCGAATTTTTGGTCCATGTAAATTGAAAAATGCGAAAAAATATTTCCTTTCTTATGCTTTACGTAAGTAGGTAAATAATTTGGAATTTTACACAGATGTTGATTTTTTTCAACTTTTCTTCCTCCCCTTTCCATTTCTTTTTTAAAGTACTTATATTCGTCAAGTGAATGACGCACATTTTAAAACAACCCTAGTTATATATTATACCATCATCATCATCATCATTAGCCAAGGTGAATCCACTGCTAGATGAAGGTCTCCCCTAACTCCCTTCACTTATCTATATCCCTAGCTCTTTGCTGCCATGACCATCCACCGAATTTTATAATTCATTTATCCAGTGGGTTTAAGGGCGTCCCTGTGGGCGTTTAGTGCCCCTTAGGTACCACTGTATGGCAGCATTTATTCAGCCCCATGACCCCCACAAGATGGGGGGGCTGACAGGGCTCAAATCTGTGGCCCGGGCGTGGCGGGTTGACGAGATAAGTGAAATAAACAAGTCACATCACAAATTTGCTCGAACAGTAATATTTTCAGCACTATTTTCGTCCAAGACTATGATCATTAAAAAATATGTTGCAGTGTGATGCACTTTTTGATTATTATGATATATCAATACTCGAAAACTTCATAATTAAGTGGGAAGAAGCGATTTGCAGCGCTGCGATGAATATGATGTTTTGGAAGATATTGTACATATATCAGTACAATGCCCTAAATATGAACGACACAGAGTACAGCTGCGAATTGCGGATATCTTTGACAACGCCGATGAATCGTAAGGTGTCCTGGCGGTGGGTAAGACGGAAGAGCTTGGCAAAATTGTCAAATTCTTTAACTGAATTAAAGTGAAGAACTGATCAGCGGATCTTCTTGTAGATGAGATGAGGCGATATGACACCGAGGCGCAGTCAAAACCTCGGTAAAATCATAAAAAGTGAATGTAAGTATTAAAAAATACCAAAAATAGCTAAAAAGAATACCCTTAATGTCACCTCGAGCCTCGTTTGGGAAACGCTACTATAGAGCATCACACTATCTTTACCATAGCGATAGGTAGTGGGGAGGCGCCAAAGATCCAGGCCTGGGTGTGGGGCTATGTCCTAGGTAAAGGGGCCGCCAAATATCTTGGTCTGGGGGTCCGCTTCAGGGTGTGGGGGCTATGTTCAGCCCATTACCATTTCATCTCTTTAGATCATGGGTGGCCAACCCGCGGCCCGCTGGGTGTCAACTTGTGGCCCGTGGAGCAGTGAGAAAATAAAAAATAATATCAAATGCTACCGCTAGATGTGCTAATTTCGCAAATTGAGATTCGATATTGGCTCAAGATTTTAAAAAGCACCGTGTGATTTTTGCTGCATTTGTTACGCCATTTTCTGTAGACGTGAATTTATTACCAGGAAATTTACAAATGGAACATTGTGAACTATGTTGCGATGAAGAGTTAAAGAAGAAATTCCATCAGGTTGGCTTGGAAGAGTTTTACTTTAAACATATTTGGACAAGGAGAAATATCCTGCATTTTACAAACATCTAATGATGACTTTATTATTATATAATAACGCTATTTGGAAACACTTACACGTATGAACAGCTTTTTAGTCGGATGAAGCATATCAAATACCGAGTGAGAACACGAATCACTGATATGCATTTGGAAAACTGTTTGCTTGTAGGAACAACCTCACTCGATATCGATATTGATGCATTTAGTTCTGCCACATAAAATCAAACTTCTCACTAAAATTTATTATTTTTATATTATTTTGTTTATTTTTTATTATTTAAAAAAGTCTCATCTAATAAATATGTTTGATTCTGATTTTTGTTTTATTTTATTAATATATATTATAATATAATATTTTTTTTTGTTTTGTATTATTAAAAAAATCGGTTTTGCGGCCCGGTAGGAAATCTCATTTTTAGAATCTGGCCCGGCTGCTGAAAAGGTTGGCCACCCATGGTTTAGATACTTCTATCACATATCGTACTCTTGTCTGCTTCCTTATCATTTATGCGTTATGCCCAACATGCACCTTTCCATGCTACGTTGCGCAACTATATATTACATTATACATACATGTTTAGTTTTATTATTACAAATACAACGATTATGATGGTTCTCTTATCCTTGAGATCTTATACATTACGAAGTCAATCATTACAATGTAACATAACACTACAGTGCTCAAAAAACTAATTTCTCTTTGAAGTAGTGCCTATTAAGTTTAAGGCATCATTTACTCAAAGCTTGATGAGATTTGCACCCTTAATAATTTTCCCTCGAAGCCTTCGGAGTGTCAATGTATCGAGTATTAATAAGTAGACGTTTGAATTCAGGGCGCAAACGCAAATATTAAGATTAAGCTCATAGCAAATAATTATTTCTTTAAAATATTTTACGAAACCTATTTTTGCAGCGGTGTAGTGTATTTGTATAGTGTACTTTAAAATCATTAAAAATATGAAATTAATACGTGTTGATAAAGTCCTGATGCATAGATTACCTACCACCAAATACTAAACGGTACAAAGATGTTGAAAATGCCTTCTTCTTTAGAGATAACAAAAAGGATCGCTAGTCGGTTAGGTACATGTAAATTGTACTTACGTAAAACATTTCACCGTGGCACAGTTCGCCGTGAGCTCTCTTATCGGACAGAGAGGACCGTATACTATACGTCTCTAATTTTATTAGATTCAATATGAACATTAATTCAATTTTTATAGCTGATTTTGGCAAAATTCATGAATTCAAAAATAAAAACCTAACCTAACCTAAAAAATATTCCAGTATATCGGCTATTTTCAAAATTTGTTTGCTGCTGGCTTTCTGTAAAGTGTAAACCGACAAGAACTACATTAAAGTGCCCACCACCACCCGTCATATATGCACAACCGTGGATATGCACGGCCGCTTTCTATGACGCTTTAAACGTGTCTGAAAGAAGTGATTTTAAGTGCTCATTCCGTCCCGAGACGGAGCCGCACGGGACTGATGCTGCAACCATGCACCGTAGTGCTTAAATAAGAAAGTTAAGAAAGAAAATTTTTGTTTTTTGGACTGGCTCTGCTGTCCGCTGACGTTAAGCGCTTTGTGTACCCGCATACTGAGTGTCACGAATTGAAATGGATGAGTCTACAGAAGAGTCGGGACTATCCCGCTCCCCATACGACGCTGCAAATTTCTCAAATGCCACAAAGTTGGCCTCGGTTGCTACCAGATCTCCATGACCAATTGGGCCCATGTGAGAACGGACCCTGGCAAACAGCTCCGCTCGTTCGAATTCCATAAGCGGGCAATCCCAGAGGATGTGTTCAACATCTTGGTGGTCATGCCCGCAGGTACAACCCGGCCCATCTACTATCAAGCCAAACTCGTGGAGTCTGGCGGCGAAGTTGCCATGGCCGGTGAGGAACGTGTTTTATTAAGACATGAATTTTATGTCAGTACTATACGACTCAAAGCGGTTGGACAGCCTTTACTGCGTCCACTGCGTCCAACGCAACAGGTGCGTTGCCCATCAGGTGACTATTAGATATAATTAGCATGTTATTTATTATGTGGTAATTAAATATTAATAAAAATGTCCGCAGTGAATGGGTTTTAACAGATGCCATCTAAATAACAAAAATTAAATACACGTATACGTTTAACCAAAGATCAAGCAACCATATACAATTTTCACCCACGTTGAACTATGTAATATAATATATCTAATGTAATTGATAATGAGCCGTCTTTGTATAAATACGAAACCGTGAGTGAGAAGCACTCCAAAAATGAAATAGCTTGGGTAAATAAATAGCTAATAACTATTCCTCAAAAAAGGTATGTTTATGCAGCCTTGTGGAGGCTTATATATCTACTTAATGTAAATAATTGTATATAAAAATATGCAAAAATATTACAAGTCGGTTATGGGGAAGCGAGCGGCAACACACATCTTGAAAATAGCCGAATTACTGGAATATTTGTTAGGTTGAGTTAGTTTAGGTTAAGTTAGGTTAGGTTAGGTTTTCAAACTTAAGTTCATGAATTTTGTCAAAATCGGCTATGACAATTAGCGCGGTTCCAGCCTGGCTTCCCCATAACCGACTTGTACCGAAAAAAATATTGCGAAGTTTCCATTGTACGTCAATTAAAAAAATATTTTAATAATTATCAGACAACCGAAATTTTATGAAAATAAGTTTGCAATAAAATTTTGACCGTGGGATGCAACATTGCATTGTTAATTAATAAGTTCAAATCTCTCATTCCATTTTGATCTACGCATGAACGTAACGTCGACTTTCTATGCATGTGAACCTGAGAAGATTATCCCCTTTATCTATCTTCAAATGCCTCCGACCACACTAGTAGGTATTATGACAGCCGAGCTCTTTGACCCCTAAATCAGAGCTCCGTATCCCAGATACAAACTTGATAACAGTCTGGGCAGGTTTCCATGGCAACCGACGTCGGATATACCTGCGCGGTGTGTTTATTCACGAGTATGCCCATCCCCTTATTTATCAACCCCCTCCATATATTCCGAAAGCATCTCAACCCCCCAAGCTATTCGTAATAATAAGGCAGTAGAATGATTTTTGAAAGATAATGGGTGATTAAAATAATGGGCTACATTATATAAAAATATATCCTGAATTTTTTATTCTCACTCACAATGTTGTTGAGTAATTGTCGTAATAAATCGTGCTTTGATGCTATGCCATGCTCTCAGAATCATATGCAAAGATATCGACGTAAACTAATAATAATTATCGACACATTGCATATTGAAGCACACTCAGTGTACTTCTTTGAACTTTTATAATACATGTAAATAATTGTATTTTCACTGCTGTTGTATGTTTATATTATGTTCTTTTTTTATATTTTCATTTTTATCCCTTTTACTACTTTTGTTTTTCTTTCTTCTTTATAATAATGTTTCATGTCATGATGCAAACGTCTTAAACTTACAATTTGTAATGTCCAAAATATGTTAAAAATAAATACATTTAAATTGAAATTAACAGTTACGTTCTTGAAAAGAAATCATTTTGACGTAATTTAAAAGTTGAATCGAATGGATATTTTTCAAAATTGTAAATTTTCAGTAGGTATAATAATATATCACGTTCTTAGCGTTGTTTATATTCAGTATGAAAACAATAACAATAATTAATTTAACAGTAATTTTAACGTTCACGATGGCCGAGCGGTAACGTGTCGGCTTATAATGTCGTAGGTCTTGAATTCGAATTCAGCTATATTTTTCAATATATACTTCAAGTCAGCGTAAAATTGGTTTACCAAATAGCAAACATCCATTTCTTGTAAAAAATAATCATCTTAGGATACAGGATGACGTAAACTGCTGCCTTTTTTTAAAAGTTATTTTATAAAATATTTTTTAATCTACATACAATGGTAAAAGTATAAAAAAAACTGCACAATATAAATTCAATAATTAAAAAATGTAAAATTTAAATATAATTTATGGCTATTTTATCTTTAATTAATAATTTTAATCGCGTATACAGTATACCTTGTATTTTGTCCGTGTTATTTGAATTTAAGGGGGGACATGATCAGCGTAGGTCAAAATGGAGCTTTTATTGCATTTTCAAAGCATGCTCCTGGACATTCCTTAAACGTTGTAGATAATCTATTTATATAATTTTGAAGCCTTATTATCATTTATATTTATTTTAAACATTTGATGACTGCATAAAGTATTTTTATTACATAAAATAGTATTCTTTTAAGCTTATTAAATTTTAGCTCTAACGTTTTAGAATATAGTCATATTTCAGTACATGCATGTGCAGTGGTGTTAAGATTTTTTACATTTATTAATTTTTAAACGCATTTATAAAACCATTAGTAAAATTTATGTCGACATTATTATAGTGAACTATTTACGATAAAAAATTATATTGATAATCTCTGTGATCCCAAATTTGACAAGAATTAGGCATTTTATTATTCAAAAAATGGGCAAGATTAACACATTTCAAGATAACATTCTAAAGAAACTTATTATAAGCTATGTCTTTGACCATTCAAGTGTAATAAACATCTTACGAATAATGATTGCTCTATAATAATTATTGACCTAAAAATAAGGAAGTGTTCTTTTGGCATTCCCCAGTGGTTAAGCTACAACATACGGCCGCAGCAATAAATTGACAAACTATAATTGAAGTAGGGAGTAAAATGATGTTAACGCGCGTGTTTGAACATGTACCGTTTAAAAAAAATCGGTTAGGTATGGTTATGTCCAGGATCATGCTTTGAAAATGCAATAAAAGCTTCATTTCGACCTACGCTGAGCATGTCCCCCCTTAACGAGTCAGTAACTATTACACAACTAATACATTATTATTTTTGACTTACAGCATTTGACAGCAGGTCAGTGCAGGGTACGAATGTATAAATTTTAACAAAAATGTAATTATAAAATGTATGAAATGCAAAACGTTGTCTGTTTTACTTACAAAATAATGTTTCAACGGTCTACCTTTTACAACACATAAATCTCATTATATAGATTTTATTGAAAATGGTTAAATTCAATTAATTTTTTAACATATTGTAGACATTAAAAATTATAAGTTTAAGACGTTCACAACGTGACATGAAACATTATTATAAAGAAGAAGAAAAAGTAATGAAAGCTATAAAAATGAAAATATAAAAGAGAAAATAATATTATTATAAACATACAAAAGCAGTGAAAATACAATTTTATTATACTTATATAGAAGTTCAAACAAGTGCACCTAGTTTGCGAAGGAGTCCCTATTTTAATAATTTATAAAATAGCGTCCACCTAAACTCTCCCTCACGCAAGTGGAAAATATCAACACCCGAAGCAATTTGGTAGAACATAGTTATCGCCCTCCCAGTGGCAGGTTTGTTCTGCACCTTGAGAGAATAAACAACTGATGAAGAAGATAGAAACAACTGATGAAGAAGATAGTTAGTTATCTGGGACACACATGATAGTAGCTATAGTATTACCTCTGTATAAGTTGTTTAAAAAATCAATCCAGAAAAATCTTTACCCAATTTAATAAAAATATAATCTTTCTAATTACCAAGAATAGCTTCCATCTTGCGTAGAGAGTTTACTCTTTCTTTAAAAAAGGTTCAGTACAAAACTGTCATAGTGCAACACTGAAAGAGTTTTAATTGAATTTTCTTATCAATGTCCGGAGTGCCAATCATCTTTCATTTAAGATGTCGCACAGGGGCCTTATGTTGTAACCTGTGAGTTGAAGTCGCCCGGCGACATGACGTCATATGACATCATTGTGACGTACTACCGGAGTGAGTCAATAGTCTTCGAGAAATTAACGCTACTCTAATACCGGCGTTATTCATTGTCCCCATACACAAATAGGTGTTTCAGCATAATAATATCTATGGTGACCCGTGTGCATTGGGCGTCTTGCCTCGATGCGTGTATTGAGCATACGTCACAATTACGTCATGTCGTCGGGTGACTTCGTGTCACGATCTCAATCAAAATGGCATATAAGCCAATTACAACGAGAATTAAGTGCAAATTATATTATATTGCATGTCGCAGACTATCACGTGACGTTACAGTAAGCTGCCGCTACGGGAAAAAAGTGTGTAATGTCGTTGTTCTTGGTGCTCCCATCCTGTATCACATTTTTAACCTTTAAACGAACATTGTCAGTTGGCAAAATCTGCCGAAATCACTAAAACAACAATGAGGTCACCTCATGTTTAACTGCACTGCATCGACACCTGCATGATGGTTTGAACATTTTTATCATATTTCACATGCCTACACTTTTCCAGTGTCATCTCAAAATCACGTTTTTTTGTTTTTAGCGGTTGGCACTATGTATTTTCAATAAGAATGTTGTCTATTATCTATGGTCTGCAGGTTGGGTTCTGTTCGAAATTTTATCTATGGATGTCATTCTGCAAGTATTTTAACGTACGCACACGCATAAACTGTTAAAATTAATTGAAATTTGCATGAATAATTATTAATAATTCAAATTACTAATACATTATAGTAGGCACTCTTCGTCAGTGGCATTCTTCTGGAAATTTACAGAGATGGTGATCGTTCAAAATATTCTGCAAAATGACGAAAGCATAGACTGATTTTGTCGCCACAACCGCGTGACAGTGGGTGACATGTAGGCGACATGCACCTCAATTTGATTAGAACTTTATACGCTTTTTACTGTCTCATTTAACAAAAATGTTTTGAATTAATCATGAAAGATAAAATGCCCGTTTTCTTGAGTGACTGATTAATTATAATTGATTATTTTCATAAAAAAACATTATAATAATACAGTTTTATAAAAAGACATGAAAGAACCTTTCTTTTGCCACGTTTTTATTAGCTCGTATTCTTGTTTGTTCAGTACAATTTTTTTCTTGTTTGCCCAATACAAATCTTGCAATAATCGATTTTTAACTAACTTCCCGACTAGCTAGAGACTTGAGAGTTCTGTTTTCAATTTCAAATTCGACATAAGCGAACAAACAGCTACAACGTTTTTATTAGCTCGTATTCTTGTTTGTCCAGCAGTTTTTTGTCCAGTACAAATCTTGTAATTGATTTTTAACTAACTTCCCGACTAACTAGACATTTGAAACTTTTAGAATATATCAGAACACGATGATAATAAATTCTTTTAATACTTTTAGCCATCTTTAAGCAGAATTGAATTCATTTTCAGTTAATTCTGTTTTGTATGAAAAGTTATTTCGACACCATTATTGGTTGCTAGGGGTCTGGGGTCCTAGCAACTAAATTATTAATATATACGTGCGTTACTATGGAAATCATTATGAAATGTCAAAATGACATTTCAGTATTCTATATTTATTCAGTATTTCTATCAAGTACAAAAAAAGATTTTTACTAATACATAGAATTGTCAAGTTTATATGATTCAACAGAAAATTTAAAAACGTGGTATATAAAAAGTTCTTTTTATCTTGCAATTATTTTAATTAAGACTGACTATAAGAATATCTATGGAATTGTATTGAAATAAAACAGAGTTTTTATCACTCACATCTTGGAAATTACAACTTCACCATAAGAATGATTCAAAGATACAATTGACACGCAATATGTATCTTTCATTATTTAAATTGTAGTGTTTACTTTACATTCTATATGTATCCTTAATCAACGACATTCTCTAACCAAATGTTGTGAACGCCGGTGGCATAATATAATATGTTCATTATTAGTAGATATACTTAAACTATGAATTATACTATATATGTGTCGCTGAGTTTCAAAACCCGCTATAACACTTTTTCATTATGTTGAGAAAATCAATAAAAACTTTTTGAACTAAAAAGGTTTTTGAATGTTTCAGTAGTGTTATAGCGGGAATTGATAGACGCATTGATTTTGTTTCATACATGACAGTTAATCGTAGCGGATTTTGAAAGAGGCGATAAAATTTCATGTAGAGATTTTAATAACAAATCCAACGATATATATATCTTAATTATTTAAAAAAAAAAAACATATTGTACTTTAAAGATAATTTACACCTGATTATATTCCTAAAGTGTATTTCTATTATAAAAATTGTTTTTTTTCCTAAACTATAAACAGTAACGTCCCTAGACAAAATGCCGCCCGTAGGTAGCGCCAAAATGCCGCTCCATTTTTTATACAGTATTTATACCATCCTTTCATAAGTACAATATCTAAGAAATGTGTTGTATGGATACATTACTAACAAAATATCAGACTAATTATTCGCAAATCTGCGCGTGTCGTTTATGGTCACCAAGGACGTCGAAGGGCAACGGAAGTAAACTAGATATCACAAACCAGACAAAACCAATGAGCTGAAACTTTTAATGGAAATATATTTTCGTTATTACTAAGTAGCTATTTCTATATATTCCAAATGATTCTCCTCGATTTGCCGCTCTTCGAGCAACTGCCGCCCACAAGCGACGCTCAATCTGCTTACCCCCACAGGACGTCACTGACTATAAAATATGCATCTGTATGTGATTTCTAAATATTTGCTTTTGATCAGCAATTTGAATATGTCGCACCGTGAGTGTAAAACCAAGGCATCTGCAAAAGACATATTTTGGATATATTAGGGTTTGAAGTCTTCGTTTTGTTAGGAGAAATAGAGTTTCTAAAAAAAACCATAATATTTGGTTTATATCTACATTATATTGCATGTTCTTTCAGTTACTTCACTTTTACATTATCAAGTTCACGATGTTTGCAGTTGTTTTGCATTTAATCTCGAAATTGAAAAAATTGCAGATGCCTTGGTTTTACACTCACGGTGCGATGTATATTATGATACCTAAGCTTAAAATATAGTTTTTAGTGTCTGTATACTTTCCGTTATAACTCAAAAACTACCTAATAAACCAGTATTGATAAAACTGACAGCTCGTGGTTGATACCGATTTATTGGTATGGCATCTCAATATCAAAGGTATAGAGATTAAGATAAAACTGAATTAACACCAAAAAAATGTTTCACTTGCACAAGTTAGTACTAAAGTGGTCAGAGAGAAGTATATTCAATAATCACTAATAATAAAATTGATTCGGTACTCAAGATACTATATATTTGAGAAGTAAAAAACAACCCACTTGCAGCAAGTTGCCATAATTCGTAATACAAATAAGTAAAATGGTCAAATAGTAGCAGTGGAGAGGTGGGGTGAGGTCCTAGTAGTAGAGACCCGCCTATATTCAATCTTGTTGATAGCTCATAGATTGGAAGAAAAGAATTTGTCTATTTATTCATTGTTAACACCTGTCATGTCTTGGTTTCCACATTTGACGCGGATGACATCGCTAATAAAAATGTTAAACTTCAATTGTAATAAACTTTCCACGAAGTACTCTTAATGAATTATGATGCTGATGCAAAAATCATTCTTGCGAATTATTCCTAACAACTACACACTAGCTAAGTATTTCACATTCCATCAAAAAATGTTTACCATCAATGTAATTTAACTCATAGAATCAAGCGCGATCGAAATTTTAGATTTGACGGTCTTTTAATTACTAATAATTTCATTATCAATTATGATTTCAAGAAACACCGCTATAAATTTATATTTTACAATTTCACATTGTTTCTTTCGCAATATATTAATTGTTATATTAACAGATTGTTCAACCAATTAGGTTCTTGCTCTGAATTATTTAAAAGGGTTTTTCAGTTTACAGATTAGATGATGGAAAATTTATAATCTTTGTTAAAACCCGTCACAAAAACTCTCACGGGTTACTCACACCATGGGACAGATACATAAATAAAACTATACAAGTTTTTAAGGTTACAAGTATATTTATCACATTTATATTCTTTTTATACAATGCTTGGAATAAGTACTGTAAAAAATTGAAATTTTCCAGGCGCCCAGTTTCCCTCGAAATTTTCACGAGACCTTTGCAATCTGCTATGTCTATTCAACAAAAAAATTCCTAGCCTGTTTCGCTTAGATTTTCTTTTACTAGACTGAACTCTGAGATTTGTTTTGTAGGAGCACCAGTTTATAACCTGAGGGCGAACAATATTTTTATAAAATAACAAATTTAGCATATTTAATAAAAAGTGTGACACAGTGGAATATTGTACTTTATTGCCTGAGTGTTTAATAAAATTGAAAGTAAAAATTAATATATTTTCATGAATATTACAAATCAAATGCTTATTTTATTTACATGATAAGAAACATTATAATTTCCAAAAGAAAAATAAGCAATATAGGTATACATCTCTATATATATAAAAATCTCGTGTCACGATGTTTGTGGTCGAACTCCTCCGAAATGGCTCGACCGATTTTTATGATTTTTTTTATGTATATTTGTTAGGTATGAGAATAGGTCAACAAGTATATTTCATACCGCTAGGTGATTAGGGTATCTCTATCCAGAAAAATTTTCGTTTATTTTTTTGACAATTTTTTTTTTGTATTTTTTTTATTATTTGGCATAAAAAATACCTATAACCTCAAATTTTCACTGTCCTATCCTCATCCTCCCATTTTTTAATCGCGATTTTATTATTTTTGTATGAACAAATTTAACCGTCGTTCGTATTTCAAACAGAACGAAATTATTTATGTTGTTGAATGACAGATGGCACTACGTCCAAGAAGAATTCAAGAGAAGCGTCGCGTCATTTTGACATTTCATTCGGCAAATCACAACGCAGTGCGTGCAAAATTTTGTACGATTTATTTTAATTTATCTATTTTTATGTGCGTGTATTACAGTGCACAATGCCAGCAAGACGCAAGGGGGGCCATTTGGGCCGTCGAACGAATAAAGCAACAAACATGCGAAATAGTAGAGTAGAAAGAACAGACGAACAAATCCAACAAGATAACAAAAACGTGCGTGTAAGCATGTCGCAATTGCGTGCATCTCAATCACAAGAGGCACGAGCTGAACGAAATCAACAACGACAATTGGAACGGAGCCAAGCGCGCCGGTTCGTAATTAACACACGCAGAGCAAATGACCGACAACGCCAACAAGTACATCGAACATTTACATCCGCTTCGTTCCTTCGTCTCGCATTCGAGTACGAGCCAGATATTGAATATTCCGCTCATCCGAAAGTGCGCTATGGACAAAGAATGTCCCCATTGTCATGCGCTCAAATTCAAACATGAGTCAGCCGGGATGTGTTGCGCATCAGGAAAAGTGCAACTACCAGAAATTGAGATACCACCAGAACCATTGAACAGCTTGCTCATTGGCACGGTTCCAGATTCAAACCTGTTCCTGAAGTCCATTCGCACATTCAATTCATGCTTCCAAATGACTTCGTCTGGAGCAACAGAAATAGTTCACAATACTGCGGCAAATGGTCAACAATTCCATTCTACGTTCAAAATCAATGGTCAAGTATACCACAAAGTAGGCTCATTGCTGCTAATGCCAAACGAACCACATACATTTTTACAAATCTACTTCATGGGCGCGGCGGTGAGGACATCAATCATGTGGATGCACGTTGCGGCTACAATAGCCTCAATTCGCCTAATGCCAGGCGCATCGTCGGCGAACTGGACGCCCTGTTGAATGAGCACAATGAATTATTGAAATTCTTCAAAGCACACATGCACGAATTGGAAAGTGACAATCACGCTATTGTCATCAATCCTGATAAAACACCAGCTGGAGAGCACGTACGTCGATTCAATGCGACTGTTGTTGACGACATTGCTGGAATCATGGTTGGCGACCGCACATCGACGCGAGAAATCGTGATTCGAAGAAGAAACAATAATCTGGGGTTCATCGCTGACACACACCGTTCATACGACGCTCTCCAATATCCGCTAATTTTTTGGAAGGGACAAGACGGATATTGCATAAACATTAAACAACGAGATCCTGTCACAGGTAATTCATTCATTATGAACATCATTACTCATTTTGAATTGAGAAAATGAATGGTTGATGTTTTTTTGTTTTTATCGGCGGTCATCGTCTACAGTGCTCTATTCCTCTTTCTGTCATAGATCCCATCCCCACACACTTACGATACATTCGTTACTTTTTATTTAACAACCAAAATATTCACTAGAAATAATTTATATGGCAGAACAACGTTTGCCTGGTCAGCTAGTATTATTATATAATCATAATATGACGATAGTAAAAAAAATACAAATAAAATAACAGAACTAGTCCTATAGTGCAGTGCTCCGCAACCGGTGTGCCATGGCATACTGGTGTGTCGCGAGACGATGCTAGGTGTGCCGCGGCGCATTGTGTCAAAAAATGCAAATAATTTTGTATATTATACAACACTTACTTAATGGCCAAATTTGCGTGCATGGCTGGTAATATATTTGAGCACCTGAATAAAATTAATAAATAAAAAATGCAAGTCAGAATGAAAATATATTGATATGCTTCACTACCATAGAGATATTAAATAAATTCACTACCATTGAAAACAAGCAATGAATTTTGGGTCCGGCCCAAAAACTTATAACTTTGCTGCAAATGAAATTTCATCATTACTTTCATACAATCAATACGACTGGATTCGAAACCCTTTTGCAACCAATGCCGGAAATCCTATAGAAGCACTATAATTATATTCGTGAGGAATTTTGTTGAATTGAGGAACGACGTGACGCTAAAAATGAATTTCGCCGATGTTCCATTGGGTATTTTCTGGATTTCGGTTAATAAAGAATATCCTCGGATTTCCGACAAGGCTATCGCAGTTCAGCTCCCATTTTATACGACATATACCTATAAGCAGTCATACTTGGCGGGTGATGAGAACTTCGGGGTTCTCTTTCGTCAGAGCTCTAGTCTGGGGGGCCAGGCTCAGGAGGGGCGTGGCAGATCAACCAGATAAGTGAGAGAAACACAAATTACAAATTTTCTCTAATGGTTAAAAAAAGTCGCAAGAAGCTATATTACTACGCTAGTACAAATATTTTTAAATATGCGATTGGGGAGTGTTTGTATTAATAAATACAAAAAATAGCTAAACATAAAATGAATACCATTAATTTTACCTCGAACACCATTTGAAAAACACTAGGTACCTACTTTAGAGTATCACACTGTCTTTAACCTTAGCGATAGGCAAGGGGCCTGCTTCAGCATGTGGGGTCCATATTTTGATGTATAAATTGATTTACCTGTGGTGTGCCGCGGAATTCTGGGAATACCTTTGGTGTGCCATGGGTGAGAAAAGGTTGCGGAGCACTGCTATAGTGGACTTGGAATCCGTATGGGTATGGCTGGGTTTACATTCAGCCAACTTGGTTTCGTATGGAGATCAAGGCTGTATTCTGTGAGGACCAAATTTAATGTCGTTTGTTCAACGTGTCTTGTATGAATGTGAAACATGGCGTCTTACCAAACTTCAAGGGTTTCGACTTTTAAGCTTTAAGGCTTTAGACGCGAAATGTGACCATGGACTAAGAGAAGTCGCACGAATATGTGAAAGCCCAATACCCCAAGCACTGGGACGTGAGTATAACTTGAAATCCTTTTTATTTACATCAAATCGAGTTTAAATATTGGGACCCTACCCAAATAATATTTCATATAAATAAAAAGAATCGATGTTTTTTGAAATAAATATAAAAAATATTAAAATAATTAAAATGAATTAGTCAAAAATCTGTACGAGGAAAAATTGAAAACTTAATAAACTAAATTTTACTAATAAATATGACCATAAATTATAATGTAATAATAACGTGGACATAAATATATGACAAATTTAGATTTTTTGTACAATAATAGTAAGTTTATCTTTAACTTAAAAAAATATATATTTTTCTTTTTAATGTTTTCAGATACAGAATATATTATATTAATTAAAAGGTACAGTTGAAATTATAAATTCAATAAAATAAAATGCCTCTGGAAGGTAGAAGCCTCCCCCTTAATAAGTTCTCTCGACGATTATAAACAGATTTTTTTATGATTTATAGTTTTAATGCATTTTATATTAAATTTTAAAAATATATTTTTTTCTGAAAAATAAAAATATGTATAACTATTAATATTTTTTATTTATATTGAAATGTGCCAATATAATGTGTGGTTACCT
The DNA here is from genome assembly GCF_057557595.1 of Rhyacophila brunnea. Taxonomy (NCBI): domain Eukaryota; kingdom Metazoa; phylum Arthropoda; class Insecta; order Trichoptera; family Rhyacophilidae; genus Rhyacophila; species Rhyacophila brunnea. Next base: position 7,611,398 of record NW_028232816.1, on the reverse strand, counting down.
CACTCAGCTTTATGATGACGTATTGTTGAGAAATGTTTTCCTAACAAAATGAAAGATAGACGCAACCAGCGGGGTTTTCGTATCAATGAACAATGACCAATGCGATTCAATAATGGTGATTATGGCAATATTATTCTGGAACAGGCTCAGTTAATAATTCAATTAATAAATAATAAAGGATATTTATTTAATTATATGAAAAGAATGTAAAATTATTATACTTCTTTGGCGTAACAAGACAAAAACAAAACTTGTGATAAACTAGATTCTTTGACTAGCTCTAAATTATCTTGTTAAATTATACACTCGAGAAAAATGACCGCCTATTGGAACGCCGTTGGTTTATTTCTATACACTTTAACTTATATTAATAACTGACGTGTAATCGTTTGTTTATGTAAGGAATTGCAAATGGCCGACAATAATAAATTCGCTGCCTGGGCAACGGAACAATTCTAAACTATAATATTATACTATATAATCGTCATGATTGCAGTATCATACTGTGGCGTAAAGGTAGTGCGTTCGGCTGATAACCGAACAATCGGTGGTTCGAATCCAATCGAGTGCGTTTTTTTTCGTGTGAAAAAATAAATTATGAGTTACATGTCACACGCCAAAAATACACTCTGATCTGATTTCCCAAACGCGCCAAAAGAAGTTTAACTTCAAAAAACTGAATCCATTTTTTTTTCTCCGTTAAAAAATACATTTCAACACTTATTGCTATCTGTTAATACTACTTAACACAAACTAATATAGTTAATGAAAATTGATATTATAGTGTCTGATTGTGCCCACTCACATCAAAACAAATTCGTTGAAAATAGTAATCGATTTTAATTAAATTTATCATGGAATATTTTATCATTAAAAAAGAATAAGTATAATATTATGTTGATTTTGTAATGTAATATAACAACAATACCCCTCTCCCCGTATTCTCTTCGTTATATATCATCACATTATATTTTTGACCCCCTCCTGGCCGCGACGTCATATATGGACGACCCTTCAATTATTTCAATTGGATGGTATTATGCAACAAAGAACCAATCCACAAAAATCTACTTCTGAGACAAATGGTTTAAATTTGATATGTTGGTAAACAATGTGGAATTCATGAACAAATATTTTCAATAATGAGAATTATTTATTTATATTGACTTACTTAACTTTTGCTTTATCTGAGGAAATTAATACATTTTTTAACAAAAAAATGTTGAATGGTTTTTTGTTGCATAATTAAAATACTCCATAGATGAATGTTGGTTGGTTCTTACAACTATAAACAGCAGTAACGTTTACTTACACGCGTGGGATTTTTTTCCAATAAATTGACTCTTATGATGTAAATCGCGAGTGGAGAACTACAAGGTTCTAAGTGTTTGTCCTTGGAGAAACAAAAGTAACAATGAGGCAGCTTAGAATACTACTTCATTGTTGGGTTTGTTTTTTCAAGGACGAACACTTAGAACCTTGTAGTATTAGGCTCGCGAAATCACAATAGCACTAACTCATATTTTAACATGTTGAGGGTTGGTTCCTTGTTGCATAATACCATCAAATTCATTATCAGGATGTATTTCGGCAATATTCAACAGCTTTGCGGGCCAAAAAGAGATCCTCATTAATGGCATCAGCTCGAACAGGTGAAAAACTACGTCTATCTGTGACAAAAACTGTCAATAGATGGATGTATATTTTGATGAAATTAATCGCAGAGTAAAGCTAGGCTGGAGTGCTTTCGGCCGTCTTTAAAAGTGACCTCCCACTGTGCTTAAAGCGCAAAGTGTTCAATCACACATATGAGTGTGAAACATGGACCCTAAGTAAAAGAGAGATCCAGAAACTTAAGAGTAGCACAACGTGGTATGGAGAGGTGCATACTGGACATAACGTGAAAGGACACAAAGAGGAATGAGTGAATAAGGGAACAGACAAGGGTTTGAGATGTAATAGAGTGTGCTAAAAACCTCAAATGAAAATGGGCTGGGACAAGAAGACACAATCGTTGGGCAAAATTGACAAGTGGTATCCAAGAGGCACAAAACGTCCGCAAGTTTCCGCATAGTTCTGCAGAAGTACGTGGCAACACAACGCACAGGACCGAGGAAAGTGGAATCAGCTTAGAGAGGCCTTCACCCAGCAGTGGATAGATTCAGACTGATGATGATTTCGGCAATATTCCATATCCTAGTCATCAATAATTTTTCGGCTAGAACATATTATTTATTTGGCCATGACTACCAAATTAAGAATAATTAAAATAATCCCGAAATGCTATCAAGCATGTTAATACTGAAATTTCACATGACTCTCGGTCCTTCGTCCTTACCTACCTCTTATTAACTGTTCGAAAGGCATTAAGACGCTTTTTTTATTCGGCTTGATATCACACGTCACGTAAGATGGACTTTTATTGACTTTATGTACGCTTACACGAAAAAAGCCTATATGTAACGAAAAGAAATAAAATAGAGAAAATTAGGATGGATTTCGTTGGAATTTCGGATAAAGTTAGACAGAAAACTTTTTCCCGTTGATTGATCGATAACATATTAACACGAATCGGAGTTACTGACCTTAAATTGTAATAATATTTCAAGGTTACCTAACAAAGATGCTCTGTTTTATTTGGAATGAAGTACAATTTTTCTCACAGATGGTGGTAACAATTACGAAATATTGTTCGCCGACCGAAATTGGCGTAAAGGGCATTCAAACGAAGGGCTCAAAATGGACCGGTGCGCACCGGAGCACCGTTCCGGTTCGTAAAATCTGTAAAGTTATCGCTCCCTCTCGTGGACAAAATAATTTAACCGTCTGAGCTATATATGCCATATAATAAAAAATCTAGCACACTTATGTTTATAAAATACGTATAAAATTTGATAACCATGTTAATATGCTCAGAAAATTTTCGAGTGCTCCTGTTCGTAAACTTTTCCATTTCGAGTGCTGTTCGGACGTCAAAACATAATTTTCAAGAACAACATTCCATGCTATCTAGAGAGTTTTACTAATAGAAAATGCTCTCTTGGCATGATCTCTAAATTTGATCTATTATTAACAGAGAATTATTCAAGAATTAAGAGATTATTGCATAACGTGGCACGAGTTATGTGTATGTTAGGAATTATGCGTAAAGATAGAAAAATAATCGAATGTATATAGAACGTGGCTGGGACATGTATTCCGAATGCCGACAAAGAGTGCAACACTTCGTACCCTTGTGGCATAGCCTCAAGGGTTCCGTCATCGTGGCCGGTCCTCCCTCACCCTGCAGCAGTGCTACAAAAGCGATCTACGCACTGCAGGTCTGAAATGGCGGGAGGCGCAAGAGTTGGCGATGGATTGAGGGAAGTGACACGAGCTTGTGATTGCCCTATGCCCCAATGCTGGGTCGTGACAGGATGAAAGAAGAAGAAGAAGAACATGCTCTCTCGGCATGATCTCTAAATTTGATCTATTAGTAACAGAGAATTCAGGAATTAAGAGATTATTGCAAAACGTGGCACGGAGATAACGTGTATGTTAGGAATTATACATATAGATAGAAAAATAATCGAATGGATATATAAGCAAATGAGAGTATGCTGCATATTTTAGTACATAGAACAACTGAAAGATTGCTCCAAGGCACGCTGGATTGACAAAATATTAAGCATCGGTGAATTCCGTAGCAGCAAAGAACAAGGGACTAACAAGAGTAAATAGAAATTGTGAATGCCTTCATCCTGCAGTCGATTAAAACGACATAATGTTGATAATGATTAAGTATGTCAATGTCACTGTTATCATATTGAGAGGAAGAGACGTCGTTGAACCTGACTTGGCCACGTGATCTGAATGACTCAAGAGAATTTCAACCTGACTACCTGTTCTCCAAGCCAACCGGATTCTGACATCCTGGAAGGCCGCTGAATACTATCCACAGAATATATACGGTGGAGCTACAGGACTCTGATATGATCTGGGAAGACTGGTGAGCAACAGAGATTCTTGGAAGCACCGTGTGGTACCCAGATGCTCGAACATAATATTATGAATACTAAACTTACTCAGTGATGATTTAATACACGAAGGTCTGATTTGCTAACGGCCTTCATACTAAAATGTTACCTACATTGCGATTTTTTTTTAAATTTTGACGCTTCCTCTAATATTTTACACTTAGTGAGAGTAACGAAAAGTGGAGGTAGGCTGTTAATATCCGCCATAAATAGTGCACATTAACCTTTGTTAGTCATACGTATTTATTTTTATTGAACTAAGACTACAATTAACGGATGGTGTTAATTAGTTTTTAAAAATCAATTAAACCCTGCATAAGCCAAACCATAATAGTTTTCGTATATTTTTGGCGATTTGACAAAATTGTGCGCACTTTTTCATTCATACTTATTTGTTTTCGTTGGATTACGGACACATATTATACATATTGTTGGTTCATTTTCATAAATTATTCATGAACCCCTGTCTAAATCAAACTAAGATAAAAAAAATATTATTCTATCTATAAAATGTTCAAACTTATCTATGATTTATTTGTATAATTTTAAATATTTTATAGATAGACAAGTATTATTTGACTATTATTTATTATGGATTGGTTTTCGGAGGGTTTAATTGAATTTTTAAAACTGACCAACACCAATAATTTGACTGATAAAGTTGAGTGTGCACTATTTATGTCGGAACTTAACAGCCTACCTCCACCCTTCGCCACTGCTCAGTGAAAAGTATTTTTTTAATGAACCACTGACTATTTTATGAAAATCCCGCTCTAAACCTACTTAAATTTATGTTTAATAAATAATCCGATAAAATATATTGAATTAATACTACTTACTAATGATAGAAACGTGGATTTGCTTTTAATGATGGGTAGATACCTACCGTGAAAACAAAAGTGTGGCCGAAAAACTTTACCCTCTCATAAAGTAATGATCCCCTCACACCACTGCGAGAAAATGGCGCACGCTCGGCAGCTCAACAAGTTTCACATTATGTTGTGAAAAATAAACCGTGTGAATTCACTTGCAATTACGCCTATCTTATGATTACAATTATATACCAGACGATTGGAAAAATGGTATTTTATTTCTTCTAATTGAATATTATGATAACGTTATTTAAACTTTTTGAAGTTATACTTCTTTTGACGCGTTTGGGAAAACAGATCAGAGTGTATTTTTGGCGTGTGACGAAGTTGCGCGCGCCGATGTGACACACAATTTATTATTATGATTAAATTCATTTCGGTCTAGAGGGTACATGCGCATGCGCATAGTGTCATTTAGTTAGTCGTTCAATACAACCAAGTAAAGAGCACGTGTTGTAAATATAACCAATATTTCTACACTGTTAATTTATATTCATAAAACTTTATTTATATTGGAGTGTATATTTATTTTTCATTGTAAAGATTGTGTATCAAGATTTGAGGCTATATTTATGTAAGTATTATTTATGAGTAAAATTATATATCAATAAATAAATAAATTTTGTGAATGCTGAGTTGGTAAATAATTCAAAAAATATATTAAAATTTGAATTTTTATTAATTAATCATGGGCACTTCTGAATCTTTTATAACCGCTGTATGGAAAAGATGAGTTTTGGTCCAATACAATAATTAAATTATAATTATCATGTGCTATATGAGACACAGATGAATCGCGTACGTTTTCATCAACCTAATCCACTGTAATATTAATAGACTCAGTTAACGGCTTATTTTGTTTTGTGACGCCAAAGAAGTACAACTTCTAACGCGCATACATAAGTACACATAACGATTTTTTGTTAATTGAATATGATAAAACCTTTTTATTCCCTTTGAAGCATAATAACACCTCTAAAATTCATGTTTTTCGACAGTTTTCTTCTGTTTTACCATGTGGATAATATTTAGCGGCCTTCTATGACTAACGTGACCATATACGTCCTGTTTTTAACGGTTACATATAAATTGTACGTAAAACATTTCACCGTGGCACAGTTTGCCGTGAGCTTTTTTATCGGAAAGAGATGACCGTATACTATACGGTCTTCAATTCCATATGAACATTAATTCAATTTGCATAGCTGATATTGGAAAAATTCATGAATTCAAGAATGAAAACCTAACTTAACTTAACCTAATCTAACAAATAATCCAGTATATCGACTATTTTAAAAATTTGTCTTCTTCAGAAAAATATAAGACCACATAATGTTTATTTTCAGGTGTCCATTCATGTTCTTTTCATTAATAAATAAAAATATGAAGAAATATGCGTTTTCTTGAATAGGTACACATGCTACTACCTAAAAATTAGAAGATTTCCCGTTTGGAGGAAAAAATAAATGGTCAAGTTATCCATGACGCCAGACAGGCCAGGTTTAAATTCGCTTGGGGCATCCGTAGACGTGACCCAACGTCGCTTTTTCATTTTTAAATAGATTAGAAGCTGTATGGTCCAAAGTATTATCCCCTTCTTACTTATAAATTCAAACCATCGCACACCTAGTATCCGCTGTAAGCATCTGTTCTCGAAGCTCAGTATACAGTTAATCTGAGCTTTCATTAAGCCGCTGAAACTTTTGAACTTGTTCACTGTTCAAACATTCTCTTATTGTAAGTTGGCAGTTGATCATATTTGAAATAATTATTATAGTTTATTAACTTCGCCCTACCGTGTTCCAGTATCAAAGAACAGAGCCAATACAGAGTGTCACTTGCCTCTACAGACCTGCAACTCATAAATGGTTTTTGTAACAGAAATACAGAATAAATAATGTTGATTACGGTAATGGAATAAGTGCGGCTGCCCTAAAACGGTCCAGAGTTTATATAACAATATTAAAAATTATATAAGTATTAGCATGCATTATATATTTTATGATGTCGCTTTTAGCAGTGGAATGTATTTTGAAGGTAATGGTGGATTGATGGATTATGGATCTAGGGGGGAGGGGTTACACAGGATGCCAGACACTGAATTTTATGTTGAGAGGGTTAGAGCCGCTTCGGTGTTCACGCACTCAAGCACTGGTAAACGGACGGTACACTTTTGATGGGTGATATATGAGGTTGATGAATGATGATGATAAGTTCAGGATGGATGACAGACGTAACATTCGCTCAAATCGTATCAGATTTAGCGCAACGAAGATCGAACATTTGCGTTTTGAGTCACTCGGTAGTTAACGATGGCTAATCTATAATAACAAGCCCGCACACGACCGCTTTCTTGATGTCACTCGAAGTAATTTTTCAATCAGTCTGTATAATAATTGAATTAATCAATAAACTGTGGTTTAGCGGTCACACGCACCAGTTGTAATTTCATTACTAATTATTACTGAATGTAAATTGCAATCACGGTCTATTCATGACCCGTTACTGCCTGTTGCAATGGTCTGGCGACAATAATAAATAAGGATTCATGGGTAGGTGGAAAGAAAGGATGAGGGCTGGCATATTTGGCCCAACCATTCTATTTTCTTATTATATTGCACTACAGTTAGTAATTTGAACAAGCACAAACACCCAGGCTTTGAGAAAAACACATAAATATCGTATCCTGACCGAGAATCGAACCCAGAACTCTCGGGTGGAAGGCAAGCGCCTTACGCACTGCGTTGGTATGTGCCCTTCCATACGTGTTGGGTTTTGATAAATCTCATCAAAGAACTTTTAAAACTTTGGACACCTACAAATACTGGGACCAATATAATAGTATTAGACAGTTAGTATATTATTACCATACTAGCTCTCCTGTACTGCTCCCTATGTGTGCAAATGAGGTGTGATGAGGAGTTTACTATTTCGTAATGAATTTAATAATATATTAACGTGGAAAATTATTATCATACAAGTATATCGCTGATAATTAATAATCAATGAAATTTAGCTTGCACACAAGCGCAAGCAATGACAGAATATGCGACATTCATTGGTTTTGGAAATCTTGTGTTATCGAGCAGTACGTAGCAAAAATGAATTTTAAAATTGGAATATCCGGTATCACAAATAATATCATCTGACAATTAATACTCCTTACGGTTTTAATAATATATAATCTTGATTAAGGATTCCAATTAGATTTATGAAGCGGAAAGGCCATAACGTCGCTATAGGATTTGTTTCCCGAATATCCATTTTTGTCGAAATCGACATTTTAATGCAGTTCAATTTCTTTTATCGAACTCTACCGAAATCATTTATAAAAACAATATATTTTTATCTAGGAACAGAGATATTTTTTTAAAAAACCCGAATACGCCATGTTAAGTTACAATTACTCCGTGGTGTTCTCCCGAATATCCAACTATTCGTACCTGAATATCCAAGTTAATTTCGGTCGAAATATATCTCTGGCTGAGTGTTTATTTCCCGAATATGACTTTAGCCAATCAAACCGCGCTCACGCCGTGCATCTCGCTCCCACATTTACGCTATCTAGCTCTAAAACAATCACGCCCACTTTCATATTTTTCGGCCGTCTGGAGACTTCTTTCAAATTTCGTCTTATTGATATTGTTTTTAACGTTACTATTGTTTTAATGGTGAATTCATCAAATTTGAAGAGATCATTCATAGCTGATACATCACCAGTTCGCCCTGAACTTACAGTAGAGTTGTGGAAGTGAGTATTTTAAGCTAAATAACTGCATTTTGTTTTGATAAATGACACAAAATCCCAACGGTTATATGAATTCTACAGTATGATCCGGCAACTACTATGACGTAAAAAATAATTATTATTTCAAATTATTATTAATCAAACATTGTTTGTCTTTATTTTACTTTTAATCTAGGTATTTCTATGAAAATAAAGGCGATGCTATTATTTATTTTTGAATGCGCTGATAGTTAATTTAATTTAATATGTATGTTAGTAACTATTTATTTGGTAGATATTATATACTTAGGATATTGGTACCTACCTAATATTAGCAGCCAATGGTAATTAATTTATATATAATAATAAGTTTAATTGTCAATTATAGAAATATATAGATATAATAATATACAGATATATATAAATAGATTTTTTTTTTTGGAAAAAGTATTAATATAAAATTGTTAGCAAGTACGAGTAAGTACCTACCATCATAAAATATTGGAGAAATGACCGTGACGGCGGTTAGTAATTGAAGTAGTACCGTATAATATATTTTCTCAGAAGTGATTTAAAAAAAATATGTAAGTATGTTCAATTATTAGAATGGTACATTCTTAAATCTTGTGAATTATTCGTTCAATAAAAAAATAGTTAATTACTTAAAAACTATTTTATTACTTTATCCGAAAAAAACCGAAAAGCGATTGCCGCATGTTATTATTACATACGAACTTGGGTAATTACGATCAATAAGTATTTAAATAGAAGAGGTAATTATTAACAATTGTCATGTAAATAAATATAACATTTGAGGCGCGTACTTTTTGACCACTCAGTAATCTGTGGGCCGTGCAGCAATACGCTACGGTCTTAAATCCCGAACGTCCATGTTTTGTCCCGAATATCCATTATTCTGAGAGAGCGCTAAAAATTTCCCGAATATCCACAGTGAGTACTTGTAAATAAAACGTATTTTCTGTGCATTTAATGATTTATACCAGTATATTATTCTTGGAATCTATTCTTAGATAATGTTGCAATCTTACAGTATAGAAAGAATGATTGATACATCTACTGATATTAAAATATACGACAATGAAATTTGTTTTTCGTCTCCTGTAAAATTGACATTTGGTCTATTCGGGAAACAAATCCTATAGCGACGATAAGTATGCCATGATTATTTGGTTTACTATATTAAATCTCGCTAATCCATTCATTATGTCTTTACTATCAGAAACAGCAATCTTATATTAAATTCACATTATTATTTATATATATATATATATATATATATATATTTAATATTATTTACTCCATTAAACTTATGTATTTCTAAGATTGAATGTAGATATACAATATTAACAATAAATTATACTAGATTTATTTTTGACCGATTTTATCAATGCTATGTGTAAATATAAAAATTTTATATTAACAATGGGAAAAAATACCAATCCCGGGACCAGTCCCGGGATCCCGGGATCGTCAAATTGTAATCCCGAAATCCCGGGATCAGAATTTTGGCTCGGGATTGGATTCCCTACTCTTGATGTAGAAAAACTACAAATAACAATATATTAATATGTTATTATGTTTTAATTTCAATGCTTTCGCCGATAACAGTAAATGAAATTAATGCGTGAGATATGTGTTATTTCAACTTTACATGTCATAATATAACTCAATGTACGTATGCTATGCGTGCCTTTGTGAACAAAGAAGTATAAAAATACAAACATACTCGTACATTCTACAGGTATCCGTTTGACTTGCGTTATTTCTCATTTTTTTCGTATCTTTTTTTTTAATTAGATATTTATTTTTAAATATACTAATACTTATCAATATACTGTAGAAAGAATCATTTATTTCCACACAGCACCCATACTTCTTTCATATTATTAATTTGCGGTCCAATTTTGGAAAAGAGTTTTCATTTATTTCAAAATCATATTTGTTTTTCTATTGGGTTCAATTTTAAATAAAGAATATCAATTCCTTATTCAAATATTGTTATGAGAATGAGCTTTTAACAAATCATTTACGGTTAACTGTTGACCGTACAGTGTGTACATACGTTTCATGTATCGTTTGTAAAATCCATAATGTCTTATTTTCGTCCTCATTTGGTCTAAATATTTCCACATAAAAAATAATTTCCCATTTTCTACTCTTAGACATTCATATTATGTAAATAAAATTGTGCCATAGTTTTGATTGTGATTCTGATAATTAGTCGGGTATAAAAGAAAAATAGATACATTAGTCGCATTTAAAATTTTGTATTCAAGACGATTGTTGAGAGTCTCGTAGATGGCCAAAAGACAAACAAGTCCATCCGCAGCAAGATTAACAATATATACAATCTCAATGTACCTGCGGCGGACGCTATAGTTTATTTACCAAATTTATTGGTATTCAAATTATAATACTTGATGGCAATTCTGTAACGTTTTTTGATCGAATGTAATATAATTACTCAACACAATACACATTAAAAGCTGTAATTAACTGAAAAAAAACTTTAAATCTAACTTAGGTACTAATTAAGATATGCTACATTTTTTCGCATATTTAAATAGGTTACATGTAAATTGTACGTAAAACATTTCACCGTGGCACAGTTCGCCGTGATCTTTCTATCTGAAAGACATGACCGTATACTATACGGTCTCCAATTTTATTAGATTTAATATGAAAATTAATTCATTTTTCATTGCTGATTTTGGCAAAATTCATGAATTCAAGAATGAAAACCTAACCTAACCTAGCTAATAATCCAATATATCTGCTATTTTCAAAATTTGTTTGCTGCTAGCTTCCTGTCAAGTATTAATCAACAAGAACCTTGTTTTATTTAAATATTAATTTTATGTCAGTACCTACTAGAGGTGAGTTGGAAATACTGTCACCAGTTTGTGTACTCAAGTTTCAGATGAAACTACCCATACTCAGTATGTGTGGCTCAATAAACTTATTCCAAAAAACTTGTGATGATATCACTGTTTTAGCCGCTGTCCTGTGCACTCGTCAGTTGGTAGACTTTCAACGCTATTGATATTAAATGCGCGCGAATGAAATAGCACTTGAATATAGGTATATTTTAATTTATTAGTCTATTGTGTTCGAATGTATTATTAATAGGTCATAAATTTTGTGTCGCAGCACAGTGGTGAGATGACGCATAGGCTTAGGCTTGTTATATGACTGCTCACAACATGTTTAAAATTTGAAAAAAAAATCACTGTTCATTTTTGTTAACTATTGTAACCTAACAAAAAAAACAACTCATAAATTTAACATGTGTATAAAATTTATAATGAATGGGACTTTTTGACAAGCAGAGCTCAGCGTATTTTTAGCGATTCTATTAAAGCCGATATACAGTCAGAGTTCCTTGAGCCGATACGTATTTCAAATACTAAAATGGAGTTGGTTTTAGTTTCAGTTGAGTATAAAACTTTTGTCGCATACGCACGCCAAACGCTCTATATAGTATTCCAAATACTTGGAACAAGTTTCTATACTAAGTATTTTTTTATACTGGTAGTAAGTATACTTAGTCTTCAAAATCGACCGGTTTTCTCATCTCTAGTACCTACTATACGACGCAAAGAGGTTGGACTGTCTTTAATATACGGCCATATATTTCCTATAAAAAATTTCACGGTAAAGTGTAAATACGGCGAAATGCATACGCACAAGTTTCCGGACATGATTTAAATTATCAGGGCGTCACGAGTTGTACCACTGCTTTAGTCTTTAAAGTTTTAGTTTATTGCATTAAGACCCTTATTAAAACTAGTCAGTATCCTGAAAACTTTGAGTAACGTTTTCCTACCATACGATTTAGGTCAATTCACGATTCTTTCTTTCATTTCTTTGATGATAGGTATATAAAGGCAAATAAACATCACCGTTTGAGTAAATAACCGAAAACGAGTTGGCGTTTTGACCAATTCTGCCAACTGAAACATCCCTATTTGTCGACATGTTTACTCATTCACCTACTTTCCCCATAAATAATGAACAACCCTTTCCTACCATAACGTATGTATGGAAATGGCGTAGGAACCTTTAATAAGGGTGACATGTCATCGAACTCCTACCTTAACTTTACATATATCAGTATTTTTGTTATTCGTCCTTAAACTATTTTATATAGTCTGTTTTCGTAATATGTTTTGCAAAATTTCTTTTATCTGCCGTAACACACAATTCCACGAAAAGAAAAAATATGGAAATGGCATAAAGCATCAGAGGGTAGCATGATATTATGTAAGAAACTGCTCGATTCTGATGAGACGTTTCAAGATTTTTGGGGAAATAATGTGACAAGATTTTTCTCGTTTGTCGAGATTTTCTTTATAAATTTTGGCAATCTGATTTTTTGAGAAATTATCAATAAAAATCTCAAGAATTCAAGATTGTAATCATTATATAATTAAAAAAATTCTTCTTAAAAAAACTCCAAGATTTTTTTGTTGTAACTTTTTCAAAAAATATTTTTTCTATTGGTTATATATTTTCTCAGTGTTTTCAAAATCATGTACGTTCAATAAAAAGAATGTTACATTCTTAAATCTTGTGAATTATTCGTTAAACACAAAAATTGTTAATTAAATATTAGCTAGTTCAAGTAAGTAAACATCAAAGTAAACAAAGTAAACAACAAAAAAATGTGATCCGTGATGTCGGTTAGAAATTAAGTAATTTATACCTACTTTGATTTAAAAATACAAACGCCGATCGCCAATAGTAACTCAATTTGGAAAGCGCTTTAGAGAGTATTGTAAGAGCCATTAATTAAAATGTGTTCAATTTAATTATACATAACTTTGAATATTTTATAGATGAATAATATTTTGTATCTAATTATTATAGTTTGGTTGAGGCAGGTCTTAATAAATTTTAAAAAAATGAACCAACAAAGTGTGTAATATGAATATGTATTCTTAATCCAACGAAAACAAATAAGTTCGAATGAAAAAGTGTGTACTAATTTATCGTATCTCCCAAAATATACCAACACTATTATGGTTTGGTTTAGGCAAGGTTTAATTGATTGAAAAAAAAACTAACCAATACCATCTGTTAATTATTGTAGTCTTAGTTCAATACAAACATATTATACGAAAAGATAATAGAATTTGATCTATAGCATTGTGATCAATGTGCGTGGGCGCGAAACCCGAGAGACGCGGGTTAGATTGGGTGTGCTGGGTGTCGAATTTTTTTCAAAAAAGATTTTTTCTATGGGTTGTATATTTTCTCAGAAGTGTTTTCAAAATGATGTATGTTCTACATAATATAAGTTTCAATATTACGATACATTTTTATAAATATTCAAATATTATAATACTATGTATGTTTAAAGAAAACAACTAATGTTTTACTCTCTTTTGTTTCAGATATAACCTTGCAGATGTGTGAAATAAAAACGAATATAAAATAATAATATTTTTATAAGATTGTGAAACAAGTGAAAAAATATGACAATTTGAAAAGGTGTGTAAAATTGTATACTGTGCCCATTTTATCGGTGTTTCTAAAATGGCTATTAAAAAACATTAAAACATTAATTTAAAATTTAAAAAATGGCAAAACATCGATCAATAGAATCTTCACTGTAATGATTTTATCTCTTTTCTCTTTCATTCTTCTTCCTTCTCACTTCACTTTCTCTTTCCATTTCTTATTTATTCTGTTAAAATGATGGCCACCTCTTCGCTACGTCATCCTCCGCGTTATGACCCTCGCTCCTCAACAGGAATTGTCTGCCCTTCATCATTCCCTGACTCATTCAAAGATTTCTTCACGACTTTAAATGAAGACGAAGACGGCGTAGACCTTTTAGCCACAATGCTGGAAGACAAGTTAATACCGCGCTGCTCCGATACGAGCAGCGAATCCGGACAAAGTAGAGACTATGAAGCCTTCAGAAAGACAGCATGCAGAAGAGTCATGTCTGCGAGAACCTTTCAAAGAAGAGCGTCAGAGGTTCACTGCAGAAGTCGAAGACGGACAAGCTGTACTCAAGGATTGACAAACTATATTCCAACAGATAAAGAAGTTAAGGAGAAGAATTCTGGTGCGACTTCACCAGGATGTTCGCCTGAAAGGGTGAGAAGAAGATCTTCGTCTCTGGCTGTGACCAGAGCTCCACCTGATATAAAGCGGTTTCTTCAGGCTGAGCCTCCTCGCACTGAAGCGAGAAGTCCGATTCCTTCACCCGCAAGGTCTCCAAGACCCCGGGCGAGGACTTCGTCGATGCCAATTCAAAGGGGGGTAAGTCTAAAAAAATTATACATTTTTTAATGTTACTAACTGGATGGAATGAATTAAACCATTGATATAAGTACATATTATTATTGACTGACTTAGTACTGTTCTAATACACTCTATATCAAAATACTCGTTGTACGTAAGTTAACTTTTGAAAATTTGAACAGTGGTTGAATTAAACCACAAACTGTTTTTGAGGTCGCCTTTTACTTAAATGACAAAATCAACATTTATTAAATTTGTATAAAATTAATAATGAACGTGAACTGACATGCATTGTTTGTTTTTTTATTTAATAATTGTTCACAATTTAATGCGCCGGCTAGACCATAGTTTCTTAACCGGTGGCCGCAAAAAATATCTGCAGTTAAAAAATAGTTAGTATCCATTTTTAAAAGCTTATATTAAATTTCAAGTAATAAATATCTTTCAGAACACGTGCACCTACAAGGGTTCACAATGAATTAATGAATAATTGTGTAGCTAGATTTCAAAATCAGCCAAGTCCACAATAGACGAATAGGAGAAAAACAACTTTTTGTTTTCTCAAGTACACAGTCACAAAAGTGAAAGTTTATTTTATTTCGAGTATAGAATATTTCAAATTAATAAGTTCCATATTTCGATAATGCATAAATGTTCAGCAATTCACAAAAAAATCAAAAATATCTAAAGGTGGACTTGGCTGATTTTGAAATCTAGCGACACAATTAGTCATGGGATGAATGAAACTATTGCATATAGTTATAAATCGTTTCATAGTAGGACGGGGGCGTGGTTTACCTAGAAACCCAACATTTAAAGTGGGTTTGTATTATATTTCGACAATTGTTTAAAAAATAGTGTATTCCAATGTTGATGGTCCGTAAAACATTTTTTGATTTTTTTGTGGTCCGCGAATGCAAAAAGGTTAAGAAACATTGGGCTCGACGGCAGCGACTTTCCTGTGGGGTATATTTTGTGCACTTTTCGGTTTGCGCGAGCTACAGTTTTTACGTCCATACACACGGGCTTCTCGATACAAACCAGTTTAAGCTTGTAGTAAAGCATGAGCGTCTAGCTGGCGCTTAAGACAGGTTTGCAGACTACCTTGTAAAAATATAGCCTTCGAGTTGTCACTCAGTGGTTAAAAATACGGTAGCGTGGATGATGGTTACAATTATAAATAACGACATTCACAATATTGATATGTGGATTTCTTAGATAAGAAAAAACAAGGTTTATTAAAGACCTATAAACCTTTCTTAAAACTTAGACGATTCCCAAAACTCTCCATTGTTAAGCCATTGCCCATGTACCTACGGCACCTCCCTTAGAAATGTTTTTGAAACGACTCGCAAATATGGGTCAGCATGACAAGGGCCCATTTATTTGGGTAACGTTAAATTCCACAAATAATTGCAAACAAAATGAAAAATCCATGTAAAAATGTATATTTATTAATTTGAAATGATACTTTTGATCACTCTATATAAAAACGTGTACAGAAATAGATCAAAATATTCTATCAGCCATACAAAATAATAATATTAAATTTAAGTATATTTTTAGATGTTACTTAGGAGTAGAGTAATATGATAACCCTAAAATTATATCTTAAAATAGAGTTAAAAATACATATCACAGTAATATAAATAACAACCTAATCCAAGAAACTCACAAAATACACGAATTTAATTATAAGCAGTTATATTATGAAGATTTAGTAAATACATATTATGTAAACATTTAATTGGCTTATAAATTTAGTAGCTTTACATGTCGTTGAAATTATAGCAATTAGTAACTATAAAAACTTACATATAAGGAACACAAATGGCTGGGTGGGTCCTAACATCTTCAACTAACTTTCTTCGCATGTCCCCGTCCATTACTGTAACTATCAAATTTTTGGCCTGCCCTTTTTATATACCATATTAAATTATAAATTACTCTTAATGTTGATCATACAGTAGATATTACTTAAACGTCGCAATATCTTAATTTAATTTAATGTAACATAGCTGCAATCTTCACATAGACTGTATAGCTCAACATTGTATTTTCTCTTCCAATTCCTTCCATTGTTAATTGGCCTTTAGATACGGTGGAGAATTTTTCTTTCAAACATTTAGAAGTTCATTCATTTCGCAGAATTGATTTAAAAGTTTAATAATATGTTTAATACTTCATCGTAACACATATATGTTGATAATGGGCTCTGCAACGAGCCCAAAACGTCTAGGAAAGAAGGAAGAAGAACACGAGGTGAAAACCCAAGAATCTGTTACGATTATTGTTTCGTAGTATAAGCAATAATCAGAGATTATTGTATCTAGGAATGGACAAATAAATTTATATTATATTCTTCATTTTTGCTTTAAATCTCTTACGTTTTGGTGAACTTGAAGAACTTTACAATTCTGCCAAGGCACCTTTCAATTCATCGACGTTCTCAAAGATACCCGCAATAATTTGAAGCTGTACTCTGTGTCGTTCATATATAGATCATTGTACTGCTATATGTACGATGTCTTCTAAAATATCATTTTCATCGCAGAGCTGCGAATCGCTTCTTCCCATGAGGACATCAAATCATGCTCATGCAATCCACTTGTTACCCAATAGCAGCTGCTTTTCACTTTTCCCCACAGAACCTCTTTCATGCAAACTTTTCGACTTTCAAAAGGTTGCTTTCTTCTTAGATATCATCGCATTTTCTATTCTTCTGTGGGATTCGCGAGTTATTCGTATGTTGCAAGTGCATACCGTCCATCATTTTTGTACTTTTTTATAAAGACACATACACATGATCATTTCAACTATAATTTCAAATCTATATCGATCAATAACCTTATGACAGGTCAGCATGAATTTTTCATTTTATTACAGGCAATGACATAGCAATCGGCTATGTCATGCTTGTTCATCAAAACACCTCCTAGTTTTTAAACACTGTGGTCAGCAGGTTTCTCAAACATAACCTAGTTCAACAATGGCTAGTATGATGTATTAACCTAGATAAATAGTGGCTCTTGTAAGGTATTGATTTCTTTAATATAAATAGCGAAGGGAAATTGATAAGAGACACCTTCGACACTCATCATTCAACATCTGTCTTTCGATTACAGACTCCCGAGCTTATCCCGATCATCATCACTACGGTTTGCGGCTCGGTCTGACCACCTAACTCACCGCGATACTCTGTACCGTTGTCTTACTCCAACCATTGTAACCCCATGTACTCTGCATCAAGACAATTAACATCTACGCCACTGCTACCTTTATTACCTCATCACCTCCACCTCATCGATCCCCACAAATCTTCCAGTATGTAAATTGTCTTAACAGATTTTTTATGAGGATAAATAAATGGTTATTCACCCAACCCATTGGTTCCAAGCAGACAATATATGAAATTGATCCAGCTGTAAGACTTCAACTCTCGCTTATTTAGGCGCAAGAGTAAATAAATAGTTAAAACATATAGAAAATAATACTCATTTGTTTAACCTACAATTTGATCCATACTAATCTTTTCGTTATTTTCCATATCCTTTAATCTGTTAGTAGACATTCCCGATACTTTCAACAATCGTTTCAACAAAGTTGCTACGTGAGTTTGACTTTATTTCAAAAATTCCAGAATTTATTTTCTTCTCTAAGTAATTAACAAGTAAGAAACAATTTTTATTATGTAAGGGGTTGATAACAATACCATTACGACGTAATTATACATAATAAACAGTGGTAGAACTATGTACATGACAAAATTATTTTTTCTACTTTGATATATTTTGATGACAAATATACAAAATCAGCACAGATATTTGAAGGCGTACCCGGAAAAGGGGTCTATATACAAAAACAAAATTGTTCAGGAGAGGAAAAAAACGTTTTATTCGATCATGCGGACTTTTGGCATATCTGTGATAAAATTTTCATGAAAACACTCTTTATCATTGACAACTTTTTTTTTTTTGGATAATAAAATAATCATATAGACCCCTTTTCTGCGATAAGCATTTTAGTGTTACTAATATCTCAAAAAGTGTGGCAGTTAAAATAATAAAACTTTCCAATATCGTGAGCAATCTTATATAGACCCGTTTTAGTCAATAAAATCCCTTTTTGACATGATGTATTATTAGACCCCTTTTCCAGGGACGCCTTCATTTAGTGAAAATAATGATGTAACCCAGTTATATTTTTGTGCTTCCTAGTTATTCACAGGCATGGGCATCATGAGATCTTTATCATCGTCTTCTTCAAGTAATTTTTGATGTTTCAATGTAACTACTTCAGAAATTGCAACTCACATTGCAGTCTACATTTTTATCGTAATATAGCAAATTATCATAATATATTGTCTAAAATTCGTGAAATTCCTCATTTTTCCTATTGCATAAAGTTTCGAGATTCTCTAAAGATAAACAATTAAAGGAATTGCGGCAAACAGCGAAGTTCGGCATTGGTTATCATAGCTCATCACGTCATGTCAGCGACAAACTGTATTGCTTGCAGAAGGGAAATTTCTTAAATTTTCTGTCCTAGTTGAGTTAAGCGGAAATCCCAATTAAACAATGTAAAATACTTGATTTGGTTTCCGTTCCTTAATATTTGGCCCAAATAAGCGACTGTACCAATTAAACGTAATTATCTTTTAGGCCACTTTATTACCGAATTACCACCAAAATATACATAATAAAATGCGTTACTCATTTAGTGTTGAGTGGTATGATTGCTACAGATATAAGACAGCATCAAAAGAAGAAGACATACAACAAATTTATACGGATTTTTTTACGATACAAGGTTTGATTTTCTCGTCACGCCCATATGTTTGTAATAATTCCGCCACTGATAATAAAGTTCATGCGAAACCATTTTACTCTTTGAAATAGTGCCTATTAAGTTCAAGGCATCGTTTACTCAAAGCTTGATGAGCTTCGCACCCTTAATACTTCTCCTTCGAAGCCTTCAGGGTGTCTCTATATCGAGTTCCGGTCACGTGCTTTACTGTTCGCCCTACGTCAAGACATCGTCAAAGTAATGCTGTTATTATTATCATAGAGTATTTTAGGCCGAAAGCCATTCTCAAATTAAATTCCATGCTTTGTGAACTAATTTTTATTAAACTGAAGGCCTTGGTTTAGTTTATTATTATTCAAATAGTAGTTTATCCTACTCGCTGAATTAGGTCACAGTAACTTTACTAATAATAACAAACGCATTTATTATTTATAGGGTTTAACCTCAGGTGTATTGAATGAAATTCAACGTATAGTTCTGACGTAAAATAGAGACGGCGTATTGAGTAAATATTAATGTATTTGTATTCTTTATTTGTGTGTATAAACTATGGTTGTAAACACTAATTAGTTCAATATGCTTATTTTTACAATAATTGATTCGATGAATAGAAGAGGGTGAACTTTTCGTATTGATTTATACTTTTTAAAAGGTTCTCTTCTTTTTAAGAAACATTATTAAATATAAAGAACTTACGTAATTGAGTTATATACTCTATTTTATGCTGCGTGACACGTAGTTTGTATCAATGATGTGATTCTTGCAAGAGCATTAGTTATACATTTTTTAAAGTTTTCTGTTTTCTTTGATCACAGTTTATAGCCCTAAATACTTGTCTACAGAGATAACTCAAATATCTTAAATTTGACAAAACACTTTGACAACAAAACTATAATAATATTGTAGCTTACATTTCTCGAAATTTTCCCTCCATCACCCGCCATATTTCCACACCGCCCATATGGTTACATGTAAATTGTACGTAAAACATTTCACCGTGGCACAGTTCACCATGAGCTTTCTATTGCAAAGAGATGACCGTATACTTGACGTTCTCCAATTTTATTAAATTCAATGAGAACATTAATTCAATTTTCATCGCTGATTTTGGTAAAATTAATGAATTCAAGAATGCAAGCCTAACCTAACATAACCTAACAGATAATCAAATATATCGAATATTTTCAATATTTGTTTGCTGCTGGCTTCCTGTAAAGTGTAAACCGACCAGTACCGCGTTTTATTTAGACGTAAATTTTATAACAGTAGGTACTATACAACCCAAAGAGGTTGGACTGTCTTTAATATACGGTCATATATTTCCGATACAACATTTGACGGTGAAGTGTAATACGGCGAACTGCATACGTACAAGTTTCCGGACACGCTTCCATATAATGTAGCGTAAATAACGTTATGTATCCTTTAATGTTGTACTGAGAGTGTAAGCGTGTACTAAAGTCCGCGTGATTCCTGGTCTAATTTGGTTTTATCCAGGGCTCGAAATCAACCGGAGCGCACCGGAACCCAGTTTCGATTCCTCACATCCCCGACATTATCACCACGTCTCGTGGAACAAATAAATATTTCAAAACGATTTACGAATTATTAATAATATTTAGTTTAATTCACTTATATCATTGCACATGTTTTTTTAAGTTTATACGAATCATCAAAATCACGGTAAAAATTATATTCATGACATGCTGTAAACCCCGATTAGTTATTTCATTTAACCGTCTGAGCTTGACGGCTATAACAAATTAATGTATTATAACAAAAAAAATCTCCAAACACTTATTTTTATTACAACGTTTTTCTTAGCTCGTATTCTTATTTGTCCGGTGGTTCTTTGTCCGGTACAAATTTTTCAATCGATTTTTAACTAACTTCTCGACTAGCTAGACATTTGAAACTTTTAAAATATCATAACACGATGTCAATGCATTTTTGCCATCTTTAAGTAGAATTGAATTCATTTTCAGTTAATTCTGTTTTGTATGAAAAGTTATTTCGACACCATTATTGGTTGCTAAGCGGATGGTCCTAGCAACTAAATTATTAATATATACGTGCGTTACTATGGAAATCAATATGAATGTCATTTTGACATTTCAGTATTATTTCTATCAAGTACATTTTTTTTTTGATCATTCAAGCTAGTTATGTCAAGTTTATATGATTCAACAGAAAATTTAAAAACGTTGTATTTAAAAAGTTCTTTTTATCTTGAAATTATATAATTTATACACCTTAAAAATATTATTATATTTTTGGAAAGTTATCGAGCGGTGGTCCGGTTTGTATTTTTTTTCATTTCGAGCGCTGGTTTCAGCCTTGTTGTGACTTCTCCCTCGCCGTAAGAAAACCCAAACTTTTTGAAAACTGAGGAAATGAGACCGACCAAACTACCTCTATTACTGCTTTGTGCTACTGTGCTTTGATAGTTTTTCTTTAGATGTCACTATTAATTCTGCAAATAAAATTATAAAATAATACCAAATTCACAATTTGAATTTAGAATATTATGATATATTTAGAATCAAAAGTTTTTGTGTGCTATTTTAGTTTTGTTTATAAATTGGGATCACGTTTATTTGTTTGGCTTTAGACTGTGTAACTGTGCTTACTAACTAGAGGTCCAGTTTGAAAAGAGTTCGTAAACATATCGTCAACCCTTTT
The DNA here is from genome assembly GCF_057557595.1 of Rhyacophila brunnea. Lineage (NCBI taxonomy): Eukaryota > Metazoa > Arthropoda > Insecta > Trichoptera > Rhyacophilidae > Rhyacophila > Rhyacophila brunnea. The sequence continues at coordinate 7,589,019 of NW_028232816.1, read as the reverse complement.
CTACAAGTGGACGCTTTGTAAGAAAAATGCCTAAGGGTATATTTTACCCACATCGTCATAATATACGAGTAGACACATTGTATGAGTTAGGTATATAAAATAATTACAAGATATTAAAAAAAAATTATATGCTTACAACGTTTTAAAATTTTCTGTTGAATCATTTAAACTTGACTTGACTAGCTTAAACGATCAAAAAAAAAACTGTACTTTAAAAATTTTGTTGCTAGGACCCCAGACCCCTAACGACCAATAATAGTGGATTGGATTACGGATTTCTTCAGAAATAACTTTTCATACAAAACAGAATTAACTGAAAATTAATTCAATTCTACTTTAAGATGGCTAAAAGTATTAAAAAAATGCATTGGCATCGTGTTCTGATGTATTCTAAAAGGTTCAAATGTGTAGCTAGTCGAGAAGTTAGTTAAAAATCGATTGAAAGATTTGTACTGGATAAACAACCACCGGAAAAATAAGAATACGAGCTAATAAAAACATTCTAAAATGGTAATAGTTACCAAATATTTGTTGGCTGTATTCATATTTCGGTTAACTTTTGCACATATATTCAATTTTCAATCCAATCGTATTACTTCTGACCTTTTAATATTAAAAAATAATACTAATTATCAACTAAGCGTAGGTATTTGTTGGAATTTTAATTATAATTAATTTAATTTTTGTTCTTTAACATTTGAATAAGTTTTAATACCAAGGTTTTGTCTTTCAGCATTTTCAGTCATTATGAGCTCTTGTCAATGGTAAACATACAACTGACATGGCGTACACCGTACTGACATATTTTAACTCGTATCCGGAAATTTGTACGTAAACAGTTCACTGCAGTACACTTATTCGTGCGCCGCAGTACGTGCAACATGAGTTCGTGTAACATTTAATCAAATGACGAGTTCTTCGTTGAACATTTCATCGTGGAGTATAATTGTACGTATGCTACAACATGTGGAGATGTCTTTACTAGGCTAGGGTTAATCTAATTGGCATAGTACTATTTGAAAACTATCGCCGCATTTTGTAAGATACGTACAAATGTATTCCACGGTGAAATGTTCAACGAAGAACTCGTCATTTGATAAAATGTTATACAAACTCATGTTTCACGTACTGTGGCGCACAAATAAGTGTCCCATGATAAACTGCATACGTACAACTTACATGTAACCATTTTGACTAACCAACTAACATGGGAAGATTGGAATAACATATGGAAAAACCTGCACCAAACAATAGATCTACCCTGGCTAATGATTATGAATATAAATGTATGAAGATCTCTGAAAGTTGGTTCAATGCCCTTTCAACATATTAACTCCAGCCTTGACTATCAGTGTGATGAATTTATTATTTATATTATAAAAATAGAAAAGTATTTTTGTAGCTTCCTCGTTATAATTGTTTTTGACAAGAAACCCTTAGGGATTATAATGCTTTTCCACTTTCAATATGCTTCCTCTAAGCCATGAAGTGTTTAATTAATTGGGTACCTGAATAAATTACTAGGGTAATGAGATTATTTGTTTTTTTTCGTACTTTATAATTTTTCCATAAATATCAAATACGTCAATAAATTATAATTGAATTTGCAGGGTTATTTTTATTATTTAATAATTTCAATAATAAATACACTGCATTCTAAATAATCAAATAAATATAACATGTAATCTATGGAATTTTGTGATCCCCATCAGTTACTACAATACTTACATAATATGTATACTAATTTCATTTATAAACTTTTCCCTTCTTTGACGGTCTAGCGCCAATTTGGCCAAGCATTTTAAAATCTAAACATCTCAGTTTCAGCCGTCCAAGTTTTCCCTTGCCCTCAGGGGACTCGTGCAAAGTATACCTAGCTGGCAACTTTATCGGCATTCTCTGAACGCAGTTAGTCCAGATTTTCATATACCACGTGATCGTTTTTCCCACACACCAAGAAACACCACACGACAAGAAATCGGCGAAAACAGGAAGTCGCTGTAGTTGCATAAATATTCTCTTCTCAGTGAGGCACCTGTCTACATAATGTATCGACTCTCTCTTTAGATGCGACTCTTTTTATTCTTTGCAATAAACCAAAAGTTTACATGTAATAATTCTAACATCACTTCTGATCGTTTTATATATATATTTATTATAAAAAGCTTTAAAATAGGTAAATTGATAGATCCGTACATTACGAGAGATTAAAATGAAATCATACACTTGGGGGTGCGATTGGCTGCATTGGAGGAGATTGTTAGTTCGCAGTTTTAACACGTGGACAAGAAGCTCTTGTTCAACAATAACGAGTATTATTATACAGTTCATCACTCACCCTTAAAACATCATCTTCTTCAATAATCCCAAACATTCAGACTAGTCTCTAAAGTGTGGTACGCGTACCCCCTGGGGTACGGGAAAGGTTTGGTGGGGGGTACGCGCTGGCTGGGACATTGGCTGCGCCTGGGACAGCAAGCATTAATACGACATCAATACAACATCCTTGCTAGAATCCTTTTCGCATGCGGAAGAAGAGCAATAATTGTTGGAATTAGCTTCAGACAGATTCTTGAAAAATAAATATAAGGAGTGTACTTTAACATCATTCTAATAAGATTCATGTATATCGAGTTTTAACAGAGAAAGTCCTGAAATACATCTTCCCTTTTCCAACTTCATATCTATGTGAAGTTGCTTGTTTAGCATTTGTAGACATTAAGTTATAAAACGAACAGGTTTTTTGATATGGAACCGCATCCCAGTTTAAAATGAGCAACCGGGGAACAAAATTATGATGAGCTGTCACAACATAAATAATGTCATCCTTCTCATTGATTATAATGAATGTTATTTTTATAATATAACTTTATTTATTCTATTTATATTTTATTAAGTACTAGCTGAAGTACCCGGCTTCGCACAGGGTCACTTCGTGGTTATATTTATCTTAGATATTTGAAAAATAATAAGAGTTAATTTTTTTTTAATATTAAAATATCTGTATAATATAATATGGCAATATGAAAATAATTCTAATAGAAATAAAGGTCAAACATAAGAACACTAAATTAAAATCGAATCCAAAATATGAAAACGTTATTAATGTTATTAATATGTAGTAAAAAAAAAATCAAAATTGGATGGAACAAACAAACAACAAACTTTGTATTTTATATAATAATAATTTAGAAACCTTTGCAAGTGTGCGCACAACAACTGACAAAAGTTTCATCGCAATCGGATGAATGGTATAGGAACGCATACGAATATTAGAAGAAGATGGTTTTCTAAATCAGAAATCTTCGTGGGCATGCGCATAACAACTCACCAAAGTTTCATTGCAATCGGATTAATGGTATAGGAACGCATACGAATAGAAGAAGAAGAAGATGGTTGTACTAATTTAAAAACCTTCGCGGGCGTGCGCACAACAACTGGTCAAAATTTCATCACAATCGGATGAATGGCATAAGAACGCATACAAATAGAAGAAGAAAAGATGATTGTACTAATTCAGAAACCTTTGCGGGCAAGGGCACAACACTTGATCAAAATGTCATTGCAATCGGATGAATGGTATAGGAACGCATAAGAATAGAAGTAGAAGATGATTTTCTAATTCAGAAATCTTCGTGGGCATGCGCACGACAACTCACCAAAGTTTCATTGCAATCGGATGAATGATGTAGGTACGCATTCGAATAGAAGAAGAAGATGATGGTTTTACTAATTTAGAAACCTTTGCAGGCGTGCGCACGACAACTCACCAAAGTTTCATTGCAATCGGATGAATGGTATAGGAACGCATACGAATAGAAGAAGATGGTTGTACTAATTCAGAAACCTTCGCGGGCTTGCGCACAACAACTGGTCAAATTTTCATCGCAATTGGATGAATGGTATAAGAACGCATACGAATAGAATAAGATAGAATGAAGAAGAGGAAGAAGATGATGATTTTTCTAATTCAGAAACCTCATGGATGTGCATACAACCACTTACCAAAATTGCATTGCAATCGGATGAATGGTATAGGAACCAAGGAAGAAGAAGAGGATAGTTGTACTAATTCAAAAACCATTGCGGGTGTTACCACAATAACTGACGAAGGTTTCATCGCAATTGGATGAATGGTATAGGGACCATACGAATAAAAGAATATAGAATGAAGAAGAAGAAGATGGTTGTACTAATTCAGAAACCTTTGCGGGTGTTGGCACAATTATTGACGAAAATTTTATTGCAATCGGATGAATGGAATAGGAACGCATACGAATAGAAGAATATAGAATAGAAGAAAAAGAAGAAGAAGAAGATAGTTGTACTAATTCAAAAACCATTGCGGGTGTTACCACAACAACTGACGAAAGTTGTATTGCAATCGGATGAATGGTATAGGGACCATACGAATAAAAGAAGATAAAATGAAGAAGAAGAAGATGGTTGTACTATTTCAGAAACCTTTGCGGGTATTAACACAACAACTGACGAAGGTTTTATTGCAATCGGATGAATGGTATAGGGACCATACGAATAAAAGAAGATAACATGAAGAAGAAGAAGAAGAAGAAGATAGTTGTACTATTTCAGAAACCTTTGCGGGTGTTAACACAACAACTGACGAAGGTTTCATCGAAATCGGATGAATGGTATAGGAACCATACGAATAAAAGAAGATAGAATGAAGAAGAAGAAGAAGTGAGGATTTTTCTAATTTAGAAACCTTCATGGGTGTGCATACAACCACTTACCAAAATTTCATTGCAATCGGATGAATGGTATAGGAACGCATACGGGACAGACACACAGACAGACAGACATACAGACAGACAGACATTCATTTTTATATATTAGTATAGCCTATACTCTTCCCGCAAGTGCAAGCAATAAGTTTACAAAGTTTTATCGCAATCGGATGAACGGTATGGCTGCACATTAAATACGAACAAACAAACACACAAACACACAAATACACAAACACACAAATATTAATTTTTATATATTAGATACTTAAATGAATTTTATTTTTCATTTATTATTATTTCGTTTACATACTAAAAAAGGAAAAAATAATTATATTTTGATTGTTATTAAAGTATATGCAATATTTTTTTGACGAGGGGTACTCAGTTATATTCAATTATAGAAGGGGTACACAGATGTCGAAAGTTTGAGAAACACTGGACTAGAGCAATCTCCTCTAAAAGATATATATCTTCTTCTTACCTTATTACCACAGAACAGATAATAATTTCTGAGTTCCCTGCTTATTACCCTGAATGGTCATAATTCTGACACATATATCGGGAATGGGACAACTGGACTCCGGACAATTGGACGCAGCACTGTCGTAGACACGTATATAGAACGTAGACGATGTATTTTAATCTGTTTCTATGTACTACTCAGTAGTTTTAATTCATTTTACCCTTCTTCTTCTTCGATGGCGCTACAGCTCAAGTCGAGCCCTGGCCTCCTCCACCGCTGTCCTCCAGCCGGAACGGTCCTCCGCACGTCTTTTCCAGTTCCTGATTTTTAGTATCTGGTTGGCATCTTTTGTAACATTATCACCCCATCGTGTGCGTGGCTTTCCCACTGGCCTTTTCCCTCCTGGGTTTCCTTCGAGGATCTTCTTCGGTATCCGTGACTCAGGCATGCGCTGGACATGGCCTACCCAGTTTAGCCTCTGGAGTTACCATTTTACCCTCATTTTACCATTAACATAATGTATTCTTTATTGCGGATTGAAAATTACCATGCCTAAGGCTTTACATAAAATAAGAAACTCTTTTTTCGTTGGAACTCAAACATATGCACGATTAAATCATTATTTATGTCTGCATATTTACATTCTCACCAACTATTAAATCATAATATAATCATTTAAATATAAATAATAATATTAAATATTTTTAAAGTACCTATAAGTACCTAACGTCTATTTATTTTCGAATTCCGTGGCGTCCAGTTGTTCCGGCGCCAAATCGTCCTAAACCCCATATATCAATACTAAGTGATGGAAAATTTTACAGAAAACTGATTTTCTTTAGATTAATTTATTTTTCAGAAGCCTTAGAAACTAAGTATTTAGTAAATATATAGTGTAAATACTAAGTATTTACCACATAATAAATATTGCTTTATGTCACTTTCCACACGTGGTGAGCTTTATCAAATATGACTACCAAAATTTATGTAAAGTTAAAATAATGTAGTATACCTAAATACTTTGTGTTTGGGAAAAGAATCCATTCAATGCGGGAAATGGATGGTTGGGAAAATTCCAATTTATAATTATTAAGTACACATAAAAAATATCAACCTGACTGGTGCAAGAAAAATATATCAACTACTCAGTAGACCAGCGATTTCCAAACTGGGAGACGTGGAGTGTTGCAAAGGGAGCCGCGAAAAGTTAAACACAATTAATGTAGCCACAGGTTTGCAGTTCGCAAATGCATAGTTTATAAAACGGCCGCTAGTTATAAACCTAATAAAAAAACAGTCCTGTTAAAGGTTGTTTGCAACCTGTCTGAAAATATGGGTACTAATTTTATAATACCTCATTTCTATACTATTGTGAAGCGCGCTGGCTATCTAGTGAAAATGAAATAAAAGGGTCAAATCATAATGTTGAAATTTGAGACAAATTTGTTTAGGAACGATGATTTTGTTGTTAAACTTGCCTATTTGGTTGAAATAAAAAAAGAGTGAATAAATGTATGCATGGACTACTAATGCATTCACTGATTTAAAAAGACGAAGTGAAGGCATTCGTAAAAAATTGGAGCTTTGGAAATCAAAATTACAAAAAAAAATAAGTTTGCCATGTTTCCACTTTTAAATTTCTGTGTGAGATATATTGAAGCAAACAAAAATCTATTTACTGAGTTCTTGGTTAGTTTGCTAATGCACTTTTCATATTATTTTATTAACAGTGAAAAAAATTGCCTGCGGCGCTGCTTTATGTCGCAACTATTAAATATTTTTAATATGTGATTGTGCGTTGCAATTTGATGTGATACCTTTTTCATCTTTGTATTAGTACATTGTTGTCTATTTAAAAAGGTGTCAGTATTATTTAATTAGCCAAGATGAGATTTTTTTTTGAAAGGGAGGCATAGTGACATACAGTTTGGAAACCACTGAAGTAGACTGTGTCATGCGACAACGCAATTGTACTTAGGTATCTTGAATTTTGTAAAAAGTAAATAAACAAGACACATAGGTACTTAAGGTTCTACTGAATTTCTCTTAACTCTTAATAAATAAATAAAACGCAATCCTTAAAAATCGCTTCTGAAAATGTAGCATAAAAAATATTTACATAAAAAAAAATACAGAATTTTCTTCGAAATTATATTGAAAGATCTTTGCGAAAGAGAGATTATCTCGAAAATTTTCGATGAAATATCAGATTTTCTGCGACGCTAAAACGTGCGAAACAAATGCAATTATTTTTCGCGCTAAATATTTTTTTCAAATAGGTAAGTGCCTATTTACTTTGTTCATTTTTTCCTATTTTTTTTATTTATCGTGTAATCAGCCAGGATTTAAAAATTACTTTTACGAAAAGAGAGTTATAAATGTTTCAAGAATCAGAAGAAATCTATTTTTCGTCATTAGTAATTAAAACATAAATTAGCTTAATGGTAAATGAGTTGGCATATCACATCTACCATATTGCATCTATTTTTTTACAAATATGCTCAACAATAATTTATTATTCAAATTCAAAATTATTTATTTATATATAGTTAACTTTATTTATCCACCCAATATTAAGACATCCATGGTGGCCGTGCGGCTCAAGCGTTGGACTAAAACGCCGTGGGTCCCAGGTTCGAATCCTGGGTCTGGCAAGTACACATATTGTTTTTCAATTTGTGTGTGAGTCAGGGTGTGGACCTAATAGGTTGAGCAAGTGGCTGACATCCATTTCTCGTAAAAAACAAAATTTGTTAATACAAACCTCTACTCTGTGGAGGCCCATATGATCCTATTAGGATTGGACATGGTCGAATAATATAATAAATATAAACTTTAACCACCCCTAAATTAAATTGTTGTATGTGCCTCTGTTGGTGGTAATAATATTACATCTCAATCCAGTCTAACCTTGACTTTCTGTTTCCGAGCGTAGGATGTGAAGAACAAGTCAAAAGAATTATTACATCGCGATTATGGAAAAATCTTTCATAAAGATGTACACGGTGTTTTTCACAAATTGGACACAAAGGAAAACTTTACGTGCGCCTACAGGGTTATCAGTGGCGAAACGGGAAGGTAGGCAATGGGTAACCGAAAAAAAGTTGTTAATACTGTCATACTTACGACAGTAGTTAAGATAGCATTTTACTGATATAATTTTCGAAACATTAATTATGTAAAACAAATAGTTTACTAAGTATAAAACATACATAATAGAACAATATTATATAGATCTACTAATTATATTCAAACTAAACTTGACAAAAATAACATGTCAGACAGATCAGAAAGCAGAAAGATAAAACCGCCATATGTAGATTTTTAGTATCATAATATCAGTGACGTCCCGTGGGGGTAGGCAGATTAAGCGTCGCTTGGGGCGGCACTTATCCAAAGGGTGGCAAATCTAGGAGAATCATTATTTATGTATAGAAATAGCTACCTAAACTTAGTAATAACGGAAATATATTTCCATTAAAAAATTCAGCTCACTGGTTGGAAACAAAATGTATTAATTATTACTATAAAAGTTTTAAAAGGACTTTATTTTTTTTGTCGGGTTCGCGATGTCTTGTTGATTTCCGTTGTCCTTAGACGTCACGTCCTTAGTGAGCAGCAACGACACGTGTAGATTTGCAAATAATATTTGAATTGTAAAATATACTTACATTAGGTAGGTTATACATATTTAAAATACATATTTAAAATTTATCCAAATATGTTTGCTAGTTACTCATTTTGGAAGATGTCACGCGTATTTTTAAATGTACCTATCTGAAATCGTAGATTCGCAATATTGTCTATTGAAGCAGAAATGGCATTTAGGTGTATTAGATTAATTAGTGGTATTGTTAGTAATGTATTCATACAACACATTTCTTAGATATTGGAGTCATGAAAGGATGATAAAAAGTACTGTAAGTATAAAAAAGTGACGGCATTTTAGCACTGTTTAGGGGCGGCATTTTGTCTAGGGACGTTACTGCATAATATTTTTACTTTTTTTTGAAAACAAACATTTAATTTTTTTTAATACGCAGTAAACTTGTCAAAAGTCGCCTAGTTCACCGATACATTTTTATTAAATATTATTTGTGACGTCATATGCATGTTTGCTTAATTTTTTATGCATGCAGTAGGCTGCAATAATTGTGAGATTTACATGATGTTTGCACCGACCGCTTCGTTGTAACAACGTCTTTTTTGCGCTCTCAGCATTTTTAAAGAATACGTATTATCATTTGTTGGTATTAACAGTCAGTCAACAATGCCAACTAATGACAAATATGTTCAGTGTGAGGATGTGTCGGTTCCTGAGAGAACATTGCTTTTGGTGGAATTATTAATGAAAAAAGTGGAACAGCTGGAAGAAAAAATTAATAATTATTCGTGTTTGTGTCAGTGCGTACGTCTTCCCCCGCTACCGCCTGCCACTCCGCAGTTAAAACCGAAGCCACTAATTGCACCGACGCTAATCGGCGTAATCGACGTTAATGCAGCTGTTAATGAGCCCAAACCACTGACAGCTCAAAAACACTCAAAGACCCGTGCAACAACTATAATAACAAGATCACAAAAAATTGCCGGAGATTTGAAGGACACAACTCGTGCAAAGGAGACTTCAGCGGGAAAGCGAGATGTCACTCCCAAGGCCTCGACGTCTCAGAAATCTGATGGGACACCGGTATCAGCAAATGATGTGTCTCTTGGAAACTCCACTACCGGTGAAGAATGGTCAACGGTAGTGAAGAGGAAGAGGGCAGCCATTGCGATTCGTGGTAGCTTTGGTGGGGCGGTGAGGGGGGCGGAGGTGGTTAAAAATTACCACTTCTACCCCTTTCATCGCGACACCACAGTTGCGAACTTGAACGACTATATTAAAAAAATTACTAATTGTACTGCTGATTTCACAGTAGTTAAACTGAAGTCAAAAGGTGATTACGCTTCATTTAAGGTAGGGATCCCTACTAAGCTAAGTACGTTGGTTTTGAAGGCGGAAAATTGGCCCCGCCATTCATTTATTAAAGAATGGGTTGCCAGGATGGAAACACCACGGCTACCGAGTAGCTGACTTAATAATAACAATAAAAATAAGAATTGCCCTAAGCAATTATTATTCTACTACCAGAATGTTCGGGGCTTGAAAACAAAATCTGTCGATTTTTTGAGCAATGTTTTGGCTGATGACTATGACATCATAGGGTTAACTGAAACATGGCTCAATGATAGTGTTTTTAGTCGTGAATATTTTGGAAGTGAGTACTCAGTCTTTAGGAGGGATCGAGACTCCGGCGCAGGCCACAGGCAGGGTGGGGGTTGTCTTTTGGGGGTTAGAAGTATGGAAGGGTTACAGGCCGAACGTTTCCGTGCTTTGGAGACTCAAAATGAGGACCTTTGGGTGAAACTGACCTACGACGGAGACACTATTTACGTTTGCGTCATTTATTTTCCACCAGCAAGTGACTTGGAGGTGTATAAGTGTTTTATTGAGAGTATGCTATCTAATATCAACTTAATTGGAGATAGAAAGATTATTGTAATGGGAGATTTTAATCTAAACTCAGCACGTAGTGGTAAAAGAGTCAGCGATGACCTTGAATTTCTATCTTCTGTTTTTGGATTTTCTCAGCACAATGATGTCTCTAACTCTAGCAATGGACTTTTGGATAGGGTATTTAGCAATATCGACTTATCGCTTTCACGATGCATATCTCCTCTTGTACGCGAAGATGTGTATCATCCAACTTTAGTTTTTCTGCTCAGGTTTCGGTCGACTCGTCCGCTTCAGACTCCAATTCCCTCTTACAAAACCAACCAATTCGGCGGGTGGAGGTTTGAAGGCGGAAACTTCAAGCTACTTTACTCATTGATGAGTGAAGTGGACTGGAGTGAGTTGCTCGAGATTTGTGATGTGAATGAGGCGGTACAATGTTTTTACAATATTGTGTATAATATTTTTGATCAATGTTTTTCGAGGAAGTCGCCATGTCGTGGTGGAAGGCGATACCCGAGGTGGTTTTCTCGGGAGATTATTGGGGACATTAAGGTCAAGCATAAATATCATACAGTATGGAAGGCTGGGCATGATCAGACTGACTATATCATGTTTAGCATCTATCGTTCGAAAGTGAGACAAGCTGTTCGACGGGCCTATCGAACATATATGGAAACGGTAGGAGATTCCATTCGCGAAAATCCTAAATTGTTTTGGAATTACGTAAAATCGTTAAGAAGAGATGGTGGGTTTACTGATAGGATGAGTTGGAAAGGCGAAGAGGTGACCGGACATGGAGTGGCAGAAGCATTTGCTGGTCATTTCAAGTCTGTCTACGCAAGTAGTATTCCAAATCTGGATGTTGCCTCAACGTCAGGAAAACCGTCATGTGGTGCCCAATCCGTCGATATTTTTTCAATTAATGAGGGCTATGTACTTCAGTTTATTAAAAAACTGAAGAATACTCGCTCTTTGGGACCTGATTATGTTCCTACATTTTTTTTAAAGGGTTGTATTGACTTCGTTAAAGGCCCGCTTTCATATATATTTAATCTCGCAATGGAGACAGGTATCTTCCCGGAAACGTGGAAGATGTCGAAGGTTACTCCAATCCATAAGAGTGGTACAGAGTCATCAGTGGAGAATTACAGGCCGGTAGCTGTTCTCTCTGCACCAGCAAAAGTTCTTGAGATGATTATGCACAACATGATTTATCCAAAAATTGAGTCATTCATAATAAATGAACAGCATGGATTTAGAGCAGGCCGATCAACGGAAACTAACCTGATGGTATTTACCGATTATGTGTCATCGGCTCTGGATAGAGGCCACCAGGTTGACTGTTCTTACAATGACTTCTCGAAAGCATTTGACAAGGTCGATCATGACATCCTGATGGAAAAACTCCAACTTATTGGATTGTCGGATCGATTTTTGAAACTATTCGGGAGTTATTTTAGGAACCGTCAACAATACGTATCGTACGGCCTTTATCAGTCACAGACCTTTTACACATTTTCTGGTGTCCCCCAGGGCTCAAACTTAGGGCCGTTGCTGTTCACGATTTTTATAAATGACATAGCATTGGTAATAAAAAATGCTATGTTTTTGTTGTTCGCTGATGACTTGAAACTCTTTTTGGAAGTTGTCACCTTGGACGATTGTCGTCAGCTCCAACTTGATATAGATAATGTATTAAATTGGGGCAGGCGTAACAAACTAGAATTCAATATTGATAAATGCAATCTTTTATCGTTTACCAGAGCCTCAAAGGTGTTGTTTTTCCAATACTCGATGCATGGCAGAGTTCTGTCACGAATATCATCTGTAAGGGATCTTGGCATTACGTTTGAGAGTAAACTGACATTTATTAGCCATATAGTTACCATTTGTAACAAAGCGCTTAAAATGTTGGGCTTCGTCATGCGTACTTCCCGGGTCTTTTCAGATGTTACGGTATTAAAACTTTTATTTAATTCTTTAGTTCGAAGCAGACTTGAGAGTGGGTCTATTGTTTGGGCACCGCACCAGTTGAAGTATGGCCTTATGGTGGAGAGGGTACAGAAGAAATTCTTGAGACTCCTTTACTTGAGGTTGTATGGATACTATCCGTGGCTTTATCCAACTGACTTTCTCTTAGGCATGCTTACATACTGCAGTCTGCAATTTAGAAGAAATCTTTATTTAGCTACGTATTTTTTTCGACTTATACAAGGTATAAATGAGAACTCTGCCATTCTGGGCAGTGTTGACCTGTGTGTCCCTGATAACTATCTTAGAAATAGAGACCACCAGTTGTTTATTCTCCCAAGGTGCAGAACCAACCTGCCACTGGTAATGCCAATTGGGAGAGTGATAACTATGTTCAACGAAATTGCTTCGGGTGTTGATATATTCCACCTACGTGAGAATGAGTTTAGGTGGATGTTGTTTTATAAAATCTTAAAATAGGGTCTGCTTAGCTCATCCGGTGTACTTCCTTGTACCTATCTAATTCATCTACTGATATATCTCTTTTTTTATGTAATACTGTTATATTTATATATCTTTGTTTCTAAATGTCATGTTGTGAACGTCTTAAACTTATAATTTGTAATGTCCACAATATGTTAAAAAATAAATGAATTGAATTGAAATGAATTGAATTGAATTGAATTGAATGATTCTGAAAGATGTCGCTGCCTAATAAACTATTTTTTTACCAATAATAAATAAAGTATTTTCCCTACAAACTGCAAATGGAATCATTGCCTTGTATTATGTGAAAATATATAAAAAAAATATGATTTTAATATTATGAATAAATACTGTCAACCCTGAATAATATTATTATATACCTACCTAATATCCTGTCATTAATCCGTAAGAGAAAAAACCCCGCTCAATTTTTCGTCTTGAAGTTGGTGGCTCGTTATTATTTTTCATCCCCAAAGAAAATCTTGAGTGATACAAAACGAGAAACATTAAATAAAATATCTCTTATATTAGTCAAATGCCGTTCCTTCGCACAAAACTAATTGGAGTTGTAGGAAAATATACTTATGTTGTTTTATAAGTTTGAAGGACTATTATTTTTTAAAGATTTATAATAAATAAAAGGACCAACGCAAGATTCACCATTTTGAGGGAAATTTGTTTAAGGATTTTTATTTTTTTAAGTAAAAAAAATGTTGAAAACATTCAACATTTCAAAAGTAATAAGAAGCACTATACACCATCATAAAAATAATATTAAATATAACTTGAGAAGAAAAGGCCTTAGTGTTAGGGTGGTAGAGTTGATTTATTCTATTGACAACATCCGTAACTTTAAAAAGACCTTAATGCAGAAGTATGGAATTCAACAGGTAACCTTAATGACTGGATAAGATGAAAAGACTTTTAAATCAACTAACAATTGTCGGCAACCTATGGCATGCGTGCCACATGCCGTATCTATATATGCGCGTATCACAGCCTAGACTGCTAGATTGCATAGTCAAAGGGGTTGCGAGATGGTTTCTAGGTGGTCCTCAACTAATCCTTAATTCGATGAAAAGACATTACTATCACTGTTTTGAAAATTGTTTCCAAATGTAGTAAATGTAGAGATTTTACCCAGCTCTAAAACTGTCATGTAATTGTCTATGTTCATATTTGGAGCATAGACAGTGGTAAAGCGGAAATAAAAATGACAGTTGTCTAGAGACCAGTTCCTGTGTACAGGTTATAAGGACGCTCAGTGCTTTGTCAAATTATCAAGTTAAAACTTAGTGTTATAATATAACACCATGTTATTTGCCATGTAATAACAACAAGTTAATGTGCTCCATTATATAAACAATATAAAAAACCAACTCGTGTATCATTCAACACTGCCCGAACACATGTCATACATACGAGCTACCTTCAGATATTAAACAAATAAAGGGTGTAGTTTGAACAAAGCAAGTAACCACTACATCTCTTAAATAAACAAATCTATTAAAATTTAGTAATATGTATTATGATTAATCGTGTGATAAGTACCATTTTCTTTTTTTAAATTTGAGTTAACTACTTTTAGTGTGTTTATTCGTGTATGATAGATAATACAATACTTCTGAACCACTGAAAAATTCTATAAATTAATCTTGTCTAGCAAAACTGACGTCACGATAGCTATTATTTCTTATATATGCTTCCTTATTTATTGAATAGATTTATCGAATAGGAGGAATAAACGGAACTGGTTGAAGTCTTCATAAAGTAGTAGACCCACCTCCGATGATGATTATGAATTAATAATATAATCACTGTACATGCCAATTGGCGTAACCCTCAAATTGTTCAGGAAGCGAAAAAAACTGTGGGCATTGGATTTACTTATTATTTTATATAATATTTATTTATTATTTTATTACAAATTGAGAACTGTCTTTTATTGACAAACCAGTAGCTTGCATTTAGAGGGTTACACAATTTGGCAGGAATATTTGTTGTCAAGTTACAAATGGCTTAAAAATAGTTTTGAATTATTTTGATATGAAATATTTTTTGGGATTTGTGATACTTGGCCAATTCGTATAGTAGTATGCAATAAATTCATTACTGTCCTCCACCTGTACAGTGACGATATTTAGCCCTATTTTACCGTTCATAGATAATGGAAATCATACGATTATGATTTTTTCTTATCTTCTCGTATTCCGAGGATGGATTCATAGCCCGAAATGACTGTCAATGTAAATGTCTTAGTATTGTAGAATTAACTAAAACTTTTTTTACAAACCATTGATAAGTTACGTGGAAAAATTGTAACATGAAAGAAAATGTGATGATTGATTCACCTGCAAATATTCAAAAAATGATAATTTTTAATGGATTTTCTCATTTCATTAAAATGAATTTGTATGCTAATATTAATATGGCAGAAGTTTCCGATACATTAAAAACATATTTATATACTTAACACTTAAGTGTATGTGGGTTGCCGATTAGTGAACTTAACTTCCCGCGATATTTCGCGGTTTTCTGTTTTCCTTACATTTTTCGATGACAATAATATGTACTCTTGTCCTACTCGTAATTGCTCAAAATGTCCGAGTCCTTTTATGATCTAAAAACATTCTTGTTCTTTGACGAGGTTGTAAACATGGTTTAGAACTCATGTTTCCTCAGTATTTTTCTAAGAAATGCTAGTATAACGACCGCGATATCTAGAAAAGAATACACGATGACAACCCAAAAATTAAATATTTATTTTAACTATTTATAACTATTATTAATAAGTCATCCATCGAACGTTTTTCAATAGTCAGCCAACGTATTTTTCTGCTGCCTTTAACGTATTTTAAAATGGTTTAACCTTATATTATTTCATTTATAATACATATTAGATACTTACATTAAAATTACTTGGCGAATTACCCATAAAATTTTTAAGATTTTTTAAATAATAACTGTGTTTATTTAATTTTTTAGAAAAGTTATAAATTTTTAAATATAATCGTAAAGGGTTAAGTATCATCTCCAAGATATTTAAAAATAAAGTGCTCGTTTTTGTCACATTTGGAAGATACAAATTTCATTAACTGGTTCTATGTCTTCAGCGAGTTTTCTCGCTCTATGAGACCGTGATAGGCCGCACATATAAATTTCGCGAGGTATCTCGTCCGACTTTAAATTCAAATTACTAGCCACTGTCAATTGATTTGCATAATCTAAAAAATTAAACACACAGTGACATATGTTATTAATTATAAAATACAGCGATTTTAGTAAGTGTTTCGTTCTACATTCAACGTTGTGACGTTGAAAATCTGCGGCCTGTCAGATACTGCCATAGTAATATCGTGAGACATAAAACAGATCAATAAAATACCATAATGCCAATTAATGCCAATTATTGCCATTTTTTGGTGGAATGATATTGTATCAAATATTATATTATAAACCCACTTCATTTTGAATTAAATATTTAATTTTAGCACTGTTCCCACATTTGTAATCATCATTCCAAGACCAGATTTGCATAACCAGTGACATTTCACAGGTGGCGGGCGTGTAATAAGATAATGTTGATTTGGCGCACTGCACGGTGACGCTGCTGATGTTAATTTTAAAAATCCACGTACCTCAATATGGAATAATCGCCATGTATCTCATACTAAGCAGGTAGCTCAGCTGTCTAAATCCACGTTAAATAGCATACCTTAAAGTTCATATCCCGGGAGACTAAACTCTCTAAATATTTATTTATATTTATCACTTTTTTTATTGATTTTGGAGGTAATTGATATGTGATGAATAAATAAAAAATAAATAACTATCAAAATGAAATGTTTGTTATTTATTTAACTCCGTTAACTATCTCTATTGTCATCAATTGTCTATTAATCTGTAATTGCGTATGGATATTAAAATAATATTTTATGATTACTAAACCAAGGCGGAAACAAATTAAAATAATTTCTCTAAAAAATAACGACATGAATACTTATTTATTATTAATTAAATAAATTATTTCTTTGACCCACTTTTAAAAATTCGATACCTGCTGAATAATTAGAAATCCAACTCATTACAAAAGAATTTAAAAATAAACTTCAAGGATTTCCCGGAAATATTATACCTGTACGAGAAAGGCATAAAAATTGTGATCAAAAATATTCCAACGAGCCCCTTCCCTTTCGCCTCTTTGTGTTTGACGAAAGCACATCCGGAATTGGGATGGAAATGTGAATATTTACATACTTATGCTTCACATAGGGTACCTACCCATATATTTTATTTTTATATTTTGTAATATACACAATATGCTGCAAATCCTTTGTTCAGCTTTTTTCCATCAAATCAAAATTCAAAATACTTTGAAAATCCTTCAATCGCAGAAAAATATTATTATTATTTTTGTTTTTTTTTTTTAAATATAAGTATGATGATATTTGTATCACTACGCAGTGGAGAAGAGTGGAGGTAGGCTATTAAGATCCGAGATAAATAGTCTACAATAAACTTGCTCAGTCATACGTATATGTTTTCATTGAATGAAGTCTACAGTGTACAGATGGTGTTGATTTTTTTTTTTTCAAAATTCAATTAAACCCTGCGAAAACCAAGCTATAACTTATAATAGTCAAATAATACTCATCAATCTAGAAAATTATGCAATTAAATCATATATAACTTTGGATACATTATAGATAAAATAATATTTGTTTTCTATTATGCTTTAGTTTAGGTAAGGCTTAACAAATTTTAAAAAACTAACCAAAACGTGTAATCGTAATAGATTTTTGGGTTTCCACCGTGTGTATTTCTTCCTTCTTTCCTCGACGTTTCGGGCTCGTTGCAAAGGTCATTATCAAAATATGATCTGTTTTATGATGATGTGTTGTGTAGGTAGATATATGAATGTAAACGTTGCTCTAAGAATGTCAAAAGGAATCCCTACACTACACGTCATCATAAATCATATCATCTCTTGATAATGGCCTCTGCAATGAGCTAAAAACGTCGAGAAAAGAAGGAAGGAGAACACACGGTGGAAACCCATAAACCTATTACGATAAAAAACAGCTGTGTAAGCCTCAAACATTATAAACACGTGTACTATGTATTCTTAATTCAACGAAAACAAATAAGTATACATGAAAAAGTGTGCACTATTTTATCAAATCACCAATAACATAATAAAACTATTATGGTTTAGTTTAGGCAGGGTTTAATTGATTTTTAAAAACTAACCATCACCATCTGTAAATTGTAGTCTTAGTTCAATAAAAACGAATACGGATGACTAAAAAATTTAATGTGCACTATTTATGTCGGATCTTAACAGCCTACCTCCACCCTTCGCCACTGTCACTACGTGAACTAAATTATCATCGGTTATGATCGATCCATTACTTAATAGATTATTTCCGAAATTTTATAGGATTCACCTCATTTCAATATTTTGTATAATATTTTAAATAATCTCTCTGGGTCGAGTGTCCGTATATCTTCGACTTGATACAGAACTTAGCTGGTATGGACAGTATATGGATTCCTGGATAGTATTTACACCTCTTGTAGCTAAGGCGCAACGCCCACAATAGGCGGTGGACAAATTTTCAATCCCTGTTTCGATTAGTATTTCCTAGGTGGTGTCACAAATTACCTTCTTGGAAGTTTATATGATTACGTTTGACAGTAAACTGACGTTTAGTAGGCATATAGATACCATTTGTAAAAAGGCACTACAAAAATATTGGGCTTTGTCTTGAGTACTTCCCGGGTCTCTACCGATGTTATGTTATTAAAAATTCTCTATAAGTCCTTAGTTAGAAGCAAGCTTGAGATTGGGTCTATTGTCTGGGCCTCACATCAGTTGAAGTACGGTCTTATGGTGGAGAGGGTACAGAAGATTTTTTTGAGACTCCTTTACTTTTGACTGTATGGATATTATCCATATCTCTACCAGAATGAATTTCTCTAAGGTATGCTTACATACTATAACTTAAAGTTTAGAAGGGATCTTTATTTAGCTTATACATATTTTTCCGACTTATACGCGGCGTAAATGGAAACTCTGCCATTCATAGCCATTTTGACTTATGTGTCTCTAATAATTATCTTGGAAATCGGGGGCATCCGTTTTTTGCTAGAACTATCCTACGATTAGCAATGCCAATTAGGAGGGCAATAACTTGGTTTAATCAAATCATCTCGGATATTGATAGGTATATTCTATTTATATGAGGGTGAATTTAGGTGGACGTTCTTTTATAGATTTTTAAGATTGGGTCCATTAACCTAGTTCACTCTGTGTGCTTCCATGTAGGTACTTTTATTTTTATTATTTTATTATTTACTTATTACCCTGTAATTTAATTTCAACATTGTTAACACTTTGAATTTATAATTTTGTTACGTTCATTATAATATGTAAAATAAGTAAATAAATAAATTTGAATTGATTTTTATTCGAATATTTACTACACGCATCAGAAATAAAGTTGTTCGATTACCAACAACTACACTTTTCATTTTAAGGTTGCTATTTTTTTTAAATTTATAATATACGGGAATATAGGTAAATAGTTTTATATTTTAATATACTAATATTGTACTCAGTGCGAAGGCTTAACGAGATCTTATGCTTATTATAATTTTCAGTGTATGGGGCGAGTCTATCAATCATACAAAGTATGGCGGAGAACGGTTTTTATTTTCGTATTGAACTTTTAATAATATTCAAGCAAATTTAAACATAAAAAGCAAAACCAACCCCGTAGGTATCGACACTTATTACCGATCCCACCAAGTAAGGTACCATGTCCTCATACATGCGTGACTTGCCTTCTTGGAATGTGACTTGCTAACACAATATATAATATAAAATAAAACTTAAGGCTATACCTCAGCTGAGGCATGGTCTAAAAAGATCGTGACTAGGCAATGCGCGGATTGTGCAAATGACGCGTGCCGAACGAAATATAATTTGTCATAAAAATTCAACATGCGTCCTTTTTATGTTATGTTTATTGTTATATTAGTAATAATAATTATGACATGTTTTCATTTTCAAGTACATGCGGGACGTTTTTTAGTCATCAAACAAATTGACATGCAAACAGTTCGACTATCACTCTCCGAATGGCATCGCGGCCGAAATTTCGTTCCACATACAATTGAAAATTATTTGCCGTTTCACTTATGTACGCTCTTAATATACTATTACCACAGAACAGATAATAAATAGAATTCCGATAGGCTATATAGCAATACAGTAAAGTTTGATACAGGGTTTTGAATGTGTGAGTGTTCTGCCAAAATGAACCACGCATATTATAGACGTGTAATACACCATTATTAAATGAGCGTCAATGCATAAACCGAGAGCCGTTGTCAATATTCGACGCATGACCGTATTCTTCCTTACTCGAGATCGGTTACCTGCTTCTCCTTACCCGTTAGGTGATGTTAGGTTCCCTGACTATTTCACTAAATTGCAAAATATTGATAATAAAAACGTTACAAGCCAGTTTCAGCCTAATTTCAGAAAATGGTTTTAATTTAGTACATCAAGTCATTAGATAAAATATGCCAATTATTTTACGTTAAATTCCTTATCGATTATTACAGAGATTTAACCACTTGCTAATATATGCAAGCGAAATATGGACGATAGATATCTCGGAATGTTTACTCATTAAATAATACCTCTTGAAGAATTCCAGTGAAAACTCACTAAGTTCAATTATTTTGATTACAAAACAAACAATGGGGCAATTTTGAAATTGTGGTCTGATATGGAGAGATCAGGTTTTTTTCCCAAGTGGGTATAATTTACTTTTTCTGCGTACTTCAGTCCGTTTCAGTTCACTAATTAATTAATATTTCAAAGCTACAATATCATGCTCCGTTCGTTTCCATACAAACCAGGAAGAGACGGGCTTATATTTTTTTAAGTGGAAAAAATACTTGGTTGATTTTAACTAATATTGAAAATGTTGCAATTTTTTTTAAGAAATAATCGATGGGTATACCACGAGTATGTCAGATAATATTATATTGCAGTGGCGAAGACTCTCTACTAGGCGATTATTTAAAGCCTACCTCATTAATAAAACTATTTTTAATTGCATATTGACATATAATTTATAAATAATCACTTAATTATCTAATTTCTCAACGACAAATGTCGTATATGTAGGAATGTATTTTACCACCACCATCTTTAGATTAATAAA
The DNA here is from genome assembly GCF_057557595.1 of Rhyacophila brunnea. Taxonomy (NCBI): domain Eukaryota; kingdom Metazoa; phylum Arthropoda; class Insecta; order Trichoptera; family Rhyacophilidae; genus Rhyacophila; species Rhyacophila brunnea. The sequence goes on along the minus strand of NW_028232816.1, from coordinate 7,567,614 downwards.
GCCCGATCATAACTTTTTGCACAAGCAACGAGTGATCCACTTCCATACTATTTATTAATAATGACAGGCAATGACAGGTCATCCATAGAGAACGGTAGGGGCGGAAAGGTAGGACCAGTCGTGAAATGTATCGGCTTTCCTCTTCAGTCGGCCAGTCGGCAATGATTATACACATTACAAATTAATCTGCAAAGGTTTAAAACAATTTACCACAGCGCGCCATCTGTTTTGACGGAAATAAATGTCGGATTATTTGTCAAGGAATGCTGATATTATTTCGTATGAATTTTACGTCACGTAACCTCAGTCAGTCTATCGAATTGTATGAAATATGGTAGGCTCCTATAGCAGAACCTAAAACCTTCGCGCATAATAGTGTTTTCACGACTACTGCACTTTGTCCAAAATAATTAATAATAAGTTAATTTAAAAAAATAATACTTTTTAGTGCGTTTAATAGCATATTAATAAATATAAGTACATAGATTGTTTTTAAAAATAAAAATAAATTTTATCTAATGATTTTTGATGTGTATAATGTTTTGAAAAATACGTAATTTCAACTCATTGCTCAATTTTATGTCGTCATTGAGTTTTTGAATTATATCTTAATAGAATTATACCTTTTTATTTATAGCAAATCAAGCTTTAATATTGGGACCATACCTAAAATAAAATTTGATATAAATAAAAAGGATTTCAAGTTATACACATTTATATTTTTATAAAAATCGATGTTTTTTTAAATAAATATTAAAAAAATTAAAACGAGGAATTAGTCAAAAATTGAAAATTTAATAAACTAAATTTTAATAATAAATATGACCATAAATATAATGTAATAAATACATGTGACATAAATATGTAACAAATTCACATTTTTTGACAATTGTAAGTTTATCTTTGACTTAAAAAAAATCTCTTTAATGTTTTCAGATACATATTTATTAATTAATACAGTTGACATTGTAAATTATCAAAAAAATGTCTTTAATAGCAAGCTTCTTATTTTTCCGCTAGGTGCCTCTGTTGGTATAAATAAGGATTGATATGATGATGATGTTTGATGAAGGAGGATAAGGTTGGTATAAGGACAGTGCAAATTTTATATTGTTGCTATAATAGCTGCCCGTACCTCTATTTATTATTTCATGTCAGTTTTAATATAACATGTTATTGTGGCTTTATTATTTTGTTAGTTTAATGTATATTGCGGACAAACACAGTATGCGAGGAACGATTATTTAATTTGGAGATTATTCGTGAACTGCTTGATTGAAAGGTTTGATATCGACTAATCAGTATATCTAATACAATGTAATATGATAAGTTCGAGTGATGAGTACTTAATTATCAACTGATATCGTTACTTCTACATATTTTATTTTTATATATTTCACTATATAATCTCTTAATTATTAAGCAGCACAAATTTTATATCGTTGCCTGTATTTGTAGCGCACCATCTCACACGATACATTCAAGTACCTATAATAAAATATACCTTTTTGGTAAAACTTTATATTGGAATTTAAAATTGACTATTAATATTCGTAAAGTACTCCTGGCGTTATATGCGGCAGCTTGTCCAGGGACGTTACTGCTTAAAGGTTAATTCTGTGTGAATGACCCATATGGCATTTTGAGTATAATCCCTATATTCAACCCGATTTGGACTCGAGACTTTCTTTATACTGAAACATCAAACGTCTCAAAATAATATCCTTGTATTGACAGCTCGTCCTGGGTGAAGTTGTAACAGCGTAATTACTTACTATATTGACTTGCCGGCAAGTTGATTGATCCAGTAATCAATACGGCAAGCGGAGATTAATTACTATTGGCATATTCAGAAAGGTTCGCTTCATAAAAGTTTATGTCGCAAATTTATCGGGTAGTAATTCTCAACAAGAATCCCGCGAGCCGTGCCAGGGCTTCCGTGAGACATCTTGCAAAAAAGTACTCCTTGATACCTGGGGCTGAGAAGCAGAAGGCGGTAAGTCACAAAAGTGAAATTGTTCAGGGGAGCAGTTTTAAAATTACTTTGAATGGTAAAATATAACAAATGAGACAGACAATGATGGTTTTTTTTATTTCAGTATAAAAAACATAATGTTCTTATTTTTTTAAAATGTTATATATCAAAATTACTGTATCTTTTAATATAAACTAGCATTAAATGCGAAATAAGAAGTGGACTTACTTCACTCTGGTACTGAAAATGTTGCCAGCTAAATGAAAAACTTTAATAGTACAATGAAGTAAGTCCAACAATTTTCATAATATACTCACTAACTTACTCATAGACATGTTTACAGTTTAACTTTCTTCTTTAAGCACTACGGTGCATGGTTGCAGCATCAGTCCCGTGCGGCTCCGTCTCGGGACGGAATGAACACTTAAAATCACTTCTTTCAGACACGTTTAAAGCGTCATAGAAAGCGGCCGTGCATATCCACGGTTGTGCATATATGACGGGTGGTGGTGGGCACTTTAACGTAGTTCAGGAAAAAATCATTATGTGCGGGAATTACTTTTTCCTGAACATAAATCTTTAATAAGTACTGATAATGAATTCTTCCCCAGTTTTTTCCCGTTATGATAGCTATCGTCACAGTGACTTTTTCCAGCAAGAGATATCGTAAAAATTAGTGGATATAATGAAAAAACTCATTTTGGCCAAAAGTGCACATAATGAGTTTTACCTTTAAACCAGCGATATATTGTAGTCGATATGATTGTCACAATTTAGAAGCGTAATGCGATAAGTCACTCTGCTGCATTCTGCTTCTACAGGGTAGAGGACTTACTGCACAGATTTATGATTTATCTTTAAAAGTACAACATTTTTGGACTTGTTGCAATCTGCTTCTCGTATATATTAGTATCATTTAAAATTGACACCAAAACATCATTTTCGAAAAAAGTGGACTTACCGCCATCTGCTTTTGAGCCCCAGATATTATGGTATTTGAGTATACAAAGTTTAAATATACACGAACAATAATTATTACAGTAACAATGAATGAAGCAATTGAGTTGTTCCTATCAACAACTGTCACCGCCTACTATCCGACAAGAAGATCTAGGCAATAACCGAAAGTCGCTGTAGTCGAAGTGCAATTAACTAAATAGGAGGGGCTTGTTAGTTTACAGTTTTACCACGTGGACAACTCGTCGATAACCGAAAGTCGCTGCAGTCGAAGTGCGGTTAAAAACAAGAGGGGTTTATTATTTCACAGTTTAACACGTTGACAAGAAGATCTTGTCTGACCGTACTATTGCAGAGTTCCTTTTCTTTTTGTCAAAACATTTTAAATGTGCATTATTTACAGTAACGTTATATCAAAGTAATGATTAAATAATATTGTACTAATATTAATGTTTGTTTTTCAAAACTATGAATTCAATTATTATTTAGTCACCAGTAACACTTGGTGCAGGTAAAGCAACCATGCATTGCTTAGTGACAACACATTTTTATGGAGGGTCAAAATTAAGGAAGTAGGTAATACAAATGAACTTTAAAGAGTAGATTCCATGAAAATGACATTTTTGTCACCTGTGGTTCAAGCAATGTACCTATTAGTCAGTGTGTACGATTTTTTCACGTGAACATATCCATCTAACATAGATACGCAGATAAGTTTAATAACATATAAACTATTTCTTTTATTCATCGAATAATTCACAAGATTAGGGAATGTAACATTCTATATAATATTGAACATACATCATTTGAAGACATCTCCTGCATATCCCCACTAGAAAAAAACTTAAAAAAAATCAATCAAAACAGGGAACAAAAATCAAAACAGGGAATCCTAATTCAATACAACGATTTTAGCTTGTAGTTTTTACATGAAATCATTATTGAATTTCGATACAATGTTGGCTATCGGGTTTGGTATCTTACTTTCTGTTTTTTAATTGTTTTGTGTTTAATTAATGAATAGTTTATAAATACAAAGTAAACGTCCTAATCGGTTAAGATCTCATTTAGTTAAGCGCACAAAATGATTGCTATAACACAGTTATATAAGTCTGTTTTCCGTCATCGATCTGACCGGTTTAAACTTAATACTTTCCGCCAATAGAACTGCTATGTTTGTACATTCATAAAATTTTGGTTTTGATATGTTTGTTTATTCAAGAGTTACAAGCGATTCTCACCATTACCAAGTCTACACCTACCGACACAATATAAAAACCTTCTTCTTCTTTGGCCATATCCGCCCCTTAATGTTTGTTTGAGCATATGGACACCACGCGGCGCCTTCAAGAATCCCTGTCGCTCGCCAGTTTTCTTCCTTCGTTCCAGGTAAAACCAGCATCCCGTAGCTCCGCCGTATACACTCTGTAGATTGTATTTAGCGGCCTTCCAGGTCACCGGAATCCGGTCGGCTTGAAGAACAGGCAAGCCAGGTTAAAGTTCTCTTCTGGCATCCGCAGCACGTGGCCGAGCCAGGTCCAACGTCGCCTCTTCACTTTCAGCGTGATGAGAGGCTGCTTGGTGTGTTCTTTTATTTCCTCGTTGCTCCTAAAGTCATACCACTGCACACCCAGTATTCGTCGCAAACATCTGTTTTCGAAGCTCAGTATACGGTTGCTCTGAGCCTTCGTAAGGTGCCATCATTCGCTACCGTAAAGCAGCACCGTCAGAATGCAAGCGTCGAATAGGCGGAATTTGGTTTTGACCGAGTACAATCGTGAGTCCCAGACATTTCGCATCGAGTTGAATGTTGCTCCAGCCATTTCCATTCGGATAGCGAGCTCTTTCTGCAAAATGCCATCTCCCGTGATATAAAAACCTACTCTACACAATATAAAAATCTAGTCCTACGTCAAAAAAGGTTGGGACTCACTTAGCTAGATAAATGACATGGGATATTATTATATATACATAAACCCTAGTATTAAGAGTATATAAGTAATAAAATGAAGCTTATACTTAATGGAAGTAGCATTAATTTAGTCGAGGAAGATTGATAGGGGTACTTAGGATAAACGAACAATAGAAATTTTTAAATGAAATGACTATCATTACTTGGATTCCACCATTTTATTTTAGAAATTTAATAGTGACATATATTGATATGTCCGTTTATGACGTCGCAGGTCTCGAGTAGAAATTCAAATTTATTTATTCACATATACTTAAACCATGTTTTTATTATTGTTTATTATAAATGTAACATTATTTTATTTAACCGGTTTTTAATTAGAGTAATTGTAATAGTGTCAAAATACAAAAGTCGATTGCAAAAAGTAACGCAATTTAGAAAGCGCTCCCGAGAGTATTGTAAAACATTAGTTAACTTACAATTATATAGGATATGTATAGCTTATTCATCCACTCATAATGCTCATCCTGGCGTTGGTGGAATACTAGGGGCGGCTGGTTATATGAAAGTATGGTGAGGCAGGCTGGTAATCAATTTGCGGCAAAACTTCCTAGTTAACATTATTATATTATATGGGTACGTTATGATGACATTCAAAAGGCCAAAGTAAATCTTTCGTGATGCCCTGCATTTTTTTTTTATCGCGTAGCTATTTCTCGAAAGTTGACGGTTATTGTTGACCTGCTTCATTCAGTTGTATGAGAAAGCCGATACCTTGCCCCTCTTTTTATTGAATACCTCTATGGTGAAATATAATATCAACATCCAAAGCGATTCAGTTATTTCCCTCCCAATTGGCATCACCAATGACATGTTAGTTTTGCTTCATTGGGAGAACAAACAACTGATGCTTCCGATTTCTGAGATAGGCACACAGGTAAATACTCTCAGGAATGGTAGAGTTTTCATGTACTTACATCGTGTATAAGTTCGAAAAAATAGGTGGCCAAATATATAATATATCTAATAGCGTTTAGACTAATACAGTATGTAAGCATACCTAAGAGAAAGTCAGTTGAATAAGGCCACGGTTAATATCCGTACAACCTCAAGTATAGGAGTCGCAAAAAATTTGGAACTCGCTCCACCTTAAGGTCGTTTTTCAACTTATACGGGAAACACACAATCGACCCAGTCTCAAGTCGGCTTCTAACTAGGGAATTATAAATATATTTAATAATGTAACATCTGAAAAGCCCCGGAAATTACATTATACGAAGGCTAACATTTGAAGCGCATTTGTACAAATGATAGGTCAATAAATGACATTTTACAGTAAAACGTAATGCCAAGATCTCTTACAGACTGTATCCGCGAAAGTATGTATAGCATTGAGACTCAACCAAACAAAGGATCCTAGATCTCAGTCCATACACAGAACTAAAAAAAATGAAAAAAGCCGACACAATATTGCTCTTGCCGTTGGTTCTGGTCTTAGCTAGGGTCAGGAGAGAAAATTTTGAATGAAGAATTAAAAAAGCAATCGATATAGTCAAAAATACTGACATGATTTTTTAACGTACCCAAATATGTTTAACTGCGCCACTGAATCAAAATAAACTTTATCATTAAACATCTCCAAACGACTGATAGACCTAGATACGACGACTCGTTTCATCATTGTGAATTTGCTATAAAACAAAATCTAGATGCAGCATTAAAGCTTGCTTTTATTTCACTGTGTACTCTATTTGATTGCTACTTGAAAGTGTGTTGTTTTACCTAATGAGGTAGACACGTTATACAATGTAATATTATTTTCGCCGGGTGAAACTGAATACTTATCTTTATTATAAGAAGTATTTTATGTTGTTTTTTTTAAATTTTATTTTTAAGTTTTTTTAGTGATATTGCTTGAAACGGGACCCTAGACATTTTCCTCCCTTTATTTATACGGAGGCTTGAAAGAGGCGGATTTAAATTATCAATACGCTGTTACGAATAACGATATCGACTATAGAAAGGAAAAGGACGTAATCCTCAGTTTTTTCAAAATAGCTTTTATTGCATAATAACATTCTACACAACTATATACACATTGTGTCCAAAAGATGTATGCTATGACGTATGTGTGTATTTATGTAAATGGCGATGTATTATCTAAATTTACCTAGAAATTAAAAAAAGAAGGAAGTGACGTGAGAAAAAAGACAAACCATAATTTTTGTTGGTTTTTTTTTAAATTAATATCAAATTAGGGAAATAAATATCAAATTACACACCTGATCTATGCCTTCAATGGATTCCATCGCACATGGGTATTGAGGGAAATGAAAGGGCAGATGATCTGGCAAAGGAAGCTGGCCATTCAGGGGTACCATATCAGTGGATACCAGAAAACCTGGACTGGAATGAGGCTATAAAGAAAATGTGCCAAAGTATGTGGATACATTTTCACCATAGGGCATCATTAGAAAAGGGAAAATGGAGTAAGTCTATTCTTCCATCACCACGAGAGTTGCCCTGGTTTGTAGAGTCTTCTTTGACGAGGAATGAGCTTAAGTTAATACTGAGGCTAAGAACAGGGCACACAATGGGCAAAAGATTTGATGTCCTCACGAGAAGAAGCAAATCGCAGCTCTGCGATGAATGTCATGTTTTAGAGGACATTGTACATATAGCTCTACAATGCCCTAAATATGAACTTCACAGAGTACAGCTGCGAATTTCGGATATCTATGAGAATGTCGACGAATTGAAGGGTGTCCTGGCGGTGGGTAAGACGGAAGAGCTAGGCAAAGTTGTAAAGTTATTTAACGGAATAGGAGTGAGGACCTGATCGACGGATCCCCTTCTACAAGATGAGGCGATATGACAGCGAGTCGCAGTCAAAGCCTCGGTAAAATCACAAAAAAAAATCAAATTATTAATTATCATGCACTTCAAGGCTATATCTATTTTGTATTTTTACTATGACGAATTGAAGGGTGCCCTGGCGGTGGGTAAGACGGAAGAGCTAGGCAAAATTGTAAAGTTATTTAACAGAATAGGAGTGAGGACCTGATCGACGGATCCCCTTCTACAAGAGAAGAGGCGATATAACAGCGAGTCGCAGTCAAAGCCTCGGTAAAATCACAAAAAAAAATCAAATTATTAATTATCATGCACTTCAAGGCTATATCTATTTTGTATTTTTACTTTGAGCAGAAACCATAATAAAAACGTTTTTGTGCCTCCTGTAAAATTTTATTCGTGTGGATTACGCCCTTTTTCCTTTCCAAAGTCAATATGTATTTTAGTTCAAGAATATACCTAGACCTAACACGACATAAAAATCAAGTAAAATAAATAAAATACTGGGTAATATGAATAAAAACGTATATTGAAGTATACCTTGTGAACATACCCCCATTGTTAAAAACCCACTTAACCTAAACTCACTCCAACGTGATTGAACATAGTCAATGCCCTTCCAATTGCATGAAGGTAAAAATTCGAATGATCCATTCAAGGTTTAAGTGATAAGTGTTCTTCGTAAGAAATTGTCGGTAGGTAAATTTAATGTATATTACAATACTTAAAGCGAGTTTGCAAAATAAATAAAATTTAATATTAGATTTTTGCGATGAACTCCGTTTATTGTGCTGTCAAATGTTGGTTCTGGCTTGTTTTCAAAAAACGTAGGTACCAGCATGTCCTTTTAATTTAAGACTAAAATATTATGCCGACGACGTTGAAAAAATGTTTTTTAACTCACTCAATACAGTAGCTAGCAAGTAAATTCGCGCATTCGCATGTATAGGTAGACGTTACGCAATTCCATTATGCGATATCAAGCATCGGGAATTTATAGCAATATGACCTTTGTTGTAATGGCGTTAGAGCAGTGTTTCTAATGTCAATGTTCATTTGAGCGAACCCGTTCGAACCGAACCATTCGGCAGACCCAACAAAAAGCATCAGGAATTTATAGCAATATCACCTTTATTGCAATGGCGTTAGAACAGATTATGCCATTCGGCAGACCCGACAATAAAGTGAGTGTCATTTTCTTTTCCAGATGATTCGTCCATACTAATGTCATTGGATGGAACCTAATCATACACCCACGGTGGCCGCGCGGCTTAAGCGTTGGACTATCACGCCGTGGGTCTCAGGTTCGAATCCTGGGTCTGGCAAGTACACATATTGTTTTTCAATTTGTGTCTGTCAGGGTATGGACCTAATAGGTTGAGCAAGTAGGTGACATCCATTTCTCGTAAAAAACAAAATCTGTTAATACAAACCTCTACTCTGTGGAGGCCCATATAATCCTATTAGGATCGGACATTGTCGAAAAAAAAATCATATATTAGTAAACATCAATGGCGAAGGGTGGAAGTGGGCTGTTAATATTTGATATAAATAGTGCACACTAAACTTTGTCAGCCGTACGTATAATTTTTCATCGAACCGATGCTACAATGTGAAGATAGTATTTGTTAGTTGTATTCAATAATTCAATTAAAGCCAGCCTATTCCAAGCCATAGTAGATACAAGTAAAAAAATATTCGTTTATCTAAAAACTATGCCATTAAACCATACCATGAATTTAACTAACTTTAGAAAACTAACCAACACTATCTGTAATAACTATCCTTAATTCAACGAAGACTAAAAAGTGTGCTCTATTTTTTTAATTTGAATTTTAAAAACTAACCGACACAGTCTGCAAATTGTATTCTTACTTCAATGAAAACAAATAAATATAACTGTCAAATTTTAATGTGCACTACTTATGTCGAATCTTAAGAGCCTACCTCCACCCTTCATGTAAACATACATAATTATGAATACCTCAAAAACATACATAAGATATGGACTCGTATCCATCGGATTTCTGCCAAGAACGATCAACTGAAGTTGCTTCCTATATCCCATTATAAATGGGAAAATTTTCACTCTGCTGTGAGAGATCTAGATGACTGTGAAGAGTGGGGAGTTCTCGTCACGTAAAACAATCAGTACTTCTCAAACTGGGGGGCAAAAAAGATCACAAAAACATGATCTGATACAAATCAGTCAAAATCTCGAGGTCTAATTTTCACAAATCTTCAATCACAATACTTTATCCGATGTAGTCTTGCAGAATTTTGGATAAGGCGAAAACAAGAATATCCGTAAATCACAAATACAGTATTGTTAATCATGATTCCTTTTGTGATAATACACATAATATGTGAAACAGCATTTTCATCATTACTGGTAATAAAAAATAAACACAGGTTTTGTTTTTTTTTATTTTTTGCTTTACAAGCAAGTGAATGAAATGTTCTATTATTTTAAATAAAAATGTACCTCTAATAATAATTAATGGTAAATAAAGTACTGTTGGTCACGAAAGATTAAAAATGGATTTTTTTCTGATTTCGGGGGCCGTGGTATGAAAAAGCTTGAGAAGCACTGGCGTAGAAGATTGGTGCATTAAGCATTTTTAAGTTGATCTCTTCAATATGTAATAATATAACAACAGAGAGATTAAATATTTCAGTTCAAAGTTCATTCATTGTTCACTACCATTGCGTTAAAACTTCCATATTAGAATACTTTCAATAGTTAATCGAGCAGTTCATCCAACTGAATAATGCATAACTCTTAAAGAGCTCGAATCTTCAGTACCTAACGAACATCATTGCATTATACATTAGACGTTTTATGTTGAAGTATATTTTATTTTATCTATTAAGACTGAATTTATTTTCAAAAAAGCTTTTTATAAAAATAACTGAAAACTTATTAAGCTTAGGCTGAAATACATAAAATGTCAACGTTACGTTGAATCGAAATACATTAGAAGCCATGCATTTATTTATATTGGACGACAGCTACAATTTTATTTATTGGCAAAGTAACATCATATTCTGCAATCAAAATGAATTATTATATCTGATTACGCGATAAATATTATTAAAATTATTTTAACTTACATCCAATGGTAAAAGTACGACAAATTCACACTGTAACATTGAATATATATGTTTTTTAGAACTATTAATAACCATGTCCTTACTTTTTCGTACAAGGTCGTTGTTAATAATTTTGAACAATCACAAACACCCAGGCTTTGAGAACAATACATAAATATTGTGTCCTCACCGGGGATCGAACCCAGAACTCTCGGGTGGAAGGCCAACGCCTTACGCACTGCACAACGAGAGCCGCCGATATTGAATAATTATAAACGAATGGTAAATATAGATTAATGATTACTTTATCGATAAATAGATTGCGTATTATTGAATAAATTAACGCATGGCGAATACAGTATATCCAACATTTTCGTTCGTACTTAATAATATATATTTTAGCATGGCGTTAAGATAGCGTCTGTATACATAAATATGTTTCAAGATTATGTTTACTATAATATAATTAATACGTATTAATACGTTTGCGTATATAATCTATCCCCAAAATAATGTTACTTTGTCGGAAACAAATAAAGAACAATGATTTGAGTTAGCCCATCTCCACCCGTCATTTATATGCAGCCACGATTCATGCACGGCCGGCATCTGATACGCTATAATAATATGATACGTGTTGAATTAAAAGATTTTAGTGCCACACTACTTCCTTGTCACGAAACGAAGCTACACGAGACCGATGTAGTAGCAACCATGCACATTTTTATTAGTGCTCAAACAAAGAGTTTAGGAAATAAAATAAGAATCTTGACTCGCTTTCCCACCACGTATCCTTAGTGATATGAAGTGTCCTCTGTCCCCATATATGGAAACCAAAACAGATGAGTCAGGAGTTGAAAGTGATGAATCTAAGGAGGAATCGGAATTATTCCTGCCTTCATATTTTATAATGCCTCAAAGTTGGTCTTGGTTGATATCAAGTCGGCGTGGCCAATTAAGCCCGTGTGTGGACGGACCCTGGCAAACAGCTCCACTCAGTCGAGTCCTATCAGCAGACAGTCTCAGAGGATTTTCTATCAAACGAAACCCGTGTAGCTTGACTGCAAAGTCACCATTGGATGAAGGAGGTCAAGGAACTGTCTAACCAAATGTGTTGTTATTAATTATTGTCTTATCTAAAGCCTGCAATATATCGAGTACTATCTTGTAGATGTAGACTAACATACTGATAGTTGTCAATAGTATTTATTTTATTAAATGTTAAAATGTGACAGCTCTCAAGCACTAAATACTAATTACCTGATAAGTAATTAATGATATTCTATGCATCTCAGACTAACGACATGTTTATAAAGGTTACATGTAAATTGTACGTAAAACATTTCACCGTGGCACAGTTCGCCGTGAGCTTTTTTATCGGAAAGAGATGACCATATTATTATGCTCTACGCTCTTCAATTTTATTAGATTTAATATGAACATTATTTCAATATTCATAGCTGATTTTGGCAAAAATTATGAATTCAAGAATGAAAACCTAACCTAAACTCACCTAACAAATCTGTACAGACTATTTTCAAAATTTGTTTGCTGCTGGCTTCCTAGTGTAAAGTGTAAACCAACAAGAACCGTGTTTTATTTAGACATGAATTTTATGTCAGCACTATACGACACAAAGATTTTAGATGGTCTTATACGGCCATATATTTCCGATACAACATTTCACGGAGAAGTGTGATACGGCGAACTACTTAAGTACAGTTTCTGGACACGGTTTATAGAGGTAAACGTTGTGTCCTCACCGGGAATCGAGCCCAGAACTTTCGGGTGGAAGGCAAGCGCATTACGCACTGCACCGCGAGAACCGCCAAGACCTTGATATTACATTTTTTTCTCCGCGAACGGAAAATATTCCTGTCAAATTGCCATAATAACGCTTCAATTATTTCTAAGGGAATCGAAAAACAAAATATTTTTTATAAACATTTGGGTATTATTACGAAAAAGGTAGGTATATGATTACCGCTTTCATTTGTTTTAATATTTCGACCGTTTTATTTCGATTGATATAGCTTTTACAAAACCTTTGAAAACGAATATTTGAAAAATAATTTTACTTAGGTAAGTATTCACGAAAACTTTATTGTGTATGTCGTTCAAATTCATATTTTATAGTATTTATTTGTTACGCTAAAGCATGTCAAAATTTGTAACTCTGTGTTTTAAGCTTTTGAGTGAAGCTTTCGCTAAATATATTGCGAATGTTGTTACCTGCTAATTGGGTTAAATTAATCTGCAAACCAGTAGAAAATTAGAACTACACCACTGACTGCCTAGAAGTGACATACAAGAAACACTATACCTAAGTTTATTTAATATTTTTAGAGGTATACTATTTTAAATGGCATTTATTTTGTCACTTCACAAAGGAATTAATATGTTTGTGTGTTAACACTGTAGCCTCTGAGGTACGGAATGTTTACTGGTTCGGAAGAAAAGAGTAACAACTTATCTAGCTACTATCATTTTCCGTTACACTTAACTCATTAGTTAACTGAAGTGTTAATACATTACAGCCTAATTATTCATCACGTAAGACACTTACAAAATGTTTTCATAAAGTTATTTATTATCATCATACTTATACGAGCTTTAGGTGGCTTCTTTCCCATTTTCAATGTCATTGTATATAATTATTAAATAGTGTGGTTGCGCTTTTCATAGTGGACTGTAATTTAGTGACGGAATTATTGTGATGGTGGATCTAGATGCTGGGGGGGTTATTTTAGGATGCCAGGCACTAACCTTATTGCTGTTGAGGCTGGCTCAGTGGTATTGTTTGTTGGGTTACCCGGTGCGCGCCACTTGACGGTACACTTTTGATGAATGAAAAGAGCCGGTATCACGGCTTTTCATGTATTCAAACGAATCGCGTGGACGACGGTCACACTATATCAAGCTGACCCGGCCGTGGTCTACGAATAACTTCTGAATCAATCTATATAATCGAGTTAATCATTAAGCGACGGTATAGCTTTAACAAGCCTAGGCGCATCCGCTGTGAGATAACTGAATGTAACTTGTCTTATTTAATTACATATCCGGGAATTTGAGGTAGATGGAAAGATGCGACCATAATTGGCCCAACCATAGGATTATCAATAATTAATAAGATATATATATATTTAATTTAACTCTGAAAAAGTTAATTGTGCTGAGCTGTATGGCATGTTGCACCATTTTGTTGTAAGCACATATTGTCCAGATTAAATCAAATCTAATTCATGCCAGAAAAAATCAGTACAAATCATATTTCTGCAGTATTCTCTATTGATAGTAAATCCATTGTCATTTGAAATACAATTTGCTATTCCGATTCCTGTGAGCTTTCTACCAAGCCAATTATTAAATCTGTTATCTATTGGTTTGTTTTTTTCCTGAATTTCTCTTGGGCTAGCTTAGTTTTTTTTTTATGATTTTACCAAGGCTTTGACTGCGACTGTCATATCGCCTCTTCTCATTTAGGAGAGGTTCCGCTGGTCAGGCCCTCACTCCAATTCTGTTGAAGAACTTTACAATTCCACCAAGCTCTTCCGTCCTAACCACCACCAAATTTTCAATTTGTCGAGATTCTCAAATATATCCGCAATTCTCAGCTGTACTCTGTGTCATATTTAGGACATTGTACTGCTATATGAACAATGTCCTCTAAAACACCACATTCATCGAAGAGCTGCGTATCGCTTCTTCCCATTAGTACATCAAATCTTTAACCCATTGTTCTCAGTTTCAGCTAATTTCTCTTTAAAGGAGACTCCACAAACAAGGGCACCGAACGTGGGGATGGTAGAATGGACTTACCCATTTTCCCCTTTTAGAGTAGGTACATAATATTAATATAGCAACGTATTTTTTCGACATCATGCATAACGAATCTGCTATTTATGACGCCAATTGGAAGAGCAATAGCTGTGCTCAACCAAATTACTTTGATTATCATATATCCAACTGACGTGAGGTAAGTTCAGGTGAACATAAATTCTTAGAATACTTTCTTGGTGTACCTACTTCATTGCTATAAGATTTTCTTTACTATGTATTTTGTTTTATTTATTTGTTTTCAAATATGCATAATTTTTGCAATGTATTTCATCTAGTGAAATTGAAATTATAATGACATTTTTTAATCTTAAAAATACGTATCATATTTTTCTAGGCAGTATCTTGACTCAAAATTAATTATATCCATCAGAGGCGTTCTAGAAAAATCTTTTATAAAAACCTTTTTCGCATAATATAGGTACAATATGTAATTGAAAAAATATTGTTAAGCGTAGCTCCACGATGAAATCTACTTAATCCCGAGATTGGTGTAGGCACATAAGCCCCTTATAAGCCTTTTTATATGAAAATGAAAATGCAAAGTTGATATTCCTGGTTCAAGTGCTTCGTAGATAAGTTTGAAAGCTCTACACCGTATCTACTTAGGTCACTGTACCGAAGTGAAAATCATACATTCAATCCCTCTAGTTCGCAGAAGGCAAAATTATTATCATGTAAAGTGAACCTACGTACGTATTATGGTTATATACAAATTGTACGTAAAACATTTCACCGTGGCACAGTTCGCCGTGAACTTTCTTATCAGAAAGAGATGATGATGAGAGAGTAGCGAAATGTGACTATCTATATACCTGTCACTGTAGAAAAGGGCGTATATACCTACGTCGGTACGACTCAATTCTCTATCTCGCTGTCACCGTTGCCAGGCGGTTACGTCATGTAGATTGTACGTAAAACGTTTCGCCGTGCACAGTTCGCCGTGAGCTTTCATATCGGAAAGAGATGACCATATACTGTACGGTCTCCAATTTTATTAGATTCAATATGAACATTAATTCAATTTTCATAGCTGATTTTGGCAAAATTCATAAATTCAAGAATGAAAAACTAACCTAGCCTAACAAATAGTCCAGTATAAGTATCAACTACTTTTTAAATTTGTTTGCTGCGCGACCCAAAGATGTTGGACGGTCTTTAATATACGCCATACGGCCATATATTTCCGATAAAATATTTCACGATGGAGTGTGAATCAAATAATTATGAACCTTGGTCATATCCATAAAATGTGTCCTCTCACCTCTGCCTGCCACAAGCTCTTCCCGGTCTGGTAGTTCTCCAAAATCCATCATCTACATACCCACTAGTAAGATATATTTTAACACTATCAACACAGCTCCGAATGATAGAGAAAAATATTTTCTTCTGGGTATGAAGTCATATTGGGGTAGCCGGAAACGAGGAAGCTGATAAATACACTAAACAAGCTACTACTACACAACTAACATAAGGCCGGTTTCAGGCGGGACACCGGTGTCGCGCTCGTATATAATAAGGAGGCCTTTGTATTCGAATAAAAGGGTCTTTGTATTATGTTTATGAACGCCCCGAGCTAATGAGTTAAAGCGTGTATGGTACACTTTTCCGTCGGCCGCTACTTTCTAAAGCCGCCGATACACAATATGTTTTTATGACCGCAGCCAGTTTTATGTTCTAATTTATATCGCAAAATTATGCGTTGACTCATTATCTCTGGGCGTTCATAAACATAATACAAAGGCCCCTTTATTCAAATACAAAGGCCTCCTTATTATATACGAGCGCGACACCGGTGTCCCGTCTGAAACGGGGGTAAGCCTTTTAACTTACACACACTTACTAATATATAAAAAAAGTTACGAATACCTCGCTGGATCAATGAAATAATCAAATTTAGCGTAAGTACAAAGCATCTAGAAAGGAAATGGGACGACTGGGACCAGGAAAATTGGACGCCGCACTGTCGAATGAAATAAATAGAAGCTCGATACGATTTTATACGGAAGGTAGATGAGGAATTTTAATCTGTTTCTATTTACTACTTAGTAGTTTTAATTCATTGTGCTCTTAACCTATAGTTTTTTTGAACATACATAATTTTGAAAAACACTTTCTGAGAAAATATATTATAACCAATAGAAAAAATCTTTTTTGAAAAAAGTAAGCCACCCCGGTAGGAAATCGAACCCTGCATCTACCGGGTTTACGCCCCATCCGCGCATTACCTCTATGCTATGCGGTGACATACTAATTGCGACAAATTTTAACTATTGGCCACTTTTAAAAGCTTACTTAATTTTATTATTATTTATTTAATTAGCTACTTTGGCAATCGATGCAGAAAGTTTCAGAAAGATTCAGAAAGTGTTTTTCAAAATTATGTATGTTCAATAATTAGAATGGTACATTCTTAAATCTTGTGAATTATTCGTTGACAAAAAGAAATAGTTAATTATAGTTTTTTTTATTGTAGATTGAGAATTATAATGCCTTTATATAAATATAAAAAAACTCTCTTATCGTTGATATGCACAATTAAATCATTATTTACGTGTGCATATTTAAATTTCACCTCATATAATAATATAAATAATAATATTTATTATATATTTTTAAGTACCTACCTATAATTCACGAACGTCTATTTATTTTTAAAATTTCAAATCAGTTGTCCCGGCGCCGAATCGTCCTAGACCCTCCAGTGGGTCTATTCTATACTTATCGACCGCTAAAGTGACAAAGTGATAAATATTATCAAACTCAGGGTAGGTTTGTATCAAAGTATTAGCACTTATTGTAACAATTACAAACATCTTATTGTAAGTGTTACAATAAGTGCTAATACTTTGACACAGTCAAACCTACCCTAAGTTGGATAATATTTATCTCTTTAGCGGTCGATAAGTATAGAATAGACCCACAGAAACCACAAAAATAACGTACGAAGAATATTTATTATTTCCAATATTTACATCTGTATTATAATATACATTTAAATATTGTCAGTCAAACACACCGTGCAATCAATATTGGTACTTGTGGACGTTGTATACCAAAACTATTGTCGGAGGTTTCGTGTTTCAATCTTACCACGTTCTGAAGATATTTAATTGTATGTTTCAAATTTTTTGATGAATCAAAAAGTTTTTGATTGTTACTTATCCATTCGCTCAATTCTTGCTAAAAGGGATGAAATACGAATCGACAGGTGAAGCAATTACGTCACATCCACATTACTACATCTATTACCTTTATAATGTCATTAAATCTCTACCAGTAAATCTAATATACTAAATTAATCTATAAAGCCAAAAAGCCTCAAACATCAAGTAACCAATTCATCAAAGTGTAATTATTTATATTCTGATGACGTCATGAGAGCTTTGAATTTCAGAGCTTTCGTGACGTCATCGGTACGTTTAATCAATTTAGGATAATATGCTAAACGGGTATTTTACACGTGGATATGTCTAATGTAATATCCGTCAAAGCCTTATGAAGTAGGCGTCCGTATCTTTTTATTTACATTACTACCACCTGAATGGGCAACTGTAGCAGAGTCTCTCAAACTTTGGTCTCATCATCGGTGCTTGATTAAAATTGATTCAACTATCTTTCTAATAATATTTATCAACATACATAATTTTGAAAAACACTTTCTGAGAGAATATATTATAACCAATAGAAAAAATCTTTTTTTTTTTAAAGTAAGCCACCCTGCATCTCCCGGGTTTACGCCCCATCCGTGCATTACCACTATGCTACGCAGTGACATACTAATTTAACTATTTGTCAATTTTAATACCTACTCATCAGCGCTCTTCCAAATCAAGCTACTTTGCCAATCGATTTTTGTTTCTTAAATCAAAGTAGATACCTATTACTTCGATTACTAACCGACATCGTGGATTTCTCCAATATAAACAAAACACTTTCTGAGAGAATATATTATAACCAATAGAAAAAATCTTTTTAGGTATTAAAATTGACCAACAGTTACAATTTGTCGCAATAAGTATGTCCTGCGTAGCATAGTGGTAATGCACGGATGGGGCGTAAACCCCGGAGATGCAAGGTTCGATTCCCCGCCGGGGTGGCTTACTTTTTTCAAAAAAAAGCTTTTTTCTATTGGTTATAATATATTCTCTCAGAAAGTGTTTTTCAAAAGTATGTATTTTCAATAATTAGAATGATACATTCTTAAATCTTGTGAATTATTCGTTGAATAAAAGAAATAGTTAATTATATCTATCAACGTTCATTTTTGATCACACTTTCCATTATATTATGATGCTATGATATTTTGTGACGAATTTTGGACTTACTTCCTTTGTTCACGCGATTTGACGTTACTATGGCTAAATATGTTGTAGATACTTGAACAATTATATTATCTCAAACGTATCAACAAGCTAAGAATAATTAGGGTTGTTACAATAAATCAAAATCGAATATCGTCATAACTTAAAATAAACTATTAGCATTAGGGCGTTATGAGTTTGAGAAACACTTAACTATATTATTATGTAAAACTTGATAGAATTACTGTGTTTTTGGCTGAGTAATAAGAAATCATTGAAGTGTATTTCAATTCATTTGATTGAAGTTATCTACTTACTCGTATTGGAAATTCATTATGTATTATTTTATTACTATCTGCAAGTATCTGGTATACAACCAGCACATTATGATCGACAGAGACGAAATATAAAAACACTTTGTTATGATCTTCAAGTGGTACTCACTACACCTAGTGGTGATATTTCCCATTTTTACTATAAAATAAAACTATAATAACACCAGAACGTTGGAGCGGACCCTTTTTTGACTTGCTCCGCTCCAGCTTCGCTCCGGGACCTAATACTTGCTCCAGGGTCTGCTCCGCTCCAGGTAAAAAGGGTTTTATAAGGATACAAATATTTTAAAAAAAAATGAGTATCTAGTTTTAAAATCGTCATTTTCATTATTAATTATATTAAACAAAACGACAGCAAATCGTCTTTGATTATTTGCATATTCCGGCAGTGTTGCCATATTTCAAATAATTCCAGAGTTGTGATGTGATGTTTGTTATTATCGATAGGACTTATAACTACGTTAAAACACATAAAATCATACAATTTATTACATAATAACATGCCAAGGATGTATTCTTCTTCTTCCACCCTGTCACGTCCCAACATTGGGGAATAGGGCAAGCACAAGTTGGCGCCACTTCCCTCGGTCGCCAACTCCTGCGCCTCCCGCCATGTCAGACCTGCAGCTTTTGTAGCACCGCTGCAGGGTGAGGGAGGGCCGGCCACGGCGACGGAACCCTTGAGGCTGTGCGACAAGGGTACGAAGTGCCGCACTCTTTGGCGGCATCCGGAATACGTGTCCCAGCCATGTAAATCGTCTCTTCGTGATAACTTCAATCACCGAAGGCTGTTGTATCTGCTGACGAACTCGGGTGTTTGTAACGCGGTCGTACCAATGTACCCCTAAGATTCGGCGGAGACATCGATTCTCAAAGCTCAAAAGCCGAGACTCTTTAAGCTTAGTAAGATGCCATGTCTCACAACCATACAGGAGCACAGGTAGTACGCACGCGTTAAACAAACGACATTTGGTCCTCACAGAATACAGCCTTGACCAAGGATGTAGGTATAAAATAATATGTTTGTTTTAATTAAAATTCGTTTTTACTTATTATGAATAATTTAATAAAGGTATCCTTTGTTATAATACTAGGGATTTTTGCTCGAAGATTGTTTTAGGAGTTTCAGTTCTCTGGAATCAAGCAAAATTCGTAGGTGTTTATTTTGTGAGTTTACGGGAAGTTTCGTGGAAACGGGTGGAAGTGAAAACCCAAGAATAGATAATAGTACAAAAACCTGTGGGGAAGTATTAATCCGGAGTGAATCATCTTCAGCTGACGATGATAAATAAAAGACGACAATAAACAATTTTCACGTCAATAACACTAATCCTTTAAAGACTTGTTTATCGACAATGTAAAAAAATATTTTTCTATCTCACAAATAGACTTTACGGGGTGGCAGATTACGCCCTTCTATATTTGGAATTCATTTTTATCCAACATTATCTAGATAATATTTTTAACCAGATTGTTAAGTAACCGGTTACTTGTGCGAATTTGAATGATTTTCGGTTAATCGATTGCAATCGTACGAACTATAAAATAAATATAACTCTCGGATATGCATTTTTCATGTTACATGGGTGGGATTAATATTTAGTGGACTGCGGGAAGGAATTTGGAGTTTGGTGGAGAACAGTTGAAGCAGGTATATAAATAGTACAGTGGGTCTATTCTATACTAAGACTTGTCTTAACGACCGCTAAAGTGATAAAGTGATAAGTATTATCAAACTTACGGTATGTTTTTATCAAAAAATTAGCACTTATTGTAACAATTACAATAAGTTGGTTGTACTGTTGCAATAAGTGCTATATTTTACCAGCAACTCTCTTGCTACTGTTAAAATATAGTGAAAGTACGTTCACAAAACGCTAGCCGAAAAGACAAAATAAGTTGTATATGTATGTGCATATGGAAAATATAAAACATAAGTAGCCCATAATAAGCTTATTCTCACATAGAGACGATGAAGGTGGAGTCCCATGACTGACGTATTTTAAAAAAATATCTATAATTGACTGTGCAATCGTAGAGCAAGTTCTATAAGTGCACCAGTGAATAATTTGCAAAGTGACCCCATGACTAATATATTTGGGAAGTCATCATCAGCCTGAATCTATCCACTGGTGGACGAAGACCTCTCCAAGCTGATTCCACTTCTCTCCTTCTCCTGTTCATTGTGTTGCCACGTACATACTTCCGCAGAACTTTATCATTTCATCGATCCAGTGGCCTCTACGTCTACCTTGCGGATGTTTTGTACCTCTTGGATACCACTGGATGTGTAATATACTGTATAAATTATTTGCCGTTCTTGTATAACTGACAACCAACAAAAAAATATTTGTGAAATACACTAGTCTTATGATTCCGATTTACGAAGAATTAGGCGATTTATTAACAACTAAGCTCAATTTATTGTCGATGACTCCAATAGCTAAGAGAAGAATTTAGGCGAAGAAAAATTTATTGTGCTGACCAAAAAATATTTCGAATTAATAGATAAACCAGGTCTTAAATTTAATGTAAGGTACTCGATTAACCGATTATTTAAAGTATGAGTAACTTGACATGCCTACAAGTATCATTGTCACAGCTTCTAAAAAATGATGAGTTTTATACTTGGCATTGAATTATTTTTAACATTCCTAGAATGGGCGTAGAACTAAATCAGCGAGAAATAGTCATATTTAGGTCGTAATACAAGTAGATGAATAATAATTATCAGTGACGTTTTGTAGGGTAGGCAGATTGAGCGACGCTTGGGGGCGGCAGTTACTCGAAGGGCGGATAATTGAGGAGAATCATTCGGTATATATAGAAATAGGTAGTACCTAAACCTAGTAGTAACGGAAATAATATGTTATATATATATATTATGTTTCCATTGCAAAAATCAGCTCACTGGTTGGAAACAAAATATATTAATTAACATAAAAGGTTTAACAGGACTGTAATTTTTTGTCGGGTTTGCGATGTCTAGTTTACGTCCGCTGTCCTTAGACGACATGTTATTGATGGCCAGCAATGACACGTGCAGATTTGCGAATTATATTTAAATTATAAGTACCTAGGTACATACTTACCTAATTAATTAATCCAAATATTTTTTCCCAGTCACTCAAGTCAGTCAGTCAAAGTTGTCGGGTGTGTTTTTGAATATATCTGAAACCGTGGACTCGCAATATTGTCTATTGAAGTAGAGATGGCATCTAAATTATATTAAGTGGCATAGGTACTCGTATGTTTTGTTAGTAATGTATCCATACAACAAATTTATTAGATATTGGAGTCATGAAAGGATGATAAAAATACTGTAAGTATACAAAAATGGGGTGGCATTTTGGCGCTGCCTAGGGGCAGCATTTTATCTAGGGACATCATTGATAATTATGACCGTTAGCTCAAATATTAGATGCCAAACTAATGCTACCGAAATCGGTGACTTTCTCCATAGACATGTCGATATTATCGATGCTAAGTTAGCCCCAACCAAAATGTTCTAACGGGAATAAAAATACATAACACGTCACGTGTTTATCTCACTGTCACTAAGGCGTTTTAGTATGAATAATCTCATACTAAAAGGCCATCCATAGACAAAAACTGTATACGGATTAGAACCGTGTGCCACGGTAAACTTGTGATTTATGTTCATAAAAAAATATTTTCACTACGTTTGTAAGTCTAAGTGTATCAGTGGCGAAGGGTGGAGTTAGGCTGTTAAGATTTGCACATAAATAGTGGTCACTAAATTTTGTCAGTCATTCATATTTGTTTTCATAGAATTAATATTACAATAATTTACGAATGGCGTTAGTTAGTTTTTAAGATTCAATTAAACCCTGCAAAAACTAAGCCATAATAGATAAGAGTTAAAAAATACTCACCTATCTGTAATATAATATATTACAGATAGGTGAGTATTTTTAAATTTAAATTTAGATTTAAAAAAATGAACCAACAATATGTGTAATATGTATTCTTAATCCAACGAAAACAAATACGTATGATTGAAAAAGTGTACACAATTTTGTCGTATCGCCCAAAGTATACCAAAACTATTATGTCTTGATTAGGCAGGGTTTAATTGATTTTTAAAACTAACCGACACTACCTATAAATTATAGTCTTAGTTAAAAAAAAAAAAATACGTATGACTAACAAAGTTTAATGTGCACTATTTATGGCGGATGTTAATAGTTTACCTCCACCCTTCGCTACTGAAGTGTATGCTATAAACGGATACGATCAGATTCTTATAATATACTTTGTGAAAATATATTTCTATTAACAGAAATCATAAGTTTAGTATGACACACGGTTCAAAACCGTATACGGTTTCATTTGATGGCATCTAAGTTGCTGAATTCGGCTGCGTAAGTAAGGCATCTAACTTTTGAACTTACACCCCTAATGGTAACTATGCATTACGCTCCAATAGCTAAGACCCACCAAATCTTATAGTAGTGTCAATCGTTTTTCATATATGTGTATACACTACAACCGGCCATGACGTTAATCAATAGTGTAGTTAGTAATATAAGTAAAACACCCAGATTTTGATGAAATCATATAAGTACTAAATATAATTATAGTGACCTTACCGAAAATCGAACCCAGAGCCCCTGGATAAAAGACCAGCGTCTGACGCACTGTGCTACAAAGGCCGTATGAGGTTATGTTGGGTTAGGTGTTAAATAATATTAGTGGAACCGTTTTCGTTTCCTCGTGACTTTTTGTCATTAGTAAATATAATTCAAATACAGTCAAAATTATCACACTGACAATATTTGTATAAATAATTGTTACTTTTACATTGCATTATGAATTCATTTATGATCTGAAATATTCTCTTTATTAATAGTAATATATAATTTATTCTTCAGTATTTTCAAACTTATTTTAGGAAAGCTCCTATTCCGCAATATGCTTTATATTCTATTAAGATTGTATTTTTACCAGAGTTTTAAAAAATATCAGAGTCTCCTGTGAGTTTTCCGGGAATTGCAATTTCCATTTTTTATTTGGCGAAAATTTCCCGTCTACCGGAGGATAAATACAATTTTCACCTTTAATAATTTCACAGAATTTCCAAAATCAATAGCGACTTTTAATTTTCCAACGTTACTTTTTAACGAACAGAGGCGCATCTTTTTACAAACACAAAATTACATTAAACTTTTAATGTGTTAACTCTAAAAAATATTTATAGAAATAGAATATTGTTTATTCAGAAAAAAAACACAGTGTAAATACAACGTCACAAGTTACAATATACAGTAATTAAAGGTCTAAGTGCTTAGTTTCACCTTATGTTTTTTTTTTCACTGACTATGTTTAGGCGGGGCAAGTGGAAACTAGGTACACGGCGCCTACAAGAATCCCTGTTGCTCACCACTCTTCTTACCAGCTATGTAGCTGAACTATATAAATACCAGTAGCGAAGGGTAGAGGTAGGCTGTTAAGATCCGCCATAAATAGTGGACATTAAACTTTGTTAGGCAAACGTTTTTGTTTTTATTAAACAAAGACTACAATTTACAGATGGAGTTTGTTAGTGTTTAAGCATCAATTAAACTCTGCCTAAACCAAACCGTAATAGTTTTTATATATTTTGGGTGATACACCAAATTATGCACACTTTTTCATTCATATTTTTCATTGGATTAAGAATAGGTACATATTACACATATTGTTGGTTGATTTTTTAAATTCATTAAACTCTGCCTAAACCAAACCATAAAAGAAAAAAATACTATTCTATCTATAAAATAATCAAAGTTATATATGATTTAATTGCATAATTTTAGATATTTTATAGATAGCCGAGTATTTTTTAACTATTATCTATTATGGCTTCGTTTCTCAGGGTTTAATTTATTTTTAAAAACTAACCAACACCATCTGTAAATTGTAGTCTTATTTCAATGAAAACAAATAAGTATTCCTGATAAAGTTTAGTGTGCTCTATTTATGGCGGATCTTAACAGCCTACCTCCACCCTTTGCCACTGATACTTACTAACGATATTTAGCCAATTTCGAGAACCCTGGAATCCATTTGGCCTTAAAAAAGGCAAACCTGGTTTAGATTCTCGGCATCAATAGCACGTGGCCAAGATAGGTCCAGCGTCGCCTTAAGTGTGACGTGAGGCTGTACGGTCCTTTCTTTCACCTAATAGTTTATAATATTATTACTATCGACCGAAGGTACTTGATGGAATTTGAATTTAATGGATTTAAGTTTTGTACTGTTCCGTTTGAGTCTATAATAGTATACAAAAAAGTAGGTATCATGTAAGAATATTATTGAATATTAATTGCTTAACTAATAACTTCGAAAGACTGATATCATAGATAATATCGCCTCTGTTCTGGCAGAACACACTAACTGGAGAATACTAGTTTTGAGTAATTTGACTTTGAAGTTGTTAAAATGTTTGAAATGATCTATCATGTGAGTTTATTAAGTAATCGTAAAAAGGATGACTTTTAAATAAAGACTTTATTTATTAAGAAGGTTTCCAGACGGTAAAGTTTGAAATAAGGAACATTTTGGTATAACTAACTCAATATGTCATTTTTTCGAATTAGTGACTTCTGCCAGAACAGTGACGAATTTATATCTCATCATTTAACTCCATTAATTCCCAATACGTTACCATTGTTCCCAGAATGGACGATTTTATATCTCTTGAGTATAGTATTTTTATTGTTTATATTAATTACTAATGATATATTATTAGGTTTTGACGATTTATTATACGCCTATCGAGTGTTTTAATATTGATAAGGTAGGGGGTTTTTTACAAACACTTCAACTATTCATAATTTGTTAGTTATATTTTTTATTGTAATCCTTGACTTAATAGGTATGTGATGGGGTTTAAGCGTCGGCATATAACGTCGTAGGTCCCATGTTTGAATCTTGGGTCTGGCAAGTACCTACACATATTTTTTTTCAATCTGTGTGTGAGTCAGAGTATGGACCTAATAGGTTGAGCAAGTGGCTGACATATATTATTTGTAAAAACAAAATCTGTTAATACAAACCTCCAGTCTGTGGAGGCCCATATGATCTTATTATGATCGAACAGAACAGTGACAAAACAAAACATGACAAAACAGAAAATGACAAAACAGAACAACGATAAGGATTCAGGAAAAATATAAATTTAATATTTAAATTGTCCTATCTCTATTATGTTGAAAGGTTTTAATAGCACAGATTTTCAATATGCCATAATAAATCAAATTATATACCTAATTTCTGCATTACTAATCGCTAGAAAGCCTCAAATAAACGGAACTTTGCCGGCAAGCTTCGGATATTATCACATCTTAATCAATATAATATGTTTAAAATGAATGGGTGACTAGGTACAACAAAATAATGACCTAACCTAACCTAACCTAAATAGATTCCACAAAAATTAATGTTTAATTTTTCCCCTGGCTGTTCTGTTTTGTAATGTTCTGTTTTGTCCGTCTATATATCTCGTTCTCCAGTTTGACCCTGCAGTGAAGAGCCATATAGAATATGCAAAACTTGATAAACGTCAAACTTTCATTTCTCTTTGCTTAGATTTAAGCACAATATTTCTACCTCAATAAAAAGATTTTCAAAGCGTGATTTGCAAAAGAAAATTCGAAGGCGCGATGAAAAATTCATACAATATTTTTTATGCTAGAAATAAAGGAAAATATTTCCTGCACAGGAAGATCTTTTTTAATTTAATTTGTGTATTTAAAAACAAATCAATTATACTTACAGATGTACAGTACAACACCAAATTACTATACATTTAAATTTAAATTAATATTAATACTGTGACTGTCGATTGTTCCGTGAAAATCAAGCAGTTTCAGCAGAATCCATGACATACGAATCGCTTTCAAATAAATGTAATTCATTTAATTATTGTGTAGTAAGTGCAATTTCTTTGTATAAGTACCTACATTTTTCACACAATCGAATTACAACTTAGTAAGTGATGGCGCTTATAGCAGTGGACTGTATAATTTGAAGGTGATATGGATTCTGAATCTAGGGGTGGGTGCGATTTAACAGAATGCCGGACACTGACCTTTATGATGATTTATGATAGCTCCGTGTTCTGGTTGCACTGTCACTCACGCGGTATTGTTTGTTTGGGTTACCCGGTGCGCGGTACTTGACGGAACACTATTTATGGATGATATAATATGGGCTGGATGGATTATGATAAGTTGTATGATTGATGAGGCGACGTTCACTCAAACTGTAACAGGCTTAGTGCAACAAAGATCGAACAGATATATTTTGAGTTAACTTTTGAGTTACGCTGTAGGTAGAAAGCGACGATGAAGTACAACAACACTTGCCTACGTCCGCTTGCTGGATGTCATTCGAGCTAACTGCCAGTCTTTCGCAATTATGGTCGATTCCTGACCCGTCATTGCTAGTAGTCTGGTCTTGTGACCATAATAAATAAGGGAATTTGAGTAGGGGGGACTAAGGATGACTGCGACCATAATTTGGCTCAACCAGTAAGCATTTTTTTTACCTCAGCGATATTTATAAATGTTTTTTTATATTAAAAATGTAGTTTCTCATTAAATTTTTAAGCTACTGATTGTAAGCATTTTCCATCGTGACGGGTTCAAAAAAAGGCTATCGCGATGGAAAAAAATCACGCGATCTTGTGACCTCGTAATACATACTCCGTCTCGCCAAGTATCTGATGACATATCTCACTCATCATTGGTCACCAAAGTGACCCCGAGTTCTACGCACACATCATCATCATTTACCACTTACACTCAAAATACTAATAAACAATGTTATTCTTATATAATTTAAAAGCATCTCAGATATGGCCACTAGAAAAAATCTTTGAAAAAAATACAACGCCTAGCGGGACACGATCCCGTATCCACTGGATTCGCGCCAATATGCTTTACCAACGTGCATAATAATACGGTGCCTATTATCTTGGTATTTAATAAGCATTAAAAATTAATATTATCACAGCATACACCAATATAATATATATTCTTACCTTACATAGAATCTTTTCATGAAATTATTTCTTGTAGCGTTATTTTCCCTTAGGCAAGAAAGTTGGTCTGCTCTACAAGAAATTACAATTAGAATTCGTCATTGAGAACTAAATTTCAATTCGTTTTAAATGTAATACAGATATTTTTCTCTGTTATTCGTTTAGTCTTGCTAAGAATTCTTTTGTTTAAATTTAAATTACGTAAAATAAAAACCGCTGTATCATTTATTATTTATTTGTAGACCAAAATAAAAGTACACGAATAAATTTTACTAAAACTTTGAATAATGTAATATTACATTCAGAAATACTTTTAAAGCATTTATACTTTATATCTGTATCAGTGTTGCCAACTGTGGTTGACAAAAACATTCCAGACGGGGTATGAAAACAAGGGTAACCGGACAAAACAGAACATGTCAAAACATAACAGTGACAAAACAGAACAGCCAGGGGAAAAATGAAACAATATTTTTTGTGGAATCTATTTAGGTTAGGTTAGGTCATTATTTCATTGTACCTAGTCACCCAACATGTTATGAACATTATTATGTTCAAAATGATAATATGATGATAAAAATGATTATATTGATTAAGATGAGTTATCCTAAGCTATATAATTTGATTTATTATGGCGTATTGAAAATCTGTGCTATTCAAAATCTATCATCTATCAACATAATAGAGATAGGACAATTTCAATATTGAATTTATATTTTTCCTGAAAGGTCATAGTTACGTTTATCGTTGTTCTGTTTTATCACTGTTCTGTTTTGTCATGGAACCGAAAACAAGCTATTTGCCATGACAAAACGCTAGATTTTGTAAATTTACTTGTTCTACTAAGAACGAATAGCAATTTTAGCAACACGAACTCGCAGGTTATCGCCGCTACGTGAAGCGATTCACCACGATTTGCCGGCGATACTTTTGGAAACTAACTCACACATATGTAGACTTTTTATCTTACTCTAGCACGTGTCACAGAGATTATAAGGGTACCGAATACTTTCTCACTCGCACTCATGCATCGTTTTTGTTCAGGCCTTGGTTCAAATGTATTCTGTCTACTGCATAATTGAATGGCATAAGAACAACATAGATATTCTGATCAATTGAGATCTGGCGAATATATTATGTACGTAAAATGATAGCCGTAACGCAGTTTTAAAGTGAGTTTTCCGCCATCTCGAGAGTCCGACTTGTTTAATCTGTATTAACACCAGGAGACTTAAGCGCGAATAAAAATTGAGGTGCATGTCGCCCACTGTCACGCTGTCGCGGCGACAAATTTAATTTATGGTTTCGTCATTTTGCAGAATAGTTTGAACGATCACCATCCCTGTAAATTCACCGAAAATGACACTGATGAAGAGTGCCAACTATAATGTATTAGTAATTTTAATTATTATGTATGCTTTCAAATAATTTTAACAGTTTCTACGTGTGCGTACGTTCCAATTACTTGCGACATAACATCCATAGATTATATTTTGAACAGAACCCAACCTGCAGACCATAGATAATAGACAACATTCTTATAGAAAATACATAGTACCTACCAACCGCTAAAAACAAAAAAAACGTGATATTGACATGACAGTCGAAAAGTGTGGGCATGTAGAAGATGATAGAAACGTTCATTGAGTCGTGGAGTGCAGTTCAACGTGAGGTGACCTCATTGTTGTTCTGGTGATTTCAGCAGATTTTGCTAACTTACAATGTTCGTTTAAAGGTTCAAAATGGGATGGAAGCATCAGTCTGATAACATTCTAAAACCAAGAAAAACGACATTACACACTTTTTTTCCGTAGCGATAACTTACTTTGGCTTCACGTGATAGTATGCGACATGCAGCTCAATTTGATCAGAACTTTATTTGTCGATACGGTGGTTCAATTTCTGTTTGTTTATTTATTCAACAATAATTATTTGCGATTTTACTATAAATCCAGCCGTGATGAATACGATTACATAGTTATATGTCAAAAACCTGGCAAACCGTTGGTTTAAAAGGTAATAATACAAATCATTTTTGTCAATTTGTAATTTTCGTACTTATTAATTTATTATTAACTTATTTATTATTAATTTCGTAATTATTTCCTCTTAATACACGGGGGTGTATATTTTAAAACGCTACAAATTACAATACCGTCGAGATTATTTATTATGATGATGTCGTGTAAGGCATCTATAAAAAAATCTAAACATAGTATGCGTTGACATTCTGTCCTCTGTATACTCTTTAGAATCATTTGTGCGTGGTCCGGTTACAGTAATAGATTTTTCGAATTCTAAAAATAATTTATTTAATTTAAGAACGTCCCAAAAAGCTCTGACTATGGAGGTTTATGAACTTTTATTTTTTTTTCTAATTTATATTGTAGTTCAATCAGTAGCCACAGAAAAAGTTATCAGTTGGCGAATTCAAAAATGCTGCCATTATTTAAACCCGGTAGTTGACGTTATAAATGACTGGTTCTAAAACCACACGTATCAATAACGATGGTCTTAGTTGGTAGAGTGGCCGCCACCTAACCTTGCCATTTGAAATAGATTTTTTTAAATTACAGCGTGAGTAAACCAATCAAGTGTTTGGAATTTACTAATACAATAATTATACGTCGTACGTGAGTAAACCAATCAAGTACATGACTTTTACTAATACAATTATATGGTTGCATATACACACAAATCCTTGTCACTATGTACAATGGCAAGGTTATCTGGAGGATACTCTAACTCGTGAGGACGGTTACAAGTAAAAAGTGTAAACAGCCACAATATTTTTTTTACGGCCACCATCCATGATGCTATAAACGTGTCTGAATGAATAGACTGTATTGCCTTATTTCTTTATTCTAATACGAAGCAACAAGGCACCGATATAGTGCTTAAAGAAATAAATTAAAATAATAGTTATGAGTATTATGACGTCACGGATGCGCTGGGAAGAAGGGATGAAGACCGATGCAAGAGATCTACTCAACATGGGTTGTTGCTCTACTAAGTAAATGCTATATCAATTAATACATTCATCACATGTCTTCGGCTATATGCATAGGTTTATATGTTGGCTTGGGCACTAGTCAACTGATTTTCGGATAAATATAAAATTCTGGTGTTGAATTGAAACCAAAATTACACAAGTCAAATAATTATCTATAGAAAATATAAATTGAGTTGGTACATTTTGAAAACAACTCGGAAAAAATATGACGCCCGTCGGTAGTCGTGCCCGCATCCATTGGATTCGCGCCAATGTACTTTACCAATTGAGCCACGTGCGTCCAATCTTATTACAATTTATTTGTGTCTTAAATCACGATATCAATAATTTCTTTAATTACCAGCCGACGTCAGGATATCTCAAATTTTTAGTTATAACGTATTTGCTAATAATTAATAAAAAAAATATATTTATTCAATGAATCATTCACTAGACTTGAGATTACAGGGCTCGAAATGGACCGAAGCGCACCGGAGCGCCGTTTCCATTCATAAAATTCCTAAAAGTATCGCTCCGTCTTGTGGAGAAAATAATTTGACCGTATAGGTAGATAAGCCATATAACAAAGAATCTAACACACTTATTTTTATAGAATACACATCAATTAGGTAACTATGTACTTATATATTTATCTATGAAAATATTTTCTTAAAATTATCGAGCACTCCGGTTCGTAAAATTTTCTATTTCGAGTGCTGCTTGAGAATGAAACATTCTTTATTGAACATACGTAATTTGAAAACACCTCAACGCCCGTCCACTGGATTCGTACCAATGTACTTTAAATATAGTTTTGTATATCGTTACTTCTTTCCGGAAAATAAAAAATGTGTTGAGTGTCGATTATATACGCAAACACGAAAGTCTATCAGTATTAAACATGCGTATTATTTTATGTAAACTATCAAATTGTGCGAGGCATTTATTGTATACCTATCGTATGAGAAGCGTCGCAATGTTGCAATACAAGAAATATTGTCGAAATATTCCACAGACAAATTCAAATAAATTTAAGTTGAAATGGCACATAACCAGTTCAACGACCAATCAGAGTTCAGCGATGCCCCAGCCAATCAACACTCGAGGTGCGAGATTATTTGTCACTGATGTCATGTCATTATTTTCAAATTTCATGTCAATTCTACATGATACTCGTATTTTCAAAACAAAAGCAATCGTCGTTTTTGAGTCGACATATTTTGTAAATAAAATAAAATATTATTATAATTATGTCAGAATTATATCGATGTTCGGTGTTTTTAAACCATATTGATAAAAAGGTTTTGCAAATCGACAACTGATAAAATAAACTAATGGGTAAGTCTATATACTTTTATTATATTTATTATGTTTATATCTTTTATACACTTGTCCTTTGAAAATTCTTCAGTCGTGGCATCGAAATAATGATAATACGTATTGTAATTTTCACGTTTGCAAATCTACTACATAACGCAAACATAAATATAATATAAAGAAAGATGTTTTAGTAAATAACGTATAAAAAATGTATATATTATATTTACGCATTCTTATAAAAGTGTAAATTGCGACCATTGTCAAGTTATTTTTTGACATTACATTTTAAAATTAATGTTTCAGAATCTATTTATTTTAATTTATATTTAAATTAATTTGATGTCGGTCGATCGTTGGGTTTTTGGCTCACAGAATAACAGCAAGCGATGAAAATTTATAATGAAATCAGTGAAATCACACAAGGAATTAATGAAGTCATCAATCTAACAGGAAGTGCTGATAAATAATTACCACCAATGGATTATTATTACATCATTATGTCCCCATAAAATTATGTTTTTATTCATAATGTCAATATTATTATCATTTTAATAAACTGTACCTATCTGACTTTTATTTATCTAGGCTAGTTTTTATATTTTTTATTTGTGAATACTTTTTTGGATTCTCACATATTCACGCCAATAGGTGATGCAAATTATATGGGGAATCCTTTCGTATGGCATTTACGAATATATAACAGACCATGGCCCCCACATCCTGAAGCGAACCCCCAAGCCAAGATGTTTGACAATCCCCCCACCGTTCTATATGGTTAAGGGTAGTATGGTGTTCTACTGGAGTGTTCCCTAAATGGTATTCCTCGGAACTCCAGAGTTCAGCGAGGTAAAATTATGGGTATTCCATGTGTTTTTAACTTTTTTTGTATCTTTAATTAAATCCACTTGAATTATTGAGTTATCGACACTCGTCACCATATTATGGAATAGGGGATACCAAGGTGGGTTCACACAATTTTTTAAATTTTTGGTGATAAATTGCTCAGTTTCACTACTAAGATGATGAAAATGTATATATTATATTAATAGCATATTTCATCATTTCCTTACATTTAAAAGCAGTATAGTAGCAATTAATTACTTATTAGTGAAAAACCTATTTTGAGGAAAGGGTTCAAACTGTTAGACCCGCCTAGTACCGAGGTAAGTTGAAACGGCAAATAAGGTGGGTTGAAACATTAAATTTTATATATATTTACATCATAATACAAGGCTTTTTAACCGAAAAAATTGTTTTAATTATTTTTCTTCACTTCTTTGACATCCATTAACGTAGTAGATAAACCAACTAACATAACAGTTAAAACAATATTCTATGCGATCAATAAATTCAAAAAAAATTAACAATTTAATCAAAATGTATTTCTAGTTTAAATTAAAATCTGAGTTAGTCATAGTATACCAACAACTAAATGTGTTTCCTGCACTGCCAAAAGAATCTGATACCAGAATACCTACCTACATGTTTAATGATCCATCTCGCATAATATAAATAAATTGTATGTAATATTGAGGTGAGTTGAGACATTTTGTTTAAATCGTTATAAAAATAACGATTTTGAATTTCAAATGAAATTATTTCCTGCAATATATTGTAATTTGTGACAAAATAAAGTTTAAGTAATTATAAAACTGAAATAATTCTGGTACAAAAATATTAAACTCATATTACTGAATACTTTCAGAAAAATAAATAAGGTTCATCAAAAAAGTGGCCGAAAATTTACTTTAGTTGATTTTGCAGCTCATAGGTTATGGTTATATCATCACAACCGCTTGTCACACAGCCTTGGCATGTACCAACAGGTCGGTGCACCTGTTAAAAGAGTTCACACTGCAATATATTAATTAAGAAACACACTAAAAACCATTATAAAATAAAATTCTATACGTATCTACAATATGCATTACCATTTAATTATATGAATTATTCATCATCATGTTTAATTGCCTCACATAGCCATATAAAATGTAAATATTCCTCAAGTATAATAGCGCCACATGCGAATTTTTCACTATTACACCAAATTTGTGGTGTGTGATTATCTCACTTAATTGCTCGACCCGCTACGCCGGGCCTCCTGGCTAAAGCCCTGTCAGCCCCCCCCCCCCTTTTGTGGGGGCCATGTAACAGACGTATATAATATATATACATACGTCTGTTAATTATGGTAACTTAGTTTTACATAACGTTGGTATTCTATGCACCAGCGCATCTATTCTATACACAAGACTGCTTTCGGCAGCTATCTAGGGTAGGTTTGTATCGACGTATTAGCACTTACTGCAACAATTACAATAAGTTAGCCGTATAAACAGTAAAAACTGTCTATCTCGCTCTAAAATTTAGCACAGCCAAGAGAGGTTCTGTTAAAACATAGAACTTATTGTAACAATTACAACTAACTTATTGTAATTGTTACAATAAGTGCTAATGTTTCGATACAAACCTACCCTAGATAGCAGCCGAAAGCAGTCTTGTATATAGAATAGATGCGCTGGTCCATTACCGACTCAAGTAGAAAGCCGATACATCAGTGTTGCCATCTTTTCAAAGTGGAATTATAGTACAGAGTCTACAAAATTATAGTATTTGGGGGGGAAATATAGTACGCGTTGTTATATTGTGTTGAAAATGTATAGATTTTTTGTGTCTCAGAAAAAAAACGGAGAATTTGAGAAACTCCGAGACCCCTTTTTATTTATGTAGGTACCTACATCTTCCGACCAAAAATGCTTTCCGAAGAATTCAAAAAATTTCATTTTAAACCAGTCAAGGATTTTTTTAATACGTTTTGCGAGCAATTTATTTTCCAAGTTCTCCAAATTTTCTTATATTGCGAAATTATAGTACTTTGCACCAATCTATCGAACGAAAATATAGAAATTTTAGTACTTTTTCATGTTTTTTCCGATATTTAAAATTAAAGTATTTTGGGCGTACTATACCTGTTTTATATCGTACATAGTACGCGGACCAAAATTATAGTACATATACTATAATTATAGTACGGTTGGCAACACTGCGATACATTCACAACGACTGGTCCTACTTTTTCCGCCCCTCCCGTTGTTGTATATGTATAAACTGTCATTGCCTGTCATTGTTCTATAGAGTGCTCATGCTGACACGTCTGTTGTGTTCACACAGGAAATGGTTTGATTCGAATAGATATGTTACATGATTAATAATACACTAGCATTAACACACCTTCTACAAATGTAATGCATATATCAATGCCACATATTTTTTTGAAATCGATATAACCACCGGTTTTGTCTGAAAGACTAGTCTGACTGACAGTGCTGATGAATAAAAGGAATGTAAGTATATTATTATTTATTAATAACACTGATAGTTAATATATTTGATTTGAGATTTTTTTTTATAATTCAATTTGAAACGAGAAAGGGCGAATCAATATGTCAAGTAATCTGGGATCTGATTTTGACAGCTGAAAAGTGGACCACTCGTTGCTTTTGCTAAAAGTTATGCTCAGGCTTTATTGATCTAAACATGGCGGTGGCTGGTCTGATTATGATGTATTTATTAATACCAGCTATTAATTTATTGCAAATCCAACACTTGGTCACAATCGTTTCGTTATCATTCTTCATACGAACTTCTACCCTTATCCATAAGTGATTTCATCAATCTAAATTTGAATCTTAAATGTTTACTCTTCTGAACAGCGACTGAAGTTTCGTCATGAAATATTCACGCAAATGGCTACTTAACTATTGATGATTCTTTCAACAGTCTCCTGAAGAATTAATTCAAGCGGGTGGACTTTGAATTTATTGAATAAATTGTGGATGACTTTAATCGATACCCTGAAACAGGGCTTTTTCTGTGTCATATCCACAGAACAGATAATAAATCGAATACCGATAGGCTATATTCAATACGCCGCATCTTGATGCAGGGTTTTGAATGTGTGAGTGTCCTACAAAAAGGAAGCACGCATTATGCACGTGCAATAGTGTGTGTAATACACCAACATTAAATGAGCGTAAATGCATAAACCGAGAGGAGTTTTTAGTATTCGACGTAAAACGTATTCTTAACACGTGTGTAAGTTTAACTCGGATTCTTCCTTACTCGAGTCGGTTACCTGCTTCGCCTTACCCGTTACGTATTTCAGTTCCCATTATTTCTGAGTTCCCTGGTCATATCCGTTATCTGAAGTCGGTGATGTAAGCCTGTGAAAAAAAACAGTAAATACGTATGTTTAACTTTACTGATACAGTTATACACCTTCTTAAAACCTGACATTATAGTATATATTTCGGCTAGCTATATAATATTACGGAATATGCCTAACCGTTCTTATTTATTATGCTTTTACTTAATGTGAATGTGTATTTAATAACATTTGTCATTAGGTAATTTCATTCAAATTCCCAACACGTTACCGTATTCCATTGTCTACGAATAAAGATATTTTAATGTTATTACCTATTGAATGTATTAATAGTACCTATATAAATTACATTTGACTGTGTTTAGGAAAAAGGGCGTAACCTTTCGTAATTTTTCGAAAAGTGATTTTTATTAGATATTAACAATGTATACAACTAAATATACATTATGTAAAAAGGAAGTAAGCCGCAAATGCCGATTTATTATCTAAATCCAGATTTTAATTGAGCTTTAATTAAGTTTTAATTTAAGGAAAAAGGATTTACACTCAATTTTAATGATTTTCTGTAATAATTTCTTTAATCATTAGTAGATAGAAAAGATATTACACCAAATCATCAATCAGCATGCACCCAATGTCTGTGCCTATTTTTTTAAAATAATATTAAACCAAAATCATTCAAAAAACGTTTTTTGCCTCTCCTGTAAAAAAAAAAATCTGTGTGGGTTACGCCCTTTTTCCTAAACACGGTCGAATTATTTACTGCGGGTTTTTACAAGCTCGTGCGGTGTTTCTCGCCCCATGGTTGCGTGCTCAGTTATATTGAATGAACGATCTCAACTGAAGCCCCGGATTATTGAAATTCAGCAGAAAATCCAAAAACTATTGGTTTAATTATTAGTATAAGGACATATTACTGCGAATATTACACGAAGTGGGTTGAGTCACTGACAAAACTGTGTAGCTACTCGATGCATTTGGTTTTATTCAAGTCAGTAAATTTTGTATCGTTATTAAATTTAAAATTTGCATAAACGTTAACAAATTGGTTGACAGTTTATATAGGTATATTAAAAAAATGTTTTTATTGATACTTTACTAGATTTCTAGGGATTACTGGTTATTTATTAAAACACAATTTTTTTTGTACTTATTCTACTTTTTTAATTAATAAATTTGGACCGGTTTCGTTCGCCTCAAAGGGACATTTTCAACTAAATAATAAAACAGGTATTATTAAACCAAAACAACATCATAATGGCGACACAAATAATCTACCAATACGTCACATTATCCGTCCAATAGTACTTTGTTACTAACAGTAGGTGTTTACCTTGTTTTATTATATTAAATTGTTATATAAACAATAATTAGCTATATTCGTTGTAAGTGTATATTTTCTATTGGTGAGTGCGCATAGTGCCTAAATATGCTGAAAAGCGAAACACAGGTTGCAAAAAATGACTCAAATGAAATGTTACAAGACTCGAATCAATTAGTATTTAATATTTCGATGGTTTTCCGTACCCACCTGGAAGAATATTCTAGTCTAGATCCACAATGTTTTGTTAATTTTAACACCACCTCTTGAAGAATGTGTTAATATCAGCGCTCGAAATGGAAAAGTTTACGAACCGGAGCGCTCGACATTTTTCTGAAGACATTTACATATTTATCAAATTTTATTTGTATTTCATAAAAATAAGTGTTTGATTATATGGATTATCTAGTTCAGACGGTCAAATTATTTTGTCCACGAGACGGAGCGATAGTCTTACCGATTTCACGAACAGGAACGGCGCTCCGGTGCGCTCCGGTCCATTTCGAGCCCTGGTTAATATGGTGTTATATACACGATTTTGAAATGGAAGGAACTCCTCACCTCACCCTTATTTGTATGTATAGGAATCAGTTACAATTTGACTATTATTTTCTTCGCTTTCGTCTCTCCTACCTTGCAAATATAATATCAATTATATGTAACTCTGCTATTTTCTTGGCAACTCTTGTGAGGGGTCTCTTATCCCCTTTGCACCTTGCTGAACTTGCTGGTAGAAGGTTGCGGCAGTTGTATCGTATCCCATCAGCATCTTGTTGAACTTGCTGATCAGAACTTTGCGTAGTTTTCTTAAGTCGGATATTCCTACTGTGGGAGTGGTGGATGAGGAAGTAGTCAGAAGGAGAGATGAAAGTCAAGGTTTGGTAGTTGAGGATGATGATGAAGAAGTCGAAGATGGATGCAGGAGCGAGTTTTTCAAAATAATATTCTTTTTATTGAAATAATCGTTTGCGTCAATGAATGACTGACTAAGTGAAGAACGGATATGCGGAATTTATTATTGCGGTCACCTCCTTACCGAGTTTCCTATAATTTGACACTACGGAAAATAGATATTTAATGTGTAATTACTAGTTGCCTCTAAATCTTTATCATACTCATATCTACGATATAAATATCAATTCAAGTGAAACCTTTCATCAATGAAACGAATAGGAAAACTAATTATTAGAAAGGACGTCTTCTAGATTATCTGGTAATGAATACTTTTACGGATCCCACGTACAAAGCGTTGAATGAAAATCAGAATAGATACAAATATAACAATATAATATTTTAAATTAAAGATACTCCAATATCACTTCGTGATACGATACATTCCAAAAATGTGCATAAAAATCCTGGCAAATTTCTTGGTACTAGGGATTCCTATCCCGAGATCCCGAGCTATTTTCGATACCTATGAATCCCGGGATTGATTTTTTTTATCATTTTTTATGGAAAATAAAATAAAAACGAAAATATAACAGAAAAAATACTTTTAATAACAAATAACTACATTAGAAATAAACTGAGTTTGAATGAAGTTTGATTTATACCCATGTGTAAGTTGCCGATTCATTTTATTTTTTCATATAAATTGATAAAAATGAGAAAGATTGGAAAAAACAATGCTTCGCACTATTAACAAAGTAATTCCACCATGATCTCATACGTTTTACGGCAGTTTTATATTTGGCTGACTAATTAGATTTATGAAGCGGATATGAAGTAAAGCAAATCATGGTGTACTATTTTAAATCTCTCTAACCCATTCATTAAGTGTTTACTATCAGAAACAGCAATCTCATATTAAATTCACATTATTATATATAATATTATTTACTCCATTAAACTTATGTATTTCCAAGATTGAACGAATACAATATTAACAATAAATGTCTTAAATAGTGTAAATTATACTAGATTTATTTTTGACCGATTTTATCAATGTAATTTGTAAATATATTTTTTTATATTAACAATAGAAAATAAATGCCAATCCCGGGACCAGTCCCGGGATCCCGGGATTGTCAAATTGTAATCCCGAAATCTCGGGATCAGAATTTTCGCTCGGGATTGGATTCCCTACTTGGTACCGTTTTCCCAGCGCACATATATATTCATAATAATATGATGTAGGATACAAAATAAACATGAAAGCTGTCATATATACAAGCATACAAATGATTTTGACACATTTGACAAATGAAACATTTCAGTTAACTATTTATGGTTTTTTTTTTTTATCTTTGGAAATTTCTATTTCCACAAACAACATTGGCATACAGTATACACATGTGTAAAGTTATAGCAAACAACTACTGTTAAAATATTTTGCAAATTGCAAATGAAAAAGAATCTCTTTGTTGTCAAAAACATGTAGGTACATACGAGTAACAAAAGGAATAAAAAATAAAAATCACGTGACGTTAAGAAAACGATTGCTGATTTCTAACGAAAAAAATTTACCTACCTATGTAGAAACTATTTGTTTTGCTTTCACTTTTCTAATTCAAAATGATATTTA
This sequence comes from Rhyacophila brunnea, assembly GCF_057557595.1. Taxonomy (NCBI): domain Eukaryota; kingdom Metazoa; phylum Arthropoda; class Insecta; order Trichoptera; family Rhyacophilidae; genus Rhyacophila; species Rhyacophila brunnea. The sequence continues at coordinate 7,526,971 of NW_028232816.1, read as the reverse complement.
ACGGCCCACATGCTCAGCGTACGTCAAAATGGAGCTTTTATGCTATTTTCAAAGCATGATCCTGGATATTCCTTAAACGTTGTAGATAATCTATTTATATGATTATGAAGCCTTATTATCCTGTATATTTATTTTAAACAGTTGATGACTGCATAAAGTATTTTTATTGGGCAAGATTTACACATTATTCGTTATGTTATTATTCCACAATATTACTGCAGTAAACACGTATCTTGACTTATGAGAAAGAACTTCAGTATAATCATCTGTCGAAGTTCAGTATTCTGTGTACTTACAAACACGTAACCCAACATACGAGTTTATAATATTTATAAAAGTCTTTTATGTGATACGATTTTTCTGCTTTGCTTAAGGGAGGACGTGCGCCGCGTAGGTCAAACTGGAGGTTTTATACTATTTTCAAAGCATGATCCTGGATATTCCTTAAACGTTGTAGATAATCTATTTACATAATTTTGAAGCCTTATTATCCTTTATATTTATTTTAAACATTTGATGAATGCATAAAGTATTTTTATTACATAAAATAGTATTCTTTTAAACCTCTCGCTCCAATGTTTTAGAATATAGTCATATTTCAGTACGTCCATGTGAAGTGGTGTTAAGATTTTTTATATTTATTAATTTTTAAAAGCATTAATAAAACATTAATAAAATTTATGTCGACATTATTATAGTGAAATATTTACAATAAAAAATTATATTGATAATCTCTGTGATCCTAAATTTGACAAGAATTAGGCATTTTATTACTCAAAAAATGGGCAAGATTTACACATTTAAAGATAATTTTAAAGGTACTGATTATAAGGTATGTTTTTGACCATTCAAATGTGATAAACATTCTATGAATAATGTTTGCTTTATAATAATTATTGACCTTAGAATAAGGTAGTATTTTTTTGAAATACGCTATTTCTATTGGCATTTCCCAGTGGCTAAGCTACAACATACGGCCGTAGCCATAAATTGGCAAACGATAAATGAAGTAGGGAGTAAGATCATGTTAACGCGTGTGTTTGAACATGTACCTAACCGATTTTTTTTTAAACGGTACATGTTATTGGTACGTGTACAGTAAATTTCAAACAAAATGTTGCATAGGGCTGCTTCATCCATTTTACTTTATGTACTACTGCATCACGTCTGAAAATCAAACAGCGGCTCTTGTGATGCATTGCGTAAGGCGCAGACTTTCATCCAGGAACTCCGGGTTCGATGCCGGTGACTACACAATTTATTTATATGATTTTCTCAAAGCTTGGGTGTTTGTGATTGTTTGACTTTTATTACTAATTAATATACTACTGTTAAATTACACTATCGCATTGGGCCTCTAGGCGTGTGAAGTGTCATATAATATATGTTATTTTTATTATCTCTAATATTTGCCTGCAAAAACTATTCAAAACAGTTGAATTTTTATGAGCCTTCGTCAAATGCTTGTCCGGAAATTTGTACGTATGCAGGTCGCATGGTATGGTCGTATATTAAAGACAGTCCAACCTCTTTGGCTTGTACAGTACTGACATATAATTCATGTCTAAATAAAACACGGTTCTTGTCGTTTACTTACAGGAAGCCAGCGGCAAACAAATTTTGAAAATAGCCGATACACTGGATAGGTTGGGTTAGGTTAGGTTGTCATTCTTGAATTCATGGATTTTGCCAAAATCATCTATGAAAATTGAATTAATGTTCATATTGAATTTAGTAAAATTGGAGACCGTACAGTATACGGTTATCTCTTTCCGATAAGAAATCTCTGTACTACGGTGAAATTTAATACGTACAATTTACATGTAACCCGTCAAATAATGCTTTAAGTCATGCATCTTCGTCTCGGATTAGTTTAGGTAGGTACATCAGTTATATTATCAAAGTAAAGAAATCATCAAACTCTACGTTATAACATAAAACACTTTATGGCGGCGTTTTTTATAGTTGACTCTAATTTGGGATGATTGTGAATGTGGATGCTGGGGGAGGGCGGTTTAAACGGGAGTCAATCTAGGTACTTACTAACCTTGATGTTGTTCGGCTTTATGGCTGGAGCAGAACCCTGGTCATGCACTCACGCACTAGTGACTGGAAACTGAGAGACTGGGAGACTAGCATGTCGCATCTCTTTGGTTTCGGTCGCGAACGTTTTGAAACTGAGAGATTCCAGTTTTGCCCGTGTGCAAGACGCCATTGAAATACATTAGCTAGATACCTACTGTCTGGAATTTTAGTTTCAGTCTCGTCTTTTTTGAGTATTCTCGTGAGCGGAAGGCCTAATAAAGACACACATGTCAAGGGCTACTTCGCATCCGCACGGCTTAACGTAACTTCACTATTTACTATTTGCTATTGTCACGCCCCTTCTTAAGCCATTACTGATTAATTAGCAATTTATAGTAAATAATATGTTTAATTACAAGTATTTTTTATGATTTTGTAATATAATATTGTCAATATCATGATTACAGAAGAAACATGTACAAATCAACATACCTACCTATGTAGCAGTAAAATCATAAATAGCAACCCACATTGGGGTGCATGTCGCCTACATTCACGCTGTCGCGATGAAAATTTAGTCTATGGTTTCGTCATTTTGTAGAATATTTTGAACGTGCACGATCTCGTAAATTAACTGAATAATGACACTGATGAAGAGTGCCTACTATAATGTACGAGTATTAGTAATTTGAATTATTATTAATTATTCATGCTAATTTCAATTCATTTTAACAGTTTCTACGTGTGCGTACGTTAACATTCTCATAGAAAAGACATAGTGCCAACCGCTAAAAACAAAAAATCGTGATTTTGACATGACGTTCGAAAAGTGTAGGCATGTGGAATATGATCAAAACGTTCAAAACGTCATGCAGGTGTCGATGCAGTGCAGTTCAACGTGAGGTGACCTCCTTGTTGTTTTAGTGATTACGGCAGTTGCCAACTGACAATGTTCATTTCTTCTTCTTCCACTCTGTCACGTCCCAACATTGGTGCATAGGGCAAGCATAAGTTGGCACCACTTCCCTCGGTTCATCGCCAACTCTTGCGCCTCCCGCCATATCAGACCTGCAGCACATAGGTCGCTTCTGTAGCACCGCTGCAGAGTGAGGGAGGGCCGGCCACGGCGACGAAACCCTTGAGGCTGTGCCACAAGGATACGAAGTGCCGCACTCTTTGGCGGCATCCGGAATACGTTAATGTTCGTTTAAAGGTTAAAAATGTGCTACGGGATGGGAGCATCAGTCTGATAACATTTTAAACACCAAGGACAACGAAATTACACACTTTTTCCCATAGCAGCAGCCCGTGACAGTAGGCGACATGCACCTCAATGTGAGTCGCGCTTTAGCCACATTAACGTACCTGTACATACATAATAATGCTCACGCATACCTTACTAATAATATATAAATAAATACAACCCAAATCTATAAATACAACGAATCCTTGCGGATTTTAACGATTGTATCAGAAAATGCAGCCTCAATACTACACATATATTGCCGTTTATTTACAACAAGTAGAACCTTTTTATCTTTAGTAGCCTCCGCAGTTTTAATGGCCGATAACTCAGCGACGCTACGACGTAGTCTAGATTATCTACGCTCGAAGCGAACGGCGTAGCACTACAAACCGTAGATGGGGCACTTACGACGTAGATGCGGTTTTATTTTATTTCGATTTTAACGGGTGCCGATATTGCATCCCCACCGAACGGTTAATAACAATAAAAAGCGTTCCAGTATCTTCTACGTATTATATATGGCAGGGGTCGGCAACTTTTTTATACGTGTAGGCTACATTTACTTTCCAATCCCGATATTCTGGTAAATTTGAATTTTTATGCAGCCGCCAATTATATGCGTGGTCGCAGTCATGACCTTTGGGTTGAAGCAGTTACCTCACGTCAGGCTCACCAGGCAATAGCGACGGCTGTGCGGCCGGTCAATGCACTCCCTATAGGTGTAGACATTTTTGACGAAGCATTATTCTGTTTTTTAAATTATTTTTTTATTTCTTTCCTCAGTCGATGATTATTGTTGCATTTGTCTGTTTGTTTTGACCATGTCCGATCCCGAGAAGATCATAATAACACATTTTTTACGATAAATTGATGTTGGTCATTTCTCAACCTATTACGTCGATACTTTGGGTCCGCACAATAAAAAACATGTAATTTTTTCGCCAGCCTTAACCTAACCTAACCATAAAATTTCGCTAACAATTTTTTCCAAGCTTATTTTTTAATTATAAATGTTACCTGTAAGTACTCGATTGTCGATTTTTTCATTTACTCATAAATATTTTGTTTCAATAATTCAACACGCGGGCTGCATTTTATGTTAGAATGGTCAATCAATTATGGACCACATGCGGCCCGCGGACTGCCGTTTGAAGACCTCTGAATTCTAGTGTGAGCTTCGTCTCAATAATACTCATTTCAAATAATAAAAAATATATAAAATATTCATAATATCAATCGCATAAGTACATAACGCACTAAAACCGATGAAAACTCAATATTATTTCCTTTTTATACTTCTTATAATATCTAATATAATAACCCGTTTACACGTGCATGGATTAACTGCTGACAGTACGTATTATCGCGGCCATAACAAGAAAATGTACATATTAACATGTATTATTTTGCAGTTGCAAGACTGCTTGCATGAATCGAAAAGTTCGGAAGCTTCAGAATTTTCATGCGACAGTTGGAATCTTTTCAATCTGCGCCTGCGCAGTAAAACGATAGTGGCGAACCTGCTGGCAAAAAAAAGAACTACACCGCGCAAACACTCATTTTGATGTGAAAATTACAACATCGCGTTTCGCTTACTCTTGAAGAATGAGATCGACGAGATCCGCACTTTTACGTCAAAACCACAGAAAAGAAAAATAAATAGAACTCTGATCCAAGGTCCTGCAAACGCTGCAAATTGAAGCAGGATTTTAGAAGTGTGCGTTAATAGGGTGGGCGGACAAAAAATGACCTTCACAGCGCACACAGAGCCGCATCATTGATGTCTACTTTTTATTAGAAATATTTCATACGAAACAATATAATATTATAAACACATATTACTAATATTGGTGTTTTAACGCGTTTTTTAAATTAACATACTTTTCACACACAGTTAGGAATATACTTTATAGAAATTGAAAAAAGGATATTAATTGTATTTTGTAGTAAGTATATTTCTATGTTTGTACATTGTACAGAATAATTATGAAAAATATTAAATATAATTATTAAAACCTCATCAAACTTATACGTGACATAATATATAAGATTAAGTAATAACAAGATAAGTACATAAATATTTACGGTACTGTTCGGTTAAACCGGACACAGCGGAAAACGCATTTTTAAAATAGCCGATAAACTGGATTATTTGTTAGTTTGGGTTAGTTTAGGTTATGTTAGGTTGGGTTAGGTTAGGTTAGGTTTGGTTAGGTTAACCTAACAAATAATCCAGTTTATCGGCTATTTTAAAAATGCGTTTTCCGCTGTGTCCGGTTTAACCGAACAGTACCATATTTACATACAAAGGTAATTCTAAATAGGCATAACATTAATCGCATTTATAATTATACTAGCTGACCCGGCGAACTTCGTACCGCCTCAGAATCAATAATCTTGTGTTAACTTATAAGCTGAATTAAATTCATTTTTTTATTAAGTTAAAATGAATATTCAAAATGAATTAAGTTCAATAAATGTGCAAAAATCAAACCAAAATGAAATGGATTACATAGTTTTGGTTGGTTCAGATTTCGAAGCATGATGACTACCGAGCCAACCTTCAGTTGTAAATTGTGCGGTGGCAAGCCAGGAAGATCCAATGAGTTTAAAAATTCAGTTGGCTAGTTGGTTGCTTCGTCTTCGTTTGTTAGTGCAAGAACGTAGTGGTCGCGCGGGGGTGGCGCGCCGGCATCTTGCGAAACTCAAACGTATAACCGTGAGTAAAATGTTCGTAGACAGTGTCTTTTTTTCGGGCATAATACACATGGCTATACGTTTGAGTTTCGCAAGACGCCGCCGCACCACGCCCGCCAAATTACTACGGCCGAGTACTTACACAGTCAATAGATTTGAAGGAATGCAGTAGACCAACGATTTGATTTTGAATTGTGAAGTTTAAGTGATTCACATCTTTGTTCTTTGCCGCAAGAATTGCTCGTTCACTCAACCAATTGTTGACACGAAATTGCAAAAATTCAGCCGAAACGAAATCAATCCGTTCGATTCGTCGACAGGAACACGGCCGTTACCGATAGTCAGAAATTGCTTAGAGAAATCTTCGGCAGATGGATCGTTTAGCAATGGAACTCGCATGTTTGTCGTCAGCTGAAGGTTCTTCACATAGCGCCACAGAGTCAATGATTTGAGGCAAGCATTTATTTCATCGGCAGCGGTCGATCTTGGAATGACTGGTAGTGTTTGGCGGAAATCGCCAGATAGTAGAATCATTGCGCCTCCAAAAGTTCCACTGGGCGCATCGAGGAAAAATAAGCCACCATTTCCATCATCAATTGCCTTCATTAACGTATCGTGCACTACCTTCTGTTGGGGGTTCAACATTGGTACATTCGTTCGAACTAATTAGTTCAATGCATCTCGATCATTTTCACGTTCACGTTCCAATTCTAGATTGAAAGCGCAATTCACTCCACGATGTGGCATTGGCATTCCTAACTTGACTAACAAACTGCCGCACATAAGGTAACACATGTCTTCGATCAAAAGGAAAACCTGGTTATGTATCTCCTTATTCACCTCGAGATCAGGATTCCCTGAAATAACACGAATTCGATGTAAAATGTCTTCTGACATGTCATCCTTGTAGTTTTTCTACAGTTCAGGTGGATTCGATGGGAAGCATGTCGAAATAATGATAGCAAATAATGTGCGTATCTGACTTGGAGATGAAGAAACAAATGCTTTAGCGATTGTCATGTCCCAATGAGTATCATTTTCAAACAAATTGAGCTTTTGACATGCAGCACGAAATGTTGGGCAGACTACACCATTGACAGTTCGAAGTGATTCAAATGATGTCGGCCCACGAACATTTACCAGCAGCAACCGCAAGTAGAATCATTCGCTATTCTTCGGATGAACTGTGTAAATGCGACCAAGAGCATCAGTAGAATGCACGTCCGGATGATCAGAAACCGCATCGCCTTGCTTTCAACGTTGAAATTTCTTCGATGGAGCGTTCCAAGTGTAATAACGTGGCATCTTAGAGTAGAACAACGTTCGTGCAAACGGATCGCTTTGGCAAATCGAAAAGAAACTGGTCAATGTTGGCTCTGGAGATATTTCAGCACGTTGAGCAACATTCGATGCGTTGAAATAAACTTGTTGACCATTTTCCAGATGCACCGCCAAATGTACAGCAGTGGGATGACGTTCATGAATGGGGAATGAGAGAATACGCCAAATTGCTTAATTGCAGCTCACATATCGACCAACTTGATAGTGCGTGATTTCATCGTTGGTATTGGGAGTTTGAACGCCAAAAACTACAATATCGCTGCCTTTGGTGACATATTTGCAGATGTATTTGATGGACTTCACTGAATTGCAAAACTCCACGTTGCAATGCGACTTGAATGTTTTGGAAAAAAGTGGCGAATACAGAATAATCCAAGTGTTGTCGACCACGATATCGTTTCACTTCATTTTCGTTGTGATAGTTCTACCGTTATCATTGGGTGATCGACGCCGATACAGTGGATAACCATCATTGACAGTGATAGTCTCCGCCGTTAAACTTCATGGATAACGCTTGGAACACTTACCGTCGAGCATGCACGGTGATTGGGGGTTGATGGCGCCACACTGTCCATGAATCATGTAAGTAATTACAACATCATGCAGGTCGGGATCAGGAATCTCGGCACATATGATGTCATCTTTTTGGTCTGGTCGAATTCTTTCGACTAACCAAATAAGAACGTGTGCATGCGGCAAGCTTCGTTTTTGTCATTCAATCGAATACATCCAGCATCGAGTTTCCCAAAGACGCGATGCTTAACAATGTAGTTCATAAGCGACAGGATTTTTTTTTGAAGACACGTGCGGTGATGTCGTGCCGATCACTTGATGTTTGTCCGGGGAGTAGCAGTTGAACAATTTCTATTAATTTCGGATTTCATGTAAAGGTGATGAATAGATCTGGACGACCGTAATGATGAACATATGTCATTGCATCTTGCGCATATGCATGCATATGACGTGGGCTGCCAATGTACATCGCCGATAGAATAGTCAATCAACCAACATTAGCTGCATCTCCTACGGTGCTGATTGCATCGCGTAGATGAATATACTCCTCCGATCGCAGTTTGGCTTGTTTCAACTGAATGAAAGTGAGGCGCTCCGTCTCGATTTTAAGCAATCGACGAAATCGCAGCAAATAGTTGTCAGCATTTTGACGAATCATCAAATGATAAACACTGTCAATCACATAATTCAAAATTACATAATTAAGCAGTTATCGATGCACACACAATCACAAATTTGATAACCTCACAAAGTGAACATCTTCGAAGGCAACTTACCGTTTGAAAATCACGATCGAAATAGCTATTTGCGCACCTAGCTGGTAATCGGCTCGATTATTCACGTAGATCGATTGTCGAATGAAGTTCGAAGGATGGATTTTGAAATTGGTAGGTAAATAATGAGCAATACCAGCAATGAAATCATGTAATTTTATCCTTGGCTTTATTTTTGGACGCTGTCAAAGAAGTAAAAAAGATTCAGGCAGGACAACTTCCTCCAAAATTCGCCGGAGTATACAACAAAGTCTTTCGGGATTATCTGAGGCTGAACTGAATCAACTGTCAAAGGATAGATTGGGATAGATAATGCACACAACGCCTTTCATTTGTTTGTTTGTTTCTTGTTTATTCTTTCTGTCATGTATCGTTGTATATGGATTTAAATTTTTTGTGATTTTCTTTTATTTTCAATTGCGCGTTCATTGTTCAAAATGTCAAAATGTATGAGAATATTAATTTTCTTCATAATTTATTTTTTCCGTGATTTATCCGATGTTTTAATAGTTATTCTGCTATTCGGGGCTAAGACAAATCCAACAAATCAAAGATCGTGAAAATCGGTCCAGCCGTTCTCGAGTTATAAATGGTGTAACTAACCCGACTTTCTTTTATATATATAGATATTAACAGAAAATATCATTATATAACATATAAATCAAATATCAAGTTTTTTGACTATTCTGTCGCATGTATAATGGAAGATCTCTCTAAACATGAGTAGGTACAAAAAGAAATTTTAAATAATTGCTTACTTGATGACAAAACGGTATCTAAATACACTACATTAACGGTGAGCAATAATTAATAACTGAATCATTTAATCACTTGATTTTATTTTTTTTATTTTATAATTAAAATGAATATTGACAGTAAATAAATGCACATTTACCTATGCATATTGCATATGCAACAATAAATCATTATGATAAACGAAAACAGTTATCCCTAATTGATTATTATAAATATTGTCTAATATTCCCTGTCTGAAATGCGGCCCTGTTATTCAAACAAAATACACGCATTATATGCATTACAGTGGTGTGCGTCGCACTCGTCAATAACGTTTAACATTGTTTGTGCGTGAACGTCAAATGCCATGCAGAAAATAAATTTTAATGCATGTTACGATATTGACATAAATATTCAAAATAACAATAAAAATATGCTTACTTGTGAAATGTAGTTGCACTATTTGTTTTATTTTTCATATTTGTATCATTACCACAACTTTTTACTGAGCAGATTGCTATTTTCAATTTTAAATGAACATAAAACCGACAGTAGTTGTCAGGGCAACGCACAAGTTTAGAATAACGTTTTATTAACACGCGTTTAATGTTATCCTTACCCGAGATCGGTTGCCTGCGTAGCCTTACCAGTTGGGTATTTCAGTTCCCATTATTTCTGAGTTCCCTGGTCAAAACAGTTATATTGTCGTGATAGTTCCAATTGGCTTCCACTACACTTGATCCTGTGCATTGCATTCCAACGACCTTCCGCATTATTAAAATATTTCGTTTCAGCGGCCTCTGGGTCTACCTTTAGGACGTTTTCTCCAACTTCGGTACCACTGGATGACTAGATGTGTCCACCGTATTATCATTTGAGGTTTTTAGCTAACTCAATTTGTTCGTTCCCTTAATCAATTATTCCGTTTTTGCCCTTTTGCGTTATGCTCAATATACACGTCTCCAAACCAAGTTTCTGGACGCATACCGTGATCTAAACTCTGGTCTTTGCATAAAAAACTTTTTCATTTTAATGGATTAATAATTAGGTAATTAAAATCCTTTTTTGAATTGGGAAGTCAAGATATTCTTAGTTTACCATAGAATACCAATTATGTTAATAGGTAACCACGGCGTGGCGGATTAGTGGCAGTATCTCCATAAGAAGCCGAATATCTCAAGTTCAAATTGTCCATTTACCAAATTTCACATTTTTTTCAAATGTGCGTTTAATCGAAAGCATGGACCCAACAGGGCAACAGCTAACAACGAATCCTCATAAAAAACTATTAATATAATCAATAAGTATACTCCACTTATAGACGAATATGCTAATTGGCTTTATATGTTAATAATTGATTGGTGAAGCTTTTTGCAGTGGACTGTAAAATTTGAAGGTGATGGTGGATTCCGGATCTAGGGGGGGGGGGTTAACAGGATGCCAGACCTTTTATAATATTGATGATGGCTCCGTGGTCTGATAGCAGTAAGTAGTATCACTCGCACGGTATGGTTTGTTGGGTTACTCCAGGGATCGGCATAAACGGCTCGCGAGCCGCATGCGGCTCTTTGCATATACGTTTTCGGCTCTTCAGATATAAACTCCAATTTCACCTCATCTCAAGCAGCCTTATAACTTATGAGTTTAGATTTATCACCACAAATGGACAGCTATAAAACAACTGCCTAAAATACAAACAATAATTTTTGATACAAGGAATAGTTTGCCTGAAACAAAATTTAAGCGTTAAAAAACTAGCTTTTGGTATTCTCACAATCTTTGGCTCTACATAACAAAGAGTCTCATCTATGAACAAAATAAAAAATAAACTTAGAAGTAGAATAATGGAAGATAATTTACAATCATGTATTCAATTAAAAATTAGTAGCTATTTGCCAGATATAGTAAAGCTTACAAAAGCGATGCATAGATGCAGTTATTTTTTCCCGTAAAAATCCATATCCATAATTATACATATATATATTACATATATGCGGCTCTCTGGTACCTTTGTAGTCCTGTTTCCTTGACAATTTGGCTCTTCTCACTTGATAATCTGCCGACCCCTGGGTTATCCGGTGCGCATCGCTTGACGGTACACTGCTGATGGATGATATATGAGGTTGATGAATGATGATGATAGATTGTGTATAATGAGGGCCGATATCACGGCTAGCCAGGTATTCAGAAGTATCGCTTGGACGACGGTCACACTATATCAAGCTGACCCAGTCGTGGCCTACGAGCAACTTATGAATCAGTCTGTATAATAATTGAATTCATCAATAAACGGTGGTTTAGCGGTAACAGGCTAACATGCACATCAGTTGTCTTGAGCTAACTTTTGAATCACTCTGTAGTTAACACGGCCTCGTTCGTATCGTATCAGATATAGCTTTAGCAAGCCTACGCGCTCGGCTGTTTTGGAGTAACTTTGTAGGTAGCATTATAACAAACTTGCCCACGTCCGCCTGCTGCATATCACTTGAGATAACTGCTTTATTCGCAATCACGGTCGTCTTATGACCCGTATTGCCCATCGTCTTATCTTGTGACACTAATAAATAAAGGGATTTGAGTAGGTGGTGACTAAACATGACTGCGACCACAATTTAATGTTATAATATATTTTCGAGTTGTCACCGCGTGTTCTTCCTCTTCTTTTTCTCAATGTTTCTAATAAAAATTTTGTTCTTCAACAGCCTATGCTCGGCGGTAGCAGACGATTGGCATTGACCGGTGCAAGCGAAGCAGGGCTGGACGTGGAGTACTACCGCCTAAGAAGCTTCAGCATCACAGCACACGGAGTCAGCAACCTCGGTGACTCGGTCCGGAGTCGGAGCATCAGCTCTGTAGCCAGTTCAGGGTCAACAGCCAGCAAACGGGATCGACTTGATAGGTAAGGATATTGATTTATTATTATCATTATTTAATTTTCAAGTAACATTCAATCGACAGCATGGAGTAATGATTCATTGATTGATAGTCAATATAAGCTAAGTGATAAGGCTGCTCGCAAACAATATCCATTTGAGGATTGAATGCGGAAGTGGATGCAATGAGATTTATTTATTTTTTTAAGAAAACAAAACATTGGGGACATAACAAATTAAAATTCAGGACGTTCACAACATGAGATTTACATTGTAACAAATATTAGAATCACAAAAGAGAAGAAAAAAATTAAAAAACATAAACAATTCTATACAGTAAAATAAAGTTTCAAAAATAAAATGCACAGCATATAATTGAAAATTTCTATGTCTTTAGGGAGAGCATTAACTAGTCGTATACCCCTCTCAACAATTCTGATCCAGAATAGATCATGGCTGTGACCACGTAGGTAATTGACAGGCGCATATAAATTTTAATTCTTTAGGACACCTGGATTGGAAACTATCCCTCGTGGCAGGTAAAAATTCCTCAAGTGCAGAAGTGACCTATGAGATTCAATAGAGTGAAAAGTGAGCATGCCTTGTAGAAAGGCAGTCGGAAAGTAATTGGAAAATAGTTATATATTATGTCTTAAAATAAAGACATCGAAGAAATTTCTTGCGGACGTACTCTAAAATAACCTTGTAGGATACTTCATAAGGACTCCATGTAATAGACCCATATTCAAGAATACTACGTACCAACAAGACGTAGAGTGTACGAATGACATTTGGATTCTTGGATGGTTTGGCTTGTCGCATGATGAATCCTAGAAGCTTAGTTGTACGTAGAGCTGTAGAAATTATATACGAGTGAAAAGATAACGAAGTACCAAAAATTATGCCAAGATCTTTTGCCTCAGATTGGCATTTTAATGAACTTTTTGACATTTGATATTATGGTAAAGTAATCTAGTAGTTAGATGTTGGAATGTCGCTTACACCGAGCACTGCCAATCGTTGGTTCAGTAGCGGGACACTTGCATCTATTCCTCTTGTATTGACCACCTATTTCTTTTATACTGTAACTTTAAATTAGTAATAAAAAAAATAGGAAATCATTAATAAACGTCGACTGTAACGTTGATGTAATTTAACACAAGCCCATGGGGTGGATTTTTACAATAGGCTGTTCAGACAATGGTTTGCCCATTGGCCTACATATTTCCGTGTCCGGAAATTTGTACGTATGCAGTTCGCCGTATCACACTTCACCGTGAAATATATGGTCCTATAATAAAGATCGTCCAACCTCTTTGGGTCGCATAGTACTGACATAAAATTCATGTCTAAATAAAACACGGTTCTTGTCGGATTACAGGAAGCCAGCGGCAAACGAATTTTGAAAATAGCCGATATACTGGATTATTTGTTAGGTTAGGTTAGGTTTTCATTGTTGAATTCATGAATTTTGCCAAAATCGGCTATGAAAATTGGCACAGTTCTCGCCTGGCTTCCTGTAAACCGACATGTACCTAAAACACTTACAAAATATGTAACAAAAAATACCGAAATGCAAGGGAAAAACGGTAGAAAATAGGTACCTATGTAATTAAATTAGAAATACAAAATATGAAATCAAATTTATAAAATATTTGAAACCAATCAATATGAAATTAATGTTCATATTGAATCTAATAAAGCTGGAACATTATTGTTTGCAATGATCCACGAACAACACGTATTTCTTTCATCTCGGCTCTATAGAGATGACCATAACATAGTATACGGTGATCTCTTTCTGATAAGAGAGTTCACGGTGAACTGTGCTACGGTGAATTGTAATACGTACAATTTACATGTAACCACATATTTGAAGCGGAAGCGTCCGTGATTTCGAAATATTCGCCTTTTGATGAACATTTTGACTATTTCCATGATAAAATATAAATTAGGTACAGTTTTTTTTTTAATTTTGTCTGTCTGTTTGTTATGTATAAAATAATAAATGAAACAAGCTTAATATTATGCAATGTGATTTATTTATTAAAACAAAATATTTTAGATTTATATTTAACATTAATAATTCATAATAAATTGATTATATTATATAAATATATAATTTTAGAAAAGTCTCAGAAACTATTTATTCAGTCTACAATAAAAAAAATAATATAAAACAAAACTCACGTCAAAAAAATAAGACAACCGACAAAATAAAATTTTAGATATGTCTGAAAAATAGTTCAAGTTGTTTTTCAGATGCTTACTTACTAAGTACCCAAATTCATTCATATAGCAGCTTTCTAAAAAATAATATTTAGTTAGTAATCACAACACTTGTCATTATAATACAATTGACACTAAAAATATATATGTTTGTTACACGTTAATGGTTTTAAAACAATTTTTTAGTTTTTCTTGTTAATTATATATTTTAAGTTAGGTATTTAGGTTGACAGCTGTTTTGGGCAATAAACTAATCCTTGGATTTTTTTTTCTGATTTCGGGGGCCTTTTGAGAAGCGCTGATCTAAACTGTAAAAAAGTGCTTGCTATGTTTTAACAACCCCTCTCTTGGCTGTGTTAACTTTTAGAGCGAGATAGACAGTTTTGACGGCTAACTTATTGTAACAATTATAATACCTCAATACATAAACATGATAATATTTATCACTTTAGCCGTCGATAGCCGCCTTGTGTATAGAATAAACCCATTGAAGTTTGAATAGATGCAATAAAAAAATTGCATTAATTTCATTAACTAACGTAAGCTATCACCATAAATAACTCAAACATCATAGAATTGACAAAACAAAACAAAAACAGTAAAACCTCGTTAATAAGAACAATGATAATTCAAAATTCGCCGTTATTCAAAATTTTCGCAAAAAAAAGTCCCTTGAACATTATTTTCATATAAAACCTACCTTTAATTCGAATTTTGTAATTCAAAATGATTTCATAGTCCTGGCATACAAAAATATTCAAAAAATCGTAATAAAGTACACTATTTCATGAGCCAGTCATTGAAAATTGTGACAGATTTTTTTTAAAACACCATAAATTACTTATTTTAAGAAGGTAATATAAATAATCCTGACATTTTATGACCCATTAACACACACGGAATCAGAAATTTCGTAGGCACATCTATGATCGTAAACAAAATTAATGAAAATCAAAAAAATTTCAAATTTTAATATTTTTCCCCCATACATTTCACATTTCATATTTCGTAATTCGATTTTTTTGCGATTTTCGGTCCCATGGAATTCGTATTAACGAGGTTTTACTGTAATTGTTACAAAACTATTATAATTGAGTTCTAGCACGCAAAAATATAGACTATTTAGTAATTGAACGTTAATCATTGTGACAACATAGAGCACCAAAAATGTGTACATAATAATAATGATATGAATTCAGGCGATGCAACACGGCAAAGAAAGCAACAGATTTGTTTGGGTGCCATTGAGTTATAGACTATCACAAATCATGGCTATTCTAATATTTGTGCTTGACACTTTTCTCTGACAGTATTACACCATACGTAACCTAACCTAAAAATTCATAAAAAGCATTATCATGTAAGACAGAAATGTACAACAATATATTATGTAAACTAACATATTATAAATAAGAGCACTAAAAGAATTCTTTAACAAATAATGTGATTTACAATATCTAATAGCTACCAAAACAAAGGAAAATGAATTATATTAGCATTCTTAATAAAATTATTGTAGAATTTAATACTTTTAAATAACATTTCGTTACCTTACTTTGAAAAGGTTTTAACTGGCATTTTGGCCTGAAATGACTTTTTGGTGTGAAAAGGTTCCAATAGCCATATTCTATCATATACGTTCATTTCAGAGTCATCTATTGTCAAATATGGGAATTAGCAGTATGCCGGAGTTCTATCTACATGTCTTTTTATATTGAAAATATGACCATTCCAAATTTCACGCCAAACACCACGCCATTTCCAAACGCTCATAGCTCAAAACATGGTCAAGTGCAATTAGAACCTTTTCAAAGTAAGGTAACGATTTTACATGAAGTATTTTTATTCATGAGTATAAGAAGTTACAATTGTGAGCACCAATTTATCTCTTTCAGTTTCAAGAGAATTGCATAATAATCAGATAGGTACTCAATACATAAGACTTTGGGGTTAGGTACTGCCAAAAGTCGGTAAGTCTCGAAATCATGTTATGGAGTAGTTGCAATTTGAAAGTTCGACATGCCTTCTAAAATCAGGCACAATGCTAATTTATTTGTGCTATATGTCGGATGACCTTGAATTTTTTTTCTAGCATACATATTTATATTATAATATATATACGCATAATCCGTTGTTAACTCTTTATCGACTATTATCGACTTACCAACTTTTGGCAGCAACCACTATTAGTCATATAGTTTCAAAATACATAGATTCGCACTATGTAATCAACATTACAAAGAATTTAACGTAGTATCTAAAGGTAGATCATTAAAAACATTTTAAAATATAAATATGTAACCTAAAATTAATGGAAAATCTTACAAATTGTAGTCGACATATTATGGATTTAGTCAACTATTGAAACGTCATACATGAACGTACTGAGTAAACTTATGTTACATAACAAATGACATAATTTTTTGCCAGTTTAATAGTTACGAGCAGAATTAACACTTACTGTTTTAAATGCGGACGTGGAGTTAACAACGTTTTGAAATAATACTTCCAGACAATGTTAATTCAAAGTAATTTTCTTCAGGTAATAATATACACTATAAACTGCTCTTCTCTTATCAGTACGGTGACAATTCGACCAATTTTGAAAAATGGAAATGTAATACAGAGTAAAAACCTCTTATTCTTGATTCTGAAAAGGGACACTTTCGATGGGCAATTCGTAAAAAACTAAAATAAAGATTTTTCGATTCAGATAGGAAAAATTTCAATTTACTGCTAAGAATAATATATAGGTAAATCTTTTTCGGGCACCGTGAAAGAATATTTTATCACTAAGAACACTCAGAAACGACAAAGTGTGAAAAACATTGATATAATAAGTAGTAAATAATTTCATAGTAGATAGATCACACATTTGTATAATGTTATAAACGAAAATAATCATTCAGACAAATTGAACTAAACAATTTTCTAGTATTCCTAAAAATGATTTTTATTGATTTATAGTAAAATATATTTTACACAATTTGTACAGAAGACTGACTATAAATATTCCTACTGAAATACATACAATAGATTACAATAATATTATAGATAGATTACCATTTATATATTATATCAACAAAATATAATATTCCAACCCTGTTAATTCAAACACACTTAAGGGGGGACATGCTCGTCGTAGGTCAAAATTGAGTTTTTTTTGTATTTTCAAACCATGATCCTGGACATTCCTTAAACGTTGTAGATTATCTATTTATATAATTTTGAAGCCTTATTATCCTTTATATTTATTTTAAACATCTGATGACTGCGTAAAGTATTTTTATTACATAAAATAGTATTCTTTTAAACCTCTCGCTCTAATGTTTTAGAATATAGTCATATTTCGGTACATGAATGTGCAGTTGTGTTAAGATTTTTTACATTTATTAATTTTTAATCGCATTTATAAAACCATTAGTATAATTTATGACGAGATAATTTTTGTAAAATATTTACGATAAAAAATTATATTGATAATCTCTGTGATCTCAAATTTGAAAAGAATTAGGCATTTTATTGTTCAAAAAATGGGCAAGATTAACACATTTGAAGATAATTCTAAATATACTCATTATAAGCTATGTTTTTGACCATTCAAGTGTGATAAACATCCTACGAATAATGATTGCTTTATAATAA
Organism: Rhyacophila brunnea; assembly: GCF_057557595.1. Classification (NCBI taxonomy): domain Eukaryota; kingdom Metazoa; phylum Arthropoda; class Insecta; order Trichoptera; family Rhyacophilidae; genus Rhyacophila; species Rhyacophila brunnea. Next base: position 7,508,894 of record NW_028232816.1, on the reverse strand, counting down.
TTATTGGCCTAAGAATAAGGTAGTGTTTTTTTGAAATACGCCATTTCTTTTGTCATCCCCCAGTGGTTAAGCTACAACATACGGCCGTAGCCATAAATTGACAAACTATAATTGAAGTAAAGAGTAAAATGGTGTTAACGCGCGTGTTTGAACATGTACCTAACCGAAAAATTTTTTATTTTTTTTTTAATGGTAAAAAAAAACTCAATTTTGACCTACGACGAGCATGTACCCCCTTAATTCAAAATTTTGTGTAATTCGAATTTTAAACCAAAATTACACATTTTCACACAAAATTCGTAATTCGTAGCTGTAGAAATTATGTATTAGGTACATATTGTTATTTTTAAAATAGCATACACTTAAGGGGGGACATGCTCGTCGAAGGTCAAAATTGAGTTTTTATTGTATATTCAAACCATGATCCTGGACACTCCTTAAACGTTGTAGATGATCTATTTATATAATTTTGAAGCCTTATTATCCTTTATAGTTATTTTAAACATTTGATGACTGCATAAAGTATTTTTGTTACATAAAATAGTATTCTTTTAAACCTCTTGCTCTAATGTTTTAGAATATAGTCATATTTCGGTACATAACTGTGCAGTGGTGTTAAGATTTTTTACATTTATTAATTTTTAAACGCATTTATAAAACCATTAGCATAATTTATTACGAGATAATTTTTGTAAAATATTCACGATAAAAAATTATATTGATAATCTCTGTGATCCCAAATTTGACAAGAATTAGGCATTTTATTATTCAAAAAATCGGCAAGATTAACACATTTTAAGATGATTCTAAAGATATTTATTATAAGCTATGTCTTTTACCATTCAAGTGTGATAAACATCTTATGAATAATGATTGCTTTATAATAATTATTGACCTAAGAATAAGGTAGTGTTTTTTTGAAATACGCCATTTCTTTTGTCATTCCCCAGTGGTTAAGCTACAACATACGGCCGTAGCCATAAATTGACAAACTAAAATTGAAGTAGGGAGTAAAATGATATTGACGCGCGTGTTTGAACATGTACCGTTTAAAAAAAAATAAAAAAAAATTCGGTTAGGTACATGTTCAAACACGCGAGTTAACATAATTTTACTCCCTACTTTAATTATAGTTTGTCATTTTATTGCTACGGCCGTATGTTGTAGCTTAACCACTAGGGAATGACAAAAGAAATGGCGTATTTCAAAAAAACACTACCTTATTATTAGGTCAATAATTATTATAAAGCAATCATTATTCATAATATTTTTATCACACTTGAATTGTCAAAAACATAGCTTTTAATAAATATCTTTAAAATCATCTTGAAATGTGTTAATCTTGCCGATTTTTTGAATAATAAAATGCCTAATTCTTGTCAAATTTGGGATCACAGAGATTATCAAAATAATTTTTTATCGTGAATATTTTACAAAAATTATCTCGTAATAAATTATACTAATGGATTTAAAAATGCGTTTAAAAATTAATAAATGTAAAAAATCTTAACACCACTGCACAGTTCTGTACCGAAATATGACTATATTCTAAAACATTAGAGCGAGAGGTTTAAAAGAATACTATTTTATGTAACAAAAATACTTTATGCAGTCATGAAATGTTTAAAATAACTATAAAGGATAATAAGGCTTCAAAATTATATAAATATATTATCTACAACGTTTACGGAGTGTCCAGGATCATGGTTTGAAAATACAATAAAAACTCAATTTTGACCTTCGACGAGCATGTCCCCCCTTAATAATACATAGCTAATCATAAATCAAAAAGAAGACAATTAGTCCAGTCAATGAGTGCTCAAAGTAGAAGAGTGCATGGAATATGCCACAATTTTTGACTTCATTTCTTTGTTAGGAGTAGTTAGTAGGTAAACCTAATAAAAGTCCCCGCCTCTGGGAGGTGAGCTAAAGGCTGGAGGGGGGTCGAAAGGTCCTATTTTTTGGTCGTTCGCTTATATCTCGGAAACGGTGCATGCAGAAAAAAAATGTTTCAAATAAAAATGAAAGCTAGTTAAATTTCCTATAAAATTGTTTCAAAACGTCCATAACTGAAACCGAGGAGATGCGACATGCTAGTCTCCCAGTCTCTCAATTGCCAGTCACCCATTAAACAGTGGTGCCAACATCAGTAGATTCGTTGAAAAATCAAATTTTCTTACCAAAATTGGTAGCACTGAACAAGAAATAACAAGCCAAGACGTCGAAAGTTAAAGATGGGAGAACCGATTTTTAATTTAAAATTGTGGCAGATGTTGAGAAATACTCCTGCCTGTATAATTATAATGATGCCTGCCAGAATATTCCCGTAAAGATATTACGGAAAAAGCTTAGATTGAAGTAATACAATGTGTTTGACAGTTTGAGGTTATGAGATTATTAGATTTCATTAGCGCCATGTGCGAAGCATCAGTCACTGGTTAGTTTATGAGTTCCATCACCAACCAGTTTGTCGGATTTTAGTTTCTGCGTGAACGGATGGCCTTAATCGAAAAACCAAATAATAATTCTGTCAAAAAGTATAGTTATACCAATGAGAGTTTTGTATGACATTACCAATTAACAGCACCTACCTATGTTGTTTATCTTTGAATTAGGTTTATCAATTAGTAATACATAAACTCTAATCGACAAACAAGTCAAAAACATTGTTAATTTTTTTAAATATCACGTTATATAATTATAAGTACCTAAAAGTCAAATTATGCGTATAGAACGATTTATTCTACACCACTTTGGAATTTTTATTGTACAAATTATGCGTTAATTTTCATTTTAATTTCATATTAACATTACTGGCATCAATGACTACACAATACAAAACGATATGTACAAGGGGTGTTTAAAAACTATCCGACATTTGTTTTTCCCGTGTAAACAAATGAAGCGTGGGAGGTCAGAAACATACACGTTAGAAAAAATATTGTTGTCGGGCTGGACTTAAACCCACATCTATTGGATTCCAATCGATGTACTTTATCAATTTATCTAATTTATTTAGAATTCGATGGATACAGATTTAAGTTCCACACGACATCATTATTTTACCAATTCTAATAATATACAGTCGAACTTGGTTATTACGAGGAAGATGGGACCGACTGAATTTGCTTGTTATAAGCATTACTCGTTATATCAGAGAATAGATATTTTTAAATGAGCAGTCACATGACACAAAAAGTCGCAATTCAAACAAAAATACACAATTAGAATTTTTCCCCGAAACAAGCATGACATTCATAAAACTACAAAAGAAGTTATTTATTGTAATGAACACTGGTAGGTACCTACCGACTTCAGCTTGAATTTTTTACATGAAATTTCAACCATATATATGGATACGTTTTCGATGTTGTCGGTGAAAACACCAGTTAGGTACTTCGACACTTAACTAGTGTCATAAACGTAATCCGATCCCAGCGGCATCGGTCTACGGTCAGATTTTATTGCTTAGGATCGAAAAAGTTTTTAAACGATCGACACATTAACAGTTTTAAGAAAAAATTTTACGATATTTTTGCTCGGTATATCCGATAAGTAGCTCGTTATAAAAGTGAATAAATATATGGAGAAAATCATAAATTAAAATGAAAACGAATGTTTCCTCATTACATCCGAGATCTCGCTATGTCTGTGATCATAACAACGGAGTTCGACTGTATATGTTTCTAAGGTGTTCCGAAGTATGTATGTACAATAAAAAATGGTATAATCTTAAATCATGAGCATTATTCATTTAATAAAACAATATTTAAATTAGAAGGGAATCAACTTTGGTTACATAGATAGATATAAGACCTAATTAAACCATCTAAAAAGACCTATCTCCCGAGTCACGACTCAGTTTAGTCTATAAATATTATTTACTAGACAACAACATCATTCTTAATACATGCCATGTCATCGTGTACAACTATATCGTTATTCTTGAACACGAAATGGAAAGGTCCTTTCAAGTAGTTGATGCCGGTGGTGAGTCTCTTAGGAGGTGGTCCATCCCACGTAATATTGAAGTTCCTCATAAAGTTGATGATTGCAACCTCCATCTCCAGTTCAGCGAATCGTCTCCCGATACAGGACCTCGCTCCGAAACCGAAATGCATATGCGAGAAGGGATGCGCCTTTTTGTATGATATATCAAAGTCTGAGTTCTCCCTCAGCCATCTCTCCGGAAGGAATTCGTCAGCTTTGTGATATTGGTCTTCCCGCACCGACAGAAACATGTGCGGGAAAAGGACTTCAGTCTGAAAATAATATTATGATTAGTAATAAATCTCCATCAGATGAAAGATTGAAAGGTGCATGTTAGATATAACGTAAAAGTACCCATCAGTCCGTTCCCAAACGGGATGAAGGATTTAGTTCAATAAATATATGAGAAGAGTAGACTCAAAGAGTTTTTACTCTAGAGCTGTTATAGGGAGTTATATGAACTTTTTGTATTTATTAAACTGACTTGAAGACGTTTTATGAATGTTATAGTGTGGTTGAATTGGAATTGAATTGTGTTCTATCCAATGACATTATTAATGGACAACGCACTCAGTACAGTAGCTAGCAAGTAAATTCGCGCATAGCGACATTCACACATGTATAGGTAGACGTCACGTGACAAAATTTCGCAATTTCCATTATGCGATATCACGCATCGGGAATTTATAGCAATATCACCTTTATTGTAATGGTGTAAGAGTGTTTCTAGTGTCAATGTTCATTTGAGCGAACGATATTGATATTAAAATATGAATTATGCCATTCGGCAGACCCGACAAAAAAGTGAGTGTCATTTTTATTTCCAGATGCTTCGTCCACATTAATGTCATTGGTTATATCACTGAAAACTGGTAGTCATAAACAAAAGTTTTTTTTTTTGCCATTGTATGCGATTTGCGATTTTTAGTGATTGTTCATTTAATATTCTAAAAAATGATGATAGCAGTCACAAAATTATCTTGGCAATATTCGCACATTTAATGATTTATGGAGTTGACTGGTTGTTTAAATCTATAATTGTATTGAAATGCTTGCAGTTTTTGTCAGATTCGAGTGGAGAAGAATATGCTTCAAATTAGTATGCAATGCAAAATTACTAACCATTACTAATTATTTAACCATTAGAGTCGGTAACCTTTTTTCAGATTCATTTTCGTAATAAGTAGACTTATCTATAGAGAGAAGGTTTCCTTCACCATCATTGGTACGATGTGACTTCTTTGTGTGGACATTTTGGCCGAAATACAATCATGAATCAACTCACCCCTGTAGGAATTTGATATCCTGAGAGAACAGTATCCTTTGTGAGTGTCCTCATGGTGCCAGGTGTGACTGGATACAGCCTGGAAGATTCTTTCATTACTGCCTTCAAGTACGGCATGGCGTTGAGATGCTCGGCCGTTAGTTTGGATGTCTTCAGAGGCAGCAAGGAGATGATTTCGCCACGGAGTACTTCTTGCTTCGAGCGGTTTATCGAGAGGTAGTACAGGGTGTTTATCAATGCGGTCGATGTCTATTATTAGAAAAGAAAGAGTGCTTATGGTAATATGTAGTGCAGTTAATGCAAAATTTTTCACCAAGTTTCATCTGCACGATGAAATTTGTTTATTTAATAATCAATTAAAGAAACATAAATAAATTTTAACGCTCTATGTACAGAGAAAATTATGCAAAGTAATTAAATCAAAAATCGTTAACCCACATTGGCCGTCGGCAGTTGCCTCTACTAGTAATATATTATTCAAATGAGTTAATGAGTTTAACATTGTTTGCACATATGCATCAACTATCAAAGTATTGCAATACTTGCAATTCAAATATTTAGTACCTATAATTCGAATGCTAAGGACATAGTTTTCATAGTATGTGTATTGATTCAATTACACAAAACAGATGTAGTGACCATTAAATTATTTAATATTTATATTAGCTATTAATTTATAATTATTCAATTTAAAAAAAATCTAATTCACAGAAAATAGGTACTATTTAAAAAAAAAAAAGCCAGCACTTTCAATAGCAAAAAGCAATGTTGTCTTTTTATGCAGAGCTTTAGAGCGGACCCGTTTTTGACTTGCTCCGGCTCCACTCCAGGATCTGCTCCGCTTCGGGTAAAAAGTATTATATGTATACAAATGTTAAAAAAATAAGTGGTTTTAAAATAATCGTCATTTTCATAATCAATTCTATTAAACAAAATTTCCGACAGCAAATCATCATTCACTATTTGTCTCTTCTGTCAAAAAAGTGAGGTTATTTATCACTCGGCAGTGTTGTCATATTTCAAATAATTCCAGTGTTGCAAAGTGTCAAAATATACTATTTTCATTATTTTATTATATCCTCTTGAGACCCGAGGAAGAACCAGCCATCAGAAAATTTTTTTTAATGATTTTATGTGAAAGGAACATCATCAAAACAACAAAAAAATTTTTTTTAGATTTTTTTATTTTATACTAAGTAAAATATACTACGTGCACATATGTGCAACCCAGGTCACTATACAGATAAAGCTTAGATATACTACATACATGAAAATAATACAGAAAAGTAAAACATTGATAAGAATTAAGACATTTTTATTAGAAAATAATACAATTAAAATGAAAAAAACAATACAATACAATAAAAATAGCCTAATTAAATTTATTTACACTTAAATTAATTACAAATAAACAAGACATAATAGAAAACTGCTTTGAGCTGTACCTTACACAGTGTGGTACAACTCAAAGCAGAATTTAGGACACAAGTACATACTGCATTTAATGCATATGTACCTGGTCCGTGACTTGCATCCAGGATATCGGCACTTTGATGCCGATTTAGCATCCTGGAAGCGAGGAAGGTGCCCGACGGTGTCCAAGCGGACTTCAGGGATCGGTGCCGGGATAACCTTCCTTTGTTTGCGAGGTGGTCCTTGAGGATCATCCAGCGATGACGAAGCTGGCTGGTTTGGCACATTTCTTGGCCGACCACGTGTTGGCGGTGTTAAAATGCTGGCTACGTGACCTTCATACCGAATCATAGCTTTCGCTAACCGAATTCGGTATGATAACAGGCCCATAGTGTCCCTTCGGGGGACATTATCCTGTCGACAATTTCGCATATACATGAGCCAGCAATTTACCACCGCCAAGTCCACGAAGTGGTTAAAAACCCTTACCGGCCACTTGCAGGTTCGCATTGACGTTCGATAATATGCGATCATCCGATCGCAAAGATCAATGCCACCCATTGACTTATTGTAATGGTTTACAATAGCCGGCTGAGTGACATTGATCCTCCTTTTGGCCTCTTTCGACCACCTCGTGCAGGTGCCAACAGGGCTACTGCCGACCGCAGTGGAAAGCAATAAGACTGACTTATTGTCTTTCCACTTGACAACACAGACTTTGTCGTCCTGTCGAACCTTCTCATCCCAATCTCCTCTGCGCATATCTTTATCGATTTTTAACTTTTTTATGACATCGCCGATTCTGTTACTTCGGACGGTTCCAGTAAGGAATATCCCGTCCTGAAGTAACGAATCGGCTAGCTTCAAACTCGTAAAAAATCGATCCGTGTAAATGATGCGGGAGGAGTCATTGGGGAGAGTCCGACAGAGCAACTTTACCACACTAGCACCCAGACCGAACTGCTTCATATCTCCATCTGATACCGTTCCTTTCCCAACATAAATGTGGAAGTCTAAAACTAATCCATCTCTGGCCGCTAGAACAAAATTTTTAAGCCCAACCGGGTTGGGCTTATTTGGAACAAATTGTCTATGTTCACAGCGGCCAGTGAACGGTATCATTTGTTCATCGATGGAGTTATGAGCAGGTCTGGGCAATGTGTGGCATTGTTTCAGGACCTCGTTTAAAAACGGGCTTACCTTCCACAATTTGTCTGTGGAGCCTGAACGGTCAGCAGTATTGTCGGCAAAATGCAGATGGTTCCGCAGTTCGAAGAACCGGTCTCTAGGAATCGCCTGATTTATGATCGGAAGGCTCATATCATACGACCAGTACATTCGAGTCTGCGGATACTTCAGCGTGCCCATCATTATTTGGATGCCGGTGAATACTATCAACTCTTTTGTGCTAGTATTCACCGACCGTAAATCCCTTTTCTGGGCAGAATAAAGATTTGTTTCTTCTGCTATCGCAGAAAAGAGACTAACGCTGAAGTAGTCGAAAAAGGTCTCCAGCACATTATCGACGCCATGCCCCACAGTGGCCAGGTCTTCGTCCAGCTGTGGTCCAACACTCGGCATACTGAAACAATAGAAAAATTTAATTATGAAACAATGTAGGTATTCAGTTTAATTTTCCATTCGTCAAATCTTCAGACCACAAGCAAAACTATGTTTTTACAAGTAATTAATTCATGTATTGATTCTTTTGAAAAAGCATGTAATGAAAGAGAAACTATTACATAACTTGTCACTAGATGATAGATGAAACAAATTTATATATTATGAACATTGTAAACTTACGATTTTGTGAGCCAGGGAAGAACCCTGGACTGCGATGTCGAAGGTTGAGAATAGATGTCGGGCTCGGATGCGACTTCTTGCTCTGGTTCCAATTCTTGGTCTGGTTCCAGTACGTGGTCTGCCTCCACGTGCAAGATGTAGAAGTCGTTCCCATCGTCCGAATCGTATCCATCCTCAACTTCAAAATCGCTGTCTTCCAAAACCTCATCAATTTGGGCAGCATTCAGGAATTCGTCTAAATGTAAACAAAAAACATAACCTAATTACAATTGGATACTCGTGTGAAACGTATTAACTCAGACCTGACTGACGCGTGTGTGTACCGAATTTTCAATTCACAATTACGCGTTACTAAAAACACATACACATAATTAAAGCATATGGAAAATAGCTATGATTCATTGTGAACCTCAAAAAAAATATAATTTATTTAATAAATAAGTATTAATATTTAATAATGAACACTTACATGTGCGAGGTGTGCGTTCGGCGGCCATTTTCACGAAGTGTCGATTTGCGTATGTTTGAAGTCAAATTGAAACCTTATTTTAAAATGTCATGGGCTAGTGTCTTGCTCTAGTGGCAGAAAAATGTATTAACAAGACCACTAAAGTCAAATGTGGTCCAAGTATCACTTCAAATCAGTAGTAAAAAATATTTAAATAACGTCCTCACACGACGACCTCAGGACGCAAGAGGTTATAACAATTACAATTTTATATAAAAAAAAACATCCGGAGCAGTGGAGCACTACAAATTTTCAGTGCTCCGGGTAAAATCCCTTTGCACCAGTGCTCCGTGCTCCTGCTCCAACGTTCTGTTTTTATGCATCATTTCAACATAAATGTCAACTAAATAACTGGTTTAACATAATATAGACATCATTGCATTTGGTCTTAGTAATATGAAAATCATTATCAAAGGCAACTACATCTCAAAACTCACAGTGTCAACTCCAGCTAGCAGCATATCCAAAGCCATGACAACGGCAATCTTGGGATCGATTTCCAGCAGCTTCTCCAAGACGCTCGCCTCCCCTTCCTTGTGCACGCCGTCTTCCTTCTCTTTACGGATTCTTTCTATCGCTATGTTGATACACTCTTGACTCAAGCTAAAAATTTATAATATTTTAATGCTAAAAGACAAAATCGAACGAATATTACTTTTTCTTCATGCATATTCGCTCCTTAGGCAGAGCACGTGGTAGGCTGTTAAGATCTGCCATAAATAGTGCACACTAAACTTTGTCTGTCCTACGTATTTGTGTTCATTGAAATAAGAGTATAATTTACAGACATTATTGGTTAATTTTTGAAATTCAATTAAGCCCTGCGAAACCAAACCATAATAAATAATTATCGTATATCTATAAAATATCTAAAATTAAGCAATTAAATCATACATAACGTTGGATATTTTATAGATAGAATGATACTTTTATCTATTATAGTTTGGTTTAGGCAGGGGTTAATGGATTTTAAAAAATGCAACAATAATATGTGTATGTAATATGTATTCTTAATCCAACGAGGAAAAAAAAGTATGAATGAAAAAGTGTGCACAATTTCATCGTATCGTCCAAAGTATACCAAAACTATCTTTCCCTAAACCCTTAAACTAACACCATATGTCAAATTGTAGTCTTAGTTCAATAAAAACAAATACATGTGACTAGGGAATCCAATCCCGAGCCAAAATTTTGATTTCGGGATTACAATTCGACAATCCAAGGATCCCGGGACCAGTCCCGGGATTGGCATTTTTTTCCATAGTTAATATAAAATTTTTATATATACAAATAACATTGATAAAATCGGTCAAAAATTAATCTAGTATAATTTATACTATTTAAGACATTTATTGTTAAATATTGTGTACGTTCAATCTTGGAAATACATAGGCTAATGGAGTAAATAATATTGTAATATAAAAAATAATGTGAAAGTAAAACAGTTTTATTTATTTATGAAAAGATAACAAATAAAATACAATTTCAATTAAAATAAAAAATAACATATTGTGTTGAAAAAATTTAAAGATTTAAGTAATTAAAACATTATTCTGAATAATATGCCCGAAGTAATCTCCAGAATAGCATTTTCTGGTAGGGTGCAATGGTTTACTTTCTATAAAAAGAAGACAGCTTAGATGTAAATGGCTGAAACGTCTAACAAAATTTTTTTTGATTTATTTACTCTATATCTCAAATTCATTTTACGAATGTTACCTACATCATACATATTATGTGGAAATTTTAATTTATTTTTTAACGATTTTCATTTATAAAATTTCGTAAAATCAATATTGTGTTTAGTGTTTACATAATATATTATTATGAGATTGCTGTTTCTGATAGTAAAGACTTAATGAATGGGTTAGCAAGATTTAAAATAGTAAAGAAAATCATGGTGTATGGCCTTCCCGCTTCATACATCTAATTAGTCAGTAAAATATGAATCTGCTGTAAAATGTATGAGATCATGGTGGAATTACTGTGTTAAAAGTGCGAAGCATTGCTTTTCCAATCTTTCTCATTTTTATTAATTTATGTGAAAATATAAAATGAATTGGCAACTTACACATGGGTAATAAATCAAACTTCATTCAAACTCAGTTTATTTCTAATGTAGTTATTTGTTATTAAAAGTATTTTTTCTGTTATATTTTTGTTTTTATTTTATTTTTCATAAAAATTGATAAAAAAATCAATCCTGAAAGTTTCGGGATTATGTTTACCAATCCCGGGATTCATAGGTATCGAAAATAGTTCGGGATCCCGGGATTCGAGATCCCGGGATTCGAGATCCCGGGATTGGAATCCCTACATGTGACTAACAAAGTTTAATGTGCACTATTTATGGAGGAATTTAACGGCCTACTTCCACCCTTCACTACCGGTGGACACCAACTACGCAAGGCCACACCAAGGAAATACTTATTTTATGATATGATAGTCATATAAAATTTATTAAATTAATAGAACGCATTCATTTTAAATTAGCATGGTTAATCATTTAAGTCGAGCCGCATGCGGTTACGACCACTTGTATAAAATATTAAAAAAACAAAACAATACTCACTTCAATTGTTCATTGTAAGTATCCATGGCTTTTCTATATGTCGGAGTTGAGATATGCTTCCAGATGCTTGCCTTAAAATCGAGCTCTGCACCAAGAGTGAAGATATCCTCAGAGATGTCTATCATTTTCCTTGGAGTGGAATCCGCGGGGAGCTCATCGGAGAGACAACCGAGTCTGGTGTCAAGAGCCAGCGCCGCGATGCTCTCCAGCGACCATTTCTTGATTTCGTGGATGACATCCGTTGGCATTTTATTGTCTGGTGTTCGCATACGTTTTATTCTAAAAAAAACCAAAAGAATAAAACAATACCCTGGAGCGGCGTTTCCCAAATGTTCCGCTAGATAAAATTATTGTTTAAAACAGTATAAAAATGTAATATCTACACTTAAGTCAGCTTGGTTTAAAAAATACTCACTTTTTGACAAGTTCCCTTGCAATTTTATCGACGGGGCTCACATACTGCTTCACCATTTTCGGCTGCATCATGATAGCATTTACCTTCATGCGAAAATGGTACCACTCATCCCCCTGCCTGAATCAAAAAAATATTTGAAGAATTCGTTATTGAACATTAATTTGAAACATCATCTAGTAATTGAGGTAAAGTGCCTATCGTTAATACTTATGTAGCGGTCAACAACCTCGGGCCTTGCCGGCATTATTTCAACAATGTAAGAATTCATTTAATAAGCAAGTCATTTAATTATCGCATAATCATCCCATCTACAATCAGTATATTCTACAAGCGTGACATTTTTCGATGGGGTTGGACTGCCTCGGACTAGGTCATCAAAACGCTCGAAGTTGCAATAATGCGGAGGCCAACAGATGTCCCAATTGCAAACTATATCAACAATGACTCTCACAATTTACCGAATATTCATGTATATAAATAGTGGGTCATAGTTGAGTGGTAGTATCAATCTTAATCTCAATCCAATCAGTAATAATCTTTGTGTCAGTCAGATCTCAGTCTCCAAATTGCTCCGCACAGCATCTCATCTATCGAGCCTTGGACCTCAGCTCAGTAACAAACTCTTGTACTGACTGTTTACGCTGCAACAAAAACTCGCTCCTCCATTCATCGGAGCAATCTCCAATCCGACTTTCATCTCAACTCCTGGTCACATCCTACAGCGGTCTCGTCCCTCTACATCGAGACCTGCTAAACTTATTATTATTCAAAATCATAAAAGATAGTCTCCAACATTAAAAAAAAATTATAACACTTCTGACACGTATTTGTTAGTTAATTACGACATGCTTAGGTATGGTACAGGATGATTAAGGCTATACTTCAGTTGAGGCATGGTCTAAAAAGATCGTGGCTAGGCGATGCGTGGATTGTGCAAATGACACGTGCCGAACGAAATATAATTTGACATAAAAATCCAACATGCGTCCATTTAATGTTATGTTTATTGGTTATATTACAAATAATAAAAGTATATTCATTGACATGTTTTCTTTTTTAAGTACATACGTAAAGTTTTTTTAGTCATCTTTACACGATTTAAGAATATTTTTGTTCGACGCCATGACAAAACAAATCGACGTGCGGACACCTCGACTGTCAGTCTCCGATTGGCGACTAGTGAGAAATTTCATCGCAACTACTGTTGAAAATTATTTGCCGTTTCACTGAAGTACGCTCTTAAGACAAACGCTAGAAAGCTTGCGAGACAATTTATAATTTACATTTTAGAGTGTTTAATAATTAATTAATCAATACACATCTAAATACAATAAGAAAAATATTTTTTATAATAAAATGTGAATTCGTTAAAAGATCCCTTCTAGACCGATCATCACCTTATTATTACTTATTTTGATAATTTTAACCTTCAGATTACTTACGATGTAAGAAGACCTCTGGCGCCCTGGAATATTTCTTGTCTCATATTTTTACGGAAGTATGTTATGCTCGGGAATATGTCTCGTTCCGGCATATGGCCCTCTAATTTGTAAACCTTAAACACAATAAATAATCAGACGTACTATTACACAAAGCAACTTTGAAAAATGTATGTATTTGATACGTAAAGATTGTATCAACTAGAGGTGGGAAAACTGGTCGATTTTGAAGACTAAGTATACTTACTACCAGTATAAAAAAATACTTAGTATCGAAACTTGTTCCAAAATACTTACTAGTATTTGGGATATTATATATAGCATTTTGCGTGCAAAGCTGTGTTAGTGCTTTTTAGAAGCCAGTTTTACACAAATTGTTTATATATTATTATCCATTTACACAATCACGCATAAAATTTGAATTCAGTTTATAAGTTCCAATTATAACACTTAAAAATTGAGAAACTCGACGTGACGAAACCAGATAGATGCGTAAATACTTATCAGTCTCATACTCAACTGGAACTAAAACTAACTCCATATTATTACACTATAAAACGAACTTGTCACCATTTCTGTCCTTCACTACATCAACTTCACAACTGGAGAGAAAGAGAGAGCAATGACGCCAATGACAGTTGAGTGTATCACAGATAAACTACCCTCGACACCGTTGATAGCTGCCGATAGCAACCCTCTGTATACAATAGATGCGCTGGATAATATAACCCTTCTATATCTACTTTTCAATGGATAATACTTTATGAAAAAACAATTGTTAAATTATTAATGTAAGTATTGATATAGGCAGTGCCGGTTCGACGACTTTATAGGTGGTGGGTTCAGCCATTAGTAATTAAATATACATGCCTACCTACTTTCTCATATTATACGTCATTATGTACCAAATAATAATATGATTATAAATGAGGAAATGAGTAATTTTTCAGAATAAATAATATGATTATCTAAGTCGTTAGATGTGATATAACATCTAAAAAGCGTGCTTTAAATATTAACTTAATTAATAATAATAGTTATTATAGACTTGCCACTATCAGTTTTGAAAAACGACATACAACAAGCATTTTTACTCACTAGGGGTTTTTTGATTCACTCCCCAGTATGCGTATACTAACGCTAATGCATTCACATCCTTTGTAGAACGAGATTTGTACCGTGGCGACAGGATGGGACTGAGTGACCCCGCTCAATGAAAAATAGATGCCATAGCTTTCTTAATTTGTACATAGGTGTCACTAAGAAATAGGGCGTATTTAATTTAATTAATTATTGTAATACCGTGTAACCATCATTATGTTATTACATAATTTACAATCAATGCTTTACATATTTAATCATGTAATTAAGTAGGTATGACAACGATAAAAATATCAGACATCTATTTTTGATATGGTAACGATGTGGGGATGGTCCCTGTGAACCCTTAAGGTAGAGCCGCCCCTGGATATAGATAACATAGATATTAATGTCTTCTTCTGTGAAACAATTTAGCCTGTGCCTTAACCGTAACGTTTTTTTTTGTTTAATTTCAGGAAATATAATCTAATAGACAGTAATCAATATCATTGTTTGATATTATAATTTAAATATTTTAAATGATTACATAAACAATAAATTCTTTCAAAGATTAAGCTGAGTGTTGTGCAAACCTATCTATCATTTATTATCTAATCTCTTTGATAGATTTATCCATAACAATCACAATAACCTAAGTTAAGAGTATCGATAAATGAGCTTTCTATATCTCCATAAACCGATAACTCCATATATCATCGTTAATTTTCTATAAACACGTATCTCAAAAAACACAAATTTATAGGAGAGACAAATAACAACCTTTTTCTCTAAGTTTTAAATTCAGAAATAAATTTTCTTCTATGAAATATCCATTTAGTATAGTTACATATATTTTCATGAATAAAATGTTATGTTTCTTCAACCTATCGCACTACACTTTCGGCCGATCAGTCATATTGTCAAAGATACGAGATTGCGTTGCAACTTTACTGTGAATTATTCCACAATATTACTGCAGTAAACATGTATCTTGACTTATGAGAAAGAACTTCAGTATAATCATCTGTCGAAGTTCAGTATTCTGTGTACTTACAAACACGTAACCCAACATACGAATTTATAATATTTAGAAAAGTCTTTTATGTGATACGATTTTTCTGCTTTTCTTAAGGGTGGACGTGCGCTGCGTAGGTCAAACTGGAGGTTTTATACTATTTTCAAAGCATGATCCTGGACATTCCTTTAACGTTGTAGATAATATATTTATATAATTTTGAAGCCTTATTATCCGTTATATTTATTTTAAACATTTAATGGCCGCATAAAGTATTTTTATTACATAAAATAGTATTCTTTTAAACCTCTCGCTCTAATGTTTTAGAATATAGTCATATTTCAGTACATAAATGTGCAGTGGTGTTAAGATTTTTTACGTTTATTAATTTTTAAATGCATTTATAAAACCATCAGTATAATTTATATCGACATTCTATAGTGAAATATTTAAAATTATATTGATAATCTCTGTGATCCCAAATTTGACAAGAATTAGGCATTTTATTATTCAAAAAATGGGCAAGATTTACACGTTTAAAGATAATTCTAAAGATACTGATTATAAGCTATGTCTTTGACCATTCAAATGTGATAAATATTCTACGAATAATGTGTAAATCTTGCCCAATAAAAATACTTTATGCAGTCATCAACTGTTTAAAATAAATATACAGGATAATAAGGCTTCAAAATCATATAAATAGATTATCTACAATGTTTAAGGAATGTCCAGGGCTATGCTCTGAAAATAGCATAAAAGCTCCATTTTGACGTACGCTGAGCATGTGGGCCGTTAAATCTATTTTGTTTATGTATGTATGTATGTTTTGAGATACGTGTTAGTGGAATATGTGCGTATTCAAATTCTGAATTCATTACATCAAACAACTCAAAACTGACAAAAATTGAGGTACATGTTTGTAGAAAATTAACGACGATATGGTCATAATCGAACAACAAAAAAATAAGTACACATTCTATGTGTAATTTCACACAATATAAAAAACAGAAAAAATAATTTTAAAAATTTCGTGAGTCGCTATTATTATACAGTTAATAAATTTTACATTTTCAAATTTTACAAATTTTATTTCAAATAGTGCATACGATTCCCTCAAGCGACCGTTCTCTGTTATGTTTATCGGATTCACTACATGTCGTTACGTTAATGACAGATTATCTACAGAAGAACCTCGATTATCCGGATTTCTTTTTATCATTAGTTTTATATTATGATTAAAAGAAAAATGTTAAATTTTAAATATACATTCAGTAAAAGGGCATTCAAAATTAAAACATTACAAATTTTAAAATCCTACATTTGAATGAGGAATCTAAAAAATTGGATAAACAAGAATCCTAGAGATTAATACGTATAAATTTTTGCCTAATTCTAATTTGTTAAATTTATATTTTTTATTGTAAATTTTATAAATGAATTATTAATCAAATGTATTGTGTTCTTAAATATTGATTAATAATAAATATTTGTTTTGTGATATATTGAAATGTTATTGTAAGTACTTATTGCTTCATATTTTGTTTTATGTTAATAATTTTATAATATCTTCTTAATGATGTAGTATGAGACATTAATATCTAATCATTCATTTTAATTTACTGTTTGTTAATTTCACAAAGTATTATTGGACTGATAATTTTATGTATTGGTAGATTATTTGTGTCGCCTTTTGAATTTGTTTTGATAGATGCCTGTGTTGTAAAGATTATTCAGTTGAAAATATCCCCCTGAGGCGGACGAAACCGTTCCAGATTTATTTATTAAAAGTGGAAAAAGTACTAAAAAAAATGCGTTATATTAAATTAAATCAATAATATTATAAGATTGCCTTCATGTATTCTGTATTTATCACATCAATTATTTCAGTTCTAGATACATTATAGTTAGGGTGTAGTGACCAAATATGACATAGCTAAAAAGAATTGAGACAAAATCATTTCAGTAATTTTTCTCACCCGCTGAAGCAACCTTGCAAAACTAAATGTAGTGAATCTATTTAAAATAAATATTGAACACTCACCTTTTCGATATCATCAGGATTGAAGACATACAGAGCATTAGGTTGGCCGAAGATGCCTTCCATTTTCGTAATGTTTCCATATTTCTCATAAATAGTCTTGAAGAATTCCGTGACTTCAAGACCAAAGTACTCACCTACCAAGAAAATGGATATTGGTTATGAAATTTAATTGTTTTATTTTAATTGTGTGGGATCTTTAGATATCAGAACTAAATAATAAATATGAACTAAGAGCATAATGCGTAGTAAAGCCTCGTATTCACTAGGGGACAAATGGAGCGACATGTACCGGGACATGACGTTCAACATCTACATCGATGTCTCGGCATTTTGCTTGTACACACCATGACTCACATCAGTTATCGCAAAAATGTCACCCAAGGAGGTTGCGTTTGTCAATGCTGTATACATATTCATTCCCACACAACATGTCCCACGTCACGTAGAAATGCCGCACTATGCTGCGTGCAATATTGGGAGACAATATGCAACGTTGCAGCATCACGTAGACTCTATGTTGCGCGGTGTGTTGAGGGATTTTTTTTGTCCCCTAGTGAATATGAGGCTTTATACTTATTTAGATAAATGGGCTTATACGTTAGTCTGCCGATATTTGAATTAATACGCAATATAAATGGACACATTTTGGATCCAGTATAATATCTAGTGTCATCAAAAAACAAATGATATTAAATAATTTTCCTTTGCCAGAACTAAGTAAACGATATTAAAAAGTGTTTTTTTAATTTTAATTTGAAATATGACAGCTGTCAGGTATACAGGTTATCCGTAGAATGCTCATACCATTGTGTGCAACTTACCTATGCATTAAACACTAATTATCTAAAAAAAATAGTTTATAAGCATATTTAGTGATCAGTGACATTCTGTGCATCCCAGTTTAAATGTAAAAACAGCTCTGAACTCATAGGTAGATAAGTGAATTTTTCTACTTCTCTTTCCTCTTGTGGTGCACTGCACTATGTCTCCTTATCCTGTGCAAACCTCATTAACTTGCCAATATGCCAAACTCAATATTTAATATTTCAAGACCCATACAAAGAATGATTCATACAACTCACCAATTTTTGGAAGGAACCGCCAAGTGTTACCAATTATAGGCAACGGCTTCGGTCCGGGTATTTCCGAGAAAGGTTTTGCTGCATCCCATTCGGCTTGACCTACATGTCGTAAAATACATTTTTCCTTGCTTCCCGGAGGGTCCTGGCTTTTCACTGGGCAGTCTCCACTCACCGGTTGAGGCTGCGTGGCTGTTTGAGCTGTGATTGGACATGATGTATTCAATGTTCTGAAAAAATATTTACCTCATTTAATATCATTTACCTTCACCTCTGTCTAACGTTCAATCTTTGCCACCGTAATACGTTTGTTTGTATACATATCTGAGAGAAATGTACAGTCGAACTTGGTTATTACGAGGAAGATGGGACCAATAAAATTTGCTCGTTATAAGCATTACTCGTTATATCGTTATATAACATTTTTCGCACTACGTTCTATTTAAGCATAGAACATAAAACATCGCTAAACACGCTTTAAGGAAATACTATTTGGAACATGGAATACATTATCACTCTATCGACCAGGAGCACTTAAACTCCTTACAGAACAACTCATAAAATACCAAGTTGATATTACGGCCCTACAGCAGATGCGATGGATAGGTCAAGGAGTGATGGAGAAACGAGACTGCACTATACTCTATAGCTGCCATGATAGTGAACATCACTTTGGGACTGGATTCATCGTAAGCAAACGAGTGAAACGTTTAATTATTGGGTTCGAACCAGTCAACCCAAGGATCATGCGACTGCGAATTAAAGGAAGTTTCTTCAATTACTCATTTATAAGTGTACATGCCCCTACAGAGGATAAGTCGGATGAGGAAAAAGAGGACTTCTACGATGCGTTAGAAAGCACGTACAACAGTTGCCCAAATCACGATGTCAAAATAATACTCGGTGATCTAAATGCCAAAATAGGACGGGAGGAGATCTACACTGCCATTGTCGGAAAACATAGTCTTCACAATGAAAGTAATGACAATGGTACCCGACTAATTAACTGTGCAGCGTCACTAAATATGGTTATTGGTAGCACAATGTTTCCCCGTAAGGATATATATAAGGGAACTTGGAAATCCCCGGATGGGTGCACAATAAACCAAATAGACCATATTTTGATAGACAACAGGCACAGATCGGATCTAATGAGCATCCGGACATACAGAGGGGCTAATGTAGACTCAGACCATTTCCTAGTGTGTGGAAAAGTTAGAGCAAAGATCTCGAACACCAAAAAGGAAATGGGAGCAAGAGCAAAACCCTTTGACACAGAGAAACTGAAGATTCCGCAGGAACTGGCTCGGTACCAGGAGAGCTTGAACACTCACCTGAGCGACAATGTTGAGGTTGGAGACCATGAAGAGGTGAATCAACACTGGGAAGAGTGCAAGACTGCCATAGTATCCTCAGCTAATGATACCTTAGGACGCCCAAAAACAGGTGAACGATCAGAATGGTTTGACGAAGATTGCCGCGAAGTCACTACGAGAAAGAATGAGGCTTACTTAATGATGCTACAGAAGAAAACACGGGCATCAGACGATGAGTATAAAAAGCGCCGGCGTGAAGAAAAGAAACTACACAAGAAAAAGAAACGTGATTATTTAAAAAAGGAAATGATCCTACTCCAAGACCACTATAAAGCCCAAGAAAGTCGGCTGTTCTATAGAAAGATAAATAATGTTAGGAAGGGTTTCAAGCCTCGTATCACAATGTGCAAGGATGACAATGGCATGATACTCACAGAAAAGCACCGTATTCTTGCCCGGTGGGTGGGTTTCTTTGATCAACATTTAAATACCCCCCATAATGATGCCGGCAACACTAACATTAATACTCATGACCAGGAATCAGTACAAAGTGGCATGGATGATAACAAAGAACCACCGACATTAAATGAGGTAAAAGGTGCCACTAAGGTTAAAGGTTAAAAACAAACAAATCGCCTGGAATAGATAACCTCCAGAGTGAATTAATAAAATGTGGGGGAGAAAGCCTGCTCAAACATTTACATAGCCTAATCCACCAAGTATGGACTTCAGAAAAGATGCCAGAAGAGTGGAAGGATGGGCTGATTTGTCCCCTGCACAAGAAAGGAGACCAACTAGAATGTAGTAACTACAGAGGGGTGACACTCCTTAACTCTGCATATAAACTGTTGTCGATTCTGATATTCCAGCGGCTGGAACCCATTGTAGAAGGAATACTCAGGCACTACCAAGGAGGCTTTCGACGAGGGAGATCATGTGTTACTCAAATATTCACTCTAAGGCAGATTCTAGAAAAGACCACTGAATTCAATATTAACACGTATCACCTGTTCATCGATTTTAAGGCAGCTTATGATAGCATTAATCGATACCGGCTATACGAAGCAATGCGAGAATTTGAAATTCCGACGAAAATAATTAAACTTGCAGAGATGACAATGACACCAGTACAATGCCGGGTAAAGCTTCAAGCGGAAATATCCGAGCCATTTGTATCACTGAATGGCCTAAGGCAAGGTGACGCTCTGGCATGCCTTCTTTTCAATATTGCGCTAGAAAAGGTGATACGGGATGCAAAGATTGATGCCCGTGGCAGCGGCACGATATTTACTAAGCCTGTGCAGCTGCTGGCGTATGCCGATGATATCGACATCATTGCCATATCAGAATTGGCGCTGAAAAAGACATTCACAGCACTAGAAGCCTCTGCCAAAAGAATGGGTTTACAAATAAACGAGGCAAAAACTAAATACATGCCTGTCTATGTCACACCACGAGAAGTCGCACCAATGTTAGATATTGGTGCATACAAGTTTGATACGGTCGACAGTTTCATATACCTTGGATCTCTTGTAACTCGACATAATGATATTACAGAAGAAATCAACAAGAGAATCATGTCTGCGAATAAATGCTACTTTGGTCTGTTAAGACAGTTTAAGTCCCGCTTACTATCTCGTCGAACTAAAAGCACTCTTTACAAGACACTTGTAAAGCCAGTGCTCACCTACGCATCGGAAACCTGGACATTAACTCTGCGAAATGAACGAGCCCTGAACATCTTTGAAAGAAAAATTCTCCGCCGTATATATGGACCGATCAGGGATGGCACCAATTGGAGGAGAAGATATAATGCTGAGCTCTACGGACTGTATGAAGATTGCAGCGCAGTTCAATCAATTAAGATTGGGAGACTGCGATGGCTAGGTCATGTGCACCATATGAATGACAATGAACCGGCAAAGAGAGTGATGTCCAGCAATCCAATAGGACGTAGAAGAAGAGGGAGGCCAAAGATTCGCTGGTTAGATGGAGCTGCCAGTGACTGCCGTATTCTGGGGGTACCAAATTGGAAAGCGGCCACACTGGATAGGGACAGGTGGAGGGAGCTGTTGGAGGAGGCCAGGACCCACACCGGGTTGTCGCGCCCCTGATGATGATGATGACATAAAACATCTGAAAACCATCATAAAAATCCCCGAAACTAGCATGGCATTCATACACTACAAAATAAATTGTTACGCCGGCGCTGGTAGGCTACTGACTTCACAAAGCTTGGATTTTTTACATGCAATTTCAACTATATGTGTGGATACTTTTCCAATGTTGTCGGCGAAAACACCAATTAGGTACTTAGACATTTAGCTGGTGTCATAAACGTAATCCGATCCCGGTCTAGTTAACTGCCCGGTCGGATTTTATTGCTTAAGGTCGAAAATGTTGTTTTTAAACGAACGACACATTAACAGTTTTGCTCGGTATACCTGAGAAGTAGCTCGTTATAAAAGTGAATAAATGTATGGAGAAAATCAGAAACTAAAATGTCAACAAATGTTTGCTCATTACATCCGAGATCTCACTATGTCCGTGATCGTAATAACCAAGTTCGACTGTATTTGCACATCAAAGTTAATGTTAAATAATTGTTTGATCGGATCTTCACCACTAATAGGGAGCATTATGTATTTGTTTCTTGTGCCGGAGGAGTTTGGCAGAGGGTCAATTGTGCCGCTTTAGTAGAAAGGTTGAAAAACACTGATGCAAGGCATTTAAAAAATCTCTTAGCAATAACAATTGATCAATAAATTTCAAACTGCAATTAAAATTTCAGTCTAAAATTTATTTTGTTATGACATATGAGGGAATATCTACTTCATAACTAATTTACAGTAAATATGTCTATTGTAACCATAAAAATTTCCTGTTCTTTACTATCGAACATCATAAATAGGTCAATACTGTTTATTTTGTGATAAAAATAACAGTTTACACATTTATATTCAGACATATTGGGTCAAAAATAATGACAACATAACCTAAAAAAATTGAGTAAACTTTACTTTACAAACGTCAGTGGTATGTACGTAAATACGCGGAAACGTTGAAATGTATAATAATATGAACTATTTTACAAATGAAATCATGTCATATTGTATAACATTAATTAAACTATGATGTATGGATTGCCTGTCAAACAATATCAATGGATGACCACATGTAAACATTGTAAACAAAATTATGGTGTTTCTTTTGTGTTTAACAAAACTACGGTGATAGAAATACGGTCATACTAAAATATTATCAAAAGCGTATTTATAACTGCATAAATTGATTATATAATGTCACAATTTTTTTAATTTAATTGAAACAGTTTAGTAATGTCATAATCATTGGTCATAATAGAGGTTTGATATTATTACCGGTGAGAATGTTGTTTACCTTTTCAGTGTTGGTCGATTCTTGAAGTTTATTAAAATGCTCTCGTCACTTTTTCGAATAACATAGCAAATTGCTTTCTGTTCGCGACAATTCCTTTGGAAGACTTTCAACATTTTAACAATTTTCTTATAGAATTAATACGAAACTAAAATATTATCAGTTCCCGCACGTTCTACTGACCACTAATGAAATCGGCCATGAACTGTCAGAATATAGTTTAAATAAAATTATTATCTCCTTTCCGCAATCCGCATACAAGATAGAAAGAGACGATAAGCTCTATGATGACTTGCAGCTTGTTTCGAAGCGATAACGAAACGTCAGAAATTATTTTGTTGTTTTATTAAGAGGACGCTCTACAGAATCGGCCTTGAGAATTGAAAATATGATTTTTTTACATGTGGTCCATAATAACTGGTCTACTAGTTAATATAAAAAGGTTGCCGCCAATGTTTGTCTCAATAAACTCCCTACAAGTGAAGTGAAGCTATGGGGTGACCAAAAAATAGTACTTTCTAATAAAATTTATTTTCTAATAAATTTACTAATAACATTTAATGTTACTAAATTCAATATGTTTATCAGTTCTTTGGTGGGAAGTATTGCAACTGATATGATGGATATGATACCTTTTTTGATTATGTGTTGGCCACGATATAAACTTAATAATATATTAATAACTTTTTAACCTGAAATTGTCCGAGAACTAAACATACGAAGGATGTTGACATACATATCAACCTACATTTTTATTTCATGTGATATCCAAAAAACATTACTAATGAATAGTGCTTATTTGTAATGTTTAGGACCTACATATTAAAAATAATAGGTATTGTTTAATTCTAATGCATATTTTTTAAAACGTAGAATTTACTGTCTGCCTATAAAAAGAAAGTGACTTTTTATTGCCTGCGCAACTTCACTTTTATACTAGTGAAACAAGTGGTAGGTAAAGCCAATGGGCGAAATTATATATTATATTAAGAGTGCCTAAAAATAATTATTAACATACAGTCACTAGACACATTATTTTTTTATTAATCCATCGGTCTGGCGGGCATATAAAAAATGACTATAAAAAATGACTGTCGCTAGAAAAAGTGTCTGACAGGGCTGCCGACGCAATTAATTATATTGTACTTTTTAAATTTAATTTATAATATATTTTATTTAAGTTTTGTGCATCTAATGCCGGGTCCACACTGGCGCAAAACAATGTCGCGCGACAACCTCGATAAATTTTACGATAATTATCATAATGGCTTAAAATTTTTACGATAATTATCATACTTATCGTAAAATTTAACGAGGTTGCCGGCAACATGTTGCCAATTTGGACCCGGCATAATATCCACTGTGGTTCACGTAGTGGCATGTACCTGTTTTTCTGGGGTCAACTAATTCAAAAAGTAAACACCCATAATTGAATTTTTCCAGTTTTGGTTGGATTATATTCCAACTCATTTCCGATATTATTAATGGAAATTTCTCGGTGTACATAGTAAACAAACCTACGAATAAAAAAAGACAGTAAGGAACACAGTGATTCATCGCAGTAAAAACTGGCAACCAAAATGGATTATATAATATATTCCATCGTATTATTTTCTCGAAATCATAAAGATACTATAATAGTATTTGAGTATCAACCTATGTTCAATTTGAATTGGGTTATAATAATAATATACCCGTAGATATATCAATAGTATGTTTGCCACGATATCCACCCAAGTTATCAGTATGTACTTGCACAGGTTTGATTAAAAACTATGATGAAATTAACATTTTACAAATATTATATTATTTTGACAGCCCTGTTTTCTGATCAGCGGACACGTGCAGGTGGTGTTTATCAAATAATAATGTAAGATTGTCCACAATAATAATAATGTAGAAGGTCGACAATAGTAATAATACTAATAATAATGTTTTTTTTTAAATAAAATCTCCGATGATTAGTGATTTTTGCCAAAAGATCGATTTAAATTAACGTGCGTACGACGCCGAGGTCGATTTCATACTAAATTATATTTGAACACCGAGCTCTTCAGCCGCCCCTTAATAAATTACTAGCTGAGCCAGCTGACTCTCGCCAGTCTGTCTCGCTAGGTCTTGCAGACAGCTTTTCATCATAGTGACTTGGTGTTGGATTTTAATATAATAATTGTAAAGTGTGTATAGACGGCGCCATAGTTTTCCCTTCGGGATGGATTTTCATTCACGTCAGACAATTGAAAATTTATCTGATTTGTCAGTTTTACGATATGCATGTCGTCACTGCAAATACAAATTTGGAGTCATGTGCGTAGTCTATTCTGGAGTCTGGCCTTCTCAATATCATCTGACACCATTTCAGGCTGCTAAGCCTAGCAAAACAGCTGGCAATCGCCGATTGCTACCACTGTCATTTTAATTTTAATACAATATATGTGTAGGTATGTGCATTTAAATATGATAAATAGTTATACATCTCAATCGTGATTATCATAAATAGCGATCCAATATAACGCGAATATTAATCTCTTTCGGGTCCCATTTACATAATAGAAAAAGGTTAGCATCATAAAAAATAAATTTAAACATTATTTTGTTTCATTGTCTATAAAAAATAAATGCTTGGAGCCACAGAATAATATTTTAAAAATCATATTTTGTTTTAAAAATTAACCTTAAACAATATAGTTTCCCGGTGCGGGACATTCATATCGAGACAAATGTTGATAAATAATGAAGTAATACATATTATATCTGATAAGAATAGGAATTTATAAGACCTAAAGATGTGGAATCAGCTTAAAGAGGCCTTCATCCAGCAGTGGATTGATACAGGTTGATGACGATAATGACGATATAAATGGGTAGGTAGGTAGGTCACAAATTTAAAAAAATATTGCAGTTTATATGACCAAGAAGAGTAAAATTAGGTTGGGATAACCTTCATCCAGCAGTGGATTAATCTTGGTTGATGATGATAATGACGATATTATGAATGGGAAAATATAATATCAGCAATTTTGATAAATATAGTAATTCATATGACCGACAGAAATTCAAACAACTTAGAGAGGCCTTCATCCACCGGTGGATTGATTCAGGTTCATAATGATAATGGAAATATAAATAGATATAATATTATATTATCACCGATTTTGATAAATACAGCAATTCAAATGACAGAAAGAAGTAGAATCAGGCATGGGAGGCCTTTATCCAGCAATAGATGGGTTCAGGTCAATGATGATAAAGACGATAGAAATAGGTATAATATAGTAGTAGAATCAGGTTGCGGAACTCTTCATCCAGCAGTGAATTGATCCTGGTTGATGATGATGACGATATGAATATGTAGATAAATGTAATATCACCGATTTTGATAAATACAGAAATTCATATCACAGAAAGGAGTAGAATCAGGCTAAGGAGGTCTTTAAGTAGTGGATTGGTTTAGGTCGATGATGATGATGATGACAATATGAATATGTAAATAAATATAATATCACCGATTTTGATAAATACAGCAATTCATATGACAGAAAAGAGTAGAATCAGGCTAGCGAGGTCTTTATTAAGCAGTGGATTGTTTCAGGTCGATGATGATGATGATGATAATGATGATAATGACGATATGAATATGTAAATAAATATAATATCACCGATTTTGATAAATACAGCAATTCATATGACAGAAAGGAGTAGAATCAAGCTAGGGAGGTCTTTATTAAGCAGTGGATTGGTTTAGGTCGATGATGATGATGATGACGATATGAATATGTAGATAAATATAATATCACCGATTTTGATAAATACAGCAATTCATATGACAGAAAGGAGTAGAATCTGGCTAGGGAGGTCTTTATTAAGCAGTGGATTGGTTCAGGTCAATGATGATGATAATGATAATGACCATATGAATATGTAGATAAATATAATATCACCGATTTTGATAAATACAGCAATTCATATGACAGAAAGGAGTAGAATCAAGCTAGGGAGGTCTTTATTAAGCAGTGGATTGGTTAAGGTCGATGATGATGATGATGACGATATGAATATGTAGATAAATATAATATCACCGATTTTGATAAATACAGCAATTCATATCACAGAAAGGAGTAGAATCAGGCTAAGGAGGTCTTTAAGTAGTGGATTGGTTTAGGTCGATGATGATGATGATGACAATATGAATATGTAAATAAATATAATATCACCGATTTTGATAAATACAGCAATTCATATGACAGAAAAGAGTAGAATCAGGCTAGCGAGGTCTTTATTAAGCAGTGGATTGTTTCAGGTCGATGATGATGATGATGATAATGATGATAATGACGATATGAATATGTAAATAAATATAATATCACCGATTTTGATAAATACAGCAATTCATATGACAGAAAGGAGTAGAATCAAGCTAGGGAGGTCTTTATTAAGCAGTGGATTGGTTTAGGTCAATGATGATGATGATGACGATATGAATATGTAGATAAATATAATATCACCGATTTTGATAAATACAGCAATTCATATGACATAAAGGAGTAGAATCTGGCTAGGGAGGTCTTTATTAAGCAGTGGATTGGTTCAGGTCAATGATGATGATAATGATAATGACCATATGAATATGTAGATAAATATAATATCACCGATTTTGATAAATACATCAATGCATATGACAGAAAGGAGTAGAATCAGGCTAAGGAGGTCTTTAAGTAGTGGATTGGTTCAGGTCAATGATGATGATGATGACGATATGAATATGTAAATAAATATTATATCACCGATTTTGATAAATACAGAAATTCATATGACAGAAAGGAGTAGAATCTGGCTAGGGAGGTCTTTATTAAGCAGTGGATTGGTTCAGGTCGATGATGATGATGATGATGACGATATGAATATGTAGATAAATATAATATCACCGATTTTGATAAATACAGAAATTCATATGACAGAAAGGAGGAGAATTAGGCTAAAGGGGTCTTTATTAAGCAGTGGATTGGTTCAGGTATATGATAATGATGATGATGATGATGACGATATGAATGTGTAGATACATATAATATCACAGATTTTGATAAATACATACATTCATATGACAAAAGGAGTAGAATCAAGCTAGGGAGGTCTTTATTAAGCAGTGGATGGATCCTGGTTGATGATGATGATGACGATATGAATATTTAAATAAATATAATATCACCGATTTTGATAAATACAGAAATTCATATGACAGAAAGGAGTAGAATCTGGCTAGGGAGGTCTTTATTAACCAGTGGATTGGTTCAGGTCAATGATGATGATGATGATGACGATATGAATATGTAGATAAATATAATATCACCGATTTTGATAAATACAGAAATTCATATGACAGAAAGGAGGAGAATTAGGCTGAGGGGGTCTTTATTAAGCAGTGGATTGGTTCAGGTATATGCTAATGATGATGATGATGATGACGATATGAATGTGTAGATACATATAATATCACAGATTTTGATAAATACATACATTCATATGACAAAAGGAGTAGAATCAGGCTAGGGAGGTCTTTATTAAGCAGTGGATGGATCCTGGTTGATAATGATGATGATGACGATATGAATATGTTTTTAAATATAATATCACCGATTTTGATAAATACAGCAATTCATATGACAGAAAGGAGTAGAACCGGGCTAGGGAGGCCATTATCCAGCAGTGGATTGGTTCAGGTCGATGATATAAGAATGATAGAATTAGGTATAATATCACAAATTCGTTAAACCGATAGTAGTAGAATCAGGTTGCGGAACCCTTCATCCAGTAGTGGATTGATCCTAGTTGATGATGATTATGATGACGATATGAATATGTAGATAAATAACATTAGAAATTCAATACTGTCAAGAATACAATCAACGTAGAGAGGCCTTCATCCAGCAGTGGATTTATTGAGGCTCGTGATAATAATGGCATTATATATAGATAGGTAGATAATAATATTATATCACTGATTTTGATAAATATAACAATTCATGTGTAAGTAAGGAGTAGAATAAGGCTGAGGAGGCCTTCATCCAGCAGTGTATAGGTCAAGATTGATGATGTTAGGGACGAAAAAAATAGGTAGATATTATACAATATCACACATTTTGATAACTATAACAATTCGTATTAATTTCTTTCATTGTTTGCAATGGCAACTTTTTTAGTATGGAAATTAGTAGCCTAGGTAATTATTCAATAAAAAAAATAGTGTGTGAACAGCCACAAAGAAGTATTTAAAAAAAATCAAATTTGGAATATCACGTTATCTATGAAATGGCCGTCAGTGGCGTACCCCGCTGTCAAAAGATATTATACGTAGTAAATTGTACCAGGATTATGGTTTTTTCACCGGAAAAAAGTGCGTCAATGCCTACATTACGATATTTGAATAAAAATAATCGAATTCGTTTGTCAAATAAAGGATTAGAAGGTCTTAAGCGACGAAGACGTCATTCTGACAGGCGTGGACAGTAAATATGGCGATCGTATACGGTGTGTAAGAAAATATCGGATATAAACGTCAAGTACCTGTAAAATCATTGAAAATTTGTGAAATGTGGTCAATTCAAACGGTAGATGAATCGGTAGCGCACATTTTGAAGTGAAGATGTAAAAATAACAATAAAATGTCGCTTAAGTGAGCCGTTAGTGCGTTTTCCAAAATCTCTTACGATAATAATAATGAAAGATAATGGTGGTTCACGTTCACATCAAATTTTATTCAAGGTTGGTACATATTACATAATTATTAATTAATATCAATATATTTTTTATTTAATTACCTATTTATTTTCAAAAGCTTACGAGTCTATAAATATAGAATACCGGTTCTATACATTTATCCTGGATAAGGCGGCAAACACATTTTGAAAATAGCCGATATATCTACTTACTGGATTATTAATTTTTTAGTTAGGGTTAGTTAAGTTAGGTTATCATAACAAATAATCAATCCAGTATATCGGCTATTTTTTTAAATGTGTTTGCCGCTGTATCCAGGATAACCGACTAGTACCAGAATACCTATATAATATAATATATAGCTGTATAATAGAGTATACATGGCCCCCACAAGGAGGGGCAACAAAGCTTTAACCTGGAGGCCTGGGCTCAGGAGGGCCCGGCTTGGCGGGTCGACCAAATACGTGAGATAACACACATCACAAATTTGCTCCAATAGTAAAAAAAATTGCTTAAAATATATTAACGTTTTAAAATAATACGTCGTCGTGCGATGCAATTTTGAGTATTGTGTATACTCGACAACTCCATAATTCAAGTGACTGTAGGTATTAAAAAATACTTAAAATCGATAAAAATACACTGAAAACCTACCCTTAATTTAAATAAAAAACGTTACACTGCCTTCAACCTTAGCGATAGGTAAGGGGGCCACCAAATATTCTGCACTGGTGGCCCGCTTCAGGATGTGGGGGCCATGAGCGTACCTATTCACTAATGGCCCGAACACATTACCATCACGTCACGTGCTTTCACGTGCTGTCACGCTGAGTTAGAAATAAAAACGTTGAGATAGAGATAGTGATTCTATATATCTCAGCGTGACAACACGTGACGTGATGGTAATGTGTTTGGGCCATAACATACCCCCCGGCTACGGACGATAAGGTGGGGAATAACGGGAGTGTAGGGGAAATATTGTGAAAGGTGATGGTAGGTATATGGGTACATTCACGATTTTTGTTTACCAATTTGCTATTTAAACCTATTTTAAGTGGTTTTTCAAAATGAAACATAATATATTATTAAATTTTAATAATTTAGGAGTAATTTTCTAAAAAGATATTTGTGATTTATACTGTAATGAATAATTATTATTTCCTTTTTTTTCTTCTAGTACTGGTTCCCAAGCTGGGGTACCCCACGGTCCCTACCGCGTCGCAATGTTGGGAGCCTCCGGAGTGGGTAAAACTGCACTCACCTGCCAGTTCACGACGAGCGAATACATTTGTGCCTATGATGCATCATTAGGTAGGTCCATTTTTATTATCATTGTTGTTTATGATGACCAAAATACATATTATATAATAAAAAATTAGGGATTTTAATGCCTAGGTACTATAACAACTGACTCGAAAAATATGTTTTAATCCGATGCGTGCCTTTAGAAATGAAATATTATGTACCTAAGTACCTATATAACAGGGATGGCGAACCTATGGCACGCGTGCCACCAGTGGCACGCGAGATGATTTTGCATGGCACGCGAATGTTTCATTTTGAAGAATGAAGAAAGAATATTACTATTTTATATATATTTAAAAAATGTTTTTTTTATTAAAGAGTTTTACAAATACATATATACTTAAGTAGGTAATTACTTACTTACTTTATATAATATTAACGACATAGTCATGCGTAGTTTCTTCGGATTTTCATATTATGTTTAGGTACCAATCGATGCGCAAACGGAAACGACGAAATCCATGCATAAATAATGACAAATCGCATTTTAATCATTACGTTTAATGTAAATATACGATTGCATAGGTCCTTAGAATCGGGGAATTAAAAATAAAAATATACAATCAACAAACCTTATGAAATTAATTATCGACAGTCATTAAAATATAATAACTGCTTGTTATTTTACCTCAAACATAATCTCTAAAAATGGAAAACCGCTTAGTGATGGAGAATATAATATGAAAAAGAGTGGTTTAAATGCTTCCACGATCTCTTTGAATATTTTGAAAAGATATGCCTTCGGCTAGAAATACGGTGAAAGATAGAATATTAATAACTCAATTTATTGTAATGTTTACTTTTTTAATAGAATTCTTAACTATTTTTTTAGAAAACTTAAAAAAAAATTCGCCGTAATAAAAACTGTTTGGCACGTCGGACAGTTGAAAAATATTTGGGAAATTTTGGCACGCGTCCGTAAAAAGGTTCGCCATCCCTGCTATATAATATATAATGGGTTATAGTATCAGTGAAACATACATTTCCGTGGAAATGCAAGGGATCTTTCGTGGGTTTCAAGAGTCCCATGTTTTTAAGTGTGCGTCTCGTACGCCTGTGGGATAGAGGTTATAGAAATAGAATATAATATACTATCACTCATCAGAAATCGTCTCACAATCACAATATAAAAAGTATTGAATGACATGTCAAATATAATGTTAGCATGTGGCGCAGTTGCTCAACGGACAACATATTATACTGTTGGATTACACATAATACCTATGTATATTACAGAAAATCTGTAGGTATTACTTTTATTTAAAATATTAATTATGACAAACCTAACACAATCACAAGCACAAAATCAAACACTATAATTCGCCGGTATTCGATTGTCAAATTCAGTAGTCCGCCGCGTACTAGACAATTAGTATTATTATAGTACAACGCAGATGAAACGGGTTTATTTTGGAAACTTCTCCTTCGTAAAACGTAGTGACGAAGCCCACCAGAAGCGGCGCTCGGTGCGCTCACTACGAAGTAGCCCCCCTCCCACCCGCGCATTACCCTTCACCTATGTAATAAGGGGCACGAGAAGCACAAAATAATCATTATTATCAGCGTCTCTCATAACAAAGCAATAAAAATGGTATTATATTTCTCGGCGGCTTGTAATTCATATTCACGATGACGTAATTCTACCAGCGAAATATCTGTCACCCAGCAACTAAACAATGAGTTCACTGTTATTAAATAATGCGTACTCGCCCGTCGATCGACAACGCGTCCAGAAGCGGATAAAATAAAACGGCGCGCACCCTTTTGCTTCCCGTGTTCAATGAATGGGCTACGTTGTATTTTCTATAATTCGTCCCGCTGAGAAGCCAAACAACTGGTGAATCATGGGGCGGGCGGGCACAATGCTCCGTCAAAACCAATGTGCGCTGCCATATTTGATTACGTTGTATTTTCGATGATTCACATTAAATATGCGCGAGCGCCCCGCAAGCCCGATTCTATGTGCACGACGCCGTACGTTAATCGCAAAGAAAGTAATGCACCAGGGAGGAAAGTGCCCAAGGACCACATCACAATTATTATGCCGTGATCCAATGCAACCGGGACACACAAATTGAAGCTTTTCGTCATAGGGAAAGACAGGAATCCTAAGCCATCAAGAATATCTGCCTCATTGAACAACTGGTTGTATCAAGCGATTTACTGTTTAATATTTAGTTCATAAACTAGTAAATACTTGATTTCGATTATAAATAAAACCGTAATTTGCTATTACGAATTTCTCAAAAAAAAACACTGTTTTTACGAAATATTTTCAATTTTTACTATATTTTATATGTATGTACTATAATCGGCCGCCTTCACTAATTGGACACTAAATGTCGGGTTTTTGGGGTGGCGGATTACTGAGAGAGCACTGTATACCAAATGATTCCCCTCGATATGCCGCCCCCAAGCGACGCTTAATCTGCCTACCCCCACGGGACGTCACTGTAGTCAGCAGTAAATCCATGCACGTGTAAACGGGGTATAATGCTATTAGATAAAGGGCCGTATGTATGAGATTCCTCAATTCTTTATAAGCTATTTAACCGATGTACCATCATATAACGTATAACACTGTTTGTGACGTAAGCAATCTGACGTCACGCGAAATTCAAAATGGCTGCTTCAATCTGTCACTTTCATGTCAAGCTTTACCGGCAAAAACTGTATGTATTGCCATATGGAAATGTTTACTGGTAAAACTACATCCTTTCGTACAGTAGAATTATAAAATAAATGTGTTTAATAACTGATAAATTATTTAAAGTTCATAATAATTATTCATTTATAATTATTGAATTTATATGGTACCGTTCGCACACTTTCAGACACATTTACAATTTCAAAATTTTGACTTATTTATCGGGGAATGAAATTTTATAAGATTGCCATAATACAAACACCATGACACATGAGATGTCATATTCGTGACGTCACTTAACAGCTAATTACGTTTGTACTCATGCATACAAACGTGCAGTATATAGCCTATAAGGTTTTTGGGAATCTCGTGCATACGACCCTAAGGATGTAGGTATCTACATAAATGCTACAATATTTAAAAAAATAAACCGACCGTATTTAACTTTCAGTAGAATAAGTTACCCAAATGCAAAACTATAATTTATTTTTAGCACGTTATAAAATGCGCCTGAATATTAACAAAATTTCCAATCGATTAAATTCGATAAAGTAAATCACCCAAATTATTGAAATTCCGAACACACAAAGCTAATGTTTGCACAATAAATAATATTGAACAGCGCACACGAATTTTAGTTGTATTTTTTTTACGAATATACCGAGCTATAGGTAAGAATACTTTAGTTTTCTAAATAACTGAAATTGAAATAGTCAGGACCATACAACCAATTTCATCATAGTTATTTACGTTATCGATTATTTAAAAAATATTTATCTACATTAGGTACACTATGTATGGAAAAGAAATAAATAATATACGTGTTTTTCCAGGGCCGGTTCTAGAAACTGCGAGACCCGATTGGAGCATGCGTACGAGGCTCGTAGGTATAAGCTGCGATTATTATTTTCAACTCCAAAAATGATTGGCGGGATTTTTTGGTTTATTATTCTTCCGACGCCCGAAGTCGTTTAGGGAGTGAGGCCCAATTGGGCCCAATCGTTCCAATTGCCCTACGACCGGTCCTGAGCATGTCGATCGCAGAAACCTCATTGATTGACTGTAGGTAGGTACAAACAATCCTTAGCTTGTGCACCAATTTGCAATAATCATGTAGGTATGATTGATTCTAAACATTGTATAAATTTACAACGTTTTTCTTAGCTCGTATTCTTATTTGTCCGGTACAAATCTTGCAATCGATTTTTAACTAACTTTCCGACTAGCTAGACATTTGAAACTGTTAGAACATATTATCAGAACACGATGCCAATGAATTTTTTTAATACATGTTATATTGATTTCCATAGTAACGCACGTACATATTAATAATTTAGTTGCTAGGACCCCAGAACCTAGCAACAAATAATGGTGTCGAAATAACTTTTCATACAAAACAGAATTAACTGAAAATGAATTCAATTCTACTTAAAGATGCATAAAAGTATTAAAAAAAATGCATTGGCAACGTGTAGATATGCCATATAACAAAAAATCATTCACACTTATGTTTATAAAATACACATAAAATTTGATAACGATGTTAATATCCTCAGAAAATTTTCGAGCGCTCCGTTTTCCTTTTCCATTTCGAGCGCTGGCCTGAAGACGTCACTGACGAGTTATATATTATAATAATGTACTTCTCTGATACTTATATCAATATACATAATGTAATACTATTACAATGGTCCTAATAACATCACCTCTAAAGTATTAGAAACATTATTCAATTTCATAATAATCCATAAATCAGACCGTGGAAATCATTGAATAGAGAGGCACTAAACACCCCCTGAGCGCACTCCGCGCGTAGGCAATACCTACCCTCCCTCTCTCGATTCGCTGATCAGTCTCTTTTGGAGTGCCCTCCAATCATCCGGCGGGACAAACACTATCCCCTCTTCAAACAACTCCTTGATACTCGGCACTCGCTTACAGCGAAGAGTTCGGAGCAAAATGATAGGTCACGTACCCTGACATTCGACAGTGAAGGCACCTGGTAATGGGATATTAATTAATAGGGATATCTTGAAAATTTAGATAAATTTATCGAGGCCAGAGCAAAGAATTTTGACTACAATGACTACAGTAAAAGGTAAACAGTACACAACATTTTATGGCGATTTTTCAACGATTTAGTGTGTGTCAAATAGTGTCTATCCATTGCATTGAACCA
This sequence comes from Rhyacophila brunnea, assembly GCF_057557595.1. Lineage (NCBI taxonomy): Eukaryota > Metazoa > Arthropoda > Insecta > Trichoptera > Rhyacophilidae > Rhyacophila > Rhyacophila brunnea. Next base: position 7,472,694 of record NW_028232816.1, on the reverse strand, counting down.
TGTTTGAAATAATATACACATAAGTTAGGTACCTACATTATATTATAATACTAATTATAAAATAATATCAACCATAACTTGAGAAGAAAGAGCTTAGGTATAAGCCAAAGTTGATTTGGACTATTGACACCATAGTGCAAAAAGGGTCATAACACAAAAGAATCGATCGCTGTAATAGTACTTTAATATGAAACATCTGTCCTTGCAAGAAAATAAATGTCTTTATTTATGAAAAAGTACAAAACTGAAAATATAATATAAATAATTTTATTATATCATTTTTCAAACTACAGCAGCAAAGCTATTCTAAACAGTTAACACGGTACCACGTTTCCGTTATTTTTATTTCTCCAAAATAACACGGATATCACTCGGAGCAATTCCATAAACAAAGTGGTTATCTAGAATAATTGCTAACACACCACACTGCGTCTTACTTGTCTTGATGTATTGTGTTATTCAACGATATTTGACAGCTCGCGTTCATGGGCGGCCGTGTTAAACAATATCACGCTTCACAATCAACTTCGCGGGATAATTAACTGCCTGAATACGACATATTTTTTATCGATTTTGGAATTAAGTGATATGCTAGAAGCTAGAATAACCCCACGGCGCCCAATGACAATATTGAAGTTATATAAGTGAAACAATTACAAACTTTGAAGAAACAGGCTTTGAGAAAATCACATATATATGTATATCTATATATTGTGATCTCACCGGGTTTCTAACCCATAGCCTCCAGATGAGAAGCCAGTATCTTACACACTGAACTATGATAAATTTATTTCCTATTTAAAATTGAATGCATTCCTGTTGATGATTATCGATGTTTAGCATAACATCTCACCCAATTCTATTTTGTGTTGGTTGGATCTTTATATGTAATTAAACTATTCATAATTATTGCAAAAGGATACTTTTGATGAGTTCCCGTGTGTGTTATGCAGATAGGTAATAAGGCTAATTATTAATTAATTAATAATCGCATTTATTATTACAAACGCCACTGTTTAGAAAGATAAAGACGTAAGTACCCTCGAATGGGGTTGTTTTCAACAACGCAATCTTTTTTCAAAGGCTGAATACCATATAATGAACATCAGCAATATATTGCCAATCAAATTTATTTGAAATATATCATCAAGATTATCATTTTACAAAACACGATACCGGCAGACTTCATTCAAACTTATATATTATATTGTGAACAGCGCACAGCTCAAGTCAAGTGGTCAGGAATTCCAATTTAAAAAATAATACATTGTTTATTGTAAAATCTCTTGTGACATATTTACAAAATAAAAGAAAATGATACGAATGTCATAATACGTAGTGTTACATTCCCAAATGCCCCCCATTTGGGGATGTCTTTGTGAATCTGGAGAGGCCCAAATCGATATCAAATCAACAAATAGTAAGGGTTGATTTCGAAAATAATTAAATAATGTTAAATATCTAACCGGCAAACATTGTCTGAATGCCGATAAAAAAAATACGAATGGCAACGCCGCATTTGTACGGCTCGTAAGCGACCGTTTGTTTTAGCGGGAGAAGCATTTTTGACAGCAACGCAGTAAGCAGTGTTAACCTCGCTATCCGTCAAAATTAAATTGAAAAGAATTTGTATAAAAATGTAACCATTTAGAATATATTAACGTACATTTAATATACCTTGCCGTTTATACCACAATTCCGGTGTGTTATTTGTCCACCTCCAAGTCCTAAATCCAGACGAAAATCCATACAACGAAGCAAAGTGACAGAGTGTTTTCACTTTCGAAAATGGAGGGAAATGATAGTAGGTACTACCTATCATTATTTCGATGCCACGACTGCAAAGAATTTTCAAGGGACATACAAGCGTTTTCTTGGTCGTACACTCATGGCTGAGGATCGTGACCACTTTTTAATTTTTTCCATCCTTTGAGCGACCAAGACTTTTCATCCTTCTCGATTTTCCGCTTCTCTCAGGGCAGAATGAATGGTGACCCCAGTCAGCTCTTTCACTTGGTCGCTCCAGCGCGCAGACACTGTGCTTCGCCTTCCCTGGAGGCCACCCACAACCACCAGTCTCTCCAGGTTGTCCGGTCCGCGCCGGACAATATGTCCAAAAAATTGCAGAATGCATCTCAGACATATTGTCGGGAGCCGTTCCTATATAAACATAATATAATAAAAGTAGACTTACCCATTAATTTATTTTATTAACAGCTGTACGAACTGCAAAACCTTTTTATCAGTATGGTTTAAAAACACCGAACATTAACTAATATTATTCTTACACTATTACATAATACCTACTTATTATATTTTATTTATTTACATCAAATGTGGACACGAAAAAATTGCACGATTGCTTTTGTTTTGAAAATATCGTGAAATTTGAAAATAATGACATGACATCAGTGACAAAATAGTCTCGCAGCTCGAGTGTTGATTGGCTGGGCCATGGGTGAGCTCTGATTGGTCATTGAACTGGCATTGTACCGTACTGTCATCTATTATCATGATTCATGACTGAGTATTTCTGATGTGGTCACGATCGCTGTATGGAAGATTCATCCCTCTGATTACGTACATAGATAATAATATTACGTACCTACTAAAAACGGATTTATAATTAAATTATAAATGCATAAAAATTACGGTGTGGTTGTTTCTTAATAATATATTGGGAAATTATTTTTAAAAAATATAAGTACAAAAAAAAATGTGCGAACATTTTAGCAGATTTAGTTCGACGCGGACGACGCGGCTATCGTGTCTCCGTTAAACGGCCATTAGACGCAATTAGCATGTTATTTAAATGTGGTAATTAAAAAGTACGCAGTGAGTGGTAATGTGAAAACTATTACTTTTACAATTTTACATACGCAAGTCTATTTCCTTGATACCTAATACTAAAAAAATGATATTTGATTCGGGATCCAGGATTCAAAATAGACCGGAGAGGCTACTTTAGTGGCATGATTCGATCAATGTACATCATAATATTGTCAAATGCCGTGGTTCTTTGTTTTTTTTTATTATGTGTAGGTATACCATTCACATCAATTTTGTCAATGATATTTATTAATCCTAAAGCCTGCCGTCATGGTCCAGTGCGGGTTCGATTCCCGGTGAGGTCACAATATATTTATGTGGTTTTATCGAAGCTTGTGTGTTTGTGATTATTTCATTTATATTATTAAATACACTGCTGTCGTTGGGCCTCTCTGCCTGTTGTAGTGTTATAAAGCGTGTCCGGAAACCTGTACGTATGCAGTTCGCCGTATCACACTTCACCGTGAAATGTTGTATCTATAATATATATAGTATAACCTCTTTGGGTCGTATAGTGCTGACATAAAATCCATGTCTAAATAAAACATGGTTCTTGTCAGTTTACACTTTACAGGAAGTCAGCAGCAAACAAAATTTGAAAATAGCCGATATACTGCATTATAAATTGTTAGGTTAGGTTAGGTTTTCATTATTGAATTCATGAATTTTGCCAAAATCAGCTATGAAAATTAAATTAATGTTCATATTGAATCTAATAAAATTGGAGACCGTATAGTAGGTATACAGTCATCTCTTTCCGATAGAAAGCTCACGGCGTACTGTGCCACGGTGAAATGTTGTACGTACAATTTACATGTAACCGCTATAAAGAATATTATATATATACCTATTATATATTAATTAATTTTAGTGATATTGTCTAAAATATGGCGCAATCAAGGTGACATTTTCTATTTTCGTTCGGAAGTTTTTACTTTACACTTTTAAGTCGTTGGTCATTTATGGTGGTATTTTTGCAACTGAAAAGTAAAACCTGGATTATTTTACAACGTTTTTATTAGGTCGTAATCTTATTTGTCCGGTGGTTGTTTGTCCGGTACAAATCTTGCAATCGATTTTTAACTAACTTCCCGACTAGCTAGACATTTGAAACTTTTAGAATATATCAGAACACGATGCCAATGCATTTTTTTAATACTTTTAGCCATTTTTAAGTAGAATTAAATTCATTTTCAGTTAATTCTGTTTTGTATGAAAAGTTATTTCGGAAGAAATCCGTAATCCAATCCACTATTATTGGTTGCTAGTGTCCTAACAACTAAATTATTAATATATACGTGCGTTACTATGGAAATCAATGTGAGTGTCAAAATGACATTTCAGTTTTATTTCTATCAAATACAATTTTTTTTTGATCTTTTAAGCTAGTCAAGTCAAATTTATATGATTCATCAGAAAATTTAAAAACGTTGTATATAAAAAGTTCTTTTTATCTTGTAATTATTTTACTATGATTTAATATAGTGACATTGATATATCACTAAATGAAAAAGACTATATGAATTCAGACACGTACCACTTACAGACACACCCCTCTAATCTAATATGTCACGTGTTTGTATTATTGTGATGTGTTATCCATTTTCCAGAAGAAAAAATTTACCGGGAAATCGTGGAAAATTATCTAACAAGCAAAATTCCGTTTACTCGTTGAGTCAAATTTCAGGCCACTTCACTAAATCCAGCTACGAAGAACATTTGGCATGGACACTTAACATAATATTTTTTGAACATAGTATACATAATTTTGAAAACACTTAGAGAAAATGTATTATAACATTATAACCAATAGAAAAAATATTTTAACGAACGAACGAGGAAACGAACCTGCATCTCTCGGATTTCGCGCACGCTACGCATAGACCAATATGCTAACGCTGACATATTTATTACGACAAATTTTAACTATTGGCTCTTATAATACTCTCTGACATACTTTCAAAATTGAGCTACGATTGGCTATCGGTTTTTGTATTATAAATCAAAGTAGGTATCACTTTGATTAGATCACCCTCCACGTAACCTTGTAATTTGGAATAGATTTTTTGACACACACAAATCATGTCACTGTGTACAACTGCAAAATTACGTGGAGGATACTATACTAACCGACGTCACGGATTCTTCTTCTTTCTTCTTTCGACCATGTCCGATCCTAATAGGATCATATGGGCGTCCACAGAGTGGAGGTTTGTATTATCAGATTTTATTTTTACGAGAAATGAATGTCAGCCACTTGCTCAACCTTTTAGGCCCATACTCTGACTTTTTGAAAAACAAAATGTGTACTTGCCAGACCCAGGTTTCGAACCTGGGACCCTCGACTCTATGGGCCAGCGTTTAAGCCATGCGGCCATCGTGGGTCACGGATTACTTCAAGATATTTTAGTGTTGTAACTCACTTGAACATGCTAATAATTTTTAATTAACTATTTTTTTTATTCAACGAATATTTCACATTGATTCGTTTATTGAAAATCGTCTCGACTGGGGTAATAAAAAGTAATTTCGTTTGAAGACATCGACATTATTGTCACTTTATTGGTCGAAAAAAATGTGATGATAATTTCATTCAGTCACATGTTTCATACACTCCGTGATATTTCCTGTGTGAGCGTTCATATTTCTATGCCATAGAAAAGAACTACTTAATAGGATATAATAATTGTAAACCATATGCAGTCTCGGGGTTAAATTGGGTCTGTATTGCTAAATTGGCGTCTCATTTTGAGAATGTGACATATTGGGATATATCGCATTTAAAGAAGAAGCTTATAAAACCAACCCAAAGTCAATTTGTTAGTGTTTTCAGAAAACTATGATACATACCTAGGCATATGCGACTTCAAGTGTTGCATGAGAATTATTTTATTAGTGTGATAGAGTTAATATAATTCGATAATAATAATTGTTGCATTTCCTTGTGGATCCTTTTTGTGCAATAAGATGAACTCAGATAATGTCCAATCTTTTGGCAATTTCTCACTTCTCCATACGCGATTGCAGATATAAAATAAACCTCTCGATTTCAATAATTCTCTTCATTGTCCTCTGTCGCGAACTTTGGTAACACTTTTTATAATAGTTGGAAAGCCCATCTAAGGATGTACGAAAAAATATCTATAATTACGGATTTTATGCTGGAATCTATAATTTAGGAACGTGCCTCGTGTAAAATAACAAAAAAGTCCCTCTATAAAGTTGGTACCTTCCTACCCAATCTCTTCATCTTTTTTACCACTTTTTATCTTCAATTTCATGCTTTGCAAAATGTTCCCAATTGTTTTAAATAAGCGGTACAATATGTAATATTCACGTATTATTTAATTAATTAATTGATTACTATTTTTCAGTGCGTAATAATTGCATTGCTATTTTCATTTGTTTTGTTCATCTGTCACCGACTTCAAAATAATTGTTTTAAAATTGAAACTTGAGACTTCAAATTTTGGAAAAATATATAATAGTCAGAGCATTGGAGCGGAGCTCGGAGCAGGACCACTGGAGCAATGGAATTTTATCCGGAGCAGGAGCGGAGCCGGAGCACCGAAATTTGTATTGCTCCACTGCTCCGGATGTTTTTTTTTATTATTAAATTTTCGTCCTAAAATTCAATGAAAATCGTATATTTTGACACTTCTTTGCAACACAGGAATTATTTTAAATATGGCAAAACTGCCGAGTGATAAATAACCTCACTTTTTTGACAGAAGAGGCAAATAATGAGAGACGATTTGCTGCCGAAATTTTGTTTAATATAATTATTTATCATGAAAATCACGATTATTTTAAAACTGCTTATTTTTTAACATTTGTATACATATAATATAGAGTCGAATTGTAATAAAATTCGTGTATCATATCATAAGCTGAAAAATAAATTTCCCCCCAAGTTGTCTATGACTGTCAAAACATGGAAAACGAAATGTTTTCCGTTTAACCACCCGTGATCTTTTTCAATAGTCTGATGACTTTGCTAACAAGGTGGTATGTACATATTATTATATAAAAATACCTACCCTAGATATAACAGGGAGTTGAAAATAATAATAAATAATGTTTTCATTTCAAATGAGAGCACACGTGCGAAGAGCGCTATCGGGTTTCGGACAAAATATTTTTCCCATTCATATGTGTGTAAAATAACAATGCTTTCAATATTATATTATACGTATATGGTGTTATATTATTTAGAATCTAAATAATATAATACGATACCTAATATGATTTCCAAAGTGGGTAGAGAATACTAAAGGAGGTCGTTAGAAATTAAGGAGGTGATACAACTCAAAAACGGCAAGGAATACAAATCGATACGAGTAATTCTGCGTTTTGAAGTGGCAAACTTTTCACCTGTATATGAATAAAACATCTTGGTTTTTAGCCAGTATGCACCATTTTAAATGTTTATAAATACTATACGACAGCAAAATCTCATCGATAACCGGAAGTCGCTGTTGTCGCATATTATAAGACTTCTCAGTGACGTACCTGTCATGGTGGCGACGCGTGTTTAAATAATGTATCGACTCTCTTTTGAAATTCGACTCCTTTCCTTCTTCGTAATAAACCAAAATTTTACTAATAACAATTCTAACATCACTCCTGATCATTTAAGACAAATGTGTATAATAAAAGGTATAAAATTACGTAAATAATAGATTCGTAGGTACACTACGGAAGCGTAAAATGAAATGATAAACTTGGGGGCGTTCAGGACAGGCGTTCGAACTGCACAGGAAGGGGTTGTTAGTTCACAGTTTTTACACGTGTACAAGAAGTTCTTGTTCGATAATATTGATGCGTTCTTCTTGCTCAAAAAGAAAAAAATATTAAAATAAAAATCGGTTTTGACTCGTATTTTAGGGAAGATTGCGGTAGTCCGAAAATGTTTCAGAAACTCTGTTTTATATAGATTGTGGATAATAATGATTGACTCGTGTTCGGGCTTAATATTTTATTTTCGCGAAAGCTCTAATTGCCAATTATTTTTGTAAAATTAAATATTATACATTACCTACATTTTTATTTATTTTTTTGATTTTATATAAATTTTATATCGACATAATTATTTATTCAAGAGTACAAAACGTTTTTGATTGGTCAAAAGACTAATACTAAATAGGATAAGCCCGTATCATGATAATCAATCAATATTTACTGTCACACCAAACCTAATACGTTCGTGAATCTAGTAGTTATGTTTCTATTTTATTTATTTATTTAGCAATAATATTAACATTTTCATTTATTTTAAATATGTATAAAAATAGATCAAAGAGATAATATTGTAACCAGCAAAGTAATTTCATATATAAATTATAATATAGTAAAACCTAACATGATAGAAAGTAGGGACATAAGAAAAATAAAAAAGTATATTGAATAAATATAGACGAAAGGGTATCATTTTTGTAATACATATATCCATATATATTATAAATATTATGTGTGTGAAATTTGTACATAATATGAGTAATTTAACAGAAAAAGAGAGAAGACATACATTTTGAAATTCGATTAGTGTCAATTATACAAAATTTTGGAGATAGCGCGTTTAAAATAGGCAGGTGAATATTATTGAGCGCATCAACGGTGGAGAAATATATATCATAATTTTAAACAAAAGCGACGAGTAAAGGAGTTTCGTGTAAAATTAGAATCACTGCACTGACATGGTACAGGATGCTCTATCTATACCTACTTTCTCAATATTTGCGGACCACTGAAAAAAGGAGAATACCTGTCGAGAAATATACAGTGTTTTAGTGCTCTTTGGGTACAGCGGAAGGAATGACTGCATTATTATTTGTCCGACCATTTTCCCATTTTATTAGCATGTCAACCTTTATCACATCGTTTAGGTACTTACCCACTTTGGTCTGCTCCTTTTTATTGCTATATTGACGTTTTTATGTTATCTATGATATAATAATATGTCTATAGGTAGCTCAGATATATTCGTTTGATAAAAAAAGAACAATTAAGTAGATAATAATTAATTATTTCCTGTCCACAATCAATAAATAATATTTGATTTCTGATTAAAATATCGTAATAATATAATACCACAACCCGGCCTGTTGATAAAAGAATCGTCAACGAATATCGAAGTCTGGTCTAACATCTTTGATAATGGTGAATATAAGACTGATTAAAAAATTAACATAGGAAAAAATTACAAGGAGAGAGGAAAAGAAATACAGAGGCTTAGTTCCTTTGAAATATGGTGGTGGAGGTGGATGCTGATGTCTTGTAGATGGCCAAACAAGCCAACGATACTATAATCAGCGAAATTCAGAGTCGAAAGACACACTCCTCAGTTTTCCTTAGCCGGAAATTGAAATGTTAAATTTTGTTATTTATTTGAATTTAAATTTATTTATTTATATATTATACCAACTGCACCATATACTCGTAGGTACATCGAATAATAAATAAATGATAACTTTATCCCTATCTTTTAATTATTGTACATGGTGATAAAGTATACCTAGTGTCATATATTTTCATTTGCGTATTTTTATTGACATGGCAATACGGTTCCGCATAAAAATTAAGTTGGCGTTTGTTTACGTTTACACTTCACATGTTATAAATAAGTAATATTGATGGTTCGGTGTGCGCTACAATTTACCAATGTATGAGCAATACTTGACATGAAATTTTAAGCTTCATTTCGACTGCATAATCTGCAAACTATCCAACTGCACTTTTGACCAAAAATGAGATTTGTATGGCATTTGATTTTGTTCTCACACAAAAAAACTCCTAAACCTATAAATAAATGCGTTATCGTTCATCACACAAAACACCCAACGGCAGGTGCCAAATTTCCAATATCGTAAATGGAACAACTCCGCTTTTTATATAAATTTTCTGGTACTGTTCGGTTATCAGGAATACAGCGGAAAACACATTTTGAAAATAGCCGATAAACTGGATTATTTGTTAGGTTAACCTAACCAAACCTAACCTAACCTAACCTAACCTAACCTAAACTAACCCAAACTAACAAATAATCCAATATACCGGGTATTTTCAAAATGTGTTTTCTGCTGTATTCCTGATAACCGAGAAGTATCTTTTCTTTAGATTTTATACTTAAAAAAAGCTAAAATAGTGTATTAATGCGAGTGCAGCTTATTTGTAAAAAAAACCTAGTGTATTTTTGGAATTGTTAAATGATTATGTTTCTTCTCCTTCCTGAACAATTTGCCCAAATGGAGTTTGCCGGTTTGCAAATTAAGCAGTCGATTTATTATATCGCAGAAGATCTAAATCTAAATGACATCTCTTTTATTAAACTTATTACTATTGCATTATCTGTAATTTTGCATAATCTGGTGTATGGTGAATTCGGCATTGGAAAATGTTTGCGATGTCCCCTTCCCTTGATACTTTTAAGCTCGTACATAATAAATGTTATTTAATGGTTAAACCAGCCCTTCTTCATCACAACAAATTAATCACATTATTAAAATTACGTTTAATATTGCTGTACAATATTACATTACTATCAAAACGCATTGTGAAATAATTTATCACTACGTAGTACATATTAGCAAAAGCTAATCCTCTGGATACAACGTTAAGCCTATTCACAATAGTTAATGGCTTCATTTTACTATGATGAGTTCTAATTAATTATTCTTAAGCTGTACCTTACGATTTATATATTGCATCAAAATATTATAACTATGTAATTAAAACCATAGCTAGAAATGGAACTGGAATCGAACCCTGAAACATTGAGAAATGAGAACTCTTTAATTATTGTTTTGGAATAAGGAAAGAAACGTGAACTGAACCCGTTTAAACAGTATTTATAATATTAATACTATCGACCGAAAGTGCTTGATAGAATTTGAATTAAAATTCTAATGGATTTAAGTTTTGTACTATTCCATTTGAGTCGTTTTTTGTGACCCGGGTTTCGCCTTTCGGCATCTTTAGGCATTAGGCAAATACACACTGACAACTAATACAATTAACTCTAACTTATATAACAAATCAATACAATAAACTAGGTAACAACTTGATCACCTACCTATTAAGTTAAAGATTACAATAAAAAAATATATAACAAACAAATTATGAATAGTTGAAGTGTTTGAAAAACTCCCTACCAGTGGTACCCGTAGTACTGTAAAAGTGATAATCATCTAAGTAGGCAAGTAAGAATGTGCTCCGTTATCATCAACGTTTAATTAGATCAATCCACTGCTGGATGAAAACGATTCGATTCCTTTCGGTGCATTGCCTCGTCTTCAAGCTATATGTCATGCCTTTTGACATTGAAAGTTATTAGCAAACTATATTTTATCACATTATCTTGTTTGTCGCTTGGTCCAATGGGAGATCACATTTAAAAGCAATTTGGTTGTCTCATAACATAATAGTTATTATGAGGATAATTCAAACTACTTGGCGGAATAACTATTTAGAAAATTATAATTAGTCAGACACATATTATGCATACCCACAATAAAATGTACGTAGTTTACTTCAAGCTTGTTTCTAATGCAATTAACTCACGAAGTATAAAATAGTTGTTTACGAACTAGGTACCTGCCTGTTCAGCTTTTGAAATTGTTCTATACTATGTTCATAATATAATTTTGACATTATCGTTCTAATTAAATTATCTTTACGCCTCTGGTTATTTAATATTTTCTAGGCAAATGGTGTCATTCCTACCAACGAATAATGAAGTTATTTTATTATTGTTATTTAACACCGATCGTGAACATATGCTTTTTTTAATTAAATCGAAATAATGTTAAAATGACATGCATAATAATATATAAACTAATTTGACAACATGATGCCATGCATATATAAAACAATACTTTAACAATATAATGCCTGCTGCGAGTGCAGCACGATAGCGAGGCAACGTCGCGTCCGCAGTCAGAATTGTTGCCATTTTTGAAGTTATAAGTACTTCTTTTGGCGCGTTTGGGAAATCAGATCAGTGTATTTTTGGCGTGTGACATGTAACACATAATTTATTTTTTTACACAAAAAAAAACGCACTCGATTTGATTCGAACCACCGATTGTTCGGTTATCTGCCGAACGCACTGCCTTTACGCCACAGTATGATACTCCAATCGTGACGATTATACAGTATAAAATTATAGTTTAGGATTGTTCCGTTGCCAAGGCAGCGAATTTATTATTGTCGGCCATTTGCAATTCCTAACATAAACAAACTATTAAACGTCATAGTGGCAGTTGTTTCTTTAAAAATAAAAACAACGATAAATATATATAAAATTTAGTTATATAAGTTAACGTGTGTATAAATAAACCAACGGCGTTCCAATAAGCAGTCATTTTTCTTGAGTGTGTAATTTAATAAGATACTTAAGAGCTAGTCGAAGAACCTAGTTTATCACAGTTTTGTTTTTGTTTTGTTACGCAAAAGAAGTATAACTTCTAACGCGCGTACATAAGTACACACACCGATTTTTTACTTTTAGATTATTTGATAATTGGTGGCGCTTTTAGCAGTGGACTGTAATTTGCGGATGCTGGTCGATTACGGATCTAGGGGAGGAGGTTTACATAGGATGCCAGATACTGACCTTTTATTGTGAGAGGGCTGGCGCGCGCCGGAGCCGGTTAGGTGTAACTGGTAAACGGACGGTTCGGAATGTCACTTTCAAGGTTTCACTTGGTTTTAGGATGAAAGATGATGTAAAGTTCAGGATAGATGATAGACGTGACGTTCGCTCAAACCGTATGAGATTTAGCGCAACGAAGGTCATACATATGCGTCTTGAGTCACTCTGTGGTTAACAGCGGCTAAGCTATAACAAACCCGAACGCGACCGCTTTCTTGATGCCACTCGAACTAACTGAATGTTATTCAATCACGGTCGACTAATGACCCGTAATTACTCGACGTCTGGTCTTCTGACAATAATAAATAATAATTTAGGGTAGGTGGGGAAATAAGGAATGACGGCCAATATAATTGGCCCAACCAATAATTAATAAAAAAAAAAAATTTAAATCTCATACAATAGTAAAACAATGCCGCCATAATGTACATCGAATAATTTATCAATAATAATAAAATTTAAATAATATTGTAATGGTTACTTTGTGTTTTAATATTAAATGCACGCATGGTGATAAAGTGTACCTAGTGTCATATTCATTCACATATTTTTTTATTGACATGGCAATGAAGTTCCGTATGAAATTAAGGTGGCATCTGTTCACATATTATATTAAATTAATAATGGTTTAATTCAAATATAAGCTACGTTTGAATTATAATGTACCTAAGTGCTTTAATTAAGCACAGCACAAGTCCAACATCTTTCATATTCCAAGTGATCAACGTAATAATATATAATAATAATTTAAAAAAAAAACATGACTATCCATTCACAACTAGTTCAAGTTTATGGATTTTATTACTAAAATTGTAATGAAATTCTTCCTTTGACAGATTCAACTGATAATAGACTAGAATTAGCTATAAAAGAATGTGCAATACGAAATGACTTAAAACTAATTTAAACATGAGTTCTATAAGCCACGTCTTAAAATCCACATCCACATATATCTGAATATTTTCTTCAACGCATTTGGTGGAAAGTTATACATGGACGGTAATAAAAATAAAAAATACAACGCCAATAATATACCCCTGGGATTTCAATGACTCCCATTTTCAATATTATCAATTTTGTCTTTCTCCGGAATTGTCACACGTAAGCACCCTCTTCCCGCCATTTATTTTCAAAAGCGGCGGCAATAGAACGAAGTTGCAACATCAAAACGACAATCACCTTCATATCCGGAATATATTACTACTTCCTGTCTAGACCGGAATGACATTTTCGTACGACGCCCTGCAGTTTTATTGGTTTGAAATGGCACTTTATAATAATATCTACGTTTGATGGAAAATGGCACATTTATACACCGATTAAAGACGTATAATAATATCAATATTTCACTTATACAATTACATTATGCAATATTAGAAAACTTACTTATTTTAAATTCAAATTCACAGTATTATTTATTATATAGTATAATGTGTCACCTCTTGGAATTTTTCGGCATTGGTTACTTTCCATTGATCGGCAGAAAAATATTCGTCATCATTTCATTTCGAGGGAGTAGTGTGGTAATTGATAAAAGGTAGGTATTTCATTTACGGGTACTTCCTAATATTTTTAAATTAATACATAGGTACTAATTTAAACATTCGACAAAGCGCATCTGTATGATACAAGGTTATGCAGTTGATTTATACGCATTGGAGAGAGCTCGAGACTACAACATAATATCCTTATTTGCCCAGAAAAAAAAACAAACTGTCACTTAGGTATATTTAATAGTCGAAAGATTAATTAAGTTTTAAGCTTTAAAAGGGGAAAAAACAGTTCGAACAGAACGATAGCCGTCTTAAATAACGCTATTGTCCATCTGAAAATATTCGTGGGTCCTTTTCTCGAAGGCAATTTACGGGGTCTCGTATTTTTCAATCGGCAACGAAAATGGCGCGAACTTTCAAATTTATAAAAGTCAAACGAGTTGTTTATGTAAAGTTATCCGCTTTATAATAATGCATCGGTTTACATTCATCGCTAATGCATGCTGGTAACATCAGATATGGACACTAAATAATTCTAGTCGGTTTACAAATAGGCAAATAATATAATATCAAAGCAGTATTTAATTTACTTTATATTGTTTTTTAGTAAGCATCGCAACCCTCCCCCTTCAGATTCTAATCAGAAGTATTTAGAGAGCCATTATTGTGTAATTTTAACTTAATGTATGGTGTATTTAATTAAGAATAAAAAAAATACTACATGAAGAACCTATTAAGTTAATTATAATTATAATGTGAATCCACATTATAATCCACATAACATCATGAAGTTATAAATAAGCTATTAACCTGTAAATTGTCAACTATTAAAGTAAGTTGTTTATTTTATAACCCGTTTACTGCCGCACCGTCGATAGTTTTAACGAAGACAGATAAATCCCAGGCGGGAAATGAGAATTACTCTAACTTTCACATACCTGCCAGGAAACCCGTGAAGGAACTTATTTTAGTGACTTGGTTTCCTTATAAGTTTTCGTCGCAAAACAACAACAAAAGCGAAACAGTATAGACCTTAAGGACTAGATGCATAGTAAACCACAATACGTTTTCCTTTAGTAGCCGAAAAATCATGATTTAAAAAAAATCTATTATACTAAGCAATCCAGAATATCAGAATGTTTGTTTTTATTATGCATAACTCGTTCATCCTGTTTACATGGCCTAGCAATCTAAGGCGACCTAATTTGATGGACTGTACTGTGCTCATCTTCTCCTTCTTCGGCCATATCCGCCCCTTAATCGTAGCATATGGACACCACGCGGCGCCTCCAAGAATCCCTGTCCCTCGCCAGTCTTCTTGCTTCGTTCCAGGTCAAACCAGCATTCCGTAGCTGCGCCGTATACACTCTATAGATAGTATTTAGCGGCCTTCCAGGACGCCGGAATCCGGTTGGCTTGAAGAACAGGCAAGCCAGGTTGAGGTTCTCTTCTGGCATCCGCAGCACGTGGCCGAGCCAGGTCCAACGTCGCCTCTTCACTCTCAGTGTGATGAGAGGCTGCTTGGTGCGTTCTCTTATCTCCTCGTTGCTCATAAAGTCATACCAACCCACACCCAGTATCCATCGCAAACCTGTTTTCGAAATTCAGTACATTACGGTTTCTCTAAGCCTTCGTAAGGTGCCATGATTCGCTACTGTAAAGCAGCACTGTCAGAATGCAAGCGTTGAATAGGCGTTCGAATTTGTATATGTATATAGTATATATATGTATATAGTATACACTTAGTCTTCAAAATCGACCAGTTTACCCATCTCTAATGTGTACCCACAGGTATTTGAAGCTGTTGACGCTCTCGATGTTTTGCCCCTCGCTAATCAGAGAGAAATTGTTTTATCAACAGCACCTGTCCTGATCCAGATGATATAAATTATGTATTTAATATTCTTATTTACATAATACCTATGTATAACTTTGTCACCCATAAAGTTACCTCATTTTTATTAAACTAACTAATTGTATCAGTGTTACGCAAACGATACCAAAATCATATCCAAAATATAAAATTACATTTTGTATTTCAATTTTGTCATTATTCAATTTTTGGAATGCCAATAAACGTGTTTCGTTAAAAAAATAGTTGTTGTCAGGAAAACAATTACATCTATCTATAATTACCCGGTCTTGAGTTTTTCAGCCGCCCACTTTCGTTAAAAAAATGCCAATAGGTCCATTATTTATTTATAAAATGGATAAAAACAAAAACGGCATTTACGAAAATAAATCACCCTGGGATTTGTGTAAATCATTTAATAAATAATGTGAAAAAGTCTATTATGTATTAACATTTAGTTACTATGTAAAAAAAGCTCGATTCTAATTACAATACTATAGATATTAATGATATTACAATCCACATTTTTCCACAATCCACGTATCTCAGTGCGTAAGGCGCTGACATCAATTTCATCCTGGTTCCCCGAGTTCGATTCTCGGTTAGGTACATGTAAATTGTACGTAAAACATTTCACCGTGACACAGAGCTTTCTTATTGGAAATAGAAGAACGTATACTATACGGTCTCCAATTTTATTAGATTCAATATGAACATTAATTCAATTTTCATAGCTGATTTTGGCAAAATTCATGAATTCAAGAATGAAAACCTAACCTAACCCAACCTAACAAATAATCCAGTATATCGGCTATTTTCAAAAAAAAATTTGCTGCTGGCTTACAAATTTCAAAACTCGTCCGCCTGCAACGCGTCAAATCCATCGATGTGATGTCATCGTTATTCACAAAACACACGTTGCCAAATGGAGCTCCGCAGATTGGTCGAATGCGACTGTTTAGCTTGAAAAAAACATCTGCTGTTGCTATCGACGGGTCGAAGACGTAAGGACGCATACAAACACCTACGAATTGGTCATGTGCGCGGTCATAATATGCGACACCGGATCGACGTTCTTGGAAAGTTTTATTTATGGCTGTGCGGCAGACAAGGCGAGCTTAGATGTGAGAGCCGGCTTATATGGTGCCTGGAGCTTCCTCGGTTGTACAAGGCGTCTATAATAGAGGATTATTTAATCTAATGCCTTTTCATAATCATCTCATTAATATCTCATTTAATAATAACATTTACTTAACAAATTAAAGGTGTAATATTGTCTTTTCATATGAATATAATTTCATATTAAAGTTATCATTGACACTTAAGTATTCTAAGGCCCGTCTCAGATGGGACACCGGTGTCGCGCTCGTATATAATAATGAGGCCTTTGTATTCGAATAAAGGGGCCTTTGTATTATGTTTATAAACGCCCCAGAGTTAATGAGTCAACGCGTGTCCGGTACACTTTTCCATCGGCCGCTGTATTCTCAAGCCGCCGATACACTTGTTTTTATTACCGCAGCCTGTTTTATGTTATAATTTATAACGCGAAATTATGCGTTGACTCATTAGCCCTGGGGCGTTCATAAACATAATACAAAGGCCTCCTATATTATATCGAGCGTGACAGCGGTGTCCCGTCTGAAACGGGCATAACTTATTTTTCAATTTTTTATATTCGTGTGTTGAAAGTGCAACTTACTGTTAAAGTTTAAACTCTCTTCGTCTTTTTCAGTTGTAACCCATTTAAGATCAACTAAACACCTACTCATATGGGAATCACATAAAAAGCTTTACCTTGGTTTCCCAAATCCCCTAAGTGAATCCGGTCTTGACATCAATTTTATTATTTTCACGGAATCGTCTTGGAACTTTTTCAATATAGGAAAAAGTTTGTGTATTTATTTTTTTCTTTAGAGAAATAAATGTTTTTTTTTAGCGCGTTAACACGATTTTTATTAAAAGAATTCGAAAACTTTGAAAGTTTGTTTTGATCTTTTGATGGCTTTATATTTTATTTTGCTTTTACTTACTTATAAAATAAAATTTAAAATGTTATATAACGTAGAAGGTATATTACTAGGTTACAGTTATTTATTTTTTACTAATTAATAAAACAAACGCAATTGATAATTAAATTCAAAAGTTCACTTCGTTTTCGCGATCATTTTCATTATTTTGTTGCTTGATTTCTATCTTAAGGCTATACCTCAGTTGAGGCACGGTCTTAAAAGATCGTGGCTAGGCGATGCGCGGATTGCGGGTCGGGTGCAAATGGCGCATGCCGAACGAAATATAATTTGTATTATAAATCCAACATGCGTCCATTTAATGTTCTGTTTATTGTTATATTAGTAACAATAATAATATATTCATTGACATGTTTTCTTTTTCAAGTAAATGGGTAACGTTTTTAGTCATCTTTACACGATTTAAGAATTAATACCCCCTTCGCCATCACGAAACAAATTGACGTGTTCCCAGCTCGACGTTCTCTCTCCGAATGCCAGCGAGTCCAAAATTTCGTCGCGCCTATAGTTGAAAATTATTTGCCGTTTCACTGATGTATCGTCTTAATAATTGTTTAAATCTCAGAGTAATAATATAAAAAGAGTGGCTATTGTTCGGAAAAATGAAGCTGTGTTTCTCACCAAATTACCAAATTTAAACACAACATAGTTAACCATATTTTCTAACTAAATTAACTAAAAATAATTACTACTTACTTTATATTTAATACAAAAACAATAAATTTATTATTAATTCTTCCAGACCCGGGGTTCGTTTCGACTCGACCATCGCGGGCATGCAGTAAAAGTGCATTTTTATCACCCGGCAATGTCATTGAAAACTGTTTACATGGATTATTCACCATAAATTTTTGTTTATTTCAATGATTTTTTTTTTACTTTATGTATGAAAAGCAATGATATTAATATGGACGAAGCATCAGGGAAAAAAATGACACTCACTTTTTTGTCGGGTCTGCCGAATGGTTCGGTTCGAGCAAGTTCACTCAAATGAACATTGACACTAGAAACACTGTTCTAACGCCATTACAATAAAGGTGATATTGCTATAAATTCCCGATGCGTGATATCGCATAATGGAAATTGCGTGACGTCTACCTATATATGTGCGAATGTCGCTATGTGCGAATTTACTTGCTAGCTACTGAATTGAGTGCGTTGTCCATTAATAATGTTATTGATGAAAAGTAAGTCAATTTGAGACTAATAACAGGTCATAGTTACCATAATTGAGTAACACAAAAAATGGTATAAGTAGATAAACTACTAGATAGAAATGAAATTTGAATCATTGGTAGGTATATTTTATATGATTATACATGAAATCAAAATATCGGTCAATATTAGACTGGTGGGCCAAAGTTAACCTAACCGGGTAATATTATTAATTCAGTCGAACTTGGTTAGCGAGATCTCGGATATAATGGAGAAACATTCGTTGACATTTTAGTTTATGATTTTCTCATTACATTTATTCACTTTTATTGCGAGCTACTTCTCGGGTATACCGAGCAAAACTATTAATGTGTGAAATGATCGTTTAAAAACAACATTTTCGACGCTAAGCAATAAAATCCGACCGGGCAGTTAACTAGACCGATGCTGCCGGGATCGTATTACGTTTATGACACTACTAGTTAAGTGTCTAAGTACCTAATTGGTATTTTCGCCGACAACAGTGTAAAAGTATCCACGCATATGGTTGAAATTGCATGTAAAAAATCCAAGCTTTGTGAAGTCAGTAGGTATAGGTCGCACAATCAAAGCTGAGGCCATCCACAGATACGAAAGTTGTGTGTATTTGTGTGTTTCTGAGGTAACGGACATTGCACAATGTCTACGAGAAAAAGCCGTTTGTCTTGCTTACGCCCACTTATTGCGCTTATAGCCAGCGCTCGAAATGGAAAAGTTTACGAATCGGAGCGCTCGACATTTTTCTCAAGAGCAATAGATAGTTAGAAGATATAGTTATCAAATTTTATGTGTATTTCATAAAAATAAGTGTGTTAGATTTTCTATTATATGGCCTATCCAGCGATGCCAACCGTACTATAATTATAGTACAATACTATAATTTTAATTCCGCAAAAAATGGAAAATACTATAATTTTACGGCATATATGCCAAAATACTATAATTTAAAAGGATTCTAGACGAAAAATGTTCCTGTACTATATATTTTTCAGAAATACTATAATTTTTTTGCCATTGTACTATAATCAGCATAGAAAAAGATGGCAACACTGGGCCTATCTGAACAGGAACGGCGCTCTGATGCGCTCCGGTCCATTTCGAGCCCTGCTTATAGCGAAAAGAGGACAACATACGTATACGTTGATGTTAACATTTCTTTATTGATTAGTTCGATGGATCTTTTGTTCGTGAGAGGTCGTGTAAAAGTCGATTTAAACATTTGAAACATTCTGTTTGTAAACAATTCGTCTGTGTGAGTATTGTCATCGCCTCAACTTTAGTTGTGAGATCTACACCTACCAGCGCCAGCGACTCAGCACTTCATTACAATAAACAACTTCTTTTGTAGTTTTCGAATGCCATGCTTGTTTCGGGGATTTTTACCATGGTTTTCAGATTTTTTATGTTCTATACTTCAATGGAACGTGGCGCGAAAAATGTTATATAACGAGTAATTTTTATAACGAGCAAATTCTATCGGTCCCATCTTCCTCGTAATAACCAAGTTCGACTGTATGAATTTTGTTGTAGGAATACTTTATAACCCAAGACAAAGATATGTTATCTTCTGAACCAAATATATCGACGAACAGTCGCTTGATATAATTTGTTACCATTCCGTAATAATATATGTATTACGTACTTATACTTATTATATAGGTACCTTATATTCCATGTTTGACATTTATTTTTCACAATACACGTTTGGAAGATAGACATAGAGTTACGTTTAGTTGCGTTTAATTGAATTTTCGTTGAGTCAGACGATCAACGTGACATTCAGTAGAAATTATCGATAGTTCGGATGACCATAAAGTAAAGTCCTGAATTTACTCTATCATTCATGCTGGGTCAAAGTTACCCTCTTTGACCGATCGGTTTCACTTTGATAAACTTATCCATTTTTTAAATCACTTGAAAGATCATCGCTATACCCTAGTTGGCGAACCTTTTTATGTACGCGTGCCAAAATTTCCCAAATATTATTTTTCAAACGTGCCATTGAAATGCAGCTAGATACTGGAGTTTCAGTATCGTTTTTTTAGTATTGATGTAAGCGGATGGCCTAAGCCTCGAGTTGAGCTTGTTGCGTTCTAGACAGTTATAATATATCTAAAAAAAATATGGTCACCCCATTACCTGAGTGCTCATTCTGTCAATTGGGTTTTATTTAACGAGAAAAGTTCTCAGAAACAAACAGTTCCCGACGTTTGTTTCGCCGAAGTAAAACTAACTGCCAAGAAACTTCATAGAGTTCATACAAAGTGTAAACGATGTGAACTCAATTAATACATTGTATGTACTATTTTAAAAATGTATGAAAAGGTGCAGACGCGAATCACAGTAAAACTTTGAATTTAATCACTTTATTCATGTACATGTACAATATAGTTCGGTATCTCTCCATCATTATTAGTATAACATAAGGGCCCAATTAAATTACATAATATATAGTCAAATTTCTGAGAATCTTTCATTGTTACAACTGTCTCGGTGATTCAACGCAGATATTAGTATCGTCCAAAAATAAATTATTAAAACGACTTGATACAATATATTAATTACTTTACGTGTTTCAATAATGGTCAAATACACAGTGATAATTGTTTACGAATTTTACCAAAAGGTCTAAATACTCTAAACCAGGGATTCACAAACGTTTTAGTCAAAGAGACAATTTTGAAATCAAAAATATTTGGCTGGGCCCTATGGTAAATATTTTCTGTTTTTTTTTTAAATAAGGCAAAAAAAATCATTGTATAAACTTATTCATTTGACTAAATATATATTGTTATTACTCTTATTAATATACTTACTTACTAAAAAATAATGAGTAGGTATCTTTTTAAATGTTTTCACCATGTGATTAATTAGGTATGCAATTGTTTGATTGAAACTAAATCCCGCAATCTAGCTACTTACAGCCCTAAGTGGATCTTGAGCACCCTTATTTTTTTAGTCTTCTGCTCACCCTTATTCGAAGATGTGGTTTCATTTTCCTCATTTGGTCTTGTTTACGTATACATAATCTCAAATATATTTTTTATTATTTCAGATGAAGAGTACGGTCAGAAGAACGTGTCAGTGCTACTTGATGGTCAAGAAACAGAATTGGAGGTGATCGATCATCCAGCATCAGAGATGTCTGTAAGTAACCAATATTTGCCGAATACACCTCTTTCACGAACGTTCAAGAACGTTTCATAATATTGTACAATTACCACTATTCGTTCGTACAACATATTTTATATAGCTCAAGTCGTTCAAAGGAATGACCTGAAGATAGGTATTTACGCAGTAGGGTGAGGCATGGCTCCCACAAGGGGGGGCTGACAGGACTATGGCACGTCGAGCAGTTAAGTGAGATACACACACCACAAATTTTCCCTAATGGTAAAAAAGTCGCCTGCTCAAAGACTATTAAAATTGTAAAAAATGTGGCTTTGAGATGCAATTGTATGTGAAATGATGATTGTTGTAATTAAATGATAATTGGCGCGTATTTTATAATTATTATTAGTGTGTTTTTCTTGACTAAGAAAATCGGCTATTTGGCTATTTATCCAATATGGAAAAAGATCCCATGATACTTAACAGTAACAAAAGGGAGTCACGATCAGTACTTCGGTGTAGACGAGTACCAACAACTCAATAAGTAAAATGAATTTATTTAAAACTACAGAAAATCGCTATAAATGCATGGAATACCTACCCTTAGTTTTTGGGGAGCATTACTGTAGAACATCACACCATTATTGGTGGCGCTTTTTGCAAGTGGACTGTAATTTTTTAAGGATGATGTGGATTCCGGATCTAGAAGTGGGGGCGATTTAACAGAATGCCAGATACTGACCTTTTATGATGATGGCTCCGTGATCTTGTTGCACTATCATTCGCGCGGTATTGTTTGTTTGGGTTACCCGGTGCGCGGCACTTGACGGTACACTGTTTATTGATTGTATGTGAGGTTGATGAATGATGATGATAGGTTATATGAATGATGGACGCGACATTCACTCAAGCCGTAACAGACTTAGTGCAAGGAAGGTCGAACAGATTATTGTTTTGAGTTAACTTTTGAATCACGCCGTAAATAGGAAGCGACGGTAAAGTATAAAAACTTGCCCACGTCCACTTGCTGCATACCACTTGAGCTAACAAACGATCTTCACAATTACGATCGATTCATGACCCGTAATTTCTGATCGTCTGGTATTGTGACAATACTACTGGGATTTGAGAGAGGTGGTAAGTAAGGATTACGGCCACCGCTATTTGGCGCAATCAGTTATTAATTTTAGCGATAGGTAGGGGGACCAAACATCTTCCTTCATCTTCATTCAGAATATGAGGGCCATGGGGTGAGGAGTATCTATTTCATATTATGTTTCGTGAATACCTAATAAATAATCTAATCGTGAGACATCATTAATTTGTATATAATTTAATTATAATTTTCTCGTGAAATAAAATGGGCAAAATAATAATACTTTTGTATCTATACCTAGGCAGATATTACTACTAAAACAAACGGAAATCGTACTAACCCTACTATTAACCCGCTGTTCATATTATCAACAAACCAATCACCACACATTCAACATCCGTAGACAGCGTCAAATGTGATTTGGCGGGAAAACCGAATGCAGCCATTTTGTAACGCGATTACGTCGCCATTTTGATTCTCGTTCGCTATTTCGCGATCAGAGGTCACGAGTTCGCTTCTTTTTACACTACAATATAACGGCCGTTAAAGCTTCGTATATTCCAATAACGAGTAGCGACAAATCCGTTGGAAACCGTAGCGACGCTTTGTTTCAAACATTTGCGCTACACATGAGCAAACTTTTATTAGGATTTAAAAAGTAAATTTAATGTTACATATACCTACCTACACGTAGTTTTTTGGCTTACCTGTTTTACAACTGTACAGTAAATTAGAATAGGTATTTGTGTCTATATGCAGGTGGGTAGGTAGGTACTAACAATTCTATATATTTATAATTTCAAAACACTTCTGAGAAATATATATCCACTAGAAAAAATATTTTTTGAATAAATACGGTACCCAGCAGGTTCGAACCTGCGCTCCTCGGGAATCGCTCCCATGTGCACTGATCACTATGGTATATGTATATTATATAATTGCGAACATTTTTAAATACATATTAGCTTTTAGAGTACTCTCAATAAAAAAATAGTTTATTCCATATATTTAGTTATAATAATTACAAGATAAAAAGAACTTTTTATATACCACGTTTTTAAATTCTCTGTTGAATCATATAAACTATTCTATGTATTAATAATTAGACAATTCTATGAATTAATAATTTAGGACAAATAAGGCAATTGTCAACAAATCATTTTTTTGCTATTTTGCAACAAACAAACAAATATAGAATACTGAAATGTCATTTTGATTTCCATAGTAACGCACGTATATATTAATAATTTAATTGCTAGGACCACCCCTTAGCAACCAATAATAGTGGATTAAATTACGGATTTCTTCCGAAATAACTTGTCATACAACACAGAATTAACTGAAAATGAATTCAATTCTACTTAAAGATGGCTAAAAGTGTTATAAGAATGCATTGGCATCGTGTTCTGATATATTCTAAAAGTTTCAAATATCTAGCTTGTCGGTAAGTTAGTTAAAAATCGATTGCAAGATTTGTACTGGATAAACAACTACCGGACAAACAAGAATACAAGCTAAGAAAAACGTGGTAAAAATAACACTACACTTATCTATAGTTTTCAAAAGGAGTGTTAGATTAATAATTAAAATGAAGAAACACTACAGTACTTATGCTTGCACTTACACTTACTTACAGTAGTTATGCATAATGCAGCCAACCCACATGATAATAAACTAATGTAGAATTTCCATATACCACTGCACTCAGTAGTAGGTAAGTATCATTAAAAAACGATTTTTGAAAGAGCGTAGTATGGATCCAAAGCTTAGAGAGCCTGACCGCCCCAAAATATAAACATAATCTTATTTTTAATTACACGCTACATAAAACGATGACCCTATAATAGTAGTGTAGTAGTAGTAGTAATGAAACAATCGCATAAACACCCAGACAAGATAGGGTTTTTACTAATTAGGCTTTTTACTCACACTTCAACTATTCATAATTTGTTTATTGTATTTTTGTGACCTTTGACTTGATAGGTAGGTAATGTAGTTTTTACCTGCTTTATTGTATTGATTTGTTATATTCCTAAGCTAGAGTCAAGAGTGTTCGTTGTCAGTGTGTGTTGTGCGTGAAAGGCGAAACCCGAGTCGCAAAAAACGACTTAAATGGAATAGTACAGAGCTTGAATCCATTAGAATTTAAATTCAAATTACATCAAGTACCTTCAGTTGATAGTATTAATATTTAGAGGAATAATTAAAATCAGTTTATGTACAAAAATAATATTAAAAATAATCTGAATATTATACCTGTTCAGTTAATTCAAACATTTTCATGTTAGTCGAATAACGTGATATAACAAATTGTCACTCAATACTAATTTATTGACGTTACTATATTAGCCGACAACAAGAAATCGGCGATAACAAGAAGTCGCAAGTAGAAGACTCTAATTCAAATTTAAATTTTATTTATTTTTACATATAGTGAACATTACAAATTATTAATGTAATACGTTCACAACATGACATTTAGAAGAAAGCAATATTAATAGAACAGTATTATATAAATAATTACACGATAAAAAGAACTTTTTATATACAACGTTTTTAAATTTTCTGTTGAATCATATAAACTTGACTTGACTAGCTTAAACATAAAAAAAAATTATACTTGATAGAAATACTGAATAATAAAATGTCATTTCATATAGATTTCCATAGCAACGCACGTATATATTATTTAATAATTTAATTGCTAGGACCCCCTAGCAACCAATAATGGTATCAAAATAACTTTTCATGCAAAACAGAATTAACTAAAAATGAATTCAATTCTACTTAAAGATGGCTAAAAGTATTGAAAAATGCATTGGCATCGTGTTCTGATATATTCTAAAAGTTTCAAATGTCTAGTTAGTCGGGAAGTTAGTTAAAAATCGATCGCAACGAGCGAAACAACCACCGGACAAATAAGAATACGACCTAAGAAAAACGTTGTAATAAAAACGTTGTAAAAAAAGAAATAGATCAGCATTAAACAGTAGAAAAGTGTAAATATACAAAAATATAAATTAGATACAAGGAAGTACACCGAATGAGCTAAGCAGACCCTATTTTAAGAATTTATAAAATAATACCCACCTATACTCATCCTCACGCAGGTGGAATAATGTGTCAATATCAGAAGTGATTTGGTTGAACAGAATTACTGCTCTCCCAATTGGCATTACCAATGGCAGGTTAGTTCTGCACCTTGGGAGAACAAACAACATCTCAGTGATGTACCTGTCATGGCGGCAACGCGTGCTAGAGGCATCTTTAAAATATTCTATCGGCTCTCCTTTTAGATGCGACTCTTTTTCTTATTCGCAATAAACCAAAAGTTTAGTAATAATAATTGTAACATCACTACTGATCGTGCTAGACATATTTTTATTATAAAAAGCTTCAAAATAAGTAAATTGATAGATCCGTACACCACGGGAGCGAAAAATGAAATGATAAATTTGGGGCGTTTCTGATTTGAAAACGGAAGAGCGATTAGTTGCACTGGAGGGGATTGTTAGTTCACAGTTTTAACACGTGGACAAGAAGTTCTTCTTCGAATATATTATACACTGCAGTTATATTCACATTGAGCACTGTCTAAGTGTATTATTTCGTTTGTTATAATTATTTACCTATTTAATTATATAATAAGAATAAAACGTCACTAAAAATACATAAAATTAATACTGGTTTATAAAATCATAGAAATTACGTAGAATATGATGATATAATAGGTTGGTCTCAATTATTATTTAAAAATTATTAAGTGAACTGTATAGAGTGAGGGTGTAATTGTAATTGTATACATAGAGAAAGGGGTGCGGGGAGTGTGGATTATCGGATAGACGAGGGGTTATCACCAAGCTTGAAGGTGCACCATAGTTCGTGTAGATGACTTTCGTATGTTCAGGATATGTACCTTCTTAAAATGACTATAATATACGTAAAATATATTTTTAGAATTATTATTGATGTCGCATCTGATGCCTGAATTCCACTCTAAAAGTCTTTTTAGCCACTGTTTTCTTTCCATAAAAAGGAGGGTATGTGATAGAGAATGTGTTTAGAGCTTTAATTAAGCTTTTTCAATCCTTCATTGTATGTTTTGTTAATAGTTGACGAAATTGATTGAATTTTAAAGTTTTAACTCACGCTATACGTAAAGCTTAAACTTTTTACGAGTCGCCTTCCAAAGCAACACTGTTGCTTTAACAAAGGCATTATTGACAACAAAGAATAGGGCTTGAATCTAATAGACGCGTCGGATCGTCTCCAATAACAAGAGACCGTCTCTTCTATAAATATTTAAAGCGATATATATATTATTATATCGTTTATATGTAGAATCTGAACTCCAGTTATTCAGCATCTTACAGTGAATAGTTTTGGTAATTTCGTTTTCCAATAATTTTCGATGTTTTTTGTGATTTCTACTTTTTACTTATCAAACTTGAAAATAATAATTATTTCTTTTTCTAGATGCCTTTAGTATCGAGGTTTCTTTAAAGACTATGGCACACGCATACTACTCGACTCGATGCTAGGTCAAATAAAAATTGTGCCGGCTGAGAAATATGGCTTATTGAAAACTATTCTTCTACCCGCATCGGGAATTGCTAATTTGAATTTGGCCAGGGCCCATGAAACCGCCTTGCAAAAACCCTGAAAAAAACTTTGTAGCGCAAGGCGGTGGTGATTCTGATGAATATTTTTTCGTATTCATTGGGAACTGAGAACTGTGATTTATAGCCGATTTTTTCCCGTGGTAAAAGAAATGTCGCATAGGACTTATATTCTGACCATAGACTTATCCTACCTAATATGACTGCAATCACTGAATCTGTGTAAAAGTGCATCTCTTCCAGCCTCGTTTGCCATGGTCCCCGGAAGGTCTCGATTGTCCGCATCTTCCATATGTAATAAAAAGTTCAGGTTGTGCCGCTCCTTGCTAAAATTGGTCAATCTAGTAAATGTAGGACGTCCTGGTCGCTTCCGTCCGGCATCACTTCGAAAAGTGACCCATAGATGGCGCTGCCCATTGACTGGACGCCGCAAGCACTATGTAGACGGATGAGGATTTAGCTCTATGTTGACTCCGTAATTATTTATATCTCTCATAGTCTTACAGCCAGTCAGCTTAGTCTGATTAGCTCTGACCCTTTTGATCATACGGGTCATCTATTTTAAAACTAAGCACCTTGCACTATCGAGATTCATTTATAGTGATAAGTGTGGTTTCTAGTTGTAAAATGTGATACCTACCTGAACTGAACTAATTCTTTGACAAGTTTATCTGGTTATTTGGTCGGGCGAGGCATCTTATCTTGTTAATATATTTTGTGCACCGTTTGAATTATTATCTGTTATTATATATTAAATCTCTGTGAACTCTGAATAAATACTAAACCGGAAGTGTTTCTATTTTATAAATAAAAACTTACCATAATAAATAATAAATAATTCATTTGGGGGCATATCTGGATTAGCCTTTATGTTTCATTTAATAAATATTTTGAAACATAATATTCTTATTGTTTTATATTTACGACAGATTTATGTTTAGATTATATTTTCAAATACCTACTCGATTATAATAACTAATAACTAAATAACTCTTGTCCTGGAGACATTTTGCAAATGGTTGTCAGAGGATTATATGAGCGGTCATCCGTCGTAATGCATCGTCTAATTAAACCCCGGGTTATGTGCGGTATTAATTATTGAACGCAATATGACCTAATCCCATCGCAAAATGGCCGCCATTGCTGACATAATAATATTATATGTGCACGATCATATTATTATTAACGATATTAATTTGCCTATGTATAGGTAATCTCATAAATACATTGGATGAAACGAGTTATATTGACTTTGTATAATATATTAAAATATTTATTTATATTTCCAGGTGGAGAGCTTTTGCGCCACTTACAATGCTGATGTTTTCGTGGTAGTGTACTCCGTCGAGGACAGGTCTTCGCTGAAGGCTGCCGAAGAAATCCTTCTATACCTGTGGAAAGGAGACTACATGTCGAAGTGTGGAGTCATCCTGGTGGCCAATAAGGCTGACCTCGAGAGGAAGAGAGAGGTTCCTATGGTTGGTTAGTATCGCGATTACTATTTTGTCATTTGCCTCGATGCTAAAATTACCTACTGCATATTTAGATCAGTAGCGATGGGTGGAGGTAGCCTGTTAAAATCCGCCATAAATAGCGCACATTAAACTTTGTTAGTCATACGTATTTGTTTTTATTGAACTTATACTACAAATAGATGGTATTAGTTAGTTTTTAAAAATCAATTAAACCTTGCCTAAACCAAACCATAACAGCTGTGGTATATTTTGAGCGATACAACGAAATTTTGCACACTTTTTCATTCATACTTATTTGTTTTCATTGTGTTAAGAATACATGCATACAACACATATTGTTGGTTCATTTTAACTAGATTAATATTAATATAATTAAGATAAAAAGATAAAAGAAAGAAGAATAGAATAGCATAGAATAAAGAAGAAGATAAAAAAAAGAAAGAAAAAGATAAAAGAAGATTAATATAATTAAGATAAAAAATATTATAAAATATCCAAAGTCATGTATGATTTAATTGGATAATTTTAGGTATTTTATAGATAGACGAGTATTTTTTGACTATTATCTCTTATGGCAGGGTTTGATTGAATTTAAAAAATACTACAGTAAATTGTAGTCTTATTTCAATGAAAATAAATACGTATGACTGACAAAGTTAAATGTGCACTATTTATGGCACATCTTAACAGCCTACCCTTACCCTTCGCCACTGATATAGATAATAATATGTGCATTAAGTTGATACATAGATTTACTTTTATAACATTTATTCTCCTATATTTTTACACCAATTACACTAGGTTAAATTATATATCCGAATTTATAAACGCGGGAAATATTTAACTAGGTAACCCGGGTTACTTACTAGGTGCAAGAATAAAGAAGAAAGTTATGAGTGCGGCCATTGCATGGTGCTCAAGTCGCTTTTTGAGGTATTAATTAATTAATTAATTAAATTAAATTAATTAATTAAATTAATTAATTCCCAACTTGCCTCAGTTTTATTTGATGAAACTAGGTAGTTATTTTTAAACTACCAATTTGTGGTGAAAGGTTATCAACAAAATCTAAGTGATGTTTTGATTTTTGTTTGTTGAAACAGATTATGTTGGGTATATTTAACAAAAAAACTGTTTAGTAAGATATAACAATTTTAACGCCCTTTAAATTTTTCAAATATTATGGCATACAGGGTTCGAAATGGACCGGAGCGCCGTTCCCGTGAATTCGGTAATATTATCGCTCCGTCTCGTAGAAAAAATAGTTTCACCGTCCGAGCCATATAGGCAATATAATAGGAAATCTAACACACTCATTTTTATGAAATTAACATAAACCTTGATAACTATGTGAATAATATCTTTAGAAAACTGTCGAGCGCTCCGGTTCGTAAACTTTTCCATTTCGAGTGCTGATGATAGTTCGCGGTGTACTACATAATAAGCTGTCAAATGCTTGCCCGATATACTGGGACAAGTTCTTGAAAATTTGTGAAGAAACTATGAAAAATAAAGTAGATACTAAATTTCTAACTAACTCTACATTAAAAATGTTGTATCAATAAAAAAAAACATAGAATTTTAATTTCTTTTATTCTGTTAACGGTCAATTCACGGTGAAAATGCATTGTATTCTTAATTTAATTTAATAAAACGCATTTTTCCCCCGTTCGGTTTCGTCCGCCTCAGACGGACATTTTCAACTAAATATTATTTTTTTATACAACAGGCATTTAACAAAACAAAATTAACATGTGACACAAATAATCAACCAATACATTGAATTATCCATCCAATAATATATTGTCAATAACAATTAAATTTATATCAATAAAATTGGATATTAATATTTCATAATACCTCATTAAGGACACTAAACCAAATATTCTGAATTATTAACATAAATCAAAAATATAAAGCAATAAACACTTACAATAACATATTTTAATATACCTATTATTATCACCAAACAAATATTTATGATTAATCAATATTTAATAACACAATAAATTTGATTAATAATTAATTTAATATAGCGCTCGAAATAGAAAATTTTACGAACCGGAGCGCTCGATAATTTTACGAAAATATCAACTATATTATACTATACTACAATAATTGTAAATGTGATTTATATAAATAAGCGTGTATTTTTTTTATTATATGAAATATCTAGCTTAGAGACGGAGCGATAATTTTGTGGATTGTATTAACCGGAACGGCGCTCTGGTGCGTTCCGGTCTATTTCGAACCCTGAATTTACAATATAAAAATACATTATTACCATTTGATGGACAAATACGCAATACTGCTTTTATTCTAATTTCTAACTGTCATAATATTATTGGACGGATAATTCAATGTATTGGTTGATTATTTTTGTCACCTTTTGAATTTGTTTAGATAAATGCCTATTGTATAAAGATTATTTAGTTGAAAACGCCCCTCTGAGGCGGACGAAACCGGTCCAGATATAATTAATAAAGTGGAGAAGGTACTATATAAATTTGCGTTTTATTAAATTAAATTAATAATAAAATTTTCAACAAATATCATCATTAATTGAGTCGCTTAGAATCATAACTCACATATTCCAAAAATCAAGTTTTGAGATAATCGCTAAAAACCAACAGAGCACTATTTTTTGTAATTAGAAGAACAGTATTGAACTCCCTAGAATATTAATGAGTGAGAGAGTCGAATAACTTTTTTTTTTTTTTAATATATATACCTTATACTCATAACGTTGCAGACATACAGCATACTATGAGAAATAGAGCTCCCCGATTGGTTAGGAAGGCGTTGGTGACAAAACTCTATTCTTTGAAATATACGACATATTACACCAACAATGAACTTTGTCAACGATTTTCACATGGTTTAAATTGACTTTTAATACTCAACTATTTTTCGGTATATAGATTAATTCATTTAGAATCACTTGGCATATTTAACTAAAAAACGACAAAATTGCAATATGTGAGTTATGATTCTAAGCGACTCAATTGCAGTGGGGAATTAATTTTGTCCAATTATGGCAATACCCCACAAGGCTTCCATAACAACACGAGCTCCACCACCGCCCACTTTGTTAAACATGTCACAGTCTAATAGGTATATTGTGATTTTGTATTATTAAATTACGCATTTAAATTGTTTCTTTTGAAGTACTCTGGTGTACAACAAACAAGGCTTGGTTAATTTTCATTTAGATATTTCCAGGAACAACGTTGTTACGATGCGGAAAATGTTCTTCAAGAACCACGTGAAACAATAGAGGGAAAATAGTGAATACACCATTTCCATTTAAAGTATATTGAATCTATGAATAGCACTTCTATAAAATGTCATGAAAATATACGAAAATAACTAAGTATTTCTACTAGCAAGACGGCAGCGCTCGCAATCAATAAATAGAATTTTGTTCTATTATTTTTAAAGTAACGTACGTTACTACACCTATTTCCCCAGTAGAATATATCCGAATGATCGATAACAAAAATGCATGTTATATTCGAAAAATAACAACAAAGCATAAGGGAAAAAATATTTGCGAGGGGTTTTTGATTCGGTTCAAATGCAGCGAATCTGACTACAGCTAATAATAAACGATTTTTTTTTCGAATTTCTATATTTAAAACATGTGTTTATTTTTGTCAGATTCAATAAATTACCTCCTAGATATTTCTCTGGACTGGATACATTATAGACTATAGATACATCTAGACGCCATCCGTTGCATTGCAAATGAAGCCGCGTGCCGTGCGTTTGATTTGTGTGCGAGCGAACGCAT
Organism: Rhyacophila brunnea; assembly: GCF_057557595.1. Taxonomy (NCBI): domain Eukaryota; kingdom Metazoa; phylum Arthropoda; class Insecta; order Trichoptera; family Rhyacophilidae; genus Rhyacophila; species Rhyacophila brunnea. The sequence goes on along the minus strand of NW_028232816.1, from coordinate 7,439,550 downwards.
TCGTCTACTAATGTTCAAGACCATAGACCATTTCGCTAGTGCTCACCCAAAGTGCTCGCACTAGACGCCCAGAATTAAAATATAATTTTCTATTTTTTTACGTTATATTGTATTTTTAAGCGGTCAAAATGCAACAATTAGGTAAAGATAACCATAATTTAAGTTATTTTAAAGAAACACTAGGTCACTGATATTAAAATATATTATAATATACAAATAAATCATCACGAACATGTATCAACTTACCTATGAAACGTAATAGCATCTTCTTGCTTATCAGTACGGCTACCATATTTTAATACAACACACAAAACCATCTTTTCTACTTAATTAACTAAAAATATTTACCACTGACTTTATATTTAACACAAAAAATAACAAGTTTAGCAACACGGTTATCGACGCTTAGTTATGCAATAAGCTAAGATTTGCCGGCTATATCGTAGCAAACCATCTCCCAGATAAACCTTTTTATCTTACTCTAGCGCGTGTCGCAGAGATTATAAAGGTACCGAATACTTTCTCACTCGCACTTATGCATCGTTTTTGTTCAGGCCTTGGGATACATTAATACTATTTATTTTTACACAAATTTAGTATAATTATGGCTTCGTCATTTTGCAGAATATTTTGAACGATCACCACCTCTCTAAATTCAATTATAGAGAGTGCCAACTCTTATGTATCAGTATAATGAATAATTATTAATTATTCATGCTAATTTCAATTACTTTTAACAGTCTCTACAAGTGCGTACGTTAAAATGACTTGCGATATTATATCCATTGATAATATTTTGAACAGAACCCATCCTGCAGACCATAGATAATATTCTTATAGAAAATACATAGTGCCAACCATTACTTAACTACGCCATATCTGGTTTATCTCCGTGGCCCTTCATCGTTCTTAATGACCAGACACCATGATATCAAATATTAATATTATAACAAGATTTATATAAATATAAAAGTCGATATATTGATAGATACTTCTGTTTTTTTTTTCAATTATTTTACGAATACCGGTATTGTTTTTTCATTCAGTATTGCAATTTCTATTAAAAACTAGCGATTACAGTATTTTACCGCCTGTTGTATTATCAATATTCGTAATGTTTGCTCGTTTATATCATAATACGTATATAAGATTATATTTACTTTGAATCTTCTCAAGGTATGTAAATCTGCAGTTAGGCCGTGATATTTATAAGCGTGTATAGCTGTATAAATAGATATTATTTGCAAATATTTTGAGAGCTTTTTCTCATTTTATGTGTAGTTTTTTTCCTATCTCGAAAAGCTTCCTAGCCCGAGGCGTTTCGCAAAGTTTTATTCAAAGCCCAGCTCTAATGGGATGTTGTGCGTTGTACGACTAGATTTAGTCATATCTTCCGAAATTTTACATCTGATATCATTATAATCCACCCCTTTTCCAATATTAACCCCAAAAAAGGACAGAATATCAATATAAGGTATCATTATATTATAATATGATATTGTATTATGTGTATTTCTTTTATGTGGGGTACAGATAATAAATCCGTATATTCTCTTTGCAAACATTTTTACTTCGTGTTTTACTTGGGTCTTCTTAAAAAAGAGACACGCCTATTATTGATAATATTCGGTATACTTATATCAGTGGCGAAAGGTGACAGTAGACATAAATAGTGCACACTAAACTTTGTAAGTCAATCATATTTGTTTTCATTGAACTAAGACAATAATATTGTATATAGAGTGTGTTTGTTGGTTTTTAAAATTCAATTAAACCCTGTATAATCCAAGCCATAGTAGATAATAGTCAAAAAATGTTCGTTTATATATAAAATATCTAAGATTATGCCATTAAACCGTACATAATTTTAGATATGTTATAGACAGAAGAATATTTGTATTGATTATAGTTTGGTATAGTCAGGGCTTAATGAATTTAAAAAAAAAACTGACCAACACCATTTGTATCTAATAATATCTATGTAGTCTTAATTCAACGAAAACAAATAAGTATAACTGAAAAAGTGTGCACTATTTTTGGTGGATCGCCCACAGCATACCAAAGTATTAGGTATGGTTTGGTTAGGCAGGGTTTAATTAAATTTTAAAAACCAACAACACCGTCTGCAAATTGTATTATTAGCTCAATGGAAACAAATAAATATGACTGACAAAATTGTATGTGCATTATTGATGTCGTATATTACCAGCCTACTTCCAGTCTTCGCCACTGGTATATACCTATAATTCTGTACCCGAAAGTCGGTGTCTTACATATCCAAAAATGACAATCTCGGTAAAAAAAAAAATTTTTTTTCATGTTAAGCTAATGTTAAAATCATTAGCTTCAGCCCAGGGTTTGTAATACCGGTATTTAAAAACCAGTATCCTAGTATTTTTTGATTTGGTATCGATACCGGTTTTAAAAATCAGACAATACCGATATATTCGGTATTGAAAATGGAAACAAAATGTATTACTTAGCATACAATTTTTAATATGATGTACCTACATTTTTTTTTGTCGGATTACACGATGACTGGTTTATTTCCGTTGCCCTTCGACGTCCTTGGTAACCAGCAAAGACACATACAGATTTGCGAAGTACATTATTGTAGGTACCTACTTCCATAAATTTAAATTTATCCAAATATTTTCGCCAGTCGCTTTAGAAATTGTCAGATGTGGTTTTAGTTATTTCATAGATTTATGTATATTTATTTTTAGATACTTTTGTTTTTTTTTCCATATATTTCACGAATACCGGTATTGATATTTTCATTCGGTATTGGAATCCCTACTTCAGCCGTTTTCAGCTTCATTTTGTGTATTTAGTTTACTGGCTATATACAAGACTGTCTTCAACGCGTTTAATAATATTATTACCTAACAATATTTTTTATTTCATTTACAGTCGGTAGACGTTTGGCGAACAACTGCGGCTGCAAATTCATCGAAGCATCCAGCGGAATTGCGCACAACGTCGATGAACTTCTCGTGGGAATTTTGGCGCAGGTCCAGCTGAACCCGAAGAGAGCCGCCTCCAGGGCGAGACGCGGCCCGAGTGGAAGACGCCCACCATCCAGACTCTTTGCAAGGCTTCTAGGTCTACGGAGACGCGCTAGATCTTGCGAAAACCTGTTTGTTATATGAAATTCGAGGTCTTATTACGATAAGGACTTTCAGACGTTTTCTTAGTGAGACTATTCTAGTGGTGTAAGAAGAAGAAATGAAAAAATATATATACAGAATGATAAAAAGTGCTGCGGAGGCTACAAACATGCCTTAATTTTGTATGGATCGTCCGTCTGACACATGAATTCTGCCACCCTGCAAAACCGGCATAATGTACATAAAACTGGAATTTTAGACTGTGTACTAAATTTCTTATACTGTTTGTATGTGACGCCTGCACACGCTGACGATCAGATACGATATGAAAGAAAGTCTACAACTAACCGTCGCGACTGAAGAATGCTGCTTGTATCCCACCTATCCGTGCTTTGGCACTTCCACCACTGATCCCCGCTTTTCCCGGGTACATTCAACATTATCAAATACTAAGTGCTTTGATTCTAGTGATGATCATCTGGCCTGCAGTTATAACTACTGGTGTACTTACCAACTACAGTCGTTGCGGCCTATCGCAAACAAGTGGTCTTAAATAGGTTATGCATGTGACCCAGGAATTAAAAAATCCTGGTAGCTACACCAATCGGGAAATAATAAGGTAGGTACACTGAAGATGCACTGTGGGAATATAGTGAAAATATATGCCATTAAACTCCTTAAAGTAAAGTACTGGAGGTACAAAAACTGGTATGGTTGAAGTAATAAGCCGTTTCTTTTAGACTGTGCATTGATTCACACAGGTATACGAAAAGAGAAGGCGCAATGAAAATAATAAGAGTATCATCTGCGTATTGTCACATAACGCTCCATCTAGCCACATAATGATGACCGTACCTACCACTCATAATACAGAAAAGGAAACCATGTAATCTACAATTATTAAGTGTGGGTGTTGATCGCCTCACAGCTGATTTTTTTTTAGAAGTTATTCAATATTTTTTTAAATCTATTAGATGCACTGAATCTAAATACGCATTGAAAAAACAACAGTTTACAAGACGCGTGATTCGAGCCATCGAACCATGGATTATGAAACTGGCATTTAGAAGCGAGGCATTTTAAACGTACCATCTACGTACTACCTACGAGATAGTAGATGGAAAAGGTTCAGAGAATGAAGAAGACTGGCAAATGACAGTAATTCGTGAAAGTGCTGCATGGTAGCTATATGCTCCACCAACAAGTGCTAAAAAAAGTAGTAGATAGGTAACCCGTGTTTAAGTATTTCAATTGTATGAAAATGTAGTAATATACCTAACATGTATAGACATGAGTGACCTTGGGTATAATACAGAATAGGGAGTTAGTAAAAACGGCCTTATCGAGTGGAGAGATTTGTGTGGATTTATTAATAAAATTAAGGAATGCTGTTATGTAGAAAAAATATTAATTAATACTATATTAGAATATCCGAAGTGAATGTCCCTTCCTAAGTTTGTTCGCGTGTGAAAATCCCAAATAGGTCCAATACAATTTGGCATATTTTCTTACACATATCTGACTTCAAATCAAATTGGAACATAATATTATAATATATGACATCATAGCATTCACACTTTAACGATTATGCATACTTTTACGCCAAGATGCATAATATGCAATATCTCGATGTATTGCACCATCTTCAAAAAACTAACGTCGTCAATTTTAAAATGCTATTTTCAGACTTATAACGGTTTTTTTGGAAGGCGTCGATAATTAATGCCACTATTAACTAAATATCGTTTATTCGGACATAATATGGTAGGTATTTAACACATAAACAGTGTATGCACACATTATATTTAACCTAATGTATTACAGTCTTGCAAATAGTATTTAAAGAAGCTATTTTTTTATAATGAGTTTGACAACCAAAGTGCTGATTTGTGATAGGTACTATTTACTTTGCTCCGGGGGATTTGGGCAAAGCGGTTATAAACATTGTTTTAGTTTTTGTTAATTAAGAGGTTTTAATGATTAATATTTAATCTGCTTTTTATCGTCGTTTCTTAAAGGGTCCGCTTTGCCCGGGCATCCCCTAGCGTTTATAATATTGAGTTAAAATAAAATCGTAAGCCTGTTTTGTTCCGGCCAATGCAAATTATAGCCCAAGTTGCCCTAAGTAAAAAGTTCTTGAGCCTAACTGAAACCAACCGCTGTAGCTAAATTTAGATTTCAATTCCCTTTCAAGTTTAAAACTTACTGACACCGAAAACACTGAAACACTGACACTGAAATATATATTATATTGAAAAGTTTCAAAGGTGATTTATTACCGGTGGGCCAATTTTAAAAATCTAAATATCCTTTGTTTGTCGAAAAATACGATTTTATTTTACCTCACTTCCGTATCCGGAGAAATTATTGATGTTCACTTTCATTTCTTTTGCTTATTACTGAGGATGGTAATCTTTGAAATTACAACCCTTTTAAATACCAAATGTACTATTTTCATATAATTATTGGGTCGCAAAAACCGATATGTCCTCTCAAATTCTAATATTTAATTTTCTCGTAGTTTTTCTCAAGTTAAACGTTACACAATAATTGTCGCACTCTCTCCATTAGACTTTTTAAAACTATGGAGTTTTTATTATTTATCAATAACCTATTGAGTAAATTGTTACAATAAAATGCCTCCGTCATAGTGGTTCAGTAATTGTTAATTATTCTGTCGCTTTCTTGATGATGTCTGGAAGGCAACTTACTATCATTTAATCTCAGCTGTTATTCGTGTAAAATAATCAAAATAAATTAGTTAAGCTGATATTTGAATAACACGTTGTTGTCGAGCCGTTATAACCTCACATGTGACATTTTTTTCGAAATGTTTTGTACCTATATATTTTCGTTTATGTTACAACGCATATAACCGCGTAAAACCATCAATGTTCTCAATTCACCAAATATAAAATATAATTAACGAAGTACTTCCGATTTACCGTGTATCATTTTTAGTACAACTGTAATATCTACAATTTACATAGTATATCAGAGCTATTAAATAATTCACTCGATAATAATGAGCCATTTATTAAGTATACCTGTTTTTACGATAAATCAAGTTATTCACAGGCGTAGGTATACACAAAATAATAGTACACATTCACGTATGTAATTCAATTTTGTCACATCAGAGGTTTTAATAACTCACGATATGTGGGTCCCCCGTTTGGTTAATAATCGTGGGTTACTTTTATTATATTTTGTACACTTATTGTGAAGATGTTACATTCAATATTAGTCATCTATCTTATATGTGGTCAGCCAATACTTCTGCCATTTGGCTTTCGAAATTTATGTCGTTTGCCATGCGTGACTCGTCCATCATATGTAGACGATTCAGCTATCTGAGATGTTTCATCTTGTGGTTTTAACGATATGTTAGTTCGTTATGTTAGTGTTATTGATTATACCTCCAGACTTATAATTATCTGTATGATCGAGGCTACCACTTAGCAATCATAGTTCAGAATATCTCAACATTCTTTTTGTGTATTTGTCATGCAACAGGTTTCCAATGTCTGTACCAGATGCACTTCAAATATGCACCTTAAAGATGTTGAGTCACTATTTGTAATTCATATTATTATTAATTAATTATTATTTATATTTTATTAGTTTATGTATTTTTATTATTGTAAAAAAATAACTTTAATTACCTATAATATAATGCTGGATTCATGATCTTTTATTTGATACATTTTAATAATATAAATATACCTACTTCTACGTATTCTATTATATTATAATATATTGTCCTTGAACTGTTGAAACCTTTGATGCAACAGTTTTGTCAAAAAATATAATTTTCTGTTTAGATGGTATAACCCTAAATGTTACATATACCTATAAATTTTAAATATCATTAATTATATTAACTTCTGATGCACCATGTATCGTTCTAGTAAGGCTGTAATGCAAAATGATATTATAGTGTAATAATATAGTTATTACAAATCAGATCCATTACAACTCCCTATTTTTACCGGTTATTTGAAACAAAAAGTTACTCAGAGATAGATCAAAATCAATCATAGAATTATTTTATTTTGTATTTCCTGTAAAATTTTAATTTTGTCACATCAGAGGTTTTAACTGCTCAACGCCAATATTTTATAACTTTATAGATATCATTATTATTTATATAAATAGTTACTTTGTATACTTATAGCATTTAATAAAACCAACAATGTATATTATTATGTATCTGCATTATACAGTCAACGTGAGAGAAGATAACAATTAAAAAATTAATTGAGTATATTACACCAAAATTAACCGCCTTCTCAATAGTTGATTAGTAATAATTAATTATTATGCCCGGTTCCTTGGAAAACTATGTGCTGGCAATTGGACAACGTTATGCATTTATAGATTAAGTGCCACTTTCCCAAACTTTAAAAGTTACTTTTATTTTTTCAAATACTATTATAAGCAGTCGCTATCAATCTAAAAACTCTCTCTAAAACAAATCGATAGAAAATTTTGCTTGAGTTTTTAATTTTATTCTCACACTTATTATTTTTATATATATATATTTAACATTGTACTATCAGCTGACATGTCGCTTAATCTGTTAATGTATAATGCAGTAAACGTAGCAAGTAATATATAAAGTAAAATGTGTTCATTTAAAATACAAATGCTAAAACCTTAAAAAATCTGGTCATGGACCTCACAAAAAAACGTATTTCGAGACCAAAATATTAATAATATATAGTTTTATCATACATACCTACTGTATAATATATTGATTCTAAATATTTAGGTACAAGTAATAAAAAATATCCAGGTATTAAAAATAAAGTGACATTTGAGGTATTTTTTGGTAGTGGATATCTACTCAAATTAATGTCTATTATATTCCAAAAATAATCACAGTAAAATAAAATATCAAATTAACTAACCCGAATTAATATAAAAAAAACATGTCATTTTGATGATTTTTTAAATTATTAAAAAAAACGACATACTTAAAATAATGCATAAGTACTTTTATTGTTTCAAAGGTAAAACTCAATAAGTGACATTGTGCAAAAAAAAATTGTTTGCTTCACATTATCTGCATCAATTAATTTAATTGTGTATTCATAAAGTATATTATGTTAATATCAGAAAATGTGTATATCTATTGGGAATACTAAAACCGTATTTATTCAAAATATTGACATTTATTGGTGTACTTAGTCAGTTTTACGTGTATTATTGTAAATACATTACAATTTATTATTCTGAATACAAAATTTACAATATTCTATTAATTAATGCAATATATCTGTGGGGTTACTGCCAAAAGTTTGTAAAGTGCAAAAAAATATTGTTAAGATAATGGCGATTTTGAAGTGTGACATTGTAGTCAGTGTTTGTTTTTTTTTTTTTAATATATCGGATTTATAACTTATAATTTTACAAAAAATATATTGAGTAGTACTTAGGTACTTACAAACTTTTAGCAGTCAAGATAAATATGTCACATTTGAATAGTTTACTACATATTTTTGGTATTTATTTTTGTGTACAATAAAAATATATTGATTTATGTTCATGGACTCTTCCAATTGACCAATATTAATAATATATTTTAACAAAATTGACCACAATTTGTCTGTAATTTACTATAATCAGTTATGAATTGATAATAATTTAAATGACATCCAAGAAGAGCTTTCTGAGTCGTCAGTTAAATGAATTTATTGAAAACCTATTAAGTAATTATTTTAACTACCTACCCAGTAAGTTAACAGTATTAAATACGTGTTTAGGTAAAAGTCACTTAGTTGTCTTCTCAGGTATACTATAACTTTGCCTACCTGAAGCAGACTCCTACACTCTGCCCGGTCCTTCGCTCTACTTCTATAATAGTCGATCACTCCTTGCTCTTGCAAGTCTCTTTGTAAGCACTGAGGTTGTGGTCAAAGAACTCTTTTTACTTTTAACAGATTTAAACTAATTGGTTACGTATATACCAAATTTCAAATAATTTATATAATGTAAAATAAAAAATAAATTGCACGTGTGTAAAATATTGTATACGGCGACTTCCATTTTCTGGCCGACACGTCCTCGCGGTCGTCCAAAGTTTCCCGCTTTTCACGTTCACATCCACGTCTCCACCTACCGTTTTCGTTCTTTCACACTATATTCAGCTAAATCTCACTCAGTGTTGCCAACTGTGGTTCCCAAAAACATGTCAGACGGGGTATGAAAACAAGCTATTTGGCATGAATCAACTCTAGATTTTGTGAAAATAATATTGCAAGTAAATTTACGTATTCTACCAAGAAGTCACTACCTTTGCTTTCGTTTATCGAAAAAAGTGCAAAAATCTAAAAAATGTCGATACGTGTAAAAACCACACATTTTACACAGAATTATAGTTCAAAATTAACAACAAATACCTAGTCAAAATGTCAACGGCATTCAAGTTTCGTTTCATGTTTGAAGACGAGAGCTTCTTTCTTGCAAGCAGACATAGAAAACTAAAGGCATGGCCGCCACATCTTGAAGCGGGCCCCCAGGCCAGGATCTTGGACGGCCCCCCTTACCTATCGCTATGGTTAAAGGCAGTCTGACGCTCTCCAGTATTGTTTTTGAAATGGTGTTCGAGGTCAAATAAAATTCAGTGTAAGTTTTTTCAGCGATTTTTTAACACACCGAACTATAGAGTTATCGAGTATTATTCAACACGTCCCAACAACCATATATTTTTAAATGGTAATAATTCCGAAGTAAACTAGCGCCGCAGATGACTTTTTTTGCTATTAGAGCAAATTGAAGATGTGTATTTATCTCATTTATCTGGTCGACCCGTCACGCCGGGCCCCTAGGCTAGAGCCCTGTCAGCACCCCCTTGTGGGGGCCATGATTAAAGGACATACCTTTTAGATGAATAATAATTATTAAATTATTATTTTACATACGCGGAAATTCGGAGTAATATACAAAAACATTAAATAATGCATGAAATTGTTTCATCATTTTTTTTTGTGATGGCGTCGTAAGAATACATTTTTATATCGTGTAAAGATGACTAAAAAACATTATGCATGTACTCGGAAAAGAAAACATGCAATGAATATAATATGATTATTATTACTAATATAACAATAAACATAACACTAAATGGACGCATGTTGAATTTTTATCACAAATTAAGTTCCGTTCGGCACGCGTCATTATTAGCCCAATCCGCGCGTCGCATTGTTAAGATCTTTTTAGACCAAGCCTGAGCTGAGGTATATCCTTAATCTCTTATTGTATACTAATTGTTTTTATTATTTTTCATACATATAAATAATGATTTTATTCTTGTATTTCTATAAATAACACAAACGTACGTTCGTTGTATGCTTTAAAGAAAAAAAGCTTATTTTATTTCATAAACAGTATTTAATCGTGACAACTGTATCAAATGCTTTGAACGTTCAAAGCACATTCACTCACAAAAAAAATATAACCGATGCAGCTTTTTTCAAAGTGTTCTCAAATCGAGCTTTGAAAGCCCGTGAAATGTGCCTGATAGGTTGTATCCTGAATCGACGAGTGTAAGTGACAAGACGGACATCCAAAAGCACTTTAAATGGAAAATCTTGCTGTCACAATACATCGGCATTGCAAATAATAATATATCTCCACAGTCTACGGCATACGCCATTCAGAAAACTTTACGGTGAATGAAATTCACAGTGTTTGAATCAAATATATTTCACTTTGACATCATGCCAACTGAAAATATATTTAAATGCCAACGTCTATTGACTCTATATGCGTATGACATACTAATATGGACACATATTCATTTTTAAATATGGACTGTTTAATAAAAATATTTATTTTTGAATCATATTAAGATACCATGTAAACTTTTAACTTTAGTGTTATACGTAGATGTTTTTTTACTATGCAACTTTTTTACGATAATATGTTAATATTAATATTAATACTATCGACCGAAGGTACTTCATGGATTTTTAATTTAATTTCTAACGGATTTAAGTTTTGTACTATTCCATTTGAGTTGTTTTTTGCGACCCGTATTTCGCCTTCCGGAATCATCAAACACTGTGCACACTCACCAAAAGGTAAAAACACACCGACAACGAACACTTCTAACTTTAACTTATATAACAAATCTATACAATAAAGTAGGTAAAAATACGTAAATTCCTCATTGGCTGCATACCGTTTAATTTCAAAACTTCGACCAATGAGTGGCTCCGAATGCTTTACGAACTATCAGAAAATGTGTAGGTGGTACGCATCAAATATATTATGTAACTTTGGCTAAAGGTCTACCCTATATAGCAGCGTTGGCGAACCTTTGTAGGTACGCTTGCCAAAATTTCCCAAATATTATTTGTCGACTATCTAACGTACCGCCGAGCAGTTTTTCACGGAGAAAAGATGAAAACATAGTTTTTAAGAATCCTGGTAAAAAAAAGTTTAAAAATTACTATTTAGTTCTTGGGATTCTATCTTTCACCGTGTTTCTAGCCGAAGGCATATCTTTTATTCTTTAAATATTTTTTCCTCATTTTAAAAATCTTGAAAGAGATCGTGTGAGCATTTTAACTACGCTTCTGTGGCAATGTCGTTATTATTTTTTAATATTATATTATATTTATTTGTAAAACCATCTGGTGTATTATAGTAAATCAATGGTTGGATTATGTTTAGGTTTCCGATAGAGAAATCAGGCATTAATTTTAGTTAAAGATGTGTCATATGATTCATGAGTAAATATTATTGAAATTCTACAACAAAATCTATTTAATTACCTATCTGAAAAGTTGGTAACAAAAAAAAAATGTTAGAAAAAATGAACAAAAACTTATTAAATTTATTTATGTTATCTTTAAGCTGAGACTTGAAATGAAAATTTTGGTATTTGAAGACCAATTAAAACAATTAATCAATAAGTGTAAGATAAATTAAAAATAAATAATATTGTTTTATAATCAATGATGTATTCTTATAGTATATTGTAAAATATTATATTCTTGTAAATATATGAATTATATACTTAATAAAATAATATTGTATGAGAATATTAAGTTATCCAGTAAATAAAAATATGCCTAAATTTTTATATAAATGTTTATCCATGTATGTATATCTATACTTGTAATACAACTAACTCAAATGTAAAAATAACACTGTCCTTATAATGGAATTATTAAATATAAATATTATTGTAACACAAATTATGGTAATTTTTTGTTTACAGAATATTAAATTGATTAAGTAATTATAATTAATGACCATGCACAATTTTTATAAGTTGCCCTGTGCGTGTTTACTTCGTTTTACAAATATTGTACTTATTTTAATCATGTTTTGAGTAATTACTATTTAAATAATAAATACTGCCCATATTTGTCGAGTGAAAATGTTTTTTCATTTTTATTTTAGCCTTGTTCTTTTTCCTCTTCTTACAATGGCTCTGCAACTAGAGAACCCAAAGCACAAGAACCCAATGACATTATCCTTTATTGTAATGGCGTTAGAACAGATTATGCCATTCGGCAGACCCGACAAATAAAGTGAGTGTCATTTTTTTTCCCAGATGCTTCGTCCATATTAATGTCATTGCAAGAACCCTACTAAAACAAATACACGATAATTAATACTATTGACGGCAGGCTGTAGAAGGTGAAAGCGTTCAATGGCTGTAATGTAAATGTAAAATTTTAATTTAACCTAACCGAAAAAAAAATATTTTTTTAAAACGGTACATGTTCAAACAAGCGCGTTAACATGATCTTACTGCCTACTTCATTTATCGTTTGTCAATTTATGGCTACGGCCGTATGTTGTAGCTTAGCCACTGGGGAATGCCAATAGAAACGGCGTATTTCAAAAAAATACTACCTTATCCATAAGTCATTACTTATTATAAAGCAAACATTATTCGTAGGATATTTATCACATTTGAATGGTCAAAGACATAGCTTATAATCACTATCTTTAGAACTATCTTCAAATGTGTTAATCGTGCCCATTTTTTGAATTATAAAATGCCTAATTCTTATCAAATTTGGGATCACAAAGATTATAAAATATATTTTTTTATCGTAAATATGTCACTATATAATTTTTACATTAATTTTACTAATGGTGTTGTAAATGCGTTTAAAAATTAATAAATCTAAAAAATCTTAACACTACTGCACATGGACGTACTGAAATATGACATAACATTAGATTCTAAAACATTAGAGCGAGAGGTTTAAAAGAATACTATTTTATATAATAAAAATACTTTATGCAGTCATCAAATGTTTAAAATAAATATAAAGGATAATAAGGCTTCAAAATTATATAAATAGATTATCTATAACGTTTCAGGACCAGGGTTATGCTGTGAAAATACCATAAAAGCTCCATTTTGACCTACGCTGAGCATGTGGGCCATTAAGTAAAGCAGCAAGGAAGAAAACTATACCAATTAGAACATATAAAGCCTCGCCATTCTGGACAAGATAATTATTTATTTATTTTATTTATTTATTTTAAAAAGACTAATTGAGCACACAACTTATTAATTCAGAAAAAAATACAAATTAAACAATAAAATAGAATTTAAAAAACAGAATATATAATGGATCGCCAAAAATATCTACATCTCTAGGGAGTGCATTGACCAGCCGCAAAGCCCTCACTATTGGTGCCTGGTGAGCCTGACATGAGGAAGCAGCTTTCACCCAAAATAGGTCATGCAACCACAGGTGCATAAAAATTCAAATTTTCTGGTATATCGGGATTGAAAACTATACCACGTGAGAGTAGGGAAAAATGCGTTAAGGGCAGAGGTGACCTACGAGCTTCAAGAGAATGAAAGGCGAGCATGACTTGAAGAAAGAATTATGTAATAAAACATTTGATTGATTTTCGTAAAGTAATATTGAACAGGAACAATACGCAAAAATCAAGGAAAACTTTCAAATGAAGCTGGGTACAAACGCTTGTATTAAAATATAAAATCAAAATGTCAATGTAATAATTCAACGTCCATCCATGACGTCATCACCAAGATTCAATACTCAACCATCATTGGTTTAAGTTTTTTTTTTAAATGTCTGTCAATTTTTTTTCTACACAATCATTTTAACAGCAAATAAATAGTTTAAAATTTGATTTAATAATAACCAAATTTATTCTGGAATATAATATTGACGATACTGCTAACAAGATACTTTACTAGGAAGATAAAATAATTATTATTATTAACGGAGAGGAGTTTGTAGTATCTCTGATTAAACTTCTCGGAACTTTGTTAGTTTTACAAATAATTCCAAGTTTACATAATAATTATTACAAGTTTGTTACAAAACCCACTCTAATAATAATTATTAAACATTATAATGTTAGTAAATCTCATCGGTATAACAATAAAGGCAATTATTAACTGGGTGGTATTTATTAATATAATATAATATATTATATTTAGAAAACAAACTCAAGTTTTATCATATATTATAATGATGTAATTAATAATAATGGGGTTGTGTTTGGTGACACAAATACAAACATTGGATGTCTTAATCAACACTATTAATATTACAGAGTACAGGGTGACCTATGAAAGTCAAGAGAGTGAAATGAGGTCTTGTTGAAAGGCAGTCGGAAAATAAATTATCGTTTGACTAATATTAATTATTATCGAATGGAAAATAGTTAGTGTTCTCATACAAATACAGTTTATTTTATATATTCAGAAAACACTATTCACATAGAGATGTGTTTGATCTGGACACACTGGACCAAGTATTAGAATGCATAATAGTGCCATCTTACACCGTTATATATAACGTAGTTTACTTATAAGAAAAGAAACGAATCCCGTAATCATGAGATCCGTGAGATTGAATTTTTAACCAGCATTTCAGCACTCGAAATGAAGAATTTTACGAACCGGAGCGCTCGGTAATTTTATGAAAATATTAACATAGTTATCTAATTTTATGTGTTTTATAAAAAATAAGTGTGTGATTTTATGTTATATTATGGCCATTCTAACTCAAATGGTAAAATTACTTTTTTCCATGAGACGGAACGACAATATTGCCGATTTTACGAACCGGAACGGCGCTCCGGTGCGTTCCGTTCCATTTCGAGCCCTGCAGCATTTCAATTTTTAAAATAAATATACAGCGTCGCTGCCTATCAGTCTTTTCAAACTTGGAGGTATCTAAATACATGAATGAATTTAGCGTCTCAAGAACCAATGTAATCCAAAATGTTTTATTATTTTCGTAAACCTATATTGCAATGATAAAAAAATAAATTATCATTTTCCTTGTTTAGAATTTAAATTTCAAATAAGTTAATATTTTATTTATACTGCCATCTATGTACAGATATCTAAATTTTTTTTCATATCAGTGGTAGAAAATATTAATATTTATATTAATTTATGACACTACAGGTATGAAACACTGCTATGGCTTGAACCTACAAAATAAAGAACAGCTTTTCTCGGTTTTTCACGAATGGCACAATATATAATAATATTTATGTATAAGACAATATTATGTAAAGAATAAAATCAGTAATAAATAATGATATGCAATCAAAATATTTTACATACTTTTGAAGCTTTGATTCTAATAAAATTTGTTATAATTTAATGACGTTAGTAGGAGTATTAGAGGAAGGGTGCCTATTATGAGATACTTTTTTTTGAGACATTCTCAAATCTAAAATAAACGCATTGCAGGGTATCTATTATTATGAATACATCAAACATACTGTTTACTAATAAATTTGTAGTCATGAGATTTTTCTTTCAGCCAGTTTATTTTAGATTCGCATTTTAGTGAAAAATGTCAAATAAACTGTTCTCCAAAAAGTGTTCCTAATTTGAGATAGTCACTGTTCCTAATATGAGACTATCTCATATTGGGAACATTATGAAAAAAAACAATAGCTGTAATTGATATGAATAATTATATATTTGTTTACATTTCACATGGTCTCATTTATTCCATATCCACCTTTTATTCAAATATTATCATAACAAAATACACAAATAAAAACATTTCCTGCTGTTAAATTACCACAATCTTCGTGACTCCATTTGAAACAACTGCGTCCATTTTTCTACTCTTGTATCTTCCGTAAAATTCCAACTACAGTAAATAAATACACATCGCATCATTTTCTTCATCGTCGTCATCAGCACTATCATCTTTTCTCCACCTTTGCTTGACGACGACTCAGATTCCTCCTTCTTTCTTTTAATTTATTTCTAATTTTTCTTTCCCATCGCTTTTTCCATTCTAGTTTTCTTTTTTTCTTCAGCCGTCTTTTCTTTTTGTATTTTGATTTCGTTCGCTTACTGGGTCTCGATCATCTTTGACATAACGCTTCAGTGTGCCTTTCGGTACTCCGAAATGTTTGGCAGCTTTCAGATATCCTTTTTCTTTCTTGCAAACGGCATTCATATCTTGAAACATATACCCGGGGTCCCAGCTTTTCTTTTTTGACAGAGGCATCTATGGACAATATAATATAAAACATACACACATTACAAACGTTGATACGGTTTCAAAGTAAAATGTGTCCCTAATATGAGATATCTCATATTGGGCCCACCCAAGTATCTCATTTTAGGCTCATTCAAAATTTGACATAATAAAATTAACTATTCTTCTTCTAGAGTCGATAATGATACAGAAGATACTCAAATATAAATTAAACTACCAAACTACGTGTTTAATTAAGAAATAAATATTGTACGATACCTTAGAGATGTTCTACGATCATCAAAAGTAGCATGCGGCAAAATTTCTTGGACGAGTGATCGACGAAAACACACATACACCACCAAAGACAGGCGCTGCACCCTGCGCACTGACAGTCGTTTGGAGCTATTACTCCTCGCTACCGTGTGACACCATTACCATATTTTATTATCGTCCGGTTGCTGAGTTATTGCTATATCTCATATTAGGCACCTATCTCATAATAGGCACCCTTCCTCTATAACTTTACAGGACCCTATTATAAAGCAGTTACTATATTTTACTGTAAGGAATGGACTTAATTAGAGGTGTGGGGGTGATGTTACTACCCCGAGCATAGAACAGGAGTTTCATTGAAATAAAAAAAAACAATGGAACGTGGGTTACTTTCTGAGTGCGGTAGTAACAAGTTGTAAATCTAGAGTGTGGAGATATATAGGATAAACTTTAACGCGTGTTAAATAATGTGTTATTTTCAATAGTTGCATGTATATCAACGTGCATTTAATATTGATAATATTTTAGGACACTTGGCGCCTATTGTATTTTTTGCGATTTACTGTATTCGTAAAAAAAACTGAGCCTGTCTTTAAAACCTTGGTCTATGCCCTTTTTGAGGTTGGGAGCTACTTTTTATCTTAATTTTCATGGCGATCAACTTCTAATTAGAATCTTGTAAGAATTTTTGTTGTTACTTTTTTAAGTTGTAGTTAAAAATATTAATTTTAAAGGGCAAAACATCGTTAAATATCTGCAAAAACCAAATACTTTTAATATTTTCGTATTTTTATAGATATGAGGAAGTAATGAGGAAGTAACGAAGAAATAAAATCATCATGCAATTTTTCATTAATTCAAGGTATTGTATTAATATGTATACTCAAGGCGAAGTCTTCATTGAGCCTTTTTTAAAGAGGCACCTAGCGGAAAAATATGAAGCTTGCAATTTGAGACATTTTTTTGATAATTTACAATTTTAACTGTATTAATGAATAAATATGTATCTGAAAACATTAAAAATATAAATATTTTTTATTTTAAGTAAAAGACAAACTTACAATTGTAAAAAATGTAATAAAATGTGAATTTGTTCTATCGATCCGCACCCTATTATTACATGCATTTTATGGTCATATTTATTATTAAAATTTAGTTTATTAAGTTTTCTAAGCATCACCTAAGCGATTTTTGACAAATTTATAGTTTTAATATTTTTTATATCTATTTTAAAAAACATCGATTTTTATAAAAAATATAAATGTGTATAACTTGAAATCCATTTTATTTATATTAATATAAATATTTTATTTATATTTATAAAAAATAATTGATTAAGGCTAAGGCGAGCTCTTTGGCTCAATTTACGATGAAATGTGACTTCAACGCCATCTAAGGGCATCTTACCATGAATTTCTAAAAATTGTTACTAAAAACTTTGGTCGATCGCAACCAGATGGCAATAAAATATAAAATAAAGTATTGAGTGTCGCCATATATTAAAAATCATAAGCTTGATGAAAATGCATTTAAATTTATTATATATTTACTTACCTATGTAAAAATATTTCTAATTAATATTCACCCCATAAAATATTTACAATTCTGACATGTCTATTTGATTTGATTTAAAGTGTTCATGATTTTTACATTTTGTTTACCGTAGTTTTTTTACAATGGCAATAAATAAAGTGGGCATAAAGCCCACCAAAAAAGCGTTCGGTGCGCTCACTACTGAGTAGGCCCCCTCCCACCCACGCATTACCCTTCACCTATGTAATAAGGGGCTCAAGGAGCACAAAATAAATATTATTATCAGCGTATCTCATAACAAAGCAATAAAAATATTATTAAATTTCTCGGGGCTTGTAATTAATATCGGACACGCAATAACTAAACAAAGAGTTCACTGTTCTTAAATAATGGCTTCTCGCCCGTCTATCGACGACGCTTCGAGGAGCGTGATTTTGCTTGCCGTGTTCAATGAATGGACTACGTTGTATTTTCGTTAATTCGTATCGTTGAGAAGCCAAAAACGGTGACTCATGGGGCAAGCGGGCACAAGGCGTCGTCAAATCCAGTGTGCGCTGGCGTATTTGATTACGTTGTATTTTCGATGATTCACATAGAAAATGAGCGAGCGCCCCGTAAGCCTGCTTTAGTGGACTTTATGCCTCACAGAATAGATTAATAAATAGAATTTAGATAGGCTTTATCCCAATACACTACATTTTAAAGCAATGTTTTGGATATGTGAATGTCCTTCGAAAATGCATAAACCGAAAAAAGTAAATTGTCAGAACGAAGGACAAGCCTAGAATGACGTATTCTTGACACGTGTTTAAATTTATCCCATATTCTTCCACACTCGAGATCGGTTGCCTGTTACTCTCCACACCCGTTAAATATTTCAGTTCCCATTAATTCTGTGTTCACTGGTATACTTATTTTTATGTCATTGGCATTCTTCAAATAATCCCGTTTATAATAAAACGCAAATAGTCATTAAGGCGATCATACGTGAAACATTAATTTATGGATTTAATAAATTTCATAATATGTGAAAACCAAGTTTCACATAAATATGACGTATGTACTTCTAAGCATGATACAATTCGAAGTAGACGTCATTTCTACTTCGATTTTTTCAACAATTTCTGGATTCACTACTTTCCATATATCAGAAGATTTAGGCAATTTGTAACATGACGACGTTTTTCAATTCAATTAACTGTAGTTCCCCACATCCATTGGAAAAATCATTGCGATGGACCGAGCTAGACTTCGGACATTATTTTCATTATTATTTTCAAAATTCACAATCGTAATTATTGCGATCGTCCGAACCAAGGCCTGAACAAAAACGTTGCGTGAGTGCGAGTGAGAAAGTTTTCGGCACCCTTACAATCTCTGTGACACGCGCTAGAGTAAGATACAAGGTCTACATATCTGTGAGCTGGTTTCCAAAAGTATCGCCATCAAATCGGGGCGAAACGCTTCACATAGCGTCGATAACTTGCTAAAATTGATATTTTTTGTGTTAAACCTAAAGTCAATGGTAAATATTTTTAGTTAATTAAGTAGAAAAGATGGTTCTGTGTGTTGTCTTAAAATGTGGTAGCCGTACTGATAAGCAAGAAGATGGTATTACGTTTCATAGGTAAGTTGATACATGTTCGTGATAATTTATTTGTATATTATAATATATTTTAATATCAGTGACCTAGTGTTTCTTTAAAATAACTTAAATTATGGATATGTTTACCTAATGGTTGCATTTTGACCGCTTAAAAATACTATATAACGTAACAAAATAGAAAATTATATTTTAATTCTGAGCGTCTAGTGCGAGCACTTTGGGCGAGCACTAGCGAAATAGTCTATGGTCTCGAGCATTTGTAGACGAATGCGTTCGCTCGCCCACAAACCAAACGCAAGGCACGCGGCTTCATTTAGCAATGCAACGGGTGGCGTCTAGATGTATCTATAGTCTAAGGTCCGAACCTTTTCCCTGTGGCGACTGGCTGTTATATTTCTATCCTACGATGTAACATTATACTGATTTAAATATTCAGTATATATTTACAAAAAGTCAACAATTGAAACAGGGGCGTGTCTCTACCTTCCGCGTCATCTCTACACCTTTTTAACCGAATACAGTGGCGCAAGAAATGAACAGCGTCCTCCAAACATATGCTGAAAGCGTTCAAGAATGAGCTACAAAGACCAAATGGCGTGCACTTGTGTGTGTAAGATTTATATTTTGATGTATAGACGATTCTTACTAACTGATTTGAGTAGCTCTTCCCAGCGTTGAATTATTGAATAGGAACTTAGCTTCAAAAATACGCATCTAACTTACGATGTCTAACCTATCTTGGGGTAGTTGCAATATAAAAAAATAACGGTAAATGAAATTAAATAATAATTTTGAATGTCAGATACGAGATGTCCATGTTAGACAATCTTATCGATATCAATTATCAATATAAGTATCCACCCCTTTAATCATAGTAGTGACATTTTTTTTTAAGTTTAATAATAAGCCATATTACCATATTTTTTATCGACGCGCACCGTCGTAAACCATAAAATTTAACATAGATATATATTGCAGTGGTGAAGGGTGGAGGAAAGCTGTTAAGATCCGACATAAATTGTGCATACTAAATTTTGTTAGTCAAAAGTATTTAATTTCATTGAACTAAGACTATAGACTATATAGTATATTATTATAGTGTTTGTTAGTTTTTTTTTTAAATTCAACCAAACCCTATTTAATCCAAGCCACGGTAGATAATAGTCAAAAAATATTCGTTTATCTATAAAATATAGAAAATTATGCCATTTAACCATATATTATTTTAGATCTTTTATAGATAGAAGAATATTTTTTACCGATTATGGTTTGGTTCAGGCAGAGCTTAATGAATTTTAAATAACTAACAAACACCATCTGTAATATGTATTTTTATTTCATTAAAAACAAATAAATGTGACTGAAAAAGTGTGCACTTTTTGTCAGATCGCCCATAGTATACCTAAACTATTATGGTTTGGATAGGCGGGGTTTAATTCAATTTCAAAAATTAACCAGCATCATTTTCAAATTAATTTCTTAGTTCAATGATTGACAAAGTTTAGTGTGCACTATTGATGTCGAATCTTAACAGCCTACTTCCACCCCTCGCCACTGACATATTATTAGCCATTTTATGTATAATCTATGTCTAATCTTAATAAAACATATCCACGTCCTCCCTTTGCCTCTAAACAATATTTTTCCCGTTAACTACCCTACATTCCCGCGACCATCCTCCCCACTATTCGTGCTCAGAATGGAAGGAGGTTTGTTACTATCTAGGTAGGTACCTAATTACATTATTTGTAAACCACAACATTTCAGGCTACTCTATGTGTGCTAGTGATGTTATTATGACCGCATAATAATATATAATGATGAATTATAGGTATATAATGTATCGCGCAGATCTCATTTAAAAATAAATTCACATAACACATTTCAGCCCACACAATCGATTATTTAACACGTTGCGCAACACTGCCACACTTTTGGCCATCGTTGAAAAACTGGTTTATTTTTTTTTTACTATAGTATATTACTTTATATTATTACATATTTCATTCTTAATAAGTGATCCAGCGAATCTATTGATGTGAACGAACGATTTTCGCGTACGGAAGTATCACACACTTTCTAGTGAGGCAAAAAAATAAATCATTATATTAATATTCAAACAACTGCTCTATATATTAATTTATAATGCTGACCTAAAATTAACTTATATAATAGAATGGTGTTGATGTTTAAATACAAGGCACCCACTCACTCTTATAATATAAGGCTATATAATGTGGTATATAAAGCCTATCATAAAGAGATATATCGAAAAGAACAGGAAGCAGTGACGGAAATATAATATTATAAAGTTGATACTTTTTATACTTAGCTTAGTTCTAAATTCGAACACCTGATTATTTATGATGGTACCTACATATTATATCTATACAAGCGAGAGGAGAGTGAGTGTTGGGGCCGTGTGGGCCATATTCAATTCGAGCTTTTGTATTGTGACGGCGCCAAAGCTCGATTCGATATAAATAAAAATGATTGAAATGAAATCAAGCTATACACATTTTTATTTTCTGGCAAATACGATTTTTTATTGAAAATAATACATTATTAAAAAACTTCTTACAGCGTTCGAGAGAACTGTTAAACTAAATTTGAATGATACAAATATTAATAAAATAATACGCAATTAGGTACTTAAAAACAAGATGAATTCAGTCAAGGATCGCATATTTTATAACATTTTTTTTAATTATTGTAATTATCTAAGTTTATTTTTTAAACAAAATAAACATTTTTAAGTTTGAAAATGAAAATGATTAGTAAAATGTATTAAAATGCGATTTTTGCTAGAGGCATTACTCTCACCCTTAATGCCAAAAAATAGTTAATTCTCATTGTTAAAATTCTGTTGTAAGAGATCCAGAACTCACTACCATCTACATCCAGTTCCATCCTTGTGGCTACATAAAAAAGTACAACCTGAGTTATTTTAGTACTTAATGGTTTCGTAAAAAAGTTCTAACGCGACTTATTTTTATTCTTGTATACCAGAGCTTGCCAATCGGTGTTTTGTGCGCAAATGAGAAGTGTGTCTGGAGACCTTTAAACCATTAAATTCTGATAACGAGTTAATTCGTTTGTCTGGTTAACTGTCTTTAATGTTGCAAACTCACTGTTGGTCTGTAGAGGAAAATAATATCATCACTGTAATAATTTTATATGCCTACCAATTCACAGTCACTAAAAACATTGTAAAAATCCTATCAATTGTTATACAAATCGTTTAACTATCAAAAAACATATATTTTCAGTGTTCCGTGACGCAAAAAAGTTAAGAAATACTGATATATACAGAGCATTTTACAGTAAGTAATATAATAAACGTTGCTTCCTACTACACACTATTTTCTTTGTGACAGGTACAATATCAGAAAAGCTTAATTATAACAAAAACTTCTGACTAGAACCAAAAGAACTCTTTGATAATTGCAACCACTTATATCAAACTAGATCATACTATTGTTGATTAATTTAATAAAACACATTTTTTTTGTACTTATTCCACTTTTTATTTATTAAATTTGGACCGGTTTCGTCCGCCTCAAAGGGACATTTTCAACTGAATAATGAAACAGGTATTTGCCAAAAGAAAATCATAAAGGCCACACAAATAATCTACCAATACATCGAATTATCCGTCCTATAGTACTGTCACTAAGAATTAAATTTAAATTAATGAGATTGGATATTATTTCTTACTAGGTACATCATTAAGGACCCAAACAAATATTCTAAAATTATTAACACAAACAAAACAAAAAAAATAGACAAAAAGCATTTATAATAACATTTCAATATTACCTATAACACAAATATTTACAATTAGTCAATATTTATAATATAATAAAAATTTAATTAACAATTCATTTACTTAAGTATAAAATTTACAATAAAAATAAAAATAAACTGTTTTATCACGTCTTGATAGATACACCAATACAAACGAAAAAATATGAGTCAAAAAAATGGAATAAGTACAAAAAAATGGTTTTATTAAATTAGTGAATACAGTGCAGTTCCACCATGTATTGACAGTTAACACAATAAAAGAGATAATCATACATTAGTTTCCCAAAAAAAAAGGTCAAATCCCTCTTTTATTTGTATTTTATTGTAATAAATAATAAATTTTACTATGTATTATGTATTTTAAGCATGAGCCCCACAACCTGTAGCGGGCTCCTAGGCCAGGATCTTTGACAGGCTCCCCTACCTACTGCTAAGGTTAAAGGCGGTCTGACGCTCTACTGTGGCATTTTCCAAATGGTTTTCGAAGTCAAATAAAATTCAGTGTATTTTTAGCGATTTTTAACACATCGAATTATGAAGTTGTCGAGTATCAACACACAACAAACAAAAATTGCATTGCAGAACCATATTATATTTTTTGTTTAAATGGTAATAACCTCTAAATAAAATAGCGCCGCTGGCGACTTTTTTTTAATATTGGAGAAAATTTAAGATGTGTGTTTATCTCATTTATCTGGTCGACCCGCCACGCCGGGCCCTTATGCTAGAGTCCTGACAGCCCCCTCTTGTGGGGGCCATGATTTTAACTGTCTAAGAAATTTCCAAAATATTCAATATATCCCAGGAAAGCGAAAATGATGGACAACTATATATTAAACTAAATTAAAAATCTTTCTGGATTCGCTGTGAAAATATTGAAAAAGAAAATTTCATCGGCCCCTTGTGTACACTTATTACAAACACTTGGGTTGTCATCAATGGCGGCTCGTCCATATGCACTGCGGTACTGCGGCACCCCCAAGCAAATTGAGACAAATGTAATATTATAATATAGATAAATTTATGTATATTATATGAAAATATCAATATTATTAAGCGTGTAATCAGCTCGCCCGCGCATCGATACATCGTCCAATAATATTAGCATACACTGCGGTAGGTACTTGATTGTGCACAATACCGATTTCAAGAGAATATTCTCGAGTGGACGAAGGAGGGCGCGGGCAGCGGTGCTCGCAAACGGAAGCCTAATCGGTACTGCGGATCAGACAGTCCGATTTCAGTATTCCTCCGTTTCTGCGTCGCGCGTGATCAAGCGCGCCACAGCGAGGAAAGAAATATAGCTATCATGATTTATTAACATTGTTAAAATTTATTTCTGCAAGCAATTTATGCAAAGTTCTTTATTTTAATTATTAATATAATTAATTATTTATATTTGATTTTGATGTTAATAGTAAAATATAATCCAAATAAACATTTATTTTTAATCAACCGCAGCACCTCCAAATATCTTATCCACGAGCCGCCACTGGTTGTCATCCCATGACCCCCACATCTTGAAGCGGGCCCCCAGACCGGGATCTTTGACGAGCCCCCCTACTTATCGCTAGGGTTTAAAGGCAGTGGGACTTTTTATAGAATCGTTTTCTAAATGTTGTTTCAGGTAAAAAAAAAAAGGTATTCCGTGTATTTTAGCGATTTTTTTGTATTGTTGAATAAATCCATTTGAATCATGGAGTTGCCAAATATCGACACATAATCATCACACAACTAGACATTTTAAAATGTTAAAACTCTACAAATAAAATAGCTTTTTCCGCATTAGGGCAAATTTGGGATGTGTGTTTATCTCAATTATCAGGTCATCCCACCACGCCGGGCTCCCCCAGAGCCATGTCAGTCCCCCCTTTGTGGGGGCCATGTGTCATCCACTAAAGCTTAGGATGCGCTGCCTTAGCGTGTTATTCAATACTTGCCAATATTTTCTCAAGTAAATAGAACAAAATACATAACATAACATATCGTAAGTAATACAACGATATCATCAAAATATAAATTGAGTATTTTTTTTTGACCGTTCGATAATAATTACTTAGTAGGCCAATCGCCAAAACTCGATTTTCACTTCCTACAAACGAGATTGCACTGCGAACAAGTCGAAGAAAGTGCCAATGATGTCAGATGCTGTTTTTTTTATTATTATCATGTACTTGCTTATAAAAATGTATTTGACAGCAATAAAACAATATTGAAAGTACACGTGTTCATCTTATGTAATTGTTATTATGTTATTTAAATGATTTGCCAGGGTAGTCCAAGCCGCGAGATGTCACACGATTTAGCTGCCCGATAGGCACGAAATAATCTTTAATACACGGTTAACGCAAAAGCACGAATGTAAGAATTTAAGGAAAGGAATCTGTCGGTGGTGAAGGGTGGAGGTAGGCTGTTAAGATCCAACATAAATAGTGCACACTATACTTTATCAGTCATACACAGGTCCGGCGCGTCCATATAAGGGAACTAAGCAACCGCCTAGGGCACATAAATGAAGATCTAAAACTAATTTCCATATTTTAATAATTTTAAATAATACGTTTTATTTTATTTTGATGTTTTTATCTGTTTGTTGTAATTATGTATCATAGGTAGTGATCGGATTCGTAACAGCGCTCGAAATGGAAAATTTTACGAACCGGATCGCTTGATAATTTTATGAAAATATTAACATAATTACATATTTAATTTTATATGTATTTTATAAAAATAAATCATTTTTTGTTATATGACCTATCTAGCTCAGACCGTCAAATAATTTGTTCCACGAGACGGATCGATAGTTTTGGGGATTTTATGAACCGGAACGGCGCTCCATTCCATTTCGAGCCCTGATTCGGAATCTGGTAGCGTTCCATGGCCAGCTTCAGGTATACAAACGATACAGCCAGATACAAACGATACAAATCCCGGGGTTTTGTCACACAGATGTGTATTGTTAGAAGGGGAGAAAATTAAATTTTAATTCTGTAATCACGTCTATTTTTTTGTTAAATGTGCATTTTTGTTTATTATTATTTGGTTACTAATTATTTTTTTATTTAAATTAAACTGTATAATATTTGAAACTGAAAAATAAAGAGTTTATAATTTTCTTATGATTTTTCTCTTATGTGTGTGTGTGCGTGTTTTATAATAATTTATTAAATTAAAATTTTTGGAAGAGACTAAAATTATTTTATTAATAAGTGTATATTATATGTCTAATGATCCCTAAATGTTTTTTTATTATTTCGAAAAAAATGAGACAATTTGTTAAAATAACCTCGCGTCGGCGCTGGTCATACGTATTTATGTTCATTGAACAAAGACTACAATAATTTACAGATGGTGTTGGCTAGTTTTTAAAATTTAATTGAACCATGCGTAAACCAAGCCATAATAGATACTAGTCAAAAAATACTCGTCTATCTATAGAATAATATCTAAAATTATGCCATTAAATCATACATCATTTTGGATATTTTATAGATAGAATAATATTTTTTTGTCTATTATTGTTTGGTTTAGGCAGGCGGGTTAATGATTCAAACAAATTAACCAACAGCGTGTGTCACAATATGTATTTCTAACTCATCTGAAACAATTGAGTATGAATTCTGTCGGATCGTCCAAAGTATACAAAAACTATTATAGTTTGGCTTAGGCTGGGCTTAATTATTGATTTTTAGAAATTTACCAACACCATCTGTAAATTATTATAGTCTTAGAGCGGCATGCACAATCTAAGATTTCGGTCCTAAGGATAAGTCGCCGAAAAGGATGACTTAACTATAGACTATACTGAGTATAGAGTTAAGGAATCCTTAACCATAGACAACTTTTATTATGAACACGCCTCTTTCCGTATTACCATTTTACCACTGACAGCTGCTGTCAAAATAAATTCGCGTGCTATAAAACAGTCCATACACTCATATTCATTTAACAATTTATCTCAATATGGATATTGATAGTGTTAATTCGTTTGGCATGTACTTGCAGAATATTATTTAAAATGACACTTGACGCTAGTGTTACCATGTTAAAAAAATATTTCGCGGTGCCTGTGGAATCACGTATAATGACTTATAACGGAAACATAAGAGTATTATAATTAAATATTAATATGTATTTATAGTTATTGCATTTATAAAATGCAGTTGTGATAATTTTGTCATCGTTTAACAATTATCAAATAATTTACCTAAACTATAGGAAAGAGAATTTTTAAATATTGTATTATTTTCAATAGAAATGATCTTAACTAAGGACAATGTTTCTGCATAGTGTTTTCTCCTAAGGAAATTTTAGTTATGACAAATGTTTCTGCATTCCGCTCTTAGTTCAATGAAAACAAATACGCATGACTAACAAAGTTTAACGTGCACTATTTATATCAGATCTTAACAGTCTACCTCAACCCTTCGCCTCTGGAATCTGTAGTATGTTTCAAATAATCATTTTTTGTAGATTAAATATCAACTAAACGTATTTTTTTATCATCAATTTCGTGCTAGGACAACATCCTATTGATTGTAAAGATATCTCTTTAGAATCCAAGCAAAGTGTTTTTAGTAATGTTTTTGAAACATACTATAAACTTTTCAATCAAAAGAACGACGCTAAACCGTATCAGATTTAGCGCGATGAAGGTCGAACTGATGTGTTTTGTCAGGTGTAACAAGTCTACACGCGCCCGTTGTCTTGGTGTGACTCGAGCTAGCTAAATGTTATTTGCAACCACGATCGTCTCGAGAATGGGACAACCGGACTCCGGACAATTGGACGCCGCACTGTTGTAGACACGTATACAGAACGTATACGAGGTATTTTAATCAGTTTCTATCTGCTACTTAGTAGTTTTAATTCAACATAATGTATTCTTTACTGTGGATTGAGAATTACCATGCCTAAGGCTTTATATAAAATAAAAAAACTCTTTTTTCGTTGGAACTTAAACATATGCACCATTAAATCATTATTTACGTCTGCATATTTACATTCTCACCAACTATTAAATCATAATATAATCATTTAAATATAAATAATAATATTAAATACTTTTTTTTAAAGTACCTATAAGTATCTAACGTCTATTTATTTTCGAATTCCGTGGCGTCCAGTTGTCCGGTGCCAAATCGTCCTAGACCCGTCGTCTCATGACCCGTAACTGCTGCTCGCCCTGATCTTACGACAATAATAAATACGGATTTGAGAGAGGTGGGTAAATAAGGAATGATGGCCACCACAATTGGCCCAACCACTTTTATATGTAATTTGAAAATGCAATACGATGCAAAATAGAAACACATTTCCACATGAAACACAATAACGCCGTTTACCTACAACAAATATTGAATTAAGTATCACATAACAGCTTTAGGAAATAGACGCCTCAATTCATTCCATATTTGGATGTGGTAGAGTGTCATCTAGTTTTGCAGTCCTTCAATTTACAGCCCCTGTCATAAACGGTGTGACCCGAAAAGCGTAATGCCATGATTATAGTATGTACAATGAATGATGTACGATATCTTTTTAATTACCAGTTTGTGCGGTAATAAACATTTTGATAATAGTTACCTTTGACAGGATATGAATTGGCGGTACGTGACAGGTATATTTACCAAAACGTATACTTTGAAAAGGTTCCAGTAACAACAATAATAAAGGCCATGCATTAGTTGAGGCACGGTCTAAAAAGATCGTTGCTAGGCGATGTGCGGATTGCGGGTCGCGGGTGCAAAAGACGCCTGTCAAACGAAATATTATTTCTCATATAAATCCAACATACGTCCATTTTATGTTCTGTTTATTATTCTATTAGTAACAATAATAATATATTCATTGACATGTTTTCTTTTTAAAGTAAATGGGTAACGTTTTTAGTCATCTTTACACGATTTTAGAATTAATTGGCCCGTCGCCATCACGCAGCAAAGTGACGTATGTCTGACTCGACGTTCACTCAATGAATGCGAAGCGAGTACAAAATTTCGTCGCGCGTACAGTTGAAAATTATTTGGCGTTTCACTGATGCGTCACCTTAAGAAAGCTTTCACAGCATCGAGTTTATTTCATAGCAAAGTCTAATGAATAAAATAAAATATATTTTCAGATAAATCTAAGTTTACTTGTTAGTTGTTATATTTACTATCGATATTGTATGACGGGAGTAGAAAAAGAGATATTCAATGTGGGAAAGGGATAATTGGTAAAGTTATAATTGAGTATAGGGTGTAATAATAACATTTAATTGAAAAATAAGTAAGGATTTTGAATGTTATCAATTACTGCATTATTATTGTCAATATTTTTAGGAATTCTAAACCATAAATTTGTAACTTGTTAGCCTTCTTTATTCGTGCGATGAATTATTTCAGCGCTTTTAGCAGTGGACTTTAATTTGAGGGTGATGGTGGATTGGTGGATTACGGATCTATATTGAAAGGGCTAGCGCGCGCTGGGCCGGTTCGGTGTTCACGCACTCACGCACTGGTAAACGGACGGTACACTTTTGATAGATGGATGAGGTTGATGAATGATGATGATAAGTTCAGGATAGATGATAGACGCGACGTTCGCTCAAACCATATCAGATTTAGCGCAACGAAGGTCAAACATATGCGTTTTGAGTCACTCGGTAGTTAACGACGGCTAAGTTATAATAACAAGCCCGCACACGATCGCTTTCTTGATGTCACTCGAGCTAACTTTTGAAGCAGTCTGTTTTAATTGACTTAATCAATAAACTGTGGTTCAGCGGTAACAGGCCTACACGCACCAGTTGTCTTGAGTTAACTAAATGTTATTCGCAATCACGGGTGATTCATAAACGTAACCGCCGGTAACTTGGTCTTGTGACAATAATACTGGAATCTGAGGGAGGTGGGAAGAAAGGAATGAAGGCCACCACAATCGGCCCAACCAGGTGGTTTTCAAATTTTGCAAATTTCTTACTGTTTGCGCATCTAATAATATATTCATATAATATAATATAATCCTAAATTGTAAAGCCTATTGAGTTTCCCTAATGTAGATCCGGTGTGGTCGCGTGGTCTCTCGCTCATTCCAAATCCGCTGGCTATCGTCGTACGCTATTGGGCAACAGATCAGCCACCGACCTATTAACATGACCAATTATTCATTTTAGCCACAACTTTTTAAACTTTTGAATATTATAGAGCGTGGCGTGTCCGATACAACTACAGATCAGATTAGGTTCCATGACAAAACAGAACAGTGACAAAACAGAACATGACAAAACAGAACAGTGACAAAACAGAACAACGATCAATATAACAATGACCTTTAAGGAGAAATTTAAATTTAATATTGAAATTGTCCTATCATCTCTATTATGTTGATAGATTTTTAATAGCACAGATTTTCAATACGCCATAATAAATCAAATTATATACCTAATTTCTGCATTCCTAATCGCTAGAAAGCCTCAAATAAACGGGACTTAACTCGGTGTTGCCGGCAAGCTAGGATATCTCATCTTAATCAATATAATATGTTCAAAATGATTGGGTGACTAGTTACAACGAAATAATGACCTAACTTAACCTAACCTAACCTAAATGGATTCCACAAAAATTAATTTTTAATTTTTCCCTTGGCTGTTCTGTTTTGTCACTGTTCTGTTTTGCCCGGTTACCATCAGATTAATAAGAAGAAGGAGATTAATTTCTATTTTTCTGGTACAACATTTTGATTTAAATGCAAGGAGTGTCCTCAGGAGTCTTTTCATATCTAGCAGCGCTTGAAATGCAAATTTTTACGAACCGGAGCGCCCGAATTTTTTTTTTTAAATATTAACATAGTTATCTAATTATAATGTATAGTTTATAAAAATAACTTTGTTAGATTTATGGTATCTAGCTCAAATAGTCAAAATATTTGTCCACGAGACGGGGCGATAATTTTAGGGATGTCATGAGCCGGAACGGCGCTCCAGTGCGTTCCGGTCCATTTCGAGCCCTGATGTCTAGATTTACATTTTTCGATTCTTACAGAATTATAAGTAAGTAACGTAAGTAACATTAGTTGATTGTAGGTGTTCGTATTGTCTTTCCATGTGTTGGAGGTGACAATGGATCATACAATAATCGAAGTTATCAATAAAATTATTTCAATGAAAAAATTCATAACAAATAAAATATAATGCGAATTGAACTTAGAACCTTCCCAAAGTAACAAACCGACGAAAAATTTACACACATCATATAGGTAGAGGAAATTTATTATTATAGTGGTTTTTAGGGCACCGACATTTTTCTACAAATCTGATTTCATGCCCGAAGGGATGATTTAATAGTTTTTAGCATGAGCATATCGTTGTCAAATCTAAAGTAATTACTTTTAATCTAAGCAAAATAACATTAAAATAATTACAAGATAAAAAAAACTATTTATTTACCTACCACGTTTTTAAATTTTCTGTTGAATCATGTAAACTTGACAATTCTATGTATTAATAAAAACTTTTTATTGTACTTGATAGATATACTGAATACATATAGAATACTGAAATGACATTTCATATTGATTTCCATAGTAACGCACGTATATATTAATAATTTAGTTGCTAGGACCCCCTTAGCAACCATCAATAATAACTTTCCATACAAAACAGAATTAACTAAAAATGAATTCAATTCTGCCTAAAAATGGCTAAAAGTATTAAAAGAATGCATTGCCGTCGTGTTCTGATATATTTTAGAAGTTTCAAATGTCTAGCTAGTCGGGAAGATAGTTAAAAATCTTCAATCATCCAATACAAATCTTGGACAAACAAGAAAAAAATTGTACTGGACAAACAAGAATACGAGCTATAAAACGTGGTAATAAAATTAATTCTGTATGCTTGGATGAATAATTTACGTAAGTATTATAAAAAATCAAAAGTTTCTTCTTTATCTTAGACATGGGGACGGAACGGATCACTGTAACCAAGAGCCTGTGCGCGCATCTGTTAAATATACAATATTACCTACATCAGGGTTTGCGAACCTTTTTACGTACGCGTGCCAAAATTTCCTAAATAATATTGTTTTTTAACTGTCTGACGTTTCGAGCAGTTTTTCAGGGGGAAAAAAGTTTTTAAGAATCCTATTAAACAAATAATGATGTTCTAGAATATATATATACCACTCACAGAACATATCACAGACAATAGCTTTATCACTTTTTTCAATTATGCCATACATTTCGGTCCACCAATTTTGAAACTGTCTGCCAGAATTACAACTACTAGCTCCTTTTGTTTCTTATTTGGTACAGCTATTTTTGTGGGTAGAAATGAAATGGTTACTGTATTAATTAGGTTGGTTTTTACGCATAAATTGATACCGGCATTGCTGATATCAGATGAGGCATTCTCTCGCTACAGTGGTCTCAAACATTGTAAATCGATCAAAATCAGAGGTTCGCGATGCGGCTTCCTCTGCCGCCTGATGAGGTGAGTGCGATAATATTATATGTTACGCATAAAGTCTAAGGATCGACATATGCAATTATATATTTACATTAAACGTAATGCTTATTCTTGAAAAGTACCTATTTGCTTGCTATTTTTTATACAATGTGATCTGCCATTTATTATTATACGTACCTATAGTTTTTTCTCTTCAAACGAGTGTCATGCAAAATCATCTGTGCCATAGGTTTGCCACAATACATCATAATTATTTAAAAAAAAAAAAAAAATATGAAACAAAGTCGTAAAAAGAACTATAAATCAATTTCGCACGCATATTATACAATAGGTTTGATTTGCAATGTTACGTTACGTTTGACGTTTTATTTGTTTGCTATTTTTATTGCCCAAGACTAATATTATTCTTGGAAATCGGCAAGATAGAGTTTATTGAAAATGTCAATAGTGCAAGCGACACACTGTAAATTACAAATTTATTAGAACGATAATAATGAGTGTTTCAAATTTACTCAGATGGTATAATATTTTACGAGTAATAAGCTTTTCGATAATGCTCGTGATAACAACGACAGAGAATAATAATTGATTTGTTGTGACGCATTGGCTATGTTCGGCAGCGTAACCGAACAAAACAGAACTAGTCCAAGATCCCATATACTTTTCGTATACATAATAATATCCGGAACGCATTCTGACAATTCGAGTGCTTAAACTCAGACAACGTTAT
Source organism: Rhyacophila brunnea (assembly GCF_057557595.1). Taxonomy (NCBI): domain Eukaryota; kingdom Metazoa; phylum Arthropoda; class Insecta; order Trichoptera; family Rhyacophilidae; genus Rhyacophila; species Rhyacophila brunnea. The sequence continues at coordinate 7,405,571 of NW_028232816.1, read as the reverse complement.
CTACAAAAAAGTGTTTTTTTTTTTGAGATAACGTTATTTTACATTTACGGCTACATGATAGTCAAACAACGTAATGTCAATCTTTTTTAATTTCTTATTAAATCGTCAGTAAAGTTTAACGCTAACTACATAAGTTACCCTTGTTTTCATATTTTTTTAAAACTATCCCTATAAATTTTAACATCATCATAAGCAAGATAAATGTACAATACACAATAAATTATAAAATATTAACATTAGGTTTTAAATAAACATTTCCGTTACAAGAATCTAAATTAACGATTTTTGGCTCTCCTGTGAAGTTGCACTTTTGTAGATAGTGTTGTTTGACACTAAGCCCTCGAATTGGAATAGCTTCTAGGGGTCATGAAGATATATTATAAAGTCGACGTTGCCAGGCGATATTAAATTAAGACCCCAATAAAAAAAATACCACTAATATCGCCTGGCAACATCGACATTATATATCTTTGTGACCCCTAGAACATATTCCAATTGTCAGAATGCGTTCCGCATATTATGTAAGTATACGAAAAATCTATGGGATCCTGCACTAAACGTGACAAAACAGAACATGACAAAATAGAACATGACAAAACATAACAGTGACAAAACAGAACAGGACAAAACAGAACATTGACAAAACGGAACACGACTATTGCCACTCGATTACTAAGGGTCTCATACTTTTTCTTTACAACTTCAAGGTGACCTGTATGAGCATTGGCTAATAATAATCGCTGGAAAGCTATTGAAAAATGCAATATTTTCAAAATAACGGTTTTGTAAAAAAAATGTATAAGTATATAATATCTAATACAGTTGATGATTTCACGTAAAAAAAAATTTTTTTTTTTAAATATTCATACATGAGTAGGTATATATTTCGTTTATAAACTAAGGTTTTATAAGTATTTAATTAATAAATAGATTCCGCAAAAATGAATGTTTTATTTTTCCCTAGCTGTTCTGTTTTGTCACTGTTCTGTTTTGTCATGTTCTGTTTCGTCACGTTCTGTTTTGTCCAATGTTTTGTTTTTCTGCGATTTTTTAACATTGACACCTCGTATCTGACATTCAATATTTTCGATAGGGGGAATGAAAATATTTAAAAAATCAGGTAATTAAATTAAATGAAAACAAAAATACTGTTACATTGAAAATAAACAAAATTATTTTTGCACTAAGCGTATTTAATTTAATAGTTTTTGTGTAACATTTTAAGTCCCCACTATAAATAATAGGTATTGATACAGGGTGTCAATATTAGAATGTTAGACGATCGACTGGTTAATTCAATACGTAAAATGCAGGTATTGTTTTGAACAGTGAGGGAACCATCCACATACTATGGCGTGAGTGCATGAACCCAGGACCTGCTCCAGCCAGACAGTTGAAAAAAATGAAGGTTAGTGCCAAGATCGACTCCCGTTTAAACCCCCCTCCTTACTAGCATCCACATCCACAATCATCACAGATTATAGTCCACTGTAAAAAGCGCCGCCATATATATTATATATTGGCAAACAAAAGCAAAGTATATTAAAATAATACACTTTCTATTACACGCGTGTATGCTCCATCAATATGAACAAAAACAAGAAAAAAAAATATGCTCTTAATAGTGTATAGTACCTATAAGATGTTACAAATAATATTCGAATGCATTGTAATCAGCATTAATTATGTATTCCAAATATGGATAAAATATCAAATTATCCATACTATCAAAAAAAATGATGTCAAAATATCGAAGTCCCGGTCAAAAAATATCGTTAGTTTTTTAACGTCCTTGTATAAATAATAGTTATACAATATCTTCAATAGAACAACGTCCTAAGTGTTTGCGAATAAGGCAATGACTAAACTGGCTTGGCTAATTTTCTACACTTCCGGTTTAATTTGTCAAAGTGTTTACAGAACCAATTGAAATCTGAGCGTTTGTGAATATTATCGGCCCAAGCTGTAATCATGTTTTAACGAGTTAAGTCAGTTACCTACTGCAATGAATGAATAAATTGTGTGCATAATAACTGTATTCAACCCAAAGATTTAGGACTCTAGCTGATATAAAAGTTCTGATCAAATTTAGGTTCATATCACCTACTATCACGTGACGTCACAGTCCTACCGTTCTACGACCCTAAAAGACCGCAGGTTCGTCACCCCTGCACTATCCAATCCTATAAAATATTAAACTTTTCATCGCTTATTTTGACAATATCCGCACATATAATCAAGTATGCAATTAACTGAATGGGGGAATCAAAAATATGATAGTGGAATGCCATAGTATTAGGCTGAAAACACACGGCATTGCAGTAGACGTGCGTCGACGCAGGTCTTATTTGAATCCAATTGTATACGATTATAATCACAAGTAAGATTTGTTTTATCTAATTGGTGATTCACTTGTAGCCACTTGAACATGAAGTCACTTGTAGCCAAGTTAATCAGTGAATCAGAGGACGTCTTTTCCTTCAAATCTCTATATTTGAAGTAGAATTGGATACAATGAATCGTAACCGATATTGATATAATATTACACGTGCGTGAAAATTAGTGTACGCATTTTTTTTTATTACGCTGTTTTCTGTTTTAATATGTTTAATATTCTTACTTAATTTATTTGTTTTTATAATTAGGTATATAATCTTGTGAACGGGTTGAATTTATGATTTTTGTAATATATATAGGTATATATAAATGAATTTTTGTTTGTACAAACTTGGGTATAAGTCGGTTATGGGGAAGCTAGGCGGGAACCGCGCTAATTATCATAGCCGATTTTGGCAAAATTCATAAATTCAACCAAGGGATGGCAAACCTATGGCACGCGAGATGATTTTGCCTGGCACGCGAACGTCTTATGTTTTAGAGAAAAACAATAGATATATGTAATTTTAAAAATATTTTTTTTATAGAAAAGTTTTACAATTAGGTACCCTAAGTATATTATGTAATATAATGCGTATTTTTTGGGTTTTTAATAATATTTATCAATCGATGCGCAAACGGAATCGACGAAATTCACGCATAAATGATACATCGCATTGTATTGTTGTTTAATTTAATAAAACGCATTTTTTGTAGTTATTATTCCACTTTTAATCAATAAATTAGGACCGGTTTCGTCCGCCTCAGAGGGGCATTTTCAAATGAATACATTTTTTTTAAAAAACAATATTTATCAAAATAATCTAAAGCGACAGAATTAATATAACAATAGGTCATAAATTATCCGTCCAATAATACCTTCCCAATAACAAATTAATTTAAAACTAATGAGATTGGACATCAATATTTCATACTACATCAGGGGCACTAAACAAATTATTTTAAAATATTAACAAAACACAAAATATGAAACAATCAACACTTACAATAACATTAATATCAACAAATATTTATGATTAGTCAAAATTTACAATCAAAAATAAAATAAACAATATTATCAACTGACGTAAGATCGAGTACAAAAACAAATACAACCAAAATATGAGTCAAAATTAAATAAAAATTAAAATAATAAATAATGCACACTATATAAAGTTATGTTATTTATAACAATCCCAAATATTAAATAGGGTATAATAACGGAGAAGACACAAAATATAATTGATCATTAACAAATTAGAATTGGGCAAAAATGTATACATATTAATTTCTAGGATTTCCTGTTTATCCAATTTTATAGACTTCTCATTCAAATGCATGATTTAATTTTTTTATGATATTAAACGAGTGATTATTTAAACATAAATGATTTCCAAAAGATTCATTACCATTTTTGGCACAGGCTAAATGTTCTTTGATCTTAGTGTTAAAAAATCGTCCAGTTTGGCCAACATATTTGGCATCACAAGAGTCACAACTTAATAGATAAATTTCCCTTTGGTTAAGGTCACCTCATCAGGCGGCGGGGGAAGCCGCGTCGTGGAGAGGACGCTTCATATGATCCGAGAAATTTTGGCGTCTATTTGTGCGTAAAAAACCAAACTAAGTAGGTATTATAGTAATACTCAACAACTCAATTGCTAAAATTTTTTGAAGTTTTTAATACAATTTTTATTACTATTTTTTATCTGCTCGAACTATTTGACACGTCAGACAGTCAAAAAATAATATTTGGCAAATTTTGGCACGCGTAGGTAAAAAGTTTCGCCAACCCTGACCTAACCTAACCTGACCTAACTTAATCTAACCTGAACTAACCCAAATCTAACAATTAATAATCCAGTATATCGGCTATTTTCAAAACGTGTTTGCCGCTGGCTTCCCCATAACCGACTTGTAGGTCCAATAATTGGATAATTATTGTTTTATTGAAAAATCCAATGGCAGTTTATGGCACCGGAAAACAGACACCACTGTTAGTAGTTCATCGCACTCCCTAAATCTTGGCAATAGGTAAGGGGGCCCGCCAAAAATTCCTTGCCTATGGGGCCCGTTTCAAGATGTGGGTGCCATGGCCCTAACTATAGTACAATATAAGCTTGTTTTAGAGTGTGTTAAAAAAAAATCTTCGACATCTATATTCTAATGTTTATAATTATTTTCCTTTAGACAGTTTCTCAGACGAGTATTTTCCGACTAACTTTCCTCAAGGCATGCTCGCCTTTCATTCTCTTGAAGCTCGTTGGTTATTATTTCTGCTTTTAAAGCATTCGTACCTGCTCTCACGTGGTATACTTTCCAATCCCGATATGAGGGAAAATTTTAATTTTTATGCACCCCGCGACCCGAAAACTACAAGGTTCTAAGTGTCGATTTTTGGCCAAACTAAAGTAATGATGAGGCAGTCTTCCAAGTCACATTATCTACATAATATATCAATATGAGGTCAATATTTTTTATATTTTTTCATTAAACCCCAATACTACCGAGTTCTATGTGCACTTTACAAAATATCTGTGGTACTACAGAGTTCTATCATAATCTAAAAAGATCCGTCGTTCTACAAAGTTCTATGTGCTTTGACATTTCGTGGTTATGAATACATTTAAAGTTGTTAAAATGGTTTAAATTGCAATATGAAGAGTAAAATGTTGTTGTTTTGTATTTTAAATTTATTATTAAGACTTCATGCAGTGTATTTAACAATAAACCACGAGTATTTACATAAACTACTATAGCTTCGAGATACATAACCTCAAAAAAATGTTTCGTGATATTTGATATCAACAGTAAATTGTGAACTCACTAATAGATGAATAATAATATTATGAAACGTAAGTAAGATTTAATTAAGTATATTATCGTTATTTTTTAAAATTTTATTTCGTTACAGTTACATATTCACAAACTGTCAATTTCAATACCTACATAACTGATTATTTTAATAATGTGAATGTCAAACGAACATTGTACACTTTATTCTTTAACCTTTTGTTAATAATAATGTCTAAATATTGAGAGTATTTAATATTTTAGGTTTAAAAGTCTTCCTGGAAGTGATATAAATGTTTGAGATGTTTCAAATCCTCAGTAGATGGGGTGAAAAAATGGTTATGTTGTATTCTAAAATCCATATTCCTGAGAATTCTCACACTATAGAGATTTAGTATATTAATTATACAATATCATTATGATGTTATGATGGATCTGAAAGATATGCCTCTTGCTGGGTTGAAGATTATTCTAAAACTGACGTGAATAATTTAATAGAAGAATTTTTACACAACATTCCCTCAGCCATTAGTAACAACAAGCCAGTTGAAATTGAACAATAAACACTGAGCTTGTTTCATCAACAATAGTTTTGTATTTTTATCAAATTATATTTTCAACTTAATTTTTATTTTAAAATGGTACTCGTATTTAACAAAAATTACAAAAAAATATTTATGTTTTTCCGAATTTCCCATTTTCCCAACAATTTCCATACATTTTCTCCGGAAAAAAATATTATATTAGATAAGAAGAAGATACTTTCAAGAATTTTATTTATTTTAACATGAAAAGTGAAACTATGTGTCCTGAATCACCAGGATTTCCATACAAATTTCAGTTAGAAGCTTGTAGTAAAGGCGATTTGTTTGAGTTTCAGGTGGAAAAAGTTCTAACTGAATTTATGATATATAAAATTGACCATTAAAAACTAGTTTTAACGTAGTTTTATTGATAGTTACAATATAGTAGTACCATCATTGATATATTCAACCAAAAAAATAATTGAAAACATTCACAATTAACAAAATACAAGCGTTCAAAACTTCAACAGCCCATAAATTTTTTGCTGCACCCGTCAATTGCATGCGTGGTCGCCAGGTCATGTCAGGCTCACCAAGCACCAATAGCGAGGGCTGTGCGACTGGTCAATGTACTCCCTAGAGATGTAGACATTTTAGCGATGCATTATGTATTTTGTTTTTTAAATTCTATTTTATTGTTTAATTTGTATTTTTTTTTTCGAATTTTGTTGTTTTTGATTTTATTTCTTTCCTATAAAATAATGGTTTGCTGTGTTTTTTTCTCTAGTTGATTTACTTGTACTTTTTATTCAAAATGTCATGTTGTGAACGTCTTGAATTAATAATTTGTTATGTGCTCAATGTGTCTTCTTTAAATAAATAAAATAAATTACATTAATTTGCCGATAAATCTACACTAAAATCATTCAAAATATTATAGTAATCTTTCTTCTAACTTTATATAAATGACCTCCCTTATGAATGTAATAATAATACATACTAATTCGTACCGTCCTTCAAATAACACAGTTTTAAATAATGTCTTCAATTGAAGACGTACCTGCAGTATTACATATTAATTGAAATGCATTTAAAAAAAATAAACATGCAATAACACGAATCTCACTATGATAATTTTCGAAATGTTCAAAATAATTTAAAATGTTAAACTTTTTTCAAAATAATACTTTCACTCTGGCGATTGAAAAATATACCTATATTGTTTCTAACATATTAGTAAGTAAAGTTATACGATAACACAACAATATCAATATTCATGTTACAAGGTATTGTATGCAAAGATTGATACGCCGTTCGCTGTGTTGCAATTCTGATTTGCAGTGATTTTTATCAAAAACGGTCGAAGAACTTAAAATGGGTGGGGGGCTATCAATACTTTCAGTTACTGCAATATTATATTTTGTCCAGGGAGGGCACGTAATCACAAAAAGAAATGTTAAATACTAATAATGGTGTATGTATTGCATTTAAATATTCATTATTGAATTAATTGAACCAACGTATTATAATATTTATTTTATTTTATTATATAATTATTATATAAATATATACATACTTACTAATAATAAAATTTATGAGTAGGTATATTTATTTCGAAATATCTGCATTTGTATGAGCGTTTTGACAATATCTATGATACCTACATACCTACATATGTTTGGATTGCAACTGTTTCCTCATGTGAGCCTTATCAGGCACCAATAATGAGGGCTGTGCGCCTGGACAATGTACTCCTTAGAGATGTAGACATTTTTACAACGTTTTTCTTAGCTCGTATTCTTATTTGTCCGGTACAAATCTTGCAATCGATTTTAACTAACTTCCCGACTAGCTAGACATTTGAAACTTTTAGAATATATCAGAACACGATGCCAATGATTTTTTTATTCGAATTAACTTTTAGCCATCTAGTAGAATTTAATTCATTTTCAGTTAATTCTGTTTTGTATGGAAAGTTATTTCGATACCATTATTGGTTGCTAGGGGTTCCTAGCAACTAAATTATTAATATACGTGCGTTACTATGGAAATCTATATGAAATGACATTTCATTATTAAGTATTTCTATCAAGTACAATTTTTTTTGATCGTTTAAGCTAGTCAAGTCAAGTTTATATGATTCAACAGAAATTTAAAAACGTTGTATATAAAAAGTTCTTTTTATCTTGTAATTATTAGACATACTTAATTTATTATTTTTGGTTTGTTTTTTTTTCTTTACTAACTTAATTTACCTGTTCTTTTCATTCTAAATGTCATATTGTGAACGTCTTCAATTAATAATTTGTTAATATATCATAATAATATCATGTACTCATATGGGATATGATATCACATATTATATTTATATTAAATTCCGATGATTCAATGATAGTTCGTTCGCAATAGTAGGATGTTACAGTAGTTATGTTACAATACTTATGATAATGTTCCAAGATCCGAATCTCGGTACAATGAGATGTTGTGCGGGACGATACGGAGATTGAGATGACAACGGACCAGGTACTTAGATTCGAGTGACACTTCCAATGAATTATTATTCGCTATTCATACAACCAAAATAATATTCTTTTTATTGAAACAATCGAGTCAGCTATTATCTGGCGTTTGCGTCAATGGATGACTGACTAAGGCTACGGCCACGTAGGCAGGTGCTTTGCTTGGTGGCTACGTGCTAGGTGACATATCCTAGCGAACAGACGCACACTATACTATCGCAATGACCACACTGATTATTAGTCACCTCGTGAGTCTCCCGGCGAACAAACGTGTTGGTTATTTTTATTGTGTCACCTAGTGATTTTGCAAGATGGTAGATGTTTCTTCAGTATGACAAACGTCAAACACCGTATATTTTGAGGTTATGAATAATGACGCATGGGATGAATTGACATTATGCACCCAACAAGTTCGAATTTGAGACGTTTAAACTTAAATTCTCTGTGAGAAGTAGCTTTCTGGTTAGTTTTGAGAGTAATATATCGTTCTTGACTTGAGCGCTCCCAAATGTCAAATGAATTTGTACATAAGCGCAATGTGGCAGTAGTGTTGTTAGTAGAAAAGCATAACACCTAACGAAGCACTAGCTAAGCACCTACCTATGCGGCCGAAGCCTAAGTGAAAAAAACGGATTTGCAGAATTTATTATTGAGGTCAGCTCCTTACTGAGTTTGCTATAATTTGACACTACGAAAAATAGATATTTAATTTGTAATTCTATATCTCTATAAGTATATAAATAATTTATAATACAATAGATATTTGCACTTTCTCGTACCATCAATCCGCCACGATCTACCTCTGTCAAATTTCCCTCCAGTGCAGTGCCTTGAGGCTGTATTTGGTGGGGGCAATCTGCCGACGCGACCAGTCCCACAGTACCAATCAAGCCAGTGCGGTGGCGAGTTTCGCGCGGGTATACACAAACGTGTCCATCGCGTACCAACAAAAAAACACACTGTCAACTAGTTTTTTTAATCGCTCGGTACGTTGGATATTTTGTTTTATCAGCTGATTGTTGTCATTATTGTATATATATATTTATTTTTTTGCAGTGTTAATATTTTTATTAACGAATTTAATTCTGATGTCATTAAAAATCGGTTTTTACCCCACCCGTGCTTAGAGAATATAATAATTGAATGAACTAACTGGTACTATATTTTAGATAAAAGTGTAACAATAAAAATTATGTGGTTTAATATTAGGCTCCGTATGATTCTATATTATTAATGAAATCAAAGTGTTATCTGTGATTTTGAAATATTTAAATTTGAAAGACTGTTGTAATATTACGATAAATAAGCATAAAGTTTCATTTTTTTCCATTATAATTCAAAACTTACTTAATTAATATTAATGAAACTTGCACCTCTTATAGCATAATTATATTATTGGTACCAATTTACTAGATTTTCATCACGACATCTAAAAAGGTTACAAAACCGCAAACTTAAAGAAAACAACGTACTTGCAACAATTCATCGCGAGTAAGTAAAGTGATCCTATAGCAGTGGCGAAATGGTGAGGTGACGTGCCGGTAGAGGGGGCGTGACACCTACATCCAACCATTGTCGATCTCACAAACTTAGACGAAGTTAATAATAAATTTTAATCACCTGCGGATAGAGTGGTCAGATAGCAGTTGTGGAATGGTAAGGTGAAGTGACGGTAGAAGAGCGGGCGCCTATATACAACCGTTGTCAAGTAATGCATTCATTAGGATGGTTTTAACTTTCAATTTCTTTCTATACTCCGAGGAATAGACCGACAATGGTGAATTTCATTAAACTAACCATCAAAATATAACACTTCAACTATGTATTCATAATTCGTTTATTGTATTTTTTGTGACCTCTGACTAGATAGGTAGGTAATGGAGTTTTTATCTACTTTATTGTATTGATTTACTATATAAGGTAGAGTTAAGAGTGTTCGTTGTAAGTGTGTGTTTACCTTTTGTGAGTGTACACGACGCCTGAAGATGCCGAAAGGCGAAACCCGGGTCGCAAAAACGACTTAAATGGAATAGTACAGAGCTTGAATCCATTAGAAATCAAAATATAATATTATCATTGTTTTAATACATTGAATAGCTCAAACGAAAGAGTTCATAAAACTTAGTAAAGTTGTATCCCTATCTCTAAATTTGTAATATTGTACAAATTGTGACAAAATATTATATTCTTGTGTCTATTGGAATCCATTATTTTATATAAACTTTGCAACTGTCTCAGACTTCATTCTCAATGGCTAAAATAATATTCTCAAGATGCTGAGATTCCAGGTATTTGAAAATTTGAATAAAGAAACACACGTTTCATTCACCACATGGTGTACACTAATTGTACAGTCTTTAGACAAAAATCCACCCCTACATGCCACCCCAATTTATTACTTAGGAATTATATTTTATTAATTTATTAATTTATTCTTCTCGGGTATTTAATTAGACATGTACATCTATCTACTTTCAAAGTAGACACCTATTTCCAATAAACCTAATCTCAAAACCTATTCCTAATATGCCGCCCTCAAGTAACTTATTGTACATACCCCCATGGGATATTACTAATTTAATGGTTTAAATAACAGTAGTAAATAGTTCCCAGTCTTATTTTAAATATTTTCAAGTGAATCATTTTTAATTTAATATTTGATATAAAACTACTCCTATTCGGGTTTCTACTGTGTCAATTTGTATGCAGATAGTTATAAAAAAAAAGTAAAATTTTATCATATGTTATTTTGGGTTCTTTTCAGTAAAGTGCCTTATGCCATTTTCGAATCGTTGACCTTTATATTTTATTTTATTTGTATCGTTGATTTCTCTCTGTTATAAAAATAGAATATGTACAATATAGCAAACATATATAATATTATTATAACCAGTCATATTATAAACTTATTATATAGATAACATATACTTACAAGGTATAAAAGTATATATTGTACAAATATTTAAATTTATTATTTTTATACGTAAGTATATTTTTTAAATAATGGCTTTCAAATAAACTTATTTTTAATTAACTATCAACGCAAGTAAAATTTAAATTATTATTTAATTATTTCAATACTGAACGAACATACGAAAGATTTAAAAATACAAGATTTGTATTAGGTAGGTATTGAAAATATATAATTATTAAAACCGTTAGAAACATATTATTACATATTTGAAAAAAATAATAACGTGAAATTTGAACTCATCGAGTTATCATTTCACACTATTCGCTCTAATTCCACTCGTTTCAACAATTTTCTAGGATTTTTTTCTAATATATACATATTACGTTTTTGAGTTTATGTTTCGATTCACGGAAATTTGATCATAGACTATAATATATTTAAATTTTAGGATTATTTTTGTCTACTGTATGATGGCTATATTATTCAGGATAGAAAAACTGTGTGAAAATCGTTCAATTGGCAGTTAGTCGAAATTGTTCCAAACAGTTCAACCCGTATTATAAAACGATATTGTGTAGTGAAACAAGTCGGTCAAATACACTATTATCATTATTTTGTAATAACATGGTGATAATTATATGTACCTATTTAATGTCACAGTATGTAGGTATTTAATAGTCTTTTAAATAAGCTTGTGAATATATCCGTGTATGCATTCGTCTTTTTTGCACAACCCTGTTAAGACATTTTTCGATGAACATCCATGGATAAATGAAAATGTAGCTTATCTACCAGCATGTTGAATTTTAATTGCATACCTACTATACCAAACTGTGTCGGGTAGTAATATTTCCAATATAAAGTGTTTTTAACCGACTATTTATATATCGTGGGGTACTGCCAAAAGTTAGTAAGTCTCTTAATCATGTTATGGAGTAATTGCAATTTGAAGTTTGACATGCCCTCTGAAATCAGGCATAATGCTAACTTCTCTGTGCTTTATGTGCATGTTCTATATATCGTGTGACCTTGATTTTTTTTCTAGCATACATATTTATATATTGACACATAATCCGTTGTTAACTCTAAATATTTTAATTATGAACTTACCAACTTTTGGCAGCAACCCCACGAAAATATTAAAATAGTATCCGAATAATTAATTTATTTTTAATCTCTAAAGATTTACTTTTAAAGTGATAATCCACGAAATATTGTGTGCCTATGCCAAATGCTTCTCATGCGTTGAAATCGTTTTAGTCGAAATCGTATGGATAGTGTTTTTGATAATTTTAAAATACGTGTTAGGTGATTATTTTTTAATTGCATTTTTAGGCCGAATGCGTAATGCATAGAAGCACACTTTGTGATAAGAAAGCATTTGATAGACGTGATAACTGCCAGATCTAACATTAATTGTAAACAGGCCATCTGACATTGGAAAATACGTATCTGTCGTATGGCGTTACATCTACGTTTTTTGACAGTGAGAACAGTTTAAATATTATGATACAAAAATATTTAATATTATACTTAAGCGCGGACGTGCTCAGCGTGGGTCAAAATTGAGCTTTTTTCTATTTTCAAAGCATGATCCTGGACATACCTTAAACGTTGTAGATAATCTATTTATAAAATTTTTAAGCCTTATTATCCTTTATATTTATTTTAAGCATTTGATTACTGCATAAATTATTTTTATTACATAAAATAGTATTCTTTTAAACCTCTCGCTCTAATGTTTTAGAATACAGTCATATTTCAGTACATAAATGTGCAGTGGTGTTAAGATTTTTTACATTTATTAATTTTAAAACCCATTTATAAAACCATCAGTATAATTTATATCGACATTATTATAGTGAAATATTTACGATAAAAAAATATATTGATAATCTCTGCGATCCCAAATTTGACTAGAATTAGGCATTTTTTTATTCAAAAAATGGGCAAGATTAACACATTTGAAGATAATTCTAAAGATACTCATTATAACCTATGTCTTTGAAAATTCAAGTATGATAAACATCTCATGAATAATGATTGCTTTATAATAATTATTGACCTAAGCATAAGGTAGTGTTTTTTTGAAATACGCCATTTCTTTTGGCATTCCCCAGTGGTTAAGCTACAACATACGGCCGTAGCCATAAATTGACAAACTATAATTGAAGTAGGGAGTAAAATGATGTTAACGCGCGTGTTTGAACGTGTACTGTTTAAAAAAAAGTCGGTTAGGTAAGTTGCGAAATAATAAATTCTTCTTCAACCAATAATTTTAATAAAATCTAGATTTTTTTCTGCTAACCAACATATATTTTACAGGATTAGAAGGATATATAATTTTAATTAAACTTTCGCTTGTTCTGTACAACTCTTGTATTTACTAACGTGCAGAAGGTTCTGTGTTATATTTCTAGTTGCAACCCGTCTCAAGTGCGGTTGCTTGTTCTATGCCAGTGATTCCTGACCCGTGACAATTCTAAAAGATTGCTAAAAAAGTACAACTTAAAACGTTTTTGGTCATTCTTTTATATTTACTACTTATATTTTTTTCAAGTGTCTTAGGTAAGAAGTATTATTTACCTAGCAGGAAATCACTGCTAGAAAGGTTATATACCATAGGCAGGTCATGCGATGCTTAGGAACGATACATTCCAAGTAGGGATTGCAATACCGAATGAAAATACCAATACCGATATTTTCATTCGGTATTTCCTGTTGAATACCGGTATTAATAAATAATTTATACATCCACGATGGCCACGCGGCGTAAGCGTCGGCCATAGCGTCGTGGGTTCCAGGTTCGAATCTTGGGTCAAGCAAATACACATAATATTTTTTCGATTTGTGTTTGAGTCAGGTTATGGACCTAATAAGTTGAGCAAGTGGCTGACATCCATTTCTCGTAAAAACAAAATCTGTAAATACAAACATCCACTCTGTGGAGGCCCATATGATCTTATTAGGATCGAAAACTGTCAAAAAAAAATACCTACCGGTATTCGTAAAATAATTGAAAAAAACAGAATAATCAACAAATATATTATAGATATGTAAATCCCTATAAAATATTAATATTGTACAGCATGTGTCATAGGGCCACGGAAGTAAACCAGACATCGCGTAACCTGATAAAAAATACAGTCCTTTTAAGCATTTTCTCTTAATTAACACTGTTTGTTTCCACTGTCAATACCGAATATATCGGTATTGTCTGATTATTAAAACCGGTATTTCGGTATCGAAAAATACTTGGATACTTTTGAAATACCGGTATTGCAATACCTAATTCAAGGACGCGGTAATGTAATGAAATAATAGTGAATAACACACAATGTAGATTCAGTAGTGTAAACCATTTTTTCGCGTGCGGTGCAAACGGTTAGTCAATATTGTATAGTAGAATAGTATCAGGATTTCAAAGATTATCATTGCAATATCCGGTTGAGACAGCGACGCAGGAATGATAATATTAACTACTTAGTTATTATTGTACACGTATATTTTGCAATTTACCCCATTGTAATACATTGTGTTACCTTAATACTTATGTGACGTCAGACATGTAGGGTTTCCCCGAGATATTATAAAGTGCTTCAAGCGTTCCGCCACGCAAAAAGGATACTGTTATAACCACAGAACAGATAATATTTCTGAGTTCCCTGGTTATAACCTATTTACTCACTACGGTACTTATAAATTAACAATCAGTGTTGCCAGCCTGTCGTTGACAAAAACATGCCAGACGGGATATGAAAACAAGCTATTTGGCAGGAAAAACCGCTAGATTTTGTAAAAATAATACTTATTGCAAGTAAATTTATTTATTCTACCAAGAAGAAGTCAATACCTTTGCTTTTGCGGTTCGAAAAAAAAGGTGCAAAAATAGATAACATATCGATACGCGTAAATACCACACATTTTAACAGAAATATCTTTCAAAATCCACGGCAAAATATTACTACAATAATATGTTGGGTCACTAGTGTGGTGTTCGATGTGTAGGTTGAGGATGATGATAACGAAGTCTACGATGTAGCAGGGTGAGATTTATTAGCAGCGTATCGGTACAATAGTATATTATACATGATAGTTACTAGCTAAGTACTTGAATTCGAGTGACATCTAGATAAATTATTCTTCGTTATTTATACACTAAAAAGTAATACATTAACATTAAATTCTGTTACATAATCATATTGAACTAAATATAGAGTCAGCGTTTTAAATTGAGTAGCGAAATGAAATATTATTTGTTATTACAGTTGTTCGAAAATATGATACTATAAAAATGATTATTCAGCTAATACACCGTAATGATTTATAATGTGCTGTGATATGTAATAATATACCGTATTTAATGTCGCCAAATAACTTGCTGATTTAGCTAAGATTATTTGCTGGAAATGGTTTCGCTGGGAATATATTACTGCAGAGTAATATAATATATTGTGTCTACAGCGTTCAAGCATCGTTTCATGTTTGAAGACGAGAGCTTCTTTCTTGTAGGACAAACATAGATAATTAAAGAACATACCAATTAGATGAATAATAATTGTTAAATTACTATTTTATATACGCGGAGATTCTGAATAATATACAAAAACATTAAATAATGCATGAAATTGTTTCATTGTGTTTTATTTCTCACTAAAATAGGTACCTGCAATAAGTATCCAATATGATGCGCATAAAAATAAATACACTAAATATCTAGCGTTTTTTCAACACAATTGAAGCTGTTGGAGGCAATGACATTAATATGGACGAAGCATCTGGAAAAAAATGACACTCACTTTTTTGTCGCGTCTGCCGAATGGCATAATCTGTTCTAACGCCATTACAATAAAGGTGATATTGCTATAAATTCCCGATGTTTTTTGTCGGGTCTGCCGAATGGTTCGGTTCGAACGGGTTCGCTCAAATGAACATTGACACAAGAAACACTGTTCTAACGCCATTACAATAAAGGTGATATTGCTATATATTCCCGATGCGTGATATCGCATAATGGAAATTGCGTGACGTCTATCTATACATGTGCGAATGTCGCTATGCGCGAATTTACTTGCTAGCTACTGTATTGAGTGCGTTGTCCATTAATAATGTCATTGGTTGGAGGCATAAAAAACGCTAGTAAAAACGCCGCAAACCAGATGCGTTTTTTGCAAGCTATATGCCTATCGAAAAATGCTAGATCTGACAAGAAAAACACTAAATTGGCAACGCTGATAACAATGACCAATAAGAGTCATAAAATTGTAAAAAAATACGAACTTGTGGCTGGAACACTGGCTCGTATCCAGCGGTTATAGGTCCAAGTCTCATTGGGTGTCGTGTTCAAATTAGGTATGTATTGTTCAATACATAGATTGTTATATTCTGAAATATTGTGTCCACAGAACAGATAATAAAGAGAATACCGATAGGCTATATTCAATACGCCGCATATTGATGCAGGGTTTTGAATGTGTGAGTGTCCTACGAAAATGAAGCACGCATTATGCACGTGCAATAGTGTGTGTAATACACCAACATTAAATGAGCGTAAATGCATAAGCCGAGAGCTGTTTTCAGTATTCTACGTAAAACGTACTCTTGACACGTGTGTAAGTTTAATCCAAATTCTTCCTTACTCGAGTCAGTTACCTGCTATCGCCTTACTCGTTCCCATTATTTCTGAGTTCCCTGATTGTGTCTTATTCGTTGAATAAAAGAAACGGTTTATTAAAATATTATAATTATTTATATTTATAATTCTATATTATACTTACTTGAAATTATAAATAATGAATAGATTTCGATGTTTAATGACTTGAGTGAAAGACTTGATCCCAATATGAGTAAAACAATAAACATTATTTCAAAAAAAGCTAAACGAACGAACAAAACCATTATAATACCCTTAGATTGGGGATTTTGCCCAGTCAATTAGGAAACTTTTTGAACGTGAAATCATTTTTCACAACATATAGATATTTTACAATATGATTAGTATAATATATACAGTCGTAACAGAGTGACCCATAAATTCTTATTTGGTCATCTTAATCCGATTATCTTTTTGTGGTATATTAACAATTTTATGAACGTTTTTTAATTTTTCATAGCATGGGTTTGTTGTGGCAAAAAATTCAAGTATAGAAGAATTATTATTTGTTTGGACAGTTTATACTACAGTACTTATTTTGACAACGGTATTTTAAAATGATAAAATTTGTGCATGTGAATTGAGGTTCACGGTTCACCATCGCTGGCATATGACTTAACATTATTTTATTCAGTGAAGCGTAAGCGATTTTGCATACAAGACTGAATCTAATTGAATATATTATTTTAGACTCGAAAACGGATTGTTTTGTTTTTATTTTTAATGTGACAATATGCAAAATGCCGCACATGTAAGCGACAATCAAATTAACCGGTGAATTTGCAAAATAAAAAGGTAATTTATAAACGTACTATCCTAGGTTCATGAGCGTTTTCCATTGTTCTATTTTTTTGTTATCTGGCCGGAGATTTAAAAAAAAGAAAAATCGATAAAATAGTAGAAGGTACAATGAATTAATATATTTTTTTAAATTAATAAAACAATGGCACGAAAAAACGTATTATTGCGACGTGTCATGTGACATGTTACATAAGATTTTTCCCCTCTATTGCCCGTCTAGGCCACGAATGTACTAACGCAATTAAGTTGTATAATAGTTTTTCAAACTGTGCGTTGCGGCGCCCTAATAATTCCAATAGACGCCGATATTTTTTTATAAAATCATCACAATTTATTGTATTTTACTACGTTTTTATTAGCTCATATTCTTGTTTGATCGATACAGATTTTTTCTTGTTTTTACAAGATTTGTATTGGACGATTGAAGATTTTAACTAACTTCCCGACTACCTAGGCATTTGAAACTTTTAGAATATATATCAGAACACGATGACAATGCAATCTTTAAATACTTTTGGCCATCTTTAAGCAGAATTGAATTCATATTCAGTTAATTCTGTTTTGTATGTTTCGGAAAAAAATCGTTAAAAGTAAAACACTATTATTGGTTGCTAAGGGGGTCCTAGCAACTAAATCAATAATATATACGTGCGTTACTATGGAAATCAATATGAAATGTGAAAATGACATTTCAGTATTCCATATGTATTCAGTATTTCTATCAAGTACAAAAAAAAAGTATTTATTAATACATAGAATTGTCAAGTTTATATGATTCAACAGAAAATTTAAAAACGTGGTAAATAAAAAGTTCTTTTTATCTTGTAATTATTATGTATATAAGTTTAGTAGTAACATCAATATATATTTTCATTTCTCGTAAAAAAAAATGTTAATACAAACCTCTACTATGTGGAGGCCCATATTATCTTATTAAGATCGGACATGGTCGAAAGAAAAGAAGAAGAAAATATCTTATAGTGTTAAGATTCGGCATAAATAGTGCACACTAAACTTTGTCAATCATACTTATTTGTTCAATTTGCAGATAGTGCTGGTTAGTTTAAAAAAAATCAATTATTAAGCCCTGCCTAAAACAAATCATAATAGTTTACGTATGCTATGGACGATTAGACAAAAATATTGCTCACTTTTGCAGTCATATTTATTTGTTTTCGATGAATTGAATTAAGAATACATAATTTTATATTATGGTGTTGGTTAGTTTTTTTGAATTCATTAAACCCTGCCTAAACCCAACCATAATCGATAAAAAATATTTTATATATAAGTAGACGAATATATTTTTTTTACTATTATCCACTATGGCTTGGATTAGGCAGGGCCAGGACAAGCACACAATACTACACATTGTAATCTTAGTTCAATGAAAACAAATAAGTTAGACTAGCAAAGTTTAGTGTGCACTATTTATGTCGCATTCCAACAGCCTACCTCCACCCTTCGCCACGGACACAATGTAATTAATATTGTTTTTACGAAACATATTTCGACTTTTAAAAAGATCACTGAGTGACAGAAATACGTTTTGAAAAAAACAATAGATATTTGTTTGTGGTGAATACCAAGTGAAAAACCTATTTTATATTATATTATCATAAAGCATGAATCCTTTTAAAAGATTTGTATTAATACGTTTTATTTCTTTATTGATATTAATTCTAATGGATTTAAGTTTTGTACTTATTCCATTTGAGTCGTTTTATGCGACCCGGGTTTCGCCTTTCGGCAACCTCAGGTGTTGTGTATACTCACCAAAAGGCACTATTAACTTTAACTTATATAATAAATTAATACAATAAAGTAGCTAAAAACTTATCACCTACCTATTAAGTCAAGGATCCAATAAAAAATATATATACCAAACAAATTATGAATAGTTGAAGTGCTTGTAAAAAACCACATACCCTATCAATAACAATACACTCGATAAGCGTATAATAAATCATCAATTCTAATAGATCATAAATAATTATTATAAACAATAAAAATCATAGAGATATTAAATGAAAAGAGGGGCAAGAAATCGGCTTTCTCATACAACTGAATGAAGCAGGCCAACAATAGCCGACAACTTACGAGAAATGGCGACGCGATAAAAAATATTCAGGGCATCACGGAGGATTTACTTTGGCCATCATAACGTACCCATATTATAATGTAATGTTAACGTAGAAATTTTGCTGCAACTTGATAACCAGCCTGCCTCACCATACTTTTCCACCATACCAGCCTGCTTCACCATACTTTCATATAACCTGCCACCCCTAGATAAAAATACTACACTCAAGATGTGTAAAATCGTCCATTCTGGGAACATTTAAAACTTAAATCCATTAGAATTTAAATTCAAATCTATTAATTTTTTTATTTCTTTATTAATAAGGATTCAAAAGTATCTATAGAACGATAATATACCTATTTGAATATTAAATAATAATATGTTTTTTTTATTATCTTTACAGCCACTGACAGCTGCATCATCTGACGAAGTGACAAATAAATCACCATCACGTAACACCCAAGCCAAAGACGCGGAAATGTCAATAAATAGAGGCTTTTAATATTATTACTAATTAATATTCGAGTGCAATACCTTTAAACAGCTACAACCGTAATGAATAATAAAGTGAATTATTTTAATAATATCTAAGTAAAAATATATTATTTTTAATAGTTAACAAATGGCAGAATTTATGACAACTGAATAGTATTTATTCATTGCAAAATAATAAATGACATGTAGTGCGGATATGGTATACAGAGAAAGTGAAATAATAATGTTGTGTTTCGGGTTTGTGTCGTGTTGATTTTGTGCAAATTATTCATTCATCTTGGAGGCATCTTTACAATCATATCGACAACCACACGCATCGTTTGAAGGTATTTTATTATTTATTTTTTTACTATATTCGCCTTTTTCATTAATAAAATACTTTATTTATGGACATTAAGCTATTTTGATTTATATTTATAATAAATAAGCAATTTGGCAACAGAGTAAACATGCTAGATTGAAAATATGTCTGTAAACAGGCACTTAATAATATAAATAATTACAAGATAAAAAGAGCTTTTTATATACCACGTTTTTAAATTTTCTGTTGAATCATATAAACTTGACAATTCTATGTATTAATAAATAATCTTTTTTTTGTACTTGATAGAATTACTGAATAAATATAGAATACTGAAACGTCATTTCGACATAGTAACGCACGTAGATATTAATAATGTAACCAATAATAGTGTTTTACTTTTTACGATTTTTTTCCGAAATAACTTTCCATACAAAACAGAATTAACTGAAAATGAAATCAATTCTGCTTGAAGATGGCTAAAAGTATTAAAATAATGCATTCTCGTCGTGTTCTGATATATACTAAAAGTTTCAAATGTCTAGCTAGTCAGGAAGTTAGTTAAAAATATTCAATCGTACAATACAAATGTTGGACAAACAAGAAAAAAAATTTACTGGAAAATGAATTTCCCGACTCGTTTTCTTCTGGGTATGCTATCAATGCAATCCCTGTCTACCTGAAGAGTGATTGTTCTTTTAAAGCATTTCTTTTTACTTCTTCGTGGATTCATTTACAATCCGTATATACAGGCAAATATTAATTTTCATGTTCCCACCAATATCACTCGTAGCTCCACGGTCTTCAAGATACCTCGTCGCAGGACAGATGTTATGTTTCATGATGCTGTGTATCGTGCAATTAGCTTATTTGATGGCACCATAAATGTTGATTTGTTTTTTATTAACTATATAATGTTTGTTCATTAATATTTACACATGCTGTCTTTTTATTGTTATTTGTAATTAAGATATTTTTATACATTTGTATTTATTATGTATTATGGCGCATTGGCCAATAGCTGTAATGCCGTAATATTTTTTATAAATAAATAAATAAAAAAACAAGAATACGAGCTAATAAAAACGTGGTTATAAGTCAAAAGTGTGAACATTATCCTTTACGATTTAAAAAAAAAAGTATCTAAGTAAATCAAACAATCAGCGCTTGAAATGGAAAAATTCACGAAACGAAGCGCTCGATAATTTTAGGTAAATATTAACATAGTTTGTGACGTTAAAAAACAAACGTGGCCATCTCCAGTCACTGACTTTTTTGAGATTTTTGGTTGGTATGACTGCTTGTGTTGTTTTATATAATAATATTCACTTCAGACATGTCTATCTCCTTATTTTCTGCTTAAAAAATCAAAATAAAAGTTGTGATTTTTTTCAAACTTAGTCTTCTCCATTGACTTTTTATATCAAACGTGGTCACATTCGTCTTAGCCAATCACGACGTAGCACTTTTTCAGAATGGCCAATCATGTCGTGGCATTTTATCAATATGGCTCCCATCAGCAAAAAGTTTTCTCTGTATATAAGATGTGCTCTTCAAGTTTTTAAGCGAAATAATTGTCAAAGAATGGAAAATAATCCAAATAAAGTTTGAAATAGTGTCTCCAGAGAATGCACGAAAGTTTAGCAGATCAAATTATACCATTAAACGTTCAAAGAAGACTGAAAAACGGTAAGTACCTAAATTTTGATTTTCAAACGTTTTACGACAGTTAGCATCTTAGAACCTCAGGGCTGTGCCTTGGCTGTTCATATTTTAAGTTCAGTTTTAAAGCTGCATAATATCGTGTAAACTGGTTCAGTCATCTATATTTTTATATATATTTTTATTCAAAAATATTGTTATGTTTGCTTAGTTACCTATTTAATTCTAATATCATAAAACTCAAAATAAATTCATAAACCCAATTATAATTTTCAAATTATTAAGTGTTAGTTGTAAATATGAAATAAGTTATACATTTATATTGTTGTTTTTTTCGGGTGCCGGACGAAATCCCGAAGGCCGAAATCCCGAAAAATAAAAAAATATACTTAAACAGTAATAATTTTCAACCAACGGCACCCCAATAGGCGGCGCTTTTCCTCGATTGTATAATTTAACAAGATAATTAAAATAGTTATATAAAAACTATTATTAATTATAAAATGAAGCAAGAAAATAATTTTCAACCAGCGGCACCCCAATAGGCGGCGCGTTTTCTAGAGTGTGTAATTTAACAAGATAATTAGAATAGTTATATAAAAACTATTATTAATTATGGAATGATGCAACAAAATAATTTTCAACCAGCGGCACCCCAAAAGGCGGCGCTTTTTCTCGATTGTATATTTTAACTAGATAATTAAAATAGTAGTATTTAAAACTATTATTAATTATGGAATAAAGCAACAAAATAATTTTCAACCAGCGGCACCCCAAAAGGCGGCGCTTTTTCTCGATTGTATATTTTAACTAGATAATTAAAATAGTAGTATTTAAAACTATTATTAATTATGAAATGAAGCAAGAAAATAATTTTCAACCAGCGGTACCCCAATAGGCGGCGCTTTTTCTTGAGTAAGTAATTTAACAAGATAATTAAAATAGTTATATAAAAACGGTTATTAATTATGAAATGAAGCAACAAAATAATTTTCAACCAGCTGCACCCCAATAGGCGGCGCTTTTCCTCGATTGTATAATTAAACAAGATAATTAAAATAGTTATATAAGAACAATTATTAATTATGGAATGAAGTAAGAAAATAATTATCTTGTTTAATTACACACTCTAGAAAAAGAGCCGCCTATTGGGGTACCGCTGGTTGAAAATTATTTTTTTGCATTATTTCATAATTAATAATAGTTTTTATATAACTATTTTGATTATCTTGTTAAATTATACAATCGAGAAAAAGCGTCCCCTTTTGGGGTGCCACTGGTTGAAAATTATTTTGTTGCTTGATTCCATAATCATGAATAGTTTTTTTATAACTATTTTAATTATCTTGTTAAATTACACATTCAAGAAAAAGCGCCGCCTATTGGGGTACCGCTAGTTGAAAATTATTTTTTTGCATTATTTCATAATTAATAATAGTTTTTATATAACTATTTTGATTATCTTGTTAAATTATACAATCGAGAAAAAGCGTCCCCTTTTGGGGTGCCGCTAGTTGAAAATTATTTTGTTGCTTGATTCCATAATCATGAATAGTTTTTTTATAACTATTTTAATTATCTTGTTAAATTACACATTTAAGAAAAAGCGCCGCCTATTGGGGTACCGCTGGTTGAAAATTATTTTTTTGCTTCATTCCATAATTAATAATAGTTTTTAATACTACTATTTTAATTATCTAGATAAATTATACAATCGAGAAAAAGCGCCGCCTTTTGGGGTGCCGCTGGTTGAAAATTATTTTGTTGCTTCATTCCATAATTAATAACAGTTTTTATATAACTATTTTAATTATCTTGTTAAATTACACACCCAAGAAAAAGCGCCGCCTATTGGGGAACCGCTGGTTGAAAATTAATACTGTTTATATTTTATTTTTCGGGATTTCGGCCTTCGGGATTCCGGCCATTCGGGATTTTGGCTTTCGGGATTTCGGCTTTCGGGATGTCGGCATTCGGGATTTCAGCATTCGGGATTTCGTCCGGCACCCATTTTAACACAACCCTATTTGTTAGAATACTAAACAAACCAATCGAATACAAAACAAAACTGTCCATCTCCAATAGTATTTATTTCAAACCTGGTCAAATCCAGATGATACAAAACAAACATAGCCATCTCCAACATAAAATCGTAAATATCTTGTTTGTTAAAGATTCGCGATTATTGATCATTGTTTAAATCGTATCTTTTAAATAAAATATAATCATAAATTAGGAAATTATTAACTTACGGGTTCAAATTAACCACAAAAACAAAAAAGTTGATTTACTCAGTTTCACTTGTGATGGAGATGGCTACGTTTGTTTTTTAGCGTCACGTTTATGTAATTGTATGTGTATTTTATAAAAATGAATGTGTTCGAATTTTTATTGTATGGCATCCCAGGCGGTCAATTTAATATTTCCACGAGACACCGCGATAATCTTGAGGATTTTATTAACCGGATTCCGGTTCATTTCGAGCCCTGCAGACAATTAAAAAAAACACGAAAGTATCGTTCACAAGATTTGAGAATGTAACATTCCATATATTGAACATACATAGTTTGAAAGCACCTCAGATATATTAAAACTACTAGAAAAATCACATTTGAAAAAAATACGTCGCCTAACGGGGTTAAACCCGTATATCTACTGTTAATCATCCGTGTTTTCAGGCTGTCTTGAAAACTGGAATTCAATTTTTTTCAATTTATTTATTTTTAACATATTGTGGACATTACACATTATAAGCTTAAGACGTTGGAATAGCTGTCGAAGCATTATAGCCATTAGCCACTCTGGTAATTATTAATTTTTACTTATCCCGCGCGCCGAGGCCAGATAAATATTTTTTCTTTAGGGTGAATATTGTACTGGTATGTAACGAATTCTTCGTATTATGATTGTGTAATAAATTAAAGAATTCTTTTCTATTATTCAGGTCATGGTTTTATCATTTCAACTTGAAGCAAAAAAAGTTTGAAAAAAGAGAAATAAAAAAAAACAAATTTCAACACTATTATATATTTTGTTGACTATTGTGAGTTTCAAATTTTAATTTTTTTATTAGACAGGTAGTGCGGTGTTTATAGAACTTCGAAAGAATGTACAGAAATTAAAATAAAAAAAATTAATTACACACAATATGTCTATAATATAAAACGTTATTCACTACATTTTTTATTTAGTAAATTAAGATTGGTTAAAATAACCGGTCAGTTTATGATTAGCGTGAATTTTGTACGATTTTGAATAACTTAATTTTACTGACGACTTTTACCCAAATGCCATAATCGTATAATTAATAATGGTTATTAAAACTCGTTTTTAATTTATGTTGTTTTATAGGTAGTTTTACGATTATCATGTATTAATATGTGTATTACACACCATCAATACTGCCATAATAATATTATGTTTATTTTTCAGTCTTCGTCTCATCCATCGAGTAAAAAATAAGACTAGAGCGAAGATACTGCTTAGCCAGCGACGTCCCTAGACAAAATGCCGCCCCTAGGCAGCGCCAAAATACCACCCCATTTTATACAGTATTTTTTTTTATCGTCCTTTCATGATTCCAATATCTAAGAAATGTGTTGTATGGATACATTACTAACAAAATATATACTTACCAAAAAAATCTCTATAAGTACATATAATATATATATAAAATGCCATCTCTACTTCAATAGTCGTAGTTGCGAGTCCACGGTTTCAATACACCTTAAAAATACACCTGACAACTTTCAAAACTCGCGAATCACTGGCAAAAATATTTGGATAAATTAATTAGATAAGTATGTATATACCTACATATAATTAAATTATAATTCGCAAATCTGCACGTGTTATTGCTGGTCATCAAGGACGTGACGTCCAAGGAAGTAAACTAGATATCGCGAACCCGACAAAAAAATCACAGTCCTGTTAAACCTTTTATGTTAATTAATACATTTTGTTTCTAACCAGTGAGCTGATTTTTTTTAATGGAATGATATTTGCGCTATTACTAAGTTTAGGTACCAATTCCTATATATATCTAATGATTCTACTCGATTTTCCGCCCTTCGAGTAACTGCCGCCCCCAAGCGACGCTCAATCTGCCTACCCCCACGGGACGTCACTGTGCTTAGCTATATGCACTTGATTTCTGTGACCATTAATACAATCGTGATTTATAGTAAAACCTCAATTAAAATAATTTAGATGAAAATCACAAAACAGATTAATAAATAGCATTCCGATAGGTTATACCCCAATACACTACATTTTTAAGCACGGTTTTGAATGAGTGAATGTCATACGAAAATAAAACACACATTGTAGAATGTAGACGTACAATAGTGTGTGTTGCAAACGTTCAAATACACTAATATTGAATGAACGTTAGTGCATAAACCGAGAGTAGTTGTCGGAACGAAATACAAGCGTATTCTTAACACGTGTTAAGGGGGTACATGCTCAGCGTACGTCAAAATGGAGCTTTTATGCTATTTTCAAAGCATGATCCTGGACATTCCTTAAACGTTGTAGAATCTACATCTATTTATATCAATATATTTACATCATTTTGAAGCCTTATTATCCTTTACTAACATTTGATGACTGCATAAAGTATTTTTATTACATAAAATAGTATTCTTTAAAACCTCTCGCTCTAATGTTTTAGAATGTAGTCATATTTCAGTACGTCCATGTGAAGTGGTGTTAAGATTTTTTATATTTATTAATTTTCTAAAGCATTTCTAAAACCATTAGTAAAATTTATGTCGACATTATTATAGTGAAATATTTACAAAAAAAAATTATATTGATAATCTCTGTGATCTCAAATTTGACAAGAATTAGGCATTTTATTATTCAAAAATGGGCAAGATTCACACATTTAAAGATACTTTTAAAGATACTGATTATAAGCTATGTCTTTGACCATTCAAATGTGATAAACATTCTACGAATATTGCTTGTTTTATAATAATTATTGACCTAAGAATAAGGTAGTATTTTTTTGAAATACGCCATTTCTATTGGCATTTCCCAGTGGCTAAGCTACAACAAACGGCCGTAGCTATAAATAATTGACAAACGATAAATGAAGTAGGGAGTAAGACCATGTTAACGCGCGTGTTTGAACATGTACCGTTTATAATAAAAGTTTTAAAAAATCGGTTAGGTGCATGTTCAAACACGCGCGTTAACATGCATGAACTTAACAGTTTATCCCATATTCTTCCATACTCGAAATCGGTTGTCAGTTACTCCACACCGGTTAGGTATTTCAGTTCTCATTAATTCTATGTGCCCTGGATGATAATAAATGATCATTATTGTTTTGATTTTTTTAAATCGTGTATTTTTCTAATCTTAGAGCAACCGCATAATCTATAATCTACACTCTACAGTCTATATTATTAGGATCTACAGTATTAAAGCATTATGCAGTATTTGATTATTTTATTTCAGATAATATATTATAGCTAACAGTGTCTATTAACATATTAATAAGATGTTTTATTCTCTCAAGTCTCAAGATCAGTATTTATTTGTTTTTTTTTCTTTTTTAATCATTTTCAATAACTCTACAATATATTCTTTATAAACAACCGTATTTAATATTTGATTTAATTTGATTTATTATAGTTTTATATCCGAATGTTATTGGAACCATTCATTACATATTCTTTTATTTTTTATTCCCTGTGATGGGTCCTGTTCACAGAACACTGATAATAAATAGAATACCGTAAGGTTATATTCAATACGCCACATGTTGATGCCGGGTTTTGAATGTGTGAGTGTGCTACCAAAATGAAGTACGCATAATGCACGTGCAATAGTGTTTGTAATACACCAACATTAAATGAGCGTAAATGCATAAACCGAGAGCAGTTTTCAGTGTTCGACGTAAAACCTATTCTTGACACGTGAGTAAGTTTAACCCGGATTCTTCGTTACTCGAGTCGGTTACCCGTTATGTATTTCAGTTCCCATTATTTCTGAGTTCCCTGGTCCTGTTGGTTGACCTAAATAAGAAAAAAATCGGTGTGTGTACTTATGTACGCGCGTTAGAAGATATACTTCTTTGGCGTAACAAAACTTGTGATAAACTAGATTCTTTGACCAGCTCTTAATTATCTTGTTAAATTACACTCAAGAAAAAGGACCGCTTATTGGAACGCCGTTGATTTATTTCCATACACTTTAACTAATATTACTAAATTATATAATTATTTATCGTTGTTTTTATTTTTAAAGTAACAACTGCCACTATGACGTTTAATAGTTTGTTTACGTAAGGAATTTCAAATGGCCGACAATAATAGATTCGCTGCCTTGGCAACGGAACAATTCTAAACTATAATATTATACTGTATAATCGTCACGATTGCAGTATCATACTGTGGCGTAAAGGTAGTGCGTTCGGCTGATAACCGAACAATCGGTGGTTCGAATCCAATCGAGTGCGTTTTTTTTCGTGTGAAAAATAAATGATGTGTTACATGTTACACGCCAAAAATACACTGCTCTGATTTTCCAAACGCGCCTAAAGAAGTATAACTTCAAAAAAATAATTGATAAGTCAATGAAATTTCAAAAAATATTTATTTACATTTCACGGAAAAAAGAAGTCTCTTTCCAAAGATTCGTGTTTTAAATAATTCATGAGATGTTTGCCATCCGAAAAGTCACTCGAATCCTGTGTGTCTCACTTGCTTAATAATAAATTTCGTTTATAAAATATACCAATAAAGTAATTAAATCAATTTTACATCAGGAAGAAAACTTCATATTATTTCACCATAAAATAATGGCGCAAACCTCAATAAATTAGACTTATTAAAAAAAAGATAATTTATTAAAAATGTATTGTGAATTCATTCAAATTGTAAATTACTAATTATAAAATCTCACAGAAATTTCTACATTTATGATTACCTATCTATCTATGTTTGTTATTTTATCAACAGCTACGTTGTAATTCTCATGCTAAGTTTATTAAACAAATTGTACGATTTCAATTGTCAAATAAATGGAAAAAGCCAAAAATTGTTGCAATGTTTCAATTTCGATATGAACCCCAATAAAAGCAGAAAGTAAGTTTCTGCCATGCTATAAATTAGAATATTTTGTTGTAGGCAATGCTCATAACTGGGGCATTTTTATATATTACCAATTATAATCAATATTATATGAATACTTGGTAATAAATATAAATTTTACTATCTTTGATGAAAGTAGTGTAACCTTACAACTACTACTGGTAACTATTGACTTGATAAACTGAGCCGCAAAGCAAGATTTCAATGAAAGATTTTGATATAGTTATTTAAAATTAACAGAATTTACACGTGGTCACCATATTTTTATTTTTGCCAAGAATACGATTTAACTAGAATAGTTATTTAGCAAATCGGAAATTTAAATTTGTAAAAATTAAATGATGACTACTTTTAATATTATGTAACTAAGAAAATAGAAAATTTAAATTTTCTATGCAAACATAAATGTTTTTACTCATTGAAGGTCAGATTATGATCTCAGAATAAAATAAATAAAGATTGAGATACATTTAGAATATAATAAAATATGGTACGATAAACAAATCTTAAATACGCCATCGTCATAGATGAGGAAGTTCATTCGCTTATTGTATCAGTGTTGACTAAATTGTCCCTCTCCGTCCAATGCGTAACGCACTGGCTTTGTCTCCAGGAGCTCGGGGGCTCAATTCCGGTGACGTAGCATTCTTCTGATTGTTTCACTGCTGCTACTACTACTCGACTTTTTTTAAACTGAGTTCATTGAGTCTCGTGGCATCTTAAAGTATTTAAATTTTTAAAAAAATTATGTAAAACTGTGACACATTTTACAAATTCAGAATATTGAACATAAAAAAATATAGATCATAGATAAAGAAAATATAAATTAATAAAATTTTCATACAAATTTATTACTTACGTTTTTTGCGTTGATATTGCTGTGAAACTAGATTATCTGACAAACTATTGTTACAAAACCTATTATGTTATTAGACCTGTCTAGAAATGTTAATCAATGCCCTATTTGACAATTTGCCGATAACTTTTATCGTAATATCATAGTAAAATGTTACTTAATTTCGATTGTAATAATAATTAACCGGTTCTATCACACAGCAGTTGACAGAGGCTGTCGCAACATTTTATTCTTGTCGTTTTCAAATGAACTGTGAAACTACTTTTAATAATTAAGCATTTTTAATAAGACTTCACCATCTTGATAAAGTCTAGTCTACACTGATATGTATATTCCCGACAATATACAATATATTCATACAGCTTAAAAGATTGTTTTATTACACTAATATATATCTTTTAACAGCTGTCAACATCAGTAACTTAATAAGTATGTCATTATCGGTGGCGAAGGGTGGAGGTAGGCTGTTAAGATTCGACATAAATGGTGCACACTAAACTTTGTCAGTGATACTTATTTGTTTTCATTGAACTAAAAATACAATTTGTAAATCGTGCTGGTTAGTTTTTGAAATTCAATTATTAAATCCTGCCTAAACCAAATCACAGTAGTTTAGGTATGCTTTGGGCGACCCGGCAAAAATAATGTAAGTACACTTTTTCAATCATATTTATTTGTTTTTGTTGAATTAAGAATACTTACAGATGGTGTTGGTTAGTTTTTTACAATTTATGAAGGCCTGACTAAACCAAACCATAATCGATAAAAAATATTCTAATGTCTATAAAATATCTAAAATTATGCCATTGAACCCTATATCCTTTTAGATATTTTATAGATAAACGAATAGTTTTTACTATTATCTATTATGGCTTGGATTAGGCAGGGTTTAATTGCATTTTAAGGTACTGTTCGGTTATCAGGAATACAGCGGAAAACACATTTTGAAAATACCCGATATACTGGATTATTTGTTAGTTTGGGTTAGTTTAGGTTAGGTTAGGTTAGGTTAGGTTTGGTTAGGTTAACCTAACAAATAATCCAGTTTATCGGCTATTTTCAAAATGTGTTTTCCGCTGTATTCCTGATAACCGAACAGTAACCATTTTAAAAACTAACAAACACTATCTACACATTGTAATCTTAGTGGAATGAAAATAAATACATTTGACTGAGATATTTTAGTGTGCACTATTTATGTTGGATCTTAACAGCCTACCTCCACCCTCCGCCACTGGTCACTATTAACGAAAACGATTATTTTATAAATTATCATGAATTACCGACAAGTAAGTCAAACTAGAATCACTTGAAAACGAAAATTATAATCGTGAAAACCGATGACATTATGCAAATTATATGTTATTTATTGAATGGGTGGTCTTGTATTTTTCTGAAGAACAAAGTACCTACATATTATTTAATTTTGTTTTTTTAATAAGAATGACATTCTTGGCAGGAGTTATTAAGATTTCATTTGGTAATTAACATTGCTTTTAACTGCGACTTGCAACTGTGGTTTTGTAACGATTTTTTTATTTTTCGCGCCTTTTTTTGAAATTGTTACCGTGGTTTGCTCTCTTTCTGAAAACGGGACATTTCGGCGTCCCGATGCTGTGTTTGGGGACAACGGGATACACTACCTTAAAACGGGACGTATGGTCACGTTAAGCATACAT
Source organism: Rhyacophila brunnea (assembly GCF_057557595.1). Lineage (NCBI taxonomy): Eukaryota > Metazoa > Arthropoda > Insecta > Trichoptera > Rhyacophilidae > Rhyacophila > Rhyacophila brunnea. The sequence goes on along the minus strand of NW_028232816.1, from coordinate 7,373,812 downwards.
TCACTTAGGGTTGTTTCACTCATTTCACGTTACTCAATAAGACTCCGTATCTATGCACAATCATTAATTATTCGAAACTCAATGCATGTCAACAACTACATCTGCAAACATTGTTATTTAAATTTAATATAGTTTAGACAGTCCACATCGTAAAAAAATACGCGGTTTAGTTGAAACAACATTCCACGAGACCACGCGTCACTACTTCCGATGAAACAGTGAAAAATTCCACCCAAGTGTGGCCACAAACAATTATTGTCAGTACATTTGTACCTACATGGTTTCCATCCGAGGCTAAATACAAAAAAATAGCCATTTGTGAACAGTTTACACATACTTAATATTTATTTGTTTATAGACATGTGTACGTAGGTCTGGAATAGGCTTAACAAAAAATTCATTTCGTAAAACGTAGACATAAATAAACTAATGATGTGTTTTAGTCTTTCGAATAAACATTTGAATTTAAAAAAAATAATTGTCAATTGCAAATACGCTCAAAATAAAATTTGAGAAATCTTGATACCCTTATAGTATTATTACATTCATTCATAATTATTACAAATAATTAACTGGATTTGAATTCGATGCATATTATTAGGAAATTTCAACGTGCCTGGTGAACAGATCGATAATAAACAGTACCCACCTACTTGAATTGCGAAGTCCCATTTGGTGCGAACAGTTTTCAAGAAAATAAAAATCCAATAACCATGTTTCTGATGTCTTACAAAATAATGTCAGAACAAGAGTGTCGAAGAAAGCTTTCTTGTATATAATTGGAGCTTAATCATGTAATGGTAATGAAAGTGATGGCAAAAAAAAACATTGACTCACTACTTTTCACGTAAAACCTAATAAAATATCAAAATGGCATTTACTTACGTCAAACCTTGTTACAACGATTTATATCGGTAATATCGAATTCTTAATCTGCAAACCAGCTAACTGGCCGCGCGGCTTAAGCGTTGGACTATAATATAACGCCGTGGGTCCCTGGTTCGAATTCTCGGTCTGGCAAGTACACATATTGTTTTTCAATTTGTGTGTGTCAGGGTATGGACCTAATAGGTTGAGCAAGTGGCTGACATCCATTTCTCGTAAAAAACAAAATCTGTGAATACAAACCTCTACTCTGTGGAGGCCCATATGATCGATCCTATTAGGATCGGACATGGTCGAAAGAAAACCTATAAAATAAATGCGTTATCGTTCTTGACGCAAAACAGCTAACTGTAGATTCCAATTTTCCAATATCGTAAATGGAACAATTCCGCTCGTAATATAAATTTTCTGTATATATAAAATGGAAGCTAAAATAATGTATTAATTCATAGTGCAACTTATTTGTAAAAAATATCCATGTGTATTTTTGGAATTGTTAAATATCGCTCGAAAGTTAAATTATTAAGTTTTATCTCATTCCTGAACAACGTGCCCAAATGGAGTTAGTCGGTTTGCAGGTTAAGCAATCGATATGGGAAACCACAGAAAGCATCATTTGAAAGGAGATTCGATATATTTGTTTCCATAATATCTATGACTTGCTTTATAAAACAAAATTTATTAAAGCTTAAATGGGGGAGAGGGGACGTTATTAATAATTATTTATGATCCTAATTAAATTATTATGGTTTTTAATAAACTATTCCAATGGAGTCGTGCAACGACCACTGTATTTTTATTGATGATAATGAATAAAATATTAAAATGTTTGTCGTAAAAAAATACGTAAATAATTGTTATTCATACTGCATTCCGGTTTCAAGTTTATTGCCAAGAAAACGGAAAAGTCGTAAAAAAAATAATGTACCTATTATAAACCATAAATTTTACCACTCTAACGGAAATTATAAATATGTATTAAGCAGCTATCTGTGTTTTGATAATATTATTAATACGAATCCCTGTTTTTTTTAAATGATTCTTCGGCCATAGTTGGAGTGTCATGTCGCTCGCTAGTCTTCTTGCTTCGTTCCGGGTCAAACCAGCATCCCATAGCTCTGCCGTATACACTCTATAGATAGATAGTATTTAGCGGCCTTCCCTCTCTCTTCACTCTCAGCGTGATGAGAGGCTGCTTGGTGCGTTCCTTATCTCCTCGTTGTTCATAAAGGCACACCACCGCACACCCAGTATCCGTCGCAAACATCTGTTTTTGAAGCCCAGTATACGGTTGGTCTGAGCCTTCGTAAGGTGTCATGATTCGCTACCGTAAAGCAGCACCGTCAGAATGCAAGCGTCGAATAGGCGAGTTTAACGAGTACAATTGTGAGTCCCAGACACTCCGCATCGAGTTGAATGTTGTTCCAGCGATTCCCATTCGGATAGCGAGCTCTTTCTTCAAAATTCCATCTCCTGTGATATTCTGTACCCCAAGGTACTTGAAGCTGTCGACGCTCTCGATGTTTTGTCCGTCGCTAATCAGAGGGAAATTAATTTAATGATCAGTTCCAGATTATTTTTTAGTATGATTTTAGGTTAGTTATAATAAGTATTTATGGATAATTGATGTTAAGCTCACTACCTACACAAGAGTGTGTGTACCTTGTGGAGAATATTGACTCATCAATTTGTAGTATTCCACCGACTTATGAAAAAATAAAATATAATGTTGCGTCGGAATGTATAATATAAATTTTTAGAATAACATTTATCGCGCATGAGGCCCTGATAACCCCATTAGTGTTGATAATAATTACCTATACATGCCTATCTTAATTGATAATATGTAGTCATGATAAGGTGATGCAGCTACTGTTTATGAATGGATATTGCAACATAGTTATTATGTGTAAATTAATTACACATTTAGCAGTGGTTCTAAAATACTCTTACATTCAAGAGCGTCTTTAGAAATGTATTTTTTTTTAATTCAGTTTTCAAAAAGTATGCTTTCAATTCGAGTAGACTTAACTATTTTATCATATTACCACTGCCACCCTTGAGCTGAATTAAAATACCCCTAGTTTTATTCCGCATCAATTGTATAAGTAAGTAAATTCAATAAGTAGGTACTAAAACATTTAAACTTCTGACATGCATATCTACTGATGTTTAGTTACGATAAACTTTGTTACAGCCGCAGGCGAAAAACCTCTTTCACGAAACTCACTTACAAGCATTCATATAAAATAGGTCATTCGAGATTTTGTCTATGTTTCCACACGATCACTCCGCGGAGAAACTTGCATATTCGTTCCATGGCCTAGCAGTAGCTGATACATGGCTGCTGTATTTTTACGTATTTCCGTTCGGTTTTTTTGTATTTTTATGAGATTATACACGATAAAATTTGTGGTGAGGGGTTGAACTAAGGACTAAGAAGCCACACTGGGCTGCAAATTAATTAAGACTGCGGATTCCTTGATTTCAAATGGATCCAATTGGAATCAATAAAGAAACACCACAGTTATCGTCAATTTGCTGCACATTGCATTGCATCGTCGTGATAAACGAAAAATATATAAGTAGAGAAGAATTATTTAGTTTTGTCACATCAGCTATAATATTCACCAATATGCTATGTTCGATAATCTTTGGTTTTGGCGGGTGAACCTAAGTCCTAAAGTATACACAAAAATACTAAGAAACAGGAAATTTTCATACACAAAAATACTTCAATAATAATAAATAAAATTATCATGTACCTACCTAAGTATATACCTAATACCAAAGATTATTTTTAAATTAAAATGTTATTAGATAATATGTTTCAACAGATATCAATATTGTTTTTAAATTTTCGATTTAAATATATAGAAATGAGTTAAGTCTTAAGATACGACAATATCTAGTGGAAATATGTTCGCACCGTGACACGTAGTATCACGTCCTGTCATATCTCACAAAATACGACATTTAAAGACATCATGTCCACTAATGTGTTAAGATACATGTTTTGATTGCTGACTAGATAATTACTTTTTAATTACCACATTTAAATAGCATGATAATTATATCGAATGGCCACCTGATCGTTAGGCGCTCGGCGCGTCTTTAATGCCCAATGTATTAAAATCTATCATTGGGTGCGTTGACCCTCATGGGTTGTAGAGGCTGCTGATTCACTTAATTATTTTGCAGTATAAACATCAACTATACCATGATATACTAGTGTTTGACGTAACAGCAACTGACCTGGTGCATAGATCAGTGAGGACACACATGGAGGAAATGCTGGCTCATAATATTGTCTTTAATATAATATCTTCCCACCAAGTGTGATTTACCTCATTTTGAAATGTTGTGTATCAAAGGATACGGTTATATCTAACATCCGTTGTCAATGTAACGTACACACAGGAAAGATCAATAAATATAATAATTCCGATTGGCTATATTCCAATACACAACATTTTGATGCAGGGTTTTAAATGTGTGATTGTCCTACGAAAATGAAACACGCATTATAGACGTGCAATAGTGTGTGTTGCAACCTTCAATACAGCAATATTAAATGAGCGTCAATACATAAACCGAGAGCAGTTGTCAGTATTCGATTTACGACGTATTCTTGACACGTATTTAAGTTTATCCCGTATTCTTCCACACTCGTGATCGGTTGCCTGCTCATCCACACCTATTAGGTATTTCAGTTCCTAGTATTTCTGAGTTCCTTAATCGTACATGAAAAGACTTTGAGGGTATGCCACGTTGCCCGCTCCGCGCCCCGCTTACTTGACCCACCACCCAACTCCGAAAATTGCCGAACGTAGCCAATGTGTCACAACTATCCAATATAATATAATCCAATCCCGAGCCAAAATTTTGATCCCGGGATTTCGGGATTACAATTTGACGATCCCGGTATCCCGGAATTCGTCCCGGGATAGGCATTTTTTTCAATAGTTAATATAAATTTTTAGGTATATATACAAATAACATTGATAAAATAGGTAAAAAATGAATAAGTATAGTAAAATTTATACTATTTAAGACATTTATTGTTAATATTTTGTACGTTCAATCTTATAAATACATAGGTTTATTGGAGTAAATAATATTTAAAGACTTAATGAATGGGTTAGCGAGATTTAAAATAGTAATGTAAATAATCATGATATATGGCCGTTCCGCTCCATAAATCTAATTAGTCAGCCAAATATGAAACTGCCGTGAAACGGGATCATGGTGGAGTCACTTTGTTAAAAGTGCGTGGCATTGTTGTTTTTCCAAGCTTTCTCATTTTTAATAATTTATGTGAAAAACTAAAATGAATTAGCAACACATGGGTAATAAATCAAACTTCATTAAAACTCAGTTTATTTCTCATGTAATTATTTGTTATTAAAAGTATTTTTTCTGTTATATTTTCGTTTTTATTTTATTTTCCATAAAAACCGATAAAAAAAATCAATCCCGAAAGTTTCGGGATTATGTTTATCGATCCGGGATTCATAGGGATCTAAAATAGTCCGGCATCCCGGGATTGGAATCCCTAGTCACGACTAAACAATGCTTCTCTACACAGTTTCAAGTAATGTTTGAAAAACACTGCACGATATCGTAATACGGTAGGAATAAGTTATCATGTAATTAAGCAAAGTATTATTTCATTACGCATTCTCTGTTAAGTATTATTTATTAGTCACGTGTTATTAATTTTATTTTTATTTGAATTTTTGTGGTAAGTTTATTTCCAAATTAGCACAAAATGTTCCAATCGTGCTAGCGTCATTATTCATATTTTAATCACAAAATATTGAAATTAATGTTGCAAATCGACTAGTAATTAAGATATTGTATTAATATTCATTTGAAGCCCTTGATTTTGATTAAAACCTGTATTAAATTATGCATGCATAATTAATTTTACGAACAGAATTGCATGATAAAAATATTTACTACTTCAAATAAAAATATTAAATCCATGAAATGTTATTGACTATTTTTCGGGAACTGTGAAACATCGTGGCGTTTTGAAATCACTTTCGGTGAAGCAAAATGTATTATCAGCATTAATCTAGTCCTAGTGCTAAATGAAGGCGACTACAAGTTGATTCCACTCCTATCAGTTCGGTGAATTGTGTTGCCATGCACCCTTTTCCATTGCGTGTCCAAAAATGTGTACGTATGCAGTTCGCCGTATCACACTTTACCGTGATATGCTGTATCGGAAATATAATTGGTCGTATATTAAAGACCGTCCAACCTCTTTGGGTTTATTCTTCGTATTTTGCCATCCCCTAGCGGAGGTCGGCCACCATCAAGGCAATATTATCTTTATCGTCTGCTACCCGGAACAGTTCAGTGGAGCTGCACTCGTACCAAACACGGAGGTTCTTAAGCCACGAAATGCGGCGCCATCCTCTGCTACGCTTCCCATTGATCTTTCCTTGAATGACAAGTTGGGGAATGCTGTATTTTTGTCCTCTCATAATGTGGCCGAGGTACTGTAGTTTCCTGGTTTTGATACTACGTAGAACTTCTCGGTCCTTCCTTATTCGATTGAGAACTTCAATATTTGTCACCCGGTCAGTCCAAGGAATTTTGAGGATGCGTCTATACAGCCACATCTCGAACACTTCAAGTCTCCGTGACATCTCTTGGTTTAGCGTCCATACTTCCAGACCATAGAAAAGAATTGAGAGAACATAACAACGTACCATACGCAGTCTCAGACCTAGGTTAAGATCTCGATTGCTAAGGAGGCGTCTGATTTTGAGAAAGGCGCTCCTTTCGACCTCAATTCTAGTTTTTATTTCCTGTAACTGTGTAACTAGCACAGAGATAAAATTGATGTCTAAATAAAACACGGTTCTTGTCGGTTTATATGAAGCCAGCGGCAAAGAAATTTTGAAATTATCCGATATACTGGATTATTATTTGTTAGGTTAGGTTGGGTTTTCATGTTTTCATTCATGAACTTTGCCAAAATCGTATATGAAAATTGGCGCGGTTTCCGCCTGGCTTCCTGTAAGTAAACCGACCTGTATCTAAAACACAAAAAACCTGATAAAAACTACCGAAATATAACAGAAAGACAGTAGAAAATAGGGATGCAATTACTAAGGATCGGATTTATATGCAACAAAAACATGATTATATACATGCACATATGCACATAAAATCATTGATATATGTACAAAAATCAAAGAAATATGCAGTTAAAAATTGACATTTTTAAATACCAACCAAGGTAAATACCAACTTCACCCAATATTACTGATAAAGAAATCGAATAACAAATTAATAATCTTAAGCAATATAATACAATAACAAAAAAAACACAAATAATCAATATAAAGTTAATCAATTACAATTTTCAAAATAGTTTGTTTACAAGTAGGTACAAATAATTGAACAAGAAATGCAAAATGTAAATGTGAACTATGGAAACTAAACACAACTTAAAAAAACAAAAACTAAACACTTAACTATTCCTAAATACTATTTGCTGTTTTTTTTGTCAGAAAAAATAAGTTAAATATTTTTTTCAATATTCTCTGGCATTAAATTTTCCGCATATTTGTCAGTATTTTGTTTATATGCGGAAAATGATCTCTCAACGTCCACAGAGGTGATAGCGCAAAATTTAAATGAAGGTGCCCGAGTTGACTTCACTGTTTCTGATAAATTAATGAAATGCTCGGGGATGCCATTAAAAATGCAAGTGCATCTACCTGATTTAGTTATGTTTCGATAAAATTATAAATGCAAAACCCCAAAATATGCATTTATTAATGAAATATGCCCTAGTGTCTCAGATATGCTCTAATGTCTTAAATATGCATTTATATGCACAATAATTTGTGGATTCTGCGTTTTTCGAAACGGATTTCTGTGCATACACCCTAACAAAACATGCAATAGTATAATTATAAATCCGAGCCCTAGTAATTACATTAGAAATACAGAACAACACGTAAGTGCGTGTGTTACGTTGAAATGTAATACGTAAAATTTACATGTAACCTTCCCGTTGAACTAGATCCAGCGGCCTCGTATTCGGACGTTTTCTACCTCTTGGGTATCACTGGATAATTAGATTTATTCAGCTATTGTCTCTTCTTCAAGATATGTGAAATGACTATGACATGATGTAATGTAATGAGGATCAAAAACACTATCGACTCGAGGTACCTCATAAGAAAGACCAAATGCTAACTGGTTGCGCTTTTTGCAGTGAACTGTAAATTTAAGATGCTGGTGGATTACGGATATAAGGGAGGGGGTTTAAACAGGATGCCAGACACTTAACTTTTATCTTGAGAGTGCTGGTACGCGCTGGAGCTGGTTCAGTGTTCACGCACTCAAAGTTTCGCTTAGGTTTGGACGCAACCTTCGCTCAAACCGTATCAGATTTGGCACAATGAAGGTTAAACGGATGCGTTTTAGATAAGTCACTATATGGTTAATGCGGCCTCGTTAATGCCGTATCAGATAGAGTGCGATATAGTTTTAGCTTTAACAAGCCTAGACGCATCGGCTATCTTGATGTAACTCAATTTAAACTTTATCACGGTCAACTGATTACCCGTGACTCGTGGTCACCTGTTCTTGCGACAATAGTTGGGGATTGGAGGTAGGTGGGAAGAGAGGAATGAGGGCCACCATAATTGGCCCAACCACTGATATACCTGCAAGACACTCATCAGACACATCCTTACGGTATATAGGTAGTTAGATTGTTGGTCACACACAAAAAAATATGAGAGGATCCAAGGAATATACCAAGAAGAATTTCTATAACCATGAAACAAAACAAGTCTGGAAAACGAGGTAAGTACAACTCGAGCTGTTTCACCTGTTTGTGGAATCAAGATGAACAAAATAATTTGTCACGGTAGGACATTTAGGTACAATGTCGCAAGGATCACCCATAGCTTACCCAAACTGTTCTGGTTTAGTAAGGCTGGGTTTAATTGATTTTTAAAAACTAACCAACACCATCTACAATTTGTATTCTTAGTTTAATGAAAAGAAATACGTATGACTGACGAAGTTGAAAGTGCACTATTTATATCGGATCTTAACAGTTTACCTCCACCCCTCGCCACTGGTATAATATAATAATGCTCTGACTTAGATAGGTAGGTTACTTGCATCGGATAAGGGACTCGTACAAAGATAGATTCGCAGGGGGGAAGAAACACTTGGTAATATCAAAACTTCGCTAGAGAGACAATGTGGGGATTGACGCTAGAGAATCGTTGCTAGCGGACGATCACCGTAGACGCTAGTAGCGCTGTTGAAGAAGATGATTAATTAGATAATAAAAGAGATATATATATATATATATATTGCTCCTCATTTTTCCAGTCCACCTCTGATCGTTCAAGATTGTGTTAATGATTTCAGCGAAAGAGAAATTATTTTCATACGAATGAAATGGAAAGTATTACAAACCATATATATTGCGTCACAAATTAATGTGTATTTTTTTATTCATCTCTTTGTGTAAATAAATCAAATGTCATGTTTCTTAGTGCGAATGAGTCGACAAAAATTGACTGTTTGCGTTACTAATATAATAAATATTATATTATTTTAATAACGCATGTACATTAAAATTACATCACATGTAATATTTGCAGTACGTTCCCAATTAGCATCAGATAGTACAGTACTTCAAATGATTTTTTTACAGATATTATTTTCTTTAAATATTTACATTGTCATATTAAATTACCTATAGACAAATAAGTGTCGGCTAATGAGTAGACATTTATTATTATATAACTGGACAACGCTTTGATATTTATTACATATCAATATTTACTCAATTTAACTACATATTATTATGTATATTCGCCCGTGTCCGGTAACTTGTACGTATGCAGTTCGCCGTATCACATTTATCAAACACAGTGTGAAAATTGTATCGGAAATATATGGTCATATCTTAAAGACCGTCCAACCTCTTTGGGTCGTATAGTACTGATATAAAATTAATGTCTAAATAAAACACGGTTCTTGTCGGTTTACACTTTAGATGAATCCAGCTGCAAATAAATTTTGAAAATAGCCGATATACTGGATTATTTGTTAGGTTAGATTAGGTTTTCATTCTGAATTCATGAATTTTGCCAAATCAGCTATGAAAATTGAATTAATGTTCATACTTATTGAATCTAATAAAATTGGAGACCGTATAGTATACGGTCATATATTTCCGATAAGAAAGCTCACGGCGAACTGTGCCACGGTGAAATGTTTTACGTACAATTTACATGTAACCATTTTCGGTATGGTCACAATTTTGAAGGAATTATTCAAAAATATTTTCGTAAAATGGGATCCTTTAAAGCAGGCATTTCCATCTTCAAATAGGCTATGATTTATTTATTTAAGAAAACAAAACATTGTGGACATAACAAATCTAAATTCAAGACGTTCAAAATGTGAGATTTACGTTATAACAAATATTACCCTCACAAGAGAGAAGAAGAAAATATATATTTAAAAAAAACATAAGTACAAACATAAGTACATACAGAAAAATAAAGTTTCGAAAATAAAATACATAGCACGTCACTGAAAATGTATGTATGTCTTTGGGGAGCGCACTGACTAGAATTGCACTAGGCTTGACGCGAGGAAACTGTTCATGGTTGCAACCACGTAGGTAATTGACAGGTGCATAAAAATTCTAATTTTCCAGAATATCAGGATTGGAAACTATACCACGTGAGAGCAGGGAAAAAGCTTTAAATCTGTTATCATTACATTACATTTAAGTTTGTGTGACGTTACCCACGTTGGCCGCGCGACTTAAGTGTCGGCCTTTTGCGTCGTGGGTCCCAATTTCGAATACGGGGTCTGACAAGTACACATATTGTTTTTCAATTTGTGTATAAGTCACAGTATGGACCTAATAGGTTGAGCAAGTGGCTGACATCCATTTCTCGTAAAAACAAAATCTGTTACTACATCCCTCCACTCTGTGGAGGCCCATATGATCCTATTAAGATCGAACATGGTCGAAGGTGACGTTATCTATAAATGTAGGTATAGTCGATATTAAGTGTTTGGGGTACAAAGGAAGATAAATGTATTGTGGAAAAGGGTTCATCTTCTTCCTTAACTATTAACAGTCCTCGATTCCTCCAAGAATGTATTTCTTGCGTATTTCTAGGTCATGTCAGCATCCCTCGACATAATCGAATCCCTGCATTAACAATACATAAATCAATAACATTTTGAGCCCAAATTCTTCACGATTTACCGATTTAAACTTCCCACCCCCTCATACTGTATGTGCTTTTTCCAGAACACACAGATCTCTTCCTATCCCCACTACACAGTATTCAGTGACGTCCCGTGGGGGTAGGCAGATTGAGCGTCGCTTAGGCGTGGCAGTTACTCGGAGGGCGGCAAATCGAGGAGAATCATTTAGAATATTTAGAAATAGCTACCTAAACTAAGTAATAACGAAAATATCTTTCCATTAAAAAAATCAGCTCACTGATTCTATCGGGTTCGCGGTATCTAGCTTACTTCCGTTGCCCTTCGACGTCCTTGGTGAACGAAAATGACACGTGCAGATTTGCGAATAATTAGTCTGATATTATGTTAGTAATGTATCCGTACTAGGGAATCCAATCCCGAGCCAAAATTCTGATCCCGGGATTTCGGGATTACAATTTGACAATCCCGGGATCCCGGGACTGGTCCCGGGATTGGGATTTTTTTCCATTGTTAATATAAAATTTTTATATTTACAAATAACATTGATAAAATCGGTAAATCTAGTATAATTTATACTATTTAAGACATTTATTGTTAATATTGTATACGTTAAATCTTGGAAATACACAAGTTTAATGGAGTAAATAATATTATAATATAAATAATAATGTGAATTTAATATGAGATTGCTATTTCTGATAGTAAAGACATAATGAATAGATCAGCGAGATTTAAAATAGTAAAGCAAATAATCATGGCGTACTTATGGCCTTTCCGCTTCATAAATCTAATTAGTCAGCCAAATATGAAACTGCCGTAAAACGTATGATATCATGGTGGAATTACTTTGTTAAAAGTGCGAAGCATTATTGTTTTACCAATCTTTCTCATTTTTAATAATCTATGTGAAAAAATAAAATGAATCGGCAACCTACACATCAAACTTCATTCAAACTCAGTTTATTTCTAATGTAGTTATTTTGTATTAAAAGTATTTTTTCTGTTATAATTTCCATAAAAATTGATAAAAAAATCAATCCCGAAATCCCGGGATTATGTTTATCAATCCCGGGATTCATAGGTATCGAAAATAGCTCGGGATCCCGGGATTGGATTCCCTAATCCGTACAACACATTTCTTAGATATTGGACTCGTGAAAGGATGATACAAATACTGTATAAGAAATGAGGCGACTTTTTGGCGCTGCCTAGGGGCGGCATTTTAACTAGGGACGTTACTGACAGTATTGATATTAATTATAACCCTACAAAAACTATAATGTAACTTTTGTTACTCGTACAAATACGCGTCTTACAAATGCAATAGTAAGTGGTACCTAGCAATAATCATTTGAATTGATAACCCATTTTATAAATTATTATGAATTAATTACTGCCACGTAAACGGTGGATCTCGTGAAAAATATCGTCGATGGTCATTTTTATTTTATAAAAAACCAGATTTGCTAGAAGAATGTTGACATCGCATGTAGAGAAATTCTATATTAATATTATAAACATTATACTTATTAATATTTACAAAAAAAAAAGAAATTAATAAGTATATGCCTATTTTTTATTTATTTGTATTTTGCAAAAAGAAAGTGAGGATATCAAATTCATAAACATTTTTTTTTAATTATTTCTGTCATCGGTTTTATTAAACTACATTTTTTTATTTATTCGAAATGAGTAACTCAAAATTTTACATATTTGACTTTTTGATTTTCATCGATTTTTATTAGACGCTGTCAAAATAAATCGATTGACTGTTTTTTTTTTAACATTATGTTAATATAAAAATAATTTAGCTTGACGAATTTTTGTTAGGATATATTTTTTTTACTCTGGGAAAATCCGGTGTGGCAACTGGCAACATATTATCATTATAATATAAATGGGCAAGACGCCTCAGCAATAATAATTCGTACCAAATTGTTCGTAGTTAGGTCACAACTCGTCATGTCATAAAAAATAAAATAAGCAATTCACACATTCTAATTAATATTTCATAATGAACAAACATACATAATGTTATATTATTACATCATAAGTTATTATTTATTATAATATAATATTATGTGACGTTATCTGATTACCTCTACCAAATTCATCTATTATCCTAGGTCAGTGAACCTATGGCACGCGTGCCGCTAGTGGCACGCGAGATGATTTTGCATGGCACGCGAATGTTTTATTTTGAAGAGAGAAAAAAATACCTATAATATATTTTAAAATATTTTTTTTTTACAAAAAGTTTTACAAATAAATATATGTACGTACTTAAGTAAGTATATTATATAGTATAAAGAGATAATGACGACGTTCACATGGGTATTTTCTTCGATTTTAATACTTTTTTTACCAAACGGAAACGTAGAAATTCATGCATAAAATAACAGATCGCATTGTATAAAAAATACTTTTTAAGAAGAGGCATAGATTGGTCCTTGGGCTTTATGCGTTACACATAATATTATCGCACTAACCACATCAGGTGGCGGAGGAAACCGCGCCGCGAACGTTTTTGATTGATTTACCACTGATTAAATTTTGAGGCCACTGTAGGGAGAGAATGCCTCATCTGATCGGATCAATTCTGGTGTCAATTTGTGCGTAAAGATCCAAACTAAGTAATATAGTAATAGACAATTTCATTACCCATACAAATGGCTATAGTCATTCAAATATAAAAGCCTAGGGATCTCATTAATAATTTAATTAATTAAATGTAATTTAAAATAATAATAATAAAAAATAAAAACATAGATTTAACTATAGTAAGTTTATTTTATAAAGATTTATACTGCCAAACTTTGCGAAAGTCTGACATAATGTATTTGGTAAGGATGGCCGCGTGGCTTAAGCGTTGGCCTATAGTGTCGTGGGTCCCAAGTTCGAATCCTGAGTCTGACAAGTAAGCATATTATTTTTCAATTTGTGTGTCAGTCAGAGTATGGACCTAATAGGTTGAGCAAGTGGCTGACACCAATTTCTCGTAAAAACAAAATCTGTTAATACAAACCTTCACTCTATCAACCCCATATGATCTTATTAGGATCGGATATGGTCTATATAAATAAATAATGAAATTATTATTAAGTATATGCTTTAACTTGCTGTAACTCTGCTTTATAAATTTTATAAGGTAAAGTTACTTCCCTAGTTTATAAATTACAATTATTGTGGAACCGGTGGGCGGTTAGAATTTTTTTACTACTAACAGAGATAGAAAAGTGGGCGGTAGGATTAAAAAGATTGACTACTCCTGTTTTAAACTGATGAAAAATGTAACCGTGCTGTCAATGAAATTATGATTTTTCAATTTCTAACAAGTTTTTTTTCTGAAGATCAATGCATCCATAAATAATAATAACAATCAATTATTATTGACGTCAAATAAAGACAGACTTCTTCCTGGTTTATCTTCATTATCATTATCACCTTGTGTTTAATTATTTTTCTTATAGCATCATTAATAATAAAAATAACAAGTACTTATCATCGCAGCGCCCGATTCAAACATGGCGGGAAAAAAATACGGAGAAAATAGAATAGGTACGATTCTCGGTTTCTTCCCACATTATTAATTTTTTCCTCTCTACTAACTACACGACTTAACAATACATCAAAAAGTTTTGATAGAAAAAGAATAAATGGATGTCTTTCGTTCTTTCATAATAATTACTAATCACGTAAAAGAAGTCAGTCTATTAATTCAACGTTGATTCCGCAGTTACAACAAATTACACACCAACACACAAATATTATTATCAATGGTGTGGGATATTTCCTTCCGTTTTTTAAATATTTTTTCATCGTATCTTACGCTTGTCCTGGAATGCCAATTGAACTCAACGACATTCTCTAAAGCCATCGGAGCTGTGGTCTCCCTTCTTCTTTTCTTCTTCTTCGTGTATAGCCTTAGGCATAAAGCCCATTGACGCAGCGAGTGCGGCGCTCGCGCAAAATTTCTACAAGTGGCGCGTAAATCATCGAAAATACAACGTAATCAAATACGCCAGCGCACACTGGACTTGACGATGCCTTGTGCCCCGCCTGCCGCATGAGTCACCGTTTTTCGCTTCTCGGCGATACGATTTAATGAAAATACAAATAAGTCCATTCATTGAACACGGCTACCAAAATCACGCTGCTCGAGGCGTCGTCGATCGACGGGCGTGAAGCAATTATTTAATAACAGAGAACTCATTGTTTAATTTTATTGCGTGTCCAGTTTATCGCTGGTAGAATAATGTCATCGTGAATATTAATTACAAGCCCCGAAATAATATAATATTTGTATTGCTTTGTTATGAGAGGCGCTGTAATAATAATTATTTTGTGCTGCTTGAGCCGCTTATTACATAGGTGAAGGGTAATGCGCGGGTGGGAGGGGGCCTACTCAGTAGTGAGCGCGTCGAGCGCTTTCTTGGTGGGCTTTATGCCTTATACTTATAATTGGAGCTCCGGGGCTGGGCCCCCTATCTCCTTCATCTTATGTGTGGTATTGGCTATTGTAGGCTTGGACAGGGTACGTGCTTATGTAATTACATACAAAAACACGTATAGGTTTATATACTCGCATATACAAACAATACATTTTCTTCATCCTGGCCGTGATGTAACCCAGATGCAGGTCACATCACTGGTCAGGTGGTTTCCAATGAAGATCTCTGCAGTAACATTGATAGCCCGATTGTCCCCCCCGAGCAGTATTTTATCTTTTATACTTATATCCCTGAGATGAAGTGAAATATGTGTATTTATATTATTTAATACTAGGGAGCAAGGTTCCCTCCGCCCGCACTTGCGTCAGGCGGCGGGGTGCCCTTCATCTTTAATTATCCTCGGGGGAGGGTCGGGTATCAATGTCTCTCCTTGTTGCACTGAAAAATAACAGATTAGTTGCTCGGATGATAGGAAGTCTGTGGTATGTATCTTCTTCGATGCTATTTATCCTTTATAAGTTCCCCACACAGCGGAGTTTTTGGATCGTTATAAATTTAATGATTAAATTTTAATCAACCAAGTTTCACCAGACAGTTCGTAAATAAATAAGCGCGGATATACTCTATCTTCACAGATTGGTCATGCTTTCAGCCAGCAGTAAATGAATCCAGGGTGATGATGATAATGACATGTTTACCCCAGACCCAAATTTGGATCTTCCAGTTTTATATACCTAGAATAATCATACGTTGGCATAAGGATTATACTCTTTATAGTTAAATTGAATCTTATAATATTAATATATAATAAAATACTATTGACGTGTGTATCTGTTATAATAATATTCTTCTTTCGATTATTAGTATTAAATAGATTTAATAAACCATTTCTTTTATTCAACGAATAAGACGCAAGATTTGAGAATGTAACATTCTATATATTGAATATACATAATTTGAAAACATTTCAT
This sequence comes from Rhyacophila brunnea, assembly GCF_057557595.1. Lineage (NCBI taxonomy): Eukaryota > Metazoa > Arthropoda > Insecta > Trichoptera > Rhyacophilidae > Rhyacophila > Rhyacophila brunnea. Next base: position 7,357,257 of record NW_028232816.1, on the reverse strand, counting down.
GCATATACACATTAGAAAAAATCATTTTTTAGGAGAAAAAAACGACCCCCGACGGGACTTGAACGTGTATCTGCTGGATTCGCGCCATTATACTTTTCCAATTAAGCTACGGGTATCTTATTAAATTTAATGGTGGAAAACCCACCACTGACCGGTATCTACCTAATTAAAAGTGATATGATTCCGCGGCCGTTTTAAAATTATGTTTAGCAAATCCGTTTTTATGCTTTTAAATAGTACCTAGTCAAATAATAAATTTAACATTTTACAACTCGATGATGATTTCAATTGTTTTATTTTCTGTTGATGCTCTAAATAGAAATAAAATACTGAGTTCAAACCAATCTCTCAGATTCTTGACCCATGGCATTCTTCCAGGATCTCGCTTATCACAGAAGAGACTATTAATAAATTAAATTTGAATTGATCTTATTAATCACATCAGTAGATTCTAAATATATATCTCAATATTAATGCTATCGACCGAAGGTACTTCATGGAATTTAAATTAAAATTTTAATGGATTTAGATTTCCTAATAGCTCATTGCTACATTATCCCATATAAAACTATTTAGTAGCATGTAAGAATATTTGTTTAGCTAATATAACTAATACATATAACTTTTTATTAACTTTTAATTTCATTAAATTCCTACTACCTATTGACGATTTTATACCTCTTGTAGTATTTATTGATTATTGTTTAATGATCTATTATTAGGGTCTTGACGAAGTGTACACCTATTGATTGTATTATTAGTGATAGGATTTTTTTACAAACACTTTAACTAGCAAGTATTCATAATTTGTTGGTTATATTTTTATTGTGATCCTTGACTTAATAGGTAGGTGATAAAGTTTTTACCTCTTTTATTGTATTTTTTTTTTGTAAGTTGTAAGTTGGAATTAATTGTATTCATTGTCAGTGTGTATTTACCTTTTGGTGAGTGCACATAGTGCCTGAAAGCGCCGAAAGGCGAATCCCGAGTCTCAAAAATCGACTCAAATGGAATAGTACAAAACTTAAATCCATTAGAATATAATATGTCGTTATTATTTTAAAATTTGTTTGTTTGTAAAATTATTATACCTACACAATATTGTCTAGAATTTCATACCATACCTAGTCAATAACAAGGATGGTGTTCCCTTAATTCACTAATTCCAGATCGTGAATCTCAGTCCAGATATTATATTATATGTTTGTTTAGGATACATAATAAAATAATTTACAACTAACGGTATTTGACAAATTAAATAATATCTGTAATGCAACATTACCAGTTAGTATTTTCGCGTATTTTTCTCTCGTTACGTTTTTGTGAAAGTTTTTTAAATTTTCATTTGCGCTGATTTTAGTTTTCCGTTTTAAGGTTTTTGCGGATGTACATTACTAAATAATTACCTAATTGAATAAGTACAATGCTTGTTCGGACATGGAAATAAATATTTGTTATACAATACGTTATTATTATGGAATGTAGTTTTTAGCTAGCTTGGAAAAATACATTTATTACAAATCTAAATACCGAGTCTGTAATAATGTGATAGGTAGCTCGCTGCCAATATTTAAATAATAAATCTAATCACACCCACGGTGGCTGCGCGGCTTAAGGCTATACCTCAGTTGAGGCATGGTCGCGGGTGCAAATGACGCATGCCGACCGAAATATAATTTGTCATACAAATCCAACATGCGTCCATTTAATGTTATGTTTATTGTTCTATTAGTAACAATAATAATATATTCATTGACATGTTTTATTTTTCAAGTAAATGGGTAACGTTTTTAGTCATCTTTACACGACTTAAGAATTAATACCCCCGTCGCCATCACGAAACAAATTGACTCCTCGACGTTCGCTCTCAGACAGCCAACGAGTCCAAAATTTCGTCGCGCCTATACTTGAAAATTATTTGCCGTTTCACTGAAATATCGCTTTAAGCTATTATAACGCCGTGGGTCCCAGGTTCGAACCTGGGTCTGGCAAGTACACAAATTGTTTTTCAATTTGTGTCTATAGGTTGAGCAAGTGGCTGACATCCATTTCTCGTAAAAAAAAAAACAAATATCTGTTAATACAAACCTCTACTCTGTGGAGGCCCATATGATCCTATTAGAATCGGACATGGTCGAAAGAAAATCTAATTGTATCTGTTATTACAGTATAATGTCAATGGTACGTACCGTGTATAATGCGCGAAGTCCATGCGAGACAGTAGGTTGCACGCGTAAGTAGGGTTGCCAACTTTTTCTGTGACAATTCCGGGACAAATAGCTTAAAACTGAACATCAGCATCATTATCAGTCAGTCAATACCTAGTTTTCTTAGGAAATTTGTATGTATGAAAAAATTTAAATAAGTAGGTAGGGGAAATTGGGGACAATTGAAACACTCTGAAAAACTCCTTACATATTTCAAAATTCAATAATTTTAAGTGAGATATTGATGTCATATCTATTCTAGTTTCTGTGTTTATTTTTATAGATTTTTCATGCTTTTTTAAATACTCTGCCCATAGATTGTCATCGTTTTGTTCTTTGTTCAGAGCAGGAAAAACCAATCGAAGATCTGTACATTCATTATAAAAGCCAAACGCTTTGAACAGACTCACGTATCTAAATAGTAGTGGGGGAGGGAACGTACGTTGGAAGAACGTTCAACGGATTTACACGATGTAAATTTTGGAATAGTTTTCTCTAAATTTCCGGGACATATTATCATTCATCGGGGACAGCGATTCCAATTCCGGGACGATTCCGGCCAATCCGGGGCGGTTAGCAACCCTACGCGTAAGACCCGTTTCACACGGGATACCTGTGTGGCGCCACCGGCGTGGCGAGACATAACTGAATACTCAACAAAAATACAATATTTTCTAACACTACAGAGCAAACAGAAACACCAAGGCAGACAAGGCGCGCGGATAGTTCAGTTTGCATTAACTTTGGTTAGGAGGCAACGTCATCCAGCCAGTGTTGCCATCTTTTTCTATGCTGATTATAGTAAAAAGGCGTAAAAATTATAGTATTTCTAAAAAATATATAGTACAGGAACATTTTTCGTCTTGAATCCTTTAAAATTATAGTATTTTGGTATATTTGGCGTAAAATTATAGTATTTTACATTTTTCGCAGAATTAAAATTATAGTATTGTACTATAATTATAGTACGGTTGGCATCACTGCATCCAGCCCAGAGTTCTATCATTTTTTTTTCGCCCAGAGATTATTCGCTGTTGGTTTTCGGAAAAAATGCCATCGATTTACTTTCAGAGATAACGAAAAACAAGAGTTAGCATAAACGTTTATTTTAAAAAATCATAATGCTATTTATTTAGTAATATTAATTACCAGTTCCATTGACTTCGTTAACCTTTTTTAATCTTTGATAAATAATTGGAAAATATTGTACCTCCAATAAAGTTTATTAAATTATTAGCAAGTGCAAGTACGTTAAAACTAAAATTTCGAGAGATCCTGACGTCGGCTCTGAATCAAAGTAAGTATTATAATATATGTAGAGGTACCTGCTTTGATTCAAGCCACAAAAGCCAATGGCCAAAAATTAAACGCAATTATAAGCATTTCAGTTGAATGAATAATGACTTAATTCGTAGTAATTAGGTTGGATACGAGTAGCTCAGTGATACAATATAAATCCGATAGATGGATGCAGATTCAATTACTGCCAGGCGTCGTTTTTTTAAATATATAAATGAGAATATTGTAATTTCATGTTTATCGTCTGAAGGAACAACATTTAACTGCGGCATCTGTTCGTATTTTTCATTACCAAACATCGCACGAATTCTGCCTCCGTCCTGTTGACTCTAAAGTATAAAGCCAATAAAATGATTCACAGGCTGAAGGCTGTTTTGCAGTATCATATCACCTTACCGCTCCCATGGCTTCCAGCGTCTACTTTAAATCTTTAAATCTCTAACCACCCCGCCGAGAAGTGTTTCACCGCAGTTTGATCTTTCCAATACGTATTCAGTCGAACGGCATCTGTACTAGAATAGTCAACTCGACCTAACCAGTGTCAGCATCTATCTCACTAGCACTGGCACTGGGTTACCATATTAGGAATATGTACGCAATGCAGAGTGGGGAGTCAGCAGAGTAACTATCTGGTATAAGCTTCTTCAACTTTAAATATTAATTAAACATTTAAACCATATAATGCCAACATAGATTAAATTTAATATAATATATTAAAGTACTTGTCAAACAAGTCGAAACATTCTTATTGTAATACGAGGGTGGGTCAATAATTCCTTAGAAAAAAGCATTAAAACAGTTTTTATTTTTGTATTTTTTTTTTATTTCTCAACATAATCTCCTTGGAGCTCAATACACTTGGTTAGACGTTTCTCAATTTTTTTTAAACCGTCAGAAAAATAAGTTTTCTGAAGGTCCTCAAAATAAGCATTTGTCCGATCGATGACTTCTTCATTTGAAAAAAAACGTTGTCCACTTAGCCATTTTTTTAAGTTTGGGAAAAGGAAAAAGTCACTGGGGGCTAAATCTGGCGAATACGGTGGGTGGTCGACCAATTCGAACTTCAATTCTTCAATTTTAGCCATTGATCGTAAACATGTGTGAACACGGGCATTGTCCTGATGAAAGAGGATTTTTTTCCTATTTAAATGAGGCCGTTTTTCTTCAATTTTGTTTTTTAGCTGGTCCAATAAAGATGCATAATAATCCCCTGTTATTGTTTTTCCTTTTTCCAAATAGTCAACGAAAATAATTCCACGTGCATCCCAAAATACAGTAGCCATAACCTTACCAGCTGATTTTACGGTTTTCGCCTTCTTTGGACATGGTTCGCCTTTCGCAATCCACTGCTTTGACTGTTCTTTCGTCTCGGGAGTATAGTGGTGTATCCATGTTTCATCTACAGTCACAAAGCGACGAAAAAATTCATCCGGGTTGCGTTGCATGAGCGACAACAGGGCTTTAGAGGCCACCACCCTATTGCGTTTATTGTCGACTGTGAGCAAACGCGGCACTTATCTTGCAGAAATTTTTTTCATGCCCAATTTGTCATGTAAAATAGAAATGACGCTACCTTTTGAGATCCCTGTAACCGCAATTATCTCACTCAACTTTAATCTTCGGTCACTTAACACCATATCGTGGATTTTATTGATCATTTCTGGTGTAGTCACCTCTACAGGACGTCCTGAGCGTGGTTCATCCTTTGTTGATGTACGACCACGTTTAAATTCATTTAACCAGTTATAAATAGTTGCAAGTGAAGGAGCAGATATGCCGTGAACTAAATCCAACTCATTTTTATTTCCTTTGATGTTAACCCTTTTATATTAAAATGTTTAATAACAGCTCTAAACTCAATTTTCTCCATTTTCCATTTTTCCATTTTCCACAAGCAAATTTTTTTTTAAATGTACGAGAAACACACAACAACCCGACCAATCTGATTGAAACTTCGCAGCATACTGAATCGGTAGTGCCGCTGCATGAAAACAAACCGCTTACAGTACTACTCGCGCCACCTGTCGGCTTTTCTAAGGACTTATTGACCCACCCTCGTAGTACACAATCACATTGTGGCAACTCCAAATTATATTGAAAACATAATAATATGCAACTTTGTCATTAGCTCCAACTATATACATATCTAAGATTTATTTAAAAATTGATGAAGACATACTATAAATTACTCGGGTAACTTTGTTATGTGTGGTGGGGCATGCTAGTCTCTTCATAAAGATTAACAAGATATGTGCTAATACCTTTTAGAACTCACGTGTGTGTGGAGTCCTTCATTCGGGTAGGTACTTCGATGTATTGGTGAGTTACAGACAATATTATAACGGGCACAAGTATAGAATTGATAACACAGATATTTATTTTATAATTCCGCGCAGAACTATGTTTTATTACACTAAAGCATGGGCAAGCATGGGTCTTATTAGAATTACATTTAAAGAGGTCTTAGATTAAGCACTACAATGACGTTATTTTTTTGGGCTGATTTAATTAGGTACCTTGTGGTATTCACTATGTATTAGGTTACACGGATCACTTGTTATTTCTTTCGCTCTTGCGTGGTAGGGGTTAAACGATTATTTATTAACACGGGGACACTACAAGGGATATACTGATTTGAAAAATCGAGACGGGTGAGTTTACTTTTTTCTAGCCGGCCCCCTCCGCGAAGACAAAAGGGGCGCGTAAGACGTGTCTCCTGGCTTCGCGGGCGAAATCGTACTACAGAATTCTTTTCAACATGTCTACCCCCTCGTAAGATGCGGGAAGAGGGGTAGACATTTAAACTTTTTAGAAATCTAACGGTAATATTTTGTATATGCTGAAGGGCAATAAATACCCTCGGATTCATGTAATTTCGTTTGTGACCGTCGGTCTTCGAAATTCGCCCCTCGCAAGATCGTTTGCGAGATGTTATTTATTTTATAATATTTATCGGGGATATGTTTATGTTGTTTTTTAATTTGTGATGCGGTATTAAAGGCATTTTTATACGGAAGGGTACATTTGGTGATGATACATATTATTAATATATAATTTAAATCGTAATTTTAATCGTAATTAAAAAGTAATATGGTCAATATAATTAAGTAGGTGTGTAAAATATGTCCATTCAGAGCGGAATGCAGAAACATTTATCATAACTAAAATTTCCTTTGCAGAAAACACTATGCAGAAACACTGTCCTTAGTTAAGATCATTTTTATTGAAAATAATACCATATTTAAAAATTCTCGTTAGGTAAATTAGGTAAATTATTTTATAATCGTTAAACGATGACAAAAATATGACAACTGCATTTTATAAATGCAATAACTATAAATACATATTAATATTTAATTATAATACTCTTATGTTTCCGTTATAAGTCATTATACGTGATTCCACAGGCACCACAAGATTTTTTTTTAACATGGTAACACAAGCATCAAGTGTCATTCTTCATCTGGTATTTTGTATTTCTGCGGGCTGGCGTATAAAAATAAAATAATATTCTGCAAGTACATGCCAAACGAATTAACACTATCAATATCCATATTGAGATACATTGTCAAATGAATTTGAGTGTATGGACTGTGTTATAGACATGCGAATTTATTTTGACAGCAGCTGTCAGTGGTAAATGGTAATACAGAAGGGGGCGTGTTCATAACAAAAGTAGTCTATGGTTAAGGATTCCTTAACTCTATACTCAGGATTGTCTATAGTTAAGTCATCCTTTTCGGCGACTTATCCTTAGGAACGAAATCTTAGATTGTGCATTCCGCTCTATGATGATAATTTGCTTATACCTACCACGTGTTTATCATAGATTATTCTCTGGGAATTTTCTATCTCCGATTTAGTGACATTCCCTGTCTACATTCCCTCGCAACAATATATTAGCATCGTCTACCTAATCTTCAAGGATCGCTTGGAAAGACTGGAAAGAGAGTGAATGTAGGTACTTGAAGAGTATCATTAGGTATCCACTAATGATAGTTATCAAGTAATATTACCTACAATTATTTATTCATTTATCGCAAATTGATAAAAGCTTATCTGCTTGAATTAAATTAAATAATACCAGTGTTACTAAATGTGTCACGTTTTATTTCCAAAGTTGTATCAGTCCACTTCTATGCATTTTGAATGACTCGTCGGTATAATGATTTGGACATTGCATTTCTGCATTCTTTTTTATTTAATTTTAGACAGCCACCAAAATATATAAGTATTTCAAAATAATATTTTATTATCCTGGTCAGATACATTTTTAAATTATTAATATATATAAAAAAAAATACTGTCTCTATAAATTTAACAACGAAAAAATCTGGTCCATAATGTGCAAGAACATCTCAATCTAATTTATGACTATTTTGTTCTATATCAAAGAATTATTTGAAAATTCCGTGGGAAAACCGGTTGGCTTAAAAATTCTGATTACAGCATATAAATTATTTGGCATGATTTTTGTTTGACTTCAATAATAATAATTATTATGTTACACAACTGTCTTTAAAAGAACTAAAATGATTGACTGTATTATTAACTCAGTTGGAAGATTATTGTGTTTTTTAATTAACATTTTTTTTAAAACTGAGGAAAAAATTCATTATACAATGTTATGCAAAAGTAAAGTATAAATTATCAATATCTTAACTTGTATTTTCCTTTACCATCCGCCATGTCTCAACACCCGTTATGCTGTGGGTACCGTGTCCTAACATTCAGAGTTTACCAAGACCAATATTATTTCCTAAGATCTTATTTGTCGCGCACTAGAGAATAGGACAGGGATGGAAAATAGGATTTGATCGGCGTGCCAACATAAGTCGATTTTTTTTAATTCGTGTTGCGTGCTATGCCTTTTTAAGTGTACACATGATAATAATTATTATAATCTAAATCATATTTATTGAATAGGTACAAACAAAAAAAACAATTGGGTACATTGGTAACTATATTATCGATTGAATATATTATAAAAAAATGATACACATACAATAAATGAAAATAAGGAAATATAAAAACATTTAATAGCGGACTAATTATTTTTGTTGGAGGTTTTTTGTTTCATGTTGTTTGCGAGACTTTTATGTCGTTCGTTGATTGCAAATTAATGCATGCTGCTGAATCTTCCTTTGTCAAGGTATTTCTAGTCTTTGAATGTACATGATTCAATATAGAACCAACATCAACTTACTGTTCAGTGTTGTCACAACATCCATCAACATGATTTCGCTTTGATTTTATATATTTCCGCTATAAACGTTTTGTATATTAAATAATTACAAGATAAAAAGAACTTTTTATATACAACGTTTTTAAATTTTCTGTTGAATCATATAAACTTGACTTAACTAGCTTAAACGATCAAAAAAAATGAACTTGATAGAAATACTGAATAATGAAATGTCATTTCATATTGATTTCCATAGTGACGCACGTATATATTATTTAATAATTTAGTTGCTAGGACCCCTAGCAACCAATAATGGTATCGAAATAACTTTTCATACAAAACAGAATTAACTGAAAATGAATTTAATTCTACTTAAAAATGGCTAAACGTATTAAAAAAATGGATTGGCATCGTGTTCTGATATATTATTCTAAAAGTTTCAAATGTCTAGCTAGTCGGGAAGTTAGTTAAAAATCGATTGCAAGATTTGTACTAGATAAACAACCACCGGACAAATAAGAATATGACCTAATAAAAACGTTGTAAATAAAAATAAAAGTAATTATTTTTTGGCGTGCCATCGAAAACTTTAACCGTGCCAAGTTGGGCACGCGTACCACGTATTTGCCATCGCTGGTATAGGACATAGGTGATTCCAATTCCGATTTATCTGTGAATATCAAGACTTAATGAGACGAATCCTTCTCGTCTATCATAAAAGGCCACAAACTTGTTGAAATATATTTTTCCCTCGTAGATATCAAGTCCCATACGGCAAAAATGGCTGACCGGTTCAATTAAGGGTCGGACTTACTTAAGAAGTTTTTTCTTTTTTTAATGGTTTTTTAATTACCACCTTTAAAATGCCCGTTAATTACATCGATCGGCCGCCTGGTCATTACGCGCCAGGTGCGTATTCAGCGTCGAAAGTATTAATCTGCAAATCGTCTAACTGCATTTGGGAAAATTGTACAGGAAGGAAATTGAAAAAACTTAATAAATTAACTATCGAGCGGAATTTAACAATTCCAAAAATACAAAGAGATTTTTTTTTCAAATAACCTACACTATGAATTCGGATTAATCTATTTTAGCTTCCCTTTTATATAAAGAAAATTTATATAAAGGTTGTTCCATTTACGATATTGACAGATAGAAGGTTCGAAGAAGGGACAATCGCTTGACAAATCTAGCATCCAGTGGTACTCAAGATGTACAAAACGTCCTAAACGTAGACCGAGAGGCCACTGGATCGATGAAATGGTTAAGTTCTGCGGAAGTACTTGGCAACGCAACGCACAGGACCGAGAGAATTCGTATCAGCTTGGTGTTGCCTTCATCGAGCAGTGGATAGATTCAGGCTGATGATGATGATGATATAATATTATGAACTTAAGTAATATTATTAATCCTCAAATTAAATTAACAAATTAAGTATTGCCTGTATTCATTGTCATTACTTAGTATGACTAGCGTCAAGTAATTACACGTGCTCTATCGAAATACGTGAGACCTGCCAATTTTGAATGCAATCACAGTTGGGTATGCCGAAATATTTGATATGACGTGTCTTATCTGGTATATATTGCTTATTCAGTACGCACTGCTAGTGCAATTCAATACTATTGTGATTGAATTAATTGACGCCAGGGCCGAGTTGCCAATTTATTTTTTGCCAGATCTAGCATTTTTAACAGGCTTGCCAAATAAACACATGGCTTATTAGTCCAGTATAGTTTATACACGTGATGGTTTACCGACGTAGGGAACCAGTGAAGTCCCGTAGGGGTAGGCAGGTTGAGTGTCGCTTGGGGGCGCCACTTATTCGAAGGGCGGCAAATAGAAAATAATCATTAGGTATATGTAGAAACACCTACCTAAACTTAGTAACAACTAAAATATTTTTCACTTAAAAATTCAGCTCACTGATTGGAAACAAAATGTATTAATAAACATAAAAGATTTAACAGGACTGCAATTTCTTTCGGGTTCGTGATGTCTAGTTTACTTCCGTTGTCCTTGGACGTCACGTCTTTGATCGCCAGCAATGACACGCGCAGATTTGCGAATTATTTCACTCGCGAGTTTTGGAAGTTACCAGGTGATTTTTTTTAAATGCATCTGAAACCGTGGCCTCGCGATGTTGTATATTAAAGCAGAGATGACATTTACTTAAATAAAATTAAATTTAGTGGTAATTATATTTTGTTAGTAATGTATGTATACAACAGATTTCTTAGATATTTCAGTCATGAAAGGATTATATAAAATAATCTATAAAAATGAGGCGGCATTTTGGCCCTGCCTAGGGGCGGCATTTTGTCTAGGGACGTCACTGTAGGGAACTGAAATTTGACATGAATGTAGGCAGCGATCTGAGTGGCGTGAGGCCTTTTATGTGGCGGTTTAGGTCCTCATTTCGATGTTTATGAGAGTTTGCATGGTTGAGCTTATAATTACATGCGCTCGAAATGGAAAAGTTTACGAACTGGAGCGCTCGACATTTTTTTGAAGATATTAACATTATTATCAAATTATGTGTATTTAAAAAAAAGTGTGTTTGATTTTTGTTATACGGCCTATCTGCTCAGATGGTCAAATTATTTTTTTAACGAGACGGGGCGATAATTTTACCGATTTCACTAACCGGAACGGTGCTCCGCTGCATTTCGAGTCCTGAATTACCCTATAGCCTTTACAATCGGTATATCAAATTAAAGATACATACATAATAAATCGAACTTCATACAATGAATAGATTACTGCTGAATTAGCAAAATAAATAGTTTTTCAAACAAAATATAATTTTCTACCGTACATAATTTAACTCATTGCTATTTTTTGTTTAATTACAATTATTGGTTGAAGACATATCAATAATTAAAATAATTGAAATACAATAAATTATATTCATAAACTTTTTTCTGTCGTGTCCGTAGAGGACAAATTTTCCAGGTCACGCCTTCCACGTCATCGATGGTGCAGGTGGATCCATCGAGACCATGGCACGTTTTCTTAGAGCCACGAGATCGTCGAAGTATCCACTTCATCATATTATCCTTGGCTCTAATTACGTTACTCCTAAATAAATGGCATAATACTTCATCTATTTAATTTAATAAAGATCAGGATCGGTTTTAACTACTTAAATGGACATTGACAACTGTTTAAAAATACACCATTTGCAAGGGCTCGAAATGGACCGGAACGCACCGGAGCGCCGTTCTGGTTCATGAAATCGGTAATATTATCGCTCCGTCTCGTCGAAAAAATAATTTGACCGTCTAGCTAGATATGTCATAATATAACAAAAAATCTAACACACTTATTTTTTTTATAAAATACACATAAAATTTGATAACTATGTTAATATTTTTAGAAAATTTTCGAGCGCTGCATTTGCAAATATCACTCTACGGTAGAGCTTGAGAAATAATGAATACAATTGATTCTCGTTTCTAGATAATTCTTGTGTAGGTATCTATACATAAATTCAAAAATTAAAAATAAACAGGAATGAAAACTTTAAAAAAAATTAAGGTGACTTAGTTAGATCTATGCGGATTTTTTTGTGTGGTATTCGACGTGAGAAAAATAAATAATAATAAATATATCCCTTGCGTAACCTTTAAATAAAAATATCTCGAGAATCTCGAGAATCTCTAGAAATCAATAAAGCAATCTCGAATTCTCGAAGATGAATTAATTCCCGTACTCTCGAATTTGCGAATCTCGAAAATTGAAAAGAGTCGAAAATGAAACGCTGCAGTGATGTGTTATATTAGACAATTAATCCAATAAAATATTGTCAACAATATGTAAATCTCAATGCGGTCCTGATTAAAAGGGTAAAAAAAGACATTCGTATGCAGAATGCACAATTTATATAAATTGCCTGATTGTATGTATCATAAGTAAACTATGCATACCTACTTCTTAAATAAGCTAAATTTATATGTAGGTGTGGATAATATCTTGATAATCATAATGTTTTTCTTTTCAGGAGTCGTTGTGGTGACAGCGTGGCATGCGGTGCTCGAGGGAGGGGAGGGATGCAGGGATGGGCAGGGGCGGGGGTAGGTGCAGGAGAGGAGAGGCCCCCTACTCTTACCAGGTAATTAACTATATAGGTATTTAATGAGACCGTTTTCAGATTTATCTAAGCCGGCTCTCAAATCAAAACTCGTCAGTGTGCCGAACAAACCTTCCGATAACTGAGATCCAGTGTTGCTTGTGAAGACCGCACACATCTACCTAGCGACAGTCGCGCGTAGCCTTCAAAACGTATAGATATGTGAATGCGGTGATCGGCGAGCCGGTATAGGAATGACCAATTCGTAGGTGTTTTGTATGTGACTTCGACTCGAAGGATGCAACTTGTCGATTGCAACAGCCAGATGTTTTTTTTCAAACGAAACAGTCGCGTTCAACCAATCTGCGGAACTCCATTTGGCAACGTGTGTTTTGTTGTTTGTGTTGAATAACGATGACGTCATATCCACGTATTCGACACGTTTTAGGCGGACGAGTTTTGATGTGAGAGCCGGCTAAATACTGTATTCGACTGGGAAAAAGGCATGTGGGCCTTTTAACCTGTCAGTACCCTCCTTGGGCGCCAACACACCCAAAACGGCTGGTTTGTCATATTGAAAGTATTGTTAACTACCCAATTGAACTTGATATAGGCGGTTTTAGAATTCCATTACGATGGACTTGGAACGAAGTCGATGAAACATAATATATATCGGGTTATAAGTAAACCGTTCAAGCACAAAAAAATGTTTTAAAATTCGTGTTTTTTTTTGTTAAAAAAACATGTTTATGAAAGAATTTCAATATTGACACAAACTCATCCAGTAGGTACACTACCTACATCAATAAAAAACATGGCCCCCATATCCCGAAGTGGACCCAGGCTATAATGTTTGGCGGCCCCCCCCACCTTTCTCTAAGGTTAAAGGCAGTGTTACGCTCTATACTAATACTTTCCAAAATGATATACGAGGTAAAATGAGGGTTAGATAGTTAGCGATTTTATTGATTTTTTTAAAACATATTATGTGCTCAAAAGTAGATACTTACATACTTGAATTATGGAGTTGTTCAATAAAAAGTTGCATCGCACAATCACGTATTTTAAAATGCAATAAAATAATCGGACTTTGTCTTTGCTATTGTCGAATCAGGCACCCAGAGAAGACGCCACTTTACATGACCCCCCAAGCAATTTTTTAATAGATAGGTATGATGTAATATTTTTCACAAACCAATTATTTGCCTTCGCGGGAACTGTTTACACCTTACATTGCAATCGTTTATATACTTACAATTATGATTATAAATCATAATTTATTTATGTTATTAAGTGTGGGATATTTCAGTGAAGGAAAGGAAAGATACCCACCCTGATCCATTTGAAATTTTTAAATACCTATCAAATTACTAATCTTTCAATTTTATAAATTCATTATAAACCCATCACGTGTATAACGTTCTGATTCCTGAAATTTCACAATTCAGGCTCTGTGTGTAGGTATATAAAAATATACTAAGTAAGTAAGTAGGTACTTAATATTATATTATGAAATATTTTTTGTACATAAGTAATTTAATTTGAAGCATTAATAAAATCGAAATGAATTTTTACCTATCAATGTCCTCATCTAGTAAGTAGTTTATAATATTATTATAATTATGTGTAAAATTAATAATTTAGTTATATTATATTTAATTGCCGTTTTAGTTATAAACTTTGCCGCTAGATGACACGTCTTGTAAGTCGCACGCAACACCATAACTGCATTGTATAAATACTTTGGGCGTTGCCACTATCGGTACTCTGGTTTCCTTTCAATACGTATAAATCTTTCGCCTTTTACTAAAGATTTCCGTGGAAGGGAGCACTCAAATGAGTCTATGACCAATTTTTCGAACCCTGCTTGCAGGGACCTTTAATCTGTATTTACAACGAGAATCTACAACCAATGCCGCATACAAAGAATGACGTAATGTAATTATATAAAAATGTTTTTTAAAATAGATATTAAAACTATAAATTAGTCAAATATCTAAACGGTGAAAATTGAAAACTTAATAAACTAAATTTTAATAACAAAAATAAACTAACTATAAAAATAATGTAAGTAATAATAACGTAACCTATGTGACAAATTTACATTTTTTTTACAATTGTAAGTTTATCTTTGACTTAAAAAATCTTTTTTTAATTACTTATATGAAATCTTATTTAGGTATGGTCCCCATATTTAAGCTCGATTTGATTTCAAGTCATACACATTACACATTTATAATATTTAATATAAGTACATCATTTATATTAGAAATTGTAAATTATCAAAAAAAATCTCAAATTGCAAGCTTCGTATTTACGCTTGATTTCAAGTTAGGATTTCAAATTATACACATTTATATTTTTTATAAAAATCGATGTTTTTTTAAAATTGATATAAAAATATTAAAACTATAAATTAGTCAAAAATCTAAACGGTGAAAATTTGAAAACTTAATAAACTAAATTTTAATAATAAATATAACCATAAAAATAATCTAATAATAACGTAACCTATGCAATATGTACCAAATATGTGACAAATTCACATTTTTTTTTATAATTGTAAGTTTGTGAGACTTAAAAAAATATTTTTAATGTTTTCAGATACATATTTATTAATTAATACTAATACTAATAATAGTGTTTTCCGCTATGTTCTCTGTTGGCACCCCCTTAATAAAGGATAACATTTTGAACAAGTATTTTTTGTATTGAAGCACCTAATAGAAATCCAGTAGAAAAATCAACTTCAAAATCGGTGTTAGTAACAAAAGTAACTTATTCCAATACAAAAAGCTTGTATTATTCATAAAACCATCAGTTTTTTCCATATCCATTGTTATGATAAATACACTGAGACAAAAATTATATTTAACATTGTGAAATTACTCTTTCTAAGCAAGTTTCTTTCTAGAAATTTTTGTTTTTTTATTATTCGCTCCTAGACGGATAATATCGACCTGTACAAACAGTACACTTTATAATATAATATAGTGGAGGTTCTATTAATAGCGTTTTGGCGAGTTTATGATTAGGTACCTAATCACAAAGTTTGGTGAATATGCATGGGTAAGGTGACCATTTATTTTTTTCCCATATCATATTAGATTAGGTACCTATTTTATTTATTTATTTGAAGAGTATCGGTATGTTTGAGTAGGCGCATAAAACGCATGATGAGTTCCCACATATTTTTCATAGTACATAATATTATTTATTAATGAAAAGTACATACAGGTATATGAATACATGAAAAATTATCTGGTGTTATATTTTTCCGAAGAACAAAATTCTTGGCAGGATTTTTTCGAATTTACTTTTATAATGAACATTGCTTTAAGGGGACGCTCTACAGAATTGCCCTTGAGAATTGAAAATATGATTTTTTTACATGTGGTCCGGAATTGTTGCTCTACTGGTAATATGCAAAGGTCGCCGACAATGCTTTGGTCTAAAGTAATAATAATGATCTCTTATTTAATTTAAATCATAACACTGTCAAAGTGTATAAAATATGGGGTGACCAAAAAATGATATCTTCTAATATACTTACGTAAATGTTACTAAATTCAATTTGTTAATCAGGTGTTTGGTGGAAAACATTGCAACCAATATGATGGATAGCCACGATATAAACTTAATAATAATATATTAATAACGTTTTAACCTTAAATTGAGTACCTTGGTATCAAAGTGGGACATACGCCACCTCCCACTAAATTCATGTTTTAATTGATTATGATAGTGAAAGTGATGCTCTTTTCAAAAAATCTACTAAAAGTATCAAAAACGGTAGTTTTCATAGAGATTTTTGAGTTTAAAGTTGGTATGTTATATGAAAAACGGTCACTTTTCACACATGTTTGTCAGTCTCCTGTAAAATTTTGTAAATGGCTTATGTCCCACTTTGATACCAAGGTACTCAATTGTCCGAGAGCTAAACATACGAAGGATGTTGAAATACATATCTACCTACATTTTTATTTCATGTGCTATCCAAAAAACATTATTAATGAATAGTATTTATTTTGAATATATAAGACCTATTACATAACTATTAAAAAAAAATAGGTACATATTGTTTAATTCTAATGCATATTTAAAAAATATTAATATAGTGATGTCTGTTTATTATAAAAGAAAGTGACTTTTTATTAAAAGAAATGAAAATATAATTAATTATATTTTCATTTCTTTTAAAATGGAATTCTACCAAGTAAATGCTAACTCAATTAATGACTTTTTATTACTTACCCGATTAGTTTAATTAATTTAGTCTGACACTTTTACAAAGAAGTAACGCAACTTTACTTTTAGTTGGTAGGTACAATAATTATTAATTAATAAAAGCCAATGCAAGAAATAATTTATACTCATAAAAAATGATTATTAACGTGGTCACCCATAGATTTTTTTTTTCAAAGCTAGCGATCGCAGAGAACAAGACAAAAAAAACTGCCGACTTTATCGAATCAATCACCCAGGGCTGTCAAAGACGTCTTACTTGTTTTTATGATAAATTGTTTTTAATTGTGTGCAATTTGGCGGGAAAATATAATATATACAGTTGCTTACCATTCGGTTATCCCATGAGCTGGGTTTTGTTTACTCTTCTGCTGACATACTACAGTTTTATCCGATATTATAAAAGTCACACAGTACAACAGTGTTTAAATCTAATATGTAATTGCACCGGTTTAATTAAAAACTATAACGAAATTAAAATTTTAATGATTTACAGATTTTCCTATGTTATATCAACTTAATAGCAATTTTAATGAGACCAGATACATATTACGATATATCCAAAATACACATCATCAGATAATATGTGAAATATTTTGATAAGCAAAAAAATAAGAACAATACAAAAATAACATAACATAATCAGCTAGTCTTTTCATAATTATTTTAGATGAATGTTGTATGCCGTTTGACGCTTGGAAGTATGTAATTATTCCATCTGTACAGTAAGCTATTTTTAACTTTAAATTTTTTGACAGCCCTGTATTCCGTCGGCCGGCACCAGGCTACGTCGCATATGTTATGTTTGGAGGTAATAATAATAAAAGTAATAATGATATTCATTCGACCGAGAATTGTAAATAATAATTATTGCGTTCCTTAAAATAAATCCCCGATGGTTAGAGGTTTTTGAGGTTAGACTGAATTAAAATGACGTCCTTTCAACGCTGAGATTAGTCTCTGAATGAACTATGAATGACCTTGTTCCTGTTCAGCTCAGTCTTAAGGACATCTACTTTCAACTGTGTTTTCTCACTCGTCCACAGCGTATTCATAAGAGAGAAGATCCTTTCTACTAATGCATTAAAAATATATTCAATAATAATTTAGGTACTTAAGTATATGAAAATTTTTGTGATTCAAATTATTGGCGCGAACGTGTTTGAATAATTCCACCCGACGACTTTCGGTTGAAATATTCCCAGTGTTCCATTCAGACACTGTTTGCGGTGTCATGTAGTTAGAAATAAGTGAATACTCGTCAAATATTTCTGTATCTTGGTCACAAGTTTCTTTCTTTTCGAAACGAGACATTTTGGCGTCCGGAAGCTTTGTTGGGGGACACCGGAACACGCTGCCTGAAAACGGAACGTCCGGTCAATGTATGGGACATAATAGGTAGCTACATACCTACTTATGTATTCATTTCAAATAAAAAATATCTGGGGAGAAAAAAATAGATACTTACCTAAGTACGTACTTACCCACAACTTTATTAGTTTGATTTTTTTCAATTTTTCGACAGTAGGTATTTACTAATATTATATTTTAAGTATAAAAATATTCCGGGTTATGTACCTACCTACCTACCAACTTTTGAAAGGGAAAAAAATATTAGAGTGAAAAAAGTTTATTTTTGTTTTAAAAAATTATCGCTAGATGGCACTGTTGTCGATATATTTAAATTCACACACGTAACGCTGACACCAAACCATAAAAACCACAGCAATCGCATTTACAAGCATACTTACCTGGCGTAGGGGACACCGTGATCATAAAGGCGGTTCCCCCAGGGCGAGGCTGTTCCATTGCACTTCGGTTGGGCTGACCCTTGCGATTATCCCTAATGCGGATAACTCGGGCGCGTAATTTTTGGTAGTCGGGACTGCGTACGCGCTGTCCCGGATTTAAACTAACTTTACTTCGTTGACAATAATATTATAATATAATAATTGTCGCTTGGGCAGACAATGAGTATAGAAGAGAAAACAGACACTTCCGAGTCCGACAAATTCTATAATTTTCATTTTAAACCTAAGTAAAGGTCTTTATTCAGTGTTATCATCTTTTTCTTTGCTGATTATAGTACAAAGGCATAAAAATTATAGTATTTCTGGAACAGGAACATTTTTCGTCTTGAATCCTTTAAAAATATAGTATTTTGGTATATTTGGCGTAAATAGTATTTTACATTTTTCGCAGAATTAAAATTATAGTATATTGTACTATAATTATAGTACAGTTGGCATCACTGTCTTTATTAGCCCTTTTTTATGTTTGTCAATTTTCTTGTAACGTATGTATGACAAAATTTTGGTACTTTTTGCCGATAAACAAAATTATAGTATTTTGATTTTGTGCGTACTGCCCAGTGCCCATGGCACAGGGCACAGACATAGCTCTGGCCCGGTGTGAGAGTCGCCAGCAGTGATGCCAGCCGTACTATAATTATAGTACAATACTATAGTTTTGATTTCGCGAAAAATGTAAAATACTATAATTTTATGCCAAATATACCATAATACTATAATTTTAAAGAATTCAGGACAAAAAATGTTCCTGTACTATATATTTTTCAGAATTACTATAATTTTTACGCCTTTGTACTATAATCAGCATAGAAAAATATGGCAACACTGGTCGCCAGATAAGTGAGAAACGCACATTAAAAATTTGCTCTAATTGTAAAAAAAAAATACTTCACTAATAAATATTAAGGTTTTCAAATAATATATGGTAATGCGATACGATTTTAGATTATTAATTGTGTGTCGATACTCGACAACTCCATAATTCAAGTAAGTAGACGTTTTCAAAAATACAAAGAAATCGCTAAATTACACTTAAAACCCATAATTTTACCTCAAACACCATTTGGAAAATGCTTATATAGCGTCACATTGCCGTTAACCTTAGCGATAGGTAGGGGGCCCCGCCAAGTTTCTAGCCTGGGGGGCCGTTTCAGGATGTGGGGGCCATTGTACTACCTATACCATTTTATTATCGTATATAGTACGCGGACGAAAATTATAGTACGATTGGCAACACTGCTTTGACACTCTTTTCAGTGTTTACAACTGTAGGTAGGTACTATAATTTTACGCGATAATGCAAAAATACCTACTATAATTTTGGAGAATTCAATACGAAAAATGTTCATTTATTTACTGGTTTTTCAGAAAAAAAAATTTTACACCTTTGTACTAATTGGCATTGAAAAATGGCTGCTACACATTAATGTAACTAGATTAGTTTTATTACATCAAATTTAATATAAGGTGAATACTCCCCACCTACCAAATCCATCTAGCGGAAAAATACAAAGCTTGCATTTAGAGACAATTTTTGATAATTCACATTTTCAAATGTTTTACTTAATAAATACGTACTTATACCAAATCATTAAAAAGAAAAATATTTTTATTTGAAGTCAAAGATAAACTTACGATATTTAAAAAATATTACGTCGCATCTTAGTTATGGTCATGCTTATTATTAAAATTTAGTTTATTAAATTTTATCTAAATTTAGTGAATAAAAATATTTTTGACTTATTCATAGATTTTTATACTAACTTAAGTACTTATTTAAAAAAAAACCATTTAGTTTAGTGATGTGTATAACTTAAAATCCTTTGTATTTATTTCTAATCAAACTTTATTAGGGCCACACGATTTAAACGTAAACGATTTCATGTTATATGCTAAACTTTAATAATAATCATGACTATTATTCTATTCATTCTATATAGCATTCTATGCTTATCGACCGCTAAAGTGATAAAGTGATAAATATTATCAAACTTAGGGTAGGTTTGTATCAAAATATCGCACTTATTGCAACAATAAAAACCAGCTTCGTGTAATTGTTACAATAAGTGCTAATATTTTGATACAAACCTACCCTAAGTTTGATACTATTTGTCAATTTAGTGTTCGATAAGTATAGAATAGACCCACATAAATACATTATTAATAATAAAATATATTCAAAAAAACCCCTTTATGGAGTACTAATTCCTGTCAATTTTATTGAAAAGGAAAATTTTTCGAGAATCATGATACAATGATAAATTCCAATGAAAAAATACCATCTCTTCTAAGTGATATTAATGTTACTATTTTTAATTTCAGAATAAATCCAATCTACTCAGAAGCAGAAGACGCTGTTGCTGGGAGGTCGAAAGCATCATCATCAGGATATGGAAGTCAGAGAGGCTCCGGTGGAGGATCAGTGAGCATCCGCTCCCCACCTCTGCCAAGCACCAGTACTCCGTTACGACAAGACTCCGACCTTCCACCACCAGTCTGGCCCTTCGACTTCAACGAAGACCCTTACGGCATATACTCCACTTACCAGAAGAAATACTTCGCTAGATTCGGAAATAAATTACCATCCGAAGGGAACGGCTACAGGACGACTGGTGATCGACTATCATTTAAGAATGAAGTCTTATTTGGACACGACAATCTTTTGGGAAGAAGATTAAGCTATTCAAGTTCCAAAGACCAGGGATTTAATGACTATTATATGTCTTCAAGAGATAGCATTTATTCAGATGTTGACTACAACAATACAAGAAGAAGTGGGGTTGGAAGAAGAGGAGGAAGGAGAGTAAGTAGATTCTTGAGCAGAGAGAGATTATACCACCCCGGTGGTAGTGTCCGTGGAGTTAGAGATGTTCAGCTAGTAAACGATTACTTTTTGACCAAAAGAAATACACATCTTTTAACTCATCATGATAATTATATCAAAGGAAATTTTAATAAAAGGATTCATGAACATGCTGATATTGAAGAGTTGTCAACGAAGCATGATTATCCGAATGTAAAAGAGAAACAAAAGTCGACGAATCATCCAAATAATGGACGAGAACACCTTCGGAAAAATGAAAGTATTAAAAGTGGAAACAAAGAAGTCAGTTTTGTTTCAAAAGAATTTGACTATTTAACGAAATACAGTGGAAGTTTGAGTGATCGGTATTTGACAAAAGATAAAACTTATCTTGAAAAATCAAATAAAGGAAGTTATAGTCACAGTGATAGTTCGGGTAGCTCGCGAAATAAAGATACGGCGCATCTAATTGGAGAGAGTTACATGAAGGGAGGACAAATCCATGAAGTGTTTGATGGTAAAAGTATAAAAACAGATCAATCAGTCAGTGACTCTCGTAGATTAAGCAGAGCAGATAAACAAAGTGTAGATAACGTTGTTGATTCCGAGAGAGAACCAGCAAATTATTATGACTCTTTGCAAGACGATCCCTTTTTGCTGTACTCTCAATTTATAAAACAAGAAGAAGATAAATTAAACTCGAGTTCGGTAAGGGATGATTTGAAACAAAAACTAAAAACAGAAAAACGACAATCGATACAAAGTGAAAATAAATACGAATTTATATCCGAATCTGGTGGTAGTAAGAGAAGTGAAAGTATCAAATCACGTGTAAAAACAAACAGTGCAAAACATGATAAAAATCAAAAAGTTTTAGATGAATCCGGAGTTGCATATTCAACTATCGATGAACTACGTGTTAATTTAGACGTAAGTGGTGATAAAGAAATTAAAATCAGTGACGACAGAAATCAAGGTGAGGCTTCAGATATTGTGCAAGATAGTCCAAGCTTGAATTTGGAGAGAGAAGACTATCTTCGTTCATTGCTGGAAGACGTGGCAGTAGCATTAGAAGAAGCTTTAGCCAGGAAATACGGATCTCAAGGCGGGATACTCCAAGAAGCCAGAGAACGCGTAGCTCTTGGGTTGGTTGCTTTGAGGAAAGCTGGGCCTGCTGAATTACGAGCATTGTCGGCTTCTCTATCCAGGGCGCCAGCAACTGCTACCGTACCGCTTACTCTGCATCATCAGCCTGCCAGGGCGCCAAGTCCTCATTCGAGGAAGCCCAGCCTGTGGCAGCATTATTACATGCGGGCGCATTCGATTCATTCACTGGATTCCATACAATCACAACAAGTAAGTGGAAATAATTACTTTGAAGTGTTTGAAATTCATGATGAACTGAGAATTAGGTACCTACCTATATATATATAGATAATAGTAAAAACATATTCGTTTATCTAGAAAATATCTAAAATTATGTCATTAAACCATACATTATTTTAGATATGTTATTCTTTTTTCTTTCTTTCGACCATGTCCGATCCTAATAGGATTATAATATGGGCCTCCATAGAGTAAAGGTTTGTATTAACAGATTTCGTTTTTACGAGAAATGGATGTCAGCCACTTGCTCAACCTATTAGGTCCATATCCTGACAGACACAAATTGAAAAACAATATGTGTACTTGCCAGACCCAGGATTCGAACCTGGGACCCACGGCGTGATAGTCCAACGCTTAAGCCGCGCGGCCACCGAGGGTGTAGATATGTAATAGATAGAAGAATATTTTTATCGATATATTTTGGCATAGTTGGCATTATTGAATTTAAAAGAAAAAACTAACCAACACTCTCTGTAATATGTATTTTTAATTCAACGAAAACAAATAAGTATGACTGACAAAGTTTAGTTTGAACTATTTATGTCGAATCTTAACTGCCTACCTCCACCCCTCGCCACTGAAATGCTTGCAGAGTTGCCAACTTAACGTTTTTATCGCCAGATCTAGCATTTTTAGATAGGCGTCTAGCTTTCAAAAATGCATCTAGCTCTAGGCATTTTTATTAGCGTTTTGTGATGCCTTCAACCGCTTCAAATATGTTGAAAATAAGCTAGATATTTAGTTCATTTATTTTCTTGCACATCAAAAATCTGACCATTTGATAATAGGGGCAAATGAAGGTAAGTCGGTACTTAAGGCTGTACCTCAGTTGAGGCATGGTCTAAAAAGATCGTGGCTAGGCGATGCGCGGATTGCGGGTCGCGGGTGCAAAAGACGCATGCCGAACGAAATATAATTTGTCATATAAATCCAACATGCTTCCATTTAATGTTCTGTTATTGAGTCCCACCTGTTGGAAAACTGTCCAATCTCGCAAAGACAATTTGGGTTTAGACCCGGAAAGTCCACCGAGGATGCGATTCGCTTTGTGATCAATTCTGTGGAGAGCTCTGGCAAGGACCTCGTTGCCGGGATTTTTCTCGACATCGCGGGCGCGTTTGATACTGCGTGGTGGCCCTTGGTTCTGGCAAAGCTTCGGCTGAGACAGATCCCCGGGGACCTCTTTGCCTTGGTTCAAAGCTACTTCAGCAATAGGGAGATAACCTACGACTCCGGCCCCAGCCTGATTCACAGGAGGACCACCATGGGGTGTCTGTGGACCGCCTCCCCCAAGGGGCGGCACACTTACCATTTTTTTCTAGACGTATTCTGCAGGCACCAAACTAGAAGACTCCAACCTTCGCACTGGATTAGCCAGTTCCTCACCGGCCATGGCAACTTCGCCGCCAGACTCCACGAGTTTGGCTTGATAGTAGATGGGCCGGGTTGTACCTGCGGGCATGACCACCAAGATGTTGAACACATCCTCTGGGATTACCCGCTTATGGAATTCGAACGTGCGGAGCTGTTTGCCAGGGTCCGTCCTCACACGGGCCCAATTGGTCATGGAGATCTGGTAGCAACCGAGGCCATCTTTGCGGCATTTGAGAAATTTGCAGCGTCGTATGGGGAGCGGGATAGTCCCGACTCTTCTGTAGACTCATCCATTTCAATTCGTGACACTCAGTATGCGGGTACACAAAGCGCTTAACGTCAGCGGACAGCAGAGCCAGTCCAAAAAACAAAAATTGTCTTATTTAACTTTCTTCTTTAAGCAATACGGTGCATGGTTGCAGCATCAGTCCCGTGCGGCTCCGTCTCGGGACGGAATGAGCACTTAAAATCACTTCTTTCAGACACGTTTAAAGCGTCATAGAAAGCGGCCGTGCATATCCACGGTTGTGCATATATGACGGGTGGTGGTGGGCACTTTAACGTATGTTCTATTAGTAACAATAATAATATATTCATTGACATGTTTTATTTTTAAAGTAAATGGGTAACGTTTTTAGTCATCTTTACACGATTTATGAATTAATACCTCCGTCGCCATTACGAAACAAATTGACGTATTCACACTTCGACGTTCGGTCTCCGAGTGCCAACGAGTCCAAAATTTCGTCGCGCCTATAGTTGAAAATTATTTGCCGTTTCACTGAAGTATCGCTTTGAAAGGAAACAGCAGAATGAAATAATATGAGCATTATTGGCGTTATAGTGATGATAATATAATGGTATCAGATATTATAATTTAATGTGTGCTTAAGCATGTGGCATTGGATTGACGATTATCGGAGATTCGACTCTCTTGTACCTAGTACCTAATTATTACTTATTACTATTAGATAAATAAATTATTTTTTGTCAATTTTGAAATGAGTTTCTGGGAAAACGTGGTGTGATTTTTACATCGTATAATGGGTAGGTACTTTTTTCGACAGGCAAAACAAGTATTGAAACTTTATTTTCACAAAATCTAGCGTTTTATCCTGCCAAACAGTGACGTCCCTAGATAAAATGCCGCCCCTAGGCTACGCCAAAATGCCGCCTCGTTTTTCATCATCCTTGCATCAGTCAAATATCTAAGAAATGTGTTGTAAGGACTAAGGATACATTACTAACAAAATATCAGAGTAATTATTCGCAAATCTGCACGTGTTGTTTCTGGTCACCAAGGACGTCGAAGGGTAACGGAAGTAAACTAGATATCGCGAACCCGACAAAACCAGTGAGGGAATTTTTTTAATGGAAAGATATTTTCGTTATTACTAAGTTTAGGTAGCTATTTCTATATATTCAAAATGATTTTCTTCGATTTGCCGCCCTTCGAGTAACTGCCGCCCCCAAGCGACGCTCAATCTGCCTACCCCCACGGGACGTCACTGCTGCCAAATAGCTATTTTCGTACCCCGCCTAGCAAGTTTTGTCAACGACAATTGGCAACACTATATGCATGGTCTTGTATTCGAATCGTTTCTACCAGAGAACTCAGAAATAATGGGAACTGAAATACCTAACGGGTAAGGAGAAGCAGGCAACCGATCTCGAGTAAGGAAGAACGCGAGATAAATCAAGAATACGTCATACATCGAACACTGGCAACTGCTCTCGGTTTATGCGTTGACACTCATTTAATATTGGTGTATTACACACACTATTTAACGTATATAATGCGTGATTCACTTTCGTAGGACACTCACATATTCAAAACCCTGCGTCAAAAGTTACTATATTGGTATATATTATTTATACTATAATACAGCCTATCGGAATTCTATTTGTTATCAGCTGCTCAATGGTTTCTATGTATACCGACCTGCCAGAGTGAATTAAACATTCTGACTAAAAGCAATGTGCAATAATAAATAATTCGATTCGACATGATTAGATTACGAAATTTTACCGACTGTATTTTTAACTTATTATTTTTGTAAGAAGTGCACGAAAAAAGATTTGAATTGTGCTATGACCTTCAGCTGTATAAAGCGAATGACGAAAGTCGTGTCCGAGGGATTATATTATTATGTTATTTATTTAATACCGCTTGTGTAATATCATTTGTGTATGAGAGCCTGAGAGGTCACTTTCTTTTTTCGCATTTTGTCTGAGCGGTACTTAGCTGCTTGCGAACACTCGTGCGTGGTTCACTTAGCGACATTTCGCTATTACAAAATATGCCAGATAACACAGCGTTAACTGTAGTGTTATGTTTTCGGCAAAGGAAATCCTTACCAACGGGCCGTGATCCTCAGTGACGTCCCGTGGGGGTAGGCAGATTGAGCGTCGCTTGGGGGCGGCAGTTACTCGAAGGGCGGCAAATCGAGGAGAATCATTAGTAGAACCCATACTTAGTAATAACGGAAATATCTTTCCATTAAAAAAATCAGCTCACTGGTTGAAACCAAAATATATATTTTAATTAGATAAGTACTATACAATTTTCAACAGGACTTTATTTTTTTGTCGGGTTCGCGATGTCTAGTTTACTTCCGATGTCCTTGGACGTCACGTTCTTCACAGTCACTCGCGAGTTACGGAAGTTGTCAGGTGTATTTTTTAATGTACCTATCTGAAACCGTAGACTCGCAATATTGATTATTGAAGTAGTAGAAGTAGTATATAGAAATAGGTACATATCTAAACTTAGTAATAACGGAAGTATCTTTCCATTAAAAGATTGAGCTAACTGGTAGGAAACAAAATGTATTAACACAATGCTTACGGGCCCTTTTAATTAATTTTGTAATTAACGTGTTAATTTGTATTTGAAAAGTAATTAGCAAAAACACAATTTTGTGCGGCCCGTAAGCTATGGTATAAAAGGTTTACCGGGCCTGTATTTTTTGTCGGGTTCTCAATGTCTAGTTTACTTCCGTTGTCCTTGGACGTCACATCCTCGATGACTATAAATTACACGTGCATATTTGCGAATTACATTTGAATTATAGGTAGGTACATACTGACCTAATTAATTTATCCAAATATTTTTGCCAGTCATTCGTGAATTTTGAAAGATGTCAGGTGTATATTTAAATGTATCTGAAATCGTGGACACGCAATATTATATATTGAAGTATGGCATTTAAATAAGATGTAAGTAGTGGTAGGTATATATTTTGTTAGTAATGTATCCGTACAACACATTTCTTAGATATTGGAGTCATGAAAGGATGATAAAAAATAATGTATAAAAATGGGGCGGCATTTTGGCGCTGCTTAGGGGCGGCATTTTGTCTAGGGACGTCACTGCTGATCCTTCACATGGTCCAGTGGAAGGTGTATGTCAGTAATAAGACTCAGATGGATGTTAGTCGGGTCTCACATCTAAACTCGCCCGTGTGCTGCACAGCCATAAATCATACCTTCCGAGAGATCCAGTGTTGCTTGTGAAGACGGCGCACATCTACCTAGCGACAGTCGCGCGTAGCCTTCGAAACGTATAGATATTTGAATGCGGCGATCGGCGAGCCGGTATAGGAATGACCGATTCGTAGGTGTTTTTACGCGACTTCGACTCTTCGACTCGGACTGCGACTTGTCGATTGCAAAAGCAGATGGTTTTTTCAAACGATACAGTCTCATTCGACCAATCTGTGGAGCTCCATTTAGCAACGTGTGTTTTGTGAATAACGATGACGTCACATCGACGTATTTGACACGTTGTAGGCGGACGAGTTTTGATGTGAGATCCGGCTTAATCTTAAGTGATGCTTATTCGTCATAGTCTCAAACTACAGTTACATGTTGTAAATAAAAGGAAAAGAAGTCAGGAGAGTTCGATCCGCAGTGAAACAACTCGGAGAGTAGAGCTTTAAACAAGTTGAATGGCTCGAGTTGAATGATATTAGAAATGTAGAATCATATTCAATAGCTATCTCAAAAACAGTGAAAATCAAGTTATCTAGTTGCAGTATTGATGTGACGAGTTATCAGAACGAAATACAAGCGTATTCTTGAAACGTGTTTAAGTTTATCCCCAGGGGTCGAAATGGACCGGAGCGCCGTTCCGGTTCATGGAATCCCCAAAATTATCGCTCCGTCTCGTGGAAAAATTAATTTAACCATTTACGCATCTATTCTATACACAAGGCTGCTATCGGCGGCTATCGTGGGTTGTTTATCATATTTATGTATTGAGGAGGTTAATTGTTACAATAAGTTAACCGTCTGAACTGCAAAAGGTGCTTTGTTTTAAAATCAACCCTCTTGGGTGTGTTAACTTTTAAAGCAAGATAGATAGTTTTGACAGTTTAGACGGCTTACTTATTGTAACAATTATAATACCTCAATACATAATTATGATAAACTACCCTTGATAGCCGCCAATAGCAGCCTTGTGCATATAATAGATGCGCTGAGCTAGATAAGCCATATAATAAAAAAAATATCAAATTTGTTTTTATAAAATATACCTACAAACAATTTTATCAGATAACCATGTTAATATTTACGCAAAGTATTGAGCGCTCCGGTTCGTAAAATTTTCCATTTCGAGCGCTGAATTATCCCATATTCCACCACACACGAGATCGGTTGCCTGTTACTCCACACCCGTTAGGTATTTCAGTTCCCATTATTTCCGAGTTCCCTATAAATAACGTTACAAATTAATTGATATAAATAATTTAAATATACTCATAACTAGGTGTTTATAAATATTGTTATGGTAATTCTATCGGCATGCTTAATGCAGTTAAGTGGACAATAAGTGCCTATGCGAATACTGAATGCAGCTATAGGCGGAAGGAAAATGTTATTAAATTAATATTGTAAACGGTTAAGTCACCACAAAAACCGGAACACGATTTCAAGTAAATACTAGGTTGTTATCGAAGTAACTATAGGATAGTTTAATACTAGAGTGACAATGCATTTAAAATGTAAATTTGTTATTATTATTTTATTAATGGATCTTATCGTCAGCAGTTGGGAATGCTAATAAAGTAATATTTAACAATAATAAATTATAAATCAAGTCCAATCTTCGTAAAATTCGAAATTGAAATTTGTTTCAGTAGCTAGATAAAACAAATTTCTATGTTGTGTGTTAATATCACAATCGTAGCTCTACAATTTTCGGCATAAATGACAATACTATTATTGATAAGACATCATGTCCATTTTGACAGTTCCTTCAGCAGTATAAAGAGGTATTTGCAAACATTACTTTGCTAATAATATTAAGGGAATCCTTATGCAATCAGAGAACCTTGCGGAAAAATACGAAGCTTGGAATTTGAGATTTTTTTTGATAATTTACAATTTCAACTGTATTAATTAATAAATATGTATCTGAAAACATTAAAAAGTTTTTTTTTAAGCCAAAGATAAACTTACAATTATTGTAAAAAAATGTGAATTTGTCACATATTTATGTCATAAGTTACATTATTATTACATTATTTTATGGTCATGTTAATTATTAAAATTTAGTTTATTAAGTTTTCTATTTTTTCTCTTGTAGATTTTTGACTAATTCATCGTTTTAATATTTTTTTATATTTATTTTAAAAAACATCGATTTTTATAAAAATATAAATGTGTATAACTTGAAATCCTTTAATCGAGCTTAAATATTGGGACCATACCTAAATAAGATTTCATGATTTTTTCTAGTGTGTATATGCATGAGATGTTTTCAAATTATATAAGTAGGTATATACAATATATAGAATGTTACATTCGTTGAGAAAAAAATGTTTATCAAGTTATTTTATGCGTCCAAATCGTGTTCAATACTTAACTCGTAATAATATCAATTTAAAAAAAATCCTTTCACTAAATAAACAACCATTTTCATTCCTATGCAAGGCATGTAAGCCTTACGAATTTGCAGCATCATCTTTAACAAGGAATGGTGTTACCCATGGCCCCACATCCTGAAGCGGGCCCTTAGGCCAGGATATTTGCCGGCCCCTCTACCTATCACCAAGGTTAAGGGCATTATGATGTTCTACATCAGTGTTCCCCAAATGGTATTCCGTGTATTTAGCGATTTTCTATATTTTTAAATAAACCCCTTGATTATTGAATTATTGAGTTCATAATAATATGATAACGGTAGTCGGTATCATATTATTATGAACCACTGGTCGCGACTCGACACTTAACTCCTCGATATTGGATAAATTGCCATTTTTATTATTCAGCAAACACTAAAAATAATTATAATGTCAAATGTGAAATGAAATGATACACATGTGAATTATCACGTAGATATTATATCAATCATCAGATAACATCAAATTGTATTGCACAACTACATAAAATAGCGCGCAGGCGGGTTTTTTATAGTATAACAAATTCTGGTGTGTGTCAGGAGCCATATCCTGTCCCGTGTCCGGAAACTTGCACGAATGCAGTTCGCCTTATCACATTTCACCGTGAAATCTTGTATCGGAAATATATGGCCACATATTAAAAGACCGTCCAACCCTTACAGTGGTATGCATATAACAGCAAACTGCATTCAAGCTATGTACTGCAAATTTGCATGCATAAACCTAAATGTATCTGACGAATAGTGACGTCACGTCGCCGACGTAATACGCGTCATGCCATGGGTAATGTTACCTAATTTTAAATTTAAATTTCCCGAAAATTAATTTAAAATTTTGAAATTGTGAATCGGTGTAAAAATGTGCAAACGGTACCATATAAATATAATAATTATAAATAAATAATTATCATGAACTTTAAATAATTTATTTGTTATAAAATCATATTTATTTTATACTTCATAATGCACGAAATGATCAAAATATACCCAGTAAATATTTCCATAATATGGCAATACAGCTTCACGGATCATTGTCAATATTTACAAACACCTCAATTGACCCACGATCTCGATCATTTTTACAAGCTTAGCATCATTTTCATTTTCATTTTTTAGCATCATCATGAACCCTATTGTGACACAACGACGACGGGCAGTTAACTTCACGCAAGATGAAAAGGAACTATTAGTTAGCTGTGCCGATAGGGAAACATTGATAATAAATTCGCGGATAACAAATGCGTTCAGCAACGCGCGAAAACGTGTCGCCTGGGCTAGGATAACAGTCGAATTCAATAGGCGAAGCCAAGGAATAACAAATGTCCATATCTCTGATGTATCTTTTTTGCAGTCGCAAGCGTCTCCTCCTTTCTGTTTCACACACATTTTCGCAATAATTTATAAAACCTACGAAGGTTTCAAGCCTCCTACTAAACGCTTGTTGTGATGAAGTCATTGTGTATTAAAGTGACACTGACAGCTCGCGCAGATCGCCGCCATTTTAAGTTTGGTGCGCATTCCTGTGCGCATCTCGTGACGTATGCATTTTTTATAGTTTCCTTAATCGGTCGATAAACGGCTTACTACGTTGAACGCGGTTCAAATGTATATAAATACGGCAGTTAGACTATAGATACATCTAGACGCCACCCGTTGCATTGCTAAATGAAGCCGCGTGCCTTGCGTTTGGTTTGTGGGCGAGCGAACGCATTCGTCTACAAATCTTCGAGACCATAGACCATTTCGCTAGTGCTCGCACTAGACGCTCAGAATTAAAATATAATTTTCTATTTTTTTTACGTTATATAGTATTTTTAAGCGGTCAAAATGCAAGCATTAGATAGCGATATCCATAATTTAAGTTATTTTAAAGAAACACTAGGTCACTGATATTAAAATATATAATAATATACAAATAAATTATCACGAACATGTATCAACTTACCTATGAAACGTAATACCATCTTCTTGCTTATCAGTACGGCTACCACATTTTAAGACAACACACAAAACCATCTTTTCTACTTAATTAACTAAAAATATTTACCACTGACTTTATGTTTAACACAAAAATAGCAATTTTAGCAATACGAGCTCGCAGGTTATCGACGCTATGTGAAGCGTTTCGCCCGGATTTGCCGGCGATGCTTTTGGAAACTAGCTCACATATATGTAGACCTTTTATCTTCCTCCAGCGCGTGTCGCAGAGATTGTAAGGGTGCCGAATACTTTCTCACTCGCACTCATGCATCGTTTTTGTTCAGGCTTTGGTCCAACCTATTTGGGTCGTATAGTACTGACATAAAATTCATGTCTAAATAAAACACGGTTCTAGTCGGTTTACACTTTACAGAAAGCTTATTGAAAATAGCCGATATACTGGATTATTTGTTAGGTTGGGTAAGGTTTTCATTCTTGAATTCATGAATTTTGCCAAAATCAGCTATTAAAATTGAATTAATGTTCATATTGAATCTAATAAAATAGGAGACCGTATAGTATACGGTATCCTCTTTCCGATAAGAAAGCTCACGGCGAACTGTGCCACGTTGAAATGTTTTACGTACAATTTACATGTAACCGTGGGGGCCATGGTGTTATCCATTCGTCTAAGACAGTGGTCGGCAAACTCATTAGTCAACAGAGCCAAATATCAACAGTACAACGATTAAGATTTCTTTTGAGAGCCAAATTTTTTAAACTTAAACTATATAGGTAGGTACACTGTAATAATGGCCTTGCATCTCCTTGAAAAGTCAAGTTTGTATATTGTTGTTTTTAATTTTAGGAACGATTCCAGGTTTTCATCAATAAGACGACTTCTCAATTTACTTTTGATAAGGTTCATGCTTGAAAAGGATTGTTCGCCTGGATATGTAGAACCGAAAAGGGAAAGAACAGCGGACGCTATTTTTTTTCACTGATCATATCGAGTCGAGAATACTATTCCAGGTGTTAAAAATTATCATGTCTTCCTTCTCCAGATCTTTCAAATATCAGAATTATTTTCTTGGTGATGTTTCAGCAGGCTTAGGGAGTAAATCGAAGATTCTCTTTCGAAATCTTGAGCAAAGAGGGATAATTTGTTTTCGAACGAAATAATTTCTTCTAACATCAAAAAAATTGTGTTTCCTTTCTCCTGCAGTTTACGATTAAGCTGATTTTGATTAGACGTAACGTCTACCATGAAATATTTTTTTTGGATCAACTGATGGTCCGTTATATTTTCTGGATAGTGAACACCCTTATCAAAGAGAAATGCTTTAATTTCTGTTAATAAGGAACTGTTTTAGCCCGTATGTGGTCATTTGTGGCAGAGCCAAATTCAATGGGCCAAAGAGCCACGGTTTGCCGACCACTGGTCTAAGACATTTGATCTTTACGCTGGAATAAACAGACATTGAATTTCATATCAAGACATTTAACCGTGCGTACAATGTACGTGTAAATAACAAACGTATAAACGTTAAAAACCAACACCGACCGAAAAATAATAAGTAAGTAATGGCATTACAAACCAATAATTGAATATTTACATTTTTTTTTCGCTACAGAGTACCCACCTTTACAACCATTTTAAATGATTCTAATTTTGATAATAGTCAAAAACTTTGGGAATTATTGGTCTATCGGAATTTATATTATCATCTTTTTTTGTGGAATTGTACCACGTACGAGTAAACACTAACTCAATAAATAAATAAATACTTGTTTATGCAAAATTCTCAAATAAAGACTAGGTAATTGTTTTTTTTTAAATTTTATTAGTTGTTATAACTGGTTTTTGTTGGTATTGTATAATATTATTTTAACAGATCTACCTACCTACATAATAATTTAATAATTTTTTTCTATTTAATTAAAAACACAAATAATATTAATAGTATCAAAAATATAACATTTACCTACCAGAATATATTATGTATATTGTTACAAACAATCTTTTCGCTTGAAAATACTGGTTATGGGTTAAATTCCTCTTCAAAATATGAATTCAAATGATTTCCAATACATATTGCATGGCCCCCATATTCTGAAGCGGGCCCCCCAGGCCAGTATCTTTGGTAGGCCCCCTACCTATCACTAAGATTAAGGCAGTATGGCGCTCTACAGTAACGTTTTCCAAATGGTGTTCGAGGTAAAATTACGAGTATTTAGTATATTTTTTAGCGATCTTTAGTATTTTTCAATACGTTCACTTGAATTATTGAATTGTCGAGTATCGACACACATCAAAAATTTCATCGCATAACTACACGTTTTAAAACCATAATCAACATTAACATTTGAAGTAAATTAGTGCCACAGACGATTTTTTTACTATATGGGTCAATTTGTGTCAATCGTCCCGGCGGCCAATTGTACCGGCGGCCAATTACCGGAGGCCAATCGCCGAGGCCAGTTCGCGGCGCCAAATCGTCCCATTCCCCAATATGTGATGTGTGTTTATCTCACTCATCTTGTTGATTTACCCCGCCAGGCCCCTCCCGAGCCCAGGCCCACAGTCTAGAGCCCTGTCAGCCCCCCCCCGTTGTAGGGCCATGAAAGATTGTATTAAAATAACGATGCCCAATCTTTTTTTGGGACAACATGAAATATTTGGAGTTTCAGAAGAAGATGAAACATTACTAAATTGGTACCCACAAGAGAGTTTACAAGCTTTGGAAGTATCATTAAGGCTATATATCTCAGCTGAGGCATGGTCTAAATAGATCGTGACTAGGCGATGCGCGGATTGTGCAAATGACACGAGCCGACCTAAATATAATTTGTCATAAAAATGCAACATGCGTCCTTTTAATGTTATGTTTATTATTATATTCGTAATAATAATAGTATATTCATTGGCATGGTCTCTTTTTCAAGTACATGCGGAACGTTTTTTTAGTCATCTTTACACGATTTAAGAATATATTCCTCCGACGCCATCACAAAACAAATTCTACGTGCTCACAAGTCGACTATCGCTCTCCGACTGGCAACGCAGCCGAAATTACGTCCCACATACAGTTGAAAATTATTTACCGTTTCACTAATGTACGTTCTTAACATTATTTTAATAGTTTTTGGTTTATAACCGATTAATTGGAAACAGTTAAACGTTAAACAAACACTCAAATTTTATTCATTTTATTGGTAAAGTCAGGGTTGGCGAACCTATGGCACGCGTGCCAGAGGTGGCACGTATGAAAATTTAGCTGGCACGTAAGCGATTTACTAATTCATTTTTATGCATAGGATTTCCGGAGTTATTTATATTTCATCTTTCCGTACACCTATATATTAAAGTTTTAAGCTGACAACACTGTCATTGACATTAATTTTATTATTGTTATCATTGGAGGTTAAATTATTGTTTACAATAATTAGACCTAGTATATAAGTATATTATTAGTCTATGATTAGACCCAACTGTTCGCCGTAGAAAGTGTCTGTGAAGATAAGTTCGTACATTTTATTGTATTTAATAAATTTAATTAACATCTCTAGTGAATATAAAAAAAACAAACTTATTAGAATCAAGCAGCAGAGACTGTAGTAGGTAGGTATGGCATGATTACAAAGGTATATCAGTCATTGATAAATAAGTCATATTTACGTATGGATTTTTATTGGCTATGAGTTTTTTTTACCACGTTTCTCTTAGCTCCTATTCTTGTTTGTCCGGTGGTTGTTTACCCAGTACAAATCTTGCACTCGATTTTTAACTAACTTCCCGACTAGCTAGACATTTGAAACTTTTAGAATATATCAGAACACGATGCCAATGCATTCTTTCAATACTTTTAGCCATCTTTAAGTAGAATTGAATTCATTTTCAGTTAATTCTGTTTTGTATGAAAATTTATTTCGGAGAAAATCCGTAATCCAATCCACTATTATTGGTTGCTAAGGGGGTGGTCCTAGCAACTAAATTATTAATATGTACGTGCGTTACTATGGAAATCAAAATGACATTTCAGTATTCTATATTTGTTTGTTTGTTCCAAAATAGCAAAAAAAATGATTTGTTGATAATTGCCTCATTATTTTGTCCTAAATTATTAATACATAGAATTATCAAGTTTATATGGTTCAACAGAAAATTTAAAAACGTGGTATATAAAAAGTTCTTTTTATCTTGTAATTATTTTTATGAAACTCAATTGTAATTTTCTTTTTCAATAAAATTCTGAAATACTTTTTTCTGTTACTTTTTCCTCCATTATGACGGAACTTCATGCAGCCTGTAAATAATATTTGGGAATATTTGGCACGCGCACGTAAAAAGGTTCCCCATTGCTGGTATAGGCGTTGGGCTCTGAATGATACGTAACGTTAACAAAGAAAAGCTGATCACGTCATGAATATTGTTGTATAATTAGCACCAGATTTTCAAAGAAAATGAATCGTGTATAATCAGTGTTAAATATTCATAAAATAAAAAGTTTCTAACTCAATGGGTACCCAGATAGTATTACGAGATTACAATCATAGAATAAGTTAAATCAATATAAAGAGATACATGTGAAATCTTCATTATTGATTTATCTATCATAAATACAACTTCATCATAGATGCAACGTTTTTATTCTACATATTTTAAAGATTCAAAATATATTGTAGTGATGTACAACTTTTTTTTAAATATTAAATTAAATGTATTGCTCACGAACCACACATGTCACAGGTGTCACGGCAAGTTGTTATAATATAATATTCCCTCCAGAATCTAGGCATATTTTTATTGACGAAAATATACAATATGACGCATTATTATCACATAAAAGTATATAAGTAATTAGTCCACACGTCATGAACGAAAACAAAAAAATCTAAAACTATGTACTTACCTATGTGAAAAATATAATTTTTAATGAAGGGCGAACTGTTTTATATCCCTACACTTTTTAGTTTAGAGACCCTTTTAGTTCAGAGCGTCAGACCCTGCCTCGTTTTTGATAATATAAGTTTAATATTTGTGTTTTTATAAGACCAAAATAATAATAAGTATTATATTTTATAAAAATATAATTTTGACAAACCTCAGAAATATAAACATTATAAACAAAACTAGGAAAAGTGATAATAATTGCCTGATTCAGAAATACAAAAATATCAATAATAAAATTTGGCTTGCGCCGGACATCTGTAACGATTAAGTTAGTACTTATAGGCCATCCATGGACTGAAACCACATGCGGTTTCGAACCGTGTGCCATACTAAGCTTATCTTTTCTGTTCATGGAAATATATTTTCACAAAGTATATTATAAGCATCTGATCGTATTCGTTTATACCATACACTTACACTTACAAATTTAGTGAAAATATATTTTCATGAACAAATATCAAGTTTAGTATGGCACACGGATCTAAACCGCATACGGTTTCAGTCCATGGATGGCCTCTTAATATCATTTATGTTAATTCGACACACAGCAGATTGCCTCCTGATTGGCGAAATTTTGAAATACTCAGTTAAAACGTAATTATCAGAAATAATTCGTATGGATCATAGACGCGACCTTTGAGGCAAAAGCACTCACCCGGAAAATGAAAAACGTGAGACGAAACGAGTGTCCCACTCGGTCAAATTTTTTCCCTATAATTTCTTCGAATAACATCTATTTTTCTATACTTAATAAAGAATCTAATATTCTTAAATCGTATGTAGGTACCTACTGCCTAGATAGGTATATTCAGTATTGTATGAAAAGTGTAGGTATTTATTAAAAACATTATTATAATTATTGTTCAAATTACCATTATTATAGTCGGTTTGCTGCTAAAAGTTGGTAAGTCGATAATTTAGGTATTTAGAGTTAGCAACGGATTATGTGTCTATATTATATAAATATGTATGCTATAAAAAAATCAAGGGCATTCTATATAGTATATAACATGCAAATAAACCACAAAAAATTAGCATTGTTTCAATTACCATATAAAAAAGTTGCTGCCAAAAATTGGTAAGTTGATAATTTAGGTATTTAGAGTTAACAATTATGTGTGATTATGTATCTATATTATATAAATATGTACATATGCTAGAAAAAATTCAAGGTCATCCGGTATATAATACATGCAAATAAAGCAAAAATAAATTAGCCTGTCAAACATTGAAATTTTAATTACTTCAAAAACATGATTTCGAGACTTGTTATATAAAAATTGCTTGCGAGCGATAATTTACCTAAAAAAATAATTTCAATTATTCATTGTTTAGATAGTTAATGCTATCGACATAAAATTAGGATTCATTATTTAGTTTATAGTCGCAGTTTCGTGGTCATCCAATATATTATAATAAAATACGCACATAAAGCATAAAGAAATTAGCATAATGCCTGATTTTTATGACATTTAAAATTTCAATTAAGTGCTGCAAAAATATTATTTCGAGACTTAATAACTTTTGGCAAAATTGATCAATTTTTAATCTATAAATTGCTTACGAGCAATTATTTACCTCAATATTACATTAGAAATAATTTCAATCACTAATTATTTAGATAATTAATGCTATCGACAGAGAGTACCTACTTAATGGATTAGAATTCATTATTTAGTTTATAATCGCAGTACTTAATAGACTTTGTCTGTTCGCGACTCGCCAACCTGTCCCTGCCTTAGATGGGTCGGCATTTAATATTGAACTTTAGAACGTGTTTAGAAATGCTTAGCGCCAATTATTGAATACACAACGTCCAACAAAACAACACAGCGAGTGAATTGCAACACAGAATATGTTGCAGATTGTTTGTTTTAACGTTTTCTATTCGAAAAAAATAAAACATCTTATATGCCGTACCTAAGCATATTATGCATGTCACGTATTATGTCACGTATTCTATAGTACCTACTAGGGATTGCAATCATGGTATTTCAAAACCGATATTCAATTATGTATCGATACCGAAATACCGGTTTCAAAAATCCAAAATATCGGTATTAAGAAAGCATGCACGTTTAAGTTTTTGGAAAATGAATTTAATGTTATTTTTTCATTAATTTCTACTACTATATTTTATATTAAATTTAGTGCATGCTGCCAAAACGCAAATTGTATTGACTGAAACCATCAAATGTTAAATAATATTATAACAAAATCCGTCAAATATACTTATAGAATTGTCGCGATGAATTAACATATTTCGAAAAATAACACATTCGTGGAAAATATTTCCAATTATTTTACAACTTTACTATTGATCCAACGTTGAATTTTAGATTGATTTTTCTGTACTCTTATGGTATTTGTAAAAATTAGCTCTTCTAAAATATCTTTACATATTAAGAAAAGTCAACATAATAAATGTAGCTATAAAATGTTATGTTCATATGAAATGTATGTTGCTATAAAATAGTGCTTTAAATAGATCTTAATAGTTACATTTATTTATTAATTACCGGTATTAATACCGGTATTGAATAAGAGATACCGAAATACCGGTATTGATATTTCAATTTTCAATTTATTTATTTTTTTAACATATTGTGGACATTACAAATTATTAGTTTAATACGTTCACAACATGATATTTAGAAACAAAGATATATAAATATAACAGTATTACATAAAAAAGAGATATATCAGTAGATAAATTAGATAGGTACAAGGAAGTACACCGGATGAGTTAAGCAGACCCTATTTTAAGAATTTATAAAACAACATCCACCTAAACTCATTCTCACGTAGGTGGAATATATCAACACCCGAAGCAATTTCGTTGAACATAGTTATCGTTCTCCCAATTGGCATTACCAGTGGCAGGTTGGTTCTGCACCTTGGGAGAATTGTATTCGGTATTGCAATCCCTAGTACCTACATACTAGAATAAAATGATGGTTATGTGGTTTGCTGAATTTAGATTTCCGTATTCCGATTCATATAGAATGATTAAAGTTGATCCCGTGATTTTAAGATTCCTCTGGATTTCTCAATCACAAAATCCCGAGATTAACAATCTTGGAATCTGGAATTTTTTGACAAAAAATAACTGACTATAATCACTTAATATTGTTATTAAAATTAAAAAAAAGTATAATTCAATTATACACCTACGAGAATTTGGCATTAAAAATTATAAAACTTCCATTCATACCTTATTTTAAAGAAAGTTCTTTATTTTAGCGCGGTGTCCTTGACGTTAATATTGTGAAAATCACGAAGATTTATTGTTACCTCACCGGGCTCGACCCCGAAACCCTCTGATGAGAAGTCAGTGCCTTACGTACTGGACTACTGGAAATAGGATTCTATCACTATCATAGTGTAAAACAATAATATTAAAAAAAATCACTATCTTTTATGGTTTAATCCCATAATCCTGAGATTGAAAATTCTGTCCAGCAGGCCTATTCTAACATATCACTTAACATCGAAAAAGAGCTTATTATGATAAATATATCACATTTATCACTTTACGTATTCTAGCGGTAAATTATGTAAATAAGTTAACCATTTGAACTGTCAAAAAGTGCTATTTTTTAACAGCCTCTCTTTTGGCCGTGTTAACTTTGAGAACGAGACAGTGTACGTCAATTTTATATATTGCGAATTGTCTTAGTGCGCTCTTAATTAATAGTTCCCAGCGAGCTGTCAAATATCGATTGGCTAGTAGCAGCTAATAGTACCATAATATTTGTTTTACTCCAATCGCAATGACATGACTAATAAAATTGTACGTATCTGACGTGTCAATACAAAATTCTTGTGTTCGGCCATTGCTGACTCAAGTAGAAGCCGATACATTCACAACGACTGGTCCTACTTTTTCCTCCCCTCCCGTTGTTGTGTATGGATGACCTGTCATTGGTCTATAGAGTGCTCATACTGACGAGTCTGTCGTGTTCACACAGGGAATGATTGATTTGGATAGATGAGATATATGATAAATAATACTCTAGCATTAACACACCGTCTACAAACAATGTAATGCATAGATCAATGTTACATATTTTTTGGAAATCAATATTACCACCGGTTTTTGTGTGAAGGATTAGTCTGACTTTGACAGCTGATGAATAACAGGAATGTATATTATTTATAAATAACACTGATAGTTAATATATTTGATTTGAGAATTTTTTATAATTCAAGTTGAAACAAAAAAGGGCGAATCAATATGTCAAGTAATCTGGGATCTGATTTTGACAGCTGAAAGGTGGACCACTCGTTGCTTGTGCAAAAAGATATGCTCAGGCTTTATTAATCTAAAGATGGTGCTGGTCCGGCTCATTACCGACTAGATGTGCGCTGGTTCGGCTTTATCCGTTTAGATTCGGCTGTAACTGGCAGCATGAACATATCCAAATTTAACCGATATGTGTACCAACCTAAATTTTTGCCATATTATGAATTGGAGATAGCCGCCAATAACTGCTTTGTGTATAGAATACCTTCCGTGTTAATTTGGACCAACGATAATACCGGAAACGTGGTAAAGTGACAACCATTAAGAATATACCCGCTGGGTTGCTATTTCTAAGTACGATGTTACATGTTTTCAGTTATTTCATGACCTGAGCCTTGTACAACGAAATCAATAAGAAAAACTTACGAATGCACGACATTCATGAAACAGAAGAGAGGACTAATTTAATTGTTACTTACTTGTTTAATATGCCGATAAACCAGTATTTGTGAACCGTGATTATAATCCTCAGTAATTTTTGTAATAAATAGCAATTTACATAATATTATTATGATACTAATTCCATCACAATAGATTTATTTATTTCCGTTTTATACCAAACAAATATTCCTCCCAACTGTTTAAGATGACAAAAATCATGTCTGATTTTTTTCGAGAATAATTTCTCGCCAGTTTTAAAATATTTATGAGAGAAAGTTTTAGCACAACGAGAATGACAAATGAACAGTTGATTCGCACAAAAGACACTTTTAAATATCACACAGTTGTCAGAGGGCCTTTAAACCTTTTGCAGCAGTTACCATAGTAATAAGCAAATAAAAATGCAAGTGTTAACTTTTACTTAATATGTTTTCGAAGATGCTTATTATGCATACAATACTTTGTAACTTTTTTAAGTAAGTATTTATTTGCGTACATACAATGTCAAGTAAAAGCAAATGTAGGCATATTCTTAAATACTTATCACATTCAAAGAAATTACTCAAGGCCTGAACAAAAACGAACCATAAGTGCGAGTAAGAAAACATTCCCCAAGCTTGTATATCCACAATATGCGTTAGAGTAAGATAGAATTTCTACGGCTGAATTAAATATTTTTTTGTAAGTATTGGTTTGAATGACTACAATCATTTAACCCTTAAATGCATGATTTTTCTGATTTTGATTAAAAAAATATATTCATATGTAGTTGATTGTCTATAACATGGGAAAAATAATAAAAAAAAATAAAAAATATTTTTTGGATAAATTTTAATATAAAAACCATTTGTATTCATATGAATACACCATGCATTTAGCTCATAAAAGTGAAAGTTTACAACATGAAATGGAAAAATTGATACACTTAATTAAAACCTTATAATTATAATATTATAAATCAAATTCTTATAATTACTAACAAAACAACTTATAATACATTATGGAATAATTTAAAACTATTTTTTGCTTGATTAAAACACAATATGATTCCACATTTTTCACAATATACTCTAGATTGTCCTATATAATAGTTCTCAAAATACACGATATGATTAATGTTTTTTGAAGCATTTCTTAATAATCTGACGACAGTATTCCCCTCCCTGCTCCCAGGCTTGGTTCAGACGGAAGTCTGTTTTTTGCCTCATTTTCTTGTCCAGAGTATATCTCAAATAGGTAGGCAAAGTCTGACACATCACACAGCACAAACAACTTGAAGCTTAATTTATTTGGCTTTTTAGGCATGTACTGCTTCATGTAATGCCCAATTTTTGACGAACACATTGGTTCATCTACACACAACCTCTGCTCCATAGGAATTTTATAGAACATTTGATTTAATTTACCATAAATAGGCCTAATTAATTTATGTAGCCTATCGTGGTTATAGTCAGTTCTGGGAAGAAGCGTTGCATTTTGGTTCAGCAGAAAGTGACGAATCTTTTCAAATTTATTTATAGGCATTGTTGATTTTATTGGTTAAAACGGATATACATCTGATCAATATCAACCAATATCAACGAGTGCCAGGATATCGATAGACAGACACGAAAATAATTATACCTATATACTGCCTTATGTCAATACAAGAAACTCCCACTGGCTTACTCGGGTCTTTTTCAATGGAAAACAAATTCGTTTGAGCAACTATTTCTTCAACTATATCATCGGTAAAAAAATAAGTAAAGAATTGGTTAGGTGTTTTGAGCTGTTTCTTGAAGAAGTGATGTGCTGCCTAAAAAAGATAAGCAGGCTTCATCCAGTGTTATATTTTTCCTTTTCCATAATAGGTTTAGGGGATTTGTTTTTGAAGGTGGAAGTCTTGAAGTTGAAGGTATTGGTTGATCATAGGACTCATCCATTTGCAATGGTGGGTCGTCATTTGGATCATAAGTGGAAACTTTCGCTTCGTCATCTTGCATCCTCCAACTATCTCTGGTTGAAATTCTGAATACCCAATACTGTCATCGTCACTGAAGTCCATTCCATCCTCACTGTCAGATAAGTTGTTAGCATACTCTTCAAGTTCCTTGTCAGTTAAATAGTGTCGGCGAGCCATGGTTGATCTAAAAAGGCCAAAATATGTTTACAAAAATTAGCTTTCTATGTGGTAAATATTA
This sequence comes from Rhyacophila brunnea, assembly GCF_057557595.1. Lineage (NCBI taxonomy): Eukaryota > Metazoa > Arthropoda > Insecta > Trichoptera > Rhyacophilidae > Rhyacophila > Rhyacophila brunnea. The sequence goes on along the minus strand of NW_028232816.1, from coordinate 7,313,229 downwards.
CCCGTTAATGCATGGTGTATTCGAATGAATACAGACGTAAATATCACATTATTCTAGAAATATACAAAAAAATCTGAAATATTTTATAAAAATTTGCTTAACTGACCTTTATTCAGTATAAAATGATTTTTTATAGGACTGGAAGATCTATTATTTCATAGATATAGCACTGCAAACATGGAGAAACGTCACGATCCGATGAAATGTCAGATTGATGTGGTTAAAGCGTAACAAAAAATAAATTTGTGTCATCTGGTTGTCAAACGTGAAACTAAATGGAAGCATAGACTTTGATAATAATTAAAAGTTTTACGTCAACACTAAATCTTGGAAGATTTAGACAATAGATGCCATATTATGCTGTGTATTCGTATGAATACACCATGCATTTAAGGGTTAAAAACTGCGAGCATGTGTTCCATACTGAAAATTATTATTTTTGTTTTAAATATAAAGTTAGTAGTAATTATTTTAAGTTAATTTAGTAGAAAATATTGTTAACTTTGCTGTGTTTAAATTTGGTAATTACATATTGATTTAATTTTATAAAACGCAATTTTTTTAGTACTTTTTTCACTTTCAATATTATATAAATCTGGACCGGTTTCATCCGCCTCAGAGGGACATTTTCAACTTAATAATCTTTACAAAACAGGCATCTATCAATACAAATTCAAAAGGCGACACAAATAATCTACCAATGCATTGAATTATCCGTCCAATAATAGGTACTTTGTCAGTAACAATTAAATTTAAATTAATGAAATTGGATATTAATATTTCATACTACACCATTAAGGATACTATTAATTAGTTAATAGTTATGACATTTATGTTTGTGCTAGTTTCTAGACAGTTTTTGAATTTTGAGAAACTAGAATTTTTTCTGGGATATGGTTAATTTTCTTACTCTAATCTGGCATATTTTTATGAATGATAATTGGCAACACTGAGTATGATGCGGTCGCACCACGGTTGGCAAGAACCGGTTTCGCTCGGTTTACTTAAGGTGATGTCTCTAGGTAAAGTTGTTATCGAAAAATAGCTAGAAAAGTTTATTAATCGGTAAATATATATTCAAAAGTAATGAGAAAAATAAAATAAAAAATTAAGAAGTATCATGGAGTTCTATATACCAAAAATACGTGTCAAATTCGGTACATTTCTATCGGGTGGTAAGAATGAATGACATAAGATTTATTATCAAAATTACGATAAAAATGTACGTAAATCTATTACCCAGGGAAACGCTAAACGAAAATTGGAATTTATTATATCCTTATATCTTGTTTTTCAAATTTAAAAAACATCGATTTAGAGGTTAGAAAGCACGCAATTAAAATCGAAAAACCTCGGCTTAGACGCAATTTATCGCGAAAAACGCTTAGCGTTTCTATTAAAAATATTATTTATTAATTTTTACGGCAGTAATTTGAATTTAATCTTGTATTTTTGTATATTAACGAATCGATAGAAATCGAAACAATAATAATTGCCCAAATTCAACCGATGTTTAGCTGTCCGGTGCTGCCACCGTGGAACTATTTCGAAACAATACACATATACAAAATACACACACATGCAACAACATGACATTGAAAATGAAACTCACACATAGACAAGACAAAATAACATTTTTCTGCTTCATTTTCGCTAGGATCAGTTTGTGGTAAAACTTCGACGCGAAATTGCCATATGAATAAAAATAACTTTATAATTAAAATTACAATATTTACTTAATATACGTAGGAACCTGCCTATATTCAAAATTTGAAACTGCGAATTATTTGCAATTAGTATTTGCTTAAATTAAAACTGTTTTTTATCATTATTTATGATAAAAATAATCAACAAAATAAACAAATCTCGCATTTTAACATATGGTAGCATTCGTGCTCTCGATCGAATACACAGACATCGAATATCGGGTTTATAACAATTCTTCTTTATTTTTTTGCCATTATTATATTGTTTGAAAACAGGAAGGAATCGACTCATCAGCATAGATAAGATACTTCTCATCAGTAACATTTTTGTCAAGTAAGTAAACTTTTCAGTGTATAATAAATAATATTATTATCGTACATCAAAATGACAAACTATGTCACGCAGTTTTGATTGTCAAACAAACATTCAAAAATTATTTAAAAGAGTTACATATACTGTATTTTCAATCACCATCATGCATTTATCATCAATATATATTATTTTAGGCGTATACTCATCGTTTTCGTAAAATTATAAATACTTTACGTCAGTTTGAGGTTATGTTTATGACAAATGTCATCGAGCATATCTTGTACGTTTTGTAAATTATCTAATAGATAGTGAATTTCTTTCATTCGCATAATATGATTGTAGAAAATCAAATATTTTATGTGCTTTCAAACACGTGTCCGTGTTTTTAATACAACATAATCGTAAATTGAAAACGTTATCTACAGTGATAAGTTTAACACGAGTATATGAATATAATGAGGATATGTTTTTTTGTTTACATATAGATAAATCTTTTAATACTGATGAACTCGACGAAATATTGGACGACAGTGACTGCGAAGTCGGCGACGGTTACGAGTCCGACAACAGCGACGACATTTACATTCGACATTTACAACCTTCGACATCACAATCCAGGGTTCTTCCCTGGCTCACAAAATGGTAGGTTTACAATTTTCTTAATAATATATTTATTGGTTTTATATACCATCCAGTCATACATTAGATTCATTCATGCTTTGGCATAAAAACAAGAATTCATTACATCTTGTACACATGATGTAGCGATTGTCTCGAATGAAGAGTTGATGGTTTGAATAGTAAACTTCAATCAAAACATATTATTGCCCATCATTATTTGTATTTTTACTGCTAAATACTTGAATTAATGAGGAAATATGGATTATGTAATAATATTTTTTCCTATTGTTTCAGTATGCCGAATGCTGGTCCGGAATTGGAGGAAGATTTGTTGGCGAGAGGGCATGTTGCTGACGATGTACTCAGCTCCTTTTTCGAATACTTCAACCTCGCTCTCTTCGAAAAAATAGCTGAGCAGACAAATTTATATTCAGCACAAAAAAGGGACTTGTGGTCGGTGAATACGAATTCGAAATTCGTATTCACCGTCATCCAAATTATGATGGGTACATTAAGGTTTCCGCAGACTCGAATGTACTGGTGTTATGATCTAAGCATTCCAATCATTAATCAAGCAATGCCCAGAGACGGGTACTTCGAACTGCGGAATCACTTTCATTTTGCAGATAACACTGCTGACCGCACGGGCTGCACAGATAAACATTGGAAGATTGCCATAAAAAAGCCATAAATTGAGAAAAATGCCATACTTTGCCCAGACCTGCTCATAACTCCATCGATGAGCAAATGATGCCGTTCACTGGCCGCTGTAGACACAGGCAATTTGTGCTTAACAAGCCAAATCCTGTAGGCCTTAAAAATTTTGTTCTCGCGGCCAGAGATGGATTAGTGATAGATTTTCACATATATGTAGGGAAGGGAACGGTATCAGATGGAGATATGAAGCAGTTTGGTCTGGGCGCAAGTGTGGTCAAGTTACTCTGCCGGACTCCCCCCAATCCTCCTGCATTGTCTATACTGATCGTTTTTTCACTAGTTTGAAGCTCGCCGATTCGTTACTTCAGGACAAAATGTTCTTAACTGGAACTGTCAGAAGTAATAGACTCGGCGATGTGATTAAGAAATTAAAAAAACGATAAGGCAATGCAGAGGGCCACACAGATCAGTGCCACTCAGCCGGCCATTGTAAAGCACTACAATATGTCGATGGGTGGCATTGATCTTTGCGATCGGATAATTACTTATTACAGGACTGCGATGAAGACATGCAAATGGCCTGTGAGGGTTTTTAACCACTTTGTGGACTTGGCGGTGGTAAACTGTTGGCTAATGTATATGCGGAATTGTAAACTAGAAAATGTACCCCGAAAGGATATTATGGGACTGTTGTCGTACTGAATCAGATTAGCGAAAGCTATTATTCGGTATGAAGATCGGGTAGCCAACATTTTAACACTGCCAGCACGAGGTCGGCCAAGAAACATGTCGACATCGCAGGTAGACACAGAGCCACCAGCTCGCAGGAGAACGGTTGTCCCCCAACCGATCGCTGAGGTATGTTTGGACAGCGTTGGCCACCATTCAGCATCCGTGTGCAGATACCCTGGATGCAAGTGCCGCACCAGGTATATTTGCATAAAATGCAATATATACGTGTGCACACAATTTTGCTTTGAGCTGTATCACACAGTATAGGATGCAGCTCAAAGCAATTTTAAAGTACATATTTAGGGTTTTATTTCATAATTTTAACTAATTTTAAGTGTAAATATATTTAATTATCCTATTTATAAGGTTTTTGTATTATTTTTATTGTGTAATGTTCTATTAAAATTGACCACTCCTATGAACAAGTTGTTTTCTTTACCTTCCCTAAGTTTATAGAGTAGGTAATATTCATCTGCAGTGTGACCTGGTATGTGCATATAGTATATTTTACTTTATAAAATAAAAATAAAAAATTTGTCAATAGACTAATACTTCTCTTCCATATTTTCATTCCTTTGGCCCTATATTGGCCTTTTGTATTCTAAATTTCTATTCAAAATGAAAAAAGAAGTTGGCAAGTATAAATTGATTTAAAACTTTTCTTTTAAATCATAAAAATGTCAATACGATATAATAAAATATTGTACTTATTTAAAAAAAATATAATTATTTGAATAGGTATATATATATAATAATATTATAGTAGAATATATTCTTATAATATGTAAATGAATTTTTGTCTAGCGATTTTTTTCATCTGGCAAATTAATAATACTTGCAACATATTATGGTAACTTACTGCCATCTGGTTAGAATTGACCAAAGTTTTTAGTAACACATTTTTAGAAATTCATGGTAGATGCCTGTAGATGCCTTTAGATGGCGTTGAAGTCACATTTGATCGTAAATTGAGGCAAAGAATTCGCCTTAAGGCCAGTGAAAACGTTGATACTGATTATCTCAGAATGCCACCATTTGCCAAGTTTAGTAACTTTCGATTATCTAATATGTGAATAAGTTCGATGCACAATCTTAACATTCAATCATAGATCAGTGTTGCGAAATAGAGACTCACGTCTAGAATTGGGTTTCGGGAATTTGCCGACGGGAATTCTCGAGAAATTTTCAAGATTTCCCATCCCGAATCTCGCGAATTGAAATTTTTAACATTTCGGGAAATCCCGGATCTCGAGAATCTTTTCTCGGGATTCGGGATTTCTTTATTATCAAATATTAATTGAAAAAACGATTTCCTATATGAAAAAAGTGGACAGAAAACACAATTAAGCCATTGTCGACTCAAAATGAACGCAATTTTTGCAACATCAGGGAGTTTTGTGTCTCAAAAGCGTACGCGATTGTCAGACGCAGCGATTGACAGTCTGTGTTTTTTGATTTTTGTAATTTATATGTTTTTACACTGATTTTAGGATTTTTACAGTTTTTTTTTAATTTGCCGATATCTCGAGAATTCTCGAGGACTCTTTTCTGGAAATCCCGAATCTCGAGAATTCAAAATTTCTTCAATTCGGGAAATCCTGAATCTCAAGATTGAGGTTTTCTCGGGAAATACCCAACTGTACCCACGTCCCTAGGAAAAGTGCCGCTCTTAGGCAGACGCCGTCCCTTTTCATTATTTTTGTCTTAAGTTGTATGCAAAATCTATTTCATCTACGGAGCATTAGAGCATTTCTACGAAACCTGATCTCGAAAATCACCACTGCTTTCAAAAGCTGTAATGATCGTATTCGTTCGTTCATTTACCACCCCTAAATAACGTATGACTTGCCTACCCCCATGGTCAGTATCTGGGTGCTATGAAGACATTAACGAAAATGGCGTAATTTGAAAACATCATCAGTGACGTAGATATTAGAAATTATCTACAAGAACAACACTCATTCAGGTTCAGTAGCTTAATGGATAAAGTACCCGCCCGGTAATTGAAAGTTGTTTGCTTGCATCTCACGTAGTTCAAGATTTTTTTCTAGATTTTCTTTTTTTTCCAATATAATACATATATTTTTTCAAGATTTCCCAAGTAATGTGTTGCTTATATTATGTTTTATAATGAAAATGAAATGTTATAGACATATTATTAAATGATAAATTTATTGGTAAATGTATACGATGGCCTAGCAGCTTACGCGTCGTCTTATAATGTCGTGAGTACCAGGTTCGAATCCTGGGCAAATACGCATAATTATTGTATCGGAGAATGGCCATCATCATGATGATCTTCGGTCTGTCATTTTTTGCTTCAGTTCAAGTTCAGTGGGGATACACCAGTGGAGAAGGGTGGAGGTAGGCTAAGATCCGAGATAAATAGTGCACACTAAACTTTGTCAATCATAAGAATTTATTTTCATTGAATTAAGACTACATCATGCAGATAGTGTTGGTCAGTTTTTAAACCTGCTTAATTTTTTTGACGGCGATGGCCGCACGGCTTAAGCGTTGGCCTATAGCGTTGTGGGTCCTAGGTTTGAATCCTGGGGCTGGCAAATACAAAGATTGTTTTTTTTTTTTTAATTTGTGTATCAATCATAGTATGGACCTAATATGTTGAGCAAGCGGCTAACATCGATTTCTCGTAAAAACAAAAATCTGTTAATACAAACCTCCATTCTGTGGAGGCCCATATTATCGATCGTATTAGGATCTGGCATGGTCAAATAAATAAATGTTGTATTAGTATTACTAATATAACTATAATTATAGTGTTTGGTAGGTAATTTAAATTAAAAGTATATTATTAAGTACATGAGACGCCTCCTGTTCTATAGTATAAACAAAGGTATGGACGCTAAATCAAGAGATGTCAAGGAGAGCTGAGTTTCAAGATGTATATTATACTGTATAGGCAAATCCTCAAAATTAGATAGACACATATACCGAAAAACTATTTAATTGCCCGCAATGAACGAGAAAAACATCATTAATAATTGAACATGTTATTCAAATATTGTTGAAATAGTTGTTGAAAAAAAAAACAACACCTTGATAAACATGTGATTAAATTCGTAGGTAGCGAAAACCCGGACCTTCTCACTTCATACGTTTTTAATATAACAGCGGCTCTCAATCTTTAGGACGCTACAAACTTTTGTCCATCGGACCTAAGAATAAACTAATAACATCTTTGATTAAAAAAATAATGTAATTTTGAAAAAAATTAAATACCTATGCAAAATTATGTACGGTTATGGAGAATGAAACCAGAGAGGCCAGAGATTAACACTTTGGAGGAGGCCTTCACCCGAAGAGGGGTTCTTACAAACCAAACAAACTAATTACATACCATTGTTCAATTTATAAACATTATCTAATAGTATATAATACAAAAATAAAAAATAAAATATACGAAAAAAATTAAATACCTATGCAAAATTACTTTCGGTGAATAGTTCCAGATTATTAAGAAATGTAGTTGACTTGATATTATTACCAATAGCCACCTAAACGATACTTGTTTGCCAAATACTTGAAAATACAAAAACTGTGTGAAAATGTGTGTAAAACCTGCAGTAAATTAATATTACAATGAAGTTGCGAAGTTATTTTTAAGTATAATTCAGCTTTTCACTCATAATATGGTGGAAACACTCAGAAATAATGTGAACTGAAATACCTTAGGGGTCAGGAGAACAGGCAACCGATCTCGATTAAGGAAGAATACGGGATAAATTTAAACACGTCGTGTCAAGAATTCTTTACGTCGAACACTGACAACTGCTCTCGGTTTATGCATTGACGCTCATTTAATATTGGTGTATTACACACACTAGTGCACGTCTATAATGCGTGGTTAATTTTTGTACTCACACATTCAAAATCCTGCGTCAAAATTGACTGTATTGGTATATAGCATATCGGCGTTCTATTTATTAGCTCTTCTGTGGGTTGAAAGTTATGTCGTGGAATCACGCATAGTAATCAGGGTTTCCGGGGTTCTGTTTCATTAAATAAAACATCAAAATCCCGCTTCTTCCACAGTTTGGTTCCTGTTCTAAAAACCAATGCGTATTATGTTTTTTTTTTTTATTTTAATTTAAAATCTTAATACGTTCTGGATATTCTTACCAGGTGAAGCATATGGACACCACAGTTTGTAGGTATTCAAATACACCAGTGAAAAATATAAAACATTACTCTCGACAGTTATTATGACATAAGTATTAAAAATTATTAAATTTTTTTTTTTGATTAATTAACACCATCAACTCCAATATGTTTCAAAAGCTGTTCGTACTGAAAATAAATTTCTTTTGGAGATTTCAACATTTTGAAAAAATATATACTTAGGTGCGGTCCTTCACTCAATTTGGCCAAACTAAAGCAAAATTTTAGCTGAGTGATTGCCAACATTTTTTGTTTAATGGATTTTGTAAAGTTTTGGGGAACCCCTTAATGACTGACTCATACTAAGGTCCATAAAAAAATCAAAACATACCTACGTGTAGAGTAGTAAGCAGCGACATACCTAAGTAAAGTGCCGCCCTTAAGTTGGTTCAAAAGTTACCTTTGTTAGTTAGTTAGTTAAAGCACCTATTACTATTCTTAAATTCTATGTAAATTCAGTGAGTACCTATCCGCATACAAAAATATCTCATCTTTACAAAATCTACTCACAATATTGAATTATTCGCATTCGTTTTCCGACTCATTATAATGCCACCTCTAAGCAACGCATGACTTACCTACCCGCACGGGATATCACTGGCACTAAGGTTGATAATTAATTAACTTGAAGAGATAGTATATAAAAATAGTAATTTTATTTCTTAATCATCGGATACTTCTTGACTTTTTCGTAATCTTTTGTAAATTCTCGCGGACCCCAGGGTTGGGATTCACTGCTCTATCTACAGCAGTGGTTTCCAAACTCTATGTTACTACGGCTCCCTTTAAAAAAATCTAATCTTGGCGCCTCCCCCCTCTTTATTTGATTAAATAATATAGACACATTTTTAAATAGTCAACAATGTACTAATACAAAAATGAAAAATAAATAATTACAAAAATAAACGAAGTTTTACTACTTATAAATTAATTTGTTTTTCATGCGATGAATCTGACTTTTTATTAGCACAATCAATTTCAATAGTAGTCAATCCTAATTCATCATTGTTCATTGACAAATGGATTCTATCATGAGCCCCACATCCTGAAGCGGGCCCACCTACCTATCGCTGAGGTTAAGGGCAGTGTGGTGCTCTAATGTAGTGTTTCCTAAATTATACACGGGAGTTATCATTTAAGTATATCAATCATCATATAGGTATCACATCAAATTTCAACGCACAACCATATATTCAAAATATTCAATAGCCCCCAAATAAAGCAGCGCCACAGGCGACTTTTTTACTATTAATAAAATTATGTGAAAAGTGCATTAGCAAACTAACCAAGAACTTCAATATATATGGCGCAGAAATGGCTACTCGTGGCTACATTAATAATTGTGTTAATCTTTTCGCGCCTCCTTTTGCAACACTCCGCGCCTCTCAGTTTGGAAATCGCTGGTGTACAGTATTAGTTTTAGTTGTACAGTTTGGTATTTGGCCACTTAACCTATTTCGATGGAAATTTTACATTTTACTTAGATATTCTTAACTGCTTTCCATCATAGTTATGTTCTCGATGGTCAAAACATCAAATACATCAATACAGCGACTCGTGATGACGTTTTCGAGCTTGCGTAATAAATCCATTTTTATTCGCGCTTTTTTGGTTTTAATTGCCAATTAAAGGTAAAAATTAACAAGTTATACTTAATCGTTTTGCAATTTGATTTTAAATTATAAAATCTTTTTTTACCAACTAGGCACTCAAAGCCAGCAGTATAAAAAGTGAGAGTTGAAAACAAATCACGACAAACAAAATTATTTACATTTACTAACAAAAAAATATCTCATATTGACGCTACTAAATAGCGGAACGAATGATTATTGGAAAGCATTCCTAACATAGTTAGAGACATGATTAAAATTAATATCCAAAAAACAAAAAAAACCTTTTTATTGTTATTATATTTTTGAGTTTGATTCACAATTATTATTATTTTAGCATTAACATGGAAATAATTACAAGATAAAAAGAACTTCATATATACAACGTTTTTAAATTTTCTGTTAAATCATATATACTTGACTTGACTAGCTTAAGCGACCAAAAAAATTTGTACTTGATATAAATAATACTGAAATGTCATATTGATTTCCATAGTAACGCACGTATATATTAATATTAATAATTTAGTTGCAAGGACCCACAAAACAGAATTAACAGAAAATGAATTCAATTCTACTTAAAGATGGCTAAAAGTATTAAAAAATGCATTGGCATCGTGTTCCGATATATTTCAAAAGTTTCAAAGGTCTAGCTAGTCGGGAATTTAGTTAAAAATAGATTGCAAGATTTGTACCGGACAAAGAACCACCGGACAAATAAGAATACGAGCTCAGAAAAACTAAAAAACTAAACTAAAATCTACCGCTAGATGAAACGAAACCTCTTGGTTACCTCTGGATGACAAGAAACTGTTTCTTCATTAAAGTGTATTGACATGTTATGTATTTTTTGAGGAAACTCATGGATTATCATTGTTTATCAAAAATATTCCGTTTCTGTCCATACAAATCTTTCTTGCCTTCAATAAAAATAAAAGAAATAGTATTTGGTTGGGCCATTTATATTCCCATTCCATTCCCTATCTCATCACCCACCTCCTTATCTCCAGTGTTATTGTCACCAGACAATGTATAATCAATTATGCATCATGAGAGACCGTGTTGCACAAGAGAGATTCAGTAGTATCTTGATAGCAGGCGAGTGTTTTCCGTCGGTTGGGTGATTGACTCAATAGATACAGACTCATTCGAAATCTATCATCATCATTCATACACCCTCACATATAATCCATAAAACTGTGTCACAAAGTGCAGGAGTGTACGAACCGGGTGACCCAAAACAACAATACCGCGCGCGCGAAAGTTGAAACCAGACCACGGAGCAGTGGCGAAGACTCCATACCAGGCGATTATTTAAAGCCTACCTTAAGAAACATATATTTTAATTGCATATTGTCCAAGGTTAGATGGCGAACGGTTTCCAGTTTACAAATCAGAATATGGTACCATGTAAAATGTTTGTTACACAACCTATAGATAATTTTGGATATTTATAAATACTATTTAAATAAAATTATCAATATTTGTCTACGTTGCAGTCAACGCCTTGTTACAAGACTGTCATAAGCCAGTTTCGGCATTTGTGCATTATTTTTGGGAAAAATATGGAAATAGGCGCAGTGCTTTTGTCTGGAGTGCGCTGCTTGTGGGTTGAAGACCCATTCGGTGAAAGAAAATATGTGGGAATGGGACGACTGGCCTCCGGACAATTGGACGTCGCACTGTCGTAGACACGTGTAGACGAGGTATTTTAATCATTTTCTATCTTCTACCTAGTAGTTTGAATCAATTTTACTCTTAACATAATGTATTCTTTATCGCGGATTGAGAATTACCATGCCTAAGGCTTTATATAAAATAAAAAACTCTTTTTTCGTTGGAAATTAAACATATGCCCGATTAAATCATTGTTTACGTGTGCATATTTGCATTCTCACCAACTATTAAATCATAATATAATCATTGAAATATAAATTATAAAACTGAATATTTTTTTTAAAGTACCTATAAGTACCTAACGTCTATTTATTTTCGAATTCCGTGGCGTCCAGTTGTCCAGTGCCAAATCGTCCTAGACCCAAAATATGTATATTGTTTCTGATATGAAAAAAATAAATATATAGGTATACTATGATATTAAGTACGTCTATTTAATAAATTAATAATTTATTATGGAATTCAGATTACAATTTGGCATTTTTAGGATGGTAGTTAAATTTTGTTTAAAAGCTACTTATATAGAGCCCCAACTGGCGGTGCAAGTAGGCCTACAGATTCGCTAAATCCGTCCCCATTTCAGCCTTATCCATCCAACATCTTCACTATTTTACCACGTTTTTATTAGCTCGTATTCTTGTTTGTCCGGTACAGATTTTTTCTTGTGCAGTACAATTTTTTTCTTGTTTGTCCAAGATTTTTAACTAACATCCCGACTAGCCAGACATTTGAAACTTTTAGAATATATCAGAACACGGCGACAATGCATTATTTTAATACTTTTGGCCATCTTTAAGCAGAATTGAATTCATTTTCAGTTAATTCTGTTTTGTATGTTTCGGAAAAAAATCGTTAAAAGTATCTTGTAATTATTTAGGATGTTTGCGCACTTGAGAACCGCTTGTTTTCTTTCCCGCCGTGTTTGCGCGGAATTCTAATATTATTCCAAAAACCAGTTTCCGTTGATTTATTATTTTTTTTATTTCGATTCAACAATACAAGAATGTTGCACTTGACTTTTGAAATTATACCTACTTTTACGACCAATTTATAGGTTCGATGTTTTTTTGTCCTAGGATGACTACACTATATATTTTTAGCTTCCAAAGTTTTGCAACAAAAACTGCAATATCCACTTTTAACAAGAAGTATTTTGTTGGCGACATTGGGAATCTTTACTTACGTAATCCAATTATTTTTCCCAATTCAATTCAAGGCACCAGCTGCCATACACTATAATCAAGGCCTGAACAAAAACGATACATAAGTGCGAGTGAGAAAGTATTCGGTACCCCTATAATCTCTGCGACACGCGCTAGAGTAAGATAAAAGTTTTACAGATTTGGGAGATATTTTGCTATGGTGTCGCTGCCAAATCTTAGTTTGTTGCTTAAGTGTTGCGTGTTGCTAAAATTGATATTATTTGTGTTAAACATAAAGTCAGCGGTAAATATTTTTAGTAAATTAAGTAGAAAATATGGGCCCTTTTAATTAATTTTGTAATTAACGTGTTAATTTGCATTTGAAAAGTAATTAGCAAAAACACAATTTTGTGCGGCCCATAAGCATTGGGTTAAAATGTGGTAGCCGTACTGATAAGCAAGAAGATGGTACGAGTATTACGTTTCATAAGTAAGTTGATACATGTTCGTGATAATTTATTTGTATATTATTATATATTTTAATATCAAGTGACCGTGTTTCTTTAAAATAACTTAAATTATGGATATTTTTACTTAATGGTTGCATTTTCACCGCGTAAAAATACTATATAAAGTAAAAAATGAGAAAATTTTAATTCTGTGCATCTAGTGCGAGCACTTTGGGCGAACACTAGCGAAATGGTATTTGGTCTCGAACATTTTGTATACGAATGCGTTCGCTCGCCCACAAACCAAACGCACGGCAGATAGCTTCATTTAGCAATGCAATGGGTGGCGTCTAGATGTATCTATAGTCTAAGACTATAATATAATTTTTGGACGTTTCGTTTATAAAGCTCGGGTTTTACAGTGCACCCATTTAGCTCCCAATAAATTGACCGCCGCCAACAATAATTATTGATATCAGGAGAAGTTATCGGATTCTTTGTTTACTTTCTGGTTGTTGAGTCAATTAGGTATGGATTTGAAGGGACACCCACTGGTAGAATTTATATTAAACTCGAATTATTTATACTAAACTTGGAAGGATATGTTCCAATTGATATTGCATCATATTATTTCTAGCGATTATAACGGACGCAATTTTATTCATAACAGAGTTGTAAAGTTTTATTACTCTAAACCTTGTCAGTCAAATGTACTTGTTTTCATTGAACTAAGCCTAAAATGTGTAGATAGTGTGTGCTCGTTTTTAATATTCAATTAAACCCTGCCTAATCTAAGCCATAGTAGACAATTCAATAGTAAACAAATATTCGTTTATCTATAAAATATCTAAAATTATGCCTTTAAACTATACAAAATTTTAGATATTTTATTAATAGAAGAATATTTGTTATCGATTATGGTTTGGTTAGGTTAAAAAAGTAACCAACTACATCTGTAATATGTATTCTTAATTCAATGAAAACAAATAAGTTTGCACTCTTTTTGTCGGATCGCCCATAGCATACCTAAACTATTATGGTTTGGTTTAGGCAGGGTTCAATTGAATTTTAAAAACTAACCAATACCACCAGCAATTTGTATTCAACGAAAGCAAATACGTAGGAATGCCTGACAAAGTTTAGTACGCACTATTTATGTCGAATTTTAACAGCCTACCTATACCCTTCGCCACCGCTATGCAGTCTCTTATCACATTGAAAGCAAATATGTAAGGTTGGACCTAGCCTGTTTGTCCTTCGATCCGACTGAATTCCAGCGTCATGTAAGGCCGCTAAATACTATCAATATTGTAGTTACAGTATGGTGACAATGCCTTTGAAGACAGAAAAAGACTGATGAGTGACATGGATTTCCAACGGAGCTGCATGGAGTTCATGTATTCTTAATTAGCGTTTGCAATACCGGTATTTCAAAACCGGTTTCCCATTATATTTCGATAGCGAAATACCGGTTTTAAAAATCAGATTACACGATGTCTGGTTTACTTTCGTTGCCCTTCGACGTCCTTGGATAGGTACCAGCAATAACACGTGCAGATTTTCCAAATACATTATTGTAGATATTTCCTTCAATTTTAATTTATGCCAATGTTTTCGCCAGTTGCTTGCGGGTTTTCGAAGTTGTCAGGTGTGTTTTTAGACTATCAGAGTATATATATATTGATAGATACTTATGTTTCCCTGTCATATATTGCACGAATACCAGTATGAATACCGGTATTTAATAGGAAATACCGAAATACCGGTATTGGTGTTTTTTATTGCAATCCCTACTGCTAATAAGAAGGGGACAAGGATTGAGAGCACAAGCTTTGAGACCACTATTGTGACCTCATCGGGAATCAAACCGGGAGTTCTTAGAATGATAACTAACTGCCTCATGCATTGTACCTACTACGTGGGCTAATCGAATGGCAATGAACCGATTTTTGTGAAAATACTGTTACGACAATTTTCAACATAACTTGGCTGTCAATAGACGGACACTCAAAAACATTATAGTAATTACATACAATTATATAAAATTTATATTATTTATCTTACAGCAATGTGGCGTGCTCAAAAGTGTTAAAATCGTGATCATTGGGTCAGTCATCTGAGATTGCCCAACACCTTCGCGTCCTTGTAAGGCCGACGGGTTTTATATTGCAATGTGATTTTTTTCACATTAACGCGTGCAGTACCCGAAAGGCAATAAATTATTGCTCAAGTATGTTGTTATTGATTGTGTGAGCCGAGCTTAAGTAAAAAATATACGTTTTTTTTATTATTTTATAATTTATTCTTTTTCAGATTTTCACATAGTATTTTTTTCACACATGTGAATTTATTTCAATGTGGATATTTTTCAGTTTTATTTCTTGCTGGCAAGACATGATATTTACAATATCACTAAGTCGGTTTTTATAATTCATTTTTTACACTATTTTTACAATTTTATTTGTTGACCAATTGAAAATATCTTAAAAAGAAGCCGGTCATGGATATTTTCATCAAGGTATACGATATAAGAATCGGGTTATCTTTTTAATTATGGTCAAAATTTATATTAAGGCTATACCTCAGTTGAGGCATGGTCTAAAAAGATCGTGGCTAGGCGATGCGCGGATTGCGGGTCGCGGGTGCAAATGACGCATGCCGAACGAAATATAATTTGTCATATAAATCCATCATGCGTCCATTTAATTTTCTGTTTATTGTTCTATTAGTAACAATAATAATATATACATTGACATGTTTTCTTTTTAAAGTAAATGGGTAACGTTTTTAGTCATCTTTACACGATTTAAGAATTAATACCCCTAAGCCACCTATACCACCTAATAATAGTCGCCATCAAGAAACAAATTGACGTATTCACACCTCGACGTTCGGTCTCCGAGTACCAGCACCGAGTCCAAAATTTCGTCGCGCCTATAGTTGAAAATTATTTGCCGTTTCACTGAAATATCGCATTAAGAAATTCCTTCACGGATAGTATTAAAACTAATAGAACATGGAATTGAATATGACAACTAAAAGTTTAAAAAAATTAAGTCCCTGATAAACTGTAATAAGCATTTCACTACAGTCTACTCTAAACGTATAGCATATGCATAGTTTCATTAGCAATAAAGCCGAATTTTAGTGAATGACTCCAGAATGATACTGTATTTAGTTTAGATAGTTTAACCCTTGAATATATGATTTAATAGCTGTTATAAAAATGTATGGTTAACTCAAAATTTCTTTTTGGATACAACCTACAGTCTAGTACCGATAAAGATAATATTCGAATAAACGAATAAAACATAAAATCATGTGCATAAAAAATATGAATAAAAAAATAATCTACTGTGATTAAGACTTTTAATGATGATGTCTATCATGCGGTTAACCTTCAGAGTTATTTATTCTTTAATGGTCGTAAAACTTCTTTCTTCTTTTTTTAAACATATTTGTGTTGACAGCTGTTTTAGGAACCGGTTTCCGTAGACTGTTTCGAAGATGGGTTTACAGCCTGAAACAAACTCCAGTATCAAAGAATTAATAAAAAAACTTGCTTTCAAAACCATCATAAATTATGTAATAGAGTTTTACCACAAGACCGACAGTTCAATTAATATTTTTAATTTTTGTTGTACCTATGGAGAAGTTCAGTTTATATATATATAGTTTTGTTAACAATATTATATATTATGATACGTAGGTACCTGTTATAAGTGTTTTTTTTCATTCTTGCTTTTTTCTTCTACTTACTTTTTATATTTTGCATACCTATCTGGCAAATTGGTCAAAGAACTGTATTGCCATATTTTACAAAATAAATAAATAAAATGAGCAACCGGCAACACATAAATTCGCTTTTTATTATCAACGAACTCATTAAGTATCTAGTTTCTAACTCAGGTTTTTCATTTTAAAAAAAGGTTTTCTTTTTTATAGTTACATATTTTGAGGCCCCACACTATTGTGTACATTTTCCTTAAATGATAAACATAAATATAACCCCAGAATGGCTCTCCATTAACATCAGTCTGCGTGTATGGTACAAAGTGATAATATAGTAAGGTACTATAAAATTATATTATAACGGTGGGGGTCCGCCCCCTGGCTGGCTTCGGCGACTCAACCCTCCATCATATGGCTTAGCCCCCTGGCCACCCTCTGCATCATAGTCGCGTGAAATTATGAAATTCCATTATCTCGAAAAGAAGATCGAAGATACGAAAGTTTTTTTAAACATTTCTATCTGGAACGCCTCCGTAAGAAATCTATTAGTGTTTCAAATGTTTGGAAAACTGATCACCCCGATTTTTTTTTATTTATAAAGTTATATTTATATACCTACTCAATTTGTGAGAAATACGCATTAAGATTTTGGTATATTTTAATAATTTAATGACTGGTTTGAACTCTTTCGAGGCCCCCTTTTTAATCTTGAGACGAATCGCCAATCGCAATTAGTAAATCGCCGCTGCTATTATTCCAATCATAAACATCATCATCAGCCTGAATCTATCCATCTCTGGATGAAGCCCCCTTCAAGCTGATTCCACTACGCGTCCTGTGCGTTGCGTTGCCACGTACTTCCGCAGAACTTTACCATTTCATCGATCCAACGGCCTCTAGGTCTACCTTGCGGACGTTTTGTACCTCTTGGATACCACTGGATGACTGAATTTGTCCAACAGTTGCTGTTAAGTTATATGAGGTGTATAATATTTAGTTGGCAGTGGTTCGCGGTGTTAAAAGCTCACAAAATAACCAAAGTTTGCTTCTGTATCTACATAGTCCTTACATAAAAGTGAGTTATTAAAGCTCCAAATTTAAAAGAAATAATAAATTATTCCTCGGTTAGTTTTCGTAATAATCGTTCCAATAAGATTGCATGTCATTATTGCATTACAAGTTTGTTTACGCTTTAAAATAAACTGCTTGTAATAAATACTTACCGCTCCGGTAGCCGTGGGGTTAAAAACAAAAACACTCCCAATTTATTGGGACGCAACATCTTGTATCTCATAATAATTATGTATGTAAGTAAATTACGTATATAACGGAAAACACAAACAAGTTTTCATATAACTAACTTAATATGGTTATGCACTACGAAATCAGAAAGATAAAGTTTTGAATTTAAAAAAAATGTATAGTGAAACTCCGATTCTACGGTTAATCCCCGACTCTACAAAAACGATAAATGCAGGATATGTAAATTATAAAAACAAAGCTCGTTTTTCTCCTATATTTTTTTCGACGTCTTGAATTATTTTCTGTTTCTCAGCTAGAGTTTTAGTTTTCTTCATGGGGGGCGTTTTAGTTACGACTTATAAAAATTCGTGATACGAGATGCGAGGCAAGCCTGAGCGCCGACCAACCTGTGCAAACAAAGCGACGCGACTGAACGGTCTGTATGTATCATAATCATAAACGATTCTACGAAAGCGAATTGAAAAATATATATAACGGTCAATCGGGATAATATTTGTGACGGCACCATAATATATAGACGATAGATCGAGGAAAGCGATAAATCGGGGAACGGTTAATGCGGGATTTTAACATTGTTCTTATGGGTGTTTGGCGGGACTTTCAAAAATGAACGATCCGTGTTAGTAGATCGGGGTTTCACTGTATGAGCTAATTAAATCGATGTGTATGATCAAAGAACAGATTGTAAATAGAATTCCGATAGGCTACATAGGTATAAATCGAGTGCTTAAAGTCAGACAATGTTATCTACAAAAAAGTGTTTTTTTTTTTTGAGATAACGTTATTTTACATTTATGGCTACATGATAGTCAAACAACGTTATGTCAATCTTTTCTAATTTCTTATTAAATCGTCAGTAAAGTTTAACGATAACTACATAAGTTACCCTTGTTTTCATATTTTTTTAAAACAATCCCTATAAATTTTAACATCAAGATAAGCAAGATAAATGTACAATACACAATAAATTATAAAATATGAACATTAGGTTTTAAATAAACATTTCCCTTGTTGAGTTACAAAAATCTAAAATAACGATTTTTGGCTCTCCTGTAAAGTTGCACTTTTGTAGATAGTGTTGTTTGACACTAAGCCCTCGAAATATACTAAACAGTAAATTTTGACGATGGGTTTTGAATGTGCGAGTGTCCTACGAAAATGAACCACGCATTATAAATAGACGTGCAATAGTATGTGTAATACAACAATATTAAATGAGCGTTAATGCATAAACCGAGAGCAGTTATCAGTATTCGACGTATGCTGTATTCTTGACACGTGTTTAAATTTATTCCGTATTTTTCCTTACTCGAAATCGGTTGCCTGTTTCTCCTTACCCGTTAGGTATTTCAGTTTCCATTATTTCTGAGTTCCTTGTTTATGATTGTGTTATTATGATGAGTTAAACCAACATCCAGATACATTTTAAATGTAAAAAAAAATATATAAACAGATCGTAAATAATATGTCTTCGTCATTAGTGAGGGCAGTTTCGATTAAGTACGACATAAAGTTATGACGTATCTATAATTAATTCTGACTTTATAAAACTACGAATAATCGATTGATAACTATTTAAAATCGATAGCATTTAAAAAAAATACAGATTTTAATGTCTCCATTATCATTTTAAAAATTCGAGTTTATAGCGAATAAAATTCCTATTACTACTTGTTATTTTACAAAATTAACTTAAAGTTAACAAAGAAATGGTAAAAAATGTCGTGGAATCAAAATATTATAGGTATCATCGTCTACGGTCAATTTTATGAGACCTATGTCAATTATTGCACATTAGTAAAATTGAATTTTAAATGTGCATTATCTTGGTATAATCTATATGGATATTCAAAATGGCAATTGCAATACACATTTAATTGCGACATTAAATATCTTACACCTCGCTTAATATAAATTTATAATGGTAACTTTATGTTTATCGAAGGATAAAATTTTTACGTGGTTTCGCTGACTGATAACATTATTAAGTGCAGATTTTTCAGCTGTTTTAAAATTTCGAAATGTTTTGTAATGGTACACTTACCGCTGACAGGTATTGCCAACAATGGTGGAATTAATTACTCTTAAAAAACATGACAAACCAAATCATTTACAATATAATCTCTCACATAATTCGGAAACACCTCAGTAACATACCCATTTAAAAAACATGGTGCTGGGCGGGACTCGAATCCACTTTCATCGGATTTCGACAAACTTAGCGAAGTTATATAAAGAATGATGCATTCTTAAGTCTTGTGAATTATTCATAGAATAAAATAAATAGTTACTATTATAATTTCTATGTATATCCAGTATATACAGCATATTAACGAGAAACTAGCACTATCTAGTTCACAAAAATCAAATCTAAAGCCTCAATGACATTGAGCAACTTTACAAGTTTCTTGTTAGTGAATTTACAATCTGCTTGTAAACTCACCCAGTGTCATCATCAAACAAGCTAACAAGCAGATTTTAAACAATCTACCGAGAAAAGTTGAAAGCCGGCCAACTTTACACGATACACGCTGGCGTGTAGGCCTACTGCGTCTGCGCAGTAGAGCGATGGTAGCGACCTCCCGGTAAAAAAACGAACTACTCAATACGTCCGGTTAAAATAGTATCAAAAATGACGATTCCAACTCGCTAGCTTGTTGGCTTCTGAGCGAGTGTAAAGTTTTGTTCGTCATCACCACAATCGCACTAGCTGACATGCCCGCTTTTAACTTCGCCAACAAGCAGCTTATGAAGTAGCTCAATGTCATTGAGGCTTTAGACCAAGGGTTCCCAACCCCGTGCCCGCGGGCACCATGGCGCCCGCGGAACGATTCGTATGTGCCCGCCACTATTCGACAGAGACAGAATTTTCACGCTAGCCTGACACACGCAGAAAACCCGAAGTGAACGAACGCCACGAACTGAGCCGATGAGCGCCGAAGCATGTGACAGTAGTCACGTGCTCGTACCGTCCCTATTGCTTCGGCGATCATCGGCTCAGTTCGGGTTTTCGGCGTGTACAAGGAGTGATGTGCAAATAGCATTCCTCGCCTAGAACCGCGTTGTTGTCATTGTGATTGCGATTGCTGCCCCGTTCGGGTCGCGACAGTTAGCTAGCAGACATCTTCGTCTGACGAAACACGAATTAGGAGTTTTGATATTCCTTCTATATAGTTCTAAAATGAGTGGACCGAGTAAAAGACAACGAACCTATAATTTTAACACTGACTGGGAGGAGTCATATTGTTTCTTTAATGTGAAAAATAAATGCGTCTGTTTGTTGTGTGGTAGTAGTATTGCAGTGCCGAAAAAACATAATGTTGAACGACACTTTCAGACAATTCATGCCACTTTTGATGTGAATTATCCACTTAAATCTGAAGTAAAAAAGAAAAAAATATGTCAACTAAAATCAAGTCTAACTGCACAACAGACTGTTTTCACTAGACATGTGGAAAATTCTAAAAAGGCCACCATTGCTTCTTTCAACATTTCTCACATGCTCGCAAAAATGAAGAAACCTTTCATTGGTGGTGAGTTGTTTAAAAAACTATTTTTGACTGGTGCCGATTGTTTGTTTGATAAATTTTCTAACAAACATGAGATTGTCTCAGCAATACAAGACTTACAGTTGTCAAATAACACCGTCACAAGAAGAATACATGCAATTTCAACAGACATACAAACTCAGTTAAAGACTGCCTTGGAAATATGTGACTGGTTCTCGCTACAATTTGACGAGTCAACAGATATATCAGACACCGCACAGTTAGCAGTTATGGTGAGAATGGTATTTAGTAACTTCATAGTAAAAGAGGATATTATGTTGCAAATATTACCTATGAAAGGACAGACAAGGGGTGAGGATATTTATAATACATTCATAACATAAGCCAAGTCAATAAATATGCCTTTGCACAAGCTGTCTGCGATAACCACCGATGGGCACCAGCAATGGTAGGTAAAAACAAAGGATTTATTGCCCTCTGCAAGAAGGATGAATCATTTTCAAACTTCATGTTCTACCACTGTATTATCCACCAGGAAGCTCTGTATTGTAAAATATTGCCATTTGAACACGTTATAAAAATAGTTACAAAAATAATCAATTCTATTTGAGCAGCTCCTTTGCAACACCGACTTTTCAAGGCCCTGTTAGAAGATACTGAAGATAAAAAAACATGATCTTATTCTGCATACTGAAGTACGTTGGACTCAGTAAAGGAAAGGTTCTTACAAGATTTGTGAGTTTAATTGAAGAAATAAAAACATTTATAAACGATAAAAAGGAAAATTATGATGAACTAGCTGACTCTCGCTGGCTGATTGATTTGGGATTTCTCACAGACATCATGGAAAAAATGAATTCTTTAAATTTGGAGTTGCAGGGGAAAGACAAAAACATAGCTGAAATGATAAGCTCTGTAAAGTCATTTAAAGCTGAATTGGATTTGTTGATATCACATCTGCAGATCAATTCTCTCGTGCATTTCCCATATATGAATAAAATGCTAGGTAACAATGAATTAAACGGGTCATTATTTATTAAGCATCTTCAAGTGTTAAAAAAACAATTTGAAGAGAGATTTTTGCAGTTTACAGATATCGAGCCAATTGTTTCCTTCTGTATCAATCCTTTTACTTGCCAAATAAATGTAATGGAAATGGCCGCATGTATTGCAGATTTTGTTCAAGGTAAGACAAAAGAACTAGAGTTAGAAATTGTTGGACCTTAAGAATGATATTTTGCTTAAATCCTTAATATCAGAGGACTTTTGGAATACAGTGAACAGAGAAAAGTTCCCATTTTTGAAAAAAGCGGCATATAAAATTGAATCATTTTTCGGTTCGATATATTTATGCGAATCATTGCTTACAAACATGAACTTAATAAAATCAAGATATAGATCTCGACTCACCGATGAGCATCTTTATGATTGTTTGCTAACAGGATTATCGTCATACTCTCCTAATTATGAGGCACTGGCCAATGATATGCAATGCCAAAGATCACATTGACATATTGATATTCTATTATTTTATAAAATGTTTTCTTTGTATTTGTGTTTTTTGTTTACTTTGTTTACGTTTTGTAAATACATTTCTCTGTGTGTATGCAATTTGAATAATAGTTTTATTATTTTGAAACATTTTTGTAAATGCAACTTCAACATCATAATGGGAGATTTCAATGCACGTATTGGATCATACCAAAGAGATGACGTAGCGGTCGGACATTTCGGACATGGCTCAAGGGATGGTAGAGGGGACATGCTTGTGGAGTTTGCTGAAACCAACAATCTTCACATCATGAATTCCTTTTTTCAACATAAACCTACACGTAAATGGACGTGGAGAAGCCTGACAGGAAGGACCAGCGAAATCGATTACATCCTCACTGACAGAAAATATTCATTTTTAAACTGTAAGGTGATCAATCAGTTTAACACCGGCAGTGATCACCGGATGGTGAGATGTAAGATAAGATTGAACGTCAAATCAGAAAGATCCAAACTGCAGAAGAAGTCAAATGCTCGCGTATACCTGCAGAACAATACTGAATTCCAAAATGAACTCAAAAATGCACTATCGGCTTTCTTAGATGAGAACGAAACCGTTTCCCTATCCAACGCGGAGGATATAACGAATATTATTCTACAATGTGCAGAAAAAACAGGCGTAAAAAGCTCAGAAGTTACACCTTCCACCAAGCTTTCGAAGGCAACATTGAATCTTATGGAGCAGAGAAGGGAAACCGATAGACAGGCACAAAACGATATGGAGTTTTCATCACTTTGCAAAACCCTCCGAAGGAAGATTAGAGAAGACCTTCGTAAATTCAATGTAAACCTCATACAAGCAATTGTGAAAGCAGGCAGAAGTTTAAACAAAAACAAGCAATGCTTGTCGATAGGAAAACGTCAAATCACAGCACTAAAAGCAAAAGATGGTTCTATCGTCAGAAATTGGGAACACTTGTTAAGCCGAGTTGAAGAGTTCTACAGCGATCTCTACAGTGATGACACTGACAATACGACTATAGACTTAGATCTTCAGAGAAATGGAAATTCGGAAGACCATACTCCCGAAATTACATCCTGGGAAGTAACCCATGCTTTAAATTACATGAAAAGTGGGAAAGCCCCCGGGGAAGACGGTTTAACGATAGATATCCTCAAAAAAGCAGGAAAGGATGCAAATGAAGTACTTGCACAATTGTTCACAGCCTGCATATGCAAAGAGGATGTCCCAGAGGTATGGAAAAATGCCAGCATTGTCATTCGTCACAAAAAAGGTGACAGAGAAGACCTAGCAAATTATCGTCCAATAAGTCTACTCCCTATTCTCTACAAGACGTTCACAAAAATTCTCTCAAACCGTCTGCAAAATGTACTAGACGAGAACCAACCGAGAGAACAAGCCGGATTTAGAGGAGGATACAGCACTATGTACCATATCCAAGTCGTCAGAGAAATCATAGAGCGGTACCAGGAATACAAACTGCCACTATGCATGGGTTTTATAGACTATGAGAAGGCGTTTGATTCGATAAAGAAATGTTCAATACTCGACGCACTCAGAAAACAAGGAATCCCTGGACGCTATATAAATATTTTCAATAATATATACAGTAGCGCAACAGCATCTGTAAATCTCCATAAACCATCGCGCAGATTTCCTATCAGCAAAGGAGTCCGACAAGGTGATACAATCTCACCTAAACTATTTACAGCTACCCTTGAAGACTTATTCAGGCAACTTGACTGGAATGACAAAGGGATCCCCATAAATGGAGAATACCTGAGTCATCTGCGCTTTGCCGATGGACATAGTAATTTTCTCGCAAGACTCAGAAGACCTCCAAAGCAGAATGCAGGAACTCGCTGAAGTAAGCAACAAAGTAGGTTTGAAAATAAATGTAACAAAGACGAAAGTCATGTTCAACTGCTTTGCAGGCCAAAAAGAGATCCTCATCAATGGCACTCAGCTCGAACAGGTGAAAAGCTACATCTATCTGGGACAACAAGTATCTATAGATGGATGTATATTTGATGAAATTGTTCGCAGAGTAAAGCTAGGCTGGAGTGCTTTTGGCCGCCTGAATAATGTCTTCAAAAGTGACCTTCCACTGTGCCTAAAGCGCAAAGTGTTCAACCAGTGTGTGCTTCCCGTGATGACATATGCGTGTGAAACATGGACCCTAAGTAAAAGAGAGATCCAGAATCTTAGAGTAGCACAACGTGGTATGGAGAGGTGCATGCTGGGCATAACGCGAAAGGACAAAAAGAGGAATGAGTGGATAAGGAAGCAGACAAGGGTTTGCGATGTAATAGAGTTTATTAAAAGCCTTAAATGGAGATGGGCTGGACACATAGCTCGAAGAAGAGACAATCGTTGGACAAATCTAGTCATCCAGTGGTATCCAAGAAGTACAAAACGTCCACAAGGTAGACCTAGAGGCCGCTGGATCGATGAAATGATAAAGTTCTGCGGAAGTACGTGGCAACGCAATGCACAGGACCGAGAGAAGTGGAAGCAACTTGAAGAGGCCTTCATCCAGCAGTGGATAGATTCAGACTGATGATGATGATGATGATTTATTAATAAATTATGAATATAAGAAAATAAATTATGAGAAAATGAGAAGTTATGGAAGGAGTTTGTCGATTAAAAATAGGTGGTGCCCGCCACCCTACCGGTATTTTAGAATGTGCTCTAGAGTACAAAAAGGTTGGGAACCCCTGCTTAGACAGTTAATTCCGAAATTTTCTAATTTCAGCATCTTCAATCCCGAGAATGCAAACTCTAGTTTGTTTACACTGTGGTCATTCTGCAATAATAAAATCTGCCAAACAGCAGAAACTAAGTGAATTGCATAAGTAATATACAAAATTAACTAACTTTACTATTGTGATGGTAAAACTGGGACATACACGGCCCGCGGGTCACTGTTTCGCCACCTCTGTTATCATTAGTGTTCCGTTACACTGTTCGCGGAATGCATGTTATGCAACACGTTAATAATATTTTGATTTTTTTTATTCAGTTTTTTTACAACGTTCTTGACTCGACCAAGCGCCATTCGGTCACGAGGTTTTTGCGATATTTTTGCGACCTCTCCTGTGCGAGTTGCGATTTGATTATAACGTCTTATACAGCGCGTGATCAGGTTATTATAGATTACAAGCCTCGTGATGTATAATATTCTATTTCTAGATAGTGATTTTCCAAGTTTCTCGTTGCACTGCACCCTTTGTAAAGCATATATATAAAGATTTTTTTTCATGGCACCCCAAATAATATTTTCGCAAAAACTATTGTATCTATACATAATCTTGAAAAACATACTTTTTTTCTAGGAACTATCAACCCTTGAAATTGTAAAAAAAATACGAACTGAAGCGCTCGATAATTTTACGAAAATATTAACCTTTTTTTCTTTTATAGTGTTAACTGTCAATTCATGGTGGAACTGCATTGTATTATTTCATTAATTATTTGTTTAATTAAATAAAACACAATTTTATAGTGCATATTCCACTTTATTAATTAAATTTTCTACCGGTTTAGTACTCTTCAAAGGAACATTATCAACTAAATAATGTCCCTTTGAAGTGATAATGTCCCATTTAGTTGATAATGACCCTTTGAAGAGGACGAAACTGGTACAAAATTTAATTATTCAAGTGGAATAAGTATTATAAAATTGTGTTTTATTTAATTGAACAAATGATTAATCAAATGACTAACCTTTTTATCTAATTTTATGGGTATTTTATAGAAATAAGTGTGTTAGATTTTTTGTTATATAGTCTATCTAGCTCGGACTGTCAAATGATTTTTTCCACGAGACGGAGCGATAATTTTGGGGATTTTATGAACCGGAACGGCGCTACGGTGCGCTCTTGTCCATTTTAAACTCTGGGAATTATTAACTTTTAATTTAAACATAGTTTATCCGTGCGATTAAGATTTTTGAAATAAACAAAATGTTTTTGATTGGCAGGGAGGCAAATTCGGAAAAATTATTACTTGATATTGTTGCAGAGTCAATAACCTCCATTTTGACTTTTTTGATATTTTTATTGACGCTGTTCTGAATGTACCTTTACATCGTTTTCAGCTAAATATTAGTCAGATTATCATCAGTTAATTATAAATTAATCGGAGGTTGATTGCAAAGTCATTTATATGCATCAGATGCCCATTTGCTATATTATACAACTACTCTCTTACAACAAGATCTCGTCGATAACAGGAAGTCGCTGTAGTCGCATATAGGAGAATTCTCAGTTACGTACCTGTCATGGCGGCAACGTGTGTTTAAATAATTTATTGGGTCTCTTTTTAGATGCGACTCCTTTTCTTCTTCGCAATAAACCAAAAGTTTACTAATAATAATCCTAACATCACTCTTGATCGTTTTAGACATTTTTTTTATATAAAAAGCATTTAATTACGTAAATTGATAGATCCGTACACCACGGAAGCGTAAAATGAAATGATAAACTTAGGGGCGTTCCACGTTTAAAAACAGAAATGCGACTAACTGCACAGGAGGGGCTTGTTAGTTCACAGATTTAACACGTGGTCAAGAAGTTCTTTTTCGACAATAACTTGAAGTATGATCTTTGGTTACCAACTTTTAATGATATTAAGGATACTTTATTTTGTTTTTTACTTTTTCTAATTAATATTGCAGTCCTAAATGTGCTTAACGGTTTTTGCGGTTATTTCAATATTACAGAATATGCAGGCTATCGGTTTTGAAGTTAACAACCTCACTTTTAGGATATAATCTGTTCATTAACCCTAATATCGATGACCCGTTGGGTTTTTCCAAAGTAAACCCAGGCACGGTCGTGGGATGCTGATTCATAAATCCTGCCTAAATTTACTACTGCCTAAATTTTATCTGAAGGTTTATTTTTTTATTTTATGCTTCTACATTCTATGTCATCCGCTAACTCTACATATTGAAATGTTTATCAGAAATAAATAATTTTACAACCATTTTTAATCATACCATTTAAGATATCACTATTATCTCCTGAGTATCAGTATGCTTTAGTATTGTCTATAACTCTATATAATAATAATTACAA
Source organism: Rhyacophila brunnea (assembly GCF_057557595.1). Classification (NCBI taxonomy): domain Eukaryota; kingdom Metazoa; phylum Arthropoda; class Insecta; order Trichoptera; family Rhyacophilidae; genus Rhyacophila; species Rhyacophila brunnea. The sequence goes on along the minus strand of NW_028232816.1, from coordinate 7,285,039 downwards.
GATAAAAAGAACTTTTTAGATACAACGTTTTTAAATTTTCTGTTAAATCGTATATAAACTTGACTAGTTTAAACGATCAAAAAAATTTGTACTTGATAGAAATACTGAATAATGAAATGTGATTTTCATATTGATTTCCATGGTAACGCATGTATATATTATTTAATAATTTAGTTGCTAGGACCCCTTAGCAACCAAGAATGGTACCGAAATAACTTTTCATACAAAACATAATAAACTAAAAATGAATTCAATTCTACTTAAAGATGGTTAAAAGTATTTAAAAAAATGCATTGGCATCGTGTTCTGGTATATTCTAAAAGTTTCAAATGCTAGTAGGGAAGTTAGGTAAAAATCGATTGCAAGATTTGTACCGGACAAATAAGAATACTACCTAAGAAAAACGTTGTAAAATTATTGTCTCTTTGCGTAAACTACCTAAGTATTATATGAATAAATTGTTAAATACAAAAAAACCCTATTGGTCATTGAATGCTTAACTTTTAACTGTTGTATTTTTGTGGCCATAGGTGATGGTGATTGAAATTTTGATATTTATACATTCGTATTGCTTTATTCATATAACTTACTGTCAAATTATAGTTGTTATTTTCAATTCAATAACCAAATGGTAGAGTCGGCGATGGATTGGCCTATATCCTGTCAGTTTGATAATTCTGTAGGTACATGTCCATCATTATCTGGCTAAGGTACTGTAGTCTTTTTTTATATTTAAAACCTTTTCCCATTCGTATGTTTTTCAACATAATATTTTGTCACCATTCAATAAAATTTAAGGCTATACTTCAGCTGAGGCATGGTCTAAAAAGATCGTGACTAGGCGATGAGCGGATTGTGCAAATGACGCGAGCCGAAAGAAATATAATTTGCCATAAAAATTCAACATGCGTCCTTTTAATTTTATGTTTATTATTATATTCGTAATAATAATAGTATATTCATGGACATGTTTTCTTTTTCAAGTACATGCGGAACGTTTTTTAGTCATCTATCTTTACACGATTTAAGAATATATTCCTCCGACGCCATCACAAAACAAATTGACCACACCTTTTTGATCACTTGATCAATTGATCACACCTCGACTGTCAGTCTTCGATTGGCGCCGACTACGAAATTTCGTTCCACATACTGTTCAAAATTATTTGCCGTTTCACTTATGTACGCCCTTAAAGATTCGTCTATGCAGACACACTTCAAAAGCCTCAACTCCTTAATTTTAAACTTTGTTCTGTACTTAGTTTCCATGAAATATGAAGTAACTTAAAATGCTAAGAATCGAAAATAAGATTATTCGTTTTTTCAGGCGCGTACACAGAAAAATAGTTTGGAGAGAAGGTCCATTTTGAAAAAAATATTCAAAAAAGGCCAGGGTTAACCACATCTAGAAGAAGCCACTCATTTTTACAACGTTTTTATTAGCTTGTATTCTTATTTGTCCGGTGGTTGTTTGTCCGGTACAAATCTTGCAATCGATTTTTAACTACGAGTAACTTCCTGACTAGTTAGACATTTGAAACTTTTAGAATATATCAGAACACGATGCCAATGCATTCTTTTAATATTTTAACCATCTTTAAGTAGAATTGAATTCATTTTCAGTTAATTATGTTTTGTATGAAAAGTTATTTCGGAAGAAATCCGTAATCCAATCGTCTATTATCGGTTGCTAAGTGGGTGGTCCTAGTAACTAAATCATTAATATATACGTGCGTTACTATAGAAATCAAAATGACATTTCAGTATTCTATATTTGTTTTTTATTTACTTCATATCAAGTACAAGTTTGAGCATATTGAGCATAATAATTCAACAGAAAATTTAAAAACGTTGTATATAAAAAGTTCTTTTTATCTTGTAATTATTCACATTTACACCGTCTACTAGCTTTTCGTCACTTCCACCGTGGAATACCACACAAACGTCCTGCCTGTCTACAGGTGTAACTAAGGGTGTCCAGTGTTCACAAATGGGGTACTGCGAGCTGCTGCATTCACAAGTTATTATCGAATGCGCGTGGCTTAACGGCCAAAATTATTATTACAATCATTTGTGTCCGTTTGTGTTATCCGCGCCGTCTTGTCGTTGAGACAACCTGCATGGGAATATTTAAGAAAACGTTGGATGCACTAAATTGTCGCACACATTTATGAGTGCCACGGACCTTTCAGAATTCCGAGAGGAATGAGACCAACCGATTGAGAAGGCTTTTCGACAGTCAAAGTATCAGGATCACAATCCTCACTCATTAGGTCCTCATTTATGACAAAGTCTATGAAAGAATATTAATCATTTACCTAAATAATTTGTATTTTTTTCCGTTTCTATGGGAGTCTGTATGGAAAAAAACTCATTATACTTATTATAATCATTGCACATTTAATTTAAATTGTGGCGCATTGGTCAATCACTGTTATGTCATGATACCGTTATTAACAACGAACTCGGAACCTATTATATTAGATTTATTTTTATGATGCAATATAATAGAAATAGATAAATTCACCTAAAACTTCTTTGTAAGATCTGTAAAATCACAATAAGTACTTTGACAGGGAGTGATCGAGTTCGCCGCTTGCATGCTAATGAATTCAACTCAGGCGAAACGAAAATGAATGTAGTATATATTTCTATTATCTGAGTACACAGTTAACATTTAAGTTTCGTAAGTCAAATAGATAGAAGCATGGAAATACTAGGTAGTACGTACTGGAGGCTTGTCTCATTTCCTACTGACGAAAAGTATATTAGTCTAAAAACACTCCGACATGCCTTCTCGATTTAGGCCCCGAATTGGACCGAAGCAGACCGGACCGCATTTCCGGTTTGTGAAAAATAAATAATTATATTCATTTGTTTTATAATATAATGCATTTATTTTATATTCTTAAATTTTAATACGAAACCTGACGGATGCAAAACAAAAATATGCGTAGTATATCGTACACGTCTATTTATACAAGCAATAATGAGGTTTTGTGTTATTTTGTTACAAAGAATTATTTGTGCCATTTAAATTTTGGCAAATAAAAAACAAAATCTCTAATTAAAATTTAATACAAACGAATGCAATTTAATAAGAATTAGTTGTTACAATATTATTGATAATATAAATTCTAATCAATGAAACTTTTTAACTATTGAATAGAATTTGGGCTTAGTGTCCAGGGTTTTCGTGTCCGGAAGCTTGTACGCATGCAGTTCGCCGTATCATACTACACCGTGAAATGTTGTATCGGAAATATATAACCGTATATTAAAGACGGTTCAACCTCTTTGGGTCGTAAAGTACCTACTGACATAAAATTCATGTCTAAATAAAACACAGTTCTTGTCGGTTTACACTTTACAGGAAGCCATTAGCAAACAATTTTTAAAAATAGCCGATTATTTGTTAGGTTAGGTTAGGTTTTCATTCTTGAATTCATGAATTTTGCCAAAATCAGCAATGAAAATTGGATTAATGTTCATGTTGAAACTAATAAAATTGGAGACCGTATAGTATACAGTCATCTCTTTCCGATAAAAAGCTCACGGCGAACTGTGCTACGGTGAAATGTTTTACGTACAATTTAGGTACACGTAACCCAGGATTTTGCCCTCCGACATCTTCAGGGATCTATGAATATATTGTATGTTATTACTAAATTAATTATTTAGACGATCATAAATAATGCATTATTTATAAGTACAGATCAGTGACATTTCGTATAGATAGAAAAATCATGCGTTGCTTATGAGTGGCAGATATAGTTATAAAAAGTATAAAATATTTTTTATATTATATTTTGTAGACATGCATGTGATAGGTTTAAAGATTGTTATTGCATTAAATTTTTCCGTCTATAGTAGGTAGGAATACAACAAAAAAAATCAACGACACAACCACACTCACAAATTATCGTGAGCTCCGGTTCGTAAAATTTGATCCAATATATTATACTTGTTAGGTTTAAACTTAAAGCATGCTTATGTTTCAATGTGGATAACTGTTAGCAGCATGGTATTCAATTATAGTGTCATACAATTATATGTTATAATGTAGCTTGAATGAGAGTTCACTAGGCGGACTCGCACATACTCACCTGAAGCAACAGCAACTCATCAGCTTTATTTACCTATGTAATTCAATTGATATTCATAAAATTTATGTCACTTAAAATGTACTGACATACTCAAAGTTAACAACAATTTTTGTTAGTATTTTAACTGTGCTTTATGTTTTTTCCTCTTCCAACGTTTCGAATTAGTTATACAGGCCTTTCAAAATTCTACAATCTAGAAAAATTTGAATGTCAATAATTTATAATTTTTAGTAATAAATAAAAGTAATGACGCATTATTAATAACGTTTTAAATCCTAATTTCTCCCCACTCCTTACGATTTCACCATTAAGAAATCTGACCCCTCTACTTATTAATGTCATGGAATTATACCAACTATCCCTTGTCTACAATACATTATCTCCCTTTCTACCCCCTTCACATGATATTGAAGATAACAGTATAACCCTACAATTACTCACCAAGTAAACGAAGAATGTTTCATAAAACAGTTTTATATGTATATTATATAATAATCATTAAATATCACCGAATAAACGCTGTATTTCTTGAAAAGATGAAAGAAGAATAAAACTATATAACTAGTCACAGTGGAACCGACAAGGCATCAATCCACGTAATAGTCCCAGGCTTGACTTTATGTATGCTCGAAACTCCTCCGTGAAAATTGTACAAGTTGCAAGTCTCAAAGTGCGCGAAATTTGGATTTTTTGAAACCCCACGCAGTAAAGGTAAACATTAAATAATCTATCAATATTGAGACTCCTCCAATACAATGCACTCGATACCTTCCCATCGCTCATTTATTAATTTAGCACACCAATTAACTTTGGCTGATCACGGACATTTTACAAATTTTAGTAGGTACTTGATATCTGTGCGTGCGATTCGGAAAGCAATTTTGTTGACTTTACTCAGTAGCGATTAAGTTGTGGTCGCGTTGATTGCATAATTATGTGCGGAACAGTCAGAAGACATTTATTTTCACCGATGGTAAAAAATCTCTTGTTTACGAGACTAATAATATTTGCACTCTAACAAAATAATTGGCATGGCGTGTTGTAGGATTATTAAATCATTCCAAGTTACAAACGTTTATGGTACAAAAGAGTAATGGAAAGTACCATAAAAAAAGTTTGGCTAGATTATTAAGTCATTTAAAAAAAGTAAATAATTGTTGCTCTTAGCAACTTTAAATGTTTCCCGTGCTCACTTACACGGTGTAAATATAATAATCTAAATTGATCTTACCGAAGATAATACAGTAAATTCCTATTAAAATGTCATCAGATATACTTAAGACAATTTTCTAACTTACATAATTGTGTAGCAATAATACTTTTACAATATTATACCCCGTTTACACGTGCGTGAATTTACTGCTGACAGTACGTATTATCGGGGCCATAACAAGATAATGTACGTGTAAACATGTACCCACGATGGCCACGTGGTTTAAGCGTCGGCCTATAGCGTCGTGGGTCCTAGGTTCGAATCCTGGGTCTGACAAATTCACATATTGTTTTTCAATTTGTGATGAGTCAGAGTATGGACCTAATAGGTTTAGCAAGTGGCTGACATCCATTTCTTGTAAAAATTAACAGCCGTATTCATACAGTCTCGAACCGCACACAACGCAGTTAGTGTTTTATCGGGCGAATAAGATAACTATAAAAAATGTGTAAGTCACGAGATGCGTACAGGAATGCGCACGAAAATGAAACATGGAGCCGTCTTGGGTACCGTACATGGAAAGCCCTAAACAGACTGCGAACTATGGTAGAGCGCACCCGAGGCAACATGGTGAAGTGGGGTTCTCTGATGACCTAACGTGCGAGTGTGGTGAAATCCAAAGCATGGAGCACCTATTTTCATCCAATGCTTGCCCAGCAAGCTGCAAGTTCTTCGAGATCCTACAAGCAGAGGAAAATGGTATTGCCTTCCCTAACGTCTGGAGCGACACATTGTAGACTTTGTTGTGTAGACACAGAAATTTAATAAATAACTTTTTTTTATTCAACAAATAATTCAAAGGATTTAAGAATGTTACATTCTTTAATCTTGTGAATTATTCCTTGAATAAAAAAGTAATCAATTAAAAATTATTAGCAAGTTCAAGGAAGCTACAACACTAAAATATTTTGGAGTGATCCGTGACGTCGGTTAGCAATTAAAGTAATACCTACTTTGATTCAAAATACAAAAGCCGATAGCTCAATTTAGAAAGCGCTTCAGAGAGTACTATAAGGGCCATTAGTTAAAATTTGTCGAAATTAAGTATGGTACCTTTAACATACTGGTCTATGTGGGTGGGCGCGAAACCCGAGAGATGCAGGTTCGATTCCTGCTGGGTGTCTTACTTTTTTCAAAAAGATTTTTTTTATTGGATATAATGTATTTTCTCAGAAGTGTTTTCAAAATTATGTTTTTTCAGAAGTTTAATAATAATTCGTGACTACTGTAATATACAATAGTGTTGCCTTAAATTGAAATAATATGTATTATAAAGATAGAATTTTCATGATAAAATCTTATTGAAACCCCAGAACTTCTGCTATGTTTAAATACAACAATATTACAACTTCAAAATTTTACATCACGAAAACCTGAATTACCTAGAACTTTCCCTCTCGCATCTCCACCCAGCTGGACAGCAATGACGTAACTCTTGAACTATGACGTCATGCCTACACTCCAGACTGCATCATGGCGATGTCCTGATAATTATTATGAAGAACCGGTTTTTTTAAAATCCTACGCGCATTTATTTGTTCACCAGTTTTGTGCCAGTGGTAGACCGGAAGTTTTGTTGCACCTGTAGCAAGGCCCACTATAATCAAGCCGTGACACGAATCTGTGAACTTCGATAATAGTGCTAGTTATTGCTGGTGGTGCTTTTCAGTGGACTGTAATATGACGGAATGATTCGGATGCTGGGGGGATGGTAATACCAAAGATGCCAGGCACTGACCTTTAATGATGATGAGGCTGGCTCTGTGGTCTGGTTCTCACTCTCGCGCGTTAACTGATCATTGAGTCACTTATAGTCAAACCGTGACGCGAATCTGTAAACTTCTATAATAGTGTTAGTTATTGCGGGCAGCGCTTTTCAGTGTACTGTAATATGACGCAATTATTCAGATGCTGGGGATTTATACTAAGGGTGCCAGGCACTGACCTTTAATGATGATGAGGCTGCTTCCGTGGCCTGGTTCTCACTCTCGCGCGTTAACTGATCATTGAGTCACTCTGTGCGCGGCAATTGACGGTCAAACCAGTGCACGTGGTGACGTCTTAATGTTTTACAGGTTATATGTGTTTACAATCACACGGTTGAAGAATGACTCCCTATTTATAGTAGGTAATTGCATTAGGGCCGCCATAATTGGCCCAACAAATTGCTCATATTTATAATGCAATATGCTTGCAATATGTTTAGTCGCTTATTATGTTCGTTGCATATTGAAATAAATAGTAGTAATTTGAATGAAATATGCAATCGAAAATCTATATTTATTGCGTACACGACCGCATTACATTCGAAGATAATCAACAACTAGCATTGCCATCGTAATTCGCAATTCAGTGCCACGGCCTGAATATAGTAGACCTTGACCTGGTAGTAGCGATATACATGTATGGTATCGAATAATGAAGAAATCAATTATCTTGAAAACTAAATCGATAACACTCGCATTGGTGCAATAAATATATTATCATGCATAGCAACTTCTAATTTTTTGTTGTCTTAGTCTCCATAATTAGGTATGTACAGTATTTTTATGTATAATGTTAGGTTAGGTTAAGTTAGTTTAAATGGTAGATAACATGTCAGATATTACAGTAATTTGCTATTAAATACCAGTTAATAATTATGCCAATACGTCAAAATATATGTGATTGAAGATATTATTAAATCTTGATAACAAAATGTTTAAATTCATTTCAAAAAGTAGATCAACGATGCCTATACTTTTTTACATTTCTACATCCAAAAGTAAATCGACGACACTTTTGTTTTTTTCTTTCAATTATGCGTGTATTTATAATATATAAGGAAATCGACTATGGGGAGTTTATCAGTGAAGGTTTCAATAATATTGTTAAAATATACAAAGTGCCGGAAAAATTGGAAGGCTAAATTAGTATTTTTTTTCGACCATGTCCGATCCTCATAGGATCATATGGGCCTCCATAGAGTAGAGGATTGTATTAACAGATAACGGTGGCCGCGCGGCTTAAGCGTCGGCCTATATCGTCGTGGGTCCCAAGTTCGATTTCTGGGTCTGGCAAGTACATATATCGTTTTTTTTCAATTTGTGTGATGTGAGTCAGGGTATGGATCTAATAGATTGAGCAAGTGGCTGACATCCATTTCTCGTAAAAACAAAATCTGTTAATACAATCCTCCAAATTAGTATGATTAACGTAAATAAGCTCTGGAAGCTTCGTCAACATTCATTCAGTAGTTTTTTTAGTTAATATCTAAAAAACGGAAACGGATATATACAGTTCAATTTATTTAATTGGTACCTGATTGAAAAAATTAGTAATCGTTATAAAATCTACGATACAACCTAACGAATACGATATTCATTTTATGTTTCCTGTTAATTTGATAATATGGCAATAAGGATCATTATCAATTACGTTATTGCGTATAATTATTACGTAAAACTATTTTAATAATAATATTCACATTGCACCGAGACGCCACTGGTAGCGCTCAGCGCAAAATCCGATTTCACTTCCGGCCAAATCGAGCCTTCAACGCGTAATACCTGGCAACACGTGCAAATTATTTTGCAATCTCAAAAGACCGTAAATTGTTTGATGTATGAAACTAATATTTTATTGACATCACATTACATCATAATATCTTCCCAAAAGTATAATTATTAATATTAATAACATCAAATATCACTAATTTATTTTTTATTCGATAAGTATTTTTCAGTGGCGAAGACTCCATACTAGGCGGTTATTTAAAGCCTACCTTCTTGAGAAAAATATTTTTTAATTGCATATTGACGTACCTATATTATAATCACTGTATTTTATAATAACTACAACATAAAAAGAACTTTTTATATACAACGTTTTTAAATTTTATGTTGAATCATATAAACTTGACTTGACTAGCTTAAACGATCAATTATTGTATTTCATAGAAATAATACTGAAATGTCATTTTGACATTCATATTGATTTCCATAGTAGCGCACGTATATATTAATAATTTAGTTGCTAGGACCCCAGACCCCTAGCAACCAATAATGGTGTCGAAATAACTTTTCATACAAAACAGAATTAACTGAAAATTAATTCAATTCTGCTTAAATATGGCTAAAAGTATTAAAAAAAATGCATTAGCATCGTGTTCTGATATATTCTAAAAGTTTCAAATGTCTAACTAGTCGGGAAGTTAGTTAAAAATCGATTGCAAGATTTGTACCGGACAAAGAACCACCGGACAAATAAGAATACGAACTAAGAAAAACGTTGTAAAAATAATTTTATTTGCCAACGACATCTGTCGTATAAATTTTTGTAAGTAGGAATGTATTATAAAGAAAGGTTTAAAAGAAATATGTAACAGAGCAACACCTGTCTTTATCAAATTTGTCTATTTATTTGCCGTGAATAATGATGTTTTTTTATATGAACTTTGTCACGTGACCTCAGGATGTCTGTAGCAGTCTATACAAAACGATAGGCGCTAATGCGTAAGCCTAGAATGTTTGCATATAATAATATATTATTAAAATAATTAATAATTAGATAATTTAAAAAATAATTTCTGATATTTAAACATATATAAATAAATATAGATTGTTTTTAAAGTTAAAAATAATTTTGATCAATTTAATGCTTTTTTATGTACACAGTGAGTTATTGAAATTTCGTCAGTAGTAATATCGTATTATATTCTTATTTCCCGTAAATATACCTGACAGGTGTGTTCTTTTTTCTGATCTCTACAGCCTACCTCGTTCCAAAAGTCACCTTTCGCCACTGGTATTTTTAGTAGGAATGTAATGATTCAGATTGCTACCCTTCCCCCGGCATTTCTTCAATATGGCGGGAGAAGATTGAGTGATGAAACCTCTGTGCCAGGATGATATTATGCATATGTTCAGAGTAGAGTGATCGAGAAATATCGTATCGAGAATAAACTAATCTCGAATTTTAGAGAAAACGATTATTCTTGATTTGGAGAATTCTCAAATTTCGAGAAATGAAAAAAGTTGTGAGGTCACAAGCCCTAGTTCAAATACATTTTTGAGACCAGGGATTAGCGTAGACTGCAGTGGTTCTCAAGTGCGACTACCAGCGCTTAACAAAAAAGTACTTCAAAAATCTATTTACTATTATTATGAAATTGGTTGAACACACAATATGACTTGTCTTAAATTTCTTTCCACGCTCAAAAATGATCCATAATATGTTTTTGTGATAAGATCATGTGTAAAATACTCCGTTTCTTAGAATAAAGGCAATTCAAAGAGTTGGCAACAATCGCTTTATTAATATTGTCGATTTTTCCTACTACTGTAAACTGTGAAAGATCATTCAGTATAATGCACTTCTTAAAAAACAAATATCGAAGCCAGTTAACAGATATAAACTTAGATGTAGCTATGCGGCTCGCATAGGAAAAAAGAGTAGGTATTGAGAAATTTCCGTTTGCATTATTTTTAAATAAATATATTTATGTACTAAAATGATGTCTTTTATTAAATGGACTTGTCTAAAAATAAATTGATCCATTTTTCTAGTAAACAAAATTTAGCTTTAATTTTTTCAATCACAACAAAAGCGAAATTTGGTGCGGCCACCAGACGTTTCTATAGAACTGTCAATGTCAATTGTGCGGCCACAGTTAAATTTCACGTGAGAACAAGTGGCGTAGAGTAAAGAATTAAACTAATAAAAATTGTCTAATGAAGAAGGGTTGAAAATCACTTAACCATAATTTTACATTATAGCAAGAGTACCTATACTGACAAAACGCATTATTTCAGTTTTTGCTCTTTTTCCGTTTTAAATGCCAAAATGTATACATTTTTACGCTCTACGTCCTGGTAAAACGCACAAAGGCATAGGATATAATGGTGATAAAATAGAAACATTATTAAATCATATTGTTATTTTTTTATTCTGATAGAAAGCATGATAATGACCTAATGCGTTCTGCGTATACACAATACATGACTTGTAACATGTTGTATATTGTGTTTTCCATAAAGCTTAGTCTTTATAATGTAGAAAAAATGTTTTTAAATCATAAACAAATTTACGTGTGAGAACGCTTTGAAAAAAAAATTAAAGTCCTTCTTGCGATTATCTCAGAACTTGTTTTATTGAGTTAATGCTTTCTGTCAGTATATCCTGGATAGTTAGTGATTCAATCTCGTTAGCTTTTGCTTGTCACTTTAAAAATGAAACTGTAATAAAAATATTATGACATTCGAAATATTCGCAATAATTAATAAATACAAAAAAACATCATGCGAGTGCAAAATTCCTTTTCTAAAAAAATTCGCGCTAAACTTTTACTTAAGTCATATAAATGGGCGCCCAACCTTTTGTACACGGTCACTAATTTACATTTGATTTTATAGAATGACCGACAAGTTTTTCAGGAGAATATTATTTTGTATTGTATTGTATTGTATTGTATTTAGGTATAATATGCATGTCCAACCGCGCCCTACGAGCCGCATGTGAACCAGATAAGTGAACAGCAAAAAATATGCAGTCATGACAAGATTTTTAGAATGAGTTTTAAGATGTACAGAAAAATCGTCAATATTCAAGATCAAAATTTATGATGTTTTTTTTTTATTTTTTCTTTTTTTCTTATAAGTTATCATCATTTATGGCACTACAACATTTGACTGGTCTTGGCCTCCTTTGAAAACTTCCTCCATCCTGGACGATTCAGAGTCTCTGCATTTTCATATGTCACGTGATCTTTTCGCCCCCATATAGTGTATATAACTCCTCATTACCTTTTTTTATAAGCACCTACTGTTTACTTATTGTCAATTATTAATAAATAGAAGCCCAGGACATGTGCTAACTTGTGAGCTTGTGATTTAACGACTATTTTTATTTCTCGAGATTCGAGAATTCTCGAACTCAAGAAAAATTTTTACAATCTCGTTATTTCTCGAGATTACCTCTTCAAGCCGGAAAAAAAATATCGTGAAATTCAAGAAAATCTGTTCAGAATCAAAGTTGAGAGCTGTTTTTTTAAATATTTTTTAAGCTCGTCCGGTCGAAAATAGATATACTTAATATTACAGCCCGTACGCAAGTGCCTCGCGCACGTGCTCCAGTCGGGGTTTCGTACATGCTAGGACCGGTCCTGTCCCAATTCCAGAGTAGATGTATATAATATTATCGGTATCCAGCAATTCACCACATAAATAAGAGATTTTATTAAACCAAGCTTGGAGGCAAAAACCTGTATCCGGTTATGAAAAAACATAAGAATTCTAATGATCTGGAGTTAGTCTGGTTATCTCCATGCTCTATTTTATAATTAATAAAAAAAATGCGTTATCAACTGAAAAATATGGTTACGCGGCTTATTGGTTGCACACCTATGATTTAAATGTGCTGCTGGTACCTATTGCTTTTATATGATATTTCGAATAGAAACAGTTACAATAATGATATGAAATAATTGGTTCATAATGTAGTACATGGCAAACTGACAGTATTTTTCTCTGAATGCCTGGTAGGAATGGTAAATGAAACAATGATCATAATAATAATTGTATGTCTTTCGACATTTATAATGTTATTATACCATTTCATATGATAATAATGTCACCAGAAAATTCCTTACTAGTTACCATTGTTAGGGATTGCAATACCGGTATTTTTCAAAACCGGTATTCCTGGATTTATTGATACCGAAATACCGGTTTTAAATATCAAAAATAATCTGTTATTAGGAATGCAGACACATTTACTTTTTGGAAAGCGAATATAATGTTTGCAATGTATTTATTAAAATCAACAGTTCTTTAATTTATCACCTGTATATATTTTCAAATGTCAACAGAATATTATTAAGGTACTTAGATTTCTTATAATATATATGTTTCGCCGAATGTGCGAAATTTACTATTACATGAAATGGGTAAAATTTTGGCTAATTTATGTAATAGTCAAGCCCGTTGCCTTATTCATTAATTAGGTAAATTATCTGCTGATTGCGTGAATTCGCCATGGTATGGAATTCTTAAATTGTCAACATGACAGAAGAAAAAGTAAATTTAATACGGATGGTTTTATTAGTTATAATTGGACATAATATAATATTATTATTATTAGGTTAGGTTAGGTTTTTTAATTCTGAATTCAACTGAATTTCCATTTTGAGGTTAGCTAACAAGTGTCAACAAACTATCAAATCATACTATCACAAACATACAATCGACCATTGCACGAATTGCGCGAAAATACCTTTTAATAAAATTCTTCCATTATCATAATTATAGTTCTAGATGTTTTTTGGGCATAGTAAATTGATATGAACGTCATTGTAGTTATTGATTGGTATATTTTTATATAATCAATGACATTTGACACATTTGGTTAGTTTGATTAGTTGCAAAAAACACCACCGGGCGCGACCATCTAATTTGTCCAATACATGAACTAGGCAGAAAAATTACTGCCGAATTCACGCACTCGGCATATATTTTGTCTAATTCATGAATAAGGCAACGGGCTTGCATTTTTCATGATTTAGGCAAAATTTTGCCCATTTCATGTAATAGTCAATTTCGCACATTCGGCGTAATATATATAATATCAATGTTTTAAAGATATTTTTATAACCGTATTTATTCATAGATACTTCCGTTTTTTCTATGTGTTTTAAATATTACCGGTATTCAATAAGAAACACCGAAATACCGGTACTGATATTTTCATTCGGTATTGCAATCCCTAAACATTGTACTTTCGATACGAGTTTAATAATTAATCCTGTGGCGAAGACTGCCTATTGAATGGAGAGAAATAATTCGCATGTACCTTACTAAAATAGATACTTAGATACTTAGTTAGATGATACTTAGTTAGTCAGTAATAAATGTTGTTGCTAATAATATTGTAATATATTATTTTTTTGATGAATAGGTATGTAAGATTATGTAGGTACGAAATGTATAAAATTTTAAAGCTTATTAGACAGTATAATTTTTATGTTTTAAATAAATAAACAAATACAAGCGATAAGTATATAATATGCGAGTTAACGTTTTTAGTGGGTGAAAATTAGAACTATTAGAACCCTCAAAATTTAGTTTAGACGACTAACTTATTGTAAAAATAAATTATATTACATCAATACATAAATATGATAAACCAGCGTCGATAGCCACCGATAGGCGCCTCGTGTATATAATAAACCCACAAAGGCGCCTAAAGCTTACAATTTGAGATATTTTATTGATAATTTACATGATTAACTGTTTTAATTAACCACTGAATATCTAAAATTAAAAAAAAACAGTTTTTTTTATTAAAAGCCTTAGATAAACTTACAATTTAAAAAAAAAATATTATAAAATGTGAATTCGTTAATCACCTTTGTATTACATATAATTTTATGGTTATGTTTATTACCTACTCAAATTTAGTCTATCACGTTTTCTCTAATGCAGCGAAATATTTTTGAATAATTCACAGTTTTACCGTATTGCAGTGGTTTCCAAACTCTATGTTACTACGCCTCCCTTTTAAAAAAATCTAGTCTTGGCACCTCCCCCCCCCTTCTTTATTTCATTAAATAATACAGACACCTTTTTAAATAGTAAAAAGTGTACTAAAACAAAAAAAAATATTAAAATAAACAAGGTTTTACTATTTATTTTATGCTAGTTCATTAGTTATATTCATTTTTAAATTAATTTGTTTTTCGTGCGACGAATGTGCTTGTTTATTAGCACAATCAATTTCAATAGTAGTCAATCCAAATTCATCATCGTTAATTGACAAATGGATTCTATCATGGGCCCCACATCCTGAAGTGTGCCCCCAGGCCAGGATCTTTCAACCACATAATTAAATATTAAATAATATAATATAAAATATTAATAGCCGCAGGCGACTTTTTTTGTGTTAATAAAATAATGTGAAAAGTGCATTAGCAAACTAACCAAGAACTATGTAAATAGATTTTTGTTTGCTTCAATATATCTGACGCAGAAATCATTTAAAAGTGGAAACATAGCGAACTTATTTTTTTTGTAATTTTGATTTCCAAAGCTCCATTTTTTATGAATGCCTTCACTTTGTCTTTATAAATCAGTGAATGCATAAGTGGTCATTGCATTGATTTATTCACCCATTTTTTTTAATTTTAACCAAATAGACAAGTTATCGTTCCCAAACAAATTTGCCTCAAATTTCAACATTATGATTTGACCCGTTTATTTCATTTTTTCACGAGATAGCCAGCGCGCTTCACAATTAATAGTATAGAAGTGAGGTATTATAAAATTATTCTTCATATTTTCAGACAGGTTTGCAAACAACCTTTTATAGGCTTTTTTTGTGTAGTTTGTAACTAGCGGCCGTTTCATAAACTATGCACTTGCAAACTGTAACCCCGTGGCTACATTAATTATTGTGTTACGCTTTTCGCGCCTCCCATCGCAACACTCCGCGCCTCCCAGTTTAGAAATCTCTGCCGTATTGTATAATTATTTATTTAAAAAACATCGATAACTTTTATAAAAAATTTAAATGTGAATAATTAATTTTTACATATTATTAAACTAATTTTAAATAATAAGATTTAGGTACCTCCTTTTTCGGAGATATAATCGGTATGTGTCTTTATTTCCGTATTTTACGCGGACTAAGTCGCATATTGCTAAGATTAAAATAAAACTCCTTAAAGCTATATATACTTCAGTTGAGGCATGGTCTAAAAAGATCGTGGCTGGGCGATGCGCGGATTGTGCAAATGACGCGTGCCGAAAGAAATATAAATTGTCATAAAAATCCAACATGCGTCCATTTAATGTTATGTTTATTGTTATATTACTAATAATAATAGTATATTCATTGACATGTTTTCTTTGTTAAGTACATACGTAAAGTGTTTTAGTCATCTTTACACGATTTGAGAATATTTTCATCCGACGCCATGACAAAACAAATTGACGTGCGTACACCTCGACCGTCAGTCTCCGATTGGCGACTAGTGAGAAATTACGTCGCACCTACTGTTGAAAATTATTTGCCGTTTCACTGAAGTAAGCTTTTAAATAATTCCAATCGTGCTGTTAATTATAACCAAGTTAAATAATTATAGATACCAAACAAGGCAATTATTTTCTTGAAATAAGTAGTTATAGAACATTATCAGAAACGAATGTTATTTAGCAATACACCTAGTATATTATTTTTCGTACGCGGTAAAATACGCTTAGATTTTTCTAAGCAGTTCGGAGAGTGGCGAAATGGCTCGCCTCGGGCATAATATTGTATGTCTGTCGGTCGATAGGTTTACGTTGGTGAGACAGTATTCTGTTCAGTTCTGTATCGCGCCCGAGTTGGCCCAAGGCGAAAAATCTGTTGAAATATTGTGTTAGCTGCATTCGAAACAGTGCAATTATTGCATTTTCTGTATTAGGAGTAACTGAAAACGGGGTCACATGTGTGAATGTTTAGTATGTGAGACCTATATGGCGAACCTTTTCTAGACTGATTCCAAATATATTATTATTATCATCTATTGAACATACATAATTTTGAGAACACTTAGATAAGTAAGACACCTCGCAGGAATCGAACCTGCATCTCTCGGGTTTCGCGCCCACGCACATAGACCATTATGCTAAAAGTACCATAATTAATTACGACAAATGTTAACTAAATGGCTCTTATAGCAGATACTTTCTGAAGCGCTTTCTAAATTGAGCTGTTATTAACTATCGGCTTTTGTATTTTAAATCAATGTAGGTATTACTTTAATTACTAACCGACGTCAATGATCACTCCTAGATATTTTAGTGTTTTAGCATCCTTGAACTTGCTAATATGCGGGTGTCTTACTTTTTCAAAATATTTTTTTCTTTTCTGTTTTTTGTCTGTTCAATAATTATAATGTTACATTCTTAAATCTTGTAAATTATTCGTTAAATAAAAAAGTAATAAATTATAAATAATTATTATCTATTGATTTAATGCACATACACAGCGCTCTAAATGGAAAATTTATTTTTATACTTATATTTTATTTTTATAAGTTTGTTAGGTTTTTTTTATTATATGGCCTACCTGTGGGTCTATTCTATACTTATCGACCGCTAAAGTGATAAAGTGATAAATATTATTAAACCTAGGGTAGGTTTGTATCAAAGTATTAGCACTTATTGTAACAATTACAATAAGTTGGTTGTAACTGTTGCAATAAGTGCTATATTTTAACGACAGCAAGAGAGGTGCTGTTAAAATGGTGAAGTGAAATAATTAATGTGTTAAGTCTAAGTATAGATTTCTTTCTTCTTTCTTTGTTCATTCTTCAGTCTTCATTCTTTGAGATTTTTTTAATAATAATTAATGGCTTATTTTACGTTAAAGTGGAAGATACCAAAAACTGCCAGTTGACGAGAACTGATATGGGATTCGTGAATGCACATACGTTTTGGCGTGTACGAAATATAAGTGCAGTTTAAACATGTTTTCATTTTTCTCAATGCCTATTTTTCTTTGAGTGCTGTAACGTGACATGAATTTTCAACATTAGCGTAATTTAGACAGACGTATAAAATACGTACATATTATATCAGGATTTTTTTCTTTAATTATAAGGGTTGGGGAATAGTCAACGGCATTAATATGAACGAAGCATCTGGGGAAAAAAATGACACTCACTTTTTTGTCGGGTCTGCCGAATGGCATAATCTGTTCTAACGCCATTACAATTAAGGTGATACTGCTATAAATTCCCGATTCTTTTTGTCGGTCTGCCGAATGGTTCGGTTCGAACGGATTCGCTCGAATGAACATTGACACTAGAAACACTATTCTAACACCATTACAATAAAGGTGATATTGCTATAAATTCCCGATGCGTGATATCGCATAATGGAAATTGCGTGACGTCTACCTATACATGTGCGAATGTCGTATGCGCGAATTTACTTGCTAGCTACTGTATTGAGTGCGTTGTCCATTAATAATGTCATGGAATAGTATTATATCAGAGAACAATGAAAGAATATAAATGTTTTATAATATGTTCATGGAACATTTATTTATACTACCTATATGGAGGTGAAGGGAAAATTTAATATTAATTCTTAAATAAACTATAAGCTTAAAGAAGTAATCTCTCATTGAAAATACACTCGAAGCAAGATTCACACTTATTCACTGAGGTTTATTTACCGAGACCGTACTGAAATACAAACACCTTGAGCACCTAAGTAATCAAAGTAAAGTTTTATCATTATTTAATTGAACGATCGTGTTAAATCGCAAAAGCCAGAATGTAAGTAATCACCTAACCTAACCGAAGCATGGTGTCAACACATGTACATGTATCAGTGTCCCAAAATTTATCACCATATTTGTTTTTGTTTTGAATTTTAATTACTTATCATGTTTTTGTGTTAGTATTATTGAAGAGCTAGATAGTACCATATAGGTATATACTAAATTTATATTGTCATACATATATAATGGATATTATTTAACAAATTTTTACTTCAAACGTGATTTATTAGTAGGTATAAAAATATTCGAAAATCACATTGGTGTAATTCCACTTCCACCCCAATTCATGGTACATACTTATTACTACTTATTCTACATGCATTAAAAATAATAAAAACTAATTCACTTTACTGATCATTTTGCAAGGGTTGAGCGCGTTTTTGATATATTGACTCGAAATAATTGTTAAATTAATAACTTAAAGTGGTGTAACTACATAATTTTATTTATCGACATAATTTTTTTTTTATGGTGTTAAAACTGTCGCTTCCTAGTAGAGATACATTGTATTAATTAAAATCAAATACAACACATAGTACTAACTTCATTTAATTTAATATTAATCAGGACCGGTTTCGTCTGCAATGTACCCTTGAAGCGGTCGAACTCGTCTCGATTGATATTGAAGTACCTAAGTGGAATTCGTACTATATAATATTGTGATTTATTTCAATTAATAAGATCGACATAATACATAAGATTTATAACGAATAAAAAATAAATGTTAAGAAGTGTCATAAAATAAGAAAATGTGTCGTAAACAAAACCACAGTGAGTTCTCGACTAGAGCGTGATGGCGCGTGTGTCACCGCGATACGGTGCGAGTGTATGTGAACAGCTCAATGAGATCTTGTTGAAAAATGTGCTCCGCCTATATAGCGCGTTTAATTGGCATACAAATCTATGTCTTTTCATTCCAATAATAGTGTAGCGGTAAAGAAGACTTATCGATTCCCTTGAAAACTTTTATTAAGATTTTTAGAATGATAAATAAAAAATGGCTTCAGTTTATAATCAGCGACATTAAATTTTCGCTCAACAAAAGAGTTACACAATCTTTGCAAGCTTTAAGGTCGGTCATCCACTTAAGTTTTATTTGAGTGTATCTTCACATGATGCTAGCTTTCACGTTTTTCAAATCTTTCAAACCAGCTGGAGCTTGCATTAAAATTTTGGTTACAGTTGTCACCCTCCTTCAAATCTTAGGGATAATTTAAGTTCCCATGAAAAGTCAGACACTATTTTCCCGCAAGACCCAATTTTTTCAATTGTCGTAAGTGCGAATGGTCGTAAGTCGAGAACTCATTGTATCCTGAAAATAATGAAAATGCTTATTGTAAAATATTCCAATGCATGGTAATTACCAATCGGCATTTTAAAAAATATAACAAGGTAAAATTAACATACCTATTATATTATGTAATGCCATATCGTAGTGTCTTTTCTACAACCAGGTATCTCAAAAAACACAACTTTTCAGAAGAGGCAAAAAACTAATTTATTCTCTCAGTTTTTAATTCAGAAATAAATTTTCTTCTATGAAATATCCATTTAGTATAGGTAGTTACATAATATATTTTCATGAAAAAAATGTTATGTTTCTTCAATCTATCGCACTACACTTTCGACCGATCAGTCATATTGTCGAAGATACGAGAATGCATTGCAACTTTACTGTCAATCATTCCACAATATTACTGCAGTAAACACGTATCTTGACTTGCGAGAAAGGACTTTAGAATAATCATTGGTAGGAATTCAGTATTCTGTGTACCTACTTCAAAACACGTATCTCAAGATACGAGTTTATACTATTTATAAAAGTCTTTTATTGTGATATGATTTTTTTTGGATTGCTTAAATCTATTATGTTATAAATATAAGGTATATTTTGAGATACTTGTTAGTGGAATATGTACCTATTCAAATTCTGAATTCATCACATCAAATAACTCAAAACTGATAAAAATTGAGATACGGGTTTGTAGAAAATTAACAACAATATTGACAAAAAGGATTGATACTTTTTTGACATCCCTAATGTACCTACTACTTACTGGCGTACAAGCCTACTCACTTACACTTTTTAACGTCTGAGCTGACCATGTTATGAACTGATATGAAACAGATTTCGCAATTCGATATTATTATTAAAATCGAATGTGTGCCAATATCGTGAGTGAGACGTACAGCGACTATAATAGGTATCCAACTATGTAACTTCACTGGACCGGTGGACCACATATGACGAATGGTCCAATTGGTTCCGCGTTCTTTCATTTCACACGACTGACCTCAATTTGGTCCATTTTTTCACATAATAATTTCTATTTTTTAAATATAAATTAGACACTCACAATATTGATAATTAATAAATTTCGTCCGGAACATAGAATTATTGACTGTCTTTTATGAAGAATTACTTGGGAGAAAATACATATCTTACCTAATAGTCAACGATTCTTAATCGTCTTAGTACCAGTATAGGTGAAGGGATTTCTATTATCTATATCTAATATTAACAGATCGTAAAGAATGATTTTTTTCCCCCGGCCATGTCCGATCCTGATAGGATCATAATATGGACCTCCACAGAGTGGAGGTTTGTATTGACAGATTTTGTTTTTTACGAGAAATGGATGTCAGCCACTTGCTCAACCTATTAGGCCCATACAATGAGATACACAAATTGAAAAACAATATGTGTACTTGCCAGACCCAGGATTCGAACCTGGGACCCACGGCTTTATACTCCAACGCTTAAGCCGCGCGGCCACCTATCAATTTGCGGATAGGTAACAACTCAAATATTTCGTTTGCATTAAGGATTATACTTCAGTTGAGGCATGGTCTAAGAAGATCGTGGCTAGGCGATGTGCGGATTGTGCAAATGATGCGTGCCGAACGAAATATAATGTGTCATAAAAATCCAACATGCGTCCATTTAATGTTATGTTTATTGTTATATTACTAATAATAATAGTATATTCATTGACATGTTTTCTTTTTTAAGTACATACGTAAAGCTTTTTAGTCATCTTTACACTTTTCGAATGTCATGTCAAAATCAGGTTTTTTTTGTTTTTATCGGTTGGCACTATGAATGTTCGTTATGAATGTTGTCTATTATCTATGGTCTGCAGGTTGGGTTCTGTTCAAAATATTATCTATGGATGTCATACCGCAAGTATTTTAACGTACGCACACGTAGAAACTGTTAAAATTAATAGAAATTAGCATGAATATTTAATAATAATTCAAATTACTAATACATTATAGTAGGCACTCTTCATCAGTGTCATTCTTCAGAGAATTTACAGAGATGGTGATGGTTCAAAATATTCTGCAAAATGACGAAACCATATTTGTCGCCGCGACAGCGTGACAGTGGGCGACATGCACGATGACATACGCCTCAATTTGATTCGCCCTTTACGTGTTTATCATATTTCGTTTATACTGGCGACTGGCTCATTAGAATCCGGCTGTTCTTTACCTTGGTTCCTAACCAACGATAGGATCTCTCCAAATTTTAGTTTTAATGTATTTGCACTTTTACGATTTACCAAATCGTATTTGAGCTTCTATTGAATTAACCAAAACCGGAAAAAATATTTCGACAGAAGTAGAATTTATAATTATATAGTGGGTTCACTCTCCAATAAACAGAAATTGTGTATAGGTACCTACCTATTTGAGCAATGCAGCCATACTAATAATAATTAAATAATTAATGAATGCACGCAGAAAGGAAATGCAGTTATATCCACCAACGCATGACGATTTCCCTGCTTCTGAGGTATACCTACACACATATACACCGATAAATTATTATAATATACTATTATGCCACTGCACTTAAAATTATACTACGGTCTTATGAAATCATTACACTGCTTATATTATCTAAATTATCTAAGTAAGATTTTTATCTAAATTTAACCATTTGATGCATATAGATTTAAGCAAAAATGAGTGTTCGCTGGCTGTGATAAAC
This sequence comes from Rhyacophila brunnea, assembly GCF_057557595.1. Taxonomy (NCBI): domain Eukaryota; kingdom Metazoa; phylum Arthropoda; class Insecta; order Trichoptera; family Rhyacophilidae; genus Rhyacophila; species Rhyacophila brunnea. Next base: position 7,262,418 of record NW_028232816.1, on the reverse strand, counting down.
TTTTAGTAATGATAAAAAATAACCAATAGCGCCTTTACACGTACATGGATTTATTTGCATCAATATTGTGAATTTTAAACTATCGCGATCACTGTTTATACGTAAAAGTGCTGACTGTCTCTTCAAGCGTACGCGCGACACTAGGTTGCCCATTGTATGGTACTTTTAAATTTGACAAATTCGTACAGTTTCGTAAACGTCAAAATCTTCTGTGCTGTGTAGTTCGTATTTGTTCCGGCAGGTTTACCACTATCGTTGTACTGGACATGCGCACCACATTGCGTGAAAATTCAGAAGCTTCTGAACTTTTTTGATCGATGCATGGAATCTTGCAACTTGCATGATAATACGTGTTTACACTTGCATTTTCTTGTTACGACCGCGATAATACGTGTACTGTCAACAGTAAATCTATGCACGTGTAAACGGGGTATTGCCCTAATTAACAGAATATCAACGATATTAAAAATAAACTATTTATGAATCCTATGCATAGATAACATATCAATATCATACCAACGTCGCTATTGGCTTTATGATTTAGCGTAAATTATAAAAAATATATTTTTATTTCCATTCAATGCTAAAAATTTGATAATTCCAAAATATAAATTAAATAGTGTATATAAACTTTAAATAACTTTATCAGTGGCTAATTGGATCAATGCATGCATTACGACACAAGTGTCCCTGTACATAGACAATACTTATTGAATTTCAAGTTTTTCAACAATGTAATAATTTGTTATCTGGTTTAAATCGTTAGCATGGTATATTAAATATGTTAAATTTTAACACTGCTACTATTTCGCGTTTCCGTAGATTCCGTAGTGAACCAATTTTAGATTTTAAACTATATTTACCTTTGATTTTAAACTATATTAACCTACTTGACTTCTGTATAGAATACGTAAATATATGACAGTCGTCACTTGTGTTTCGATTTCGACGTCAGGCACGTCACCCGTTTCCTATTATGCGATTTCTTATGCGTGCGAAAATTAGCTAACTAACTAATGCATTAGCCCACTTATTTAAAATTTAATAATTCAAATATTATTATACATTACGTTATCAAAGATTCAAGAACCGTACCATAGGGAGTTTTTTAAGTGATTTTTTCTAAAATTTCAAATTCCATCCAGAAGAACAGGAATCCTACAGAACAGAATGTGTAAAACCAGTCTATGAATCTCTTCTTCCTCGACTCTCTACTAGGGAATCCAATCCCTGGATCCCAGACAATTTTCGATACCTATGAATCCCGAGATTAGTAAACGTTTTTAGGCATATGGTGCCTCCAAGAATCCCCAAATACCTTTTAGTTTTAGTACCTAGATTATTATTTATATTAGACTTGCTTCGTGCCCAAGTCGAAATGTAGGTATGTGTAATTTCTTTACGCATTTCATTAATCTTTACCGGCGCTGAGATAGCAATTGTCCAGTTGTCCAGGCGCCCAAATACCATCGTAATGTCAGCAATAGTCAAATAGTAGTAATTTTACTCCGAAGTTGAAATTTATTCTAAGCTCATAATTTAGGTAATGCTCTGCTCTACCTGACAGATTTATTGAATATCATCCAATACTTAAATCGTGTCTATGCATTAATTTTGTGAACCCGGATACTACACATAACCGATAACCAATAGTCAAATAAACATATATCTACCTACACAAATATAATATTATATGCTTACTTAAATCTCGTAAAGATTACAGACAGCAGACCGCAAGATCATCTTTATTTTTACAAACCAGTGACGTACGAGATTTTAACAAAATCGCCACTGTTCTAGCAGAAGACACTAATTCGAAAGAATTACATATTGAGTTAGTTATATCAAAATGTTCCTTATTTCAAACTTTACCATCTGAAAACCTTCTTAATAAATAAACAGTCTTTATTTTAAAGTCATCCTTTTTACGATAACTTAATAAACTCACATGATAGACCATTTCAAACATTTTAACAACTTCAAAGTCAAATTACTCAAAACTAGTATTCTCCAGTTAGTGTGTTCTGCCAAAACAGAGACGAAATTTAATAATACATTACAAATACAATAGGTATGTAGATATTCAAGGAGAATCATTTACACTGTTGTGTTGACTCATATCAAACGTCGTTAAGTCCACTGAATGTCAAACTGAGATAAATGCAGTTTTATCATATCTTGTAATAAAAATGTTTGCAACATGTGAGATATTGTAAGATAATTGAATCTAACATCCATGATGGGTATAAAGAAGTCCTGAAGATATTCGTTTGCAGCAACATTTATAAAAAATGTTTTTATATTGGACGTTAGCTGTATCGATAAAATATAGGTGGAATTTATTAGTTTTGATAAATTCTTGGTTGGACTTAAGCGGTTTGAAAAAACTTTGCATGGAGTTAATGCAGTTTGATATGTATCCGGGCGGCTATTTTTATTATTTTCAAAGGGACGTATCCAGGAGTATGTTTATTGGCATTGTTAATAAAAACAAAACAATTTTACAAACAAAAACAAGTTTATTTATTATCAAACTTAGGTAAGTGGTTTATGTCCACAAATAGTAAATTGGTAGAAAATTTAAAGTAAAATACGTTTTCGAATTTTGTCGTCGTAATAGACACTGAAACTTATGTCATAATTTTCCTAATGGTCAAAATAATAATAAAAAGTCAATTCTTTTGAGGCACAAATAAAAAATCACGTATTATGTTTTATAAGATAAATGTAGGTATATATTTTTAGATGGTTTGGGGTAAAATCTTTTTTTTTTCATGCTGCCACACTTCAACTATTCATAATTAATTGTTTCTTGTATTTTTATCGTGATCCTTGACCCAATAGGTAGTTGATAAAGTTTTTACCTACTTTATTGTATTAATTTACTGTTAAGTGAGAATTAAATGTATTCGTTGTCAGTGTGTACGTGATGAGTGCGCATAGTGCCCGAAGTTGCCGAAAGGAGAAAACCGGATCGCAAAAAACGACTCAAATGAAATACCTAGTAGAAAACTTAAATACATTAGAATTTAATTTATTTAATGTTGAATTGAGCGGAATCACCTTAGGTATTAGTAATTATTAAACTCAAGTAAACAATATATTGAGGTAAGAACCTAGTTCATTGAATAATAAAAGCAATATTTTAAGTACATAGACTTGATTAACTACAAGGGTAAATTCGCTTTTCTCCAATACGGCCCTGTCTCACAAGTTACAACATACCTTAGTTTTCCCACCTCTTGTAACTATCGACTGATTTCATTTTTCAACTACATACTGTGTCACTTTATTACAATATTAAAGAGTTACATATATAACGAAATATTAGTATAGCCCAGTGTATTATAAAGTATTCATCTAGCATTGTGTGTTTATCCGCCTTCCATGGCGCTTCAATCTTTTTAATTTTAAAATCTGGAAAATAGTTTAAAAATAATATTTTTTTTTGCTGATGGTCACACTACGTTACGCCACTGTGATGTCACATGTCACTTGCAGTGTCTTATGGGAAATCTTGAATGGGTTATAATGCCTAGATATAGTCATACTATAATAATATGACAGTGACAGTTAGTAGACGAGAGATGACTCAACTTGGTAACTCAGAATATTGTAATAAGTATTAGAAAGCGGGCATCTTTCTAACGAGCTAGACATTGTTCAAATATAAACAGCGATATTCAAATAACGTATACAATATTTTAAATGTAAAAGTCATTAAGTGCATTTTTAGGTAAATGGCTATTAGCATTTACCTATTAATATCGCCTAGTTCTAGTACCTATTTGTATTTCGAAAAATCCATTACGGTACCCGGCTAGTTACGTTTGGTAAATATTATTTTTAATTGTAAAAATATATCGTCACTGTTCTGGCAGAAGACACTAATTCGAAAAAATGACATATTGAGTTAGTTATACCAAAATGTTCATTATTTGAAACTTTAGCGTCTGGAAACCTTCTTAATAAATAGTCTTTATTTTAAAGTCAACCTTTTTACGATTACTTAATAAACTCACATGATAGACCATTTCAAACATTTTAACAACTTCAAAGTCAAATTACTCAAAACTAGTATTCTCCAGTTAGTGTGTTCTACCAGAATAGAGACGATATTATACCTGTGTAAATCAGTGCAACAGAAATAGTGCACACTAAACTTTCTCAGTCATACATAGCAGTCTATAGATAGTGTTGGTTAGTTTTTAAAATTCAATTACACCCTGCGTAAACCAATACATAATAAGTATATAATAGTCAAAAACTATCCATCTATCTAAAATTATGCCTATCATAATATGATTATATAATTTTGGATATTTTATAGACTGAAGAATATTTTTTATCTAATATGGTTTGGGTTATCCAGGGCTTTATGGATTTTAAAACACTAAGGCCCGTTTCAGACGGGACACCGGTGTCGCGCTCGTATATAATAAGGAGGCCTTTGTATTCGAATAAAAGGGCCTTTGTATTATGTTTATGAACGCCCCGAGCTAATGAGCCAAAGCGTGTTCAGTACACTTTTCCTTCGGCCGCTACATTCTCAAGCCGCCGATACACATGTTTTTACGACCGCAGTCAGTTTTATGTTCTAATTTATATAGCGAAATTATGCGTTGACTCATTAGCTCTAGGCGTTCATAAACATAATACAAAGTCCCCTTTATTCGAATACAATGGCATCCTTATTATATACGAGCGCGACACCGGTGTCCCGTCTGAAAGCGGGTAACACCATCTGTAATATGTATTCATAATTCAACAAAAACAAATAAGTATGACTAAAAAATTGTGCACTATTTTTATCGGACCGCCCATAGCATACCAAAACTATTCTGGTTTGGTTTAGACAGGGTTCAATGGACTTTGTATCTCCACATAATTGAATTTTAAAAACAGCTAACCAACATTACCTGCAGCTTGGGGTCTTGGTTCAATGAAAATAAATCCGTATGAGAAAGTTTAGTGTGCACTATTTCTGTTGGATCTTAACAGCCTACTTCCACCCTTCGCCACTGATGTACCTACATACATATATTATATTATTTTTAACACTACAACATGACATGATTTAAATAACCAAACACGTAGTAATTATTTGAAATGTTTATATTAGCCGATAATATAAATAGTTTTTCAATTAGTTTTAGGTTTAAAAATAATTTTAAAACATAGTGAATTACTTTCAGTGCGTCGGTATTAAAAGGTTGCGTGTCCTTTTTCTAAGAAAATTAACTATAAACGTAGATAATTTTAATTCTTCTTTTCTACATATATACATATTGGTAAATGAATGGGTGTCCTACAGTATTAATAATTACAAGATAAAAAGAACTTTTTATATACAACGTTTTTAAATTTTCTGTTGAATCATATAAACATGACTTGACTAGCTTAACCGATCAAACAAATTTGTACTTGATAGAAATAATACTGAAATATCATTTTGACATGACGTCATATTGATTTCCATAGTAACGCACGTATATATTAACAATTTAGTTGCTAGGACCCCAGACCCTAGCAACCAATAATGGTGTCGAAATAACTTTTTATACAAAACAGAATTAACTGAAAATGAATTCAGTTCTACTTAAAAATGGCTAAAAGTATTAAAAAAATGCATTGGCATCGTGTTCTGATATATTCTAAAAGTTTCAAATGTCTAGCTGGTCGGGAAGTTAGTTAAAAATCGATTGCAAGATTTGTACCGGACAAAGAACCACCGGACAAATAAGAATACGAGCTAAAAAAACGTTGTAATTGTAAAAATGGCAATATTTAAGGTAATGGGAAGTGCAGTGCCACTGATGCTCTATAAGTGGTATCTAGCGAAAGAATATTAAGCATATCATTTAGTCCAATTTTACATTCTAAAATGTTTTAATTATTAATAAATAGATTTCTAGAAAACATCAAAAAGAAAAATAATTATATTTTAAATTCTAAAATTAACATATAATATTTAAAACACCGTTATAAAATGGGCTTATATAGCAACATAACATAAAAATTCATTTTTGCTTGTAGAAATGGCGATTGACGAAACGCAATAAATATTTTTTTTAAATAAACTTAGTTTTTTTAGAAAGAAATGTGTGAAATTAATGAAATTATTTAATTACGAATTAGCTAATTAACGGTGCGATAATCATAAGGATTTCAGTTTGGCAATAGGCAGTCATGTCATTGAATAAATTCACCGCCTGGAATTAAGCGTGGGACGAATTGGGAACTACTGTATGTAACTAATACCATACAGCAGTGTTTCCCAAAGAGTGGTACGCGTACCCCCTGGGCCCTGGTGTACCGTAAGAGTTTGGTGGGGGTACGCGCTTCACCGGGCTTTGGCTGCGCCTAGTGCAAAAAGCATAAGAGCGTACATAAGTGAAACGGCAAATAATTTTCAACATTATGTGGAACCAGTGTTGCGAACCGTACTATAATTATAGTACTTGTACTACAATTTTGGTCAGCGTACTATGTACGATATAAAACAGGCATAGTACGCCCAAATTACTATAATTTTGAATATCGGAAAAATATCTAAAAAATACTAAAATTTCGATATTTTCGTTCGATAAATTTGTTCAAAGTACTATAATTTAGCAATATAAGAAGATTTGGAGAACTTGGAAAAAAAATGCTCGAAAAAAGTAAAAAAATCTCTAGACATGAAATTTCTCGAGGTACCTAAATAAAAAAGGTGTCTCGGAATATCTCGAATTCTCCGTTATTTTTTTCTGAGAAACAAAAAACCTATACATTTTTAACAGATGACAACGCATACTATATTTTTTCCCCAAATACTACAATTTTGGAGACACTGTACTATAATTCCACTTTGAAAATATGGCAACACTGTATGGAACGAAATTTTGGCCACGTTGCCATTCGGAGAGGGTCTGTCGACCTGTTCGCACGTCAATTTCTTTTGTGATGGAGTCGGATGAATATATTCTTAAATCGCGTAAAGATGACTAAAAAACGTTCCGCATGTACTTGAAAAAGAAAACATGTCAATGAATATACTATTATTATTACGAATATAATAATAAACATAACATAAAAAGGAAGCATGTCGAACTTTTATGACAAATTATATTTCGTTCGGCTTGCGTCATTTGCATCCGCGACCCGCAATCCACGCATCGCCTAGTCACGATCTTTTTATACCATGCCTCAGCTGAGGTATAGCCATAATACGACATCCGTACAACATCCATGCTAGAAGGTTTATCGCATGCGGAAGAAGAACTATTGTAGGAATTAGGTTCAGACGGCTTCTTGAAAAATATATATAAGGAGTGTACTTTAACATCATTCTGGTTGCAAATGCAACATGTGTATCCAGTTTTAACAGAGAAAGTCCTGAAATACATGTTGCCTTTTCCAACTGCATATCTATGTTAAGTTGCTTTTTCGGCATTTGTAGACATTAAGTCAAAAAAGGATCAGGCTTTTGGATGTGGAACCGCATCTCAGTATCATGTATCAACATAAACAATTTCATTCTTCTCATTGATTATAATGAATGTTATTTAGGTATAATATAATTTGTATTTATTTTATTTATATTGTATTATAAATGAATTTTATTTTTCGTTGATTATTTTTTATCTAAGTACTAAAAAAGGAAAAAAATAAGTATATTATTTTGATTGTTATTGAAGTAGATATATATATATTTTTTTTGAGTGTTACTAAAATTATAAAAAGGGTACATAGATGTCGAAAGTTTGGGAAACATTTCCATACAGATATAAACGCAAATGACTAATAATTCGGTAATAACGATTATTATCACGTAACGATCTATAGAGTAAAACCACAATAACTGTTTCATAACATAATTATATTATTATTTAAGTGATTTATAACCCCTATCATAACACATCTGTCAAAATCACATATTATACACTAAAATGTGCCAAATCACTTGAGATGAATTAACATTTTGATACTTATTCTGTTACGGACAATGTCGTAATATTATATTACGTTGCAGCGAGCGAACCTTAATGATTTCTAGCACTTAATTGTTATTGAATATTAAAATATTATGTAACATAGAATATTCTATGTGGTTGTTGTGTTATGGAAGACATTGCAATCTATTGGGTCAGTCTACATCCGCGCTGGATATTTCGATACATTGCCGTGGGGCTATGGGTCAACGACGTACGGTTTGATGAATGATAATGCTGGTATTATTGATTTCTATGTATTTAATTGCGGCTATCCTAGGGGCGTACCTTAAAGTTTAAGGAGTGGCGCTTCTGGATTTGGCAACAATCAGTTACATGACTTCACAAAATCAACCAATATTAAAAAAAAAATCATTTGAACACAAAATAAACTTTAAAAACCCTAATCGTTTCGTCGTGGTTTTTATGTCAGGAACTATCTATATTTATTTATGATGTCCTTGCACTTGCGAATAAATTTTAATTCAAATATTATTTTTCATTAAATATTTGGATAACTCTTGCTCATCTATACTCGGCGTACTCAAATGTATCAGAGTATTCTAAGTTTAGATTGCTTAAATCATTTAACTAACATATTTTTTTTTTGTTCCAGGGAAATCCAATGCGCCCGGAGGCCCAGTTCACTTTGGGAGCCGCTGGTGAGCAGCGTTTAGCAGCTCGATTGGCAACATCCAGACGATCCAGACGAGCTTGCCACGTGGCTGCTACTGCACTCGCCCTACTATTTTTTCTACTCGCCCTAGTAGCATGCTCGTTATTGCTCACAAATGGAAGAGCGACTTTTGGGTCTATGATGTAAACGAAAACGAGCTTATGTGAAAAATATATTAACTACTTTTATTATGTAATTCAACCTGATTCTTTCAAGATCGATATATAATGAATAAAACGACGGTAAATAAGTGTCGACGAATCCGCCCATCTCTTGTACAGTTATGTCTTATATATTGGCGTTTTTTTTTTAATGTTATAGATGTCGGACTTCTCATTTACATACATTTACGCGGTTACACGTAAGTTGTACGTATGCAGTTCATCGTGGGACACTTATTCGTGTGCCGCAGTACGTGAAACATGAGCTCGTATAACATTTTATCAAATGACGAGTTCTTCGTTGAACATTTTCACCGTGGAATACATTTGTACGTATCTTACAAAATGCGGCGATAGTTTGCAAATAGTACTGTTCCAATTAGATTAACCCTAACCTAACCTAGAAAAGACATCTTATAAAATTCGCTACATGTTGTAGTATACATACAAATATACTCCACGGTGATGTTCAACGAAGAACTCGTCATTTGATTAAATGTTACACGAACTCGTGTTTCACGTACTGCGGCGCACGAATTAGTGTCCTGCGGTACACTGTTTACGTATAAATTTCCGGATACGCATTTACGCAAGTCATTTGGATTTGACCTTACGGCAAAAAATCGAACGGCGACATTCTTTTAGTGGCGTGAAGAAGAGCATGGCCTTTTCACATTACTCGGCAACGATTAAAAACCGAAACGGCGCCGTATAGCAGCCGTCCATCGTCACTGCATTGCACGGCGGCCGGACGGTCACCGATGACTCAACACACACTCAACCACAAACTGAGCTAGTGAGGGAAAAAACCGTACAGTGAGAAAAGCGCGTGAACTTGTTGCTGATTCGGATTTTGACCGTTCGATTTTTTCCGGACGGCTAAAACCGTATAATGTGAAAGGAGAGTTAGATGTGACGCATATATATTTGACGAAAAAGTGGCGCTATCATTCTGGACTCACGTAGGTATATGCTGGCGTCGTGGCGCCTCTAAAAAACGCCAATGTGCATGAAGACTATTAATTACCTACAGCCAGTGTTGCCATCTTTTTCTATGTTGATTATAGTACAAAAAGGTAAAAATTATAGTATTTCAGAAAAAAACTATAGTACAGGAACATTTTTCGTCTTGAATCCTTCAAAATTATAGTATTTTACATTTTTCGCGGATTCATAATTATAGTATTGTACTATAATTATAGTACGGTTGGCATCACTGCCTACAGCTTATGTCTCGCAAAAGTTCATGTCCCGCTTGTCATCTTTACCCAGATTTATAAGTTAGTGGTTAGTATGGATGCGTATTACGATGAAAATTCATTCAAAATATTAGTTTATTTCATTGATGTCTATAAACTTATATACTTATCACTTTTTAATATTCAGTGAAAGGGTGATACACGATATTAAAGAATGAAACATTATACTAAATAAAAAAAAAATGGTAACATATAAGCAGATTCCGGCCAATATGCCACACAATGCCTAACTATACCCGATTTTCATTAAGATGAGTTCACCGCCTATGAGAGCCACGCAGTGGAATAATATGAAGCTTGCAGTTTGAGACACTTTTTTAATAATTTACATTTAAAAATGTTTTAATTAATAAAAACGTGAATATATTTTTATCAATGAAAAAAAAAACAATAAAAATTTCTATACTTTTAACGTGAGATCATTTTTATTTATATTTAATCGAACTTTAATATTGATATATTTAATTTACATAAAAAGGATTTCGAGTTATAGACCTTTTTATTTTTTATAAAAATAAATATAAAAAAAACAATAAAACTATGAATTAGTCAAAAATCTTAATAAATTAAATTTTAATATTAAACATGACATTCACAATTTTTTACTTTTTTTGGAATTGTGTGTTTATCTTACTTGGACTTTGAATACTTATACATTTTTATAAAAAAATTAAAATGTGTATAATTTGAAATCATTTTCATGCATATCAATCTAATTTTAGTTTGATCAAAATATTAAATCTCGACTAGATATAAATAAAAAGGGGTCCAAGACGATTCGGCGCCGGGACAACTGGGCGCCACGTAATCAAATGATTTTCAAAAATAAATAGACGTTCGTGAATTATATGCACTTTTAAAATATCTATTAAATATTATTGTTGGTATTTAAATAATTATAACTATTATTAATTAATACTTAATGAGAATTCAAATTTGCTTACGTAAAATAATGATTTAATTGTACATAAGTTCTAACTAACGAGAAGTGAGTTCTTTTATTGTTATATGCATAAAGCTTCAGGCATGATAATTCTCAATCCGCAATAAAATATATTATGTTAAGAGCAAACTTAATTAAAACTAGATAGAAAACTAAACGTAGTAGATAGAAACTGATTAAAATTCTTCTTCTACATTCTGTATAAAATCGTAACGAACGTCTATTTATTTCATTCGACAGTGCGGCGCCCAATTGTCCCAATTGTTGTAAATTAATGTAAATGAAGGAAATTTTTTGACATTTTGTATTTATTAGTAATTAAAACACTTCAAACTGAAAATTATCAATAAAATGTCTCAAATTACAAGCATCGTAATTTTCACATTAATATTGTCTGAAGGCCATATTTTTTTTTAAATACGTGAATGTCAGCTGCATAGAATTATAATATTGACTTGCAACCCACTTAACTTATTTTATATGCGATTGGTGATTTAACATGCTATTATGATCTAAATAAACTGACTCAGATATCTTAAAAATATTGACTTTTATAATGGAAAAAAACGTATTATGCTAAATTGATATTGTGTCATCCCACTTGAAACATTTTTGTTGAGATTCGTAAACACAATTTACTGAAATTATGTTGTAGATTCAAGTGATTTTATTTTGCATTTAAAACGAGATTTCAAGGTCCAAATCGCAGTGATATACTTAATTTAAATTAAATATTAAACTCAATGTCACTTTGGCGGGTTTTCTACAATACTTAGTGTGCATATTTTTTACATACAAATCAACGTAAAATTAATTTTAATTTTCGAGTGATTATTACTGTTATGAGAATAAGTGCATTATGGCATTAAAAGATTCTATATAGTGTAGACATAGTGCAATTTTGCAACTGTCGTTATGCCAAGCAATTAATACCCAACATATGTATATATTATATTTAAATAGGCCAATACCCAAGATGGCGGAATTATATTGGTGATTTGAATAGGATAAAGACTGTATGTAATCAGCACTGGTCAGGTTGCAGCATATAAGAAAACTATTAGCCAGATCTCTCACATGGTCATCAACCATTCGCGCCGACAATATTGCAACTCTGTTCCGCGCACCATGCAGTACCATGGCGGGGACAGTCACGGCTCGCAGCTAAAAAATTCTATTCTACATGCAGCCCATGTCGAGTAAAATGTGTTACATACGACAGGCAAATTTTTTTCTATCAAAAATGGACGTATTTCAGTAAACGAGAGAGCACACGTATAGAACTATGAGAAAATTCAATATTTCAGAGACAATTGATTTAAAAAAATATGACGTGTGATTATTTAATTTAAACATCTGATACTTTATTAAAATTAAATAATCACACATCATTTTAAATCAATCTAGAGTAAAACAATGATTTTTCTCATAATGACACACCTATGGGTTGGATCTTGTTTGCAGAAATACGTCCAAATGTGCGGTATACATTGAGATACATGTGTTTCGCGAATGACATAAAAATCACATCGACAAATTCAACGTGTTGCAATCGAGATGAGTTTATATGTGCGAAATTGGCTGATAGTCAAAGAACACAGAATTTACGCAGGTAATTCATCATTCCAACTCGTTGTAAATGGGTTTGAGTTAATCTATTGATATCATATTAAAAAGCTTACAAAGGAGGACAAACCTATTATACATTTTGTGATAACAGATAAAAAAATTAATAAGTCAATGTTTTCCATTACAACAAGTTAGAAAAGATAAGACATATAACGAACGAAGTGTTGATTATGACTCCTAATTCTTTAATTTTTTTCGACCAAATAGGTTAAAACGATAATAGAAAGCATCGTACATCCCTTAATTAATTATATTTACAATCAAAAGAAAACTGCGACAAAAGTATATTTTTTTTGAAAAATCATTTTCTACCGAGCCTTCAAATGATATAAATACTGACAAAAAGACTTAAACTCGAGCTGTAGAAACCACAGTAAACTGATTGTGTCTAGGTACCTTGATTTTTTACTTTAAATGAAATACATTTTTTAATTACTAATATCAGTCTCTATTGAAATGTTCTTACATATTATTATTTCTAAGAAAAGCATACAGTTACATAAAATTGCAAAATATATTATAGTGCAGTGACATAGAACGTTTTTCTCGTGTTAACAAACATTGTAAGTACCTAACGGAATCACGCATAACGAGCAGTGTTGTAATAATGAGCAAAAGTATTTGCAGACTAAGTCAGTATGTTACATTATTAACTTACTAAATGACCATTGAGTTTTTTTAATCACTCGCTTCTAAATTTGAATTTTTGTGTGTCAATACGCAATAAGTACAATTACTACGTTTTGACTCTCTTGTGATAAAAACGGGCCAAAATAAATTGCCCAAATCAAATTATGTTTTGTCAATTTTAAGCTCTTAATTTTATATAAATGACCGCTAAATTATTATAAAATAATTTAAAGATAATCTTATGACAGCTAAGGCGGACGACTGGTCTCAGGACTGTGTTAAAAACTTGTATGTATAATGAAATATAGCATATTGTGACATGGAGACTTTTGTTGTTTATGGTTCCATTGCAGGGCTCAAATGGCATATTTATATATTTAATTTTTAATTCAATATTGTTTATAACATATTTTAATTATTATAATGACGTTATGATATATTATTATTTGTAAGTAAAACAGTATATTTTGTGAAATGACAAAGATGTAAATAAAGTTATAAACGTTTATATTAAATTTATATATAAAAACGTACCTATTTGGTTAGATTCTAACAATATTATAATTCAACTGCTATTGTGAATTTGTTGGATTCTCTTTTGCTGTGAAGATGATATTTAAAATAATACTAAAACATGACATTCTATAATCTATATATTAAAGAAATTGTATATTAAGCGTCAAATATAATATTATGATGCACGTCGTGTACTATCACGTGACGTCACAGTAAGATGCCGCTACGGGAAAAAGGGTGTAATGTCATTTTTCCTTGTGTTTAAAATGAAAGTGAATATGATTAATAAATTAAAAGATACTCCCATCCTGTAGCAAATCTTAAAAACGAACATTGTCAGTTTGCAAAATCTGCCGAAATCAACAGAACAACAATGAGGTCACCAGCATGACTCAATTAACATTTTTTTTATCATTTTCTACATGCCTACACATTTTCAACTCACGTCAAAATCACGTATTTTTTGTTTTTAGCAGTTGACACTGTGTATTTTCTAAAATAATATTGGGTTCTGTTCAAAATATTATCTTTGAATGCAATATTGCAAGTAATTTTAATGTACGCATACGTATAAACTCTAAAAAATAATTGAAATTAGCATGGTTTTCTCCATCATTGAAGTTACAGAGATAGTGATCGTTCAAATTATTCTGAAAAAAAAGACGAAAACATAGACTAAATTAATTGTCGCCGTGACAGTACGCGACGTGCATCATAATGTAATTGAAGCATTACTGACTTATACAGTTTTTGTAAATAATTTTTATATTAAATATATGTATCATAAAAGTTTGTTGTATATATATACCTACCATAATATCACTTAGTATAAAAAAAATAATGATAATCTATCAAATAGAAACATATTTTTATTATTTGACATTTAAAAAATATGTTGTTTGTATTTAAACTACGTAAGATGTAAATTTATTATCAATAGTATAGTTATCGAAACGAGTTTGAAGTTCTGTGATTTTTAGCGTATAAGATTTTTTATTTGTAAGAACTAAATATTTAAGTGAAAAATGTGGAATAAGTTGCCATTTTGTATAAACTTTACAAGCTCATAAATTTATTTTTATCTTCAGTATTCGTGAAAATCATTTCAGTAAATAATAAGATTGATTATTAATTATTGGTCTTCAACTTCTTAGGTTATGTAATATGTCCATATATACCCAATAATTATTTTTTATAGGTTATAAAAATAAACACTGCCTTAAATAGTTTTATTGTTTAGCAGAATCATATACATAAAATATAATATCTTAAATTACAATAAAAAATAAGCAATAATTGTTAAAAATATATTTGAGAATCATAGGTATTTATTTTTATTAAACAGTTATTATAACAAAAAATTTCAGTGAATTATAAAGGCAAAACTTATTAAGTACATTTCTATCGACACACGTATGTTTGTGCCAGGTATATAATATTATAATATTGTATGAAATAAGTATTTCTTCCAAAAACTGAGCTTGTCCAAAATTTTTAAGAACTCGAATGTACCTATCTTCTAATATTTATATACGGCTGAGAAGGGTGGGGGTAGGCTGTGAAAATCAGACATAAAAATTTTAATTTAACCCTGTCTCAACCAAACCATCATAGTGGACGTAGGCTGTGGAGATCCGACAAAATTAGTATACACCTTGACAGTCATAATACAAATATTGTTTTCATTGAATTAATAGTAAAATTGTAGATGGTGTTGATTAGTTGTTTTTTTAAATGCATGTTAACTCTGCCTTAACCAAACCATAATAAATTTAAAATATTCTTCTATCTATAAAAAATCTTCTGTTAAATCTTACATAATTGTGGATATTTTGTTGGCGAATATTTTTTGACTTAGTATTATTTATTATGGCTTGATTGACGCAGGGTTTAATTGAATTTTAAAAACAGCTAACAAACACTATCTGCAACTTGGGGTCTGAGTTCAATGAAAACAAATACGCATAACTGACAAAGTTTTCTGTGCAGTATTTATGTCGGATCGTAACAGCCTTCTTCTACCCTTCACCGCTGGTATAATATACATTATGCTGTGTAAGTAATAATATAATTAAGTTGTTCCCAAATGGCACATAATGACTTTTGCCTTTACACTGACGTCATATTTTTTTTTCAATTAATGTAATAATGTATAAAATTATATTTTTGTTCTGCCAACAAAATAAAAAATCATGTAAAATATGAATTGTATAAAGCATTACTTATCAATTATTATAGTTATTGTACAGTTATTTTATTAAATTTAATGTGTAAAGTTATATTTTGTATAAAAACATTTTTGGTAATACATTCCTTATTAGAAGAGTGTTGTGTTTCATTTACACTTAGCTTCGTCGAAGAGTAAATCATTGTATAAAATAGGACAATACTTATACATTATACCTAATATTACAAAATTAAAATACAAAAAAGAAAAAAATTGTATTTTAATAGATTCAATTCCCACTCTATATTGTTGCAAAAACAAACAACTGACTCAGTTCAGTCTGCTACATTTTGGAGCAATGTTTTAAATGTGTGAGTGTTGGGGGTTGCAATACCGGTATTTCAAAACCGGTATTCCAGTATTTATCAATAACGAAATACCGGTTTTAAAAATCCAAAATACCGGATTTTTCGGTATTGAGAAAGAACACTCGTTTACGTTTTGGAAAATGAATTATAAGTTATGTGCTGCTAAAATGCAAATATAGTTAATCCAACAGAGGTGAAAAAATAATAACACAAATTTCATCAAATATATATAAGTAATTGTCGGGATGAATCATAATATTATTTCGAAATAGAAAACATCCGTGACAAAAATGTTCAATAATTATTCTATAATTACTGATGACTGTACAAGCGTTGAATTTAATAAGCTTTTCCTGCAGCCGGACTTATTTGCACATGATGAACTTTTGAGGGCTTTAGTTAAAATTATCAATATATTCAAATTATTTGTAAAAAATCACTAGTTGTTCTACAATTATGTCATAATCATAATCAATTATTGATCAATACATATTTTTAAATGTCAACATAATAAATGTAGGTATGTAGGTTTTTTCTATAAAATAATATTTAAAAAAAGATTTTAATAGCTAAGTATATTTATTGATAGGCACCTACTTCTGTTGTTTTATGTTTAAGAAATACCAGTGTTAATACCGGTATTCAATAATAAATACCGAGAAACCGGTACATATTGACATTTTCACTCGGTATTGCAATCCCTAGTGAATGTCCTACGAAAAAGAAACACACATTGTATACGTGCAATAGTGTGTGTTGCAACCTTCAAATACACCAATATTGAATGAGCGTCCGTGCATAAACCGAGAACAGTTTTCAGAAGAAGGACGAAGAACGTATTCTTGGCACGTGTTCCCATATTCTTCCACATTCGATATCGGTTGCCTGTTACTCCACACCCGTTAGGTATTTTAGTTTCCATTAATTCTGTGTTCCCTGGCTACTGTCTTGTGTAGTTAATTTTATCTGTTCTTATATTTCAATTTATGGATATAAAATAAAATAAACTATTTAGTAGGTACTTACTTGTAATATGGATGCTAAAAAAATAATTGTAGCCGCAGCAGAATTGCTAATTTTGTGTTTTTTGTCAGATCTAGCATCTTTGAATATGGGTTTTCGACACAGTAAACAGCTTAAAACTTCTCATAATAAAGATAGATTAGTATACCAAATTTACTTGGTCTTTGTGCCAGCAAATTTACCTGGTACAATTCTATTTGACAAAATGATAATATACATACATTATGTTATATTATACAAATATACTTACAGCATATTTTTAATCGATATAATATTTCGGTTTGTCAGACCATTATCAATATTACAAAGATAAACGACTTGTCTACATTAAAGACGTATAAAACTCAT
This sequence comes from Rhyacophila brunnea, assembly GCF_057557595.1. NCBI lineage: Eukaryota > Metazoa > Arthropoda > Insecta > Trichoptera > Rhyacophilidae > Rhyacophila > Rhyacophila brunnea. Next base: position 7,244,725 of record NW_028232816.1, on the reverse strand, counting down.
AGAATAAGACTGGGTGATTCTTCTCCCTCACCTTGGTACCATTCAGGAATGATGCCAGTTTACGTGGAAACCGCATTGTTTAACAATTAATTTACTTTTGTACGGGTTATTTAGTGGTGTTTCCGTGAATCATTGTCTTTCAATGGCCTAAGCATTGCCTTCTAGAGATACCTAGAAGGTAGTGGCCTAAGTTATTACCATTATAAATAATAATTCAATTAACCCATATTAGGTACTACAGGTAAAATTGTCAAACGGGATCCACTTACTTACAATAATATTACTTACTTATATTGAATTTAATACTAAATTGAATCAAGCAAAGCTTGTATAATGATGTTTTCATGTATTTATTTATCTTGCTATTATTTTTAGATAATTTTCAATTAATTTCAAGCTGTTTTAATTAATTCAACTAAAACTTACATAAACGTAGACAAGTCGTTTATATTTCTAGTCGTGATAATGGTGGCACGGCCGAAATAGCTATCGATTAAAAATAATATCACATAGAATTGAATATAATTTATATTATCATTTTGTCAAATAAATGTAACATTTAAATTATCACCTAACTTAAGGGCGGACGTGCTCAGCGTGGGTCAAAATGGAGCTTTTTTTCCTTAGATTATAGATGTTTTTCTATTTTCAAAGCATGATTATTATTTTATTACCAGTAAATACAAAATTCTACTACGATCTTTCTTGTAAAAACAATGTTAATAACACAGAAAAGATTAACAATAACAGTGTTCTCTGGTTAATAATTATGACATATTTTTTTAGAACGTAAGTTTTAGATACTTTTGAATTTGAAAATTTCTAGCATTTTTGACATCTAGCTTATTTTATTACCCCATCTGGCATATTATTTTGAATTTCGCAGTTGTCAAATTGCACCCGTATTAATGTAGTCGATCGCCGTCGCATGTAGCGTAACTGTATAACAATATATATTATAATCAGATGGTCCTAAAATGCTCCATTTGGTATTAGTCGCTGAGTGGAAAGGGTATTAGGGACATTTTGTCGATTTGGGTGTTTATAATTTCACTATTAACGTCCCACAAATCCCGTCAGCATGAAATTATTCCATGAATAAGTCACAAAATAAAAAATATCTATAAATTTGAAAATTATTCTGTCTTAGCAGCCTTGAAATACGATATGTAAAACAGTAAAACAATGATCACTCTGGCTGATAAATCAATTGATCCACCACATAGTCCAAGTCTCCGTGCGGGATTTCTTCGAAGATCTGCTGGCGGAAGGCTATGGCCATGGAAACTGGTGCCGGTACATCGTCAGGACGAGGAAGGTCCTTTAAGGCGAACAGGAATCTGTCGTAGTATCCTCGGCCATGTCCCATACGCATTCGGTCCTTGGTAAATGCCACTCCTGGCACTATAACTAGGTCCACACCTCCTGATAAACAATATGCATAATATTTATAAATGCTTTAGGTATAAATTATGTTGATACAGTCATTTTCAATTTAGGTAGAATTTGGGTTAAACGATTCTCGATAATCAGTTAAATCAAGAGGTGTTGAACTTCATTCATATCCAGTGACGTCCCTAGACAAAAACCAATGTTGTAACTCGTGACATGAAGTCACCCTTCGACATTTTAACGAAATTATTTGTAGATAACTACTAGTATGAGAATTAGACGCTCACCTGTTTCCATAGCGTCCTCCCTTCCTGCAGCAGGCTTCGGTTCTCTGATGCCCCAAGAGTTTGCTGGAAGGCTTCTGAGATCCTCGACGTCTCTGACTTTGAGCATTTTCATGCTGTTGCCCTTACAAACTGGCGCGAAGCAAGTTTTTCCCTGCCTGAAAGCTTCCAAGATTGCAGGCTCCGTTTGAGCTTCGTCGGGCAGTGACAGGTAGAAGGCAATGCGTTTGGATCTCGCCCATTCTGGTGAGTTTACTAGCTGGTATGAAAAGCAAAAGTAAATACTTAGAATGCGACAAGTTTAACTTGAGGTTCAGCGACGGTTCTCGTGTCGTATTGTCAGGATTGGAAAATATTATTCCCCACTTCCTTGATAAAAAAAAACAGAAATAAATATCAAATAGGTTGGTAAAATGAGATAGGTGCAGCATTTTTTCTCATTTTGTTAGAATAGGTTTATTAAAATGGTAACATTAAAATGTCAAATGACTTGTACTGTCTCTAAGCACCTTTTGTCGTTTTTCTTCTTCGCAGTATGACTTATAATCTTTTATTTTAAATTATTGTAAGCTATTCCTTAGGAAGTTGTCATATTTACCTTATTGTAAATGTAAGACGACTGCTTGTTTCTATCTTCGATTGTCATCTGCTTCAGTATATCAGAAACTTTTGTCCTCAGGGCGACCTTTGCGGCTGTAAGTCCTGTGTTCATCTTGAGGGTTGGAGAAATATCTGTAGAAATATGAAATATTTAAGAAATTTTCTACCTACATATTATATAAATTTTATATTATTTGATACCTAAGTACATTTTATACACCGATTATAAATGTATTTTTTAGACCCCTAGAAAACACCCTTCAGCTGCCCTGGGGAATTTGATCTATGACAAGGTTTGATCAGTATTACATAATATAGATCAGGGTTAGTCAACGCGGTCCCTACCGCCCACTAGTTCAGCGTTCCAGCTTTCATAGTGGGCGGTAAGGGTTTTAAAAACATTTTCATCATGTTTTCATAAAATTCCCCATATGTGGAAAATGATATTAAGTTTATTGATACCTTTCCCTACCTCATATCTTGTGGAACCAGGCTTTAGTAATGTTCATCATATTATGGCCAAGGAAAGAAACCGCCTGAATATTTCCGAAAGAGGATAATTTCGTTTGTTCCTCACAAAAATTCAGCCAGATATCCAGTATTTAAATTTTGCAGCATCAGCCTCAGGGATCTCATTAATAAGTTAATTATTAGATGTAATTTCATCAGACCTCATGCTTCTATGTATGCAAAGTATAAATAAAAATATATATTTAACTAAAGTAAGTAGTTTCATAAAGATTTATTCTGCCAAACTTAGCGAAAGTTTGACAGAAAATATTTGGCAAGTAATTATTACTATATGCTTTAACTTGCTGTAACTCTGCTTTATAAATTTTATAAAGTAAAGTTACTACTCTACGTTATAAATCACCATTACTGTGGAACCGGTGGGCGATTATAAAATTTTACAACTAACGGAGATACAAAAGTGGGCGGTAGGTATAAAAAGGTTCACTACACCTGCGGGTCTATTATATCACAAGGCTGCTTTCGGTCCGCTACGGCAGCTAAATAGGGTAGGAAAATATCGACTTATTAACACTTATTATAACAATTACAATAATTTAGTTATAATTGTTACAATATGTACTATGTTTTAACAGCACCTCTCGTGGTTGTGATAAATTTTAGACCGAGATAGACAGTTTTGACAGCTCAGACGGCTAACTTATTGTAATTGCGGACCGAAAGCAGGCTTGTGTATAGAATATACCCGCTGATATAGATTAAGAAAAAATATTTATCTTATTTTATGTATCGACTTTCCACTGTCATAAGCAGAGCATTGGAGCGGAGCTCGGAGAAGGAGCACGGAGCACTGGAGCAATGGGATTTTACCCGGAGCAGGAGCGGAGCCGGAATACCAAAAATTTGTAGTACTCCACTGCTCCGGATGTTTTTTTTATTATTAAATTTTCGTCCTAAAATCCAATGAAAATAGTGTATTTTGAAACTTTGCCACACTGGAATTATTTGAAATATGGAAACACTGCCGAGTGATAATTAATAGCCTCACTTTTTTGACAGAAAGGGCAAATAATGAAAAACGAATTGCTGCGGGAATTTTTTTTAATAGAATTGATAATGAAAATGACGATTATTTTAAAAGTCTTACTTATTTTTAAATTTTTTTAACATTTGTATACTTACATATAATAATTATTAAAACTTTTTACCCGGAGTGGAGCAGACCCTGGAGCGGAGCCAAAGCAAGTAGTAGGTCCCAGAGCGGAGCAACTCAAAAAAGGGTCCTCTCCAACGCTCTATAAGTCAGTTTGTACAATCATGAAATTGTTAACTTGTAGAAGTTTTCAATACAGGCGGACCTCGACTTACGAACGTTCGACTTTCGCACAATTCGCTATTTCGTACATTTAAAAAAAAAAACGTTTTTTTAAAACGTCGCGCTAGCCGTGGGGTTAAGACATAATAAGATTTATAAACAAGAGTGAGAAACAGAAAAACTGCAGTGTTGATAGGTACGAACAAAGAGAAATCAAGGACTTATAAACTTCGCACGACGTTCTGATTGCGGTGAATCTTTTTTTTCAATCGGACGTTCGTATGATACAAACATGTCTACTACTATATTATGTTCAATTTTGAAAAATAAAATAAAAATTAAGGAATACGTTCAAAATTGTGGAAATATATCTTTAAAGGTTGTTTCCAAAAGACACGGCATAGTTATGGATGAAATGGAAAAATATTTGTCATCATGGATCGACGACCAACATCAAAAAGATGTCCCTCTGAATATTTCAATTATTCAAGCGAAGGCTCTTAGTTTGCACAGAGATTGGAAGGCTAGATTAAAAGAAGATTCTAACACAATTTTCAAGCAAGTAACGGTTGGTTTATATTAAATTCACTGGAGAATCGGCTGATTTTCGCGGAGAATTTATTTCCTCATTATCCAAAATTATTGAAGATGGAGAATATTCCTCTAGCCAAATATTTAATGTAGATGACACAGGTTTATTTTGGAAAAAATGCCTAGTCGTACATTCTTATCTAAGGAAGAATCAGTTGCCCCTGGGCATAAACCTTCTAAAAACCGATTGACATTGCTTCTTGGTGGAAACATGGCTGGTGATTTAAAATTGATGCCAATGTTAATTTATCAACCAGAAAATACCAGGGCATTGAAAGGGAAGGATAAAGAATTGTATCCAGTAATCAAATAAAGATAAAAAAAACCTGGGTTTACTGCGTTAATATTAAAAGATTGGTTCACTTTACATTTCATGCCAGCAGTTAAGCAATATTGTAAAGTTAATAATTTACCACTTAAAATAAGAAAAAGAATAGTGGCAAACAGTTAATTCTTGATAACTTTTTAAGGGAAACATCCGCAAACTCCACTTAAACATGTCTCTTAAACATCTTATATTTACTTGATAAATACATATTTCAAAATACACACAATTTAATTTTTTTTTTACTTCCCTCTACTTTCGAACATTCAACATTCGCACACCTTTTCAGGAACCAATTATGTGCGAAAGTCGAGGTCCTCCTGTATGTTGTTACCTACCTGTCTTTTGTAAGCCATTAAACTAAATATAAATCAGGTCGGTCAGGTAATCAGACCGATTGGTACCTGCAAACATGACTTGCTAGTTAAAAATGACACGAAAGGATATGTGCACATTATTAGGTGTAGCTCTGTATAGCTCTTTCCCAATAATTGCATTAACTAAGCATTCATTTCCATGCATTTTAAAATGGTGTTGTAAAAAAAGATCATGTTTGTATACCAACTGAATTATCGCAATGCGTAGCCGTATTAAGAATCGGTTTGTGAACCTAATCTGAGATTTCCATCTATCTATTTGGCACGTTTCAAGTGTATTTTGCAACTATTGCTCATTTGCGAGCAAAACAGCTATTTGTTAACAGCGATATTTGACTAGGAAAAGGATGTTACGTTATTTTATGTGAGACTCAAAAGCAAACCCGTCAAAATTGTATGCATCAGAAGTGAAAGGTGGAGGTAGGCTGTTAAGATCTGCCATAATATAATGCAAATTAAACTTTGTTGGTCATACGTATTTGTTTTTATTGGACAAACAATACAATTTACAGTTGGTGTTGGGTTAGTTTTTAAAAATCAATTAAACTCTGCCTCAACCAAAACATAATAAATTCGATATATTTTGGGCGATATGACAAAATTGTGCACACTTTTTCATTCACACATATTTGTTTTCGCTGGATTAAAAGTACATATTACACATATTCTTGGTTCATTTTTTAAATTCATTAAACCATTAATTGTTTACAATAAAACTTCGATACAAACCTACCCTAGACAGCTGCCGTAGCGGCCGAAAGCAGTCTTGTGTATAGAATAGATGCGCAGAGACGGATAATCTTTCCATGTGGCATAAAATTACTAATGGCATATATCTATAATTATAATGTATTGACTGACTGAAAGCTTTAAAACCAGAGCCTTGGAGCGGAACTCGGAGCAGGAGCACGGAGCATTGGAGCAATGGGGTTTTACCCAGAGCACCGAAAATGTGTAGTGCTCCACTGCTCCAGATGTTTTTTTTATTATTTAATTTTCGTTCTAAATCTAATGAAAATATTATATTCGATACTAATACGGCAACACTGCCGAGTGATAAAAATAACCTCACTTTTTTTGACAGAAGAGGTAGATAATGAAAGACGATTTGCTGTCGTTGTGTTAAATTTAGTAATGAAAAGGACGAATAATAAACCTTATTTAAAAACTACTTAGTTTTTAACATTTGTATACATATAAAAGCTATCAAACCCGTTAAATATTTTACACGTTTTACGTTAAAAACAAATATTTTACCCGGAGCGGAGCGCCCTATGCGACACGCGCTAGAGTAAGATAAAAGGGTTACAGATTTGGGAGATGGTTTGCTCGGTGTAGCCGCCAAACCTTACCTTATTGCTTAATTATGCGTCGATAACCATGTTGCTAAAATAGCTATTTTTGTGTTAAACATAAAGTCAGTGGTAAATATTTTAAGTTAATTAAGTAGAAAAGATGGTTCTGTGTGTTGTATTAAAATGTGGGAGCCGTACTGATAAGCAAGAATATGGTATTACGTTTCATAGGTAAGTTGATACATGTTCGTGATAATTTATTTGTATATTATTATATATTTTAATATTAAGTGACCGTGCTTCTTTAAAATAACTTAAATTATGAATATTTTTACCTAATGGTTGCATTTTGACCGCTTAATAATACTTTATAACGTAAAAAAAATAGAAAAATATATTTTAATTCTGAGCGTCTAGTGCGAGCACTAGCGAAATGGTCTATGGTCTCGAACATTTGAATACGAACGCGTTCGCTCGCCCACAAACCAAACGCACGGCACGCAACTTCATTTAGCAATGCAATGGGTGGCGTCTAGATGTATCTATAGTCTAAGGTCCGCTCTAACACTCTGTTTAAAACTGTTTTTTTTAAACTATGTACTTTACTGGTCACAATATGGTGATTCTCCAATTATGTTGATTTACCCACATAAAAATAGGTCGGTAATAGCGTTTTCTGTTTTTGGTTTTAGTTATGTATTCGCATTGAACAGGTATATTAAAAATACATTTCTGTGAATGTGATAATTTCAACTTATACTTACATGAACACAGAAATTACAACAAAATCACTGATTTCAATTTACCATCAGCCATTAAAAATAAATTGCGAATATTATTGATTCACTTATTAAAACCTTCACAAACGAATTCTTTTTAAAATTAATGGTTCCCACACACAAACTTAGTAAAGTATTAATATTCTGATGTCGTCTGGAATTTACTCAGAACTCAGTAAATGATCCGAAATTTATAAAGCAAGCCATTCTCACATTTTAAATGAGATAACATGCACACACTGAAATTCTACAAACAGCTCAGAGGTCATGATACTCGCAGTGGCGTGCATAACCGAGTGTTTTTTTTTATTACTTATTATAAAAATAATGTTTTAAATATTATTACAGACGATTGCCTGTGACTATTTTATTCAATATATATTATCATCATCATCAGCCGGGGTCAATCCACTGCTGGATGAAGGCCTCCCCAAGCTTTCTCCAACTCTCTCGGACCTCTGTCATTCGCTGCCACGTATTTCCGCCGAACTTTACCAGTTCGTCAATCCAGCGGCTTTTAGGGCGACCCTGTGGCCGTTTCGTACCCCTTGGGTACCATTGGATGATGGCATTTGTCCAGCGGCCGTCCTTTCGGCGAGCAATGTGCCCCGCCCATCTCCATTTCAGCTATTTGGCAACGTCTATTACATCGCGTACTCTTGTCTGCTTCCTAACCCATTCGTTTCTCTTACGGTCCTTTCGCGTGATGCCCAACATGCACCTCTCCATGCCTCGCTGTGTGACTCTTAGCCTTTGGACATCTCTCGTGTTGAGGGTCCACGTCTCGCAGCCATACGTGAGCACGGGTAGCACACATTGGTTGAACACCCTACGCTTAAGACATAATGGTAGGTCACTCTTGAAGATACTATTCAGACGTCCGAACGCACTCCATCCCAGCTTTGTTCTTCGAGCAATTTCATCGTGCATGCTTCCGTCTATGGACACCTGCTGTCCGAGATAGACGTAGCTGCTGACTTGCTCGAGTGGGGTGCCAGAAATACAGATAATCGCAGGGTCCGAAAAACAGTTACTCATCACTTTTGTCTTTGAGACATTTATATTTAGACCGACCGTTTGACTGACATCCGCGAGTTCTTGCATTCTACCTTGGAGGTCTTTCGGGTCTTGTGAGAGTATAATAATATCATCTGCAAAGCGCAGGTGACTGAGGTGCTCTCCGTTAATTGGAACACCTTTTTCTCCCAATCAAGTTTCCTAAATAAGTCCTCAAGAGTAGCGGTGAATAGTTTAGGTGAAATGGTATCACCTTGCCGGACACCTTTGTTAATGGGGAATTTACACGACCGTTTGTGGAGTTTCACGCATGCTGTGGCATCACTGTATATACTGTTCAATATGTTTATGTAGCGTCTGGAAATTCCTTGGTTGCTAAGGGCGTATATAATTGAGAATTTTTTGATGGAATCAAACGCCTTTTCATAGTCTATAAAACCAAGATATAATGGCAGTTTGTATTCCTGGTAGCGCTCTATGATTTCCCTGACGACCTGTATATGATCCATAGTACTGTAGCCTCTTCTGAATCCGACTTGCTCTCTTGGTTGGTTCTCGTCTAGAACTGTTTCGAGACGGTTTGAGAGTATTTTCGTGAAAACCTTATACAGAATTGGCAGTAGACTAATTGGTCGATAGTTTTTCAGATCTTCAGTGTCTCCTTTCTTATGGAGAATAATAATGGAGGCATTTTTCCATGACTCTGGGATGTTCGCTTCGTGCAGACAAGACGTGAACAGACGTGCGAGCACTTCGCTCATCCTCCCGGGGCTTTCCCACTTTTCATGCACATTATAGCATATTTCACCTCTGTGGTAGTAACCTCGGGAAGAGGATCTCCATATTCTCCGTTCACCGGAAGATCTGAATTGATGTCAGTGTCATCTTTGTATAGAGCGCTGTAAAACTCTACAACAGTGTCCAGTAGATGATCCCAGTTACGCACGATACTTCCATCTTGCGCTTTTAGTGTCGTGATCTGCCGTCTCCCTATTGACAGATGCTGCTTTTTCTTATGTAAGCTCCTTCCTGACGCAACAATTGATTCTACAAGGTTCATATTGAACTTACGAAGATCTTCTCGTATGTTTTTACGTAGAGTTTTGCACAGCGTGGAGTACTCGAGATCATTTGCAACTTGTTGCTCGCTTTTCGTACCCCTACGCAGCTTCATAAGATCCAACGTTTCCTTTGAAAGTTTGCTTACTCGTTCAACCACAGCAACAACTGTCTCTTCCGAAGATTCTATTATGATTTTTGTTATTGCTTCGGTGTTTTGTATGGAGATGGGGTCATTTTCAGCCTGGAAAGCCGCTAGCCTGTTCTCCAGCTCTTGTTGGAATTCGACTCTGCTTCTCAAGCCTCTGCGGACTCTGGGCTTCTGCATCAGTTTGGATCTCTCACGTTTGATGTTAAATCGTACTTTACACCTTACCATTCGGTGGTCGCTGCCAGTATTAAATCTGTTAATGACTGTGCAGTCTAGAAAAATATCCTTCTTGTCGGTGAGGATGTAGTCGATTTCGCTGGTTCGTTTTGCTGGGCGTCGCCATCTTCATTTTCGGGATGGCTTCTTTTTGAAGAATGAGTTCATGATGTAGAGATTGTGGTTTTCCGCAAACTCTACTAACATGTCTCCTCGGCCATCCCTGGTGCCATGTCCGAAGTGCCCGAGTGCTACATCATCCTGGTGTTGAGATCCGATTCGTGCATTTAAGTCCCTCATGATGATAGTGAAGTGACATTTCCGTTTATTTTTCAACGTACTGATTTCTTCATATACCTCCCCCACTTCTTCATCAGGTGAGTGTTGAGTGGGCGCATAAACTTGCAAAAGCAGAATCTGGTATCTTTTGCTGAGCTGAAGTGTTAAGCTTGCTACTCTATCTGAGGAGAAATCAAATTCAACTATGCGATCTTTCCAGAGTCTGTGGATTAAAAATCCGACACCGCTTGTGCGTCCGGTCTTAGTCCCATTATAACAGAGTACATGTCCGCTGTGGAGATTGACAATATCGTCTCCTTGTCGTCTTACCTCGCTGAGCCCGACAACATCCCAATGGATTTTTTCGAGTACTTCTTCGAGCTCTAGAAGTTTGGCGTTGCTGGATAATGTTCTCGCGTTATAGGTGGCAATGGTCATCGGTAGGCGGCCATTACCGTCTTTCCTTGGATTCTTAGCACCCTCTGCCTTCCCTTGCTGATTGCTGCCGTGATCAGTATTAGGTTGGCCTCCGGAGAATAAGGGCCGAGATTTTTGTTTTTGTTCTTGTTCCATGGGGTTATTTGGACATAACACACCACGCTCTCCAAACGGGTTGGTGTGTGGTTTTCTGTCTGGGTTTTCCTTCCCGTAGCCAAGGGGTCTCTCGTTTTAAGGCGCCAGAGTTTCGCCTTTCACCCTTCTCTATTAGCTACAGATGAGTTATACTAATATATATTATAGTTAGTTTAAAATGTTAAAAGTTTTCAGATCATTCTGAAACAAGTCGTGTAAAAACGCAGCTCTTTTAATCACTGGATTAAATTTAATTGTGTCTTTTATTCACAGAGTTATAGGATCAGTTTATTAGTCAGGGATGAAATATAACTATGCATATTTTTCGGAACCCATTGTCCTGCAATTTGGCGTTTACCGCAGATTTCAAAATTGATTATATTTAAACTATCCGGTTCTTTTAATACTGCCTTGTTAAGACGTTAGATCAGTGAAACGGCAAATAATTTTCAACTATAGGCTATAAAATTTTGGACTCGCTGGCATTCGGAGGGAGAACGTCGAGCTGGGAACACGTCAATTTGTTTCTTGATGGCGACGGGGGTATTAATTCTTAAATCGTGTAAAGATGACTAAAAACGTTACCCATTTACTTTAAAAAGAAAACATGTCAATGAATATATTATTATTGTTACTAATAGAACATACGTTAAAGTGCCCACCACCACCCTTCATATATGCACAACCGTGGATATGCACGGCCACTTTCTATGACGCTTTAAACGTGTCTGAAAGAAGTGATTTTAAGTGCTCATTCCGTCCCGAGACGGAGCCGCACGGGACTGATGCTGCAACCATGCACCGTAGTGCTTAAAGAAGAAAGTTAAGAAAGAAAATATTTGTTTTTGGACTGGCTCTGCTGTCCGCTGACGTTAAGCGCTTTGTGTACCCGCATACTGAGTGTCACGAATTGAAATGGATGAGTCTACAGAAGAGTCGGGACTATCTCGCGCCCCATACGACGCTGCAAATTTCTCAAATGCCGCAAAGTTGGCCTCGGTTGCTACCAGATCTCCATGACCAATTGGGCCCGTGTGAGGACGGACCCTGGCAAACAGCTCCGCTCGTTCGAATTCCATAAGCGGGCAATCCCAGAGGATGTGTTCAACATCTTGGTGGTCATGCCCGCAGGTACAACCCGGCCCATCTACTATCAAGCCAAACTCGTGGAGTCTGGCGGCGAAGTTGCCATGGCCGGTGAGGAACTGGCTAATCCAGTGCGAAGGTTGGAGTCTTCTAGTTTGGTGCCTGCAGAATACGTCTGGAAAAAAACGGTAAGTGTGCCGCCCCTTGGGGGAGGCAGTCCACCTCGCCTGCCATGTCGCAAATGCGGTCTTGTACACAATGTCACTTACAGTCTTCCTGTAAGGAACGTCCTCGGATCTCTGCGGTGGTGTCAGATGGACACCGGCGAGTATTGTGCTGATCCCCCTCAAGAGGAGGGTGATCGATCCTCTGACTTGGACGTGCAGATCGAGGGGTAGCACCCCCGCGAGTACGGCAAGCGCGTCAGTAGAAGTTGTGCGGTAGGCTTTGGTAAGCGAGATCAGCGCAAGTCGCTGCCCGCTTAATAGTGCGCGTCTCACGAGAGTTAGGGAGTTTACTCGGGAATGCCAAATGCTGGAGGCGTAACCGGCAATTCCCATGAAAATTGCGCCGTATGCAACCTTAAGGGCTCTAGGCTTAAGTCCCCAATTGCTGCCCGCCATTCGGGCCATTCTCTGATAGGCCGAATTGGCCTTAGAGACGGCCGTCTTGGCGTGGTGAACGAAAGACAGCTTGTCATCAAGAATTACATAAACAGAACATTAAATGGACGCATGTTGGATTTATATGACAAATTATATTTCGTTTGGCATGCGTCATTTGCACCCGCGACCCGCAGTCCGCGCATCGCCTAGCCACGATCTTTTTAGACCATGCCTCAACTGAGGTATAGCCTTAAATCGTTCTGAACATGAGTTTGCAACGCCACTGGCCCAATACACTGTTATGACGAAATTTATATAAGTACTTAGTGAAGTTTGTGTACATAAACAAAATTAATACTATTTACAATCAGGGATAGCAAAAGTATGTTGATAAATTATTGTTATTTTAGGTAAAATAACAATTACTACTCATAGTATTACGTATATACTGGTTAGTATGATAAAACTTTAGAAACATTGTGATTATTTTGTGAGAGTGTGATTTTCTATCACTTGATTTGACTGTGTATGTAATAGAAGAATCTGAAGAATAGCAGCATGACCAACTTTATTTCTATAAAAACAAGTCGAGGTCACAGCCGTTGGGGTTTGTCGTAGAACAACGTCTGTTGAGAGCCGGGCTGTATGATTACCAACATCTGGTAATTGAAGGCATAACGACGTCAATAGCCTCGCTGGTGTAATGTCGCTGTTGGCGTGAGCGTCCACCTTTTTCTCTATAAAATCTAGAACATTTTTCAGCAGTGAGTGGCACTCTTTTACATCCCTGCTCTTTTAGATAATATACCAGTAGCGATGGATGGAAGTAGTCTGTTAAGATCCGACATAAATAGTACACACTAAACTTTTTCCGTCATACGTATTTGTTTTCATTGAACTAAGACTACAATTTACATAATATTATGGTGTTGATTTGTAAACCTAAACCTAAAATTATGCCATTAAATCATACATAATTTTGGATATTTTATAGAAATAATAATATTTGTAATCTATTATGGGTTGGTATAGGCAGGGCTTAATGAATTTTAAAAAAACTAACTGACAACATGTGTAATATTATGTATTCTTATTATAAACAAAGCAGTATGAATATAAAAGGAAGTGTGCAAAATTTCGTCTGATCGCCCAAATCGTACCAAAACTATTCTCGTTTAGTTTAGGCGGGTTAATTAATTTTTAAAAACTAACCAACACCACATGTGAATTGTGGCTTAGTTCAATAAAAACAAATACTTATGATTGACAAAGTTTAATGTGTACTATTTATGTCGGATCTTAACAGCCTACCTCCACCCTTCGCCACTGTATTACACTATCAGTTGTTTATTATCCCAAGGTGCAGAACCAACCTGCCACTGGTAATGCGAATTGGGAGGGTGATAACTATGTTCAATGAAATTGCTTCGGGTGTTGATATATTCCACCTATGTGAGAATGAGTTTAGGTGGACGCTGTTTTATAAATTCTTAAAATAGAGCTGCTTAACTCATTCGGTGTACAAGGAATTGTACCTATCTAATTTATCTAATAATCTATCTCTTTTTTTATGTAATACTGTTATATTTATATATCTTTGTTTCTAAATGTCATGTTGTGAACGTCTTAAACTTATAATTTGTATGTTAAAAAATAAATAAATTGAAATTGAAAAAACAATACTTAATTACCAATAATACTGCCTAAATTATCAAACACAGGTCCAATAATTGTTCACAATTTGAGAATATTCATAACAGGAACCCCGAGTTTATTAAAACACTGAAGCCACAAGTACAATAATATTAATGGCATAAATAATCTTGAATTGCGATTCATCGAAAGTGTTCTTTTTGGAGATAAGCTAGTCTGGCTCTCAGGTACAGGTTGGTATATTTCAAGCGTCCGGTGCCGGTCAGTAACATGGTAACCTCTGGTCCAAAATAAATAACAAAAGACAAAAACCAGTTAAGTAGGTATTGATGCGATACCTAATTCTGAATTAGATATTCAAATATAACACATATTGACAAACCTTTTTAGTATAGTGCGCAGGGTCATTGTACGGAACAGTTCATAAATTTGACAATAGGAATTAAATAATAATATTAAAATATTTAATATTCATTCAGGGAAAGTAGTCGACCTGTTTTGTAAAATGCAATATAACTAGGTTTAATATACTAGAATTTCCACTATAATATACATTATCAACTATAGGAACACGAATACATATTACCTATTGTAATTCCAGTGTACAATTTTAATATTTAATGTAGGTGGGTACCTCTCTAGAAACTAACAATATTGTTTTTAGAACTTAAAATAAAAATATACCAGTAAGTATTTAGTCATAAAATATGCGTTCGTACAATACACGATTTTTATTCATGATTGAATGTTATTTTTACCACGTTTTTCTTAGCTCGTACTCTTGTTTGTCCGGTGGTTGTTTATCCAGTACAAATCTTGCAATCAATTTTTAACTAACTTCCCTACTAGCTAGACATTTGAAACTTTTAGAATATATCAGAACACGATGTCAATGTATTCTTTTAATACTTTTAGCCACTTTTAAGTACCTAGAATTGAATTCATTTTCAGTTAATTCTGTTTTGTATGTAAAGTTATTTCGGAAGAAATCCGTAAAAAGTAAAACACTATTATTGGTTGCTAGGGGGTCTGGGGTCCTAGCAAATAAATTATTAATATATACGTGCGTTACTATGGAAATCAATATGATATGTCAAAATGACATTTCAGTATTCTATATTTATTCAGTATTTCTATCAAGTACTTACATTTTTTTTTTGCTAGTCAAGTCAAGTTTATATGATTCAACAGATAATTTAAAAACGTTCTAAGTATATAAAAAGTTCTTTTGATCTTGTAATTATTTTTATTAAATTTGTATTGTCTGATTTAAAAAAAAAACGATTTGTTATAAAAATTATTCACTTTAAATAACAACGAATCACTATTTGATATTGTAACTTTACTGAAACCCGCTTAGATATAAATATAAGATAGGCATATCAAGTTATAGGTTGTTTTGATGTTTTTAAATTAATAATATAAAATACATTATTCAAAGACTTCTTTATTATCTTCGAAAGTCCGACTAAACTATGTTGAATAAACAACACTGATTTTTTAGTTGTTAGTTTATCTTAGGTAGGTATAGTAGGGATAGTAGGTACACGTACAAGAGATAGGTACATATTGATCAATCAAATTATTTTTAAAATAAATTATCAATGAATTTTATTGTATTTTAGTGCATGAATCGTTCTTTACCGCTCGTGCCCCAAGTACAAGTAGGTACTGTAGTACTGAACTTCTTCACAACTAAATAAACCTAACTAAATAATTAACAGGGTTAGTTTAAAATTTAAATCAATCATAAAGTTGAATAATATTATGTGGTTCGTAATATTATTATAATATTATTCAAAATAATAATTTATTGTGTTTATTAATTAAATATTACTGCCATCTTTTGACGTTTTGTTATACTACCTTACTTGTTTATCAAAGAAATACAGCAGACGTTTGAAAATTCCGAGCTACATTACCGATATGGTTGATGAAAATGGAAAAATTCCTCACACTGATATTCTGAAATCATTCACTAGATGGCGATAACAATTCTAAATACTTAAATAATATTTTTAATATTAATTTTGTGTAAAATAGCCTTTATAATATTATTTTTTTCATCGTAGAGATTTTTGACTAAAATCATAGTTTCAATATTTTTTATATTTATTTTAAAAACATCTATTTTTATAAAAATATAAATGTGTAGGTATATCTTGAAATCCTTTTTAATTATATCACATCTAGTTTCAATATGGGGACCATACATAAAAAAGTGTTTCAAATTGCAAGCTTCATATTTTTCCGCTAGGTGCCTCTGGTAGGTAGAGGTATCGCCTTAAATTAGTTTAATACCGGACAAAATATAGATTAAGGAAAATCTTGGAATACTAAATCTAAATCCTATTGAATGGTACAAAACTCTCATTAATCAGAATTTATGTTATATTAAGATCGTTCAAGCTCTAAAAACCTTGTAATGAAATACAAAATCTTAATATTGTTAAGTTAAATAGGTGTACTTCTACGACATATTATTATTGTCAAGTTATTAAATTTTATTTAAAAAAATGTAAACTGATGTAGGTAATAATTTTCATAATAACTCCCGAACCAGAGCGAAATTACAAAATTTTCTATGAAGCGTAGCGAAAGTTTCGAGGATATCACGAATCGTAGCTGTGCTCCGGTGAGTTCCGGTCCATTTCAAGCACTAATCAATGACATTAATATGGACGAAGCATCTGAAAAAAAATGACACTCAATTTTTTGTCGAGTCTGCCGTTGGCATAATCTGTTCTAACGCCATTTACAATAAATTTGATATTGCTATAAATTCCCGATGCTTTTTGTCGTGTCTGCCGAATGGTTCGGTTCGAACGGGTTCGCTCAAATGAACATTGACACTAGAAACACTGTTCTAACGCCATTTCAATAAAGGTGATATTGCTATAAATTCCCGATGCGTGATATCGCATAATGGAAATTGCGTGACGTCTACCTATACATGTGCGAATGTCGCTATGCGCGAATTTACTTGCTAGCTACTGTACGCTATACTGCGTTGTCCATTAATAATGTCATTGACTAAGTACGTAAAAAAATCAAATACACTTTAATATTTTCGAAAAATTAACAAGCAGTCCAGTTCGTACTATTTTCCATTTCGAACGCTGACTACCTACCTAATTCTATTTAAGGGTTCATGAATTCCTCGAGATAATCGTACGGTTTCATGGGGAAAAATTACCATCTGAGCTAGGTAGGCCAGATAACCAAAAAAATTAAAAAATTCAACAAATTTATTTTTTAGTAAAATATAAGTGATATTTATATATATATATATTAAATATGTTAATATTTTCGTAAAATTAACGAACGCTCCGGTTGGCAAAAGATTCTTTGTCGAACGCTGGCTAATGCGGCAATGACATTGAGCTACTTTACGAGCTGCTTGTTGGCGAATTTACAATCTGCATGTAAAGTCGCCCAATGTCATAATCGAACAAGCTAACAAGCAGATTGTAGACAATCTACCGAGAAAATTTGAAAGCCGGTCAACTTTACACGCTACACGCCTGCGTGTGGGCCTACTGCGTCTGCGCAGTAGAGCGTAGTAGCGTCCTCCCGGTAAAAAAACGAACTAATTTCTGTCAAAATAGTCGCTAGCTTGCTGGCTTCTCAGCGAATGGAAAGTTTTGTGTGTCATCATCACAATCGCAGTAGCTGAATCGCCCGCTTTTAAATTCGCCAATAAACAGCTCGTAAAGTAGCTCAATGTAATTGCCGCATTAGACACAGGCTTGTTTTAGACGCGGTAATCAATCTGGGCTCAAAATGAATCGGAGCGTAGTTCCGGTTCGTAAAATTGGTAAAATTATCGCTCCGTCTCGTGAAAATGATAATTTGACAGGCAATATAACAAAAAATCTAACACAATCATTTTTTATAAAATATACATAAATTTGATAACTAAGTAAGTAGGTACCTACTATGCTATTTTATTAATATAATCAGAAAATTGTCGAGCGCTCCGGTTCGTAAACTTTTCCATATTTAGAGCGCGGGTTTAGGATCTTCTTCGACAGCGTTCGAAATGTTCAATTTTACGAACCGAAGTGCTCGATAATTTTCCGAAAATATTAACATATTTATGTAAGTAATAATTTTATGTAAGCATTATATAAAAATATGTATTAATTAGATTTGCCAAGGTTATATACTTTATATTATAAGGTGAGACAATTTATTGGGATAGTCTTGTGGCATGCAAGATTTGGGTAGGTATAATCTTGTCGGCGCGGCAGATGAAAATTGAGGTGACTTCACGTCATAAAGATTATTTTTAATATGATTCCGATAAGTTACAACTTAAGGGTATATTTAAGTTGAGGCGTGGTCTAAAAAGATCGTGGCTAGGCGATGCGCGGATTGTGCAAATGACGAGTGCCGAACGAAATATAATTTGTCATAACAATCCAACATGCGTCCATTTAATGTTATGTTTATTATTATATTACTAATAATAATAATATAATATTCATTGACATGTTTTCTTTTTTAAGTACATAGTAAAGTTTTTTAGTCATCTTTACACGATTTAAGAATATTTTCATCCGACGTCATGACAAAACAAACCGACTGTCGGTCTCCGATTGACGACGAGTGAGAAATTTCGTCGCACCTACTGTTGAAAATTATTTGCCGTTTCACTGAAGTACGCTCTTAAGAAATATATTTAAATGTGTAACAGATTACTAACTTTTTAATAATTTTATTCACGAAACGTATTTTTCATTTTTCCACGAGACGGAGCGATAATCTCGGGGATTTCACGCGCTCCGGTGCGTTCCAGTCCATTTCGAGCGCTGTCTTAGAGAATACGACCAACGAAAACCAGATACAGTATCGAAAGTACACAATAATATTATGTGAATCGGTAATTTAAGTCGCTGAATTATCGGTTCCTACATAATTTGAACATAAATAAGTATAACAATTTAATTTTATCAAATTCTTTTTCGCAATGCAATGCAACAAGCATAGGATAAATTAATATTTAGTAAGTGACGTGATAAAATGGAATTGACTTCGATTTCAATCTGTCAGAATTCCGAATGATTGACAGTCGCGTTTCCCGCGTCTTATATCGACATAACCTCAAAACCTTGGCGGTAAATATTTCACACAAATTTCACGCAAAGAATGAAGAAACGTCACTTACCACGTGGTGACGGTGTTGCCAGCTCGTGTCAGTAATGCCGCATAGCAAATTTCAGGGCTCGAATGTTGCCTTATGTACTCTGCGAGTAGGGTATCCAATTGCTAATTAGATACAATGGAACCATCATAAAATATCATAAGTAAAGAATGGTTAAATGCATATTTTGTTTGCCTGACTTATGAAACCAGCTATTAATGCGATGTTACACGAAGACGAGGTGTCATAAATACATTATAATAATTATTCGATGACTTTTTAGAGTCAATGTTTTACAAATAATATACTTACTCTAAAATGGGCTTATAACTACATAGTTCACCCATAATAGTTTTCAACATATCCATTCACTTAATTAGGCCACCCGCTCACGCAGAAACTACAATCTGACGAACTGTTTGGTGATTGAACTCATAAACTAACCAGTGATTGTTGCTTCGCACACGCGCTACTGAAACCTAATAATCTCGTTACCTCAAACTGTCAAACGCATTATATTCCATACTTCATGCTAAGCTTTTCCCGTAATCTCTTTACGGGAATATTCTGGTAGCTTATAATTATACAGGCAATAGTATTTCTCAACATCTGCCACATATTATAAATTAAAAATCGGTTCGCCCATCTTTTACTTCTTTAGATCTTTTATTTTTGACTTGCTGTCACCTGTTTATTTCAGTTCAGTGCTACCAATTTTGGTAAGTAAATATGTTTTTTTTATCGAATCTACCGATATTGGTACCACTGTTTTATGGGTGACAGGAAACTGAGAAACTGGGAGATTAGCATGTCGCGTCACTTCGGTGTTAGTCGCGGACGTTTTGAAACTGAGAGATTCCAGTCTTGCCTTCAGCCAGCCGCCATATAAATACATTAGCTAGATACTGGAGTTTCAGTCTCGTCTTTTTTGAGTATTCACATGAGCGGATGCCCTAAGTCGACGGTCTGATAGTGTAATTAGGGCAGTAATTGTAACCAATATGCAGCGACTGACAAACTATCGCAGAGGGTGCAAAATGCTGATTTAGGAGCTGTGAGGCAAAAAATCCTCGATAAAAAATCTAGACACATTTTGGAATAAAACTTAGAAATAACCCAAAAATTTGATCGTACTGTAAATAAAAAAAGTGAAGGAATAGCTTGACAACAAGAAACAACAAAATTTTGAGTGGAAAAGCTAGATGCAAGTATTAATAAGATATTTCTTATAGCAAAAATGTGCGGATAAACAAGAAATTAACTTGGTTTGTTATCGCCTTGTTTAATAAATATTATTATGTCGATACTACTTGGTGTGCCGTAGGAGCTTGGCGATAGATCAACTGTGTTGAGAAATAATGAATTATACTAAGTATAGAATAATATAGCTGATGTCATTTCTTTGTCATAAATAACTGTTTAGTTCCATTTTTTAAATAAGACTGGTTGCCCTATTACGTCCCGCGCGTTTCGATCAGCTGGTTGTAGCTGTCAAAATATCCGACGTTCATTGCATATCTGTGTCTCGCTCTACTGCATACACACCGCTCTCTCTAGTGAATATAACAGCTACGTACGCGTAGTAGTAATCATGGCCATTACTCATTGCAAGTCAACTTTTTTTTAAAACGATTTAATTACATGATCAAATATTTTGAACAAATATGACATTGCCGTGTTTTGCGTCATTGAGACGCTTCGTACTTTCTTACGGACAAACCGGTTTTTGCCGTAATTATGACTATGTTTAAACAATTAATTAGGATTTATAAATGTTATGAGATGTTGTGAATCTAACAGGAAAGCCTCATGAGAGATATATTACGATAAACAAATTAAGTATACATTAATATAATTTTAATGTAATAATTTATAGAAAGCCGTAGAATTATAATAAATAATTTTATCGAAATTTCTGATGAATTCTTATTGAAAATATTCACCAATCAGAAGACACTCACCATGTTAATTGTTTATTTTATTCGTTTTCATATTTCTCACTGGTGAGGTTCGCGCCTCCTTTTAAATGCCTTTGTTATATCTCTTCTTCCAGTAAGCCATGCATTCCATCGTCCGAATCGCTGGATTAATTTTAAAGACTCGTAGCGTTCTTCAGTTGGTCGGGCCATCGAGTTTCCTCTTGACTTGGCTGTGAGATTTTCTAAAGATCAGATTGCAGAATTCTCTGGATACGTATTTTAGAGAGCAGCACCTATATTTTATTGATTTTGTCTTTATCGCAGAGCAGATTATTAAATATAAATGTAAAAACCATCGCCATAGACTAAGGTTTTGAAGCAGGGTAATTTATGACAGCCAGGCTATAAAACCAAAGTATAACATTAAATTTACGAGAATACTTTAAATTATATTATTATCGGTTCCATGAATAAACATAGCAGTGATAAACAGAACTATGACAATGAACTATGAACATTCTGTTATACCGCACCCAACGGGGTTAGCCAATTCACATTTTGTATTTTCTCTAATCTTTGTCGAGTTATTTATCGTCTTTGCCATGAATGGAATCATTCGCATACACGCCATACACCATTAGTTACCTATTAATATGTTGTAGGAAACACAATAAATTAGAGCGGTGAAATCCTAAATTAATATATTATGTTAAATATCTATAATCAATATTTGTGATATTTTAGGGATAAATTTGGTAAATAAACGGATTTATGTGAAACACTTAAAATAATATTTGATCTAGAAATTTTAGACAATTTCAAGAATCAACTAATACAAAACCCAGTATTTTACCTACTAATATCATTATTCATAAACCGTACTGCGACCATGTCAATAGCATGGTAAAAGTTGTTGAACTTTCCATAAATCATTGGTCTATACTTGAATATTATCAGACCGTCATTTCAGAAAAGCTTCGAGGATTAATTGATTCAATTATTGGTTAATAGTATTCACATGATGAGTTTACAGACTAGATCACTGGAACATCTATCAAATACATTCTAATATTATTGTCTGAAAGCTAGATAATTAACCAATATATACTTTTAATAATCAGCCTTTCAACATAATGACATGTATGTACTTAAACAAGTCCGATGGATAGATCTAATAAAAATACGGTAAATTTTTTGTAGGTATATATA
The DNA here is from genome assembly GCF_057557595.1 of Rhyacophila brunnea. Taxonomy (NCBI): domain Eukaryota; kingdom Metazoa; phylum Arthropoda; class Insecta; order Trichoptera; family Rhyacophilidae; genus Rhyacophila; species Rhyacophila brunnea. The sequence continues at coordinate 7,222,383 of NW_028232816.1, read as the reverse complement.
CCAGTAGCGAAGACTCCATACTAGGCGATTATTTGAAGCCCACCTTCTTTAGAAAAATATTTTTTAATTGCATATTGACTTATTTATATAATCACTTGATTATAATTTCTATAAAATAATTTATTTTGCCAGCGAGAGATGCCGTATCTGTAGGAATGTATTACACAGATAATTATTACAAAACAATCTTCAAAGGCTTTTAAAAATATACCACAGCGCGCCACATGTCTTGACGTAAATAAAGGTCGGATTATGTTTTAAATAATTCTCAATTTTTTTCATATGGTCTTTACGTTACGTAGCCCCGCCCAGTCTATCGAATTGTATGAACTAAGGTAAGCTCCGATCGCAGAGCCTAAAACCATTTTAGGTCAAACGATATTAAATAATTTAAAAAATAATTTCTATGGTGTTTAATTGAATATTAATAAACATAGACTGTTTTTAAAAATAAAAAAAGGTTTTATCTAATGATTTTTGATGTGTATAAATGTTTTGAAAAAATACCTAATTTAAACTGATCGCTTAATTTTATGTCGTCAGTGAGTTTTTGAAGTTTCATTAAATTAGTGTGTTGTTGTCATTAGTGTGTACCTATTCATTAGTAGTAATATCGTATTATCTTCTTATTTATCGTAAGTAAACCTGACAAGTATGTTCTTTTTATCATGTCTCCACAGTCTACCTCTTTCCAAAAGTCACCCTTCGCCACTGATATAATATACCATACTATGCACAGTCAAAAGACTATTGGACCCTTTGGGAAAAACACTAAAGTAAGTTGCATTATGTTAATCATTACCGATTCAATTTAGAAAATTATTAAGTTAGGAGTATTTCTGTCTAGAAACACAATGATATATTATATTATGTTTATTTAAATTCATTGTACCTACCTAATATTATTTTTAATTGACTTCGTTTGAAAGTCCCTGATGCGCTTACTGGCCCACGGACGTCTGTCGTAGCCTCAGCCATACCTTTATACAACCAGAACTCACAAAGAGTTCCGTTCTTAATGCAAAATACCAGTATAAGCCAACAAATCCTTCTAAGTTTGAATGTAAAATATTGTTTCAAATGGTATACTGTAAAAAAAATTAACATAGCGTGATTATTCTGGATAACAACTACGGTAAAATGCGAGAAATGTCTCGGATCAGCACAGAAAGCGTTAAAAAATCCCAGTATTTGCTTTGCCTTGTCGTTGGATGGGTGTTCGCGAACCGTTGCCGTTTTCGTTTGTATCGCTTATGTCAAATACAAGGCACTCGTGATGTGTTGTCCTCACTAATCAATGACAAACGACGGTGACAATTAGCGGTAACACGATTCTGTGCCCTGCATAACGGGACACTAAAAATTCGCGTATATTCCCGAGGCCTGTGCCGACGATTTAAAGTTTTCATTTCGAAGTTTTAACTCGACCGTGGAGTGATAAGTTGGAAATAGATCTCTGTTCGCTGGCGAAAAATAAATTTATGCCAAGTTTGTCATTCATTTTTGTTGTGTACATAAACTCAGGCGTGTTTTGATTGTAGGTGTATTTCACTATTTGCTCCGAGAGGTGAAATTAATGTGTTATCAACGAGTTTGTGTTCTCTTATCAGCGGAATTGCATTGAAATCGTAAGGTAAACTTCTTGTGTGATTTCAAAACTACACACTGCTAGACGTACATAATTAAATATTAATAATATCAACAATTGCGTTCAAAACAACAAATCATTTAAGTTGATTTATCTTGTCATATCTGGAACCTGTGTCCAGAAAACAATCTTTAAAATCAAATAATTATTTCCTATTGCCCTTTCCCTGTGTCCAATCGACCAAGTGTCACCAATAAACGACATGTGTTTATTAAAGTAAACCCCTATAATATTTTCCATTTTGACTTAAGAGCATACTTCAGTGAAACGGCAAATAATTTTCAGCAATAGGTGGGACGCAATTTTGCATGCGTTGCCAGTCGGAGAGCGATGGTCGACCTGTGAGCACGTCAATTTGTTTTGTGATGGCGTTGGAGGAATAAATTCTTAAATCGTGTAAAGGTTACTAAAAAACGATACGTAATTACTCGAAAAACAAAACATGTCAATGAATATATTATTATTATTACTTGCATAACAATAAACATAACATTAAATGGACGCATTTTTATGACAAATTATGTTTTGTTCGTCACGCGTCGTTTGCACAATCTGCGCGTCGCGTAGTCACGATCGTTTTAGATCATGCCTCAGCTGAAGTATAGCCTTAATTTATAATCATATAGCATTTGAACAGTTACGACCCTAAGCAAAGTGTCGCCCTTAACCAGACTTAGAATACCTACCGTCCACTTTAATTTTTAGTTTCAACTTTTCTACAAGTTAGGTTTTCGGCTGAATAAACGAAAAAACCTTTAAATTAACAATACAGCCCATCCACTGAGAATTAGAGCATTTCTAAGAAACCTACTAAAACAGTGGTGGTTATAAGTATGTGGAGGCCTGCGGCGCTAACAGATTTGGAGTCGTCCTAGGCGGAAAGTTACAATGGGTACTACACTAGTTATACAGTCGATAGTTTGTAATGAAGTGACAGCATGTATTGCTTCATGAAAAATTGCCTTTGCTCTCAAAATTTTCATTATTGTATTCATTCCTCCATGTGCCGCCCATACGCAACGTTTGACCTGCGTACCCCCATGTGACGTCACTGTGTTGGAGAGTATCACGTAAGAATAGTTAAATCTGCCCCTGGGGTCGATGTAGACAATAAATAGTATTGGTGACTAATCGAAAAACTGAGAATTGATAAGGGACCAAGTTCATGGGTAACAAAAATTACTCCTCGTCCAGAATTAATACTATTTCAAATGGTTCTTACTTGACTGGTACAGTGACGTCCCTAGGCAAAGTGCAGCTCTTAGGCAGACTGCCATCCCCTTTAGTGTCAATTATATTTCCCTAAACAAATATTTAATGATGATAAAAATAGATGGCAACATAGACCACATTTTTATTTCCTGGAATAATGCGGTCAGTTCCATGTTGTGTCATATATATATACATTTTGATTATATTGTAACAACTGCTTATAAAACATCCATGAATGTTAAATTAAAAAATGATAGCTTATACTTTTCAATCGTATTTTTATTTATGATAGTAAGTATGCACAGTACAGCATGGTGGCTATGATATATTCTAAAAATATTTAGCTACATAATTTTAATAAAATAGAACCTGAAGAACAAGTGAATTCAAGTCAAATTAACAGAACGATTGCATAAGAAATACCTACACGATATTTGTAGTACATATAACTCTACCAATATTTGTGGGGATGCACCTTATCTGCAGCATCTATGGACTACACTTCACTGATCTAATATAATATATCCCGATGCGCGTTTCCCTAACGCAACACGTCACAACCGATTCGAGAGAAAAATTAAAAGGGGGCCTCCGATAGTTAAAACCTGCTAAGTACTCAGTTATTAAATTATATTGAAATTTGAAAAAAAGATATATATTTCTCATAAACTGCGTGGAAAATATGTATTGCCCAAAGCATAGCTAATCCCTGCATAAAAGTAGGGCTTCTAATAGCTCCTGATTATATGATATATATTAGTATAAATAGGTTAATTAAGTAAATATATACGAGAAAAGTGAACAAAACAAAAAACATGCACCATCTATGTAAATTTGTATCTTTGACATCGATTTATTTGAAATTAACTTGAAGGGACTTTATGTAGGTATCTAGATAATGAAAAATAAAAATTGTTTGAATGCATTGATTTATTTGAAAAATTAAAATTAGATTCCTCATTTTTTATCGTAGGGGGGTCTCAAAATCAGTCAGTGGGTCGGGCCTCTACGTCACTAAACTCGCCACTGTATATATCTTATAATTTGTCTTTGATAATCTCATATATTTACGTATAGGTATATTTAATTGGTTGTCATAATTGTTTTACCTAAGTATATTAAAGTCTAAAATTGTATTGAGTTATTCCATGAAAGATTGCAAGTAGTCTCATTCTTAAATGAGTCAAAAAACCCGCGCGGTTTCTGTGTGTTTCTTGGGTTTCGTATGGGGTATTTTCTACCTTTGTTATGGATGTGTCGGCGGTTACCTGCAGCGGTTAGATAACACAACATTACCTGTGGCAAAATTGATTATTAGCAAAAGGTGAGAATCTATTTGTGATGAAAAGTGTGTTAATATAAATCGCTATCAACATCAATTCGATTTTTATGACAAGATTCTTCACCCGAATGCCTTTAAATTTTATTCCTATTATGGGGTGCTACGCTAAAGGGACACTTAAATAAAAAACAAAGCCTTTTTTACGTAATACTTTACAATACAAACTGGAAAATAATAGATTAGAGTGATTAGACGTACTTACTTATATTATTAATTACTTCTAATTAAACAATTTGTTTCTAATATCAAACATGTCAGATCCTACATCATGGTACGAAAACGCCATCCAAGCAACATTTTCAACTATTATTTAATTAAATCGTGTCCGGATACTTGTACGTATGCAGTTCGTTGTATCACACTTCACCCTGAAATGTTGTATCGGAAATATATGGCCGTATATTAAAGCGATACTTCAGTGAAACGGCAAATAATTTTCAACTATAGGCGCGACGAAATTTCGGACTCGATGGCAGTCTGAGAGCGCACGTCGAGGTGTGAATACGAAAAATTATTTCGTGAAAGCGACGGGGGTATTAATTCTTAAATCGTGTAAAGATGACTAAAAACGTTACCCATTTACTTTAAAAAGAAAACATGTCAATGCATATATTATTATTGTTACTAATAGAACAATAAACAGAACATTATATGGACGCATGTTGGATTTATATGACAAATTATAGTTCGGTCGGCATGCGTCATTTGCACCCGCGACCCGTAATCCGCGCATCGCCTAGCCACGATTTTTTACACCATGCCTCAACTGAGGTACAGCCTTAAAGACCGTCCAACCTCTTTGGGTCGTATAGTACTGACATAAAATTCATGTCTAAATAAAGCACGGTTTTTGTCGATTTACACTTTACAAGAAGCCAGCACCAAACAGATTTTGAAAATAGGCGATATACTGGATTATTTGTTAGGTTATGTTAGGTTTTCATTCTTGAATTCATGAATTTTGCCAAAGTCAGCTATGAAAATTGAATTAATGTTCATATTGAATCTATACGGTCATCTCTTTCCGATAAGAAAGCTCACGGTGAACTGTGCCACGGTTAAATGTTTTACGTACAATTTACATGTAACCCATTGAAATACTTCGCGTAGGTACTTATCTTGTGATTGTAAGTGATATAAATGTACTTTACTGTATATAATATAATGAATTAAATACTTACTAAAATATACACGTTTTTCACTATTTGCGCTAATTACTTGAATATTGATCGTTCTATATTTGATAATATTCAACAATTCAACCCTACCGAACGTCTAGATTCAAAACCCAAAATAAATAACACCACGTTTCATCATGTGTGGTAAACAACGTTTTTGTTTGTCAAGCGAATTTAACTGATCGATTATAACATTGGTTTATCTTTTCCGTTGTATTTTATTTTTGAATAAGAACATTATGATGACATTTTTTTATTAGCCGATAGCCGATTTATTGTAACAAATATTACCAAAATAAAAATGATTTTAAATAATCATTTAACATTTAGGTAAACATTTCTTTCGTTACTAGCGCTCGAAATGGACAAGAGAGCACCGGATCGCTGCTCGTGTTCGTTAAATCCCCCTGGATTATCGCCCGTCTTGTGGATAAATGAAATATTTCATTCCGATTCGTAAATTATTAAAAAGTAACATAATATTATTTACTTTTAATATATTTTTTAAAGATTATATGAAACTAATCGGAATCATACGAGTAGTAAAAAAATAATGTTTATGACGTGACGTATTAAATCTAAATTTTATTTAACATTAATATGTATGCGTGTCCCAAGACTGTGTTATTCTATTTAACCACCTGAACTCGGTAGGTACATAACAAAACAATTTAATACACTTATTTTTGTAAAATACATAAAATTATTACATTTTCACCCTTAACGGCCCACATGCCCAACGTAGGTCAAAATTGAGATTTTATGGTATTTTCAAAGTATTAGCCTGAACATTCCTTAAACGTTGTAGATAATCTATTTATAATTTTGGAACCTTGTTATCTTTTATATTTATTATAAACATTTGACGACTGCATAAAGTGTTTTTATTACATAAAATAGTATTCTTTTAAACCTCTCGATCTAATGTTTTAGAATGTCATTATTTCAGTACATCCATGTGCAGTGGTGTTAAGATTTTTTAGATTTACGAATTTTTAGATGCCCAAAGGATACCAAAACTATTATGGTTTTGTTTAGGCAGGGTTTAATTGATTTTTTTAAAATCTAACCAACACCATCTGTAAATTGTAGACTTAGTTTAATGAAAACAAATAAATATGACTGACAAAGTTTAGTGTGCATCATTTATGTCGAATTATATCAGCCTACCTCTACTCTTTGCCACTGTTGTGTAGGTAGGAAACTTTTTCAATATTTTGAAATGATTACTTTGGGTTTATTGAATGAAACCAAACAAAGCAATCCCATTCTTTTTGTTTTGCTAATTTGATTAATGTTATTGTTTATTACACTTTGTTTTGTATGTCTAGTAAATAATTTATTTTTGCGGTCAGTGAATTTGGCTCTGCCGTGTCGGTTTGGTTTATTAGCTAATATGGCGTGAAACATATTAAGCAAAAAAGAAAAGGAAATTAACAGTCAAATTGCCAAAATATTTGCTATTCACCTAGTTTTGGTTAGTTTATATATTAGCATCGAAATGCCTGTTACGATTTCATTAGCAATGTTAGGCATAATATTACCTTACTTAACTAGGGAGTTACAGACGTAAAATATTAATAAATTGTAAATTATGAAATGAAACCATACCTTATATCTACTCATCAAAATTTTGATATAATGTAAAATATAAAAAGCTACAATTTAAATAAATTATTAAACTACATGAAATTTCTACTGAATAAGTACCTAGTAGTAGTAGTAGTGCAGGATCCCATAGACTTTTCGTATACATAATATGCGGAACGCATTATGACAATTGGAATATGTTCTAGGGGTCACAAAGATATATTATAATGTCGATGTTGCCAGGCGATATTAGTGGTAATTTTTTTTTAATGAGGTTTTAATTTTTTTTCTTTTAACCCACCAAAAATTGTTCTGAGTTCTTCAATAAAACCAAGAAAACGCAATAATTGTACCATGCCATCGGCATGGTCGTAGAACGGTTCGTCCCATTTGAAAAAATAAAAATAGCGGGTGTGCAGTACATTTGTTCAAAATTATCGATTCTTAGGATCCTCCTTAGCTTAAATTATTTTATTTAGTAGCCTTTTTGTATAGAATTACCCAGATTGGTTCCTTTACTATATATATGCATATGACATTAGTTGTATTATTATAGTTAATCCAGAAACAGTGTAGGTTGCATATGCGGTATAATTCCGGCATATTGCGGTACTAAAAATTCTCTATAACTCCTTAGTTAGAAGCAGACTTGAGAGTGGGTCTGTCGTTTGGGCCCCGCATCAGTTGAAGTACGGCCTTATGGTGGAGAGAGTCCAAAAGAAATTTTGAAGACTCCTTTACTTTCGGCTGTATGGATATTATCCGTGGCTCTATCCGACTGATTTTCTCTTAGGGATGCTTACATACTGTAGCTTAAAATTTAGAAGGGATCTTTATTTAGCTACATATTTTGTCAGACTTATACGCGGCGTTAATGTGAACTCTGCCATTCTTGGTGGTGTTGGCTTGTGTGTCTCTGATAATTACCTTAGGAATCGAGGGCATCCGTTGTTTGTTCTCCCACGGTGCAGAACTAACCTGCCATTAGTAATGCCAATTGGGAGGGCAATAACCATGTTTAATGAAATCACTTCGGATATTGATATATTCCACTTACGTGAGGATGAATTTAGGTGGACGTTGTTTTTTAAATTCTTAAAATAGGGTCTGCTTAACTTATCCCGTGTACTTCCTTGTACCTATATACTTAATATTTTTTGTATTTTACACATTTATACTGTAGAATAACTTAATACTGATCTATCTCTTGTGTTATGTACATAAAACTGTTTTAATAATATTTCTTTGTTTCTAAATGGCATGTTGTGAACGTCTGAAACTTATAATTTGTAATGTCCACAATATGTAAAATAAATAAATTGAATTGAATTGAAAATTGAATTGAATATAGGTAGGTGAATAAATGAAATAACGATAACCACTAACCACACTAAGTACACATCTATTAAAAAACAAGAAACAACAAGTCAAGTGTTCAAACTGCTTTAAGTATCATGATGACAGTTTTTACAAACACTACTTACACATATGCACAATGATATACACGTCAAAGCCAATTTCTTATAACTACATGGTAATGTACGGCAGTTAGAATTACATTTGCATGGTTTAAATAAATAATTTGGTAGAGGTTCATTCGTCATTTGTCTTGGATACAAATTATTTTCTCGTTACTCATAGCCAAGTTGTAGGAAATCAATAGACTCAATAGTGGATCATATATCGCCTGGCAACATCGAAATTATATATCTTTGTGACCCCTAGAACCTATTCCAATTTTCAGAATGCGTTCCGCATATTATGTATACGAAAAGTCTATGGGATCCTGCACTATTATAGTAAAGGTCTTATTATTCCTGATGTATATAATTATAGTCTAAGTTCCCGTATGTATATAATAGGTACTTACTGACCTAAAGTAATACTATAATACACTACTCACGGAAGTGTATTTTCGTGTTACCTGCATGTTTTACGTTTCGTCTTAATGTTGCTTTTAATTATTCACCATGCTTACTTAACTACTTACGGCGTTACGACTAAAGCATATTGACCTTTCTTGCCTTATACATAAGGCGAATACCTACTATCTCAATCGGGACATCACTTTCACCTTTCCACCTATCTAAGAAGATTAGAATTAAAGTCTAAAATAAGACTGTTCAAAGCAAACAATAATAATCTTAAAATAATTCATTAGCTGAGAATTGAAATGATCCATATTATGCATGGTTACATGTAAATTGTACGTACAACATTTCACCGTGGCACAGTTCGCCGTGAGTTTTCTATCGGACAGAGATGACCGTATACTATACAGTCTCCAATTTTATTAAATTTAATATGAACATTAATTCAATTTTCTTGGCTGATTTTGGCAAAATTCATGAATTCAAGAATGAAAACCTAACCTACCGTTAATAGTGCTAAGCATTGTTTTTTTCCAATCTTTCTCATTTTTATTAATTTATGTGGTGGGTATAAATTAAACTTCATTCAAACTCAGTTTATTTCTAATGTAGTTACATACTTATTTGTTATTAAAAGTATTTTTTCTGTTTTTATTTTATTTTCCATAAAAATTGATAGAAAATCAATGCCTAAAGTTTCGGGATTATGTTTATCAATCCCGGGATTCATAGGTATCGAAAATAGCTCGGGGTCCCGGGATTGTATTGTCCCTAGTAGGTACTAATTCAGACGAAATTTCGTTAATTACGTATTTTAGTAATTTATTTAGATTGTAGCTACTTATATTTTATTGAATGAATTTATAAGCATGGAATTTAAATTTAAAATATAGATGAAAATGTCTATGACTTCCATATTTTTATTTTGGATATGTACATTGTATAATGTACGTAAAACATTTCACCATGACACCGTTCGCCGTGTGCTTTCTTTTCGGAAAGATATTACCGTATGCTATACGGTCTCCAATTCTATTAGATTCAATATGAACATTAATACAATTTTAATATCTGATTTTGGCAATGAATTCAAGAATGAAAACCTAACCTAACCTAACCTGAAAAATAATCCAGTATATCGGCTATTTTCAAAATTTGTTTGCTGCTGTCTTCCTGTTAAGTGTAAATCGACAAGAACCGTGTTTTATTTAGACATGAATTTTATGTCAGTACAATACGACCCAAAGAGGTTGGACGGTCTTTAATATACTTCCATATATTTCCGATACAACATTTTCACGGTGAAGTATGCATACTTACAAGTTTCCGGACATGATATTTTTAGGCACAAAATCATTTATTCCTACTTAATTTTTAGGGTTTCTTTGCATATCTACTTAAATATAACTGTTTTATTAAAGAAATAAATAATTTTAAACAACCAAATTAGTATCTTCATTTCTAACCACAATAAATCAAATCGAATCATCTATTACAATAGTATTGAAATAAAATCATACATAAAACACTCAAAATAACCAGTTAGTCAGTCTGTATTAATAGTGTGTTACGATTTGTGATTGAGAAGTGGCAAGTGAAAGTGGTGATGTGCTGTGGTGAATAAAGAGTCCAGGAGTATTGAAAGATCTGAGGACATGTAATGAGCTGGACCAGAAGGCGGGAAGGGCGTCCAGCGTCACGTCGGCATCATGAACAAGCCGACGGCCAAGCCTCAAAGTGAAGCCAAGGTATGTTTATCTTCCACTAATATATTTTCTACTCTTCTTCTTTACTATTTTTCTCCATTTACTATACATACTATTAAGTAAGTATTATACTATTAATGTATAATATTATCTGTAAGTAATATTTTTTTGATGTCTTACGAGGAAACTTCAAGAGTTTAGAACCCAACTTTAGTAATACCTACGTACCTACATTATGGTGACCGAAATCGGTCAAATAGTTACCGGTGATGCCACCAAATAGTGGCAAATATAGTATTATATTTCGTTTGAATTTTATTCGAAATTCAGGTTCAGTTAATCTTGCTTAAGAACAAATTAAATACAATACTTTATTATTTATTGAATTCTGTTTTGAGTATTATACCCGCTTGATTATATTAAAACCTGTCACTTTTATTATGCCTATTTTGATTTCATAATTATTAAGTATGTGTAAGTAAAATTTTTTGATGTCTTACGAGAAAACTTCAAGAGTTTAGAACCTAACCTTAGTAATACTTAAGTACCTACATTATGGTGACCAAATCGGTCGAATAGTTACCAGTGACGCCACAAAATAGTGGTAAATGTATTATTATATTTAATTTGAATTTAATTCGAAATTCAGGTTCAGTTAATATTGCTTAAGTACAAGTTCAATACAATACTACATTATTTATTGAATTCTGTGTAAAATATTACCTAATTGATTATATTGACAACTGTCATTAGTGTTTCTCAATTCTGCCACTATTATTGGCGGAGTCAAATATGACAAAAGCTACGCGTGTACGGCAACCGCTTGTAGTTGCAATAGGTCAAAGACCTGATGTTCGTTTTAAAAATAAGGAATGCAGGAATGATGCGTAAGCAACGAGTCACGGTAAGGTAATCGACGGAGGATGAGCCGCGGGAATGCGCGTCACTCCGACAATTATGTCAGCAAGAACGGGGTACGTGCGGTAAGGCGTACCACACGTTGCAGACTACACATTCCTCACAGCTAGCTCTTGAAGTACTACTTACCGTTCTCCATAGATTACATTACCGTGACTTGTAGAGGTTTTATCAAACTCAACAACTGTCATACTATTGTCTATGCTTATGTCTGGAGCATAGACAATAGTAGAAACGGTTACCCTCGAATCTGACAGTTCGTTTGTAACTGCCCTTCCGGTAGACCGAGTGACGAGGGCGCTCTTCTCTGCTAAAATGTCAAGGTTAAAGGTTTTATGTAAAACCTTACAGCTTCAATGTAATATAAAGTGTAATTTAATTAATAATGTGCGACGAAACGCCAACAAGTGTATCATTCATGTTAGGTACCGATTTCGTCTCACACACGCGCAAATGCAACCTTCTGTTTAAATAATAACTGATGTATCCTTAACACCAAGTAACATAGGAACATCATTTTTATAGACTTATCGAAGAAAATTTATTGAGGTTATTAGAAAAATAGTTTTATTACATATTACCGGTTAAATGTGCATAACGTAATATGATATTTTATATTATATGCAATTCGTGTACTTACATGTATAAAATACATGAATATATAAAATAAAGTGTTTAGACAGGTTTTGAAAGGACACGTAGTGCTGTGTAAGGGCAGCCTAAGGATCTGACCCTTAGTTAGCTATACATAGGTAACGGTGACATCTTTGCATCTGGATCTATCTAGTTAGAAAGCAGGGACATACCTACTTGCTTACTGAAATGAATACTATTTTACATACATTAGATACGTGAGCGACTGCAAAAATTTATTCATTCACCCGTATGAATTCGTTGCATTATGCATATTTTTGTCATATCCCCGGAAGCAATATTTCAGTGACGTCAAAGGCACAATATTTTTCCTCATCTCGTCGAATCGAGAACAGGGTCGGATTAGGGAATTAATTAACTGCAACAATAACGAATTGCAATGTCAAGAGCAGAAAAAAAACTGAAGATCTTTAAAGACATTGCTATAATTTTGACGATATCGTGTAAGTGCGCTGTTAGCGAATATTATAAATGAACATGGCATTGTTCACAGCTTCGGTTATTGCTAATTACGGAAACACGTTTTATAACGTTTTGTTTTATTTTACGTAAGTATTATGTGAAAGGAAATGAATGAAGATTTATTTCTAAATACCTACTATTTATATTTCTTCTATTCATAGCTTGTAATTTTCGATAAGGGAATTTTCGTATTAAGAAATATTTAGTTTTTGATAATAATTCGAGATTGGTTTATTGATTTCTGGAGATTTCTCAAAAAGTTTGAGCTTTTTTAGCTGTCTTTCCAAATAATTCTTGATAATCTCATTATCGATTTCTCGAGAAATAATCCAAACCGATTTCCAAAAAAATATTATTTTATGGAATAATTAATTTTGGCGTAATTTAGCCGGCTCTCACATCTAAACTCGCCTCGTCTGACGCACAGCCATACATCAAACCTTCTAGGAACGTCGATCCGACGGTGCATAAACTGTCGAAACGTAGAAATATTCTGTAAAGAATGACCAATTTATGTGTGTTTATACGTTATGGCGTCTTCGAGTCGCAACACTAGATGTTTTTTTTCAAACCGAAAAGTCGCATTTCACCAATCTGCGGAGCTCCATTTGGCAACGTGTGTTTTGTGAATAACGATGACGTCTCCGATACGTTGCAGATGAGACGAGTTTTGGTGTGCGAGCCGGCTTTGAAATATTTTTTTTATACCGTGAGGTGATGTGAGAAGGAAATTTTGAAAGACTATATACGATGGTTCGGATTGAAGAAAGACAAGAAATTATCTACGAAATGTCTAGAATAGTTTGTAGGTACTTATACTTACTTGAATAATACTACTTAAGCACTTATAGATATCTATTACTTTTCCCAGTCACGTCAGAAAAAAAATATTACATTAACTATAATACCATCACCTATTTTAAAACGGTGACTATAATAATATATATGTACTTGGCAGAAATAGTGCACATTTTCCTTATTTTTTTTATTGTCGCCAATTTCAATTAAGATACAAATATCAGTCTACAGCAGTGGTTCTTAACCTTGTTGGAGGTACTGTCTCCCACCAGTTTCATATCCGCATTCACCGAACCCTTCTTAATTGGAAAAATAAAATATGATTTTTTTCAAATTCAAAACATAGGTAAGTATATGTTTTACTGGTGCACAAAATGAACCGTGCATCGACATCACTGTACTAAACAAAAATAATGAATATTTACTGCAAATCAGTGTGACTTCTGCTGTTGCCTTTCAGAGACCAGTTCAGAAATGCGCGGCTTCACCTTGGCAAGTGCCACTCTCATGTCATTTTCGCAACAAAGTCTGTTCCTTTTCTTCGTTTTTATGTCCAGCATCCTCCAAAAGGATTGCTCGCAAAGATCACAAGTCGATTACTGAGCGCACCAAATTCCCGCAGCACAGATAGGCAAAGCGATATTGCGTGATCACCTGCAGCCAATCATGGCCAAGCGGGGTATGTCATCACGAATCATATGAGTCGGGTGTGTGTCTTGATCTCCGCCGAACCCCTGCGACTGACTCACCGAACCCAGGTTAAGAACCACTGGTCTAGAGTCAAAGTTGAGAGATTTTTATATTTGCCTTTCCAATTGTTTTTTTTTTCTTCTATATTGTTTTCCCATTAAAAAATCCACCGAGAGCTTTTTTTCTAGCTTTTCTTCGACCATTTTTTACCCCTAACACGATCAGCTTTTTCCACCCAAAATGAAAATTCTGTCCAGAACAGTAAATGTCGTGTTCGATTTTTTTAGCTTTTCCCAAAGAATACCTCGGTGTGATCAACTTTTCCACAAAATTCATGGTCACCGTATATTATATAGCGCCATAAATTAAGCTTTAATTAAATGTCCGCCTAAGTTTGAGCTTACTTACCGAACTCGGTCTTGACGTGTATTGTTTTGTTGTGGATCTAAAATTTGTTTTCGTTCATTTGTATTTGTGTTTTTTTTATTTTGTTTGTATACCTAGTACTTACGTATACACACGTCGGTTAAATTCACGAAGATTGTAAAATTTTAAAATGAAAATCCACTAGAAACTTTAATTAATTTTAGTGTACTTAATACCATCCTGTGTTCAGTACATCTGCTCTCTTGAATGTGTTTTGACTTGATCGGCTTCTCACGGTTTTATATTAAAAGCTACGATATTATTTAGCAGACGCTAAGTAGTATTCTACAATTTAGGGTTTCCCAAACTTTTCCTGCGATGGAACACAAATTCTGATATTTTAACAAAACACCTTGTTTATTTTGTAGAGTAGGTAAATAATTCTTAATCAATCGAATTTTTAAATGAATAAAAACAATGATTTTATTATTTATTGAACGTACATAATTTTAAAAACACTTCTAAGAAAATATATTGTAACCAATAGAAAAAATCTTTTTGAAAAAAGTAAGACACCCGGCAGGAATCGAACCTGCATCTCTCGAATATCGCGCTCATGCACATATACCACTATGCTAAAGGCGTCATACTTAATTGTGACAAATTTTAACTAATGGTTTTTAATACTCTCTGGAGCGTTTTCTAAATTGAGCTACTATTGGCGATCGGCTATTGTATTTTAAATCAAAGTAGGTGTTACTTTAATCACTAACTCACTCCAAGATATTTTGTTGTAACTTACTTGAGCTTGCTAATAAATTTTAAATTTAGTACCTAGCTATTTTTTTTTATTCAACGATTAATTCACAAGATTTTAGAATGTATTTTTTCAATAAGATTTTTTCTATTGGTTATAATATAATTTTCATAAGTGTTTTCATCTATAATATTACAAATTGCAAGATTGCATGCATGAATAAAAAAAAGTTCAGAAACTTCTGAATTTTAATGCGACAATTGGATCGTGCAATATCTGCGCCTGGGCAGTAGAATGATAGTAGCGAACCTGCCAGTAAAAAAACGAACTATACCGCGCAGGAACTCATTTTGAGGTTAACCGATTTTCATGAATCGATCTCTGTCAGTCAGCAATTTTACGTGTAAACAGTTATTATTTCAGTACCTAAGTACTCAGTTTTAAATACACACTATCGGTGCATGTACCTAAATACATGTCAGCCGATGTATTGCAGTTAATTTTATAAATTTGTAATTTGTTGCTATTCTCACAATTAAACTGAAAAGTTTTCGATAATAGACTCCGGACGAAAGAGGGGCAGATTTTTTTCTCATATATCTTAGACTCAGTTCGCTGCACGCCGTCTTTTATAACTTAACCTAAAAATTATTTTGGTATGGCCCAAGGGGAACTATTACTGTGAAAAAATATTTAAATACACTATAGCTCGTCCATACATGAGTAAACCATTTTAATTTATTTACCACTCACCCTACATAAAGAGATGCTAATCCGTAGTACCTATCTCTCGTTTATTCAAAAGTGACTTAAAGGCTAAATGTATTAATACCTAGTTATTTACTTGATTGTTGAAAAAAATATAAGCAAATCTTGCTTTAAAATAAGACAGTAGCAATTCCATTTTTGTTTAAAAAAATATTATAATTTATATTACTTAGATAACAAGACAGCAGAATTTTAGTTGGCACTTAGTACGGTCGAGACGACACTCCGAGGCAGCTGTTGACGATGTGGTTGTATAAATAACCCGTTTGTGGCTAGACACACGTCCATTTTAGCGCACCTGGGGGGTAGTTTTTAGATCCAGGTTTAAATTGGGGTCGTTGAACTCGAGATTAATAATCCCACACTAAACCGACGAGGGGTTAAGCGGGGTTAATCTTTTTTGGCAAAAAGACAGATTCACTTTGAAACTGTAGATGCGAGCTGGGTGATCGATTCTCGCCAAAATAACCGTTACTTAAATATATAGTTCAACATATACCTAATTCATAATATTGTAATAAATAACCCAATATCTTATTTTTATTATGCCATCCCCTAGCGGAAGTCGGCCACCATCAAGGCGATCTTATCTTTGTCGTCTGCTACCGGGAACAGTTCATTGGAGCTGCACTCGTACCAATCACGGAGGTTCTTAAGCCACGAAATGCGGCGCCGTCCTTTGCTACGCTTACCATTAATCTTTCCTTGAATGACAAGTTGGGGAATGCTGTACTTCTGTCCTATCATAATGTGGCCGAGGTACTGTAGTTTCCTGGTTTTGATACTACTTAGAACTTCTCAGTCCTTCCCCATTCGATTGAGAACTTCAACATTTGTCACCCGGTCAGTCCAAGGAATTTTGAGGATGCGTCTATACAGCCACATCTCGAAAGCTTCAAGTCTCTGTGACATCTCTTGGTTTAGCGTCCATATCATAGAAAATAATTGAGAGAACATAACCTAGACCTAGGTTAAGGTATCGATTGTTCGATTGATAGCTGATACGCTAGAGGCGTCTCGTAAGGAGCTACTTAAACATAAAATATATAATACTTTCTTCTTATAATATTCTAATGATCAGGACCGGTTTCGTCTACATATCAAATTGCGTTATTATTGACTATCGTTTTTTGTGTATTAAATCAAGGAATATTAATTACCTTAATTACTAACCGACGTCCGCAATTTGATAAGAATTTCATGTTTGACATATTAGTTTAAATTGTCGTAATTAGATATGAGGCTCGTAGCATAATTGGTTAATGCACAGATTGGCGCGACACCAATGGTTATTCGGGTTTAAATCACGTCGAGTTTCGTATTTTTTTCAAATATCATTTTTTCTAGTGGGTGTTTTCTGAGGTGTTTTCAAGTTATGTATGTTCAATATTTAATTATATTGCATCAATCCATAGAGCAAAGGAAATACGATTAATACTACTAAATACTAATTAATAATTTACAGGAATTTAAAATTTGTATTGTCCTGTGTAGTTCTATGATATCAAAACGTTGTACGAATTCAATGAATTAGCTGCATAATAATCATTTTGTTTCTTTAAATTTAAAGTTTACTCCTATGATATTATGATATTAGCGACGAAAGCTTCGTGGATTCCTAAGTGGGTAAAAGCTCATTTTCTCTCCTGAAAATTGCGCGAATGAGAGTAAGGGGTGCTTATTGTAATAAAGCCACCACATATAGCGGCAAAGGTTCGCTGATTTTGTTCCACGTAATTTCCAACAATAGCATTTTCACTTCGACGTGCGTGCTTTGTGGAAATGAAACGGAAACTCCAAAGTTTGGATTTCTTTTCTTTATCTCTCGATACGGTTCTATATCCCCTTTTAATTTATAAAATAAAACTGCTACTTAAAGCAAGTAAGATAAACAGTTAGATTGGCATTAGACTTACAAAACCAATAATATACCTTTAAGTAGTTATCAGATTCTTTTAGGAGCTTTAACTATTTTTAATTTCATTGATTATAGGTACATATTTGATCAAATTAATTAGGCAAATCACGGATGAACCATATTATAGAGTAGAGACTTGTATTTAAAATCATAAAGCCGGTACGCACATCTATTTTCGCCTTGTCTGCCGCACAGCCATAAATCTAACCTTGTAGGAACGTCGCACCGATGTTGCATACGAAGACCACGCACATAGGTGCCTAGCGACAGTCTTGCGCAACCTCTCGAAACGTGGATATGTATGGGATGCGGCACTGCAATTCGGACAGCGTTCGACTTGCAGGTGGATTCGCATGAAACTTATTGCAATTAACCAGATGTTTTTTTCAAACTAAAATGTTTTATTCCGGCAGTGTGCGAAGGTCCATAAGGTAACGTGTGTTTAGTGAATAACGCTTACGTCATATTGACGTATTCGACATGTTGCAGACGAGACGAGTTTATATCTGTGAGGCGGCTCATACGATGCATACTCAAATGTTTGTGGAAACATGCATTCAGGTACAACACAAACATAGACCCCCTCCAAACCAACACGCCCCGCACTACAACCGGTCTAATTTTGGATGTGAAGCATCACCTTTTTTTAAGTCCAGGAATGTATTAGGAATAATTAGACCTAGTAATAATTAGTCGCTAAGTATTCAAGTGTAGTTTAACTGAGTTAACATGAATTTAACTTACGAATGGGAGAAATGAGCATTGAAAGCAAAAATAAGATAAAATTGAATAATAAAATATAAAACTAGGTATTATATTTTTAGATTTAAGCCAGTGGTGCACAACCTATTTGAAAGAAAGGCCAATTATTTATCCATTTTCTAATTTTTCACGGGCCGCAGTGGGTAAAAGTGTATAGTACTAAAATAATGATATATTATAATATTAGACTTGAAATACATTTAATTTTACCACGTTTTTCTTAGCTCGTATTCTTGTTTCTCCGGTGGTTGTTTATCCAGTACAAATCTCGCAATCGCTTTTTAACTAACTTCACGATTAGCTAGACATTTGAAACTTTTAGAATATATCAGAACACGATGCCAATGCATTCTTTTAATACCTTTAGCCATCTTTTAAGTAGAATTGAATTCATTTTCAGTTAATTATTCTGTTTTGTTTGAAATGTTATTTCGGAAGAAATCCGTAAAAAGTAAAACACTATTATTGGTTGTTAAGGGGGTGGTCCTAGCAACTAAATTATTAATATATACGTGCGTTACTATGGAAATCAATATGAAATGTCAAAATGACATTTCAGTATTCTATAATATTTATTCAGTACCTATTTCTATCAAGTACAAAAAAAAGTTTTTGTTAATACATATAATTGTCAAGTTTATATGATTCAACAGAAAATTTAAAAACGTGGTATATAAAAAGTTCTTTTTATCTTGTAGGTAATTATTATTTTAATTTTTATAGTTACATATTATTATCAGCTACTCCAATCACTCTCTAATCTGCATTACGAACCTACATATGTATTTGCACGAAATAAATAAGTGTAATATGGAAAATTAGAAATTTGTCGTATTTAATGAAAAATTTGGTGATGAAGGACTTGTTATTTTGGTCGGCAACAAAATGTCATTTTGGGCCGCGGTTTGTGAATCACGGTTTTGTTTATAAACAATAATATTGGTCTCTCTGGCGATCAATTATTACGACCGTTGATGTCCGTTTGTATCGCCAGTGCCGTGCTGTCCCGTCTTTTAAACATGTCACATGACAATATATAAAAGTAGACATTTCTTTTAATATCACCGTAGTATGTAACATTCCATACATCTAAATCGGGGGTAGTCAACCTGGTCCCTACTGCCCACTAGTTGGCGTTCCAGCTTTCACGGTGGGCGGCAGGGGTTTTAAACCATTTTCATTATGTTTAAACATATAAGAACAAGTCTCCATTCATCATTAACTATAATAATTCTAACCGTAAAAAAGATCAAATCCAATTAAAAAAATGATAGATTTGACAGCTTTGCCAGGACAATAATGAACATTTTATTAGGCTACTTTTGTACACAGAAGTTCGGTGGCTGTCAAAGGGTACATCTTTCGCTCGTTTTGTAGCATGGTATGATAGTGTCATATAATTTTTGTTTCTTTTCAAGTAATTTCAAGTAATAATGAGACCAATCTGTGTCAGCAGTTGAAACCAGTGAAGAATGATGCCTTTTATGTGGCAGATATTTTCAATTATAAAGTAAAGTTACTTCCCTACTTTATACATCATCATTACTGTGGAACCGGTGGGCGGTTAGAAAATTTTACTACTAACAGAGATACAAAAGTGGACGGTAGGTATAAAAAGGTTGACTACCCCTGATCTAAATAATTAAATTTGTATTGTCATTCATAAAAGATTGCGTTTATGTATTTTATGTAATATTATCTAGTAATCTTACAGATGTAATGAATACATTCAATCGGAAAAGATTTATACATAAAAGTGAATAAAATTAATATTAATGGGTAACCTTGCTGTACTGAAACAATGTTATGACCAGTTTTTTTCTGCTTTAACGATACTGGTTTGTACTAAACTTGTACTGTAATGGCTTAGTATAATAGGTGCTTACTGCAACTGGATACTAATGTAGAATTATTACACGTTTTTTGATAACCAGTTGGTCGAATATTTAAAAGGGTACTCGATTGATCGGTTAACCTAATTTAACATTGGATGAAAAATAAATTCAATATGCAATTTGACCAATATTATAATGCATTTGGAGCACGAATCGATACACTGTTATTTAATTTGACCACGACATCCTAATATGATTTTTTTAATAACACATTGGTGAAGGGTGGAGGTAGGCTGTTAAGATTCGACATACACTTTGTCAATTATACTTATTTGTTTTCGTTGAACTAGGAATACAAACTGCAGACAGTGATGGTTAGTTTTTTTTTTTAAATTCAATTAAATCCTGCCTAATCCGTTATAGTTTAACTTGCGTATGCATATAACAGCAAACTGCATTCAAGCTATTTACTGCAAATTTGCATGCATAAACCTAATTTGAATCTGTCGAATAGTGACGTCACGTCGCTGACGCAATACGCGTCATGCCGTGGCTAATGTTACCAACTTTTACATTTAAATTTCCCGATAATTAATTAAAAATTTTGAAATTGTGAATAGGTGTAAAAATGTGCAAACGGTACCATATAAATTTAATAATTATAAATGAATAATTATCATGAACTTTAAATAATTTATTTGTTATAAAATCATATTTATTTTATACTTCTTAATGCACAAAATGATAAAGTATACCCAGTAAATATTTCCATAATATGGCAATACAGCTTCGCGGACTCATTGACAATATTACATACATCTCCATCGATCCACGATCTGTATACATTTTTACAAGCATTTAGCATCATTTAGCATCATCATGAATCCGATTATAGCACAGCGGCATGTTTCAAGTCTCCTACTAAACGCTTGTTGTGATGAACTCATTTTAGACGTATATTAAAGTAACACTGACAGCTCGCGCAGATCGCCGCCATTTTAAGTTTGGTGCGCATTCCTGTACGCATCTTCGTGACGTATGCATTTTTTAGAGTTTTCTAATTTGGCCGATAAACCGCTTACTGCGTTGAATGCGGTTCAAAAGTGTATGAATACGGCAGTAGGTATTCTATGAGCGATCCGACAAAAATAGTGCACACTTTTTTAGTCATACTTATTTGTTTTCGTTGAATTAAGAATACATATTACAGATAGTGTTGGTTAGTTTTTTAAAAATGCATTAGCCTATATCACCAAACCGTAATCGATAAAAATATTCTTCTATCTATAAAATATATAAAATTATGTATAGTTTAATGGTATAATTTTAAATATTTTATAGAATAATGAATATTTTTTAACTCTTATGTATTATGACTTGGTTTACACAGGGTTAAATTGATTTTTAAAAACTAATCAATATCATCTGCAATTAATTTGTATTTATGACTGTCAGAGTTTAGTGTGGACTATTTATGTCGGATCTAGCCTACCTTCACCCTTCGCCACTGTAATATCATGATATTTTT
Organism: Rhyacophila brunnea; assembly: GCF_057557595.1. Classification (NCBI taxonomy): domain Eukaryota; kingdom Metazoa; phylum Arthropoda; class Insecta; order Trichoptera; family Rhyacophilidae; genus Rhyacophila; species Rhyacophila brunnea. The sequence continues at coordinate 7,200,380 of NW_028232816.1, read as the reverse complement.
CCTGGATTACCGTATGGAAAAAAATCTCCCTTGAAACCGAGAGATGGCAATAGTCCCGTTTTTGTTGAATAACCAGGATACCGAATGTTATGGGCAGCTTCCTACTCTCGATTGACCGATTGGTAGAGTCTGGACGTGTTTCACCTATCAGTAGCGAAGGGTGTAGGTAGGCTGTTAATAATCGATATAAATAGTGCACGTTAAACTTTGTTAGTCATACGTATTTGTTTTTATTGAACTAAGACATCAATTTATTTACAGATGGTATTGATTATTTTTTTAAAATCAATTAAACCCTGCCTAACCAAACCATAAAAGCTTAGGTATATTTCTGGCGATACGACAAAATTGTGCACATTTTTTCATTCATACTTATTTGTTTTCGTTGGATTAAGAATACATGTTACACATATTGTTAGTTTATTTTTTTTAATTAATTAAGCCCTGCCTAAACCAAACTATAATACATAAAAATATATTATTCTATCCATAAAATATTCTAATTTTGGTATGATTTCTTAACATACTTAATTTTAGATATTTTATGGATAGACGAGTATTTTTTGACTATTATTATTATGGCTTGGTTTTCGCAGGGTTTAATTGAATTTTAAAAACTAACCAACACCATCTGTAAATTGTAGTCTTATTTCAATTTAAACAAATACGTATGACTGATGAAGTTTAGTGTGCACTATTTATGGGGGATCTTAACAGCCTACCTCCACCCTTCGCCACTGTGACCTATTCCAACAGGAATATTCTAACATTTTTAATATATAACTCCAAAATCAATAAAAAGGTGATTCAAATTCAAATTCAAATTTATTTATTTTAGTTATTTATTAGTATCACAGTTAACACGTCTTATTTGATTACACATGTATCCCATTAGAATCTTCAATTGGATAAAAAAAAGTCCAACGACATTTAACAGCTCGTGCTAAAAAATATCACGCCTCACAGTTAACTTTCGGGGATAATTAAGTGACTGAATACGGCATAATATCATATTTATCACTTTTTTTATTGCTTTTAGAGTTAACTGATATGTTAGAATAGGCCCCGCAGGAAGACATTAGCGTCGTGTGTGTGGATGTACTATGTGAAAACGCCCGCGTTTACGGTTTCAATTCTTTATCCTGAGCCCCTCCATTCTGTATTACTATTATTGAAAACAATCGTATTTGTAATGTTTTAGTTTGAATGAAAAATCTTTGCTTAAATAAAAATGTAGTGACGACTCGTTAAAATCTGTTTTTTTCATAGGTACATAATTTGAAAAGATCTCATATACACACTAGAAAAAAATCATTTTGTAGAAAAAAAAACGACACTTGACGGGACTTGAACCCGTATCTGCTAGATTCGCGCCAGTATGCTTTTCAAATTAAGCTACCGGCATCTTATTCAACTACGACGATTTTAACTAGTAGTTGTTAACTAGTAATTACATTGAGCTGCTTTACGAGCTGTTTGTTGGCGAATTTAAAAGCGGGCGATTCAGCTACTGCGATTGTGATGATGACACACAAAACTTTCCATTCGCTAAGAAGCCAAGAAGCTAGCGACTATTTTGACAGAACGTAGTTCGTTTTTTACCGGGAGGTCGCTACTACGCTCTACTGCGCAGACGCAGTAGGCTCACACGCCGGCGTGTAGCGTGTAAAATTGTTTACAATCTGCTTGTTAGCTTTTTCAATGATGACACTGGGCGACATTACAGGCAGATTGTAAATTCGCCAACAAGCAGCTTTTAAAGTAGCTCAATGTCATTGAAGCTTTATCGAATTGCGTTATAATGTTGGCTATCGGTTTCTGATAATGTTCTATAACTAATTCAAGAAAATAAATGCCTTGTTTGGTATCTATAATTTAACTTGGTTATAATTAACTGCACGATTGGAATTATTTAAAAGCTTACTTCTGTGAAACGGCAAATAATTTTCAACAGTAGGTGCGACGAAATTTCTCACTAGTCGCCAATCGGAGACTACCTACCAATGACATTATTAATGGACAATGCACTCAGTACAGTAGCTAGCGCATAGTGACATTCGCACATGTATAGGTAGACGTCACGCAATTTCCATTATGCGATATCACGCATCGGGAATTTATAGCAATATCACCTTTATTGTAATGGCGTTAGAACAGTGTTTATAGTATCAATGTTAACATGAGCGAATCCGTTCAAACCGAACCATTCGGCAGACCGATAAAAAGCATCGGGAATTTATAGCAATATCACCTTTATTGTAATGGCGTTAGAACAGATTATGCCTTTCGGCAGATCCGACAAAAAAGTGAGTATCATTTTTTTTTCATTCAGGTAGGTATTAATTAATTCCATAATTACATATTACTAACCGGCGTCGCAGATTTCTCCATTATTTAGTTTTTTAGACTAGCTAATAATTTCTACAATATGATTTTATCTAGTGTGTATATGCATGAGACGTTTTCAAATTATGTATATTCAGTATGTAGATAAAATTTTACATTCTCAAATCTTGTGTCTTATTCGTTGAATAAAAGAAATAGTTTATTAAATTAACCTCTCAGATTGAAAAATATCGCTTCCCAGCGCTGCTTGTCGGGGGAATCGGATAATGTAACCGAATGTCGAAAAAATTCAGTAGATACCTATTACAGGTGTACTGATATGACAGCCGTTAAACGAAATACGACAGCGAAAAACCGCGAAACTCTCAAGAAATATAATAAATAGATAAGTATAATTTTAAATTTCGAAGGCGTCTGATCGAAAAGTGTGATGGATTATATAGACTGATTGTTCAAAGGATTATATACCGACAAATGATCGCGATTAGATTGTATTATTGGGTAAACCGAAATGGTTAACTTATCTCAGATAAGGGACGATCATTATCAATAAGCAGATTTAGATTGTCAAGGCTTATAATAGCCGTAATAGGCATTAGAGACCTGGTTCCTAACCTTTTTCGTATCGCTACCCCTTTTATAAAAAAAACAGTGTAGGTACCTACATACTTAACTTGCGACTAGGGCAGTGGTCTCCAACCTTTATGTTACTACGCCTCCCTTTAAAAAAAATCTAATCTTGGCGCCTCCCCCCCTTTATTTCATTAAATAATACAGACACTTTTTTAACACACAAGTTTTTACTACTTACTTATATCAAATTCATTTTTTAATTATTTTTTTTTTCATGCGACGAATGAGCTTGTTTATTACCACAATCAATTTTAAAAGAAGTCAACCAAATTCATCATCGTTCATTGACAAAAATTAATGGATTCTATCATGAGCTCCACATAGTGAATAGGGCCCACAGGCCAGGATCTTTCACCCATATATTAAAAATATTTAATAGTCCTGAAACAAAGCAGCGCCGCAGGCGACTTTTTTTACTATTAATAAAATTATATGAAAAATGCATTAGCAAACTAACCAAGAACTCAGGAAATAGATTTTTGTTTGCTTCAATATATCTGGCGTAGAAATCATTTAAAAGTGGAGACATGTATTATTGTTATATTATATTAAAGAAATCACGTCAAAAACAATTTAAAAAAAAAAATATCACACCCTGCCTACACGCTTCAGTTGACACTTTAGCTACGAGTGACATTTAAATTTGAGGTTATTGTTTTCATGCAACCAGCGGTCGTTTTGTGCATTTCCGAAACAGAGCGTTTGCAAAAGCGCCATTTTTAAATTTCTCCGCTCCAAATATTATATATATGCACTGAATTTTCACTGTTACGTTAAGATATGAACTTTTATTTATTTGTAGATATTATGGTATAAAAAATAATTTATTCAAAAATTTTGGCGCCTCCCCTGGCAATAGATCGCGCCTCCCCTGGGAGGCGCGCCTCCCAGGTTGGAAACCGCTGGACTAGGGAATCCAATCCCAAATTTTGTATACACAAATAACGTTGATAAAATCGGTCAAAAGTAAATCTAGTATAATTTATACTATTTAAGACATTTATTGTTAATATTGTGTCAGTTCAATCTATGTGTACTTGCCAGACCCAGGATTCGAACCTGGGACCCACGGCGTTATAGTCCAAGTGGCTGACATCCGTTTCTTGTAAAAAAAAAAAAACAAAATCTGTCAATACAAACCTCTACTCTGTGGAGGGAGGCCCATATGATCCCATTAGGATCGGATATGGTCGAAAGAAGAAAAGAAGTTCAATCTTGGAAATACGTAGGTTTAATGGAGTAAATAATATCTATATATATAAAACAAAGTCGGGTTAGTTACACCATTTATAACTCAAGAATGGCTGGACCGATTTTTATGATCTTTAATTTGTTGGATTTGTCTCCGCCCCGAATATCAGAATAACTATTAAAAAATTGGATAAATCACGGAAAAAATAAATTATGAAGAAAATTCATTTTCTCATACATTTTGTATCGAACGGCTTTTGACTGATATCGACGAATTATTTAAACGATGGACCTCGCGCATACGAAAACAAAAGAAAATCACAAAAAATTTAAATCCGTATACAACGCCATCTCTGATACATGACAGAAACAATAAACAAGAAACAAACAAACAAAAGAAAGTATGAACATGGCGTTTTTGACAGTTGATTCAGTTCAGCCTCGGATAATACCGAAAGACTTTGATGTAGACAAATAGTGATTTTGATCGTGATTTTCAAACGATAAGCTGCCTTCTAAAATGTTCACTTTGTGAGGTTATCAAATTTGTGAATGTGCGCGTATCGATAATTGCTTCATTATGTAATTTTGAATTGTGTGATTAATTTTCCAGTGCTATTTTCAATGCCGCGAGCCAGAAGATCTAATCTATCTATCTATATAAAACAAAGTCGGGTTAATTACACCATTTATTTTATAACTCAAAAACGGCTGGACCGATTTTTATGATCTTTAATTTGTTGGATGTGTCTCTGCCCTGAATAGCAGAATAACTATTAAAACATCGGAAAAAAATCACGGAAAAAGAAATTATGAAGAACATTCATTTTCACATTTCGTATGGAACGGCTTTTTTGATGATGTCTATTGATGATATAGAACTGATTGACTGATTTCGATGAATTTTTTTTGTTCATCTCGGCCTCGAGAAGCTTCCTCGCGCATTGGAAAAGTAAGAAAATCACAAAAAATCCATATACACCGCCATCTCTGATACATGAGTATTGCAATTCAGTAAAGAACATCAAATACTGCAAATATGTCACCAAATTGTGGTTTTTGGCGTTCAAACTCCCAATACCAACGATGAAATCACGCACTATCATTTTGTCGATATATGAGCTGCAATGAAGCAATTTGGCGTATTTTCTCATTCCCTATTCATGAACGTCATCCCACTGCTGTACATTTGGCGGTGCATCTGGAGAATGGTCAACGAGTTTATTTTAATGCATCGAATGTTGCTCAACGTGCTGTAACACCTCCAGCGACAACATTGACCAGTTTCTTTTCAATTTGTCAAAGCGATCCGTTTGCACGAACGTTGCTCTACTCTGAGATGCCACGTTATAGCACTTGGAACGCTTCATCGACGAAATTTCAACGTCGGAAGCAAGGCGATGCGGTTCCTGATCATCCGGATGTGCATTCTAATGATGCTATTGGTCGCATTTATACAGTTCATCCGAAGAATGACGAATGCTTCTACTTGCGGTTGTTGATGGTAAATGTTGGTGGGCCGACATAATTTGAATCACTTCGAACTGTCAATGGTGTAGTGTGTCCAACATTTCGTGCCACATGTCAACAGCTCAATTTTGATTGAAAACAATATTCATTGGGACATGAAAATCGCTGTAGCAATTATTTCTGCATCTCCAAGTCAGATACGCACATTATTTGCTATCATTATTTCGACATGCTTCCCATCAAATCCACCTGAACTGTGGAACAAGTACAAGGATGACATGTCAGAAGACATTTTACATCGAATTCGTGTTAGTTCAGAGAATCCCGATCTCGAAGTGAATGAGGAGATACATAACCAGGCTTTGCTTTTGATCGAAGACATGTGTTATCTCATGTGCGGCAGTTTGTTAGTCAAGTTAGGAATGCCAACGCCACATCGTGGAATGAATGACGCTTTTAATCGAGAATTGGAACGTGAACGTGAATATGATCGAGATGCATTGAACCTATCGGTTCAATCGAATGTACCAATGTTGTACTCCCAACAGAAGGAAGTGTACGATACGTTAATGAAGGCAATTGATGATGGAAATGGTGGTTTATTTTTCCTCGATGCGCCATGTGGAACTGGGAAGACATTTCTCATGTCATTGATTTTGGCCACTGTTCGTGCGAGATCCTAAATTTCTGTAGCAGTTGCTTCTTCTGGGATAGCGGCCACGTTGTTAGAAGGATGCCGAACGGCTCATTCAGCGTTGAAATTGCCGTTAAACCTTCAAACGACTGAAACACCGACAAGAAGTATTTCGAAACACTCAGCAATGGCCAAAGTTTTGGTAGCAAGAAAAAACATCACCTGGGATGAATGCACAATGGCGCACAAATGCGCATTGGCAGCACTCAATCGAACTATGAAAGATCTGCGCAATTACTCAAGATGTTTTGGTGGCGCAATGATTCTACTATCTGGCAATTTCCGCCAAACACTACCAGTCATTCCAAGATCGACCGCTGCCGATGAAATGAACGCATGCCTCAAATCATAGACTCTGTGGCGCTATGTGAAGAAACTTCAGCTGACGACAAACATGCGAGTTGCATTGCTAAACGATCCAGCTGCCGAAGATTTCTCTAAGCAATTGCTGACTATCGGTAACTGCCGTGTTTCTGTCGACGAATCGAACGGATTGATTTCGTTTCCGCTGAATTTTTGAAATTTCGTCTCAGCGAAGGACGACCTCATCAACAAAGTGTTCCCGAACGTCATTGCTAACCACAAAAATCACAATCGGTTGAGTGAACGAGCAATTTTTGCGGCAAAGATTAAAGATGTGGATCACTTAAACTTCACAATTCAAAATCAAATCGTTGGTCCAATGCAATTCCTTCAAATCTATCGACTGTGTAATAAACGAAGACGAAGCAACCAACTATCCAACTGAATTTTTAAACTTATTGGATCTGCCTGGCTTGCCACCGCACAATTTACAACTGAAGATTGACTTGATAGTTATCATGCTTCGAAATCTGAACTAACCAAAACTATGTACATAATCTATTTCATTTTGATTTGATTTTTGCACATTTATTGAACTTAATTCATTTTGAGTATTTTAATTCAGCTAATAAGTTAACACAAGATACAGTCGGAAGCCAACAGCGGTGGAGTGAGGTTGTACAACTTCGCTTGCGTATTCGGGACGATATTCGCCTGGTTACTCGCGAACGGTTATAAATACGGGATACAACAAAAATAATATTGTTTGTAAATGAATTTGACAATAAACTCAACATGTGTGGTCCCATGTGATTTTGACAATCAGTGCCAGTGCTTGAGAAAAAGTGAAAAATATTTATTGTTGCACGGATAGTGCACTTTGTGCGGGGAGTGCGTCAAACGCTGTGAAGCGAGGGGTTGTCCACACTGTTTTTTGTTCACACTGTTGCGCGAATTCCAAGACCGCGTGAACGGCAAAAGCAATAAAATGGAAAACACCACGATGGAAGTGAATGAAACCAAAAAAACGAAGAAGAAAAGAAACGATGATGAAGAGGAAGTGGTTGGAGAAAAAGAAGAAGAATGGCAGACGGTGACCTCTGGAAAAAAACCCAGAAGAGACTCTGGGGTCACTCCAAAGGGAAACCAAAACTTCGTCATGATAGCGACGGGAAGTAAAATTCCATTAAAATTGAAAATAGCGCAGATGCTGCATAAGGCAGGAGTAAAAGTACAGAAAATTTACAATAAAAATTTAAAGACGTACATCCAAGTAGAAGACGAAAAAGAAGCAGATAAAGTGAAACAAGCTGGAGATCTCAAAGATCTCGGTTTTGTGACCAAAGAGAATGACTCCTGCTCTTATGGAGTAATAAGAAAAGTCGATATTGATATGGACCTCCAAGAACTGCAAATGGAAATCAAAAGTGATGCAAAAGTAATCAACCTTAAGAGGTTGACAAGAAAAGGTGATACAGGAGAGCTGACAAAGACCTCGTCAGTCAGTATTAAATTTGGGGAGAAAATATTGCCGAGAACAATTTACATATATGGAGTCTCTTTTGTTGTAGAACCGTATGTATTCAGGGTTATGCAATGCTACAAATGCTGGCGATATGGGCATATCGCGAACAATTGCGGACGTACAGTAGAAACGTGCCCTAAGTGTGGTGAAAACCACAAAACCTGCGAAAAAAATGAGGAAATTACGTGCATCAATTGCAAAGGTAACCACGCGGCAAACAGCCAAAAATGCCCAAAGTGGCAAGAGGAAAAGAATTGCAAAGAAGCAATGAAAAAAATGAACATACCTTTCAAGGAAGCAAAAAAAAATATGTTAAATAATAGCTATGCTGACATATTAAAACAAAAAAAAATCGTAGGAAGAGATGAAAGCGAAACAATTCAAAAAACTAAGGAAAACAAAAAGAAAGAAGAAGCGGTGGTAGAAGCTTCAGGCTCAACAATAATATCTACAGGTAGTAGCGTAAAGCCTACAAAAAATAAGAAAAATTCAAAGGGGAAGACAGAGGTTAACGCGATGGGAGAAATTATGAAAGTCTTGCTGAAAGGGGGAGACTGGCAGCAGATCATTAAACAACTAATAATTAAAGCAGTGGACTGGGTATGCAAACAATTCAAAGAAGGACACTTAAAGGAAATTCTAGGGGAGGTTCTGGAGCAAAATGGATAATAAAAAACAAATTAGGATTTTACAATGGAATGCCAGAAGTATGAAGCAAAAAAAGGATGAAATAGAACTCTACTTAATAAGACAAAAAATTTCAATAGCATTAATCTCAGAGACTTGGCTGAGGTCTGAATTAGACTATCTGAAATTCAATGATTACACGATGTATCGAAAATACAGAAGGAATGGATACGGAGGAGAGCGATTCTGGTGCATAAAACACTGGCGTCTAAAGAAGAAAGAAAGAAAGACGGAAGAGCTAGACAAAATAATTATAAAGCCATTTAACAGAATAGGAGTGAGGACCTGATCGAAGGATCCCCTTCTAGAAGAGAAGAGGCGATATGACAGCGAGTCGCAGTCAAAGCCTCGGTAAAATCACAAAAAAAAAAAAAAAAAAAACACAAGATAAGTGATTCTGAGGCGGTACGAAGTTCGCCGGGTCAGCTAGTTGTTATATAAATAATAATGTGAAAGTAAAACAGTTTTATTTATTTATAAAACGATAATATAATACGATTATTTCTAATGTATTAATATGTTATGTATGATGTGTATCTAATGTATTTTCCATAAAAATTGATAAAAAAAATCAATCCCAAAAGTGTTTACCAATCCCGGGATTCATAGGTATCGAAAATAGTTCGGGATCCCGAGATTGTAATCCCTACTTGCGACCACCCGACATATTTGCATAAAAATATTTTTCAATATCTGATCTGTGTTCAATCTAATTACATTTTTAACGTGCATGTGACAACTGGGCGCCGGGACAATTGGGCGCCGCACTATCGAATAAAATAAATAGACGTTCGTTACGATTTTATACAGAGAGTAGACGATGAATTTAAATCAGTTTCTATCTACTACTTAGCAGTTTTAATTCATTTTGCTCTTAACATAATGTTTTTTTGTTTTTTTAGTACGGATGCCTAAAGCTTTATATTAAATAATTACAAGATAAACAGAACTTTTTATATACAACGTTTTTAAATTTTCTGTTGAATCATATAAACTTGACTTGACTAGCTTAAACGATCAAAAAAAAATGTACTTGGATAGAAATAATACTGAAATCTCATTTTGACATTCGTATTGATTTCCATAGTAACGCACGTATATATTAATAATTTAGTTGCTAGGACCCCAGACCCCTAGCAACCAATAATGGTGTCGAAATAACTTTTCATACAAAACAGAATTAACTGAAAATGAATTTAATTCTACTTAAAGATGGCTAAAAGTATTTAAAAAATGCATTGGCATCGTGTTCTGATATATTCTAAAAGTTTCAAATGTCTAGCTAGTCGGTAAGTTAGTTAAAAATCGATTGCAAGATTTGTACTGGATAAACAACCACCGGACAAATAAGAATACGACCTAATAAAAACGTTGTACAATAAAAGAACAATTAAGTAAATCATTATTCACGTGTGCATATTTAAATTCTCATCAAGTATTAAATAATGATATAATAATTTAAATTTAAGTAGTCATTCGCACCGTGAGTGTAAAACCAAGACATGTGAAAATTTTTAAATTTCGAGAATAAATGCACAACAACTGCAAAAGTCATGAACTTGATAATGTAAAAGTAAAGAACTGAAAGAACATGACAATATACCAAATAATAATAATAAATAATAACCAAATATTATGGTTTTATTATAGAAACTTTATTTGTCCTGACAAAATGAAGACTAATATCTCCAAAATATGTCGTTGCACATGTATTGGTTTTACACTCACTTATAAAATATATGTATATTTTAAAAGCACCTATAATTCACGAACGTCTATTTATTTTGGAATTACATTCGTTTGCCCGGCGTCCAGTTGTCCCTGCGCCGAATCGTCCTAGACACCTTTTAACTTTACACTTTTTCTAGTCTCTAGTTTTTTTTATTCATTCCATCGGTAACCGTTTGTGGATTATATTCGTAGTGTTTTTGTAAATTTTATACTAAAACAGTTTGTTACCATTTTCAGGGCAATTCCCAGATTTTCGGTCAACGAGCTTAATCGGTTAAACTTGTCGTTTTCCCGAGTGCCACATTCATTCGTAGAAAAGTTTTACATCAAAATAAACATATAATATGTTTCTAGATTCATGTTATGAAATTCGATTTGAATAAGTGCCATCTGTTATTCGAACTTCGAAACACCGATTAAAAATTAATTTGAATATGGAATTTTACATCATTATGTAAGTTTACTATTTTAGTTGGCGATCCACTAGAAAACACCTCGCGATCTGCGAAAAATTTACCTGTGGAGTAAAATTGTGTTAAGGATGAGCTGACCTCTAAAATGAATTCGTTTGTGGTGCTTAGATTAATTTTGGAATAAAATATAACTATAAAGTATAACGTATAGAATTGTTTATTATTTGTAATATTTTGATTTATTAAAAAAAATACATTTAATTATTGATAAATATAATCTTTCATGACGATGGTATCTAATTTTACACACAACAGTTTTAAAAATTCTAAATTGTACCTAAGCAGAGGGTTGGAGCGGACCCTTTTTTGAGTTGCTCCGCTCCGGGAGCTAATACTTGCTCCAACTCCGCTCCGGGTAAAACGAATTAATAAGTATTATATGTATACAAATGTTAAAAATTTAAAAAATAAGTAGTTTTGAAATAATGTTTATTATTCGTCCTTTTCATTATAATTCTATTAAACGAAATTCCGACAGCAAATCGTCTTTCATTATCTGCCTCTTCTGTCAAAAAAGTGAGGTTATTTATATCACTCGGCAGTGTTGCTGTATTCCAAATAATTCCTGTGTTGCAGTGTCAAATATAATATTTTCATTGGATCTTAGGGCGAAAATTTGGTAATAAAAAACTCATCCCGAGCTACTAGTAGGACACTAAGCATTTTCGGTGCTCCGGCTCCGCTCCTGGTCCGGGTAAAACCCCATTACTCCACTGCTCCGTGCTTCTGCTCCGCGCTCAGCTCCAACGCTCTGTACCTAGTTTTTAGATACCATGTTTGGGTTGATTCATACATTATTAAAACGCTGTTTTCAGTAAATTATTTTTATTGCATATTCCATCATTTGACGTCTCTATTACACTCCCCCTTAAGTCTTAATATGTCATAAATATATGTAACTAACTTATCTTGCTTTATCTGGTAGATATATATTATGATTATAGTACGCATGATAAATGGATCCATACTTTATGCAAAAGCACGCGGTGCTTCCATATCTACAATCTTTACTTTCCTCGCATGATGTCTATACCTGTAATCAATTCAAGTGTTTAGTCATCAGTTTGGATGCTCATACGCAAGTCTTTCGCAGTGTTGCCAACTGTCGTTGACAAAAACATGCCAGGCGAGGTATGAAAACAAGCTATTTGACAGGAAAAAGCGCTAGATTTTGTGAAAATAAAATTGCAAGTAAATGTACTTATTCTACCAAGAACGAAGTCAATTCTTGTAGGACAGACATATAGAATTAAAAAAAATACCTTTTAGATAAATATTGTTAAATTATTATTTTATTTACTCGGAGATTCGGAATAATATACAAAAACGTTAAATAATGCATGACATTATTTCATCGTGTTTTATTTTTCAATAATTAATAGGTACCGACCTATCTGCATTAGTATCCGATATAACCGATAAATATCTAGCGTTTCTTCAACACATATAAAGCTGTTGGAGGCATACAAAACGCTAGTAAACACGCCACAAGCCAGGTGCGATTTTTGCAAGCTAGATGCCCGTCGAAAAATGCTAGATCTGACGAGAAAAATGCTAATTTGGGAACGCTGATCTTTCGTCTGTAATGTTTTGTAGGAGTCAATACTAAATTTCCTAGACCAGTGGGTCTATTCTATACTTATCGACCGCTAAAGTGATAAAGTGGTAAATAGTTTCAAACTTTGGGTAGGTTTGTATCAAAGCATTAGCATTTATTGTAACAATTACAATAAAAACCATCTTATTGTAATTGTTACAATAAGTGCTAATATTTTGATACAAACCTACCCTAAGTTTGATAATATTTATCACTTTAGCGGTCGATAAGTATAGAATAGACCCATCGAAGTGGAAATCGTTCGTAAAATTGAATTTGAGACCAAAATTAGTCACAAAATATTATAAAGTATCTATCAGGATAGTATGATATGTTTGATTTTGACTTGCCAAAGACAAACCTGAAAAAAAAATAAAGACAAATTTTGAATAATATAAAACATTCGAAACAAATGACATGATTTTTTTTCTCCTGTCAGATAAATGAAATAATTATAACATAAACGATCAACTGTTTATTATTCAGGTACCAATGTAAACTGTACTATAGTGTAGGAAGGGAGTAGAGACGATTTTCTTTTCAAAATTGAATTATTCATGAATCCATCAATAAATCTATTTCGTTATACTGTTATAGTATTACTTTGATAGCGACTGGTGTCCATCGCTCGATCACTGTTTTCCAATGTGTGTTTGAACCTAGGCCATGAGTCTAATAGGTTCAGCATGAGAATAACATGTTACGAATCTCTTTGTGAGGAGGCCAAGATCCACTCCGGATTGATGAGCCAATGAAAAAAGTAAGTACATGATTATTACAAAGATATTAACCACTTCTTGACGAAATTTGTTAACGTCAGGTAGCAGAAATATCCACACAAAAAACACTTGTGCCGATAGCTTAATTAGTTGGTCTTGTGTTTTTTTTATTACAAGATTCTATGTATATTAATGTGTTGTATATTTTAGCCGCATAGTGTCATAACTCACATTTTGCAATTTTGTCATTTTTGAGTTAAATATACCAAGTGATTCTAAAGGAATTAATATATATATCAAAAGTCATTTTAAACCATGTGAAAATCGTTGACAAGTTGACTGTTGGTGTCATAACTCACATTTTTAGTGAATACTGTGAGTTCTGTCACCAAGGCCTTTCCTATTAATCAGGGAGTTATATTTCTCATAGTGTGCTGTGTGTCTGTAGCCTTAGAAGTATTATATATATTTAAAAAAAATGTAAATCGACTACCTCACTCATTTAATAATCAGAGGAATTGAATATTTTTCTTCTAATTACAAAAAACAGTGTTTCGTGGCTTTTTTGCGATTATCTCAAAACTAGATTTTTTGGAATATGTGAGTTATGACTCGAGGCAACTCATTTAGTCTGGGATGAATTCAAATGGAATTATTCGTTCGTAATTCAATTTATTACATAATAAATTACAAGATAAAAAGAACTTTTAATATACAACGTTTTTAAATTTTCTGTTGAATCATATAAACTTGACTTGATTAGCTTAAACGATAAAAAAACATTGTACTTGATAGAAATAATAAAGAAATCTCATTTTGACATTCATATTGAATTCCATAGTAACGCACGTATCTATTAATAATTTAGTTGCTAGGACCCCAGACCCCTAGCAACCAATAATAGTGGATTGGATTACGGATTTCTTCCGAAATAACTTTTCATACAAAACAAAATTGCCTGAAAATGAATTCAATTCTACTTAAAGATGGCTAAAAGTATTAAAAAATTGCATTGGCATCGTGTTCTGATATATTTTAAAAGTTTCAAATATCTAGCTAGTCGGGAAGTTAGTTAAAAATCGATTGCAAGATTTATACCGGATAAACATCCACCGGACAAATAAGAATACGACATAATAAAACGTTGTAAAAATATATTTAATTAGGTATTGATAAACATAATCTTTCAGATGGCTATACTAATTTTACACACAACAGTTTTAATAATTGTAAATTGTACATGGGTCTGGAAAATACACATTGTTTTTCAATGATTTGTTTAAGTCAGAGTATGGACCTAATAGGTTGAGCAAGTGTGTACCAACCACCCATCTCTCGTAAAAACAAAAATTCTGTTAATACAAACCTCCCATGTAATCTTATTAGGGTTGGACATAGTAAAAAAAAAAAATAGGTACAGTGCCAGAAAACTAGCGACATTTATATTGTTTCTACCTACGGTAACATTTGTAGATTAACTAATTCGGTAATTCGCCAATAATACAATTTTCGTTATGTGTGGTATCTAAATGGAAATAATGTATAAAGGTACCTAATAATCGTATGGATATGGAAATATTATAATCTCCGTGCTATTGAAAATTTTATAAATTGGGATTTGACACATAGCCTATGGCTTATAATCTTTCAAAAGATAAGTATGCAAATAAAAATATATAAGGATAAGTGCAAGTGAAGAAGTATTCAACATACGTTTAATCTCTGCTATGTGTTAGACTCTCTTTCCGTCTCACTCTAACAGTTAGAGTGAGACGGAAAGCATTTGAATGTTGAAGAGGACCATGAATCCATTTAGTCAATGTTTGCCTTACCTATAATTTATTATACCTAACTAATAAGGCAAACATATCAGCACGTGTTGCTAAACCGAATTTTTTGGCAAAAAAAATGTTAATTATTCATATATTAGCAGAGCCTACATAAAAAAACCGTAATGTAAAGTGTCACTGTTTTTGTTTACATCTAGAAAAACTAACGAACTCTGCCATTTGATTAATAGTTATTGGCAGCACTTTTAGTGCTATCAATCCAGGCACTAACCTTTGATGTTGATAAAGAGGGCGCGCTGGGCTGGCTCCGTGTTCCTGCACTCACACAACTTGTACGATCACTCCCACGGTTACACTGTACTTGGGACGGATGGGTGGGTAATGAGTTTTTGATTATTTATGAATTACGGTGATAGTCGCGGCATTGGGCCAACCGTAACTCGTTATTGAATTAATTCTGATGACGCTAGGGTCAAACTAGTGCAAGTCTTGGCGCTTTGATGGTCTGAAGATAACTGACTGTCAATTATTTATTAATGTGCCTGGATGGCGACGATAATTATGAGATGTAGGTAGGGAATTTATATGAAATTAGCGCTACCATAATTGGCCCAAACAGTTATTTATACTTCCACGGGACGCAAATCAAAATATTTGTAATACAACAACTAAAAATGTATTCTACTTAAATAATATGATATTTTCCGTGCGGTAACGAACTTTATTAATTGATAAAACAGATCCTTGAGTATGCAGACCTCGATTGTCCAGAATTCCGATTATTCGGTTTGTAATATTATGTTCATCAGTTTGATATGATTACAAAAACAATGCATGATTTATACAAATGTAATGAAAAAATGTGTTATTTCGATAAAATAATTAAATTTTTATTTTTCGTCTATGAGAATTTATTAAGTAGTTATTGTCTTGAGTAATTTTATCGCGAATTATTTCGGATAATAATTGTGGTTCTACTGTACCTTATGTTTATAGAATTTTAATCCTATTATTGCACACTCACTGCACAACGGCCAAATACAGTCGGGAAATGTGCTATATATACATATATATATATATATATATATATATATATATACAGGTATATTTCACATTCTTAAGGCGAGTTCTCACATGTTTTGTTGATCGACTAAAATGCAACGAAAATGGCCGTATGCACCTAACTTAAATTTAAATTATTGTTGATTCCTCAAGAGTTTGACCTAGTCCAACTTAATGGTTCAAATTAGGAATCGTCGCTATTTACATTCGAATTGAAACGTGATTTCAATCTGCTGTGTCATCAACACGGTGTAGTCTTGAAAATCATTATGGTATAATTAAATAATAATAGTGTAGTATAGAAGCAAAAAGCTATGTCTACATTCGATCACTTTATCTTCCACTTTACTTCAACTTTTTAATTTTACTTAAACATCGAGTAATTTTGGGCGTGCTTTTGGTTGAATCCGTATTAAGTACTCACGACGACAACCGTCTACACTTGCACGTCAAATAGTTTTCAATTTTTCACGGAAAGCAGTACATATTGTCACATTTTTATAATGTTGATTTTAATACAAAGATGTAAAAAATATAGTATTAAAAAAAAAACCATAGTAAACAGAACATTTAAATCCTTCGCATATATGGCGTAAAACTGTAGTTATAATATACTTACATACATTTTCAATCATTCATTCGGTTGGCAACACTGACGTGATGTTGAATAGTAATCCATCGGTGATGGATCTATTTGCGCTAGCATGGCGCTAGCAGTTTTATCAAGAAAAACAGACAATTTGAAACCAGTTTGAGACAGCCAATGCGCAGGCTACGCATGCACTGTGTTGCGTTCATCTAGCGCAGTAGTTCTTTAAGCTGTGTTTCGCGGAACCCCGACGTTCCGCGGCACCTCTCAGGGGGTTCCGCGAGTCAAAAAAAATCGACAAACTGTGTAAAAAAATGTACTTAAATATTTTAATATATATTTTTCTAAGGATGGGATGGGGTTCCCTGAAAAAAACTTGTAATTCTCAGGGTTCCGTGAGTCAACAAAGTTTGAAGATCACTGATCTAGCGAAATGTAGATAGGGCTAAAGATAGATTTACAACTTACAATGTCGAAATCGGTAAAAAAACATAATACTGATTTTTTAATTTATTTATTTGTTTATATATAGTATGCATAGGGATTGTAATACCGGTATTTCAAAACCGGTATTCCAGTATTTATCAATACCGGTTTTAAAAATCCAAAATACCGGAATTTTCGGTTTTAAGAAAGCACACTCGTTTACGTTTTTGAAAATAAATTATAAGTTATGTGCTGCTAAAATGCAAATATATTGAGTGAATCCAACAGAGGTGAAAAAATTATAAAACAAATTTCATCAAATATATTTATATAAGTAATTGTCGCGATGAATTATCATAATATTATTTCGAAATAGCATCCGTGACAAAAATGTCCAATTTATTCTATAATTATTATTGATGGACTGTACAAGCGTTCAGGGAAGCTTTTCCTGCAGCCGGGACTTATTTTCACTTGATGAACTTTTGAGAGCTTTAGTTAAAATGATCAATATATTCTAATAATTCGTAAAAAATCACTAGTTCTACAATTATTATGATGAATACATATTTTTAAATGTCAACATAATAAATGTAGGTATAGAGGTATGTAGGTTTTTGCTATAAAATAATATTTTAAAAATATTTTAATAGCTATATATATTGATAAGCACCTACTTCTGTTTTTTTTAATGTTTAAGAAATACCGGTATTAATACCGGTATTCAATAAGAAATACCAAAAAACCGGTATTGACATTTTCATTCAGTATTGCAATCCCTAAGAAGTATACCCACGCAAACAATTGCATTTGGTGTCATTTTATTTCTAAATATCGGAACGATATTCGGTAAATGCCCATACGCACTTGCGGCAGGCCGCATCGCGGCTGCCGCCTATCGTTTTTTGTATGCAAATTAACAAATATTGCGTATGGTGTAGGTAATTTGCATACAAAAAATGATAGGCGGCAGGCCGCTGCGGCTAGCCGCGATGCGGCCTGCCGCAAGTGCGTATGGGCACTAAGATGTGTGAATAGAAAGTTTATCAATGTTAGTTGATCAACAAAAATCGAACAGTGAAAATCCGCCTATACTGTGAGGATATTACCCTTTTACTATGTGTAGGATTGGTTAATTGGTGTGTGAGTTTATACTATGTAAATGCTTATTGAAATTAACAAATTATTTCTGTTGTACCAAACAGGGGGTGCACGCTGGACTGAAGCGAGTCGGCTTGGCCGTACTGTCACTGTCGCTGCCATCGTCGACTCCGATCCAGATCAGAGTAGGTTAAGAAGCCAGGACCTGCAGCGTAGTGGTCCTGTCTTGTCATGTGTTTGTTAGCCTTTAGCCTGCTTCACCATTGTGCCAACGCCATCATCAGCCTGCGGGATGGACTGCTCCTGGCATCGTGTCTTCATCGTAGAAAACCCACCCCAACACCACACCGCAGAATGTGCATCATTGTGGTTGTCATCATAATCAAACTATACATAATCCCATCATAGTCTTCGCGCTAAGCTCCGGGATCATTCCATTCGTGATACCGACGTGAACTAAAACACAGTTGCCATCTTGGAAATGTAGCTACCGAAAATATTTTTTGCTTTTTATCTTGTCGTTGGTTAGGGGCCCATATGCCGTATAAAGCAGTGGCGAAGGGTGGAGGTAGGCTGTTAAGATCCGCCATAAATAGTGCACATTAAACTTTGTCAGTCATACGTATTTGTTTTCATTGAAGTAAGACTACACTTTACAGATGGTGTTGGTTAGTTTTTAAAAATCAATTAAACCCTGCCTAAACCCAAGCCATAATAGATAATAATAAAAAATATCTCGTTTATCTATAAAATATCTATAATTATGCAATCAAATCATACATAACTTGGATATTTTATGGATATAATAATATTTTTTATGTATTATAATTCGGTTAAGACAGGGCTTGATGAATGTAAAAAAATGAACCAACAATACGTGTATTATATATTTTTTATCTAACGAAAACAAATAAGTATGAATGAAAAAATGTGCACAACTTTGTCGTATCGCAAAAATATACCAAAACTATTACGGTTTGGTTTAGGCAGGGCTTAATTGGTTTTTAAAAACTAACTTACATCATATTCTGTAAATTATAGTCTTATTTCAATGAAGACAAATACGTATGACTGACAAAGTTTAATGTGCATTATTTATGGCGGATCTTAATTAACAGCCTACCTCCACCCTTCGCCACTGGTAGGTATAAAGAGGACATCACACTACGTCACAAAATCTTTTACCCTAAATTTGTCTAAATTACTTCACATTTTTGAACTCCTCTTGCATTCGTTAAAAAATAAATTCGTTGAAAATATGTATTTAATTTCAGTATTTAATGTTCTCACGGAATTGTTGAGCTTTTCATACAACATTTTCTACAACCCCTATTGCGACTCATAGTGTTAACGCCGTTAAGTATTAATTTTGGAAGCTAATTCTGAACAATTTGTAGACTTTGTAGGACAAATGTATACTATGTCATTATGATGCACTGTCTTTTCTCATCATATATATATATATCAACATTTCACGATACCATAAATTAATAACATCACATAGTAAATATTATTGTTAACGTTATTTAAAAATTAAAATTAAGCCACACTTTGGTGCATGATACGTCAGTAAGTATAGCATTTTTTTGTCAATACACAAATTTAAATTATTACATATTATGTAAATATAGTTTAAAATTTTCAGAAAACTTTTCATTAGAGTTTGCAATTTAGATCTGTATTTGCCATGATATATTTTTGATATATATATATAATTTATTGCCTACCTATATATTATTATAATCATCTCAGAATTATTTCTCATTCTATTATAAAGTCTACAAATGTTCAGTATTTTCTCCTAAAGCTAGTACTCCAAATTCTTCATTTTCGATCGTTTTACGACACCCGTACGCTTAATACTATCTTCAGATATAACACACCTTCAGAAAAATTAAAATTTTGAAAATATTTATCACTAAATGAATCAGTCGATTTTATATTATGTAACAGTTGATAGTCTGGCTCTACTGATAAAAAGGTTTTATATCAGTAGCCATTTGGTTGTGGCAATATCAAACAAATATTTATTGATTTCACCGTGCTTAGGATTTTTTGATAAATGACTCAATATATTTTAAGAGTCAATAAGATATTTTAGGTATATCTTATAATGAGTATTTTGAGAAAATAATATACATATTGATTTGATAATTATTATTGTATAAAATCTTTCGAATTAATCCAAATACTAAATATTCGTTTTCGGATACCATATTTTCAAGATGGCGATTGTTTTAATCCTAACTCTGTTGTTGATTTTCCCGACAGTATCAGAAAGGAAACGATTTCCATGAAACAACGTGGAGCTAAGCAACTGGGCTATCATACAGTGGAAACGTTTGCATGACATGGAATTTCGTCTGTTTTGAATTGTGAATGCAAGAGTGTTAAATTCCACATCTACGTTTTTGGAAGATTTTTCTTTGTTGTATTTTTACAGCTAATCAAAAAAGCGTGAAATAATCCTCTCGGACACATAAAAGTATCTGTTAAATGACAATTTTTTGGATAACATCTGTTTTCTGGTATTCTTAATTCGACGTTGCGGACGCATTAAATCTGTATAAGTTCATTTGTTTTACTCGTCCAGGATAGTCAAATTGATAAACCATGTCACGAATGCATACGTACCAACTCCTAAACGACAGATGTTCATGTTTTGATGTTGGCTTATTTAGGACCAACAATAATATTACTCTTGAAATTCTTTAAATAAAAAACACTTATAATATAATCAACCATCCCCTTGCTTTTTCGTACAAGTTGGTTCAAAAGGATAATTCAATTTTAATTTGATGAAATATTCTTTGTAAATATTTCGATAAAACGCATTAAGGGGTTGTTAATACATATGACGTTACGTCATGCGGCGGGAATGGGTCTAATTGTTGGCAAGGGGGGGGGGGGGGGTTGTAGAAAATGTGTCACAAAAAGACCGATTTTTTTAATGAAATGGGAGGACGTTAAAAATAATACGTAATGTATATTTTTGTGTCGATGTTAGTAAGGAGAGGTGGTCTAAATGTCAAAAATCGTTTGTAATCATTTATGGACAACCTCTCAGATAATAGTAGATACATAATACACTAAGGACAATTCAATCAAATCAAATTCGAACGTCTTACTGAAATACTGATGAAATGAAGACCTTTTCTTATTTTTTTTTCTAAACATTTAAATCTACATTTAGTTGGTTACCAAAAAGTCATTAAGAACTAATTAATTAAAATAGGTAATTAATTGATTAAATCATTATTGTTTTAATATCACAATTTCAGACTTTTGGAATGTTACTTTCAACAATTATTCATCTTAAGTCCTGTATAGTGAATCCTAGAAATAAGTTGAAAGTAGATTTATTGTAATCAGAGAATCATTGTGAATATCTCTTGATGACAACCAATATACTATGAGCAGAGGCTGAAAGTTAAATGCTCGAGCATTGATTTATATGCAAATTTGAAAATGCTGCAACGTTTTCGAAACGTCGATACAAGAATAATCTACATTGCTACCTAAAGACAAACAGTCATATCCCACAAATTGTCATCTAGTATCTATCTACATCGACCCACCCGAAATCATGACTGTCTGACTGAAGAATCATTTTTTCATATGTGTATTTATTCGACCCCATGAAATATGTTGGTTTTTGTAGTAATACAAAATTTCTTCCAGGAAGCTCTATTCCGCTCTATTATAATTGTGAAATTGCGAGGTTCAGATTATGTGTTTTACCTATATGTAAAAGATATTAGCGTATTGCACCGTGAATGAAAACTTATATAATTTTTTACGATCAATATACTTAGGTATATGTTCAGTTCAGATATGAGCAAATGGCTAACAACGAATGCTCGAAGTACGGATCACATTACCTAGGTCCAACTGCAATGACAAAAGAACATAAAGTATTGGGTTACATGTAAATTGTACGTAAAACATTTCACCGTGGCACAGTTCGCCGTGAGCTTTTTTATCGAAAACAGATGGCCATATATTATACGGTCTCCAATTTTATTAGTTTCAATATTTACATTAATTCAATTTTCATAGCTGTTTTTGGCAAAATTTATTAATTCAAGAATGAAAACCTAACCTAACCTAACAAATAATCTAGTATATCGGGTATTTTCAAAATTTGTTTGCCGCTGGCTTTCTGTAAAGTGTAAACCGACAAGAACCATGATTTATTTAGACATGAATTTTATGTCAGTACTATACGACCCAAAGAGGTTGGACTGTCTTTAATATATGGCCAAATATTTCCGATGTAACATCACACGGTGAAGTGTGTTACGGCGAACTGCATACGTACAAGTTTCCGCACACGAAAATATTGGCCAATTATCTATTGCGACTTCTATAAAGTGGACGACTCGTCATCACGGCCATTTAGGAAACCGAACATCCTCTGCACTGTGCCTCTGCCCTCGACTCCCATCTTTTCACACAGCGTTCTGACGTGTCCGCCACTATATATCAGTCAATTGTAATTAACATATTATATCAACACAAATAAGTCATTAGTCAAACAGCCCGCTATAGTGGCCTCAGTCAAGTTTCAATCCATGGCAACGTCTTCCGGTCAGCATACGGATGACAACAAAACGGCTCGCACATATAAACTCGCCTCGTCTGCCGCACAGCAATAAATCAAACATTATAGGAACGTCGCACCAATGCTGCAAATGAAGACCGCGCACATAAGAACCTTTCGAAATGTGGATATGTGCGTGATGCGGCGACTGGCGAGCCGGTATAGGAATGACCAATTCGTAACATATACGTATGAAGTATGCGTACTGGCGGGTTTGACTCGCAGCCCAAAACGCATGCGATTTGTTGTTAGCAGCACTAGATGTTATTTTCAAACTAAAAAGTCGTATTCCACCAATGTATGAATAATGATCGACACGTTGCAGACGTGACGAGCTTAGATGTGCGAGCCGGATAAGTCTCCCTACAGCCACAGTAATAATATAGCGAGTTAGCCTCTCACAATTTCACAATAATGATAGAGCGAGACAGTGATACGCTGAAGAAATGTCGTATTTATTACTACTGTTATAATAAATCGTGTCCGTTATTTTTTTACAAAAACACTATTGTACTAAGGAAAATTCACCGAAAGCATATCGTCGTTTCACGACGATGTCAGGAAAGCATTCGAATAAATGAAAATTCGATTCTATCAGCACACAAGCTACATTTATTTAAAATTCAAATATAAAATTTATTAATAAAATTGGAAATAAATATTTGACAATAATTCAGCTGGGTAGGTACAGTTGTAATGTAATTCAGAATGACTAAAAAGTAAGCAAGGAAATACTTGCCGTAATTATTACTAAATATTTATTTAAAATTAATGTTACTTTGTTATATTATTATTAATTGAAATCTATTATAGTAGTTTTGAAACAAGGCTTTTGTTAATTTTACTTTATTTATGTTATTTGTTTTGATACCTGTTTTGGCCCAAAGCCCATCTCAACAACGATCAAAAACCGTGAAGGTTGATGTTCTACAAATCATATAAGAATAAGGGAATGTTTTCGGTACTTACATACATTTATCAACATAAATAAGGAACTTAAAAAGAAACTTCGGAATTAACAAAAAGAACGTTTCAAAACAATTTATTTTTATAATTTAATCTACCCATTAATTATGCGTAATATCATTGTTTTCAAATAAACGATATTTATGTAATTCGTAAAAAATACCGCATCTATAAAGATCCTGTCTGATGATTGTTCAATTAAGTAGTATTGAATGCGTTCATGCCATTTGTGAATCGGCGTTATAATTTCGGCCAATTTCCTTTCGTGCAAATGTTTTCGTACATATCACATGTAAACATAATAAACTGACTGCTGTGATGCTTACTTTTAAGTATTTAGAATTATGGCTATGATAATAATGCTTGTTACCCTTTTGACCCATGTTTTGCTCACTTTCCATAGAATGTACTCACTCACAATAGAACAAGTATTGGGTCGTGACTCGTGCATATTGAAGTATTCTAGATTACCCATTCACTTGCATAATATTTATATTTTTAAGATTTGTGTTTCACCAAATTTTATTTTATTTTTGATCGTCAAGATAAATAAAGCTTACTTATTACATGAGAGTGTAAGGCTCTCCGCCGACTACGATGGTTAGCCGGTGTGAAGCGTCGTATCGGCTGGTGTGAGAGCATAACCATCAGTGGTTTATCCTCAGACAACTAAACTGTTTGGGTATGGCAGCAGGCTGGGGGAAAACTAGGACCATGGCCCCCAGGCTACGATCTGCCCCCTTACCTATCGCTAAAGATAAAGGCTGTGTAACGCTCTCCAATAGAGTTTTCCAAATGGTGTACGCGGTAAAGTTAATGTGTATATTTCCAATTAATGTGTATCCATTTGAATTATAGAGTTGTCGAGTATTGATACACAATTAAAAAATGTATCGTACAACCACATAATTTATAATAATAATATTATTGAAGGAAGATAGCACGACGTTTTTTTTATTATTTAAGAAAATTTGTGATGTGTGTTTATCTCACTTATCTGGTCGATTCGCCTCGCCAAAGGCTAAAGCCCTGTCAGCTCCCTTGTGGGGGCCATAACTAGGATACTGTTACAGGAATAAAAAAAATGAGGTAAGATGATCGGTCTGAAGCATGAAATGGTACTCGAAGTGTCGCGAGGTTTCTTCCAGCTGTAAGCAGAGATTTGTGATCGACAAAGTCACCACAGCATTTCTACTTAATTCCTCGCGATAAGATATAACATATTTCTTCGACAAGCGGTAGTCGGCACTCTCTATTTATCCCATATCTTCTATTCATACTCAGGCAGTCTACACGGACTGCAGCTATGGTAATGCTCACGCACTAGCCGTTGCGACTTGTTGCATTGATTAGCCATCCTAGTGGGTGTAGGACCTAAGTATCATATGTGACGAAACGTATATTAATTACTGTCACGAAAATGATGAATTATTCGTTTCTTCGTTTTCATTTGGTATTTTTACCTACATATCGAGTTCTTAGGGTAAGTATAACAATATAACATGCAAATTATCAAATTCTCGGGTTTAAAAACTTTGCAATGTAAAACATATTATTCCTGGTTTATTTACAAACACATATTTACTGTTATTTTTATAGCTAATGAAACTAGTCATTAACAGCATTAACTGCTACTGGGGTTTTATTTGCCTTATGGCATATTCAGGCTTTATATACAGTTGGTAATAACACCCCCCCCCCACGACACATATGACGACCGGTTTTCGTAAGTGGCAGTGATCACCTGATCCCTCCAAACCAACCTGGCCCGCATCACACTCGGCGCTCTGTATTTTATGTGATGCATCAGCTGTTGTTTTCGCCTGGGAATGTCTCAGGAAGAGAAGACTGTGATTTGACTGAGTTTAGGAATTAATATATTATATATATACGAAGTTAAAACAATACGGTCATACTAAACTATGTGAAGAGATTTTCACGTCCGCAATAAGACTCATCCTAATGGTAAGAAATTAATATTGTCTTAATACAGTCAAATTTGAATATTAAAACAGTTTTACAAGACGACTGTTTATTTATTTATTCATTTATACTTACTCCACGAGGACCCGACTTATCACCACACCCACCTGTGGTTGTCACACGTAGAGTTGGGTATTTCCCGAGAAAATCTCAATCTCGAGATTCGGAATTTCCCAAAATGATGTAATTTTGAATTCTCGAGATTCGGGATTTCCAGAGTAGAGTTCTCGAGAATTCTCGAGATATCGGAAAATTCAAAAAAACCTGTAAAATCAGTGTAAAACCAGACGAATTCCAGTAGGTAATTAAGTAGGAAAACAAAAATAATTCAAAACATTACTTACTTATTAAAATATAATTTCAAAAAACACATACTGTCAATCGCTACGTCTGACAATCGCGCACGCCTTTCAGATACAAAATTCCTTGACGTTGAAAAATTGCGCTCACTTTGAGTCGACGATGACTTGATCGTGTTAAATACCCCAATCAGTCTGTGACTGTTTTGTGTTTTCTGTCCACTTTTTTCATATAGAAAAAAAAATCGTTTTTTCAATTAATATTATTTGATAATGAAGAAATCCCTTCTCGAGAGATTCTGAAAAAGATTCTCGAGATCCAGGATTTACCGAAATGTTAAAAATTTCAATTCTCGAGATTTGGAAACGAAAATCTCGAGAATTCCCGTCGGGAAATTCCCGAAACCCATCTCTTGTCACACGCTATGGATAATACTATTTGCATGACACGATAACACACGCAGTGTTGCTGTATCGAACATGTGCGCCTTTCTGTAGTTATACATCGACATATTATATACGACCTTCCGATCAGTCACAAATAGTTGTGTGCGCGATCAGAAAAATAAGTATGTTGCAATAATGTTCAGAGCTGATCTAATTATAATTAATTCAGATGTCAAAATTACAGGTATTTTATTTTTAATTTACATACTTACTCTCATTTGTATTGATTGGTTCCTCCCATCTTCATTTCTAACATTGTTTTTTACTACCTAAGTATTTTTTGAGTATTTAAAAAAACTTGTCATGCATGCTGTACCTATACTATTTTGTTTCATTTTTATGCATTTTATTTACATTTGAAATATTTTTCGATTTTTTTTTGTTTTTATTACGAAATTCGATTGTTATTTTCATGTATTTTTTAGGTTGCCATCTAGGTATTTTATGGTTTTCCAATAAAAAAATGTTGAGTTTTACTTCGAAATAATATTTAGCACCATAGCACATAATATTATTATGTATAAAATCAATCAAGTCAGACGATAGTTTGAGAAAATTTAATTTTGACCGCCATTTTTGAATTTCACTGGCTTTCAATTGTAAAAAAAAATGATTTTAACTTCGATTTAGTATTCAGCACCATAACATATATGTATAATCGGACAATCAATCAAACCAGACGATAATTTGAGAACATTTTATTTTTACCGCCATTTTGGTATTTTATGGGCTTAAAATTGTAAAATTTCTAGTTTAATATCGAATTAGTATTCAGAACGAGATGACAAGAAGATAACGAGTAGAGAAAAATTGATTTTTGGCCGCTACCTTAGCATTTTATGAGCTTCCAATTACAAAATGTTAAGTTTTAACTAAATGGTATTCAGCCCCATCAAATACGTATTATCGTCTAAATACTTACTCTAAACTGAAAATGAATCAAATCAGACGGCCCTGGATACATTTTGAAACCGCTGATTATCTTTAAAGTAACCTGTCTATTTATCATGGCTAAGTTTTTGCCTTTATACAAAAGTGCACAATTATTTTACTATGCCGCTAAACTATAGTTCTGACTGCAATATTATACTTAATATCATATAATTATTTAACGGCCATTGTCTCGTTACAACTATTAGTCCACGTGTTATTTTTTTTTCTCTATAATTCATTGTTAGGATCTGATGTCAGTGGCGTACTGGCAAAAACGTAATCACGTATTAGATATTATTATAGGCGATTTTAAAAAGATAAATATTGCTGATGTTATGTATGTCTATAAGTACGTATATAATAAATACCTAAGTATCATTTTAGAAATAAACACTCTATCCGAGAGTTACCTTAAGTCCAAAATAGAACACTTACACGTACAACTTTATTGGGTACTGTTCGGTTATCAGGAATACAGCGGAAAACACATTTTGAAAATAACCGATAAACTGGATTATTTGTTAGGTTAACCTAACCAAACCTAACCTAACCCAACCTAACCCAACCTAACCTAACCTAAACTAAAAAATAATCCAGTATATCGGGTATTTTCCTCTGTATTCCTGATAACCGAACAGTACCCTTTATTGTTTTAACAATTTTGGATTTCTGTTATAACATACTGAAATATATTATGTGTGAATTAGGTTCTTACTGTACTTAAATTCTAAGTTAAATTGGATTTAATGCACTCTAGCTCTGAGGTACAACATATACATTATTACCATAAACGGGTAGATGGTTATTATTGTAAACGTCGTTGTTTAACATTAAAAATAATGCCATATTATTTTGGTATAACATTAATATGTTCGTGGTTTTATCATTTTTTAATATTATTCTATTGTGAATACGTTCATTATACCTTTTATTTAATTTAAAAATAACATTATAATGTAGTTTAATATATTTCGTAGACTTTCCATTGAAGTTTGTAATTGACTCATGAATTTTATGATAAGGTTGTTAATTCTTAATGTTTAATATGAAAAAAGGTTGTGCAACACTGTTTTAATTCAAATGCTAAATAGAGAATGGCAGAAATGTAGGTACATACTATGTTACATTATCTCCATACTAGATTAACTCCTTCCTGTGTACTAGAAAGTCATGAAATACACTGGAAACTAATCTAACCCAATTTTCCTTGATGAAGCAGGTGCTGATTGGCTCATGCAATCAGTTTCTAGACACCAATTTGTCACATGGAAATCTCAGTGAGTGTGTTATCTGAGAACATTGTAAAATTTACTAGGCAGATACTAGATACTGATACCCTCTTGTTTTAGGGACGGATTAATGTAATTAAAAGTATTTAAGTAATTGGCTTTAGCTTTTTCCTGTAAGTAAGTATAAGCAAGTTAATAAGACGATAATATTATTATGTTCTTCAGAAGCTTTTCTATATTCAATTTGTATATATTTTACTGGGTAACAAAGCTTACAAAACTTATCTCTACGTAGTCACAATATGTATGTTGTAGGTGCACTGCTCACTTTATATTATTATATAGCAAATTGTATATATTTTACACATATATATGCACATATGACATTTGAAGCACCCAGAGTGACAATAAATTGAAGATCTTGGCATAAAAACATCAAATGTCCACTTTTTTCCATTTTCATTTTATTGCATTTCTATATTCCCTGTGTATGATTACATACAACTGGGCAAAGATATATTTAAAAAAAAAATCATAAGTCCCTCAAATCTGCTCTCAAAAATATGCCACTTTTCTAAAAACCGCAATAGTCCAGACAATTTTGTGTGAAAACAGCAAAGTTCCAGTAGTTCTACACTTTTATCACCAGGCGGCGTTAGTAATGTTAGTATACATTCCATACAATTTAGTGTCTGAGCTGTCAAATTATCCTTGATTCGATTAATTATTGCTTTTTATAACATTTTCTTATGATTGTTTTTATATTTTATCATGGATATTACTAGCATAGACATCTGAAACGTCTCGAAAGAGAAAAATTAACAAAACCATGCAACGTTTTTTCCAAATAACGGTGACTTTCATTATTGTTCAGTTGGATGTAATAAGGAAAATTCTGGGCCCTTCATTAAAAAATCTAAAGAGACCGGAGAAAAAGATTTTTTTAATATGAAATATAGGTTAAAACTTTGGCATTTTCCGGTAAAAATTTGTAGGCTAGTTATAATGTACAAAATAGACCAGGCTTGTAAGGGAGAAGTGCTTTGCGAACATTTCAGTTTCTCTCTAGGATGTGGGATAGATTCAATGTACCTAGTGAATAAAAATCAAATGCAAGTCACGATTGCATTTAAAACAACATATGGTGGATTAGTTCCATTGAAAGGAGCTAAATAAAAAAATATTTTAAAATTAGCTAAATATTTACAAAACCCAATAAATGTATCGTTTAATTTGCTGATAGTGAAGGTGTCAGACGAAGCTAATCGGTTTTCTTTTTTCGTGTTAACTATCAATTCATGGTGGAAATCCATTGTGTTAATGATTTAATTTAATAAAACACATTTTTTTAGTACTTATTCCACTTTTAATAAATAAATCTGTATAGGTTTCATCCGCCTTAGAGGGACATTTTCAACAGAGGCGGACGAAACCGGTCCAGATTTATTTATTAAAAGTGGAATAAGTAGATACTAAAAAATGTGTTTTATTAAATTAAATCAATAATAATAATATGAAGCTTATCAGTATTAACCCGCACATGATTAAAACATTTTTTCAAATATTTAATTCTTGATTTTTTAGAAACATTGAAGTCGTTTGTTAATAGGTTAATAATATGTCCAAACCTTATTAAAAGTTGTATTATGATCAAAAAATAACAGAAATATATATTCTTTATTTTATTTAATAAAATTATGTTTTAGTCATACTATTTACATTTCAAACTTTTCAATTTTGCAATAAAAACAACAAATGTCCAAAAATTGTGTAAAAACAGCAAATGTCACACTCATTCTTTTTTAAATATCTATTTAACCGAAATAAATTTAATATTTTTTTTACATTCATATAGTGCATATACGGTTTCTCTATAATTTCTCATTGTCAAATTAATAAAATTTCTTTTGACAACCAAGATATTATGTTTTTACCCTCTCCTGAAAAAAAAGTGTTTTGTGACATTTGCTGTTTTTATGCCAAGATCTTCAATTAATTGTGTGAAGACAGTGACGTCCCTAGATAAAATGCCGCCCCTGGGCAGTGCCAAAATGCCACCACATTTTTTTATACAGTACTTTTTTTCATCCTTTCATGACTCCAATGTCTAAGAAATGTGTTGTATGGATACATTACTAACAAAATTTAGAAACCTATACTACTAAATCTAACTTAAATGCCATCTCTGCGGTTTCAGATAGGTACATTTAAAAATACACCTGACAACTTCCATAACTCGCGAGTGACTGTGAAGAACGTGACGTCCAAGGACAATGGAAGTAAACTAGAAATCGCGAACCCGACAAAAAAAGTCCTGTTGAAAATTGTATAGTATCTACATACTTATCTAATTAATAGATAGGTATATTTTGTTTCCAACCAGTGAGCTTAATTTTTTAATGGAAAGATATTTCCGTTATTACTAAGTTTAGGTAGATTTCTATATATACCTAATGATTCTCCTCGATTTGCCGCCCTTTGAGTAACTGCCGCCCCCAAGCGACGCTCAATCTGCCTACCCCCACGGGACGGCCCCCTACCTATCGCTAATGTTAAGGACAGTGTGATATTCTACAATAGTGTTCATCAAATGGTTCTGCGAGGTAAAATTAACGGTAATTTTTTGTATTTGTAAATAAATCCACTTGAATTGTTGAGTTGTCGGCGTTCGGCATCATTATGTTATTATTTCTCATCTATTTATTATCTTTTATCTTTATTTTCTTTTTTCTTTCATCATTATTATCTATTATCATTATTATCACTGTTCGCAACCATTTTTTGTGGTAACCAAGTAACATACGACCGTTTGCCATAATATAGCCATTTTTATTAGTCAGAAAACACACTAAATATAACTCCAAGTGAATGATCATTTAATTATATCAATCGTCATCATCACATTGGATTGCATCGCACGCATAACGGCGTAACGCCGCAGGCGATTTTTTTTACAATTGAAGCAGAATTGTGGTGTGTGTTGATCTCACTTAACTGGTCGACCTTTCACGCTGATAGGCTATATATACCAATACAGTAAATTTTGACACAGGGCTTTGGATGTGTGAGTGTCCTACGAAAATGATCCACGCATTATATACGTGCAATAGTGTGTTTAATACACCAAGATTAAATGAGCGTCAATGCATAAACCGAGAGCAGTAGTTAGTATTCGACGTATGACGTATTATTGACACGTGTTTTAATTTATCCCGTATTCTTCCTCACTCGAGATCGGTTGCCTGCTTCTCCTTACCCGTTAAGTATTTCAGTTCCCGTTATTTCTGAGTTCCCTGTTAACCACTTATAAATTTTTACGGAAATGCTGAAACGGATAAGCATTTATTTACTCGAAATTATAAGTCTATACGAATTATGTAATTAGGTATATGTTGTCTATCCTGATTATTGACAATCTATGATCATCCAATCCAACACACTTCTCCATAGTACATACCAACCCTAAATTAGATGTTATAGGTACAGTATACAAGACTTATCATGAGTTAAATGGAGTAGGTAGTGTTACCAAATACCATAATGCCTAAATCCCCCACCAAAAATACTCCAATCGATAGAGTTTGGAATATAATCATATTATTGTGACTGTAAACGAGTCGAAGCTAGACCAAGATGCACGCACAGCTAAACAAAGAAACACAAAGTTACCGTTATCTGTTTCTGGGCCGACTGAGGGTCAAGAAGTGGGTACGGTCAGTCGGCTACCTACCCTTGTTGAGCCCTTACGTCGCCTCTACATACGATTCGCTACCTTTTTCGCGCCAAAGCCTACGATTACAAATGTTATTAATAATTAATTGTTTCCTGTCAAGCGAAATATACTTACGTAATGTCCCTGAGTCAGTGTTTTCAATAAGTGTAAAAGTATAAATCAACACCCTACATAAACCCATACCTATCAGTAGGTATATTATATAATATAGGTATATACATTATTCCTTAGTATAATCTTAAATTCATTTCGCAGAGTTAATGTCCAGGTTTCCGATGCGTAGGTGAGCACTGGCTTTACAAGTGTCTTGTAAAGAGTGCTTTTAGTTCGGCGAGATAGTATGCGGGACTTAAAATGTCTTAACATATATGTATATATATATGGACCGATCAGGGATGGCACCAATTGGAGGAGAAAATATAATGCTGAGCTCTACGGGCTGTACGAAGATTGCAGTGCAGTTCAATCAATTAAGATTGGGAGACTGCGATGGCTAGATCATGTGCACCGTATGAATGACAATGAACTGGCAAAGAGAGTGATGTCCAGTAATCCAATAGGACGTAGAAGAAGAGGGAGGCCAAAAATTCGCTGGTTGGATGGAGCTGCCAGTGACTGCCGTATTCTGGGAGTACCAAATTGGAAAGCAGCCACACTGGATAGGGACAGGTGGAGGGACCTGTTGGAGGAGGCTAGGACCCACACCGGGTTGTCGCGCCCCTGATGATGATGATAATCTTAAATTTTTATATTATTTAAAAATTATTTCACTACTTATAATTAAAAACATTACCAACTGTTTTTATTGAGAAGTAATAAATGTTAAGGTACTGTTCGGTTAAAGCGGATACAGCGGAAAACGCATTTTGAAAATAGCCGATAAACTGGATTATTTGTTAGTTTGGGTTAGTTTAGGTTAGGTTAGGTTGGGTTAGGTTAGGTTAGGTTTGGTTAGGTTAGGTTAACCTAACAAAAAATCCAGTTTATCGGCTATTTTCAAAATGCGTTTTCCGCTGTATCCGCTTTAACCGAACAGTACCAATGTTAATAATTATGTTTATATATTTTTGCTCAGAATTATTATTATAGACATAATATTTATATTGAAATGTATATTATAATTTATAATATACTTAATAATAAATATGTTTATATTATGTTAATTTTTAGGTTGCTTCAGCGTGGTAATTATTTCACGGAATTGCACAACTCTCAAAACTCAAAAACATGAACATTTATATTATAATTATTATATTTTATTATGTAAGATAATAGTGGTAGTACTAACACAAAACTCCATGTTCTTTGATTATCACGGATTCTATATTTGATATGATTCCATGGCGGGCAACTTCACGGGAGAATATATAGAAAATAATATACTGCAGTTCTACGAGGTGAATTTTATTTGTTCATTCGATTATAGCGATGAATCTATTAAAAGCGTACATAAGTAAAATGGAAAATAATTTTCAACTGTATATGGAACGAAATTTCGACCGCGTTGCCATTCGGAGAGCTATAGTCAACCTGTTTGCACGTCAATTTGTTGCGTCGGAGGAATATATTCTTAAATCGTGTAAAGATGACTAAAAAACGTTCCGCATGTACCTACTTGAAAAAAAACATGTCAATGAATATACTATTATTATTACGAATATAATAATAAACATAACATAAAAAGGACGCATGCTGAACTTTTATGACAAATTATGTTTCGTTCAGCGTCATTTGCACAATCCGCGCATCGCCTAGTCACGATCTTTTTAGACCATGCCTCAGCTGAGCTATAGCCTTAAGAGCGTACATAAGTGAAACGGCAAATAATTTTCAACTGTATGTAGAATGAAATTACGGCCGCGTTGTCATTCGGAGAGCAATAGTCGAGGTGTCTGCACGTTGATTCGTTTTGTCATGGCGTCGGATGAAAATATTCTTAAATCGTGTAAAGATGACTAAAAAACGTTCCGCATGTACTTGAAAAAGAAAACATGTCAATGGATATACTATTATTATTACGAATATAATAATAAACATAACATAAAAAGGACGCATGTTGAATTTTTATGACAAATTATATTTCGTTCGGCTAGCGTCATTTGCACAATCCGCGCATCGCCTAGTCACGATCTTTTTAGACCATGCCTCAGCTGAGGTATACCCTTAATATTTTTGTTTTTAATATTAACATTACTTAATACTATCGACCGAGGGTACCTACTTGATCGAATTTGAATTTAAATTCTAATACATTTAAGTTTTTTTTACTACTAATTATTCCATTTGAGTCGTTTTATGCGACCTGGGTTTCGCCTTTCGCCTTTACTTATATTATTGATATTTCTCATTAGTTAAACTCAATTAAATGCCAAATACGTTACCCAGGACCATTGTTTTTTCGCCTTGTACGCGTTTTGAATGTATTATTAGTGATTAGTTATCTAATGATCTATTAGGCAGGGTTTTTTTATAAACACTTCAAGCATTCATAATTTGTTTATTCTATTTTTTTGCCAATGGCGTCGTGGTTCCCAGATTCGAATCCTGGGTCTGGCAAGTACACATAACATATTGTTTTTCAATTTGTGTATAAATCAGAGTATGGATATAATATCTCGAGCGTCATCTGACATCCATTTCTCGTAAAACCTCTCGTAAACCTCCACTCTGTGGAGGCACATATGATCTTATTAGGAACGGACATAGTCGATTTTTTTTATTGTGATCCTTGACTTAATTAGGCGATGAAGATTTTACCTACTTTATTGTATTAATTTGTTATATCAGTTAGAATTACATAACTGTATTCATTCTGACTGCACATAGTGCCTAAATATGCCGAAAAGCGAAACCCGGATCCCAAAAAACTACTTAAATGGAATAGAACAAAACCTTAATACATTAAAAGTTTTAAAATTAGTGCTTGCAACACTAGATGTTTTTTCAAACGTATCTGTCGCAAGCATATTATGGTCTCAAAGCTAAGTATACTGTTGCTTTGAGCCTTCGTAAAGTGCCAGGACTCACTACTGTCAAGAATCACCGTCAGAATGCTAACCTCAAATAAATCCCTTGCATTCATATAAAACATTCAGAATTATGATGGTTAAGTGCCATACCTCAAATGCCTAGTTTTCCTCATAATCTTGGTTTTTCCTTCATCGACCTTCTGACAAGATTTTTTTCCAGCAGATTCAAGTGTACAACTACTTTTGCCCAAGTCAATTATTAGTCAAGTGGTATCGAGTTTCAGCATAGTAAAAAATAACCATTGTCAAGTACTTACCTATTTATATTCTTAGTTAATGTTCGCGTGTCCTACATATGACATCTAATTTAATTAACTTCATAAAATAACCAATTATTTACCTATACATATTTATACTAAGGTTGTTTGCTGTGACGATAAAGACGCTATCAAAGTGCATCTCGAATGTCTAATAAACTGTTCATACGTTTGTAGTTTAGTTTAAGTATTATATTTATGTAGCCCGATTAAGTAAACTGCAAACACATACACAGTTCAAAATGTTTACTTTATTATTCTACCCTGAAACACTCGAGCATGGCTCCCACATCCTGAAGCTGGCCCACAGCCCAGGATCTTTGACAGGCCCACCTACTTATCACTAAGGTTAGGCATAAAGTCCACTAAAGCAGGCTTGCGGGGCGCTCGCGCATTTTCTATGTGAATCATCGAAAATACAACGTAATCAAATACGCCAGCGCACACTGGATTTGACGACGCCTTGTGCCCGCCTGCCCCATGAGTCACCGTTTTTCGCTTCTCAGCGATACGAATTAACAAAAATACAACGTAGACCATTCATTGAACACGGCAAGCAAAATCACGCTCCTCGAAGCGTCGTCGATAGACGAGCGAGAAGCCATTATATAAGAACAGTGAACTCTTTGTTTAGTTATTGCGTGTCCGATATTAATTACAATCCTCGAGAAATTTAATAATATTTTTATTGCTTTGTTATGAGAGACGCTGATAATAATAATTATTTTTTGCTCCTTGAGCCCCTTCTTACATTGGTGAAGGGTAATGCGCGGGTGGGAGGGGGCCTACTCAGTAGTGAGCGCACCGAACGCTTTTTTGGTGGGCTTTATGCCTTAAGGGCAATTCTAGACGGGAATCATCATTTAAGTACATCATATCACATCAAATTGCAACGCACAACTACATATTTAATAGTCCTGAAGTAAAATAGCGCCGCAGGTGACTTTTTAAATATTAGAGTAAACTTTCGATGTGTGTTAATTTTACTTAGCTGGTCAACCATCCACGCCGGGCCCCTCTTATACCCCTAAGATAGAGCCCTGTCAGTCCTCCCCTTGAGGGGACCATGCACTCGAGTCTCGAAACATAGTGCGAGCTTAAGATTGCGCCATTTCTCTCCATATTGTGATGCGCAGTCTCGCATTACGTATATTGTTCTTGTAGCAACGCTGCAGGATTCTGCGTTATCTGGATGGGAAGGACTGCCTTGTCGGTAATAGTGACGACTAAGTATTGTTTCATGTTGGTCAATTAGATATATGAGTACGGGATTGGCGTAAACACATGTGGACATTTTGTTCTTCAAATGTTTAATCATAATCATCAGCCCGGAACACTCTTCTTCTTTTGTCCGATCCTAATAGGATCTATGGGCCTCCACAGTGTGAAGTTTTGTATTAACAGATTTTTGGTTTATGAGAAATGGAATTAGCCACTTTCTCAACTTATTAGGTGCATACTCTGACTTGAAAAATAATATGCGTATTTGCCAGACCTAGGATTCGAACATGGAACCCACGACATTACAAGCCGACGCTTAGGCCGCTCGGCCATTGGGGGTGTCGACCACGATATTGTTGCATAAAGACCTTTCCATGTTGATTCCATTCCTATCGGTCCCATGCATTGTGTCGGCACGTACTTCTGCAGACTTCTCTATCTCGATACGTCGCCTTACGAATATTGTACCTATAAACAGTTTGACAGACATACTAAAATTACTTACCATGGCATTTGTGACGTCAATATACTCGTACATACATGATGCAGTTTCACCTTCTGACGTAATATTTCTTAGCTTTTCTTCAAATTCCTCATGATAGGTGTAACCTAGTATTTTAGTATGTTGCGAATAAAAATTTGGCGCGAAAGTGACGTCACGTTGTTGTGCAATTGTCGTGTTTGACGTCACGGTACACGTCATTGTTTATTTGAATTTGAAATGGTACAACAATTTCGACACAATTTGAAATAGACGAGTGGTCAAATTCTGTGAGTCACAAATCATGCCGATTTTTGGTCTTCTCTGCTCCTTTGATCCAAGGTAGAGTAAATATATCTAATTTATTTCAGTCACCTTAGTTTTCTTGCGTCTTCCCAGGTCAAGTATCCCGTAGATTCACCTTATATGTACATCCTGTGGAAGGTATTTAGCAACCTTCCGCTTGACTTGAAGAATAAGAAGGCAGGCTGAATCTATCTTGAGGAATCTATATCATATTATGGCTCAACCCAGTGACGTTCCTAGGCTAGGGTAGACTTAGAATGCCACCCTCTTTCATTTTCACCCACATGTTTCATGCAAAATTGTTAGATGTATATCCACGTATTATGTTATCTATCTTAAACTAAAAATAGGAAATGCAACACAAATCTTCTTGAAAAAAATTACCTTCACAAAATCAAACAACTGTGGTTTAAGGTACGTCAAGGTCTGAAGCTGTGACAAGTATGGATGCCCCTTGTGATGTTTTAAAACTGAGATGTCGATACTTTCTAACGAAGCGACCGCATCGTTCGCTTCATGGAAAATCGCCACTGCTTTCAAAAGTTGTGATAACGGTGGTCGTTCTTTTATTTGCCGCCCCTAAGTAACGAATGACCTGCATACCCACAGGGGACGTCACTGGCTCAATCAAATGTGATGTCACTTCTTTCGCGATCTGTTCCTCTAAGCTTACACTCGCGCTCACGCCAAAGGAATATATCAATATCCGGAGGATTCTGTTGAAAACAGTTATTACCCTCTCAAATAGTATTAACAACATGCTGGTTAGGTTAGGTTAGAATAAGGCAACTTATTTAAACAAGACTGCATAGGGCTCAAATTCTGTAAAAACTAATTAAAAATATATTACTTACTAAAGACTAAGCATTAATGAACATCCGGTTAACTGTTTGAATACATGCGCCGCCGGATATCATAACGGGACCTATAGGTACCATTTTTCTCAATCTTAATAATGAAAATGTTTACTTTGCCAGATGAGAATTGTACGAGACCAAATAAAGTCACTCGACTCTTATCCGTATTTTAATTTCAGGAACTCTACAATAAGTAATACTTACCGGGGTCGTTTGGGATTTTGTTTTATCCGATATAATATCTCAACTCAGCAGTTTACAAACGTATTTTTTTCACAGCTCCCTCGGTGAAGAAATATTTGTTCACGGCGCCCAAAAAAACTACCAATTAGTTTAGTGAGGACGGGTGAGCCATTTTCTCACCACAGAGTTTCTCAAATCTTGGAGAGAAATTCGACAAAACTAACTCTCAACTACCGTTCCATGTCATGTCCGGAAATGTGTACGTATACAATTGACCGTAGGACACTTCTTCGTGAGCCGTTGTCCTTGAAACATATGTTCGTATAGCACTTAATCAAAAGACGAGTTGCATTTCGCCATGTAGTAGGTATATTTTACGTATGCTACGGTAGTTTTCAAACAGTAAGGTTCCAATTAGATAGCTACACGAAGTATTTCCAAGAAATGGATACAGTTGAGTAAGTACCTATTGGTAAGCTACATAATTATATTTAAGTAAATATTGTTATTTCGGTTAACCTATAATATTTATGTCAAAATAAAACATATACGTAATAAAAGCATCGGAAAGACAGAAGAAAATAGGTAACTAAATTAGAACTACAATCATATCGTATATATTTATATAGTTTCATCATTAAATTATTTAAAAACAATAAAGACATCTCATAATATTCGTAAAGAATCTAGAAACTAGCGCTGCATTTCGTAACATACGTACAATCCACGGTAAAATGTTCAACGAACAACTAGTCATTTGATTAAATGCTATACGAACACATGTTTCAAGGACAACACCACACGAAAAAGTGTCCTACGGCCAACTGCATACGTGCAACTTACACGTAACCATTCCATGTTGAGGTTCGGGTAATATTCGGTTTTTCACTGAGTCGCTGAGTTTTAGCACGCTGTAGAGGATATTCATCCTTGGCTGATATCAAAAACTCAACCAGTTTCATGATACCAATGCACTGTCTCAAGACAGCTCAATCAGATTGTCTCCATCCACCGAAGTAAAATAAAATGGATTTTAGGGTTTGAATCGATCTTATCTCTGTGTACATCTGCATATTAGTTTCATGAACGTCGGTATTTTGAGAACCAGTTGGTAAGTTCAAATAGGATTTTAATAAACCATTTCTTTTGTTCAACGAGTACGTCACAATATTTTGAGAATGTAACATTCCATATATTGAACACACATAGGTAACTTGAAAATACCTCAGATATATTATGAGTATCCACTAGGAAAAATCATATTTAAAAAATGGAATGTAACATTCTCAAAATCTTGTGAATTATTCATTGTTTGTTAAAAATTGTTTGCATGTTCAAGTAGACGTTATAACTAAAATATTTGGCGAGAGCCGGGCGTCGGCTAGTAATTAAGGTAATTATTATTCCTTGATTTAATATACAAAAACCGATAGTTAATAATACCATGTATAATAAATTAAATAAATTGTCGTAATTAGGTAGGAGACTCGTAGCATACTTGGTTAATGCACAGTTGGTGCAA
The DNA here is from genome assembly GCF_057557595.1 of Rhyacophila brunnea. Lineage (NCBI taxonomy): Eukaryota > Metazoa > Arthropoda > Insecta > Trichoptera > Rhyacophilidae > Rhyacophila > Rhyacophila brunnea. The sequence goes on along the minus strand of NW_028232816.1, from coordinate 7,159,994 downwards.
TACCAGTGGTTATACGGGTTCAAATCCCGTCAAGTATCGTATTTTTTTTCAAATATGATTTTTTTCTAGTGTTTAGGTGTCAGAGTGTTTTCAAATTATGTATGTTAAAATAGGTTTGTACTTTTTATTTTTTATTACGTGATAGAAAAAATACTAGACGTAATATCTGCGATAAGGGAAGAACAGTATGACGCGCTATAAGTATATTATGGAATCGAGGAAAGAAGGGAATTGGATGATTCAGTGCCGGACATCTGGACGACGAGACAACTAATCGCCGCTACAGATAAATTAAATACTCTACGACTTGTACCTACTAGCAAATAGACAAACAAGTATAAAGTAAACTATTAGCCTAGTCAACCAGATATCTCGGTTAATTATATATAGGTAGAGTTATTTGTTTAATTGTTAATTCAAGTTGTAACAGTATGATTTTTTACACGCATTTAATTCACCAGTGGTGCCCGGATGTCTCGTCCAATTGTCCGGGGTTCCAATCGTCATAAACTATAAAACATAAACTGAAGCATTTGAATACACCAATCAGCGAATTGAATTAAGATTGTCTGGAATTATAAAATATTTCGAATATCCTCTGTGAATTAATCATTGCGCTTCAGGGCGTCGAGGCACACATTTTGAAAACCTCTGTCGTAACTGCTGGACGGACCCAGTCGCTGTCTGTATTAATCGGGATTTTCAGGATTTAAGACGGTTTTCCCGGCCTCGGTGTACATTAATAAATTTGTAGACACACTTCGAAGTGTAGATGCTATTTTATTTATATGGCGATAGTATAGTTTCATTAAAACAGCTATTTTTGTGGATATGTTTGACTCTCTCTCTCTCTCTTTCTCATGATCAACTTTGGAAAATCTCACATAGTTTTTAAAAATATTGAATGCGACGTCCCTGGACAAAATGCCGCTCCATTTTTATACAGTATTTTTATAATCCTTGTATGACTCCAATATCTAAGAAATGTGTTGTATGGATACATTACTAACAAAATATATACCACTAAGACGTTGGCAATACAGTGGCTTTTTATTTATGGTTTTTGCGATACATTAATTTGCTCTGTCTTGAGGAAATAAGGGCATTCCGTGTTGCTTTTCTTTTTCACAAAACTTGACAACATCTATGATGATATTTTTAGCCAGAGATCGCAAATGTTTAGGCATTAGTAAATCGATAATCGATGACTTCGATATAGACTAAACTCGTGGACCAAGAACGGTAGGTGGGACGCTCTATAAGAGGAGGGTACATCTTTAGTTTCGACGGCCAACACAACTTCCGTGCGCACCGGTTAATGGTTAATGAGTCAGACTGTATCTGCACATGTCGTTTCTGGTCACCAAGGACGTCGAAGGGCAACGGAAGTAAACTAGACATCGCGCAAGCTGACAAAAAATTACAGTCTTGTTAAACCTCTTATTTTAATTATTATATTTGGTTTTCAACCTATGAGCTGATTTTTTAAATATAGATAGATAGATATTATTATCGTTATTACTAAGTTTAGGTACTTAGCTATTTCTATAATAGCTACCATATTATGATTGTCCTAAATTAGCCGCCCTTCGAGTAACTGCCGCCCCCAAGCGACGCCCAATCTGCCTACCCCCACAGGACGTCACTGCTTGTACCTATCATGAAATCCAAATATATTATAGAATATTGATATATACGGCAGAACAGATTCTAGGTACTCACCAAAGGTTGTGAAGTGATGCATTATACGGCCGCCACTAAAGCAAATTTAAATAATACAATCATGATATCCAAATATGAAGAATATTGATTGATACGTGAAATGATGCATTATACACCACTGACGCAAATTCACAAATGTAACAATAGAGGCAAACAAAGAACAGATAATTAAAGGGAACTGAAATACCTAACGGATGTGGAGTAACAAGCAACCGATCTCGAGAGACCCACGATGGCCGCGCGTCTTAAGCGTCGGCCTATCGCGTCGCGTCGTCCCAGGTTCGAATCCTGGGTCTGGCAAGTACAGATATTGTTTTTTTAATTTGTGTATGAGTCAGAGTATGGACCTTATAGGTTGAGCAAGTGGTTGACATCCATTTCTCGTAAAAACAAAATCTGTTAATACAAACCTCCACTCTGTGGAGGCCCATATGATCTTATTAGGATAGGACATGGTTGGATCTCAAGTGTGGAAGAATATGGGATAAACTTAAACACGTGTCAAAAATACGCTTGTCATATTGATGTAGTTGAAGGTTGCAACACACACTATTGGACGTCTATAATATGTGGTTAATTTTCGTAGGACATTCACACATTCAAAACCCTACGTCAAAATGTAGTGTGTTGGGGTATAGCCTATCGGAATTATATTTATTTACGTGTTCTGTGTAGGCAACCGTAAGGATGCTTCTAATAATCAATATTATACTAAATCTAAACGAAAGACTCACGCACTCAGAAAAAAAATCGGTGTGTGTACTTATGTACGCGCGTTATAAGTTATACTTCTTTGGCGTAACAAAACAAAAACAAAAGTTGTGATAACCTAGATTCTTCAACTAGCTCTTAATTATCTTGTTAAATTACACACGTAAGAAAACGAGCCACTTATTGAAGTGCCGTTGGTTTATTTCTATAAATTTTAACTTATATTACTATATTATATGATTAATTATCGTTGTATTTATTTTTAAAGTAACAACTGTCACTCTGACGTTTAATTGTTTGTTGGCATAAGGCGTTGGCCGACAATAATAAATTCGCTGCCTAGGCAACGAAACAATTCTAAACTATAATATTATACTGTATAATCGCCACGATTGCAGTATCATACTGTGGCGTAAAGGTAGTGCGATCGGCTGATAACCAAGCAATCGGCGGTTCGAATCCAATCGAGTGCGTTTTTTTTCGTGTGAAAAAATAAATTATGTGTTACATGTCACACGCCAAAAATACACTCTGATCTGATTTTCCAAACGCGCCAAAAGAAGTATAACTTCAAAAAGATTACTTTCCCTGGTAAAAGAGGACGTTTAGGAACCTGAAACGTAGGTATAGTTATTGAATTTACGTACATTTATAAGATTATAAATTATTGTACTATTAATATATCGTCTTAAGAAACAACACCGCGGAAGTCAATTAATTAAAATTTTCAGGGGAAACAAAAAACGTCTCAAAAAATTGAAAATAAGTTACAAGGTATCAATTTTCAATTTTTTGAGACGTTTTTTGTTTCCCCTGAAAATTTTAATTAATTGACTTCCGCGGTGTTGTTTCTTAAGCGACGATATAATCAAACGCTAAATTCGATCATAAAACACAGATGGAGCTCGCGTCGATTTAATTACTCGGTTTCTAGCGACATGGCAGCACTAGAGGGTCGTAAACCTCCACACTGGCAACATCCAAACAATAAAATTTATTAATTATATTCGCGTATGGCAACCCCCAAAATAAACGATGGATATTTTGTTACATATTATTTAATAATATCGAAATAATGTTTCGTTTTGTGTGTAATTGCTTAATTAAATATTACCAGCTGATACATACTGGGCGTCCAAAAGTGGAAGGAAGAAGTTTTGGACCTATTTAGGTCCAAAGGAGATACTAAGTGAGGACAAGACCCACATAATATTGTAGCACCAAGAAGATGAAGACGTTATTATGATAATTTTGTAGTAAAGATGAAACTGTCAAATAATAAATGACAGGCGTAAGTATTCATAATCAGCGTGTATGCACATAATTATACAATTTGCAAATCGCTACAAATTTTGGGCTTCGTCTTGCGTAATTCCCGAGACTTTTTGGATGTTACTGTATTAAAAATTCTTTACAATTCCTTGGTTCGAGGCCGGCTTGAGAGTGTGTCGATTGTTTGGGCCCCGCATCAGTTAAAGTACGACATTATAGTGGAGCACGGTCATTATAAATTTTTGAGACTCCTTTACTTAGGGTTGTATGGATACTATCTGTGGCTTTGACTTTCTCTTAAGGTATTTTTTCCGAACTCTACGAGAACGAGTATTGACATGTATGTCCTTGATTATTCCATGACAAAACAGAACAGTGACAAAACAGAACCTGAAAAAACAGAACATGACAAAAGAGAACATGACAAAACAGAACAGTGACAAAACAGAACATGACAAAAGAGAACATGACAAAAGAGAACATGACAAAACAGAACATGACAAATGAACAGATGTCATGTCCTGTTTTGTAACCGTCACTGTTTTTCTAATATTGCTTCTATTTCTTTGTTTTTTAACACTCATCTTCCCCCCCATTTCATGTTGTGAACGTCTTAAATTTGTAATTTGTAAAGTTCGCTATAGGTACTTATGTAAATAAATAAATTTTACTTGTATACATTTCTATGATTTAAAAATATTTTGTATAAAGAAAAAGTTTATTTCATTAAATTGCATTTAATTTTTTTTTCATAACACGTGTTATAGTGGAACAACTCAACCTTGAAATCGCGCAGATTCCAATTTCTTCTACTGCACACTAATTACAGAGAGTAAATTTTATTATTGTTACCATTAGTGTTTCCAACTGCTCTTACATGAAGCCTGATTGCATCGTTTTCTCTCGCTCGGCGTCGCTCTGACTACGTCATATTTTCCGTCAAACTATCGAACTTTACGCGTATGTGGTATGTTTGACCAACGTGAATTCTATAAAAGTTGTGCGCTGACGTGACAAGATTTGAGAAGCACTGGTGTAATGAATCAATTTAGTTAAAAGATGACGCATATTTTTTGACTTAATACAGCTGTTATCAGCTACAGTTCAACTGTTTATAATATTGATAACATATTTCCATTTCTTTTCAATATCAGTACTAATATTAATATTAATTGCAGTATCACACTATTGACCAGAGTTCTGTTAATGACGTTGTTATCATTTTGTAGTGATATCCAATGAATGTCGTAATTGCCGATGCAATTACATTCTGACAGGCATTCGGAGTATTGTGTGAAATTGCGCAATTAACTTCTGTATACTAGGGAGGTAAATAAAACAATATTGATTTCATAATATGTAATGGGCGCAAAATGTTCGTAGATTCAGGGCTGGACCAGGCTTCATGGGTTACACCTAGAGTTGGGTTTCGGGAATTTCCCGACGGAAATTCTCGAGAAATTTTCGAGATTTTCCATCCCGAATCTCGAGAATTGAAGTTTTTAACATTTCGGGAAATCCCGGATCTCGAGAATTTTTCTCGGGATTCGGGATTTCTTTATTACCAAATATTAATTGAAAAAACGATTATCTATTCTATATGAAAAAAGTGGACAGAAAACACAAAACGTTCTAGGACTGGTCGGGCCATTTAACACAATTAAGATTCAAAATGAGCGCAATTTATGCAACATCAGGGAATTTTGTATCTCAAAAGCGTACGCGATTGACAGTCTGTGTTTTTTGAAATTCTATTTTAATAAGTAATGTTTAGAATTATTTTTGTTTTCCTACTTCTATTTTGTTCGTCTTCTTATATAAATAGTCTGTTTTTACACAGATTTTAGGATTTTTACAGGTTTTTCTTAATTTCCCGATTTCTCGAGAATTCTCAAGAATTCTTCTCTGGAAATCCCGAATCTCGAGATTGAGATTTTCTCGGGAAATACCCAACTCTAGTTACACCCCATGGGTCTCCGGTAGTTGGACCGCCTATATCGTAGTGTCATTTTCTTTACTCTGCAACTTTCTTCTCCATAATTTTAGAAATAAATCTTCCATCGATGAATAGAGCTCGAAGAATTTTGACAAATCGAAGACTGTCCTACATAGTACATTTTTCTTTTATGTTTTTATAACTCCAAATCGCTTAATTTTATTTTATAAGGTTAGGAAAACGCTTCAGACAATATTAAGATCCATTACTTATAATTTGTCGCAATTAAGTATGACGTCAATAGCATAGTGGTCTATGTGCATGGGCGCGAAACCTGAGTGATGGAGGTTCGATTCCTGCTGGGTATTTAAAAAAAAGATTTTTTCTATTGGTTATAATATATTTTCTCAGAAGTGTTTTTAAAATTATGTATGTTCAATAATTAGAATGTTAAATTCTTAAATCTTGCGAATTATTAGTTGAATAAAAAAATAGTTAATTAGGTACCTATTGTATTAGTTGATTATGATTAATATAAATTTGATGCAACTAGGTACTTAGTAAGTTGTAGTCGTTACGTATGTAGGTATGTGTACTGAAATTTGATGTTTTGTATTATTTTATAAGTTTACACAATCAAGTGGCATTTTTATACAATTAAATTTAATACACCTTATGTAATCGATACAATTTCCTACTATGCACTAAAATATCGGGCAGTATCGCGTTTCGTGGGTGGTTCAATTTTAATAGTTCTTTTAAAATTCAGTATTATTTGTTTTGTTTTATTTTAGTAAACATCATTATTGGGCACAAAACCTGGCTTGAAGAATGTTTGTTTCAAAAACATGATGTTATTAGTCTAAGCTAACCTATGTGATGGCGTTATTGGTTAAGAAATCTTCTTCCAGGAGGCATTACACTAAATTATAGCAATACTTAATCTGAAGGAAGAAAATATTGTATCTGGTATTGCAAACCTGGCTTAACAATAATTTCAGTATTGGTCGGTAAAGATCCATTAATCAACAAGAATTGTTTTTCAAATTATAATGGAATTAGTAGTGGAACTTCAAGTCTACCCCCCCCCCCCCATAAGCGCTGGAAGAACCCGAGGGGTGGGAGCATTGTTAGGCACGAGAACGGTAGGGTGTTGATACGCAAACCATCTACCTGTATCTGCGCATATTTTCTATACACTGGGCTGCTACCGGCGGCTATCGAATGTAGTTTATCATATGTATGTATTGACGCGGTTTATTGTTACAATAAGTTGACCGTCTTAACTGTCAAAAATTGCTCAGTTTTAACAGAACTTCTCTTGAATGCGTTAACTTTTAGAGCGAGATAGACAGTTTTGGCAGTTTAGACGGCTAACTTATTGTAACAAGTATAGTACTTCAATACATAAATATGATAAACTACCATCGATAGCCAATAATATCCGCCGATAGCAGATAAAATAGATGCGCTTACTGTCACTATATTTAGTAAATATAGAGCATAGTAACGAATTGATGGCACACTATTTTAGTATATATTTTTTTAGATTGGCGTAAAGAAAGGGCTGAAAAATATCGTAGAAATAAAAATATATTCCTTCATTTAGATTTATCGAAAATAAACTGAATCGTGCAGGCGATTTTCAAAAACAGTAAAAAATGTTCGTCAATAAAGCTGTTATACATAATAATAAATAAAACATAATTATGACATCATCGCATGGACAACGCATTCAATACAGTAGCTAGCAAGTAAATTCGCGAACAGCCACAGTCGCACATGTATAGGTAGACGTTACGAAATTTACATTATGCGATATCACGCATTGGGAATTTATAGCAATATCACCTTTATTGTAATGGCGTCAGAGCAGTGTTTCTATTGGCAATGTTCATTTGAGCGAACCCGTTCGAACCGAACCATTCGGCAGACCCGACAAAAAGCATCGGGAATTTATAGCAATATCACCTTTATTGTAATGGCGTTAGAACAGATTATGCCATTCGGCAGACCCGACAAAAAAGTGAGTGTCATTTTTCTTTCCACATGTTTCGTCCATATTAATGTAATTGCATCATCGTAGTTAAAAAAATAGACACTAGAAATTTTTCAAGAGGTTTGTAAATGGTTTATTTGAGGAACGTTGATTATCCTAGGGCAGTGGTCGGCAAACTCATTAGTCAACAGAGCCAAATATCAGCAGTACAACGATTGAGATTTCTTTTAAGAGCCAAATTTCTTAAATTTACTATATAGATAGGTACACTGTTAACGTGATATCATTCTTAATAATGATCGTATTTATTGATAAAAAATAAATTGTAAGTAAGGTATCCATAAAATTACATCATGACAATGACTGACAAACACTTAAAGGCCTTGCATCTCCTTGAAAAGTTTGGGTAAGTCAGGTTTGTTTGTTGTTGTTTTTAATTTTAGGCACCATTCTAGGTTCTCTTAAATAAGACGACTTCTCAATTTACTCTTGATAAAGTTCATGCTTGAAATAGATTGTTCGCATGAATATGTAGAACCATATGAGTCAGGAATACTATTCCAGGTAGGTATTAAAAATCATCATGTCTTCCTTCTCCATGTCTTTCAAAGCAGACTACTAAACTTGTGCTGTGAAACATGTTCATATTGTTTTTTCTCCAATATGTCTATATCAGCACAGAGATGTTCAAATTTAGAGCTCCATAATTCTTTATCCATAAGCTTTATCTATAATAGAGTTGATAATCTTAATCACTAGTTCCATAACTTTGCAAATGTCTGCGCACAAAGCTCTTCTTGATGAATGATGCGATGGTAATCAAGTATCTCGTGATTTTTTTTCTTTCAAAATAGCAACAACCACTTTTCTTACGCCGGTCATACTTAACGCCCGTCTGTTGAAATTGACGCAATTTTATCAAATGGAATATGATGTTTTTTTCCATATCGTCGATGTTTTGTAAAAAGGGCGAATCAACCATTTTGGCGAAATCGAGATTTTAATGAAAATACAATATGTACCCCACTAGCTTTGTTGTGTAAAAACGGCGAATTTTTATCTCTACACGAAAGCACTTTAAAACGATAATCAACTAAAATTAAATTAATTAAAATTACGAAATAAAAAGCAAATGTGACATATTAGGCCTTTTAAAATGTTATATAATAATACCTATTATAATGACAGTATTCTTTCTAAGCTTTATTATAAACTTGTTAGATATTTATAATCATCTACAGGTAAAAAACAAATAAATGTCAATAGTTAAAAATCCTCCTCCTGTAAAGTAGCATTTTGGTTAATTCGCCCTTTTTACAAAACAACGACGATTATACTCAATAATAGCATATCCTCTCCACGTGTTTGACATTTGAGTGGCAATAATCCTACAAGTAAATCGTACAAATCGTGAAACTTGTGCTGTATCATTTATGTCACAAGACTCGTTAACTGCTATTGATAAAGCTGAAACCAATTTAAGATCTTCGACTTGCTGGTTGGTTATATTCGAAGACATTTTGACTGTTCTATCTTTCACTGTTTTAGCCCGTACGTGGTCATTTGTGGCAGAGCCACACCCAAGGGGCCAAAGAGCCACATATGGCTCGCGAACCGCGGTTTGCCGACCACTGCCCTAGGGTACCATAATAATTCAGAAAAAATGCTTCTCGTGTTTCTTTTACCGTTAGAAAATTTGTCATAAATTTCGTATATTGTGTTATTATTATCATATTAATCTACCTCAGTCTCGTGTATAGACTAGGAAAGGGTAACCCTTTCATGTAGGAAAACCCCATTAAAGTAGTTATAACTTAAGAAAATCGCATTTAAAAACCTTTAATTAGAGGCACTTCAAAATGTACACTTTTTATAAAATTGCAGGTAATATTAACTAATTAATAAAATATTCATTCGAATAGCCGCAGGTTTTCACACCTGGTGTAGATTATGACTATCTGTCTATATGATTATTTTAGTTATCGTTTACCGGCATCCACCTGACAGGTTCTTTACAGCCAAATACATTAAATTTAATGCGTACATATAAAAGTAAAATGAATTTTATCTCCCCATGTTTTGAAATTTGTTTGTTTTCCCAGTCCGTTCAGTTTTGCGGCGCGGTCAGCTTGGCGCAGTTGTCTCGTTACTCAAATTTTACAACAATGTAAAACTCACTTTTATCGATAATAACAAAACACGCGATATATACCAGTTCACATATATATGCCGGTAACTAACATATTATTTACCTTCATGTGTGTTATAATGTAATTCAATGAATCTGTGAAATAAGCACGTGAGTGCGACGGAGAAAGTTTCCCAAAGTGCCAAAGCTACGAGTTGGAACAACACGGAATACATTGAAACTTAAGAGCGTACTTCAATGAAACGGCAAATAATTTTTAACAGTAGGTGCGACGAAATTTCTCACTAGTTGCCAATCAGAGACCGACAGTCGAGGTCTCTGCATGTCGATTTGTTTTGTCATGGCGTCAAATAAAAATATTCTTAAATCGTGTAAAGATGACTAAAAAACTTTACGTATGTACTTAAAAAAAGAAAACGTATCAATGAATATACTATTATTCTTAGTAATATAACAATAATCATAACATTAAATGGACGCATGTTGGATTTTTATGACAGATTATATTTCATTCGGCACGCGTCATTTGCACAATCCACGCATCGCCTAGCCACGATCTTTTTAGACTGGGCCTCAACTGAAGTCTAGCTTTAAGTGTGGAGTTCACTGCTGTGAAGCCACTGAATCTACGGTCGACTTATAATCTATGTTAAATATATTTTTTGCCTTAACATCGAATAATTATTATTAATAATGTGTAATAGACAATTTATAAATATGGTTAACTGTGATATATCAAAGTTTGGTGTTCGAACTAAGAAAGTTTCAGTAATTCTGTAGGTAATTCCAAAAAATTAATCGTAATATATTTTAAATTAATACAGTCGACTAAGTGTATTTGGTTGAAAATCCTAAGTAATTTAAGTTTTATACTTTCCATTTAACTAATTTTTTACGACCCGTGTTTTGCCTTAAGGCATCTTTAGGCACTATGCAGACCCTCTGATGACAAGTGTGAAGTTGGCACTGAATATAGTTACTTCTGGGAAAATTCTTTACTTAGGGGTACCTATTTAGCATATAAACCGCATGGAAATAAGGATATTAAGTGTCAGTTTTTCGTATTTTTTTAATAATGACTTAGGTAAGTATATTTGTGTTTTATTGTAAGAACCTTACATATAACGTTAAACTTAATAAATATTTCAAAAAAAGATAATATGTTACAGATTAGATAAAAAAATATTATAAATATTGACATTTGAAAATGCCGTTTCGGTCTTGTCACTAATCTTCATAGAAAAACTGAAACACCAGAATGACACCCGTCTATTTGCATAGTAAGCGTGCGTTTTTGATTAGGAAAACTCAGCAGCCCTCATAGTCCAGTGCGTAAGGCACTTGGCTTTCATCCGGAGGCTTCAGGTACGATTCCCGGTGAGGTCACATTATATTTATGTGATTTTCTTCAAATCTGGGTGTTTGAGATTGTTTCAATTTTATTATTAAATACCTACACTACCATTGATACTATCGACCGAAGGTACTTGATGGTATTTTCATTTAAATTATGATAGATTTAGATACACTAAACTGTTTCACTACGCTACTGTCATTGGGTGTCGTGGCCTCTTGCAATGGTAATAAGAATATACAAATAAGTATAGAGTATATATATATATATATAAATACAAAGGCCCCATAATATTTCATACTTAACATATTATGCAAACATCTTTGATCGGAAAAATTTTTCTTCAAACTTTATTTATGAATAAAATTTAATAATTTACACTAAATCGTAAGACAATTAATCGATGTCGCTTATTGTGTGCTAAAACTATTATTAATGCTTTCTACCATATTGATTTCTTTTTTTAAATTATGACGTACTTACTAAAACAATAATTGTGAATTCACAGAGAAATGATAAAAAAAAACTCCTGAAATATAATTTATTATTTCAGCCGCAGCCAATGCTCGTGGCGGTAAATATTCAAAGAATACTTATGCTTTGTTTACCATCGTAATAATAAATAATATTATGAAAGACGTGTGATCTGATGTACTATCATAATCGTCATTATGATTTTCGTTTGAAATTCGCGCTTTTTAGCAAAGCGCGCTGCAGCCAAGAGAAAGTGCTTTTGCTTTTAGAGCAACGTACCGCAAGGACGTGTTGTAATCTCGAGCCCCTTTCAATAAGTTAAACTTAATATATATATATTGGGTGGTTGAATGTGTAAATTATTATCGTTGAAATTAATGTGTTTGATCGAATCCGACCATAAATGAATTACCTACTTATAATAAATAACCTATCACTCCACCCTCTAGTTCAGCGGTGCCCAACCTTTTGGACCTCGCGGACCACTAAACTCAAAATCTTTAATCCTGCGGACCACTACTTACCACGTATTTTTCCACAATTTAAAAAATCCGATATGTCAATATAACGATAAAAGAATTATAATAAATAAACTTATTAACACAGATATTCATTACGAAAAATGTAAAAAAAAAAAATAATTTAAATTTCATTTTAGTAAAAAAGAACCAATACAATTATTAAATTAATTTGAAATTTACGTCGACATAGAGGTGCATAAAAGAATCATTTAATAAAACATTGAATATGGACTGACGACGTAATGCTAACATTGCAAAAAATATACTAAGTATAAGAATATATTATGTACCTACTGTAACTTTTTAATAAATACGAAAATTGCAAATATATTCAAATTACTCTGCGGACCAGCGGTTGGGGACCACTGCTCTAGTTCACTGTAAATTACTAGTAAGTCCCAGTGTGGTAATAATATGTAGGTATATTTTACATTGTACTGGAATCACTGTGTGAAACGGTGTTTATGTAAACATAAATTTTAAGTGATAATACACAGACGACAATTTATCTACAATGTAATAGATACTTCACTAAACACACGTAGTATTAACTAAATCATTGAAGTGTTTGTGTTAGATTTTTGTAATAGTGTTAAAAGTGATTGATAATAATGATAAACGTAGTTTGTGATAGGTACGTTATCACTGTTATCAGTATCTTATCACACAATGTAGTGAGGTGAACGATTATGGGTATAGTTAAGGCTATACCTCAGCTGAGGCATGGTCTAAAAAGATCGTGACTAGGCGATGCGCGGATTGTGCAAATGACGCGAACCGAACAAAATATAATTTGTCATAAAAAATCAACATGCGTCCTTTTTATGTTATGTTTATTATTATATTCGTAATAATAATAGTATATTCATTGACTTGTTTTCTTTTTCAAGTACATGCGGAACGTTTTTAAGTCATCTTTACACGATTTAAGAATATATTCATCCTACTCCACCACAAAAGAAATTGACGTGCGAACAGGACGACAATCCCTCTCCGAATGGCAACGCGGTCGACATTTCGTTCCACGTAGTAGTGTTGAAAATTATTTGCCGTTTCACTTATGTACGCTCTTATGAGCATACTTCAGTGAAACGGCAAATAATTTTCAACTATAGGTGCTTCGAAATTTCGGACTCGGTTGCAATCGAAGAGCGAAAGTAGAGCTGTGAACACGTCAATTTGTTTTGTGATGGCGACGGGAGAATTAATTCTTAAATCGTGTAAAGATGACGAAAAAATATTACCCATTTACTTGAGAAAGAGAACATGTCAATGAATCTATTATTATTATTACTAATAGAACAATAAACATAACATTAAATGGACGCATGTTGACTTTTTATGATAAATTGTGTTTTGTTCTGCACGCGTCGTTTGCACAATCTTCGCGTCGCTTAGTCACGATCGTTTTTGACCGTGCCCCAGCTGAAGTATAGCCATAAATTGGCAACATAAGAACGTATTTTTATTTGTATCTGGTCTTCAATAACAACGGCAGGGGTTCTGAACCTACTGGTCTCGAGCTAATGATTAAAATTAATAGATTGTTTGGCGAAATGGCTGGGTCGCGAAATATTTTCGACAACAGTAATAATAAACAATACATTACAAATGGCATGGGAAACACATGCTGGGTAGGCATAACTAGAGTTGGGTATTTCCCGAGAAAATCTTAATCTCGAGATTCGGGATTTCCAGAAAACAATATTCGAGAATTCTGTAGATATCAAGAAATTTAAAAAAAACCTGTAAAAATCATAAAATCAGTGTAAAACCGGGCAAATACCAGAAAATATATGATTTTTTTTTATTTATTAAAAAAAACAAACAAAATAGAAATAGGAAAACAAAAATAATTCAAAACACTACTTATTAAAATAGAATTTCAAAAAACACAGACTGTCAATCGCTGCGTCTGACAATCGCGTACGCTTTTGAGACACAAAATTCTCTGATGTTGCAAAAATTGTGTTAAATGCCCTGACCAGCCTTTGAACGTTTTATGTTTACTGTCCACTTTTTTCGTATAGAAAATCGTTTTTTTAATTAATATTTGATAATGAAGAAATCCCGAATCCCGAGAAAAGATTCTCGAGATCCGGGATTTCCCGAAATGTTAAAAATTACAATTTTCGAGATTCGGGGTGGAAAATCTCGAAAAATTCTCGAGAATACCTGTCGGGATATTCCCGAAACCCATCTCTAGACGTCATAATGCGGAAATTTATTTTTTCTTTTGACCATGTCCTAATAGAATTATATGGGCCTCCACAGAGTGGAAGTTTGTATTAACAGATTTTTGTTTTTACGAGAAATGGATGCTAGTCATTTGCTCAACATATTAGGTCCATACTCTGACTCCAAACACAGATTGAAAATCAATATGTCTATTTGCCTGCCCCAGGATTCAGCGACACAGCGAAGATTGCCCTGATGATGCTCGGCACGGTGATGGCACCCGTGGATAGCACAAGAAGAAGCAGACGACTACTTAAACCACATTAAAAATAATCTAAAATCGCCACGAAGTGGTATAAGACTATTCATTTACCTAATTAAACTCCATCTGGTGTAATTCTTTGATGTTGATCATGATATTTAAAAAGAAATCAGTTTCACGTCGTTTGGCTAGTACTTCAAAGTCTACTGACTTATTGTCCGCTGTTATCTCGACCTTTGTTATAAAACCCCTTCCACCACAGCATAAAAGTAACCCCTTTTCTTCCTGCCAAAAAGAAGCGAGGTCCAGTTTGAATTAATTATAATTAATGTGCGGCGCACTGACTCCTTCCGGATTAATTTAGGCGGTAATTTTGGTCAGACTTTTTGTGCGCATATTTACTAACTCAGAGCACTGTGAGTCGTTTTAAATTTTCTGTTAGGTAAATAATTCACCATTGTTACGGCGGGGTTACTTCGCCATAACAATTCATTCACGTTGCTAAAGTAGCATATTATTTAATATTTAATTTGTGCGTATATAACATCCATAAGTTAATTAAAAAAAAACACCTACCTACTATACATTTCATTGGCGAAGGGTGACTTTTGGAAAAAGTTAGGCTGTGGAAAACTGAGAAAAAGAGCACACTTGTCAGGTATACTTACGAGAAATAAGAGGATAATACGATATTATTACTAATAGAATTAGAAGGTAAATATAAAATAATTACAAGATAAAAAGAACTTTTTATATACGTTTTTAAATTTTCTGTTGAATCCAATGACGTTGTTGAATCATATAAACTTGACTTGACTAGCTTAAACGATCAAAAAAAAAAATGTATTTGATAGAAATAATACTGAAATGTCATTTTGACACTCATATTGATTTCCATAGTAACGCACGTATATATTAATAATTTAGTTGTTAGGACCCTAGCAACCAATAATAGTGGATTTGATTACGGATTTTTTTCCGAAATAACTTCATACAAAACAGAATTAACTAAAAATGAATTTAATTCTACTTAAAAATGGCTAAAAGTATTAAAAATGCATTGGCATCGTGTTCAGATATATTCTAAAAGTTTCAAATGTCTAGCTAGTCGGGAAGTTAGTTAAAAATCGATTGCAAGATTTGTACCGGACAAACAACCACTGGACAAACAAGAATACGAGCTAAGAAAAACGTGGTAAAATAAAATGTATGTCTCGTCTAATATAAATAAATATCATTATTTTACAACACTTTTAACACTTTTACCCACTGTGGCCCGTGAAAAATTAGAAAATGGATAAATAATTGGCCCTTCTTTCAAATACGTTGTGCACCACTGGCTTAAATCTAAAAATATAATACCTAGTTTTCTATTTTATTATTCAATTTTATCTTATTTTTGCTTTCAATGGCCATTTCTCCCATTTTTTTTTTAAATTCGTTTAAAATCGATTGCAAGATTTGTACTGGAAAAACAACCACCGGACAAACAAGAATACGAGCTAATAGAAACGTTGTGAAAAATAGGCATATGCAAGTCCATTATTATAGTGTATAATATTATTATTATTTCATCATAAAATTTTCCCCACTAGGGATAAGGTTACTAATGATTATACGCACGAACGGTATTTAACCATGGTTTCAGATAGGTACATCTAAAAATACACCTAACAACTTCTAAAACCTGTGAGCGACTGGCGAGAACATTTCGATACATTTAAAAATTAGGGAAGTATCTACCTACCTAACGCAAATATATTTCGCGAATCTGCACGTGTCATTGTTGATCGCCAAGGATGTTGAAGGGCAACGGAAGTAAACAAAAGTAAAGACATCGCATAACCCGAAAAATATGTATCTATCGTCCTGTTAAACCTTATTAAATGTTATTTAATACATTTTTTTTCCACTTTCAATACCGAATATATAGGTATTATATGATTTTTTTAAAACCGGTATTTTGGTATCGAAAAATCGCCAAGGCTGTTGAAGGGCAACGGAAGTAAACGAAAGTAAAGACATCGCATAACCCGACAAAAATGTATCTATCGTTCTGTTAAACCTTGTTAAATGTTATTTAATACATTTTATTTCCAGTTTCAATACCGAATATATAGGTATGTATGATTGTTTTAAAACCGTTATTTTGGTATCGAAAAATACTGGGATACCGGTATTGAAATACCGGTACTGCAATCCTTAGTACCTATTGAAAGGCTACGAGCATCGGTTGTTTATTAAATTGTGAATTTGTGGATAAATAATTAATGATATCAAAACAATATTCGCTAAAATGCGCGTGACTAATAAAACCACGTTATCGGAAACGTGTGCAGAATAAAATTGTTATTCATATTATAAATATATATTGCTTCTCAAACTAGAGATGTATCGTTACCTATTTATTGTATTTACATAGTATACTTTAAATAAAGATGGACAACACTATAATAGTGTTAAGGGATACTTTATCCCGTGGGAAATGGATGATGAAAGTGAACGATTCCCTGAAATACATTCTTTATGTACTTACTCTATATGTATGGTGTACCTGCCAGATATTTTGTTTGAAATTGCAACTTGTAGTCAGTGTGATGGCTTACATCCATTATGGCGGACACTTCGGTCATCAATTAGAAAAAAATAACCCTTACCCTTTTCATAGTAATGTTTTAATGAAAAATTTGTAGTAAGCCTCTTTGTTATTTTTTTTTATTGTCCAAGGTTTTTACAAATTTTACATTTTACATTCAGAAGAGTCTAAGGTACATAAGGTGTCTAGACACTGGAGTACCCAGCCACTCGACACTGCAGCGGCTATTGTAGCCACCTAAAAGTGTACCGGACACGCGTTGGCTCATTAGCTCTGGGGCGTTCATAAAAATAATACAAAGGCCCCTTTATTCGAATACAACGGCCTCCTATATTATATCGAGTGCGACACCGGTGTCCCGTCTGCCTGATGTCTGAGCCAAAGTTAGTCCCGTTTCACACGGGACACCTGTGTACTGGCGTGGTGAGATTTTGCATTTACATATAAATGAACGCGACACTCGTGTGTCCTTGTCTGAACGCGCCCATTCGGTTATGTGTCAGTGCGAAATCTCACAGGTGTCCAGTATGAAACGGGTCTTACATGTCCACGTTTTTGCGTTGTATACATTGTCTTTATATTTTTTTACGCCTCAGCGAGGAGTGAGGTGCCGGACGCGCCCATTCCTTTATGTGTGAATGTAGCAGCTCGACACACCGGTGTCTGCATACAGGTGGCCCATGTAAATAATATGCTTTTTGCTTTGTGTCTAAGGAATGGATGATGCGTCTGATTCCTCTCTCAAGATTAGCCAGTGCTTGTCACGATGCCAATGAATGGATAGATTAATCCACTGGAAAAAGGGTCTTTATTAAGTTGTTTAATTTCATTTAGAAAATATCGCAGGTGCTTAGATATACATACGTCGTTCTCATGATTGTACGTGATCTCAAAAATAGAAAAAATAAATTTGAAGAGAATAACAATTTAAGAAGATCGAAATAGGTTATTATTTACAAACAAACAAAAGCGAAAAATAACTCGAGTAGAAATTCAATTAGGTGCCTATTCAGACTGAGCAAAGGTGGCCTAATGAGTTTATACCTTTGTGTTATTTTCGAGCACAAATAAAATTGGACAAACATTTTTGTCAGAGGTTATTCTTCGAAAATAACATAGATTCGTTTCTTATAATCGTATTTTTATATACCTATATCCTACCTAGGTACCTAAAGACCTATCTTAATGTACATAAACTATTAATTAAAATAAATCAGAATGTCCTTCCTCTTTTGGTGCTGTCTTCTATCGAAGGTTGGCGACAAACTTCCAGTACGTTTCCCTATCTCCTCGAAAACCTTCAGTCTTCTCATCGTCCACGTCTTTAAGACGGTACTTCAGTGAAACGGAAAATACTTTTCAACTTTAGGTGCGACGAAATTTTGGACTCGCTGGCAATCGGAAAGCGAACGTCGAGCTGTGAACACGTCGATTTGTTTCGTGATGACGACAGGGGCATTAATTCTTAAATCGTGTAAAGATGACTAAAAACGTTACCCATTTACTTGAAAAAGAAGACATGTCAATGGATATATTATTATTGTTACTAATAGAACAATATACAGAACATTAAATGGACGCATGTTGGATTTTTATGACAGGTTATATTTCATTCGGCACGCGTCATTTGCACAATCCGCGCATCGCCTAGCCACGATCTTTTTAGACCATGCCTCAACTGAAGTATAGCCTTAACGTCCGGACTTCGACTAAGACAGAGTTATTTACATATTAAAAAAAAATGTTAAAATAGCTGTAAGATTGCGTAGTTTGTATAAGTTGACAATTCAAATTTAAAATGTATTTATTTACATAATATAGTGAACATTGCAAATTATAAATTTAAGACGTTCACAACATGGCATTTAAAAACAAAGACATGGTATTAAAGCAGTTTAAAAAAAAGAAATGAAATAGATGAAGTATTAGAAAAACAGTATACAGGGTAAATTAAATACATAGAAGTACACCGAATGAACTAAGTAGACCCTAATTTTAAGAATTTAATCGCCCATCTATGCATACTCATCCTCGCGTAGGTGGAATATGTCAACATCCGAAGCGATTTAGTTGAACAGAGTTATTACCCTCCCAATTGGCAGGTTAGTTTTGCACCTTGCGTTAGGACAGTGGTCGGCAAACCGCGGCTCGCGAGTCACATGCGGCTCTTTGGCCCCTTGAGTGCGGCTCTGTCACAAATGCCCTCTGCCCTATTTTACATGGTCACAAAAAAGAAGCAAAGTAAAACGGAAGACGAAAACCATGAATTTAAAGTTGAATGGACCGAGACTTTCTTCAAAACTTAAATGGTCTACCGACCGCTAGGTATGATTTATCGGGAAAAATTGGCGCATTCAAATTTAGAGAGACATTTTACAACTTAACACTCGTCATTTCGCACTAAATATCCTGTCGGTGATGCAAGGAAGAAAGCAGTTGAAGAAGTTTAGAAGAGTCAAGAAATATCAAGTTCTGTACTTAATTACTGATATCTTCTAATAATGTTAATACAGCAAGATTTGTGTGTAGTAAAGAGATTTCTAGAGAGGAAATCAAGAGTAAACTGAGAAGTCGTCTTATTGACGAAAACCTGGGATCGTGCTTAAAATTAAAAACAACAACACACAAACCTGACTTACCCAAGGAGATGCAAGACCATTATTCACATTGATTTAATTTTATGGATATCTTACGTACAATTTGATTTTTATCAATACTTGAGATCATTATTACGTATGCAATCAACTTTTATTCAGTGCGCCTGTAGTCTAATGAAGACTTAAAATTTTAACTAAAGTTTATTAAGTTGATAAAGAGAGCTACTTACATAATTTAAGTTTAAGAAATTTGGCCCTCAAAAGAAATCTCAATCGTTGTACTATTGATATTTGGCTCTGTTGACTAATGAGTTTGCCGACTACTGCCTTAGGAGAACAAACAACTGATGGTATAAAATAGTATATAATAGGAGATTATTTTTATCGATTATTAGGTAGGACTTTAATTTAAAAAAAACTAACCAACACCCAACAAAAACAAATAAGTATGACTGAAAAATTTCCAGTATTTTTGTCGGACCATATTATACCTACCTAAATTATAATGGTTTGGTTTAGGCAGGTTTTATTTGATTTTTAAAAACTAACCAGCACCATCTGTAAATTGTACATATACTTAGTTCAATGAAAACAAATACGTATTACTGACAATGTTTGGTGTGCACTATTTATGTCGGATCTAATAGCCTATCTCAACCCCTCAACACTACATTCCGGTGGCGAAGGGTGTCTTTTGGAAAGAGGTAGGCTGTGGAGTAACCACGCTTGTCAGATATATTTACGGGAAATAAGAAGATAATCCAATATTACTACTGATGAATAGGTAGGTACACTAAATCGATGACATTTCAAAAGCTCAAGTAGTTTGATAAAATTAGTTTATAAAAATAAACAATTAGTTTGATTTATGTATTTTCCTAAACATATTTGAAAATATCCGTTGTTGTGTATAATATGTTCCATAACAATTTATAATTTAACCCGTCAAACTAGACATTTTAAAATACTTATATATTTAAAACACAGACTTTGGTATAAATAACTGATAAATAAAAATCGCGAGATAAATTATTTTACACTTTTAACAACAATCAATATTTATATGTGATCGAATCCCATAGAAATTATTTTTTAAATTATCTTATTAATAATTATTTTGAATAAATGTGCCATAGCGGATGTAAGCGCTAACTAAACAACTTATGATTTCGGAATAAAAAGCCAGACAGCGATCGGCGCCACAAGACTGAAGTCATACAAAACAGATCTTGAAAAAGGATCTAAATAGTTCATAATATAGTTGACTCTAGACGGCGCTAGTTATGATTATATAGTTATAAATCTTACTAAATAAAAAAAACTTCTAAATCCTGACGATAGGTGACTCTCAATTCGCTTGGATTTTCCAGCGTATTTATTAATTTTAAATTAAATTATTTTACTTGAAGATCTATTTTTCTTAGAAGGTAGGCTTTAAATAACCGCCTACTATGGAGCCTTCACCACTGCTACATTCTATGATGATTATAACTATAACCATACAGTTTGATCCCACCCTTTAACGAATGCACAGTTCAAACGGTTATTTAATGGTAAATAACGTACAGTTAAAAATCCTTAATAATTATTTCTCTTTGATTTAAAAATATCTGTATTTTTTGTGAATATTTTTAGATTCGTATTGATCAATTAAATCACTTTAAAATATACATTGTTTATAATAGATAGCCCCTAGTGGATTGAGGTTTGCGGTGTTTCCAACATTCTACAGATTGACAATACTCAGTTTCATAATTTAATACGTCATTTACAATCGTGAGTTGTTTGTTGTTTCTTCATATTATTATAATGTACTATTATTGATCGTTTATTTATAAATATTGTACACTATAAGGCAGACGTGTGCAGTAATTATAAAATGTTTACAATACAATAAATCAATACATAATATTTTATTTATCATTAACAAATTTAAATATCTAGCGAATTTACGATACAAGAAATTAATACTCATTCAAGCTTGATGGCATTCTTGCTGCTTACAATATAGCGTGGTTCTTCAGTTCTGAAGAATCAGTATGGTGGCATCTCTATTGATGACATCGATTTGACAACTATTAATTTTTTAACAAGTAACTCTTCGGCTTTCGTGATACCCGTCGCAGGACGTATTGTTTCATAATGCTGTGTATCGTGCAATTAACCTATTTGATAGCACCATAACGTGAATGTATTACATATGTTTATAATTCTTTTTGTTAAGTATTTTATTTTAGCATTAACATAAGAACTTACTTTCTCTTCATCTTTCATATTTTATATCGGTTGTTATTAGTAATTATGTATAATAAGTATTTTTATTCATTTCATGACTATTAGAATTTTATATTGTTTATAATTTTGTATTGTTTTTTTTATTTTGTATTATGGCGTATTGGCCAATTGCTGTACTGCCACAATACTCTTTTCTAATAAAAACGTTCTTGTACGTGATATCTTAAAATTATTTTGGTTTGGTTTAGGCAGGGTTTAATTGATTTTTAAATAATAACCAACACCATATTATGTAAATTGTGGTCTTAGTTCAATAAAAACTAATACTTATGACTGACAAAGTTCAATGTGCATTATTTATGTCGTATCTTAACAGACTACCTCCACTCTTTGCCACTGATACATACTTAGTTAAAAATTGAACCCCCTAAAATTATGAGGCTCTGGAATACTGCCCCTCCTGCTCCACCCTCTGATATCACCTGGGTATTAAATGTACTGAATTGCTATGTACAGTTTTATTTTAAATAATGGGATGACACGTGTGTGCTTAATTGTTCAAACGGAAAACGTTTTTGCCGGATGGAAATCTCGCAGCTTGTTTGTTTTTGACAGCAGTGCATTTTAAATGCAGCGAAATTGATTGGTGCAATTATTCTCGCGTGACACTTGCAGCGCCGTATAACATAACTAATAATGACATTGCGGATTTACATTTTTTTATATTTCTTTTTTTATGAATATAATATAATGTAATATTATAGTTACCTAATGGAATTAATTATTATAGAAACGCTTGTCATAATTGTTGATAAATTATGAAATGGAAATCCTCTTAAAATATACATAAATAAATTAAAAAAAATAAATAAATTAAAAAAAAAACCAATAAATTAATTAAATAGTGGTGAAGACTCTATACAAAATGAATATTTAACGTTTAAATTTACGCGTAAAAACGAATTTTATAAAATTATAAACAAACCAACCATATATTTATTTTTTATTCGTTTATTATTATTCTATATTTACAATGCGAGGATCTAAGAGAGGTCACATTTAATTATTGAGTCTGTAATCATAACTATAATTTCTATGAAAATAATTTTCTATATAAAAACATATTCTTAGGTACTTACCTACCTATATAGAATCACCACATGTTATAAAGTTTGCTATACGAAACGTGTTTCGATCATTTGGTGAGCTTTATCAAGTATGACTACTGACATTTATAAAATCAATAGGTACTATCGATTGAGGGTACTAATTCTTATTGATTTAAGTTTTATACTACCTATTTCATTTGCGAATCGTGTTTCGCCCTTCAGCATTTTCAGGCTTTCACTTAGGTGCCTGAAGATGATGAAAGGCGAAACCAGGGTCACAAAAAACAACGAAACTGGAATACTTTCACACTATATTACATTTTGAGGATGTATATATTTAGATGATATTAATTAAGTATTTAATTATCTGTATAAATTTAGTATTTTATAGTTTTACGTCACTGTTGTTTAATTTAATAAAACGCAGTTTTTTTTGTAGTACTTATTCCACTTTTAATCAATAAATTAGGAGCAATTTCGTCCGCCTCAGAGGGACATTTTCAACGAAACCGGTCCTAGTTTATTGATAAAAAGTGGAATACGTACTACAAAAAAATGCGTTTTATTAAATTAAACAACAATACAACACAGTTCCACCATGAATTGACAGTTAATAAAATAAAAGAAATATTACGTCATTATCAGACAAATAGAATATGACGTGAATGACTAGAATTGAGAGGTTAATTTTGAACTGCTTGATTAAAAGGTTTAATATCGACTGATTAATATGATCTTCGAGTGACGAGTTATTAATAATTATCGTCTGAGTTCGTTAATTATACTCAACTTTATGTTGATAGATATTACTATAAAATAATCTTGTAAGAAACTTCAGTTAAGTATATACAATATTGATTACTGTCTAAGTAAATATGTATTACCTATTATTTTTTTAGTTATCATATCATAATCATTCGTCCAATAAGCAGTTTTTGCCACTGATATTTAGTATCAGTCATTTTTTTCCCATTATAATACCGATAGTCAAGAAGCTATTTCTGGTACAAATTCAGTTTGGTTCTAGTTTCAAGCAGTCAGCTAAAATATTGAAACACGTGTTGTGTGTCTAGACTTGTTCGTTGATAATAATGTGATATTACTGACACAAATTGTGTGTGAGATACTAATAATAATAAGTGTCTAAACTTATAAAATATGTTGTAGAAAAGTTTCGGTACAATAGTTCGGCTGGACTAAAAAAAACTTGCAATTAGTGTTGGATAATGCCTAGTCCAAACTAAGTAAGGTTTTCAATATCCGTATTTTAAAACCGGTATCCCAATATTTTATTCGGTATTGAAAATGAAAACAAATATTATATTAATTAATATAAATGGTTTAGTAGGACTACATTTTTTGTCGAGTTACACGATGTCTGATTGACTTCCGTTGCCCTTCGATGTCCTTGTTGACCAGCAATGACAAAATGCAGATTTTCGAAATCTAACAAAACAATGCATATCGTCGCTTAAGAAACAACACCGCGGAAGTCAATTAATTAAAATTTTCAGGGGAAACAAAAAACGTCTCAAAAATTGAAAATTGATACATTTTAACTTATTTTTTTTTTAATTAAGTTAAAAGGTATCAATTTTCAATTTTTTGAGACGTTTTTTGTTTCCCCTGAAAATTTTAATTAATTGACTTCCGCGGTGTTGTTTCTTAAGCGACGATATATAGATTATGCACAATGTAACAGAAAACGCAGTATATATAAATGTACTACCATATTACCTATTTAAAGTTATAATAAATTAAAAGTAATATTCCTAGTTTGTTCCTGATTATTTTCGAATGTCATTTTCACAGACGCTTATAGTACTATTCCATGCACAGAAATTGAGTTTTACAGCCTTTGCAATACGGGTGATATTCGGGAATCTATGATAACGGTTTTAACGCATTATACCTACCTACAAGGAAATATTATAAGATGATATTCGTAATAATATCTTCTTTTGTGGAACAGTTTTAAAATGACACTTGTATGGTTACTATACATCCAGTAAAATAACATCATTGATTTTAAATACTTTCCTAATTTTAATTCTATCCAAATTTTTCGCTATTCGCTTGCAGGTTTTAGAACTTGTCAGGTGTGTTCTAGGTGTATCAGATATTTATATATATATTGTTAGATACTTCTGTTTTTTTTCCATATATTGCACAAATACCGGTATTCAATAGGAAATTCAGAAATACCGGTATTGGAATTTTCATTTGGTATTGCAATCCCTAAAACTAACGTAGGTATTAGAGGTGAGTTGGAAATACTGTCACCAGTTTGTGTACTCAAGTATCGGATGAAACTACCCATACTCAGTACGTGTGGCCCAATAAACTTGTGATAATATCATCGCGAGTTTCGCTGGCTAGTTGGTAGACTTTCCATACTATTGACATTAAATGCGCGCGAGCGAGATAGCACTCGAATACAATTATATTTTAATTTATTAGTCTATCTATGCATGCGAATGACATCATCTTATGTATCAACAATAGGTCATAAATTTACTGGAGCAGCATATTATTCCCTCCGAAATGTGGCGAGGTGACTGAGGTGACGTAGTTTACAATAAAAAAATCATTGTTATTCATTTTATGTTAACAAGAATATTATAACATAACGTAAACACAACTCATAAATTTAAAATGTGTTATAATAAATTGAACATTTCGAAAAGCCCAGCTCAGTGTATTTTTAGCGATTCTATTGAAGCCGATATTTCAAATAATATGGAGTTAAGTTTTAGTACCAGTTTAGTATGAGACTAATGTATGTATTCCAAATACTAGTAAGTATTTTGGAACAAGTTTTGATAAGTATTACTAAGTAATACTAAGTATTTTTTTTATACTGGTAGTAAGTATTACTATTAAATTAAATGTGGTTTGGACAATTCACACCATATTTATTTATGGATGACCATTTGAGAATGAGATTAAATTTTTAATCGCATATTTTTCTTTGAAGTCGATTTACTCAACTTGGTTACCGACGTACTTGTATTCGTTCAATCCTCAGTATCTGGAAAATTATTATTCTCTTCTTCTTCTACGGCGCTACATCCCGGGGTGTGATTTGGCCTACTCCACAACCGCTCTCTACTCACTCCGGTCTCTCGCCACACTTCTCCAGTTACCGGGTCTTCCTATATGAAGCCAGTCCACTTCTACGGCTCAGCCCATCTCCTTCTTGGACGGCCTCTGGATCTCTTTCGTTGGGATAGCCACTTCGTCATGATCCTTGGCGCTCTAACTTCATGCATTTTTTTCACATGTCCCGCCCATCGTAGTCTTTGGGACTTACAGTATATTATGATTGTTTGCTGTTCAATCAGCTCTTCCAACTCGTGGTTCATTTTTATTCTGTAGTTCCCATTTTCCAACGTGGTTCCAAAGATTTTTCGTAGTATTTTGCGCTCGAAAATAGCTAATTTATTTTCCTCGTTTTGAGAGAAAATTATTATTATAAATAGATAAACGCTTTATATTTCTATCGATATATTTCAATGCCGCTTTTAAATTTAAAATAAATTGTTTCCAATGTTTTTCCGTTCGTTTTTGTTTTAATTCGGTTAAAGTCGTTATTTCGTTTTCATTTGTTTTTAAATCAGTTCAAATAATATGACGGAATAGGTTATGTTTTAACTGTCAGATTATAATGACAATAACATTTCTATTATAATATACGTTTCCCGTGTTTCACGTTGGGACTTAAGCTTTCGACCCAAAATACTTATTGGAATAATACTTCGTCATATATGTGAAAGAAGATGGCAGATGAGATAGTAACAACGTCATGTTTTCAAGTATTGTAAAACTATCTATACATGACGTACGGATCCATCACCATGTCATTCTATCATTATATTTGCGTCACCCATCCAAGTTCTTCATCAGTGTGTTGAGATTCGACAAGCGGCTGGCTGCAGTACTGAACGTTGATAATTGAAACATGTGGCGTTTCCGTCCTAGACCGCTGATAAATGTAAGTGTCAAATCATAATAAAGTAAAGTAATTTGATAACCTCAAATTAGTGTGGTAACCTAAAAAATATGATGGATAAATTTTAATATCTTTTGAGAAAGATTTTTAAAACTCAATTTGATAGTAAAGATAATATTTTGTTTTTTGGTTTACCTACTTGTGAAATTACATCGCTGATACACTATTATCGCAATCTGGTCGGACTATATTTTCCTATTCCGCATAGTTAATCGAAGAGCGAATAAGTTTTTCGATTGATGTTATAGTTACTCTGCGGCCTTGTCCAGATGGCGCGATTTGACTCGCGTGTAAAAACTCGCGCGCATTCCAGGTACATGTGACCTCTCTCATTGAACCGTCCACATGCACTCGTGGCGTATCGCGGCGAGACAAGCTCTTAGCGGCTGAGCACTAACTCTGTGTGCTGTATTTTTTATTTATAAGTTCGATCGGAATAGTAATGGTAAAATTACAAAATCATTATTAAAACACTACATAATATACATGCATTCGTAAATGAAGAGATTCTAAATAGTAGGTAGTTATTCCAGTACGAAAATAACGATAAGAAACTGCTATTAGTTTGGATTTAGTGAATGAATCAACATTTTCGTCGGTGAAGAAGTCAAAGTGACATGATTTTTGGTATTTTGAAGTCCTCCTGTCCAATGTTCCCTGTAAAGTGTGCGCGTGTGCGCGCGCACACCTACCAAATTGTGTCCGCACACTTCTCACACAAAAATATTGCAAAAGAAAGTTTCCTTTGTTAGATTTTAGTTTTGCTCGAATGCACGAAACCGTCACATGCACAATTGTTCGAAAATGTCAAAAATTTCAAAAAAGTAGGATGTGATATTTCAAATGCGATCATTAAGAAGAAATCCTGCGATAAATTTTAATTCGAATGGCTCTCTGAAATCGACGAAACAGAAATGCCATTTTCAATGCATTCGCAAAAACTAAGAATTGGTGATATATTTGTTTATTCGGAAACAGGTTGTGTCAAATGCATCGTATGCTCCTCAGCAAATAATATGCAAGGGGAATTCACGTCTGGAAAGAAGTGGATTGAATGGAGGTTGTATATTTTAACAGGCATTTAAGTCAAAAAGTACACCGGGATACAGCATCTGAAAGAAGCACTGAAATTTAAAAATTTGAAAATACGTGGGCTTTTGAAAATAATGACGGAAACACCTGAAGAACGAAAGAATAGGATCGATCAATGCACTATTGGCTATCAAAATAAATGCTTTTATGCTTTCTGTACAAGATACTCATAATCATGTATCTAAATACACAGATATTTTCCCGAAATCTGGCGAAGAAAAAAATATGCGAGTACGGATATATCTGTGCAAAAAATGCTAATTATGCACGTTAATTACTTACGAAATTATTAAATACCTTAAATTTTTTAAAACCTTTTAATGAATAATTGTATGTGTTCGTTGTGGGGGGGGGGGGGGGTGTAAATTTACTGCACTGGGTGACGGCCCGACTGCTCAGATGCATTGATGATCCGGACACACAATATAAACATTAGAGGGAACGTTGCTCCTGTCATATTCACACTTCGTCGTTTATTTGACCTTCGTGAAAAGAAATGTTGCTCGTCACTGCTTTAGTGACCGGTGTGTATTGTAATTTACCAACTTGTGCGTCAAGAAAATGTAATTAATTCCCAATTAGTACAACTGTGAAAATTTTAACATTCCACAGTTTTAAACGGTTGCCTGGAATTATGAATGCATTAACAATAATTGAGTGGCAGAGAAACATAGGAGATTTATATTGATTTATGTTAACTGTAGTAAGTAACAATTGTGTTTTTTAATGTATAGAATAAAACAAAAGGTACATAGGTACATTTGAAAAATAAATACAATCAGACATTAAAATTAAACAGATTTAAAAAAAAACGTTTACTTCGATAATATTTCATAACAGCGACATCTGGGAAATTCTAAATTTGAAATAAATACGTAATTACTTACATGAACATAGCGGTTTAAATTCAAACTAACAATGTATACTATGTAGGTGGGTGACAGATAAGAATAAAATAATGGCTCACATTTACATATTTCTTTAGTCTGGGTCGCTTTATGGTTTAATAGACAAAGATACATATATTAAATTAATTATATGACCCTTTTACTAGTAAAATCTTTAACATAAATAATAATAACTCTTAATAGAGGGAGCAAAAGAAATCAAATCGTAAATATGGCATCGTCATAGATACAGGCTTTTTTTCTTACATTGCATCAGATGCATAAGATGAAACGTCAAATGACACTATATTAATTTATCATACAAGTATAATATATCTATACTTAAATTCGCAAAAATAGATCCCCAAATTATGTTAATAATTGCAAACTTAAATAGAAAGTTTTTTTTCGATCAGTGATAATGAATAAAATGATCATATCATGGTCGTACAGGCAGAAGTCACTAACTCCAGTTTTGACGAATTTTAGATTTTAATGACATTATATAGAACAAGTAATGCTGCTTGATTGGCAGAAGTCACGATTTAAGATTATTGAACAAATAAAAAAATAAAAGTAATGAATAACTCAAAAAATAAAGATTTTACAACCATTTTAAGAACACAATAAACACAAAACATTGATTATCTCAGAACTGTGTATTTGGAGTTAGTGACTTCTCCCTGTACGCCCACGATATTGTAGGTAGAGGTTTGTAGATATTAACAGGTTTTGTTCTTACGAGAAATGGATGTCAGCCACTTGCTCAATCTATTAGGTCCATACTCTGACTAATACACAAATTGAAAAACAATATGTGTACTTGCCAGACCTAGAATTCGAACTTCGGACCCACGACGCTATAGGCCGACGCTTAAGCCGCGCGGCCGTCGTGTTTTCTTATGTTATAGTAGTTATTGTATGTGTTCATGAAAATATGTTGATTTATGTGGTTATATAATGATCATATGGCATTTACATATTATTTTGACAAAAGTCTATAATTAGATTTTGTTTGTTCAGACGTACCTAATTCAAAAAAATCTTTAATTACTATACCTACTTATAAAAATATGGTACATTGGCCCCTACGAGATGAGATTTTGTATATACCACGCTATTATCAGTCTAAATTATTTGTGATATCGTAAAACTTTGATTATGAATAATGATATAGTTGTTACGATTTTGATTAGACGTCATTGTTAAGACAAATTACATCTAAGTAAAAAGCAAACAGCGCCATAAAATCTATATCTGATAGGATCAAGTATAAAAATAGGTATTATTGTATACCTACCGTTGTCACAAATCACGTACCTGCGTTCTGCGTTGTGCAATGGCAACTGTTTGTGTTATTAATTCATTCCGATTGTGTTGCCAGTGGCGATATGTTTATTATTTGGCTATAAAGTGTGTGATTTAAGATCAATAGTGAGATATTTCCGTGCGAGCAAATAAATGCAATCTGACTGTGTTCTATTTCGTTAGCTGCATTGCGCATCAGCTGACTTTTGACGTTTGCCGCCATGTTGCAATTGAACGTTCGAGATTTGAAAATGCAAGAGGTAAGGAATTGAAATATTTTACTGACACACTTACTGTATTTTGTACAGAATGTCGCGTTATCTCGTTTCTTATCTATTATTTGTTTATTTTATTGTATATATTTTATGTTTTCCTCCGTATAACTTTGTCCATATTAAAAAGGCGAAATCCATAGAATGTCAACATTACGTTAAATCAAAAGCTATAGGTACTTACATACAACAAATCAGTCATTTTATTTTTAAAAGCAGAATATATCCATATATAGATAATCAAAATAATAAAATAAGTACGTGATGTTGGTAAAATTCGACGGATTGAAATAAAACAGTGGTTATATTGTAGCAGTGTTTCTCAAACTTTCGACATCTGTGTACCCCTTCTATTATTTTCGTAATACTGAGTACCCCTCGAAAAAATGCATATTCTTTAATAACAATCAAAATATTTTTATTTATTTCCAACAAAATAATAATAAAAGAAAAATAAAATAAATTAATAATATTTATATTATAAATAACATTAATTATAATCAACGAGAGAGATGGAATTGTTTATGTTGAGACGACAGATCATCATAATTTGGTCGCCTGGTTGTTAATTTTCATCTGAAATGTGGTTCCACATCCAAAAGCCTGTTCCTTTTTTTGACTTAATGTCTACAAATGCTGAAAAAGCAATTTCACATAGGGACATATGAAGTTGAAAAAGGCAAGATGTATTTCAGGACTTTCTCTGTTAAAACTGGATACACGTCATGTTGCATTTGCATCCAGAATGATAAAGTACACTCCTTATATTTATTTTTCAAGAATTCGTCTGACGATCATTTCAACAATTGCTCTTCTTCCCATAGAATGACGACGTAAGTGCGTAGGTATATGAAAATGGCATCGCATGTATCAAAACAGTGATACATGGCAACTTTGCTTTCTGCGGTCAAAATTGTATTTTTAAATTTCGAGTTTTCGAAAAATATTGAAATATATTTTAATTTATACCTTATGGTAATAGAATGAAAACATTTCTTTATTCATTTTTTTGGTTGGTGTTTACGTAAAATCGGTAGTCAATATATTTATCCGAAATTATATTTATGTACTATTTCTGTTTATAGTACGTAATTATTTGACAGCTATCAGTTTTTTTGGTGTTTTCCTAACAGCGCGCGTCACCCATTAGTCACGAGTTATACAAATATTGTCTAACCAGCGATTAAGCTGAATTGTTTTAAAAAAAAAGTTCCTACCACTATGCATACGCCTCTTAGAAACAAGTTAGCGCTGAATCCATGGAAACCATTGATCATTCTATTCGGGTATGGGCTATGCGGGCACGACCATCAATACGCTAAACACGTCGTCTGGTACTACCAGCTGATGGGATCCGACCAATGACATATTAAATGGACAACTCACTTCATACCGGCGCGCACGAGAAATTGTGCATGAAAGTCATTCACAGATATATAGGTAGATGTCACGTGACCATATGACGTATCCATTTCCATTATGCGATACAAGCTTCGAGAGTTTATAGAAATATAACCTTTATTGTAATGGCGTATTAGTGTCATGACTCATTGCGTTAGAAACAGATTCTCGGTTACTTACGACTTCTCGGAGATTAGACGCAAGTGAGCCCAGAGTAGATTTTTTTTACAATTTTTAACTAGGCACATTGGCATTTTGTAACACAATAATAACGGTGGAGTCGAAACCTGACAGTCAGAAATTTTGTATGGGCAGACCCAGCGGTGTCGCCAGACCGCTTGCAAGCAGAATGTTCATTTGAGCGTAGGATACCGATATTAAAATATGAATTTCGCCATCCGGCAGACCCGACACAAAGTGAGTGTCATTTTATTTTCTAGATGATTCGTCCATATTAATGTCATTGGATCCGACCGATCGGAGCTGTATGCCAGCGCCCGTCCACACTTGGGCCCAATTGGCCACGCCGACTTTGAGGCATTTAAAGTTTGCTGCGTCATATGGAGAACGGAATAATTCTGACCCCTCCTTAGATTCATCACTTTCAACTCCTGACTGGTCTTTTTCAGCAGAGTTTCAGTACACGGGTACAGAAGACACTTCATGTCACTTTTTTATTTTATAAACTCTTTCTTTACACACCAAGGTGCATGATTGCTACTTCAGTCCCGTGCAGCTTCATTTCGGAACAAGGGAGTGTCGCATTAAAATCTTTTAATTCTGACACGTTTATAGTGTATTTGAAGACGAGCGTGCACACATCGCGGCTGCATATTATATTCTATTCATTTATCATTATGTAAGCAAATACTTAATTATGTATTTTAATATTTCGATTCCGTAGTTTTCCACCAACTTTAAATGCTCAATAAATCATCTGTTATTATCACTTACCTGTTCACATTATAAAAAAAAAACTAGTAATATACCCACACTAGTTATATTTTCTATTTTCATTCGTTTACTGGTAAAGAACCTGATAGCTACTGACTGTAGCGCCATGTAATTAAATATAATTACCTGTTACTTACCTTTCGCGTAACAGTCGACTCTATTTTAGTATCCGCTAAATCCCTGACTTTGCTTCACTAATCCAAATGCAAATATTAATTATGTGATAAGCGGTGGTGTAGTATACACACTACATAATATATCAGAGTAATGAAACCTTTTTCATCTTGCATAATAACTGTTTGAGTAGTCAGTAGACAGTACTCATAGACACTAGCTAATGCAGACAGGTCACTTTCCAATAGTCATGGGAAATGAGTCACTTAAAATTTAACGTAAGTCTTCGACTCAATTACATTTCTTGTCTCGTTCTTACAGATTAGTTCATTCGATTCACGAAGAAGGAAAATTCTCATCGAAAGCATTCACGGAGAATGCTCTTACTTGCTTGGATGTTGTAATTGTCAAAAGTTCTTCTTGGGACAGAATGGCAATATACTGTTGTTGGACAAAATCCACCATTTTTTAATATTTTCGTTAATGTTGCCAAGGTCTTTGTGTGCCTGATAATCAGGGTTGCCAACATGGCGTTTATCTTGGCATTTTTGTATAGGCATCTTGCTAAATTCGCATCTGACATATAGCATTAAATTTAGTGTACCAGATAGCTTTAAACCTCTCATAAAATATACTTTCAATATTTCAAATATTTTTTTTTTACATACTGTGATCATTACAAATTATAAATTTAAGACGTTCACAACATGACATTTATAAATATAATAATAGTATTAAAACAGTATTAGGAAAAATAAATAAGTATATTATGTAGTATCACAAAAACTGTATAAAAAGTAAATTACACGAAATATAAAAAAAAATATGATGCAAGAAAGCACACCGTATGAGTTAAGTGGACCCTATTTTAAGATTTTATAAAACAACGCCCACCTGTACATACTCATCCTCACGTAGGTGGAATATATCAACATCCGAAGTGATTTGGTTGAATAGAGTAATTGCTCTCCCAATTAGCATCGCCAATGGCAGGATAGCTCTGCACCTTGGAAGAACAAACAACTGATGGTCCCGATTTCTAGGATAGTTATCAGGGACTCACAAGCCAATACCACTAAGAATACACCTTGTGTAAGTCGAAAAAAAATATTGTCTTATCCATTGTTGTGAACGACAGTTGCCAACACAACACTGCTGAAAGCGCACGCGAACTGCCGCTTCGACATAACTGTATTGTATATTACATAATATTGTAATTTTCGGTGCCATATTAATAATGTTGGCTAGGTGTATGAATGAATCTGCGTTAATGAGTTCAGTTAATCCTTCATGGATGGATGGTAGGTACTTCTTGTCATTTGAACTAGGGAATCCAATCCTGAGCCAAAATTTTAATCCCAGGATTTCGGAATTACAATTTGACGACCGGCATATTTTTCGATAGTTAATATAATAAAATTTTTATAAGTACATACTTATTATTACATATTACTATAATTTTGAATTCACGAAAAATGTAAAATACTATAATGTCACGCAAATATGCCAAAAATACATACTTTTGAAGAATTTGAGACGAAAAATGTTCCTGTACTATAGTTTTTTCAGAAATACCTACTATAATTTTTACCCTTTTGTACTATAATCAACATAGAAAAAGATGGCAACACTGACTGGGCTACACATTAAAAATTGCTATGTTCGTATTCATGGCCCCCACAAACGGGGGGGATGACAGGGCTCTGGCCTGGGGGCCTGGGGTTAGGTAGGGCCCGGTGTGATGGGTCGATCAGATTAACGTACATTAAAAATATACTCTAATAGTAAAAAAAGTCGCCTGCGGCGCTATTTCACTTCAGAAATACTAATATTCTAAAATATGTAGTAATACGATACAATTTTTGATTAATGTGTGTCGGTACTCGAACACTCCATAATTCAATTAGATACTTTCAAAAATACAAAGAATCGCTAAAATTACATTTAATACCCATGATTTTACCTCGACACCATTTGGAAAAGGTTTGTATAGCGTATCATCGCCTTTTACCGATATGTAGGGGGGCCTGCCAAAGATTCTAGCCTGGGGGCCCGTTTCAGAATGTGGGGGCCATCGTCGTATTCATAATATTATTACACGTTTTAGGTAAAGTCTATAATGACCTACCAATGGATTGAGATTCTCTGCTTGTTTTTATTATAACATGTGTATTATTTACACAACTACTTGCGAACTGTAAGGTCGTACACATTAAATATTTAGTTAAACATATTTTTGGCTCCATTCTATTTATACACATACCAGCAGTGACGTCCTGTGGGGGTAGGCAGATTGAGCGTCGCTTGGGGGCGGCAGTTACCCGAAGGGCGCCAAATCGAGGAAAATCATTATTTATAATATAAATAGCTACCTAAACTCAGTAATAACGGAAATATATTTCCATTAAAAAATCCAGCTCACTGGTTGGAAACAAAATGTATTAATTACTATAAAAGTTTTAACAGGATGTAATTTTTTTGTCGGGTTCGCGATGTCTTGTTTACTTCCGTTGTCCTTGGACGTCACGTGCTTGGTGAACAGCGATGACACGTGCAGATTTGCAAATAATATTTGAATTATAAGTAGGTAGATACTTACTATAGTTACTCGCGAGTTTTGCAAGTTGTTAGGCGTGTTTTTAAATGTACCTATCTGAAATTGTAGACTCACAATATTGTCTATTGAAGCAGACATGGCATTTAAATTAGATTTAGTGGTATAGTTAGTCTTGTTAGCAATGTATCCATACAACACATTTCTTAGATAATTGAGCCATGAAAGGATGATAAAAAGTACTGTAATTATAAAAAAATGTGGCGGCATTTTTGCCTGCCTAGGGGCGGCATTTTGTATAGGGACGTCACTGGATACCAGTTCACTAGGTTTTCTTTGTGCTGTGCGATAATTTACTGTCCCAACTTAGAGTATTACTGTTATCAGAAAATAAGGTGAGTAAAGATGACAGGTTTTCGCAAACAAAATGTCGACGGCACAAATAATACGCGACACTTAGCTCGTGAAAAATGTACAGCAATATGTTATGCTCCGGTCCAGAGGCGTGTGCGATAAACAGGCGTGTATTAGGCACAATATATTTTGACATAAATAATTATCGAATTTGACTTTTTTTTAAAAATGTAGAATACATCTGTGGCTGTCATCAGATTCCTGTAACCCAGCACCGCGATTTCCTAACTATCGACTCGTGTGTCACCAGACGACATGACGTAATTGTGACGTCAGCCAATACACGCTCGAGGCATGCCGCCCAATAC
The DNA here is from genome assembly GCF_057557595.1 of Rhyacophila brunnea. Taxonomy (NCBI): domain Eukaryota; kingdom Metazoa; phylum Arthropoda; class Insecta; order Trichoptera; family Rhyacophilidae; genus Rhyacophila; species Rhyacophila brunnea. The sequence continues at coordinate 7,123,563 of NW_028232816.1, read as the reverse complement.
ACAGTGCTCACCATAGATATTATTATGATGAAACACCTATTTGTGTATGGTGACAATGAATAACGCTACTATCTGAGTAGCGTTATTTTCTCGAATGCTATTATCACTCCGGTAGTACGTCACAATGATGTCATATGACGTCATGTCGACCGGGCGGCTTGGACTCGCAAGTTCTAACATAGGGCCCCAGATCTCAATTATAATATTCATTATCATCAGCCTGAATCTATCCACTGCTGGATGAAGGCCTCTCCAAGCTGATTCCACTTCTCTCGGTTGTTGCCACGTACTTCCGCAGAACTTTATCATTTCAACGATCCAGCTGCCTCTAGGTATACCTTGCGGACGTTATGTACCTATTAGATACCACCGGTAGACTAAATTTGTCCAACGAATATCCCTTCTTCGAGCTATGTGTCCAGCCCATTTCCATTTGAGGTTTTTTGCGAACTCTGTTACATCGCAGACCCTTGTCTGTCTTCTTATCCACTCATTACTGTTTTTGTCCTTTCGCGTTATGCCCACCATACACCTCTCCATACCTACCACGTTATGCATCTCTCTTTTACTTAGGGTCCATGTTTCACACGCATAATATGTGATTACGGAAAGCACACATGCTTGAATGTGGTTGAGCACTTTGCGCTTTAGGCTCAGTGGGAGGTCACTTTTGAAGACATTATTCAGGCGGCCAAAAGCATTCCAGCCTAGCTTTCCTCTGCGAACAACTTCATCAAATAAACATCCATTTATAGACACTTGTTGTCCCAGATAGATGTAGTTTTTCACCTGTTCTAGCTGAGTGCCATTGATGAGGAACATGACTCGTATTTGTTACATTTATTTTCAAGCCTACTCTGTTGCTTACTTCAGCGAGTTCCTGCATTCTGCTTTGGAGGTCTTCTGAGTCTTCCAAGAATATTAGTATTTATTAAATATAAATTTTTCACGTACAATCAGTCAGTACTTATATATAATATGATTTCGTAATGCTCTTAGATAGCGGATCTGCAATTTCATAACATTACGAATTAATATGATTTCATAATAATTTCAACATATTATTTCATAGTGCGCCGGTCAATAAATAGCAGGTCAGAAGCGATTGGACATCGCACCGAACTACCGTTATATTTATTATTAGGGCCCGGATTTGTATGCAACAAAAAATGGTTATATGCATGCACGTATGCAAGAAATATGCAGTTGAAAATTGTCATTTTTTGTGGGAAAAAATTGTAAATACCCACTTTACCCAATATTACTGACAAAAAATCGAATAACTAGTTAATAATTTTTCAACATAATACGATATCAGAACAAAAAACACAAACAAAGAATATAAAGTTAATCAATTACAATTTTCAAAATAGTTTTTTCACAAATACCTACAAATAATTGAATAATAAATGCAATGTAAACCAACTTAAAAAACAAAAACGACACACTATTCTCAAATACTATTTTCTGTTTTTTGCCAGAAAAAAAATTACATTATTTTTTCAATATTATGCTCTGGTATTAAATTTTTCCGCATAGGTAGCTGTCAGTATTTTGTTTATATGCGGAAAACTACCTCTCAACGTCCACTTGGGGAAACTTTAAATAATAGTGCCCGAGTTGACTTCACTTTTTTCACTGATAAATCCACAGCTCGGAGATGGCATTAAAAATGCAAGTGCATCTAAACTATCTTCCTTTCTAACTTAGTTATATTTCGATAAAATAATTAAAAAAAAACTAAAGTTATACATTCAAAAGCTCTAAAATATGCATTTATTTATGAAATATGCACTAATGTCTCAAATATGCTCTAACGTCTCAAATATGCATTTATATGCACAATAAAATTTTATTTTTGGATTCTGTGTCTTTCAAAACAGATTTCTGTGCAACTCTCATAGCTTTGCATACACCCTAACAAAACATGCACTAGCATATAAATCCGGGCCCTATTTATTATATTGCATTGATAGTACCCTTGTAGTTATTTTAAACAGTAAATAAATTCTCGTCTCCTTCATACGAACAACTACTACCGTCTTTCATCTGCAATACCTATCCTCCACCGAACCAGAATACGAGACGTCTTTGTTACATATACATACTTAATTATTTTCCTTGGTGCCCCCCTATAAAAAATACGGAAATATTCAATTTATTTTATTTTTGCAGATATTTAACGATATTTTGCCTTTAACTTTGAAAAAAAAATCGGTGCGTGTCCTTATGTACGTACGTTAGAAGCTATACTTCGTTTGCGTAACAAAACAAAAATAAAACTTGTGATAACCTAGATTCTTTGACTAACTCGTTATCTTGTAATTTCTCGTTGTTTTTATTTTCAAAGTAACAAACGTCACTGTTTAATCGTTTGTTTACGTAAGGAATTGCAAATGGCCGACAATAATAAATTTGTTGCCTAGGCAACGGAACAATTCTACTATCAAAATTGCGTTTGTATACAGCTGACTGATTCGTAGCTATTTTCATAATGTCGTAACGGTGTGCGCGCGCAGCTCTCAATTTCACTCTCGCCCCAAAAGAAGTAGGTATAACTTCAAAACTGAAAAAAAACAACAATTTTTTTTATAAGATTCTTATTTGAAGTAGATCGCCATGAAAATTAAGATAAAAAACACCCAACCTTTAAAAGTTTGGTTACCCTTGGCCTAGAATAAAAGTCCTGGTTCGCAGTACCGTCGAGTTTTTGTCTCACTACACTACTGGTGTGGTACGGCGGCCAAAAGAATAGCACACAAGTGAGAGAAAACAAATGGGTGAAAATAAATTCGAATTCTTCTAATGCGGACCTGAAAATGAGAAAATATCGCGAGCTTTAGTTATTATTATAATAGTAATTAATATACGAGTGTTTTCATATCAACGCTGCCTATTTACAGTGATTTAAGTGTTCTCGTTTGCGAGAAAATTCGCTCCAAGTTGGAGATTTTTCCTCTCAGTTTTCCTCGGATGTCGGGTTAATACGTGGATCCAGTGATTGAAAGTTTTCTTAGTATATTATTAAATAATAATGTTGGTTCATGTGCTGATGGTATTTGTATTTCCCGCAGGGAATTTGGTTAAAACATCTTAATAACTTCGTTTTGGAATTTTGCAATGCAGATATAAATAATTCTTTGGTGTGTTCTTTGTTCGAATAGCTTTGAAGATCTCTGTGGAGTTTCTCTAACTAACGATTTAAATATCACCAATTTTATAAGCTTATGTGATAAATTTTGTCTTACGAAAACATTAAATACATATTTAATACGTCCTTAGGGGCGTATGCATAGTTAAAGTTATTTCGAATTACCTAGTCATTTTTGTCGAGTGATTAGCGATTAGCCTTACAGCGCCTGTACACTTATATGGATTTACTCGCACCAATAGTGTGTAATGTGTATTTTAAACCATCGCGATACTAACTGTTTACACGTAAAAGTGCTGACTGTCTCTCCAATCTCATTCTTCAAGTGTAAGCAAGACGCGATGTTGTCATTTTATGGTACCATTTGACAGGTCGTGAATATCGGTAAACCTCAAAATGAATTTTTGTCGGGTGATTAGCGGTTAGTCTTATAGTGCCTGTACGCGTGTATGGATTTACTTGCACCAATAGTGTGTATTTTAAACTATCGCGGTAATAAAAGTGCTGACTGTCTCTTTAATCTCATTCTTCAAGTATAAGCGAAATGCAATGTTGTCATTTTATAGTGCTATTTGACGGGTCGTGAAAATCGGTTAACCTCAAAATGAGTCTCTGCAGGTTCGCGACTATCGTACCAACTGTCGCGTGAAAATTCAGAAGCTTCCGAACTTTTTTAATTCATGCATGCAATCTTGAAAATTGCACGATAATACATGTTTATACGTGCATTTTCTTGTTATGTCTGCGATAATACGTACTGTCGGTAGTAAATCTATGTAAGTGTAAACAAGGTAAACCTGCGTAGACAGATGTGTGCGTGTTACAGATATCCTGCAAATTTGACAAATCGTTACCTCACTTTGAAAAGGTTCTAACTGACATTTTGGCCTAAAATGACTTTTTGATGTGAAATAGTTCCATTAGCCATATTCTATCATATACGTTCATTTCAGAGCCATCTATTGTCAAACATGGGAATTAGCAGTATGCCGGAGTTCTATCTACATGTCTTTTTATATTGAAAATTTGACTTTTCCAAATTTCAAACGCTCATAGCTCAAAACATGGTCAAGTGCAATTAGAACCTTTTCAAAGTAAGGTAACGAAATGTCATATTTTAACCATAAATTAAATAGATACTTTATAATTAACTATTTCTTTTATTCAACGAATAATTCACAGGATTCAAGAATGTACCATTCTAATTATTGAACATGCATATAACAAAACATACAACAAAAATAAACAAAAACCGATCGCCAATAGTAGCTTGATTTGTAAGAACGCTAATGAGCAGGTATTATTAAAAGGCCAATAGTTAAAGTTTGTCGTCATTAGTATGTCACCTCGTAGCATAGTGGATAATGCGTGGATTGGGGCGTAAACCCTGGAGATGCAAGTTCGATTCCTGCCGGGTGTCTTACTTTTTTCAAAAAGATTTTTTCAATTGGTTATAGGTAATATATTTTCTCAAAAGTGTTTTTTAAAATTGTGTATGTTAGATACTTTTTATACCATTTACTTTATTTCCTACAATGCAAAACAGTTTTGAGTACTGATTATCTATGCAAACATGAAAGAATAACGGTGATAAACATTTTTTATTATATTATGTGACTGCGTGATAGTGTCTGTTTCGTGCGTCGTTAACAAGGTGCTACCATATGAATATAATATATTTAATTATCTACATAATGCAAACAAGGTTAATAATACCTGAAGATACTGTACACTGTATCAGCGATGCATACATTTATAATATAATTATCCACTGATAAAATAATGCCATGTACGATTCTAAGAGGAGCATAATATGGCCCTCTATAACGAGAAGGTTGTATTAGAAGTCTTTTTGCGAGGAATAATTATTATTGTTAGTCGATTGCCCAGGCCATTGGGTTTTCCACTAGTGACTAGATCAAAAATAGATTGATAAACAGTATGAAAAGCCACGGGTTCGAACCTGCTACATACGGCTTTGTACTTTAACGTAAAGCATACTATGAATAGAGATGGGTATTTCCCGAGAAAATCTCAATCTCGAGATTCGGGATTTCCCGAAATGATGAAATTTTGAATTCTCGAGATTCGGGATTTCCAGAAAAGAATTCTCGAGATATCGGGAAAACTGTAAAAATCCTAAAATCAGTGTAAAAACAGACAAATTCTAAAAAAATATGATTTTTTTTTATTTATATAAGAAGACAAACAAAATAGAAGTAGGAAAACAAAAATAATTCAAAACATTACTTATTAAAATTGAATTTCAAAAAAACACAGACTGTCAACCGCTGCGTCTGACAATCGCGTACGCTTTTGAGACACAAAATTCCCTGATGTTTCAAAAATTGCGCTTATTTTGAGTTGACGTTGGCTTAATTGTGTTAAATGCCCCGATCAGTTTTTTGAACGTTTTGTGTTTCTGTCCACTTTTTTCATATAAGAAATCGTTTTTTCAATTAATATTTGATGATAAGAAATTCCGAATCCCGAGAAAAAATTCTCGTGATCCGGGGTTTCCCGAAATGTTAAAAATTAAAATTCTCGAGATTCGGAATGGAAAATCTCGAAAATTTCTCGAGAATTCCTGAAACCCAACACTAACTATGAATATGTACTATAGATATTGTAAAAATGTGCAGTTATATTTTTAGTATTCTTTGCTTCACTGGCATTACTGTAGAATAATATATATTATATTTATATAGGATGGATTATGTTTATTTCGATCGGTGATAAAATAATACATTATTTGGATAAAAAAATATTTTTAGGGAATGTAATAAACAATCATTAGGTATACGTATTATTCATTTAACATCAATCTATATAAGTACGTAATTAATTATAAATTCGATTTTACCGTTTAGCTAATGAATAACATTATTATAACCTGCATGCAATACAAATGCTTTGCATTTTAAACTACCCACCTACCCGCTCCCCGTGCATATGACTCCCTAATGCGAAAGAGGTGTTTCATATCTATCCGCTTATTAAATTCCATGTATAATTTAATTACCTATTTTTTATGTAGGCATATTATGTAGATAACGTTTATTTACACTATATAATCATTGCATATTACAACGTTTTTCTTAGCTCGTATTCTTATTTGACCGGTGGTTCTTTGTCCGGTACAAATCTTGCAATCGATTTTTAACTAACTTCTCGACTAGCTAGACATTTGAAACTTTTAGAATATATCAGAACACGATGCCAATGCATTTTTTAATACTTTTAGCCATCTTTAAGTGGAATTGAATTCATTTTCAGTTAATTCTGTTTTTTATGAAGAGTTATTTCGACACCATTATTGGTTGCTAGGGGTCGGGGGTCCTAGAGCGGCATGCACAATCTAAGATTTCGATCCTAAGGATAAGTCGCCGAAAAGCATGACTTAATTACTTATAGATAATTCTGAGTATAGAGTTAAGGAATCTTAATCATAGACTACTTTTGTTATGAACACGCCCCCTTCTGTATTACCATTTACCACTGACAGCTGCTGTCAAAATAAATTCGCATGTCTATAAAACAGTCCATACACTTAAATTCATTTAACAATGTATCTCAATATGGATATTGATAGTGTTAATTCGTTTTGGCATGTACTTGCAGAATATTATTTTACTTTTATACGCCAGCTCGCAGAAATACAAGATGCCAGGTGATAGAATGACACTTGACGCTAGTGTTACCATGTTAAAAAAATATCTTGCGGTGCCTGTGGAATCACGTATAATGACTTATAACGGAAACGTAAGAGTATTATAATTAAATATAAATATGTATTTGTAGTTATTGCATTTATAAAATGCAGTTGTCATATTTTTGTCATCGTTTAACAATTATAAAATAATTAAAATTTATAAAAGCAAAGAGAAATTTTAAATATGGTATTATTTTCAATAGAAATGATCTTAACTAAAGACAAGGTTTCTGCATAGTGTTTTCTGCTAATGAAATTTTAGTTATGACAAATGTTTCTGCATTCCGCTCCTAGCAACTAAATTATTAATATATACCTGCGTTACTATGGAAATCAATATGACATGTCAAAATGACATTTCGGTATTATTTCTATCAAGTATATTTTTTTTGTTCGTTTAAGCTACACAAGTCGTTTATATGATTCAACAGAAAATTTAAAAACGTTGTATATAAAAAGTTCTTTTTATCTTGTAATTATTTTAATAATATTTTTAATTTATGTGTATTAATGACATATTATAATATTTCATTTGGGTAGGTACCATCTTTGTACATTAACTCAGGGGTTTTTAACGTTAGATACTGTTTACCTGTTGGATAAGTGGTAAAATGTACACTTATGAAGTCACGGGTCGCAGATTTGAATCGCACCTTTGGCATAGTCACATTTTGTTTGGATCCAGAGCATTCACCGTATCGTATCCGGAAATTTGTACTTAAACAGTTCACCGCTGGACACTTATTCGTGCGCCGCAGTAAGTAGGTGAAACATGAGTTCGTGTAACATTTAATCAAATGACGAGTTCTTCGTTGAACATTTCACCGTGCATTATATTTGTACGTATGCTACAACATGTGGCGAATTTTATGAGATGTCTTTACTAGGTTAGGTTAGATTAGGTTAGGGTTAATCTAATTAGAACAGTACTATTGCAAACTATCGCCGCATTTTGTAAGATACGTACAAATGTATTCCACTGTGAAATCTTCAACGAAGAACTTGTCATTTGATAAAACGTTATACGACCCCATGTTTCACGTACTGCGGCGCACGAATAAGTGTCCCACGATGAACTGCATACGTCCAACTTACATGTAACCTCACTGTATAGTGTAAAAAAGTGGCTGACATATATTTCTCATAAGAAAGAGAAGAGGCAATGAAAAATTGATTTCAATAAGAATTATTCCAAATCTTCGTTTTTTGGATCTTGTATTTGCTAATGTTTTTTTGTACATACGATTGAAGAAAACCTATACAAAAATACACGCTTTTTGAAAGTCTCACAGACACATCGTTCGATATCCCCGCTAGTGCTCTTTCAACCTATTTTATATTATATTGATGGCAGTAGTAATTTTTTTACTTGTTTGCATAATTGCATTCTATACTTCTCGATCGCTAGATAAATACAACACATAAGTTAATGGTGTTGCCTTTTGGCAACTAATTCATTTTATTTTGTGCGAATGGTTCACTGCTGACCTACTAATTACTAATTAATTACCACATTTAAATATCATATTAATTATAGCTAATGGTCAACTAATGCAAACGCGCCAGTCGCGTTGTCAGCACTAAATGAGTTAAGTAACTTACATTTATCTGTAGTTTATTGAGTGTGCCTACAAAGTAGCTCCATTTTACTACGTTTTTATTAGCTCGTATTCTTGTTTGTCCAGTACAAATTTTTTCTTGTTTGTCCAAGATTTGTATTGGACGATTGAAGATTTTTAACTAACTTACCGACTAGCTAGACATTTGAAACTTTTAGAATATATCATAAAACGACGACAATGCATTCTTTTAATTACTTTTAGCAATTTTTAAGCAGAATTAAATTCATTTTCAGTTAATTCCGTTTTGTATGGAAAGTTATTATTGTTGGTTGCTAAGGGGTCCTAGCAACTAAATTATTAATATATATGTGCGTTACTATGGAAATCAATATGAAATGTCAAAATGACATTTCAGTATTATGTATTTATTCAGTATGTCTATCAAGTACAATAAAAAGTTTTATTAATACATAGAATTTTCAATATATATATATATGATTCAACAGACAATTTAAAAACGTTGTAAGTATATTAAAAGTTCTTTTTATCTTGTAATTATTTTTATTCACATGTGGTAGGTACTGTTGCTAATAATATAAAATATAAATCGAAATTAACAGTGACACATATAAATCAAACCTATATCTATTTTGTAAGCATGCTGCACGTTTAAGTACGTAAGTTTTTTTAATAAAATTTCATTCACACAAAAATTGTAATGAATATTATTATAGTTTGTTGCCAAAATTAAACACCACTTGAGAGTCATTGCGACTTACATTTGCATAGTTACAGAGTGTGCTTAGATACTTGTATATTTTTATTACAATAACATTTTAATACACCCTATATCTGTGTTACTGCATACACGAGGCGTATTTCCATTAAGGGTATAAGTATATGTATACATATTGTTGTATGTTTTCAAACTATACCTACAGTATATATTTTCAAACCATAGTGTTTTAAATATAATGAAAATTCCCTGCGGGCATATTTCTAATTTAAATAATATTAAAGTGAACCATTTTCCACTACAATAATATATTATTGTATTATTTAAAGCTTGTTGTTTTTAAATAAACATTGTGTGTAGTGAAATATTATCATGTGTCAGTGACAATATCAATTTTAAATTGTTTGTTTCTAACACATTCTCATTTTGATTTATTTATAATAGTGCATAGTGTGAAATTTCTTCGTTGGAGGCCAAAGAAGTTCAAAATATTTATTTTTGAATGTTATTTTATCGATATTTTGCTGCGGTCGTAAGTACCTACTTATTTTATCATATAAATATATAATTTTGAACATACATAACTTGAAAACATTTTTAGATATATACCTACTAGACAAAATCAATTTTAGTAATTAAGGCAATTAATGATTACTTGTTTTAAAACAAAAAAGTCCGATAGTCAAATATAACGCAATTCGATAAAGATTTAATGTAGGACCTACTAGTTTAAATTATCGTAATAAATAAGTAAATTAATTGGTTCCCGTAATTAATTGAGGCCCGTAGCTTAATTGGTTGAAGCATATTGGCGCGATACCAGTGGATATACGGGTTCAAATCCCGTCGGGCGTCATATTTTTTTCAAATGACATTTTTTCTAATGGGTAGATTGAACGTTGCATTTAAACATTCTAAATAAAAATTATAGGGTCGAGGGAAGATGATTGATGTCATATATGGACAAATTAATGGAGTCCAAATTAAATTAGATATAATATGCCTGATACTTTTATATCTGTTTAAAACTACCAATCTCGTTGTTGACCATTTTTCTTTCATCAAAGAATTTTTTCTATATTGGATCATGTCCATTCAAGCAGTGAACACGTCAATGTGTTGCGTGATGGCGACGGGGGTATTAATTCTTAAATCGTGTAAAGATGACTAAAAAACGTTACCCATTTTCTTGAAAAAGAAAACATGTCAATGAATATATTATTTTTGTTACTAATAGTACGAGTACAATAAACAGAACATTAAATGGACGCATGTTGAATTTTTATGAAAAAATATATTTTGTTCGGCTCGCGTCATTTGCACAATCTTTTTTTATTTTTTTATCAATTTTTAGACCATGCCTCAACTGAGGCATAGCCTTTAGAGACTTGTACCTAATAACAAACATTGCGTTTTATATATTATACATATTCTGTATTTAAGATCAGATTCACTCAATTAGGAGTGAGTGGAGAGCGGTTGTGGAGGAGGCCAAATCCCTCCACGGGATGTAGCGCCGTGGAAGAGAAGAGAAGACATATTCTATATATATATATTTTTTTTAGGATTATTAATAACCATGTCCTTGCTTTTTCGTACAAGGTGGTTGTTAGTAATTTTGAACAATCACAAACACCCAGGCTTTGAGACAAACACATAAATATTGTGTGTCCTGACCGGGAATCGAACCCAGGAACTCTCGGGTGGAAAGCAAGCGCCTTACGCACTGCACCACGAGAGCCGCTATAATGTATTATTGAATATTATTAATAATTATTGTATATTAATTGTTTAACTAATAACTTTTAACTAAAGACTGATATCACAGATATATCTCACTAGTTAACTCCATTAATTCCCAATACGTTACCATTCTTCCCAGAGTGGACGATTTTACACCTCTTGAGTGTATTATTTTTATTGTTTATAATTACCTATGATCTATTATTAGGTTTTGACGATTTATTATACACTTATCGAGTGTATTATTATTGATAAGGTAGGGGATTTCTTACAAACACTTCAACTATTCATAATTTGTTTGTTATATTTTTTTTTATTGTGACCGTTGACTTGATTGGTAGGTAGGTGATGGAGTTTTTACCTACCTTATTGTATTGATTTGTTATATAAGTTAGAGTAAATAGTATTCGTTGACAGTGTTTATTTGCCTTTTGGTGAGTGTACACAGTGCCTGAGGATGCCGAAAGACGAAAACCGGGTAGCAAAAAACGAGTCAAATGGAAGACGTAGTACAAAACATAAATCTATTAAAAATTAAATTCAAATTCCATCAAGTATCTTCGGTCGATAGTATTAATATTATTCAGTATTTAATTTTGGGAGATGTATAGTGGAGATGAGCTGGACACATAGCTCGAAGAAGAGACAATCGTTGGACAAATCTAGTCATCCAGTGGTATCCAAGAAGTACAAAACGTCCGCAAAGTAGACCTAGAGGCCGCTGGATCGATGAAATGATAAAGTTCTGCGGAAGTACGTGGCAACGCAATGCACAGGACCAAGATAAGTGGAATCAGCTTAAAGAGGCCTTCATCCAGCAGTGGATAGATTCAGGCTGATGATGATGATGATTCAATTTTAAAAACTGTGTTAATAATTCTTGACTGATTTCATGGAAGGGTGAAAGGCTGAAAAAGTTTGAGAAACTCTGATTTATACTTAAGTATTATTAATGAAACAAATTATGAAAATTGTGTGAGAAGATTGATCTTGAAAATTAATTTGCCAATTAAATAAAATAATATTAAGTAACAAAATAAATTGAAATTTTCCACCATGTATACCTAGTGGCATAAATCACATTATTATTTTTAGATATTTTCTTATCTCTTCTCCCATGCCGAGGAGCAAATAATAAAATTTTCCGTCGAATGTCGGAGCGCAAGATTAACTACCCGACCAGCCCGCGAATTACCCTAATTTAGTATAATGTGGAGCAGTCGCCCTCAAACTTTATCGCTTCACACCCCTCTGTTATTGTGTTTGCGGAAAATATTAATTTTGATCGAGTGGATTCGGTGACGCGGGGTAATAATGACGTGATGAGAAAGAAATCATTTCCAAAATATGATAATAGTCTATTGATACGCTCGTTTTCTTCAACATAGTATGAAATTGTCATTTGTATCGCTAGATTTCTAAATCAGCCAAGTCCATAATAGATGAATAGGAGAAAAACAGCTTTTTGTTTTCTCAAATACACAGTCACAAGAGTGAAAGTTTATATTGTTTCGAGTATAGAATATTTAAAATTAATAAATTCCGCATTTTGATAATGCAGAAATGTTAGAAAGTAGTAGTTCTTCAGCAATTCACAAAAAAGTCAAAAATACCTAAAGGTGGACTTAGCTGATTTTTAAATGTAGCGACACATTTCAGAGGTTTTTGTTTTTCTATTTCAATACAAATACTTTCATGTCACGAATTCAAATAGTGTCAGCAAAAAAGCAATTAGTTTACTTAGCACATTACCCCGTTTACTCGTGCATGGATTTACTGTTGATATAATATCATGGCCCCCACATAGGGGATGCTAACAGGATTCTGGCCTGGGGGCCCGAGCTCAGGAGGGGCCCGGCGAGGCAAGTCGACCAGATACGTGAGATAAACACACATCACAAATTTGCTTTGGTCGGTAATGTTATTATTTCAAATTATGTGGTTGTACGATACAATTTTTAATTGTGTATCGATACTCGACAAGCCCATAATTCAAATGGATGTATTAAAATTAATTAACATATAAAAAACACAAAATTTACACATTAATTGTACCGCGTACATCATTTGGAAAACGCTACTGTAGAGAACACTGCCTTTATCCTTAGCAATAGGTAAAGGGGCCCGCCAAAGATCCTAGCCTGGGGGCCCGCTTCAGGATGTGGGGGCCATGCATAATTTTATGGTGCATGTCGCTGACTATCACGTGTCGCTACGGGAAAGTGTGTAATGTCGTTTGTCTTGGTGCTTAAAATGTTACCAGACTGATGCTCCCATCCCGTAGCAAATTTTGAACCATTAAAATAAACTAACATTGTCAGTTGGCTAAATTTGCCGGAGTCACCAGAACAACAATGAGATCACGTTGAACTGCAATGCATCGACACGTGCATGACTCAATGGACGTTTTTATCATCTTCTACATGCCTACACTTTTCGACTGTCGTCAAGTTTTTTTGTTTTTAACGATTTGCACTATGTATATTCTATAAGAAATAAAAATGATTTCAAGTTATACACATTTATATTTTTATAATGATCGATGTTTTTTTAAAATAAATATAAAAAATATTAAAACTATGAATTAGTCAAAAATTTCTTTAGCGATTCTTAGAAAAACTAAATTTTAATAATAATGTAATAATAAGATGGGGTCCGATTCAACAAATTCACATTTTGACTTGAAATAAAAAATATTTTTCTTTTAAATGTTTTTAGATGCATTTGTAAATTATCAAAAAAATGTCTCAAATTGCATGCTTCGTATTTTTCCGCTAGGTGCCCCTAGTAGGTAGAGGTATCGCCTTAATGTGAAATCGAATTTACGTAGTGATTGACGGACGAATTCTGCCAACTCGGAGAGTAAAATATAAAACATGCTTGAAATCCAATGAGCCTGGTCTGTGTATTTAAAAGTTCGCAGATCTTCACGCGCAAAAAAAGCTCGAATATTGTAAAACGTGCGTGTCAATGGAGCACAGGCATTACAATGGCGCGTTGCAAAGGTTGACAGCCGTTGCCGGGAGACGTAAATAATAAAATCAGCTGTTTTCCGTCTCTCGATGAAGGCCGACCCGCCGATTTATCATTTTGAGGTCGCCGAATCCCCCCCCCCACCAAAGCACACCCAAGCACCTTCCGTCTCCCCCAGGAACCGCTAAGCACCACCAAGCACGCGAGACTCGGTGTTTAATCAAACCCTGCAGTGATTAGTCTACAACACGCCACTTGTTCGAGCGATTTACATAGAGTTCATAATTTAGCGGGCAATTAAATGCAAACTTGTTGTGCGGTACTGGTTAATAACCTACATACATATTGGAATCAAATATTAGGTTCATAAATAGGAAACAAAGCTTTTGAGTCATATTTTTGCATAGAAAAGTCTAATGGCTGAAATGAAATATGAATATTTAGAATAATATACTTACACCGTTATGATCATGGCCCCACATCCTGAAGCGGGCCCCCAGGCCAGGATCTTTGGCGGGCCCCCCTACCTATCACGAAGTTTAAAGGCAGCCTGACGCTCTACAGTGGAGTTTTTAATACAATCTAATCATGGAGTTGTCGAGTATCAACACACAATAACCAAAAATTGCATCGCACAACCATACTTATATTTAAAAATGGTAATAACCCCGAAGTAAAATAGCGTCGCAGGCGACTTTTTTTACTATTAGGGCATATTTAAGATGTGTGTTTATCTCAATTATGTGGTCGACCCGTCACAACGGGCCCCTCTGAACCCGGGCCCCTAGGCTAGATCCCTCTCAGCCCCCCCTTATGGGGGCCATGGTTATGATATATTATATTTCCATCTAAATTCCGGATTATTAAACATATTGTGCACGCAGATAATATATCCGCTTATCAGGGACGGCTCTACCTTAAAGGTTCGTAGGGACCATCCCCACATCAAATGTCAAAAATACACGATCGACATTGTTATCATTCTCATAATATACCTACTTAAGGCGATGTCTTTACCTACCAGAGGCACCTAGCGGAAAAATACGAAGCTTGCAATTTGAGACAATGTTTTGATAATTTACAATTTCAACTGCATTAATTAATAAATATGTATCTGAAAACATGCAAAAGAAAAATATTTTTTATTATAAGTCAAAGATAAACTTACAGTTGTAAAAAATGTGAAATTGTTGAATCGGACCGCATCGTATTATTTATTACATATATTTTATTGTCATATTTATTATTAAAATTTGGTTTATTAAGTTTTCTAAGCATCGCCTAAGAGATTTTTGACATTCATAGTTTTATTATTTTGTATATTTATTTTAAAAAACATCGATTTTTATAAAAATATAAATGTTTATAACTTGAAATCCTTTTTATTTAATGCCTCAGTGGCGAAGGGTGGAGGTAGGCTGCTAAAATCCGAAATAAATAGTGCACATTAAACTTTGTTAGTCATACGTATTTGTTTTTATTGAACTAAGACTACAATTTACAGATGGTGGTAAACCCTGCCCAACCAAACCATTATAGTCTTGGAATATTTTGGGCGATCCGACAAAATTATGCACACTTTTTCATTCATATTTAATTGTTTTCGTTGAATTAGTTATTTTTTTTAAATTCATTAAGCCCTGCCGAAATCAAATTATAATAGATAACAAGTATTATTCTATCTATAAAATATCCAAAATTATGTATGATTTAAAGGCATAAATTTAGATATTTTATAGATAGACGCGTATTTTTTGACTATTATCTGTTATGGTTTGGTTTCGCAAGGCTTAATTAAATTTTAAAAATTAACCAAATCCATCTGTAAATTGTAATCTTACTTCAATGCAAACAAATACGTATGACTGGCAAAGTTTAATCTGCACTGTTTATGGCGGATCTTAACAGCCTACCTCCCCCCTTCGCCACTCTGTCTGGTATGTAATATAGACATACAATTTATATTTGTTTTTTAACACTTGGATAACTATATACACAGATAACATTAAAATGCAAGATATGGGCAATTATTAAGTAGTTTATAGTCGATTAAATTCAAATAAATTGTCGGTGTGAAGATGATCGATTTATACTTTTACTCAGTAAACTTGTACGAAGTTCACAGTCACTTAACTTTTTTCATTCTTCTATAATCTAGATTCTAGAATATAGCTGAAAGAATGAAGATTGATGCGGACCGGGTATATTGCATTACGAGATCCGTCCTTTGCCCGAAAAAGAAAGAATAAAAGTCTCTTTTTTCTTTTAGCCAAAAGAAAATCAAATGAATTTTTTTCTTTAACTGCCATTTTGCCCGATTCGTCAAACCAACCGATTTGAATATCACTTTGATCTGTGCAAATCGTTTGATAAGCGAATTTATTTTGGTCGAAAGATTCTTAAAAATAATTCGGTAAATTTAACAATTTCTTTATATGGCCTCTAGACATTTTAATGCCGTTGTCAGCGATATTCACGGCTTATTTAATTCAAATAAAAATATGCCATGTTTTTTTTTTAAATCTTTATGGCTTAAAATGTATGTAGGTATAGTGCGGAATAATTCATTCAATTATTGGTCGTAGCAACTTGAAAGCTCGATCAATTTTTATTTTTATTTAAATTGTGTCAACACCATTTGTTGCGTTTTTTACAGTGGACTGTAATTTGAAGATGCTTTTGGATTACGGATCTAGTGGGGAGAGGTTTAAACAGTGAATCAATCCAGGCTCTAACATTTGACGTTGAGAGTGCTGGAGCTGGTTCAGTGTTCACCCACCCACGCACAAGTAATCGGACGGTTTTACTTGTGTTTTTTTGGGATGATAGATGCGACGTTCTCTCAATCCATATCAGACTTAGCGCAACGAAGGTCGAACTGATGCGTTTTGGATGAGTCACTCTGTGGTTAACGCGGCTTCGGTCGTATGGATAGAGTCATAGCTTCAACAACCCTAGGAGCGTCCGCTGTCTTGAAATAATTTAATGTAACTTAATCGCGGTCGACTCATGGCCCGTGACTGCTGGTCGCCTGGTCTTGTGACAGTATCTGGGGATTTGAGGTAGGTGGGAAAAAGCGACCATAATTAGCCCAAACAACCATATTTTTTAAAGATTTATAGCACATTATTGCGTTCATACTAATCTTGATATTAAGTGATTAATATTTAATGTTTACTTTGAGTAAAATAATATATTAAATACTTACGCGAATGACAATTTATATTTGCTACTAATAGATGAATAATATAATATGTGTTATTTTATCCATAAGTAGGTAAATATAAAAGGCATGCATGAAAATGGTCACAGCTTTGAATACTATTGGGTCTTGAATAATAATAATTAACATTAGTAAAAATATTGGTGATGAATATTAGAAAAATGAGAATAAGGAATTTCTTTATCTTCTTATCAGATATCATAGATTGGCCATCACCAGGATGACCTTCGCTCTCGGAAAGGTTCAGTTGCGATCAATGACATTAATACCTATGGACGAAACATTTGGAAAAAAAAATGACGCTCACTTTTTTGTCGGGTCTGCCGAATGGCATTATCTGTTCTAACGCCATTACAATAAAGGTGATATTGCTATAAATTCCCGATGCTTTTTGTCGGGTCTGCCGAATGGTTCGGTTCGAACGGGTTCGCTCAAATGAACATTGACACTAAAAACATTGTTCTAACGCCATAACAATAAAGGTGATATTGCTATAAATTCCCGATGCGTGATATCGCATAATGGAAATTGCGTGACGTCTACCTATACATGTGCGAATGTCGCTATGCGCGAATTTACTTGCTAGCTAATGTATTGAGTGCGTTGTCCATTAATAATGTCATTGGTTGCGATACACCGGTGCCGAAGGGTGGAGGTGGGCTGTTAAGATCCGAGATAAATAGTGCACACTAAACTTTGTCAATCATTAGTATTTATTTTCATTGAATTAATACTACAATATGTGGTTAGTGTTGGTTAGTTTTTTAAAAATCAATTAACACTTGCCAAAACCCAACTATAATAGTTTAGGTATGCTATGGGCGATCATATTGTAGGTACATCGTATTGATTATTTTTTTTTTAAATTTATTAAGCCCTGCTCGACCAAACCATAATAGATAAAAAAATATATTTCTATCTACAGAATATCCAATGATATATCTATAGATAAACAAATATTTTTTGACTAGGTATATTTTGTATGGCAGGCCCACGGTGGCCGCACGGCTTAAGCGTTGGACTATAACGCCATGGGTCCCAGGTTCAAATCCTGGGTCTGGCAAGTACTCATATTATTTTTCAATTTATGTGTGTGTCAGGGTATGCACCTAATAGTTTGAGCAAGTGGCTGACATCCGTTTCTCGTAAAAAACAAAATCTATCAATACAAACCTCTACTCTGTGGGGGCCCATATGGCCCTATTAGGATCGGACATGGTCGAAAAAAATATATTTTATATTCTTCTTCTTCCACCCTGTCACGTCCCAACATTGGTGCATAGGGCAAGCACAAGTTGGCGCCACTTCCCTCGGTCCATCGCCAACTTCTGCGCCTCCCGCCATGTGAAACCTGCAGCACGTAGGTCGCTTTTGTAACACCGCTGCGGGGTGAGGGAGGGCCGGCTACGGCGACGGAACTCTTGAGGCTGTGCCACAAGGGTACGAAGTGCCGCACTCTTTGGCTGCATCCGGAATACGTGTCCCAGCCACGTATAACGTCTCTTCGTGATAACTTCAATCACCGAAAGCTGTTGTGTCTGCTCACGAACTCGGGTATTTGTAACGCGGTCGTACCAATGTACCCCTAAGATTCGGCGGAGACATCGATTCTCAAAGCTCAAAAGCTGAGACTCTTGAAGCTTAGTAAGATGCCATGTCTCACAGCCATACAGGAGCACAGGTAGCACGAACGCGTTAAACAAACGACATTTGGTCCTCACAGAATACAGCCTTGACCTCCATGCGACTCCAAGTTGGTTGAACGCAGAGCCCGTCACACCCATGCGGATTCCAAGCTCAACAAACACTATCTACAACAGGCTACACGTTGTAATCTTAGTTCAATGAAAATAAATACATTTCACTGACAAAGTTTAGTATCCAATATTTATGTCAGATCTTAACAGCCGACCTCCACCCGTCGCCACTGAGGCATTATACATACCAATGGCAAGGAATGGAATCAGCTTAGAAACATCTTATCATTGGGCTTGATCCAAGGTGATGATCTGAATATAAATAATAATACAATACATTCGTTAACCAATTTTTGATACGATTAACTAAAGCAGGAGTATACAACACGTAGATAGTCTATACCCCAATACACTACATTTTGAAGCAGGGGTTTGAATGTATGAGAATCCTACGAAAATGAATCACACATTACAGACGTGCAATAGTGTGTGTTGCAATCTTGAAATACTCCAATATTGAATGAGTGTCATTGCATAAACCGAGAGCACAAACGAGAGCGCTACAAATGTTGGGCTTCGTCTTGCGTACTTCCCGGTTATTTTCGGATGTTACTGTATTAAAAATTCTTTATGATCCCTTAGTAAGAAGCCGGCTTGAGAGTGGGTCGATTGTTTGGGCCCCGCATCACTTAAAATATGACCTTATGGTGAAGCGAGTTCAAAAGAAATTTTTGTGTTTATATGGATACTATCCGTGGCTTTATCCGACTGACTTTCTCTTGCTTACATACTGTAGTTTAAGTGCTAGATGTGATCAATATTTGGCCACGTATTTTTTTTGACTTATACGTGGTGTAAATGAGAACTCTGCTATTCTTGATAGTATTGACTTGTATGTCCCTGATAACTATCGTATAAATCGGGAGCATCAGTTGTATATTCTCCCAAAGAGCAGAACTAACCTGCCATTGGTGATGCCAATTGGGAGGGCAATTCATATCTGTTCAACCAAATCGCTTCGGATGTTGATATATTCCATCTACGTGAGGATGAGTATAGGTGGACGTTGTTTTATATATTCTTAAAATAGGGTCTGCTTAACTCATCCGGTGTACCTACTTCCTTGTACCTATATACTTTATATTTTTTGTATTTACACATTTCTACTGTTCATGTTGTGAACGTATTAAACTTATAATTTGTAATCTCCACGATATGTAAAATAAATAAATTGAAATTGAAAAGCAGTTGGCAGAAGGAAGGTCGCGCTTAGAATGACGTATTATTTGGGCGTGTTTATGTTTATCCCATATTCTTCCACACACGAGATCGTTGACCTATTTCTCAACACCGGTTAGGTATTTCAGTTCCCATGAATTCTATGTTCCCTGGGCGGGCGCGACCCAAGAGAATTTCTCTTCACTCAATGTGGGCTAACGAAGTAAACAGATTGGAAACCCATGATTTAAATCATTTTATCTCGTTAAGTTAAGTTATATAATAATTATTGTAGAATGGAAAGCTAAAGAACTACCTACCTAGTTTTTTTTTTTTTTTTTTTTTTAATATTTTAAGTGAGGCCTAACCGAAGTCAAAAGAATCGAAGTCTAAAATTTATGGCTTTTTGTTAGGTACATATAAGTATCTACGGCAGAAAGCGTTTTCCAAAAAGCTCATACCAATTTCAAGCTTATCTCTACAATTTCCGGCCTCGCAGCGTGCTTGAATACTTTTCTATTTATTTTTATAGCTCATGCAAAAACAACAAAATGTAGACATTGCTTTGTTGAAGAAGTTTTGTCATCGGATGATATTATTATTCCGAAACCCGATTTTTCTTTTGAATTATTCAAAATCGTTTCGGCCGGAAAATTGGTCCTCCAAGCGGGAAGTCTGACGATACTTGACATTTGCTAAAACGAGTTGAAAAGTTTTCGCTTTGTATGAGATTGCCATATTTTATTTTTCTTTCATTTATGCCACTAAATATTACACAAATTCAACACAAAGCTTTTGAAATTTTGATTAAATGCCGATTTTGATACGACAAGAGAGATCTCAACGGTGTCGACAGAAATTACACCCTTTGACCACAATACGAATAATATATTAAATTATTACAATCTAACGCGCTTCAAAGGTGTTGTAAAAAGCATTAGTTAAGTTAATAGTCTATCTATGAAATGTCTAAAATTATGCCATTCAATCATACATAATTTTGGATATTTATAGATAGAAGAATATTTTTTATCTGTTATGGTTTGGTTGGGCAGGACTTCTGACCAAATCTGAAAAGAAATCTGACCAACGTCATTATATTATGTAATATGCAGGGAACTCAGAAATAATGGGAACTGAAATACATAACTGGTAAGGCGATAGCAGGTAACCGACTCGAGTAAGGAAGAATCCGGGTTAAACTTACACACGTGTCAAGAATACGTTTTACGTCGAATACTGAAAACTGCTCTCGGTTTATGCATTTACGCTCATTTAATGTTGGTGTATTACACACACTATTGCACGTGCATAATGCGTGCTTCATTTTCGTAGGACACTCACACATTCAAAACCCGGCATCAACATGCGGCGTATTGAATATAGCCTATCGGTATTCTATTTATTATCTGTTCTGTGGTAATATGTATTCTTAATTCAACGAAAACATTGAACAAGACGTCTGCATACTTTTTGTTGGATCGCCCATAGCACACCAAAACTTTTATGTGTTGGTTTACGCAGGGTTTAATTTTTTTTTTTTTAAATTAACCACTATTAACTATCTGCAAATTGTAGTCTTTGTTCAATGACAATAAATACGTATGACCGAAAAATAATCATAGATTGGCCATCACCAGGATGACCTTCGCTCTCGGAAAGGTTCAGTTGCGATCAATGACATTAATACCTATGGACGAAACATTTGGAAAAAAAAATGACACTCACTTTTTTGTCGGGTCTGCCGAACGGCATAATCTGTTCTTACGCCATTACAATAAAGGTGATATTGCTATAAATTCCCGATGCGTTTTGTCGGGTCTGCTGAATGGTTCGGTTCGAACGGGTTCGCTCAAATGAACATTGACACTAGAAACACTCTTCTAACGCCATTACAATAAAGGTCATATTGCTATAAATTCCCGATGCGTGATATCGCATAATGTAAATTGCGTGACGTCTACCTATACATGTGCGAATGTCGCTATGCGCGAATTTACTTGCTAGCTACTGTATTGAGTGCGTTGTCCATTAATAATGTCATTGCGTATGACTGATAAAGTTTAGAATGCACTATTTACGTCGTATCTTAACAGCCGACCTCCACCCTTCGCCACTGTAATGCCTGCAGATTCCGGTCGAAACCCGGGTCGCAAAAAAACGACTGATAAAAAAAGTATAAAACTTCAATCAATTAGAACTTAAATTCTGTCAAATATCCTCAGTCAATAATATCGATTTACTATGTAATAGTTATGATAATAATATTTATACTACACATAAAAATAATCTTCATTTATTGTTGTATTACATTTTATATGACGCGTATAACTAATCTGACCAAATCACGTAGGTGTAATACCTGCTACGGCCAAGCTAAAACTACCCTTGTTTTATTATAAGGGCCATAAATCTACCCCTTCTCTTCGTTATCCCTTACATCTCGTCCAGTTTCGCATCAATTGTCTTCACTTATTTTCTTTTTGTCTCTAATTTATTACTTGGCTGGCTTCAATAGAGATTTTATGGGGCCGCGTCCTCTTATTACGGAACGCTGTTTGCTCCAAATGTACTTATGATAGACAATTTATATACTGTGTTGTTGTAGAGGTGGAGCACAGAACGGTTAAAAAGTTAATTTTGCGTTCCCTGCAGGGCTATATACTAACCAGTAGCGTAGGGTGACTTTTTAAAATTTATTTATTTACGTATATATCCACTCTGTTCTGGCAGAACACACTAACTGAAGAATACTAGTTTTGAGTAGGTAATTTGACTTTGGAGTTGTTAAAATGTTTAAAATGGTCTATCATGTGAGTTTATTAAGTAATCGTAAAAGGATGACTTTAAAATAAAGACTGTTTATTTATTAAGAAGGTTTCCAGACGGTAAAGTTTGAAATAAGGAACATTTTGGTAGGTATAACTAATTCAATATGTAATTTTTTCGAATTAGTGTCTTCTGCCAGAACAGTGACGATATTTAGTAAACTTTACAAATTCAAGACCATGGCCCCCACAAGGGGGGGGGGCTGACAGGGCTCTAGCCGGGGGGCCCGGTCTCAGGAGGGGCCCGGCAAGGCGAGTCGACCAGATAAGTGAGATAAACACACGTCACAAATTTGCTAACCAGTAAAAAAAAAAGCGCTATTTTCCTTGTATAATATCCATATTTAAATTTATGGGGTTGTACAATACAATTTTTAATTGTGTATATACTGGAGAACTCCATAAGTAATTCAAATGGGTATATTGAAATATACAATAAAACATTAATTTTACCGCGTACGCCATTTGGAAAACGCTACTGTATAGCGTCACACTACTGTTATCTTTAGCGATAGGTAGGGGGGGCCGCCAAAGATCCTAGCCTGGGGGCCCACTTCAGAATGTGAGGGCCATCCGTGTGACTGGCGACGGGTGGATATAAATTTAAAGTTTTCAGAATGTCAGGATTGGAAACTATACCACGCGAGAGCAGGGAAAAATGCTGTATGAGCAGAAGTGATCTACGAGCTTGAAGAAAATGAAAGAGAAGCATGTCATGAAGAAAGCTAGTCGGAAAATACTCGTTCGAGAAATTATCAAACGGAAAATAGATATAGATATTCTGGAATAGAATTTCTTCTGAACACGCTCTAAAACAATCTTATAGAAAACCTCACAAGGGCTCCATATAATGGACCCATATTAGTTTTTTTTTAATTTTAACATTCAAACTGTAAAAGTTCGTAAGTACCTACTTAATATTAAAAAAAAGATTTGCAAGATAATTTAGGTAGGTACTAATAAAAAGTTCATTTATACAATAAAATTGCTTATTTATTCAGTAAATATCTCTTTTAGCTACAACAGTTCATGTAATTTTGCTAACCCAAAAATGTTCTCTCTCAAAATCCGCATCAATAAAATTAAAACAGATTTGTGTCAGAATATTTCCACGACAATAAATTTCCTACACTCAGAAATAATTAGACTAATTTTCGCGCAGAGACGTCAGTAATTAGTGCTTTTATGATGCGAGAGAAATCTACTTTTCTCTTGCTGGTTCATACAAACTCTTGGATAAAACTACTTAAAATTCTATCTTAGTTAAAATTAAACACAGACGTGTGGCAAACCTCGAAATCGTATGTAGACAGCTATGTAAGTCCATTGTTTATTGTAGCTAAACTTAGAAACTGTCCAGGAACTATTTCAAATGCTCTTACTTAATTATAAACTTACAGGTAGCGCAGCTATATTTTTATAATAAATAATATAATATTGTTAATAATATACCATCCCATAAATTGTGTTTTTGGAATCGTTACCTTGTCAAAAATTATTTGGGACAAACTCAGAAGCACACAATTGTAGGCAATGAATCCGATTTTAACTCACGTCCATTGTATTCTCGACGGTGAGTTAATCGCGCGAAACTATCATAAAAACCAAAGCTCGGAGCAGTGGAGCAATGGGGTTTTATCCGGAGCACCGAAAATTTGTAGTGCTCAACTGCTAGCAACCGGAGCGAAGCTGGAGCAAGTATTAAGTCCCGAATCGGACCAACTCAAAAAATGATCCGCTCCAACGCTCTGCTAAAAACTATACATTTTAGGCTAAGGGGGTACATGCTCAGCGTAGGTCAAAATGGAGCTTTTATTCTATTTTCAAAGCATGATTTACCTAACCGAAAAAAAAACTTTTTTTCTTAAACGGCACATGTTCAAACACGCGCGTTATCATGATCTTACTCCCTACTTCAGTTTTAGTTTGTCAATTAATGGCTACGGCCGTATGTTGTAGCTTAACCACTGGGGAATTTCAAAAGAAATGGCGTATTTAAAAAAAACACTAGCTTATTCTTAGGTCAATAATTATTATAAAGCAATCATTATTCGTAGGATGCTTATCACACTTTAATGGTCAAAGACATAGCTTATAATTAGTATCTTTAGAATTATCTTCAAATGTGGTTAATCTTGCCCATTTTTTGGATAATAAAATGTCTAATTCTTGTAAAATTTGGGATCACAGAGATTATCAACATAATTATTTTATCGTAAATATTTCACTATAATAATGTCGACATAAATTATACTGATGGTTTTATAAATGCGTTTAAAAATTAATAAACGTAAAAAATCCCAACACCACTGCACATTTATGTACTAAAATATGACTATATTCATATTCTAAAACATCAGAGCGAGAGGTTTAAAATAATACTATTTTATGTAATAAAAATACTTTATGCAATCATCAAATGTTTAAAATAAATATAAAGGATAATAAGGCTTCAACATTATATAAATAGATTATCTACAACGTTTAAGGAATGTCCAGGAGCATGCTTTGAAAATAGAATAAAAGCTCCATTTTGACCCACGCTGAGCACGTCCGCCCTTAATATTGGCGACGATTTTTTGTAATTGTAGAACAATATTAATTACCAGACGGCGTTTTAGAAAATTGGCCGTAAAATAAAATGCATACAAATCTATTCAATTACCAAAGTCGGTTTCCGTTTACCAATTAACAAATGAATTTTATTTATACTAAAATCACGTCATTTATTCATCAGTAGGTAACTCCAAAAATAAATGCATTTTTCATCAGGTTCAATTTGATGAATGTTAACCATTCCTTGTTCGTAATGAAATGAGAAAATGCTTTTGATAAATCCTTCAATCTTAACCCTAGGTCAAGGGCAAGTATTTGTTGTCATTTGTGAATTGTATGATGCTTTATGTTCATGACTTATTATTACATACATACGAGTAATATATATTTTAAGGACACTAATTGTTTTTCCGATCTAGAAAATATAATACAGAAAGCGTTTATTGGTAGGGTATTGTAAGAAAATAAGTTGTAAATTGGAAATCAACCTTCCTGTACACCTTTACTGTAAGGTTTCAGCTTGACAGATGCTGTTTCAACGTGTGAGGTTGTATTAATGCAATTACAGGTGCATGTGCAGTGGTTGCGTTTCAAGTGCATATGCACTAGTTTGGAATCATTTTATTAGGCACTGACCTAGTTAGTCAAAAGCCAGCAATATGCTGGGCCAAGGCTTCGTACAAAGGCTTAAATAATATTACGTCGATATAAATAAACAAAATGAGATTATGTGAGTTACTATGTACTATGGGTGCTTTCGGAAATAAGCAGTTATATAAATTATGGTATTTATGGTACTTATATGTTCATTATTTTTCGTCTCTCTTTTCTGTCTTACTCTCATTGCTGAGAATCGTGACCACCCTGAAATTCTGCTGTCTTCTGAGCAACCAAGACTCTTCACCTCTCTCAGTCCTCTGTTTTTCTCAAGGCATAGTGAAGGTTACATCCAGTAAACTCCTTTATTTGGTTACTTCAGCGAGCCGATGCTCTTCTTCTGCTTCGCCTTCTCTGGAGGTTACCCAGTGACGTTTCTAGACAAAATGCCGCCCCTAGGCAGTGCGAAAATGCCGCTACATTTTTTATACAGTACTTTTTATCATCCTTTCATGACTCCAATATCTAAGAAATGTGTTGTATGGATACATTACTAACAAGATATAGGTATAAGTACCACTAAATCTAATTTAAATGCCATCTCTGCTTCAATAGACAATATTTCGAGTCTACGGTTTCAGATAGGTACATTTAAAAATACACCTGACAACTTCCAAAACTCACGAGTGACTGGCAAACATATTTGGATAAATTTTAAATTAGGTATGCACGTGTCATTGCTGTTCACCAAGAACGTGTCGTCCAAGGACAACGAAAGTAAACTAGACATCGCGAACCCGAAGTCCTGTTAAAACTTTTATAGTAGACATCTACTTATCTACTTAATTAAATTATTTTGTTTCCAACCTTTGAGCTGAATTTTTTAATGGAAATATATTTCCGTTATTACTAAGTTTAGGTAGATTTCTATGTACATATACCTAATGATTCTCCTTGATTTGCCGTCCTTTGGGAAACTGCTGCCCCCAAGCGACGCTCAATCTGCATACCCCCACGGGAAGTCACTGAGGATACCTAAAACCACCACTATTTCCAGATTATCCGGTCCGCGTCGAATAATGTGTCGAACAAATGCAGAATGTGTCTCAGATATATTGTCGAGAGACGTTCCTTTATTTGAAGTCTCTACGCCCAGCTAGATGATTGGCTAGTTCATTCCGGCGCCAACACCAGATTTTTAAGGCATTTAATTGCATTCCACTCCCTTGCCCTCAGCAACTTCAACTTGAATGCGTTACGTGTGACTTTTAATTTCTCAGACAATGTCTTGTAAAAGCTTGTGTTCACGAATACATGCGAAGTGGTACCCTACTCCTTTAACTATCGCATTCCGACCGATATGTTTTGCCGATTAAGCTACTGATGCAATCACGGCGAAATTTCTTCTTCTCAATTCATGTATGCTCCTTGGTTTATGCATATGGACACTACGCAGCCGCTGTTGCTCGCCTGTACTATTGTGTATTCCCAGGTTGTGTCAGAATCCCGTAGATCCGTCGTATGCACCATGCGAATAGGATTAAGCGAGGGACACACTTCAGCTGAAAGCAGAACTATTCTAACTTACATTTGAAGTTTTTTGAAACAACTTATGTACTGAAATTATTTATTATTTTTACGGATAAATGTATGTATCATATTTTAGTAAGATTATTGATGAAAAAAATTGTGCATACATTAATTGTCTGTCATCATCATCATCAGCCTGAATCTATCCACTGCTTATGAAGGCCTCTTCAAGCTGCTTCCACTTCTCTCGGTCCTGTGCATTATGTTGCCACGTACCGCAGAACTTTATCATTTCATCGATCCAGCGGCATCTAGGTCTACATTGCGGACGTTTTGTTCTTCTTGGATGCCACATGATGACTAGATTTGTCCAACGATTATCTCTTCTTCGAGCTATGTGTCCAGCCCATCTCCATTTAAGGCTTTTAATTGTCTATATAAATAATAATTACCGTTTAAAAAAAAACGCTTAGGTACATAATTTTTATCGTAAATATTTCACTATAATAATGTTGATGGTTTTATAAATGCGTTTAAATATTAATAAATGTAAAAAAACCATCAATATAATTTATATCGACATTATTATAGTGGAATATTTACGATAAAAAATTATATTGATAATCTCTGTGATCCCAAATTTGACAAGAATTAGTCATTTTATTATTCAAAAAATGGGCAAGATTAACACATCTGAAGATAATTTAATACATGTTCAAACACGCGCGTTAACATGATCTTACTCCCTACTTCAAGTATAGTTTGTCAATTTATGGCTACGGCTGTATGTTGTAGCTTAACCACTGGGGAATGCCAAAAGAAATGGCGTATTTCAAAAAAACACTACCTTATTCTTAGGTCAATAATTATTATAAAGCAATCATTATTCGTAGGATGTTTATCACACTTGAATAGTCAAAGACATAGCTTATAATTAGTATCATTAGAATTATCTTCAGATGTGCTAATCTTGCCCATTTTTTGAATAATAAAATGCCTAATTCTTGTCAAATTTGGGATCATAGAGATTATCAATATAATTTTTTATCGTAAATATTTCACTACAATAATGTCGATATAAATTATATTGATGGTTTTATAAATGCGTTAAAAATTAATAAATGTAAAAAATCTTAACACCACTGCACATTTATGTGCTGAAATATGACTATATTCTAAAACATTAGAGCGAGAGGTTTAAAAGAATACTATTTTATGTAATAAAAATACTTTATGCAGTCATCAAATGTTTAAAATAAATATAAAGGATAATAAGGCTTCAAAATTATATAAATAGATTATCTTCAACGTTCAAAGTATGTCCAGGATCATGCTTTGAAAATAGAACAAAAGCTCCATTTTGACCTACGCTGAGCATGTCCCCCCTTAAGCTTACTTTGACTGACTGTTATTTAAAAAAATGTTCCAGAATATACGAAAATACTCACAACGGCTCATCTTATTATCTTTGCGAATTTGTTTCAGAAAATTACGCAAATAAATAACGGAAATCAAAACTCTGGCGGAAACATTATTTGTCAAAAATTCTTCGTTAATTTGTATGTTAAATAAATTCAACACAGCTTATTTCAAGTAAACACAACTAAGTTTTCCGGCTGGATACCTTCTTACCTAAATTTATATTGTAATTTATTCGAAGCAGTTTTCAAGCTTCAGTTTTCTCTGCAGCAGAAATGATATTACATATTTTCCTAGCCCATCGCTGCTACAGACACTCTAACATTAATAGTTTTCTACTTCTAAGTAGTTGGCTCAAAAGTTTTGCTATTATACGGAATATTAAGTCAACAATCAAAGATTGTTTTTTTATACTATGCAGATATAAATTAATAGTGCTTGTCTGTGCCCTTCATTAAACCATTCTGATTTTAATACAATACATAATTCATTGTATGGTTACCTACATGTAAATTGTACGTAAAACATTTCGCCGTGGCACAGTAGGCCGTGAGCTTTCTTATATTATATTCACAGAACAGATAATAAATAGAATACCAATAGGCTATATTCAATACGCCGCATGGTGAAGCAGACTTTTGAATATGTGAGTGTCCTACGAAAATGAAGCACGCACTATGCAGGTGCAATAGTATGTGTAATACACCAACATTAAATGAGCGTAAATGCATAAACCGAGAGAGCAGTTTTCAGTATTCGACGTTAAACGATTTCTAGACACGTGTGTAAGTTTAACCCGGATTCATCCTTACTCGAGTCGGTTACCTGCTATCGCCTTACCCGTTGTGTATTTCAGTTCCCATTAATTCTGAGTTCCCTGATTATATACTATTTTGTCTGCAATTTTATTAGATTCAATATGAACATTAATTCAATTTTCATTGGTGATTTTGATTCATGAATTCAAGAATGAAAACCTAACCTAACCTAACAAATAGTCCAGTAAGTATATCTGTTTGCTGCTGGTTTACTGTAAAGTATAAAATAAACCGACAAGAACCGTGTTGTATTTAGACATGCATTTTATGTACTATACGACCCAACGATGGTCTTTAATATACGGCCAATTATTTCCGATACAACATTTCACGGTGAAGTGTGATACGGAGAACTGCATACGTACAAGTTTCCGGAAACGATATTGTATAATACTACATAGGACAGGGCATTACAGTCTCAACGAATCATTGTACAAAATTTGAGTGGTAGATAGCCCTCAGTGTCAGTGTGGACATCCCACTCAAGATCTTAACCACATTGTCTGGCAATATGATGCCTATGACCAGGAGAGAGAGGTGTTAATGAATGAATTGAGAGAATGCAGGTTATACCCTCCATTCACGATTAATTCGTTCCTGGCAAAACCAAATATTTCAGTTTGTACATGAAATTGTACATGAATTTGTCCAAAAATGTAACGTAAATGTCTAGTGTATAGTGTAACAAAAATGTAATTCTATAATATTAATAATGTAACTATTTATGTCTGTAGTTAAAAAAGTGTATGTATACTTTTGTAAACCATTGTAAAGCAGCATATCCTTCCATTCAGAGAAGAGCTCATTTGCTACCAAATAAAGAAAAAAAAAAATACTACGTAGTCTGAAAATGCTACGGAATACAGATTCGTTTAATGCTGGTAAAGTCATCAAGAATATACAAACGGAATTTATAGCAATTATTCAGATACATACCGAAAGCATGTTAAGATCAAATCAGGGTTTAGATAAGATGATTCATTATCTTCCTCTACCATGAGGATGAAAACTATAGTCCGTAAAAAGTCTACAGTAGATTGTGTGTATTGCAAGAATATGCCGACGTTATAGTTATTACGAGTCAGTTCAATTAGATCAGGGGTAGTCAACCTCGTCCCTACCGCCCACTAGTGGGCGTTACAGCTTTCATGAGGGTAATAGGGGTTTTAAAAACATTTTCATTATGTTTTCATAAAATTCTTCGTAAGAATTTAAATTTCAGATACCTATTGGTGATATGAAAACCTATGGCAAAATAAAAAAAATGCCTGTCTTATATCAAAATATGTGGAAAATGCTATTCAGTTAATTGATACCTTTCCCTACCTCATATCTTGTGAAATCAGGCTTTAGTGCTGTTAATCATATTATGACCAAAAAAAGAAACAGCCTGAATATTTCCGAAAGAGGAGACCTTCGTTTATTCCTTACAAACATTGAGCCAGATATCCAGTATTTAGTTTCGCAGCATCAACCTCAGGGATCTCATTAATAATTAAATATAATTTAATCAGACTTCATGCTTCTACGAATGCAAAGTATAAATAAAAAGATTGTTAATTTTACAAAGTAACGTTACTTCCATACTTTATAAATCACCATTACTGTGGAACCGGTGGACGGTTAGAACATTTTACTACTAACAGAGATACAAAAGTGGGCGGTAGGTATAAAATTGTTTAGACTTAGATGATGACTGACAATGCTTCCTTGAAAAAGACGGTCTACAGAACGTATGTTTGGACCACGATAAACTTATGTGGTGGGGTGACATAACTGAGATTTAACCAAAATTCGATTAGTGACAGGAAATAATAATCAATGTGTCCATGTCTGGAAGGTTACTGCTGGGTTCGAAAATACTGGGTCGAAAAAACATTTTTTTTTAAATACAAACCATAATAATAATATGGTCATTGATCACTTGAGTCGCCTAAAGTCAACTCAGATTTTGCAATTTTGTGATTATTGTGTAAAATATAACACGTGATTTTAAAGGTATTAATATATATATATATATATATATATAGTTGGCTATCAAAATTCACTTTAAACTATATGAAAATCGTTGGCAAAGTTGACTGTTATGTCAAAACTCATATTTTTCAATGGATAATGCGAGTTCTGTCATCAAGGCCTTTCTAACCAATCAAGCAGCTCTATTTTTTATACTGTGCTGTGTGTGAAGCCTTAGGGGTATATATATATATATATATATATATTTTTTTTTTAAATAATGTAAATCGACTCATTCACTCATTAATATTCAATGGAGTTCAATACTTTTCATTTAACTCTGTTGGTTTTTTGCGATCATCTCAACTCGATTTTTGGAATATGTGAGTTTTGACTCTAGGCAACTCACGTGTGGTTGATAAATATGGTGCATAAACAAGAACGACTAATATAAATTAGAAGTAATAGAATAAAGCTGAACCATGAGCTGGATAATCTAGTTGAACAAGAAGGCCATTGATAGATGCTGTATGTTAGAAATACCGCAACGGGCTGGTTATTTGGAAAGAATTCCAAACGACAGGTCACCAAAGATCCCGATCAGGTAAACGCGTCCTTGAGGCAGCCGTACATTTTATTCATATCAACCAATTCTGCAAAACTCCCTCAATCGGGCGTATCACGTGGCAATTAAGTTTTGATGAGAAGCACTAAGTTCCAGGTCACCTCGTAATCAAATGTGCTTTGACTAAGTTTAATTGACTTCAAGCTTATAGTGTAAACATTTGATAGGATATTGTAACACGTCTTATTATCAGTATAGTATGTTCCAACCACTTACCATTTAATATGTGGCAGTGGCGATGAGGTAGGCTTTTAATATCAGGCATAAATAGCTCACGCTAAAGTTTGTCACTCATTTATTTAGTCACTCACTTATTTATTTTCTTTTCATTTAAATAAAACTACAATTTACAGACTGTTAAAATTCAATTTAACCTTGTGAAACCAAGCCATAATAAATAATGATCAAAAAATAACTCGTTCATCTTTAAAATATCTAAAATTATGTAATTAAATCATACATAGCTTTGGATATTTTATAGATATAATAATATTTTTTTATTTATATTGTTTTATGGTTTAGGCAGGGCTTGATGAATTTAAAAAAATGAACCAACAATATGTGTAGGTAATATGTATTCTTGATCCAACGAAAACAAAAGCGTATGAATGAAAAAGGGTGCATATTTTTTTCGTATCGTATAGTAATCGTAAAGTATACCAGAACTTTTATGGTTTGGTTGGGCATTTAATTGATTTTTAAAAACTAACCAACACCACCTGTCTTCTAGTAGCTTAGTTCAATAAAAACCAATACGTATGACCAACTGATATGTGGTATAGGTATACTATATGTTAAGATCGTCTTCTCATATTAGAATAAAATATAATTTCCTCTTAGAATCATTTTATAACTGTCCGTCCGTCAAATGATAATAAAAACGAAAAATAAAACGTTATATTGTATTGTTTTCACAGTATGCAAATGATTTGTGTTGTGATTTACGGAGCTTGGGTAGGTAGTTTTAATGTCATAAACCTGAAGACAGGCGCGACAGTTGTTCGCAAAATACGCGACATTTATTACCTAAGTTTGCGCAGATAGCGCTGAGCTTAAAGCTCTACTGGGGGCCAGAATTTGGCTAGAGGCCTATTACAAAGTGTTTTGCTGTAATATTAGATAAGTGCGTACAAGTTTTTTCTTTGTGTTTGCGTAATTTTCAATTCATTGAACATTAGCAGGTGCCTAGGTGATTTATCACAATTAATTTACTATTGTAATCTTATTTTAGTTTCATTATTAGTTGTGATTAGGGATTCCAATCCCGGGATTGATAAACATAATCCCGAAACTTTTGGGATTGATTTTTTATCATTTTTTATGGAAAATAAAATAAAAACGAAAATATAACAGAAAAAATACTTTTAATAACAAATAACTACATTAGAAATAAACTGAGTTTGAATGAAGTTTGATTTATACCCATGTGTAAGTTGCCGATTTTTTTTTTTTTTACATAAATTAATAAAAATGAGAAAGATTGGAAAAAAAAGAATGCTTCGCACTATTAACAAAGTAATTTTACCATGATCTCATAGGTTTTACGACAGTTTCATATTTGGCTGGCTAATTAGATTTATGAAGCGGAAAGACCATAAGTACACCATGATTTGCTTTACTCTTTTAAATCTCGCTTACCCATTCATTAAGTCTTTACTATCAAAAACAGCAATCTCATATTAAATTCACATTATTATTTATATTACAATATTATGTACTCCAATAAACTTATGTATTACCAAGATTGAACGTATACAATATTTAACAATTTAATGTCTTAAATAGTATAAATTATACTAGGTTTATTTTTGACCGATTTTATTAATGTTATTTGTAAATATAAAATTTTTATATCAACAATGGAAAAAATGCCAATCCCGGGATTGTCAAATTGTAATCCCGAAATCCCGGGATATGAATTTTGGCGCGGGATTGGATTCCCTAGTTGTGATCATCTGGAAACATAAATGATGGCTTTTTTCCGATTCTGATTCGGTGGGTCTAACGCCAGGAAGCTGAGTAGAATTTAAACTGTGTAAACTACCTGCCGAATGAGTAATTAATAATGGTTACTTACTAATCATCGTAAACAGGCTGTTAGTGTGCCCTATAACAGGGGTTTACAACAGCGTACTCATTTTGATCACATGGATATTTGTATCCATTGCGAAATCTCTGATACTTCTACATAACACGTTTCTCATGCCAATGATACTCGTGTCTGGAAACGTGTACGTATGCAGTTCGCCGTATCACACTTCACAGTGAAATGTTGTAACGGAAATATATATGGCCGTATATTAAAGACCGTTCAACCACCTTGGGTCGTATAATACTGACATAAAATCTAAATAAAACACGGTTCTGTATATTCTATATGACTTTACCAGCATTAAACGAATTTGTATTCCGTAGCATTTTCAGACTATGTAGTATTATACAAAACCATTTCCGGAAACTTGTACGTATGCAGTTTCCCGTATCACACTTCTCCGTGAAATGTTGTATCGGAAATATATGGCCGTATATTAAAGACCGTCCAACCTCTTTTGGTCGTATAGTACATAAATTCCATGTCTAAATACAACACGGTTCTTGTCGATTTACACTTTACAGGAAACCAGCAGCAAAATTTTTTTGAAAATAGCCGATATACTGGATTATTTGTTAGGTTAGGTTTTCATTCTTGAATTCATGAATTATGCCAAAATCAGCTATGAAAATTGAATTAATGTTTAAATTGAATCGAATAAAATTGAAGACCGTATAGTATACGGTCATCTCTTTCCGATAAGAAAGCTCACGGCAAACTATGCCACGGTGAAATTTTTTACGTACAATTTACATGTAACCAATGATAGTATCGATGACCGTACTTTGTTTCCATGCAAAATTGCAATAAAAAGCATGCATGTGGAGTTGGCAAGGTATTTTACCACGTTCTTATTAGCTCGTATTCTTGTTTGTCCAGTACTAATTTTTTCTTGTTTGTCACAGATTTGTATTGGACGATTGAAGATTTTTAAGTAACTTCCCGACTAACTAGACATTTGAAACTTTTACAATATATCAGAACACGACGACAATGCATTCTTTTAATACTTTTAGCCATTTTTAAGCAGAATTGAATTCATTTTCAGTTAATTCTGTTTTGTATGGAAAGTTATTATTGTTGGTTGCTAAGTGGGTCCTAGCAACTAAATTATTAATATATACGTGCGTTACTATGGAAATCAATATGAACTGTCAAAATGACATTTCGGTATTCTAATTTTATTCAGTATTTCTATCAAGTACACAAAAAAGTATTTATTAATACATAGAATTGTCAAGTTTATATGATTCAACAGAAAATTTAAAAACGTGATTTATAAAAAGTTCTTTTTATCTTGTAATTATTTAATTAGGTACTTAGCTTGTTTACATTTTCATTACCAAAAGTCTTAAACTATACCAAAATTTCTCACATAGGAAGTAATACCAGACAACTAGAAAATGTTTTATAGTTGTACAGATGTCTTAAATAAAACATTTTAATCTCTTTGAAAACCGACAATTTATTATTTGCGTTGAATCTATCGTCACAGATGAAAGTATCAGGCTCACAGAATGACGGCTTGGATATAATGTAATCTAATCTGGTATTGATCTAACCATTCTAACGTAACACAGCAAGGCATTCCCTTTGAGCCTGCAATTGAATTTAACGAACACAATTATTTGCTAACGTTGTTTTGCTGCGAGGCTGCATCGGCTCTTTGATTATCATTCTTTCTGTTATCTGATTGTGGTGTGTGCCTCTTCCTACTACCTCAGATAATTCGTCTTTAATTTTCTACAAACACGTATCTCAAAAAACACAACTTTTCAGGAGAGGCAAATAACAATTTTTTTCTCTCAGTTTTTAATTTAGAAATAAATTTTCTTCTATGAAATATGCATTTACTGTAGTTACATATATTTTCATGAAAAAATGTTATGTTTCTTCAATTTATCGCGCTATACTTTCGACCGATCAGTCATATTGTCGAAGATACGAGAATGTGTTGCAATTTACTGTGAAGATTACTGCAGTAAACAACGTATCTTGACTTACGAGAAATAGCTTCAGTATAATAATCTGTCGGAGTTCAGTATTCTGTATACTTACAAACACGTAACTCAAGATACGAGTTTATAATATTTATAAAAGTCTTTTATTGTGATACGAGTTTTTGTAATTGCTTAAATCTATTATGTTATAAAGTATGTTTTGAGATATGTGTTAGTGGAATATGTGCGTATTCAAATTCTGAATTCATTACGTCAAACAACTCAAAACTGACAAAAATTGAGATACATTCTGTTCGCCTAGTGCCCTAGTACATTTTGATCGTAGAAAATGTTAAAAGGAAGGCTATAATTTTATTACTGTAACGGTTTATTTGAGCTTTAGAGATTTTATAATCACAGTTTCGTCTTTTAATATTGCTTTTTTACTGTTTCATCAGCAATAGCGATGCGTGGTCTCGTTAAATGTTAGTTTTGTAGCAATCATACGACTATGCTTTACAAGTGCAAACTACGTTGTCCAAGATTTTTAATTTCCACCAAATGAAAAGCACCCAGCTTACGTAAATTTTAATAATTATATTACTGACATGATAATAGAATTATAGATTGTGTCCGGTGTTAATCAAATTTATCAATGTTGTCCTTGCACTTGCGATGAATTGTTATTTTTTTATATTCAACATTTTTTCATATACCTACTTACGTTACTTAGGTTTTAATAATGTTTATTTATTTATTTATTTAAGAAAACAAAACGTTTTGTACATAACAGATCAATATTCAAGACGTTCACAACACGATGTTTACTTTATAGCAAATATTACCCTGACATGAGAGAATAAAAAAATAAATTTAAAACACATCCAATTTTATACAGTAAAATAAAATTTGGAAAACAAAATACATAGCACGTCACTGAAAATGTCTATGTCTTTGGAGGAGCGTATGGACTAGGTTTGCATCCACAGAACAGATAATAAATAGAATACCGATCGGCTATATTCAATACGCCGCACGTTGAAGCAGGATTTTTGAATGTGTGAGTGTCCTATGAAAATGAAGCACGCATTACGCACGTGCAATAGTGTGTGTAATACACCAACGTTAAATGAGCGTAAATGCATAAGCCGAGAGCAGTTTTAAGTATTAGACGTACAACGTATTCTTGACACGTGTGTAAGTTTAACACGGATTCTTCCTTACTCGAGACGGTTACCTGCTATCGCCTTACCCGTTCGTTGGGTATTTCAGTTCCCATTATTTCTGAGTTCCCTGCTTGCACCCCTCGCTAATGGTGCTTGATAGGCTTGACACGAGGAAACGGTTAGGGAATTGACAGGCGCATGTAAATTCAAATTCTTTAAGACATCAGGATTGGAAACCATCCCTCGCAATAACAGGTAAAAATGTCTCAAGAGCAGAAGTGACCCACTAGATTCATGGTAATGAAAACTAAGCATGCCTTGTAGAAAGACAGACGGAAAACAATCATTTGGAAAGTATAAAGTCTTATTAATGAAAAAACGTAATTTTGGAAAACTTCTGAAACTATTTCTAACTGAAAGGTTTCAAGGTTTCTCCATACGCTTTTTGCGGTAAGGCACACACTCCCAGCTAGGGAATCCAATCCCGAGCCAAAATTCTGATCCCGGGATTTCGGGATTACAATTTGACTATCCCGGGATCCCGGGACTGGTCCCGGGATTGCCATTTTTTCCATTGTTAATATAAAATTTTTATATTTACAAATAACATCGATAAAATCGGTCAACAATAAATCTACTATAATTTATACTATTTAAGACATTTATTGTTAATATTGTATACGTTCAATCTTGGAAATACACAAGTTTAATGGAGTAAATAATATTGTAATATAAATAATAATGTGAATTTAATATGAGATTGCTGTTTCTGATAGTAAAGACATAATGAATGGATTAGCGAGATTTCAAATAGTAAAGCAAATTATCATGGCGTACTTATGGCCTTTCCGCATCATAAATCTAATTAGTCAGCCAAATATGAAACTGCTGTAAAACGTATGATATCATGGTGGAATTACTTTGTTAAAAGTGCGAAGCATTGTTTTTTCCCAATATTTCTCATTTTTAATAATACATGTGAAAAAATAAAATGAATCGGCAACCTACACATGGGTATAAATCAAACTTCATTCAAACTCAGTTTATTTCTAATGTAGTTATTTTTTATTAAAAGTATTTTTTCTGTTTTATTTTCGCTTTTATTTTATTTTCCATAAAAATTGATAAAAAAATCAATCCCGGGATTATGTTTATCAATCCCGGGATTCATAGGTATCGAAAATAGCTCGGAATTCGGGATCCCGGAATTGGAATCCCTACTCCCAGCCCATTGCCGTCAAATTTGTTTTTCGAAATTAAAGTTACCCACTTCTAAAGTGGATTTCAAATGTCTAAATTCTAACATATGGAACTTTTTGAAAATGCTTTTACAGGAAATTGAATTTTCGTCGATTTCCGTTTTTGATTGATTTACGTGTTATGACGTAACGATTTTTAGGCTGCTTTCCATAATGTACCAACCATCTGCCCTTTACATTAGAATACAAAAGGTTAGTCTTGTATATAATGTATAGGTGTGTAACTATTTATAATACGTAACAGTGGTGAAGACTTAACGTTTACCTGCCTTACGAAAAATCAATTAAAATTAAATATTCTACTTACTATTGCATTAGCATTGAAATAATTAGGCTTATGATTTTAGGTGCTAAAAATGAATAATATGTACGTAAAATATGTAGATATAATTGGAAAATATGTTATGAAAGTTTCATAATTATGTGCTAAAAACAGATATAGGTAGGTGCTAAAGATTTAAGTACCTAAGTAATACAAGAAATAATGCTTCAAATTTTCGAAAGTGAATCTTTGACGATTTGATTCTAGCAAATTTTTATAATTACATGGAAAACTTCATTCCACTTGGTTTTACAGATGTTATTATTGCGTATGTAAGTGAAACTATTTCTGAAGTAGAAAAAATTGAAACATCTGAGGCATCTGATGGATTTTTCAAAACAATTTTAATATTCTGCAGCGTTTGAAGTCCAGTATTTCTTTATTTAAAACAGTATTTAATTTTATAGATACTTATTTTTATTCCAATAATTGGTCCAGGAATAATTTATTATTTTAGCAGCAGTATTGTTTATAATATTAATTTGCTCCACTACTTAGTGACTTTGTAGATGATTCTAACATGTCAATTGTCTTTACTAGTGTATTGTGTTAATTTTGTGTTTATGTGAAAATATGTGCTTAAACCTAAAATATGTAAAAATATGTAATTATCCAAACATATTTAAAAATAGTTGCTAACAAATTCTGCTTAAATGTTTCATAATTGTCTGAAACAGATAGATATTTTTGATATTTTGTTGTGGGGGCACTCAAAAAAATTTGTTAATACCTAGGAATCCTAAGCCTAGTAATAATGTTTAAGAGTGGGTATAACAGGGGCCAGTGTGATACATATTTCAGTCAAAGAGAGTCCACAGAGCGAGTACCACGTCATTTTAAATCAAATTTACAACAAAATCCCTGGTCATCGAAGATTTTATTTTAAAAACATAATAACAATTATTGTCGGTAAAGCAATTCATTGCAATGATTTATTAGGTTCCGTCACCGCTGTTCGCCGGCCGGCCGGCCGAATGTAAAACAATGTGAAAAATAATAAAAGTATAATATAGGGTGCCTGCACGATACCTAATATTTATTTTTAGGCTTTATAAATTATTTCGTGCATTGGATTTACTCAACCAACAAAATACAATAATGGTACCTACCTATTGTTTCACTAGTACATATTATATTATAAAAGTAATTGCGTTACTAGTTTGTAAAAGTGTCTCTAAACTCGTGTACATCACTAGATATATTGTACGTTTTTTTTAAATATGCATTAGAATTAAACAATACTTACCTATTTTTTTTTAAATAATTATGTAGGTCTTACACATTAAAAATAAATACTATTCATTAATTATGTTTTGGATAGCACATAAAATAAAAATGTAGGTAGATAATGTGTTTCAAAATCCTTCGTATGTTTAGTTCTCGTACAATTTCAGGTTAAAAAGTTATTAATCTATTTCTAAGTTTCTAAACTACTAAACTAAACTCTAAGTTTAAAAACGTCACAATATCCACCATATTGGTTGCAATACTTCCCACCAAAAAACTGATTAACATATTGAATTTAGTAACATTTAAGTATATTAAAAGATATTATTTTTTTGGTCACCCCACACTCACTAAGCTGAAGCGAGTTTGTTTGTTTTAAATTTAATTTATTGACCATTACTTTTGACCCACGTATTGGCGGCGACTTTTTAATATTACTAGACCAGCTATTTCGGACCACATATAAAAATATCATATTTTCAATTCTCAAGGGCATTTCTGTAGAGCGTCCCCTTAAGTTAAAAGACAATTTTTGAAAAACCTTAGAAACACAAATATAAGTAAAAATCTCTCCTCACGTCTATCACTTTCCGGGTGAGTGCTTTGGCCTCTAAGCTATATATCCGTCTATAATTTATGCGAATTATTTCTTATATTTACGTTTAAACTGAGGTACTTAAAAATTCACCAATCAGGACGTAATCTACTTGATAAATTGGGGTAAATGATATTAATAGCCTGATCATATGGTGCCAACCAAATTAAGTTATCGACGTTCTTGTAAATAAAGAATCTAATATTCTTAAAACCTTATGAACTTGTTGTCTTTAACATCTTTATTTCTGACGTCCAATAATGTAGATATATAATAATATATTAGTTCATTATATATAATTAGTGTAATTTTTCTTGCGCTGATCCTAATTTAGGCCAAAGAATCTTCAGTGCTCTAAAGCCTGAGTAAATGTTATCTATATTATTTAAAGTGAACTGAATGGGCGAGTTGGTACCTAGGTACTTAGAGGTTAAAAATATTTATCAATTGGTATTTACTACACATAAAAAAATCGGTGTGTGTACTATGTACGTGCGTTAGAAGTTATACATTTTTGGCATAACAAAACAGAAACAAAACTTGTGATAGCCTAGATTCTTCGACTAGATCATAATTATCTTGTTAAATTACACTCTCAAGTAATAGGGCCGCTTATTGGAGCGCCGTTAATTTATTTCTATACAGTGTAACTTTATTACTAAATTATGTAATTATTTCTCGTTGTTTTTATTTTTAAGTAACAACTGTCACTCTGACGTTTTTTGTTTACGTAAGGAATTGCAAATGGCCGACAATAATAAATTCGTTACAGGACAATTCTATTATCAAACTTGCGTTTGTATACAGCTGTTCATATTCATACTGTCGTGCATTTTCGTAACGGTGTGCGCGCGCAGCTCTCAATTTTACTCTCTACTAAATGCCGCAAAAGAAGTGTAACATCAAAAATAATATGACACGACGTGCCTAATTTTGGAGTGAGATGAGTGAGAATGAGTTTCCAAGATTATAATTGGGCATAGAGGAAAGTTTTTTTTTGTTAGAAAATCTCTTTATTAGAAAATTAGAAAAAAAAATCTTTTCTTTTTCTTTCGACCATGTCCGATCCTAATATGATCGTAATATGGGCCTCCACAGAATGGAGGTTTGTATTGACAGATTTTATTTTTACGAGAAATGGATGTCAGCCACTTGCTCATCCTATTAGGTCCATACTCTGACTCATACAAAAATTGAAAAACAATATGTGTACTAGCCATACCCAGGATTCGTACCTAGGACCCACCACGCAATAGGTTAACGCTTTAAGCCGCGCGGCCATCGTGGTGTTATAATTTAAATAATTTTAGCAAGTTTTAATTCATTGCTAGCTATGGATATATTAATCGCAATATAACATAAATTATTATAGTTGAGCGAATGGTGCAGATAGTAGAATGTATGGAAATTTATGCAACAGGAATAATGGTTATTATTTATCTCATAGAATGCACATTTCCGAGTGAATTATCATGTCATTGTACAGGTACATTTGTTCTAGTATCGCTGTGTAAATTAGTTTTTGTCGATTATTTATCAATTTGTTCGATTACTCATCAATGATTAGAAACATCAAAAACCAGTGACGTCCCCAGATAAAATGCCGCCCCTAGGCAGCGCTAAAATGCCGCCTCATTTTTTTATACATTATTTTTATCATCCTTTCATGAGTCCAATATCTAATAAATGTGTTGTATTGATACAATACTAACAAAATATCAGACTAATTATTCGCAAATCTGCACGTGTCGTTTCTGGTCACCAAGGTCGTCCAAGGGCAACGGAAGTAAACTAGATATCGCGAACCCGATAAAACCAGTGAGTTCATTTTTTTAATCGAAAGATATTTTCGTTATTACTATCGTTATACTATTCGTTATTTCTATGTATTCCAAATGATTTTCCTCGATTTGCCGCCCTTCGAGTAACTGCCGCCCCCAAGCGACGCTTAATCTGCCTACCCCCACGGAACGTCACTGTCAAAAACCTACAAAAATAATATATTTGTTTAAATTTAATGTTTTACAGATATCGTTTAATTAAAATGGTGCAAATACATGTCGACATATCTTCAATTAAATTTTGTTTAAATGTACTGCAATACAATCGATATAGTGTTCTGTGTTGTAAATAAATTTTAACGGAAAAACGTTAAAAGCAACCTCTTACGCTTGACACGCATAAACGTCCTTTACCTGTCACAAATATTGAAACGTGGACTTCTCGGGTTTTTCAAAATATATGTTTCGTAGAAGAAGTTTTCATGTTTCATTTAAAAATAAGTTTGTGGTAACGTGAAAACCTCTCCGAACTGATTTTAAAATTAAATGTAATTTTTGTTTGTTTTATGTTGAGCACTGCAATTAAGTGCATTATAATATCTATTGAATAAACAATATTAGAGACCGAAAAGTTTAACGTGAGGTCTGGCGGCGGCGCTCGTGTAGGTATATATTTTCGCAAATTTCAAATAATGATATAAGTACATTTTTTCCCCGAAAACTTAGGATAAATTTTATATGGCAACATTACAATTTTAAGTGTGTTTTGTAGCTGTCATCGCGGCAACTCTTTCGATAACGTTGTTGAAGAGCCGAATGAGGTTATCTTTTCGTTTTTCTTCTTCATAGTAGGGGATAAGATGACTTATAAACTTCCTGCTGTCACTTTTCAAAACTTTTGCCATCGTTAATTAACACGTCGAAATGACTGATACCGCGCACTTATAAGAAACGTTAAATGCGTTCAAGGTGAGGGTAATGAATACTGAAACGCGAGAGGAGGGGATATAGTACTCCAAGCCGCCGCCCATCACCGTAAACTTTTCGCACTGTAGTATACTAATATAATATGTATGATGTTAATAGATGGAGATATCTCCGACATCTTTATTTTAATATATCATATAAATATTTTCCTTGTGACAGTTTCTGAGACGAGTATTTTCCGACTAGTTTTCTTCAAGGCTCGCCTTTCATTCTCTTGAAGCTCGTAGGTCACTTCTGCTCTTAAAGCATTTTCCCCTGCTCTCACGTGGTATAGTTTCCAATCCTGATATTCTGGAAATTTTGAATTTCTATGCACCCGTCAATTACATGCGTGGTCACAGCACAACCATAACCTATTTTGGGTGGAAGTGGCTCACCAGGCATCAATAGCGAGGGCTGAATTGAAAAATGGAAACTAAGATATTAATAATTGTCAAAATATATATGTATATATATTTTTTTTTTATTGCATTT
Organism: Rhyacophila brunnea; assembly: GCF_057557595.1. Taxonomy (NCBI): domain Eukaryota; kingdom Metazoa; phylum Arthropoda; class Insecta; order Trichoptera; family Rhyacophilidae; genus Rhyacophila; species Rhyacophila brunnea. The sequence goes on along the minus strand of NW_028232816.1, from coordinate 7,079,376 downwards.
TCTTTTGTAAAAAGTAGTATTTTTTGCTTTCGAGTTGGAAGTTATTGAGAATTATTACTGTTTGTATTTTATTATTTTTCGGGATTTCGGCCTTCGGGATTCCGGCCATTCGGGATTTCGGCCATTCGGGATTTAAGCATTCGGGATTTCGGCATTCGGGATTTCGGCCTTCGGGATTTAGGCTTTGGGATTACGGCCATTCGGGATTTCAGCATTCGGAATTTCGGCTTTCGGGATTTAGGCTTCGGAATTTCGGCCATTCGGGATTTCAGCATTCGGGATTTCGGCCTTCGGGATTTCCACCCAAACCCATTGGTAACACAGTCCAATTGGACATTCTAATCGGATGCATTTGTAGCGGCCGTGTTAAAAAAAACATTACGCATGACTGTTGACATCCCGGGATAATTAACTGTGTGAATACGATATAGCATATTTAACACACTTTTTTAAATATTGATTTTGGAGTTATTGATATATATGTTAGAACAGTTCTGCAAGAGTATAAACACTACGAGTGAAAATTAACTTTTTTTTTCTTTTTCAGAAAACAGCCCGGACCTGGATAGAGGCGACCTTTCAGAAAAGGGACTGTGTTAAGTTCATTCCCAGTCCAAAAGACGAGCACAGGTGAGCATTTATTTATTCTCATTTTCCTTTATCTTGTATGTCTGAATTCGATTTACATCAGCAATCATTTTGATATAACTCGTTCACCGAAATTGCGCGGTATCGAAGAATCATTTGGAACAGTGAAACTAATATTCATCACGAAATAGCATAATGAATCAGGCCAGCATGTTGTATAAAGAAGTATTCAATTTTGACGTAAACGAACCTGACAAACATAAGGAGACATTTCAAATATAGAACATTCGAAACAAGTGAAATTTCCTTGTTAGATCAATAAATCGACTAAAATTGGTGTGTGTACTTATGTACGCGCGTTAGCGCACTAGCTCTTAATTATCTTGTTAAATTACTGACTTAAGAAAAATGACCGCTTATTGGAACGCCGTTGGTTTACTTCTATACACTTTAACTTATATTACTAAATTATATAATTATTTATCGTTGTTTTTATTTTTAAAGTAACAACTGTCACTATGACGTTAAATAGTTTGTTTACGTAAGGAATTGCAAATGGCCGACAATAATAAATTCGCTGCCTAGGCAACGGAACAATTCTAAACTATAATATTATACTGTATAATCGTCACGGTTGGAGTATCATACTGTGACGTAATGGTAGTGCTGTTATGTTTCGGCAACGGAAATCCTTACCAACGGGCTCCGATCCTTCTCGTGATCCAGTGGAAGGTTCATGTCAGTAATAAGACTCGATGGATGTTAATCTTCAGAGATGTTTATTCGTCAATACTCAATTTACAATTACATGGTGTATAAATAAAAGGGAAAGAACCCAATAGAGTTCGATCCGCAGTGAAACAACTCGGTGAGCAGAGCTGAATTATGTTTGAACAAGTTGAATGGTCCGAGTTGAATGGATCTAAGGATCATTTACAATAGTATTAATATGAAATAGTAAGGAAGTAATATTAGTGATGCTTAGTTCATGTACAAGGGTTTATATGTGTGTAGTAACACAGCTAGATAGGGTGGATAAATTGGGGTTGATCAATAATATAATATTGAGTAGGTACATTGTAATAGTTGAAATCACATCGATCGAATATTCTTAACAATAGTACATTATTAGTAACTTAGGGTATCGATGAATCAACAAAAGACAATTTATTGTCATTAGGGAGATATTATACAGAGGGGAGTTACAGATCCATAACAGTGCGTTCAACTGATAACCGAACAATCAGTGGCTCGAATCCAATCGAGTGCGTTTATTTTTGTGTGAAAAAATAAATTATGTGTTCCATGTCACACGCCAAAAATACACTCTGATCTGATTTTCCAAACGCTCCTAAAGAAGTATAACTTCAAAAAGAAAAATAAAGTGCTAAAACACCCTTATATTTTTTAAGTTAGTATCTAAAAGATTTTTGGGTGTGGTAGTGAAAAATCATTTGGAAGAGTGAAACTAATATTCGTCACGAAATATCATAATGTATCAGGCCAGCATGTTGTACAAACAGGTGTTCAATTTTGACGTAAACGAACCTGACAAACATAATGAGACATTTCAAATATAGAACATTCGAAACAAGTGAAATTTCCTTGTCAGATCAATAAATCAATTATAACAAAAAAAAGAATAATCAATTGCTAGAAATTAGAAAATATATATATTTTTTAAATTAATACATTTTGTTGGTAAAGCTCGTTATTTACTTCATATTTTAACACGTTTCACACGGTTAAATTTCTCTAATGGTCATCATTAATTTTTTTTCTGCCACACGCGGCCGTCGTTTTTTTTCAGTTACAAAATATTATTATATTATTACTAAATTCCGGAAAGGCAGGCCTAGGAACTGGGCCCGATGTGTATAATGATGACGTCATGTAATACTAACTAATTAAGATCATAGCTGATATTTTATAATAGGAATTATGTGTGAATTTGATGTTATTTTACTGACACGTCGTTTTTCGCGATCAAAATTGTTGAAAAATCCATTTTTAAATTACGAATTTTTATATAATATGTATTAATCTTTAGCGAACGGTGGAGGTAAGCTGTTAAGATCCGCCTTAAATAGTGCACATTAAACTTTGTCAGTCATACATATTTGTTTTCATTGAAATAATACTAAAATTTACAGATGGTGTTGGTTAGTTTTTAAAATTCAATTAAATCCTGCGAAACCAAGCCATAATAGATAATAGTAAAAAAATATTCGTCTATATATAAAATATCTTAAATTATGCAATTAAATCATACATAACTTTGGATATTTTATAGATAAATTAATATTTTTAATCTATTATGGTTTGGCTTAGGCAGGGCTTAATGAATTAAAAAAAAAATAACCAACAACATTTGTGTAATATGTATTCTTAATCCACCGAAAACAAATAAGTATATGAATGAAAAAGTGTGCACAATTTTGTCATATCTCCTCAAATATACCAAAACTATTATGATTTGGTTGAGGCAGGGTTTTATTGATTTTTAAAAACTAACCAATACCATCTGTAAATTGTAGTTTTAGTTCAATTACAACAAATACGTATGACTAACAAAGTTTAATGTGTACTATTTATGGCGGATCTAGCCTACTCCCACCCTTCGCTACTGGTATTAATATTTGACATAACATTGTGACAGTATGAATATTGCACACTGTAATTTGAATAATTATAACTTAATAGTTCATTTATCATTGTTTTAAAAATTATAAATGCACTCACCGTGGATAAAGTATTCTGTGAATTGATTTTATTTATTATTAAAATGGCAACACATTTTCCTTATTCATTAATAAAATTCTCTATAGATTAATTGATTGAATACATGTACATTTTTTATTCCGTTTGATACTCGGTAATGAATACAATCTTTATTTGTCGGAAACTGTGTTTACTATTTTCTGTGTATAAAACGTAATTATTTGACAGCGGTTGTCACTTTTGATGCGATGTTTCCTCGCCGGCGGCGCCACCCGTTTGCCACTGTGCTCTAGTTACCAACATTCTTGTTTCTTATTTATACGAAAATTTGCTGACTTGTGCGTTAGCTGATATGTTAATTATTTCTACTACGCATGAGGGCCTAAGCCCTAAATGGTATTTCAAAAATTTCATAACGGCGATACAAAATTTATTAATGAAGAATGTTGATCTCACTTTTTATTCCAAAAAATCTGAGAGTAATTATATTTTAAACCTGTTTAAGTCTTTTCCGGAGAGCTTAATTAACATAAAAAGAATGCTGCAGGAAAATGGCTTTCACTTTTTTAATGAAGCTATTTTCTTTAATTATAAAATTTTTAATTTCTCAATCATGAATTTTAAATTTATGTTTTTAAGCCCTCTGTGAAAATAATAAGAAATGTATTTCAAAATAAAATAGGTTTCCGTAATAATAATAATGAATTTTACGATTCGTAAATTATTGTTTGTTATTTTTAATTGAAAGGAAATTATTTTTGAATTACAAAACAACCAAAAATATTTGATTGTATATACTATCCAGAGAGGTATATTTTCGTTGACTAGTGTACGTTTTAATACATATAATTTATTTAAATGTAATCGTTACATATAATGTTTAAAATAATAATAAAAAATCCTGTCCGTCTAACATGCGCAGTCGCATTAAATGGTCATATTCTCCAGTCTCAAGTACGTAGGATAAACTGAGAAAATTTGGTGATACTAAGCACAAATCAGCATTTCTGGGAAGTATGTCTGAGCTATGTTGTAATTATTACAATGATAAATATGTTGTTTTATAATCTTTATAATAGCTTAAAAAAATGGTCCTCCATATTGTGTTTGCATGAAAAATGTAAGTGTCGTCGATTTATTTTTCGAGATAATTAGCCATGGACATTTTATTATTCGATATTTAAAAACCTTTGATCTTTGATATTTCAATAAAAACAAAATAAATTGCTATAAGCTCGTCTTTAAAATATTATGTCCGATACTACTCTTTTTTTCTATTGTTATTTTTCTTTATCCATGTCCGTCCGTTAATTGGAGCATATGGACACCACACGGCGTCTACAAAAATCTATATTGCTCTTTAGTCTTTTCGCGTTTTCCCAGGTCATGTCAGTATATCATAGGTTTATCGTATACACTCTGTGTATAGTATTTAGCGGACTTCCAGGACGCCGGAATCCGTTGGCTTGAAAAAGCAAGCCGGGTTTGAAGTTCCCTTGGTTTCAGTTCACAATATCCATCTAAGCCAGGGATTCATAAATTTTTTCGTCAGGGACAATTTTGAAATCAAAAATATTAGGCGGGTTTTTAAAAAACGTAAGGCAAAAAAAATCATTGCGTAAACTTATATTTTTAACTAAATATACCTACATTATTATTACTCTTATTAATATACTAAAAAATAATATTTAAATTGTTTCACCATGTGATTTATGCAATTGTTTGGTTTGAAACTAAATACTGCAATCTAGGCTTAAATGTTGTCGTGGGAATACGCAAAACAGGTGCAATATTGTTGTCTGTTAATTTTGAACTTAAGGCGAAGTCTTCACTGAGCCTTTTTTAAAGAGGCACCTAGCGGAAAAATACGAAGCTTGCAATTTGAGACATTTTTTTGATAATTTACAATTTCAACTGTATTAATGAATAAATTTGTATCTGAAAACATTAAAAATAAAAATATTTTTTATTTTAAGTCAAAGACAAACTTACAATTGTAAAAAATGTAATAAAATGTGAATTTGTTCTATCGGTCCGCACCCTATTATTACATATATTTTATGGTCATATTTATTATTAAACTTTAGTTTATTAAGTTTTCTAAGCATCACCTAAGCGATTTTTGACAAATTCATGGTTTTAATATTTTTTATATCTATTTTAAAAAATATCGATTTTTATAAAAAATATAAATGTGTATAACTTGAAATCCTTTTTATTTATATTATTATAAATATTTTATTTATATTTATAAAAAATAAATAAAAATAATAAAAAGGATTTCAAGTTATACACATTTATATTTTTTATAAAAATCGATGTTTTTTAAAATAGATATAAAAAATATTAAAACTATGAATTTGTCAAAAATCGCTTAGGTGATGCTTAGAAAACTTAATAAACTAAATTTTAATAATAAATATGACCATAAAATATATGTAATAATAGGGTGCGGACCGATAGAACAAATTCACATTTTATTACATTTTTTACAATTGTAAGTTTGTCTTTGACTTAAAATAAAAAATATTTTTCTTTTTGATGTTTTCAGATACTTATTTATTCATTAATACAGTTGAAATTGTAAATTATCAAAAAAATGTCTCAAATTGCAAGCTTCGTATTTTTCCGCTAGGTGCCTCTTTAAAAAAGGCTCAGTGAAGACTTCGCCTTAAGTTTGATTTATTAATGCTCATTGTAGAAAATGTTTTTTCACAAATATATGTATTTCTAAATGAAGAAGCCATTTGATGAGCATGTTTAACTATATTTGGATATACCTCAAGTGGAAGTCCTCATTCTTACCAGAGGATATTGATTTAAAATGTAATTTTTATTATTCGATATGAAGAATAAATAATTATAAGATAAAAAGAACTTTTTATGTACAACGTTTTTAAATTTACTGTTGAATCATATAAACTTGACTTGACTAGCTTAAACGATCAAAAAAAAAATATTTGATAGAAATAATACTGAAATGTCATTTTGAAACTCATATTGGTTTCCATAGTAACGCACGTATATATTAATAATTTAATTGTTAGGACCCTAGCAACCAATAATAGTGGATTGGATTACGGATTTCTTCCGCAATAACCTTTCATACAAAACAGAATTAACTAAAAATGAATTCAATTCTACTTAAAGATGGCTAAAAGTATTAAAAAAATGCATTGGCATCGTGTTCTGATATATTCTAAAGGTTTCAAATGTCTATCTAGTCGGGAAGTTTGTTGGAAATCGATTGCAAGATTTGTACCGGACAAACAACCACCGGACAAATAACAATACGACCTAAGAAAAACGTTGTAAAAAAAATAATAATACGGATTTTACATATATCTCACGGGACACATCAAAAAATCACGCGGGACACACTTTGTGAACTCCCGATCTAAGCTGATTAAATCAGTCTTAATGATTATTATTGTCTAATACCTAAGTGTTTTATTATATTGTTATATTTACATCGGTTAATGATAAATATTAACGATTATCATAGCATAATAATAAAAACGAAATATGAAATCTCATTAGCGACACGAAACAATAAAAACTGGTTATCAGATCTATCCGTATAAGAAAATTATATGACTACACATAATAAAACAGCAACATCCTTCTTAATTCATTCTAGGGATTGTCATCCCGGATGAATTTTTCATTTTCATGTTTTCGGGATTACTATTCACAATGTCGACATTATGAATTTTTACGAAAATATTACTACCCATTTCTAATAATTTTTCATTAGCCCGCTTCTAAGTCGGAATATCATAATAATAAAACTTTCAAAAGGAAAAAGGATGTAACCCTCAGTTTCTTAAGAATAGGGTTTATCACATAATAACGTTGTACACGACTAAATACGCGTTGTGTCCAAAGGACCTACGTTGCAAACAGTGACGTCCCGTGGGGGTAGGCAGATTGAGCGTCGCTTGGGGACGGCAGTTACTTGAAGGGCGCAAACTGAGGAAAGGGTATATGTATATAGAAATACCTATCTAAACTGAATACCTACTTAATAACGAAAATACCTTTCCTTTCAAAAATTAAGCTCACTGGTTCGAAAAAATGTATTAATTGGCACAAAAGATTTAGCAGGACTTTAATTTGTTATCGGGTGCGCGATGTCTAGTTTACTTCTGTTGCCCTTCGACGTCCTTGGTGACCAGAAACGACAAGAGCACGGGTGATAAAAAATATTTTATAAAAAAACGGGGCGGCATTATGGCGCTGCCCAGGGGCGGCATTTTGTCTAGGGACGTCACTGGTTGAAAACGCCGATTTATTATCTAAATTTAGCTAGCAATTTAAAATAAAGGATAAAAGTATTAGCAAGTTCAAGTTACAACAGAAAATATTGGAGTGATCCGTGACGTCGGTTAGTAATTAGAGTAATAAATACTTTAATTTAGAATACAAAAACCGATCGTCTACCGTAACTCAATTTGGAGAGCGCTTATGAGCAAGTATTAAAAAGGCCAATAGTTAAAATTTGTCGCAATTAAGCATGTCAGTCGTAGCATAGTGGTAATGCACAGGGCGCGATACCCAAGAGACGCAGGTTCGATCCCTTCCGGGTGTCTTACTTTTTGCAAAAAAAGATTTTTTTGTATTGGCTATGTGTTTTCAGAATTATGTATATGTACATATTTTGTTGTTCGAAAACCTCACGAAAGGTAACTAGGTAACAAAATTATTTATTTACATATTTTATGTTTTTACGGCCTCGTGGCCTCGCCTTATGGCCTCTGTAACGAACCGGTAACCCCAAAGAAAGAAAAAGTTCAAACATACGGCGACAACTAGAGTTGGGTATTTCCAGAGAAAATCTCAATCTCAAGATTCGGGATTTCCCGAAATGATGAAATTTTCAATTCTCGAGATTCGGGATTTCCAGAAAAGAATTCTAGAGAATTCTCGAGATATCGGGGAAATTAAAAAAACCTGTAAAAAACCTAAATTCAGTGTAAAACAGACAAATTCCAAAAAAAATATATTTTTTTTATTTATGTAAGGATACAAACAAGATAGAAGTAGGAAAACAAAAATAATTTAAAACATTACTTATTAAAATAGAATTTCAAAAAACACAGACAGTCAATCGCTGCGTCTGACAATCGCGTACCCACGCTTTAAGACACAGAATTCCGTGATGTTATAAAAAATGCGCTCATTTTGAGTCGACTTTGGCTTAATTGTGTTAAATGCCCCGATCAGTCTTTGAACGTTTTGTCTTATACCTATGTCCACTTTTTTCATTTAGAAATCGTTTTTCAATTAATATTTGATAATAAAGAAATCCCGAATCCCGAGAAAAGATTCTCGACATCCGGGATTTCCCGAAATGTTAAATCGAAATCGAAAATTTCTCGAGAATTCCCGTCGGGAAATTCCCGAAACCCAACTCTAGAGACAACCAACCCAAAAATCTAATACGATAATCATTACGATAACGCAAAAAGAAATATTAGGTGTGTAAAAAGTAATATTGTTTCTTATTTGTATGATGGTTTATTGAGACAAAATCCATTTTCTTTACTTTCTTTTGACAAAAATAGTTAGGTATTAAATTATCTTTTCTTTGAAAATACACAACTCGGGAGAGTGTCAAAAGCAAACTCTTGTTATGCTTTAATGTACTTATATGTGGATTTGAATACCACTCAGTAAGAATTTTTTTCAAGAATACGTGTGTTTCTGAGGCTTTTATAAGCAATGTATTGGTAAAAATAAGTTATTTGAAAAAAAAACCACTTGGTTGATAATCATCCCGGAACTTCTGTATTCAATCACCCTGAGATTCATATCACTTATTACTCGTGGTATAACTGCATTTATTACGTGTGGGCCCTGCAGAGCTATTCTTACATATCACTTAACTCTAAAATCAATAAAAAGTGATAAATATGATATTTCGTTTTCAGGCTGTTAATTATCATGGGAAGTTAACTGTGAGGCGTAATATTTTTTAACACGGCCGACCATTGTCGCGTTATCCGCGAGCTGTCAAATGTCGTTGAGTAGCACAAATTACACAATTTGATTTTTTTTTATCCAATTGGAGATTTTATTCGAAGGCATTTGGAAGCAAGTATGACGCAGTACGGTGTGTTAACAATTATTGTTGATAACGCCTTGTTTATTGAATTGCTCCGAGATCCGTGTTATTTTGGAGCAATAAAAATAACGGAAACATGTTACTGTGTTAACTATTTAGAATAGCACTGCTGCCCTTGCTGGACTGTCGTTGAGTAATACACATTACTTAATTCCAAATGCATTCGATTAGAATCTCCAATTGGATGAAACAGTTAAATTAGTCTAATCGGATTCATTTGAAATAAAGTAAGACGCAGTGCCGTGTGTTAATAGTTATTCTAGATAACCGTCTGGTTTATGGAATTTATCCAAGTGATTTTCGTATTATTTTGGAGCAATACACATAACTGAAAGGTGTTATTGTGTTAACTATTAATTTAAAATAGTCCAGCTGGACTCTTGTAGCGACAAAGCCCACTAATTGTGTGTGGTTTATCCCTTAAAGTTAAGTTAAAGCTATCGTCCACAGTCCGGTATGACATCCGTAATGCTCCTCCAATGTGGAACTACAATAGCTTGCGCATCCTGGCCCACGCCATCCAAACACCGCAAATTACGTCTCGCAGTCCGGATAACCTCGCGTCAAAAATTTTCCGGACTAGTCGACCCAAGTGCATTCGTTAAACATGACCAGCCCGTTTTAGTCGATACGTTTTGATGATTTGGATCATGGCTCCTACGAGGGGGGGGGGGGACAGACAGGCCTCTAACCAAGGGGTCCAAGCTTAAGAGAGGTCAATCAGTTACATTAAATAAATACAGACCACAAATTTACTGTTATCATAAAAAAATTAGCCTGCGGCGCTATTTCACTTAAGTATAACATATTAACATAGAAAAATATGTAACTGTGTGATACAATTTGATGTGCTATGATAATAATTGATGTATGCGTAGAAATTTATTTTATAATTTATTTTTAGTGAGTTGTTTCCTGTCAAATAAAAATGGCAATTTATCCAGTATGGTAAAGGGTTCCATGTTACTTGGTTACCACAAAATTGTCGCGATCAGTGCCTCATATTATGATGCTTAGTGCCGACAACTCTATAATTCAAATAAATTTGAACAAACATAAAAAAACACCTCAGATACGTTATACGGGTTCAAATCCCGTCGAGTATCGTTTTTTTTTCAAATATATTTTTTTCTAGTGGGTATATATCTTAGGTATTTTCAAGTTATGTATGTTACATATTTGGAATGTTACGTTCTCAAAATCTTGTCAATTATTCATTTGAATAAAAGAAATGGTTTATTCAAATGAATTTATTTAAAAATCCACGGAATATCTTTAATTTTACCGCGAAATACCATGTTGGCAACACTAATGTAGAACGTCACACTGCCCTCAACCTTAGCAATATGTAGGGGGTCCGCCAAATATCCTGGCCTGAGAGCGCGCTTCAGGATATGGGGGCCATGGCATGGATTATGTTTCTTTCCGAGTTTACACGTACACTTTGCGTATGTGACGTATGCATCACACTTCCTCTTCATTCGTATATTCTGTTAAATGAAAAATAACAACCGACCATCATTTAACACTGTTATCCAAGCTATGTGGATAACAGGCACCGCTAGCTCAGGGTACTGGGTTTCCACACTATCTCTCTGATGAATTCCAATCCTGTTACGGAAAGGACCATCGAAATCAATTGGTATTCGATGGATAATGTCTACCATACCGCTGCAGGAGTCAATTGCGAGCACTGAAAACTTGACTCTATTGGACGCCAAAGCCTTTTCTATGAAAGAAAAGAACATAAAAGAACATAATATTACGGGATACAATTAAATTAAATGAAACACCGTGATAATTTTAACCTCACTGTATTTAAAGAGAATGTAATTAAAAGTCAATGGTACAAAAATGGCGACATGAGGCCATAGAAAAATCACCATCGTTCATAAACGACGATGTTAAAATACATAAATATTTACGTTATACAAAAGACACAATATCAGCGTCTGCAAACTAAAATATCAACACAATAAGTTCTCAGCAACTGACTTAAACTTAAACCAAAATATCCACATGTGAGTGAGGTTAATTAAAACAAAAACTTAAAATTAATTAATACTAAAAAAATGAAATTGAAATGTATTTACAGCCGCTTGGCGAATTGCCAAGCGGGAATCGCTCCTCCCAACGTCCTCTCGTTCCCAAGGGTCAACCAGAAAAGGGAAGGAGATCCAATTCGATCGCCTGACATCGATCCCCCCACCACTTATCCAACCCGGAAGCTTGAAGTGCCAACCGCAGGATTTTAGTGTTGCCCGCGAGAGAAAAACCTCTTCACTAATTATGATTGTTAATTAGCCCGTTGGTGACGTCTGCAACGTCACAATTCAAATATTTCGTTCAAATTCCGGATTCCCGATGTCGCTGTCGAAAATCCGCGCGAAATCCCGGAATGTGAGATTCCGGGACTGCGATCCGTGATTCATACCAGTCGACTAGGTAATAACAGGAGAAATGTTCCTTTTTTTCTTAGGCTCCGAGATATTGCATGAATATTGCGAACACCCGCGGGCTAACATCACCTAATTATATTTTCCCCAAAAATAAGGGAACGGGGAATACCTGATTCAAGTATACGTACACCCATTTTAGTTATTATAGTATTTTAAAAATTATACTTGTTAAAAAAACAAGGATGCTGGAAATAATATGACATTGAAAATTGGTGGTTTTGATTTGTATAAAATATATAATACATAATATTAAAATCATACGAAATAGATCATTCATAATTTTGAAAAACACTTCTGAAAAATATTTTATAACTAATAGAAAAAACTTTTTGAAAAAAGTAAGACACCCGGCATGATCGGACCTGCATTTCTCGGGTATCGGGCCCACGCACATAGTCCACTGTGCTAAAGGAGTCATACTTAATTACGACAAATTTTAACTATTGGCCTTTTTTGGTTTGGAAAGTTGGTTCTGGTCTAGTCCTCGAAGGAGGGTTAATTAAATTGATGTTAGTAGGTAACTAATTGAAGCGTCACCAATATTGAAATATTGTATTATTAACCGATATAAATATTAATTTATGTGTCTTCTTTTTTTTGTTTTAATGGTCTGATCACATTATTTACCAGACGATACGTGTTTTATATTATTTGTGTAATTAAACAAGTTTAAATCGTATTAGTTTTAACTTATGAAAAAGATAATTTTATAATCAAGTAAAGGGAAATATTTATTAATAAATTCTTTGTGTGTGAATTATGAAAAAGAAGATTGAATCATAATATGCCTCCTTCCGGGATTTTTGTTAACAAATATTAGAATAATAATTAATTATACATAATCAGGGATGGATTAGTCCATAAAGGGGCCTCAGGCTGAAACAGATCGGGGGATAAATACATATTATATTAATAGAAGTAAAACTCAACGTACAATATTATTATTCCACATAATTTATAAACAGGACCGGTTTTGTTAGCTTAATATTAATACCAACAACAATCTCAACAGTTGAGAATGCCCTGTTTAGAAGTCAAAATCGATCTTCAATAGGTACCAGTGCTGCCAACTGTCGTTGACAAAAACATGCCGGACGGGGTAAGCAAACAAGCTATTTGGCAAATTTCGAAAAAACGCTAGATTTTGTACAAATAAAATTGCAAGTAAATTTACTTATTCTACCAATAGCGAAGTCAATACATTTCCTCTCGCATATCGAAAAAAGTGAAAAATCGAAAAATGTCTATACGCGTAAAAACCACACATTTCAACACTATTTAAAAATTGACAACAAATGCGGCGGCGTCAACGGCGTTCAAGTTTCGTTTCGTGTCATTCCGATAATCGTCTAACTGATGTCACATACCTAAGCAATCATTGGATTATATGATACCATTTCACTATAAGACCATGAATGCTCCTATCGTTTCAACGTGTTAAAGTATATTTTATTTCTTACGCTACTAGAATAAACACCTACCGACCTACCTGCAGTAAGTAGGTATTTGATAAGTAGTCAGAAATTTGATGCACATGAAAATAAATAAACTAAAAATGTAGCGTATTTTCAGCACATTAAAGCTGTTGGAGGCATCAAAAAATTCTAGTAAAAACGTCACAAACAAAATGCGTTTTTACAAGAAAAATGCTAAATTGAAAACGCTACTCAGTACTCTACGTGTGAAATTAGTAATATATTATATTTATTAATATATTGTATTTTGAATAATACAATATATTTTTTTCCGGTTTATTTACGTAAAAATCTATTTATTTATATTTTATTAAATTATCCTTGTTATAAATGACATTTAGTTGACGTAAGGCTGCGTCTTTGTGTTCAGTAATTTAGATAGCTAACTGCTTGGTAGTTATGTCCATAAAGTGTACATTAGGATGGCTTATAACTTAAAAGTTATAACTTTTAAATAATAGAAACACTTTGTAGATAATGGAGCAAGTAGTGTAAATATTAGGCTTAGGTTCCGATCCTGATCGGCGAGATGGTGTAGAAACAGGTCTCTATAACTGCGTTCCGGTGACCATTTTATGGGCATGACGATGCTTACGTGTATTTTTAAACCATTCTATTTTTGTACAGTTTAAGTGCGAAATATATTATGGTGCATGTCGCGGACTATCACGTGACGTCACAGTAAGTTGCCGCTACGGGAAAAAAGTGTGTAATGTCGCTTTTTTCATGTGTTTAAAATGTTATCAGACTCATGCTCCCATCCCGTAGACTTTGAACCTTTAAACTAACATTGTCAGTATCTGCCGAAATCACCAAAACAATAATGAAATCACCTCACGTTGAACCGCACTGCATCGACACCTGTATGATGTTTTTAACGTTTTTATCATTTACTAGATATCTACACTTTTTAGAATCATGTCAAAATCACGTTTTTTGTTTTTAGCGGTTAGCACTATGTATTTTCTATATCTATAAGAATGTTGTCTATTATCTATGGTCTGCAGGTTGGGTTCTATTCAAAACATTATCTATGGAATGGATGTCATGTCGCAAATAATTTTAAAGTACGCACACGTAGAAATTAATTGAAATTAGCATGAATAATTAATAATAATTCAAATTACTAATACATTATAGTTGGCACTCTTCATCAGTGTCATTCTTCAGTTAATTTACAGAGATGGTTCTCGTTCAAAATATTCTGGAAACTGACGAAACCATAGACTAAGTTTGACGGCGTGACAGTAGGCGACATGCACCTCAATTTGATTCGCGCTTTAGGATCGCTGAGCTTCAACGCAAAACACGCAACGTAATTGATGTATTTTATGATATGTGGTGTTGGCGCCGAATGCTTCCAATAGCCCTTAATGGTAAATCTCGGCCTACACTATTATAATATTGTAGTGTGTGTAAAAAATGTTAAGGTCGGATATTTTAATATAATAACGATATATTTCACGCTCTTTGTTACCATACCGGATTTAATCGTCGAATTGTTGCATACCGAATCATAAAAACGATAAAACGAATCCCTTTAGTACACATTTACGAACCCTCTCAGGTTTTCGTAACGTTATTTTAATATCCCAAGTTTAGCTTTTAATTCAAAATAAAGTCATGCGCTATTAAATTCTGATTCCGACTCTGGAAATAGTAGTCACACATACGTTAACACATTGGCGTGCGGGATGATAAATATTGTTTAAAATTATTCATTAATACTAATGTACTCCTTGTTATGTAGCCTTCACCTCTGAAACGAG
Source organism: Rhyacophila brunnea (assembly GCF_057557595.1). NCBI lineage: Eukaryota > Metazoa > Arthropoda > Insecta > Trichoptera > Rhyacophilidae > Rhyacophila > Rhyacophila brunnea. The sequence continues at coordinate 7,064,237 of NW_028232816.1, read as the reverse complement.
GGGTAGTACCGTAACTCAATTTGGAGATCGTTTATAAGCAGGTATTAATAAGGCCAATAGTTAAAATTTGTCTCAATTAAGCATGGCAGTCGTAGCATAGTGGTAATGCACAGGGCGCGAAACCCAACAGGCGCTGGTTTGATTCCAGCCTGGTGTTTTACTTTTTTCAAAAAATATTTTTTCTATTGGCTATATTTTCTCATGAGTGTTTTCAGAATTATGTATATTGAACCCATTCACTGCTGACTAGATAATGATTTTTTTAATTACCACCTTTAAAATGCACGTTAATTACATCGATCGGCCGCCTGGTCATTACGCGCCAGGTGCGTCTTCAACGTCCAAAGTATTAATATTGGTGTATTAGACACACTGTTGCACGTCTATGAGTGGTTTATTTTCGTAGGACACTTACACATTCAAAACCCTAAGTCAAAAAATACTGTATATGTATTATAACCTATCGGAATTCTATTTATTTTCTGTTCTATGACTGCATAATATGTTACACCTACGTAATTATAATGTTTGAAAAAGTGGATGTATATTTTAATGATGTGATAGGTTTTAGATATTTGCGCTTGAACAGATATTTGTAGTACCTACATAGTAAAACGTGTTGTTGTTATATTAGCTTTGTACTAATGTGACGTGTACTAATTAAAAATAATTTTGAGTTTAAACATAGTAGCTGTGCCATGATAGTGTTTTATATTTGCGTTGCACTCCTTTCTTGAAATATAAGTACGCCACTGGGTTAAGCAGCTGAAAGAAAGAGTTTAAATCCTCTCAGCGAAGACTTAAGTATTCATTCCTTTTAAATTACTTTAATTAAACCTTTGACTTTGGGCTTATTGTTCATCAGCCAAGCGGTAGACATCAGCTGTTTTCTGATGTCGGCTTATCAGCTTGAACTAAGTACTCGTAGCTGTAGTAGAATAACTAAAAGTTGTGCTTGGGTGTGGTTTAAGAGTACCTTTACACCACATGTCTGGTGTCTTTATTAATATTGTCCACACTTGATAACTCAGAATAATGCGGTAGTGGTAGTAAGGTATGTAAATGAATGTATTGCTATAGTTTATCAATATTAGAGTATTTTCATAATCTATTTTATTAAACGAATAATTCACAAGATTTAAGAATTTATCATTCTTTTATTTTAAATAATAATTTAAAAATACTTTTGAGTAATATAAAACTACAATTTTTTTTAAATACGACATCGAGCAGGATACGAACCTGCGTCCCTCTGGAATCGCGCCCGTGTGCACTGACCACTGTGCTATAGGTATTTTATCTATTTGCGACAAATTTAACTAACGGTTTTTACAACACTCTTAGAAGTGCTTTCTAAATTCCGTTACTAATTATTGGCAATCCTATTTTGGAATTTAAATTAAAGTATTAAATCACTTTAATTACTAACCTGTGCTTGAATTGTCACAATTAGATAAGATACCTATAGCATAGTGATCAGTGCAAATTTGCGTGATTCTCAAGGAACGCATGTTAGAATCCTGCTGGGTGTCGTATTTTTTTAATAATATTTTTCCTATTGGTTATATATTTTCCAGATGTATAATCAAATTATGTATGTACATACCTATAGCATTTTCATTTAGAATAATATGACAATATCTATCATCAAAACAGTATTGGAAAGTGCAAGGATGTTAACCTAACCGTCCTTACCCTAAGATTGATTATCGATATCTACCCACAGTTTTTAAAACTCTGTAATCTAACACACATTATGGAAAATTAATTATTTTTTTTCTCGTATAACCAAATTATATAATAAATGACTTTATAAATAATATATTGGTTTCATTTTGTCATTCATGTAAACTTTCAATTTACGTTTGCAAGAAATCTTGTATTTTGGACATATCACAATATGTACACTATGTTCACACTAATCTCTAAAAATCTATTATATAAGTAGAGTAAATATTGTTTTGTAAAACAATAGTAGTCTATTGATTTGTTATGTATACGTCTGAGTTATTGTCTTTCGCAAAACGTTTCGTTTATATAACATTAAAGATACTATATCACTGAAAATTACATTTCGATTATTATGAGGACGCTGTGTACCCGAACGTTATAATCACATCATTAAACAATGTAGCATAAAATCACTTCAATAGAAGAGAAATATAAAGCTTACCTAACCTAGTTCGCTACAAAACAGCTGTCAGTTATAATTGCTTGTGTAGTAATAAATTTTGAAATGAAAACAGGGCCGCACTCGACATACGTATATCATATAAATAAAAACGTAATTTAAACTAACAACATATTTATACAGTTAGTAACCAACCGACAAATTTTGTCAAATATTAATTATAGTAGAACGCGTACTATGATAACAACACAATTATACGTATTTTTCTTTATTCGATATGGATACCTACCTGGTGGTGCCTAGTCTTATTGTGTCTTTCCAGGTCATGCATATAGTCTCCGATGTATACACATAGGGATTGCAAAACCAAACGAATATATCAATACCGGTATTTCTTATTGAATACCGGTATTCGTCAAAACATCGAAAAACTAAGTACCTATCAATAAATATAACTATTTAAAACACTATTTTATTGCAATCTGAAGTACCTACTATTACACTTCCAAATGGTCCCCATTTGGGGATGTCTCTGTGAATCTGGAGAAGCCGAATCAGTACCAAGCCGACAAATAGTAAGGGTTGATTGCGAAAATAAATAATAATAAACCGGCATAGTTGTACATGTTTGGCGCCAAAATTTAATATTGGCAATGCCGCATTTATACCGCTCGCGCGGCGCGACAGAATGCTGCAGACAGTCAAAGAGTAAACATTATTAACTCGCGCTACGCATAAAAGAAATTATAAAAATGTAATCATTAGTAGATATTAACGCAAATAAAACTCGTCGTTTCTGACCACAATTCCGGTGTGTTATTTGTACACCTCCCAAGTCCCGAATCCAGACGAAAAACCATACAAAAATAAAAGTGACAGCATCTTTTCACTTTCGCCAAATGGAGGGAGATGACGCTACCTACATTTATAATGTTAACCATTATAAATATGTATTGATTTTACAACTGTTCATTTTTATACATACTATAGTCCGGGTACACGAAAATCTCTCTCAAATTCAACGTCTGTAGGATGTACCTACTACCAACGTTGGATCAAAAGTTACGGAATAATTGGTACTATTTGCCACGAATACTTATTTTAGTTTTCGAAATATGTTAATTCATCGCGACAATTCTAGAAGTATATCTGAGGTATTTTGTTTTAATTTTATTTAACTTTTGTTGGCAGCTAAAACTTATACACTAAATTTAATTTACAATATATTATGTAATAGTAAGTAATGAAAAAATAACATTAAATTCATTTTTGCAAAACATAAGCGATTAACCCCGTTCTTCTTTTCTGGCGCCACAACCCGCGTAAACTTTGGCAACCTCCAGCAGACTCCTCCATTCTCCTTATTATCCATTCTTCTCTCCAGACTCCTACAGTCTTTCTGTTAACAGTGTAAACCATCAAGCCACCAACGTCGTGGTCTTCATATGTTCACTACCTTATAGGTAATATAAATATTCCCATTTAAGTGTTTCTAGTGTTTTATTTATTTTAATATTTTCCTTTCGTTACATCCTATTATATATTAAGTATATTTGTTACCGCCACAATACCTAAACAAAATCTTAAATTATTGAATCTTAGTTTGTGTTTTTTCAAAGTTCAATTTACCCCTGCTTCGTTGTCACGTGGGTTGGTTACTTTTTGCATAACTACGTCCATTAAGCAGTAGCTACTCTAGGGCGAAAAGTAAAGTATTTACCAGGAATACGGGTGCTGTAACTCTATTGATTATAATACAGAGATATCAATTACAAACGCCATTTCCTCATTAAATTCATAATTAGAGTTGTGTAGCATTCTAGAGGCATTTCTATTAAATAACCCCCTGAATTTATTATATAATCTCCTTCGCGAATGTATGCGTACACCCCTAATACCAGTGGTGGCTTATGTGATAAAATTCTGAAAATATATTTATTATATCGCTAAAGGGAAGTATTGGGGAAATTCTAAATTATGGACAGCATAATAATATAGTTTTCTACAAAGTCCATCATCGATGTGGGAGTTTTTCCTTACACTTTTTGAAAAATCGAGTTGGAAACCATAACAATTGGGAAATCTCGCATGCCGGTTGTGTTTCAACTGTGAACAAAAACAGAGACTTGTTCTCCAGGACGATGCAAGCTATAGATTCGCCACCACTGCTCTATGAGGCTTCAGATGTTTGGAAAATTACTATAGTGATGTAATTGTTTAGTTCATGCACAATCCCGCATCGCCGCGTCGATTTGTTATCTATCAATATTGTGACGTGTAAATCACTATCGTAGCATCGTATATTAATAATAATCACACGTCGTTGCCTGGATGCAACATGCTACGAAAAACAGAAAATTCTCGGGTCGCTCGTATCCCGTTTATTGCCTTACCGCTCCTCGTCGCGTACATTCTACAACTCGACCATTTTTATCACACAAATACATTTAAATATGGGCGGGGACTATGTGCCCATACATACCCCTCTACATAGAACGTTTCAATATTGTCTATGCAGTTGTTCCGTGTGCTCGACGACCGTCGGACGTCACCAAACGAGATAGCGAGTGTTTACAAATTAATAATAACCAGTTGTGCGTGCGGCGTAACAATAAATTATTGTTACAAAGTTGTTTACATTTAAGTGTCTCTGACTACAGGGGCGCTTATTAAAAATCAAAAATACAACGTTGCCAGCAATGGATCACCAAAAAGAAACCCAACAAACAATGTCTTATGCATCAGTTGCTCAAAAAATGCAATTTCCGAAGAAGGAGCAAGCCATCGTTTTAGATGCTATCGAGGGCATCTCTATACGAGAATATACACTGTCAATCGGGAATAAGGTAGGTCCATGTCATATAAGATATGTATCTAGGATTTCCCAGGGAAGAATATGTATATACTTGAGTAGTGAAGAACAAGCAGATAAATTAACAGTAAATCAAGAAACAGTTAAAATTGGAAACCACGTACTAGAAATCAGGCCGCTGATCACCAAATCAAAGAGGATAATAATATCAAACGTGTGTCCTATAATCCCACACAGCGTTCTGGAATCAAAACTCAACGAATTAAACATAAAAACTACTTCACGTATTACAAGCATCAGAGCTGGTATTAACGAACCGGGCTATGCACATATTTTAAGTTTCCGGAGACAGGTTTATGTAAACCCAGAAGACACAATTAAACTGCCAGAGTCAATGCAAATAAATTTTGATAATACCCTGTACTGGATTTACTTCTCCACCGAAAAATTGACATGCTTTATATGCAAAGAAGAGGGCCATCTGGCCAAATATTGTAAAACAACTGGAAATAATAAACCTCACACTGTACAATTGCCTGAATCTCTCAATGTACCAAAAGTATTAACCTCTCTTTCGTTAGAGAGAAAAAATACACTCCAGGAGGATGAACTAGCCGCAGATATAGAGTCGGACAACTCTATTATCAACAAGGATACGCCAATCGGTTCAAAAAGGCCGTTGACCAGTCCAACTGATATCAGCAGCGTAGAATTTGAATTTGAAGATACAGTGAAAAATAATGCAATCTCACGCATTCCTGCACTCCAACAGACACCAAAAAAAATCAAAAAAAGAAAGAAAAAAAGTATCCACTGAGGATACAAATGAACTTTTGTTACCTGCCAAGGAACATGTTGAAAGTAATCGTCATAGATTTCCAATCGATTATGAAACGTTACTCAGTTTCCTTGTGAAAACACATGGAAATCCCAATACCGAAATGATTGCTAATGAATTTACTACTGATATAGAAGCTCTTAATAACATGCTAACAGAAATCTATAGTCATTTAAAAGAACGCAGCATTAAAAGTCGCATAACAAAGATCAAGAAAAGACTCAGTAATCCACAATTAAAAGTTTCCAGTGAAGATATTAGTTCGTTGGAAGGACAAGAGGAACAATAACATAGTGCATAATTCCAGCAACAAAGTTAACCAATTTATTCAATCTGATATACGTATTGTTTTCTGGAATACAAGAAGCATTCTTAATAGACTAGAGGAGCTTAGAGTGATGCTAGATGAAATTGATATTTTTATAGGCGTGGAAACATGGTTAAACGACACCATTCCTCACATAGTTATTAGCTTCCCAGGTTTTATGGTGCTTCGGCGAGACAGGACGTACGCCAGAGGAGGAGGTATAATTTTCATTATTAGAAATACTATAGCTTACAAAGCTATTAACAACCTCATCATTCCGAACATATCCACTGAAGTTTTGGGCATTACACTGACTAACCTTAAAGATAAAATTAATATCATTGCAGTTTATAGGCCCCCGAGCAATAGCGGAAATAATACAAATCTGTCGCTTCAGGAATGGGATCAAGTTTTTAGTAATACTCTATTAGATGATAAAACCATATTGATTACGACTTAATTTTAATAAACAATAATACTAAAACCCGTATTGATCTGCGACGAGGTACAAAATCAAATATTGATTTAGTTTTTTCTTCTCCAAATCTTCTACAACAGATTGTATTAAATATAGATGAAGACCCCCGGGGATCGGATCACTATCCAGTGCGTATTAATTTATCTGTACAAAAAGTAATTTATTTCAAAAAGACTTTCAAGTTGCAGACCAAAAAAACCAATTGGGTTAAATTTAAAAATACAATGGCTGAAAATATTAATGAATTCAAAACAGATTCTTTTCTCAGTTTAAGTAGTAGTCGCAGTATAAATTCCTCATTAAAAAAATCACACAAGCAATCATAGACTGCACCCCAAAAAAAGGGAATAATCCCCAATTTCGCCATAGCAATCCAGTAGAATGGTGGGATTCAGAGTGTGATAAGGTAAAGAGAAAAAGAAAAGCTGCCTTAAAAAAATGGGAATTTACCTTAGATTTTAAAGACTTAATTGAATACAAAAAGAATGCTGCCATAGCTAAAAAAACTTTTAAAAAGAAAAAGAGTGACTGCTTTCGAAAATTTGCAGAGACCATAAATTTTAGCACAGACCTTAAGTATACATGGGAAAAAGCAAAATTTTTTAAAAACAAATGGATAAAAATTAGACCCGATAGTATTGAACAAAATATGCAAAATAAAGAGAAAATTGAAGCTGCTCTTGAAAAACTGTGCCCACCGTGGGTTCCAAGTAACCCTAACATTTTCCCTGTTACCAAAAATAACACGCTATTCGACACTCACTTTAGTTTCATAGAATTCAGCATAGCATTAAATTCTCGTCAACATAATTCCGCACCTGGAACGGACGGGATAACGTATGAAGTCATTAATATGCTTCCCACTCCAATAAAACATATATTCCTTGACATTTTTAACCTCATGTTTCATAGCATGGAATTCCCTGACGAATGGAAAAGCATATTTATACATTTTATTAATAAACCTAATTCGGATAGCTTAAGACCTATTGCACTGACCTCATGTGTCTGCAAAATCTTAGAAATCATGGTCGCAAATAGATTTCGCTGGTGGCTGGAAAGAGAAAAAATTATCCCAGATACACAAACCGGATTCAGGAAAGGTTTTTCCTGTGCGGATAACCTAACAAATGTTGCAATGTATATTGAAGAATCTTTTAATGAAAAAAAAACTACGCTAGGTATTTTTTTGGACGTGATTGGAGCCTTCAATAACGTTCAATCAGATATTCTCGTTGAAATATTGGCACAAATAGGGTGCCCCTTTAAACTCGTTAAATTCTGTTTTTTTCTTGTCTACGAGAGATTAATCTATACTAATTCAAACATAGATCTCCCGAGGACAGTGTATAAAGGCGTTCCTCAAGGAGGAATTTTAAGTCCGCTGTTTTACATTATATACGTTAGCCACATTGTTCGCAATATACCGAAAGCTATAACAGTCTTCCAATTTGCAGACGATATATCTTTGTTCCTTAAAACTAAAGACCCCAATCAGGATAAAAATATAATGGAATGTGCACTAGAAACAATTAGAAATAATCTATTCAAACTGGGTTTGGATCTATCTCCGGAGAAAACGGTATTCGTACATTTCAACAAAAACAAAATACTGCCGGGAGAATTTCAAATTAAATTGAATGATATGATGATTAAATCAACTGAATCAGCCAAATTTCTAGGTATTTATTTTGACTTCAAGCTTTTTTTTGATAAACATGTCAATTACATTGCCCAGAAAGTCAATAGAGCCACCAACATTATAAAGTTCCTCAGAGGTACTTGGTGGGGATCACACCCTTCCACTCTAATAACTTTCTATAAAAGCTACATCAGATCCATAATGGACTATGGAAGCTATATTTACTTCCCAAAAAATAAAGGAGCAAAGCTACAGTTAGAACGACTACAGAACCAAGCTATCAGATTGGCTCTTGGCCTAAGAAAAAGTACACCTACTAACATACTACTTGCCGAAGCCAAGATAAGAGTATCGAATTTCAACCCTGAAAATATATGAAGCAAACATTTGTCTACTAACAACGCGTGTTCGAATTTTACGACACTCTAGTGTCGAAGGCTCACTAAAGATGTCACCCACAGCGTCCATTTAGCCAGGACGCAAACCACACATGCGGATTTACAAATAAATCCTAACTACTACACAGACCTGGAAGGATTTCCAAAAGGTCTAACTCATTTAGCACTAATGTCTTTATCTTGAAGTATTTGCATATTGAGGATAGGCTCTCGGCGTTCTACTCGAAACGCGTCCTTCAAATCATTGTCCATAGTATCCTTATGCAAATTAAATCTGTCTTCAGAAATCTGAATGCTGAACGATTGTTAGAAAAGTCTAACTTATTTTGCAACAATTTTAACTGATTTCAATTTTTAATTTTGTTCAATCCATTTTTTTTTAATTTTATCTTTATATGTGAGTACTATCGCCTGGGGGTAGGTACCTTTTTGAATTTAAATTCTTATTGATTAACGTTTTGTACTTTTCAATTTGAATTGTTTTTAGAAAAGAACGAACGCTGAGAATAAATATATTCAACTGTCTTGAAATACATTTGCTTAAATGTTGTGTTCAGCAATTGCTATGATGAGTACCAGTAGTTGATACAAAATTACGAGTAAATTGCAAACTCCAATGGAGAGTTACACAATATATTTAACCATATACTTAATGCTAGATTGATTAGCCTTGATAAAATAATAATTTGATTATTGTATTAAGAACATATTTTTCGTAAGAGATATCAAAAAATACGAGTGGCATGGAAAGGTGCATGTTAGGCATAACGCGTAAAATCACGAAAGAAACCAATGGGTAAGGAAATAGACAAGCATACGCGATGTGATAAAGGTAGCTCGGCAGATTAAATGGAAATGGGCTGGAATGTCGCTCGGCGGGTGGACACCCGCTGGATAAATACTGTAGTGCAGTAGTATCGAAGGAGCCCTTAACGCCCTAAAGTCCGTCGGTTAGATGAACTCATAATGTTCGGTGTATGTACGTGGCAGCAAATAACTAGGGACCAAGAGGAGTGGAGGGAGCTAGGGGAAGTCTTCGTCCTGTAGTGGATCAACCCCGGCTGATGATGATAATGAACATATTTTATGTAATAATCGAACGTTGTTTTCTATATGAAAAGACAGAGCATTATAATGACATACAAAATTTTTTGAACAGTCCATAGACTCTCCTTCAATTTTGCACTATTAAACCAGGCCAAGACTACAAATGAACGTAGTGAAATAGTAGTAGTAGCGGTGAAATAATCAAAGAAACGCACAGGTTTTGAAAAAATTACATAACCTACATGTATTGTGGTGACCTTACCAGGATTGTACACGGAGCCTCCGAATAAGAAGCCAGTAAATTGAATACTAGGGTCACCTTTGGCTTAGCTTCTGAATACACCCCGAATTTTTTAATTTTATACATTTTATACGCCACGTAGACCCTTAATAATTACTGCTAGCCATTTTTTCTCTCTTTTATTTTGTTAACTGTCAATTCATGGTGGAACTGCATTGTATTGTCGTTTAATTTAATAAAACGCAATTTTTTTGTTGTTAAAAATGTCCCTCTGAGGCGGACGAAACTGGTCCTAATTTATTGATTAAAAGTGGAATAAGTACTACAAAAAAAAATGCGTTTTATTGAATTAAACAACAATACTGCTAGCCATATTTAACTAGGTAGATACCTATAGGCCGGCTATGTTATAAATCACCTGAGAAATATGAAATACGCATAGAATGGTGAAAAAAATGTGAAACCATAGTACCTTAACACGTTTCTCTATTTTTTCGTCAACCTTTTCACACTAAAATAATAAATATCGGTTTGAAAATATATATAAACTACTACTAACCATGTTACGACATCAACAATATCTTGCATGTTAATTCGCTTATGGCTTGACTGTACATAAAAACTTCGACGAATAAACTCGATCGTGGTACTTAAAGGGTTTCAAATTTCCTCGCAAAACCTTCAAATCGCTCCTCTGTCTGATACGTTTATTGCGTTTATAGGATCTTGTTTGCTGAATTTGTTGGATTTCTTTCAACGCGAATAAAAAAAAAACAGAAACCGATCCCTGTATTGTCTGCTACGGGAATTCCCCGGGAAAGAGTTTTTAACAAACGATTTCCAGGGAATTTTCTTCACTCTGCATTCGTTCTAAATAATGAAATGTGTTTTAGAACACCCCGAAAATAAACTTTGGTGAAACTCCAATGCAAGAGATTGATTACTTTTGTATACAATATAGGGAATTTGAACTGGAAACAGCCAGTGTGACTGAATGTTTCTAGGTTTTTATTCTATTTTCAAAGCATGATCCTGGACATTCCTTAAACGTTGTAGATAATCTATTTATATAATTTTGAAGCCTTATTATCCTTTATATTTATTTTAAACATTTGATGACTGCATAAAGTATTTTTATTACATAAAATAGTATTCTTTTAAACCTCTCGCTCTAATGTTTTAGAATATAGTCATATTTCAGTACATAAATGTGCAGTGGTGTTAAGATTTTTTACATTTATTAATTTTTAAATGCATTTATAAAACCATCAGTATAATTTATGTAGATATTATTATAGTGAAATATTTACGATAAAAAATTATATTGATAATCTCTGTGATCCCAAATTTGACAAGAATTAGGCATTTTATTATTCAAAAAATGGGCAAGATTAACACATTTGAAGATAATTCTAAATATACTAATTATAAGCTATGTCTTTGACCATTCAAGTGTGATAAACATCCTACGAATAATGATTGGTTTATAATAATTATTGACCTAAGAATAAGGTAGTGTTTTTTTGAAATACGCCATTTCTTTTGGCATTCCCCAGTGGTTAAGATACAACATACGGCCGTAGCCATAAATTGACAAACTAAAACTGAAGTAGGGAGTAAGAACATGTTAACGCGCGTGTTTGAACATGTATTTAATTGCGGCGCGGCCAATTAAAATTAATAATTGGCCTTGGTTTTTAACCGCAATATATTATGTCCCTTTTTAACATCAGTACAGTACAGTTGACCTATTTAAAATAAAAACATATAAAATGAATCATAACGGTAATGACATATTTGATTTTAACATTAGATACTCTTCGTCCGATTTCTGTATCCTTGAATGTTGAAAACTCAATTAAGGCCATCGGCGAAGTCTCGCGTACCTCATAAAATATCCAAGTTTCAGCGATAAAAAAATACGCGAAATGATATTTTATACGGCGCTTTGTGTATGGATTTGAAGTGTAGGATTCATATTGTATTTTTTGTGCTCATACGCGAACGTAAATATTTAGATTACATACAGCTGGAGCTGTAATAATATTGACGATATCTTTTATTTTGTTCAATGCCATTGGATGTTTTTCATCATTTTTTTTTACCAAAATCAAATCGGAAAATGCGTGAAAATAATTTAGGATTTTTAAGTGATCGATATTATAAAATTAGTAATCTTTATTTAGACTGAGAGGTACAAAGCCAATGAACGATTATTGTGCGAATTGTATGACATAAAGTGTTTAATTTTAATTGGAAACATCTGTGCTGTAACTCAATACATATGGTTATTGATTGCCTCCAGCAAACAATTTTTATTCCCTATATTTTCCGTAAATTTCTTGCACGGATTCCTAACCCTATTTTCCCGTCTGGAGCTTCTGGCTGATTGGTTGTCTTCCATCCTTAAGAAATGGCCTTGACATCTTCTTTTCAAAGATTACCAACTTTTTCTCACGCCTTTTTGATAAGGCATAATATTCCGATCATGGCCACCACAAAGAGGGGCTGACAGGGCTCTAGTCTAGGAGCCCGGCGTATCGGGTCGACCATGTAAGTGAGAAAAACACACTACAAATTTGCTCGAATAGTGAAAAAAATCGACTGCGCCGCAATTTTACTCAAGAAATATACATGGCTATGCGATGCAAATTGATGTTATATGATGATTGTGTACTTAATTAAATGATAATTCATGTGTAGAATTCTATTTTATAATTATTTGAAGTGTTTTTCTTGACTATTTACTATTGCTATTATTACTTTGGCTATTTACCCAATATGGCGAAGAATTGCACGTTATTTGGCTACTACGAGTACAAAAGAAGGTCGCGATCAATCAGCATAACATTATGATGATGAGTGTCGACACTTCATTAAAGGCATTTGAGGCACACTACTGTGGAAAATCACACTGCCCTTAACCTTAGCGATAGGTAGTGGAGTCCGTCATAAATCCTGGCCTGGGTACCTGTTTCAAGATGTGGGGGCCATGGTTCCAATCCAAAAATTAATGTGGACCTGACTGATGAAGGTTTTGTATAGTTTTATTTTAGTTCTTTGACGGGAGTTTAAGTGTAATAGTATTTGTTTATCCGATTAATTCTACTACCTACTAAATCTTATGTTCTCAAGCATAGTTAGAAACCATGGGCATAATTTTTGTATTTTGTTTTTGCCTGTAATCCCATTTTCTCTTGGCGGTGAATGCATATTTTAGGGCTGCTTTCAATCTTGCCACTATTCAATAAAATTAATCTTATAATAATGCATTATGATTAAATATTTTTTCAGGTGTTGACTATACAATAAAACATACAATTGAGTTTATCTCCACACTCATTCATAAAAGCTGTAGGTACCTATTCACTTATTTATTATCGATGTATCATTTAGTGATACAATATGATAATACAATGCCGGTTTATCCCGTATCGTCATTGAGTATTGCAATCAAAACGAATGATATATAATTCCTTATCATGGTGTAGCAATTTATTCACCAGTTGCAGTAACCTTGTAAATTTTCATTCGTTGTATTATTATGGTGAGTAAAAGGAAAAAGAAGTCCACAATATTTTTTTTACAAAAATCAACAAGATTGTACCAGAAATGTGCAAAACAGGAATGAGTATACAACGGGACATAACACTCATAGCAGTCATAACAGTAAAGTGATATTGCGTGGCGTCCAGTTGTCTCGGCGCCAAATCGTCCTAGACCCAATTAACATTATCTAACGGCAGTGTCTTAAGATTAGAACTTTGTATCACATTTTTACACAAAACAGTTCAACTGTGCAACGTTTGTCATACACTGATACGATACTCAGATACGCAACAAAAATGGACACTGCCGTTAAATAATGTTAATTGGGTCTAGGACGATTTGGCGCCGGGACAACTGGACGCCACGCAATTCGAAAATCAATAGACGCTAGGCCCTTATAGGTACTTCTAAAAAATATTTATTATTATTATTTATAATATATGATTTAATAGTCGGTGAGCATTTAAATATGCACACGTAAATAATGTTTTAATCGTGCATATGTTTAAGTTCTAACGAAAAAAGAGTTTTTTTATTTTTATATAAAGCCTTAGGCATGGTAATTCTTAATTCAAAATAAAAAAAAACATTTTAGAGTAAAATGAATTAAAACTACTAAGTAGAAAATAAAATAAAATTAAATTAGTAGATAAAACTGATTAAAATTCTTCGTCTACGTTCTGTTTACGTGTCTACGACAGTACGGCGTTCAATTGTCCTGGTGTCCAGTTGTCCCATTCCCTGTTAATTGTAATGTAATTGTAACTTTGTAATGTCAAGTTATTTTTAAATAGTTGTTGTTAACTCATCTTATCAAGTTACGTAGATTGTAGAAGGTCAATCAGAATACACAAAAAAAACAACCTGTTGATACAGCTGATTTCAATTTCTAGCCTGAAGGTCCAACTTACATATGTCCTATTGGAGGCATGTCCAACCCGTCGATCGCACTATCCAAAAAGCGTGTAGTTAAAAATAAATAAAAAAGATTTCAAGTTATACACAATTATATTTTTATAAAAATCGACGATTTTTAAAATAAATATAAAAAATATTAAAACTATGATTAGTCAAAAATCTCTCCAACAAAACATAGAAAACTTAATACACTAAATTATAATAATAAATATGATCATAAAATATTTGTAATAATACGATGGTGTCCTTTGACAAATTCACATTTTATAGCATTTTTTTTTCAATTATTGTAAGTTTATCTTTGCCTTAAAATAAAAAATATTTTTCTTTTTAATGTTTTCAGATACCTACATATTTTTTAATTAATACCTACCGTTGAAATTGTAAATTATCAATAAAAATCTCAAATTGCAAGCTTCGTATTTTTCCGCTAGCTGCATCTGGTGGATAAAGACATCGCCTGAAAGAAGCCAAAGGTCTTGTATACTGAATTTTAGGGATACAATGGTACGACCGCACTGCAAACATAAACATTCGAGTTCGTGAACTGACACATTTGGTGTCTTTGGTGGCTTACGTAATCTCGAGAGGCGCTTCACGTGGTTTTTACGTATTTTCCGGATGCCGTCAGACAGAGCGATTCTCCGTAACCTTCTAAGGATTTTGTCGCCGTGGCCGACCCTCGTTCACCTTGCAGGGGTAATACAAAACAAGTGGCACGACCTTATACATGCCCTTAACTCAGATCAGTAGAAAGTAACATGGTGCAGTAAGTATGCAATAGTATGCACTATAAGTAGTATAAATAGTATAAGTGTGCAGTAAGTATGAAAACAAGCCACAACAGATAACAGACCTTCAACCTACACACACTTCTCTCTAAGTTACGCAAAACAAAAACTAAACGAAGACACAATAGAGCTATGGAACCACAGATACACAACATCCGCCACAGGATCAATAACACAGAAATTTATCTCAAACATAAACTCTGCCATCACTCTTGCCAGGAACATACAAATATCACACATATACTAACAAGCCACGGAGCGGTGCGAGCTTATCTGAAAAGATTTAAATTGAGGGATGATGAATGTTGTCCATGTGACACATCTCAAACTGTGTGGCATATCATCAACGACTGCCCTATACTAGAAAGGGAGCGATGGACTCTCAGGACTCGATGTAGACAGCATAGTCATTAAATTGACCTCCAAAAGCCTTACGAAGTACTAAGCAATAGAACAACACAAGAACACTACACAAAATATTTAATCCTGGCCATAAAGAAAATTTAAGATATAAATGGAAGAACCTAATTAGCCCCACATCAATGCAACTAACCCACTCAACCACCTTGTACGAAAAACAAGGGCATGGTTATTAATAAAAAAAAAAGTATGCAATTACTTAGTACCCCACCCCTATGGGTAACATAATAGGTACTCTTGATCTCTATCACGTTGCACTACTCTCGATTATTGTTTTTCTTCTTCATTGCCTAATACTCTGTTATCTTCATTGTAAAATTATAATAATTAATATTAATGAAACATGATCATAAATTAAATGTTAAAACGTGTAATGCTTCCATCAGCCAACAGATGGCTTTGGTCGTGTTATGAATGTAATGACTGTGATATTTAAAAATGTAGTTTACGTAGTTTTTCATCTCAAACCTTGAATGTTGGTAGCAAAGTAGTCTATACAATTGTTCTTGATCGCATGCAACACGCGATCAAGTCAGCTCGTGACTAAGGGTCGGATTACACTGGGCAGGCTATTTTGTTTCAGGAATCTGTTAGATATTAATTTATGGTTTTATATGCAGGCACTGTTGAAGTCGCAGAATTTAACACGTTTGCAATTTTTTACGTCCTAATATTTACAGTATCCTGAGTGTGACTTTATACAACATATGGATTTGGAAATTACATTTTTTTAAATTTATTTATATATTAAAAATACATGTTTATACTGTCCGACAACAAGATATCGTCGATAACCGGAAGTCGCTGTAGTCGCTGTAGTCGCATATAGAAGACTTCTCAGTGACGTACCATCTGTCATGGCTGCAACGCGTACTTAAATTATCTATCGGCTCATTTTTTAGATGCGACTCATTTTCTTCTTCGCAATAAACCCAAATTATACTAATAATAATTTTAATATCACTCCTGATCGTTTTAGATATATTTGTAATATAAAAAGCAAAATATTACCTAAATTGATAGATCCGTACACCACGGAAGCGTAAACTTAAATAATAAATTTAGGGGCGTTCCTTATTATAAAACGGAAGTGCGATTAACAGCACAGGAGGGGCTTGTTAGTTCACAGTTTTAACACGTGGACAAGAAGTTATTCTTCTATAATACATAAATGTAATACATTAAGAAGTGTTGAGTATATATATCTACTCTTATAAAATAATAAAACTGGACTGAATTTGATTTAGCTTATTGACGTCATTTATATCGTAAAATTGGGGTGAACGCAACAGTATTATTAACATGATTATGAGCCTATTTCAATCCACTACTGGAGGAATATCTCCTCATGCAGTATTCTCGGTTCTTTGTTCTTCTAGTTCTGGCTCACTGTTACATTTAAATTTGTATTTAATGTTTGCACACTATTAAATTTAGAGTTACGGAAATATTCTTTATTCAAATCTAAGTCGAACATAATATATTGTTCGAGACAATAAAAGAATATCGATTTTTATAAAAATTTAAATGTGTGTAACTTGAAATCCTTTTAATTTATATGAAATTTTATTTGGGTAGGGTCCCAATATTGAAGGTCAATTTGATATAAATAAAAAGGAGTTCAAGTTATACACATTTATATTTTTTTTTTATAAAAATCGATGTTTTTTAAAATAAATATAAAAAATATTAAAACTATGAATTAGTCAAAAATCTATATGAGGAACAATTGAAAACTTAATAAAATAAATTTTAATAATAAATATGACCGTAAAATATAATGTAATAATAACGTAACTGTGGACATAAATATGTGACAAATTCAGATTTTTTTTACAATTGTAAGTTTATCTTTGACTTAAAATAAAAATATTTTTCATTTTAATGTTTTTAGATACTTACCTACATAGTTATAAATTAATACTGTTGAAATTGTAAATGATTATCAAAAAAATGTCTCAAAATGCAAGCTTCATATTTTCCCGCTAGGTGCCTCTGTTGCTATAAGCATCCCCCTTAACTAGCTTGAGTCATCAAACGCTCATTTTGGTAGTAGTTTCAGTGTTATGCATTGGAAATGATTAGACCACATGAGCAACGAAAGTTCCACTGTCGTTTCGATATATTATTATTTTGATGCAATCTATTTGTATTTTTAAGCTTGGATCAAGTATTTGGAATAATGTAAGTGCCCTAACCATAGGACCCACAAACATCAGGTCTAGGTCAATTAAATATTCATTATCGGCCTGCCACTAGGGGAAACGAATTTTACATTAGATTTATGTACCTCCAACACGTTAATGGCATATTTTCTGTTTCCTATTCAGCAACACTGATTTCCCTGAAGTCTGTGATATTGTATGACATTCATCACACGGTGACAATGCAATATGAAAATACGTTTTTATTTACTCTATAATACATAAAAATGTTTAATCCGCAACGTTTTTCTGTCACACTCAAGTTTTCTCATGAGACTTTAAATTCGGCTATCTTGCGGAGAAAATTAATACATTCTTAATAAACTATTTATTTTAATTAACATATTGACAATGTAACATTCCATATATTGAACATACATAACTTGAAAATACCTCAGATATATAGGTACCCACTAGAAAAAATCATATTCGAAAATTAACCACAGCTGCAGGTTAATGCACAGTTGGCGCGATACCGGTGATTATACGGGTTCCAATCCCGTCGAGCATCGTATTTTTTTCAAATATGTTTTTTTCTTGTGGGAAACTATCTGAGGTGTTTTCAAGTTATGTATGATTAATACATTCTTGCTAAATTTGGGGGCGGTCCGTTACTCTAAGCATAGGTCTCCATACAATCATATTCAAAAGACAAATTTCTCATTAAGGGTGTTGTTGATCTACTTTTCAAGATAATTGAGCTTAAACGTCGTACTATCGTCGTTCATTTTTCCCATTACGAATGGGTTGGGAGGAGGGGTTGTAGAGTCCTTAGTGTGGGGCAGAGTCC
The DNA here is from genome assembly GCF_057557595.1 of Rhyacophila brunnea. Lineage (NCBI taxonomy): Eukaryota > Metazoa > Arthropoda > Insecta > Trichoptera > Rhyacophilidae > Rhyacophila > Rhyacophila brunnea. The sequence goes on along the minus strand of NW_028232816.1, from coordinate 7,045,671 downwards.
CACTAACTATAAATATAATATAAAAAAATAGCAATACTAATTTCTGTGACCAACTTTAGAAAGCAAGTAAGCTATAATACTTGGCTATTGTTTGTTATGACCAATTTCCGAAAAGATTTTTTAAAACATATTAGGTAGATTCATTAGCTAGAGACTTTGCGCCCACGTTGGCCGCGTGGCTTAAGCATCGGCCTACAGCGTTGTGGGTCCCAGGTTGAAATTCTGGGTCTGACAAGTGCACATATTGTTTTTCAATTTGTGTATGCATCAGAGTGTGGATCTAATAGGTTGAGCAAGAGCGAGCAGGTCGTAAAAACAAAATCTATTAATACAAACCTCCTCTTTGTGGAGGCACACATGATCCTATTAGGATCGGACATGGTTGAAGAAGCTCCTTCCACTATTTTCCACTATTACCACTGTATGACAGTATTTATTCAGCGGCTATTAGCAATAATTACTGTATCATCGGCATATTATAATATATTGTTAATATATTTCCCATTAGCTATGTAGCAATCATACCATGAGTAATAATCATAAATGAGTGACATACTTTAATATGTATGCTTTGCTGTCAAAACAAAACAATAGAGCGATAATATTTGTCAGCATTTCTTCAATTATAACTAGATCGGTAGCGTCAGTTTTAATTTAGTAATTGCGACAATATCTCTTGTAATATATGTATAAATTGGAAGAACAATTCATGAATCCTCACTCACTCATCGAGTTCGTCACTAGGCGTACTACTATTGTCACGAGTCCTTCACTCGATATAGTCAGCCGTCATTCCACTCGAATCAAGTCTCTCAGTTCATTAATATAATATAATCAATCTCTTGATCACTTCGATCTCACCAGTACATCATTACCCCCAATTATAATTTCACGCTGTCATATTTATTAAAGTATTATTGTATTAATTGCATTCTTGCAACGACAGATAAACTCTCCTCCAAACGTCCAGGCAACAATAACCTTCTATCTTATCCAACTCATCTACAGCCAAAACTATAATGCCGGCCTATTCATCTTATAACGGGTGTTTGAAACTAACTTATTAGCTCAAGTTAAACAGTAGAGGTGAAAGTATATACCCTTGCCGGACACCACGAAAAATTTCTATCTCCCCACTGATTTAAAATGACATTCAAATTAGTAAAAAAAATAATAAAATCGATGTTAAAAGATAAACATGGAATACAGAGTAAATACAAAAATAACATTTCATTTAGGTAACTTTTCATAACGTTCATTTAATCCACTTGGCCTTTTGTGCGCATTTCTTTGTATTGTATAAATATTATTTTATACGCTGGCATACATATGGGTGGGAACAAACGCAACCCATGTGCGAGCAAACATGTTGCACGTTGTTCGGCAACTTTGTTTTGTTGCCATTGTTAAAAAAAACAATAATAATTCATATTTTATTAGACTTTAACAAAATGGAAAACTGAAATTGGGGACGCGTTTGTTAGGTTAGTAAGCGTAAGTGTGTTTGTAATAAATAAGATAGTTATCATCATCATCTCTATCATTTTGGATCTATCACTGAATGAGTCTCTTGACTATTTCCACTCCTCCTGGTCATTAGTCTCGCATTGCCACGTATCTGCTTTTACTTCCCTTACTTATCTCATCGATCTAGGTCGCAGGCAGCCAAAAACCAGATTTGAAAGGCAATTAAAATGTAAGCTTTTTACGTACACTCTATGTGCCGTAAGTACGGAGTATTCTTGAGTATGGGTCCATTATCTGGAGTCCTTATGAGGTTTCCTATAAACTTGTTTTAGAGCGTGTTCAAAAAAAAATCTTTTACATCTTTATTTTAATGTATAGAATTATTTTCCTTTTAACAGTTTCTTAAACGAGTTTTTTACGACTACTTTTCTTCAAGGCATGCTCGCCTTCCATTCTATTGAAGCTCGTAGGTCACTTCTGTTCTTAAAGCATTTTTCCCTGCTCTCACTTGGTATAGTTTCCAATCCCGATATTCTGGAAACTTTCAATTTGTATGCACCCGTCAATAAGTTGTCCCAGCCATGACCTATTTTGGGTGAAAGCTGTTTCCTCATGTCAGGCTCACCAGGCACCAATAGCGAGGGCTGTGCGGCTGGTCAATGCACTCCCTAGAGATATTGATATTTTTAGCGATGCATTATGTATTTTGTTTTTAAAATTATATTTTAATGTTTAAAAGTTGTATTTTTTTTTTTGAATAATTGTTGTTTTTTTATTTTATTTCTTTTCTATAAAATTATTTTTTGCTTTGTTTTTTTTCTCTAATAAGTTGATTTACCTTTACTTTTTATTCTAAATGTCATGTTGTGAACATCTTGAAATAATAATTTGTTATGTGCTCAATGTGTCTTATTTAAATAAATAAATAAACATTTCAAAAGGTTCTAAAATCTTCCTTGCATACTCACAAAAATAGGTACAAGATTTTATTTTAGTAGTTTTGATAATGATCTCTTCTCTTCCAAATTTAAATAATTCAATTCAATTACTTAATAACCGTATACCTACATATTAAAAGCTTCCTAATTTTAAAAGCTATATTTAGAGCTTAGATTCGTTCTCACCGTGCGTACTCGTGACCCGAAACGGAAGCACGTTTGCTCAGTAGGGCGCTATCGATCTGCCATCCTCGCGACCACTAGGTCAGGCCTGCAGCTATAGCGTAAACTCACGCTACACATAACGATGTTACGTTAGGCATAGAGTTTCGGGTAATTCAGTCACGTCCCACGACTGCCAACTGCAGTCTGCGGCCACCTGTAGGTATTATATTGCGAGAGTTCGAATGGAAAGCTTTTAGCGTTCTACAATATGCTGTAACGTTACTTATAGGAGCTTTTACTTTTTTCTCCCAAAGAATTCATAAAATTTTGTCAATGCTAGCTGGTATTCCCCTTTCTGTAACTAATATTTGAATGAATATTTACCCGGAAGTGGTTTTTAATCTAAGCTGCGTGGAACAGTTCCGTCATCACATACCGGCTATTGAGAATGTCTCAGACGCAGATACCCACGACTGAGGTCGAGTTTACAGAGATTTTCTTGTAAAAGGAGCCCATTGAAGAGGAGCACGTTAAACTAACAAAAATTCGCCTTTTTAATATGAAGATTTCATAGAGCAACCACTTTCAAATAGGCCTAAAAGTTCCAAAGAGTTAACCATTAAGTTTTACTTACTTATTATTACTTTAATATAAAACAATAATAATATTATGTAAGAAATAATCCTTCTTATGAAAGTTACATTGTTTTTAGACTGTTTAGAGGTTTACAATTTAACAAAATTCACATTTTTCGATACGGAAAAACATTGAATTAAAAAAAAATACCTGCCAGTATGCATTAGTCAAAGCTATTATTAATAATAGTCAAAAAACTCCACGTACTTCTGGTCAAAAAAAGATTTGAAAACCCTTTATAGGTATACAGTATTTACGAAACCATATTATGTTTGAATGAAAATACATTTTTTATTCATCTAAAGTAGTGTATTGTGCCGTGTTTACGGCGTACTAATTCAAGACCAATGTCATTATTTTGTTCAGGTTATGTCAGGACTAGGGAATCCAATCTCGAGTCAAAATTCTGATCCCGGGATTCCGGGATTACAATTTGACAATCCCGGAATACCGAGTCTGGTCCCGGGATTGGCATTTTTATTTACAAATAACATTGATAAAATCGGTCAAAAATAAATCTAGTATAATTTATACTATTTAAGACATTTATTGTTAATATTGTATACGTTCAATCTTGGAAATACATTGGTTTAATATTGTAATATAAATAGTAATGTGAATTTAATATGAGATTGCTGTTTCTGATAGTATATACTTAATGAATGGGTTAGCGATATTTAAAATAGTGAATCATGGTGTACTTATGGCCTTTCCGCTCCATAAATCTAATTAGTCAATCAAATATGAAACTGCCGTAAAACGTATGAGATAATGGTGGAATTAGTTTGTTAATAGTGCGAAGCATTGTTTTTTCCAATCTTTCTCATTTTTATTAATTTATGTGAAAACATAAAATGAATCGGCAACTTACACATGTTTATAAATCAAACTTCATTCAAACTCAGCTTATTTCTAATGTAGTTATTTGTTATTAAAAGTTTTTTTTTCTGTTATATTTTCGTTTTAATTTTATTTTCCATAAAAATTGATAAAAAAATCAATCCAGAAAGTTTCGGGATTATGTTTATCAATCCCGGGATTCATAGGTATCGAAAATAGCTATGGATTCCGGGATTGGAATCCCTAGTCAGGACAATACAATTAATATTAGTTCTAATTCAAACAATTTAAAAGTCTCTGAATATTAATTGTTATAAAACTCATATGATTCGTTTAGGATCGAAAATGCTAGTAATTGAATCAGTTTATATAGAACTTGAACTAACTTTAGGGGGTTATTTATAGTGTAATACTGTAATTAATGGACCTGTAACAATTTGTTTCATCCCAATATTTCATTTAATTTGTGAGCTATCTTTACAGCTAATGTATGTATATTACAATGAAGTATCGAGGCTTTGCCAAAGTTTTGGGCGTTCAAAGTGCTTCGTTAGTAAGTTTTCGGTTTGTATATAAACACTTCTTAATAATGATTTTCGACATATAACCAATTTGAAACCATGTAATAATGTCATAACAGTTTAAATGGAAGCGTCTAATAACAAAAACCGAAAAGTCACACGTGTGATCAAAACTTAAAAAAAATCGTGTGATTGCGCTTTTAGCAGTGGACTGTAATTGGATGATGCTGGTGGATTACGGATCTAGGGGGGGGGTTAACAGGATCCCAGACACTGACCTTTTTATGTTGAGAGGGCTGCCGCGCGCTGGAGTCGGTTCGGTGTTCACGCATTGGTAAACGAACGGTTTCACTTGGTTTTGGGATTAATGATGATGAAAAGTTCAGGATGGATGATAGACGCGACGTTCGCTCAAACCGTATCAAATTTAACGGAACGACGGTCGAACAGATTTGTCAGAGTCATTCTATGGTTAACGACGGCTAAGCTATGACAAGCCTGCATGCGTCTGCTTTCTTGATGTCACTTGAGCTAACTAGGTTTCAAGATGTACCTACATTTTGGCATCAGCTTTTCCGAATTCTTGCTGAGCGTCGTGGTTCCGCGGACCCTGTTGGGAATCACTGCATTAGATGAAACTTGCGGCAGATAGATGAAGATGGGGACGTATCATGCGGCTTGTCGTGCCAATGATGATCATAATATGTGTGTATATCCTTCCTTTATGGCATGAATAATATTTATTCGATACAATAAATATTGTAGCGTTCAATGACAAGCTGTCGAGCTTTTCCAAGTTGAAACGAAAATCAATCACTTGATTTGATCTCCAATATTGAAATTTTAGCTTTTTATTGCCGTATTTTTGACACGTGAAACATACACTGTTGCTGGGCGTTATCTCTGCGTAGCATAGGGCTGTATGCATTTATGCTAAGTATTTTTACGCTTGCGATAAAGCTGCGAGAAAAAGCTCTCGTAAAAAATATTTTATTACCGAGGCCGGAGTGGTTTTTGTTGAATACCTTTTCCACGCGTGTAAGAAAGAAACTGGACTTATTTCAAATTTTTGAATTAACATTAAATTTTAATATAAATTACCACCATACGTTAATGGACCTCCTTTGACTTCTTTCCTTCTTTAGTAAGAACTTGCAGCACCGAATAGTTTCTTTTTTTATGTACTGGCATTAATGAAGGCATCTTTTTTATGATTTCACCGAGGCTTTGACTGCGCCTTGCTGTCATATCGCCTCTTCTCTTCTAGAAGGGGATCCGCCGATCAGTACCTCACTCCAATTCTGTTAAGAATAACTTTATAATTTTGCCAAGCTCTTGCGTCTTTTCGGCACCTTTCAATTCGTCGACATTGTCAAAGATATCCGCAATTCACAGCTGTATTCTGCGTCGTTCATATTTGGGGCATTGTACAGTTATATATTGTACAATGTCCTCCAAAACACAACATTCATCGAAGAGTTACGAATCGCTTCTTCTTGTGAAGACATCAAAGCTTTTACCCATTGCGTGTCCTGTTCTTAGCCTTAGTATTAGATTAAGCTCATTTCTCTTCAAATGAGACTCCACAAACTAGGGCACCGAGCATCGGGATGGTAGAATGGACATATTTCTTTCTTGTTTTCACTGTTTTAATACAATTTAAGTACATTGTACATATAGCTGTACAATGTCCTTTAAAACATTACATTCATCGCAGAGTTGCGAATCACTTCTTCCCATGAGGACATCAAATCTGTTACCCATTGTGTGACCTGTTATTAGCCTCAGTATTAGCTTAAGCTCATTTCTCTTCAAAGCATGAAGGCTTCTGATTATTATATAACGTCATTGTGATAGTATACACACAAACTGAATAAGTGACATGTTATAACATCGATTGAAATACATTTTAATTTAGTATCCCTCAGTAAACCTCAGTAAATCTCAATAGGTTGTGGTTTATCGTATATTGTCTGTGTGAAGGAAAATATTGATTAATTTTGAAAGCTTTTAAAAGCTTCGGCTGTTTGTTTTTCTATTATAAAATAGTAAAGGCTTTACAGAATGTATTTCTACGACGGGGAAATGCTGACTCATTGTTTCATTTCCGATTGTAAGGCGGATTTTCTACTCATTCTCATTATACTCGTTCTGTGCTTCATTTCAAAGGCATGGGAAATCTCTCACGGCTTAAATCCATTAATTATTTTTAATTACCTGGCTGAATGTATACAGGTTGACTTAAAATAGGGAACACTTTTTGATGCTCGTTATCTAATTGGAAATGGGGATGAAAACGAGAGTATGCGATGTAATTAACTACGACACAACCCATAATTTGAAATGGGCCGGACACATAGTTCGTAGACAGGGTCGCCTATGGCCACTGGTCAAAATGCGATAATCAACAATTGTAGCAAACAACAAGGAACCGAGGAGAGAAGAGAGAGGAATCCATCATTGGATTGAAGCAGGCTTATTTATTTGATTGTAAATATATGTGTAAATTAAGGGTTGTAGTGTTGTCTAGACAGCAGTTAGCGTAAGGTGGAGGTAGGCTGTTAAGATCCGCCATAAATAGTGCACATTAAAGTTTTTTATTCATACATATTTGTTTTTATTGAACTAAGCTACAATTTGCATAATATGATGTTATAGTGTTGGTTAGTTTTTAAAAATCAATTAAACCCTGCCTAACCGAACCATAATAGTTTTGATTTGTTTTGGGCGATACGACAAAATTGTGCACCTTTTTCATTCATACTTATTTTTTTTCGTTGAATTAAGAATACATATTATTACACATATTGTTTTTTTTAATTCATTAAGCCCTGCCTAAACCAAACCATAGTAGATAGAAAATATTATTCCATCTTCCATCTATAAAATATCAAAAATTATGTATGATTATTAATGGCCTATTTTTAGATATTTTATAGATAAACGATTATTTTTTTACTAATGTCTATTATGGTTTAGTTTTCGTAGTTTTTAATTGAATTTAAAAAAAAACTAACCAAAACCATCTGTAAATTGTAGACTTAGTTCAATGAAAAGAAATACGTACCTATGGCTGACAAAGTTTATTGTGCACTATATGTCGGATCTTAACAGCCTACCTCCACCCTTCGCTACTGGCGAGTGGCGAGCAGGCCGTGTTAGTGACAGCTGAAGACCAAGGGAAGTGAAGGAAAGTAATAGAAGAGGCCATGGTTGGATTTTTATGGTGTCGCCAATACGAGAAGAAAACCAAGGACTAAATTTTTTCTGTTAATTTTTATTTAAAAAAAAAACTCTTTAAGGATGGTTATACTCCTAAACCCTCCTAACGAAAACCAAATTATCATAAAAAATAGAAAAGCTCCTTTTAAACTTTAATCGTTAGCAGCTTATACATTATGCAATAAGTAAGTGCACGTTCCCAAAAAAATTATAGAATCAGTGACGTCCCGTGGGGGTAGGCAGATTGAGCGTCGCTTGGGGGCGGCAGTTACTTGAAGGGCGGCAAATCGAGGAGAATCATTAGGTATATATAGAAATAGGTACCCAAACTTAGTAAATAACGAAAATATCTTTCCATTACAAAAAATCATTGGAAATAAAATGTATTAATTATCAAAGAAGGTTTAACAGGACTGTAATTTTTTTTGTCGGGTTCGCGATGTCTAGTTTACTTCCGTTCTCCTTGGACAATGACACGCAGATTTGCTAATTATAATCGAATTATAGGAAGGTATATGCTTACTTAATTAATTTATCCAAATATTTTTTCCGGTCACTCGCGAGTATTGAAAGTTGTCAGGTTTATTTTAAAATGTATCTGAAACCGTGGACTCGCAATACTGTCTATTGAAGGAGTGATGGCATTTAAATTAGATTTAGTGGTACATATTATATTTTGTTAGTAATGAATCCATATAACACATTTCTTAGATATTGGAGTATGAAAGGATGATAAAAAATACTGTATAAAAAAGGGGCGGCATTTTGGCGCTGCCTAGGGGCGGCATTTTGTCCAAGGACGTCACTGTATAGAATTATCTGTCAAAATCTGTACACAAAACTCTGTATGTGATTCTATGATATACTTTTCTGTTTGATGGTTGAAAAAAAAGTGCAAAGCTCCGTACGTTTTTATGATTTTAAATAATTTCGCAATAAAAACATCTCTTTCGCGCAGTGGGTGCAAAAACATTTCAACCCTGCGCGTCTTCTGCTGTTGACGTTTTATTAAATGAATCTTAGTAATATTTTTATGGGGTTGCGGATATTAAAACTATATTAATAAATACTATTCTTCATATGTTTTATCCTCTAGCTGGTAATATAATAATTTTATAAGTAATAACTAAAAAGTTGGCATTCAAATATAACACTTGCTAAGGCTTCTCCCGATACAAAAGTGAAAAGTTTGGTCAGTTTTAGATGTCTGCTTCTAATAAGAATTTTTGATAATGAGCTAAATCTGTCAAGCGAGAGTCGATATATTATGATCAAACGAATTTCTACTGCTTCCTGCCGGCGAGAATCGAAAGTAAACTTAGAAAATATGATTCACTTGAAATTAGTATTAGGTAGGTAGTTGAAGTACATAACAATTAACAGTGGCGAAGTGTGGAGGTAGGCTGTTAAGATCCGACATAAATAATTCACATTAAACTTTGTCGGTCATTCGTATTTGTTTTTATTGAACTTGGGTTTATGGAATTGGCGTTTGTTAGTTTTTAAAAATCAATTAAATCTTACCTAAACCAAACCATAGCAGTTTTGGTATGTTATGGGCGATTTGACAAAATACACAGTGCACACTTTTTTATTCGAATTAAGAATACATATTATTACACAAATGTCGGTTATTTTTTTTTAAATTCATTAAGCCCTGCCTAAACCGAACCATGGCATAATTCTAGACAATTATTTTTGACTATCATCTATTATGGCTTAGTTTTCGCAGTGTTTAGTTGAATTTAAAAACCAACCACCTTCTGTAAATTGTAGACTTGGTTCAATGAAAACAAATACGTATGGCTGATAAAGTTTATCGTGGACCATGTCGGATCCAGCCTACCTCTACTCTTCGCCACTGCAATATATTCGCGAGACAAGACATCAGTGATAGGAGAAACCAATAGTTTCAGATTAAATTTAATAAACATGTAATGTTTCTATACGATGAGACTACGAAATAATTTGCAACTTAGTTTCAGCCAATATTGAGATTCTGAGAATGGTTCTAACTGCTTTTGTATTGTTTTCATAACAGACAAAAACGTCTAATGATAGTCAGTCCATATGGCACACGAAAAGTTACCGCATTTTTACTCTTTATATGCTACGGACTTGGTTGTTGCATACTTTCAAAGATATTCAGCTTATCACCACATAATATAAAGATTGTTTTATGACACATGTTTATCTGCACAGAACAGAATACATGTAATTTCGATATGCTATATACAAATACAGTAAATTTTGAAGCATGGTTTTGAATGTGTGAGTGTCCTACGAAAATGAACCACGCATTATAGATGTGCAATAGTGTGTGTAATACACCAATATTAAATGAGCGCCAATGCATAAACCGAGAGCTTTTTTTATGACGTATTCTTGACACGTGTTTACATTTATCCCGTAGTCTTCCTTACTCGAGTTCGGTTGCCTGCTTCTCCTTACCCGTTAGGTATTTCAGTTCCCATTATTTCTGACTTCCCTGTTTCTCTCACATGGTGATATTTATCAACTATAAAACGTATAGGGAAATGGAAATCGTAAAAGCGATTTCCACATGGTTGAAGCTGCTGCCAGGAACAATGGTTTTGTGCTCGTATGAATCGAAGTCCTTGGATTCTTCTGCCGCGATTTAATTACCTTAATTAATATTCTGTGATTTAATACACAAAAACCGATAGTCAATAATAACGCAGTTTGATAAGCATTTCATGTATGACCTACTAGTTTAAATTGTCGTAACTAGATAGGACACTCGTAGCATAATTGGTTAATGTACAGTTGGCGCGATACCGGTTCAAATCCCGTCGAGCATCGTATTTTTTTTAAATATTATTTTTTTCTAGTTATGTATGTTCGATATATGAAATGTTACATTTTGAAAATCTTGTGAATTATTCGTTGAATAAAAGAAACGGTTTATTATATAACTGTATTAACGGTGTCGTGAAAATTAAATTGACGCATTTAGGGTGAAGTCATTATAAAGTTTTCGCGTCTATCAGTGTTATTATCACTCGGCAGCTAGGTCCACAAAGGGTCAGCTGTTTTTGCAGCGCACAGGCTCGCGAGTTAGGCTCCAGGGGTGGGTGGAAGTAGCAAAGTGTCATTAAAAAGTATTCTGAGTTAATGAAGCAAGCGGGCGTCGACGGCGTCTACCTGCGAAGCCTTCGAAACAGGAGCAGTGAGAGCACAGCAGTCGTATTAATACTGAGAAGGTATTCAAGTTTTTCTACGCGAGGACTTTGTTTGGATATTGTTATAAATTATTATAATAATGGTACGGCATATTTTTTGTGCAAAACTTTGTACGTATTATTTGTATTCGGTATGGTAAGTAGGTGATTTCCAAAAAATAATTTTGGTACTGTTCGGTTAAAGCGGATACAGCGGAAAACGCATTTTGAAAATAGCCGATAAACTGGATTATTTGTTAGGTTAACCTAACCAAACCTAACCTAACCCAACCTAACCTAACCTAAACTAACCCAACCTAACAAATAATCCAGTTTATCGGCTATTTTCAAAATGCGTTTTCCGCTGTATCCGCTTTAACCGAACAGTAACATAATTTTGTCGAAACAAAAAATATTGCAGTGTGTAGTGTCGTATCCGGAAACTTGTACGTAAACAGTTCACCGCAAGACACTTATTCGTGCGCCGCAGTACGTGAAACATGAGTTCGTGTAACATTTAATCAAATGACGAGTTCTTCGTTGAACATTTCACCGTGGAGTATATTTGTACGTATGCTACAACATGTGGAGATGTCTTTACTAGGTTAGGTTAGGTTAGGGTAATTGTAACAGTATTATTTGCAAACTATCACCGCATTTTGTAAGATACGTACAAATGTATTCTAAGGTGAAATGTTCAACGAAGAACTCGTCATTTTGTAAAATGTTATACGAACTCATGTTTCACGTACTGCGGCGCACGAATAAGTGTCTCACTATGAATTGCATACGTACAACTTACATGTAACCGTGTAGTGTTACCAACTGACCATTCAGAAAAATAAGTCAGATAGGGTAAGTCGGTAAGAAAATAAATTAAAAACGATAAGATGACAACGCTGGCAGTATAACTATAACCGTATAGTATTTAAACATGTCGAATCTTCAATGTAGGCGAGACAGGTGGGTGAAAACAGGCCTCGATAACTCATTCGGGCGGCCACTTTATGAGCATAATGACTTTTTCCATTATATCTTGTAAACATTCAAAAATCATTTTTCTTCAATTTTTTTTAGAAGTCTTTTTTTCTCCGAATTTCGCTCAGCACTGCCCTCACCAACAAGCGCAGTTCTTTATTTTGTGAACAAGTAATCGGTTCAAGTATAAAGTTTTCCGCTGCAATTTTTGGTTACTTTATGGTTGCTGCATTATCCAGATGCATGTAAGTATATGTAAAATAAAAAATCGCTAGAATAACTTCCGTTAAAATAATATTGTCATTGCGATTACTATTTATCTTCGATATCGCAGTGATTAGATAATATTTGTTTAATAACTTTAGTATTTAATAACAAAAAAAGCATATTCTCTCAGCCGGCACAATTTTCATTTGACTAGCATCAAGTAGAGTAGTTTGCGTGCCAAAGTCCTTAAGAAACCTCGATAGTAAATGCGAGGTATCCATAAAGGCATCTAGAAAAAAAAAACTTTCCACCACACCACGCGTCGCTACTACCGATGAAACAATAGATAAATCGCACACATTTTTTACACAAATGTTTGTAAACAGTATTTATACAATATACATTTGATTCTGTACGGATGTATTTTGGCTTATGCAAGGCATAATGTTATTTTTAAATTAAAACGCACCACAGTTTAACAACTCCTGGCTATGAAAGATACCGTAGGTATACACCAACATACATTCCTAATTTATTTTACTATACCTGCTATGTTTTGTGATCCGCATTTTATGTGTTAAGATATTAAATTTTTAAGAGTTGTATATTACAAGATTTATACGTTCTCAAAAGAAATAATTAAGCTTTTTTGATAGTGCTAATTTGAGATAGGGTGGCAACATTATTTACGTCCGCTGTAAAATATACTTACGTCTTTCATTATTAAAAATCTGACTTTAATATTTATTTAAATTTATTTAAATCCTACATGTATCATGATTTAGTGCAGGGTTTCCCAAACCTTTTCTGCAATGGAACACTTCGCAAACCCGGAAATTTTAACGAAACACTTAGTTTATTTTGTAGGTTATTTATTAGCGTAATTAACCGTTCTGCCAATTTTGGCAGCTGTCGTTAAACTGACAAATGTTGTCAGCCGGTCAGTTCAATTTCAATTTTCAATTTAAATTTATTTTTAACATATTGTGGACATTACAAATTATAAGTTTAAGACGTTCACAACATTACATATAGAAACAAAGAAGTATACTTAAAACAGTAAGTGTTACATAAAAAAAGAGATACATAGTATGTTATTAAACAGTAGAAATAATATGTACATACAAAAATATTAATTAGATAGGTACAAGGAAGTACACCGGATGAGTTAAGCAGACCCTATTTTAAGAATTTATAAAACAACGTCCACATATACTCATCCTCACGTAGGTGGAATATATCAACACCCGAAGCAATTTCGTTGAACATAGTTATCGCCCTCCCAATTGGCATTACCAGTGGCAGGTTGGTTCGGCACCTTGGGAGAATAAACAACTGATGTTCTCTATTTCTAAGATAGTTATCAGGGACACACAGATCAACACTGCCCAGAATGGCAGAGTTCTCATTTATACCTCGTATAAGTCGAAAAAAATACGTAGCCAAATAAAGATTTCTTCTAAATTGTTAAAAGTTAAAAACAATATACCCCATCTTTCATGAAAATATGGTCCTCCGCCTGTACATCTCGAAGTGGGCCCCCAGGCTAGGATCTTCTACAGTTGCATATTCCAAATGGTGTTCGAGGTAAAATTAAAGGTATTTTTTAGCGATTTTTTTATTTTTAATACACCCACTTTTATGTTGATATGTACAGTTATGGACATGTCAAATATCGACAATAATCAAAAATTGTAGGTATGGAAAAACCACATATTATTAGATGTTACTGATGTTAGTACGCTTGAAGTGAAACAGCGCCGCAGGCGAGATATTTTTACTATTAGTGCATGTTTGTGATGTGTGTTTATCTCACTTGGCTGGTCGATCTCTCACGCCGGGCCCCTGTAAGCCCAGGCCCCCAGGCTAGAGGACTGTCAGCCCCCCTTGTGGGAGCCATGACCTATTTAGATACTTGACGTCATAAACATCAGTTGAGATTGATCATCACTCGCCTTTCAATGTGAAGTAGATTCTTTAATTATTTTAGTTTTACTTATGTTAGTTCTACTTAGTAGAAGATCTTTAAATGTGTTGATGTCAATGACATTATTAATGGACAATGCACTCAGTACAGTAGCTAGCAAGTAAATTCGTGCATAGCGATATTCGCACATGTATAGGTAGACGTCACGTGATAAAATTTCGCAATTTCCATTATGTGATATCACGCATCGGGAATTTATAGCAATATCACCTTTATTGTAATGGCGTTAGAACAGTGTTTCTAGTGTCAATGTTCATTTGAGCGAACCCGTTCGAACTGGACTATTTGGCAGACCTGACAAAAGGCATCGGGAATTTATAGCAATATCACCTTTATTGTAAATGGCGTTAGAACAGATTATGCCATTCGGCAGACCCGACAAAAAAGTGAGTGTCATTTATTTTGCCAGATGCTTCGTCCATATTAATGCCATTGGTTGAAGTGTATAAAACCTTTCAGGTTATTTCTTATCAGGTTCGGCGGAACATAGTTTGGTAAACCCTGATTTAGTGTATGAAACCATTCAAAGTACGCAGTTAGAATACATTGTATAGTATAGATTGTTTATTTTATGAACATTTAAAATTATCGTAAAATAACGACGTCTTCAAATTCATCACTGTCGTATGTAAATGAGATTTTCCAATACCTACTTTTTTATATATTTTTTAATTTCCTTTTTTATTATTTTCTATCTTCGACGAGTCAGTTAAGCTATTTTAAAAGTATACTTTATTTACGCTAGTTGATCTCTTTCAACAAATAACTATATTGCTGTGCGATTTTTATTTTATTTTAATAAATGCACGTTATATTATAGTTTTTATTATTACTATTACAACGATTTTCTTACCTCGTATTATTATTTGTCCGGTACAAATCTTGCGATCGATTTTTAACTAACTTCCCGACTAGCTAGACATTTGAAACTTTTAGAATATATCAGAACACGATGCCAATGCATTTTTTAATACTTTTAGCCATCTTTAAGTAGAATTGTATTCATTTTTAGTTAATTCTGTTTTGTATGAAAAGTTATTTCGATACCATTATTGGTTGCTAGGGGGTCCTAGCAACTAATTATTAATATATACGTGCATTTCTATGGAAATCAGTATGAAATGACATTTCATTATTCAGTATTTCTATCAAGTACTTACAATTTTTTTTGATCGCTTAAGCTAGTCAAGTCAAGTTTATATGATTCGACAGAAAATTTAAAAAAGTTGTATATAAAAAGCTTTTTATCTTGTAATTATTTATAAACACTTCCGGTTTAAGTATTTATTCAGAGTTCACTGATATTAATCAACAATAATAGAGAATACTTCAAACGGTAAACAGATTGACAAGATAAGATAAATCGCTCGACCAAATAACCAGATAAACTTGCCAAAGAATTAGTTCAGTTCAGGTAGGTATACTATTAGGTAGGTGGGCTATACCATACCCCATACACTACGTTTGAAAACAGGGTTTTGAGTATGTGAGTGTCCTACGAAAATAAAAGACACACTTTATAGATGTGCAATAGTGTGTTGCAACCTTCAAATACACCAATATTGAATGAGCGTACATGCATAAATCGAGAGTAGTTGTCAGTATTGGACGTATGACGTATTTTTGACTCATGTTTAAGTTTGTCCCATATTTTTGCACACACGAAATCTGTTGCCTGTTACTCCACACCCGTTATTTCAGTTCTTATTAATTCTGTGTTACCTGTTTCAATCACAAGTAAAAGAAGGTTTATACTATGTCTCCCTGTGTGGAATAGTCCGCAACATCTTGACTAAATAACAGAATGTTTAGTGCAGGGTTTCCCAAACTATGTTCCGTCGAACCTGAATAAGGGTTCCGCGACCATTTGGAAAGGTTTATACACTGCAACACATTTAAAGATCTTCTACTACGTAGAAGTAAAATAAGTAAAACTAAAATAATTAAAGAATCTACTTTATATTGAAAGGCGAGTGATGATCAATCTCCACTGATGTTTATGACGTCAAGTATCTAGATAGGTCTTGGCTCCCACAGGGGGGGGGGGGCTGACAGGCCTCTGGCCTGGGGACCTGGGCTTACGGGGGGAGGCCCGGCGTGAGAGATCGACCAGCCAAGTGAGATAAACACACATCACAAACATGCATTAATAGCAAAAAAATGTCGCCTGCGGCTCTGTTTCACTTCAAGCATACTAACATTTAATAATATGTGGTTTTGCCATGCTTACAAT
Source organism: Rhyacophila brunnea (assembly GCF_057557595.1). NCBI lineage: Eukaryota > Metazoa > Arthropoda > Insecta > Trichoptera > Rhyacophilidae > Rhyacophila > Rhyacophila brunnea. Next base: position 7,029,295 of record NW_028232816.1, on the reverse strand, counting down.
TTTTGATTATTGTCAATATTTGACATGTCCATAATTGTGCATATCAACATAAAAGTGGGTGTATTAAAAATACAAAAAATCGCTAAAAAATACACTTAATTTTACCTCCAACACCATTTGGAATATGCAACTGTAGATCTTCACATTGCCTTTCCTTTAACCATAGCGATAAGTAGAGGGCCCGCTTCGGGATGTCGGGGCCATGATCTAGGTACAGACGGAGGACCATCTTTTCTCATACCGTGCGTATGAAAAAGATGGGGTATATTGTTTTTAACTGACCGGCTGACAAGTCTTGTCAGTTTAACGACAGTTGCCAAAATTGGCAGAATGGTTAGTTGCGCTAATAAATAACCTACAAAATAAACTAAGTGTTCCGTTAAAATTTCCGGATTTGCGAAGTGTTCCATTGCAGAAGAAGTTTGGGAAACCCTGGTTTAGTGAATGAAATGACTACATAAATATGTTAACAAGTTGACCAAAAACCCTATAGGTACTGTATTGTTTATTACCCTGCATCATGTTAGTGCACAGATATTGTATGTTTTGAGAAAATCGAAGTTTAAAATTTGAGATGCATGAGAAATGGACATATTGTGTGTTTGAATGATACAGTATCTACTAAAATATCCTATTTGGACGTACAATATTTTTACAGCATAAAGATATGATGCAGACGAACATTTTGTGTATGTTAACTCAATTTCGACAAAAACTGGACATAACAATATCTGTGCACTAAACCAGTGATCCCCAACCTTTTTATCGCCGCGGACCGGTCAACGTTTGATAATTTTACCGCGGCCCGCTGAGTGGGGGACGTTTATTGTTTATATTTTAGATTGTTTTGATTTAATAATTTTATTTTTTGTATTTAAACATGCGTTCAAAATAAAAGACACTAACACCAAAAATTGAATATAAAGTGATTTAGCATTTTAACTCACTAGAACGCTAAATCAATGAGAACCCTGAGCTTGTTTCTTTGCAACGAGACGGTTCCATCTGGCGGTAATAGGAGACAATTGCCGGCCACAGACGGACAGTTCTCGTAACAGGTTGAACATGCCAGTTAATAACCATACAGTTATCTTTGGTAGATAATCTGCTGCGCCCATAGACGGACACTTTTCGACCTTTCAGATGTGTGCCATGTTCAAACTGCCAGCGACCCCCCACTCCCGTGTTTTTGTAAAACTGTTGGAATTTCAACTAGCCGAAAGTTCTCGAGTGACATTAGATGTCGGTAACGTAAAGTAGAATATACCGCGCGATACAACTACGGCTGGTGTTGCTTGTTATAAAATACAAATTCATTTATTATTAAAAATATAATAATATTATGTACGCGGAGATCGCAAATATTATATTTTATTTATTTTTACGAGAGTAAAACAAAGTAATAGTTATTTATGTAAACATATTATTTTATACAATATAATATAAATGTTAAAATTTTAGAGAGCATTATAAATATTAAGTTATTGTGAAAATATAGACTAATTTTATTTATTGTATGTAGTGAATATTACAAATTATTAATTTAAGACGTTCACAACATAAATTAATATACCTAATTGTGAATGACAATGTCGCTAAATCTAAATAAAATTTAAGTATATATTTTAATAATATCATAGTAATTAATGATTATACTGATGATTGATGTAAATATAATTTTGTGGCTTATTGTATATAAAATCAATACCTTTATAAATATTACCGTTTTCTTACTTAATTAATACTGTACATTAAAGGGAATAATTTATTCAAAAGAAAAGATTGTATTTTATATTTACACGAACGTGTATAATATTGTTTCGGTGAATCGATAAAATACACAATCCACTAGCGAAATCATGATTTATTTTACCAACGTCATAGGTGTGTATTTATGTCAATTTGTTTCTAATAAAAACAATTATAACCATAATAAATTCAAAGTTAAATTATTCGTGTATCATCGTTCAAGTATACCCTACCTAAAACTAATTTAAACAATACCCCTGTGTATTATCTCCGCGAACATAACCTCCATAGTTTTTGACACTTGCTCTGCCACGGACAATAACTGTACGTATATGGGCACGTCTGTTGACAGTTCGACAGATTTAAATGGGGTAGTTAAACTGATCTGTGGTGTGGCCACTAACGTACAGTTATTGAACAGTTATTGTCTGTGCCATGTTCAACCTGTTACGAGAACCGTCCGTCTGTGGCCGCCTAATGGCATCCGAAGTGTGTTGTGATCTTTTTCTTGCACAGACATGCTAGATTCGCCTGGTTCATGGAAAGTCGCACAAACCCGAGAGAAATACACCACAGTAAATAGAATGGAAATAATTTAATGTTCCTTGGGCGGCCCGGTACCATTTGATCCACGGACCGGGGTTGGGGACCACTGCACTAAACCATCGAGTGTTGCAGGAAATCATATTTCATACAGTGTAGAGACACGCATGGAGTGCAGAAGTTAACTATCAATTAATTATTATATTACTGCGTTTGGTATAATTTTAATGATTCCATGAGCGAATTCCAGATTCCTCGGAGGACAAACCGAGTAAAATTGTCCGCTCATGGATTTCGCAGTGCGGATAGTAATCAAGAGAATCTCGTGGTATTTGATTAGGTCGAATTCCGTCAACCAAAAAAGTCGAATGTCACTGCTGATAGACAGACAGACCAAATCAAAAATGCCACGGACTTTCCACTTAGGTATGTATTATACCTTATACCCATGACTGCTGAAATGCATGAAAGCTGACAGGGCTTTAGCCTGGGGGCCCGGGCTTAGGGGGGCCCTGGCGTGGTGGAGCGACCAGTTAAGTGAGCTATACATACAAAACAATTTTGATTTAATAGTAAAAAAAAAAATCGGTGTGTGTACTTGTGTACGCGCGTTAGAAGTTATACTTCTTTGGCGTAACAAAACAAAAACAAAACTTGTGATAAATTAGAGTCTTCGAGTGGCTCTTAATTATCTTGTTAAATTACACACTCAAGAAAAAGGACCGCTTATTGGAACGCCGTTGGTTTATTTCTATACACTTTAGCTTATATTACTAACTTATTTAATTATTTATCGTTGTTTTTATTTTAAGTAACAACTGCCACTATGACGGTTAATAGTTTGTTCACGTAAGGAATTGCAAATGGCCGACAGTAATAAATTCGCTGCCAAGGCAACGGAACAATTCTAAACTATAATATTATATTGTATAATCGTCACGATTGGAGTATCATACAGTGGCGTAATGGTAGTGCATTCGACTGATAACCGAACAATTGATGGTTCGAATCCAATCGAGTGCGTTTATTTTTGTCTGAAAAAATAAATTATGTGTTACATGTCACATGCCAAAAATATACTCTGATCTGATTTTCCAAACGCGCCTAAAGAAGTATTACCTCGAAAAATTCGCCTGCGGCGCAATTTCACTACAACCGTATTAACTTAACGCTTACGCTTTACGATCTACGCTTAAACGATCACAAAAATTTGTACTTGACATGTCATATTGATTTCCATAGTAACGCACGTATATATTTATAATTTAGTTGCTAGGACTCCAGACCCCTAGCAACCAATAATGGTGTCTAAATAACTTTTCATACAAAACAGAATTAACTGAAAATGAATTCAATTCTACATAAAGATGGCTAAAAGTATTAAAAAATGCATTAGCATCGTGTTCTGATATATTCTAAAAGTTTCAAATGTCTAGCTAGTCGGGAAGTTAGTTAAAAATCGATTGCAAGATTTGTACCGGACAAAGAACCACCGGACAAATAAGAATACGAGCTAAGAAAGACGTTGTGAAATACCAAAAATCGCTAAAATGCCCGTAATTTTACCTTGGGAATCCGTGGAATTTGATTTAGGAAATACTACCGCAGATCATCATACTGCCCTTAACCTTAGCGGTAGGTAGGGGGGCCCGCTTTAAGATGTGGGGGCATTGATTATACCTATAGACCATGCGTGTCACTGAATGTTGGCAGGAATGGACCTACGTCTGTGAGACGGTTAAACCATCCTCGTCACTAGAGGTGAGTTGGAAATACTGTCACCAGTTTGTGTACTCAAGTATCGGATGAAACTACCCATACTCAGTACGTGTGGCCCAATAAACCTGTTCTAAAAACTTGTGATGCTATCATCGTGAGTTGCTGGCTAGTTGGTAGACTTTCAATACTATTGACATTAAATGCGCGCGAGCGAGATAGCAATTCAACACAATTATATTTTAATTTATTAGTCTATGCATGCGAATGACATCATCTTATGTATGAAAAATTGGTCATAAATTTTCTGTAGCAGCATATTATTCCCTCGGAAATGTGGTGAGATGACTGAGGTGACACAGTTTACAATAAAAAAATCATTGTTATTCATTTTATGTTAACAAGAATATTATAACATAACATAAAAACAACTCATAAATTTAAAATGTGTTTAAAATTTTATAATAAATGGGACATTTCGAAAAGACCAGCTCAGTGTATTTTAGTGATTCTATTGAAGCCGATATTTCAAATGGATATAACATGGAGTTCAGTTTTAGTTTCAGTTTAGTATGAGACTTATGTCGCATACGCACGCCAAACGCTCTATATAGTATTTCAAATATTAAGTATAAGTATTTTGGAACAAGTTTTGATACTAAGTATTTTTTTGTACTGGTAGTAAGTATACTTAGTCTTCAAAATTAACCATTTTTCCCACCTCTACTACCTACAGTCATGTTGTCTCAACAAATAAGTTTTGTGATATTTGTTGTTTGATATCATCGGATGAATACTTGTTTAAAGTTCGCCGATGGTATCAAATCTTCAAAGCTCTCGGTCTATTAATTGTTTGCTCTCTTTTAACGTCTTAAACTCAAGAAATCAACTAACTCATTTCAATGAATACTGATTGGGCCTGAAAATCAAGAACAATTTATTTGAGCTTATGTCTAATTCAAGTACCACATTATGATGCAAATTGAGTAACAGATTTGATTGTTTTCACTTTTCGTTTATTTAAAATAGCACTAATTTTAATTTTAATTAAATATCTTTCCGAAATTCCCGCTTTCAAAGAGGTTACGTCAACACGGCTAATTAAATGTTCGCGGCGGAAACAAACATACAAAATATGATTTAGAGTACTAAGCCCACAGAACAAAGGCAAATATCAAAAAGTTGTAAGTATTTTTCGTGTACCTATGTTATAAGTCGTCAGTCATCGGAGTCAGTGCTTCTCAAGCCTTTCCCTTTAAATAAAAAGGATCGAACTGAATAATAATTTCTATTAAAAAAATATATATATATTTATGAACGTAAGTAAGAGTATTAATAATATGTATATAATTGAACAGCATAATATAGACGATTACATACAAAATCATAAGAAATCACACCAAGTTAGCTAAATATTTAATAACGTATTTTTAGAACAATATTTTTTATAAAAACAACGTCTATCTTAACTCACTTATACCCCAGTAGAATGTATGTATATATTCTGTGGCTGTTATCGGATTCCTGTAACCCAGATCTCATTTACAATATTATTTATTTAATATTCTTTTTTACGTACAATCAGTCAGTACCGATATATAATATAATTTCATAATAATTTCAATATATTATTGCATAGTAGCGCCGGTCAATAAAAACGAAGTCAGAATCGATTGGACATCTCACTCGATTATAAGTTTCTGTTAATAAAGACACATCGCACCGAATTACCGTTATATTTATTATATTGCGTAAATTGTACCCTTGTTATTTGAAACAGTTATTAAATAATCTCGCCTCCTCGATCATCACGAACAACTATTACCGTCTTTCATCTGCAATACCTATTATCCACCAAACCAGACTACAATTCCATATAATATATTGTATTAAGCGATGGGGAAGGATGGAGGTAGGCGGTCAAGATCCACATAAATAGTACACACTAAATTTTGTCGGTCAAACGTATTTGTTTCAATTGAAATAAGACTACAATGAGTAGGTATATATTATATGTTAGTCTTTAAAATTCAAATATACCCTGCCTCCCAAGCAATACATAACAGTCAAAAAATACTCTATAAAATATCCTATAGCCTATCTATAAAATAGGTATCTAAAATATGTAATTAAATCATCTCCATATTTAATATAGCTTCCCATATTTAAAATAGTAACCTGTGACGTACAGGTCAATGCTACTAACAATGGCACAGTTCTCATTTAAACTTCTAAGTTGAAATATATTAAACACAAATAGATTAACATTGTGAGAAAAGTATGTGCAAAGGTTACCCTTGTATCATAATTTATATAATTTATAAAAGATAACTGCTGAAATCATGCGAAAGATTTCTCAATCGGCACCCCGGTTGGGAAACTTTGATTTATGTAACGGTTGGCATAGGTGGTTGGGCGTATAAAATCGAATGGATGAAAAAGCTCCTTCCTCGCCAACCGGATACTGGGTCGTGTAAAAAAAGCTAATTTGCCATAAGGCATGCCTAAAAAATTTAGGTACTTCCATAAAAGCTCCGCGCTATTACTATAGGTATGTATAGCTATACTGGCGAAATTTTTGAAGGTCTTCCTTTGCGGGTACAGACTACTGGTAAATTTGTGACAGAGATTACTTTGTTTAAACCTAGCAGTAGATTTCCACGACTTTTACTGCGTATATACTACAGATGATGTAATAGAAAGTCTAGATAATGAAAAATATACTAATTTGTTTTGAGATAGACAACGGCTGGAAAGCTTTCTACTTGCACCCCGCTTCACCATTCCACCTCTACTTACCTACAGGGCTACAAGTACGTCATTCTACCTGCACCTCACTTTACCATTCCACAGTGGAGAAGACTAGGCTTACTAGGCGATTATTTATAACATACGAGGGTGGGTCAATAATTCCTTAGAAAAAAGCATTAAAACAGGTTTTTTTTTTGTATTTTTTTTTTTATTTCTCAACATAATTTCCTTGGAGCTCAATACACTTGGTTAGACGTTTCTCAATTTTTTTAAACCGTCAGAAAAATAAGTTTTCGGAAGGTCCTCAAAATAAGCATTTGTCCGATCGATGACTTCTTCATTTGAAAAAAAACGTTGTCCACTTAGCCATTTTTTTAAGTTTGGGAAAAGGAAAAAGTCACTGGGGGATAAATCTGGCGAATACGGTGGGTGGTCGACCAATTCGAACTTCAATTCTTCAATTTTAGCCATTGATCGTAAACATGTGTGAACACGGGCATTGTCCTGATGAAAGAGGATTTTTTTCCTGTTTAAATGAGGCCGTTTTTCTTCAATTTTGTTTTTTAGCTGGTCCAATAAAGATGCATAATAATCCCCTGTTATTGTTTTTCCTTTTTCCAAATAGTCAACGAAAATAATTTCACGTGCATCCCAAAATACAGTAGCCATAACCTTACCAGCTGATTTTACGGTTTTCGCCTTCTTTGGACATGGTTTGCCTTCGCAATCCACTGCTTTGACTGTTCTTTCGTCTCGGGAGTATAGTGGTGTATCCATGTTCCATCTACAGTCACAAAGCGACGAAAAAATTCATCCGGATTGCGTTGCATGAGCGACAACAGGGCTTTAGAGGCCACCACCCTACTGCGTTTATTGTCGACTGTGAGCAAACGCGGCACCCATCTTGCAGAAATATTTTTCATGCCCAATTTGTCATGTAAAATAGAAATGACGCTACCTTTTGAGATCCCTGTAACCTCAATTATCTCACTCAACTTTAATCTTCGGTCACTTAACACCATATCGTGGATTTTATTGATCATTTCTGGTGTAGTCACCTCTACAGGACGTCCTGAGCGTGGTTCATCCTTTGTTGATGTACGACCACGTTTAAATTCATTTAACCAGTTATAAATAGTTGCAAGTGAAGGAGCAGATATGCCGTGAACTAAATCCAACTCATTTTTTATTTCCTTTGCTGTTAACCCTTTTATATTAAAATGTTTAATAACAACTCTAAACTCAATTTTCTCCATTTTCCATTTTTCCATTTTCCACAAGCAAATTTTTTTTTTAAATGTACGAGAAACACACAACAACCCGACCAATCTGATTGAAAATTCGCAGCATACTGAATCGGTAGTGCCGCTGCATGAAAACAAACCGCTTGCAGTACTAGTCGCGCCACCTGTCGGCTTTTCTAAGGACTTATTGACCCACCCTCGTACCTTCTTAATAAAAATATTTTTTAATTTCATATTGAAGTATACTTTATTAAATAATGATAATTTAATTTGCCAACGACATCTGTCGTATATGTAAGAAAATAAGATTGTATTATAAATAAATACAGATAATAGCACGTTAGTTACAAGTTTAAAAGAATATGGCACAGCGCGACATCTGTTTTTAGCAAATTTGTCTAATTATTTACCGGAAAAAGTGATATTTTTTTTGTATGGACTTATCTCACGTCACCTCATAATGTCTGGAGCATTACATGCATACAAAACGATAGGCTGTAATGCGTAAGCCTAAATCTTTACGTATAATATCAGTATACCAGAGGTAAACTACGGTAAATCCAAATGACAACTTCACAGAAGAGACGAATTTGTGATTTTTGGAACTTTCAACTTGTGGCATTCGTGAATGGAAAAAGATAAAATTTATCTATTTATCAAAACCTTTTTGTTTGTTTACCGCTGTAGTTCGATTATAAGTTTCATCAAAAGAATTGTATGTTCTCTTACTGTTGTTTACCTCTTATAGTTATGGAGTTACAATGACATTTTTAATTTTTAACTTTTATAATAAGAGTAATATGAGTTACAGCTGTTTACCACGTATGCAGGATAAGTAATGAAGTAACAGTGTAACAATAACTCCATTTCACGATTTTTGGAGTTACAATAGTTTACCTGTGGTATACAGATATATGCACCTATGTATTAATAAGATCATTAATAATTAGATAATTTAAAAAAAAATCTCTGACATTCAGTCACATAAATAAATATAGATTGTTTTTAAAAATATACATTTTTTTTTTATCTCATGATTATTGATGTGTTAATGTTAAGGAAAATGCATAATTTAAACTCATCGCTCAATTTTATGTCGTCAGTGAGTGTACCCTTTGGGGCACACATATGGTTTACACTGTATGAAAACAGTTCCCACCCTCACCCGTCATGTTATGTACAGCCGTGGATATGCACGGCCGCCTTCCATGACGATATAAACGTGTCTGAAAGAAGTAATTTTAAGTGCTCATTCCGCCCCGAGACGGAGCCGCACGAGATTGATGCTGCAACCATGCGCCGTAGTGCTTAAAGAAGGAAGTTAAGAAAGAAAAAAAACCGCTGATGTTTGCAATTTTTTTGAAGGCGAATGGAAGGATTTCGTCTATAGGTAGTTTATATGGTAGCCGCCGCCGACCTGTCAAAATGTACACAATTTGTAGCTCTCTAAAATGACACAGAACATCCTTGCGAACAGCCAAACAACAGTAATAAAATATTATTCATACATGATCAGCGCTCGAAATGGAAAATTTTACGAACCGGAGCGCTCAATACTTTGCCGAAAATATTAACATAGTTATCTGATAAAATTGTATGTTGGTATATTTTATAAAAACAAGTTTGTTAGATTTTTTATTATATGGCTTATCTAGCTCAGCGCATCTATTCTATACACAAGGCTGCTATCGGCGGCTATCAAGGGTAGTTTATCATATTTATGTATTGAGGTATTATAATTGTTACAATAAGTTAGCCGTCTAAACTGTCAAAACTTTCTATCTCGCTTTAAAAGTTAACACAGTATCATGGAATGATTTATGTGGGGATAAGGAATAGGTATGGATGTGACAATTGATCAGATTGTGACGTAAGGAAGAGTGAAGTGGTTATGGGATATGGAACGGGATAGGTTGGGGATGAGCATGAGACTCGGGGAAATAGGAGGCAGGGTCGTGGATGGTTTGACTTTTACCTCTAAGACCTCAGTTACCTGTCCGGTTACTTTACTCACTCGTTGGATGTTCCTGTATAATAATAAATTACATAATGATGGAATAAATATAAGTATCTCGGATTGAGCGCCACTCTATGATGATGCATAGAGACAATAGTGAAGGATAATTAAATGAAAAGCAAGTAGAGAAATTTCAACAATTGTATTTTAATAAATAAGATAACTTGCGGGCTACAGTGTATAAAAATGTATAATTACTTAAGTGAATCACGAGCACCTAAAGCGATACAATATTTAAATAAATAAGAACAAAAAACCCAAAAGCTAATTCGAAACAAAGACTAATTCCGGTGGACCGTAACATAAAAGAACAATAAATACCAATTACACAAAAGGCTCTCCAGCCTTTTCGCTGCCCTCGATTCCTTCCAGGACGGGATCGAGGGGTGCGTCTTCAAACGTGTGGGAACCGTGGAGTTCCTCCGATCTCCTGGCGTGGGGGGACGTCCTTCGGATGACCATCGTCCACGTCTCCAAAACGTCAGGAAATCGAAAGCCCTGTGCCCAGGGTCCGAGGCTCGGAACTGGCCAAGACGTCTGCTTCCTTCGAAAGATCAAGACTGAGAGCTCGACTCCTGCTTCACCTTCGTGTAAAAAGCCCGCTATCTCCTATAGCGCCGGAAATAGTGTCACGAACTCCGTACAAACTATCCCGTGCGCAGGCGTGATCCGGTCGTACTTTTGCGTAGTGTTGTCCTCGTAAAGACTTCCTTGGCTTAGTGTGTTATGTTATAAAATAACATGACAACAGCCAAGAGAGTTGATTTTAAAACATAGCACCTTTTGCAGTTCAGACGGTTAACTTATTGTAACAATTAACCTCTCAATAGATAAATATGATAAACAATCCAAGATAGCCGCCGATAGTAGCCTTGTGTATAGAATATATGCGTGAATGGTTAAATTAATTTTCCCACGAGACGGAGCGATAATTTTGAGGATTTCATGAACCGGAACGGCGCTCCGGTCCTTTTCGACCCCTGTACATGATGCTACATGATGGCCTTCCGTACAATTGAAATACTATGCAGCGATATAATATATTTAATAAATTTACGAATTTACCCTATATTGTCTTGTGAAATTATATCTTTGTCTGTTGACATTGTTTTTTCCACTGATATGATCGTGTTGATTTTGACGTTTAGCCTGTTTAGTGCATAGTTACTGTTTCCACGCACATAATAAATGCATACCTACTGTTCTTAACGCACGAATCGCTTTTAGGATACGACAAAGGACTGCAATAAATGAATATTGACGTTAAGAAATATTCTGCTAACAATTAAAACAATGTGCATTAGTATTTCTCTAATAATTGATGAATTTACCCAACGAATATTTATTATTTTTTAAAGCTCCATTACATCACTGTTTAGTCGTCTGATGCAGATACAGTTAGGGAATCCAATCCCGGGATCCCGGAAAATTTTCGATATCTATGAATCCCGTTGTTAGGTAAACATAATCCCGAAACATTCGGGATTTATTTTTTTATCAATCAAAATCAATTAGTATGTGCTCAAAATTATGATAGTAATATGTGTACCTGCACATGTCACAGGGGGAATCGCCGAATTCTCATGAATAATAATAATTATTTTTTGTTGTCATACGCACTCGTAACAAAATCAGAAAAATAAAATTATTCGTTCATTTAACCAGCTAGACGCCACCAATGTTCTGGCACTTGAACGGCGTCTAACCGCTAGTGCCACGGACGTGCAGGCAGGCACTTGTTCCTATGCCAAATTTTATGAATGTTTCTTAAATAAATTAAAAAAAAACTGTTTTACCTTCACATTATTATTTATATTACAATATTATTTACTCTGTTAAACCCATTTATTTCCAAGATTGAACGCACACAATATTAACATTAAATGTCTTAAATAGAATAAATTATTATACTAGACGTTTTTGACCGATTTTATCAATGCCATTTGTATAAATAAAATAATAATATCAACTTTCGAAAAAAACACCAATCCCGGAATCGTCAAATTGTAATCCCGAAATCCCGGGATCAAAATTTTGGCTCGGAATTGGATTCCCTAGGTACAGTGAAGTTTATTCGGTTTTATTATTAATTACGTTTCGTCTTTGTGCGCGCCTGGAAAAGTAATTTCACTGAGATTCCATCGGGGTCGCCTTGCATGTCTGTGAGTAAGGGACCCCTGGTTTAAAATTTTCCGACCGTGTATGCACAAGGTATTAAAAATTACGAGTCATGTAAATTCGCAAGCTTTTGTGCTTTAATGATTTTGTTCTGGCGTAGCTTTTCAAGTTGACGTGTAATCGCATCGATTCTTTTCCATAACGGAGCCTTGAATTTGCCATTTCAGAAATTAACGGTGTGTGTGGTAAGATTACAGGTACCAAAATATACATAATGATATATTCGCGATGTGAATTACCTCATGAAAGTATGGTGTGTTATTATTGTATGAATATTTTATAAATTAAACTGTTTTCACAACGTTTTTCTTAGCTCGTATTCTTATTTGTCCACTGGTTCTTTATCCGGTACAAATCTTGCAATCGATTTTTAACTAACTTCTCGACTAGCTAGACATTTGAAACATTTAGAATATATCAGAACACGATGCCAATGCATTTTTTAATAGTTTTAGCCATCTTTAAGTACAATTGAATTCATTTTCAGTTAATTCTGTTTTGTATGAAAAGTTATTTCGACACCATTATTGGTTGCTAAGCGGATGGTCCTAGCAACTAAATTATTAATATATACGAGCGTTACTATGGAAATCAAAATGACATTTCAGTATTATTTCTACCAAGTACAAATTTTTTTGATCGTTTAAGCAAGCAAGTCAAGTTTATACGATTCAACAAAAAAAATAAAAACGTTGTATATAAAAAGTTCTTTTTATCTTGTAATTATTTATTATATGAATACTTTTTTGACATATTCGCTCACATTAAAAATATTATATATATTTTTCTCTAGTTGATTTACTTGTACTTTTATTTTAAATTTCATGTTGTGAACGACTTGAATTAATAATTTGTTACGTGCTTCAACGTTTTTTCTTAAATAAATAAATAAAATTAGTCATCTAGAACACAACAAGAGTATAATTTATGAAAAGAAAAAAAAACATACATTTAAAATTAGATTAATGTCCATTATACAAAATTTTGGAGCGCGTTTAAACGAAACATGTGAATTATTGAAACGATCAACGGTGGAGAAATGCATATTGTAATTTAAATTCAATAAAATGTACGACGCGTGTTGCATTTTCGTAAAAGTTCTTACAACATGGCGCCGTTACCTGTCGGCTGCCGGTAAGTAATTCCTGACTCACCTTGGCATGTGATTTGATTAATGCCCTTCGCGCCGCTGGAAAAGCGACATCCCTCCTGCATTAATATTCAACACCGCCCTCCGCTACATTTCTCTTTGCTATAGAAGTGTGGTTTTATGGCGGCACTTTGCCACCATGCGGCGCCCGATCCAACACTTTATTGTTTAATGCAATTGGCATAGCTTGACTGTGCCAATACTCATACTAAAGTGCTGTATCAATTTATGTAAATAAAATATTCATATTAAGGATAATAGATTTTGATATTTCCTATTTCTCTCTTCTTGGTCGTACTCTCATGGCTGAGAATCTTGACCACTATATAATTTTTCCATCTTTTGAGCGACCAAGACTTTCCGTACTTCTCGATCTTCCGCTTCTCTCAGTGCAGAATGAATGGTGCCCTCCAGTCAGCTTTTTCATTTGGTCGCTCCAGCGCAGGCGCTCTTCCTCTGCTTCGCCTTCCCTGGAGGCCACCCAAAACCACCAGTCTCTCCAGGTTGTCTGGTCTGCGCCGGAGAATATGTCCAAAAAAACTGCAGAATGCGTCTTAGATATGCTGTCGAGAGCCGTTCCTTTATTTGCAGTCTCTGGATAATTGACTGGTTCGTCCTGTGTTCCGTCCAAGAAATACGAAGCGTTCGGCACCAACACCACATCTCTAAGGCATCGATTGCTTTCCGCTCCCTTACCTTCAGGGTCCATTAGGTGCCTATTTACATGATAGCAATTTTTAAAAAGGAATTTTGTTTGTTTCGTTCTATAATATATTGTACGAGACCCTGCTAAAAATAGTTTTTACTTTGTCACGGAATAACTCTAGCTGATGCACACGTGGAACCAAAAGGATGCTCTAGGCCCGGCCCGGAAAACTTTTCCTGCAACGGAATGCAAATCCTGAAATTTTAACGAAACACTTATTTACTTTTTAAATAATACACAATCAATATATTTTAAAAAAATTAAAAAAATACAATAATAAATATTCATTTTCTTAAATATTTTTAAAACATAAAACATAAAAATAAAAATGAATGCAGGACTTCAATGATTTTGTGTCTTTGAATTGAAAATCTTCTTGATATCAGGCACAATATATAGGATTTTCGTGGACGCGGTTCCTGAGAGATGCAGGTTCGATTCCTGCTCGATGTCTTACTTTTTTCAAAAAGATTTTTTCTATTGGTTATAATATATTTTCTCAAAAGTGTTTTCAAAATAATGTATGTTCAATAATTAGAATGTTACATTCTGAAATCTTTTTTCTGAAATTACCTAGGCATTAACGTAATTTTATAATACATTATATATATATATATTATATAATACATTAATTTTATAATACATATTAATTTGGACCGGTTTTGTCCGGTTCACTGGGACATTTTCAACTAGTATTATACAATTACGTTTATTTAATTAATAACACAACGTATTTCCACCACGAATGAACAGTTCATACCATAAAAATATTATGAAGTATTTTGCGTGACAAAGTCATCAATAAAACCTCAATAGTAAACGCGAGATGTCCATAAAGGTATCTCGAAAAAGAGATACGTAGCACCTGTAAATGTGGGAAATCAATTCGAATACTTAACACACGTATTTTTTATGTAAAAGCTGATATTTTTAAAGGAAAACCGGTATGTTTTAGAGACGGAAAAACTTAGAATTTGGACGGATTGTTTTTCAGATAGAAAGTAGGTACTTAAGTGGAGAAAATAGGAAGGTAGCTACAAATCCTCTTCCTAATCTTTTGACACGTAAGCTTAAAAAGGTTCTCCAAGAGCTGCTCCAAGGATAATCGATTCAAGGAAAACAATCGATCAGTGGAATTGATTCGAATCCTTTTTTACGTCACTTAAATAATCTTAAGAATTATTATGAACTAATTCAAAGTGTTTTATTTTTATTTTATTCATACTTGCAAATAAATTTAAAAGTACAAGTACGATGCTTGCTAAACAATAAGCTACAGAATAGTAATATTTTGTCTGGGCTGACCATTGTTCAACAATATATATACAATATAACAATGAAAGAATTTTATTGAGTTACTTGTTGGAATTAGTATAGAACGGGCTTAGCGATAGTTTTTAATCCAGCTGGGAATTTAACTAACTTTAATATGCTATAGTAGACCAATTCTACGACAACAATGTCGTTTACCTGTGTAGTTAAAACATTCTACAGAAAATTTAATAATACAAATAGGTTGGGCCATTTATATTCCCATTCCATTCCTTATCTCCTCACCCACCTCCTAATCCCCAGTGTTATTGTTATTGTCACCAGACAATCAAAAAGCAATTACGGGTCATGAGAGACGGTGTTACAAAGAACATTCAGTTGCATCTCGATAGCGGGCTTCTAATAGCTTTCCGTCGCTTAAGTGATTGACTCAATAGATACAGACTCATTCAGAATCTATCATCATCATTCATACACCCTCACATATAATCCATAAAACTGTGTCACAAAGTGCGTGAGTGTACGAACCGGATGACCCAGAACAACAATACCGCGCGAGTGAAAGTTGAAACCAGACCACGGGGCCATCATACATCATCACAAAGGTCAGTGTCTGGCATTCTGTTCCATCGCCCCCACCCCTAGATTCGACCAACTCATCTTCCCACAAAATAATTACAGTCCACTTAAAAAGCCCAACCACAAACTATTAATTCCTAAGTTAACAAATTTTCTCAAGATAGAATTAACTGTATTCGCCTTATGGATAAATATTGTGTTTCATATTTTAATGTATCTAATTAAATCATCGTATATAATAGTATACCTACATTTAATATCTCTTTAAGAGTTACGGTAGAAATCATCTATCTGAAACCGTAGGTGCGGTTTTGAATTCCGTATTTTGTTAAAACAACATGTTGTTTTATCAATGCATGTAAGATGCAGAGCAATGAGCAATGACACAATAATTTTGGGCAAACGCTTAGCAATATTTATAAGAAGCGAAAAATGGTAAACAAATAAATACGAGTAGTTTTTGATCGTCTCTGGAAAATTGTAAATATGCAGTTGACCGTATCACGGTTCACCGGAAACTAATTGATCGAATTCTTGTCAAAACAGATAGGTACCTAAGTAAATTAGAAATTCAATCATATCGTATTATATTTATACAGACCGCTATATAAACCGTTAGGCCACGGGCATTCGATAACCACTTGTGGATGCAATAACTTGTAAATATGCACCTATGGTTATAGCTGCAGACCAGGTTTTAATCGCTAGAATCAAAGTGTCGAGTGTCTGGGTATGAGGAATGTACCCGTCGGTTGACAATTGAAAATAAAAAATAATTTATTAATATGCATTTTTTTTTCAAAATGGATCGCGGCCTTACAATTTACTATCTGCGTGCCTAGAAAGTATGCCAACTTTGTAAATTACAACGTTGTCCGGTACAAATCTTGCAATAGATTTTTAACTAACTTCCCGACTAACTAGACATTTGAAACTTTTAGAATATATCAGAAGACGATGCCAATGCATTTTTTAATACTTTTAGCCATCTTTAAGTAGAATTGAATTCATTTTTAGTTAATTCTGTTTTGTATGAAAAGTTATTTTGATACCATTATTGGTTGCTAGGGGGTCCTAGCAACTAAATTATTAATAACTAATATATACGTGCGTCACTATGGAAATCAATATGAAATGACATTTCATTATTCAGTATTTCTGTCAAGTACAATTTTTTTTGATCGTTTAAGCTAGTCAAGTCAAGTTTATATGATTCAAACAGAAAATTTAAAAATGTTGTATATAAAAAGTTCTTTTTATCTTGTAATTATGTTAACATAACAATAGTTTCCAGGAAAACTAAGCAGCTCAATAATCGATTACAATTTACAGTAATTTTATTATACAAGTAATAACTAATGTTATTTTCCGTAATATGTATGTACATACAATATGCTTCTTGTTCATTGTGTATTTCACTCGAAGATTAGCCGTTCGTTGGCGCTTTTCAAAATGAACTTTGAACTACTTCTATGAACACACACGCCAAGCACAATGTTCAAAAGTGCTTTGAATAAATAGAACTAAACTAATCATTAAATGCCGCGTAATGTTAACAAGCCGCTTTCAATGAGCTACGAAGTACACGGAAACAGTCATTAACGAGAGGTGATTATTTGCCAACGTCCTTATTTCAAACAGTCTCTCCTACAGATTAATAATATGTACTGCAGATGTTAGTTTAGTTTATTGCGATTTATGAAACTTAGACATAGCGCGTGCGAATGATCGATGCTTATAACAGAGACTAGGGAATCCAATCTCGAGCCAAAATTTTGATCCTTAGATTTCAATTTGACGATCCCGGGACTGGATACCTAGTTAATATATTTTTTTTATTTATATAAATAGCATTGATAAAATCGGTCAAAAATGTCTGGTATAATCAAATTCATGGCCCCCACAAAGGGGGGAGGCTGACAGGGCTCCAGCTTGGGGGCCCTGGCTTAAGGGGGGCTCTGCCTGGAAAATTGACCGGCCAAGTGAGTCACACATCACAAAATTGCACTAATAGTAAAAAAAATCGCCTGCAGCGCTAATTCACTTAAAGAAAAATTAAAAGCCTATGGTTGTGCGATGCAATTTTTTATTATTGTTTGTCAATATTCGATAACTCCATAATTCAAGTGGGTGTATTAGAAATACAAAAAAATCGCTGAAAATACCTTAATTTTTACCTCGCACACTGAAGTTAAAGTCCCTCCACCAAACCCGCCCCGTACCACCCTCGGTCTTAATCGAGAGTATCACGGGACCCATCAATTGGTGATGTGAAGCATCTAAGAATTGGCCTGGGAGTGTCCTGGGAGAAGATGCCCAAGACTTAGATTGCTACGCTCAAAGTGAGCTCTGACTGAGTTTACTGAGTTTACTCTAATGCAAAGTGCCAGGGAGAGAAAAAGCACATGGAAATTACTAAAAAGAAAATGAACCTACTTGTTTATTAAATTAAAGAACGAAGCTAATCATACAGGCAGCAAAATTTATGTGAAGAGATCTTCACGCCCGTAGTAAGACGCCGCAAATTTTTTGAAAGCAAGATAATTGGCCTTAGTAGCAACCAGGTCGGACGGGCCGATGGGTCCAACAGCTGGTTGGACCGACCTGAGCATTTCCTCCCGTTCGGAGCACATACTCAGACACTCCCATAGGATGTGGTTGGCATCCTGTATTTCCCCTCCGCATGGACATGTCGGACGGCTTACAAGTCCAAGCTCGAAGAGCTTGCCAGCGAATCCACCATGACCAGTCACAAATTGACTGGTGTAATGGTCTGGAGTCAGATATTTGGTTATCTCCATTCGCCACTGTATGTTTGGAAAAAACGTATATGTGTGCCGGCCCTTGGTCGATTCGTCCCACTTTCGCTGCCAGGTCGTAATGGCCGCGTTGAGCGACATGAGTCTAATTCTGCGCCTCAATAATGCTACTCCTTCGCCAGCTAGCCGAGGGGGAGGGACGAGGTGAAAATCACCAACGTCGGCCTCCTCGCCCTTGAGGAGCAATATTGAAGCGCCGCTGACCTGAATATGCAGGTCAAGTGGGAGAATGCCGGCCAGGACCGGGAGCGCGTCAGTTGAGGTAGTACGGTAGGCTTTGGTAATGGACAGAAGCGCGATGCGCTGTCCTCTTAAAAGAGAGATTCTAAGTTTGACACTTTTGGGAATGCGCGGGCACCAAGCACTGGCGGCATAAGCCGCGATTCCCATAAAAATGGCGCCGTAGGCGATCTTGAGCGCCCTTACTTTTAAGCCCCATCCTTCACCAGCCATGCGGCCGATCCTCTGGAAGGCCACCCCAGCCTTGTGGACTTGGGTTTCGGCATGGTGTAGGAAATTTAACATTGTGTCCATTTGACGCCTAGATAGGTGACGATCTTCGACACTTTCACTCTCGTGTCACCGAATCGGACTGTGGGTAGTCTCGAACAGCTAAGTCGTCTCGGTCCTTTAAGGACAATGGCTTCTGTCTTGGAAGGTGCGAATGATAGTCTAGTTAATCTACCCCAAGCCTCAATTGATGCTAAAGCTTCGCCAACGGTGCTCTCAATCTTCGCCCTGCTGTCGGCCTCGACCAGCAGCAGCGCATCGTCTGCGTAGGCAATGACAGTACAGTCGGTTGGAAGCGGAATTCTAAGGAGATCGTCGAAGAGTACGTTCCAGAGAAGGGGCCCGAGGACTGAGCCCTGGGGACATCCCATGCTGGTGTTCCTCTTTATTGTGGTTGAACCAACTCGAAACTCGATCGATCTATTGGTGAAATAACTTTGAATTGACGCGAACAAATTTCCTGGTAGTCTCTTCAGCCGGAGCTTTCGAAGTATAAGAGGCCAAGACGCACTATCAAACGCACCTGCAATGTCCAGGAAAACTCCTAGGACGTATTTACGGCGAGAATTTTCAGCAATGGCAATCACGTTCCTTATGGCGTCGACTGTTGATTTGCCTCTTCTGAATCCAAATTGCTTATCGGAAAGCGGCGAGTGTGTCTCCAGGTGGGCTTCAATCCTGTGGCACAGTAGCTTCTCCAGCACTTTGCCCAGAGCGGGCAGAAGTGTTAGAGGGCGGTAGGCTTTGGGGCTAGACGGTTCTCGGCTGCCAGTTTTGGGGATTACCTTAAGTAAGCCCCTCTTCCAGCAGTCGGGGAACGTGCCGCTTCTGATGCAGTCACTGAGGAGGGCTGTAATCTCTGGCGCGGCGATGGCCCATGTGCGTTTGACAAGTAAATTGTCAATGCAGTCCGGGCCCGGGGCCTTGCCAGCAATCAACGTGCGTATGATGTGGTTGATCTCCTGTTCGGAAGGCAACGATGAGTGATCCGTGTCGATGGGAAGAGAAGCCTCAAAGCGGGCCATCCTCATGGCGTCATCATCCCTGGATTCGTCATCCAGGGGGATGAGGGCCTCGAGTAGGACCGCAGCCGTTTCAGACTCGGTACTGGTGAATCCGCCACCCGGTTTCTCGATGCCGCACAGGAGGCTCGTCGGTCTGAGTCCCAGCCTCAATGCGCGGTATGGAGGACCCCAGGGGTCCGAACCTCCCTCAATGGTGACGAAGTTACGCCAGTAGTCTTTCTTGGCTTGAGTAATCGCTTTCTTGTATTCCATTCGGGTGGATTTGGTCATGGTTGCAAGGGGATCGATGGAGGCAGGTGGTTGCTTGCGCAGGCGTGCACGTTGATGGGCCTTGCGCGCTTTTCTGAAAAGGTCACGCAGGCGCGAAACATGCTGCGTCCACCACGGCGACTGGCTTGGTGGCTTGGGCTTGCAGCGTCCAAGTGAAGCTTCGGCTGATCCGGTGATGTCTGCAGTCAGTCGTGAGGCGGCTGAGTGCAGGTCCGGAAATCGGGTTCTAGATGTCCTGTCAAGCTTTTTGGAGAGCACCTCTTCAAACTTTTCCCAATTCCCGTCGCGCGTTCTAAATCGCGTGGGCGGGGTTGGGGATACGTCAGAGACGCCATCGTGCGAGGAGACAGTGGCCAGCTCAAAAGTGATCAGCCGGTGATCGCACCTCGCACACTATTTGGAAAACACAACTGTAGATAGTCACACTGCTTTTACCTTTAGCGATAGGTAGGGGGGCCCGCCAAAGATTCTAGCCTGGGGGCCATGATTAAATTTATACTATTTAAGACATTTAATGTTAATATTGTGTACGTTCAATCTTGGAAATAGGTACATGGGTTTAATGGAGTAAATGATATTGTAATATAGAGAATAATGTGCGGTTACATGCTGTTCGCATGCCAGAACGTCAGTGGCGTCTGGATGGTTGAATGACCGAATTTATTATTTTTCTGATGTTCTTACGATTGCGTATGATAACAAAAAATTGGTTATTTATAATACGCGAGCATCCGGCGATTCCCCCTTTGACATCTGCAGGTACTAACATATTTTTTTACGCATTCTAATTTTCTACTTATTTCGGGATTATGTTTACTAATCCCGGGATTCACAGGTATCGAAAATTGTCCGGGATCCCGGGATTGGATTCCCTATCTGAGACTAGACGTTGAAATAATCACTTGTTTTGGCTTTTAAATATATGCGACAACAGGGGAGTAGTGGATAGAATTCGGATTTGAATCCTGAGACTCAAATTCATAACCTGTTTCTCAATGAAAATAACACAGTAGACCAGTAGCGAAGGGTGACTTTTGGAAAGGGGTAGGCTGTGTAGATCATAAAAAATAGCACACTTACGGCTAATAAGACGATAATACGAATTTTCTACTGATGGATAGGTACACACTTATGACAACGACACACTAAATCGATAAAAATTTTATAGCTCACTGACTATATAAAATTGAGCGATGAGTTTAAATTATGTACCCATTTTCATAAACATATCAAAACGATTAGATAACATTTATTTTTATTTTTTAAAACAATCTATATGAAATTATTTTTTTAAAATTATATTATTAATTATTTTGGACAAAACTGCTTCACCTTTCGAGCCTACCGTATTGAATACATTACGGTAGACTGGACTGAGGTCACGTGAGGTAAACTCCATACAAAAAAACTGCACTTCTCGCACAGTTACATAATATCATAGTTGAGAATTTTTTTAACCTTTGACCGATGCTTAATTACAATATATTCCTATATATACGACAGATGTCGTTGGCAAATTAAATTATTTTTGTATAATATAAAATAAATATAAATTTAAATGCAATTAAAATTGTTTTTCTTAGGATGGTAGGCTTTAAATAATCGCCTAGTATGAAGTATTCGCCACTGCAATAGACATAGTATATAAACATACAGACTGCTTCGAGATTAGGGATTGCAATACCGAATGAAAATGTCAGTACTGGTTTTTCGGTATTTATTATTGAATACCGGTATTCGTTAAAACATTAAAAAACAGAAGTACTTATAAGTAAATATAGCTATTAAAATCCCTTTAAAAATATATGTTATAGCAAAAACTTTCCTACATGTCGACATTCAAAAAAACGTTTAAAAAAATGTATTGTAGAACTGGTGAATTTTACAAATAATTTCAATACATTGACAATTTTAATTAAAGCCTTCGATTTAAATACAAATATGCCTGGCTGTATAATTATAGAATAATTAAACATTTGTCACGGATGTTTTCTATTTCGACTACTATTATGATAAGTCATCGCGACAATTATGTAAATATATTTGATCGATTTTGTTTTATTATTATTTCACCTCTGTTTCTGATTCAGCCAATATTTTCATTTTAGCAGCACATAACTGATAATTCATTTTCAAAAATGTAAACGAGTGTGCTTTCTTAATACCGAAAATTTCGGTATTTTGGATTTTTAAAACCGGTATTTCGGTATTGTTAAATATTGGAATACCGGTATTGCAATCCCTATTCGAGATAGTATACTATCCTTGGTGAGCATATTAAAATGTTTAATGTGACATGAATTTTGTCGGAATATATTTTTTCAATTTTCTATTCTGTTTCTGTATATTATTTATTAAGACCGTAAAGTAAAATCGTCAGTGTTTATTTATCACCAAAGTTAAATTAAAAATTATTTAAGAGCCTCCACTGTTACATGTACGATTTTAATAAGACAGTGACGTTCGTTACCAAATCAGAGCTATTAAAAATAGTGAATGATGCCTTCCATGAATGCCTGCTATTTAGATAAATAAAGTTATACAGAACGGTAAAGTCTACTTTCATTGTTGTGCTTTAAAGCTGTTTTTTATGTATTGTAGAAGTAATTTTGTTTCACATCGGGGTCCTTAGCAGATTTACGACGTTAGTGTATCTTGAATTTCTACTACTTTTGACATAAAGCTCATATACTAATGTGATTAAAATAAATAAACTACACATAGTAAATTGTATATAAGTCGTCTCATGACTTAAAAGCTCAATTACGTTCGCAGATGTACCATTAAAGCTCCTGTCTAAATCATGGCACCAGAGTAATCTTTCACCCTGTACGTTTTCCCGTTAAAAACCTGTTGTCATTGGCTTACTAGAGTCACGTTCTTTTACTGCCAGCTCAGCGCAGGAGCTTTAAAAGCACGGATCTGTTGAAAAGATGTATTTTAAAATATATAGAAATTCACTTCAGTATAATATAAAATTTCTGAGAATGCACCTTTCTTCGTGAATAGTGCTTCGTTCGAAGTGGAGCCACTGGTTTAAAACTATTTTATATATTGAAAAGCATTCAAGTGGTGGAAAGAAGCCTTAAATAGTATGCAATCTTATGAAACTAGATAGCTTCTCGGGATTTTTTTATATAATATGAAAAAAAATCTGCTTAGTTGCTTTAAGTCGCTTAAAACATTGATATTCTGAAAGGTTATAAATAAATCAGTGTGCATTAAGTAACCTACCGGAGATATTTGACCTTAAATACAACACTTTTTATGATGTAGGTCCTTTAGTAAGTTGTAAGTTCTTTTTAAGTATTTTTAAAAGAACATTCTTAGCCCACCACAGTTTCATTTGCTAGCGACGGTGTGGCGTCCATCCGATTCTTTCAATTTTTGATGACCTTCTCACATAAACTGACAGTTGTGTTTTCTTTATCTGATCTCCACAGCCCTACCTCGTTCCAAAAGTCAACCTTCGCCACTATAGACGTACACACACGTGCGAGCCGTACTAATTGGATTAATATATTTTTTGAAGTTATACTTCTTTAGGCGCGTTTGGAAAATCAGATCAGAGTATATTTTTGGCATGTGACATGTAACACATAGTTTATTTTTTCAGACAAAAATAAACGCACTCTATTGGATTCGAACCATCAATTGTTCGGTTATCAGTCGAATGCACTACCATTACACCACTGTATGATACTCCAATCGTGACGATTATACAGTATACTATTATAGTTTAGAATTGTTCCGTTGCTAGGCAGCGAATTTATTATTGTCGGCTATTTGCAATTCCTTACGTAAACAAACTATTAAACGTCACAGTGACAGTTATTACTTTAAAAATAAAAACAACGATAAATAATTATATAAGTTAAAGTGTATAGAAATAAACCAACGGCGTTCCAATAAGCGGTCCTTTTTCTTGAGTGTGTAATTTAACAAGATAATTAAGAGCTAGTCGAAGAATTTAGGTTATCACAAGTTTTGTTTTTGTTTTGTTACGCCAAATAAGTATAACTTCTAACGCGCGTACATAAGTACACACACCGATTTTTTATAAGAATTTTGTATTATTGTACATTAAATACGACTAACATTATGTCAGTGATTTCTCCAGGCGAATGGAATAACTTAGCGGAAAAGTTTAATTGGCCTGCGCCATTTAACCTGTTCAGTTGGCCGCCGCCGGCTTTTGGAGGGTCTGTTTGTTTATTTTCAACCCCTTGCCGCCGTCTCATTTCATTTGCACCCTTCGGATTAATAACAATATTATTTAAGCACCGGGACGGAACCATCAAAAGGTATTAAACTCCAAGCCTGATGCCAATGTCGTAATCCGTTATTTAGAATTCTACGCATTGTAATTAAAATCTTTATATTTCGTTTGATTTACTACGTAGACGTTCATGGGTACTAATATTTGATGATTATCATTACCAACTGCCGGGGTCAATTCACTGATCCTGGATAAAGGTTGCTAAAGTTTTTGGTTGATAAAGGCACTAACCTCATCAGGCGACGGGGGAAGCCGTGCTGCAACACTCTGATTTTGATCGACTTCCAATGCTTGAGACCAATCGGGCAATTCAAAATAAAAATATTCAACCAACAAACCTGATAAAATTTATAGGTAGTCATTCAAATATAAACAACTACTTGTTATTTTGCTTCAAACATAATCGCTAAAAACGAAAAACTGTTCAGTGATAGGGAATATATTATGAAAGAAGCATAATTATAATGCATCCACGGTGTCTTTTGAAAAATCTGAAAACAATGAAAAAAATATTGAATGAATAAAAGATATGCCTTCCGCTGAAAACAGGATGAAATAATTACAAGATAATTTTTTTTTATATACAACTTTCTTAAATTTTCTGTTGAATCATATAAACGTGACTTGACTTAAAGCTTGATGACTTGAGCTTAAACGATCAAAAAAAAATGTATTTGATAGAAATAATACTGAAATGTCATTTTGACACTCATATTGATTTCCATAGTAACGCACGTATATATTAATAATTTAGTTGTTAGGACCCTAGCAACCAATAATAGTGGATTGGATTACGGATTTCTTCCGAAATAACTTTTCATACAAAACAGAATTAAATGAAAATGAATTTAATTCTACTTAAAAATGGCTAAAAGTATTAAAAAAATGCATTGGCATCGTGTTATGATATATTCTAAAAGTTTCAAATGTCTAGCTAGTCGGAAAGTTAGTTAGAAATTAAAAATTATTTTTCTCAAGAAGGTAGGCTTTAAATAATCGCCTAGTATGGAGTCTTCGACACTGATGTGTAGGCAACACGTTAAATATTCCCTTCATATATCTTCACAGCTTGATAATATATGAGACAAGTGAGTGAGACACTTCAAGGATTTTATCTAAAGCACGATTCTTTTGACAGTGTATATCAATCAATATCAACGGTTAAAATGTCTTTGTGGTGAAATGTTTTTAGTGCGATATGGAGTACCTTCCTAAATCAGATTAATTTACACAGTTTCACGATGATAATGCCATATACACAATCTGCGGTGCGATTATAGGACTGCGACAGGACGCCGCGCGAAATGACCGAAGTGTGAAACCACTGGATACGCCATCGTTGCCAAAACACACAGGCAAAAACGCTCATGGCTTGTGGTGTTTTTATTGGCATTTTTAGATACCTCCAACAGCTTTAAATGTGCTGAAAATACGCTAGATATTTAGTTTCTTTATTTTCATGCGCATCAATTTCTGACTATCAGATACATACTTAATGCAGGTAAGTCGGTTGGTAGGTACGTATTTAAATAGCGTAAAAAATAAAACAACATACTTTAACACTTCTAATGGATTTAAGTTTTGTACTATTCGATTTGAATCGTTTTTTGCTACCCCTTTGCGTTTCGCCTTTGTTTCTCGTTGTTTATTTGCCTTTTGGTGAGTGTACATAGTGCCTGAAGATGCCGAAAGACGTAACCAGGATCGCAAAAAACGACTCAAATGGAATAGAACAAAACTTAAATCCATCAGAATTTAAATTCAAATTCCATCAAGTACCTTCGGTCGATAGTATTAATATTATAATTTAACACGTTGATACAAAATGAGCATTCATGGCCTTATGGTGAAATATTAGCAAACAATTTAATGCGTACTTAGGTATTTGACATCACTTTGACGATTTCCGGAATGAAGGAAATGTATTGACTTCGTTCTTGGTAGAAAAAGTAAATTTACTTGCAATTATATTTTCAAAAAATCTAGCGTTTTATCCTGCCAAATAGCTTGTTTTCGTACCCCGTCTGGCATGTTTTTGTCAACGATAGTTGGCAACACTGCTCCGCGCAATAGTCATATTATGTCTGAAAATCTCTTGACTGCTGTTTGTCGTTGCGTCTAGCCGTCGTAATGTGCGAGCAGCCTTAAACTTATAATTGCTTCACTGTACAAAAACAATTTTCTTTATAATCGTCCAGCGCAAAATCGATAAGCGTCCTTTAATCTACCCCGAGTGGTTTTTCCTTTTTGTTTTTGTTCGGAAAACTTATTGACACCCTGTACAACGTGGCGTATACTTCGCTTATTCTTATGATTTTATACCGACACTTAGGCGCGCACTTAGGTATGTTTTATGAAATTTAAACTTTTCTTTTAAAACTTTGCCATCACGCGTAGTATTTTTGGCCTCGAAGTTAGTAGAGTTTCCCTATTGTAATATTCCAGCGGCTCTAAATATATATTTATATATATATATCCGTTTTGTTTACTAATATTACAATAACTTCAGTAAGTATAATACAGTTGGATGCTGGGCAAAAGCCCGAATGTCGAAATTCCGAAAAACATTTTTTCGTATCTTTAAAAGTACATTCAATTGCTGTATCAAATTGGGTAGACCACTCAAACAAGGTTATCTTGTCATTTACCTAATTGTATGTCAATTCTTTGCCTCATTATTAAGGATAATCACCACTGATTTAAGTAAATCATATATTATATAATTTAGGTCTTATATAGATCAGAAATAAGATTGTAACGTATTTTTAATAATATTTATATTACAAGTAACCCAACCTGGATACAAAATAATTCATAAGAATTAAATACAGAGTACAGCTGCGAATTGCGGATATCTATGAGAATGTCGACGAATTGAAGGGTGTCCTGGCGGTGGGTAAGACGGAAGAGCTAGGCAAAATTGTAAAGTTATTTAACAGAATAGGAGTGAGGACCTGATCGCCCGATCCCCTTCTAGAAGAGAGGAGAAGATATGACAGCGAGTCGCAGTCAAAACCTCGGTAAAATCACAAAAAAAAAAATTAAATACAATAAAGCAATGTTTCTTAACCTTTTTACATCCGCGGACCATCAACATGGGAATAAAATAATACATATTTATATTTAAACTATTTTTGAACTGCAGAAAAATTTTGCAGAATACCCAAAAATCTTCGCGGACCAACGGTTAAGAAACTATGCAATAGAGAATCCTTAAATAATTAGAAACAAAATAATTAATATTTTGTCGATTTACAGTATTTTTGGGTAAGTTTGTGAAAAAAAAGCTCAATGTTAACATTCAACAGTATTACAAAACTGTCTGGCCGATTTGACTGCATGTTACTTATATTTAAAGTCGGCATTTTGGTCATTCGGGATTTTGGTCATTCATGATTTCGGCCTTCGGGATTTCGGCTTTCGGGATTTAGACCTAAACCCGTGATGAACTTTTAACGAATTTTTCGTCTATTTTTCCTATACTATACGGTGACAATACATTTTCGTCAAATTTTGGGATGGGTCTGGGAACATGAGTCATCATGAAACTTTCTTAAAAAAATCACTTTTCATTACATCAATCAGTGTTGAATTAACATACTACTATGTACAAAGCAAAAGTTTTTATCTATGATGACGAATTAATTCTACACAATCAGCATGTATTGTACGACAACATCTTTTTGGCTACGTGTGAAAACTGTGAACTAACATGCTCCGCCCATTTTTACCCGGAAATCCATTATAAACTAACAAGCTCCTCCCATTTAGTAGACAGCAGCGCCTAGAAGCGTAGCCAAGAAGATGTTGTCGTACATTAGGTACTTGTGGATTTAATGAGTAGTGGTTATTCAGTTTCTTATGTTCCTATTTTCTACAGTGTTTGTTTCTTTATTAGTGGTGTTACTATTTTACAACGTTTTTCTTAGCTCGTATTCTTATTTGTCCGGTACAAATCTCGCAATCGATTTTTAACTAACTTCCCGACTAGCTAGACATTTGAAACATTTAGAATATATCAGAACACGATGCCAATTCATTTTTTTAATACTTTTAGCCATCTTTAAGTAGAGTTGATTTCATTTTCAGTTAATTCTGTTTTGTAAGTTATTTCGATACCATTATTGGTTGCTAGGAGGGTTCTAGCAACTAAATTATTAATATATACGTGCGTTTCTACGGAAATCAATATGAAATGACATTTCATTATTCAGTATTTCTATCAAGTACAAATCCAGCCAAATTAGCCATCTTTAAGTAGAATTGATTTCATTTTCAGTTAATTCCGTTTTGTATGAAAATTTATTTCGGAAGAAATCCGTAAAAAGTAAAACTATTATTGGTTGCTAAGTGGGTCCTAGCAACAAAATTATTAATAATATTAATATATACGTGCGTTACTATGGAAATCAATATGACATTTCAGTATTATTTCTATCAAGTACAAATTTTTTTGATCGTTTTAGCTAGCAAGTCAAGTTTATATGATTCAACAAAAAAATTAAAAACGTTGTATATAAAAAGTTCTTTTTATCTTGTAATTATTTATAAATAAAGCGTTATTGTTCTATATATTATTATGTTACATTTATGCTATAAATTGAATCGAACGGTGTACTGCATTAAGATGTCACGCGACATAATATAAGATAAAGGCATGGAGCGGAATGCAGAAACATTTGTCATAACTAAAATTTCCTTAGCAGAAAACACTATGCAGAAACACTGTCTTTAGTTAAGATCATTTTTATTGAAAATAATACCATATTTAAAAATTCTCGTAAGGTAAATTAGGTAAATTATTTTATTATTGTTAAACGATGACAAAAATATGACAACTGCATTTAATAAATGCAATAACTATAAATACATATTAATATTTAATTATAATACTCTTATGTTTCCGCTATAAGTCATTATACGTGATTCCACAGGCACCACAAGATTTTTTTTTAACATGGTAACACTAGCATCAAGTGTCATTCTTCATCTGGTATTTTCTATTTCTGCAGGCTGGCGTATAAAATTAAAATAATATTCTGCAAGTACATGCCAAACGAATTAACACTATCAATATCCATATTGAGATACATTGTTAAATGAATTTGAGTGTATGGACTGTGTTATAGACATGCAAATTTATTTTGACAGCAGCTGTCAGTGGTAAATGGTAATACAGAAGGGGGCGTGTTCATAACAAAAGTAGTCTATGGTTAAGGATTCCTTAACTCTATACTCAGGATTGTCTATAGTTAAGTCATGCTTTTCGGCGACTTATCCTTAGGAACGAAATCTTAGATTGTGCATTCCGCTCATGGATTATAAATGACATCTGCCAGTAAAACGTTTAACTTTAATGATAATAAAAGTAAGTTATAGTTTGGAAACCGCACACCGACCTGTCACAACTACTCGTAACTCCTGCCAACGTGAGGGATCACTCTTAATAATAAGGAAAGCAATTTGCGGTTCTTCACAAGTATTGCACATATCAGTTTCCCTGTACAATATCAACAGAAGTCAAAATATGTTGCTTAGAAATAGTCAGTGCTAAAGATTTTCTCTGAATTAAAATAGTCACAATACTTTATCTATTCAATAATAAAAGGGTTTGTTTGATATTTGTGTAAAATCGAAAATTTCATTTTATTTTATAATATATAGTGTCTATAGATAAACTGACTTCCAGTAGGGTATGATCTTGGATGGCAGCAGTGTTGCCATCTTTTCAAAGTGGAATTATAGTACAGAGCCTCCAAAATTATAGTAGGTATTTGGGGGAAAAATATAGTACGCGTTGACATCTGTTGAAAATGGTTAGGTTTTTTGTTTCTCAGAAAAAAATAACGTAGAATTTGAGAAACTCCGATACCCCTTTTTATGTATGTACCTCTTCCGACCAAAAATGCTTTCCGAAAAATTCAAGAAATTTCATTTTAAACTAAAATCTAAGTAAAGTAGAAGTAAAACTAAGTCAAGAGATTTTTTTGTGTTTTTTGAGGATTTTTTTTTAAAGTTCTGCAAATCTTCTTATATTGCGAAATTATAGTACCTACTTTGAACCAATTTGTCGAACGGAAATATCGAAATTTTAGTATTTTTTACATATTTTTCCCGATATTTACAATTATAGTATTTTGGGCGTACTATACCTGTTTTATATCGTACATAGTACGCGGACCAAAATTATAGTATAAATACTATACTTATAGTACGGTTGGCAACACTGGATGGCAGTGATGTACAACTTTACTATTATTATTATTCTATGTTAATAAACGCATTACACTTGAATATACATAACTTGAAAACATCTCGGATATAACTAGAAAATCATTATTTCCATATTTTTCTTCATCTGAAGCTACATTTGGCCGGAAAATGCTTTGAGACCGACGACGACGTGGAGGAAGAGGTGAGAACATTTTTGAGGACGGCGGCGACTATGTCAAATAATAGTGGGGATATGTACCTAAAATTTCGTATGTTTTTTTATAAAAATTAAATTTTCCTGATTTTTTAAATAATAAAGGTCTTTAATTCTTGGATAACCTTGTATTAACTAAATCCGAACACTTATTTACATGTTCACGACTCTACGACTCACACCACCCTATTGTTTAATCAATACCAAATATATACAAAAATACGAATGTGGAATTCTTTTTGTTAAAAACATATTCTGAAAACTCTGAGAAATATACGTATCAGAAGAATCCTAGAAAAAATCTTTGATCGAGTGGAATTCAAACACACATCTTTTAATTTTATTGTATTTAAAACCTTAGAGTTATTCTAACGCCATTAAAATTAAAGTAAATAAATTAATTTAATACCTATATTTAAATTACAAAAATAGCAACCATTTCTTGACGTTATTCAAAACATCTTAGAATAGATGGTGTAGTTTTAAAGAATTATTGCGTGCGTCGACACCCACTGTGGCCGCGCGGCTTAAGCGTTGGACTATCACGCGTGGGTCTCAGGTTCGAATCCTGGGTCTGGCAAGTACACATATTGTTTTTAAATTTGTGTGTGTATCAGGGTATGGACCTAGTAGGTTAAGCAAGTGGCTGACATCTATTTCTCGTAAAAAACAATATCTGTTAATACAAACCTCTACTCTGTGGAGGCCCATATGATCCTATCAGGATCGGACATGGTCGGAAAAAAAATTACGTGCGTCGATAGCTTAGTTTGTAAAAACAGATTTTTTTATAATTTGTATGTCCTTACTCTTTAATTAAAGTAAAAACAAATCCCACTCGCATAATATACCGAATACCCTTTGAGCTGTTAATGCATTTTAAAAAGTAACTTTTAAAAATTTTGAGATGG
Organism: Rhyacophila brunnea; assembly: GCF_057557595.1. Taxonomy (NCBI): domain Eukaryota; kingdom Metazoa; phylum Arthropoda; class Insecta; order Trichoptera; family Rhyacophilidae; genus Rhyacophila; species Rhyacophila brunnea. The sequence goes on along the minus strand of NW_028232816.1, from coordinate 6,997,149 downwards.
TGTAATATTGCACTAATAGTCCGTACCTACGTAAAGAAAGCAAAACAAAATATTGAATTGGAGCGATGCAGCGATATATAGAAAAACCTTCACGAATATTCTAAATATAATTTCTTGAAATCTCTGCGAAATCTCATATTTTTTGAAGTTGAAAAAAATAATGAAATCACTATGAATAGTGGTGAGCTTTTTCTCTTTTTGTTGTTTTTTTCTGTAGGCAGTTGTTTCAAGATTGCACGTTCTGAGAGTCAATTTGTTCAGTCAAATCTAAACAACTTAAAGCTTGTGTACCATCATTACACACAATATAGTCCTACCCCATAAACGTCAGTTATAATGTTATATAAGACAGATGTATAAAATTATAAACGTAAAGCTTCAACAAAGCTACCGAGACTTTTATTAAATTGTCTGAAAGTCACGTCACAATGACAACTTCATTATTTGTAACAAGTTACTTTTATTGCGTTGAGATTTATTTTCCAGGGCTGCACTCCCATTGAAACGGTAAAACAGTTTTCTATTATAATCATCCACTACTTATAATATTGTTTTTTTGAATTTACATAAAAGTACGTAAGTAGAGTTGGGTATTTCCCGAGATAGTCTGAATCTCGAGATTCGGGATTTCCAGAAAAGAATTCTCGAGATATCGGAAATTAAAAAAAAAAACCTGTAAAAATCCTTAAATCAGTGTATAAACAGACAAATTCCAAAAAAATGTGATTTTTTTATTTACATAAGAAGACAAACAAAATAGAAGTAGGATAACAAAAATATTTCAAAATATTACTTATTAAATTTCAAAAAACACAGACTGTCAATCGATGCGTCTGACAATCGCGTACGTTTTTGAGACACAAAATTCCCTGATGTTGCGAAAATCGCGCTCATTTTGAGTCGGTGTTGGCTTAATTTTGTTGAATGCCCCGATCAGTCTTTGAACGTTATGTGTTTTTAATCCACTTTTTTCATATGGGAAATCGTCTTTTTAATTATATTTGATAATAAAGAAATCCCGAATCCGAGGAAAAATTCTCGAGATCCGGGATTTCCCGAAATATTAAAAATTTCAATTCTCGAGATTCGGGATGGAAAATCTCGAAAATTTCTCGAAAATTCCTGTCGGGAAATTCCCGAATCCCCAACTCTACGTAAGTAAGTTCTCTATTTAAAATGTCAAAATCGACCGCCATCACGAATTGACAGCTTACGACAATAAAGTAAAAAGTAAATTAATTTACACAGTTGGTATGGTTAGGTTACCGTCCATCTGTGGGTCTATTCTATGCTTATCGACCGCTTAAGTGATAAAGTGAAAAATATTATCACACTTAGGGTAGGTTTGTATCAAAATATTAGCACTTATTGTAACAATTACACGAAGCCGGTTTTTATTGTTGCAATAAGTGCTATATTTTAACAGCACCTATCTTGCCGCTGTTAAAATATCGCACTTATTGCAACAATAAAAACCGGCTTCGTGTAATTGTTACAATAAGTGCTAATATTTTGATACAAACCTACCCTAAGTTTGATACTATTTATCAATTTAGTGTTCGATAAGTATAGAATAGACCCAATGATATAGTTATGGACGTCGTTTTATCAACTAATTTAATCATATTAATACTATCGACGAAGGTACTTGATGGAATTTGAATTTAAATTCTAGTGAATTTAAGTTTTGTACTATTCTATTTGATTCGTTTTTTGCCACTCGGGTTTCGCCTTTCGGCATCTTCAGGCACTGAGTACACTCACCAAAAGCCAAAAAAGACTTACAACGAATACTAATAACTCTAACTTATATAACAAGTCTATACAATAAAGTAGGTAAAAACTCCGTTATCTACCTATCAATTCAAGGGTCACAATAAAAAAATAAACAAATAAATTACGAATAGTTGAAGTGTTTTTAAAAGAACCTCATATATCCGTGACGTCGGTTAGTAATAATTAAGGAATTAATTAATACATACCTTAATTCAATATACTAAAACCGATAGCCGACATTATAATGCAATTCCATAAGCATTTCATGTAACAACTACTAGTTAAAATTATCGTAATTAACTAAGATGCCCGTAGGTTAATTGGAAAAGCATACTGGCCCGAATCCAACAGATACAGTTTCACGTCCCGTTTGGTGTCGTATTTTTTCTACAACATGATATTCGATACATTAACACTGTCGACCGAAGGTACTTGATGGAATTTGAATTTAAATTCAATGGATTTAATTTTTGTACTATTCCATTCGATATATTGCATAACAGTAGCGAATTTTTCTTTTACTTTCGTTAACTGTCAGTTGAAAATATCCAATGAGGCGGACGAAACCGGTCCTAATATATTAATTAAAGTGGAATAAGTACTATAAAAAAAAAATTTGGTTTTATTAAATAAAAACAACAAAACAGTAGCGAAGGGTGGAGGTAGATTGTGGAGATCGGCCATAAATTGTGCACATTTAGCTTTGTCAGTCATACGTATTTGTTTTTATTGAACTTGGACTACAATTATTTACAGACGGTGTTGGACAGTTTTTAAAATTAATTAAACCCTGCCTAAACCAAAACCATACTAGTTTTGGTATATTTTGGGCGATACGACAAAATTGTGCACACCTTTTTCATGCATACTTATTTGTTTTCGTTAGATTAAGAATACTTATTACACATATTGTTATTTTTTTAAAAATTCATTAAGCTCTGCCTAAGCAAACTATAATAGATAACAAATATTATTCAATCTATAAAATATCTGAAGTTATGTATGATTTAATTGCATAATTTTAGATATTTTATAGATATACTAGTATTCTTTGACTATTATCTATTATGACTTGGTTTTAGCAGGTTTAATTGAATTTATAAACTAACAAAAACCATCTGTAAATTTAATAAAAATACTTTATGCAGTCATCAAATGTTTGAAATAAATATAAAGAATAATATTAATTAGGTCAATAATTATTATAAAGCAATCATTATTCGTAGGATGTTTATCACACTTGAACGGTCAAAAAACATAGCTTATAATTAGTATCTTTAGAATTATCTTCAAATGTGTTAATCTTGCTCATTTTTTAAATAATAACATGCCTAATTCTTGTCAAATTTGGGATCACAGAGATTATCAATATAATTTTTTATCGTAAATATTTCACTATAATAATGTCGACATAAATTATACTGATGGTTTTATAAATGCGTTTAAAAATTAATAAATGTAAAAAATCTTATCACCACTGCACATTTATGTACTGAAATATGACTATATTCTAAAAAATTAGAGCGAGAGGCTTAAAGAATACTATTTTATGTAATAAAAATACTTTATGCAGTCATCAAATGTTTGAAATAAATATAAAGAATAATAAGGCTTCAAAATTATATACATAGATTTTCTACAACGTTTAAGGAATGTCCAGGATCATGCTTTGAAAATGCAATAAAAGCTCTATTTTGACCTAAGCTGAGCATGTCCCGCCCTTAAGGTGAAGCCTTTACTGAGCGTTTTTTAAAGAGGCACCTAGCGAAAAATACGAAGCTTGCAATTTGAGATTTTTTTTGATAATTTAAACTATTTTAATTAATAAATATGTATCTGAAAACATTAAAAAGAAAAATATTTTTTATTTAAAGTCAAAGATAAACTAACAATTGTAAAAAAATGTAATAAAATGTTAATTTGTTGAATCGGACTGCATCTTATTATTACATATATGTTATGGTTATATTTATTATTAAAATTTAGTTTATTAAGTTTTCTAAGCATCGCCTAGAGATTAAGAGGTTTTAATATTTTTTATATCTATTTTAAAAAACCTCGATTTTATAAAAAAAATGTGTATAACTTGAAATCCGTTTTATTTATATCTGTTTGATGTAAATGATATGTTATATATATTATATAATGAGTGAATCTTATCTGTAGGTTATTTTCGAAACTTAGATAATCGACGATGATTATAACTGAAAAAGTTTAATGTACATTATTTATGGCGGATCTTAACAGCCTACCTCCACTGTATATATTTTTTTAAATAATACATAAATTTAAATTATACACATTATTTACAACATGAAAAATTATTTTCATTTGCATAATTGCAATACTAATGATTAAAATAATAAATAAGTAGCAAGTTGGAGCATTATTAATATATATTTTTTAGAAAAGAAATAAACTTTACAGCCACAATGTTATTTGTTTTTGACTTGTTTCAAAAATCACTTGAGTAATATTAGAGTTCATATCTGAACATACGCTGCAGTCTCGTAGTCTTGCGTATTATTGTCACACTTTTGCTGCTTGCCCGAATCAAATGGTCACCTTGAAAGATATCACAGCCTTTGTTATTCTGCGAAAGTGCTCGCGAGCTCTACGGGTCTACGCCAAGCCGCTACGTTCCGCTACGAGGTGTAAGCCCACGGGCCGGGCATTAGCGCCGCAGGGGCGCCCGGGCGAAGGGTGGGGGCTGCATCGACCCCGGCCTGTCGCTCGATATGCCGATGACTGTGTCGTACTACGGGTCGTATTCATTCATGAATCTTTTGCGATGTACCTAACCGTTACGCACTCACAATCGTAAAAGTTTCTTTACTACTCGGCGTAGAACGAAGCAAAGCTTTTTCAATACCATACGTCTGCCTCTACGGTAAATGAAAGTAGTAAAGAACAACGTTGACAAATAGAGCTTTTTAAAGTTTGGTTTTTTTTATTATTATTTTATTTCACTGTGGTTTCACCCACTTCAACCACGGTGGCCGCGCGGTTTAAGCGTTGGACTATAAAGCTGTGGGTCCCAGGTTCGAATTCTGAATCTAGCAAGTACACATATTGTTTTTCAATTTGTGTGTGTCAGGGTATGGACCTAGTGGGTTGAGCAAGTGGCTGACATCCATTTCTCGTAAACAACAAAATCTGTCAATACAAACCTCCACCCTGTGGAGGCCCATATGATCCTATCAAGATCGGACATGGTCGGAAAAAAAGTGGCTTAGTTGATATAGCACCCTTCTCTGAAAGCGTCGAAATATAATAAAAAACTAATTAAGTATATTTTTCAATTAGTATTCATTTAATATATTTTTTAAATAATTTATGTTAACTTTATAATTGTAAAATAAATTATATCGTAATTATATAAATATAACAAGTCACCGTTATCGCGATCAATCTGAATCTATCCACTGCTGGATGACGGCCTCTCCAAGCTAATTCTACTTCTGTCGGTCTTGTGCGTTGCGTTGCCACGTACTTCCGCAGAACTTAACCATTTCATCAATCCAGCGGGCGGCCTCTTGGTCTACCTTGCGGACGTTTTGTACTTCTTGGGTACCACTGGATCACTAGATTTTTTTCAACGATTGTCGCTTTTTCGAGCTATGTGTCCAGCCCACTTCCATTTGAGGTATTTAGCAAACTCTATTACATCGAAAACCCTTGTCTGTTTCCTTCCACGCATGTAATTGACGGGTGCATAAAAAATCAAATTTTCCAGAATATCGGGATTAGAAACTATACCACGTGAGAGCAGGCAGCGTTATAGCGCCTGTACACGTGCATGGATTGATTTACGTGGATTTTAAACTATCGCAATTATAACTTTTTACATGTAAAAGTGCTGCTCCCTCTCCAATCTCTGTTGTTATCGTATGGTGTTATTTCACAGATTCCTACAGTTTCGGATTGGTTCGTAGATAATAAGTAAACGTCAAAATATTCTATGCGATGTAGTTCGTATTTTTTACGGCAGCTTCGCCACTATTGTTTTACGGCGCACGCCAGTAAAAATTATTGCGTGAAAATTCAGAAGCTTCTGAACTTTTTTGATTCATGCATGCAATCTTGCAATTTGTACAATAATAGCTGCCACGTACGCACGTGTAAACGGGGTATAAAGTTCCATACATTTCGTTTTTTTGTCAATAGCTATTCCGGCTTAAATACCGTTAAATATGATCTCAGTCAAAATCACTCCAAATCTACTGCTGATTGAATACAATATTTCTTTGCTGTCTTCACTCTTCTATGTTTTGTGTTTTTTGTTACTGCGTGCTTATTTCATCGATCCAGCGAGATTCTGGTCGCCACTCAAGTGTTTTATATTTCTTGAAAATCATTGAATTAGTGAATATCTTATCCTAGAAGTAATTCCAAAAAGTACGTAAATAACATAAGTAAATGCCTACGTTGGTATATATTTTTTTAACAATATTAAAATATATTCCCACTATTATGTAATATGTTGGCATATAATTAGCGATAAATGATATGATATATATTTCGTTTATCATACATCATTAAAGTATGTCGTACGTTGTCTTTGTTATTGAACTGTAAATACGTTAACGTTAATTAGAAGCTTTTAAGCTCCGCGCTTTCGATAAAAGCTTCTGTCTCAAAGTCAAAACGAATGAAAGTCTTTGTCATAATATACTACAGCTACACAGACAATTTATTAGAAGTAGATTTTTCATTAGATTTTTAAAACTTCTATACGGCCATACCTACTATGATGAGACCCATCTACCTATATTTAGGGGTGTATTTTCAATGTGAACTTTTTCATTACTTGACGAAAATGAGTTATGATGCCAGAATTTGAATAAGTATTTTTTGTTTAGAAGAACCTAATAGCATTCAATCCAGTAGAAAAATCAACTTCAAAATCGGTTTTAGTTACAACATAACTTATTCCAATACAAAAAACACATCAGCACCGTAAACAGTTTTATTTTTATTTTTTAGAACTATTAATAACCATGTCCTTGCTTTTTCGTACAAGGTGGTTGTTAGTAATTTTGGACAATTACAAACACCCAGGCTTTGAGAAAAACACATAAATATTGTGTCCTCACCGGGAATCGAATCCAGAACTCTCGGGCGGAAGGCCAGCGCCTTACCCACTGTACCACGAGAGCCGCCACCGTAAACAGGTTTTTGCTTTTGCCAAAATTATTTTGAAGTAAAATATATACCCTCATTTATGGTGTCCTCCAAAAAGAAGCCATAGCCAGGGTTAGACGGCAAATCAAAATTAGCCGAAAAAAATGATTGTGTTATTTTGTGTTTTTTTTAAAATTAGCCGTAAGATTTGCAATACAAACTCGCTACCCGCTTAAACTGCCGAGTTCCGGGAAGACAGGTTATCGGTACCGGCGCATCTATTCTATTTGCAAGGCTGCTATCGGCGACTATCGAGGATAGTTTATCATATTATATTGTATGTATTGAGGTATTAAAATTGTTACAATAAGTGTTATGTTTGAACAGCACCTCTCTTGGCTGTGTTAACTTTTAGAGCGAGATTGACAGTTTAGACGGCTAACTTGTAACATATATAATACCTCAATACATACATATGATAAATTACCTCCGTAGCTGCCAATAGCGGCCGATGGCAGCCTTGTGTATAGAATAGATGCTATTTTACCCCGTGGAATCGGTAATAAGTGTTGTTTACTTGAACTCTTTGTACCTAATAGTTATTTATAAATAAAAAATATTTTTACTCAAGTATAACTTCCAATACACTCTTTCAGGTTAAGTGACATGCGTCGACTCAAGGGTTCGTCCTACGTATCAGATATTACTCTATTTTATTTTAAAATATATATTTATATATTTTATATAATTATACTTATCTTTTATTAAATTAAGGCTTGAAGCTAAGTAATGCCATATTATACTATACATTAAATCAAATTTATTTATTTTACTTATTATGAATATAACAAATTATAAATTCAAAACGTTCATGACATGTTATAATAATACAATAAGTAATAAAATAAGAAAAGAAATAAAATATAATAACAAAAATAAAAGTAGATGGAAGCACACAGGGTGAACTTTGATAGACCCTATATTAAAAACTTATAAAACAACGTCCACCTAAATTCACCCTCACGAAAGTGGAATATATCAATATCCGAAGCGATTTCATTAAATATGGTTATTGCCCTCCCAATTGGCATTACTAATGGTACTAATAAATACTGAATGGTGAATGTTGATAACTGATTTGATCGTGTACCTTTACGTAATCTGTAATTAACTTGTATTGTGAATTAAGTGTATTATGAATTCAACCTGTGTTAGTGTGCTGTCATAATCATTGATAGTTTTAGATTTCTTGATATTTTTCTGTAAACTCTAATTTAATTCGTCCGTTGTACAATTATTAAAGGTCCTCCTTAGATATATGTGTATGAATAATAGTTACCAGAAGTTTGGATTTATATATGCGTCAGAACTAACCAGGAATTAATGTAGTTTATTTTAAAAATAAAATATTAATCAATATAAAATTCTTACTCGGGGTTATTCAGTATACATAAGAACCATTGGCGTTATGTGTTTTCTTTTCAATTTTCTCCCACGACCCTACACCTTTTCATGTGGAAACTGTCGAACGAAGAGGAAAGCCCTTTAAAATTGTACCGTAAAATAATGATAATAATACATGACAGATCGCCCTGTATAAAAATTAGTAAGCAAATACTAAATAATTAGTAAAAAATCAAGAATAAGCATAACGTTGAATGTAAATATATAATTGCATAGGTCGGTCCTTAGGCTTTATGCGTCACATATAATATTATCGCACTTACCTCATCAGGTGGTGGGGGATGCCGCGCAGCGAACCTTTTACTTTAATCGATTTATAATACTTGAGACCACTGTAGCGAGAGAATGGCTGATCTGATCGGAGCAATGCTGGTGTCGGTTTGTGCGTAAAAAACCACACTAATTAATACAATTTCATTTCTACCCACAAAAAATGGCTGCACCAAATAACAAACAAAATCTTGGTCGATCTAGCTGCTAGTAGTAGTAATTCTGGCAGACAGTTTCAAAATTGGTGGACCGAAATGTATGGCGTAATTGAAAAAGTGATATATCTATATGATAAAGCTATATGTGTGATATGTTCTATGAGTAGTGTGGACGGCACACCCGTTATGTCCTCATTAGTTGGCCATTCGATATAATTAGCATGTTATTTATATTTGGCAATTAAATAGTAATTAAATGCTCGACGATAGAGTTCTTAAAAACTATTTTTTCCCGATGAAAAACTGCTCGGCACGTCAGACAGTTGAAAAATAATATTTGGGAAATTCTGGCACGCGTACGTAAAAAAGTTCTCCAACCCTGCTAGAAGGATTGGCTGAACGCTAGAACGCTGGTTCAGCGACTGGACGACAGACATTTTGGCGCCGCATGGATAAATGAAATGCGTGATGAAATACACGCAAGTTACGATTACTGACTAGCAAGCAATTAATACATGATACGGAAACCAGCGACCATATGTTGTAACTTGCGAGCTAAAGTCGCCCGGCGACATGACGTCATATGACATCATTGAGACGTACTACCGGAGTGAGTCAATAGCATTCGAGAAATTAACGCTATTCTAATACTGGTGTTATTCATTGTCCCCATACACAAATAGGTGTTTCAGCATAATAACATCTATGGTGAGTCGTGTGCATTAGGCGGCTGGCCTCGATGCGTGTATTGAGCTTACGTCACAATTACGTCATGTCGTCGGGTGACTTCATGTCACAAGTTACAACATAGGGCGACGCTATAATCGTTCGGCTCAAATGAATCGCATACATATTATTTGAGTAGCGGCAGGATGTCATTAACATTTACATGTACCCGGCTACTACCTAAAATCTCCTCTTACGCAAGAAAAAAACTTTAAATTATTTAACATTTAAAAACGAGCTCGAGACGTCAACAAAGATTTTAATTACCGAATTCTCTTTGATGTCTTAATTAGTCGATTTGTACGAGTGAAATGTTAAACATCTCATTTTCCTCGAAGTCAAACCCCCCACCTATTTCCAGGGTGAAGTCGAGAAATTTACAGGACTGTTATAAAATTACGCAGGTGTCCAATCGCACCGACTCACTTCACGGAATTAATTTTTGTAGGGTGACCAAATAAAATGGAAAAATAATATTTTTAAGTAATGTTAATCAAATAATTTTTAATTCAATACTTATAAGAAATCCACAACAATTGAGAATGTAACATTGTTTTCTATTTTCATCCCCTAAAATCATATAGGTAGATAGGTAAGTAGGTACTTATATTTAAAAAAAACTCATTTAAAAAAAGTAGCTAGAGAATAAGAAATTTGAAACACTTCAGATATTTAGCGTAGTTATTAGCAATTTGCAGATAATATAATTTATAATATTACTCACCTTAAAGTAAATAATGTGAGCTCAAATCCTACTTGGTTCAACTTTTCAGTTTTTGACGTTTTTCAAAATAAAGTATTTTCATTTTAATTGATGAAGTAATTAATTGTATTAGCGTTTACGTGGTAGAACTCCATTATAATGCTTTTGAAAGAAACTATTTTTATTAATTCTACTTGTGCTCTGGCTCTTTTGGGAGTGGGCTGTATAAATTAAAGGTGAGGGTGGATGGTAGATTTTTAGAATTTAAGGGGGTGGTTAAAACAGGATGCCAGACTCTGACCTTTGATGTTCAGAAGGCTGGCGCGCGCTGGGGGCCGGTATGGTGTTCACGCACTCACACACTGGTAAACGGACGATACACTTTGTTGGATGATATTATATGAGGTTGATGAATGATGATGATAAGTTCAGGATAATGATATAGACGCGATGTTCACTCAAACCGTAACAGATTTAGTGCAACGTAGGTCGAACAGATACGTATTGTATGAGTCACGCTGTAGGTAGGTAGCGACGGTAAAGTATAACAACTTGCCCACGTTCGCTTTCTGGATATCACTTTAGTTGACTCTTGAATCACTTGAGTTCACACGGCCTCGTTCGTATCGTATCAGATATAACTCGATAGCTTTAGCAAGCCTACGCGCTCGGCGGTTTTGGAGTAACTCCCTCTTCTTCGCAATTACGGTCGATCGTATGACCCATAATTGCTCGTCGTCTGGTCTTGTGACAAAAATAAATAAGGGGATTTGAGTAAGTGGGGAATAAGGGTGACGGCCACTACAATTTGGCGCAACCACTACTGTAATTGAATCATTTACATTGATAGCTGTTACGGGCTATAATCCCATCTTCGGAACGGAAGACTATAACTAAAGTTTAAGATTTGGAATACCCGTTTTAAATCTTGGATAATCCGTTTTAAAAGCTCTAAAAGCTGTTGTGATAGAACGCGAGGGTATATTATATAATGTGAAAATCCTAAATCCTGTTTTTTGGTCACAACAGTGGCGTAGTCATTCTCTATCTTATTTAAGGGTGTTGGGTTCATATTTTTCTATCTCTAAACAATAACATGTATTTTACATACTTACGCGTAGTACTCTTTTACACTTATTTCTATAATAATAACTAGCTGACCCGGCAAACGTTGTTCTGCCATATAAATTATTTCTAGTGAATATTTTGGTTGTTAAATAAAAAATAACGAATGTATCGTAAGTGTGTGGGGATGGGATATATGACAGAAAGAGGAATAGAGCGCTGTAGACGATGACCGCCGATAAAAACAAAAAAACATCAACCATTCATTTTCTCAATTCAAAATGAGTAATGATGTTCATAATGAATGAATTACCTGTGACAGGATCTCGTTGTATGTTTATACAATATCCGTCTTGTTCCTTCGCGAGAGAGCGTCGTATGAACGGTGTGTGTCAGCGATGAACTACAGATTATTGTCTCTTCTTCGAATCACGATTTCTCGCGTCGATGTGCGGTCGCCAACCATGATTCCAGCAATGTCATCAACAACAGGCGCATTGAATCGAAGCACGTGCTCTCCAGCTGGTGTTTTATCAGGATTGATGACAATAGCGTGATTGTCACTTTGCAATTCGTGCATGTGTGCTTTGAAGAATTTCAATAATTCATTATGCTCATTCAACAGGGCGTCCAGTTCGCCGACGATGCGCCTGGCATTAGGCGAATTGAGGCTATTGTAGCCGCAACGTGCATCCACATGATTGATGTCCTCACCGCCCATGAAGTAGATTTGTAAAAATTTATGTGGTTCGTTTGGCATTGGCAGCAATGAGCCTACTTTGTGGTTTCCTTGCCTTTGATTTTGAACGTAGAATGGAATTGTTGACCATTTGCCGCAGTATTGTGAAGTATTTCTGTTGCTCCGAACGAAGTCTTTTGGAAGCATGAATTGAATGTGCGAATGGACTTCAGGAACAGGTTTGAATCTGGAACCGTGCCGATGAGCAAGCCGTTCAATGGTTCTGGTGGTATCTCAATTTCTGGTAGTTGCACTTTTCCTGATGCGCAACACATCCCGGCTGACGCTGAGCGCATGACAATGAGGACATTCTTTGTCCATAGCACCAATCAGTACTTTCGGATGAGCGGAATATTCAATATCTGGCTCGTACTCGAATGCGAGACGAAGGAACGAAGCGGATGTAAATGTTCGATGTACTTGTTGGCGTTGTCAGTCATTTGCTCTGCGTGTGTTAACTACGAACCGGCGCGCTTGGCTCCGTTCCAATTGTCGTTGTTGATTTCGTTCAGCTCGCGCCTCTTGTGATTGGGATGCACGCAATTGCGACATGCTTACACGCACGTTTTTGTTGTCTTGTTGGATTTCTTCGTCTGTTCTTTCTGCTCTACTATTTCGCATGTTTGTTGCTTTATTCGTTCGACGGCCCCCCTTGCGTCTTGATGGCATTGTGCACTGTAATACACGCACATAAAAATAGATAAATTAAAATAAATCGTACAAAATTTTGCACGCACTGCGTTGTGATATGCCGAATGAAATGTCAAAATGACGCGACGCTTCTCTTGAATTCTTCTCGGACGTAGCGCCATCTGTCATTCAACAACATAAATAATTTCGTTCTGTTTGAAATACGAACGACGGTTAAATTGGTTCATACAAAAATAATAAAATCGCGATTAAAAAATGGGAGGATGGGGGTAGGAAAGTGAAAATTTGAGGTTATAGGTATTTTTTTATGCCAAATAATAAAAATAAATACAAAAAAAAAATTGTCAAAAAAATAAAAGAAAATTTTTCTGGATAGAGATACCCTAATCACCTAGCGGTATGGAATATACTTGTTGACCTATTCTCATACCTAACAAATATACATAAAAAAATTTATAAAAATCGGTCCAGCCATTTCGGAGGAGTTCGACCACAAACATCGTGACACGAGATTTTTATATATATAGAGATTATTATACATAATTCTTTCTTACATTATATCTCTAAAATGAATATTAAACCATGTTTACACTTGAGGTGCAAGAGCTGTTTTGGCCGAATTTGAAAGCATATCCGTCTGTTTGTTGTGAATTTTATTAACTTCCGTAATTAAAAAAAAAAAAAAACAAAACGCAGAAGAGTATTACGTATACAGTTTTAAAAAAATACTTTAACAGTGTACGGAAAATACACTTTTTTGTTGTGAGAGGGAAATATGTACAAAACGACATTAAGTAAAATTGTTTATATCTTATTTTAGGATAAGGGATTGCCAACGAGCGGTTACCCTACTCGGGTTTTCGTCTCTGTTCATTCATTTAGCGACCCCTCAAACAAGCATATCCAACCAGGAAGAGTGCATTGATTTTAAATTCATCATCCAACTCCTTCACGCCGAAATGGTGAACTCGAAGTGATCATCGAAGCCAGCATCACCACAACCAAAACTTTACACTAGTGGTAATTCAGTGGCAAAGGGTTGAGGTAGGCTGTTAAGATATAGATAGTGCCATAAATATTAAAAAAATACTTTAACAGTGTACAGAAAATACACGTTTTTGTCGAGAGAGGGAAATATGTACAAAACGACAAACGTATTAATTGTTTATATATTATTTTATGGTACGAGATTGACAACGTGCGGTCACCCTACTCGGGTTTTCGTCTCAGTTCATTCGTTTAGAGACCCCTCAAACAAGCATATCCAACCAGGAAGAGTGCGTTGATTTAAAATTAACATTATCGCCCGACCCGGGAAAGTTGGCGAAGGGAGATAGGGTGGTTTGTTTTACGACTATTATGTAACTTTTGAATCTACTAGATGAAATGCTAGTGCAAATTATGTACATCGCATCACGTTGGCGGGAATATACATAGATACGAAGTTTAATATTAAATTTTCTACGGTCTGTGTAATATAATGTGTATGCATGCTTGTCCGGTTTCGCCTAGTTAGGTTTATCAATTGATAAAAGTATTATAAATATTTAAATATTGTAAATGACGTACATTTTACAACGATGTATTTTTGTAATCTTGATTAATTGACGACAGCAGAGCCAGTATGATTTTTGTTTTTTAGCATGATACCATCTAGCCAAGCTAGCGACCATCCGATTTCAAATGTAACTTCCCCAGGTTTGTTTTTTTGTGGGGCAAGAGTGCGTGTTGTAATCTCGAGCCCCTTTCAATAAATTCAACATCAATTCCATAGCCTGCCAATTCGACTCCTCGAATTGAAATTATGTTTTATATAGTTTTCTGCCTTTCACCGTAAAGTATCATAACCTCGTATGTCACTACGTATTAATAACTAAATTATATCAGTAGTCCAGTATAGTTGGTATTATGCTAAACTAAATTAAAAATGTTTTATATCTCTGTGGCGGTCAACAACGTCAGACTATTTCAGCGAAATTGTGACAACGCGTCAGCGAGGTACAAAAGTATGGCACATCACCTCAAATACGTTCAGCAAATTCTACACGTGTGACATGCTCCGATGGCCTTCGACTACGTCAGGTTTTGTCAGCGAAACGCCTTGAAGTGGCAGCAGTGCAATGGCAGCGGGTTAACCAATAGTGACCTACATGAACAATGACTTGCCGCATTTATTGAATATACAATTCATTAAATAGCGATGGACGATTGATAGAATATCAGACACTCTATCATCGTGCCTCAGACTGAGCCAATCTCACCGAGCGACACTCGATCGTAACGTCTCCGACTAAGCATATCTTACCGTGTTTACCATGCACTTTAATTTTGCTCTTGTCGTTATATTTATTAATCAGACAATTAAATCGCAGCCTTCTGACCATCTACTCCTACAATAAGTCTTCTTCATCATCCAACTTCTTCACACCGAAGAGGTGAACCCGTCATGATCAGTTGAAGCCCTAATAGGTCCGTCCACATAAGTTGAATCGAGTCCACAATAGATTTCTAAGATTTCTCTACTGAAGGACATACGAATTCTTTCCTTACGATAATGATAATAAAATGAATTTTCCGACTCGTTTTCTTCTGGGTATGCTATCAATGCAATCCTTGTCGACCGAAGAGTGATTGCTCTTTTAAAGCATTTCTTTTTACTTCTTCGTGGGTTCACTTACAATCCGTATATACGGGCAAATATTTATTTTCATGTTTCCACCAATATCACTCGTAAGTCTAGGTATTCCAATCCCGGGATTCCGAGTTATTTTCGATACCTATGAATCCCGGGATTGATAAACATAATCCCGAAACTTTCGGGATCGATTTTTTTATCAATTTTTATAGAAAATAAAATAAAAACGAAAATATAACAGAATAAATACTTTTAATAACAAATAACTACATTAGAAATAAACTGAGTTTGAATGAAGTTTGATTTGTACCCATGTGTAAGTTGCTGATTTATTTTATTTTTTCACATAAATTAATAAAAATGATAATGATTGGAAAAAAACAATGCTTCGCACTTTTAACACAGTAATTCCACCATGGTCTCATACGTTTTACGGCCGTTTCATATTTTGGTGATTAATTAGATTTATGAAGCGGACAGGCTGTAAGTACACCATGATTTGCTTTACTATTTTAAATCTCGCTAATCCATTCATTAAGTCATTACTATCAGAAACAGCAATCTCATATTAAATTCAGATTATTATTTGTATTACAATATTATTTACTCCATTAAACTTATGTATTTCCAAGATTGAACGTATACAATATTAACAATAAATGTCTTAAATAGTATAAATTATACTAGATTTATTTTTGATCGATTTTATCAATGTTATTTGTAAATATATTTTTTTTATATTAACAATGGAAAAAATCCCAATCCCGGGATTGTCAAATTGTAATCCCGAAATGCCGGGATCAGAATTTTGGCTCGGGATTGGATTCCCTACTCGTAACTCTACGGCCTTCATGATACCCCGTCGCAGGACGGATGTAATGTTTCACGACGCTGTGTATCGTGCGATTAACTTATTTGATGGCACCATAAAGGTTGATTTATTTTTTATTAACTATATCATGTTTGTGGATGTGTTAAATAAGTTACATTTATAATTGTAGTTATCATTTTACTTTAATATCTACATAAGCACATACTTTCTTTTCTATTTGTTATATTGGTTGTTATTTGTAATAAAATCATTTTTATAATTTGTATTTATTATGTATTATGGCGCATTGGCCAATCGCTGTAATGCCATAATACTCTTTTTCTAAATAAATAAATAAATCATCGAAGCCGGCATAACCACAACTAGAACTTTACACTTGTGGTATAAAAAATAGAATTATATATTATATTATTCCCTTAC
Source organism: Rhyacophila brunnea (assembly GCF_057557595.1). Classification (NCBI taxonomy): domain Eukaryota; kingdom Metazoa; phylum Arthropoda; class Insecta; order Trichoptera; family Rhyacophilidae; genus Rhyacophila; species Rhyacophila brunnea. The sequence continues at coordinate 6,980,586 of NW_028232816.1, read as the reverse complement.
AGTTTCAAACTCCCTAAATTGCAGCCAATGGATTGACTAACTACGAATCCTCAGAAAAGATATACATATCTCGCAATGGGGACACCGTCAACAGCGGAAGCTGTGTCCTAATGTACAATTTAGTCACCCCACGCTGTTGATTTGTTAAAAAAGTTTTTAATGAGATTTTTTTTTATCTGTGTTAACGGTGGCATAGGATTCTTTGTTTTAATTATACTCGACGCGCAACTTTTTCATGAAATAAAATTCCATGATAAATTTGACCAATTTGCGACTTTTGCTTCCGTTGCGAAAGACACCATAGACGCACCGATTTTCCGTAGGATCGAATAAAATAAAGGATATTGTTCCTCTGGTCATAGCAGTCACCCCATCGAAGCCTTCGTGACAATTGTGATACAATTGGAATGTTTCACCACCGGGAAGTCGAGAGTAGAAAAAAGTAGTTCTGGTCATTAATAAAATCCAGCTGGATGAATATAATACGAGTACATAAAGTTATTCTAGATAATAATATTTCTCTCGGTTCTATCTCAAGTAAGGGGGAATAACAGGTAGGCTCCCGAATTCAAGAAACGTTTACTTTTTAGAATTCGTTCCGTAAATATTTCATTTTTATCTCAAACAAATCACGAAAACACTTACACAAGGATACTACCAATACCACCCCGTCATTCTCAGATAATATTTTTTTAATAATGGATAGTGCCAAATTACTAATTTTTAGTTAAACCATATTTCTGAATTTATTAATAAGCTAACAAACTAATACGGATTCCAAAAAAGTAGGTATTGTTCTTTAATAGGGTGAGAAGAGTGAGAGAAAGAGATTATGCCATCTCATTGAGGGTTACATGTAAATTGTACGTAAAACATTTCACCGTGGCACAGTTCGCTGAGAGCTTTTTTATCGGAAAGAAATGACCGTGTACTAGACTGTCTCCAATTTTATTAGATTCTATATGAACATTAATTATTCAATTTTCATAGCTGATTTTGGCAAAATTCATGAATTCAAGAATGAATACCTAATCTATCCTAACCTAACTTTACCTAACCAAGAATGCAGTATATCGGCTATTTTCAAAAATTGTTTGCTGCTGGCTTCCTGTAAAGTGTAAATCGACAAGAACCATGTTTTATTCTGACATGAATTTTATGTCAATACTATACGACCCAAAGAGGTTTAACGGTCTTTAATACACGGGCATAATATCCGATACAATATTTCACGCTTAAGGAATGGAAAACTGCATACGTACAAATTTCCGGACACGCTCATTCAGTGAGTTGTATACTTAAACGTAGACAAGATATTTGTTTTTTTAGTATTGATAATGGTGTTTTTTACGAGAGAAATAGCTATCAACTTAAAATTTTCTGTAGAACATAATATACCTAATTAATATTGTCATTTTGTTCATTTCTGAATTAGATTAAATTTCAAAATATTATAGTATATATGTTTTATTATAATATATACGTTTATGAATTTAATAATTATTAAATGTAGATAATCTTTTATGTTATTTACAAATTGTATATGAATATGTTATATTTTTCCTATGTGAGGCGAAAGTGGCTAGCATTTTCGTTTGCGAATAAAGTTGTGATTATATTGAGATGCACGTCGCATACTATCATGTGACGTCACGGTAAGTTGCCGCTTCCGTGCTTATTAAAAGATATTATTCAAATTTTAGAATTCAGCATATGGATCATGTATCATTGCTTAAATTTACGTTGGATAAAAACATTGTATACACGATTCTACGCTTTTCAAATAAACTTGTTTCATTTGTTTTATTAGTGCATTATTAATTATCATCACTAAAGTTTATGTTTAATAAATCACACATTTTAATATGTAAATATAACACATTTAAATTCAATTTACGTTCGAATAATATATGCGTTACTGTTAAAACTATTTTTAGTAAGTTTCTGGTGGTGTTTCATTTTATGTAGGCACTTATAAACCATTATTAAAACTTCTTGTGCATAGTTCTGATTAAATATACTACTCTTCATTATCTTTTCACTCGCATATAATTTCTACAGCTCTACGTGCGAGTAGGGATTGCAATACCGAATGAAAATGTCAATACCGGTTTTGCGGTATTTATTATTGAATGCCGGTATTTCTTAAACATTAAAAAAAAAGAAGTAGGTGCTTATCAATAAATATAGCTAATAAGATCTTTTTAAAATATTATTTTATAGCAAAAACCTTCATACCTACCTAAATTTATTATGTTGACATTTAAAAATATGTATTGATCATACTTGTAGAACTAGTGATTTTTTACAAATAATTTAATATTATGTTGCTAATTTTAACTAAAGCACTCAAAAGTTCATCGAGTGCAAATAAGTCCGGCTCCAGGAAAAGCTTCTTAAATTCAACGCTTGTACAGTCATCAATAATAATAATAGAATAATTGAAGATTTTTGTCACGGATGTTTTCTATTTCGAAATAATATCATGATAATTCATCGCGACAATTACTTATATAAATATATTTGATGAAATTTGTTTTATTATTTCTTCACCTCTGTTGGATTCACTCAATATATTTGCATTTTAGCAGCACATAACTTATAATTCATTTTCAAAAACGTAGAGTGTGCTAATACAGAAAATTCCGGTATTTTAGATTTTAGGCAACACTGCGAATTGTATTTCGGCCAGCGTGTGGATGACAACATTAACCCGCGGGCGCCCAATGTCAACACTGACCTCACAGAACAGACTAATAAATAGAATTCTGATAGGCTGTAAATACCCCAACACGCTGCATTTTGACGCAGGGTTTTGAATGTGTGAGTGTACTACGAAAATGAACCACGCATTATAGACATGCAATTGTGTGTGTTACAACCAATATTGAACGAAGTACAAGCGTATTCTTCACACGTGTTTAATTTTGTCCCATATTCTTCCACACTCGAGATCGGTTGCCTGTTTCTCAACACCTGTTAGGTATTTCAGTTCCCATTATTTCAGAGTTCCCTGACTGACTTCCGTGGCATTTTGGCCACCTTGAGATCTCACTGAGTTCCACATACTTATGGCCAAATACAAAGTATATATATTTTTGAGTGATTACCAAAATGCTTATCAAGGGTAGAAAAAAAACTCTTTCAGCAACTAAGTAATCAACATTAATTATTTATGAAACAACAAAATCATTAAAATAATGCTACTTGGGTATGTAGTGTGAATTTTCTTTGCTATCGTGCTGTCCATCAGAAAAATCATTTGTCACCTGTAAATACGTAGATGTTATTAATTCACCGCTGACATGTAATTTGTCTCTCCGTCATTCTTTGTCGCAGAATATAATAAGTATATTAAAGTTATCAATGTTTATCATGTTTTCACATTATGTATACAAAAAAATACTCAGGTAAATCCTTTGTTATACTAAAGTAACTTTACCATGTTATATAACAGGGTTGGTGTACCTTTTTACGTACGCGTGCCAAAATTTCCCAAATTATTTTTCGACTGTTTGACGTGCCGAGCAGTTTTTCTTGAAGAAAAGGTGAAATAATAGTTTTTCAGAATTCTATTAAAAAGTTTAAAAATTCCAATTGAGCTCTTGAGATTCTATTATTCACCGTGTTTCTAGTCGAATGCATATCTTTTATTCTTTGAATAATTTTTTTCTTGTTTTCAAGATCGTGGAAGCATTTATTTTTAACCATGTTATTTCATATATCCATCACTGAACGGTTTTCCATTTTTAGCGATTATGTTTGAGGCAAAACCAGCTGCTTATATTAACTGCCGATAAATTTCATCAGATTTGAAGGTTGAATATTTTTGTTTTTAAGCCTCAAGCACTGTAAATCGATAAAAATCAGAATGTGGCGGTGCGGCTCCCCCCTTGCCTGATAAAGTCTGTGTATTGATTGGTAAAGAAGTGAAGAAAATACGCATGGCTATGTCGTCATTATTTTTTAATATTACATTCTTGTACATGTATATGGATTTGTAAAACTTTTTTGTATATATTTTTAAATTCTATTACAGGTATTTTTTTTCTCTTCAAAATAAAACATTCGCATGCAATGCAAAATCTTGTCACGTGGTGCCACAGGTTCGCCATGACTATTATATAATATATTGCTGAAATTATACTTAGTAAATTAATGGTTGAAACTTGACAAATAACTCTCTGGAAATCGTCGATGACGTTGTTTCTCTTGGGTTACGTCTAACTTAGTAAAATTTAAGTTATGAACCTGTACTCAATGGGCTTCTCCATAATATGATTTGCAACCCATTATGATCCACGAAAGGTCATAAGACTGGGTAGGTCACAAGGTTTAAAAAAGGGCTTCGGAACAGTTTATAATTTTCAAATTATACCAAAATCTTCAAGAGTTGCGTATATCTCACAAATTGAGTATAAAAATAGTACACAATAATTAACCAAATCCCTGCAGCTAACATCAAATGGGTTAATGACATAACCACTCAAACAGATACGTACCTACTTGCAAAAACGCCCCTGTTTTGACGGGTTCCAATAATCAAGGGTTGTAGCGGAGAACGGTATTTATTCCAACATAAAGGGTTGTTCTGAATGATGCTGATAATACTCATTGTGTCGTTAACGAAAAAGATACGATTATCTTTGATTTTTATTGCAAAGCATTAGTCATATCACATTTGTATCTGTTCCACAATTTTATATTAACCGAGCTTGGCGTAGGTTGGTAAGTACGTCTCGCCTTCTCGGAATCAGGCAGCCTTTAGTTAGGTGTTTTTTATGAATCACTCATACAACTTATCTAACTCCGCTTATTTGGCTGCCAGGCTTGTTTTCGAAGGGCGCACAAGATCAAAAAAATAATTAAAACAACCGTGAAAGTCTCAAGCTGTACATTTTAATCGTATTATTTTTTCCCCACTCTGAAATCTTCCTATCTATGTTCTGAAAATACGGGTTTTTTCCTAATGCCGTATTCTTACACCTACATAGAGTATAGTTAGGTGGGTGGGTACAGTAAAGATGTATCCTTTCATTAAATCTACACCCTATCAGAAGACTTAATCGTCCTGAAACTATTAATTGGAAAGGCAAAGAAACCCCGTTTACTCTTCCACACTTTGCGTTATGACTAATGAGATAACGACTTGAGGAATATTGTCTTTTAAAACACTTTCGCTTATAAGGCAATTAACTTTAATCACATTGAGTGACGGTAATTTCATTTCGCTATGAAATAGTTTTTCTTGCTATTGGTGGAAAGTGGAAAACCGTTATAATGAAATGAAAATACTATTTTTTGCTAACTTAATATCATTAACTTCGTTACATAGTTTACTGAGGCTTGAGTATAAAAACTTGACAGGTTATAATAATATTATTCGACCAATTTGCTACAAAAGTTACAAAATTGGGTGTATTTTTTTAAACCCTTTTAAACTAATGCTTATTATTGTATAATCCACAAAAAACGACGATCTGACACATATTTTTGGAGCAACGAGGAGATAAGAGAACGCAACCTCTCGTCACGATGAGAGTGAAAAAGCGACGTTGGACCTAGCTTGGCCACGCGCTGCGCATGCCAGAAGAGAACCTCAACCTGGCTTGCCTGTTCTTCAAGCCGACCAGATTCCGGCGTCCTGGAAGGCCGCTAAATACTATATAGAGTGTATACGGTGGAGCTACAGGATGGTGGTTTGACTTGAAACGAAGCAAGAAGACTGACGAGCGACAGGGATTCTTGGAGGCGCCGCGTGGTGTCCATATGCTCCAATTAAGGGGCGGATATGGCCGAAGAAGAAGAATTTGCAGGATCTGAATTACAGCTACAATGACAGTTCAGTAGCTATACAATATGTCTTCTTCTTATTGTGCCATCCCCTAGGTCGGCCATCATCAAGGCGATCTTAGTTTTGTCGTCTGCTACCCGGAACAGTTCAGTGGAGCTGCACTATATACAATATGTAGATACAGTTAAAACTATCTGACCTAAATATTCTCTCGCCTGTTAGATATCAATGCAGATACCAGGTCCAGGAACCTTAATTTTAACTCGTTAACTCTTTTTGAGAAACGCTGGTGTAATAAATTAATTCTTGATTTCCTCTCTAATATTCGACATGTTGTGCTAGGCCCACAGCCAGAGTTGCGTAACTGGAGTTTTATTTCCTCTTTTTAATGTTTCTAGTGATAAAATAATAACATTGATGGCCACGCTACTCCAGAAGCACACTTAGTCGTCAGAGTTAACTGCCAAATAATATTTATCGCTTTTAGGTACTTAGTTGCTTTGGATTTATATTGCGCTGCGATATTTTCCCAACTGTGCTCACCCACCATTTTGGAAAATAATATCATATTAATAGAAAATCTACGACGTTAATTTCGGGCGTTGCCTGAGCTCTCTTTATCAAATAGGTACAGTATGATTATCGTATAAATGTTGGAGGTGAATATTTATTTATTAAATAAACGAACATTGAAGACATAATAAATCAGAATTCAGGACGTTCACAACATGAGCTTTAAATTGAAAAAAAATTGGTGTGTATACTTAGTACGCGCGTTAGAAGTTATACTTCTTTGGCGTAACAAAACAAAAACAAAACTTCTTCAAAACAAAGATTCTTCGACTAGTTCTTAATTATCTTGTTAAATTACACACTCAAGAAAAAGGGCCGCTTATTGGAGCGCTGTTGGTTTATTTCTATACACTTTAACTTATATTACTAAACTATATAATTATTTCTTGTTGTTTTTATTTTTAAAGTAACAACTGTCACTCTGGCGTTTAATCGTTTGTTTACATAAGGAATTGCAAATGGCCGACAATAATAAATTTGCTTTTGTATACAACTGACTGATTTGCAGCTAATTTCATACTGTCGCGCAATTTCGTAACTGTGTGCGCGCGCAGCTCTCAATTTCACTCTCTACCAAACGCCCCAAAAGAGGTATCACTTCAAAAAGTTGGTTCTAATCTGACAAGTTTAATAACCAGAAGTATAAAGGTTGTACGTACACATACTAACAGTACCTAAAGCATTGGAATTAGTTTATCGATTTGTCTTCGACTATATTTATAAGGTATTTTTCCTCCTTGATATACCTACTTGGTAAATGTTCTTTCAACTTTTATTTTAATATGTAGTGATCATGCGACTCTGAGTTACATTAGTGACACACTTTAATATATTATATAGGTTTTGTTATTAAAACTAGGGATTCCAATCCCGGGATCCCGAGCTATTTTTGATACCTATCAATCCCGGGATTGATAAACATAATCCCGAAACTTTCGGGATTGATTTTTTTATCAATTTTTTTGGAAAATAAAATAAAAACGAAAATATAACAGAAAAAAATCTTTTAATAACGAATAACTACATTAGAAATAACTGAATTTGAATGAAGTTTGATTTATACCCATGTGTAAGTTGCCGATTCATTTAATTTTTTCACATAAATTAATAAAAATGAGAAAGATTGGAAAAAAAAACAATGCTTCGCACTATTAACAAAGTAATTCCACCATGATCTCATACGTTTTACGGCAGTTTTATATTTGGCTGATTAATTAGATTTATGAAGCGGAAAGGCCATAAGTACACCATGATTTGCTTTACCATTTTAAATCTCGCTAACCCATTCATTAAGTATTTACTATCAGAAACAGCAATCTCATATAAATTCACATTATTATTTATATTACAATATTGTTTACTCCATTAAACTTATGTATTTCCAAGATTGAACGTATACAATATTAACAATAAATGTCTTAAATAGTATAAATTATACTAGATTTATTTTTGACCGATTTTATCATGTTATTTGTAAATATAAATTTTTTATATTAACAGTGGAAAAAAAATGCCAATCCCGGGATTGTCAAATTTTAATCCCGGGATCAGAATTTTGGCTCGGGATTGGATTCCCTAATTAAAACAAAACATTAGCAATAATAATTATCAGCGTTACCAGTGGTGTTTGTTTTGATTTAGAATTACAACAATATCGATGTTAATATAATATGTACTGCATAATATAAATAAGAAGAACAATCTATGAATTCACACTCCACTCACCGAGTCCTTCACGAGACTGCTATTGTCACGAGTTTTTCACTCGACATAGTACATCAATTATTCCACTTGAATCAAGTCTCTCAGTGCATTCTTATAATTAATCTCTTGAGCATATCGATATCACCAGTGCATCATTACCTCGCGATTATAATCCACGTCATCATCCTTATTTTAATATTCAGTGTATTGTTATATCAGCCAATAAACGCACATCTCAACAACCAAGCAACAACGACTCTTCATCATACCTCCAAAAATATATCGCTTTTATTCTTACATTTTAGTTACATGGCCATGTTTCTAAACAGTAAATGATTACAATGGGCATTATTAATTCTTGGTAATCCTATAATACCAGGCAATTTATCAGTTGGCCCGCGGCTATATTGGGATAACTCTCTCTACAAAACCACCCCCTTTTTTTAGCCTCCCCATTATCCCTATCTGAAATAATAATAATAATTCTTCATGCCCCGAGCGCTGCAAAGGGCTTCTCGATTAAGTTTTCGGTCACACAATATTAACAAATTATCATCAGTTTTTCTTTACTCGATTTATTTCTTAGTAAGAAGATCTTGTTTCACGATTATGAAATAAAGGGGAAAAATAATTATCCTCATTTAAATTTTCATTGAATTTTTCGTGATATTGAATAAACTTAATTTAAGTTGCCATCCACCGCAGGGTAGTTGTAGCATTGCGTTGTTTTATCTATCAGTTCCAGGGGTTGGGGAACTGGGGTAAGTTGCCTTGAATGAGGTAAACTTAAAATCTTGGGGTAATACAAATTAAAATCAAAGAAGATGCAAAGACCCTTCTGCGTCTACCTACCTAACCTACATATTTGTTATATACCCTTATAAACTTGAAAACAATGTACATAATATACTAAGACTCCGAAAACAGGATCTAGATTGCTTTACCATAAAATGAGTACCTAATGATAATAATGTAGTTTTGAATATAATGTTTTATATTAATACTATCGACCGAAGGTACTTGAATTTAAATTCTAATAGATTCAAGTTTTGTAGGTACTATTCCATTTGAGTCTTTTTTGCGATTTATTATAATATGCTTATCGAGTGTATTATTATTATTATTATTATTAATAAGATAGGGGTTTTTTTTACTAATAATTCAACTATTCATAATTTGTTTGTTATATTTTTTATTGTGAACCTTGAGTTGATGGGTAAGTTATGGAGTTTTTACCTACTTTAATGTATTGATTTATTATAATAGAAGAATGTTCGTTGTCAGTGTGTTTGCCTTTGGTGAGTATACACAGCGTCTGAAGATGCCGAAAGGCGAAACCCGGGTCGCAAAATACGACTCAAATGGAATAGTTCAAAACTTAAATCTATTAGAATTATAATGTTTTATTTTTTTTTTCACTTTTTTATATGAAGGGTTCCAGTTTAAGTGAATAAGTAAACCGAACTTTAAATTATTGTTTTCCAAGTAGTTTAATATGTACTTACGTGTCACGTGTATCATTTTAGTATTCAGTCATTCATTTATTCTTAATTTCAGCTGGTTTTTGTTTGAATATTAATACTATCAACCGATTATACTTGATGGAATTTGAATTTGAATTCTAATGGATTTAAGTTTTGTACTGTTCCATTTGAGTCGTTTTTTGAGACCCGGGTTTCGCCTTTCGGCATCTTAAGGTACTATGTGAACTCAGCAAAAGGTAAATACGCACTGACAATAAATACAGTTAATTATAACTTATATAATAAATTAATAAAATAAACCACCCACCTATTAGTCAAGGATCACAAAAAAAAATATACAACCACAATTATGAATAGTTGAAGTGTTTGAAAAATCACCTATCCACTAATGATAAAATCAGTATGTGGGTACATCGTCAAAACCCTAATCGTAGATCATTAGATAATAATCAATTAGTACATTCAAGAGGTGTTAAATCGTCAATACTGGAAAAACAATGGCAACGTATTGAAAATTTAATGAAGTTAACTATTAAATGAGATTATCAATATTAGTCTTTTAAAAGTTATATTAGTTAAACCAATATTCGTACATGCTACTTTTTTATACATTAACAACGGAATGCAGGAACATTTGTCATAACTAAAATTTCCTTGGTAAAAAAAGTTCATGTTGTCTATGGTTCGCCTCGTCTTAAAGCTTCGTTCGTTTTTTCTCTTGAAACCAATACCATATTTAAAAATTCTCTTTCCTATAGTTTATGTAAATTATTATGTAATTGAACATATATAATTTAGAAAAACACTTTCTGAGAGCATACATTATTACATAATTGTTAAACGATGACAAAAATATCACAACTGCACTTTATAAATGCAATAACTATAAATACATAATTAATATTTTTAATTATAATACTCTTACGTTTCTGTTATCAGTCATTATACTTGATTCCACAGGCACCGCAAGATATTTTTTTGAACATGGTAACACTAGCGTCAAGTGTCATTCTGTCTGGCATCTTGTATTTCTGCGGCCTGGCGTATAAAAAGTAGAATAATATTCTGCAAGTACATGCCAAACGAATTAACACTATCTATATCCATATTGAGATAAATTGTCAAATGAATTTGAGTGTATGGACTGTTTTATAGATACGCGAATTTATTTTGACAGCAGCTGTCAGTGGTAAAAGGTAATACAGAAGGGGGCGTGTTCATAACAAAAGTAGTCTATGGTTAAGGATTCCTTAACTCTATAGTCAGTATAGTTTATAGTTAAATCATCCTTTTCGGCAACTTATCCTTAAGATCGAAATATTGGATTCTGCATTCCGCTTTAAAACATGTACAATATTACATTCTGTTGTTATAAAAAAACCTGCAAAATAATATATTTTTAAAATGGTTGTTTTTTTGGTTGTTTCAGGTGAGTGACCTCTGATGTGATAAGGCGTTTATTACCCATTGATATACTAAGTTAACAGGAGTAAGTAAGACATTGAAGATTATTTGTGACTACCTAAACCAATTTTATTATTGAACCCTTTGGTCATTAAATCACGTAAAAACTGTCGTTATAATTAATAGGTGCTATTAAAAATACAACTTAACTATCGTATATTATATGTTCTTTATTAGAATGCAAGACTAATCTATAATCTAGCAAACTCGATAGTCAACAGAGCCAATGATTGAGTTTTCTTTTGAAAGTCAAATTTCTTAAACCTAAACTAGGTATATAGGAAGGTACAGTGTTTATTAACTTAATATACCTGAAGTTTTAAGACTTTATTAAACTATAGGTGCATTGAATAAAACTTGATATCATACTTAATAATAATCTTATTTATTGATAAAAATTAAATTGTAAGTGAGGTTATCCATAAAATTAAATTATTATAGTGACTGACAAACACTTAATGGCCTTGCATCTCCTTGGAATGTTTTGGTATTTCACGTTTTTATGTTGTTGTTATTAAGTTTAGGCACAATTCCAGGTTTTCATCAATAAGACGACTTCTCAATTTACTATTGTTAAGGTTCATGCTTGAAAAAGACTGTTCGCATGAAACGGGAAAGAACAGCAAACGCTAGTTTTTTTTTTTACTGATCATATCAGAATATCTGAAAAACAGAGCCGCATTCAAGGGTCAATAGATTATAGGTGAACAGTTCTCACTAGGGCAGATTGATGGCCTCGATTACGATAGACTTGGAAATTAATTAGTTAATATGCCTGAAATTCAATTATGTAAATACATAATAATATTATGTATGACATACAACTATTTGTGATGACAAACAGGTGGCAAAGGTAGGATGACATTCTCGCGATTAGTCATACAACACAGGCAAACATATTGCGTTATATAATATAATATAATATAATATAATATGATATGATATGATATGATATGATATGATATGATATGATATGATATGATATGATATGATATGATATGATATGATATGATATGATATGATATGATATGATATGATATGATATGATATGATATGATATGATATGATATGATATGATATGATATGATATGATATGATATGATATGATATGATATGATATGATATGATATGATATGATATGATATGATATGATATGATATGATATGATATGATATGATATGATATGATATGATATGATATGATATGATATGATATGATATGATATGATATGATATGATATGATATGATATGATATGATATGATATGATATGATATGATATGATATGATATGATATGATATGATATGATATGATATGATATGATATGATATGATATGATATGATATGATATGATATGATATGATATGATATGATATGATATGATATGATATGATATGATATGATATGATATGATATGATATGATATGATATGATATGATATGATATGATATGATATGATATGATATGATATGATATGATATGATATGATATGATATGATATGATATGATATGATATGATATGATATGATATGATATGATATAATATAATATAATAATATACTATTATGTGCGTTGAACACGATTTACATATTTAGGGATTTTTCATAATCACTCTCCTTACTATATAATTATTAACAAAACTATCTTTTATAGTGTTAACTGTAAATTCATGGTGGAACTGCATTGTATTATTTGATTAATTATTTTAAATTTAATTCTGTACCAGTTTCGTCCTCTTCAAGCTAGGACGATTTGGCGCCAAGACAACTGGACGCCACGCAATTCGAAAATAAATAGACGTTAGGTACTGTGACACCCCCGTATGGTCGTAATTTGGGGATGTCTTTGTGTATCTTGAGAGGCCCGAATCGGTATCGAAGCCAACAAATAATAACGGCTTATTGGGAAAATAATTAAATAATGTTTAATATCTGTCTAATAAATATCTGACCGGCAACATTGTCAAAAAAAAAAGTATGGCAACGCCGCATTTTGTGCGCAGCTCGCGAGTGTGACGGTTTTTTTTTGGCGGGGGAGAAGCTTAAACTAAAAATAAAAGTGACAGTTTGTGGCCAAGTGGGGCGCCACTTATCACTTCCCTCCATTTTGAATGTGAAAACAATTTTTATTTTTAGTATTCTTTTTTATCGTCTGCATTTTTTATACAAATAATTAACAAGAACGTCTAGTTTTAGCTATTATAATAAAGTATAAACCAATGTTATTTTTATGGAATTATGTTCATAACCTACCCATTTATATATAAATTTTGCTACTGATAAATAAAATAAAGCGTATATCTGTGATTTAGAAATATTTGAATTTTGGTTCATGCTGCGTTGGACATTACCCGGAAAACACTCTCCAGTCAGTATCAGTAAATATAGTAGTTGTAACTTTTTAACCCCTGTAGAGAGGGGGTGGAATGTATTGTGGAAGTAAGGGGTATGGTCCAGGATGAATAATGCGAGCAAATTTGTTGAGGCAGTACAAATTGAAAAGTTGGTTTAAGTATGATAGTTTGTTTGTACAACGCGTGTGCGGGAGAAAAGTTTCGGATTATTTCTTTCCCTGTGGAATGCGTCCAGAGGAGAAAAGTATTGCACGCGTCTTTTCCTTGTGCAAGTAAGGCAACATACTAAATCTTAAAACACTGTTCAAATGGGGGGCGTGAACTCTGTGAGTCCGTGATGCCATGTAAATTGAAATGCGTAGCGAATAGCTGTTGCATTCTGGAGACGTGTATATGCACGATTGTCTAAACATGTTCAATTTTTTATCAATCTGTGCATTTTATGCGATTTGTAAAACTGTTTGGGTTTTAGAATTATTTGCCTTTTGATCAGCACGTTAATTATTTAAATTAAACGATACCTACCTAAGCAAATATTATAGTATATTTCTTTCGTTATAATTACTCATAAATTACTTGACCAATATTCATGAAACTTGCAGACATTATAGTCTATTATTATTAGTTATTACATATCAGTAGATTAAAATAGTAGTTTCATCTGGATATCTGATAAGTTAGGTGTCGAAGTTAGGATAAATGTTCTCGAAAATAACACACTTGCAACTTGCAATTCATTTTAGTAGTCAGATATCAGCGGTGGACTGGTGAGGTGAGGTGCGGGTACTATCGTTTGTATAGGTTGACAAATCACATTGCAACCGAATGATTATATTTTTATTTTGAGTATATCTGCCTACTTTTTTTTTCAGCATCTATCATTCCGTATGAAGTAATGAAATCGTTTATCGTTCACATAATCATGTCAATTATATTATTTTCAACTGTGCACAAACACTTTTTTTATAACCACGATATTTTGTGAAAAAAATGAAAAAAGACCGCGAATTGACCACGCGCCCCGGCTTTGCAAGCACTGGTTAATGCTCGTTAACCTATTTAGGCCTTCCGTCCTATCTTTATAGGACAGGGCACTTTAGAGAACCGTTTAGCAGATAGTGCATGTACATAAAATAAAAATTTACGGAACACATCTTTTAAAAGAATCTTTCTGACTGATGTAGGGGACATATCTCATTATGCCCGTCGTGTTTGTTACTTAACTACCTACGGCAGAGTCGACCATTTTTTACATTTTAAAATACAGAATATTTAAAAAAATACATATATTTTGGTGTCTTTGAATAAGAGTTTTTTAATGGGCGACTTTTTCTATTTACCTACATTATATTAACTTTCTTTAAACTCTGTAGGGTTCATGGTCGGATCAAATCACATGGTAGAGTATACGTTTTATAACTTTTCACTTTTTGCTACACTGATACGCCTCTTTGCTGTATCACCTCGCATAAAATTAGATCAAATGATATTCAAACTGTATTAATATAAATCTAGTAATAGATAAATAAATAGATGATAATATTATATGTAAAAAAATATTTTTAGAATAACATAATAATATTAAGATCATTTTCATCCTAACGCCGGAGAGCAAAGTTATGAAGCATATACTCTACCAGTGGCGAAGGGTGGAGGTAGGCTGTTAAGATCCTCCATAGATGGTTCACACTAAACTTTGTCAGTCATACGTATTTGTTTTCATTTAAATAAGACTAGAATTACAGATGGTGTTGGTTAGTCTTAAAAAATCAATTAAACCCTGCGAAAACCAAGCCATAATAGATGATAATCAAAAAAAAAATACTCGCATATCTATAAAATATCTAAAATTATTCAATTCAATCATAAATAACTTTGAATATTTTAGAGATATAATAATGTTTTTTTATCTATTATAGTTTGGCTAAGGCAGGGCATAATGAATAAAAAAATATGAACTAACATATATAGCACTACCTTGTCATACAAATAAACCAGTTAAAAACTAAGTATAAGGTCAGCACACGCAATCAAGTACCGCTGCAGAATATAGACATAGGACAGCATGCATATGAAGGGGTGGACAAGTTCAAGTATCTCGGATCCAGCATAAATACCCAAAATAAAACAGCAGAGGAGATAAAAATCCGCCATATCTCCGGGAATAAATGCTGGCATGCCTCCAAGCGACTGGTGGGGTCGAAAATTCTAGGCCGAATAAGTAAACTTCTAATATGTAAAACAATTATAAGGCCAGTGGTCACTTATGGCTGTGAGACTTGGTGCTTAACTCAAAACGAGGAAAATAAATTAGCTGTCTTCGAGCGCAAAATACTCTGAAAAATCTTTGGACCCACGCTGGAAAATGGGAACTACAGAATAAAAATGAACCACGAGTTGAAAGAGCTGATTGAACAACAAACTATCATAAGATACGGTTAGTCCCAAAGACTACGATGGGTGGGACATGTGGAGAGAGTGCCTGAAGTTAGAGTGCCCAGGTACGTAACACGATTAAATAAAAGAATTTTATGTGAATTGTCTGATTTCATAATGGCTTAAATTATTTTATAGCACGAGTAAAATTCATTTAAGTAAATAACATCACAGATAACTTTTCAAAGATGATTATAAGTGGGTAATTGGAATGACAACTGGATTTTTACTATAATAATTTTATTAATTTCTCAGCTAATTAGTTTCAATGTTAAAGCATATTATAAAAAATAAGAAAGTTGAAAATTCTTTATGGTGAAGTAGATGTATGCCGTATACCTATATTGCCTAAGAAATTTACCGATCAAACAACCCACGTTAACTGAGGTATTTTCAAAATTCGTCAGAATTTTACTTTGTAATTAAAATCAAGGCAAACATTGCAAAATTCGATTCATATGTGGTACCACGACAGCTCCAAATTTTCATTGTGACGTCTTTCTAACTAGATAGATGGTGCTGGTCAGTTTATAAAAATCAGTTAAACCCTGCCTAACAAAACCATAAAAGTTTAGGTATGCTATGGGCGATCCGACAACAATAGTGCACTCTTTTCTTCTTCGTCTTCTTCTTATTGTGCCATCCCTAAGCGGAGGTCGGCCACCATCAAAGCGATCTTATCTTTGTCGTCTGCTACCCGGAACAGTTCAGTCGAGCTGCACTCGTATCAATCACGGAGGCCACGAAATGCGGCGCCGTCCTCTGCTACGCTTCCCATTGATCTTTCCTTGAATGACACGTTGGGGAATGCTGTATTTTTGTCCTCTCATAATGTGGCCGAGGTATTGTAGTTTCCTGGTTTTGATACTACGTAGAATTTCTCGGTCCTTTCCCACTCGATTGAGAACTTCAACATTTGTCACCCGGTCAGTCCAAGGAATTTTGAGAATGCGTCTATACAGCCACATCTCGAAAGCTTCAAGTCTCCGTGACATCTCTTGGTTTAGCGTCCATACTTCCATACCATAGAAAAGAATTGAGAGCACATAACAACGTACCATACGCAGTCTCACACCTAGGTTAAGATCTCGATTGCTAAGGAGGCGTCTCATTTTGAGAAATGCGCTCCTTGCGATCTCAATTCTAGTTTTTATTTCCTGAGACTGTTCCCATTTCTCATTGACCTATATACGAGTACCTAAATATTTATAATGGGTCACACGTTCGATTGGTTCGCTGTTAATGACAAAATATATATATTTTTTTAGTAATACTTTTTTAATTCATTTTAATTCATCAGTAATATTTGTTTTCCTTGAATTAAGAATACATATTACAGATGGTGTTGGCTAGTTTCTAGTTGCACTATTTATATCGGATATTAACAGCCTACCTCCCTAACTAACTAGATAAAACTTAAATTGAAGAACCCAAGAAACATTCCAATTCGAATCATTCTTGAAAAAATGTTCGATTTCTACCCGTTTTAAGATTAATCTAAAAATTTTCTAAATGTAGATATTTCTAAAGTTTTTCCACTGAATGATATTCTCAGTCAAATTGGTACTCTCACGATAATATTGTTTACACAATGAGTGTCCTCGATTTACCTCCGTTGGAGTTTTCAATTTTTTTTCGTATAACCCGCAGGGAAATGACATTTTGTAAAAAACGTGATATTTGGTCTAGTTTAACCTCCAGATCGAAGGTCCAAATCAATATTGCTACGAATTTTCTGTTCACAGGGGACCTGGATGCCTCTGAATACTGAGCCATGGAGAAGGCTTTCAGACGACCAAATCACCCGGGTCCCGACGAAGAAGTAGAATATGTGTAAACGCCGCGTGCATGTATGTCTGAGTGTTCTGAATGGTCTACGCATGACGTAGATCAGGGTTTCCCAAACTTTTTCTGCAATGGAACTTTTCGCAAACCCGGAAATTTTAACGGAACACTTAGTTTATTTTGTAGGTTATTTATTAGCGCAGCTAACCGTTCTGTCAATTTTGGCAACTGTCGTTAAACTGGCTTAAAAGACTAAGAAAGCTAAAAAGACTTGTCAGCCGGTCAGTTAAAGACAATATACCCCATCTTTCATCAAAAGATGGTCCTCCGCCTGTAGGTACATCCCGAAGCGGACCCCCAGGCTAGGATCTTTGGCGGGCCCCATACTTATCGCTAAGGTTAAAGGCAATGTGACGATCTTCAGTTGCATATTCTCAACGGTGTTCTAGGTAAAATTAAAGGTATTTTTAGCGATTTTTTGTATCTTTAATACACCCACTTTTATGTTGATATGCACAATTATGGAAATGTCAAATATTGACAATAATCAAAAATTGTAAGTATGGCAAAACCACATATTATTAAATGTTAGTATGCTTGAAGTGAAACAGCGCCGCATGCGACATTTTTTACTATTAGTGTATGTTTGTGATGTGTGTTTATCTCACTTGGCTGGTCGATCTCTCACGCCGGGCTCCCCGTAAGCCCAGGCCCCCATGCTAGAGGCCTGTCAGCCCCCCCCCCCTTGTGGGAGCCATGGCCTATCTAGATACTTGACGTCATAAACATCAGTGGAGAACATCACTCGCTTTTCAATATGAAGTAGATTCTTTAATTATTTTAGTTTTACTTATTTTACTTCTACTTAGTAGAAGATCTTTAAATGTGATGCAGTCTATAAAACCTTTCCAAATGGTCGCGGAACACCTATTCAGGTTCGGCGGAATACTGGTGTTCCGCGGAATATAGTTTGGGAAACCCTGACGTAGATCATTCACAATTTTCCCTTCTTTCCCGATCTAACGCGCGCACAGTCTTTGTTGCGCGTGACGTATACCGTTCAGTTTTTATGAGGTTACTACGATAAGAAATTGGAGAGGTTATGGGTGAAATGAGACGTACCTATATAATGTAACAAAAAAAATTAAATGATAATAATTATACGTATTCTGTCTTTTTACGCGATAGGTAAGGTTCCTGCACATTGTAACATAATTTATTTTAAACTCTAGTGTTTTTAATATTATTATTCTAATTCCCTAAAGTCAAGCAAAGTGATGTTTGATACATTACACTTTTATTACGAGCAACATTTTAATTTATTTCCACTCCATGTTTGAACAAATTGTATTCGCGCAGAAAATTGAATTAAATGCCAAAGCGCTCTCATGATAAACTTTGTCTGAAAATGTCAAATATTTCAACAACAATGCTTCACCGTCACTGAAACAATTTTCTTTTGTGCTAAATTGCCGAATGTTTCATTTTTTGCGCTCCCAAAAATAACTATGGTTACTATTCACATTTTTATTCTAAAAAAAAAATCGCCTATTGTATGCCATTGAAAATCTATGTTTCTCTTTGTGCTGGCATTTCCTGTATGCATAAAATCGAAATTTATATCCGAACTGAACTTGATTTTAAATTCAAAACCTAATTTGGGAAATAAATGCCTAGGGCGGGCGAACAATATGTTGTCATTCAATTCAAATTTAAATTTATTTATTTTTCATATCGTGAAAATTACAAATTATAAAATTAAGACGTTCACAACATGACATTTAAAAATAAAGAAACATTGTAAAGAAGAAATAAATATATGCAATATCACAAAAACAGTATGAAAAGTAAAGTAAAAGGTACAAAAATTATAAATTATGAAGCATGGAAGCACACTGAAAAAGCTAAGTTGACCCTATTTTAGAAATTTATAAAACGACGCCTACCTATCTATACTTATCCCCATGTAGGTAGAATATATCAATATCCGAAGCGATTTGGTTTAACAGAGTTATTGCCCTCCCAATTGGCATCACAAATGGCAGATTAGTTCTGCTCCTCGGGAGAACAAACAGCTGATGCTCCCTATTTCTAAGATAGTTATCAGGGACACACAAGTCAATACTACTAGGAATGGCAGAGTTTTCATTTATACCTCGTATAAGTCGAAAAAAATACATGGCCAAATATTGATATCTTCTATCATTTAAACTGCAGTATGTAAGCATACCTAAGAGAAAGTCAATTGGATAAAGCCACGGATAGTATCCATATAACCTCAAATAAAGCAGTATTAAAACTTTCTTTTGAACTCGCTCCACCATATGGTCTTATTTCAACTGATGCGGGGTCCAAACAATCGACCCATCCTCAAGCCGGCTTCTAACTAAAGAATTATAAAGAATTTATTGCAATGAATCTTATTGCAATACTATTAAAAGCGCTTGTATGATCATTGATCACAGTTGCCACGCGGTATGTTCTCAATACCACTCTCCATAGATAATTGAACGTGGAAACCATTTACGACTACGTTATGAAACTGATTAAAAAATTCTACAGCTCCATGACAGCAGATTTCCCAAACCAGTCGATCAAAGATCTTAATAATTATGATCCAGCCATCCCCACTGAATTTTTGAGACCATGAACAATATTGCTCGTAAAGCCTCCGCAGTCTATATATCAGTAGTGAAGGGTGAAGGTAGGCTGTTAAGGTCCGCTATAAATAGTGCATATTACACTTTGTTTTTATTGAACTAAGACAACAATTTATAGATGGTGTTAGTTAGTTTTTAAAAATCAATCAAACCCTACCTACCCAAACCATAATAGTTTTGGTATATTTTGGGCGATACGACAAAATTGTTCACACTTTTTCATTCATACTTATTTGTTTTCGTTCGAATAAGAATACGTATTATGCATATTGTTGAATATATTTTTTTAATTCATTAAATATTTATCTATAAAATATCCTAAGTTATGTATGATTTAATTGCATAATTTTAGATATTTTATAAATAGACGAGTATATATTTCCTATTATCTATTATGGCTTGGTTTTTGCAGGGTTTAATAATTGTATTACAAAAAAACTCTCTATATAAATTGTTGTTTTATTTCAATGAAAACAAATACGTATCACTGACAAAGTTTCGTGTGCACTATTTATGGCGGGTCTAAAAAGCCTACCTTCACCCTTCGCCGCTGCTATATATATATGTATTTCTACAGTAGGAGATAAACGGGAGCTGACATTTAGTTCCCTCTCCGTCTGCATAGATATAAAAAAAATATTTTGCAGTGCTGCTCCGTAAGTAATCTTGAAGGAAAAACCACTGTTTTTCCTTTCTTCTCTGAGACCCACGACGAAGGACCTGGGGTTTGTTAATATGTATATACACTTGAGTACTACAGACGACGTGGATCAAAGGCCGTTTGGCGGTGGTGCTTCATATTATACCTATATAATATACTTATTATAATATATTGTAGGCTTTTGTAAAAAATCCAAATATGAATTCACAGTAAATGTGCTGTTATAAAATCATTGAGCGCTCGGTGAACGATTTCAGTTTATTATAGCTGTTTTTGACAAATTGTGGTCGCATTCATCCTTAGTCCCCCCCCCTACTCAAATCCCTTTATTTAGTATTGTTACAAGACCAGACGATGAGCAATTATGGGTCAAAGAAGACCGTAATTGCACACAACATTCGGTTATTCCAAAACCGCCGAGCGCGTAAGGCTTTGCTAAAGCTGTCGAGCTAGGCCGAGTGATTCAAGAGCTCAAGTAATAGGTAGCAAGCGGACTTGGGCAAGTTGTTATACTTTACCGTCGCTTCCTGCCAACAGCGTGACACAAACGTGGCTTCAGGACACAGTTAGTTCAATACACTAGTGCGTAAGCCTGTTATCGCTAAACCACAGTTATTGTTTAATTCAATCCTACATACATACATATTCTCATCAATAATACAACTCATCACCATTCATCAACCTCATTATCATCCATAAACCATAAACGTATATCTGACAAAGTTTAATGTGCACTATTTATGGCGGATCTTAACAGCTTACCTCCACACTTTGCCACTGGATCATGTTTATATCTCTCATATGATTATATGTATATACGAATAGAAAAATACTAAACCCGTATTGAGGTTTTATTTCTATAAAAACAGACTTCTTCGTGGCTATCAGTAAGCGTAATGACAAATCGGTTTGTTCACCCAATAATCTCATATGGGCCATTGATATTAATGCCCAAGCGTCGAATCTGGTCCGTTTATGGACTCCTAACTCCCAATGCCTTCCATCAGCGTGAATTACAAGCCTAAAATCACCCAAGAGACCTTGATCCCAATGTCCCATGTGCAATTCGCACGGAATCTATTCAGTGATGTCTGTATTACACTGGGCGACGTAAATATTGACGTTTTAGACAGTATCATAAACAAATCTGCGACTGTGGTATTTGCATTGATATGTATATCAATGGGTATTTGTCATTGATAGAGTGTTACCAAATAATACATTAAATATTTTTTTTTCAAAGCGCTTCAGTGAGTAATTAAGAGGCCAGTAGTTAAAATTTGTCTTAATTAAGGGCGGACGTGCTCAGCGTGGGTCAAAATGGATTTTTTTTCTATTTTCAAAGCATGATCCTGGACATTCCTTAAACGTTGTAGATAATCTATTTATATAATTTTGTAGCCTTATTATCCATTATATTTATTTTGCAGTGGTGTTAAGATTTTTTACGTGTATTAATTTTTGAACGCATTTATAAAATCATCAGTATAATTTATGTCGACATTATTATAGTGATATAGGATAAAAAATTATGTTGATAATCTCTGTGATCCAAAATTTGACAAGAATTAGGCATTTTATTATTCAAAAAATGGGCAAGATTAACACATTTGAAGATAATTCTAAAGATACTCATTATAAGCTATGTCTTTGACCATTCAAGTGTGATAAACATCCTACGAATAATGATTGCTTTATCATAATTATTGACCAATTAGAATATTACATTCGTAAATCTTGTGTGTTAACCCACGGTAGCCGCGCGGCTTAAGCGTTGAACTATCACGCCGTGGGTCTCAGGTTCGAATCCTGGGTCTAGCAAGTACACATATTGTTTTTCATTTTGTGTGTGAGTCAGGGTATGGACCTAATAGGTTGAGCAAGTGGCTGACATCCATTTCTCGTAAAAAAACAAAATCTGTTAATACAAACCTCTACTCCGTGGAGGCTCATATGATCCTATTAGGATCGGACATGGTCGGAAAATCTTGTGAATTATTCGTTGAATAAAAAAAATTGTTAATTAAAAATTATTAGCAAGTTCAAGTTCCTAAGTTACAATAAAAAAACTTGGAGTGATCCGTTACGTCGATTAGTAATTAAAGTAATACCTGCTTTGATTTAAAATACAAAAGCCGATCGCCAATAGTAGCTCAATCTAGAAAGCCCTTCAGTGAGTATTAAAAAGGTCAATAGTTAAACTTTGTCGTAATTAAGTATGAGTTATTTAGCATAGTGGTTTATGTGCGAGGGCGCCCGAGAGATGCAGGTACGATTCCTGCGGGGTGTCTTACTTTTTTCAAAAAGATTTTTTGGTACTGTTCGGTTATCAGGAATACAGCGGAAAACACATTTTGAAAATAGCCGATAAACTGGATTTTTTTTAGTTTGGGTTAGTTTTAGGTGAGGTTAGGTTGGGTTGGGTTAGGTTAGGTTAGGTTTGGTTAGGTTAGGTTAACCTAACAAATAATCCAGTTTATCGGCTATTTTCAAAATGTGTTTTCCGCTGTATTCCTGATAACCGAACAGTACCGACTTTTTTGTGTTTTCAAAATGATGTATGTTCAATACAATGAATGCTTAAATCCCCCATCAATAATCCGGTAATCGACAGAATTAGGAAGAAAAATATTAAATTAAACTAAAATATGTTGTTAGTTTAGTTGTAGTTTTAAATAAATTAAATGAAACGATTGTTGAATGCTAGACCGGGATGCGCAACGAAACAAAGTGAGAAAGTGAAAATAAATAATGAAAAAAGGTAAAGTTTCTTGACTCGGCGTGGCTGACAGGGTAAAGAGTCGCCAGTCAGGCAACAGCCCTTGAAATCGCCTTATTGCCCTAACCTAACTCGCCGCTTTTTTGCCAAAGTTTTGTTACTTTAATCTATATCCATGTTTTATATATCATGCGAAAAGCCAAATACGCGTAATATTTGATTTCCCTGAATCCATGGTTTTAAATAAAGTGTAACACTTAGACATAAACCCATACACATCACAATATAGAATCGAAATGCATACCAGGAATTCAATTTAATACTACTCTCATACCTCACACCCTCCTCCCCTCCCGATC
Organism: Rhyacophila brunnea; assembly: GCF_057557595.1. Taxonomy (NCBI): domain Eukaryota; kingdom Metazoa; phylum Arthropoda; class Insecta; order Trichoptera; family Rhyacophilidae; genus Rhyacophila; species Rhyacophila brunnea. The sequence goes on along the minus strand of NW_028232816.1, from coordinate 6,956,595 downwards.
AATGTAACAATAGCGTGTTAAATAATAAATCGAAACTAATCGCAGTTTATTATCATTAATTTGGAGCCAACAGATAATAATTATATTCTTTAAAATGATATCTTTTCGAATGAAAACATAGAGTTTTTTAGTGGTAATGTTTTTAATTATATTTACAATTGAACGTAGGCATCAATGCACCATAGATTTAGTTTCCTCCAATTTTAAATTGGGCGCAACGTGGCTGAAGAATCTGAAATGTCCACGCGAACTATATAATTATAATAGTCACCGAACGTCATGCTATTAATTGCTCTCAGCAAATGAATAAAAAAAGATAAGTACAGTTTATTTAATATTATTTCAGGTAACTATATTATGTACAAAAAACATCGATCACCGCTTTCATTTCCTCAATATTCAGACTTAATTTTAGATGGAATGACGATTTTTTACCAAAAGCAGTAAATTTTCCGGGTAATTAATAACGAATCAAAAATACGTAATATAATATAGTGATATACACAAATAAATTAATGAAACAAATAAATTCTTATATTAAGTTTTCATTATGGCAATACTCTGCCTAGGTAAACGTTTATATAGTAAATCGTTACGGGATACCTATCCACGACAAAGTGCTTCTCGTTTAATGGTACTGGCATTGATATACTGCTGGATGAATCATATGCTTCTTAAAATGACGCCCGATTTTCAGCGACTCGGCCAGTGTTAAAACTTACTGTTTTAATATCAGCGGACTTAACTCGATATAAGCTCACTTAATATTTGTCTCGAAAACGACCTGGCAATAATTATGAGTAAGCCCGATCTAGCTTGCATCTTACTCTAACTAATAGTCAGCGCATGACAACTTGCTCTGTCCGTACAGACATGAATTTTTGGTAGCTTGCAAGCTTTGGGTTGCAGTACCCTTAGGGTCACTATTCCAAGAACGAAAATTTAGTTTTACAGCCAGGGCAATACGGGTGAAATTCGGGAATCCATGTTAACGGTCTTAACGCATTATACCTACAAGGAAATATTATAAGACGATATTCGTAATATCTTCTTTTGTGGTACATTTTTAAAATGACACTTGTATGGGAACTCCTCATCTAGTAGTATATCAATGGGTACTGGAGAAAAAAACGGATTGCGGGAAGAACCACGACATCATGTCCGTGGCTTGATGACCTGCAGAGGGATTTGAGTGGGTCAATAATGATGGACTGAAGAAAAAGTGGATACCACCTGCCAGAATGGAGAATTCTACTTGAAGCGGACAAGGTCCGCACCGGGTAGTAGTGCCAGAGAAGATTAAAAAAAATATGACCGATTCAATCGGGTCTGATCGAGTTGGATCTTCCAGGCTAATATTGCAATATAAATAAAAAAACCGGTTATTGCTTTCAATTAAACTATAGCCAGGCAGACCGCCATTGTTTTCTTTTCTACTGCATGAGGCCAAATGGAATCTCTTGGGAGTCGTTACTTCTAGTGATCATCATCACATACTTTCAGGGAAGCTATATTGGCCGCTCGGATGGATGACGTCGCATTGTTTGTATCTATGTGAATTATTGAACACCGGTGGTCGCCTGCTCGAAAATACGTATACAGAATACATATATGTATATATAATATATGTATATATATACAGAATAGAGAAATAGATTGATTCGGTTTGAATAAAGTCCATCTACCTATCCAGATACGAGTCCCTTACTTACCCCACCTCACTTCACCGCTCTACCAATACTATCTGACCGCTTTATAAAACAAATATTTTTTGACTATTATCTACTATGGCTTGAATTAGGCAGGGTTTAATTAAATTTTAAAAACTGACAAACACTATCTATACATTGTAGTCTTAGTTCAATAAAAACAAATACGTTTTACTGACAAAGGTTAGTGTGCACTAGAGGTAAGTTGGAAATACTGTCATCAGTTTGTGTACTCAAGTTTCGGATGAAACTACCCATACTCAGTATGTGTGGCTCAATAAATTTATTCCAAAAAACTTGTGATGATATCATCGCGAGTCGCTGTTCTGTGCACTCGCCAGTTGGTAGACTTTCAACATTATTGACATTAAATGCGCGCGAACGAAATCGCACTTGCATATAGGTATATTTTAATTTATTAGTCTATTGCGTACATATGTATGAATAATAGGTCATAAATTTTGTGTCGCAGCACAGTGACGCACAGGCTTAGGCTTGTTATATGACCGCTCAAAACATGCTTAAAATTAAAAAAATCACTGTTTTTCATTTTTGTTAACAAGAATATTGTAACCTGACAGAAAAAAAACAACTCGTAAATTTAAAATGTGTTTAAAATTTTATAATAAATGGGACTTTTCGACAAGCGGAGCTCAGCGTATTTTTAGCGATTCTATTGAAACCGACACACAGTCTGAGTTCCCTGAGCCGATACGTATGTCAAATACTAATATGGAGTTGGTTTTAGTTTCAGTTGAGTATGAATCTTTTGTCGCATACGCACGCCAAACGCTCTATATAGTATTCCAAATACTAGTAAGTAGGTATTTTGGAACAAGTTTCTATACTAAGTATTTTTTTATACTGGTAGTAAGTATACTTAGTCTTCAAGATCGACCAGTTTTCCCATCTCTAGTGTGGACTATTAATTTATGTCGGATCTTAACAGCCTACCTCCACCCTTCGCCAACTGGAGCAATGTGGTATAGGTACATACGTGAATGTTGGTATAAATAATATTGTATATTTCATGCAAATGCCGCAGTGAAATAACTATAGCGACGCCAATGATGATGTTGACAATATTATAAAGCTTTTTGGGTAATTAATCATACCATATAGACAGGCAACCTGGTGGTATGCTTAGGTAATGAAACGCAAATACGTGTTCAAATATTTTTCTTGTTAATTTATTACAATTAAAACAAATTTGGCTTCAGAATATTCACAGCCGCAACATGTAACGCTGCTTATTTGTTGAAACTTAATTATTAATTGTATTGTATTCTGGTTCGCAAAACTGTTCGCCGAAGTTTAATTTTTCATCCGAAAGCTTTATGAAAAGCTCGAAGCTATACCGAAGATATTACGCAGTAAGTCATATGAATGCCTGAACTATGTATGGTGTGATGTATGTTATGCTAGTCGTTATAAAAGTTCCGAAAGCTTTTCCTCGGTGTTGTGGAATTTAGCTATCATTCATAGTTTTTCTTTAAAAATTCATGCTGTGGAATATAATTTTACCCACGCTTAACCACGGATAATGACTGACATGTGATATAATATTACAAATTTTGATAAAATATGATGTTCTTAAATTGTATACGGCAGATATATGAAAACGGCGCCCTAAAGCTAGGAATAATTAGGTACTAATTTCTATTTGCAATGGAAATGTTACACTTCTCAAATGCAATCAAATATAATCAATTTGCACACATATGTACCTACTCATTGACCATTCCACGTTGAATTTTCAGCAACAAAAAGCTTTTTTTAATAACAGCTAAAAGCAAAAAAATCAGCCTTGCAGCCTAAACTACACCGTAGAAAATTGAATCTCAAATTATTGAGCTTTACCTAGTAGCGTTACTAAGTAAATTAATCTCCGATTAAGTCCAAAGTGTTATGTTTTTAATTAGTTATGTGTCGTATTATATTAATACTTTCGACCGAGGGTATTTAATGGAATTTGATTTTAAATTATAATGGATTTAAGTTTTGTCCTATTCCATTTGAGTCGTTTTTTGTGAATATTTATATATATTATAATATATAGACACCCACGGTGGCCGCGCGGCGTAAGCGTTGGACTATCGCGCCGTGGGTGTCAGGTTCGAATCCTGGCTCTGGCAAGTACACAATATATTGTTATTCAATTTGTGTGTGAGTCAGGGTATGGACCTAATAGGTTGAGCAAGTAAGTGGCTGACATCCATTTGTCGTAAAAAACAAAATCTGTTAATACAAACCTCTTCTCTGTGGAGGCCCATATGATCCCATTAGGATCGGACATGGTCAAAAAAATATATATATATATATTACCAAAAGGTAAATACAGTCCGACTATTTTTCCCAGTATTGACGATTTTACACCTCTTGAATGTAGTCATATAATGTAGTGTAATTGATTATTATCTAATCTTATCTATTATTAGGGTTTTGACGATGTATACGCCTATTGTATCTATAAATTCGGAATTTGACGATGTATATGTACGCTTATTGATTGTATATATTATTAATGAGAGGGTTTTTTTTACAAACACTTCAACTATTCATATTTGTTTGTATATATTTTTTATTGTGGTCCTTGACTTAATAGGTATTTGATAAAGTTTTTACCTACCTTATTCTATCAATTTATTATATAAGTGAGAATTACCTGTATTCGTTGTCAGTGTGTTTTTTTGCACATTGTGCCTGAAGATGCCGAAAGGCGAAACCCTGGTCGCAAAAAACTACTCAAACGGAATAGTACAAAACTTAAATCCATTACAATCTATCGTATTATATTTTTGGGTTATCATCCTTCATCCTGAGTTCTGTCAGATTTTTTCCTTGACGATTTGTTATCGTTGCAGAGACCGTTTTCAAGAGATTATGTATTGAAATCTGCAGTTCGGTGTATTAATGCGAACGTTGGTCTGTATAAAGCCTTTAGTATTCTTTAAATATATTCATCATTTTCTCATATTCAAAACTCAACCGCTTTCATATCCAAAATCGTGTCTTTAATGTATCGTCGTAATGGCTCAATTCTGTTCATTTCACGACTGAAAGTTAGGTGGAGATTGGACTTACGCGAACTTCCTCATATTATTTTCATTAAACTAATTTCGAATCAGTTGCTAAGTTAAGATAATAATGTGCTTTTACAAAACGATATTCTTGCTCTGTGGTGGGTTATTGGCTGTCACTAAAATAAAACATGAATCTATTATGTCACCGTGCATCAGCGTGTGTCCGGAAACTTGTACGTATGCAGTTCGCCGTATCACATTCACCGTGAAATGTTGTATCGGAAATATATGGCGTATATGGACGTTTGACGTAGTTGGACAAATTTAATCATCCAGTGGTATCCAAGAGGTACAAAACGTCCGCCAGGTAGACCTCGATGAAATGATAAAGCTCTGCGGAAGTACGTGGCAACGCAACGCACATGACCGAGAGAAGTGGAAGCAGGTTGAAGAGGCCTTCATCCAGCAGTGGATAGATTCAGGCTGATGATGATGCAATTAAAGACCGTCCAACTTCGTTGGGTCGTTTAGTACTGACATAAAATTCATGTATAAATAAAATACGGTTCTTGTCGTTTTACACTTCAGAGGAAGTCATCAATTTTGAAAATAGTCGATATGCTGGATTATTTGTTAGGTTAGGTTAGGTTTTCATTCTTGAATTTATGAATTTACCCAAAATCAGCTATGCCAATTGAATTAATGCTCATATTGAATCTAATAAAATTTCTCTTTCCGATAAGAAAGTTCACGGCGAACTGTGCCACGGTGAAATGTTTTACGTACAATTTACATGTAAACGGATAAGCGCATTAATTTTAGATATGATTATAATAAGCACAGGATGCCTCAGTGCTCAATTTGAAAGCTTTTGCAGTGAGTATCAAATTTATCAACTCGGTCTTTATGTCAAAAGCTTTACAAATTCTTAATATTTTTCTTGTTTACCTTTGTAGAATCCAATAATCCGCATTCCAAAATGCCACAATACTAACCAGTGTTACAGGCAATAACTTCAAGTTAAAGTAAGTGTCTAGGAATTCAAGCAAAGGTTGATTTTCTAAAATAGGGTAGACGTGTAATTGTACTCCGCGTGGGCAAGCGACAAGAAATCTCAAAAGGGTAGCCTCTGGCAGTTCCGGCTGTAGTTCTGAGAGGTAGCGCTTTGTAATACTATATGGCATGCAGTCGGCCCTCTTCACTCTTTTGATAGAGTCCGTGTTTAATCGCGTGTGCACACAAAGCCCTTCAGTAAGATGTCAGCAATTTTAGTTATTATCATTTCACCGTATTACTTTCGCGGGTTTTTTATGCTTAAATTTATAATTACTACACAGTGTTTATAATATAATAATACCGCGGCAGCAGTTCGCCAGTTTGAATAGCTCGTCGTACATTTTTAACATGTAAATATGTTTTACTGCTCGCCGTGACTATTAAAATAAAATTCTGTGCACAAATTTCAAATGTAACGCAGAATGTTACCAGCCGAGCGCCTGACGTTTCTCATCCGATCACTGAAGTTAAGCTACATTGTGCGCGGATACTTGTTGGATGGGTGGCCGCTTAACGTTCGAATCCCACAGCTGACAAATATTTTTATATTTTATTTTATTATTTTTTAATGTTTTTCGCCTCAATTGTCTTACAAAGAGAAAGTTGACAAACAAATTAATTTGAATTACATTTTATTTTTTTAACGCAATAGTAATCACATTATTCTTTCTTTGGTAGATTTTCAGTTTGATGCTTAATTTTAGTGTGTAAAATTTGGTGGTTTCGTGAATGTGTAGTATTAAAAAAAAATTAAAAACGAGGCGCCGGGTACCGTTTAAAAAAAATCGGCTAGCTACATGTTCAAACACGCGCATTAACACCATTTTACTCCCTACTTCAATTATAGTTTGTCAATTTATGGCTACGGCCGTATGTTGTAGCTTAGCCACGGGGGAATGCCAAAAGAAATGGCGTATTTCAAAAAAACACTACCTTATTTTTAGGTCAATAATTATTATAAAGCAATCATTATTCGTAGGATGTTTATCACACTTAAATAATCAAAAACATAGCTTATAATTAGTATCTTTAGAATTATCTTCAAATGTGTTAATTTTGCCCATTTTTGAATAATAAAATGCCCAATTCTTGTCAAATTTGGGATCACAGAGATTATCAATATAATTTTTTATCGTAAATATTTCACTATAATAATGTCGATATAAATTTCACTGATGGTTTTATAAATGCGTTTAAAAATTAATAAATGTAAAAAATCTTAACACAACTGCACATTTATGTACTGAAATATGAAATATGACTATATTCTAAAACATTAGAGCGAGAGGTTTAAAAGAATACTATTTTATGTAATAAAAATACTTTATGCAGTCATCAAATGTTTAAAATAAATATAACGGATAATAAGGCTTCAAAATTATGTAAATAGATTATCTACAACGTTTAAGGTATGTCCAGGATCATGCTTTGAAAATAGAAAAAAAGCTCCATTTTGACCCACGCTGAGCGCGTCCGCCCTTAATAAGGACCTACAGAAGCACAGTTTGTGTGGGGTATTAATAATTCTCACTGCGGCCCTGCACCGCTGTGACAAAGACATTTCCAAAGTCCGAAATGAAGTCTTTGAGTAATCTCACACGTATAGTTTGAATCGGCACTCCTAAGCCCCGTTAAAAGAGACGTTTCAATTTGTTACAGAACTCCGATCGTTGGAATTCGCCTGCGAAGATTTCAGACGGAATTTCGTATGAATGGAATTTCAATTCTTCTGTTGGGTACGTTCGCCGGCAGCGTATTCAGCCCCAGTTTCCCCCCCACCATTCGCGAAGAACTCTTTAGAGCGAAAACTTTGAAGGATTTACAATGTGAGGTCACGTGACTGTTATATTCTCTTTTCAAAAAATAGAGGAGACTGACGTATTTAGGTTAGTTAATTTTAATGGGTTACAATGGAAATTAGGTTATGTCATTTCTATGAAGTTATAATATGACTATTCGTTAGGGTTACATAATAATTGTCTTTAATGAACTTTCGCCTATGTCTTTATGATTTTTCTTATAATTCCCTTGATTAATTGGCGGTTTTTTTTTAAAATATAAATGTTGTTAATACTGTCAATAAACATTGTTTTGTATTTTCCTCCTAACTCCTGACCATCAGACCAGTCAATTTTTGACAGGCCACCGTGGGTTCGCTGCCAAGTTCTTTGAGCTTGGACTTGTTACCCGACCGACATGTCCATGTGGCGGAGGAAAACAGGTTGCGAACCACATCCCCTGGCAATGTCCAAGAGTGTGCTACGAGACGGAAAAGTTACTCGAGTCGGTCCAACTAGCTGTTGGGCCCATCGAGCCGTCCGACCTGGTCGCCACAAAGGCCTATTATCTTACATTAAAAAATTTGCGGCGTCTTACTGCGGACGTGAAGATCTCATCACATAATTTTTGCTGTCCGTATTTATTAAATTCTTTTCTTTTTTGTTAATTTCCTTGTGCTCTTTCTCTCCTCGGCACTTTGCATTAGAGTAAAATCAGTAAACTCAGTCAGAGCTCACTTGAGAGCGTCGCGACCTCAGTCTCGGGGAACTGCTCCTGGGACATTACCAGGCGTAAACAACTGTACAGATGCTTCACATCAAACATAGTGCCTCGTGATACGCACGCTCGATTAAGACCGAGTGTGGTGCGGGGCGGGTTTGGTTTGAAGGGCGTATTTGTGTTGTTTTTTTTTCAGTCAGACACACACTCTCTCTCTGCACTGCACTAAGAGTGATGGCGTAATCGGGCCCGCATGGTAGCTCTGCTATGCAAATGTCACTCTAGACGAAACTAACGTAAAATACACCGGCTTTATCGAAATAGATAGCTACTCTAGTTATTCATATTGCTGCCCTATATCCTATAATGTTTTGCTGATCATATTATTAGTGTCAGCTAAATATTACAAGCATGTCGCAGGTGGCACTGCCATTTGGCATTTTTTCTAGTATAGTATATGCTTCTTAACTTTGTACTCCGGCTCTAGGATGAAAATGATGGAATATATTCTAAAAAAATATTTTTTTCATATATTATCTGTCTATTTATTTATTACTACATTTTTTTAAAAACATATTGTGGACATTACAAATTATAAGTTTAAGACGTTCACAACATGACATTTAGAATTACATAATATATTAATACAACTAAATATCATTATTGATCTTATTTTTTGCGAGGTAATCAGTTAAGAGGCGTATCAGTATAGTAAAGAGTGCAAAAAAGTGCAAAGTTATTTCAATTTATTTATTTTACATATTGTGGACATTACAAATTATAAGTTTAAGACGTATATACCTAAAGCAAGCATATGCCTATTCTAATCAGTAATACATTATCAAATTGCAGATATTTTTTTCGAAATTAACCCCTCCATACTTGATCCAACAGGTGGTACAGACGGTAAAGACGGTATAGAATTGCCATCGTGTGTTTGCATCATTGTTTTTCTTTTTTCATACGAGCAATAATTCGCCAAATATTTTCTAATACACGTGTAAGAGGCTTTGTCATCGGCTCGTTTTCAATGCTTTTTTCGAGTTTACGAAAAAATCACATTTTCCCGTTGCCATAAATATAAAATGTGTTTCTATGGCAACGTCTAAATCAACAGTAGTTACGCGTATATGGTAATAATATATTGTTGAAACCATACGAAACCTGCAAAAGCTTACCGTAGACTTACTTGTCAAACTGGGAATATTTTTCTTTGTTCAAAGATTATTATCGTACCTTATAACCCCCCCCCCCCCACCTGAGATCACTTACCCCATTTTCTCCATTAAATATGATAAATATATTTTTTCAAAATTTTCCTAAATATGTACATATACTTCCATTTCGATCATTCGTTGTGACCTCTTAAGCAGTGGCGTAACAAGGGCTGGGCGAGTACTTTCCCTAATAGCCCATTGCTTTATCTAATCTGAGTTTTTGCATATTACGAAACTATTATTTTATAATATTTTTAATCAACTATTTTTTTATTCAACGAATAAGACAGAAGATTTCAGAATGTAACACTCTCTCTATTGAATATACATAATTTGAAAACTCATGCATAAAAAGCGATAGCCAATAACGCAATTCGATAAGCATTTCATGTAACAACTACTAGTTAAAATTGTCGTAATTAACTAAGATGCGCGTAGTTTAATTGGAAAAACATACTGGCGCGAATCCAGCGGATACAGGTTCAGGTCCCGTCGGGTGTCGTATTTTTTTTCTCTCTACGAAATGATTTTTTTCTAGTGTGTGTGTATGAGATGTTGTAAAATTATGTATACTATTTTATACAAACAGGCTCAACGCCACACCGGATATTCATTAAGTGCTTTATTTATTCATATGTTTATATTATATTATAGTTTTATTTAAACATAATTACTTAATAAATAATGTGTTTTAATAATATATTTTTTAAATTTTTACTGGTAGGAATTACCCAACCTAAAAAATAAGCTAAGTGTTCCGTTAAAATTTCCGGGTTTGCGAAGTGTCCCATTGCAGAAAAAAAATTGGGAAACCCTGTATTATGTTATTGATATGGAGAGAGAACAAACGTAATAAAAAAACATGTAGGTACGTTCATATAACTTCTCAGATTCTGACATTTTAGTACAACGGTTGATGCATCCAGTTTACCGATTTTGGATTATATCGTTACATTGTTAATTAGTTTTTTTTAGGTAGGTCTATTTAATGATATTTCTCATTATCCAAATTTATTAAATTTCCAACATGTCATCTAGTTGTATCGTTTATGAGTATTGACAGTTTAATGCACTTACTGAGGGCCGTATGTATGAGATTCCCAAATTCTTTACAAGCTATTTAACCGATTTTCCATCATATAGCGTATAGCACTGTTTGTGACGTTGTCACACGCCATTTCAAATGTCATTTTAATAATGCATTTATGACAACAAACGTTTGCTCGAGGCCCTTGTTCATTTTGTAGACTCTATAAAACATTTGCGAACTATAAAAACAGTTCCTAGTCGTGCTGTTTACAAAATACGTACAATTTTGATCCCTTGTCTATAACCTAGATAGTAGGTTACTGATACAATGCCTCGTACCTATTTCCCTTACAAAACGAAATATTTCTCATGGACAGATAAGATGGATTTACGTAAGATTACGATAAAATGTCTCCGCTAAACGACCGCAAAAATAGGCACCTACTGCTGTATCTGGCATTAAAATATGCAATTGGAAGCATTCTGCATTCTTCAAAATATTATGGTACCTACCTACCTAGTTAATTATTGTAAGATAACTGTAATAAAAATAAACAAAGCACAATTCTCAAATACGGTGGAAACATCAATAGTGTCATACGGTGATTGGTATAAATGATAATATTATACAGAGATCATTACATATTATCTAAATCCATTTGCATTTCTGTCATTTATTCTTATTCTGTTTTGACATCTCATAATTGAAGTGAAGTTAGTCATAATAATATGTATGTATGCAGAATTGCCACCAAATGGAAATGTTTACTGGCAATACTTTATCCTTTCGTACAGTAGAATTATAAAATAAATGTGATAACATAACTGATAAATTATTTAAAGTTCATAATAATTATTCATGTATAATTATTAAATTTATATGGTACCGTTCGCACACTTTCAGACACATTTACAATTTCAAAATTTTAAATTAACGATCGGGGAATGAAATTTTAAGGGCTTGCAATTATTTGGACGACATGCCACATTATGACGTCACATTGTGACATGCATACAAACGAGCAGTATATAGCCTATAGAGTATTTGGGAATCTCATGCATACGACCCTGGGTGTATTATTTATAGTGAGTATCTAATTCTAATGTATATTGCTACCTACGGGTTTGTACAAAAATCTCAAATTACAAAATATATTCTCGTTTTTGCTTAGTAGGTGATAAAATTTTCACGTTCTTTCATTACATTAATTTGTTATGTAAACGAAAATAACTGTTTTCACAAATTATTTTTTTGCATGTTGAAAAAAATATTAAATAATCGCTTAATATTATGTATTTACTTTAATTTTTTTTCAGTTACATATTGATTACAAAAATTAAAACATATTAATGAAAAGTTATTGCAACCAGCAAAGTTTCCATGTATACATTATAATATTGTTAAGCCCAACAAGATAGAGAGTGAGAATAACATAAATATAAAGAATTACACGAGAAAAATGAGGAAGAATAATGAATAATTAAATTATATACAAAAAAAGTAACATAAAAAAATATATATATATCTATTTATACACAATTTTGGAGATAGCGCGTTTAAATGAAACAGGTGAATTATTAAAAGGATGAACGGTGGAGAAATACATATTATAATATAAACAAGAGCGCCGAATAAAAGAGTTTTGTGCATAATTAGAACCGCTACGAATGATATGGTACAAGGTTTGGTTTCGCGTAAATCTTGATGGACAATGGAAACCCACCCTTTCGAGTAGGTTTGGCGAGTCAACAAAACCATTGATAATTTTAAAAAGAAAATATTGATCCGATATAATTAGGACGTCGACTTTCCAAAGATGGTAACATAAAAGTTGCAGTGGTCGAAATAGAATTAGATAAATCACACACTATATAGCCGGCTCTCACATGAAAACTCGCCTTGCCTGCAATGTGTGGAATACGTCGATGTGACGTCATCGCTATTCACAAAACACGCGTTGCCCCGTAGATTTAAAAAAACATCTACAGTTGCAATCGATAAGTCGCATGCTTCTCGGGTTGCGAGTCGAATACGCCAGGACGCATACAAACGCCTACGAATTGGTCATTCCTATACCGGCTCGTCGATCGCCGCATCCAAATATCTATTCGTTTAGAAGGTTACGTGCGACTGTCGATATGTAGATGTGCGCGGTCATCAGATGGAACACCGGATCGACGTTCTTGGAAAGTTTTATTCATGGCTGTGCGACAGACGAGGCGAGTTTAGGTGTGAGAGCCGGCGTACTCAACACTAAAAATAAATCCCGAGATGACAAATAAAAAAACAGCGACGAAATGATAAAAACATTTGAGTCAAATGTACTCCTCGATATAATAATATATTATTTTCCAGCCTAGTTTCCCCGTCGCTTATTTTCTGAAGTGTTTTGTGAACGTTGGTCTGCCGAGGTGTGAGAAAGCATACTAAATTCAGTCAACCGCTTAAGCCTTGTTTATTCGAGGGTTACTTTCCAAAAGCCTTCGACGTAAACGTCCGTCTTTCGTCGATCTGCGATACTACGACGTAGCGGTGGGAAAATGGCGGCTCGCGAGTCACACGTGACTGAATGTGACAATAAAACTTCCATATTATTTCCAACACATAAATCTGCCAGGGAGAAAATAATACCTATACCAACGTTTATTATGTCTACAGATATATTCCAATGTAAATACTTAACTAAGAAATCATAGAAATATATAAAAATTCTACTGTGCTATTCCAAGAGTTTATTATCTCGGGGTATAAAACTTTATAAACAATGTGACCTGGTTTGAATTTCTTGCTGCTCGTGAAAGTTGTCGATGCTGATAATCTTTCCAGTAAACATGGAATTCGTAATAACATGGCGGGTATGCATTCAGTCAATTTACAGTCTAGCCTAGTGCAACGCTATATTCTGTGAGGATCAATTAATTGCTGTCTGTTCAATACATGCCAGTAGCGAAGAGTGGGTGTAGGCTGTGGAAATTCGACCACAATAGTGCACACTAAACTTTTTCAGTCGTACTTATTATTTTCATTGAACTACGGATACAAATTGCAGGTTGTACCGGTTAGCTTTTTTTAATTCAATTAAATTCTGGCTAGACTAAACCAAAATAGTGGCGGTGGGATGTGGAAATCCGAAAAAAATAAAGCACACGTTGTCAGTCATACTTATTAATTGTTTTCATTTAACTAATAATACAAATTGCAGATGGTTTTTAAAATTTGATTAAGCCTTGCCATATACCAAATCATAAAAGTTAAAAAAAAATCCTCTTCTATCTTAAGAGGACGTTCTACAGAATTGGCCTTGAGAATTGAAAATATGATTTTTTAACATGTGATCCATAATATCTGGTCTACTAGTTAATATAAAAAGGTCGTGTCAAAGTTGTTTGTGTTAATAAATTTGCTCTGTGACTGATCCGACTCATATTTCACATTCATGTCATCAGGGCTGTCGAAGACATAAATCATAATATATATTTATAATTTTAAATTTTTATTTATAATATATATTATTTAAGTTTTGTGCATCTAATGCCGGGTCCACACTGGCAACAAGTTAATTTGCTGGCAACCTCGTTAGATTTTACGATAATTATTGTAAAATTTCTTAAGCAATTATGGTAAGTATCGTAAAATTTAATGAGGTTGCCAGCAACTTGTTGCCAGTGTGGAAATGGCTTAATATCCAGTGTGGTTCACGTAGTGGCATGGACCTGGGGTTAGCTAATTCAGGAAGTCAACACCCATGATAGAATTTTTTCCAGTTTTGGTTGCATTATATTCCAAAACTCTTCTGTAAAAATCGTTTCCGAGTTTATAAATGGAAATTTCTCGGTGTACATAGTAAACAAACCTACAAATAAAAAAAGACAAAAAGGAACATACTGATTCATCGCAGTAAAATCTGGTAATCAAATTCGCCATTTTGAAAAGCGACGATTTTGCGTAAACAAATATCACGTGGTCTGTACGTGTGCGGCAAACTTCGATTGTGTTTGTAATTTTGTGCAAAGTGCGAATGTAATGTTTTCAAATAATTGATATGGATTAATTATACCATCGTATTATTTTCTCGAAATCATAAACATACTATAATAGTATTTGAGTATCAACCTATGTTCAATTTGAATTGGGTTATAATAATAATATACCCGTATATATATCAATAGTATGTTTGCTACAAAATCCACCCAAGTTATCAGTACGTACTTGCACAGGTTTGATTAAAAACCATGATGAAATTAACATTTAAAAAATATGAATGCTTAATATTATTTTGACAGCCCTGTTTTCTGATCGGCTTCATCTAGCAGGTGTTCATAAAATAATAATAATTCTCCGCGCGGCAGAAATTATCAGTAATAATAATAATATTTCTTGAAATAAAATCTCCGATGATTAGTGATTTTTGCGAAAAGATCGATTTAAATTGACGTAGTTACGACGCCGAGGTCCTTTTTATACTAAATTATATTTGAACGGCGGGCTCTTCAGCAGGCCCTTAAGAATAATTGTTATCTCACATGTATCTATTATCGTTTGCTGTAGAGAATTTTTGATTGATTTTTAAAATCTAACCAATACCATCTGCGATTTGTATTCTTAGTAAAATGAAAATAAATACATATGACTGACAATGTTCAGTGTGTACCTGCTATTTAAGCGTCAATTACATTGAGCATCTTTACGAGCTGTTTGTTCGCGAATTTAAAAGCGGGCGATTCAGCTACTGCGATTTGATGATTATACACAAAACTTTCCATTCGCTGAGAAGCCACAAGCCAGCGACTATTTTGACAGAACGTAGTTTGTTTTTTTACCGGGAGGTACTGCGTAGACGCAGTAGGCCCACACGCCGGCGTGTAGCGTGTAAAGTTGACCGGCTTTCAACTTTTCTCGGTAGAGTGTTTACAACCTGCTCATCAGCTTGTTCGATGATTATACTGGGCGACTTTACAGACAGATTATAAATTCGCCAACAAACAGCTCGTAAAGAAGCTCAATGTAAATGAGGCTTTATGTAGGATTTCCACAGCCTACCTCTACTCTTCGCTACTGATGCATGCGTGTTATCTGTGATCCTGTATCGCTGTGAGGCGTAGCATACCAGGACCCAAAGGTCTCGATCTTTGAACTGTACGAATGAATTTCCCTTCTGAGGAATTAATCTCAGAAGTACCCTGGTAAAATTGTGTTACAAATACCAGTCCTTAATGACAGGTGCCGTAATATCGAAGAGACGCTTCGCGTGGCTCACTTCATGTGTTCCGTATGCCGCTAGAGAGAACGACATTCTGTATACTTTCGAGGATTATGTTACTACTAGGGATGGCAATACCGATATTTCAAAATCGGTGTCACAGTATTTTTCGATACCGAAACCCTGGTTTTAAAAATCAGACAATACCGATATATTCGGTGTTGAAAGTGGAAACTATACGTGTTGATTAACATAAAAGGCTTAACAGGACTGTAATTTTTTATCGGATTTCGCGATGTCTGATTTACTTCTGTGGCTCTTTATCGTCCTTGGTGACCATCAATAACACGTGTTATAAAATATTAATATGTTAAAGACATTTTTATAAAGTATATAATATTTATTTGTAAATACTTAAGTATGTTCTTTCCAGTTATTTTACAAATACCGGTAGTTGGGCCGAATTGTGGTCGGCCTTCCCACCTACCATCGAATCCTTATTTATTATTGTCGCAAGACCATGGCGACTAGCAGTTACTGGTCATGAGACGGCCGTGATTGCAATTTACATTCAGTTAGTTCAAGTGATATCCAAAAAACGGACGTGGGCAAGTTTGTTATAACTTTACCGTCGCTACCTACAGCGTGACTCATACAAAATGTATCTGTTCGACCTTCTTACAGTTTGAGTGAAGGTCGCGTCCATCAATCATACAAAATATCGTCGTCATTCATCAACCTCATTGCGTGGGTGCGTGAACACCATACCGGCACCAGCGCGCGCCAGCCCTAACAACATAATGGTCAGTGTCTGGCATCCTCTGTGAACCCTCCTCCCTAGATCCGTAATCCACCACCACCTTAAAATTATACGGTCCACAGCTAAAAGCGCCACCAACCGGTATTCAATAGGAAATACAGAAATACCGGTATTAGTATTGTCACTCGATATTGCAATCCCTAGTTGCTACTCAAAGTCGACTATTCTGTGTTAAAAGTTTGTTTACAACTGCGATGGCGCAATAGAGCTTTGAAGAGATGTTTAAAGGATTTTGGGTGAATATTATTAATGTATTATGGCAATCGATATAATATTATCTCTTAGTACCCTATAATTATTATTGATATAGCAGATAAGCCTTATAGATTCTATTATAAGTAATTCGATCTGAGGTAAGACTACGTCAGAGCTTCCCAACCAGTTAGCTGCGGCACTCGCTGGACCACGTAATACCGTTCCCACCTAGCAAAACTTACTTAATAGGTGGTTATTTCGAATTATAATTGGACACAGTTATGCAGAAAGTAGCCAGTCGACAAAAAAAAAATGAGATATGATATAGATCAGATGCGAGAAGGTTTTCTCTACGTTTTGCTGAAAATAGCCAAGCCGCAAAAAATATTCGTGAAATAAAATACTATTTACAATTTTATATTTACATACATTTTTAATATCATGTTGTTGCTAAAGTGCCATTATCTCAGCTCGAAATTATTGTAGACTGGCTACATTCTGCATAACTACGTTCAATTCTGCAGATTGGTCAATGTTGAGTCGACATAATAATATATTATAACTTTGATCAATTTGAACACAAGGCTTAGATTCTACACGAACACTGAGGAAATAAAATGGCTTGCTGGGAGGCTTTTTGAAATGCTGTAACGGAGGGAAAGCCTCCGAGTTTCATGGATGGTCAAGCGCACGAACGCCTCTATATTGAAGGGGTTACGTATCAAATATAGGCCTTTTATACAAAACTCTTTTAAGGCGTAAGTCTCTACCTACCAGAGGCACCTAGCGGAAAAATACGAAGCTTGCAATTTGAGATTTTGTTTGATAATCACAATTGAAACTGCATTAATTAATAAATATGTATCTGAAAACATTAAAAAGAAAAATATATTTTTTATTTATGTCAACGATAAACTTACAATTAAAAAAATATATTATAAAATTAGAATTTGTTAAAGAAATCTTCACGTCCGCAAAACGATGTTGCGTTTTTTTTAAAGCTATAAAGTTGGCCTTTGTGGCGACTAAGTCGGAAAGCCCCAGGTACTCAACAGCTGGTTGGACCGGCTGAGCACCTCTGGATGACAAACCAGCGCCTTACGCACTGGACTATGAGCGCCTTTGACCTTGACTGGGTATCGTGAGTGTGTGGTTCCCCCCGAATAGGCCGCATACCAGTGGCGAAGGTTGGAGGTAGGGTGAAGATCCGACACAGATAGTGCACACTAAACTTTGGCAGTCATATCTACGTATTTTGTTTTCATTGAAATAAAATTAAAATTTACTGACGGTGTTGGTTAGTTTTTAAATTTCAATTAAACCCTGCGAAAACCAAGCCATAATAGATCATAGTCAGATAGATAGATCAATATTTGGCCACGTATTTTTTTCGACTTATACGTGGTGTGAATGAGAACTCTGCCATTCTTGGTAGTATTGACTTGTGTGTCCCTGATAACTATCTTAGAAATCGGGAGCATCAGTTGTTTGTTCTCCCGAGGATCAGAACTAAACTGCCAATGGTGATGCCAATTGGGAGGGCAATAACTCTGTTCAACCAAATCGCTTCGGATGTTGATATATTCCATCTACGTGAGGATGAGTATAGGTGGACGTTATTTTATAAATTCTTAAAATAGGGTCTGCTTAACTCATCCGGTGTACTTCCTTGCACCTATATATTTTTTTGTATTTACACATTTATACTGTAGAATAACTTAATACTGATCTATTTCTTTTGTTATGTACCTAATATTGTTTTAATAATATTTCGTTGTTTCTAAATGTCATGTTGTAAACGTCTTAAACTTATAATTTGTAATGTCCACAATATGTAAAATAAATGAATTGAAATAGTAAAAAAATACTCGTCTATCACTATAAAATATCTAAAATTGTGCAATTAAATCATACATAACTTGGATATTTTATAGATAGACTAGTATTTTTGAATGTGATCTATTATGGCTTGGTTTTCGCAGGGTTTAATTGAATTAAAAACTAACCGACACCGTCTGTAAATAAAATTGTAGTTTTAGTTAAACATAAACACATGCGTATGACCAACAAAGTTCAATGTGCACTATTTATGGCGGATCTTAACAGTCTACCTCCACCCTTCGCTCCTGCACATATAAGACATACATACACCATCCTGCAATTAACGTCTGATGTGCAACTTTTTGCAACGTTTAGTGGTTGTTGTGTGCTGCGAGATTTTAAGCTATTCATACTAAAAGCATATGAAAAGTTTCTTGGTGATAACGGCTTTAAAAATACCCGGCTGATTGATCTGAATTGGTTTCACCTCACATATGGCGAAACTGTAGTTCACGCTACATAGTAATCCTTCCTAAAACGTGTTTACCTCATAAATTAACCTACATAGTATAAAAGTTCTTAATTCCTTTACCTGTGACACGGTGTCGTTATTTTAATGTAAACGAGTTTAGTTTACCTCCCGGCAGGCGTGCTTTTGTTTTAAAAGCTCCGCAGAGACTTGCGAGAAAGCTCCGCGGATAGGTGAAATGTGAAAGGCCTCGGATAGATTAGCCTAATTACTCCGTACTCACGTCAAACAATATGAGAAACTTTGTAAAACTTCCGCCTTTCTTATATGTAAAAGTATGATACGTGTCAAACTAATATACGCGGATTGTTTTTACACAAAATATTAGTCGCGGCTCATTTGCTTCAATTCCATCTTAATCATTATCAGCTGGATGAAGAAAATAATCTTTGTATTATGTGAAAGAATGTATGCGAACACTTCTTCTTCTTCTTCTTCCACCCTGTCACGTCCCGGCATTGGGGCATAGGACAAGCACAAGTTGGCGCCACTTCCCTCGGTGCCAACTCTTGCGCCTCCCGCCATGTCAGACCTGCAGCACGTAAGTCGCATTTGTAGCACCGCTGCAGGGTGAGGGAGGGCCGGCCACGGCGACGGAACCCTTGAGGCTGTGCCACAAGGGTACGAAGTGCCGCACTCTTTGGCGACATCCGGAATACGTGTCCCAGCCACGAACACTACAAACATAAAACCCACCATACCAACGCGTCGCACAAGCAGTGACGTCCCGTGGGGGTAGGCAGATTGAGCGTTGCTTGGGGGCGGCAGTTACTCGAAGGGCGGCGAATCGAGGAGAATCATTTGGTATAGGTATACCTACTCTATAAAAATAGGTAAGTATATAAACTCAGTAATAACGGAAACATCTTTCAATTTAAAAAAATCAGCTCACTGGTTGGAAACACAATGTATTAATTAACATACTTAAAAGGTTAATGTCGGTTTCGCGATGTCTAGTTTACTTCCGCTATCCTTGGACGTCACGTCCTTGATGACCACCAATGACGCGTGCAGATTTTGAATTATAGGTAGGTACATATCCAAATCTTTTTGCCACTTTTTTTTGAACCTCGCGAGTTTTGAAAGTTGTTAAGTGTATTTTTAAATATATGTGTTTGAAACCGTGGACTATGGATATTTTAAATTAGATTTAAAGGTATATATTTTGATAGTACCTAATAAATTCATTCAACACATTTCTTAGATATTGGAGTGATGAAAGGATGAAACAAAATACTGTACAAAAAAATGGAGTGGCATTTTGGCGCTGCCTATGGGCGGAATTTTGTCTCGGGACGTCACTGCGCACAAGTCATCCGTTTTAAATTTTCCTTTAATAACCTTCGTTTGAATGTGAAACATTATCAGTTGGAATGTTTCAGGATCAACTAGTCAAGACGCCACGTACTCAGATGCCCGTTGACTGAGCTCGATTATAGCTGCATTCAGCAGTGGTGAAGGGTGGAGGTAGGCTGTTTAGATCCGCCATAAATAGTGCACACTAAACTTTTTCAGTCATACATATTTGTCTTCATTGAAATAAGACTGTCGCCAACTATAGCCATAATCGATAATAGTCAAAAAATACACGTCTATCCATAAAATATCTAAAATATGCAATAATTAATCATTCATAACTTTGGATATTTTATAGATAAAATTATATTTTTTTATGTATTATAGTTTGCACATACATAATTCTGACATGAGAAAATATAGCGAATAGAAAAAATCCCCGGGATAAATCGAACCTGCGTCTCTTGGGTATCGTGCAATGTTCATTACCACTATGCCACGACTGCCATGCTTAATTGCGACAAATTTTAACTATTGGCTTTTATTAATACCTGCTTATTTTTTTTAACCATGTCCGATCCTAAAAGGAACGGGCCTCCACAGAGTAGAGGTTTGTATTAACAGATTTTGTTTTTTACGAGAAATGGACGTCAGCTCAACCTATTAGGTCCATACCCTGACTCACACAAAAATTGAAAAACAATATGTGAACTTGCCAGACCCAGGCATCGAACCTAGGACCCATGGCGTTATAGTCCAACGCTTAAGCCACGCGGCCACCGTGGGCGGATTATTAGTGCTCTCCAAATTGAGTTTCGGTAAGCGATCGATTTTGTATTCTAAATTAAAGTATTTATTACTTTAATTACTACCCGACGTCACGGATCTCTCCAATATTTTCTGTTGCAACTTCCATGAACCTGCTAATAATTTTAAGTAGGTATCTAATAAATAACATTGTCTGTCAAATAAAAAATATTTTAATAATTTACGAAAAACCGTCATTTTTTAAATGAAGCCATTTTCGTTTGTAGTCTTAAATGATTTATTTATTTAGAAAAAAAAGTATTACAGCATTACAGCGATTGGCCAATGCGCCATAATACAAAATAAATACAAAATTATAAAAATATCTTAATTACAAATAACAACTAATAATAACAATAAAGTAGAAAAGACAGCATGTGTATATGTAAATATTAAGTAAACATGTAAATATATACAATTATAAATTTAACCTATTTAACACGTTCACAAACATTATACAGTTAATAAAAAATAAATCAACCTTTATGGTGCCATCAAATAAGTTAATTGCACGATACACAGCATCATGAAACATAACATTTGTCCGGCGACGGGGTATCTTGAAGACCGTAGAGCTACGAGTGATATTGGTGGGAACATGAAAATTAATATTTGCCAGTATATACGGATTGTAAATGAACCCACGAAGAAGTAAAAAGAAATGCTTTAAAAGAACAATCACTCTTCGGGTGGACAGGGATTGCATTGTTAGCATATCCAGAAGAAAACGAGTTGGGAAATTCATTTTATTATCATTATCATAAGGAAAGAACCCGTATATTCTTAAGTAGAGAAATCTAAAAATCGATTGTGGACTCGATCCAACTTAATTGTGTGGATGGACCTATTAGGACTCCAAATAAATGATATGCGGAAAATTAAGCGTAGTACGTGGCAACATTACAATATAGTATGGGTACATATTATTTATTATACATCATAGTTTTAGTCGGCCATGTGTTATATTCATAGAGAGATAAATTTTCTACGCAAAAATAAAACCTAAATAATTTATACCAGATTAAATGCCGTTTTTTTATCGGCGAAAAGGCACCAGACGCTGAAACACTTTCCGCGCGTATTTTATTATCAACTGTGCGACCTTTAATGGCCCATAAAACGAATGGATATTGCAAAAGTTCGTAGGTACTGAATAAAAGCGTGGAAATCGAATTACGAAAATTGGGCATCCTACCTAAAAACTACTGAGACGGTCAAATGCGCTGGACACGTGTCCTAAGTCGAGTAAAGACAATATTTACTAATTCGAATTAAGAATATTTTGTTAATTGGGGCAGTATTTAATTTTGAAATATATATCGTAGTTTTTTTTGTGAAAATTTTCAAATTCTTTAAGGGGGGACATGCTCGTCGAAGGTCAAAATTGAGTTTTTATTGTATTTTCAAACCATGATCCTGGACACTCCTTAAACGTTGTAGATAATCTATTTATATAATTTTGAAGCCTTATTATCCTTTATAGTTATTTTAAACATTTGATGACTGCATAAAGTATTTTTGTTACATAAAATAGTATTCTTTTAAACCTCTCGCTCTAATGTTTTAGAATATAGTCATATTTCGGTACATAACTGTGCAGTGGTATTAATATTTCTTAGATTTATTAATTTTTAAACGCATTTATGAAACCATTAGTATAATTTATTACGAGATAATTTTTGTAAAATATCCACGATAAAAAATTATATTGATAATCTCTGTGATCCCAAATTTGACAAGAATTAGGCATTTTATTATTCAAAAAATAGACAAGATTAACACATTTGAAGATGATTCTAAAGATACTTATTATAAGCTATGTCTTTGAGCATTCAAGTGTGATAAACATCTTATGAATAATGATTGCTTTATAATAATTATTGACCTAAGAATAAGGTAGTGTTTTTTGGAAATACGCCATTTCTTTTGTCATTCCCCAGTGGTTAAGCTACAACATACGGCCGTAGCCATAAATTGACAAACTTTAATTGAAGTAGGGAGTAAAATGATATTGACGCGCGTGTTTGAACATGTACCGTTTAAAAAAAAATAAAAAAAAATTCGGTTAGGTACAACAAGGTAAACACGCGCGTTAACATAATTTTACTCCCTACTTTAATTATAGTTTGTCAATTTATGGCTACGGCCGTATGTTGTAGCTTAACCACTAGGGAATGACAAAAGAAATGGCGTATTTCAAAAAAACACTACCTTATTCTTAGGTAAATAATTATTATAAAGCAATCATTATTCATAAGATGTTTATCACACTTGAATGCTCAAAGACATAGCTTATAATAAGTATCTTTAGAATCATCTTCAAATGTGTTAATCTTGCCGATTTTTTGAATAATAAAATGCCTAATTCTTGTCAAATTTGAGATCACAGAGATTATCAATATAATTTTTTATCGTGAATATTTCACAAAAATTATCTCGTATTAAATTATACTAATGGTTTCACAAATGCGTTTAAAAATTAATAAACGTAAAAAATCCTAACACCACTGCACAGTTATGTACCGAAATATGACTATATTCTAAAACATTAGAGCGAGAGGTTTAAATGAATACTATTTTATGTAACAAAAATACTTTATGCAGTCATCAAATGTTTAAAATAACTATAAAGGATAATAAGGCTTCAAAATTATATAAATAGATTATCTACAACGTTTAAGGAGTGTCCAGGATCATGGTTTGAAAATACAATAAAAACTCAATTTTGACCTTCGACGAGCATGTCCCCCCTTAACGGGCCCACATGCGCCACGTACCTAAGTCAAAATAGAGATTTTATGGTATTTTCAGAGCATAAGCATTGGACATTCCTTAAACGTTGTAGATAATGTATTTATATTATTTTGAAGCCTTATTATCCTTTATATTTATTTTAAACATTTGATGACTGCATATAGTATTTTTATTACATAAAATAGTAGGTATACTTTTATACCTCTCAATTTAATGTTTTTAACCGCATTTTTAAACGCATTAGTAAATTTTTTGTTAACATTATATAGTGAAATATTTACGATAAAAAATTATATTTATAATCTCTGTAATCCCAAATTTGACAAGAAGTAGGCATTTTATTATTCAAAAAATGGGCACGATTAACACATTTGAAGATAATTCTAAAGATACTGATTACAAGCTATGTCTTTGACCATTCAAATGTGATAAAACATCTTACGAATAATGATTGTTTTATAATAATTATTGACCTCAGAATAAGGTACAATCATTTTCAATTATTCACCAAAGGAAATAATTAGTATGGCTGATAAAATGTCAATATTTTTATTGGGTCGCCCATAACATGTTTAAACTATAATGGTTCGGTTAGGCAGGGCTTAAATGATTTTTAAAATCTTACCTGCACCATCTGTAAATTGTATTCTTAGTTCATTGAAAACGAATAAGTATGACTGACAATATTGTTTAGTGTGCACTATTTATGTCAGACCTTAATAGTCCACCTCCACCCTTCGCCACTGCCATATAGTGTATACGGTAGAGCTGAAAGATTACCTTGGTGAACGCGGCCTAAAAATAACAAGATTAAGGTTGTAGTATAACTATATGTATATCTGTTAATGCTTTTATTTTCTATAAGATTATGGTTTCACGGTGACAAAAATAAAATGTAGCCATTACTCGTGTTATTAAAGTAAAATCGCGTGATCATTTTTTTCACAAGTATCGCTCGATTCTGGAATCTTCATTATTTTGAGTCTTTGCTGGATTTTACGACCCGTCCATAAAAATTACTCTACCGTGGCGGCGCTCACTCTACTCTGGCTCCGGAGTCGTTCGCCTGGTTTTACATTATTATCTGTCTGCTCAGGTTACGGGTAAAAAAATGAAAAACGAATTTAGGTTTTTTTTTCTCATTTTTCTCATAATACTCAGATAGGGATAATGGCAAGCAATTTAGGATGGTGATTTGTAATATCCGAGAATAATGTCGCAAAAAAATGCAATTTTATATCATCGCGTTTATCAATAAATATTTTTTTTTAAATATATAATACAATAAATATATATACCCGATTTTTAGAAGATTTTTCAACTTTTCCGTCGGGACCACATCATGACTGAGGCTCGTGTCCCAATTGCACTAGCGAAGAGTAGAGGTAGGCTGTTGTGATCCGCCATAAATATTGCACATTAAACTTTATAAGAAATACGTATTTGTTTATGTTGAGAGATAGCCGTCTAATTGAATAATATAACGGTATAGTTAAATAATATAATTAATAATATAAGAATAAATAAGTACGTGTTGACATCTAGCCGTCGCTGCGTTACGATGCTAGATGCCCCCTCTTACGCCGCACCTGTGTGCGGCGTGATACTAATTAGTTCTCTTCGGTAAATTGTAACGCGCGTATTAAAAATGTAATCTATTGTAATAATTCTGTATAAATAATATTCATGTAGTTGAATAAAAATAAAGTTATTCGTATGTTAAAACTAAGTTGCTTATTTACGATCCTCAAAACAATCCACTATTCCCAACAGTTTATATTGAACTAAGACTGTAATTTACAGATGTTGTTGGTTAGTTTATAAAAATCGATTAAACCATGCCTAAAATTAACCCTAATAGTTTTGGTATACTTTGGGCGATACGACAAAATTGTGGACACTTTTTCATTCATACTTATTTGTTTTCGTTGGATTAAAAATACATATTACACAATAAATCATTGATTTTTTTTTTGAATTCATTAAGCCCTGCCTAAACCAAACTATACTATATACAAAATATTAAATAAAATATCCAAAGTTATATATGATTTAATTGCATAGGTTTAGAAATTTTATAGATAGATGAGTATTTTTTGACTATTATTTATTATGGCTTGGTTTCGCAGGGTTTAATTGATTTTTAAAAACCAACCAACCGTCTGTAAATTGTAGTCTTATTTCAATGAAAACAAATACGTATGACTGATAAAGTTTAGTGTGCACTATTTATGACTGATCTTAACAGCCTACTTCCACCCTTCGCCACTGCCCGATTGACTTGGTCGTATGTTGCCAGACATCGAAGCAATACCTTCAACCGATGGCGTTTTAGTTGCCATGAAGCCAAATCTGGAGCATTCTCGGGGAGTGTCCCCGTTTGTCGGTCATGGGTTTCAAAAAGTTGGCAGTATTTTACGGAGAGCAATAAGCTCGTTTCTCATCGAGGATTGACGATATGGGATCAGAATGTAAATCACGCACACTCTAATGAGTCTAATGTACACCAACCGAGGTCTTGGGATGTTGGTTCTGGGACACTCTTAGCACAACTTTGAAAGGCATCTAACCTAAAGTCCGTTTACCACGCGACACTTGTGTCTAGACACCGAAGTATTCAGACGCCCTATACTGCAGTGGCATTGTCGCCACCGAGTAGCTAATTTGCTCTGACGTCAGACCCAAAGTTACATGTGCATGTTTTTGCACGAGTCACATTTCCTTTTTTCGCGTCATAAATTAGAAATATAAATAATGGAGACATAGAAACTGGCTGCGGTAGTAAAACAGTGTCTCGGGCGGCTCGAATCACCGATGGGACAGTGTCTCCGTCAGATCACGACTATTCATGTGTAAATGCAGCCTCTCGAGACACCAGTGTCTCGTGTGAAACGGCTCTACCACTCATTACGTAATGGTAGACGCCCGAATAACGGGTGGAGGGAAAAGTTAATGGTCAGAATTGGCTAAAATTCCTTGCAAAACTATTTCGTAGTATTTCTGTATAGAATCTGTGAAATGTCCATCAGTTCACAGTGTAAAATGACTGGTGGTTAACGTACCGCAGTTTGGAATAATTGGCATTTTTTAGACGATGCGTGTGCAGTTGATACATTTAAACTGCTACGTGATTTCCTGGAATCATAGTTTCGTTGGTTGCAAATCGACATGGACATTATGTGGTTCCTACTTTTGATTTTACCCAATGGCGATATATCTTGGCTTCACACTACTGATATCATTTTCTACAAATAAAAAAAAATATTTATATCTGTATAAGTACGTACCTACTAGCTTTAGTTCTATCATATATTAGTTGGTAATTAAACTGCGATGTAATTACTTTAATAAAACTGCTGGGTTTCGCAGGCTCACTACTAAATTACGAGGTAAGTAACGTCAGACATCAGTTTACTGTATTGAGTAACATTATAATTTATTCACTAACAAAATTATATTGTTGAAGGCCACGCTTAGTTGTATTTGCGAAACATCTGCTGATAGAAACGTCGATCAAAATCCAATAATTCAACCGTTTAATTTCCGAAGTTATTTTTTTTATTGCAAAGTGTTTTCCATACTACGCTGTTTTTCCTACACACTTCTTGTGTATACCAGTGTTTTTCAAACGCTGTTCCGCAGAAAAGTATTTTTGTGAAAATTTTAATACCTAATAGGTTATTGAACACGATAATAGTTGTATAGGTCACATCTAGATTGATAAACCATTCATGAAGGATGTCAACTCATGAGTACTTAATATTTATAACAAAGGAAAATTGAAGCGGCATGACTTTGAAAGAGACCCATTGATGGCGCGGCCCATTGACTGGACACCGCAAGCGCTATGTAGACAGATTAGGATTTAATTCTATGTTGACTCAGTAATTGTTATCTCTCAGTCTTAGCGATAGCGCCCATAGCATAGGACGTGCGGGGTGCGCGCTCATTTTTGTAATTTGGGCGGTGAATCACGAGTAATACAATAGAGTGTACTCAGCGTATGACGACCATAACGCCACGCGCGCCTTATATTTCAACGCACACAGAATCGAGCTCGGCGTCCTTTGACGTCATAGCACGACAATAAAACGAAAATACCATGCGAAAGGGGCGCAAGGGTCACTAATTTACTCGGCGGCAGGAGCGTCGTCAAACAGGCGCGCGCTTTTTCTGCAAACACATATTTTAATTTATTCTACACCGTGCGCTTACATCGCTTATTGTTATTGCAAATAATAACTTACTATGCTAGCACTTTGACATCATTGTGAAAATCAATTTAGAGCGGACAAATATATTACTAAATTTTATAGCTTTGCAAAGAAACACGAAACGAAATGTGATCGGCGCCACTTTTTACATAGGTGAGAGGTAATGCGCGGCAAGAGGCGTGTGATTTTTTTATTTTGTTTATTAAGGAAAACAAACAGTTACATATTGATTACAGAACTTTAAAATATAATAATAAAAAGTTATTGCAACCAGCAAAGTTTCCATATATACATTATAATATAGTTAAGCCTAACAAGATAGAGAGTACAAATAACATAAATATAAAGAAATTATATAAGAAGATTACATGAGAAAAATGAGGAAGAATAATGAATAATTAAATGATATACAAAAGATAAAAAAGAAATATAAAAAAGTAACATAAAAAATAAAAGAATATATATATGTATAAGTAAATACATTATACGAGGGTGGGTCAATAAGTCCTTAGAAAAGCCGACAGGTGGCGCGACTAGTACTGTAAGCGGTTTGTTTTCATGCAGCGGCACTACCGATTCAGTATGCTGCGAAGTTTCAATCAGATTGGTCGGGTTGTTGTTTTTTATTTTCGTACATTTAAAAAAAAAATTTGCTTTTTTACAAAAATGGAGAAAATTGAGTTTAGAGCTGTTATTAAACATTTTAATATAAAAGGGTTAACAGCAAAGGAAATAAAAAATGAGTTGGATTTAGTTCACGGCATATCTGCTCCTTCACTTGCAACTATTTATAACTGGTTAAATGAATTTAAACGTGGTCGTACATCAACAAAGGATGAACCACGCTCAGGACGTCCTGTAGAGGTGACTACACCAGAAATGATCAATAAAATCCACGATACGGTGTTAAGTGACCGAAGATTAAAGTTGAGTGAGATAATTGAGGTTACAGGGATCTCAAAAGGTAGCGTCATTTCTATTTTACATGACAAATTGGGCATGAAAAAAGTTTCTGCAAGATGGGTGCCGCGTTTGCTCACAGTCGACAATAAACGCAATAGGGTGGTGGCCTCTAAAGCCCTGTTGTCGCTCATGCAACGCAATCCGGATGAATTTTTTCGTCGCGTTGTGACTGTAGATGAAACATGGATACACCACTATACTCCCGAGACGAAAGAACAGTCAAAGCAGTGGATTGCGAAAGGCGAACCATGTCCAAAGAAGGCGAAAACCGTAAAATCAGCTGGTAAGGTTATGGCTACTGTATTTTGGGATGCACGTGGAATTATTTTCGTTGACTATTTGGAAAAAAGAAAAACAATAACAGGGGATTAGTATGCATTTTTATTGGACCAGCTAAAAAACGAAATTGAAGAAAAACGGCCTCATTTAAACAGGAAAAAAATCCTCTTTCATCAGGACAATGCCCGTGTTCACACATGTTTACGATCAATGGCTAAAATTGAAGAATTGAAGTTCGAATTGGTCGACCACCCACCGTATTCGCCAGATTTAGCCCCCAGTGACTTTTTCCTTTTCCCAAACTTAAAAAAATGGCTAAGTGGACAACGTTTTTTTTCAAATGAAGAAGTCATCAATCGGACAAATGCTTATTTTGAGGACCTTCCGAAAACTTATTTTTCTGACGGTTTAAAAAAAATTGGGAAACGTCTAACCAAGTGTATTGAGCTCCAAGGAGATTATGTTGAGAAATAAAAAAAAAATACAAAAATAAAAACTGTTTTAATGCTTTTTTCTAAGGAATTATTGACCCACCCTCGTAATATATCTATTTATACAAAATTTTGGAGATAGCATGTTTAAATGAAACAGGTGAATTATTAAAAGGATCAACGGTGGAGAAATACATATTATAATTTAAACAAGAGTGCCGAATAAAGGAGTTTTGTGCATAATTAGAACCGCTACGACTGATATGGTACAAAGTTTGGTTTCGCGTAAATCTTGATGGACAATGGAAACCCACCCTTTCACTGGTTTGGCGAGTCAACAAAACCATTGATAATTTTAAAAAGAAAATATTAATCAGATATAGAACGTCGACTATGGTTATGTATATACGCTTTTCATGCCGACTGCGCCCGCTCGTCCGCTTTGGTGGGCTTTATGTCTTACTGCCAGTCAGCTTAGTCTGGATCAGCTCTGACCCTTTCGATCATACAGGTCCTCTATTTTGAAACAACGCGTCTTACACTATCGAGATTCATTTCTAGTGTTATGTGTGGTTATCTAGTTGTCAAATGCGATACCTACCTGACTAATTCTTAGTCAAGTTTTGTTTCTATTTATTTTCGTGTACCGTTTGAAGTATTGTCTGTTATTGTTAATTAATCTCTGTGAACTCTGAATAAATGCTAAAACCGGAAGTGATTCTATTTTATAAATAAACCATCCCAAAAACACTGTTATTTCATTGTATCATATTACTGGATAATACGCAACGATGATACGATAAGCGGGTATGCAACAAGTAGATAACGGCCTTTATATATTATATCTGTTTATTATATAATAAAAGAATTTTATGTTATCTTCCAAGTAATAAACATTCTTTGTGGAGGCGTAAACAGAAAACTACTATAATAATAATTGAGATCCTGAAGATTTAACGAGTGTAACTGATATTAAATGTATGATTAACAATACGACTTAGGAACAGTTTTCACATCGTCATATATTATACTTATCGATTTATGTAACCGCTTTGTATAACAAGTTTATAAGCATTTAACCTAGGGCCGTATGTATGAAATTTCCAAATTCTTTATAAGCTATTCAACCGATTTTCCATTTTATAAGTTTTCCATTATATGGACGCCATGACATATTATGACGTCACATCGTGACGTCGCTAAACAACGGTTTACATTTGCACTCATGCATGCAAATGAGCAGTATTTAGCTTATAAAGTATTTGGGAATCTCATGCATACGACCCCTAAACTCGTGTCCAGAAAATTGTACGTATGCAGTTTGTCGTATCACAGTTTGCCGTGAGTTATATTATATAGGAAACAAATAGCCGATTAGCACTGAAATCAAATTCATGTCTAAATAAAACAATTAAAAAATATGTAATAAAAACAACCGAAATACAAGGGAAAACAGAAAAAATAGGTAGGTAAGTAAATTAGAAATACAATAAAAACGCATATATGTATTTATACAGAGTTTTTATTGATTCAAAAGTATGTTAACAAATTTTCTTATTTTTCGGCCATGTCTGCCCCTCAGTTGGAGCATGTTAACACCATGCGGAGTATCCAAGAATCCATGTCATTTTCCAGTCTTCTTGCATCGTTCCAGGTCATACTAGCATCCCGTAGTTCCGCCGAATACACTCTATAGTATAAAGGTAGTATTTAGCGGCCCTGCTGGACTCCGAAATCCGGTTAGTTTGAACGATAGGCAAGCCAGGTTGAGGTTCTCTTCTGGCATCTGCAGCACATGGCCGAGACAGGTCCAACATCGCCTCTTCACTCTCAGCGTGATGTGAGGCTGCTTGGTGCGTTCTCTTATCTCATCGTTACTCATAAAGTCATCCACCGCAAACAACAATTATAAAACCCCAATACATAAATATGATAAACTACCATCGGTAGCCGCCGATAGCAGCTTTATATAAAAAATAGATGCGCAGGTGTATATAATGTTTTTATCTGACTCGTGGTCCTTCAAATGCTTTTTAATTTTCAGAATGTTTAAAATGAGTGCGCAAAATTTAGTGTCCTTCATATATTTCACTATAATGTTGATTTACTTAACCTACCGGTGCAGCTGTAATTGTTAAACCCTTAGCACGTGAACGTATTTAGTTCTATACAGTAAATTGGACTTTAGTAAGTATGTACCTATAATATTATTTGATATTTAAATAACTTGGATGAACTTTAAACTTATGTTGACCTTTTGAAAAGCTTAGTAAACAGGTATTTAAAATTATTACCACCCTGTAGTTTTTCTTATCTGTGTTTTTCCATTTCTATACTATAACTACATGTACTTACAAGATTTTCATTGGGTACCACGCAAGTCAGTGGCGTATATAGCTATTTAAAATGGTGAATTCCAATTATTGTAATTTATATTTTTATATATTGTATAATACGATGTGATGATTGTAGCCATTCAGGAGTATCGCTATGGGAAAGAAGAGGAAGAATAATGACAATAGGATAACCAATTTTTACTTAAACTAATGCTATTTTTTATTATATTCAGTAGTAATTCTAAAGTGGATCCCAGAGTGACGACGAGTTGCTCAAAATTACCAAAATATATAAATTGGCACTTCGGGATTTTTATACTTATGTCGGAATCATATTTTATATAATATGCTGAAGTTATCGGCCTTTACGTGTTAGTGAATAAACAGTGTATTCAGATGGTTTTTATTCACTTTGTGCATTTCTGTGTGTTCATTGTTAACTCTGTCTATAAACTAAAATAACACTTAGTAAGCATCTAAATTTATAAATGGTTTATAAATGAACCTACCACATTGGCGTTAGGTTCGACAGTTTTGCCGCGAAACATGATAATAGTGAGTGAGAGTAATAATTTAAAGTCGATATTAGTAACCGTAATATTAATAGAAGTAACCCTGCCTAATTCCTGCGTACTACAAGAAACCGCGTTAGCGTGTGTTGAAAATTAAATTATTCCAATTTACTTGTGTATGACGAAACACTTTAAATGAATTCTATCATTAAGAGGACGTTCTACAGAATTGGCCTTGAGAATTGAAAATATGATTTTTTAACATGTGGTCCATAATATCTGGTCTACTAGTTAATATAAAAAGGTCGTGTCAAAGTTGTTTGTGTTAATAAATTTGCTCTGTGACTGATCCGACTCATATTTCACATTCATTTCATCAGGGCTGTCGAAGACATAAATCATAATATATATTTATAATTTTAAATTTTTATTTATAATATATATTATTTAAGTTTTGTGCATCTAATGCCGGGTCCACACTGGCAACAAGTTAATTTGCTGGCAACCTCGTTAGATTTTACGATAATTATTGTAAAATTTCTTAAGCAATTATGGTAAGTATCGTAAAATTTAATGAGGTTGCCAGCAACTTGTTGCCAGTGTGGAAATGGCTTAATATCCACTGTGGTTCACGTAGTGGCATGGACCTGGGGTTAGCTAATTCAGGAAGTCAACACCCATGATAGAATTTTTTCCAGTTTTGGTTGCATTATATTCCAAAACTCTTCTGTAAAAATCGTTTCCGAGTTTATAAATGGAAATTTCTCGGTGTACATAGTAAACAAACCTACGAATAAAAAAAGACAAAAAGGAACATACTGATTCATCGCAGTAAAATCTGGTAATCAAATTCGCCATTTTGAAAAGCGACGATTTTGCGTAAACAAATATCACGTGGTCTGTACGTGTGCGGCAAACTTCGAATGTGTTTGTAATTTTGTGCAAAGTGCGAATGTAATGTTTTCAAATAATTGATATGGATTAATTATACCATCGTATTATTTTCTCGAAATCATAAACATACTATAATAGTATTTGAGTATCAACCTATGTTCAATTTGAATTGGGTTATAATAATAATATACCCGTATATATATCAATAGTATGTTTGCTACAAAATCCACCCAAGTTATCAGTACGTACTTGCACAGGTTTGATTAAAAACCATGATGAAATTAACATTTAAAAAATATGAATGCTTAATATTATTTTGACAGCCCTGTTTTCTGATCGGCTTCATGTCGCAGGTGTTCATAAAATAATAATAATTCTCCGCGCGGCAGAAATTATCAGTAATAATAATAATATTTCTTGAAATAAAATCTCCGATGATTAGTGATTTTTGCGAAAAGATCGATTTAAATTGACGTAGTTACGACGCCGAGGTCCTTTTTATACTAAATTATATTTGAACGGCGGGCTCTTCAGCGGGCCCTTAAGTATGTGTCACTCTGTGGTGTTTTTAAGTGACGACTGACGACCAATGTTCGACTCGTTTCTCGGTCAAGTGCGACTAACGCGAGCACGAAAGTGAAATATTACGTCGAGCGGGATTACTATATCCGTCCCGTTCTATCGCGTGTCAAAGTATACGAAAAAAATATACGTATTTTAGTGTTTATCAATGACCACCTATTTGCCGGGTCCTCTACATTTCTTAGTCTTTGACATGTTTCAACTTGCAAGAGACATAGTAGTAGTAGTAGTCTCATAGTCCCTATTGTGAAAACATCACAGTTCTTACAATATTTTTTAAACGGTAAAAGTGTTCGTGCCAAAAAGCAGCGTTTTTTACTTAACATATATATATTTTTTTTTAAATTATTAATAACCATGTCCTTGCTTTTTCGTACAAGGTGGTTGTTAGTAATTTTGAACAATCACAAACACCCAGGCTTTGAGAAAAACACATACATATTGTGTTCTGACCGGGAATCGAACCCAGAACTCTGGGGTGGAAGGCAAGCCTCTTACGCACTGCACCACGAGAGCCGCCACTTTTACATACTTGTAGTATGTAGTTAAAAATTTGGGTTCACATTTCACTGAATCCAAAAACACTGTCTTTTTACTTAACAGGGCAGTATTAAAATAACCGGATAGTTTAAATATAATAAATATAATGAACATTATATGTGTGTTTGTGGGGGGGGGGGGGTAAATTTACCGCATCGGATGACGGCCCGTCACTGACGGGCGACACCAACTCTAGTTACGCCACTGCTCAGATGCGTTGATGATCCGCACATACAATAGAAAAATTAGAAGGCATATTGGTCACAACATGTCCATTTTTTGTATTAAAATATTGTAAAGAACCTTATTCGATTATTGATTAAAAGGCGCACAACATTGTACGTACGTAATCGTAAAACTCAATTAACGAATACCGTAATCGAAATTCGTAAACAATAAAATTATCGTATAACGAAGCGATAAATCAAACTCGTATCCCCTTCGTTACTATTCTCAATACAAGGAGAGCTTTCAACAATAAATCATTAAAAGAATAGCGCGCCACTGAGTAGCTTCTACGTAATATAACTTTGTAGTTTAATGAATGAGCTTTTTCGAGCTTTTGTTTGTTGACATGAAAATTGCTGTCATAAATCCTGCGAAAATCCCAACACACTGTTACCTATGTATTCTAAATCGGGTTTGGTGCTGAAATCACATGAACTCCTTTTGTGGACAATGTAAGAATGTACAATTAGTGTTTATAATTTAACCCATATTATGCTTTCGTGTAAAACGTCTACGTCGGTATCAATGGCAATGACTGCCTGTTGAAAGGAAGTAAATAATTTTGGTTGTGCCAAATATGGTGGCTGTCATTCCTTATTCCTCCACCTACCTCACATCCTTATTTATTATTGTCACACGACCAGGGGCCTTATGTTAGAACTTGCGAGTTGTAGTCGCCCGGTCGACATGACGTCATATGACATCATTGTGACGTACTACCGAAGTGATAATAGCATTCGAGAAAATAACGCTACTAAAATAGTGGCGTTATCCATTGTCCCCATACACAAATAGGTGTTTCAGCATAATAATATATATGGTGAGCCGTGTGCGTTGGAAGGCTTGCCTCGAGCGTGTATTGGCTGACATCACAACTACGTCATGTCGTCGGGTGACTTTATATCACTAGTTAGAACATAGGGCTGCTGGTTCGATCTCCGTTGCACTTAGTCTGTTATGGTTTGCGTGATCATTTGCATATCATCATCATTCATCAACCTCATATCATCATCATCGGCCTGAATCTATCCACTGCTGGATGAAGGCCTCTTTAAGTTGCTTCCACTTATCTCGTTCCTGTGCGTTGCGTTGCGACGTACTTCCGCAGAACTTTATCATTTCATCTCTCCGTCTACCTTGCGGACGTTTTGTACCTCTGGGGTACCACTGGATGACTAAATTTGTCCAACGATTGTCTTTTCTTCGAGCTATGTGTCCAGCCCATCTTCATTTGAGGCTTTTAATGTCAACCTCATATATCATCCATCAAAAGTGTACTGTCCGTTTACCAGTGCGTGAGGAGTTCGTAAAAACTGAATCGGCTCCAGCGTGAGCCAGCCCTTGCAACATAAAGGTCAGTGTCTGGCAATCTGTGTGCAACCCCCCCCCCCCTAGATCACCAACCAGCATCTTCAAATTACAGTTCACTACAATAGCGCCACTTAATTTTATGACAGCAAAAATTGTAAAGAAAGCATGTACCTACAAGTATTGTAGAAAGTACAATTATTCAGGAATGTTAGAATCGTCCTTTACATCGTATAAAAGTTGGAAAGCTCAATATACATACAGTAATATAAGCATAGCTAAAAGAAGGTCATTCAGATAAAGCCACGAATAGTATTCATACAGTCTCAACTCAAGTATATGAGTCCCAAAAAATCATTTCAATTTATTCTACCGCCAGGCCGTACTTCAACTGATGCGGGGCCCAAAAAATGAACCCACTCTCGAGCCTCTTTCGAAACAGGATGTTATAAAGATGAAATATAATTCTCTATCCACTTCACCTTATAATGTGCTCTTTAGATTTACTCACAGTATATCACGTGCAGTGGAGTGTATATTTTTTAAATCTTACCCCAGGATAGATTTCTTTTCGCAACTGTGTACTAAAAATAATATGTGAATTTTATTTTTGTTTTTCTGCTCATAATGCAAACGTTCTAAGGGGTTTTCACTGATAAATGTCCAGTGGACCGAGGAGCGGAATAATCTTAATGCGGGGTCAGTAGCGGCCCTAAAGTCTACTCACGCAATACAATTTATTTTAAGGGTATCACGTGCATGTATTTTTCTAGTTGATACTTCTATCAAAAATAGTCAGCTTAGAAAAATATGCCTAAATAATATGTAGTTATGCTATTAGATTATTTTAATATTGACGTTAATGATTTTGTGGTATTAAACGTTTATATTTTGAATTGGCCTTAATTGGCCGCTATTTATATATTATCGAACGACATTATAATGTTAAACATAATATTATATAATATAATATTTAATAAATACATACATGCGAGAAGTAGATTATGTTAAGTAAGTTTACAGCAGAGACAAATGATTAATAACGCTATAAACTTATGGTATTTAGAAAAGATTATTGCGAGTTACTGCCAAAAATCGCATAAAGCACGAAATACAGTATTTTTTAAATCGAACACAAGATTTAAAAAGGTTAAATTCTTATTATAAAAAATACTTAACTTTCAATTCGGTCAGTAACACACCTATTAACACAAAGTCTTAGAAAAAAAGTTGAACTGATTGGCATTCGAACTCATATCCTTCACTCTCCAGCCCAGTGCTCTTATTCGTTAAGCTACCAGTCCGTCTCTGACTCATGCGAAATATTTTAAACTACGCTATCTGAGAAGTCAATCCTAAGCCCAGTCGCACATCGAACATCGTCTCGAATGGGATATAGTCATAAATTAAGACTGATTGCAACATGTAACTATCTTATATGCGTATAGGCAAGCCAAAATGAATGACGAAGTGCGACATTTCAGGATTATCCTGCGCTGCATATTGGGTGAAAATAGTTGCAATTTCAACAAAATCACATCGATATATTCGACGTGTTGCAGTCGAGACGAGTTTAGATATGCGAGACGACTAATAACACGATGCAATCTATTCTCTAGAAGGTATTCTAATAGATATATTGCTTACTTTATATCAAAACTTACGTATTTTGGACCGTAGTTTAACTCTCAGTTTGAGTACAACAGTACTTTTTTACTGTACCAAGTATATGATTGTTTAATACCATAAATATAAGATGTAATCATTTGATTTATACTTTTTGTAAGTATTAATACTTGGTAGGAACATATTTTCACTACACAAAGCATTAACTTTTAGTATCTACCTAGTACCTACATCAATCGGTAGGCTGGTCTCGTTCCGAAGTGTAAAGAATCGTGAATATTTCATGGCGAAACCCCCGCTACAAACTGTAAGTTCTCTATTATATAAGATCCTCTATTAGTACCCACTAATATATTACTATTATTTGTTTGTTTTGAACAAAAAACTCAAAAGTGCATACTTAATTTATAATTTAATATTTTCATCGTGCAGTATTCATAATGCTACGCACTCTCACTGCAATATTATTTTTTAAATAGATAATTCAATTTTATCGATGTCCTTAAATCTTTTCAAAATTATCATTAATGGGTCTGGGCTTATATTATAATATTATTTGCGCTTTGCAGATGATATTGTTATACTTTTACAATACCGAAAAGACCTCCAAGGTAGAATGCAAGAACTCGCGGATGTCAGTCAAACGGTCGGCCTAAAGATAAACGTCTCAAAGACAAAAGTAACGAGGAACTGTTTTTCGGACCCTGCGATTATCTGTATTAATGGCACCCAACTCGAGCAAGTCAGCAGCTACGTCTATCTCGGACAGCAGGTGTCCATAGACGGAAGCATGCACGATGAAATTGCTCGAAAAACAAAGCTGGGATGGAGTGCTTTCGGACGTCTGAATAGTATCTTCAAGAGTGACCTACCATTGTGTCTTAAGCGTAGGGTGTTCGACCAATGTGTTCTACCCATGCTCACGTATGGCTGCGAGACGTGGACCCTCAACACGAGAGATGTCCAAAGGCTAAGAGTCGCACAGCGAGGCATGGAGAGGTGTATGTTGGGCATCACGCGAAAGGACCGTAAGAGAAACGAATGGGTTAGGAAGCAGACAGAAGTACGCGATGTAATAGACGTTGCCTAACAGCTGAAATGAAGATGGGCGGGGCACATTGCTCGCCGAAAGGACGGCCGCTGGACAAATGCCATCATCCAGTGGTATCCAAGGGGCACGAAACGGCCACAGGGTCGCCCTAAAAGCCGCTGGATTGACGAACTGGTAAAGTTCGGCGGAAATACGTGGCAGCGAACGACACAGGACCGAGAGAGTTGGAAGAAGCTTGGGGAGGCCTTCATCCAGCAGTGGATTGACCCCGGATGATGATGATTATAATAATTATTATTGCTATCGGTTCAATTGAAATTTGGTCGAAAAACAATAAACTTGAATTCAAGTTACAAATGGGTTTTCAAGGTCAAGATCTCCAATTTATTTTACCTTTATTATGTTATGTTAAATAGGTTTTATAAAGCGTCAATCTGAGGTGAAAGATCTTGGCGTATTGTTTGACATAACATTATATTTTCACTCACATGTCACTTCTTCTGTGTATTAAATCAAGGAATTTTAATTAGGTACCTTAATAACTAACCGTTACCCGGCTGACGCCAAATATTTTTAGTAATATCGTCTACTTGAGCTTGCTAACAATTTTCATTAAACCATTTATTTTATTCAACGAATAATTCACAAGATTTTAAGAATGTAACAATCCATATATTGAACATACATAACTTGAATATATAGTCAATAATAACGCGATTTCATAAGCATTTCATGTGGGACCTACTAATTTAAATTGTCTTAATTATATAGGAGACTCGTAGCATAATTGGTTAATGCACAGTTGGCGCGATACCAGTGGTTATACGGGTTCAAATCGAATGATTTTTTCTAGTGGGTATATAGGTATCTGAGGTGTTTTCAAGTTATGTATGTTTATTATAATTTTATTTAATCATTGAAATTTTCTAGAATAATTTTTGTATTTAGATTTTATTTCATCGTTTATTTTATTCTCTAATTTTTTTTATTTTATTCGTATTTTATTATTACAACGTTTTTATTAGGTCGTATTCTTATTTGTCCGGTACAAATCTTGCAATCGATTTTTAACTAACTTCCCGACTAGCTAGACATTTGAAACTTTTAGATTATATCAGAACACGATGCCAATGCATTTTTTAAGCCTTTTAGCCATTTTAAAGTAGAATTAAAATTATTTTCAGTTAATTCTGTTTTGTATGAAAAGTTATTTCGGAAGAAATCCGTAATCCAATCCACTATTATCGGTTGCTAGGGTCCTAACAACTAAATTATTAATATATACGTGCGTTACTATGGACATCAATATGAGTGTCAAAATGACATTTCAGTATTATTTCTATCAAATACAATTTTTTTGATCGTTTAAGCTAGTCAAGTCAAGTTTATATGATTCAACAGAAAATTTAAAATGGTTGTATAAAAAAACTTCTTTTTATCTTGTAATTATTTATTATCTTAATCTACCTCTTGCAATTTTCATTTAAAATGTCTTGTTGTGAACGTCATGAATTAATATTTTTATTTACTTAACGCTGTTTCGATAAATAAATAATTATTAATTCTATGCGGTAGGAGTAGAAAAAGCTATGTTATGTGGGGGAGGTATAGTTCATAAAATTGCCTACGTGGTATAATTAAGCTCGAAAATAGAATTGCTCAATTATAATCGCGATATGGTTTTTTATCAACGTAGGTACCTATATGATTATACAAATGTAAAATTTACTAATTCGGTTGCGTTGATTTAACGCACACGCATTATAGTTAATTTTGCATATTCATTTCGTTAAAATAATCAGATTTACTTATCTCATTTTTACTTTCGCACACAGATATTATAAACGAGGGTTAAAATATGGTTTAGTTAGTTAATAAATTACAACCCTGGCCACAGTTATCTGTAAATGATTACCGGAAATGACTCGTTATACATAATTCGTGTTATTACACACATTTCTAACACAATAATAATATAACTCTAGTGTATGGTCAGATCCGTTTAGTTTGCGCCGACGTTTCTCTAGTACTTATAGTAGGGGAGTTCTCGTCTCTCTTTTCATTTCTTGTATTTCTAGCGAACCTTTGTTGATATCTTTTCTTAATGCTTCTCAAACTTACATAATCTTGATATTTATTTATTTATTTAGGTAGAAAGAAGAGTATGATGCCATTACAGAGATTGGCCATTGCGCTATAATATATAATACATACATAATTGAAAACACTTTGAGAAAATATATTAGGTATAACCAATAGAAACAATCTTTTTTGAAAAAAGTAAGACATCGAACCTGCATCTCTCGGGTTTCGCGCCCATGCACATAGACCACTATGCTTTAGGCGCCATAGTCAATTGCGACAAATTTTAACTAATAGCTCTTAATACTCTCTGAATCGCTTTCCAAATTCAATTATTATTGGCGATCGGCTTTTGTATTTTAAATAAAAGTAGGTATTACTTTAATTACTAACCCACGTCATGGATCACTCCAAGTTTGTATTGGTGCCCACGATGGCCGCGTGGCTTAAGCGCCGGTCTATAGTATCAAGGGGCCCAGGCTCGAATCCTAGGTCTGGAAAGTGCACATATTGTTTTTAAATTTGTGTATGAGTCAGAGTATGGACCTAATAGGTTGAGCAAGTGGCTGACATCCATTTCTCGTAAAAATAAAATCTGTTAATACAAATCTCCACTCTGTGGAAGCCCATATGATACTATTAGGAATTGTCAAAAGAAAATAGCATAGTGGTATATTACGTGCATGGGCGCGAAGAACTTATTTAATAATACAAAAAATACACAGAATATCCTTAATTTTACCTCGCGGACCCCTGGAGGTCCGCTTAATATAATTTGGGGAACACTGCTGTAAAGCATCACACTGCCCTTAACATTTGCGATATGTGGAGGAGCCCGCTTCAGGATATGGGGCCCATAAGTAACAGCAATGATCTATCTGGTAGGGTTTTTTTTGTAAACATTTCAACTTTCATAATTCCATTATTCATAATTTGTATATTATATTTTTTATATTGATCCTTGACTTAATACGCAAGGTTATAAAGTTTTTACCTGCTTTATTGTATTAATTTGTTATATAAGTTAATTGTATTCGTTATCAGTGTGTATTTGTCTTTTGGTGTTTGCGCATAGTGCCCGAAGATGTCGAAAGGCGAAACCCGGGTCGCAAAAAACGGTTCAAATGGAATAAGTAAGTAAATTTTTTTAATCCATTAGAATTTTAATTCAAATTCCATGAAGTAGGTAGGTACCCACGGACGATAGTATTAATATTTATTTACGTTGAAGAATGACAATGAGAGGTGGTATGTCAGTTTTGATACTGAATAGTAGACCATAGTCTACTTGAAGTTAGACACGCCTGCTATAAAATTATCTATTTATTTATTATATCCCAAAAATTTGATTGACAGCTTGGACACCATTTGCGATATAAAAGTATGTTTGTTTGGCTTTGGAATCCTTATCCTTTTTTTGAAAGGAAGAAGAGTAAACTGGCCTTTTGCACATTTTCTTTATATTTCTTATTTTTATTTATCGTTCAAGTAAGTAGTTCAATCTTTTAGCAATGAAAGGTGCATTATTTACCAGCTCTGATTGAAAATTGGTAAAAAAAAAAGATTTATAAGTGAAAGTAATTCGGAAGCCTTTAAGACGGTAACCAGCGTCGATAGTCTTTGGCGCATATGACGCAGTTGTTTCGTCAGAAGATTCAAAAGAGGCATCGAAACAGTGCCATACAATTGTTATTAAATTTTATTAAAATCTTTAAAAAATGTGCGTATTTCTTACAAATTGAGTAAGTATATATGTTACACCGAATGTGGGAAATTGACTATTACATGAAATGGGCAAAATTTTGGCTAATTCGTGTAATAGTCAAGCCTGTTGCCTTATTCATGAATTAGGTAATTTTTCTGCTGAGTACATGAATTCGCCACGGTATGGAATTCTTGAACTGTCAACATGAAAAAGTAAATTTAATACGGATGGTTTTATTAGTTATAATTGGACATAATATAATATTATTATTATTAGGTTAGGTTAGGTTAGGTTTTGTAATTCTGAATTAAATTATTCAACTGAATGTCCATTTTGAGGTTAGCTATCAAGTGTCAACAAACTATCACAAACATTCAATCGACCATTGCACAATTGATACCCAAGCACGAATCAAATCGCGAAAATACTTTTCAATATAATTCTTCCGTTATCATATTAAAGTTCTAGATTTTTTTTGCGCATAGTAAATGGATATGAACGTCATTTTAGTTATTGATTGGTATATTTTTATATTATAATTATAATCAATGACATTTGACACATTTGTTTAGTTGCAAAAAA
Source organism: Rhyacophila brunnea (assembly GCF_057557595.1). Classification (NCBI taxonomy): domain Eukaryota; kingdom Metazoa; phylum Arthropoda; class Insecta; order Trichoptera; family Rhyacophilidae; genus Rhyacophila; species Rhyacophila brunnea. The sequence continues at coordinate 6,913,306 of NW_028232816.1, read as the reverse complement.
CACCACGGAGCGCGATCATCTATTTTGACAATAGATAATAAAAATGTACATTTTGACCAATCCATGAGCATTTGATACATTTAGTTTAGTTGCAAAAAATACCACCGTAGCGCTACTATCTAATTTGTCCAAGACATGAAGTAGGCAGAAAAATTACTGCCGATTTCACGCACTCTCCAGATATTTTGTCTAATTCATGAATAAGGCAATGGGCTTGCATTTTTCATGATTTAGGCAAAATTTTGCCCATTTCATGTAATATTCAATTTCGCACATTCGGCGTAACATATACATATATTACGCAATGCATAACCAAATTCATGCAGTTAACATCAAAGAAACCTATAACGATTCGTACCTTCTTGCAAAAAAAATAATACTAATATTAATATTATGATAAACGCAATTTGATAAGCATTTCTTGTAGGATCTGCTAGTTTAAATTATCGTAATTAAGTAGGAGGCCTGTAGCTTACCAGTGGATACCTATACGGGTTATAATCCCATCAGGCGTCGTATTTTCTTCAAATGTGATTTTTTCTAGTAGGTATATATTATAAGGGATGTAGTCGTTACTTGCTTTGTTCCAACTATACCCGTTATTCGTTTGATATCAGATAGGTTGCTCTTGTGTTTGACGTGTTCGTGCAGAGTTGAATAGTACACGACTTGGTGTTTTATATCGTTTATATTATGGCACACATTAACTTGTTGGCTATTCCACGGCACATAACATCGTGTTAAATTATATTATATCGCTAAGGTTTAATATGAATCTTTTAACTTAATAATTCAGCGAAGGAGTGGAGCGTCCTTATTTCCTCTACACAGAAACGAGGTCTCTAGACAACTGTCAGATTCTTATTTCCGTTTCGACGCTGTCTATGCCCCAAACATAAGTATAGACAATGGCGTGGCAGTTGTAGAGTTGGGTAAAACCTCTACAACATCTGAGGTGTTTTCAAGTTATGTATGTTTAATATATGGAATGTTACATTTTCAAATCTTGTGAATTATTCGTTGAATAAAAGAAATGGTTCGTAGAATATTTTTCTTATCCCAATCGTGTTACATATAAAAAATACGTTAGTAATTAATGTCTGTGACAAAATTCTCTCCTATTTTACTTCTAAGTTGACCTGGAGTCATATGTACCCAATCTTTGGTCCCTAATTGAGTTGGAACTTACGAAAACCAATTCTTTTTGAAACCGGTTGAATAAATCTGTCGCACGTATTCGATAAGCCCGGGGGTAGTTACTAAGCCGTACAAACTACGTAAGAAAACGTACATACTAGGTACATAATAAATTATTCACAAACTACCTGATTGATTATAATTAATAATAATTTACCTCGGTGCTAACGTGGTATATAATATATTTGTCAGTGGCGAAGGGTGACTTTTGCAAGGTGGTAAGCTATGGAGAGAGCACACTTGTCAGGTAAATACTTACGGGAAATAAGAAGATAATCCGATATTACTACTGATGAATGACAACGACACACTGAATCGATGAAATTTCAATAGTTCACTGACGATATAAATTGAACGGTGTGTTTAAATTATGTATTTGCCTAATTCATTCACGCAACATACGCTCTTAATAAAATTATATTATCTTTGAAAAAACCCGTCATTATGTACCTATCTGTTCCACAATAATTTACAGTTTTACCAGTAGAACTAAATATTTCAAAATACTTATAATATATTTAAAACACTGATGAATGACTTATGTACAATATCCCATAATTTATCCACATACGGAATACATAATACGCTGAATTTAGATCACAAATCAAACTAACGTTCATCAATATCTCAACATTCAACTGGCATAGCTGATTGAATAAATTACGCTAGTCTATGGCTGAATTAACTAAGTTAACGTGATAATGCAAAATCAATTTTCTATAAGTACCTGTGACGTCACATCTCTTCAGGCAAGTCTACAAATTTCGTCTGGATTTATAAGCGCTTCAGAGTCAGCTTATACTCTTTATGTAAATGTTTATTGTCGATGGTTGCCGCTTTAAGCAAATAATAAATAAATAAGTTTAAAAAAATAATTTCTATTGGGTTCAATCAGATATAATTATAAACTTTTCTTAAAAATAAAAAAATAATTGTATCTCGTGATTTTTATTTATAAGTCTTATAAGTATTATTTTTAAGAACAGTTTATAATTATATCTGATTGAACCCAATAGATTTTTTTTTTAAATCATCTTATTTATTTATTATTTGCTTAAAGCGGCAACCATCGACATTAAACATTTGCATAAAGAGTATAAAGCTGACTCTGATGCGCTTATAAATCCAGACCAAATTTGTAGACTTACCTGAAAAGATGTGACGTCACAGCTATAGAAAATTGATTTTGCATTATCGCGTTCAGATTTCAGCCATTCAATTGAAAGCTGATGGCGCTTGTGGGCAATTATTTGTCATTCAAAACGTACCTAAATAAACGGTATTCTAAATGCTGACGATAGACGACTCTCAATATTTTTAGATCTTGCACATTTTATTTATTTATTTTAATAAAAATGAAATACTTTAATATGTAGTTTTCTTAGAAAGTAGGCTTCAAATAATAGTATGGAACTTCGCCACTGCTAGGTACTTAATATATTATTCACAAAATACCTGATTGATTATAATTAATATGAATTTACTTCGATGCTAACGTGGTATATACCTACATTTGTACCTGTTCCATGACGTAAAGAAAAAAGCTTTACGTCAAAAGCGGTATTTTGAGTCAATAATATAATAATATGATTGCTGTAATCTTAACATATATATATTATTATTATTGTATCTACTAGAGAAGTAATATAAATGTCAATCTATGGGAGTGTGATTAACTCAATTTCCACCAGCCATTCCTTAAATGAGTTAATGTCATGATTCAGTTCAGTGGGCATGTCGCTTAGTTTGTGTTTGGCAGTTCGTTAAGGAAGGCTCTTTCGGTTATTTATTTAATATGGAATAAAGGAAATTCCTACAGTAAATTTTTTTTAAAGGAAAACGCCTATGCAAAATAAAGAAAATTTTGACATAATTCACTGCAAGTTTTGTTTTTCATAGTTCTACAATCCGTTGAAAATCTCGGTTTAATAACGAGAAACGAATGTTAGCAATTTTCTTAACTTTTTATGACTGTTATCTGGCCGTGAAAAATATCACCTGAATTTTCCAGACCCGCCCGCGACTTAACACGCGACTGATTTTAAATTCAAAACCTAGTAGGACGTTGAAGAATATGTTTTCATAAATCATATTGCGATACTATTTAATAGCAAAAAGCGCTTGCATGTAGAAATGTTGGGCTTCGTCTTGCGTAGGTACTTCGGATGTTAAGGGGCCCGTAAACGAGCATCAAAAATTGCAGATTGCCGATACAATTGTCAAAAAATGATGCAACTATTGCCCAGTTGCTGGGCAATGTATGACCCGTCATCAGTGTTGGGCAAGTGAGGCTGATGTATTTTGTGCGTACACGTGACAACAGCGGCCGGCAATGTTTCTGCACCATATCTCGTCCTAAATAATTACATAAACAAATCTAAAATACAATAAGTTTTTTGATCGGGTCCTATTTAAACAATAAGTAATACAAACCAGAAATTAGTTATTGATAATTATTTATTTTAAAACTTTACAAGAATGACAAAAAATGATTTTTAATAGGAGTTTGTTAAATACAACTAGTGCGAAGAAAAAGAAAGTATGTAGATACAGTTATGAAGAAAGCAACACTGATTACTATTATAAGCTCAGTCACTCTTCGATTTTTGCCAACTGGACATCCATACAGGAGTTAAATGTAAATTTATTCAGGGTGTTCAACTCTTCGATTGCTCACATTGTTCCAGATCCAGACGTTTGTGCAGCTTTTGATCATTATATAGTTTAGCTTCCATGTTCCATAGTTCAAGACGTAAATAAACCTCGTTAATAAGCTTCAATACCCTGTGGTTTGTTCATTTATTCATTGTACGTAGTGTGAATTGACGATTAGTAATACGAGCACCATAGTAATATGAATAACGAAACGGCGAAAAATTATAACAATGTATTATCGAATCGGCTGTCACTACATACAATGCTTTTATTGTTGCTAAGGGTGAGGTCAAACAAAGACGTATACATGGAACAAAGCGAGAATGAAATATATTTATCCAGCAATTATTGCCGTGTTTTCGATTGCGTTCGATATTTGTCCAACCATGTTGCCAGAGAGCATGGGCAATAGATGTAAAGTTTCGGCAACGTAGACTACTATTGTCGTGTTTTGGGGAACTATTAACGGCGACACAATTGCCGTAAAAAGTGGCTCGTTTACGGGCCCCTTTACGGTACTAAAAAAATCTCTATAACTCCTTAGTTAGAAGCAGACTTGAGAGTGGGTCCATAGTTTGCCCCCCGCATCAGTTAAAGTATGGCCTTATGGTGGAGAGAGTCCAAAAGAAATTTTTAAGACTCCTTTACTTTCGGGTGTATGGATATTATTCGTGGCTCTATCCGACTGACTTTCTCTTAGGTATGCTTACATACTGTAGCTTAAAATTTAGAAAGGACCTTTATTTAGCTACATATTTTTTCCGACTTATACGTAGTGTAAATGTGAACTCTGCCATTCTTAGTGGCGTTGGCTTGTGTGTCTCTGAGATAATGACCTTAGGAATCGAGGACATCCGTTGTTTGTTCTCCCATGGTGCAGAACTAACCGGCCATTAGTGATACCAATTGGGAGGGCAATAACCATTTTTAATGAAATCGCTTCGGCTACCGATATATTCCATTTACGTGAGAGTGAATTTAGGTGGAAGTTGTTTTATAAGTTTTTAAGACAGACTCTATCAATAGTTCACTCTGTGTGCATCCGTATACTTTTATTTTTGTTATTTATATTATTTCTTTTCTTATTTTATTACTTATTGTATCATTAACTCACATTTCTCTGTATTTAAAAAAAATGTTAATTTTTATTTTATGTTATCTTGTGAACGCTTTGAATTTATAATTTGTTATGTTCATTATAATGTAAAATAATTAAATTTGATTTGATAAAAGCGCAGCCAGTCTAAAATTTTAATATATCTCTTAGTTTATTCTAATGTTACATAATAATATACCTATAAGTAATTCAACCTGATGAAAACACAATTATTGTTTCTTTCTTTTTCGTTTATCAAACCGCTTTTGTATAAAAAATATTATTGTTTCGAAACAATTCGTTAAATAACATAACCCGACTCGCGCAATGTTTCCAAGAGATAAAAGTAAGGGAGAATTAAAAATTCATTCAAGTCAAAATTAAGGACTACCCTTAGCTTGTTTCGCATTATCCGTTTTGAAACTTTTCCCAAACAACAATGAGATAAAAGCCTTACCTTACTAAAAAGGGGCCGTACAAGATTTTGAAAATTTTCTTTATCCTGAATGTTTGTTTGCTCCCGTTACATATTTAATCAGCGCTGACTTATGGCAACACCAAAAATGAATAACTGCTCATATCATCGCACGCTTGTCATATTTACAAAGAGCTTACAATGTATTACGTATTTCCTACGTAGCTTAGTACTGACATACAAAACGTATTAATATACTTATGTATGTTTGGCGTATAGTATTTATTATTTACATCAGTGATGCGAATGGGTTGCTCCGAGGGCTACTTGAGGCCCTCTGGGTATTTTCGATGGAACTCTAAGCTTTTCAAGAATTTTCCAATTTATCGCCCATTGACTTCTACGATTTTTACTACGATCATGACTTGAATGGAGTTGCTACAGTACATAATTTACTACGGTTATTAAAAACAAAAATATTGTAGGTTATAGAATGTTATAGTACTTATAACTTAGAAACACTTTGGGCCCATGTTGGTCGACAGTTATAGTATATTTTAGTTTTAATTATTAAAATATAAACATTTCCGGTTTAGTATTTATTCAGAGGTCACAGAGATTAATGAACAATAACAGAGACTACTTGAAACGGTACACGAAAATAGATTAACAAGATAAGATGACTCGCTCGGCCAAATAACCAGATGAACTTTCCAAATAATTAGTACAGCTCAGGAAGGTATCGCATTTGACAACTAGATACCACACTTATCACTAGAAACGAATCTCGATAGTGTAAGGTGCTTAGTCTCAAAATAGAGGACCTTTATGATCAAAAGGGTCAGAGCTTATCAAACTAAACTGACTGGCTGTAAGACTGAGAGAGATATCAATTACGGAGTCAACATAGAGTTAAGTCGTAATCCGTCTACATAGTGCTTGCGGCGTCCAGTCAATGAGCAACGCTATCTATGGGTCTCTTGTCGAAGTCATGCCGCTATAAGGTATTATTTTCAAAGCGTTGGTGCGGAGCAGTGGAGCAATGGAGTTACACCCGGATTCGGAGCAACACAAATTTGTAGTGCTCCACTGCTCCGGATCTTTTTTTTATTATTAAATTTTCGTCCTGAAATCCAATGAAAATATTATATTTGACACAACACTGGAATTATTTGTAGTACGGTAACACTGCCGATTGATAAATAACCCCACTTTTTTGACAGAAGAGGCAGATAACGAATGAAGATTTGCTGTAAACAAGTTTGTTTAATAGAATTAATAATTAATAGGGCAAATAATAAACCTTATTTCAAAACTACATATTTTTTATTTTTGTTACATTTGTATAAGTACTTACATATTAAAACATTTTTCCCGGAACGGAGCAGACCCTCGTGCGGAGCATTTCAAAAATGATCCGCCCAAACCCTGCCATATTTTTTGTCTGGGTCTGAGTTTCGATATTACTGCGACAAGTCGTCCGCGTCCTAACTTTTTGAGCCATCTTAACCAACGTTATGTCAAATAGAATCCTTCAAAACTCTTCTGTGATATTAATAATCATTATTAAACATTTTTTCTATTCAATGAATAATTCACATGGTACCTACAATGTAGCATTATAATTAGAAAGAAATCTTTAAACATGCAATGCCAGGCCAGCTACCTGTACAATACCTAAAATGTCGACGGAATTAACCAATTACTATATGGGTCTGAGGTCTTCTATGAACGAAAAATTATTTGGGATCGTCTGTTATTAACGACCTCCACAGTTTAAAAAAAATAGGTTTATAGTTCACACTTAAACATGAAGTACGTAATAATAATTTATTACTTTATTTATAAGGCTTTTAAACAATAAAGTAATTCAGTGATGGGTATCAGTAACGTTAATTTATTTTTACGCGATAATTGTCATTATATTTTATTATAGTACGATTCTTGCTCATTTCAAGAATAGTAGGTATATAGCAGTGATCGCCAAACGGTCGTTCGCGAGCTACCGGTAGCTCGCGGTGGCATTTTTGGTAGCTCGCGTAGGATGTTTTATCATATTTATAAATTTGACTCCCAAATTTTATTATTGGACTCCGAAATGAAATAAAGGCATTGTGTTGTTCTTCCTACTAATTTGAATCAACGTTTTCCACTATGAAGGTGGTTAAAAGTAAAAACAGACTCATAGATGTACCTACATCTTGATAGTTGCATTCGTTCGTATTGAAAGTGAATACCATCCTTTTCACTATTTTTTTAACTCTTACTCACACTTATTTCAAGATATTTTTCAATTATTAATTTGTTTATAAATAAATAATTAAAGTACGCATTTTATGTTTTTTTGGAAGTCCGATATCCTAATTTATTTTAAGTTATATTATAATATTAAACGCCCACGGTGGCCGCGCCGCTTAAGCGTTGGACTATCACGCCGTGGGTCTCAGGCTCGAATCCCGGGTCTGGCAAGTACACATATTGTTTTTCAAGTTCTGTGTGAGTCAGGGTATGGAACTAATAGGTTGAGCAAGTGGCTGACACCCATTTCTCGTAAAAAACAAAATCTGTTAATACAAACCTCTACTTTGTGGAAGCCCATATGATCCTATTAGAATTGGACAGGGTCGGAAAAAATAATATCATGTATGGTACGATAAAGGACGATGATAAAAAAATATAAAGAAGGAATATGTATAAGTAGCTCACTAGACGATTTCAATTTCTGAAAGTAGCTCACATCCGTATTTAGTTTGAAGACCACTGGTATATAGCATTAAGAATTACCATATTATTGGCATTATTGATAAATGGAAACAACGAAAGTCGATTACAAGATTACGCAAATGCCTTTTTGAAAAAAGTTAAAGTATCACGCAAGAAAAATAAACTAAGTGGCATTTTAACGGGCACATAAAGCGATATCTAGGTGCTTACCTTGAGAAACCATCAAAACTTTTATAATACTTGGTGGGTACGCAATTTATTACGCATGGTTGAATTCATTTACAGTTTTTCCGAATGCTTTACGGTGGGTCGTAGGTGTGCAACCGGTGGTTGGGGAGTTATTTTCAGTCAATCCTAAATCGACTAACCGAAAGGGTCGTGTCACTAGATCTATATAGTAAATAAAATAGCAATTTAATGTCCACCTTGTCAATTGTCCATTTTGATTGTTGTTCTTTGCCTTTTCTATTTTTTTCGTGCTGATTATCTAGCGAATTTTTCATCACAGTAAAGTATTTCCTAAACAATTTTGATGTTTTTGGTATTATTATATTTTTTCCTTCGGCTCTCATATTTGAATCTTGGCTACCCCACGTAGAGGTGTCTCAGTACATTTTTGCAAGAAATGAATGTTAGTCACTCGGTCAACCTATAAGATAATGATTTAAATTTGCCTGACCTGGGATTCAAATCCGAGACTCACCAGCTATCTCCAATAGTTGGTAAATTTGTAATACCGCGAAAATTTAGGTTGGTAGATATGACGATCGAATTTGGGTATGTTCGTGCTGGCGGATACAAAACCCAGAAATTTTGTATTGACACGTCGAACATACCAACATAACTTACAGCTTTATTAGTCATTTCATTGCGACTGCAGCACAACATGTAATTGCAGTAAAACAAAATTATGTTACTACTATTAGCTGCTACTAGTCACTTGATGTTTGACAGCTCGCGGGGAACTATAAATTACGACGGCACGGCGGCCGTGACGTAATCATATTATTTCAAAACGTCAGTGCTTGCATCTCAATTCTCAATATGTAAAATTAACGTACTCTGTCTCGCTCTATAAGTTAACACAGCCAAAAGAGGAGCTGTTAAATGATAGCACTTTCAGTTCTCATCATATTTACGATACCTAATAATTATATCACATTGAGATGATCGTAAAAGGGCAGCCACATAGTGGAAGATTTTTGTTTTAGGAGAAATAACTAATGCCACATTTTTAACCTATAAGATCTATACACCGACTCCAGACACTCATTGAAAAATAAGTCGTGAATATTGTCAGACGCGGGACATGAACCTGTACCCACGACTTTGTAAGCGGACACGTTACCGCTCGGCCATCGTATAATCCATGACGTAGATAATAAAAATGTATCATAATTGATGAAATTTACATACGAAACCGATGAATTTTCAAATTCTCACTAATGGTATAATGAATTTATGTTTTACAAATTACTTATTAAATACCTCTTACCTATCATCGGTTTACCATTGATAAATGGTGGTAAGTAATTTTATTGATTGTTTTTTTTCAGAATGAAGCACTAAATCCGTTGACTATGTCATGGCCCCCATAAGGGGGGGCTGACAGGGCTCTAGCCTAGGGGCCAGGGTTCAGGGGGCCCGGCGTGGCGGGTCGACCACATAATTGAGATAAACACACATCTTAAATATGCCCTAATAGTAAAAAAGTCTCCTGCGGCGCTATTTCACTTCGAAACTATTGCCATTTTAAAATATAAGTATGGTTGTGCGATGCAATTTTTTGTTATTATGTGTTGACACTCGATAACTCCATAATTAGATGTGTTAAAAATCGCTAAAAATACACTGAATTTTTATTGACCTCGAAAACACCATTTAGAAAACGCCACTGTAGAGCGTCAGACTGCCTTTAACCTTCGTGATAGGTAGGGGGGCCCGCTTCAGGATGTGGGGCCTAACAACTACGTAGTTGTAATAGTTTGATAATTTTCGGTTAAATTGACTGTGTCATCCTAGCAGAGCAAGGTAATTGGCTCCTCTATTATAATATTATAACACTGTATTTTTTTTTCAGATATAATAAAATACCTGTTCAAACGTCTACCTACTGTATAATAGTGTTATATTATAATATACTCACATATGTACGAATAAAAATAATTAATGTACTATGTATGACGAAATTCGTAATTTGTTGCAGAGATCTGCTATACCTACCGGCAGTGTCAAAGTCGTACAAGTTAAATAGGAATTGACAGCAATAAAAAAATCTAAATTAATAATTGATGTTAAAGTCTTCTAAAATGGTTGGACAGCCGTGCATTTTGCTGCTAACAAAAAACTTTTTAAATATTGCCATCTCGAGTCGTAAAAAGAAGCTTTTTGAACTTATGAAAATCTTCGCAAAATTATTTATTACGAAATCAGCGATTTCGAATTAACTTATGGACGCAATCTAACGTTGCTCTTTGTAGGTATGTATACACTGAGCTTATTATGTCATAGCTGCTTCTTAGTTGAGATCCGTGGAACTACAAATCCCCCCCGTATTCTACCTTCCCAATATATACTACTACTACTTCACCATATCACACTACCAGTATCGGACCACATGGCATGCACTAAGTCGCGCCACTGCCCTCGGTCCAGCGCCACGTCCTGCGCCTCCTGACATGCCATACCTCCGCATCTATTTTATACACAATACTTTATAGGCCGCTATCGAGGGTAGCTTTTCATATGTTTGTATTCAAGTATTACATTTTTTACAATAAGTTAGTTGTAATTTTTACAATAAGTGCTATGCTTTACCGACAGCTCTCTTGGCTATGCTAAATTATAGAGCGAGATTGACAGTTTTGACTGTTTAGACTGCTAACCTACTGTTACAATTATAATACCTCAATACATATGATAAAATACCCTCGATAACCGCCAATAGCGGTCGATAGCAGTCCCGATAGCAGTTTTGCGTATAGTATAGATGCGCTGCAGCTCGTAGATCGACATTGTAGCAACACATTATATAACATAAAAATGATTTTAATTGTCATGGTACCTATATAAAGAATGTTATATTTTTAAATCTTGTAGGTACATAAATTATTCGTTAAATAAAAAAAATCTATAAACTACGATGGTTGAGCGGTTACCACGATGGCTTAATATAATGTCATTTGTCGAGACTCTTACTTGGCGAAACTCATTTGTGGTTTTTCAATGTGTGTTTGGGCCTAGAAAACAGAACAGATAATAAATAGGATTATATTCAATACGCTACATTTCGATGCAGGGTTTGAATTTGTGAGTGTCCTACGAAAATGAAACACGCATTATGCAGTGCAATAGTGAGTCTAATACACCAATATTAAAGGGGCGTCAATGCATAAACCGAGAGCAGTTGTCTGTATTCGACGTATGACGTATTTTTGGCACGTGTTTAAGTTTATCCCGGATTCTTCCTCACTCGAGATCGATTACCTGCTTCTCCTTACCTGTTAGGTATTTCAGTTCCCATTATTTCTTACTGGCCTAGAGTATGGTTGCAATATGTTAGGTAAGTGGCTAACATTCGTTTCTCGTAAAAAAAAAACAAAAATCCGTAAATACAACTTCCACTCTGTGGAGGTCCATAGTGTGATCTTTTTAAGAACGACACGGTAAAAAGGAAGAAAAGAAGAAATATATATATAAATTAGATTTATTATATCCATATTGTCATATTATTGACATTTTATTTTTTTAAAAACACTTTAACATTGCTTTTCTTTGGTATAAAATAGCGTACACACTATAATTCGAGTACTTTTCGTAATGTAGGTAATAACAATAACAATAAGCTTGACGATTTGCTTGAAGAAAAGAACTCATTTTGAAGCAGATAAGCAAATGAAATTAATATTCTCAGCTTTCACAGGAATAGGCACAATCTTATACACTTATTATTAAGCATTTTACCTATCTGATAATTCTAGGTGGTTACATTGCCTACATTAAATAATGTCTACAGTCATCAGCTTCAAACGTCCCAAAATCTCCCAAATACACACAGATCGACAAAATAGTTATGCATAGGTCACACGGTTACATGTAAATTTCACCGTAGCACAGTTCGCCATGAGCTTTCTCAACCGAAAGAGATTACCGTATGTTATATTACGGTCATCTCTATAGCACCGAGATCAAAAAAAATACGCGTTGTTCGTGGAGCATTTTCATAGCCGATTTTGGCAAAATACATGAATTCAATGAATGAAAACCTAACCTATTTTCAAAATTCGTTTGCCGCTAGCTACATGTAAACCGACAAGAACCTTGTTTTAATATTAATACTATCGACTGAAGGTACTTGATGGAATTTGAATTAAAATTCTAATGGATGTAAATTTTGTACTATTCCATTTACGCCAAACCAAAACTACTCTACCAAATGTAAACACACACTGTGTACACGGCGCCTGAAGATGTTGAAAGGCGTAATCCGGGTCGCAAAAAACGACTTAAATGGAATAGTACACAACTTTAATTCATTAGAACCTTGTTTTATTTAGACATGAATTTTATCTCAGCACTATACGACCCAAAGAGGTTGGACGGTCTTTAATATACTTACGAACATATACCTATTTCCGGTACAAAATTTCACGGTGAAGTGTGATGCGGCGAACTGCATTGGTACGTACAAATTTTCTGACACGACCTCACACAGGGCTGAGAAGAATAGAGTCAGTCGATAAGGAGAGGTCTTCGTCCAGTCTGAGTTTATATTTACTTTAAGATACTTAGAATAGCACAGTGTGGCTTGGAAATGTGCATGCTGGGCGTATTACACAAGGTCAAATAAGGGAAACAAATTATTATATTGTTATTTATTTTAATTTATTTTATATAGGTAATTATTGAATGGCAGATTATTTATCTATAAAGTAGTGCATTTTATTACGCTAATGAAGTATATTATCAATATGATTATAATACATATTATAAATTAAACTAATAAAACGATAAATATTGTCGTTTACTGCGTATTTAAAAATAATCGAATTGAATGAATACTTGCCTTGACGATAAAATTCTTGTATGTATAATAGGTAAAATTATATGATTTTTACCATCGCTAATTTGATTCAGGGTTTCATAATCTATGGGTCGTGTAACATAATTGTGTCGATTGCTGTAGCGAGGGGTGGACGTAGGCTGTTAAGATTCGACATAAATAGTGCACTCAAAACATTGTCAGTCATACTTATTTGTTTTCATTGAACTCAGACTACAATGGCGTGTAGATAGTGTTTGTTAGTTTTTAAAATTCATTTATACCCATACTGTATTGATACAATTTTGCCTTTAAATATAATAAGTAGGTACATCAATCATCAACGTCATGGTTGTTCTACATTGCGCTAAGTGAGATATTTGAGAAATCACGAGCTGTCAATTGCTTTTGGTACGCGGCGTTTATAAATTAATACAAAAATAAATTGTTTATTGTCATTTTTTCATCAGACGTGCTTTGATTTTTGGCATTAAGCACAAACACTTATTACTCTGAAGTCAAAAGGCTGTCTCGCGGAAAAGTCTGTTGGAGACAGGGCCGAATTCACACTTGAAGGGACCTTGGGTTAAATATGTATCGGGGGCTCCAAAAACCTACTAAAACGTAAGTAATCAATGAAGAAAAAAATATTTTTTTAAATATTATTCTTCTTGGTATGTTGTTAGTTATCATATCATCGAAATATATTATTTTTAACATTTTTTAGGGCTATGCAAAGCTATTCTATTTTCTGAAGCGTTTTCCAAATTGAGCTACTATTGGCGATCGGCTTTTGTATTTTTAAATCAAAATAGGTATTTGATACTTTAATTACTAACCGACGTCACGGATCACTTCAATATTTTTTGTTGTAACTTGTACTTGCTAATAGTTTTTAATTACTGTTTTTTTATTCAACGAATAATTCAGAAGATATAAGAATGTTCCATTCGTTGAATAAAAAAAATAGTTAATTAAAGATGACCATATTATTATTATTATATAAATTTAAATCATTTGATTTTAATAATACTGTTTACATTCACAAATCTACTTAAATTTAATGTAGTTCATAACCTTGAGCTATTTGTTACTAGAGCACTTAGAAATAAAATTGTATTTATCATATTGACCACTTTAATAGACATTTAATATTTATGTGCACTTATTCAACTATCAATCAATAAATCGTAGAAATCTTCTGCTCACCAGTCAGTCATATCACTTATAACACTTATAACACTCGTACTACTCGTAATATAAATGATGAATTTAAATTAAATGCACCTAGTGACTTATTAATAAATATTGACAGTTGATTTTTGACGCAATTTTTGTGCCACTCATTCGGTATTATGTCCTCCAAATGCTTTTTTATAGCCCCTATGTCGTATGGACGCTAAACTAATAAATATCATGAAGAATTGATGCCTTTGAGATGTGACTGTATAGACGTTTTCTCAGAACTCTTCGGATTGATAGGATGTTAAATAAAGTTGACTTCGTCAAATGAATGGGAAGGACCTCAGAGTAATAATACTAAAGAATGATGGTATTGTCCGGATATATGAAGCCGTTTTCTTCGCGTATGACCTCAGTCTTATTATTACTTATATAACCGATGAAACGTTATATTACCATCATCTTTCTTCTCTGTATGGCTTACACATTTAAACATGACACAGTTAACTATATTTTCTACTAAATTAACTAATAATATGCCTGGTGTCTTTGTAGCGCTGTTTTGTTGACAATGTGATTTTGTGTTTGTGTTTTTGTTTAAATATCACCTTCGCCTACGCCCTGTTGCTGTAAGCCGACTCTCACATCAAAACTCGTCCGCCTGTAACGTGTCAAATACATCGATGTGACGTCATTTTTATTCACAAAACACGTTGCCAAATGGTTCTCCGCATATATTCGTCGAATACGACTGTTTAGTTTGAAAAAAACATCTGCTGTTGCAATCGACAAGTTGCATGCTTCTCAGGCACCGAGTCGAAGACGCCAGGACGCATACAAACACCTACGAATTGGTCATTCTTATACCGGCTCGCCGATCGCCGCATCCACATATCTATTCGTTTCGAAGGTTACGTGCGACTGTCGCTAGGTAGATATGCGTGGTCTTCATATGCAACACCAGATCGACGTTCTTGGAAGGTTTTAGTTCAGGCTATGCGGCAAACGAGACGAGCTTAAATATGAGAGCCGCTAAGAGTGAATGAATGTATCTACGTTATTATTTGTACGTTACTTTCGAGAATTGCCTTACCGTCAATGTATTTTTGCAAATTTCGTCGATATTGGTCCAATAGTTTTTGAGTTTGTTGTTTGATTTGATAAAAAGCAATTTTTTGTATTACTTATTCCACTTTTAATCAATAAATTAGTACCGGTTTCGTCTGCCTCAGAGGGACATCAAGACTTTAGGGAGTTGAAAATGTCCCTCTGAGGTGGACGAAATCGGTCCAAATTCATTGTTTAAAAGTGGAATAAGTACTACAAAAAAGCGTTTTATTAAATCAAACAACAATACAATGCAGTTCCACCATGAATTGACAGTTAACAATATAAAAGAAAGTTTTTGAGATATAAACAAACACACTAACACCGCTAAAAAATGTCATCCCTTAAGAATAAAATTCCATGGAACCCTAAAGAGGCCGTTATCATTATCGGGGAGACTCATAGAAATATAAGCAGAGTTGATTATGAGACAGCAATTTTTAAGCCAAGAAAAATGTAATAATACTATTAGAATTTGTTTCACACCGCAATAAGTTAAGCCGGCGCGGATATTTTGCATGATCCTATTCGTTTGGAGTGAGACACTCGGTTCTATTTTTAGGTTTGGTTAGGTTCAATAGACGTTCAATTCACTCGGTACTGTTACCATCGATTTTTTCTTTATATCTTATAATGCAATGTAACGTAATAATGTAACAACTGTAATCTTACTACAGGAAATAAAATGCACCACTTCTTTGAAAATCCGTGTTGATCATCAGTAAAAAGTACACCCCTTTGCCCTTTGGAGATGAAAACACGTACAAACACTCAAATTCTATTAGTTATAGCTATAGTACCTATTATCACCCTCCTTATTTCAATTTCAGAATTCATATACCCAGTTATTCGCATTTACTTGTGATCTAAGGTAGATAAACTCATTTTCAAGTAGGTACTATTCATTTAAAAGTATATAATAAATGAATGAATTCCACCATTTCTGCCAGTTCAATGAATATATACATTCCATTCATATTCAATTTACAATAGTTGGAAACTTATTTCGATTTCCGCGTAACGTTTCCTCTTTCCAAAACTCATTCGACAAAGTATAACAACCCTTCATCCCCTCACTCTGCGCACTCAATCACAAGTAAATTGCCCGATACGAGATCAAACAATATTTCTGTCCAGTTTCTTTTTAGAAAGCCAAGCGGTTTGTATGGAGAAACTATCAAAACACTCAGCTCGCCCTTCCGTGACGCGCAGCAAAATGGACACGTCAAAAGGGAACTAACTTATGATATAAATTGATCTTACTGTTTCCTGCTACGGGCGGGTAGTTCTTCTTGGCATAGGGGTGTATTCGGCGAGCGAGCGGCCCATGAGAGCGGCTGATTTTATTTAGAGAATATAATATTTTGCCTTTTGGGAAAAAAAATCTTGACAAATAATTGGATCAAGTGGGATTCGAACTGACATATTTTAATGTCCACATGAGTGCTCTTATCATTGACTTATCGATCCGTCTATGAGTCATGCGTCTTTTTACTAATAACTTCGGATATCTGAGGTACTTCCAAATGGTATGTTTCTGCGGTTTTTAGACTGATGTAAAATGAGAAATTATAAAGAATCTAACATTCTTTGAATCTTGTGTACATTCAGTAGTAAATAAAAAAAATATAATAGTCGATTAATATAATACGTTGGCCCCCAGTTTTTCGCTGCGACACTACTTAAAAATGAAAAAATGAACATTACATATTACAAATTCACGATAAAAATTACAGTAAATAAAAAATCATAATAAGTACTCGTACATGGGAAAACATCAAAAAAGGTAAATAAAAAATATACTAAATTTCTTTTATTTTGTTAACTGTCAATTCATGGTGGAACTGCATTGTATTGTTGTTTTTATTTAATAAAACGCATTTTTTTGTAATACTTATTCCACTTTTAATCAAATTGATTAAAAGTGGAATAAGTACTACAAAAAATTGCGTTTTATTAAATAAAAACAACAAATATACCAAAATTAACTCTCACATATGTGTAATATATCAATATACAAAGTCGTCGGAAGCCAACAGCGGTGGAGTGAGGTTGTACAACTTCGCTTGCGTATTCGTGTCGCATTCGCCTGGTTACTCGCGAACGTTTATAAATACGTGATACAACAAAAATAATATTGTTTGTAAATGAATTTGACAATAAACTCAACATGTGTGGTCCCATGTGATTTTGACAATCAGTGCCAGTGCTTGAGAAAAAGTGAAAAATATTTATTGTTGCACGGATAGTGCACTTTGTGCGGGGAGTGCGTCAAACGCTGTGAAGCGAGGGGCTGTTCACACTGTTTTTTGTTCACACTGTTGCGCGAATTCCAAGACCGCGTGAACGGCAAAAACAATAAAATGGAAAACACCACAATGGAAGTGAATGAAACGAAAAAAACGAAGAAGAAAAGAAACGATGATGAAGAGGAAGTGGTTGGAGAAAAAGAAGAAGAATGGCAGACGGTGACCTCTGGAAAAAAACCCAGAAGAGACTCTGGGGTCACTCCAAAGGGAAACCAAAACATCGTCATGATAGCGACGGGAAGTAAAATTCCATTAAAGCTGAAAATAGCGCAGATGCTGCATAAGGCAGGAGTAAAAGTACAGAAAATTTACAATAAAAATTTAAAGACGTACATCCAAGTAGAAGACGAAAAAGAAGCAGATAAAGTGAAACAAGCTGGAGAACTCAAAGATCTCGGTTTTGTGACCAAAGAGAATGACTCCTGCTCTTATGGAGTAATAAGAAAAGTCGATATTGATATGGACCTCCAAGAACTGCAAATGGAAATCAAAAGTGATGCAAAAGTAATCAACCTTAAGAGGTTGACAAGAAAAGGTGATACAGGAGAGCTGACAAAGACCTCGTCAGTCAGTATTAAATTTGGGGAGAAAATATTGCCGAGAACAATTTACATATATGGAGTCTCTTTTGCTGTAGAACCGTATGTATTCAGGGTTATGCAATGCTACAA
This sequence comes from Rhyacophila brunnea, assembly GCF_057557595.1. Taxonomy (NCBI): domain Eukaryota; kingdom Metazoa; phylum Arthropoda; class Insecta; order Trichoptera; family Rhyacophilidae; genus Rhyacophila; species Rhyacophila brunnea. The sequence goes on along the minus strand of NW_028232816.1, from coordinate 6,894,909 downwards.
ATGCTGGCGATATGGGCATATCGCGAACAATTGCGGACGTACAGTAGAAACGTGCCCTAAGTGTGGTGAAAACCACAAAACCTGCGAAAAAAATGAGGAAATTACGTGCATCAATTGCAAAGGCAACCACGCGGCAAATAGCCAAAAATGCCCAAAGTGGCAAGAGGAAAAGAATTGCAAAGAAGCAATGAAAAAAATGAACATACCTTTCAAGGAAGCAAAAAAAAATATGTTAAATAATAGCTATGCTGACATATTAAAACAAAAAAAAATCGTAGGAAGAGATGAAAGCGAAACAATTCAAAAAACTAAGGAAATCAAAAAGAAAGAAGAAGCGGTGGTAGAAGCTTCAGGCTCAACAATAATAGCTACAGGTAGTAGCGTAAAGCCTACAAAAAATAAGAAAAATTCAAAAGGGAAGACAGAGGTTAACGCGATGGGAGAAATTATGAAAGTCTTGCTGAAAGGGGGAGATTGGCAGCAGATCATTAAACAACTAATAATTAAAGCAGTGGACTGGGTATGCAAACACTTCAAAGAAGGAAACTTAGGGGAAATTCTAGGGGAGGTTCTGCAGCAAAATGGATAGTAAAAAACAAATTAGGATTTTACAATGGAATGCCAGAAGTATGAAGCAAAAGAAGGATGATATAGAACTCTACTTAATAAGACAAAAAATTTCAATAGCATTAATCTCAGAGACTTGGCTGAGGTCTGAATTAGACTATCTGAAATTCAATGATTACACGATGTATAGAAAAGACAGAGGGGATGGTTACGGAGGAATAGCGATACTGGTGCATAAAACACTGGCGTCTAAAGAAAAGACCCTACAAGGCCTTCCTACTGAACTGGAGGCATGTCAAGTCGAAATCAGAGGGACACAAAAACTAAAATCAGTGACAGCAATATATTGTAAACCCAATGTTACCATTCGGAAAAACGCATGGAGCAGGCTCTTCGATCAAATGGGAGAGGGATCAATTATGGGTGGGGATTTCAATGCACACCACCCAATGTGGGATCATATACTTCGAGACGCAAGAGGAGAGGATGTCGCTGACGTATGTCTTGACTCTGACTTAGTAGCGATTAACAATGGACAAAGTACCAGGGTCGCCCCTCCAAATCAGAGAGGAGCGGCACCGGATATAACATTTATCTCCAATGAGCTGGTACTGGAAACCGATTGGAAAATAGACTCCGATACTATGGGCAGTGACCATTTACCCATTATCATCGAGTTTGTGGAAAATCAATGCCAAACAGAAATGATCCCAAGAAGAAATTACCCTAAAGCAAACTGGGAACAATATCGAGAAATCATCTCAAATGACATAGACAGACTTACAGAACCTACCAGAGATGTACAAGTAGAGTATGATAAATTGGAGGCAATATTGAATAATGGGGCAAATTCAAGCATTCCGAGACTCAAAGTATGCAGTCACCCAAACTTTAGACCAAAACCATGGTGGAACTCCGAAGTATCAAAGGCAATCGCTGAGAGAAGGCTTGCCTATACTCGCTTCAAAAAAATCAGTTCAACAGAAAACTACCTAGAACTAAAGAAAAAGCAAGCCACAACTCGAAAAGTAATCCTAAAAGCCAAAAGAGAAAGTTGGAAAGCATTTTGTGACTCCGTCAACTCGGAGACTTCCTACTCAGAAATGTGGAGAAAAATGAGTTGGATGAAGGGCAAATCGGGAAACAAATTCAAAAATCAACTGGATGAAAGCATGGCGTCACTCCTCCTTGAACAACTAGCAAGTAAAAGTGACGAAACGAAGGAAGAAATTGCAGAACAGGAAACATATAATCCTAATGATACAATGAATGAAATTCTTACAGTGGCGGAACTAAGATCAGTAACCAAAAATAAAGACACTGCCCCCGGCATGGACGAAGTTTCATATTCCATGATCGCTCAGCTGCCAGAGACCGGAAAAAATAAACTAGTGGAGATATTCAACTTAATCATGGAAACCGGAAAAGTCCCTAGGCAATGGAAGGAAACGATGATTATCCCAATCTTAAAACCAGGGCGAGACCCTACCCTAGTGTCGTCAGTCAGACCAATTGCACTCATATCATGCATGTGCAAAACGTTCAACCAGATGATTGCAAGAAGAATCGAATGGTTTGCAGAGAAAAAACAACTATTTCATCACAATACTACGGGATTCAGAAGGCAAAAGTCGACTCTGGAGAACATAGGCAACCTAGTACTAGACATCAATGCAGCACAGGTCAAAAACGAAGTAACTCTGACAACATTCCTGGACATCCAGGATGCGTATAATAATGTGCATGTGAAAGAAGTGTCAAGGGTGTTGAATGAATGGGGAATCGGTGGGAAGATCACTAAATATCTTAAGCAGTATTTAAATGAAAGAAAAATCACCATGTGCATTAATAATGAAAAGAAGAGTACGGTATGCTCTAGAGGCCTTCCGCAAGGAGACCCCCTATCCCCATTACTATTCAACATTCTTACAACTGACATATTAAAGTTAATAACAAGGGTCAACATTGTACAATATGCAGATGATTTTGCACTTTTTTGTTCGGGAAAAAGAGTAGATGAATGTCAAAGGTTAATGCAGAAGAGTCTTGACGAAATAAAATTATTATTGGAAACGCGAGGCCTCAAAGTAGCTCCCAGCAAAACTAAGGTGGTACTTTTTGCCAGAGGCAAGAGACAAAACCAGCTTAACTTAAAAATCGACGGCACTATAATAGAAAGAGTAGACACTTATAAATTTTTAGGTATGAACCTGGACTATAGACTAACGTGGAAGCATCATATTAGTCATTGCGCGAATAGCCTGACACAACCTCTGAACATACTCAAAGTACTGGCGGGAGGTGGGTGGGGCGTACACCCCATTCATATGAGAAGGTTATACACGGCACTCATTAGAAGCCGATTAGATTACGGGAGCATGTTTTACCACTCCGCTGCAGAAACTAATTCGGTGAGGCTAGATCGCATCCAGTCCAAAGCATTAAGAATATGTGGAGGATTTATCAGGACAACGCCCATTCACGTGCTACAAGCGGAACTCAGCGTACCTCCACTGAATGTCAGGAGATGGGCACTGGCTACCAAGACATGGATGAAGTGGAAATCTATAATAGATAACCCCATATTGGCAAAGGTGAAACTCCTATACGAGCTCGTTGAAAGCAATACATACTATGAGAAAAGAAAGCTCCCACTACTGGTAGGAATCCTTAAAGCCACAGAAAGTTGGGAGGTATTAAATACAAAATGCCTAGGTATGTATTCGCTGAGGAGGCCAGTTGGTACCTACGACCTCAGCTCTGTTATCCAACTAGAGGTCAAAGGAATAGACAAACCAAAACGGAGCATAGTATCCGATAAAGCAAGAGAGCGTGTCGAAAAAATGCTGACAGAGAGGTACGCAGGATGGAGCCACCTTTATACAGATGGATCCAAAGATCAGAATAGAGCAGGAGCAGCTCTTGTGATACCAGAAGTAGGTATAAACAAGAGCTGGAAGCTAAACCCAGCGATACCAATAATGACGGCGGAACTCATCGCGATAAACGAAGCAATTAAATACACTTTAAGCGATGATTTCTCGGCGCAATCCGCTGTCATTTTAACAGACTCCAAAAGCGCTTTACAACATCTTGCCGCAGCAACTCGCTCATATAACAGTAAAACCATAGCATACCACATCCTTGACCAGATCGACGCCAAGAAAAATAGAGGAGGAGATCTATGCCTTCAATGGATCCCATCGCACATGGGCATTGAGGGAAATGAAAGGGCAGATGATCTGGCAAAGGAAGCCGGCCATTCAGGGGTACCACATCAGTGGATACCAGAAAACCTGGACTGGAATGAGGCTATAAAAAAAATGTGCCATAGTATGTGGATAGATTTTCACCATAGGGCATCATTAGAAAAGGGGAAATGGAGTAAGTCAATTCTACCATCACCACGAGAGGTGCCCTGGTTTGTAGAGTCTTCTTTGACGAGGAATGAGCTTAAGTTAATTCTGAGGCTAAGAACAGGGCACACCATGGGCAAAAGATTTGATGTCCTCATGGGAAGAAGCGAATCGCAGCTCTGCGATGAATGTCATGTTTTAGAGGACATTGTACATATAGCACTGCAATGCCCCAAATATGAAATTCACAGAGTACAGCTGCGAATTGCAGATATCTATGAGAATGTCGACGAATTGAAGGGTGTCCTGGCGGTGGGTAAGACGGAAGAGCTAGGCAAAATTGTAAAGTTATTTAACAGAATAGGAGTGAGGACCTGATCGACGGATCCCCTTCTAGAAGAGAAGAGGCGATATGACAGCGAGTCGCAGTCAAAGCCTCGGTAAAATCACAAAAAAAAAAAAAAAAAATATACAAAGTGATTCGATTGATTCCTACCAATTGCATTACCGACAGCAGTTTAATTATGCACATAGAGAAAGCAAACAAATAATGTTCCCAATTTATAAAATAGTTATCCGGGAGAAACAGTTCAATAGTACAAAGAATTTTAGTATTCCCATGTACACTGTGTATATACACAATATAACTAGTTACATTGTTTTCGAAGATATTGTCCAAACTCGACATCTTTGAACGTAACATACTGAGAAGGGTCTTCTAGGCATGTGCGAGGAAAGTACACCCACGAAATATACATATTGTACCCCCTCCACCCACCGCTTTCTCACACCTGAAAGTGAATTGACTGTGTTAGCCAGGCAATGGCTTGGGTGTCTTCTATAATGAAAGACTTGAGAGTGGGCCTATCGTTTGGGCCCCGCATCAGTTGAAGTACGGCCTTATGGTGGAGAGAGTCTAAAAATTTTTTTTAAGACTCCTTTACTTTCGGCTGTATGGATATTATCCGTGGCTCTATCCGACTGATTTTCTCTTAGGGATGCTTACATACTGTAGCTTAAAATTTAGATGGGATCTTTATTTAGCTACATATTTTTTCAGACTTATACGCGGCGTAAATGTGAACTCTGCCATTCTTGGCGGTGTTGGCTTGTGTGTCTCTGATAATTACCTTAGGAATCGAGGGCATCCGTTGTTTGTTCTGCCATTAGTAATGCCAATTGGGAGGGCAGTAACCATGTTTAATGAAATCGCTTCGGATATTGATATATTCCACTTACGTGAGGTTGAATTTAGGTGGACATTGTTTTATCAGTTTTTAAGATAGGTCTATCAAAGTTCACTCTGTGTGCTATTTATTTTCTTAGTTTATTTCTTATTTTATTACTTATTCTCTGTATTTTTATTATTAAAAATTATTAACACTTATTTTATGTCATGTCGTGAACGCTTTGAATTTATAATTTGTTATGTTCATTATATGTAAAATAAATAAATTTGATTTGATTTGATTTGACTACCACCGAAGAAGCTTTTCTTTAACAAACCAGAAGGAAAATTGAGAGGATAGATATATGGGAGTGGATACGTTTCCTGGAGGCGGCCATGACCCATATTGAGTAAATTGCCGATGATGATGATGATAAAGGTTTTTTTAATACAGATCTTTCCACAAAAAAGTAACAGTGAAATATAATAATAATACTAATTTGCAATAATCACCAAAATCGTTTATGTAGTAGGAATGAAACAACGTAGTACATAATGTTTTAGATTTGGCTCTGTCTAGGGTCTACGCCTTCGGCCTACGCCAATCTACTTTGCCCTATTGCGTGGGTCCTTTGATCTATTCTATAGTGATGCCTAAGGGTTCTAAGTACAGTTTTAAGTACTCTATCCCGACATAGTTACGTGTGATGCCATGGTTGATAACTCTGTTTTCATCGCTGTAGTTATAATGTGACATGCCTAGTTATAGTAGTTATAATTTTTACTCAACCTTTTTATTATAAATCGCTGTTGGGAATGTCTTTCTAAACCAGTGATTCCCAACCTTTTTAGTATGGCGGAACCCCTATCTAGCTGGTCCAGAAGAGAAAATTACAAAACTCAAAATGCTACCTTGCATCATAATATGATAATCCAAAAAAGGCTATTTTTAATAAGTATAATGAAAATTTAATAAAAATAATTACTGAATAACAGTTGCTGATTTAAAAAGTAACCAAATGGATTTTTGAAATTTAGAAATTCCATTTAAAACCAAAATAAGACAGTTTTTATTGTCTCCTGAAAAATTAGTTGATTTGGATTTACGAGGTTTACAAGATAGACCGACGATATGTAAAATAATCAACCAATAGGTATATAGTATGCATTCAACAAAATAATTCACTAATACGAAATTTACTACAAAAATGGTACAGGTATGTTTACACTTTACTGGAAGCAAGGTGGGAACAGCGGCAATTTTCATAGCCGATTTCGGCAAAATTCATGAATTGAATGTTGACCTAACCTAACCTAACAAATAATCCAGTATATCGGCTATTTTCAAAATTTCTTTGCCGTTGGCTTCCACTAAACAGATAATAAGCACAAAAAATTATATTAGTCGCATTTTATTTCACATTTCGAACACGCCATGACCTGATTACCCAACTACCCGCATGGTAAATAATTATTTAACATAATAACAATAAGAGTATTTAAACATAATTCGTCCATCCAATGCAAAAGGACCACAATTGCTGAAATCTTGATTTTCTGTTTTAAATGCAAAAATATCCATAGGATTTATATAAATCAACTGTAAAAACAACAGAAGTACAAGTCATTAGAAAAACAAAAGAAATAATTACAAGATAAAAAGAACTTTTTATATACAACGTTTTTAAATTTTCTGTTGAATCATATAAACTTGACTTGACTGATCAAAACAATTTGTAGGTACTTGATATAAATAATATTGAAATGTCATTTTGACATGTCATATTGATTTCCATAGTAACGCACGTAATGAATATTATTAATAATTTAGTTGCTAGGACCCCAGACCCAATAGCAACCAATAATGGTGTCAAAATAACTTGCCATACAAAACAGAATTAACTGAAAATGAATACAATTCTGCTTAAAGATATCTAAAAGTATTTAAAAAATGCAATGGCATCGTGTTCTGATATATTCTAAAAGTTTCAAATGTCTAGCTAGTCGGGAAGTTAGTTAAAAATCGATTGCAAGATTTGTACCGGGCTATAGAACCACCGGACAAATAAGAATACGAACTAAGAAAAACGTTGTAAAATATCTTCATACTTGAGATATTTGATGTTAAACCTGTATTTTAAGTAGATGCAAAACTTAAAATGCGATTTTTTAGAAACTATGAATTTGGAGATATGGTCCTTTTGCATTGGGTGGCGAATATGTACAAATGACGCAGTGTGTGCCAGATATTTATTACAATTATTACTATCGAACTTTCAATCAAAACACAATACATTATTAATTTATGTAAATTAAGTTGTTTTACAATACTATTTTTCATTTAATTAAAAGGATCTTTATTATATACTTTTGTCTTATTTCATTACTTGTACTTATACTATAATATTTTTTAATCTTAAACGTTTGTTATTTATATTATAAGAAATGAGAATTATAATCTTCCGTCTTTACGTACACCACATATACATGGGTATATTATTATGATTCGAACTTGAAGTTCGATTCATTCAAATCAAATAAATCGTCTCTTGAGATAAGAAGACAGAATAGAGAAGACGATTTTTCTTTTTCTACCTAGGGGTCGGCAAACTTTTCTCACATGTAGCACAAGTATTTAGACTTTTTTCAAAAGCCTATTTCTTTTTTATTTGTGACTTTTGGAGAGTCTGGCAATACTTATTAATGTTAATGTTATAGTAGGTATATTAGTGTAGTAATGTCAGAACACGCATGGGCTGGCGAACCGCGACTTTTGGTGCAGGAGTGGACGCGCTCCGAAACTTTTCACTACAGTAATTCTCATCAATTATGTTACACGCAATAATTTTGAATCACGTTAATATAGAAAATTGTGTCGCTGTTATTTTTTAAGAGACCCGGCGTAAAATATGAGATTAGCGATAAGTCAGTTCAATTTCTTAATAATTATGGAAAAATCTATTGGTTGTTTTGTTATATTTGGCTCGTTAAAATTCCATATTTTTTGGCGTGTAATCCCGACGCTTCGATTTATTGTGGCTAACGCGTCGGGTTATAATGTAGTAGGTCCCATGTTCGAATCAATTCAAATTTATTTATTTTTACATACGGTGAATATTACAAATTATAAATTAAAGACGTTCACAAAATTACATTTAAAAACAAAGAAGTATTATTAAACAGTGTAAGGAAGAAATAAATATATGCGGTATCACAAAAACAGTATGGAAAGTAAAGTAAAATGTACAAAAAAATATGTGTCTGAAGTCAGAGTATGGACTTTCGTAAGTACATAAGTAAGTAGCTAACATCCATTTCTCGTAAAAAAATGTCTGTTAAAACAAACCCCCACGCTGTGAAGGTCCACAATAATAATATTTTTAAGATCGGACATGGTAAAAAAAAACGTAGGTACCTAATTACAGTTTCGTATGATATTTTCGGTACATAAATATCTGTTGAAATACTACGGTGTTCAAATCACCATATTACCATTTAATGGTAATTGAGACACTGTATACTCGGCATTATTTTGAGTAATTTTATATTTTCATATGATGTATTTTTGAGAAACCGCCCACGTGTACCAGAAATCCTCTTGTGATACTTGAGCCATTGTTTGCCGACCCCTGTACCAGACAAAACTGAAAAGTGTCTTAACATTTTGAATAATGCCGCAAAGCATTCCGATTAAATCTTATACAATATATTACATAGAACGAAACGTTTGACCTTTCTAAGAGCATGTCTCATAATATAAGATAACATGACCGTCTTGTGTAAACCTCCCTTATTATTATTTTAAACCCACGGTCTTTCTAGTCTAGTACAACAAAGGATAGACTTAAGATTGAAAGTACTTGGGCCTAAAATTCCTTCTCTCATAATGCTCTGGCATAATTGAGACACTGAGAGCACACGAGAGATACGAAAACCCTACAATATAAGAGAGACATTAAGAATAAGTGAACTATAATGTACTATTATGTGTATAATGATATCTTTTTAGTGTTATGCAAGATAGCCATAAGCAAACGAAAAGAATAATTAATAATACACACTCGGATAGGGAATTACTGTGTTATATTGATACCGTGAGTACCTACTACTTTCTAGGTGGTAGGGTTTAAATATACACATCTACCTACTTTCTTATATTATAATTATGTACCAAGCTACTTATTATAATATGATTTTATTAATGGGAAATGAGTAATTTTTCAGAATAAATAATTTGATTATCTGACTCATTACGTAATCACATGTAAAATGCGAGCTCAAAAATATTAACTTAATTAATAATAATAATAATTATAGACTTACCATTATCGGTTTTGAAGAACGACATACTCACCTCGGGGTTATTTGAATCGCTCCCCATTATGCATATACTAACGCTAATGCATTCACATCCGTTGTAGAATGAGATTTGTACCGGGGCGACAGAATGAGACCGAGCCATCATCGTTCAGCGAAAAATAAACGCCATAGCTTTCTTAATTTGTACATAAGTGTCACCGTGAAATATATGTATTTTATTAAATTGATTATTTTATCATAATGTTATTACATTATTTACAATCATTGCTTCATTTATTTGTATAATAATAATAAATATCTCTATAAATGGCGACGGGTTTGGATGGACAAAATTGTTGATTTAAACATCTAATTAAGTACATAGGTATATTATGACAATGATAAAAATATCAGGCATGGGATTTACCATCCTCACATAGGGATGTGGGGATGGTCCCTACGAACCCTTAAGGAAGAGCCGCCCTTGCCTACCTAATTTACGTATAATTCATTTTTTCATAATTTTTTCACAAAAGTTAAAACACTGCTAGCACACTTGAGATGTCCACACTAAAGTTGGCAACTCGGCTCAACTTTCCCATTAAATTTCGAAGTAAAGCGATAAAATTAAAGTTGATCGCGCAAGTAGGTACCTATTCAACGTAATTTATTGTATAATACATTTCGATACACCAGTTCAATAGGGAAACAACTCAAAATTTAAAGGTTTTGAGTTAAGAATGCCATTTGATGTAGAAAGGTCTTCTCTTTATAATTCAGCAAAAAAAATAATTAAAAATTTCTTCAATGTGTCATAAAATCGAATAATCCTTTCTAAGATTAATCAGTAATTCCATTATATAATCAAATTTATTTGTTAATTCGTTATTAAAATGTACAATTTCATTGTGCATTGATGAATTCCACTAAATCAAATACAAAAAAATATACACTTTCATCGAAATCAAGGCTTTAAAATTAAAATAAGAATTACTGCAAAAAATTCAAACGCCATTATCTCGGAACAAGGTTTTATGAGTTGTTCCCCTATTGAACTGGTGTATCGATTTGGTAAACATGTTACATTAAATATTTTCTACGCTTGATACAATCACGGTAAATCTTTTGAAAAATGGTAAAGAATAAAACTGTTTTGGAAAAGTGGTGTATAATTCGTACACGTACAGTGTGTAACTTGTCTGCAATTTATCTATATACAACAAAAAATTAAATATTAATAAAACCATTAAAACTAGGCCATTGCTATGTGCAAGGAAATGGCGTAGATAGGCTTAATTCAATACACCATGTCTTTATGCACAAGTGTTATATTAGAATATTTTTCCTAAATATTGTAGAATTGACAATTGTTTCGAAATGTTATTTAATAATTTGATTTTTTTGCTGAAAGTTGTGAAAAATGGGACAATGTTCATATATTTCCACCATCGATTATTAGCTTTTGTCTCCGATAGTAATGACTGTAGATTGTTTATAAAGCAGAAAATAGTAGTTTGGAAAAGCAAACATTTGATACTACGCGATTATTTAACGTTTACTGTAATATGTAAAAAGATTTTTTATTCATAAATCTTATGTTTACATGTAAATTGTATCTACCTAAAACATTTCACCATGGCACAATTCGCCGTGAGTTTTTTTATCAGAAAGAGATAACCGTATACTATACGCCATACGGTCTCCAATTTTGTTAGATTCAATATGAACATTGATTCAATTTTCATAGGTGATTTTGGCAAAATTCATTAATTCAAGAATGAAAACCTAACGTAACCTAACAAATAATCCAGTATATCGGCTATTTTCAAAATTTGTTTGCTACTGGTTTCCTGTAAAGTGTAAACCGACTAGAACCGTGTTTTATTTAGACATGAATTTTATGTCAGTACTATACGACCCAAAGAGGTTGGACGGTCTTTAATATACGGCCATATATTTCCGATACAACATTTCACGGTGAAGTGTGATAGGGCGAACTGCATACGTACAAGTTTCCGGACAAGAAATCTTACAATGCCATTGCCACAAATTTCCTTTTCACAGTTGAAGATCGTGACTCCTTTCAACTCTCCTAATTATGTTTCCCCAACGATCTCTGCATTCTGCCACCTACATAGTTCCGTAGTATCATTCGAACTGTTATAGTACCTACATCCCAAGTTTCAGAATAGGTTATAGGTACCTATCAAACTTTGCAAGTTTATAAGGGTTAATAAACAATATCCATGTAATATGATGCAGTACCTACAGAATATTCTAACTTAATAAACACAAGTGTAGGGCACCAGACTATGGAGCTACGCCGGATATCACACACAAGACATCAATAAACTAATTTAAATGATATCACCAAAAATGTATAAAAGGGACACGCACCTCGCGCCCTTTGCCTATTATTTTTAATTCTCTGTAACGCGTATATCTTGTCCGCTGTTGGTACAGTACTTGCATTGCCGTTGAATAAACTTTAATGTTTTTCCTTTCGTGAAAGCTTATTGTTTATCGATCATTTTCTCGCCATCTAGTCTAAATACTTCCTTGAAGGTAAATCACCTGACAATTATTACCTTCAAGACGACGGTCTTTAAACGTAACAGCTGTGAATACTACTCAGGAGTTTCATAGAAGTCCATTTTTTGGTAAGGAGATGAAGGAAGGATAACACCATCAAACCATATCAGGTTCCTGTCGACCTAAGCTACCTGTTTCCTCTGTCTTCCTCTCTGTGGGACATAACAGAACCATCGCGTAGGCGACTTCCCTCGATGCTCCCACTAACGTTGAGCTTTTTAAAATTATTTTCTTCTCGTGGGTATATACTGGGCACATCCCCTTGGGAGAAAATAATTATATCATTCGTGTCGGATTTCGTTTAAATTTACTTTCAAAAGCAATATCCCTCGGCTAATTTATGCCTCTTAATACACTATCCCGACGGATTTTAATTCAATTAGCCCCTGTAATGTAATAACCTGAGATCAGGTGCGCGTAACAATAATTTCGCGAACTTTTATGCTTTCCAATAATAATTCGCACAGTTTATTTCCGTTTGAAATCGAATTTATTACCTGAAAAACATGTCAAAGTTTTACTCGAAATAATGCAAGATTTTATTGAACGAGTATTATGTGAGGTTACGTGCGTCAACTGGTAATAATACATGGTTGGGCCATTTATATTCGCATTCATCCTTTCTTTCCACCAACCTCAAATCCCCAAATATTGTCACAAGACCACCAGTCACGGGTCATGATCGACCGTGATGACAGTTAAGTCTAGTTACTCCAATACAACTGAGCGCGTAGGCTTGCTAAAGGTATCGAGCTCTATCTGATACGATACGAACGAGGACGCGTTAACTACATAGTGATTCATACAAAACGTATATGATCGATCTTCGTTGCATTAAATCTATTACGGTTTGAGTGAACGTCGCATCTATATCATCTATCCTGAACTTATCATCATCATTCATCAACCTCATCTATCATCCATCAAAAGTGTACCGTCAGTTTACCAGTGCGTTAGTCCGTGAACAGCTAACCATACCCAGCGCGCACCAGCCTTCTCAACAAAGGTCAGTGTCTGGCATCCTGTGTAAACCTCCCCCTCCCTCTAGATCTGTAATCCACCTACCACCATCACAAATTACAGTCCACTGCTAAAAGCGCCACCAATACATATACGAAAATTATCTGACTTAGGATTGTAACTCTGATTATTCGACTGTCTTCTTCTTTCTGTGACATGGTTCTGGCTATTCAATTTTTCGCTATTCAAAGAAGAGATGAAGTGCTAAGCTCAAACCTGTCGCTTAGAACGTTCTTCTTCTGCCAGGGTCTTGATTACTGGAAACCTTTTTTTAATGATGAGATGCAATCGCTCCATATGCTTCAATACTAACTAACCGACTATCTTTCTTCAAGGCATGCTCGCTTTACTTTCTCTTAAAGCTTGTAGGTTATTTCTGCCCTTAACGGCCCACGTGCTCGTCGTAGGTAAAAATTGAGTTTTTATTGTATTTTCAAACCATGATCCTGGACACTCTTTAAACGTTGTAGATAATCTATTTATATAATTTTGAAGCCTTATTATCCTTTATAGTTATTTTAAACAGTTGATGACTGCATAAAGTATTTTTGTTACATAAAATAGTATTCTTTTAAACCTCTCGCTCTAATGTTTTAGAATATAGTCATATTTCGGTACATAACTGTGCAGTGGTGTTAAGATTTTTTACGTTTATTAATTTTTAAACGCATTTATGAAACCATTAGTATAATTTATTACGAGATAATTTTTGTAAAATATTCACTATAAAAAATTATATTGATAATCTCTGTGATCCCAAATTTGACAAGAATTAGGCATTTTATTATTTAAAAAATCGGCAAGATTGACACATTTGAAGATGATTCTAAAGATACTTATTATAAGCTATGTCTTTGACCATTCAAGTGTGATAAACATCTTATGAATAATGATTGCTTTATAATAATTATTGACCTAAGAATAAGGTAGTGTTTTTTTGAAATACGCCATTTCTTTTGTCATTCCCCAGTGGTTAAGCTACAACATACGGCCGTAGCCATAAATTTACAAACTATAATTGAAATAGGGAGTAAAATTATGTTAACGCGCGTGTCCCGTGTTCGACGAGCATGTCCCCCCTTTTCCCTGCTCTCACGTGGTATAGTTTCCAATCCCGATATTCTGTAAAATTTGAATTTTTATGCACCTGTCAATTACATGCGTGGTCACAGCCATGTCCTATTTTGGGTGAAAGCTGTTTCCTCAAGTCAGGCTCACCAAGCACCAATAGCGAGGGCTGTGCGGCTACTCAATGCACTCCCGTAGAGATGTAGACATTTCTAGCGATGCATTATGTATTTTGTTTTTAAAATTCGATTTTATTGTTTAATTTGTATTTTACTTCAATAATTATTGTTGTTTTTTTATTTTATTTCTTTTGCTGTGAAATTATTTTTTGGTTTGTTTTTTTCTTAACTAAGTTGATTTACCTGTACTTTTTATTTTAAATATCTCTATGTGAATAAATGCTCAATGTGTCTTTTTTAAGTAAATGAATACATAATGCTACTAAAGATATTTTCAGTCTGTAGAAATAAATATTTCAAGTGTAATAAATGATAATAAAAATAAAATTAATGAAAACTACGCCACTGTCGTGTGCAAGGAACGAAGTAGGTACTAAGATAGGACATCGCACAGAACATATTAAGATTAATAACACTGAAATAATTCGAAATTGCAATTTTGAATTAGTTTTTGGTTTATGACTTAATATCAGCCATGTAAAGAATATATAAATATAGGATAACACTATTCATAGATAGCTACATAACACCGATTTGGATACCGATGCGTGTGAGCGTAATGTGACATGTATGCGATCGCGCAACTAAGACGCTTATTTGTTACAGAAAAAGTGACAGACAGACAGGTAGATTATATTATAATGTAATAACATATGTACCTACATAATTTAAAAAAACACCTCTGAGAAAATATATTATAACCAATAGAAAGAATCGCCTCGCAGGAATCGAATCTGCATCTCTCGGGTATCGCGCCCATGCACATATACAGTGATGCTAAAGGCGTCATACCTTAATTGCGACAAATTTTAACTAATGGCTTTCAATACTCTCTGAAGCGCTTTCCAAATTGAGCTACTATTGGCGATCGGCTTTTGTAAATGTTGAATAAAAAAGATAGTTAATGTAATAACTATTTATATTGTATAGTAATAATACGTGGTAGTATATCGGCGCAAACCATTGTGCCACAATATTACTATTCAAATAATTACCTAAATACCTGATATAATAGATTATCGCAAAAGCACTACTGGGACATCAATTCTGGATACGATATAACTCTGTGTTCTGCTTCCTTGCGCAAGGATCCAAAAAGGTTTCCCTCGCCTCAAAGCAGGGTTATATTTAACACAATTTGGCTGTTCCGTCTGACATTCAATTTCGAAGGTGTAGAATTGTTAAGTGCCTCAAAGCTACGGCCATTTTCAACATTGGTAAGCGACCGTTGGCTCTACTGCCTTAACACCGTAGGAAACCGGATATCGCTACAGTCACGTGAAAATTATAGTCAGTGTTGTCATTATTATGGGGGAAAATCCAAATGAAAAAGTTTTTTTAAATAATAATATTTTTATTATCAGTCATTATTAGTGATGGGTTTAATGATTGAATTCGAGGAACTACTTAGGTTTTACCTACTAAAGATTGTACTTGGAAGATTGAAAGGAAATGCATGGTTAAAACTACACTTTAAGCAAGTTGGAACATATATTATATTTAATGCAATGGCGAAGGGTGGAGGTAGGCTGTTAAGATCCGCTATAAATAGTGCACATTAAACATTGTTTGCCATACGTATTTCTTTTTATTTACTAACCACCACGATCTGTAATTTTTATTCTTAGTTCAATGGAAACAACTAAATATGACTGATAAAGATGTTATGTAAGATCTTAACAGCCTACCCCCACCCTTCGCCACAGGAAGGCGGTCCTGTATATCCACGGCTGTACTGTACATACGTGATGGGTGGAGATGGGGAACCTAAAATCAATTGAGCCAGTTGGGCCTTAAATAGTATATTGTATTTTAACCATTTATGTGTATTAAGTGTTTTAGTATAAGTACTAGGTACTCATGTATTACTCTCATTGATTTTTCAACAAACTAAGCTTAAGAATGTAAAATTATTGCTAGTAAAATTTTATCCATCGTAGAATTGGACGCATGATGTTATAGTTATTAACAGTTCAAGTTCACAAAAGTCACGAAACAATTTACGAAAGCTAATTATTTTTGAAATATTATCCAGTTTCCACGCAAGTACGTATTTTGTATGAAATAGATTACTATCAAAGGAAAGTTATATTTAAATAATTTAGCCGAAAATTTGTAATGCGAAATTATATTTTGCGGCATTTTGTCACGTAGTTAGTTTATAGGTAGAATATATTATTATTTTAATACGCCCATAATAATAAAACGTTATACTTTACATATAACTTTAAAATTAGTTTTCTTAATATTATTGCAAACACGTAACTACAAAAAGTCGTTATGGGTACCTATATCTGTCTCACTGACACGAACGTATCAGCACTAATACTTCCTTAGCTTTAAGCTTAAATTGTAAATTTGTGGTTTCACTGTGAACTAACTTTATATAATTTCCCTTCTTCTCGTGGTAACGTCGTCTATCGAAGGTAAGCTACCACTAGGGATTCCAATCCCGGGATCCCGAGCCATTTTCGATACCTATGAATCCCGGGATTGATAAACATAATCCCGGGATTTCGGGATTGATTTTGTTATCAATTTTTATGGAAAATAAAATAAAAGCGAAAATAAAAACAGAAAAAATACTTTTAATAAAAAATAACTACATCAGAAATAAACTGAGTTTGAATGAAGTTTGATTTATACCCATGTGTAGGTTGCCGATTCATTTTATTTTTTCACATGAATTATTAAAAATGAGAAAGGTTGGAAAAACAATGCTTCGCACTTTTAACAAAGTAATTCCACCATGATATCATACGTTTTACGGCAGTTTCATAATTTGGCAGACTAATTAGATTTTGCAGGTTGAGCAAGTGGCTGACATCCATTTCTCGTAAAAAAAAAACAAAATCTGTTAATACAAACCTTTACTCTGTGGAGGCCCATATGATCCTATTAGGATCGGACATGGTCGAAAAATTAGATTTATGATGCGGAAAGGCCATAATGCTTCAAATACACTCTATGACGATCGGTCATATATATGTCGAAAAACCCGTTTCTTATGTTGGCGTCCTGTGCCATAGGGTGTCACAGAGTGTAAATACGATGTCATAGCTGTCATACAGTATGTATGTATAAATGTCGGAATGGCATAGATTTGATCATAGACACTAAAACGATCTTAGCATATATGTGCCCGATCGTCATATAGTCTATTTGAGCCTTTAGTACGCCATGATTATTTGCTTTACTATTTTAAATCTCGCTAATCCATTCATTATGTCTTTACTATCAGAAACAGCAATCTCATATTAAATTCACATTATTATTTATATTATAATATTATTAACTCCATTAAACTTGTGTATTTCCAAGATTGAACGTATACAATATTAACAATAAATGTCTTCAATAGTATAAATTATACTAGATTTATTTTTGACCGATTTTATCAATGTTATTTGTAAATATAAACATTTTATATTAACAATGGAAAAAAATGCCAATCTCGGGACCAGTCCCGGGATCCCGGGATTGTCAAATTGTAATCCCGAAATCCCGGGATCAGAATTTTGGCTCGGGATTGGATTCCCTAGCTACCACGTTGTAGTACAATTCATTAGAATAGCCAAAACTGAAACAGATAATATATTAAAAAACCACGGCTTAACAAACGGAAAAAGTACTTCCAAAGTTATTACAGTTCTGAAACCAAACCATGGTATACCAATAAAATGTTAAATAGGGAAACAATTGCCACAATTAATCGCTGTAGACCATTATAATCTTGCCTCATCCCTGGCTCGCTGGGTATAATAAATGACCCTAGATGCCAGTGCGGAAGTGAGATTGAAGATATTAACCACGTTGTTTGGCAATGTCCTCTGTATGATACACAGAGACAGCGGCTTCTTGAAGATATAAGTAAGTAAACAAAAGTACCAATTGCCACTGGATGTTGCGATATTTTTGGCTCGGCCTAATATCAAGGCGTTCCAGTGTGTCCAAGTGTTTCTGAGTCAGTGTGGCCTACAAGTGGAAATTGTTTTTGTTTTTTTTTCTCTCCTGTAAATTTGTATCGTAATAACTGTATGAGTAATAAATTATTTTAATACCATGTATTAACAGTGTATGTTTAAACGTAAGGCTCAATTGAGACTTAATAAAAGAAAATCCTTGGATAGTCAAATCAAACCAACGTCTTCTGACCAGAGGCACCTATATAATATAGGATTATTCATAATATTAAAACTATCGACCGAATGTAGGTACTTGATGGAATTTGAAGTTCTGTACTATTCCATTTGAGTAGTTTTTTTGCGACTCAGGTTTCGCCTTTCGGCATCTTCAGGCACTATACACTCACCAACAGGTTATATAATAAATTAATACAATAAAGTAAGTAAAAACTTTATCACCTATGACCTAGGTACCTATTAAGTACCTTGCTAAAACCTATTTAGTCAAAAATTAATATACATTTAAAAAAAGTTATAAAATGAGGATCCCGTCTTATGGTTATACGATAACTATATTTGTCATTTAACTTTAGTTTATTAAATTTTCTCTTAAGCAGGGAAAATACTTTTGAATAATTCATAATTTTAATGTAGGTACCTATTAATTATTAAAAAAAAACATTTTTTCTAAAAAAACCAAAATGTGTATAACTTGAAATCATACCGTGAAATCTTATTTAGGTATGTTCCCAATATTGAAGCTAGATTTGATATAAATTAAAAAGATTTCAAGTTGTACACATTTATATTTTTATTAAAAATCGATGGTTTTTAAAATGGATATAAAAATATTAAAACTATGAATTAGTCAAAAATCTCCTCATTATACTATTGAAAACTTAATAAACTAATTTTTAATAATAAATTTATTTATTTATAAAAAGAGTATTACGGCATTACAGCTATTGGCCAATGCGCCATAATACATAATAAATACAAATGTATAAAAATATTATAATTACAAATAACAATAAAAAGACAGCATGTGTAAATATTAATGAAATATGATAATTTATACAATTATAAATTTAGCCTATTTAATACGTCCACAAACATTAATAAAAAACAAATCAACCTTTATGGTGCCATCAAATAAGCTAATCGCACGATATACAGCATCATGAAACATAACATCTGTCCTGCGACGAAATGTGTCCATAAAATAATATGTAATAAGATGGGACCTTTTAACCAATTCATATTTTTTTAATTGTAAGTTTATCTTTGACTTATATAAAAAATATTTGTTTTATTAATGTTTTCAGGTTTTATCAATTAATATAAGTTAATGGCCCCACCAAACCACATCCGCCCCGCACTGCAATCGGGCGTATCATGGAACCCTACGTTTGGATGTGAAGCATCATTTTTATTTTTATGACTTGCAATGTGTCAGGAGCAGTCTCCCAAGACTAAAGTCGCCATGCACTCAAATGTGCTTTGACTGAATTTACATGACTTTAAGTTAAGGTGCACATGAGCACGTAGAGGCAATATTAAAAATGGTAGTAAGTGACAAATTCAATCTAATACAAAACTGCCGAACATTCCAAGTGAGGAGATCTTCACGTTGGCAGTATGACGCCGCAACGGAAGCAATTAATACAGTTTAAATTTTAAATTATCCAAAAATTATCAAAAAAATGTCTCTAATTGCAAGCTTTGTATTTTTCCGGTAGGTGCCTCTGGTAGGTGCAAGCCTCCCCCTTAACACATCCTTATTGAAAATGTGATCACCACGTGATATCGTAGATAAGTAAAACAAGTCGCACTTTTTTACATTTAATTTTTGAGAAGGTACCTACAAATTTAATTCAACTAGCTATAAAATATCATAATACAAAATAATCATATTATGACACCCTCTAGGAATAATAGTCAAAACTTTTTGAGAGCAAGCAATATAATTTATTAAATGAAAGTATGACGTATAAAATAAATCCTGCGTCATTTCACATGAGGCCGGACGAAAAACTTCGCTTGCTGTGTCGGTCTCGGAGGAGCCCGCGACGTCGGTAATCACGTGACTCGCATTAGCGCTCGGGCGTCACTGCGGTAATTGACCCCGCGGCACGTCACAAGGGACCACCTTCCAATTCGCATAGCTCTTGCAAATGGCATTCATTTAACCTTATGTTAGGGGCAAATATTATTTGTTCGATTTAACTTAGTATCCAGTATATAATCTGTAAACATTACGGCGTTGGAAATCGTTAAAAATCAGAACACGTCAGTACGCTTGCCCTGGTTTTTTGACTCACGTGTGTTTCACTCAAATGACCGCAAGTTGATATTGAGAGTCAGTTTAGGCACACCGTGGGCAAGACATTTTGATGATCTCGAGGGTAGAAGCGATTCGTAGTTCTACGGTGAATGTGGTGTTCAGGTCAATGTTGCCATCTTTTTGTCACCGAATTATGGTACGCATTGTCATAATATGTTGAATATGTATAGGTTTTTGGTTTCTCACCAAAAAAAATAGCGGAGAATATGAGAAATCCCGAGACCTTTTTTTAGGTACCTCTTCCGACTTAAAACGCTTAGTGACGATTCACAAAATTTCATTTAACTTTACTTAACCAAAGTTAAGGCCTTTTTTTACATTTTTCGAGCATTTTTTTCCAGGTTCTTCACCACAGAACAGATAATAAATAGAATACCGATAGGCTATATTCAATACGCCGCAACTTGATGCAGGGTTTTGAATGTGTGAGTGTCCTACGAAAATGAAGCACACATTATGCATGTGCAATAGTGTGTGTAATACACCAACATTAAATGAGCGTAAATGCATAAACCGAGAACAGTTTTCAGTATTCAACGTAAAACGTATTCTTGACACGTGTGTAAGTTTAACCCGGATTCTTCGTTACTCGAGTCGGTTACCTGCTATCGCCTTACCCGTTATGTATTTCAGTTCCCATTATTTCTGAGTTCCCTGTTCTTCACATTTTCTTATATTGCGAAATTATAGTGCATACTTTGCACGAATTTATGTTATGGAATTTTCAAAATTTTAGTACTTTTTGCGTAGTTTTCGTACTGTTTTATGTCATAGATACATAGTACGCAGACGAAAATGATTATAGTACGGCTGGCAACACTGGTTCAGGTGGACATCTGAACAACACAGAGTAGAGGTATCAAAGTCGATGAGCTTGCCCTGACATTGGTTGAGACGGAAGAGCTCGGTAAGATTGTAAAGTTTTAAACAGGATTGGAGAGAGGGCCTGAAAAAGGACCCAAAAAAAGTATTTATTAATACATAGAATTGTCAAGTTTATATGATTCAACAGAAAATTTAGAAACATGGTAAGTATATAAAAAGTTCTTTTTATCTTGTAATTATTTCTTATGTATTTTCTTTATATTTATGTTCTTCGTACCTTCCATCTTGTTAGGCTTAACTATATTATAATTTATATATGGCAACTTTGCTGGTTGCAATAACTTTTCACTATTCTATTTTTTACGATTTTCTTAGCTCGTATTCTTATTTGTCCGGTGGTTCTTTGCCCGGTACAAATTTTGCAATCGATTTTTAACTAACTTCCCGATTAGCTAGACATTTGAAACTTTTAGAATATATCAGAACACGATACCAATGCATTTTTTTAATATTTAAGTAGCATTGAATTCATTTTCAGTTAATTCTGTCTTGTATGAAAAGTTATTTCGACACCATTATTGGTTGCTAGGTGTTCTGGTGTCCTAGCAACTAAATTATTAATATATTTGTGCATTACTATGGAAATCAATATGACATGTCAAGTAAATTTTTTTTTGATCGTTTAAGCTAGTGACACGAACACGTTTAGTGTGCTCCTGAGAGGACGCTCCCATAAGGAGTGGTACCATCCAATCGCTCGATCTGATCAAAATAGTCAATGTACCACCGGTTATAAAGTAATAAGCTTGCGACCCTCGACGAAGACAAGCCATATATGATGTATGAGGAAGTCCTACAGTTGCCCCAGCAGGTCCCACTGCTCCTCAGGGTGAACTGTAGATGAGATAAGTCGGTCATAAGGACCATGAAGAGTGATGGTAAGAATGTAAATAACGACGGAGTAATAATAAGGTAGTAATTAAAATCCAATTAATGAGATGCAGTACGAAGATTATGTGTCCTAATTAAGATGGTAGCAATAGGTATATAATGTTAGTAATAGATATTTTGCCATGTTAAATAAATAATTGATAGGTATATAAATATTAAATTAGCATAATACTGTATTGGACTTCGAGTAGATATAATAATGTAATTAAGATAAATGGATCTAATATTGTATAATTGCGATGATTAGGTATTGTCAGCGTGTGTAATTGTAAACCGACATTAGTATATAAATCTGTACCCATAATTAGAGTATAATGTTGACATAATTCGATCCACGAAATTAAGCTAGATAATAATTAATCAATATTTTAATTAATTTAATTGGACGAGAATCGGTCTAGACCTGGGCTCTGTACGTAGCATCTACATAGCATCTAAACCACTCACGAGGTACTGTATACCTCTGGCTTCTATTTTCATCACTCCCATATTAATACCATACGCGTGATCCACGCATCCAGCGCGAGATTGCCCCGCGGAATTTCTCGCGATTCATGTGTAACATATCGTCGCTATAGGATTTGTTTCCCGAATATCCATTTTTGTCGAAATCGACATTTTAATGCAGTTCAATTTCTTTTATCGAACTCTACCGAAATCATTTATAAAAACGATATATTTTTATCTAGGAACAGAGATATTTTTTTAAAAAACCCGAATACGCCATGTTAAGTTACAATTACTCCGTGGTGTTCTCCCGAATATCCAACTATTCGAACCTGAATATCCAAGTTAATTTTGGTCGAAATATATCTCTGGCTGAGTGTTTATTTCCCGAATATGACTTTAGCCAATCAAACCGCGCTCACGCCGTGCATCTCGCTCCCACATTCACGCTGTCTAGCTCTAAAACAATCACGCCCACTTTCATATGTTTCGGCCGTCCGGAGACTTCTTTCAAATTTCGTCTTATTGATATTGTTTTTAACGTTACTATTGTTTTAATAGTGAATTCATCAAATTTGAAGAGATCATTCATAGCTGATACATCACCAGTTCGCCCTGAACTTACAGTAGAGTTGTGGAAGTGACTATTTTAACCTAAATAACTGCATTTTGTTTTGATAAATGACACAAAATCCCAACGGTTATATGAATTCTACAGTATGACCCGGCAACTACTATGACGTAAAAAATAATTATTATTTCAAATTATTGTTAATCAAACATTGTTTGTCTTTATTTTACTTTTAATCTAGGTATTTCTATGAAAATAAAGGCGATGCTATTATTTATTTTTGAATGCGCTGATAGTTAATTTAATTTAATAGGTATGTATGTTAGTAACTATTTATTTGGTGGATATTATATACTAAGGATATTGGTACCTACCTAATATTAGCAGCTAATGGTAATTAATTTATACATGCTATTATTTTGTGTTGTTATTCCTTACAATAGTAAATATATAATATTTATTTGGTGGTTTGTAATAAGTTTAATTGTCAATTATAGAAATATATAGATATAATAATATACAGATATATATAAATAGATTTTTTTTTTTTTGGAAAAAGTATTAATATAAAATTGTTAGCAAGTACGAGTAAGTACCATCATAAAATATTGGAAAAATGACCGTGACGGCGGTTAATAATTGAAGTAGTAGATACCTTATAATATATTTTCGCAGAAGTTATTTTAAAAAAATATGTAAGTATGTTCAATTATAAGAATGGTACATTCTTAAATCTTGTGAATTATAAAAATAGTTAATTACTTAAAAACTATTTTATTACTTAATCCGAAAAAAAACCGAAAAAGCGATTACCGCATGTTATTATTACATACGAACTTGGGTAATTACGATCATTAAGTATTTAAATAGTAGAGGTAATTATTAACAATTATCGTGTAAATAAATATAACATTTGAGGCGCGTACTTTTTGACCACTCAGTAATCTGTGGGCCGTGCAGCAATACGCTACGGTTTTAAATTCCGAACGTCCATGTTTTGTCCCGAATATCCATTATTCTGAGAGAGCGCTAAAAATTTCCCGAATATCCACAGTGAATACTTGTAAATAAAACGCATTTTCTGTGCATTTAATGATTTATACCAGTATATTACTCTTGGAATCTATTCTTAGATAATTTTGCAATCATACAGTATTGAAAGAATGATTGATACATCTACTGATATTAAAATATACGACAATGAAATTTGTTTTTCGTCTCCTGTAAAATTGACATTTGGTCTATTCGGGAAACAAATCCTATAGCGACGATATGAGCGGCCTTGGCGCTGCGTTCGCCAGTCGGTAACCGGACAGTTGTCTCCCTCGCACAACTGGATCAATTCCCTATCCCGACCGCGGCCACAGCCGATTGGCTCATGTGTGGAGCGAAATCCCTGTTACGCAATTCATGACAGCCGCGAGATCTCCATACAAACACATTATTAATGATAGCTAGAGCTGCGCGTGTCCGATCAACGTAAAACTTGAAATGACATATGCGTCTACGGACCGCGGAGATTTTAGTTATTCTATAGTACGCGTAACCATAAAGGTTCGCGAGATATAGAGCTCAGAGACGGGTCAGATTCCATTAATTTTAGCGCCTTAAATATAAGTTAATTATATATAACATTTATATGTATACGTAGAGAATAAGACCTAGTATTTTAATAATTTTTATTTTCATCATAAATATACACGTAGCGCGTGGGCGGCCCGCTTATGGGTCCGAACTTGTGGCTCCCGCCATTCAATCATGAGGAGACTCACATCACGGGGTGTATACTCAAATGCTAGCGTGAACGGTAACGAGCAGATTGACGTATCACACCCTGTGATACACTGGGTTTTCGCTTGGTTAATTAAAAACTAAAAGTACAATACAAGCTAAAAAACGCATTCATTGTAGGGGGAGCTATGTGAAATCGCGCTCTCAGCGGGATGTCGCGAACGAGGTTTTATGCAGGCAGCCCGCGCCTACCGAACACCGTTGATTTCAGCTCTCTCGCGACTTGCGGTTTCGCGGGGCAATCAATTAAGTCCGAATCTCATAGTGAAAATGATATGTGGATTTTTGACCCGTAGAACGCTCGCCCGAGGGGATGAAATCTCCCGATTCGAATAAAAACCCAGGATTTCCGAATTCTGTATCCAGTTTTCTACTGCTTCCAGGACCGAGTCCACGTCGGGCGTCGGTCTGATTTATTATACAAATTCATATAATTGTGCAAGTCTGCACAGGAGTTTGGGACCACCCAACTCCCCCTTTTCCTCCTGCGGGTAAAATACCTAAAGTTGGACTTTTCGGCGCGAGTATTCGTTTATAAATACCTAACCCCGACTTAGAAAAATTTCGCGAATAATTTTTCGAATATAAATACCTATCTGGTACTTTAAAAATTTTCGAGTGAAAAGTATAATTTCGTACAGCGGTTCTTCAACGGAGGCCCCGAATCCTTTTCGACTTTTATCTGATATTCATCGGGTCGTATGTACCTGACTGTCAACTTAAGTTCGATAGTAGTAATCTTTTGATGTTTTTGGATAATTGTGGAACTTTTCTTCGAATTAATATTTCTTTGTTGCGAGTGTTAATGTACTTTATCATCTGACGGATGACCGTATACCGTGCTTGAACATTTATGTGAATAATGTTAACTTTCTGAACACTAATAATTATAATATGATGAACCATTGTGAACTTTGTGAACTTTTGTGAACTTGAACAATATATGGACCATCTACCAACTATGAGTTTTTATTCTGACTTCCAACCATACGACGACCTTGGCCTGTGACTCCTCTTGGCATTGACAACCTTCACTTCCATACCCTTGGAACTAGCCGCGGCAGTGGAGGGCCCCGTCACTAGTCAAGTCAAGTTTATATGGTTCAACAGAATTTAAAAACGTTTTATATGAAAAAGCCGTACCAACCCTAATGGTCAAACTGCCAACCCTTACTTATAGTTTGGTACATTCACCATAATATTAATTAGCATCGTTTAAAAATCCTTTTTTTATTGTGGGAATAGACACGTAATTTTGCATCGTGGAAATTTCTGAATGGCATAACACGCTCGCTTAATTAATGGAGGCTTTCCCGGGCTTTAGAGAAATGTTACGATTGTCCGGTATTCCAGCGCTTCCTAACACGTCGGTGTATGCATATAAATGACTAGTTTTATCCAGGGTCTAGGACGATTTGGCACCGGACAACTGGATGCCACGGAATTCAAAAATAAATAGACGTTAGGTACTTATAGGTACTTTAAAAAAAATATTCAATATTATTACTTATATTTAAATGATTATATTCATGATAGTGGTGAGTTGTGGGGTGAGAATAGTTGGTGAGAATCTAAATATGCAGACGTAAACAATGATTTAATCGTGCATATGTTTAAGTTCCAACGAAAAAAGAGTTTTTATTTTATATAAAGCCTTAGGCATGGTAATTCTCAATCCGCGATAAAGAATACATTATGTTAAAAGAAAAATGAATTCAAACTACTAAGTAGTAGATAGAAA
Organism: Rhyacophila brunnea; assembly: GCF_057557595.1. NCBI lineage: Eukaryota > Metazoa > Arthropoda > Insecta > Trichoptera > Rhyacophilidae > Rhyacophila > Rhyacophila brunnea. The sequence continues at coordinate 6,868,085 of NW_028232816.1, read as the reverse complement.
CTGATTAAAATACCTCGTCTACGTTCTGTATACGTGTCTACGACAGTGCGGCGTCCAATTGTCCGGAGGCCAGTCGTCCCATTCCCTTTTATCCAATAGGCTCCACTGAGTAGGGTATAATCTCTTTTATTTACCGTACGTCCGAGGAACGATTAATAACATCACTTATAAATACATTGTGCTCAAGAATTGTTTGTATAGATAATGGTGTGACAATCGAAATAACTATCGAGGAATTTGTGGTGATTTATTTAATAATATAATTGATAGATAATTGTTATTTTTTTGGACATAGTTTCCGAGGCTAAAGTTAACCGAAGATCCGGTCGACCTCATATAAGTTGGAGATGAGATAGATGTTAGGGGAGGTCAATACCTATACCTATACCTATAATTCGTAAGGCGGCTCTCGTGGTGTAGTTGGTAAGGCGCTCGCCTTCCACCCGAGAGTTCCTGGGTTCGATTCCCGGTCACGACAAAAACATTTATGTGTTTTTCTCAAAGCCTGGGTGTTTGTGATTGTTCAAAATTACTAACAACCACCTTGTACGAAAAAGCAAGGACATGGTTATTAATAATTCTAAAAAAAAAAAAAAAAAATTCGTAGGGTTGCTGCCAAATGTTGGTATGTTGATAATTTAGGTATTTAGAATTAACAACGGATTATGTGTATTTATATAAATTAATATATATTCTAATGGATTTAAGTTGTTTTGTACTATTCCATTTGAGTCGTTTTTTGCGACCCGGGTTTCGCCTTTCGGTATTTTCAAGTACTATGTACACTCACCAAAGAGCAAATATACACTGACAACGAATACAATTAACTCTAACTTATATAACAAATCAAAACAATAAAGTAGGTATCATGTAAGAACATTATTGAATATTAATTGTTTAGCTAATAACTTTTAAAGACTGATGTCATAGATATATATATATATATATATGATTAATTAACTCCATTAATTCCCCTATACCAGAGGGGGGCAAACTTTTTGGATGGAGGGCCAAATTCAAGAATTCAAAATGAGCGGCGGGCCGCAGATAAAATACCATTTTTAGATATACACTATTTATTATCACGAAAAATATACATTACAAAAAAATTAATGGGAAAATGAAACTGTTTTTTTTAAATTTAGGTGTTAATTTTGTAGTTGATATTCTCAAAACTGCTTGTAAATGGGCATCGGAGATATTTGATCATAAAGAATTTTTATTGAGGTTCATGATCGAAAATGTTTGCTCACATATACCTATAGGTTGATCCAAAAATAACGAACATTTTTCTTGCATAATCTTTTAGTTGGTCGAATCTGTCTGAATTAAGGGGCATTGTAAAATTTGGAGATTTCTTCACGACGATGCAATTTTCTCTTAAATCAGTGTCACACTGCAGATCAATAATCTCAAGTTGTAGATCTGTCGGTACACTATCAATATCTATTGAACATTGATCGCGTACTATTGCTAAACAAATTTTAGTCTATATTGTCAATATTTTTTAAAAAAATATAAAAAAGTTATTCGTAATTAGAAGTACAATTAATGATGGCGGGCCGCAAAAAAATATCCGGCGGGCCACATGCGGCCCGCGGGCCGCAGTTTGCCCTCCCCTGCCCTATACGTTACCATTGTTCCCAGAATGGACGATTTTACACCTTTTGAGTGTAGTATTTTCATTGTTTATAATAATTGCTAATGATATATTATTAGGTTTTGACAATTTATATTCGCTTATCGAGTGTATTATTATTGATAAGGTAGGGATTTTTTTACAAACACAATGATAGGATACTACGTGATACTACGTTGATTCTACGTGGAAATGAATATTAATTAATAAAATTATAATTGCGATCTAAATGATCATGTCATGATCTAAATTAAATTGCAGTCAAGTGCCTTCAGTCGATCGTAGTTATTGTAATTTTTGAAGTTATACTTCTTTTGACGCGTTTGGGAAATCAGATTTTTTGCGTGTGACGTCATGTAACACATAATTAATTTTTTCACACAAAAAAAAACGCACTCGGACTTGGATTCGAACGCACTTTTATGTCACAGAATGATACTGCAATCGTGACGATTATACAGTATAATATTATAGTTTAGAATTGTTCCGTTGCCTAGGCAGCGAATTTATTATTGTCGGCCATTGCAATTCTTTACGTAAACAAACGATTAAACGTCAGTTAGTAATATAAGTTAAAGTGTATCGAAATAAACCAACGGCGTTCCAATAAGCGGTCCTTTTTCTTGAGTGTGTAATTTAACAAGATAATTAAGAGCTGGTCAAAGAATCTAGTTTATCACAAGTTTTGTTTTTGTTTTGTTACGCCAAAGAAGTATAACTTCTAACGCGCGTACATAAGTACACACACCGATTTTTTTATTAATGTTAATTCTGTTCTACATTCGAATATTTATATAAAGTATGTATACACATTTTGTGCTATTGAGGCATCATATTCTTGACTCTGACGGATTATATAAATAGATATCTAGGTAACACCAAACAAAAAAATTAAATAATGGTAAAGAAAATGTTTAAGTACCTTTAGTTATATTTATGTAGGTATATTTTAACAGTTGAATCCACATTGCCGGTATGGGAGCTCTAAAGAGCGGTCGACCCGACGATTTAAAAGGGAAACACCCAAAATATATAATATTCCATATATTCTCACGTAAGTAATTATAATTACGAAAATGTTTACTTTTGATGATTCAATTAGGAACCGTCTCTGAATTTTCCTCTTAGTACATTATAACGGAGTAGAGTGCGTTTCAAAGAGCAATTCTGGCGTAGTTTGGAAAAAATATATTTTAATTATTTAGAGGTTAATAATTCGACAGTGGGCGTATTGGAACTGTTTGCTGCAATTAGGGATTCCAATCCCGGGATCCCGGGATCCCGAGCTATTTTCGATACCTATGAATCCCGGGATTGATAAACTTAATCCCGGGATTTCGGGATTGATTTTTTTATCAATTTTTATGGAACATAAAATAAAAACGAAAATATAACAGAAAAAATACTTTTAATAAACAATAACTACATTAGAAATAAACTGAGTTTGAATGAAGTTTGGTTTATACCCAAGTTGTCGATTCATTTTATTTTTTCACATAAATTATTAAAAATGAGAAAGATTGGAAAAAAACAATGCTTCGCACTTTTAACAAAGTAATTCCACCGTGATCTCATACGTTTTACGGCAATTTCATATTTGGCTGACTAATTAGATTTATGAAGCGGAAAGGCCATAAGTACGCCATGATTATTTGCTTTACTATTTTAAATCTCGCTAATCCATTCGTTAAGTCTTTACTATCAGAAACAGCAATCTTGTATTAATTCACATTATTATTTATATATATATATATATATATATATATGTATTTCCATATTATGTATTTCCAAGATTGAACGTAGATATACAATATTAACAATAAATGTCTTATATATGATAAATTATACTAGATTTATTTTTGACCAATTTTATCAATGTTATGTGTAAATATAAAAATTGTATATTAACAATGGAAAAAAATGCCAATCCCGGGATTGTCAAATTGTAATCCCGAAATCCCGGGATCAGAATTTTGGCTCGGGATTGGATTCCCTAGCTGCAATGCTTATTTGAATGCTAGCAAACAATACTACTACAACTGCAAACCGCTTTTGCCGTACCCATGGTGCCACTTTATAATTATTTAACTATATCTGTGTATAGTATATTAGGTATGTAACATGCAAAATGATATCTTAAAAAGGCAGAAAACAAAGGCAAAGAGATGTGGTTCCACATCCAAAAGCCTGTTCCTTTTTTTTTTTTTTACTTAATGTCTACAAATACTGAAAAAGCAACTTCACATAGATATGAAGTTGGAAAAGGCAAGATGTGTATCAGGACTTTATTAAAACTGGATCCACATGTTGCATTTGCAACCAGAATGATGTTAAAGTACACCAGTGGCGCACCCAGGATTTAATATTGGGGGGGGGCCAACGAGGAGAATGTACATTAGTCCCATAGGCTCTTTTTCTTCTTCACAGCCTAATTTCTCGTTGTCTATTGCACTCGGTGTACCTACACCATGGTCCCCACATCCTGAAACGGGCCCTCAGGCTAGGATATTTGGCGGGCCCCCTACCTACCGCTAAGATTAAAGGCAGTGTGAAACACTACATTAACGTTTTTAAAATTGTGTTTTAGTTCAAATTAAGGGTACTTATATAGTGAATTATTGGCGATTTTCAATACATCCACTATAATAATGAAGCTGTCGAGTATCGACACATAATAATCAAAAAATTTATTGCACAATTATATAAGTAATTGAAAATGTTCATGAATTTTTTTACTATTAAAGCTAATTTATGATGTGTGTTTATCTCACTTATCTGGTCAACCCGACACGCCGGGCCCCCAGGCTAGAGCCCTGTCAGCCCTCCCCAGCCATGACCTACACCACTCCGGAATTCGGGTGGACACCGAGAATTTTTCGACAGTTCCATTAGGCGGCCACAGACGTACAGTTTTCATAACAGGTTGAACATGCCAGTTAATACGTAATGGCGGCCATACAGTTATCTTCGGTAGATAATCTGCTGCGCCCATAGACGGACAGTTTTCGACCTGCCAGATGTGTGCCAGGATCAAACTGCCAGCGACCCCCCACTCCCGTGTTTTTGTAAAACTGTTGGAATTTCAACTCACCGAAAGTTCTCGGGTGACGTTAGATGTTGGTAACGTAAAGTAGAATATACCGCGCGATACAACTGCGGCTGGTGTTGCTTGTTATAAAATACAAATTCATTTATTATTAAAAATGTAATATTATTATGTACGCGGAGATCGCAAATATTATATTTTATTTATTTTTACGAGAGTAAAACAAAGTTATAGTTATTTATGTAAACATATTATTTTAAACAATATAATATAAATGTTAAAATTTTAGAGAGCATTATTAATTAAGTTGAAAATATAGACTAATAACTCAGTACTCAAATTTTATTTATTGTATGTAGTGAATATTACAAATTAATAATTTAAGACGTTCACAACATAAATTAATATACCTAATTGTGAATGACAATGTCGGTAAATCTAAATAAAATTGAAGTATGTAAGTATATATTTTAATAATATCATAGTAATTAATTATTATACTGATGATTGATGTAAATATAATTTTGTGGCATGTTTAAATTTATTGTATATAAAATCAATACCTTTATAAATATTACCGTTTTCTAAAAATATGACCAAAAAGAAATTAATACTGTCCATTAAAGGGAATAATTTATTCAAAAGAAAAGATTGTATTATACGAATGAGTATAATATTGTTTCGGTGAATCGATAAAATACACAATCCACTAGCGAAATCATGATTTATTTTACCAATGTCATAGGTGTGTATTTTATGTCAATTTGTTTCTAATAAAAACAATAATTATAACCATAATAAATTCAAAGTAAAATTATTCGTGTATCAATATCGAGCAAGTATACCCTACCTAAAACTAATTTAAACAATACCCCTGTGTAATATCTCCGCGAACCTAACCTCCATAGTTATTGACACTTGCTCTGCCACAGACAATAACTGTACGTATATGGGGACGTCTGTTGACAGTTCGACAGATTTAAATGGGGTAGTTAAACTTACTGATCTGTGGTGTGTCCACTAACGTACAGTTATTGTCTGTGCCATGTTCAACCTGCTACGAAAACTGTACGTCTGTAGCCGCCTATTAGGGATTGGGTTTCTAAAAAAACCTGACATTAGTGTTTCGAAATTTTTGTGTCAGAAATTTAAATCTAAGAAATTGTTCTAAAAAGGGTGCTGGAGAATTACAAATCATTTTTTTGCCAGTGTTTTCATTTGTCTAAGCCCAAAGGTTTATTGGCTTTCAATTTCAATGGTTAAAATCATTCTGATAATTTTCATGTTTGGGGGGTGTCAGGGCCCCTTGCCCCCCCCCTGGGTGCCCCACTGTAACCACCTCACTCCAGTGTGAAAAAGCAAACATTCGTACTTCGCTTCCATAGAAATGCAAAGTTTTTTTTAAAAATGCCTGTTTTTAAAGGTCTGGATTTGATGAAATTTACCATATTGGTCTAGTACAGATTTTAGCACTGCGGTAATGTTTTCGAAACTATAGATTCCCTGTGTAAATAAAACAGTGCGTAGATATAATGTAAGGGTTTCTTGTCTTTGCGAGGGTAACAAATCCTTTAAATGAGCCTAACATTGACGGAGCACCATCCATACAAATTCCTCCATGATATTTTAGATTGTTCTAATATGAAGAAATAGAATCAAAAACATCTTGTCATGTCGTACGCTCGGTGAGTACTTTGCAGCATAGATATTGATCCACTATTTTTTTTCATTTATGAACGAAAACCTGTGAGGCCAACGGTAGACGCGTGCGATCGATTCGGCAACATCGAAGTCACATTAGATCTTTCATCGGCTTTCATAATTTCACGAAAGACTTTTTCGGTTTTCGCTATTTTGCGGATTTTTCTGCTTTTATCATTATTTTCGCAGTGCACTTGCAACAAGCCAGCGGTGCACCGGTTAAGAACCACTGGTCTAGAGCCACAATATTTATGCTGAATTCCACCGAAAAAAATGTTTTTTTTTAAATTTACACCACCACCGACTGGGGTGGCATGCCCCCACATCATGAATGTTTGGTGGGCCCCCTTACCTATCACCAGGGTTAAGGGGAATGTGATGTTCTACAGTAGTGTTCCCAAATGGTATTCGTGGATTTATCTATATTGTTAAATAATTCCCTTGAATTCTTGATTTGTCGGACCTCATATCATATTATCGATCGTTATCATACTATGAACCTTTGTGGTCGCGACCCCCTCTTGTGGTAGCCAAGTAGCATTCGACCCTTCGATATTGGACAAATAACCATTTTTATTTTTCTAGAAACACTAAAAATAACTGTAATATAAAATGATACACGTGAATTATTATCATGTAGTTACGTATATCATATTATTTTCATCATACTTCACATTTTTTATGTTAATTTTGATGAAGTAGTATAGCGCCACATTTTTTATAATATAACAAATGTCTGGTGTGTGTTTATCTCACAATTAGACGAGCCGCCACGCCGGGCCCTCTTAAGCCCGGGCCCCCAGGCTGTAGCCCGGTCAGCCCATGGTGTAGTCGTACTTTTCGCCGAGTTTTTATCGTCGATTTTGGGGTTTTTAATAGTGAAGTTCCAAATATTAATTGAAAATGGAAAAAAGTATTATTGCATTTAACTTATATGTAGGTACACAAACCTACCCAACAGAACACAGCATAATTTCTCGTTTATCGGACTTTTGTCTATTGCACTCGGTGTACACCACTCCGGAATTCGGGTGGACACCGAGAATTTTACGAGACATTTCATTAGAGATTGAGTTTCTAAAAAAACCCGACATTAGTGTTTCGAAATTTTTGTGTTAGAAATTAAAATCTAAGAAATTTTCTAGAGGGTGCTGGAGAATTTCAAATCATTTTTTTGCCATGTTTTTATTTGTCTAATCTATTGGCTTTCAATTTCAATGTTTTTGGGGGGGGCCAAGGCCCCTTGCCCCCCCCCTAGGTGCGCCACTGAAGTACACTACTTATGTTTATTTTTCAAGAATCCGTCTGAAGGCCTGAAGCTAATTCCAACAATAATTGCTCTTCTTCCGCATGCGATAAACCGGATAAACCTTCTAGCATGGATATTGTAGTAATCTCGTATTAATGCTTGTTGCACTAGGCGCAGCCAAAGCCCGGTGCAGCGCTTACCCCTACCAAACTCTTCCCGCACCCCAGGGGGTACGCGTACCAGACTTTAGAAAACACTATTAGATTCTAATAGTTTGTGAAAAATCATTTTTAATAAGTTCCCTGATTGAATAATCTGCAATATCATGTTTTCATATTTTGTAGTCCACAATAATTTATGTTCATTTTTACTGTGTTAATATATTTTATCGTGAGAGAATTTGAAACGGTAAAAAAAATATGATAAAAAAACGTTAACTTTTTAAGTTGACCTTTGCAAAATTTCGACCCTGTCTGTTGAGGATTAGGCCCGTTTCAGACGGGACACCGGTGTCGCGCTCGTATATAATAAGTAGGCCTTTGTATTCGAATAAAGGGACCCTTGTATTATGTTTATGAACGCCCCAGAGCTACTGAGCCAACGTGTGTCCGATACACTTTTCCGTCGGCCGCTACATTCTCAAGCCGCCGATACACTTGTTTTAATTACCGCAGCCAGTTTTATGTTCTAATTTATAACGCGAAATTATGCGTTGACTCATTAGCTCAGGGGCGTTCTTTAACATAATACAAAGGCCTCCTATATTATATCAAGCGTGACACCGGTGTCCCTTCTGAAACGGGCCTTAAAGTGGGGCCACACCGAAAACAAGTCGCGCGACAACTCGTTAAATTTTACGATAAGCATGATAATTATCGTAAAATTTAACGAGTTGTCGCGCGACTTGTTGCCGGTGTGGCCCCACTTTTATGCATGCTATTATTATTTTGGGTATTAACGGATGAGTGGATGACACCAGAGTGATGGATAGATGATGCCATTCGCTCAGCGATTCAACAATAACCGGAACGGCAAAATAATAATTGTTTTGCGAATTTAGTACCTAACTACATATTAGCATTGCGAAACCGATTTGTAGGAAACAAGCTCTGACGATAATTGCTTTGTTTGAAAACGTAACTGAATATTATTTTGGCGGTTCGTTCGTGAACGGTAAACGTGCGGTGAGTCATTGTTTTACACCAGTGCTGTTACATTATTTTGTTAAATTTGGCGTAGAACTACGCCTTTCTCGTAGCTCGCCAAGCACTCTGGTGTTTCATTAGAATCGCATGTAACTTTTGGGGAAATAAATATAGGAAAAACAAAATAATAACACTGTATGTATAGAGTTTATGTAGGTACAACGAAGTTCCCTGAAAAAAAAAATTAACCCGATTGGACACTTAATTAAAGTCGGCGAGAAGAATGCGGGAGAAGAGGCCTAGATAACAGCGTTCCGGTAGCCATTTTATTTGCATAACTCGCAAACCATTTATTTTTTAAAACATTACGTCGGAACTCTGAATGTGTACTAATATATTAGGTATTATTATTAAATACTGTTGTTAGCCAACGATAACCAAAAATAATACAGTAATGAAATATCCGGAACCCTGTAAATTTTAATGGCTTATAGTTCCGGTTCAAGATTAGAAATGAAGGTTCTAATCCCGGTTCCGATTCCAAACATATTCCGGGTGGGTTCCGTAAACATGTCCGGAATGCACACGATACATTCCAGTTGTCCCGGAACTCTAATATAATATATCTAGTCATATTCCTGACACGATCACCTAAGTACCTTTACTCTATATTTTTCACTGTTTAGCGGTATGCCATTGATGTATTTATTTAATATTTACGTCGTAATATATTACAGAACAATAATTACATAGTATGTTGACTGCACGCCACTGATGAGTACCATTTTAACATCCACTAAAATAACTCTCTTTCGTGTATTAGGCCTGACCTGGCTTCTGTCGGTCTTATTACAAGGAGTTGCTGCTACTAAGATACAATATAATATCTTTTATTTAAGTGATCTCATACGTGTCATAAACTAGCCACAATGTTTGTAATAAACATTTTTTCCGGTTCCAAATTCCGAGAAATCAGGACTCGATTATGAAGCCAACGAATGGCAATCGGACCTTGTACCTTATTGGGGAGAATCGTTTTTTTGTATATCAAGAAAATAAACATTCATAATAATTTATAGAAAACGTTTTGTTAACTGTATGTATCTGTATCTATAAAATATAAACCGTTATCCCTTCTAGATTGATTATTGCACTCCTTCCGTCTTCAGCCCTAATACTATGCATCCAGGAAAACCACTAAAGATTTCACTTAACGTAGAATATACATATTATATATTCACTGTTCGGATTTATTAGTGTATACAGCTAGGGATTGCAATACCGAATGAAAATGTCAATACCGGTTTTTCAGTATTTCTTATTGAATACCGGTATTTCCTAATTATTAAAAAAACAGAAATAGGTGCTTATCAATAAATATAGCTACTAAACTCTTTTTAAAATATTATTTTATCGCAAGAACCTACGTACTTACATTTATTATGTTGACATATAAAAATGTATTGATCATAATTCTAGAACTAGTGATTTTTACGAATAATTTGAACATATTGATAATTTTAACTAGAGCCCTCAAAATTTCATCAAGTGAAAATAAGTCCCGACTGCATGAAAAGCTTCTTAAATTCAACGTTTGTACAGTCATCAATAATTATAGAATATTTGAACATTTTTGTCACGAATGTTTTCTATTTCGAAATAATATTGTGATAATTCATCGCGACGATTACTTATATAAATACATTTGATGAAATTTGTTTTACTATTTTTTCACCTTTGTTGGATTCACTCAATATATTTGCATTTTAGCAGCACATAACTTATAATTCAGTTTCAAAAACGTAAACGAGTGTGCTTTCTTAATACTGAAAATTACGGTATTTTGGATTATTGAAACCGGTATTTCGGTATTGATAAATACTGGAATACCGGTTTTAAAATACCGGTATTGCAATCCTTATATACAGCAGAGAATTTCTAAATATATCACGTGCTGAATTTATTATATTATACCGCACCAAAGATAATTTATTCAAAACAAATTTAGTCTCTGTATGTCATATGAATTTTCGGTATTATCTGTATCTACATTCACGTCAATTATTTGATGTAAATATTGTAATCTGTACAATATACTCTTAATTAACTATGAATTTCAATAAATTATTGCAAGATATGGAGCTGTTGAGCATATTGAGAGATTATTATCATAACAACAAATACCAACTTAAAATTATGTATGTCTACTACTGAGCTTCCCAACCTTTTTTAGCGTCACGGAAAATTTTCCATATTACCTACAACATTTCGCGACGCACTGAACAACAATATTTCGTATTTTTACAATTTACAACATTTTTATTAGGTCGTATTCTTATTTGTCTGGTGGTGGTTTGTCCGGTACAAATCTTGCAATCGATTTTTAATTAACTTCCCGACTAGCTAAATATTTGAAACTTAAAAAATGTTAAAAAATTTCTAAAAAAATGTATTTGATAGAAATAATACTGAAATGTCATTTTGACCCTCATATTGATTTCCATAGTAACGCACGTATATATTAATAATTTCCTAGCAACTAGTAATAGTGGATTGGATTACGGATTTCTTCCGAAATAACTTTTCATACAAAACAGAATTAACTGAAAATGAATTTAATTCTACTTAAAGATGATTAAAAGTATTAAAAGAATGCATTGGCATCGTGTTCTGATATACTCTACAAGTTTCAAATGTCTAGCTAGTCGGGAAGTTAGTTAAAAATCGATTGCAAGATTTGTACTGGACAAACAACCACGGGGCAAACAAGAATACGAGCTAATAAAAGCGTTGTAAAAATGCCAATCCCGGGATCAAAATTTTGGCTCGGAATTGGATTTACTACTAGTGTCGACTAAATAAATAATTTATATAAATTCGCTGTCAAAAATATAAAGCAGCCCATACCGACATTGGATCGTAGTGCCTACTATGGTTTCGGAACTATCGGAATTGAAACAGATGTAAGTATGTACTACGTTTATATTATAATATAATATATTACATTTGTCGTAAATCCTTATTCGTTTCGACATGTTCATGAAACGTTTCCCTTTTTCATTTAATATTGTATCTGATAACCCAAATTCCAATCAGCTTTGGTCCCTTTGCAGAGTCCGGAGAACCAATCGAATATTCAATACCTAATACAGCGATTTCCAAACTGGGAGGCGCGAAAAGTTTAACACAATTAATGTACCCACAGGTTTGCAGTATGCAAATGCATAGTTTAGAAAACGGCCGCTAGTTATAAACTACACAAAAACAGTCCTATAAATGGTTATTTGCCAACCTGTCTGAAAATATGGATACTAGATTTATAATACCTTACTTCTATACTATTGTGAAGCGCGCTGGCTATCTCGTGAAAAATGAAATAAAAGGGTCAAATCCTAATGTTGAAATTTGAGGCAAATTTGTTTAGGAACTATAATTTTGTTGTAAAACTTGTCTATTTGGTTGAAATTTTCAAAAAATTGAGTGAATAAATCAATGCAAGGACCACTAATGCATTCACTGATTTAAAAAGACAAAGTGAAGGCATTCATACAAAATTGGAGATTCGGAAAACAAAATTACAAAAAAAAAAAGTTTGCCATGTGTACACTTTTAAATGATTTCTACGCCAGATATATTGAAGCAAACAAAAATCTATTTACTGAGTTCTTGGTTAGTTTGCTAATGCACTCTTCACATTATTTTATTAATAGTAAAAAACCTGGGGGGGCGCTTCAGGATGTGGGGCCCATGATAGAATCCATTTATCAATGAACGATATGAATTTGGATTGACTACTGTTGAAATAATATTTGTGCATACAAGTTTGATACGGTCGACAGTTTCATATACCTTGGATCTCTTGTAACTCGACATAATGATATTACAGAAAAAATCAACAAGAGAATCATGTCTGCGAATAATTGCTACTTTGGTCTGTTAAGACATTTTAAGTCCCGCTTACTATCTCGTCGAACTAAAAGCACTCTTTACAAGACACTTGTAAAGCCAGTGCTCCACCTACGCATCGGAAACCTGGACATTAACTCTGCGAAATGAACGAGCCCTAAACATCTTTGAAAGAAAAATTCTCCGCCGTATATATGGACCGATCAGGGATGGCACCAATTGGAGGAGAAGATATAATGCTGAGCTCTACGGGCTGTACGAAGATTGCAGCGCAGTTCAATCAATTAAGATTGGGAGACTGCGATGGCTAGGTCATGTGCACCGTATGAATCGGCAAAGAGAGTGATGTCCAGCAATCCAATAGGACGTAGAAGAAGAGGGAGGCCAAAAATTCGCTGGTTAGATGGAGCTGCCAGTGACTGCCGTATTCTGGGGGTACCAAATTGGAAAGCGGCCACACTGGATAGGGACAGGTGGAGGGAGCTGTTGGAGGAGGCCAGGACCCACAACGGGTTGTCGCGCCCCTGATGATGATGATGACTGTTGAAATTGAGTGTGCTAATAAACAAGCACATTCGTCGCATGAAAAACAAATTAATTTAAAAATTAATATAATCTTTCTTTTCTTTTTGTATTAGTACATTGTTGACTATTTAAAAAAGTATCTATATTATTGAATGAAATTAAGAGAGGGAGGCGCCAAGATTAGATTATTTTAAAAGGGAGGCATGGTAATATAAAGTTTGGAAACCACTGACTTAGTACATCGTCCATACAATCGCGATACAATACGAGTACATCGTCATATTCTGTCACGTGATACAGCATCAATACATCACATCAAATGCCGCGTGGTATATACTTACCATCAATAATGATTGTTATTTGTCTGGAGGACGTGATGAGAAATTTCAACAAAGGGTCCGAAAATTTCATATCTTATATTATTCGTAATACCAGTGAAGTAGCAGGTAGTATTAAATATATATAAGAGGATGATATTATATTCTCATACTTTGATTACAATACGTTATTAAATTTATTCGTGAAACAGGATTCAAGGATATAAGGACATAGTGGCGAGCGGTGGAAGTAGGCTGTTAAGATCCGACAATTTTGCACACTAAACTTTGTCAGTCATACGTATTTGTGTTAACTCATTTAGTGCTAACACCACGACTGGCGCGTTTGGAGTAGTTGGCCATTAGATATAATTAACATGTTATTTAAATGTGGTAATTAAAAGGTCAGCAGTGCAATATGCAGACATTGTTCGTTAGTTTTTAATTTTTTTTTCCGACCATGTCCGATCCTAATAGGATCATATGGGCCTCCACAGAGTAGAGGTTTGTATTAACAGATTTTTTTTACGTGAAATGGATGTCAGCCACTTGCTAAACCTATTAGGTCCATACCCTGACTCACACACAAATTGAAAAACAATATGTGTACTTGCCAGACCCAGGATTCGAACCTGAGACCCACGGCGTGATAGTCCAACGCTTACGCCGTGCGGCCACCGTGGGTGTCAAATATTAATTAAGCCCTGCGTAACCAAACCATAATAATTTAGGTATTCTATGGGCGATCTGACAAAAATAGTGCATAGTTTTTCAGTCAAACTTATTTGTTTTCGTTGAATTAAAAATACATATTACAGACATAAAATAGTTCTGACAGATGCTCACGGTTTATGCACTGACACGCATTATTCAATATTGGTGTATTTGAAGGTTTCAACACACTCTATTGCACCTCTATAATGTGCGGTTCAATTTCGTAGGAGACTAACACATTCAAAACCCTGCGTTAAAATATAGTGTATTAGGGTATAGCCTATCTGAATTAAGTATATTTATTAATCTGTTCTATGGTAATAAACATAAAGAAATGATACTATCCTTTCATGAAATAATGCCGACAGAACACACAAGAAAAGCACAAAATATCAAAAATGGTAATAGAATGATCTTTCACAGTATACAGTAGTGGGAAAAATCGACAATATTAATAAAGCAATTGTTGCCAATTCTTTGAATTGACTTTATTCTTGGCCAACGTAGGTATAACTTCGGCAAAAAAAATTCAACCGTGGTATTATTAAAATGGTTTTTAAGTACTTGGTGACTCATTTCCAACAACGCATATTTAACGTTAGCCCAGTTAATTAAATTAAATACTGAAAAAGATGTTGGTGACCGCAGCAAATGATAACATGCAGCACACGTAAGAACCACTGCCTTAGAGTAACCAATTTGATAAAAAGAATTATGTATCAGCACGTCAAATTATGAATATCCGATCAACTTAAATCTATAAGTAGGAGCATTCCTTTCGATTTTTTGTTCAACATTCAACAGATAGTTGAACGACAAAAGTCACTAGTAAGAGGGGCAAGGAATCGGCTTTCTCATACAACTGAATGAAGCAGGCCAACAATAGCCGACGACAACTTACGAGAAATAGCGACGCGATAAAAAAAATTGCAAGGCATCACGGAGGATTTGCTTTGATCATTATAACGTACCCATATAATATAATGTTATCGTGGAAATTTTTGCCGCAAATTGATTACCAACCTGCCTCACCATACTTGACTGCTTCACCATACTTTCATATAACTTGCCGCCCCTAGGCGTGGCATTAAGTAAAGTTGAATTTAACTTTGAAGTCAATTTACGCAGCTTTTGTTATTCACCTGTATTACTATAATTCTCAGCTTCTAAAAAAGAGTTATGGAACGTTTCACCTGTCAATTAGTATTCACTGATAATGTACGGAATAATCAAGTTTTACGCCTTATATTAATATTCCGTTTTCGTAGCCAGGACAGGACGCCCGTGCAGTAGAAATCGCCCATATCCGCTTTGGCAATGTACCTATAGGTGGGAAAGCGTTTCCGGCGGAAGTGTTTAAGGGATTTTCCCGCGGTGGCGGCTGAATACAATGACACGACGATTTACGACCGGCTTTCGCTGGAGTTTTATGAAAAGAAATTCGACGAATCTCTCGCCTCACGACCGGCCGTAGTAAAAACAAATTATCAAGCAGCCATGCGACGAAACGACGACGCCTTGTGGTAGCGGTTTTTAAGCTTTAAAGCTCTCTTGGATCACGGAAAATAAATTGACCTTCGTGGACAATAATTAACCATAGACAAATAATGAAGTTCTATTTTGATTCCAAGACTTTTTACCATTTATGGATGCTGAATTATCTTTTTCTTCTTCTTTCACCCTGTCACGACCTTTATTTTATCGTTTACTAAAGCCTCACGAGTATTGTTTTTCCAGTATTCGATGCATGGCAGAGTTCTCTCGCGAATATCATCTGTAAGGGATCTTGGGATTACGTTTGACAGTAAACTGACATTTAGTGGTCATATAGATACCATTTGTAAAAAGGCTAAACGCCAAAAATCTTGGGCTTTGTCTTGCGTACTTCCCGGGTCTTTTCGGATGTTACGGTACTAAAAATTCTCTATAACTCCTTAGTTAGAAGCAGACTTAACAGTGGGTCTATAGTTTGGGCCCCGCATCAGTTGAAGAACGGCCTTATGGTGGAGAGAGTCCAAAATAATTTTTTGAGACTTCTTTACTTTCGGCTGTATGGATATTATCTATGGTTCTATCCGACTGACTTTCCCTTAGGTATGCTACGAGGGTGGGTCAATAAGTCCTTAGAAAAGCCGACAGGTGGCGCGACTAGTACTGTAAGCGGTTTGTTTTCATGCAGCGGCACTACCAATTCAGTATGCTGCGAAGTTTCAATCAGATTGGTCGGGTTGTTGTGTGTTTCTCGTACATTTAAAAAAAAATTTGCTTGTGGAAAATGGAAAAATGGAAAATGGAGAAAATTGAGTTTAGAGCTGTTATTAAACATTTTAATATAAAAGGGTTAACAGCAAAGGAAATAAAAAATGAGTTGGATTTAGTTCACGGCATATCTGCTCCTTCACTTGCAACTATTTATAACTGGTTAAATGAATTTAAACGTGGTCGTACATCAACAAAGGATGAACCACGCTCAGGACGTCCTGTAGAGGTGACTACACCAGAAATGATCAATAAAATCCACGATATGGTGTTAAGTGACCGAAGATTAAAGTTGAGTGAGATAATTGAGGTTACAGGGATCTCAAAAGGTAGCGTCATTTCTATTTTACATGACAAATTGGGCATGAAAAAAATTTCTGCAAGATGGGTGCCGCGTTTGCTCACAGTCGACAATAAACGCAATAGGGTGGTGGCCTCTAAAGCCCTGTTGTCGCTCATGCAACGCGATCCGGATGAATTTTTTCGTCGCTTTGTGACTGTAGATGAAACATGGATACACCACTATACTCCCGAGACGAAAGAACAGTCAAAGCAGTGGATTGCGAAAGGCGAACCATGTCCAAAGAAGGCGAAAACCGTAAAATCAGCTGGTAAGGTTATGGCTACTGTATTTTGGGATGCACGTGGAATTATTTTCGTTGACTATTTGGAAAAAGGAAAAACAATAACAGGGGATTATTATGCATCTTTATTGGACCAGCTAAAAAACAAAATTGAAGAAAAACGGCCTCATTTAAACAGGAAAAAAATCCTCTTTCATCAGGACAATGCCCGTGTTCACACATGTTTACGATCAATGGCTAAAATTGAAGAATTGAAGTTCGAATTGGTCGACCACCCACCGTATTCGCCAGATTTAGCCCCCAGTGACTTTTTCCTTTTCCCAAACTTAAAAAAATGGCTAAGTGGACAACGTTTTTTTTCAAATGAAGAAGTCATCGATCGGACAAATGCTTATTTTGAGGACCTTCCGAAAACTTATTTTTCTGACGGTTTAAAAAAAATTAAGAAACGTCTAACCAAGTGTATTGAGCTCCAAGGAGATTATGTTGAGAAATAAAAAAAAAATACAAAAATAAAAACTGTTTTAATGCTTTTTTCTAAGGAATTATTGACCCACCCTCGTAACATACTGTAGCTTAAAATTTAGAAGGGATCTTTATTTAGCTACATATTTTTTCAGACTTATACGCGGCGTAATTGTGAACTCTGCCATTCTTGGTGGTGTTGGCTTGTGTGTCTCTGATAATTATTACCTTAGGAATCGAGGGCATCCATTGTTTGTTCTCCCAAGGTGCAGAACTAACTTGCCATTAGTGATGCCAATTGGGAGGGCAATAACCATGTTTAATGAAATCGCTTCGGATATTGATATATTCCACTTACATTAATTTAGGTGGACGTTGTTTTATAGGTTTTTAAGATGGGGTCTATCGATAGTTCACCCTGTGTGTTACCATCTACTTTTATTTTTGTTGCTTTATTTTATTTCTTTTCTTATTTTGTTCCTTACTTTATTACTTATTGTATTATTAAGTCACATCTGTCTGTAAAACTTTTAATTGTAAATTTTAAAAATTGTTAACACTTATTTTATGTCATGTCGTGAACGATTTGAATTTGTAATTTGTTATGTTCATTATATGTAAAATAAATAAATTTGATTTGATTTGATTTAATATACGGCCATATATTTCCGATACAACATTTCACGCTGAAGTGTTATACGGCGAACTACATACGTAAAAGCTTTGTCGACATAAGTGTTATAATGCCGTCTATGTAGGTACCTCCCACAGTTGCGGTTATAAATTGCAGTTTAAAAGCTATGGAATATCTTCTAATATCGTTGTCTAACTATACCAGCGATGGCGAACCTTTTTACGTACGCGTGCCAAAATTTCCAAATATTATTTTTCGACTGCCTGACATGCCGAGCAGTGGTAAACGGCGCAAAATAGTTTTTAAAAAGTTTAATAATTGCAATTACGTGTTGAGTTCCTTGAGATTCTATTTTTCACCGTATTTAGCCGAAGGCATATTATCTTTTGTCCTTTGAGTAATTTTTTCCTTGTTTTCAAAACTGTCAAAGAGATTGTAGAAACATTTTAACCACGTTTCTTTCATATTCCCCATCACTAATCGGTTTTGTATTTTTAGCTATTATGTTTGAGGCAAAATAACATGCAGCTGTTTATATTTGAATGACTGCCGATAAATTAAATTTCATCAGGTGAATAATTTTATTTTTAATTGCCCGATTGGTTTCAATTATTGTAAATCGATCGAAATCAGAGTGTGACAGTGTGGCTTTCTCCTTCGCCTGATGAGGTTAGTGCGATAATATTTTGTGACGTATAAAGTCTAGGGACCGACCCATCCAATTATATATTTACATTAAGCGTAATGCTTATTCCTGAAGACTAATTGCCTGCTATTTTTTTATAGAATGCGATCTGTCATTTAGGTATGCATGAATTTCGTTGTTTCCGTTTGCGCATCGATTGGTGAATATTATTGGTAAACAATATTAAAAATCGAAGAAAATAGCCTTGGTTATGTTGTCATTATTTGTATTATTATATACGTGTATTTTTAAAACTTTGAATAAAAACGTTAATAAAAGATAAAACGTTCGCGTGCCATGCAAAATCATCTAGCATGCCACTATTGGCACGCGTGCCATGGATTCACCATCACTAAACTATACTATCTTAAACCGATTCCTAGTTTGGAAATGTCAAGGGATACTTACTAGATGTCTCTCAATTTATTTATTTATTATTTTTATTTGAAAGTCTTCGACGTCGAATTTCGCTTTTAGCTTTACTGCATTACAGAGATTAGCCACAACTTTTCCAATCTATTGTTGAATTCCACAGAGGCTATTGTATTGGAAATGCAATCCATCTATTTACTAGAATAGTACCCACGTACGATTTAATTTTCTATACTCTCGGGATAATGTATTTTCTAGAAAGTTATACTTAATCCAATGGTATAGTTTTGTTTAATAATTAATTAGTTAATAAATACGCGGGGTGAGCCCTGGCGATTTCCAACATCTCCCTTCATCATTTCCTTTCCCTTTTCTTGGGTCGCCAGTTGGATACCCCGAATGTTTGTGAAGTTTTAAAACTTTTATACAAATTCGTACCTACTTATATATTTCCTCAAGATAATTAATTACCAAACAACTTAAAAACAAGTTAGCATTTATTCTACAACGTATATTGTTATCTACTTATTTTGAAGTTTTAACATGTTAAATTGATTAAATATTATTAAATTAATTATTTATAATTGTCTAAAAAACATACAAACATGACATTGTAGTTAATGACCCCACCAAACCTCGTCTGCCCCGCACACACCCGGTCTTAATATGTGAAGAATCATTTTTTATGACTGAATGTCTTAGGAGTAGTTACCAAAGATTGAGCTCGCCATGCACTCTAATGTGTTTTTACTGAATTTACATGACTTTAAGTTAAGAGCACCCATGGGAGGAGGAGCATGTAGAGGCAAAAAAATATGTCGCAATTAGACAAAACGCTTGTAGCATAATTTGTTAATGCAACAGTTGGCGCGATACCAGTGGTTATACGGGTTCAAATCCCGTCGAGCGTAGTATTTTTTTCAAAGATGATTGTTTCTAGAGGGTATATATCTGAGAAGTTTTCAAGTTATGTATGTTATATATAAGTTTCGTAAGAATTCGTTGAATATAAGAAATGGTTTATCAAAAATTGTTAGCAAGTTCAAGTAGACGTTATAACTAAAATAATTGGCGAGCGCCGGGCGTTGGTTAGTAATTAAGGCAATTAAGATTCCTTGATTTAATACACAAAAACTGATAGTCAATAATAACGCAATTTGATAAGCATTTCATGTATGGCCTACTACTAGTTTAAATTGTCGCAATTAGACAGGACGTTCGTAGCATAATTGGTTAATGCAACAGTTGGCGCGATACCAGTCGTTATACAGGTTCAAATCCCGTCGAGCTTCGTATTTTTTTTAATTTTTTTCTAGTGAGTATATATCTGAACGAACGAATGGGTTAGGAAGCAGACAAGAGTACGCGATGTAATAGACGTTGCCAAACAGCTGAAATGGACATGGGCGGGGCACATTGCTCGCCGAAAGGACGGCCGCTGGACAAATGCCGTCATCCAGTGGTACCCAAGGGGTACGAAGCGGCCACAGGGTCGCCCTAAAAGCCGCTGGATTGACGAACTGGTAAAGTTCGGCGGAAATACGTGGCAGCGAACGACACAGGACCGAGAGAGTTGGAGAAAACTTGGGGAGGCCTTCATCCAGCAGTGGATTGACCCCGGCTGATGATGATGATATATCTGAAATCCGTAGAAATCGGCCGCTTAAAGTTAGGTACCTATCTTAGGGACTTACGCGCCTAAGTATGGTTCTGCATCGTGGTCATAGTCTATTTCCGCTGTAACATGGAGCATAATAGTATGCTCTACGATATTGATTTCAGGCTTTAAACCAAAATAACACATTGGAGGTGGGCGTTCTATTCTACCACTCGATTGCAATTGTATTTGAAGAGTAATCACAACCTTTTCATCAGATTAATTAGCACACTTTAAGTTTAAACAGACGTAGATAAACTTACCAATCAGGAAATTGTTTTGCGATATATAATCAAGTGTAACATCGTACGGTTAAAATAGCGTCGACTAATTATTATTATCCCCATTACTCAGTATTTTTTCAAAACTACTTAGTGACATTACTCAATTCGGATTGAACTCATTGGTTCTGGGAAAATTGATTGGTAACTTTGGTAATTCTTCAAATACAAATTGGCCGCCGGCTGTTCAACGCGTGCCAATAGAAAAAAACAACGTCTTCTTTAAACGGATACTTAACGATCAACACTAATTTACTGAGGCTGTCAGTTGCCGAACATAAAAAATGTGGAATTACTGGAGGGCAAAAGCTTGGCATATTGGAACCCTACGAGTAAGCACCTACTTGTTTGGCGAATCGCGGGATGCTAATCACATCCCCTGGCTGTTGAAAAGGTGGCTTTTTCGGGTCTACGACGATTTGGCGCCGGGACAACTGGACGCCACGCAATTCTAAAATAAATAGACGTTAGGTACTTATACGTAGGTACGTTAAAAATATTTAATATTATTATTTATATTTAAATTATTATAGAATGATTTGCACCTGAACAATTTGAACCTGCATATTATGTTTAAGTTTCAACGAAAAAAGAGTTTTTTATTTTTATTTTAAGCCTTAGGCATGGTAATTCTCAATCCGCAATAAAAAAGACATTATGTTAAGGGTAAAATGAATTAAAACTACTAAGAAGTAGATATAAACTTATTAAAACTCATCGTCTACGTTCTGTTTACGTGTCTACAATAGTGTGGCGTCCAATTGTCCTGGCGTCCAGTTGTCCCATTCCCGTCTTTTCAAGTCTATCTCATCTTTAACTGGGCTGATCGGTTATTGCGACCTGATTTATATATTCTTCTTCTTATTGTGCCATCCCCTAGCGGAGGTCGGCCACCATCAAGGCGATCTTATATTTGTCAAACAGTTCAGTGGAGCTGCACTCGTACCAATCACGGAGGTTCTTAAGCCACAAAATGCGGCGCCGTCCTCTGTTACGCTTACCATCGATCTTTCCTTAACTTAATTTCTATACTAGAAGATTTTAATAAAGTTGTGGCGAGTCAGAGCGCGTGAGAAAAAATGTCTTTTTGATATTTCCTTGTTTAGCGTCCATACCCCCTAAGCCTTAAAACGATATTAGTTTTCTTGTATGTTAGGTACTTATAGTTTTTATATTTGTGTTTTATTTTTGTTTAATAACGTGTGATTGTTTCGCTGTATTTACCCATGGATACCCCCTTATAAACGAAAGCCCTGCCGAATTCACGTTCAGTTTGGGCTCACCTGCATCGTGGCTATATATCTAATTACCAGAAAACCACTGTCTGGAGCACTCTGATGCCTTCATTTGGTGATGAAAAATGTAATCTGAGCTAGAGTGCGATTAACGCTGTGCACATACACAATTACTAATGGGACGTTCGCATACATCGTGCAGTATATGATGCACTTACTATGGCGAAGGGTGGAGGTAGGCTGTTAAGATCCGACATCAATAGTGCACATTAAACTTTGTCGTACGTATTTGTTTTTATTGAACTAAAACCACTGTACAGATGGTGTTGGTTAGTTTTTAAAAATCAATTAAACCTTGCCTAAACCAAACCATAATAGTTTTGGTATGTTATGGGCGATTCGACAAAACAGTGCACACCTTTTCATTCATAATTATTTGTTTTTGTTGAATTAAGAATTGATGTTACACATGTTGTTGTTAGTTTTTTTAAAATTCATTAAGTTCTGCCTAAACCAAACCATAGTAGATAAAAAATAATATTATATCTATAATAATTACAAGATAAAAAGAACTTTTTATATGAAATGAAAATATAATTAATATTAAATTCTACAGGTTAAACCTGTAGAATTTAATATTAATTATATTTTCATTTCTTGTAAAATGGAATTCTACCAAGTAAATGCTAACTCAATTAATAACTTTTTATATTCAACGTTTTTAAATTTTCTGTTGAATTATTATGCTAAATATGCCCAAACTTGTACTTGATATGAAGTAAATTATAAACAAACAAACAAATATAGAATACTGAAATGTCATTTTGATATTTCATTTTGATTTCGATAGTAACGCACGTATATATTAATAATTTAGTTGCTAGGACCACCCCCTTAGCAACTAATACTAGTCTTTTACTTTTTACGGATTTTTCTGAAATAACTTTCCATACAAAACAGAATTAAGTGAAAATGAATTCAATTCTGCTTAAAGATGGCTAAAAGTATTAAAAGAATACATTGGCATCGTGTTCTGATATATTCTAAAAGTTTCAAATGTCTAGCTAGTCGGGAAATTAGTTAAAAATCGATTGCAAGGTTTGTACTGGACAAACAACCACCGGACAAACAAGAATACGAGCTAATAAAAACGCTGTAAAACATCCAATATTATGTATGGTTTAATGACATAATTTATAGATAGACGATTATTTTTTTACTATTATGGCTTGGTTTCGCAGTGTTTAATTTAATTTTAAGAAACTAACCAACACCATCTGTAAATTGTTGACTTAATTCAATGAAAACAAACAGGTATGACTGATAAAGTTTATTATGGACTATTTATGTCGTATCTTAACAGTTTACCTCCATCCTTCGCCACTGTTAAGTATATTGTATATATGTGTGTTTGGAGATGTGCAATTCTTCGTATACTGTTCGTCTTGCACCGAACTCTTAATCCATTTGCTGGTTCTTAATATATGCGTCGCAGGATCGTCTTTCCAATTTTCGCTCCTGTAAATAAATAAATTTCAATTTAAATTTGAATCACATACAGTGGTAGGTACCTACTATTCATCTTGTTAATCTTTATTCATTTCTTTTCTCCAGATGTTGGTGTGGTCAATCATACGCCCAGCACTGCGCAGTAGCTGCGAGCGCTGCGGCCGCCGCTGCCGCAGGAGTATGCGGAGGCCCTCCTCCACCTTCCGTGGGCCTCGGACCCGAATCCTGGCAGGCCGCAAGGCACACCAGGCCTGCCCCTACGGACGCTTATGGCACCATCGAGTTCCAGGGAGGACCGCACCCCACCAAAGCTCAGGTAAGACAACATTATTTTAGCGTTTACTAAACACTTTTAAGGATTTTATAATTAGCTTGTCTCCACGAAGTTTTATCGGTCGCGTGAGATGGCATTCGGCAAGATGGGAGCGGTCGGTACGTGTCGGGAGGCGATTACGAGAGGTTGCCCCGCTTACGTCATGAGTGATCAGTGTTTGTGTTTTGTGCTCAAATTAGTCGCATTTTACTGGTCATGTGTCGTTTACAGTATTTACAGGTGGTCTGTGACGGTAAGTTGAGAAACACCTGCTTGTGTAGAATGACCATATGAGTTTGCATTCTGATTGTTTAAACACTTCTTGGTGCTGGTGTGTTGATTGTAGTGTTTCTATCAACTTCAACATGGTGCAACTAACAAGTTAGTTAACTTGTACGTGTATTGTGTTATTTGTAATTGGTACTTAAAGACAACGCAGTTCCTCAAAATTAGGGATTGCAATACCGAATGAAAATATCAATACCGGTTTTTCGGTATTTCTTATTGAGTACCGGTATTAATACCTGTATTTCTTAAACATTAAAAAAAATGTAAAATAGTAAGTATATAAAAGTGTAAGATAGTGCTAAATTGAACCATTTGGTCTATTCTATACTTATCGATCGCTAAAGTGATAAAGTGATAAATATTATCAAACTTAGGGTAGGTTTGTATCTGTATTAGCACTTTTTGTAACAATAACAAAAAGTTGGTTGTAATTGTTGCAATAAGTGCTATTTATCTTAACAGCACTTCTCTTGGCTGTGATAAAATTTAAAGCGAGATAGCCTGTTTTGCCTGTATAGACGGCTACGGCTAACTTATTGTAACAATTATACATATTTTTTTCCGACCATGTCCGATCCTAATAGGGTCATATGGGCCTCCACAGAGTAGTGGTTTATATTAACAGATTTTGTTTTTTTACGAAAAATGGATGTCAGTCCATACCCTGACTCACACACAAATTGAAAAACAATGTGTACTTGTTAGACCCAGGATTCGAACCTGGGACCCACCTCGTGATAGTCCAACGCGTAAGCCGCGCGGCTACCGTGGGTGTTATAAACTGTGTGTTATATAATATGTAACAATTATAATACCTCAATACAAATATGTAATAAATACTATCACTTTATCACTTTAGCGGCCGATAATCGCCTAGTGTATAGAATAGACCCGCTGGTGTAGTTGAACCATCCAAAATATATTTATAGTTTTATAAAATGATTATACACCAGAACGCAGGGTAAGAGGGAGAACGGAGCAAATCATTTAGCAGCATTAATTTTGGGTGACTTTCGTATCAAAGGTGAAGAAATTTCGTCTTTGAGTAATTTGTAATCAACGCGGAATAAACAATGAAACCACTCAGAGTAAGTTGATTGAGTAATATTATGTTTAAATTGAGCGGCTTTACAATTTATTCTATTATTATATTATACTAGAATAAATTGTAAAACCGCTAAGTAAATCTGGAATAGTTGAACGATTTGTGGGAAAATCTAATAATATCGTAATAGATTCTTGGGTTTCCACCGCGTGTACTTCTTCTTCTTTCCTCGACGTTTTGGCACGTTGCAGAGGCCACTATCAATAGATCGCGGTCAAGAAGAACTTATGCGATATCTGCATGCAAACATCCCGAAAAAAAACGAACTACACCTTGCAGAGCATTTTGACGTTTACCAATTCTCACAATCAGCGAAATAACACCATACGATAACCAACAACGCGTCTCGCTTACGCTTGAAGAATTCGATTGGCGAGAGTCAGCACTTTTACGTGTAAACATATATTATCGCTTTAGACTTTCACGGTTGTTGTGCTATAACTTTCCGTTATAGATTCTTCGGTTTCCACCGCGATCTCTTGATAATGGCATCTGCAACGAGCTCGAAACGTTGAGGAAAGAAGGAAGAAGTGCACACGGTGGAAACCCAAGAATCTATTACGATAAAAAACAACCGTGAAAGTCTCAAACATTATTTAAATCTATTAATAACAATAAAAATAGACGGATTTCGTCCGCTTAGGCTTAAAAGAATATCTCCAACAGTTATTTGTACACATAAAATTCTTTTCTTCTTTCGACCATGTCCAATCATAATAGGATCATATGGGCCTCCACAGAGTAGAGGTTTGTATTAACAGAATTTCTTTTTTACGAGAAATGGATGTCAGCCACTTGCTTAACCTATTGGGTCCATACCCTGACACCTACAAATTGAAAAACAATATGTGTTCTTGCCAGACCCAGGATTCAAACCTGGGACCCACGGCGTTATAGTCCAACGCTTAAGCCGCGCGGCCACCGTGGGCACACTTAGTTTTAAAGAGTCTTGAAAAATTGTTTAATATTACTATTTTGAAAAGCAGGTTCATATTATTAACTCAATCTTGTCATTCATTTGAGTTAAGGCTATGCCAGTGTTAGTATTTGATAAGGTCTCTGATACTATTGTATGTAATAGTGGCGAGGGGTGGAGGTAGCCTGTTAAGATCCTACAAAAATAGTGCAAACTAAAATTTGTCAGTCATACTTATTTGTTTTTATTGAACCAAGAACAAAGTTTATGTATACTATAGATAGACGATCCTATAAAAATAATGAATACTTTTTCAGTCATAGTTTTTTTAAATGTATTAAGCCCTGCCTAAACCAAGCCACAGTACGTGGCGTAAATGGAAACTCTGCCATTCTTGGTGATATTGGGTTGTGTGTCTCTGGCCATCTTAGGAATCGTGGGCATCCGTTGTTTTGTTCTTCCAAGGTGCAGAACTAACCTGCCATTAGTAATACCAATTGGGAGGGCAATAAATATGTTTAATCAAATCGCTTCGGATATTGATTTATCCCACTTACGTGAGGGTGAATTTAGGTGGACGTTTTTTTATACGTTTTAAGATATGTATATCAACCTACTTCACTCCGTGTGCTTCCATGTACTTTTAATTTTTTCTATTTTATTTCTTATTTCATTACTTATTGTATTATTTACTCACTTTACCCCGTATTTTTATTTGAAAAATTGTTAGCATTTACTTTATGTCATGTCGTGAACGCTTTGAATTTAAAACTTTTCATGTTCATTATATGTAAAATAAATAAAGAATAGTTTTATAGTTAAAATATTTTTTCTTAAAGCTGGTGGTTTAAAACGGTTAACCGGTTAGTTATTTCCAAACACCGCTAACCGGGTAGTATTTTTCTTTCGGTTAATTAAATGCCTCAGTGGTGAACACCAAGTGATGAAATCATTTTATAAAATAAATGTTATTTATTTGAAATTTACCACATAGCAAATCTATTATATTGTATGTACCTACCTTACATGGGAAACAGACATAACGTCACAATTTAAATTTACGCTATTTTATATTATTTTGTTGGCTTAAAACACGTAGTATTCTACCTATTGCATTCTCATCATCATTCGATTCCACTCTATACATACTTCGCCTATAAAAAAACATCATTTCCCTCGTAGATATTTTGACAACAAACGCTTTTGGCGGGAAACACCATTACGTGATCATTTCCCGCCAGCTGATTAAATAAGATGGCTGCTTACCCGCTTCGATGTTATGATCGCTTTTTCTTTTCCGTTATGTGTTCTTACGAGAAAGGCACTGTTCCCTTGTAATTGGGCCGGGCAACCTGTTGACAGACATTTTGATAAAGCGCGGGAGTTTTTCGGGCGTACAGTTATTACAATACAAATTTACAGGAGAGGAAAAAAAAGAGAAAAAGAACAAAAACAGTTTAAACTTGTAGGCCACACTCAGAAACATTTGGACACACTGGAACGCCCTGATATTCGGCCGAGCCAAAAATATCGTGAGATCCAGTGGCAATTGGTACTTTTGTTTACTTAAATCTTTAAGAAGCCGCTGTCTCTGGGTATCATACAGAGAACATTGCCAAACTACGTGGTTAACATCTTCAGTCTCACTTCCGCACCGGCACCCAGGGTCATTTATTATACCCAAGCGAGCCAGGGATGAGGCAAGATTATAATGGTCCGCTCTGCAGCGATTGATTGTGACGATTGTTTCCCTATTTAGCATTTTATTGGTATAAAAATCGAACGGTAAAAATCCGAATCGGCAACAAGTTCACACTATTTTCACACTATTAGATTTTTGCACGGTTTTTTTCCGTCACAAGCTCAGTTTGTGGGTGAGTGTTGTGCTGTGCCGTACGATTTAAAACCGTCTAATGTGAAAGCATGCATTAGATCACGTACACTACTGAGTCAGCGGTGGCCGTCCGAGCGCCGTGAATACAGTAGAATGGACAACTGCTATATGGCGCCGGTTAGGTTTTTAACCGGCGCGGTGTAATGTGAAATAGGCCATGCTTGTCTTCACGACACTAAAAGAATGTCGCCATTCATTTTTTGCTGTACGGTCAAAACCGTATAATGTGAAAGAAGCGTTACCATGTATCTTCACAATCGACTTATTTTGGCACACCGATCAAATCCTATTTGCCATCCCTGGTCCTAGGCCTTGTCGTCAAAATGTTATTATAAATACATATATTGCAATATATGTGATTATTGCAGACATTTATCATATACCAGTCATTTAGAAATGTTCGCTGCAACTTGTTCTACCACAATTTTCACCATCACGTGATCTGGCCTCACACCCCCCGTTTAAGGGTAAGATATTGTCCCAAGAGTGTTCATTATAATAATTATAACACTCACGTGTTCGTTGTTTCCACTTATATTCTAAAGTCGTTTTTCTTTTCTCATTATAAAAGGTTGTTGCTAGCACTTAGCGGAATGGGTGTTTGCTACTCTTGTCAGGCATAATCTCGCTTAATTAGAATAACAGCTTTCAAAGGCAGTGATAGAAAATTTGTCCTCCAGGAACCCCACGTGTATTTTCTCAGAGTGATATTCCTTTCGTCTGCTGGCAGGTACTTAATCATTTTTATATCCTGTCAAGTGTAACATATTATTATAGTGTGACTGACTTTTCTCAAGAGATTGTTTTATTATTGTTTCAGCGAAAAACCTTTCTCGCGAAATATAATAATATAATATACACGTCATGTACGAGTATTATATGATATGTATATTGAACATATATAATTTTGAAAAACACTTTCTGAGAGAATACCTATAATTATTATAACCAATAGAAAAAATCTTTTTTGAAAAAAAGTAAGCCAACCCGGCGGGGAATCGAACCCCGTATCTCCCAGGTTTACGCCCTATCCGTTGCATTACCACTATGTTACGAGGTGACATACTAATTGCGACAAATTTTAACTATTGGTCAATTTTAATACCTACTCATCAGCGCTCTTCCAAATCAAGTTACTTTGGCAATCGATTTTTGTTTCTTAAATCAAAGTAGGTAACTATTTACTCTTACTTTGATTACTAACCGACGTCGTGGAATTTCTCCAATATTTTTTAGATGTAACTACTTGCACTTGCTAATAATTTATAATTAACTATTTCTTTTATTCAACGAATAATTCACAAGATTTAAGAATATATCATTCTGATTATACATATATAATTTTATGTACATCATTTACATATATTATAATTTAATTTGACTCTAAAACACAAACAGTCCTTGCCATCTTCAGGGCATAATATTTCCTTTCCCCTAATATCTAGCCGTTTTTCTTTACATACAAACCGGTCCTGCTTTTGCCTCCTTGTCCTATTTTACCGATGTATAAAGCATATTGTTATTATATTTATAAGAACTAGTGAAGAATAGTCCTATGGCAGCCTTCGGCGGCCTAAATGCCCATCAAGAGACTTTGACGCACACCAAAGCCCCTACCCTCCCTTCGTAAGACGCCTACAATGATATAGGTTTAAGTTCTGATATCTCAAAGTAAATCGACGACTTTTATTTATCCAAGAGAAATCTATTACCTAGTGAAGATTTTAATTTGATAGCTTTGTTTTAAATAGTCAGCTCAGAACATTGTATGGAGAGTTATCTTTGGAGACTTCCCCAAAATTTTAATGCAATATTTTGTCATAATTGGGAAAACGGAAAATAGGCGAAAATCCTTTTTAAGTGAGACTGAAAAACGTAATAAAATAATGTTGCAGACTTTAAACTATTGTTTTATTTTATGAAATAGATGAAATTATCTTCTTTAATTATTATTATATTATTATGAATAGCCACGATGGCCGCGCGGCTTAAGAGCATACATAAGTGAAACGGCAAATAATTTTCAACAGTAGGTGTAACGCAAATTTCGCAGTCGTCGCGAATCGGAGACTGCCGGTCGAGGTGTGAGCACGTCAATTTGTTTTGTGATGGTGTCGGAGGAATATATTCTTAAATCGTGTAAAGATGACTAAAAAACGTTCCGCATGTACTTGAAAAAGAAAACATGTCAATGAATATACTATTATTATTACGAATATAATAATAAACATAACATTAAAAGGACGCATGTTGAATTTTTATGAAAATTATATTTCGTTCGGCTCCCGTCATTTGCACAATCGGCGCATCGCCTAGTCACAATCTTTTTAGACCATGCCTCAGATGAAGAGCCTTAAGCATCGTAGGTCCCAGGTTCGAATCCTGGGTCTGGCAAATACACATATTGTTTTTTTTCAATTTGTGTAAGAGTATACACCTAATAGGTTGAGCAAGTGGCTGACATCCATTTCTTGTAAAAACAAAAATCTGTTAATACAAACCTCCACTCCGTGGAGGCCCATATGATCTTATTAGGATCGGACACCATCGGAATGAATAGCATTGGTGATTCCAACAAAGATTATTCATCGTAAATTAAATTAATACACACCTATGATAATGTATTAAATAATAGTGTTACGTTATTAATTATTTTTCATACAAATAACACACTTGCCCATGGTTTATCACAACCTTACTTATGAACATTAAGGTGAAAAAAATGAATATACCTACAACGGATAATATTTACCTACTTTTAAATGTTTCTGTTAAAATGTATAATAATATATTATATTGGTATCTACATATACGTGTATAATGTAAAATTGTAATTGCACTGGCGTATGTACGTAGATAACTACACACATTGAAAGTATTTAGTTGGTTCGCTATCTTTAATGTTGATCTCGTTTTAGCGTCGCAAACATAATATTGAAGGTAATCCCTCCAAACCAAAACCCGCCACGCACCACACCCGGTCTTAATCGAGCGTATCACGTGGCCCTACATTGGCGATGTGAAGCATCTATTTCAGTTTTAGGCCGGGAATGCCCTAGGAGAAGATACCCAGGACTAAGGTTGCTACGCTCAAAGTGAGCTCTGACTTGAGTTTAAAGTTACTTTCTAATGCAAAGTGCCGGGGAGAGAAGAGCGCAGGGAAATTATACAAATAAAAATGATTCTAGTGTATATATAACAAAAATAATGAAGCATTACATAATAGTGCTACATATTTAAAAGGATTCTTAATCACTATTATCAGAATGTGTGAACTGTGGTGTATAATTTACAACAATAGCGAATAGTGGAGGTAGGCTGTTAAGATCCGACATAAATATTGCACTTTGTAGGTCAAACGTATTCTTTTCATTGAACTAAGACGACTACTCATCCTAGCCATAATAGTAGATAATAGTCAAAAAAATTCTTTTATCTATAAGTTATCTAAAATTATGCCGTTAAACCATGCATAATTTTAGATATTTTATACATAGAATAATCTTTTTAATCGATTATGGTTTGGGTAGGCAGGGCTTAATTAATAAAAAAAACTAACCAACATAATCTGTAATAATATTATGTATTATTAATTCAACGAAAACAAATAAATATGACTGACAAAGTTTTCTGTGCACTATTTATGTCGAATCTTAACAGCCTACCTCCACCCCTCGCACTAGTATATACCTACTACGTTAAAGTTCCCACCACCACCCGTCATGTATGCACAGCCGTGGATATGCACGGCCGCTTTCCATGACGCTTTAAACGTGTCTGAAAGAAGTGATTTTAAGTGCTCATTCCGTCCCGAGACGGAGCCGCACGGGACTGATGCTGCAACCATGCACCGCAGTGCTTCAAGAAGAAAGTTAAGACTGGCTCTGCTGTCCGCTGACGTTAAGCGCGTACCCGCATACTGAGTGTCACGAATTGAAATGCATGAGTCTACAGAGAACTCGGGACTATCCCGCTTCCCATACGAAGCTGCAAATTTCTCGAATGCCGCAAAGTTGGCTTCGGTTGCTATCAGATCTCCATGACCAATTGGGCCCGTGTGAGGACGGACCCTGGCAAACAGCTCCGCTCGTTCGAGGTCCATAAGCGGGCAATCCCAGAGGATGTGTTCAACATCTTGGTGGTCATGCCCGCAGGTACAACCCGGCCCAGCTACTATCAAGCCAAACTAGTTGAGTCTGGCGGCGAAATTGCCATGGCCGGTGAGGAACTGGCTAATGCAGTGCGAAGGTTAGAGTCTTCTAGCTTGGTGCCTGCAGAATACGTCTGGAAAAAACGGTAACGGTATATAATATATACCTACTATATTATATTAACACCCACGGTGGCCGCGCGGCTTATGCGTTGGACTATCACGCCGTGGGTCCCAGGTTCCAATCCTGTGTCTGGCAAGTACGCATATTGTTTTTCAATTTGTGTGTGAGTCAGGGTATGGACCTAATAGGTCGAGCAAGTGGCCGACATCCATTTCTCGTAAAAAACAAAAATCTGTTAATACAAACCTCTACTCTGTGGAGGCCCATATGATCCGATTAGGATCAGACATGGTCGGAAAAAAAGCGTGTTAAGGGTGAGCGTAGTGTCCCTAGTGACAAAATATGAAAACTGCAATTTAGTATATTTTACTGATAATTTTCATTCTTTTAATTCAAAAGTAAACTTGTTAACAAAATATTATAAATATGAGTTCGTTCAATGAATTTATCTTATTATTACGTCGTATTTTATGATTATTTTTGACTTTAACATGTAGCTTAATAAGGTCCTTCATTTGCTGTGGGAAGATTTTTTACTGTAGGTTTCGTTATATTTAAATGTGTATTATTTTGAAATACTTGGTTGCGCTTTTCATAGCGGACTGTAATTTTGTGACGGAATGGGTTGTAATGGTGGATATGGATGATGGAGGGGGGTTATGTTAAGGATGCCAGGCACTGACCTTTTATGTTGTTGATGCTGGCTCTGTGGTCTGGTTGTTGGCCCTGGTCGCACTATCACTCTCATGTTGTATTACTTATTGGGTCACCCAGTGCGCGGCACTTAACGTTCGAAAAAATGGTTTAGGTTGTAAATGTTTATAAGCGCACGATCGATGAATGACTGAAGTTTATATATTATTAATAACGATCTAGTACTGACTCGTAAATGAGTTGCGCCTGGTCTTGCGACAATAATTAATATTTGAGGTAGGAGAGAAATATAGGGATGAGGGCAACCATAATTGTCCCAACCAATACTTTTTTATTTATGACCGTAATATAAGCTTTGGTGTTTGCTTTGGCAGGTGGTAAAGCTTTATTTCGATAATACAAAAAGTTGCAAAATAACATTTTATGAATATAGCGCAATTACCTACATTCATCACAAATAGGTGTAGTGCGGTCAGTTACGACAGCCCGATGACATTGAACCATTGTCCATATATCTGTCGGGTCTAGGACGTTTTGGCACCGGACAACTGGACGCCACGGAATCGAAAATAAATAGACGTTAGGTACTTATAGGTACTTTAAAAAAAATATTCAATATTATCATTTATACCTCAATGCTTATATTATGATTTAAAAGTTGGTAAGAATGTAAATATGCAGACGTAAACAATGATTTAATCGTGCATATGTTTAAATTCTTTATTTTATATAAAGCCTTAGGCATGGTAATTCTCAATCCGCGATAAAGAATACATTATGTTAAGAGTAAGTAATAGATAGAAACTGATTAAAATACCTCGTCTACACGTGTCTACGATAATGCGGCGTCCAATTTTTCGGAGGCCAGTCGTCCCATTCCCATATCTGTCTACTTTTTATTTCCGTGTTTCATGGGGACGAAGTCGTGTGTGATCGCTAATTATAAATTGACTATAGCACGTCCGCTGAGAAACTTTATCGTGGTAGGTACATAAAAAAGTTTTTTTTATAAAAAAAAATATTTTTTAAGTCTTTTTTTTCCTTTGAAAAGAAAAACACGAATAACGGACATCACAGCAGGTTTCGTGGTAAGAGCTAAAAGCTTTATGTGGTTATTGTCAACGTTATAATAATTAATATTCTTCCCGGTGCGGCCCTGCATTACGACTCGACCGGGTGCTAATTATTATTCCGTTAGTCTGGTCTGAAACGTGAATTACTGATCACATTGTGTAGTGTAGTGCGTAAGGCACTGGACTTTCATCCAGGTTTCCAGGTTCGATTACCTGTGAGATCACAATATATTTATGTGATTTTATTGAAGCCTGGGTGATCGTGATTGTTTCACTTCTAATACTAAATGCACTACTGTCATTGGGCATGTTGTGTTATAAAAAATATTTATATATATCTTTTAATATTTACAAACATACTGTTTTATTATTCATTAATAATTATTATAACAGTTTATTTACATTTTTTTGGGAGTTGTTTCATTGCTTCATTGCTGATGTTGGACTTTTATACATTTTTTGATACCAAGTTCATCAAAAGACCTATAGAGCGCATGCTCATAGTAACGTCAACATAGCAGCTGTTGTTCTGAGAACCAATGCATTTCCACTGGGTGGTTTTAAAGTCACTGACGTCTGTTTGAAGGAAAAGGGAAGATACGATAAGTGTTAACGACAAAGTTAAGGTTGTAATATGATTAGGTTTTTTTTATAAATTATATTTCGAATATGTTATACCTACATATAATATACGACACATAGATCGTTTCCAGGGTAGTTGCTGTATGCATTTAAAGATACAGTGGTAGTTAAGAGTATAAGATTGCTGAAAAGCCGTGAAGAGTTATCCCATATTAATCCACACTAAAATCTTAATGCTTATTACAGCCTCACTCAGAAAGCAACCCACTTTGCATTATGTTTGTGTTCCCCAGTCTCTACTCTCAATATTCGAATTTGGAAATAATTTCCTTATAATATTAGGTATATTAACAATAAAAAAACGTAATACAATATATTAAGTAGGTACAAAATGAATTTGGTACATACATTGTGAGAGTAAAAGTAGTATCTGGTGTCATGACGAGTCTGCTCAAAGAGGCCAATTTAAGTGATTTCCCCATTATTTTAAAAGTGTTCTACTTCAATATGTGTCAACCAAGTAGGATTTTTCCAAGATTGTATAAAATACTCAGAGTTCCGCCAAACAAAAATAAAATGAGAATCACTGACAAGACGTTACGGTGATACAGAAGGACGTTTTGTGTATTATAACTCAATTTCGATACAAACTGGATATATTGTATAATATGCAGTAACCCATCGAATGTGTAGGTATGCTTTATAGAATTTTATTCGACGAAACGCTGTATTTTTCAAGTGCAATGCACTTCTCCATGTTTTGTAGTACGCCCCTGCAAAAATGCACTTTGGAGTCCTATATTCCTTTCCTCGCAAAGAAATAAAATTGGTACTTACGACTTTTCGGAATACTCCTGGAGGCTCTTCAGCGCCAGCGACATGTTTTTCAGGCTTCACTTGGTTCCAAAGCAATCCGAAGTCGCTCGTTTCATGTCGCTATAAAACCGAATGATCCCGAGTGCGTCGTGAGCTTTCAAAGTACATCCTTTTTAAATATACGTACTAATTAAAGATGGTTTGTTTTAGCACGTTTTAATAAATTTGTGAGAACGATTTCAACGCCTAAATTAGTGATTTCATTCCTGTCTTGTAAATGTTATTAAAGTAGTGCCAATGATTATAACATAATATAAAACATATTGCAATTATTTAAATAAGTAAGTATAATATTATGCAAAGTTTTTGTCACGTCTGATTTTAGAATTTTGAAATAATTACATTATTTCATTACTAATTTTATACAAGATTTGAAAAGCAAATGAATATACTTAGCATATATGCATATAGTATAGCAATACGTATTGTGCACCGGTGTAGAGTAGACAATGCAGATTATTAAAAACTTATTCGCAATTTATGTTTAATGGTGATACCTATATCTTTATAATCACACTCTTAATAAGTATTAAAGCTATACCTCAGTTGAGGCATGGTCTAAAACTCTAAAAAGATCGTGGCTAGGCGATGCGCGGATTGTGCAAATGATGCGAGCCGAACGAAATATAATCTCTCATATAAATCCAACATGCGTCCATTTAATGTTCTGTTTATTGTTCTATTAGTAACAATAATGATATATTCATTGACATGTTTTCTTTTTCAAGTAAATGGGTAACGTTTTTTAGTCATCTTTACACGATTTAAGAATTAATACCCCCGTCGCCCAAGTATACGCACCCACAGAAATAGCGAAAGAAGAAGAAATTGATACTTTTTATACAAATGTAAACAAAGCTGTTAACCAAGCACATAAAACTTTTATAATAATGGGCGACCTAAACGCAAAAATAGGCCAACCCAGATAAGACGAATACTTAGCTACGAAATCAAACGGGTATGGAGAAAGAAACCAGAGAGGCCAGAGATTAACACTTTGGAGGAGGCCTTCACCCGAAGAGGGGTTCTTACAAACCAAACAAACTAATTACATACCATTGTTCAATTTATAAACATTATCTATTAGTGTAATAGCGTAATACAAAAATAAAAAATCTTAATATATATATGTATAACTTATACAAAAAATATAAAATAATAATAATAATTATTATTATATAAACTATAAAATAAGTAGATAATACAACTATAGATAGATATATATACATAATAAATATATTCATAGGTTATATATATATTCATTAGATATAGTCATTTACTTTTGCTTGTAAAAAATAAAAAGGCTTTTATTTATTTTATTTATTTATTACCCCCGTCGCCATCTCGAAACAAATTGACGTGTTCACAGCTCGAGTTTTGCTCTCCGATTGCCAGCGAGTACAACATTCCGTCGCACCTATAGTTGAAAATTATTTCGTTTCACTGAAGTATGCTCTTAATAAAACTTAAATTAAAAAAATCCACTACCTTACTACATACTACTACTTATACAAATATTATTTCACACTAATAAAATAGCATTTGCCCATGATAGCCGAGCGGCTTATCCGTCGGCTTATACTGTCGTGGGTCACAGGTTCGAATCCTGGCAAATACACATATCGTTTTTCAATTTGTGTTTGAAGTCAGAGTATGGACATAATAGGCTGAGCAAGTGGCTTACATCTATTTCTCGTAAAAATAAAAATCTGTTGATGCAAACCTTTACTTTGTGGAGGCCCGTGCTATTATCTTATTAGGATCGGGCATCTGTATATATGGACAATAGCCTAATAATAGCATTACCCACGTCACATTTTGGCGAGCAGTACCAGACAGCTAGTGTATTATTGATGGATTATATGAGTGTTCATAAGCATGGTGTGAACCAAGTCCATTCTGGTTATTTTTGGGTAAGCTAAGTTCAAAGATAATATTTAAGTATGTATTTCCAGTCGGAAGCCAACAGCGGTGGAGTGAGGTTGTACAACTTCGCTTGCGTATTCGGGACGCTATTCGCATGGTTACTCGCGAACGGTTATAAATACGGGATACAACAAAAATAATATTGTTTGTAAATGAATTTGACAATAAACTCAACATGTGTGGTCCCATGTGATTTTGACAATCAGTGCCAGTGCTTGAGAAAAAGTGAAAAATATTTATTGTTGCACGGATAGTGCACTTTGTGCGGGGAGTGCGTCAAACGCTGTGAAGCGAGGGGTTGTCCACACGGTGTTTTGTTCACACTGTTGCGCGAATTCCAAGACCGCGTGAACGGCAAAAGCAATAAAATGGAAAACACCACGATGGAAGTGAATGAAACCAAAAAAACGAAGAAGAAAAGAAACGATGATGAAGAGGAAGTGGTTGGAGAAAAAGAAGAAGAATGGCAGACGGTGACCTCTGGAAAAAAACCCAGAAGAGACTCTGGGGTCACTCCAAAGGGAAACCAAAACATCGTCATGATAGCGACGGGAAGTAAAATTCCATTAAAATTGAAAATAGCGCAGATGCTGCATAAGGCAGGAGTAAAAGTACAGAAAATTTACAATAAAAATTTAAAGACGTACATCCAAGTAGAAGACGAAAAAGAAGCAGATAAAGTGAAACAAGCTGGAGAACTCAAAGATCTCGGTTTTGTGACCAAAGAGAATGACTCCTGCTCTTATGGAGTAATAAGAAAAGTCGATATTGATATGGACCTCCAAGAACTGCAAATGGAAATCAAAAGTGATGCAAAAGTAATCAACCTTAAGAGGTTGACAAGAAAAGGTGATACAGGAGAGCTGACAAAGACCTCGTCAGTCAGTATTAAATTTGGGGAGAAAATATTGCCGAGAACAATTTACATATATGGAGTCTCTTTTGCTGTAGAACCGTATGTATTCAGGGTTATGCAATGCTACAAATGCTGGCGATATGGGCATATCGCGAACAACTGCGGACGTACAGTAGAAACGTGCCCTAAGTGTGGTGAAAACCACAAAACCTGCGAAAAAAATGAGGAAATTACGTGCATCAATTGCAAAGGTAACCACGCGGCAAACAGCCAAAAATGCCCAAAGTGGCAAGAGGAAAAGAATTGCAAAGAAGCAATGAAAAAAATGAACATACCTTTCAAGGAAGCAAAAAAAAATATGTTAAATAATAGCTATGCTGACATATTAAAACAAAAAAAAATCGTAGAAAGAGATGAAAGCGAAACAATTCAAAAAACTAAGGAAAACAAAAAGAAAGAAGAAGCGGTGGTAGAAGCTTCAGGCTCAACAATAATATCTACAGGTAGTAGCGTAAAGCCTACAAAAAATAAGAAAAATTCAAAGGGGAAGACAGAGGTTAACGCGATGGGAGAAATTATGAAAGTCTTGCTGAAAGGGGGAGACTGGCAGCAGATCATTAAACAACTAATAATTAAAG
Source organism: Rhyacophila brunnea (assembly GCF_057557595.1). Classification (NCBI taxonomy): domain Eukaryota; kingdom Metazoa; phylum Arthropoda; class Insecta; order Trichoptera; family Rhyacophilidae; genus Rhyacophila; species Rhyacophila brunnea. Next base: position 6,828,767 of record NW_028232816.1, on the reverse strand, counting down.
CAGTGGACTGGGTATGCAAACAATTCAAAGAAGGACACTTAAAGGAAATTCTAGGGGAGGTTCTGGAGCAAAATGGATAGTAAAAAACAAATTAGGATTTTACAATGGAATGCCAGAAGTATGAAGCAAAAAAAGGATGATATAGAACTCTACTTAATAAGACAAAAAATTTCAATAGCATTAATCTCAGAGACTTGGCTGAGGTCTGAATTAGACTATCTGAAATTCAATGATTACACGATGTATCGAAAATACAGAAGGGATGGATACGGAGGAGAGCGATTCTGGTGCATAAAACACTGGCGTCTAAAGAAGAAAGAAAGAAAGATGGAAGAGCTAGACAAAATAATTATAAAGCCATTTAACAGAATAGGAGTGAGGACCTGATCGAAGGATCCCCTTCTAGAAGAGAAGAGGCGATATGACAGCGAGTCGCAGTCAAAGCCTCGGTAAAATCACAAAAAAAAAAAAAAAAGTATGTATTTCTAATTCTGTAAGGGTATGATTGCAATTCTGACGTGTTATTTTGAGTACATTTAAGTTATTATGTAAGGGAAATCATACCCTTACAGAATAATAAATACTCAAAATATTATGTTTGAACGTCCAAGATATGAATAAACCAAAAATGGTGGTGACAAAAGGAGTCAGGATAAGCCTAAACAATTATGCTAACTTTATTTAATTTGAGCATTTTTAGAGTGAATGTGTGATTTTTAATAAATTTTGAGTTTTGTGATTTACAATTTCTAAGAAGTCTCTCTAGCCAAAAAAATCTGCAATGTTTGTTTCATATGTTTTATGATAAAATCAGTGCCTACTTCTTTTCGAAAATAATGAAATAAACTCGAAGTTTGTTGCATGTACCTAAATGATTTAATTCTTGAAATGTTTAAGGACCCGTGGCCACCACTTCCCCTCATTCCACTGAGGTGAAACTTTACATTAATTATTTTTCATTAAATTTAACTAATTTGGGACGTACTTGCCTCTTTAGAATTAAAAGATGAAAGTAAGGGCTCTCTTAAGGAGCACATTTAGTAGCTATTTAGACTAAAGCTCAATTTGCAGTGTATATCTAGATCAGTGGTCTTCAAATTCAATAAGGACGTGAGTTACTTTCAGAAATTGAAATTGTCTGGTGTGCTACTACTATGCCTTCGTTATAATTTTTTTATCATCGTCCTATTTATATCGTACCATACATACTATTATTAAAAGAAATTAGGACATCGGACTTCCAATAAAACATAAAATTCATACTTTAATCATGTATTTATAAACAAAATTATAATTAAAAAATTTCTTGAAGTGTGAGTAGGGAATCCAATCCGAGCCAAAATTTTGATCCCGGGATTTCGGGATTACAATTTGACGATCCCGGGATTGGAATTTTTTCGATAGTTAATATTAAATTTCTATATACACAAATAACGTTGAATAAAGTCAGTCAAAAATGTCTAGTACGTATAATTTATACTATATAAGACATTTATTGTTAATATTGTGTTCGTTCAATCTTGGACATACATAGGTTTAATGAAGTAAATATTATTTTAATATAAATAATAATGTGAAAGTAAAACAGTTTTATTTATTCATATTAAAATAAAAAATAAATGCAAATACAAAAAATAAATATTGTAATAAAATAAAAAAAGTAAGAGAATTAAAGAGTTAAACAATTAAAACATTATAGTGTTACTTAATAGGCAAATTTCATGGGGACCACCAAGTTGTGACTAAACTTGTAGACCATTTACATAGATATTTGTGGGAAAATTTTATGAGAATATTTAATGAATCCCTCCCTACAGTCAGTGATATTATAATGAAAAAAATCTCGCGTGTGTGTGTATCTTCATAGACAAATACTGTTTTGCATACTTATCACTCATTTATTATGCCTGCAATACCAATAATTGATTATGATTGAAAAAAAATCGGGTTTCGGGTTATTGTTTACTAATCCCGGGATTCATATGTATCGAAAATTGTCCCGGATCCCGGGATTGGAATCCCTAAGTATGAGTAAAAGTAAAAATAATAATTAGTGTAAAGAATAGCATTCACTTTCCTCCACAATTTTCTCAATACTTGGTGAAAACATTGTCACTCCCATCCGAATGCAATTATCAAGATGTACTTCTGTGAGTCTGTTTCTATTTTTACTTTTAACTACCTTTATAGTAAAAAACGTTGTATGTAGAACAAAACAATGCCTTCATTTTGATCGTACCTAATTCGAACTAAAATTGGATACTTTTCTTTTGGGACGAAAGGCCATTCAGATTCTAAAGTTGAGGTAACACTCGTAAGTGACAAACCACATTGAAATTCTATCAATTCCATTTCTGATGACGGGCCATCTTCTTGAAAATTTTCGACAATACAGCTGGATAGTTTTTCAATATTTTTTAAATTCTCGAATCTAGTTCTAGATGATACAGACCTCCCGAGTCGGGAGAGCACTTTGTTAAGAAGACGACGCAAATATTATTATTTATCATAAATAAATCAACCATAATATATTGAAATTTTAATAATATTTCAATTTCAATATCATGACATTTGAAATTTAGCCATATCGAAATGATTTTATTGAATTGTAGTGACTGCATTGTATTTGCTGAAATAATTAGTTATGCAAACCTAATTCCACTCCATACGATTGCATTCGTATCGGTCGGTATTGGTAAAATGAAACTAATGCACTCTTTGCATAATGCATAAACTATATTGAATGATCATTTTCAATTATTAGCAAAGCAACTTTATTTATTTATAATTGGCGTAACATAACACACAATTTTAATTATTGAATATCAATATTCATTGTTCATTTATTTTTAAATATTTCAATACACAACGAAGCAATTCATAGACAATAGTTTAGTTTAATATTGTCATATATTAAATTTATCGTCACCACGAATTGATAATAATAATAATAATAGGTATTAACTATGCCAGTGGTGGCTAACCTATGGCACGCGAGATGATTATGCCTGGCACGCGTTTGAAGAGAAAAAATACCTGATAATAATAATAAATGACAGATTGCATTGTATAAAAAATAGCAGACAAATAAGCATTACGTTGAATGTAAATCTATACTTACAAAGGTCGGTCCTTAGACTTTATTCGTTACAATAGTATAGCACCAACCTTATCAGGCGGCGGAGGATGCCGCGCCGCGAACCTTTAATTTTTATCGATTTACAATGCTTGAAACCATTGTAGCAATATTGGTATCAATTAATGCATAAAAAACAGACTAATTAATGCATTAACGAACAACTTCTTTTCTACCCACAAATAATGGCTGCACTAAATAAGAAACAGAGCTAGTTAGTAATTATGGTAGACAGTTTCAAAATTGGTGGACCGAAATGTATGGCGTAATTGAAAAAAGTGATAAAGCTATATGTGTGCTGTGTTCTGTGAGTGGTATCTGGAACATCATCATTTTTTAAAATATAATTCAAACGATTTTTCCCCATAAAAACTGCTCGCCACGGCAGACAGCCGAAAAATATTTGGGAAATTTTGGCACGCGTACGTAAAAAGTTTCGCCAACCCTGATCTATGCTAATAATTGATTCTATTTTTGAATATTTTATGACAATATCTACAACCGCACATTATAATATTAAATGTACATAGACAATAATTATTATTTACTGGTCATAAATTATAATATATATGGCACGTTTTGCACATACATTATTATATTATTTCCATTGTTATTTTTCACTGAAGCAAAATGTTGTGTCAATTGTATAATGCAGTATTCGCGCATGGTTGAAAATTTTAAACGAAACTGAACGAACGTCGCTTGTTCTCATTATGCAGGTTTCTGTAATATTTTCTGTTTATTCTGAAATGGAAACATTGCTAAATAATTGTGCAATTCTGCTCGCGTTACGGAGAATTTAGTGCGCCAATTTCCTTTATTCATTTAAATAACTGTGCTATTTTTACACATATGTATTTCTTTAGTATCAGTATAATGATTATCCGGGAAAATGGATTGACAGATTGAAAAAATTGGGTACTAACAAACCGTTTCTGGGTCCGGTCGAATACATAATATAAATAACGATAATTGAAAAATATATTATTATACAGGTATATAGGTATTGTCACACCCATGATTATTGGGCCTCTCCCGATAGATTAAATTAATTATTCGGTATAACCATGTCACCTGACCTCCTAGTCACCATTGGGCGTACGTACGTTCAAAATTCTTTGATTAACTGTCAAAATATTCAACATGTACTTAGCACGTAAGAATTGTATCTAATTATTATAATAGTATGTCAGAGAAGAATGTGATTTGCCGAATAAAAGAGACGATAGCCAAAGGAATTTAATAATAAGGAGTATGTAAGGGAAGGATGGCAACACTGTTCGAGAGAAAAAAGTCAGTAGAGGGTCGAAATTGAAAGAGGCAACATCGGCCCCACGACTCGGAGAGTAAAAAGAAACGACATAACCACGTGAAAAATTAGTTAGCGAAACGGATATAGAGAATTAAGTTTAAAGTTAAAGCGAATTAGAGATTAAGCAGTAATATTAAGTGACGGAAATGTGTAAGAATAATATTGTGAATTGATGGTGTGTCGATATAGCCAAAATATAAAAACCACGTTCTCCAAACGAAAAAATCAAGACTTTTTCATTTTACTGCTACCTATTTCAATTATTATTTTATTTTTGTGAATCCCGGGTCCTACCAACATCCCGAGAGAATTGACAAAAAAATCGTCTTTTTGGAAGTCAGTAGATTAAAGGCCGAATATATTCATATATTATACGGTAAAGGCAAGCTGGTTAAGATGATGAAAATGGTTCGGTACTGTTATAAAATTTTATTAACTACATAAAAAACACGAATAGACAAGTAAATTTATGGTTGATCGTATTCCCACAGTATTATGTTATATTGTTAAATATTATAGAAAGGGTTGTTTTGATATAAATAAATAGTGAATACCTTTTAGATTAAGTACCTACTGATTATATACTAAATTAATTGTGTAATTGTAAGAACCAGCTATTATATTCCACAATGTTGTAGAGGGGTGTAATTGTTCACATAATTAAATCGATAGTCGGATCGCTGGAGCTGGTTCGGTATTCACGCTCTCACACACTGGTAAACGGACGGTTCGGAATGTCACTCCCACGGTTTCACTTGGTTTTGGGACGAATGATGATGACAATTTCGGGATGAATGATAGACGCGACGTTCGCTCAAGCCGCAACGAAGGACAAAAATATGTGTTTTAGCTGAATCACTGTGTAGTCAACGACGGATTAGCTTTAACAAGCCCAGGCGCGTCCGCTGTCTTGAAGTAACTGCCATAGAGATCGAAAGGGTACTCGATGGACGAATCACCTTAGCTTACGATCAATTCACAAGTGCCAGTTAGCAACGGCTTAGCTTTAACAAGGCTAGGCGCGTCTGCTGTCTAGATGTAACTGCATGTGACTCCCTCACTATCGACTGATGACCTGTGACTGGAAGTCACCTGGTTTTGCGATAATAATAAAAGGATTTGAGGGAGGTGGGAAAATAAGTAATGACAACCATAATAATTGGACCAACCAGAAGGTAAAGGATAGCAGAAGTCCATCCCCTTCCAATACGTTGATAATCTGATACGGCTGGTCCAGGATAGGCAGATGAGTTATTGTTTGTTAGCCAATCTTATATAGAAAAGGGCATCGAAATAATACGGGGTTTTACCAAGTTATTTACTTATTTCAATGACAATTCTTTGGATTATGAAAATTCTGTGTTCATTTAGTCTTGAATAAAATAATGATATTAGTACCTACCTATTCAATTTTATGTTCATTGTTGATCCCAAACTTTGGACACGGCCAGTAGACATAATTTCACGTCTTCAAAAGCATTTATATGTAAGTTTAATATGACACCATTAAACTTAAGTTATCCTGGGCAAAATTGTGTGAAGTAAAACATCCGCAAGTTTGGCCAAACCTGCCAAGCTTTTCGAGTTTCCAAGAAACTTTGCTGAAAGTTGTCAATATTATTTATATGTTATTTTTACAGAAGCCCAAACTTAGTTATTTCCACCACGATATAAATCTCACAATTCTGTATGTGCGTACATTGCATGAGTATCACTACTAGTATGTTTTCAGCGTAGGTCTAACTTTGAATTTACTTCAATCTATACTCTAAGCATCACGTAACTTAATCAGAACTACCAAAATAAATATGAGTAAATTTCTAAAAATACTAACGAAAATGAAGAACTTCACCGAATTGTATACATACCTATCTACTTTTATGTAAGTAAAACATTGACACATACCAGAGTTAGCGAACCTTTTAATGTACGCGTGCCAAAATTTTCCCGAATATAAATTTTTGACTGTGACCGAACAGTTTTTCATGGGGAATAATGTGAAAAAATAGTTTTTCGGAATGCTATTAAAAAAGTTTAAAAATTATAATTGACTTTATTTTTCACCGTGTTTCTAGCCGAAGGCATATCTTTTATTATTTGAATATTTTTTCCTTGTTTTCAAAATAGAAATCGTGGAAGCATTTATCCACGCTTCATACATATATTCCCTATCACTGAACGGTTTTCCATGTTCAGCGATTATGTTTGAGACAAAATAACAACCAGCTGTTTTTGTGTCAGCTGTTCTTTAAAGGCTGCCGATAAATTTCATTAGGTTTGTTGGTTGAATATTTTTATTTTTAGTTGCCCGATTGGTCTCAAGCCTCGTAAATCGATACAAATCAGAGTATGGTCGCGCGGCTTTCCGCGTTGCCTGATGAGGTCTGTGTAATTATTGATAAAAATACTATTAAAAATTGAAGAAAATACGCATGGCTATGTCGTCAGTACCGAACCGAAAAAAAATCGTTTTTTTTAGGTTCAAACATGTTCAAACACACGCGTTATCATGATATTACTCCCTACTTCAGTTATAGTTTGTCAAGTCATGGCTACGGCCGTATGTTGTAGCCTAACCACTGGAAAATGCTAATAGAAATGGCCTATTTCAAAAAAATACTACCTTATTCTTAGGTCTATAATTATTATAAAACAATCATTATTCGTAGGATGTTTTATCACATTTGAATGGTCAAAGACTTCTTGTCAAATTTGGGATGACAGAGATTATAAATATAATTTTTTATCGTAAATATTTCACTATAATAATTTCAACATAAATTTTACTAATGGTTTTATAAATGCGTTTAAAATTAATAAACCTAAAAAATCTTAACACCACTGCGCATGGATCTACTGAAATATGACTATATTCTAAAACATTAGGTCGAGTGGTTTAAAAGAATACTATTTTATGTAATAAAAATACTTACACAGTCATCAAATGTTTAAATTAAATGTAAAGGGTAATAAGGCTTCCAAATTATATATATATAGATTATCTACAACGTTAAGGAATGTTTACGCTAATGCTTTGAAAATACCATAAACTCTCCATTTTGATCTTCGTTGGCCATGTGGGCCCTTATGTAACTGAAGTCAATAAAAAAGTGTATGAAAATATTACTTACTCAACGCGCCCTGAGTCCTGTCACTTCTGTTCAAAACATTGCAGCGGGGATCGCCTTGTGTGAAAATATTGTTTTTTAATAAACCTTGCTTGTGTCAAAATCACTGAATTGCCTACTTTATGAAAACAGTTAGATAATGATATTCTTTTGAGATAAAACTTCTTTTATACACCTAAGTCGACAGTATTAATCAAAGATCCGTCACAATAGGGCGATTGAAAAGGCCAATATTGGTTATGCGTACATTTTCTTTTTAAAAGGTGTCAATAGCTTAGTTTTATAATGGACACCTGCGTCTGGCCAAGTATGAAAAGTTGTTTTTGGACGTGCGAAGTTTTCCGTAGAGAATGGAAATGCTCTTTTCCTATAGAATATAACAGTACGCTTAGGTGACCTGGCGTTTCACATTTTTTTTTATTTCGCTGTTTTGTTTTAATTAATTTATTTGCCGGGCTTAGGACGATTCGGCGCCGGGACAACTGGGCGCCACGCAATCGAATGAAATTTGAAAATAAATAGACGTTCGTGAATAATTGTCGGTGCTTAAAAAATATATATTTTATATTATTATTTAATACTTGGTGAGTGTTTAAATATGCACTGGTAAATAATCATTTAATCGTGCGTGTGTTTAAGTTGCAACAAGAAGAGAGTTCTTTTATTTTTATATAAAGCCTCAGACATGATAATTTTCAACCCGTAGAGCAAATTGAATGAAAACCATTAAGTAATAGATAGAAACTGAATAAAATTCGTCGTCTATTTTCTGTATAAAATCGTAACGAACGTATATTTATTTCATATGACAGTGCGGCGCCCAATTGTCCTGGCGCCCAGTTGTACCATTTTCTATAAGCCGGGCTAGAATTATAGGGAGAGTGGTTTAGCTGCTGAAACTACTACAACGAATTATTTTCGTATATAAATTGTAATTAGATATTATTTGTCTGTTGTGCATTTGTCATCGCCTGAAAATGCCAAAAGACGAAATCCAGGTCTCAAAAGATAACTCGAGTGAAATTGAACAATACATATATATTTAAATAGCTTTAGTCGATTCTTCTTCTTCTTGGTCGTACACTCATGGCTGAGGATCGTGCCACTTAATAATTTAAGCCAATTTAATAATTTTGCCATCCTTTGACCTACCAAGACTTCTTTCCTTTCTTTTCTCGATCTTCCGCTTCTCTCAGGGGAGAATGAATGGTGCTCCCAGTCAGCTCTTTCACTTGATCGCTCCAACGCGCAGACGCTCTTCCTCTGCTTCGCCTTCCATGTAGGTCACCCAAAACCACCAGTCTCTCCAGGTTGACCGGTCCGCGCCGGACAATATGTCTAAAAAACTGCAAAATTCGTCTCAGACATATGGTCGAGAGACGTTCCTTTATCTTCAGTCTCTGGATGATTGACTGGTTCGTCCTGTGCTCCGTCCAAGAAATACGAAGCATTCAGCGGCAACACCACATCTCAAAGGTATAAATTGCCTTCCGTTCCCTTGCCTCCAGGGACCACTACTCGACTCCGTATAGAAATATCGAGAACACTAATGTTTGCACAAGCATCATTTTTGTGGCAATCGAAAAAAAATAGTGGTAAGACGTGTCATGTTTGTAATATAAATGACTATAATACTCCTAAAGCTGCATATACACAGCACACTATGAGAAATAGAACTCCCTGATTAGTTAGAAAGACCTTGGTGATAGAACTCACACTATTCATTGAAACATGTGAATTATGACACCAACAGTCAACTTTGTCATCGGTTTTATCATGGTTTAAAGCGACTTTTAATAGCTAACTATTTTCCTCTATATCTGATTAATGCCATTAGAATCACTTGGTACTAGGGATTCCAATCCCGGGATCCCGAACTATTTTCGATACCTATGAATCCCGGGATTGGTAAACATAATTCGGAAACTTTCGGGATTGATTTTTTTATCAATTTTTATGGAAAATAAAATAAAAAGGAAAATATAACAGAAAAATACTTTTAATAACATATAAATACATTAGAAATAATCTTATTATACTATTATCTTTTCATAAATAAATAAAACTTTTTTAGTTTCACATTATTTTTTATATAACAATATTATTTACTCCATTAAACCTACGTATTTCCAAGATTGAACTTCTTTTCTTCTTTCGACCATGTCCGAACCTAATAGGATCATATGGGCCTCCACAGAGTAGAGGTTTGTTTTGACAGATTTTGTTTTTTACGAGAAATGGATGTCAGCCACTTGGACTATAACGCCGTGGGTCCCAGGTTCGAATTCTGGGTCTGGCAAGTACACATAGATTGAACTTACACAATATTAACAATAAATGTCTTAAATAGTATAAAAAATATACTAGATTTATTTTTGACCGATTTTATCAACGTTATTTGTGTAGGTATATAAAAAATTTATATTAACTATTGAAAAAAAAGCCAATCCCGGGATCGTCAATTTGTAATCCCGGGATTAATATTTTGGCTCGGGATTGGATTCCCTACTTGGTACCTACATATAACTCTAAAATGATAAAATTGAAAAATGTGAGTTATGACTCTAGGCGACTCATTTGTACTATTGGGCTGTATCGTCACCAAAACGTCCCAAGTCTGTAGGTGGCAATACTAATTAGAATAACGTTCGCAGTATCCTCAAAAACTTGGTCACCGCAGCGTCCACGTACCTGCGCCCATATAAACGCGGTCCGTGCCGGAATTTCCCGGTACGTTTGCCTTCCCATAATATTACCACAGCGAGAATTTCTCAAGTGCTGTGAAATTTAATACTTTCCGGCTCCGCAAGATGAAACTTGCGGAATTTTCTTAACTTTTTATTATTATTTTGTTTGGCTTCTTTCGTATTAAATACAGCCCGAAGTGGATTTGTGGGTACAATACAATGGTTAATGCGAATTCCTTTAATTCAAAAATTCCTTGTGTGTGTTTTTTTTTATTTCTCGTCTGTTCAGATCTTGTGCCTAGGGCTACGCCGAAGACTAGAGTGGAAGCTTTAATAAACTAACGCCAAAAACATATTAAGTCTTCCGAATCAGGGCAAGCTTAGGTATATATACCTCACGCAGGGGTGGATACTACAAATATATGGGTGGCTCACAATTATTATGAATCAAGTCCAATTTTCGTTAAATTCATTTTTTTTTGTTTCAGTGGGTAGATAAGACAGATTTCTATATTGTGTGTTAATATCACAACCGTAGCTCTACAATTCTCCACATAAATGACAATACTAATAAGACATCACATTGAATATGAATCGTGTTCATTTTGACAGTTCCTTCAGCGGTATACCTACAGAGGAATCTGCTAACATTAATTTTCTAATATTAATAAAGCCTTAATATACTTTATGTTGTGACTATTTATTTAAATTGATCCACGTACTATCAAAATATGGTAAGTAGGTATATACCGTGAAAACATTCCTAAATTTTACAAAACTACTTTTGAGTTTAGGTCCAAATATCTCAGGATCCATTTTGATGGACTTGATCCATAATTATTGTGAATCACTCATAAGTATATTAAATGTGTAGTACCTATCCACCCCTCCATATTAAACATCTTCTTTACTATATCTTCTTCTTCTTCTTCCACCCTGTCACGTTCACAAGCAACGGCAAGCACAAGTTGGTAACACTTCCCTCGGTCTATCGCCAACTCCTGCGCCTCCCGCCATGTCAGACCTGCAGCACGTAGGTCGCTTTTGTAGCACCGCTGCAGGGTGAGGGTGGGCCACGGCGACGGAACCCTTGACGCTGTGCCACAAGGGTACGAAGTGCCGCACTCTTTGGCGGCATCCGGAATACGTGTCCCAGCCACGTAAAACTACATCACAGTGATATAATATGTACCTAGTGGTGATTAACATCTCTATTAAAGTTCAATTTCAAGTTCAGTTTAGGCAGATTTTTCGTCTGTCTATATTAGAGGTTGGCAATTTTTCCCACGTGTAGGAAAGTCGTGAAGCGTATTTTGATATATACTTATATATAAATATATATAGACTGGTTAAAAACTGAAAAACAATAAAATAAATATTTTTTTATGAGTAAAATTTTTAAATGGTTAAGACCAGGGAACTAAAAAATAATGGGAACTGAAATACCCAACTGGTAAAGAGAAACAGGCAACGGATCTCGGGTTATGAAGAATACGGAATAAATTTAAACACGTGTCAAGAATACCTCATAAGTATGTCGAATACATAACGTTGAATGACTCTGCTCTCGGTTTATGGATTGACGTCTATAAAGCGTGGTTAATTTTCGTATGACGCTCACAATCAAAACCCTGCGTCAAAATTTACTAAGTATATTGGTATATTATGTACTATAGCCTATCGGAATTCTATTTATTATCGGTTATGTGTGATAAACTAATTTTATTTAATGAAATGTCTTAATTTTGCCGGAGCGGATCAGATAAGGATTCGTTTACCGTTTTTTAAACGAAATGATGCTTTTTAAACTATACTTACTGACATCTATGGAGATTTTGTGAAACTTGTTCCGTCAAAATAATAATCAATCTACATCCCCTTTGTCACATTATCTACTAATGACAATATCGATAATTTAATATGGTAAAGTGCTTGACATTTCGGAGGCTTGAGTACTTGGATCCATATTATAAGTACATCGAAATATGTCAGTAATGGCATGAGGGTATGTCAGAATAGCGGAGTATTAGTTTACGATGTCGTTTAGTGGAAATGTCGAGTGGCTTGTCATTGAAAATGTGAATGTCGGGTGCCTAAATATTCATGTGCGCTTTCGTGACATGTGCCTAGTAGGGACTGCAATCCCGGACGGAATTACTGTCGATGACAGAATTGGTATTTATCATTCGATGACCCAGTATCGAACAGTAACAACTCAAAAAACGTAGATTTAAGATAATCATGTTTTAATATTTGAATATTTTACAATACACAAGATTTGTACAAGTTTTAAAAGAAAACATGTCAGAATTAATTTATCTCTTTGAAATTTATTATTATTTGAATTATTTTATTTGAAACTTATGGTCAATTGTCAGTTTTAAATGGAAACAATTTTATTCGCAATGGATCTTTACAAAACTGGTTTTGTTTGAAAGTTTGTAATGGGTTTTTTGGCTCTCAAGGTATCTAAATATTTTTTTTCGAATCGTTTCTGTACAAAACTGAAAAGAGCTCATTTTTACGAGTATTTTGAAACCAATATCGCGAAATGTCGAATTTTTGACTTGTCACCGTTCAGTACTGGGCCATCGTTATATCACGCAGAGAATTTTGACCACAGAGTATTTGGTAATTAATTCGTCTCCTTGGTGGTGAAATAATTAAAATAATCAGAAATTTAAGGACACTAATAATTATTGTAATAACATTTTTTTTCCTTACTAAACATTACATATTTTTACATAGATAATAATGCTATTTTTCAACAAGTAAAATTCCATTCAAGTAGCATCCCACTTTAGTCGTTTTTTGCGACCCGGGTTTCGCCTTTCGGTATCTTCAGCCACTATGTGCACTCACCAGTGTAAATACACACTGACAACAAATATAGTTGATTCTAACTTATATATAATAAATTAATACATTAGGTAAAAACTTTATCATCTATGTATTAAGTCAAGGATCAAGAATTTAAAAAAAATGAATATTTGAGGTTTTTGCATAAAAAAAAACTCTACCTAACTGATAATTAGATACCTCATCACTAATAATACATTCCATATACTATAAATCATTATTACTGGTAAACAATGTCACTGGGTAAAGCATCAAGAAGTATTAGAGATATATAGCGCACAGTTGCTGAGCCTACCTATCCTTAATGATCAACTTACCTTCCCTAATAGTACATTGCTCTATGCGTGTGCATGCAAGACTATAATATGGTGTAGGTATTATAGTATTATAGTAATATAGTATATTAATATTAAATTCTCAATACGTCACCCAGTGCCATTGTCACGACTCGAATGAAATAGTGCAAAACTTAAAATCTATTTGAACATTATTGAATTGTTTGTTTTCCATCAAAAATATTAAGTGAAAAATAAAAATTATATGAAAAAATCAGTTAAAAATTACACTTATAGAATTTCTTTTATACCATTGATTAAAAATATATATATATATATAAGTAGCTAAATATGTGAGACAAATTAATTACTTAGCTGATCATATAATCTCAAGAAAATAATTACAAGATAAAAAGAACTTTTTATTTACCACGTTTTTAAATTCTGTTGAATCATATGAACTTGACAATTCTATGTATTAATAAATACTTTTTTAAAATTTTAAATTTAAGGCGTCAACAAATCATTTTTTTGCTATTTTGCAACAAACAAACAAATATAGTATACTGAACATTTTGATTTCCATAGTAACGCACGTATAGGTATATTAATAATTTAGTTGCTAGGACCATCCCCTTAGCAACCAATAATAGTGTTTTACTTTTTACGGATTTCTTCCGAAATAACTTTTCATACAAAACAGAATTAACTGAAAATGAATTCAATTCTACTTAAAGATTGCTAAAAGTATTAAAAGAATGCATTGGCATCGTGTTGTGATATATTCTAAAAGTTTCAAATGTCTAGCTAGTCGGGAAGTTAGTTAAAAATCGATTGCAAGATTTGTACTGGACAAACAACCACAGTACAAACAAGAATATGAGCTAAGAAAAACGTGGTAATAAATACGTGTGATCGATTACGATATTACGATACGATCGATCGTGAAAAAAAAAAATCGATTTTTTTTTGCGGACCATCAACGTTGGAATAAAATAATAAATATTTATATTTACACTATTTTTGAAACAATAAATTGTCGAAGTATAAAACAACCGCAATTCAAATTTTGGATTTCTATGTAACTATTTTTGAACTGCAGAAAATCTTGGCCCACCCAAAAATCTTCGCCGACCAATAGTGCTAATTGCATTATTATTCGTATCTTATCAAAATTTTAAGTTGGGTTCCGGTTTCCCGGTTTTTGTAAACCCTATGACGTACGCTGATGTAGCTACCTGTTTGCCAATGAATTAGATATTAGTAGGTAATGTGTAAATGGGATGGAATTATGATTTTATAATTAACAATTTATATATTCAAGTAAATTGATTATGCCAGATTCTAGAACTAATAATAGCTAACGCGATTCAACTGCAGAGAGTCGATGTTATTAGGCTGATAGACCGGATATTGAAGTTTGCGGTGAGATTTTTCAAAATCGTCAGATTGACGTCTCATTAGCAGCGTTGCCATTTTGAATGGGTACCTATCTAGCTTGTAGATTTTCCATCTGGCGTATGGCGTTTAATCTAACGTTTTTCGACACCACAAACAGTTTTTAACCTCTCATAATAAATCTATTATATTAATTACTTCAGATTCGGCATGCTGGTAATACGTATCTGCTTTATATCTTCAACTTTCTTGACGGTGGGCTGAATGCGTTAAGTATGCTCAATTCGCCGACATATTATAGACTAGTACTAGAGCAGTGGTTTCCAAACTTTATGTACTACGCCTCCCGTTTTAAAATAATATCTTGTAAATCTAATCTTGGCGCCTCCCCTCCCTTTATTTCATTAAATAATACAGACACCTTTTTAAATATCATCGTATATCAAAAATTATCTTAAATTTATTATATTAAAGCAGCGCCTTTACTATTAATAAAATAACGTGAAGAGTGCATTAGCACACTAACCAAGAACTCGGTTAATAGATTTTTGTTTGCTTCAATGTAGGTATCTGGCGCACAAATCATTTAAAAGTGGAAACATGGCGAACTTATTTTTTTTGTAATTTTGATTTCCAAAGCTCCAATATTTTATGAATGCCTTCACTTCGTCTTTTTAAATCAGTGAATGCAATAGTGATCCTTGCATTTAAAATTTCAACCAAATAGACACGTTTAACAACAAAATTATCGTTCCTAAACGAATGTGCCTCAAATTTCAACACTATTATTTGACCCTTTTATTTCATTTTTTCACGAGATAGCCAGCGCGCTTCACAATATAGGTAAGTACTATAGAAGTGAGGTATTATAAAATTAGTCTCCATATTATCAGACAGGTCTGCAAACAACCTCTTATAGGACTGTTTTATGTAGTTTATATCTAGCGGCCGTTTTATAAAATAAGCATTTGTAAACTGCAAACCTATGGCTACATTAATTGTGTGAAACTTTTCGCGCCTCCCAGTTTGGAAATCGCTGCACTAGAATATGTGTGTACGCCTGTGTCAAGACAAATATTGATTTTATACCTAATTAATAAATTAAATCGTAAGTATACTTATACAAAATGGCGCCTGAATTTCTGCCTAGACCTGCATTCATTTAAAATTTTATAACCTATTTATTCTATTAAGTAGAGTAGTTGTAAACTTACTAAATTCTTTTTCAATCTTTGCTCCTGTAAAAACGATTTTTATAATATTGTGGCACAGTTTTTTGAAATGCTTGTCTTTTTCAATTTTGAAAAATTCAAGTATCTTCTTCTGCCATCTAGCTTATTTTTTATTTTTGTGGATGACAATTGGCAACACTGCTCATTAGTGAAATTTTCAAGCTCGATTGTCTGAATTAGTGTCGATATCACTATTTCTTTAGGGCCATGTTTGAATAACAGAAACTCAGTAAAAACTATTTTGGCTACCTATTGTCCGACAAGAAATTGGCGATAACAGGAAGTCGCTGTAGTCGCATGTATAAAACTTGTAGTGACATATCTGTCATGGCGCCAACGCGTGCTAGAGGCGTATTTAAATAATGTGTCGGCTCTTCTTTCAGATGCGACTACTTTTCTTCTTCGCAATAAACCAATAGTTTACTAGTAATAATTCTACCATCACTCCTGATCGTTTTAGACATATTTTTATTATATAAAGCTTCAAATCACGTAAATTGACAGATCTGTACACCACGGGAGTGTAAAATGAAATGATACATTTGGGAGCGTTCCTCATTTGAAGACTGGAGTGCAATAAACTGCACTGGGGGGAATTGTTAGTTCACAGTTTTAATACGTGGACAAGTAGTTCTTGTTCGACAGTATCTATCTGCGTAAAGTTCGTTATATTATGTGCACAGAATAAAAACTTGTCTTGTAACGGCTAATCTACCAACTAGAACTAGACCAATATGGATGCAACGTTGTTAAACAGGTGACCGTTAATAATTTACCCCACATTCAACCCTGCGAAATTAAATGAAATAAGTATTATGATGTGAATATTATGCCGTGTCCACACTGGCAACGAGTTGCTGGCAACCTCATTAAAGTTTACGATAATTATCATAATTATCGTAAAATCTAACGAGATTGCCAGCAACTTGTTGCCAGTGTGGACCCGGCATTCAATTGTGATTCTTGTTTATTTAGTTGAGCTATGGACGGGTACATCGTATCAAAATAAAACGCGGTAATCCCCGCACACGGAATACTGAAACTATAGTCTTGTCGGTTGGAATCCCCGGATTTTTCGATTTGCCGCGTCGCTTTTTATAATCGCTTAACTGCCTCTGTCAGATGTTCGTGCAATAGGATGTGGCACCATCTACCACCGAAGTATTGATTCTTTTTAGCAGATATTTCAATACTTTTTCAGTTTTTTAAATACATCAGCTATACTTGTCTTCCAATGTATCAATTCAGCAGTAGGCACTCGTTCTTTCATTGGAATTTTTAAATGCCGATTGATGATTATTGATTACCATGCATTAGAATATTGTCAATATATTCATTACTTTAAGGGTAGTTTTTTTGTTCCAAATGGAGCACAATATATACGAAGTAGAAGTGTTTTTTTTTTTAAATATATTTTTGTTCGTTATCCGCCTATGCCTTATACATATATCGAACATGATATTTCAATCAATACATACACCGCGTTCAATTTAATAATGGGTATTGAGTCACTTTGTCAAACATGTCCAGCCCCCGCAGTATGATCGGTAACACGAATTATTTTTAATATCATCATCGTCATAATCATCAGCCGGGGTCGATCCAATTCTAGATGAAGGCCACCCTTAGCCCTTCTCGGTCCCTAGTTCTTAACTGCGACGTACATCTACCGAACTTTATGAGTTCGTCTATCCTGCGGGTTTTAGGGTGTCCCTTCGCCGAACGACCAACCCCTCCCATTGTCATTTCATATGCTTAGCGACCTCTACCACATTGCGTATTTTTTGTCTCCCTTATCCATTGGTTTATTTTGTGATCTTTACGCGTTATGCCCAGCATGCACCATTCCATGCCACGTTACGCTAATCGTTATGAGCTAGCTTAATACATTAAGAGTCTGTAATTCTCATACATACGTGCTTTGGGCTCAAGACTTAACACTCTTCGCTTAAGACGCAATGGGAGGTCACTTTTTAGGATACTATTCAGGTGACCAAATGCATTTTATTTTTTAATTTACAACGAAATAAACATGTAGGTAATGTAAAATGAGGTGAGATTAGAACAATGTTACTTTTATCATTATCTGTACCTAATTAATGTTTTAGCCTTACTTGCTGGTAAATAGTCACCCCGAATGACTATAAAATTAGGCTTATACCCCGTTTCGGGCGTTTACACATGCATGGAGTTACTGCTAACAGTACGTATTATTGTGAACATGACAAGAAAATGAAAGTGTATACACGTATTATCGTGCAAGTTGTAAGATTGCATGCATGGATCAAAAAAGTTCGGAAGCGTCTGAATTGTCACGTGGCAGTTGGGATTTGTTAGATATCTGCGCCTGCGCAGTAGAACGATAGTAGCGAACCTGCCGACAAAAAAACCAACTATACTCATTTTGAGGTTAACCGTTTTTCACGACCTGTCAAATAGTACCTACCATACAATAGCAACATCGCGTCTCGCTTACTCTTAAAGATTGAGATTGGCGAGACAGTCCGACACTTTTACGTGTAAACAGTTATTATATTGCGATAGTTTAAAATACACATTATTGGTGCAAGTAAATCCATGCACGTGTACAGGCGCTATTATGTTATCACGATTAGTGTTTTATAAAAAATACTTTAAGTATGTTTTGTACTATTTAAAAAATATCGATATTTTGGTAGCGATAGTTACAAGTAACGACACTTTTCTCTCGATATGTCCACCCTAGTGACAGCTCGCATTTCATTGAAGTAAAACAATACCGTCGGTTGCCAGAAGCATTCTCACTCCCAGTGCAATTAAACCAACTATATGCACATTCATTGTTCGTTTATTTTAGACATATATGAATAACCATTGGCAAGCCAAAATACATAACGTAGTTTACCAGTTTTACTGACGTATACCTACGTGTGATCCATAGACGAAGAATGAACCGGTAAAATAGTGCAGTTATCAGTAAAGTTATAATAGTTGCTCCTAAAATATTATCGTATTTAGTAGTAATTGTTGAAATAGCAGTGAGATGAATTGGTATAACACTTATATAAGATACACGATTGCATTATTTTAACATAACAGATACCTAATGACTGTGTCTATTTATTTAGTATTATCATTAAAAAATCCCGCCCGTTCTTCTCAATTGTAACAGAAATTTTATCAGCTGTCAATTTCTCACATTGCATAGATATGTATCAACCATACCACTCAGCATCGAAGACCTTGCTGCGAAAGTGGGATACTTCTACCAAGGGCAGGCACACATTTTTATTATATTCGAATATAAGAGTACAATGGCGATTGGAGATAACCAAATCGACTCCTGACCACTACACTAGTCAGTTTTTGACAGGCCATGATGGATTCGCTGCCAAGATCTACGAGCTTGGACTTGTTACCCGGCCAACATGTCCATGTGGCGGAGAACTACAGGATGCAAACCACCAGTAACGTCCCTAGACAAAATGCCTTTTTATCATCCTTTCATGACTCCAATATCTAAGAAATGTGTTGTATGGATACATTACTAACAATACCACTAATTAATCTAATATAAATGCCATTTCTGCTTCAATAGACAATATTGCGAATCTACGATTTCAGATAGGTCGATTTAAAAATACGCGTGACATCTTCCAAAATGAGTAACTAGCAAACATATTTGGATAAATTTTAAATATGTATGACCTACCTAATGTAAGTATATTTTACAATTCAAATATTATTTGCAAATCTACACGTGTCGTTGCTGTTCACTAAGGACGTGACGTCTAAGGACAACGGAAATCAACAAGACATCGCGAGCCCGACAAAAAAATAAAGTCCTTTTAAAACTTTTATAGTAATAATTAATACATTTTGTTTCCAACCAGTGAGCTGAATTTTTTAATGGAAATATATTTCCGTTATTACTAAGTTTAGGTAGCTATTTCTATATATAAATAATGATTCTCCTAGATTTGCCGCCCTTCGGGTAAGTGCCGCCCCAAGCGACGCTTAATCTGCCTACCCCCACGGGACGTTACCGCAAACCACATCCTCTGGAAATGTCCGAGAGTAAAGAAATGCTTAAGTCAGCTTGCGTCAGACAGAAATGTTACGTTTCTTCGAGGCGACCAAGACTCACATTGGGATGTAGTGCCGATGGCGATGATGCTGATCTAAAACAAAGTCCCGGCCTTGTTTCTGGAGGGTTTTTTGTACGCTTTTAAAAAAATTGCGGCGGCTTACTGCAAGCGTGGCGTGAAGATCTCTTCATATAATTTTTGCTGTCCGTATGATTAGCTTCGTTTTCTTTGCTGTAGACACAACGTAACTTCATTTTCTTTTCGTAATTTCCACGTGCTTTTCTCTTCCTGGCACTTTGCATTAAAATAAACTCATTAAACTCAGTCAGAGCTCACTTTCAGCGTTGCAACCTAAGTCTTGGGCATCTTCTCTAAGGACACTCGCATTCCAATTGTTTCAGATGCTTCACATCACCAATTGTAGGGTCCCGCGACACGCTCGATTAAGACCGAGTGTTGTGCGGGGCGGGCATCGGTGGAGGGCGCTTAACTTCAATGAACTTATATAAATGCGGCTCGTATATTGAATTCGGCTCTCGTGAAAGAAAGATTTCTCGTCACTGGTTCAGTCGAATTGATGACAATATTGAATATTAGTGCCAAAATGAGACGCGGAAATCCCCGCACATATTATTTAACCGATTATGTATATACGTCATACATGAGTGCTATATGTTAAGTAACATAGTTTTGACGGCTGAAATTCCCGGATATGCTTAGATTAGTCTTAGTGGAGGCGAGTTGGCATCTATTATTCATCGGATTCGGACCTATTATAACTTGCACATAATCCCACAAAGCATTTGCACAAACAGGGAATAACCCGCCTTCCACAATTCTCTGTCAGGGGCTTATAAATTCTATATATCGTAGAACAGGAGACATTTGATTAATTACTCGTTCGTATCTACCACAAATATATTATTGTTTGGGATAGATAGATACCTACTAATAGATTTGCGATTGAGCAAAAAGTAGATATATTGTGCTGCCATCTAGATAATTAATTAAGTACCTACCTGAGTACAATACACTAAGTATTTTTTTATTCAACGAATAATTCACAAGATTTAATACTGTAGCATTATATTATGGAACATACGGTACTTATATCGTTTGAAAACACATAAGAGAAATATATAATAACTAGAAAACAACTTTTTGAAAAAAAATCGACGCCGACCGGATTCAAACCCGTGCCCCTGGGATACGCGTTTATGTGCTCTAACTACCTAAAAAATAAACGAAATTTAGAAAGCGCTTCAGAAGATATTGTGAAAATACTATTGGTTAATTTCGTCGTAATTAGATAGGACGTATATAGTTTAGTTGGTGGCGCACATGGGCGCGAATTCCGCTGCGCGACGTATCTTTTTTCATTTTTTTTTTGTAGTGGTTATATATATTTCTCTCGTGTTTTTCAAATTATAATATAGGCTTATGTAATAGTTATTCCACATAATTTTATTACAATCACGACATATTATATTGTCTACTTCATTAAGATATTCTCAATTGACATAAAATATATATTTCTACAATATATAGACGAGGTGAACAACAATACTTACATACTTTACGAAAATTATCAGTTCAAAAATAATTCCATTCAATTTAATATATATCTAGCATCACAGAATACCTACATAATAAATTTACCTACTTCAGACTGTATAAAATGAGTGTTAATAACATAGTTATCTATAAGGAATCAATTTTAACGTAACTAATGCAATATACCTAATATAGCAGTGGTGTATACTCCATATTAGGCGATTATTTTATTACAAAATAATTTTTATTTACCTATTTAAATAATAACTTCATTTTTTATATTCTACAAATAAACTGCAGGTTTGCTTTACTAGACGGACATGTAGCTGTTGGCTCTAATATGTAAGCGGCTATCACACCAACGTTACCAACACGATCAAACAAAGGCTCCGACTAATTTGATACGTTTCACGCATACAACGCATACATAGGATTACACATATTGCAAAAAAAACACACATATACAATGTTAAAACCAGTGACATACTATCAAGTGACCCGAGGCTGTAGGTATTTAAACCTACACGTACAAAGATGTAATTTTTGTAAAATACATTTTGGTGCGCTATACCCAATACTAAACAGTCTCGCGGTTTAATTGGGGTTTGGCATTACCCCTATTCTGCCCTTCCAAGGAAGAAGGCAGTAACTGACTCTCACATAGGTACTTTCGTGATAAACGACATGTGTTTTTTTCTTTAAATTTTAGTACCTATTGTGAATTAATCAAAAACGGTAATATTTTCTATTAGTAGGATATTAAAATACAAACAAAGTAATAATATACAAGCAGTAACTGCAATGAATATATGCATTTACTGCCTTTTTGCTAAAAAATGTGTTTTATTTTAGCAGATGTCCATTTTTTCGCCAAGGATTTTAACGGTATTTTAGTGATAATACTGATTTTAAAGTGAATCGAATATATAGTTTTTAAAATTAACTAACGGATTGCATTCATAACTAAATTTCATAAATTTTGCGAGTCACTGCCTTCTTCCTTGGAAGGGCAGTATTTTAGTGCCTCTCATATTTTTTCATGTATTATAAAAATGTAAAATATGATATTTTCTATTACAGGAAAAAGAATTTGATTTTTTTTTGTACTTACGTATCATGAAGATAGTCAAAACGCTGATCAAATGGTAAATAATTCATGGACAGCACTTCGATTATATTATTAGTAAGTAGGTATTCAATGGCCAGAGGTGTAGGTAGGCTGTTAAGATTCGTCATAAATAGTGCACACTAAACTTTGTCAGTCATACTTATTTGTTTTCGTTGAACTAAGAATACAATTTAAAAACTAACCAGAACCATCTGCAGGTTCCGGTTGGTTTTTAAAATTCAATCAAATCCTGCCTAAACCAAACCATAATATTTAAGGTACGCTATCGGCGATCCGACAAAAATAGTGCGCGATTTTTCAATCATACTTAGTTGTTTTCGTTGGATTAAGAATATATAGGATCACAATGATAACATGGTGTGGGTTAGTTTTTTTTTTTTAAATTCATTTGTCCCTACCTAACCAAACCATGATCGATAAAAAATATTCTCATATTTATAAAAAATCTAAAATTATGTATGGTATAATTTTATATATTTTATAGAATAGGAATATTCTTTTACTATTATCTACTTCTACTACATTAATATGGACGAAGCATCAGGAAAAAAAAATGACACTCACTTTTTTGTCGGGTCTGCCGAATGGCATAATCTGTTCTAATGCTATTACAATAAAGGTGATATTGCTATAAATTCCCGATGCTTTTTGCCGGGTCTGCCGAATGGAATAATTCATATTTTGATATCAATATAGTTCGCTCAAATAAACATTGACACTAGAAACACTGTTTTAACGCCATTACAATAAAGGTGATATTGCTATAAATTCCCGATGCGCGATATCGCATAATGGAAATTGCGAAATTTTGTCACGTGACGTCTACCTATACATGTGCGAATGTCGCTATGCGCGAATTTACTTGCTAGCTACTGTATTGAGTGCGTTGTCCATTAATAATGTCATTGTAAAAGATACACATAAATTCAACGTGCACTATTTATGTCGGATTTAACAACCTCCCTCCACCCTTCGCCACTGAGGTACATATTATATATATACGGCTGGTATGCATACAATTGGTAAGTACGCCACGGTTGAGAGTTGATATTTGAAGTTCTAATATAAGTTATATCCCGAGGGTTAATGCCTCTGTTTGTTATATAACTTAGCACAACTAGAAATGCTTTCTGTTTTCCGGAAGACAAACTTTATTATAAATATAATCCGAGAGCGAGGATTTTCACATTAATCGTTTTTCGCACAGCGTCTTACGAGATACTTAATATCTGCATAAAGTTTATAGGATAGTTTAATTTTATGTTTTTTTTTAATATTTCTCTTACCACTAATCTATGTACCGATCCAAGTACTAACATTGCAGATTTTACCTAATATCTATGCCATCTCAGGTGATTTCGATTTCCTTCAAAATTGTATACCTATTATCACCAAATGTACCCTTCCGCATAAAAATGCATCTAATACCGCATGACAAATTTAAAAACAACATAAACATATCCCCGATAAATATTATAAAATAAATAACATCTCGCAAACGATCTTGCGAGGTGCGAATTCCGACTTCCGGGCGAAGACCGACGGTCACAAATGAAATTACCTGAACCCGAGGATATTTATTGCTCTTCGGCCCAAGCAAAATATTACCGTTAGATTTCTAAAAAGTTGAAATGTCTACCCCTATCCCCGCATCTTACGAGGGGGTAGACATGTTGAAAAGAATTAGGTAGTACGATTTCGCCAGCGAAGCCAGGAGATACGTCTCCCGCAGCCGCCTAGGAAAAAGTAAACTCCCGTCTCGATTTTTCAAATCAGTTTATCCCTTGTAGTATTCCTGTGTTAATAAATAATCGTATAACCATAACCCCTACCACGCAAGAGCGAAATCAATAACAAGTGATCCGTGAAACCTAATACAAAGTGAATACCACAAGGTACCTAATTAAATCAGCCCAAAAAAATAACGTCAGTGTAGTGCCTAATCTAAGACCTCTTTAAATAGAATTGTAATAAGACCCATGTTTGTCCATGCTTTAGTGTAATAAAACATAATTCTGCGCGGAATTATAAATGTTATTAGTTATAATTTATAATATTGTCTCTCACTCACCAATACATCGAAGTACCTACCCGAATGAAGGACTCCATAACACACACGTGAGTTCAAAAAGGTATTACTATATATTTTTAAAAGATAGTAATGTTTTTAACTTAATTTATAAATGGTGTCAGGATTCTTATCATTAGTGGCTTAACAATCGAAGGCGGGTCCTAGTCTTCTCCAAGATCTGTCCTATTATTCTTCAGGTAGTAAATACCATATAATCCTCGCTTGAATATAATATCAAGCGTACGATTCTTTGACGTCGTAGTTTCATAAGTCCTTCTAGTCAACTTTGAGTCATTGTGTCATTGTCTTGATGTGACGGGGTCTGCACTCAGCCAACTTGGAGTCGCATGTAGGTCAAGGCTGTGTTATGTTAGGACCAACTGTTGTTTGTTCAACGCGTGTTACCTGTGCTCCTGTTTGGCTATGAGAAATAGCTTCTTACTAAGCTTGAAAAGTCTCGACTTTTGTGGTACGACCACATTACAAACACTCCAATAATACTATGAATCTTGTGGGTGGTCAAACGTAGCAACTATTCTATAATCATCGAACTTCACATTTGACACAGACTCTCCTCGGTTTGCCTTCGGACTTTTCAGTTTTTTTGATCATATTGCTCGCAGAGAAGATGACAACTTACATTGGCTAAGGCTTTGCGTGCCACTGAATGCCAAAAAGGATGGAGCCAAGCCGTGGAGAAGGCTATCTGATGGCCAAATCACCTAGGTCACGATTTTCAGTCATGGGATCCTGAAGAATATGAAGAAGTATCTACCCACTTTTCTAATTCAAAATTCTAATTTGATATTCTTGCATCGAATTTGTCCGGGTGTTATCAGCTATCAACTCGTAGTAAGAAGATGCTGTTATAGTATGCACATAATCTTCCATGAGACTAGCATATATGACTTAAGTAATGTCCCAGGAGTATAAAGTTGCTCATAGCAAGTTTCCTATTCATTTTGACGTTTAAGGACTCTGTAATAAATTACTTAAAGCTGGGGCTAATATTGTACATTGCAGTGATGCTCAACGACTTTCGGTCAAAGGAACCCTTTAAATATTTTCTAAAGTATTGCAGCTCTTAGAAAAGAAATAGTTTATTAAAAATTGTTAGCAAGTTCAAGTAGACGTTGTAACTAAAATATTCGTCGAGACCCAGGCGTCGGTTAGTAATTAAGGTAATTAATATTCCTTGATTTAATACACAAAAACCGATAGTCAATATTAACGCAATTCGATAAGCATTTCATGTATGACCTACCAATTGAAATTGTCGCAATTATATAGGAGGCTCGTAGCATAATTGTTTAATGCATAGTTGGCGCGATATCAGTGGTTATACGGGTTCAAATCACGTCGAGCATAGCATTTTTCAAATATGATTTTCTAGTGGGTAGATATATATCTGAGGTGTTTTCAAGTTATTTATGTTCAATATATGGAATATTAAATATTGTCTATATTTTGTAATGATTTTGTCTCAATTCAAGTCGTATTTTTTATATGTATATTAAATTTGTAAACGACATAACGTATCCATTACGTATCTGGTTGCGCCTTTTGCAGTGGACTGTAATTTAAAGATGCTGTTGGATTACGGATCTAGGGGAGGGGTTTAATCAGGATGCCAGACACTGACCTTTTTTGTTGAGAGGGCTGTCGTGCGCTGGAGCTTGTTCGATGTTCGCGCACTCACGCACTGGTAAACGGACGGTTCGGAATGTCACTCTCACGGTTTCACTTGAGTATTTGGGATAAATAATGATGACAAGTTTAGGATGGATGATAGACGCGACGTTCTCTCAAACCGTATCAGATTTGGTGCAACGAAGGTTGAACATATGCGTTTTAGATGAGTCACTCTGTGGTTAACGCGGCCTCGTTCGTATCGTATCAGATAAAGTGCAATTGAGTCTTTGTTTTGACAAGCCAAGGCGCGTCGGCTGCCTTGAACGAACCAACTGTAACTTTCATCGCGGTCGATCATGACCCGTAACTGGTGGTCGTCTGGTCCTGTGACAATAATTGGGGATTTTTGAGGTCGGTGGGAAGAAAGGATGAATGCGACCATAATTGGCCCAACCAGTATCTATACGCATCAAATCACACTGGCACATTTCGATTGACACCGAGCATTAAGCCAATTGTAATACTATAGATCTGATAGACGATCTGATTAGATCAGCGGTCAGATGTGTGTGGCTAACGTTATTGTTTGACAGAATTATCTAAAACGACATATTTACACACGTTACATAACGCCAAATTTTACCAAATCGGCCAGACCGTCTGACGAAACATGGGCGTCTGTATGGAGCCTAACCAAGCTAAACTATCAAAATGCTTTGGTATATTAATAGTATTGTGAAACCTTGAATATATTATATTCTTTTAAAACTCATTTATGTTTATAAAAAAGACACCAAGCTTGACTTTCGTCGGAAGGTTAATGCATTATTGAACTCAGGAAGAATTCGCGGCAACTGGTTTGAAATCACTGACGTAATATATTACATTTGAATAAACTTATAAAACTAACTCAGGACGTGCTTGCTTACTTAAGTCTCTTTTGTTACACGTTATAACTTAAAACTTTGACAAATTTTTCTTTTTCTTATTATTGTTTTAGGCCGGCAAGTCTTTTTTGGATTTTTAAAAAGTTAATTCCTAACTATATTTCTATCTTTTGGGAGGTCTGCTAAATAGACAACGAGATTTATGATTACAAACCGTTTTGTGTAATATTATTAATCTTCATTATGTGGTAAATACCAAGTGATAATGTAATTTTAAAATTAATATATGGTTTCGCTTTTAGCAGTGGACTGTAATTTGAAGGTGATACGAGTTGGTGGATTACGGATCTGGGGTTGAAAGTAATAGTGTTTAAAATACACACCATTGCTGCAAATAAATCCATGCTCGTGTACCAGCGCTATTATAATATATTGCTGTGTACACACATCGAGCAATAAAATTATCTTATAAATCATTATTTCGTCACTGTTCTGGCAGAAGACACTAATTCGAAAAAATGACATATTGAGTTAGTTATACCAAAATGTTCCTTATTTCAAACTTTACCGTCTGGAAACCTTCTTAATAAATAAACAGTCTTTATTATAAAGTCATCCTTTTTACGATTACTTAATAAACTCACATGATAGACCATTTCAAATATTTTAACAACTTCAAAGTTAAATTACTCAAAGTGTGTTCTGCCAGAACAGAGACGATTTTATATTTATCTATAAATTTTGTATTTAGGTTTTTTTCAACATCGTTGTTTCCTCTGGTATTCTTGCTTGAGTCAACGGTTATAACAAGTAATTAATTACATATTTTGTATCTTGATATGTTTTTTAGTGTAAATTTAAGCGTGGTATATTTGATAAAAGCACAATTAGATAGGGATTACCTGCGTAGTATAATTTGCACGTGTGTAAATGCGTACGTGTTGAAGTGGTAATGAAATAAACACGTGCCGCTATAAGAATAATAATAATACTATATAGTTGTAATAATATTAGGAGAGCTATGGTTGTCAATACTATTGTAATTTTTTATTTTTATTTATTAAGGAAACAAACAGTTACATATTGATTACAAAAATTTTAAATATAATAAAGAAAAGTTATTGCAACCAGCAAAGTTTCCATGTATACATTATAATATAGTTAATCCTAACAAGATAGAGAGTAAGAATAACATAAACATAAAGAAATTACATAAGAAAATTACATGATAAAAATGAGGAAGAATAATAAATAATTAAATTATATACAATATATATATATATATATATTAGTATATATATCTATTTATACAAAATTTTGGAGATAGCGCGTTTAAATGAAACAGGTGAACTATTAAAAGGATCAACGGTGGAGAAATACATATTATAATTTAAACAAGAGCGCCAAATAAAAGAGTTTTGTGCATAATTAGAACCGCTACGACTGATATGGTACAAAGTTTGATTTCGCGTAAATCTTGATGGACAGTGGAAACCCACCCTTTCGAGTAGGTTTGGCGAGTCAACAAAACCATTGATAATTTTAAAAAGAAAATATTGATCAGATATAGGACGTCAACTTTCCAAAGATGGTACCATAAAAGTTGCAGTGGTCGAAATAGAATTAGATAAATGATAACAGTAAGCTTTAAAATTGACGTGCTTACGAAATCCCAAGTTATATATAATACATTTTAAGGAAGTGTGGAAGTTTTTACTTTCAGTATAATATAATTCACAATAATTTCAAGCCAATTCAACCTTTGCAATTAAATAATTCTGTTATATATTATATTTATCTGATTACTACTCATATAGTGTGTAAGTATTACATACTCAATCTCGTCACATTTTACAAATGCTTCAAAATAGTCTGAACCTGGCTTGTCTTTTCATCAAGCCCACCAGATTCTGATGTCCTGGATGATTGGATACATTTTTGTTTAATACATTTAAGTTAGTCGGAAAATCCTCGTTTGAGATGTTGTCAAAAGGAAAATAATTATGTAAGTACATTAAAATAATGATGTCGAAGAATTTTTTCCAACACGCTCTAAAACAATATATATATTACTTATAATATATACTTATAGGAAACCTCATAAGGACTCCAGATAATGGACCCATACTCAAGAATACTCCGTACTAACAACACATAGAGTGTACGTAAGACAGTTGGATTCTTGAATGGCTTGGATTGTCTCATGACGAATCCTAGAAGGGCGATTATATTATTCGTATTTATCTAACAGTGATAGAAAATCACCGTAGCAGATTTGATATTATATTCAATGAAAACAATCCAGATTTGTTTCCCCAGCTGGTCAGGTTCTCATGCGCAGGGCGACGGCAAGTCTCCTTTACGACCTTAGGAACGAATAACAGACGAAATCAGTTGAGTAAGTCGCGTTTGCGTCTCGGCAGTGTGGGGATTCCCCATGAGTATTTGCGATCGCATTGTAAGTGGGTCACTCGGATAAAGGTTTGTGCAGGGTGACCCTGAAATTATAGACATAACTCAAATGAAATTGTACCAATTTTTAACTTAATATAAAAATCATCACCTGTCGAGATCCACTCTTAGATAAAAACCTTCCCTAACTTGTTATACGCCTCTGGTATGACTGCATTGGTTCAGCCGCAGAATAGATTCCTAAATATAAATGTAAAAGCCATCGCCATGGACCAAAGTTCTGAAGCAGGGTAGCTTATGGCCTGACCGCAAAAAAAATCGCGTCGGCTGTTCCCAAAGATTAAAAGCACGTGACAAACTAAAGTACATGTTATTATCTATTGAAAAGAGCATATTCTTTAACACTTGTTTAAGTTTGTTCTCTATTTTTCCACACTCTTGATATTTAGCCTGTTATACCACACCCAGTAGAGTAACCGTATATTAAGCAGAAGGTTGGAGCGGACCCCTTTTTGAGTTGCTCCGCTCCGGGACCTAAGATCTTGCTCCAGCTCTGCTCCAGGGTCTTCTCCGCTCTGGGTAAAAAGTTTTAAGTAATATGTATTAGGTATATGTAGGTATACAAATAAATGGCAAAAAAAAGAAAGTAGTTTTGAAATAAGATTTATTATACCTACGTCCTTTTCATTATTAATTCTATTAAACAAAATTATTGCCGACAGTAAATAATCGCCTTTCATTAGCTGCCTCTTAAAAAGTGAGGTTATTTATCACTCGACAGTGCAGCCTTATTTCAAATAACTCCGGTGTTAAATATAAGATTTTCGTTGGATTTTAGGATAAAAAAAATATCCGGAGCAGTGAAGCACTACAACTTTTTGGTGCTCCGGATAAAACACCATTGCTCCACTTGTTATGTATAAATGTCTTACTAATGTGTCTATATATAATACCTGTAGGAATAGCTTACATGAGAGTAAGAAACAGGGTCGCGGGTCTTGGTTTCGCAAAGTGTCACCTACCTCCGGCCGGTATGAAAAACATGACAAGGCAAATTATGAACTGAAACCCTAATTTAAATGTACGGGCGGGCATCCCCTAACTAATGTAGAGGAACAATAAATAAAACAGTGAATAGGGAAGTAAGTAAATAAAAGACAATGGTTAGTTCAACGAAATATAATGTAATCCCAAACTTAGATCGTTAACAGAGTGACATTTATGAGTACACAAAAATGGATTTGATTTAGAATTAAATAATTAACACTAACCCATGACTATAATATTTTTAATGAACGCTATTCTATAGAAATCATGCAGTCTCAGTGAATCTAACGTAATTAAATTAAACAATAATTGAAAGGAATACGTGAAAAAGGATCCGGTTAGCTCGTCCCACGGCAACCATCTTAGACATCTTTGCGTCAGGGGACACCTTGTCTTCTCGCTACCACGACCAGACCGTGGTCACGAACGTCCGACTTCTACCTTGCTTCAAGACTGATGTGAATCCAAGGAGAGCTTTCTTTATGCTCCAAGCATCTTTATAAACTCCGAATCGGACATTCCTTACGAACCTGGCGTCAATCACTTTTAAATGTCTGAACTCTCCATAGATAATCTCGGGTTGCCGGTAGGAGCGACGAACTTTGTTGGTTATAGGGATTACAATACCGAATGAAAATTTCAATACTGGTTTTTCGGTATTTCTTATCGAATACCGGTATTTCTTAAAAATAAAAAAAAACAGAAGTAAGTGCTTATCAACTAATATAGATATTAAAATCTTTTAAAAATATTATTTGATAGCAAAAATCGACCTACATAATAAATAGTACCTACATTTATTATGTTGACATTTAAAAATATGTATTGAGATCATAATTGTAGAACTAGTGATTTTTTACAAATAAATTAAATACCTATATTGATAATTTTCACTAAAGCCCTCAAAAGTTCATCAAGTGCAAATAAGTCCGGCTGCAGGAAAAGCTTCTTAAATTCAACGCCTGTACAGTCATCAATAATTATAGAATAATTGAACATTTTTGTCACGGATGTTTTCTTTTTCGAAATATATTATGATAATTCATCGTGAAAATTATTTATATAAATATATTTGATGAAGTTTGTTTTACTATTTTTTCACCTTTGGTGGATTTACTCAATATATTTGCATATTAGTAGCATATAACTTATAATTCATTACAAAAACGTAAACGAGTGTGCTTTCTTAATACCGAAAATTCCAGTATATTGGATTTTTAAAACCGGTATTTCGGTATTGATAAATACTGGAATACCGGTATTGCAATCCCTAGTTGGTTATGTTCAAAACACACTGCTCCGTGCTCCTGCTGCGAGCTCCGCTCTGATATACTGTACTGTACTAATAACCCGTATGTAGAACTTTGTGTCGGTCGGCTTTTTTGCTAAAAAATATTGTATAAACATCCCAAAGGTTTTGACTAAATCAAGAGGGGAGTTCATGAAATATTTGTATTAAAACATTTCTGGAACGTTTAGTCAAATCATTAGCTAGAAAAATATTTTGTAGGTTGGCTCATTATAATATGGTGGCGCTGTTTATATAAAATACAATAGTAATTAATTATATACGTATATATAGTCTATTGTTGATAGAATACTGGCTATCTATGAATGCTGTATTCTGATATTTTTTTATTATTATATAGTCTGTACATTGTCTGCATAGGTATTAAATATAATTTTACAATATATTTATAATGCTGTTGCTTTTGGTACGGCCTGTACATGTGGTAATGAAATAAGATTTGTCGCAATAGTATTGGCGTAGCCCCGTAGACGCTGGCGTAGAGCCAAAAGACGACTACATTTCAGTACGCGGAGCGATTCCGGTTGTCGTAAAAATCTATTTGTAATACAAATATGTAATGCTAAAACTTATTATTTCACTTTATCCATAATACACATAGATTTAATTACCTATTATAATGCTTTGGCCTTACTTTTTTATGGATTGCGATTTTTATGGTTCAACTCAGGTAATTGATTACAGGTATTTCATTGACGGTCAGAATTATTTATAACTGATCATCAGGTAGGAGAAATAACAAGGCTTCTCTTTGACCATTCTTCGAACTTCTTCTTTTGCACCGATTAGGCGTGAAGTAACACAAAAGGCGCGAAATTGTATTTTTTTATTTATCTGGTTATGTCAAATTGGTGATGGTGATAGTATTTTAATGACTAGCCATCTACTGTATTAATATTTAATATTTAATGACGGACGTCATTGTCTGATCATAAAGTCATTCGAATTCTTATTACCACCTAATTTAGGTACTATTAACAGATTATAAATTCACGCTCTTGTTTATACGAGCCATCGTACAGCAGACGTATTTTCTAAACTCATTCGAAACATTAAACAGTAATTAACTATTTTTTTTATTCAACGAATAATTCACAAGATTAAATTAAATTAAATTATTAGCAAGTTCAAGTAAGTTACAACAAAAAATCTTGGAGTGATCTGTGACGTCGGTTAGTAATTAATACCTACTTTAATTTACATTACAAATGCCAATTATCAATACCTTGTAACTCAATTTGGAAAGCGCGTCAGAGAGTATTGTAAGAGCCATTAGTTAAAATTTGTCGCAATTAGATAGGATACATATAGCATTGTGGTCGATATGCGTGGGCGCGAATCCCGAGAGATGCATGTTCGATTCCCGCTTGGTGTCGTATTTTTTTTCAAAAAAAGGCTTTTTCTATTGGTTATATATTTTCTCAGAAGTGTTTTCAAAATTATATTATTGTCTAATAAAACAGTAAATCACACTTCTTCCTCACATATTATAACACATAAAAAATGCTCAGTTGCTATTTTTAATTTAAATAAATAAAACAATCAAAAAATAGTTATTTTATACATCAAACCTTTCTTTGCAATCAACATGGAATACTTGATCCTTAAGCAAAATAAACTAAAATATATATATACTTTTGCGTACATAACACGCCAGAAAAATATTTACAATGAATTCCAATTGAATCCGTAATCATTACATTCCGGTCGCTGTGTTATATTAATTAAATACTCACTAACCATACCCCTTATTATCTGTTATTTTGATAGGTTTATGGGTGTCATTGTGTGGTGGATGTTGAAGTCGAGATTTGGTGGTTGCCCCGATGGATGAAGGAGCGAGTATTATTTGCAGCTTAAACAGTCGGTACAAGAATATGTTACTGTAGTTATGTTAGAATACTTATGATACTGTTCCTAGGTCCGAATTTCGGTAGAATGAGATGTTGTGCGGAGCGAAGTCATACAAAAACTGAGATACTAACAGACCGGGAACAGGTATATTCGAGTGACATGTCCAATGAATTATGATCCGCTATTTATTTACGTAATAATATTATCTTGAAAAGAACATTAAGTAAATAATTATTATAGAGATTGCGTCATCAGATATAGCTGATTATGTGGAAAAACGGATATGCGGAAATTATCATTGCAGTCATCTATTTTCTTAGTTTGTCAGAATTGGACACTACGTGAAATGGATGTTAAGGAATTTGTAATTGCGGTCAGTTAATCTCTTAATTTTCAGTCATTTCTCTCTCTCTCTCTCCTTTTCTTCCTTTCTCTCTACAGTCGATTATACCCAGCCTTTTCATCCTACTTGACGATATATAAAAAAATACCAAACGATGCTGTGTTGTTATTTACCACTAATTGATTTCAATTCTTAATGTAATCGGGGTCTACGCCTAGACCTGTCTACGCCGCTCGCTTGTGAAAACATGAGAATCGCTTACTTCTCGTAGCACTTGATTTCCTAGAAACGTAATCTGTAATCGCCGTCCTAAATTGAAATTAACATTGCCGTTTTTGATTCTGATTGAGACTATATGTTATGTCTGAGTGATTGGGGATTTAATCAATTTATTTTTCAGATTAAATTTTCAATTTTCATCGTAAATCCAATTTCTCTTCGTAATTTGATTAAGATATTGTACTCATTATTCATAATATTATATTATATATTTTCTAAAGGTAGGTACCTATTAACTCTAAAATACTTAGAATTATGATTAATCTATCTTACACCCCATGGCGGAGTGCCCATCTCCGAAGCCGTGGATGCGGGTTCGATCCCGCGACTGGCTATGTTACATATTGTATTCCATTTTTTCAGAGCGAAAACCTAATCGTCCTAATGGATTGCGTTAAGTTAGGTTAGGTTAGTGGTTTTCAAACATTTTCGTCTTGTGGCATCCTTCGTGTGTAATTTCACATCATCCTTAAAATGCATTTAGTGGGATGGATGAGCTAGCTTTTCTCTCAAAATACACTCAACTACCTAGTGACATAGGCAAAGTGCCGTCAAATATTACTTTTAGTCTTAAATTTTATCTAATGCTATATACATACATACTTCAAGTATAAAAAATCTTATATAAACATAGATTGTTAGTGACGCAGGCGAAATATTTGTCGATTCCGCTGATTCTATTCTAAAAAGTTATATTATTCGCATTTCATTTTAAATTTGCCATCTCCAAACAACACATGATCTCTTAGCGAAACCAGTCACCGCAACCACCTATATTTCTCCCAAATCTTGAATCCATGTGTACTTCTCCATATTATCTTCCTGAAAGTATTTTTTAATTCAGTTGCTACGGTGAAATAAGTAAAAATCATATTGTGCGATCATCACAAATTGGTGCAAATTGGGATTTGTCATTGCGATAATGCATACGTGTGTACTATTGAGATAGTCCTGCTAAAAACAACTTAATATTTTTCCACAGCACAGAAACGTCAAGTACCTACTAGCTGCTACTCGTACCTCGGCTTCACGAGGGGCAGTAAAATCAATAAATGTTATTTCCATGATGCATAGAATGTCAATAATCATTAAACACCAAAACGCCGTTATTTGGGCATACAGTGTTTTGTGTTTAACGGAGAATGAAATAATTACAAGATAAAAAGAAAAAAGAAAAAAGAAGAACAAGATTTATATACCACGTTTTCTGTTGAATCATATAAACTTGACAATTCTATGTATTAATAAATATTTTTTTTTTGTACTTGATAGAAATACCGAATAAATATTTAATACTGAAATGTCATTTTGACATTTCATATTGATTTTCTTAGTAACGCACGTATATATTAATAATTTAGTTGCTAGGACTCCCTTAGCAACCAATAATAGTGTTTATAATTTTCCGAAATAACTTTCCATACAAAACAGAATTAACTGAAAATGAATTTAATTCTGCTTAAATATGGCTAAAAGTATTAAAACAATGTATTGTCACCGTGTTCTGATATATTTTAAAAGTTTCAAATGTCTATCTAGTCGGGAAGTTAGTTAAAAATGCATGATTTGTATTGGACAAACAAGAATACGAGCTAATAAAAACGTGGTAAAATACAGAGTTTTTAGCTTTGTTTATTTGTTTCCAAGAAAGAAAAAATAATGTTGTATATCGATTATACAAACAAACACAAAAAACTAACTGTATTAAACCCATTTATTATTCACACATTATGTAAACAGACGCCATTTTAATATTTTACAAATTTCATTGACATGTGAGAAGTGAGAAGATACTGTTGGTATACTGAAATCCCGTTTATTTGTTCAATTGACAGTGGCAAGAATTTTCATTGCTGTATGCAACGATGCCTTGCTAATTAAGCATTCGCATCTGTCATAGCATACATTACTGTCGACAGACTATGCATATATGCATATAATTTTTTTAATTACATTGTTAATTTTAAGTATATCTAACTTTTTCTTGTTTCAAATTATTTATTCGCTCTATCCATGCGACTGCAAATTTGCAAGTCAAATAAGGCAGGTACCAGACAAGTTTCCCAAACTGTTTTCAAAGCAGATCCCCGCTAAATTGAGTGGGGAGGGTTTATAACTTGGCCAAACTCAGGGATAAGTTTTACTTTGACCAAGAGATCATCCATCATTTATATTTAACTTATATTTAAACCACGAGTAGGTAGTAGTATAATTATCAAAGTTTGGTACATACAATGCATAATAATAATAATTTATACGGAAATGATTTATTAGGGTCCGTTAATAAATTATATTTAAGCGTGATAGATATTTTAAAAATATAAACAGATTTTTAAATCATTTACCTTAAAGTGCAACCAGTGCATTGGAAATTAGAATAATTTGAAGAATAATATAGAGATGTACTGCTTATACAGTACTCTCTCAGTAATCCGCCACCCCAAAAACCAAACAAGTGTCCAATTAGTGAAAGCGGCGGATTATAGTGTATGCATACAAAATATGGCAAAATTGATAAATTTGTACTAGCATATAACGGTTTTATTTATAATCAAAATCAAGTATGTATTTACTAAATTATACATATATTTTATAAACTAAGTTTATTAACTAAATATTTAACAGTAAATCACTTGACACAACCAGTTGTTCAGTGAGGCAGATATTCTTGAATGGATAGGTTTCCTGGCTTTCACTATGACCAAAAGCTTCAGTTTGTGTGTCTCGGTTGCATTGGAGCACGGCATAATTCTGATGCGGTCCTTGGGCACTTTCCTCCCTGGTAAATTACTTTTTTCGCGATGAACGTAAGTTTTGCGAAAGAGAAGTGTTCAAAATAAAACCGTCTCATCTGCGTTGTATATTTATACGCGGCGGACTACTGAATTTGACAATCGAATACTGGCGAATTATAGAGCTTAATTTTGTGCTTTCAACTATCAAAAATAACGGTGGATTATAGTAATTGTCGCATAATCGAGCGGTGGATTACTGAGAGTGTACTGTTCCACATATTCTATTCGACCTTATCACTGCCAGAGCCGAGTTAACTCGTCAAAGGTCAAAGCGTGTATGTCGCGTCAGGCCATGGAAGAGTTAACTGAGTTAACTCTGTAAAGTAACTAAAATACTGAAGTTGTGACAACGCTGTTTGTGTATATTTTCTAAACAATATTTATCATTTTAGTGTGAAAATAATCACGATAAATTCGAGAAACATGTTGATTTGGTAAGTTTGCACAAATAATTATCATTCCTGTGTGCCTATTTTATATGTTTCAAGGCAGGGGTAGTTAACCTGGTCCCTAGTTTTAAAAATATTTTCATTTATGGCAAAATAAAAAAAAGTATCTGTCTCATATTCAAATATATGGAAAATGATATTCATTTTATGTTGACCCTTTCCTACCTCATATCTTGTGGCATCAGGCTTAGCGAAAGTCTGACATAAAGTATTTGGTAAGTAATTATTATTATATGCTTTAACTTGCTGTAACTCGCTTTATAAATTTTATAAAGTAAAATTATTTCCTTACGTTATAAATCACATTACTGTGGAACCGGTGGGCGGTTAGAAAATTTTATTACTAAAAAGATACAAATATGGGCGGTAGGTATAAAAAGGTTGACTACCCCTGTTTTAAGGGATTTATTTTATTTCAAAAATTGCTGGCCTACTAGTATCCACCTTTTAATATCATTGTGTAAATCACTGATGTCTGGATCGAATTTAGTTTTTTTTCTTCATTTTTTGTCTGTAAATATGTATTTACACTGTGTATTTTAAACAATCTAATAAAACAAAGTGTTTTTACGATTTGTTTTTATCGCTAATAGAATATTTAGTTTAAAGCCACTGAGGCCTTTTTAAGTGAATAGGCGCATGGAACCATTCTACCTCCGCTTGGAATGCCTTAATTGTGGGTCGAAGCCTTCAATTTTCGTCTCTAAAGCCTTTTTTCTCTGCCGGGCCGTAATGATTTCAAACGGGGATAATTCTGACTGGCGCTGTGCGATTCTCAGCACTCAACGTCGTTTTAACTTTTAGCCTTAAATACCTCATTCTTAATGAAACCAATAATTATTTCGGATGATTAAATTCTTAAGTGAAAGCTTTCGGGTGGAATAACGAGCTTTTTTGGGTAATAATAAGGACTCGAATAAATTGATTTTTGTAGGTATTTTCATTGAAGGTGTACCTACCTTTTTTTGGTGCTGTCTTATATCAAAGATTGACGACCAACTTGCAGTATAACTATCTATCCTGGACCAGTCGTATTAGACCCCAACGCTTTGGTCATTGCGCAATTTACATGGTTTGCGTAGCCAAGAAAACTCTTCTTACCTACGCTTCTGCTATCCTCTACCTTCCCCTGCGTTATACGTTACTGCAGCGGTCGGCAACCCAAATACATTGGCATGCCACTGTACCAAGTACTGGACACTCAGCTACTGAAATAAAACTAGTAAATCTATTGTAAGACAAATTTATTTGACTATATAATAATAGTGGCTACATAAAAACATTAAGAAAATTACAATATTTAAACATTAGTGACTCCCTTGAGTTTCAATTTTGGAAGCTAATACCTCAATAGCTCGTGAAACGGCGACCAGTGTATTATCACATAATATTAGGGTAATTTTTATAAATCGTCATTTTCGAGGCGTGCCACCAAAAATCCTTTCGCGTGCCACCTAGTGGCACCCGTGGCATAGGTTGCCGGGCGCTGCGTTATGCCGTGTCCACATTGGCAACAAGTTGCCGAAATTATGATAATTATCGTAAAATTTAATGAGGTTGCCAGCAAGTGGTGCCAATGTGGGCACGGCATTAGAGTACAATATTCATCACATTGCAGAAGTTATAGAGAAGTATGTAGATTTTCTGCGCTTGATAATAGCTATAGGTTTTTTTGTCTTATTGGCCCGTCTTAAAACATCCTCATTGGTAATGTGATCTTTTTCTTTTCTTTTTTTTATTGGTTTCTACACAACAGGCCGTGAGGCTCAATAATAGTGGTAAAACTCCCAGGCTTGAGGAATTTACATATTGGATTATGTAAATATACTTTCACCTCACTGGGAATCGAACCCAGAACTCCGTGATGGAAGGCCACATCCGATAACTTCATAGCACGAGGATATAACCACAATCTCAAAAGCCTCAATACTTATTATCATCCGATCCTTTAACGTCCAAGCTTCGACTCCATAGTCCAGTTCCAGTGGCCAGAGTTATGTGTAAAGACAGTATCGTTCTTAATTTTATTAGATTAAATAAGAACATTCATTTTATTTTGGTTGGTATTAAATATCTGATGAACGCTGTCATTATTATAAGAATTTTGATCGATAATTACGGCCACCTACTTGCTAAATTACTTTTGATTAAATGTAACTCCCACGATGATCGCGCGGGTTAAGCGTCGGCCTATAGCGTCGTGGGTTCCAGGTTCGAATCCTGGGTGTGGCAAGTACACATAATATTGTTTTTCAATTTGTGTATGAGTCAGAGTATGTACCTAATATGTTGAGCAAGTGGCCGGCATCCATTTATCGTAAAAACACAATCTGTTAATACAAACCTACACTCTGTGGAGGCCCATATAATTCTATTAAGATCTGACATGTTCGAAAAAAATATATACAAATATTTACGTTATAATAATTGTATTTCTAATTTACTTACCTACATATTTTCTTTTGTTTTCCCCTGTATTACGTTGGTTTTTATTGCGTATTTTTTAATTGTTTTATTTATAAATTAAACGGCCATCTGTTTCCGGTGCAACTCACGGTGAAGTGTCCGAACATTAGTATATTTAGGCAAACCAAAAACACATATACTTGATTAACTATTTCTTTTATTCAACGAATAATTCACAAGATTTAAGAATATATCATTCTGATTATTGAACATATATACTTTTGAAAAACACTTAGTATGTCACGCCGTAGCATATTGGTAAATGCGACAGATGGGGCGTTAACCCAGGAGATACAAGGTTCGATTCCTCGTCGGGGTGGCTTACTTTTTTTCAAAAAAGATTTTTTCTATTGGTTATATTCTCTCAGAAAGTGTTTTTCAAAATTATATATGTTACATATTCTGTGTGGTCAATTTTATACGTAAGTGTACACATCTTAGAGGGAATATTGTTAATAATGAGTTAGCGGTACTAGGGGTAAATTGAATAACTTTCATAGGTTACTTAGGAAAAAACTAAAATGTCAAATATGTCCGAAAAAGTTATAATTACTATATCTGTTATAAGGAATCTATCATGCATTATTTTATGTGCCTATAAATTAGTTTTTGTGACAACATCTAGGTTTATTATTATTCTTAGTCACAACTACAAAAACTTAAAAAGGAAAATTCTCACTGCCGTAAACTGTATGTATTTCTATTTGTTCAGTGTTCGCTATATTATGTGTTTTATTACGTGGAATTGTGTTAACACATAATCTTACCTTTGCATTCGCAAATAAATAAAGCTCCAACCATCATAGGCAAACAAACAAACAGATGAGAATGTAAAACACAAAGACATAGAGAATAGACGTACTAATAGAATAGGTAGTTAATACATAAGTCGAATGGTATACGAGATCGATGCCAGATCATACACAGTAAACTTTGCATGTTGCGAAACCTAGAAATGAGGATACTCAAGTACATTGCAAGGAAAACCAATAGAGATCAGAGATCGAAGTTAGAGATGTACACAGATGGGGAAGACAGACGGCCCTATTAGTCTAGTACGTGTGGCGCTGGCCTTTCATCCGAGGGTTCCAGGTTCTATTACCGGTTAGGTCACACGGCGAAGGGTGGTGGTAGACTGTTAAGATCCGACACAAATAGTGCACACGAAACTTTGTCAGTCAAACGTATTTCTTTTCATTGAACTAAGGACTAGTGGAGAAGACAATGTGGAGGCAATGCGGAGATAGTGTTTGTTAGTTTTTTTTTAAATTTAATTAAACCCTGTCTAATTCAAGTCATGGTACATAATAGTCAAAAAAATATTCGCTTATCTATAAAATATCTAAAATTATGCTTTAGTAAAATATTTATGAACAACCATCTGTAATATTTATTGTTAATTCATCGAAAACAAATAAGTGCCTATGACTGAAAAAGTGTGCTTTATTTTTGTCGGATCGCCTATAGCATACTTTTATGGTTTGGTTAAGGCAGGGTTTAATTTAATAAATAAAAACTAATCAGCACCACCTGCATATTGTATTCTTAGTTCAATGAAAACAATTAAATATGACTGACAAAGTTTAGTGTGCACTATTTATGTCGAATCTTAACAGCCTACTACCTTCACCCCTCGCCAGTGGGTCACAGTAGGTATATTTTTTTGTGGTTGTTTCACGTCCATTACCTAATGATGATTACTTTACTGATTCACTACGCTTCTCTCATTTGAACTCTTGGTTTGTTGTAGTGTTAAAAATAATCACCATCATTATGTATGGCACTACAATCCTTGGCAGGTCTTGGCCTCCTTCAAAAACTTCCTCCATCCTGGACGATCCAGCGCTGACTCTCCGGTTGCTTTGGCCGAGAATTTTTAAATCTCTCGTGGCGCTGTCCAGCCATCTCAATTTCGGCCGTCCAGGTCTTCTCTTGCCATCGGGGATTGCGTACGTAATTAAAAATAAAAATAATTACAAGATAAAAAGAACTTCTTATATACTACGTTTTTAAATTTTCTGTTGAATCATATAAACTTGGCAATTCTATGTATTAATAATTTAGGACAAATAAGGCAATTGTCAACAAATCATTTTTTTTGCTATTGTGCAACAAACAAACAAATATAGTATACTGAAAAGTAATTTTTAGTAACGCACGTATATATTAATAATTTAGTTGCTAAGACCACTCCCTTAGCGACCAATAATAGTGGATTGGATTACGGATTTCTTCCGTAATAACTTTTCATACAAAACAGAATTAACTGAAAATGAATTCAATTCTATTTAAAGATGGCTAAAAGTATTAAAAAATGCATTGGCATCGTGTTCTGATATAATATTCTAAAAGTTTCAAATGTCTAGCTAGTCGGTAAGTTAGTTAAAAATCGATTGCAAGATTTGTACTGGATAAACAACCACCGGACAAACGAGAATACGAGCTAAGAAAAACGTGGTAATAATATAGAATGAAAAAAAGGATGAGAAAAACTAGGATTTAACTTATCATGTTGCATGGAAAACCCACTTACCTACTTCGACCGCTGTTCAGTTCTTCCAAAAGACAGAAAGATAGCTGGTACACAAATTCGTATAAATCTGAATAAACGGTCTACAACAAGAATCAAAAGAAGATGTGACATACCTATATTTGTAACTCGTGAAAATATATCACTCTTATCACGACGTCACTAACTGAACTTATCCAATGTATTTCAGTTTTTCACGATATTCTTTTTAAACTTGCGGTGAAAATTGTTCGATAAACTAAAATATATTGGAAATATATTTTTTTCTGCAGTTTTTTGTCGCTCGGGGCTTCACAAATCGAGGGCTCCGGTGTTCAGTGATAGGTCTGAGAGATGTGGCTGGAAATATATAATATATATATATATGATAAAAAATCTTTCCCTGGGGACTCCAGGTCCTTTCAAAAGGTCCTATCGCTACCCACTTACAGCCGCATTGAATCGGAGGATTTAAGTAGTTATTTGAAGAATGGCAGAACATTTTTCACAACAATAGGCAATACACCTGTGCTGCGATAAAATGGGGAAAATACTAAAGCCACTCCTTTAATGCTTGACCGCCGCGTTCAATTGCACGCGCGGATAGATTCACAAGCTTATTGTAATAACTACATAATATGTGGGTACTACCTGACTGTGATGTTGAAGAAAATTAAATATTACTTTGAAATTACAATGTGTTTTTGAAAGTAAAATATTTTGAAAGGGGTCTAGGACGATTTGGCACCGCGAACTGGCCTCCGCCGATTGGCCTCCGGTAATTGGCCGCCGGTACAATCGGACGCCGGCCCAATTGGACGCCGACCCAATTCGACGCCGACCCAACTGGCCTCCGGGAGATTGGACGCCGCACAGTTGAATTAAATGCGCAAAGGAATAGACGTACGTTACGATTTGTTGGAGTAAATAAGCAAGTCAGTTTAATATGCTTCTATCTTCTCAGTAGGTGTAGTAGGTGTACCAACAAATATCTGATTTGATAGTGATTTCACCTATAGTATTTTACATGACGTGGCCTGCTTTGATTATAAAAAAATATCATTATATCAAGGCGACCACACGTCTCTTTTTATCTTGATTCACTGTTTTTGGATACAAATTATACTTACGTTTTATAGTCCATGACATATCTACACTTTCCGCATATTAGTACATATTTCATGAAAGGTATACAAATATAATTATTCAGTAATATTCGTTTTTGTGGCTTATGAGCAAATCAAATTGAGGGTCATGTCGCCTACTGTCACGCCGTCGCGGCGACAAATTTAGTCTATAGTTTCTTCATTTTGCAGAATATTTTGAGTACGGTAACGGGTACCATCTCTGTAAATTCACTGATGAAGAGTTCCACCTATAAAGTATTAGTAATTTGAATTATTAATTATCCATGCGAATTTCAATTACTTTTAACAGTTTCTACGTGTGCGTGCGTTAAAATTACGTGCGACATGACATTCATAGATAATATTTTGAGCAGAACCCAACCTGCAGACCATAGATAATAGACAACATTCTTATAGAAAATACACAGTGCCAACCGCTAAAAACAAAAAAACGTGATTTTGACATGGCAGTCGAAAAGTGTAGGCCTGTAGAAGATGATAAAAACTTTCATTGAGTCATGCAGGTGTCGATGCAGAACAGTTCAACGTGAGGTGACCTCATTATTGTTCTGGTGATTTCGGAAGATTTTGTCAACTGACAATGTTAGTTTATTGGTTCAAAATGTGCTACGGGACACCAAGAAAAACGACGTTAC
The DNA here is from genome assembly GCF_057557595.1 of Rhyacophila brunnea. NCBI lineage: Eukaryota > Metazoa > Arthropoda > Insecta > Trichoptera > Rhyacophilidae > Rhyacophila > Rhyacophila brunnea. Next base: position 6,784,154 of record NW_028232816.1, on the reverse strand, counting down.
GCACATTTTTCCCGTAGCGGCAGCTTACTGTGACGTCACGTGATAGTCAGCGACATGCACCATAACATAATTCGCGCTTTATACTTCCTATAATATATTGTTATGTCGATGATGCAATTTACATAAATCGTTCAACGAAGAGGATATTCACTTTCCTCCTACGCTTCACTCCACTCTGTACGTAACGTTTGGGTTATTTAAATGGATCAGAAAAATATCCATTCCTATCAAAATCGCCTACTAGAATTTCAATCAAAATTACCCATTTTCGGAGGGTAGATTGGTACTAGGGGTTGCAATTCCGGATAGAATTTTCAACTCCATGACTACGGGATTATTTTTTCGCAGTTTCAGAATCTCAGGATCAAACTAAAAAACTTGTAAAAATTTGCCTTCAGCTTGGCACTGAAGACAATCCTGGACAGAAGGAGGTCGTGAAGGTGTACGTCGTCCAGATAGATCTACATTATCAAGGGATTCTCATAATTGACAACAGACGGAGCAATCAGATCCAGCGTCGCTTAAGATGGAAGATTGTTGACAAAGGCTATAGGTACCTACTATCAGTGATCGCTATCCTCAGTAATGAAGTGAAGGATTTAGAGGTAGACTGGGTTATAAACGTTGTCCATAAAAAAACGCAATCTCAACCCCTTCCAATCGTATTCATCATCATCATCAGCCTGAATCTATCCACTGCTGGATGAAGGCCTCTTCAAGCTGCTTCCACTTCTCTCAGTCCTGTGCATTGCATATTATATAATTTAGAAAAACACTAACTGAGAGAGTATATCACAACCAATAGAAAAAACTTTTTTGAAAAAAGTAAGCCAACCGGTCGGGAATCGAACCGGCATCTCCAACGGGTAAATGCCCCAAACTCGTCGCATTCAGCCATTATGCTACGGAAGACATACTAATGACGACAAATATTTAAGCTATTGGCTATTAAATACCTACCACTCAGCGCTCTTCGAAATCATGTTACTTCGGCAATCGATTTTTGTTTATTAAATCAAAGTAGGTAGTTATTTTACTATTACAACGATTACTAACCGACGTCTAGGAATTTCTCCAATATTTTTTAAGCAACTTCTTGTACTTGCTAATAATATGTTAATGTAAATGTGCTAATACCTGTGCATTGCGTTGCCACGTACTTCCGCAGAACTTTATCATTTCATCGATCCAACGGCCTCTAGGTCGACCTTGTGGACGTTTTGTACTTCTTGGATACCACTAGATGACTAGATTTTTCCAACGATTGTCTCTTCTTCGAGCTATGTGTCCAGCCCATCTCCATTTGAGGCTTTTAATGAACTCTATTACATAGCAAACCCTTGTCTGCTTCCTTATCCACTCATTCCTCTTTTTGTCCTTTCGCGTTATGCCCAGCATGCACCTCTCCATACCACGTTGTGTTACTCTAAGTTTCAGGATCTCTCTTTTACTTAGGGTCCATGTTTCACACGCATATATGATCACGGGAAGCACACACTGGTTGAACACTTTGCGCTTTAGGCACAGTGGAAGGTCACTTTTGAAGACATTTTTCAGGCGGCAAAAAGCACTCCAGCCTAGCTTTACTCTGCGAACAATTTCATCAAATATACGTCCATCTATAGACACTTGTTGTCCCAGGTGCCATTGATGAGGATCTCTTTTTGGCCCGCAAAGCAGTTGAACATGACTTTCGTCTTTGTTACATTTATTTTCAAACCTACTTTGTTTCTTACTTCAGCGAGTTCCTGCATTCTGCTTTGGATGTCTTCCGAGTCATACTTTATCATAAAATATTTTACCCTTCCATCTGAAATACATTTTTAGCACAATCCCCACTCGTTAAAAAACATGCATTGAAAATTATCGAATATATTCTTTTTATCAGAATAAAATGTGTATAATATATTGTCGAATGTTTTGACATCACATCTCGTACACCTCCTCCCGTCTCCAAATCTCTTAATCATTAATCGAGCCTTAAGGAGTGTCGCCATATTATATGGATGACTCCATAACTGTATTTTTAGTAGTATTAGAGCGGAATGCAGAAACATTTGTCATAACTAAAATTTCCTTAGCAGAAAACACTATGCAGAAACACTGTCCTTAGTTAAGATCATTTTTATTGAAAATAATACCATATTTAAAAATTCTCGTTAGGTAAATTAGGTAAATTATTTTATAATCGTTAAACGATAACAAAAATATGACAACTGCATTTTATAAATGCAATAACTATAAATACATATTGATATTTAATTATAATACTCTTATGTGTCCGTTATAAGTCATTATACGTGATTCCACAGGCACCACAAGATTTTTTTTTAACATGGTAACACTAGCATTAAGTGTCATTCTTCATCTGGTATTTTGTATTTCTGCGGGCTGGCGTATAAAAATAAAATAATATTCTGCAAGTACATGCCAAACGAATTAACACTATCAATATCCATATTGAGATACATTGTCAAATGAATTTGAGTGTATGGACTGTGTTATAGACATGCGAATTTATTTTGACAGCAGCTGTCAGTGGTAAATGGTAATACAGAAGGGGGCGTGTTCATAACAAAAGTAGTCTATGGTTAAGGATTCCTTAACTCTATACTCAGGATTGTCTATAGTTAAGTCATCCTTTTCGGCGACTTATCCTTATGAACGAAATCTTAGATTGTGCATTCCGCTCTTAGACGTCTTTTAAACTTGATAACACGTGCCATTTAGAAAAAAATCAAATACTTACAAATAATCTTAATAACTTTTTATTTTATACAAGTTTTGTCACTGATAAATTTTTAATTGCACAATGTGGGAAAAAATAATTAATAATATCATTGCTTCAGTACAAGGGTACATTATTTGACAAAAACCTGTTAGGAGAAAATTGCTGTCAAAGTTTTTTCATACTGTGGTGATTAATTAGACATTTTTCTAAAGTATTCATATTATTATGTAAATATCCTAAAACATGAACATCTTATCTAAAATTATAAAGAACCACCCTAAATTCCCTCCCTCATTTAAATTAAATCAGTTTTTGTAATAAAGTATAGTATTGCACTAAAACAATTATACTTCTCTGATATTCATGTTGACATCATACAAAATTATCTAAATATTATGGTAAAATAAATTTCTAAAAAAAAAGTGCAGTCTTGCCCAGAAACTTCAACTGATTCTCCATATTTTGTAATTCATAAGTCAAAACTAACGGTTTGCTAAATAGTGTACCCTTGTACTGAGGCAGCGATATATATATATATATCTGTGTATATAGATAATTATTGACAATTAATAAATATAAAAAATTAGATATAATACATGAACTGCTTCACTATGGAATTTAACAATAAACACGTGTTATGCTGAGTGTCTTGCGATTATATACAGCTGACTGATTCGCACATGCGCTTTGGGTATACCCCGATCACGGCTAACTTCAACATGTCGCACTTTCGTAACGGTGTGCGCGCGCAGCTCTCAGTGTTACCCTCTCTAAACGCGCCAAAAGAAGTATAACTTAAAAAAAATAACGATAGTCCGTGATTCCAGCAATTTGTATCCCGGAATTTCGAGATTGAGAAAATTATCAGGATCCCAGGATTGGAAACCCTAGTTGAATAAATAGTCCCGAATAAATAGTCCCTAGTCCCGAATAAATTCTCCCGTGTGCAGTGTATAACAATAACTTCATGCGATGAGGTAAGTTTATCGGAAGCCGACCGATAAATCACGAAATTTTGACGGGAGGATTATACTAAATAAAAAAAATCATACAGAAGCGACACATGTTAATAATTTATGTCGGCCCCGAGCATTGGAAAATCCACACACATGAATAAATGATTTTTTCGCGTAACCCCGTGCCAACATAAAAAAGGTGTTGATTTTTTTTTGCACTTACGCCGCGGTATTTATATGTGAAATGTTTATGTATTTATTTATTGACGGCATTATTCTATAATATGAATACGTATCTAAATATGAATTTATTGCGGGTTGATCACTTTAGCACGTTTCCGTTATTTTCATTGGTCAAAATTAACACGGAAGGCATTCATAAACAAAACTTATCGGCTGCTATCTCTAATTCATAATAAGGCAACAATTTAGGTTGGTAGACATGTCGGTCAAATTCGGATGTGTTCGTACTGCCGAACTTAAGCGGATAAGACCGAACACAAGCGGATAAAGCCGAGCCAGCGCCATGTGGTCGGTAATGAGCCGAACATAAGAATTTCGTATTGACTCGTCAGACATATCAACATAACCTATAATTTTATTAGTCATGCCATTGCGATTGCAGCAAAACAGTCGGATCTTGCGTCTCAATTCTCAATATTTAAAATTAACATATTCTGTCTCGTTCTCAAAGTTAGCTCGTCTAAGCTAGGGGCTGTTAAAAAACATCACCTTTTGACAGTTCAAACAGTTAACCTCTTTACATAATTAACCGCCAGAATACGTAAAGTGATAAAATAAATCGTAGTATATTCTTGGGTTTTCACCGTGTCTCCTTCTTCCTTCTTTACTCGACGTTTCGGGCTCGTTGCAGAGGCCATTATCAAGAGATATGTTTTATGATGAAATGTGGTGTAGGTATGTGAATGTAAACGTTGCTCTAAGAATGTCAAAAGGAATCCGATTATCTAAGAGCAAACGTTGCTCAGAGTAATCTGTCAATCATTACGACCGGAGATACTGGCTCGAATATTAGATTTTGCTGATAGTGCCGGAAGCCATGACGTTTTTAATCGTAATCCATCATCCCTATTAATGTTTTCAGGGTTTCTGTGGATTTCAATGGCCTCCTTTACCAATCGTGCGAAATATCCTTTATTCCGACCCAATATCTTGGTCTCGAAGTCAAATTTGTGCCCTGTTGTTATAGATATTGGGTCGGAATAAAGGATATTTCGCACGATTGGTAAAGGAGGCCATTGAAATCCACAGAAACCCTGAAAACATTAATAGGGATGATGGATTACGATTAAAAACGTCATGGCTTCCGGCACTATCAGCAAAATCTAATATTCGAGCCAGTATCTCCGGTCGTAATGATTGACAGATTACTCTGAGCAACGTTTGCTCTTAGATAATCGGATTCCTTTTGACATTCTTAGAGCAACGTTTACATTCACATACCTACACCACATTTCATCATAAAACATATCTCTTGATAATGGCCTCTGCAACGAGCCCGAAACGTCGAGTAAAGAAGGAAGAAGGAGACACGGTGAAAACCCAAGAATATACTACGATAAAAAACAACCGTGAAAGCCTCAAACATTATATGATAAAATAAATGTGATATATTTATCACAATTAGCTCTATTTTGATGTTATTTGATATGTTAGAATAGGCTGGTAAGTGGTGGTAGGTAACTAAGCACAATATCACACTTAGCGAAGAGTGGATTTTGGTTGAACGTTAATATTGTCCGTTAGTCGATAGACGGCAAACAGCGTATAGCGATTTATGACATTCCATACAACTAGGTCTTAGCTAAGTTGTTTTCATGTTACTGATTAATAGAAATATATCAAGATGCATCGCCCGCCTACTATCTACTCGATACTTTCCTACCCTAGTTAGCTGCTGCCGTAAAGGCCGAAAGCAGTCTTGTGTATAGAATAGATGCGCTGGTGCGTGGTGGTATAACTTTAGGGGTAATGAGGAGATAAGAGAGTAAACCAAGCTGTCTCTCATCACACTGAGAGTGAAAAGGCGATGTTGGACCTGGCTCGGCCGGATGGTGGATGCTCGGTGGATGCCAGAAGAGAACTTTAACCTGGTTTTCCAGTTCTTCGAGGAAACTGAATTCCGTAATTTAAATTGTATACGGCGGAGCTACGGGATGCTGACCTGGGTAATGAAGCAAGAAGACTTGTGAGCGACTGGGATTCTTGAAGGCGCCACGTGAACATATTTTTAAATGATTCATAATGTTATGTTAATTTTAAAAATCATCGATTATTATAAAAAATAAAATGTGTATTACGTGAAATTCTTTTTATTGATTATCAAATCGACCGCAATCGATATACAATTTACATTTTACGGACTGCACAGTTTTTAGCACAACTCCGTTATAATGATTTTAAAATAAAGCTTATTGTTATCTAACTATACGATATTAATTGAGTTATGTATCGTATTTTGGTTTCGTCTTAAACAGCTGTCGTCATAAATAATTCAAATATCGCAGAATTAGCAAGAAAACTTTGTTTTTCAGCTTTTCCACCCCCGAAGTAAGCATTGTGTGTTTTTCCTTTTATATTATATTGTAATTAATTATACCTATCTTCCAAAAAAGAAAAAAAATCTACCTTACAGTCTCCTATTTCTTTGTCGTTTTAACGTATTTTTCATCTATTCATACGAGCACTACTTGACCCTCTTTATGCCTTTGTTTTGAACATTATAGCAAGTCCCCTCGTGACCAGTGCTCGGAATCGGACCGGAATGGCTTGTGCTTTAAGCAATACTTTATTTGTAGGGTAAGAAAAATAAAATAACAATACCTACTTTTACCTACTTGAATGATATTAAATTGCTTGGGTAGGGTGGGTAATTGAAACGAATGAACATTCGTATCAAATAAATATTATTATTTAAGTCTTGTTAATTTTATATACACATACATACCATGTAAATATGCTATGGTAGTGATACAACTCATCACCAATTTTTCAACTTATTTCCAAAAACCGGCACACTTGATTCTCTCCCAATGGCACATCGAGCAGTAGCGAAGGGTGGAGGTAGGATATAAAGATTCGTCATAAATAGTGCACATTAAACTTTGTTAGTCATACTTATTTGTTTTATTGCACTAAAACTTCTAAAAGCGTCATGGGTACCAGGTTCGAATCCTGGGTCTGACAAGTACACATATTGTTTTCCAATTTGTATTTTTGTATGGATGTAATAGATTGAGCAAGTGGCTGACATACATTTCTCGTAAAAACAAAATATGTTAATACAAACCTCCATTCTGTTGGGGCCTATATGATCCTATTATAGGATCGAACATGGTCGGAAAAAAACTACAATTTACAGATGGTGTTGGTTAGTTTTTAAAAATTAAATAAACCCTGCCTAAACCGAACCATTGTGGTTTTGGTATATTTTCGGCGATAGGATAAAATTGTGCACACTTTTCCATTCATACTTATTTGTTTTCGTTGGATTAAGAATACATAAATTACACATATTATTGGTTCATTTTTTTAAATTCATCAAGCCCCGCCGAACCACATTTCAATAGATAAAAAAATATTTTTCTATCTATAAACTATCCAAAGTTTTTATGGTTTAATTGTATAATTTTAGATATTTTATAGACAGACGAGTATTTTTTGATTATTATCTATTATGGCTTGGTTTTCGCAGGGAAACCCTTTTCTCCATTATTCTCGGGTTCCTTGGTTACCTACCCCTCTAGAGGCAACACAAAAACAATGCTCACGCCGCATGTCGACTGCAGCTGACCCCGGCCTATAGACTCATGCAGTCCGGTTTCGTTTTTACTTCTTTTTTTTAAACTTTTAACTTGCTGCATCTTTCCACGACTATTTAATTTATTAATTCGCTATATATTATCTAAAGGTGTAAGATTTACTTAGTGAATAACCATATAGTTAAACTAAAGCCAGTGTGTCTTGATTCAGTGACTATATCTCCCGTGATTTGTATCCTAAACTACGTCATACTAACTTATTATCCGGTCCCACATTCATATAAATAACATAATCTCTATTCAATTGTAATTTGATCGGAAAAAATAAACTCGAATTTAATACTGACAAAAATGTGTCTGTATTAACTTTTCGAAGTCAAGATCTCCAATTATTAAGTTAAATCTAAGATCTTGGCATATTGTTTGACTCACGTTTCTCATTTCACTCACACTTCACCTCTACGACTTTGCGTGGGACAAGCTTCTAGGATTCGTCAGGAGATAGGCTAAGCCAATCAAGAATCCAAATGTTTTATGTACACTCTATGTGTCGTTAGTACGGTTGAATATGGGTCCATTATCTGAAGTCCTTATGAGGTTTCTTATAAGCTTACTTTAGAATGTGTTCAGAAGAAATTTCGTTGACATCTTTATTTTAATATTTTATATAAATATATTCCTCAAACGAGTATTTTCCGACTAACTTGCATGCTCGCCTTTCATTCTCTTGAAGCTCGTAGGTCACTTCTGCTCTTAAAGCATTTTTCCCTGCTCTCACCTGGTATAGTTTCGAAACCTGATATTGTGGAAAATTTGAATTTTAATGCACCCGTCAATTATACGCCATGAGACATTTTGGGGGAAAGCTGTTTCCTCATTTCAGGCCACCAGGCACCTATAGATGTAGACAATTTTAGCGATGCAATATGTATTTAATTTTTTAAATTCTATTTTATTGTTTAATTTGCATTTTTCTTGAATTACTGTTGTTTTATTCTCTACTAATTTGATTTACCTGTACTTCTTTTTCTAAATGTCATGTTGTGAACGTCTTAAATTAATGATTTGTTATGTGTATTTTTTTGAAATAAATAAGTAAATATGTGGACATCGTTAGAATATTTGCAAGATTTAGTATTTACTGATTAAGAAATTAATAAAGTTGTATTAAATTTGAAATTTCCATTATCAGACATTGAAAAAAAATGCAGGATTTAAAATTCTGTCTGAGAATGTAATCCTTAATCGACGTAGCTATCAGCCAACTTAACCAACATCGACGAGATATACAATTTAACAAATTCGTTGTATAATAATCCAGATTAATGTATTTGACTATCGTTTTTAACATTATTTTTCTATCCTATATTCAGTAGAATACACACGTAAAAAAATGTAGAACTTGTGAGTTTTATCTGTAGGGTTTATCTGTTTATTCAGTGGCGTACGTATTTGTGAAACACTTTGCCACAAAATATATTTTTTACGACGCCATTCTCTAAATAAGAGAACTCGTACGTATGAATTTTTATTTGAAGGAAGGGAAATGTAACCATACATTCATAGCACCGATCTTAAAATTCATTGTATACCTTATTTCACGTGGCATATGTTTTTATATGCTTGATAATATTATAGAAAACTTGCAAACATAACACACACCTTTCTTCTCATTGTTACTCTCTCTCTTCGACCATGTCCGATCCTAATAGGATCATAATATGGACCTCCACAGAGTGGAGGTTTGTATTGACAGATTTTGTTTTTACGAGAAATGGATGTCAGCCACTTGCTCAACCTATTAGGTCCATACTCTGACTCCTACACAAATTTAAAAACAATATGTGTACTTGCCAGACACAGGATTCGAATCTGGGACCCACGACGCAATAGCTTAAGTTTAAGCCTCACGGCCGTCGTGGGTGTACTCTCATTGTTAACAGCACTAGAATCCACTACTTCACTACTCGCGAGCCAACTTCACCATCTTCCCCTCAGATATGATAAAATCTCGTTTTTTACAAAGTTTAACAATCGCAGTCTATGTCTCTCGATCTCTTCTTTTCTCTTATGGTCTGTTCTAGAGAAACCTCGTTGGTAGTCTGGTTTGGGATATGGGCAGGAGCGCACCGGAGCGCCGTTCCAGTTCATAAAATCCCCAAAACTATCGCTCCTTCTCGTGGAAAAAATAGTTTGACCATCTGAACTTTTGATAGATCATAATATAACAAAAAATCTAACACACATATTTTTATAAAACACATAAAATTAGATAATATCTATGTTGATATTTTTCGTAAAATTATCAAGCGCTCCGGTACGTAAAACTTTTCATTTCGAGCGCTGGTATCTTACTTATAAAAATATCTAGTTTTCTCTCATCTATTTTATAAGACTCAGCACTCTGACACATATCTTCTGCTGAAACTCAAGTCCTGAACTTTTTTAAATAGATATAAATATTCGGCTGAGACAGTTTAAGCGTGCTTTACGCACCTATCAGTTTTAAGGACATCGATTGATTTAATTCTACAATCAAAACAGCCTATTATATCATTATCGTCTGCGTATTGTCTGGACTGCATTGTTTAGTATTTGTAGGTATAAAAGCAATCAAAGAGCTGGTCTAAGACTTCGGAATCTGTAAAATGTATGATACATATTCTTAGTCCGTGTCCACTATCGACGTATTGAATATAAGCTGGCTCTCACATCAAAACTCGTCTCGCCTGGAACGTGTCGAATACTCCGATGTGACGTCATCGTTATTCACAAAACACACGTTGCCAAAATGGAGTTCCGTAGATTGGTCGAATGCGACTTTTTAGTTTGAAAAAAGCATCTACTGTTGCATGCTTCTCTGGCTGCGAGTCGAAGATATCAGGACGCATACGAACACCTACGAATTGGTCATACCTATACAGGCTCGCTGATCGCCGCATCTAAATATCTATACGTCTCGAAAGTTACGTGCTATTGTCGCTAGATAGATGTGCGCAGTCTTTATATGCGACACCGGATCGACGTTTTTGGAAGGTTTGATCTATGGCTGTGTGGCGGACGAGGCGAGGTTAGATGTGAGAGCCGGCTAAAATAGGCTCGCTTTATATGAAAATAGTTTTCAGCATTATATAAAACCATGTGTTATGTAGTTAAAATGTACTCTACCTGCATTGCAATAAGCGTGATTATTGTAGTTTTTTACCAGATATCTGACCTATTCTGCTAAAAATTGCCATTTTGTTATTTAATTTTGAATGTGGGGGTGTATTCTGGTACCTATATCACTGATTTCCGCTTGTGGAGCATAATGCCATATTATGTATACCACAGTTTTACGTTTCTTCAAGTCACACCAGCATTCATAACGGAGACTGCATTTGGTTCTGGCCGAGTAAGAAATTAAGATTTAAGATTAAAATTAAGATCATTCCATATTGAGGTAAATGCTGCGCCGACCAGTCCCGGTATAATACTCAATTGAGATTCTGAAATTACTAAAACCACTAATAAGTTTAAAATCTAAGCTTTAACCCTCCCACCCGAGTCTGACAACTTCTTACAAATTTGAAAGCTACTTATGGCATAAGTAAAACAAGCTTTCATTAGCAGCCACCGCTTCTATTGAGTGATTATAAAAAAGCTCTCATCCTTTAAAACAAGTCATGAATGATTGACAAAGTCAGAAAATCTTCTTCGCTTTGGTTTTGAGTATTACAAGTGACTGTTTTATAAATTGTATCGCTCAAACAAATAAAATATTTCGCTGAGTTATGTGCATATGAAAACAGATGGCACCAGGTAAATTAATAGTTCACTGTCGACGTATTTGTAGTGGGCTTTAAGTGATGCCGTCAAATCAATGACATTAATATGGACGAATCATCTTGGGAAAAAAATGACAGTCACTTTATTGTCGGGTCTGCCGAATGGCATAATCTGTTCGAACGCCATTACAATAAATGTGATATTGCTATAAATTCCTGATGCTTTTTGTTGGGTCTGCCGAATGGTTTGGTTCGAACGGGTTCGCTCAAATGAACATTGACATTAGAAACACTGCTCTAACGCCATTACAATAAAGGTCATATTGCTATAAATTCCCGATGCGCGATAAATTACAGTCAGTGACGTCCCGTGGGGGTAGGCAGATTGAGCGTCGCTTAGGGGTGGCAGTTACTCGAAGGGCGGCAAATCGGGGATAATCATTTGATATTTATTATATAGACCTAGCTACTTAAATTTAGTAATAACGAAAATATCTTTCCATTAAAAAAATCACTAGTTGGAAACAAAACTTATCTATTAATTGACATAAAAGTTTTAAAATGACTGTTTTTTGTCGTATACGCGATGTCTAGTTTATTTCTGTTGCCCTTCGATGTCCTTGGTAACCAGAAACGATCTGATTTATTAACCAGTACGTATGGAAATTTCACTGGCCGTCGAAACTGAAGATGCACCCTCCTCTTACAGAGTGTCCCACCTACTGCTCTTCGTCCACGATTAAATTTTGTTTTCAGTGGTACATGTTTTGTTAGTAATGTATCCATACAACACATTTCTAAGATATTGGAGTCATGAAAGGATGATAAAAAAATACTGTATAAAAAAGGGTTCGCATTTTGGCGGTGCCTGGGAGCGGCATTTTGTCTAGGGACGTCACTGATTACAGTTAATTCTAAACTCCATCAAATAGTTACCGAATATATTATTCTCTGTAATGTTAAATTATATTAAAACTGAAATTGAACGCCTATTGAAAAAATAATAATTTATAAAGAAATGCAATAACCACGGACATCTAATGTAGTAAAAATATAGCTTTATTATTTATATTCTCACACGACGACATTTACAATAATATTCTTTTATGGTAGGTATTAAAATATTTTTATGTGTTCATTAAATGTTAATATATTTCTTATAAAGTATACAGATTGTCGAGGCTAAAGTCTTTCGCTCATGGAGAAACTAAAATCCGTCGAACTCGTTGATGACGGAACTCATAAACTGGCCAATGACTGATGCTTCGCACACGGCGCCACTGAAACTCACTTGAAATAATATCGCATAACCTCAAACTGTCAAAATATATAGAAAATATAATAATATGTATACAAAATATAAATGGAAATATTCTAGCAGTCTGTTATTATATAGGCAGGGGTATTTCTAAACCTTTTCCACAAATCTTAAATTAAAAAATGGTTCGCCCATCTTCTTGTTTTGCCGTAAGCGAACCGCCATTGAAATATATTAGATAGATACTGGCTGGAATATTCTTTTCAGTCTCGTCTTTTTTGAGTATTCTCGTGAGCGGAAGGCCTAAGTTCGTAAAGAAACTCAAATTTCTCCCTTTTCGACCTTCACACGCCACCCAGGCTCTTAATGCCCTGATTACCACAAAACCCAATTTAAACTCGATCATATACGACGAGCGTATGGTGCTTAATCTCATGTACATGTATAAACAGTATGCACATAATATTATATTGCTTGCAATATTTGATGATAATTTTATAATCGTAAAATTCCTACCACATTGTTGGTGTTTCGACGTAGCTTTAAAGTCATTTGTCAAGCGCCAGACACCACCTTTCATTTCCCATTAAAAGCTCGGCTTTGGAAGTATGGTTGCGATTTAAAATTCTTTAATAATACAATCCTACCTACTCGCATTGTTTTCTCTCAGAGAAAGAGGGACTTAAGAACTTTGTGGTATGGGTACACAGTTTGATAGTAAGCTTATTTCATATTACAAGCTTTTTTTATTGAATTTATTCTGTTTTTATTATTAATACTTCGGTTATTTTATGTCACCGTAAACAAACATGTTCTATAGGGCTTATTTTTGAAAAAAAAATCTTTTTCTGAAACGTTAAAATCACAGAATTTCATTTGTACCTTTACTTAACTATATTATAATGTATATATGGAAACTTTGCTGGTTGCAATAACTTTTCATTATTATATTTTAAATTTTTGTAATCAATATGTAACTGTTTGTTTCCTTAATAAATATTTTAAAAAAAATGTCACGTTGTCCTATTCGTTGTTTTTGGATTTTTCTTACGTTAGGGGTTTGTTTCACATGCATAAATGAGCATTGGTAGCACACATCAGTTGAAAACTTTACGCTTTTGTCGCAATAGGATGTCTCTTTTGATGATACTATTCAGACGTAAAAATGTGCTTCATGCCAGTTTGGTTTTGCGTGCAATCTCATCATATATACATAGAATAATTCGATGATCCAGTATTGAACGGTAACATGTCAAAAATTCGACATTTCGCTATATTGGTATCAAAATACTCGTAAAAATGAGCGCTTGTCGGTTTTGTACAGAAACAATTCTAAAAAAATAATTTTGATAACTTGAAAGCCAAAAAGCCCAAATGAAATTTTACAAGCTTTCAAACAAAACCAGTTTTCTTCAGATCCATTTCGAATTGTTTCCATTTATAACTGGTGATTGACCATACGTTTCAATTTTGAATAGATAAATTCTGACATGTATCCTTTTAAAACTTGTCAAATCTTGTGTATTGGAAAATATTCAAAATATTAAAACATGATTATCTCAAAACTACATTTTTAGAGTTTTTACTGTCATAGAATTGACATGTGTTGTTCGTAATTGTAGTGTAGTTGCGCTTTTTGCAGTGGACTGTAATTTGAAGATGCTTATGGATGATAGATTCTTAGCTTTAACAAGCCTAGGCGTGTCTGCTGTCTTGAGGTAACTGAATGTAACTCACAATCACGGTCGACTGATGACCCGTAACTGCTGGTTGCCCTAGCTTGCGACAATATATGGGGATTTGGTGTAGATGGGAAAAAGTGACCCTATTTGGCCCAACCATAATGTTTGAAATGCTCGATTTCAGTGCCATGTGGATTATGTTTTACATACATAATTCTTAAAACACTCATGAGAAAATATAACTAATAGAAAAAATCTTTTTCGAATAAAGTAAGACACCCGGCAGGAATTGTACCTACGTCTCTTGGGTATCGCGCCCTGTGCTTTACCAATATGGTATGACTGCCATGCTTAATTGCGACAAACTTTAACTGTTGGCCTTATTAATACCTGCTCATTGAATAGAGTTACAGTTTTATTTAGAATACAAAAATCGATCGCCTACCGTAACGTGCACATAAAGGTTTTGCTTATTGTCTTTGCTTAGCGTCTTGCGTACTTCCCGGGTCTTTTCGGATGTTACTGTATTAAAAATTCTTTATAATTCCTTAGTGATCCATCATCAATTGGTGGTCAACGGCTGGTCGGCCCCAAGTGGACACATTGACGCCAGTAGATGTGTTCATAGCAAAAGTTGGGAAATGCCAAACTGCCAGCAAGTCCCATCTGCTGGCCTCCCCGTGGCGACCTCCGGGCAATGCAGCGTACGCTGTAGCTAACAGCAGGGGGCGAAGGGCGAGTGACCGGCGCCATAAAACTGGCCTTCTGGCTAAGGGAAGGAAATCCCCGACAGAAAAACCTGGTCGAGCCGACTTTCAGGGCCCTCGTGGCTCAGGCCTCGGGAGCGCTGGGCTAATCACCTTGCCTCCTTAAACGAAACAGATTAACAAAACACCTACACAGCAGCCTCGGACGACAACCGGCTCTGTAAAACGACGACCTTGCATGGAAATGGACAATGAAACAGGTAGAGTAATCCTCTCTAACAACTCGAGTATGCGCATTGGGACATATAATGTTCGCACCCTGCGTACCCCCGGAAAGGACCTGCACGCCACACGCATCATGCACACCTATGGTGTGGACATCCTAGGGCTGAGCGAAGTGCGCTGGAAAGGAGCCGGGAGAAAGTTGATTGAGGGTTACTCTATTGTCTACTCAGGTCAGGAGCAATACCATCGCCAGGGAGTGGCAGTGTTGATGTCAAAGAGAGCGGCCCGTTGCCTCGTGAAATGGGAACCAATCTCGGAGAGACTGATACGTGCCTCCTTCAAGACGCCTGGTAGCTCCTTGACCGTCTTTCAGTGCTACGCCCCCACTGAGGATGCCGACGCGCAGACAAAGGATGCTTTTTACGATTCTCTCCACGCGGCAGTCTCCGCCATCCCCCGAAGAGACCGCGTGATTGTAATGGGGGATTATAATGCGAGAGTAGGAGCAGACCCGGTGCTTGGCCCCACGGTGATGGGACGACACGGCCTCGGTGACCCCAACGATAATGGTGAGCGGCTCGTAGAATTCGCCACTCTGAACGAGCTTGCAATCGGAGGCACTGTTTTTCCCCACAAAGACATTCACAAATATACGTGGACGTCTCCTGATGGACGCACGAGGACGCAGATTGACCACTTCTTATACAGCTTGAAGCACCGAAAGGAACTTCTCGACGTGCGTACTTACAGAGGCGCCGATATCCATAGCGATCATGAGTTACTTATTGGAAACATCCGAGTAAAACTCAGTCGCCAGGCGAGGCCTCCAAAGTGCGAACGAATTGACGTTGAGAAGCTCCGACGCCGAAGAATTCGGACCGACTTCGAAACTGCTGTACGAGATAGTGTAGATCGTATCTACGAGCGGCACAAATCTGAATCCGACCTCATTGAGGCGGACTGGAGCCTCATAAAGAGTGCGATTGTGTCGTCGGCTCGTACCGTCCTTGGTACCAGAAGGAGTGAGCAGCCAAAGTGGATGTCTGACGAAACGTGGGTTGAAATTGGTGAACGAGCCAGGCTGAAAGCCCTGAGAGACGAGGAGAGAGACCCCGACCGAACCGAGGACCGCCGGACTGACTACCAGACCCAAGACAGGGTAGTCAAACGATCCGTGCGGTTGGACAAGCGCAATTTTATGAACCGGCAAATTGAAGCGGCAGAGGAGGCAGCAAGCAGAAATGACACCAGGAAACTCTTCCGAATCACCCGTGAAGTCTGCGGCAGGCGACCACCGACTCCCGGAGCCATTCGTGGTCCCAGTGGAGCAATAGAGTCTGACGCAGAATGCGTCAAGAAGATTTGGAAGAATCATTTCTGCGGAGTGCTGAACCGCCCACCCCCCTTGGATCCCTTTGACATATCTGCGGAAGCTTTACTTTTGGACATTCCCCGAGCGACCGACATTTCCGATTGCCCGCCCACGCACACCGAGATAAAATCGGCTGTGAAAAGGCTCAAGAACGGAAAGGCACCGGGGGGAGACGGGATTCATCCTGAATTCCTCAAGTACAGCTTGAGCGCAATCCTGCACCCTATGTTTCATCTGATGACAAAGGTGTGGGAAGAAGAGCGCTGCCCAAGGGACTGGGTGAACGGTGAAATCATCACACTTCTTAAAAAAGGTGACCCTCTAAGCTGCGACAATTACCGAGGCATTACGCTACTCAGTGTTCCGGGAAAGATTTTGGCAAACATCATTTTGATGAGAATAAGGGACCCAATAATGCACGTCCTCAGGAAAAACCAAGCCGGGTTTCTACCTGGTCGAGCGTGTGCAGACCAAATCCACAACCTTCGATGTCTTCTCCAGCAGAGCCATGAGTTGAACAGTCCGATGGCCTGCTGTTTTCTGGATTATGAGAAGGCTTTCGACAGTCCGCACCGCCCTTCCCTCTGGATGATACTGGGAGCATACGGGATCCCTCCCAAGATCATTGCCATAATCAAAAGCCTGCACGAGAATAGCGAATGCTGTGTCAGAATTGGAGACACTGTCACGGAATGGTTCGGGGTCACGACCGGAGTCAGACAGGGTTGTGTCCTTGCAACGTTTCTCTTTATCATTCTCTTTGACTTCATACTACGGAAGTCAATACCACCCGACCGAGGCATACCTGTTACCCCCACGGTGAAGCTATGCGACCTGGAATACGCCGATGATGCTGTCCTATTCGACAACTCAATCGAGGGCATTCAAGAGACAATCGACAGGTTGCATAACAACTCCTCTCGCGTTGGTTTGAAAATCAACGCGAAGAAAACCAACGTCTTGTGCAATAGCACCTGTCCTGATCCAGATTTCCCTCTGATTAGCGATGGACAGAGCATCGAGAGCGTCGACAGCTTCAAGTACCTGGGGGTACACATCACGGGAGATGGCATTTTGCAGAAAGAGCTCGCTATCCGAATGGGAATGGCTGGAGCAACATTCAACTCGATGCGAAATGTCTGGGACTCACGATTGTACTCGGTCAAAACCAAATGCCGCCTATTCGACGCTTGCATTCTGACGGTGCTGCTTTACGGTAGCGAATCATGGCACCTTACGAAGGCTCAGAGCAACCGTATACTGAGCTTCGAAAACAGATGTTTGCGACGAATACTGGGTGTGCGGTGGTATGACTTTAGGAGCAACGAGGAGATAAGAGAACGTACCAAGCAGCCTCTCATCACGCTGAAAGTGAAGAGGCGACGTTGGACCTGGCTCGGCCACGTGCTGCGGATGCCAGAAGAGAACTTTAACCTGGCTTGCCTGTTCTTCAAGCCGACCGGATTCCGGCGTCCTGGAAGGCCGCTAAATACAATCTACAGAGTGTATACGGCGGAGCTACGGGATGCTGGTTTGACCTGGAACGAAGCAAGAAGACTGGCGAGCGACAGGGATTCTTGGAGGCGCCGTGTGGTGTCCATATGCTCCAGTTAAGGGGCGGATATGGGCAAAGAAGAAGAAGATCCATCAGTTGCATCCATAGTTCCGCATCAGTTGAAATATGACCTTATGGTGGAGCGAGTTCAAAAGAAATTTTTGAGACTCCTTTATTTGAGGTTATATGGATACTATCCGTGGCTTTATCCAACTGACTTTCTCTTAGGAATGCTTACATACTGTAGTTTAAGTGCTAGAAGATATCAATATTTGGCCACGTATTTTTTTCGACTTATACGTGGTGTAAATGAGAACTCTGCCATTCTTGGTAATATTGACTTGTGTGTCCCTGATAACTATCTTAGAAATCGGGAGCATCAGTTGTTTTTTCTCCCGAGGAGCAGAACTAACCTGCCATTGGTGATGCCAATTGGGAGGGCAATAACTCTGTTCAACCAAATTGCTTCGGATGTTGATATATTCCATCTACGTGAGAATGAGTATAGGTGGACGTTATTTTTTAAATTCTTAAAATAGGGTCTGCTTAACTCATCCGGTGTACTTCCTTATACCTATATACTTCATATTTTTTGTATTTACACATTTATAATATAGAATAACTTAATATTGCATAATTACAGTATTACATAATACTGTTTTAATAATATTTCTTTGTTTCTAAATGTCATGTTGTGAACGTCATAAACTTATAATGTCCACAATATGTAAAATAAATTAAAATTCAAAATTGAAATTGCTTATAAGCAATGATGGAAATTTACTTCCGTTGGATTCGAACTCAAAAAAAAACATTTATATTCATGTTACATAATATAACTAATGTTTTGTATTTCTAATTGTTCGCAGTACGTTCGCCTCGCTTACGACACCCGGCCGGAGCTCATACTCCAACTCCTTACGCGAGAATGGGGCCTGGAACTGCCGAAACTCCTCATCACAGTGCAGGGTGGCAAGGCCAACTTCGAACTGCAGCACAAGCTAAAAAAGGTGCTCAGAAAAGGGTTGTTGAAGGCGGCCAAGACCACGGGGGCATGGATCTTCACTGGCGGGACTAACACCGGTGAGTTTCGATTATTTTCTTCTTCAATGGTCATTCTCTACCCACACTTTCAACCCTAACCTCACTACTCCAACGCTGTTATCTAACTAATCTACAGACTCGTCATTCTATTTTATTGTTAGTTCCCAGTAAGCCCACGCGATCGGCGAAGGATGGATGTAGATGCACGCTCTCTACCTGCACCTCGCCTCACCATTCCACCGTTGTTATCCGACTGCATTATCTACTCGAAAAGAACTGTTGCGTTTTTTTCGAGACGTTTTATGTTATAACTTCAGAAACTTTTGAGATAGGTATTTACGTATCGGGATGAAACTCTCTATTGGAGTTTGCAATTGACATTTTTCGTCTTGTATTTGACATGATAGGTATATACTGACTAACGATAGCCCGTTACTTTTTCCGCATAAAATACCTACATACCAAAATATAAAGGATATAATGAAAAAATATACTGATTCGACTGTAATTTAATCATCTATATAGGTGCCTATACACCGGTTGAATCTTTGCGTTTGCCTCTTTGCCAGTACCCCACTGTGCCACTCCACCGCTACTATATGACCACTTTACTTACTTGTGTTGAATTCTTGCAATTTCTAAAAGTTTAATCTTAACTCTACTAACTTGGTCTAACAATAAGTATATAAACTATGCAAATTTTATTAACACTGTCTAGTAGTTATACTCGGGTGCCACGGTTGCCGACGATGGTGGTATTTCTAGTGAGCTTGAAATCCGCATGGGTATGACGGGGTCCACATTTAACTAACTTGGAGTCGCATGAAGGTCAAGACTGTATTCTGTGAGGGCCAAATGTTCAACGCGTGCTTGCTACCAGTTTTCCTGTATGGCTGTGAGAAATGGCATCTTCTTACTAAGCTTCAAAGGTCTCAGCTTATCTCGCAGAATCGATGTCTCCGTCGAAGCTTAGGGGTACATTGGTACGACCGCGTTATAAACACCCGAGTTCGTGAGCGGAAACTGCAGCCTTCGGTGATTGAGGTAATCACGAAGAGACGCTTTACGTGGTTGGGAAATGTGTACCGGATGCCGCCAAAGAGTGCGACACTTCGTATCCTTGTGGCACAGGTTCAAGGGTTCCGTCGTCGCGGCCGACCCTCCCTCCCTCCCTCACTCTGCAACGGTGCTACATAAGCGATCTACGCGCTGCAGGTCTGGCATAGCGCAAACTTGTGCTTGCTCTATGCCCCAATGCTGGGTCGTGACAGGGTGAAAGAAAAAGATGACGTAATTATTGAGTTTTATAGGTACTATAACATAATATGGACAAAAGACAAAAATAAACTACGTATATTATTCTTTTCGTAAGTAGCATTTAAATACTTTTATCATTAGTTAGATTCTATATACAGAGCCCAAGTGAAGTTCTTAATAATATTAGGTTAGCAAGTTTAAAAATAATGTGATTTCAAATTTTCGTCGTGTATAGTAAAATAAATAATCTTGCTCAATATTTCGTAGATACATGCGTATGGCTACGATTGTATATTAACTGTATGACACACATATATTAAGAGAACCTACTATTACTCGATTAATTCATCTTGAAAATGAACACGTTGTCAAAACAATATGTTGCCTCGATAGATGCTTACATAATAAGCTTTAGGTTTATAAGAAGACCGTTCATATCAGAGCTTTCTCATAATAGAACAAGATGAGATTATGAGCTTTCGCGTATCGGATTCTTTGTTTTTGTTTAAGCTTACTTCGGTGTAAACTTATTCAATCATTTTTTTTTTATCTTACGTCTTTGTTATCAAACTTTTTTTTCGAAATAGGCTTTATAAACCGATTTCTTTCGCATATCCTAAAACGCTTGAAATTGTTTTTACATTCTTTAATATACAATAATACGCCAGTGATTCCCAACTTTTTTGTTTCGCAGAACCCTTGGAAGTTTTTATATTAGTATTCAGTGGCGAATGGTGGAGATAGGCTGTTAAGATCCGACGTTAACAGTGCATACCTACTACACTTTGTCAGTCATACGTATTTTGTTTTCATTCGTATAAGACTACAATTAACGGATGGTTTTGGTAGTTTTTAAAAATCAATCAAGCCCTACAAAAACCAAGCTATAATAGATAATAGTCAAAAAAATATTTGTATATCTATAAAATATTTAAAATTATGCCACTAAATCATACATAATAATTTTGGATATTTTATAGATATAAGAATATTTTTTATCGATTATGGTTTGGTATAGGCAAAGCTTAATGAATTTAACTAACTAACCAATAACATGTTTAAAGTATGTATTCCTAATTCAACGAAACCACGGTGGCCGCGCGGCATAAGCGTTGGACTATAAAGCCGTGAGTCCCAGGTTCGAATCCTGGGTCTGGCAAGTACACATATTGTTTTTCAATTTGTGTGTGTCAGGGTATGGACCTAATAGGTTGAGCAAGTGGCTGACATCCATTTCTCGTAAAAAACAAAATCTGACAATACAAACCTCCACTCTGTGGAGGCCCATATGATCCTGTCAGGATCAGACATGGTCGAAAAAAAAATTCAACGAAAACAAATAAGTATGAATGAAAAAATGTGCACTATTTTGTCGGATCGCCCATAACATACCAAATCTATTATGGTTTGGTTTAGGCGGGATTGGTTCAATAAAAACAAATACGTATGACTGACATAGTTTTATGTGCACTATTTATGCCGGATTTTAACAGCCTACCTCCACCCTTCGCTACTTTTTGTATGAGTATTTTATATTATTGGAAGTCTAGATAGGAAAATTACAAAATATAATAATATGTGTAAAGCAGTAGGCAGCACTGGCGAAGGCTCCACACTAGGTTATTATTTAAAACCTACTTTCTTACAAAAAATCCATATCGACGTATTTAAATACCTACCCAATCACTTATATTCCATAAAAATAATTAAACTTTTCCGAGTATAATATAAATATATGCAGACTATAGCACCATCTGTTAAAAGTTTAAAAATCCGCACCGCGCCATCTTTCTTTAAGGCCATGCATTAGTTGAGGCACGGTCTAAAAAGATCGTTGCTAGTCGATGCGCGGATTGCGGGTCGCGGGTGCAAATGACGCCTGTCAAACGAAATATTATTTGTCATATAAATCCAACATACGTCCATTTTATGTTCTGTTTATCCCGACTGCTGGAAGAAGGGTCACCTCACGGTGATCCCCAAAGCCGGCAGTCGCCCTCCTTGTGACCCGAAAGCGTATAGACCGATTACGCTCCTTCCCGTCTTCGGGAAGATATTGGAAAGATTGATAAACAGCAGGATTGAGTCCCACCTGTCGGAAAACTGTCCAATCTCGCAAAGACAATTTGGGTTTAGACCCGGAAAGTCCACCGAGGATGCGATTCGCTTTGTGATCGACTCTGTGGAGAGCTCTGGCAAGGACCTCGTTGCCGGGATTTTTCTCGACATCGCGGGCGCGTTTGATACTGCGTGGTGGCCCTTGGTTCTGGCAAAGCTTCGGCTGAAACAGATCCCCGGGGACCTCTTTGCCTTGGTTCAAAGCTACTTCAGCAATAGGGAGATAACCTACGACTCCGGCCCCAACCTGATTCACAGGAGGACCACCATGGGGTGTCCCCAGGGCTCCGTCCTGGGTCCCCTTTTGTGGAACATACTGTTTGACGACGTTCTGTCCCTGCCACTGCCTCCGGGCTGCACGCTCGTTGCGTACGCCGACGACTTGCTCCTGCTTGTTGGAGCGACGAGCCGACCGGCACTTGAGCGTGCAGCCACGGACGCCTTGGGCAGAATCCTTAATTGGGGGTTGCTGATCAAGCTGACCTTTGCCCCGAGCAAGACGGAAGCTGTCCTCCTCAGGGGTAGTTCTCGGGTCAACATAACTCGACGGCCACCCACGGTTCGTTTTGGCCAGACCTCAGTGCGTTTCTCCGAAAGGGTTACGTATCTGGGAGTAATTCTTGATGACAAGCTGTCTTTCGTTCACCATGCCAAGACGGCCGTCTCTAAGGCCAATTCGGCCTATCAGAGAATGGCCCGAATGGCAGGCAGCAATTGGGGACTTAAGCCTAGAGCCCTTAAGGTTGCATACGGCGCAATTTTCATGGGAATTGCCGGTTACGCCTCCAGCATTTGGCATTCCCGAGTAAACTCCTTAACTCTCGTGAGACGCGCACTACTAAGCGGGCAGCGACTTGCGCTGATCTCGCTTACCAAAGCCTACCGCACAACTTCTACTGACGCGCTTGCCGTACTCGCGGGGGTGCTACCCCTCGATCTGCACGTCCAAGTCAGAGGATCGATCACCCTCCTCTTGAGGGGGATCAGCACAACACTCGCCGGTGTCCATCTGACACCACCGCAGAGATCCGAGGACGTTCCTTACAGGAAGACTGTAAGTGACATTGTGTACAAGACCGCATATGCGGCATGGCAGGCGAGGTGGACCGCCTCCCCCAAGGGGCGGCACACTTACCGTTTTTTTCCAGACGTATTCTGCAGGCACCAAACTAGAAGACTCCAACCTTCGCACTGGATTAGCCAGTTCCTCACCGGCCATGGCAACTTCGCCGCCAGACTCCACGAGTTTGGCTTGATAGTAGATGGGCCGGGTTGTACCTGCGGGCATGACCACCAAGATGTTGAACACATCCTCTGGGATTGCCCGCTTATGGAATTCCAACGAGCGGAGCTGTTTGCCAGGGTCCGTCCTCACACGGGCCCAATTGGTCATGGAGATCTGGTAGCAACCGAGGCCAACTTTGCGGCATTTGAGAAATTTACAGCGTCGTATGGGGAGCGGGATAGTCCCGACTCTTCTGTAGACTCATCCATTTCAATTCGTGACACTCAGTATGCGGGTACACAAAGCGCTTAACGTCAGCGGACAGCAGAGCCAGTCCAAAAAACAAAAATTTTCTTTCTTAACTTTCTTCTTTAAGCACTACGGTGCATGGTTGCAGCATCAGTCCCGTGCGGCTCCGTCTCGGGACGGAATGAGCACTTAAAATCACTTCTTTCAGACACGTTAAAAGCGTCATAGAAAGCGGCCGTGCATATCCACGGTTGTGCATATATGACGGGTGGTGGTGGGCACTTTAACATGTTCTATTAGTAACAATAATAATATATTCATTGACATGTTTTCTTTTTAAAGTAAATGGGTAACGTTTTTAGTCATCTTTACACGATTTTAGAATTAATTGACCCGTCGCCATCACGCAGCAAAGTGACGTGCTTCTGGCTCGACATTCTCTCACTGAATGGCAGCGAGTCCAAAATTTCGTCGCGCGTACAGTTGAAAATTATTTGGCGTTTCACTGATGCGTCACTTCACGTCACGTCAGCGTATTTATCGGATTATTCACCAGGAATGCTGATGTTTTTTTTGTTTGGACTTTATCTCACGTGACCTCACCATGTCTATCGCAATGTATGCAAAACGATAGCCACTGATGCTTGAGCCTAAAATCTTTGCGTATAATATTATTGTCTATGACTGCAGCTTTTTCCAAAATAATTCATAATTAGATAATTTATAAAAAAAATCTATGCCATTCAATCATAATATAGACTTACTCGTATACATTACACTATATTTTGCGTTATCAATACGGAGATGGTTTCTCGAAATGCGACGATTTTTGTTCATTTCATTGAAGGTCACTTTGTAAACATAGAAAATTTCCCTCAGATAGAAAAACGCATTTTCATTAATATTTACTTAAAAAGCAATTTACTCTGGACGTTTATTCAAGGAAATGGTTTCCGAATAATGCATTTTCTGTGCGACGATCGCAGAATGTAATTCAATCACCGCTATTGAAATGGGTTTCCATTGAAACTATTTCGATATTGGAACGGCAAAATGAATTGAGATTTGAACTAATTTCACTCAACATGTCCCGTAGAAATCAAAACAATATTTTAGTTCTGTGTATGCAGCAGTTGCGAAGACTCCATACTAGGCGATTATTTGAAGCCTACCTTCATAAGAAAAATATTTTTTAATCGCATATTGACTTATTTATATTATAATCACTTGATTATATTCTATAAAATAATTTATTTTGCCAACGAGAGATGCCGTATAATATGTAGGAATGTATTACACACATAATTACAAAACAATCTGCAAAGGTTTTAAAAAGTATACCACAGCGCGCAATCTGTCTTGACGTAAATAAAGGTCGGATTATGTTTCAAATAATTCTCAATTTTTTTTCATATTGACTTTACGTCACGTAGCCCAGTCTATTGAATTTTATGAACTAAGGTAAGCTTCGATCGCAGAGCCTAAAACTAAATAATTAATAATTAGATAGTTTAATCGTATAATAATAAATATAGATTGTTTTTTTTTAAATAAAAATAACTTTTATCTAATGATTTTTGATGTGTATAAATGTTTTCAAAAAATACGTAATTTAAACAGCTAATCGCTTAATTTTATGTCGTCAATGAGTTTTTGAAGTTTTATTAAATTAGTGTGTCGTTGTCTTTAGTGTGTTCATTAGTAGTAATATCGTATTATCTTATTTCTCGTAAGTATACCTGACAAAGTGTGTTCTTTTTATCAGATCTCCACAGCCTACCTCTTTCCAAAAGTCACCCTTCGCCACTGATACAGGTAAGATATCAGTACCTTCGGAATTTCATTGTTTAATTAACCTTTAACTTCTTCTGGTCCCTTCTCGGCTAATTTGTAATTTGGATACTATACCATACTAGAGCTAACTCTAATAATATTATTATGTATTTTTCCTGAAGTCACTATAGTCTAGTATTAAAATATTGTCATTACATATATTTATTTTAATCGTCCAAATTAAACATTTGAGTAGGCATATCGGTTACTTTTAACTTATTAATCGAACTGCCAATTCAATTAATAGTCATTATAGTCTTGTTGAGATGGTATCGACCAGTGGCGAAGGGTGACTTTTGGAAAGAAGTAGACTTTCGAAATTAGAGAAAAACAGCACACTTGTCGGCTATACTTATAATACTATATACACTAATGAATGTGATACACTAAATCGATGAAATTTCGATACCTTACTACTTTCCTAAACATTTATGCTCATCAAAAATCTTTACATAAAATTATTTTTTTATTTTTTAAAACAATCCATTTTATTTATTGTGATTGAATGCCATAGAAATATTTTTGAAGTTATACTTCTTTTTGGCGCGTTTGGGAAATCAGATCAGAGTTTATTTTTGGCGTGTGACATGTAACACATCATTTATTTTTTCACACGAAAAAAAACGAAATCGATTGGATCCGAACCACCGATTGTTTGGTTATCAGCCGAACGCACTACCTTTACGCCACAGTATGATACTGCAATCGTGACGATTATACAGTATAATATTATAGTTTAGAATTCTTCCGTTGCCTAGGCAGCGAATTTATTATTGTCGGGCATTTGCAATTCCTTACGTAAACAAACGATTAAACGTCAGAGTGACAATTGATACTTTAAAAATAAAAACAACGAGAAACCATTATATAATTTAGTAATATAAGTTAAAGTGTATAGAAATAAACCAACGGCGTTCCAAAAAGCGGTCCTTTTTCTTGAGTGTATAATTTAACAAGATAATTAAGAGCTAGTCAAAGAATCTAGTTTATCACAAGTTTTGTTTTTGTTTAGTTACGTCAAAGAAGTATAACTTCTAACGCGCGTACATAAGTACACACAGAGAGTTTTTTTTATTTTAGACAAAGCTGCAGTCATAGATAATAATATTTTCCGCACAGGTTTTAGATTTCGACTTACGGGCCTACCGTATTGCATACATTAAGGTAGACAGGGCTTAGATCCGTGAGGTAAAGTCTGTACAAAAAGTGTGTGACATTAATCGCACAATAATACGATATATACAATAGTTGAAGAGAGATGGCACTGTTGCATATTTTTCGTTAACCTTTGACAGATGGTTCTGTTTATCTGTATTATACATTTTTACATATATGACAGATGTCGTTGGGAGATTAAATTATTTTTCTAGTATATAAAATAAACAAGGCATTATTTAAATACATTAATATGCAATTAAAAATGATTTTCTGTAGAGGGTACGATTTAAATAATTGTCTAGCTTGGAATCTTTGCCACTGGATAGGTAACTAAAAATTGGCAAGAATATGGCCCTCAACTTATTTATTGAAAAAAAACCCCAGCGTTCTTAATGGCGAGGAATCTCATATACGAAAGCTTACTAGTGTTTGTTTGTGATTACCCTATCCATACTATCAGTATATCAAATTAAGTAATCCAACCTCGTATAAAAGTAATAGATGTAAGTTACCTAGGATTAATAATTTTTTTAGTTAAAATATGCTACGCACTAATTTCATGGGTAACACCCACCATGGCCCCCATAAGGGAGGGGGCTGACAGGACCCTAGCCTGGGGGCTCGGCCTCAAGAGGGGCCCGGCGAGGCGAGTCGATCAGATAAGTGAGATAAATACACATCATAAATTTGCTTCACTAGTTTTTTACTAGTTTAAAGTTGCCTGCGGCGCTATTTTCCTTCAATAATATTGGTATTTTAAATTATGTGATTATACTGTACAATTTTTAATAAATTGTGTATCAATATTCGACAACTCCATAATTCAAATGGACGTATTAAAATATCAACAAAAAAAAACACTAAATATATACATTAATTTTACCGCGTACGTGGGAAATGCTACTGTTTAGAGAGCATTACACTGCCTTTATCCTTAGCGATAGGTGGGTGGGCCCACCAAAGATCCCGCTTGAGGATGTGAGGGCCATGACACCCACATATAACCGATTAATGCGCTAAAGTGTCAGATTTTTTCAATATATGTGCTGAAGAATTTTCTGGTCGAAGAATTGTTGGCTACGAATATTCATAGAATCCCAAAGTAACAGGTGCCCATTCCCTGAAGTTCGTACTATTTCGAAGTAATATATTTGCTTAACTATAGTTTTGTTGATTCGATGTTCACCTCTGTATATTAAAGTTAGTCACAGAAGCCAAATCGAATTGTTTATACAGTCTGCAAACTCAAGCTTCGCCCGGCGTTCTCTGTTTCGATGCAAATTTTGTTGTTTGAATTCTGAGGGGTTTCCATTAAAATGACTAATTAACTATCTTCAGCCGAATGCTGAAATTGATTTTTACATCAAAGGATATAAGCATACTATGCCTAGCCTTAAAGATGGCAGGCTTTGTACTTTGCATGACTTTGAAAATTCGTTACATTTTACCACGTTTTTCGTAGCTCGTATTCTTGTTTGTCCGGTGGTTGTTTATCCGGTACAAATCTTGCAATCGATTTTTAACTAACTTCCCGACTAGCTAGACATTTGAAACTTTTAGAATATATCAGAACACGATGCCAATGCATTCTTTTAATACTTTTGGCCATCTTTAAGTAGAATTGAATTCATTTTCAGTTAATTTTGTTTTGTATGAAAAGTTATTATGGAAGAAATCCGTAATCCAATCCACTATTATTGTTTGCTAAGGGGGTGGTCCTAGCAACTAAATTATTAATATATACGTGCGTTACTATGGAAATCAAAATGTCTTTTCAGTATTCTATATTTGTTTGTTTGTTGCAAAATACCAAAAAAATGATTTGTTGACAATTGCCTTATTTGTCCTAAATTATTAGTACATAGAATTGTCAAGTTTATATGATTCAACAGAAATTTTAAAAATGGGATATATAAAAAGTTCTTTTTATCTTGTAATTATTTATTTTAATTTTGTGCTTAATCCAGAGCTTTAAATAGAATCTAAACGTAACCTCAAGAACACGTTAGTTATACTATAAGTCGTCCGTAAATGTCGTTACACCATTTTTTTCACGAACTTTCGCCAACCCATAGATTGATTTAAAAATATATATATAATCATATTTAGGTAAGTAGGTACATACTTAAGCTGCAGAAAGCTACTTAAAGTCATCTTAAGCAGATACATAAATACAATTATTATATAGATGTTTTCTGAACTAAGTAAATTTAATTAACGTTAAAGAGAGAATTTCTTAAAATTTTGTTTATTATTGTTAAAAATATTTCAATTAAATTTAATCACAAAAAATAAATACAGATTGTTTTTTTTTCTAATGATATTTGATGTGTCCAAATGTGTAGGAAAATTATAATAATTTAAACTCATCGCTCAATTTTATTTCGTCAGTAAGTTTTAGATATTTCATTGTATTTGTGCGTGGTTGTCGTTAGTGTATCATAATCTTCTTATTTCCCGTAAGTATATCGCATAAGTGTGCTCTTTTTCTCAACAAATATTTTGTTATACGTATAATAGCTTTCCCGGAACGTCAACATCTTATTGGATAGTAATTTTTGATACTGTTCGGTTATACGGAATACAGCGGAAAACATATTTCGAAAATACCCGATATACTGGATTATTTGTTAGTTTGGGTTAGTTTAGGTTAGGTTAGGTTGGGTTAGGTTAGGTTAGGTTTGGTTAGGTTAACCTAACAAATAATCCAGTTTATCGGCTATTTTCAAAATGTGTTTTCCGCTGTATTCCGTATAACCGAACAGTACCTAATTTTTTTAATAAATCATTAAATTTGTTCTGTATTATTCTGATAGGGTAATACTTGTTTGCGTTGTTGCTTAAAAAAGATATCGTGTGTGTTTTTATTAAAGCCGGAAGGCGATATTATTAATATCAATCACACAAGATGAGCGATCACTGTTTACCAATATATTAAGTTGTTATTTTTTATTAAATATTGCGTATGTATACATAATATTAAGGTTTGATAATGTTAGTTTTTTATTATTGAAAAAAATATAGTTTTGAAAAAATACTTAATAACGAAGAGTGTTCGGGCCAATTATGGTAGCGCAATCCTTGCCAAATTCCTATACAATCCACACCACATTCAGGCATAGTATAAACAAAGTTAGTTACCTCCAAACGCGGTTAAACGTGCGTTAAAGAAACAATTCGCTTACGAAATATCGGTTAGACGTTAGACCAGTACCGCGGAACGCACCGTAAGTCCAAAACAACATAGCAGCAAACTACGGAGTGACTCAAAATAAACATTAACGCGCGAGAGTGATAGTGCGAGTGAGTGACGTTCAAGACCACGGAGCCAGCTTCAGCGTCACAAAAGGTCAGTGGCTGGCATCCGTGATAAACCCCTCCAACATCCGAATCACTCCTTATTACGTTTAATACAGTCCACTGAAAAGCGTCTTCAGAGTATTTAGTTATTACGATTAAGTATGTAATGTCATTTATCTTAATTGATTAAAAAGCAGATTGCTGTTTGATTGGAAAAGTTTTAAAAAACTCATTTAAAACGTTGTTATAACATATAATTCGCATGAATTATAGACGGATCGATGGTTCAGAGACGAAAGCATTCACCCGGAAAGTGAAAGACGTGAGTTCGAGTCCCACTCAGTCCAACTTTATTTCTCGATTATTTTCCAAAAGTGTATTTTTCGTAATAAGCAATTAATTACACTATGCTTAAATATATTATTTTTTTATTTTATTTATTAAGGAAACAAACAGTTACATATTGATTACAAAAATTTAAAATATAATAATGAAAAGTTATTGCAACCAGAAAAGTTTCCATGTATACATTATAATATAGTTAAGCCTAACACGATAGAGATTAAAAATAACATAAATATAAAGAAATTACATAAGAAAAATGAGGTAGAATAATGAATAATTAAATTATATACAAAAAAAGTAACATAAAAAAAAATATAAGTATATAAATATATATATCTAATGTGAATTATCAAAAGGATCAACGGTGGAGAAATACATATTATAATTTAGACAAGAGCGCCGAATAAAAGAGTTTTGTGCATAATTAGAAACACTACGACTGATATGGTACAAAGTTTGGTTTCGCCTAAATCTTGATGGACAATGGAAACCCACCCTTTCGAGTAGGTTTGGCGAGTCAAGAAAACCATTGATAATTTTAAAAAGAAAATATTGATCAGTTATAGAACATCGACTTTCCAAAGATGGTACCATAAAAGTTGCAGTGGTCGAAATAGAATTAGAATTTAAATATACTTAAGTAATACAAATTCAACACCATTTTTGACGGGTATTAATTACTTGTTAGGCATTTTCATTTTTTTTTTCATGAACGCTTTTACTTAACCGAAAATAAAATCTATGGTAAGAGTGTCATGAACATATACATAATATTATAACTTCCTAAACTTTTTATTTAAATTTACATGCTCAGACGAGACATAAGTTTCAATTAAATAAACAATAACACAATATATACATATATAAAATCTATATATAATTGAATTAGCATTTACTTTGTTGAATTCAATTTAAAAAAAAATGATAGTAAAAATTGTACAGATTGGTTTGGTCCGGTGTCTTCCGCTTAAGGGGGGACATGTTCAAACACGCGCGTTAACATGATCTTACTCCCTACTTCATTTATCGTTTCTCAATTTATGGCTACGGCCGTATGCTGTAGCTTAACCACTGGGGAATGCCAAAAGAAATGGCGTATTTCAAAAAAACACTACCTTATTCTTAGGTCAATAATTATTATAAAGCAAACATTATTCGTAGAATGTTTATCACATTTGAATGGTCAAAGACATAGCTTATAATCAGTGTCTTTAAAAGTATCTTTAAATGTGTAAATCTTGCCCATTTTTTGAATAATAAACTGCCTAATTCTTGTCAAATTTGGGATCACAGAGATTATCAATATAATTTTTTATCGTAAATATTTCACTAAAATAATGTCGACATAAATTTTACTAATGGTTTTATAAATGCTTTTAAAAATTAATATATATTAAAAATCTTAACACCACTTCACATGGACGTACTGAAATATGACTATATTCTAAAACATTAGAGCGAGAGGCTTAAAAGAATACTATTGTATGTAATAAAAATACTTTATGCAGTCATCAAATGTTTAAAATAAATATGAAGGATAATGAGGCTTCAAAATTGTGTAAATAGATTATCTACAACGCTTAAGGAATGTCCAGGATCATGCTTTGAAAATAGCATAAAAGCTCCATTTTGACGTACGCTGAGCATGTGGGCCGTTAAAAGGACGTTTTTAACAGATTTGTTTTAATCATTGTGCTGGATTTGAAAATAGAATATTTTAAGACATCATAATAATTTAGAATGTATTGGAAGTTAATCAGGAGCGTGCCTATACTACTTATATACGAATATAATATTATAGATTCAGTGCTAACAATGCGCATATGATACTACCAGTTTATGCGTCTAGAGCCGGTATTATCTTAAAAATTATATAAGTATATATATTCAATTAGGGCACAGATGTAGATCATGTTTCAAAATTTTTACACGTGTACCTAGTCGTTTTTCAGACCTAAAGGCTTTAGATTAACAATTCATTAAAACGTTCCTTGTTATGCATGTTAGTGCGAAAATAAATCAAACAATGTGTATTTTGATAACGAAGCCTGCCCATGTTTCATGTTAATTTCGGTAATATCTAAACTCTAAACAGTTAAACTATTCATAGAGGAAATTTTAATGAATACAAAGTTCTATGCATAATACGAGTATAATAACGAAAATTCAATACGTTGGAAAAGCCTTAAGTAATAGTAAAATATTTTTAAAGGTCAAAATAAATAAGGAACATATTAACTATAATCTAACGTTTAAAACACAGAACATTGCAAAAGATATTGAATTGTGTAAGTATCAGTCGACCCCACATTAGATATCTTATTCATGTTAAAATAAATTCGCTATGCCTTTCTCCATTGTATACAAATGTACCGGTGTCAATTTTCGGCGAAAAGCCATTATATTAATTAAAATAATCCATTTTATGTGTTCACCCCACCCTATGCATACGCAAGAATCCAATTTTGTTTTGCCAAAATTTATTATCTGCGTTAGAGGACCAAACGATAAACATAGCCGCGATTTTTTTGGCTTTAAAATAATACGCGTTTAAATTTTATTGTGTTGCGGTTAACAAACCAATTTTAATGGTCCTGCCTCGCTCCGTGCAATTCAACACTTGGCGTACCTGCGGATTTGACGGTAGCGTAATCACTTTATCATTAACACTAACTGTAGCCGATCCACTTCTCGACGAATACCTCTCCAGCTTTTTCTCTAGGCCTAAACCGTTAAATTTTTCCTCGCAAGTCGTAGATGGATATTATGCTTAGTTCTGTCTTCACAAATTCATTTAGAACAAGAACTTCTTGTCCACGTGCTAAAACTGCAAACCAACAAGCCCCTCCTGTGCAGTTAATCGCCCCTACATTTATTATTTCATTTTACGCTTCCGTGATATACGGATATTATATTATCTATTGTTGCTTTTTATAATACAAATATATCTAAAACGATCAGGAGTGATGAGTGAGATGGGGTATAGGTAAATCATTCTACAGTGGCACCATAGGCGATTCTACGCGTGTATTGAATTGCTTGCGACAATGCCTGTTTCAATGCTAGCAAACAATACCACTACAACTGCAAGCCGTATTTGCCGCACCCATGGTGCCACTGTAAAACGATTTATCTATAAGTCAAATCAGTCCCTAATACAGTGCATTGTTTATATTCTTACTGCTGCGACCAGGTATTATGATTTTAAAATCACATTTCTACGTCGAATTGAATACGTAAAACAATCCACTTTTATATTAAAAAAGTGGTAGGCATGGATTAAATCTCTAAATTGTTGGCTTAGCTTCAGCAGTACTTTTCGGGTTAATGTAAGTAAAAACAAATTTACGCGTGTATTTTTCTGGTCGGATGATTTCGCTTTAGCCCGGGACAGATTTTAATTCCCCGCTCAGAAATGAGTTTAGCGCCGTAAACATGTTTTTTTTTTGATCATTATAAATACAATTTTATTCGAAATATGGAGCATACGTTGTGTTCCTTAAGGGCGTGTAGTTATATTCTCCATAATAAATTAATGTACATACATAATTTTGAAAATCTCTGAGAAAATATATTATAACCAATAAATAAAATCTTTTTGAAAAAAGTAAGCCACCATGGCAGGGAATCGAACCCTGCATCTCCTGGGTTTACGCCCCTTCCGTTGCATTTACCTCTATGCTACATGGCGACGTACTAATTCCGACAAATTTTAACTGTTAGCCTTTTTAATACCTAAGCGTTCTTCTAAATCAAGCTACTTTGGCAATCGGTTTTTGTTTTATTAAATCAAAGCAGATACCTATTACTTCAATTACTAACCGACGTCGTGGATTTCTCCAATATTTTTTATGATGTAACTTACTTGAACTTGCTAATAATTTATAATTAACTATTTCTTTTATTCAACGAAAAAGGTCAATAGCTAAAATTTGTCGCAATTAGTACGTCGCCTTGTAGCATAGAGGTAAATGCAACGGACGGGGCGTAAACCCAAGAGGTGCAGGGTTTGATTCCCTGCCGGGGTAGCTTACTTTTTTCAAAAGGATTCTTTCTATTGGTTATAATATATTTTCTCAGAAAGTGTTTTTCAAAATTATGTATGTTCAATAATCAGAATGGTACATTCTTAAATCTTGTGAATTATTCGTTGAATAAAAGAAATAGTTAATTATAAATAATGTGTTTTTATTGCATTGGATAGGTAAATAAAATAACAATAATCAATATTTTTTTTTGTTTTCTATACTATCTAGTCTGTATTAGTTTTGGATTTGATACAGTAATACCTGTGTCCATTCTTAATGGATAACTATTAAACTGGCACTTTTATTAATGCCCATATTATGAACATCTCATTCTTTATTTTTCCTAACAATTGTAGAGGTTTTATACAACCCTACAACTGACATGTTCTTGTCTAACTTAATTTCTAGAGCATAGACAAAAACGCAACGGAAACGAAACAGTCGCCATAGAGTGCTCCTAAAATATAGTCAACCCGGGCAGCTCGCCGTTCCCTTTCAATATCTATTCCAAAGGTATCATGTTACGTCTTTACTCAAAACTTAAATTAATATACTGTCTTTTCATAGTGCCATGTAAGTAATAACAACCAATCTATTTGCGCCATAATATAAACCATACAAATACCAACTATGTTTCCGTAAATGCTGCCCATCAAAAATGTCACACACACGACGCAACCATCTAAACATAGTATTATACATAACATCGTGTGGCAATGTAGTATTGTGTTATGTTTTTAAGAAAATCGTAGTTGTTTACAAAGTTATCGCCACTTTTATATGAGCTTATAACACTTACTGTTTTTCTTTCTATCCATTCTAACTAACTCAGTTTATGACTGGTGAACTTTCTTCTTCTTTTCTGTGTGCTATTGAGGATCCTCTGGGACGACGATGGAGTATATGCTGTCACTGAGGGAATATGGT
Organism: Rhyacophila brunnea; assembly: GCF_057557595.1. Classification (NCBI taxonomy): domain Eukaryota; kingdom Metazoa; phylum Arthropoda; class Insecta; order Trichoptera; family Rhyacophilidae; genus Rhyacophila; species Rhyacophila brunnea. The sequence continues at coordinate 6,748,635 of NW_028232816.1, read as the reverse complement.
ATGATCAGATCATGGCCCTCATAAGGGGGGGTGCTGACAGGGCTCTAGCCTGGGGGCCCGGTATGGCCGGTCAATCATTTAAGTGAACAGTAAAACACACCACAAATTTGCTCTAATAGTAAAAAAGTCTAAACATAATATGTAGCTGTCTGTTGTAATTTGATGTGATATTGACATAATCCATATATTTAATTGATAATTCACGTGTAAAATTTTATTTTATAACAATTTTAACTGTGTTAACTTTCAAAATGGCTTTAAAACAGAAGGAAGTCACGATCAGTGGTTCATAATAGTGCCGACAATAATTGATAACTGGATTTATTTAAAAATCGCTAAAATTACACGGAGTACCATTAACACTGGGACTGAAACTACTTGGGGAACACGACTTTAAAAAAATCACACTGCCTTTAACTTTAGCGATAGGTAGGGGGGCCACCATAGATCCAGGCCCGGGGGCCCACTTCAGGATGGGGGTCATGGATCAGATAGTTCGTCAACCCGCACCCGTTTACATCTCAGACAACAAAAAGTTTAATTCTTGCAACGCACTGATATAATTATTAGCAAGTGGTAATCAATTATCGTTTCTCGTCTCTTTCAGGTGTTACCAGACAAGTCGGAGACGCACTACTCCTGGAGCGGTCGCAGCGGGCTGGTAGAGTGGTCAGCATCGGCGTGGCTCCGTGGGGCATCGTCGAGAATAACAATGAACTTGTGGGACTCAACAAAGACGTGCCTTATCATTCCATATCATCGCCAAGGTATGATGACAATTTCAACAAATACCTTTATTGTTTTGCTTCAGAAAGTCCCATTCGCTAGGTTTAGGGATCGCAATACCGGTATTCAATTATTTATCGATACAGAAATACCGGTTTCAAAAATCGAAAATACCGGTATGCTCGGTTTTAAGAAAGCATACTCGTTTAGTGAATAAGTTGTATGCTGTCAAAACGCAAATTGACTGAAACCATCAAAAATTAAATAAAATACAAAATTCCTCACATACACTACCTGTAGAATAATTGTCGCAATGCATTAAGGGCGGACGTGCTCAGCGTGGGTCAAAATGGAGCTTTTTTCTATATTCAAACCATGATCCTGGACATACCTTAAACGTTGTAGATAATCTATTTATATAATTTTGAAGCCGCCGTGCCGAAGCCGACGTCCGCCCTTAAGGAGATTTATACATGTATTTATGTTTCCATTCCAGCCAATCCATATTTCAATGGCATTTCATTATTAGAATAACATGTCTTTCTTTATAATCTTGAATAAAATATACATAAGCAGACGAAATGTTATATGTATATATGTTTTCTGTTTTTGTTGTTGTTTGTTTGTATGTGTACTTTACCATTTTAGGCATGGATTTTGTTCTTTGACATTAATCTCGAGTAGCTTTTCAGTTAGCGAAAAGTCATCAAATATAAAACAGGTTTTTTTAAACAGACCATTTTTTATATTGGAGCTTTTTTAAAGCTTTTTTCGTAACTTTTGTATTTTATAAGCCATATCGTTAGGGGAATTAAATTATTTTTACACCGCCTAATGATGAGCTTATACCTAAATTAACATTCATTGACCCCGCGTAGTTAGTAGAGCGCCCGTCTCTGAAGCTGTGGGTTCGTGTTCGGTTCCACACCTAAGACAATAACTACTTATTGTTTTTAATTAGTAATCTCATGAATGTTTTATTTTCGCCAATAGCAGTTTCAGGAGTGACACTATTACCAAAACTAACTTTGTAAACCTTTGTTTTTTTAATAATTTGAATTTAATGGAAATTTCATGGCTACCGGCACCTTTTGTGTGAAACTTTCACTGAAAACTATAGGTTAAATAATAATGCAGACGGAGTGTGGTCATGCTTTGGGACAGAAAATATTAGCCAATCACTGCTTAGCTTACATATCTATTCGGTTACACGACAAATTCCATACCATCCAAAAGGAGGATAATCTATCCAATTAAATATTATTAAAAAGTGACTCATTTGTTTTTTTAAAACAAATGAAAATCCAGTTGACTGCATTACCGCTCGAGCTTTGATTTATTATTTTCGCCAATTGATGTCACTACTGTTCAACAAGAATATTTAGGCAAAAGCCAAAGGCGCTGTCGTCGACTAAATGGGAGGAGCTTGTTAGTTTATAATGGAAGTGCGGTTAAAAATGAAAGGAGCTGTTAGTTCATAGTTTTAACACGTAGCGAAGAAGTTCTTGTTGGACTATACAATCATACGTGATAACTAATCCCATCTACTTTTTTATTTTTATAAAATTGTTTTTGCATATTTTTTGTAGAATGTAAAACGCCATTTTTGTAGCAGAGTTTGTATTGGCTCAGTGTCACGGTATTGGGTGATCGGCGGAAGGTATCTGTCAGCGAGTCCTACAACAAACGCAAAAACCGATATACTAAACAATCTCTCTATTAAAATCGCCTGTGCCGATGCTGTTTGCCAGGGTCCGTCCTCACACGGGCCCAATTGGCCACGCAGATTTGATAGCAACCGAGGCCAACTTTGCGGCATTCGAGAAATTTGCAGCGTCGTATGGGGAGCGGGATAGTTCCGACTCCACTGTAGACTCATCCATTTCAACTCGTGACACTCAGTATGCGGATACATAGCGCGCTTAACGTCAGCAGACAGCAGAGCCAGTCCAAAGAGATTTCACCACGGTGTATGGTTGTAGCTTAAAAGCACTTCTTTCAGACACGTTTATAGCGTCATGGAAGGCGGCCCTGCATATCCACAGTACATACTGTACATACATGACGAGTGGTAGTGGGAAAACAAAGACGGGATGTAGATTGCTTTAATGCTAATGAATTGCGGATAGAGTTTATTTTACCGAATGAAGAAATACAATGATAAAAAATACAGGTGTGAAGCTAAAAATGCCAGATACTATGACGTCGTGAGATATGCTCAGTCGGAGATGTTACGATCAAGTGTCGCTCGGTGAGATCGGCTCAGCCCAAGGCACGATGACAGAGTGTACTTCTACGACTTCTGCTCCTGCGCATCTATTCTATATACAAGACTGCTTTCGGCCGCTACGGCATTTATCTAAGGTCTAAACAGTCTATCTCGCTCTAAAATTTACCACAGCCAAAAGAGGTGTCGTTAAAACATAGCACTTATTGTAACAATTTCAAATGATTTATTGTAATTGTTACAATAAGTGCTAATACTTCGATACAAACCTACCCTAGTTAACTGCCGTAGCGGCCGAAAGCAATCTTGTGTATAGAATAGATGATCCCATCAATAATAATTATGACTAGCTATTTATTTAAATGGATATCTGATAAATTAAGCAAGCCATTATTGATGTAGGTCACCATTGAGAAATATGCTGACCGACGCACACTTGCAACTTCGCGGTGTTTTGCTAACCAGGCTTTGTTGTGGACCCTCATCATCGTATGTCACACTTGCAGAATGTGCTGACCGTAGATTGCGCGATTGTGCGATACTTGTGTGACTTGCTGATTATCGCATCGTTGCAGTAACGCTGATATGACCTGTGGGTCAATTCTATATTTATCGACCGCTAAAGTGATAAAGTGATAAATATTATCAAACTTAGTGTAGGTTTGTATCAAAGTATTAGCACTTATTGTAACAATTACAACAAGTTGGTTGTAATTGTTGCAATAAGTGCTATATTTTAACAGCACCTCTCTTGGCTGTGATAAAATTTTGAGCGATATAGACAGTTTTGAGTGTTTAGACGGCTAACTTATTGTAGCAATTATAATACGTCAATACAAATATGTAAAAAATACTATCACTTTAGCGGTCGATAGTCGCCTTGTGTATAGAATAGACCCGCTGAGGTTGCTGGCCGCTACATAGTTTAACCTACCTGCTGAGGAATTTTATCAATCGTGTAGTGTGGCTTATAGTGACGTGACGCGATGAAAATATATATCTCTTGTTGATTCCGTAAATCAAATTAATGTGGCAGCATGCGATCTGAAATGTTGTCAGTCGAACTTACGATCAGGGAAAAGTTTTTATTTAGTGTCGGACAAATAAGGTTAACTGAAATTACCAGTTAAGATCAGGGAAAAGTTTTTATTTAGTGGCGGACAAATAATAAGGTTAACTGAAATTCCCAGGGATCAGAGTAATAATTAGAGAGCCGCGCTGCGAATATATTGGATCATTTTAGTTTTCTATAATTCAATTTTCGATCGCCAATCTTTGGTGCGCCGTATTTTTGTAGTTTTTTTTTTCATCGTAATATAAACCAGACTTTTATGATCAGACAGTTATGAATATTGCAATATGGACATAGTCATTCTACGAGGTGGTTTCGAAGGCTTCATCGTGTAAGTAATGTTTCATTTATGGAAGTGGGCAAACTAACGAGATCTATAAAATCTCAGTAACAACTGAGTCAGTAACTTTTAATATTCCCGCGTTTAAAATTTAAAAAATCAGTGGCAACGTCTGGTGATAAAATTAAAAAATATTCATAATTCCTTCGTGAATTCTAAATGCCAGTGCAATCGTTTGAAAATATAAATAGTGTCACTAGAGTAAGACAAATTTGTTTTTTAAACTGACTGATGATTTGATTTCGGGTTTATGTGACGTATGTGTAAGTATACAACGAGGGTGGGTCAATAATTCCTTAGAAAAAAGCATTAAAACAGTTTTGATTTTTGTATTTTTTTTTTATTTCTCAACATAATCTCCTTGGAGCTCAATACACTTGGTTAGACGTTTCTCAATTTTTTTTAAACCGTCAGAAAAATAAGTTTTCGGAAGGTCCTCAAAATAAGCATTTGTCCGATCGATGACTTCTTCATTTGAAAAAAAACGTTGTCCACATAGCCATTTTTTTAAGTTTGGGAAAAGGAAAAAGTCACTGGGGGCTAAATCTGGCGAATACGGTGGGTGGTCGACCAATTCGAACTTTAATTCTTCAATTTTAGCCATTGATCGTAAACATGTGTGAACACGAGCATTGTCCTGATGAAAGAGGATTTTTTTCCTGTTTAAATGAGGCCGTTTTTCTTCAATTTTGTTTTTTAGCTGGTCCAATAAAGGTGCATAATAATCCCCTGTTATTGTTTTTCCTTTTTCCAAATAGTCAACGAAAATAATTTCACGTGCATCCCAAAATACAGTAGCCATAACCTTACCAGCTGATTTTACGATTTTCGCCTTCTTTGGACATGGTTTGCCTTCGCAATCCACTGCTTTGACTGTTCTTTAGTCTCGGGAGTATAGTGGTGTATCCATGTTTCATCTACAGTCACAAAGCGACGAAAAAATTTATCCGGATTGCGTTGCATGAGCGACAACAGGGCTTTAGAGGCCACCACCCTATTGCGTTTATTGTCGACTGTGAGCAAACGCGGCACCCATCTTGCAGAAATATTTTTCATGCCCAATTTGTCATGTAAAATAGAAATGACGCTACCTTTTGAGATCCCTGTAACCTCAATTATCTCACTCAACTTTAATCTTCGGTCACTTAACACCATATCGTGGATTTTATTGATCATTTCTGGTGTAGTCACCTCTACAGGACGTCCTGAGCGTGGTTCATCCTTTGTTGATGTACGACCACGTTTAAATTCATTTAACCAGTTATAAATAGTTGCAAGTGAAGGAGCAGATATGCCGTGAACTAAATCCAACTCATTTTTTATTTCCTTTGCTGTTAACCCTTTTATATTAAAATGTTTAATAACAGCTCTAAACTCAATTTTCTCCATTTTTCCATTTTCCACAAGCAAAATTTTTTTTTAAATGTACGAGAAACACACAACAACCCGACCAATCTGATTGAAACTTCGCAGCATACTGAATCGGTAGTGCCGCTGCATGAAAACAAACCGCTTACAGTACTAGTCGCGCCACCTGTCGGCTTTTCTAAGGACTTATTGACCCACCCTCGTATTTTAAACAATATACACACTGTTTATTGTTTTCAATTATTATAAATCATAATAAACTATTTTTTTTATTCAACGAATAAGACACAAAATTTCAGAATGTAACATTCTATATACTGAATATACATACAGACGAACATGGTTATTACGAACACGGAAATAGCGAGATCTCGGATGTAATGAGGAAACATTCGTTAATATTTTAGTTTATGATTTTCTCCATACATTTATTCACTTTTATAACGAGTTACTTGTCGGGTATACCGAGCAAAACAGTTAATGTGTCGAGTTTAAAAACAACATTTTCGACCCTAAGCAACAAAATCTGACCGCGAAGTTAACTAGACCGATGCCGCCGGGACTGGATCACGTTTATGACACTAGTTAAGTGTCTAAGTACCTAATTGGTGTTTTCGCCGACAACATTGGAAAAGTATCCACGCCCATGATTGAAATTGCATGTAAAAAATCCAAGATTTGTGAAGTCAGTAGGTAGGTACCTACCAGCACCGGCCGCTCAGCACTTACAATAAACAATTTATTTTGTAGTTTTTGAATGCCATGCTTGTTTCGGAGATTTTTACGATAGTTTTCAGATTTTCACTAGTTAAGTGTATATGTACCTAATTGATGTTTTCGCCGACAACATTGTAAAAGGATCCACGCACCTGGTTGAAATTGCATCTAGCCGATAGCAAACCTTATAACGCAATTCGATGATCATTTCATGTAACAACTACTAGTTAAAATCATCGTAATTATCTAAGGCACCCGTAGTTTGTTTAATGGTAAAAAATATACTGGTGCGAATCCAACAGATACAGGTTCAAGTCCCGTTGGGCGTCATATTTTTTTCTACATAAACATTTTTTTCTAGTGTGTGAAATGTTTTCGAATTATGTATATTTATTATGAATAATTTACCCTTCTCTGATAGACAGTTTTCGCCATATTTGACGTTAGTAGAGATAATAATTATTCGTGTTGCATTAAATTGACCGTTTTAATATTGCCGATATACTATAGTGCTAGAATTGACTGTGACAGCTGTCAGAATAGTCAAATGCATCCCAAGCAATCAATCAATCATGTCCACGGATTTTGGGCCAATCATATTATATGTTTAACTGCTATATTTATATATGTATACTTATAAATATTCCGTACATACTTATATGAACATTATAGATACTTATATTAATTTATTTTCATAAGATCCTTCCGAAGATGGGTTTACAGCCCCAAACAGCTGTCAACATGACATAAAAAACCTATCTCGAAAGGAGTAGATTTAAAATAAAATATCTCCAAGCCATTATTATAGATATTTTGTGAATCATGTTTCTTATAGAACGGGAAAGCTTTCGAAGATATCGTAACAACTTCCTCTTTGTTCTTTTTCGTAATTTAAAAGGTGAAAATGTCCGTGAAAGGGTTTATAAAGCTTTTACCATAAAAATAAAAAAAGAATCGAGCAATATTTATTAATCCCACGAAACATATCTCTGACCTAAACCTACTGTTGTTTATTTGTGTTCAGTGATGCTTGAAGATAAAAATGTAACGTTTATTCTATGATCAAATCGAAGATACTCATAATGTTACATAGCAGGGATATTTGAGGCCTAAGAGGGCATCAGACATGAGACATCAGAACTCGCCGCATGCGTCTTACGATGAATTCGTCGATGTGACGTCATCGTAAACCAAGAAACAAACGTTATCAAATGGAGCTTCGCAGATTGGCCAATGCAACTGCGACGCTCGACGATCCGTACATGCAACATGTCGCATATCATACAGCCTGCATGTTGGATCTAAAAGAAGTCGACTCCGCGCAAGCGCACAGCTGCACAAACGGCCATTTCTCTCCAGACTGTCGCCGCGTTCGGAGCAGCACGATGCGGCGAATGTCGATATTGCTAGGCAGATGTGCGAGGTTTTATCAAGGAACACCGCCTGCCCGTTCTCGGAAGCTTTGATTTATGACGGTTAGGCACACGAGGCGAGTTGTGATGTGCGAGCCGGCTAATAATTATGATCTCAAGATACCTAGAACTAATTTTCAGATAATTTAGACCTTAAAATACATCAAACTAATATAAAGGTAATTTAGACCGGATGCTATTGAATTTAAACCCAAACAAAGTGTGACACATGGAAAAATGTTTGAAAGTGATCAACTGTGCATTCAATGAAGTAAAGTTTGGTTAATTTTTTAAATTTTTTTGTATGTTTGCTTGGTATATTATGTAAATAATTACAAGATATGTCTATGAAATATAATATGTATATGAAATGTCATTTTGACATTTCATATTGATTTCCATAACAACGCACGTATATATTAATAATTTAGTTGCTAGGACATAGTAATAGCCGAAATAACTTATCATATAAAACAGAATTAACTGAAAATGAATTCAATTCTTCTTAAAGATGGCTAAAAGTATCAAAAAAAAATACATTGTCGTCGTGTTCTGATATATTCTAAAAGTTTCAAATGTCTAGCTAGTCGGAAGTTAGTTAAAAATCTTCAATCGTACAATACAAATCTTGGACAAACAAGAAAAAAATTGTACTGGACAAACAAGAATACGAGCTAATAAAAACGTGGTAAAATGGAACGACTGAGTAGATAGGCGCGTACTTAAATCCAGCGACTGTTGAAAAAAAAAATCAAATCGAATCAGTCCAATAAGTAAGTACTTAATTGTGAATATACAGTCGAACATGGTTATTACGATCACGGAAATAGCGAGATCTCGAACGTAATGAGGAAACTTTCGTTGATATTTAAGTTTATGATTTTCTCCATACATTCACTTTTATAGCGAGTTACTTCTCGGGTATACCGAGCAAAACTGTAAATGCGTCGATCGTTTAAAAACAACATTTTCGACCCTAAGCAATAAAATTCGTCCGGGCAGTTCAGGCTATACTTCAGCTGATGAGGCATGGTCTAAAAAGATCGTGACTAGGCGATGCGCGGATTGTGCAAATGACGCGAGCCGAACGAAATATAATTTGTCATAAAAATTCAACATGCGTCCTTTTAATGTTATGTTTATTATTATATTCGTAATAATAATAGTATATTCGTTGACATGTTTTCTTTTTCAAGTACATGCGGAACGTTTTTAGTCATCTTTACACGATTTAAGAATATATTCCTCCGACGCCATCACAAAACAAATTGACGTTCTAACACCTCGACTGTCAGTCTCCGATTGGCGACGACTGCAAAGTTTCGTTCCACCTACTGTTGAAAAATATTTGCCGTTTCACTTAGGTATGCTCTTAACGTCTTAACTAGACCGATGCCGCCGGGATCGGATTACGTTTATGACACTAGCTAAGTGGCTATGTACCTAATTGGTGTTTTCGCCGACAACATTGAAAAAGTATCCATGCATATGGTTGAAATTACATGTAAAAAATCCAAGCTTTATGAAGTCAGTAGGTACCTACTAGCGCCGACGGCTCAGCACTTCATTACAGTAACTAACTTCTTTTGTAGTTTATGAATGCCATGCTTGTTTCGGAGATTTTTACGATGGTTTTCAGATGTTTTATGCTCTATGCTTAAATAGAGCGTGGCGCGAAAAATGTTATATAACGATATAACGAGTAATGCTTATAACGAGCAAATTCAGTCGGTCCCATCTTCCTCGTAATAACCAAGCTCGACTGTATTTAGTTCTGTATTTTACGAGCTTAAAATTAAAAAACAACTTTAGAAAATCTTGCTTTAACATTAAAATGAATATTATTATTTTAAGATAAAGGTAAGTATAGAAATAAATTGACTGTAGCATAATTTCCACCAGGCACCTTGCTTCGATTAAAATAGCACAAATATTTTGACAATAACATAAGACGTTTTTAATCAAAGACGGAGAAATGTTTTTTTTTTTTATTAAATTCATAAATTTAATCAATGACACGGCAATGATTTCGAGGGGCGTCACGTAATGCAAAGTGATAAAATACAAATCGCAAGAAAGATTTTTGCCCGTGGATTTCATGAAAATCCGGTCTATGTTCCGGGAAAACAGTCACAAATATTCAAAACAGGCCCGATTTCACAAACATAACGCCCCACCTCTAGAATATTGATGGAGGTAAATTTAGTGCGTGAACTTGGAACGGAAGGCCGCTTAGTTTGGGCCAATTTTATAGGTAAGATTTTTAAAGTAGATAAATATTGCATATTTTTGGGTTTTTTTAAAAGTCAATGCTTAGTCTACCAAAAGCATTTGCGTAACAATAAAAGTAGAGGACAAATTTCTTAATTCATCCGGTCACTTTAATATTTAATGTTATGGAAATATTTGAGATAAAAACCTTTCAACATGGTATTGGCTAGTGCGTCTCTGATAATTAGGAATCTAATAATCTAATAAATAATCTTAGGAATCGAGGGCATCCGTTCTTCGTTCTCCTAAGATGCAGAACTAACCTGCCATTGGTAATGCCAATTGGGAGGGCAATAACTCTGTTCAATCAAATCACTTCGGATATTGACATATTCCACCTGCGTGAGGACGAGTGGGAATTGTTTTTCATAAATTCTTAAAATAGGGTCTGCGTCGGTGTACTTCCTTGTATCTAATTTATATTTTTTGTATTTACACTTTTCTTCTGTTTGATTCTGATTATTTCTTTTTTAATATATAATACCGTTTTACTACTATTTCTTTTCTTCTGAATCTCATGTTGTGTACGTCTTAATTTAATAATTTGTAATGTTCACTATATATATTAAAAAAATATGAATTTTAATTTAAAAAAAAAAACAATTTAAAAAATCTGTCCCATCAAAATATTATTTAATAAACTAAAATATTCCGTAAATAAAAATTATTTAAGTTGTCTCTGACGCTAGCACGCGTCTTTGTTGCGCGATCACATAGATTCAACACCCACGTTTGCGTCGCTCTCACGCACGTTGTACCTAATCACTTAGACACGTACATGCATTTCGCTCACACGCGTTCTTTATCTATGAATACTGTTACTCTATATTGCCTGGTTTATGATGTATAAATAGTATTCACGCCAGCTAAATAGTATTATAATTGAGTGAATCGCCATGAAAAATGGTAGGTGGCACTGCCACCTGGTAATTTTAAGGTAGTAAATATATTTCTGGGTCTGGCAAGTACAGATATTGTTTTTCAATATCTGTACTGTCTTTCAATACTTTTAGCCATCTTTAAGCAGAAATGAATTCATTTTCAGTTAATTCTGTTTTATATGTTTCGGAAAAATATCGTAAAAAGTAAAACACTATTATTGGTTGCTAAGGGGGTCCTAGCAACTAAATTATTAATATATACGTGCGTTACTATGGAAATCAATATGAAGTGTCGAAATGACATTTCAGTATTTTATATTTATTCAGTTTTTCTATCAAGTACAAAAAAAGTATTTACTAATACATAGAATTGTCAAGTTAATATGATTCAACAGAAAATATAAAAACGTGGTATATAAAAAGTTCTTTTTATCTTGTAACTATTTATGAATATACCTACAGTCACTGCCGTTAGTCAGTATCACACTCGGCTGAGAGCTCGATCGAAATACGACTGGGCATAATGGCACGCCCTTCTACCCGTGCCTCATCTGGTTACATTTAAATTGTACGTAAAACATTTCACCGTGGCACAGTGCGCCGTGAGCTTTCTTATCGGAAAGAGATGACCATACACTATGCGGTCTCCTATTATATTAGATTCAATATGAACAATTAATTCAATTTCCATAGCTGATTTTGACAAAATTCATAAATTCAAGTATGAAAACCTAACATAACCTAATAAATAATCCAGTATATCGGCTGTTTTCAAAATTTGTTTGCTGCTGGCTTTCTGTAAACCAGGGGTAGTCAACCTTTTTATACCTACCGCGCACTTTTGTATCTCTGTTAGTAGTAAAATTTTATTGCCGCCCACCGGCTCCACAGTAATGGTGATTTATAAAGTAGGGAAGTAACCTAACTTATAAAATATATAAAGGAGAGTTACAGCAAGTAAAAGCATATAATAATAATTAATTACCAATTACTTTATGTCAGACTTTCGCTAAATTTGGCAGAATAAATCCTTATAAAACAACTTACTGTGGTTAAATCAAATCTATCTTTTTATTTATACTTTACATATATATAAGCATGAAGTCTGATGAATTTACATTTATATTAATGAGAAAACATATTGAAAATGTTTTTAAAACCCCTTACTCCCACCATGAAAGCTGGAACGCCCACTAGTAGGCGGTAGGGACCAGGTTGACTACGCCTGTTGTAAACCGACAAGAACCGTGCTTTATTTAGACATGAATTTTATGTCAGTACTATACGACCCAAAAAGGTTGGACGGTCTTTAATATACGACCATATATTTCCGATACAAAATTTTACGGTGAAGTGTGGTGCGGTGAACTGCATAGGTACAAATTTCCGGAGACGGTATCGACGCACCCTCACTGGCAATTATAAAGTAGGTACGTAGCAAAGAAATAGAAAAAAATCCTTTGTTCAAAATGTAATCGTATGCGATAAATTTTTGGTTAGTATGATGCTGTAGTAGTAATTGAGTATCATTACCTTTCTTTATTATTTCGACCATGTCCGATCCTAATAGGATCATATGGACCTCCACAGGGTAGAGGTTTGTATTAACAGGTTTTGTTTTTTTACGAGAAATGGATGTCAGCCACTTGCTCAACCTATTAGGTCCATACCCTGACACACAAATTGAAAAACAATATGTGTACTTGCCAGCTCCAGGATTCGAACCTGGGACCCACGGCGTTATAGTCCAACGCTTATGCCGCGCGGCCACCGTGATATGATATATGATACTAGTAAAAGTGGTATCATTACTTTTACTAGTATCATATTTTTCAAAATACCAAAGTTTTTTTTTATATTTAAATAATCATTAGATAATAATCTTAAACGCTCGCCTTCTACGCCGTTAAAAATATGTAAAATTGAATAATGAAAATCTATGAAAAATGTTACAGAGATTTCCATATTGTATTTTATGAATGGACAACGAGATTGCATTGAATTTTGAAATATACATTTCGCGAGATGCTATCTTGTCGTCGTATCTTCATAAATGCAAATTGCTTTTTCTGTCTTGTAATTTCTATGCAATTGTGAAGTGACACGTACTACGTATACATTATATAAATTGCACAGTCGAGTTTAAATATAAGTATATGATTTATTCATACATATAAATATATTTAAATTAAACGAAGCAACGAGTACAGAATTATTAATATTACATCCGAGACAATTTTACTAAGTTTTTTCATTAGATAATACAAACTATTGAAAGCATTATAGTATTTGATTGCGTGTTTTGTAAAATTTACCATTGCAATTTATTTGTTTTAGTTTAAAGGGAGAAATTAATCGTACAAAATTGTTTCAGTTCAAAAATATCGGTTTCGTAAAATATAAATATATGTAGTGGCGCTTTTAGCAGTGGACTGTAATTTGAAGGTGATACTGGTTGATAAATTACGGATCTAGAGGGGAGGGATAACAAGATTCCAGGCACAAACCTTTTGTGTTGAGAGGGCTGGCGCGCGCTGCAGCCAGTTCGGTATTCACATACTCACGCACTGGTAAACGGACGGTTCAAAATGTTACTCTAAAAATTTCACTTGGTTTCGGGATGAATGATGATGAATGACAAATTCAGGATAGATGATAGGACACAAGGTTCTCTCAACCCGTATCAGATTTAGCGCAACGTAGGTCGAACATATGAGTCACTCTGTGTTTTACGCGGCCTCGTTCGTATCGTATCAGATTGAGCGCGATAACTTTAACAAGCCTACGCGCTCGGCTATCTTGGAGTAACATTAGCTAACTTTTGAATCAGTCTGTGTAATTGAATCAATCAATAAACGGTGGTTTAGCGGTAACAGGCCTACACGCCCACGTTGCCTTGAGCTAACTGAAAGTTATTCAATCACGGTCGCTTGATGACCCGTAATTCCTCGTCGTTCTGGTCTTGTGATAATAATAAATAAGGGATTTGGAAATAGGTGGGTAGAAAGGAATGAGGGCTAGCATATTTGCTCCAACCATTCTCTTTATAGCTAAGTAACAACTGACTCTATGATTTCGCAATTCTGTCACGGGTGGCACTTTGGAGCATTTCCGAGAATACATATGTCGCATGTGTATATAATATATGGAAACCATGTGAACCAAGGCCTGAACAAAAACGATGCATGAGTGCGAGTGAGAAGTATTCGGCACCCTTATAATCTCTGCGACACGCGCTAGAGTAAGATAAAACGTCTACGTATTTTTTTAGTTAGTTTCCAAAAGTATCGCCGGCAAATCGTGCTGAATCGCTTCACGCAGCGTCGATAATCTGCGAGTTCGTGTTGCTAAATTTGCTATTTGTTGTGTTAAACATAAAGTCAGTGGTAAATATTTTTAGTTAATTAAATAGGAAAGATGGTTCTGCGTGTTGTATTAAAATATGGTAGCCGTACTGATAAGCAAGAAGATGGTATTACGTTTCATAGGTAAGTTGATACATGTTCGTGACAATTTATTTGTATATTATTATTTATTTTAATATCAGTGACCTAGTGTTTCTTTAAAATAACTTAAATAATGGATATCTGTGCCTAATTGGTTGCATTTTGACCGCTTAAAAATACTATATAACGTAAAAAATTGAAAATTATATTTTAATTCTGAGCGTCTAGTGCGAGCACTTTGGGCGAGCACTAGCGAAATGGTCTATGGTCTCGAAAATTTGTAGGCGAATGCGTTCGCTCGCCCACAAACCAAACGCACGACACGTGGCTTCATTTAGCAATGCAACGGGTGGCGTCTAGATGTATCTATATTTAGTCTATGATGTGAACTTAATATGAAGTTAGTAAAACTACTACATATTGTATTTATTACTTCAGATTTGAAAGTTCGCTTTATTATCCGAGTACAGTGTCATAGAATATAAAATGCGATCTGAAATTTTAATCTAAAAGCTGCACTATTTTATGACCACAGAAAGTCATACTGCAGATTTTTCTCTAACAAAACTTTTCTTTGCTCGGAACTTGTATTGTGTGTTTACTTTTGCGAATTTTCCTTCGAGTTTCCAATATGAAAACTCGTGAAGTATAAGTCGAATGGATGGTGAACTTCCCACGAGAAAGTTTCAAAATAAAGTTCGACTTTTCCATACTATGGAAGTCTCGGGTTTGTCTTTTTTTGTTGAATAGATTAACATAATCAAATTCTTATACTACATTTTGATATCTATGTGGATATTCGTATTTTGATACGAAAAAAATTTGCTTTTATTTTATGTTGAGTTAAATCTTTTTATAAGAAAGGTATGTACTGCTTTGTCATAAAGTTCTACGGAGATAAACAACTCAATCCGTATCAGCATATTGATCGGCGATATTATCTAAATAACTGACCGAAATTACAAATTCCTTAATATCCATTTATCGTAGTGTCCAATTAAGGCAGGGGAGGGCAAACTGCGGCCCGCCGGGTATTTTTTTGCGGCCCGCCATCATTAATTGTACTTCTGATTACGAATAACTTTTTTTATAATGTTTTAAAAATATTGACAATAGATTAAAATTTGAAGAATTTGTTGTTTCGTAAATGTATTATCTCAGTACGTCTTCCTTGCGTCTCGTCTCACACTATGTAACCACTATTTTCTACGTTGAACATCGATTTCAATAGATATTGATAGTGTACCGACAGAGCTACAACTTGAGATTATTGATCTGGAGTTTGACACTGATTTAAGAGAATTGCATCGTCGTGAAGAAATCTCCAAATTTTTCAATGCCCTTAATTCAGGCAAATTCGACCAACTTAAAGATTATGCAAGAAAAATGTTCGTTATTTTTGGATCAATTTATATATGTGAACAAACATTTTCGATCATGAACCTCAATAAAAATTCTTTACGATCAAATACCTCCGATGCCCATTTATAAGCAGTTTTGAGAATATCAACCACAAAATTAACACCTGAATTTAAAACAGTTTCATTCTTCTCATATTTTTTTTGAAATGTTTATTTTTCGTGATAATAAATAGTGTATATTATCTAAAAATGGTATTTTACTTGCGGCCCGCCGCTCATTTTGAATTCTTGAAGTTTGCCCTCCCCTGAATTAAGGCAAACCCAAACACTATCATAAAATACACTACTTATATTATCGTCACTGTTCTGGCAGAAGACACTAATTCGAAAAAATTACATATTGAGTTAGTTATACCAAAATGTTCCTTATTTCAAACTTTACCGTCTGGAAACCTTCTTAATAAATAAACAGTATTTATTTTAAAGTCATCCTTTTAACGATTACTTAACTCACAATATAGACCATTTCAAACATTTTAACAACTTCAAAGTCAAATTACTCAAAACTAGTATTCTCCAGTTAGTGTGTTCTGCCAGAACAGAGACGTTATAATGACAAATAAGAACGTAAAATGTCGCATTTGCTCCAAAATTAAGTGTCAATAATTATTGCCAAGATGAACTTTTTCGAATATATTTCACTACGTATATAATGTTATTTATTAATAAAATTGAAAATAATATTATAATGCGCAATTGATAAAATATTGATCTTTAAATGTGCTCTATAGTTTATAACTTCTTCTTTATTCTCAATTTCGAATGACAACGTTTACAATAACACTCTTTTAGCTTTTACGAAATTAATATCTTTAGTAATATATATGATCACGAAAATTTTATTTTTGTGTGTAGAGCATACACTTAGCGTATACATCTTTCATACGAAGGCAACATCATGTTTAGTCTTAGCTGCCAAATACACTGTACTTCAGCCCTTAACTGAACTGTAAATAATGAAAAATTCCACATCGGACGGCATCATTAACGCCATGAAATTTAGAGTTTTTCCATATATCACCAGGGTATCAATACAGGCTCGAACTTTTAGAGTGGAGGTCATATCAACGAGTTCTAATGACTATCATTGAACATACATAATTTTGAAAAACACTTTCTGAGAAAATATATTATAACCAATAGAAAAAATCTTTTTTTGAAAAAAGTTAGCCACCCCGGCAGGGAATCGAACCCTGCATCTCCTGGATTTACGCCCCGTCCGTCGTATTTACCTCTATGCTACGCAGTGACATACTAATTGCGGCAAATTTTAACTATTGGCCTTTTTAATACCTACTCATCAGCGTTCTTCCAAATCAAGCTACTTTGGCAATCGGTTTTTGTTTTTATTAAACAAAGTATATACTTATTACTTCAATTACTAACCGACGTCGTGGAAAATTATGTATGTTCAATAATCAGAATGGTACATTCTTAAGTCTTGTGAATTATTCGTTGAATAAAAGAAATAGTTAATGACTATCATTGAGTTCAAACATACGTTGAAAAACAGCATTTTTTTCAGACGCTGTATTCGTACCCGCCCCTACAGCTTTGGAAACAGTCACTCTGAAACTACCCCGCCCTGTGGCATTGTCGCGAATACTTGATAATGGAATGTGTAGTCATTCATACAAGCGTTCATTTAGTATATAGAATGTCTTATACAAAACGATGACATTAATCATATGAACAAAAGAGATATTTTATATTATTATATACAATACATTTTTCAATGGTAAGGACATGTAGTCACTGTACGCGAAATAAACATTGATCACCGATAAGCAATGACATTAATATGGACGAAGCATCTGGAAAAAAAATGACACTCACTTTTTTGTCGGGTCTGCCGAATGGCATAATCTGTTTTAACGCCATTACAATAAAGGTGATATTGCTATAAATTCCCGATGCTTTTTGTCGGGTCTGCCGAATAGTTCGGTTCGAACGGGTTCGCTCAAATGAACATTGACACTAAAAACACTGTTCTAACGCCATTACAATAAAGGTTATATTGCTATAAATTCCCGATGCTTGATATCGCATAATGGAAATTGTGTGATGTCTACTTGTACATGTGCGAACGTCGCTATGCGCGAATTTACTTGCTAGCTACTGTATTGAGTGCGTTGTCCATTAATAATGTCATTGCCGATAAATTTTTTGCCGATTTCCAAATTAGTGGAATAATTTACAATCCAATTATTGTTATATTAGTCTTCTTCAGTTATTTATTTTTAAATGTTTTTCTCAATGTAAGGCCTTCTGCTCACGAGAATACTCAAAAAAGACGAGACTGAGACTGGCGGCTCGCTCACGGAAAGACTGGAATCTCTCAGTTTCAAATCGTTTGCGACTAAACTGAAGAGACGCGACATGCTAGTCACCCAGTCTCTCAATTTCCAGTCCTTAATAAAACAGTGGTAGGTACCAATATCAGTAGATTCGATAAAAAATCAAATTTTCTTACCAAAATTGATAGCACTGAACTGAACTTAACAAGCAATAACAATTCAAGACGTCAAGAGTTAGAGATGGGCGAACCGATTTTTAATTTAAAATTTGTGGCATAAGTTGAGAAATATTCATTCTTGTATAATCACCAGCTGCCAGAATATTCTCGTTTATATTTCGTATATTATATATTATTATATTTTTTGCAGTTTTAGGTTATGGTTAGGTTATTATTTTGAGTGGGTTTCATCACGAGCGTCAAGCATCGGTCATTTGCCATTTTATGAGTTCCATCAGCAATCAGTTCGTCGGATTTTAGTTTCTCCATGAGCGAAATGCCTTAGAAAAAAAATTGAACTTTTTGTGGGATTTATGTGGGAAATTCAAAGCTTAAAATTGCTCTCCTGTAAATTCAACATTTTGCAGTTAACAGGCTATGCCCAAACATCATGCTCATATACATTAAGCTACCAATGTAACTGTCATTCCTGTGAATATTTACCAATATAATATACGCTATTAATTAAGGTGTTTTTTTGAACTCTGTCAAATAACGACCTACTTTGTAATTTAATTCTTGAATATAAAATATATTTTTTAAATTGATTATTTTTTTCAGATCAAAGTTTGCCGTCCTCAACAATCGGCACGCGTACTTCTTGCTCGTAGACAACGGTACGGGCGGACGGTACGGCGCTGAAATCCTACTCCGGAGAAAGCTGGAGAAATTCATCGCCGCACAGAAGCTTCATCCTTGTAGGCTCTATTCGTAATCGTACGCTTTCATGAAAGCTCCTAGTTCTTAAGCTTTTTATTTCTATGAATGGATGTTCTTGCGTCAAAACATTCACAAAATACAGAACATAATATCCGTACCACAGAACCAGCATATCTTAAGTCTGATTTTACCGAAAATTAGTTATGTCATCATTTATGACTCGTAATATATCATTATTATCTTTCAGAGCCAATTCATATTTGGAAGATAACATACTATTGAAATTCCTATTCGTCGGTTTCTTAAATTTAATCACCTGAAAATGTTTATTTTGCGCTTTTTCGTAACTATTATTTTTGAAGTTGAGTTACACTGGATTTCAGGTATATTAATATATCGTTACCTCAATACTAGGGAATCCAATCCCGAGCCAAAACTCTGATCCCGGGATTTCGGGATTACAATTTGACAATCCCGGGATTGGCATTTTTTTCCATTGTTAATATAATTTTTTTTTTATATTTACACATAACATTGATAAAATCGGTCAAAAATAAATCTAGTATACAAGAAATGAAAATATAATTAATATTAAATTCTACAGGTTGGACCAGAATTTAATATTAATTATATTTTCATTTCTTGTAAAATGGAATTCTACCAAGTAAATGCTAACTCAATTAATAAAATCTAGTATAATTTATACTATTTAAGATATTTATTGTTAATATTGTATATCTACCTTCAATCTTGGAAATACATAAGTTTAATGGAGTAAATAATATTATATATATATAAATAATAATGTGAATATGAGATTGCTGTTTCTGATACTAAAGACTTAGTGATTGGATTAGCGAGATTTAAAATAGTAAAGCAAATAATCATGGCGTACTTATGGCCTTTCCGCTTCATAAATCTAATTAGTCAGCCAAATATGAAACTGCCGTAAAACGTATGAGGTCATGTTGGAATTACTTTGTTAAAAGTGCGAAGCATTGTTTTTTTTAAATCTTTCTCATTTTTAATAATTTATGTGAACAAAATAAAATGAATCGGCAACATACACATGGGTATAAATCAAATTTCATTCAAACTCAGCTTATTTCTAATGTAGTTATTTTTTATTAAAAGTATTTTTTCTGTTATATTTTCGCTTTTATTTTATGTTCCATAAAAATTGATAAAAAAATCAATCCCGAAATCCCGGGATTATGTTTATCAATCCCGGGATTCATAGGTATAGAAAATAGCTCGGGATCCCGGGATTGGAATCCCTACTCAATACTACAACTAGATGACTCTGATTTGGTCATTGTTAGAAAAATGAAATTTAACTTTACTTGATTAATGTAAATCTAGGTTATATTATTATTTATAATAAAAATGAAAAATTGTGCTTGTCTAATTGGGAACAATTAAATAATGTTCAATTGTGTGAAAAAGAGTTGTAGATAATACATTATTTTATTTATTTAATGCATTTATGTTTTAAAGTTAACTAATATTTTCAAACACAAAATTAATACGTTCCCATTATCTTCTGACTTACTTAGTTTTATCATTTTGAAGAGAAGAAAATGAAGAATCATATTAGACCAATCTGCACATGTCCGATCCTAATAAGACTATATGGGCCTCCACAGAGTGGAGTGGAGTGTATTATCATTCATATTATTAAAGTGAGTGAGTTATCTAGCTGTAGTATTGAGGTGACGATATGTATATCTTAGGTAGGTAAGTTAAGTACCGATTGTGAGTTATGTAGGTACAGCTTTTGTACGTAATTTATCATATATTTTTGAGCTAATTCACTTTTTGAATATAATAGTTTCCTCAAATTTCATACAACCATAAAGTCGTAAGTACATTATCATTAATCGACTAAAAAAGTTTGGATTAAGTTTTTTTTCTGAAACTGTTATTATTGCCACTTTTTTGACTTGTGTCCCTGATAACTATCTAAGAAATCGAGAGCATTAGTTGTTTGTTCTCCCGAGGAGCAGAAATAACCTGCCAATCGGGAGGACAATAACTCTGTTCAACCAAATCGATTCGGATGTTGATATATTCCAACTACGTGAGGATGAGTATAGGTGGACATTGTTTTTTAAATTCTTAAAATAGCTCATTGCTCAAACTTAGCTCATTCGGTGTGCTTCCATGCGTTATAATGTATATTTTTTATAATTTATATACTTATTTTTATAATTTTTGTGCTTACCTCTTACTTTACTTTTCATGCTGTTTTTGTGATACTGCATATATTTATTTCTTCTTGACACCGTTTCTTTGTTTTTAAATGTCATGTTGTGAACGTCTTAAATTTATAATTTGTTATGTTCACGGTATGGAAAAAAAAAAAAAAAAACTAATTTGAATTTTAATAATATGCACCATTTATGTCGGATCCTAAGAGCCTACCTCTACCCTTCGCCACTGTACTCTACTATAGTTTTTTAACCGGTGATCCGCGGACCAAAAATAGTTACCTAGAAACCCAACATTATTTTGAAGTGAGGTTGTATTATATTTCGACAATTGTTTCAAAAATAGTGTAAGTTTGGCTAGGAGATGAAATAAGGAACAGGCAGGGTAGGTTGGTTTGACTCCCAAATGAATAACTAGAATTTGGTGCGTGAATGAAATGAACCCTGGTTTTATTATCTCCTTCCAAATAAATATTGATTTAATTATTACAGATAAGTTTACAGATTATAATTTAGATGAGTGAAATCACGAGTATGCGTTCTGATGGATTACGAGATCGACCGGGCAAAGCGAACGATAACCTTACGGCTAAATCTTTGATAACAGAATGACTAGTTTGATTTCTTCTACTGAGATTTGAATGATGAGATGAGAAGATTGATTTTCATATAAACAACCTTTGTGCATATCATGATAAACTTACGTAGCATTATTTATTAGTTTGCGATATTGTTGATTAATTTAATTATTTAATTATTTTGCTACATTAACTTTCTGTTGAAATTTGATTGATTCACATAAATCGCTTGTTTTGCAATTTTAACAATATTATGTTGCAAGATACATTGTAGTTATAAATTAATGGTTTCCTGCCGATGGTAGTCATGCGGATGGTAGGGTATTGACCCTACAATTAGTAATTAAATATAAATATTGATTATTTTATTCCAATGTTGATGGTCCGCAAAACATCTTTTGATTTTTTTGTGGTCCGCGAATTTAAAAAGTTTAAGAAAAATTGTTGTAGGATGCAAAAATTCTATCCTGTATATCTAAGCAACATACAAATATTTTCTAAATACATAATGTGCCAATATACAAAATATTTTTTCAGTACTTACAATGAGAAATAGTTGGCACGGTTGCTTGAAAGGTATTCGTGAATTATTTATTGACGATAAAGCATTAAGCGATGGGGGAACATCGTCGATATATTTTGCCGGTGGAATCTCAATTAGTTAGAATACCTGTGTTAACGTTATCACTGAGAAGTTTCCTCGGGTACACTGGCTTGGATATAGAGGGCTTTATTAGTATTAACAATCTAACTTTCTTCACCACTAGCATAAGATATGCAGTAACCGGACAAAACAGAACAGCCAGGGGAAAAATGAAACATTATTTTTTGTGGAATCTATTTAGGTTAGGTTAGGTCATTATTTCGTTGTAACTAGTCTCCCAATCATTTTGAACATATATTGATTAAGATGAGATCCTAAGCTTGTCGGCAACACCGAGTTAAGTCCCGTTTATTTGAGGCTTTCTAGCGATTAGGAATGCAGAAAATACGTATATATATAATTTGATTTATTATGGCGTATCGAAAATCTGTGCTATTAAAAATCTATCAACATAATAGAGATACATAGGTTGCCGTTTATATTTCGGGAATTTGCAACACTGGTGTTGCTAGGTGCAATTTGACTTTTGTATTTTAAAGTTTGATATTTTTACCGGCAAAAGTACTCAGAACGTTTTAATAAACGGACGCTTTTTGTTTTTTTTTTAAATTCATTTGAAAAATTTATCTCGGCCAAAAAATGGAATTAACTCGTGAAAATTTTCTTGCGATTATTTTTAACAACTTTCGACGGGGATTACCACGGGAACAGTTCATCGCTGAACATAATGCTTTATATAAAGATGAAGCACCATCAAAAACTACGATATATCGCTAATTTATCAAATCGTGACTGTCGTTCGGCCACAGACGAGCCGCGTGAAGGTCGTCCAAAATCAGTTGTTTCTCTAGAAAACATGGATGCTGTGCGTGAACTGATAATGCAAGCTCGTCATGTGACATACCGTAAGAATGAGGCATCTCTGGGCATTAGTAACACTAGCGTGTATATGATCTTGCATGAACATTTAGACTTAAGGAAGCTATGTTCGCGTTGGATCCCGCATAATTTTACAATCGCACAAAAAGAGGCGCGTGTCGATTGGTGCAAGAAAATGCTCAAAAAATACGATCGAGGTGCTTCAAAAATCGTTAATAAGATTGTTACAGGTGACGAATCTTGGATCTATACGTATGAACTCGAAAGTAAACAGCAGTCGACCTTTTGTTCATCCAAAATTAGTTTAAACCAACAAAAGTTGCTCGCGCTCGAAGCACTTCGAAGCAAATGGTCGCTTGTTTTTTTCGGAAAAACGGGCCATATTACAATTGTACTTTTAGAGAATCAAAGAACAGTCAATTCTGAATGGAACACAACCATTTGTATTCCAGAAGTTTTTGGTGAAATGAGGAAAAGCAACCGTCGGCGTCAAATTATCCTTTATCAAGACAATGCGAGCTCTCAGACATCGGCTCAAACAAGCGCCTATTTGAGCACTCAAAACATCAAATTGATGGGTCATCCGCCGTACAGACCCGAGTTGACACCAAATGATTTCTTTTTATTCCCGACAGTCAAAGATAAATTGCGTGGTCAACGATTTTCTACACCAGAAGAGGGGTTGATACATTCAAAAACCATGTTTTGGAGTTTCCTTCTACAAAGTGGCAAAAATGCTTTTCAGATCGGTTCAAACGCATGGAAAAGTGTATTAACTGTCGTGAAGAACATTTTGAAAAACAATAAAACGGTTTTCATTGATAATAAAATCGTTTTTGTTTGTTATTTCCGAAATATAAACGGCTACCCTCATAAGACAATTTCAATAATAAATTTATATTTTTCCTGAAAGGTCATAGTTATATGTATCGTTGTTTTGTTTTGTCACTGTTCTGTTTTGTCATGTTCTGTTTTGTCATGGAACCAAGATATGCATACCTATAATCATATGAAAAACTCTTCTGTCTTCGATGTAGCATATAGGTATACACTACGCATTTTCGTTCGGTATTGCAATCCCTAATACCACCACGTTCGATACTTATAAGGATCGTAATATGGTAGTATAATATTTATCCACTAGTAACGAAGGGTGGAGGTAAGCTCTTAGGATCTGCCATAAAAAGTGCACATTAAACTTTGTTAGTCATACGTATTTGTTTTTATTGAACTAAGACTACAATTTACAGTTTTTAAAAATCAATTAATCCCTGCCTAAACTAACTAAACCATAATAGTTTTGTTATACTTTCGGCGATACGACAAATTTATTAATAATACTTATTGATTTTCGTTGGATTAAGTTAAGAATACATATTACACAATTTGTTGGTTCATCTTTTTAAATTCAATGCCTAAACCAAACTATAATAGATAAAAAATAATATTCTATCTATAAAATATCCAATGTTATGTATGATTTAATTTTATAATTTTAGATATTTTATAGATAAACAAGTATTTTTTTATTATTATTTATTTTGGCTTGGTTTTAGCAGGGTTTCATTAAATTCTAAAACTTAACCAATACCATCTGTAAATTGTAGTCTTATTTCAATGTAAACAAATAGGTATGTCTGACAATTTTAGTGTGTTCTATGTATGGCGTATATTACCAGCCTACCTCCACCCTTCGCCACTGATATCCACTGAGTGTCGGTTGTATTAGCAGATTTTAGTTTTCAGGATAAATGTATGTTAACCACTTACACTCCAAATACACGTTGTAAAACACCCTGAGACCTACGACATTATAAGCCGATACGCTACCGCTCCGTTAGCGTACTACCGTATACTCTGCTTAGCCCTGGAGCGATACTACAAGAATGATTCAAATGATGGATTCATTGACATGACAAGAGAGTCCGGGTATTTACATAATATAAATGGCTTGATTTTGAGATTTCAATATAATCCGAGGCTGGGACGTGATAGATTGAAGCAACTTAGCAACGTATGTCTATTAAAAAAATATATATGACAGTTTGTTTGTATTTCTTTCAGATACCCACTCCTCGACTCCAGTGGTGTGCCTGGTGATAGAGGGGGGCACTCACACGGTGCGAGCTGTTCTCGAGTACGTCACTGACACTCCGCCGGTGCCTGTCGTCGTCTGCGATGGAAGTGGGAGAGCAGCAGACCTTATAGCCTTTGTCCACAAGTATGTATCATGTTAACCATATTTTATATACATTTGTGGGCGTTATAGTGTTGTGGATGCAGAGGTCGAGATGGTTGCTCCGATGGATGGAAGAGCGAGTTTTATTTGCAGCGTAAACAGTCGGCACAAGAGTATATTACAGTAGTTATGATACTGTTCCAAGGTCCGAATCTCGGTGGAATGACATGTCGTGCGGAGCGAAGCAAATACTAACTAACAGACCGGGAACTTATATTCAAGTGAAATGTCCAATGATCCGCTATTTATGAACGTACTCACAATCAAAATAATATCTTGGAAAGAATATTTAGGAAATAATTATTATAATTGAGTCAGCTGCTATATGGAGTTCATCGGATATACCTGACTATGTGGAAAAATGAATATCGTGGACATTATAATTGTAGTAAGCTATTTACTGGATTTTCCATAATTGGGCACTACGGGAAATGGTTGTTGAACAATTTGAAATTACGGTTATGTATTTAATATCGTCGATCAATATGCTGACACGGATTGAGTTGTTTATCCTCATATAAGTAAAGTGGTCGGATAGCAGCTGTGGATTGGCGAGGTGAGGCATGGGTAGAAGGGTGCGCCCCTATGCCCAGTCGTATGTCGATCGCACAGAACAATTATTACTGAGTTCCCTGGTCGATCTTTTTTAATATTACCCTCCGGCATATCTAAATTCCGTGACAACGTGGCAGCAATGACACAAAAAGACTTTAAATTAACTTCCTGTATTATAATAACCTTCTATAAACTATTATTGTATTTTTCGTACCTATAGATTATTTTTTCAATATTAACGACACCTCATACCATTGCTTGTGAGCATACCTGTAAAGGGCTGTCGTCTAAAGCAAATAACGAATGGCCACCGTAACTATAAGGGAAGAGCAGTTTGCAGTTTAGATGTCGTAACCACAAATCTAGCCATAGAATACTTATAGAGAATTAATTGAGTCAATATTTACTTGGAGGAATATCCTCTTTCAAATGACAATATGTAATTATATTAAATTCTTCAGAATGTTTTTTTTAAGTCGATAGCTATTTCGGCTGTAACATCGTTATAGTCTTGATAATAATAATACAATCGAAATAGCTATCGACTTTAAAAAAACAGCCTGTGGAATTTTAACATAATTTATATTTATTCACTTAAGGGGGGACATGCTCGTCGAAGGTCAAAATTGAGTTTTTATTGTATTTTCTAACGATGATCCTGGACACTCCTTAAACGTTGTATATAATCTAGTTATATAATTTTGAAGCCTTATTATCCTTTATAGTTATTTTAAACATTTGATGGCTGCATAAAGTATTTTTGTTACATAAAATAGTATTCTTTTAAACCTCTCGCTCTAATGTTTTAGAATATAGTCATATTTTGGTACATAACTGTGCAGTGGTGTTAAGATTTTTTACGTTTATTAATTTTTAAACGCATTTATGAAACCATTACTATAATTTATTATGAGATAATTTTTGTAAAATATTCACGATAAAAAATTATATTGATAATCTCTGTGATCCCAAATTTGACAAGAATTAGGCATTTTATTATTCAAAAAATCGGCAAGATTAACACATTTGAAGATGATTCTAAAGATACTTATTATAAGCTATGTTTTTGAACATTCAAGTGTGATAAACATCTTATGAATAATGATTGCTTTATAATAATTATTGACCTAAAAATAAGGTAGTGTTTTTTTGAAATACGCCATTTCTTTTGTCATTCCCCAGTAATTAAGCTACAACATACGGCCGTAGCCATAAATTGACAAACTATAATTGAAGTAGGGAGTAAAATGATATTGACGCGCGTGTTTGAACATGGTCAAAAACATAGCTTATATTGAGTATTTTTAGAATTTTCTTTAAATTTGTTAATCTTGCCTAATTTTTTGAATAATAAAATGCCTAATTCTTGTCAAATTTGGGATCACAGAGATTATCAATATAATTTTTTATCGTAAATATTGTACTAAAATTATCTCGTCATAAACTATACTAATGGTTTTATAAATGCGTTTAAAAATTAATAAATGTTAAAAATCTTAACACCACTGCACAGTTATGTACCGAAATATGACTATATTCTAAAACATTAGAGCGAGAGGTTTAAAAGAATACTATTTTATGTAATAAAAATACTTTATGCAGTCATAAAATGTATAAAATAAATATAAAGGACAATAAGGCTTCAAAATTATATATATAGATTATCTACAACGTTTAATATATGTCCAGGATCATGCTTTGAAAATAGAACAAAAGCTCCATTTTGACCTACGCTGAGCATGTCCCCCCTTAAGTATAGAGAAATAATTTATCTCTATACCTGTGATAATGGTGTAACAACTGAAATAACTATCGACGATAAAACATTTTTTTAAACTTTTATGTAAATAATGTAATGTTGTCGTATAATAACGTAACGCAGAATCATATCTGGGAAAGTATGTAGAAAAGATAAATAATTTGTAACAATACGAATTATGTTTTTTCTCACTTCCACTATGGCATTCTAATAAGAATTATGTATATTTGTCTCTCTCAAACTTGGTCGCCGATTTCGACATCCTAAGTCAGACATCTATCTTTTGATTTTGCATTACACTATTGGTGTTCGTACGACTTCAATTACATATTTTATTTCGCCAGGTATGCAACGGAGAGCGGGGAACAAACCGTGCTGGAATCTATGAAAGAGTACCTCCTGGGGACGATAAAGAAGACCTTCGAAGTCGGCACTCAGCAGGCTGAATGCCTTTACAGCGAACTACTTCAATGTACGAGGAGAAAGAATTTGGTAAGCTGTTTTCTGACATCTTTATTTTTCCTTTTGATCTTCTTTGTTTACCTTGTCCGGTTTTCCTGACGTCGGTGATCATATCTGAGAATGTTACGTTGTCATTTACCCGTTGTATTTATTATACTCTCTAAACCAGTTTCTCTGCACTACGTATTCTAGTTCAATCGTGTAAGTTTTCCTTGTACATTTATCTCAGTGCTCCTCAATCTTTCCTTCTAATAATTGCTGTTTTCTTGAAAATACTTTTTTTTTTTAATTTTACCAGTTTCAATAATTATTGTTCGACTTGATAAGTTTTGCAGTATTAAAAATTGACCACATCCTTTGATGTAAGTACCTATATATCTATGTATGTAAATTGTAATGGATTTAAGTTTTCTACTATGTATTCCATTTGAGTTTTCGCGAACCAGGTTTCGCCTTTCAGCATCTTCAGGCACTGTGTACACTCACCAAAAGCCAAATAAACACCGACAACGAATACTATTAACTCTGACTCAGTGTTGCCAACTTTTCAAAGTTGAATTATGGTACAGAGCCTCAAAAATTATAGTATTTGGGGAATAAATATAGTACGCGTTGTCATCTGTTGAAAATGTATAGGTTTTTTGTTTCTCAGAAGAAAAAAATAACGGAGAATTTGAAAAACTCCTAGACCCTTTTTTATTTAGGTACCTCTTCCGAACAAAAATGCTTTCCGAAGAATTCAAGAAATGTCATTTTAAACCAAAGTCAAGGGATTTTTTTACGTTTTTCGAACAATTTTTTTCCAAGTTCTCCAAATCTTCTTATATTGCAAAATTATAGTACTTTGCACCAATTAATCGAACGGAAATATCGAAATTTTAGTACTTTTTACATATTTTTTCCGATATTCAAAATTATAGTATTTTGGGCGTACTATAGGTACCTCTTTTATATTGTACATAGTACGCGGACCAAAATTATAGTACAAATACTATAATTATAGTACGGTTGGCAACACTGCTCTGACTTATATAACCAATCAACACATTAATGTAGGTAAAAACTCATTTTTTTTTCCGACCATGTCCGATCCTAATAGGATCATATGGGCCTCCACAGAGTAGAGGTTTGTATTAACAGAATTTGTTTTTTTTTTACGAGAAATGGATGTCAGCCACTTGCTCAACCTATTAGGTCCATACCCTGACTCACACAAATTGAAAAACAATAATATGTGTACTTGCCAGACCCAGGATTCGAACCTGGGTCCCACGGCGTGATAGTCCAACGCTTATGCGCGTGAAACTCATTTACCTACCTATCAAATCAAGGGTCACAATAAGAAATATAACAAACAAAATATGAATAGTCGAAGTGTTTGTAATATTTCCCCTATCTTATTAATAATAATACACTCGATAAGCGTATAATAAATCGTCAAAACCTAATAATAGATCATTAGTAATTATATACAACTTTTTAAAATTTTCTGTTGAATCATATAAACTTGACTTGACTAGCTTAAACGATCATAGAATACTGAAATGTCATATTGGCATTTCATTTTGATTTCCATAGTAACGCACGTAGGTATATATTAATAATTTAGTTGCTAGGATCATCCGCTTAGCAACCAATAATGGTTTTCGAAATAACTTTTCATACAAAACAGAATTAACTGAAAATGAATTCAATTCTACTTAAAGATGGCTAAAAGTATTAAAAAATGCATTGGCATCGTGTTCTGGTATATTCTAAAAGATTCAAATATCTAGCTAGTCGGGAAGTTAGTTAAAAATCGACTGCAAGATTCGTACCGGACAAAGAACCACCGGACAAATAAGAATACGAGCTAAGAAAAACGTTGCAAAATACTACACTCGAGAGGTGTAAAATCATCAATTCTAGGAACAATGGTAACGTTTTGGGAATTAAAGGAGTTACGAGTAACTAATGAGATATATCTATAACATCACGGACATCAGTATCTAAAAGTTAGGAGTTATACAATTAATATTCTTACATGATGCCTACCTTTTTTAATTTTTTTCATATTATTATTTTTTAAATATCACAAATCCACAAATAAACCCACCTAATATATATATTATTTATATACACACGTATTCATAATCTGTTTGGTATAATAAGGTTAAATATGTATGTATATGAACATATATTATTAAATAATAAAACACAACACTTTTATACTATAGACTGTGTGTGTACTGGATGATATTTGAATTTAAATTCTAATTAATTGAAATTTTGTAGTATATCATTTGAGTATTTTATTACGACGCAGGTTTTTTTCTTTCGGCATCTTCAAGCACAGTGCATACTTATCAATGTTAAATGCACACTGACATAGCAAATAAGTAGTCAATTCTCGTTTATATAACATAATAATCTGTTCACGATCGTTTATTGTATGAATTTGTTATATAAGCGAAAATTGACTATAAGTATTTTGTGTCAAAATCCATTTACTATTTGTGAGTTTTCATATTGCCTGATGGTGCCGAAAGCTGAAACCCAAGTCGCTAAACATTATTCAAATAGAATAGTACCAAGGTACCTATCTTAGAATAAAATACAGACACAATAAAAGAATTTCATTTACTACAGCTTGATACACAGGATTTTGTGATCAAAGATTAATATTATCACAGGATTGCATCCTCTACCTAAACCAAACCATAATAGTTTACGTACGCTATGAGCGGCGATCCGCTAAAAATAATCCACACCATTTTGATGACACTTACTTGTTTTCGTTGAATTAAGAATACATAATACATATGGTATTAGTAAGTTATTTTTTTAAATTCATTAAGCCCTGCCTAAACCAAACCACAATATGTAAAAAATATTCTCCTATCTATAAAATATCTAAAATTATGTATGATTATTATTTCCATGATTTTAGATATGTTTTACTATTATCTATTATGGCTTAGTTTACGCAGGGTTTAATTTAATTTTTAAAATTTACCAACACCATTTGCAATAGGTAGTCCTAGTTTAATGAAAACAAGAAAACAAATACGTATTACTGATAAAGTTTAGTATGCACTATTTATGTCGGATCTTAACAGCCTACCTCCTCGCTTAGCCACTGATATACGAATATAATTATTATCTATATATATCTACATAATATATTGTTTGTCTTGAAATTAATATCTGCGTTTATTTTACCTAGAATCCCTAACGACAAATACAAATCGATTTCAATATTCATTATACGTATTTTTCAATAATATATTATATATATGAAAATTTGATAGCTTATGTGTTTTCTCAAGATATATAACGTAGGTATACATACTATAGTATAAGATATGCCTACGGCAATCTCAAAAGCTGGATAATGGAGGAACACACACTGACACCCCGGATGCTTCGCTTATGCGATCTTCTGCCCTCGGGGACCAAATGGAAATAAACATTTGGAAATTGCTGACGTTCAAGACATCGGGAATATATATTCATACATACATAATATGTCATACCTTTATTTATATACTATATCTTCCTTAGAGAAATCTTTAGATATGTATTCTAGTTGTACATGTATTGTTTTGAATTCCTGATAGATATAGAACGACCTTGCTATATGTCAATATCGTCTGCGTACTGTGTAGGTAGGTACTTGGTAGTGTTAATGTAAAATATATATTAGTACTTTTTTGATTATTTATTTACTGAATTGCGCAATTGAGCTCGAGACGTTGAATATTAGGCAAACGATTACAAGGCATAGGCTTTGGGTTGCATAAGCAGGTACCACAGCAGGGTAACTGACAAGAGGCGACCTTTTAGGACGAATACACGCGGCTCTGAAAATTCCCTCAGACGGCATTGATTCCGAATGTATCCGAATAGAATCAAGCAAGAGCCATCATCACAGATGCTCATCAATTTTTAAGTGTGTCTTAGCTCTTTTGCAAGATGTTCACTTCTAGAGCAAAAATGGATCGCAAATTATGTAAGTAAGATAGTATTGTGTCATATTGTTTAATTTCGTGTGGTCACCAGAGTGACTATTATTTCCTGTGTATATTGCTCTATTTGAAGACGGAGCGTTAAAAATACTCTCTTTTATACTTTAGGGTCCTAATTAGGGATCCAAAACTATTTTCGATACCTATGAATCCCGGGATTGGTAAACATAATCCCGCAACTTTCGGGATTGATTTTTTGATAAATTTTTATGGAAAATAAAATAAAAACGAAAATATAACAGAAAAAATACTTTTAATGACAAATAACTACATTAGAAATAAACTGAGTTTGGATGAAGTTTAATTTATTACCCATGTGTAAGTTGCCAATTCATTTTATTTTTTTACATAAATTAATAAAAATGAGAAAGATTGGAAAAAAACAATGCTTCGCAATTTTAATAAAGTAATTCCTCCATGATCTCATACGTTTTACGACAGTTTCATAGTTTTCATTTCACATAATTAGATTTATGAAGTGGAAAGGCCATACACCATGTTACTAGTTCCTATCTCGCTAACCCACTCATTAAGTCTTTACTATCAGAAACAGAAATCTCATATAATATATTATGTAAACACTAAACACAATATTGATTTTACGAATTTTTATACTTAAATGCGCCTTACCCACGGTACCACGGTAGCCTCCCACGTACACAGGGCTCGAAATGGAACGGAACGCACCGGAGCGCCGTTCCGGCTCATGAAATTTGTAAAATTATCGCTCCGTCTCGTGGAAAAAATATGTTGACCGTCTGAGCTAGATAGGCCATAGAATAGAAAATCTGACACACTTATTTTATAAAATACAAATACGATTTGATGACTATGTAAATATCTTCAGAAAATTTGTCGAGCGCTCCGGTTCGTAAACTTTTCCATTTGCGCTGCACGTACACAATATTAACAGTAAATGTCTTAAATAGTATAAATTATACTAGATTTATTTTTGACCGATTTTATCAATGTTATTTGTATATACAAAAATTTAATATCAACAATGGAAAAAATGCCAATCCCGGGATTGGCAAATTGTAATCCCGAAATCCCGGTATCAAAATGTTGGCTCGGGATTGGATTCCCTAGTTCTAATAGTTGGGCATGGTGCCGGCCCCTGAGTCCTACCTATTAAGTCAAGGAGACCAATAAAAAAATATACTTAACAAACAAATTATGAACAGTTTGTAAAAACCCCCTACCTTATCAATAATAATGCACTCGATAAGCGTATATAAATCGTCAAAACCTAATAATATATCATTAGTAAAAAATACTACACTCAAGAGGAGCAAATGGGAGCTGGGAATAATGGTAACGTATTGTGAACTAATGGTGTTAGCTAAAAAGGTCGCAGAAAACGACTCAACTGGAATAGTACAAAACTTAAATACATTAGAATTTAAATTCAAATACCTTCAGTTGACAGTACTAATATCTACTTATTACATCAACTCAAATGTAAATATTGTACTTCATAATTCTGATGAAGTGATGAACATCACCTCGGAGCAAAACACGTGCCGTAAAGAAATCTTTATAAAATGTGGTGAACACCAGGTTTAGTGACCAACTCACTTCACAAAATATGTACCTATAAGGGTTAAATAAAATTCGTTACCTCGCTAATGTTATTAGAACAACCTTGCATTATTTTTGAATTATTATAAATGTTATGCCCGTTTTTTAATTGAATATTCTTAGTAGTAAACGTAATTCATAGGAATTAAATTTTTACATTTTATAGTAATATTATTAAATATTTTTCGGAGCTTTGTCTTCAAATTTTCGAGCTATGTAAATAATTTATATCTGAAGCTGAAAAAGGGATTCTACGAAAAATGTGTAGTCGTAAATACAAAATATTATTAGGTAGGCACTTATGTAAATATTTAAATAAGTATTTTTAAACTTCTCTGTTTGAAACCTAAAAAAATATATTAGTTTTAATGAAAATAATTCGAAAAACAATACACTGTAATACTTAATTAAATTACTCCATTTATCATTAAAAAATATATACTTAGACATAAACAATATTGTTCTTATTCATCGAATAAGACACAAGATTTGAGAATGTAACATTCTGTAGGAGTCATTACCCTACCATCTGCACGAGTCAATTTATAATTACAAGTACCTTGTAACATAATATGGTGAAATAGTAGAACAAGCGATTTATGTGAATCAATCAATTTTTAACAGAAAGCTAATTTAGCAAAATAATTATATTAATCAATTATTTATAAATTACAAAACAACATTATAGGCATAAAATTGTTTATATGAAAATCAATCGTGCCTAATAATTAAAACTGCTTAATTGTCTAAAATTAAAATCGTTTATTTATAATTTACAAACAAGCTATGCATTGCACAACAAAGCATGATTATCAAAATATCCAAATAATGATCAGCATTTTCTATTGTATCGAATCTGTATAAAACACTAAATTACATGAAATCAATAGTCAGCCAGTTATCAAAGACTTAACCGTAAGGTTATCGTTCCACTTCGCCCGATCGACTAAGCAATTTCTCATAACGCATAAACTGCTTTCGTTCTACTAAATTATAATCGGTAAACTTATCTGTAATAATTAAATTAATATTTATTTGGAAGGAGATAATAAAACCAGGGTTCATTTCATTCACGCATCAATCTTCTTATTATTGGAGTCAAACAAACCTACCCTGCCTGTTCCTTATTCCATCTCACTTCTGATATTGGTGACCCTCGACACACCCATAAGTGGTGTAAAAATTAAATTCATTCAATTCAACTCATTTAATTTTGCAGACTCCGTTTTATAATTTTTATCATGTTCACGCTGCGTTTTCTGGGGATTGCGAGTCGATCGGGCCGCGCTGTTCGTGCTGTTTACCGCGTTTAACTATAACGCCATCTCCGCGCTCAGCCAACGCGTTCAACTATAACGCAGTTCTGCAAACCTTTGACACGACAATGGCCATCATCATCATCAGATCAGCCTCAGCCGAACTCACCATGGAAGAAGACGCATCATCTGGACACATACAGACAACTACAACACACCAGGATCTACTACAGTGCACGCTAATGGCACTACCAATTCCTTGGTTCGATGACAGCTTCCACGATTTCGACAATCCGTCTTCGCCATCAGAGGCCAGCCACAATAATCCAATCAGATTCTGCCCACTTCAGAGTCCTAACACGTCGAACGAGACACCGGACCACGCAGACCACCAAGCCACCAAGGATTCTCATCCTTGCACTCATCAGCCACATTCATCCAACCGCCAGCGCAGCCAAATCACCGGAGCACCGTGGACCTCGCAGCAAATCAGGAGGAGGCAGTTCCGGTGCAGCCAGCAGCTGACCAGCGCATCACCAGCGGCACGACGGACGGCGCAGAGCAACCCGCTTTGGCCATCATCATCCGCCAGCTGCACGCACATGACATGTTAACTCCGCTCAGGCAAGCTCAAGGTTTTCCTACACACATTCATATATAGGTACACACCACGAAATTAGCATTTCTAGTTACACTTAGAAGCAGCAACCCTTGACTTCTGTCACCAAGACATTTTTACTTGAAGGATCTATTCTTAACACTAGATAGATTCCTGACTATTGGTAATTGTTTAAGGCACCTTTGATACTCCAACTTTAGACTTCACAAAACTCAACCAACCATTTTTCAACCCTTCGTAGTTTCAATAACGCACTTTTGAACTACCCACTGTGCCTGTTACGTACATACATACTATATGTACTAACAGGGCAGCTTCTAAGCTCGTCCGAAGGTACACGCGAAATGCCCTCGACAGCTTATATCTCTCTTAGCCCTGTGGACCCACTCACAAGCTAAGCTACCATTTCCACACTTCTGCACACATTGCAAGTCGGAAACGCCAGAAGAATTCATCTTACGAGCAGCCGAATGACATATTCCCTCGTACTTAATGTTTTCTGTTGGCCAGCAAACAAAATACCTTGGTTGAACTTACAAGCCTAACTACATTGGACACTCTATCAAATAATTCAAGTCACAACCCCAGCTTCTGCATTATAACTTAATGCTATTTTCATACTACCTACGTTAGGTCAATGACTTTTACAACTCTCAATAAAAGTAAATACATCACTATCACAAACATCAAGGGAAATCTAAGCGAGCCAGATGAGTTACAATTTCAAAACATGAAAACGAAGCAATTCGACACCTGCAAACAAATACAGTGTTATGAAACAACCGAATTAAACCAGTGCGAGTATCATGTTTCACAACAGTCAAACCTGACCTACATCAAGCATCTCAAATGACAAATATTATTTTCAAAATTATGATTGTTAGCACAATTTAACACACAGGCAATGTTAATGTGCTAAACAATGAACAAGAGACGCACTCTCAGCAAAATACTACTCTGCATTTGTCAGTACAGTCTGATCCACGAAACGCGAGCGCTGTACCGAATAAAGACAACACACGACCAGATCTTCACATCAACCCATCACCAGCAGCCAGTCAACACCCACTTCAACATCTTCCTGTATCGCAATCCTCCACTCGGATTACTGGAAGGGGGGTCCTGTAGGGGTCATTACCCTACCATCTGCACGAGTCAATTTATAATTACAAGTACCTTGTAACATAATATGGTGAAATAGTAGAACAAGCGATTTATGTGAATCAATCAATTTTTAACAGAAAGCTAATTTAGCAAAATAATTATATTAATCAATTATTTATAAATTACAAAACAACATTATAGGCATAAAATTGTTTATATGAAAATCAATCGTGCCTAATAATTAAAACTGCTTAATTGTCTAAAATTAAAATCGTTTATTTATAATTTACAAACAAGCTATGCATTGCACAACAAAGCATGATTATCAAAATATCCAAATAATGATCAGCATTTTCTATTGTATCGAATCTGTATAAAACACTCAATTACATGAAATCAATAGTCAGTCAGTTATCAAAGACTTAACCGTAAGGTTATCGTTCCACTTCGCCCGATCGACTTAGCAATTTCTCATAACGCATAAACTGCTTTCGTTCTACTAAATTATAATCGGTAAACTTATCTGTAATAATTAAATTAATATTTATTTGGAAGGAGATAATAAAACCAGAGTTCATTTCATTCACGCATCAATCTTCTTATTATTGGAGTCAAACAAACCTACCCTGCCTGTTCCTTATTCCATCTCACTTCCGATAATTCTATAGAATATTAAATTTACATAATCCGTAACTGATCCGCGATGTCGGTTAGTAATTAAGGAATTAATTATTGATAGTTACCTTATTTTAATATAGATACAAAAACCTATAGCCAATATTATAACGCAATTCGATAAGCATTTTATGTAACAACTACTAATTCAAATCGCCGTAATTTAGTAAGATTCCCGTAGCTTAATTGGAAAATCATACTGGCGCGAATCCAGCAGATACAGGTTCAAGTCCCGTCGGATGTTGTATTTCTTTCTACAAAACTATTTTTTTCTAGTGTGTTTTATATGCATGAGATGTTTTTAAATTATGTATGTTCAATACATTTTGATATTATAATAATATAAACAAAAACTAAGTACCAATATTTTATGGCGATAATGGCGAAGTAATTTTATGGTGATTGTTCGGAGGGGTAGGGTGGACTTGGAAAATCCGGGCACTAATCTTGTTGATTTGAGCATAGGAAATCCCGTACTTTTAGCTCTTAGCTTACTCGCGCGCATAGGTTTACTTGTTAAATGTTTGTAATTATTGATCTGGGTACACCCACGATGGCCGTGCGGCTTAAGCGTTGGCCTACTGCGTCGTGGGTCCCAGGCTCGGATCCTGTGCCTGGCAAGTACACATATTGTTTTTCAATATGTGTAGGAGTCAGAATATTGACCTAATAATAGGTTGAGCAAGTGGCTGACATCCATTTCTCGTAAAAACAAAATCTGCCAATAAAAACCTCCACTCTGTGGAGGTCCATATGATCATATTAGGATCGGACATGGTCGGAGAGTTGAATTATTAATGTATATCTATCTAGTGATTGTTTTGCTTCGACTTGTACACTAATGTCATTGATTAGTGTTACAAATAATATATATATATTTATTTATTTATTTAAGAATACAAAACATTGTGGACATAACACATCTAAATTCAAGACGTACACAACATAAGCTTTACATTATAACAAATATTACAATATAGAATATTATAATAATAATAACAGAAATACAAATTAAATCAAAACATACTTAAGTACAATTTAATACAGAAAAATAAAAATTTTACACAGAAAAATAAAGTTTCAAAAACAAAATGCAAATAACATCACTGAAAATATCTATGTCTTTAGGGAGCGCATTTACTATTCTTGCACCCCTCGCTAATGGTGCCTGATGGGCTTGACACGAGGAAATGGTTCCGATCCAGAATAAATCATGGCTGCGACCACGTAGGTAATTGGCAGGCGCATGTAAATTCAATTTTATTAGGACACCAGGATTGGAAACCATCCCTCGCGCTAACAATCAAAAGTGTTTCAAGATAAGAAGAGGCCGATGAGATTCAAGAGAGTGAAAAGTAAGCATGCCTTGTAGAAAGGCAGTCGGAAAATAATCGTTTGACGAATTATTGAAAGGAAAATAGTTAAATGTCTTAAAATAAAGACATCGAAGAAATTTCTTCTGGACGCGTTCTAAAATAAGCTTATAGGAAACCTCGTAAGGACACCAGGTAATCGACCCATATTCAAGAATGCTACGCACTAATGAGACGTAGAGTGTACGTAATACATCTGGATTCTTGAATGGTTTGGATTGTCGCATGATGAATCCTAGAAGCTTACTCGCACGTAGAGCCGTAGAAGTTATATGCGAGTGAAAAGATAATGAAGAATCAAAAATTATCCCAAGATCTTTCGCCTCAGATTGACGCTTTAATGATCTTTTTGACATAATATAATTATATTTAATCGGGGTTCTCGACCTAGAAAAAGTAATACAAAAACATTTGTCGGTATTAAATTCTAATTTATTCTTTATTGACCAACAGTAATATGCAACAGTCCAACTCATTGCGAATTGGTGCATATGATTTCAAATCGTCTGCAAAAAGTAAAAATTCTACTCCATCCATGGCTTTCACTATATCATTGATAAATATGAGGAACATAATTGGTCCAAGATTTGATCCTTGGGGATATATAATATGTGTGTTTATATAATTTCTTTATATTATATATTTCTATCGTCAAGTAGTTATTATCTTTTATCAGTTAAAGGGACGTTCTACAGAATTGGCATTGAGAATTGAAAATATGATTTTTTAACATGTGGTCCATAATATCTGGTCTACTAGTTAATATTAAAAGGTCGTGTCAAAGTTGTTTGTGTCAATAAATTTGCTCTATGACTCGATCCGACTCATATTTCATCAGGGCTGTCGAAGACATAAATCATAAATATTTATAATTTAAAATTTTTGTATTTTATGTTTGCGTATCACGCATTGTCGGCCATATTTGCCGGCCTTTCTGATTGCCGTGATTTGTACACATCTTCCTTCCTGTATTTTTTTATTCGTAGAAACAAACAGTATTTTTTATTAGTTATATGAAGTTGGCCTTGAATCTGTAATAAAATAATACACAATTAAAAAAATTTTGAAATAGAAAAAAACACATTTCCAAGCTTTCAGCCGTGCTCACTCATGAATGTCATTCGTCATTTAGATAAGTATATACACATTTTGATGGTGCAAAGTGCGAATGTAATGTTTTCAAATAATTGATATCGATTAATTATTATTCCATTGTATTATTTTCTCGAAATCATAAACATACTATAATAGTATTTGAGTATCAACTTATGTTCAATTTGAATTGGGTTATAATAATAAAATACCCGTATATATATCAATAGTATGTTTGCTACAAAATCCACCCAAGTTATCAGTACGTACTTGCACAGGTTTGATTAAAAACTATGATGAAATTAACATTTTAAAAATATTATATTACATAATATTATTTGACAGCCCTGTTTTATGATCGGCGTACATCTTGCAGGTGTTTATAAAATAATAATAATGTTCAGCGGCAGACAATATCAATAATAATAATA
The DNA here is from genome assembly GCF_057557595.1 of Rhyacophila brunnea. NCBI lineage: Eukaryota > Metazoa > Arthropoda > Insecta > Trichoptera > Rhyacophilidae > Rhyacophila > Rhyacophila brunnea. Next base: position 6,708,155 of record NW_028232816.1, on the reverse strand, counting down.
ATGTTTCTTGAAATAAAATCTCCGATGATTAGTGATTTTTGCGAAAAGATCGATTTAAATTAACGTACTTAAGACGCCGAGGTCCTTTTTATACTAAATTATATTTGAATGTCGAGCTCTTCAGCGGCCCCTTAAGCTAATGGACAAATGGAAAGTAATGTACTTCTTTTGGTTTTACATATATTTTATGTTTCTTCGTATTATAATTATTCTTATAAATGTATTTTTTACGAAATTTACCTAACGCCAGTTCTATAACGAATACACCAATTGAAATCGCGATCATTATTGCCCACAATTTAAAAACAAACGACAAATTCGCATTGGTCAGTGGAGGATTTAGTAGCACTGGTTCAGATGACAATTTTCTCCTGCGAATCCTACGGATGTTCATCGAATGCTCGGCAGCACCGGTCCAATGCACCAAGAGTCCTGCCTCGTGAAGCGCATCCTGGACATGCTCAAACGCCTTGGCCAACGGTGACCCAAGTGGAACTACTTGCGCGGCGTACATCCAATTAACTGTCTCGTCAACCTCGTGCAGCAGGTGTCCTCCATCAGCTGAATAATACTGCTCGATGTATGACTTAGCCACAAAATCTGGACATATCATTGCTGAATTCCTGGCGTATGCGACCCACGGTAGTACATTGTCAGGATTAAAGAAAATATATTGGCTGGCATTTAATCTGACCCTTACATCCTTTTCTGGAGCAGCTACGCCAAAACTTCCTCGAATCATATCGTATTGACTTGATAAAGGACTACCGATTGGCAAATCAGATTCGTCCAATTGCTCGAAAGTATCAATTTCTACTCTTGCATCCATTCTGAGTGATATTAAAATCGTCGCAACGAATATATTAGTCACAGTAAAAGCCCAATATGCAAAACCGGTATATAAAATTCTTTCCCAGTTTGAAACAGGTAACTTGAATGAAGCGTTGTGTATAATACCAACACATTTCAAAACAACATCTGAAAATACATCTATTAACAGTCCAAATGAACAAGGAGTATATTTATTTTGTTTCTTTTGGATTCCTACTAAAGTCCAAAATACTATTGCAATGCCCATCACGACAAATGTTGCTACCATTGCCGTCTTGCTTAAAACTCCTACGACCATGCCGATAGGTGTAACTTTTGGAAGAGCTTTAGGGACAATAACAACCAATCTTGCTTGCTCCATCGATTTTAGAAAGATTGATTTATTGTAAGTATTTTCAAGGACTGTCCTGTAGTTTCCGCTGAGATCAGCAAGACCTTCTTCCATGTCTTTCATCGCGCCACTTTGCGTTCCGTTCTGAGTCTCTCCTCCATAAGGTACTCCGTCTCTTGGTAGGCTGTATACTGGATGAAAATTCATGAGATTCGCATACTCCGCGACGATCTCTCCTTCCTTTCCTTCGAACCTTATTAATCTCCCTTCGTTATCCACAACTGGTTCAGATAATCCAGTAAAGTTGTGCATTATTATTCTCAGTGGATATTTATTAAGATTGTATGCTCTCTTAAAGATACTATTTCGAATTTTTGTTAAATTTCGTATATCTTCGTCTTCGTTAATGTCGTACTGCCAGTAATTTTCTGGTGTTATAGTATTCTTGCCTGTTTGAAATGGATTGAATAATACTAAGGACATCAATTTGTATTCAACCTTTTTAGCGTTGGCTACAATGATGTACAAGATAAGAAACTTTTTGTAGGCGTCACTCAGGAAAAGCTGTATTTCTTCCGCCGTCGCTTCGATTGTTAACACCATGAAGAAATGGTTTCCGTTCTTATTTTCAGGTTTTCTTCGTCGTTCTCTGAGTATAGCCGAGACTTCGGTCAGGTTTCTTCCGTGGATGATGAAATCTCTCGCACCTTTGGAAAAGTTTCCCCATTTAGATTTCACATTAGTTGTGTTCTTGGACCTAAAATAAAATATACATTTTAAAATTGGTAAAAAGGCTCTTTATCAAATAGCATCTACTAGCCTATTCCATCGTCATATAGCATATATACAGTCATATATCAAATAGCATTATCACCAACATAGAATATATTTGCCTACACAATCTCTCTCTCTCTCTCTGTCTGCCAGAGATTTGCACAGCTAAAATTAAGCCGTGTTCTACACATGTAAATTTTCATATGAAAGATTTAGCGTCTTTGTTGCACGATCGCATAAATATAACATCCGCAATGCATGCCTGTCATGCGCACTGCAATTAATCGCTTAGTCACTTATCTACATTTTGCTCATACGCTTCAATTAAAATATATCTTTAGACAATACCAATGAAACTCACGTAAAAAACACCGGCTTTATCGAAATTGACACGTACCTCTACATATTGGTGTTCAAGTCAATGAATATTTTAATCCTATATTATGCCTTAATTGTGATATAAAAAATAGTGTAATTGAGCGCATCGACAAGAATGTTGACAGGTGGCACTGCCGCATAGAAATTATTTTTAGTAATAACATAATGTAATAATTTGGTTTGTATTCCGCCGCGGATGAAAAACATTGTTTACGCACATATCATATTGTCCTTGGTCTGGACTAGCTTTCAACTAATTATATTGGAGTAAAGTAATGCTCTCTCACGAGATATAAATGTTCTTCAGTTTTAGTGAAAATCCATTATTTTTAACGTACGTGATGGGAAACACTGCACGCCACTGAGTTATCACGTACACGTATTTTCATTGCACCACCGGATTTAGCTACATCCAGTGGTAAACCATGGTCGCAATAATATCACCATTATGACGATTCACTGGCAATATGTACGCGCTGATGTCCTTCCTACATAAACTTTCGTTCACTATAAATCACTTAGTTCAGGGGTCGGAGAACGAGGGTAAATGATCCCAAATTGGGTAACAGTGAAAGTTCATGGAAATTCCAAAGTTTCAAATAAAAATCTGTACTATATAATCGTAAGTAATATTTTAAATGTCAGACGTATATATAAGGGCACCCCGACAAAACTGCCCTGATATTGCTGCTCAGACATTACTTCCCAGATATTGCCGCCAAACCAAATGCGCCCATACCAGTGCTCGTCAATACAGCCCGGACAAATCCGCCTCGACAAAACCGCTCGCAAAAATACAAAAATATATAAAACAAGTGGGTTTTTGGTTTTTCGATAGAAATTTACATACTTGCGATAATTAGTGTAATTTGAGATTTAATCCGTTGCAGCTGTTAGTAGAGTAATAACATAAAATCATCAGCTTTTAAGGGCCAACATGCTCAGCGTAGGTCAAAAAATGGAGCTTTTATGGTATTTTCAGAGCATAACCCTGGACATTCCTTAAACGTTGGTAAGTTGGTGATAAACATCCTACGAATAATGATTGCTTTATAATAATTATTGACATAAGAATAAGGTAGTAGTTTTTTGAAATACGCCATTTCTATTGGCATTTCCCAGTGGCTAAGCTACAATATACGGCCGTAGCCATAAATTGACGAACGACAAATGAAGTAGGGACTAAGATCATGGTAACGCGCGTGTTTGAACATGTACCTAACTGAAAAAAAATATTTTTCATAGCAATCATTATTCGTAGGATATTTATCACATTTGAATGGTCAAAGACATCGCTTATAACCAGTATCTTTAGAATTATCTTCAAATGTTTTAATCGTGCCCATTTCTTGAATAATAAAATACCTAATTCTTGTCAAATTTGGGATCACAAAGATTATAAAATATATTTTTTTATCGTAAATATGTCACTATATAATGTTACATTAATTTTTTAAATGGTTTTATAAATGCGTTTAATAATTAAAAAATCTAAAAAATCTTAACACGACTGCACATGGATGTACTGAAATATCACTATATTCTAAAACATTAGAGCGAGAGGTTTAAAAGAATACTGTTTTATATAATAAAAATACTTTATGCAGTCATCAAATGTTAAAAATAAATATAAAGGATAATAAGGCTTCAAAATTATATAAATAGATTATCTATAACGTTTAAGGAATGTCCAGGGTTATGCTCTGAAAATACCATAAAAGCTCCATTTTGACCTACGCTAAGCATGTGGGCCGTTAACACTTAGTTGATGCCTTTGTATGGTAGTATTTCTAATTTAGAATATTTAAGAAGGTTAGCACACACTATAGAGATTTAATTTTAAATAATTTGTATACTTTTTAAATATCTTTATTCGTAAGTTTTTTTTAATTTGTGTACTAAAATATAATATTATATAACAATAAAAATTATTCATTTCTAAATTGTTTTGGCCGCAATGTCTGGGCGGTTTTGTCGGGACCCCATAATATATAAGCGATTAAGATGTTGCTTCCTTTTGCAATAATCTACCTTCGATAAACAAATATTATCTACATTTTATCAAATTAAAAATAATATTCAGAAAACACATGGACTCCGAGGAGTCCGAAGACAGCTTCAAACTAATTCTGACATTACAAAAAATCAAAGCCATTTTTTAAACATCTGCAAGTAATGGAAGTGGATATGTCTTAAGTTTTTTAATCCATTTTATTAATTTTGTATATTGTGTGCTATTCTTATTACAGAATTTTTAGGTACTTCTAGTAATTCTTGACAAAGCGAAAAATTTGTTCGTCGTTTCAAGGATTTCTTCTTGTTTAGTTTGGGCAGAGAGATATAACGTTTAATTCAAATATTTTTTGGTTAAACCCCATAAAAGTTTCCAGACTACTGACTTTGTTAGGTATTATACCTACTACCTACTAAGGTTTTCGAATCAATTTAAAGGAACATTTTTAAATTAAGAATAATAATGAATTTTGAATAAAGAACAACATCAACTGGAAACTATTAAAGTTTTTTGTATGTTTTATTTTTATATACGGATATTAATATATAAAGCAGTGGTGTTCAAACTTTTTCGTTTCACAGTGCCCTAAATAGTATTATTAAGATTTTTTTTTCTCTAGTGATGATTCCTTTTTTTAGTTTTGTAAAATAAAACAATTGGGATTCTTTCAGAATCGCATGTGAAAATGTGAGATCGTAGTGAATATTACTATTTTTAAATTTAATAACGTAAAAGAATTGCGTCGTTTTTTTTATTTACCCTTTTTGGTTGAGTCCACTTGTTGGATATTGTCTATTTCTCTCTAGTCTTTAACCTCCCCCGTACCAAGGGCACATTGTGGAAAATAGAAACTTTCTAATTTTATTTTATAAGTGTTTTATTTAATAAATGGGTATATAAAACTATTAAGGGAGCCCCTGGATTGTAATAATTGCTAGATCATCTGCAAATAGTAAATTACTAGCTTCCTCGGATATCGACCGGCAATTTGTATTTATATATTATTTAATAGCATCGAGGGTAACACGCTCCCTGTGGTAAGCCGTGTTTATGTAGCCTTCATCAACTTGTTATTGTTAGATTATTAGATTTTCTTCAATACAACGAACATATGTTTGACTACCTATATTTTATATGGGTTTAAAAATTTTAAATGTGTTTAAGTAACTTGAAATCGTTTTTATTTATATCAAATCGAATTTCAATATGGCGGCTATATCGAAATTAGCGAAATTAGTGCCTCTAGTAGGCGTAGCATTCACCTAAATCACGTATTGATATGATCTCTAACAACCAGCCCTCTTTAATATAATCAATTTTAATTTTGTTTCTGTAATAATTGTATTTCCAGACCCAGGATTTGAACCTGGAACCCACGGCGCTATAGGCCGACGCTTAAGCCTCGCATATTGTTATTCAATTTGTGTTAAGTCAGAGTATGGACCTAATAGGATGTCAGTCACTTATATCCATTTCTCGTAAAAACAAATTCTGTTGTCTATGGATGACCTGTCATTGTCTATAGAGTGCTCATACTGACGCGTCTGTTGTGTTCACTTGTCGGAGTATTCTTAGTTTCAGATTTCTTTCAGATTATTTTAACGTATCTTGGAGACCTTGGAGTTCATCTGATTTAGTGGTTATGTGTTATTAATAATTGGAAGTGTCGATCAAAGTTAGTAAACTACTTTTGTGTATAATAATATCATAATACACTAGGACATTTGTCAATGTGACAGTCGATTCTAAACGACAATAACTAATAACCTATTTACACTCTTCAGTCATTATAGAATACCAAACTCTTGCTTTGCTTGCTTGCTAAATGGTATGGCAGTGGACCAAGGAATGGGACGACTGGCCTCCGGACAATTGGACGCCGCACTATCGTAGACACGTGTAGACGAGGTATTTTAATCAGTTTCTGTCTACTACTTAGTAGTTTTAATTCATTTTACTCTTAACATAATGTGTTCTTTATCGCGGATCGAGAATTACCATGCCTAAGGCTTTAAGTATATAAAATAAAAAACTCTTTTTTCGTTGGAACTTAAACATATTCACGATTAAATCATTGTTTACGTCTGCATATTTACATTCTTTCCAAATATTAAATCATAATATAATCATTGAAATATAAATAATAATATTGAATATTTTTTTTAAAGTACCTATAAGTACCTAACGTCTATTTATTTTCGAATTCCGTGGCGTCCAGTTGTCCGGTGTCAAATCGTCCTAGACCCGTGGACCACTCGTTGCTTGTGCAAAAAGTCATGTTCAGGCTTTATTAATCTAAAGATGGCGGTGTTTTAACCCATCGCCGTATAGATTGTAGTAATACGTTTACGCATTTACGCTAGCCGTTGCGAAATAACCTCAGCGGTGAGCCGATTACTTTAACTAAATTTATCTTGTTAACTCAATTTAGGATACTACTCCAAAGAGTATACTCACAGAGAAAAAAGTTACCAAACCAATAATATATTATGTCATAAACTATTATTTAAACAGGTTTTTGAACTGTGATCATGAACGGCGACATTTCTGTTGCCAACTTCCGACAAATCAGCGGAAATAAAATGGTAACAATTTCGGTGTTATTACAAGATTTAATGGACAAGTCGAGCAGTGTTGCCGATGTCAATTTCTTTGTTTTACACTTAGTATCGTCACTAATAAATAACAAAGCTATTTATAATAATATGTAGTATCTCTATAAAATAAAATAGGTTCATATATATTTGAAACCCCCTGACATCTCAACCCATTCACGTAGGCGACGTAGCGTTCTGCATTCGCTCTGTACGTTTTTGGGTCGCACACTGGTACTAGTTGCAGTTTTAGCGGACACTTTTTTTCATTTTTTTGTCATACCACCGTGACGTGAGATTCATTTCAGTGACCCAGTAGAACTGCGCATTTTGGCTGTGGACCAAAATCGATTCCGGAATGTTGGCAATCGTTTTAAAGGTTGTTAATTATTTTAATTAGGGTGAAATGTAATGACTTGTAGTTTATAATTATTATTGTTCAGTTTCAGTTTTGCATTTGTGTTAGAGTAGGTAAATCATAATAATGTCTGCAACCCGATAACAGTTATCATTTATCTTTGAAGTAATTATATGAATTAACTTTAATGTTCTCTTCAATATACTTGAATGGAATGGAAGGATGGGACATTAACTGTGGTGATTGGTTTGTGTAAATACAGACACAACATACCCTCAGGCAGGGGCGGCTCTACATTAGGGGTTCGTAGGGACCATTCCCACATATATATTATCGTGTTAAAACTACACTATGATATTTTTATTATTGCACATAATATTAATTTCATGATTAAATTAAATACTTAAACAAACAAACAAATAAAATATATTATTAAAAACGCATCATAGCGCGGAGACACATTAAGAAAACTAGTAAGTGTCAATTTGTTGATTACCGTTATTACTATGTCCTATTTCATTACCGCAGTACAAAACTCGCTCAACAAAGGATTCAAATGCATTGACGTTAGTATACGCATACTGGGGATGGATTAAAATAACCCCGAGGTACGGTAATTACATTGTCGAATTAATTTTACATTTCAGAATAGTGATATTTATTCTGAAAAGGGTCGGGTAAAAATTTTTAGTCGATTATCGTTTTTAAGTACTTTCATGTGGAGATAAAAATTCGCCGTTTTTACACAACCAAGCTAGTGGGGTACATATTGTATTTTCATTAAAATCTCGATTTCGCCAAAATGGTTGATTCGCCTTTTTTACAAAACAACGACGATATGGCCATATGTTAAAGACCGTCCAACCTCTTTGGGTCGTATCCTAGTACTGACATAGAATTCCTGTCTAAATAAAACACGGTTCTTATCGGTTTACAGGAAGCCATGGGGCAAATATTTTTTTTGAAAATAGCCGATATATTGGATTATTTGTTGGGTTAGTGTTACCACCTGCAGGTAGGCGGGCGTCTACCCATAGTAAATAAATTAGTAATAAGCCGACATATAAACCTGATCTCTAACTATACTATACATTTTTACCCATTAATAAAAATCATATTAATGTAAGTAGCTTAGTATATAAAGTTAAAGATAAAGTATCTAGGTATATTAATTTAATAATTAATGGCTAAACCCCACCACCTAAAAATTAGTAGAGCCGCCACTGCCCTCAGGTTATGACAGTGGATAGAGTTTGTGGTATAGGTATATATAAACATTACCTAGAAGTGGCAAAGACCATTAGAGAGAAATATATTTTGAGTTTCAAATTGCATTTATATCTACTGAGTGCTAATTAACAAAAAGGATCATGCCATCATAAGATTAGGGTTTTTCGAGATTTGGCTGTATCGGTGTAGGTACGGTGAAAAATTCCTGGACCGGTTACTAATAGAGTTGGGTTTCGGGAATTCTCGAGAAATGTTCGAGATTTTCCATCCCGAATCTCGGGAATTCCCGAATCTCGAGCATCTTTTCTCGAAATTCGGGATTTCTTTATTATCAAAATATTAATTCAAAAAACGATTTTTCTTTATGAAAAAGGTGGACAGACAACACAAAACGTTCAAAGACTGATCAGGGGATTTAACACAATTAAGCCAATGTCGACTCAAAATGAGCGCAATTTTTTAACACCAGAAAATTTTGTGTCCCAAAAGCGTACGCGATTGTCAGACGCAGCGATTGACAGACTGCTTTTTTTCGAAATTCTATTTTAATAAGTAATGTTTTGAATTATTTTTGTTTTCCTACTTCTATTTTGCTTGTCTTCTTACATAAATTAAAAAATCAATTTTTTTCTGTTTTACTTTGATTTTAGGTTTTTTTAAATTTCCCTATATCTCGAGAATTCTCGAAGATTCTTTTCTGGAATTCCCGAATCTCGAGATTGAAATTTTCTCCGGAAATACCCAACTCCTACCAATGAGAAGGATTTAAGGCAAGCCAAAAAAATAACATTTTTTTTACAATTGCCATAAAATGCTGTAAAGCTTGCCTACTTCAGTCGCATTGAGAAATATAATTTACTTCAGCTCATAATGCAGGGAAGATAGAGGGCGATAGACGCATAGGCAAATAGAAATTCTCTTGGCAACGCAACGTCCCAGACGTTATCTGGTTTATACTATTCAGTGGCGAAGGGCGGAGGTATGCTGTGGCTTTGTCAGTCATAGTATGATACATGATGGTATTTGAAATTAAAATCCAATTAAACCCTGCCTAAAACAAGCCATAATAGATAATAGTCAAAAGGTATATCTATAAACATCTAAAATTACTAAATTAAATCATACCTAATTTTAGATATTTTATAGATATAATAATATGTTTTATGTATTATAGTTTGGTTAGGGCAGGGCTTAATGAATTTTAAAATACTAACCAACACCAGCTGCAATAATATTATATATTCTAAATTCAACGAAAACTAATACATGTGACTGAAAAGGTGAAGCACTACCTTTGTTGGATCGCACATAGAAAACCAGTGAATTATTATGGTTTGGATTAGGTAGGGTTAAATTGAATTTAAAAAATAACCAGCATCATCTGCAATTTATTTTCTTAGTTCAATGAAAAGAAAGAAACGTATGACTGACAAAGTTAAGCTTGTACTATTTATGTCGGACCTTAACAGCCTATCTCCACCCATCGATATATATCTTAAATTAATCATATATAAAAAAAATTGCCACTCGTTCGATGGCCGTAATAGCACAATCGGCAGCGTGCGCTCTTGTTATCAAATGGTCTATAAAGCAATTCCGCCCGCTGCATTTGCTTTTTATTTCGTTTGTTTTGTGTTACGGGTTTTTCTAATCGATCCCCGGGATTCACTCATACGGAAATTTTCGTGTATCGCGCTTTAAAAAGTTTCACATAAAAATAATAATGTTAAGAATCCTCTTCAAAAATCCACACCGGACTGTAAAGCGACTAACGTTGGTAAACTCATTGCGAAGTCGGAAAATTTGTGTTGGTAGATGAAAATTCCGCGGGAGCTTTTCTCTCCGAACTATAATAATTCACGCGTTTCTCTAGTTTCGCTTCCTACCTTTTCTGTCCATTTTCTCGACTCGGTGAATTATTGCCCGTAAAAGCGGGGTGAAGGAAATTTCGATGGGTTATTATTTTAACCTCGTGCCTTTCAAGGATTCTAGGCGGAATAATAAATGACTGGCTTGAGTAAATCCCTCCATTATAAATAGTTATCGTCCTTTTTGTAGGTTATGATTACTAATTGACATTTACACTGGCGTTTCAAAAGTTTAATATGATTTTAAGCACGACTCACTGTTTGCATTCAATTGAATTATTGAATCGTGAGTAAATCCGTAATTCTTATCAACGAAAATGTGTGAATGGAAGTCTGCACGAAATCATATCATCTACTCCACTGAGCGGAAAGGTTGTTAGTGACAATTTACAACCGTAGAGAAATGTTTAGAAAAAACGTATTTTATGGTTTCGTTATATATTTTCCACTGAAAACAGTTGTAACGTTGGCACTCTTGTTTACGCACTATTATAGCGTCTGTACACGTGCATGGATATACTGGCAGCGATAATGAGCATTTTAAACTGTCGTGACCTCAGAGTAACATAGAGAGGGCCTATTTTTAAGCAAAATGAAGCCACGTTTCTAGCGTATAACGCATAGTAGAACAACGATTTTATTATTATCAACTTAACTATGAAACGTTATATCATCGTGTTGCTTGAGGTACGACCACCAAATTTAAACACGACATATTTAACCATATGTTCTATTGAAATAACTAAAAATCATTATCATTTACTTTATATTTATGCTCACAGTTTTTAAATGTATGTAATCAGCCAAATCATTTTTCTCCGGCGACGTTTTCATATTTTTAAAATTCAGCCGAAGGAATTCTATTTTACCCTAACGCAGGGATGGCGAACCTATGGCACGCGAATGTTTCATTTTGAAGAGAAAAAAAATATTACTATTTTATATATATATAAAAAATATTTTTTTTATAAAAAAGTTTTATAAAAAAATAATGATGACACAGCCATGCGTATTTTCTTCGGTTTTTCATAATATGTTTAGGTACCAATCGTTGCGTAAAATGACAAATCGCATTGTATAAAAAATTGCAGGCAAATCATTACCTTTAATGTAATCATACAATTGCATAGGTCCGTCTTTAGGATTGGGGATTAAATATAAAAATATTCAATCAACAAACCTTATGAAATTAATTATCGACAGCCATTCAAATATAATTACTGCTTACCTCAAACATAATCTCTACAAATGGAAAACCTCTCAGTGATGGAGAATATAATATGAAAGAAGAGTCTTTAAAATTAATGCTTCCACGATCACTTTGAGTAATTTGAAAACTAGGAAAAAATATTCAATGAATAAAAAATATCTCCTCAGCTATAAATACGGTGAAAGATAGAATATCAATAACTCAATTGTAATTTTTAAATCCTTTTTAATAGAATTATTAACTATTTTTTTTATAAAACTTAAAAAAAAATTTCTACCTAAAAAAACTGCTTGGCACGTCGGACAGTTTGAAAATATTATTTGGGAAATTTTGGCACGCGTACGTAAAAAGGTTCGCCATCCCTGCCTTAACGCATAGAGCGGAGATATAAGCGTGCTGAATGCTTACTCACTTGCACTTAAGGTTCATTTTTGTTCAGGCCTTGATCGTGACAATAACTGTTTAAACGTAAAAGTGCTGACTGTCTCTCCAATTCATTCTTTATAAGAGTGTGCGAGACGCGATGGACTATTTGACAGGTAATGGAAGTCGGTCAACTTTAAAATTCGTTCGTAGTTCGTTTTTTGTTTCGCAGGTTCGCCACTATCGTTCTACTGCGCAGGCGCAGGTCGAAAAAATCCCAATGTCGCATGAAAATTCAGAAGCTTCCAAACTTTTTTTAGCCATGCATGCAATCTTGCCAACTGCAGGATAATACATGTTACCCCAAACAATTTATTGTTGTGGCTGCGATAATACTAACTTACTGTCAACAGTAAATCCATGCACGTGTAAACGGGGTATTACGACTCTGGTGAATGTCATTCTAAAAAGCTAGTCTAATCAAATGAATAACTAATCACTCTATTGACCCTATCATTATTTTGGTGCTGCATTCTCAATATTATGTAGTATTTGATAATATTAATTAAAATTAAAACGTGTGAAATCCAAACAAATCGTAGTTTTTTATTATTTTTGTATTAAATTCCACGGGAAATTTTATTCCTATTCAATGTCGTAAGTAGTACGCTAAGGTTTTTTCAATACCGTCAAGAAATGGCTACCATATTGGTTGTTTAAACTTTAAATAGCTAAGCGTTGCATACTCATGGCCAAATATGCTGCCCGTCATTCCTAATTTCCCCACCTACTTCACACACTCACTTATTTATTATTGTCACAAGACCAGGCAACCAGAAATTACGGGTAATGAGACGACCGTGATTGTGAATAACACTCAGTTAGCTCAAGACAACGGGTGCGTGTAGGCCTGTTACCGCTAAACCACCGAATATTAATAATTAGTCAACTATACATATTATAAAGCTATCACACTCTATTATCTGATACGATACGAACGAGGCCGCATTACAAACGAAGTGACTTAAGGGGGGACATGCTCGTCGAAGGTCAAAATTGAGATTTTTTTGTATTTTCAAACCATGATCCTGGACACTCCTTAAATGTTGTAGATAATCTATTTATATAATTTTGAAGCCTTATTATCCTTTATAGTTATTTTAAACATTTTATGACTGCATAAAGTATTTTTGTTACATAAAATAGTATTCTTTTAAACCTCTCGCTCTAATGTTTTAGAATATAGTCATATTTCGGTACATAACTGTGCAGTGGTGTTAAAATTTTTTACGTTTATTAATTTTTAAACGCATTTATGAAACCATTAGTATAATTTATTACGAGATAATTTTTGTAAAATATTCACGATAAAAAAATATATTGATAATCTCTGTGATCCCAAATTTGACAAGAATTAGGCATTTTATTATTCAAAAAATCGGCAAGATTAACACATTTGAAGATGATTCTAAAGATATTTATTATAAGCTATGTTTTTGACCATTCAAGTGTGATAAACATCTTATGAATAATGATTGCTTTATAATAATTATTGACCTAAGAATAAGGTAGTGTTTTTTTGAAATACACCATTTCTTTTGTCATTCCCTAGTAGTTAAACTACAACATACGGCCGTAGCCATAAATTGACAAACTATAATTAAAGTAAGGAGTAAAATTATGTTAACGCCCGAGTTTGAACATGTACCTAACCGAATTTTTTTTTATTTTTTTTAAACGGTACATGTTCAAACACGCGCGTCAATATCATTTTACTCCCTACTTTAATTATAGTTTGTCAATTTATGGCTACGGCCGTATGTTGTAGCTTAACCACTGGGAAATGACAAAAGAAATGGCGTATTTCAAAAAAACACTACCTTATTCTTAGGTCAATAATTATTATAAAGCAATTATTATTCATAAGATGTTTATCACACTTGAATGGTCAAAAACATAGCTTATAATAAGTATCTTTAAAATCATCTTCAAATGTGTTAATCTTGCCGATTTTTTGAATAATAAAATGCCTAATTCTTGTCAAATTTGGGATCACAGAGATTATCAATATAATTTTTTATCGTGAATATTTTACAAAATATATCTTGTAATACATTATACTAATGGTTTCATAAATGCGTTTAAAAATTAATAAACGTAAAAAATCTTAACACCACTGCACAGTTATGTACCGAAATATGACTATATTCTAAAACATTAGAGCGAGAGGTTTAAAAGAATACTATTTTATGTAACAAAAATACTTTATGCAGTCATAAAATGTTTAAAATAACTATAAAGGATAATAAGGCTTCAAAATTATATAAATAGATTATCTACAACATTTAAGGAGTGTCCAGGATCATGGTTTGAAAATACAAAAAAATCTCAATTTTGACCTACGACGAGCACGTGGGCCGTTAAAACACATATGTTCGACCTTCGTTGCGCTAAATCTGATACGTTTACGTTATACGTCGCGTCTATCGTCCATGCTGAACTTGTCATCATCATACATACCGAAACCAAGTGAAACCGTCAGGGTGACATTCCGAACCGTCCGTTTACCAGTGCGTGAGTGTCTGAACACCGAACGAGCTTCAGCGAGCACCAGCCTCAACGTAAAAAAGTCAGTGTCTGGCATCATTACAGTCCACTGCAAAAGCGCCACCACTCATATTATTTTACCACGTTTTTCTTAACTCGTATTCTTGTCTATCCGGTGGTTGTTTATCCAGTACAAATCTTGCAATCGATTTTTAACTAACTTCCCGACTAGCTAGACATTTGAAACTTTTAGAATATATCAGAACACGATGCCGATGCATTTTTTTAATACTTTTAGCCGTCTTTAAGTAGAATTGAATTAATTTTCAGTTAATTCTGTTTTGTATGAAAAGTTATTGCGGAGGAAATCCGTAAAAAGTAAAATACTTTTATTGGTTGCTAAGGGAGTGGTCCTAGTAACTAAATTATTAATATATACGTGCGTTACTATGGAAATCAATATTAAATGAAACGCACCCACGGTGGCCGCGCGGTTTAAGCGTTGGACTATCACGCCGTGGGTCTCAGGCTCGAATCCTGGGTCTGGCAAGTACACATATTGTTTTTCAATTTGTGTGTGAGTCAGGGTATGGACCTAATAGGTTGAGCAAGTGGCTGACATCCATTTCTCGTAAAAAAAAATCTGTCAATACAAACCTCTACTCTGTGGAGGCCCATAATATTATGATCCTATTAGGTTCGGACATGGCCGGATGAAATGTCAAAATGACATTTCAGTATTCTATATTTATTCAGTATTGCTATCAAGTACAAAGAAAGTATTTAATAATACATAGAATTGTCAAGTTTATATGATGCAACAGAAAATTTAAAAACGTGGTATATAAAAAGTTCTTTTTATCTTGTAACTATTTAATTATGATGACCCTGCACTGGCGTATATATTTTATTCAAAATCGATATTATGTATTTTCAATAAAATTAATGCTACCTTTGAATTTGTACGTGTCTTGAATTAAAATATATAATGCCCAAATCAGAATTGGTTCAGACGCACATTATATTGTCGTGGAAGCATAAAAGCAGGAAACTCATCCATCAAATCCTCAATTATGAGGGAGTTCCCTACGCCTGATGCTTGAAAGTCACGTCGCCACGCATCCTCCTACTTCATCTCAATCTGAAGCAGCTCCTCCAATACGGATCCCTCCATCAAAGACGTTATATTTATAATATATTTTAAATATATTTAGGATATTTTCTCTACGAATAATTTCTGTAGGTAGATATCTCTCCACATAATAATATATTATCTCTTGTGTGGCTTGAATAAAGGGTAGGTATAATAATTTATGTTTTGTTATAATCCCTACAAATAAATTATGTAGATAATCCTTGATATTGTTTCAATATTTACTGAGCATGACTGAGCATGAAACAACGTATATTTCAACTAATCTAATGGAAGGGTAGGCATATGTGTACTGTCGCTGATTTTGCACAAGATCATAATTATAATCTGTGTCATCATCAGCCGGGGTAGGTTGAATGCTGGACGAAGTCCTCCCTTAGCTTCGATGAATTTGATCAGTTCCGGATTGTAGAGCGATGATGTAGGGTTGGATTCCCAACATTTAATTAGTATTGAGATTAGGTTGCAACAACTTCCCATTAATTTACGCACCTACATGTCGCGAGTTATGATCAGAGCTGTTGGACCCCTTTGTTTTTTGAAGGTTCGATTTCAGTAGAAATATCGAATGTGGTTTGTTTTGATTCTTAAAAAAAAACATAATTCCCTTTAGCCACCTACCTGGTTATATGTTAACTACATTAATAATTTTTCTTAGAATTGACGATGTACACCTCTTGAGTGTAGTATTTTTAGTGTTTTTAAAGAATAATGATCTATTATTAGGTTTGACGATTTATTATAATAATATGCTATCGAGTGTATTGTTATTAATAAGATAGGGTTTTTCCTAATTAGGTATTTTACTGACACTTCAACTATTCATAATTTGTTTATTGTATTTTTTGTGATCTCTGACTAAATATGTAGGTAATGGAGTTTTAACCTACTTTATTGTATTGATTTACTATGTAAGGTAGAGTTAAAAGTGTTCGTTGTCAGTGTGTGTTTGCCTTTGGTGAGTGTACACGACGCCTGAAGATGCCGAAAGGCGAAACCCGGGTCGCAAAAAAACGACTTAAATGGAATAGTACAGAGCTTGAATCCATTAGAATTTAAATTCAAATTCCACTAAGTACCTTCGGTCGATAGTATTAATATATAAAATAATACTTAAGAATTTATTAGGTAGGTATATTATGAACATACATAACTTGAAAACACCTCAGATATAATATATCTGAGGAGTTATGTAGTTATATGTTATTCAAGTTAGGTATATTATACCCACCAGACAAAATCATATTTGAAAAAAAATACGATGCTCAACCGGATTTTAACCCGTATAACCACTGTTATCGCGCCACTGTGCATTAACCAATTATGCTATGAGCTTCCTATATAATTGCGGCAATTAAAACTAGTAGGTCCTACATGAAATGCTTATCAAATTGCGTTATTTTTGACTATCGATTTTTGTGTAGTAAATCAAGGAATATATACACAGTTATATCGTTTCCGGTTCGGGGTTCTCGAGACTCGGAATTAACGGTTCCTGAGTTCGGTTCCATTTCTACTTACAGCTATGATTACGAAAAAAAATATATTTAGCAATCGAAATAACTCAAAACTATACTAATGACGGTGGCCATCCGGGATAGTTTATTGTTTTTTTTTTTTCATATTTTAAATTTAAATCTGCCATGTTATGTAAATACAATTTTGTTTATGATAATATCTGATAATTTAATAAACAGAGAGGAGACATCCAGTGCCTGCAATAACGTCCAATTCCCTCTAATTTCTTCGCTTTCGTATAATATCGCAGAATATCTCTTTCTCCCCTACTGTCTTTTATTTTATTATTAAAATCAACATTAGAGGGCAAATTGCTCTCTCGCTTTCGTGAAAAAAATACGACCTTTTCTTGAATTTAATATTGCAAAAAATAAACTTGATAATTTGCCGTTTTAATTAACTTTTTCTTCCCTCAAACCGGCAAGTATAAATAATACCGTTTTAGTTTTTACTATGTACGGAAAGTAATAATATTTATATAGCATCGTATCTATGTTGCTATGGAAATTGAGATCAGCGATCCACGGTCAATAATTATTCTCAGCTAATACAACTGTAGTGTTCGATGTGTGGGTTATGGTGTTGAGGATGGTGATGAATAAATCGAAGATGTAAGCAGGAGCGAGATTTATTTGCAGCGTAACGGTCGGTACGAAAGTATAAATATAATGACAGTACATATTACGTACTGAGATAGTTACGAGCCACTCACGAGCCAGGTACTTAGATTCGAGTGACATTTTGATAAATCAGTATTCGTAATTTATACAGTCGAAAGTAATACCTAAACATTATATTCCAGTACATAATTATATTGAACGAGTCAGCGGTTTAAATACGAGTAGTTGTGAATTTTATTTATTATTACAGTCATAATATAATATGATACTATGGGAATGGATATTAGACTAATTTTCCATTGCGATGCCGTATTTAATATCGCCAATCAATCTGCTGACACAGATACACTGTTGTTTACCGTATATGAGTCACTGGGAATTTATTATTGCGTTGGAATAATTGTATACACTGTAGATGGCTACACAACTAAATTTAGGTTGATTTGAATTCAATACTATAAGACGGGGTTGGCGAACTCTTTTCTGTAAGGACGCGTGTCAAAATTTCCCAAAATATTATTTTTCGACAGTCTGACGTGCCGAGCAGTATTTCATGGGGAAAATAGTTTTTAAGAATTCTATATAATAAATTATGACGTTCTAGATACCACTGACAGAACATAGTACACAATATATAGCTTTGTCACTTTTTTTAATTACGCCATACATTTCGGTCCACCAATTTTGAAACTGTCTGACAGAATTACTACTACTAGATCCACCAAGTTTTTGTTTCTTATTTGGTGCAGCCATTCTTTGTGGGTAGAAATGAAATTGTTTGTTAATGTATTAATTAGTTCGGTTCTTTACGTATAAACTGACATCAGAATTGCTCCGATCAGATTATGCATTCTCTCTACAACTCGTTACAGGGGTTTCAAGCATTGTACATTGATCAAAATGAAAGGTTCGCGGCGCGGCATCCCCCGCCGCCTGATAGGGTTATTATCTGTGACGCATAAAGCCTAAAGACTCACCTATGCCAATATATTTACATTAAACGTAATGCTTTTTCTTGAAGACTATTTGCCTGCTATTTTCTGATATAAATCTGTTAATACAAACCTACACGTTGTGGAGGCCCATATGATCATGTTAACGCGCGTATTTGAACATGTACCTAACCGATTTTTTTAAAACGGTACATGTTCAAACACGCGCGTTACCATGATCTTACTCCCTACTTCATTAATCGTTTGTCAATTTATGGCTACGGTCGTATGTCGTAGCTTAACCACTGTGAAATGCAAATGGAACTGGCGTATTTCAAAAAAATACTACCTTATTCTTAGGTCAATAATTATTATAAAGCAATCATTATTCGTAGGATGTTTATCACATTTAAATGGTCAAAGACATAGCTTATAATCAGTATCTTCAGAATTATCTTCAAATGTGTTAACCGTGCCCATTTTTTGAACAATACAATGCCTAATTCTTGTCAAATTTGGGATCACAAAGATTATAAAATATATTTTTTTATCGTAAATATGTCACTATATAATGTTAACATTAATTTTTCTAATGGTTTTGTAAATGCGTTTAAAAATTAATAAATCTAAAATATCTTAACACCACTGCACATGGATGTGCTGAAATATGACTATATTCTAAAACATTAGAGAATACTATTTAATGTAATAAAAATACTTTATGCAGTCGTCAAATGTTTAAAATAAATATAAAGGATAATAAGGCTTCAAAATTATATAAATAGATTATCTACAACATTTAAGGAATGTCCAGGGTTATGATCTGAAAATACCATAACAGCTCCATTTTGACCTACGCTGAGCATGTGGGCCCTTAACATTATCGACTGCTGTCCGGAACGGAGCATTTAACTCTAGTCTTTACTAATCGTACTAGTTCTTTAGTCACAATACTGTGGCGTCTTCACAGTATGTTCTTTCTTGGATAGTTAGCTGAAGAATGCTATAATTATCATCCTCCCTCAACTTGATTAAAGTACCCTAGTTATTTTGTATGCAGAACTTCTCGGTCCTTTCTCATTTGTTTGAAGAAGTTAACAACGTGTCGGTCCAAGGATTTAATTTTAATTTTGATTTAATCTTCTTCTTATTGTGCCATCCCCTAGCGGAGGTCGGCCACCATCGAGGCAATATTATCCCTGTCGTCTGCTACCCGGAACAGTTCGGTGGAGCTGCACTTTTACCAATCATGGAGGTTCTTAAGCCACGAAATGCGGCGCCGTCCTCTGCTACGCTTCCCATTGATCTTTCCTTGAATGACAAGTTGGGGAATGCTGTATTTTTGTCCTCTCATAATGTGGCCGAGGTATTGTAGTTTCCTGGTTTTGATACTACGTAGAACTTCTCGGTCCTTCCCCATTCGGTTGAGAACTTCAACATTTGTCACCCGGTCAGTCCAAGGAATTTTGAGGATGCGATTGATTTAATGAAAAAATTGAATATCTATATCTTTACATAAAGTAACAACACATAACACATTGATCTACATTGAATATTAGGATAGGATGGGTTTCTCCGAAAAAAACTTAAAATTTAATATTTACGGAGCCGTGAGTCAACAAAGTTTGAAGAACACTGGTTTAGTGTTCTGAAAAATAGTATACTTATAAAATATTTGTAATATAATAATAATATAACAATATACTTATAAATTATTTTTTGCTATTTTAGTTTCTATTATAAAACTTTTATTCTAAATGATTCTTTCTTCGTGAAATGAAAGCGTTTCATTGCTTTCAAAAGTTAGTTAGTTATTATTAAAATATCGTTTAGCCTTGCTTTTGACGCAACTTCTCTGTCAAACTATTTATTAAAAAGAATTATTGCAAAGCTTTTCAGCTCTGCAAAAAAAATGCAATCTCAAATGAAGTTAGAATTTTAAATAAAGAACGTTTAAAAATATATTTTTTTTAAAAGGAACGTTATCTAAGGATGCTCACTGAGTAAAATAATATTTGAATAATATAGGAGAGAGGTAATTATTTTAAGCAAAGAATGACTCCACCGAAATTGGAAAAGCAAAAAATATATAGGTACTTACTTATTTACATTTTTTTTTAAATTTTAATGTATTTTTAAATAATAGTCTAGTTTGACATGCGTTAGACATGCGTCGTTTGCGAATGACATAAAGCGCGAAATATAATATTATGGCGCACGCCACGTACTATCACGTGATGTCACAGTAGGCTGCCGCTACGGGAAAAAAACCTATGTAATGTCGTTTTTCTTGGTCTTCAAAGTGTTATCAGACTAATGCTCCCATCCCGTAGCACATTTAAAACCTTTAAACGTACATTACAGTTAGCGAAATATGCCGAAATCACCAGAACAACAGTGAAGTCACCTCACGCGTACCGCACTGCATCGACACCTGCATGACTCAATTAACGTTTTTTATCATTTTCTGCACGCCTTCACATTTTAAAATCATGTCAGGTACTGTTCAGTTATCAGGAATACAGCGGAAAATACATTTTGAAAATACATTTTGAAAATACCCGATATACTGGATTATTTGTTAGTTTGGGTTAGTTTAGGTTTGGTTAGGTTGGGTAAGGCTAGGTTAGGTTTGGTTAGGTGAACCTAACTAATAATCCGGCTTATCGGCTATTTTCAAAATGTGTTTTCCGCTGTATTCCTGATAAACGAACAGTACCACATGTCAAAATCGCGTGTGTTTTTTTAGCGGTTTAGCACTATGTATTTTCTATAAGATGTTGTCTATTATCTATGGTCTTCGGGTTGTGTTCTGTTCAAAATATTATTGGATTTACAGAGACTCCTTTACAGGTTACTCCATCGTTGAATTTACAGACATTGTGTTCGTTCAAAATATTCTACAAAATGACGAAAACAAACTAAATTTGTCAGCGTGACAGTACATGACATGCATCTCAATATAATCACAACTTAATTGAAATTATTCATACAGCTACATCATCACTAATCATTCATTCCCCATCTAGAATCTAATTGACTCAAAGTCACGTATTCAATTTTTAGTGACCCATTTCTCATTATAGTATGTTAACTCGATTGTTACGTGCACTATAAAATATATCTCCCAGCATTATAATATACATCGAACAGATTAATAAATAAAATTCCGATAGTATACTATCCCCATAATATACCCCCGATAAATACCCCAATACATTTCTCAAATACTCGAAAATGAAATGCACAATATAGACGTGCAATAGTGTGCGTTGCATCCTTCAAGTACATACACCAATATTTAATGAGCGCCAGTGAATAAACATAGAGCAATTGTCAGAACGAAGGACAAGCTTAGAATGGCTTTTTCTTAACACGTGTTTATGTTTATCCCATATCCTTCCACAGTCGAGATCGGTTGTCTGTTACTCCACATCCGTTACGTATTTCGGTTCACATTAATTCTGTGTTGCCTGATTATTACTAATACTGCGATCACCATACAAATATATACCTGTCATTGGTAATGCCAATTAAGAGGGCAATAACTCTGTTCAATCTAATCACTTCTGATATTGACATATTCCACCTGCGTGAGGATGAGTATAGGTGGGCATTGTTTTAAAAATTCTTAAAATGAGGTCTGCTTAGCTCATTCGGTGTACTTCCTTGTATCTATTTTTTTTGTATTTACACTTTTCTACTGTTTAATGCTGATCTATTTCTTTTTTTTATATGTAGGTATAATACTGTCTTATTAAATTTTCTTTTCTTCTAAATGTCATGTTGTGAACGTCTTGAATTAGTAATTTGTAATGTTCACTATATGTAAAAAAAAAAAAAAAAAAATATATATATATACCTATATATATTTTTTTTGAACTTGAAATTGAAAACCTACTTAACTAGATTTTTCTCAAATGTTTTTACTTATTATCTATATTTACCTGTCAATCGTCTCCCACTTGACTGAAAATTCACAGTCGATCTGCAGCATCATCAGTATTGTTTCTGCCATCGGGTCATCAGCAAATTCCTTCATCGTCAAAAAGATTGCACTCTTCTGCTTACTGATAAAGACCTTGAAATAATATTACCAAATAAATGTCACCAATAAGGACTCATCAATGGTCTAAGCCTAAGGCAAGGAATTTTCAACCTAGGAAAATGAGAATGGTGTCTTGTTGAGGTTTACTCAACCCTACAACTGACGCATTATTGTCTATGCTCATTTATATAGCATAGATAATAATACGAATAGGAAATGACAGGCAATAAAATAGTTGCATTCCGGCTCTTCAACGTTACAGTCAAATTATGCGCGCAACTCCGCATAACGTTCATCATCATCATCAAATTCCAAATTACAATGTAAACATATCAACTCAACATAAAAACTAATGCGTCAGTCCTATAGGTATATTCCCGTGTGTATCCAAACTTATTATTTACCATTCAAAACCAAGAAATGCAACCACTGTGTATCATTCCTCACTGCCCGAAGCACCATATCACGCACATTCAACGCAACCTTCCAGAACAGATAATAATAACATCAGGGCTACATCAGCAACTTCGATTAACCCCCGATAGTCTAACTTAAAGCTCATAAATTAATTTTCATGGAAAAGCTGAAAATTTAATTGTATTGCAATATATTTTCCGTTAGTTTCGTTCGTTATTTTTAACTACAATTTATAGAAACGAAAAGCTTGGGACTTTAACCCAAACTATGTGATCGAAGAAGCCATATAAGCGCATTGCAAACGTAGAATGTGTAGTGCAATGCTATATATTTTTTAGGATATATATGGAATAAGGTGGTTAACGATTCACAGAGAAACTTATAGCGTCCGCCACAAGGATAGCAGAGCAGAAGTAATGATGAAGAATCCAGCAATAGTCCACCACGATCCTCATCCATGAAGAAAATTATGGATTATGCTACTCCAAAGCAACGCAACGCAACGGCTGGTGGGTGAACTAATCCCCGACGTTTTCTAAGCACAGTAATGCCCTCATACCCCCGTGCGACTTTGTACAGTCCTTATATCACATTATTACATCCGCAGCGATACCCTAGCTTCCTCTCTGCATACCCTGACAGTATACACTATAAATCTATCAACATATTATGTAACTAATGACCTCAGACGATAATTAAGTACTCGTCACTAGGACTTATCATATTATATGATTGTATTAAATATAACGAATAGTCGATATCAAATCTTTAAATCAAGCTTTTCACAAATAATCTCTCAATAAAACAATCGTTCCTCGCATACTGTGTTTGTCCGAGAATGATGTAAAACTATTAAAAACTAAATTCACATTGATAACTAAATTAATATCATTTAAATATATACATCCTCAAAATGTAATATAGTGTATAAGTGCATACAATAAATAACCATTGTTAACAGTTCTGTGTTTATTAATCAAATAGGTACTATGTATCCATATAAAATTAATCTTAGTAGTTGGACATCACACCAAATTAAAATAACAAACTACTACAGTTATAGTTACACACTTACTAGCCGTTGTGATATGCTTCAGTGGCTGGTCGTTGTAATGGGCGCCAGCTCTAAGAATATATTAGTTGCATGATTTTTTTTTTATTAAAATGGCTCTAGTTTTGTTTCCCGGTGAAGTTAGGTTACAATACAAATGCGATTGTCTCAAAGCTTGGATGTTTCTGTGATTCTACACAGTAATGAGTGAAATAATTATAATACAAATGAATGTTGTATCAAAAAGAGTACATCTGATGACCTTACCTTCACAAGATCCGACCAAATCGCAGTCCAACTCTTCCTCATTATCATCAATTCTTCCTTGACGACCTCTTTATCGACGTATGACATGATATACGTCTGAGGCTTAACAGGTTCTTCAACATGAATCACTCCGTCACCTTCCGTATTGTTTTTCCCTTCACCATCTTCAACTGTTGTATTTAATTTTCCGTCGATTTTCAAATCTTCATCGATTATTGCAGTGTCATTATTTACATCCGCTGTCGAATCGCCAATGCCGGCTTTTTCGTCATCCTTAGAACACAATATGTATATTTCGTCATCTTCGTCATAATCTAGCATGTCTAGTGAATCGCAGTCAATTACTGCAGTGTCGTTGTTTACACCCGTTGTCGAATCGTCAATGCCGGCTTTTTCGTCATCCTTAGAACACAATATGTATATTTCGTCATCTTCGTCATAATCCTGCATGTCCAGTGAATCGCAATCAATTATTTCCGAGTCGTCTTCGGTTATTCCGTCATTCTGGGTGTCGGATTTTTCGGTTATAACAATTTTAATCAACACAGCGATTATAATTGTCATTATAAAACTACTCGTTCCAAAATTCAGCATTTTTACGACGCGTTCAGCCAACTTCGCTTTGTTTTATAAATTCGTTTTTCAATTTTCTTTTCTTTATATAGGTATTTTTTCCAGCTATTATTAATTTTGATTTATATATTTTTAATGAAATATAATTATCCAGTTAATCTTTGGTAGGTACGTATTCAATTATGCCGTCTTGGGAAAATGATTAATGATACATTTTCGTTATCTTCATGACTAATGGTTGGATTTTCTTATGTTACATACCTATATTAAGATATGCATTGAATTTATCATATTTAGCAATATATCTCTATTTTAGTAAGGTATAGATTTACACTTAATATACATTTTAATGGTTTCACAACGTTACTTGTTTAACCATGATCATGATCTGACAAAAGGGCAAATTAAGACTACAATACATTTTAAATCTATAAGAATGATAAACGCATCGTATATAATACGCCATCGTCATAGATGATATCGTTTTCTTTGCATATTGCTAAAGTTTCGACTAAAAACGATTTAAAGTATTGGCATTTGGTAAATTCAGAATTAAATATCTTCGCCCCAAAAGCAAAAGGGCACTTGTGCATAAATTGAGTTTTGAGAAAAACGCATTTTAAGTGAGTGTTTTTGGAGTGAAAAAAAAATCGTGGAGAGGTTATTACGTAATACTCAAGATTGAAATGCATTTTTTTTTATAATTTGTCAATTTTTGATTTTTAAGAGGTTTTAAGTCACATGTTACCTTTTTCCTATATGCATTTATGAATAGCTTTATCTTCATCTTTTGATTTGCGTGCGTCCACTTTACGCTTATTGTGATCTTCAAAATATTTATTTGGGCCTCTTTGTCCACTGCCAACATGTTTTTAAATCTTTCACAAATTTCACTAGTGCCCTTTTTCTGCAACGAATTTTTTTTTGTACAAAGGCCCGTACTCACTTTTAAATAATTACACGTGTTACCTTTTTCCTATATTATTTTTGTAAACATTGCACATAGTTCCTAAAATCGTGTACATGTCACCTTTTTCCTATACATTAAATGAAGATCAGTTTACAAATACACAAGTAACCTTTATTTTCTTTGCTCAATTGTAAATTCATGGATTTTGTTTCACAAAAGATGCCGTTTTGCCCATAATGTAGAGAAAAAAATTACGAAGAAAACTGCATTCATAACTCAAAACCGTCAAAATTGCACATGTGACCTTTTTATTTTGGGGCGACGATATAATAATAAATGTAAATATCATTATAGGCATTATGTAATAAGATTAATTACCACGTTCTATGCACAGCATAATATTATGAAATACTTTCGAAGTGGACCTTTTTATGTGCAGTAGGGGTGAACCTTGCTCACAATAAAAGTTTCACGAAAAACTGATGACTTCCCAACACATATTTTTTATTACAAGAAAGTTCTAGAAATAAATATAATATTATATAAAATAAAAAAAAATAATGAAAACATAGCCATGCGTATTTTCTTCGGTTTTTTTAATAAAAATATTACCAATAATATTTACTGGTTGAGCTTTTTGAGTGGACTGTAATTTAATATTAATACTATCGACTGAAGGTACTTCATGGAATTTGAATTTAAATTCTAATGGATTCAAGCTCTGTACTATTCAATTTAAGTCGTTTTTTTGCGACCCGGGTTTCGCCTTTCGGCATCTTCAGGCGCCGTGTACACTTACCAAAGGTAAACAGACACTGACAACGAACTCTCTTTACTCTAGTTTATATAATAAATCAATACAATAAAGTAGGTAAAAACTCCATTACCTACCTATCAAGTCAAATGTAACAAAAAATACAATAAACAAATTATGAATAGTTGAAGTGTCAGTAAAATTGTAATTATGTAAAAAACTGTAATTATTTTTAAGGGAAGATGAGGAGGTCGGATCTAGGGGTGGTGGCGATGGAACAGGATGCCAGACACTGACCTTGGTGATGATGTATGATGGCTCCGTGGTCTGGTTTCAACTTTCACTCGAGTATCGGTATTGTTGTTTTGGGTCACCCGGTTCGTACACTCACGCACTTTGTGATACAGTTTTATGGATTATATGTGATGGTGATGATAGATTCTGAATGAGTTTGTATCTATTGAGTGAATCGATTAAGCGACGGAAAGCTATTAGAAGTCCGCACACGCCCGCTGTCGAGATGCAACTGAATGTTATTTGCAACACCGTCTCTCATCATCCGTAATTGCTTATTGATTGTCTGGTGACAATAACACTGGGGATTAGGAGGTGGGTGAGGAGATAAGGAGTGGAATGGGAACATAAATGGCCCAACCATTTACCAATGGGTACGCAAACGGAAACAATGAAAATTCATGCAAAAGTATTAAGTATGTAAGTCCTTTATTGTAAGCTTTAAATTTTCCGATAATAAAACTGTATCGTTAAGTAGCCACTTACTTTTAATGAAAATCTTTACCTGTAGATATTTAGGGATGTAATTACGAAAGAAAAGTGGGTACCTACCTGAATAATTAGTATAGGTATAGTACCGGAAAGAAATACTTATATATTTAATTTAATCAAACCGATCTAAAATCAAAGCAAGCTAATAAGATGTAGTTTAAATGCTGGAAAATACCAATATTTTTTTCGACTTATACGTGGTGTAAATGAGAACCATTTGCCATTTTTTGGTAGTATTGGTTTGTGTATCTCTGATAACTATCTTAGAAATCGGGAGCATCAGTTTTTTGTTCTCCTAAGGTGCAGAACTAACCTGCGATTGATGATGCCAATTTCGAGGGCAATATCTTTGTTCAAGAAAATCGCTTCAGATGTTGATATATTCCACGTACGTGAGGATGAGTATTTATAGGTGGGCGTTGTTTAATAAATTTTTAAAATGTGCTTCCATGCTTTATAATTTTTGTACCTATTTAGGTACATTTTATACTGTTTTTGTGATACTGCATAATATATTTCTTTCTTATTTGCACTGTTTTAATACGGTTTCTTTATTTTTTTAATGTCATTTTTAAAACGGTACATGTTCAAACACGCGCGTCAACATCATTTTACTCCATACTTCAATTATAGTTTATCAATTTATGGCTACGGCCGTATGTTGTAGCTTAACCACTGGGGAATGCCAAAAGAAATGGCGTATTTCAAAAAATCACTACCTTATTCTTAGGTCAATAATTATTATAAAGCAATCATTATTCGTAGGATGTTTATCACACTTGAATGGTCAAAGACATAGCTTATAAAGAGTATCTTTAGAATTATCTTCAAATGTGTAAATCTTGCCCATTTTTTGAATAATAAAATGCCTAATTCTTGTCAAATTTGGGATAACAGAGATTATCAATATAATTTTTTATCGTAAATATTTTACTAAAATTATCTCGTCATAAATTATACTAATGGTTTTATAAATGCGTTTAAAAATTAATAAATGTAAAAAATTCTAACACCACTGCACAGTTTTGTACCGAAATATGACTATATTCTAAAACATTAGAGCGAGAGGTTTAAAATAATACTATTTTATGTAATAAACATACTTTATGCAGTCATCAAATGTTTAAAATAAATATAAAGGATAATAAGGCTTCAAAATTATATAAATAGATTATCTACAACGTTTAAGGTATGTACAGGATCATGCTTTGAAAATAGAAAAAAGCTTAATTTTTTCCCACGCTGAGCACGTCCGCCCTTAACAGATTTTGTTTTTACGAGAAATGGTTGTCAGACACTTGCACAACCTATTAGGTCCATACTGTGACTCAAGCACAAATTCGAAAACAATAATATGTGTGTTTGCCAGACCCAGGATTCGAACATGGGACCCACGACGCAAACTGGAAATACTATATTATCAATTTATTTTGCTCATAATGTATTATTCTTGATTGTCTTATTTGCCACCTTTAGAGGTGCATTGTTATTTTTTATTTTACTACGTTTTTATTAGCTCGTATTCTTGTTTGTCCAAATCTTGCAATCGATTTTTAACTAACTTCCCGACTAGATAGACATTTGGAACTTTTAGAATATATCAGAACACGATTACAATGCATTCTTTTAATAATTTTAGCCATATTTAAGAAAATTGAATTCATTTTCAGTTAATTCTGTTTTGTATGGAAAGTTATTATTGTTGGTTGCTATGGGGGTCCTAGCAACTAAATTATTAATATATACGTGCGTTACTATGGAAATCATTATGAAATGTCAAAATGACATTTCAGTATTTTATATTAATTTATTCAGTATTTCTATCAAGTACAAAAAAAGTATTTATTAATACATAGAATTGTCAAGTTTATATGATTCAACAGAAATTTTAAAAACGTGGTAAGTATATAAAAAGTTCTTTTTATCTTGTAATTATTCACATTAATAATAAAATGACACTAGTGTGGCTTCCGTGTGTAATTTTGTGGAAACATAAAATTCGCTTGTTAAACGGTTTGACAGTAAAGTTCTCGTACAGCCCAGTCGCCATTACAATAATTACAGGAATTATCTTTTTGTTTCCGAAATTTACCAAAGTGAGTAGGAAATCACAAATTAGATTTTGATATAATCACAGACTGCTATTTTTATAATATTTTATTTAGCTGTTTTTTTTTTACCTGTGACTCGTGATTTTCCCACGTAATCCTCCAACGACGCAATTGTACGAATGTCAAAAAGTACATTATCATTTATTATTTATTTTTCGTCTACTAAATCCAAACTAATCCCTCTCAAAGAAAACCATCACAACTGTTCATAAAACTCCCTTTCGCCTACTAGTGGACACTCAGAATTACCAATGAAAGAAAATGAGAATAGTGACAAGAGAATATCTTTGAGGCTCTTAAGAAAATGTCATGCTTTCCATTTTCTAAATTATTAATTTTAGATACGATAAACTTTTTTAATTATAAATTCAAGACGTTCACAACATGACATGGAGGAAGAGTGGACAAATAATATGTGGTAACAGTATTAACAAGTTTTATACAAAAAAATATAGAAAATCGTTATAATATAAGTAGGTACATGGTAGTATTTAAAGGTTGTTTTAAACAACGTCCATCTAAACTCATTTCACGCAAGTATAATATTATATCAATATCTGGTATGCTCGAAGAAAATTATTCCTTATAGTTTTAAGGTCGAGGTAGATTTAGAAAGCACTGGGCTCTCATCCGGGGACTCAGGGTTCGATTTCTGGTGAGATCGCAATATATTTCTCAAATTATGTGACTACTGCACTACTGTTTCGATATACTACTGTTATTGGGCCTCATGAACTGTTGTAGTGTTAAATATAATATATGTACATTTCATAAATAATATATACCTATATGCCAATATTATTTTTACAAAAATGCATACGTAAATTCTTTTGGAGACAAAAGTGAGAATGGAGGAATTCAAATGATCTCTCTTTTGAATTTCGCTACTGCGCATCCTGCTTAGAGCTAAGCCCATGGCCCCCAAAAGGGGGGCTGACAGGACTCTAGCCTAGGGGCTCGGGCCCTTGGGGGGGCGGCGTGGCGGGAGATAAACACACTTCACAAATTTGCCCTAATGGGGAAAGAGTCGCCTGCGACGCTATTTCATTTGTATGTCTTAACATTTTAAAATGTCTATTTGTGTGATGCAATTTTTGATTACTGTGTGTCGATATTCGTCATCATCATAATCATCATCAGGGGCGCGACAACCCGGTGTGGGTCTTGGCATCCTCCAACAGCTCCCTCCACCTGTCCCTATTCAGTGTGGCCGCTTTCCAATTCGGTACCCCCAGAATACGGCAGTCACTGGCAGCTCCATCCAACCAGCGAATCTTTGGCCTGCCTCTTCTTCTACGCCTCTAAAAATACACGGAAAACCCTTAATTTTACCTAAAACAACATGTAGAAAATGATTCTGTAAAAATGCTCACTGCCTTTAACCCTATCGATGGGTCGGGAGGCCTGCTTCAAGATGTGGGGGCCATGGCTAAGCCACACGTCACTGCAAATTGACGCAAACTTCGTTGCGGCACCAACATTTAATGAAACCTTAATTCTATTCCAGATAACAGTATTCAGGATCCAAGAACGCGCGGAAGGCGGCGGCCAGGAGCTTGACCAGACGATTCTGACGGCGCTGTTCAGATCGCAGCACCTCGCGCCTTCAGAACAACTCTCCTTGGCCCTCACATGGAACAGGGTGGACATCGCCAGGTCTGAGATTTTCGTCTATGGACAGGAATGGCCACCAGGTATGTCAAACATGATGAGATCCAACTGTTTATTTTTCTTTTCGGTTCTGTTAGATATCATGTGGATTATTTGCGCCCATATCTTTTACTATTGTGTACCTACATAATATGTTTCTTCTTGAGTATTGTGCGGATAAATTATCTTCGAATCTTTTTGCAGAATAACTGGTATTATTATTTTTTTAACGGAAGGTGTTCTATATTGTAAACGAATTATAGTACCTAGAACAACTATAACAGTTATGTCGAACATATAACATATGGTACGCGAGATGATTTGATATGGCAACCAAATTTTTTATTTTGAAAATTAAAAAAAAAAAAAACACAAAAAATACAAATAGATGTACTTTTATTACAATGACGATATAGCAATGCGTATTTTTTCGGTTTTATTAATAAAAATATTCAATCAATAAACCTAATGAAATGTATTGGCTGTCATTCAAATATAACAGCTGCTTGTTTTTTTTTGCCTTAAACATAATTGTTAAAAATGAAAAACTGTTCAGTGATAGGGAATATATGAAAGAAGTGCGGTTAAAATGATCCCATGATCAAATTTTGAAAGCAAAGAATAAATATTCAAATAATAAAAGATATGCCTTCGGCTAGAAACATGGTAAACGATAGAATCTCAAGAACTCAATTAAGTATGACTCCTTTAACACAGTGGTCTATGTGCGTGGGCGCGATACCCCAGAGATGCAGGTTTGATCAAAAAGATTTTTTCTATTGGTTATATTATAATATATAAAATTGAGATTCTACTGTGCGTTATACGCAAGAAACACGGCTTCATATAGCTGAACAATACCCACTCTCTTTATATTATTGCTCTGAGATTTCAAACGTATTTCTTCTCTTTCCAGGCGCCCTGGACGAGGCGATGATGCAAGCCCTGGAGCATGACCGCATAGACTTTGTGAAGCTGCTCTTAGAAAACGGTGTCTCCATGAGAAAGTTCCTTACAATACCCCGACTGGAAGAGTTGTACAACACGAGGCAGGGACCAAGCAATACTCTCGGGCATATCCTGAGAGACCTTAGGCCTCATATTCCCAGGGGGTATCTTTACACTCTTCACGATGTAGGGCTGGT
Source organism: Rhyacophila brunnea (assembly GCF_057557595.1). Classification (NCBI taxonomy): domain Eukaryota; kingdom Metazoa; phylum Arthropoda; class Insecta; order Trichoptera; family Rhyacophilidae; genus Rhyacophila; species Rhyacophila brunnea. Next base: position 6,675,722 of record NW_028232816.1, on the reverse strand, counting down.
CATCAACAAATTGATGGGGGGCGCATACAGGTTGGTTGAAGACTTAAATATTTTATTTGTTATGGAATATACCGTGTCCGGAAACTTGTACGTATGCAGATGGCTGTATATTAAAGACCGATCAACCTCTTTGGGTCGTATAGTACTGACATAAAATTCATGTCTAAATAAAACACGGTTTTTGTCGGTTTACACTTTACAGGAAGCCAGCAGCAAACAAATTTTGAAAATAGCCGATATACTGGATTATTTGTTGGGTTAGGTTAGATTAGGTTTTCACTTCTTTCACTTTCACTTTCACATTCATGAATTTTGCCAAAATCAGCTATGAAAATTGAATTAATGTTCATATTTAATCTATTAAAATTGGAGACCGTATAGTATACGGTCATCTCTTTCCGATAAGAAAGCTCACGGCGAACTGTAATGTAACTGTAATTTACATGGTAGAATAATGATCCAATGAACAACAAGCCTCAAAAATACTACAAAGTACACTCGCCAGATTGAATTCACACTCGTCACACTGTCGTGTAGTATGCAATGTAGAGTTCTGGGCGAAGTTACATTCGCGAGATGCAAATTCGCCGATGGGGCAAAAAATGAATATCTGACACTACCTGATTACATTTTGGAAATGGTGTCTGTCAAGGTGATACTTTTTATTCTTCGGTCATATCCGCCGCTTAGTTCGAGCATATGGACACCACGCGGCGCCTCCAAGAATCACTGTCGCTAGCCAATCTTCTTGCATCATTCCAGACCATACTAGTATTCTGTAGCTTCGGCGTTTACACTCTACAGATAGTATTTAGCGGCCTATTATATTGTATCAAGGTAATTCAATCTCACCTAAACATATGTTCAGACAACTCAACTCAGTGACGTCCCTAGATAAAATGCCGCCTCATTTTTTTATACAATATTTTTATCATCCTTTCATGAGTCCAATATCTAAGAAATCTGTTGTATGGATACATTACTGACAAAATATCAGACTAATTATTCCCAAATCTGCACGTGTCATTTCTGATCACCAAGGACGTCGAAGGGCAACGGAAGTAAACCAGATATCGCGAACCCGATAAAACCAGTGATCTGATTTTTTTTTAATTGAAAGATATTTTCGTTGTTACTAAGTTTGGGTAGCTACTTCTATATATACCAAATGATTCTTCTCGATTTGCCGCCCTTCGAGTAACTGCCGCCCCCAAGCGACGCTCAATCTGCCTACCCCCACCGGACGTCACTGACCCAACTGGAAACACGGTCACATACGCTTTGGAAATAACACTGTCATCTTTTCAAGAGTGGACAGAGCTTAAGGAGGTCTTCATCCACCAGTAGATTGAACCAGACAGATGATGATATTATAACAATTATTAATAATTATGATATTAACAAGACTAATTAATTAATATAATGCTTGTATTTGAATACAATCATTTTTTAATACAGTTTATCAAAATACTCATGTTATAGAGACGGCTTATGTTGTAAACAACCTAATTTTAAGATATATACCTACTCTTTTTTTTCAGAGCATACTATACCAGAAGAAAATTCAGGCCAATATACGCGAAGGTGATGAACAAAAACGCAAACGTCCACCGGAATTCGGCGTCATTCGTTCGGCACTACAGCGGCAACCCACTCAGTCTCGTAACGGGGTTCATGCCGGTCACTACAGAGATGGCGCTATTCGACTATCCATTCAATGAACTACTGGTTAGTTGAACTTATTTTTTTACCACTAGATGCCACTAAAATTATCTTATAAAAGTTGCAACTGCATTTGTGACAACATTTTTATTTTACAAGAGAGACAAAAGTCTGCTTTATAAGCACAAAAATGATGGTAGTTTTTCAAATTTTCCTTGTTAGTTTTTGAATAACTTTATAAAGATATATATTAATACCGAGAAGAAGGACTCACATGTGTGGGCTGGTAGAAGCCTTCATCAGCATTACTTCGGTTAGAGGTTATGTATGACATCATGCCAGACAGGATAAATTACAACACAAAATTTTTTAATTTTACAGTTCCACCCGGAACTATTTTCTTTTATTTACACTAGATCATACAGGTTTGGAATACATGGGTTCAGCATGACTGAAATAAAGTGACGTTATCATAGAACGCGTGTTTGATACTAGAAAGCGTTCAAATTGGCGTGGGCGATATGAACATATTATTTAACAACACGCAACTATCGATTGGTTTACATTTCACTTCGCGTTAGGGTCACGTGGCCGCAGAGCAGATTGGCAAGGGGTGCGGGTTACTCGAGAGATTTTTAATTCTCCCTGAGCGCCGGTCGGTGTTCAAGGTAGCCTTAAATTTCCTGGAAGGCGTTCAGGTACTTGGCCCTGTTTGCGGCTGCCGAAATGCGTGTTGCAATAATTTGCCGATTTTCAATACAACCTGTCAGATAGTAGTATAAAATGACAATCTCGCGACTCGCTTACTCTTGAAGAATGAGATTGGAGAGACAGTCAGCACTTTTACGTGTAAACAGTTATTGTCATGACAGTTTAAAATAAGCACAATTGCCGACAATAATACCATGCATGTGTACGAGCGCTATAACAACGAAATCTTAAAAGGCCGCCATTGTCAGCTGTTATTAAAATGGTTTTATTTCCACTATTTTTTCAACACTTTTAACGTTGGCCCACGATAGCCGAGCGGTTACTGCGTCGACTTATATTGTTGGGGGTCCCGGATTCAAATACCGGGTCTGGCAAATTCACATATTGTTTTTCAATGTGTGCTTGCACCAAAGTATGGACCTAAAAGGTTGAGCAAATGGCCGACATCCATTTCTCGTAAAAACAAAAAAATCTGTTAATACAATCTTTACACTCTGTGGAGGCCCATATTATGATCTTAGGATCGGACATGGTAATAAAACGTATGTATAAAATATTAATTTTACTATGGCTACCGATTCAACCACACTAATAACGTCGTGGAATCGGTATCATGTGTTATAATATAATACCAAAAGCACATGAGACTCTCTCCCTATTTTTATTCCTATTTATAGTCGAAACTCTTTGATGTGAAACCATATTTAATGGTGAATTCTTATTGTAAATAATTGTAATATTTTTTTGTTGATGCAATAGATGTGGGCGGTGCTGACAAAACGGCATCAGATGGCGCTGCTGATGTGGACCCACGGAGAAGAGGCCCTCGCTAAAGCACTGGCCGCATGCAAACTCTACAAGGCCATGGCCCACGAGGCGGCTGAGGACGATCTCGAAACGGAAATATACGAAGAGTTGAGAAATTACGGCAAGGAGTTTGAAACTAAAGGTAAATGAATATTTAGTTATATTTGTAAATAAACTACTGGATTACCAATGGGAAATTCAATTAGCCCTTAGTGGTGGTTATTTCCAAAATTGAAAATATCTTTTAGAATTTTGTTTACATAGATTTGTATTATTAAAACTCGTGTAGACAGGTTGACAGGTATGTAAGAATTTGAATTGCCACTGGGTATTTCATTGGTATTTGTTGAGATATTTAAATATTGATCGAGGTCCCAGGCTAGAAATCATTAATATAGAAAGAAAATAGGATGTTCCAATGGATATTTTGATGACTATTGTCGAACAAGAACTTGTGTTAAAACTGTGAACTAAGAATCCCCTCCAGCACATCTATTATATATACAAGACTGCTATTGGCGGTTATCGAGGGTAATTTATCATATGTTTGTATTGAAGCATTATATTGTTACAATAAGTTAGCCGTCTAAACAGTCAAAACTGTCCATCTCGCTCTAACATTTAGCACAGCCAGGAGAGGTGCTGTTAAAACATAGCACTTATTGTAACAATTACAACAAATTTATTGTAAAAATTATAATACTTCGATACAAAAATATGAAAAACTACCCTCGATAGCGGCCGATAGCAGTTTTGTGTATAGAATAGATGCGATGTGCAGCTAATCCCATTTCCGTTTTCAAATGAGGAACGCCCCCAAATTTATCATTTCATTTTACGCTCCCGTGGTATACAAATCTATCGATTTACGTAATTTGAAGCTTTGCATAATAAAAATATGTCTAAAACGATCACGAGTGATGTTAGAATTATTATTAGTATACGTTTGGTTTATTGCGAAGAAGAAAAAGGGTTTCATCTAAAAGGAGTGCCGATTCATTACTTATACACGCGTTGCCGGCATTACAGGTACGTCACTGAAAAGTCTTCTATACGCGACTACAGCGATTTCCTGTTATTGCCGATTTCTTGTTGTCGGACAGTATAATCGTAATTTTTATTAAAAATGAAGAAATTGTTTTATTACATAAATTACTGAAACACGGCCATCTTGTTGTATATTGTGAAGGTATGCATAGTAATAATTATTTTAATATATTAGCGGCTTTATCACTAGTCTACAGAACTTTTGACTAAACAGTTGCGTGTGTAGTCAGCTTTTTATTTGACGCAAAAAAGGCTAAAAATTTATAATATATCGTCGGTGTTTTGTAAAAAGGGCGAATCAACCAAAATGCTATTTTACAGGAGGAGGATTTTTAACTTTTGACATTTATTTATTAATTACCTATGGATGATTATAAATTTCTAACAAATACATAATAAAGCTTAGAGGAAATACTGTCTTGATAATGTAAAAAAAATGTACAAACTTGTATAAAAAGGTCAGAAAAATCATTTTAAATGGATATTCGACCTTTATGTGTGATAAAAATACGAAACAGTTGCACATTCGCCCTTGAATGTGTGGGTTTATTAGGAAATAATTATAATTAAAGTAATTTTATTATGTTTATAATATTTTATTTAAACTTATATAAGACAAAACAATATAATAGTGAAAGTTAAATTAAATCAAAACCATATTCTAGTGAAAATTAACAGTGTTTTTGTCCTTAAAAGGCATATTATACCTAATCAAAATAGTTATGGAACATCAGATTATTTTTTATTAAGTAAGGACAAATTAACTGGACTGGAGATACAAAATGAATAAAATTGTGTGAATTATTGTTTACACGCTGCCTTTTGAAGTTTTCAATAGTTTAATATCTGAAATATATTGTCTGTTGATCTTGGTTGCCATCGTTTTCACTGAGTTTCCAAAATTTATCAAAAATCATGTCCTTTTCTTCCTTCGAAAATCTATCACTGCATTTATATGTACATTTTCTGCAGAAAACATTAAATCGTTTCCTACGTTGAACAACATTTCCCGTCGCAGTTTTATACTCTTTTCCAGCGGCTCTCAGTTGTTTTTTTTTCTTTCCATAGCCAGATTTCCGGTATTTTATCTTAATGTGTTTTTTCATATGCTTATTAATCAAATGATTTTTTATGTTATGTTATGTTTTCTCGTCCAAAATCAAATCATTTTCATCACTTCGACGAAAGTGATCACTTGAGACAGCAATTGTTTCGTTGGATTGGATTTCTTAAGGTTTCTCAGGTAAAATCAATTAGTTAAGGAATTAGTGTGAACAGCGGTAGCGTCACTCAATCTTTCTGCAGTAATTACACCTAAATTGAAGTGAACTAATTTAACCATCTGTTGTCCTCGAGAAATACAATAAAATAACGAGTAGGTATCACTTTTTGTAATTTTAGGCGAGTCAGAATGGTAATATAAATAATATCTAGGGGAGAGCAGGTAGGATTCGTACACTTTTTACTCTAAGCCGTATAAAAACAAAACTGTAAGATATTTTAAAATAACTTCAATGCTGTTATATATCCAATATATTTGGCTTTAATAATAGTGAAGTATAGTTTAGATACAAATCAGCATGGCGAAGCTACGGTAACTTTTCTGAAAAATGGAAAACGTACGAAACTACCCCACACGTGGGGTAGCTTCGTACATAGTGTGGGGCACATTCGTACATAATGGGGAACCTTCGTACAGTCAAATAAAATGCTATTTATTCAATCTAATATAATCATGTATTGAGATCAAAACTAACACAGAATCAGCCTTCATGTAATAATAATTAACAGTTATTGTTTTTAAAGTGCTTATAACTACTTAGTCATAAAAACATAACACTTTTATTTATTTTTTTGTTAATAAAGGAACGAATAAACCAACATTATAAAATTAACCATTAGAGTAATAGGTCTTAATCGTATTTAATAGTTGTACTATCCAACATTATATATAGATAAGTCTTTTCCGAAGCTAAATATTATCCGGGCTGTTCTTGCTGTAAAAGCAGATTTTGATAACGGGAAAACACATACCACATCTGATATGTAAACTGTTCCTTCATCTTTGGTAGTGGGAAAGACAAATTTCCAGGTATGAGGCTTCTTCCTCAAAAATAAAACTTTGTATTCAACGGGACTATATTTTTTAAGCACCTGCCCAAGATAATTTAAACGGTCTTTGTTTTCTTGAACTCTACTATCACAAAGCGTTCTTCTTTGGTGTTCTCTGACGTAACTGGAGTTTCATTGTCAGTATCCAATCCTTCAGACGTCTCTTCGATGAGAGAACAAGAACTTTCTCTTAAACTCATATTAGCCTCATCCTCACAATCAGTTTCATCCTGACTATCAGTCTTTACAGTTTTATTTTGCCTCTTTGGTTTAGTTGTCCCTGAAGTTTTCTTCTGTCTCTTTGTTTTGGTTCTTGTATCTGACAGTAAATGTAATGCTCGCTACATCTCCTTAGCCCTTTGTTTCCTCTCTTGCTCTTGCTTCTTCAACTGTTTTGCTTTTTCTATTTCTTCTAGTCTATTTTTTTCAGGGGTATCTGTATATATTCTCGATTTTCCTGGTAGTTTTCCTTTCTTCGACTTTTTTAACGCATTTCTGTCCACTCTGGGATAGGGCCGGATAATTTCTGGAGTTATTAATCCTACAGTTGATGAAGATGCAGGTGCAGTTGTAGGTGATAGCAAGGAGGGTGATACTGGAGCTGAGCTCCATGGAAGATCTTGTTGAGTAATCTCTGTTTCTGCAAGTAGAGTTTCTGGCACATTGGCATCTTGGCCCGCTGTAGAAGTTGATTGTCAACCTTACGTAGATTCTAACGGCTGCATCTTGCATCATTGCATCTTCATCAACGTCTCCTGTTCCTGTCCCCTTTTTCACATATATTCGCGGCATGGTTCTGTAACAATAATATTTTTGGTGAACAATCTTTCTACTGCCACGCAGTTAGGAATGGGGAGCATTCGTACAGTACGAATCTACCCCACTCATAACTGCACGAAGGTACCCCAAACCGAGAAATCAACAAATTAATTGAAAATAAAAATAACCGCTATAGTTAGCCTAAAATGACTATTTACATATTAAACAAAGTTATCACTTCATAAACTATACTAAGTCACTTATAACATTCGTGCAAAACTTATAACAGTTAAGCGTGTTCAAAAGTGAATACAAAAAATACTTACGTAGAGCGAAAACACGTATCGGCGTGCTCCGTTGAAGCTGTTGGCCGCACTGATGCCCTGCCCCGCGGTTACACTATGCGTATGAGCGGGAGTCTTACACACAAACGTGAGCACGCCAATGAATTGGATAGTGAAGATATCGCCACTGTACGAATGCTCCCTGTGTACGAATCCTACCTGCTCTCCCCTACGTGTCAAAACATGCCTACGAGCGGTAAAGTACAACACATTTTTGAAGTTATACTTCTTTTAGCTCGTTTGGGAAATCAGATCAGAGTGTATTTTTGGCGTGTGACATGTAACACATAATTTATTTTTTCACACGAAAAAAAACGCATTCGATTGGATTCGAACCACCGATTGTTCGGTTATCAGCCGAAAGCACTACCTTTACGCCACAGTATGATACTTCAATCGTGACGATTATACAGTATAATATTATAGTTTAAAATTGTTCCGTTGCCTTGGCAGTGAATTTATTATTGTCGGCCATTTGCAATTACTTACGTAAACAAACAATTTAAACAGCATAGTGGCAGTTGTTACTTTAAAAATAAAAGCAACGATAAATAATTATATAATTTAGTTAATATAAGTTAAAATTTATAGAAATAAAACAACGGTGCTTCAATAAGCAGCCCGTTTTCTTACGAGTGTAATTTAACAAGATAATTAAGAGCTAGTCGAAGAATCTAGGTTATCGCAAGTTTTGTTACGCCAAATTATAACTTCTAACGCGCGTACATTAGTACACACACCGATTTTTTTTGAATGAATATAATATTATTAAGTAGGTATGTTATGTATACATACGCAAACAATATTAATATGTCAATGTAACATTACAATATTACATAACGAAACCAATTAACAATTGTACAACACGAAAAATTAAACAAGAAAACTTACATCTCGCTCATTTTGAGGTAAAGTATGTTGTATCACTCGATGAATACTTAATATTGAATACAAATGCTGTTCAGTTAGTAGAAAAATCAGATAACTATATTTCAAACTATTGTTTAACAGATTGTCAACTTAAACATTCTTTTATCACTAATGGCTCGATGACATTGAGCTACTTTACAAGCTGCTTGTTAGCGAATTTACAATCTGCTTGCAAAAAAGCCCAGTGTCATCATCGAACAAGCTAACAAGCAGATTGTAAACAATCTACCGAGAAAACTTGAAAGCCGGGCTACTTTACACGTTACACGCTGGCGTGTGGGCCGATCTGCGTCTGCACAGTAGAGCGATAGTGGCGAACCAGCCGGTAAAAAACTAAATACATCCTGTCAAAATAGTACCAAAAATAACGATTTCAAATCGCTAGCTTGTTGGCTTCTTTCTGAGCGAGTGGAAAGTTTTGTGTGTCATCATCACAATCGCACTAACTGACTCACCCGCTTTTAAACTCAACGAAAAGCAGCTTGTAAAGTAGCTCAATGTCATCGAGCCATAAATTACATTGAGGAAACTTCTAAAAACAATCCCGCCAATACGCTTTGTCAATAGTAAAATGACACGAATGATAGCGACCTTGGGCGAATTTGACAATTTTGATTTAACAATGGTCACATTGATATGTAGGTGGATATGCAAGAAGGGCAAATATCGTATATTCGCCCTTACATCATAACACTTACCACTACTTTAGGACATATTTTATTTTAAAAGGCCTAATATGTCACATTCGCCTTTTATTCATAACACTAAGTGGATATTCGCCCTTATGATTATCGTTTTTAAGTACTTTCCCGTGGAGATACAAGTTCGCCGTTTTTACACAACAAAGCTAGTGAGGTACATATTGTGTTTTCATTAAAATCTCAATTTCGCCAAAATGGCTGATTCGCCCTTTTTACAAAACACCGACGATATAAATGAGGTACACAAAAATAACACATCAAACTATGAACTGGTTGCAGTGATTTTTAAAGGGAAACTAAATAGAAAGCTTCATCTGAAAGGCGATTCAACATTTTTTTAATTGACCATACATGGACTTATCTGTTTTTGAAAATAGACACTTCAATTTCACGGTGTTTGTCATTCTGTCTTTATTTCCAGCTTTGGAGTTGCTAGATTTCTGCTATCGGCAAGACGACGACCAAGCGCAGCAACTGTTGACGTGTGAGCTTCAAAACTGGTCCGGCCAGACGTGTCTAAGCCTTGCAGTGGCTGCAAATCATCGGGCACTCCTGGCGCACCCCTGTTCGCAGATTATTCTTGCTGATCTGTGGATGGGAGGATTGCGAACACGGAAGAACACCAATTTGAAGGTTTCTATCAACAATGTTGCATTTAAACTTCTTTTTTCTTTCTGCTTTCAATGTATAGATATTAGATAGACAATAATTGAATGTTGCATGTAGTTTTTTGATGTTTATTCTCAAAATTAATTATATGTTAATTATTAACAGTATATTTTTGATTCTTTTAGTTATTTGAATTTATTTAACTACTTTATATGTATATAATATGGTTTGCAATCTCGCTCGAATTATCGGTCATGAAATCCTGGAATTGGAATCACTAGAATCCTGGAATTGGAATCACTAGAATCCTGGGATTCCAAGATTATTTTATTAATGATTTTGGATAAAAAATACTTGTTTTATCAAGTAAAGAAGTAATATTTAAAGGTTATGATTATTTTATAAATAAAAAATATTAGCACCACAGTAAAGATAACATAGAAATGCAAAAGCAAGTTGCCATAGACGAAGGATTTGAAGGCAGTTTTGGTTTATGACCTAATGACGGCCTGGCCATTAAACACAAGAAATACAGAATATCCTCAAATATCACCAATATCAAATGCGCGTTTCGTTTACGTGACCTATTTAATGCATATTATGATATAAGCGTGAATATTGAAAGTAACATATTCTCAAACACGTGATTGAGTTTATTCCATATTTATTTTCACTCGAGAATCATAGCTTTAATCAGCTACACCCAGAAGGTAACCCACTTACCTTATGTTTGTATTACCTGATTAAAACTTTTAATAAATCGTCTCTGTTCTGGCAGAACACACTAACTGGAGAATACTAGTTTTGAGTAATTTGACTTTGATGTTGTTAAAATGTTTGAAATGGTCTATCACGTGAGTTTATTAAGTAATCGTAAGAAGGATGACTTTAAAATAAAGACTGTTTATTTTTAAGAAGGTTTCCAGACGGTAAAGTTTGAAATAAGAAACATTTTGGTATAACTAACTTAATATGTCATTTTTTAGAATTAGTGTCTTCTGCCAGAACAGAGACGAAATACAGTAAAATCCCAATTTAACGGACTAATTCGGGCAAAGGAATGTCAGTTAAAACCGAGAGTATATTATAGTATAATAGAGTATGTATTCTGAATGTGTGTGTTAAAAAAAAAGACAAATTATGAAGTTGACATGTTTTAATTATATGAACGAATAAACGAATGTTATTTAAAACAAAATAAAATTCATATATTAAAAATACTGAAAATAAAATCGTATTTACAAGTCAGAGAATCACCTGGCATGTGTTAAAACCACTGCAGAAAGTAACGCCATGCGACAATAGAACCAATTACCACATGCAATGCTGTGTGGTCACATGTTAATCATGCGTCGAATATTGTTTACGAGCGGAACATGAACCCGAAATTTTGAAAGCCATTAAATTGAGGTTTTACTCTACCATCTATTTCCTAACTTTTATGGGATTACAAGAGAATGAAAATATGCATAAATAATTATCAATTAAGAAGTTACTATCTTATATTTTTTGTTATTCTAAATCCATGACCACAATGTCGGTACTGGATATTAAAACAAAATTGTAGGTATGCAAAAAATTCACTGACCTTTGTTTAATCTCAGGATTGAAAAATATCTAATCCCAGAATTGAAAACATTCTGTCAGGGATTGAAATCCCATGTATGGGTATATATAACGATTTCATTTAAAGAAAACACTTTTAACACATCCTTACCATCAATAATAATTAATCACTATTTTTATACATTTTGTTATTATGAAATATACATCTAAGATGTGTTATGTCTAATCTCCAAAGGGTTAGTACGAAGTATGTTTAGGAATCACTGGTTTATTGAAATTACATACATTCATCATCATCATCAGGGGCGCGACAACCCGGTGTCGGTCTTGGCCTCCTCCAACAACTCCCTCCACCTATCCCTATCCAGTGTGGCCGCTTTCCAATTCGGTACCCCCAGAATACGGCATTCACTGGCAGCTCCATCCAACCAGCGAATCTTTGGCCTGCCTTTTCTTCTGCGCCCTATTGGATTGCTGGACACTCTCTTTGCCGGTTCATTGTCATTCATACGATGCACATGACCTAGCCATCACAGTCTCCCAATCTTAATTGGTTGAACTGCGCTGCAATCTTTGTACAGCCCGTAGAGCTCAGCATTATATCTTTTCCTCCAATTGGTGCCGTCCCTGATCGGTCCATATATACGGCGGAGAATTTTGTTCATTTCGCAGAGTTAATGTCCAGGTTTCCGATGCTTAGGTGAGCACTGGCTTTACAAGTGTCTTGTAAGAGTGCTTTTAGTTTGGCGAGATAGTATGCGGGACTTAAAATGTCTTAACAGGCCAAAGTAGCATTTATTCGCAAAAAAATTTATATCGGATAATCAGTTTCTTTCGTATGAATGGCGTCGAATACATAACATAGTTGTTAAGATTCACAGCATGTTCAATGTCATTTTAGGTCATTCTCGGACTGCTGTGTCCGCCGTACATCATCAAGCTCGAGTTCAAGTCCAAGGAAGAACTCCAGCTCATGCCTCAGACAGAGGAAGAGCATTTGGAGAACGAGAGCCTCGAGGAAGGGAATGAAGACGACCGAAACCACAATCCTGACGCTGAGGTGTGTACAAGATATTTGGTCTAACACTATTTTTCTTTTCTTCACTTTCTCTCTTGTAAATAATACTTGATTATATCATTACCTGAACATTATAATTATTATATTCTGCAAATAATTTAAACAAATATTTATTATTATTGAATATCGAACACAGTATTATAGTATTATTATATTGATATTTTCTTTATACTTATATCCCAATTTTGCAAGCTGAGATTGAAAATGTCTTGTCGACATGAAATTTGTAAAATATGTGGTTTTTGGCATGGTATAAATAAATAATTTCAAACCGATTATAAGCACCCTTCAATAAATTCTTATAACTATTATAATATCTTCCATAAAATTAAATATATCTTTCTGATGGAGTCAATCCAGTCAGAGTTCTTAATTCAAATAATTACAAGATAAAAAGAAGTTTTTATATACAACGTTTTTAAATTTTCTGTTGAATCATATAAACTTAACTTGACTAGCTTAAACGATCAAACAAATTTGTACTTGATAGAAATACTGAATAATGAAATGTCATTTCATATTGATTTCCATAGTAACGCACGTATATATTATTTATTAATAATTTAGTTGCTAGGACCCCCTTGCAACCAATAATGGTATCGAAATAACTTTTCATGCAAAACAGAATTAACTACAAATTAATTCAATTCTACTTTAAGATGGCTAAAAGTATTTAAAAAATCCATAGGCATCGTGTTCTGATATATTCTAAAAGTTTCAAATGTCTAGCTAGTCGGAAGTTAGTTAAAAATCGATTGCAATATTTGTACCGGACAAATAAGAATACGACCTAAGAAAAAGTTGTAAAAAAGAAAAGGGTTCCAGGAAAATGTTTTATATTTTGTATAATAGGGTCTTCTTTTTATCGTCCCATCATAGGTCATAGGTACGTGAAATGCTTATCAAATTGCGTTATTATTGACAATTGGTTTTTGTGTATTAAATCAAGGAATATTAATTACCTTAATTACTAACCGACGCCTGGCTCTCGTGTATGTATGACTTACTAGTTTAAATTATCGTAATTAGATAGGAGTCTCGTAGCATAATTGGTTAATGCACAGACTGGCGCGACACCAATGGTTATACAGGTTCAAATCTCGTCGAGGTTCGTATTTTTTTTCAAATATGATTTTTTCTAGTGGGTATATATCTGAGGTGTTTTCAAGTTATGTATGTTCAATATACGTGTATGCTTTCTTAATACCGAAAATACCAGTATTTTGAATTTTTGAAACCGGTGTTTCGGTATCGATAAATAATTGAATACCGGTTTTGAAATACCATTATTGCAATCCCTTGATTGCAATAATGCATATAATATATACCGATATACCATATAATATATGACCGTATAATATATACCGATATACCATATAATATAATATAACATATAATATATATATACCATTATATGTGATAAATACCTACTGAGCTCATTTACAGAATGTAAAAAACAGTTATGTAGAGTCTGTCTTCTATAAGCTGGCGTGCGATTCCCCCCACCCCACTTCAGCACTCAATACTGCATACCCTCCCGTTCCCTCCCATTGAAAACTTGCAACAGTCAAACGCGATGGCACAATACTCTCCGTCCACGAACGATGTGACGTGAACGCCAACTTATAGAATACAGACTCGAGAATCTACAATCACAATTCGATTTTTTTAATTTTGATCAACAGTTCACTTGTATTATTTCAATTCTCAGCACCCCAATTCGTACATTCTCCGAACATTAGTTATCCACATCTTATTCAAATTTAAAATAAAAGGTAATAGCTTGTTATAAACAGAAAAAGTTACTCCATTTCTGTCATAATAATTTTTCCAAATTACCATAAACATTCTCAGTATTTATATTTTATCTATGATGGTCGTCCTGCATTATTCATAAGTCATTTTATTTTTCCCCTTGTGAAGTAAAGCAATAATGCTTATTTGCATTTTTAGTGTCAGAAAGTGTCTCGGATCCCCATTACATTTTAAATGTAACTTCTCAAGGTGACAGTGAAAATATTATGTAACTATGGTAATATTTTTATCACCCATTTCATTTACTCACCTTGCATAAGGATAACAATGATTTAATATTAAATTATTATAATTACGTTATGAAGGAAATGGTTGATGTTTCCTACAGAAAAAAGGTTTAATTTTAAGACAATTTAATTCTATCATTAAATTAAATAAACAAATTACTTTTCGGCTGCTTGAATTATCTAGGGATTTATTTCGAACTCATCTACTATTTTATAGCCTTTTATAATATTAGATTAGGTTAGGGTCATTTTGAGATACCTACCTACCTTTTTATTGTCAACAATAAAGTTTTTATTTTTCTAGAAACTTTATTGGTATGGTTAGGTTAGTTAGATACGGGGCCGGATTCAGACATGGATCAGTGAGCTACAGGTACTCTGACCAATCCCCCCAATAATATTTTATTAAGGAAGTAAGTAGGTATCCAATTAAAAAAAATATATTAACAATTTTCTATAAAACATCATATGTCCACATATGGTCAAAATCTAACAAAAAATATGTAAATACGTATTACATGTGTAATTTCACATAATTTAGAATGATCTATAACTTCTAATGCCTGAGAATGCATACTAAGAGAATGTTTCAGATTTCAATGAAGTGTAAAAAGTGTAAAAGCCAATATGTCCATTTTTTTTTGTTTATATTTATTGCAATATAGGGTTTATTGGCTAATCTAAATATTATTCTAATTTGAGAATACAATATGATGGCAAAAGATTCTAATGTTAAAGTCAACCATTTAAAGTGTCTTTTTCCATTAATATTGATTTGTGTCCTGTTTTTGAATTACAATTTCAATAAGATCACTTCTTATACCTTTGTTGAGTTACATACATTCTTTAATCACATCAGTTATCTTTAAACACAATTAAATCAGTATGTAATGCTGTTTAACATTAGGGAATTAATAACAATTCATTGTTTAATATAAGGGTGTACATACCAGAAGCTTGTATTTTTCAGCATTTACATCAAATTGCCCAACAAAGCTCTTGAAGTCTTTTTGCAATAAGAGAATATAAAAAAGATGGTGGCCCTCCAGCTGGCGGAGGCCGATGAACTGTAGCCTCTTTAACCCATGCCTGAATCCGCCCCTGGTTACATATCAACATTTCAACCGTTACTAGTCTGCAGAATATGTTTGCATTAGTTATAATGGATTATGTAGGTTAGTTAGTTCGAGATTTATATTTTAATTTCATCTTATTTGTCGTTAGTGGGTCATAATCTTCTGTACACAGTGAGTCTATTGGTAAGGTTAATTCCATAGGTGGGTGGAAGAAGAAAGTCCATTTCTTCACGTTCCAAGTGCTCCGCAGACCAGCAGAGTACCAAGGTATCGTTGAGAGCAGGAATCTGCTTTAACAGCTTATTGTGGATATGTACCACTTACTCTTTCATGCCTTCTGTCTGTTGTCAGTTCAATATTTACCATGTTATGGCCGTGCTGAAAGATTTTTTTTGACCCATAACTATTGCTTTTACCTGCAGTTTAGTTTCCTACATAGGTTGTAACTGTAGTGATACTCTTAACAATTTTTTGCCATTTATTACTAAAATAATATTAGACACGCCTTAAAATAAGCTATTTTATTAACCATATTTGAAATCCATGCTGTTAAGCAAACAATATAAGTAATCCTTGATTTTATAAACGGACACGAAGATATTATGTAAGTACAGTATTATTTCTGAAAGTAAAGGGAGGTAAGTCCGAAAAATTGAATATACCAAATTAACCGTAAAGCATATAAGTATAGGTACCTAAAATATAAAATAAAAAATGAGTCGTATAAATGCCGCTAAATTATTAAATTACACACAAAAAATAAATAGTCACACAACAAATTTTAAACTAATTCTTCTTTTTATTTTTCTTAAAATGAGTCATTTTTGACCTATTTCCCTTTTCCTTTCGCACACCTTTTTTATTTTTACTGTTTTAAGTAAAACCGAAATTGCGTTAAGTTATCTTGTCATAATTATGAGCATAAATTAATTATGCTTAGCTGACTGATGTCCAGATGTGTCCCAGTTCATCAAAACCTTAACATAGGCTTATCCCACAATGAAAAACTACCAGTGTGTTTCGGTGGATTGCCAGATAAGATTTCCTTGAGAGCATGTGGTAACTTAATATTATGACAATAAAAATATTGTTTAGTTTAGATATGCAATCACCGATGATACCATAAATTTATTTAACACATTGCAATCGACAATGTCAAACACTTATTTAGCAAAAAGGGTTACTTTCACCCCACGGGTTTTTTTTTAGAGAAATGCAAATCTATCTCAGATTAAATAGCCTGTAATCTTCGGTAATATAATATCATTGTACGAAAGGAAAAGGGAGATAAGTCTAAAATGAATTCTTTGCATGAAAGCCAAAAAATTTATGAGTTTTGAACAACTTTTTATAATAATCATTTGTTTGTGAATGAAATTTATGAATTTGACATTCCTTTTTTCATTTAGGCATATATCGTCGGTGTTTTGTAAAAAGGGCGAATCAAACATTTTGGCGAAATCGAGATTTTAATGAAAATACAATATGTACCCCACTAGCTTTGTTGTGTAAAAATGGCAAATTTTTATCTCCACAGGAAAGTACTTAAAAATGATAATCGACTAAAATTAAATTAATTAAAATTACGAAATAAAAAGCAAATGTGACATATTAGGCCTTTTAAAATATTATATAATAATACCTATTATAATGACAGTATTCTTTCTAAGCTTTATTATAAACTTGTTAGATATTTATAATCATCTACAGGTAAAAAACAAATAAATGTCAAAAGTTAAAAATCCTCCTCCTGTAAAGTAGCATTTTGGTTGATTCGCCCTTTTTACAAAACACCGACGATATGCAAGTTATTGTAGAAGCAAAAAGCAGACTTATCCCCCTTTTCTTATGCATACAAATATATCTCAGTCCGTTTCAGATGCATCTTAATTGTATAGTCTCTCACAAAAGCAAGAGTTTTGTGTCATGAACTAACTTTCAGCGCCTGGCCTATATTTAATTTACTGTTGTGATGTCGATTTTGCGTTTTATCTTATTCACAAAATATAACAAAGTTTTGACTCCATTTATGTTCAAATTAACATAATATAATAAATATATGTACATTTTTTTATTTACTATAAAATTGTTCTTGTTTTCCATTACTCTTTTATTGTCTTGTGTTTGAAATAATTGTTTATACGGTGAGCACACTTATATACTCGTATGTTAATGTCATCGTAACAATATAATGTACACACAACTTTACTTTCAACATTACACATAATATTTCTGTAAAGACACAAATGTGTAATGTCCTTTGTAACTTTCTGTGATGTTATTTATTATATTTATTTTATTCACGTCAATGATGACCTAATTTATTATTATATTATAAGCATTGTGAAGTATTACGGCTCGTCTTACGTGAGCGACGTCGGCGAAGCGATTGGCGGCGCGCGCAACTCAAACGTATAAACGTACAACCAAAAAAAGAATGTTTACAAACATTTTCACACACAGTTATACATTTGAGTTGTGCGTGCCTCTCAACGCTTCGCGCGACTTTGCCAACATAAAACGCTCCGTTATAGTGTTTCCAATTTTTACATTTTCTCTCATAAAATACTATTTTGAATAATAAATGAATGGTTTGAATCTTTGCTGTGATAATAACATTAACATTAACAAATAATTCAAAAGATGTCAGTACATCGTTTTTTTTTCTCTTTTGAAGTCTCAATCTACTAAACGCATATAGCAGCAGAAAGTGAAGCATACAATTTTATACAGTTTACTCACCGATAATTTATATTTTCAAGTGTTTTAATTAATTAATACGTAGCTAAATATATATATTTTTTCTATTTTTTGACCATGTCCGATCCTAAGAAGATCATAGGCCTCCACGGAGTGGAGGTTTGTATTAACAGATTTTTGTTTTTACAATAAATGAATGTTAGCAACTTAATCAACTTACTAGGTCCGCACTCTGACTCTAAACACACATTGAAAAACAATATGCGTATGTATTTGCCAGACCCAGGATTCGAATCTGGAACCCACAACATTATAAGCCGACGAGTTAGCCGCTCGGCCATCGTGGAGTCATTATAGATATAATCAACGATAAACTTGGAATTTTTAAAATATCCTTCTGAGATATGTTTTTGCTATTAGGTGTTATCTAATTATTAAATACTATTTTATTGTTATTTCTATAATTAAAATGTAATTTAATAAATATATTTCTGCATTACTCATAGTTTTAATGTATTTTAGTATTAAATTTAAAAAACATTGATTCTTTTAAAAAATTAAAATGTGTATAACTTGAAATCCTTTTATTTATATTTTCAATATCATGGACCATACCGAAACTATATTTGATATAAATAAAAAGAGATACTTTGATATTTATTAATATACCTTTTAATGTATTTAAATATAATGTGAATTATATTAAATTGCATGCTTCATGCCACTAGGACTAGTTGCTTCTAGCAGGGCTCCACCTTTCGAAACTGAGACTGATTTTTTTTTTTATTAAATTTATTATTGTTAAAAGTATGAATTTTAAAACATTTCAACTTTTTTACTCGGGTTATCTTAGATTTTTTCAATCTCAAGTCTGCTTTATTTAAAATCAGATTGTTTTATGCATTTTGGAATAATTAATTGCCGTTTTTTTAATAAACGACAATCTCATTTTTTTTATTCTGGAAATTTCTGAATTTAATATTTTGATTTATCAATTTGCATTCTCTATTTAAACTTTTGCAAGAAAGTGTTAATTATTGTCTATTAATCTTTGAAAATTTATCTTCAATTTTATACATATTATTTTGTTTGACCTTTTTTAACTATATTTTCTTTCTGATATATGTATCTATAAATGGTATTGGTATGGTAATGCCGTATAATTTTGAAAAGGAAGTTTTTGGCTTGGAAGACTTGGACCTTCTGGTATTTTCATCATGACAAGATTTCTCATCAGGGGACTACTTATTTATAAAATTCTACTAAAGTAGGTAACAATTTCATTGTTCTTGAAGTCTAAGGTATAGTAAATTTGAATGCGTCAGTGCTTGACTTGGGAACCGTTATTATTTGACCAATGCAAATTTACTTTGGTATAATTTTATTGATCTGTGCTTATTTTTAAATCAGCTACATTTCATAGTCTTAAAATGACACCGCACTTCCATCGCCATCTTCAATACTACCACCCAATTTTGGTCTTGACCGTCTCCTGGACGTCACAAATTTCTTTTTATAGTCAGCACAGTCTAGATCTGCCAAGCCTTCTTTCACCTTTTTGGTCGATTGACAATAAACCTCTTAGGTGTCGATCTTCAATCCTTGAGACATGGCCTGCTATACTATACAGCTTCCTCTCATCTTTCTTTGATTAGACCCAGATTTCCAATCCATATATGGGCTTAATGAGAGTCCAATCTATAGCTTTATTTTAATTTTCTTCCAGTGAAGTCTTAATCCGAAATCTAATATAGAATTTAATTTGAGGTGTAACTATCTGGGATGTATGAATTCAACGACTTTTGCAAATACATTGTCATTCAGTATACGTAATAAACTTGAAGAATCCTCATTCACATGTATGCATTGACCTGCAGATCGATTCTAACTACATTATTACATAAGTATTGGAATATATAACAACATAGTAACCGTTTGTTATATTTCTGAATCAAAAATTACCCCCACTGTGTCATAGATATATTCTGTTTGCAACACGGTTATCCAAATTACCTGGTATCATGGCGTTTTATAGTTAGTAACCATATTTCACCCTTTGTGTGGATTCGTTTGAATACTGCTGTCAGTTTGAAATTATACAAAATTTAAACTATAAAATACCATAAAATTGGTTGGACACAAGTGACTGTGATGCCATAGTATAGTATATTCTATCGTAATTGATTTCCTTGCTTTGTCCATGTGAGTTATATTACAATTATTGTAAGTTGTTGAAAATATTTTGGATAACGACACCTGACAGGCTAATAAGGGGATAACTATAACTTGAGACGCGCAGCTATCACGATACGAGTCTTGCGAGATATTAGGGTTCTCTAGTATCTATTTAATTTACCCTTTCTATGCCTCACGATATTACAGTAATACCTGACATGTTGCAGATTTTTAACGACACACGTTGAATGTAGAGCAAAGCTCTTACTATAATAATTTTTGGCTTAGTATTTCATAATAATTCCAACAGATGTCGCTGTGTGCTTAATTTTTTAGATTATGCAAATCAATCGACAGTAGCTATAAATTTGAGTTGAAAGTCAGGTGAAATAATTTGTGAAATTCGTATGTGCGGCCTGTCGATTACATAAGGCATAGAACCAGTTAATACAGTTATTGACAAATGTTATTTTTAACGTTTCATACTCTTGAGATAATTCACTCTTGGAATGCATCATAGTATTTTTATCACGATTTTTAATGATTTCAGACTTCAGTGTTATCTTTAAATATACCAGTTAGAGTTTCATTTCCTTGGCAACGCTTTGCATTGCAACGCCATACTTCCACTCTTCATTTTTTCTTTCCCTGCGGTTTATTATATAACATGTTAAATGGAGATAGAACGTACATATTACATTCCATACCAATACTATTATATAATATACAAGTATCAATAAAATTCAGAGTTCTCATACAGACTGTACAATATTTTTTTCATACTATCTATTACTATTACAAATTTATTCTTTCATTTTTTCTGTGTCTGTGATTTATTAAATGTTGAGATTGTGATTCAGGCTCTCATCGGTGCGGCAGAATACGAGACCAGGGTGCAGGAGAACGGCAAAGTGGGTCTAGACATGCTGCAGCAGCCGCCCGCTTTGGACTATTACGAAGTCAAGCAGAACCGACCTCTCCGGATGAAAAAGAAGCTTTACGAGTTTTTTACGGCTCCCATTACCAAATTTTGGGCTGATTCTGTGAGTGCCACTGTACATCATTAAATTTATACCACTTTCTTTTTAATTCAATTTACTCTCACGTAAGTGGAATATATTGATATCTGAAGCAGTCCGGTTGGTTGAACACTGTTATTGTCTGTCTTCTATAAGCTGGCATGCCGGTTTCCCCCACGCTTAATCATCCATCTCGTTCCCCCCTATTGAAAACTTGCAACAGTTGAATGCGATGGCACAATGCTTTCCGTGTGACGTGCAGCCAATTTATAGAATACAGACTCTAGATCTGGGCTGCACAGATAATACTAGCAAGAATGGAATAAATACAGTGACGTCCCTAAGCAAAGTGCCCACCTTAAGCGGACTTAGAACACCGTCCCCTTTTATGTTTAGTTTCAAATTGTCTGCAAATTTGGTACCCACTTCGCGAGCCTAATACTACAAGGTTATAAGTGTTCGTCCTTGAAAAAACAAACCCAACAATGAAGTAGTATTCTAAGCTGCCTCATTGTTACTTTTGTTTCTCCAAGGACAAACACTTAGAACCTTGTAGTTCTCCACTCGCGACTTACCTATTTTATTATTATGTAGTCGCGTATATAGAAGACTTCTCAGTGACGTACCTATCATGTTTCGGCTCTTATTAATTTTAGATGCGACTCTTTTTCTTCTTCGCAATAAACCAAAAGTTTACTAATAATAATTCTAACATCACTCCTGATCGTTTTAAATGTATTTTTATAATAAAAAGCTTCAAATTACATAAATAATTTATAGATCCGTACATCACACGAGTGTAAAATAAAATGATAAATTTGGGGGCGTATCTCATTTGAAAACGAAAGTCCAATTAGCTGCACTGGAGGGGATTGTTAGTTCATAGTTTTAACAAGAAGTTCTTATTCGACAATACATGAATGTGAACATAGAGTGATTATTACATAATCAATTATTTTAAGTTATTTTTGATATTATTCTTTACAGTTGGCCTACATGTTTTTTCTGATGGTGTTCACGTACACAGTCCTGGTACGGATGGAGCACACTCCGTCTTGGCAAGAACTTTACTCCATAGCATACATCGCGACGCTCGGCTGTGAAAAAATTAGAGAAATCGTCTGCTCTGAACCTGTGGCAATCAGGTTTATATTATACCTATTATTACATCAAATACTAGTCGTTTTCTTTCGCACATTTTAAAAAATAAGTTGTCAATTAGTTGATTTAGACCTGTGATGTAAGGAAAAGTGGGTTAAGAAAGTCAATTTCTGATAAAACTGATAATATGGCGTCAAGGTAAAATGAGACAAGTCGATACACGAATTGCAAGAAACGTTAAAAATATAAGTTTCAATAAAACAATGTATGTGTGTGTTTGTGGGGGGGGGGTGTAAATTTAATGCACCGGGTTACACCAACCCTAGTTACGCCACTGCTCAGTTGCGTTGATGATCCGCACACACAATAGAAAAATTAGAGGGAATGTTGGTGATATGTCTGATAATTTGAAAAAAATGTTGATTGTACCAAATTTAGCATACTTACTGCATAATATGTGTAGATGAAAAGAATTAATTGACGAGTTGAATTTAGTAAATTTCGCACAAATCGTTGAAATTCAAATATAAAATTGTCTGAAACTCAAATAATCTTCGTATGGCTCTCCTAGAAAGTAGTAATTTTAGACTTATCTCTCTTTACCTTTCACATTCATAATTATTTCAGTCTCAAGGCAGAAACAACGATTGATATAAATAATATAATATATCAATGGTCTAATGTCAATACCCGTATCTGACCTATATGACGGAAATGACTTTTTTTATACATACTAAAAACAACAAAAATACTGCCCATCAACTGAAAAATTCCAATATCTTTAGAACAAAAATGATACAGCCATTTTAGTAATTTCCCGTATCTAAACATTGTAGGAATAAATCTGTAATAATACATATCTTGCCTCTAAGCTGTCAAGCGTGTTGCATGACGTGTGTTAAATTCAGCTGCAAAATGTCACTTTCGAATTATTTTAAAGGTAAAACAGTAAGTAATATTTATAACAAATTTGGGTGTTTATCTTTATTTATATGTCACATTTTATTGGATGTTTCTTTACCACTTTTTACGTTACGGGTTATTGACATGCTATTTAGTTACAACATGTGTTACTATTAACATATATACAACTATTAACAGTCAGATACGGGATATTAAATATTTAGTTTTTTTAGCTTCCTGCACAGTTTGTAAAAAGTCACTTACGGGATATTAACATTTGCCATCGATATATAAAACACTATGTACCCAATTGTGGTAAGATTAATAATATGATGTTTTTTATCCAGTCACAAGTTCTCGGTGTGGGCATGGAACATGTGGAATCCTTGTGATGCAGCCACCATCATTCTATTCCTGGTCGGGCTGTCTTTAAGATTACGACCTACCACCCAAGACATCGGAAGAGTCATCTACTGTGTGGACTCCATCTATTGGTACCTCAGAATATTGAATATCCTCGGTGTCAACAAGTATCTTGGTAATTTAATTTTGTGTAACCATTTTTATTCTATTGGTATTTAAGTTGTCACAGTGTGTTCTTAATTTGCTATTCTCAAGAAATTCTGTGGTAAAGTGTACTGTGAGGTGTATAAATGCGACTTTTGTTTAAAAAAAGTATTTGTCGAGAAATTTTAAGGTAAGATGATAGCAGACATTGCTCAGACTGTACATTGGATTTTGCTAAAAGAGTTTAATGGAATATCTTTGTATTTCAAACAAGTTCATCATTAATATTAATATTGTAAAAGTTTAAACGTATTTTGTAGACTTCCAAACTCATTTAGTGCTAACACCGCGACTGGCGCGTTTGAAGTCATTGGTCATTAGATATAATTAATGTGTTATTTAAATGTGGTAATTAAAATGTAATTAAAAGGTTAGCAGTGATTGTGTTAACAGGGTTGAAATGGTTAATGTTTGAATACTTCATGACGTCCAGCCCTTTCAACAAAAGTCTCAATTTACACATCAAGTAGTATCGTCTTTACCCAGGCAATGTTTGCTACCTCACCTAACATTTTTCGACACCTACATTGACTACCATCATTGACCGCTTCGTTGTAACAACGTCTTTTTTGCGCTCTCAGCATTTTTAAAGAATACCTATTATCATTTGTTGGTATTAACAGTCAGTCAACAATGTATACAAATATGTTCAGTGTGAGGATGTGTCGGTTCCTGAGAGAACATTGCTTTTGGTGGAATTATTAATGAAAAAAGTGGAACAGCTGGAAGAAAAAATTAATAATTATTCGTGTTTGTGTCAGTGCGTACGTCTTCCCCCGCTACCGCCTGCCGCTCCGCAGTTAAAACCGAAGCCACTAATTGCACCGACGCTAATCGGCGTAATCGACGTTAATGCAGCTGTTAATGAGCCCAAACCACTGACAGCTCAAAAACACTCAAAGACCCGTGCAACAACTATAATAACAAGATCACAAAAAATTGCCGGAGATTTGAAGGACACAACTCGTGCAAAGGAGACTTCAGCGGGAAAGCGAGATGTCACTCCCAAGGCCTCGACGTCTCAGAAATCTGATGGGACACCGGTATCAGCAAATGATGTGTCTCTTGGAAACTCTACTACCGGTGAAGAATGGTCAACGGTAGTGAAGAGGAAGAGGGCAGCCATTGCGATTCGTGGTAGCTTTGGTGGGGCGGTGAGGGGGGCGGAGGTGGTTAAAAATTACCACTTCTACCCCTTTCATCGCGACACCACAGTTGCGAACTTGAACGACTATATTAAAAAAATTACTAATTGTACTGCTGATTTCACAGTAGTTAAACTGAAGTCAAAAGGTGATTACGCTTCATTTAAGGTAGGGATCCCTACTAAGCTAAGTACGTTGGTTTTGAAGGCGGAAAATTGGCCCCGCCATTCATTTATTAAAGAATGGGTTGCCAGGATGGAAACGCCACGGCTACCGAGTAGCTGACTTAATAATAACAATAAAAATAAGAATTGCCCTAAGCAATTATTATTCTACTACCAGAATGTTCGGGGCTTGAAAACAAAATCTGTCGATTTTTTGAGCAATGTTTTGGCTGATGACTATGACATCATAGGGTTAACTGAAACATGGCTCAATGATAGTGTTTTTAGTCGTGAATATTTTGGAAGTGAGTACTCAGTCTTTAGGAGGGATCGAGACTCCGGCGCAGGCCACAGGCAGGGTGGGGGTTGTCTTTTGGGGGTTAGAAGTATGGAAGGGTTACAGGCCGAACGTTTCCGTGCTTTGGAGACTCAAAATAAGGACCTTTGGGTGAAACTGACCTACGACGGAGACACTATTTACGTTTGCGTCATTTATTTTCCACCAGCAAGTGACTTGGAGGTGTATAAGTGTTTTATTGAGAGTATGCTATCTAATATCAACTTAATTGGAGATAGAAAGATTATTGTAATGGGAGATTTTAATCTAAACTCAGCACGTAGTGGTAAAAGAGTCAGCGATGACCTTGAATTTCTATCTTCTGTTTTTGGATTTTCTCAGCACAATGATGTCTCTAACTCTAGCAATGGACTTTTGGATAGGGTATTTAGCAATATCGACTTATCGCTTTCACGATGCACATCTCCTCTTGTACGCGAAGATGTGTATCATCCAACTTTAGTTTTTCTGCTCAGGTTTCGGTCGACTCGTCCGCTTCAGACTCCAATTCCCTCTTACAAAACCAACCAATTCGGCGGGTGGAGGTTTGAAGGCGGAAACTTCAAGCTACTTTACTCATTGATGAGTGAAGTGGACTGGAGTGAGTTGCTCGAGATTTGTGATGTGAATGAGGCGGTACAATGTTTTTACAATATTGTGTATAATATATTTGATCAATGTTTTTCGAGGAAGTCGCCATGTCGTGGTGGAAGGCGATACCCGAGGTGGTTTTCTCGGGAGATTATTGGGGACATTAAGGTCAAGCATAACTATCATACAGCATGGAAGGCTGGGCATGATCAGACTGACTATATCATGTTTAGCATCTATCGTTCGAAAGTGAGACAAGCTGTTCGACGGGCCTATCGAACATATATGGAAACGGTAGGAGATTCCATTCGCGAAAATCCTAAATTGTTTTGGAATTACGTAAAATCGTTAAGAAGAGATGGTGGGTTTACTGATAGGATGAGTTGGAAGGGCGAAGAGGTGACCGGACATAGAGTGGCAGAAGCATTTGCTGGTCATTTCAAGTCTGTCTACGCAAGTAGTATTCCAAATCTGGATGTTGCCTCAACGTCAGGAAAACCGTCATGTGGTGCCCAATCCGTCGATATTTTTTCAATTAATGAGGGCGATGTACTTCAGTTTATTAAAAAACTGAAGAATACTCGCTCTTTAGGACCTGATTATGTTCCTACATTTTTTTTAAAGGGTTGTATTGACTTCGTTAAAGGCCCGCTTTCATATATATTTAATCTCGCAATGGAGACAGGTATCTTCCCGGAAACGTGGAAGATGTCGAAGGTTACTCCAATCCATAAGGGTGGTACAGAGTCATCAGTGGAGAATTACAGGCCGGTAGCTGTTCTCTCTGCACCAGCAAAAGTTCTTGAGATGATCATGCACAACATGATTTATCCAAAAATTGAGTCATTCATAATAAATGAGCAGCATGGATTTAGAGCAGGCCGATCAACGGAAACTAACCTGATGGTATTTACCGATTATGTGTCATCGGCACTGGATAGAGGCCACCAGGTTGACTGTTCTTACAATGACTTCTCGAAAGCATTTGACAAGGTCGATCATGACATCCTGATGGAAAAACTCCAACTTATTGGATTGTCGGATCGATTTTTGAAACTATTCGGGAGTTATTTTAGGAACCGTCAACAATACGTATCGTACGGCCTTTATCAGTCACAGACCTTTTACACATTTTCTGGTGTCCCCCAGGGCTCAAACTTAGGGCCGTTGCTGTTCACGATTTTTATAAATGACATAGCATTGGTAATAAAAAATGCTATGTTTTTGTTGTTCGCTGATGACTTGAAACTCTTTTTGGAAGTTGTCACCTTGGACGATTGTCGTCAGCTCCAACTTGATATAGATAATGTATTAAATTGGGGCAGGCGTAACAAACTAGAATTCAATATTGATAAATGCAATCTTTTATCGTTTACCAGAGCCTCAAAAGTGTTGTTTTTCCAATACTCGATGCATGGCAGAGTTCTGTCACGAATATCATCTGTAAGGGATCTTGGCATTACGTTTGAGAGTAAACTGACATTTATTAGCCATATAGTTACCATTTGTAACAAAGCGCTTAAAATGTTGGGCTTCGTCATGCGTACTTCCCGGGTCTTTTCAGATGTTACGGTATTAAAACTTTTATTTAATTCTTTAGTTCGAAGCAGACTTGAGAGTGGGTCTATTGTTTGGGCACCGCACCAGTTGAAGTATGGCCTTATGGTGGAGAGGGTACAGAAGAAATTCTTGAGACTCCTTTACTTGAGGTTGTATGGATACTATCCGTGGCTTTATCCAACTGACTTTCTCTTAGGCATGCTTACATACTGCAGTCTGCAATTTAGAAGAAATCTTTATTTAGCTACGTATTTTTTTCGACTTATACAAGGTATAAATGAGAACTCTGCCATTCTGGGCAGTGTTGACCTGTGTGTCCCTGATAACTATCTTAGAAATAGAGACCACCAGTTGTTTATTCTCCCAAGGTACAGAACCAACCTGCCACTGGTAATGCCAATTGGGAGAGTGATAACTATGTTCAACGAAATTGCTTCGGGTGTTGATATATTCCACCTACGTGAGAATGAGTTTAGGTGGATGTTGTTTTATAAAATCTTAAAATAGGGTCTGCTTAACTCATCCGGTGTACTTCCTTGTACCTATCTAATTCATCTACTGATATATCTCTTTTTTTATGTAATACTGTTATATTTATATATCTTTCTTTCTAAATGTCATGTTGTGAACGTCTTAAACTTATAATTTGTAATGTCCACAATATGTTAAAAAAAAAAAAATGAATTGAATTGAATTAAGCAGTTAAGATTCTAAGGAAGGTCAAGACATCATGACTGAGGATCGTGATTTGGACAATTCTGCTGTCGGGCAGTAGCCTTCTACATGGCTCGAGTATGGTACTTTTGGATTTGTCCATCCATCTTTTGGGTTTATAATATCTTTTAAGAATCACCTATCCGGCAAACCAGATATATCGAGGAAAGAAGTAGTTTCCCTTTTTTGGTGCTTTTAACTGATGCCTTAGACATTGGACCACTTATGGTGGTTGTGTAGCCAAGATTATCTGGCTTATGCTTCAAATACATCATCATCACATTATATGCTGTCACAGTAAGCTGGCTGCTATGGGAAAAAGTCGTTTTTCTTAGTATTTAAAATGTTATCAGACTGATACTCCCATCCCGTAGCACATTTTGAACCTTTAAACGAACATTGTTAGAAAAAGATCGCCTCACGGGTATCGCGCTACGTCATAAACCGCACTAGTCAGTGAAAGATTTTTCTATTTCCTGCAGGCCTACACATTTTCGACTCATGTCAAAATTGCGTGTTCTTTGTTTTTAGTGATTTTCTCAGTGGATTTTCTATTAAATTATTATCTATGTCTGATGTTTACGTCTATTATCTATGGTCTGTTGGTTGGGTTCTGTTCAAAATATTATCTATGGATGCAATATGGCAAGTAATTTTAACGTATGCACACGTAGAAACTGTTAAATTTAATTGAAATTAGCATGAGTAATGAATAATAATTCAAAATACTAATACAGAGTTGGCACTCTCCATCATTGAATTTATAGAGATAGTGATCATTCAAAATATTCTGCGGAATGACGAAACCAGGTTAAATTTGTCGCCGTGCCAGCACGTGACGTGATCATAATGTAATCGCCGCTTTATTGACTTCTCTTTATACCTCTCCGTTAGTAATATGATCAGCC
The DNA here is from genome assembly GCF_057557595.1 of Rhyacophila brunnea. Classification (NCBI taxonomy): domain Eukaryota; kingdom Metazoa; phylum Arthropoda; class Insecta; order Trichoptera; family Rhyacophilidae; genus Rhyacophila; species Rhyacophila brunnea. The sequence goes on along the minus strand of NW_028232816.1, from coordinate 6,646,394 downwards.
CAAAAATATGCACTGCCCTCGAAAAATTTCAGTCTTCTGATGAAGAAAACAACGAACCGTAAAAGTATCATGCAATATAATTTAGTCTCGTTATAGGATGTGTCTTTTCAAACTTGTTTTTGGTGTTGTAGGTCCACTTGTTACGATGATGGGAAAGATGGTGAAGAACATGATATACTTTGTGGTGCTGTTGCTAGTGGTGCTCATGTCTTTCGGAGTCTGCAGGCAGGCCATCCTGTATCCACATAACGACGCCAGTTGGCGACTCGTCAGAGAGGTAACATAATGAAGCATTCTCATATGTTTATTTTCCTTTATTGTTTATAGGTATTATTAAAAATATTCATTTTTTTCTTTTCAGTATTACATATTTGCATTTTATTTATTTATGTCTAATATAAGTACTTATTATTTTTTCTATTTGATTTTTCAGCATATTTTTAATCTTTTTTTATTTTTTGTTTTTTTTTCTAGAAAATTTTAATGTGTTTTTTTTTTTTAATTGAATAATTAGTGTTACATGGTAGGTATAACAACATTACCTATTACAGTTTTAAATACAAAGTTTTTTCTTAATTCGAGTTATTTATGTTGTCAGCTATTTTGGTTTTAAGCCCATCTTCAGACAGATTATACAGTTTAAAACTGTATAAAACTATTTATTCAAAAATCCCTTCTACACCCTCAAGATGAGTTGTCAAACTACTTTTCATTTATAAAAATACATTGAACATACATCATTTGAAAACACCTCAGATATATTATTATACCCACTAGAAAAAATCGGTACTGTTCGGTTATCAGGAATACAGCTGAAAACACATTTTGAAAATAGCCGATAAACTGGATTATTTGTTAGGTAAACCTAACCAAACCTAACCTAACCTAACCTAACCTAATCTAACCCAACCCAACCTAACCTAAACTAACCCAAACTAACAAATAATCCAGTATATTAGGTATTTTTAAAATGTGTTTCCCGCTGTATTCCTGATAATCGAACAGTACCAAAAAATCTTTTTTGAAAAAAAATACGATGGCCGACAGGTCTTAAACCTGTAACCATTAGATTCACGCCAATATGCTTTACCAATTAAGCTACAGGCATCATATCTAACTACGACAAAATTAACAAGTAGTTCTTACGTGAAATGCTTATCAAATTGCATTGTATAAAAGAAATAGTTTATTATCTATAAACCTTCAACTTGTCCTCATTTTGTAGCTTTTGATGTGAAATAACTGTAAGTTTATCCTTGAATTTTAAAAATATTAATTTACCTATTTTTATTGTTCACATTATTTTTATAGATTTAATAATACTTACTATAAAATGTAAATTTTCAGTTAGTCATATTTATTTACATGTTTTGTCATTCTATCACAAGACGTCGTTAGTCACTATGCTTCCCCCTAATTAATTGTGTTTTATATTTTTGGAAGCACACAAAACATAATATTATTGAGAATTGCTAACAGAATACAGCTAATTTTTTTATATAGTAATTATAAACACCTGAAGAGAACACTAACTTATTATAAACATTTTGTCTTATTATAGTACTTTATTGTCATGGATTTTGATTTTGAATTGATCTGACATGACATCTGATTTGACGTGAGGTTGTTAGTCACTATGCTTCCACTTAATAGTGTTTGACATTTTTGGAAGCACGTAAAACATAGTATTATTCAGAATTGCTTACAGAATACAGCTAATTTTTTTTATATAGGAATTATAAACAGCTAAAGAATACACTAACTTATGATAAACATTTTGTCTTATTATAGATAGTATTTTATTGTCATATTGATTAAGACATGGATATTGATTTTGATTTGATCTGACATGGCATCTTAATTGACATGATGTTGTTAGTCACTATGCTTCCACTTAATAGTGTTTCACATTTTTTGAAGCACGTAAAACATAGTATTATTGAAAATTGCTAACAGAATACAGCTAATTTTTTTTATATAGGAATTATAAACAGCTAAAGAATACACTAACTTATGATAAACATTTTGTCTTATTATAGTATTTTATTGTGATATTGATTATGACATGGATTTTGATTTGATCTATTGTTGAAATAGTGATATATGGAATGAAATAAACAAGTACCTAACTACTACTTAATCCATACAGAGTTGTTTTTTAATAAATGTGATGATGTTGCCGGGGGGTGTCAGGTGTTCTTTCAGCCGTACTTCATGCTGTACGGAGAGGTGTTCGCCGAGCAGATGGAGGCGGAATGCGGTGAGGAAGTGGGGATGAAGGCGTGCAGTGCCGGGGGGTGGGTGCCGCCCCTAGTCATGTCCACCTACCTCTTGGTGGCCAACATCCTTCTAGTCAATCTGCTCATCGCTGTCTTCAATAACATCTTCAACGAGGTCAACAGCATATCGCATCAGGTTCGGACGCAGCCAGAGAACAGCACCCCCAGCTCTCACTTCCATGTCCTCGATTTTTTTTTGTTATCTCATGTTCATTTTGTTTCTGAATTTTTACACTACCAAAATAATACATTGACATGTTGTGCACAGATGTTGTATCTCCAGTTTTGAATGTTTTGAGAAAATCTATTTTGAAAGATTCAAATCATATGAAAATCAAACATTTCTAACTGATTTTCGGTAAAAACTGGACATCATATCGTCTCTGTTCTGGCAGAACACACTAACTGGAGAATACTAGTTTTGAGTAATTTGACTTTGAAGTTGTTAAAATGTTTGAAATGGTCTATCGTGTGAGTTTATTAAGTAATCGTAAAAAAGATGACTTTAAAATAAATACTATTTATTTATTAAGAAGGTTTCCAGACGGTAAAGTTTGAAATTTTGGTATAACTAACTCAATATGTCATTTTTCGAATTAGTGTCTTCTGCCAGAACAGTGACGATATATTTGAGCATTAACCCATGGACATGCTCTTCAATTTAAAATAGAGATTTTCTACAAACTGTTAAATAACCTACACACTAAAGCTATAAGCCTATAAACCGAACATTTTTTTTTCAGCATAATTTATAATACTGTAAAACGTAGAAACTAGGTAAAAAATAGTGATTTAACTCATGTCATTATTTTTCTATTCATTCTCCATCGATACAGGTGTTTTACCAGCCTTACTTCATGCTATACGGAGAAGTATTTGCGGACGACATCGACCCGCCGTGCGACAATTCCCCCGGCCTGGAGCCGTGCGAAACCGGACGCTGGATCACTCCGGTGGCCATGTCGACATACCTCCTCGTGGCCAATATTCTTCTCATCAACTTACTTATTGCCGTCTTCAACAATATCTTCCAGGAAGTGAATGCTATCTCTCATCAGGTCAGAACTCAGCCTGCCGGTGTCGGTATTGGGTTTTGCAATAATCAGCTTGAATCGTGAATTATCTCGGAATTTTTGGATGTGGCTCGTTTTATAACTCCATTATATATATATATATATTAAATATTAAAGGCTTCAAATGTGTGCGATAACTATTTCATAAATCATTAATATCAAACGAAATCCAATTCACCAAATATTTAGTATTAACTACATACACCCCAGTGGCGAAGAGTGGAGGTAGGCTGTGGAGATACGACATAAATAGTGCACACCAAACTTTGTCAGTCATATTTCATCACTGTTCTGGCAGAAGACACTAATTCGAAAAAATGACATATTGAGTTAGTACCAAAATATTCCTTATTTCAAACTTCACCGTCTGGAAACCTTCTTAATGAATAAATAGTCTTTATTTTAAAGTCATCTTTTTTACGATTACTTAATAAACTCACACAATAGACCATTTCAAACATTTTAACAACTTCAAAGTCAAATTACTCAAAACTAGTATTCTCCAGTTAGTGTGTTCTGCCAGAACAGAGACGATTTATTTGTTTTCATTGTACTAATAATAAAAATCGCAGATGGTGTTGGTTAGTTTTTTAAATTCAATTGAACCTGGTCTAAGCCGATCCATAATGGAGTTAGGCTGTGGAGATCCGACAAAAATAGTAGACATTTTGTCAGTCTTAATTATTTTGTTATCATTGAACTAAGAATTCAAATTGCAGATAGTGTTAGTTGATTTTTAAAATTCAGTTAAATGCTGCTTAACCAAACCTAAATAGCCAACAATATTCTCCTATCTATGAAATAATATCTAAAATTATGTATGATCAATGGTAAAATTTTATATATTTTACACCTACATAGATATATCTTTTATCTATTATGGTTTAGTTTCGGCAGGGTTTCATTGAATTAAAAAAATGAACCAATACTTTTAAACTTTGTTAGTCATACATATTTGTTTTTATTGAACTAAGACTACAATTTACAGACGGTGTTGGTTAGTTTTTAAAAATCAATTAAACCCTGCCTAAACCAAACCACAATAGTTTTGGTATACTTTGGGCGATACGACAAAATTGTGCACACTTTTTCATTCATACTTATTTGTTTTCATTGGATTAAGAATGCATATTACACATATTGTTGGTTCATTTTTTTTTAAATTCATTAAGACCTGCCTAAACCAAACTATAATAAATAAAAACTATTATTTTATCTATAAAATATCCAAAGTTATGTATAATTGAATTGCATAATTTTAGATATTTATAGATAGACGAATATTTCTTGACTATTATCTATTATGGCTTGGTTTTCGCAAGGTTTGATTGAATTTTAAAAACTAACCAACACCATATATAAATAACTGTAGTATTATTTCAATGAAAACAAGTATGTATGATGCCAAAGTTAAGTTTACACTATTTATGGTAGATCTTAACAGCCTACCTCCACCCTTCGCCACCGGTACTACTTAGCCGGCTCCTACATCAGAACTCGCCTCGCCTTAAAACGTGTTGAATACGTCGATGTGATGTCATCGTTATTTAACAAAACACGCATAGCCATATGGAGCTGCGCAAATTGGTTGAATGCAACTGTTTCGTCTGTAAAAAACATCTGGCTGTTGCAATCGACAAGTTGCATCCTTCTCGCCACAAACAAACACCTACGAATTGGTCATTCCTATACCGGCTCGCCGATCACCGCATTCAAATATCAATACGTTTCGAAGGCTACGCGCGACTGTCGCTAGATAGATGTGCGCGGTATTCACAAGCAACATTGGATTTCAGATCTCGGAAGGTTTGTTAGGCGCACGAGACGAGTTATGATGTGAGAGCCGGCTTATACTTATTTAAATATAATATTTTCCAGTCTCTCAGTCAACATTTCTTTTGTCAGCCCTTCAAAAATGTAAAATCGGGAGCTCACTGTAATCGAATTATAATATAGAAATAATGGTAATTGATTGGTGAGCCGTTTTCAAATATTCAGTGTGGCATCCTAATTATAGTTACTATTACATAATAAATGCTACCTTTTACATAGGAATGTGCTGCTTTGTCGACTGTAAAATGGTGGTTGGTGTTTGTGTGAATTACTGCTGTGTCATGTGTTACCATAACAAATTTATTTGTAACCCAAAACTGTGTGTTTTTTTATGTTGTATTGCTTTTGCTTTCCAGCTTGGTGGTGGATGTTATCGAAATTATTAATACGATCATATCATTTTTCAATGCTAACATGTTCAATATGTCGTCACCCGAGTTTTAACTTAAGAGCATACATAAGTGAAACGGCAAATAATTTTCAACAGTAGGTGGGATGAAATTTTTCACTCGTCGCCAATCGGAGACCGACAGTCATGGTGTAAGCACGTCAATTTGTTTTGTGATGGCATCGGAGGAATATATTCTTAAATCGTGTAAAGATGACTAAAAAATGTTACCCATTTACTTGAAAGAGAAAACATGTCAATGAATATACTATTATTATTACTAATATAACAATAATATAACATTAATTAGGGTTGTAAACTTTTGCAGGACATATAGTGATTTTACGGGACGGTAGTCGTTGTTTTATGTAAGGTTTCTGTTATGGGATTGGAGACGTCTCTTCGCGATGGGTTGTATTTAGTATCAGTAGTTAACGTTAAACTTTACTCAAACACATACTGTGCAGGTGAGTTTTTTCCCTCTCCTTTTAAGTTGTTTTTTTGTCATTTACGAGGTGTCGTTTATTAACGCTCGATGTATGATTTATTTATCCAATCTTCACGAGTTATTTAGTAAAAATTAGATTAATAATACATATTAACATATATTATATTATATAAGTATTGCAATATTCTGGGATAATTTACTATTGGGTACGTTACGGTGGCCGCGCGGCATAAGCGTCGGACTATCATGCCGTGGGTCCCAGGTTCGAATCCTGGGTCTGGCAAGTACACATATTGTTTTTCAATATGTGTGTGGGTCAGGTTATGGACCTAATAGGTTGAGCAAGTGGCTGACATCCATTTCTCGTAAAAAAACAAAATCTGTTAATACAAACCTCTACTCTGTGGAGGCCCATATGATCCTATTAGGATCGGACATGGTCGAAGATAGATTTGCAAGGCGCCTTCCATATTTGGCAGTGACGTGTGGTGACACCAGACATGATTATCGAATTACAAAAATAGATCTTAAAAACTCTACCCTTCGCACCCAGAAGAGAAAGCATTCTAATAAATATTTTCCCCATGCATTAAAATTTTGAAAAGAACGACACATTTAATGGCTGTATATTTTCGATGCCGCGGTAAATTTTGGATCATTGCACTTCTGATGTATAGTCTTAAGATGACGTATCAAAATATAGTTATGCCCACCGAAGAGAGACCAAAACTACTGACATCTGTAAAAACTATTCAAAAAGTATTTTTTCCTTACAACATGTTAAAAACGTGGTGACGATTTGTATGTGTATACTAATTCTGTATTTATCTATTTATAATATTATATCTTCTCAATGAATTCGCAAGAATTAATTTTTAAATAATATATTGTACAGGAAACCGAATATCTATTACTTGACTGTTGACTTTATTTGGATTTTTGTGTCTATGCCATGTAAGCTATTTGTTATTTACAATGCAAACCTTCTAAGTCCGCTTTTACACATCCGAGTATAAATCAGATGCCAGAGGCAAGAGGTGGAGGTAGGCTGTTAAGATCTGCCATAAATAGTGGACACTAAACTTTCTCAGTGAAACGTATTTTTTTTCATTGAAATAAGACTACAATTTACAGATGGTGTGGGTTAGTTTTGAAAATTCAATTATACTATGCGAAAACCAAGCCATAATAGATAATATTAAAAAAATACTTGTCTATCTTTAAAATATATAAAATTATGCAATTAAATCATACATAACTTTGAATATTTTATAGATAGAATAATATTTTTTATCCATTATAGTTTAGTTTAGGCAAGGCTTAATGAATTTAAAAAAATTAAGAATATAATATGTGATATTATGTATTCTTAATCAAACGTAAACAAATAATATGTATGAATGAAAAAGTGTGCACAAGTTTGTCGTACCGCCCAAAATATACCAAAACTATTATGGTTTGGTTTAGGCAGGGTTTAATTGATTTTTAAAAACTAACCAATCCCATCTGTAAATTGTAGTCTTAAATCAATAAAAACAAATACGTATGACTAATAATGTTCAATGTGAACTATTTATGGCGGATCGTAACAGCCCACCTCCACCCTTCGCCACTGTCAAATACCTATTTCATTCTTGCCCAATTGGCCATCAAAGAAAAAATGGGAGAGCATGTTTACTGAAGTACGAAAATAGCCAAAGTCATTCAATGAATTTATACTTCTTAAAAATATGACTATTTTGACATAGAAGGTTTGCAATATTAGCTGATATTATTATTATTCTTACAATCAAAAAATAAATGTATTATATTACTATTGCACTACACATTACACAAACTAACACATCTCAAAATTAATGTTTTAACGTTGCATTTAATTTTTTATCATCTTCAATATTTTTTTCCCATCACAAATGTATGCATTGTCCATGCTTCTGTTTATTTTTATTGTTTACTAACCAAATCCCTGGCTTCACAGATTTTGTATTTTTAATATTTTGCCCATTCAAGTTAAAAGGTTTATTCCTACATAGTTTTGGATAAAATCGCTATATTTTGGATAATAAATATGGGAATAAGGCCTGGGATCAACCTGGGTTCATAGAGTGATTATAACTCAATCGTTACATGTAAATTGTACGTAAAACATTTCACTGTGGCACAGTTCATCGTGAGCTTTCTAACTGAAAGAAAAAAAATATCCGTATACTATACGATCTCCAATTTTATTAGATTCAATATGAACATTCATTCAATTTTCTTAGCTGATTTTGGCAAAATTCATGAATTCAAGAATGAAAACCTAACCTAACCTAACAAATAATCCAGTATATCGGCTATTTTCAAAATTTGTTTGCTGCTGGCTTCCTGTAAAGTGTAAACCGACAAGAACCGTGTTTTATTAAGACATGAATAATTGTATGTCAGTACTATATCGACGTTGCTTAGGAAAAAGGGCATAACCCTCACAGAACAAATTTTACAGGAGGGGCAAAAAAAGTTTTTTGAACGATTTCGGTTTAATATTAAAAAAATAAGCACATACATTGGGTGCATGATGATCGATGATTTGGTGTAATATATTTTCGATCTAATAATAATTAAAGAAGTTATTACCGAAAAATCATATAAATTGAGGGTAAATGCTTTTTTCCTTAAATTAAAACCTGAATTTAGATAATGATTCGGCATTTGCGGTTTAATTCCTTTTTATGGAACGTGTATGTAGTTTTATACATTGTTAAATATCTAATAAAAGCACTTTTCGAAAAATCGAGGGTTACGCCCTTTTTCCTAAACACAGTCGATATGACCCAAAGAGGTCAGACAGTCTTTAATATACGGCCATATATTTCCGATACAACATTTCACGGTGAAGTGTAATACAGCGAACTGCATACGTACAAGTTTCCGGGCATGTAACTCAACTGCTTCATTTTGCATTTAAGAGAGTTTCAAATATTATATAATAGTATTGCTTATTGAATGAGAAATACGCATATAAAACATTCTGATTATCAATTTCTGAAGCCTTCTTGCAGCTTTCGAACAGTAATTAATTATTCATCAGTGGCGAATACTCCATAGTAAACCAATGTAAATTTGGATATTAAAGAAAATGTTCTAATTGTGACAATTTATTCCTCACTATATGCAAGTAAACTAGTGACATCTGTCTAATTTCATTGGAGACTAATTCTTTCTATTGAAATATTCAACTGAAAACTACACTTTTAAAGTGTAGGAAAAACGGTGGCATAATGAGACAAACGGAATAGATAATATCAGCTTTTTTAATTGTTTTCAATGCAACCGACGACTTGATGTCGAATTCGTCCATGTGTATTTAAATTGCCCTGCTAAGTAAAAAGACAGTGTTTTGGTTTTAGTGAAGTCACAGAACCCAAGTTTTAAACATACTTTTTCCCTTATATTATGTAAAATTATTGGATTGTTTTGACATGATTTTACGAAATGTAAGAGAAAAAGTAGTTAAAAACTTTGGTTCTCTGACTTTACCAAAACCAAAACTCTGTCTTTTTACTTAGCAGGGCAGTATACAAGATGTACACATTTTTATATTGTTTGTGAGCTTTTATAATTCGTATGTTGAAACATATCGCGAGCCGAATACTACAAGGTTCTAAGTGTTCGTCCTTGAAAAAACAAACCCAACAATGAAGTAGTATTCTAAGCTGCCTCATTGTTGCTTTTGTTTCTCCAAGGACAAACACTTAGAACCTTGTAGTTTTCCACTCGCGATATGTTCGTAAATGTCTGTCCATGTATGTTTCGGTTTTGAATCGTTCACTTTCCTCTTAACAGGCAGTCTTCGCCACTGATATTCATTGGTTCGCATAATATGTTCGAAAACTAATATCACGAAGATATTTTGTTGTTTTGTAATGTAAATAATGGTAATTTGAACATCTCATGATGTAAATTAAAACCCTTTGGATGCTATGCAACGATATATCGTTGTTTTTGACAATGGCCAGGAACAGCGATCGTCGTTTTGCTTCTATAATATCTAATTGCCTCATTATCTATTCAAATCGATAAATTAATTACGAAACATGTTTTCACAACATTCCGATTTCGCAGAATCAATTAGAGTGGTAGTAATCCTCACCCGAATTTTGAAAAACATCGTAGCATCCAAAGGGTTGAAATAATATCTGAACATTTTTAAATTAAACGAAACATAAAACATAGTACACTTTGTCTAGGTGTGGATGTTCCAACGTTTCACTGTGGTGATGGCGTACGAGCAGAAACCTGTTTTGCCGCCACCTCTCATAGTGCTATCTCACGTGTATCTGCTACTAAAATGGTTCAAGAGGAAATCTCGGGGGGTGCGGGAGACCTATGATAATGGTTTGAAGCTGTTCCTCGAGAAAGACGACATGGAGAGACTATACGACTTTGAAGAAGAATGCATAGAAGGATATTTTAGGGAACAGGTAAAAATTATTTAAAATTTTTTTTCCACTAGACCATGAGGCTCTAATTGGGGCAGTGAGTATTACAGAAATACCCAGGCTTGAGAAAATCACATTGATGTGACCTTATAAGGAATCAAATCTGAAACCCCTGGTATGAGAAATCAGTATCTTGCATATTGGACTGCAAGGACAATCATATAATTCAGTATACCAATACTTTGTTTTACAGCCGAGTTTTACGTTCCTAGATTTTCACCGTAAAGTGAATTGACATGTCAGTTATTTCCGTATAAATCTATTCAATGTCCGTAGGATCAGTTCCGATTTTATAAAAATGAATGTGTTCTTCATTGGGATCGATTTGAAGTAGGATATTCATTTCGTGTACAAAATGAGAAAGCATTGGTAAGGTTGTTTTTATTACGTGCTATTTGTCGAGTTTTACGATGCAGCAGGCTTATTCTAACATATCACTTAACATCGAAAAAGAGCTAATTGTGATAAATATATCACATTTATCACTTTATGTATTCCGGCGGTTAATTATGTAAAAAAATTAACCGTCTGAACTGTCAAAGCATGCTAACGTGAGAACGAGACAGAGTACGTCAATTTTACAAAATTGAGAATTGAGATGCAAGATATTTCAAAAAATAATTACGTCAACGTCTCCGTGTTCGGCTGACATGACTGGCAAAATTGTAGGTAATGTCGATTATTTGAGATTTAAAGGTTTAATGTTTATTGAAAAAACTTTGCGCATTTCGACGTTTGGGAACCAAAACTATATGACATGACTAATAAAATTGTTGGTTATGTTGATATGTCAATACGAAATTCTCGTGTTCGGCACATTACCGATTTGATGGCGCTTGTTCGACTTTATCCGCTCGTGTTCGGTCTTATTCACTTGGTCTCAGCCCCACGAACATATCCGAATTTGATCGACATGTCTACCAAGAATTAAAGATAGCCGCCGCTAACCGTTTAATCACGTTAAGTGCAGTGGCGATTCTACCTTGAGAGCGCTGGAGCGGTGCACACCCACCCACTCAATTTATGCGAAAAGACTTTTTTTAAATGGGTATTTAATTTATATTTGATTAATTAAAAGTGTTCCGATCTATTACCGTAGCCATTGATTCATATACAAAAACAAATTCTAATATGTGTTTTTAACCGGCTATTTTAAATAATAATATTATATGTTGATGGGAGCGATATCCGACATCGCTCGTACCAAACCGCCCAGTAATCTAATTTCGATTTCTTTGCAATGAGAAAGAGCGTCGTCTGTCGCGTGGAATAGCAATACGTAAATATTTTTTCTACGTGCTCCGGAGCGACAGTTTCAGTCGCTCTCGGCCCGAATGCGGCTTCATCGGTTTTAAAACAATACAGCCCGTATCACACATACAATTATTGTTTGACAATTTTTATTCAATATTATTATAAAAATAAATTCTTTTCACAGTACGTATATTAAATTTCCGCACATGTTGACAACATTTCTCAAATTTACAATTAATTAATTATTATATAATTTTGACCAATGATAATAACGGAAAAGTGATAACTGTTAAGAATAGACCTGCAGGTGTTCATGACTTGTTATTGTTCTGAATCAGATCCTAATATTTTAATCTACAGTTGTTTATTAACCTCAAATTTTTTTTTTCAGGAATTTAAGCTTAATCAATCAACTGAAGAGAGAGTAAGAAACACTTCTGAGAAAATGGAAAACATGTCACAGAAAGTGGAAGACATCAACCAAAAGGAGAATCTCCAAATATCTTCAATACAGGTTACTATTATTTCATATAATATATCATTACTCGTGATGCAACAGCTCGAGGTGAGCTCTAGCCTCCTCATGTCATCATTACCAGTCCAGGGTATATCTCCCGCTATCTCTTCTAATCCGTCTTCTGATTTCTGTTTCCATGTTGTTGTTAGCAGTGAAGATGGATCCCGATCATCGGCCTCCAGCACCACATTTTATAGGCCTCTTGTCTATATGTTTCGATTACTTACTGTCTGTTTTGCAGACATATGAAGGATTTATCGCAAGACAATGATATGCCACATGGTTATGAATTTGTTGATTTTGATTAATATCAATTCTCAGGGCGCACACTCACGTTTTACTAAAGACACTTTTTAAAAAAATTACACAGATGTCTCAACATGATCTATGTGTAGTTCTTGCAAATTCAAATTTTGCTCTGAAAATGGTTATAACATGATATGCCACACCAGTCGAAACGTCAATCATCCATGCCTTCTTGCTTCAAACAAAATAATTATTTGTGAGATATATCGAACATTTTAAATATGAATAGTGATTTTTCCTGTTACAATAGTGATGTTGATCAAGAATAATATGTGAACAACGAACAAGAACATTAAATTACTTATATCTCCAATCTATGTGTCTGTGGCATATTATTGTCTTGCAATAACGCCTTCATATATACAGATTAGGTAAATGAGATATCTTACTAGACCAGTGGTTCTCATGTGCGGGCCACCAACATCATTTTCAGTATTTAATTTAATTAACTGGGCTGACGTTAAATATGCGTTATTGGAAATGAGTCATGACCAAGTACTTAAAAACCATTTTAATAATACCACGGTTGAAAAATTTTGGTCGAAGTTATACGTTGACCAAGAATCAAGTCAATTCTAAGAATTGGCAACAATTGCTTTATTAAGATTGTCGATTTTCCTACTACTGTATACTGTGAAAGATCATTCAGTGTATGTACTTCATAAAAAAGAAATATAGAAGCCAGTTGATAGATGTAAACTCAGAAGCAGCTATGCGGCTCGCATTAGAAAAAAGGAGTATTGAGGAATTTCAATTTGCATTATTTTTAAATAAATAGATATGTACTAAAATCTTCAAATATCTTTTATTAAATAGACTTGTCTATAAATAAATTGATCCATTTTTTTAAGAAATAAAAATTAGCATTAATTTTTTCAATCACAATAAAAGTGAAATTTGGTGCGGCCACCAGATGTTTCCATAGAACTGTCAATGTCAATTGTGTGGCCATAGTTAAATTTCACGTGAGAACCTCTGTACTAGACGCATTGATGATGTAATTCCTTTTTCAAATCAGTGTAGTTTCAACATTTTTTCCTGCTAATTAAATTTTAATTGTAAACATATAAATATTACCATATTTTTTTATAGATTACTTGTAGTAAGGCACTAATTTTATACAGCTAATTAAATATTTTTTTTATTGCAAGAAGTGCTGCTTTACAATCATATCACTTAAAGAAATCTTAAAATGTCACCAGGGTGTAGAGTTCCGGATACGCAAGCTAGAAGAACTGTCGGACCAAATCTTGAACCATTTGGCTGTGATCCATCGTTTTATGGCGACACACCCACACATGGGGGCACGAGGAGGGTCTGCCGATACTCTCAGTGCTGAGCCTCCACTCGCCAGGGTGCAGGACAGGTTGAGAAGATTCAGTGAGAGATCAGAAGTGAGCTTTTACTAATATATCTGTGGTGTCGATTATTTTTATCGTTTCTCTTCTGTTATGATCATTCATTTTGATTTTGAGTGTTTAAAATCGATTTGAAATAATAATCGTCTCTTCTAACTAACTATTAAACCACATTAAGTAAGCCCAAAAAAAATCAGTTTGCTAAGTATAAGATAGTATCCATACAGTCTGAAGTAAACAAGCCTCAAAACCTTTTCATCATAACACCGTACTTTAACTGATACAGGACCCAAACAATCGATCTTGTCTCAAGCATGCATCGAATTAATAAATAAATTATAACCATGTTTTAATAATTTAGTGCAAGTAAAGATTTCATAAGTTGCGGTAGAGGTTGCTCACAAAACTTGGTAAATTGATAAATTAGGTATTTAAAGTCAACAACAGATTTTGTGTCTATATCAGGAATGGCGAACCTTTTTACGAACGTGTGCCAAAATTTCCCAAATAATATTTTTCGACTGTCTGACGTGCCAAGCAGTTTTTCGTGGCGAAAAAAAAAGTTTTTAAAAGTTTTCTAGAAAAATAGTTTTTAAGAATTCCATTAAAAAAGTTTAAAAATTACAATTGAGTTCTTGATATTCTATGTTTCACTGTATTTCTAGCCGAAGGCATATCTTTTGTTCTTTGAATATTTCTGTCGTGTTTTCTAAATTCTCAAAGAGATCGTGGAAGCATTTGAACCACTCTTCTTTAATATTATAGTCTCCATCACTGAACGGTTTTCCATTTTTTTTGAGTCAAAATAACAAGCGGTTATTATATTTGAATGACTGCCGATAATTAATTGCATACGGTTTTTTTGATTGAATATTTTTATTTTTAATTGCCCGATCCTAAGGACCGACCTATGCAATTGTATATTTACATTGAACGTAATGATTATCTTGAAAAGGATTTGAGGCGTCTAATTACAAAAAGCGACAAGTCCACAATTCAATATTATCGGGAAACAACGTTTTTATGTTTCTAGCTTCAATTATTTGTTTTAACTTGAGTTTTTTTTCCCGTTGTATTCTATGTCGAAATTAGAACCAAATGGCAATTTGTTTCAGCCGATAAACTCTTAAATGTAATAAATATAGGCAAAATAAAATTGGACTTAGCGCTACATGTACTTCACTTTTTATTTTATCTTCCATAAGGCACATATTTCCGTGGCACTGTAATAAGTTTACCAGATGCTACAGCATGGGAGACGCCCTTTTCAATATTTAACGTTCCCTTATTGGTTGACTTAAACACGCGCGAAATCAACCAAGCTTTAAATAATATGAAACACGGACGTGGCGCTTTTTGTAATAAATCGAGACTTAAAATATTTTTTTTCGTAGGGTTATGTCGCCTTTTGGAATTTATAGATCAATACATATTGTGTAAAATTATACAAAGAATACGTGCGTATTTTTTTCTCGATTTTAACCAAATGTGGACTTATCGCTTTTTGGAATAAGACGCCTCATTTGTCCGCTATTTTTTATACAATGCGATTTGTCATTATTTATGCATGAATTTTGTCGTTTCTGTTTGCGAATCGATTGGTAGACATAATATGAAAAACCGAAGAAAATACATATGCCTGTCGTCAATAGTTTTAAAATATATAATATATAGTAGTAATATCTTTTTTCTTAAAAATGAAACATTAGCGTGCCATGCAAAATCATCTCGCGTGCCACTCGTGGCACACGTGCCATAGGTTCGCCATCCCTGGTCTATATTATATGTTTGCTAGAAAAAAATTGAAGATCTGATATAATAGAAGATGCATATAAAGCACAAAGAAATTAGCAATTGACTGATTTTAGAGGGCATGTCAAACTTTCAAATTGTAATTAGTACTACATTAAGTAGATGATTTTGAGACTTACTAAATTTTGGCAGTAACCCCACGAATATAAGTCACAGCAAATACTGCAATTTTGCCAAAATTACAGACCTAAACGTAATTAAAAAAACAATCAATTTTCACATTTTTTTTTCGAAAATTATATTCGGCATGATAATAAAAAAACCTTTATATATTTATATCAGTCTCTGTAACTATGACTTTTTAATTCTCTTCACCCAGAATGCATCTGACGGAGAAGGTGGCACAACGGTAACAGTTCCGCGGAGACGCATCACTAGAGCCTTGACAGAAGCCCGTCCAGACACTGTCTACCTCGAAGAGTCGGCCGTCCTCTCATTCAACGTTCCCGTGAGGGAGGAAGATGAAGAGGATCTGGCCTGCTCTACTCTGGTACCTCCCAAGGTTCATCTTTTTTATGTGACATTTTCTTTTCTTAGTACATAGTTAGTAGAATGTTGTATGTTGTTATCGTAAGCTAAGTACCCACTCACGTTCTTGCTCGACGGTTTCGCTCGATCGAACATCTTGACTTGGAAGCATGCTCATCGTTGCGGCCATAGGCTCGAGCAGCTCGACACGAGACGCTCATTCAAAGCGCACACATTGAGTCATGTTTAAGCGAATTTCTGTCGAGCATCGAGCAAGAATTACGGCCCTTGAATCTTTCTCGCATCGAGCCGTTTCCTCGATATTGAACAAAAAAGTATTGAACGAAATGGTACACACGTTGAGACATATTCGAATGAAAGTATAACCGTTGAGCAAGAACGTGCGGGTACTTAGCAATAGAGTGCAAAATCATAATAATACCAATACAAAATATTTCATAATTATCAGTTCATAGAACTATCCACACTTCCCTCCAGTTTAAAATACACAAGGTCTTTAAATGTAATTCGACACTATCCCTCCATCTTGTACGAGGTCGATCAGGTCTTCATTTGCCTTCCGACTTTCCGAATGTCAGTTTCTTTGTCATGAGTGACGTGTCCATTCTGTTTACATAGCCCGCCATTTAAGGTTATCCAATTTGATAGACCGGACCATTTAAAAGTGTTTGTCGGCTTCTTGATGTTATTGGTGTTTTAATAATGAGATAAATGTTGTATTATATAGATGCATTGTGTGTTTTGATATGTTTTCTTTATAATCGTTGTATCATTGAACTATAATATATGTGTCGCTAAATTTCAAAACCCGCTATAACACTTTTTTGAAATAATTAAGATATATATATCGTTGGATTCGTCATTAAAATCTCTACATGAAAATTTTATCGCCTCTTTCAAAAGCCGCTACGATTAACTGTCATTTATGAAACAAAATCAATGTGTCTATCAAATCCCGCTATAACACTACTGAAACATTCAAAAACCTTTTTAGTTCAAAAAGTTTTTATTGATTTTCTCAACATAATGAAAAAGTTTTACAGCGGGTTTTGAAACTCAGCGACACATATATGATGTTATGTAGAATGCCCCACTTCTGAAGTTCTCTCTCTGACCATATCCGATCCTAATAAGATCGTATGGGCCTCCACAGGGTGAAGCTTTGTGTTAACAGAATTTGTTTTTACGAGAAATGGATGTCAGCCTCTTGCTCAACCTATTAGGTCCATATTCTGTTTCATACACAAATTGAAAAATAATATGTGTACTTGCCAGACCCAGGATTCGAACCTGGGACCCTCGACGCTATAGGCCGACGCTTAAGCCGCGCGGCCATCGAGGGCATTCTGAAGCAGTGGATCAAATGTCGTTTTTTCAAATTTCTTAGAAACCATCTCTGGGAGATAGGATCCAGATTCATACGGAATTGTAGAGCCAAACAATTACTGAATGAGTGTGTGAAACCATACGAAAATAATATAATATCCAACATGAACCAAACACCGCAACATAAGGTGAAAAATTCCTTGTTTTCAAATATCTTTGGCAACATAAATAATTATCTATCAAATGAGTTCTATTCAAAGTGTGTGCACTGAATATAATTCCAGACATTCTTAATACAGTGAGCTGTTGCGTGGTATAAACTGCTCTTTTATAACCCCATTCGTCCTTAATTTCAGAGGACATTCCTTTATTTCAGCACTGTGTCATTTAGATTTATTTTTCTTTCAAAACTCACGTTTATCTCTTATTTCTAGATATTATGTACTATATTTTTGTTAAACTTTTTTTTTAATGTTGATTTGATGGCTTGGAAAAGCTAAAAGCATCTCAAAATCTGTAAGAACACCTTTCAATTAACAGTTGAGAAAAGATAAAAGAAAATCTTTATACTTTGAGGACATCATGAAACGATGAAGTTTGAAAACCACTTTCTTAATTTATTTTATGTTGATTTCAAAGATGCTTTTTTATCTGAATAATAAATTAACCAGTTTTCTCCGTCAAACTTTGCTTCAGTCCAAAATCATTTATAGTCAGTCTTTTTATGCATTACTGTTAGGCTACGCAGATACGATCTCTTCCCACGTGTGAAACCAGGCAAAGATACTCTGTTTATTATTTATAGTTGGTATAGCTGACTGTGTTTAGATCAGGCCTATTGTATCACCTTATCTCACGCAGTACCTGTCCCACACTTTCTTCATTCCACCCTAACTATCTAGATCCTTACGGTAATACGGTACATTTATAGTGCAATTTTATTAATGTAAGTGGTCGATTTCAGCTGGATGTGATCCACTCAATAGATGGCAGAAGACCTGAATCAACATCGGGCTCATCGGATGGCCAAAGGGTGCAGGTGACGGGAGTAGGAACGGTCGAAGGTGCAGAAGCCACTCATCCAGAACCAGGTCCAAATGCTCCATTGCTGATTCAGCCCAGTACCGACTCGAAAGACACCGACGATGCTGCTGATGATCAAAAGCGTAACTACTTAATTATTTATTACCACAAATTTTAATTGATTAAAATAATTGAAAATGTAAATTATTAGTAAAATGTTTTAAATTGCCTCTTGCCAAATGCCCCTTGTACAATCTCGACCATGTCCGATCCTAATAAGATCAAATGGGCCTTTGTATTAACAGATTTTGTTTTTATGAGAAATGGATGTCAGCCACTTGCTCAACCTATTAAGTCCATCAGTGGCGAAGGGTGACTTTTGGAAAGAGGTAGGCTGTGGAGTAACCACGCTTGTCAGATATATTTACGGGAAATAAGAAGATAACCCAATATTACTACTGATGAATAGGTACACTAAATCGATGAAATTTCAAAAGCTCAATTAGTTTGATATAATTAGTTTATAAATAAGCATTAGTTTGAATTATGCATTTTCCTAAACATGAACGTAACATACGTTCAAAATATAATACCTATCATCTTTGAAAATATCCGTTGTTGTGTATAATATGTTCCATAACAATTTATGATTTAACCCGTAAAACTAGACATTTTAAAATACTTCTATATTTAAAATACAGACTTAGGTATAAATAACTGATAAATAAAAATAGCGAGATAAATTATTTTATATTTTCAACAACAATCAATATTTATATGTGATTGAATCTTATTTTGAATAAATGTACTCTAGCGGATGTAAGCGCTAACTAAACAACCTATGATTTCGGAATAAAAAGCCAGACAGTGATCGGCGCCACGAGACTGAAGTCATACAAAACAGATATAGGCCGACGCTTAAGCCGCACGGCCATCGTGGGTGTAGCACAATACTCCCCGTTAAATCCTTTTTCATTCAAGACTGAATTAGGTACACAAGATTTAGTAGTATTTATGTATTGCAAAAATGAATAAACACCAGTGTCAAAGTGTTTATTGTCGACAAAATCAGAGAGTCGATAAGACGCTGTGAGACTACAAGTCTGGTGGCTGAACGGGAGTGGAAAAGGACTTTCAGACCTTCTATGTGTCCAACTAACATTACAGGTTAAAAGAGAGGGGATGGTGGAGAATAGTTATTAGAGATAATTATTTGGAGGACTTGTATCATTAGCTGATTTGGTTACGAGGACTCACCAGGTCAGTGAATGATGTGTGCTCAAATCCAACTCAGTCCAAGATTTTATGTATGATTATTTTTAATAGTTTGGTATATTTCTCAGACTTTTCCAATTGATGTTTATAATAGTATCATTATGTCCTATAGGTGGATCGGCTGATCTGGAGAGCTTATCTGAAGTGGTTTCGTTACGAGGAGATCCTGGACGGACCGTACTTAGACGCAGGCACAATACAAGAAGGTGAGATAATAAACAATATTTTCTTTTTCTAATATCATAAATAATCAAAATATATTAGGTTTAAAGGTCCTTTTAAACGTCAGTTCTGTTATCCGTTCATTCGAGGTTTCCGTTTTGGTCCGTTCAGTTTTGAAACGGCGGTGTATTTAGACGATCAGTTGTCCGTTCAGCCGAGGTTTCAGTTGCCAAGTCAGTTCGGAATCGACGGTGTATATTTACGTATTTTTTTTACACTCAAAATGAATATTATTTTTATAATTACTTTATAAACATATTGGTTGATGTAATGCAGTACCTATATTTAAATAAAATATAATATTTCAATCAAAATTAGAAAAGTAGTATGAAAAATATGGCGATACAGTAATTTACGCGTCAATTTAACTGGCAACTCTAAAAACGGATACGAAAACAGTCGGCATTTCAGTTGGCTGCTTCAGTTTTGCATTTACACGTCAGTTTATCTGACAGCTTGACGGAAACGGAGACTGATTGAATAGCAAGACTGATACGTTTAAAAATACCTTTATTAGATACTTGCATAATATTATTACAAATATTCTAATTAAATCAATAGTACATACATTAACTTCAGCAAAATTACTATTTTTTGACAATTTTATACCATTCTACACTGAAATATTTCCATTGGACTCAGCAGACTAACTCATAACTACTATTATACATTTGTTTCATGCATTTCAGAGTGTAAGTTGTATCAATATTCACAATTTTGCACACCCCCCTAGTCCCTACCTATAGAATAATACTATGTACCTCTATCATTATTGGCTTCTATAAAAATATAAATTTTTATTCATTGAATTTCTTCTATCTATGTTTCCTTATACAAAATTCATAACGTCACTATACGTTATGATAATATTATGTTGCGATAAGTTACACTTTTTATGCTTATATTATAATGTATGTACACACATAACATTCACCAAAAATGTAATTATAAAAATACAAGATCTTTTCATAACACTACATATATCTTTTTGTTTTGCTAAGCATTTGTAACTGGTACGCACAATATGTTGACTGCACCTTCACTGCATTCAATAATTAGTGAATTACAAAAATGTCATCGTCACTTTGGGGATGTCAAAAAAGTATCGAAATAAATGTTGCGATTACGTTATGATCACGTCACGTGTTGTCACATACTGGTATGGCGAAAAAATTTAGTCTATGGTTTCGTCATTCAGCAGAATATTTTGAATGATCACTATCTCTATAAATTCAATTACGGAAAGTGTTCAATTAATTTTAACAGTTTCTATGTGTGTGTACGTTAAAATGATAATATTTTGAACAAAACCCAACCATAGATAATAATTTAATAGAAAATCCATAGAGAAAAAAATGAAAACAAAGAGTGTCAAAAATGTGGAGAACGTAATACATAAATGTTCATTGAGTCATGCGGTTGCTGATGTAGCGCGGTACACGTGAGGTGACCTCATTGTTGTTCTGGCGATTTCAGCAGATTTTGCTGACAATGTTCCTTTAAAGGTTCCAAATGTGCTACGGGATGGGAGCATCAGTCTGAATTTCAGTCATTTTAAATACCTACCAAGAAAAATGACATTACACTCTTTTTTCTCGTAGCGGCAGCTTACTCTGACAGCACGTGACAGCACATAACGTGATGATAATGTATTTGAAGTATTAGTCACTTTTGGTACAATACACTATATGTATCAATATTTGTGTTTTTTTTCTTTTTCTTGGAAAGAGCTAAAAAAAGGTTTCACCGACAAACTCTACTTGAATTGGCAATCCTGTACGAATTCTTGATCCTGAAATCCCGGGATTGAAAATATTTGAATCATGAGATTTCGAGATTAGTTTTTCAATTCAACAAGTGCTATTTAAAGAAAACAGCTTATTTATAAATAAAATTTAATTAACCTCAATAAAAAAAAAAAGTATGAATCTTTTGAATTGTCTAACTAAATCTTTTGTTTATCAATATTTTTGTTTTTAAAACCACGTTTAACGCCAATTAGTGAATTCCAGAAATTATTTTTACTGAATACATTATAATTAGGGAATCCAATCCCGGGCTATTTTCGATACCTATGAATCCCGGGATTGATAAACATAATCCCGGGATTTCGGGATTGATTTTTTTATCAATTTTTATGGAAAATATAACAGAAAAAATACTTTTAATACAAAATAACTACATTAGAAATAAACTGATTATGAATGAAGTTTGATGTGTAGGTTGCCGATTCATTTTATTTTTTCACATAGAATATTAAAAATGAGAAAGATTGGTAAAAAAACAATGCTTCGCACTTTTAAAAAAGTAATTCCACCATGATATCATACGTTTTACGGCAGTTTCATATTTGGCTGACTAATTAGATTTATGAAGCGGAAAGGCCATAAGTACGCCATGATTATTTGCTTTACTATTTTAAATCTCGCTGATCTATTCATTATGTCTTTACTATCAGAAATAGCAATCTCATATTAAATTCACATTATTATTTATATTACAATATTATTTACTCCATTAAACTTGTGTATTTCCAAGTATACAATATTAACAATAAATGTCTTAAATAGTATAAATTATACTAGATTTATTTTTGACCGATTTTATCAATGTTATTTGTAAATATAAAAATTTTATATTAACAATGGAAAAAAATCCCAATCCCGGGACCAGTCCCGGGATCCCGGGATTGTCAAATTGTAATCCCGAAATCCCGGGATCAGAATTTTGGCTCGGGATTGGATTCCCTAATTATAATATTGTTTTATTAAATATATACATTGACAATTATTTCGAACAGAAAACATAATATTCGACTTGTGCTGGAACAAAAGCATTCACATTATAACATAAAAATAGCTAGATTTTCCTGTGAAAACACATACCATAATGTTATCAATTATTGTACACAGCCAAATAACCCAACCCAACCCATCATTATTTATTATATTTGAATTGACAATCGCATATATTAAACGTTTATAATAATAAAATTTCAAAACAATAAATAAAAATTCATATCTGTTATCTTGCAATGTGCTTGTGTACAAAATATTCATTTTTCTTTGGCTACCACTTCGACCACACTAAAAACATTAATAAATCGCCATCAACAGCTGTTGGAATACAAAAGCTCATTAGAACCACTATAAATTGTTGTAATCCAAACTATCTTCGTATTATATAATATATTTCACAAATGTCAATTTTTTATTTTATTAATATTCATTTTTATCACAAATTATATAATATATTTCATTCTAGATCTAACCTTGTTATAAATAATGCTGAAATTTTAGACGCAGATCTTCTTCTATATTTATTTTTGCTTTCTTATCAACCATTTTTCTTTTTTACACCTTTTTAATAACATCTATAAAAATATACTTTCTTAAGACCAGTTCGGATTAGTTGAGTGGCTACTAATTTAGTAACTAAACGTGTACGAACAGACAAATTTAGTCGAGTAATTTAGTAAAATCATTTAGTTGAGTCAATCAATTTTGTTCTAATTTTTCGGTGAAATAGCGACCCCACCACCTCTCACTAAATACTAAACAAGCCACGAGACAAGTCTGAATACGTTATTTTTCGTCAAGTTCATTAGTTATCATAGAATTTCTTCCTCCAATTCTTCTAATATAGCCATTATAAATGAACTTATTAACTTATTTATTTTTTGAACATACTTAATTTCAAAACACATCACACAGGTTCGAAACCTGCTGGGTGTCATCTTTTATAAAAAAAAAGATTTTTTCTATAGGTTATAATATATTCTCAGAAGTGTTTTTTAAGTTATGTATGTTTAATAAAATGAATGTTACATTCTTAAATCTTGTCAATTATTCGTTGAATAAAAAAAATAATTAATTATGTATTTTTGCTTTGTTACGTTGTGCTCTGTTCATTTTGACGCGGCACTCACTAATGTACTGTGTTCGGACACTTTTCAGTTACTAAATCATTTAGTGGTAACTAAATCACTCGACTAATCCGAACCGGCCTTTATAGCCTTTGTAGACAGTAGAAAAAACTAACTATCCATAAAACAGTACTTAGGCAAAACACTACATAATTATATTTTTTTTCTTAGAAGAAAACCCTTGTAGTTTTTTTTTTCTGAAAAATGCTTTTTTTTGAAAAATATATCTTCTATCTATATTTCCAATAGACAATCCAAATTATTCTTTTACAATACACCTTAGTAATAGGATACCTACTTAATAGTATATTATGTAATACAATAATTAAGTACTTTCCCCATTCCTGTAATGACTATATAGTCGTAACACTATAGGTGAAACTATTCAAATATTTTTAATGTTTCTTTTAATATGTCACCATGTTTCAGAATCAGAATATAATGCGGTAAAGTGCTCAAACGTCAGAATCTTTTGAATTATTAATAATCTTGCTAAAACGAATATGCCAGGATAACAGGATGATGGATGGACATCTGACTTCTGCACAGATTAATGACATGCGCGAAAAAACACACATACGTTAGGGTTTGTAGCAGAAAATTGACAAAGCACGTCTAATATAAAGCTGTTTGGTTTGCGAAACGAGGCCTAGACTGCATCCGTTGTGACGGAGAATAGTTTTTATTCGAAGATCACGACAATAACAATATTTTAAGCAGTCTCACAAAAGCATCTGAGTCTTCTCGAATGCCAGCCGAATTTATCGTTTTCTATACCTCACAATATTACTATGGTAGTATCTGTCAGGCCGCAGTTTTCTAACGACACACGTTGAATATAGAGTGAAGCTTGTACTACAATCGCTGTAATACTGATAATTTGTTGCTTAGTATTTCATAAATATTAAAATAGATGTTAATGTGTGTTTAACTTTTTAGATTATGCAAATTAATCGACAGTGGCTAGTAATTTGAGTGTAAAGTGTGGCGAGATAACTCGCGAAATTTGTATGTGCGGGGCCTGTCGATCACGGCCTCATAGAGCGAGAAATATCGCTAAAGGCATAGAATCGGTTAAATGATCGCATATCAAAATACATTAACCGATGGCTTAGAATGGCTAGTATGGCTTGCCTTCCTGGAATTGGCCAGAATAGGCCAGACTAGGCATGTAAAATGTACGTTATAAACCTTACAGCTAAGCTTAATTAATATAAAAAGATTTATTTCGACTAACTCTGTATATTTAGGCCGTCCTACTTATAATAATGTCGCTGTAGGATTGGTTTGTCGAATAGACCAAATGTCAAATGTTCAGGAGACGAAAAACAAATTTCATTATCCTATATTTCAAATCAAATCAAATTTATTTATTTTACATATAATGAACATAACAAATTATAAATTCAAAGCTTTCACGACATGACATAAAATAAATGTTAATAATTTAAAAAAATTAAAATACCGAGAAGTGTGAGTTAATAATACAATAGGTAATAAAATGAGAAATAAAATAAGAAAAGAAATAAAATAAAATAACAAAAATAACAAAGTAAAAGTATATGGAAGCACACAGAGTGAACTTTGATAGACCCTATCTTAAAAACTTATAAAACAACGTCCACCTAAATTCACCCTCACGTAAGTGGAATAAATCAATATCCGAAGCGATTTCATTAAACATGGTTATTGCCCTCCCAATTGAAATTACTATTGGCAGGTTTGTTTTGCACCGTGGCAGAACAAACAACGGATGCCCTGGATTCCTAAGGTAATTATCAGAGACACACAAGCCAACACCACCAAGAATGGCAGAGTTCACATTTACGCCGCGTATAAGTCTGAAAAAATATATAGCTAAATAAAGATCCCTTCTAAATTTTAAGCTACAGTATGTAAGCATCCCTAAGAGAAAATCAGTCGGATAGAGCCACGGATAATATCCATACAGACGAAAGTAAAGGAGTCTCAAAAATTTCTTTTGGACTCTCCACCATAAGGCCGTACTTCAACTGATGCGGGGCCCAAACAATAGACCCACTCTCAAGTCTGCTTTTATGTAAATATCTACATGGAGGTATTTAAATTGTTGTTTTTTACAGCATATGAATGATGTATTCATTACAAAGTAATTTAAAGAAAAGGATGGTTCTGGTCCATTTAGATACAAAAAATCATTCTGCATTAAAAGGTCGATTTCGACAAAAACGGATATTCGACAAACCAATTCTATAGCGACGATAAGACAAGCTTTTACATATTTTCAATATTTCACTGGAATGTCTAATGACTTGCTTGTCTTCTTGTTGGTTCAAGTCGTATCTTACGTGTATTTCTTCATTTATTCATCTGTGCGGCACTCAGATGTTTGTCGTCCAGTTGACCAAGTGTCAAGTTGTGGCGCCAGACCATTCTGTAAAAACTATTGTAGCAATATAGAAATAAAACATCATAGACACTCAGTACTTTCTCCGACATGGGTTTTCTTTTATTGACATTTAAATATATTCTCTACCAAAACCTCTATCAAATAAAGCTTATATTATTAATTATGCATAATAAAGTTTCCATGGGTTATAATAATAATTAAACCATATCTACATCATTAAATAAATGATATTACTTTATAAAATTATATTATAAACATTGTTGATTTTGCCAAATATCATTTTACTGTAGTATAATAAATTGTGAAAAAATATGATTATCATGTTATTATTCCATCATCAGATCTTCGGAAGGAGGCAGTGACGCTGCAGGGAGCGCCTTTTTAGGTCCTCACTACCCTCCCAGAAGACAGCACTCGCAGACACATTCTGAACCTGACAACTCAACTGACGCTGTTTCAGTACACGGTAATGTATCATGAATAATTCTTTGTGCTAAGGAAAAGGTGAAATATGTTAAGGGGGGACATGCTCGTCGAAGGTCAAAATTGAGTTTTTATTGTATTTTCAAACCATGATCCTGGACACTCCTTAAACGTTGTAGATAATCTATTTATATAATTTTGAAGCCTTATTATCCTTTATAGTTATTTTAAACATTTAATGACTGCATAAAGTATTTTTGTTACATAAAATAGTATTCTTTTAAACCTCTCGCTCTAATGTTTTAGAATATAGTCATATTTCGGTACATAACTGTGCAGTGGTGTTAAAATTTTTTACGTTTATTAATTTTTAAATGCATTTATGAAACCATTAGTATAATTTATTACGAGATAATTTTTGTAAAATATTCACGATAAAAAATTATATTGATAATCTCTGTGATCCCAAATTTGACAAGAATTAGGCATTTTATTATTCAAAAAATCGGCAAGATTAACACATTTGAAGATGATTCTAAAGATACTTATTATAAGCTATATCTTTGACCATTCAAATGTGATAAACATCCTACGAATAATGATTGCTTTATAATAATTATTGACCTAAGAATAAGATAGTGTTTTTTTGAAATACGCCATTTCTTTTGTCATTCCCTAGTGGTTAAGCTCCAACATACGGCCGTAGCCATAAATTTACAAACTATAATTAGAGTAGGGAGTAAAATTATGTTAACGCGCGTGTTTGAACATGTACCGTTTAAAAAAAAAATAAAAAAAAATTCGGTTAGGTACATGTTCAAACACGCGCGTTAACATAATTTTACTCCCTACTCTAATCATAGTTTGTCAATTTATGGCTACGGCCGTATGTTGTAGCTTAACAACTGGGGAATGACAACAGAAATGGCGTATTTCAAAAAAACACTACCTTATTCTTAGGTCAATAATTATTATAAAGCAATCATTATTCATAATATGTTTATTACACTTGAATGGTCAAAGACATAGCTTATAATAAGTATCCTTAGAATCATCTTGAAATGTGTTAATCTTGCCGATTTTTTGAATAATAAAATGCCTAATTCTTGTCAAATTTGGGATCACAGAGATTATCAAAATATTTTTTTATCGTGAATATTTTACAAAAATTATCTCGTAATAAATTATACTAATGGTTTTATAAATGCGTTTAAAAATTAATAAATGTAAAAAATCTTAACACCACTGCACAGTTCTGTACCGAAATATGACTATATTCTAAAACATTAGAGCGAGAGGTTTAAAAGAATACTATTTTATGTAACAAAAATACTTCATGCAGTCATCAAATGTGTAAAATAACTATAAAGGATAATAAGGCTTCAAAATTATATAAATAGATTATCTACAACGTTTAAGGAGTGTCCAGGATCATGGTTTGAAAATACAATAAAAACTCAATTTTGACCTTCGACGTGCATGTCCCCCCACGCTTTTCAATAAAGTCAAAAGACGATACATAATTGTAATTAACTAATGAACAATTCACAAGATTTAAGAATGCAACATTCTTTTTATTGAACATACATAATTTTAAAATATAATATAACCAGTGGCGGCTCGTCCATATGCACTGCGGTACTGCAGCACCCCCAAGCAAATTGAGACAAATATAATATTATAATATCCATAAGTTTATGTATATTATATAAAAATATCAATATTATTAAACATATAATCAGCTCGCCCGCGCATCGATACATTCAATGTCCAATAAAATTATCATA
This sequence comes from Rhyacophila brunnea, assembly GCF_057557595.1. Lineage (NCBI taxonomy): Eukaryota > Metazoa > Arthropoda > Insecta > Trichoptera > Rhyacophilidae > Rhyacophila > Rhyacophila brunnea. Next base: position 6,617,786 of record NW_028232816.1, on the reverse strand, counting down.
CATCGCGGTAGGTACTTGATTTTGCATAGTACCGATCTCAATATAATATTTTCGAGTGGGCGACGGAGGGGCGCGGGCAGCGGTGCTCGCAGCTTGTCAGACAGTCTGATTTCAGTATTTCCCTGTTTCTGTGTTGCGCGTGGGCGCGCCATAGCGAGGAAAGAAATATAGCTATAATGATTTATTAACATTGTTAAAATTTATTTCTGCAAGCAATTTATGCAAAGTTCTTTATTTTTAATCCTTACAGCGCGAACGCCACAGCTGTTGTGTCCTGATTAAAGGTCCATTAGATATAATTAGCATGTTATTTAAATGTGGTAATTAAAAAGTAATTAAATGGTCCGCAGTGAATCGGTTTATATAATTAATTATATTTTTAATCAATCGCAGCACCCCCAAATATCTTATCCACGAGCCGCCACTGTATATATCCCGCATTTATCGTCGCACCTCTAAGATAAATCACAAAACTCTACCGATAGAATAAATTGAAACATGTTACAAATATGCCTATTTTAGCATTAATTATTTGAAGTACATAATGAAACTTCTACAATCTTTCAGAATACGTAGTGTCTCAAGGTGCCCGGCCTACAGGAGCGCGGGGTCCGAGACAAATGCTTCTTGCCATGCACGCGGAATACACGAGCATCACCGACGAACTGGAAACAGTTTGTGGACTTCTTTCACCGCCTAGAACACCAAGGTATGTATTTTACATACAGTCAGTCGGTCATGTCCACCAAAGTTTTTCTGTTAGACAACTGTAAACAGTTACAAATTGCAAATATTTTTTTGAAATGTTTCAATTCTTTTTGTATTTTGTTGGAATTAGAATTCCATTATATTTATATAATGTCGCCTTTTCAAATATATAGGTATAATAATTTTATACCTACAGCCTTCTATTAATACTAACACAAACTTAAAACTTTAAAAACCGATAATTTACTGGTTTCATCAATAAAAATTTCGGCCCCCCGAAAAAAGCGCCCGGACATTGCCGCCAAACCAAATGCCCACATACCAGTCAATACCACCCGGACGAATTCGCATTGAAAAAACCGCCCGCTAAAAATACAAAAATATATAAAACAAGTCGTCAGCTGAATGCAGAACTATTCTAACTCACATTTGAAATATTTTGCAGAAGATTTTTTTGAAACAGCCTACTTCAGTTATTTATTATTTATATAGACAAGTGTATGCTCCGATTTTCTCATCAATAATCCTACTAAAATATGATGCGTACATTTATCCATAAAGATAATAAATAATTTCCGTAAGTGGTTTCAAAAAACTCTCTCTTGAAAAATTTCAAATGTAAGTTAGATATTCTGCTGACGAAATGTTTTTTGGGTTTTTCGAATTGCATATCAATAGAAATTTACATACTTACGATAATCAGTGTAATTTGAGATTTAATCCGTTGCAGCTGTTAGTAGAGTAGTAATTTAAAATCATCAGCTTTTAACACTTTAGTTAATACCTTTGTATGGTAGTAATAATAATTTAGAATATTTAAGAAGGTTAGCACACAATATTGAAAATTAATTTTGAATATTCAATATTTTTTTTATATCTTTATTCCTATGTTTTTTTAAATTGTGTATCTAAAATATATTATATAAAAATTGTCGCAGTTTCTAAATTGTTTTGGCGGCGATGTCTGGGCGAATGTCTGGGCGGTTTTGTCGGGACCCCATAATTTCCTTCTATATCAATGAAGGAAAATGATATTATAGATGAATATTTTCATGTTAACGGTATATATCGTCGCCATAGATGTCAAGGGAGCCAGTCCACAAAATCGTAATGCTGAGAAATAGGCGCGCAAAGATTTTGTGTGACAAAAAAAGTAACATGTTTTTAATGAACTTTTTTGTTTTTAAACATATGTATAACGGTGAAACTTTGAAGATATACTTTGTGATATTATCTTTTTATTATTTTATACAAATAACTAAAAAAAATAGTATGTATCTTAGAAGTTATGTGTGTTATATCTCTTGACCACTAAATATTGAAATGTATAGTTAGCACACGTGTGTGGTAGTCAAAAGAGTTTTGTGGCTTAAATCCATCGACCACTGCATCTTTGATAATTTTAAAATGATTTTGTGTACTTTACTCATGTTTGCCAAATCTGTGGCTTGGCTCCCATGACATCTACGGCAACGGTATGCACAATGGACTGTTCCCGCCCGTTACCTTCTCATTTTATTTCGTATTTCAAGTAAATCATGATAGTTTTTCATCACAGATTAGCGGGATTCATTCTAAAAAAGGTAGACTTCAAGAATACATTACTATTGTTTTAGTAATGGAGCCAGACGACTGCTGTCACCACCACGTCCAGGGGAATCTCCTGCCAGAAGAAGACACGCCTCTGAGATGAGTAACCCTGAGTTTGCTCTCTATATTGAGAAAGAGCACCTTCGAGATGCAGAGGAAAATGATTACCTCCTTATGGAGAATCTCATCCAAAGAAGGTACATTTATTTCTTGTATAATTCCAATCTATGTTTTTAAATCAGTTAAAAGGATTTTATGTATTTACTGAATTTAAGCGCACCCACAATAGCAAAGTTAGTATAGTAGTCTTATATGAAGCTGTGGTCCCCGGGCACATTGTTTTTCAAGGCCATGGCTGTTGCATTGACAATCTCATCAAATCTGTGCAGAATATTTGACAACGAAGGGCTAGTTACCAAAAAAAGTAAAAAGAGCTAAGCAGTCCTTCATCCAGCAGTGGATTTGACTTAAAATCTGTTGAAATTCATATGCATCATTAGGCAATTTTTGTTGTATGAACAGAAATTATCCAAATCAAATTCCAGGTATGATGACGAGGAAGGGTCAGGCAGTGGTGGTGGTGAAGATGAAATCGGACTCAGCATGAGAAGACCTCCGGGCAGTATGAGCACTCACTTGCTCTCTGTCACTGACAGCCGAGAATTTAAAGGTCCACCGGGAAGGTTAGATTTCAAACTCTTCATATTTAACTGCTCCAAGTAACAAAATATATTTATTCGAATATACATAATTTGAAAACATTTCATGCATTTACACACTAGAAAAAATCATTTTGTAAAAAAAAATATGACACCCGACGGGACTTGAACCTGCATCTGCTGGATAGAGTATGCATACTGGCGCGAATCTAGCAGGTACAGGTTTAAGTCCCATCGGGTGTCATATTTTTTTCTACAAAATGATTTTATCTTGTGTGTATTTATATGCATGAGATGTTTTCAAATTATGTATATTCAGTATATAGAATGTTAAATTCTAAAATCTTCTGTCTTATTTGTTGAATAAAATAAATAGTTTATTAAAAATATATTTATTCCTTTTTATCTATCATTTCTGAGAGTAGGTAGAGATCTCTTGCAAGATCTATCATTGTGTGAACATCCTATGAATGAGTCGTCCAAAATACTTTTGCATTCTCAGCGTACGTCCACATAGCTTAGAACTTAACAGCCTACCCGAATTGTAATCTTTCTTCTCCAAAAACCAGACAAGTGTTCAATTAGTGAAAGCAGCGGATTATAGTGATACATACGAAATATGGTAAAAATTAAAGCAGGTATTTTGTAAAAATAGTTTTTTTGAGGAATTTGTACTTGCAAATAACGGCTTTATTTACAATCAAAATTAAGTATTTGCTAAATTATACATATTTATAAACTTTACTATATCACATAAACAGTAAATCACTTGACACAACCAGTTGTTCAGTGAGGCAGATATTCTTGAATGGCTTAGGTTTCCTGGCTTTTCCTATGACCAAAAGACCGCGATGAACGTACGTTTTACGAAGGAGAAGTTTCCAAAGTAAACCCGTCTCATCTGCGTTGTATACTTGTACGCGGCGGACTACTGAATTTGACAACCGAATGTCGGCGGATTATAGAGCTTGATTTTGTGCTTTCAACTAGTAAAAATAACGGCGGATTATAGGGGAATGGGACGACTGGCCTCCGGACAATTGGACGCCGCACTATTGTAGACACGTGTAGACGAGGTATTTTTATCAGTTTCTATCTACTACTTAGTAGTTTGAAGTCATTTTACACTTAACATAATGTATTCTTTATTTCAGATTGAGAATTACCATGCTTAAGGCTTTATATAAAATAAAAAAAACTCTTTTTTTGTAGGAACTTAAACATTTTCACGATTAAATCATTGTATACGTCTGCATATTTACATTCTCACCAACTATTAAATCATAATATAATCATTGAAATATAAATAATAATATTGAATATTTTTTTTAAGTACCTATAAGTACCTAACGTATATTTATTTTCGAATTCCGTGGCGTCCAGTTGTCCGGTGCCAAATCGTCCTAGACCCGATTATAGAAGTTGTCGGATAATCGAGCGGTGGATTACTGAGAGTGTACTGTACCTAATTGAATTATGGCATTTTGCTTTTCTGCCATTTAACAACATAAAGTCATAAAGCGGTGTATACCAAGTGATTAATATGTTTGCATTAGGTGTTTAAGAAGAGCGAGCGCATTTGAAGTGAGAGAGCCGCCTTCTCCGATGCGAGGAGCCGGCCGAGGGTCACCGAGCGGAGCAGCGGCAGGCACTTCCGGTCTCAGCGGAGAAACTCATCTTCCCGTCCCACAGCACCCGCCGCCGCAAACCATCAGACAGAGTTCAGGTATGTATGCTGTTTTGATCACACTTTTATCTATTCATTCAAGTTCACTCATATGGCAGCAGGGAGTACAAAAGTGATTCCGAAAGTGGGTGCTAGAACACTCTCGAGAGGGAGACTTGATATTCCTGGGTCTTCCTCGACATCTTGACGTTGATAGAGATAATTCATATGATATCCTTTTTAATTTATGATATAACAATAGTAACAATAGTATAATTTATGATATAAAAAATAGTTAATAAAATATTATTAGCAAGTACAAGTAAGTTACAACAAAAAATCTTGGAGTGATCCGTGACGTCGGTTAGTAATTAAAGTAATACTACCTACTTTGATTTAAAATACAAAATAATAGCTCAAGTTGGAAAACACTTCAGAGAGTATTAAAAGCCCGACACCCGAGAGATGCAGGTTCGATCCTGAGGGGTGTCTTACTTTTTTCAAAAAGATTTTTTCTATTGGTTATAATATAATTTCTCAGAAATTTTTTCAAAATTATGTATGATATAACTTTGCATACCATACGCCAATTTTTTTCACAGACAAGTTCAGATGCGCTAACAACTCGAGCACCTTTTCTACCTTCTTACTTTCACGGTTGGGGCTAACTCTGGACCACAGTTGTTGGATGGGATGAGAGAGATAGACAGCTCTGAGCGGGATGGAGCACTAAGAGCTTTTGAACGTTTGCATTTCACTAGTCTTTTAATAGTGTTGAATTGATTGATCGAAAAAATCTCAACTGTCGCATGAAAATTCAGAAGCTTCCAAACTTTTTGATTCATGCATGCAATCTTGCAACTGCAGGATAATATACATGTTTACACATACATTTTCATGTTATGTCAGCAGTAAATCCTTGCAAGTGTAAACAGGGTATAATATTACGTTAACAGTGACACCTAGCGAATACTGTCAAGTAAATTTTGTTTATTTATTATTTCAGGTGAGACAAACGTGTCCAGCGAAGCCTCTCTCTGTCGCCTGGGTAGCGAACGTCGGCCATCTTTACCGCCCGCCTTGCCTCGCCCCCCGTTACCGCTGCACGATTCGGGTGAACAGCAACCTCCGCCCTCGGCACACCAACCGAACTCGGAAACAATGTGCTAACCTATGACTAACGTAAATAACAATTATTATCGATGCTCAAGTGTTGCTGTGCCACTAACTCAACACGTCAATACCAAGTATTTGTTTGTATCTTAAACAATTTGAGACAATATAATGTGTATTTTAAATATGATGTAGGCTCGGAATAATAGTGAATCAAGTCCATAAAACATCAAAATTTGCTTAATTACAAATTAATGTACAATTTCATTATTTACAAATATCAATAATTATGTACCTAACATCCAAAATAATAATTACTCTATTATCGTGGGGTATTTTGGATATAGATTCAAAATTTTTTTGTTCACTTTTATAATTGACTGATATTAATTTGTTGTATGTAATATTCAACCTTATTATAATATTGGTCTTCAAGATATTGAAGAAAACCATTCTCTTCCAAATGGAGACTTCTTCTAATCAATAAAATCAATAAAGCGAACTTCAGTTTGTCATAAATGCCATTTTTCTATACAACAAACAATTAATGCATTTCTGGCTCTTTAGAATTTGTGTTAAAATTAATAGACCAGCGCATCTATTCCATACGCAAGACTGCTATCGGCCGCTATCGAGGGTAGTTTTTCATCTTTTTGTATTGAGGTATTATAATTTTTACAATAAGTGCTATGTTGTAACTGCACCTCTCTACGCTGTGTTAACTTTTAGAGCGAGATAGACAGTTTTGACTGTTTGGATGGCTAACTCATTGTTACAATTATTATAATACCTCAATACAAAAATATGATAAACCACTCTTGAAAGCCGCCGATAGGACTCTTGTGTACTTATAGAATAAATGCGCAGGGGCTCTTTTTTCAACTTCACTTTTATACATTTAGACTCCATCTCTATAAAAGGTTTTCGTCATTATCTTTGGTCTAACACATTATTACATCCAATCATCATTAATTATCACCATTTTACAACTGAATATTTCATACATATAATTATGGATGGAGGGGTTCAAAATGATATTGGCTCACGTATTATTTTTTTTCCAATTCATTCAAATTTGTAAACATAAGCAACTTACTGTTTTCTCTGTCGAATTATAAACTGTGTACATAATTATTTACTATCTGTTAAGTTAAAAAATATGGACTTAACCCGCTATTATTTTGAACCCTTCACATATATTATTATGTATATTTGTTTCATATAATAATAATGATATGATTATGGACACTCTAATTAAGGTATGGTGTACAATTATTAAAACAATAATTAAAAAAAAAATGTTTTACAATCGGCCATATTGTTAACAAAGCGTTATTTATTAGTCGGCATGTGATTGTTTAGATATAAATGGCTGCCAATATTTAATATGTATATATTATATCGATATATGTATTAAAAGAGACTATAAGAATTTAACATATATATATATATTGATATATTATGAAATGAATGTGTAATAAACCAAAGATACTCTGATCCGGTTTTATATCTTCCGTATTCATAATAATGTTATCATAAAAATAAATATTAACGTAGATAAATGAAAAGGCTGTGTTTGTGTGGATTTTTGTATTTGCAAATAATCATTTATATGGATGGATACTTAATGAATTATAGAATTAAATAAAAAAGAATATTAATTAATTCTTTACATTTAAGTAAGTAATCAAGACTTGTTTCTTTCAACTCGCCGAGTTGAACTAAAATTCAAATATTATATTGACATATAAATATTATAAATTATTTGATACCGTATTTCTAAAGACGTCTTTGTTATTTTTTTCAAACTGTTGGGTTATCACTATGTCCCTTCTCAAATGAGATCACGTGGTGCAATTATTTCATAGATGGATCAATGCAAATTTTGGTCATCCACCTCACAATACACTTAACATTGTATTCACATTTGAGAATGTCTTCTGTAACATTCTCAAAATGTCTGGAAGGAAAGAAGAACAAATGTGTAAACATGGTGAAAACCCGACTACCAATGAATAATTTGATCATAAGTAAAAAATACGTCACAATTCAGTGTACTTAAAATCATATTAGTATATTATTCTCTGAGTTTTATTTTCCATATATTATTATTAAAATCGTACTTATTACATGTATCTGAAGTGAATCTTTTTATCTCGCTGATCTGTAACAAAAAACTGTAATTTTTTTTAATCAATGTACTAAATAAAAATCAAAAGCAGACGGTGAATCGATCCATATACCTTTCGATTGGCAAGTGCACATGTTGCCGATTATGTGCCACTCCGGCCATCCGGTGAGTGTATTTTTTTTTATTTATTTATAGAAATAAATTATTATTGTAGACCCAAACCAATAAAATATTGATTTAGTTTGTGTTAATATTAATAGATGGCAATATAAAATTGTCATTTTTTTTAGGTACATGTGGTGGGGTTACTATCAAAATCTGGTAAGCTCGAAATCATTTGAATTGTTTGAAATGTCCTCTAAAATCTGGTATAATACTTAATGTCTCTGTGCTTTATGTGCATGTTCTATATATCAGGTGATCTTGATTTTTTTTGTAGCATATATATTATTTATATAATATAGACACATAATCCGTTGTTAATTTTAAATACTTAATTTATTGCCTTAACAACTTTTGGCAGCAACCCCACGATATTTTGTAAATGAAGTAAATGATTTTTTAATTAAAATTTTTATTTCAAACAAATATACCAATTACAATAAAATTAAAACACTTAAAAAATATAAATGCAGTTTACTACGGCTGGTACTTATTATCTACGTGTACCTATCTGAGAATGGATAGCGAAATAAAAAAATTCACTTCTATCGCGTGTATTCTCCATACACACTCATTTTTTAGTAAGTATTCTACTATTTGTAACAATATAACATGAACCTGTGAAAATGTAGGAATAATGTAAAATTTTACCACTGATCTTTTCTATTTTGTTTTTAATTCATGATATTAGAGATTGTATACAAAACTTCATTTTTTTTTTTTAAATAATATACTTAATTAAAATCAAAAATAAAAAAATAGTTAAATAATCACTTATAGCTACGGTTTCAATTTATTTGATATAGTTAATCATTTGTTAAATCATCGTGTATCTACTTATTGATTCTAGTGAAAATCCTAAACATATCCTCAATTTAATAACATATAAGTTTTTACTTATTCTATCAAGACTATTTTTTATACTCGACTATATTATTACTAACGTATTTTTATGAATCGCAGAATATGATATTTACTCAAACCATATCTGTCGTTATTATATTATGAATTGTCTTCTTCGGTACTCCATAGAAACCTATCTATAAACAAATCTGTTATAATATATCTCAGCATGTTTTTCATACAATTATGTAACGTCATGACGTTATCTTGAATATCTGTTTTGGCAAATCTTACAGTATCATTATTATGAAGCTATTAGTTTCAATGTCGATTATCTCCATATTTTTTTTTTAATTCTGGTTCTCTATGTATTTTATGTATTACCATATTTTCTCGATTATAAGACGTACCTTATTTTTATATACTTACCAATAATAAAAAATAAAAACTTTATGCAAACTTTATTATAACAGACAAAGTAATAGATGTGAAACAATCACACATACCCAAATTTTGAGTAAATCATATAAATATATTGTGACCTCACCGTGAATCGAACCCGGAGCCTCCGGATAAAAGACCAGCGTCTTACGCAGTGAACTACGAGGGTCACCATTTTTTATGGTTTGGTTAAGCAGGGTTGAATTCAATTTAAAAAAAACTTTAATTCAATCAAAACAAATAAGTGTGACTGACAAAGATTAGTGTGCACTTTTTTGTCAATCTACCTCCACCCGTTGCCACTGGCATTTTCATAAACTTTACTATCGTTTGTTAGTAAAATAGTATTAAACCGGAGGTTAATCGCCGAAGTTAGTTATATTAACCAACTGCCTTTTTTATATTTTTCAACCAACTTTAAACATGGTTTTTCAAGTGTTTTAGGTTATTCTATTTTTTCATTCACTTTTTTAATTATTTCTTAATATGTTTTAAAAAAAAAAATATTCGATTATTGCAGTCCTAAATTATATTGCTTTGCTGCTTTTTGCTATTATCTCAAAATGACGGTTTATGGAGATAACCGACTTTGAAACTAATATTAACCTCATATCAACCTTGTATAATTAATTACCTATAGAATTTATACACCATTGCATAATATCCTTCTTATTTGTTAGTGAAAATATACTGGTTTACGGATTATTAGATCAAGCAATGTATCACAAAAAAACCTTCAACTAAAATATGAAAAGTACAGGCGGCCTAGACTTTTGCACGTAATTGGTTCCTAAAAATATGTTCGAAAGTAGAGAGGGTAAATGGGTATGTAAAAAAAAACATCAATAAGTGTACTTTAAAATATTTATTTATCAATGGGTATACTAAAGTTAACGAGGCATATTATCAATAAGGTGTTTTCTTTATAAAGTTTATCAAGAGATAATTGAATGCCACCCTCTTTTCTTTATGGAGAGAGGAGAGACTGCATGGAAGCGCACAGTTTTTGTATTATCAACAAAAATCTATATTTTAAGAATGTACGAAATAGTGAATTGTGCGAAGGTTGAACGTTCGAAAGTCGAGTGCCGCCTGTATCCTAAATTGACTGGCATTATGGTGTCCTGATTTTTTATGATTATGGGGTGAAGTGAAGTGGAATACAGTTGTTGATCTATTTATGCATAACACTATTTTACATAAAGCCTCATAAATATTAATAAAAAATTACATATTTTTTGAATCATCATATTTAAGTTATTTATTATTTATATAGATACATTTATGCATCATTATGTTCATCAATAGTCCTATTAAAATATGATGTATACATGTATCTATACAAATATTAAATAAATGAAGTAGGTTGTTTCAAAGAACTCCCTTCTAAAATATTTCAAATGTGAGTTTGAATAGTTCTGCATTCAGCTGACAACATAATATTTTAAATTACATTTTATTACCATTCGTGTTTTTCAATATTCCTAAGTTAAAAATCAACTTAAGACTCGATAATTATCAGGAATAGTGATTTCAGCATGTATCCTTAATTTTTTGTATTAATCGATATCGTACAAATGATTTGTGGTTATGATTACGGTTTTTAATGTGAAGCACACGTTTCGCGCAAATTTTAAACAATACGTAAATTAATATTTTTGAATGATTGCAATTTATTTTTATGTCAATAAATTTCAGCATGCTATTTTATTTAATGAAAATATTTTACTACTTAAAGTTGCCACATGCCATTATCTAATAATAACAATAATATAATAAATAAATTATTAAATAATATAATTTTAATATTTTGGAAAGATTTTAATTTATGTAAAAATGAGTTGTAATTATAAAATTATTTATTTTATTTCATGAATGGAAATAGATAATATTCAGGGGCCATGAGTATTGAAACATGATGATGTTTTGTATATATAGAGGTGAGAATAAAAATGAGTTTTTTTAGTAGATAGTAGCAAATTACATTTCTAAAATGAAAATACCAGTTATTGCTATCAATTCGCTGCTTTGATACTACAAGATTGTAGGTACATAACGATTATGTCTTTTTAGGTTACTGCCAAAAGTTGGTAAGTCTCAAAATCATGTTACGTAGTACATAATTGCTATTTGAAGTTTGACATGCCCCCTAAAATCTTGTGCATGTTCCATATATCGGATGACCTTGAATTTTTGTTGTAATGCACTTATTATAAATACCTAAATTATTGACTTACCAACTTTTGGCAGCAACCCCACAATATGTGGCGTCTATTTTAAAATACCGATAAGTCCACATTTCAATAAATAATAATGTGTATTAATACATCGGACGCTAGAGACGCGCCCAGCGCGTAACGATTAGGTGGCCATTCGATATAATTGGCATTTCAATGTTTGGTTTTAACATTATATTGTATTTTTAAATTAGAACGATATGCCTATTTTTATTAGTCAATAAACCTTTTATTTAATTTCATCAGTTCCCTCATTTTAATTAATCAGTTTCTGTTAGTGATTTTTCGAAAACTCTTGGCAGGTTTTGCAAGATACAGATCATTAAATTTAATATTCTATGGAATTACACGTAGAATATTATGTACTGATGTTTTAGTATATGGACTTATCAGATTTTGTAAATGGATTCATTTCACCAGACAAAGACATTATCCCAAGTTTGCAATAATAAATACTTACATAATATTATGCTTACATGTTTATTTTGCAATTATAAAGGCATCCACTATTGAAACTTAATTATTATATCAACATTGTTAAATTACCATCCAACCCTATAATATCGAAGGTGTGAAGTTATCATTTTGTTAGTATGTAATTTATTTGTAAAATTTTTATGCTTTATCCTATAATCCTTTAAATGACACATAAATTTCTGCAAATTTGCAATTATCCAAATTTTAGTTGTTTTTGCTAATAATATATTGTCTGTGGTCATTTTAGTCAACACATGATAAGGGCAAAATCGATTAAGCCTATCCAATTGTCGTGAAATGATCCGTGATATGTGACTGATGCAATTGGATGATGTGTGTCAGAATTTAGGCAATCGTTATGTATAATTTTTGTTCTAAACTAAATATATTTATTCATCGCCACTTTAATTCTGGGACAACTATTATTATTTATACTTAATGATTTATTTTTAAAGTGCAAGCATAGAGTTTTTAGGATTTTTTTTTATCTATTGTATTCTCTGCGATTAACTGAACTAAAGAATTTGGTATGTATATGTATTGCCACTTAATTATATCATCATTTTTGTAAAGGAGAAAACATTGTAGTGTATCTTTTGATAATTGTTGGCCAATAAATATCCTGGGCAGTCATCAAATCACCAACACCCTGTGAGCTGGAGTAAGTCATTTCACATTTCTGTTAATATTCTCTCAACGATTTTAGTTATAACTTAATCAAAATACAAAATAACTGTATATGTATGTAATTATTACGTTAAAGTGAGTTTAAATGATTTTTATTTCTTTAATATTTCAGCACAAACTTTTGATATTTCGTTTGATGGGACTATTAAAAAACTTCTAAATATTTATTTGATTACAATACTAAAAAAATATTTAGCCACTATTCACGAAAATACTTCTGTTTTTCAAAATTATCCATGATTCATATTTTGTTTTATTAATTAGACATTTACTATGCATGAAATTGGTTCTTGAAACACTGCAATTTTTTGCATTTCGCTGACTTAAGTTGAGATGGGTATGCAGAGTTTTAAATACATTCTGTAAGCTCTTCTGTTTGGTCGATCTAAACTGAACTATTCAAACAATGCATTTCCGGTTTTTTCTCAGTTTACAGAAATTAAAGTTTCAAACTCTTCCAATGACAATTAATATCAATTTTGCACTTATCATAAATTGATCCAAGTCCACAGCTAACACTGTATAAGAAACATCTGGCCCAATTTTTTTACTTCTGCTTTACTCCAAGCTTTTACTTCTGAATAACAATGAGTCAATAAATTTTTCAGAAAATTATTTTGTAGTTGGCTTATATGAGGCTTATGGAAATTGTAACATTTCGACGAATAAACCAAAAAAATATACTTTTTATTGACAAGTTTTTAATTTCGGTATTCATAAATGCTGACCTGTTTTACAATAGGTAATAAAATCATCACTATTTCCACTAAAGTATCTATTAAGACAGGTGTTATTTTTATGACAATTGGTTGTTAGTCCATTATAGGGGGTTTGTAGTGCTACTATGGGTATCTACTATCTAGTGACTGAATACGAATATTGCAATTTAATATAATTTACTGAAAAATAGCATTTTTAATTAATCAACACATTAGCATCTAAAAATATTAAAAAATATGATATTATATTTTTAAATAAACTCAAAATTTTAAATAAACATTTTAAAACGTTTCACTTTATTATTAAATATTTATTTATGATTATTTCTCTCGAAGATACCATTGAGGTTTTTGAATTATTCATAGTTTTTATTAAACGTAAATATATGGTCACAATATTATTAAATTGCATTTTATTCATTTATAATCATTGCAGAAGTTATCCGATTAAAAATATATATTGCCAGTCTGAAAATAAACAAAATTCGAATTATTAAAGTGTGCGATGTTAATGATTGGTAATTTACGAACAATATTTATTACCTGAAGTAAAGAATGATGAATTGCTTAGACCAGCGTTACAGATGATCTACACATTTGGGGTGTATTAAAAAGTGTTTCTAATTATCAATTAACCATTACGGTTTGCTATTTTATGTTGGTATTTTTTTTAACTGTAACCCTCGCAGAAGTCCTGCCCCTAATATAATTATTTTAGCACTGCACTTCGCCTTTATTCAAAGGAACATATTTATCGGGAAAATAACACATAAATTTTAACCAATCTGTATCTACAATGAGTGATCATGAATATTTACTATTATATTATTGATTCAATATTTCCTAATGAAATTGATTGATCAAGATTTATATTAAAAGTAATGTTATATTCTATTTTTCATAATATATTTTTCTTTGTTCTTCAGAAATTATTGTATGTATTAAGAATATTATATATCGTCTCTGTTCTAGCAGAACACACTAACTGGAGAATACTAGTTTTGAGTAATTTGACTTTGAAGTTGTTAAAATGTTTGAAATAATAGTCTATCATGTGAGTCTATTAAGAAATCGTAAAAAGGATAACTTTAAAATAAAGACTGTTTATCTATTAAGAAGGTTTCCAGACGGTAAAGTTTGAAATAAGGAACATTTTGGTACTAACTCAATATGTCATTTTTTCGAATTAGTGTATTCTGCCAGAACAGTGACGATATTATAATATATTATTTGCGGTAATATTTATTGTGGCAATATCGCCAGAGACAATAAGGTATTTTTTTTCGTTTTAGGTTTACGAAAATGAAGGTATCCATTAATTGAGATTGTAAATAGTATATGTTATAATATGTAACAATAATTAAAATGTATAATTTATAAGTAGGAAATGAAATGAAATTATTATGTATACTTAATAAAAAAATTGTTAGACGTTTTCCAATAATAGTTTTTAAGATATTTTCATTCTTCAAAATGATTTATCAATTTAAATTACTAAGTTTAAACTCTTCATAAATCATTGTGATAATTTCTATAAATCTTATTTGACATGATATACTGAAAAGATTGTTTCAATTACATGCTAATGTTGAAAAGATACTGTTTTAAAACCGAAAGTCACATTTTATTTACATGTGTCATAGGTATCATGGCCCCCACAAGGGGGACACTGACAGGGCTCTAGCCTGGGGGCTCGGGCTTAGAGGGAGCCAAGTATGACAAGTCGATCAGTTAAGTAAGATAAACACACACCACAAATTTGCTCTAATTGTAAAAAAGTTGCCCATTTCACAAGTAGAGTTTTATTTTATAATGTTTTTTCATGTTTCCTGAGTAATAAAAATGACCATCTATCATATATGGCGGAGGGTCGCATGTTACTTGGCTATCACAAAAGGGACTTGCGATCAGTGCTTCATAATATGATGCCGAGTCCCGACAATTCAAGTGGATTTATTTAAAAATAACAAAAATCGCTAAAAATACACGGAATACCCTTTATTTTACATGGAATCCTGGAGTTCTGCGGAATACCATTTGGGGAACACTACTGTTGAACTTTACACTGCCCTTAACTAGGGCCTGGGGGCCCGCTTCAGGATGTGGGGGCCATGATAGGTATTATGTTACCTCGCTCAGCTTCTGTTAATCGATGGTGTTACCTATATTTATTTTTGAAGATATAATTAATTCATTGATAGAATTGATTAAACAACTTCATTTAAAAATGGCCTATGTATATTTTTGATTCCTTTTTTTCAATTGAGAATACCAATTTTTTCAAATTCAGAATACTCTTGAATAAAATTGGTAGTTTTCGTGTACTTACAACCTATTTTAAATTGTAGTGATTGGCGAATTTCCCTTAGGCTTTTTTCTATTTTTTGGCAATTGGAAGAGCTTTTATTTTGGGTAGGCATAAATGCCATTTTTATCTAAATAGTTGTCGAACCCTGATACTAAGTATATTACATTAATATTATAATTCCGTGATACCACAAAGTTACCTTAAGTCTTTTAAATCGTATGAATGATTGATATCATAATATATGTATATATAAGTCTAAAATAAAATTATCATTTTACAAAAATATATTATATGAAAAAAAAACAATAGCATTTCAATATATGATGAATTAATTAAATTATTTTTTTATTCAAGACTGGCCTCAAAAATATACAGAATATTATAACATTCTTGAAAAATCTGAACCAAACTGTAGTCGTGAATAAATTGTTAGTCGGTGCTTCATTATAGAAGATCGTGGTCTTCATGAGCAGATTGAAATCTACACATGATTCTTCTCCAGTTGTCCATGGACACAGGAATGCATTGCTGATAATAATGAAGATATGGTCACATTTTTTATTTGATTGGTCCAGCATAAAAAAGTTCTTCCTCTTTCACTGACCAATCTTTCCAACTAATAAAAACTAATTTGATCAAAATTGTTATCAAATGGAAGAACATCAAAACTAAAATTTTAATATATCTTGACGATGATGATCTATGAATCAAAAACGTTGAATTAAAATTACAAAACCACAAGTTGAAAACACCTTAGATGTGTGTAGGTGTTGGGAAATATTGGCACAGATAACTTGAGTTGGTAGCTTAATTGGTAAAGAATTTGAATTTTAGGATTTCAATCCCACTAAGTGCAACATTTTTGCTAGGATTTCTCTAAAAGTTATGTTTCGAGTCTGTTATTTGTTATGTATTAGGGGTCGTCCATATATGATGTCACACCTGAAGGAAGGGCGGGGTCTGAAATAATGTGATGATTTTGGTGATGGAAGTGGGGGGGAGAGGTGTAGAAAACGAGATATCACAAAACTAATAGGCTAAAGGAAGAGGGTGATAAGTTTTAAAAATTGAAAAATGAGTTAAAATGGCAAATGAACCATAATATAAATATGCACAAATGAAAAAAAGGATAAGTCAAATCAACACCTCTGAATTACTAAGTTCCATACAGAAACATTGAATTTCCTATACAAAATTTTCGAAAAATTAATCTTCTTTTGGCTGTCTTGAAAAGTAGCGAAATAATACTTAACGCCTTCTTCCTTTCGCACACAGAAATATTCCGTGAAATCGATAAATTTCAACAAATTTATTTTTTAAGGAATGGGGGGAGTTATAAATGTGACAAGGTGATAAACGATTTTAAGATCACGTGACATCATTTATTGACAGTCCCTTATGATAAATTATATTAAGTTAATTATGAATTTTATAAACATTAAGTAAATATGAGTTACAAATTATGATATTCGCTGTGTACTAAGATATTACATAACGTGGTATGAATAATACATATTATATAAATATTATAGAACCTTCTGTATATACTGAATACATTCATAGAATTTTATCGTAATGTTACAATTATTTGTATGTATTTGAGTAATATTATTATCACGGTAATAAATAAATAAATTGTTTAGTAAATTACGATTAAATTAGATATAGGAAAAGCAATACAATCACCGACCAATATGTTGTGTTCTGTTTTGACCATGCATTAATTATGACGTTGTAATTCAGTTGTGGTTTTACGATTGATATTAATTTAAAACTTTTTCCTGTGTTCTATAATATAAAATTTCAAATTTCTCATTGTAGTTTTGATTCTTAACCTAGTATTCAATGATGCACAATTTATTCTTAACTATTCGTCAGAGCAACAATTTATTCATAAATTAAAACAATTCTATTTTTATTAACAAATTTAATAATTATTATATTTTATGTTAAAAACAATGACATCTATGAGTGAGTATACGATGTATACGATATGTCAAAAAATAGTATTTTTAACTGCTTTTTATGAATAATTGTAAATTTAAAATACCCTTATGATTTATTATTTAAATTTTATATATTTATTTAAATGCGATGAAAGCAGGTACATACAACTGTCAGTTCAACTAGGGATTGCAATACCAATATTTCAAAACCTGTATCCTAGTATTTTTTAATAGCAAAATACCGATTTAAAAAAATCAAATAATACTGATATATTATTTAGTATTGAAGGTGGAAATTGAATGTATAAATTAACGTAAAAGGCAACATGGCTGTATTTTTTTGTCGGGTTACGCGATGTTTGGTTTACTTCCGTTGCCCTTCAACGCCCTTGAACACCAGTAATAGCACATGCTATAAGATATTAATATGTTAAAGAGATTTATATAATATATATATTTATTGGTTGATATCTACTTCTGTTTTTACCGGTATTCAATAGGAAATATAGAAATACCGTTATTAGTATTTTCATTCGGTATTGCAATCCCTAAGTTTAACTACATATAATTATTTTTTATTACAGCCCCCTGTGATTCATTTTATATTAATGAAGCCATGAGTATAATACTTAATTATTATGAATTGCATTCGTCCAGAATAAAATATTAATAGATAATAAATTTTATAATAATAATTATTCGGCTCCACCTCGTCAGAAAAATGCTGCAGTACAGCGTAGGTACTAATTAAATTTTCTCACGGACTATGTTTTTAATTTTAAATGAAATTATAAGACATTTTTATTAGATTTTATTTGTAATAATACTTATAAACATTGTTAACATATTTTAACTTCAAACTGTATACTTAGTCAAAAATAGCAACCTATGGAAAGGATGTAAAAGGGACTTATGTGCTAAACTGTAGTTTTGAGAAAAACATATTCACCAATGTAATGTTTATAACGTGTTGTTGCAATAGGAGTACGTTTAACCAGTATATTATCTGTATTTATCAAATCAACATGATTTTTGTGACATGGTAAATTAAGAATCAAACATTCTAAAGATACGTCAGAATAACTTAACGTTGCTTAGGCCCTCCTACTACCCTCTTCCTTAATTATTTCTGGAAGAATGGATCTTTTCTATTGCACCAGTAATAAAACTTATTATCTGTAACTATTCACATAATGTCGAAAATCATTTTTACATCAATCATTTACCACATAAAATAACGACTATTTAGTATTATAATGTTTCAAAATTAAAACACCAAATCATTATCAACAATAATTCTCTTATCATTTCACCTGTTTATGTAAAATTATGTACCTACAATAATAATTTAGGTATTGTATTTTTCTATTTATCTTATTAATTAAAATAAATTTTAATTGTTTTAATTATTATGAATATAAGACTATGAAAAATTTTATGTGAAAATTTGCAAAGTAATATTATATGTTTATACTTATATATTATCATTTCAACAAAGTTGTAACATATAAAAATGTCAATAGTATTTATATTATGTGGATTATGTACCATAAATTAAAGACTTTATTGTACCCGTGTTTTGATTACAATACATATAAGGTTTTGAACGAAATAAAGGCCCAAACACCACAAAATCCAAAACTATTTGTTCTAAAAGCAAATACCACCAATTTATTAAGAGACAGGTTTGAAACAAAATAAGTATGGTTTTAGGCCACAGAGTAGTATTAATAGTTGTGTGTACTATTTTCATAAATAATAACCTATATACTTTGTCACATGAGCAGACATTTTATTCAAAAGAGTTCTTTCATGTTGTTAGGCCCTTTTTACATTATTATTGGACTTCAATGAGGTAAATCAAT
Source organism: Rhyacophila brunnea (assembly GCF_057557595.1). NCBI lineage: Eukaryota > Metazoa > Arthropoda > Insecta > Trichoptera > Rhyacophilidae > Rhyacophila > Rhyacophila brunnea. The sequence continues at coordinate 6,598,234 of NW_028232816.1, read as the reverse complement.
TAAAAATAGTCATTTTACTCCAAACAATAAGCTTGGCGGTCGGGTCCTTATTAATTTTAATCTTCATATTAATGAATTAAAACAATGAACCAAGCTTAACTAAGTTAGTAAATCAAAAAACATGTTTATATAATAATTATATTGTTGCAAGATTTGTATGTTTCGATTATGAACTGTTTAAAAATATAAAATGTATAACATAGAACAATTTCAAAACCAATTAATTATTGAATTTATTAACCCATTGCATTGATTGAATAGTTCAGCCTCTTTCCGGAAAGGTGGTGTTAGCCTGATATCTTCATTCACGCTACATACTGCACATTACCACTCTTAGAATTCTACTACCACATATTGTCAAGATTATATAATGATTTTTGACTGGTATATAGACAAAAAATATAACTAATTTACTTAAAACTAACATTATCATGAAAATGCTCTTTTTCCGGAGAAGTGCTCAATTATTATATATTAAAAATCTTGTATTGAAGGACCATTCTAGTGTGTTAAACACATGCAATCTACGCATGTAAAACACAGCTGTTTACATTAATTCATCACATGCAGAATACAATTTATTTCACTCATTATATGTGCGTAGATTGTGCCGTTGAAAGCAATTGTGAATTTTTTATTTGGAATCTGTGATTCATTTGTAATTTTTTGAATTCACATTCAAATTGATTACTCCATTGTATTATCAAAAACTTTGGTACAGTTCGGTTATGAGGAATACAACGGAAAACACATTTTGAAAATACCCGATATACCTACTGGATTTTTTGTTAGGTTAACCTAACTAAACCTTACCTAACTTATCCTAATCTAACCCAACCTAACCCAACCTAAACTAACCCAAACTAACAAATAATCCAGTATATCGGGTATTTTCAAAATGTGTTTTCTGCTGTATTCCTCATAACCGAACTGTACCAAAACTTTTATTTGGCTAGTTTTTATAATAGGGACTTGGCTAGAAAAGTGACATTATTACAAAAAATTTGAATAATTTATAATTACACAATACACAACTATTGTGTTATTAGAAATGGGTTAATAAATTCGATGAAATTTATTATTACATAAATCATAATAATTATTGGATATATGAGGCTTTTATTTCCAAATACCGATATGTCCATATTTTAATATTTCTGGTAAATGACATTTCTTTGGTTTCAAGCTTAAATGGTTAGCCTTAACATTTCTTTCTATTTTCCATCGTATTGTGATTTTAAATTATTACAATATGCCGATTTTTATTGGGTAAACTGCAATAAATATAAGCAAAATTATATTGTACGTATCATATTATGTTTTTATCTTTTCAAGTTAACTGTTTTTGTAAATCATTAATCATTATGTACTGTGTGAAATAGTTGCATAATAAATGAGAATTAAATTTTTGTTAGATTTTGTTCATATTATGTGGACTTACTGGTTTTTGGAAATAGATGTGTCATTTAAAGACTTTATGTACTAATTACAATTTTTAAATCAATATTTTGTTGTAATCTTTTACCAGGATGATTGCTAGTCAATTATACTTTGCCATATTAGTAAAATTTCTAGTAAGACATCTCTCGACTTTGTAAAATACTTTATATATCAGCTATGCATTACTATACATATTCCTAAATTATAAGCATTGATAGTCAACAAGTTTTAAACATTGTTCAATGATTTAAATAGTTATTTCAGAATTACAGTTATTTTAACATTTTTGCAAAATGCTCATTTTCAGGCAGTCCTGTACCGTTTCATAAATCAACCTGATCTTTGACGGTCGATATTAAATGTAACCAAACTAGCAAAAAGTATATTATAAAAAACATTTTTGTGTACGTGTCAAAGATCATGAGTCATTTTAACTTTTCTAGTAAGTAACTAGTAACGTCTATCCAATGATCTCTTTCTTGTTCTGCGTGTGTTACGACGTCATTCTGGCAATATGTCCTGTCTAACAAAATTGTTATTTTATCTCTGTTAGTAGTAAAATTTTCTAACCGTCCACCGGTTCCACGGTAATGGCGATTTATAAAGTAGGGAAGTTTATAAAGCAGAGTTGCAAGCATATAATAATACTTGCTTACCAAATACTTTATTTCAGACTTTCGCTAAGTTTGGCAAAATAAATCTTTGTAATACTACTTACTGTAGTTAAATATATCTTTTTATTTATACTTTGCATATATAGTAGCATGAAGTTTGATGACAGTACATTTAATTAGTTTAATTAACCCGTACGCCATGAGTGGGCGCTAGGGACCAGGTTGACTACCCCTATTTTACATGTCTCATTCTCCACATGCCTATTACAATTTTTCATAATTGATCAAAAAATAAGATTTAAACCACAATAATTACAGAAATTTAATACAATTGTTGAAAACCACCTTTTAGCTTCTTGTTAAATAAATATTTCATTGGTTTTTTGGCTCTCTTGTGAGGTTAGTTATTTTGTTGATAGGACATAAAACTATTGTCGGAATGCTTGCAAATATTTTTCATTTTGATTTTATGTTTGCTAAATGATATAACCGAAATGTTAATTTCTAAAATGGCTCCTGTGAAGTACACGAGTGCTCGGCCTAACTGTGTTAAAAATTTTGATTGTTTATATTATTTGAAATCTGCCTATACTTAACCTGTTATCGAAAACACCAATTTATTTACCACTGTCCAAATTTTTATAATAAGTACGCATCTCTAAGGGAACAAGTTTTACGGTAGACTGTACGAGTTGTAATATATAATATGGATTCAAATAGAATGACTGATTGTGCACAATAAAACTATATCCCTTAATAAGTATTGTCCCGTAAGATCTGGGCTCATTGTACAAAAACACATTGTATATCATCTTAGATTTGTTTCTCATTTCAAATGCATGTCATAGACAACCACAAACATATCAATTAATCATTTCTATAAAAATGGCAACATTGTGATTATGAATTCATGAAATTGTAAGCCGATATTATTTGTATGTTTATTTCCTCTTTTTCCTAAAGTAATATTAAATGTCTTATCTTTTCTTCTAGATTTACTACTCTAAGGGCCTGATGCATAGAATGTGGACATTATTACTAACTAACTAATTAATAACGGTATGCATAGATGAAAGTGGAATGACAGATGGCAAAACAGTGACTAATATGGCAACGTTGCTTCCCACAGTCAGAAGTATTGTCATTTCTTTTTTAAATATAAATTTTTACTTTATCAGTGATTAATAAACAAATACACTCACTGCAGATAAAGTATTATTAGTTTAATTTTTATTTATTGTTGAAATGACAACAATTCACAAATCTCCCCGCCGAGAATTCTACAAAATCTACAAGATTTGCGATTCGTGGAAATGTATGCAAATTATTCATTCTTCTTTGGTTGATATTCGTTTAGGTAATCGGTAGACAATAATATCGTAATTTATGTTTACAACACGTAATCATTTGATACTGTAACTTTTTTCTTTCAACTATCAACTGACTAACGTACAAGCCCACTTAATTAAGCATTAGGTACATACTATGCATTAGGCCCTTAATTTTACTTAACCTAATTTTAAATAACATTGTGTTAACTGTATAGGTATTTATTCTGTCACAGTACTTATTTAATTTTAGTGATTTTAGCATAATAGTGAATAATAATACAAACCCAGTAGAATCATCCCACGTGTACCTACTCACTGCTACCATAAGTTTAGTATTTTATGACTTGGTAATTACAATGCAATATTGAGTTTCATAATAGTATTTCATCGGCTTAGTACAAGAAATCATAACTAACAATTATAATAATAACTTATTTCACTATGGCGAAGATAATGACCAGTTTATGTATTCAAAACTGTCCACTTATGGTTTAAATACATTATGATCACGTTATGCGCTGTCACAGTAAGCTACTGCTACGGGAAAAGAGTATGTATTGTCGTTTTTCTTGGTATTTAAAATGTTATCAGACTGATGCTCCCATCCCGTAGCACATTTTTAATCTTCAAAATCTGCCGAAATTACCAGGACAACAATGAGGTCACCTCACCCGTACCGTGCTTAATCGACACCCGCATGTCTCAATAAACGTTTTTAATCATTTTCTACATGCTTACACATTTTCGACTCATGTCAAAATCGCGTGTTCTTTGTTCTTAGTGGTTTTCTCTATGGATTTTCTATTAAATTTTTGATCCATAGTCTGCAGGTTGGGTTCTGTTCAAAATATTATCTATGGATGCAATATCGCAAGTAATTTTAACATACACACACGTAGAAATTGTTAAAATTAATTGAAATTAGCATGAATAATGAATAATAATTCAAAATACTAATATATTAGAGTTGACACTCTCCATCATTGAATTTATAGAGATAGAGATCATTCAAATTATTCTGCAGAATGACGAAACCATAGACTAAATTTGTCGCCGTACCAGCATGTGACAGTACGTGATGTGATAATAATGTAATCGCCGCTTAATAGGTTACCAAGACTAAAATTAAATTAACTGCAATTCACAAAAAATGCAAACAATCGTATGACATACTTAATATTATGTACAAACAGGCAGCCAGCTTGTTTGTTGACGTCATTTTTTAATATGCGCAGCCTGCATACAGAATAGTGTGTAATTTCGTTTGGTGGATTGGCAAGCAGGAATGTGTACTAAGTATACCTATATGCATCATTGCTAAAATGATTATTTAAGTTTCGGTTGTTTTTCAAAAGTGATGTAGTTTTGGAAATTATCAAGTCATATTACATACTTTGCTCTATCTTTTAGACACTGTTTTTATTATTTGGACCCGAGAGGTAAACTGTTTTATTCAATAAGTACTTACAATTTTTTCAGTCGAATTTAAATTGATTTTGTTGACTATTTATCAATTTAGTGATGAATAATATTTTTGTATGGTACTGCTTGTTTCAAATAAAATTGCATGCATTTTAGATGAAAAGAAAAATCTAATTTACCTCTACGGTCCAAATATTTACATCCTTCATATTTTCTTAAACTTAATAACTTAGGTAAATTTAATATTGTATTTCTATTGAGTTCTTCTATATCTTGACCTCAAGGGTAACTATTCTTTATGTTGTCTCACCTCAAACTATGACCATATCTCATACTTTTTTCATGTTAACTTTTCTACTACTCATCCAGTGTAAATGTTTTATCTTTGATATAATAAATCTTTCTTTTTGTAATAAATATATGAGTTTTTATTGAAATTTCACTTTCCTTTTCGACTGTTTAATTTGTTTGCCATGTATTATTGCTAAGATCTTGTATTTTAATAAAAATTAAAGCATATAGAGCAGGGGTGTCAATAAGTTGGATTGCAAAAGGATTTTTGGTCAATCACCAAAAATATTTTATTTATTTAGTCATAATTTGTAAGTATTCTTCTTTTTTCTTTAGACTAAGTGTGTCCGATCCTAATAAGATCATATGGGCTTCCACAGAGTGGAGGTTTGTGGTAACAGATTTTCTTTTTACGAGAAATGGATGTCAGCCACTTGCTCAACAACATATGAATACGTGTATTAATTAAGGCGCTAAGTACCAAAACAATAAAAACTGACATTTTTATAGAAAAATGTTTTACATACCAACACCAATAACTTCAACTATAGCCTAAGTGCCTCAAGCAAGTCAAAAAATACAGCAAGATAATTAAACCTGTCGACGCTGTAAGTCCGTTGGCGTGTTTTATTTATAATGGTGTAAGTAGCACTGCAGTGGTCAACGGCATTCAATATAAAATAGCTGATGATGGTGTGTTGACACTTACGAGTTCTTAATACCTAAAATTATAGAAGCTGCCATGATTGCTTCACACTGTAAAACTACATTTTTCAAAAGGTCTGCTTCATGAAATTTTACTGCAATGACTCGGTATTTTTTAACTAGAGGCAATACTACTTTTTGGTACTTAGAGCCTTATTTAATACACGTATTCATATTAGGTCCATACTCTGACTGATACACAAATTGAAAAACAATATGTGTACTTGTCGGACACAGGATTCCGGACATGGGACCCACGACGCTTAAGCTGCGCGTATAATGGGATTTTATTTATTATACATATTTCTATTATCCAAATTTTTAATTACCTAATTCTAACACCGTAAAACAGATGGCAGTAATGCTAACAAATGTAATACTATTTGGAAGCATTTACAAACTGTCATCTCTTTTTATTTTTAATATATCATTATAGTGCGAAAATGATAAGTTGAAGTGTCATGGCCACCGTCGTGGCGTTGCGATCTATGTCAATATTGTAGTTTTCGAAACGGCCACGCTTCACGTTAAACTTGTCGCACAGTACTTAGGGCAGTGATTCATTTCGTGGGAGTGATTTTTCTGAGGATATCACTACAAATGGTCAAATTGTCCAAAAAAAAATAGATATGTTAATACGTTGTAATCGTCGATTTGTAATATTTTTGTTTTTTCCAGAAGATAAATTTTAGATTCTATTAAAATATGCTGAAAATTTGGTTCGACATACTTGTGCGAATCAGTGCGAATCAGAAAATTAAAAAATTTAAGTATAAAACAATTTTTACAAACTAACATTATTTGGAATTATGTTTTAGAAATAAGATTCTATTTGGTTTTAAAATATATCTATTATATTACTATACTATTATAGTCCTTAATTTCAGAAAAAGTAGAGTGTGGGGGTTTTTTCTTCTCCAAAGTAGATCTTATGTAAAAATTAGTTGACACCCCTGCTATAGGGTTACCAAAAAACCATGGCTGTGATATCAATTATAATAGTGTAAAGGACTAAAGCGGCGTGGGTAGATTTTTAGTTCCTCAGAAGTTTCCTAATACTTCACAGCCATGATTTTTTACTTTACATTATTTATAGAATTTTTTTATATGCTGACTACTTCATTATATATTATCAAAAGGAGCAGAGAGATTTACTGTAGTTTTTATTAGAAAGCATTCATACTATAGGTATGGGATATATCTTTTCATTCCTATTATTTTCTTCATTATAGAGGGCACTATAGAATCCCACTACTCTACTCAGCAAGTGATCCCAGTTCGACCCTCAGTTGGACCGGTCGGCCATTGCGACTTGGTATCTACGAGGGAAAAATTTCTCAGCTTTCAAAAAGTTTGCGGCATTATTCGGCGAGCGAGAAGGTCTTTTCTCATCGAGAATTGGCCGTAATACATTATATGTAAGTAGGGATCATGCACACTCTAGTGCACGCCAACCAAGGTCTTGGGAAGTTGCTCCTGGGACACTTTCGGCACAAATTTGAACAGCGCCTATCGTTCGTTACGCCACGGTATACGCCTGCATAACGGGTGTGGAGACGTGGCGGGTGGTGGAGGGAAAAGCAAGTTCCACACGACAGACCCAGCTTGCACTTTTAGTGCGGCGATATGCCTTCTCCCTATCACCAGCTGTTGTAGGTATATCTTTATTCAAGGTTCTGGTCGAATCTACAGTTACATGTTTTAGGTTTCATATTAAATCTATTAATAATCTCGTATATATTTGCAAAAATGGTAGTTTATTCAAGACCGTTACCCCGTAACGGAAGAGAAATCCAAAAATTTTGAGTAGCGCAATGTGACATGGAAAGGTGCGTGTTGGGCATAACGAGAGAAGACCACAAAAACTAATGGACAGAAGCGGACAAGAATGTCAAGTGTTTCCACTTATACAACCTCTGCGTATAGTTGAATGCCGAGGGGTTGAAAAAGGCGAAACTCTCAATAAATCTCATTTCTTGAGAAATCAACAATCAGATTCTCGGGAAATTGTCACTAGGCTAAGCTACCAAATAACATTTGATATCTCGGTTATATTGGCAAATTTCCCTGTTAAAAAGTATGTAATGTCTGATTAATGATGCTCCCATCCCGTTGACCAGCGATTTCCAAACTGTGAGGCGCGGAGTGTTGCAAAGGGAGGCGCGAAAAGTTTAACACAATTAATTTAGCCACAGGTTTGCAGTTTGCATATGCATAGTTTATAAAACGGCCGCTAGTTATAAACTACATAAAAAAACAGTCGTATAAAAAGTTGTTTGCAAACCTGTCTCAAAATAATGAGATTAATTTAATAACACCTTACTTCTATACTATTGTGAAGCGCGCTGGCTATCTCGTGAATAAATGAAATAAATCAGTCAAATCATAATGTCGAAAAGGCAAATTTGTTTAGGAACGATAATTTTTTTGTTAAACTTGTCTATTTGGTTGAAATTTAAAAAAAATTGAGTGAATAAATCAATGCAAGAACCACTAATACATTCACTGATTTAAAAAGACTAAGTGAAGGCATTCATAATAAATTGGAGCTTTGGAAATCAAAATTCCAAAAAAATAAGTTCGCCATATTTCCACATTTAAGTGATTTAGTTTTTACTGTATTTTTACATATTACGTATTGTACTGGTTTTTATTGTACTGGTATTTACTGTTCTTGGTTAGTTTGCTAATGCACTTTTCCCGTTATTTTATTAATAGTAAAGAATTTTTAAATATGTGGTAGTGCGTTGCAATTTGATGTGATACCTAAATGATGATTGATATACTTATATATAATTCCTGTGTATAATTTAGGAAACACTACATTAGAGCACCACACTGCCCTTAACCTCGGTGGGCCCGCCAAAAATCTTGGCCTGGGGGCCCGCTTCAGGACATGGGGCCCATGATAGATCCATTTGTCAATGAGCGATGATGAATTTAGATTGACTACTATTGAAATTGATTGTGCCAATAAACACGTACATTCATCACATGAAAAACAAATTAATTTAAAAATAAATATAATATAACTACCTAGTAAAACCTTGTTTTAAAGGTTATAAAGGGGAGAGGCGCCTAGATTAGTTTTTTTTTTTTAAATTGAGGCGTAGTAACATAAAGTTTGGAAACCACTGCCGTAGATGACGAACATTGTCAGTTAGCAAAATCTTCCGAATCACCAGAACAACAATGAGGTCACCTCATATTGTACCGCACTGCATCGACACCTTCATGACTCAATGAACGTTTTTTATAATTTTCTACATGCCTACTCATTTTCGACTCAAGTCATGTCAAAATCGCGTGTTTTTTTTTGGTTTTTTAGCGGTTGGCACCATGTATTTCCATTAAGAGTGTTATCTATTATCTACGGTCTGCAGGTTGGGTTCTGTTAAAAATATTATTTATGGGTGTAATATCGTAAGAAATTTTAACGTACATACACGTAGAAACTGTTAAAGTTAATTGAATTTAGCATTAATAATGTAATTATAATAATTCAAAATACTTTAGCACTTGGCACTCTTCATGATAGAATTTACAGAGATGGTGATCGTTCAAAATATTTTGTAAAATGACGAAACCATATACCTACTAAATTTGTCGCCGTGACAGTACGCGACGTGCGTCTCAATTAGGGGTGAGTTGGAAATACTGTCACCAGTTTGTGTACTCATGTCTCGGGTGAAACTACCCATACTCAGTATGTGTGGCCCAATAAACTTATTCCAAAAAACTTGTGATGATATATATAAATCATCGCGAGTCGCTATTCTGTGCGACTTTCAACAATATTGACATTAAATGCGCGCGAACGAGATAGCCCTTGAATATAGGTAGGTATATTTTATTTTTTTTAGTCTATTGCATTCGAATGTATAGACAATAGGTCATAAATTTTGTGTCGCAGCATAGTGGTGAGATGACGCATAGGCTTAGGCTTGATATAATTATAACCGCTCAAAACATGTTTAAAATAAAAAAAATGTCTGTTATTCATTTTTGTTAACAAAAATTTTATAAGCTAACAGAAAAACAACTCATAAATTGAAAATGTGTTTAAAATTTTATAATAAATGGCACATTTCGAAAAGCGGAGCTCAGCGTATTTTTAGCGATTCTATAGAAGCCGATACACAGTCTGAGTTCCCTGAGCCGATACGTATTTCAAAAATACTAATATGGAGTTGGTTTTAGTTCCAGTTGAGTATGAGACTTTTGTCGCATACACACGCCAAACGCTCTATATTGTATTCCAAATACTAGTAAGTATTTTGGAACAAGTTTCTATACTAAGTATTTTTATATACTGGTAGTAAGTATACTTAGTCTTCAAAATCGACCAGTTTTCCCACCTCTAGTCTCAATCAATATATTCACAACTTAAAGAGTTTTCAACTCAAACTATGTTTATGGAAACTTTGCTGGTTGCAATAACTTTTCATTATTATATTTTAAATTTTTCTTATCAAAATGTAACTATTTGTTTCCTTAATGAAAATAAAATTTAAAAAAAAAACTATAAGATAAACCAAATTTACCAAATTGTAATGAAGACTGAAGATAATCGAAGGCGCGCCAATATTAGATAAGCTGTCATAACTTATTATAACATTATTGTAGTTATCCGTTTTCATGGGCCACGAAACCAAAACTTATTTGCCCGTCGTTCAAAAAGGTTAGGAACCTCTGACGTATTGGATAAAACGGCTCTGGCGATAGGTTGTTAAAAGATAATATAAAAGTACTTTTTCTAATAATTATTATTATCTGTTCCCGAAAAGAGCGTCGAAAATGTATTAGAATATCCGCACTGGGCTGCGGCAACTACATTTATTATAAAATCTATTTATATAATAATTGAAACTGTGCGTGTATGCAAATCCTCGTGATTGCTGAAAGCACGATAGCACACGGCTTATGGGCAGTGCCGTGCCGGACAAATTATTATTCCATGAGGATTAAACAAAGAACAATAATTTCAACAAACAAATTCAAAACACTTCTGAGAAAAAATATTATTTATAACCAATAGAAAAAATCTTTGGTACAAGTCGGTTATGGGAAAGCCAGGCGGGAACCGCGCTAAGTATTATAGCCGATTTTGGGCAAAATTCATGAATTCAAGAATGAAAACCTAACCTAACCCAACCCAACAAATAATCCAGTATATCGGCTATTTTCAAAATGTGTTTGCCGCTGGGTTCCCCATTACCGCCTTGTACCATAATATTACAACGTTTTTCTTAGCTCGTATTCTTATTTGTCCGGTGGTTCTTTGTCTTTTAGACACTTCACGACTAGCTAGACATTTGAAACTTTTAGAATATATCATAACACGATGCCAATGCATTTTTTTAATACTTTTAGCCATCTTTAAGTAGAATTGAATTCATTTTCAGTTAATTCTGTTTTGTATGAAAAGTTATTTCGACACCATTATTGGTTGCTAGGGGTCTGGGCTCCTAGCAACTAAATTATTAATATATACGTGCGTTACTATGGAAATCAATATGACATGTCAAAATGACATTTCAGTATTATTTCTATCAAGTAGAATTTTTTTTGATCGTTTAAGCTAGAAAAGTCAAATTTATATGATTTAACAGAAAATTTTAAAAAGTTGTACTTATATAAAAAGTTCTTTTTAACTTGTAATTATTTTTATAATAACACTATTATGTTATAGTCCGACAACATAAACGTTAACTTGTTGATGTTTTGCCAGTAACGGAGCGACTAAGAAGGTCCGTATTGAACCTCCATCTCTCGTGTGTCGTGCCCACGCACATAGACCACTATGCTAAAGGTACCATGCTAAATTACGACAAATTTTAACTAATGGCTCTTATAATACTCTCTGAACCGCTTTCCGAATTGAGCTAATATTGGCTGTTGGCGTTTGTATTTCGATTCCTGCGGGGTCTTACATTTTTTTTAAAGATTTTTTCTATTGTTTATAAGTAATATATTTTTTCAGAAGTGTTTTCAAAAATTATGTATGTTCAATAATTAGAATGTTACATTCTTAAATCTTGTGAATTATTCGTTAGTTGACGTTAGTATACTCCCGTTACTTTAATGTCACCTGAGCGTCGCCCTAGTATTGGTTTTGTGAAGCTCCATTTTTGGCGAAATTGACTTTTTAATGCAGTTTATTTTCTTTTATATAAACGCATCGAAATCGTGAAAAAAATATTATATTTTTCATTAGAAACAGATATTTTTTCAAAAATGTCCAAGAAACCACGGTAAAAAACAATCATTTAGTATTGGTTTTTAGCGTAAGGCACTAGCCATTCTTCCGAGGACCCCGAGTTCGGTGCTCGGTGAGGTCAAAATAGATTTACGTGATTTTTTCAAAGCCTGGGTGTGTGACTGTTTCTCTTATATTACTAAAATAAATACACTACTGTTTCACTACACTTGTTAAAAATAATAAATATGTGGGTGTCATAATGTAATCTCAACCTAAGTGTATAGTTTATATACGTACTTATTCACACTCGAATTTAAGAAACATACAATATAAACCATATGAGACAAAGGGACCTCTGTTACCAGACACTTGCATGCGAATTCATCAATTTGATCAAACAACACGTTCGTAAGAATTCCTGTTACAATGTATTTCAGAACAATCAAATTTCACCCCATAAGCAAATTCTTTCCGGAAACTACGAAAGGCGCTGTCTAGACTTCAACCTCTGACAAGTCCATTCAAGAAAGCGCTGACCTCATCTGCACTTGGATACCATTTCATTGTTTAAAACCGTATATAAAGAAGGTGTTTCTACCTACTTTATACTCACAGTCATTTCAAATCTTATAACGCCGTAACATCCGTCGAGATGTCAATTATCTCAGACACGATCTTCGTAATCTCTATTATCAATAGTATTTTAAAATCAGTAATCATAATTAATACTAAACGTACCTATATAATTGTAATCAATTTTTAGTTGGAGATAAATAAATACATTTGAATATTGTAATTCACACGCCAATCTGATTAATCATTTGGAGTCATCTATCAACCTACCTACCCTGATCCACACTCACACACATATCCTCACTAAATATACGTGTAGGTATACTTTTTCATTATACTCAATGCGTTCTTCTTCATCTTTCTTGCATTATTCCTCTGTCTGGATATTGGCCTGGTCTAGTATCTGCCTCCATCCAAAGCCACTTCTCTACAGTTTTGGATGCCGAAAACCATTCAATCCAAGCCGACACTATACCGTTATCTTGTACGTGATCGATCAGGTCTTCATTTGTCTTTCAGAACGCCAGTTTTTTCATCATGTGTAACTCATATACAAAACGTACAAGTTGATCTTTCTGTCTGTTATTGTTGGGTCCAAAGGTATCACTCTGCACACTCCCCTGAAACGAGTCCAACACTTTTTCAATTCAATTCATTTTTTTCCCACAAATTGTGGACATTACAAATTATAAGTTCAAGACGTTCACAACATTACATGAAACATTATTATAAAGAAGAAAGAAAAATAAAAGTATTAAAAGGGATAAAGTGAAAATATAATAATTACAAGATAAAAAGAACTTTTATATACTTACAACGTTTTTAAATTTTCTGTTAAATCATATAAACTTGACTTGACTAGCTTAAACGATCAAAAAAAATTGTACTTTATAGAAATAATACTGAAATGTCATTTTGATTTCCATAGTAATGCACGTTTATATTAATATTGTTAATAATTTAGTTGCTAGGACCCACTTAGCAACCAATAATAGTTTTAATTTTTACGGATTTCTTCCGAAATAACTTTTCATACAAAACCGAATTAACTGAAAATGAAATCAATTCTACTTAAAGATGGCTAAAAGTATTAATATAATGCATTGGCATCGTGTTCTTATATATTACAAAAGTTTCAAATGTATAGCTAGTCGGGAAGTTAGTTTAAAATCGATTGCAAGATTTGTACCGGACAAACGACCACCGGACAATTAAGAATACGAGCTAAGAAAAACGTTGTAATAAAAAGAGAACATAATATAAACATAAAAACGCAGTGAAAATACAATTATACATAATATATAGTAGTTCGAAGAAGTACACCAAGTTTGCTAAGGAGACCATATTGAGTCTATAAAATAGCGTCCACCTAAATTCATATTTTTGATCACACACCAGGTTTCTGATAATACTGGTATTACGCATCCAGAAGAAATTTCTTCGATGTCTTTAATTTAAGACATACCTATAACTATTTTCCTTCCAATAATTCGTCAAATGATTATTTTCCGACTACCTTTCTACAAGGCATGCTTACTTTTTATTCTCTTGAATCTCGTAGATCTCTTCTGCTCTTGAAACACTTTTGCCTGTTATCGTGAGGGATGGTTACCAATCCTGGTGTCGCAGCCATGATTTATTCTGAATCGGAACCGTTTCCTCGTGTGAAGCCATCAGGTACCATTAGCGATGGATGCAAGGCTAGTAAATGCGCTCCCCAAAGACGTAGACATTTTCGGTGATATGCTACGTATTTTGAATTCGAAATTTTATTTTTTTGTATAAAATTGTACTTAAATATGTTTTTTTTATTTGTATTATTATTATTTTATACTTTCTCTTCTTCTCTGTTGTGAGGGTAATATTTGTTATAATGTAACTCTCATGTTGTGCACGTCTTGAATTTTGATTTGTTTTGTCCACAGTGTTTTGTTTTTTTTAAATAAATAAATAAATAAATATTGTGTAGGTACAAGATACATTATTCAAATATCAGTTCAATGCCTTGGAATGTAGCCCTTTCGTTAGACCGAAGCAACATTTTGTTGCCTAGCACAGTGGTCGGAAAACTCATTAGTCGAAAGAGCCAAATACCAATAGTACAACGATTGAGATGTCTTTTGAGAGCCAAATTTCTTAAACATAAATAATATTATGTAGGTAAGTACGTTGTTTATTACCTTAATAAACTTTAGTTAAAGTTGTAAGTCTGAACACAACTTGATAGCATAGGTAATAATGATCTTATGTATTGATAAAAATTAAATTCTACGTAAGGTATCCATAAAATTAAGTCATGACAATAACTGACAAACACTCACTGTGAATAATGGTCTTGCATCTCCTTGGAAAGTTTGGGTAAGTCAGGTTTGTGTGTTGTTTTTAATTTTAAGCACGATTCCAGGTTCTCACCAATAAGACGACTTCTCAATTTACTCTGAATTTCCTCTGTAGAAATCTCTTATTGGAAGATTGTATTCAGTAATTAAGTACAGAACTTAATTTTTCTTGACTCTTCTAAAGTTCCTCAACTGCTATCTTCCTTGCATCACCGACAGGATATTTAGTGCAAAATGATGAGTGTTTAGTTGTAAAGTGTCTCTCTAAATTTGAATGCGCCAATTTTTTTCCGACAAATAATACAAGTCGGTAGAACATTTAAGTTTTAAATAAACGCGAAATTCTTGGTCCATTCAACTTTACGGTTTTTGTCTTCCGTTTATCTTTGATTCTTCTTTGTAGCCATGCCAAATAGGGCAGAGGGCCAAAGAGCCATGGTTTGCCGACCACTGGCCTAGCACAATAGTATAATAATTCTCCTAATCTAAGTTTCTAAGCAACTTCCACTGACTGTTAACCAAGTACATAAGTACTGTTACATAAGGAAATACTTAACATTTTCAATTTATAAATAAGTTATCTCTTTACTAAAACAACATAAGGACGACACTGTTTGAATGTATGTGTGTATACACCCACGAAATAAACCTTCATTCACTCATAAAATAATATACGTGTTTGTTAGTATGGTGACCATCGTTTATTTAAATATTTATAAAATTAAGAATCACCTATATACCTTTATTATTATTATGTATTGAATGACGGACAGCAATAAATGCATTTTGTATGTTTATATTATTTTTCAGAAATCTAGTTGCATAGTTTTCCTTGTTTTTTTTTTAAGTACACAGTATAATTTAAGCATCGGCCTATCGCTTTGTGGAGTTTCAGCTTCAAATCCTGGGTCTGGCAGGTACACAAATTGTTTTTCAATTTGTGTATGAGTCAAAGTATGGACTTAATAGGTTGAGCAACTGGCTGGCATCCATTTCTCGTAAAAACAAAATCTGTTAATACAAAACTGTACTATGTGGAGGCCCATATGATATTATTAGGATCAGATATGGTCGGGATAATTGACGAAGAGAACAAACAAACCACGGTACATTTTCGATTAAATATAACTAGTTTGTTTTGAAAAAACTTAAATAATGTATACAGCTCGAACAGGAGATAATCTAGTTGTACCCAATAGTTATACAAAAGTCACAATAATAAATCTAGAAGCAGCAAGATTGATGATATAGTCAAAAGGGATCAAAAGGAATTGAATAAGCACAGAGACACATTGATCGAGTAGAAGAATGATGTAGTCTGTTTTTTTAAGTTCAAGCCCTGCTGCCAGATTATCTAATACACGCAAGAAGTGACTGCTCTAGGTTCTAGACTAAAAAAGTCTTAAAACATAGTAAAATAGGTATTTTTTACAAATCGGGCTATTGCATGAAAACTTACTATATAATCTAGCCAACTAGCTGCCTTATCTGGTTTGCGTTCTTTTAAGTGATTTTTAATGCGTTTTATTATAAAGATAATAATATTATCCTGCTTATTTTTTCTCACTTTTTATACCACAATGGGTAGTAGGTAATATTAAGAAGTGAATTAGCAAATAATGTATGAAGTGATCTATAATACGCAGTGACGTCCCGTGGGGGTAGCCAGATTGAGCGTCGCTTGGGGGCGGCAGTTACTCGAAGGGCAGCAAATAGAGGATAAATAGCTACTAAAACTTAGTAATAACGAAAATATATTTTCATTAAAAAAATCAGCTCACTGGTTGGAAACAAAATGTATTAATTAACATAAAGGGTTTAACAGGACTGTATTTTTTTCTGGTTCATGATGCATAAGACTGTATTACCAAGGTAACAAAACGCACTGCTGGCAAAAAATATTTATAATTTTATTTTTGTATATTTCAGTGGTAAGTATCTATATATTTTGTTAGTATCTAAAATGTATCCATACAACATCTTAGATATTGGAGTTATGAAAGGATTATATTGTAAAAAAATACTGTATAAAAATGGAGCGGAATTTTGGTGCTGCCTAAGGGCGGCATTTTGTCTAGAGACGTCATTGATAATACACAATTATTATCAGCATGATTTAAATTAATGTAACAAATGACAACGTTAGAAAGTCATATTGTAAAAATTATTTAAATAAAAACTATTATGACTGATTAAAAAATTGCATGGTCTCCCTAATCGAAGCTTACGTTTCGTGTAACGCAATCCGTAGAGCCGTAACCGCAGAATAGCGAATCGTCATGTTATCCTACCATCGTCTTACGTAAAGACTATATTGGTATTACGCAGTTGAGCTATATTGGATATAAATTATACATATAATTAGGGTTGCTATAATTTTTCAAAGTCAAGTAAGTCCGGAAACCCGGTGTCTGTGCGAATTGGAAATTTAAAAAATACATCCTCGTATAAACCAGTGATTTACAGTAGACGTAATTAATGCATTGGGTGCGCTAGGCTGCTCAAACCAGGCAAACTAAATATATATATTTCTAATATTTTTCACATGCATGAATCATTTTATTTGTCAATCATGAGATTTTGTACGTATAATGGTAATTTAATATTGATGATAAATGTGTAGTGCATCTTCTTACCCTAATATGCTAATTAATTTTAATCATATCACAAACTATTTAGATTTTTCACAACTTAAGGAGTTTGCTTAGCCAAGAAATTCTCCTTCTGGCTACAATTTTATTATTATGCCAACTACCTATTCCTCTATGCACGTAAAACAACAAAAATCGCATTTAAACTATGTTTGGCGGTCTCGTTGTAGAGGGACGAGACCGCTGTAGGACGTTAATCAGATGTGGAGATGAAATTCGTATCGGACGTTGCTCCAATGAATGGAGGAGTTTGTTTTTATTGCAGCGTAAACAGTTGATACAAGAGTTGGTGACATGTAAATTGTACGTATTACATTTCACCGTAGCACAGTTCGCCGTCAGCTTTCTTATCGGAAAGAGATGACAGTATACCTACTGTACGGTTATCTCAATAGCACCGAGATGAAAAAACTACGCGTTGTTCGTGGAGCATTTTCGTTGCCGATTTTGGCAAAATTCATGAATTCAAGAATGAAAACCTATGTAACCTAACCTAACTTAACCTAACTTACAAATAATCCAGTTTTATCGGCTATTTTTAAAATTGGTTTGCCGCTGGCTTCCTGTAAACCGACAAGAACCGTGTTTTATTTAGACATGAATTTTATCTCAGTCCTATACGACCCAAAGAGGCTGGATCATAATTTCCGATGCAACATTTCACGGTAAAGTGTGCTCTAGCGAACTGCATACGTCCAAATTTCCGGACACGACAAAAATTATGTTACTGGTCCGAGGCTCGGTGGAAGAGATGCTGTGCGGAGACTGACACGAAGATTACTGATTGCTTTGAGATTAAGATTGATACTAAAAATAATCCATCAATCCCACTATTTATATACATGAATATTCGGTAAATTATGTGTCATTGTTTGTGAAGTTTGCAATTGGGAAATCTGCTGGCCTCTGCATTATTGCAACTTCGAGCGTTCCCATTGAAAAATGTCACACATGTAGAATATGCTGACTGTAGATGCGACGATTATTCGATAGTTAAATGACTTGCTGATTCTTACGTTGTTGAAATAATGCTGACAGGACACGAGGTCATTGACTGTTACATATGTTAACCAATATTTATCATGTTATGTGTTTTAAGTGGTCAATATTTATGGTTGTATTTATTTTTTCAGAAAAACAATTTTATGATATGACGTATGTAAAAATACAGACTTTCTAAATGCCTTTTTCACCAGTGTGCGTCTTGTATGTATTTTAGTTAGAGATACCTTCTGTCTGTGTAAGAAAAAACATATCATTTTATATTTTCTTATTAAAAATTATTTTTTAATTGTCATCTTTGACTCACTCTGTAGCTTAAATCTATACTGTAAAACGTGGTGTCAGTCAGATACATTAGGGAACCTCTCATAACTTATATACTTTATAATCAAAATACTTTTTCCACATATTCTCATTTTCATAAAATTTTAATCTCAATTATTTATATCCACTGAAATTGTGTCATTTTATGAAGTTTTTTTTACCACGTGGCATACAAAAATACGGTGCTTATTTTTTGAAACTGCTTCATCAAAATTTGAGCATTCGTATACAAAATAATATCAACCGATTTCAGGAAAATTCTTCACCTGCAATATTGTTTGCAAAGAAAAAAACATTTGTTATAATATACTATTGTATCCATAGTCCTTACTTTATTATATATATACATAAAATGAATTTATAAAAATGGTTACATAATCAATACCTAGTATGCTGTTAAATAAAACATCTATAATATAATAAAATAATGAGTTAATTATATTATTAACACTTTTCAATATGGCAATAATTGGCGAGTGAATAACCACTGGACAAATGCCGTCATACAGTGGTACCCAAGGAGTACTAAATGCCTACAGGGACGGCCTAAAATCCGCTGGATAGACGAGCTCATAAAGTTCGGTGAATGTACCTTGCAGCAAAGGACTAGGGACCGAGAAGAGTGAAGAGAGCTTTGGGATGATAATGATGATTCATAATTATATAAATACATTGAATCATGAGTAACAGCAGCCCTCGGTGATTGAGGTAATCACAAAGAGACGCTTTACATGGCTGGGACATGTGTTCCGAATGCCACCAAAGAGCGTGACACTTCGAACTCTTGTAAGACAGCCTCAAGGGGTCCATCGCCATGGCCGGCCCTTCCTCACCCTGTAGCTGTGCTACAAAAGTGAACTACGCACTGCAGGTCTGGTATGACGAGAGGCGCGAGAGTTGGCGAAGGACCGTGGGAAGTAGCGCGACGTGGGACGTGACAAGGTGAAAGAAGAAGAAGAATGAAATTATGATTATTACATTGTTTAATTTACTGAATAAGAATAAACCGAAGCAAAAGATGTTTATGACGGATAAAGCTTTTACTGTAAACGCCGTAGAGGGTCTACGTCTACGATACATTTATCGCATATTTACTAAACGTCGAATGATCTAAGTAAATTCATCAAAGCTGATTAGTAATACGTTAAATACATTTAGAATATACTAAAACTTTCAAAATTGTGTTGAGTTCGATGGATTGAATTGTCTCTGATAGTACGATGTAGTAATATATAAACGACATTTACTCTAAAACGTTACATCAGTGCTGTAAAGAAGATTTCCCAACAATTCCAATTTGTTATTTAACATTGATTTTTGTAATTTTATTATTTCTATAAATAACGAGATAAATATTTTTATTGCGTGTTTTCAAACGCTAAAGTTAAGTACATAATTTATATTTAAAAATATATAATTTCTTGTTATATTTATATCTATTACGTAATATTCCACATACTTCCCATTCCCGTCAACCAGTGGCAAATGGTGGAGGTTGGCTGTTAAAATCCGACATAAATAGTGCACACTAAACTCTTGTCAGTCAAACGTATTTGTTTTCATTGAACTAAGACTGAAATGTGTAGAGAGTGCAAGTACGTTTTTAAAGTCCAATTAAGCCCTGCCTAATCCAAGCCATAGTAGATAATAGTCAAAATTATTCATTTGTCTATAAGATACCTAAAATTATACCATTAAACCACGGAAGAATATTTTTTATCAATTATGGTTTGGCTAGGCAGGCCTTAATAAATTTGAACAAAATAATCAACACCACCTTTCATACGTATTCTTAATTAAATGAAAACAAATAATTATGACTGAAAAAGTTTACACTAATTTAATCGGATTGTCAATAGCATACCTAAACTATTATGATTTGGTTTAAGCAGGGTTTAATTGAATTTAAAAAAAAAACTAACCAGGACGATCTGCAAATTATATTCTTAGTTCAATGAAAACATAAACGTGTGACTGACAAAGTTTGGTGTGCACTATATACCTATGACCCCTTGCCACTAACATCAATACCCATGCATCTAAAACTTATCTGTACTTACTTATCTGTTTAGACGAAATCCGAAAACAGCTGCGACTTTTTGCCGTGTATTTGGCAAAGTTACAGTTAAAATCAATATTTTAAATATCAAAAATATTTTGTATGAGTTCAAGATCCCGAAAAAATGAACAAACGACGTTGAAAGTCAACCTGTATTAATTATTAGTATTTATAATGTTTGAGACTTTCACAGTTGTCTGTTATCGTACTATATGTTTGAGCTGTTGTCACCTTGTGTTCTTCCTATGTCTTTCCTCGATAACGAGTTCGAAACGGTGATGAAAGAAGAACTGAAGATATTATTTATTCAAATTTATTAATTTTACATATAGTCGGGCTACATAAAAACCGTTATTAGTTTAAAAATAGCGTTTTAAGTTTTATTAGCTTTTTATAATATTAAATTTGTTGTGCATATCCTGTAAAAAATTCAGGTCTCTAGCATTAAAATTGATGAAGTTTTTACAAATTTATGTTCAGAGAAATATCCGAGAAGTATAATAGTCATATCTTGATAAAAAAAAGATTTTACAAATAAGACTGTCATTTAATAACATTATTTTACAGAGATCTAAATATGTGGCATGTTTTATTATAATGAATATGACAAATTATAAATTCAAATCGTTCACGACATGACACAAAAAAATAAGTTTTAACAATATTGAAATAAAATACTGGATAAAGTGAGTAAATAGTAAAAATAAAAGAACATTTAAGCACATAGAGTGATTAGAGTGATTCAAGTTGATAAACCCTACCTTAAAACTTATAAAACAACGTCTACCTAAACTCACTCTCACGTAAGTGGAATTTATCAATATTTGAACAGATTTTATTTAATATAATTATTGCCCTCCCAATTGGCATTACTAGTTAGCTACTACTTGGCAGGTTAGTTATGCACACTGGGAGAACAAACAACGGATGCTACCAATTTCTAAGATAATTATCAAAAACACAATTGAATACTACCAATAATGGCAGAGTTTTTGTTTACTTCGCTTATAGATTGGAAAAATATTATGTAGCCTAAATTTTTTACGCTACAGTATATATTATAAACAGACACAATTATTTATTTTTAAAATACATTTCTTTTAATAGCTAATCTATTAGATGTGGTACTTATTAATTTTGCATTCTCACTTTCGCAATAATTATTATGTAATATGACGTATCATTAGTGATATATTTTTGCATATGTTTAGTTTATCACCCAATTTCTTTCCAATTAAAATCTATAGTAAATCTTATACTCTAAAAAAACTGTCATATTTTATTCATAAACTATCTAAGTAGGTATGTTATTTACAACTACAGTGTGGCTTTTTATTGGTACATTTTATACCTGGCGGGGTTATTTTTACCGGAATACTACTACATAGTGTATGATCATTGATAGGGCATTCAGAGTACAGTATGACCAGAGCTAACAAGTAATTCAAGCAAACATAAAAGGAGATGTGAGTGCCTATACCGACAATCGTTTGTCGTGAAAAGGTTGGCCATCAACCGGTGGTCCTCAAACTGCGCTGACGGGATTCTACATCACATTGTTTGACTGAAAAAATTACGATTATACGAATTGCGTAGGAAGAAAAAGTTTAGACAATAACAACCGGAAGTCTCGTAAAGTTTTTTGTTAAAACACTTAACACAAACTGAAACAAGGTCACACATATCTGATGTATGCATGTTGCGCGTTGTATTAAAAATAACAATTTAACATTTGTGAGGGATGGGTACTTTCTTTCTTCCTTCTCTCTTATTTATAAATTATTGGTCGATTAAAGTGTATATGGATATGGTATTTTTTTTATCTTTTTACGCTCGCAAGGTGAGTTTTATGAAATATAAATAAATTATCACGCTTTTCCACTGAGAAAACATTTTGTAAAAATTAAATTTTTTAAAAATTAAATACCCACGATGGCCGAGCGGTTTAAGAGTCGGCCTACAACGCCGTGGGTTGTAGGTTCAATTCCTAGATTTAGCAAAACACGTATTGATTTTTAATCTGTGTTTGAGTCAGAGTATGGACCTAATAGGTAGGGCAAGTGAATAACATATATTTCGTAAAAACAAATTTGTATATTCAAACCTCCACTCCGTGGAGGTCCATAATTATAATCCTATTAGGTCTGGGCATGGTCAACAAAAAAAATTATGTATTTATTTATATCTACGATGGCTGAGCAGTAACGTATCGTGGGTCCCGGGTTCGAATCCTGGATCTGACATAAAAATACAAGTTGTTTTTTAATGTATATACCCACTTAGTACGAACCTAATAAGTTGAGCAAGTGACTAATATTAATTTATCATAAAAACAAAAATCTGTTATACAAAATTCACTATGGTAAACATTGTAAATTATCAGTATAATACAAAGCCGCCATTTAATATTTTATGAAAAATTGATATCCGCTTATTTATGGCTATTACTTTCCCAATTGCTAACACTAATGGAAAGTTAGTTCTTCCTGCACCTCGGAAGAGCAAACAACTGATGTTTCCAATTTCGTAAAAGCACAAGTTATTGCTATTATGAATTCCAGAGTTTTATTTTATTGAGTATAACTACTATACGACTTTAGTATCCTTATGTAAAAAAACTTGGAGACAAGAGATTCTGAGTATAGGGTATACATTTTTATGAAATGAAAGAAGACGGAAATAAGACAAAAAGATGACAAAACATTGAATAATATGTAAGTATACATATATATTATGAAATAATTTATGACAAAAGACAAATAATAATCAATCTACAAGGAAATGAGAATCTGAGTTATGATACAATTTTTACGTAATAAGTTATTTTGAGAATATAATCGATTAATTAACACTATCACTCTAACAAAGTGATTAATTATATTTTTTTCGGTTTGATAACTTTTGAATGAGATTCGTTTTACAACTCAGCTCTTCATTTTCAAACGCAATAGAATTTTATCGATGAAAAGCAGGGCACGCTGCACGGTTTGAGAGCCGCTTCAGCGCATGCGCAGTGCGCGCAGTGTGCGGGCGCGGTGCTTGGATATCGAGCGTCGGCTCGCCAGGCCGCCGACTGACAGTGCAGGAGGCTGGCGGCGGCGCGCCGACATGCTGCTCCGATCGCCGCGGCTTCTATCCCTCCTGGCAGTCCTCGTCTCCCTCGTATCGCCGGCCAGACCCAACGCGACGACCCAAGAACCCCCAGACTACCAAGACTCCACCTCGACTCCAGAAGTATCCTACTACTACACCACCAGCACGGCTTCCCCCAATGACACCGAGCGCGTGCCTCTCTTCCCGACTGACCTCTTCACCCTGGAACAGCGCCGAAATGGAGCGATAATCTTACACATATTAGGCCTGGTGTATATGTTCGTGGCCTTGGCCGTGGTATGCGATGAATTCTTCGTACCCTCTCTCGACGTGATCATCGAGAAGTTACAGATCAGCGATGACGTCGCCGGAGCCACCTTTATGGCGGCCGGAGGAAGTGCTCCGGAATTATTCACGTCCGTCATTGGAGTTTTCGTCTCTTTTGATGATGTGGGCATCGGCACCATCGTGGGCTCGGCCGTGTTCAATATCTTGTTCGTCATCGGGATGTGTGCGTTGTTCTCGCGGACAGTGCTCACGCTGACGTGGTGGCCGCTCTTCAGGGACTGCACCTTCTACTCTGCCAGCCTGATTGCGCTCATCTACTTCTTCCGCGACAACCACATCCACTGGCACGAGGCCCTCGTGCTTTTTAGCATCTATATCGCTTACGTGAGCTTTATGCGGTGGAACGGTCACTTTGAGAGACTGGTTAAAAAAGTTATATATAAGAACAGAGTTACGAGAGTCAGGAGTACGGACCAATTGATGCCCGCGGTGAGCGTCTTTTTCGCTATGTCACCCACACCATGCTTTTACCATCGTTCTTCATTTGTGCAAAGTGTTAAATTGCCGTGGCTTACCCGCGGCTCATAATCATCACTGTTGTGTTCTATACGAAAAAGCGTACCGTAGATACATACCGAAATCATCAAACCAAATACATCAATGCTAACTCATATTAAAACCGTCACTTCAAACACGTTTTCTTACCATTTTTACCAGTGGCGAAGGGTGGAGGTAGGCTGTTAAGGTGCGCCATTAATAGTGCACACAAAATTTTGTCAGTAATATATATTATTTGTTTTCATTGAAATAAGTCTACAATTTACAGATGGTTTTGGTTAGTTTTTAAAATTCAATTAAACCATGCGGAACCAAACCATAATAGATAATAGCCAAAAAATACTCGTATATCTCTAAAATATCTAAAATTATCCAATTGAATCATATTTTTTATCTATTATAGTTTGGCTTAGGCAAGGCTTAATGAATTAAAAAAAAATTACCAACAATATTTGTAATAGGTATGTATTTTTAATCCAAAGAAAACAAATAAGTATTAATGAAAAACTGTTCACAATTTTTTCGTATCGTCCAAAATATACCAAATCAATTACGGTTTGGTTTAGGCATGGCTTAATTGATTTTTAAAAACTAACCAATACCTTCTGTAAATTGTAGTATTATTTCAATAAAAACAAATACGTATGACTAACAAAGTTTAATGTGCACTATTTAAGGCGGATCTTAACAGCTTACCTCCACTCTTCGCTATCTACTGATTTTTGACATTCAAAATTCAACAAATCAACTATGAACCCTTCTTAATAATAATTAATATTTTATGTCATAGAAAAAATATCACTATCTTATTGAAAGTTTACATTTTATTAACACCACTTCTCAATTTACAATGTAAAGATCGTGAGACCCGGTTCATTCAGCAGGCGAAATAAGCCTTGGATTAAAAATAGGACATGGTAGGTACTAGGCATTGAACATTTAATGGCCTTCAAACCGAGGATTAATACACTATACAATATCATGAAAAATGGTAATAGTGTTTTAATTATAAAATAGTAATCAGGCTATACTGTTTACAATGAATCATACAACTCATTAACGCTTCTTAGAGAATAATACTAGATAAATGAATTGATTATAATAATTATTGATACAGTGAAGTATACATTGTAATCAATACTGTGTAAAAAGACAATGTTCTCTTTCAATATAAACATTTTGATAATAATCATTAACAGTTTATCTAAAAATACATTTTATTTTTACCCTTTGAACTAGTGGTACAATATTTTGTTTAATCAAATACTTTCAACACATACAAATAGTTATTTTGGTTATATAATATACCACAGTATATTTCTCGAATAGAATATTACAAGGTTAGTATATATTACTTACCCTTTTTAAGTAATTTAGATACATTGACTTTCAAGATATACTACCACAAAAACATTTATTCTTACTGAATGTCAGATAAAATGACATTAAACTTTTATGTGGAATAGGTATGCCATAAAACATATAAAACACTAACGTACCGTAGAATTCTGTTATATTGAGACTGCGAATTGTAGATATACAGAAGTGGGCAAGTTTTAATTATACAAAATATTAATTATTTGATGTTAAAGTATTATTTTGGTATAGCTACGAAACGCTTTTTCAAACCAATGTAGAATAGAGTGTTAATGATAAATTGAAATCATCACAATAATATACTTAACTAAGTAACAACATTGTTTCAATATATTACTTTTATCTATGTATGTGAAGTTAGTAAAATTCCAAATAAATTGTAATAATGATGAAGTATCAATTCTACGAAAATATTATCATTTGCCATAAGTAAGTCTGTAATTAAATTGTAAAAAAGCACAAAAAGAATACCCACTATAATTTTTACAGGACACTAATTACTAATGTATCTACATAAATTATATTATATTCTACTATACTTCATTTTAAGAAAATTTTTAAGTTAGATTTTAGCAATGTTGACATCATTTTTACATTTTTAATGTTTTAATAATCAATAACGAAGGATTTGTCAATAAAAATACAATATTATTTAACTCTCAGAATGAATGTTATAAATTTATCTTTATTAGAACTGTAAAACAAGTCTTGTGGGTTAAAAAATGGTGTTTTTTCTGATGATTACATAATGGAATTTTATTAATGTTTCACAGTAGAAATATAGTAAGTTTTTTTAATATTTCAAGTAAGTATCTACTTATTGAATTATATATTGTTGTGATATTAGAATTCATCAGTATCATTGATTAAATTCTACAAAATTCAGTTGTTATTTATAGATCTCCAAGGAAAGAGGTAAGTTTTCATTTTTAATTTATAATAGAATTAAAATTATGACTCATTTTAGATAATTTCAGATATATTTAAATAAATTCTAGCAAAATACAATCATTTAGCTCTTTATAATAGAAATATATATTTATTTATTCAATTTTTTGCATAAGTTGATTGTTTAAATCTGT
This sequence comes from Rhyacophila brunnea, assembly GCF_057557595.1. Taxonomy (NCBI): domain Eukaryota; kingdom Metazoa; phylum Arthropoda; class Insecta; order Trichoptera; family Rhyacophilidae; genus Rhyacophila; species Rhyacophila brunnea. The sequence continues at coordinate 6,570,883 of NW_028232816.1, read as the reverse complement.
TTTAAAATGTACGTATGCTGAATATATTAAATAATTCAAGTTGTCCACACGAGTACTGAAAATCATTATTGCTTAGCACTGGTTATGATTATGGACTCGCCTTTTCGTTCATACTACATAACATAGGTCAGATTATAAGTAGGTACTTTAGTTTCAACTCAATGACAGACCGTATCCTTTCACACTTTAATATGATAAATAGGCAAGCACATTACTAAGCAGTTTACATTTATAAAAAAGACCTTTTAAGTATGTATAATGAAATACTTATTTTTTGTTAAATTATATGACAATTATTGATTATAGTGCTGAAAACTAATGGTCTAAAATTTAAATGTTATGTTAAACTTTTTAAAGAAACAATTTGAATTTATCTGGAGTAGGTACCTATTAGTAGATTTTTTATGATTTCTACTAAGTAGTTTAAATTTATAAAAAAGACCTTCTACGTATGTATAATGAAATACTTATTTTTTTGTTAAATTATATGACAATTATTATTGAGTGTAGCACAGAAAACTTACGGTCTAAATGTTAGGTTAAAATTTATAAAGAAACAATTTGAAATTTATGTGGAGTATTAATAGAATTTTATGATTTCTACTAAGCAGTTTAAATTTATAAAAAATACCTTTTAGGTATTATAATGATATACTTATTTCTTGTTTAAATTATAGAACAATAATTATTGAGTGTAGTGAAGAAAGCTTACGGTCTAAATTTTAGGTTAAAATTTATAAAGAAACAAGAACTATTAATAAAAATTATGATTTCGAATTATTCGTCGTTTGATCAGTGTTTTCACTAAGTATTTTATTTACTATCAAAACCAATTCGTGGTTGTATTGGCATAATTTACTACTATTCCTGTTTCATTGTAGTAAACGACACCAATACAACTGCGAATCGCTTTTGCTGTGTGTACCCATGGTGCTATTGTAGAATGATTCCAGTATACTTACCTAAACACAAAATATAGTGTCTTACAAATTTTCCCTGACAGTTTTATCCTATCTTAAGACGATACTTCAGTGAAACGGCAAATAATTTTCAACTATAGGCGCGACGAAATTTTGGACTCGCTGGCAGTCGGAGAGCAAACGTCGAGGTGCGAATACGTCAATTTGTTTCGTGATTGCGATGGGGGTATCAATTCTTAAATCGTGTAAAGATGACTAAAAGCGTTACCCATTTACTTGAAAACGAAAACGTGTCAATGAATATATTATTATTGTTACTAATAGAACATACGTTAAAGTGCCCTCCACCACCCGTCATATATGCACAGCCGCTTTCTATGACGCTTTAAACGTGTCTAAAAGAAGTGATTTTAAGTGCTCATTCCGTCCCGAGACGGAGCCGCACGGGACTGGTGCTGCAACCATGTTATAAACAGAACATTAAATGGACGCATGTTGGATTTATATGACAAATTATATTTCGTTCGGCATGCGTCATTTGCACGACCCGCAATCTGCGCATCGCCTAGCCACGATCTTTTTAGACCATGCCTCAACTGAGGTATAGCCTTAACCCATTACGGTTTATTATATTGATTTTCTAGCTTTATTCACCGCATATAATAATTGCTTTACAATATGTGTTTACAAGTATAATGTACTTACGCGTATCGTAAAGTAATATATTTTAATACATTCTAAGTGATAAACTAATTTTATAAAATATCCTTCAGAAGTTTTTATCTCGAAACAGAATAATATGTCTGCATATTATTAACAGCTCGAAAATTTTCAATGTAATGAACTGGCAATATTTTAGCGTTTTATTTAAAATAGAATAATGCAAATCAAACAAAAAGGCGTATCTGTAAATATTTTATACAAATTTTATGACTTGAATATTCATATTCCATCTAACGAACCGTTGTGTTATCAAAATGTATTTGTACTTTCGTGATAGCAGCGTCATCAAGCTGGCCTAGTTGTAAATGACAATCAAACTCAGAGATAAATGGAATTTGTAAAGCACTAAATTAATGCTTCCCCCAGTTTATTCTATCCTCGAACTTTATATTTTTGCTACCACGTATTTTTATAGTTAGTAATTAGTTATTCCGGCCGGTTTAGTACGGATACCGTTTAGTGCAGCGGTAGCAAACCATAGCATACTCTGAAATTATGTTAGTGCGAGAGATGCACGTCGCGTACTGTCATGCTGTCACAGCGACTAATTTAGTCTATGGTTTCGTCATTTTGCAGAACATTTTGATCGATCACCACCTCTGTAAATTCAATGATGGAGAGTGCCAACTCTTCTTACTACTTCGGCCATATCCGCCCCTTAGATGGAGCATACGGGCACCACGAGGCGTCTCCAAGAATCCCTATCGTATTATATATATATAGTATTTAGCGGCCTTCCAGGACGCCGGAATCAGGTTAGCTTGAAGAATAGGCAAGTCATGTTGAAATTCTCTTCTGGTATCTGCAGTACGTGGCCGAGCCAGGTTCAGCGTCGCCTATTCACTCTCAGCGTGATGAGAGGATGCTTGGTGAGCTCTCTTATCTCCTCGTCGCTCCTATAGTTATAGCACCGCACACCCAGTATCCGTCGCAAACATATTTTGTTTTCGAAGCTCAGTATACGGTTGTTTTGAGCCTTTGTAAGGTGCCATGATTCGCTACCGTAAAGCAGCACCGTCAGAATGCAAGCGTCGAATAGGCGGCATTTGGTTTTGACCGAGTACAATCGTGAGTCCCAGACACTCCGCATTGCCAACTCTAATGTTTTAGTATAGATTAACGGAAGTAAACCAGGCATCGCGTAACCTGACAAAAACAGCCATGTAAACCTTGTACGTTAATTAATACATATTGTTTCTACTTTCAATAACGAATATATCGGTATTATCTGTTTTTTAAAACCGGTATTTCAGTATGGAAAAATACTGGGATACCGGTATTGCAATCCATAGTACCTAACAGTGACGAAAGGTGGAGGTAGGCTGTTCAAATCCGCCATAAATAGTGCACACTAAACTTTGTCAGTCATACGTATTTGTTTCCATTGAAAGAAGACTTCAATTTACAGATGGTGTTAGTTAGTTTTAAAAATTCACTTAAACTCTACGAAAACCAAGCCATAATAGATAATAGTCGAAAATCTATAAAATATCTAAAATTATGCAATTAAATCATACATAATATTGGATATTTTATGGATAGAATATTTTCTATCTGTTATAGTTTGGTTTAGGCATGGGTTAATAAATTTAAAAAAATTAGCCAACAATATGTGTAATAATATATTCTTAATCCAAAATCCAACGATAATAAATAAGTATGGATGAAAATGTGTGCACAATTTTGTCGTGTCGCCCAAAGTATATCAAAACTTTTATGGTTTGGTTGAGGCAAGGTTTAATTGATTTTTAAAAAAACTAACCATCTGTAAATTATTGTAGTCTTAGTTCAATAAAAACAAATAAGTACATATCACTAACAAAGTTTAGCTTGCACTATTTATGTCCGATCTAAACAGCCTACCTCCACTCTTCGCCGCTGGTACCTATAGTATATAATAGTATAGTCATATAGTGAGATTAATCGCGGTAAGTAAGAATGGTCTACAGAGAGTAATACTAATTCGTAAAATATCGGTGATATCATTCCATAGCGTAGGACTTAAAAAGGTGAATACTTACTTATGTATATTCGCCTAATCATAGACTCACTCGTTCCAGAGTGGGTAGAGATAGACAGATTAATTTAAAGTAGCATTTGTGGTTACGGTTCTTTTAAATTGATTATAAACAGTGTCTACGTACTTATCTCAACGAGTAAGTGCAAAAACACTATATTTTCGTAATTCTTTCAGCTTATTATGGCATTAGACTTCATGACATTATTTTCATTAAATTAAAACTTTTGTTTGATTCTTTATTTCAAAGCAGGCTTGAGAGTGGGTCTATTGTTTGGGCACCGCATCAGTTGAAGTGTAGCCTTATGGTCGAGGGGTTCAGCAGAAATTCTTGAGACTCCTTTACTTGAGGTTGTATGGATACTATCCGTGGCATTATCCAACTGACTTACTCCTATCTATGCTTACATACTGCAGTCTGCAATTTAGAAGATATTTTTATGTTTCTACCTACGTATTTTTTCGACTTATACCAGCTATAAATGAGAACTCTACCAAGCTGGGCAGTGTTGACCTATGTGTCCCTGATAACTACAGATCAGAGCATCAGGTATTTATTCTCCCAACCAACCAACCTGCCACTGGTAATGCCAATTGGGAGGGCGATAACTATGTTCAACCAATTGCCTCGGGTGTTGATATATTCCACTTGCGTGAGGGTGAGTTTAAGTGGACGCTATTTTATAAATATGTCCTGCATATCCACGGCTGTATGCATGACGGATGAAGATGGGAAACTTAAAATCAGCCCTAATGTAAAAACTTGATCTTGTGCCGCCGCTTTTCAATTGATTTGACCGAGCGCCCTTGAATCCCCGTGGTGCAGTTTAGCTATCTCAGTTTCAGCAGTCCAGGACTTGCCCTCAGAGAATACGTTCATGGCATGCCTTGATGATAAACCCCCGCCATTCTATATACAGCTCAGTCTATTCAACTTTTTGTCACGTAATCTTGTGATACGTATACCCTATAAGAAAAATAGATTTTCAAGTAGTATTTCTTTTAATAAATAAAAAATGTGTGGGAACCATCTATCGACAGAATATCTAACTATTATATTAATAATCTATCGTCAGAATTTAGAATAAATAAAAAATATGTGAAAAGCGCCATCTGTTCTATATTGAATAAAATTACCGATACATCATAAAGGATTTCGGCGTACATGTTGTATGGCCGGCAGTTACATGACGTCAGCTCTGTCTGGCGCGATGTCAAAGAATTCATAAGCGCCAGAGATGCAGCCTAAAGTCTTTGCTCATATATTTGTTGTCGATGACTGCAGCTTTGTCAAAATAATATTGATAATAATATAATTTAGAAAAATAATTTCTATCGGATTCAATCACATATAAATTTATATTGTTTAAAAAATAAATAATAATTTTATCTTGTGATTTTTATTTATCAGTTAGTTCAGTCATAGACTAACATAATTTATTCAGTCAGTTATATCAGTTGAGTATTTTTAAATGTCCAGTTTTACAGATGAAATTGTGTATGTTACGTTTATGAATGTTTAGGAAAATACATAATCCAAACTCATCGCTCGATTTAATATCGTCAGTGAGCTTTTGATCTATCGTCGATTTAGTGTGTCATTGTCATTAGTGTGTATCTATTCATCAGTAGTGATATCGGATTATCTTCGTATTTCCCGTAAGTATACTTGTATACCTGACAAGTGTGCTTTCAAAAGTCACCCTTCACCACTGGTATTTACAACCCTTATTATATCAACGTAATTTAAATTAGTTAACCAAATTGTTTATCGTCAGCTAATTAATTAATCAAGTAATTTACAGCCTGTTTTTTATGGGAAATGATATTATTATTATTGTCGTAGTAATGTTAACCTCTATTATGCATCGTATGTAAAATCACGCATGAGAAAAGCTTTTGTCTGAAACGGAGTGCATCATTTGCATATGCAAATTTAATGTTTTTGATTGCAGAATTATTCAGGTAATTAAATGTGTAGCTAATTACTTATTCAGTGTTCGTTTTTAATCGAAGCAATAAAGACTGACTTTACAAAAAGAGATTTATATAATATAGTCGGAAAATTCTATTTCCGTCCAACGTGTCATAAAGAACGTATAAAACCAATTATATTCAGTAGATATGCGTATATTCAGGGAACTCAGAAATATGAGAACCTAAATACCTAACGGGTAAGGAGAAGCAGGCAACCGATCTCGAGTAAGGTAGAATACGGGATAAATTTAAACACGTGTCAAGAATACGTCATACGTCGAATACTGACAACTGCTCTCGGTTTGCATTGACACTCATTTAATATTGTTATATTACGCACACTATTGCACGTCTATAATGTGTGGTTCATTTTCGTAAGACACTTACACATTCAAAACCCTGCTTCAAAATTACTGTATTAGTATACAGTCTATCGGAATTCTAGTTATTAATTTGTTCTGTGGTTATATATTATATCTTAATTAAAAATACTGTAGGTACATTGATTTAAAAATAAAACAATAGCGTGATTTACGTATGATATTGTTTATAAAAATCGTTGTTTTTCCAATGGTCGGAAAATTTTAATTTTTTTAAAAGATAAATTTTATTTTCAAAACGTAGATGACTGAAATTACAATTATCGTTTTATAAATAACAGTAATACATCTTATTATAATCAAATTTGTAGAATTTATATTCCGAGAACGATTCTTACTTACAACAAAAATACCCTTCAAGACTTTTCCTAAGCTGGAACAAAGTAATAGACATTTCTTACTATTAAGTTTGGCTCCTAACAAAATGTTTTAATACATATTTTAGTAGTCTCCATTGAAACCAATTGCATGTAGTGAAATGCCCTTACATTAATAAATTTTCTAAGTATCCGTGGTTTTTGTTATGTACAAAATTAGTTAATTTGAGATAGATATATGTTTTTTTTAATGTTATGTCAACTCTTTACTTTGGTCGTTAATTTTTATTGTTTATTTGATGGTTAATTTCACAAGATTTAACATTGAAATCTTTTCAAGTGATTCAGGGGTTACTTGTTGGTGATTCATAATAATTTATAATATAAATCCGTGTTGCTTGAATGTTGAACTTTAGCGGGAATGAAATACTTTTGTATTGTTATAATTATTGTCAATAACTGTGTAATTGGGGGTGTAAAAAAGAACAATAAAATGTAGAATAAGTAAATATAATTAGTAAAATTACCTACCTACACGAAATTTACTCAATTTTAATTTTCCCACAATGCAGAATTAACAATAATAATAATTATTACATTAAATAAACTAACATATAAAAGTCTGTACACATTCTTGATAAAGCTCACCAGCGCATTCATTCCATACACAAGACTGCTATCGGCAGCTGTCGAGGGTAGTTTTACATACTATGTTTGTGTCAAAGTGTTATAATTTTTACAATAAGTTAGCCGTCTAAACAGTCAAAACTATTTAGCACGCCCAAGAGAGGTGCTGTTAAAACATAGGTAGCACTTATTGTAACAATTACAATTAACTTATTGTAATTGTTATAATAAGTGGTAATACTTCGATACAAAACTACCCTCGATAGCTGCCGATAACAGCCGATAGATATACCAAAATACGTTTTGTAAACCAATTTTTATAATATGTAGTGAATACCAGTTGATAAATTCATTTTATATTTATAGAAATTGTAGATCCTTTTTTGGTTTAAAGGGATAAATTATGGGTTCAAACACCTATGTAGAATAACACCAGTTTTGCACTTGTCATAAATCGGCCAAAAGCCACAGATATAAATATATTTCAAATAAGTACACATAAAATTATTTTTATTAATAGTTTATTGTCGAAATAAAAATAATAAATTACACTGAAATATTCGTCTAAGGGTGAATTTCAAAAGGAAAAATCTCATAAAATAACCAATTATTGACTTGCAAATATTTTTATCGCTTATTTTACGAGCTATTTTTGTGAATGACGTTTCTTCAAATCGGTACGTAAATGAAAGTATCAATAAATTAACATTTATTTTAGTAAAGCCTCAATCATAATTACTATTATCCGGTAGGTCAGTGGTATTCAAACTGTGCGTCGAAAGCTAAAATTTATTAATTCTAGGCAATCATACAACGCACTGACGCACAAATAAAATGATATATGCCATTCTTTTCCCAGTTTATTTAGAGATGTTTTTCTCACACGGACAGCACCTATCCCACCTAATCATTAGTTGATTGAAAATACTTAATAATGGAAATAATAAAAATAATACATAGAGAAGTGATGGGGGAATTTTAGAATTATTGCAAATAACACATCTTTTAAGTGTAAATTTCGTGCTGTCGATAAATTGTACAATTATAACAGATTTAGGAAAATGAATTTTTGAGTGCATCCATTTAAGAAAGCAAAATAAATTAGTAGAAGTAATTAATGATTTTACATAATATCTGAGACTAAAAATAGTATAAGGTAGCATTTTCAGTTACTCTATGTATCATCATCAGTCTGAATCTATCCACTGCTGGATGAAGGTCTCTCCAAGTTTATTCCACTTCTCTTGGTCCTGTGCGTTGCGTTGCCACGTACGTCCGCAGAACTTTATCATTTCATCAATCCAGCGGCCTCTAGGTCTACCTTACTAACGTTTTGTACCTCTTGGATGACTAAATTTGTCCATCGATTGTCCTTTCTTCGAGCTATGTGTCCAGCCCATTTCTAGTTGAGATTTTTGGCAAACTTTATTACATCGCAAACTCTTGTCTGTCCTCTTATCCACTCATTCCTCTTTTTGTCCTTTCGCGTTATGCACAGCATGCACATCTTCATACCACGTTGTGCTACTCTAAGTTTCTGGATCTCTCTTTTACTTAGAGTCCATGTGTCACGCATATTTGATTACGGGAAGCACACACTGGTTGAACACTTTGCGCTTTAGGCACAGTGGGAGGTAATTTTTATTGTCTATGTCGAAAAACTTGAATAACTGTGCTTGCTTGATTCTAATATTTAAGAAACTGCGTCGAGAGGCAGCACACTCATTGATTGGTGTTTTAGGTCACCGTGAAAAAAATAAACACAAAGGTTACCACGAGACAAAAACAGTTTGAAAACCACTGGACCATACATACTTATGCAATCCAAAAAATATATAACCTTCTATTTTTATATTAACAGTGATATTATGACATATTATGTAAAGGGTTATTTTAATCAAATTCAAACTCATACAATGAATGCATCAGTGAAATAATTTGACAGCTGACGTTATTTTTCGCACTTATTCATACTAACATGGTTAGAACTCATCAAAATATTTTTCACTAAAATATAATACATTAATGATTCATTACTATTTATGTTCTTATGCAGTAACGTCCCGTGGGGGTAGGCAGATTGAGCGTCGCTTGAGGGCGGCAGTCACTCGAAGGGCGGCATATCATGTGGTACCTATATATAGAAATAGCTAGCTAAACTTAGTAATGACGATAATATCTTTCCATTAAAAGTTTCAGCTCACTGGTTAGAAACATAATGTATTAATTAGCATAAAAGGTTTAACGGGACTGTAAATTTTTTATCGGGTTCGCGATATCTAGTTTACTTCCGTTGCTCTTCGGCATCCTTGGTGACCGTAACCAACACGTGCATATTTGCGAATAATTATAGTCTGACTTATTAATCATTGCGCACGGAAGTTGCGTTATCGAAGAGTCGCTCCGTCATTATGTCGATTATCGATTTAATACCTAATGCCTAAGCCTTTAAGATCTCAGGCTAAAAATATCATTACTTCACTGTATTACGTCAAAAAATCCCTACATTTGGGGGAAAAAATATTTATAAATTTAATTTTATATATTTTAGTGGTATACTTATATTTTGTTAGTAATGTATCCATATAACACATTTCTTAGATATTTGAGTCATGAAAGGATGATAAAAGTGCTGTATAAAAAATGGGGCGACATTTTGGGTCCTGCCTACAGGCGGCATTTTGTCTAGACGTCACTGTTCTTAGAAGATTCAGCGTATACCTAAGGGTAATTCAGTTTAATTCATCAATTATTTTGATGAATAATGTCACATAATATAATATTGTCTTCAGCTGTTTGCTGAAATTGAGATATTGTACACAAAACGCTGTAAAAAAAAACATCAAATAAAGTATTTGAGGCAATTATGAGTATATTTAGATACAAATAATAATGGATATATAATAAAAGTCATTACAACAAACTTCTGTTTTACATCAATTTTAATTATAAAATTGGAAGCTTAAGAAAACCTGTGACAATTACAAGTGCAGCTCCAAAGAACGGTTCTGAGTAGCAAATAGAGTAAAATTTACCCTGACGGTAGCCGAGGTCCAATAGGTCACGATAACAAGATTTTTTTTTTTATTATATTTATTAAAATTTTTTCCGTGAGAATAAAAAAATATGTTCAAATTTAACAATGTATGCGGATATCGTAAATGTAAAAACAGAATACGGCTACCACTTTCATTTGATATGCCTGCTATAAAAAACCTTAATAACATGAGGTAATAAAAAGAGATAGCCCGTTATAATAATATAATATGTCAATTTTTAAAATGTATCAATATGAAAGACGTCGAAGAAAATCTTTTCTACTAAAATGACTAAATATAATATGAAAGTGCGGTTGAACTATAAGAATAATGTACTAAATTTTAAATGAGCTTATTTTGCATTTTGAATTAATGTGTAGCAAACTTCACACCAATAACGGTCAATTCTACGCTTTATTAAATGTGTTGCTTCTGCCATGATAGACCGCGGAACATATTATTATCTTTTGATACAAGTGAATGTTATTATTTATTGATTACTACAAGTATAACTTTACTCTTTTGAACTGAATTATACCGGACATTCTTGAGTATTACCGAAAACAATAAATTCACAGTAGGTACAATGCAATATTATTGGATTTATATATTATTAAATGTATTATTTTATTTATTAAAAAAAACAAACAACTACATTGATTATAAATATGTATAAATAATTATAAGATAAAAAGAACTTTTTATATACCACATTTTTAAATTTTCTGTTGAATCATATAAACTTGACAATTATATGTGTTAATTAATAATTTTTGTTGTACTTGATAGAAATACTGAATAAATATAGAATACTGAAATATCATTTTGACATTTCATATTGATTTCTATAGTAACGCACGTATATATCAATAATTTAGTTGCTAGGACCCCCTTAGCAACCAATAATAGTGAGTAGTAAATATTACTTTTAACGATTTTTTTCCGAAACATACAAAACAGAACTAACTGAAAATGTATTCAATTCTGGTTAAAGATGGGTAAAAGTATTAAAATAATCCATTGTCGTCGTGTTCTGATATATTCTAAAAGTTTCAAACATCTAGCTAGTCGGGAAGTTAGTTAAAAATCTTCAATCGTCCAATGCAAATCATGGTCAAACAAGAATACGGGCTAATAAAAACGTAGTAAAATAGATTAGAGAGAAGATATTGCAACCAGCAAAGTTTCCATAATATAACATAAAAATATAATATAGTAAACAGCGCTCGAAATGGAAAATTTTACAATCCGGAGAGCTCGATCATTTGTCGAAAATATTAAGATATGTAAGTGTCTAATTTTATATATATTTTATAATAATAACTGATTTTTTATATGGCCTACCCAGCTCTGACGGTAAAATTAATTTTTCCACGAGACGGAGTGATAATCTTGGGGATTTCATGAACCGAACTGTGCTCCGGTGCGTTCCGGTCCATTTTAAACCCTGATAGTAAAACCTAACAAGATAGCGATAACATAACATAGAAAAAATTACCCAAGACAAGCAACATAGGGTAACAATTATTAATACATATTCATAGCTAAACAAAGTGTCGATTTTAATATAATACAGGTGCGTTAAGAAACGTATGAGAAAACTACATAATGTACGTGACAATGCGATTAAATACAACGCACATGATAGTGATGCAATGTGAGTGTTGTATTTTTGCGATTGCGCAACAAAGACGTCTGCGTGCGTCAGAGAGAGGCAGATTATGCGTTACAGACAGAACAGATAATTATATGGCATATATATATATAATATAATGAAGTTTTCATATTAATTTTTAATATTTTGTATTTTATTAAACCTATTAAAGTTTCTTTTTTATGCAAATGTGGGTCACATGACACTTATTTATTAGAAAATAGGAAAACGTGAGTCTAAGTTTCTTAGTATTTTACCACGTTTTTCTTAGCCCGTATTCTTGTTTTTCCGGTGGTTGTTTATCCAGTACAAATCTTGCAATTGATTTTTAACTAACTTCCCGACTAGCTAGACATTGGAAAGTTTTAGAATATATCAGAACACGATGCCAATGCATTCTTTTAATACTTTTAGCCATATTTAAGTAGAATTGAATTCATTTTCAGTTAATTCCATTTTGTATGAAAAGTTATTTCGGAAGAAATCCGTAATCCAATCCACTATTATTGGTTGCTAAGGTGGTGGTCCTAGCAACTAAATTATTAATATATACGTGCGTTACTATGGAAATCAAAATGACATTTCAGTATTCTATATTTGTTTGTGTGTTGCAAAGTAGCAAAAAAAATATTTGTTGACAATTGTTTTTGTCCTAAATTATTAATATATAGAATTGTCAAGTTTATATGATTCAACAGAAAATTTAAAAATGTGTTATATAAAACGTTCTTTTTATCTTGTAATTATTTTAATTTTATATCATATTTTTTATCCTAAACACGTGCGGTTTATTTCTAGAAATTTGTATCAACCCATTTTGGATTTAACTATTCAATATCACCGCGTAACTTCGAAACGTAGTATGACTGCGCACACTTCTGTCGCGGCTCGCAGAGAAAACATAGCAAGAAAATCGCTTTTCCCAGCCGTAATGTCGAACAGCGGGCCTTTCCATTATTTTCATGTGGCGACCCCATTTCCTCGGCGGCGGTTCCACGAAACCAGAAATGGTGAAACAAAAATCTATACTCCACATAAATCCGTCCTACTTCCTTCACTTTTGCTTCGGTTTGTTATTATTATTATCTCCGGCTTGCCTTTTTAGCATATTTTCGCCGGGCCTTGGCTGAGTCAGCGGGGTATCTCTTGAATGATAGTGGTCGTAGGTGGCTGGTAACAGGTTAACGCCCTGGAAAATATATTAAACACATTTGTAATACAAAACAAGATTTCAAAATATTGAATTGTTAACAAATAAATGCGAGCTATTTAAAGAAAATAGTTAAGTAGCTTATAAAAAATACATCTTTCAAGATCGAAAAAGATTTCTTTATTTATTTATTCATTCTTATATTGATTTAAGTAATAAAAAATTATTGTTGTAAACTATTGTTTTATTCAACGAATAATTTGCGAGATTTAAGAAAATCACATTCTTTATTGAACATATCGTTACCTCAATACTAGATAACTCTGATTTGGTCATTGTTGGGAAAATGAAATTTAAACTTTACTTGATTAACTTAGGTACCTACATCTAGGCTTTAATAATTATCTAAAATAAAAATGGAAAATTTGTGCTTTGTCTAATTAGGAACAATTGAAGATATTTTGATGTATTTATTTAATGCATTTATAGTTTTAAAATTATCTAATATTTTGAAACACAAAATTAATACAGTTCCCATTGATTTCTGACTTACCTAGTTTTATCATTTCGTCGATAAGGAAATGTAGAATCATATATTCAATAGCTATCTCAAAAACGGTGAAAATCAAGTTATCTTGTTGTAGTATTGAGGTGACGATATATAACTTTAAAACAGGTCAGACAACTATATAACCAATAGAAACAATATTTATAAAATTAAATACAGAAATTGCAGATGTTACATTCTTAAATCCTGTAAATTATTCTTTGAATAAAAAAAATAGTTTATTCAATTATAAGTAAGTGCAAGTACGTTATAACTAAAATTTTTAGAGACCCTGACACCGGTTAGTAATTTTAACTTTGATTTAAAATACAAAAGTCGACTGCCAAAAATTAACGCAACTTAAAAAGCTCTTCGGTGAGAGTTGTGAGAACTACTATTTAATTTCGTCGGAATTAGATAGGACACATATAGCTTAGTTGGTAGAGCACATGGGAATGAATCCCGGTGGGAATCATATTTTTTCAAAAGGATTTTTTCTAGTGGTTATATATTTCTCTGAGGTGTTTTCAGATTATGTATAAACACATATTATGTACACAAATAAATTGACTTTAACGGGTTCACGAGATACTACTTAAATTAAACAATACAGCTTATAATAAACCATATTGCAATACGAATACAAAGCAAAAAATAATCTTGGGAAGAAGAAAAAATATAACTTTAAACAATAAAATATTTTTTAATACAAAACGTATCACTTGAAATATCCACGTTTCTATATAATTGGTGCATTGAATAGCCGCATAGCCTTAAATATTGGTGCTTTATTATAAGTCTGACATGAGGTAACGATTGGAAACCATCCGACAAAAATACTTTAAGAGAAATACGACCTTCAAGACAGTAAAAATGGAGCATCCTTTAACTAAATACAGTTGACAAATTATCGTTTGAATACAAATTAAATTCTAAAGGATAATAGTTCGTAGTCCATTACGTAAGATACTGGTCTTTCATCCGGCAGCTCTGGGGGAGGTCACAATATATTTATGCGATTTTCTCAGTCAGTGTGTTTAATTGTTTCACGTCTACAACTACATTACTGTCATTGAACCGTATAGTCTGTTGTAGGCACAGAACTGATTAATAAATATAATTCCGATAGAATATATCCCAATACACTACATTTCGACACAGTGTTTTGAATGTATGAGTGTCCTACGAAAATAAACCACGCATTATAGACGTGCCATAATGTGTGTTGCAACCTTCAAATATACCAATATTCAACGAGCCTCATTGCATAAACCGAGAGTAGTTCCCAGTATTCGACATATGACGCGTGTTTAAGTTTATTCTGTATTCTTCCATACTCGAGATCGGTTGACTGCTTCTCCTCACCCGGTAGATATTTTAGTTCCCATTATTTCTGAGTTTCCTGATTGTAGTGTTACAATAAATTAAAATCTTTAGAGAAATTTATTATTGTTTCATTCATAAATAAGCTTGTAAAAAAGTTTTAGATATAAATAAATTTTATAACATCTTTAATGAGAATTACAGCTGAATGGTTAACATAATATGTATATTATTTTTCTCTCTCTTATTTACTCTTATATTAAACTTTATTTCTCTTTATTGACACTACAATGGGTTATGAGGCGCTCGCTATGTTAGTACCTAGTGTAAAGAAATAGTAGTATAGTAGTAGATGATAAACAATCACATAAACACCCAGGATCCGGTTCACGGAACTGCCGGATGAAATACCAATGTCTTACACATTTTACTACGAAGCCTATAGATTATAATCAATCGGGAACTAAATATGAAATGTATTGTATAATATATAGGTACATCAATTACTTAAAACTATTTCTTATTTAATATATTATACACAAAATTTATTAATCATTATTTACATAATTTGTAAACCTTTATAAGTATATTGTGGTTCTGAGGGTGTACATATATTTTTTTTGTTACTATAATTCATAATTCTACGTCGGTACTAGAGAGTTAAACATTAATTTTAATGATTTTTGCTTGCATTTGTCAAATCTAAAAAGGACCCAAAAAAGCAATAGATACCTAGTATCGAATGTACGTTGGAAATATAACACAAATCTAATATCACAAGAAATATTGATCAGAATACAATATACAATTTATAATATAATTTAACATTTTCCCTCCCGATATTCTAATTTTTGAAAATATACTTATACTCCATGACAGAATACAAATTAAAACAAATGAATGTAGGATTTACCGTCATTGTTTGCAAGCTAAAATATATTATTATGAACGTTTTAACAAATTAGTAATGTGTGATAATAAAATTCCACTTTCATATTATATTAAATTCAGTACAAAAAAGCAAGCTTCACACAGTACCGTATTTTCCCATAGGAAGCAGTACCAGTCAACCAGTAAATTATTGGCTGGTTGGTAAAAAAAAGTACCACAGCAAAGCATTAATTGACATGATTAATTAAGTCATATTTTAATGCCAAGACTTTTCAACATTTATTTGGCTACGTTACATATTTGAAAAAAATCACTTGCAAAGTTCAAAATTCAAAGTTCATTCAATTGGTTAACAAATCGAATTATTGAAATATAATTAACAATTTGTGTAAATAATTACATAATTAAATGAACATACATAATTTTGAAATCACTTCTGAGAACATAGGTATATTATGACCAATAGAAAAAATCTTTTTTGAAAAAAGTAAGACACCCCGCAGGATTGAACCTGCATCTCTCGGGTATCGCGCTAACGTAAATTGACCAAAATGCTAAAGGAGTCATACTTAATTACAACAAATTTTAACTAATGGCTTTTAAGAAGAAGCGCTGAAGCGTTTTCTAATTATGTAATATGTTCAATAATTAGATTGTTATATTCTTAAATCTTGTGAATTATTCGTTGAATAAAAAAAAATTGTTAATTAAAACATAATTAAATGTTTGTCATTTCTAAATAGCATGACTGTATTCTTATATAGTATATTTTGTCAATTATCCGTTTTTGTTTAAAATGTAGCTACTTCAAAGAAAAATGTGATTTATTATGCAGGTAGATAGTTGAATTTGATTAAGACGAAATAGACATGAAGCACTTAAATACCACGCACTGAAGTGTATAGCATATTTTGAGAACCGCTAAAACCAAAGTTGCCAAAGTTGCCAAAGCTTACACGCAGGATTGTGCTTTTGTTAAATCCATACCTTAGAAAGTTATTTTTGCTATTTTTGGGACACGCCGGCAGTTATGTTGGCAAAACTTTCAGATAGCGGAATAAAATATAGATTAACATTTCTTGTTAACATATTTCACAATCCTCAAAAAGCTAACGATGCAATGTATATAGGATAATATTATATATTAATAATTATGTCGAGCTTTCTATTTGAAATTTCATTCACACCTAATTAGTTTGTATTAATCAATTATTTATTTATTTAAGAAAACAAAATATTGTAGACATAAAAAATCTAAATTCAAGACGTATACAACATGATATTTCAAAGATATAAAATAATAACAATGATAATAAAAAACATACCTACTTAAGTACAATTTTATACAGAAAAATATAATTTAGAATACAAAATAAATAGCACGTCAACAAAAATGTCTACTTCTTTGGGGAGCACATTGACTAGTCTTGCACCCATCGCTAATGGTGCCTGATAGGCTTGACACGAAGAAACGGTTCCGATCCAGAATGAATCATGGCAGCGACCATGTAGGTAATTGACAAGCACATGTAAATTCAAATTCGTTGGAACACCAGGACTGGAAACCATCCCTCGCGATAATAGGTAAAAGTGTCTCAAGAGCAGAAGAGACCTACGAGATTCAAGAGAGTGAAAAGTAAGCATGCCTAGTAGAAATGCAGTCGGAAAATAACATTTGATGAATTATCGAAAGGAAAATAGTTATGATTACGGTAATACAATAATTTGACCACGTGATCTCGTTTTCAGCGGTTTACTAGTTTACAATAACTCTATCGTACTAACCAAATGAATTAGATCATGACTTTTGTTGAAATTATCTGTATAAAATTACATAACATAAAAGTTCTCTCCATTACTTGCTCTCCAAAAATGATTGATTCATTTCAATTCAATTAAATTTTTTAACATATTGTGCACATTATAAATTATAAGTTAAAAACGTTCACATCATGACATGAAACATTATTATAAAGAAAAAGAAGTAATAAAAGGGAAAAAAATGAAAATATAAAAAGAGAACATTATATAAACATACAAAAGCAGTGAAAATACAATTATTATATATATATAGAAGTTCAAAGATGTACACCGAGTTTGCTAAGGAGACAGAGTAGGAGAAGGGTGGAGGTAGGCTGTTTTAATCCGACACAAATAGTGCACACAAAATTTTGTCAGTCATTCGTATTTGTTTTCATTAAACTATGACTAGAATGTGTAGATAGTATTTGTTAGTTTTTAAAATTCAATTAAACCCTGCCTAATCCAAGCCATAGTAGTATAGTAAATAGATAATATTAAAAAAATATTCTTCTATCTATAAAATATCTAAAATTATGCCATTAAACAATACATAATAAACAACTAACCAACACCGTCAATATTGTGTATTTTTAATTCAACGAACACAAGTAACTATGCCTGAAAACGTATGCACTATTTTTGTCTGATCGCCTATAGCACACGTCAACTATTATGGTTTGGTTTAGGCAGGGTTTAATTAAATATTAAAAAGTAACCAGCACCATCTGCAAAGTATATTCTTATTTCAATGAAAACAAATAAATATGACTGATAAAGTTTAGCGTGTTTTATTAATGTCGAATATTAATAGCCTACCTCCACCCCTCGCCATTGTTGCCTGGTAATAGGGGCAGAAAGCGAATGCCGATGAAGTAGATTGTCTAAGTAAATCAATTCACTGAAAAGCACCAGTATACATAACAAGGCTTGTAAAAGATAGGGAAAGTTAAAGAAAGCTAACACAAAACTCCACAGTATTTACTCATTCCAAAACGATCACAATACTTAGTTATGCGGGTGACAAAGGGGAAAAGTTATGTATGTTCAATATATGGAATGTTACATTCTCAAAATCTTGTGAATTATTCATTTGAATAAAAGAAATGGTTTATTAAAAATTGTTAGCATGTTCAAGTAGACGTTATAACTTAAAATATTTGGCGAGAGCCGGGCGTCGGTTAGTAATTTAGGTAATTAATATTCCTTGATTTAATACCGATAGTCAATAATAACACAATTTGATAAGCATTTCATAATATAATAACGTGCTAGTTCAAATTATCGTCATTATATAGGAGGCGCGTAGCATAATAATTATTGGTTAATGCACAGATTGTGCGAGACACCAATGGTTATACGGGTTCAAATCCCGTCGAGTTTCTAGTGGGTATATCATCATCATCAGCCGGGGTCAATCCACTGCTGGATGAAGGCCTCCCCAAGCTTCTTCCAACTCTCTCGGTCCTGTGTCGTTCGCTGCCACGTATTTCCGCCGAACTTTACCAATTCGTCAATCCAGCGGCTTTTAGGGCGACCCTGTGGCCGTTTCGTGCCCCTTGGGTACCACTGGATGACGGCATTTGTCCAGCGGCCGTTCTTTCGGCGAGCAATGTGCCCCGCCCATCTCCATTTCAGCTTTTTGGCAACGTCTATTACATCGCGTACTCCTGTCTGCTTCCTAACCCATTCGTTTCTCTTACGGTCCTTTCGCGTGATGCCCAACATACACCTCTCCATGCTTCGCTGTGCGACTCTTAGCCTTTGGACATCTCTCGTGTTGAGGGTCCACGTCTCAGTGGGTCAGTGGGTATATATCTGACGTATTTCCAAGTTATGTGTGTTCAATATATGGAATGTTACATTCTCAAAATCTTGTGTATTATTCATTTGAAGGCCATGTCTGTTTACTGGAAGCCAGGCGGGAACAGCGGCAAATTCATGAATTCAAAAATGATAACCTAACCTAACCTAACAAATAATCCAGTATACCTATCGGCTATTTTTAAAATGTGTTTGTCGCTGGCTTTAAATTTAATAAACAAGTAGGTTCATTTTCTTTTTAGTAATTGCCATGTGCTTTTTCTCTCCCTGGCACTTTGCATTAGAGTAAACTCAGTAAACTCAGTCAGAGCTCACTTTGAGCGTAGCAATCTAAGTCTTGGGCATCTTCTCCCAGGACACTCCCAGGCCAATTCTTAGATGCTTCACATCACCAATTGATGGGTCCCGTGATACTCTCGATTAAGACCGAGGGTGGTACGGGGCGGGTTTGGTGGAGGGACTTTAACTTCAATGTCGCTGGCTTTCACTTAATAGACAATAACCTAAAATATTTGGAACACGTAAATATCTTTGAAAAACTATCTACAATGATTTTAGAATTATTATAAATTCGTTGTACTGATTATAATATATGAATAATATGTCTCAGTAATATCTTTCTATAATCGTATTCTAGGGAAGTTTGGAACCAATACAGTCGAGATTCGCATAATGACTTCAGATTTACGTTCAACTATAGAAAACTTTATTTCCGAAAGCCCATATTTGATATTCGATTTCCATTTTATAGAATACTTGCTATCGCAAAAATGATATCTTCGTATTGATCTCGAATATTATGGGTGTTTATCGTGTGCTTTATGCCTATTTTTATAGTTTCATTTTCAATACAGTGATTTAAGATTATTTATGTATGAATATTTTAGTATCTTCATATAGCCTGGGGCAACCTGTTTAAACCCCAGTTTGCCTACAGCGCTTAAACATGCCCACATGACATCCGTTGTTCTACTATAGTATGCTTTAAAAACGGTGTATAATGAAAAATATTGTGGACATGAATTAACTGGTCTTGTAGCATTTGTGTGTAGTCGTGATGTTGTGGATGAATAGGTCGAGATTTGGTAGTTGCTCCGATGGATGGAGGAGCGAGTTTTATTTGCAGCGTAAACAGTCGGTACAAGAGTATGTTACAATACTTATGATACTGTTCCGAGGTCCGAGTCTCGGTAGAATGAGATGTTGTGCGGAGCGATACAGAGACTGAGATATTAACAGACTGGGAACTTATATTCGAGCGACCTGTCCAATGAATTATGATCCGCTATTTATTGACGTGCACACAATCAAAATAATATCTTGAAAATAATATTTAGGAAATAATTATTATAATTGAGTCAGCTACTCTATATAGAGTTAACGTCATTGGATATGGCTGACTATGTGGAAAACGGATTTTGCGGAAATTACAATTGCAGTAAGCTATTTACTGAGACAATTGAATATTAAAGAATTTGTAATTGTGGTAACTCATTCGCTGCTGGCTAGAAAATGATTTTTTAATTACCGCCATTAAAATGCGCGTTAATTACGTCGATTGACCACCTGGTCATTACGCGCCAGGTGCGTCTTCAGCGTCCAAAGTATTAATATCGCCGATAAATATGCTGACACGGATTGAGTTGTTTATCCCCATAGATTTACTCGCAGCAATAGATATTTTAAACTATCGCAATAATAACTGTTTGCACGTAAAAGTGCTTACTATCTCGCCAATTTCATTCACCAAGAGTAAGCGAGACGCGATGTTGTCATTTTATAGTACTATTTGACTGGTAGTGAAAACTGGTTAATCTCAAAATGAGTCTCGCGATGACACCCCGAAGCTAGTATAGAACAGTACTCGTAGCTCAATTTGGAAATCACTTCATAGAGTATTAAGAGGCATTAGTTAAAATTTGTCACAATTAAGTATGCCTCATATAACATAGTGGTTCTATGTGCATGGGCGCGATACCTGAGAGATGCAGGTTCGATTCCTGCTGGGTGTCTCACTTTTTTCAAAAAAGATTTTTGCTATTGGTTATCATATATTTTCTCATTAATTTTCAAAATTATGTATGTTAGAAACTACTAATTTAGAAGCATTTTAAGATTCATCTTTAGTTTTCCGTCTTTTAAATAATTTGACATATTCACTTTGTATTTTTTTCAGACTTGTCTGCCTTTTCTTTTCAGACTGTCGTTTGTGTCAAAATTTCTTTAAGAACCATTTATTTAAATTTTCAATAAACCTTTATTTTGAAATAATATAAATATCTTTATTTTATGCGCATTTTTTTAATAACTCAAAAAGCTTTCAAAGGAGCCTCAGTTTTATCTTCAAAAAGACATAAAATATGACAGAAAGATGTTAGAAAAAATAGTAAACGTATTGTCATAGTTTGCCTACGGGGATTTCTTCTGATGTCCCTAAGGTCCCATCCACCCCTAAGAAGAAGGTAATACACACGTTATGAGAAGTATTTTTCAAAATACTTCTATTGTAACACCATCTATATGAGGCGTATATTTAAAAATAGTCCACAAATTAAATATGTATGATACCCAAATGAAGTTTTTATTTAAGTGAAAAAATATTAATTTTAATGGAATAAATATAAGTAAAATAAATTTGAGATATCTGCATGACCATTATTATGGTTGCTCTCGTTTGTTCATTGTATTGGTGATAATATATATTTTCAGGCATAATTGGAACAAACTGATCCAAATTGGCAACACATTGTTTGCTATCGCTAAGGTTAAGGGGGGACATGCTCAGCGTAGGTCAAAACGGAGCTTTTATTCTATTTTCAACGCGCGTGTTTGAACATGTACTTAACCGAAAAAAATCTTTTTTTTAAATGGTACATGTTCAAACACGCGCGTTATCATGATCTTACTCCCTACTTCAGTTTTAGTTTGTGAATTTATATTTATATTTATATTATTATTTACACAATGCCAATATAAATTGCGTCTTTCAGAAAAACACTACCTTATTCTTAGGTCAATAATTATTATTATAAAGCAATCATTATTTGCAGGATGTTTATCACACTTGAATGGTCAAAAACATAGCTTATAATTAGTATCTTTAGAATTATCTTCAAATGTGTTAATCTTGCCCATTTTTTGAATAATAAAATGCCTAATTCTTGTCAAATTTGGGATCACAGAGATTATCAATATAATTTTTTATCGTAAATATTTCACTACAATAATGTCGACATAAATTATACTAATGGTTTATAAATGCGTTTAAAAATTAATAAATGTAAAAAATCTCCACTGCACATGCATGTACTGAAATATTACTTTATTCTTAAACATTAGAGCGAGAGGTTTAAAAGAATACTATTTTATGTAATAAAAATACTTTATGCAGTCATCAAATGTTTAAAATAAATACCTATAAAGGATAATAAGGCTTCAAAATTATATAAATAGATTATCTACAACGTTTAAGGTATGGCCAGGACCATGCTTTGAAAATAGAACAAAAGCTCCATTTTTACCTACGCTGAGCACGTCCGCCCTTAAGGGCATACTCTAAAGCAGCGTTTTCCAAATGGTATTCTGCGGAACCCAAAAGTTTTGCAAGGTAAAATTAAGTAGAGTATTTAGTGATATTTTATCGATTTTATGTATTTTACAACGTTTTTATTAGCTCGTATTCTTATTTGTCCGGTAGTTGTTTGTCCAGTACAAATCTTGCAATCGAATTTCCCGACTAGCTTGACATTTGAAACCTTTAGAATATATCAGAATACGATGCCAATGCATTTTTTTAATAATTTTAGCCATCTTTAAGCACAATTGAATTCATTTTCAGTTAATTCTCTTTTGTATGGAAAGTTATTTCAGAAAAATCTGTAAAAAGTAAAAGACTACTATTGGTTCCTAAGGCGATGGTCTTAGCAACTAAATTATTAATATATACGTGCGTTACTATGGAAATCAAAATGAAATGTCAAAATGACATTTCAGTATTCTATATTTGTTTGTTTGTTTGTTTTTTATTTACTTCATATCAAGTATAAGTTTGAGCATATTGAGCATACTAACTCAACAGAAAATTTAAAAACGTTGTATATAAAAAGTTCTTTTTATCTTGTAATTATTTTAATTAGTCCACTAGAATTATTGAGTTGTTGATACTCCTATTATGGTAGCCAAGTAATATTACAATCCCTTGCCGTATTGGATAAATAGGCATTTTTACTAGAGCCTACACTAAAAATAATTATAAAAAAAATTACACCTGAATTACCATTTAAATAATTATATCAGTCATCATAATATTTACATGATGTTTATGGATACTATCCGTGGCTTTATCCAACTAACTTTCTCTTAGGTGTGCTTACATACTGCAGTCTTAGAAGAAATCTTTATTTAGCTACGTATTTTTTCGACTCATACGAGGTATAAATGAGAGCTCTGCAATTCTGGGCGGTGTTGACCTGTGTGTCCCTGATAACTATCTTAGAAATAGGGAGCATCAGTTGTTTATTTTCCCAAGGTGCAGAACCAGCCTGCCACTGGTAATGCCAATTGTGAGGGTGCAACCAAATTGCTTCTGGTGTTGATATATTCCACTTGCATGAAGGTGAGTTTAGGTGGACGCTTAAAACTCGGTGTACTTCTTTGAACTTCTATAATATGTGTAATTGTATTTTCACTGTTTTTTATGTTTATATTATGTTCTCTTTTTATATTTTCATTTTTATTCCTATCATTACTTTTCTTTTTTTATGTTGTGAACGTCTTTAACATATAATTTGTAATATCCACACTATGTAAAAAAAAAAAAAAAAAAAATATCGCATTAAATTGCATCGTACAATCATATATTTTTGATTGTTAATGTTGTTCAAGTAAAATAGCACCACAGGCGATTTTTTTACTATTAGAGAAACTTTGTGTTCTGTGTGTTTATCTCACTTCGCTGGTCGAGGCGCTTCGCCTGTCAGCCCCCACCACCCTTTACAAAGGACAAGCGGCATCAAATCGACGCTGATTGTCTCCAATGAGTTAAATCATGTTTAAGGCTATACCTTAGTTGAGGTACGGTCTAAAACGATCGTGACGCATGCCAAATTTAATTTAATTTGTCATATAAATCCAACATGCGTCCATTTAACGTTCTGTTTATTATGACCACCAAGATGTTGAACACATCCTCTGGGATTGCCCGCTTATGGAACTCGAACGAGCGGAGCTGTTTGCCAGGGTCCGTCCTTGGAGATCTGATAGCAACCGAGGCCAACTTTGCGGCAATCGAGAAATTTGCAGCGTCGTATGGGGAGCTCTTCTGTAGACTCATCCATTTCAATTCGTGACACTCAGTATGCGGGTACACAAAGCGCTTAACGTCAGCGGACAGCAGAGCCAGTCCAAAAAACAAAAAACAAAAATCTTTCTTAACTTTCTTCTTTAAGCACCACGGTGCATGGTTGCAGCATCAGTCCCGTGCGGCTCCGTCTCGGGACGGAATGAGCACTTAAAATCACTTCTTTCAGACACGTTTAAAGCGTCATAGAAAGTGGCCGTGCATATCCACGGCTGTGCATATATGACGGGTGGTGGTGGGCACTTTAACGTATGTTCTATTAGTAACAATAATAATATTATATTCATTAACATGTAACTGTAACGTTTTTAGTCATCTTTACACGATTTAAGAATTAATACCCCCGTCGCCATCACGAAAAAAATTTACGTGTTCCCAACTCGACGTTCTCTCTCCGAATGCCAGCGAGTCCAAAATTTCGTCGCGTCTATAGTTGAAAATTATTTGCCGTTTCACGTATCGTCTTAATAAGTAGACCATAATGTGTTTTATTGTAACTGACAGTATTTTAAAATAAATATCAAAACGCAAAAGAAAAAAAACGTTAAGGCGACATTGCACACGGCACTCTGTCATTTTCTGCACGTCGTAACTCCTCGTTTGTTGAGTATTTTATTCCGTGCATTTGCGGAATTGTGCTTGGGAAAGATTGTCCCCTGGTATTCATTCAGCGTAACTTTGAAACATTATTCTCTCCTTCGCTCCGCGAGGAACGAGCGCCGCCCTTGACCTGGTTCGCTTCGTGCTCACACAATCTTTGGCCGGTGCTTAATAATATGATCCGTATAATATAGGTACCACCGACTTCTATTATGTTATTATTTCGTGTGTCGTAAATTACGATGAGTTTGCCTGTGGATAGAGTATCGCTATTAGGATAACACACAGCTGTAGTTTATATTAATGCCATAAAATACATGTCATACTAATAGTACGTTGGGTTGAAAGCATACATAAAGATCAACGGATGTATTATTTACGATGAGATATTTTTCTCCGATAATCGCATAATATATCAGTGGCGGCACCCTGACAAAACCACCCAGATATTGCCGCCAAACCAAGTGCGCCCGTACCAGTGCTCGCCAATACCGCCCGGACAAATCCGCCTAGCAAAACCACCCGCAAAAAATATAAAAATCTATAAGACAAGTGCTTTTTTTGGTTTTTCGAATTGCGTATCGATAGAAATTTATATACTTACAATAATCAGTGTAATTTGAGATTTAATCAGTTGCAACTGTTAGTTAGTAGAGTAATAACTTAAAATCATCAGTTTTCAGCACTTAGTTAATGCCTTTGTATGGTAGTATTTCTAATTTAGAATATTTAAGAAGGTTAGTACACAATATTGAAATTTAATTTTAAATAAAAAAAAAATTTATATCTTTATTCGTATGTTTTATTTATCTGTGTATCTAAAATATAATATTATGTAAAAATAAAAAAATGTCTCATTGCTAAATTGTTTTGGCGGCAATCTCGGGGCAGCAATGTCCGGGCGGTTTTGGTTCGGGCAGTATTGTCGGGACCCCATCAGTGGCAGTGTTGCTAACTGTCGTTGACAAAAACATGCCAGACGGGGTATGAAAGCAAGCTATATTTTAGGCCATCCATGGACTGAAACCGTGTGCGGTTTTAAACCGTGTGCTATACTTAGCTTATCTTTTCTGTTCATGGAAATATATTTTCACAAAGTATATTATAAGCATCTGATCGTATCCGTTTAAACCATACACTTCCACTTATAAATTTAGTGAAAATATTATATTTTATAACAAAAATCATAAGTTTAGTATGGCACACGGATCTAAACCGCATACGGTTTCAGTCGATGGATGGCCTCTTAGGCAGGAAGCTAGATTTTGTGAAAATAAAATTACAAGTAAATTTGTTTATTGTAAGAAGTCAATACCTTTGCTTTTGCTTATCGAAAATAAGAGTGCAACAATCGAAAAAATGTCGATGCCTGTAAAAACCATAATTTTTAACAGTAATCTTTTTCAAAACAATTGACAACAAATACCTATATTGTGTCAACGGCGTTCATGTTTTGTCTCATGTTTAAAGACTAGAGCTTGCAGGACAGACATAGATAATTAAAGAACATATCTTTTAGATTAATAATTATTGTTAAATTGGTATTATATACGCGGAGATTCGGAATAATATACAAAAACATTAAATAATGCATGAAATTTGTTTCATCGTGTTTATTTCCGCAGTCAATTCAAACGAAATGGTTATTAATTTAAATTTTAGCATACTACGCTCATTTTAAACTTTATAAAATTATTTTTTAAATATTCATATGAATCTTTATTATGTTTAAACTTATCAATGCATTGTCAAAATATTTCTCAATTATTCAATGTGGCCCCTTTCATTAAATGTATCGACATCTTCCCATGTGTTCTATAAGTTCATTATTCCACTGCTTTAACCTCAATGATTCTGTGTCTCTTCCAACAAAGTTCAACCATAGTGTAGGTATACTTGTGAGATTAAGAGATTTCCATCCTTGGGATATATCCTGTTCAATGGCGTCACCCCAATTTCCCATGTAAAGTAATAGGGAGATCACAGATCGTGGTTATACGAAAGCTCTTCTGAATATTCCATTTTCAAATGTATCCTGCATCTAAGGTTAGGAACTCCGATTCAATACATAATATAGATATAAAATTGTTGTCAAACATTTCATATTTCATAACTAATATTTTGACATTTTAAAATCTTCTTAAACTAGTAGACCCCCATCTTTCCATTGTCCACTTTTAAAATAAATTAAATTGATTTAGTCAATGACTTTTTGAAAAAAATATTTAAAAAAAAAAAAAAATTTTTGAAGTGAAAGAAAGAGTTTATATCAATTTAGATTATTGCATATACTGCCCACGTATAAATCGTTGAGATATTTCATTAAAGCGCTCAACATTCTTGGATCGAATAACTCGATGGACCAAATATAATTATTATTGTCATTATCGGAATCCTTTGAAAAGAACATTTTATAGTTTATGTTCTGCAAATAGAGCGATGGTGAATGTAACCTCGACGGAAAAGGGGTAGAAAAACGTTCTCGACGTAGGTACTCATTCTGTGTAATTTTGCTCTTTATCTCTGCTGAATATATGAATTTGAATATTTGTGTCGCTAGATTTCAAAATCAGCCAAGTCCACATTTAGGAATTTTTGACTTTTTTGTAAATTGCTAAAGAACTACAGCTTTCTAATATTTATGCATTATCGAAATGTGGAATTTATTAATTTTGAATATTCTATAATCAAAATAATATAAACTTTCACCTTCGTGACTGTGTAATTGAGAAAACAAAAAGCTGTTTTTCTCATATTCATCCATTATGGACTTGGCTGATTTTGAAATCTCGCGACACATTTTTGCTTATTTTGATTTGAGAATGATTGTCTCTTTATCGATTACCCTTAGTTATCTTTAGACTTTATACTTTATTACCTTAATTATCTAAAAATAACTAAGGTAATAAAGTATACTCCATTTACATACTGGTATTTTTCTGGACCGAATAGCATCCATTATAATAACATAGCTGTTCCGGGGCTTCATACCGGAACTGAACCGAAAACCGGAAACACCGTTATTATTTTGTCGGAACAAAAATCGGAACCGAACCGAAAAAAAATATCGGTTCTTCCAGTTAGGTACATGTTCAAATACGCGTATTATGATCTTATGAGTGGAATCCCCGATAATCGTCAATCCGATGCCACATGCAAGCACACATTAAATTGTAATATCTGATACCATTATATCACTATAACGCCAAGAATGCTCATTTTGTTTCATTGTGTAGTTTTATTTCTCAAATACCGATCTACCTTCATTAAATATCTATCTGATGGTCTGAATTTTAATGTGCAAGAAAATAAATAAACTAAAAATCTAATTTATTTTCAGCACATTTAAAGCCGTTGAAGGCATCAAAAAACGCTAACAAAAACGCCATAAGCTAGATGCATTTTTTGCAAGCTAGATTTCTATCGAAAATAGCAAGAGAAACGTTAAGTTGGCAACGCCAGTAAATCTGTACAAATATCTCGATCATGGTTCGCGAATCACAGCGATCTGCAAGTTTGACCAAAATACGGCACAATAAACGAAATTCCTGAACACGCGGCCAAAATAATTCCTTTATTGATCTCTGAATGCCGCTTCGAATGGGCAGTCGCCAAGCCCGTACGCCAAACTGTACCTTCGAATTAATTGTATAATTGATGACACATTATTGTAGTACGAAATAGTATTGAAATAGAAGTTACTCTGCAGATACCACCAACTAATAGTACTATAAGTGAAACTCTATACTACGAGTGTTGCATTCAATAAATTCAATAGGAATCATTAGAATATAACATTTCGATTAATTATAACAGTTTGGGTACCTATTGTCAAAGTACAGCCAAAATTGTACATCAAAATTACTTTGAATATACCAAACATCAAGTATGAAGTCATTATAATAATTATAACAGATCACGATTTCTCAATCTTTTTTGAAGAATGGTCTACTACATTTTTTTTCTTTGCAATAAATTAGGTATCACCGGCTTCGCATTCGGTCAAATATTATTTACGATTTTTCTTGATTGTTATTTTATTAAAATTAGTGTAAAATTTACATCTTTATAATACTACAATTAGCTTCAATGTGATAGTATGCTTGTACCTCATCATTTAGATGAGGGCTTGAAACTTTATCGATTCATGAAAATCACACAATTATTCCAGTGGGTTTATTATATACACAAGGCAGTTATCAACGGTAGTTTTACATATCTATGTATAAACAGTTTAGACGGATAACTTACTGCAAACATTATAGACCTCAATACATAAATATGATAAACTACCGTCGATATACGCCTTGTGTATACCCGTAGAATATACCCAGTGATTACTTTTTAGGATTTCGATTTTCTTTCTTTCAGTGAGTCAGATACTTAAACACAGACAAACATTTATTTTTGTGTGTTTGATAATGGTATGACAAACAAACACCTATCGATTAATAAACCAATCTGTAGAATTCTACATAATTTATGTCATCAATTTGTTTTTGAAGGTTTTCTAAATACATGTTTTTTTCTATAATAATAAGACTACATTTTTAAATCTTGTGTATTAACCAATATTGTATCATACGTAATTTAATTAAAAAATACACTTAGTTCACAAAACTTTTTGGTAAAAAATAATAAGTAATTTTCTTTACATGATTTAATAGCCATATATTTTTTTATAATCTTATATTGTATTTTCTCTTAAATTATATATTATATTTCAAAAAAAATGACATCATTAAAGTGATAAATATGAATTCCAAAAATCTGGGATTCAAATCTTTTCATTTGAGTAATCAAAAAATTGAGCGGAATCTCGAGTTCCCAGGATTACAAATCCTAACAAAAAGGGTTATAAAAACAAAGCTTTTAGTGTTTCTTTACTAATTGCATAGTTTTCAAACCAATGATTCAAGATATAATATAAATTATATAATTTGAACCAAAGGACATTTTATAGAGCCACACTTGAACGAATACAATAAACCGCCTAACCCTTCCAGGCGGGTGTTTAGTATTGATTTTCAACTTTCATAATAATTATTTTATACGAAAGCGGTTTCGCTGAGTTTAATTATGTTTTAACTGCACTCTGATTTTCAGATTGATAAAGCCTACTTACTTACTATATTGCGTGCCTAGAGCTTCGAGGTAAAAACCTTCAAACATTTCACCCAAGCTATAAATAGAGAACGTTTTTTATTTAACCAACGTATAAAGTGTAGGGAAAATGACATGAAAATTATACCATGCCTAATGAAAGATTATTACTAATTTTTTGATTCTCTTATTGGTTACGTTCAAGTTTTTTTGTATATTTATTTTCTTTCATAGCAATGTGCCATTACTTAAATAATTATTCACGAATGTAATTACATCATTATTATTTAGAAAAAAAAAACAGTATTATAGCATAACAGGAATTGCGTCACAATACATAATATGTTTCAAGGTATTTCCAAATTCAAATATTCAATAAAGAATATGACTTTCTTTAATCTTGTGAATTATTCGTTGAATAAAAAGGCGAGGAGTGGAGGTAGGCTGTTAAGATTCGACATAAATAGTGCACGCTAAACTTTGTCAGTCATACTTAGGGAATCCAATCCCGAGCCAAAATTCTGATCCCGGGATTTCGGGATTACAATTTGACAATCCCGGGATCCCGGGACTGGTCCCGGGATTGGAATTTTTTTCCATTGTTAATATAATTTTTTATATTTACAAATAACATTGATAAAATCGGTCAAAAATAAATCAAGTATAATTTATACTATTATTTAAGACATTTATTGTTAATATTTTATACGTTCAATCTTGGAAATACACAAGTTTAATGGAGTAAATAATATTGTAATATAAATAATAATGTGAATTTAATATACGATTGCTGTTTCTGATAGTAAAGACATAATAAATGGATTAGCGAGATTTAAAATAGTAAAGCAAATAATCATGGCGTACTTATGGCCTTTCCGCTTCATAAATCTAATTAGTCAGCCAAATATGAAACAGCCGTAAAACGTATGATATCATGGTTGAATTACTTTGTTAAAAGTGCGAAGCATTATGTTTTTCCAATCTTTCTCATTTTTAATAATTTATGTGAAAAAATAAAATGAATCGGCAACCTACACATGGGTATAAATCAAACTTCATTCAAACTCAGTTTATTTCTAATGTAGTTATTTTGTATTAAAAGTATTTTTTCTGTTATATTTTCCATAAAAATTGATAAAAAAATCAATCCCGAAATCCCGGGATTATGTTTATCAATCCCGGGATTCATAGGTATCGAAAATAGCTCGGGATTGGAATCCCTAGTCATACTTATTTGTTTTCGAATATACATAATTTTGAAAAACACTTTCTGAGAAAATATATTATAACCAATAAAAAAAATATTTAAAAAAAAAAAAATAAGCGACCCCAATAAACAAAAATCGATCGCCAAAGTAGCTTGATTTGGAAGTGCGCTGATGAGTGGGTATTAAAAGTGGCCAATGGTTAAAATTTGTCGCAATTAGTATGTCACTGCGTAGCATAGAGGTAATGCGCGGATGGGGCGTAAACCCGGGAGATGCAGGGTTCGATTCCCTGCCGGGGTGGCTTACTTTTTTCAAAAAAGATTTTTTTATTGGTTATGATATATTTTCTCAGAAACTGTTTTTCAAAATTATGTACGTTCAATAATTAGAATGGTAAATTCTTAAATCTTGTGAATTATTCGTTGAACAAAATAAATGGTTAATTATTTATTTGTTTTCATTGAACTAAGAATACAATTTGCAGATTATGATGGTTAGTTTTTCAATTAAACCCTGCCTGAACCAAACCATAATAGTTTAGGTATGCTATAGATAGACGGTCCGACAAAAATAGTGCACACTTTTTCAGGCATACTTATTTGACTTCTTTTCATTAAGTACCTATACATTTGTTATAGATGGTGTTGGATAGTTTTTTTAAATTCTTTAATCGTTATATTTTTTATCTATAAAATATCTTTTGATTGTTATCTATTATGGCTTGGATTAATTGAATTTTAAAAACTAAAAAACACGATCTACACATTGTGGTCTTAGTTCAATAAAAACAAACACGTTTGACCGACAAAGTTTAGTGTGCACTATTTATGTCAGATCTTAACAGCCTACCTACACCCTTCGCCACCAGTACCTACTGTTTGTACCTTAATTCAAATCACAAAAAGCCAATGGTGAATATTAATATAGTTATGTGGTCCAGTTTCGTGATTTGATTATTATCTGTTAACTTTGTCGTAATTAGGTGGGGCGTAAATGGATAAATTAGTAAAGCATATTGGCCATAAGATAAAGCTTAATAGGTAGAGTGTACGTTTTATAACTTTGCACTTTTTACTACACTGACACGCCTCTTTGTTTGATTACTTAGCATAAAATTAGATCAAAAAATGATATTCATTTGTATTAATATAATATGTAGTATTAAATAAATAAATAAATAGATAATATTATTGTATGTATGTAAAAAACAATATTTTTAGAACTTCATCCTAGAGCCCAAGTGCAAAGTTATGAAGCATATACTCCTATGCAAAGGAAACACGTCTGATATAAAAATATTTTTATATTAAATTTGGTGATACATAATTTTCACGAAGTAACCGTTGAATGCTCCCAAAAGACTAAATACACACCAGTATGTCGGTTAAATCAATGGTTTAAAAGGTTTACACCTCTGCCGCAAATTAGGAAATACAGGTATTGTATATCCTAACCTTGTTGTATTACAGACTTGTTAAATAGTTTGATTTCTAAATCTAAATTAATTAATAACCTTTATTTAGTATGGGTACTTAATTAAATTATATTACCTATTCATTATGTAGGTATTACATCAAAGAATTTCCACGTAGTATATAGGTACTAAACAGGCAGGTCCAGAAATAAAAAATGGATTAATATAAAATCTATACAATTGATTTTCACAGTAATGAAATTACATTATTAACCTATTAATTATTTTAAGAGTAAAATAAAATATTAATATTCTTAGAGTTTAAGTTTTGTACTATTCTATTTGAGTCGTTTTTTGCGTCCCGGGTTTTGCCTTTTAGCATATTCAGGTACTATGTGCACCCACCAAAAGGCAAACACACACTGACAACGAATGCAGTTAATTTTAACTTATATAACAAATCAATACAATAAAGTAGATAAAAACTTTATCACATATTTATTAAGTCAAGGATCACAATAAAAAATATAACAAACGAATTATGAATAGTTGAAGTGTTTCTAAAAAACCCTACCTTATCACTAAATACTACACTCGATAAGCGTATAAATCGTCAAAACCTAATAATAGATCATTAGTAATTATAAATAATAAAATATTACACTCAAGATGCTGAAAATCGTCCATTCTGGGAACAATGGTAACGTATTAATATTTAAAATATTTATACTTAGTCGTTATTTATAATACCCTGCCAAACACGTACGTAATCTTTCATGTGTAAGTATATATATCGACTACCTCATGGAATAACACACCAACTCAAAATAGTGTGTTTTATGTTTTTTGAGCTATTGTTGCATAGAAAAAAATACCACCTGTAGTTGGTATCACAAGTTATTGTTATTATTTTTTAAGATATAAATTATAATTTCAATAATATTTGCATAAAATTAACGGATTTTGCTACACATTTTTTTGATTGGTTTTTTTGCTCTCCTGAAAAGTTGATAATTTAGAGTTAGTGTGTTATTCCATGAGGTAGTCGATATATTATGTAAAGTGTCATTAAATGCTTGTCATGAAAAACTCATTTAATAATCTTCATCTTATTCTGCTACCTTGTGCCAATGCACCTAACAGTTCGCTAGATTTGTACTCTTACTAACCACGAAGGTTCTTCAGCCATTCCTGTGATAATAAGCATGGTAGTGTATTTATTTTGTTCTCTCATATAATGTAACCGAGGTTCTATAGTTTTCTAGTCTTAAGGACGTCAATATTAATAAACCTGTCAAGAACAAGGAATTTTAAGAATATAGTTAATCATACAGTGGTTAACTAATTGTGATATTTATTTATTAAGCGTCCATATATCAATATAATTAAATAGGTACGGAAATAAAAAGTAGAGTTTTACAAAATAATTTCGATTTGATTTTTTTTTATAAATTAATAAGATAGACAATGTTTGTATCTAACCGCGTAACTTTCTACTCTCACCTCACTTCACTATTTCACCGCTACTATGTGATCACGTTGAATAATTATAAATGCGTTGTTTTTGACAAGAGTTATCTTTATCTTCGAAACTTTTTAATATACAGAAATGAAACACTTTTCAACAAATTCTCGTTATTATAAACATATTCGCTGACCACCACTTTGTTTCTATTGAAATTTTGGTTAAAAACTATGGTATATGAACATCAGTTTTTCCTTGAATATATTTATCTTAATGCTCATTCGTTCCCTTTCTTTTTTAAACCACTGAAGAAGTTAGTCTTTGGGTGATTTTGCAATGAGGAATGTGTCCGCGTAACCATAGATTTTTACAATAAGTTGGTACTTACTTAAATTTGACCAGATACCTATGACTTTTGCGCCGACTTAGGCGACGGATAGACGCTCATGCTTTACCACAAGCTTACCTGCACAAACCGGTTTGTATCGGGAAGCCCGTGTGTATGGAGAGGAAAACTGTAGCTCGCGCAAACCGAAAAACGCTGTAAAAGTGTTCCGTATTTTTTGCACAAACTATACCGTGCAGGCAAACGCTTATCTCGGTATTTTTTACAACGTTTTTATTAAGTCGTTTTCTTATTTGTCCGGTACAAATCTTGCAATCGATTTTTAATTAACTTCCCGACTAGCTAGACATTTTAAACTTTTAGAATATATCAGAACACGATGCCAATGCATTTTTTAAATACTTTTAGCCATCTTTAAGTAGAATTAAATTCATTTTCAGTTGATTCTGGTTTGTATGAAAAGTTATTTCGGTAGAAATCCGTAATCCAATCCACTATTATTGGTTTCTAGGGTCCTAACAACTAAATTATTATATATACCTACGTGCGTTACTATGGAAATCAATATGAGTGTCAAAATGTCATTTCAGTATTATTTCTACCAAATACAATTTTTTTTTGATCGTTTAAGCTATTCAAGTCAAGTTTATATGATTCAACAGAAAATTTAAAAACGTTGTATATAAAAAGCTCTTTTTATCTTGTAATTATTATGTACTATAAACACTAATGGCTGACATTTGAAATTTATAAAATTTAACATGGCCCATCACCCCCATCAGTTAATAATTCTCAGCGATGCATTATAATGGTGGTGACATTAGATAGATACGCAAGTTACTTTAGTTACCTTCTTTTGTTCTTTAATAAGATTAAGTTGTTAAGAAATACGCATATGTCTACATATGTACTTAATTAAAAATAACCTCCTCTTTTTTTTACAATATACCTACTTACGTTGTCCAATCAACTTTCTACAAAGGCTGTACTTACGAATACACGTTTTCATTAGAGAGGACTATTTTTGGACGCAGGTTGGAAAAGCTACATTCTTTTGTTAAATATACAACTAAGATTCGGTGAGAAAAGCTAGTGAGACAGTATTATAGTCCAGTGGCGATCAACTATTTGCATCGTTACCTTATAATATATTTACAAACTGAATTCGATATCTATCAAATCAAAATGTTATAAAGATAATCTATACCATGTAATATATATTAATAATATTATTATAGTATCTATATACTACTATTATAGTACGGTTATAACTTCCGTTTACATAATTGTACAGGACAGCAAAAAAACAGTTTTGACATTAGTCTGACAAGTTGGTTTATAAAATATTTATATAAAGTATTTTATATAAAATTAAACGGAATTAGCATCCCAACACAAACCTTTAATCATATATTTTTTTAAATATTCAAGTTTTATTGTTATCTTGCATTTTAATGCTATACGTCAGCTGAGGCAATTTCTTATAAAAATCCAACATGCGTCCATTCAATGTTATGTTTATTGTTACATTACTAATAATAATAATTGACATGTTTTGACATGTTTTCTTTTTCAAGTACATGCGAAACGTTTTTTAGTCATCTTTACACGATTTAAGAATATATTTATCCAATGCCATCACAACACAAATTGACGTGCTCACAAGTCGACTATCGCTCTCCGAATGGCAACGTGGCGAAATTACGTCCCACACAGTGTTGAAAATTATTTGCCGTTTCACTTAAGCAGATATATCTTTTGCCATATCAACTTTTTCACGTTTGATCAGATGCAGATATCTTTTAACATTACTTTGTGACCAATAAAGGTGCAGCTCTAATATTTTGTCACATCAAAGAATATACAATTTAGACAGAAAACTTAAAAAGTAAAAAGAAACTGCAGTTATAACCATCTGCCATGACAGTACCGATCTGTTTGTCATTTTTTGTACCAATTAAGTAAACTTTAACCTTGATTATCGATATATAAAAATACGCTACTCAAAAATAATGCATTTGCAACAATATGATGTGAGGAGCATATCTAAAAATCGATTATTAAATAATACGAATCAATCTTTTAATTTATTGTGAATAATTTTTTTACGAAATTTACGGTATTTCACGAAAAAAAAATTGTAGGCAATCGTTACTTTAATGTAGACTTTCTTCTTCTTCTTCTTCTGTCGTGTCCATCCGAGAAATACACAGACAGAAATATTTATATTCTTATCTAGTTTTGCACTGCTTTTGAAAAAACATCTACTTGCCAATGCGGATAATCATAAACCACTTTTTGTACACATTGAGATTTTAAGACACAATAAAAATAATTATGAAATAAAATACTGCCCGTGAAATACCACCGCAGGTAACTTTTTTTGCTATTAGAGCAAATTTGTGGTGAATGTTTATCTCACTTAACTGATCAAACCACCATGCCGGGCCCCCCTAAGTCACGGTCCCCAGGCTAGAGCCTTGGCAGCCCGCCACCTCTTGCGGGGGCCATGGTCTCATCATAATATCGCACCCGCGGAATAATAGTGGCATAAGTCCAAATTTGTCGTTTTTGAGTAAAGTATGCAGAAATGTTCCAAGATATTATTTCTATCCGCACAAATAGCGGCATATTTCTTAAAAATATAATGGTGGCCTTAAAATCATTTTTGTCATTATCAAATTATAACATTTTACTTGAATTCAAGCAGAAATGGTGGCACAATCATCATTGTGCCATTGTTATTGCGGATAACATTCAAAATGAGATGACTCAAGTGTGCCAACTTCACGCTATTATAAAGTAAATTTAAAAAATAAACTAATTTAACAAACCAAAATAAAATATTCAAACTGCTCTCCTGCAAAAACAAGATTTCGAGTTGTGCCATTATTATTCCCCGGGTGCGATATAATGATGGTTGGTATACTAAAAAAATGTTTCATACAGATTCAATTAGCAGTCAAGTGGTCATACTTAGTTCGACATAATGTTTATATTATCTGAGTTTCTTGACCTTCGTACAGATTTCTTTTTATAGTTTTCCTAAAACTTATGTTGATCGTTTATTTTTAATTTTTAATAAAAGAAAATGTTTTCCTTCACTTTCACCAGGTTACACAGAACAAAATATCGAGATAATGCGTGCGTCAGCAGCTAGGTCGCTAAATCTTACCCTCATAAATAACACCGGATATTGGCTACTGGTTTTTCAATATGTACTGCAAAATGATTATTACTTAGTTCATACTTGCCACCAGCCAATGAACATTTGTGAGACTTCTAATAGATATTAAACTTGGAGGCGATTGCGCCCACGCTGGGAAGAAAATTTAAAATCGACAAGAGAAGATAAAGCTTTACTGGAACAATGTTCAGCTAAAGAGAATTAATTTACTCATATCACATAAAGCATGTTACTTTTGAATATCGTATTTTATTAAGCTTTGCGATAGGTAGCTGAGTTATTTACTTAGAGCTTTGACCTATATGCGGCGTAAATAGAAACTCTGCTATTCTTGATGGTATTGGCGTGTTTCTCTGATAATTAGCTTAGAAATCGAGGGCATCCGTTGTTTGTTCTCCCAAGGTGCATAACTAACCTGCCATTGGTATTGTCAAATTGGAGGGCAATAACTCTGTTCAACCAAATCACTTCAAATAATTACATTCCACCTGCGTGAGGATGAGTATAGATAAGCATTGTTTTATAAATTCTTAAAATAGGATCTACTTAGCTCATTTGGTGTACTTTCTTGAATAAAATTTATATTTCCACTTTTCTACTGTTTATTGCTGATCCATTTTTTTGTTGTTGTATAATACCGTTTTATTAATATTTCTTTGCTTCTAAGTGTCATGTTGTGAACAACATCTTAAATTATTAATTTGTAATATTCACTAATTATGTAAAAATAAATAAAATTTGAATTTTAATGACGTTTTAAGCTATATAAGATACATATATTACACTACATGCTTATTGTAGTTGGGGATTGCAATACCGAATAAACATTTTTATTTTAATATCGGTATTTCTAATTGAATACCGGTATTAGTTCAAATATATATTGAAAAAAACAAACGTATTATAGCTATAAAAATCTCTTAATACTTTCTAATGGATATTTTTATTGTTTATAATTACTAATGATCTATTATTAGATTTTGACGATTTATACGCTTATCGATTGTATTATTAGTGATAAGGTAAGAGGTTTTTTTTTACAAACACTTCAACTATTCATAATTTGTTTGTAATATTTTTTTATTGTCATCCTCGATTTAATTGGTACAGTGTGTACTTACTTAATAGGTAGGAGGTGATCAAGTTTTTACCTACTTTATTGTATTAATTTATTATATAAGTTAGAATTAATTGCATTCGTTGTCGCTGTGTATTTACCTTTTGGTGAGTGCACATAGTGCCTGAAGATGCCGAAAGGCGAAATCCTAATCGCAAAAAATGACTCAAAAAGAATAGTACAAAACTTGAATCCATTATAATTTAAATTCAAATTCCATCAAGTAGGTACCTTCGGTCGGTAGTATTAATATGATCAAAGTCTAACAAAAAATACTCACACATTCGATGAGCAATTTTACTTAACCCATAGCTTACGGACCGCACAAAATTGTGTTTTTGCTAATAACTTTTCAAATGCAAATTAACACGTTAATTATTACAAAATTAATTAAAAGGGCCCGTAAGCATTGTGTTAATACGTAAAGATTTATAATGTCTAAAATACACCAAAATCACACAAAGAATAATATTGTAAAACATAATAATTTATAGAAACCTATTGTTTTATGCAATATAACTGAATATAGATGTTTTCATTTATCTTTTTTATACATTTGTGGTTTATCAGCTAATCTAATAAAAATATGCTAAAATATAATACCATAGAAAAACAGCTTACGTTTGACATAAGTACAATATAATCATTTACCATTTAAAATGAATTGTGGTAAACAATGATGGTATGTATAATAATCAATTTTATTTAAATTTATCATTACTTGCACAATATGTTTAACATGAAAATATACGTAGGTAATTTATTATGTTGCCTTATTATGTCAAAATATACAGTGTGCCTACCTATGATTTTACAATAATTTTATCACTATTGAGTGGCTTTGGGTGTATTTTATAACGGTTCCACTTTATAGTTGTAATAAATATCTTCATTTTATAAATCAACTACTTTATACACAGCGCGCGGAGCCCATTGACAAAATTAATAATTTACGCGGTTTACCGAGCCCCGCGCGCCATTTTACCTTTTGAAAAGTTTAACAAGGGGTGCCAACTTCACGCACGGATTCGAGTGAATTATGAGCTTTTATTTCGGTACTATAACGTCATGATTTATTTAAATATTTGGCTTCCGTTTTTTATCATATTATCGACACTAGAAATTGCAGAGTGTTGTGTGGAGCAAAATTCAAATTGAAAAGGTTGATTATATTTTTTATTACAACATTTTTATTAGGTCGTGTTCTTATTTGTCCGGTACAAATCTTGCAATCGATTTTTAACTAACTTCCCGACTAGCTAGGCATTTGAAACTTTTAGAAAATATCAGAACACGATGCCAATGCATTTTTTAATACTTTTAGCCACATTTAGGTAGAATTGAATTCATTTTCAGTTAATTCTGTTTTGTATAAAAAGTTATTTCGACACCATTATTGGTTGCTAAGCGGATGATCCTAGCAACTAAATTATTAATATATACGTGCGATGATGGAAATCAAAATGAAATGTCAATATGACATTTCAGTATTCTATGATCGTTTAAGCTAGTCAAGTCAAGTTTATATTATGATTCAACAGAAAATTTAAAAACGTTGTATATAAAAAGTTCTTTTTGTCATGTAATTATTATATTATATGAGAGGACTGTATAAATTGACCAAAAAATCAATTACAATATTGATTAGATAGTTATATATAATATTGTTGAGAACACACGACCATACTGTTAAGATTAATTGTTTATTAAACACATTGTTAGCTATAGAATATAATAAGGTATTAACAGCGGCTTAAGCGTCGGCGTATAGCGTCGTGGGTCCCAGGCTCGAATCCATGGTCTGGCAAGTACACATATTATTATTTTTTAATTTGTATATGAGTCAGAGTTTGGACCTAATAGGTTGATCAAGTGGCTGACATCCATTTCTCGTAAAAACAAAATCTGTTAATACATACCTTCACTCTGTGGAGGCCCATATGATCTTATTAGGATCGGATATGGTCGAAAATAACAAATATCAATTTAAACAGTCACTAGTCACTACGAAGTTGCTAGAGCGATCGTCTCTAAAAGTATGGATCCGGGGGTTCGAATCTTTGTTTAAGCAAACAAATTATATTATAATAAACTATTGTTTTATCCAACGAATAATTCACAATATTTAAGAATGTAATATTCTTTAAATAAACATACGTAATTTAAAAATACTTAACTTAAAAAAATACTTAAGAAATATATAACTACAAGATTTTTTTTTCACACCCAGCAGGATTCGAACCTGCGGCCCCCGGGATTTGCGACCATGTACTATGATTACTACTTTTCAATAATATGTATTTAGTGCAGAGTAAGAAACCCAATGGGTTCAACGAGTGCTTAATTCGATAATATGTATGTACTAACGATTGTGATAATCGTTATTGACCCAATACTGGACCCTATTATAGGCCTACCCTCCTCGGTACCCAGTCTTTACTGTCACATGAAAAACAACATATTTTATTTTTTATCCAGCCTTGGGGTCGATCCAGCGACGATCATAGACGCCCATTCTATAAACTCCGGTTACCCTAGATGCACATAATATGACCAGTGGTTATCTTCTCGCTGAGCAATCCAACTATTAAATACCAATATCAAAATACAACTATGAAAAGTTCTGAGAAAATATATTATAACATAACCAATAGAAAAAATCTGTTAGAAAAAAGTCAGACACCCCGCAGGAATCAAACCTGCATCTCTCGGGTATCGCGCCCATGCGCATAGACCACTATGCTAAAGGCGTTAAAAGCTCGTTCCAAATTGAGCTACTATTGGCGATCGGCTTTTGTATTTTAAATCAAAGTAGGTATTTCTTTAATTACTAACCGACGTCACGGACCATTCCAAGTTTTTTTTTGTTATGTTATAACTTGCTTGAACTTGCTAATAATTTTTAATTAACTATTTTTTTTTCTTCAACGAATAATTCACAAGATTAAAGAATGTAAAATTCTAAATATTAAACATACATAATTTTAAAAACAGTTCTGAGAAAATATATTATACCAAACAAATAGAAAAAAAAATTGAAAGATAAGACACCGGAATCGAACCTGCCTTGTTTTCAAAATTATGTGTGTTTAATAATTAGAATGTTACATTCTTAAAAATCATTCGTTGAATAAAAAATAGTTAATTAAAATAAAAAGTGTATGTACAGTTTAGAAAATACAAAAAGAATATTGATTTTTTTCGATATTTATTTACTATTGTTAATATTATTTACATTTCATTTGACAAAACAATAAAAGCAAATTCGACATACAAGATGTATTTTTAAATATTTTTTTGGATCTATATACACATTAAAGAGTAAATGATTTTTTACTTGCTACGACACGTAGCACTTTGGCGTAGACGTTTCGTAGACGTAATACAGTTTTAATTTTATTTTATTTTTACACATAGTTACCTTTCAAATACATTGCTTAATGGTATTTATTTATTTTTATAGTATTAATCATTGTATTAGCTTTTATTTGTGCTAAAGCTCAAATCAATCATTTGCCACAAACTAATTCATAGCGGTATTTCCGGTAACAATATTTTCTTAGTTTTTCTGCGATTTTTCTACTACTTTCTATTATTTTGGGTTCAATATTATAAAGCCTATGTAACAGTGGTGAAAGATGGAGGTGGGTTGTCAAAATCTGACATAAATATTGCATGTAAAACTTTGGCAGTCATTTGTATTTATTTTTTATTGAGCTAAGAATACACTTTACAGATGGTGTTGGTTAGTTTTTAAAAATCAATTAAATATTACCTAAACCAAACAATAATAGTTTTAGTATGTTATGGGCGATTCGACAAAGTAGTGCACACTTTTTCATTCATACTTTCCCTGCCTAACCAAACTATAGTAAATAAGAAATATTACTCTATCTATTTATTATTATTTATTATTAAACTGGCGCTAGGGGCCGTTCAGGTCCATGGCCGACTGCACAACGTTTCTCCAGGAATCTCTGTCCAGCGCTCTCTCTTCCCAGTTGACTATCCCCAGCCTTTCCGCATCCCTTTGAATGTTGTCCGCCCATCTCCGTCGAGGGCGGCCAAGAGGTCGAGTGCCAGCTGGTGTGTCTTTGTAAATCCTATAGAGAGTTCTAGATCTTTCAGATCGTACAACGTGGCCCGCCCATCTGAGCCTTCTTGACCTCAGAATATTAGTGATTCTAGGTTGGTATCGGTCGAAGAGCTCAGCGTTTGTGCGGATGCGCCACCGGTGGTTCTCATTGACGGGTCCAAGTATTCTCCGGAGGATTCGGTTTTCAAACACTTGGAGCGCCTTTTCTTGTTTTTCTGTTAAACCCCACGTTTCACATCCATACATGACGATTGGCTTGATGACCACGTTATACACCCGGAATTTCGTTTTGATGGACAGCATTTTGGACCTGAACAGACGACTCAGCGCGAAGTACGCTGCATTTCCACTTCTCAGTCGGTCAGAGAGCTCTAGGGACATTTCATTTTTAGAGGTAATGCTAGAGGTAATATTCTATTGGAGGTTTAGAGGTAATATTCTATCTATAAAATATCTAAAATTATGTATGGTTTATTGGCATATATAGATGATTATTTTTTGAATATTATCTATTATAGTTTGGTTTCCGCAGTGTTTAATTGAATTAAAAAAAAAAACTAACCAGCACCATTTGTAAATTGTTGACAATGTAAATAAATACGTATGACTGACAAAGTTTATAGTGGACTATTTATTTTGTATCTCAGACTACCTACAACCTTCGCCACTGCTATGTAACCATTCATAAATTCAGTGTTCATTTGTAAAGCCATATTTACATATAAATATCAAAGGTGAAAATATATTAACATTTTTAATGGAATATTGCATCATATTTAAAGGGTTATCGCAAGACAATGATATGCCACATAATTATGAATTTGTTGATTTTAAATAAAACCAATTTCAAAGACATACACTCACGTTTTACTTAAGACACTTTTTTAAAAATAATACACAGACGTCTCAATAATTATGGATCAATGTGTAGTTCTTACAAATTCAAATTTTGCTACAAAAATGGTTATAATAATAATAGGATATGCCATGCCAGTCAAAATTGATATCGGTCAGCCATCCACGCGATAAGGAAAAATATAACAAAACACCATACGCAATCAATTCTAGTTTAGGGTCTCGATTATCTAATTTTGGGAAAGACATTGCTTTCAAGTCTTACGTGTATTTCTTTTGTCTTACTACAATTAAACAACTAGATAATGTAATAATTCATAGAATTAGTTTTCACTGAGAATAATGAATGCAGATGTAATGTTAATAATTATTAATTCATCATTAAGGGAGATAATTACGGGTCGAATGATAATATTTAAATATTATAACATAACTATTACGCGTTGTCACAAATTGCACCCATGTTCTACCCTAATAAATGATCATGGTATCATTTATGTTTATGCTAAGCTGGCAACATAAAAGCAAGTTTTTGCGGCATAAGAGGTTAAAAACGGTCCCGTCCCAGGGGCGAGATGACTGGCAACCCTTACATACATTTTCGGGAATTCCGTTCCTACCAAACTGCGAGTGGATGAAAAAAGATGGGCCTTTAGGTGACTATTTATAATAATTTCACCATTCTACCACA
Organism: Rhyacophila brunnea; assembly: GCF_057557595.1. Taxonomy (NCBI): domain Eukaryota; kingdom Metazoa; phylum Arthropoda; class Insecta; order Trichoptera; family Rhyacophilidae; genus Rhyacophila; species Rhyacophila brunnea. Next base: position 6,526,254 of record NW_028232816.1, on the reverse strand, counting down.
AAACTATTCGAAGTCTACTCTCTTGTTGGTCTTAGACAACATATTAACTGATTATATTGATGGGTGTGTAATCATCTGACGTTTACATTTTTAAAAAATCGGTGTGTTTACTTATGTACGCGCGTTAGAAGTTATAACAAAAACAAAACTTGTGATAAACTGGATTCTTTGACTAGCTCTTAATTATCTTGTTAAATTACACACTCAAGAAAAAGGACCGCTTATTGGAACGCCGTTGGTTTATTTCTATGCATTTTAACTTATATTACTAAATTATATAATGGTTTCTCGTTGTTTTTATTTTTTAAAGTACCAACTGTCACTCTGACGTTTAATAGTTTGTTTACGTAAGGAATTGCATATGGCCGATAATAGTAAATCCGCTGCCTACGCTACGCAATGGAACAATTCTAAACTATAATATTATACTGTATAATCGTCACGATTGCAGTGTTATACTGTGGCGGAAAGGTAGTGCGTTCGGTTGATAACCGAACAATCGGTGATTCGAATACAATCGAGTGCGTTTTTTTTTCGGGTGAAAAAATTAATTATGTGTTACATTTCAAACGCCAAAAATACACTCTGATCTTATTTCCCAAACGCGTAAGTTAAGTTACGTTAAGTATAACTTCAAAAATATCAGTGGTGACGACGCAAAAGCTTATTTAATATTAATTTAACATTTACCTTATTCTGTTTAATGCTATAAATAATACAATACATACATAATAACTAGTCAGCATGTCATTTAAATTACGGACAATATCACCTAACTAATCTAAATGTAATCTATATTATTCAAAGCTAAAATGTATAAAAGTCAGCGGTGACACCATAAAAAGGGTCTAGGCCGACGGGAGAACTGGACGCCACGCAATTCGAAAATAAATATACGTTAGGTACTTATACGTACTTTAAAAAATATATTTAATATTATTATTTATGTTTAAATTATTATTTTATGATTTAATAGTTGGTGAGAATTTAAATATGCAACATTAATCCTGCATATGTTTAAGTTCCAAAGAAAAAAAAGTTTTTTTTATTTTTATATAAAGCTTTAGGCATGATAATTATTCTCAATCCGCAATAATAATAAAAAACATTATGTTAGAGTAAAATGAATTTAAACTACTAAGTAGTAGATAGAAATTGATTAAAATTCATCATTATGTTCTGTTTACAGTACGGCATCCAATTATTGTCCTGATGTCCAGTTGTCCCATTCCGCCATAAAAAATATCGATAACATCATTTATGGGATTACAACCCTTGGCGATTCTTGGCCCTCTTCTTTTCCAAAATTTCCTCCATCCTGGACGATCCAAAGCCGACACTCCAGTTGCTTTGACTGAGAATTTTTAAATCATAGGTCCAGGTCTTCTTTTGCCATCGAGGATTACGTACATAGCCCGCCTCGTCGAAATATCCTCGGCATTCTATGCACTCGGCCGATCTCCAGTCTCTGCATTTTCATATGTCACGTGATCTTTTAACCTCCATAAAGTGTGTATAGCTCCTCATTATACCTTGACCTCCAAATCAGACTTTCATGAACAGCCACAACGGTTCTTATCAAAACTCTCCTCTCATCCTGTTTGCTGAGTGCCCAACATTTTGATCCATATGTTAATACCGGAAGCAGAAAAGTCTTATATAAGGTTGTTTTGGTTTTTCTTGAGAGTGCTTTTTTCTTTAGAAGCTTTTGGAAACAAAAAAGCACCTGTTGGCGAGAGTGATCCAGCGTTTTATTTCGTTTCATCAAATATCGGCGTCTGTATAAAATTTATGTACAGAATAGCTAGATGCCTAGTGAAGATCTTTCTATTTAACTGAAAATTACAATTGCCAATAACGGTTTTGTTCTTCTGCTGTAAACGTTTAGTTTTAAACTCAGCTGTAATTATTTACAATTATAGCAACTATATAATTATTATTTATAAATTAAAAATACTACGCGTTGTGTGAAAAATGACGCATGTAGAAAATTACTTTATTAGATATGTATCAGTAAATTCCGACCATGTCCGATCCTAATAGGATCATATTGACCTCCACAGAGTGGCGGTTTGTATTGACATATTTGGTTTTTACGATAAATGGATGTCAGCCACTTGCTCAATCTATCAGGTCCATACTCTGACTCATACACAAATTGAAAAACAATATGTGTACTTGCCAGACCCAGGATTCGAACCTGGGACCCACGATGCAATAGACCGACGCTTAAGCCGCGCGGCCATCGTGGGTAAATTACTGACGAATAATTAATATTCAAAACAACAATAAGTATGCACTTTTTTTCCGTTACCCATGGCTTACATTCATCCAACACGTGTTACCTCCACCACTGTTAGATGTCCAGATCTTACTGAAATTAAATGAGCTCCAGTCTGTAACTACCTATTTGGCAACATATTCTGTTATCAAATACATAATAATTATTATCTCACCTTAAATTTCAATCAGTTTGAATCTTTTAAATTGTATTGGATTATTGTTTGCTGCAATGCATGTTTCAATGCTAGCAAAAAATACCACTCCAACTTCAATTCGCTTTTGCTATACCTATGGTGCCACTGTATAATGATTTACGTATACCTAAATATTACAGTCAATTTGTGTATGAGTTAGAGGTGAGTTGGAAATATTGTCACCAGTTTGTGTACTCAAGTTTCGGATGAAACTACCCATACTAAGTATTTGTGGCCCAATAAACTTAATCCAAAAAACTTGTGATGATATCATCGCGAGTTGCTGTTCTGTGCACTCGCCAGTTGGTAGACTTTCAACACTATTGACATTAAATGCACACGAACGAAATAGCACTTGAATATAGGTATATTTTAATTTATTAGTCTATTTCGTTCGAGTGTAATGAATAATAATAGGTCATAAATTTTGTGTCGCAGCACAGTGGTGAGATGACGCACAGTCTTAGGTTTGTTATATACCGCTCAAAACATGTTTAAAATTAAAAAAAATCACTGTTATACATTTTTGTTAACAATAATATTGTAACCTTACAGAAAAACAACTCATAAATTTAAAAATTTTATAATAAATGGGACTTTTCGACAAGCGGAGCTCAGCGTATTTTTAACGATTATATTGAAGCCGATACACAGTCTGAGTTCCCTGAGCCGATACGTATTTTAAAATACTAATAATATAGCGTTGGTTTTAGTTTCAGTGGAGTATGAAACTTTTATCGCATACGCACGCCAAACGATCTATATAGAATTCCAAATACTAGTAAGTATTTTGGAACAAGTTTATATACTAAGTATTTTTTTATACTGGTAGTAAGTATACTTAGTCTTCAAAATCGAACAGTTTTCCCATCTCTAGTTATGAGTCAGAGTATGGACCTAATAGGTTGAGCAAGTGGCTGACATCCATTTCTCGTTAAAACAAAATATGTTAATACAAATCTCCACTCTGTAAAGGCCCATATGATTATATTAGGTTCAGAAATTGTCAAAATATACCTAATTAAGATAAAATATAGTATAATAAATTGACAACATTGATTTCAAAAGGATATCGGTTTTAAACGTTATTATTTTTCCTTTTTTCAAAAGGTTTAGTACCTACCTATTTACCTGGTAATTAACTCATCGTCAAATTAACAGCGAATTTCTTGAAAAGAGACGTCATAATCTTTCCTATCCAGTTATATAATTTCATTTCCGTTGTTTTACGCAACTCAGGATATGCACACGTTCCAACATAACTTTCAGCAGCTACATACGTATCTATATCCCGAAATTCAATTTCCATCCGGAAGTTTATTTTATTTAAATTTTCCTAAGTTGGCAACAGATGTGAAAATTTACCCCACAATTTAAAATACATTAACTCCTGTGGTGGTGATAGCTAGATGCCTATTATATTATGACTCGTTAAAAAGTGTGTCACACAACTTAATAGGACCCCAGTATCTACATTTATGTTAAGTTTGGAACAAGGAAAAAAAACTGTTTATTTAAATAATATAATAAAATATTTTTTTTTATTTTCAATTTTTATTTATACTTAATAAATATGTATTAATTATCTAAGACTGTCTGAGTAAATATTGAAATTGATGTAATATATTAATTGTGTATATATATGTATGGTGATATATTTAATTGATAAAAATACTTCTTTACAATAATTATTTCACGGTAGATGGACATAGTACATAATTTAAAAAACCTAATAGTACAATAGGGACAGTTTCAATAATGTTGTAACGATATAACTTAAATTATATATTTTTTACATTAGTGTATACGTGGTAGAACTCCATTGCAACAATCATTTAAAAACAAAGTTTTTTTGATATTAACCAATCTTTAGAACGACATTAACGGCCCACATGCTCAGCGTAGGTCAAAATGGAGCTTTTATGGTATATTCAGAGCATAACCTAACCTAACCGTTTTTTTTAACGGTACATGTTCAAACACGCGCTTTACCATGATCTTACTCCCTTTTTCATTTATCGTATGTAAATTTATGGCTTCGGCCGTATGTTGTAGCTTAGCCACTGAGAAATGCCAATAGAAATGGCGTATTTCAAAAAAATACTACCTTATTATTATGTCAATAATTATTATAAAGCAAACATTATTCGTAGGATGCTCATCACGTTTGAATTGACAAAGACATAGATTATAATCAGTATCTTTAGAATTATCTTCAAACGTGTTAATCGTGCCCATTTTTTAATAATAAAATGCCTAATTTTTGTCAAATTTGGGATCACAAAGATTATCAAATATATTTTTTTATCGTAAATATGTCACTATATAATGTTAACATTAATTTTACTAAAGGTTTTTTTAATTCGTTTAAATTTAGAAATTTAGAAAATATTAACACCATTGCACATGGATGTACCGAAATATGACTATATTCTAAAACATTAGAGCGAGAGGTTTAAAAGAATATTTATTTATGTAATAAAAATACTTTATGCAGTCATCAAATGTTTAAAATAAATATAAAGGATAATAAGGCTTCAAAATTATATAAATAGATTATCTACAACGTTTAAGGAAATTTCAAGATCATGCTTTTAAAATAGCATAAAAGCTCCATTTTGACCTACGTGGCGCACGTCCCACCTTAAAATAACTGATTTCTCAAATTAAAACTAAATAATTGTAACTGAGTAGTGTATAACTAAATTTAGAATACTCTGACTATGGTATCTGAGCATTTGCTGGTATCTAATTTATACATAGCTTTTAGAAACCTCAGAAACATAATATACCTATATTAGAAAGATTTATTCTTATATATATTTCTTCTTTCGACCATGTCCGATTCTAATAAGATCATATGGGCCTCCACAGAGTGGAGGTTTGTATTAACCGATTTTGTTTTTACGAGAAATGGATGTCAGCCACTTGCTCAACCTATAAGGTCTATACTCTGACGCATACACAAATTGAAAAATAATATGTGTTCTTACCAGACCCAGGATTCGAACCTGAGACCCACGACACTATAGGCCGACGCTTAAGACGCGTGGCTATCAGTATTTAATAAAAATAATAAGTTTTTTACTCTAGACTCTAGATTCTAGCAGTGTTTTTCAAATGGTGGTCCGCAGAAATTTTTGGCGTCCAAACACGCATAATATAAATTATGCAAAAAAATTCTAATAAAATCGTCAAAACCTATGCATCTACAAGTGTTTGTACTTTGTGTTTTTGTTCTTAGGATAGATTAATGGTAATACGTGACGAAATCCACCGCAATCAGACTTATTATATCGCACATCCAGTGCAATAACGTCATAAGTGCAAAACACACTTTTTTTCAGGAGAAGCATTTAAAGATTGTGAGTTTGATAGAGTCACATGGCTTCATGATTTGACATATGAAACCTTTGACGAAAACTAGAAGAACTACACTTATGCCTTTGACGCATCAGGTGCGGAGACCTATTAGGCATCTTTTTTTACATTAATCTAAATTTTGATTTTTTTAGCACTTGTGACGTTGTTGCACCGTATGTGCGAATTATCTCACTTACCATATAAATATTATAATTAATATACCTATCTGTTAGTGGTCCGCGAAACGCATAAATGAACACTGGAAAAATAATATATAAATCATTATTGTATTGATGGTTCTTGTCTCTTTGGTGGAAGCCAGCGGTAAATTAATTTTGAAAATAGCCGATAAACTTGATTATTTGTTAGGTTAGGTTAGATTAGGTTGTCATACTGGAATTATTCATGAATTTAGCCAAAATCGGCTATAAAAATTTCCGCTGTTCCCGTCTGGCTTCCAGTTAACAGACTTATACCGTAATGATTTGCAAACACATCAGGAATCAGAAGTATAGATATTAGAAAAAAATCTTCAACAGAATATGACGCCAGACAGGACTCGAATCTGTATTCATCTGATACCGGACAATGTGTTTTACCAATTCTATGGTTTTGGGGTAAAAGTGCTTTAGTCAATTTAGTTGCAGCTAAGATAATCGGTTTTTTTCAGTTATCAAAATATTTTTTTTCAACAGACCACAAAGTCCGATTACAGTAACGATTATAGAAACACATGCTGAAAAAAATATATAAAAGTGTTGAGACCTTAGACTATAGATACATCTAGACGCCATCCATTGCATTGCTAAATGAAGCTGCGTGCCGTGCGTTTGGTTTGTGGGCGAGCGAATCATTCGTATACAAATGTTTGAGACCATAGACCATTTCGCTAGTGCTCGCCCAAAGTGCCAGCACTAGACGCTCAGAATTAAAATATAATTTTCTATTTTTTTTACGTTATATAGTATTTTTAAGCGGTCAAAATGCAACCATTAGGTAAAGATATCCATAAGTTATTTTAAAGAAACACTAGGTCACTTGATATTAAAATACATAATAATATACAAATAAATTATCACGAACATGTATCAACTTACCCATGAAACGTAACAGCATCTTCTTACTTATCAGTACGGCTACCACATTTAAATACAACACACAGAACCATCTTTTCTACTTAATTAACTAAAAATATTTACCACTGACTTTATGTTTAACACAAAAAATAGCAATTTTAGCAACACGGTTATCGACGCTTAGTTAAGCAACAAACTAAGATTTGGCGGCGACACTATATCAAACCATCTCCCACATCTGTAAACCTTTTATCTTACTCTAGCGCGTGTCGCAGAGATTATAAGGGTGCCGAATACTTTCTCACTCGCACTTATGCATCGTTTTTGTTCAAGCCTTGGTTGAGACAATGAAAAGACAGTGCCTTCCGCATTGTGCTACAAGAACAATCGTATTCAATAAGAATAAGGTCTAGTGTTCATATTTAACATCTATTTTATTTTATAATTATAAACAAGACTACGGTACTAATTGGTAATTATCGATAACTTTACAATCGACATAAACCATTCAAATATTATTTAAAACGGTTTAACCGGGTAAAATAGCGCTGGTTTTTATCCGCATAAAACTAAATAAATATCCCCTCCCACAAGAATACCCGTAATTATTGACGACTCAGTGATAAAGCCGGCCGCTATGTTATTATCTTTACCCGGAAAGGGGGAACTTTCCAAAATTTTCCTGCCTTTCATAATCACATAGACAACAATATACGTGAGTATTTACGAGGGAATAAAAGGTGCTAAAAAACAACTAACATGATATGCATACCATACAAACCAATATATTATATTATATAGTCGAACTTGGTTATTATGTGGAAGATGGGACCGACTGAATTTGCTCGTTATAAGCATTACTCGTTATATCGTTATAAAACATTTTTCGCGCCACGTTCTATTTAAGTATAGAACATAAAAATCGTAAAAATCCCCGAAATAAGCATGGCATTCATAAACTAAAAAATAAGTTGTTCATTGTAATGAAGTGCTGAGCCGCCAAGTCCGGCCACCCGCTGAGTCAAGGATCACAATAAAATATATATAAAAAACAAATTATGAGTATTTGAAGTGTTTGTAAAAAACCCCCACCTTCTCAATAATAACAAAATAAAATGCTTATAGCAAATACGAGTAGGTACCTAAATCAGTTCCATGTTTGAATCTTACTAAACCTATATACATTTATCTGTGGTTTAAAAATTATTACTACTACATTTTTACTCATGTCACTTGTACTCTTTTAATCGTGAAAATGGTTCGAAGTATATGCAACTGATCTATGTTTTTGAAAATGATGTATTAAAACCCATTAAAATGCGCGATGGGGTTTTATCAATGACATTATTAATGGACTACGCACTCAATACAGTAGCTAGCAAGTAAATTTGCACATGTATAGGTAAACGTCACGCAATATTCATTATGCGATATCACGCATCGGGAATTTATAGCAATATCACCTTTATTGAAATGGCGTTATAACATTGTTTCTAGTGTCAATGTTCATTTGAGCGAACCCGATCGAACCGAACCATTCGGCAGACCCGACAAAAAGCATCGGGAATTTAAAGCAATATCACTTTTATTGTAATGGCGTTAAAACAGATTATGCCATTCGGCAGACCCGACAAAAAGTGAGTGTCATTTTTATTTCCAGACTCTTCGTCCATATTAATGTCATTGGGTTTTATATATTAAAAAGAATACCTTTAAAATACATACTTTATACCCAGTGGTTTTTGTTTCTTTCAGATTTTATCAAACAAGAGACAAAGATCCAATCCCAAAGTTATATATTAATTCAAACAAACCCTTGTAAAAATCTGTCCGTGTATATAACATAATGCGTCACAGATAACATAGCGCGTATTAGGTCGGCGGGAGCGTGTTGAGTAAGGGTAGCCCAAGTACGAGGGTTGTAAGCCCCTGCGTAAAAATGACGCATGCGCGCTCGTCATTTTTCCCAGCTGACTTCGGGTGACGTAGCTTCAGAGAAAACCTGAAACAAAATTATTGTCCTGGGTTATGTAGTTATTTATTCTACGGATTTTACGTTTATGGAATTAGATATTGTTATGTAATCAGCGCATCTATTCTATACACAAGACTGCTTTCGGCCGCTACAACAGCTAAATAGAGTAGGTTTGTATCGAATTATTAGCACTTATTGCGCATTAAAAAACAACTTCCAGGCCCTGAATTCGAACTCGGGGCCCACGACATTATAGATCGACACGTTAGCCATTCGGCTATCGTGGATAATGCTCTCTACTCTTTTAAAACTTTATCTGCCACAATCTCTTTTCACTACCTCAATATAAGAGATGCTATGTCTCTTTCTTCAAAGTCCAGCCACTGAAGCTCCGACCCTCTCTTTCCGTTTTAATTTGTTGAATAGGAATCTTTTGGTAGCTGGTGATAGGTATGGGTTTGCGGAGGGTGTTGATTTACACTTTCCCACTTATTAAAAACACCGATTTAGGGACATTAAGTAAGTATATTTCGCTTGACGATAAACAATTAATTGTTAATAACATTTGTAAAGGCGCGCTGTGGCGCGAAAAAGGTAGCGAATCGTATTTGGAGGCGACGTAAGGGCTGAAGGGTAGGTAGCCGACTGCCCGTACGGTAGATCGATCCTTCGTTTGCCTAGAAACAGATAACGGTAACATACTTTTTGTTTGTTTCGCTGTGTCATTATCATTATATTCTCAACTCTGTCGATTGGAGGATTGTTGATGGGGGATTTAGGCATTATGATATTTGGTAACAATGGGTATATTGCATTCCCGAGATATTGCCTGCCTAATAAAGTCAATATTCATCCCACTTTCACATATGTGACAATACGGTGATGATCGTATAGTTCATGATTATATTTTTCTCATATTATGCTGCCCCAAACACTGCTCCGATAATGAAGAGATACTCAAGTCAGTACAACCAGCGCTTGGCCTATTAGGCCTATTGGGACTGCGTTTAAAAAAAATGCGGCATCTTATTGCGGACGTCAAGATCACAAAGTTTTGAATGTCCGTATTGTTTTTGCTTTATTTTTATAGTATATATTTATTAATTCGCATCATTTATTTTTTTACCTTACCGTGGTCTTCTCTCACATGGGCATTTTTTTATTAGTAAGTCTCTGGAATTACTGCTAATGTTTTACATCAAAACATATGGTCTCATTTGGATTGGAGGTGTCTATGTTTGTATTGTCCCAAATAGGTACTCGTCCAAATACTACATTTATACAACAATACCTACTAATCTTTTTTTTTTAATAATTCGATCCATATGGGCCTGATAAATACTGTTATTTAATAACTGTGTCCCAAAAATGAGACGAATTGTGGTTTCACGCAACCACATGGACACATATTATTTATTTACGTGTACGTGTGTTCCTAATGCGTGAGTTTGTGAATGACAATATATACCTTTTAACCAAGCACACACACACTGACATCAGTGTAGCTACGGGTATTCCAGTGTTTATCAATACCGAAATACCGGTTTTAAAAATCCAAAATACCGGAATTATCGGTTTTAATAAAGCACACTCGTTTAGGTTTTTGAAAATCAATTTTGTATAAGTTATGTGCTGCTAAAATGCAATTATATTGAGTGAATCCAACAGAAGTGAAAAATAATAAAACAAATTTCATCAAATATATATGTATATACGTAATTGTCGCGATGAATTATCATAATATTATTTCTAAATAGAAAACATCCGTGGCATAAATATTCAATTACCTATTCTTTAATAATTATTGATGACAATACAAGCGTTGAATTTAAGAAGCTTTTCCTGCAGCCTGACTTATTTGTACATGATGAACTTTTGAGAGCTTTAGTTAAAATTATCAATATATTCAAATTATTTGTAAAAAATCACTAGTTCTATACTTATGATCAATACGTATTTTTTAAAGTCAACATAATAAATGTAGGTATGTAGGTTTTTGCTATAAAATAATATTTTAAAAAGATTTTATTAGCTATATTTATTGATAAGCACCTACTTCTGTATTTTTTAATGTGTAGAAAATACCGGTATTCAATAAGAAATACCGAAAAACCGGTATTGATATTTTCATTCGGTATAGCAATCCCTAAGTGTAGCCATTCGGCCACATCAGAAAAACAACATTGTCCTTTTGAATCGAAAAGCGCACCTATTTCCTGCCCATTCAACATTATGATTCTATACCTCACTAACACAGCCACAGCATTTGTAATCATGATATTGGCTGTGTAGTTTTTCAACGAAACAATACAATTTTTTTATCTCGACGTTTTTCGAGAATTCTCAAGAGTAAATTGTACGTTTTTTCTAGTTTTATCTACCACAGTAAAATTATTCGTGGAATGAGTTCAACTGTTCGGGTTCGACTATATTATAACAAGCAATATGAATATTGTGTCCGATCTCTAAAACAACTGTTCTAAACATTTTTTTTTACATTTTTTGTATGGGCAGAATATTTGAAAGTAGCAAATTGTTGAATCATGGTACATAGGGGTGAGGCCACCAATCCTGATACCTAAATATTATATTCGTTGTGTAATTCGCAGAGTGAATGTCATGTTTTAATCTCTTGTTGGATTTTATATTAAATATTACTATTCGTCACAGTAGTGAAGGGTGGAGGTAGGCTGTTAAGATCTGCCATAAACAATGCACATTAAACTTTGTTAGTCATACGTATTTGTTTTTATTGAACTAAGGTTTTAATTTGTTAGCTAGTTTTTTTTAAATCAATTAAACACTGCCTAAATCAAACCATAATAGTTTTGGTATATTTTGGACGATACAACAAAATTATGTACCTACACTTTTTCATTCATATTTATTTGTTTTCGTTGGATTAAGTATACATAATATCATTACTCATATTGTTGGTCCTTTTTTTAATAGATAACAAATATTATTCTATCTATAAAATATCCAAAATTATGTATAATTTAATTGCATAATTTTAGATATTTTATAGATATACTAGTATTCTTTGACTATTATGTATTATAGCTTAGTTTCGCAGGGTTTAATTGAATTATACAAACTAACCAACACCCTACGTAAATAATTTTAATATTATTTCAACGAAAACAAATACGTATGACTAACAAAGTTGAGTGTGTACTATTTTTGGAATAGCCTACCTCCACCCTTCGCCACTGATTCGTCAATTCTTTGTGGATCGATATATTATTAGAAATAACTAACATTTAAAATATTAGTTAGCATTTTTTGTATTACCCCGAAGTTACGCAATTGGTGGGTCCAACAAAAATCGGTAAAATTGGTAGCTTGCAAGCTTTGGGTTGCAGACACCCTCAGGGTCACTATTCCAAGAACGCAAATTTAGTTTTACATCCCGGGCAATTCGGGAATCCATGTTAACGTTCTTAACGCATTATACCTACAAGGAAATATTATACGACGATATTCGTAATATCTTCTTTTGTGGTACATTTTTAAAATGACACTTGTATGGGAACTCCTCATCTAGTAGTATATCAATGATATAAATAAACATACATTTTGTTTAATTGGAACCAAGGACTAACGAAAACACTATTTTAGAAGAAACATATGTACAAATATATTTCGATAAAGATGGTTTCATAAAATCTAACAAATTAATATGACGACACAATGCCTTCTTTTTTCATCCAGAATTTCTTCGTAGCATACTAATATTTTTATATTCCTTGCTTTGTAGAGTCTGTCTTCTATAAGCTGGCGTGCCGGTTCCCCCCCCTCCCGCTTCACCATCCATCCTGTTCCCCCCATTGAAAACTTGAACAGTTGAACGCGATGTCACAATGCTTTCCGTGTGACGTGTACGCCAGTTTATAGTATACATAATGTGGCCAGACGTCCCGTTTTCAGGCGGTGTGTCTCGGTGTCTCCAAACGCAGCTGTCTTCACAACGCCAAAATGAATGAAGAAAATTCGTACCTATAATTATTGAATAATATATTTTATGTCTGCCCGGCACCAGTAGAAAGGGTCTACTCTCTTATGAATACGTTGTATACGAGTGAAAAAACACAGTTGAAAGTAGATGTCCTTAAAGCAATGTTAATTATAAAAGTAAATTCTAAAAAATCCTGCCAAGAATTTCATTCGTTTTTGAAATCAAATGAAATAAATAAATAAAATAGGTAAACTAATATGACATGAAAAAAACATTACTATCTTGTCAATAATTATTGCATTGTATGCAAGTGTGAAGCGCCTAAAATGGATAAGTACCTACCATTTTTTAGGTGTCTCGGTTTCGGGGAAAAATAAATGGTCACGTTAAGTCAATGACATTAAGTATACAGACTCTAGCTAGCTATAACGCGTTCTTCGTTGGAGCTAAATTAGACCTTTCTGTCAAGCTTTCAATTTTATTGTCATGTCGTTTTCTGGTGGAACTCGGTCTGAAGTGTTGGATACTTCAAAAACGTTACTCCGAATTAGCGTAAGTTGAGCTATTACTGTATTACCTTTTATTAAATTGTAAACTACCCCGAACTATTGAATATGATCCATCCTCAAGTTGCTATTAGGTAGACAAAGAATTGCAACCCTTTCCACAATGATTTTTTTAAAGTCAACTTCTCTGTTTATTCTTCAATATAAAGGATTCATTCTCTTTCGAATAATAATTATTCTATTAACATGTTCAATACCTCCGTTGAAGTACTCAAGCACTGCGTTATTTATTTTTCTGGTGTCTACCTACTTCACTTATTAGGCCCATTTCACATGTGACACCGGTGTATCGAGAGACTGCATTTACACACAAATGAATGAGACACTCGTGTGTCGCGCCAGGGAAACATCGTCCCGTCGGCGGCTCACTCTTCGAGCAACCGAAACAATTTTTTATTACCGAAGCCAGTTTTTATGTCTCCATTGTTTTTATTTTTAATTTATGCCTCGAAAATGTGCGTTGACTCATTTTCTTCTGAGGCGTTCATATAAATAAAACAATAAAGGAAATGTGACTCGTGCGAAAACATGGACATGTAACTTTGGCTCTGATATAAGAGACACATTAGCTATTCGGTGGCTGCAATGCCACTGCAGTGTCGAGTGGCTGGATACTTCCCACATTGTGTTCCGAGTGTATCGAGCCATGACATATGTTATTATTAACATGATGTGTGCTTAGTTTTATTATGTTTATATTATAATATATTATTCTAACAAAAGTATACGTGCTTATAAATAAATAAATGAAATATATGACAATGGCTCTATTATTACGGTTTGAATGTTTAAAATTGGAATATATTGATAATTTAAAATCCTAATAAATAATATAAAGGTTTATTTTCATCGGTTTATTGATGTACGGATTTGCATTTAAGTAATATGCCCTCTAGATTATACGAATGGTTTCCAATACTCCTAAAAATCACGATTCTGTAGACGTAGGTATATAATAATGTGCTCAAACTTGGAATTAAAATGCTGATTTACCTTTTATTTATTTTACTGTGGAAAATTCTTCGAAATTTCCACTTGAAGTTAGTTTCTGCAAAATTTTCAATATACGAACGATTTGTGTTGGCAAACAATCGGGAAATTTTCTTTTCGCTTTCAAAAATAAGAGATGGAGCCGATATAGGAATAATTGCCAAACACGTCGATGTTTATCTAAAATAGAATTATTCTACATAAGTTACAGTTTAGGTACGATAATGTTAAATATACGTAACAGTATTATACATGTCGATAATTTAGTTTTCTGCGAAAACAACACTAGCCAAAACTCAATATTAAACTATATTACATTTGCGCTAAACATGTATAAGTTACGCCGAATGTGCGAAATTGACTATTGCATGAAATGAGCAAAATTTTGCCTAAATCATGAAAAATGCAAGCCCGTTGCCTTGCGTGAATTAGGCAGTATTTTTTCTGCCTATTTCATGCATTGGACAAATTAGATAGTAGCGCTACGGTGGTGTTTTTTGCAACTAATCAAATGTGTCAAATGTCATTGATTATATAAAAATATACCAATCAATAACTACAATGACGTTAATATCCATTTACTATGCCCAAAAAATCTAAATTTTATTAAGAATTTTATTAAAAGGTATTTTCGCGATTTGATTCGTGCTTGGGTATCAATCGTGCAATGGTCGATTGTTTGTTTGTGATAGTATGATTTGATAGTTTGTTGACACTTGTTACCTAACCTCAAAATGGACATTCAGTTTAATGCAGAATTACAAAACCTAACCTAATAATAATAAATAATAATTATATTATGTCCAATTATAACTAATAAAACCATCCGTATCAAATTTACTTTATCTACTGTCATGTTGACAGTTTAAGAATTCCATACCCTGGCGAATTCACGCACTCGGCAGATAATTTACCTAATTCATGAATAAGGCAACGGGCTTGACTATTACATGAATTAGGCAAAAATTTGCCCATTTCATGTAATAGTCAATTTCGCACATTCGCCGTAACATATACATCAGTAGCGAAGGGTGGAGGTAGGGTGTAAAGATCCGCCATAAGTAGTGCACATTAAACATTGTAAGTCGTACGTATTTGCTTTATTGAACTAATACTACAATATTTTAAAGATGGTATTGGTTAGTTTTTAAAAATCAATTAAGCCCTGCCTAAAATAAACCATAATAGTTTTGGTATACTTTGGGCAATACAACATCTTAGTAGCCTACCTCCATCCTCCGCCACTGAAATACATATTATGTAGGTATGAAATGGGCATGTACCTCAGATCTCGTATGTGTCATATCCGACTTTGCCGAAAAATACTTAAGTAATAATGTTGTAAGTACCTCCCTGAGTTATCATCCTAACTCCAAGTTACTTCGCTGATAACGTGTTTTTTTAATCTAAATTCCGACATGTAGATTCATCTATCATTTTATTTGGGCGCTAAATTGAATTCTTGGATTTTTTCAAAAATAAAAACCGGTTACGGAAACGTTTTTATCAATCAACACACCAACTTTACTGTCGACAACAAAAATATACTTAAAAGTTATGGTAAAAAATAACCTATTTAGGAGAAGAAATGTTGACTACATGAAAATGTAGACTTTCACTAGTCTTAGCTTTAAAAAAAAGTTTTCTATTGGCTCTCTAGGGAAATATTTTACTTGCTCACTCCACCTCATCGGTGTTTGACCTCTGCTCCATTAACCAGGAAACAATTAATAGCGAACAGTACGTACAATGATTAGTAAAACATGCCAAGGTTATAAAGATGACTTGTCTTTCACAGATGCAAAGCTTGTACATTATTGAGGCATTGGTTCTGTGTTCCATCCAGGACACTGAGTAGTCGTTGCCAGTAATATATCTTGAAAACGTCAAGCATTTTCTTTTTCTTCTCTCATAATTTCCAGGAGTCCACTCAATACACGAACATGGAAAACATCATGGAATAGACAAAGTACTCATAATATATTCTAATTTTTAATAACTATTTTTTTTATTTAACGAATAATTCACAAGATTTAAGAATGTAACATTCTTATTATTGAACATACATAATTATGAAAACACTTTTGAGAAAAAATTATATTACTTATAACCAATAGAAAAAATCTTTTTAAGACACCCGCAGGTATCGAACCTGCATCTCTCGGGTATTGCGCCCACGCACATAGACCACTATGCTAAAGGAGCCATACTTAATTGCGACAAATTTTAATATTCACTGAAGCGTTCTCCAAATTGAGCTACTATTGCGCGATTGGTTTTTGTATTTTAAATCAATGTAGGTATTACTTTAATTACTAACCGACGTCACGGATCACTCCAAGATTTTTTTATTGTAACTTACTTGAACTCGCTAATAATTTTTAATTAACTATTATTTTATTCAACGAATAATTCACAAGATTTAAGGATTTAAAATTCTAATTATTGAACATACATAATTACTTTGAAAACTTTTCTGAGAGGTTCGATTCCTTCTTACTTTTTTCAAAAAAAAATCTATTGGTTATAATATACTATTTTTTCAGAAAAGGGGGGACATGCTCAGCGTACGTCAAAATGGAGCTGTTATGTTATTTTCAAAGCATGATCCTGGACATTCCTTAAACGTTGTATTTGTACAGTTTAACCGATTTTTTTTTAAAACGGTACATGTTCAAACACGCGCGTTACCATGATGTAACTCACTACTTCATTTATCGTTTGTCAATTTATGGCTACGGCCGTATGTTGTAGCTTAGCCACTGAAAAATGCCAATAGAAATGGTGTATTTTAAAAAAAATCTACCTTATTCTTAGGTCAATAATTATTATAAAGCAAACATTATTCGTAGACTGTTTACCACATTTGAATAGTCAAATATATAGCTTATAATCAGTATTTTTAAAAGTATCTCTAAATGTATAAATCTTGCCCATTTTGTGAATAATAAAATGCCTAATTCTTGTCAAATTTGGGATTACAGAGATTATCAATATAATTTTTTTTTTGTAAATATTTCACAATAATAATGTTGACATACATTTTACTTATGGTTTTATAAATGCTTTTAAAAATAATAAATATAAAAAAGTTTAACACCACTTCACATGGACGTACTGAAATATGACTATATTCTAAAACATTAGAGCGAGAGGTTTAAAAGAATAGTGTTTTATGTAATAAAAATACTTTATGCAGTCATCAAATGTTTAAAATAAATATAAAGGATAATAAGTCTTCAAAATTATGTAAATAGATTATCTACAACGTTTAAGGAATGTCCAGGATCATGCTTTGAAAATAGCATAAAAGCTCCATTTTGACGTACGCTGATCATGTGGGCCGTTAAGATGTCAGTAGGGTCATAACGGATTGGGCAACACATACAGTCGATCCCAGATGCGCTAACTCATGTACTATTTCGAGGTTCAGTAATATGTTGTTCCTTTGCAGTTCTTTTAACCATGTAATATGATGTAATCACTATGTTTTCGTGTAATCAATAATAACGTCATGTAATATTGGTTTTTATTAAATATGAAATAAGTCAAGGACACGTGTCTAAAAATCATTCTGTTTTCGCCAAAACTATATTTATCATTTTATTTCACGGTGTGGGAAAGCAATTTTGGATTCAATCCAGATTACAGAAAGCTATCGAACACATAAAAACGAAGCTTAATCAATTTAACAAATATATTATTTTTTTCTTTATTGATAACTATCAAATTACATAATTAATTAAATATATAAAAGAAAGAAATACAAATAACTTAATACTAAAAGTTTTCATAAATCTAAAAAAATAAAATATATATGTTTATGTTTTTTTTCACCGCGAGAAAAAACAATATCGCTACCTACCAGTGGCGCAACCAACACGCACACAGAAGTGTAATATATTTTTTTAAATCGTCATCAGTTGTCTTCATTTCATCAAAACATTTTGACTATAAGTAGATTCTCTAGACTCTCTATCTAGTGTAGGTAGAGGTGGGTTTTGGGAACATCCCGACGGGAATTCTCGAGAAATTTTGGAGATTTTCCAACCCGAATCTCGAGAATTGAAATTTAATAATTAAAGTAATGTTTTGAATTATTTTAGTTTTCCTATTTCTATTTGTTTGCCTTCTTACATAAATAAAAAAAATCATATTTTTTTGGAATTTGTCTGTTTTTACATTGATTTTAGGATTTTTACAGGTTTTTTTATATTTCCCGATATCTCGAGATTGAGATTTTCTCGGGAAATACCTAACTCTAAGTGTAGGTGTATGTAAGCAAACTACATTCATCATAACACGTCATATATCTTGATAATGGCCTCTACAACGAGCCCGTAACGTCAAGGAAAGAAAGAAGAAGTACACGCGGTGGAAATCCAAGAATCCATTACGATGAAATTAATACATTATTAAATAATATCAACAACTTGATGACAATTTGATAAATAACTTTTAAAGTACGTATATTCTAGTAATTTCACAATTCATATTGACATTAATATTCTCACCTAACATCGCCAAAAATGGATGCGATTTTTATTAAAACTGTTACTGTATTATTTTGAAGGAATAATAATAATTACACGCCATAAAACGAATGTCTAAGTCTAAGTTATTGATAAATAATTACAAGAACTTTTTATATACCTACAACGTTTTAAAATTTTCTGTTGAATCATATAAACTTGACTTGACTAGCTTAAACGATCAAAAAAATGTGTACTTGATAGAAATAATACTGAAATGTCATTTTGACATTTCATATTGATTTCCATAGTAACGCACGTATATATTAATAATTTAGTTGCTAGGACCCCAGACCCCTAGCAATCAATAATGGTGTCGAAATACTTTTCATACAAAACAGAATTAACTGAAAATAAATTCGATTCTACTTAAAGATGGCTAAAAGTATTAAAAGAATGCATTGGCATCGTGTTCTGATATATTGTAAAAGTTTCAAATGTTTAGCTAGTCGGGAAGTTAGTTAAAAATCGATCGCAAGATTTGTACTTGATAAACAACCACCGGACAAGTAAGAATATGACCTAATAAAAATGTTGTAAAATAGACATACATATCCGTAAAATTGTGTATTTATCTCAAATAATACGTTTTGTTAACTTAATATTCAGCTAAATTACATCTAGACGGTAATGTTTTCATCAATTATGCGTACTTGTACATTTAAACAAGATTCTATTATTTCTATTGCTACACGCTCAACCGGTGGCGGTCAATTTTTATTCGAAGAATATTGTCGGCGATCAATTATCGCCCACGTAGGAATATTAAATTTCCAGTTGCGCCAATGATCAGTACTCTTTTACATTTATATTCGGCCCATTGTTGAAACGTATATTAAGCGACGTAATAATCATCACCATTAGTTACCGGCAATAATCAACTACCCACTGTTTCAAAAAGATTCTTTCTTTTTGCTAATGAAAGACATTTAGCTTAGAAAATTACACCGCATACACAAGCTTTGTGTAGCGTTATATTTTACTCCCTCTCTTTTCATTTTTATCAGTTTTTTTATAAAGCGAACACTAAGAGATTCTTTTCGACATTCATACTTTTGTATGTCATAACACTCATAATAAATACTGATATGTTTATTACCACGTTTTTCTTAGCTCATATTCTTGTTTGTCTGGTGGTTGTTTATCCAGTACAAATCTTGCAATCGATTTTAACTAACTTCCCGACTAGCTAGACATTTGAAACTTTTAGAATATTCAGAACACGATGCCAATGCATTCTGTTAATACTTTTAGCCATCTTTAAGTAGAATTGAATTAATTTTAAGTTAAAACTGTTTTGTATGAAAAGTTATTTTGGAAGAAACCCGTAATCCAATCCACAATTATTCGTTGCTAAGGGGGTGGTCCTAGCAAGTAAATTATAAAAATATGTGCGTTACCATGGAAATTAAAATGACATTTTCAGTATTCTATATTTGTTTGTTTGTTGCAAAATAGCAAAAAAATGATTTGTTGACAATTGCCTTATTTGTCCTAAATTAATAATACATATAATTGTCAAGTTTATATGATTTAACAGAACATTTAAAAACATGGTATATAAAAAGTTCTTTTTATCTTGTAATTATTTGTATTCTATTATTTGAAGGCCCACGTGGGGTAAATGATTAAAAAATCAATTATGTTTAGGAACTTATTCTCAAAAATCTCTATGTACATAATATAATATGCAAGTATTATGTCCTATCTTTTCTTATACCATACATAATTTTACTGCTATAAAAAAATATTAAAAACATTTAGTAAATGATAATATTTTACACATCATTTTGTTACATATAGAAGATTTTCAGCGTAATTTTAACCGTCAACATGAAGATGTCTTTAATAATATTATTTTACAGTTTTGTATTAGTGATTGACGTTTACCACATATTATCTAATTTTGCCTATATTATATTCTTATCTCTGCCATGGGCACTTTTAACTTCAGTTAATCATAAGCGCCGGCTGGACTCTCATGATTTTCCATATTCTTACCTGCGCAAACCAGTTTGTATAGGGAAGCCCGTGTGTATGGACAGGAAAACTGTAGCTCGCGCAAACCGAAAAGCGCTGTAAAGTGTTCCGTAATTTTGCACAAACAATACCGCGCAGGCAAGTCGCTGTCGTCTAGCCGGCGCAATAGTCATATAAATTCAGTCAAAGCGCAATAATTGAATGCATGACGACCTAAGTATTGTGTAACTAATACTGAGACATTCCCAGTCATAAACATACTGATGCTTCACACCTAAATGTAAGGTCCAGTAATACACCCGATTCAGACCGGGTGTAGTGCGGGATGGTTGTTGTCTGGTGGGGCCAATAAGTTCAATATACACATCGTCGTTTGAAATTAATTAATAATTCCATGTTTTGTTACATCAGATGCTTGATACTTTTGTCAAAACGTGTATCATACATTTAATTTTATTAACAATTACATTATATAATATTTGCTAAACTGTCTATTAGAGTTTACAATTTACTTGTAAATTTTAAGAAATTGCAACATTCTGCGGTATAGGTATAATAGCTAGCTATACAAAATGGGTTATGGATCTGGTTCTGTACTTCACAGGTTATACATTAATAATAAATGTTTGAATGTATGAATCAAAATATATTGTTTGTCATAAAAACGCATTCATAATTATTGAATGAGGAGAGGATGCTCCATCTCAGATAACCAATGTTACGGAATAACATGGTTTATTTAAAAAGAAGACATAAATAAACTTCTGATGACATTTCTGGAATATATATTATGTAAACCGATTTGTTTTTTTGACAGATTTATTTTTAAATTGACATTTTACTGAGTACCTTCCCTAGGTATTATTTTTATACCAGTATTATGAAAATAAATTATATAATTTTTAATACACATCTCCATCATTGTAAGCTATTAAATTCTAGGTCTAACACAACTCTAGAGCATTTTTTAAATAGTTATAATATGGAATTTATTATTATACTATTAGATTTATACTTTTTTAGTATAACCTTAAGAAACATAACAAAATAATATGTTAATTTGCCAGATGCTTGTTTCAAACCCTTAAACCACGAGTCTAGGACGATTCGGCGCCGGGACAACTGGGCGCTACACAATCGAATAAAATTCGAAAATAAATAGACGGTCGTGTGTTACAAAATATATATTCAATATTAATATTGTATATTCTTAAATTATTATATTATTAGTTGACACTTGGGGAGAATTTAAATATGCACACGTAAATAATGATTTAATTGTGCATATGTTTCCGTTTCAACGAGAAGGGAGTTCTTTTATTTTTATATAAAAATTCTCAGGTATGATAATTCTCAATATGTTAAGTGTAAAATGAATTATTAAAACTACTCACTACTCTTTTCCAATAAATTACGTTATTTATTAGGAAATTAGGAAATTTTACATTATATAACATCGCCATGTTTGATCTTAAGTAGATCCTCAGATGAATACAACATAATTTATAGAACAATATTTTTTATTTCGTTACTTCAAGTACCTTCATACAGTGACGTCCTGTGGGGGTAGGCAGAAGGGCGGCAAATCGAGGAGAATCATCTGGTATAGTTATAGAAATAGCTTCCTAAACTTAGAAATAACGAAAATATCGTTCCATTAAAGCAATCAGATCACTGTTTGGAAATAAAATGTATTAATTAACATACAAGGTTTAAAGGACTGCAATTTTTTGTTGGGTTTGCGATGTCTAGTTTACTTCCGTTACCTTTCGACGTTATTGGTGACCAGAAATCGATTTAATTACGCCAAAATCTTTGAATCGCAAAAATGACATGTAAGAAGCCACAGTATTACCGACGTCAAAAAATGGGGGAAAATATGTACTTATAGATTTAATTTTGTATGTTTGGTATATAATATTTTGTTAGTAATGTATCCATACAACACATTTCTTCGATATTGGAGTCATGAAAAAATGATAAAAATACTGATAAATACTAATGGGGCGGCATTTTGTCTAGGGACGTCACTGCCTTCATACTTTATTTACACTATAGTAAGTCATCTGATGACGCCCCTTGCCAAAATGCCGTCCCATTTTTTTTATACTTACTGTATTTTTTATCATCTTTTCATGACTGAAATATCTAAGAAATGTATTGTTTAGATACATTACTAACACAATATATACCCCTAAATCTAATTTAAATGCCATCTCTGCTTCAAAAGAGAATATTGCGAGTCCACGGTTTCAGATACATTTAAAAATACACCTGACAACTTCCAAGACTCGCGAGTGACTGGCAAAAATATTTGGATGAATTTTAAATTAGATAAGTATGTACCTATCTATAATTCGAAAATCTGCACGTGTCATTGCTGGTCATCAATGACGTAACCTCCAAGGACAACGGAAGTAAATTAGACATCGTGAACACGACAAAAACTTACAGTTCCGTTAAACCTTGTATGTTAATTAATACCTACATTTTTTTTCTAATCAGTGAGCTGTTTTCTTTAGTGGAAATATATTTCTGTTATTACTAAGTTTATGTAGATATTTCTAGATATACCTAATGATTCCCTTCGATTTGCCGCCTTTCGAGTAACTGCCGCCTCCAAGCGATGCTCAATCTGCCTACCCACACGTGACTTCACTGTCTACATACGTCAATAAATACAATTTATTATCAGTTGACCTCTATCACTCGATAGATCAAAGCTTCAAAATTCACTTACATTAAATGATGACTAGGCGCATTTCATTTTTAGCTGCAACAAAATACCTTTCTCTGAACTGGCAATAATGCTAATTGACTTATATTACCGCTCAATGAACCTAATAATAACAATCTTCCGAGTTCAATGATTTCAGATGAATTTATGACTGTTTTTTAATATTCAATGTTTTTTTCATATTGATATCTATCTGTATTATAAATAAAAGAATCGTTCAAATGTAAAATCTCATCTTAAGATTTGCTTTCATAAGAAAATACACACCAACAGTGGCGGCTCGATGACTTTTGAGGTGGTGGGGTTTAGTAATTAATAAATTAAATATATACAACTACCTATTTTATCATATTATTAAACATTATGTATACTACAAGGTACTTATAATAATAATTTCAAGATAAAAAGAGCTTTTTATATACCACGTTTTAAAATTTTCTATTGAATCATATAAACTTGACAATTCTATGTATTAATAAATACTTTTTTTTTGTACTTAATAGAACTACTAAATACATATTATTAAAGAATTCTGAAATGACGCATATTTTGAAAATACGATTTAAATAATAATTATTTACTGCTACGCCTAGCGTCATAACTCACATTTTGCAATTTTGTAATTTTTGAGTTAAATACGAGGGTGGGTCAATAATTCCTTAGAAAAAAGCATTAAAACAGTTTTTATTTTTGTATTTTTTTTTTATTTCTCAACATAATCTTCTTGGAGCTCAATACACTTGGTAAGACGTTTCTCAATTTTTTTTAAACCGTCAGAAAAATAAGTTTTCGGAAGGTCCTCAAAATAAGCATTTGTCCGATCGATGACTTCTTCATTTGAAAAAAAACGTTGTCCACTTAGCCATTTTTTTAAGTTTGGGAAAAGGAAAAAGTCACTGGGGGCTAAATCTGGCGAATACGGTGGGTGGTCGACCAATTCGAACTTCAAGTCTTCAATTTTAGCCATTGATCGTAAACATGTGTGAGCACGGGCATTGTCCTGATGAAAGAGGATTTTTTTCCTTCTTCTTCAATTTTGTTTTTTAGCTGGTCCAATAAAGATGCATAATAATCCCCTGTTATTGTTTTTCCTTTTTCCAAATAGTCAACGAAAATAATTTCACGTGCATCCCAAAATACAGTAGCCATAACCTTACCAGCTGATTTTACGGTTTTCGCCTTCTTTGGACATGGTTTGCCTTCGCAATCCACTGCTTTGACTGTTCTTTCGTCTCGGGAGTATAGTGGTGTATCCATGTTTCATCTACAGTCACAAAGCGACGAAAAAATTCATCCGGATTGCGTTGCATGAGCGACAACAGGGCTTTAGAGGCCACCAACCTATTGCGTTTATTGTCGACTGTGAGCAAACGCGGCACCCATCTTGTAGAAATATTTTTCATGCCCAATTTGTCATGTAAAATAGAAATGACGCTACTTTTTGAGATCCCTGTAACCTCAATTATCTCACTCAACTTTAATCTTTGGTCACTTAACACCATATCGTGAATTTTATTGATCATTTCTGGTGTAGTCACCTCTACAGGACGTCCTGAGCGTGGTTCATCCTTTGTTGATGTACGACCACGTTTAAATTCATTTAACCAGTTATAAATAGTTGCAAGTGAAGGAGCAGATATGCCGTGAACTAAATCCAACTCATTTTTTATTTCCTTTGCTGTTAACCCTTTTATATTAAAATGTTTAATAACAGCTCTAAACTCAATTTTCTCCATTTTCCATTTTTCCATTTTCCACAAGCAAATTTTTTTTTAAATGTACGAGAAACACACAACAACCCGACCAATCTGATTGAAACTTCGCAGCATACTTAATCGGTAGTGCCGCTGCATGAAAACAAACCGCTTACAGTACTAGTCGCGCCACCTGTCGGCTTTTCTAAGGACTTATTGACCCACCCTCGTATACCAAGTGATTCTCAAGGCATTATTCTATATAAAGACAAATAGTTGGGCATCAAAAGTCACTTTAAACCATGTGGAAATCGTTGAGCAAGTTCACTGGTGGTGTCATAATTAATTTTCAAAGAAAACGTGAGTTCTGTCAGCAAGGCATTTCTAACCAATCAGAGAGCTCTATTTCTCATAGTTTAATGTGTGTCTGCTACCGTACGAGTCTTACGTATATATATTAAATATATATATATATATATATATAAATCGACTCACTTACTCATTTATATTCAAGGAAGTTCAACATTCTTCTTCTATTTACAAAAAAGCAGTGGTATGGTGGTTTTTTGGAATTATCTTAAAACTATATTTTCGGAATATGTGAGTTATGATTAGGGATTGCAATGCCGGTATTTCAAAACCCGTTTTTCCAGTATTTATCAATACCGAAATACCGGTTTTTAAAATACAAAATACCGGAATTTTTGGTATTAAGAAAGTACCTACACTCGTTTACGTTTTTGAAAATGAATTATAATTTATGTGCTGCTGAATTACAAATATATTGAGTGAATCCAACACAGGTGAAAAAATAATAAAACAAATTTCATCAAATATATTTATAAAAGTAATTGTTGCGATGAATTATAATAATATTGATTTGAAATAGAAAACACCCATGACAAAAATGTTCATTCGCTAGTGCTCGCACTAGACGCTCAGAATTAAAATATATTTTTCTATTTTTTTACGTTATATAGTATTTTTAGGCGGTCAAAATGCAACCGCCAGGTAAAAATATCCATAATTTAAGTTAATTATTATTCTATAATTATTGATGACTGTACAAGCGTTGAATTTAAGAAGCTTTTCCTGCAGCCGGGTTTATTTGTCACTTGATGAACTTTTGAGGGTTTTAATTAAAATTATCAATATATTCAAATTATTTGTAAAAAATCACTAGTTCCACAATTATGATCAATACATATTTTTAAATGTCAACATTATAAATGTAGGTTTTTGCTATAAAATAATATTTTTAAACGATTTGAATAGCTATATTTATTGATAAGCACATACTTCAGTTTTTTTAATGTTTAAGAAATACCGGTATTCAATAAGAAATACCGAAAAACCGGTATTAATATTTTCATTCGGTATTGCAATCCCTAGTTATGATGACTCTAAGCAACTCATAATTATTATAGTATATACATACTTAAATAGTTTTTAATCGTTGTTTATTTATTCTGTATTGTTATCAGATTTATTAAATAATATTATGTCAGGTGATACAGTAAAGAACAATAAATTATTTATGTAATGTTTTCTCTTATTCCAGCACGGTAATGCGGCTACGTCTAGTGAGACGTCGGTGGGCACAAACACGGGCGGCGGGGGTGGAAGTGGGAGTGGCAGCGGAGGCCCGGGTGCACACGCTCCTCGCCCAGGGGAGCTGCTCCCGGGAGCGCCGCACCCAGGGGGCGCCAAGTTCAGACACGGTCTGTTGCAGCTCATGATACACACCATAGATCCTATGCACGACGGTAAGAACACTTAAGAAATACTCTTGATAATGTGGATTTATCGAGAATTTATATAATGAAATTCTGCTTTTTTCTTTAAACAAGAGCATATAATAGTTATAGTTGTCAATGAATGTACTTACACATAAACACGCAACCGTGTGACGTTTTTCCAATATATAAAAAAATGTGCACCTGCCAGGGTTTGATACTATGTGTATAGAAAATATAATTTACATGGTTTTGCTGCTACTCCAAAAATATAATAACTCGGACACGAATAAAAAAGGCTCGGTACCTATCTATTATATTGTATATATTTATAGCGTCACCGGCTCTGACAGTTCATTGCGGGCCTTGGCATAGTCAACACGCAAATTTACAAGTTATACAAAGACTTTGTTTTTCAGTGAGGCGGACGAGACTGGTCCTGATTATGAATAAACAATGTTGAATAAATAGTACGCGTTTTGCTTTAATTTAAATAATAGAATGGTCTTTTCACCAAGAATTAGCAGCTATCACGATTAAATAAATTATACACTCTCAATTAAGAATTCTACGTTCTTAAATCAGTGTTAACCGAAATTATCTGAATTAATAATTACAATAAGACGTATGAGGATTAGCATGTAAATCCAAAGAGTTGTCTTGGGTATCCTATATGCCGCTAGGGGGTTGAGAGAGGTTTTCTACCTGTTGGGGGATTCCTAGCGTTTTACCTTTTACTTTACTTTATTTATAATGTACATGTAAGTGGGTTTACGTAAAATTTGTGTAATATAACGTTATTATTTCCAATAAAGAGGAAATAGAATAAATATAAGACCATAATAACTAAATTTTACATCGTGTTGAACGAATTTCGTCATTTAATAAATATAATTTCTCAGTTTACCTCTATATTACTATATTCATTCAATTGAATATTCCAAAGCATACTTGCAGGTGCGGTGTATCAACCGCTCGGTATTACCTCGTGTATGTATTTTGGTTCACCGTTTTCCCGTTAGCGGGAATGACGCCTGCCGAGGCGTTCAGATCGCCGCTCACTTTTCGGACGCCTCCCCCTGTTCGCTGTGACAGACTGATTATTATAAAGGGTTCTGTTTGCTGGCGCGGTCGGTAGCGGGTGACCCGTAGCGTTTTTTAACTGCTCGTGTAGAATGGCCCTAAATACAGAACGTAAAACTGAAAAAAGAAAAACTATTAAAATAGCGTATCAAAATTCGCAAGAATATTTCTAAACAAATTTAGATTGTTATATTGTGCATAATATAATTTAGTCAGGATTTAATATTCTGAAACTTGAACTTATTATGAATGGAACGTGAATCATTTTTGAAAATTAAAATCTTGACGCCATCTATGAATCAAGTTAGTCATACTATATTAGGTACTTTGGTTTAAATTAGAAATACATAAGCGATTTATTGAAGGAACTTATTAAAACAAAAAACACATATTTATAATGGATTTAAGTTTTGTACTATTCTATTTGAGTCGTTTTTGTGACCCGGGTTTCGCCTTTCGGCATCTGCAGACACTGTGTACACTCACCAAAAGGCAAATACACACTGACAACGAATGCTATCAACTCTAACTTATATAACCAATCAGTACAATAAAGTAGGTAAAAACTCAATCACTTACCTATTAGGTACGTCAAGGATCTCAATAAAAAAAATATAACAAACAAATTATGAATAGTTGAAGGTGTTTGTAAAAAAATCTCACACCTTATCAATAATAATACACTCGATAAGCATATAATCGTCAAAACCTAATAATAATAATAGATCATTAGTAATTATAAACAATAAAAATACTTCACTGAAGAGGTGTAAAATCGTCCATTCTAGGAACAATGATAACGTATTGGCAATTAATGGAGTTAACTAATGAGCTATATTATTATCTATGATATCCGTCGTTAAAAGTTATTAGTTATGCAATTAAATTCAATAAATTCATACAGGACACCAGAATAATATTATATTGTATTATATTATTTTTTAAATATAACAAATCTACAAATAAACCCACATAATATATATATATATATTTACATATACACGTACAGTATTAATATTAACACATTTAAATCATAGCTATCTTAAAATATCTATAGCAAGATTAAAAGTAATTTCATAGTTTATAGACTATAGAGCAGCGATTTCCAAACTGGGAGGCGCGGAGTGTTGCAAAGGGAGACGCAAAAAGTTTAACACTAATGTTGCCACAGGTTTGCAGTTTGCAAATGCATAGTTTATAAAGAGACTGGGGCCCGGGCATAACAGAGATCACAAAATGTAATTTAATAGTTTAAAAAAGTGCTACTTTGTTTCATAACTATTAAATATTTTAAAAATGTAATTGTGCATTGCAAAATGATGTGATACCTACATGATGATTATCATGCGATAATTCATTGAAACAAAATCCCTAGTTCAATTTTGATTCAATCGAAGTGGAGAAATAATATAATACTTTGTCAAGAAAAGCAATGCAAGTTGTAAGTAAAGTAGGTACTGCTATACCATTCGTAACATCATATTTTTATGCGAAACGGGATTTTCTGCATTAGCTGCAATGAAATCCAAATATCGAGCCCGTTTAGTAGAAAAAGAGCACTTTGTGCTAAGAAACAAGCACATCCATCGCATGAAAAACAAATTAATTTAAAAATGAATAAGTATAATAAAAGTACTTAATTAAGTTTTTTTTTCTTTGTTGTTTTAAGTAGTACATTTTTGGCTATTTAAAAAGGTGTCTGCATTATTTAATGAAATAAAGGGGGGGGAGGCGCCATGATTTGATTTTTTTGAAAAGGAGGCGTAGTAACATGAAGTTTGGAAACCACTGCTATAGAGTATTTAGAGCCCTCTCCTGATCAGTGATATAATATGATTATTCAAATCCTCGGTCAAATATTTATAATATTAAATAAGCTTGTATACATTTATTAGAATTATTCATAAACATTCATTAATTGAATTTAAAAAATATACAAACAATTATGTATTTGCCTGGTATATTATTTTGTAAACAAAGAAAATTACAGTTTTATTCGATTTATTGTTTTTATGTAAAATTTGCTACTTTCTTCAAATGCAAAATCACATATATTTTGTGGATATAAAATTGGTCTTACATAAGTCACGCTATGTATAAGAACACACGCACACTGTTTAGCAATTACATAAGACTTAGAAGAAAAAGCTACGTTTCAGTGTAATCCGTTTGATCAAATATCCGGATATTTCGCGTCTAAATAATCATACTACAGATAATCATAAATAGAATACTTGCACATCGAGATAACTAAGTTTTGATATAAATGACACTTGTGGGACAACATTTTGCACATTTTCATTGACCTCGTCACTATCGATTGATTTTTAACTAACTTTTCGACTAGCTGGACATTTGAAACTTTTAGAATATATCAGAACACGATGCCAATGCATTTTTTAATTCTTTTAGCCATCTTTAAGTAGAATTGAATTCATTTTTAGTTAATTCTGTTTGTTATGAAAAGTTATTTCGATATCATTATTGGTTGCTAGGGGGTCATAGCAACTAAATTATTAAATAATATATACGTGCGTTACTATGGAAATCAATATGAAATGACATTTCATTATTCAGTATTTCTATCAAGTACATTTTTTTTTTGATCGTTTAAGCTAGTCAAGTCAATTTTATATGATTCAACAGAAAATTTAAAAACGTTGTATATAAAAAGTCTAATTATTTGTAAATATTTTCTGTTTTTAAAAAACATAAGGCAAAAAAATAAAAAAATATATTTCATTGTGTAAAATTATATATTCAACTAAATAACATACTAAAAAATAATATTTAAATATGTTCACTATGTGATTTATGCAATTGTTTGTTTGAAACTAAATCCTGCAATCTAGGCTCAAAGTTTGTGGTGTGAATACGCAAAACAGATGCGATATGGTTGTCTGTTAATTTTGATCGTATTAATGCTCATTGTAGAAAATGTTTTTTCACAAATATAGGTATTTCCAAATAATGAACCCATTTGATGAGCATGTGGTAGTCCTTTGTAGAATTCAATAAAATAATTATCACGACAAGATGCTTTTGCTTCCACTTTCTCTTGCAAATCTAATTCAAACTGCATATTTACGAGAACAGCGTCCGGGTTACATGAAAAAGGATCTTGAAAAATATTAAGGCTATACTTCAACTGAGGCATGGTCTAAAACGATCGTGACTACGCGACGCGTAGATTGTGCAAACGACGCGTGACGAACAAAACATAATTTGTCACAAAAATTCAACATGCGTCCATTTAATGTTATGTTTATTGTTATTTAATACTTTGGACGCGGAAGACGCACACGGCGCGTAATGACCAGGCGGTCGATCGATGTAATTAACGTGCATTTTAGAGGGGGCAATTAAAATCTCATTATCTATTCAGCAGCGAAAGCGTTAAGTAATAATAATAATATATTCATTGACATGTTTTGTTTTTCGAGTAAATACGTATCGTTTTTTAGTCATCTTTACACGATTTAAGAATTAATTCCTCCGACGCCATCACAAACCAAATTGACGTGCTTACAGGTCAACTATCGCTCTCCGAATGGCAACGCGGGCGAAATTACGCCCCACCTATTGCTGAAAATTATTTGCCGTTTCACTAAAGAATGCTTCGCGCTTAGAAAGCGCTTAGAAAATTCATCTAACACACATTGAATGATGCTAGAGTATTTTTCTGATCGCAGAATACTGGAAGCTTTGGTAGATTCATTCAAAAGAGTCAAGTGACATGCTTCCAAATGGCAAAAATTTCCAACATCGAATTGTTGTTGAATAAGTCAAATCTTTCGCTCTGAAGCCCTCACTTCGCACATCTGCATACACATATTATCAAAGTGTCTGACCCATGGCCCCTATACCCTGAAGCGGGCCCCAAGGTTATGATATTTGTCAGGCGCTCCTACCTATCGCCAAGGTTAAAGGCATTGTGACGCTCTGCAGTAGCGTTTTCCAAATGGCGTTCACCGTAAAATTAACGGTATTTAGTGTATTTTTAATACTTACATCCATTCTAATTATGAAGTTAATTATCAAGTAATGACACAATTAAAAATTACATCATACTGTCAGATATTTTAAAATATAATCATTAATAAAGGAAAATAGCACCGCAGACGACTTTTTTTTGCTATTAGAACAAATTTGTGATGTGTGTTTATCTCACTTTTGACTTGGTCGACTCGTGCCCCCCTTGAGCCCGGGCCCCCAGGCTAGAGCCCTATCATCCCCCCGCCCTTGTGGGGGCCATGGTCTGATCATTCATTCTTGCCAGAGGATATCTAATTTCAAATGTAATTTTTAATATTCCATAAATGATGAATAAAAAACAATACAAATCACACACATCAAAAAGTCACGCGGGACACACTTTGTGAACCCCTGGTCTACCGTAACGTGAGGCAATCTTTGCACCGGTAGTGGTAGGACTTTGTGATGCCCATGGGATTGTCACCGAAAGCCTACTGAATCTCCTGAATGGTTTCCGGCTGGTCTCGTCAAGCTTGATGCAAAATGTAATGTAATGGAAGATAACATTATTATGTTGAAGCCTCTCTGTCATTTCGCGGGGAAATTAAAGTCCAACGGGTGCTGAGAACACTCTTTCACTCAGAGTACAGGATAATGATCAGGCCAACGTTGGCAAAATAAGGTTTTCTTGTCAAATCTATCATTTTTTTTACAACAAAACAGCTTAAAATTTCTCATAAAAAGTTACCATTATTGGTTGCTAGGGGGTCCTAGCAACTAAATTATTAAATAATATATACGTGCGTTACTATGGAAATCAATATGAAATAACATTTCATTATTCAGTATTTCTATCAAGTACAATTTTTTTTGATCGTTTAAACTAGTCAAGTCAAGTTTATGTGATTCAACAGAAAATTTAAAAAAGTTGTATATAAAAAGATATTTTTATCTTGTAATTATTGTTGGTAATGCCAGCATACTTTGTAGATAAGATAATATGTTCGCATGTTAATAATAATGTGTAATAAATCGTTTAATATAACAATGTTTACTTATACATTATTATTTATATGTTATTATTATATGATTTATTTTACGGTGTTAACTGTAAATTCTTGGTTAAAAATATGATATGTAGCCTTTGTGATGACTATTATGACATTATATTTATGTGAATAAATAAATGAATACGGTAATATTATTAACGTATACATTTTGTGTACGAGAGTTTCAATAAATCGTTATTATATAATATACGGGTGGGTATTAATATTTACGAAATATGTCTGCTATAAATTGCGCGAAATTTTTCCTCTATCTTCCTTCGCCGCGGTGAAATTTATCAAACTATTAGCCAAGATTTTCTGACTGAGTTGATGGCGGCCATTAATAAAGGCGAATTATGTTTGAGACACAAATTACGCGGCCGATTCCCTCCCATCTCACATGTCTGGCCTTTTGATTTTATGCCAAAACGGATACGAAAAACGTTTTTTATATTTACGTACTGCAGTGGTTTCACGAAATATATGAAAAAGGCTATTCGAAAAGCTCAAATCTTTATACGCAACAACGCATAGCCCACACATCTTGAAGCGGGCCCCCAAGAAAAAGATTTTTGGCAGGCCCTCCTACCTATCACTAAGGATAAAGGCAGTGTGACGCTCTACAGTAACGTTTTCCAATTAATGGTGTATGCGATAAAATTAATGTGTATATTTAGTGTGTTTTTGTATATTTTAATACATCCATTTAAATTATAGAGTAGTCGAGTATTGATACACAATTAAAAATTGTATTGTACTTACATAATTTTAAATAATAATATTATCGAAGGAAAATAGCGCCGCAGGTGAATTTTTTAGTAGTAATGCAAATTTGTGATGAGTATTTATCTAGCACTTATCCGGTCGACTCACCTCGCCGGGCCCCTTCTGAGCCCGGGCCCCCAGGCTAGAGCCCTGTCAGCCCCCCCCTTGTGGGGGCCATGCAACAACGTCATAAACAAACGTATTCAAAATTGTGTCCGGAAACTTGTACGTACGCAGTTCGCTTTCACTGTGTAATGTTATATCGGAAATATATTATGGCCGTATATTAAAGATCGTCCAAAATCTTTAGGTCGTATAGCACTGACATAAAATCCATGTCTAAATAAAACACGGTACTTGTCGGTTCACAGGAAGCCAGCAGCAAACAAATTGTGAAAATATAGCCGATATACTGGATTATTTGTTAGGCTAGGTTAGGTAAGGTCATTCATGAATTTTCTATGAATGTTATATGAATCTGTTTCTAATAGAAAGCTCACGGCTAACTGTGCTACGGTGAAATGTTTTACGTACATTTTACATGTAACCAGAGTGTTAAGCTCAAACAAGTTTCTTAACCAGGATGCTCTTCTGCTGTCAGGCAATGACATTAATATGGACGAAGCATCTGGAAAAAAAATGACACTCACTTTTTTGTCAGGTCTGTCGAATGGCAAACTCTGTTCTAACGTCATTATAATAAAGATGATATTGCTATAAATTCTCGATGCTTTTTGTCGGGTCTGCCGAATGGTTCAGTTCAAACGACTTCGCTCAAATGAACATTGACTCTAGAAACACTGTTCTAACGCCATTACAATAAAGGTGATATTGCTAAAAATTCCCGATGCATGATATCGCATAATGGAAATTGCGTTACGTCTACCTGTACATGTGTGAATGTCGCTATGCGCGAATTTACTTGCTAGCTACTGTATTGAGTGCAATGTCCATTAATGTCATTGCTGTCAGGGCTTTACTTGCCGGAAAATGTATTTTGAAAATAAAGATACTATCATTTGCCTCATAAGGATTCTACAAAAAAAATAAAAGTCCCAAAACAGAATATGGCTTAAAAATCTTGAATGTTTTTTTTTAATATTTTGTCAGGCATGCGTAGGCGGGGTAAATAATAATAGACATAGATAAATAATAAATTGTTTACACCAAAGCTGTCACTTCTCTCATTAAAACATTACTGTAGTCACTATTAATTATAGTGTTCGCCGAGCTTTCGCATAAAAAAGCACGATTATGTTAACGCGTTGTATAGCGTCACTGTCTCCCCTCATTAATGGATTAATGCAAATTTTGTGGAATATTTAATGTTGAATAAATCCATAAATGTGTCAGCGTCTGACGTTAACAGCGTATAATTATATGGAAATGTATACCGCTAAAAAAGAAGTGCCGAGTGTTTTTCCCGATGGGACACTTAAGTCGTTAGTAATAAATTGTAATTTGATGAGATGTAATGTGAAGTTTAATTTAAGATTTTAAATAAACAAAATAACAAATACATAATTTGAAAATATTTCATGCATACCCCCCACTAAATCATTTTGACTTCTTCTTCGTCGTGTCGGGTCTTTAATAGCCATTGATATACTACTGGATGAATCATATGGTTCTTAAAATGACGCCCGATTTTCAGCGACTCGGCCAGTGTTAAAACTTACTGTTTTAATAACAGCGGACTTAACTCGATATAAGCTCACTTAATATTTGTCTCGAAAACGACCTGGTAATAATTATGAGTAAGCCCGATCTAGCTTGCATCTTACTCTAACTAATAGTCAGCGCATGACGACTTGCTTTGTCCGCTCAGACATGAAGTTTTGGTAGCTTGCAAGCTTTGGGTTGCAGACACCCTTAGGGTCACTATTCCAAGAACGCAAATTTAGTTTTACAGTCAGGGCAATACGGGTGAAATTCGGGAATCCATGTTAACGGTCTTAACGCATTATACCTACAAGGAAATATTATAAGACGATATTCGTATATCTTCTTTTGTGGTACATTTTTAAAATGACACTTGTATGGGAACTCCTCATCTAGTAGTAGGTATATCAATGTTAATAGCTACAATACATCGCTCCAGAAGTTCACGAAGGCAACACCATTTTTTCGCCTTATAAGATCTCGTCGAAATTGTAGCTTACTGGCCAAGCCTTGTATGAAAAAAGGTGCTCCATGCTTTGCATTTCACCGCACTCGCAGGTTTGGTCGTCGGAGAATCCCCACTTCACCATGTTGTCTTGGGTGCGCCCTACCATGGTTCTCAGTCTGATTAGGGTTTTACATGTACGGTACCCGAGACTGGCTTCGGGTGAGAGATGCTCTGCTGGCTTTACCCAATCTTCGAGACCCTCAGAGGCTAGGTTCGCCTCCCATGCGGACAGTCTATTTTCATCGGGTGGGACAGTCAGAGGTATGGTTGTCGCCATAAAGCTTCTTCTGGATTTTAGCCTTGTTTTCCACATTTGATACCCATGCATGACGTGTCGCGAGTCCCTCTCTTGAGCTGCTTTTTCAACTCGGGCTGCAGTTTCGCATCGGATTGGGGGAGAGCGATTCCTAGAAGCACGCGAACATTTTGACTTGAACCTATAATTAAAATCGAATCTGTAGTTAAAATCATCGTAAATAACCGCGTACTTACTGAGCGATTTTTCGGTATTAAGAAAGCATACGTGTTTATGTTTTTCGAAAATGAATTAAGTACATGTTATTTTGTTCACTACTTACTACTATATTGCATTATAAATTTAGTGTATGAGATTAATGCTGAAAAAATGCAAATATATCGATTAAAACCAACAAAGTTAAAGAATAATAAAACTAAATCCTTCAAAGATACTTATAGAATTGTCGCGAGGAATTAACAAATTTCGAAAAAGAAAATATCCATGGCAAATACTTCCAATTAAGACCCACCCAACAAACATTGAAATTGAGAGAGATTTTCCTGTACCTGAACTTGTATTATTTGTAAAAATTCTAGCAGTTCTAAAATATTATGATCTATATATATTTATAGAGGTCAACATAACAAATGTAAGTATGTACTTTAGGTTGCTAGAAAATAGTGTTTCAAATAGATTACAATAGCTATATTTATTAATAGGTACTTCTTTTTGTCCATAATATGTTTTGATGAATACCGGTATTATACTGGTATTCAATAAGAAATACCGGTATTGAAATATTCATTTGGTATTGCAATCCCTAGCTGATGGGACTTAGTGACGTGTAATTTTGCTATGTTATCATTAAAAGAATGAAATGTTACAAAAAGGAATTTCCGTACATTTTATTCATATTCAATTTTACTTTTAAGACCAACTTGATCTTATTAAATGAAAACTTATTTCCGAACTTTTTTGATTCATTCATGCAATCTTGGAACTGCAGCATAATACATATGTACGTGTACATTTTGTTGTTACGGCTGCGATAATACGTATTGTTAACATTAAATCCATGCACGTGTAAACGGGCTATTATGATACCTCTTATACATTGGTAAGTTGTACAATATTATGTTTGGAGTTTGAATAAATTTTAATTATCACGCATTATTTTTCTTCTGTAGAAAGTACTACACTGCTGCTGAGTGACATAACAATATTGCCACTGAAGCTAAAAAGGTTGCATTTTGTACTTCACAGCACCCCTAGTTAATTCTATGAATATCATTAGCATTTTTTTTAATCCTAGACCTCACCGTGGACAAAATAAAAATATATATATTATCGATTAGTATATTCTATTACTTACATAAATAAATCTATTAACATGCCGGTTTCGAGATGTATGTACTTTTTTATCGCAAGCTTTCGCCTAATTCCGCAGAACCAGTTGAAAACTACTGTCAGATACATTGTGAACTAATGAAAGATACAAATTGGTTATATCATAATACCGATAATTGATACAACGTGAGTATCATACTACATTTTAATTGATACATCCTGTAATTGACATCATATTTAAACGATTTTATTCCATGTAATTGCTTGTAAGGTCGATGTAGTGTTTAAGTAATTATGTTATTAATGCCAGTAATTGTTAGTCAAATATTTTTAGATAAGTAATCTCATCAGATGAAGATATTAGTTGATTAGTATATCGTTGATGTGCGATTTGTATTATCAATCTCAATTTCAATTTATGTTTTTAACATATTGTGGACATTACAAATTATAAGTTTAAGACGTTCACAACATGACATGAAACATTATTATAAAGAAAAAAAGTAATAAAAGCGACGAAAATATAAAAAGAAACATAAAACACACAAAAGCTGTGAAAATACAATTATACATCTATAGAAGTTCAAAGAAGTACACCGAGTTTGCTAATTAGACTCTATTTTAATAATTTATAAAATACCGTCCACCTAAACTCACCTCACGCAAGTTTAATATAACAACACCCGAAGCAATTTAGTTTAAAGAGTTTAAAGGAAGGTTAAGGTAAAGAGACGTGTAAAGGAAGCAGTTTAAATATAAAATGTGTTTATGTGAAGTTGATTCCGCTGTTCTATTACAACAACAAAAAATCTTCGTTATATTTGAAAAAGATTTGTTAGTAAATCGAGATACAAATATAACAGTTGCTGTATGATTTATATTTTATACAGGACTATAAATTCAATTTATCTTATTTTTTCTCACCATTTTAAATGTGCTACTTTAAAACTCAGTGTCTGACTTTGACTCGGTAATAACCTCATGGTATTTTTATTAACATCGACATTAATATGATTGACCTTGTGCCCTATGAAATTTAATTCCAATAAAGCTTGATTACTCAATGTACCTACCATATTAATATTGCTCATTGAAATCAATAGGCTGAAATTTGATAGCTTGTAAATTATCGTGTTTAC
This sequence comes from Rhyacophila brunnea, assembly GCF_057557595.1. Taxonomy (NCBI): domain Eukaryota; kingdom Metazoa; phylum Arthropoda; class Insecta; order Trichoptera; family Rhyacophilidae; genus Rhyacophila; species Rhyacophila brunnea. The sequence goes on along the minus strand of NW_028232816.1, from coordinate 6,487,404 downwards.
AGTTCCTATAAACGATACAGGTCTAGAGAGAAATACCGTTACTAAATCGAGCGGGACTAGAACACACTCTTTACGGTACAAGATGTTTTGGATCTTTTCATAGTATGTATCAGCGTCATAGTATTTACCAGCGTTGCCAATTTAGCGTTTTTCGTTAGCAATTTAGATCTATCTTCCAAAAAACGCATCTGGCTTGTGGCGTTTTTACTAGCGTTTTTTGATGCCTCCAACAGGTTAAATTGTGTTGAAAAATGCTAGATATTTAATTTATCTATTTTCAAACTTATGATATTCAGAAATCAGATACTTAATGCAGGTAGGTCGGGACCTATTTTAGAGAGAAATAAAACACAGTGAAACAATTGTATGCATTAGTTAATGAATTCGTATATTATTCCAAATCTCCGCGAATATAAAATAATAATTTAAAATTATTACTCCTACAAGAAAGAAATTCTCGTCTTCAAAAATGAAACGAACCTTGAACGCGATAAAATATAAAGGATTTCAAGTTTTACACATTTATATTTTTATAAAAATCGATGTTTTTTAAATAAATAAATAAAATATTAAAACGATGTATTAGTCAAAAATCTAACTGTTAAAAAATTGAAAACCTAATAAACTAAATTTTAATAATAAATATGACCATAAAATATGATGTAATAATAAGATGTGACCCTGCAACAAATTCACGTTTTATTACTTTTTTTACAATAATTATAAGTTTATCTTTGACTTAAAAAAAATCTTTTCAATGTTTTCAGATACATATTTATTAATTAATACAGTTGAAATTATAAATTATCAAAAAAAAATGCTCAAATTGCAAGCTTCGTATTTTTCCGCTAGGTTCTCTGTTGGCATAAGGGGTTTAGTATCATTAGATTATAAACCAAAACTACTTTTAAAGCTTTAAAGTAATCGTGTAGGGCAAGTCTTTTTTGCATTTCAATTTTATTAATCAGTTATGTTTGTCGACCGAGCTGGTTTACTCGATTGTAGTATTGACATACGTGTTTAAAAGCACTGACTCTATGGTCATACGATTTTAACTGCTGGAAAGTGGGACACGCGATTAAATCATACAGTTATTTTGTATCATTGATTTTTAAAATAATAATAGGTGGATAAATTAAATTAAAATTGAATCAGTATCTTTGTTCACGCGACCAATCGCTAGTTTTAATTAAAGTGTAATACATTCATAGGCGTAGTAAAAAATAAACATTATTAAATCTTGTGTATATTAAAGATTTAGTCTAAATATAAGAAAAGTGATGGCAAAAATGATTACTGTGGCAACTAATTTTTACAGAAACTTTTATATAAAAAGTAACACTCACATTGCCAAGAAAAATAGAGGAAGAAATCTATGCCTTCAATGGATCCCATCGCACATGGGTATTGAGGGCAATGAAAGGGCGGATATCTGGCAAAGAAAGCTGGCCATTCAGGGATAAAATATCAGGGCTATAAAGAAAATGGGCCAAAGTATATGGATAGATTTTCACCATAGGGCATCATTAGAAAAGGGGAAATGGGTAAGTCTATTCTACCATCACGAGAGGTGCCATGGAGTCTCCTTTGACGAGGAATGAGCTTAAGTTAATACTGAGGCTAAGAACAGGGCACACAATGGGCAAAAGATTCGATGTCCTCATGGGAAGAAGCGAATCGCAACTCTGCGATATATGTAATGTTTTAGAGGACATTGTACATATAGCACTACAATGTCCTAAATATGAACTTCACAGAGTACAACTGCGAATTGCGGACATCTATGAGAATGTCGACGAATTGAAGGGTTGAATTGGCGGTGGGTAAGACGGAAGAGCTAGGCAAAATTATAAAGTTATTTAACAGAATAGGAGTGAGGACCTGATCGACGGATCCCCTTCTACAAGAGAAGAAACGATATGACAGCGAGTCGCAGTCAAAGCCTCGGTAAAATCACAAAAAAAACACTTACATTAAACTTGAACTTGCTTCAGCTGTTTTGATAGAGAACTCAGAGAATAAAACATAGATACCTAATAATTTCAGTAAGACGACATCGCAATATTTGGAACTATCCTGAAGCCATATTTTAACCAAATAAACAGATTCTATTTAACTTGATTTTAATTACAAAGATAACAGTCATCTGTTTATGGTTGACTGGTCATATTTATTTGATACTACGAAGAAGTCACATGACGTATGTTAAGGCTTAATTACATTGGCAGACGCGCAGTTCCAACCAAATCCAACCAGATCCAATGATCTAAGCCGACCGTGGTGAGCAACGTCTTTACACTATAAGCAATTACACATTTCGGTCCTTGCTTTTGATTGATTTTAAAATAAGCGTAGTATTGCTGTTATTAAAAATATAGGGTTGACCGAAAACTATTTCTTCGTTAGATTGGTGGCTACAAATTTTCCTTTGCAATTTTACGTCAAAACTCAGCTGTCAAACCTAACCTCACAAGCGGGCGGTAGCTTCTGATATTTTCGTACGTTCTCGACGGAAATATGACTGGTTCCAATTTGCTCACCATCCCAGAAAACCATAGATTATAGATTTTGACAATTGTGGCAGACGATTGGGCCAGACGCAATCTGCCAATGTACTTTTAGGCATAAGCATCCCAGATTCAATATTTGTCCTAGTATTTCTAATACATATATTTCTACGGATTTTACATAAGCTAAGTATTTTCAATAAAGTATGGTAAATTTTTGAATGTTGTTCAGATATTAATATTTGGGGTGAGAAGTAAATGTGGAGATGAGGATTGCTGATGATGAGATGTGATAAGCGGAGTATGAAGACTTGTAGTTGCTAGTGGAGATGGCGAGTTTATTTCCAAATTGATAAGTGTAGTTTACATAGGTACAATAAAGTCAATAATATAAAAAAATAGTGAGATATATAGCTCGAGGCTTGGTGAAACTGAGTGACTGTTACACGATCAAGATAAAAGCGGAGTGAGATATTCATTCAATAGTGATGGCATATTTATTGAACTCTTCACGATTGAATAATGCTGACACACAGTATCCCATGTCTTTTAACATAATAAATATTACTGAAGTAAAGGTTCTTATTTGCAATTGGTAAATAGATTCATGTCTAAACAATCTTATGTTTCGCCGTCAACGTTTCTCACTAGTAAGTACTAACCGCTATGCTGACGGTCTGTGAAAAAATGTATAAGTATAAAAATATTTAAATAATATTTCCGCGATCGATTCGCATGTCACGGATTTTGCTGAGAATGCTTGTTCTCACAGGACTCGTTGATCGCCATATGAATAAGAAATAATTCAAATAAAAATATGCAATATGTTTTTTTGCTCAAAAAAATATTTTTATTATTAATTGTTAATATGATATTAACTATAATATTGTATCCAAGTATTTACAAAACTATCGCCCGTGTACTGATTTGTGCTATGATAATATGGTCCTCATAATATAAGTAGAGAGATTATTATTTATTTGTTTGAGATATTATTCAGAACGTACATGAACCAACAGACTAATATTAGAAATATCAATATCAGGGAATCATTTTCTCAGGCAGAGCTGGTAACGAAACTAAAACGAACCCTGACAACGCATTACTTAATTTAGAACTGGAATCTGAACCCTTGATTTCATCCCCAAACTAGAACCCAAACTCTTTTAAAAATACGGATACGGAAATTGCTCTGTTTAGTTTTAATTTTGTAGTAATTAATAATAATACCTATAATATTTACATTAATTTTATTGATCTTCATCCACTCATTGTACAATTCTATAGTCGACAAAGAAAACAATAGGTATCTATTTCGCTAACTACTTTAGTATAGTATTTATAGAGATATATCTTATTTTTTTAACCTACCCATGTCATAATCAAATCAAATCAAATTTTATTTATTTTACATATAGTGAACCATATATATTATTAATTTAAGACGTTCACAACATGTCAATACTACGAAGAATGGAAGATTTCTCATTTAAATTTAGTCGGAAAAAGTACGTCATCATCATCATCAGGGACAACCCGGTGTGGATCCTGGCCTCCACCTGTCCATATCCAGTGTGGCCGCTTTCCAATTTGGTACCCCCAGAATACGGCAGTCACTGGCATCTCCATCCAACCAGCGAATCTTTGGCCTCTCTGTTCTTCTACGTCCTATTGGATTGCTGGGCATCACTCTCTTTGCCGGTTCATTGTCATTCATACGGTTCACATGACCTAGCCATCGCAGTCTCCCAATCTTGATTGATTGAACTGCGCTGCAATCTTCGTACAGCCCGTAGAGCTCAGCATTATATCTTCTCCTCCAAAAAATACGTGGCCAGATATAATTATTAATATCATCTGGTATTTAAACTATAGTATGTAAGTATACCTAAGAGGAAGTCAGTTAGATAAAGCCACAGATAGTATCCATACAAACTCAAGCAAAAGAGTCTCAAAAAATTTTTTTGAACTCGCTCCACCACAACGTCGTATTTCAAATAACTGATGTGAGATCCAAACAATTGACCCACTCTCAAACCGGCTTCTAACTAAGGAGTTATAAAGGATTTTAAATACCGTAACATCCGAAAGGACCTGGGAAGTATGCGAGACGAAGCCCAACATTTGTAGTAGTTTTTTTTATAAATGACAGCCATATGGCCACTAAATTAATGATAGCTTACTATCAAACGTAATCCCAAGATCCATTACAGATGGTATTCGCGAAATAACTCTGCCATGCACCGACTATTGAAAAAATAATATTAAATAATTATTAGTAACCGTTTTTTATGGATGTGATCGTAGCTATAGTTTATAGTTTTTAACGAATTTTCTTAGAAATTAGCAAATTTATTAATTAAAATTTAAAAAAATCCATAATATATTATGATTAATATAAAAAAATATAAAATTATTAATGTGAGATGAGACATATAAATAAAACAAAATTCAATAACAGCTTCAATTTAAATTATATAGAAAATCATAATTAGTACATGAAAACACACAGAAATGAGTTATCACATTAAATTATATGATAATATACTCTGTCTCACGCATGTGATATACTAATATATCGATGTCTAAAACTATTTTCTTGAATACAGCTATTTCTCTCCCAATTTACATGAACAATGGTTTGTTAGTTCTGAATTTTGGGAGAAGAAATAAATGTTTCTTCCGATTTCTTAGATAGTTATCGAATAATGACGATATTATATTACAACGTTTTTCTTAGCTCGTATTCTTATTTGTCCGGTGGTTCTTTAGCCGGTACAAATCTTGCAATCGATTTTTAACTAACTTCCCGACTAGCTAGACATTTGAAACTTTTAGAATATATCAGATAGAACACGGTGCCAATGCATTTTTTTAATACTTTTAGCCATCTATAAGTAGAATTGAATTCATTTTCAGTTAATTCGGTTTTGTATGAAAAGTTATTTCGACACCAATATTGGTTGTTAGGGCTCTGGGGTCCTAGCAACTAAATTATTAAATAATATATACGTGCGTTACTATGTAAATCAATATGACATGTCAAGTACAATTTTTTTTTATCGTTTAAGCTAGTCAAGTCAAGTTTATATGGTTCAACAGAAAATTTAAAAATGTTGTACATAAAAAGTTCTTTTTATCTTGTAATTATTTATATTAAGTATAGTTTATTCATATTAATTAAAATAAATTATTTATTTATATTTATATAATTTATAACCAGACATGTTGCTTTTTTTAAATTACCGGAACTGAAACATGTAACCGAACCCCAGAACTGAACCAAACCTTTAAACTTATTAGGGTGCCAAACTGCTCTGATCTCAAGACATGTTTCACTATTATTCTGAAATCACAAACCTCACTCAATATGACACTGAGACATTCTTTTGTTGGACACGTGTTCGCAAACGGTTACACAGTAATATAATAATATGTAATAGCACGTGTCTTTTCTCAGCCAACCGAACTGATTGACATAAAAGTGTCCAAATCTCCAAACATGTTATAAGGTCAAATCTATTTTTGATCGAACGAAATAATATTATAATCAGTGGCGTTCGTAACTAAGGGCTGTTTGATCGATGAAAGTTTTCTTCGACTGGTTATCCAGGGATATCTCGTGAAGGGCAAACCATATCTCAGTTCTACGAATGAACTGATTTAATGTTTTTAATTGGAAGGTTACGTTGTTTATCGAATCATAAAATTCATTTCTATATTAAGAAATTCTTCAAATGAATACCTTGCATTTAATCACAAAGAGTGGAGGTAGGCTGTTAAGATTCGACATAAATAGTGGATACTAAAATTTGTCAGTCATATTTATTTGTTTTAAATTAACTAAGAATACAATAATTTTCAAATGGCGATGGTTATTTTTTTATATTTAATTAAACCCTGATTCAACCATGATAGTGTTTTTGTATGCTATGGGTAGAGTTGGGTATTTTCCAAGAAAATCTCAATCTCGAGATTCGGAATTTCCCGAAATGATAAAATTTTGAATTCTCGAGATTCGGGATTTCCAGAAAAGAATTCTCGGGATTTCCCGAAATGTTAAAAATTTCAATTCTCGAGATTTAGCATGGAAAATCTAAAAAAATTCTCGAGAATTCCCGTCGGGAAATTCCCGAAACCCAACTCTAGCTATGGGCGATCCGACAAAAATAGTGCTCACTTTTCCAGTCATACTTATCTTTTTTTGTTGAATTAAAAATACGTATTATAGATGGTGGCGGTTAGTGTTTTTTAAAATACATTAATCTATGCCTAACCAAATCGTAATTTATAAAACATATTCTTCTATCTATAAAATATCTAAAATTATGTGCGGCTTAATGGCACAATTTTAGATATTTAATAGATAAATGAATATGTTTAGACTATTATTTACTATGGCTTGGTTAGGCAGGGTTTAATTGAATTTTAAAAATTAACAATTATTAACACTATCGCACAAGTTCAATGAAAACGTATACGTTTGACTGACAAAGTTTAGTGTGCACTATTCATATTGGATCTTAACATCCTACCTCCACCATTTGCCACTGTTGACTATACTTATTTTAACAAAACAATACCTAATTAATCAATGTTTCGTATATTAAAGTATCCAGCATAAACCAAAGATTAACGCATGTACCGCGGAATATTCAATATTTTATTATATTGTAAGACATTTGACATAAATTTGTTATGGTAAAGGTACTTTAACTATCTCACAAAACTACAATTACATGGTATTGCTTAAGACTTTCACGATTGGTTGTTTTAATATTTGGTTTATGAGCTGTCACCGAGACTTGACTTGAGATAATCCTCGGTTTCGGGGCACCCGAGCTATTCCCACATCCCCTTCATCTGAATAAATCATCTGTGCTATAGGATTGTATGCTTCTACGTGGTGATGTTAATTTTTCCGGGTTCTTGAGGAGGACCTGGAGAGGCTGTATGCCTCCAAGGTCAAGTGTTGTTGGTTTTGGCTGCTTCTACGTGGTGATGTTATGCGGTCCTTCTTGAGGAGGGCCCGAGGCTGCTCGCCTCCAAGGTCAATGTTGTTGTTTCAATTGAAGTTAGTTTAATTTAGTCTCGGCACTTGCGATCTCGACAATCCATTCGGACCTCGATCTCAACAATCCATTCGGCCACCGCTACGCTCGTTTCTTTCTTCTTTGCATCGCGTCCTCTTCTGTATTGGTCGTCCATCTTCTCTCTTCGTTCTTCTTAATTTCCTGGTTGCAGAGTGTGGATCCGGATCAGCGTCTATTTCTGGATCCGAATCTGGATTGGTAGGTATGTCGTTTATTTCCATGGTCAGTTATGGTATGGGCGGAGATCATGAACTTCGTTGTTGTATCGGGTTATCGTCTATTTGTCCTGGCGCTTCTTCTTGGTTTTCTTTTTCGTGTCGGAGTGCTCGGTTTGGTGTTGGTCTAGATGTTGATTTGAGATGCAATGGTTGTAAGTTGCAGGAGATTGTGATCGGTTATGCATTTGTTTGTAATATCGAATGTGTCCTGGAGGAGTTGTTTTGTGAGGGCTTCTTCTTGTGATGGATCGTGTTTTATTGCGAGTTCGTGTTTTTTCTGTAGTTCCGCTATGACGTTGCGGCATTCCTCCATGTCTTCTTCTGCCTCTTTGGTATATTGGGTTGTTTCAGTAGGCGACGTGATAGGGGAGCCCGCTGGAGTGAACAGGGCCTCTCCTTCGTCGCTGCTTGTGTCTTCATCGTGTTGTTGAGTGGGCGAGGGTGGCGGCATGGCCGTTGGCTCGTCTGTGATGTTGTTAGAGTCGTCGGTGATTGAAGGCTGAGGTGATATGGGCGTGGGGCTGTCCGGTGGTAGTATGTCTGTCTGTGCTTCGTCGTGTTGTTGAGTGAGCGAGGGTGGCACATCCGTGAGTTCGTCTGTGCTGGGTTTATTGATTGAGTCTTCTGTGGTTGAGAGCTGAATTGGTGTGGGCACGGGGCTGTCCGGTGGAAGTATATCTGTCTGTGTTTTGTTGTTGGCTGTATGTGGGGATGCAGCTGGCGCCGGGGTGTTGGCGGCCTGTGTTTCCTTAGGTTCTCTGGTTTTGTGTGAGCTGGTCGGTGAGAGATTGTTCCTTCTAGGCAGTTCCACTTTAATCCTGCGGTAGAGTGCGTGATCCGAGAAAGCTGCTTTGGGCCTTATACCCTTTTCAACACACTTAGAGCAGCGTTCACATTCATATACTTAAAAAAACGCTTTGAAAATGAGAACTCTTTAAGATGAATCTCTGCAATGGGGTCCATACGGCTTGTTACTAATGAGAAAAAACGCACACATACTAGATGTTGCTGGGCGATCTCCAAACCTGACATAAAATATGAACAATTATTACATACTTAAAATAGGACCTCAAAATTAGTCGGTATCTCAAACCACCACTTTTATTTTCTAAACTCTTTGTTTAATCACCAAGGTGTATGGTTATTACATCAGTCCCGTGCAGCCTCTTTTCGGGACACGGAAGTGTGGCACTAAAATCATTTATTCCGATACATTTATAGCGTCGTGGAAGGCAACTGTGTACTAACAGATCGCGGCTGCATATACTGCTCTGCTTAGTAAAAAGACAGAGCTTTTGGTTTAAGTGAGAGAGATAGAAGAGAACCCATCTTTTAAACCACATTTTCTCTTAAATTATGTAATACTATTGGATTGTTTTGACATAATCTCTAAATAGATACTATTTTTTAGCTCAAATCAAGATTATGATGAGTATATCAATTCACTTTGCATCGTTATGGATACATGCCGGTAACTCCTTTGGTTGAGAGAAACTAATAATCATTAAAAAAAAAAAAAGTATCGATCTAAATATTACACCACTGAACATTAAAGGGTTAAAAATATATATTATTTAAACTTTAAATCACTCAAAGGTGAACTTCAAGTTGGCAATTTAAAAAATATCTCCGTGCCATTCGGCAATTTATTTTATAATTTATTAAGACTAAAACCGGAACATTTGATGATATCCAAAGATACTCTGGCTTTGCTGAATTAAAAATTTAAATAATTATACCATTATTTTGGACATCTTTCAAAATTACGGAAAATCACGGTGTTTTTCTATGTGCTCTAAAGAATTACTGGCGATATTATATTTCTTGTCATTTTCTTTTTTCCTTGCTATCTGCGTGGCCTTCAGAATTATTTCAAGATTAAATAATTTGCATCAGAATTACAATATAACTACTACAAAATTTAACTCGATTAAATATGTTGGTTTATTTATGACGTTCATTGGTGAAGAGATACGGGGAATGTATAAACGTAGAACTATGTTTGTAAGCGAAGGCGATTATCAAAATAAATGTTTTGTTTTGTTAATTGAATGAATCAGTGATTTACTTACAACGTTAAATTCAGGTTCAAATTTATGTGCATAAAATGGCCGCCGGAACGCAGTAATTGATGCCTATTTTTTGCACCGATCTTAAAGATTTGTTCTAGTTTAATTCTGATATTTAACGTCAGAGATTTTTTTGTTTACACAGTGGTATGTTTGTTCCGCTATCATTATTTCTTTAAAAACATTTATAATGTAACAATTTTTCTGGACACCTTTACCGATCGGTTAACGACCTTACTTATCAATTATGAAACTGTACATGTACGTCAAAAATATCTAGTCCCCTTCTATATGTGCGATATATTATTATATATTTATAATGAGGGGTGCGTATAAGATTAGAGAATATAAATATATTCATAGGGTCTCTTCAAACTTCCTTTTAGTTCAATAAGATTAGATGGCGTCAAATAAAGATGATTAAAACACGTTCTGTGGAATCTGTAAACTTATATAATATGTGAATAACTACAATTTAATTCCATGTGGAAAGCCTTTAGACAATTCATATCTTACAGTGTTTTCAGGATAGACTGTGTTGCATTTTGACTCATCATCTTCGCTTTTTATTGTCATATCACGTCAACGTTAAAACTATACGCTTTCGATAACCTCGTGAATTTGGTTTATTATTATTGTGAACACCGAACTTTCCCATGATATAAGTATCAACTAAACGCTATTCTAGAGATTGACTGATATAAGCTTGACTGGAACCGGTCAATTATTTACTGATCAAACAATATTAACTACGTGATGTACGAAACCTCAAAAATAGCTGAATTTGTAGTAAGACATTGCTAATTGGATGGTTAAATCAATACGTGAAGCTTTCATGAAGAATTATTTTAAAAAGTGAAACATTGAACAAGTAGAGCATTATTCATTTCTGACACCAACACTGCAGTAATTGGGGGATGAAAAGAATTGCTCGTCTCCTAGGGTGAATTAAAAAAGCGGTTCTTCTGGATATATAACATCATTTTCATCAACACACTATTTTTTTTAATTCATAATTTGAAAACATCTCATGCATATACACACTAGTAAAAATAATTTTGTAGAAAAAAATACGACACCCGACGGGACTTGAACTACTAGTTAAAATCGTCGTAATTCAATAAGATGCCCGTAGTTTAATTAGAAAAGCATACCTACTAACGCAAATCCAGCAGATACAGGTTTGAGTCCCGTCGGGTGTCACATTTATTTTTCTTCAACAAAATGATTTTTTCTAGTGTGTATGCATGAGATGTTTTCATATTACGTATATAATATAGTACTTCACAACACACGTGACATAAGTAGGTACTATATTATATTCCACAAATAATTGAAAGTTCTTCTTCGTCGTACACTCATGGCTGAGGATCGTGAGCACATTTGAATTTCGTCATCATTTGGGCGACTAAGACTTTCCATCCTTCTCGATCTTCGCTTCTCTCAGGGTAGAATCCCCCAGTCAGCTCTCTCACTTGGTCGCTCTAGCGCGCAGACGCTCTTTCTCTGCTACGCCTTCCCTGGAGACCACCCAAAACCACCAGTTTCCCCAGGTTGTACGGTCCGCGCCTGACAATAAATATGTCCAAAAAAACTGCAGAATTCATCTCAGACATATTGTTGAGAGCCGTTCCTTTATCTGTAGTCTCTGGATGATTGACTGGTTCGTCCTGTGCTCCATCCAAGAAAAACAAAGCATTCGGTGCCAATACCACATCTCAAAGGCATCAATTGCCTTCCATTCAGTCGAATCATGGAACCTGTAGGCAAGAGAATGGAATTGACAGATAATACTATTAATACATTCACTGCTGAGCTGATAATTAATTTTATAATTAGCACATTTAAATAACACGTTAATTACATCGATTGTCCAGGTAACTGAAACGCGCCAGTCGCGGGCTCAGCACCCAATGAGCATAATAAATAAATTACATGTAAATCCTAGGAAAAATCTCGTATTTATTACTAGTTATAAGTATTAATGAATCTAAAACTGTATTGAAATTAAATTTTGTTTGCAGTTTTTAAAATGCTAAATGAAACTTTCGGTACTGTTCGGTTATCGGGAATACAGTGGAAAACACATTTTGAAAATACCCGATATACTGGATTATTTGTTAGTTTAGGTTAAGTCAGGTTTGGTTTGGTTAGGTTAACCTAACAAATAATCCAGTTTATCGGCTATTTTCAAAATGTGTTTTCCGCTGTATTCCTGATAACCGGACAGTACCAAACTTTCTTATTTGCTTAGGCTTTATCTGCTTAAGAAGGTTTTCTACAAATGTTTATTCTGGGCTTACTAGACATATACCCTTATTGTGTAATCGAGTATTTATAAATACCCTTGCGAAAGCTTCCCGCGTAATCTTTTCGGCGCCATTTTAAACGTGTAATGGCTAAATCGATAGTTCTGATGTTTCAAACAGTTTCACAAAATCTCAATTTCCTCGCGCTGAAATTAAAACGCGTACGCCAGTGGAATTTCAAAAAAAAAACTGGAGCACGGGTGGCTCGTAAATAATATTGCAAAAATTCTCGTGTCACGGACAACAGGTCGTATTAAAATTTTGAAAGGATATGTTTACTCCAAGTCCAAATATTGATCGATGTTAATTTTATTTTTGGTTCAAACCTTGCTTCATGATAAGTTAATTAAATTGATATTATCGACTGGCTGCCGGCCTTAGAATGGAAAGGTTACAACTGACGCCATTGGAAAAGTAATTCTTTTGCATAATAAGAATTAAAAGCTATCGATTGAATTAATAGAAGCTTCGTCGATTCAACATTATCTGATAATAATAATATTATCTTGGTGTATAAAGCTTACTCGACTAATCAATGAAAGTAATATCTTTATTGAGACTCAAGTTAATATCCAATATTATATTATATGTGGTCTTTTAACATGTTTTTTTTAATATTAATAACCATGCCCTTGCTTTTTCGTACAAGGTGGTTGGGTGGGCTAGTTGCATTGATATTGGGCTAATTAGGTTCCTCCATTTATATCTTTAATTTGCTTTATGGCCAGGATTAAATATTTTGTTATATTGTTATATTGCTTAGTACTTCGTGAGGCTTTTGGAGGTCAATTTCATGATTATGCTATCTACATCGAGTCCTGAGAGTCCATCGCTCCCTTTCTAGTATAGGGCAGTCGTTGATGACTTGCCACACAGTTTGAGATGTGTTGCCGTCACATGGAAAACAGTCATCATCCCTCAATTTAAATCTTTTTAAGCTCGCACCGCTCCGTGGCTTGTCAATATCTGTGTGATTTCGTGTGATATTTTTAAGTTCCTGGCAAGAGTGATGGAAAAGTTTATGTTTGGAATAAATTTCTGCGTTATTGATCCTGTGGCGGATGTTGTGTATATGTGGTTCCATAGCTCTATTGTGTCTTCATTTAGTTTTTGTTTTGCGTAACTTAGAGGGAAGCGTGTGTAGGTTAAAGGTCCTTTTATCTGTTGTTGCTTGCTTAACGTATCAATATCTTCTTATCCTTGTGCCTTCCTATATCTGAGGTCACCCACCATCAGAGCAATCTTTATTTTCTTATCTGCTACCCGAAAATATCTGTATGTTACTTTGTATAAATACGAAGTTTGCATGTTGTCTTTCTAACGTGCATTTTGTCGAGTGCAAAGGCCCAAAAGTATTCCTGTTGTAAAACTATCTAAATACAACCTCTACTTTGTGAATGCACATAATATACGTATAGGTATCGGACTGGAACGTAGTTCCGTTTCGTAAAAACATCGAGACTATCGCCCCATTTCGCAGAAAAAGTTAATTTGCATTCCGGTTCGTGAATTATTAAGAAAATATTAAATTTATTTACATTGTATATTTTTTCTGCAAGTTGAATACGAAACGCACAGTATGTAGGTATATAAAACATTTTAATATTTTCGAAAAACTATCGAGCGTTCCAGTTTGGAAATTTTTCCATTTCGAGCACTGACAAATCGTACCAATTATGGAGATTATTAAGACACGAACTACGGAGGCTTCGTCTGCTACTTTTTCCGTTGGGAAAAGTTGGGAAATGCTGCACTTTTTTCCTGTCATAATGTTCTCGACACTGCTGGGCCCATCGGGCCGTCCAATCTAGTCGCCATAAAGGCCAATTATATTGCATTTAAAAAATTGCAGCATCTTATTGAGGACGTGAAGATCTCTTCACATGATGTTTTTTTCCGTATTGTTTTAGCTTTGTTTTTTATATATATCATTAAATTTATTTATTTAGTCTCCGTGCCTTTCTCACCATGGCACTTTATATTAAATTACGTCTTTCAGTGAACTCAGTCAAATCTCACTTGAGAGCGTGGTGACCTCAGTCTTGGGCATCTACTCCTGAGACATTCCCAGGCGTAAAAAAGCTGCTAATGCTTCACACCAAACGTAGGGTCTCGTGATATGCTCAATTAAGACCGAGTGTGGTGCGGGGCGGGTTGGTTTGGAGGGGTCTACGTTTGTGTTGGTTCTCTAGTTTTCTATTTTTATACTATGTAGGACTTCTTAGTCCTTCCACATTTATTTGTTATCCTCTCCGTCCAAGGAATTTTGAGGGTCCATCTACAAAGCCACTTCTCGAAGGCTTCAACTCTTCATGATTTTGTTCAGCATAGCGTCTATACCTCCATATCATAGAAATGGATTGAGATGACGTCATAACGGCAAACCATACGCAGTCTCAAAAATATAAGATATGGGTGGTATTGAGTTGAAATATGTTTATTCTCCTATTATAACGTGATTCTCCTATATTCCCAGCTAAATATTTAAATATTGACGCGTGAATTATTTTCGACAAGTTAAATATAATTCTAAGTCCAATAATATAAACGAAAGACGCGGTCTTCATTATAATTCTAATTGGGGCTGTGAACCACGTTCTTTATACTTAGTTTCTGATGTAAATATATTATTCTATTTATATACATAGTTTTTATGTTAATTAATATAATTTATATATATTAACTTGATTAAAATACATTTATTCTTTGTGCTTTCCCCACGTTGCAAACAATGTCTCCATACTCTTACGAACATTCACTATACCGAAAGCGTCCTTAAGGGGTGACATGCTCAGCGTAGGTCAAAATGGAACTTTTATTGCATTTTCAAACCATGATCCTGGACATTCCTTAAACGTTTTAGATAATCTATTTATATAATTTTAAAGCCTTGTTATCCTTTATATTTATTTTAAACATTTGATGACTGCATAAAGTATTTTTATAACATAAAATAGTGTTCTTTTAAAACTCTCGCTCTAATGTTTTAGAATATAGTCATATTTCAGTACATGAATGTGCAGCGGTGTTAAGATTTACTATATTTATTATTTTTTAAACGCATTTATAAAACTATAAGTATAATTTATAACGAGATAATTTTTGTAAAATATTTACGATAAGAATTATATTGATAATCTCTGTGATCCCAAATTTGACAAGAATTAGGCATTTTATTATTCAAAAAATGGGCAAGATTAACACAATTGAAGATAATTCTAAAGATATTAATTATAATCTATGTTTTTGACCATTCAAGTGTTATAAACATTTTACGAATAATGATTGCTTTCTAATAATTATTGACCTAAGTATAAGGTAGTGTTTTTTTTAAATACGCCATTTCTTTTGTCATTCCCCAGTGGTTAAGCTACAACATACGGCCGTATCCATAAATTGACAAACTAAAATTGAAGTATGGAGTAATATCATGTTAACGTGCGTGTTTGAACATGTACCATTTAAAAAAAAAAAAAATGTCGGCTAGGTACATGTTCAAATACGCGCGTTAACATGATCTTACTCCCTACTTCAATTTTAGTTTGTCAATTTATGGCTACGGCCGTATGTTGTAGCTTAACCACTGGGGAAAGACAAAAGAAATGGCGTATTTCAAAAAACAATACCTTATTCTTAGGTCAATAATTATTATACAGCAATCATTATTCGTAGAATGTTTATCACTCTTGAGTGGTCAAAGACATAGCTTATAATTAGTATATTTAAAATTATCTTCAAATGTGTTAATCTTGCCCATTTTTTGAATAATAAAATGCCTAATTCTTGTCAAATTTGGGATCACAGAGATTATCAATATAATTCTTATCGTAAATATTTTACAAAAATTATCGCGTCATAATTATACTAATGGTTTTGTAAATGCGTTTAAAAATTAATAAATATAGTAAATCGTAAAACCGCTGCACATTCATGTACTGAAATATGACTATATTCTAAAACATTAGAGCGAGAGGTTTAAAAGAACACTATTTTATGTAATAAAAATACTTTTTCCAGTCATCAAATGTTTAAAATAAATATAAAGGATAATAAGGCTTCAAAATTATATCTACTATACTATCTACAACGTTTAAGGTATGTCCAGGATCATGCTTTGAAAATAGAAAAAAAACTCAATTTTGACCCACGCTGAGCACGTCCGCCCTTAAAGAGCCTTCCAAGAAGACGTATCTCCTATACTCTCGTTTCTCATTTGACTAATTCTTATCATTAAGGCGCAAATCCAGCGAATACAGGTTCAAGTCCCGTCAGGTGTCGTATTTTTTTCTATAAGATAATGTTTTCTAGTGTATTAATGTATGAGATGTTTTCAAATTATTTATATTCAATATATAGAATGTTACATTCTCAAATCTTGTGTATTATTCGTTGAATAAAAAAAGTAGTTTATTGAAATATACTGTTTGTATGAAGCGTCATCATACGCTATAACATGCGACGCCCGGACTCGATTCGATGAGAAAGTTGACAGCTAGCCACCGCAACAGCCAGTACCTTACCGTATCTCGTAGCTTCTTCCACAAAGCCTTGCACGTTTCCGAGTCAAGCTAGATGCTCACCTGCAACTCACTGCGACAGGTGGTTATCGTGTGGGCATAGCTTACGTTTACTGAATTTAAATCTTAAAAATACTCAATATACAGAAGAGCACATAATAAAAATGATGCGTATGTAGTCAATGCGGTATAGTTGACTACGGGAAAGGGACATTATAGTTATGCTGCTTTTTAAATGGGTGGTTCACAATAATAGTGGATCAAGTCCAATTTTCGTAAAATTCGTTTTTTTGTTTCAGTGGCTAGAGAAAACAGATTTCTATATTTTGTGTTAATATCACAATCGCAGCTCTAAAATATTCCGCATAAATGGCAATACTAGTATAGATAAGACATAAAATTGAATATGAATCATGACCATTTTGACAGTTCCTTGAGCAGTATAAAGAGGTATTTGCTAATATTAATAAAACCTGAATATACTCCATGTTTCGACTATTTATTTAAATTGATCCATGTACTATCAAAATATGGTATGTACCTAAATAAAGTGAAAACATTCCTGAAAGGAGTTTTAACTTTAGGTCCATATATATCAGGTTCCATTTTGATGGACTTGATCCATAATTGAAGGCGTACAAGGAAAATGGGTCTATATGCCAAACAAAATTGTTCAGGAGAAGAAAAAAAACGTTTTAAACGATCATGCGGACTTTTGGAGTATATCTGTGATAGTAATTATGTTCATGAAAACATTCGTTATCATTGACACAATGGTTTTTATTGTTGCAATAAGTGCGATATTTTAACAGCAGCAAGATAGGTGCTGTTAAAATATCGCACTTATTGCAACAATAAAAACCAGCTTCGTGTAATTGTTACAATAAGTGCTAATATTTTGATACAAACCTACCCTAAGTTTGATAATATTTATCACTTTAGCGGTCGATAAGCATAGAATAGACCCAATGATGTATATAGACCCCTTTTCCGGGGACGCTTGCAATTATTATGAACCACCCAAATACAAATGCTCACTACGAAATAGTTATAGATTATTTTTTCTCGCGGTTCTCACCTACTGTGCGTCTGATTCAATGCGAAGTACCCCGGAAATGGCCGAGCGGCGGCCGTGATTAATGTAAAATGATTTCAAATATATGTTCGCGTCAAGTGTTTGAGGTTAGATGGCGCGGCCGCACAGTGTGGCTTCGCGTGGGTGTTGCCGGTCAGTATCGTGTTTACGATTACACTCTTTTTTACATGCAAGCGTATTGACCGCTTTAGTATTCCTACCTACGCGAAACAGCTTTTCCGAACCGTTGGAAAACGAAAAGCAATTTTCCTTTTCCAGTACATACATTACTTGACGAAACCCTTTTCTATAAACAGATAACTATGCATTTCATGACAGTTGTAAACTTTTGCCATTCTCATAGAACTTAGATACATCAATTATTTTAATAAACTATTTCTTTTATTCAACGAATAAGACACAAGATTTCAGAATGTAACATTCAATATACTGAATATACATTATTTGAAAACATCTCACGCATATACACACTAGTAATTAAGGAATTAATCGATACCTACCTTAATTTAATGTACTAAAACCAATAGCCAATAATTCGATAAGCATTTCATGTACCTAACAACTCCTAGTTAAAATCGTCGTAATTATCTAAGGCGTCCGTAGTTTAATTATTAAAACATACTGGCGCGAATCCAGCAGACACAGGTTCAAATCCCATCGGGTGTCGTATTTTTTTTCTACAAAACGATTTTTTCTAGTGTATGCATGAGATGTTTTCAAATTATGAATATTCAATTATTTTATTATTATTTTAAGTGTCAATTATTATGATGATACGACAGTTTATTAGAAATAACAATCACTTTAGTAGGTCTATTCAATACACAAAGCGGCTATTGGCGCCTATCGACGGTTGTTTATCATATTTATGTATTGAGCCGGTTAATTGTTCTGTCAAAAAGTGCTGTGTTTTAACAGTCCCTCTCTTGGCTGTATTAACTTTTAGAGCGGGATAGACAGTTTTGACTGTGTTTGACCGTGTGTATAGAATAGACCCACATAACGTTTAGTTATAAATTATATTCATCACCATCATCGTAAGTGGCCCAACAATTCTAGGCGGGTCCTAGTCTCCTCAAAGTACTTCCACCATTTCTCCCTATCCTCCAGGTATCTTCATCCGCCACTCTAGCATCTTTGTTGGCACCATCCAACCACCGGGGTATAGGCCTGCCAGCCACCTTCACCCATCCGGTTTTGTATCCAGGATTCCCCACGTCGGTTGAGCACTATCCGTTCTGGCTACATAACCAGACCATCGCCCATACTAAGTTTAACGAATGCAGATATACATTTTTCTTGGAATATGTTATAAAACTTGAGGTTATGCCGAATACACCATTATTCTCCTTCTCGTATGTGTCCATATATCTTACACAGTACCTTCTCCTTGAATTCTTTGAGCGCACACTCATATGCCTTGGTGATAGTCCAACATTTTGACCCGTAGGTCAGTATTGGTAGAATTATCGTCTTGTTTGTTACAATATTTTTACAATGAAAGAGGAAACGAGACTTTATTTATCTGATTCTGTAGACCAAAGTTTTATCTACTTATTTTAAAGCAATGGGGACAAACGTATCTAGACTTTAGATTGGGTTAGTTCATAAGGTGTATTGTATATTGAAAGTATCAATTAAATTTGAGTGTAGCATAAAAATATTTTTTTTTCGACCATGTCCGATCCTCATTGTATTAACAGATTTTGCTTTCTTGCAGACACTTGCTCAACCTATTAGGTCCATACCCTGACACAAACAAAAATTGAAAAACAATATGTGTGCTTACCAGACCCAGGATTCAAACCTGGGACCAACGGCGTTATAGTCCAACGCTTAAACCGCGCGGCCACCGTGGGCGTTTAAATAATATTATGGAATAAATAATAGTACAGACCTACAAACTTACCTGAAGAATTGATGGGGGAGCCACATTCGAAAACTACCCAATCAAGACTCGCAACTGGTCATAATCTGACATTCAAATGTCGTTTTCAATATGGCGTCCATATGGTAGTTGAAGATCCATTTTTGACCGTTCTTTAGATAAGTTTGTAGGACTGTACCTTTCAAAACTTTTAACTGAACATTATAAAGTGTTTGTTGTTTCTAATGTAAATCTAATTTGATTAAAATAATATCACAATTGAGATAGTAATGACTCCCGCAATTGAGACATAAGTCTGGGTATTAGTACTGATATATGGCAGGGGCGAAGACTCCATACTAGGCGATTATTTAAAGCCTATCTTCTTAAGAAAAATAGTTTTTAATTTCATATTGACGTTTTTATATAATCACAAATAATAATATATTAAATATGCCCCAAAGACATTTATCGTATAATTTTCATAATTTTACGATCTTTTCCCATATTTCAATAAGCACCATCTATGGCATCTCTTGAAAGCTTAAAAAAATAAAATACGTCGCGTTTCGCTTCACATATTGTATAGGATCATTTTTGCGTTAATCGACGGGTTTTTCAATATGAAGATTTTTTCTCATAATTTCAAAATGTCTGGCGTCCCGCATACAAATCTACAGGCTGTTTCGTTAGCGCTTACGTCGCTAGAGCACATTTATTCAAAATAATTAATAAGAAGATAATTTAAAAAAATAATTTCTATGGGATTCAATCACATAAATATGTATTGATTGTTGTTAAAAATATAACATAATTTATCTCGTGATTTTTATTTATCTATTAGTTATAAACTAAGTATAACAAACCAATTAAGCTTTTGAAATTTCATCGATTTAGCGTACCTATTCATCAGTAATATTGGGTTATATTCTTATTTCCCGTAAATATACCTGACAAGCATGGTTACTCCCACAGCCTACCTCTTTCAAAAAGTCACCCTTCGCCACTGATATATGGAGTCAAAACCTAGACATTAAAGATAGCTGTCTATCTGAGAAGAGCTGTGACTGTATTGGTGTATGATGATAATTTTCTTAGGTGATAACACTGATAACATTGCTAATAAGGTGGTTTTAAGATCAGCCAATAATCCAAGAGAAGTTATAATATAATATCGGCCATATTTTATACAACGACTAATATGATTTACTCCAGCTAACCATTGTCTTATTTCAACAATAAATGTTTACAACTTTTCGTTCAAATTAGTTTTTTTGTGGTTTAATATATCTATATCATCATCATCATCAGCCGGGGTCAATCCACTGCTGGATGAAGGCCTCCCCAAGCTTTCTCCAACTCTCTCGGTCCTGTGTCGTTCGCTGCCACGTATTTCCGCCGAACTTTACCAGTTCGTCAATCCAGCGGCTTTTAGGGCGACCCTGTGGCCGTTTCGTACCCCTTGGGTACCATTGGATGACGGCATTTGTCCAGCGGCCGTCCTTTCGGCGAGCAATGTGCCCCGTCTATCTCCATTTCAGCTGTTTGGCAACGTCTATTACATCGCGTACTCTTGTCTGCTTCCTAACCCATTCGTTTCTCTTACGGTCCTTTCGCGTGATGCCCAACATGCACCTCTCCATGCCTCGCTGTGTGACTCTTAGCCTTTGGACATCTCTCGTGTTGAGGGTCTACGTCTCGCAGCCATACGTGAGCATGGGTAGCATACATTGGTTGAACACCCTACGCTTAAGACTAATATATCTATGGTTTATTTATAATATTCGAACACTAATAATTATAAACAAATTTCATTATCATATCTTGCAATCGTAATAATGGATTATTTCAAGACAATACCTCAGTTACAGAATTTTAAAAATAGTTATGCAGAATTGATAAAATTGAATATTGAACTTTTAGCTTGATTTACTCAACTACAATTATAATTCGTTTAGATGATGTAATACAGACGGATTAAATGGTTGATTCTCACTGGAATACTCAGTGTTATTAAAATTATTAGGGGTTGGTTTTGCGTGTGTGCTTCGTACGTTGATTTTGAATTAATGTTGTTGATTTGATTTACCAAATAACTTCTCTTTCCAGGGGTTGATAAACTTTGTTAATAGAGGGAATTAAGTAATAAAAAAAATGAATAATTATTAAACCAAACGATTATTTTTTATATCACAATTTCCCACATTCTTCAATTTAGGTTTTGCATGTTAAGCCTAACCATGCTATTAATGACATTCTCAGTGTTTAGGAAGTTAATTATAAAATATATTTATTATTTTTTTACCTACAACATAACATATTTTGGTTGATCGGCAAAATAAGTGACAGATTGAAAATCAATTCCCAATATAAGGCATATAGTTTAAACATTTTTTTCTTTAATAGTGTCAACTATCAATTCTTTGTGAAATGACATTGTATTAATTTACATCAAACAAAATAATATGAAGTACATACTTATTCCTTATTCCACATATGTAAATAATAATTGGGACCGTTTTCGTTGGCTTAAGTCGAGTATTGTCAACTGATAACATAATATACAAGATTTCTTTTGTTTAGAATAATATGGACAATAATTATTTAATAAAATTTAAAACATTTTCTTTTTAAAAATAAACCGATTAAATTAAATTTTCTTTTCAGAAAAAATCATTGTAAATGTCTTTAATGTACATAAGCTACCTATATACAATGTATGTTAATATTTCGATATTGCGAGTTATGAGAAATTTAAATCATTAGATTAGAATGTAATTAATAGTCATTAAAAAAAGTACCTTTTTAGCTTGTTTGTTTTTTTTTAATATTTAGGTTCCGTCTATTAGAGAAGATTTTCTTCATTGTCTTGTCACAATAAATGAATACATAAATGGGGATAAACAACTGAATCCGTGTCAGCATATTGATCGGCGGTATTAAATACATTACCGCAATTACAAATTCTTTAACATCCATTTTCTGTAGTTGTCCAATTATAGCAAACTCAGTAAATAGCTTACTGCAATTATTATTTCCGCGAAATCCATTTTTCCACATAGTCAGCTATATCCGATGACACAAATTCCATATAGTAACTGACTCAATTATAATAATTATTTCCTAAATATTCTTTTCAAGATATTATTTTGCTTGTAAGTACGTCAATAAACACCGAATCATGATTCATTGGACATGTTACTCGAATATATGTTCCCGGTCTGTTTTTATCTCAGTCTCTGTATCGCTCCGTACAACATCTCATTCTACCGAAATTCGGACCTCGGAACAGTATCATAAGTATTGTAACATAACTACTGTAACATACTCTTGTACCGACTGTTTACGCTGCAAATAAAACTCGCTCCTCCATTCATCGGAGCAACCACCAAATCTCGACCTCTTCATTCACAACATCATGACTCCCACAGGGATGACCACATACACATAATTATCGCATTGATCATTTTTTGAGGCTCTGTCACCTTAGTTACTTTCCGCAGCCATATCCCATATTAGAGGCCTTGCCTCCCCATCTCGTACTCCGCCAGAACCTCTAACCTTTTTTTATTAAGGGTACGGTCGATAATTATTATTAATCCTATATTATACCAGGTCGCCCCCAAATTTTATTTAAATATATTATCAAAATTATTAATATTATTATTAAAATGTATATAGTAGCACATGTGTATTTCAAGTCTCTAAATACGGGAAATGGATCAAAAAGGCTTCTTGAGCAGTACAAAAAAACGTGACAGAAAACCCTATCTTTTTTATATTATAGAGTAGATTAAGTTATATTCGCTATATTATAACTATTGCTTAGACGCTGAACTTTTGTATTTATATCGAACAATTCCGAATGAATTAATAATTTAAATGGTAAATGAAGTTACAATTTCTATCAACTTTAGGTACACTTGGCAGTTTCAAAATCGCCCCACAAGTTTCTGACACAACATAATTAATGGAGTTTAATAATACACAATATTGTAGGTCACGGGATACCTTTGTGTGAGCACTTTGTCATCCTTAACTTTCTTCAGTTTAAGTGGGACAAAAGAGGAATACCGTGCCAGTGATGAGTAGTTCAAATTTGTTCTTTTTGATTTGTAGATATCTTAACTTACCACCAAGAATATTTCATACTAGTAATATGATGAAAATATAACTTAACGAAAATACGTCACGTGCACTAAAGTAGTTACGCGTGTGAGCTTTGTCGGGGAGGAAATAGATGATTTTTTTCTATGTATTTACCAAAGTGTTTGCGTGGAAACAGTGGCAAAAGTATGACCCGCTGTATATGCTCAAGTAAAATCGCTGTTTTGTGTTGTACTTAGTCACTAAATAAAACCACATAAAGGTAACAATTTTAATAGCCCTAAAATAACCGTATTCGGAAACTCGTACGTATGCAGTTTGCCGTATCACACTTCAACGTTAAATATTGTATCGGAAATATATGTCTGTATATTAAAGACCGTCCAACCTCTTTGGGTCGTATAGTTCTGACATAAAATTAATGTATTAATAAAACACAGTTCTTGTTGGCTTACACTTTACAGGAAGCCAGCAAGCAACAAATTTTGAAAATAGCCGAAATACTGGATTATTTGTTACGTTAGGTTAGGCTTTCATTCTTGAATAATTCATGAATTTTGGAAAAATCAGCTATGAAAATTGAATTAATGTGGAATCTAATAAAATTGGAGACCGTATAGTATACGGTCATCTCTTTCCGATAAGAAAGCTCACGGCGAACTGTGCCTCGGTGAAATGTTTTACGTACAATTTACATGTAACCTAAAATAACATGACATTTGGTATTAACATTAGATGAGGCTTAATTTTTTGCTGTGCTCAAGGATACGTTATTAAAAACGAAAACCGTACATTACCCACCTTCCATTTGGACAAACCCTATATAAAATCTCATTGGCTGTAAATCACTCTACACTAATCAGGCGATAGAAGAATGGGAGAAGAAAATGTGTATACATCATAATTATGTGAATTTAGCTAATGCTTTATCCTATATGGCAGTGCTCCGCAACCGGTGTGCCGCGAAACGATGCTAGGTGTTCCGCGGAGCATTGCTTCCAAAAAAACACAAATAATTTTGTATGTTATACAATACTTACTTAATAGCCAAATTTGCGTACATGGCTGGTAATAAATACATTTGAGCACTTGCATGAACTTAATAAAACAATACAATGTCAGAATGAATATATATTGACGTGATCTGATAAATTAGAAAGATTTAAGGCAAGGATCTCTACAAATGTACCAAAGGACCTACCAGACCACCGATGAAAACAAGCAAATAATTTTGGATCCGTCTCAAAAACATTTAACTTTGCTTCAAAAGAAATTTCATCATTACTTTCATACAATCAATACGACTGGATTCGAAACCCTTTTGCAACCAATGCCAAAAATTCTATAGAACCGCTTATGGTATTTTCTGGATTTCGGTTAATAAAGAATATCCTCGTATTTCTGACAAGCCTACCAAACTAACTAAGTAAGGCTAAAAACTTGTACGATCATTGAAACAAGATATTTATTGATAATACAAATACATGGGAATACTAATGTACATTTGGTTCTTCGCCGTGTGTTATGTTTATTTAATTATTTATCAAATAAGTAGGTATGTAATGTAATTTTGGTGCCCCGGGGGCACAAGCTCAGGGGGGTGGCGTCAAGCAGATAAGTAAGATAAACACAAATTACAAATTTGCTCTAATTGCAAAAATACGTCGCCTGCGGCGCTGTTTTACTTCACTGACATTAATATTTTAACACATACGATTGTGAGATATAATTTATTATTATTGTGTCAATACTCGACAAATAATTATTGTTCACCGACAACTAACTGTAGGTCAAGTGAATGAATTAATAAATACAAAAAATCACTAAACATAGAATCAATACGATTTATTTTACTTCGAACATCATTTGAAAAACGCTATTTTAAAGTATCAAACTGTCTTTAACCTTGGCGACAGGTAGGGGGGGCGCCAAAAATTCTGGCCTGGGGTCCATGTTTTGGTATATAAATTGTTTTACGTGTAGTGTGCCGCGGAATTTTGGGTAGACCTTTTGTGTGCCGTGGGTGAGAAAAGGTTGCGGAGCACTGCTATATGGTACCTAAATTAATGCTTGCTACACTATTTGATTATAACACGGTCATATTTTATATTGTGTACCTATTATATTTTAGTTACCATAAGCCAATTGCATATATTTTATCGAAAAACTTAACTGACAAAATAATAAAGTCTTATGACATTAAAAAAATAGTTCACATCACACAGTTTTCTTTAGAATGTATTTTGAGTTAATTTTCCACGGTAAATGCATAGTTTTCTGAGGCATTATTTAATATAGGTTTTCCAAGTGTCTTGTAAAATATTGTTTTGGTTCTTAAAATATCTTAATAGTATGAAGTATAATTTGTTTGGTGATACAATTCTTTTATTTATTCAATTAAAATGTATAACTAATAACAACATTTTTAAGTATCTGTCTGTTGTTTCAAAATATTCAATAATACTTATGTACGAAATGTAGTTTATTTTTTAGTTACTCTCTGTTAAAAACCTATCATAAATAACGCACTTGCAATAATTAATCTGTTGGTAAAGTGATAAAATAGCAGTGGTAGAATGGTGAGTGAGGTACTGATTGAGAGTTGGCGCTCTACGTCCAACCGTTATGAATCACGCGGGATTAGTTTCAGCTAATAATGAAAATTAATCACGAGTTGATAGTGTTCCGATAATTGAAGTCCCGTGGGGATAGGCAGGTCATTCGTTGCTTATGAGCGTCAACATAATATAAAGAAACGACTACGATCATTACAACAGTTTTTTTGTAAGCAATTGCAGTTTTTTTTATGATGCGGTCGCTTCGTTAGAAAGTACAGACATCTAAGTTTTAAAACATCACAAGGTGCCATCTATATTTGTCTGCACGTACCTTAAACTACCGTTGTTTGGGATAAGTTTTCGTGACAATACTCTAATCCTCAGTAGATTGTGTGTATGTCATTTTTCAAGATCAAGATTTTTGTTACATTTACTATTTAGTTAAAGATGATAACATAGGGAGGTGTGCATCTAACAATTTCGCATACAATTTGAGACTAAAAATGAAAGCGGGTGGTATTTTAAGTCGCCATATGGGTAGTACTCTGCCCAAGGACGTTGCTGGTTTCGATAATGCATCTAGATCGCATCGAATCAGTTTATTTCTTTATTTTGTATATCAGTCTACTTTTATTTCCGTATTTCATACGAATAAAATCCCGGGCTATCGTCAGCGGTTTAAAAAAAAATATTGCAGCTTCGACTATAATAAAATATTCAAAAATTATCACCCTTTACAATTTATTATACCACGTCTTAGTTCTCAGTTGTTGTTCTCTATTGTTTGAGTTACAACAATTTCAGCTATTAGCACTGCCAACTTTGCTATCTTATTCAAACGGTCTGAAAATGATCCCTTTTAGTTTGGTTTAATTAAGATTTAACCGGGGACACTTCTTGATCGCTTTCTCTGTTGATTACGTCATTCCGGTTTATTTGTTTTAGTTATCAGAATTAATATCAGAAGCATATAGAACCACTATGTTATTGTCATAATATAGTGGTGTGTTAATCTTTAAAGCATTTTGTAGACGCCAAAAAGGATGGATATCTCCGCAATAGAATAAATAAATTTATAGTAATCACACCACTCAGAATTCCAAGTATGACATACCTACTTCAATATTTATTTTTTTGTTAAAATAAAACCAAAGTGGCGTAAGCAATTGTCAGCATTTCCTCAATCATAACCTAGATCAATAATGTATATTATTACTTATTTAATTGCGACAATGTCTCTTGTAAGGTATGAAATGCATTTGTATAAATAGCAAGGACGGTATAACTCGTCACTCATGTCGAGTCCGGTCACTCGAAACAATCAACCGTCAATCCACTGAGTTCAGTCTCGCACTCTTATTAATTAATCTCTCAATAATATCGATTTAATCCGTACATCCGTATCCGCGATTATAATATGACTCTGTCATCTTTATCATTGTATTTATTTATTCTTGCATCAATAAATGAACTCTCTCCTCAAAACTTCCAAGCAACTACGACTTTATCCCCACAGACCTCATCATCCCTTCAAAATATAAATGACCGCCTTTTCAAAAATACGTATTTAGAAACTCCGAAAAATTTTGAGATATTAATTTAAAACACATAATTTAAAATAACTATAATAATATGTATTCCGTAGATAATACGGATAATCTAAATACCAATATGTATCATTATGAAAACTATAACAGAATACATTCCAGTTGTCAACAATGTAACTGTAACATAAGACAACAATTAATACTTTTATCATTGGCAACGTTGCTTTTAAAAATGTGATTTTTTTGTTCGTCTATGGTACCTTGTCACAAACACTAAGGCCATCCTCCCACGGCGCAACTGAAATCTGATGGAACTAGTTTGTGAAGGAACTCATAAACTGACCAATGTGATGCTTCGCACACGGCGCTACTGAAACCCAGTTGAAATAATAATCACATAACCTCAAACTGTCAAACTCAACTATCAACCGTGTTGTACAAAAACTGACAACACGCGCGCTGCAGCGTTTACATACGGTTATTTTGATTTTCCAATTAATATTTAACCAATTTTGGTAAGAAAATATGATTTTTCACCGAAATCTAATGATGTTGGTACCACTGTTTTACGGTGACTGGAAACTTCAGAGACCGCGCGACTAGCATGTCGCATCTCTTCGCGACCGTTTTGAAGCTGAGAGATTCCAGTCTCGCCGTCAGCGAGCCGCCATTGAAATACATAAGCTAGATACTGGCTGGAATTTTAGTTTCAGTTCCGACGGACATAAGTTGCGCCGTGGGAGGATGGCCTAACACAAGCGACGAAATAAATCACCAGATAATTCTCGCCAACAGGTGCTATTTTGGTATCCAAAGGCTTCTAATGGTTCAAATACACTATATGACGATCGGTCACATATATGTCGAAAAACCCGTTTCTTATGTTGGCATCCTGTGTCATAGAGTGTAAATACGATGTCATAGACTGTCACATATATGTCAAACGATCTATGACGGCCTTCTACGTCATAGATTTTCGGCTCAGTGTAAACACCTCGGTAATTTTGTGTGACACTAGTTTACGTCTGTGACATCTATGCCGAGCATGTTGTCATATATTATTGTTTATGGGTCATAGATCGCGCGGGAAGTGTTTTTCTGTCTTTGATTTCAAACGCCATCTCAACAATCTTGACTACTAAACGAAACAATACCTAGTAAAAAATGGACAGAAGAAGTCGCAAAATCGTGTTGGAGTGGACGGATGAAATAATCATTAATTTAATCGGATTGGTAGAAGGTAATCCACTATTGTGGGACTGTACACTGACTGATTATAAAAACAGGGTCCAAATCGTACAAGATTTGGGCCTTGAAAGCAGTTCTCAGTACTCGGTGGATGATGCCACGCGTAAATGGCAGAGTTTGCGGTGCCAATACAAAGACTATAAAAATAAGGAAAAGGCGACAAAGAGTGGCCAAGGGACCAGCGACAGGTACCACGTGAGATGAACGTTTTTCGGCCTCCTGAAGTTCCTTGGCTGTGACTCGATAGCTGTCGTCACTACTTCAAATTTAGCAAGTATCGCAACGATTTTTATTAGACATTCCACATCGAGTTAAGTGTTTCTCTAGCGGCTAGCTATTCCAATTCAGATAACGAGCTCTCTTTGCAAAGTATTTATAGTATATTATTATTCTATGAAATGTATAAAGGTACCTAGGTACCTATCCACAAAAGTGTAGACAGCCTTGAGGTACGTTCCTTCCTGAAACTTGGTATTATATTAGGCAGATGCTCTGTGAAATTAAGCACACTATTATCCTATGACCATTCAGTCTCAGTTCTCTTTTCAATTGATGACTTGTTTAGGCTATTAAGCTAGGTAAAGATACTCTACTCCATATCGTTGTGATCTCAATTCTTGATTCCTGATGTTTTTTTCGTGTGTATCTTTAACAACAATGCATCGAAATCTTCCAGCGACAAGCGTACAAAATTTTTATACATTGCCGTATCCTCAACTCTTAGCTCTCTTATTAAATTACTGTAGCATCCGAGAGTTTCCCGTCTTGCAATCCACTCACGAACCCAAACTCGTCTGCGTCTTGGTTTTTTATTGTCTACCAACAATACATATGCCACGATTGCCGCGGCAGTAGCTCCATCCGCCGGCATTATAATATGATATGGACAGGAACCAAATAGATAAATAAATTTAAAATCTCACTAACAAGCCTAGGTAGGTACTGATTTATTTCGTTTTATAATTATTATCTGTTTGACGTTTATGAAGGCGTACCAACCATAAAGTTTGTCAAGCGTCATGTTGGTAGTATTTATCAGTGGCAAATATGTGACACAATAGATTTTACGGCATCGTGTGTAAACGGATTGGCACATACGGGTGTCATAGAATCTATGCCCACGCTTCTATCATAGATTTTTTGACATATATTGGCTCATGTGTAAACGGAATGGCATAGATATGATCATAGACACTAAAACGCTCTTGTCACATATGTGCCCAATCGTCATATAGTCTATTTGAACCTTAAAGCGCATAGCACTCTCAAGCAAAACCAAAACAATCGTGTATAAAACTCTGCTGCGTCTAGTATTAACATGTGTATCAGAATGCTGGGCACTCAGCAAACAGGATACTATACACGCGGCAACTATCTGCACAAAAATGTATTAAGTACATTAATTATTTAACAAACAACCGTGAAAGTCTCAATTATTGAAGTTATACTTCTTTAGGCGCGTTTGGAAAATCAGATCAGAGTGTATTTTTGGCGTGTGACATGTAACACATAATTTATTTTTTCACACAAAAATAAACACACTCGATTGGATTCGAACCACCGATTGTTCGGTTATCAGCCAAACGCGCTACCATTACGCCACAGTATGATACTCCAATCGTGACGATTATACAGTATAATATTATAGTTTAGAATTATTGTTCCGTTGCCTAGGCAGCGAATTTATTATAGTCGGCCATTTGCAATTCCTTACGTAAACAAACTATTAAACGTCATAGAGGCAGTTGTTACTTTAAAAATAAAAACAACGATAAATAATTATATAATTTAGTAATATAAGTTAAAGTGTATAGAAATAAACCAACGGCGTTCCAATAAACGGTCCTTTTTATTGAGTGTGTAATTTAACAAGAGAATTAAGGGCTAGTCGAAGAATTTAGGTTATCACAAGTTATGTTTTTGTTTTGTTACGCCAAATAAGTATAACTTCTAACGCGCGTACATAAGTACACACACCGATTTTTTATATAATATTTAGTCTGTTAATATTTTTACTTATGACCACACTAAATTCATCCAACAGAATGTCATGAATACTTACAAGTGCTCGTTTCCTTATTTCACAGGCAAGGTGGACGAGAAGGCGACCCAGCTGCATGCGATCGCCTCACTGAAAGTCCTGCTGGACGCGACGAGGCCTGCGGGCTCGGGCTCCGTGTCAGGCGGGGCGGGGTCGATGTCGGGAGCTGCGGGGTCGGCGGGGGGCGCGGCCCTGTCCACTGCCAGTACGGCCAGCGCGCCCAACAGCGACCTTCCGAATGGGGCACCACCGGATCCGCCGGATGGGGTATGTTATGCTCATCCATCATCGCCATTTTAGATAATCTCTCTTAGACTCAGAGCAACTATTCTCCACTATATTTTTTAATAACCACATTGTTGAGAATGATGACGGTGGCCTGAGCGAGACAAGCTGATACGACAGGAGCGATGTAATTATTGTCAGTAATCAAAACAACATACACATTAACCCAGTATACTTCTTACGCACTAACTTGCATTATCTATAGTGTCACACCATTAATAATATTATGTCAGATAAAAAAACCTCTTTCGAACAAAAAATGTCTTACTTTTTCTTCACTCTTTTTTTATTATTTTAGTACCCCGTACTAGCGTATTATATAGCATTTATACCAAAATCCGTGGGTCGCATCTTACAATCCCATGTCTGATGTCGTAACCAGGTAAAACGGCTATACCTAAATTTTACAAACTACTCGAAACCGTCAAAATGCATCAATAAACTCTTCAATGTCGAACATTTTTTAATGCGCGTGAAGCGTCACGGAACAATCGCTTCATGTAGTTTGGTTCGCCGTTTTCCCGCGATAATGATCCCTCTCGAGGCGTTCCAACCGCCACCCGCTTTCCGAACGTCTCCTCCTGCGACCGGTCAAATGTTTGTATAGACAGACTAATTATAAACCGGTTCCTGAACGGTCATGGTGACTTCGCAGCTAAGCTACACGATTTTTGTTTGATAGAACATGCACATGCAAGCACCACCATCAAGACGCTGAAGACGGCATCTGGAACTGCCCGCTGATGGGATCCGACTGAGCGAAGCTGTTTTCTAGGGTCCGTCCACACACGGGCTCAATTGACCACGCCGACTTGATATCAACCAAGGCCAACTTTGAGGCATTTGAAAAATTTGCTGCGTCATATGGAGGACGGAATAATTCCGATCCTTCCTTAGATTCATTACTTTCAACTCCTGACTTCTGACGCCTCTTTATCGGTAGAGTTTTAGTACACCGGTATTATAGAAGACACTTCATGTCTTTAAAGATAAATGACGACCGAGAAATTCAAGAACCAAGGTTGCTATACCAGTCCCGTGCAGCTTCGTTTCGAGACAAGGGTGGCACTATTTTCTATATTCTAACATATTTATAATGTCATGGAAGGTGGCCATGCACAAATTGCGACTGCATATACAATGGCGGGTGGAGATGGGGTAGCTCAAATCATTGGCCTAGAATATGAAGGCGTACTGCAAGTTGGTCGCCAACCTTCGATAGAAGACGAGACCAAAAGAAAAATAATAATGTAGATGAAATTAATGAAAATAATATATATAACGTAATTATATTCGCTGCTAATCACATTGTCTGACAACTTCTGACTTTGCGTCAATGAAATTAAATTTGACCCATTACTATTGGCGTAGCATCGTAGACGCATGTAGAGGCTCTGGCGTAGAGCCATCAGACTAGACAGATTGATTCCAATTAGGGATTCCAATCCCGGGATCCCGAATCCCGAGATCCCGGGATCCCGAGCTATTTTCGATACCTATGAATCCCGGGATTGATAAACATAATCCCGGGATTTCGGGATTGATTTTTTTATCAATTTTTATGGAAAATAAAATAAAAGCGAAAATATAAAAAATACTTTTAATAAAAAATAACTAGGTACATTAGAAATAAACTGAGTTTGAATGAAGTTTGATTTATACCCATGTGTAGGTTGCCGATTCATTTTATTTTTTCACATGAATTATTAAAAATGGAAAGATTGGAAAAAAAACAATGCTTCGCACTTTTCACTAAGTAATTCCACCATGATATCATATGTTTTACGGCAGTTTAATATTTGTCTGACTAATTAGATTTATGAAGCGGAGAAGCCATAAGTACGCCATGATTATTTTGCTTTACTATTTTAAATCTCGCTAATCCATTCATTAAGTCTTTACTATCAGAAACAGCAATCTCCTATTAAATTCATTATTATTATATAAATTACAATATTATTTACTCCGTTAAACTTCTGTATTTTCAAGATTGAACGTATACAATATTAACAATAAATGTCTTAAATAGTATAAATTATACTAGATTTATTTTTGACCGATTTTATCAATGTTATTTGTAAATATAAAAATTTTATATTAACAATGGAAAAAATGCCAATCCCGGGACCAGTCCCGGGATCCCGGGATTGTCAAATTATAATCCCGAAATCCCGGGATCAGAATTTTGGCTCGGGATTGGATTCCCTAATTCCAATAGCAGTTACAACTTTTCTTCTAAAGTTTTTAATTTAGGTAATTCGCGTGCTTTAATGTTGAAAATTGAGATATTTTTAAATATTCTTGTATCTATAAAATATTTTAAATTATGTATAATTTAAAGGCAAAATTTTAGATATTTTATAAAAAAATGAATATTATTACTATGGCTTGAATTAGGCAAAGTTTAATTGAATTTTAAAAACTAACAAACTCCATCTACACGATATTGTAGTATCAGTTCAATGAAAACAATTACGTTTGACTGACAAATTTAGTGTGCACTATTTATGTCGGATCTTAACAGTTTACTCCACCCTTCGCCTCTGCTGTCATTGATACTTATTAAACCAAGATAAATCAATGAAATAAAAATGTAAGGTCTCGATTTATAACAGAAATGTTATAAAAAATATTGTATTATAAAACTCTTGTTTACCGATTTAAAATGGCTGTTAGAATAAAGCTAGTTTTTAGTCAATTAATAACTGTTGACAATATAATATATAAAACCTAAAATATACCTTAAGTAAGTAATACTTATATCCAGAGGCGGTTCTACCTTACTTGTTTGTAGGGATCATCCCCACATTCCTCTTATGTCAAAAATACACACCTAATAGTTAGTTCCTATTTATAAATTAAGAAAGCTATTGCGTCAATTTCTCGCTGACCGGGATGATTGTGTACCATTCTACAAAGGATTCGAATTCATTAGCTGTTAGTACGCGCTGACTGGGGAGCAATTCGAATACCCCCTAATTGAGTTAAAACAGCTTGCTTAGTGTGATTGAGTAACTAATTATGTTATTTATTCTAAAAATGGTTTTTAACATATAAAATTACCCATTAATATCAATCATTATATTAAATAGCTTGGTATATATGCTTAATAATTAATGGCTAAACCCCCCCCCCCCCACCTATAAAATCGTCCAGCCGCCACTGCTTGTATCCATAAAACGTATACACATTTATTTCGTAGAGTGAAGATATTTTTCATTCAATTAAATATCCAACTGCAGTAGACTGCAACCACTTTTCAGTCGATCATGCATCCAACATGCTTACTGCAGCATGAATAACGCAAAACTTCCTTGATAGCGCACTTCAAAATAATAATAATACGTATTGCAGCCGAGAAGAAGTAAAACTATTTATTATGAACTACTGGGTGGCACATGATGTCAGAAGTTTTAGACTTTGGCGGTTCAAGTTATGTGATGCTTTATATAAGACATGGGAGAACATTATTCATGAAGTTTCAAGATGAAATGTTATTCTGTTTTGTACACATAATACCTATGTATTTTTGTGGAAGATTTTTCGTAATAATTATATCGTCAAAATAGATATTTTATTCCGAATAGGTTTTTATTTTAATATTAATACTATCCACCGAAGGTACTTGATGGAATTTGAATTTAAATTCTAATAGATTTAAGTTTTGTACTTTTCCATTTGTGTCGTTTTTTGCGACACGGGTTTCGCCTTTCGGCAACTTCAATTTCAATTTATTTTAACATATTGTGGACACTACAAATTATAAGTTTATTATGTTCACAACATGTCATGAAACATTATTATGAAGAAAAGAAGTAATAAAAATGAAACTATAGAAAGAGAAAATAATATAAACATACAAAAGCAGTGAAAATACAATTATACATCTATAGAAATTCAAAGAAGTACATCGAGTTTGCTAAGGAGACCCTATTTTAAGAATTCATAAAATATCGTCTACTTAAACTCACTCTCCGCAAGTGGAATATATCAACACCCGAAGCAATTCGATTTGATAATTAGTTATCGCCCTCCCAATTGGCATTACCAGTGGCAGGTTGGTTCTGCACCTTGGGAGAATAAACGATTGATGCTTCAGGCGTGTGTAGTGTACATAGTTACACTAACCAAAAGGCAAACATACACTGACAACAAATACAATTAACTCTAACTTATACAAAAAATCGGTTTTTATTTATTCAAATAGGTTTTTATTTGTTCAGATTGACAAATTACCCCCCTGGATGACCAAACAAACAGTGGTCAATATATAATTTTCATGAATTTTGGCGAAAAAATCTTTTTTTTTATAATTACCGTCTACGCATATATTCTATACACAAGGCAGCTTTATGCGGTTATCGAAGGTAGTATAGGGTAGTTTATGTATTGAGGTGGTTAATTTTTACAATAACTTAACCGTCTGAACTGTCAAAAAGTGCTATTTAGAGAATTAACTTT
The DNA here is from genome assembly GCF_057557595.1 of Rhyacophila brunnea. Taxonomy (NCBI): domain Eukaryota; kingdom Metazoa; phylum Arthropoda; class Insecta; order Trichoptera; family Rhyacophilidae; genus Rhyacophila; species Rhyacophila brunnea. The sequence goes on along the minus strand of NW_028232816.1, from coordinate 6,451,481 downwards.
TAGAGAGAGATATACAGTTTTGACAGTTTAGACAGCTTAATTTATTGTAACAATTATAGTACTCAGTACATAAATATGATAAACTACCATCGATAGCCGCTGTGTGTATAAAATGGATGCGCTGGTCTGGTTAACTTTTTAAATGAAGTCTTGTATTGAAATCCATTGAAGAATAAAAGTATTGGTGCATTTTACTTTTACCATATATTTAGTATTTACGAAGTCAGACCAAAATATTATTTTTTTTACGTTGCCATGGTAAATAATATGAACATTGTATACACTACGTTCATTGAAATATTATTCCAATGTTAAGAATATTAAGCTTATATTTTTTATTCGAAGCAGTTCCATATTTAAATCATTTTCAAACATAAATACTCGTAGATAATATTATGTAGTGATAGTAAATTTGATATTTACTCATTTTAATTATATTTTTATACTCAATTAATACTTAGTGTTTCAATTGTGAGGAATTTTTTCATGGTTTTGATTTCATATTTACATAATATCTAAACATCATTCAAGATCACGTAGAGTGGTAATGCTAACAGCGATGTAATATGATAAGACTTTAGATAAATTACCTCGTAATGTCTGATGAAGTCTTTCTCGTTCCAGGATGACGAGCCGCCTCCAGCGCCTTTGGACATGTCCTGGCCTTCAGGAGCGAGAAAACGCTTCACCTACCTCTTCGTTATGCCCATCATCTTGCCTCTCTGGCTCACGCTGCCGGACACCAGGACACCTAAAGGTAAATACTCCATATTTCATTCATCAATATCACCGTTCTTGGTTATTAGTGGAATTATACCTGCAGAGATATTTTCTTTAATTATAAATAAATAATTTCTTAAATTCTAAATTATAAATGAGAATTTTTACGAGCAATATTTTTAATTCTTTTGAAATTCAACAATATGTAAGTAATAGCGCCTGTCCACGTGCATGGATTTACTGGCGGTAATAGTGCTTATTTTAAACTATCGTGACAATAACTGTTAACACGAATAAGTACTGACTGTCTCTCCAATTCATTCTTTAAGAGTGAGCAAGACGCGCTGTTGTCATTTTATGGTACTATATGACAGCTAATGAAAATCGTTCAACTTGAAAATTCGTTTTTTTGCCGGCAGTCGAAATAATCTTACTATCATATAAAAATTCAGAAGCTTCCAAGCTTGTTTGATTCATGCATGCAATCTTGCCAACTACCAACTGTCTACTACTCATACATTTTCTTACTGTCGTCAATAGTAAATTCATGCACGTGTAAACGGGGTTTGTAAAAATTTTCTCGGGAATTTTCGAGATCTATTGAAATCAATAAAACCCATCTAAAAATCGGAGAGCTAGACTTTCGTGAATCAAAAAAAGCCGATAAATCGAATACATTGCCAGCCAATCACTCAACGAATATTGAGTATTGATTTAAAATAAGGGATACATACAATATACACATTATTATAAAACATTTTATATTAAATTTTGCTATGAAAAGTTTTTCTCTAAATACTCGACATGTTAGATATAATTAGTTATCGATGATTTAAACATTCAAAAACATTGAAAAATTATGATAATGCGATGGAAAAATATTGATTACAGCTTAGTCATTACTATTGTTGCTATTTTTTTAATCCACTAATAACTATTTTTTTCTAAAAATGACGCTTGCTTTGGTGGAAATAATAATATTATATGACCCAATTGTGAAATTTACTTGGCAATTTTTTAGTATGGTTTAGAACACCCGAAGTAAATTAATAAATGAAATGTTATATCTATAGGATTCTTAGGTATTTACTTTTTTTTTTGAGCGGCCCCACAACAAAATATCAAAAATATCTATCGGTTTCAGACAATTTTGAAACATTTAAGCCCTATTTGTTGGCACATATTTTTAAATATTTTTGGATAATTACATATTTTTACATATTCTAGGTTAAAGCACATACTTTCACATAAACACAAAATTCCAATGTTCCTGGACCAATTGGAATAACAATAAGTACAAAATTAAATTGTGTTTTAATTAAAAATACTGGACTTATAACGCTAAAGCTGTTTTTGGAAAATACATCAGATGTCTCAGATGTTTAAATTTTTTCTACTTCAGAAATAGTTTCATTTATATACGTAATAATAACATCTGTAGAAGATGAAAAAAGTTTTATCATGTATAAAAATTTGCTAAGATCAAATCGTCAAAGATTTACATTTGAAAATTTGAAGCATTATTTTATTATTTATTGTAATAAAGCGTTTTCTATTTGTGAATAAATAATAAATTAAACTTTTGAAATATATGTGATTTATTGTAATACTTACTTAAATTTTTAGCACCTAGTTTTGTTTTTTAAGCACATAATTATGAAATTTTAATAATCTATTTTCCAATTATAACTACATATTTTAGGTACCTATTATTCATTTTTAGCACCTAAAAATCATAAGCCTAGTTATATCCAATAATAATTAGAAGTACTGCCAATTTAAAATGGATGGGTACCTTTATTCGACAGTTTAATAAAGGTTCTGTAAATGGCAATTCAAAATTAGAATCGCCAAAATGGCGTCAGATTGTTTCATCAGCTGATTTCTGACAGTTCAGACGCGCCGTCCGAAACATTGTCGGATTTAAACACCTTTTGTTATATTTATAGGTTCGGCCGCCCACAGGAAGTAATAATCAAACAAGCGATTGCTTTTGTAAATGACAAATATACAAATATTTCGAATCAATACAATATCTATGTCAGCTGAATCGTTTTGAATTTGGGAAAATGGGCACAGCTCTAACCCAATCAGTTCTCTAACGAGTTTTTAAGTACATGCGGCTTAAATACATTATAATATCTGTAACAAATGGATTTACTGAAAGTATCTATTATTATTCTATTAACATATTCTCATTGTTTCAACAATATTTCTTATAAACATATTTGTTTTGTATTATTAATATGTAAATTACCAACATAATTGTAAACCAATGTTTTTAAAAAGTGTTACAACGATTTTTTTATAATATTGACACAGAAAATAATCGGCGTAGATAGTGTGTACTATAAATTACTTATATACCTACCTAACTCAATGACAAAAGTGAAATTCAGTTCATTAGTCGTTTCTATTAAAAATAAATAACACTTTAGTATATAGTTGCTAAGTAGACAACCCGGATTCTATAACTTTACTGTGGCATTATTATTTTTTTCAATCCCAGAATTAGACAAAAACAAGTGAAATTTTTCCAAAATAATATCATTGATCATGATAATGAATGTAGTGACAACGAAAAATAAAAAAATCTTTTTATTGAATAATAAACATGGCCTACAATGGCTGAGCAGGTTAAGCGTCGGGTTCCAGGTTCGAATTCTGTGTCTGTAAAATATACACATTGTTTTTTTTTTAATTTGTGTTTCAGTCAGAGTATAGACCTAATAGGTTGCGCAAGTGGGTAACATCTTTTTCTTGTAAAAACAAAAAAAAAACTGTTAATACAAACCTCCACTCAGGCCCATATGATCTTATTGGAATCAGACATGGTAAAAAAACATATAAGTTATACGTACAAACCATTGAAAAAAGCTCTCATTTGGAATCCGATAGATGTATGCACAATTAAGAACACAGGTCTCGACTTTCAGGAAAGTGTTTTCCAGGGGTCACCAACTTTTACATAGTAGGTAAATAGGAAAAAATTAACATCAAAATTAATTCCAGTGAATATTGGATCTCAAGATTGTAACCCCATTATATACCGTTCTTTTAATCGAAGAACTAGTGCCGCTTTAACTCTTCAACTATGGCGTATGTGGATAAATAGTATTCTTATATAAGTATAATATTAAGTAAGCCTACAGATTTCTTCGTACATAATAAAAAAAATTCTAAGTATACAAATTAATATTTTTAATCAAATACAGTCGAACTTGGTTATTACGAGGAAGATGGGACCGACTGAATTTCCTCGTTATAAGCACTACTCGTTACATCGTTATATTACATTTTTCGCGCCACGTTCTATTTAAGCATAGAACATAAAAAATCTGAAAACCATCGTAAAAATCCTCGAAAAAAGCATGGCATTCATAAACTACAAAATAAATTGTTTATTGTAATGAAGTGCTGAGCCGCCGGCGCTGGTTGGTATCTACTGACTTCACAAAGCTTGGATTTTGTACATGTAATTTCAACCATATGCGTGGATACTTTTTCAATGTTGTCGGCGAAAACACCAATTAGGTACTTAGACACTTAACTAGTGTCATAAACATAATCCGATCGGTCTAGTTAACTGCCTGGTCGGATTTTATTGCTTAGGGTCGAAATTGTTGTTTTTAAACGATCGACACATTAACAGTTTTGCTCGGTATACCCGAGAAGTAGATCATTATTAATGTGAATAAATGTATGGAGAAAACCATAAACTAAAAATGTCAACGAATGTTTCCTCATTACCTCCGAGATCTCGCTATTTCCGTGATCGTAATAACCAAGTTCGACTGTATTGTGTGATGATTATCTTAAATAATGAGTCATGAAAATATAATTCTGTCTGAATGTTACGAATTTGTATTTTTTTTTTGATAATACGAGGGTGGGTCAATAATTCCTTAGAAAAAAGCATTAAAACAGTTTTTATTTTTGTATTTTTTTTTATTTCTCAACTTAATCTCCTTGGAGCTCAATACACTTGGTTAGACGTTTCTCAATATTTTTTAAACCGTCAGAAAAATAAGTTTTCGGAAGGTCCTCAAAATAAGCATTTGTCCGATCGATGACTTCTTCATTTGAAAAAAAACGTTGTCCACTTAGCCATTTTTTTAAGTTTGGGAAAAGGAAAAAGTCACTGGGGGCTAAATCTGGCGAATACGGTGGGTGGTCGACCAATTCAAACTTCAATTCTTCAATTTTAGCCATTGATCGTAAACATGTGTGAACACGGGCATTGTCCTGATGAAAGAGGATTTTTTTCCTGTTTAAATGAGGCCGTTTTTCTTCAATTTTGTTTTTTAGCTGGTCCAATAAAGATGCATAATAATCCCCTGTTATTGTTTTTCCTTTTTCCAAATAGTCAACGAAAATAATTCCACGTGCATCCCAAAATAGAGTAGCCATAACCTTACCAGCTGATTTTACGGTTTTCGCCTTCTTTGGACATGGTTCGCCTTTCGCAATCCACTGCTTTGACTGTTCTTTCGTCTCGGGAGTATAGTGGTGTATCCATGTTTTATCTACAGTCACAAAGCGACGAAAAAATTCATCCGGATTGCGTTGCATGAGTGACAACAGGGCTTTAGAGGCCACCACCCTATTGCGTTTATTGTCGACTGTGAGCAAACGCGGCACCCATCTTGCAGAAATTTTTTTCATGCCCAATTTGTCATGTAAAATAGAAATGACGCTACCTTTTGAGATCCCTGTAACCTCAATTATCTCACTCAACTTTAATCTTCGGTCACTTAACACCATATCGTGGATTTTATTGATCATTTCTGGTGTAGTCACCTCTACAGGACGTCCTGAGCGTGGTTCATCCTTTGTTGATGTACGACCACGTTTAAATTCATTTAACCAGTTATAAATAGTTGCAAGTGAAGGAGCAGATGTGCCGTGAACTAAATCCAACTCATTTTTTATTTCCTTTGCTGTTAACCCTTTTATATTAAAATGTTTAATAACAGCTCTAAACTCAATTTTCTCCATTTTCCATTTTTCCATTTTCCACAAGCAAATTTTTTTTTTAAATGTACGAGAAACACACAACAACCCGACCAATCTGATTGAAACTTCGCAGGATACTGAATCGGTAGTGCCGCTGCATGAAAACAAACCGCTTACAGTACTAGTCGCGCCACCTGTCGGCTTTTCTAAGGACTTATTGACCCACCCTCGTATCATGTAATTGTGTTTTCAGGCAAACGTCTCTTCCCTATAACCTTCCTGGGCTCAATCCTGTGGATCGCAGCGTACTCCTACCTGATGGTATGGTGGGCGAACGTGGTGGGCGACACTGCGAGGATCCCGCCAGAAGTTATGGGTCTGACCTTCTTAGCCGCGGGAACTTCAATTCCTGACCTCATCACGTCGGTCATAGTCGCGAGGAAGGGCTTTGGAGACATGGCCGTCTCCAGTTCGGTTGGCAGTAACATCTTCGACGTGACAGTTGGGTGAGTGACATACGCATATATAAATTATTCTCCGACATCGCGGGCTTAGTCCCAGTACTTACATAATTATTGAAGATATACTTCTTTTGGGGCGTTTGGTAGAGAGTGAAACTGAGAGCTGAGCGCCCACGCCGTTACGAAAGTGCGCGACAGTATGAAGTTAGCTGCTAATCAATCAGCTGTATACACAAACGCAAGTTTTATAGTAGAATTGTTCCGTTTATTGTTGTTTTTTATATTTGTATTATTATATTTGTTATAATTAATTATAATTGTCGGTCATTTGCAATACCTTACATAATACAAACGATTAAACGTCACAGTGACAGTTGTTACGTTAAAAACAAATAGAACGATAAATAATTATGTAACTTAATAATATAAGTTAAAGTATACAGAAATAAATCAACGGCGCTCCAATAAGCGGCCTTTTTTCTTGAGTGTGTAGTTTAACAAGATAATTAAGAGCTAGTCGAATAATCTAGGTTATCACAAGTTTTTTTTTTGTGTTGTTAGGCCAAATAAGTATAACTTCTAACGCGCGTACATAAGTACACGTACCGATTTTTTTAAGTGAATATATTTTCACGCGCAAGAAAAGATTCTGGAATATTATAACAAAAACCGTTAGGATTTTCCCAATAAATCAATAGCGGAATGGTCAATATACGTTTAGATTAGAAAGTCCATATTATAATATAGCCAAGTGACATGACCCGGCTCACGGCTAGCTCAATAATGCTACCGGGCCGTCACTGAGGAGACTAGTGATGAATTAGGAGAGGTGGATCTCCTTTGTAGTATCACAACTTTTGAATTCCCGAATAAAACTCTCAGCTGGTGTGGTGCCGAATTTATTCAGGTACTAGAGTTCACGGTCACACAATAAGATTAACTGTCATTGTTCCCGTAATTAAATCTCATTAAAGTATCAGCAAACTATTTATTTGTTCACTATAGGATCTCTGTGAAATCTTTCACAAATTCCCGAAAAGTCACACCTAATTCAGAGAATGTATACGCAGATATTCTTTGGATATTTTTAATTCATGAAATATTTTCCCATAAGAAAGAAAATATAAATTATTCTTTGGTCACACAGTATTAGGTTTATAAAAGAATAGAATTATTTTATTGTTGTTTATAAAGTTTATTTATGTTCACAGTGTATTTACAAATATTTATTTGTGTTTACAGACTTGTTTACAAAAGGTTTGCTTAATGTTTACAAATTTATTTACTAAAATTTGTTTTTACGTTTAGGAATTTGTTTACTAAAATTTATTTTATAATTATGTTTACTTAATAAAGTTTCAAAAATTTATTTTATAATTATGTTTACTTAATAAAGTTTCAAAAATTTATTTTATAATCCCGAAAAGATTTGTAAAATTTATTATTACAGACTGAGTTTATTAATTTGTTTTTATAAAACAAATTCGATCGCGTAATTTATCTCGATTACGTCACCTCGTATGATGAGTAATGAAAAATAAAATTAATCCGCGGCGCGTCACTATCGACAGATACGTAGTATTCGTGCTACGTTTTGGCGGCCGACGTCACTACCGACAGATACGAGTTATTCGCGCTACGTTTTGCCCGTCGAAGGGGACTTACTGGTACGTATGAATCGCGAATGTACTGAGAACCGTGTCCCACAAGCTCGCAGAGAGGTCTGCTGCTTACTGAAGATCGCCGGTGAGAAGTGTAGAAACTAATGATTTTACGGAAAAAGGATGTCACCTTTTATACCCTCGGGATGGAGGTTTAACAGGAAACAGTCCGTAAGGGATAGCAGATGTATATCTTTCTCTCACGGGATAAATTTACGTATATCTCCCGTTCCTGGTAACTTTCTAATAGAGATATCTTCTAATTAAATCGGGTTAAATTTACTCTACTTTATTTCCGCAAAATTAAGACTTAATAGGGGTGTTTTAAGCACCCTCTAGAACATGTCCTTTAAATACGTAGTTACGGTGACGTCAGCAAAATAGTTGATTTTATATGATTTTTCGTGTTCAAACGAAGGGGAAAGTTTTTAGCTTTCCAACGAGGTATCAGAATAGGTACTCGTGTACTAAATAAGGGAATGGCAGTCTTTAAATTTAAAATGTCAAAATGAAAGGTTGACACCCACGTACTAGTCCTTTCCACCACTCTTGGCCTTTTTAGGCCAATAGAATTTTACTAAGTTTTAATAAAACTATTTGGAGCCGCAGAAAACGTTTCATTCGATATTTACCTTTCGGACGAACATTATTACGTGAAAATACTATAATATTACACTTAACATTTCAACTTAAATATATAAATGCTTAATCCTAACAAGATGTTATTTACAAGCGACTACAAATTTATTTCGTCCTTAATAGTGGCTTTTCCATAGTAATCTAAACGTAACCTTGAATCTATTTTTATCTGGCAACTCAACACAGCCGGGCCGTAAATTCTAGTCGAACAGAATTCAGTTAAGGTTCAAGGTCACGCGCCAGTTTGTGTTTTTAGTCGCAGTATTTGATTCTTTTATTACTTAGGAGGCAATTAAGATTTATTATTGTTTATGGGTAGAAACCCATCTATACCAGAATCTCAAGTTTTTCCAATTGTTACTTTTACAATATTCGTTATAGTCAGCAAGTTATAGCATTAACAAAATCTATAATTATAATTACGCGTCTATAGATATAGATACGCGTTTACAATATTTTTTTAACGGTAGTTAACTCCTATCTTGTATTGATAAAATTAGTATTAAAATTCTTTATTTACAATTATACAGTATATAAATTTATAAATATTCAATTTTCTTTTCCAATTTTCATACACTTCCATTATAGCTATAAAAGTTATTGAAGCATGTACCTGCTTAATTTTACGTAAACAATCTCTCCCATAACTTATTTTCTAAGTTTAATGGAGATTTCCCGGAAATTATTTCCGAAATAGATCGATTTGAAATTTCATGGCGTGTCATTTCGAGGTCTGCGGTCACAGCGTTCCAATTACACTTGAACAGTCTCGATTCTTCGAGGCGAAATTTTTTACGTAAAATTTTATTACATTTTACAAAGAAAAGGTTAACAACATACATTTTACTTCCTAATACTAAACGATTACGCTACTGGTTACCTGTTCATGGTCTTTTTCGACCATTTCTTCTCTGCTTCTTCCATAGTTTAGGACCATGGGACTTATATATTCTGTTTGTACCTCGTCGTGAGGTTGTCGCACGGCTATTTGAGAAGTAGAATTGACTACAAGGCTAGATTTGTATAGTTATGTCGTTAAACCATACTCTGCCATAAACACTAACTGAAGGTCGGCGTTTTTGTTCGTGTCACAAGGAACCTGCAAAGTCTGAACTTGGTTAAATAAGTTACTATCATAATATAAATTATTAGTGTTGCCAACTGTCGTTAACGAAAACAAAACCAGACGGGGTAATAAAGCAAACCATTTATCCACGATGGCCGCGCGGCTTAAGCGTCGACCTATAGCGTCTTGGGACCCAGGCTCGAATCCTAGGTCTGGTAAGTACACATATTGTTTTTCAATTTGTATATGAGTCAGAGTATGGACCTGATAGGTTGAGCAAGTGGCTGACATCCATTTCTCGTAAAAACAAAATCTGCTAATACAATCCTCTACTCTGTGGAGGCCCATATGTTCTTATTAGGATAGGACATGGTCGACAAAAAAATGGCAGGAAAAAACTCTAGATTTTGTGAAAATAAATTGCAGGTAAATTTACTTATGAATTCTTACCAAGAATGAAGTCAATACATTTCCTTTCGTTTATCGAAAAAAGTGAAAACAATCGACTAAATGTGTATACGCGTAAAAACCCCACATTTTAACAGAAATACTATTTCGTTCAACGGCGTTCAAGTTTCGTTTTGTGTCATTCCGATAATCGTCAAATTGATTTCACATACCTAAACAGTCTAGCAACAACACATATTGTTTTTCCATTTGGGTATGAGTCAGAGTATGGATAAGTTGATCAAATGGCTAACATCCATTTCTTGTAAAAACAAAACTTGTAAACACAAACCTCTACTCTGCGGAGACCCATATTATTATGATCTTAATAGAACATGGTAGTTCTATAAGGCCATGAATGCTAATATTATTGTTTCAACGTGTTAAATTATGTTGTTTTATTTCTCACGCTACTAAACTAAATATCTAGCGTATTTTCAGCACATTTAAAGCTGTTGGAAGCATCAAAAAATGCTAGTAAAAACGCCACAAGCCACACATGCGTTTTTTGCAAGCTATTGAAAAATGCTAGATCTAGCAACACTGTAGGTATATTATAACTTCATAATAGTATTTTTGACATAACGCAAACTTTAATTTCTTTACCGTGAATAATTTGAAATACTCTGAGAGTAAGTTAATAATATTATTTCGTTACTTCATAAACGGAGACTCTGTTTTATGCAAAATTATGAATAACTAAATTAGCTAATAACATTTTAATCCACTTAAAATGAAACATTTCCGTGTGAAACGAACTTTATGAAGTGATACAAAATTTTATAACCACCCCTAACAAACAATTATTTCCGAAAGGTCCGCCAAATAATTAAACACGTAATAAATGTACATTTATTATTTTACGTGCCTAGAATATCTCCTAAAGCCTCGCTTAATATTATTTTATTTAGAATATCTTCGTGACTTTGACTTTAAATTGTTTAAAAATCATTCGACAATCAATAATAAAACAAACAATGTGTCATGCACACGATTAAGTAATCTTTTACCTGTAAGGCTTAGGCCACATGGGCAGGTGCCTTGCTTAGTGGCTACGTGCTAGGTGACATATTCTAGCGAACGGACGCACACTATATTATCGCAATGGCCACACTGCACGCTTCGCGCCTCGCTACGTGATTACTAGTCGCCTAGTGAGTCTCCGGGTGAACAAACATGTTGGTTATTTTTATTGTGACACCTAGTAATTTTGCAAGATAGCGGATGTTTCTTCAGTATGACAAACGTCAAAAACCTCATATTTTGAGGTTATGATTAATGACGCATGAGATGAATTGACATTATGCACACAGCAAGTTCAAATTTGAGACTTTCGAAATTTTAAACTTAAATTCTCTGTGAGAATTAGCTTTCTAGTTAGTTTTGAGAGTGACATATCGTTGTTGACTTGAGCGCTCCCAAATGTCTTTGTACGTAAGCACGTAGCGTACAATGTAGCAGTAGTGTTTTTAGTAGACAAGCATAGCACCTAGCTCAGCACTAGCGAAGCACCTACCTATGTGGCCGAAGCATGCCTGTCAGTTTTTACCACCAGCAGTGTTTAGCGACAGAACACAAAACATGCATTCACAATTTTTTGATAGATTACATTTTAAAATATTTTACTTACCTAATTAATATGTTATATGTATTCGCCTACGATAGGCTTATAATGTTGACGGTCCAAGGTTCGAATCCTGGGTCTGGAAAATACACATATTGTTTTTCAATTTGTGTTTAAGTCAGAGTATGGACATAATAGGTTGGACAAGACGTGGCTAATATCCATTTCTCGTAAAAACAAATCTGTTTATACAAACCTCACTTTGACATGGTCAAAAAAAACCGCTTTAAATATACGTTGGTTGTACATCAGATTTGTATAGGTATATCGTATTTGATCATTCAAATATAGTCTAATAATAAGTTCTTTTGAAGATCATATTTTTTTTAAATTACCTAATGATTAGTTTTGATGTAATTGTATAACTTGGAGGTATCGAATATTGATTCGATATAACTAACAAAATAACAGTTTATATCTACACATCATAAATTTAAAAAAACAATATCATTCCTGTTACCTAAAAAAGATAATTAGATTTCAAATTTTCCTAGCAGGTGAATCGAATATACTTAACAAAAATTTAATAATCTTGATAACTGATGTAGTACTTATATAAATCTTTCTTCGTAATGAGAAGTAGACGATTTGCTATTGATATTTTTTTATTATTAAATTTATATACTTCTGCCGTCCGTGAAATCCAGACATCTATTTTTAGTTTATTGAATAATCAAGTCCTTGTAAAATAATGAAAACCGAGGTATTTCATAATATTATTACCCGTGATGGTATCCAGTCACTGTGGCGAAGGATGAAGGTAGGCTGTTTAGATCCAACATAAATAGTGCTCACTAAACTTTGTCAGACATACATATTTGGTTTCATTGAACTAAGAACACAATTTGTAGGTTGTTCTGGCTAGTTTTTAAAATTCAATTAAACCCTGCCTACACTAAACCATAATAGTTAAGGTATTCTATGGGCAATCCGACAAAAATAGTGCACACCTTTTTCAATAATACTTATTTATTTTTGTTAAATTTAGAATACTTATTTTAGATAGTGTTGGTTAATTTTTGAAAATTCATTAAGGCCTGTCATAATCGATAAGGGTCCATGGACCTAATAGGTTGAGCAAGTGGCTGACATCCATTATCACACATCCAAAATCTGTTAATACAAACCTCTACTCTGTGGAGGCCCATATGATTCGATTAGGATCGGACATGGTCGAAAGAAGAAAAGAAGATCTATAAAATATCTAAAATGATGTATAGTTTAATAGCATAATTTTAGATATTTTATTGATAAACGAATATTTTTGACTACTATGGATTAGATTAGGCAGGGTTTAATTGAATCTTAAAATTTAAGAAACACTACTTACATATTTTATTGTGGTCTTAGTTCAATTAAAACAAATACTTACGTTTAACTGACGAAGTTTAGTTTCTACTATTTATGTCGGATCGTAACAGCCTACCTCCACCCTTCGTCACTGGATACCATTACGGGTAACCACAGAACAGATAATAAATAGAATACCGATAGGCTATGTTCAATAGGCCTCATGTTGATGTAATGTTTTGAATGTGTGAGTGTCCTACGAAAATGAAACACGCATTATGCACGTGCAATAGTGTGTGTAATACACAATATTAAATGAGCGTAAATGCATAAACCGAGAGCAGTTTTCAGTATTCGACGTATAACGTATTCTTGACAAGTGTTTAAATTTATTCCGTATTCTTCGTCACTCGAGATCCGTTGCCTGCTTCTGTTTACCCGTCAGGTATTTCCGTTCGCATTATTTCCGATTTCCCTGCGGATAATATTATCAAATACCTCGTTTGTCATTTTATTACTTTGACTTGATTATTCGATAAACTAAAAAAAGATGTCAGGCTTTCACGGACAGCAGAAATATAAAATAAATTTAACAATATACAATTATCACTACGAAATCGTCCACTTCCGGTATTGAATATATTTGTGTAACTCTTGAATAGTGCACCGGCATTTTATACATACATATATTATGATTCCACGTAAGTTTCGTGCGGAGTAAACGTCACTAATGTATTTCTCGTGAAAAATTACTGCTTACGTATTCTCAAATAATATTATGTATACTTACATAACAGTAGCGAACGGTGGAGGTAGGCTGTTAAGAAATTTTGTTAGTCATATTGTGTTTATTGAACTAAGACTACAATTATTTATAGGTGACATCGGTTTGTTTTTAAAAATCAATTAAACCGTTCTTAAACCAAACCATAATAATTTTGGTATATTTTGGGCTATATGACAAAATTGTGCACACTTTTTCATTCAAACTTATTTGTTTTCGTTGGATTAAGAATACATTTTCCACATATTGTTGGTTAATTTTTTTTTAAATTCATTAAGCTCTGCCTAAACCATACTATAATCGATAAAAAATATTCTTCTATCTACATAATATCTTACACCCACGATGGCCGCGAGGATTAAGCGCCGGTCTATAGTGTCGAGGGTCCCAGATTCGAATCCTGGGTCTGGCAAGTTCACATATTGTTTTTCAATTTGTGCATGAGTCAGAGTATGGTCCTAATAGTTTGAGCAAGTGGCTGACATCCATTTCTCGTAAAAATAAAATCTGTTAATACAAACCTCCACTCTGTGGAGGCCCATATGATATTTATAGTCATAAAAAATATAATATCTAAAATAAGGTATAGTTTAATAGCATAATGTTAGATATTTTATTGATAAACAAATATTTTTGACTATTATGTATCTACTATGGCTTGGATTAGGCAGGGTTAAATTGAATTTTAAAAACTAAGAAACACCACTGTCGAACAAGATCTTCTTGTTAACGTGTTAAAACTTTGAACTAATAAGCCCCTCCTGTTTATAACCGCGCTTCGACTGCAACGACTTCCGGTTATCGATGAGTTGTCCACGTATTAAAACTGTATTAAACTAACAAGCCCCTTCTATTTTGTTAATCGCACTTCGACTCCAGCAACTTCCGGTTATTGCCTAGATCTTCTTGTCGGACAGTACTTACATATTGTTCTGGTCTTAGTTCAATGAAAACAAATACATTTGACTGATAAAGTTTAGTGTGTACTATTTATGTCGGATCGTAACAGCCTACCTTCACCCTTCGCCACTTCACCTTGGTATTAAATACATTTGTGTAACTCTCGAATAGTGCACCGGCATTTTGTACGTATACATATATTATGATTCCACGTAAGTTTCGTGCGGAGTAAACGTCACTAATGTATTTCTCATGAAAAATTACTGCTCACGTATTCTCAGATAATATTATGTATACTTGCATAATGGCTTCTGTGCTAAATTTTACACTATGAAAACTTTGCTTAGTTGTTTTATCTATTATCTAAGCGTTTTAATACTAATACAATAGAAAATTCCGCCACACTATGTCGTGAAAACATACCAGCTCACAATGGAGTCGCGCAAAATTGTATTCCGCGCCGTTTCACTAGCTCAATTGTCCCAACATTTGTAAACAAGTCTACACGTACACAAACTGTGTGTATAGAAGTCAATGTTGTCCCCTTCAGGATCTTGTACCGGCTCGCCCAAACAGGTTGATTAGATTAGACATGGGTGGCCAAACTGTTGTGGGCCAAACCCACTACCGTCGACAATTTGAAATTATTGGCGGCGGTCCACTAACATTACAAGTAGAAATTTAAAGCAAAAAATAAGTCTAAATTGAAAATAAACATGGATAATGTCAATACCAATTTAATATCAAGTTATTTTAATAATAGCAATTAATGATGACTTCAGACAAACATCTTCTTCTTCCACGGCGCTACATCCCGGGGTGGGATTTGGCCTCCTCCACAACCGCTCTCCACTCACTCCGGTCTCTCGCCACACTTCTCCAGTTACCGGGTCTTCCTATATGAAGCCAGTCCACTTCTACGGCGTCAGCCCATCTCCATCTTGGACGGCCTCTGGGTATCTTCCGTTGGGGTTGCCACTTCGTCATGATCCTTGGCGCTCTAACTTCAGGCATTCTCTCCACATGTCCCGCCCATCGTAGTCTTTGGGACTTACAGTATCTTATGATTTTCAGACAAACATATAATAGTATATATTAAATTGTCAAGTTTATATGATTCAACAGAAAATTTAAAAACGTGGTATATAAAAAGTTCTTTTTATCTTGTAATTATTACTTTTATTATCGCAAGCAATATGCTTATTATTAGCTTTACAAATCTTAAATATTAACTACAGTACAAAAATATCAAGTTATTTTAATAAGAGAAAATAATGATATCTTCTCACAAACTGATTAGTTCGTAAATAAAACAATATGTACATTTATTTTATTATTATTAATGCGAACAATGTTACTGCTGCAAAGCCGAAAGTAGCCGATTATAGCGGAATGTCACTTCTAAAACCCGAAACGGCCACACACACGTCCGTTATGCGCTACGGTCACCACGTAAGTTACTGAGTTACCTACAAGTCAACTCTTGTTTTATCCGTCGGGTTTTAGAGAGAGACTATCGTCGATAATCGACTATCTTCGAGATTGTAGCGCGTTGTCTATGTCGCACGGTTTGTCTCGCACGCTTTGTGGGACGAGCATCAGAGATGTGTACATATCAGACAGGCGGACGACTAGGAATAGTTACGCGGTCGACCAGTCGACCGCGGTTGACGCTTTGGCCACTCCTGTATGAGAATATTATTTTTAGTTGGCGTACAACAAAATTTACAGACATCGTCTATCCTAATGCAAGATTTAAGTGCCAGTGAATTGACCCAGTAGAAACGATTAGTGGTAAATAAAAATGTCCTAAAATGGAGGCATCATAGATCCTTTACTAGGTCTACGAATGAAATTATAAGTGCTGTCAGAGTTGGGTATGGAATGAAGAGAAATGAGACGTGGTTATTTCCGGTAGTGAGCGTTCACATATGAAAATGCACTAACAAAATGTAAATTTACAAACAGTACAAGTACATAGTAGTGGTGTATGTTTAATACATTATTATGTTCTTAAAATTAATGTAGAATAATACATACTTATAAGCATAACTAAAGACGATAAATAATGTATACCAATCTCAGAGTAATAATATAAAGAGAGTGTGTATTGTACAGCTATATGAAGCCATGTTATTTACGTATAACGCACAGTATAACCTCAATTTTATATTTATTACTAAATTAACTGTGAAACGTTATACCATCATGTTGCTTCTCAGCACGGTTACCAAATTTAAACACAACATAGCTTACTATATTTTCTACTAAATTAATTAATAATAATTACCACCCACTTTATATTTAACACAAAAACAATTAATTTCAACAACACGTGGTCGCAGTTTTTGAATGAATGGAGTCATTTAAACCAATATTTATTTTACCGGTGACGGGTACAAAAATATTTAATTCAGCCGTAGAAATTCTATCTTACTAGAATGAATTAGAACTAACGCATGGTGCAGAGAATATAGGCGTGCCGAATGCTTTCTCATTCGCACTTGTGGTTCATTTTTGTTCAGGCCTTGGTACCAATACAAATTAACCCGTCGCATGTTCTTTCTCAACTCCACTAAGCCGTTCTAATGAGAAATTAATGTTTTTCTCACACAACCTAGGTTACTAATTTTGGTATCGTAAGAAAGGCGTCTTCCACCTATGTTTCTAAATAATGTTATTTTGTTAATTTATACTTCTACTGTACGCCACTTATAATCTCTAAGTTGTTTTTGGTAATTCAGTTATTCACTCATTATTAGATACGATCTTGTTTCAATAAAAAAATTAATTGTTAAAAAAATAATTCAAAGGCGTAGACGCAAACTTTTTTGTAGTTTAGGTAGGATTACAAATGTTGCATATTAATAATAATTGTATGTTATAATTATGCAAATACGTGCGGACACGTTGTTTGCAAAATAAAATAACAACGCTTTAAAGATAGTATCAACAAAGATTTGATATAATTAAATTTAATATAGGCCTTTATTGCAATATATGTAGAGTTTAATTTCAACCGCATTCATCAAATCATAATTAATTAACCTTAAAATATGGCAGATAATTATGAAAAGAAAGTAATTTTAAATTGAAGATTTTTTGTCGATAGTAGTTCAATTTGTTAACCTTCTCTACTATATTATGATCCCAAGTTGTGTTACACACATTCTTAAATATTCCAAGTGTATCTCTTTATAGAATTATCAACAAAAGCAAAGAGAAAATAGTGAATATTAAATATTTATTAATCTATAATATTATGCTGCCAAAATTGACAATTCATTTTTTAAATAATCTTGTATCGTGAAATTTATACGGTAACCCAATGTGACAGAATGGACCGTAATGATATTATTTATAAGAAAATGTTAAGATTTTAAAACATTTATTTTGAGGTAAAAAAATAATAATGCATGATTACTTTTTAGCGATCCGGTTGATAGTGATATTTTAGGGGACATCTCTGATAGTAGTATTCTTTTTCTTTTGTTAGAGAATAGTGGAGCGCGACCTTAAGGGGGTTGCGTCCCACCGACCTCCCTCCCAGCCCCCCGATCGCTGCCACTGACCTAAATATGTTTCGCCGTACTAAAAATTCTTTATTCCTTCCAAATTACTGCCATTTGAAGTGGGGTCCTGGCGCAGGGGCGGCTCGCGCTAACGTATATCTGGCACGTAATAATGAAATAACATGAAATCATTCGTAAAATAAGGTAAATGATTTTAAAGATTAGTTACGTTGTGGCGAATGCTTTGACGTGGGTCAATTTTTTGAATTGCGCTTTTCATATGGTTACCCAATACAGTTGATTTATTCGTCATTATTTTTTACTATACATTGCAGTGGCGAAGGGTGGGGTAGGGGTAGGCTGTTTAGATCCGATATAAATAGTACACAATAAACTTTTTCAGTCATACTTATTAGTTAACATTTTAATAAGAATCAATTTATACTCGTAGATGGTGCTGGTTAGTTTTTATAATTAAATTAAACCCTGCCTTAACCAAACCATCTTTGGGCAATACGAAAAAATTGTGCACACTTTTTCATTCAAACCTATTGATTTTCGTTGGATTAAGAATGCATATTTCACATATTGTTGGTTCATTTTTTAAAATTCATTAAGCCCCGCCTAACCAAACTATAATAGATAAAAAAATATTCAAAGTTATGTATGATTTAATTACATATTTTAGACATTTATAGATAGACCAATAACCATCTGTAAATTATTGTAGTCTTGTTTTAATGAAACCAAATTTGTATGACTGACTAAGTATAGTGTGCACTATTTTTGGTGGATCTTAACAGCCTACCTTCGCCACGGATACATTTATTTTATAAACTTTGAATCAAAATACTAAATGAATAGCAAATTGTGAAGATTTCTGCAGGATTAATTAACACGATTAAATTATTACGAACACTACGTAGAATAGGTACTATTACCTCAATTATCCGGACTAATTAGGGTAAAGTACCCCAGATACTTAACTTCCAGAATATTTTTTTCTAATGGATTTCATTTGTACTATTCCAGTTTCCAGTTGAGTCGTTTTTACGACCCGGGTTTCGCCTTTCGGCATCTTCAGGCACTGTGTACACTCACCATAAGGCAAACACACACTGACATCGAACACAATTAACTCTACTTATATAACAAATCAATACAATAAAAATTTAGATTATTGTTAAATTATTATTTTATATACGCGGAGATTCGAAATGATCTACAATCCACATTAAATAATGCATGAAATTGCTTAATCGTGTTTTATTTCTCACTAAAATAGGTACCGATCTAACTGCAGTATGATAGTCACAAATTTGATGCACATGAAAATAAATAAACAAAATATCTAGTGGTTTATCAACACATCTAAAGCTGCTGGAGGCATCAAAAAACGCTAGTAAGACGCCAAAAGCCAAATGCGTTTTTTGCAAGCTAGATGCCTATCAAAAATTCTAGGTAAACGCTAAATTGGCAACGCTATTCTCATCTAGCGATTCCAGGTTTGATTCCTGGTGAGGTCACAACATATTTTTTACAACGTTTTTCTTAGGTCGTATTCTTATTTTTCCGGTGGTTGTTTGTCCGGTACAAATCTTGCAATCGATTTTTAACTAACTTCCCGACTAGCTAGACATTTGAAATTTTTAGAATATATCAGAACACGATGCCAATGCATTGTTTTAATACTTTTAGCCAACTTTAAGTAGAATTGAATTCATTTTTAGTTAATTCTGTTTTGTATGAAAAGTTATTTCGATACAATTATTGGTTGCTAAGGAGTCCTAGCAACTAAATTATTAAATAATATATACGTGCGTTACACGTGGTAACCGGACAAAACAGAACATGACAAAACAGAACAGCCAGGGGAAAAATGAAACATTAATTTTTGTGGAATCTATTTAGATTAGGTTAGGTCATTATTTCGTTATACCTAGTCACCCAATAATTTTGAACATATTATATTGATTAAGATGAGATATCCTAAGCTTGCCGGCAACACCGAGTTAACTCCCGTTTATTTGAGGCTTTCTAGCGATTAGGAATGCAGAAATTAGGTATATAATTTGATTTATTATGGCTTATTGAAAATCTGTGCTATTAAAAATCTATCAACTTAATAGAGATAGGACAATTTCAATATTAAATTTATATTTTTCCTGAAACGTCATAGTTATATTTATCGGTGTTCTGTTTTGTCATTTTCTGTTTTGCCATGTTCTGTTTTGTCATGTTCTGTTTTGTCACTGTCACTCTTTGCTTGTAAGAAAATAATTAAAATTATTTCTAATTAAGTAGACGAATAATCAAGTTTTAATACATCCTATATTATCATGTATTTTTACAGCCATACGTTTGCATTGCTAGATTTTTTTTTAAACTGAATGTAGAACGGATAATATATAAAAATATTCCACACAACTGGTCACTCGATATAAACCGTACGAGAATGTCATACGGAATTAGGTTATGTTTTGCTATAAATGTACAGCCACCTATTACTATGATATAACATTTTACAAGCATTCCTGATGGCAAAATCAGTGGCTAATAAAATAGCGGTATGGATTTATTTTATGTCCCCTATCGTACGGTTTATGTGAAATCACATTATTACAATTTTATATCGGATGGATGTGGGGAAAATATTAGAGCTGACAAACGTTTTATCGTAAGATTTATATGAACATTTACAAAAGTGCTGCCAGTATAATGTATTTTGTAGTAAAACTTCAGTTCGATTCGGATAAACCTATTATGTATTAGGTTTTGCAAGTTTCCCCCAAATTGCCGTAGGCCCCGGAGGCCTGAACTAGAGGTGGGAAAACTGGTCGATTTTGAAGACTAAGTATACTTACTACCGGTATAAAAAATACTTAGTATCTAAACTTGTTTCAAATAATATCATATAGAGCGTTAATTTATACTTAAAATTTGAATTCAGTTTATAAGTTCCGATTATAACACTAAAAAATCAAGAAACTCGACGTGACGAAACCAGATAGACGCGTAAATACTTATCAGTCTCATACTCAACTGGAACTAAAACTAACTCCATATTATTACTATAAAACGAACTTGTCACCATTTCTGTCCTTCACTATACCAACTTTAGAACTGGTGAGAAAGGGAGAGCAATGACGTCAATGATAGTTGAGTATATCACGGCTTGACATACGTGGATTATGCTATCTCGCCTGCGGGCACAATTTGAATAGTATTGAAAGTCTACCAACAGTACCAACTAGCGCGTCGCGGCGATTATCACTCATCGTATGCGTTCGAACTTCGAACAAGTTTATTGGGCCACACGTACTGCGTATGGGTAGTAGCATGCCGAGACTTGAGTACACAAACTGGTGACAGTATTTCTAATTCACCTCTAGCCTGAACTAAATAATTACCGATAGGAAACGTTTTTTTTTCTAGATAAATATATGTTGATTGTTATTAAAGTATATGATTTTTTTTATTAGGGTTACTCAGTGTTAATAAAATTATAGAAGAGGTACACAGATGTCGAAAGTTAAAGTCTATCGTATTAAAATAATTTGTCAGCTTGTTTTAACATAAAATAACTGAATGCAATCAAATTTAATATTACTGCATTTTAAAGAAAAATGTTTTCTCCCAAGAAGTTCACATCACTTTAATTGATAATAACGAAAAATGTTCTAAACTCAGCAAAAACGCATGGAATATCTCAATCATTTGATTGATGGTAGCTGCGTCACCCTTTTGATTGGAGAACATTTTTCACCAGTCATGTTAAACTCACCCTCACCCTCCTTGAGCTCTTGGGGATGTTTTCAGAAACTTTCTGACAAGATGAACAACTTTAGTCACGGCAGCATTCTCGAAAATACGCCATTGGGAAAGTGTTAAATGACCTGTGTGTAATCGTATAGCAATATTTCACCGGATCAAAATACTCTTCATTATTCATTTTGCATAAAATATACACATATATTTTCACCATTCCCAGTAGCCTTCGTGATACAATGCGTAAGGCATTGGCTTCTCACACCAGGGGTACCGGGTTCAATTCTCGGTCAGGTCAGAATACATTATGTAATTTTCTTAACTCTGACTATTCCTTTAATATGTTTCATTGGATGTAATTGACATCCGTGTAGCTATAAATGGACAATATAACAGTGAAAAAAATTGGTACAATGATATGTAAATATTTTCCTTGCATTATACCTCATTTACACGTGCATGTATAACAAGAAAATGCACGTGTAAACATATTGTATTATCATGCAAGTTTGCATGCATACATCAAAAAAGTTCGGAAGCTTCTGAATTTTCACGTGACAGTTTGGATTGTTCGATATCTGCGCCTACGCAGTAAAACGATAGTGGTGAACCTACCAAAAAAAACTAACTACACCGCGCAGAGACTCATTTTGTGGTTAACCGATTTTCACAATCTGTCAAATAGTACTACAAAACGACAACATCGCGTTACTCTTGAAGAATGAGATTGGCGAGACAGTCAGCACTTTTACGTGTAAACAGTTATTATCGCGATAGTTTAAAATACACTATTGCTGCAAGTATATTTATTCACATGTACAGGCTCTATTATTACAACGTTTTTCTTAGCTCGTATTCTTATCTGTGTTGCTGAGTTTCAAAACCCGCTATAACACTTTTTTGAAATAATTAAGATATAATATATATCGATGGATTCGTTATCAAAATCTCTACATGAAAATTTTATCGCCTCTTTCAAAATCCGCTACGTTTAACTGTCATTTATGAAACAAAATCAATGCGTCTATCAATACCCACTATAACACTACTGAAACATTCAAAAACCTTTTTAGTTCAAAAAGTTTTTATTGATTTTCTCAACATAATGAAAAAGTGTTATAACGGGTTTTGAAACTCGGCGACACACTGTCCGGTGGTTGTTTGTCCGGTACAAATCTTGCAATCGATTTTTAACTAACTTCCCGACTAGCTAGACATTTCAAACTTTTATAATATATCAGAACACGATGCCAATGCATTTTTTAATACTGTTAGTCATCTTTAAGTAGAATTGATTTCATTTTCAGTTAATTCTATTTTGTATGAAAAGTTATTTCGGAAGAAATCCGTAAAAAGTAAAACTATTATTAGTTGCTAAGTGGGTTCCAGCAACTAAATTATTAATATTAATATATACGTGCGTTACTATGGAAATCAATATGACATTTCAGTATTATTTCTATCAAGTACAATTTTTTTGATCGTTTAAGCTAGTCAAGTCAAGTTTATATGATTCAACAGAAAATTTAAAAACATGTAATTTTTGTCTTGTAATTATTTATGTAATGAATTCATAGATAACATAACAAATATGAGTCATCTGACGTTTCCAAAAACCTATACCTCGTATATCGTCAAAATCTTGGATAAAATACCTGTGGAGGATCTATGCTTAGTAGGCGGTTATCGAATGAGGGGATATTATACTACAAACGTTTTTAGTTGAATAAATGTATTAGATAGAAATATAATGCAGTAGTAAGAACGACCTGTTTTAATATAAATTAATTGTAATACTATTAATATATATTTGTCACGTTTTTCATCCATTAGCGGTTGTACAACATCGACGACAAATATTATACATCCATTGACATGTTTACATGTAAGTTGTACTTATGCAGTTCATCGTGGGACACTTATTCGTGCGCCGCAGTACGTGAAACATGAGTTCGTATAACATTTTATCAAATGATGAGTTCTTCGTTGAACATTTCACCGTGAAATACATTTGTACCTACGTATCTTACAAAATACGGTGATAGTTTGCAAATAGTACTGTTCCAATTAGATTAACCCTAGCCTAACCTAACCTAACCTAACCTAACCTAGTAAAGACATCTCTACATGATGTAGCATACGTACAAATATACCCCACGGTGAAATTTTCAACGAAGAACTCGTCATTTGATTAAATGTTACACGAACTTATGTTTCACGTACTGCGGCGCACGAATAAGTGTCCTGCGGTGAACTGTTTACGTACAAATTTTCGGATACGCCATTGACATCACCAAAAACTCCTTATATCGGTACTTTGACGTATTACAACGTTCTCTTAAATTTCTAGTTACAACATTTAGTATTTAGTACTTTACACGATGTGCCCAAACTGACGTATTAAGTTAACGTAATTATTACCAATACTGCCTGATGGGGGTAGACAAAAGATCTGTGCTATGTGAGGAATGGCAGCTCATACAATTACCAAATTACAATTGAGTTGAGGAGGTGAACATTTTTAATGGAAAATTTGTGAGGCGTAGGAAATGATTAGGGCTTAAAATGGTGTTAAGTAATTTAAGATATAGCTTTTAACATTTGTATATAATATGTTACGCCGAATGTGCGATATTGACTATTACATGAAATGGGCAAAATTTTGCCTAATTCATTTAATAGTCAAGCCCGTTGCCTTATTCATGAATTAGGTAAATTATCTGCCAAGTGCGTGAATTCGCCAGGGTATGGAATTCTTAAACTGTCAACATGACAGTAGAAAAAATAAATTTAATACGGATCGTTTTATTAGTTATAATTGGACATAATATAATATTATTATTATTAGGTTGGGTAAGGTTAGGTTTTGTAGTTCTGAATTCAACTGAATGTCTATTTTGAGGTTAGCTAACAAGTATCAACAAACTATCAAATCATACTATCACAAACAAACAATCGACCATTGCACGATTGATACCCAAGCACGACTCAAATCGTGAAAATACCTTTTAATAAACTTCTTCCGTTATCATATTATAGTTCTAGATTTTTTTTGGGCATAGTAAATGGATATGAACGTCATTGTAGTTATTGATTGGTATATTTTTATATAATCAATGACATTTGACACATTTGGTTAGTTTGATTAGTTGCAAAAAACACCACCGGAGCGCTTCTATCTAATTTGCCCAATGCATGAACTAGGCAGAAAAATTACTGCCGAATTCACGTACTCGGCAGATGTTTTGCTTAATTCATGAATAAGGCAAAGGGGTTGCATTTTTCATGATTTAAGTAAAATTTTGCCCATTTCATGTAATAGTCAATTTCGCACATTCGGCGTAACATATACATGAATCTCGCACATTATAAACTATTTATTTTGAAGCCTACTTTATTCAAGTGATGAATAATTTTATAATAATTATTACCTACTAGCATTAATAATGTTATGATTGAACATACACAATTTGAAAACGTCTCATGCATAATATACACACTAGAAAAAAATATTTTGTAGAAAGAAAATAAAATACGACACCCGACGGGATTTGAACCTATATCTGCTGGATTGCACCGGTATGCTTTTCCAATTAAGCTACGGGCATCTTACTAAATTACGACGATTTAAACTAGTAGTTGTTACATGAAAATGCTTATCGAATAAAAGAAATAGTTTATTGAATACTATGATTATTATCGATTAGGTGGTAAAATGTAACATAATACACCATTTACATGTGCATGATTGTTAGTTCGCAGTTTTAACACGTGGACAAGAAGTTATTGATCGACAATAAGTAGTTTAATGTCTTTAGTTGTGTTGTCAACCTTCGATGGAAAATCGCACTTAAGTAAATAATTACTAGATAAAAAGAACTTTTTGTATACAACGTTTTTAAATTCTGTTGAATTATTATGATGCTCAATATGCTCAAACTTGTACTTCATATGAAGTAAATAAAAACAACCAAACAAACAAATATATAATACTGAAATATCATTTTGACATTTCATTTTGATTTCCATAGTAACGCACGTATATATTAATAATTTAGTTGCTATGACCACCCTCTTAGCAACCAATAATAGTCTTTTACTTTTTACGGATTTTTCTGAAATAACTTTCCATACAAAACAAAATTAACTGAAAATGAATTCAATTCTGCTTAAAGATGGCTAAAGGTATTAAAAGAATGCATTGGAATCGTGTTCTGATATATTCAAAAAGTTTCAAATGTCTAGCTAGTCGGAAGTTAGTTAGAAATCGATTGCAAGATTGTACTGGACAAACAAGAATACGAGCTAATAAAAACGTTGTAATAAAATATGGAACTACGTTATAAATTTGTGTTTATAATGTACCTATTTTCTATTAAGAGACAGTTTAAATATCTAATACTGTAAAGCGGCTCTTGGTTTTAAAATGGTGCGCACCGCTCACTTAAATAGTATATTTATAATTCTAATAATCTTCATCACATAATAATAAATTCATTACTGCTTTGCTGTGAGTAATGTTGAAAATTCTGTGATTTTCCCAACAATTTATACGTCGCACGAGTGCCGCGTTTTACATCATGCGATATTTCCCGTATGTAATCATCCCGTAATGAATTGAGGTGTACTCTGTCATTTAATTAATATATGGCGCCATCTGCTAGCGAAGATGATAAATGATTTTAGCGCGATCAGTTATACTTAAATCGTATATACTACTTACCTTAATAATCTAATGCTTTACATAGCAATATTACAAGATACAATATTTTTAGATAACTACAAGAGTAGTTTTATGTTAAACATCCAATAACAAATTTATATCTTTAGATATCACATCTATTTAATGATAAACGCTGAAGATAAACGAATCAAAATAAGTATCGAAATATAGCTTTAAAAATGTATTAAACCATAAACACATAAAAAAAATTAAACGAAAGCCAGCAGATACAGGTTCAAGTCCCGTCGGGTGTCGTATTTTTTCTACAAAATGATTTTTTTAGTATGCATATGCATATGTTTTCAGATTATGTATATTCAGTATATATAATGTTATATTCTGAAATCTTGTGTTTTACTCGTTGAATAAAAGAAATAGTTTATTAAATTTATTAGCAAGTATAAGTATGTTATAAAAACTAAACAATGGAGTGATTCGCGACGTCGGTTAGTAATTATTAAGGAATTAATTGATACGAGTACCTGCCTTAATTTAACATACTAAAACTGATAGTCAACATTATAACGCAATCCAATAAGCATTTCATGTAACAAGTACTAGTTAAAATTGTCGTGATTCAATAAGATTCCCGTAGGTAGCGTAATTGGAAAAGCATACTGACGCGAATCCAGCAGATACAGGTTCAAGTCCCGTCGGGTGTCGTATTTCTTTCTACAAAATGATTTTTTCTAGTGTGCATATGCATGATATGTTTTCAAATTATGTATATTCAGTATATATAATGTTACATTCTGAAATCTTGCGTCTTATTCGTTGAATAAAAGAAATAGTTTATTGAAAATAGGTTTAAGTATTGCCTTCTTAATAGCATATACTATGACCATAGCCCCCACGCCCTGAAGTGGGCCACCAGGCCAGGATCTTTCGTAGTCCTCCCTACCTATCACTAAGATTAAAGGCAGTACGGCGCTCTACAGTTACTTTTTCCAAATGGTGTTCGAGGTATAATTAAGAGTATTTAGTATATTTTTAGCGTTTTTTAGAATTTTTAATACATCCACTTGAATTATTGAACTGTCAAGTATCGACACACAAAATTGCATCGTATAACTACATGTTTTAAAACCATAATCAATATTTGAATAAATTAGCGACTTCTTTACTATTAGGGTTAATTTGTAATGTATGTTTATCTCACTTATATGGTTGATCCACCATGCTGGGCCCCTCCTGAGCCCGGGCCCCCAGGCTAAAGCCCTGTCAGTCCCCCTCTTGTGGTGAGGGAAATGATTATGATTATCATTAGGAATATCTTTATTGCAGAATTGACCGAAGTATGCAGGCTTTCTACGCTTGACAGTAACTTTAAATCCTGTTGGCTTATTGGCTCATTTTAAGACCGCCGCATTGGTAATTTGATCAATCCAATAAATTCATACGGTACACCGATGCAGCCACATCTCTAAAGTCTGCAGTCAGATAAATTAATTAAAATCATTAAGTTTTGTTAATTCTCCGTGCTCTGCTCTCCTACTCGGCACTTTTTATCTAATTAAGTCTCAGTAATCTCAGTCAAAGGACATTTGAGTATGTGGCTACTGCCTGGGCATCTGCTTCTGAGACGTTCCTAGGCATACAACGGCTGATGCTTCATATCCAAACGTATGTCCTGGTGATACGCTCGATTAAGACTAAGTGTGTCAGCGGCTCTATTCTATACACAAGGCTGCTTTCGGTCCAATACGGCAGCTACGAACGGCAGGGTACGAACATATCGAATTATTAACATTTATTATGACAATTACAATAATTTAGTTATAATTGTTACAATAAGAACTATGTTTTAACAGCACAGACTGTGATAAATTTTAGACCGAGATAGACAGTTTTGACAGTTCAAATGGTTAACTTATTGTAATTGTTATAATAAGCGTTAATTATTCGATACTCTCCTACCCTATTTGGCTGCCGTAGCGGACCGAAAGCAGGCTTGTGTATAGAATAGACTCGCAGGGTGGTTTCGTTTCGAGGGAACTATTATGTACTCAGATGGTACGTTTCTTTAGTGTTCAAATTATTTTCACAACTGATCTTAAAATATTTAAAAAAAATTCTAACCAACAACTGAGATATTTTACTTCACAGAAAACCATTTTCAGATAAGTGGTTCACTTACTTGATCAGCTATTTGGATAACACCAACAAGAATACATAAATATTACATATTAGTCATGACAACGACTTTACAATTAAAATAACTATCGACTAAAAAATATTTTTGTGGAATTATTAATCAAGAAAATTGTATTTTTTAAATGGAGTTACATACCTGCCATTGCATGAAAAAACTGATAAATCAACAATAAAAACATAATTATTTATTTATTCAAAAAACAGTAGTGTCGTATAACTTTGTTTCACCAATAAACCACAATACACAGTTCCAAATACAAAATATACACTAATTCAGCGGCACGTTTCTTTGACGTAAATGACGCACCGGCTTTGTCAGAAAATTGAAATTGGGCATCCGCAGAATTTAAACCAGTAACAAAATTATTAAATTATAATATTTTTTTGGTACTGTTCGGTTATACGGAATACAGCGGAAAACACATTTTGAAAATAGCCGATAAGCTGGATTACGTTACTGGAACGTTACAAGTCGGTACCTACTTAAATATAAAACTATTGTATTTCTAATAAGTATTAATCATTAAACTTCATAAAAATCCAAATTTCATTTCCACTCGATGCATAAACACGTAGATATCCACAGTATGTAAGTATAGTAGACAATTTCCAAGGACTAGCTATAGGTAGGTATATCATTTAAAACTCACTGCATCAAGACTTCAGTTTCATATGCTTCAATAAGACATTTTCATAAGGTGAAGTATTTATTTTTAATGCCATAGTAGCTGGTACGAGTAGCTGTTGTTAAAATGCATCATCCCAAAAGATCTTAAAATTATCATTTTTCTAGATATTAATATACATATTATTATTGAAATATTTTAGGAGATTTTTTTGTATTATGTATGCAAAATTAACTTTTACGTAGTTAGAAAATATTGACTAGTCACGTTCGATATATAAATTACGTATTTAATTATCCATGTATATAGAGACCTATATCTCAGAATCAACGTGTTTCAACTCTAATTTTTGCAGAAAAAGTATTTGTACATAGCTGCCAGTGGCGAAAGGTGGAGGTAGGCTGTTAAGATCTAACATAAATAGTGCACAAACTTTGTTAATATTATTCTATTTATAGAATATCCAAAATTATATATTGTACACCAAGGTGCGCCGCTTAAGCGTCGTGGGTCCCAGGTTCAAATTCTGGGTCTGACAAGTACACATATTGTTTTTCAATTTGTGTATGACTCAGAGTATGGACCTAATAGGTTGAGCAAGTGACTGACATCCATTTCTCGTAAAAACAAAATCTGTTAGAATCGGACATGGTCGAAGAAGAAGAAGAGATATATGATTTAATAGCATATTTTTAGATATTTTATAGATATTTGAGTATCTTTATGTATATTATCTATTATTGCTTGGTTTTCGCAGAGTTTAATTAAATTTAAAAAAACTAATTAACACCATTGGTAATTTGTATTCTTAATTCAATGAAAACAAATACGTATGACTGGCAAAGTTTAGTGTGCAGTATTTATGGCGGATCTTAACAGCATACCTTCACCCTTCATCACTGGTAGCTACAGTATCATATTAAGTTGCAGAGATAATTCACCTCGAGAGTATATTGCTTATTATATAAACCTTGAATTCTTAAAATCATAATATATTAATTTCGTTAAAATTAAGCGCCTTAAAATCTTAAACTCTGTTTTTTAGAAAGAGTTTATTTTAAACTCAAGATGCACCGGATTTAATAATAATTGTTGTATAGATAATCATAACTGCATAATATTATTACTATGATATCGTATAATAATTTTATACATATCTTTAAATGCATTTATTTTATGCAGTAAATCATTTATAAAAAATATTTTATTGTATTACAAACTAAACACTAATAAAAAAAAAATGTACTAAAGCGCGTACGAGAAAGTAAATGGGTTAAGGGCGGCAAAGCTCAAACTCACTCAACCGATAGTATCGTAGCATATCTATAACTTGGTGGCAACCCTACCTTCACAACTTTTACTACATCTACAGATAGACCAAAAAATATATAACACTTTTTAGTATATTTTATTTTGCGTAAAAGAAATTTATTATTACACAAAAATTAAAAAACCTTAAAAATAGATAACAAGATTATTGAAAGCAATCATTTTTTTTCTTTCCACTTATATTATTTAAATAAAATACACCGCGCTTGTTATGGACGGGTGGTAACGTATCCGTATATAAATTGGTTGGTCTCATTTATAAAACATTAAAATAACTAAGAATCTTCTTTGTGGGGCCAATGACAAAAAAAAACAAAATTTAATACTTATTATTATTCAATCCGAGATACAATTGTCCGCATACAAATTACACTTCTTTGGTTTGTAAACTTGTACTACTTTGAGTTTTGAAACGTAACGCACGTTTACACTTGCGAACGTTGTTATCAAATTAAATGCACTTTGACAGTCCACGTCGTACATATTGTCGTGCTTTAATCAAAACAACAGACCACATGACCACGCGTCGCTACTTCCAATAATCATTAAAAGATCCGAAAATATGGCTTTACTAACATCCACGACCAAATATTTAAAAAACTGTATTAAAACATTTATAATAGGTATATTTATACAAAATATGTTTCTGAATAATATTATAAAATTTTTCATTTATTTTTATAAACAGTAGTGTACAAAGTTAAGAGAATCAGTGGTTTGTTTCCCCAAGGTTTTAACTAGCATACCGCTGAGAGTGCTAAAAATGTGTTTTATTGAATTTGCATTAGATATCGATATATTCGACTCACGTGAGGTGAATTACTCATTCTGACTCCTTAGTGTCATCTATCTTCTCATTTCTTTACGTAAGTATTATATATAGTATTTCTCGTTCCTTTTATAATCCAAATGTCATTTTGTAAAATTGTTGAATAAATAATTTGTAATGTATGTGCATGATGCAATCCTTTTATTTTTCATAAAGATCAATGCCATAGATTTTATTTGCTATAAATGGGAAAAAAAAAATACTATAATTCAGGTAAACACCTACTATTGTATTTTTTCTACATTAATGTTCAACTAATTCACAAGTATGGAAAGACAAACTAAGCTCAACAGCGGATACAAAAAAGTTCATTTGTCAAGGGTATAATTATTGACAAAACTTCCTCAGTGTTTGGAGCTTTTATATCAAATTATTACTATTTTTTTGTTTTACAAAAATGTTATTTTTTCATGAGTGTTGACATATTATAAAAATAAAAATACTTTCACTAATAACTTATAGTTTTCTCTACCATTTAATTACATATAGTTCACTGAAATGGTTTTGTATTTATATCCAGAATATAATAATATATAGTTTTTTCATATTTATATATATAGCATTCAGTTCTATAACCACACATATTTCTGTTTATATATACGTTCGTTTAAATAATTGTTTATATCTGTAACTAACTACGGCAGTGGCCTAGAAGTTAGAGAGCTTGATTTCGGTGCGGAGAGCTTTCTTCTGCAAAGCATGGTTTCGATACAAGGACCAAATATATTTGTAATATTTGTATTGATTGATTGATAAAAAAATTAAGGTCAACTAACAGTAATGGGTCCCAGATTCAAATCCTGGGTCTGGCAAGTACACATATTGTTTTTTTAATTTGTGTATTAGTCATAGTATGGACCTATTAGGTTGAGCAAATGGCTGACATCCATTTCTCGTAAGAACAAAATCTTTTAATACAAACCTCCACTCTGTGGAGGCCCATATGATCCTATTAGAATCAAACATGGTCGAGAGAGAACAGTATACGTCATTTTAAATCAAGGGATATTTCTCAATGTTAAATATTTGAAGTACCACTTGATAGATTAATTATATTGAAGTATTGTAATTAGGTACTTGTAAATAAATAAGTTATATCTGCACTGACTGCACCGTCTGCATTGCTGAATATTTTGAGATACCCGTAGCGACCTCCCTTAACGGACGGTGGCAATGAACTTTTCCGAATTATTGTTTTCCCTTCTGGCAAATGACAAAAGAACTGTCGAACTCTTTGGATACATATTTTAAAAACTCGGTTCTTCCGATTTATTTTTTCCAGAACGGATATATTCATCCTCAATTAATGATGTTCTACTTTTAACGCCATCTTTTATGGAAGGTCAATCACCATTAAGACAATTTTCGCCATCTGCTCCCTGTTATAGTTGAGTAGAGCTGCAACTCGTATCAATTATAGAGGTCCATAAGTCACGAACTGTAACGTCTTCCTCTGCTACATATATTGTTGATCTTTCCTTGGATAAGGCCCGTTTCAGACGGGCCACCGGTGTCGCGCTCGATATAACATAGGAGGCCTTTGTATTCGAATAAAGGGGCCTTTGTATTGTGTTTATGATCGCCCCAGAGCTAATGAATCAACGCGTGTCCGGTACACTTTTCCGTTGGCTGCTACATTCTCAAGTCGCCGATACACTTGTTTTTATTACCGCAGCCAGTTTGATGTTCTAATTTATAACGCGAAATTATGCGTTGTCTCATTAGCTCTAGGGCGTTGATAAAGATAATACAAAGGCCCCTTTATTCGAATACAAAAGCCTCCTATATTATATCGAGCGTGACACAGGTGTCCCGTCTGAAACGGGCCTAATGGCTAAGGAAATACCGTATTTTGTCTTCTCATAATATGACTGAGGTATTTTGTAATGTACAGATTGTCTCAGTTCTTTATGTTTTCGTTTATTTAGAAATTATTGTCACTTTATCAGTGTATGAAACTTAGGAAATACGTTTTTATACTCTAACTTCCGTAACATCAACTAAAAATTATAAAAAAAGTTACATTACGTATATCTTCAAATATAATTATATTTGCAAGCATGATCATAAGCGACTGTTGAATGGCCTTTGAAAAAAGAAGAGAAATGATGTTGTTATCCCGCGAACAAGGCATAATCTATAAAATAAAAAAACTCCAAAAAGTTTTCATGTTCAAATAATAATATTCAGAGCGAAAGAAAAATACTAAATCCCGAACGCTTGGAAAAACTCCCGTCTCGCGAAGTTGTGCCACAAATCATCGGACTATCTCCTGGCACTAGTAACAGACTAAAAACCGTCAGTTATTTCCTGCTCGTGGTGTTATGTTCGCGCGCGAGGGCTCAAGTGGCGCCCGAGCGCGGGGTGTGAGAGAACCGGGTACGCCGCCTCCAGGGTCAGCCGGTCGATCGATAGTCGCTTTCTGGGTCGTGGACCAGATCCGCACACCCCTGCCTAGCGCTAGCTTGGGCCGCGAAACGAGGGTTCTCCCCTGGCGTAGCGGCTTTTGGAATTTTCCCTCCTGGCGAGGAAAACGGTTTGTTTGGAAATACTCCGAGCGTCGTGAGCGCTTAATGGATGGTGAATTATACACGGCCTACGTAAAGATCCTCGAGTCGTATGACATAGTGCAGGCTCGATGCTGAACACTGTCGTAATTCTTCGACATTATCATTCCATCCAGGGACATTATTTTTTGAAACGTATTATTCAAGTTCATAAGAATTTTCAATAATTCCACTTAGCTTAGTTACTTTTCTAAATAATTAGTCTTGTTTTTAGTTTTTCAAATTTTTTTCAATTTCAAATTATTGTTTTTTTTTTTTTTTTTTTACATACCGTGAACATTACAAATTATAAATTTAAGACGTTCACAACATGAAATTTATAAACAAAGAAACAGTGTAAAGAAGAAATAAATATATGCAGTATCACAAAAACAGTATGAAAAGTAATGTAAAAGGTACAAAAATTATAAAAGATATATAGTAAATTATCCTATTTTAATAACGTATTAAACAACGTCCGCCTATACTCATCCTCACGTAGGTGGAATATGTCAACATCTGTGCAACAATCAAGCGATTTGGTTTAATGGTTTGGTTGTTCATTACATAGAAAAGAGGTGCTAATTTTTTTTATTTTTTTATTTTAACTGTTGTTATTTTTGTTTACATTTTCTTACCTAATAATTTTTTAAACAATACAATAGTGTTGCATTAAAATATAAACAATTGCCATGATAATTTATTTTAGAGTCATATCGAAAAAAAATGTTTTGATACCCGGAATCGGCACCGTATTGGAGGAAATTATCGATACCTGTAAGTCGTACTTATCAAATACAGCATTTTTTTAACAAAAATAATCATTATATGTAGCTGGATATTCAACAAAATAATTTGAGACCCATACATATTTGAGAAACATCGATTATGTACTTTTATATGTAGTTTTGAAAATTGCATTGCTCTAATCTCACCCACAGTATTATAGTTATCTCGTTATGCATTCAATAAAATTGTCCCTGGTATTGATCACACTGCGGGGTCAGATGTTTTTAACACATACATTCGACATAATATTAACATTACTGTCAAATTATTAACTTAAAAAACGGCATATTTATTGATTGATATATTAATTATTTATCCACGAATACACTATGAAAATATTGTAAATAATTTCCTGCATGGAAATCGTCAATAACACTTTTAAAATTACAATAGGGTACCATATCATCCGATATTATTTTATAAAAGTATCAATATTTCTTTGATATTCCTAATCACAGTAAAACTATTTAATTGCACCCATAGTATGAGTGTTGTAGTGCTCTACCTTTCTTATAAGATGACGTACAACCAATCCTCATAAGCACATATATTAAATACGGTGAATATACCCGTACAATAATTAATGTACCCTTGTATGTTCTATATCAGTATTTTTCAACCTTTTTATACATGCGAACTACTATCGTAGAAATTAAAAAATGTTATTTATATGTTAGCATATAATAACGTCTAAGTGTGGTTGATTTAGTCACGTTTTATATATTTTAAAAACAAAACATACTGCGCAAACACTTGCAAGTGTGGTTACGGGTTTTTAAGATGATATTAGAAATTTTAGCATAATATGCATTTGAATGCCGAAAATTCGCGGACCACCAGAAAATTTCTACAGACGACCAGTAGTCCACGGACCACCGGTTGAGAAACACTAAAAGCATAAATGATAAAAAATACAACTTGCATTGAATTTTTAATGCTTAAATTTATAAATATCTATTTTTAATGATAAAATTAAACTTAAAGTAGGTATATTATAATAAAAATCCACATATTTCGTATAGACGTAGGCATCTGTGTTTTTAAATATAATCCAAACTGTGGTCGAATATTTACTATGTATGAATTATACTGGATCGTATACAATAAGACCATTCACCATTGATTAAACCAACTAGGAGAAGTATAATTATTATTAATTACTATTATACTTTTAGAAATACATCATCTATACTTTTGAAGACCCTTTACAAAATAAATATTTATACTTAGACTTGAAATTACCATTACCTACACATTTATGCATAATAAAATTAGTCTCTTTAATGTAAAATGTAGGTTTAAAATCACTGGAATAACTATATTTAATTGTTGTTTACTTTTTACAACCTAACGTATGAGATTACTTTACCAATAATAACATTTATTTTAAATGAGAAATTGACAATGACATCTCCCGGAAAATTATCACACCGTTTCCAAAGATTTACCGGCGTGGGGTCGCTGCCAAAAGTTGGTACATCGAAAGTTTATGTATTTAGAGTTAACAACGAATTATGTGTCTTTGTATAAATATGTATGCTAGAAAAAAAATCAAAGCCATCCAATATGCAAGAATATGAACAAAGAAATTAGCATTATGGCCAATTTTATATGGCATGTCAAACATTCAAATTCCAATTACTCCATAACATGATTTCGAGACTTACCAACTTTTGGCAGTAATCCCACGTACGCTGAGTTAAAATGTATATTTTTGAAAAACCAGTAAAATCCTAGAATTTTCTAATCCTAATATAATATCACGTTTAAGATTTTTTTAAAATATATAATACACTGCTGAGATCCTAATTGGATTGAAAATGATTTTCAGAATATTCTAAAAATATTAAGTAAATCTAAAAAAATATTTTTACTTATACTTTTAGTGCCTATGTATAAAAATAGATTATAGTAGATAGTATTCTTTCTATTATCAGCTTATATTTTATGAATATGATTATTTAGAATATAAAATTCGCTCATGAGGAAATACATCGCGGCGATAGTTCCATGCGCTTTTGTACGCTGTCATATTATAAAGCAGATATAGTCAACCATGCTATCACATAACATATATATATATATATATATATATATATATATATATATATACGGTATGCACATCGTGTTATAGTAGTGGCTTGGTTAATAGCACAAAACACGTCTCACAAGCGAAACGCTGCGGGAAACAGACTTGCTCATTTGGACAGAATTTTCAGAGATTCTTTTTTTAAATGTACGGCGACAAGTCAAAAAAATGTTGCAACGTTGTTACACGTTTTTTTTTTGCACAATAAAAGATTATATCACATTTTAAATAATATAAATGCTTTTTCATGACCATAATTTATTTAAAAAATAATTACAAGATAAAAAGAACTTTTTATATACCACGTTTTTAATTTTTCTGTTGAATCATAATATGATACTAAACTTGACAATTCTATGTATTAATAAATACTTTTTTTTGTACTTGATAGAAGTACTGAATAAATATAGAATACTGAAATGTCATTTTGACATTTCATATAGATATCCATAGTGACGCACGTATATATTAATAATTTTATTGCTAGGACCCCCTTAGCAACCAATAATAGTACAAATGATACGATTTTTTTCCGAAAAAATAAATTTCCATACAAAACAGAATTAACTGAAAATGAATTCAATTCTGCTTAAAGATGGTTTAAAGTATTAAAAGAATGCATTGTAATTATGTTCTGATATATTTTAAAAGTTTCAAATGTCTAGCTAGTGGGAAGTTAGTTAAAAATCTTCAATCGTCAAATACAAATCTTGGACAAACAAGAAAAAATTTGAAGGGTATAAACAAGAATACGAGCTAATAAAAACGTGGTAATATACAGACGTTATAAAAAAATATATTTTTGTTTTTTTTTCAAATTGTCATCTGCGGAACTCTTATTTCCTGTCCAGAAATTCATACGTTTTCAGTTGACCGTATCGCTGTTGTATCGGAAATCATCATTGTCATCATTAGCCTGAATCTATCCACTGCTGGATAAAGGCCTCTCTAAGCTGATTCCACTTCTCTCGGTCTTGTGCGTGCGTGGGCGTTTTGTACCTCTTAGGTACTACTGGATGACTAAATTTGTCCCTTCTTCGAGCTATGTGCCCAGCCTATTTCCATTTGAGGTTATCAGCGAACCCTTGTTTGTTTCTTTATCCAATCATTCCACTTTTTGTCCTTTCGCGTTATACCCAGAATGAACCTCTCCATACCACGCTGTACTACTCTCAGTTTCTGGATCTCTGTTTTACTTAGAGTCCATGTTTCACATGCATTCATAGTAGTAGGTCATTTTTGAAGACATTATTCAGTCGGCCAGTACGACAGCTGATAGTGAACCTATACTAATATAAAATGTGGTACGTTCAATTTATATATAACCCAACATCGAAGTAAAAGACATGGTCGTGTTATTCCCCTCGGTCCAGTGCATAGAGATATTAAATAAAAAGAGGGGCAAGGAATCGGCTTTCTCATACAACTGAATGAAGCAGGCCAACAATAGCCGACAACTTACGAGAAATAGCGACGCGATAAAAAAAAATGCAGGGTATCACGAAGGATTTACTTTGGTCATTATAACGTACCCATATAATATAATGTTAACGTGGAAATTTTGCCGCAAATTGATTACCAGCCTGCCTCACCATACTTGCCTGCTTCACCATACTTTCCAGTGCCATTGTGTGTGTCCAAATGATACTCATAGCGCGTGGATCACTTTGTAGCACCGTTACAAAGTTAAGGATACTTTGCCACGGTGAGAAAATCCATACGACTTGTGTCGCACCTTTGAGTGAAATCATGAGAACACAAACCATATGAAATACCTATTTCAGATCACACCCATGAGCAAGGATTCAACTCACGACCTCGAGTGTTTATAATAGGTAGTACCTGTTTGAGATTCCTCTAAGATTCTATTGCTTTGGCTTTTTCACATACATACAAATACACAAATACACAAAAATATTTACTCGTCATAAAATATGTCTATTTCTGTTCTTGTATTCCGACAATGTGACCGATCCTAATAAGACCACATGGGCCTCCACAGAGTGGAGGTTTGTATTAACAGATTTTTGTTTTTACGAGAAATGGATGTCAGCCACTTGCTCAACCTATTAGGTCCATACGATTCATACACAAATTGAAATAGAATATGTTTACTTGCCAGACCCAAGATTTGAACCTGGGACCCTCGACGCTATAATGTATAAATAAATATATAAATACAATGCGTATTATTATCTTATCATCAAAACATATCGTATGAAGGTGTTCGTGTTCCATTTATTGGGAGGAGATTATAAATTATTGTCAGGAGGTTTTAACAAAAATATTTGACCACCAAATCATCACATATAAGCCAACGGGGCTCAAATCCTTAATCCACAGATTCTAAGCACAGTACGCTAACCTCTATAGATTAGCAGAGGTCGGGGAACTTTTAGAGTATTACCCTAAATCTATTTATATTAAATGATATTACCCTCCCCCTAGACTTTAAAGTAAACAAAAACAACCTAATTGCTTTTAAAATGGAGAATATGTTTTCCTAGGACCAAGAATTAATGAAGGACTAAAAAAGCATTATTCATTATTATCATCATTGGCACTATAACCTAATGTGGATATTGGATGCTTGTAGGAAACGTAGCCATTACCCTTTATCTACCGTAAGCGTACTCCACGGCCTTATCCTTAGAGAGGTTGTGTCTGTTTCTACAAACTCCATCCACCGTATTCTAAATTCACCGTTTTTGT
The DNA here is from genome assembly GCF_057557595.1 of Rhyacophila brunnea. NCBI lineage: Eukaryota > Metazoa > Arthropoda > Insecta > Trichoptera > Rhyacophilidae > Rhyacophila > Rhyacophila brunnea. The sequence continues at coordinate 6,411,856 of NW_028232816.1, read as the reverse complement.
GATTAAGTGTTTTCCATACTTGAGGCATATTCTACCTAATAGATTCGTATCACTTCCACGTGTGAAAGTCTTGGGATCATTATTCATCGAGTAAATATCGTAATTATACCTTCCTTGCATATGGCTCTGAAGATGCTTTTTAATATCTTCCTTTCAAATATATCCAGCATCCTTTCATCAGTATTTCTTCTACTAACTTCTTGGTTGATGTAATTTCGTAAACATTTATCTGTGTTGTGAGCTTGAAGGAGCCTCACTCACAAGCATGTATGCCTTACATTTCCAGTGGACCAAGGCTATTTTTTGTGTTGGCTGGTTTTAATCTTACCACCTTCTCTACTTATATATAATCGGCATATCCAAAGAGTATTGTGATAGTTATAAACCACACACTACATGAATACAAAAATATTAAAATCTACAAAACAATTATTACACATCTGCGCATCTATTCTATACACAAGACTGCTTTCGGCCGCTACGGCAGCTATCTGGGGTAGGTTTGTATCGAAGTATTAGCACTTATTGTAACAACTACAATAAGTTAGATGTAAGTGTCATAATAAGTGCTATGTATTAACAGCACCTATTTTGGCTGTGGTAGATTTTCGAGCTAGATAGACAGTGTTGACTGTAGAGACGGCTAACTTATTGTAATTTTTACAGTAAGTACTAATACTTATATACAAACCTACTCTATATAACTGCCGTAGCGGCTGAAAGCAGTCTTGTGTATAGAATAGACGCACAGGTTTTGGAAAAATGGCTTGTTTCGTTTTCGATCAAACAATGATGTTACCAAGACAATTTTATATCAAACCAACAGGTATGCCATCTTAGGAGTAAAAACGAATTTTATATTTTAGATTTGAACTCCATACAGGTGTAAATCTTTATTTCTAAACGCTTTCACTTAGGCAACTTTAAAAGATTTTACATTTTTATATATATATATATATATATATATATAATATATATATTATATAATTACTATAGGGTTCTACTGTCTACTGGCCTGATTACCCTCAGCTACCCGTTCGTTTAAATCTATCTCGAAAAATAAATCAACGACACCCATGAGTTTTTTTTTACATTTCTATTTAGGAACCGTCCATGAGGAATCGATCAGTGGAGGTTTCAGACCATTAGAATTAGTAACAAAAAAGTTTTTTAAATATCGTTGTATGGAGTGTGACCCACCCAAAATTTTAATAATTATTACATTAGAACATGTAGGTACACCAAATTTCGTATAGGCAAAAAAAGCCTTTTGAACGTTATCTTTTTATATTATAGATTGGAGGCCTTAATAATTATTGTCCCCAAATCTTTTACATTTTCCCTTTTTTTGGTGCAATTCATACCTTTTCATCGATTCTTGATCTATAGATATCCACTGTGAAATTCGTATTTTTCCCATTAATATATATTTTTTTTAAGTTAACGGCCATTTATATTTTTTATAATATGACTCACCAGTCTGGTACCTCTCGTGAAATGTAATAATGTTGCCAGCAAACATTTCCTGTGTCATAAATAAGAGATTAAAATCAATGGCGATCGTCATAATCACGGTGATTTATCAAGGTAATAAATAATAGTAACCCTTTCTTTATACAATGACACACATGATTACTTTAACACTTCTACATACATCCACTCAGACGCAGTATATGGCCATGCAACGTATTCATTAAAATATGGATAATAAATATGTTCACGATTTTGAATGGATATAGACCATTCAAAATTTGTAGCGCTTTATATGGAGAACACTAATGTTTGGACAAGCGTCATTTATGTGGCAATTGAAATTCCCCGAGCCATCCATATGGTAAAACATGTCATTGCATTTTTTGCAATCTTTATGCGCCTTCTTATTTCCGCTTCACATCCGCCTTTTCCACTAATGGTCGATCCCAAATATACCCACTCATCCATTGTTTCTAAGTTTTGGAGTATTTATTTATTTATTTTATCTATTAAGCAAACAATAAGTTTTTCGAGATTCTTCTTCTTAATAAGAATAGAATCTTGAGATCTTGATAGTTTGCGGTAACTATATAAGCTGAGACGGCGACCGGGCCGGGCCGTCACTGTATTGGAATGTTAGTATTAATTTTCAAAATAGGTGCATCTCAATTCTTAATATATAATTGTCGTTCTATATCTCATTACAAAACGGTTAACACGCATTACGCTTTGATAGTTCACATCCCGCGATACTTAAACAGTCTGGATACGATGCAGCCTACAGTTCATAATTGATGAACTTACGAAAAGCCCTGCTGGAAAACAGCTATACACAGTGAAAATATGGCAGAGCTATGGGATATTGTCATGACCTGAAGAAACACCGGAAGACTTGAAAGCGATATTTATTCTTGGAGGCGCCATATAATAATAATAGGCTCTTACTACCTAATGAGCAAACATGGAGTATTCTTCTATTCTATTTTTACATCTATCTTCTATTCTATTTTTACAACGTTTTTAATAGCTCGTATTCTTGTTTGTCCGGTGGTTGTTTATCCAGTACAAATCTTGCAATCGATTTTTAACTAACTTCCCGACTAGCTAGACATTTGAAACTTTTAGAATATATCAGAACACGATGCCAATGCATTATTTTAATGCTTTTAGCCATCTTTAAGCAGAATTGAATTCATTTTCAGTTAATTCTGTTTTGTATAGAAAGTTATTTCAGAAAAATCCGTAAAAAGTAAAAGACTATTATTGTTTGCTAAGGGGGTGGTCCTAGCAACTAAATTATTAATATATACGTGCGTTACTATTGAAATCAAAATGAAATGTCAAAATGACATTTCAGTATTCTATATTTGTTTGTTTGTTTATGTTTTATTTACTTCATATTAAGTACAAGTTTGAGCATATTGAGCATAAGGATTCAACAGAAAATTTAAAAACGTTGTATATAAAAAGTTCTTTTGATCTTGTAATTATTTCCACATATTTTACGAATATCGGTATTGGTATTTTCATTCGGTATTGCAATCCTTAATTACGTATATATCTGGTAAAGGTGGATATGTAATAGGCATGTTTCTGGTGTGTTACAATAGCAAATTAAATTAAACCATAAACCAGTAGTTATAAAATACGAATAACATCATTGGATTAACGTGTATAATCCTACATCTATTGGTGTTGGAACTATCTTTCTGTCATACCTTCGGGGCATAGCATAAAGTTATTCGTAGGGTCCTGAGATGAAACGGGCTTTACAAAACGCCTGGGGTCTCAGAATACAACTCTCAAACATGCACAAATGCTAAAAGGGATGTCAAACACAGCTTTGTCCCAGATCTTATTACAGAAAAATTATCCAACCTATTTTAGGGGCGCTCATTCCCGCTTATGTATATAAAAAAATATATATACATTTTGTGTACTCGACGGTCGATATTCCTTTTATATTAAATCCCTTTATTACGTCTTTTGTGTTTTTCGGCGCGGAAATTTAGGAAAAAGGCGGGAGAATGTGAGATTGTTGTGAATGGGCCAGATTTCTGTTTGCTGCCGGATATTACGAGTGGTGGGATTCAGCCCTTTTCTTACCGGTTCTTGCGAAGTAGCGCCTAAAATTTTCCTCAAGGCTAAGGCCACATAGGCAGGTGCCTCGCTTAGTGGCTACGTGCTAGGTGACGTATCTTAGCGAACGAACTCACACTATTCTATCGCAATGGCCACACTGCACGCTTCGCGCCTCGCTACGTGATTATGAGTCACCTCGTGAGTCTGCCGGCGAACAAACGTGGTGGTTATTTTTATTGTGTCACCTAATGATTTTGCCATTGTCTATGGATTTCGCAAAATGGCGATGTGTCTTCAGTATGACAAACGTCAAACACCGTATATTTTGAGGTTATGAATAATGACGCATGAGATGAATTGACATTTATTATGCACCCAACAAGTTTGAATTTGCGACTTTCGAAATTTTAAACTTAGATTCTCTGTGAGAAGTAGCTTTCTAGTTAATTTTGAGAGTGACATATCGTTGTTGACTTGAACGTTCCCAAATTTCAAATGAATTTATATCTAAGCACGTAGCGTGCAATATGGCAGTAGTGTTTTTAGTAGACAAGCATAGCACCTAGCTCAGCACTAGCGAAGGACCTGCCTATGTGGCCGAAGCCCAAAAGTTTGTCGAATCGATCATTAATCCTTTCACCTTTTACCCTTTTTCTACAATTGTAATTTTCTCTGAAGTTTTAGTTTAAAGAAAATAATACCAGTCAAACGCAATCATGGTGTATGATTATATTCATGTAGGATGGAAGGAATAGTGTCCGAAATACAACAATGTGTACAACATATATTTAAAATACGCCCTGTATTATATACCTGCATGACGGAAAAGGTAAAACTTTGTGAATTCAATATTTTTTTTCATTACAAAATCTACTAATCGGAAAATCGATAGTCTCGAGATTTCAAGGACTGTTCAAAACGCTAGGTCGGGGTTCGTTCTGCAGCGATGTCAAGAGGGGTTTAAAGGGATATTACATTATATTCAGATAAATAAATATCTGCACTGTTGTGTTTAATTTAATATTGATTGATTTGTTAGGCCAATGAATAAATTCACAATATTTGAAAATGTAACATTTTTTATTGAACATACATGGTTTTATAACACCTCTGATATAATATATCAACTAATATCTAGTGGGTAAAATTTGTGAATTGATCGTTGAATAACAAAAATAGTTTATTAAATTATTAGCGGCCATTATTACGGCCCACGATGGACGCGCGGCTTAAACGTCGGCATATAGTCGTCGTCCATAAATAATGCTCGGCAAACCGAAATTAACAATATTGTAGCATATTAGGTGTATTTTATTCATAGGTTGTGTAAGATTTTTTCATCAGACTGATTGTAGAGAAAAATTAGCGAGAAGTCACACCAAAACTCGACATATTACTCCAACGTTCGACACAAGGCACCTTGTCAAAATTTCACTTGGGATAATGATTCTTCTGTTAATGCAGCATTTCCTAAACTTTAAATGGTTGCGACCTACTACAATTTTAATGGATTTTATGTACAGACATAATATATATTGATTTTACGTTACATAAATGTGTATAGATTCACTGAAATCATTAAGTATTATTAATATATCCATTATGAGGAATATGTTCATAATACTAATTAATAATAGTTAATTATGCCTACTTTGTCGAGTGGATTATAGTGTCGTGGATCGCAGATTCGAATCTTGGGTCTGGCAAGTATGCATATTGTTTTTCAATTTGTGTATGAGTCAGAGTATGGACCTAATAGGTTGAGCAAGTGGCTGACATCGATTTCTCGTAAAATCAATATCTGTTAATACAAACTTCCACTCTGTGAAGGCCCATATAATCTTATTAGGATCTGACATGGTCGGAAAAATTTGTTAGTACAAGTACGTTACAGCAAAAATTTGGAGCAATCCTGATGTTACCTAGTAATAAATTAAAGTAATTGACGCTTTAATTTAAACAACAAAAGCCGATTGCCAAAATTAACGCAATTTGTTGAACGCTTCAAGGTGTTAATAATCGTGTCGTAATTAGATAAGACGCACATGTTTTAATTAGCATGCACATTGGTGCGAATCCAGTGGATGTGGGTTTGAGTCCCGCTGTACATTGTATTGTTTTCAAAGATGTTTTCTAGCAGGTACCTGGTACCTATCTAAAGTCTTTTCAAATTATGAATGTTAACTATATAATCTTGAAAAACCTAAGAAACTTAACTAGGTAAGAGAAAAGGTCCTTTAAAAAGTTGGAGCGAGTGAAATTCAACCTCCTACCATTCTGTTTCTTATTCAGTACTCTAGCCTCTCTCAGTTCAAACTGAGCTAATAAAATGTAAGTTCCTTAATATGTGGTCGAAAATGGAAAAAAGATCCAGAGCGTAAATGATTAACAAATAAATAATTTTAAATATTTAAATAAAACTAAAAATTCTTTTTGTTTGAAGTAGGCGAGCCGGTTGTTGAAACTATTAAAACCCAACACTAGATATAACGTAATACAAATAATACAACATTGTTGGTATTTGCTATCTTAATAATACACGATTGGGATAAGAATGACATCATGTGGTTAGCCGTACTCTATATTGTGTAGGATTTATTTCCGCATCTTTTGTTAAAATACAACCAAATTAATTCTGCTTTAAAATTATACAGTAGTTTTAACTTTAACCGACTGAGGTTTTCTGATTCTGGGGATTTGTACGGCGATTTGTTGGTATCCATTTGCTCTATGTGTTGGATTCTTAGGTCAAATCTAAACGCGCGAATATATTTCAAAAACCATTACCTACGTCAATATAAATCAGTCGCCAGATTTGAGCCTATGGGCTATATATATTCAGATACGAGCGTCTTTATATAATGTTTGAGGCTTCCACGGTTGTTTTTTATCGTAGTAGATTTTTGGGTTTCCACCGTGTCTCCTTCTTTACTCGACGTTTCGGGCTCGTTGCAGAGGCAATTATCAAGAGATGATATGTTTTCTGATGAAAATGTAGTGTAGGTATGTGAATGTAAACGTTGCTCTAAGAATTTCAAAAGGAATCCGATTAGCTAAGAGCAAACGTTGCTCGGAGTAATCTGTCAATCGCTCCGTTTTCTTCCGTTTTTAAATGAGGAACGCCCCAAATTTACCATTTCATTTGACGCTTCCGTGGTATTTGATATGTTTTATAATAAAAATATGTCTAAAACGATCAGTAGTGATGTTAGAACTGTTATTACTAAATCTTTGATTTATTGCGAAGAAGAAAAAGAGAGCCAATACATTATTTTAACACGCGTTGCCGCCATGACAGGTACGTCACTGAGAAGTCTTCTATATGCGACTACATCGACTTTTTGTTATCGACGAGATCTTATTGTCAGATAGTAACGCCACCTATGACTAAAATTAAGAAATTATTGATATAAATTACATAGATGGTAGCCAATATATTAATATTATATTGGATCAAAACTCATCTTTGCCATACAGCGGTTATAATGGATTCATAAGTGCCCATGATGAATTAATAAAAAATCTATTGTTATAAATAATTTGTTATAATAATTATTAGGGCTGTTTTTTTGTAGAATTAAATTTATGGTGTGAGATTTTGTTTTCCTATCACTCGTCGATTAAATTTGTATGTACTATTAATAATTATATATTAGTACATCTACATAATATTATTTATAATCATAGACAACATAAACGATTAATTTATAATATTTTTCATAATATTTTTTTTTTTAGGAAACGGAGATTTACCGTGACATTTATTGATATATAATTTTACTTTTAAAAATACCATAAAATTTCCATTTTGACCCACGCTGGGCATGTAGGCCCTTTCGTATAAATATGTGACTTCGGCACTTTTTTCACCTCGCAAAATAGTCTGTCGCTAATAAACGATGCACGTTTCTCTTTTATTTTACATATTATTTATGGCGATGTTGTAATCCGATGCCGGACGCGGGATGTATTGAATGCCGAAATGGGGCAATACCGCTCGTAACTCATCGACCTTTCGTTCCATTCCGGGGACAAATGCCAAATCGAGTATACGGCTACGTACTCTGAAAATATCCACCCATACTTAATCGTGATATTCACTGACGTTTCGGCCAATTCGATTTTTTCGTCAAATCTATGCATGCGACGTATACTTTATATAATTGGATGCGTTTATTTTATGTTGGTTCAACTTTGACTTGTCGCTCTTTTGGTCCAAAATTGATATACTATAGCGAATATGTCGGGAAACTGAAGTAAATTACCCCAAGCAGTAGCGAAGGGTGGAGGTAGGCTGTTAAGATCCGCCATAAATAGTGCACACTAAACTTTGATGGCGCGCGGCTTAAGCGTTGGTCTATTGCCTCGTGGGTCTCAGGTTCGAATCCTGGGTCTGGCAAGTACACATTTTGTTTTTCAATTTGTGTACGAGTCAGAGTATGGACCTGATAGGTTGAGCAAGTGGCTGACATCTATTTCTCGTAAAAACAAAATCTGTCAATACAAACCTCCACTCTGTGGAGGTCCATATGATCCTATATTATAGTATATATATACTTTGTCAGTCATACTCATTTGTTTTCATTGAACTAATAATACAATTTGCAGGTGGTGCTGGTTAATTTTTTAAATTTAATTAAACCCTGCATAACCAAACCATATTAGTTTATGTATGCTATTGGCGATTGCACAAAAATAGTGCACACTTTTTTTTGTCATATTTATTTGTTTTCATTGAATTAAGTATACATATTGCAAACTATGTTGGTCAGGTTATTAAAATTCATTAAGCCCTGCCTATGCCAAACCATAATCGTTAAAATATTCTTATATCTGAAAATATCTGAAACTATGTATGGTTTAATGGCATAACTTTATATAGATACGCGAATATTATTTTACTATTATCTACTATGGTTTGGATTAGGCAAGGTTTAATTATTGAATTTTAAAAACTAAAAAACACCATGTGCTTACTAGTCTTTGTGCAATGAGAACAGATACATTTGACTGACAATGTTAATTGTGCGCTATTTATATCGGATCTTAACAGCCTACCTCCACCCTTCGCCACTGACCCTAAGTGTGTCGTAAGGGTTATGTTAGCCAGCCGCGTATGACGTGGCTGCATATACATAACGGGAGCGGAGGTGGGAGTTTTACACACCATGACCCTAAGTGTGTAAACATGACTATAATGTATTCAAAATTTGGATATTGATTCATATACAATCAATAATTATGAATCTTTTTAACTTTAAAATTGCTTATATACCAAAAGAGCCTGAAGATTTTTTCTGAAGATACTTTTTCAACTTTACTCCAAAACATAACAAAGCAATACTTTTTAATATGCTGATAAGAGCTGTAAATTCTTTCAAAATTGCACACGAGGATGCGATAAAAATATTTTCAACAAACATTTTCCACCATCGTGGACTTAAAAATTATCTACAGAAAATATTATCCAAATTGCATCTGACATCGAATAGTCTATAATTTTGATGTCGTTTCAAAGATGAAAGGAAATATAAAAATATTTTCAAAGAAATTATTTAGTTTCATAATGCGATTATTATTTACATTTTTTTTCATATAGTTTATATTTGGTTTAAAATTTTATTGATCTTATGAAAAAATATACTTTTATATTTATGGCTGTATTTAGTAATTTAATTCAATTTTACAATTAATTTTTGTTCCGTGTTTTGTAGGATTTAAAATACTTATTTTCAACTCGAGAATGTAATATCGTTGTAATCAAATATATTATATTAGGGTAATAGACAAAAAGTTCAACTATCCCTGTTTTATAGTGACTTATCACGTTGACACATTATTCATTCACTATTAGGAATTATATTAGAATTATACTGAATTAATTGGCAGTTCAGCTTTTGTATCATTGTCGAGACCATAAATGATTATTTATATTTTATTCAAGAAATAACTCCAAATTTTTTACTCAAATTTTCTACATTGTTGATAACTATTAGGTATCTAATTATTTGCCACCCTGCAGTCAAAATTAAAAAAGTTAATGCATTCTTTTCAAAACTATAATGCTTGAATTACATTAGAATGCACGTCGCGTACTGTCACAATGACACGGCGACAAATTTAGTCTATGGTTTCGTCATTTTGCAGAATATTTTGAACGATCACTATCTCTGTAAATGCAATGATGGAAAGTGTCAATTATTCATTATTCATGCTAATTTCAATTGATTTTAACAGTTCATACGTGTGTGTACGTTAAAATTACTTGCGATATTGCATATATAGATTATATTTTGAACAGAACCTAACCTTCAGACCATAGATAGTAGACAATATTATTATAGAAAATGCATAGTGCAAACCGCTAAAAACAAAAAAACACGCGATTTTGACATGAGTCGAAAATGTGTAAGCATGTAGAATATGATAAAAAAAGTTCATTGAGTCGTGCGGGTGTCGATTCAGTGCAGTACGCGCGGGGTGACCTCATTGTTGTTCTGGTGATTTTGGCAGTTTTTGATAATTGACAATGTTCGTTTAAAGGTTCATAATGTGCTACGGGATGAGACCATCAAACATTTTAAACACCAAGAAAACGACATTATACACTTTTTCCATAGCGGCAGCTTACTGTGACGTCACGTGATAGTACGCAACGTGCATCATAATATATTTGATGCTTACATCTATTTTTATCGTTTTCTCGCTGAATAATAATTTTATCATCCATAATGTTTGGGTAATTCCGATATTGATAATGAACTCCCAAAATGTATCTATATCCCTGAATATATCTATATATTATATACAATATTGAAATATATATATATACCTAGTAATTTGCATCCCTAATCTGGCGCATTCCCTTCCTAAATCTATTTCGGGGCAACCCCTACCCGAGACCAGACGTCGAGTAGCAGTGCTTCTCCAATATGAGGCCTATATTTGGGGAGAGTGGGGTAACTGGGTCACGGGGTCGGCACTACACAAGTGCGCTTCGCTCAGGTGGGCGCTAATTTATCGAAAAATAATTTAAAATGAATAGTTTTACCGCATTTGACATTTTTTTATCGAAGCAACGTACTTAAGTATATTATTTGAGGGATGTAGAATTTAAGAAGTAAACATGGCGTATACGTAAAAATTAGTTTAGAGCAGTCATAACTCACATTTTTCAATTGATTCTAAAGGCATTCTTCTTCTTCTTCTTCCACCCTGTCACGACCTAACATTGGGGCATAGGGCAAGCACAATTTCGCGCCGCTTCCCTCGGTCCATCGCCAACTCTTGCGCTTCCCGCCATGTCAGACCTGCAGCACGTAGGTCGCTCTTTTATCACCGCTTGAGGGTGAGGGAGGGCCAGCCACGGAGACGGAACCCTTGAGGCTCTGCCACAAGGGTACGGAAGTGTCGCACTCTTTGGCGGCATCCGGAATACGTATCCCAGCCACGTAAAGCGTCTCTTCATGATAACCTCAATCACCGAAGGCTGCTGTGTCTGATCATGAACTCGGGTGTTTGTAACGCGGTCGTACCAATGTACCCCTAAGATTAGGCGGAGACATCGATTCTCAAAGCTCAAAAGCCGAGACTCTTGAAGCTTAGTAAGATGCCATGTCACACTGCCATACAGGAGCACATGTAGCACGCACGCGTTAAACAAACGACATTTGGTCCTCACAGTCTCCTCAAAGCATTAATTAATATTATATATAAAGAAAAAGAATAATTTTCTATCATAACCCATAAGTCCATAACATAACCACGTGAAAATCGTTGACAATTTGACTGTTTGTGTCATAACTCACATTTTTCAATGAATAACGTGAGTTCTGTCTTCAAGGCCTTTCTCACCAATCAGGGAGCTATATTTCTCATAGTATGCTGTGTGTCTGCAGACTTAGAAGTATTAAATATATTTTTTTGTAAATAATGTAAATCGACTCATTCACTCATTAATATTCAATGGCGTTCAATACTTTTCTTCTAATTACAAAAAAACAGTGCTCTAATAGTTTTTTGCGATTCAAAGCTCGATTTTTGGAATATATGAGTTATGACTCTAGGGCCTGGCCTAGGCAACTCATTTATCTATGAAAAATGATTCAAAAATGCTTACTGCTTTGTATGAAAATTTAACAGCATTTTATCTCCATAAACTTATGTATATATTTTTTTATTGTTTGCCTAGTAGGGTATCTAATTATTGTAATGTATTTATACATTTTTTTGTAAGTGTATTATTATATTTAAAAGTAATCTTTTTAAATACGTAGATATTGATTTAAAATGAAAATTATCTATATATAAAATCAGAGGGTTGGAGCGGACCCGTTTTTGAGTTGCTCCGCTCCGGGACCTAATACTTGTACTCCGGGTAAAGAGTTTTAATAGGTATTGTATGTACTCAAATTTAATGTCAAAAAATTTTAAAATAAATATTTCAAATAATCGTCATTTTCATTATTAATTCTACTTATTGAACAAAACCGACGCGAATCGTCTTTCAGATTATTTAAAATAATTATAATTAATTAGAATAATAAAAAGTGTCAAAATAAAATATATACTTAATATTATTTTCATTGTATTTTAGGATGAAAATTTAATATTAAGAGCGTACTTCAGTGAAACGGCAAATAATTTTCAACGGTAGGTGCGACGAAATTTCTCACTAGTCGCCAATCGGAGACCGACAGTCGAGGTGTCCGCACGTCGATTTGTTTTGTCATGGCGTTGGATGAAAATATTCTTACATCGTGTAAAGATGACTAAAAAACTTTACGTATGTACTTAAAAAAGAAAACATGTTAATGAATATACTATTATTATTAGTAATATAACAATAAACATAACATTAAATGGACGCATGTTAGACTTTTATGACAAATTATATTTCGTTCAGCACGCGTCATTTGCACAATCCGCGCGTCGCCTAGTCACGATCTTTTTAGACCATGCCTCAACTGAAGTGTAGCCTTAAAGAAAACATCCAGACCAGTGGAGCACCACAAATGTTCGGTGCTCCGGGTAAAACCTCATCCCTCCACTGCTCCGTGCTTCTGCTCCTAGCTCCGCTCGAACGCTCTGTATAAAATTGCAGTTTTTGTTAGAAGCAATACTCTCAGCCTTTATAATAACTACTATGTGACACTACACAAATATTATATTTAAAAAGCTCTTAGTGCGTTTTATGAAAAAAAAAATTATCACCATTATGTATGTTATTCTAGTATTTTGATTTGACGTCATGACATCATTAAAAAAACTACTGATTACAATATGAAACTTTCAACTCGGAAAATTATGGAAATATACAATGAAAATATTTATATTTAATACACGTAATTCAAGGTGTATCCACCGTTTTGCTATGTTGGAAATAATATTATATTGATGTTGTTGTTGTCCTTGCTATTTTTTGTCAAGGTTTGATAATGGAAATCGAAATACATATCTTTGTAACATCGAAAAATAATGTTTTTAACACAATAAAAATTCAGATCCTTTTTAATATTAACTTCACATATTTCTCTACGTATGTACCTAACAATAGTATACTTAAGTAAAAATAAATTTTAGGAATGTTCGTAATGTAATTTTGAAATGGTATTAAGAATACAAATTTAAGTATCATAATATGTTACTTTATGACTTAATAGCAGTACATTAGAGCTTGGCCATAGTCAGTTTCTTAATTTTACCGATTTTTAGAGAACGAATCAAATGGAGGTACCTTTAATCAGGCACTATTTTATTATTACAACGTTTTTCTTAGCTCGTATTCTTATTTGTCCGGTGATTCTTTGTCCGGTACAAATCTTGCAATCGATTTTTAACTTACTTCCCGACTAGTTAGACATTTGAAACTTTTATAATATATTAGAACACGGTGCCAATGCATTTTTTAATACTTTTAGCCATCTTTAAGTAGAATTGAATTCATTTTCGGTTAATTTTGTTTTGTATTAAAAGTTATTTTGACACTATTATTGGTTGTCAGGGGTCTGGGGTTACTATGTAAATCAAAATGACATTTCAATATTATTTCTATCAAGTATAAATTTTTTTGATCGTTTAAGATAGTCAAGTCAAGTTTATATGATTCAACAGAATTAAAAACGTTGTATATAAAAAGTTATATTTGTCCTGTAATTATTTTTGTTACATTACTGTGACAATTTGAATCCTGTAATATACCTTGGATCAATTAAAAAATATACGTAAATAGGTGTACGTATAATATATGAGTGGCGAAGGGTGAAGGTAGGGTGTTAATATCCAACATAAATGGTCCACACTAAACTCTGTCAGTCAAACGTATTTGTTTTCATTTAAATAAGACTACACTGTGTAGATAGTGTTTGTTAGTTTTTAAAATTCAATTAAAATCTGCATAATCTAAGAGTTGGATGATAGTAGTCAAAAAAAATTCGATTACCTATAAAATCTAAAATTATGCCATTAAACCATACATAATTTTAAATATTTTATATATTGAAGAATATGTTTTCAAATTATGGTTTGGTTACGCAGGGCTTGATGAATTTTAAAAAACTAACCAACACCATTTGTAATATATATTTATATTCAATGAAAACATATAACGTCTCTGTTCTGGCAGAATACACTAACTGGAGAATACTAGTTTTGAGTAATTTGACTTTGAAGTTGTTAAAATGTTTGAAATGGTCTATCATGTGAGTTTATTAAGTAATCGTAAAAAGGATGACTTTAAAATAAATACTGCTAGAAAGAAGGTTTCCAGATGGTAAAGTTTGAAATAAGGAACATTTTGGTATAACTAACTCAATATGTAATTTTTTCGAATTAGTGTCTTCTGCCAGAACAGTGACGAAAGTATTAAAAAGTGTGAAATATTTTGTCGAATTGCCCATAGCATACCTAAACTGTTATGGTTTGTTTTAGGCCGGGTTTAATTGTATTTGAAAAACTAACCACCACCATCTGAAAACTATATTCTTAGTTCAATGAAAACAAATAAATATTACTGCCAAAATTTAGTGTACACTCTTTATGTCGAATCTTAACAGCCTATCTCCACCCTTCGCGACTGCGTTTTACAGAATTTAGGTTTGTATTAACAGGTTTTTTTATTTTTACGAGAAATGAATGTTGTGCACTTACTTAACATATTAGGTCCAATAATGGGTCCATACTCTGACTACAAGCACAAATTAAAAAACAATATGTTTACACATTTCTCAGACCCAGAATTCGAACTTGGAACCCACGACATTATAAAATGAGTAGTAAGCCGCTCGGCTATCGTATTTTTTTAGTTTTCTGATAAAGTGTTTTTTTAACAGAATTTATTTGTTTTTATTTATTTTTTTATTAATTTATCAAACCTGATGAAACCTAAAAGTATAATATATATTTTAATCTAATCGTTTTAACTTGAAAAAATTAAAAACAATAGCTTTTGTCATGCTTTAGAGATAAGCGTATTTTTTACGTTATGTATTTGATAATAGACGTTTTCATGAATGATAAATTAATATTATACAATACAAAATTTAAGCATAATATATTTTTTTAAATATTTAAGAGAGAAATTGAAGATGGTACCGCGAATTTTCATTGGCGTAGACATATTTCCTTCCGTGATAAAATCTTGCGGGCGGCATTGAATCATTACCCCTTCAATCGATTGCATGTGTACACCAATGCCATTCCACAGCATTGACATTGGCGTGCGACGGACTATTAATTTGCTATATTATTAAAAACCGATAGTCAATAATAACGCAATTTGATATGTATTTCATGAATGACCTACTAGTTTAAATTGTCGTAATTAGATAGGAGGCTCGTAGCATAATTGGATAATGCACAGTTGGCGCGATACCTATGGTATACGATGGTTATATGCGTTCAAATCCCGTCGAGCATCGTATTTTTTCAAATATGATTTTTTCTAGTGGAAATATATCTGAGGTGTTTTCAAGTTATGTATGTTTAATATATGGAATGTTACATTCACACAATCTTGTGAATTATTCGTTGAATAAAAGAAATGGTTTATTAAAAGCGTTAACTAGGTACTTATAATGGCCCTGCTGATAAACCGATACTAATAACTATAGCTATATTTTTGCAGATGTGTAATAAATGTGTTAAAATTATAATTATTACTTATTATGATGGGATATAGATATATAAATAAATCCACGATGGCCGCGCGCCTTAAGCGCCGGTTTATAGCGTCGTGGGTCCTAGGTTCGAATTCTGGGTCTGGCAAATACACATATTGTTTTTCAATTTGTGTTTGAGTCAGGGTATGGACCTAATTGGTTGAGCAAGTGGCTGACATCCATTTTTTGTAAAAACAAAATCTGTTAATAAAAGCCTGCACACTGTGAAGGCCCATATTATGATCTTATTAGGTTCGGACATGAAAAAAATATGAGAGGTAAATAAAAAAGGAATAATAAATCTGCACCCATTTTTAAAGTTATACTTCTTTTGGGGCGTTTGGTAGATAGTGAAATTAAGAGATGCGCGCACACCGTTACGAAAGTGCGCGACAGTATGAAGTTAGCTGCGAATCAGTCAACTCTATACACACGCAAGTTTGATAGTAGAATTATTCCAATGCCTAGGCAGCGAATTTATTATTGTCGGCCATTTGCAATTACTTACGTAAACAAACGATTAAACGTCAGAGTGGCAGTTGTTACTTTAAAAATAAAAATAACGAGAATTAATTATATAATTATATAGTAATATAATTTAAAGTGTATAGAAATAAACCAACAAACCAATAAGCGGCCCTTTTTCTTGAGTGTGTAAATTAACAAGATAATTAAGAGCTATTCGAAGAATCTAGGTTATCACAAGTTTTGTTTTTGTTTTGTTACGCCAAAGAAGTATAACTTCTAATGCGCGTACATAAGTACCTACACACACCGATTTTATTTTTATTTTATCTCATGCCTATATATCATACCACAAAATTGTCCTCAGATAAAATAGTCGAACCCACAAATTTTTAACGTTTTTTGTAAACTTTTAAAATGCATCTATCTCAAATTGCATAACGCAAAATATAATTTTATTTTCAGATGACAATACAATTTGCCGGTAGTTCATTTTAGCCACCTATATAGATATACAACACAATAAATATTGCGCCACTGGTGTTAAACTCTTCACTCCCATTGAAAAGTGTCCACCTGCCACTCCTCTACTGGCTGGCTTCCAATTCTTGAGAACACTTCACAAAACACTGCGAGCGCCACTTCAGCGAGGGAAAAGCAAGGGAACATCCACTGGCAGTGACGTTCATGCCGGTTAGCGACTGCCGCATTGAACCGGAATTTAATTTGGGTTCCACAAATTCACTCTGGCTTTGATAACAGACAATGGAAAATACTCAGGACTTGCTTAATTGAGGATAATATTTAATTTATACACTAATTAGACCTATGTGCAAGTACAGTACAATAGAATTTTTTGTTAATACATATTATACTACATTATTATTTTACAGTATGTGAAACTATTCATTCTTAATTATTATTGAATATGTAGTACATAAATAATTACAAGATAAAAAGAACTTTTTATATATAACGTTTTTAAATTTTCTGTTGAATCATATAAACTTGACTTGACTAGCTTAAACGATCAAATAAAAATGTACTTGATAGAAATAATACTGAAATGTCATTTTGACATTCATATTGATTTCCATAGTAACGCGCGTATATATTAATAATTTAGTAGCTAGAACCCCAGACCCCTGGCAACCAATAATAGTGGATTGGATTACGGATTTCTTCCGAAATATCTTGTCATGCAAAACAGAATTAACTAAAAATAAATTCAATTCTACTTAAAGATGGCTAAAAGTATTTAAAAAATGCATTGGCATCGTGTTCCGATATATTCTAAAAGTTTCAAATGTCTAGCTAGTCGGGAAGTTAGTTAAAAATCGATTGCAAGATTTGTACCGGATAAACAACCACCGGACAAATAAGAATACGAGCTAAGAAAAACGTTGTAAAATGTATGCACATACATACATAGTGTAGTCAAATACTTAATATAAAATTCTGATAAACATTCAAATAAAGTCATTTCATATTTTAATCATTTAATCATTTTTCACTTATGTATGTACGTTTGTGCTAATGTAAAAATTAGACCTAACTCATTTTTTACTTATATGTCACATATACTCTATTAATACTGGCTTATACTGAAATTATTACACAAAATTTTTGATGTTTTTCGACAAGCTAATCTCTTATACTTTTCGGCGGTCCAGGTGAAAGATATATAATCAAATTTAATGAATATTATGTTTTCTTGTATACGACAACTTTATTGTTGTAATTATATAATTCTATTTTTCATTGTTGTTTGTTGATCTTGATTATTTTTGATTGTTACTTTCTTGTGTGTTCAATAGATGTCTATAAATAATTTATTATTAAATACATTAAACGCCCACGGTGGCCGCGCAACTTAAGGTGACGCATCAGTGAAACGCCAAATAATTTTTAACTGTAGGCGCGACGAAATTTTGGACTCGCTCGCCATTCAGTGAGAGAATGTCGAGCCAGAAACACGTCACTTTGCTGCGTGATGGCGACGGGCCAATTAATTCTAAAATCGTGTAAAGATGACTAAAAACGTTACCCATTTACTTTAAAAAGAAAACATGTCAATGAATATATTATTATTGTTACTAATAGAACAATAAACAGAACATAAAATGAACGTATGTTGGATTTATATGACAAATAATATTTCGTTTGACAGGCGTCATTTGCACCCGCGACCCGCAATCCGCGCATCGCCTAGCAACGATCTTTTTAGACCGTGCCTCAACTAATGCACGGCCTTAAGCGTTGGACTATTATAACGCCGTGGGTCCCAGGTTCGAATCCTGGGTCTGGCAAGTACACATATTGTTTTTCAATTTGTGTGTGTCAGGGTATGGACCTAATAGGTTAAGCAAGTGGCTGACATCCATTTCTCGTAAAAAACAAAATCTGTCAATACAAACCTCTACTCTGTGGAGGCCTATATGTTCCTATTAGGATCGGACATGGTCGAAAGAAATATTTAATTCATGAATATGAGAATTGAAGTCATGACAAACAACTGCTACAATATATTTATATTATTATATTCACAATATCTTAATAATTATAGGTGCCAATAATTATTTTAAATTAATATAAATGCCAATTATGGTTGGATTGGAAAAGCGATCGTCTAGCAGCTGCTAGCAAGTATAACAAAGTACATACCGATTTTTAAATATAGGTACATTGATAACTCAATTCCAAAGTGTAACAACTCAAAAATCATGGTTCTGAGATAATTAGGAAACAAGATTTTGGGCAGGTTTAATCTACTACCGAATATCTCATTTTTGTAGGTTTTAAAGAAATTGTAGGATTATCTAAAAAATATATTTATATTAATTATAATAGTATTATAAACACAACTTTATGTTTTCTAATATAATTAATAGGAGTATTCAGAGGTTTTCACAGAATTAACGTATTATTCTAAAAAATAATGAACACTGTGATTCTAAATTAATCAAAGATTATCACTTTTCACATTATGGAACTGTTAGATATTTAACTCAAAACTGCAAATTTTTGACTTGTTATTATTTGACTTTGGAACTGATGTATATAATATGGTATTTTTTTATATTTTATTATACTTGTAACTAGCGACAGAGCTCAACTTAGTCTGCGTGAAATATAAAAACGAAAGATAGACAGATATACATAATGAATAAAACACACCATTTATTCTTCAAAACAATGAGATATACAGTGGTAAAAAAATGTAGTCGCACTTGCTTATATCCGCACTTAATTTTACCACTACACCACTGCTATCCGATGAAAATTATCTAAATTACCAAAAACAGTATAGTCTATAAAGCTGTGCAAATATCATCAATATCGGTTTAATGGGTTTTTTATTTATCACGGAATGAACAGACAAACAGACAAAAATAATCAAAAATAATATATTTTGTGTATTTATGTAGATTAGTAGGTGTCATGGAAATAGTCAAAAATAATGAAATCGCAAATATTTTGAAATTATAGAAAACATATACTTATATTTTAGACAGGTTAATAAAAATCAACTAAAAAACAAAATTAAATAATGAGTATTAACAAAAATTAAATACAATACTTATATTATTCCACATAATATATTAATGAAAAAATGTCCTGAAGTCAGACGAAGTTTAACTCATTAGAATAAATTCCTTTGGTTATATAAAATAATACGTATTGTGTATGTACTGTGTTTTTTTTAATAATGCCTATAATGTTCTCCAAAAAAGAATTTAACAGTTAACATCATAAAAGTGAATATAGATATTATAATGAAAGGAAGATATAAATATTGATATCTGAGCAAGTAAATAATTTACTACGCCACTGGGTTAAATCTCCAACCCCTCCCTACTAAAGATCGCGATCTCAGAGGAAAATAATAATTTAAAAAGTCCGTTAATGATAAGTCGAAATTTTAATTAATTTTACCACGAAATTCGCGTGGGAATTAATTTTTTTAAATTAGGTTTTTTGCAACAAAAAAACAGCCGTTTTCATATTGACCATCGATAAACGCGGGATACTCTACACTTTTAAATTACAGTTTACTCTCGATTTACCGGGGTAATCTTTACCGGACAGTGTACCAGAAGTGAATAAAAATGGAGGGAGTAAAAATCTTTATTGTCGCCAAACGATTAAATTTGCAGTATATGGAGAGATACAACCTTTATATACATTTAACATATCGAATTTGGAAAGGAATAATTACAAGATAAAAAGAACTTTTTATATACCACGTTTTTAAATTTTCTGTTGAATCATATTATAAACTTGACTTGACTAGCTTAAACGATCAAAAAAATTGATTGATAGAAATACTGAATAATGAAATGTCATTTCATATTGATTTCCATAATAACGCACATATATTATATTAATAATTTAGTTACTAGGACCCCCTAGCAACCAATAATGGTATCGAAATAACATTTCATACAAAACAGAATTAACTGAAAATGAATTCAATCATACTTAAAGATGGCGAAAAGTATTTACAAAATGCATTGGCATCGTGTTCTGATATATTCTAAAAGTTTCAAATGTATAGTCGGGAAGCTAGTTGAAAATCGATTGCAAGATTTGTACCTTACAAACAACCACCGGACAAATAAGAATACGAGCTAAGAAAAACGTTGTAAAATAGACATAACCGTGAAGTGCATGATTATTATTAACTTGGTTTTATATCCCTAATCTGATTTAATTATTGAGTTAATTTTAAAAAAACCAACAAAAATTATGGTTAATTCGTTTTTCCCACGTCACTTACTTTTTTTAATTTCTATCTAAATTAAGATAATAAATCGGCATTTGCAGTATACATCCTTTGGACACAACGTGTATTTAGTTTTGTACGATGTTATTATGTAATAAAACCTATTTTGAAAAAACTGAGAGTTACGCTCTTTTTCATTTCTACAGTCGATATTTTTTTGTTCGTATTAGCTTTACTAAAAAGTCATCCACTATTGTTATTATATTTTTATTTATGATACGCGACTATAACCTGTAACTTATAATAATTGGGTAGTTTTGATTTTCATTGATGTGGGACCAGTAAATAGATTAGTCGACGATTAGATTTTCTCATCTCCTCTAGTAAATTGAGTCAGTAATATACATAATATGTATAATATTATACATCATACTAATACATCTAATAACTAATTCACTATACCTACTACAGTATCCGGGCTAGCAATATCCGGTAGATACATCGAAATCTTCATAACTTAGAACGAATGCAATGAAGTTTTGTGTTAACTAAGTTGTACCTGTATTATTTAATCATATAGGGAATCCAATCCCGAGCCAAAATTCTGATCCTATGATTTCGGGATTACAATTTGACAATCCCGGGATTCCGGGATTGGCGATTTTTTCCGTTGTTAATATAAAAAATTGATATTTTCAAATAACATTGATAAAATCGGTCAAAAATAAATCTATTATAATTTAAACTATTTAAGGCATTTATTGTTAATATTGTATACGTTCAATCTTGGAAAAAGATAAGTTTAATGGAGTAAATAATATTGTAATATAAATAATAATGTGAATTTAATATGAGATTGCTGTTTCTGATAGTAAAAACTTAATGAATGGGTTAGCGAGATTTAAAATAGTAAAGCAAATCATGGTGTACTTATGGCCTTTCCGCTTCATAAAACTAATTAGTCAGCCAAATATGAAACTGCCGTAAAACGTATGAGATCATGGTGGAATTATTTTGTTAATAGTGCGAAGCATTGTTTTTTTTCAATCATTCTCATTTTTATTAATTTATGCGAAACAATTAAATGAATCGGCAACTTACACATGGGTATAAATCAAACTTCATTCAAACTCAGTTTATTTCTAATGTAGTTATTTGTTATTAAAAGTATTTTTTCTGTTATATTTTCGTTTTTATTTTTTTTTTCCATAAAAATTGATAAAAAAAAATCAATCCCGAAAGTTTCGGGATTATGTTTATCAATCCCGGGTTTCATAGGTATCGAAAATAGATCAGGATCCCGGGATTGGAATCCCTAAATTCATAAGTCATTCGTATTAGAGGTGTGTCCATTCTGCCTTGAAATTCTATCATCCATCGATCATCGTATAAGAGTATTTAAAACATTTTATTTTTACATCGTAAGGAGACTATATTATTGTTCATCTGGACTTCTTCTTTCTTTTCACTGTGACTGAAAGTATTGGGAGATACGTAGCATTCTTCATCTGGTCGGATCATTGAGAAAACGTCTTCCGTTTTCCTTGTCGCCCTTCGGTATTTTTGTTAATGATGTGTCTATCCAAACTATATTCATGTCTTTCTAAAAACTACAGTATTATCTGAGTGTTTATTTGGGAGTGCCGAACTTGTTTTATTTTTAGATAACATTATTTTATATTCTTGGCTACGTGATAGTCAAACAACTTTATGTCAATCTTTTCTGGTTTCTTCTTAAATCCTCAGTAAAGTTTAACGTTAACTAGATAAAAATACCTTTGTTTTCATATATTTTTTAAAACAATACATATACATTTTAACATCACCATAAGCACAACACAATAAATTATAAAATATGAACATTAGGTTTTATTTTATTTTTTATTATTATCTGTTTCTTTATTAAACACCACAACAGGCCGTGAAGCCCAATAATAGTGGTAAATCTTCCTGGCTTGAGGAATTTACATATACATTTTATATATTACATAATATATATTTACATATATGCAGACAAGGGTATGCGATGTAATAGAGTTTATTAAAAGCCTTAAATGGAGATGGGCTGGACACATAGCTCAAAGAAGAGACAATCGTTGGACAAATGTAGTCATCCAGTGGTATCCAAGAAGTACAAAACGTCCGCAAGGTAGACCTAGAGGCCGCTGGATCTGTGGCAACGCAATGCACAAGACCTAGAAAAGTGAAAGCAGCTTGAAGAGGCCTTCATCCAGCAGTGGATAGATTCAGGCTGATGATGATATATATATTTACATACTTTTGTAGATAGTGTTGTTTGACATCACACCCTCAAATATTAACCTCCGGTCGGAATCTATTTGTAAAAAAAAGAGATATATTATTTTTTACTGAGGGCCAACTGCAAAGATATCGATGTTAATTTTAGAGTCGATGAGTCGAAAAATCCGTTATGAACATTTTTAACCCCTTTATTATAAATTAAATGACATTTCCTTGAAAATTGGGGTATTTTTCATCACCTTCTTATGCCAGTAGATATGATGAGAAAATAAAATTATATTATGTTGACGTATTAGGTATAAAGTGAAAATCGTTTTTTTCTTAATAACCAGAAAAGTGTCTAAATCAAATTTTGTGACTCAACGACTTGTAAAACTAGAGTAATTGTTAGTATTTTTTTAAATCCTTTTTTTCTATTTTTTAATATTTATGGTAACAATATAATTAAATTAAATTAATAAGTAATATAAATCAATGTTTGTTTTTTACAACGTTTTTATTAGCTCGTATTCTTATTTCTCCGGTGGTTGTTTGTCCGGTACAAATCTTGCAATCGATTTTTAACTAACTTCCCGACTAGCTAGATATTTGAAACATTTAGAATATATCAGAACACGATGCCAATGCATTCTTTTATTACTTTTAGCTTTAGCCATCTTTAAGCAGAATTGAATTCATTTTCAGTTAATTCTGTTTTGTATGAAAAGTTATTTCGGAAGAAATCCGTAATCCAATCCATTATTATTGGTTGCTAAGTGGGTGGTCCTAGCAACTAAATTATTAATATATACGTGCGTTATTATGGAAATCAAAATGACATTTCAGTATTCTATATTTGTTTCTACACTTTCTTTACTTCATATCAAGTACAAGTTTGAGCACATTGAGCACAATAATTCAACAGAAAATTTAAAAACGTTGTATATAAAAAGTTCTTTTTATCTTGTAATTATTAAATGGTTTGTTTGAATTAATTTACGTAACGCTAAAAGTGTGTGTAGGTGTATAACATTATTTATTATTGAAATGGCAACACGCTGTTCGTGTCTATTATACACAAATTATATCTCATGTAATCAGTGTTTTTGTATCGGTAATCGGTACCATATACAATTTTGATGTATCTGAAACTAGTAAACGACATCAATAATATATATACTTGATATCTGTTTACAAAGGGTATTTATTTGTATTTCTTTCGTTACAATTTGCCACTAAAGGAGACACTCATTGCTATGATTTCATCGGATTCATAACGTATAATCTTACTTTTTTATTTAAAGTAGGCCTGAACAAAAACGAACAATAAGTGCAAATGGATAAGCATTCGGCACGCTTATATCTCTCCACTATACGTTAGAGTAAGATAGAATTTATACGGCTGAATTAAATATTTTTTAAGCGTCGCCGGTAAAATGGATTAGACTGATTAGATACATCAATTTAAAAACTGTGAGCATGTGTTACTGAAACGTATTGTTTTTTTGTTAAATATGAAGTTATTTTAATAGAACATTATATTGTGTCTAATTTTGGTAGCCGTACTGAGAAGCAACATGATGGTATAAGGTTTCATAGTTGGTTTTTAATGATTAAATCGAGGTTCTACGGTGCTTTATACACAAGAAACACGGCTTCTCTATATATATATATATATATATAATTATATATTAATTACTCTGAGATTTAAAATGACCATGCACTCGGCCATAAATCATTGACTTTAGTATATTGTATATACATAAATAAATGTTCATAATTTTATAACATTGACTCATTCTGCTTCCTTAAAACATCTACAAACTTATATAAAGGAAAAATATTTATTATTAATATAAATAAAAACACAAATTTTATTGTACTGACTTCACTTTTATTGAATAACTGGAAAGGTTTCGTCCGCATCATAAGGAATTTTTCAACTAAGAGAATATGTAATAAAACAGACATTTATAATAAACAAATTCAAAAAGACACAAAAACATTCACACATACAATTAAGTAGCTAATCAAACAATAGTAGGTATGTCACTCAATGAAAATAGTAATGAAAATGAATAATTGCATATGAATTAATATTTCCGTGGTTGCAGGGTAAAAGTTCTAAAGTCTTTAAGAAAAGTCCTAAAGTCCTAAAGTTCTAAAGTCGTTTTTACGAAAATAAGATTTCAATACTAATGTATGTAAAGTATGTTGCTCTTTTTTATCATAGATTTTGTCACAATATGTAAGCAAAATAAATAATTATTTTAATCTGTAGAAATAGCTTAAATCGATAAAATCATTTTTAGCTCCCAAGTGGCTGCGCTTTTCATAGTGGACTGTAATTGATATTGATGGAATAATTGTGATGATGTATGTGGATGCTGGAGGGGCGGTTACACGGAAGTTAGTCCAGGCACTAACCATCTGTCTGGCTGAAGCTGGTCCCTGGTGTATGCCCTCACGTCCTAGTAGGCACTCGCACTGTACACTTGGATTTATGGTAAATGAGGAGACACATTGTACCGGTCACACGGAGACAGGTGGTTTTATTACCGTAGATTGCACGGAAACTCGAATAGAATTATGGTTTCCATGACGGTTATATGGTACATGCTCGTGGTTTGCACTTAACTTTTTAAATCAGTATGTATGCACTTTGAATTACTTTAATACTTTACTATTTAAATTACGGTCTAACTGTGATAAGCCTAGACACGCCCGTTGTCTTGAGGTAACTAAATGTTATTCAGTCATGTTCGACTGATGACCCGTAACTCAGTTGAGCTTGGACATGCGACAATAGCTGTGGATTTGAGGTAGGAGCATAATTGGCCCAATCATTAATTAAAATTACTAATTCAAAACATTGAATACAACACAATATCAAAAGCTTGTTTAAATCTGAATAAATAATCTAGACCAATTAACCTCTAAGCAAGAGTATTTTTAAAACTGTGATTTATTTCAAACTAACTTAACCAAGCACTTTTACCATAGATTTCATAGTGGATCAAATAGGATACTAAAACCAAATTTTTAATTATTAACATAAAATGAAAAATATTAGAACATTGTAAAGCAATAACCACTTATAAGTAACTACATACTTATTAGTATGGGTATTTTTATAGAAATAAAGCTAGGAAACTCTATAAGATATGGATGAAATTATACCGTACATATTTTTAGGAAATATATTGCAGAAATAATATACGTTGACCCACTAAAATCAAAGAGTGTTCATCGGTGCGCGAAAAATATTGGAAATCTAATAGGAGTATAAATATTAATCTGAAAATCTTTGAAAATCATGCTTGTCTAATCAATCAACTAACAGATACCATCTTCCACGTACATATTTATTCGTATCTTTCGAAGAAAATCACATCTGTATATATTAAATTACATACACTGCCAAAGTGGTTAAATATATTAGGGTATAATTTTATCATTATTAAAACTCATTTTGACGAAACATTAAATTAATGAAAGTAATAGCTATTTTCTCATTCAAGGAAATAAAAACTAATTCATAAGATTTTAAAATGTTGCATTCTTTAATGAACATGCATTATTTGAAAGCACCTCAGCGCATCTATTCTATACACAAGATATTTTTCGGCCGCTACGACAGCTATCTAGGGTAGGTTTGTATCGAAGTATTAATACTTATTGTAACAAGTACAATAAGTTAGCCGTCTACACAGGTCTAAAATTTACCACAGCCAAAAGAGGTGCTTTTAAAACATAGCACTTATTGTAATTGTTACAGTAAGTGCTAATACTTAGATACAAACCTACCCTAGATAGTTGCCGTAGCAGCCGAAAGCAGTCTTGTGTATAGAATAGATGCGCAGAACCCATTAGAAAAAGTCTTTAAAAAAATTATGGCACTTGAACCTTCATCCATCGGATAATGGCCAATGTGCATGACCATTTCAGTTACGTCCACCTGATTACGATAAAATTAACTAACGTAAATTAAACTGCATATAGATTTAATAAATAATGGTACATCCTTACATAAAAATTATTTACTTACTTAAAATAAGTACGTAAAACTAAAATTTGGAGAGCGTTTTATAAGTACCTTGATGCAAACCACAAAAGGCCAGTAGCCAATATTAACGATATTTGAGAAGCACTTCAGTTGCATGACTATCAGTTATTTTTTGTATATGTTTCTCTCTTCTTCGTCATTCCCTCGTGGCTGAGGATTGTGATTACCTTGAAATTCGGTCACCTTCTGAGCGACCAAGACTTTTCACCTCGCTCAGTCCTTTGCTTCTCTCGGGGCAGAGTGAAGACTACCCCCAGTAAGCTCATTATTCTGGTCTTTCCAGCGCGCCGAAGTTCTTCCTCTGCTTCGTTTTCCCTGGAGGCTACCCAAAACCACCACTCTCTCTAGGTTATCCGGTTAAGAATATGTCCAAAAAAATGCAGAATACGTCTCTAACATATTGTCAAGAATCGTTCCTCTATCTGTAGTCTCTGGATGATTGACTGATTCATCCTGTGCTCTGTCCATGAAATAGGAAACATTCTGTGCTAACACTACATTTCGAAGGCATCAATTGCCTTCCACACCCTTTCCTTCAGGGTATATGACTCTAAGGTATAAAATATATAAACCATATCTTTTATTCAATGAATAATTCACAAGATTTTGAGAATGTAACATTCCATAATATATTGAACATACATAACTTGAATATACCTCAGATAGTATATACCCACTAGAAAAAAAATACGAAACTAGACGGGATTTGAACCCGTATAGGCGTATAACCATTAGTTTCGAACCAATCTGTGCACTAACCAATTATGCTACGATCCTCATATCTAATTGTGACAATTTAAAGTAGTAGGTCATACATGAAATGCTTATCAAATTGCGTTATTATTGACTATCGATTTTTGTGTATTAAATCAAGATTTTTTTTTTTGATACCATGTCCGATCCTAATAAGATCACATGAGCCTCCACAGAGTGGAGGTTTGTGTTAACAGATTTTTTTACGAGAAATGGATGTCAGCCACTTGCTCAACCTATTAGGTCCATACTCTGACTCATACACAAATTGAAAAACAATATGTCTACTTGCTAGACGCAGGATTTGAACTGGAATCCTCGACACTATAGGCCAACGCTTAAACCGCGTGGCCATCGAGGGCTTGTTAATAGTAAATAGTAATTTACCTAATTACTAATCGACACCCGGCTCTCGTCAAATATTTTAGTTATAACGTCTACTTGAATTTGCTTTCTTCTAGTAAGTATATATCTGAGGTATATAAGAACTTTTCTAGTGGGTATCTGAGGTGTTTTCAAGTTATAATTTGTTTAGATGGGTATTATTCTCTAAGTGTCGGCCATTTCGCGGATTCCGTATCAGTGGGTCTATTCTATACTTATCGAACACTAAATTGATAAATAGTATCAAACTTAGGGTAGGTTTGTATCAAAATATTAGCACTTATTGTAACAATTACACGAAGCCGGTTTTTATTGTTGCAATAAGTGCGATATTTTAACAGCAGCAAGATAGGTGCTGTTAAAATATAGCACTTATTGCAACAATAAAAACCGGCTTCGTGTAATTGTTACAATAAGTGCTAATATTTTGATACAAACCTACCCTAAGTTTGATAATATTTTTCACTTTATCACTTTAGCGGTCGATAAGCATAGAATAGACCCACTGGTGTCTGTAAATTTGATATTGATATTATAATATGACTGTAGATTCGTAATTTATAATCAGAACCCCGATTTAATATACTTATATTATGTCAAAAAGTTCATTAATGCGTCAATCTGAGGCAAAAGATCTTGGGATAATTTTTGATTCTTCATTATCTTTTCACTCGCATATAACTTCTACGGCTCTACGTGCGAGAAAGCTTCTAGGATTCATCATGCGACAATCCAAACCATTCAAGAATCCAAATATATTACGTACAATCTACGTCTCATTAGTGCGTAGCATTCTTGAATATGGGTCGAATATCTGGTGTCCTTACGAGGTTTCCTATAACCTTATTTTAGAACGCGTCCAGAAGAAATTTCTTCGATGTTTTTATTTTAAGACATTTAACTATTTTCCTTTCAATAATTCGTCAAATTAATGATTATTTTCCGACTGCCTTTCTACAAGGCATGCTTACTTTTCACTCTCTTGAATCTCGTAGGTCTCTTCTTCTCTTGAAACACTTTTGATTGTTAGCACGAGGGATGGTTTCCATTCCTGGTGTCCTAATAAATTTGAATTTACACGCGCCTGCCAATTACCTACGTGGTTGCAGCCATGATTTATTCTGGATCGGAACCGTTTCCTCGTGTCAAGCCTATCAGGCACCATTAGCGAGGGGTGCAAGATTCGTAAATGCGCTCCCTAAAGATATAAACATTTTCATTGATGTACTTTTCATTTTATTTTCAAAATTTTATTTTTCTGTATTAAATTGTACTTAGTATATTTTGATTTAATTTGTTTTTCTGTTATTATTATTATATTCTGTATTGTAATATTTGTTATAATGTAAATCTCATATTGTGCGCGTCTTGAATTTAAATTTGTTATGTCCACAATGTTTTGTATTCTTAAATAAATAAATATTATATTTAGATATTGAGATATCTTAACTGACATTCACCTTTTACTTTTTTTCTCTCACCGAATACATTTTAAATGTAAAATAAGGTTTGAATTTAAAATCTCATTCTTTTATAATAATAATATAATCTTCGCGATGAAATTTTAAATTCGGTTTTTATTTTATTTTCCTTTTTTCATTTAAAAAGGCGCATAAAGATTCCTCAGCGTCTCGCGGAAGACATTTTTTATTTCGCTGGATTGCAAGATATATTATATTCTAACCTAAGACACTATAGGTTCCCGAACTTAATGCCACCTAAGTGGAAATAAAAGACAGAACTTTCCAGCATTAAACTGCAAATAGCTGAAGATATTTAGGCAATTTAATATAACATCGGTATATTTTATATACATCTGAATACAGGGTGTTCCGACCAATCCAGGTATAACCATCAGAATAATCATCAGCCTTAATCAATTCACTATCGAATGAAGACTTCTCCAAGTTTAATCGATTCGTCTCAATCTGGCATTGCTACATAATTTATTCTGGATACCAGTGGCAAAAGGTGGAGGTAGGCTGCCAAGATCAGACATAAATAGTGCACATTAAACTTTGTTAGTCATACGTATTTGTTTTTATTGAACTACTACTACAATTTACAGATGGTGTTGGTTAGTTTTTTTTAAATCAATTAAACCCTATTAACCAAACCATAATAGTTTTAGTATAGTTTGGGCTATCCGACAAAATTGTGCACACTTTTTCATTCATATTTATTTCTGTACCCGGAAGGCATATGACATAATGTCCAACAAATTTTATTTTCGTTGAATTAGGAAAACATATTATTATTACATCTGTAGTTCTTTGTTTTTTTTTTTAATTCATTAAGTCCTGTCTAAACCAAACTATAATAGATAAAAAAATATTATTCTATCTATAAAATATTCAAAATTATGTATGATTGATATAGTTCATAGTGACATAGTTCAATGACAACAAATACGAATGATTGAGAAAAATTAGTATACATACACTATTTATGGCGGATCTTAACAGCCTACCTCCACCCATCGCCACTGCTGGAGACACAAGAGGGCTGAAGACGGTGTTTCACCTTTTGAGGGATACCAAAGATCTTTTATTTCGTTAATTAAATATACTCGTACATAATGTTCATGTGTGTTTACAAACTAAGATTTTATGGATTAAGGCTTCATTTATTACCAATATCCTTTTCTACATAAAGGTAAAATATTATTACGTACTCAAACTGGCGCTACAGACCATTCAGGTACATAACCAACTTACACAACCGTCTCCTACGTATCTTTATCCTCAGTTGTCTCTCTCCAGACGGTCACACTCTGCCAATCTGCGTCCCTCTTGACCTTATTCGCTACTATCTCTGGGGGCGGCTCAGGGGTCGAATCTCTACAGAGATTCTTTCATAAACTTTATGAATAACTCTAGATTAGTGGTTCTCATGCGCGGCTCTGGTAAACTAAATGTATTCCTTCGCCAATTACTGGCAACACTCGCTGGACTCAATGATCGTATTACATATTATTATTTGTTATGTTATAATTTATAATATATTATATAACGTTGAAATATCAAGCGACTTTTATTTACATCTTGCTATAACTACATATTATAATTTGTTATTTGTGTCGCTACATTTTAAAATCAGCCAAGTCCACCTTTAGGTATTTTTGACTTTTTTTGTGAATTGCTGAAGAACTACTGCTTTCTAACATTTCTGTATTATCAAAATGTGGAATTTATTAATTTTAAATATTCTATACTCGAAATAATATAAACTTTCACCCTTGTGACTGTGTATTTGAGAAAACAAAAAGCTGTTTTTCTCCTATTCATCTATTATGGACTTGGCTGATTATGAAATCTAGCGACACATTTATTCCTCGATTTAATTAGAAGATGGCGTCCAGGTTATGTTTCAATTCTTTATTGATTCTTATTTCACAATATTTGACAGCGGCACCGGAAGTCATGTCCGTGACACGAGCGAATACAAGTTTTCACGACCTAGCTTTACTTTCTTAAATCCAAGCTCATCCATCCATTTAGGTAACTGTATACATATACAAACACACATGCATACAACATTGGTAACTTAACCTAACCTAACCTCACAATTAGGTAACTTTATCATACAACAACCATTTTATAGCACTATCTTGCTCAAAAAGTTATCACAGCCAAGAGAGGGACTGTTGAAACATAGCACTTTTTGACAATTTAGACGGTTAACTTATTGAAACAATTCACTGTCTCAATACATAAATATGATAAAATACCATCGGTAACCGCCAATAGCCACCTTGTACATAGAATTGACCCACAGAAGTGTACCAAAAAGAAAGAATTGCGATTAATGGGTGTTGAACTCATAACCATCACTTTTCCAGTGCTACCAACGTACCCACTAATCACGAAAAAAAAATATTTCTTTTAAGTTTTTTACATTTCTCGAGTATTTTAATTATTTCTATGATCAATAATTATTGTTTGTTTCGTTATAACTCAAAAACTATTAGACGACGACTTGTATAGCTTATAAACTGTGTTTTATTTTTGTATTTAACGTGAATAAAATGGCGAACTATCAAGTATTTAATGAGGAATATTACTTATTTTGTTTATCGAATAAAAAAATATACTGCAGAATAAAACCGACATAATATTTATTTTTCCAACCTTTAATAAATCGTATATAACATAATATAATATTATTAGTTATTTTGAAAAATTAATTATTTGTAAAAACAAGTATAATATTTGCTTTATAGTCTTCCTGTAGAATGTAGGTACAAATTCCTCCTCATTCCCGGGGCTTGGGACGCGAGAAAAATCCAGAAATTCTTAAAGAGCTGCGCGGCTCAACGGCCTTATTCTTTCCTCTTTTCTTCTCCAGTTTTATCTCTCTCGTTTATGGCTGGTGATTGCAAATTTTCTGGCGGGCCCAAATAATTTATCTCCGAACCATTTTTCACACACAGCCTTTCTGATGCGCAGGTCAGTTTATTTTTATCTTTTGGTTTGCGATTGGATTTTCCGTAACACAATCATTATATTATATCCAGCGTATATTTTACAATACTCGGATAATTGACATTAGTATTATAATATTATAGTAACATACATTGACAAGAAAAGAAAACTATCTGTCTTTGATCGATAGCCAAGTCACTCGTCACCGAACAGTTGACATAAACTTACGTATTCATCCGAAAGAGATGTAAAACTAATTAACCAATAACAATTATAATATATCATAAAACTACAATGTGAAATATATCTAAATTATATACATACTTAGTCGATCTTCACTAGTAAAACAATAAGGATAACATCCAAATATACTTCCGTGTATTCTTAATAAAATATGTATCAGATTCATTTACAAACAACTACAGGCGGCTCTCGTGGTGAAGTTGGTAAGGCTCTCGCCTTCCACCCGAGAGTTCCTGGGTTCGATTCCCGGTCATGACAAAAACATTTATGTGTTTTTCTCAAAGCCTGGGTGTTTGTGATTGTTCAAAATTACTAACAACCACCTTGTACGAAAAAGCAAGGACATGGTTATTAATAATTAAAAAAAAAAAAAAAAAATTAATGACATATTAATATTTGCAAGTTTTGAGATACTTGATTTTATAACAAATATCCGTTGAATAAAACCATATTATGTAACGCCCACAATGGGCGAGCGACTTAAGCGTCGGCTTTCACTGTCGTGTGTCCCGAGTTCATCTTGGGTCTGGAAAATACACATATCGTTTTTCAGTTTGCATTTGAAGTCAGAGTATTGACCTCATGGTTGAGCATGTGGATAACATTCATTTCTCGTCAAAACAAATTTCTGTTAATACAAACCTCCACCATGTGAAAGTCCATATGATCCTATTAGGATCGGACATGGTCAAAATAAAAAGATAAAGTGAAAAAAATACCTGTCAATATAATTGTAATATTTACCTAACAAAAATATCATAACTAATGTATTATATAAAGTAACAATATTCAATAGCTAAAGAATGCGTCGATTTGAATACTAATATATATTGGTAAGTATCTATTTCGATGAAACCGGTGTACTTTATCGTATTCCTTAAAAAGGTCTACGATAAAGTGCACACTACAGTGGTGCAGTTTTTATTATTGTTTATTACTTATTATAGTATAATATCAGCTATAAAACGAGAGTGTAATGAAGTATAATGATATTTTTTTAGATGCTAAAAATATGTTTCAATAATTATGATTTCTAAAAACTTATAACTGTTTAAAATCATTTATATTTTAATTATAATGACGAGACTGCTTATGTTATTTGACATACTTCGATCACATTTCCACAAATAACTGATCACCCAAGCCTAAGAAAAGATGAAGAGCAACAAACGCACAGTCAGACAAAGATTTTACTGCCAATAAAGTCTCAGAAACCGGCTTAACATTTGTTTTATTATAAGCTAAGGCAGCGCTGTCCAACTGGCGGCCTAGTCCAGTCAATCTGTACTTTATGGTTACAAAAGGTAGGGTAGAAGATATTTTTATATATATGGTAATGAGTGATAAAAAAACGAATTTTGCCAATTCGGATGACTTCGGCACAACTTTTGGCGGGCAAAAAACCGCAAAATTTTGGGTGTTTTTTTGGTTTTTCGCTTATATCTCAAAAACAGTTAGTCGTACAAAAATATTGTTTTACACAGAATTAAAGCTTATTAAATTTACTAAAAATATTTATATAACACTTTTTTTTCTATTTTTAACCGTTTATGAGATATTTTCTGTTGAAAACACGCGTTTTAGTAAAAATCAAACTTTAATGAGAAGAAATACTAATCTAAACTTAAGATCTTACAAATAAAGTATATTCATAGTTTAAGCAATGATTGCAAAACAAATGTTAATATGTACAGAATAATAATATTCACCAAACATCTTAATTTTTTAACCGTTTCTGCCGCTTTGGTGAGGTGGAGTAGGCAAAGGTTTTACGTCGTCAAAGTCTTGCAATGCAGCTCCCACGTCGGGATCATTATCCTACAAAACTATATATATTCCATTAATTTGAAAAGAATGGAGAGATATGATATATATATATTAATTTCATATCATCCATTACCTGTTCATTACTGGGAAGTTCTGTTTGAGTATAAAAGTCATCTTCTTCAGCGTCTTCTTCCTCCAATCCAGAAATATCTGCTACATTTTCACAATTTACTCCACTGCAGTTCTTGTAAATTGACGAACAGTTTCGACAGGTACATGCTTTACTGCACCCCTTCTTGCATGCACAAGAAAGTACTTTCATAAACATACTACATATTACATAAACATTTTAGGAAATGTAATAAGCCTTAATTTTGAATATTAAAATATTTTTGCTACGACCAACCGTTTTTGAGATATAACCGAAAAACCAAAAAAAAACACCCAAAATTTTGCGGTTTTTTGCCCGTCAAAAGTTGTGCCGAAGTCATCCGAATTAGCAAAACTCGTTTTCTTGTCACTCATTACCATATATACAAATAGAAAAAAAAATCTTCTACCCGACCTTTTGCAACCATAACGTATTTTTCGGTCTAATTTGACAACTGTATTTATGGCCCGCGAGCTGTACAGCAAATTTTTCATCAAACATTGGGGAGAGAATTACCCATCATACATTAAAATATGAAAACATTTAATTATAATACTAAATACTAAAAATACTTTATCGAAACAAAGAAATATACTGCTTAATTTTTCCAGCTTGAAAAAAACATAAATTTGTTGATGAGAATTAAAATATTGCGTTACAAATAAATAAATATGACTAATTAGTTTTATTCGTCGGGAAAAATTTTGCCAAACGTCATTCCTTGTAGAACTTGTAAGTGCGCATAAGTACAATCTTGTTTTGTAAATGTATTTCATTTATGATGAATAATTTTTTTACAAAAAAAATTAAATAACCTAATAGTATTATTGTTTTTATTATTTCTAGTTATGTGTTATTTTTGATTTCTTTTGTATGGAAAAATAACTTTTGAATTGACATTAACTGACTTTTCATTTACCTATCCTCTTTGGCCCCGAAATGTTTGCTAAAGAAAAAATGGCCCGCGGCCTAAAATAAGTTGGACAGCGCTGAGCTAAGGTATTGAGAAATAGAGGAAAGGAAATACGAGTACCTAATAATATAATTGTCCATAAAGTCCAAGATCTCGACGTTTAATTTATAATGGGCCCAATTCTAAGTATCAAATCGATTTTTTCAATAAATTAGTAATATATGATATTATATATATAATTTGGAACAACTTAGAAACATATCTACCTATATATTAGAAAAAAGCCCTTAGGTATCAACGGTTCTAAGGTGCTGTGTGTATATTTTTGTTAGTTTTGTAAATATAATTCATATGACGCTCACGATGCCCAAGGATGTCGGTTTATTGTGCCGTGGGTCTCGAGTTCAAATCACGGTTCTGGCAAATTCACATGCTCTTTTTTTTAATGTTCGTTTGGACCTGTAGTGTGGACTGAGTGACTAACATCCATTTTTCATGGTCCATCTTAGAACCAAATATTGTGGGCTTGCTGTCAAACGTTTGTATATCGATAATGTAGGTATTTAAAGTTAACAACGGATTATATTGTATGCTAGAAAAAAAATCAAGTTATATTGAACATCAGATAAATCAAAAAGAAATTAACAATATGCCTGATTTTCGGGGGCATATTAAATTTTGCAATTATCCCATAACATGATTTTGAGACTTTCAACTGTTGTGCAGTAACCCCCACTCCACGCTATGCTGAAAAAAAACATATTATGTCGGGCGTTGGCACTGACTGTATATATTATAGTACAATGGAATTTTAATGATTTTTCGCAGATTTGGTTCAATCACAGGTATTTAAATGGGATCTGTATAAAATGATGTAACCAATACAAATTTAATATTAGAAGAAATATTGAATAAATAGAATATGTACCATTATTAATATTATATAACCTTTTTACTACAGTTATTTCAATAACGCGATTGGCAATCGTTAGATTCATAGTTCGAATCTGCATACCGGCAAAAAAGTAACATATTTCTTTGAAGTCAATAAAAAATTTAACACCACCGCGTTACGGTTTTTTAGACAAATTTATATATTTATTTAGAAAAATAGTATTATGGCAGTACAGT
Source organism: Rhyacophila brunnea (assembly GCF_057557595.1). NCBI lineage: Eukaryota > Metazoa > Arthropoda > Insecta > Trichoptera > Rhyacophilidae > Rhyacophila > Rhyacophila brunnea. The sequence continues at coordinate 6,374,879 of NW_028232816.1, read as the reverse complement.
GATTAACCAATGCACCATAATACATAGGTAATAAATACAAATGATAAAAATTACTTAATTACAAATAACAACCAATATAACAAGAAAGTAGAAAAGAAAGTATGTGCTTATGTAGATATTAATGTAAAATGATAAATAAAATTATAAATTTAACCTATTTAATACGTCCACAAACATGACATGGTTAATAAAAAAAAAATCACTAACTACTACTAATAAATGCTTTCTACGTAAAGAATGTGTCAATTTTTTATTATTCTACAATATCTACAAATTAATAAGGATTTTTCTAAATATGAAAATAAATTAATGCATGTAGTTTATTTCTCAAATATCAATCAGTATTTAGGTAATACATCACTTTTATATGAAAGTACATACGCATAAAAAATTAAACCTACACACGCAAGGAATCGTTGCCACGAAAATATTATTATTTTGCTTTAGAGTTTGTACGTATTTGGATTTTTTCAGCAGTAAAATTTTCCTCTGCTTAAATTTTATGAAGTACATAAAAACATGTCATCAGCTGTTTTGGCTTTTTTAGTATATCGTCAAAAACTTTTCAACGCTTCCTTTGATTGAAATATTTTCGTAAATTGCTTTTTTATTGATGGATCAAGTTAATGGCATTTCTTAAACTTTGAAATTATTTACAATTAAATAACACATATACAACTTCCATGTACAAAGTTGATTCCGTATTTTTTTGTTATATTACATATAGATAATATTATTATTCAGTTACTAAGGGTACCTGCCTATCAAAGGTAGGTAGACTATGGTAGGTAACTGAAAAAATCCTTGGGCAGCCATATTTGAATTTTGTTCAGTATTTACCGAACAAAAAATATTATATTTTACCTTGTATAACAAATATTACATGAAAAAAAACAATAAACAATAAAATAAATATAACAAAATAATGCTCAACGGCGATTTGAGCTAGGGTTAGAAAATTTTACACTCTTTTTGTGGCTCAGTATTTTGTTGAATGGACCGTTTTGCATCGAATCCAGCGTGAAAAAAATATTGATTAAACTTATACAAAACTATAATATCACTATAAACATGTTAGGCTTTTATACGCATAGCCTCAGATGTTTACATTATTTGCGTGTTAAGTTATTATTTAAATAATATATCAGAAGGCAATTAAAAATTAATTTTATTAATAAGGTAGGCTTTAAATAGTCTCCTAGTATAGAGTCTTCGCTATTGATGTATATCATCATCAGCTACAATCAATTCACTGCTGGATGAATGCCTTTACAAATGAATCCATTTCTTTCGGTTATGTGCTTTACATCACCACATACTCATATAAATTTAACTACTATATCGTTTACCTTTCAGTGGGTCTATTCTATACTAAGTCTTATCGACTGCTAAAGTGATAAAGTGATAAATATTATCAAACTTAGGGTAGGTTTGTATCAGAGTATTAGCACTTATTGTAACAATTACAAAAAGTTGGTTGTAATTGTTGCAATAAGTGCTATATTTTAACAGCACCTCTCTTGGCTGTGAGAAAATTTAGAGTGAGATAGACAGTTTTCACTGTTTAGATGGCTAACTTATTTTAACAATTATAATACTTCAATACAAATATGTGATAAATACTATCACTTTATCACTTTAGCGGTCGATAGTCGCCTTGTTTATAGAATAGACCCGCAGGTGTGGATAGTATTAAATAACCAGATATGCCCAGCAGTTATATTCTTCGAAATATCTATCATACCCATTTGTATTTAACTTTGTTTAATAAAAAATATTTTTATATATTCTGTATGTAATACGCATGTTCAGTAATATGCTTAATTAGATTTGCGATATAACCCCAAGTAGTTGAACAAAAATCAAACAACAAATCTCTTAAGGGGGGACATGCTCGTCGAAGGTCAAAATTGAGTTTTGATTGTATTTTCAAACCATGCTCCTGGACACTCCTTAAACGTTGTAGATAATCTATTTATATAATTTTGAAGCCTTATTATCCTTTATAGTTATTGTAAACATTTGATGACTGCATAAAGTATTTTTGTTACATAAAATAGTATTCTTTTAAACCTCTCGCTCTAATGTTTTAGAATATAGTCATATTTCGGTACATAACTGTGCAGTGGTGTTAAGATTTTTTACATTTATTAATTTTTAAACGCATTTATAAAACCATGAGTATAGTTTATTACGAGATAATTTTTGTGAAATATTCACGATAAAAAATTAAATTGATAATCTCTGTGATCCCAAATTTGACAAGAATTAGGCATTTTATTATTCAAAAAATCGGCAAGATTAACACATTTGAAGATGATTCTAAAGATATTTATTATAAGCTATGTCTTTGACCATTCAAGTGTGATAAAAATTTTATGAATAATGATTGCTTTATAATAATTATTGACCTAAGAATAAGGTACTGTTTTTTTGAAATACGCCATTTCTTTTGTCATTCCCCAGTGGTTAAGCTACAACATACGGCCCTAGCCATAAATTGTCAAACTATAATTAAAGTAGGAAGTAAAATTATGTTAACGCGCGTGTTTTAACATGTACCTAACCGATTTTTTTTTAATTTTTTTTGAACGGTACATGTTCAAACACGGGCGTCAATATCATTTTACTCCCTACTTTAATTATAGTTTGTCAATTTATAGCTACGGCCGTATGTTGTAGCTTAACCACTGGGGAATGACAAAAGAAATAACGTATTTCAAAAAAACAGTACCTTATTCTTAGGTCAATAATTATTATAAAGCAATCATTATTCATAAGATGTTTATCACACTTGAATGGTCAAAGACATAGCTTATAATAAATATCTTTAGAATTATCTTCAAATGTGTTGATCTTGCCGATTTTTTGAATAATAAAATGCCTAATTCTTGTCAAATTTGGGATCACAGAGATTATCAATATAATTTTCTATCGTGAATATTTTACAAAAATTATCTCGTAATAAATTATACTAATGGTTTTATAAATGAGTTTAAAAAATAATAAATGTAAAAAATCTTAACACCACTGCACAGTTATGTACTGAAATATGACTATATTCTAAAACATTAGAGCGAGAGGTTTAAAAGAATACTATTTTATGTAACAAAAATACTTTATGCGTCATCAAATGTTTAAAATGAATATAAAGGATAATAAGGCTTTAAAATTATATAAATAGATTATCTACAACGTTTAAGGAGTGTCCAGGATCATGGTTTGAAAATACGATAAAAACTCAATTTTGACCTACGACGAGCACGTGGGCCGTTAAGGCTATATATACCTCAGTTGAGGCATGGTCTAAAATACTCTAAAAAGATCGTAGCTAGGCGATGCGCGGATTGCGGGTCGCGAGTGCAAATGACGCATGCCGAACGAAATATAATTTTTCATATAAATCCAACATGCGTCCATTTAATGTACTGTTTATATGACCACCAAGATGTTGAACACATCCTCTGCGATTGCCCACTTATGGAATTCGAACGAGCGGAGCTGTTTGCCAGGGTCCGTCCTCACACGAGCCCAATTGGTCATGGAGATCTGATAGCAACCGAGGCCAACTTTGCGGCATTTGAGAAATTTGCAGCGTCGTATGGGGAGCGGGATAATCCCGACTCTTCTGTAGACTCATCCATTTCAATTCGTGACACTCAGTATGCGGATACACAAAGCGCTTAACGTCAGCGGACAGCAGAGCCAGTCCAAAAAACAAAAAAAAATCTTTCTTAACTTTCTTCTTTAAGCACTACGGTGCATGGTTGCATCATCAGTCCCGTGCGGCTCCGTCTCGGGACGGAATGAGCACTTAAAATCACTTCTTTCAGACACGTTTAAAGCGTCATAGAAAGCGGCCGTGCATATCCACGGCTGTGCATATATGACGGGTGGTGGTGGGCATTTTAACGTATGTTCTATTAATAACAATAATAATATATTCATTGACATGTTTTCTCTTTCAAGTAAATGGATAACGTTTTTAGTCATCTTTACAAGATTTAAGAATTAATACCCCCGTCGCCATCACGAAATAAATTGACGTATTGACACCTCGACGTTCGCTCTCCGAATGCCAGCGAGTCCAAAATTTTGTCGCGCCTATAGTTGAAAATTATTTGCCCTTTCACTGGATGTATCGTCTTAATATTGAGACCAATCGAATTTTTCTTTCATAACATTTCCTTAGAATCAATATGAAATGTATTTAGTGCCAAAAAATTAATTAACAACGGCTTTTTTCTCTGTACCATTATCATTTTTCTACTGAATATAGATAGATATAAATCAGATGACATCGTTTACCAAGCAGAATGGAAATATTTGATCATAATAAGCATTTTATTTGCCATTTAACTATATAAATATCGAAATAAGTCACTGCTTTGTGACAATATTATAAATGTTTATGAGGTTAGCTATGCTTTCAGAGGCACGGCTATTTTAGGGTAGGGTGAAAATATGTTTATTTATTAAATTTTTCATGAGATATTTTATATTTAAATACTGGGAAAGTCAAAATATTCCTACTATTCTGATGCAATCTATAGGTAGTGCATTGAACCCAGACATTGTCAAAAATATAAACATTATCAAATCTCTAAAGATCACCTTTGTCTGTGTTTGACGATAAGTTTGCTATGTGACAAGCCCTCCCTCTATCTTAAATCCCCCTTTTTGCTACTTTTTGGTAACACAAACAAAATAACGAGAAAATGTCGGTTTTCCACTATATTTTGCTTTACCTGTAGATGAAGTGACAGAGGCTGAAACTTGAAAAATAAAGTGAATATTTTTTTTTCTCTGGCTTCTTTTTTGGGTGAAAATATTTTTTTAATTAAATCGAAACAGTATATGCAACAGCAAACTGAAGGTCATAATATTATTATTTAATATGTTCATTTCAGTAAAATAGTACAAGTCTTCGTAGACCAACGTTCATATATAATTATATATTGTGACTTTCTCAAAACCAGGGTGATTCTGTCATTTTTATACAGCTACAACGGCGCCCCCATAAGAGGGGGATGACATGGCTTAGGGGGGGTCGGGGTGGTGGGTTGACTAGTTAAGTGAGATAAACAGACATCATAAATTTGCTTTAATAATAAAAAGTCGCCTGCGGCGCCTTTGGTATGATATTATGATGATACTATACTTAAACCATAGTTCACGTGTAGAATTTTATTTTCAGTATGTTTTTAAAGTATAATAAAAATAACTATCTGTACGGACGCGAAACCCAAGAGATGCAGGTTCAATTCCTGAGGTCTTACTTTATTCAAAAAATATTTTTTCTATTGGTAATAATACATTTTCACAGAAGTGTTTTCAAAATTATGTATGTTCAATAATTAGAATATTACATTCTTAAATCTTGTGAATTATTCGTCGAATAAAAAAATAGTTAAATAGAATAAATTATTTTTGAAAGTTTACTGAAAGTTTGCAAAATATTCTCATAGTAATATTTTTCAATGACAAAAAAGCTCCTTCACTTGATGATAACGTATTTTATTTCCACTTTAGAAAGGAAAAAGGACATAAGCCTCAATTTTTTCAAAATAGGTTTTATTGAATAATAACATTGTACACGACTAAATACACGTTATGTCCAAAGAATGTAAGCAGAAAATGCTGATCTATTATCTAAATTTAGTGAAGTAAAGTGGGAAAAACGACTTATCCATAATTTTTGTTGTGGTTTCTTTAATCAACTCAATAATTAATATCAGATTTGGGATATAAAAACCAAATTATTAATTATCATGCACTTCACGGTTATGTCTATTTTGTATTTTAACTTTGACCAAAAACCACAATAAAAACGTTTTTGTACCTGCTGTAAAATTTGATTTGTGTGGATTACGTTTCTTTTTCCTTTCTACGGTCGATTTGGTATTATTATGGCGACTGTGGAAAAGTTAATTCATTTTTATAAAGATTTATTTTTGTATATTTTCAGACTTCCGGTGCCTTGGCTACTGTACGGAATCATCTACGGCAAGCCCGTGGAGGTGAACTCCGTCGGCATGGTGTGCAGCATCGCCATCCTCTTCATGATGCTGCTGTTCGTGATCATGTCGATCGCCTGCTTCCACTGGAAGATGAACAAGGGCCTGGGCTTCACAATGTTCCTGCTCTACTTTGTCTTCGTGGCCGTCAGCCTGGGCTTCGAGTACGAGTTTGTCGTCTGCCCGGTGTAGCCCGCCATGGCCGTCGTCAACCAACCGAAACACGCGAATCGACAAAACGTACCTGTATGATTTTGTACATTAGGCAGCCGCCCACACTAAGCAATAAACATTTAACATAGTGAAAAGTCGACTAGAGTGTAGGAACGCGGGGCAACAACCTGCCCCTAACAAAATTTGTAATTTAGGTCGAAACCTTTTCCCATTTTATCTCCTTCATGGCCTAGCTCAGGGGTGGTGAATTGTGATTTAGTATATAAATACATGACATAATTTAATAAACCATTTTTTTGTACTTTACTTTTGGTAACTATTTTTCAAGGTATCCAATGACTATTCGTTGTATTGATTCTTCAGCATACTTTTTATTCATATAATATCTAATACAGGGGTGGCGAACCTATGGCAAGCGTTCCACTGCTGGTACGCGAGATGATTTTTCATGGCACGCGTTTAAAGAGAAAAATATACCTATAATAAAATGACAGATCGCATTGCATAAAAATAGCAGACAAATACTCTTCAAGAATAAGCATGACGTTTAATTTTAATATATAATTGGATATATATGGAATTGGTCAGTCCTTAGACTTTATGCGTCACATATATTATTATCACACTAACCTCATAAGGCGGCGGGGAGTGCCGCGCCGCGAACCTCTAATTTTGATCGATTTCAATGCTTGAGACCACTTTAGCTAGATAATGCCTCATCTGATCGCATCAATTCTCATGTCAATTTGTGCGATAAGAACAAAACTAATTAATACATTAACAAACAATTTCATTTCTACCCACAAAAATGACTGCACGAAATGAGATGAGATGAGTCGACCGAAAAGTATGGCGTAATTGAATTGAAAGTGATAAATCTATATGTCTGATATGTTCTGGGAGTGTTATTTAGAACATCAACATTTTTTTTAATAGAATTTTTAAAAACTATTTTTTCCTCGTGAAAAAATGCTCGGCACGAGAGTTGAACAATAATATTTGGGAAATTTTGAGACGCGTACATAAAAAGGTTCGCCAACCCTGATCTAGTATATAATATCGCTGCTTGATTCCCAGGTTGTTCTATGTCACTTTCAGTAAAAATCGCAGTAGAGTAATATTTTGATAGTTCATATTGAAATAATTGCACAACCTATATAATATATTAAAAACTGTGTTCTGCATATAAAAAATTAACTTATTTTCGACATTATCGACAAACCCGTTCATATGTTTTTATATTCTGACTAATAGGTTAAACAGAGTTCTGAAAATAGAACAACCTGGCATTGAAAAGTCATTTTGCTTAAAAGTGTGATATAGAACAACCTAGAAAAGCCTTTTCGCCAATATCCCATATACCCAGAGACTTAAAATTCGGTACTCCGGTGCTAATCTGGTGTTAACACATTATTTTAAAAATTTTAGGCGGTCCCTTGTTAATAATGCTAACAATCTGATTAAAGATCAGTTTAAATATGTAGGTATCGCCAATCTACTTTTTTTATATAATCAAACTTAAACATGACTTTATTTTTCACATATTACTATGGGAGTAGCGGCTCTGGCAGTGTGGGCCTCGTTCACATATATATAAATGTATATCCAAACATTCCGAGCAACAAAAACGTAAGTCACCGGATCAATGTATAGCGATGCCTACTGTAAATAAACCAAAATACAAATTTGTGATTTTTGTTCTGCCATGTTGGCAATAGACTTTTTTTTTAAATCTCTTACGGAAAATTAGAAACGTGGTGACGATTTGTTTTTTATAACACTGCATAAAATATATCAAAATTTTAATTGTAGAAATGCTGGACAGTTAATTTTTTTATGTCAATCGTAAACTATCTGGCATATAGTAAATTATGTTTCGTATGAATTCTGTTTATTTCTTATTATCGGTGTGACATGTACATATATACATGACAAGGCTTGAAAGTGATTCCAGAACAAAGAATAATGATATTTATTTTTAAAAAATTCGATTCTATGTTTTAACAGCATTGTTTGAAAATAAAAAAAGAAAATGGCGAAATCGATTAACGTCTTTCTTAGGTTACTTACTGTCATAGCTATTTTATTTTAAAATTATAATTGTACAAGTCTTGGATAGTTACTTCTACGACATTGATAGTTTTAAAAAAACTCCAGATTTAGTGCTTCGGAATATGACCTTTTAGGACTGGGTACGATAAAAGTCAGATTTGATTGTTAGGGATCATTTAATTAATTCATTATGTATACAGTTTTAACTATTTAAGTTACATCAGGAATACCTTTATTTAGTACACGCAATTCATAATCAAGATCTTCGAAAGTTCTTTTTGGATTGTTGATAACTTTTAAGGAAGCTTTTAATTCGTTACGTCATGATATATGTCAAAAAAAAGTATAAGTGTATGAGGTTATTGTCTATTATAGAGGTGTAATGAGGAACGTCATTTAGAAAGAAAATATCTATAATTTGTTGACATCCCTAATAATTGTTGCATATTGTTTTACTACAGTGAGTCTCACAACAGTTAACAATATACAACATGCCAGTGGCGAAGGGTGAAGGTAAGCTGTTAAAATCCGTCATAAACAGTACAAATTTTGTCAGTCGTACGCATTATGTTTTCATTGAAATAAGACTACAATTTACAGACGTTGTTGGGTAGTTTTTAAAATTAAATTAAAAACTGCAAAAACCGAGCCATAATAGATACCTAATAGTAAAAAAAATACTCTATAACATATCTAAATTTATGCAATTAAATCATACATAACTTTGGATATTTTATAGATATAATAATATTTTTTTATCTATTATAGTTTGGTTTAGACAGGGCTTAATGAATTTAAAAAAATAGGTAACAATATGTGTAATATTATGTATTCTTAATCCAACTAAAACAAATAAGTATTAATGAAAAAGTGTGCACATTTTTTTCGTATCGCACAAAGTACACCAAAACAATAAGTATGGTTTGGTTAGGCAGAGTTTAATGTTTAATTGATTCTCAGTTCAATAAAAACAAATACGTATGACCAACAAAGTTTAATGTGCACTATTTATAGCGGGTCTTAACAGCCTACCTTGACCCTTCGCTACTGCAACGCGCCTATATTATAAAATTACTAGAATATAAAATCTAATTTTTTACTGTTTTGTTATAGTTTTTGTATGTTATAAAATTCCATCCAGTGGCGGGTTAATTCCGACATCAATAAATCCATAACGATAAAAAAGTTATCGTTGAAGGCATTAAATATTTTAATGCCCGCCGGTAGAGCCGATTCCTCTGAAATAATTTAATATTAATGACAAAAGGTGTAAAGTCAATGCGGCCAAATGATAAAACGCATCAATAATTAAACAATTCCGTAATCGAAACAATTGGCCACGTTATTAAAATCGATCGAAGCCTTCATTTTTCTTTCATATCGCTTTCAATGTCGGATAACTTTCATTGTAATAATTATTTTAACCTGGATTCGTGAAAATATCCAGCCATTATTTACGCCAATGGGTAATTTTTATTTTTATTTTCTTTTTTGTCATCTACGCTTTATTTTACAAATAAATATGTTTTTGAACATACGTAATTCTGAAAACACTTGTGAATTATTCGTTGAATAAAATAAATAGTTAATTAAAATTATTAGCAAGTTCAAGTAAGTTGCAACAGAAAATATTGGAGAGATCCGTGACGTCGCTTATTAAGTAATGTAGGTAGTAACAAAAATCGATCACCTACCGAAACTCAATTTGGAGAGCACTAGTCAGTACGTATTAATAAAAGCCAATAGTTAAAATTTGTCGCAATTAAGCATGGCAGTCGTGGCATAGTGGTAATGCACAGGGCGCGATACCCAAGAGACGCAGGTTCGATTCCTGCCGGGTATCTTACTTTTTTCGAAAAAGATTTTTTTCTATTGTCTATAGTTTCTCATAAGTGTTTTCAGAATTATGTATGTTCAATAATTAGAATGGTACATTCTTAAATCTTGTGAATTATTCGTTGAATAAAAGAAATAGTTAATTAAAATATGTTTTATGTTAAAAATGCAACGACACCACTGAATAATTTCCAGTATATTTTATATAATTCAGAAATTTCGTTAATTCAAACTCTACTAAGAAAAAATAATTATTCTACATATCAATGGATTCTTAACAGAACTCGATTATAACGAAATTATAAATATAGTATCTACTCTTACAAGTATATAAAGATTTTTATAATCGTTTGAATTGTTATATTTATCAAACTGACGATATCTATATACCATTTTAAACGCAATATGTGTAATGTTTTTACAAACCTCGTACTTCAATACATGAGGCACTTGTTTATTATGCTGAAGATTCTGGGTTTTATTCCCGGTTAGGTCATAATAAATATGATTACATAATTTTGTCAATCCGTAGATCGTTTCATTTTTTTTCCTATTGTATTAAAATGAAAACATATAAGTGCAACAATTAATAAAATAATTACAAGATAAAAAGAACTATTTCTATACAACGTTTTTAAATTTTCTGTTGAATCATATAAACTTGGCTTGACTAGCTTAAACAATCATAGAATACTGAAATGTCATATTGACATTTCATTTTGATTTCTATAGTAACGCACGTATATATTAATAATTTAGTTGCTAGGATCATCCGCTTAGCAACCAATAATGGTGTCGAAATAACTTTTCATATAAAACAGAATTAACTGAAAATGAAGTCAATTCTACTCAAAGATGGCTAAAAGTATTAAAGCAATGCATTGGCATCGTGTTCTGATATATTCTAAAAGTTTAAAATGTCTAGCTAGTCGGGAAGTTAGTTAAAAATCAATTGCAAGATTTGTACCGGACAAATAAGTATACGAGCTAAGAAAAACGTTGTAAAATACTAAATACATTGAAAAAGTTAAGTGATTTCAAAATATTATTTTTTTCTAGTCTGATATAACTACTTTTTATTACAGTAACGATACAGCTTTTTGTTCATTTGTTCGGATTTTAGTAAAAATGGTTGGATATTATCGAGTTGTTTGTTTAGAAGATTGTTTTACTTAAAACTGAAACAAGACAGAATTCATATTAAAATTGTAATTAATTTAATTGAGTTTATGCTTGATTGTGGTTACATTATGCACACTGATAATAATTGAAATATAAAGATTTATTTTAACTGCGTCGATATTGTATATGAATTTAATTATGTTGATGATGACTAAAAGTAAATAATGCCTGGTTAACAAAATTCTGGAATTTTCTGTTTTTTATTTTATTATTATTATAATTTACTGTATGTTTTTCATGGTACATAATACACTCCATTCACCACCTCTGGGCTAGAGTTTAGACATCATAAAGTATATAATGCAAGTATTTAGAGATGTGACGGTTTACCCGAGGGTACATTTATCGCTCTTTCGGGAAACATATCATTTATGTGATTTAGGAATTAGCGTTTGACATACTGTAAAAAAATCATGTGCGGAGAGAAAAGCCATGGAACGTAGTAATTTGTTACTACTTACGCCCTTTTATAAAAGACCAACAATGGGAATCCCGCTAAAATATTAGATAATAATCGTTAAGAAAAAAATACCATTATAATATTTTCTATAGCTTAAGATAATGTTGATAAAATGTATAAAGTTTAAACACAATGTTAGAGCTGTACAGTTAATACGACAGTAAAGTTGTTGGGATTCAATTCAAGTTTTACATGTATTATCTTACATACAATAAAGTATTTTATCGTGACGTAAATTTCATTATAAGAATACAGAATTCACAAAAACAGTAACATTTTACCTTTAACATGCATCGAATTTTCTTTATCATTTGAACAATGTTTTAAGTACTCTGGGTAATAGAAAAATATAGATTGAGTGCAAGTCTTCCAGTGAGCTTTGTATATTATTATAATAATTAATTCATAAAACTGGGGGGCAATAGTATTTTATCACAATATGAATAGTAATTTATGATAAATATTCTTATTAATATTTGTTTACAATTGTCATTCACTATCTGCCTATTGTAAATTTACAACTGATATAATTCTTAGATAAAAGTTTTTCAATATAAATAGAGAAACTATCTTGGCATTGAATGAATCAAAGCCGGTATGGGATAGTATAAAAAAAATCATTGATTAGAATTAAAATTCAATTTCTATCAAACACCGTTAGTCGATTGTATTAAGATATGACTAATTAATTAAACATAGTATGTATTTATGTCAACATTAATATATTTGGTACTACTGGTTTATTGGAAGCCAAGTAACAATTTTCATAGCCGATTTTAGCAAAATTCATGAATTCAAGAATGATTGCTAACTAACATGACTAACCTAATCTAACTTAACAAATAATCCGGTATATTGACTATTTTCAAAAATTGTTTGCCGCTGGCTTTCACTAGATAGATAAGCTATATATGTCTTATAATTTGACCCACATGTATATTATTTTTTTAATTACATGGTATTATAAAGAAAATGTAACTGTCATATCTTAAACAAAATGACTTCGGTTACTATTGAAATTGTAATATATTATAATGGCACAATTTTTGAATGTTATCATTATTATTGTAATACAATAATGAGTATAGATGTCGTTATGATAAACAACACCCACTGGAAGTGTAATCAACTTTATGGCTTTTTCCCTCCGCGCATAATTATTTGAAAAGTTTGAGTGAAAGTCGAAATATAGACCCGAAGGGCGGCACAATATCCCATATAAAAATATATTAGGGTGGTCATTAAATAGGTGGGATTGTTTTGTATTTGACTACATTGTTGTATACTGTGGTAAAATCTCTTATCAATACTATTGAATTTATAACTGTATGCATAAATTTTATAATATTTAACTTGGCATTTCAATATATTTATAACGCTTGTTAATAGTTTTATAAAATTATAATATATATATATATATATTAATGCAAAACGATACTATTTTGATTAAAATATTATATAGTATTTTATATTATTTTTTTAATTCTTAGTATATTCAAATAAATCTGGCATAATGTCAGATTCGGCGTCTTTAAAATCGTATTTAAATGCAGATTTATATATATATATATATATGTATACATCTTTCAATCTGCTACTAATAAGCCTATTTGATTGATATATCGTATCAATTTTGAATGCTTCATAAATTGATATGCCATTCATGGCATATATGAATTCAGAGTATATTTTATATTACATTATTCAAAAGCTTTTCAATATAATATATTCAGAATATGTATCATATATACTTAAATATTTGTTTTCATTTCAATATATGTAATATATTAATATTATACTATATTATAATTTAGATATAATATATACGAGTAAATAACACCAGACAACATTGTAATTAAATATTACAAATTCCATATATTTATTGACCTCCAAATGTAGAAAAGTAGAAATCGTTTCAATCAATGTTTACGGGGACCGAGAGAATAAAAAAAAATTTATATTACCGTTCCTCCGACTAGTTTTTATATCAATTTCCTCAGCTTTGGCTATATTCCTTACATATATATATTATATACCTTGATAAAGAAATATATACCTTAATAAATTTTCATATATATACATATTTAAAGAAATATAGTTACATTGAGTCCTGGCGTAAGTGGCATGGAATGATGTGCTATATATTATAAATGCCACTAAAATGGGAAGTCGACCCCTTTAGGTTGTGAAGGATATGATATTTTTTGCATTTCTTCTTACCCAGATGAAATATTTATTCCATTCTTCTCTAATATTTAATAAGAGATTATATATAAATATATATATATGAAAAAATGATACTAACTAGTTAGTCCATTGTTACTAGAGAATTGTTTTTTTATAAAGAGGATTATTATCATAAAAATAATTATATTATAATTAATTTTATCAATGTGTGTATACATATAAATATATTTACATATATTTATATGTGCATTCACGATTATATTTAAACATATACATACTATTATTGTATTTTGGCTGCAATGGAGTGTGATAATATAACAATTAATAAAATAGTATTATTTTAATTAATATGTTACACAAAAAATACTATACGAGTACTGTTTTTAAATAGGATTAGCAAAAAAAAAACATTGGTTGCAAATACGCTGATTTTAAAACCATAAAAAACACTAAATCTTCCCTTAGAAAAAATAAAGTTGATTACATGATAATTAAATATATAAATTAACTCCGTTGCAGTCTTATTTTGGATACTCTATTAAGGCGCACATACGAACACACAATTCAGTGTGTCACCATATTGAATATAAATAAATAAATAAATATATAGAGCAGTGTTTCCCAACCTGTGGTGCCCGATAAAAAGCGGCCCGCGAGGTGTGGTTGGTAATAAGTGGTTCATTATTATAAATCTTTTCTATAAACTATATATTACCTAGATGTGTAATAAGCACATTGTAAAGGCTTTTTCTCTAGTAAAACTAACTATATAAACGTATAAAATTATAGTTTACTTACAACCTTTATTACTACTACTACATTACTAATCTTCGAGTAGTGTGTATTCATATACTTCGACTACTGTTCATTAAATTATAAATATTATGTCAATTTGACGGTTTAACCTGTAAGGCGGTGAAAGGGCGGTTACCCGTAGAATAACAATAAATCGGCCCCGAAAGGTTGAGAAACACTGATTTTTAATTATACAATAATTTACAAGTATGGGCGCGCTTACGTCTTAGAACTGCTGTGTTTTGAGTGGGCTCATATTTGTAAATGCGCGGACTGCATACCCGCCAACTGTGCCCCTTTCAAAATGTAATAAATATTATTATTATTATTATCAAATTTTGGTAGAACTCCATTACTACAACATCACATGTGGCTAATTATTTTTGAAAAAAATACCCACCTAAAATTAACAAATCTTGATAGGCCGGTATCAATGTGTTGCATATTCACGTACCGTCTCACGATGCATATTTTCCGGTGATACAATGTGATGCAACATTATCTGTTTTTGTTCTGTATCATTACTGCATAGTTATACTATACTGACATTGAAGAGAGGCGTTTCATATCTTTCATATGGATGATGAAAAACTAAGAATTGGTCAATCGTGTCCGTTAATTATTTGTTTTTCCGACCATAATATATAGCAACTATGTTGAAGATACGAAACGCAGATTTTAACATACGAATACCAGGCATTAAGCAAGATATTTTACAATGCTACATAAATCATAAATTGATGGTTAAAATAATGATTATATTCTTACAAAAATATTAAAACATGTATTAAGTGTTACCAGTATAAACACCTATTATCTAGTTTATCATGTACCATATTATAAGTATTTTTTATATTTAGATTATTTATTATTATATATTATGCACAACAAATAAAAAATGTGTTATGTCAATTATTTTTTAAACAAATTACATATTTTTAAATAAAACATGAATTATGAAGCAATTAAAACTAAAGTTCTCACTGCACTCTGGTAAAGTATATTTATTTCCAATTTGGATTATTAAATTTATGTAGATAATCAATAATAAATGTTATTTATTAAATGGATATTGGAATATTATTGAGTTCTAGTTTTGCATCCAACTTGCGACCATAATAATATGTTGAAACTAAATTTTATATGTATGTATTTCTTCAAAAACATTATTTTTTCATTGTTTTAGACTTTGTTGTACTTGCTTTATGTAGTTTCAAATATTTATATTATGTATCTTATCTTTTTTTGGAGAAAACTTTAATTTAAAATAAAAAATGTATTCATTTTAATACTTTCTTTAAGAAATTATTATTTTCTCAGACTAAATTAATATGCCTGAACAAAAAGTGGTACTAATTTACCTACAAAATATGCTAGAATTTACACTATAAGTTTACGCACATTGTGTTAGTTTGATCATTTCATTATTGTAATAAAAAATCTGTTTCATTTTTAAAAAAATATTTTTGTTTATATTGGTAACACTAATTGTTTGAGATTATGATACTAATAAATTGTGTTGGCAGGTTGCGTCCAAGCGAAATGTATACAAGCTCCAGGAAGTTGGGTTGCCATAATATGAAAGGTTGTCTTTTCAAATCGCAGAACACTGTCCGCGAATTTAGTTTACCATTACTGCTTTGCTGTCCATAAATAATGTTCATTGATGTGCTCGGCAAACCGAAATTAACAATATTGTAGCATATTAGGTGTATTTTATTCATAGGTTGTGTAAGATTTTTTCATCAGACTGATTGTAGAGAAAAATTAGCGAAAAGTCACACCAAAACTCGACATATTACTCCAACGTTCGACACATTAAGGCACCTTGTCAAAATTTTACTTGGGATAGTGATTCTTCTTTTATTGCAGCATTTCATAAACTTTAAATGGTTGCGACCTACTACAATTTTAACGGATTTTATGCACCGATATTAATATGTATTGATTTTACATTACATAAATGTGTATAGATACACTGAAATCATAAAGTATTATTAATATGTCCATTTTGAGGAATATGTTCATGAGTAATAATCAATTAATTATACCTACGGTGGCCAAGCGGATTATTGTGTTGTGGATCCCAGATTCGAATCCTGGGTCTGGTAAATACAGATTATCTTTCAATTTGTGTTTGAGTCAGAATATGGACCTTTTAGGTTGAGCAAGTGGATTATAATCCATTTTTCGTAAAAACAATATTCTGTTAATACAAACCTTCACTTTATGGAGGCCCATTACATTTTATTAGGATCAGACATTTTTGGCGTGAACATTTACTAAAATTCTGTACTAAGAAACAATAGAAATATTAAAACGTACTGTTACTTGGAGGTGCTACTATCTTACCTATTCAAAACAATCTAACAATTTCAACATGTCTAATATTATAACATCTAACCAGAAAAAATATAACTAATTCCTGGAATCTTATTTATCCGACCTAATACTGGGTAATTTACTCGCCAAATATAAAACCTGGGTCTAGTGTACAGTAGTCATAATCAACAACTCAAATAAACCGACGTAAGTCACGATTTAAAAAATATACAAATTGATACTAAAGTAACATAGATACTCTTTTTTTGATAGTCATTTCCTATTAATAAAGATGCAACAATTGTGGACGAATCATAACGTTTTTATTGCAATATTACAAAACAAAATACTGATTTTGTGTGCGAACGGACGTATGTCGAGATATGACTATAATTGCGAAGAATATATTCTTTTTTTAAATTTCAGTCGATGAAAAAATCGAGCACACTTGTCTAGATGAGTAGTTAAATAATTTAAAGCGATGATTGCTTATATATATATAATGCAGATGATCAAATAGTACATTTATATACATATATATATGATAAATGTAATCGTAATAAAGTGTCTTACCAGGCGTTGGTGCTTTTTGTCGAGCTGATTTGTTTACCTCTCTCGGCTTTATCAGTGAATATAATTATTATTAGCCCGAGGAACGTAGATTTAGTTTGAAATACAAAAGAGGCGTATGTCACTTACAACTTATTAGCACGAATAATAACGATCGAGACTACTCGAGCATTGATAACTGTCCTATATTACTTAACCATTAATCCAAATTCATTTTTTTTACATACTGCGAACATTACAAATTATAAATTGAATACGTTCACAACATGACATTTAAAAAAATAGTATTAAATAATGTAAAGAAGAAATAAATATATGCGGTATCACAAAAACAGTATGAATTATAAAGAATTATAAATTATGACCAGAAAAAATTATAAAGCATGGAAGCATACTGAATGAGCTAAGTGGAGCCTAAGAATTTATAAAACAATGCCCACCCATACTCATACTCACGTAGGTGGAATATATCAACATCCGAAACGATTTGGTCGAACAGATTTATTGCCCTCCCAATTGCCATCACCAATGGCAGGTTAGTTTTACTCCTTGGGAGAACAAACAACTGATGCTCCATGCTCCCGATTTCTAAGATAGTTATCAGGGACACACAAGTCAATACCGCCAAGATTGAAACATTTAACTAATAAAAACATATTTGTAAATTAGGTTTACTGATTTCAAGTTAGGGAGGTATTAATAAAGAATTAGTATGTGACACTATAAACCTAATTGGCCACAAAATAATGTACTTTGAAATGTCGTTTCTTTTTCGGCATGGATACTTTTGGCCCAGTTACAAGTAGGATGCAGGAAAGAAGGTATAATTTGATTATGCTGTAAAATATAAAATTGTATATAAGTATAGAATAATATCCATCCATGAGACCCAGTTTAAATATAGTATGTCCAAATTACTCCTTTCAGAAAAAACACAATTTAAGATCTTTCAGCTGTTTGATGTCTACAAACTTTCGTTTTTTTTTGTTTTAAGAATTTTATATTTCTGTTATAAATAGACTCAAAGAGTAAATTTATTCTGAATTATGACACCTCAGATATGTAATCTGTATATCCTTTTCTACAAAATTGTACATACTACATACTGAATTTGAGGTACAAAATATATGTTCGAAATTTAAAAAAAAAAAAAAAACAGCACAAGATTAAATTATGGACAATATTTTTATGTTTTCGTTTAAAATTTAGTAATTCAGCGGAATTAATTTTTCGCATTTGCTCATATATTCATTATGGTAATTTTGACATGTTCGAATCATTTTACAAATTTTAAACTTGGATAGAGGCGCTACATTTAGTACTGAAGCGTTTGGTAATGCTCGAATTACATGAGTTTATTTGATGAAGCCAAATATTGGCGAACGCTTGAATGTTTCCAAGAAGTTCCAGGACAAAATGAAACTCTTCTATTTATTTTTTTTTCATTTCAAAACCAGATTTTTTTAAAAAATAAAAAAAATCTAATGGACATGCTTCGATATGCTCGTTCGTGCTAATTCGTGCTCGTTTTTCGTGTGACATCGCAACTTACCTGCAAACAACAGAAATTATATTCAACAGATAATATTTTTTACGTTTTCTTTTCAAATGATAGTTATAAAAAAATAATCTTAGTGAAGAAACCTGTTGAACTGCTTCGGACGCATCGGTTGAATGTATTAACTAATTATATAGGATAACGCACGCGTTTTCTTAGTGGGTAGAATTAAATGTATATTATGACTTATCTTCCCTCACACTAACGGTTCTTAATATTTTCCAAGTAGTCTTTCCTTTAAAAAAAATATGGACAGTTTTAAAACATCTTCAGCTATTATAATTAATTGTCAATTGTCGCGCAATGCGAAATCATCATTAAAAATTAGATTTCTACATTATTTTTTTAACCCAATATATATATATCTAATATTATACCTATTATATATATATATATATATATATTGTATCTTGAGGCAATAAACATATGTTTTGTAATAATTATTAAATTTCTAATACTATAAAACGTACCTACTTATTTTAATTCAATCACTTTTAATAAATTCTCCTACTACAATAGTATGCCTCGCTTGCCTTATAAAAAATTGACTTCCAATATATTTCAGTATTGATTGAATTGGCGCTCATAAAAAAAATCCAATTTTTTTACTTGAAATTGAATTTTTCTCTAAAATCTTACATTTAAACTCTTGACATATTTTGAACCGTACCTTTGTAATATACAAATATCCATAATGATAGTTTTTTTCGTTCATAACCGCTTAATGGGTAGAGCATATAGACACCCATGGCTCCGCATATGCCGGAATACAATTGGCTTGAAGAAAATACCAGTTTAAGATTGTCTTAATGTAACATCAGGGTGTATTCTGCATTTGTATCACTCAGTATTATGCTCTCAAACTTCAGTATACAGTTGCTCTGATTCTGCATAAAGTGACTGTCCACCGTAGAGTAGGTAGCAATGGAAGGAATAGACACTACTTAGTTTACAGCACGTACAGTTCAAGATAAGATAACAAATAAGTAATGTTCAGAATCAAATCCAGATATGAAGATACATATTATGTAGAGCAACGAAACTTCTATAAAATTATCTAAGAACACAGAACCACACAAAAATACGGTATTAACATAACTTTAAGTCAATCACACACAGACAATTTTTTGCAAAGCATACTTATGTAAAGATTACAATTTATGGTACTTACTACATTTTATGAAAAAAATTGTCTTCAAATTAATGTGATACACAGCACACACGATTTTATTCAGCTTTCTCCATTATTATACTACCCTTTCAAGAAAGAAGGCAGTAACAGTAACAAAATTGAGTTATAAATACCATCCTTTATGTAATATTGAAAGTTATAAATATTCTATTCACTTTAAAATCAGTATAATCACTAAAATACCGTTAAAAACCTAAGTGAAAAATTGACATCTGATAAAATGATCACAGTTCTTAGCAAAAAGGCAGTCACCTATTTATTGCAGTTACTGCTAGTTTATTATTATTTTGTTTGTATTTTAACATTCTAATAATAAAAAATATTACCATTTTTTATTAATGCACAGTACTAAAATTAAAAAAAAAACACGTTAAGTCATTTATCTGGAAAGTGTGTGAGAATCAGTTACTGCCTTCTTCCTTGGAGGGGCAGTATAAAAATGGACTTATCTAGAATTGATTCTATACGTCATATTTTATATCGTTTTACAGGACATACATAAAAGTTTTTTTAACTACTTATGTACTTTAAATAGTAGTTCGGTTAATATTACATCAAAATCTGCGGTACGGTTCAAACCCGCTAATCTATCTGAATGTATATCATCGTTTGTAGGTTATATAATATTGTCAAAATGTGTAAAATAATGCTATGATAAAGTTAATTAAAACCACGTGTTCAGTGATTGCTACAAACTATATTATTATAAAAAAAATAGAATTATAATAAATCTGAATCGACGTAGAAGATACTCTGGAATTAATTAAATAATACTTAAAGATTATTTATATATTATATTGTACAACAATTGTAGATTTATGGAATATGATGTATATTTTTTAAAGCATGCACCGGTACGGATTGCACTTTTGCTGATTTTTTCTGTGTTGTATCGTATTATTATTATTAAAGTATGTATTAACAAATATTGATAGACAGAATGGCGTGGTAGATGAATAGTTTTATTATCACAACGACAAACGAAAATCACAAATTAACTTTTATGAAGGAAAATGTTACGTACATAGTTTTTAGCGAGAATCAACATTTCAACTTTTCTAAAATCTTAATTCACCACCTCAATACAATTACTAAGCAACTTGGTTTTAAGACTCTGTCCATATTGGCAATGAGTTGCTGGCAACCTCATTAAATTTCGATTAAAATAATTTTTGGTCAAACAACTTTTGATAATTACCGTGAAATTTAATGAGGATGCCAGCAACCTGTTGCTAGTGTGGATACGGCATAATGTAACTGAATCTTATAAATTTTACATACTTATAACTTATTACTCAATGGTAACCGTTCAGGCTTTGAAAAAAGAGTATAAATTATATAACTAAACATTTTTAGATTTCTACATTGGCAAACTAATAATACTTTGAGATAATATAGTTGCCACTTAACTTTTATCATGTATAAGATAATTGAATATTTCTATAATAAATTGACAGATTAACTAAATCACGCACACTGTTGCTCCTGTGACACTTTCGGCACAAATTTGAAGAGCGTTCGTAACGTTCGTTACGCCACGGTATACGCCTGCATAACGGGTATGAATACGATTCGGTTACATTTAATGTGTAAAATTTTTCGACAAACTAAAAATCAAAGTTGCTTAGTAGTAGTTTTAATGTGATGACTTATTATTTTATGAGATAAAAAGTCAATTTTTATACATACTAGTTGTCGGTTATAATTTATGACATAACATCTCAACTGTATAAAAATAAAATCCACTTATTTAATATTCTTGTAGTGGTAATGGTTTTCTAAAACTGTTAAGTTCAAGTATGTATGACGAGACATTTGGTCAAACTATCTTTCAAATAATATTACATATTTACTTATGATTCAAATACAAACATGAATGAATATGCTTACTTTTTTTTAAAGTCCTCTGAATATATGATAATTTATTGAAGCAAAATAATTGTTGGCCAAGCAGAGAACTGAACACGGTATTTTTCGATCACTCAAAAAATGCTTTTTCATAACACGAATATTATAATTGGGCTATCGTAGCGTTACGTAACATTTCACTTCCAAATGGTTATTCTGATAGCTGCTCTAACTACAATAACACATAAAATGCCTCGAAAATGCACTGTAAACGTGATATCGGTGTTTGGCAGTAAATCAATTGAGCGGTGTCCCATCTCTTCACCATAATTAATAAGTGTAAGGTATAAGAGCACATAATTGAGTCGCCTAGGGTCATAACTTACATTTTGCAATTTTGTAATTGTAGGGCTAGATATACCAAATGATTTTAAAGACATTAATATATATAAAGAAAAACAGTTTTCTATCAAAAGTCACTTTAAACCATATGAAAATCATTGAAAAAGTTAACTGTTGGTGTGATAATGAATAATGTGAGTTCTGTAATCAAGGCTAACTTAACTTAACCAATCAGGGAGTTCTATTTCTCATAGCGTTCTGTGTGTTTGCAGTATTAGGAGTATTATATATATATTTTTTAAATAATATAAATCGACTCACTCACTCATTAATATTCAAGGCAGTTCAATACTTTTCTTTTAATTACAAAAAACAGTGATCTAGTAGTTTTTTGCGATTATCTCAAAACTCGATTTTTTGAATATGTGAGTTATGACTCTAGGCAACTCAATTATTATTACAGTTTCATCCAAAGAATCTGGACTAAATAGAAAAAGCCATGGAGCTTGTAAACTTCACAGATGGTTGGAATTTCCGATTTCCTAAACCAACGAATGGTTGTCACTTTTTGACATTCATTGGCTATTTGTCAACTGATCGTGGCGAATTTTCTTCTAATACTCTCTGCAAATTGACAAATAAATTTCATAGTATTCGTAAGACTTAAATGATCGTATTTTACTTAGTCTATAATATATAAGAAGGTTTTATTTAACATTTTTGATGTTAAAATCGTTGTGATAAAGATGGGACAAAAATTCCATTGTTTTGAGAGAATGGAGTGTTTGTTGATATATATAAACATTATTTTGACCATAATATATGGTTTTAAACTGAGTTACTATTATCTGTGTGTATGTTTATGTGAAATGTATGATTTAGCTGGACGCAACTACATTTTTTCAGCTGTATAGACTGCAAAATGTGGTTCGCGTCCTAATGCAGCCTCAAGAATATGCCTAGCAAAAGTTTTCTTGTGATTTGAGGTCCGTAAATAATATATTTTAATAAATAATTGTTGATATCGTCCATTCATATCGTTCTCGATTTTAAAAAAACACCCCAATGGCAACCCTTCGTTACTGCAGCTTCCTGTTTTCATTGAGATATTTAACTAGATGATATATCAATAAATAATTAGTTTGTTACTAGAGTCGTTATATGGATATAAGATTATATATTAGGAAATGTTTTCTGTAAATTGTTTTCAGATCATCTGTGCGCATCTCGTCTGGCCAAGTCACATCGACACAACTAATGCATTATGCAAGAGTTAATTAAGTATAACTATTTACTTTACCCCCCATTTTTTTTTAAATTTAAATCAATCAAACTTTTGAATAAAGAATGTTTGTGTTACATATTATATAGATAGGTACAGACCTACAAACTTATCTGAAGAATGGGATGGGTGAGCCACTGTCCAAAACTATCCAATCAAGACTCGTAACTGGACAAAATCTGACATTTTCAAAATGGCGCCCTATGGTAGTTCGTAGTTCCATTTTTGTCCATTCTTTAGATAAATTTGTAGGTCTGTAACTACCTACCACGTAGAAAGATAATAATTATTATTCTATCTTCGAAATACCTATATTCCATTATTTTAATAAATCGAACTATGGTATATTCATTGAATTTTGATAAGCCCATAGAGCAGAAAAACAATATGCTTTTTTTCTACTGCAGATGAAATTTATTAAAACATTTGTTTTTACTGTTTCAATTTGCTATAATAGAAATATTAAATACTTACATTAATATTAGATAAAGATTATTTTTAAAAAATGCATTTTTTTTTCAATATTCGTACCGGTTTTTCATTCCAACTAGATAATAATATAATTATATTGTATTCAAAGAGTATTTAGCTATACCATTTTTATTTATTGTATACATATTATTCAAAAAGTAATATTTCTGTATAATTTCATTAGCAAGAATAATACTTATGTATTACTATAGCCTGCATAGTTAATTGATATAATAAGTAAATTGAAAGTCACATTAATATTTTCGTGTTTTTGATTATTTTCGGTTTCATTGTTCAATTTTCTATATTAATTTCCTGTCACATAAAAGTAATGAAAGAAAATTATATTGAAATACAAAAAAAAAATATGCTGACGATGTAAAATATTTTTTTTATATTGTTACGTAAATATGTGAAATTACTGAGTTCAATAAAAAATAATATAATATATTATATAATATATTTGCACAATTACCACTCGCATAAAACGTAAAATACTTTAGGTAATAAAAACGTGTTTTTTCTTTGTTTATTTCATAATATCGATCGACAACACCGTGCACAAAAATAAACGGACCTTACGAAATTCATATAAATGTTAATTGTGTTTAATTCTTTTACTTTCTCATTTGCGTAGCTATACTAAAATTACTGTGGTAAATAGAATACAAACTAAAATAAAAATCTAGGTACTTTTGTGCGTCAAATTTAATCCTTTTTTTTATTATTGAACTAAAATTAGACAAAAACAGACAAAGGAAAGTTATAAATACTACTCTGATATTTTTTATCGAAAGACAGAATAAATAAACTTCAAATCCAAGACCAAAAATGCAATAAATTTTATTTATGTAATATATTATTTGTAGAATAAACATTAATTTGATATAAACTTTTCTTCTGAACGCATCACAGGCAAAACTCTCAGAGATCATTATTATTTTTTTAATCGAATGCGTATAATTATGGGCAATATGGGATACCTAATCACTTTTTTCGTGATGCATGGACCTTGCAGACCTCCCAATCGATGAAACTTCGCAAACATATCGTCACCTCAATACTACAACTGGATAACTCTGATTTGGTCATTGTTAGAAAAATGAAATTTAAAAGTTAAGTACTTGATTGACATAAATCTAGGCTACAATTATTATTTAAAATAAAAATGTAAAATTGTGCTTGACTAATTGGGAACAATTAAAAAATGTTCAATTGTATGAAAAAATATTGTAGATAAATATTATTTAGTTATCTAATATTTTCAAACACAAAATTAAAACAGTTCCCATTAACTTCTGACTTACTTAGTTATATCATTTTGTAGAGAAGGAAATGTAAAATCATATTATTCAATAGCTAACTCAAAAACAGTGAAAATCAAGTAGGTTGCAGTATTGAGGTAACGATATGAATAATATGGTACAAAGAAATGAAATACATGTATTTCAAGACAGTGTATTTAAAGTGAAATTGAAATTAAACATTTGAGCCTCTCGGTGTATTTAACGCGATTTTGTGAATCGCGATAACACGTTTCGGTCATGGCGCATTACGATTTTAGTCGCGACCACTTATTCCGAGCGCCGTGATAAATCATTGTTCCGTTAAATTATTATTTTCTTGCCTAGATGAGCCATTAAGCGAAGTATGATTAAAAATCAATACCTTCCATTTTCCGTTTTGTAACGCACGTCTGAGAGTTATTATTTATATTTTGGACATTGTTTGTAAATTATTCCATGGGCTGAATATGGCAACACATTTTTAGCGCAATTTAATTTTACTTCATTTTTAAATTTAGAACATTCTTCGTTTATAAAAGAATTTAAAAAAAAAAACAAAAACAAATTTGAGATATATTTTAATCTTTAGTTACTAGTAAACAAAGTTTTTTTTTAAACAGAAAATACGTACAATTGTATGTAGTTTAAAATATTATAAAAATATAGTTATTGATTAAAAATGCATTTATTATGTTGTCTAGAATCTAAATATTTAATAATTGTATTATTTTTAATATAATGCTTTATTATCTGAAAGAACTTTAATTCTAAATACTACATAAGTAATTAAATTTGATGAATTACCTATATAATGACGAATAATGATTAAAAAATAAGTCAAAATCACAAAACAAACAAATTACAATTATGTTTATCAACTACTAATAAACTATATTCATATTTATTCTGGTATGGGAAAAATCATTAAAGTTATAACAGCGATGCTGATTGGTTTAAAAATCTTGCATGTCTTATTACATCGGATGTGATTGGCTCGGCGGGATGCGGACCAGGATCCGGCGAGCCTCGCCGCAGCATGTTATTAATTTTGCCGACAATATTATAAAAATGTAATCAAAATACCAAATCACTGTTTTATTTGAACGCCCCTCACACTCCTCTACCCATTTATTACTTACACTAACAACTTAACAGATACCATTATACTCAATCATATCGTAAAGAACACCCCCTTATTACGTGACTTTGATAATACAATGTCGATATGGGAAACCGATATTTTTTTAATATTCTCATTTCCTACTTATTTTTTTTATTTATACTTAAGAGCGAACGTGCTCAGCGTGCGTCAAAATGGAGCTTTTTTCTATTTTCAAAGCATGATCCTGGACATACCTTAAACGTTGTAGATGATCTATTTATATAATTTTGAAGCCATATTATCCTTTATATTTATTTACCGTTTAAAAAATAAAATCGGTTAGGTACATGTTCAAACACGCGCGTTAACATAATTTTACTCCTTACTTCAATTATAGCTTGTCAATTTATGGCTACGGCTGTATATTGTAGCTTAACCACTGGGGAACGCCAAAAGAAATGGCGTATTTCAAAAAAACATTACCTTATTCTTAGGTCAATAATTATTATAAAGCAATCATTATTCGTAGGATGTTTATCACACTTGTATGGTCAAAGACATAGCTTATAATTACTATCTTTAGAATTATCTTCAAATGTGTTAATCTTGCCCATTTTTTGAATAATAAAATGCCTAATTCTTGTCAAATTTGGGATCACAGAGATAATAAATATATTTTTTTATGGTAAATATTTCACTATGGTTTTATAAATGCGTTTAAAAATTAATAAATGTAAAAAATCTTAACACCACTGCACATTTATGTACTGAAATATGACTATATTCTGAAACATCAGATCGAGAGGTTTAAAAGAATACTGTTTTATGTAATAAAAATACTTTATGCAGTCATCAAATGTTTAAAATAAATATAAAAAATAATAAGGCTTCAAGATTATATAAATAGATTATCTACAACGTTTAAGGTATGTCCAGGATCATGCTTTGAAAATAAAACAAAAGCTCCATTTTGACCTACGCTGAGCATGTCGCCCCTTAAAGTAGTACTATCGAATAACAATACTTATTGCTGTATCACTATTCTTCTTCTTATCGTGCCATCCCCTAGCGGAGGTCGGCCACCATCAAGGCGATCTTATCTTTGTCGTCTGCTACCCGGAACAGTTCAGTAGAGCTGCACTTGTTCAAATCACGGAGGTTCTTAAGCCACGAAATGCGGCGCCGTCCTCTGCTACGCTTACCGTTGATCTTTCCTTGAATGACAAGTTAGGGAACGCTGTACTTTTGTCCTCTTATAATATGGCCGAGGTACTATAGTTTCCTGGTTTTGATACTACGTAGAACTTCTAGGTCCTTCCCCATTCGATTGAGAACTTCAACATTTGTCACCCGGTCAGTTCAAGGAATTTTGAGGATGCGTCTATACAGCCACATCTCGAAAACTTCACGTCTCCGTGACATCTCTTGGTTTAGCGTCCATACTTCCATACCATAGAAAAGAATTGAGAGAATATAACAAGTCTCAGACCTAGATTAAGGTCTCGATTGCTAAGGAGGCGTCTCATTTTGAAAAAGGCGCTCGTTGCGATCTCAATTCTATATCAATTCATATTCTATATCACTATACTATGTATCACTATAATATACAAAGAACACAGAGTGCAGTAATTAAAAATACTTAATTAAAATCATTCAATAAGTAATCAAAAAATATAACTAATTACATTAAATATAAAACAATTAATTCCTTTTTTTATTCAACAAATTATTCACAAGATTTAAGAATGAAACATTCTAATTATTGAACATACATAAAATGCAAAAATACAAAAGCATATACAAGTACTTAATAATAAATAAAGTACAATAATAAAATACAAAAGCCGATTGCCAATATTAGCTCAATTTAGAAAGCGCTTCGGAGAGTATTATAAGAGCCATTACTTAAAATCTGTCGTAATTCAGTAATGTGATGAGCACATATAAAATATCGACTGCTTAATCCGCAAACCGGCTAACTCCATTTTGGCAAAATGTTCAGGAAAGAGAAAAAACACAATAATTTAACTATCGAGCAGAATTTAACAATCGCATTTTTTTACAAATTTGTTAAGCTGCACTATGAATCAATAACAGACCACAATGACCGCGCGGCTTAAGCGTTGGCCTGTAGCGTCGTGGGTCCCAGGTTTGAATCCTGGGTCTGCTAAGTACAAAATATTGTTTTTCAATTCGTGTATGAAACAGAGTATGGACCTAATAGGTTGATCAAAAGTGGCTGACATCCATATCTCGTAAAAACTTAATCTGTTAATACAAACCACCACCCTGAGACTGCCCATATGATCTTATTAGGACCGGACATGGTCGGGAAAAAAATGTACACTATTAACACTATAAAAGAAAATAAAGAGTGGAGTAAAGTTGTTCTAATTACGAAATTGGAAATTTGGCACCTGCATTTGGGTGTTTTGTGTGAAGAACGATAACGGATTTATTTATATGGTTAGGAGTTTAAAATTTTGTGTGAGCATAGAAAACATGCTTTATAATAAAATGCCATCAAAATCTAATTTTTTATCAATAGTGCAGTTGGCTGGTTTGCAGATTAAGTAGTCGATATGTTATTTGATAATGAATTCAATATAACATACAAGTTGAATATTATAATCATTGTAGATATGTGACTATTAATAACTAATGTGTACTTAAATAATTTAATAAAATTAAACTTGCTCACTCCACTCGCAAGCAATTAAAGCAAATATTTCAATATGTATTTGTTTTGTAAATCTTCTGCTGGAGTTTAACATTAAATTGAAATAATGTATGTATTTAAAAATATTAAAATGTATTTGAAAACGATGGTCAGACCCGTCAGTCAAGCCAAAATTCGTACTAAAATTACGGCTGAAGCAGGAGTGAAATGCATGAAAATGTATGACAGATTAACATTATTATGTGTCAGCAGAGAAAAATGCTCTATTCAAATTTTCGTAATTAGGCGATTATTATTAACGTACAGATCTAAAAACTTATCTGAAGAATAGGGTGGGGGAGCCACTGTCGAAAATTACCCAATCAAGACTCGTAACTGGACAAAATCTGACATTCGAATGAAATTTTCAAAACGGTGTCCTATGGTAGTTTGTAGTTCCATTTTTGGCCATTCTACAGATAATTTTGTAGGTCTGTACGGTGGTGAATCCCTAACCTAGGATTTCGAACAAAAATTAAATATTTCAAAGCGCGAATAAATTAATTAATTACAATGACTTTCATGAATACATCCACAAAAACACATCTTTAACGGCCCACGTGCTCGTCGTAGGTCAAAATTGAGTTTTTATTGTATTTTCAAACCATGATCCTGGACACTCCTTAAACGTTGTAGATAATCTATTTATATAATTTTGAAGCCTTATTATCCTTTATAGTTATTTTAAACATTTGATGACTGCATAAAGTATTTTTGTTACATAAAATAGTATTCTTTTAAACCTCTCGCTCTAATGTTTTAGAATATAGTCATATTTCGGTACATAACTGTGCAGTGGTGTTAAAATTTTTTACATTTATTAATTTTTAAACGCATTTATAAAACCATTAGTATAATTTATTACGAGATAATTTTTGTAAAATATTCACGATAAAAAATTATATTGATAATCTCTGTGATCCCAAATTTGACAAGAATTAGGCATTTTATTATTCAAAAAATCGGCAAGATTAACACATTTGAAGATGATTCTAAAGATATTTATTATAAGCTATGTTTTTGACCATTCAAATGTGATAATTGATTGCTTTATAATAATTATTGACCTAAGAATAAGGTAGTGTTTTTTTGAAATACGCCATTTCTTTTGTCATTCCCCAGTAGTTAAGCTACAACATACGGCCGTAGCCATAAATTGACAAACTATAATTGAAGTAGGGAGTAAAATGATATTGACGCGCGTGTTTGAACATGTACCGTTTAAAAAAAAATAAAAAAAAATCGGTTAGGTACATGTTCAAACACGCGCGTTAACATAATTTTAGTCCCTACTTTAATTATAGTTTGTCAATTTATGGCTACGGCCATATGTTGTAGCTTAACCACTGGGGAATGCCAAAAGAAATGTCGTATTTCAAAAAAACACTACCTTATTCTTAGGTCAATAATTATTATAAAGCAATCATTATTCATAAGATGTTTATCATACTTGAATGGTCAAAAACATAGCTTATAATAAATATCTTTAGAATCATCTTCAAATGTGTTAATCTTGCCGATTTTTTGAATAATAAAATGCCTAATTCTTGTCAAATTTGGGATCACAGAGATTATCAATATAATTTTTTATCGTGAATATTTTACAAAAATTATCTCGTAATAAATTATACTAATGGTTTTATAAATGCGTCTAAAAATTAATAAATGTAAAAAATCTTAACACCACTGCACAGTTATGTACCGAAATATGACTATATTCTAAAACATTAGAGCGAGAGGTTTAAAAGAATACTATTTTATGTAACAAAAATACTTTATGCAGTCATCAAATGTTTAAAATAACTATAAAAGATAATAAGGCTTCAAAATTATATAAATAGATTATCTACAACGTTTATGGAGTGTCCAGGATCATGGTTTGAAAATACAATAAAAACTCAATTTTGACCTTCGACGAGCATGTCCCCCCTTAACAAATGGTGGGAGATGTGTTATATTGATAGAGAGGATACGAGTATTGGATGTTAGTCATTATTTCAATCATTATTTAGAACGAAATAATAGACGGAATGAAAATTCATTTGTTTATTTATTTAAAAACAAAACAACATGAGTTGCGAGTTCTATGTATGCGATCGCGCAACAAAGACGCGTGCGTGCGTCAAAGAAAGACAGCTATTCGTTACAAACAAAGTGACCAACATATAGATAAATCAAGTATTAATGAAATGTGACCAAAGGACATAACTAAGTTAAACTAATTTTAATATATATTTATCATCATAATGGTTCCAACTGTAAATTATTGGTAGACACTGTTTTAATTAAAGTAGTACTAAACCTATAATAGATTTTATTTTAAATATTAATATATTTATTTAAAACGCAAATAGAATTTTCTACAGCCTTAAAATCAGCTCTACTAAAGGGTTGCACTGCTCATGATCGTCACTGTCGCTCAAACGTTTGATCAAAAACAGTACCACCATATTACTAGTGCAGAGAGTTTTCTTTGTAGTTTTCCAGTGTGAAAATGATTGAGAAGCCGAATCTCGGGGTGCGCGTGCGCGAGAAAACTCAGAGGGCAGTATGGCGGTCAAAGATGGCGGACGAGCATGACAGTTGTCACGAGGGTGGCCTGACAGCCTCGAAAAACAATGCCAACATGAGAAGTGAGTTTTATTACATATTTCCCCACACAATATTCAATCAAGCTTCACGCTATCAAATATAGTGAATAATGTTAAATGTATTATATTATTTTCTGCTTTATAACAGGTTGATATCCGGATAACAATATTTACAAAATGTTCCCAAAATAACTAAAAGGTTGCTTATTTATTCATTAAATTAGCTATTATTAGATTTCATTATAAATATGTTGTTATATGAATGGTTACATATTATGATATTCTAATGTAGTTTTATATTGAGTAATATAAAACAGCTCTGTTTATATATATGTAAGTAGAATTAAACGGTTAAAATATGTAGGTAAAATATGCCTTTATTTAAAAATCAATTAAATATATATATATACGCTTATCCAGTGTATTATTATTGATAAGGTAGGGGTTTTTTACAAACACTTCAACTATTAATAATTTTTTTGTTTTATTTTTTTATTTGATCCTCGACTTAATAGGTAGGTGATAAAGTTTTAAACTACTTTATTGTATTGATTTGTTATATAAGTTAGAGTTAATAGTGTTCGTTGTCAGTGTGTGTTTTGGTGAGTGTACACAGTGTCTGAAGATTCCGAAAGGCGAAACTCGGGTCGCAAAAAATGACTCCTCGAATGGAATATTATAATACTGAAATCCATTAGAATATATATATATATATTGACTTATTCATCTATTTCCAAATTTGGGTACCTTTTTAATAAACTGCATATAATATACCTTTTATTATTAATTAATATTAACACGCATTTACACGATTAATTAATAATCTGTTGATTATAACATATTATACTGAAGATGTATACACTCAAATTTATATAGATCACACCATTTTTCTAATTTAAACACAATATATATCTCAAAATATAAGCATATACAATTACTCTATAATATAAGATACTCGTAACTATTAGATAAATGAATCTAAATATTGAGATATAATTTATAATGAAACAATTTATTATGATTACACTTTTTTAAATACAATAAAACACATTATATGGTATTTAATTCACGTGATTCTGTAATGTTTTAGGCCGATTGCCATTATTTGCTTAGAAGAAAATGTGCTATTGCCTCTTTATATATCTTTTTAATCATTCAACCGTGACTAATATAAATATTTTTGCTATTTTTTTAAAGAAATGTTATAGAAAATGATCAACTCCATTTTAACAAAATTGTCAGTCAAATTCAAATTCTGTCATTATAATATGACAGTAGAATAAAAAATACCGTTTTCTTTTGTTTTTAACTGAAAGAAACTAATTACTTTACTAGCCGAAATACATTGTATTAATTAAAATAAAACACAGTATATAGTTTTTAATAACCCATTTTGTTTATTCAATGAATAATTCACAAGATTTTTAGAATGTAACATTCCACATATTGAACATACATAATATAAAAAACACCTCAGATATATAATAATACCCGCTAGAAAAAATCATATTTGAGAAAAATACGAAGCTCGACGGGATTTGAACCTGTATAACCATTGGTATCGCAAATCTGTGCATTAACCGGTTATGCTAGGAGCATCC
This sequence comes from Rhyacophila brunnea, assembly GCF_057557595.1. Taxonomy (NCBI): domain Eukaryota; kingdom Metazoa; phylum Arthropoda; class Insecta; order Trichoptera; family Rhyacophilidae; genus Rhyacophila; species Rhyacophila brunnea. The sequence goes on along the minus strand of NW_028232816.1, from coordinate 6,341,292 downwards.
TAATTGGCGTGACACGAATGTTTATACGGGTTCAAATCCCGTCGACTTTCGTACTTTTTTCAAATATTATTTTTTCGAGTGGGTATCTGAGGTGTTTTCAAGTTATGTATATACAATATTAAAGTACTTATTCCACTTAGTTTAATAATAATTAATACCTGTTTCGGCCGCTTCAATGGAATATCAGTTGAGAAAGCTGAACTAGAGAAGACGATACCGGTCCTGAATATTAATAAACGGAATAAGTATTACATATTGTGTTTTATTTTATTATTAATGAATTAAAATAAAATTGAAATACTAGATTGTCTTAAAATGTGTTGTATTCTTCTTTCAGTTCGCAGCGTGGTTTCTTTGGACGAACGTGAGTCCAGGGCCCCTCTTCGTCGACAGCTTTCCGTTGATGAAGAACGGGGCTGCGGCGGTCACTGGGCAGTGTGCGAGGAGTCCGGACCCGATGCTGTCCACGGTCTAAGACTGTACAGGGCCTTCCTGCTTAGTGAAATGAGAGCCACTGGTTTGAGACCGCCAGCGTGTGCCCATTTACCACTTAGGTGAAAATTCTATTACATTTTGTAACATAATATATTGATTTCTGTCAATTATTTAAATGAAACATGGGCAATTTCTGAAAGAATGTCCTGATACAGATTTTTTTAATTCAAACAATATAAGATACCATTGAGACAAATAATTTTATTATACAACGTCTTAAGGGACCACATGCGCATACGTAGGTCAAAATGAAGCTTTTATGGAATTTTCAGAGCATAAGCCTGGACATTCTTAAAGCGTTGTAGATAATCTATTTATATAATTTTGAAGTCGTATTATCCTTTACATTTATTTTAAACATTTGATGACTGCATAAAGTATTTTTATTACATAAAATAGTATTCTTTTAAACCTCTCGATCTAATATTTTGGAATATAGTCATATTTCAGTACATCCATGTGCAGTGGTGTTAAGATTTTTTGGATTTATTAATTTTGAAACGCATTTATAAAACTATTTGTAAAATTGTTGTTAACAATATATAGTGAAATATTTACGATAAAAAATACATTTATAATCTCTGTGATCTCAAATTTTACAATAATTAGGAATTGTATTATTCAAAAAAAATGGGCACGATAAACACATTTGAAGATAATTTTAAAGATACGGATTATATAAGCTATGTTTTTGGCCATTCAAATGTGATAAAAACATCTTACGAATAACGATTGTTATATAATAATTATTGACCTAAGAATAAGGTTGTATTTTTTTGAAATACGCCATTTCTATTGGCATTAAATTTAAACGTCAGAAAATATAAAATTTATACAAAAGGAATTTATCTTTCTTCCAGATGTGAATTCACCGGTTTATGGTCATGGTGGTGGGAAGGAAGAGCCATGTGGAGAGCTGCAAAGCGCTATTCTCTGACACCAAGACGAGCTGCTCTTCGCATACGAGCTAACGCCATACAGTTGGCAGCTCTTGATTATCCCACATTTCAGCACACACTCCAAACCCTATTCCAGGTATATTTTATAATGTCTTCTTTATCATACCATGTAACTGATGACCACACAGTTTGATTTGCATTTTAGGACAAGATTTTTCATGCTAAACAAGAGTGTCTTCCATCAGCTTCTATCACTCGCTAATCTTCTGTAGTTTATTGGTCATTTTATCTTGTTCGTGTCTTCTTTCATACAGTTAATACACAGTTTCAGTGTTTTTGTGTCCTGCCATCAGGCATTCTTTTAATACAAATCTCTAGTCGCAGTAATTGAGACTTGCAAGACATACCAATGGCTTCTTGTTCAACTAGATTTTCCATCTTGTTGTATTATAATAAATGTAGCTTTATTTTGAAGACAGAGCAGTATCCATTATTTATACAGTATAAGTTTTCTGAAGTCCTAAAATAAAATTACCTTATTTAAAATAATCCTCTCACAAAACCAACGACTACTGCATATTATACTGTAGCGTTTAATGTATAATACTTACCTCAAATTGTTTCCACCAGAAAACTGAAGAGTATGTACCAGATTTACACGTTACTTTCATCTTCTCATCGTGCCATCCCCTAACGAATGTAGGACACCATCAGGGTTATTTTTTCTTTGTTATCTGCTACTCGGAACAGTACAGTAGAGTTGCGATTTTTTTAAACCACGAAATGTGTTGTCATCTGCTATGTTTACCATTGATCTCAATCGAATGGTAAAAAAACCTAGAAATTCTGAGGAGTACTTGTCACATTTAAATGTTTATCATAACAATATTCACACGATGCAGGATTGACTATTAATAACGTTGAAATATTTCAGGAAGGAGGGGCGACTTTAGAAAGAGTGCTGGCCTTATTCAATTTCCTGACAGACCTGTCAGCCTTGGCCTTGAGGAGTGGATTACGAGCTCACTTCTGCCGCCTCACTCACTGGGCTGCCAAACACATCGCCGACTGTGCGACTCCTTGGGTTGCAAGACATGGTGGATGGGTAAATATTTCAATTCCAATCAAAGATTTATTATTTATTTGAAATCATCAAAATTGCGGCAAGGTATATTAAATAATATCTACAAATGTGTATGAATTTTGGCATATTTCATGCCCTTAGTGTAACACACTATTTTACCACGTCTTTATTAGCTCGTATTCTTGTTTGTCTAGTACATTTTTTTTCTTGTTTGTCCAATACAAATCTTGCAATCGATTTTTTTAACTATCTTCCCGACTAGCTAGACATTTAAAACTTATAAAATATATCAGAGCACGGTGACAATGCATTCTTTTAATACAAAATTGAATTCATTTTCAGTTAATTCTGTTGTGTACGGAAAGTTACTTCGGAAAAAAATCGTAAAAAGTATAACACTATTAATGGTTAATATTGAAATCAATGTGAAATGTCAAAATGACATTTCAGTATTCTATATTTATTCAGTATTTATATCTATATAAAAAGTTCTTTTTATCTTGTAATTATTAATTCATTAGTTGCAATCAGGTTTGGTGGTGAGTCGATTGCTTGGGCTCATTAATAGTACCACCTTATGCTGGATAACATATTTTTAAGTTCTTTACTCGAAGCTGTATGGATATCATACGTGGGTTTATCCAACTAACTTTCTCTTGACTTGCTTAGATACTGCAATTTATAAGTTATTATTGATCATTATTTATTTAAATGAAATCTGTATTCACCATATTTGCTAATATTAATCCATTTGACCCTCATAACCATTTAATTAATCAGGAGTAACTATTAGTTTTTTTTTCCTCCAATATGTAAATTAACCTGCTATTGGTTGTACCAATTGGATACCACCGGATTAGCGAATAAAATTGGTAAGAATATAATATATCGTTACCTCAATACTATAACTAGATAACTCTGATTTGGTCATTCATTGTTGGGGAAATTACATTTAAACTTCACTTGATTAACATAAATCCAGGCTATAATTATTATTTAAAATAAAATTACAAGATAAAAAGATCTTTTCATATACAACGTTTTTAAATTTTCTGTTGAATTACTATGCTCCATATGCTCAAACTTGTAATTGATAATATGAAATAAATAGAAAACAAACAAACAAACAAATATAGAATACTGAAATGTCATTTTGATTTCCATAGTAACACACGTATATATTAATAATTTAGTTGCTAGGACCACCCCCTTAGCAACCAATAATAGTCTTTTACTTTTTACGGATTTTTATGAAATAACTTTCTATACAAAACAGAATTAACTGAAAATTAATTCAATGCTGCTTAAAGATTGCTAAAAGAATGCATTGGCATCGTGTTCTGATATATTCTAAAAGTTTCAAATGTCTAGCTAGTCGGGAAGTTAGTTAAAAATCGATTGCAAGATTTGTACTGGACAACAACCACCGGATAAACAAGAATACGAGCTAATAAAAATGTTATAAAATGGAAAATTGTACTTGTCTAATTGGGAACAATTAAATCATATTGAATTGTATGAAAAAAATATTTTAGATGTATTATTTTATTTATTTAACGCATTTGTGGTTTTAAAGTTATCTAATATTTTTAAACACAAAAATTATATAGTTACCATTTACTTATGACTTACATAGTTTCATCATTTTGTAGATAAGGAAATGTAGAATCATATTCAATAGCGATCTCAAAAACAGTAAAAATCAAGTTATCTAGTTGTAGTATTAAGGTGACGATATGAATAACATAATAAGAATAAATGAATACATGTATTTCAGTTACAGTTCCCATTAACTTCTGACTTACCTAGTTTGATCATTTTGTAGAGAAGGAAATGTAGAATTATATTCAATAGGTGTCTCAAAAACAGTGAAAATCAAGTTATCTAGTAATAGTATTGAGGTAACGATATGTTTTTTAAATACGGTTCGTTTAACTCACTCCTTAGACCAGTGGTTTCCAAACTTGACGACACTACGCCTCTCTTTTAAAACAATCTAATCTTGGTGCCTCCCCCACCCTTTATTTCATTGAATACATTTTTACACAAAGTGCTTTTTTTATACTAAACGGGCTCGATATATGGATTTCATTGCATCTATTGCAGAAAATTCCGTTTTGCATAAATATGATGTTACGAATGGTAGCAGTACCCACTTGCATTGCTTTTCTTGACAATGTATTATATTATTCTTCAGTTCGATTCAACCAAAATTGAAGGTTTTTGTTTCCATATAGCCATTTTTATTAGTCAGGAAATACACTATATATAATTAGAAAATAAAATTCTACATGTGAATTATCATCAATCACACACACCACACAATCACATCAAATTATATCATTCATACACATATATTATAAAATGCTAATAATCTGTAACCGAAACAGCTTTAATTATAGAACGAATTTGTGCGGTGTGTTTATCTCACTTAACTGTTCGATCCGCAACGCCGGGTCCCCAGGCTGAAGCCCTGTTAGCCCCCCTCTTGTGGGAGCCATCTACAATAGTATAGAAATGAGGTATAATACAATTAGTCTCCGTATCTTCATACAGGTTTGCAAATAACCTAACTTTTATAGGACTGTTTTTTATGTAGTTTATAACTAGCTGCCGTTTTATAAACTATGCACTTGCAAATTGCAAACCTGTGGCTACATTATTGTGTTAAACTTTTCGCGCCTCCCTAGGGGGCGCGCCCCCCAGTTTGGAAATCGCTGCCGTAGACTCTGCTCGTAGCTATTTCTGAATAGTTTTCTTTATAATACAGTTTTGTATATATTTATATGTAATGTTTATAATGCAACTTGTTTATAATAATAATTACTGTCATATTGTGAACGTAACAAACCAGTAATTTTTAATACAAACAAACTATACTGGTATCGTTATATATATAAAATAGATCGCAAAGTTATATTGTATTATTTTGCTCCAACCATACTTGTTTTAACATTTTCACACACATTTTATATGGAATAGAATCCACAGCAACATATTATTATAAACAACTTGCCTAGAAATTAAAAAATACGCACAAATCGTTAAGTCATGTCCAGAACACACTGTTCCAAAATGAGCGCATTGCGTGATGAAAAATGATCCATAATACTCTACAGTAAGGTCATGATATTACTTACTAGTAGCTACAAACGTCGAATAATAAAAAAACATAAAGGAAAAAAATATTGACTTTTCTTTAATTGGGTACACAATTAAAATTAAATAGTCGTGTCTAACTAACAATAATCGGGAACTACAATCTACTAAATGTATGGGCATTAATTTTTAATAGTTTTGTAATCATCTTCTTCTTCTTCGTCGTCACACTAGGGTCGTACATACTCTGGAATACTTTATGTTATCCCTTATTATATTAGAAATACAGTATTCACCGCCATCTTCTGTATCAAATGTTAAAGTATTTACCACTGCACTGCTACTGGCTGTCCATATGTTTAGTACTATAGATCCACCAGTATAAGTTATCCGCTGAGTGAAGGTGCCACATTCTAACATTTGACATACCATTCAATACTTTTTATACTGTAATTAGTTCTAAATTCAAACACCAGACGATTTATGAGGGTCTATCTAATAACAGTCAGTGGTGACTAGTGGTTTTCAGCATTCATTGGTATAGGGGTTCACTAAAAATATACCACAATAATTGAATTAAAGTCAATTAAAATGTTGTTTTTTGAATTAGGTGATTTCCTTTACTTTATCACTATAGTAAATAATGTAATATCATAAAACACTTCGTCAGCTGAATGCAGAACTATTCTAACTTACATTTGAAATTTTTGAGGTGAGAGTTTTTTGAAACAACTTACTGAAATCATTTATTATCTTTATGGATAAATGGATGCATCATATTATAGAAGGATTATTGATGAAAAAAATGTTGCACACACATATAAATAATAAATAACTGAAGTAGGCTGTTTCAAAAAACTCTTCTGCAAAATATTTCAAATGTGAGTTAGAATAGTTCTGCATTCAGCTGACGACTTATACTTTAAACAAAAACATAATCACTGATAAAACTACAACTGTAATTATTGTTGGAAACATAATCATCAACGTGAATAATTACAAATTACTGTGTGGTAAATGACTGATTACTGTTTATTATGAATACCAATGTCATGCATTGAGTAATGTTTTATTTTATATTGTTTAAGGAGTGCTGTGTATTTGTATGGTTTTAGAGTAGCTGCCACTGCCAACAGTAATAATTTCCACTGTTAGGATTCAGTTTTATCGCCCTATACCTCTAGCCTTTGTTCAGCCAAGACCTGCCGCAGGGCAACTGTTTATTTTCTAGTGATGATTTTATTGTTTTTGTTTTCCAGAGCTGCGTAGTTCGCGACGGCAGAGGAACGCGCGAAGAGGCCGCAACGCTAGCTGCTTTGACGGCAGCCGCAGCACTGGCTGCGCTTTGCATTTACCGCATGATACTCAAGTCGAATCAATCTCCGTCAATCACCAATAATTGCTGACCAAGAAAAAGACTAAAAATAACTCTTTAATGTAAAACAAAGTCTGACGTTTTATTTAAAACGGAAAATTATGTCGCCAGAAAATTTGGACGGATTTCAAAATTATCAAAAAGACAAATGGATATATCGTAATGTCATTTACTAAATGGGCAGAGCAAAAATAACCGAATTCTTTTATATTGATAAAATCTTTAGATTTGGCTTATAAGTGCTTTTTGTATCAATATAAAAATGATAAATAAATAATTTTAATAAGCTCTCACAAAGTTTGCCTGTATTATTCATAAAATTCTTCAAAAAATATACTGCCATTTTTTCTGTAAAAATTATTTGCATTTAGTTTTCATTTTATGATGAGATTTTATACATGGTAACAATCAAAGGTAAATGTTTTTTACTGTACATAAGTAAAGATGTTATTATATAATTATTTATTGTTTTAAATGTAATATTAAAAAAAAACTATGACTAGAAGAAATTATCTACGATAAAAGTATAGAAGTGGGATACGGCGTAGAATGTCTACGCTCTGGCGTAGAAAATTTGACGTAGCAATGTAGAAGAAAAAAAATGTCAATAATAGAATGAAGAATGTATTAAATGTTTGATTGTAGGTACGTGTATGTATTTGAAGTAGTAGCTCAATTAATAAAACATTTCAATTAATACGTTCATATTCAATTAAATTAGAATTAACAATAATAACTTTATTTCAAAACCATTCTCAAAATATCGAATACCTCTAAGGGGACTTATTTAATTTTTCCACTATATTTGCCAAGTTGTGTGTCTCCCAATCATGAATAAAGTGAAATTATACTTTTTATGCTAGAAGCATATTACGATCACGTCATGTGAGCGCACGTAAGCTCGCGGTATACTCGCGCTACGAGCAAAAAGTGGGCAATATTGTTTTACTTCACAGATGCTCTCATCCCGTAGCATATTTTGTGCCGAAAATAGTGTAAATTAGAAAAATCTTACTTAATTTATCAAAACCATATTAAAGTCACCTCACGCGTGATTGAACTTTTTTTATTTTTTTTTTTGAAAAATTACATATTTTTCAATTATGTGCTCTCACGTATCTTTGAATTTAGCGGTTCGAAAGAGAACTACCAATGATAAGTAATTGACACAATGCTTTTGTTGGTTGTCAGTTTTTTTTATTGAATGTTGAATGGTTCTAGCATATCAGCCTACGTGACGTGATGGTAATGTGTGTATAGCATTAGCCATTTTATATTTTCAATAATTTTTAAATAGTATGTACAATATAATACATATTTTGTTAGATACTGTTTAAAATTTATAAGTCATGTAACTTTTTCAATATACCTACATTAAAATATGTGTACAATACTACCAGATATTCAAAAATTAAAATGACTTGTTCGTTGGTATCAGTTTTTATGGTATTTGAAAATATTATTTTAATTTCTTGCACATATTTATAAAATGAAGCAAAAAATGTTACTTTTTATCTTATTTTTCAATTATTCTCTCAATCATCTTAAATTCTTTTAATTGAAAATTTTAATTTTGTCAATAGGAAATAATTAAATTAATAAATGCGATAGTTGTTATGCCTACGCTTTATATAAAAGTAATTTTAAATTTTAAAAAAAACTAGACATAAAATTCTATTCTTATTTTAAAAATCACACTGATTTTTCCCTAAAATTTATATTATTAAAATATGTATAATATTACTAATCTGTAAAAAAAAAATGCGACCAAATTTAAAAATCAATATACATCTACGCTTGGCAGTTGTTAATTTTTTCGATCTTAAATATAAAAGTTAAAATTGTTATAATCATCGTTAAACGGTATTAAATATTTTTTATACGTAGGTATTCTGTTTTTATTTAGATTAATACGCACGTAACATATGCCATACAACACAAATAAGAATTTAATATATTATACAATATATTATTCTTATTGAAACATAAGATGTTTGAATTAATGAACTATATAAGCAGAAAGTATCTAACCCACACACCGTAAAGCTTAGTATAAATTGACATTTTTATAACACGCTTATACAGGCTTTGTTTTAACAATTTTTTAGCAATCGTATATTATTAAAAATTATTACCTATCTCTGAATCAAAACTGTTAAAATAAGTTACAATTACAATTAATTGACAATATCGACATTTTGTCCTTGCTTAAATATTTGGTTGACTTACGGATATAGGTGGAGTCTTCTTTCTCTAGTAATAATTTAATTGTGTTGCTAGATTTCAAAATCAGCCAAATCCACCTTTAGGTATTTTTGACTTGTTTGTGAATTGCTGAAGAACTACTGCTTTCTAACATTTCTGCATTATCGAAATGTGGAACGTATTCATTTTAAATATTCTATAATCGAAATAATATAAACTTTCACCCTCGTGACCGTGTACTTGAGAAAACAAAAAATCTGTTTTTCTCTTATTCATTCATTGTGGACTTGGCTGGTTTTGAAATTTAGCGACACTAAAATAATACCTACCAGTAGTTGGGTATTCGGCTACCGTTTCTAAGGTAGTCTTTATCATATTATGGTATCCTTAAAGATTGACCCAAAAATTCGTTGCTCAAAAATCTATACCTTCTAGATATCACTTGTCACATAATGTCACGTCTCAGAACCGTAGCATAATTTGGTTTAAAGCTCAATATTATTTGTAATAATTATCGTAAATTTCACATTAAATTTAATTAAAATATAAATATTTGTGTCACTCATTTTATGTCTAAATAAATTACAATCATTTTCGACAATATTCAAAATTGTGGGTTTACTGTTTTTACGTAAATACGTCGATCTTTTTATAAATCTGTTTCTTTGGGCTGGTTGTCTAAAAAAAACATTTTTTTTTAAACATTCAATTCTGTTAACATCTCAAATTTTAAAATATCTCGCTTTTGCTAACTATAATATAAGATTACATCTGTCTTTGTAAACGTTATTGAACTAATTAAAAAAACAACTTATTTTCACCCCTTGTTATATAGAATAAGAAAAAAATTATCATTTTTAATTATTTTTGTAATAATTTGGTTAAAAACCTAACCCATTTAATCTTGTGTCAAAGATCAAAAAAAAAGTCGAATTATATTTATCTAGCTTATAAACCTGTTCAAATATAAATCTAGATTATGAAAAGTTTGATTGTTTTATTTAGCTTTATGACGTAGTATGTATCTAACTTGAATTTCTTTCGTGTCTCAATTGTGAGCTATTTGATTAAAACATATTTAAGTTATACGAGAGCAAATGAGGCGATTTTTTTATTGATACATATTTCTCTAAATATATACTAATATGACAACTTAATCCTTTATATGCCGCAATTAGATAATTGATAGTAATTAACATAAGAATTGGTGTAATTAGGGCGTCCAAAGACGCTTTGGGCACTTAACCGGTTAATTGTGACTGTAATCTCAAAATATTTGCCCATTGATCACCATATACATGATAGCAGTGACGTCCCGTGAGGGTAGGCAGATTGAGCGTCGCTTGGGGGCGGCAGTTACTTGAAAGGCGGCAAATCGAGGAGAATAATGTGATACATATAGAAATAGTTAAAAGTACCTAAACTTGGTAACAACGAAAATATCTTTCCGTTAAAAAATTAGTTGGAAACAAAATGTTTTAATTAACATGACTGTAATTTTTTTTGTCGGGTTCGCGATGTCTAGTTTACTTCCAGTGGCCTTCGACGTCCGATATCCTTGCATATTTGTCTGGCTTATTAACCAGTGCATAAGGAAGTTGCGTTGGCGGTCGTACAGAGCGTCCCATCTACCACTCCTGGTCCACGAGTTTAGTCTTCAATCTGTATCGAAGCATTTCGTCGTCATTATAACGATTATCAATTCAATAATGCCTAAACCTTTGCGTTTTCTCAGGCTAAAGATATCATTACAAATGTTACCAATTTTTGTGAAGAAGAAAAGCGACACGGATTTTTTTTTCTAGACGCCTTTGTGGGTACCTCGCATTTACTATCGAAGTCTCTTTAAGGAATTTAGCACGCAAACTGCTCAACTTGATGCTAGTCAAATGAAAATTGTGCCGGCTGAAAGAATATGCCTTATTGAAAACTATTCTTCTACTATATTATATTATATATAGTATATACGTATATTATAGGGTATTGCTAATTTCTATTCGGCCAGGGCCTATGAAACCGCCTTGCAAAAACCTTGGAAAATTCTTTGTAGCGCAAGGCGGTGGTGATTCTGATGAATATTTTACTCATCAGACACGGCGACATCAGCGACACGGATTGCCTTTACTTAAGGCGATACTTCAGCTGGGGCACGGTTTAAAACGCTCGTGACTACGCGACGCGAAGATTGTGCAAATAACGCGTGCAGAATAAAACATAATTTGTCATAAAAAGTCAACATGCGCCCATTTAATGTTATGTTTATTGTTCTATTACTATTTATAATAATATATTCATTGACATGTTTTCTTTTTCAAGAAATGGGTAACGTTTTTTAGTCATATTTACACGATTTAAGAATTAATTCCTCCGTCGCCATCACAAAACAAATTGACGTGTTCACAGCTCGACTTTCACTCTCCGATTGACAGCCAGTCCGAAATTTCGTCGCACCAATAGTTGAAAATTATTTTCCGTTTCACTGAATTACCGTCTTAATACTTATTGGGGTGAAAATATTTATAAATTTAATTTTGTATGTTTTGTGGTCCTACGTATATAATTTAGTAATGTATCCATACAACACATTTCTTAGATATTAGAGTCATGAAAGGATGATAAAAAATACTATATAAAAATTGGGGCGGCATTTTGTATAGGAACGTCACTGCATGATAGTTGATTTGGAGCTACGTTTTCTCCATCTTTGAGACGTGACTCGCCCAACGTAAGCATTCTATGCAATAACAAATTTCGTTATTCATGACTCCACAAACAAGTGATATAGCCAAGTCAAGAATTTAGGTAGGGTTGAGATTGGGGGTGACGAATCCAATAATCAACAATTTTGGTGGAGAACTGTTTATATTTTAACAATCAAGACAGACAATATTTTACAATAATAATTATTATATACATTAAACAATTAATATGAATGGCCCAGCCGGTAAGGGGCAAGCTCCCGACTACTGTTATCTGCTCTAATTCTCTGGTAACAGCAAGTGAAGATACTATCTAATTATTGTCCTCTTCCATTATGAAGCACGCATGTGGTCTTATCGGAAATGGCTCACTGGCAGATCATTCAGGTAAATGGTTAGTTATAATGTTATTCTTAATTGTAGACATTTATAAACATCCTTAAAAAAAGTTCAGCGGCTTCTGAATTTTCTCGCCACAGTTGGAAGTTGTGCGATATCTGCGCTTCTGCAGTAGAACGATAGTTGCGAACCTATAGGAAAAAATACGAACTACACCGCACTGAACATTTTGACTTTTAGTAATTTTCACAACCAGTCGAAATACCACCATAAAATGACAACAACGCGTCTCGCTTACGCTTGAAGAATGAGATCGATGACTCAACACTTTTACGTGTAAACAGTTATTATCGCAATAGTTTAATTTGCACACAATTGGTACCTACCAGTAAATTTATACACATGTAGGTACATGCGCTATAAAAATACATTACTTAATACATAATTATCATCATCCACATATTATTATCTTTCAATGTGTGTTTGAACCTAATAGGTTGAGCGAGTGGCTAACATTCATCTGTCGTAAAAATTAAAATCTCTTAATACAACCTCCACTTTATGGAGGCCCATATTATATATTATACTCTTAGGAACGATCATGGTGGTGTAACACAATATCTTAATATTTTAATATTTGTCCATCGCACCCAATTCCTTATTACAAGACCATCCGACGCCGATTGCGGCATTCGCATTCACACACCTACACTACATCAACACATTCATCTTGAGAATGGCCTCTGTAACGAGCCCGAAACGTCGTGGAAGAGATGTACCTACATATTTATTAACGATCGCCCACAACTTTGTCCACGTGAAATATGGAGAATAATTAATGTATATTGATATTATCTATTCGCATTATTAATTGTTCGAATTCTAGGCGTATCACCGGGCATCACTCACATTGTTACAAGTTCGTTAATTTCGAGAAGTTTTTTTTTTGAGATATCGTTAATCGAGAAGAGATGGTGGTACTAGTAAGCTTGAAATCTGCATAGGTACAGCGGGGTCTGCATTCTGCCAACTTGCAGTCGCATGGAGGTCAAGGCTGTATTCTGTGATAACCAAATGTCGTTTGTTCAATGCGTGCGTACTACCTGTGCTCCTGTATGGCTGTGAGACATGGCATCTACTAAACTTCAAAGGTCTCGGCTTCTGAGCATTGAGAATCGATGTCTCCGCAAATCTTAGGGGTACATTGGTATGACGGCGTTACACACACCCGAGTTCATGAGGTAGACACAGCAACCTTCGGTGATTGAGGTAATCACGAAGAGACGTTTTACGTGGCTGGGACATGTGTTCATGCGATACGTCGTACCCTTGTGGTACAGCCTCAAAAGTTCCGTCGTCGTGGCCGACCCTCTCTCACCCTGCAGCGATGTTACAAAAGCGATGTACATCCTGAAGGTCTGGAATGGTGGGAGGCGCAAGAGTTAGCGATGGATCGAGGGAAGTGGCGCGAACTTGTGCTTGCCCTATGCCACAAGACTGGGTCGTGACAGGGTGAAAGAAGAAGACAAATCGAGAAGAAAATCTACTAAAATTTGGTTTTTATATTTTATTCTATAAAATATGCAATTATTGCACTACAGTAACAAACAGACACTTTATTTTTTTTAATTAGAAAGTCGATTTATCCAGCATATATCGTTTTCCAAAATCTAACAATATAATTAACTCACTGCTAAAATATAAGTCACTTTCTAATATTACATAAGTAATAGTTATAACTACATAGACTGCCTTTTATCTATCAATAATACACATACTCATAGTTCGTATGTAGTAGTTATGTGAGTAGTGAATAAGATACACTCTCGACCCCGGTACAAGCATTGTTGTCTGATCATACCCAACATAATAATACCAATGTCAATTATCGAATCAACTAAATAACAACGGAACAGATTGTACACTTACATATCACTACACTACCGTTCCAATAACACCATCTCTCATTCAACTCTCGAATCTTTATCATTCTAGTAAAACATCGCGAACGCTTCGCACGGGTTTTTGTTATCAAATAATAAAATTACAGCGATGATTTTAGAGTGTATACATAACAGTGAATACAGTGAACTATTTTTTATTTCATCATGAGTAAAAAAAGAAGTTCTTCGGGTAATGGAGGTGTTTGGTTTGCTTGCGCGTGTGCTTGTTTCGCTCTAACAGCCCAAATTGTGGTCCTCAAACGAGCTACATATCTAGCTGAAGAAATACAAGAATCACAATCAACAGACCATTTTAATATTCTACTGAACGAACGAATTGAATCGCTGAATGCCAATTATAGAAACAGAATCGCATCGGTAGTTGAACAGAAATTAACATCTTTCAACCCTTGGTCGAAACAGAACATGCAAACTTTATTGGATCGAAGATTGGAATCTTTAAATATATGGTCTAAGGGTGTAATTGATTCGCTTGTAAATGAACGTTTGAATTTATTGAATTTTATCTCTCGTGATGAAATTAAATCTTTTATAGAAGAACATTTAAAATTATTATTTATGAATCAAAAAATTTCAAACAATGCAGCAACAAGAGTTGGAAGAAATTTACTAAATACAAATCAGAATATTTTTAAATCAACTGAGAATAGTACAGAATTTGATGCTGTGTCAAATGAAAAATTCTTTTTTAAGGACAGTGATACGGTAGATCCTGAAGAATTTTACAGTTCTGGTGAAGAAATTTCAGTTAAAAAGAGTTTTAAAAAATATTCTGATATCTATGAAGATTCTCAAGAGAGAGTAGAATCTGTGTCTAACCATGAGACTGAAAGTAGTGCTAGTGAAAAACTAAACAAAACAGTGCAAGCGTTGATAAGTAATCAACTTGTTTTAGAGTTTTATTCAAAACTAGAACCAAGAGTTTTAGATATTTTAAGGCGAAATATTGACTGTGGAAAAAGAGCTAAACGAAGTTCTGGCAAGGTATGTACGTTACAATAATCTAGTTTTATTATTCAGAATAGTTTATCGCAAAAAAAATATTGTATGAATTATCGGCCAAGCAATACCGTGGTATGAATAATGTATTTGTATTTAAAATTCTAACCGATTGTCTTTCTAAGCATGCTTTATTTTTACCACGTTTTTATTAGTTCGTATTCTTGTTTGTCCGGTACAATTTTTTTCTTGTTTGTCCAAGATTGTTAATTAACTTCCCAACTAGCTAGACATTTGAAACTTTTAGAATATATATTAGAATATATAATATATCAGAACACAACGACAATGCATTCTTTTAATACTTTTGGCCATCTTTAAGCAGAATTGAATTTATTTTCAGTTAACTGTGTTTTGTATGGAAAGTTATTATTGTCGGTTGCTAAGGGGGTCCTAGCAACTAAACTATTAATATATACGTGCGTTACTATGGAAATCAATATGAAATGTCAAAATTACATTTTTGTATTCTATAATATTTATTCAGTATTTCTATAAAGTACAATAAAAAGTTTTTATTAATAAATAGGATTGTCAAGTTTATATGATTCAACAGAAAATTTAAATATAAAAAGTTCTTTTTATCTTGTAATTATTATTTCTTGGAACATATTCTTTATCCGAGGACAAAAATGTACTGTTTTTGTATTAATATGTTGGGTAAAGATCATGGCCCCCACAAGAGAGGGAACTGACAAGTCTCTAGTTTGGGGCCCAGGCTCAAGGGGGGGCGGCATGGCAGATCAACCAGATAAGTAAGATAAGCACATATTTCAAATTTGCTCTAACATTTTTTCTAAAAATGTATTTTATATTTTATATAATTGTGGAATACAATTTTTATTATTTTGTGTCAATACTCGATAAATAATAATTACTAACCATAATTAAAGTGGATGTATTAAAAAATACAAAAAAAGGTAAACATACAATGAATACCATTCATTTTACCTCGAACACCATTTGGAAAACGTCACTTTAGAGCATTACACTGTGTTTAACCTTAGCTATAGGTAGGGGGGTCCGCCAAATATCCTGGCATGGGGGCCCGCTCCAGATGTGGGGGCCATAGTAAAGATACAGTAGGTAGTCCATGTCGTGAACTTGAAACTTTAAAAACAGTCGAAACCTACATGCTTAACGACCCACATGCTCAGTTAACATGATCTTACTCCCTACTTCATTTATCGTTTGTCAATTTATTGCTACGGCCGTATGTTGTAGCTTAGCCACTGGGAAATGCCAATAGAAATGGCGTATTTAAAAAAAATACTACCTTATACTTAGGTCAATAATTATTATAAAGCAAACATTATTCGTAGGATTTGTATCATATTTGAATGGTCAAAAACATAGCTTATAATCAGTATCTTTAGAATTATCTTCAAATGTGTTAATTTTGCCCATTTTTGAATAATAAAATGCCTAATTCTTGTCAAATTTGGGATCACAAAGATTATAAAATATAATTTTTTATCGTAAATATGTCACTATATAATGTTAACATTATTTTTACTTATGGTTTTGTAAATGCGTTTAAAAAATTTAAATAAATATAAAGGATAGTAAGGCTTCAAAATTATATAAATAGATTATCTACAACGTTTAAGGAATGACCAGGGTATGCTCTTAAAATAATATAAAGGTCCATTTTGACCTACGCTGAGCATGTGGGCCCTTAACTGTAGACATTAAAATGTATGTATATCACGCCAATGTATCCAATATAAGAAAATTAAAATATATTAATATGCAATGTATTGTATTGTATGTCAATTATGTAATTGTAATGGCCAAAGATGGTAGGCAGTCAGATAGTGAATATGATAAATTACAAATTCTGTGTTTCGTGGTAAAAGTGCTTAAGTCAGTTTTGTTGCAGCTGAGATAATCGGTTTTGAAATAAACCACAGTTCTCAAATACTCTTTCTTAGAAGTAAATTTGTATACCCTTTTGTTATTTATTTTACATTATTTATGTCAGAGCTCGAAATGGACCGGAGCGCACCGGAGCGCCGTTCCGGTTCGTGAAATCGGTAAAATTATAGCTCCGTCTCGTGTAATATATATATCTTGACTGCCTGAGCTAGATATACCATATAATAGAAAATCAATCAAACACATTTATTTATATAAAATACATATAAAATTTGATGACTAGGTAAATAACTTCATAAAATTGTCGAGCGCTCCGGTTCGTATACTTTTCCATTTCGAGCGATGATTTATGTATAATTAAGTTTTTGAAATTGTGTTATATTCAATGATTGGAGTAAGTAAGTAATTTTACTACAAGTAGGTAGGTAACCCAAATAAACGTGTCCATATTTTATCAATTGAATATAATATAATAAAAGCGATTATTCATTCATATCAATGAAAAATTATGAAAATATTGTTATCTCAAAATAACAAGAAATAAACAAACGTTTGTGTGTCAAACTAAAATGATTGCAGCATACCCACGCCACATATTGGAACTATGGTGTTATCACTTATCAATTATATCAATAATTTATGACACTTGTATCACACCACGTAGATATTATGTACACATTGCAGTGGCGGCCGGTGGTCTTCAGAATAGCATTTTCTGGTAATGCGCAATGGTTTACCTTCTATAAAGAGAAGATCTTCTTCTTTCACCCTGTCACAACCCAGCATTGGGGCATAGGGCAAGCACATGTTCGCGCCACTTCCCTTGGTCCATCGCCAACTCTTTCGCCTCCCGCCATCTCAGACCTGCAGCACGTAGGTTGCTTTTGTGGTACCGCTGCAGGGTGAGGGAGGGCCGGCCATGGCGACGGAACCCTTGAAGCTGTGCCATAAGGGTACGAAGTGTCACAGTCTTTGGCGGCATCCGGAACACGTGTTCTAGCCACGTAAGGTCGTAAAGCGTCTTAAATTATTATCTCAATCACCGAAGGCTGCCGTGTTCTCTTACCGATTTCTCAGAAGGTAAATTAAATATGTCTTTGTTTATTTATACTATTTCTCAAAAAAGTTTCTGAACAGCTAGAATGATTTTATATCAATAAAGAAATATAAATGTCACAGTTTATGGCTTTACGCTCCGAGCGAACAATGCTTCAGCCAAATAAATAACTGCTGGTGTGTTTTTTTATTATTTTGAATGTATTTGAGTGGTTTAGAAATAAACGTGGTAGTTTGTATTTGAGTAAAATGTTGGCGATTCATTAAATATGTTAACTGTAAAATTGTTAAAAATTAACTCGCCAACATTGTTATAAAACAGAAACTGGCGTTTTTGTTTCTAGAGTCCTTCGTTTCGTGCGCCGATCTAAAAGTGTATAAAAAATTCTATACAAAATGCCATTACAGGAACATTCGACCACCGTTTAAGTAGTATACAATGACCTCATTGTAATCCTGTGCAAACTGAAAATCTATTTGGATCGCAATCGCTTTGCGCTTATGAACGGAGTATTGTTCATAAT
The DNA here is from genome assembly GCF_057557595.1 of Rhyacophila brunnea. NCBI lineage: Eukaryota > Metazoa > Arthropoda > Insecta > Trichoptera > Rhyacophilidae > Rhyacophila > Rhyacophila brunnea. Next base: position 6,322,676 of record NW_028232816.1, on the reverse strand, counting down.
ACTTCTACATGTTCTACTTCTCGAAGTGAGTGATACACGTACGAATAACAATGGAAAGTTGAGCGATGTCTTCCAAAAATGCAGGCAGTGCGTAGCACTTGCATGGTATTAGAGGAGCCGCCGCTGACACATTGTACATACATAGTATAACTTACTGTAAATTTAAATTAAACAATATTGTCAAATCCCTGGATCAGTGTTGCCAAGTATATTTGACAAAATAAATAAAACAAGCTAAATATAATAAATAATTACAACGTTTTTAAATTCTGTTGAACCATATAAACATGACTTGACTAGCTTAAACGATCAAAAAAAATGTACATGACATGTCATATTGATTTTCATAGTAACGCACGTATATATTAATAATTTAGTTGCTATAACCGCAGACCCCTAGCAACCAATAATGGTGTCGAAATAACTTTTCATACAAAACAGAATTAACTGAAAATGAATTCAATTCTACTTAATACTTTGGACGCGGAAGACGCACACGGCGCGTAATGGCCAGGCGGCCGATCGATGTAATTAACGTGCATTTTAAAGGGGGCAATTAAAATCTCATTATCTCTTCAGCAGCGAACACGTTAAAGATGGCTGCATCATATACGATTGGCATCGTATTCTGATATATTCTAAAAGTTTCAAATGTCTAGCTAGTCGGGAAGTTAGTTAAAAATCGATTGCAAGATTTGTACCGGACAAAGAACCACCGGACAAATAAGAATACTAGCTAAGAAAAACGTTGTAATATCCATATACAAATGTTAAATGTTAAGAATTAATTGATGCTGAAAAGAAATTCTTCCGATGATTGCAAGATATTCTCACGTTCCAAGACGACGTTTTTGAAATTTATAATGCATTATACCCCGTTTACACGTGCAAGGATTTACTGCAGACAGTAAGTGCTATCGCGGCCATAACAAGCAAATGTACGTGTAAACATGTATTATCCCGCAGTTGCCAGATTGCATGCATGAATCAAAAAAGTTCAGAAGCTTCTGAATTTTCATGCGACAGTTTGAATATTTTCGATATGCGCGTGTGCAGTAGAACGATAGTGGAAAACCTGCCGGAAAAACTACGAACTACACCGCACAGCGTATTTTGACGTTTATCAATTTTTACAACCTATCAAAAGCACCATACACTGACACACTTGGCGAGACAGTCAGCACTATGGATTTATTGCTGAAAGTAAGTACTATCGCGGCTACAACAAGAAAATGTACTTACGTGAAAACATGTATTATCCTGCAGTTGCAAGATTGCATGCATGAATCGAAAAAGCTCGGAAGCTTCTGAATTTTCATGCGACAGTTTAGATATTTTCGATCTGCGCCTGCGCAGTAGAACGATAGTGGCGAACCTGCCGGCAAAAAAAACGAACTACACCGCACACTCATTTTGAAAATAACCGATTTTTTACGACTTGTCAAATAGTAGCATAAAATTACAAGATCGTGCCTCGCTTACTCTTGAAGAATGAAATTGGAGAGACAGTCAGCACTTTTACGTGTAAACAGTTGTTGTCATGATAGTTTAAAAATACACACTATTGGCGCCAGTAAATCCATGAACGTATACAGGCGCTATAATGTTTTAAAGCAAATCTATAGAGAGTTCACGGTATCCAAAATATAAATTCAATGGCGTACTCTGCCAAATGTTTCTTTGCAAATATTATATTAGTCGAATATCCATATCATTTTTGTTCGTTAATGTCGACCAATTTGAAGGTCGATGTTCAACCTACAAGGGTATTATTTAATAAGTGACAAAATACGAATCATGAAATTTAATACAATATATATTAGAAATTAACCATTTAAATAATCGTTTAACTTAATCAATGGCAGTATCGGAGAGTGGAGGTAGGTTGATGAAATCCGCCATAAAAAGTGCACACTAAACTTTGTTAGTCATACGTATTTGTTTTTATTGCACTTATACTACAATTTACAGATGGTATTGGTTGTTTTTTTTAATTAATTAAACCCTGCCTAAGCCAAACCATAATATTTTTTGTATATTTTGAGCGATACGACAAAATTTTACACACATTTTTATTCATACTAATTTGTTTTCGTTAGTATACGTATTACACAATATATTGTTGGTTCATTTTTTTAAATTCATTAAGTCCGACCCAAACCAAGCTATAATAGATAAAAAATATTATTCTATCTATAAAATATTCAAAGTTATTTATGATTTAATTGCATAATTTTAGATATTTTATAGATAGACGAGTATTTTTTGACTATTATCTATTATGGCTAGGGTTTAATTATTGAATTTTAAAAACTAACCAACACCATCTGTAAATTGTACTCTTATTTCAATGAAAACAAATACGTATGACTGACAAAGTTTAGTGTGCACTATTTATGTCGAATCTTAACAGCCTAACTCCACTCTTCGCCACTGAATTCAATGGTAATCTTATAATTTAAAAAAAAAACAGTTATAAATTGTGCCTCTGTTAACTTTACTTCACCATATTATTATGTATATACAATTATTGACATATAACAATTAATAAAGTGAGAAATATTATCAAACTTAGGGTAAGTTTGTATCAAAGTCTTAGCACTTATTGTAACAATTACAATAATATGTTTGTAATTGTTGCAATAAATGCTATATTTTAACAGCAGCAAGAGAAGTGCTGGTAAAATATAGCATTTATTGCAACAATTATAAACATCTTAATGTAATCGTTACAATAAGTGCTAAGACTTTGATACAAACCTACCCTAAGTTTGATAATATTTCTCACTTTGTCACTTTAGCGGTCGATAAGTATAGAATAGACTCACAGGTGATTTTTTTAATAAATCGTAGTTTCAAAAATGACCTTTATTTTAATTTCAAAAAATTAGAATTGAACTTCGGTATGGCCACGTTATTTCTCATAACAATGTAATCTCCTCTAATTATAATTTCAACTTTTTGATCACAGTCGTTATTGGTTTTTATGCATGCGGCACCTGAGTTGAAAAGCACTGGCCTGACCAATTGACGGAGCCATGCCGCTTCCTACTTTAAACTAGACAGACTACCGTTTGCTCATCTTTATTATCGAGTAACCAGATGTGTCACATCCACGAGTCGAAGACAAGTTATTATGTATATTACATAATATATTATCATGCTTCTATATGTAGTTCTACCAGCATAAATAATTGTCCGCTGAGTGGTGGCGCCACATGCTAATATTTGACATATTATCATTTCATTCTTTTTATATTGAGATGAGCGTAGTTCTAAATTCAAACATCTGATGATTTATGATGGTATATCAGCTATAGTATATAAAAGTAAATACCCATTCTACATTCCTTTGCAGAACTCCGCGGATAAAACGCGATGGCATGTTTAAATTCCATTATCTTGAAAATTAAATCGACGGCACCAGTAGTTTTGTTTATATTTACATCTAAAAACTGCACATGAGTAATCTCGTGTCCGGAAACTTGTATGTTTCGGAAATCGTTATCGGAAATATATGGCCGTATATTAAAGACTGTCCAACCTCTTTGGGTCGTATCTTCTTCTTCTATGGCCATATCCGCCCCTTAGCTGGAGCATATGGACACCACGCGGCGCCTCCAAGAATCCCTTTCGCTCGCCAGTCTTCTTGCTTCGTTCCAGGTCAAACCAGCATCTCGTAGCTCCGCCGTATACACTCTGTAGATTGTATTTAGCGGCCTTCCAGGTCGCCGGAATCCGGTCGGCTTGAAGTAGTGTATAGTAGTTATAGTAGTGACATAAAACTCATGTCTAAATAATATTGTCAATTTACACTTTACAGGAAGAGAGCAGCAAACTAATATTGAAAATAGCTGATATAATGGATTATTTGTTAGGTTCGATTATGTTAGGTTAGGTTAGGTATTCATTCTTGAATTCATGAATCTCGTATAGTATACGGTCATCTCTTTCCGATAAGAAAGCTCTCGGCGAACTGTGCCGCGGTGAAATGCTTTACGTACAATTTACATGTAACCGAGTAAGTAACTAAATCTAGTAGTGAGTCACCTTGTTCTTTAATTAAGTGCAAATATTATATTATTTCGTAATGATTGTAAAGTAAACAAAGCATGTATTGCACCAGTTGTTTATTTTAATCACAATGTAACATTTAAGCGTTTAGAATTTGGTAGATTACCATTAAATATACTTACATTATTATTATAGCCTATGGTCACACTTGAACGAGTGCAGTAAATTAGCACCATGGCCACTGTTTTCATAAACTCCTTTATCGATAACTGAGTCGTTAATGATTAACTTACACAGATAATGATATATAATATATATATATATATATATATATTATATGTAAATTATACTTATATAGTTTTCACGACGCTACATATTATATATTATGTGGAAACAAGATTCATACATATAGTATTTGTATGAAAAGATATAGATACCCAATTTTACACCCAACATTGTATGGTGTATCGTCACTGTTCTGGTAGAAGACACTAATTCGGAAAAATGACATATTGAGTTTGTTATACCAAAATGTTCCTTATTTCAAACTTTACCGTCTGGAAACCTTCTTAATAAATAAACAGTTGAAAATGTCCCACTGAGGCGGACGAAACCGGTCCTAATATATTAATTAAAGTGGAATAAGTACTATAAAAAAATTGCGTTTTATTAAATAAAAACAACAAATAAACAGTCCTTATTTTAAAGTCATCCTTTTTAAGAGTATTTAATAAACTCACATGATAGACCATTTCAAACATTTTAACAACTTCAAAGTCAAATTACTCAAAACTAGTATTCTCCAGTTAGTGTGTTTTGCCAGAACAGAGACGACATTTTGTATCAAATTTCGTTGTTATTTGCATGGTAACTATAGTTATATAATTTAAATAATGTTGAAGCTTGAGCACAAAACAGATTAATAAATAGAATTCCGATAGGCTAAATTTTGACGCAGGGTTTTGCATGTGTGAGTGTCCTACGAAAATGAACCGCACATTATAGGCGTGCAATAAATAGTGTATGTTGCAACTTTCAGATACACAATATTGAATGAGTGTCAGTGCATAAAAGAGAGCAGTAGTTGTCAATGAACTATAAGCGTATTCTGTACATGTGTTTAAGTTTATCCCATATTCTTCCACACTCGAGATCGGTTGCCTGTTTCTCCACACCCGTTAGGTGTTTCATTATTTCTGAGTTCTTTGAGCTTGACGTGTCCTCTTTCAAACACTAAGACATCGTTAGACACAAATAAATATTTATTTTTGAATAAAGGAACATTTTAAAATGAGACTTAAATTCCAGAATATTGAAAACAGTGAAGTATGTAGATTGTAGAATATAAAGTTGTTAAAATATTGTATACGATGTACTCAAATTGGCTGCCGTGGCCTGTCCTCCTCAATACTTCAAATATTAGGTATCCAATGAAATATTAGCGCCTGTACACGTGCATGGATTTACTGGCAGCAAAAGTGCGTATTTTAAACTATCGTGACAATAACTTAATACAAGTAAAACAAATTGAGTAAAGTGTAACCAAATATGAGTAGAGTTTAATCAATAGAATATTATAATACATTTTGAAAGTAATTCTAAACAAGTTAACTTCTAAAATAATTACAAGATAAAAAGAACTTTTTATAATATACAACGTTTTTAAACTCTGTTGAACCATATAAACTTGACTTGACTAGCTTAAACAATCAAAAGAATTTGTACTTGACATGTCATATTGATTTTCATAGTAACCCACGTATATATTAATAATTTAGTTGCTAGGACCATCCGCTAAGCAACCAATAATGGTGTCGAAATAACTTTTCATACAAAACAGAATTAACTGAAAATGAATTCAATTCTACTTAAAGATGGCTAAAAGTATTTAAAAAAATGCATTGGCATCGTGTTCTGATATAATCTAAAAGTTTTAAATGTCTAACTAGTCGGGAAGTTTGTTAAAAATCGATTGCAAGATTTGTACCGGACAAAGAACCACTGGCCAAAAATAAGAATACGAGCTAAGAAAAACGTTGTAATAAGCTTTTAATTGTCCTACATTTTGGTACAAGGTACAGGTGCTATAACAATACTTTCGACCACATACCTCATGATAAAAATATATTATATAATAAATATATATTTATATAATAAACTGGTCTGTGACTACGCTTATATAATTTGGGAAACGCTGCAGTAGCATTCATACTATTGTACAGCTGTTGTTGAAATTTCCAGCGGTGTATTTGAGCGTCCCTATTCCATTAGGCACTTCTGTCTTCAAATAGATGCTACTCTCTGATTGTTTGTAGGTACTACCATTAATTCATAACGAGATAAAAGATGTTACCATTTTATTGGTTGATAACTCAATTTAATTGTAATTTTCGTGAGACCATAGGAATCGGTAGGCAGATAGATAATGAAAATATGCAGATTGGTTGATTATAGTCAGTTTAGTTGATTGGTAAAACTGACCACTACATTTATACTGCCAATGTCATCTTTAAATATACCTTATCATGTTACTCGTATTTTCAATTGTCATAGCAAAAAATTATAAATATTAAACTAAAATCGAAATCGACTCCTAATTTGCATGTCTTACCTTTTTCACCAACGGGCTCTTAAATAAATTATGTTATAATTACGAATGCTACAATTTCACAGTTATTTCAATGTAAAACTATTAAACCAAATTAATTTCTAGAATGTTACTTATTTCAGAAGTAAACTCGATTCGCAGTCACATTTTTCTCATAATATTTATTTATTTAACATTGTGGATATATCAAATTTAAATTCAAGACGTTCACAACATGAGATTTACATTATAAAATATTATCCTCACAAGAGAGAAGAAGAGAACAATAGCGAAGCGTGGCGGTAGGCTGTTAAGATCCGCCATAAATAGTGCACATTAAACTTTGTTAGTCATAAGTATTTGTTTTTATTGAACCAAGACTATAATTTACAGATAGTATTGGTTAGTTTTTAAAATTCAATTAAACCCAGCCTAAACCAAATCATAATTGTTTTAGTATACTTTGGGCGATACGACAAAATTGTGCACATTTTTTCATTCATGCGTCTTATTTGTTTTCGTTGGATTAAGAATACATATTAATACACATATTGTTGGTTCATTTTTTTTAATTCATTAACCCCTGCCTAAACCAAACTATAATAGATAACAAATATTATTCTATCTATAGAATATTCAAAGTTATGTATGATTTAATTGCATAAAATAAGATATTTTATAGATAGACGAGTATTTTTTTACTATTATCTATTAATTATTATGGGTTGTTTTTTGCAGGGTTTAGTTGAATTTTAAAAACTAACCATCACCATCTGTAAATTGTAGTCTTATTTCAATGAAAACAAATACGGATGACTAACAAAGTTTACTGTGCACTAATTATGGCGGATCTTAACAACCTACCTCCACGCTTAGCTACTGTTATATAATATATATATCGACTTTTAAAAGGTAAAAGGAAAGCTAAATCTGAATAATTATTCAGCATTTGCAGGTTACATCCTTATAACACATCGTGTGTTTAGTCGTAATATGCAATATTATTATCAAATAAAACCTATTTTTAAAAAAACTCAGGGTTAAATCCTTTTGCATTTCTACAGTCGATATATATTGCGAAAAGTAACCATTATTAATTCATTAATGCACTGAATAATAATTACAGACATTTCATTTTTTATAATTAAAACAATACACTTTGTACCAGGCAGAAGACAACAATGTGGGTCCTCATGTGGAATTCTTCAACCCAAAGCTTCGGGGAGAACTCCCGGCAAAGGGGGAACTGGCTCCAGGAGGTGATTCTTGGGTTTGGCTGACCAGCCATTCACGTATTCCGGTAAAACAAATACTTCCTCTGCCTACATATCCATCAATACTTTAATTATACGAGTTATTAATTCTGAATGGTAAAAAATAAATGTGCAAGAATATGATTATATACTATTTTTAAAATTCATTTTAATCATGCCTGTATAAAACATTTTCGTTCGAAACAGTAAAAAACTGAGCAAAACACCTTAACGTACTATTTTTTTTATATCTGATATTATATTCCGCGTCTCTGGAATAACCACTTAAGAAGCAAATTGTATAAAATGCGTGGGAATATTTTTCATAACATTTTTCGTCATTAATATTTCAGTACCAATTAGTGCAAGGTTTCTGTAAAGCCACGCAAGAATACTGTCCACCAGGAGCTGCAGGCCCGAGAGGACCTCGCGGGGACAGAGGACCACCAGGCGCTATCGGAGGCCCAGGCCCTGTGGGACCTCCTGGACCCAAAGGTTAGGTTAGCCTTTATTGTTATACAATCTTTTCTCAGTTTTGACATGCCGATAGTTTCTTGTCATAATATTTGTTCTACCTCAGGTGACACCGGCTGGCCTGGTCACCCCGGCTTGGATGGAAGAGACGGTGTTCCCGGTGAGCCAGGGTTGGATGGAGTACCCGGAAGAAGCGGAGCTGATGGCGCCCCTGGAGCTCCAGGGAAGCATGGATCTAACGGAGCAGATGGGCGAAACGGCACAGATGGTAAATAATTATTACATAGGTATTGTTAATAAATTTATTTTGAATATATTATATGAGATATAAGATTTTTTTGCTTTTCCTTGAGAGTGCCTTGTTCTTTAGAAGCCTTTGGAGACTTGACCAAAGCCCGAGAGTCTCGACTTTAAAGTTTTGAAAATAAATGTGTCCACTGAATCAGGTACGACCACAATATGGGATCACAAAGAGGCACTTATTTTGGGTCTAGGACGATTTGGCAACGGAAAACTGGACGCCACGGAATTCGAAAATAAATAGACGTTAGGTACTTACAGGTACTTAAAAAAAAATATTCAATATTATTATTCATACTTCAATGATTATATTATGATTTAATAGTTGGTAAGAATGTAAATATGCAGACGTAAACAATGATTTAATCGTGCATATGTTTAGGTTCCAACGAAAAAAGAGTTTTTTATTTTATATAAAGCCTTAGGCATGGTAATTCTCAATCCGCGATAAAGAATATATTATGTTAAGAGTAAAATGAATTCAAACTACTAAGTAGTAGATAGAAACTGATTAAAATACCTCGTCTACACGTGTCTACGACAGTGCGGCGTCCAATTGTCCGGAGGCCAGTCGTCCCATTCCCCTTATTTTGGCTTGGATTTGGACACTTTCTTGTGGCACAGCTTCACAAATTCTTTCATCATTCCCGACTCTATACTACAAGAGCGATCTACGCACTAATACTGGATGGTAACAGGGTAAATGCCACGTCTCGTACACTCTGCATTTACTGATAATACTAATTGACTAAACAAATTATTAAATGTATTCATAATACCTTCTATTATGTTTGTCAACAGGTAAAATCGGTGCACCAGGTGCGATTGGCCCTGCTGGCCCTCAAGGTCAAAGAGGTATTAAAACTATGTCATTATGAATAATTACTTTAATTACCTATGTCTTATTTTAAACTAATGCTTATTATATTCATTGGATTCAAGGTATTGACTATTTTTTGATAAGGGGTATTCATATAATAATATACCGAATTGGCACATTTTTGACAAAGTGTACAAACTTAACTAAGTGTGCCCAACTTTAAACACGGTATTCGAAACATTCATATTCATTAACACAGTAAAAACTAATATTTGGATAATTTTCACATTATATAATATACCTACTGTGTTTTAGGATCACAGGGATGGTTACATGTTAATTGTACGTAAAACATTTCACCGTGGCACAGTTCGCCGTGAGCTTTCTTATCGGAAAGAGATGACCGTAGACTATAAGGTCTCCAATTTTATTAGATTCAATATGAACATTAATTTAATTTTCATAGCTGATTTTGGCAAAATTTAAGAATGAAAACCTAACAAATAATCTAGTCTATCGGCTATTTTCAAAATGTGTTTCCTGGTAAGTGTAATCCGACAAGAACCGTGTTTTATTTAGACATGAATTTTATGTCAGTACTATACGACTCAAAAAGGTTGGACGGTCTTTAGTATACGGCCATATATTTTCGATACAACATTGGTGAAGTATGATACGGCGAACTGCATACGTACAAGTTTCCGGATACGTACAGGGACATAACTACAAAATGCCTAGTGTCGATAATGCCGTAATCATATGTATTGATATCGTATCACAAAGCTTTGTGTCGTATTTATATCCTTTTACAAGGAATAGTTGAGTAAACTGTGTCTTATTTAACGAATTTCATATAGCAAAATCTTTATTTGCTTTTATCTCAAAACTATGTTATTGTATATAGGCCCCTGTGATCCTAAATAATTTATAAATATAATCAATGACCTTACTTCGACTTTATTTATTGTTTATTATCTAGTTGCATTAGCTCAGTTTCGGTAAGTAACGCGACAATACAAAAGTCATACAAATAAAACTCATACATAATAATTCTTTCCAATGTGAAAGCAATCAAAATTGCTGAATAAAAAACTTAAAATAAATAAACAAATAAGATAATGTGTTTTAAGTAACACACGATTTAGCGTGTACTCAACTTCTCTTTGTTAATGCTTATATTTTTAAAGGTTTATCCGGCCCGCGTGGAAGGACTGGTCGCGCTGGAATAGATGGAACCTCTGGTCTTCCAGGAGTGTCTGCCTGGATCCACAACTCTACCCAGCAGCTTCTTGTTCCTCCGTCAATTGCCAGTGAGTGTTTATTTACTTACCTTTTACTTGTAAAAGCTCTTTGTTCTATATTCTTTTCACGAACAAATTTATTTATTGTGGGTATATTACAAATCATTGTGAAAAATAAGCAAATTTTAATTATCAACCAATTTCTTTGGTAATTCATTTTGTTGTATTTTGATTGACAGATACTTCTAACCAAGATTCAATAAATTTAGAAAGAGATAATATATTGACTACTCCATGGCCCCCACATCCTGATAGGCTAGGATCTTTGGCGTGCCCCCTACCTATCGCTAAAGTTAAAAGCAGTGTCACTCACTACATTAACGTTTCTCAAATTGTGTTTTAGGTCAAATTAAGGGTACTTATACAGTGTATCATTAGCGATTTTTAATACATCTACTTTAATCATGGAGTTGTCGAGTATCAACACACAATAATCAAAAATTACATCGTACAATCATATAATTTAAAATGTTAATGGTCATGAAGGATAATATTATTTTCGACTTTTTTTTAGTATTAAAGCTAATTTATGATGTGTATTTATCTCACTTATCTGGTCAACCCGCCACGCTGGGACTCTCCAAAGCCCTGGCCCCCAGGCTAGAGCCCTGTCAGTCCCTTCCTTGCAGTGACGTCACTACGTCTCCCCGACAAAATGCCAGCCTTAGACAGTGCCAAAATGCCGCCACATTTTTTTGACTCCAATATCTATGAAATGTGTTGTATGGATACATTACTAACACTATATTATACCACTAAATCTAATTTAAATGCCATCTCTGCTTCAATAGACAATATTGATAGATGATAGATAGATATTATAATAGAGTCTACGGTTTCAGATAGGTAGATACATTTAAAAATACACTGACAACTTCCAAAACTCGCGAGTGACTGGCAAACATATTTGGATAAATTTTAAATTAGGTATGCTCGTGTCATTGCTGTTCACCAAGAACGTGACGTCCAAGGACAACGGAAGTAAACAAGACATCGCGAACCCAACAAAAAAGTCTGTTAAACTTTTATAGTCCTAATAAATACATGTTGTTTCCAACCAATGAGCTGATTTTTTTAATGGAAAAATATTTCCGTTATTACTAAGTTTAGGTAGCTATTTCTATATACCTAGTGATTCTCCTCAATTTGCCACCTTTTGGGTAACTGCCGCCCCCAAGCGACGCTCAATCTGCCTACCCCCACGGGACGTCACTGCTTCCTTGTGGAGACCATGAACTACACACTTCAAAATATTTCTACAATTGCTTCTGATTTTCACAATTACTTGCGATGATTACTTTATTTAAAACGACGATGTCTTACTTTAACTCTTAATTATTTGTAAAATCTTATCATATTCAACATCACATCACCCGGGGTGGATCCACTGCTGGATGAAGGCCCAGCTCCCTCCGCTCTTTACATTTGTTTTTGCTTTACTAGATATATTATCTCATTCCCAGTCGGTGGAGAAAACATAGTCGTCCAAGAAGGCGAAAGCGTAAAACTTCGTTGCGGTGCAACCGGCCTTCCACCTCCGACGGTCCAATGGGCTGGTGCAGGACCAGCGACCGGATCCTCTCCAGGAGCAGCCCTTCGCTTGGGCGCGTGGAGAGCTACGTCAGCTATGGGACCACTCCTCGAGATTCCCAGAGTTTCCAGGGCTCATGCTGGACACTACACTTGTACAGCGCATAACGGAGTACCCCCACAGGCTACTAGGGTATACAGACTGGAAGTACACTGTAAGTTCAATGATTGTATTATGTATATTTAATCTAGTTCCACTGCATTAATGTTTTTTAAATTGGATATTGCATCCGTAATGGCCCTACTCGAGTTGACAACTTTACAAATTCATCAATGGCTCAAAATGCAATAAAGACCAATTATTATTACCTTTATTTCCGCTATGTGGAGAGAGTTGGTAACGGAAAAAAAATCAGTGATTTAGCTCAATTATTTTTCTTGCGATGTTAACTGTAAATTTTTCGTATAAATACATTACATATATTAATATCCAAATCATGTTATAGGGCAATTGTAATTTAAAAGTTTGACATACTCTTAGGTTAAAATCAGGCATAATGCTAATATATCAGAATATGACCTTTTTTTTCTAGCATACATACTTAGGTTAAGTTAGGTTTTCATTCTTGAATTCATAAATTTGATGAAAAAAAATTTGATGAATGAAAATTGATGCGGTTCCCGACTGGCTTCCTGTAAAGCAGTGGTTTCCAAACTTTATATTACTACGCCTCCCCCCCCCTCTTTATTTCATTAAATAATACAGAGACCCTTTTAAATAGTAAAAAAAAACAAACTTATACAAAAATTTAATAAAAAATACAAAAATAAACAAGATTTCACTTATTATTATATTCATTTTTAAATTAATTTGCTTTTCATGCAATGAATGTACTTGTTGATTGACAAATGAATTCTATCATGGGCCTCGCATCCTGAAGCGGGCCCCCAGGCCAGGATCTTTGGCGGACCCACCTACCTATCGCTGAGGTTAAGGGCAGTGTGGAGCTCTAAAGTAGTGTTTCCTAAATTATACACGGCAGTTATCATTTAAGTATATCAATCATCATATAGGTATCACATCAAATTGCAACGTACAACCACATATTTGTTTTACTATTAATAAAATGATGTGAAAGGTGCATTAGTAAACTAACCAAGAACTCTGGCGCAGAAATCATCTAAAAGTGGACACATGGCGAACTTATTTTTTTTTGTAATTTTGATTTCCAAAGCTTCAATTTTTTATGAATGCCTTCACTTTGTTTTTTTAAATCAGTGAATGCATTAGTGGTCCTTGCATTGATTTAAACAGTCATTTTTTTTTTAATTTCAACCAAATAGACAAGTTTAACAACAAAATTATCATTCCTAAACAAATTTGCCTCAAATTTCAACATTATGATTTGACCCTTTTATTTAATTTTTTCACGAGATAGCCAGTGCGCCTCACAATAGTACAGAAGTGAGGTATTATAAAATTCGATTCCATATTTTCAGACAGGTTTGCAAACAACAACCTTTTAGAGGACTGTTTTTTTTATGTAGTTTATAACTAGCGGCCGTTTTATAAATCATTCATTTAGTTTGAAATTAATTCTCCACTAATTGTGTTAAACTTTTTGCGCCTCCAGTTTGGAAATCGCTGCTGTAAAGTGTAAACGGACTTGTACCTAAAACACTTACAAAATACGTGATACAAACTACCGAAATACCAGAGAAAGACAGTATAAAATAAGTATGCAATTAAATTAGAAATACAGAACAACGGGTAGTTTTTTCATCTCGGTGCTTCCTATAGTATAGTATAGTATACGGTCATCTCTTTCTGACTAACAAAACTCACATTGTTATACGTACAATTTACATTTAACCCAGTAACATAGTCCACGTACTTTCTTCTTTTTGTGTAGTCAGTGAACTACCGTCACTATCTTATCTACTTATTAATATTATATAAAATTTATAATATAATACTTACTTTTAAATTTCAATTATAATTTTTCAGTTCTACCAATGATTCGAATAATCAACCAGATGGTTCCCGCCAGAAATGGATCGACGATTTTACTAGAATGCGAGGTACGACTCCACTATTTATTATTAATCTCACTTTTTTTCATATGTACCGTAATTGGAATAAAGTTTTTTTTTATTTGCAATACAATATTTTCCTCCGAAAGCATTCTCAAGAATTCCCCATTGATTTGATTAGATTATCTACCATGATACATGAAAATATATTTTTGTTACGTGTAAAATTATAAACGTTTGTAATTTTTTGTCAAAAACTTTCTTTTAAAACACTAAATAAATCATCATTAGTTTATAATGTGCTAAAAATCGATGTGGAACATTGCATACATAAAATATGCCAACTAAATGCATTCATAATTTGGAATATTCACAGATATGTGCATATTTTTTTTAAATCGTAGGAAAAGAGGGTTGTTCTATATTACGTATAAGTATTCAATAAATCGACTGTGGCGATAACTCCAATTTAAAAAAGAGTTTGTTGATTTGATTTTGTCACCGAATAACTTTTTATGGACGCTAAGTTTTAAATAAGTAATACCATTCATAAATAAATTTTCACCGTGACATTCCTAATGCCATTTGGCTTAGTACCCGTGAAATAATGTTGTAATATCCATTGAATAAAACATAATTTTATTTTAAAAAAAGAACTACATAAGTGCATATTATGTTGAGCATAAGCCGGCTCACCAAGACCGTCGATCCGGTGTCGCTTACCTAGCGATAGTCGCATTTGACAATAGAGGTATTAAATAAATGTAACATTCGAAACGTATAGATATTTGGATGGGGCGATCGGCGAGCCTGTATAGGAATGACCAATTCGTAGGTGTTTGTATGCGTCCTGGCGTCTTCGACTCGCAGCCCGAGAAGCATGCGACTTGTCGATTGGAACAGCAGATGGTTTTTCAAACTAAACAGTTGCATTCGACCAATTTGCAGAGCTCCATTTGGCAACGTGTGTTCTGTGAATAACGATGATGTCACATCGATGTATTCGACATGTTGCAAGCGAGACGAGTTTTGATGTGAGAGCCGGCTAAAACATGCTAAAAATTTTGTTATCCATCTAAATATGTATGTAGATAATATCTGAATATAATATATTGGAAATGCTTTTTATGTAGGTATGTATGAATTTGAATTTGCTTTATTTGTGTATAATTATGTCCTACAGCAATGGTTGCGAACCTATGGCTCGCATTTAAAGAGAGAAAAAACTATAATAATAATAAAATACTGTAAAAAAATAGCAGGCAAATACTCTTCAAGAATAAGTTTTACATTTAATGTAAATATATATTTACATAGGTCGGTCCTTAGACTTTATGCGTCACATATAATATTATCGCACTAACCTCATCAGGCGGCGGGGAATGGCGCACCGCGAACCTCTAATATTGATCAAATTCAATGCTTGAGACCACTTTAGCTAGAGAATGCCTCATCTGAACGGATCAATTCTCATGTCAATTTGTGCAATAGGAACCAAACTAATTAATACATTAACAAACAATTTCATTTCTACCAACAAAAAATGACTGCACAAAATAAGAAACAAAAACTTGGTGAACATAGTAAGGGTAGATAGTAATTCACAAGAGAAGACAGTTTCAAAATTGGTGGACTGTAATGTATGGCGTAATTGAAATAAGTGATAAAACTATATTATGTGTACTATTTTCTGTGAGTGGTACCTATCTAGATGCTAGAACATCATCATTTTTTTAGGATAATTTTTAAAAACTATTTTTCCCCATGAAAAACTGTAATAATATCTGGGAAATTTTGGCACGCGTACGTAAAAAGGTTACCAACCCTGCCCTACAGGAAATTGAAAAGTTCATTATTTTTAAAAGCTTGTACAATTGATATTTTAGACTTCATAGTTTAACCCGAACCCGAACATTACATAATTATATTTTCGCTACACGATGGAAGCTCAAAAGATTTATTTAGAAATATTTAAAATTTACAGGTAGAAGCATACCCAGAGCCCCTCCGCTATTGGGAGCGTGCTGACGGCCGTCTCTTGGAGCCAGCAGACAGATTCCGGCAAGAAGTAAACGGAGGACTTATGGGCAGCGGTAGTGGGGGTGGAAGCGTCACGCTAGGATCTGGAGGCGCACCATATCGCTCTCACATGAGACTCAGGGTCTTGAGGATCCATCCGAGTGACTTGGGACAGTATTACTGCATCGCTAAGAATGAACTTGGACTAACCAAAGGAGTGTTTACTGTTTACGGTGAATTATTAATATTTCTGATTTACTTATTATATGAGATGTTTCTGTTGTTGGAGAAGATGTGAAGGCTATTCGAATATTATCTTCTTCTAAATCTTCGATGACGAAAATACCCCAGACAAATGGACCGAATTAAGTATCGTACCGTTGTGTCCCTCAGGGAGGAAGGCAAAAGAAACAGGTAGCTCAGGTTGACAGGAACCTGATGTGGTTTGATGGTGTTATCCTTCCTTCGTCTCCTTACCAAAGACTGGACTTCTGTGCAACTCCTGAGTAGTATTCACAGCTGTTACGTTACGTTAAAGACCGTTGTCTTGAAGGTAATTATTGTCAGAGCGATTTACCTTCAAGGAAGTATTTAGACTAGATGGTGAGAAGATGATCGGGAAACAATAAGCTTTCACGAAAGTTAAAACATTAAAGTATATTCAATGGAAATGCGAGTATATTATACAACGGACAAGATATTCGCGTTACAAAGGTAAAAATAATAGACGAAGGGTGCGTGGTGCGTGTCCATTTTTATACATGTTTGGTGATATCATTTTAATTAGTTTATTAACACCTGTGTGTGATATCCGGCGTAGCTCCATAGTCCAATGAGCGTCTGATGCCCTACACTTGTGTTTATCAAGTTAAAATATTCTGTAGGTACTGCATCATATTACATGGATATTGTTTATTAACCCTCATAAACTTGCAAAGTTTGGTATGTATAACCTACTCTGAAACTTGGGAGGTTGTATAACAGTACGGAAGACCCCGTGCAAATATACTGGTTGTTGCTGACTAGTGGATTGGTACAAAATATTTGGAGTTAAGTCTTGTAATTATTGTAGTTTGAATCACTATTGGACTTTCACTACCTACCTAGTTAAGCAGGCTACTAGTTACTGTAGTTGTACGTGATTATTAATTTAAAATGCATCTGTTTAAATTCCTCCAGAGCAAGACCCATCACTCGGAACCCCACCACCGATAGAAGGAGTATCAGGTCTAGCCGGCGAAGGAATGGAGTGGGGTGCTCGTCCTCCACCACTGGCAACTTTGGAGGAACTGTGCCCTATTTCCCCCCCTTGCCCCAATTGCCCAAAATGTTCTGACCCCGCCCTGTCTCTTTCTGATCTTCTGGATCACCTGAGGATCGAGCCGCTCGCTGGCAGAACATACAAAGGATTGCCAGCTAGAATAACAGGTGTGTATGAACTTAATATGCAGTTACAGGTTCTTCAAAATTCAGATACTTTCTAATAATAAATATTCTTATCGGTTTCAGAATGTCATTCTTTTAGCAAACTGAGTCTGAAATACTTCATATAAATTTTATATAATATAAAGGGGTAGGTATATTATTATGATATTGTTTTTCTACATATACTACAGAACTAATAATGCAACGTTTCTTTCTCTTGAGTAAATTGGGCTATCCGTAGGGTAACTAGTCGTCCAGTTTTTATGGGACATGTACATTTTTTTTAATTAGACCACTGTCTCAATATAAGTAGTTGGGATACTTAAATGTCATGTATTTACAGAATTAATGACAACAATCTATTTTCATAATGATGATAATAATTATAGAAAATATTACCTATTTCAAAATGTATGGATATTTTGTGTGTTGCCAGCTATACATATTCTAAATTCTGTTGATTAAACCATAATCGTCAACATCAACATTTTTACTGAATAAAATAATATATTCTTTTTTGAATTCATATTTATATATATTTTAAAACCAAAAATTATTTCCTAATGCAGATTGCAATAAAACAGATTATTAAAAAAAAAATAGATTTCTGAGTTCCACAATTATTTCAAAAAGACGAAAAACTCAACCCTAATCAAAATGTTACTACCCACTACATTTTGTAAAATAAAAGACTGAATTAATAAAAAAAACGTAATTTTTGGTTATCAACAGAAATTCCAGTTATCAGAATCTTGAAAAATGATTCCCACTGAAAATGTCCACTATTCCTAAGCCTGACATATGTATCCATTTAACAATTTCAATAGGTAATTATTTTATTTTGTCCCAGTTTGAAAAAAATAATTATGGTAAGCCTACGTATTCCTAAAATCTAGCCACTCAAACTGGCCAACTCTTGTCAACTGTACAGTTTAACTACCTTAGTATTCATTTTATTTAATCTGTAACCTATTGTTTACAACACATGGTTATCTCACATAATTTACTTTGTAGGTAAGGGTTAAAAAAACACAACGCTGCACACTCCCGTTGCATTTGCGGGGCGCGTTGACATGGATAATAATAATTGGTTGTTGTGTCTTCATTTCGCTATAACTTGCAGCGCTGTGTGTCGTAGCCCTGAGGTGGTGGTATGTGTTAATGATGTTGTATCCTTTCAGATTGTGTACTGTATGCCATCGGCAAACCAGTTTACCATCGATACTCTGACATGAACTTTGGATCATGGATGAGGGACGCAGCGATTAGTGGTGACCCAACCGTAATTAATTACTTCATTTACTGTATGCTACCTAATCATTTAATTTTATTGATTTATTTAGCACGTCTTTTATTATATGAATACGTGTATCAAATAAGGCTCTAAGTACCAAAAAGTAGTATTGCCTGTAGTTACAAAATACAGAGTCATTGCAGTAAAATTTCACGAAGCAGACCTTTTGAAAAATGTAGTTTTACAGTGTGAATCAATCACGGCAGCTTCTATAATTTTAGGTATTAAGAACTCGCAAGTGTCAACACACCATCGTCAGTTATTTTATATTTAATGCCGTTGACCACTGCAGTGCTACATACACCATTATAAATAAAATACGCCAACGGACTTACAACGTCGACGGGTTTAATTATTTTGCTGTATTTTTTTGACTTGCTTAAGGCACTTAGACTATAGTTATTGGCGTTGGTATGTAGAACATTTTTCTATAAAAATGTCAGTTTTTATGTTTTTGGTACTTAGCGCCTTAATTAATACACGTATTCATATGTTGACCATTCAATTATACTGTCATTTCTATTATGTATTCAATAACAATTCATATTTTCTCTGTCACCTTTAAAATCTAGTAATTTTTTAAGACATAATAATGCCTCCTGCAATGGTTACGAAATGTGTCATTGACAACACCATTTATCACAAACAGAAACACAGTTAATATCATTAATTTAATTAAAACTCTCTGCATATCTATTCCAACTACGTAACACCATAACACCTTTTCGTTACTTTCCTGGATCTGAGATAACACCATTGTATTACGGATGTATTATAATGTACAATACAGCTATTTAAAATGACTGGCACCTTGGAGTTATGCAAATCTTTGAGTTCGTATCCATCTCTCATCTTTCATGCGAAGTCACGCCTGCAAATGGCAGGCTTATTTTATTAACTTAGACGGAAGATACGATGTTAACAATCGTTATTTTTGACGTGTTGTAACCCCAAGATAGTTAACGCTTGGATTCCATCATAAGATAATTTCTCATAATTTTTCATGATTTTGGAATTAGGTGTTAGGTACTTTGAAACAGATCCGTTGCTCTATATTGGTAGAAACTTTTTCTGTGTTATTAACTAAATAGGTTTTTAACAAAGTGACACTATATGATAAATGGTGCATACAGCTACATTTAAGTCCTATAGACACGTTCATCTATGTGACACACCGGGTCATCGATTTAACCTTATCGAGTCAGTTAAGATAAAAAAATCCAGAGGTTATCATATTTATTTATTCGTATTATTATATTTATTGTGCGGTTTCCCCCCCGCTTCAGCATCTTAACACTGTATTCCCTATCGTTCCCTCCCATTGAAAACTTGCAACGGTCAAACACGATGACACAATGCTTTTCATCAGCGAGCGACGTGACGTGAACGTAAAGATGAAGCAGGATTTTTTTATTATGTTGCAACATAGTCAAAGTCCAGGAACAGACTCGACACCTTACCAAATATAAAAATTCAACTTTCTAATATTGTGCCTGATATCAAGAAGATTTGCAATTCAAGGACTCAAAATCATCAAAAACATTAAGAACCTCATTTTCTTATACTTATATATGTTATGTTTTAAAAGTAATTCTTGTTTTTTTGAAGAGGTTTCTTAACCCCATGACTTTATAAATTAAACTTAGACTTTATTAACAATTAAATATTTTACATTTTTGCAAAAAATATCTGTGTTATAATTAACCGCTTGAATCTTGAATAACACCTAAGCGAACCTATTCCAACTTAACCTGACCAAGAAAATATCTAAAGTTGTAACAGTTTCAACATAATATTTTGATGTGCTTTAAATTTTTTCAGGGTGATAAAATATGGGTGACCCGAGAAGCAGACAACAAACATCTGTTCGAGTTTGCCAACAAAACTTCATACAGAAAAGATATGGAGACCAAAACCTACAATCTTGAACAAGACTATGTGGTATGATTAATTACCTGCTCAGTTCTGCTAGTGGATTTTTCCTTAGATTTGTTACTAAATTTCCCACTTGTAGTCAGTAAGAACTGAAGTATGTATTGATACCTATATATTTATGGTGTCCTCCGAAAACAAACCATAATAATACAGAGCTCCCCAAAAAATCGATTAATTACTAGTGTTATTTTATGTTTTATCTCAAAATTAGCTATAAGATTTATTGCCGATTGCCTGTCGAGAATGGGCTGGTTAAATTCCAGGAAAAGCAGGCCATAGGTGCCAAGCCATGTTACCTTATTCGGTGACATCGATAATAATAGGTGTCAATACCTGGATCTGTGAGATTTGAACTGTTACTGGACAGACTTTATGTTAAATGCCTTCCTGGGGGTCTATTCTATACACAAGGATAGAAGACCGACTGGTCTGTTTCTTTCTAGACTGCTTAAAACACGTTTGTACACTTTTTGACACCTTAACTTACTTACCTACTATTTATCATTCTCCGCTACAACTCTTGATTATTAGACTCGCCCTACTTGCATCCTCATAAGAAACAGATGATGGCGATGGACTAGTTTCACAGATATATCAGTAGATATTATTTATTCATTTCGATACTAAAACCAATAGAATTGTATCAAAAATTGGGTGGGTCTGATAAATACTATAATATTCAAATAGGTAATCTTAATTATCTGTCATGTGATGTCTAGTAGTTCCTTTGAGATAATAATTAGAAAAAGTTGTGTCCATTACATTATAGGCCTAGTGCGATCGCTTGTAGCTGTGACAGGTTGCATAATATACATGTAGTTGTCTCCAACGCGATAGTGGGTAGTATAAACTCAACCATTACCATAGCATATTAGCGCCTGTAGATGTGCATGTATTTTCTGGCAGCAATAGTGTGTATTTTAAACTATCGTGACAATAACTGTTTACATTTAAAAGTGCTGACTGTCTCTTGAATTCATTCTTTAAGAGTGATCGAGACGCGGTGTTGTCATTTTATGGTAGTGTTTGACAGTTCGTAAAAAACGGTTAACCTCAAAATGAGTCTCTCCGTGGTGTAGTTTCTTTTTTTGCCAGAAGGTTCGCCACTATCGTTCCACATGAAAATCGTGTCGCATGAAAATTCAGAAGCTTCCAAACTTTTTGATTCATGCATGCAATCTTGCAACTGCAGGATAATACATGTGTACACGTACATTTTCTTGTTATGGCCGCAATAATGCGCACCTACTGTCAGCAGTAAATCCATGCACGTGTAAACGGGGTATATTCGATACAGCAACATTGTGTGCGCAAACATCCCATACGAATAATACCTATAATAATAAATGAAAAATCAACTATTCTTATAATCATACGTAATAATTATCTATACAGTATGTATTTATTTCAATTACATAGCATTCGGGGCTCCTTCTACAGATATTAGACTTAACTTATTCTAATGTATCCACAGGGAAATGGCCACGTGGTCTTCAACGGCTCTCTTTATTATCACGCTGGAGGGAATAAAGCGTCTCGTTTAGACCTTGGAAGAGGTCGTGTCAATGTCATGCTAGAGGTGCCAGGAATTGCGATACCCCCTTCAAAGGCTCTTTACTCTACAGCCCACACTTACATGGACTTCAGTGTTGACGATAACGGACTTTGGTTGATTTACTCAATGGAGAATTCTAATAACACTGCCGTTGCTAAGGTAAGTTTATTTTTAATTGGATGTTTACAGATTTATAAAGAGTGGTTAGTAATCATAATTTTATACGGAGTCGAGTCGTGGACCCTGAAGGCAAATGAACGGAAGGCAATTGATGCTTTTGAGATGTAGTGTTGGTGCCAAATGCTTCGTATTTCTTGGACGGACCAGTCAATCATCCAGAGACTGCAGTTAAAAGAACGGCTCTCAACAATATGTCTGAGACGAATTCTGCAGTTTTTTAGACATATTGTCAGGCGCGGACCAGACAACCTAGAGAGACTCGTGGTTTTGGGTGACCTCCAGGGAAGGCGAAGCAGAGAAAGAGCATCTGCGTGCTGGAACGACCAAGTGAAAGAGCTGACTGGGGGGCACCATCCATTCTGCCCTGAAAGAAGCGGAAGATCGAGAAGGATGGAAAGTCTTGGTCGCTCAAAGGATGATGAAATTCAAATGTGGTCACGATCCTCAGCCATGAGTGTACGACCATTATTTTTATATACATATTATTTTTCGCATTTATTATCCGAACCGTAATTCTTTCTTTGACATATTACTATTTTAAGAAATGCTTGCTCGGTCATCAAAAACCAGTCTGAAGCCGTATTACTTATATTTCTTTTAACAAATACATTAGTCAATAAAATTAAACACAATATAATAAATAATACGTAATCAACGCTAGACGATGTTATTACAAACTACTTTATTGATTATTCGTGAGGATGCTCTCATCTACATCGCTATAACTTTAAATTACATTTATTTTTCTTTTCACAGCTTGATCCAGATACTTTAAGTCCGCAATATATTTGGAATATATCTATAAATCATCACAAGGTATGTACATATATTATATTAGTTATACTCCATTTTTAGACTCGACGCTTACTACCACAGAACAGATAATA
Source organism: Rhyacophila brunnea (assembly GCF_057557595.1). Classification (NCBI taxonomy): domain Eukaryota; kingdom Metazoa; phylum Arthropoda; class Insecta; order Trichoptera; family Rhyacophilidae; genus Rhyacophila; species Rhyacophila brunnea. Next base: position 6,299,068 of record NW_028232816.1, on the reverse strand, counting down.
AATAGAATTCCAATAGGCTATATACCAATACAATAAATTTTTACGCAGGGTTTTGAATGTGTGAGTGTCCTACAAAAATTAACCACGCATTATAGACATGCAATAATGTGTGTAATACACCAATATAAAATGAGTGCCAATGCATAAACCAAGAGCAGTTGTCAGTATTCAACGTATGACGTATTCTTGACATGTATTTAAATTTATCCCATATTCTTCCTTACTCGAGATCGGTTGCTTGCTTCTTCTTACCCGTTAGGTATGTCTGTTCCCATTGGTTCCCTGCTTACCACTCTCATGAATAATTATCACGATACAAAAATTGTATACTTTTAATTTAAAAAATGAGATATCTTTATAGGAGGTTAAAGAAACACCGTATTTGTACATTTTCAACAAATCAGTAAATCTCATAACATTCCCTTTAAATACTTATAAGTCAGCAGATTGTCAACGACATATGTAACAGAAATTGTTACATAAAATATCACCTTTGGCAAGCCTAGTGTAACAGTAACAATAATTATAATATTACACTTATAACACCTGTACCTACACTAAATGGATTTACTTGCACCAATAGTATGTGTTTTAAACTATCGCAATAATAACTGTTTACACGTAAAAGAGCTGACTGTCTCGCCAATCTCATTCTTCAAGAGTAAGTTGTCATTATATGGTACGGTTTGACAGGTGTTGAAAATCAGTTAACCTCAAAATGAGTCTCGTAACAGTTTCGTAACTATCGTTCTACTGCGCAGACGCAGATATCGCACAGTCCAATTGTCGTGTGAAAATTCAAAAGCTTCTGAACTTTTTTAATCCATGTATGCCATCTTGTAATTTGCGTTTACACATGCATATTTTTGTTATGGCCGTGATAATACGTACTGTCAGCAGTAAATCCATGCGCGTGTAAATGGGGTAATTGGTATTATTTGTACTACTGAAACCGAGAGATATAAATAATCTTCGGTCCCATTTTTACACCAAAATTAAAGCTACCTAATTATCTACAATTAAATGCGTGGCTTGTATGTTGGAAACCCGCATCTCTCAAATTCACATTTTATTTTTTCGTCGTGTCTTCGTATCCACTAAACAGTAAATAAAAATTTCTGCTTCAATGCAAAGCATAATGAGTTATATGCACATACCATTCTGCGCACGGGTCCAGTCCATGCTTTGGATCAAACAAACATTGAGAAAAATCATAATACCGTTGTTTCCATTGCAAATTGTATAACTACAAAATCTCAAGTTTTCAGGGGAGCATAAAAATAGAAAAAAAAATGTACGGCATTTGAATGAATTCAAAAAAGATTTTCATAATTTCAACGAAAATGCAATTTTTGTGAATTGTGTTATTTTGCATGTGTGTAAAGGCGATTTTTGCGGTTTTAATTATACAAAAATGTCAAAAACGCATATTTTGCATAATAGATATACAATTTTGCAATAGAAACGACGATACGATGTTTACCAGATGCAATATTCTAATCATGGCTTCAAATGCAAGCACTACATCATCGTGCTACCTAATAGGTTGCGCGAATCGCTAAAGAACATTTCACATAAAAAAAAAAACTGTTATTAAAACCTAGATGAGTCAATGACGTCGCATATTTGTATCTTTAATAGTGTTTCTTCTTCACTTAGGTAGGGGAGATGTTTATAGTGTGCGGTGTCCTCTACGCTGTAGACTCGGCGACCGAGAGAACAACGAGGGTGCGACTTGCCCTCGATTTATACAGAAATACACTTCTAGATGTAGCTTTGCCTTTCACCAATCCATTTAGGAAGACTACAGCCTTATCCTACAGTCATCGAAATAAGGTAAGACTGCTTTTTTTGACCAATAAAATGATAATACTAAATATTGTCATTGAGCTGTTAAAACTTTTGATATGACAACATTTAAATTTTATAGAAGCGTCATAATTTACTTTATAAGCGCGCGCATGAAAGTAGATATGTAAATAATGTGTAGTATAATCGTCATAATGGAGTATTTGTAATGCTCTTATGAGATTACTACGTGCATTGTATTAAAATCAAATTAATTATATATTGAATAAATTGGTTGAAATATTGGATATTATATCATGGAGTTGCTGCCAAAAGTTGGTAAGTCGATAATTTAGGTATTTAGAGTTAACAATGGATTATGTGTCCATATAAATATAAATATGTGTGCTAGAAAAAAAATTCAAGGCCATCCGATATGTAGAATGTGCACATAAAGCACTGAGAAATTAGCATTATGCCTGATTTTAGAGGGCATGTCAAACTTCAAATTGCAATTACTCCATAAAATGATTTCGAGACTTACCAACTTTTGGTAGTAAATAATGTGATAAATATATGTGATGAAAAATACTAATAAACTATGTATATTATCTTAATATTTTATTAAGTACCTACTGTAATTTATATTATTTGAATTCTTGTTCAGAGGAATTTTAATGCATTAAAAAATAAATCACCAAAAATATAATACGTATTTTACTGTTCATGGTATGTACATAGAATACTGAGGGTTTTACTCAACTATGCGGTGTATATACACCAATGATGGCCGCGTGACTTAAGCGTCGGTCTATAGCGTTGTGGGTCACAGGTTCTAATCCTGGGTCTGGCAAGTACACATACAGTCTTTCAATATGTGTATGAGTCAGAGTATGGTCCTAATAGGTTAAGCAAGTGGCTGACATCCATTTCTCGTAAACACTAAATCTGTTAATCTGCCCATATGATCTTATTAGGATCGGACATGGTCGGAAAAAAAAGTGCAGTGTAATATAAATAGGAGATATAAAAAAAATTCGCTTTAACAAAATCGTCACAGTTTCTAATATTAAATGTTATTTTATGTAGTACAAATAGTAATAAAGTTTCCACATTCAATGATTTCATACGATTTAAACGTGTCATTCGTAAACATTCGACACATTGTAATGTCATTAATAACGGATGGAATTATAAATCGATTAGTTCTGTTCTTGGTAATTGCCGTATAGGCATTATATTTAGAAACTTCTTGTATCAATATTATTTTACGAGTTAAGAAAAGCAATCGCTTACTAGTTCGTAATCACTACAGTATTGTATTGTATATTATTAGATTAGATGGCATAAAATTACTGGGTACATGAAAACTTTTTAGATGCAGTTATTAATTTTACAAAATATAGCTTTATAATCTTTACTGACATAAGCGCTAATTTGTCTTCAATTCCCAGGTTTTATTTAGGTCTTAACACGATCAAGCTATGTGTGACAATCAACGCTCCCTTTAAAGCTTATCTGCACAGGAAGGAATGGGGCTTATAACCAATTGGCACGATCAATAATTATTATTGATATACATTTGTGACTGTCATCGGATTCCTTTAACCCAGATCTCAATTATAATATTATTATTTATTAAATATTCATTTTTCACGTACAATTAGTCAGTACCTATATGTAATATGATTTTTTAATGTTATGAGATAGTATCTGCAATTACAAATTAATATTATTTCATAATAATTTCAACATATTATTTCATAGTGCGCCGGTCAATAAATAGCGGGTCAGAATCGATTGGACATCTCACTCGATTACAAGTTTACATTAAAGACACATCGTACCGAATTACCGTTATATTTATTATGTTGCATCGATTATACCCTTGTAGTTATTTGAAACAGTAAATAAATTCTTGCCTCCTCCATCATCATGAACAACTACTACCGTCTTTCATCTGCTATACCTATCCTCCATTGAATTAATAATATAATCATTTGCAGGAGCTATATTCTTGGGACCGGGGAAACCAGCTGACATATCCGGTACGCTACCATGAAATCGGATACAATATGACGTCACAAGTCGAGACTGGACTCCCGAACACACAACTTGCAGCTCCTCCTGACGATTGATAGTTCTATTTCAATCAAAGACTTGTTTTACTAATGTTACATTTTAATATATTATTGAATACGTCAAATATGGTAGATAATGATATATTAGTATTGGAATAACTTTTATTATAATATCGAAATTTCAAACTACAGACCAACAAACTTATCTAATGGCCAAAAAGGAACTACGAACTACCATAGGACGCCATTTTGAAAATGTCAGATTTTGTCCAGTTACAAGTCTTGATTGGGTAGTTTTAAACAGTGGCTCCCATTCTTCAAATAAGTTTGTAGGTCTGTACAGTGGACAGTTATTTTCATTATTTTTCTGGTCAAAAATTAGACATGCGTACAATATTGGACACAAACAATATATTTTAATTCCTGGTATTTTTTTTAAGATTGTCTTGTTTACTTTATGGCTGTCTGATATATATTATGTATATGTATTCAAAAACTCATTCAAAGGTATAAATAAAGGAGACATTCGAATCTGTATTATTAAACGTTGTTTGTGGAGAAATTAATTCACCAATACACATTTTTTATATCTCAAGATATTAGTATTCTTGTGAGTTTGGTTCAATAAGCTTGTAAAGCTGGTTACATGTAAATTGTACATATTACATTTCACAGTGAGTTTTCTTATCGCAAAGAGTTAAATAGATTATGCGTTGTTCGTGGAACATTGCAGACAATACGCGATTGGAGAACTACAAGGTTCTAAGTGTTTGCCCTTGATGAAACAAAAGTAGCAATGTGGCAGCTTAGAATACTACTTCATTGTTGAGTTTGCTTTCTCAAGGACGAATACTTAGATCCTTGTAGTATTAGGCTCGCGAATAATGTACCCAACCTAACATAACCTAACAAATAATCCAGTATATCGGCTATTTTCAAAATTTATTTGCCGCTGGCATAGATAGGCGTAGGATAAACCGGCAAGAACCATGTTTTATTTAGACATGAATTTTATCTCAGTACTATACGACCCAAAGAGGTTGGATGGTCTTTAATATACGACCATATATTTCCGATGCAATAAAGTGTGATACGGCAAACTGCATACATACAATTTTCTGGACACGTGTAAAGCTATCCAAACGTAGGTATAATATCTCAATTAATGAATAATATACCTATATTAAAATACGAAACAAATAGTTTGTCTACGTTTCTATAAATATCAATAAAACCGGAGGGTTGGAACAAACCCTTTTTTGATTTGCTCCGCTCCGGGATCTAATACTTGCTCCAGCTACACTCCAGGGTCTGCTCCGCTACGGGTAAAAAAATTTAATATATATTATATGCATGGCCCCCACATCCTGCAGCGGCCCCCCAGGCCAGGATCTTTGTCGGGCCCCCCTACCTATCGCTAGGGTTGAAAGCTCTACAGAAACGTTTTTCAAATGGTGTTCCAGTTAAAATTAAGGGTATTCAGTGTATTTTTAGCGATTTTATGTATTTTCCAATAAATCCACTTGATTTATGAAGTTTTCAAATAGATATTCGAAAACACACGAAATCAAAATTTGCATCACACAATCACATAATTTAAAATGTTATCAAATATTCTTAAAGTAAAATAGCGCCACAGGCGACTTTTTTTACCATTAGAGCAAATTTATGATGACTGTATGTTTATCTCACTTATAAGGTAGACGCGCCACGTGGGCCCCCCCAGAGCCCGGGCTCCCAGGCTAGAGCCCTGTCAGCCCCCCCTTTGTGGGGGCCATGAATATATGTATTTTTTTTTTTTTTTTTCGACCATGTCCGATCCTAATAGGATCATATGGGCCTCCACAGAGTAGAGGTTTGTATTAACAGATTTTTTTTACGAGAAATGGATGTCAGCCACTTGCTCAACCTATTAGGTCCATACCCTGACTCACACACATATTGAAAAACAATATGTGTACTTGCCAGACCCAGGATTCGAACCTGGGACCCACGGCATGATAGTCCAACGCTTATGCCGCGCGGCCACCGTGGGAATGGGAATATATGTATACAAATGTTAAATTTTTTTTTAAAAATAAGTGGTTTTGAAATAAGGTTTATTATTCGTCCTTTTTATTATTGATTTTATTAAACAAAATTGCTGACAGCAAATCGTTTTTCATTATCTGCCTTCTCTGTCAAAATTGCCCATTGCTTCAGTGCTCCATGCCACACTCCAACGCTCTGGATATAACAACTCAGTTTCTCGACAGATATGTATGTAAAATAATGTTTTAATTCATTTGAAATTAAATTCAACGTAGAAGTACATGGTAATAGTAACTATGAACTTACCACATACAGCTACCACGTACCTATGTCAGTTCAATGGGCTCCATATAGGTCTTTCGTAAATCTAGAGTATACAGTGTATCCGGCAATGATTTGTTCGTCAATCCTATTGACACATTATAATTTATTATTAAATAATATACTCTCTCTTTTTGTTCCCCTTACTCCATTTATAGATTATTCGATTCCTGTGCATTATGCCCAACATGAAATCTTTTCAAACCTCATTGTGTATTTGGATATCTGTTCTATTATATTATATCGGTTTATTATATAACATTACTTTTCTCATTCGTATGTTCCTTTAGATATTTAAATAAAATTAAGTATTGTAATTTACGCATCAGGGTGAATAATTTTAAACATATTATTATTATTATTTTGTAATCAATTACATCTATAAATAATGTTTAATTGTAATAAGATTAATGTGAAAATAAATATAAGTTATTCTAACAATCCTTTTTTTTCTTAATCCTGGTAAATTTAACCGATTCCTATGCCTTCAGCGAGTTTCCTCGCTCTATGTGGCCGTGATCGACAGGCCGCACATGCAAATTTTGCAAATTATCTCGTCTGACTTTAAACTCAAATTACTAGCCACTGTCGATTGATTTGCATAATCTAAGAGATTAAACACAGAGTGACTAAAGCCTCAATTACATTGAGCTTCTTTACAAGCTGTTTATTGGCGAATTTAAAAGCGGGCGATTCAGCTACTGCGATTTGATGATTACACACAAAACTTTCCATTCGCTGGAAAGCCACAAGCCAGCCACTATTTTGACGGAACGTAGTTCGTTTTTTTACCAGGAGGTTGGTACTGCGCTCTACTGCGCAGACCCAGTAGGCCCACACCCCGGCGTGTAGCGTGTAAAGTTGACCGGCTTTCAACTATTCTCGGTAGAGTGTTTACAACCTACTTATTAACTTATTCGATGATTACACTGGGCGTCTTTACAGGCAGATTGTAAATTCGCCAATAAACAGCTCGTAAAGAAGCTCAATGTAATTGAGGCTTAAGCCACAAATTATCGATATTACAGCGATTTTAGTAAGAGCTTTGCTCTACATTCAATGTATGTCGTTTAAAATCTGCAGCCTGTCAGATACTGCCATAGTAATATCGTGAGGCATAGAAAAGGTAAATATTGCAGCCCCATTAATTTACCATAATATATCTGAGTCAGCGCCGTCATCGACGTTGACACTCCTCAACGGGTTTCCGGTCTGCCGCAAATGTCGTTTGTTCAATACGTGCGCACTACCTGTGGTCCTGTATGACTGAGATATAGCATCTTACTGAGCTTCAAAGGTCTCGACTTTTGAGCTTCGAGAATTGATGTCTCCGCCGAATCTTAGGGGTACATTGGACGACCGCGTTACAAACACCCAGGTTCGTGAGCAGACACAGCAGGCTTCGGTGATTGACATAATCACGAAGAAACGTTTCATGTCAAATTTCAAAATTCTAACAAATCAACTATGTATTTGTATGTATGGGTCGAAGGGAATTAATGAAATAAAACATCATATTTTAGTCCCATTCTCAATTTATATTTTGATAATTTTCACAACACACATAACATTGTATTATTTTGTACTTGAGGGTGGTAACTCAAAATATATTTCACAAAAAAAATATTTATTTACAGGAAGAGATGGAGCCAATCAAAACAGAAACAAGTAGGTATCCAAAATACAAAAAAATCTGTTCAAAGTTGATTGACAAGTTAAAAACATGTATGAACTTCGGAGTTATGTTGAATAATAAAAGTAAAGTAAGTATTGATTCCATTTTGCGTGAATTCACAAAATGGTGTCTCCAATAATTTACTTTTACCTACCGGCAATGAGATTCAAATATATTAGTACATTTTGATATATTTTGTATAGAAACATGAAGTCAATACCTTATAAAGATAGAATATATTTCATTTATCTGTTACGGTTATATACACATTCAATTTTTAGGCAAATCATGGCGACATGGCGTATTCAGACATTTTTTATTCATACAAATATCATTGGTAAATATTAAGCGTTGACAAAAGCATAGACATCAACGTATGTATTAACTGCCACAGATAATTTTACATGTTATTTGATAATGGTGTTCCGATGAGAGTGATTATGAGAGTGGATTAAGAAGTGTTCCTCAGAAATGCTCATCACACATAGCGCAATGTTAGCTTCTGGTTAAGGCCCCGATGCATAAAATGTCACTAAATACTAATCACTATATATTCAGACGATATATATTGTTCGACAACAAGAAATTGACGATAACAGGAAGTCGCTGTAATCGCATGTAGAAGACTTCTAGTGACGTACCTGTCATGGCAGAGACTAATGCAATCTTTGCAATAAACCAAAAGTTTACTAATAATAATTCTAACATCACTCCTGATCGTTTTAGACTTATTTTAATTTTAAAAAGCTTCAAATTTCGTAAATTGACAGATCCGTACACCACGGGAGCGTAAATTGAATGATAAATTTGGGGGCGTTCCTCATTTGAAAACAGAAGTGTGATTAGCTACACTAGAGCGGATTGTTAGTTCACAGTTTTAGCATGTGGACAAGAAGTTCTTTTTCGACAGTAGTGTACGACAGGTGAGCGTATTTTAACCACAAACCAAAGCTTTAATGTTTTTTAATCATGGTTTACGCATGTCATTAAATTTTGATCTATGCATGGCTTCATCATTAGTTAGATTTATGTAACATCGACATTCTATGAATCAGGGCCTAAAACAATGACAAGGTATATAATTAAGTGTATTTATTATTTTTCAATACGCTTCGAGAAAGAGAAATATAATAAAGAGCTATAAAAGGCAATAAAGATATTTTAGAAAATAAATAAAATAATATTTTAACTCACTTTGTAAACCTGCTATGTCCAAATAGATAAAAATATTTGAAGAATGTGAGAGGTATTATAGTGAACAATACAGATATCCAGCTGGATAGATTTATTATAATTATACTGACAGCCATTTTGAAGATTTATGATAGTTAAAATAGTTTTAGCCCAAAAACGGACATAGAAGGTTTGTGCAGTGAGACAATTTTAATACACAGGCAATAAATAAGTATTGTACAAAAAAGTAAGATTAACAGAAAACATTATAATATATTGGTGGGTTAGTTCACAGATATTGTAATAAGTCCAGCTTTTACTGAAATTGAGCCAGCATCAATCTCTTATGCTGTAAAAATATTGTATGTCCAAATAGTGTATTCAGTAAGGTATTATCTCATTCAAATATACATTGTAAATATGAGCAACTTAAAATCATTCAAATCCAATTTTCTCAAAACTTTAAAAACTGGACATACAACATAATATATGCACTGACATAACTGAAAAAATGCTTTTTATTGTAGGCAAATTTAGTACCGAATAATAGGATGTTAAAAATTGAGTTATCCAAAAGTTGTCGAATCAATACATTTTATTTTTTCTAATACTACAAGGGAACATCGAAAGACATCTATTTGTCATGAAAGGAAGTTATAAATTCCATATCCTTATGAACCACATTTCATATATTATAATATTCATAATATTTAAAAACAACATTTCACAAAAACCATTTGAATATTTTATTGGTAATAATATTTCTAATTCAACGTACACACAGACACTACACACCAATGGACCTCAATACTAGGAACCGAAAGGTTATATAAACACTTCTGAACAATAAATGTTATGTTACTATTTAGATGAATATAAAATAGTTTCAAAGTACAACTAACGCCATCTTTTGAGTGGGAAGGGACAAAAACAGATTTAGGCCTTCATAATTTGTTATCATTTACCTTAGCCACTTGGTAAAATAACAAACCAGTTAACATCAACGGTAGATTCAGATTGTGTATCTCTGTAGTGTGTAACAGGTTCAAATATTGTGTCTGACAAAATTCACATGTTGTTTTGATTCGGAGGAAGGACATAATGGGTTTAGGCGAATAGTTCAATAATAAAAACAATCAAAAACGGTAATTTACCCCTTTATACCTAATTTGGTAATTTACCATATGGAAAGTTGTGGAGTCATATTTCGTATAAATAGCGACTAGTGGCTAGTTAGTTACGGGCGCAGGTTGGTCAACACAGTTAGCGATACTAGCAGCAGAGCACTGAAATATACTGACAGCTGTTAAAAATTACATTTAATAAATATAGTTTCTTTTATTGTGTTAACTGTCAATACATGGTGGAACTGCATGTATTATTGATTAATTTAATAAAACGGAAAAAAAAATTGTACTTATTCCACTTTTTTATTTAATAAATTTGGACCGGTTTCGTCCGCCTCGATATAGTTTCGAACAAAGTAATATTATATTCATTACCGATTATCAACGGAAATACCAAACATAAAAGAATGAATAATTTGCAATAACTGTCAGTGGTCGATGGACTTTAAAAAGTGAATAACCGATTAATTGAACATGGTGAACGTGTTGCCATTTTTTTTAATGAATACAAATTATGGTTTGAAATATTTAAACTGGGGTGCATTTATAATTAAAACACTGCCAAAGTAACCATTAAATGATTTAAAGTTTATATTAACAATTAATTATTAAATTTATATTGTGCAGTTTTCATTCAATTACCATTGTATAATTAATTAAATGTTTTTTAAATGGCAACGATTTTGATCGCGAGAGATTGCTGTGCTAGTCACAATTTTGGTATCTGTCATTCCATTTTCATCTACACATAGATATATTATATAATGTCGATATTCTATGCATATGCACCATATGCCTTGTCCACATGGCGCATGTCTCGCCGCGAGTGCATGTGGACACCTCAATGAGGTCACCTGTACCTCGAGTGTATGGCTCAATGAGGTCACATGTACCTGGAATGCGCATGAGTCAAAATGCACAAGACCTTAGTCTAAATGTAACATATGACCTTGTATAATTAGCATTAAGTTGGGAGTGGATATCCAAAAATAAATATTATGTAAAAACAATATTGGCATGACCAAAAAATATAAAAATGATAAAATTTCATTCATAAGTATTCATACACTTTCGGTCCCTATTCATTAAATTTAATATAATAGGGAAATTTACTTATTTTTTTTTTTTTGAACTTAACACTATTTTTCTTTAAGTCAAACATTTTCTATAATGGTAAACTAGACTAATCCGGTACCTAATTCATTGGAATTTATGAAGTATAATTTAGTATTACATTATGTACTAAGAATATAATATGAAAAATATTCAGATCAATAATCAAACTACATAGTTATCTAGATTTTGTTTTATTAGGAAATCGGTAAATCGTAAGATAAGTCTTTGTAAAATAAACAATTTACGGGACGATTTCTGGCAGATAATAATTACAAAATATTTATATTTCACATCAAAATAATTCAATCATTATGTACAAAGTTAGGCAGTAAGTGTAGTGAGGCTGGACCTTGGATTTCAATACTGAATTCTTTCACTATCAAAATGTCTTTAAAATAGAAAACTAGATCTTATTAAAACTTTAACTCTAACACAATATAAAAGTTTTTTTATAAACACCGTGCGTGTGATATGAGTGATTTTCATAGGCTTATGTATGATGGCCTCTAATCCGATAAAACCAACTCAAAGAAGGTAATTTGCAGTAATTACGAGAAATATCTGCTCTAGGGTACAGTTTGTCACACCCCCGAATTGTCCCCATTTGGGGATGTTTACCTCTGGGGGTCTAGAGAGGCCGGAACCATTTTTAAGCTGACTCATAGTAATGGTTGATTATGAGGAAAAAATAACCGGCAACGCTGTTGTCCGTACGCCATTAAAAAAATACCCGGCATCGTTGTTTTGTGTGAGATTGCTCTCTTCTTACTGAAATGTAATAACCAAAAGTATACTTAAGTCAAATAAAAATCATCGTTTTCGACCATTCCGGAGTGTTTATTTGTTCACTCCCAAGTCCCAAATAACAGACGATGACCAGCAACCAGCATACTGAGCGAAGGAGAATGCATCTTCTTCGCTCTTGTACTTGATACTATATACACACTTTGATAATCGGTGAGCATTAATCTAGCAAATAAAATTGCTTACGCATTAATTAATCAAATTACCATAAAACTTTTAGACAATGTCTTTCCATGATAGTATAGCATTTGATATATTAAAATTACATTAAAAGCCTACGCAAGTAGATACTGTGGTAATTTATTAATTCCCAGTGCAAAAGAGGCCTAAATAAAATAGGACACTATTGCACTGCAATATGCTTTTTTGGGAAGAGCTGTTGGAGCCCCTATTTTTTTTAATGATTCGATTCCGGGTTCAGTTCTTCAGTGTTCGGTACCGAGGGGTACTGTTCTATCAAATCAACAATCGGTTCCCCCGGTTCTGGGGATTGGTTACGAATATATTTACCTATTTATACCCAACTACCTAATTTATTATAGGTATGATATGGATATTTTATTTTAATTTTAAAACTCAAAAAGTGTCAAGTATACAAGTTTTTCAACACTTCCTCTTTTCCAATTAGTGACAAAACTTTTGTAAGTCGTTAATTATATCTTTTTTGAACAAAGATCCGTGACCAAAAATAATAGAACAATATTAAAAAATCAATAGAACCTCCGGAATTCTGACTTTTTTAAGGGGTTCCGGTTGGTAATTTTCAAGATTCAGATTCAACGGTATTCTCAGCGAGTAGGCCATGATTGACAGGCCGCACATACAAATTTCGCGAGTTATCTCATCCGACTATAAACTCAAATTACTAACCACTGTCGATTGATTTGCATAATCTAAAAAATTAAACACACAGTGACATCTGTTTGAATGATTATGAAATACTAAGGCAAAAATTATTGATATTACAGCGATTTTAGTAAGTTCTTTGCTCTACATTCAACATGTATCGTTAAAAATCTGCGGTAAGTCAGATACTACCATAGTAATATTGTGAGGCATAGAAAAGGTTAACGGGTTTTCAGCATTCCAAGATTCAATGAATTATCCATTTCCAGCTCTGTTTTTGATGACCATACGACTTCCAGCGTTTTCTTTTGTGGAGAAAGAAGGATGACATTTCTATTATGAGATAAAATCTCATGTGCAATCAATATTTGAATTGTTTCTATTGGAATAGAGCCCACTGCACGCCGATGGTGATTATGTATTATTTTAAGTAGGTTTAGTTTCAGCTCTATGGCTATGATTGTCAGTAAATGATAATGATAATACACAATGGTCAGAGATAATGTGGGTACAATATTATACCGCTTCGAGATGAACATTTATTTAAGGCCAGTTGTAGATATACTAAAATCATTGTGATAGCTAATTTCAAACCAAAAACATAAAAAAATGTTTATAAATTTATTTGCACGAAAAAAGACTATGCTGTATTTCGTCGTTAATTTTCTACAAACACGTATATCAACTTTTGTCAGTTTTGATTTATTTGATGTAATGAATTCAGAATTTGAATACACACATATTCCACTAACAAGTATCTCAAAACATACTTAATAACATAATAGATTTAAGCAGTAACAAAAAAATCGTATCACAATAAAAGACTTTTAAAAATATTATAAACTCGTATCTTGAGATACGTGTTTGTAAGTACACAGAATACTGAACTCCGACCATGATTATACTGAAGTTCTTTCTCGCAAGTCAAGATACGTGTTTACTGCAGTAATATTGTGGAATGATTCACAGTAAAGTTGGAACACATTCTCGTATCTTCGACAATATGCCAATATGACAATATGACAATAAACACATTTTTTTTTATGAAAATATGTGTAACTATACTAAATAGATATTTCAAAGAAGAAAATTTATTTCTGAATTAAAGACTGCTAGAATAAAGTTGTTTTTTGCCTCTCCTGAAAAGTTGTGTTTTTTTAGATACATGGTTGTAGAAAAGACACAACGATTTGTAATACTATATGATGGTTTTTCGAAAAGGGGGTTTCCACATCTGTTAGTGTATAAAACATTCACACACTTAACACTGCCACTGGCAATTTAATATAAAGCAAGGTTACAATATAGATCATAGTTTCCAATGTGGAGATTTCAGACAAAAAAAAAATGATTGCTATCGCCAGCCTAGAAAAACACATTGAATTATTAAAAATATACATTCAAAAATAGGTACATGTTTAGGTCATATTTTTTAGTCAATTAAATATAATAAACTGGCATATCACAATAAATTATAAGAAAAAATGTAAATAAAAATAATATGTTTATATCTCATTTAAAAAATCTTAAATAATAAATTATTAAAATGTAGATTTATAAAAACAATAAAAATGTTATAAAAATATAACGACTAGAATATAAAGGTGTAGCTACATCTAACATCAAAAATAATATATTATTTCAGCCATTTATTGGTCGTATTTTCACAATCATAGATCTAATAAATTATAAGAGAAAAAGATGTTTAAATTATTAAACTAATTATTAATACAAATGAATAATACAGTCAATTTATGAATGTAGTAGGTATTCTTTATTGAATATATATATAAATATTTTTTCATAAAACCTCAGACATTTACAATATTTGAGTTTCTAAGTTAGTACCGCCATTTTGACATAATCGCAAAAAACTGTCAAGCACATTTAGGACTGGAAATGGAATAGGTGTAAACATGTACATTATTAGAAAAAGCAAACAACGAAATAATACCGCCCGTACATGTACATGGATTTACTAGCAGCAATAGTGTATTTTAAACTATCGCAATAATAACTATTTACATGTAACAGTGCTGACTGTCTCCTCAAAATGAGTCTCTGCGTGGTGTAGTTTGTTTTTTCTACTGCACAGACGCAGATATCGAACAAATCCAACTATCGTGTGAAAAATCAGAAGTTTCCGAACATTATTGATGCATGCATGCAATCTAGTAACTTGCACGATAATGTTTATATGTGCATTTTCTTGTTATGGCCGCGATACTACGTACTGTCAGCATAAAATCCATGAACGTGTAAATGGTGTGTTATACGTACTTCATGTCATTTATCAACAAATCATTTTTAAAGTCAGTCGTAGCTGATGAATATACCTACTTTGCAATCAACTTTCGGTTTAATTCCATTTTACTAACAGAAAAAGCTAGATTTGATATTTTATGAATAAACATACAATAACAATGAAAAAGTACTTACAGAATCAAGATAGATTTTAAAAACAGGGAAAATAGTGGTTACTGTCTTTGAAACTAAGTAATAGTCTTATTTATTTGAACAAAAAAATATTAGAAAAACTAACTGAATGTCATTATTTATTTTATTTTTATTTGAAATAACACCTGAATTGCATTTCGTCAAGTTAAGTATTGCACCGGTTTCTTAGTGGTATAGCATATTGTCTGGAATGCAATGGATTTTTCTAAATGGTGTGTTACTGAGGTTTTCCTATAATAAAGAATCCAACATTCTAAAATCTTGTATAGGTATATTCAGATAATAAAATAATAATGATAAATTATTACATCAATAAAAATAAACAAGATTAGATTTAATTATAGGCATAGCATATTTAAATACTGTTATAGTTGAACTAGATTTTTTAAAAATGGCAAAATACTTAAAAGTACATTAGGAAAAAACACAGATCACACATTGTGAGTTTTTATAATGGATATATTTAATACTAAATATTGGAAACTAGTTTTTGACCTTAAGTAATCTAAACTATATCAATTATAAATTCAGAAACAAGTAAGTAAAAAATATGGAATATTAATTCATTATTGAGGTGCTGAGAATTGCATAAATACAAGAACGGCAGTAAACAGTTGAGTAAATCGACTTCTTCAAAGTTAAATTATAGATACAAATTGTAAACTTTATAATATAACTGTTTTAAACATTCTGTAAATGAAGTCTCATTCTCAAATAATGACTCTTTGTTACACACTATCACACGAAAAATACAGATATTTCTTTGTGTTTATAATGTTTTAGAAGCCGGAAAAGTCAAACCAAAAGATTCAAATTATATACGGTTGATATAAACAGTTGTGCATAACTATTGTTACTTTCAATTAAAAAAACGTATAATTAATTTCTTTTGGTTACACCTTTTTTCTAGACACAGTTGATATTACATCATATTATAAAAATACTAATTATGGGATGATCCATTTTTGTTTCAATTTATAAAAAATATGGGTATCAAAAATTAAGAGATTCACAACATTTTAAAATAATATTTTTATTATGTAACGGTGCTAATTAAAATTTACTTGGTCATAATTTATAATTAAATAAGTGTAATAAACCAATTTATCATATTATTATGCCACTAAGCCTTTAAAATTTGACTTACTCGATGCAATTATAAACGGTTTTACATAAATTTTTCAACTATATAATGATGCCATATTATTACCTGTTTGTGACAGATTGTCTCTTTACACGCCATGAAAATTGGTAAATAAATGTCATAGCAGTAGTGTGAAATTCTCTGCAAATGAAACTGCAATGCAAAGTCAGTTTTATCTAACTGAATTAATGGACCAATGGTCCTTTTTTTGCTTCAATTTCATACATTTAGACACCGTCTCTATAGAAGAAGGTTTTTGGAACAGAAAGACATCCAGTGGCATATAAAATATGACAGATTAGTCATATACCCTTAAAAGATTCGTTGCTAGGTTTATTAAGAATGTATTTTAATACATTTAGTGATAGAAAAAAAATCAGTTATTCAGTGATTGTGAAGAATATTATACGTCATATTAATTTTCATTATAAAATGTCTTACATGAAAAATATTGCAGGTATTATAAAAATCAATCATTATTGATGTAAACTTTTATAAAACCATTGAATAATTAAAACAAAATGTCTCATAAATACATAATATACAATTATAACTATCAAATAAAAAACACCTATTATGTTCTTAATAATTAAATATTATTTGGGAATCACATAAATTGTGTTTCTACAAAAAACAAAAAAATAACACTATATATTTTGTTTTACATAGGAAGACATTAACATCTTTGTATACATTGTTATCTAATTTCTCTTAAAAAATGGAATTCTTAATTTTTTACCTTTAGGGGTCTGAACACAATAAGAACACAAAAAAAGAATTACTTTATGTGTTCAAGTAAAGGCAGCAAACATGATATATTATGTAATATACAAAATATTAGGCGTTTTGCTGCCGAAAGTTGGTAATTCGATAATTTAGGTATTTGGAGTTAACAACAAATTGTGTTAAATTGTTAAATTCAAGGTCATCTGATATATAGAACATGCACATTAAGCACAGCATTATGCCTGATTTTAGAGGGCATGTCAAACTTCAAATTGCAATTCCATAACATGATTTTGAGACTTACCAACTTTTGGCAGTAACCCCTATTTTATGGTACGGATATATAGATATTTATTTTGTTATACCTAGACTCTTACCGATTTTGGGTAGTTTCATAAAAAAAATACAGAATCAGCTGGCAAACATTTACATTCACCTATTCCGGAGTCTCTACTGGACCACCTTCATAGAATGAATAGTCATAACTCAAAATGGAAAAATATCACTTTATTTGCAAAAGTAGTTGTAGAGTATTTGTCTTATGTTTACTTATTTATGAATGCAGAATTAGTGGATTCTATTATTTTATGCCCACGATGACCGAGCGTCTTAAGCGTCGTCTTATAATGTAACAGGTCTCAGGTTCGAATGCTAGATAATATTGTTTTTCAATTTGTGTTTGGAGTCAGAATATGGACCTAATAGGTTGACATCCATTTCACGTAAAAACAAAAATCTGTTACTACAAACCTCCACTCTGTGAAGGCCCATATGATTCTATTAGGATCGGATATGGTCAAAATTAAGAATTATTTTAGAAAATTCACTTGAAGTGGCTTTTAATGTAATAATAGAAACTAATATGTTATTTGTATTCATTGTACGGAACTATTTCAAATCATTGATAACAGTAGTGTCAAACCGGACAATAAAAATATTTACAATTTGTTACCCCTAAAGATGTCATAAATTTTTGTTAAACGTCTACTACAAAAGGTTATCTACATATTATAACATAGTACCTACAACACCAATATAAATTTAGTATTATGTAGCATTTCCGTTTCCAAATATACATTCTACGCAAACAATATTGACATTTATAAAAAATTATACTTATGTTGACAATAATTCTTATTTGGTCATGTTATTGTTAGTCAGGTAAGGGGTGTTCAATATTTACGTGTATGTACCTATTTTATTATATTTCACTATATATCATTAAAAAGTGCAAGTGGAGAATTTGATTTTGTAATATTTCAACTACAGTATAGCAGTGGCGAAGGGTGGAGGTAGGCTGTCAAGATTCGCTTTAAATAGTGCACACTAAACTTTTTTAGTCATATGTATTTGTTTTTATTGAACTAAGACTACAATTTACAGATGGTGTTAGTTAGTTTTTAAAAATCAATTAAACCATGCCTAAACGAAACCATAAATAGTTTTGGTCTAATTTGGGCAATACGACAAAATTGTGCACACTTTTTCATTCATAGTTATTTGTTTTCGTTGGATTAAAAATACATATTACACATTCTGTTGGTTATTTTTTTTAATGCATTAAGCCCTGACTTAACCAAACTATAATAAATAAAAAATATTATTCTATTTATAAAATATTCAAAGTTATGTATGATTTAATTGCATAATTTTAGATATTTTATAGATAGACATGTATTTTTGGACTTTTATCTATTATGGCGTGGTTTCTCAAGGTTTAATTGAATTTTAACAACTAACCAACACTATCTATAAATTGTAGTCTTATTTCAATGAAAACAAATATGTATATCTAAAAAAGTTTAATTTGCACTGTTTATGGCAGATCTTAACAGCCTACCTCCACCCTTCGCCACTGCAGTATAGTGTCCTCAGCTCCCTGGAGACTACAGGATATTCGAGAATTCAATCAAAAAAAAATTATACAGTTTTCATGAATAAACTATACATACAATAAGTACCATATTTCAGTTTGTGTCCGGTCTAGTATAAATACCACAGAACAGATAATAAATATAATTCAATACACTACATTTTGATGCAGGGTTTTGAATGTGTGAGTGTCGTAAGTGTAAGTAGTATAATAGTGTGTGTAATACACCAATATTAAATGAGTCAATACATAAACTGAGAGCAGTTGTCAGTATTCGACGCATGACGTATTTATTCTTGACACGTGTGTAAGTTTATCCCGGATTATTCCTTACTCGAGATCGGTTACCTACTACTCCTTACCCGTTAGGTATTTCAGTTCCCATTATTTCCGAGTTCTCTGATAAATACTTATTTTTGTCACTCTGACTACGCCCGCTGTTATCGAACCCTGCGAATGCACCGAATATTTTTTTTATTTCATTTGTTCAGATGTTGATACCGCCATGTTAGAATCTTTTCAGGTACGTACTGCTAATAAACATATTATATTCAAAAAAATTGAATAACAGCAGATAAACCGTAATTCAATGAGCTGGTTCACGGTCACAATAATATATTCATATGCTCACGTGACCTTTTTTCTTCAAGCGATAACAAAATAGCGTACTGCTCTTCCCTTATCGCAGACATTACGTAGAGACTCGAAATCTGATAATATAATTTTACCTCCCGTCCTCAGTCTGCTATATAACAGATTGACACTTTTTGTAATGGCAACTCAGAAAACAATGGTCTTTTTAAATAAAACTAAAATTTATCACACGTCACGTCAGTACCTCACTACTTTATTTTTGACAGCCTACATTATTTTAGGATACGATTAAAAAATCTCGAATATCCCACAGCGCCCCTGGGAAGTGAAACACTTTGAAAACCTCTGGATTAATGAATACTACCACATTAATACTGTCAATCAATAATTAATTATATTACATAAGGATCTGTTATATCGAATTGATTGTATTTGATTTTCATTAGGCATTTTCAAATCATTATAATATGATGACTTGTCTATGGTACTTTGTATAAAATATATTTTATTGGTAACGTTACTGGTGAGATTAGATTGTTCAATACATATATTTATTATTCTATAACATGAATTCTACAAAGTTGTTTCTACTTATTAAGTGTATAATTTTGATAATTTCTACATGATTCAAACACCATATCATATTTACAATTATTTTACATCAAATGTTACTGTTTTTAGACCCATAAAGTAATATTTTAGCAGTTGTAGTAATATGAAAATCAATTTCATAACTGTATATACATATAATTAGTTATTCATAGTAGATGCCGTGAAATATAGAAATAAACATTAAATATAAATATATATATATATCATGTTTAATCGTAGTGATAAATAGCTGATTTTAAAATATAGGTAGCAAGCCATATGCACGAATATGCAACAATTGGAAATTACAGTTTGAAAACAAAAAAACATTTATGTCAAACTAGTGTCATTAGAGGATCTGAGGATTGGGGGTTTAAGTGTATGAGCAGCCAAATTATTCAAAGATAATACCACGTTTACACGTGAATGGATTTACTGCTGATGAAAATGTATTTGTAAACATGTATTATCCTGCAGTTGCAAGATTGCATGCATGAATCAAAAAAGTTCAGAAGCTTCTGAATTTTCATGCAACACTTGGGATTTTTTCGATCTGCGCCTGCGCAGTAGAATGATAGTGGCGAACCTGCCGGCAAAAAAATAAACTACGAACGAATTTTCAAGTTAACCGATTTTCACTGTCAAATACTACCATAAAATGACAACTTCGCGTCTCGATTACTCTTGAAGAATGAGATTGGAGAGAGTTTACACATAAACAGTTACTGTCATGATAGTTTAAAATACACATCATTGCTGACAGTAAATCCATGCACGTGCACAGGTGCTATAATTATGCAATTATAAAATCGACATAACTGTTTTCAACATTCTTATAAAAAAGAGGTATTGTTTTTTAAACTGTTAAACTGCCGAAAGCGCGTTTACACGTGTAATTACACCAATTCTTACGTTAATTACACTAATTAACTAATTGCAGCATAGAAAGGATTAAATGATAAATTGTTACTAGTTATATATGGCAAGAAAAAAAAATAATATTTCTGTATTGGATGAAAGGGTCAGATGAACACATTCAATTATGAAAATTATAACATCAGAAATTCTTGGAAACCAATCAAATGTCAGGAATAAAATGCTTTTAAATTGTCATACAAAGCAGTTATAATACGGTTGATTAATTGTTCACACTTGTACCCCTAATTATTATTTGAAACATATCAAAAAATTACAAATTGAATAACTAATTATTTTATATTACATTAGCCAGGTAACACTTACATATCCATTTCAAGCTCTTTTTGTGCCACCCTCGACTTTATAAAAAGTCTTCATAGGGCATTAACCTACATATTAACCATTCCTAGTCTACCATCTATTATACAGCCAGTCCCGAATCGAAGGAATAAAATATGGACTGATTTTAACCCTGACAAATGGTACACAATCACTGAATTCGACGATAAAACATACGAATCAATAATACTTGGAACAGTAAACCAACTCGTATTCATTAATTTATCGTGATACTTTTCATCGTGGATATTTGCTACATTATTATTTTGTTTCATAAGTAAATATTGATTTATATTTCGAGCAATAAAACCATTCAAACTATCACAAACGACCAAAACACTTAGGGGCATCTATAAATTATTCTTATTCACAAAAACTACTCTTTTCCCACACACAGTGAATGCGCCTGAAATAAATCTATATGTAAATTTCCAGTCAGCAAAAAAATATGTGTTCTGCAAGGTTCAATCAACCCTTGATCCTTCAATGTTTTATGATGACAATGAACAGGCAAAGTGTTGTATTTATTTATCAATAATTATTATGTCATTACAAAAAATCAAGTAATGTCAATTTTATTGGTTTGTAATAATTAATGAAAACTTTATATCACACATCTAATAAAATGTATTATGGTATAATACACAAACAAATGGTACAAAATGGATAATACATATACTTACAATCCTTTTGACAATTAATGACACATTTTACACAGTTACATTTCTGATTATGACACTTTACCTTAATACTTCAGTATCAAATGAAATCGACGTACATTATGACGACATCACATGACAATGTTTGAAGCGTCATTTATTATTCATCAATAAATCTAACACCTATACAATATATACGCGGAGAGCATCTTACTGACGAAATCTCGTCGACGATTAGGCATACCCAAGCTTATTACGCTCGGTTACATTATAAGGATGATCATCGTTGAATATTGAGTGGTCTCAGTGGAATACTGTCGGTACGTACTGACGCAGAGAAATCACAGTATAGTGGAGGATGGACTAGCGCTACCGGCATTTGGACGGCGAGGTTTCCACCTGAAGACGAGAGCGAGGATGCTTCTCAATCGGCGCCAGCGTCTTCTGCCGCCACTCGTCTATAATGAAACACAGGATGTATTTTGCACTAATAGTAGGTACATGTTGACAGAGCGAAATATAATACGATATACCATTTTTTTACCGTGATTTTCTTCGAAATTATTGACCATCAGAAGTGAACTACATGATAACTACGCCACCACGAGTGAACTACACCACGCAGGTAAACTATACCACAATGGGTGAACTACACTACCATGAGTGAACTACAGCACCGTCGATGAACCATGCCACCGTGGGACTGAACCAAAATAAATCTTTAATTTACCTTTAAGGGGGGACATGCTCGTCGAAGGTCAAAATTGGGTTTTTATTGTATTTTAAAACCATGATACTAGACACTCCTTAAACGTTGTAGATAATCTATTTATATAATTTTGAAGCCTTATTATCTTTTATAGTTATTTTAAACATTTGATGACTGCATAAAGTATTTTTGTTACATAAAATAGTATTCTTTTAAACCTCTCGCTCTAATGTTTTAGAATATAGTCATATTTCGGTACATAACTGTGCAGTGGTGTTAAGATTTTTTACGTTTATTAATTTTTAAACGCATTTATGAAACCATTAGTATAATTTATTACGAGATAATTTTTGTATAATATTCACGATAAAAAATTATATTGATAATCTCTGTGATCCCAAATTTGACAAGAATTAGGCATTTTATTATTCAAAAAATCGGCAAGATTAACACATTTGAAGATGATTCTAAAGATACTTATTATAAGCTATGTTTTTGACCATTCAAGTGTGATAAACATTTTATGAATAATGATTGCTTTATAATAATTATTGACCTAAGAATAAGGTAGTGTTTTTTTGAAATACGACATTTCTTTTGTCATTCCCTAGTAGTTAAGCTACAACATACGGCCGTAGCCATAAATTGACAAACTATAATTTAAGTAGGGAGTAAAATTATGTTAACGCGCGTGTTTGAACATGTACCTAACCGATTTTTTTTTAATTTTTTTTTAAACGGTACATGTTCAAACACGCGCGTCAATATCATTTTACTCCTTTCTTTAATTATAGTTTGTCAATTTATGGCTACGGCCGTATATTGTAGCTTAACCACTGGGGAATGACAAAAGAAATGGCGTATTTCAAAAAAACACTACCTTATTCTTAGGTCAATAATTATTATAAAGCAATCATTATTCATTAGATGTTTATCACACTTGAATGGCCAAAGACATAGCTTATAATAAGTATATTTAGAATCATCTTCAAATGTGTTAATCTTGCCGATTTTTTGAATAATAAAATGCCTAATTCTTGTCAAATTTGGGATCACAGAGATTATCAATATAATTTTTTATCGTGAATATTATACAAAAATTATCTCGTAATAAATTATACTAATGGTTTTATAAATGCGTTTAAAAATTAATCAATGTAAAAAATCTTAGCACCACTGCACAGTTATGTACCGAAATATGACTATATTCTAAAACATTAGAGCGAGAGGTTTAAAAGAATACTATTTTATGTAACAAAAATATTTTATGCAGTCATTAAATGTTTAAAATAACTATAAAGGATAATGAGGCTTCAAAATTATATAAATAGATTATCTACAACGTTTAAGGAGTGTCCAGTATCATGGTTTTAAAATACAATAAAAACTCAATTTTGACCTTCGACGAGCATGTCCCCCCTTAACTTTCTTGTACTTTTTAAAGCAAACGTTTAATGCTTCTCAAACTATTTTTAAATAAAACAAATTTTATTTTTATTCAGCTGGTAAAGTCCCCATGTTTTCACCTCTTGTTTTTGCCTCTCGGAAATGAAAGTTAGTATTTGTGTGTGACAACTTTAAATAAATTTTACTAAATTACAAACAACTACAATATTTAGATTTTTTTCACACACATCCAATATAAATTATTCATAATATTCCAAATATTGTCATGTTGTCTGTGTATGAACATCTTGAATTAATAATTTGTTATGTACTCAATATATTTCTATAAATTAATAAAAATAACACCCCTATTCTCTTGAAGATAAATTATGCGAATGGCTAACAAGTTACCATCATGATATCACTATATAGTATTGTTCGTTCCGTTTAGGATCGGTTATTGAGAAAAGAAATCAAAACTCACCCGTCTATTGCTGTCTTTCCTCCGTATTTCTCTGACGAGGGCATGGAAAGCGTCATCGATATAATGGCGGAGAGCTGCCGAAGTCTCGAAGAACGGACAACCCAGCTGAACTGCTAGTTGACGGCCTTCTTCAACAGTCACCTACACCAAAAACGCTATCAATTGACATTTTATAATAAGCTAACAATGATATAAATCTGTAAATATAAGTTTGCCATCACTGCAGTATCACCAATACATCTTATGTGATGATATTATATATTGTGTATACCAAAGAGGTTAACTAGGTATCTTATGATTTTTTTTTATTAATGAACATTAAGAGTCATAGATTTGATAATCACACAAAAAATAAATTTTTGTAAATTAGCAAATTCGAATTGAAACTTCGTAGCTTTTTTATAATCCGTCATCTTTATTTTCACTTTTTAATATAAATAACATGTGTGTTTGACATATTATTTGTGAATATTCATCTAGCTATTTTTCAAATATTTTGACACATTCTGCTTTGAAGGACAGCCGGATTCACTATACCGGCAAAATTGGATATTCAAAAACATAAACGGAAAGGTACTTAATCAATACCCTGTACATCAAATTTGGGCTACGTCTAGTAGAGAAAGTGGTCTTCGGCCTGGCAATTACCTTCCGAAGATTGTGCAGATCTCTTTTGTTGGCGACGAGAACCAGTGGAATGTCCTCGTGTGGCCTCACTCGCCCAATCAGGCGGCGGTATTCGGCCGCCTCACGGAAACTCTGCCGGTCCGTCACCGAATAACAGATCACAAAGCCTTCCCCGCATCGCATGTATTGATCACGCATCGCCGTAAACTCCACCTGCATTATAAAAAGATTCTATCAGTCTACAATCCAATTCAGAAGTGTATTCTTCTACAAAATTTGACACAACCAAAGAATTTTGACTATCACTAAAGGGAGTCTTATAAACATTCACTACTCGATAGTAGCGAAGCGTGCATGTCAAAGTGTCAAAGAGAGGTAGGCTAAAAAAGTGCTAGAACCAAAGAATTTAGACTATAAATAGAAGTCCTTTACGCTAATTCTGTTTTGACATTTGAAATTATTTTCACCCCTTATTTAACTCCACGAATATTAAAATTGCTAAGTTGCCATTCCAATTTTCTTATACCTAATGGCGACCATTTTTTATTTTCATTGTGATTACTTTCTTGAGTGCAGTTATAAAATGGTTTTACACAAATTTAACTTTCAACTAAATAATAATCCCTAATAATAATTGGATGATTATCTACTCATCGTGACAGATTGTCTGTTTATACGCACTGCAAATTGGCAAATAAATGTCATAGCAGTAGTGTGAAGTTCTCTGCAAATAAACCTGTAATGCGAAGTCACTTGTAGCTAACTTAATCAGTAGACCAGTGGTCCTTTTTTTTGCTTCAATTTTAAACATTTAGGCTTCATCTCTATTATAGAAGAAGGTATTTTCACTTCTTTGGTTAGGGCAGCTATACTTACGAGACTTGTTTGTTTCAATTTCATCATCTAAACAATGATGTTCAGTGTCCATCTATGTACAATAATAATAAATGTGAGTGTTTTAGTTTGGATTGAAACTGACCATGTGTCGTGTTTAAAATGGTGGACGTATATAGCAATTAATAAATCAACACATTTATAACAAATTTTACTTTTGGAGCTTTTCTAGACAATATCTTCGTACTGTATGGCAGACGGTTATAACTGCAGTTTTTTCACTTTTTAAGTTTTCTTCCATAATATGTTTCAAATTGTATATTCTTTGATGTGGCAAAATATTAGATCTGTAACTTTATTCGTCACCAAGTAACGTTAAAAGATATCTGAGTCTGACCAAATGTGAAAAAAGTTGATATGACAAAAGGATATATCTGCTTAAAATGCAAAATAAATAAAACTTCAATATTTTTAAAATAAATAATTTGTGGTTTGTGTTGTGATGTTAATTCCGCTTATTTTAATAAAAAAAAATACTTATAAAATATCTTATAAACTAATCCTTGTCAGACTGAATTCAAAACTTTGTCTTTGCTCTCCTGTAAAATTTTGTTAACAGCAGTTATAACTGTTTGCCATCAAGTACCGGTCTACTCATTTTACAACAATAATTTTAATCTGGCTGATTGAGTGAATCGAAATTCAAATATATTGGAAGATGACAACTAAGTACCAAAGAACTATATTATATGAATCCACGAAGAAGAATGAGGTTATTGATTCTATTTTTTTTCTCACCTGTCCCGCAGTGTCCAATATGTCCAATAGCGCAGGCTCGCCATCAATGACTGCCTGCTGCTGGTAGGAATCCTCTGCAAAATATTTTTTAATTTAATCCATAGATACTGCGGATGCGACGCATACCTAAATTGTTTCTTTGAGGTTTTTTAACCTTTTCTATGCCTCACGATATTACTATGGCAGTATCTGACAGGTTGCAGATTTTTAATGATACACGTTGAATGTAGAGCGAAGCTTTTACTACAATTGCTGTGATACCGATGTAATGCAATGAATATTTTTAATAGGCGATTCTAGTAGCAATGCTTGTTTTAATAATTAAATTATGAAGAACATACTCAAAGCTGAAGATATGGGCCTTGATGACTGGAAGTTATATTAATAAACCTATTTCATAAAGATTCATTAATAACCTTTTCAATTCAGTTTAGAACGCAATGAACAGAATGGAAAACATGTGAATTTTTAAAATATCTGGGATTCAAACCAGTATTTTTACTAGATTTCTAAGCCAGGAATTGATTTGTTAATTAATGCCTCAGGTAAACATCATATGTATTAATTCTCCAAACCTTGCATTAAAGTCAGTGCATCGTCTGCGATACCAGACAGCTGTTAATTGAGTTACAAGAACTGTATCATTTCTTACCGATGGTCGGATCATGGTAATCGAGGAAACTGTGGCTGACAAACTGTAGAGTAACAGCCGATTTACCGACTCCCCCATCGCCGAGCACTACGATCTTATACACACGTAGTCCTCTGACTGCGGCACCTTCCATACCCCACA
Organism: Rhyacophila brunnea; assembly: GCF_057557595.1. NCBI lineage: Eukaryota > Metazoa > Arthropoda > Insecta > Trichoptera > Rhyacophilidae > Rhyacophila > Rhyacophila brunnea. Next base: position 6,271,174 of record NW_028232816.1, on the reverse strand, counting down.
ACCCGACTCGCTACATTCCCAAACGACAACTTAAGAGCACTTGTATTTTTAATATTTTTTTGGTATGTAATAAAAACTTTGGTGACACATAAAAAATACCATGGGAATAATTTCAAGAATTTATAAATGTCATTTATTTGAAATTAGAAGAGCACTGTTTTCAATAAATTCTTTATTCAAATTCCGCTTTTAGGGAGATCGTGATGGACAAATTTATTATTGAAAAACGCCTTTTAATATTTCGTCACTATAAATTAGGAGGGATACAATTTATTATTTATTTTACAATACTATTCGTCACCGTTATAAATTTTTAACGATATAAATATTAACTATGAAAATATTAATTATTGCTTTTGCCTGAATTATTGCAGTTTGATTTGAAAATATTTTATTTTATTTTATGTGCCATTTAGCAGCTGATCGGGCGATTGACATTTTCGTTTGACATATTTAATCAGAATTCAGTATTACAACATAACCATGATAAATAATTTATAACTTGACCACAGACCATCGACTGACTGAATTTTAAAATCTTTTACGCTCGTTTTAGGTTGTATCCAATTTGTAACAAAAAAATAGTATTCATTTTTTCTCTGATTTCTGTTGTATGCATTTAATAAAATGCTTTATCATACAACTTTCGGTAGGTAACTTTAGGTTTTTATTTTAGAATAGGTACTTTTGTAAGTGTGGCCGTATATATTGGGAACGTGTTCGAGAAAGGGGAAATTTATTTTCGTCACGTTGACATTTTAGTCAAATGTCAAAAATCTAAATTATCTATGATCTAAAAGTATATTAGTCGTATTAGTCTATGGATCCAAATATCGCAATTCGTAGGATTTGACAGAAATATCGTGTTTTGAAAATCGTCTCAGGTTAAATCAACTTAATTAGTGATACTGTATAGCGCCAGGTGATCTAATTATAATAAAGATGACGAAAAGCGCAGCTGGTTTGGTTATATTTCGATGCATCGACTCATCAATTCAATATTTACTAATGAAAGCCTCATACAGTCCTTATCATTGGAGCCCACCGAAAGGTAGTTTAATTGACTGTTTTATTTCAATAAAATTTATCGTAAGTACGCAGTGGCGCACCCAGGATTTAATATTGGGGGGGGGCCCAAGGAGGAGAATGTAAATTAGTCCTATAAGCTCTTTTTCTTCTTCACAGCCTAATTTCTCGTTTATCGGTCTTTTATCTATTGCACTCGGTGTGCCTACGCCATGGTCGCCACATCCTGAAGCGGGCCCTCAGGCTAGGATATTTGGGGGGCCCCCTACCTACCGCTAAGATTAAAGGCAGTGTGAAACACTACATTAACGTTTTTTAAATTAAGGGTACTTATACAGTGAATTATTGGCGATTTTTAATACATCTACTTTAATAATGGAGCTGTCGAGTATTGACACATAATAATCAAAAAATATATTCCACAATTATATAAGGAATTGAAAACTGCAACTTTTTTTACTATTAAAGCTAATTTATGATGTATGTTTATCTCACTTATCTGGTCAACCCGACACGCCGGGCCCCCCACAGCCCGGGCCCCCAGACTAGAGCCCTGTCAGCCCTCCCCAGCCATGACCTACACCACTCCGGAATTCGGGTGGACACTGAGAATTTTTCTACAGTTCCATTAAGGATTGGGAAACCTGACATTAGAGTTTCGAAATTTTTGTGTTAGAAATTAAAATCTAAGAAATTTTTCTAAAAAGGGTGCTGGAGAATAATTACAAATCATTTTTTTATTTGTCTAAGCCCAAAGGTATAGTTTATTGGCTTTCAATTTCAATGTTTAAAATCATTCTGATAATTTTCATTTTTGGGGGGTGCCAGGGCCCCTTGGCCCCCCCTGGGTACTGGCCACTGTAAGTACTAGTAGTATTATAGATTAAATTTAATAAATACTCACAATATTCCTGAGAGAGATGAATCTGAGAAAAAGTGATTTTTTCTTCATGTACTGTTAAAGAAACTATTATTTTTATCATCGCTCAAAGCATAGTCTTGGTCGCTCAAAGGTGGTCACGACCGTCAGCCATGAGTTTTAACCAGAGTAAGAAATAGCACTGGAGCTGAACACAGAATTCCTTAAATATTTTGGAACCTGGACCATAACTTCATTCCAAATCTTGAAAAAATAATTATAGAAACCTACTTTAATAATTTTAAAATTAAAGCAAAATATCCATGCTATACATTCGTGTGTAAAATATATTATATTAGTTTTTTAAAAAATTAGAACTGATGCCAATTTGATTATTCTACAGAATCTGTATGTTTTAAAAAAAATAGTTATTTTATACTACTTACTCCATATCGTTTTTGTGATCTAGGTCTTTGGAGACCAAAAACCAATCCACAACCTAACACACCTACTAACTGTAACAAGTAGATTGTATTTGATTTTGGTTAGGTTTTTAGTCTCAAAACACCTTAACCTTTTTTATGCCTTACGATATTACTATGGCAGTATCTGACGGGCCGCAGGTTTTTAACGACACATGTTGAATGTAGATTGAACCTTTAATAATGTCGCTGTAATACTGATAATCTGTAGTTTAGTATTTTATAATTATTCAAACAGATGTCACCGTATTCAATTTGTTAGATTATGCAAATGAATTGACAGTGGATAGTAATTTGAGTTTATTGTCGGTCAAGATAACTCACGAAATTTGTATGTGCGGCCTGTCGATCACGGCCTCCTACGAGGAAACTCGCTGAAAACATGGAACCGGTTAAGCACAATGATGATATGTAGTACCTACTATAAAATTACCAGAAAAATTAGGGCTCCGACAACTCTGGTTTTAACACAAAAATTATCTCAAAATTCTTTTTGTAGAACATTTCATCATATTCCATTTAAATTTAGCATGTTACGAAACCCATGTGTTGAAGTAATGTCAGTGTGGTACATTTCAATACAAGTGAGAAAAAAAAAATTTGATGACACATATAGCCGAAGTAGAGCTACCTAAATTCTCCATGCACCTGCTCCAGTCCTAAATGTTGCAATTCTTATTGTAATCTTTCCTACTACATAGTAGTCTACAGCTTTTCCTCTATTCTCTATGAATATTATCTTCAGCAAAATGATAACTATGTATAAGAATAACATAATTTACACGTACATGGATTTACTGCTGACAGTATGTACTATTACGTTCATAACAAGAAAATGTACAAAATTTAAACACATATTATCGTAAAAGTTGCAAGATTGCGTGCATATATCAAAATAGTTCAGAAGCTTCTGAATTTTCACGCAATAATTGATACTTGCATGGCGTGTGCTTGTGCAGTAGAACGATAGTGGCGAACCTGCTGAAGAACTACAAACTACACGGTACAGAATATTTTGACGTCTACCGATTATTTACGAACTTGTCCGAACCTACCTGAATCTGTCAAATAACACCATATGATGACAACATAGCGTCTCGCTTATTGAGATTGGAGAGACAGTCAGCACTTTTACATGTAAATAGTTATTATCACAATAGTTTATATACACACTATTGGTGCAAGTAAATCCACGCATGTGTACATGTGCTATAACAATAGATTCTTTCCTTTGATTCCAGGTCATGTAGATCCTGGAGAATCAAATTGGGAAACGGCACTCCGAGAAACAACAGAGGAAGCCGGTATCAAAGAGGAAGACCTTGTTATCTATAAAGACATCTGTCGAACACTGCAATACACAGTTAAAAAAAAAAACAAGACCGTTTATTACTGGCTGGCCGAGCTTAAAAATCCTAACCAGGAGATTGTGTTATCAAAGGAGCATACCGAATTTGTGTGGCTGAATCTGACGTCGGCTCAGGAAAGGGCCGGTTATCCAGACTTCAACGCAATGCTCGCGGATTTGGAACCACACATCATTGAAAAGGCTGCCGCTCTTTAGACATGCCATATTTCAAAGATTTGGCTTTTGGCACTGGTCAGTCGATATAAACAAAACATTATTGAAAATAAAATATCAATTGAAATATTTTTACTAAAGATTACCAAAAATTATAAACTATTAAATTACATATGCATAAGGTGTGTGCTTTGTGATAGTGAAGGTAAAGAACATGTGGTGCGTCACTCCTATGATTAAAGGCTATGTGCACTATAACATTTGAAAATGAAGAGTTTGAGGTATCTTGATGGCATCAAGTCTAAACAATTTATAGATGTAGAAAAGATGTGTCATTATAATACTCAGTCTTTTCTCATCTTAGAAATCAACAAATCATGATCATATTCAATATAATATTATCATTACTGTAAACGGTATGGCAAATACTGAACACAAAAAAAATGTTTAGAATGAGAAATTTACTGAATATAATTTTCTATATCATGATAAATATCATTAAAATCGAGGACATATTGCACGTATTGTCAGAATAATTTGAAAAAGTGCTATAACCGCGGACATCTGATGTACCAATGATTTCTTTATTATCAATTTTAATACCAAATTTCTAAGATGAAAAAAGACAATGAATCATAATGACATAATACATCTTTCCTACAAAGTCTATGAACTAACTTTAACTCACAATAATTTTTCATTCACAACCTTCTCCTGGACCCTTAGTGGTATATTATATCATGTTGAGATCGTAATAAATTCTCCTTCATGCACAAAAAGAGACTGACAATTTTGAACTTAATTTTTGCCTAACCTCTAGACCAGGCCTGGGCAAACTTTTTGGATGAAAGGCCACATGAGAAATATAAAATGAACAGCGGGGCCGCAAGTAAAATATAATTTTTAGGCATTCATTATTTATTAATCATGAAAAATGAATTTCAACATAAAAAAATTAATGATTCTCTAATAGCCGACAATTTAATGAGAAGAATGAAACTGTTCTACATTTTTCAACAAATTTCAGTGCATTTATTCTATACACAAGACTTCTGTAGGCATCAAGGGTAGTTTTTCATTTTTTGTATCGAAGTAATAGCACTTATTGTAAGAATTACAATAAGTTATCTGTCGAAGCAAAACTGTCTGTCTCGCTCTAAAATTGTTACAGTAAGTGCTAATACTTTGATACAAAAAGTGAAAAACTACCCTCGATAGCGGCCTATAGCAGTCTTATGTATAGAATAGATGCGCGGGTGTTAATTTTGTAGTTGAGATTCTTAAAGGTGTTTGTAAATATTCATCAGTGATGCTTGATCATAAAGAGTTTTTATTGATACATATTCATAATTGAAAATATTTGTTCACATATTATGTAGATTGATCAAACAATAAGATACATTTTTCGAGCAGAATCTATAAGTTGTCCGAATAAAGAGAGTTGTAAAATTTGCAGATTTCTTCTCGACGGTGCAATTCATGTATGTATATTTAAATTCTATTTTTAAAAAGGCATTAAAATGTAGAAAAAGTAAACTTTTTTCAGAATTACGATTAAAGCTCGCGGGCCCCACAGAAATACTTGGCGGACCGTAGTTTGCCCAGGCCTGCTCTAGACCTCTAGGAAACATGTATGATGACCATGGCCCCCACATCCTGAAGCGGGCCCCCAGCCTAGGATGTTTGGCGGGCCCCCCTACCTACCGCTAAGGGTAAAGGCAGTGTGACGCGCTACATTAGCGTTTTCCATGGTGTACGTGGTAAAATTAAGGTGTATTTTTAACGATTTTTAGTATTTTCCCATCCATTTGAATTATGGAGTTGTCGAGTATCGGCACACAGTTAAAAATTGCATTGTACAATCAAATATTTTAATTATTAATAATTATTAAAGCAAAATAGCACCGCCGCAGACGACTATTTTTACTGTTAGAGCAAATTTGTGGCCTGTGTTTATCTCACTCATCTGGTCGACTCGCCACGCCAAGCCCGGGCCCCTAGGCTAGAGCCCTGTCAGCTAGAGGGTTATATAAAAGTATGGTGAAGCAGGCATATGGTGAGGCAGGCTGGTAATCAATTTGCGACAAGATTTCCACATTAACATTATATCATATGATTACGTTATAATGACCAAAGTAAATCCTCCGTGATGCCCTGCATTTTTTTTTATCGGGTCGCTATTTCTCGTAAGTTGTCGGCCATTGTTGGCCTGCTTCATTCAATTGTATGAGAAAGCCGATTTCTTGCCCCTCTTTATATTTAATACCTCTATGATGATGACATTAGATGGAAATCAACTTGTCTTCACTCCGAAAGAGCCTGTCACAGTGGAATGAGAGAAAGAAATTAATTGATAAACTTGAATGGTACATAATATTATATTTATAATGGTTTACATGAAAAAATAAAACAATTATATTTGCGGATTTCGTTTTATTTTTCATAATACAGCTTTACCATGGTACACTTATAAAATGAAAATCAACATCAAAATGATTATGCGTGTATTACTTTGCAGTGACTGTTATTGCAGATTAAATTGATCAAATCAAGTGGGCGAAGTAACATAAAAATTATAAAAAAATAATTAGCAGTACAGTTCACGTATTTGACCACAACCAAAAATAAATACCTAAAAGTAAATCTCTTTCTTACTCATAATATATTATATTATGTTACCATTTATAATGGCGGTTAATCAAATAAATAATTTTATTATAAATGCCATAATGGAATAGTTAAACTAACAATGAATACTTCTAGCAATAAAATAAACATAAAAATTGACAAGGTTTCAAGAAAATTAACAGCAAAAAATCTGTGTTTAATTTATTGTCATACATATTTAAAATTCGGTTGTATTTAACCGAATTCTTTAAACGCAGTACTCACTCTTGCATTATTTAATCACATTTCCTTTTAACCTTTTTCAAGCCACATAATATTACTATGGCAAGGCCGCAGACTTTTAATGATACACGTTGAATGTAGAGAAAAGCGCTGTAATATCAATAATTTGTGGCTTAGTATTTCATAATTATTCATACAGATGTCACTGTTTAATTTTTTAGATTAAGCAAATTAATTGACAGTGGGTAGTAATTTTAGTTTCAAGTCGGACGAGATAACTAAAATTTGTATGTGTGGCCTGTCAATCACGACCTCATAGAGCGAGAATACTCGCTAAAGGCATAGAAACGGTTAAACGCCTGATTACTCATAGGTTTGAAAAACTTAATTTTACGCAGATGGGTCACATTTCATACAAAGATACTGAAACTGTAATGAAAATTAAGAAGCACTTGTCAAGTGCTATGATCAGATGTTCAGTTTATGAATCGGTGTGTTTAAATTAAGCAATTGGGTTAGTGATCCATTTAATGCTAACCTTGAAGATAGTTCAGTTTTAGCAATCAAGACAGAGGAATGGTGAATAGGTACCGAGTAATGTTAAATGCAAGCAGGTTTGTGAGTAATTTGTAATGTTCGGTTAAATAAGGCTGTATTATATTATTTTCTTTACCAAAATTAACGTTCAATATTAATAAAGACAATAGAAATGTTGTGTCGAAGTTTTTGTTAATCGATCATTTGAAAATTCAGAGCTTACTAAAAAATGCAACATTATGGACTTTGGCTTATACAAAATATCGCAAGTTCGCAAATTATCCTTTTCATTGGATTCGGCAATTACTTTTGGTTATCTGTGATAATTAAAAAGAATTTTAAATCACTGGATTTACAACATTAAAATGCCTTTAATTTCATATAATTCAATATTCTTACAGTTCAATCAGACAATCACAAACAAATGTTTTTGACGATCCGATAATGTGAATAATCATTACTCTTAAAATAGGTAGCAGAATTTTGATGGAAAATAATCTTGTTTATTGGCTGTTGATGATCTCCGTGTCTTCAGAGAGAGTCCTGGACTTTGCCAAGTCGTCGAAGTGCTTGTACAAGTCATCCAGCTTCATTTCTCCGTGGACTTTATTATCGCGCGTGCGCACATTCACTGTGCCAGCCTTGCTTTCTTTCTCTCCGACAACTGAAAGAAAACGGAAAATAAATTCTCAGGGTGCCTTCAAAAGATTCTTCTTCAGTTGCGATTAGTGTTGAGTTTCGGGAATTTCCCGACGGGAATTTTCGAGATTTTCCATCCCGAATCTCGAGAATTGAAATTTTAACATTTCGGGAAATCCCGGATCTCGAGAATCTTTCCTCGGGATTCGGGATTATTAATTGAAAAAACGATTTTCTATATTAAAAAAGTGGACAGAAAACACAAAACATTCAGACTGATCGGGCATTCAACACAATTAAGCCAATGTCAACTCAAAATGAGCGCAATTTTTGCAACATCAGGGAATTTTGTGTCACAAAAACGTACGCGATTGACAGTCTGTGTTTTTGAAATCCTATTTTAATAAGTAATGTTTTGAATTATTTTTGTTTCCTACTTCTATTTTGTTTGTCTTCTCACATAAATAAAAAAAATTCATATTTTTTTGAATTTGTCTGTTTTACACTGATCTGTACAGGTTTTTTTAAATTTCCCGATATCTCGAGAATTCAAAATTTCATCATTTCGGGAAATCCCGTATCTCGAGATTGATATTTTCTCGGGAAATACCCAACTCTTGTTGTGGTAACTATCGGTAAGATTACAATATCTTATGTTTTATGGCCATGAAATTTTCTCATTAGTTGTTGCTTACTGTAGGCATATCATAATATCCCCATGAATTATCATACCCTAAGTTATATATTTATTATATAATATGCCAGACACGAGAACCGAACAAAAGTAGGGAATGCAAAGAAACAATCAATATGGTCATTATGTAATAACTTCATACATAAAAATTAAGTATATATGACACAAACCTAATATGAAGTTAAAATAGGCAAGTTGCGCATTGCGTATTTTCTTGTTGAGGGTGTGGCCTGCATCTGTGTCTGATTCCGCCATGAATCCTCGACTGATCAAACCAGCTTCCACCTGTGAATAAAAATTACATTAATATTTTCGTCTAATTTTATGTTGGATGTATGTATGCGCAAAAACTCTGCTGAGTGTCAAACAACACTATCTACAAAAGTGCAACTTTACAGGAGAGCAAAAAATCGTTATTTTAGAGTCTTGTAACTTAACAAGGGAAATGTTTATTTAAAACCTAATGTTAATATTTTATAATTTATTGTGTATTGTACATTTATCTTGCTTATGATGATGTTAAAATTTATAGGGATAGTTTTTAAAAAATATGAAAACAAGGGTAACTTATGTAATTAGCGTTAAACTTTACTGACGATTTAATAAGAAATTAGAAAAGATTGACATAACGTTGTTTGACTATCATGTAGCCGTAAATGTAAAATAATGTTATCTAAAAAAAAAAAAACACTTTTTTGTAGATAACGTTTTCCGACTTTAAGCACTCGATATGTATGTACATGAAAACTTTCTAGTCCAACCAATAAATTTAAAATTATATCTATGTATGTATATACAAAGCATATTATACTAATCTCGAGGTGCAGAGTAATAATTATATTGGATATAGAATGAATGATGGTAAATGGTCAGCTTTTGGTTTTCGATTTCACATAATAAAAAAGACATGTACCTCTTTGGCATAAGCATCACATGTTGGCATGACAGGAATGACGCAAGCCTGGATCGGCGAGAGCCAGAAGGGCCAACGGCCCGCGTACTGCTCCGTCAGAACAGCCACCATGCGCTCCACTGAACCCAAGATAGCGCGGTGAATCATCACCGGTCTTTCTCGTTCACCATTCTCCCTGCAAGACATAGGTCACTCATTAATTGACATATTCACATGAGAGCATAGTAATGGCTCTAAATTATTGGCTGAGTGGGAAAGGGTAAACAGATAATATATTCAAATTTTTCGAATTTACATGGGATATCCTAGAGAGCCAAAAGCAAAAGGAGTCGGTTTAATGCCCACTTTTCGATTCCTCCGTTCCGCAGCACTGCTGGTTTTTATGAATTTTTAGGTACATATCCATTATTGTCGAATAATTCCAAATATTTTTATAGAAGTCACAAGTCAGAAGTCAGTTTTATAGATTTTTAAGAATTGCGAATAAAATAGGTAATTCAATTTGCATAGTTTTCAGATCATGTCCTGCGGGTCTATTCTATACAAAAGGCTGCTTTCGTCTGCTAAAACCGCTAACTAGGGTATGTTTGTATCGAATTATTAGCATGTATTGTAACAATTACAATTAGCTGGTATTAATTGTTGCAATAAATGCTATATTTTAACGCCATGCCCCTTGGCTGTGCTAAAATTTAGAGCATGAGCGAGAGAGAGACAGTTTTGACTGATTAAACGGCTAACTGATTGTTAAATTATACTATTTCAATACAAAATGTATGTAATAAATACTAACACATTATCACGTTAGCGGTCGATAGTCGCCTTTTGTATAGAATAGATCCGCTGGAACCAGATTGTACTATGAGAAAAATCATAGTTCTGAGATAATTGAACCCAAAGATTTAACTTGAAAGATCAAGCCATAAAACAATGAATGGCATATGTATTAGGCGGTGAGATAATTTGTGAAATAATGAAAAACTCAAAAACCACACTGATATAACTAACTGACAATTGTATAGAATGCAGATGTGGCAGGTGTAAAGTAATATGTACTGAGTTTCGAGCCAATGCTAAATTGTAGTAAGTATTTTACTAGTCTTTTCCAGTATGCATAATTTTCTTAGATGTATAACCACATATTTGAGAATAGCTGTGTTGTGTAATAGTGACAGTTTTACCGTTAAACAGCGTATTTGGGTAAATAGTGACATTAGATGCATCATCATCAGCCTTTGTCTAATAGTGACAGTTTTACTGTTAAACAGCATATTCGGGTAAATAGTGGCATGAGATGCATCATCATCAGCCTGTTTTAATTCACTGTTGGATGAAGGCATCCTCAAGCCCTCCATTTCCCCATTGAATATGTTGATATTATAGTGAAGTCCGGTTCCAGGACGGTATTTCACAAGAAAACATTAAATTATTATTAACCCTGCCGAAACCAAGAGATATAACTATCTTCAGTTCCATATTGGTGGCATATCATTGTATGATTATATTAGTTTTTACAAAAATACTCATAATGTGTCACGTTTAGTGCACAATTATTATGACTTCTGTTTGACAGTGTAACAATACTCATTAAATAATTATGTATTACTGAGTCTTGGCCCATGCTGTACCTTATCCAAAGCTAATATCAATTCCTATAACATTCATCATCATAAATAAAATTGGACAGAACTATTCGAACAGTGATCTGTTTTGCGCAGTGTCCTTGGAAACATCCTTGGTTATTTCATCTATCCATCAAAAAATGTATCCCCTGAAGCTTACGTAGTCTGTCTGGTTTATCCATAAACAGTTGTTTAATGACTCATTTTCATTATATGCCCTCCCCAACTGAGATATAAGATTTAAACAGTTTTTAAAATATAACACATTTTCAAGATAACAATGCTCACCCGATAAATCCTAGGTTGAATCGCACAGGCAGCTGGAAGTCGAGTTGGATGGTAGCGCACTGGTGCTGTCTCTTGAGGGCGTCCTGCAGAGTAATGTCGATTTTGGGGCCATAGAATGCTCCATCCCCTTCTTTTATGGACCACGGTTTGCCGAAACTGTTTAACGAATCGGATAACGCCTGTTGATATAAAAAAAATATATTTCCCATAAGTAATTGACGTGTAATTTGACGGTACATACTGATGAAAGTAGTGACGAATAAATAAACCTATTGAACTTCCATCTCTTTATGCACATTGATTGATTGATCGGTTAACATACTAATTGAATTGGCATGTAAATCATCCAAGACTCCTAATCTGCTGTGATCATAACACCAAAAGTAATATGAATTTCATAGGAATATTTTATACAAGGATTTCCGCTTGGATTAGTTGGCACAACCCTCATTCAAAAGAAGAGAAAAGGGGAGAGACAACATTACAAATACCAACGACATTAAAACATACTGTTACCAGAAAAACTTGAATATGTATGTAAATCATTGTGAATGATAAATAATATTACCTTTTCAGCTTCATCCCAAACCGATATCTCTCCCAGATATTCCTCAGGGCGAGTAGAGAGGCAAAGCGAATATGTGAAGCCAAACACTTTGTAGATGTCTTCGATGAATTCCAGGGAATTGGTCTGAAAAAAAGGGGGGAAAATTAAACTTAAGAGTTAAAAGAGTTTTAACTGTTTTTATGAGGCTGAGGTTATAAGGTTATTTTGGTTTTTAGGCAGTCGCTGTGTATTCATTGCAACATCTGAGACACTGAGGAAAGAAGAGGAATGAACGGTGACAATCCAAAAACCAAAAACAACTTATTTTAAAAGTCTCAAGCAATAGATACGACATGGGCTTATTTTTATCAAATATCTGGACTGTACGATGTGCGGGCTCTCATATAAAGCATACAGCTCGTTATTGTATCTTCGTCTCCACCCTAACTGTGTGTAATTGATGGGTCCGAAGACACAGCCCAGCACTATTTCTATGTTTTTGGTCATGCAACAGGTTTCCGAGCCATAAATGACAACTGATCTTATTAGTGTTTTGTACAAGATACATTTGAAGTGTCAGTACAACGCCTTAGAACATAGCATAATCATTAGACCGAATTGACAATTGTTGTCTAGCATAATTAATTTTTTAATTTCTATATCCAAGCTACTTTCACTGTAAATGGCGGACCCTTACACAAAATTCCTGATCCTCTCAAAAGCGCTGTCGTGTGCTCTGAAAGTACAGGGTCTGTCCGGCCCTCCATATACAATCATATATTATTTTGATTTCTCCATATTAACAGTGAGTCCTAGTATGCCGGCGTTTTCCTGAAGGTCCACAAATATTAGATACTTATATAACATTAATTCAGCATCATAACATTCGCGATAATTAATGACTAAATATACAGAATTAATTAGTCATGAATGCCGATGATGAAAGAATCAATCAGCATTGCGGCACCCGGTCATGAATAATATGTAAATACATAGATATTAATCATTTCATAATCATGTTTACCTTGTAATATTGTGTGCGATAAATTCTACAAAATCTTGTATTTGTCAAATCAATTCTGTAATGACCTATTCCCAGTTTTCAAAACAAACTGCAAAATGACCTCTAAAAATCTTTTTCGCCATGTTAGTTTGAGCAATCTATGCTTAATCAGTTTACTTTATCTATAGAATGTAACGGGCAATAGGTACACAAAGGTAAATTATCTTTTCAGATTAATTTGGGATTTTAAATTCTTACAATATGGGTTGCTTGCTGCCAAAAGTTGGTAAGTCGATAATTTAGGTATTTAGAGTCGACAATTGATTATGTGTCTATATATAAATATATATGCTAGAAAAAAGATAAAGGTCATCCGATATATATAGAACACGCACATAAATCACAAAGAAATTAGCATTATGAATGATATTAGAATGCATGACAAACTTCAAATTGCAATTAACCCATAACAGGATTTCATGACTTACCAACTTTTGGCAGTAAATTATTAATTATTTAGGTTGTTGACGTAAAACATTTCAGTAAACATAGGGGTTGTGGTGTCAGACTCACGCGATGCGATACCTATGTTTTTTCGCAGTGTTCCATTACTTTGACTAAAGTAGTGCACGATATATTGTTTGAAAGGTAAAGAATATAATAAGAAAAAGTAATCATCGAAAAATATTGAATACATACTGCCAAAAGGTGCCCATGTCGAATCACCAACCAAATTAAATAAAAATCACGATAGATCATTCACACTTACAATTTCTTGTTTAATCTGCTGTCGGGTACAGAAGATATGTGCATCATCCTGCTGGAATCTCCTCACTCGGGTGAGGCCTGAGAGAGCTCCCGTCAACTCATTCCTGTGAAGTACTCCCCAGTCGGCCATGCGCAGGGGCAGTTCCCTCCATGACATGACGCGGGAATCGAACATGAGACAGTGACCAGGGCAGTTCATGGGCTTGAGGGCGAAGGTCTCCTTGTCCACCTCGAAGGAGAAAATGTTTTTCTCGTAGTGCTGCCAGTGGCCGCTGGTCTCCCACAACTTCTTGTTGTAGATGTTAGGGGTGATGACTTCCTTGAAGCCGCGCTGCCGGTAATTCTCTCGGATGAACTCCTGAAGCTTGTTGTAGATGTGGGCGCCGCGGGGAAGGAAGAAGCAAGACCCCGGCGATAGTATGTTGAAGAAGAACAGTTCTTGTTCCTGAAACGCAATTGCATGAGTATATTGAAGTTTGTTTACAGAGACCATATTTTAACATTGGAAATAGTAGACATCATTGAATTTTTTGTGTTAAGTTGGTTCATGCCCCATATCAGCAAAATCAGTGTCTTTAAATTAAAAATTAATTTTGTTTTGTGACGTGAATGATACACAAATGAATTGAGATGATTGTTGATTCCGTCTGCGGATACACCCAGACAATATTGACAGAACATATTGATTCTGACCGAATCTACATCGTTCCTCTCATATTGGCCTGTCTCACTCTTTCTTATCGGCCCAAGCTACCGAACCTTATTTTCAAATAATCAATAACCAACCCTTCCGATTTTCCGGTGATCTCTTTTGGCTGCCTCCTCGGTGAACTTCTCCCACTCCTTCATTTGCTTGTTCTCAGGGAATGAGATTCCGTAGATCCTCTGAAGAGACTCTGCATCAGCCTTACCCTCCCAGTAAGTGGACGAGTTCTAATAAAAACAGAACGGGAAGTACATATTATTACTTTGCAATAACAACACAAGTACAGTCGAACTTGGTTATTACGAGGAAGATGGGACTGACTTAATTTGGTTGTTATAAGAATCATTTGTTATATCAGAGAATAGGTATTTTTAAATGAGCGGTCACATAACACAAAAAGTCCCAATTCAAACAAAAATACATACACAATAGAATTATTCCCCGAAACAAGCATCGCATTCATAAACTACAAAAGAAGTTGTTTATTGTAATGAACACTGGTAGGTACCTACTGACTTCAGCTTGGATTTTTTACATGAAATTTCAACCTTATGCATGGACACTTTTTCAAAGTTGTCGGCGAAAACACCAATTAGGTACTTAGACACTTAGCTAATGTCATAAACGTAATCCGATCCTGACGGAATGGGTCTACGGTCGGATTTTATTGCTTAGGTTCGAAAATATTTTTAAACGATCGACACATTACCAGTTTTAAGAAAATTTTTGATGATATTTTTGCTCAGTATATCCGATAAGTAGCTCGTTATAAAAGTGAATAAACGTATGGAGAAAATCATAAACTAAAATGACAACGTATGTTTCCTCATTACATTCGAGATCTCGCAATGTCCGTGATCGTAATAACCGAATTCGACTGTATAACAATATTCCTATGTAGTAATGATTTTGAGTGATACAAAATACTCCTAATAGTTTTAAGTAGATGTTTTCTTTTGTGAAATAAAACATTATGTTCTTCTCAATTGCATAAGCATAAATAAGCCTACTCTTTGATCAATCATCACCCCATACTTCCATCAATCTTGTTCTGTTGAATTTATGAACTTGCCTAATGTGTAAAGATTTGGGCATAATATGTATGCCCAAATGTATGGAATTGACTGCAGAATTTACTTTATTGTTTTCGATGAATAAGGAGGCTGTCATGAATGCAATGGAGTTACTGTGAGGAGAAAACCTGAAATTGGAGAGGACTAGGATATGAGTCAGTGTAAAGCGATTGCGGAGAAGGCCCAATCACACCCTTGGATGTAACGCCGAAGAAGAAGATAGAGTGAATCTAAAATTGTGTTTGCTGTTTGCTTTTCTTGCTTGGTGTTTTCGACAGATGTGGACACAATAATAATGTAAATTTTGCTGCAAATGAATGCACTATACAAAATGACTTACAATAAATATTTTTTAGCTTCACTAAGATATTATATTAAGGGTTTCTAAAAAAGGTTTTCTTTATTGTCACCAAAATCCATAATATGTATCATTAAACACCGAATAAACACTGACTGATTATAAAACATACCTTAGTAACTTTAAGAGATTTGATATTCCCGGTGTGTCTCACGTGTGGCCCCCGGCACAAATCGATGAGCGGCCCGCAGCGGTACACTGTAGTAGTGGGGGTGACAACCTTCTCTTGCAAGATTCGCACCTTGAACGGGTTGTAAGCGAACATCTCCAGCAAGTCCTCCTTGGACAGCTCCAACCTCTCAAACGGCTGCTTCTCTTTCACTATGCTTTTCATCAGGTTCTCCAGGTAAGGGAAATCGGTGGACGATATCTGGAAACAGAAAAACATTTTTTTTATAAACATTTTTTTTATATCTTTTAATTAACTATTTCTTTTATTCAAACGAATAATTCACAAGATTTAAGAATATATCATTCTGATTATTGAACATTATATAATTTAGAAAAACACTAACCGAGAGAGTATATCACAACCAATAGAAAAAACTTTGTCTTCCGTAGCATAATGGTTGAATGCGACGAATTTGGGGCGTTTACCCGTTGGAGATGCCGGGTTCGATTCCCGACCGGTTGGCTTACTTTTTTCAAAAAGGTTTTTTCTATTGGTTGTGATATACTCTCTCGGTTAGTGTTTTTCTAAATTATATAATGTTTTTTATATCTATTATAATTTTAATTCAAGTGTTTGGGCAAATGGGCTAAAATCAACTTTGTGGTAACCACAGATAAAATATTAAAATTATATTATGAAAATCAATTAAATTTTAACCGGAATATAAATGCACATATATTTTTTGCATACACTGCGTAATCCATTGTCAACATTCGGTTGCAAAAAGATTGGGAAGACATTTGTATTACACTCCATTCAATGAAGGAGGGCAACTCCAGCCAAAACATTCAAATTTTAACATTGGTAAAAAAAATTATAGTTCTATACATCAGTGAAGCTGATAGGAAAACCTACAAAGGCTTGCTAAGCTCATTTCATATTCGAGGCTCATTTGTAGCAAGCTTCACACCTGTACTTTGAGATTTATTTGCTAAGGCCACACTAAGATAAAACACCTCACATTGGTGGTGGAACAAGACAAATGTGCGGTGTTCTATGCAATGCACCACCCTTATATAAATAAGTCAAATAAAAAATTATAGTATCAACTGTGATTTGCATTTTATTCACAAATGTGTTCAGTGCTGCCAACGTAGAGAATAACTTTTCCATATAATATTAAAATATACAAACCCCTTTCTCTGGCAGGTGCATGTCGTAATAGAAACCGTTTTCAATAGGAGGCCCGTAGCACAAACAACCACCATAAACCTTAAAAGAGAAACAATAAATATGATTATTCCCATTTTTTATTCTTTATAATACTTCAAACATAATGTCATTAAATACAAATCTTAACTTAAAATCAATTCAAAAAAAAGTCAATTACTTAATTACGAGGGTGGGTCAATAATTCCTTAGAAAAAAGCATTAAAACAGTTTTTATTTTTGTATTTTTTTTTTATTTCTCAACATAATCTCCTTGGAGCTCAATACACTTGGTTAGACGTTTCTCAATTTTTTTTAAACCGTCAGAAAAATAAGTTTTCGGAAGGTCCTCAAAATAAGCATTTGTCCGATCGATGACTTCTTCATTTGAAAAAAAACGTTGTCCACTTAGCCATTTTTTTAAGTTTGGGTAAAGGAAAAAGTCACTGGGGGCTAAATCTGGCGAATACGGTGGGTGGTCGACCAATTTGAACTTCAATTCTTCAATTTTAGCCATTGATCGTAAACATGTGTGAACACGGGCATTGTCCTGATGAAAGAGGATTTTTTTCCTGTTTAAATGAGGCCGTTTTTCTTCAATTTCGTTTTTTAGCTGGTCCAATAAAAATGCATAATAATCCCCTGTTATTGTTTTTCCTTTTTCCAAATAGTCAACGAAAATAATTCCACGTGCATCCCAAAATACAGTAGCCATAACCTTACCAGCTGATTTTACGGTTTTCGCCTTCTTTGGACATGGTTCGCCTTTCGCAATCCACTGCTTTGACTGTTCTTTCGTCTCGGGAGTATAGTGGTGTATCCATGTTTCATCTACAGTCACAAAGCGACGAAAAAATTCATCCGGATTGCGTTGCATGAGCGACAACAGGGCTTTAGAGGCCACCACCCTATTGCGTTTATTGTCGACTGTGAGCAAACGCGGCACCCATCTTGCAGAAACTTTTTTCATGCCCAATTTGTCATGTAAAATAGAAATGACGCTACCTTTTGAGATCCCTGTAACCTCAATTATCTCACTCAACTTTAATCTTCGGTCACTTAACACCATATCGTGGATTTTATTGATCATTTCTGGTGTAGTCACCTCTACAGGACGTCCTGAGCGTGGTTCATCCTTTGTTGATGTACGACCACGTTTAAATTCATTTAACCAGTTATAAATAGTTGCAAGTGAAGGAGCAGATATGCCGTGAACTAAATCCAACTCATTTTTTATTTCCTTTGCTGTTAACCCTTTTATATTAAAATGTTTAATAACAGCTCTAAACTCAATTTTCTCCATTTTTGTAAACAAGCAATTTTTTTTTTTAAATGTACGAAAATAAATAACAACAACCCGACCAATCTGATTGAAACTTCGCAGCATACTGAATCGGTAGTGCCGCTGCATGAAAACAAACCGCTTACAGTACTAGTCGCGCCACCTGTCGGCTTTTCTAAGGACTTATTGACCCACCCTCGTAGTACAAATTAGCCAACATAAAAGTAAATTATTACAAACTTATACATAATTATTAAGCATTATTATGAACACTTACTCGTTCCATAGCTTCGCCCAAAATATGAGCCGTGGAATGCCAGAAGACTTCTTTTCCCAGGTCATCCTCAAAGTTGAGGAGCTGCAGCTTGCAATCTCCTTCCAGCGGCCTTTCTAAGTCCCATAAGACTCCATCGACGCGAGAGATCACAGTATTACTAGCCAAGCCTTGACTGTTGACAAATGAAACGATATAGTTCAGCGATATTTCTAAACAATGATATTATGGTTTTAGTATAAGATTTAAGGATACATAATTCCAGATTATTCCAGGCGAAATTTGATTATTCATTGGCATCTGACAACAATTAAAACACAACCAAACCTGCTGGATTAACGAAATACATTTTAGAAGACATATATGTACATCAGTAGCGAAGGGTAAACGTAAATAGTGCACATTAAACTTTGTTAGTCATACATATCTGTTTTTATTGAACTAAGAGTACAATTTACAGTTAGTGTTGGTTAGTTTTTTAAAAATCAATTAAACCCTGCCTAACCAAACCATAATAGTTTTGGTATATTTTGGGCGATAAGACAAAATTGTGCACACGTATCATACTTATTTGTTTTCGTTGAATTAATACATATTACATAATATATTGTTGGTTCATTTGTTTCAGCCCTGCCTAAACCAAAATATAATAGATAAAACATATTATTCTATCTATAGAATATCCAAAGTTTTATAGATACATGAGTATTTTTTGACTATTATTTATATGGCTTGGTTTTCACAGGGTTTAATTGAATTTAAAAAATTAACCAACACCATCTGAAGCTTGTATTATTGCAATGAAAACAAACACGTATGACCGACAAAGTTTAATGTGCACTATTTATTGCGGATCTTAACAGCCTACCTCCACCCTTCGCCACTGGTGTACATAATACACAGGACAGAGAAGAGAATAATTACTATTAGAGATATTAAATAAGTGGTGGATATGGAGTGGTTGATAAATAGACAGTTCTCTGGCGATATGTTTACCAACCTAATCCCTTGTGCAATCTCATAAGGCGTAGTGCGCCACGCCTTCCCTTCAATTTGCTTTCCATCCGGTAATGATATCGCAATGGTGAGATCAGGTTTGGCGGCCAGTTCTTGCAAATACTCCGCCTTAAGTTTATCCCAGAGGGCGATTCTTCTCTCTATATAGTCAGGCCAGGGACTTAGCTCCTTCAAAGTCGTGCCCGACTCAGGTTTGCTACCACCCTTTTTATCTTTCTTATTAGTCATTTTTTGGGCCTATAAAAAAAATACATTTTCCATTACCATATGAGACAGGGTTATAAGTGGATGTATTTTGAATAAAATAGCCCAAGAATTAATTATTGAACAAGACATGGTAAAACAGGGGACACAGTGTGATAAAATGTCTGAAGAAATAAATGCAATGGAGGGCAGTGGTTAGTAACGTGAGATTTTTGGACACCGGAGGACATATTATATTGTACCGTGGACGGAGTAACTAACTTCTACTTTTTGACAGAAGCTTAGATAATTAAACATTATAAGCATCAACACTACGCAAAAAGTACCTATTAGAAATAATTAAATTAACTTTGATAATTTCAAATATTTTTACAATAAAAATTTTAATACTTATTGCTTGCAATAATCTTGCTGAAACTGGGTGATTTCAGCAACTTCCGTAATATTATTGGGAAAAACTTAATGCATAATATATTAAGCTGCTCATCAAATCCTTCCGACACGCATAATTTTACAATAGATTTTCACGTTTACAATAGGTGTAGAGAAATTACGCCTGTCTCACTCAGTGTTGATTACTATTAATATTAAATGTGTAAATAGCGCCTGTACTCGTGCATGGATTTACTGGCACCAAAAGTGTAAATTCGACTATCGCGATAATTACTGTTTACACGTAAAAATGCTGACTGTCTCACCAATCTCATTCTTCAACCGTAAGCGAGACATGCTGTAGTCATTTTATGGTGCTATTTTACTGGATCTGAAAATTGGTAAACGTCAAAAATGCTCTGCAGTAGTTTTTTTTTCTGGCAGATTCGCATTATTGTTCTACTGTGCAGGCGCAGATATCACACAAGTTCCAACTGGTAATTTTATAATACTCCAAATCGTTTTTGTGATCGAGATCTTTTAAGATGAAAAACCAAACCAAAACCTAATACAACCTACTGTAACCCAAAAATAAGTAGGTTGTGTTAGGTTTTAGTTTTTCATCTCAAAACACCGTAACCAAAATGACAATATGGAGTACTATATTACCATTTTTTGATACATGCATACAATCTTGCAACTTGCACGATAATACGTGTTTACATGTACATTTTCTTGTTATGGCTGCGATATTACGTACTGTCAGTAGTGAATCCATGCACATGTAAGCGGACTATAAGAAAAATTGTGTAGGTATATTGGTGTCTGTTGCTTTGTTCCTGTGTTGTATGCTGCACCCTCGCACCATACGAGATGAAGATGACAAACAAATACACATGGTTATCCTTTTTAGGTACTTAATGAAAAATGCTCCTGTCAAAACATAGAGATTAGTTCTTACAGCAATGGGACCAGAAATATAGGTACACCAGTTCCTGTCTGAGGCTGTAGTTTACAAAAACATTAAAAATGTCATAATTTCAAAAATTGTAGATGGGTAGATAAGTCATAATATGAATTTATCATAGAAAAATAATTGATATATTATTTCATTCATTCGTTCAGACTTACGACTATATTTTAACACAAGAAATTTCATGGATTTGTATATAAAATATAGACGTATATATACACCAGGTTGTATGCAATATCAGGCTCCATATTGCGTCATGCATCTGCAAAACAATGACTGTACTTGGGCAATAGATCGTGCAATTTCTTAGCAACGAAACATAAGGATCCATAAAATAGAACGCACTGGTTGAAAGTGTGCTATTTCAAAAAGAACACGATAAGTTAATGTCACTACGCACTACACTGTTATTTTGTACAATAATTATAAATTCTGACAGCACAGCACAATGCCGCCGAATAGGCCTACGAACCAGAGACGCGATATTCCTCTGTAAAAGTGAAATGCTGCCAAAGCGAAACCTCGTTATACTCAACATAATATCAACTGTTTACGTTATGAATAGGAAATTCATGCCTTTTCATTTAAGTTGACTTTTTGTAAGTCGGTAACCACACTATCACCCATGCTGCTGGATTTTTCGCTGACAACTTTGAGAAACTTCAAATAATTATTGCAACGTAGAATGTGTTCAGCCGGATAAATAGTTTTCCTTAATCCCGATATGCTGCCAATAAAAAAAAATATGTTTACGCCATAATAATATGTTAAGGTTATAGAGGTATATAAGAATATGTTATAACATTGCACCGTGCCTACAGACGGAGCACGTAAATGTCAGACTGAAGCACGTTTTGTAGGCAATTGCCTATAGATGAAGTGTACCATACTTGGACATAAAAACGTCCCATTGAATATTTTTTTATCAATACTTTAGCTTGCAACCAATTTATGACGAGCGTATTTTAATCAGGAAAAGTTCCCGCAATAAAAACTTTATAAGGATTGAGGGTAAGAAAGAATAATGCAAATGGACGTATTTTATTTTTTATAACAATACAAAAAACACATAATGTTTTGAAAAATTAAACACAAATCGGTTAATAACAATACGTCCACGTTTACAAATGGGTAAATCTTGGAATAAAAAAATATGATTGTGTGTTTATATATTGTTCATAATAAGTAGTATATAAAATTACATATTATTGTTGTTTGAATAAAACTGTTAAATTAATACAAAACACAGATATGTTGAAAAATAATTACACAGTTAATTATAAACAAAAAAAAGTTAATTAGGTTAAAATATAACATGGGTTTGTTTACACATAAAATTACTTACTGTTTATATAAAACTATTACACACAAAATACCGGCATAATATGTTGAATATTTGATTACATAGTTAATTCCAATAGGTATTTATCTCTTTCGCATGATATTATCAGAGAAGCCCTGCATAATATATTTTATTATAATAATATTATGAATATATTCATACAAAAAAAAACGGTTATATAACATTACAAAATTGCCACATACGCTCCATTACATGCTTCATATAAATACAATTTTTAATTTTGGTACGGATTCTTAAATTTAATATATTTAACTCTGGAATGAATTATAAATGTATCTAAATAATGAATGTCATTAACTAGCACTAATTTTTTTTTTACTTTGAAAAACAAATCTTATATTTTGGGTTCAAAATAATATTACGAGTACGGCCTTGGCACATGACATTAGAGAGTAAACATTTTGACGTTTGACATAATTGTTATTGTAACAGATGTTTTAGGAAAAACTTATATAGGTATTAAATAATTAATAATTTGCATAAATTGTTCCGAAATGCTGATACTCCTTTGTATTTTTCCATTAATAAACACTTTTTTAGCCGAATAACATCTGACATATTTGTAAAATACAATACTCAACATACAACAATATCCGCCATGTTTTTTTACAACACAAAAGCAAACGATAATGAAGTAGCAGCTTACAGTAATACCAACAGATTTTTTTCTGTTTCGTATTGCTTCGTACGTGTTCGTACGAAAATTATGATATGTTCACTCTCTAGTGTCTAATCTCTTTGGTTTACGCTTTTTTTAATTTTTACAACTGTGTTCGTTTTATTTCATTTTCGACTAGGTATGATTATTGATATTACAATTATTTCGCGTTCAATTAGTATATTCTATGCATTTATTTTCTGCCGTATTCAACTACCTATCGTGGCTACAGAATGTTTGTACGTCAAAAGCATTTGTTTGTAATAATGGCTCAAATAGACTCTATGACGATCGGTCATATATATGACGAATAACCCGTTTCTTTCTGTGTCACAGAGTGTAAATACGATGTCATAGACTGACATATATGTGTCAAACGATCTATGACTATGACAGCCTTCAATGTCATAGTTTTTCGGCTAGGTGTGAACACCTCGATAATTTTGTCTCCTCGTTCCTTGTCTGTGACGTATATGCTAAACGTGTTGTCATATATTATTGTTTATGGGTCATAGATCGCGCGGGAAGTGTTTTTTCTGTCTTTTATTTCGAACGTCATCTTGACAGTTAGTAGACACAGGTACACGGTAATTATTGTTATATAAACAGTAATTAAATGGATAAAACTGATAAGAGTTCGCAAAATCGTGGTGGAATCGACGGATGAAGCTGTTATTAATTTAATTAGAATCTTGGAAACTAGTCCACTATTGTGGGATTGCGCACAAAATGACTATGAAAACAGAGTTAAAATAAATGCTGCTTGGGTCGAAATAGTTAAAGATTTGGAACGCAATGTTATTGCCAATCACTCACCGGCCGTTATTTTTGGAATACGGGTTTTTTATGAGAGGCTCATGGGTTCAACATTTAATAATCACCCATCGAAATCTTCGCATGACAAGCATAGGTACATGATAACTTATTGTTTTCTTATTAAATTATGGTGGCATCCGTGGGTTTCCTACATTCGCCGGCATTATAATACGATGTGGACAAGAACAAAATAGTTAATAAGTATACTCAGGTAGTTTCAAATCTCACTACCCACAACTTAGCAAGCCAACTGATATGCAACTGAGATGTATTTCGATTTTCATTTGACAGATTGACGTTCGCGAATACTCATAGTGTCACAAACTGATTTTTCGCCCCTGTGGGGGACGCTCCCAAAAGGAGTAGTGCTCCCCAGCCGCTCGGTCTGACCCTGGTAGTCAATGTGCCACCGATGGAATGATGACGACCCTTGGCAAGGCCGAACAAAATATTTCATATGTATAAGTCCCGCGGTTTGCTCTGACAGGTCCCACGACTTCTCAGAGTGAACTGTGGATGGTTAAGTCGGTCACAGACCATGTAAATATAGGTAACAGGTAATATGGTATAGGGTTAAAAAATTTTGATCAAACATAATATGCTTAGGTAAAGGGTAATTAAATTAAATTAGATATAAAATATGATTTGGATGTAGGATAATATGTAATGTAAATTGTAATATAATAGGTAAATTTAAAATGTAATGCAAAGGATAACAAAGTAATAAAGGGGGACTTATGGATGGGCGTTAGTGGTACATAATAATTAAGGTAGTTAAGGTGTATGTAATGTTAAGGATATATGGATCGATGTCGCTACGCGTCGCGCGTACACGGCACAATAATTGTTAACATATGCTCATAGGCCTGTTGCGAAAACTTCCATTTGTACATATGTGCAATCACAAAGTATAGCAACACGTAGGGCAATCATCGATCCGATTTCAATCACGATCCCGCGTAATTAATTTTCATACTAAATTCGATTTCAAATAGCCACGGCTGTTCCGCGCGCGGCGTTTCCGAATCGGTATTCCGGCAGCTTTCCTGCTCTGACGTACGACGGCGTCTTTGTCGTATGTGTGGAAACCGATTTCGCGATCCGAATTTGCCCGCTTTGCAGTGACAGAGCCCCTCTCGCTCGCGCGTATGACGGCGTCACGCTCACGCGCGACGGGAGAATCGGATCAATGATTTTGGTCGATCAAGGAGACCACGTACTGGAATAAAGTGCGGGAAATCGTTGATCGGCGAGGTATGAGTATGTACTAAGCAATTATTACTGCCTATATGTTTGGTTGACGGAATAACATCCATCAACTAGGCGTAAGTATGTGCCTGTGGCGACACCGAGCTATATTAGTTGTTAAAGTAAGAAAGATTGCGCGACCAGTACAATTATATATTCGAGTAAAGTAACGTTCCCGTTTGATATTATTTAATATTAAGCATTCATTTTGTAGATAAATTAACAATCTACCGATTTCATGTTCTTAGACTAACGTCAAGTAGGTATTCAGGCCGTCGGGGCGCCTCAAAGTTGGACCCCCCAACGGTAGTTGGCCGAAGGATTGGTATGCACTGTCGTAGGCCTGGTGCCACAAATATGCCAAGTTAACCACTGGCATATGACGCCTTATCATCCAGGCTAACTTTGTAGTACTCTTGTTTCTGAGTGAGAGGTACCTTCGCACCGCTAGGGCCCGTAAAGCCGGCCGCCGCGGGAACGCCCCTCCCTCAGCCATGGGGATCGCCGCCACCGCGCGGGGGGTGTGCTGTATCGGTAGGCAATTCAACCACAAATCCGTCGATGCTACGCACGCCTTCGTAGGTGCGTTTTTCGTGGGGCTGGCCCAGAAACAAGGTGCTACTGCTACAGCAATTACGCACTCTCAGTACTGACAAGTGCTCGAAGTACGTAAGTGACGCGGGAACGACGCCGCCCATCGGCGAGCGTCGCCTTGCGCCTATAATTTTACTTAGTCGGCCCTTGCGTAGATGACGCGGGTAATTAGTCATTGTGCAATTTCCGCCAATCTCGTAAGGAAACCGTTAATTAATTTTGTCACCCTCAAAACGTCGGACTAAGGGATGAAATCGGGCAGATTTGCATATAAACCCCCAATTATCAATTTCTATATCAGTCTTCTTCCGCCTACACGACCCTGAACCTGCGATGGTCAGTGGCGTGATTTTGTTCGCATTTTCATACAAGTTTATCGAAAACTTGTGAGATAGATCCAGCAGTACTGGAATCATCTCTTAGGAATATTCTCGGAGGTTCAAATACCTATTCGACGAATACCTACTGTCACTCTGACAGATCGCGAGCGAAGTGTCAACCATCGACTTAGCCGTTTTTCGCACATTTTTTTATCTTTTGATTATTGGACCCGGTCCTCAACCTTTCATAACAAGGTCCCGCGCTCGCGCAATCTCGCTGGTGTTAGTGTAGCGATAACGATAAGAAATTAAATCTTAAGTTTATTATAATAAGTGTTTTTTGACTTTATCTTAATTAATTAAATTAGACGTTTAATAAATATTGTGAACTTTATTGTGGTTACGGTTCTAATAAATTAGAATATAACATAGTAACCCTGTGTTTTAATGACTATAATAAGTGCCTACCTGCTCTCCAAGAAATTGATGTACCTCCACTCCAGGCCCGGAGCTAGCCGAGGATTCGGAGGCCTACAATAGCCTAATATATTTTTCCAAGATGTACCAACCAAAATGTCTGTCAAACTTCATGTTGGTAGTATTTATCAGTGGCAAATATGTGACACAATCAGACACAATAGATTTTACGGCATCGTGTGTAAACGATTGGCACATACGGGTATCATAGATTCTATGCCCACGCCTCTGTCATAGATTATTTGACAAATATTCGCATATGTGTAAACGGAATAGCATAGATATGATCATATACACTAAAACGCTCTTGACATATATGTGCCCGATTGTCATAGAGTGTATTTGGTCCTTAAGGTTGAAACAAACA
The DNA here is from genome assembly GCF_057557595.1 of Rhyacophila brunnea. Taxonomy (NCBI): domain Eukaryota; kingdom Metazoa; phylum Arthropoda; class Insecta; order Trichoptera; family Rhyacophilidae; genus Rhyacophila; species Rhyacophila brunnea. The sequence goes on along the minus strand of NW_028232816.1, from coordinate 6,244,001 downwards.
CAATGACGATCTGGCACATATTATATGCTAAGGCGTCAATTACATTGAGCTTTTTTATGAGCTGATTATTGGCAAATTTATAATCTGCCTGTAAATTCGCCCAGTGTAATCATCGAATAAGCTAATAAGCAGGTTGTAAACAGTCCACCTAGAAAAGTTGAAAGCCGGTCAACTTTTCACACTACACGCCGGCGTGTGGGCTTACTGCCTCTGCGCAGTAGAGCGATGGTGGTGGAAAAACGAACTACTCATTTTGAAATTTACATTTTTGACGTTTAATGGAAACATTGTTATGGAGCGTAGCGACCTCCCGGTAAAAAAACGAACTACGTTCCGTCAAAATCGCTCGCTGGCTTGTGGCTTATCACTCCTTATCAGCGAATGGAAAGTTTTGTGTGTAATCATGAAGTCGCAGTAGCTGAACCGCCCGCTTTTAAATTCGCCAATAAGCAGCTCGTAAAAAAGCTCAATGTAATTGACGCTTAAGAGCGATTTAGTGTCTATGATCATATCTATGCCATTCCGACATATTATACATACATATTGTATGACAGCTATGCCATCGTATTTACACTCTGTGACAGAGGACGCCAACATAAGAAACGGGGTTTTCGGCATTTATATGACCGATCGTCATAGAGTCTATTTGAGCCATTAGTAGCTTACAAATTAACTAGTACATATTGATATATTGCAATAAACTAATATGTACCTACCTACGTTTATAAAAAAATATTATTTATAATTTTCACTTTTTGATATTCTATCCATTAAAATTTTGTATAGAAATATATTATGCTTACGATGAGGTACTTACCTATATGATGATCAATGAAATTTAATAAAATAGGTAGGTACCTAGTTTCATTATTTTTTTCACATATTTGTTATTTTAGTTTCTGTAATAGCAGCCGATATTTCTTCGGTTGTGTTGGTTTAAATCAATAAAAATTGTTCAGTGAAATAAAATGCTCACAGGATTATGATGCATACTGGTGCTCAGTTTAACGTACGCATGTGTAAAGTTACTTACGCTTAAATTAATGCTAAATTTCAATGTTGGTAGACCTCATAAGTGAAATATTCACATGTCACTTGTATTGTTTGACAGGTCGCCGTTCTTTGGTCATTTTGCGTTTAAAATATTATTGTGAATATTCTCGTTCAGTCTTCGCGCGTTTCGGAATTTATGCTTCGCAAGAATGGATACGAAAAAAATAGAAGATGACATATCGGACAGCCTGAGGCATCGTGTTTATTTCGCGGCCAGGGACGGGATGCCAATCATTCTGTACGCGCTACTTTCCGGAAAAACTATACCAGAGATTGATGATTTGCTAAATCAGGTGGGATTATTTTTAGTTTCGCGTTATTTCTTTGTGTCATCGACGCATGTGGTCGATGCCATTGTCCTTTCGTCAGCACAATGTTTTTCCTTTATTCTCAATAACAACAAAAATAAATACAATCGTGTCGTCCTTTCAGTTTTCTAGCAATTGTGTTATAATACGATCTCTGTCACAATTTCCCAAAAGCTTTTCCGATAACCGCGTAATATAAACAACGTACAAAGCACGCGAAACATTATTTTTCCACAATATTGTCTATTTATAGATGACTGAATCGTTCTTTATGTAAAAAAATCTTATGGCCCATGGTACATCTAACCTATAATTTGAATGTCAAGACAGCCTTATAATCCAATAAAAAAAACCTCTATATATAATAATATGAATTGTATTGAACAATTGCACAAATCAGAAGTCATTGTTTGCTTTTTTATTATATTTTAATGTGCACATGTTGACGTATGTGCAGAATCCAAACATGAATCAAATAATTCCATAGTATTGCTAGATGTTTAAAATTCCCGAAAATTCTTTATTAATCATATATTATAAATAAATTGTTATCGTGAACATGAGGGATGGTCCTCCTCATATTGTTGGCAGAGTGCCATCTTTTGGTTCGCATCACAAGGTCCATGATAAACAGCTGTTAAATTCAATGTTTTGGAAATAATAATTATTACAAATACGCAATGAAAACATGGTAGCTGACCTTTAGAATTAAGTTATATTGATAGAATATTTTAATATACTGACACAATTTTGGCAGTGCGTAAACAAATCTGCCATTAAAATCTAGAAAAACAACAACATGTGCTAACTGTAAAAAAACACTAATATTATCTTGATGTCACCATTTTTTATTGACTGCAATGTTTTATTACTAAGTAATACCCCGTTTACACGTGCATGGATGTACTGTGCACAGTAAGAAAATGTATGGGGAAACATGTATTATCCTGCAGTTGGCAAGATTGCGTGCATAAATCAAACAAGTTTGGAAGCTTCCGAATTGTGATGATTTATTACGCGCAAGTAAGATTATTTTCGATATGCGTCTGCGCAGTAGAGCGATAGGGGCGAATATGCCGGTAAAAAAATGAACTACTTATTTTGACCTTAACCGATTTTCAATACGACCTGTCAGATAGTGGTATAAAATGACAACATCGCGCCTCGCTTACTCTTGAAGAATGAGATTGGAGAGACAGTCAGGACTTTTACATGTAAACAGTTACTGTCATGATAGTTTAAAATACACACCATTGCTGACAGTAAATCCATGCATGTTTACAGGCGCTTTTAAGGATGTTAATATTACCACATGCCTTTAACTTCACATCACTTCTATGTTGTAATTTACACCTCTGTACCGTAAAGCGCAACCCACATTGAGGTGCATGTCGCCTACTGTCACGCTGTCGCGGCGAAAATTTAGTCTTTGGTGTCGTCATTTTACAGAATATTTTGAACGTGCACCATCCATAAATTCACTGAAGAATGACAGTGATAAAGAGTGCCTACTGTAATGTATTAGTAATTTGAATTATTATTAATTATTCATGCTAATTTCAATTAATTTTAACAGTTTCTACGTGTGCGTATGTTAAAATACATGCGGCATGACATTCATAGATAATAGAACCCAACCTGCAGACCATAGACGTTCTTATCGAAAATACATAGTGCCAACTGCTAAAAACAAAAAAACGTGATTTTGACATAACATTTGAATGATGCAGGCATATGGAATATGATACAAATATTCAAAACGTCATGCAGGTGCAGATGCAGTGCAGTTCAACGTGAAGTGACCTCATTGTTGATTTGGTGATTACGGCAGATTTTGCCTACTGACAATGTTCGTTTAAAGGTTCAAAATGTGATACGGGATGGGAGCATCAGTCTGATAACATTTTAAACACCAAGAACAACGACATTACACATTTTTTTCCCGTAGCGGCAGTCCGTGACAGTAGGCGACAAGAACTGTGACATGCACCTCAATTTGAGTCACGCTTAATATGCTACAGCCAGTTAGGATATCTCCATGATATTACAAAATGTTTCAAAGGTTCTTCCAAACATAAAAGGTTTGATGTCACTTTTATAGAGCATTAAGTTTCAAATACATTATAATACACGTCGTGTACTGTCACATGCTGTCACGGCGACAAATTTACTCTATGGTTTCGTCATTCCACAGAATAATTTGAATGACCACTATCTCTACAAATTCAATGAAGGAGAGTGCCAACTCTAATGTATATTTAATTTCTTTTATTTTGTTAACTGTAACAACATTCTTATAGAAAATACATAGTGCCAACCACTATAAACAAAAAACACACGATTTTGACATTAGTCAAAAATGTGTAGGCATGTAGAAAATGATAAAAACGTTCATTGAGTCATGCAGGTGTCGATGCAGCACGGTATGCGTGAGGTGACCTCATTGTTGTTCTGGTGATTTTGGCAGATTTTGACTGCGATGATTGAGACTGACAATGATCATTTAAAATTTCAAAATGTGTTACGGGATGCGAGCATCAGTCTGATAACATTTTAAATACCAAGGACATTACACACTCTTTTTCCGTAGTGGCAGCTTACTGTAACAACACTCTCACACTGTCATCTTTATTAAAGTTTTATTGTGTTTATTGTATTCTTGTATCAATCAATAAACTCCCCATACAAACCTACAAGCAACCACGATTTTATCTCCTCCACCTTCATCATCTACTGCCAAAAATATGTGAACAATCTATCCATGAAGCATGCGTAGTCGATAGTATCAAATTAATTATAATCAATATTACAATTATTTTCCATAGCCCGTCAGCATGGATGGGGTCTGCTGCACGCCTCTGGTAGCTGCCGCTCGCCACGGACACGAAGGCGCGGTGCGAATTCTCCTGGAGAAATTCCTTCCCCCAGTGCATTTAGAAGCCGAAGCGACGGTCAGGTTCGAGGAGTATGTCATCAGCGGTGCCACAGCCCTGTGGGCCGCTGCAGGTGCTGGACATCTTAGGGTTGTCAAGGTAGCTGTGATAACTTTTTAGTTCTTGTATTATGATACTATGTTATTATTTTTGTTGAAGGTTCTAGAGATCCATTTATTGAGTCATCCGTAGCGTGTGTACAAGATGCATCATTACAAAAGTGGTAGCCATCTATTGATGCTATTTGAACACAACCTCAGATAGTGTAGTTATTAGTATAGCTAGCATATGTACAAGGATTATACTTCGTTCAGTAGTTCAGTGGTCAGAAGACTCATCCGGCAAGTGAAAGACATTTATTCAAATCCAACTTGGTACAAGATTTTTTATAGGATTTTCTTTATATGTATGTTTCTGACACACCTTTTATTCATTCAATCAAGACAGGCTTTTAACAAATATCATTGGGATATTATGTTTCGGGAATTATTGTTTACACAATGAAAACACGATCGAACATTTTTCATTATGCCCTGAAATGCTTGTTATGTGGCAATATTTGTATCTATGCCATCTGTTGCCTTCCTTTGTAGTTTGTTTTCCTCTCTGAACGGGCACTTAATATTATTAATGTATGCAATTCGATTGGAATTTACAGCGATTGGCTCAGGCGGGCGCACAGTTGGATCACCCGACGGCTACAGCTTCCACTCCTCTCCGTGCCGCGTGCTTCGATGGACGACTAGATATTGTGCGCTACTTAGTGAGGCGGGGTGCTGACCTGCACAGGCCTAATCAGTACAACAATACCTGCCTCATGATCGCCGCTTATAAGGGACACCTTGATGTCGTTAGTACAACACCAACATTTGTAATTTTTAAGATAATTATGGTAATAAATTGTTTTGGCCTGTATGCAGAGTTCCATTGAACATTTCATATTAAGTGACTCTTTTTCGTCTGCTTTTTACACAGGACTGAAAATGTTTAGATTAGAGACTTCTTTGATCCTTCCCGGTCTTATGTCGAGTAACAATCGACATTGATTTTAATACCACAGGTCCTATGTCGAATTACAAATTTGAGCTGTGTCGTAAAACCTGTCCAAACAACGGAAAATTTTGTAAATCTTGTAAATACCGATAATCATTGTCATTTGTATTGTTCGTTCAATTTGTTCATTTTTTCAATTTCGAAATAAAACGAAAATTAGACAGTTTTTAACACGGGAACACGTTCCAATTATTTTTATTGCTCTAGAATAACACAGATATCACTTGGAGTAATTCCATAAACGAGGTGGTTGGTTATCTACAATAGTTGTTAATACATGGCACTGCGCTTACTTGTTTCCAAATGCATCCGATTAGTGTGACATGTTAAAAATATTTTGCAGTACTATTCAACGACATTTGACAGCTCGCGACCCGTTGTGTGAAAAAACATCACGCCTGACAGTTGACTTCCCGTGATAACTAACCGCCTGAATACGGCATATCATATTTATCACTTGTTTTATTAATTTTGGAGTTAAGTGATATATTAGAATAATGCTGATAAAAAAGTTGTTATGGGTTTACAAGATAAGATAGCGATGTATTTTATATAAAAAAAAATGTAATTGTTTATCATAATATTACAGCATGGTAGTTTACATTGAAAAAGACAGCCATGTATGCAATATCAAATTGAAAATCCATAATTTTCACTACAGATTGCAACATCCTATATTACTATATTTGTACGTAAATTCCTTATTTATAATAAGATCTTTACGCAGCATTTATGTTTTGATGGATTCAGAATTGTTACAAATTATACATATTAAAATGGACGTATTGGCACTTACATTTTCTAAATGTGCAAAACTAATCACTCATAATTGTCATACTTTGTGTACCTGCAGGTGAGTTTCCTCCTGGAACAGGGAGCTCGGGTGGAAGAGAGGGCACACTGCGGAGCCACAGCTCTTCACTTTGCCGCCGAGTGCGGACACGTCTCCGTTGTTCAGGAACTTCTGAAACACGGGGCCACCCTAAAACCAAATGAAAACGGTCAGTATAAACCCTAATACTTAACTTGGAATAAACCTCAGTCATACATATTATGAAAAAACCTTATGATTAGAATTCGAAGATACGTTTTTGCTGACTGAATGATTGTCCTGAATCTGTTATGCATATTATATTTTCGTATTATCTATGATAACTATGGATGATAACTAAGGATGTTTACAAAGTTGATCAACACATGGCTACTGCTTGTATATTGAATAATAGTAATAATGATTTCTATGTATATAATCATATGGCAATCGTAAGACAAAAAATTATAATCTCTTAACAAGGCACAGCTGAACCGGCAAACATCCTCCGGTTTGGCTCGGTGTATGGTCGAAACTTCTTCGGAATGAGCATTCGGGTTGCAGGACTCCACAATGTGTTTTATGGTCTTATACTTCATATAAGCACATCTGGAAAGCCCTCATCAGATTTAGTTCAGATAATGTGTTCTATATTTGCATGGAAGCCTAAAACTATGTCATGTTGCCATTCCTCATGTCCGCTTTCAGTCTGAAACAGTTACTCTCCTGCATTCAAGAAAAGACTCCTCAGTCAATTTACTAAATTTGATTCATAGAAGACTCAGGATTTACTCAAAATTTGTGATTTGTTAAGTTGAAACGGTTGCGCCGAACGTTTAAATATAAACTGTTGCATAAATTCTAGGCATGACCGCTCTGATGTGTGCTGCCGAACGGACCCGGGCCGGTGTTGTGGAACTGCTCTGCAAAGATCCGTCTGTGTCGCGTATGGAGTCCATCAAAGCTATGGAACTCCTCGGAGCCTCTTATGCTAATGATAAAGAATATTATTGTCTACCGGTGAGTCCAATTCCAATATCAGTCAATACCTATCTTGTTAAGTCATTTTAGTATGTATTATAATGTCCTGATAAATTGTCTCGGTTACAGCTGGCATTCCAGTACATGATGCGGAGTATGGAAATGCGACAAGCGGATGGAGATAACCCCTATGTGCCTAAAATACCTGCTCCTTCGATTTCTGCTTATGATGATTGGAAGGAATGTACCACAATACAGGTAAATGTTATTCATGTTCATGAAATGAGAGTTAACTTGTCGACAATCAATATATTGACGGCACGACACTTCGATACAGACTAAAATCGTAGACCAGGAGCGGTAGGTGGAATGCTCTGTGGGAGGATGCATATAAAGTTTCAACGGTTAACGCAACTTTTGCGCGCACTGGTTAAGAAGCTAAACATTATATCATATTTTAAGAAACAACGTCCATATAAAGTCATTCTCACGCAAGTGGAATACCGTCGAACTTGCTTATTACGATCACGGAAATAGCGAGATCTCGGATGTAATGAGGAAACATTCGTTGACATTTTAGTTTATGATTTTCTCCATACATTTATTCACTTTTACAACGAGCTACTTCTCGGGTATACCGAGCAAAACTGTTAATGTGTTGATCGTTTAAAAACAACATTTTCGACCCTAAATCCGACCGGCCAGTTAACTAGAGTGTCTAAGTACCTAATGGTACTTAGACACTGGCTAAATAATCGGTGTTTTCGCCGATAACATTGAAAAAGTATCCACGCATATGGTTGAAATTGCATGTAAAAAATCTAAGCTTTGTGAAGTCAGTAGGCACCTACCAACGCCGGCAGCTCAGCACTTCATTATAATAAACAACTTCTTTTGTAGTTTATGTATGCCATGGTTGTTTCGGGGATTTTTACGATGGTTTTCAGATTTTTTATATTCTATGCTTACATAGAACGTGGCGCGAAAAATGTTATATAACGATATAACGAGTAATGCTTATAACGAGCAAATTCAGTTGGTCATATCTTCCTGATAATAACCAGGTTCGATTGAATATCATTATCCAAAGCAATTTTCGGTTGAACACGGTTGTTGTTCTCCCAATTGACATCACCGATGGCAGGTTAATTCTGCATCTTAGGATGATAGATATTTATCAGGGACATACAGATCAATACTTTCATAAATGTTCTCATCGTTTGTTTTCAGGAGTTGGAAGCTCTCCGGAATGACGCCGCATCTCTTCACATGGAAGGATTGGTGGTGAGAGAGCGTGTCCTTGGCAGGGCGTGTCCAGAACTTCCTCACCCTATTGTGTTCCGTGGCGCCGTTTTCGCTGATGATGCACGCTTCGATCGCTGTCTCGCGCTCTGGGGACATGCTCTGGCGCTTAGACAAGAAAATAATGTAAGTGGGTTTTTTGAAACACCCAATCGAAAATAATGGTACGGCTTTTTCGTAACTTATTGACTGATCCTTGGGCTGAATGATTTTACAAAATCATTTTAATTTTAACAGTAAACTGAGGTCTAAGTGCGTATGGGCACTAACATAATATATTCATAAGCTCTAATTACATGAGCAAACTCACAAATTTGAAAACTCACGGTAATCATCGTTAGAGATAGTCAACCTGAAACAGCAATTACTACATGCAACAATTCTGCTTTCAATTCATATCTGTTGAGACACTAATTATTGTTTTGATTGGTTAATAACATTATACATATTGTGTTGCTTTTGTTAAAAATAATAAATAAACCAGGACAAGTCTATTGGTCAGCCTGGTGGCTACACTTAACAGTCTTTCCTCATTTTGTCGTACTTTAAATGTCACTCCAAACTATTGGAGATATTCTTATTGTCTGTTAAAATAATGAATAAATTTAATAAACTATTTCGTCTATTCGACGAATAAGACACATGATTTGAGAATGTAACATTCCATATGGTTGGGCCAATTATGGTTGCCCTCATCCCAATATTTCCCTCCTAACTGTAATCCTAATTATTGTTGCAAGTCCGGGCGCTCAACGCAATCGCGGGTCATCAGTCAATTTTCAATTTCAATTTAATTTGTTCTATATAAAATTCGATCTTATTAATATTGTTTTTTTATATGAATTTCCAGATACCAGTAGTAAAAGATCTTCTCAGATTCGCTCAAGTATTCTCACAGATGATTCACATAGGCATAGAACTCACTCTTGAACAGGTATTTATTGTTAATTGCAATATATCGTCCTTGATACTGAAATAGGTTATAATGTAGGTATACAGTAAAACCTCAATTCCATGGGACCGAAAATCAAAAAAAAATTCAAAACGGGTATGAAATATTAAAGGGCGAAAAATATTAAAATTTTGAAATAAAAAAAATTTTAATTTTCATTAATTTTGTTTCCGATCGTAGATGTGCCTACCAAATTTCTGATACAATTCTTTCAAATTAAAATCTGTGCAAATACTGTGTGTCAAAATTGTTGTCAAATTGAAGTTGCCAAGTAGCTAGAATTATTGAAAAATACGAAATATTTTTTATTTTTCCAATTTGTCAACATAATTGTTTGGCATTGGTTATCTAGTGAAACTATGTGAAAATCTAACAAACAATTAAATAGGTACCTACAACCCTGAAACATGTGAGTTATTGTTTTTCCTTTGAGTGAAGTGCAGTTGTGTACAGATACCGCTGTGTGTGTCAATGGGTCATAAAAAGTCAGGATTATTTTTATTACCTTCACAAAATAGGTCTTATTTAATGTTTTAAGAAAAGTCTGTCACAATTTTCAATGACTGGCTCTTGAAATAGTGTACTTTATTACGATTTCTTGAATATTTTTATATGCCAGGACTACTAAACTACTACTAATAAAGGTATGGTTTTATATGAAAATAATGTTAAAGGGACTTTTTTTTTGCGAAAATTTCGAATTACGGGGAATTTCGGATTATCAGTGTTTAGGAGTTCATGAGGTTTTACTGTATCAAGAAATATCGAGTGTCCAGGAAACAAGAAAAATGTTTCAATCTCTTTGCTATTAAACATCCATTCTTAAGGTTGCAATAGCGTTTAGATAATGCTCTGGGTTCTTTATCATTCTTTCTTTGAAGTTTCCGACTTGTTGTAGATGCCAATCGTGAAAGTCTTGAGCAATATATACCTGTCTTGTCTAAAAACATATTAACAGTTGATCGAAATTTGCAGGTAGTGACAGTATTGGAAGCGTGTACATTGGAATTGCAGAGAAATCGAGCAAAATTAGATAATCCAGGTCCCAAGGACGATACCGATACGCTTCTGGTAAGGACACTTATCCCGATTTTCTTTCAAACAATTGCTTTATTTCATTATAGGTTCAATTCTATAAAAGAAATTGTTTTATATTTTAGTTAGTTTGATTTACTATTTTCACAAATTTTTTCAAAACAATAATTAAAACAATGTCTTTTCTAATTTTATTTATTTTCTATCCTAGAATGTAGTTCTTAATTGATTATATTATATAACTTGGAAGAACCATTTTTTTCATGGAATTCATCGGCAACTTCGTTATAGAAATTATTACAAATTAATAATTGGCCGGCATACGAAACAAGTGTGTTAAAATCCTACTGGATCCTAGATTTTTTCTAACATATCGTCTATGTAAGTTCAATACTGCATATGAGCCAATATGTACACTCTCAGTTAAACGGCACAAGCCGCATTGATTGGTGCATTCAAATTTTGAAATTGACCAATAGACTACTTGCACTCGGTTAAAATCAATACCGCGTATGAATTATCCATACTAAAGAAGCAAGCAAGACCGCGTATATCCCTGATCCAATACAGCGGACGAACGGAGAGTTGCGGCAATACCGCGTAAGGTCCAACTGATTTACAAAATAACCCTATGGCAATTAATTTGCACAGGCGCATACGATAGTAATAATATATTTTCTAATATAAAACAGGAAGACACAATAAACTGCATCTAAATTTATTTTTTATCTTTTTTATTGACGAAATTGCAAGGTTTTTTGTCCCTCCTGAACATTTTGACAAATGGTTCTTCCGCGGTATTAAACTTAAGTTTTTTCCAAGTTATAAATTCATAGTATTGAAAACAAAAAAATTCGAACAATACCAAATCAGAAATGACACTACACTATGTAAATAACGATGCAATATATTTTTGTATAGATTGTGATTTTTTTTTTGTTGAACCTTAATTTTTTGTGCACGTTAGACTTGAATCATTCTACAGTGGCACTGTGGGTACGATAAAAGCCATTCGCAGTTGTATTGCTTTTGTTTGTTTTTTTGTTTGTTAACATTGAAATAGACATTGTAGCAAACAGTACAAATACTTCTATGAATCGCACATGGTGCTACTAGAATGATTCCAGTATACCTCGTTATGTACCTGTTTTTTTATAGCTCCGGCATTATTCTGAACTACTCTGTGCTACCTTATGTCACTCTTATCTACGCAGGGTTATCTTCATATTCTTCAAAGACGATATTTATGTTTCAAAATTTACAGTTTAACTGTTTTCGTACATGCTCACTTTCAAATATATTTACTTACCCCACCACACTTGTTATCCTAACAGACTACTACATCATATCATTAACGTTACATCATTAGAGTGGTGAGACGTCACCATATTGTACCACCGTGTCATCACCCATGAATTGACTCTGTGACAGTTTATACTCTGCACGCAGGAGGAGTACGAGAGCAACGTGCGGACGGCGTTATACCTGGTGACCATCATCGCGCAGCTGCTGGCCGGGGGGGCGGGTCTGTCCTCGGGAGCCAGCGGACAGCTGTCTCTGACGGCTAGGCGGGCCGTCTTCCGCGTCACCAAGCTGCAGGCCAAGCTCCGCGACGGCCAGACCCTCCTCCACCTCGCCCTAAACCCAAACAGTCCCGTCGACGACTTCCATACTAACGACGTCTGCAAGTAAGGAACCGCGATGTTGTGTTGGTGACCCGAGCCCGCTTTACGAGTAGTAGTTTTGATTGTACGTTGGGCTTGCGTTGTACGTCGCTTCTGGCTTTCTGGGTGGTCGGCCGAGGCAGAAAACGTCGTGGAGGAATAGCATTGATGTTGTAATCTGATAATCCACTGGTGCAAGTTTATTGGCACCCTGCAACTAATATTTAAGGGTCTTATGCTTAATCATATTTATTTAAATATGCAGCCGATTTAGGTGCGTATAACACATACTACATAACAAGTGGCTTACAGAATCTTTCTTCTAACCTAAATCTCGAAGCCTGTACTCACACTTACTCAAACACACTCAAAAAAACCTTACCAAAAATGCAATGTTGCCATATTATTTATTGTTTTACTAAATTGTTAACTTTGCATAGGGATCATAATTAATTAGTTTTACATAACGTCGACATCATTGAATTTGGCCCTAAGTCCATAAGATTTGCTGGTCCATTCACCATATTCTCTTTTACGTGTATAATATGTATAATTAGATAAATCGTATTCATTGAATTTTAGTTACTGCCTGTCAAATCCCGTGTCCTGAAATTTTTACGTATGCATCTCACCATATTACACTTCACAGTGAAATGTTGTATAGGAAATATATAGTTGTCTATTAAAGACCGTTCAGACTCTTTGGGTCGTATAGTACTGAGATAAAATTCATGTCTAAATAAAACATGGTTCTTGTCGGTTTACACTTTACAGGAAGCCAGCAGCAAACAAATTTTGAAAATAGACAATATACTGGATTATTTGTTAGGTTAGGTTAGGTATTCATTCTTGAATTCATGAATTTTGCCAAAATCGGCTATGAAAACTGAATTAATGTTCATATTGAATCTAATAAAATTGGAGACCGTATAATCTCTTTTCTGTAAGAAAACTCACAGTGAACTGTGCCACTGTGAAATGTACAATTTACATGTAACCATTAAACTGATGTTGAAGTAGACTATAATAAATACCAATGTAGCATCTTCAGAATCTACACCTACACACACATATTTGTAAAACTTAAATTGACAATCAATAAACTCAATTCGTGTAACAAACCATTTTATTATGGTGTAGATATACAAATCGCGAATCAATTGTCAATGCAACACTATTGTAAATGAAATTAGTGTTACCACCTTCAATGCAATGCCACTACGTTTTCAGCTTTCGCTTTACGCCCAAAATCCCCCAACGCTATTTCAATAAACTGTTATACGGATATTTCTATTCCTTTCTATCAACTCGACCATCTCTTGAGAGAGACATCTGAATAAAACTGCTTTCAGTTGGCAAAACTGTAGTCATTTCTATTTATATATACTTATATTATAATGCTGATTATATTGTGATTTTAATTGCTTTTGTATGTAAGTGCAAAAGTTTTTTTTTTCTAAGTATATAAATTACGTATTTTGTATTTTCAACTCTCCATGAAGGAATTAAGTATTATCTATGGTATTTTTAACAAGTATAGTATGTGACAATGTAACAAAATACCTTATGACAATATGCAGTCATTGATTAATAAATATGGATAACGCATCTAAGGAATAAAAGCGGCCCCGTTTTTTCAATAACCAAGCAAAGTACGTATGTTCAAGCTAAACATAGCTTCTTTGAATAAACGTCTTATATAAAATTTCATTCTAAGCACACTGTTCCTATTCGCTCCTTTGACTCCTGCGCATCTATTCTATACACAAGACTGCTTTCGGCCGCTACGACAGCTATCTAGGTTAGGTTTGCATCGAAGTATTAACATGTATTGTAACAATTACAATAAGTTAACAGTCAAAACTGTCTATCTCGCTCTAAAATTTACCACAGCCAAAAGAGGTGCTAATACTTCGATACAAACCTTCCCTCGATAGCTGCAGTAGCGGCCGAAAGCAATCTTGTGTATAGAATAGATGCGCTGAATGAAACAATTATAACACTCAATTGATCGGATATTTCGTGGTATCGGATATGTTGTGGAACAATGAATTCTACCGACATTGCAATGTAACGGTACATATTACGAATTTGCAATCATATCTTTACAATATCAATTAGTCACTGAGTAATAAAGTAATATCAACACCTCCTACGTATAAGGCCGGAACTGTAAAATGGTACTTTTCACGATTTTATGATTTTACGTTTTACGTTTTAACAACACAACGTTAATTTTTAATGCTGAAATCGTAAGTTTTTAGTTGATTGATAAAATATATTGATTGAATTTTTGATTTCTTTCGATTATCATTGTTGTATTATCTTACTATCAAGTCAAAATAGCCAAAAACACAGTTACGATCTTTTACGTAGGTGTCGATATATCTTGTTGTGCTATTCTGCCAACTTGTCCACTTAAATATTGAGATTTTGTATGTAATGCGTTATCTATATTATTATTAAATCAATGTATGCAGTACTTCTGAAATTTATTTTGTGATAATCGAGGTTGGTTTTATTTATTGAAGCACGATGCCGTCACATATTGAAAGCTTCGTGAATAAATCAGTCCAGACTATTGTAAATAAATTTTTGACCTCAGCTTTATAAATCGATGTATTTTATAATAAATAATGTATATTGTACTATTGTAATTTTTGTAATGAAACGTAGTTATCTATTGGTGTGTAATTTTTTTTTATTTGCACTGTTACACAACTTCAGTGCCAAAATGACATAAATCTAAAATGTTTATTATATCGAGGGTTAAGAAACGACACCCCGTAAGTGACATTTTGTTAAAAATATGTTTTTTGCATTATATTGGTAGTATCGGCATCTAACGACGAAAGCTGAAAATTCTTAAAAAAATATTTAGGTCCTAAAAACGTTTGAAACAATATTTCGTATCAACCAATGGCGAAGGGTGAAGGTAGGCTGTTAAGATTTGACATAATTAGTACACATTAAACTTTGTCAGTCGTATTTATTCGTTTTCATTGAACTAAGAATACAATTCGCAAATGGTGCAGGTTAGTTTTTAAAATTCAGTTAAACCCCGTCTAAACCAAACCATAATAGTTTAGGTACGCTATGGGCGATCTGACAAAAATAGTACACATGTTTTCAGTCATACTGATTTGTTTTTATTGAATTAAGAATACATATTACAGGTGTAGTTGGTTAGTTTTTTAAAATCCATTAAGCCCTCCCTCACCAAACCATAATCGACAAAAAATATTCTTCTATCTATAAAATATCTAAATTTATGTAAGTTTTAATGGCATAATTTTAGATATTTCTTGGTTAGATGAATATTTTTTACTATAATCTACTATGGCTTGGATTAGGCAGGGTTTGATTAAATTTTAAAAACTAACAAACACTATCTGCACATTGTAGATTTGGTTCAATGAAAATAATACATTAGACTGACAAAGCTTAGTGTACACTATTTATGTCGGATCTTAACAGCCTACCTCCACCCTTCGCCACTGGTATCTACTATGTGAACTATTTAACTAATGATAAGTCGTAAATGCATGATTTGGTTTGCCGCTAGCCACCTGTCACGTGCATGTAAGTAATCCATCATACTACATACATACATTCACTATAGATGACAAAAACATTGATTTGTAATATCTTAATATCAAACACATTGTGTGCAGGTGAATTTTTTCCCACTTCTGTAAAAGTTGTTATTTTGTCACTTACAAGGTGTCAATTCTTAACCCTCGATACTATACTTTTCTTCACAATGCCAAGATAATAAAATTTTATAACAGACTTTAAGTTTAAAGTCTCACATATTTTGACATTTGGCCCTTTAGTTGTGTCGGTGTAATTTGGTGTTTTATTATTCAGTTATATGTACAAAAGTAGTTTGACCTCTATTATTTAGCTGATTTTCCCTGTAGTCTATAATTTCTGTAATGTTCTTATGTATGTATACTATATTTTCTACAACATTTTATGAAAATTCTACTTCATGGTCTATATTAATTTACATTGTTCGTACATGTTATAAATGACTCACTTTTTCCACAGCTTTGTAAGTTTTATAAATGGGGATTAAATGAATACAAGTGAAACAGGTACCAAGTTAAGTAAATCGATTTCAAAATTAAATATATGAATGTAAATTCTATGTAATATGTATGTGGTGAAACATGTCACTTGTGCTCATTTAATCCTCAGTATCTCAAATAGACTTTTACTTGCCATAACACAGGCAGCATACTACGCTAGTGATTCAGTTATCTAGAGCTCGAATCCTATGGCATAGGTATCTGTAATGTCCTCTATATTTTCCAATTAGGTCAGGATATAATCCTTGAAATATGGATTAAACCAGTGGTGCACAAACTATTTGAAAGAAGGGTCAATTTATCAATTTTCTAATTTTTCATGGGCCGCAGTGGGAGACACATATTTTATTATTTAAAATTTAATAGTTACATATGAGCTACTCCAATCACCCTCCACTCCGCATCACATACACATGTATTTTCACCTCAAAGAAATGATATATAGAAAGCGCATACAGTTCGGCAAAATGAAGCCGTGCTTTTTGCGTATATCGCACAATAGAATCTCGATTTTATTATTATCAACTTAACTATGAAACGTTATACCATCGTCATGACCCTCACATCTTGAAGCGGGCCCCCAGACCGGGATCTTTGGCGGGTCCCCCTACCTATCGCTAGGATTTAAAAGCAGTGGGACTTTTTACACAATCGTTTTCTAAATGTTGTTTCAGGTATTCCGTGTATTATTAGCGATTTTTTTGTATTGTTGAATAAATCCATTTGAATCATGGAGTTGTCGAATATCGACACACAATAAACAAAAATTGCATCACACAACTAGACATTTTAAAATGTTAAAACTCTACAAATAAAATAGCGCCGCAGGCGACTCTTTTCCGCATTAGAGCAAATTTGGGATGTGTGTTTATCTCAATTATCAGGTCACCCCACCACGCCGGGCCCCCCCAGAGCCCGAGCCCCCAGGCTAGAGCCCTGTCAGCCCCCCCTTTGTGGAGGCCATGACCATCGTATTGCTTCTCAGTACGGCTACCAAATTTAAACAACATTTTAACCATAATATGTTCTACTAAAATAACTAAAAATAATTACCACTAACTTTATATTTAACACAAAAACAATAAATTTCAGCAACACACGCTCGCAGTTTATAAGTGAATGTAATCGGTCAAATTCATATTTACTGGTG
The DNA here is from genome assembly GCF_057557595.1 of Rhyacophila brunnea. Taxonomy (NCBI): domain Eukaryota; kingdom Metazoa; phylum Arthropoda; class Insecta; order Trichoptera; family Rhyacophilidae; genus Rhyacophila; species Rhyacophila brunnea. The sequence continues at coordinate 6,226,665 of NW_028232816.1, read as the reverse complement.
ACGTTTTCTAAAAATATTTAATTCTAAGTACTGAAGTACTTGTTATTTTGGTCCACGGTTTGTGCATCACATCAAACAAATGGTTAACAACCAATCGTCATTACATATAGAGAAAGTCTTTTTTGAAACGATTTCTTATACCTAAAATTAACTTGAACTTACAAGGATATCCTTAGCTTAAAACTTTTCACATTTTCTTAAGGTACATTTCTGTTGTTGCAAAACTTTCAATTTGAATCTATCTGTGTTTTATTGATTTTTAATCCATGCATTTTAATTGGATGTGAATATATGAATGTCGTTATTGAAATTGATGTATTCTATTTTAGGTTCCCATGCCCTCTGAGCTGTAGGCTTTTGCTGCAGTGTGGTGCGGAGCCGAATTGCCAGGACGCAGCCCGCGACACCCCGCTGCATTATGTGGCGAGGGCACACGCGGGCGTCTGCCCCTCTGGAGAGCAGAGACTTACTCTTGACATAGTGCAAGACCTCCTGAGACACGGTGCCCATGCTGACACCGTCAACGCTGATGGATCCACACCCGCAGATTTGGCACCTCCAGGTATTACTCGTTCAAATGTTATTCCTTCAGTATGTATATATTTTTTTCATAATATCTGATCCTTGATCCTGGTATTTATATGACTGTAGTTTAAAAAGTTTGTTAAAAATTAAAATTTGGGACAAAACAATTTTGAAAATTGTTTGATAAATAGTTTTGTCGAAATTTGTAAGTATTGTTATGTAATTTCTAGCAAAAAGAAGGTACTATTCTTTTGAATAAGCTTGTGAATGTGTTGGCTCAAGCGGCGGTCAATTGTCAACGTACGAAGTGATGGTTAATAATGACAGACACCTATGACCTAACCACAGAGTGGATGTTATCTAAAGAGACTTTTTAGGATGAATTGTGGTTAGCCATTCGCCTAATTCATCGGGATTCTTGTTCTGAAGCAAACATACATGGTCAAATGTGGTATTCAAACCTGCCACTTGCTGATTTACGAAAATGTAAAATTTCTCTCCTCAACACAGATTATACAGCATTTTATTAACACGATTCGGTGTTTGTGCTAGGTCCTGTTGAAATGGCGCTGCGTCGGATGTGGCAAGGCCGATTGGCGTGTCTGGCAGCGCAGGCGGTGAGCCGCCACCGTATCTCATACCGAGGACTCGTCCCCACGCACCTGCACGCCTTCATACAGCTGCACGGACATCTCGGATAGAAGCGCAGCACTGCTCTGTGGAATGAGTATGATCTCTCGTCGATGGCCAAAATCATCACCAGTCAGTTTTTCGAAATTATTTCTCGACGGCAAATTGAAAGCTTTCTCAATTAATGTTGACCCATTCCAATCGTGATTATTGCATTGCACCGATCGGTAGATAAAATATAGGTACTGCAAGAGCCTATCTGGTTTTTATCATCATGAGTTATCCTTTGAATTTTATGATATTGTTTATTAATTATATGTTGGAACGCTTTCAATTTTTGACAGTCCATTTAAAAAAATTCATGAATGTCGAATTCTGCTGTGTATATACATCTGAATATAAGTTGGCATTGACTGTTTCATCCATCATTATGGATTTGTAATCCAGTAGATGTTAGAACGCTCACCTCTTGCTACGTGGGTCGCGGGTTCGATACCCACAAGGCAGGGGTAAATTTACTTTTTTTTATAATTATTTTAAGTCAGATTTTTAGTCGGAACGGATATTCCTAATAACATGTAGAATTGAATCGCATTACTTCTTATGTCATGATAATAATTAGCCAGGGTTTGACAATAAATAACACAAATGGTAAATTGTATATTAGTACATAATATCTGGACCTCAGAGGTAAAGTCTCGTACTAGCAGAATTTTTAGTAGTGGCCACAAACGATATTGTTTTCATTTAGTTATTCATTATTAAAATATTTATGATTTTTTCTGTCCGGTATAATAATAATAATAATAATAATAATACATTTTCAATAAATTCTGTTTAGTTTAATAAATTTTGAAGACATCTTGATGGAGATTCCAGATTTCATTTCACATTAAGAGCCGTTTCACACGGGACACCTGTGTCCAGCCACTGGTGTGTCGAGTGGCTGCATTTACACATAAATGAATGAGCACAATCAGACGGAGACACACGAGTGTCACATTCATTTATATGTAAATGCGGAATCTCGACACCGGTGGTTGGACACAGGTGTCGGCGTGAAACGGCTCTTACGCTGGCAGTACTGGTATACTGAAAATTTTATTTGTCACTGTATGTCAAGAGCCGGTATAGGACCAATTCGTAGGTGTTTGTATGTGACTTCGACTCTTCGACAAGGATGCAACATGTCGATTTGGAACAGCAGATGTTTTTTTCAAACAAAACAGTCGCATTCGACCAATCTGCATAACTCCATTTGGCAATGTGTGTTTTAGTGTTTGTGATGAATAACGATGACGTCACATCGACATGTTCTTGGCGAGATGAGTTTTGATGTGAGAGCCTGCTAAAGTAATACCCCGTTTACATGTGCATGGATTTACTGCTGACAGTACGTATGATCGTGGCCATAACAAGAAAGTGCACGTGTAAACACGTATTGTCATGCATGCAAGTTGCAAGATTGCATGCATGAATCAAAAAAGTTTGGAAGCTTCTGAATTTACATGCGACAGTTGGGATTTTTCCAATCTCCTTCTGCGCAGTAGAACGATAGTGGCGAACCTGCCTGCAAAAAAAACCAACTACACCGCACCGCGTAGAGACTCATTTTGAGGTTAACTGATTTTTTCGACCTGTCAAATGGTACCATAAAATGACAACATCGCGTCTCGCTCACTCTTAAAGAATGAATTGGAGAGACAGTCAGCACTTTTACATGTAAACAGTTATTGTCACGATAGCTTAAAATAGTCACTATTGCTGCAAATAAATCCATGCATGTGTACAGATGCGTGTATACAAATCGCACCGTGAGTGTAAAACAAAGGCAACTGCAAAAGACATATTTTGTATATATTAGGGTTTGAAGTCTTCATTTTGTTAGGAGAAATAGTCTCTAAAAAAAAACCATAATATTTGGTTTATATCTACATTATATTGTTCATATAATGTTCTTTCAGTTACTTCACTTTTACATTATCAGGTTAACGACTTTTGCAGTTGTTTTGCATTTAATCTCGATATTGAAAAATTTGCAGATGCGTTGGTTTTACACTCACGGTGCGAACTATTGTGGAAAAATATACCATTCTAGAACTAGAACACCTGATATATAAAAACTCATATTTGTTACAAACTTCTTACTTCTGGGTTCCTGATATATTATATCTATTACAGAGGGGAAATCATATGCCTACTGTTGTTGAAACTAGAAAAGTATAAAAGCGATTATAGCAATGTCACAAGAGAGTCTAATTCATATTAATTGCCTTGTGTTATAAAAACCACATGTTATCGTTTTTACTGCCTAAACTGACACCAATTTTCTTAACGAATTAAGGCTTATAGAGTCGCTGCGGAATGCGTGTAACATTCAATTATTATTTATTTTTTTGTGTCTGCCACACGGTCATTAACACAGATTAACTTATTTTTCTAGTTTCACCTGCATAATGTAATTGTAGCATTATTTTAATTCCTACAGTATTGATGCACTTTTTGATAAATCACTTTCATATTATCGTTGGTTCACTTTTTAAACTTATCAAGTGTCACTTATTCGTGTACAATGTAATTACAATACAGTTTTTATATTGTACATTATTTCTGTACAAACACTTTGCAATGTAATATAAATAAATATACATAGATACTGCATTTGGATTCACTCTTCATAAAGCGAAAGTAAAATTGTTTCCTCTTTTATCATTTTTTCTCTTTCACATACATCTTACCTATGTGTCACATCACCTTTACAATCCAAAATAGATTTGGGCCACTGGATTTAGCTGGCTGCGTTTCCTCAATTCTTGTGATGTAGCCCTTCCATATAATGAAGGAATGAAATCAGATATTCTTGGCTCTGCATTCTACTTCGTTCACCGGACACCATTTTCATTTTGGTCTCCAAAAATTCTTCTCAGAATCTTCCCTTCTGATATGTTAAAGTATGTCTCGTTTTCAAATGATTCATTTTTAATGCTTATTATCAAGAAAAAATGGAATTTCTTAATTTTTAATAAAAAAAATAATGTTTGAAGAAAGACAAGTCGAGCCAAAATATTCAAATTTTATATGGCTTCTATTGTTATATATGCAGCACCTCGATTCAATCTAAATACTTCGCAACTATGAACGATACCTAATATTCTATACACCACAGTATACTCCCACATAACGAGCGTAGAGACGTAAGTTGGTGGTGGAAGGGAAATCAATTTCATTCTCAATACAAAATTCACAGGTAATATAAATAATTTGTAAACTTCGGGATTAACAGTTTTCTGGAGTATTTTATTGTCTTCTTTATAGATAGAAAATAAGCCAACGATATAATGTATTTATTTGACACATTCTTTTAAGGCGCAAAACTATGTTTCTAATGCGTTAACAATTTATGCATAATAGTGAACGGCCAAAGTTGTTGATATAATATTATAATTTTACACTAATAATTGTTTTTGTATCACTAGCTTAACCAAAAAAATTGTTTTAATGTTAATAATACGTTAACGATTTTACACTTTTCGTTAACGTAAGCTGATATTAATGTACTTATGTTAATTATTGTGATCTTTTTACTTATAGGAAGATTTCTAGTCGTCAATGGTGGTTGTTTTTGCTCAAAACATTTAATACAGCTGTCAAAATTGAATATCTTTAAATATAACACACCCATAATTTTAAATTTTATCATCAGATTTTTTATCTTCAATATTTGAAATACCAGTGGTGGCTCGAAAATTAAAATAATACTGTTTTATTATGACATGGAAAATAGTAAGTACAAAAATTAAATGCTGAAGATGATTCAAAATCAGGAATAATGAAATCGTCAGTCCATCTTGTAATTTAAATTTCTTTTGAATACCCTATAATAAAATCCGTTAATTCAAAATTGACATGACAGAAGATCGAATAAAATTTCTAATTACGAAATACAAAATTTATGACATAACTTCCTTTTTTCCCAATTGCTTGAAATCGCTATAAATAGATTTTATGAATTTTCGTGAATGTTTCGATTTACGGTGAATTTCGAATTAACCGTGTTCGTATTAACGTGGTTTTACTGTAGTAGAAGATTTCCACATTTGTTTAATTATATTCTGGAAGAATCAATCCACAAAAATCTCATAATTCGCATCCCATAAATACCAGAAATCATCGTCACTTTGTAAATTTTGTTCTTCGGTTTTATTTTTTAAATTCTATTTAACACGATAATTAGACAGCTTTTACTGTCACCTAAAAAAAGTTTGGGATTTACGAGGCTCACAAGATGGACTGACGAAATTATCGTATACCATAATTTCAGACGACCTTTCACTGGTCGTAATAAGCCATACCAAAACACAAATTTTCTAATACACCAAATATAATAAAATTAATTTTCATATGTTTATGCTGGTTTTTTTTTTGCATTCGTCTATTCGTTAGTGTATTAAATTCAGTTTTGTATCGCTGTCTATAATTTTTAATTTTAATCAATTGTTAATGTCTGCACATACTAAAATATTTAGTTATAATTTTTTTACTATCCTACTATTAAATTAATGTTATGAAATAATTTTAGTCTTAGGTTGCCAGAATATGTATACATATTGTATTGTATTAATTTTTGTATGTTTCTATTGTTATTCTATTTTATCACCCAATTATATTTATTTTATACAGTAAAACCCTTTAATTCAAAATCGACACCGAAAAAAATATTTGATTTACGAAATACAAAATGTATGGCAAAAAAAAAGTAGAACTTGAAAGAATAGCTGTTTTTTTGTTGTTACGATTTTGTACCGTTATTTATATTTCCGATTAATATACACATTATTTACACAATCTTTCACATTAATATCCAATGGTCACTACTGTGATTCATTCATTGAATTAGTGGAAATTGTTATAAATAGATTTTATAAATTTTAGTGAATATTTTAATTTATGAAGAATTTCGAATTAATGTGGTTTTACTGTATACATATAGAACTCTACAAAATGGTTTATTACATTGGTGTTTTGTACGAGAAACACTACAATATTATATTGTACAGTTATCCTTCATTAACTCGTGTCCGGAAACTTGTACGTATGCAGTTCGCCGTATCACACTTCACCATGAATTAATGTTGTATCGGAAATATATGGCCGTATATTAAAGACCGTCCAACCTCTTCGGATCGTATAGTACTGACATAAAATTCATGTCTAAATAAAACACGGTTCTTGTCGGTTTACGCTTTACAGGAAGCCAGCAGCAAACAAATTTTGAAAATACCCGGCGAATTTTGCCAAAATCAGATATGAAAATTCAATTAATGTTCATATTGAATTTAATAAAATTGGAGACCGTATAGTATACGGTTATCTTTTTCCGATAAGAAAGCTCACAGCGAACCGTGCCACGGTGAAATGTTTTACGTACAATTTACATGTAACCCCATCAACCGCAGGGGCATATTTCTTTAGAATGCACCATGTTTGGCATAATAGGATTCTATGCAAAATAATAGGTATGGGAAATATAAAAAAAAGTCAATTAATCAATACATAGCTAATGATAACTGCAAATTTGACAAATGATAATTTTCAATACATAGTGAAAAATGAAAAAAAATATCTATAAAATACATAGGTACTACACAACACACCATATTCAAGAAGATAATGGCGCAATCGTCATGTAAAGCAAAAAGCCTACGGAAACCGGTGTTGAGAAGTAGGAAATGATCTGTTCATTTCTTAAAAGTGGTCGCTACAAAAATTGTGTACATTTTAATTTGAGAAACTCCATTTGGACATATCATAAATGCCCATTATGTGTCAACAAGTCTTTTTTCTAAGATTTAAAATCACTGTTTAGAATGTTTCTATACAACTTTACTGGGGTTGAGACTCTCTGCATTTTTAATATTATGCATTTCAGTATCTACTGCAAAGAAATCAAATATACCCAGTTAAGCCTTTTTGCTGCACTAACTCCATAATATAATAACATCCACGGTAGAGTAGTGGTAGAGCATCCACTTCTAAAATTGTGGGTCACGTATTTGAATTCCATATCTGTCAAAATTCCATGATACTTTTACAGCGAGTGTTGACGTGTAAAAACACATGTTCATATAACCTCTATTCCAGGGAGGGCCGTATGCTCCGCTCAAAAGTTAAAACGTTAATGTTAACACATCAATAACTGCATATAAAACTAAAATCAATAATGAGCAACATTCAGTATTGTGGGGTTGACTATTTAGTTGGAAAAGAAAAGCATTCAAAATTCAATACCTTTTGTATTGCTGATATTTTTTATGATATGAAATGTGATTAAAAAACAGTATAAAATAAAAATAGATCTATATAGATATGTCAAGTTAGCAATATCATATTTGTCTTTGTACTTTGAATATTGTTATGTAATATTAATGGTTTATTTGTAGTAAATATTTAGAATCAATTCTTGAAATATTCAGTTTAGATGCCAGATACTAAAAAATAGAGCTGAGACTATTTGTAATCGTTTCTTTTTTAAATTGTAAATTTTTGTCCCATTTCTATTTTTGTTTATTTAAATAATATTTATCTTTCAAGTTTTTCGACTTTAGTTTCAATAGCTCTTGTCCTTTAGCGATAAAAAAAAAGATAAACCGCCTATTGTAAATTCATACGTTATAAATGCATAATAGATTTTTTTAGAATACATTAAATACTTATTAATCTATGGCTTCTGACTAAGTATATTAGGCGGCCTATAGTCAAAATTTTCAAATAAACCATAGACTGCGTTAGTCTGCTTTGTTTTATATCTTCTACAATAAATACATACTTTAACTTATTTATTATTCACTATCTCTTTCGATATATCAATAATTAATTTAGATACCTATTCAATTAAATCTATTCTAGTATTGCCCAGTTTTAAAAATACCAGATTAGAATCAATAGTTATTTTAAAATATCGTGCATGCCATAATAAATGATCTATGTCTGAATGATTGAAATCAACGTGAACGTTTTCTCTTAATGAATTATTAAATTTAATACAATACACTTATTATTAATTTTCCAATATACTACGTGTAATTTTTAATATTGGCAAGTTATGTTAATATTTTAAAAAAATGTGTGAATTATTTATGTTTATTTTATTGGGGCATTTTATATTTTTTTTTGTCTTGTCAGCTCAAATTGAATGTGTTCAAATGTGTAACGAATCTCTAATTTTGTGCATAACTGAACATGCATAAAAAAAATTTTTGTATAAAAAAAATAATGTGTATATTTGTAATATATTTTAATTTTAATTAACGAGTTATTTTGTACTGTACATATTGTTATAATATGTTTTAAAATATTAATTTAAATGAATTATATTCTATTTTGTATACAATTATAATTTTGTGTACATAACTGTAACTGAGACTGTCACCCTGTGGTATACGCCTCAGGAAAAAATGGAGGGTAGCATGGCATATATTGTAAAAAGAATATATTATCATTTATAATATGTTGGTGAAGATTTTTTATTCCATTCTTCATATCGTCATTGAGCCGTTTAAAACCTCTGATGTGAAAAATAACTGCTTTATTTCTACAAAAATAAAGATGGACTTACATTTTTTCTATGTAGGTAGGTCTATCGTCTATCGTCATCATCATATATTTGTAATAGCTCTATGACTACACATCAGAGATATTACTGTCTTATAAGACATCTTACTTTTTTTTTATAGTGTTAACTGTCAATTCATGGTGTAACTGCATTGTATTATTTGATTAAATATTTGTAATTAAATGAAACATGATTTTTTAATACTTATTCCACTTTTTAATTAAATTCTATACCGGTTTCGTCCTCTTCAAGGGGACATTATAAACTGTCAATTGATAATGTCCCCTTGAAGAGGACGAAACCGGTACAGAATTTAATTAAAAAGTGGAGTAAGTAATATAAAATTGTGTTTCATTTAATTAAAAATAGTTAATTAAATAAGACATTACATCGGAGGTTAATTATATTTTAATTTTGGTGGCATATACATGGATCATCGAGGGTTTTACTAAACTATGCCGGCTAATATATACAAACATTAAATATAATAAAAACCATGTTGACAGAATTGTTATATCAGAGGTGTCAAAAACTCAATGACGATATTATATTCCTATAGCCAAAAAAATATGTTAAGGCTTTCATAAAACTATCGGAAATATCAAATAAAATATTTTCATTAGGAGCTACATAATGTATAAAAGGGGCAGCTGATAAGTTTCTAAATTAAAATTGAGTACCTAGAGAGGGTTGTAGATTTTAATAGGAAAATTGTGAGGAGTGAAGAATAGTTATTACTTTAAGGCCGGGAATATACGGGCAACTTCATGTTGCTGCTGCCGGCAGTGGCAACTCGGAGATCCCCAATTTTTCATACAAAACTCATAATGGACGCACACACAGCAACTCACTGCTGCCGACCTTGGCAGCTGCAGTCGACGCGCTGCCCGGAGCCTCCGAGTTGCGGCAGTTAATTTGTCGCTGCGTCAAACATACACTGGGCAGCTCTGACTGCCCGGTATAGCAACTCAGCCCCTCCCACCTCTCTCACCGCCTGGCGCCTAGTCATGCGCACCGTCATTCCAGTCCGAGTTTTTGCCAAATATGGACGACAATAATTTTGACACGGACGCTTTTATAAGTGACATAAAAAAACTATGAGTGCATTTGGAATCTGAAATGTGATTTATTTGTAAAATGTGCCGTAGTTGCATAAATAGAGTATGAAATTCACCATGTCCAGCTCTTTGAGACATGATAGGATGTATCCAAAATCTGCGAGTTTTTCTACGTCTTCCTTTACGTACTAAAAGCACAAGCAACAACACTTTTATAAACAACACAGCTTCTCCTTCAACATTCATTTTGGATACGAGTCAACATTCGTTCGTAAACTCCAGCTCCCGCTGACACATTTGCTGCCAAGCACAGCAACATGAGTTGCCTTGGTCGGCAGCGTCGTAGTCGGCTGTTGAATGAAGTTGCCCGTATATTCCCGGCCTAAATGTTGATAAGTAATAAATCTGTTATTGCTGTTAATTTTTTTGAAGAAGAGTTCGTTTTATTATTTAGGCCAGGGATGGCGAACCTTTTTACGTATGCGTGCCAAAATTTCCCAAATAATATTTTTCAACTGTCCGACGTGCCAAGCAGTTTTTTTATGGCGAAAAAGTTTTCTAAAAAAATAGTCAAGAATTCTATTAAAAAGGTTTAAAAATTACAATTAAGTTATTGATATTCTGTCTATCACCGTATTTCTAGCCGAAGCCATATCTTTTATTGTTTGAATATTTTTTTCCTTGTTTTCAAATTACTCAACGAGATCGTGGAAGCATTTAAACCACTCTTCTTTCATATTATATTCTCCATCACTGAGTGGTTTTCCATTTTTAGAGATTATGTTTGACGTAAAATAAAAAGCAGTTATTACCTATATTTGAATGACTGCCGATAATTAATTTCATAAGGTTTGTTGATTGTATATTTTAATGTTGAATTCCCAATCCTAAGGACCGACCTATGCAATCGTATATTTACATTAAACGTAATGATTATTCTTGAAAATGATTTGCCTGCAATTTTGTATACAATGCGATTTGTCATTATTTATGCACGAATTTCGTCGTTTCCGTTTGCGCATCGATTGGTACCTAAACATAATATGAAAAACCGAAGAAAATACGCATGGCTATGTCATCATTATTTTTTAATATTATACTTAGGTATATAAGTAATTATTTAAGTACTTATTGCCATAAGTTCGCCATCCCTGATTTAGGCCATAAAACCAAGGAACACAACACAGGCTAACTTTCCGCAAAATTAAATGGGTGTTATGTTTACATGACAATCTATAATCCATATTATGAGACAGCTGACGTAAGTATTGAAAATAACATATTTTTTAATTTTAAGCTTATCCCATATTTTTCCACAACCGAGATTTGCCCCCAGTTAAACCATACTCGGTAGGGTAAGCTCGTAGTTTAGTACAATAAGCGCTGGCCTTTCATCCTGGTGCTCCGGTCAATGCCCGGTGAGGTCATAATATGTTTATGTGTTTTTCTCAAAGTCTGGTGTCTGTGATTTTTTTCACTTCTATTACTAACTACACTACTGTCATTGGGCCTCATGGCCTGATGTATTGTTAAAAAAATATATAATACATATTATCAGTTAGTAAATACCTGTACTAATTGTAATATGTAATATTCCATAAATCAATATAAGCATATGCTGACTGTATTGCTGTCATTGGCCAGTTCCCAGAAGCTCTCGAACGGGCATTTATTTTGCGTAAAGTCAGCTGCTCCAAATATAGGACTCCGGATAAATGAAAGTAAAACAAAATACACGCCAGGTCTTCACAGTGCAACAGATGATAATAACACCTTTACCATTGGTGGCGATGCTTTTGAAACTGTGTATTGATTTGTTTATATAGGGTCCCTTGTCACAAACACTAATAATACGAGTGACGAAATAAAACACTGGATGACCCTCTCCAACAGGTGCTATTTTGGTCTCCAAAAGTAAAACCCTGCTTCAAAATCTAGTGTATTTGGGGTATAGCCTATCAGAAATCTATTTATTTATTTAGGCTCCATCTCTATAGAAGAAGAATTTTTTCAACATCTTTGGTAGGTACCCACAATTATAGGATGGTTGTCTTTCGCTAACAGAAGCTATTAGAAGCAAAGGTAAAGTAGTCCCAATTTTATGATTTTTTCGAGTAAATCACGAATCACGTTTTGTGCATTTACGATGATGTTGATGCTAGTAGTGGTGACGTTTGTATAACGATTTAGAGGTATGCTAAAAATCATGGTTTGAGTCGCGCCGTCTGATTGGTCGGCTATGTAGAGCGGATTTTTTCGACCATGTCCGATCCTAATCATAGATCATATATTATGGGAATTATGAGAAATGGATGTTGGTCACTTGCTCAACCTATTAGGTCCATACTCTGACTCATACATTAATTGAAAAACAATATTGTGTACATGCCAGACCCAGGATTCGAACCTGGGATCCACGACGCTATAGGCCAACGCTTAAGCCGTGCGGCCATTGTGGACGTATGTAGAGCTGATTTAGTAGCCTGTTATTTATCGAAAGCGGATTTGGTGACTCAAGTCAATATTCATTTTGATTTTTTGACGTAACAGGACAGAATTTAAAACTCGCACCTCGATAGGTTGGTAGACCTATCGATATAACACATGCTTATATTCGAAACTAATTTTATTGAAAAATCTCCCTTAGCGGGTTTGGTGCCTAAGCGACTCATTGGACTTCTTGGGTTTGGACGATAATATGCAGTACTGTATTATTTTACCTTCATCTATCTGGAATAATATCATTACCATGATTGGACAATAAAATATTGTACAAAAGTAATAGCTACCTACTAAATATATACTTTCATTTCAAAAAACGTCTTCTGCATCGGATTAATATCTACTACGTATTATGCGTAAATTAATTAAAAAAACCAGCAATAAAAATAAATTTCTGTTGAAAAACTGAAAGAATAATAATTATGATAAAACCTAAACAATATTAATATACAGTATCCTCAAAAATCACTCTTCTTTTATAAAATCTGTTCAACTCAGAGAGATTGGACAATATACAGTCGAACTTGGTTATTTTGAGGAAGATGGGACCAACTGAATTTGCTCGTTATATCAGAGAATAGGTATTTTAAAATGAGCGGTCACATAACACAAAAATTCGTAATTCAAACAAAAATACACAATTAGAATTTTTCCCCGAAACAAGCATGGCATTCATGAACTACTGAACGCTGGTAGGTACCCACGGACTTCACAAACCTTGGATTTTTCAACCATATGCGTGGATACGTTTTCATTATTGTCGGCGAAAATACAAATTAGGCAGGTACTTAAATACTTAACTAGTGTCATAAACGTAATCCAATCCTGTCCGGTCGGATCTTATTACTTAGGGTCGAAATATTTTTAAACGATCGACACATTAACAGTTTTAAGAAAGTTTTTGATCATATTTTAGCTTGGTATATCCGATAAGTAGCTTGTTATAAATGTATGGAGAACATAAACCAAAATGACGTCAACGAATGTTTCCTCGTTACATCCGAGATCTCGCTATATCCATGATCGTAATAACCGAACTCGACTGTACATAGGTAGTATCTACATCGAAACAGATTTTCTTCAACATCTTTGGTGAAACTTCTTTTTTTTCATTAAAAGGGTTTTCAAAATTTGAAACATTAATTTATTAAAAAAAGAGTATTGTTGTACGATGCACAAAATATTTATTCTACCTACACACAAATAGTATATAATATGAAATTTCTGTGAAAAAATCTTGTCTATATTGGTAGATGAATTTTATTTACTCGTGCTATTATTAAACCAAATCAATCGCAGTCAGTAATCCTTTGTACGTGGTACGGTATTGATTTAAACAAAGTAATATTACTTATCGTGAAAGTTTTTTTATATATTTTAAATTTACCTCCATGTCAAAAGTATCACGTGATCGAAGAAATGTGATCGTGTTTATGGTTTTGCCAACTTTCCTCTTCCTGATATTTGCGTGTCTATGGTCACTTCACTTTTCTTCACGAGAAGAAATATGGCAGGTGCGAGTGAATTAAAAAAGTTGCAGTACAAAATACACAAATGTTCTGGCTATCTATCTAATTATACGCCAGAGTAAGTTTTATTAAATAATCTTATTATCCATTCGAGTTGTCGTCTCCTTGAAACGGACTGTCACTTTGGCTATCAGCCCAAAGGCGCTTATTTTAGTTGGAACCTAACCTACATGTTTATGTGTTGATTATATGGTTTTCTTGCGTATTTAGTGTATTTTGCCGTATTATTTAGGTTATTTAAATTCTGTTAAATTTAATATATAATGCGATATTTCTTTTACGGTTTGCAGCGCTTAAGATTAACGAAGTTATCGAATTTAATCAACTATAATATCTACGTTTGTATTATCACGTAGTTTTCGAGTCTAGTTTGAACGCCCATACCGCCTTTTCAAGTGATTTACACGGATTGTCATCACTTAAAAATCCGTAATTCTTTAAAATGAATTGAAATAAACCACATTCGCATTAACCCTACACGTTGTTTCATATTATAACTTTCTTATACTTTTTTTGGCATACCTACTAACAATGACATTTTAACAAAATTGAATTTTTTTATTCGTCCTTTGAGCTATTATTTTACATAAGAGACGAAAACTGAAAACGGTGTTATGTTTTGTTATTTTTTCAAATAACAATGAATCCTAACTGCTAGTATGTGGAAAATCTACATACTACTAACTTACTAATGTTATTATAAATTATATCATAACCCTCATCCAATGAAATAATCAGCAAACTACATGTGGTATCAGTGGTGAGTTGCTATTTGTGTCTATAATAAACGAATTATTAGAATGTAGTAAATGCAAGACCGTTTGTAGAATTTTTCAGTTTACGGATTACCGAGCGCCTACTGTACGTACAATTTACATGTAACCGTCAAGAATACGTCTGTCCTTCGTTCTGACAACTGCTTTCGGTTTATGCACTGACGCTCATTCAATATTGGTGTATTTAAAGGTTGCAACACACACTATTTGCACGTCTATAATGTGTGTTTCATTTTCATAGGACACTTACATTCAAAACACTGCTTCGAAATGTAGTGTATTGGGGTATATAGACTATCTGAATTCTATGTATTAATCTGTTCTGTGAAAGATACCATGGTTTATCATATAACTAGGTACCCAAATGCCAGCCTGGTTATAGAATGAAATGAAAAATATCTGCCACATTGTTTAGATCCTTGGTTACTCAAGTAATGATATAGTACACAGTATTCAATATTGTCAATACAATTACTTGTAAATGATGGCCTGAAATTTATATTTTTAACAAACTTAGGTCAAACCAATTCATGCAATATAAAACATCTATCTAATGTTCCCATCAATAAAATCTGTCCCGCATCAGTGGCGCACCCAGGGGGGTGGGCAAGGGGCCCTGGCACCCCCCAAAAATGAAAATTATCAGAATGATTTTAAACATTAAAATTGAAAGCCAATAAACTATGCCTTTGGGCTTAGACAAATAAAGACACGGCAAAAAAATGATTTTTAATAATTCTCCAGTATCCTTTTTAGAAAAATTTCTTAGATTTTAATTTCTAACACAAAAATTTCGAAACACTAATGTCAGGTTTTTTTAGAAACACAATCCCTAATGGAACTGTCAAAAAATTCTCGGTGTCCACCCGAATTCCGGAGTGGTGTAGGTCATGGTTGTGGAGGGCTGACAGAGCTCTAGCCTGGGGGCCCGGGCTGTGGGGGGCCCGGCCAGATTGACCAGATAAGTGAGATAAACACACATCATAAATTAGCTTTAATAGTAAAAAAAAGTCACCTGCGGCGCTATTATACTTCATGGCCATGAACATTTTCAATTACTTATATAATTGTGCAATATTTTTTTTGATTATTATCTGTCGATACTCGACAGCTCCATTATTAAAGTAGATGTATTAAAAATCGCCAATAATTCACTGTATAAGTACCCTTAATTTGAACTGAAACACAATTTGAAGAACGTTAATGTAGTGTTTCACACTGCCTTTAATCTTAGCGGTAGGTAGGGAGCCCGCTAAATATCGCAGCCTGAGGGCCCGTTTCAGGATGTGGGGACCATGGTGTAGGTGCACCAAATGCAATAGACAAAAGACCGATAAACGAGAAATTAGGCTGTAAAGAAGAAAAAGATCCTATGGGACTAATTTACATTCTCCTCCTTGGGCCCCCCCTAATATTAAATCCTGGGTGCGCCACTGTCCCGCATCACACCCGATTATAATTGGGCATAACACAAGATATAAGATTCGAGACATTTTTGTTGCTTATGCCTAGGAATGTCTCAGGAGCAGTTGCCCAAGACTGATATGCTCAACAACTGGTTGGACTAACTTTTGCCCATTCCATACACGTTTCAGGATATTCTCAAAGAATGGTTTGTTCTTCTTCTTCCACGGCGCTACGTCCCGGGGTGGGATTTGGCCCCCTCCACAACCGCTCTCCACTCACTCCGGTCTCTCGCCACACTTCTCCAGTTACCGGGTCTTCCTATATGAAGCCAGTCCACTTCTACGGCATCAGCCTAACTCCTTAGATGGCCTCTGGGTCTCTTCCGTCGGGCTAGCCACTTCGTCATGATCCTTGGCGCTCTAACTTCAGGCATTCTCTCCACAAGTCCCGCCCATCATAGTCTTTGGGACTTACAGTATCTTATGATTGTTTGCTGTTCAATCAGCTCTTCCAACTCATGGTTCATTTTTACTCTGTAGTTCCCATTTTCCAACGCGGGTCCAAAGATTTTTCAGAGTATTTTGCGCTCGAAGACAGCTAATTTATTTTCCTCATTTTGAGTTAAGCACCAAGTCTCACAGCCATAAGTGACCACTGGCCTTATAATTGTTTTATAAATTAGAAGTTTACTTCTTCGGCCTAGAATTTTCAACCCCACCAGTCGCTTGCAGGCATGCCAGCATTTATTCCCGGAGATAAGGCGGATTTTTATCTCCTCTGCTGTCTTATTTTGGGTATTTAGGCTGGATCCGAGATACGTGAGCTTGTCCACCCCTCCATATGCATGCTGTCCTATGTCTATATTCTGCAGCGGTACCTGATCGCGTGTGCTGACCATATACTTAGTTTTTGACTGGTTTATTTGCACCCCAGCGTTTTCTGCTTTTATTTTCATAGTGCCACCATGGTCGATCATCCTCTGTTTGGATCTGCTTGTAATTACTATGTCGTCAGCATAAGCGCACATCTGTGTTGTGCTATTATCATAATGTGGTTTGTTACATGGACATATTGGACAGGGATAAGTCCAAGCTTATAGAGCCTGTTAGTGAAACCACCACACAGTCCAGTCATAAATTGACTGGTATAAGATCCAAAGTCAGAGCGGTTATCTCTCTTTACCATTAAATACTAGGAATGAACAAATATATGTGCCTGCCCTTGGTGGAGGCATCAAATTTTTTCTGCCAGCTTTTCAACGCCGCATTCAACGTCATTAGACATATACAGTCGAACTCGGTTATTACGATCACGGACATAGCGAGATCTCGGATGTAATGAGGAAACATTCATTGACATTTTAGTTTATGATTTTCTCCATACATTTATTCACTTTTATAATGAGCTACTTATCGGATATACCGAGCAAAAATATCGTCAAAATTTTTCTTAAAACTACTATTAATGTGTTGATCATTTAAAAACATTTTCGACCCTAAGCAATATAATCCGACCGTAGACCGATGCCGCCGGGATCGGATTACGTTTATGGCACTAGTTAAGTGTTTAAGTATCTAATTGGTGTTTTCGCCAACAACATTGAAAAAGTATCCACGCATATGGTTGAAATTTCATGTAAAAAAATCCAAGCTGAAGTCAGTAGGTACTGAGATACCCGGGGTTCCAGCGGCTAGCTCAGGAAGTCCATCGAACCCCGGATTCACAAAAAAAAAATATAAACGGTTAGTGTGGAAATAAAACTCGGTCTTTCGTGTTCGTGACGTGGTCTTATATTTTCTTATGATTTTTAGTTTCACAAATTTATATCTGGGTTTTTACGATTATAGTCGCAGGTCCTATCCTATTGGAAAAGGGACGCTTACTCTCTTTTTTTCTCTTTTTAAATTCCTCAGACCCACGCCAACTAGTAAAAGGGACTAGTGATTGGCCAAATCTGATCGCATGATCTTTGATTCGGCGAATCACGAGTCTGACCCTGGCGCCGGCGCGCGAGGATTTCACGCACAATGCGCGGCAAAATTTATTATATTTGAATACTTATATTTAGTCTTAAAATTATCTCTTTCATCCATCATCATTTATACTTTTTAAATCAAATTAAATTTATCTTAATTACACCTCCGCCCAGTATATGATTTTCACACACCGGACGAAGGCCTTTACTTATTAATAAAAAAAAATACTTACGTGGTTGAGCAAGGAATCAGATTAGATGTTTTACGAAGCCGTTTCTAGAGGTCAGGGTTACGTTTCGACTTATAGCTACTAAATGATTATTTTACACCGGGAGAAGCCCGCCTGTAACAGGGGTGTATCAGTACCTACCAGCGTTCAATTCAATAAACAACTTCTTTTGTAGTTTATGAATGCCATGCTTGTTTCAGGGAAAAATTCTAATTGTGTATTTTTGTTTGAATTGCGAATTTTTGTGTTATGTGACCGCTCATTTAAAAATACCTATTCTCTGATATAACGAGTAATGCTTATAACGAGCAAATTTAGTCGGTCCCATCTTCCCAATGACATTAATATGGATGAAGCATCTGGAAAAAAAAATGACACTCACTTTTCTGTCGGGTCTGCTGAATGGCATAATCTGTTCTAACGCCATTACAATAAAGGTGATATTGCTATAAATTCCCGATGCTTTTTTTCGGGTCTGCCGAATGGTTCGGTTCGAACGGGTTCGCTCAAATGAACATTGACACTAGAAACACTGGTCTAATGCCATTACAATAAAGGTGATATTGCTATAAATTCCCGATGCGTGATATCGCATAATGGAATTTGTCACATGACGTCTACCTATACATGTGAGAATGTCGCGCGAATTTACTTGCTAGCTACTGTACCGAGTGCGTTGTCCATTAATAATGTCATAGCGTTTTCCTCATAATAACCAAGTTCGACTGTAGTCTGTTTCCTCGTGAACAGTTTCACTGTCAAGGTGGGCAATGTATGACAATTCCAGTCAATGACATAAGCAATTGGAGCAATGTCTGATGGTGGTAGGTGGATTTTAATTTGTGGTGTTTTTCACCTTAAAAACAAACAAAACCCTTACAACCTATTGTAACTCAGAAATAAGTAGGTTGTGTTAAGATTGTTTTTAAGTTTAGAAACTAATAGCGCCTGTACACGTGCATGGTTTTACTTGCACCAATGGTGTGTATTTTAAACTATCGCGATAATAACTGTTTACAATATGTAAAAGTGCTGTCTGTCTTGCCAATCTCATTCTTCAAGAGTAAGCGAGTCGCGAGTCATTTTATAGTAGGTACTTTTGAAGACTAAGTATACTTACTACCAGTATTAAAAAATACATAGTATCGAAACTTGTTCCATATTCGTTCATATTGTTCCTTATTTGAAATATCGGCTATAATAGAATCGTTAAAAATACATCCGCTTTTCGAAAAGTCCCATTTTCGAGACAGGTACAGCTGGAACTATGGCACTAGTCACTCCTGTATCAGTAGAAAATACTGAAGCATTAAAAGCATTGGTTTCATTTATCTGTAAAGCATTTTCATTTACAGGTGGATCTATATTTTGCCTGGCAAATTCAATATAAATAGTTGGGTGCTTGCGCTGTAAAAGTTTCTTCAAATTTGACATTGACTTGTATGAATTTTTTATTTTACAAACATTACAGATGGCATAATTTGTAACTATTTCTTTGTAACGATTCCACATGAAACTTAACCTTTTAGTAGCCATTTTTACACAAATTGTTTATTAAGTATAATATAATTATTATCCATTTATACAATCACGCATACAATTTGAATTCAGTTTATGTTTATAAGTTCCAATTATAACACTAAAAAATCGAGAAACTCAATGTGACAAAACCAAATAAACGCGTAGTCAGTTAGCGTTATCAGAACTCGAATACTAGTACATTATCCTGGACTTGCGACTGACGTCAACTCGATGTAAATGTCATACTCAACTGAAACTAAAACTAATTCCGTAGTATTACTAAACATACGCGAGTCGCGACGTCCGAGGTGATGTTTTCATACGTAGCAAGACTACGAACTAGCTAGCGGACGGCGAGATCTCATACCATGCGTCGAACTCCGGGACTCGATAAAGTCTCATACTCAACTAAAACTAAAACTCTTAAAACTAAAACTAAGGCGAACTCAAATAGTATTACTATAAAACGAACATGTGACCATTTCTGTCCTTCACTATACCAACTTTACAACAGAGGAGAAAGGGAGAACAATGACAGTTGAGTATAATATCACGGCTAGACATACGTGTATCATGATATCTCGCTTGCGCACATTTAATATCAATAGCGTTGAAAGTCAACTAGCATCACGGAATGGCGAGTCACGGCGATGATATCATCGAATGAGTTCGAATTCGAACATCTAATACGTTTCAAGTTTCTTGAAACAAGTTTATTGGGCCACAAATACTTAGTATGGGTAGTTTCATCTGAAACTTAAGTACACAAACTGGTGACAGTATTTCCAACTCACCTCTAGTAGGTACTATCTGACAGTCATGAAAATCGGTTAACCTCAAAATGAGTGCGCAGTGTAGTTCGTTTCTTTTCCGGCAGGTTCGCTACTATTGTTCTACTGTGCAAGCGCAGATATCTAACAAATCCCAACTGTCGCGTGAAAATTCAGAAGCTTCCGAATTTTTTTGATTCATGCATGCAATCCTACAAGTTGCAGGATAATACTATACACAATATGCATTTTATTATTATGGTCGCGATAATACGCACTGTCAGCAGTAAATCCATGCATGTGTAAACGGGGTATAATGGATGTCACTATTGTTGCATTATTTGCTTCTGTATTTATTAATTGAGTCAGCATTTGCTTGGTAGAATTCCATTTTATAAAATGGTAATATAAATTATGTCTAATTCTGTAGGTTGTTTTTTAAGGCAATAGCTGTTTCGGTTGTAACACCATTATCAAGACTATCTCGAGTACTATAGTGATCTTGATAATGGTGTTACAATCGAAATTTAAAGAATAATTTGTAGAATTTAAGCACATTAAACTTTATTTATTTTCATTGAACTAAGACTCCAATTTCCAGGTGGTATTGAGTAGTTAGTTTTTAAAAATCAATTAAACCCTAAGCGTCGGACTATAGCATCGTGGGTCCCAGGTTCGAATCCTGTGTTTGGCAAGTACACATTGTTTTTCAATTTGTGTATGAGTCAGAGTATGGACCTAATAGGTTGAGCAAGTGGCTGACATCCATTTCTCGTAACAACAAAATCTGTTAATACCAACCTCCATTCTCTAGAGGCCCATACGATCTTATATCATGGTCGGAATCATATTTATTATTCCAACCTCCGCCCTGTGGACACCCATATTATGATATAATATGATCTTAGGATCGGACATGGTTAAAACAATAAATATTGGTAATGAAATACAATTTATAATTGTATTAAGCGTCGATGACATTGAGCTACTTTACAAGCTGCTAGTCGGCGAGTTTAAAAGCGGGCTAGCCAGCTAGTGTGATTGTGATGCTGACACACAAAACTTTCCACTCGCTCAGAAGCCAACAAGCTAGCGAGTTGATACCGTCATTTTTGGTACTATTTGACAGGACGTATTGAGTAGTTTGTTTTTTTACTGGCAGGTTTGCCAGTATCGCTATACTGCACAGACGCAGGTCGTAGCGAGTAAAGTAGCCCGGCTTTCAACTTTTCTCGGTAGATTGTTTACAATCTGCTTGTTAGCTAGTTCGATGATGACACTGGGCGAGTTTACAAGCAGATTGTAAATTCACCGGCTTGTAGCTTGTAAAGTAGCTCAATGTCATCGACGCTTTAACTGCATAAATATGTTTATTTTGATGTCTACATATTTTAAAAATGTCAATTTCATGCTGTTTTTTAATTTTTTTTTTACGATATGAATACTGTTAATGGAATGAACAAAATTGTTTTCCCTGTCACAATATCACGTTCTCCGAACGAGTAACTAATGATAAGAAGTTTAAAAGTATGCGCAATTTATTTGATAATTTAGTGAAACAAATTTACTGTTGTATGCCTATACAACAATATATTTACTGATAATACTGCCTGCTAACAAATGAAAATAATTTTGTATGCAGAGGGAAAATACTGAGTCGTCTTTATCTATATTTAATTCAGAAATATCTTGGTGGATAACCCGACGGAGCAATCGTCAAGATGGTCAACAATCACAAACACACCCCCACAGTTCCTGACGCTCAAACTAGAAAAACCCGCCATCGTTAAAACAATTACGTTTGGAAAATACAACAAGGCGCATGTCTGCAACCTGAAAAAATTCTCTGTCGTGGGAGGGATGCAAGATGACAACTTTACAGAATTGCTAAATGGGTCAGTATGTAAACAAAAGATACTAATTAGTCTTAACTTCATTTATGTTAATTCATGGAATCATATCAGTGATACGTGCACGATTTACAGCCGACAGGGTAGCAGGCTTATTCTAACATAAAACTTAATATCAAAGCAGAGCTAATTGTGATAAATATATCACATGTATCACTTTACGTATTCTGGCGGTTAGTAAAAAAGTTAACCATTTCAACTGTGAAAAGGTGATATCACTTAACAGCCCTTCCCATGACCGTGCTAATTTTGAGAATGAGACAGTATATCAATTTCACATATTGAGAATTGAGATGCAAGACGGACTGTTTTGCTGCAATCACAATGACATGACTAATTAAATTGTAGGGTATGTTGATGCTTGACGTGTAAATATAAAATTCTTGTGTTTGGCTCATTGCTAACTAGATGGCCCTCGTTCGGCTTTATCCCCTTGTGTTCGGTCTTATCCGCTTGGGTTCGGCATTACGAACATACCTGAATTTAACCGATATGTCTACCAACCTCAATTTTTGACGTATTATGAATTAAAGATAGCGGCCGATAACTGTTTTGTTTATAGAATGCCTTCCGTGCTAATTTTGACCAATGGGAATAATGGAAACATGCTAAAGTGATAACTGTTACGAATAGCCCTGCGGTCTAGTTATTTGAAAATGGACATAATTTATAGATTCGAAAAGTAAATGAATAAAAGTAAAAAAAAAAAAAAAATTCTCGGCCAAGGGATAAGCGGGTGGGTGAGTTTGACTTCGTCACCCCTGTGCAAATAATGTTAATTGTTCAGTTGGCAAAATTAATATTGGTGTAGTGTTTTGTGACAACAGATCCTAATGGTGTAAAGAAATTTCCACGACTTGATGGTCCAATGTTATATTTTAGCTGTTTTAAAAAAAAATGCCTTGTTATATTGTCAACTCTATAATTTTTCCGATACTTTTAGGGGGCTCGAAAACAACAACCTCCAGGAGACGTTCCCTCTCCGGCACTCGACACGCGAGGGCCGTCCATTCCCCGTGCAGTACATCAGCATTCTACCGCAGCAGGCATGGGGCCCTTCCTTCAACTACTGCGTGTGGTATCTCGAGGTGCACGGCGTCAATCATGCCGCCACAGTCAGGGGGGCCCTCTACCGACATAACCTGGTAAATAAAAACATTTCCTAATCGCCATTTATTTTTGGACAAAATCTGCCCTATTATAGGCAGGCTTACAATTATATCATGTATTTCTTAGCCATGATCGGCAGCCCCTCCGCTCTTTCACATTCAAATCTATCCCTCTGACTTCTGGGTCTGTTAATACGCAATCAAACAAACAAATTCCTAATTTATTATTATGTGTGCTTTGTGCTTTGTCAGCGAGCTGAAGAAGAGACCATCAGAGTGTGCCTGAAGCACCTCAGACAGCAGCGCTACACAGAAGCCTTTTGTGCTCTGCAGCGAGAGACGGGAGTCCGACTGGAGGCTCCGCAGCTCTCCAACTTGTACCGCTTGTTGGTCGAGGAAGGAAACTTCACGGGAGCTGAGGAGATGCTCGCCCAGGCTAAGAAAGGTAAAAGTGGAACAACTCAACCTTAAAATTGCTCAAATTACTATTTCTTCTACTGCGCACGAATTACATGGGGTAAATTTAATTATTGTTACTGTTATTATTGTAGACTGCCCTTACATCAGTGATTCCTAACGTGGGGCAATTTGAATGTTTTGGGGGGCAAAAAGGTCATCTTGAAAATAATTTGAAGACGAACACAGTGCAAGGATCGCACTATTTTCTTCCGAGTTGTGCATGACGTATACATATTTACTTACGAAAGTTATATGTGGCATAGGTTTGCCACCACTGCTCTAGTATTTCTTATATGTATCAATTTATTATTGCATTCATTATATTATTTTATATATATAATAATAAGTGCATTTATTGTTTGCGGTAACATAATATAAGTTTGTAATATAATGACATTTAACATTTTCTTCATTATTTTCCATTGATATTTATCGATGAACATCCCATCTTGAACTCTTGAGATGGCGCTATATTCAAATATAACAAACTTTAGTAATTCTTTTGTCAATTTCCAGACGGTATGTTCAACTTGTACGTGTCCCAGCAGCCCTATACAGCTGCGTGGAGCAACGTGACGCCGTGCTCTCCCGACCTGGCCGACCGCCTTGCCGACTGTGAAGACTCTATTTCCCCCGCCCACTCTCCCCCGCCACTCGTCAGGGACCGCACCCCCACACCTGACGCCTCCCACCCGCTCCCCCTGAGGCCCGGCAGACGAGGTGGACACCAGATGTGCATGGACTCTGATAACGACACTCTTTACTTGTTCGGAGGGTGGGATGGAGAGAATGACCTGAGTGACCTGTGGTCATACGATGTGTCTACTGATAAGTGGAAACTGATGTGTAGGTTAGTTTTCCAAATTCAAATTGAATTACAGTCGCACTCGGTTATTATGATCACAGATATAGCGAGATCTCGGATGTAACAAGGAAACATTTGTTGACATTTTAGTTTATGATTTTCTCCATACTGTTATAACGAGCATACCGAGCTAAAATATCGTCAAAAATTTTCTTAATCTTATTTTGTGTTGATCGTATAAGCGTCAATTACATTGAGCTACTTTACGAGCTGTTTGTTGGCGAATTTAATAGCGGGCGATTCAGCTACTGCAATTATGATGATGACACACAAAACTTTCCATTCGCTGAGAAGCCACAAGCCAGTGACTATTTTGACAGAACGTAGTTCGTTTTTTTACCGGGAGGTTGCTACTGCGCTCTACTGTGCAGACGCAGTAGGCCCACATGCCGGCGTGTTGCGTGTAAAGTTGACTGGCTTTCAACTTTTCTCGGTAGAGTGTTTACAATTTGCTTGTTAGCTTGTTCGATGATTACACTGGGCGACTTTACAAGCAGATTGTAAATTCGCCAACAAACAGCTCAATGTAATTGACGCTTTAAAAACATTTCGACCCTAAGCAATAAAATCTGACCGCACAGGTTGCCGCCGGGATCGCATTTTGTTTATGACACTACTTAAGTGTCTAATAACCTACCTAATTGGTGTTTTCGCCGACAATATTGAAAAAGTATACACGCATATGGTTGAAATTGCATCTAAAAAATCCAAGGTTTGTGAAGTCACTAGGTACCTACCAGCGTCACAATAAACAACTTCTTTTGTAGTTTATGAATGCCATGCTTGTTTCGGGGTAAAATTCTAAATGTGTATTTTTGTTTGAATTGTGACTTTTTGTATTATTTGACCGCTCATTTAAAAATACCTATTCTCTGATATGACGAGTAACGCTTATAACGAGCAAATTCAGTGTATTAATTAATGTTACTTTGTTTTTTATAGAAATAGTGAACTGGTGGGCGGCCCTAGTCCCCGATCCTGCCACAAAATGGTGTTGGACTCGAACAGAAGACAGATTTTTACCCTCGGAAGATACCTTGATATCAAACACCGCTCACCTGATAATATGAAGGTACTTGGTTCATAATTTGACGATTAAACCATTTTATTTTGAACATACATTATTCTGAAAATAATGAGAAAATATAGCCAATAAAAAAAATCTTTTTCGAAAAAAGTAAGACATCCGGCAGGAATTGAACCTACGTCTCTTGGGTTTCGCGCCCTGTGCATTACCACTATGCTACGACTGCCATGCTTAAATGCGTCAAACTTTAACTATTGTCCTTATTAATACCTGCTCATAAGCGCTCTCTAAATTGAGTTACGGTAGGCATTTACGGTAGGTATTACTACTAGCTTATCTTACTTACTTATCTTACTAGCTGAAGTACCCGGCTTCGCACAGGGTCGCTTCGTGGTTATATTAATCTTAGATATTTAAAAAATAATAAGAGGTAATTATTTTTTTAATAATAAAATATCTGTGTAATACAATATGGCAATTTGAAAATAATTCTAATAGGAGTAAAGGTCAAACAAAAGACACTAAATTAAAATCGAATCGAAAATATGCAAACGTTATTAGTGTTATTAATATGTAGTAAAAAAAAAATCAAAATTGGATGGAACAAACAAACAACAAACTTTGTATTTTATATAATACTAATTTAGAAACCTTCGCGGGTGTGTGCGCACAACGACTGACAAAAGTTTCATCGCAATCGGATGAATGGTATAGGAACGCATACGAATAGAAGAAGAATATGATTTTCTAATTCAGAAATCTTCGTGGGCATGCGCACGACAACTTATCAAAGTTTCATTGCAATCGGATGAATGGTATAGGAACGCATACGAATAGAAGAAGAAAAAGATGGTTGTACTAATTCAGAAACCTTCGCGGGCGTGCGCACAACAACTGGTCAAAATTTCATGCAATCGGATTAATGGTATAGGGTCCATACGAATAAAAGAAGATATAATGAAGAAGAAGAAGACGAAGATGGTTGTACTAATTCAGAAACCTTTGCGGGTGTTACCACAATAACTGACGAAGGATTCATCGCAATCGGATGAATGGTATAGGAACCATACGAATAAAAGAAGATATAATGAGGAAGAAGAAAAAGAAGATGGTTTTTCTAATTCAGAAACCTTTGCAGGTGTGCGTACAACAACTGACGAAAGTTTTGTGGTAATCGGATGAATGGTATAGGAACCATACGAATAAAAGAAAATAAAATGAAGAGGAAGATGATGATTTTTCTAATTCAGCAACCTTCGCAGGTGTGCATACAACCACTTACCAAAATTTCATCGCAATCGGATGAATGGTATAGGAACGCATACAGGACAGACAGGCAGACATTCATTTTTATATATAAGATTATACTCTTCGCGAAAGTGCAAGCAATAAGTTGACAAAGTTTTATCGCAATCTGATGAACGGTATGGCAGCGCATAAAATACGAACAAACAAACAAATATTGATTTTTATATATTAGATGTAGGGAAGGACGGCGTAGGCATATCAGACATGAAGATCTTGTCAAGTTGGAGAATTGCTGCGACTGGCACAGGAGAGGAAAATTCATTGCAATTGTTTGCCTCGCTCGGTAGAAAATGGCACTTACAGTTAATGTAGGATTTAACAGTATTTCAGATGTCAGTACTGTACCTGCTGACCAAATAGGTTACATGTAAATTGTACGTAAAACATTCACTGTGGCACAGTTTGCCGTGAGCTGTCTATCGGAAAGAGATGATCGTATACTCTATGGTATAAAATTTTATTAGATTCAATATGAATATTAATTCAATTTTCATTGCTGATTTTGGCAAAATTCAAGAATGAAAACCTAAGCTAACCTGACAAGTAATTCGGTATATCGGTTATTTTCAAAATTTGTTTTCTGCTGGCTTCCTGTAAAATGTGAACCGACAAGAACCGTGTTTTATTTAGGCATAAATTTTATGTCCCATACGATCCAAAGAGGTTGGGCAGTCTTTAATATACAGCCATATCCTCTCTGTTCTGGCAGAACACTAACTGGGGAATACTAGTTTTGAGTAATTTGACTTTGAAGTTGTTAAAATGTTTGAAATGGTCTATCATGTGAGTTTATTAAGTAATTGTAAAAAGGATGACTTTAAAATAAAGACTGTTTATTTATTAAAAAGGTTTCCAGACGGTAAAGTTTGTGTGTGTCAGGGTATGGACCTAATAGGTTGAGCAAGTGGCTGACATCCATTTCTCGTAAAAAACAAAATCTGTCAATACAAACCTCCACTCTGTGGAGGCCCATATGATCCTATCAGGATCGGACATGGTCGAAAAAAGAAAAAAAAAAGTTTGAAATAAGGAACATTTTGGTATAACTAATTCAATATGTCATTTTTTCGAATTAGTGTCTTCTGCCAGAACAGTGACGATATATTTCCGATATAACATTTCACGGTGAAGTGTGCTACGGCGAACGGCATACATACAAGTTTCCGAACACGGACCAAATACAAGTGATGTGCATGTAACATGTAGTATGTGTCCAAGCTAGGTCTAACGTCTCGCGTTAATAATTAATGTGTGTATCTTTCCAGAGTGATCTGTACGTATTTGACATAGCGTCAAACCGCTGGTGGCAAGTGTGTGAGGACACGGGGGCCCGAGGAGGTCCTCGCCTCATGTTCGACCACCAGATGTGCGTTGACTCCGACCGGCACATCATTTATGTCTTCGGGGGAAAGGTTCTCCCTCCTTCAGTGTGAGTGCAACACTATTTAGAATTCAATTATTAATTATTCAATCCTCGGCAACTCTTTCTAATCGTAAAATATTGTAATTCAGTAATTTAGACTGCTAGTATGGAAATTGGATAAAATCTGAAACTGGTCCAACTTACTAAACTCTCCCCTACGTAGATGTATATAATAAAATTGAAATTCTTTTCAGAATTGCTAGTCAAATACAGTAAAACTTTGTTAACACATTTTGAGCGGGAAGGGTATTTCTACCCGCGCGCCGTACTGGTGTTCGACGGCGGGACGGGTAGAAATACCTTTTACGCCGGCTCCACTTGAAGTGCGGGAAAGGTATTTATACCCGATTATTGCATACGAATATTTTATGTCAACGGCTTGAAAATGTTTCAAACTACACACCCATCTACAAAAAAAAATAATTTACCGTCGATTCGTTTACTTACACACACACTCTTGCGCAGCCCATATGAGAGATTGTGCGTGCATAAGGAAATTTGTTTAGAGTCAATAAATCAGCGAACTATATTTCTGTAGACGATAAGAATGCTAAAACTATATGCGTCTTCTTTTTACACTTGTTTATTTTTTGATGGGTGAGGAGGAAAACAACATTTTGTGAAATATCGATGTATTCTTTAAGCATGGTTTGTTCGCTGTACTGTGAATGCGATTATATGTATATTTTTATGATGTGTGATAAATACTATGCCTCCTTTTCATACTATATATCAGCCTTTGTGAGCGAGTGAAAAGACGACAATTTGTGATCGACGGAATGCATTCTTCGCACTTGTTGTAAGTGATATTGTGCGGTGCGATAACGCTGGTATGCGAGCGGAGCAATAAATTATAACATGAGTGGAAACCAATGTTATTTAGATGTCTGTAATCTACTACGATCTATATTGAATATCAGTATTGAATTTTCAGTCTTGAAATACGGCGCTATAGAACGGGTGTGTTTTTACAAGTGAAATATATTTAAGTAATCGATATTTTATTTAATCTTTAAAAAATGGCTTCAGACAATTATGAAAGCGATGACGAAATATTTGCCGATAATTTTTCTGCCTATTCTGGTGAAGATTTGCCAGAATTAGGCAGCGACAGTGATAGCGACAGCGATAGTGACGAGTTTCCTCGCACGAGAAGGGTACCAGTGATACCGTTACAAATCAGTGATTCTGAAGACAGTGAAGTGGAGGAAGAGGAAGTCATGGAATGGTCTGAAATAGACAACCCACCGCATATTGAACCATTTTTAGGTAACGTTGGTGTTTGCGTCGCACCAAACAATTCTGAAAATGTGATGGATATAGTTAGTTTATTTATTGGAGATGATTTACTTAGCATGATGGTAAAAGAAAGCAATCGATACCGCACACAAAATGAATCCCGAATCAAGAAAATTAAGAAATCTATCAAATGGAAGCCTGTAAATATTGGTGAGATGAAAAAATTCCTCGGACTAATTTTGCTTATGGGACAAGTTCGAAAAGACACAAGAGATGATTATTGGTCTACTGATCCGAGTATAGAAACACCAATATATTCTAAAACAATGAGTCGTGATCGTTTTAGACAAATTTGGCAATCGTGGCACTTTTCAAATAACGATATCATTACGGATTCTAGCGATCGCCTCGAAAAGATTAGGCCAATTATGACATACCTAATACCGAGGTTTTCTTCGGTTTATAAGCCTCAAAGGGAACTTTCTTTAGATGAAGGTATTATACCCTGGCGGGGAAGACTTGTATTTAAAGTCTATAATGCATCTAAGATAATAAAATAAGGTATCCTAGTGCGCACGGTCAGTGAAGCCACTACGGGATACATCTGTAATCTGATCATTTACAGTGGGCAAGGAAGACCACTATTAGACACCATCCAATTGCTTCTTGGTCCGTATTTAAATTTGTGGCATCATGTCTATATGGATAATTATTATAATAGTGTAAAAACCAGTGAAGCACTTTTAGAAAATAAAATTAGGATGTGTGGAACAATGCGAATAAACCGAGGCTTCCCAGAATGTTTTAAACACGTCAATCTTAGTGCAGGACAGAGTATGTTCCGTCGGCGAAAGGATGTATTGTTACAACTCTGGAAATCAAAGAGAGATGTTCGAATGATTTCAACAATACATCCATCTACCATTTTAGAGTCACAACATCGATTGGAATACGAGACTACACATTTGGAAACCGCTATGTGTTATAGAATACAATAAATACATGAAAGGGGTTGCCGTGCGGATCAGTATCTCTCTTACTACTCGATCATACGAAGAACAAAAAAATGGACAAAGAGAGTTGTCATGTATTTGTTAAATTGTGCTTTTTTTAATTCTTTCAAAGTTTATAAAGTATTAAATCCGACCAAAAGGCTAACTTACAAACAGTTTTTGCGTAGTATAAGCAAATTTTGGATAGCCGACCATATCGTTGAAACCGACGCAATTTTGGAAGAGGCGGGGCCGTCTACATCACGATTACCAAGAAGAGTGGGTAAAAGTGATCATCCTGGTAGGTTATCACTCGATATGAAGAAGCATCGAATGATAAAAATTGTTACAGATGGTAAAAAAAAATACCCACAAAGACAGTGTCGAGTGTGTTCGGTGCACAAAAAGAAAAGTTTAACTAGTTATATGTGTACATTTTGTGACGTCCCCCTACACAGGGGTGAGTGTTTTCATAAATATCATACTTTATCCAAATATTAGAATAATAATTTTTGTGCGGGAATTTATTTATAGTGAATGGAATATTTTTTACGAAACCTTCCTGTAAATATGTGATTAGCACCATGTACTTATGTTATTTTAAACAATTTGTCAACACAGCACTGA
This sequence comes from Rhyacophila brunnea, assembly GCF_057557595.1. Lineage (NCBI taxonomy): Eukaryota > Metazoa > Arthropoda > Insecta > Trichoptera > Rhyacophilidae > Rhyacophila > Rhyacophila brunnea. The sequence goes on along the minus strand of NW_028232816.1, from coordinate 6,195,171 downwards.
GGAGCAATATATGGTGAGTGTGAATTCCAAATTTCATAAAAAAATAACTGATAGTTTGGAAGATAGAGCGATTTTTGTAAAATTCGATTTTATTTCAATTTCCGCTGGTTTTCGCCCGCTGCGTATACCTGTGCCTTTGTACTGAGGCCCGCGCAAAATGTGTTAATACAAATTCCACGGGACCAAAAATCGAAAAAAAAACGAATTATGAAGTGTCTAGAGGGAAAATATAAAAATTTTGAAAAAAAAAATTTTTGATTTTCATTAAGATCATAACTTCAGTGAAACGGCAAATAATTTTCCGCAATAGGTGGGACGTAATTTTGCATGGGTTGCCAGTCGGAGAGTAATAGTAGATCTGTGCGCATGTCAATTTGTTTTGTGATGGCGTCGGAGGAATTAATTCTTAAATCGTGTAAAGATGACTAAAAAATGTTACGTATTTACTCAAAAAACAAAACATGTCAATGAATATATTATTATTATTATTACTTTAATAACAATAAACATAACATTAAATGGACGCATGTTGAATTTTTATGACAAATTATGTTTTGTTCGTCACGCGTCGTTTGCAAATCAGCCGAAGTATAGCCTTAATATCGTTTACGATCAGAGATGTGCCTACCAAATTTCCGGTTCCGTGTGTGTTTATGGGTCATAAAATGTCACGATTATTTTTATTACTTTAAAATAAGAAATTTATGATGTTTTAAGAAAAGTCTGTCACATTTTTCAATGACTGGCTCTTGAAATAGTGTACTTTATTACGATTTATTAAATATTTTTATATGCCAGGATTCTGAAATAATTTCGAATTAGAAAATTCAAATTAAAGGTATGGTTTTATATGAAAATAATGTTCAAGGGAATTTTTTTTTCGCGAAAATTTCGAATTATGGCGAATTTCGAATTATCCGTGTTCTTATTAACCTGATAGCTGCCCGTAACGTAACGTTTACGTCATGCACGGCGGTGATTCAGGCGCCCGTACCGTACGATATACGCCGAGCCGTTCTACGCGCTTGTATGAGTCAAATATTTATTTATTTAATTTTAAAACGTGTAACTACATTTCTGATCAGACCTTGCAAGCAAAAAACATTTGTACGGCGCATACATCGCGAGAATAAGGGAATTTCCCGAGAGGCCAAATCAGGGTTAGCTCAAAATTCCCCTGCACACTAGGATATCTTGTACAATAGGCAGTTGGTATGATTCGATAGTGATGAGTCAGTTGTCGCCGGAATATCATTTAGTCGGGATGCTAATTCGGAATGCTTTCTTATTCAGATTTGCGTTATAATTGGAATGTTTTCAATGTTTTTACATTGAAATTTAATTTCTATTGAGTGACCAAGTGTTTTTATTTATATTTCATATACAATTTGCGTATAAAAAAGTGTTATATTTACGAGTTTTGTTTTAGATTTTACCTACTAAACTTGAATGAAAAGAAAGATTTTCGATGTTTTTAGATAGAAATTGACAAAGAACTAAGTGTTGTGACTATTTTTTATTTGTATTTCGGATTCGATTTGCGTATACAAAGTGTTTTATTTACGAGTTTAGTTTTACAAATTTTATTATTCAAAATGGATGAGATCGACGAAGTTGGTGAAATCGATAACCTTATCGAAACAGTTGGATCTGAAGACGATGGAAGTGATGATTCGGATGTCGAACTTGAGGAAACTTTGGAAGTCGATGAAAGTGAAATTATCACACCGGAATCCACTGAAAGACCGACATTTGAGTGGAAATCGGATATGTTTGAGCCACGCGCATTTTCCTTCGATGCTAACGTTTCGGGATGCAAAGCTGATAATTTGACTTCGGATGCACTCGAAATGGACTATTTCAAAAGTTTCATCGATATTTCTTTTGTTGAAATATTAGTCCGAGAGACCAACAGACAATTTGTATTTGCCACAAAAAATATCACAGTTTTGAGTGATCGTCTACGGCGATGGGTAGACTGCACAATTGATGATATGTACACATTTTTGGGGCTGTGTATGCTAATGTCAAGGAATTCACGGAATAAAATATCTGAACACTGGTCTATCCACAGATTGTTATTTTCACCACGTTATTCCGAAACCATGTCCAGGAATCGTTTCGAACTGATGCATCGAATGTTGCATTTTTGTGACAATGAAACGCAGGTTCCCGGAGATCGACTATATAAAATTAGACAGGTCCTGAAGGAACTGAAAATTTCTTTCAAGCAGTACATGTGTCCATATCAGAACATATGTATTGATGAGAGTCTTCTCCTTTTCAAAGGCAGACTTTTATTCCGCCAATTCATCAGGACGAAGGCTAGTCGTTTCGGAATAAAAATTTTTGTAATGGCTGATTGCAAAACTGGTTTTGTTTTAGATGTAATCATTTATACCGGAAAACAAACTGAAATTGAGAAAAATAATTACATCGGTATATCGGGCAACGTGGTGGTAACGATGCTTGGACCATACTTGGAACTAGGGCATACATTGTACATTGACAACTGGTACAGCAGCCCAACGTTATTCAAGTATCTTTATGATCACCGGACGAATGCCTGTGGAACCGTAAGGAGAAACAGAATTGGAATGCCCAAATTTACTAAGAAATTGAAAAAAGGGGAAACCGATACATTCCATACTGACGAAATTATGGCTTTGGCGTGGAAGGATAAAAAGGATGTTACGATGTTGTCCACAATTCACAACAATGCATTCAAACCTACTGGAAAAGTAGACTATAAGACTAAAATTCCGATTTCCAAGCCGGAATGCATTGTTGATTACAATAAAAACATGGGTGCTGTGGATCGTAGTGATATGATAATTTCTTCTGTAAATTCGACAAGAAAAACTGTCAAATGGTACAAAAAACTTTTTTTCCATTTGATAGATTTATCTCTGCTGAATGCCCATGTATTGTTCCAACAAAAAACTGGAAAAAAACAACCGCTGGGTGAATTTCAATTGTAAGTCATCGGACAACTGATCGAAAAACATAAGTTAGAACCAAAAACTCTTTTGAAGCGAAAAGCACCCTTACCCTCTAGGCTAACAGAAAGACATTTTTTGGTTAAAATACCACCTACTAACAATAAAATTAATGCGGCAAGAAGATGTTATGTATGTGCCAATACAAAAAATCAGAAAAGACGGAAAGAAACTAGGTATTTGTGCAAGCAATGCGACATTGCTCTGTGTTTTGAACCGTGCTTCGAAATTTTCCATACACAAGAAAGTTTTTAGTGATTTTAATGTGTTTAGTATACTTCTTAGTGCTATAAGTATTTATGGTGACATTTTACAAAAATACTATAAAATTTATTTTTCAAAATACTTATATTAAAAAAAAAAAAAAAAAATCAACTAATTCTTGTAAGTGCAGTGTTGTGACACCCCTACCATACCTGAAAATTTTCAGACATTTTCACGAAATTGTGTATGAAAAACTTTTTCGCCGAACTTCAATTGAGGTCTCATATATGTAAGTGCATTATATTGGACTTTTCACTATTCTTTTAATTTTTTTATAATATAATTAATTCCTGGGCCCTGGGGAGTATACCTAGTACTTTCAGCTGGGCTGTTAAAAGGTTAACGAGGTTTTACTGTAGTTAGATTGTTTTAATGGAAACGGAGTTGTTTTTTCAGTTTACTCGATGACATGACTCCTGTGTATTCCGGCCTCTACTCTTATCACATAGCTGAGGATAGATGGAGACTTCTTTTAGCCGATACTGCCTCCGCACCTGGCTCATCAGCCCCGACCATTTTGTCCCGTGTCAGCCATTCTATGCTTTTTCATCCGGTAAGACTAATGCAACTGCCATGTGAGCAACACTATATATTCCAACATGTAAAATGGTCAGAGAATGGAAAAATCTGATTCCTAATTCTATATTACTAAAATGATAATTACTTTTGTAACAGATAACGCGAACATTGTATGTATTTGGCGGGCAACGCAACAAAGAGCATCTGGCAGACCTGTTGGAGGTGCGAGTTGGCAACATTGCAGGCTTTGGGGACTGTCAACCGGGAGGAGAGGTATTCGTAAGAGCTTTGTGCACGGCCGCTCCGCCCAGAAGGGCCCCTCCTCCGGGGTTCACTCAACGGGCCACGATTGATCATCACTTGAACGAAATCTACGTCTTATCGGTGAGTTGTTTTTTTCCAAGACAATGTCGGGAGACTTACGTTGTATACCTTCTAAGTCTCTTGGTATCAGTATTTTATTATCGCTGTTACTGACTGATATTAAATCTATAAAGGACATTTGATATAATCTTCATTATTGATTTTTATTGTAAGATAACTAAATATGTAAGTCATATGACGTGATCAGTGTTGCTAACTGTCATTCTATAATAATAATTCTAATATCTAGAAACTACTTTTTCACATTTAATAAATACGTAATACAACTAGAAATTAATGCGGGTATGAATTTTGGCAATCACTTAAGCTGCATTTAGACACAAAACAAGTTTAAACCAAAAGAGCTAGCGAATACTCTGGTTCTCTTTCTGTGTTTTTGTTCATTTGGTTTAAACTATCACATTTGTTTGTTCACGAGTGCATGACTGCAAGTGCGAATGCACAACACGTTTTTGGTTTGAGTGCAACAATATACAAAAGTGATGCAATATTTAGTAATCAACGTTCAACCGCGAGTGAAGAACACTTTAATGAAACCGCTCCGCCAGCGAGCACGATAGAACAGGAAAGAATGCTCGACGCAATTGAGCTCTCGCTCTAGAATGCGTTTGGATTAAACGAACGAGCATTCTAGCTAGATGCAGGGAATTTCCGTAGAAATCAAAAAAAATGCTGGCTCGCTCGACAAAAAGTGTTTACGTCAAGAGAATTTCGCTGGAGTGGTGAAAGAACAAACATTCACTTGCTTGGTCTAAATGCTGCTTTAGGCTTGATGCACACAAGCGTTCTGCATTAGAATCGATGCAGTGTCATTCTATGCAGTAATTACAAGAGTTACATCTATGAACATGTCAAATGCAGCTGCTTCAATGTGGTGTTGTAGCATTGGCTGCCCTTAGAGAATTTTAGTCCCTCGTTATCAGCTGTTTTGCTTTTGGTATGTCCATTAAGTTAGAAGTGGGCTTTGTCTCGCTGCGTAACTACAACAGATGAATTTGTTTTAATAAAAATTGTAATAATATCTGCACATTCTTGTGGTGTCCACGATGAATTCCACACTACTCCGTTATACAATGATTTACACGATAATCAAAGATGATACTGAAAAGTGGAGTGATATGCGAACAAATAAATGTGAAAATTATAGCTAACTTGGTTTTATTTGTTTCTTTCACGCAGGGATTGAGCAAAGAGAAGGATAAACGTGTTTCAAACTCCCTGTGGATATTTTCTCTGGCCAGACTTCAGTGGAGTTGCGTCTACAAAAATGACAACCAGGGTCTTCATTACTGGTCCAAGATGCACGCCGTAGAACCCTGCCCTAGGTAAACCGATTGAAGTAAAAAAAAATAGTAAATGAAAAAGATTTCTATAAACCTTTTTTTTAGATTTATAAAAAGAAAGCGCTTTAACTAAATCCATACATCATGAACAATTTGTCTATCAACACTTGGTGGTGATTCGAAAACAGTTTTGAAGAACTGATATTGTTATTCGGACACTCGGTAGATCCGTCATTTTTAACTTGAATATCTCGAAATTTTTCAAACAAACAAAAAAAACTGTGATTGTGGTATAAATGTTTAAAGTGTTTAAATAACTTTTACGTAATAATCCGAAAATGACAAAATTTCAGATCCGACTTTTTTAATAGGGACCGACGATTTGTATTGTGGTACATATAATCATAATGGGATTGTCTTTACCAGGTTTGCCCATCAGCTTGTGTATGACCCCCGGGGAAAGGTTCACTATCTGTTTGGAGGGAATCCGGGACGTGCAGCTCAGCCCAGTCTCCGACTTGATGACTTCTGGGCACTCAGATTATCAAGGTATGTATATTTAAAAAATTTGCAATGTTGAAATTTACATTACTAAAATTGCAAATTACAGTTTTTACCCAGTTATATTTTATATCATGTTTTGAGTGTATATATTTCATATTAATGAGCTGTCCATATCTCTCCAGTGACACAAATCATTGTTATAATTTTTGTAAGGATTTTCTCTTGTAAGTAGACCATTGGATGTACCTCGTATCGCAGCGCGGACCTTTACATCCCGTCTGGGACAATAGAATACGTCTTTGTCGTAAACTGCTTAACCTAAAATTTGTAATATGTTTTCACTTTACAATACATAACCCTCGTCTCCAAATCTTTCTAATGTGTGCCTACCGTCCTGCCAATAAGAGGTACTGTCACTTAGTCATCTCCTGCCATCTCCATTTCACCTTTGATCGGAGCAACCGGCTTTTTTTATCTTAACCCATCGTGTCTTTGCTACATGTGAATTAATATAATATGGAATCTCATGACTTTAAAGCAGACACTGTTGTACTGATTATTCCACAGGTGTTTAATTTAAATTTAATTTCTTCAATCAGGTTAAGCAGTGGCGCAGCTTGGAGGAAGGCTCGTCTTCGCTTGCGAAAACTTCGGTTCGAGGAGTTGGTGACGACAGGTAACACCAGCGAAGCTCTCACTTACCTGCAGAACTTCCTCCACCGAGCTACCGATCACTCCGACCCTGAACAGTCGAGACAGGTAAACAATTCTGTCTTTACGACATAGTGGCGATTATCATCGGCAAACATGCAATTCAATTAATATCGTAATATTTTCTCAGTTCCAGCTTCTAGCGACAATGCTTTTCTCAGAGAAACAGCACCTACTATCGTTCAATCCTCCCCTTGAGCCGTCGGTTTCCGTCGACCACCCTATGGAAACCGAATGTCCCGCCCTGAGACCAGACCCGGAGCTTCATGAAGACTTACAGGTCAACCGAAATGAGGTGGACTACTCGGCGCGATTTGCATCCAAGCCTTACCAAGACGCCGAACAGCAAGCGTTATTCGCCGCCGTTCTAGGAATGGAATCCCCAGATGGAATAGATGGAGAGATTGACACGTCACGCAGTGGGGTCGCTCTGCAAGGGAACTCCCCTGAAACCCTCATCGGAGAAACGAGCGACGATTTCCTAATGAAACTGGCGGAGGAAGAGGCCGTAGAGCAACAGAAGTGGAACAACTTGGAAGTGCATTATCGGCGATGTGAACTGTTTCAGCATCTCTGCGAGTACTTCCCTCATCATATGGTACAACCTAAGAAAAATTTGACTGATTATATTACCATCTAATGAATATTTTGTGTTGATGTTGTTCTAATAAATATAACATTTCATTTGACAGGTTATGCCACTTCTGGTGTTATCGAATTTAATTCATGTAATAATTTCTAATATGTAGGTACAACATAACTGATGATATGTCTATATTATTGGAGTCGTGGTTTACAGTTTGTCTATGAATCATATCATTGTACCAGATGTAAAACTTATTAATTGTACTTAATGAGTTTTATCTCCGATACGACGAATTGCTATATTATTAAATTGACTATCTTGTTTTGTAATAAAATTAAGTATAGGCAAAACATAATTGACAAAATCAATAATTATTATTATTGCCTATTCACTCAATTGTATCATATCTATTTTACATTTTCTTCACGTTTTCTGTTGATTTTAACTGGTGTATCTTTAATTACGTGTTAAATATTGTACAGTTTTTAGGAAGACTTAATATTATTTGTTTGCATCTCAAATTGCAATGTATAAAATGATATAAATTGTTTTGGGACATTCACACTTCAAAATAAATTGTTGAAACTATATTAATAGTAATAATGGCTTCTATTAAATTTTTTATCAATAGACAAACCAGATTTTATTGCTTGACAATAGATTATTATTTAGTTATAATAATTTTGCTAAAAACTATTTAATTTTTTTAATAATACATTCATTGATATTTGAAACACCGCCAGGGAGGTACATTAATTTTATTACTTACTGTGATGTACTTAAAGTGAAGTCAAATGAGATTTATATTGACTAGAGAATAAACTTTATAATAACTAGTGAATGAACCTTCTTCATCGCTTTTCGTATAGGTATTCAATATGTAGTCATTTCATTTTATAGTAAAACTTCATTACATAATTCATATTATTGGTAATAAAATGCCAAAATGTAATTGGAATTAGTTTTTAACACGACTAATTAAACACAAATCTGATGTAACAAGCGTTATTTGCCAAATTCACATAAGTATTGTTTTTTTTTTCATTATGATTCGATTCAGAGCAAGGACATTATGGGTTGGGCTAATAGCTAAAACCCATTCCTTGTTCAGAAAGTAAAATAATTTCCACCATGTTGACGCAACTATGCTCCACTAGAAGTGAACAATGGTAATTCAACTTCTAATAAAAATTCTATTGCCTTTTATCTATATCTATTGTTAATTTAGCCATGCTACCTCCAGATGTAGCATTTGGATCCCTTAATCTTTGGTCTAAAGCAGTATACAAACTAAACGTCAATTTCTGAAAACTTCAGTACCTACCTAAACTTGTTATAGTATACCAGTGATCACTTAACAATCAATAGTGCCAAATAATGTAACAATAAAAACTGAGTACATAATAAATCCGATAATGAAATTATTTGTTGCAGACATACATTTATGTACTCCAGTTAAGTCACATAGTTAATAGTGCTCCGAGCGTTTACAGTTCACAAACCACAGACTGCTTTCCGAACACTGTCAGTTTTTTCGCAAACATAAAGGCGAGCGTAGTGCGTTTGTGGACGCCAGTGAACCAGGATATAATATAGTGTGTACGTCGTGTTCATGTAACAATTCGTAATAGAGTGGTCGGAAGAAAAATGTTTTGCACTCATTGCAATAATCCGGTATTGTGGAATCCTCAAGATGCTAATACGGACCTGTCAATTGTTTTTTAATGCACAGATAATAGTCGTACAAAGTTCCCGGACAAATTAGCTGATTGCTTACTTCGAAATTTTAAACAAATATTGCAGACTGATATAATTATCACTGGTGGCTAAAAATCAGCTTATCTTGAGCCGATATTGCCCTTCACAATCCACTTAATTCTTGAGATTTTAGGTCCAATAGTAGAACATCTTTTTCTCCGTTTTTGTTGAAATCGGCTTGCCAAAAACGAGGATAATCTTCTACCAAATAATGAATGAATATGAAAGCAGCACTTGCCACTGATTCAGACGACATGTTAGCTTAACATTGAGATAAACACTGCGGAGCGACCGTGTTCTCAAAGCATGTTTTCTTTTGAGCGGTTACAAGTTCGCAGAACGCTACTAGTTCGCAGATGTAGTGGATACGCGGCTTCAGACACAGCATGATAACATCGATTCAGCTATCTTTCTAATAATATATATGTGTATTATTATTTGTAAGTCTTGCCTTATAAAATATATATAATATAAATTGAACTTTAATATTATATTAACACAATGCTTACGGGCCCTTTTAATTAATTTTGTAATTAACGTGTTAATTTGCATTTGAAAAGTAATTAGCAAAAACACAATTTTGTGCGGCCCGTAAGCATTGGGTTAATAGAACCCTATTATGGAATACGCAATAGTGAATTATTTGCTAGTTATTTTACTGTGATATTTATAGATGCTTGGGACATGTTATATGCACCTATCTTTATATGTATAATGTATTATGCTTTCTCTTAAATCCTGTCTGATACTTAGTCTAGGCGTGTTCTTAAAAGAATGATTGTAAGGCCTTGTCCACATGGCGCGTGTTTTGAGTGAATGTAGACACCTCAATGAGTTCACCTGTACCTCGACCGCGTGCGACACTCATCACGGCGCGAGTGCTTCAGTCACGTGTACCTGGAATGCTCGCGAGTCAATGCGCTATGTGGACAAGGCCTAAATCCATGTTGATAAAGCACAATTATTGTGTTTGTAAATTCATTTTAATAATAAATTCTATCCTAAAATTTTGTATGTATGCATTGGATTCTAAATTTTAATCATTATTTTTTGATGAAAATAACCCTAGTCGAAAAACTTTTTATATTGGTAAGACGATTGACTTATTGCATTGTGAGCAGCATTTTATTAACAAATTGTTTTAAAATTACTGATAGCGGTAATATAACAAAAGTCTTTAAATGTTAATGTTTGACTTATAATTTTTATTTAATGAGAAATAAAGAAGAAAAATGACTATTAAAGTATATTATATTAGAAACAAAAGATTTTTTATTTCCATCTCACCTGAACCCAATAAAACCAGTTGTCCTACAAAGAATGCCCAATAAAAGTACCTAAGTCACTAAAGCTACTTCTAAACTTGGGCTGAACTATATAGTATATTATAGTATGAATCAAATAATTTTGTATTTGCCCAGCACAGTGCATAGGAATGTCGATGAGGCAGTGGTTTTACAAAACAAAGAGAATGTTGAGAATCATTGATCTAATAAAAAAACTAAATACAGTATAACCCCTATTTTACGTTTTTTAAGGGACTGAAGAAAAAAAACCTAATTCGAGGGAAAATGTAAAAAAAGGGTATTGAAAAATAGAACATTTAAATTTTATGTTTCTAAAAAAATAACGTTTTATTAAAAAACAAGATTCAATTAAATTTTTTTTATTTTTTATTAAAAAAATCATGTATATTAGTTTGTTGCATTTTTTTTTTGTTATGTAATTCTCTTTCAAGACTATAAACATTTGAAAGTGTCATACTTAATGTATGAATAATGACACTAATGACAGACGGAGTGTATACAAAACACAAACACGATGCCAAAAGAAAAGATGGCGACCAATGGACCAATCACCTTGTTATGCGCCGAACTCGGGCCAATCACAGCGTCGCTCGCCGACCAATCACCGTGCGCCGTTCTAAAGACACGGAGTTTTCCCTCCAAACACCTTACGCCGTTCGAATGTCACGACCCAATCATTATCAAGCGCGCGTAACTCGCATATTTTGAATATTTCCAACGTAAATCGCGGGAAAGAATAATGTAAATGCGGGTATTAAATGTACTGAAATACATTGGGACTGAAAAAATTACACGCAATTGCCGGGAAAACGTGAATTCCGGGCACGTAAAAACGAGGTTATACTGTATTGGAGACTTTTATAATATATTCTATGTAAATATTTAGATTATTTGAGGCGTCTAATTACAAAAGCGACAAGTCCATAATTCAATATTTTCGGGAAACAACGTTTTTATGTTTCAAGCTTCAATTATTTGTTTTACCGTGAGATTATTTTTTCCGTTGTATGTCGAAATAACAACCAAATGGCAATTTGTTTCAGCCGATAAACTCTTAAATGTAATAAATATGGGCGTAGGGCTATTTGTAGTTCACTTTTTAATTTATTCCGCATAAGGCACATATTTCCATGGCACTATCATGAGTTTACCAGATGCTACAGCATGGGAGACGCCGTTTTCAATATTGAACGTTCCCTTATTGGTTGACTTAAACACGCGTGAAATCAACCAAGCTTTAAATAATATGAAACACGGACTTGGTGTTCTTTCGCGTATTGGAATTTATGCGCTTTTTGTAATAAATCGAGACTTAAAATATTTTTTTTCGCAGGGTTATGTCGCGTTTTGGAATTTATAGATCAATACGTATTGTGTAAAATTATACAAAGAATACGTGCGTATTTTTTCTCGATTTTGACCAAATGTGGACTTATCGCTTTTTGGAATTAGAGCCTCATTTATAATTTTCATTTTATATATATTATTAAATTCATACCCACATTAATCAGTCGTGCACAAAAAATCTTATACACGTACCGACAAAAGCGCTAGTCACTAAAAAATTTTTAAACAAAACAGATTAAATTTATTGATTAGGTAACCGGATTTTTAAAACTATCTTTTATGTGAAGATTTTATTTTATTCACGTTCTATCAGTCTATCAATCAGCTTACAAATTAAGTTTTAGTAGCAGTTTTTTAATAATATAGCATGTTCATTTTAGCTTTTAGATATTTTTGCAAACTTTATTTAAATGTTGCATCAAATCATAAATAATAAAGCTTTCTTCAATTCTCTGTGGCACAATGTTTGGAATTGTTTGTCTATGATGTGAATTTCGAGTTAAAAAGAAAAACATTACCTCTGAACTGTCAAATTTTGATGGTTATTTTCGTTTTAATAACAATACGAAATGAATAATAATTGATATTAGCGAAACTAATATTGTCCTGATAATACGCTTGTAATTTTAGTGCTCTGTAGCGTCCATAATTAAACATGGCAGATGTTCGTGATATATTGGACCTAGAGCGGCCGGTAACGCCAGAGCTAACAAGGGAGTCAATTTTGAGCAATGAAAAGCTCAAGAAAAAATATGCTACCGCCAAAGCATCTAAAAGACCCGAAGGAATGCACAGAGAAGTGTTTGCGTTGCTTTATAATGATAATAAAGATGCTCCTCCACTTCTACCGACCGATACTGGTGAGCATGTCCGATTCTAAAATTTACCAATATAATATCTGTAAACTTAAGTACTTTTCGCATAGCATACATATAGAACAAAATGTAAATCTTTTGAAAGATACTTACCCATAAACGTCCCTAGGCAGTGTGCCTCCCTTAAGCAGACTTACAATGTCACCTCGTTACTAACAGTACTCTCTCAGTAATCCGCCACCCCAATAACCAGACAAGTGTCCAATTAGTGAAAGCGGCAGATTATAGTGCATACATACAAAATATGGTAAAAATTTAAATAGGTCTTTCGTAAAAATAATTTTTATTTTGAGAAATTTATACTAGCAAATTACGGTTTTATTTATAATCAAAATCAAGTATTTACTAAATTATACATATTTTTTAATAAAAAATATTTTAAACTAAATATTAAACAGTAAATCATTTGACATAACCAGTTGTTCAGTGAGGCAGATATTCTTGAATGTTAGGATTCCTGGCTTTCCCTATGGCGAAAATCTTCATTTTGTGTGTCCCGGTTGTATTGGAGCACAGCATAATAATATTATGATGCGGTCCTTGGGCACCTTCCTCCCTGGTACATTACTTTCTTCGCGATGAACGTACGTTTTATGAAGGAGAAGTTTCCAAAATAAACCCGTCTCATCTGCGTTGTATACTTGTACGCGGCAGACTATGAATTTGACAGTCGAATATTGGCGAATTATTTAGCTTGATTTCGTGCTTTCAACTAGTAAAAATAACAGCGGATTATAATAGTTGTCGGATAATCGAGCGGCGGATTACTGAGAGTGTACTATATTTTATTACTTATTTTCAGCTATCATAAACAGACAAATATACCAAAAATCTTTAAATTGACATACACATGATCTACTGAGAATTAAAGTATTTATTTATTAAGCTAAGATGTCGATATTTTGTAATGAAATTACTGCATTGTCTGCTTCTGGAAAATTGCCACTGTTCGTAAAAGTTATAATATTAAATTTGTATTCATTCATACATTCACCGCCCTTTATAATGTGCCACCCCCATGCAACACAATAATCTGCCTCCATCTCCACGGGATGTCACTGTAGTTACCCTTTTCCGTGATAAGTTGCTAAATATTTTTTGGTTTATGGTTATCAAGTGTTCATAGGTTTATTAAAAACTATACGAAATATCGAAAGTGCGTCAAAATATTGTAAAAATAAATGCGGTGATTGAATGTTTTCTTTTTTATATTCGCTTAATCGTAATAAAAAATAAGCTTTTAAATCTAAATAATTTTTTTTGATTGATTTGCAAATGAAATTGCTGAGACATTATTTATTTAAATATAGCATTTTTTATCATTCACTAAATGATTGCGTAATTACGCATTCTAAGCAAGTCTGCAAAAGTTGCAACATACTTACATACAACATAAAAGTCAGGATAAAAAAAAAATTTGGTTTAGATTTAGTAGGTACTTACAACAAAAATGATTATATAAAACGTCATACCGTGCTTAAATCATTACATTGGTGCATTTGTGTTGGCGGCGTGTTGTGGATTATTTTGCAATAATTAGTGGACAGCCATGGATTAATTATAAGACTTAATGTCGTTTGGTATTTGTAGGGAAAGGATACAAGCAGGCGAAAGCGAAATTGGGGATGAGAAAGGCACGTCGGTGGGTGTGGACTCCATTCACTAATCCTGCCCGCACTGACGGAGCCGTCTTCCATCATTGGAGACGCAGCTCGGACGAGCCCAGAGAATATCCATTTGCCCAGTTCAATAAGGTAATTTTACCACCATACATGTTACTTAATTTATTTTGCACAAAACTTGTTGAACAAACATAATTTGAAAACACTTGGAAATATATAACCACTAGAAAAAGTTTTTTTGAAAAAACATGACGCCCAGCAGGATTCAAACTTGCGCCTCCCGGGATCGGCGCCCAAGTGCCCTGATCACTAAGCTATTATACATGTTGCCATCTCCCGTCAAGTCCCTCCTCGCTCAGTATGCTGGTTGCTGGACATTGTCTGTCATTTGGGACTTGGAAGTGAACAATTTAAACACTGGAATGATGGTCGAAAATGGCGATTTTTATTTATATACAAGACTTAGTTACATTTTATATAATTTTAATAACTTTTGTGGAGGACGAAATGTATATTTTTGCAATGTCGATACCTAGAAGCGTCTGCTGTGCGGGAAAATCGTTTGCTGTTAGCGGGTACAAAATGCGGCGTTGCCTTTTTTGACATTCGAACAACATTGCCATGTATTTATTTTTATATCGTAATCAACCATTACTATACGTCGATTTGAAAATGGTTCAGGCCTCTTTAGACCCCCAGAGGAGACATCCCCAAATGGGGACCGTTCGGGGGTGTAACAATGTCCTATCTAATTGCGAAGAAGTTGACTAGCGTTCTTATAATTATTTTCTCTAAATTGCGTTACTTTTCGGCTTTTGTATTTTAAATCAAAGTATTACAATTACCTTAATTACTAACCGGTGTCAGGATCACTCCAAATTTTTGTTATAACGTACTTGCACTTGTCAATAATTTAGTAAGCTATTTTTTTTTATCCAACGAATAACAATAGAATAGAATGTAACATTCTTATATGTATTGAACATAGTATGCATTACATACGATGGCCGCGTGGCTTTAGCGTCGGCCTACAGCGCCGTGGGTCCCCGAATCCTGAGTCTGACAAATACACATTGTTTTTCAATTTGTATTTGTGTCAGGGAATGGACCTAATAGGTTGAGCAAGTGGCTGACATCCATTTCTCGTAAAAACAAAATCTATCAATACAAACTTCCACTCTATGGAGGTCCATATTATGATCTTATTAGATCGAACATGGTCGAAAAAAAAGTACTGAGAAATATATAACATTTAGTTATAGAAATATATAGATTTTCGCGAATCTCGGGAGGTGCATGTTTGAATTCTGCTAGTGTTTTTTCAAAAAGAAATTCTAGTGGTTATATATTGTTTCTCAATAGTCTTTTTAAATTAGGTATGTATGTTCCATTTCAATACACAATTCAATTGTTGTATTGAAATGTTTTACAAAGTCTTTTATGTGATGAGTGAAGAGCTATCTAGTGGTAGCCATATTATGATCTTATTGTATCATAGACACTTAATTGCAATTCCATAATTATTTTAATGAAATTGATATGGGAGTCCATAGAAAAAATAATAGTCTTTACGTAAGGGCATTGAAAGGTGGCGGCTATAAACTCCGGATAACAGCCGTCTTAGACCCTCAGTTTTGATGATTAGTTCTTCTACATAATTCTTCTCAGAGGGTACATTGTTCCCATGGATCCTGTATCTTTTTATACACAGTCAAAACACCTTAGTGTTGGTTTCTTTATCCTAGTTTTCCTGTGTATTGTGTAGCAACTTGCGGTGTCCAGTTTGTAAAAGAGGATATCCCAATAATTAAGACACTAAATTTTTCTTGTTACTTTGGTTATAAGTGAAATGAATTTGTTCTTTGTCAGCAAGTGTCAGTGCCGAGTTACACGGAGGCTGAGTACACAGGTCACCTGCGCAGCGAAGAGTGGTCTCGGGCGGAGACGGACCATCTCATGGAGCTGAGCCGACGGTTCGATCTCCGGTTCATGGTCATTTCAGACCGATGGGATAGGGCGGCGTTCAGAGACCGCTCCGTTGAGGACCTCAAAGAGAGATATTATAGCGTTTGCGCTATATTAAGCAAGGTATCTATGCCATTATGGTGACAAGTTATGTTAAGCGCATGATCCATTACACAGTAATGATAGATACCCATTAAAATTTTAAGTCTGGATTATTGCTGATCAATGTTGCTAACTGCCATTAACAAAAATATGCCAGATGAGGTAAGAAAATAAGCTACTTGGCAACAAAAACGCTATATTTTTTCAAAATTAAATAGAAATGTGTAGATACTGATGATTACAAAACTTGGGCGTCACTTGAATATCATATGTGACTTTTATTTTATTGGTAAGATAAACTACAAAACGCTAGCATGCTGATTTTCATGCAAAGCCGGTGTAATATTCTAGAGCAGGGTTGGCTAACCTCTTTACGTCCGCGTGCCAAAATTACCCAAATATTAATTTTTGACTGTCTGACGTGCCGAGCAGTTTTTCATGTAGTTTGTGAAGGAAAAAAATGAAAAACAGTTATAAGAATTCTATTAAAAAAGTTCAAAAATTATAAGTAGGTAATTGAGTTCTTAGTATTACTATAATATCGACTTAGTTTGATTCTTTACACACAAATTGACGCGAAAATTGCCCGGATCAGATGAGGCATTCTCTCGCTAGAGAATCTCATCGTCTTAAGGACCGACCCGTGCAATTACATATTTACATTAAACGTAATGCTAATTCTTCAAGAGTATTTGCCAGGTATTTTTTATACAATGCGATCTGTCATTTATTATTATTATAGATATTTTTTCTCTCTTCAAACGCGTGCCATAGGTTCGCCATCCCTGATATAGTATATATTGAGGTATTTGTAAAACTTCTGTGTAAATTTTTTTTTAAATTTTATCTATTTTTTTCCTCTTCAACATAAATCATTTGCGTGCCATGAAAAATCATGTCGCATGCGATAGGTTCACCATCCCTGTTCTAGCCTTATTATGAAAAAATTTAAGCTGCAGTGTCCAAAAATGTTAGATTTAACGCTATAAGCCAATTGCGTATTTTGGAAGCTAGAAGCGTATTCAAAAATGTCTGACATGATAAGAAACAGTTAGCAATGCTGTTCCTATCTTTTTTGTATAAACATCCTTACACCTGCTAATAATAGATAATTTTTTATTCAAGATTGAAAAAACACAAAATTTCATGTGTTAATAATGTCATTACGTTGATTTAAATGACATGACAATCGTAGCCATTCGTTGATATATTTCAGTGTTCTAATTGTCTCTGTTTCGTAAACCGTCCATTTGTTGTTGCTCTCAACGTTTTTATGTTGAAAATTCAATGGGAAATCTGTTTTTGATGAAAAATCATTCAATACATTCAGTTGTAAAAGAAATATGATAGGCTAATTTTCTCCATTTTATTTAATAATAATATCGTTCTGTGCATAGGTGAAAAGCAATACCTGGCACGGACACGGATTGGGAGGCGTGGGGAGCGAACGGCGGCCGTTCATCTTCGACGCAGAACACGAGAGGCGGAGAAAAGAGCAGTTACGAAGATTATTCGATAGGACACAAGAACAGGTCAATTTTTGTCTATAGATTATAACAGTATGTTAATGTATAATTACAAAAAGCTGTGTTGGTGCATTTAACAACATTGTTGTTTCAGTGGCTTCATGTTTTGTTTTGCGGATGGAGATGATTTTAAACCACTGGACTTTTAACTTCCAATCTCAGTCACCTTGTCAATAGTATCTACTACTTGAGCAAATTGCATGATGTCGTTCACATCTTCTGCAATTGTATCCATATGCTGGTTAAAAAGGAAAATAGGTTTGGTTAAACCGATCAGCCATTGTTACAATATGATTTATACATGAAATTTTTTCTCAGCTTTCAAAAGGTTTGAGACATCTTACAACGAGCAAGAAAGTCTTTTCTCATCAAGGTCATGCTATAATGGATTAATACAAAATAAGAATTAAATTTACATTTTAAAGCATGCCTTCCAAGGTCTTGAGAGCTTTCTCCTGGAAATCTCCCAGCGCTATTTTGATAGGTACAATTTTTATTACGCGAAGTGATACTTCCCCTCAATACAGGTTTATAGATTGTTGTCGGGAGAGTGGTATGGTGAGTGTTTATAGTGCATATTTGTATCAGATGCTTTCCGTGAGTCATTCTCATTATCTGGGGCTTACCTTTATAGTCCGTTTACGGGTGTAAGATGGGGGGAACAATTATTGTTAATTAGAGGCTCTATGTTAAAGTGGTTTTAATGTTATTATTTTCATACTAAATGCTTAGTTAATATTATAAAACCATGCTTGTGTTTTTACTACATCGTAAATTTAATAACAAAGCTCAACTGATATTATTGATACTGACAAACGAATTTCAATAGTGGTGTGCCATATGATGCGGTAGTACAGTTTGGTGTACCTAAATAAATATCTTTCTGTATTTTAGATGGAAGAAGAACAATCGCTTATGAACGAGCTGAAAAAAATTGAAGCCCGCAAGAAGGAACGCGAACGTAAAACTCAAGATCTTCAAAAACTGATCTCTCAGGCTGACAGTGCGCCGACAGGGGGCCGGGGGGTGTCTGAAAGTGGCATGGGGGGGACGGGAGGCTCTCATCTGTCGGGGATCAGCAACACGCCTTCTTCTGCAGGCTCTGCCTCCCGCAGACACGACAGACGGCTGCACAAGAAGAAGGTTCCGCCGCATTCCAGGTCTATGAAGACTTCCGAAACTATTGTAAGGCATATTTCTTTATTTTTATTTTTATCTCTGCCAACCAAAGTTATAGTCTGACTTATTGTGGTTAAATCACTGACATATACCAGGCATACTCGCTCATATAAAATCTCGGTATTAAAATAGACATGTTAGCAGAATAGATCAAAGACAAAAGTCAAATCTAGGTAGAGTTCATTTTTCCACCATATTCATCGGCTGTTTATGGAAGAATGAAATTTATATGAACAGACCCAGATGTTTATGTCATTTGGAGAGTCAAGATGATTCATGAAATATGGCATGGTGCATGTTAGTATTTATTTAAAGTAGAAAATAGACTACAAAGCACTACTATCTTGTTTATTTCACGGAAATTGTGAAAATAAAATATTCGCTTGTGGTTTATTCAAACAAACAATAATGTATATTATATTTGCTCGAATTCTATGTACAATATACTTGATTATTTTGACGGTTGCCATTTGCGTTTCTCAATTCTGCCATTAAATGTGACGGCCTTACTTATAATATAAATAAGTATGACTAAGCATCTGGCCCTAAGATTTTTAGAATCTGTATTATGTGTATTTCATTCACTGACTGATTTATTTATTGATCTTGTTTTATGTTGATAGAGCGTGGAAGGCGCTGGTATTAGGTTTCCGGAGGCTCGAGGATCGGGAGTATGGTTGAGATCTCAGCGGATGAAGCTGCCACCTGGTGTTGGCCAGAAGAAGGCCAAGGCGATCGATCAGGCCTTGCAGAGCCTTAATATAGGCAAGCATTTTACAATTTATTTTCAACACAAACCAAACCGTTCAGAAAGAGTGTGATTTTCCATACATGGCTGTCTAGTTACCTATTATCAGTTAATATACCGGGGACCAATTAAATGAAACTACCCCAGTGTTGTTACACTCCAAAGCAGGGGTTCTTAACCTTTTTGCGGTAGCGGGCGCATCGTATTTCTAAAAATTCGTCAAAACACTATCTTAAAATCGTTCAATTTTATAATAATGTCATTTTGAATATCTGAAATTTCTTCTTCAATTTATGGTGTGCTTCTTGGAGAATTTCCGCTATGGAATTAGCAATTTTAGTGATGTCTATGTTTGTATTGAAAGGATTTAAAAAAAAATGTAGCCACCGGTTCGATAATGGAAAATTGCTGATATCTATTTTCAAATTGCTCTAAAAGCGTCTACAGATGAGTAATGATAAGTAATGTCAAAAATATTTTCACCGATCACTTTTTTCATCCTTGGAAAATGTAAGCAAGAGAATTTTTCGAAAAAATATTTGTCCAAAACCGTATTAAAGCTTTGGAGGCTTTTATAGAACTAACCATCTCTGCTATATATTTATTTTTTTCCCCCGAAGTTTAAGATTTATATTGTTTAATTTGATGATGGTTATCTAATTGTTCGAATGTTTGACCTTTTGAAATGAAAATTTTTAAATCTCAAATCTCAAAAATATGGTTAGTTTGTTGCGATTTCAATAAATAATTTTATTATGAAATAAAATATTTTTTTTCCGTTATTTGGCACTTAAACTTGCACTTAAATGGCACGCGATTAAGAACCCCTGCTCTAAAGTATTCCTTGTACGTAGGTTATAAATTCAACAAGATTCTGCTCGAAAAATGTTGGTTATTTTTGGATCTACCTACTCATGTGAACAAACATTTTCAGTTATGAATATCAATAAAAATTCTTTACGATCAAGCATCACCGATGAACGTTTACAAGCCCCTTTAAGAATCTCAACTACAAAAATAACACTTGAAATTAAAAAAAATGTTGAAAGATGTAAAATAGTTTCATTCTTCTCATTAAATTGTTGGCTATTATAGAATTATTTATTTTTTTATGTTGAAATTCCTTTTTCATGATATTAAATAATGTGTTTAAAAATAGTATTTTACCCGTTCATTTTATATTCATAATGTGGCCCTTCATCATAAAAGTTTGCCCAGGCCTGGTCCAGTGCGTAGTGCGACGATGAAAAAAATGCTTGTTATTTTTTCTATATGTCTTTGATTGAACGTGGTAATTTACTTTTCTACTTTACTTTAACATTTAGTTAATCTACATTTGTATAAAAATATTTTCTATTGTCATTATTATTGTTATTGTTATTGTTATAGATACAAACCCGCCTCCGACTGCTGAGATTTGCCAACAATTCAATGAGCTTCGATCTGAACTATCGCTGGCCCTGGAACTCAGAGCCGCTCTCGCTTCCTGCGAATATGATCTCCAATCGCTGAGGCATCAGTACCAAGGATTCGGTGGACAGGTAATTAAAAACACTTCATTCATTCAAAATAGATCTTCCATCATGTCAACAATATTGGCAACTTCTTTGAATTTATCTAAACAAAGCATTTCATTGTGTTTTTTTTACCCATACAGACTCTGACCATTCCTTCTTCGATATCGGCGAGTCTTGAACAGGATATCAAACCCAACGCTGAAATTATTGACGTTGTTGGATCTCCGGGCACGCCAGTTATCAATTAAGATATTTTTAATGAACTGTAACTAGTGTTTGATTTCTATGTTAGGTATTCATTTTACTCAATAAAAGTTGTAAATGAAAAACAGGACTTTTTCTGTTCTCTCCCTTACCTCTTACAATTCATTCTAAACCAGTATTCCATAATACAGTGAGAAATAAATGAACATCATAAAAAATTCTACTAATTTGATAATTACTCGATCATGATTGAAAAACTATATAATAACAATTGTTAGGTACATACCTATATATTCCCCTACCATGTCCGATCCTAATAAGATCATATGGGCCTCCACAGAGTGGAGGTTTGTATTAACAGATTTTTTTTTTTAATTTGCTGAAATGCCTGGTTGAGGCAGAGTGGTATATTAGAAAGTGATATAGCTAACCAAATTGTAGACTTAAAATTCAGTCTGTCTTAATTGTTTTATAAATTTGTTACTACGTGGCTATCATAAATGAATATGAGTAAGGGATTGTGTCATCTACCTAAAAATAGTATTATTCATATTTCTTTCATAATTAATTTTCTGCCCTCTTAAAATATGCCACTCCTAAGCAACACATGGCATTTCTAGTTGGGGAATAAAATGATAAGTATCTAATATGTTTGAAAAGAATATTAAAATGAGTCTACACAACTATTTTATCATATTTTTTCACCGTCCGACATTAAAAAAGCTTCATTTTCTCTATTAGTAGGTGCCTACCTATTAAAAATGTTTTGACGTTGTACTTTGTTCACGCGTTTGTGAATTCTCTAAACGAAGGTGAGGGAAACAATAAAATGGATCCCCATAGCGTGATACTACAAACTGTGAGGAGTCAGTTCGTTGAGCTTGCATAGAAAAATGGCACCTGCGTCGTCAAACTGGAACCGAAGCACAGAATGCTGCATGTGGCGGAAGAAGGATTTTTCTTTGGGATAAGGATGCTTGTTATGGTTTGACAAGAATAAAAATATACCAAGACGTGTTCATTGCAAAAGCCGTTTATTTATTGAATAAATATAGTGACAAGACATAGATAGCTCTTAAACATCTTTCGTTTTTTTAGAGAGATACTGCCAGTAAATATATTATAGCATATCTTAATACTCATTAATTACTTTATTAAAAATAGTAATACTTCTAGCCGAGTGCCGTTCAGGAAGTAATCAGTTGCCATATGTAAAAAAAAAATGATCCCTTTTATGAGATACTGTAGGAAGTCGTTATAAATTAATATAAAAAATAATACTTTTTTGTTTTTGCAACACAATAATGGGTATCAGAGCTGCCATGTTAAAAAAATAACATTTACGCATTAAATTCAAATCGTCAATGATATTATTATTATTATCAAATGAATGAAGTTACGATTTATTTCGTAATATTGTAATAAATTAATGAGTGAAGTATGGCTTATTTAAATTGAATTAATATAAAATGACGGTGCTGCGTCAGAAATGAAAGTGAGATTCTTAGGAAAACAAATTATTTGGTTCTCTCATCGCTGACATTAGTTTGTGTATGAATTTTTTTTATGCTAAACTGCATACAAATATTAGATTCGAGTATAAATATATTTGTTTGTAAAATGCTTCACTTTGATTGATATAATTGAAATATATATATATAATAATGAGAAATGACAATAATTATTAATGTAAAATAAATAAGAATGCATCACTATATGTAGTAACATGAATTATAAATAAATTATATAAAAAAAAAAAACAAGAACATATTATCAAATACTGTAACATGGAATGGTGTCAATATAAAAATATAATAATAATATTTAAGATAAGAAACACTACAAAGTTAATTCATTTTCAAAACTGTGGATAATTTATTTATACAACTGGCAAGAAGTAGATATTCATAATATTATATATCCATTATATAATACAAAAAACTCTTTGTAAAACTTGTCCGTGACCGATGTCGCGTAATATTTCTTTAAAAATATATTATAGACATTCACTTTAAAACCTTACAATTAATCCATAATTATTATATACACATTAAATGGTAGCAGTCAAAAACAATATTTCTCACATAACACATCAAATTAAATAACCCGTATTAGATTCAATAAAACATGCATAGCCAGCCATTCTATGCGATATTTTATGATCTCGTCTTCACTCCGCCACTCCTCGTTGACAGATGAAATAATTAAACCATACATTAAGATCAAGCCACATAATTTTATTGTAAGTGCCGACAAGAAAGATTTATTCATGGTACTCAGAGAGAGTTTTGAATTGAGAGATGTAGAAGTTTATCTGCTTTTATTATATGCAATCCTTCGTTATATGGTAACTTAACTGTATTACTAATTTGACCTGTGAATCCGTAATGTATGGTTTGTTATAAAATTCAATAACTGTACATGCGTACAGTACAAGATTATCTTTCGGGGTTATTTAATTCTCTGTGAATCACTTTCATTCTCATAAAATTCGTCTATTCAGTAATTAAAGTAGGTATTTATATTAGTTTATGGGTTACAAAAGTAACGCCTATCTTACAATACAGAAAAGGTATAACTATTTTTACAATCTGTTCGTGTTTTATGTATTTCCATTTAACTAAGATCAATATGGCCAGTTTCAACATTTTTACAATAATAATTAGTTAAATATAATGATACATTGTTGATGTGTCGACTAGAATAAATGAGGATAGCCAGTCCAGACCGTTGACGTTCTTAGGAAAAATTGTCCGTGCAAAAATACTCCATAATTTGTTTCTAATATAGGATTAATTGACAGTTTTAGTAATCTTTTTTAACAGTGATCAAAATATTTCAATATTATAAAATCTAAAATGTGTTATAAAAATTTAATAATCTATCAACGTTATAAATGCCCTTGTCTAATGTGAATCGGATCGACGCTGCGAGACGGCAGCGCCGGCCTGTCCTTGTCGGATGCTGCGCTTTTATTTCTTTTTCCCTAAGAACTCCACCATCTGACTGAACTTCTCTTCCTCCTCTGTTAGAAGGAGGGACTCGAGGCACCCTTGGAAGTAAGGTGTCGTAAAGCATCGCTGCCTGCAAAAAAATAAAAACAACTGTTATTAATTTCAGTAACTTGACAATATACTTATTAGGATAATATTGGTACTAAGCTCCATGATATATCTACTAACTCAAAGCATCTAAAAAATGTGAAAAAACGGTATAATTTGAGATGCATCTTGTCCGGAAATTTGTACATAATATTATGTAGTTCGCCGTATCACATTTCACGGTGAAATGTTGTATCAGAAATATATGGTCGTATATTAAAGACCGCCCAACCTCTTTGGGTCGTATAGTACTGAGATAAAATTCATGTCTAAATGAACACGGTTCTTGTCGGTTTACAGAAAGACACTGGCAAACAAATTTTGACAATAGCCGATATACTGGATTATTTGTTAGGTCAGGTTAGGTTAAGTTTTCATTCTTGTATTCATGAATTTTACCAAAATCGGCTATGAAAATTGAATTACTGTTCATATTGAATCTAATAGAATTGGAGACCGTATAGTACCTATACAGTCATCTCTTTCCGATAAGAAAGCTCATGGCGAACCGTGCTATGGTAAAATGTAATACGTACAATTTACATTTAACCGTGGTTATCAAGATAAGAAAAGGCTAGTTTTTGTTTTTGCCGAAATGCCTTAGTAATGCAGTGGTTTGGGCAATATATCAAATAAAATTAATGTCATTAATTGATATCATTGGCTTGGTACAGTTCTATTTCATAGTATAATATTAAATTCCGCAAATTATGTTTTATAGTCAATAGTTATCAGTGGCGAAGGGTGGAGGTAGGCTGTTAAGATTCGCTGTAAATAATGCACACTAAACTTTTTTAGTCCTATGTATTTGTTTTTATTGAACTAAGACTACAATTTACAGATGGTGTTAGTTAGTTTTTAAAAATCAATTAAACCCGGCCTAAACGAAACCATAATAGTTTTGGTCTAATTTGGGCAATACGACAAAATTGTGCACACTTTTTCATTCATAGTTATTTGTTTTCATTGGATTACAAATACATATTACACATATTGTTGGTTAATTTTTTCAATTCATTAAACCCTGCCTAACCAAACTATAATAAATAAAAAATATTATTCTATTTATAAAATATTCAAAGTTATGTATGATTTAATTGCATAATTTTAGATATTTTATAGATAGACATGTATTTTTTGACTATTATCTATTATGGCTTGGTTTCTCAGGGTTTAATTGAATTTTAAAAACTAACCAACACTATCTGTAAATTGTAGTCTTATTTCAATGAAAACAAATATGTATGTGTGAAAAAGTTTAATGTGCACTGTTTATGGCGGATCTTAATAGCCTACCTCCACCCTTCGCCACTGATAGTTATTCAATTGAATATGTAGATTGTAATATAATACTTGGTCAATTAAATCAATGAAATTAGTAATTACTCAAGTCCAAAAATATCAAATAATGATAATATAAGATCCGACAATCGATATATATAGTAGGTTGTAGATACTATAATATCAATAACAAAGTAAAGATTAAGATAGTTTACATAATTGATGACAATGAATATGGGGCACTCGTTGACTCGTCTGGTTACGTACCTTATAAAGCAACATCTGCTTTTGACAGAAGTACAAACAACTGAATTTTATAAAAGCTGAGAGTAAACAATGCTTAAAAGTACATTTGAAAGAATTAAACGTGAAAATGACATATTATTATATTTTGATTAGGTAATTCTGATATTTATTTATTATTCACAATGAATTATAATAGAAAGCCATGTGTGTTGATCACCCTTTTTGTTAATTTTAGAGTTAAAAGAAAATCAGTGTTGTCTATGCTTCAGTATAAAAGTAACGATTGCTTCTTATGAGACCAGACATTTAAATGAGTGCATAACTTGATTTAGATAAAAGATGTTGAGTATTCTTCCAGATGGAGCCTTCTGTGTTACTGAAGCAAGTTCCAGTTTTAGTTTTAGGTAACTGCCATAATATGTTTGGTAGATGTAAGATTGTAAGGTATCTGATAAATGCAGGGTATTTCCCATTAGTGAGTTTGTATGAAAATTAGTACAGTATTCCCAGAGCACCTAGGTACCTATACTATATTGCCAAATTGTAATAATATGTTTAGGCTCCATCTCTTTTTCTTCAAAGTTTTCAAGTGTAGTTGGTTTCAAAGAAAAAATCCTTTAGATACAAAAAAGCTGGTTAGAATAACAGAATAATAGTAAGATGCTAGGCTAAGAGATAATACTTAAATCCTTCATTACAAACTGTTATTGCCAGATTGAAAAATAACATTGATCAGATTATTTGTTAATTTCACGATATTTGAATTATTTATGTTGACAGAACAACAATCAGATAAGTAACTAATTTTTAAAAACTAATAGGTAGGTACTGAACGTTTGTAACTTTGTGTCAGAAAGACAGAGAGAGAGTGTATCGTGATAATATATCTGCTTTTTTTCGCACATCAGTGGCGTAGTATCATTTACTTTATTTATTCATTAATAATGTTATCATTTTTATTTAATTCTGACAATGAATAACGGTTTGTAATGATTGTTAGAAGAATATGCATAAGTTCAGGTCTGGTTGTTAGTAGGTGCTGAAAATAAAGAATGCTAATGGAGAAATAGATAGTTAGGCACGTAATTTAGTAAGCTGAAATTCCCCCCCCAGAAATAAAATAAAAAATTAAGAAAAGAAGAGGAGTAAAGAAATTTAAGAAAAAATAGAAATTAAATTTTAATACGAAAAGAGAATATGTAATTAAGGAGAAACAAAATTAGTAGGTAAGGTGATGGGCTAAATAATAATAAAAAAAAAACAAAAAATACCTAAACCCCGGGCTCTGCCCCGTGTAGTTGTTTGATCCAGGTCTTGACCTCGCTTACTTCGTCCGTCATCTGGAGTGCCTCCAGGCATCCTTTGAAGTAAGCAGACGTGAAACAGTCATTCCTGAAAAGTAACTTATCATGTTAAAATCAAGAATCCCTATACAATATAACATATAGATAGATATTTAAGAATAATATACTAACGATACAACAGGGAGTATGATTTACATTAATTACATTAGAATATTTTTAAGTGGTTGGTACCAATGAATTTGTCTATTTTTCTTTTCGGTAGGTTTGTTATGATTTTTCAGTTTGTTATTTAAAAAAATTGTTATATTAAAAATGATTCAAATTCATTGTCAATTAGGTATAGTTTTAAATTAAAGAAACAATGAAATGGGTATGCAAAGAATTTACAAAACATTTTAGACTAAAATTTAAGTGGGTGACATTTTAAGTCAGATTAAGGGCGACACTTTTCCTTGGGCTGTCACTGATTAAGTATAATGCGGACAATCCTCACTGTACAGGCCAAATAGCGTAACCCTCACTTTTCACCAAAGTGACATTTTTATGGTAATGGTCTTATTGCATACGCTTACAACGAACTGGCCAAGTATAATAAATTCCAAAAATTATTTCATATCAAAATAATTCAAAACTATTTTTTAAGCCATTTGTAACTATGCTGAAACAATGCTGTAACCCTCTCTAAACGTAAGCCACAGGGTACGTACGGTGAAACCACTCAATTTGTAATAAAATAATAAGTAAATCCAATGCCTACAGTTTTTTTCACTTCCTGAACAATTTGATATTTGAGAGTTACGCTACTTGGCCTGTACAGTGACGCGATATGTATAAGGTTCTATATACTATATTATGAGTAATTCACTGCAAACAGGTATGTTGTATGTAGATACGATGCAGGATGAAGTCCATTAATACAGCTGCGTGGCCTAAGAGGGTGGTGGTAATCCACATAGTTATTATCATAATATATTCGTGAATTTACCTGCATAACGAATGTAGCTGAGGTTCCCTGAATAAGTTGTAACAGTCCTCGCAGATGCGATCTAATCTGGCGAATATGCTCTTGTCGTAGACTCCCTTGCACTCGATCTCGAAGAAGGACCGTTTGGTGAGGTGGTGGCTGGCCATCGGGGGCGCAGGACCCGCCGCAGCCAGGGCCGCCAGCAGCGCTGC
This sequence comes from Rhyacophila brunnea, assembly GCF_057557595.1. Lineage (NCBI taxonomy): Eukaryota > Metazoa > Arthropoda > Insecta > Trichoptera > Rhyacophilidae > Rhyacophila > Rhyacophila brunnea. Next base: position 6,166,663 of record NW_028232816.1, on the reverse strand, counting down.
AGCCCACACACCGCCCCGACCCCACGCTCCTACTACCATCTGGAAACAATCATAAAAATACTGTCAATAATACAAATAATTATAAGATTATCATATCAAAAGAAGAAAGCAGTCTTGTGCATAGAATAAATGCAATGCATACATTTCAGTGTGTATATAATTAATTCCACAGTGCATTCTAAAATAATTGCAATTAATTTCTCAATAAAATCTCAATTATTGTTCTTTTTTCGAAATAGACATTGATATGAATTTTCCGAGAGATGGTACTAATTCACAATGATGGTGGCTTATAAAATATTTCATCATGGTTAGCAGGTTACAACTACTAACCAATTCTAATTACTTAGTTACAATTACATAACTGCATTATTGTGAAGGTTAATATTCCAATACAAGATAAAAATAGTTATTTCATTAATTAATTGGTAAAACCTCAGTCAGGTAAGTTTTTATAGAACATATTACGTTTACAGATTTCCTTGTAATGTCAATAATATAAGGTACTGATTTTCCGTTGCAATAACATATTATTATACTGGGTAAAACTTAAAATATCGTTATTTAAATAAAAATAAAATTTTTAAATAAAAGACCGCCTGTATTTAAATAATGTATACGCGTCTATGGTTTTAATTCTTGCATCTGACATATTCACAATAAGCTGGGAACTGAAATACTTAACGGGTAAGGAGTAGCAGGTAACCGATCTCGGGTGAGGAATAATCCGGGATAAACTTAAACACGTGTCAAGAATAGGTCATACGTCGAATACTGACAACTGCTCTCGACGCTCATTTCATATTGGTGTATTACACACACTATTGCACGCGTATAATGCATGTTTCATTTTCGTAGGACACTCACACATTCAAAACCCTGCATGAAAATGTAGTGTATTGAATATTGCCTATCGATATTCGATTCATTATCTGTTCTGTTGTTTTTTCAATGAGTATTTTGATCCAGAGTGTGGGCCTAATATTTTGAGAGCGTCTCCGGGAGGCGGTCAATATCCACATTGGATTGTAGAGTATATTATTGGTGATGGTTTAGGTTAGTATCATACTTTTTTTGGATGTTTTCAATGTAAGAAATTATAATTATGCCAGTATTAGGCACGCGGTATAGCTTAAGTGTCATGCAATGCTGATTAGCTTATGAATTCAAACGGCGATGGGTTTAGTGAATATAAAACTACATTGCTAATAAAAATGATTGGATGTTTAATATGATAAATACTTGTGAGAAGTACATAATGCTTCATAACTTTGCACTCCGACTCTAGAATGAAAATGATGTAATATATTCTAAAAATGCCCTTTTTAGATATTATTATATATTTATTTAATAATTACTACATCCTATTAATACAAGTTATACAAATTGATCTAATTTTATGCGAGGTAATCCAGGCAAAGAGGCGTATCAGTGTAGTAAAAAGTGCAAAGTTATAAAACGTATACTCTACCTAACTGACTAATCTAAAAATACTAATATTTAATTTAAAGAATTATTTTCAAATAAAAAAATACTATCTGATTATCGGGGACCTTGTTATTCATACAATATTAGATATTTATTTAATTACATACATAAAAATATGACATTACAATTTATGCCAAGATGACATATTACGTTACAATAGCTGATAATAATAAAAAAAAGTATAATTATTGTGATTCCTGCCAAGTGTGTATTATAATAAAATAGGTAGATAAGTATTATACCCATGTTAGTTATACTGACGACTACCTGTTGCCTACCAACATTTCTCAGGAAATTGTTTTCATGGTTAGATGACGCATTGATTACAATATAGTGAAAATTTGGATATTCGAGAAAGCAGAGCCGTCTCAATCGTGTGGGCAAAATGTGCTGTATTGCCATAGCGGCAAAATATTAAATGTTATAGATTTGGTAGTTACCTTACGTAGTAATGTAAAGATTAACTCTTCAAAAACATGATTTAATGGATATGTGGGTGCCTAACGGATCTCCAGGCAGAGTGTACTTTTAAGTTAGCATCTTAAGTTTCTTTTAATACCCTACCATCCAGCATGACTTGGCAGGAAACCATTAATTTATAACTACAATGTATCTTACAACATAATATTGTTAAAATTACAAAACAAGCGATTTATGCGAGTCAACCAAATTTCAACAGAAAGTTAATTTAGCAAAATAATATAATAATTCAATGAATCAATAATACACGTTAACACATGAATTTATATCGCATTATGAAAAAAGTAAACATTATTATTTTATTTTTCTTAATGAATTATTTTTTTGTTGGAACCACATTTTATTTAGTTCTGTAAATAACTAAATATGAGCGCGTGCTATACCTATTATAATATAGTATAATTATTAGATTCTGCCTTTAAAGAAAATGGGTGCAATTCAGTAGTTTTATATCACATCATTACTACAATAACGCACTGAAATTAAGGGGGAGAGGCATGGAAATTTATTATCAAATTAAAACTTTAAACATGTTTTAATCGATCAATAAATATCTAAATACAATGGGAAAAATATTTTTATTTTTTATGTCATAGAGAAAACGACAAATTAGAATAAACGGCTAAAAATAAGGTACTCGACTCTTCGTTTTTTTAATTGCTCCAAGTAGTTTCTTGAAACAAAATTATGAATTTCTTTGGTCTTTCATGTCTCCTTTGTTCGGTAATTAATTACTTACTTATAGTTTTAATGTTTTTTTTCAATCTAAAAAACGTGGATTTTTACGAAAAAAATACATTTTATTCGTTCATTTTTGAATAATTGCATCAAGCGATTACGAGATTTCATTACATTTATTGTATTCGAGTACCCGATATGTGCAGAAATGCGTCTCTCATTAGTAAACTTTAAGTGGTGTTATTTCACAAATTATATCTGGAAAAGTGGTGCAAATTGTTTTAAAACTAAAACTTGTAAAATATAAAATAGACCCTCACGTGATTGAAGGTTACTTGAACTTTAAAACAACGACGAATATGTGAATTCTGGTTCTTTTATCGAATTTTAGTTGTATTATTTTAAAATGTGTTATTTTATTTTAGATGTAATTAGCGCCGAAATATACAAATACAGCCCTGTCTGAAAGGTTTTTATGTGAATGAATTGAGTGCGATCGCAAAATCCCATCGCGCGGCGGTCGTGGTCGACGAGGGACGCAATTATGTTAAAAATAGCCACACGGACGTGCCCCCGAGCGCCGCGGACGGGAGAGCGGCAAAGCATTTAAATTACAGGGCGGGAAAAGTGATAATTGTGGCCTCCACCGCATGCGATCAGCGCAGACTGATCTCAGAAAAGAAATGCCAAACATTTCGATACTAAAACCATTTTAATATTGTTATTAGGTAGATATTTATTGCGTGTCGATATTTATTTTCAGATTGCGCTTTCTGTGGTTCAATAATTGGCCAAACACTTGTAAGTATCGTATTTAAATAATATGTTATATTTATTGGATTGTTAACTACCTACTTATATATTTTAAAACTATGTAGGTAAGTATTTATTAAAAAAAAACAGTAAGTACAATTTTATTTTATACAGAAAAATAAAATTTCGAATACAAAATACATAGCACGTCACCGAAAATGTCTACGTCTTTACGGAGCGCATTTACTAGTCTTGCATCCCTCGCTAATGGTGCCTGATAGGCTTGACACGAGGAAACGGTTCCGATCCAGAATAAATCATGGCTGCGACCACGTAGTTAACTGACAGGAGCATGTAAATTCAAATTCTTTAGGACCATCCCTCGCGATAACAGGTAAAAATGTTTCAAGAGCAGAAGAGACCTACGAGATTCAAGAGAGTGAAAAGTAAGCATGCCTTGGAGAAAGGCAGTCGGAAAATAATCATTTGACGAATTATCGAAAGGAAAATAGTTATATGACAATACCTTACACTCTTACAGGAAAAAAATCCAGTATCATCACAAATAAAATTTTACAGATGGCACAAAAACGGTTTTTGTTGTGGTTTTCGGTCAAAGTGTAAAAAGTGTTTAGTCCGATATCCAAATTGGTCATACGTTTTGATAAGAGTACCACACTATTATGAGTTTTCAATTAAGTGTTGACAGACACGTACTAGATTTTACGGTTCTAATAATAATTGTCATTCAAATAAAATGATGATGCGATAAAAAAACATCTCGTATCTATGATCAGAGATAATACTTGTATAGCAGTAACAGTTCCTTGAAAGACGTTTTCATTTTTCAGCTTGCATCGATCGCAAAAAATTATTCATGCTTAATAATGTTAGGGTTATAAAATTCATTGGATGGATGCATGTGATGACAAATTGAAGTGTTTGTAATAGTATAACTAGCATTTAACAACATGCACAACCTAGTAAAGTATTAAGAAACAGCGTTGAAAAAACCAGAACTTTACTTTAACCCTTCATGAGTAAGTCTAAATTAATTAGAGAAAAATCATCAAAGAGATAGTAAAAATTTATTATTTACTGATATAATAGTCGATAAAACACTATAAAATACAACAATAAGTAGGCAAGTCTCAATTATGTATGATTCTTGTTTCTATAATAGGCTAACGAATATGAGCTATAGATGATGATTGGTGGCCATCTGGTAAGGGAAATATAGATTTTCCTTCTTACAGAAAATAACGAGGCAGTTTGATTCGATGAGCTTTAACACTTTCGTTATGATTTATATGAGTAAGCTCAATATTCCATTCAAATCTTGCACTTCTAAGAAGCTTTCAAAGCAGAATAATATCTATAATTACGAAAACGTATTTGCTTTGATCAAAAAATCATGTTAATAATAATTATAATTGAAGGTGTAGATTTACAAGAGGCCTAAGTACAATAACGCCGTTCTGCTGTGACAGTATTTAAAAAAATATATATAGATTCCTTTTTTGCCATGTTACCAAAAATTAGTTCGATTTGATGACTAATTAAAATGGATTATAGGGATGAGGGCGATCTGATGCTACGACATTATATTTGTATACGGAATCGAAACCTGAACGAAAATGAGGGACCAGCAGAAGACTGAAGGCTTTTGGCATATTATTATAAGAAATATACCTACCATCGAATTCAGAAAAGTTGCATAGTTTAGTCATATTTTTTGCATTGAGAAATAGCATGTATTCCAAACCATAATGAAGGGAAAGTTAGAAAACAGTAGACACGTAGGCAGTAAAAGATTTTGTTGTCTACATAACCTTTGAAATTTCCCCAATGTACAAGATATTGGTGAAATAATACGATTACCCCAATACAGTGATTTTTACTGCAATATCTTTGCCAACCATCGATAAGAAGGTAAATTACCTAGAGAAAATATTATGTGACCATCATGTCCGATCGTAATAAGATCATATATGGGCCTTCACAGAGTGGAAGATTTTGTTTTTACGAGAAATGGATGTCAGTCACTTTTTGTCACAGTCACAGGATTTGAACCTGGGACCCACGTCGCTATAGGCCGACGCTTAAGTCACGCGGCCTTCGTGTGTGTAGAGAAGATAGGATACATAATAATGTATACAATAGCATAGTTATATTATTTTAATACGCTTTTCTTGCAAGTGTATTTTGGAACTTATGCTCTTTTTCTACATAGGTCTTCAAATTTATACTGTGCTTTACCTTTCTAAGAACAGTAACACACTGAAATACGAATAAATTATTTTAGACCACAAGCACCACGGGCATTATTATTAACAACGCGGTTGGGATGTCGAACATAATATAATGAGGTCTGAATTTATTTTAATAATTTATTAAGACCGGTTTCGCTTAGCATGCATTCTAAACTCAGTATCTATTTAGTATTTGGTCACCGAAGTTTAAAAGAACCCCATTAAATTATAATCTTGATGATTGCATTCAGGCAATATAAGAAATTCGTTTAAGATTGTTGTTGAAAGAAAAATTAATTTTCAGTTTATTTTAACAAGTATTTTTTTTAATAATCTCGCCATTTTTAATAAGACTTTATTTATAGTAGATAGTTACTATCCGGCGGCCATGTTTTTTTTTTGTTTTAATTTTATTTGTATTCCTGCCACATAATAGTAAGTAACAATATAATCAGAGGGAGGTTGGCGGCAGCTTGATGAGCCTCGGGCTGAAAACAAACAAGCATCATCACATTAGGCCATTTCGTGGCCTTCACGGCGATCGAAAAAAGGAAAGAATCAACGCGCAACTTCAGTGGCGGCAGGTTGAAACATTCAATATGCAAATGGGTTAAATATAGCTAATTCAGAGTTTAAAATAAGAAACAATACCAATAAAAATACCATTTTATTCTCTGCTACTTTTAATTAATTATTTATCATATTACTTTAATGGGATATATTAAATTTAATCCCAAATTTTTGTGATGTTACTATTTATTTTATATGCCTTGATTGTAGACTACCAAGAATCCGGAAAGTAGTGTACATCCAGTATATATAAACATAATAATTATGCCATGATTACACTGATTTGTGTTTCTTTTTATAAAATGTATAATTTAGATCAAATTCTATGACTTGCTAACCTCAAAAACAGGGTTACACGTAAATTGTACGTATTAAATTTACCGTAACACAGTTCGCCGTGAGCTTTCTTATAAAAACTAACCAACACCGTCTGTAAATTGTAGTATTAATTCAATAAATTCAAATATTTATAACTAACAAAGTTTAATGTGCAATAACAGCCTACCTCCACCCTTCGTTACTGCACCGGTCTAATAGTCACGAATGAAAATTAATAATAAAGTAAAATAGGCCCAGTCAAAATTTATCCGCCAATACCGGTCATGTAACTTACTTCATGTACTGATGTTTTAAAATAAGAACATCTCAGTTCAAAACTTTCGATAATTCGTCAAATGATTATTTTCCGACTGCCTTTTCACTCTCTTGAATCTCGTAGGTCTCTTTTGCTCTTGAAACACTTTTGCCTGTTACCGCGAGGGATGGTTTCCAATCGTGTCCTAATCAATTTTAATTTACATGCACTTATCAATTACCTACGTGGTCGCAGTCATGATCTATTCTGGATCGGAACCGTTTCCTCATGTCAAGCCTATCAGGCACCATTAGCGAATGGTGCAAGATTAGTAAATGCGCTCCCTGAAGAAATAGACATTTTCAATGATGTACTTTGCATTTTGTTTTTGAAACTTTATTTTTCTGTATTAAATTGTACTTAAGTAGGTTTTGATTTTTTGTTGTTATTATTATTATTATTTTCTATATTCTCTTCTTCTCTTTTGTGAGGGTAATATTTATTATAATGATAATTTCATGTTGTGTACGTCTTGAATTTAGATTTGTTATCTCCACGATATTTTGTTTTCTTAAATAAATAAATAAAGTTAGTGCCACCTGAAATATGTTTTATTTCCGATTTTCGATCACGTTTCTGGTAAAATTGTGGAATGTTAAGAATTAAGTTCTTATTTAAAAGATATTATTCGAAGGGCCAAGAGGTCCACGGCACTGCTCGCTTCCAGTTCCGTGGAAGGTTAACAGGTAATCAGAGGCGATTTATAAAATCAGCCTGGCCATTTTCCCCTGTGATCGGAACAAGAATCAGACGCCGGCTTCGATTTATCGCTTCGACGAAGCTGTAAACGCAAACGGAGCGAAAGGTTCTTCTTGCCGCGTATTTTTAATGTTTTAATGGAGGTTCTGGCCAAGTCCGGGGTGTCTACAGTTTTTCCATGGGAACCTGTTACAATATTCGGATGACGTAACATCCCATAATTTTTCGAGTGGTGAGGTAAGATTTAAAGATACCTATTTTAGGCAACCCGTTTTATGACTATTTAATTCATTTTATCGTAAACCATTTCTTTTATTAAATGAAAAATAGCGCCTGTACACGTGCATGAATTTGCTGGCGGCAATAGTGCTTATTTTAAACAATCGTGTGAATAACTGTTTACACGTAAAAGTGCTGACTCTCTCTCCAATTCATTCTTTAAGACGGTACTTCAGTGAAACGGCAAATAATTTTCAACTATAGGTGCGACGAAATTACGGACTGGCTGGCAATCGGAGAGCGAAAGTCGAGCTGTGAATACGTCAATTTATTTTGTGATGGCGTCGGGGGAATTAATTCTTAAATCGTGTATAGATGACTAAAAAATGTTACCCATTTACTTGAAAAAGAAAACATGTCAATGAATATATTATTATTATTGGTAATAGAATAATAAACATAACATTCAATGGACGCATGTTTACTTTTTATGACAAATTATGTTTTGTTCTGCACGCGTCATTTGAAAAATCTTCGCGTCACGTGGTCACGATCGTTTTAGACCGTGCCCCAGCTGAAGTATAGCCTTAAGAAACAGCGAGACGCGATGTTGTCTTTTTATGGTACTAGTTCGTACTATTTGACAGCTAGTGAAAATCGGTCAACCTGAAAAGTCATTTTTTTGCCGGCAGGTTCGCCACTATCGTTCTTCTGCGCAGGCGCAGATCGAAAAAATCTTACTGTCACATGATAATTCAGAAGCTTTCAAACTTGTTTGATTCATGCATACAATCTTGCCAACTGCAGGATAATAATGTTCACCCATACATTTTCTTACTGTCAACAGTAAATCCATGCACGTGTAAACGGGGTATAATTCACAAGATTTTGAGAATGTAACATTTTATATAATATTGAACATAATTATATAACTTGAAAATATCTCAGACATAATAGTATACCCACAAGGAAAAAAATCATATTTGAAAAAAATACGAAACTCAACGGGATTTGAACCCGTATAAAACCATTGGTGTCGCACCAATCTGTGCATTAACCAATTATGCTACGAGCCTCCTATCTACCGTTGGTAATGAAAAAATATTCGATTGAATTCGGTAAGTTTTCGGAACAAATTAATGAACTTTTTGAATTACTAATTTAGTTCCCTCTTTAATTGGCTAACCAACAATTTTATGGCTGATTGGATTAACGATAAGGTGTAATATGCGAAATGTCAACATTGCAGAGCGTTTGACCGCTTTACCGTAGTAAAGTAAACAAGATTAAACGGATGCGATTTATATGGAAATTCACTTTCTCTAACAACAAAAAACTTACGACTTTACTAGTGCACTGCGTTTGCTCACCGCATCACAACATCAAAACAGTGACGTTCGGGTAAAACGGTGTAGTTTAAGACATGTTGAAGAAAAGCTTTGATAAATGGAGCTTAAACATACGAAAGTAAAGCAAAACTGACGATGTTAACTACAAGTATGTTCGCATTTGAAGAGAACTTCACAATTATTATTATTCTACTATGAGATTTATATGCCAATTTTCTGGGCGTATGCCCGTGCGCATGGGAGGGGGCTGACAGGGCTCAAGCCAGGGGGCCCGGCGTGGCGGTTTGACCAGATAAATACGTTGTTGTGTGATACAAATTTTACCTCGAACATCGTTTGGGAAACGCTACTGTAGAACATCATACTGCCTTTAACCTTAGTGATAGGTAAGGGGCCCCGCCAAAGATCACTAACGTGGGGGCCCGTTTCAGGATGTGGAGGCCATGCCCGTGTGTATGAGTAGATAAGTAGCCAGTGGTTATTAGTATTATTATTTAGTTTAAAAATCAAGTAAAATCGTTTATAACTGCACGCGAATAAGCGAACGGCAATAACACAACAAATATCACAATGTGGCAGCTATTGCTTGAGTTATAAAATCAAAATTTAGGGATGTTAATAATATAAATGTGCAGTTTACCGACTGAACCATGCTTTAACCGTCCGGTGAATGCATTCAAATGTCATAATATAAGTATAAGACTTGTTCCACAGACTTGTTCTATACAGTTCAAATTCTTTAATTAAGACCAGCGTCAATTAAGACCATCTATTATATACACAAGACTGCTATCGGCAGCTATCGAGGGTAGTTTATACTATGTTTGTATCGAAGTATTATAATCGTGACAGTTACAATAAGTATAAACGTATAAACAGTCAAAACTGTATATCTCGTTCTCAAATTTAGCACGCCCAAGAGAGGTGCTGTTAAAACATTGCACTTATTGTAACAATTACAACTAACTTATTGTAATTGTATTGTAACAGTCTCGTGTATAGAATAGATGCGCTGTATCGTGCTACGGTTCAGCGTAGAATCTTGCTGAGTTTGAATGATTCAAGTTGACATGACAGATAATTGTATACATACTGATATTAAAATATAATTCTCTCAACGTACATATTAGAATATTAATTTTTCGTGAAAAATAATCTTTTTCAATGTGAAACTGTAACAACTGGAAAGATATGAATGATATGCTAAGTTTCTTAGGTAACAGCTGTTTTCTTCGTGGATCAATAATTACAACATCTTTACAGTTTTACGCAGACTGTAGTTGATTACGCAATACAATAAAGTGGTGTAAAATCAATAAAACCTCATTCAGCTAAACTGACCAACGGTTCCGCGATCCGAGAAAGTAATTCAGGGAACCCGCGAAGAAACTGCGTTGTGATGCTTACACACCACTATGCAACTGACCGATCAAATTGTCATAGATTATTATTACTGTATATATGTGGTTAAGGAAGGCATGACAGTAAATAACTATTTTGAATTCTAAAGAATAATGTTAATTATGTTACAACTAATGTTTAGATAGGTAGGTTAATATGGGGGTAGGTAATAGTGTAATAGGTGTGTGGGTTCAAAGCTTTTCGGAAAGCGATACCGACGACTTGATTTCGGGTTTGTGTCATTTATGTTAGACAAATGTGAAGATATATTTAAATATTAACTTATTTATTATTGATTTAACTTAATAAAACGCTGTGTGGCATCGCCGTTATTGTATTCTGCATAATGTTCAGAATTGTCTTATTGATTTAACACAACTTTATAGATTGTACATTTATTTATTATTTTATTTTTGACTCATATTTTCGTTTATATTCGTTTGTCCATCAAGTGGTAATATTGTTTATATTTTTTTTATTGTAAATTTTATAAATGAATTATTAATCAAATGTATTGCGTTATTAAATATTGATTAATCATAAATATTTTTTTGGTGATATTATATTAAAATGTTATTGTAAGTACTTATTGCTTCATATTTTGTTGTATGTTAATAATAGTTTAGAATATGTTGTTTAATTATCCCTTAATGATGTAGTATGATATATTAATATCAAATTTAATTAATTAAAATTTAATTGTTATTGGCAAAGTATTAATGGACGGATAATTCAATGTGTTGGTAGATGATTTGTGTCGCTTTTTGAATTTGTTTTGATAGATGCCTGTTTTGTAAAGATTATTCAGTTAAAAATGTCTTTCTGAGGCGGACAAAACCGGTCCAGATTTATTTATTAAAAGTGGAATAAGTACTAACAAAATTTTGCGTTTTATTAAATTAAATCAATAATACAATGGATTTCCATCATGAATTGACAGAGTTAACACAATAAAATAAATTATCGACTTATTATATAAATATAAGTACCTACCTACTTAAAAATAAGAAATTATTATATACCCATAAATGAACAGATAAATAATGTGTATGTCATTTAAGTAGGCATTTTGGAAAATATAGGAAAATTGTCTAAACGAAAGTAACATTCTTGGATTAGATATGGGTGTGCTAAAATGAAAGAAGTGGGTGCATAATATGGATGATGTGACCAGAAATCAAAGTTTTAACCTCTAGACAAAAAGCAGAGGTTGAAACTTAATATTAGTCCGCTGGAAATATGTTTTTGCATGTTTCGTTTTTAGATTATTTAAAAAATAATAATAATTTAAAAAGTCTTGCGAGTCAAAGATTCCAAAGCAAACTGAAAAATAAGAAAGCATTCAAATTAAAGTTAGTCAAATGAAAATCAACTGCAAGTTACCCACTCGGTTAAAATAGCATTTTATAAACAAAACAAACTTTGAAAAAATGCGCTGCGAATATTTTCAATGAAAAGTTTTCAGTAAAAGAAAAATTTAACATTGTTATTAATGTTCTGACATTTCAAGAGTTCATTGAGACAAATTTTACTCGCAAATATGAATATTAAAAGGGTTTTCAACAAACAATGAAGAATGTTTGACAAGTTTTCTTACGCAAATCATGAAAATGTTTATGTCCATATTTATTAAAGAAATAACAACTGAATAGCAAAATGCGACTAACATTTATTTTGAATGCATTTTTTGTATTGTCTATTCAAGGGCAATGCCCTTTTATAACTAAAAACGATGTATCTACCTTCTGGTAAATATTTAGATAAGAAAATAGTTAAGTTGTGATTATATTGATATGCACGTTGTGTACTATCACGTGACGTCACATTAAACTGCCGATATGGAAAAAAGTGTGTAATGTCGTTTTTCTTGGTGGTTAAAATGTTACCAGACTGATGCTCCCATTCCGTAGCACATTTTGAACCTTTAAACGAACATTGTCAGATCACCAGAACAACAATGAGGTCACTTCACGTTCTACCGCACTGCATCGATACCTGCATGATTCAATGAACGTTTCTTATTACTTTCTACATGCCTACACATTTTCGACTCATGTCAAAATCGCGTGTTTTTGTTATTAGCGATTGGCACTACGTATTTTCTATAAGAATGTAGTCTATTATCTATGGTCTGTAGGTTGGGTTCTGTTCGATATAATATCGCAAGTAATTTTAACGTAAACTTAATTGAAATTAGCATGAATAATAATTCAAAATACTAATACATTAGAGTTGGCACTCTCCATAATTTTATGGTGGTGATCGTTCAAAATATTCTGCAAAATGACGAAACCACAGACTAAATTTGTCACCATGATAGCGTGACAGTACGCGACGTGCATCTCAATATAATCACGAGTTTACACTTTCGGCGTTTGTAAAATATTTTGTTTATAAAACATTTTTTTGTTTTTCCTGTAAAATCTCAATTTAGAACCATCGGAGGTTTCAACAGCTTGACGACAGCAACATGTTTCTGCTCTTAGTAATGATTCTTGTACGCAAAACGCGTAGTCTCAAACACTTATATTCATTAAGAAATACTTGTATGATTCAAGGTGTTTTTTCGACATACTGGTTCGCATACAAAGTGCGCCGATATACGTTTTTACACGTATTAGACGATGTTCACAACATATCGGTGTCATTCTGCCCTGATCTATCACCAGCCGATTCTCAGTTAAATTTAACCAAAGTAGTTTACAATAACTGTACGAAAAACTTCAGTTGATAATAAACATACTATGCATAATAATATATACTTGGTAGAAAAGAAACGCCTTGTTCGACTGATACTAGCAATACTACTTTCATAGCAATTGGATTTTGTGCAGATTTTGTGTAGTAGAAGTCGTATTCATCTTTCTTACGACTTGTAGAGGTTGTATAACCCTACAAATGGTATGTTGTTGTCTATGGTCATTTATAGACCATAGGCAATGACGCAACGAAGCCACAGTCATCATTGAGCTTTACGCTACGTCTAGATATAAAGAATACCTACACCCGTTACTAAAACATATGTTGAGGATTTTATTGATAAAAAAAACATTCTACATGTCATTATCAATTGCGGGTTTATGGACTTGGAGAGCCCCCACGAGAAACATAATAATAATAATAATAATAAAACTTATAAAAACTATCAACGTAGCTCATAATAATAAAAATGTACGTATCTCTTTCTTATCCAATTATTATTATTAAACATGACAGTAACAGACATATAATAATAGTAGTGGTTTATATCGTCTCTGTTCTGGCAGAACACACTAACTGGAGAATACTAGTTTTGAGTAATTTGACTTTGCATTTGTTAAAATGTTTGAAATGGTCTATCATGTGAGTTTATTAATTCATCGTAAAAAGGATGACTTTAAAATAAAGACTGTTTATTTATTAAGAAGGTTTCCAGACGGTAAAGTTTGAAATAAGGAACATTTTGGTATAACTAACTCAATATATCATTTTTTTCGAATTAGTGTCTTCTGCCAGAACAGTGACGATATATTATATACAAGTAAGTAATGACTATATATATTTTTGAGTGGTTATATTATAGGCCCTTTCGATGTTAGTTGCATACTATGTTAAACTAAATTTGTGAGAAACACGCATCTTTTTAAGATTTAGTTATAGTTTACATAATGGATGACTGGTTTTAAATATTTCGAGGCCCTTTTAAAGCTCTTAAAAATCATCTGCGTCATTTTAGTGCGACTGTCAGCTAATGAAAATTACTTGTTTGACACGTGAGCAGTAATTTTCTTTTTGTCACGTTTTTACGTTAAATACATAGTATATGCGTTATAATAATTATATACGCTTGTTGATATACAATATGTGGTTAATTATAGATACGGCATCGGGTAATGTAGCGACGGTATAGTTGAGTGAAGAGATAAGTTGTTTGTAGTGAGGTAGGTTTCGCGGACTGCTCGTGAACGGTCGAGGCGGCATCTGGACATCGTGCAAAGAGTGGAATAAACACAATAATAATAAATAATTATCACCACAGATGATCAATCTATATGTATCTACTATTTATTGATTAAATAAATAATTTAAATATTTTTTGAGCTTAAAAGTTCTTTTAGAATACCGTAAGCTCCAAAGAAGCTCGGAAAAGCTCAGCGATTATAATTAGCCGAGGGTAACAGGAAGCACGTCATATAACTTGTCAAAATGCAAAAACGCCATAATATTAATTATCATTGGATCTACAATCATATGTATACCTTGGCCGACTTCTGAGCTATAGTTCTCCAGTTTTGACTCATACAATCTTTTATAATATCGTCTCTGTTCTGGCAGAACACACTAACTGGAGAATACTAGTTTTGAGTAATTTGACTTTGAAGTTGTTAAAATGTTTGAAATGGTCTATCATTTGAGTTTATTAAGTAATCATAAAAAGGATAACTTTATAATATAGACTGTTTATTTATTAAGAAGATTTCCAGACAATAAAGTTTGAAATAAGGAACATTTTGGTATAAATAACTCAATATGTCATTCTTTCGAATTAGTGTCTTCTGCCAGAACAGTGAAGATATGTTTGTTGATATCAGAATTTTTGGCGAATGCATTTCCTCCAAACTTGTAACATGCCCTACTGGTTCTAATACCCCGTTTACACGTGCATGGATTTACTGTTCACGGTAAGAAAATGTATGGGTAAACATGTATTATCCTACAGTTGGCAAGATTGCGTGCATGAATCAAACAAGTTTGGAAGTTTCTGAATTTTAATGCGCAAGTAAGATCTGCGCCTGCGCGGTAGAACGATAATGGCGAACCTGCCGGTAAAAAAACGAACTACTCATTTTGAGGTTAACCGATTTTCAATACGTCCTGTCAAATAGTACTATAAAATGACAACATCGCACCTCGCGTACTCTTGAAGAATGAGATTGGAGAGACAGTCAGCACGATAGTTTAAAATAAGCACAGCCGACAGTAAATCCATGCACGTATACAGGCGCTATAAGGGTTGCATCTTTACTAAATGTTTTAATATTTAGCTCCGTGTTGTAGGTACCTCGTTTCTCAGACAGCATTTTTCTCTTTGGCTTCGAAAATTCATCTTAAAATCTTCCTCTCAAATATGTCAAGTATACGCAGTTAAATGTAGGTACTATTAATTATCTCCAGAAACCGTATGGTCAATCAACGTGACGGGGGTTTGAATCTCTCTTTCATTTTATTGGACGTGAGCCCTCGTTGAAACAGCGTCGCAGGCGATCGCAGAGACGTCAGCGTTATCAATCGCGGCGGCTCAGTTGTTGCGTTTTTCTCGTACATTTGTATTCACAAACCAGATCAGTATCTTCATATATATACACCTGTCCACATATATATATGTAGCAACATATACTGCAGTGGACTTTTGCACACCTGTTGCAGTCGCAACTTGTTATCTACCGGGCGGCCCTACCTCCTAACCATCTAACTAACGTTCACTCACGCAACAAATCGACCCTTTAATGGTTAAAGACTGTAGTGACCAAAATGATAAATTAACAAAATAATAAAATAGTAACTAAATAATGATAATGTTAGGTACTTATATACCTATATAGAATTGGATATGAAAGATAAAGTAATTAGGAACAGAGCATTCAGTGTACATTAACTTTAAAGTTAAAAATAGCATCTTAGAAATGTCGGGCTAAAACTAAATATTTTCAAAAAATTAGAAACTTTTTTATAATACATAGTTAATATAAAAAATCATGTATTCATTTGGATCTTTGACTTTCTAACTGGGTGTCCCTTGTTACTATCCGCTGATTAGTTGTTGAATTATAACCAGGGCTCGAAATGGACCGGAACGCACCGGAGCGCCGTTCCGTTTCGTGAAATCGGTAAAATTATCGCTCTGTCTCGTGGAAAAAAAATTGTTGAACGTCTGAACTAGATAAGCCATTTAACACATTTATTTTTATAAAATACGCATAAAGTTTGATAACTTCCTAAATATCTTCAGAAAATTGTCAGCGCTCCGGTTTGTAATCTTTTCCATTTCGAGCGCTGGTTATAACCGTTATAAAATGTTACCTACTACTTTTGAAACTCCAGTGGCTTTATCATATATACAAGGCGGCTATCGGCAGTAGTTTATAATATTAATGTATTGATGTATTATAATTTTTACAATAAGTAAGCCGTATAAACTGTCAAAACTGTCTATCTCGCTCTAAAAGTTAACACAGCCAAGAGTGGGGCTGTTAAAACATAGCACTTTTTGGCATTTCAGATGGTTAACTTATTGTAACAATTAACCGCCTCAATATATACAATATATTATAAACGACCGTCGATAGCCGCCGATAGCAGCCTCGTGTATAGAATAGACCCACTGGATGTCATCACGTATGGCACTGTTGATAGTTTGTAATATTAATACTATCGACCGAAGGTACGAGTACTTGATGGAATTTGAATTTAAATTCTAATGGATTAAAGTTTTGTACTGTTTCATTTGAGTCGTTTTTTGCGACCCGGGTTTCGCCTTTCGGCAGGTATCTTGTAAGAATATTAATTGTTTAACTAATAACGTTTAAAGACTGATATCGATATCATATATACGAGTATATATATCTCATTAGCTCCATTAATTCCCAATGCGTTGCCATTGTTCCCAGAATGGACGATTTTACACCTCTTGAGGTAGTATTTTTATTTTTTTTATTGTGATACTTGACTTAATAGGTAGGTAGGTGATAGAGTTTTTACGTACTTTATTGTATTGATTTGTTATATAAGTTAGAATTAATAGTATTTGTTGTCAGTGTGTATTTGCCCTTTGGTGAGTGTACACTGTACACAGTGCCTGAAGATGCCGAAAGACGAAACCAGGGTAGCAAATGGAATAATACAAAACTTAAATAGACTTAGAGTTAGTATTTGGTTGGTATGAATGCAATTTTATTATTTGTGAGAGGTTGGTGTACGTGCATTTGCCGGAGCAAAACATTCGAATCGCATTCGCAATTCGCACGCAGGTCTCGTTAAAGGCCTGGAGCGAAATGAGAACCAACCGAAACCAGTTTGCGGCCAAGATTATGTGATCAGATCACTTCTGTTCTGATCGACTTTACTTGCTTTCGGCTTTATAATGCACGCTGAAGGAGACATCGTAAATAATTATTACAAGTGCGCGCGATGTTTAATGAATGAGAAATGTCGTTTTTATTTACTGAGATAAGCAGGTACTTAAAATATTTTTAATCTCCATTTTTACTGTTCATTAAAGTCAATTAAGGGTCATATTAACATAATATATTCGTAAAGATGTAGATTGATGCCGACATTTAGATAGGTACTGAATTAGTGTGGGAGACCATTATGACATTGCATCGTCCACGTAAAATTGTAAATTTAAGTAAAAACTACTGAAATTTATCATAATTATTTTATTATAACATTATTAATAATTGTTGTATTAAGTAATTAAACTAAGTCAACGATTTCCTATGTTGCCAACTACGTCAACGGTGGAAATAAATGGGAAAAGCTCTATGTTTATTGGTTTTTATGAGTTTAACCAATCGAGCTGTGATGCCAATTTTGTGATGTTGTCGCTCGACGCAGATCAGATAATTGAAGGGTTGAAAGTCTATGGGGTCGAAGTGCCAAAAAATTCTATAACAAGTTTATTTACTTCAATACTATTTAAATGCCAAGCCTAATGATATTCTGAAGGGTCTAAGGGCGTAATGCTCAATTCATACTCACAACAAACTTACAGTAAAATTGGTAAATAGCCGAAATCTATCTGTTAACTATAGATTATAGAGATAAGGAATCCTTAACCATAGACTACTTTTGTTATGAACTCGCCCCTTGCCCCCCTTCTAGCTATGGGAAATGAGTCACTTAATGAGGACTCCGACCGAATAGGTTAATTACGGATAGTGATTTGTTCGGACAGATTAGGTCAATTGTGTCTTTTGTAGCTGTAATAAAATGTATAGTACTAGCGCGTACGAATTACGGAATCTCGTCGCCACCCCACACGTTTCTTCCAATACTGCGCGCGCACTCTCGCGAATCTCGTTCGCCCCGAACGACATATTCCGTTCGCCGGGCAGCGTATCCTTCGCACCCACGTTTCTTCCTATACTGCGCGCGCACTCTCGCGAATCTCGTTCGCCCCGAACGACATATTCCGTTCGCCGGGCAGCGTATCCTTCGCACCCACGTTTCTTCCTATACTGCGCGCGCACTCTCGCGAATCTCGTTCGCCCCGAACGACATATTCCGTTCGCCGGGCAGCGTATCCTTCGCACCCACATTTCTTCCTATACTGCGCGCGCACTCTCGCGAATCTCGTTCGCCCCGAACGACATATTCCGTTCGCCGGGCAGCGTATCCTTCGCACCCACGTTTCTTCCTATACTGCGCGCGCACTCTCGCGAATCTCGTTCGCCTCGAACGACAAAAGCGCCAGGCGACACGGGACCGATTTGTTCGCTGGCTAAAGATTAGTTTTAAAAGATTCGTTCGTTCGAGAACGACGCATGTCTACCCCCTTCTGTATTTCCATTTACCACTGACTGACAGGTGCTGTCAAAATACATTTACGTGTCTTTAAAACGGCCAATACACTCAATTCATTTAACAATTGATCTCAATATGGGTATTGAACAACTATTAAATATCCGTGACATTTAATACGACATATTTTCCTTTACTTTCTTGATTCTGTACATGTCTTAATTTAGTAAAACCGATTATCGAATTGAAATGTCAGTGTCAATGAATTATGAATTAACTTTTCTTATTCAGATTTAGATATTTATGTAATATTAAACCAATAGATAGGTAGTTGAAATATATAAGTACTTGGTTACCTACACACCAACATGGTAATATTAGTTTTAATCACTCTATATAATTATTCACATCATGGCATATTTGTATTAATTGTAAATGACAAAATCTGACATTTCAACGGCAAGTGTTACCGTATCGGGAAAAACATGGGTCAAAAAATAACTTAAATTATTCACTGCGGAGACATTTAATCATTTTAATTAAATATTAATTGTGTATTTATAGTTATTGAATTTATTTTGTATATTTTTCATATTTTTGTCATTGTTTAACAATTACAAAATAATTTACCTAAATTATGAAAAAGATAATTTTTATATATGGTAATATTTTCAATAGAAAAACAGAACGAAGCTATTGCAGATTTGGTGGACCATAGACAACTCGATCATAGCTATGAAAGGCTTTCTGGATAGTGTTTTGTTGTAATTTTGTTGTAATCATGACAGACGATTGAGCATCGCGCTCTAAGGTCCTAACTCTACCGTTTTTGTCACACAAATACATTGAAATATGGGCGGGGCTATGTGCCCCTACATATAACTTTTCAATATTTTCTATGTTTAAATATTTTATTTTTCCTTTGTTTATTTTACCTTTGGAATTATGTAAACTTATCATATTATACTGATATCTCAGTTTCACATTTTTGGCACTTAGACCCTATAGACTTTCAACCCTTCAATTTATTAACTACTATTATCTTCATTTTACGCACTTGTGTTTCCCATTTGATGGACTGCAGACATAGTTTACTGATCGAGGCAACAATATAAAATATCTCTCAAAATATTTAAACATTGCTCGATCTGCAATTATTATATTATACCCGATTGTTACACCGATTAGTGCCCGGCAGCAAAAGGCATCGTTGATATGAGTGGTTGTTTTAGATACGTGGGACCTGAGCCATGACAGGCTTGGAGGTCCACTAGGAGGGAATAAATAATGGCTGAAGACAAACAAAATTAACAGCGAATCCAGTGAAGTGTAACCGAATACCAGTATATGAGTTTCTACTTAAAATACGATTGTCCGCGAAAAATATACCACTATACCTACTGGGTGTATGAAAGTTTGGGAAAAATTGATAAACCGATCAAATATATTTTAATTTATGTACAATAAATCCTTTGAAATAAGATCGTCCCCACGATAATCGCGCGGCTTAAGCGTCGGCCTATAGCGTCATGGGTCCCTGGTTCGAATCCTGGGTCTGGCAATTAAACATATTTTAGATTTATGTACGAGTCAAAGTATGGACCTAATAGGTTGGGAAAGTGGCTGACATCCATTTCTCGTAAAAACAAAATCGATTGAGGGTGCTTGGTAGAAATTTATATAATATTATCTAAATAATCAAAATGTATTTTTTAGATAGACATTTTAGATAGTTAAGATTATTGTATAATTAATTATTATTATTTCTTGGCAAAATTAATAAGGCGAGTGTGGGTTTTTTTTCTGGAATTTAAAGTATCACTTTCTTATGTCATAAACGTTCCATTTGTATGCAGCTGTCGCCTTCGAAATGTTGTTCCGAGAGTCTCTTCTATTTCCATCATCATTGGCAGCGTTGAATTCCTGGGATTCCGATCCAATGAAACAATTGAATCTAGTTTTTGTTAACATTTTTATGTCCTGGACTAGACTACCGAGAGTTATTTTTAGATCGAAAACGTCTTGAGCAACTGACTGCATTTACGTACAGTATCGATCCTTTTATAAGTCTCGATTATTGAATTAATGTACTTCGTGAATTGCACTATACAAGTTGCAAAAATAATTTAAGAAAACGGTCGCGGATTCATTGTAACGATGACATCTCGTGCGAATTCTTAATGAGGCTCTAGACTTCATTTTACGGAATGATTCTGGTAAATGGTCATTCGAAAACTTATTAACTTACTTATTTATTTTCAGAAAACAAAACATTGTGGCATGGCCCCCACAAGGGGGGGGGGGGGGGGCTGACAGGGTCCTAGCCTGGGGGCCCGCGGCGCTATTTTTCTTCAATAATATTTTTATTTAAAATTGTGTGGTAGTATAGATACACAATTTTTAATTGTGTATCTATACTCGACAATTCCGTAATCTCGTCATTAGATAGGAGGCTCGTAGCACAATTGGTTAATGCACAGATTGGTGCGACACCAATGTTTACACGAATTCAAATCCCGTCGAGTTTTGCATTTTTTTAAATATATTTTTTTTAGCGGGTATAAATATCTGAGGTGTTTTCAAGTTATGTAGGTATGTACAACATCTAGTCTTTAGAACCGTAAAAATTATAAACGCGAAAATTCTTTTCATTTCCACGAAATATATACTTTTGAAAGTGTAATATTGCATTATTTCTCGAAACTTGGCCTGTATGTCCCCAGTGAACGAACTCCTGAATATTTCAACACGTTCAATGGATGAGTTACCGGAATCCTTGTGTGAGTTATTCTCCACCAGACAGAATAATATGAGAAATAATAATATGATGACAGGGATATACCAACATCCAGCATTAATGAAGCCTAATTGACGAAATGACGCGCCGAGTGCTGACTGACAAGACAATGCGTTGGCCAGATGGCCAACTTATATTCACGAAATGGTCAGTCATTAATTAATACTAACTTCTTATTACCAGTCCGTTAAAACGATATATTTTTGGCCTCAGCATCATGGAACGATTTGTTGCACATGCTGTCAAAACGCGAAGTGTTTAAAACAAAATTAGTTATCATTTCAAAACATTTAGAAAATATTAAGAAAAGTTAGACGAGACATATTATTATATTGATATTAGTATAATATCTTCTTCTAAGCCGGCTTTCACATCTAAATTTGCCTTGTCTGCAACGTGTCGAATACGTCGATGTAACGTCTTGCTATTCACAAAACACACGTTGATAAATGGAGCTCTGCAGATTGGTTTTAGTTTGAAAATAACATCAAGTCCTGCTATCAACGAATCGCATGCTTCTCAGGCTACGACTCGAAGATGTCAGAACGCATACGAATTGGTCATTCCTATACCGGCTCAAGACTGAGACAAAATTGTGCACACTTTTTCATTCATACTTGGATTAAGAATACATAATATTACACATATTGTTGGATCATTTTTTTTAAATTCATTAAGCCCTGTCTAAACCAAACTACAATAGATAAAAAATATTACTCTATCCATAAATATCCAAGTTATGTACGGATTAAAATATTTTATAGATAGACGAGTATTTTTTGACTATTATCTATTATGGCTTGGTTTCGCAGGGTTAAATTGAATTTTGAAAACTAACCAACACCATCTGTAAATTGTAGTATCATTTCAATGAAAAAAAAATACGTATTCCTGACAAAGATTAGTGTGCACTCAGAGCAATATTTACTTTAATATCTGCTACTCATAGTGATACAAACCAAGTACGGACATTCTTAAGCTTCAAAATTGATAAATACTGGACTGACTGCTAAGAGTGTGTGGGATAACGAATAATGATACTTTATAAGAATAATGTACCCCACAGTTTGAGAGATGCATACAAGACAATAATTTATTATTATAAACTCTGTCTGCGTCATCAGTTACAAGTGTATCGGCGGTGCCCGAAATAAATAAGTAAAATTCTGCGCGCACTTTTTGCAGGCGACCTTTCTCGAGAACAATGAATCCGGTGCCGGTTCGATTCCCGCGAAAAATACCGCAAGCCCGTCTCAATGACGATGCCGGGCCGTTCCCGCAACCGGGTGGCATCTTCAATGAAACTACTCCTATCGATTGGGTGGTATCACTCCACAATCCACATCACGAATGTACTCAGATGGAACCCCGACGAGCTGGAATTATTCCATGGCCCTTGCAATGTCAGAGCATTGGCCTTTGTTTGAACATCGTGAATTTGTAATTAAGTGAACTGATGTTCGATTACTGTCAATAATGCTATGAATGTATGTAATAAGATAATAACTGACTTTTATAGCGCCTGTACACGTGCATGGAATTACTGTCGGCAATAGTGCTTATTGTAAGCTATCATGACAATAACTGTTTACACGTAAAAGTGCTAACTGTCTCTCCAATCTCATTCTTCAAGAGTTGTAAGCGAGGCGCGATGTTGTCATTTTATACTAC
Organism: Rhyacophila brunnea; assembly: GCF_057557595.1. Lineage (NCBI taxonomy): Eukaryota > Metazoa > Arthropoda > Insecta > Trichoptera > Rhyacophilidae > Rhyacophila > Rhyacophila brunnea. Next base: position 6,143,170 of record NW_028232816.1, on the reverse strand, counting down.
TATCTGACAGGTCGTATTGAAAGTCGGTTAAGCTCAAAATGAGTAATTCATTTTTTTACCGGCATGTTCGCCCCTATCGCTCTACTGCGCAGGCGCAGATCTTAATTAAGTCGACACTGATTTAATGGGCAAAGAAAATATTCATCTATTATGACGACGTAATTATGATGGGTTTAAATTAAAACAACGAGTTTATTTCATAAAAGTATAAACCTTGTCGTTCCTGTCAAACGTCTTAAATGTTGAGATAGTTTTGATAACTGTCGACAGTGCGAACTTTCGTAGAGGAGGCATCATGTAAAGATTAAGAATAAATATTATATTTTGTGAGCTTTTTCGAGTTTAAATCTAATCGACATGGATAATTTCTCCCTTCTTTAGTAATTAATAGCAAGATATGAAACTACATACCTGCAAGTAAATTGTTTATTTCCTCACTTATTCCAAATGTTTCGCCTGCAGCACTATATAATTCGCTCGATAAGCCCAGAGTTAAAACCCGTTCGATGCGAATATTCAACATCAATCACGTTGTCTCTGTGATATAGGCATTATGCATCACAGGATTGGCAGTATCTGATTCTGCATTAATGTAGATGAATTAATTATCCTTCTAGTTGCAAATGCAGTGCGTTTTGCAATGAGTGCATTCTAACTAAATTATGCATGTGAACGAACTCAAACAAGAAAGACACTTGCGCTGCGTTACGTTGCGATCAGGGGCAGATTAAGACTTTGTAGGTTACATTAAAAATATAATTACAAGACAAAAAACACGACAATTAATATTTATAACAATAATATAAATAGTTTTTTTCACAATGTACCACAATTTGTCACATATCTATTTGATTTAATATCTGGACTTTAGAGTGTGGTTCATCAAAAATAATCTATACCTATGTATATATATGTAATACACACAAATACCATTAAAATATGAAGCATCAGTTTTAAATTGCCGACATGTTTTTAGAAATTAGCTTGATAATGCATTAAAGCAACTTTTCACTTTTTACAGAAATAAATCCTATGAAATGAAGAGATATGCAACCATACAATTGACGATTTTTTTAGAGCTCTAGTTATTGACCAGAAATTAATATAATATATAGGTACTATGTGTGTTCTCAAAGAATAGAGAGAGAAAATCAACAAAGTAATCAATAAATAGGTACAAATGACGCCCTGCTCCTAAGCTGTAGTACCTAAAGCCTATGCCTTAATACGGCCCTCATTGCTCATTGCACGGTTTACTTTGTTAGTTGAATGTTGAATCTATCGACGCCATACTGTCTATACTCTATGAGAACGAGATAAAACACAGCAATATTCATACTGAGGCAAGTAACACCAATGAGAATTACAATTTACAATAATTTGATTCTACTATTTTTTCAAGCTTTCGTGAGCTATACTAATGATGTTTTTTGGAACATTGGAATACTTTATTATTTACTCCATTTTTTATTACCACATGGAATCTGAAATTGTAGTAAAACGTCACCTCGAAGAAAGCATTGTAAACTAGATTATTTTCATTGCTTTTTATTCTACCCCAACAAGTCAAAAGTTAACTCTAATTTTAGAGTAGAAAAAACGCTGATAAAAATATTTTAAGCATTGTTTATATTATTTTTTGGATGATAAGATTAAAAATATTAATTTATAAAACTCGCACTAACGTTTTCAACTATGAGTAATTTTTTTGACCATGTCCGATCCTAAGAAGATCCTATGGGCTTCCACAGAGTGAAGGTTTCTATAAAGATATTTGTTTTGTTTTTACGAGAATTAATGTTAGCCACTTACTCAACCTATTACAATATTAGATCCATGCTCTGACTCCAAACACAGATTGAAAAACAATATATATGCGTATTTGCCAAACCCAAGATTTGAACCTTAATTATTATGAATGGCTATTTGAGACAATAATACAAAATATCATAATTAGGTATAGGTATGTACTTGACAATTTTACTAATAGTATTTTACTAATTTATTATTTAGCTTTAAAAGAGGAATGTTAACACGTGGTACGCCACGTCATAAATTAATAGCATGTACTTATTAGCCTAGCGTAGCCAACATGTAATATTAAATCTCCGCAAAAATGCGGCCAACTTGATCATGATTATAAAACATATATATACGTACACACAAATGTATATCTTTTATAGCTATGTGTTCTATTAAAAATGGGGAACGATATTTTTATATTATTTTTTATAAGGTTCTCATGCAATCTCTTCAACTAATCCCATTTCCGATCAGTGTCATCTGTTTTTATTTAAACTTTTAATACGTTATGTAATTATAAAAATTGTCTTATATATTGGTTTAAAATTACATACTTGTTAATTATTTTTAACCATGGGGCGTCAAAATAAGTTTGCGCCCCCGTCGCCGCCCCAATCCATCAATCCACACACGCTCTCCTCCAATAAGTGGTTATAATATTGACGAAGTTCACGAAATATTGACCAGTAATGATTTATTTTAATGGTTAATTTGTTTAATTTATAAATGCTTCATTATTCTTAACTGTCGGCTTGGTTGTAAACGCGAATTACTCAATTTCATCAAGGAAATGTGCATTATTAAAGTTTTTTTGTGGTAAAATTGGGTGGATAATAATATAATATTCATGTGTACAATGATTCTACTGGATTTCAATATATATCTAACTAACCATACTTTTTATGGCATTTTGATGGTGTTTATTTAGATTACTAAAAACAAAAAAAAAATGTTAATTACTATGTGTAAACTTTCGCTCAATCGGGGATGACAATTGCCGCGAAAACAAAGATATAACAATAACAAATAAATTATTTACTTTCTAGTCGTAATAGATTTTTGGGTTTCCACCGTGTGTACTTCTTCCTTCTTTCTTCGACGATTCAGGCTCGTTGCAGAGGCCATTGTCAAGCGATGATAATAATATGTGTTATGATGAAGTGTACTGTATGTGTATGAATGCAAACGTCGCTCTAAGAATGCCATTAACATTCTCAAATATTATAATATATTTTTCTAGTACCTAGACAATAATTATTCAAAAGAGTGTAAAACTAGCACGTATCTTAGGTGTTTTGTTTGAGTTTTTATCAACGCGATATCTATATACTGAAATAATTACATAATATATCGACTATGTATTGATTGGGCATAACACTAATTAAAAGAAATTGCGCTGGTATGGAGCGGGTGAATTTACAATCAGTCGTGTCAGCAGTAGGCGAGAGTAACTGACATTCGACTCGGCTCGCCGCCACGCAGTCTGGACCGACGACCGCCCAGACTCGCGCGCTTGTCTCTCTTTCAACCAACTCGAAAATACGAGTTTATCATACACACCCACTATATTAAATTTAAATGTCACTTCGAAATCTCAACAACAGAATCGAACATCGATTGAATTTTGAATCTGGTATTTTATTTACCAGCGGTTATTTTTCCGTTATGTTTGGATTAAAAAAAAAACAATGCAAATGGCTAAAAAAACAAGCTACTTACCTATGTAGGTTTTTGAACTTTTCGTGTTTCAATCACAATTCAGATTTGTATGTTCAATTTCAATTTTTTTTTTAAAACATATTGTGAACATTACAAATTACAAGTTTACGACGTTCACAACATGACATGAAACATTATTATAAAGAAGAAAAGTAATAAAAACGATAAACATGAAAATATAGAAAGAGAACATAATATAAACACACAAAAGCAGTGAAAATATAATTATACATCTATAGAAGTTCAATGAAGTACACCGAGTTTACTAAAGAGACCCAATTTTAAGAATTTATAAAATAGCGTTGACCTAAACTCACCTCACGCAATTGGAATATATTAACACCCGAAGCAATTTGCTAGATCATAGTTATTGCCCTCACAATTGGCTTTACCAGTGGCAGGTTGGTTCTGCGCCTTGGGAGAATAAACAACTACTGATGCTCTTTAGGGACACACAGGTCAACACTGCTCAGAATGGCAGAGTTCTCATTTATATCTCGTATAAGTCGAAAAAGTTAATAAAGATCTCTTCTAAATTGCAGACTGCAGTATGTAAGCTTACCTGTTGTATAATGCCAATCTAAAAGTAGTACCGAAATATAATTTTTTGCATACCTATCAACTAACGGATTTGCAATTTTTAATTTATAGAAAGTTTATGTAGTTCAGCATCTATTATGCATGAATAGGACATTATATTATAATGTCCTCCGAATCAGACAAATAAATTAATCAGTAAACATACATACAATTATTATAATCAGTCGCATTGTAATATTTTTTAACAACCGGTTCGCAGTTTAATTTAACTCAATCATTAAGTGGGCCAGGCCCGTCTGCACAAAATTGATACGCTGTCTTTATCTCCAGCCTAATTAATGAAAGAGAAATACACCCCTTTCTTTACAGAATAAAGAAATGTTGTAAAATGAACCCAAGTGATCTTTTCATATTTTTATAAGAGAGCAAATAATTGCGTCACATGAAAGGAAATTTCAGTAACTCTCCAAGATTCCTATTACAACTAACTACCTAGGTACTTAATTCGTGGCAATATTATTTTGGCAATTTCTTTTTACTTTACATAGCATCATTATTATATTATGTATTATTAACCTTGTCTTAAATTCATTTGTAGTCTATATAATATATAGCTATTTTTAAACTGCCAACTGCTATTTGCCTATTTTCTAAACACTCAAGCGACTTTAAATTAAAAACACAGGTTATAATACGGTGACGGAGTGCGGATACCATACAAAGTTCTTAAAAAAAAAACTACTTTTGTTAATGATGTCGATTTGATTCCAATACCAGTAGATTATTAATTATAAGAATCTTTGGGTATTTTAAATAAATTATGAATCAAATCAAAATGCTACAAGCTTATAATAATATTATGTTAAATCCACACTGATGCAATGCGGAAAAAAAACCTCACTTGACATTTAAAGTATGATAAAGTATATTCAACATAATATGTGATTCTGGTTGATTTAAGTTCTGTACTTTTTTATTTGAATAATTTTTCTGCGACAAGGGTTTCGCCTTTCGGCATCTTCAGGCATTATTCAGATTCACCAAATGAAAATATATAATTGACACAGCATAATATTATAGTTATATAAAAAATTAATACATTCAAATATCGTAAAACTCAGTTAATGAGAAAAGAATTTACACAGGGATTGGAAATTTTGAAGTGTTGGAAACCAAGGTTGCAAAAAACCGATTTTAATAAGTACAAAACTTAAATAAATAAGTACCTGCTCTAGAAATCGTTACTATTAATTCAAAATCTTTTTTATTTACTGGTTAATTTATAAGGTTAGTGTTTTGAAAGCTTGTTTTTGGTTAAATTTTTCACGATATCGATATTGTCAACCGATTCGCGCGAGCCGGTTGAATGACACCACTGACAATTGGCAGGCTTTGTAACCACAGTACAGATATATCATGAGATATACTTAGGTATTGTAATAAATACAAATTCTGAATACATATTGTAATTAATTGCAGATACGATCGCGTTGGCAACACCAGATGCGAAATGAAATAAATTAGCGCACAATGACATCCGATTTTTATTGTAAATGAATTATCATTCAGAATGGCGCGCGCAGGTGTTCTGGTCTGTTGATATTTCGGCTCGTATTGGCTAATTAATTTATTAGTTTGCGATGATGATTTCGGCACAAAAACGACATGTTAAAGAGACTGAATCGTCATTTGCATTTTGAATACGTACCCACTGCATAATGAACGGCGATGCCTTGTTTATGCTCAAATTACATTGGCAGATTGCGTCTGGCCCAATCGTCTGACACGATTTCCAACATCTATTATCTATGGTTTTCCGGGATCGTGAACGATCGTGAGCAAATTGGAAACAATCCTATTTCTTCCTACTGCCATGATTAAGATTCGAAGACGAAGATTGCCGAGAACGTACGAAAGTATCCAAAGCTACAAATTATTCCAATATAATGATATCGACCTAAATAGTTACTTACAAGGGAAAAGAAACTTACAGATAGGTATGTAAATAAAATAGAGATTGTTAAGTAGATACATGTGCATACGACCTTGGAGACATCATCCAGCAGTAGCGTAGGGTGGAGGTAGGCTGTTAAGATACGCCATAAATAGTGCACATTAAACTTTATTTATTTTTAATGTACTAAGACTACAATTTACAGATGGTATTGGTTAGTTTTTAATTTTAATTGTGCACACTTTTTCATGCATACTTATTTTTTTTCGTTGTATTAAGAATACATATTATACATATTATACATATTGTTGGTTCATATTTTTAAATTCATTAAGCCCTGTCTAAACCAAACTATAATAGAAAAAAAAATGTTATTCTATCTATAAAATATTCAAAGTTATGTTTGATTTAATTGCATAATTTTAGATATTTTATAGATGGACGAGTATTTTTTTTACTATTATCTATTATGGCTTGTTTTTCGCAAAGTTTAATTGAATTTAAAAAACTAACTAATACCATATTTAAATTGTAGTCTTATTTCAATGCAAACAAATACTTATGACTGGCAAATTTTAGTGTGCACTATTTATGGCGGATCTTAAAAGCCTACCTCCACCCTTCGCCACTGTCATCCAGCAGTGGATTAATCGAGGCTGTAATGCTGACGATGTAAGAAAATGTAAAATGGCCGTCGAATTCTATGAATCGTAAGATCATTCAACCGTTGTTATCCTTGGAAATAGGTCACGGTCTTTGGTCAGATAATTCGTCCAATTCTTCGAATTGACAAAAATAGGACTTGCTGCCAAAATATATACATCATGATTGAACATCATGGAAAATATAACGATAATATTATTTTGACGGCCGTCCAAAAGCGCGGCGTTCATGTTTCGCGAGTGTGCCGGAAAAATCAAATCGGAAAATTTTACAAACTATTTAATATATTAGTGAAAACAAACAGAAATATATATATATATATTAGTCGCCTAGAGTGATAACTCACATTTTGAGTTAAATATACCAAGTGATTCTAAATACAATAATCTATAATATAAAGAAAAATAGTTGGCTATAAAAAGTAACTTTAAAACATGTGAAAATCATTTACGACTGTCGGTGTCATAGCTCACATTTTTTAATCAATAATGTGAGTTCTGTCATCAAGGCCTTCTTATCCAATTAGGGAGCTTTATTTCCCATGGTGTGCTGTGTCTGCAGCCGTTTGAGTATTATATAATATATATGTATTTAAAAAAAATGCAAATCGACTCACTCACTCATTAATATTCAAGGGAGTTCAATACTTTTCTTCTAATTACAAAAAACAGTGCGATTATCTCAAAACTCGTTTTTTATAATATGTGAGTTATGACTCAGGCAACTCATATGATCATAATAATATGATATATTATTATTGTTCATTTATAATTTGAGAGAAACCTGAACCTAAAAATAATATAATTTTATCAATCTCGTTTAAAAATAGTAACATTAGTTTTACGCCATCTTTGTTATCTAGTTAGTATTGAATAATTATATAAAAAAAAAAACAAAATTTAACAGATTCAAGTCTTTTAATATTCTTTTTTGTTAGGCAAATACTATTCGGAATATTATTTTAAAATTAACAATACACTTGATTTATAAAATAAATATTGAATTAAATTATCATTTCTATGCAATGAGTGTTTGTTAATTTGAAAAAAAAAATAAACAAGTAACATTAAAAAATATTCCATTAAAAACACAATTAACCACTTTTGTTAATACTAGCGGTAGGACGTTTAGATAAAATATTGCCTATTAAATAAATTATGTTAATAATATGGCCACATATATTTGAATAAAAACATAGTTGTAGTTAGCTGCAACGTAGGCCATGCTGAAGATTATATAGGAGCGGTTCGTATACTGATTAGGTATACTCTGAATGATGAAATTACTCATACAATAAATAAATACTCATAATATGTTTTATGATTATCATTATCATTGGGGTGGTTTTGACTCCTTCCCGTCCCACCCTCAGTATGACTTCTATAATTACAATTTACTAAATGACAATAAATGTATGATATTTTTAAGAAGATAAAGATTTTGGTAATACCAATATATTTTTATTTAATTATTTGAACCACACTATAAATAGTGCACAGCAAGTTTTAGACAACGGGTAGTAATAATTAATTTGGCCAAAATCATGTAATTATTAACAACAAGATAAAAAGAACTTTTTATATACTTACCACGTTTTTAAATTTTCTGTTGAATCATAGAAACTTGGCAATTCTATGTATTAATAATTTAGGACAAATAAGGCAATTGTCAACAAATCATTTTTTTGCTATTTTGCAACAAACAAACAAAAATATAGAATACTGAAATGTCATTTTGATTTTCATAGTAACGCACGTATATATTAATAATTTAGTTGCTAGGACCACCCAGTTAGCAACCAATAATAGTGGATTGGATTACGGATTTCTTCCGAAATAACGTCTTTTCATACAAAACAGAATTAACTAAAAATGAATTCAATTCTACTTAAAGATGGCTAAACGCATTAAAAGAATGCATTGGCATCGTGTTCTGATATATTCTAATAGTTTCAAATGTATAGCTAGTCGGAAAGTTAGTTAAAAATCAATTGCAAGATTTGTAGTGGATAAACAACCACAATATATATAATAAAATAGTTTTCCCGTGCAGTAAATATATTACACAGAAATGAAAATGATTACATATAATTTAAAGTATCTCACATTTAAATTCATCCATCAGATATTATGTAAGACAATGTTTAATCATTTATTATAGAAATAATTTTCAAATAAATGTCGTCACCTCAATACTACAACTAGATAACTTGATTTTCACTGTTTTTGAGATAGCTATTGAATATGATTCTACATTTCATTCTCTATAAAATGATAAAAATAAGTAAGTCAGAAGTTAATGGGAACTGTATTTATTTTGTGTTTGAAAATATTAGATATTTTTAAAACCATAAATGCATTAAATAAATACCTACAATAAGATATCTACAATATTTTTTTTCATTTAATTGAATATCACAGCACAATATTACATTTTTATTTTAAATAATAATTATAGCCTAGATTTATGTTAATCAAATAATGTTTTAATTTTATTTTCCCAACAATGACCAAATCAGAGTTATCCAGTTGTAGTATTGAGGTGACGATATGTATACAATTTACTTTCTGTGTTGAGTGTTTGGGCACTGCTTTGGCACGGTCTCTCGATCGTAATACACGTATTTAAGCCCTTATTATTACTTATTGTTGTCAGCAGCCGAATCCAAATTGTATTTATTAATAATTATTAGAAGGTAAAGAGTGAATTTGATGATTTAAGTGAAGGTTTGTACAAAAAAGCGTAAACATCAGGAACCTACGCAGATTTGGTTTAAGAATATGGATTTTGATAACAGATCCCGAATGTTTACAGTAATATGTTAGGATAATATGGTAGAATGTTCAAAATAGCACTTACTATGTTGGACGTACTATTTTAAATACCTACAGTCTTCACAAATATATAATATGCTTCTTAAGTAATATTGGTTTTGAAATATTATTAGTAATGACTAAACTTGAGATAATAGCCACTAAACGTTTTTACGCTGCAGGATGCGGCCTGTAAGAAGGGTAGAAAGCAGAAAGGTTGTAGATACTATATACACTATCGGATACCCTTGGGGTTTGAATGAAACTATAATCTTTTGCTACCTGTCGAGTTAAAATATTCCAATTAATTTTCAAATATACCCATGTATTTCCATTTACCTGTATAGTCTATCTCTAACTCTATGAGATGTAGCTATGGTTTTGATAACATTACTGAGATGACTTGAAAACTCGATCGGTTGATTGGTGCAATTAGCAAGTATGCAAATTCCCTATCGGCCAATCAGATAATTGACCGAAAGAAACATGCACCTAGTAAATGTAGGTTTACATCTAATGTTTATTACGGCACATATCGAATAAAGACAGGTGTATATGTATAATATACTACACATATAATGGCACCTTACGCCTGCGCAGTTACACCTGCTAACAAGAATCTATTTTATAGTGCCTGATAATGTTATGCTCACAAGGACGTAACGATGGGTGTTATAGAGATAGAAGAATTGTACTGAAATTCATTGTAGTTTGCTTTTCCTAAGTACATATATGAAAATGTAAGACGTACCAGTGTAGAGCAATTTTTAAAAATAAAAATAATAATTGACAACAAATACTCATAGCTTGAGTGTAATTGAATCAATAAAATAAACCATTTCTCATGTTTAATTTTCCGGAAAAATTTCAAAAGTTATATTGGCTTGAAAAAAGTTATGATATATTATCCAACTATGTCTTATAGATTCATTTTATCTGCATTTATTGGTGGTGTTATTCAAGGAACACATGATTAATGGGAACTGAAATACTTAACGGGTATGGAGTAACAGGCAACCGATCTCAATGGGATACACTTAAAACACGTCTTTCTAAGCTTGTCCTTCGTCCTGACAACTGCTCTCAATTTATGCACTGACGTTCATTCAATATTTGTGTATTTGAAGGTTGTAACACACACTGTTGCACGTCTATAATGTGTATTTAACTTTCGTATGACACACACATTCAAAATCCTGCTTCAAAATGTAGTGTATTGGGGTATAGCCTATCTGAATTCTATTTATTAATCTGTTCTGTGGAATAGACCTACTGAGGTCCTACTTTGTTTTATTTTCATTCATTTAGGGCTGCATCTCTGTAGAAGAAGGATTTTTTCAACGTCTTTGGTATGTACCCACAATTATAGGATGGTTGTCCTTGGGAGTATAAGTAAAGCTAATAAGAGCAAAGATAACATATTTCCACTCTGTCATTTTTCAAAAAATGTTAAAAACTATTAATAATGTGTAACTACGATAAAGTTTGAAGTTTTCAACAAACACTGTTGCACGTCTATAATATGTGTTTCATTTTCGTGTGACATCCACATTCAAAATCCTGCTTCAAAATGCAATATATTGGGGTATAGCCTATTTGAGTTCAATTTGTTAATCTGTTCTGTGGTGTTATTCTAAAAAATATATAATTCGTCTCAGTTATATTTTCTTCCAGCTAACCTATCATTGTTGATGGCGATTCGGGGGAAAATAGCTACGTTAAACTATATTAATTTGGCGATGGGGAAACTGAGTAATACGTGATGGTCTATTCCAGGGATGGGCATACGTCATGATGTCAACGAGAACACATTATGTATTTTCATATAATATATAAAGAGCCACACCATAGTCACGTTCTCAAGTATTATTAAATGCACAACTTAGAATTTAATTACATTTCTACACAAATCTTAATTGCTATATAAAGTATAAAAAATATAAAAGAAAGTAAAAAAATGTGAAAGAAAACACAAAATAATGTATTTGACAGTTGCATTCATATACGCGCATCTTGTCACTTACAACATTTAGAAAGGAAAACTCGCAAAAATGGAAAAAGGAAATACCTATAATATTATGTTTATCAATAGATATTGGGAGCCGCACTTAACCCAACGAAGAGCCGCATTTGCCCACGAGATATTAAAAGCTATGGTCGCAGCTATAACTGTTGTAAAGGCGAGGAAATGAGAAAAGAAGAAGAAGTATGCACTATTGATGAGGTATCACTTGTATAGATTATAAAAAATTGTTTTGACCTTCCAAAACGATGAATAGGTAATTTTCTATTGTAAATTTTCCTTATTTTTTATCTGTCAACAAAAAACATATCAATTTACGTAAACACATCACGTGTTTTCGTGTGAAAATATATAGTGTGCATTGTAAATGAATACACGACGGGGATTTCATATGTCATTTGAATGTTGTTATTGGATTAGCTGATTACAATGTTGAAAACGATTTGCGATATAGGGACCCAATTATCAATGATGCCCGAGGCCATTTTCTGCGACATTGAGGCTAACCGGAAACCACTCACAAGGAAGGGGGAAAAGAAAACCTATCTTCCGCTAAATATGAACAAACCTGTTTATGGATAGGAACATAATCAATCGATTATTACGCAGAATTAAATAACACATCTATATTTTATAAACAAACAAACAAACAAGACGTGAAACAATCTCATAAGTTGTCTTAAAGGGTATTAAATATACATTTTTTGTACAAAGGCAACTATTTAGTTAACATGTAAATTGTACGTAAAACATTTCACTGTGGCACAATTCACCCTGAGCTTTCTTATCGGAAAGAGACTACGGTCTCCAATTTTATTAGATTCAATATAAACAGTAATTCAATTTTCATAACTGATTTCGGCAAAATTCATTAATTCAAGAATGAAAACCTAACGTAGCCTAACAAATAATCCAGTATATTGGCTATTTTCAAAATTTGTTTGCTGCTGGCTTCTGGAAAATGTAAACTGACAAGAACCATGTTTTATTTTAGACATGAATTTTATGTCAGTATTATACGACCCAAAGTGGTTGGATGATCTTTAATATATGGCCATATATTTCCAATACAAAATTTCACGGTGAAGTGTAATACGTCGAACTGCATACGTACAAGTTTCCGGACAAGAACTATTGTAGATTTTATCGATAAATAAGTATTCGTTAATTAACATTAAATTCCCTCTCTGTTCAAATACCTGAGATATAAACAAACGATTTAAAACCTCAAGAAACAAATGATTTGAAGTTGGTGACGCATGTCTCGGACGCAGTATATGAGTATAACATATTTAATCAATTATCAATGACGTGAATCGAATTGCCAACCTTTTAGTTGTATGCCCTTGCGTTGGCAACCACTGACTCGAAGCGATTTGTATCATCTGCTTGTCGTACAACTCTGTGTGTCAATAACCTCAAAATGGCCCAAGGATCATCAATTATTTATTAATAGCCATTACGGTTGTCAAACATTTACTTTGAAAAAAAACCGATGTCTAAGAAAAAAATGAATAACTTTGTATATGACGTTATATTATGTTAATCTAACTACGAGTAATATTATAGAACCGTTATTATATTACTTAACATTATTTTTAAGCTGGTTGCCTTAAGTTCTAAGCAATAATTATTATGTGAATACCTATAATAATATATATCGTTACATCAGTACTACAACTAGATAACTCTGATTTGGTCATTGTTGGGAAAATGAAATTGAAACTTTACTTGACAAACATAAATCTAGGCTATAATTATTATTTGAAATAAAAATGGAAAATTGTGTAAGTCTAATTGTTCCCAATTAAATAATGTTCAACTGTATGAAAAATATTGGTATTATATTTATGGTTTTAAAGTTATCTTATATTTTCAAACACAAAATTAATGCAATTCCCATTAACCTAGTTTTATTATTTCGTAGAGAAGCCAATGTAGAATCACATTCAATAGCTAACTCAAAAACAGTGAAAATCAAGTTATCTAGGGTGACAATATTTATTATATTCATGGAAATATTTGATAATTACTATTTTTATATAATATATAAAGAAAAATATAATGGGCCATCTACAAAAGTTGTATTGTTTTTTATTTTATTTTAGTAAGGTTATGTTAGTTACTGGAATCGGTATAGTAGGTAACTATTTACCCATCTGAGTGAACTACACTCTGCTTTCTTAAAACAAACGACATCAAATCTATAAGTCAATTGGAGATAAATGGCTGTAACGTTTTAGAGATATTAATACTGTTCATATTTCTGTTAAAGAATTATTTAATTAAACGAATATTAAATTAACAAATATGTAGGTACCATTATTACAGTTATACTATATTGTATTGGGTTGGAAAATAATGTACCTAGTCACAACGACAACGTTTAATATAATGCACTCTCTGAAATGTTTCCCTGCAGACGAAACCACGCCAGTTTTTTTTTGTTTTTTTTTTTAAACATTATGTTAAATATTGAAAATTTGTTTTGAACTCGATCATTTTTTCGATTAAAAACAGCTATTGGTCCACTAATAATTTATTGAAATTGTCAAACACCAAAAAAATAATGCTGGTCTTTGCTGCATTGTAAAAATACTCGATTTCGCAGAAATTATAGGCTGCGAAAATTATAACTTGAAGTGTCATGGCCGCCGTCATATATTATGAAAGGATTGCCAGTATTCTGAGACTTATTCCCCCTACTTTGGATTCAGGATGAGTGCTAATTAGAAATACAATGGAAGATAATAATTTTCCAATCTGTCGGGATATTTTTAGTTATAATATGGTAACACTAAAATGTCAATGAATATCTATAATCTATATCTATCTGTCATTGCAGCGACTCTATATCTATCGTCGACTTTATTTACAGGCCCAGTGAGTAAATAGTTAGTAAACTTTATAAGAAATAAGTAGGTACTTATTGTACAAAAATAAACATTTAAAATGGAACTACATATTGTACTTTTTACCCAAGCAAACCGTTTGAATAATATTATCAAAACCATATTGTCAAAAATGAGATGTTAGTCAGCCTTCAATGTCAGTGTTTCGAGGTTAGTATGAGACGAACGATCTGACGACGCCTGACACTCTTGTAAAATTTCCAAAATAATCTCAACGTAAACAAGTAAGTCAGTATTACATTCTGACAAAGCAAATTGAGAACTACGAGTACGTAGCTATATACAATCTAAATATTGTTGTAATTAAAATAAAATAATATATATTTATATGTATAGTAATTAAACCATAAAATAATTTGTGTACTTTTCATATTATAAAACCGTATGAGTCGATTTTTCTTCATGTTATGTGTTTTTTGCATGTCCTTTGGATAAAAAAGTATGTATGTTATAAATAAAGTTATAAAAAATATGTGAAATACTGCATACTAATGGCGAAGGGTGGAGGTCGGCTGTTCAGATCCTACATAAATAGTGCACATTAAACTTTGTCAGTCATACGTATTTGTTTTCATTGAAATAAGACTACAATTTTTTACAGATGGTGTTGGTTAGTTTTCAAAATTCAATTAAACTCTGCGAAAACCAAGTCATAATAGATATAATCAAAAAAATACTCGTCGATATAATAATATTTTTTATCTACAGTTTGGCTTAGGCAGGGCTTAATAAATTAAAAAAATGAACCAACAATATAAATATAATAAATCCAACGAAAACAAATAAGTATGAATAAAAAAGTCTGCACAATTTTGTCGCATCGCCCAAAATATACCAAAACTATTGTGGTTTGGTTAAGGCAGGGTTTATTCAATTTTTAAAAACTAACCTACACCGTTTGTAAAATATTATAGTCTTAGTTCAATAAAAACAAATACGGATGACTAACAAAGTTTAACGTGTACTATTTATGATGATCTTAATAGCCTACCGCCATCTTTCGCTACTGTCATAATAAATATATTATGTTAGTCATATATATTGACAAAAACTTTTTTTTTTTTTTTTTAAATAAAATGTTGTAGGTACCTATGCTAATTCGGTGCTCTATAAAATGTCTTAATAATTATCTGCGCATATGTTTACAGAAACACACGCACACATATATATATAATAATTATGCGTAATAATGAATATAATGTGTGTATATATATGTAAATTCGTATCGGGCTGGCGACCATCCGTCTGTCAGCCAAGTTATACAAAATACGGTCAGAGTTTCCAAGTATCGTTGACGAAAACACAACCAGACAGAATAGGTGGGTACTCGATTATAGTATCACTAACGATGTTCTGTGCCCAAGACAAGGGGGTTACTTTTCAAAGCAATTGAAAAAATATATTATGTAATAAATAGTAAGTACATATTATTTAAAAAAAATATCGTTTGCTGTTTTTTTCTATGGCTACTGCGTGCACGTATTTGCTTATTGCCATGTTTTAGCGAATCGCTAAAAATCATCTAAAATACAGTATTCAGTAATAAATTGTCACTCAGAGTTTCGATTATAACTAGATTGAGTCGTATGTAATTCTATATATTATAGAACACTTGATGGTGATTACTAAACGTTGTTTATTTATTTAGGAAAACAAAACATTGTGGAAATAACAAATCTAAATTCAAGACCTTCACAACTTGAGATTTACATTATAACAAATTATTGCCCTCACAAGACAGAAGAGAATATATATAATAATGATAATAAACGTAAGTACAATTTTTACAGAAAAATAAAATTTCGAATACAACATACATAGCACGTCACCGAAAATGTTTACGTCTTTGGGGAGCGCATTGACAAGTCTTGTACCCCTCGCTAATGGTGCCTGAGAGGCTTGGCACGAGGAAACGGTTCCGATCCAGAAGAAATCACGGCTGCGACCACGTAGGTAATTGACAGGCGCATGTAAATTCAAATTCTTTAAGGCACCAGGATTTGAAACCATCCCTTGCGATAACAAACAAAAATGTTTCAAGAGCTAAAGAGACCTACGAGATTCAAGAGAGTATATAAAGTAAGCGTGCTTTGTAGAAAGGCAGTCGGAAAATAATCATTTCAAATGTCCATAATTGTGCATATCAACATAGTGGGTGTATTAAAAATACAAAAAAATCGCTAAAAAAGCCTTAATTTTACGTCGAACACCATTTGGAATATACAATTGTAGATCGTCACATTGCCTTTAAGGGCCCGCCAAAGATCGTAGCCTGGCGCCCGCTTCGGGATGTGGGTCCATGATCTAGGTACAGGCGGAGGACCATCTTTTCTCACACCGTGCACATGAAAAAGATGGGGTATATTGTTTTTACCTGACCGGCTGACAATAACCTAAAAAATAAACTAAGTGTTCCGTTAAAATTTCCGGGTTTGCGAAGTGTTCCATTGCAGAAAAAGTTTGGGAAACCCTGCCTTAGACTATCGTTGGTTGCACGGCACAATGAACGTCTCCATTATGAATGGTCCACCGCGGCTGGGAAGTGGTAGGTACGTGCGTCCGATTTGGACGAGGCCCAAAATACTAATCTTCCTCGCGAATTTATTCGGCCATTTATCACTTCGAGACATATTATTTGCTTTGAACCGTGAACCGGAGGAGCAGACAGACCACCACTCACGGTCTATATGTTGCGTACGTCGCGCCGGCAGATTATCTTAAACCGAAAATGTATTTTAATTGGAGATTATAATATTAGCCAGCCACCTACAAAATTGAGTCTAACTCGGTTATTACAATCACGGATATAGCGAGATCTCGGATGAAACGGGAATGTAGGAAACATTCGTTGACATTTTAGTTTATGATTTTCTCCATATATTTATTCACTTTTATAACGAGCTACATATCGGTTATACCGAGCTAAAATATCGACCCTAAGCAATAAAGACGACCGGACAGGATGCCGCCGGGATCGGATTACGTTTATGGCACTAGTTAAGTGTCTAAGTACCTACCTGATTGCTGTTTTTACCGACAATATTTAAAAAGTATACACGCATATGGTTGAAATTGTATATAAAAAAATCCAAGGTACATATTCTATGATATAACGAGTAACGCTTTTAACGAGCAAATTCAGTCGGTCTCCTCGTAATAACCAAGTTCGACTGTAATTACATTAAACGACTACAAATGGCATATAATTAATAGTTGAGATTAGAGCAGTTTTCGCATCAACACATATCCATTTATGTGAGAACCAGGATTCAAACATGTAACAAACAGTTTTATTGATTTCAAATATGTATAAAAATAGATTAGAGAAAAGATATTGCAAACAGCAAAGTTTCCATATATATAAATTATAATATAGTTAAGCCTAACAAGATATAAAGTAAGAAAGTAAGAAGGACATAAAATATGAATATGAACATAAGAAAAACGAAAAAAAATATTCAATAATTCAAGGGTTGAAATTCAATAGGGTCTAAGTGAAAAAAATTCTTTAACATTTTTTCTTACTTCAATACAATCTATATGCCGAGCCTAATAGTATATTCTGAAGGGTCTAAGTTCCTAACTCTACCATTTTTGTCATACATATACATTGAAATATGGGCGAGGTCTATGTGCCCCTACATAGAACGTTTCAATATTGTCCATGTTTAATATTTTATTCTTCTTTTGTTTATTTTATTGTTAGAATTAAGTGAACTTATCATATTATACAGATATTCTTCTGTAACTTTGTAAAAATAAAAGTGTACATTTTCATATATGATGGTTTTATTCTTTTTTTTGTTACTTATATCTCAGTTTCACATTTTTGGCACTTAGATCCTATAGACTTTCAACCCTTCAATTATAGACAAAAAAGTAACATTTTTTAAGTGTTAAGAAGTACTTATTGAAATTTATACAAGAAAAAGAAAAACGTACACTTAAAATTATTCTATTAATGTCAGTTATACAACATTTTGGAGATAGTGCGTTTAAATGAAATAGGTAATTATTGAAAGGATCAACGGTGGAGAAATACATTTTGTAATTTAAACAAGAGCGCCAAAATAAAAGGGGTTTTTTGCATAATTAGACTGGCATGGTACAAAGCTTGGTTTTGCATAAATCTTGATAGACAATGGAAACCCACCCAACCAAAAAGCAGCCCAATAAGAAAAATACATATACATCATAAAAATACAAGAAAGTAAATCGAGTGACCTAAGTAGACATTATATTAAGAATTTATAAAACAGCATCCACTTAAAATCATCTCTCTAAGTGGAATATTATGTGTATTCAAAAAATCAATTCTCTTAATTTAATCTTGCATTGAGACACTGCCGAGATGTCTGGTGGTGCGACCAATATAACTATATTATAATATTGTGTCTGAGGCAGGGTTTAATTTTATTCAAGTCCTCGTACCGGAATAATAATTAGTCGGCATCAAAACAGTTTCGCGAAAGTAAGAGCAAACTTTTGGACAGTTCCACGTCCGGCCGCGAGTTATTGGACAGGTCTGGTACAATGTACGAGAAACGGATTGGACACTCGAGAGGTAAAACGGAATTAAGAAATCGCAGGAGCAATAAAGTAGTCTGGATAATTATTATCATGTGTGATTGCTAAAGATTTTAGTTTAAACAATTTACGTAAAATTATAACAATATGTCCTCTGTTCGGTCCAAACTATCTTCATTCATTTCATGGCTCCGTTGCATCTATATTCTATATGATAAACATGGCCTCCACAAAGGGGGGGGGCGACAGGGTTCTAGGCGACAGGCGAGTCGACCAGATAAGTGAGATAAACACACATCACAAATTTATCTATCCTCGACAATCCCATTATTAAAATATATTTAAAAAAAAAACTAAATATACACATTAATTTTGCCGCGTACACCATTTGGAAAACTCTACTGTAGAGTGTCACACTGCCTTTATCCTTAGCGATAGGTAGGGGGGCCGCTGCAGGATGTGGGAACCGTGATAATAAACCTACTATTATATTAATTAATTAATAAATAGTGCTGAAGATACGATCCTACACGAAATTTTAACGTCAATTTTGACGCATAAAAGTGATTTCAATACAAGGATTTTATGTATGCACCAATTACCTCAAATGACGTGAGTACCTACGTATTGATTTATTAATATATAAGTAATGCAGCAACAATTCGATAAATCCACGATGTCAATACAATGAAATTATTGGGCATATTGTGGTATAACTAATATTTTTTGAATATGACAGAAAAATAGTTAAATCGAATATTATGATAAAAGTATATACCTATTAATTAAATTGTTGTTTAATGGTAACTCAATTTATTATTCTGGTTTTAAAAACAAGATACTACAAAGTAAATTGGTTTTATATAATGTTTTTTACCAAAAATTTCCTGTACATAGTTATCAATATTCAAAAGAAGATAATATTATCCCGAACAACAATATTGTGCAATACATACCAAATAGGTACACTAAGGTTTGTTTTAATTTAATAAACTGTTTCTTTTATTCAACGAATAAGACACAAGATTTGGGCATGTAATATTATATATATTGAACATACATAATTTGAAAATATCTCACGCATATACACACTAGAAAAAATCTTTTTGTAGAAAAAAATACGACACCCGACGGGACGGTGTGTATTTCTAATTGAGCTACGTGCATCCTACTTAATTACGACTATTTTAACTAGTAGTTGTTGCATGAAATGATTATCGAATTGTGTTATATTGTTGCCCATCGGTTTTAGTATATTAAATTAAGGTAGGTATCAATTAATTCCTTAATAATTACTAACCGACGTTGCAGATCACTCCATTATTTAGTTTTTATAACGTACATAGACGTGCTAATAATTTAATAATTTTTTTTTTTTATTTAACGAATAAGACACAGTATTATGAAAATGTAACATTCTATATATTGAACATACTTTGAAAACATCTCATGCATATTATACACACTAGAAAAGATCTTTTTGTATAAAAAATACGACACCCGACGGGACTTTGTTTTATTGAGACACAAGGAATTAATGACCAATAGGTGAATGAATTTAACCCAATACTTTGCCCTAGCTAGGTGCAAAATATTATTATAAATTAGTTATATAAATGGCAGGAACAGTCAGATCACCAGCGACATGCGTAATAAATATGGATAAAGTAGTCATAACATTTTTTGCACCATAAAAAAACCTTGAAAAACACTTCACGATCTGTTACCGTCTCGTTGAAAGACGTCAGACCTGTTCCAGCTGCAGTCAAAAGTTATTTTTTTCATGCTGATGATGAATGATTGACATTCTGAACGAAGACAAAAAAGTGAATCCTCAGTAATTTTGTCAAGTTATAAAAAAGGTGAATTCTTTTGAATATTGAATATGACCATTGAGTATGCCAAACTGCAACACCATTATTAGGCATATATCTGTTTTATACATTTTTATAAATAAATAATTTACTATAACATTAAATTATTAATTGATTACAGGTAAATAATAATATACAGATGCATTCAATATTTTATACAGCAAATGTAGTATTTGTACAATATTTGAGGTAACCGATGTTTTTGAGTTTCAAGGGTAGATGGTTGATAAGTTCCATTTTCCATCTATATTTTCAAGTTAGAACAATACGCCTGTTTCTATTTGGTGATAAAAATACTAAGATAAAATTAAACATATCGGTTTTTGTGCGATATTAAGAATTTTAAAAAAATGTAAAGTTTTGGCGGGTTTTTGAAGTTATCATTACATATCGTCACCTCAATTAATACTACGACTAGATAACTTGATTTTCACTGTTTTTGTGATAGCTATTGAATATGATTCTATTTCCTATTCTAAAAAATGATAAAAATAGATAAGTCAGAAGTTAATGGGAACTGTATTAATTTTGTATTTGAAAATTTTAGATAACTTTAAAACCATAAATGCATTAATAAATTAATATATCTACAATATTTTTTCATATAATTGAACATTATTTAATTTTTCCCAATTAGACAATCACAATTTTCCATTTTTATTTTAAATAATAATTATAGCCTAGATTTATGTTAATCATGTAAAGTTTAAATTTCATTTTCCTATCAATGACTAAAATCAGAGTTATCTAGTTGTAGTATTGAAGTGACGATATTATTATTGTCTGAGTACCTAAGTATTTTTGTTTTTGAGCATATGTGGAGTTTTTGTAAATAGATGTCACTGAAGTTGAATTTATGACATATAACAACGCTAATATTGTACACATGCGTGATTTGAGTTCTTTCAAACTTCCCACAAATGACTCTACAATATATATTTTAACAATTTTATGCATTTATACAATTAAATGAAACACATGTTTTAAAAACTGATTAATTACAAAATTGACTACATTTGGACAATAAACATCATTATATTAACAAATAACAAGGAACCCATAATTCAATTCAAATTGGTACTTTCTTTTACTTTAAAAACACGCCAGTACAAGAATATGTCTTGTCGTACATATTTATAACATAGAATTGGCAAGTAAGTAGTAAATAATAAAAAAAAGCTTTTTCGACTGTTATGTATAGAGCTTTTAAATTGAAAAATATGAATATGCAGTGTCGTATACGATAATAATATGTAAATACTACTTGAGTCGGGTCAGTCTTGTATTTTGGCGAAAGTCCAACTTTTAAAACGGAAAAGTGCTTTTATCAATGGTCTGTTATTGTGAATCTAACGGTCCCGACTTGTCAAGTGTATTGAGATATATTTCAATAAACGTGTTGTTAAATAATTAATAATACAATTAATATTCGAATCATTGACAAGATGCCAAAAAGACTAATTTTTATATTCATGAAAACAAATTGATTTACGGGATTTTTCTTCGATGCAAAAAAATATGTCAGATCGCCAAACGATAAAAGATGTCCGCAAAATAATATATTTCGTTTGAAAAATGGCGAATCAAAATAAAATTTAGACGATAAATTAATGCATTATCATTTTTTATAACATAATGTATGTTTTATCATACGTCATAAAAATATAAGCGAATCTATAATGTATTTAGTATCTATAATGATAAAATAAATAATTTACATCGGGTTTCTTATTAGGTACCCGGTAGTGCTCCTCATGGGAGAAAATGTGATGTGGTGTAGGACTTGCTATACCAACCCAACTATGTGCATGTATAATTTTATTAGAAATTATTTTTTAAGTAACTTCTACATTAATTTGTTTTAAATATCATTGAATATTCAGTATGAATTATTATGTATTTAAAAATTGGAATATCTATCTAGCTAACAAAAAATGTTACATTCAAAAATTCCCCTTAAATAAGTATAACTTCTAACGCGGGTACATAAACTACACGCCTCGTTTTTTTTAATGACTTATATATATATATCACTTGCATCAGAATTAGGTACACGGCGATAAAGAATCTACGACATAATCGCAATTTTCAAAATGCGGTAATAAGTAGGATTTTAGATTTCGATTCAAGCTACAAGATGATTTCCATAACACCAAAAAGCTTCAGAGAGCTTTTAGTACACATCTTGTGTTGTGTCTTGTGACATTGCGGTGACTTTGATAATATTAGCCTCTATAATGGTAACCATGTTCTGCGAGGAGAAATCGGGAGCATCGAGCGTAGCAACAAAGCTATACGGTGATAACAGATTTGTGAATACATACGGCTGGAAAATCCGCGCGCTTTTGGCCGCCGCGTCGGAAAAATGGCGTCTCAATGATGATGGTGAAAATGGCGTCTCATTGACTGAATTAATGTATTTATTTACACGCGATCTGACTGCCTATCTTGAAACGGATTATTTATTTGATACATGTATTATTGAAATCGCGTACCTATTATATACAGTGTTACTAAAAATGTGTTCTGTTTTATTTTATTTAATATTAATTATCGAAAATGTCTTTTATTCAAATTTTTCGTGATCAACGGATGAATGACTCCTGAATACTTGACGTGACCTCGAAAAGTCGGAGATAAAAGTAAAAATACACGGTGAAAACACAAATCTCAATCACTTTGAATGAGAGCATAGATGTTTCACATTTTCTCTATTTCCCCATAAATTACTGGCAATGGATTCTCATCGAAAAAAAAATCGATGTGTGTACTTATGTACGTGCGTTAGAAGTTATACTTTTTGGCGTAACAAAACTTGTGATAACCTAGATTCTTCGACTAGCTCTTAATTATCTTGTTAAATTACACACTCAAGAAAACGGGCCGCTTATTGGAGAGCCGTTGGTTTTTTTCTATACACTTTAACTTATATTACTAAATTATATAATTGTTTTTTGTTGTTTTTATTTTTAAAGTAACAACTGTCACCTTGACGTTTAATCGTTTGTTTACGTAAGGAATTGCAAATGACCGACAATAATAAATTCGTTGCCTAGGCAACGCAACAATAAAATTCTACTATCAAGCTTGCGTTCGTATACAACTGACTGATTCGCAGCTAACTTCATACTGTCGCGCACTTTCGTAACGGTGTGCGCGCGCAGCTCTCAATTTAACTCTCTACCAAACGCCCCAAAATATGTATAACTTCAAAAACCATTGTATAAAGATACCTCTATATGGTTTATCGTGTTGGGAAAATGGTGACAAACATTTCTCGATAGAAAAGAGACAGTGCTTTTTGAACCAGTCGGTTTTTCGTAGGTACCAATAATTTCATTTTATTTTTTCGGTTTTTTAATAATGCGATACACTCGACCATCTTCTAGAGTGATTTGTGTTTATGTAACAGGCTGTATTTCATGTTTTTATTAGTTGTTGTCCGGATTACGAATCGTTTATTGGTCAGACAACCTCGGGATGTATAGGACACGGCTTAATTATAATATTATTATTTCTCTCCGAAGAAAGATATACGTCGCAGCTAATTTATAGAGGAAAATAAAAGCTGACCAATAAGATTTGATTTTGTATTTTTTTTTCTTTAATTTTATACCACATGTTTTTATACTTTATTACGCGCGCATAAACAATATTATTTTGGCAGTGAAATTGATCAAAATATTATTCATTGAGATAATACTCACATTTAAATTAAGATGATAACACGATTTTCCTCATATTATGTTTGTTGTATGACGTTATTAACATATTAAAGGATACGTTTATAAATATCTTTACATCAAGAATGTAAATGAAATGAAAATCGTAGTTGTGTACTGTCTACCATTCATAGAGGTTAAATAGAAAACCGTGAATAACAACGGTTTTTTGTTGTACTTTTAAAACATAGTAAAGCTCATAGTATATTTTTTCAATTGTGTTTAACAGTAAGTTTAATGAAAATATTTTACAAAGTTTACGAATTAAATTATTTAAATAACTTGTATAGAATAAGAATTACGATATTATTGTCTTTTATTTTAATCAATACGATGTAAGTATTTCTACAAGGAATTGAAAGTTCTTTAGCGGTTTGCGATGTTTTGAAATCTAAATATTCTGGAATTAAGAATCATATTAAATTCATATTTTGTCGATACCGACCAACTAATACGAAAAAATGGACATTGTTACACTTGGTGTTGAAAAATTATTCGGTATCCCGGGATTTAAACAATACTAATCTCATAATACAGTGATTACAATCTCTAAGTAAAAATAAACTGCTATGGGTAACTGAGAATCGATAGTGAAGTACAAAATTATTTAATGTAATATAATGTAACTACATTGTTGTTCATTATAATTCTCCCACGCTAGTTTTATTATATTATCAACTATATAATAAAAAAATACATATAAAAGTTCCTAGAAGCTTTTTCACCTGATGTTATTTATTTTGTAATGAGAAAAGTTTTTACACGTGTTATGACAATGGCTCCATACTTGAAAAACCTCCCAGGAATTTCGTGTGTATTCAATATAGAATAAGTACCTTATTTATTAGATGTAACTTAATACATTATAATAATTAGTATATTGAAAGTACACTAGTTTAATAATAGATACACCTTTTAACACACAAACGATATTAAATCAATCTCAGTTTAGATAGTCCAGTATTTTGGTCACAAAAATATAAATCTATGGTATGTAGGTCACAACTACATAAAAAATATTTTTATATTAATTGAGCATGGGTTTTAAACAAGATTTAAACATATTAAATATATATCGATGGGTTTGATTAAAATAGATAACTATCATTAATTAGTACAGATTGTGCCTACTATCTACTGTGTTTTCATGATTGTATTTCATTATTTTTTTTACAACGTTGATCAACATTACAATATAAATCAATAATTATAACAAATATCTAACTAGTATACGAGAATATGGTATTGGTTACCAATAATTGGTATATGCGAAACCCTTAGAAGTATCAACTTCTGTATCTATTCAAAGAAAGAAGAACGCCCTGACTCAAAAATCTCAGAAACTAGTTTGAAATCAGCACTCAACCCTTGTTCAGAACAGTGACAGACCAGAAAATATAAGAATATAATCGTGAGGTTACTGCCTCAAGTTGGTGAGTCTAGAAATCGTATTATGGAGTAAATGCAATTTGAAATTGACATGCTCTCTAAAATCAAGCATAATACTAAATTATTTGTACTTTATGTGCATATTATGTAAGTATATCGAATGACCTTGATTTTTTTTTCTAGTATACATGTACACATAATTCTCTGTTAACTCTAAATACATAAATTATCGACATACCATTTTTTTGCAGCAACCCCACGATGGCGCAAAATATAAATAAATTGTAAATTAATGATGTGAATAAGTATATAAAGATATACATAAAGACCGTATACTTAATAATATTAAAATAAATACTTAAAAGGTTTTGCTCTCGTATGCGATGGCGAGCTTTTAAAATGTTGCCAGTTTGTCTGGCAGGACGGCCAACGCACACAGGCACACAATATGCCTACTTAACAATACACTCAAAACGGTTTCTCGCATACACATGACAGCAACTTGCTCGGTTTATACACTTGTGTAAACTTATTTATGCTAGCCCATCAGCTAGATACTACTTGTTGAATGTTCGTACACGTGGTCTACATACAAACGTATGCCTGGGAAACCTAATATATGCATAAAACAGGGCTTCACAACGAATTTGATTAAACATCATTGAAAGAATTAATGGAACACAAACACCATGATGTGATACGCGAGAAATTTTAATATATTGACGAATTAATGTTGAAAGATAAGTTTTTTAAAAATTATTTTAATAAAATACCGAATTATGCTTACTTTTATGGTGATGTTTTATAAATTAAATTAAAATATGTATAAGTCGGTGTAAAGTCCTGTAAAGGAAGCCAATTTTGGCAAAATTCAGGAATGAAAACCTAACCTAACTTAACTAAGTTATTTCGGAGCAAAAACAAAAACTAGCCTTTTCTTACTTTGATAACCACGGTTACATGTAAATTGTACGTATTACATTTCACCGTGGCAGAGTTCGCCATGAGCTTTCTTATCGGAAAGAGATGACCGTATAGGTACTAGGTTTACGGTCTCCAATTTTATTAGATTTATTATGAACATTTATTCAATTTTCATAGCCGCTTTTGACAAAATTCATGAATACAAGAATGAAAACCTAACCAAACCTAACGTAACTTAACCTCTAACCTAACAAATAATCCAGTATATCGGCTATTTTCAACATTTGTTTGCCTCTAGCTTCTTGTAAACCGACAAGAACCTTAATATATTTTGTATATATTGTGACCACACCATTGCTCGATTCGATATGAGTAAAAATAAATTAAAGTTAAAAAAATACACCATAACTATGAATTATTATTAAAAAAAATATTTAAAATATAAATTCTAAGTAAAATGTTTCAAATTTCAGAATTCGTATTCTACCGATACAGAATTACGTTCTGCTCTACTTCAGTGACGTAGAACGTAGAACGATGTGAAAATGCCGTAAGTGCCTTGTGAAATGTTTGAACACGATGGGTGAAGGGAACGATTGTCAACCCTAATTATTTTCCAGATAGCATAGTTGAGATAACCGTCAGTAGTATTTAAATAAAATAAGCACCACACCATGTGTCCATAATGAATGCAATTGAATACATAATAATGAAACAGACGTCGGTTTGTGTTTAAATAAATACCTTTAACTGAAAGGTAGCAAAATAGAAGAATTCAACACGTACTTACTGTATATTGTGTTTTAAAAATGTGTGACACACAAAACATTTTGATTTATTCTTGAATAAAATGACAGATACGACATAACGTCTCGTGATAATTTCTTTTAAATTTATTTTTGTAATAATTATTATTCTGAGATAAATTAGAAAGAATATTCATTAGGTATGAGAGTTATCTCGATTTAATTAGCTGTTAATTAATATGAACTCAGTGTACCTATATTTAAGTATACTTGCCTATATTAAAAAGCTACAAAAATGATTATTTTATAATATTCTGTTTGAGAAAGAAAAAAGGGAGATTAGTCTAAAGCAAGGAACACTGAATTAATGGGAACTGAAATATCTAACGGGTGTGGAGTAACAGGCAAACGATTTCGAGTGTGATTACGATTGAATACGTCACTATAAGCTTGACCATCATTCTGACAACTGATCTCGGTTTATGCACTGACGCTCATTCAATGTTTATATATTTTAAGGTTGCAACACACACTGTTACACGTCTATAATGTGTGTTTCATTTTCGTAGGACACACACATTCAAAACACTGCTTCAAAATGTAGTGTATTGGGGGTATAATATCATATCTGAGTTCTATTTATTAATCTGTTCTGTGGTGTAAAACCACCACTTTTTAGGACATGTTTCTGTAAAGATTGAAACGGAAAGTAAGCATATAAGTAACCAAATAAATAAATAATGACGTAATATAAAGAGGAAATTATATGTATATTAATAGTAATTTAACAAATTAATAATATTATTTTCTTTATGCCGAATATAAAAAAATATTATTATTAAAACAACACATACTAATGATTTGGTAATTTTTAGTTTGTTGTATTTAAAAAGATAGGTAGAGGTCCATTACCATTGTCAACCTAAATTTATGGAGTACTTATACAACCCTCCACAGTTTACAGTATGAAGATTCTCGTCATATGTTATCTGTTCTTATACTCGTAAGTCAGATTTTGCCATATTCACTCCCAGCTATCTCTCCATCTTTTGAGAAGAGGCCCAGCAGGTCTTTAGAGCAATATAATCCAGAAATTTATTCGTTATGTTCTCCTTACGACCTCAGTTTTCACTGTTTTTTCATCTAAATTTCATTTTGATGGGTTTCGGATTCCAAGTTTGAATATTCTGTCAATAATTTAAATCCTACTACGAGTACCTACAGAATGACAATAGTTTCCGTATTTTCTAACTGTTATATTTCCAAGCATAAAATAGATTCCGCGTCACTGATGGATAGTTGTTTTTGGTAAATCCAAGCGGCATTTGAATTCGAGTTGTGTTGTGTGTGGCACAACCAACAGGTGGCCACCGTTGTGAAAATAATACCGTAAAAGTGTCCCCGGGAGACGGCAGACACTGCTGCGCCAGTATTGGATGTATTACATCGAAACACCCGACTCATCTCAATCTGCGACGACAGTTTTGAGTTATTCCAAATTAATAAAGAATCAAATTGAGGTGCATGTACTATCACATGACGTCACAGTAAGCTCCCGCTACCGGGAAATAGTGTATAATATCGTTTTTCTTGGTGTTTAAAATGATTCAGACTGATGCTTCCATCCCGTAGCACATTTTGAGCCTTCAAACGAACATTGGCAGTCAGCAAAATCTGCCGAAATCACCAGAACAACAGTGAGGTCAACTAACGTTGAACTGTACTCCATCGACACCTGCATGACTTATCAGAACTTAAAAATCACAAAGCGCTTAGAACTAATCATAAATCGAGAAAACCCACAGTAAAACGATCTTCAATCACTAAAAACAATATGCTACCTCAAATGGCGAAGATTTGTATTGGTACCTACTTTTAAAAAAATGCTTATTAGGAGAGCCAAGAGATTGAAAATGCTTCTGGAGACCTTCATAAGAAGTGGCAGTTTTATGTATGTTATGTTCACAGAATTTACAAAAAACTTCAGATTTTGATAAATAAACATATGTTGCGACTGTCGCGTTTGCTTTAATTATGGAAACTGCAGTGCATCCGGTATAAAAGTAATAGTGGTTGATACATACTGATCATTAAAGTATCAGAATAGATATTAACGCCGGAGTTAAGGTGTGTAAATACAATTTCCAACTTTGTTGTTGGTCTTTTTATAATACTGAATAAAATTTAATAACATTAGATCAAAAAGCTATTTCTTCTGCTTGATTGATGTATTCTTCTTTCAGAATCATGTAGAAACTGTATTGTTAAAAATTAATATGGTAATTATGGTTACATGTAAATTGTACATAAAACGTTTCACCGTGGCACAGTTCGCCGTGAGCTTTCTTATCGTAAAGAGATGGCCGTACACTATACGGTCTTCAATATTATTAGATTCAATATGAACATTAAATCAATTTTCATAGCTGACTATGGTAAAATTCATGAATTCAAGAACGAAAACCTAACCGAACCTAACAAATAAGTAATCCAGTATATCGGCTATTTTGAAAATTTGTTTGCTGCTGGCTTCCTGTAAATTGTAAACCGACAAGAACCATGTTTTATTTAGACATGAATTTTATGTCAGTACTAGACGGTCTTTAATATACTGCCATATTTTCCGATACAACATTTCACGGTGAAGTGTGATACGGCGAACTGCATATGTGCAAGTTTACGGACATGGTTAATTATTAGGTAGACTCAGTTTAGTCTTGATTTTTCATTGGGAGAGAGACAAACCATAGTAGGTGATATCTTCCTCCAACAACTCTATCAGACTCCATATATCCATATCCACAGAGGCCACTTTCAAGTGTGAGTTTTAATATAAAATTTGAAGAAACTAGGGTCTGGTCTTTTGGTGTAATATTGTCGTATAACTAAACTAACAGTCCACCATCGGCCAACAGGCGCGCTGCATATTGATCAACGAGGAAAGAATAAAACGCTTTTGATGAGAAATAACGAAATCAACAAAGGCACAAATCAAACAAGTGAACATTCCAATGTGTCAATTCGACTACCTAACTACGAGTATGTAAGAATCGGGAAATTCGATTAAATTTACGATCATTTAAGTAGATACTAAAGTAACAACAAACAAGACAAGTTACTTGTAGATAGAAGGAATTTCACAGTATGACATAGCCGTGTCCGCAAATTTTAACGAAAACACTTGTTCGAAGGGAAATTGACCGAAACCATCGGATTGATTCACAAATGATAGAAAAGAAAAGATTTTTCATCGATCAGTATACCGAAGCTGTTAGTTGTACGAATTTAAAAATAAGTAGCAATGCATTGATGTATGACATATTATGAGAACTTTGCCATTCTGGGCAGTGTTTACCTGTGTGTCCCTGATAACTTATAAATAGAGAGCATAAGTTGTAAAATTCTCCCAAGGTGCAGAACCAACCTGCTACGGTAATGCCAATTGGGAGGGCGATAACTATATTCAATCAAATTGCTTCGGGTGTTGATATATTCCACATGCGTAAGGGTGAGTTTAGGTAGACGCTATTTTATAAATTCTTAAAATAGGGTCTCCTTAACAAACTGGGTCACTGCTTTTGTATGTTTATGTTATGTTCTATTTTTATATTTTCATTTTTATCGCATTTATTACTTTTCTTCTTCTTTATAATAGGTAATGTTTCATGTCATGTTGTGATCGTCTTAAACTTATAATTTGTAATGTCCATAATATGCTAAAAATAAATAAATTCAAATTTAAGTCGACGCGTTAGCCACTCGGCCATTGTGGGCATGATGATACTTACTAATATGTGATGATAGACCTATTAGTAATTCTGGGTATCTAATGTAATTAGTGTAAATACTATCAAATATTTATTGAGAGATAATGGTCAATTTTCTGATTTAATATAGGTACATGAAGCACAATTGTTTTCAGATAATTAATATAATATGCGGCTTGAATGTTTTTCTAACAATATTCCTTGGTACAATCATTTCATGAAAATCACATGTAACCAAAATAGATAACCTACTTATTACAGTAGTAGATATGTATCTACTAAACTACCAGTACTGAAATAATGCAATGGATAGTCATTCAAATGAAATATTTCGGTCATGAAGCTTTTTAAAAAATCTATCACTACAGTTCGATGGAATTGAATAAAACTAAATTAATATTTCATCGAGATGCGGAAAATAATATGTGTGTATGTTTTAATATTTATGATATTAAGAAAACAAAATTTATAAATAGTTTATATTTATGTAGTAATCGATTTATTTATTTTTATCAACATCAAGCTTTTAATTTAATTGCAATTGGACGCAGCAGTGCATACGAAATCTTAAAATGTGTCAAAGAAATGAACCGCGAATTTGAGATAATATGCACGCTTATAATGTAGATCAAATTCATTTTTCAACTGTATATATAATAATATAATGTATATTGCACCTATGTGGTAATATTTAAGTTGGCACGTGTAAGCAGAATAATATAAGAAAAGTGATATAAAAACACTACACAACGCTATGTTGTTATGATCCTTATTTTATCAACAAACTCGTACATAATCATAGATTATTATTAGAACATATTATTTTTCATTCGAAAAGAGGAAATAAAGAACTGATGAAAATATTGATTGATTTATTTTATTGTATTACCTATCTAATTGACTTAAAACTATAATTATTAGATATCTAAATGGTTATAGCTTTTATAGCAGCTTTAGCAGCTTTTTTTCTGATTCCTACCAAAATTGACATTTGCGTTCAATATTGTTTAGCAAATCATCATGGAAAGGCACATACTTGTACAGCAATTGTTAAAATTTGTTACAACAATAATGAATCTATTCGATCTACGTTTCGGGCATTACGTGAAATGTATGGTGAAAATAACCCACATAGCTTACTATTCATAATTTAATTGGAAATTTCGAGTAAAATGGTAATTTTTGTTATATTAAAAATCCAACCCGTCAAAAACGTAAACGTACTGCTAAAAATATCGATGTTGTGAATCAAAGTGTGGATGAAAATTCAGGACAATCAATTATACGTCGTTCTCAAAAACTTGGACTCTTTATGGCACTACATGGAACGTTCTTCATAAAGATTTGTATTTGAAGGCGTATAAAATACAGTATAATACAAGAATTTAAACTTAATGACTATTGAATGAAATGTCAATGCGATGAAACTCGTTTTTGGTTAAATGGCTTCGTAAATCTTTTCATCCACAAAAATTAACAATTTGATCTTGTTTGAGGTCTGGAGTCTGGGCCGTATTTTTTTGAAAACAAAAATGGCAATTCAGTTACTGTCAATGGAGAACGCCATGATTACTGATTTTTTCTGGCATGAATTAGATGATTTTGATCTGGACGATATGTGGTTCCAACAAAACGGTGTAACATGCCATACAGCTCGTAACACAATAAACTTATTGAGAGAAAAACTCATTAAAATATGATATATATCACTTATTTTGATAACCCTGTAGTGTGTATTGTTGATCACTTCAATTGTGTTAACACGGTAGGTATCATAAAATTGGATTTATTTTATTTTGTGTAAAACCGCAAATTATTACGATCACGGAAATGGCGAGATCTCGGATGTAATGAGGAAACATTCGTTGACATTTTAGTTTACGATTTTATCCATACATTTATTCACTTTTATAACGAGCTACTTCACGGGTACACCGAGCCAAACTGTTAATGTATCTATCGTTTAAAAACAACATTTTGGACCCTAAGCAATAAAATCCGACAGGCAGTTCACTATACCGATGCCGCCGGGATCGGATTACGTTTATGACACTAGTTAAGGGTATACGTACCTAATTTGTGTTTTCGCCGGCAACATCGAAAAAGTATCCACGCAAATGGTGTAAATTGCATGTAAAAAATCCAAGCTTTGTGAAGTTAGTAGGTATCTACCAGCGCCGGCGGCTCAGCACTTCATTACAATAAACAACTTATTTTGTAGTTTATGAATGCCATGCTTGTTTCGGGGATTTTTACGATGATTTTCAGATATTTTATGTTCTATGCTTAAATAGAACATGGCACGAAAAATGTTATATAACGAGTAATGTTTATAACGAGCAAATTCAGTCGGTCCCATCTTACTCGTAATAACCAAGTTCGACTGTAATAAGGACGATACATCAGTGAAATGGCAAATAATTTTCAACTATAGGCGCGACGAAAATTTGGACTCGCTGGCATTCGGAGAGCGAACGTCGAGGTGTCAATACGTCAATTTGTTTCGTGATGGCGATGGGGGCATTAATTCTTAAATCGTGTAAAGATGACTAAAAACGTTACCCATTTACTTGAAAAAGAAAACATGTCAATGAATATATTATTATTGTTACTAATAGAACATGGTGTGTAAATTCCCACCTCCGCTCCCGTTATGTATATGCAGCCACGTCATACGCGGCCGGCTAACATAACCTTTACGTGTGCCAGATCAAAGAATTTAAGCCCTCATTTTGTCCCGAGCAGAGCCGCACGGGATTAGTGATGCAACCTTGCACCGAAGTGCGAATGCATGATGTTAATTTATATGGCAACTATCAGTGACTTTAATTTGAAGAGTCGCAAGGGTAGTCGAGAGTGTCCCGCCCCCCGTACGCTCTGGCGAATTTAGTAAAGGCCGCAAAATTGGCCTCGGTTGCCACCATGTCCGCGTGTCCTATTGGGCCCGAATGGGGTCGGACCCGGGCAAACAACTCCGCTCGTTCGGGGCCCATAAGTGGACAGTCCCACAGGACGTGCTCTGCGTCCTGCTGGTCGTGTCCACATGAGCAACCCGACCCATGTCCTGCCAAACCAAACCCCTGTAGTTTGGCCGCAAAGTTTCCATGGCCAGTCATGAATTGACTAGTCCAGTGGGTCGGCACCAGTCTCCTTGTCATGTGTCTTACCGAGACATCTGGAAAGTATAGAAAAGTCTGGCGGCCCTTAGAGGAGGCCACCCATCTCGCCTGCCATGCCGCATATGCGGTCTTGTAGACCAGCTCAGATACAGTCTTTCTGTAGCTCACGCCCTCCACTCTCGATGGCGGTGTCAGAGGGACACCGGCGAGAGTTGTATTGATCCTCCTCATAAGGAGAGTGATCGATCCTCTAATTTGAACGTGCAAGTCGAGGGGAAAAACCCCCGCAAGGACCGCCAGGGCATCCGAAGATGTGGTCCTATAGGCCTTAGTAAGGCCAATCAGAGCAGCCCTCTGTCCGCTAAGCAGAGCCCTCTTCACAATTGTCAGCGAGGCTTTGGTGTGCCACACGCTGGAGGCATAGCCAGCGATGCCCATGAATATGGCCTCGTAGGCGATTCTCAGGGCACGAGGCTTTAGGCCCCAATTGTTGCCCGCCAGGCGAGCAACCTTCTGATAGGCTGAGTTGGCCTTAGCCACAATTACTTTAGCATGCTTCAAAAAGGTCTGCTTCTCGTCCAGAACGACCCCCAAGTAGGTCACCTCTCGAGAAAACCTTATAGCAGAGTCGCCGAAGCGCACTGCGGGTGATCGCTTATTTATGTTTATCCTTGAGCTGCCCTTGAGGAGGATAGCTTCCGTTTTGCCAGGTGCAAATGCAAGCTTATTAAGCTTACCCCAGTTAAGGATTCTCGATAATGCGTCCTTAACTACGCGCTCGAGCGTCGGACGGCTCGACGAGCCAACTAGTAAAAGAAGGTCATCAGCGTACGCGACGAGCGCGCAGCCCGGTGGCAGAGGTAACGTCAAAACATCGTCAAAAAGTATATTCCATAGCAAGGGGCCAAGCACGGAACCCTGCGGACACCCCATGGTGGTTTCCCTGTAAATCAATTCAGTGCTAGAGTCGTATATAACTTCCCTTTTATTAAAATAGCTTTGCACTAGGGCAAAGAGGTCCCCCGGGATCTGTCGGAGCCGAAGCTTAGATAGAATTAATGGCCACCATGCGGTGTCGAAGGCACCGGCTATGTCCAAAAAGAAGCCTGCCACAATGACACCTTCTGAGTCCTCAACAAATTTGTTTGTGGTTCGGCTCTGGTCTAAATTAGGCCTTATATGACTATAAATATAGCGAAGATAGCGGCGGGTGAAGGACTTTTACCGGTTTGCCGAATTCGAGATGTTTTAGGTTACCGGAGTGAACCGGTCGAATCCCACCATTGCCGATAGCTGATTACGCGCAACGCGTGCTAAGATGAATCAAATATTATTAATAGCTTTTTGAATAGTGTAATAAAACTAATAAATCAAGAAAAACGGCAAAATTGCAATATGGGAGAGCTAATCAAACGGCAGTGAACCGATGTAATCTTTGATAGTGGTTAATTAAACAGTTCTCTTCTAACTCTTATCGATAACATATTTTTTTTGCCGAACATATTAACATTATTATAATACTTAGTTAATAAAATATTATACTTTTGGTTTTGATTTTTTTTTAAATTAATTGCTTGTACTTAATTATAATTAATGTAATTTGCGCATTATTTTATTTCACCACTTCCGACTTCAGGCGGAGCATATGAGTATATTAGACGGTAACAAGTAATTTTATTCATCTTATTATCGTACAACCACCTAACAAAAGTCGACCAACATTATGGCGATTTTTGCTGTCTCGTCTGATACCCGGAACCGTGGCCCCCACAAGGGGGAGGCTGAGAGGGCTCTAGCCTAGAGGAACTGGCTCAGGGGTGGCCCGGCGTGGCGATTCGACCAAATAAGTGAGATAAGCACACATCACGAATTTTCTCTAATAGTAAAAAACGTATATTTTCTGTCAATTTAACATACATAATTTTTGAAAACACTTCTGAGAAAATATATTAAAACCAATTGACGAATGACAAACGCGAGTTAATGATTGGTTATCTAAATTGTATGTCAATATTTGAAATAATGATGGTTCTGAGTATTAAATTTGACCGTCTATCTATATTATATATATATATATATATATATATATATATATATATATTATACGGTCTGTACTTTCACACATAACTTCTTTTCTAATATGAACGTTTGGGTCCGGTAAAAAATACACATACCAACTTTGAGCACTATGATCAGTGTATAAAATAATTAATTATTAAATAATTTCATCCATTCAGAACAGATTTGAGTGTCAAAGTTCATCTTGGTAATATTATGCCACATTTATATTTTGCACTTTGTCTTCAAGAGAAGAAATTTTCCAACGTATTTGGTACCTACATACCAAATAGGTAAATAAACAATTACTATTAACTACCCAATGAATAATATATAATATACGATAGGTAGATACTCATTGGAATTCAAAAAAAGATAACTATGTATACAATAACATTAAAATGTAGTAATTGTGGTTGATTTGAATTAAGTATTGGTTCTAAAAATACACTTATGTTATTCACAACAGAAGAATTTTTACTGAGAATCTTTTTATGGACAACTTGAGTCATTGTTTTTGAATTAAACTAATTGATGAAGTCCGGTAGCCATAATTAATATTGGCTTAATATGCAAGTCATTGCCAAGTAACCGTTTGCATGCCTAATACATTTCTATAAGCTATCAAATAGTAGGTAAGTAGAACAATGTGCCAAAAGAATATGAGGAAATGATTGTTTTTACAAAGTAAAATCATTATATAAATGAGATAACGAAAAGTTAAGGACTGAGAGAAGTCGAATGATATGGGAGATGTCTTTATCCGTCGTTGCATCGATCTAGCTAGAGTAATGTAGAAGTCAAAATATGTGTCTCTCATTAAAAAAAAAAACCATTTAATCAGTAAGATGTCATCAGTTTGAATATGTTTGAATGAAAGACGTGACTTACATATTAATTTAACGAATATTGAACATGGTTGTTAGCGAGATATTTCTGTTTATTTCATGACTCAAAACAAACGAAGCGATACCATATTATTTAACCCAATGGTTAAACACATTTTATGACTCATTTTAAAGCCATCCATCTCTAAACTGACAAGGTGATAGTTATAAAATTATTACTTTAGCAATTTTGCCGGTTAAAAGTTCTGCGAGTATAATCTCTATTGTAAGGTAGTTGGATATTAGATAGTAATAATTGTCATTTCCGTGATTTCGTGATAATATCATTTCCGGGTTGTTTATTTTATATCCTTGGTTACGGATTATACACAATTTCTTCCGTAAATAATATCAAAGTATCAGATTATATAAATCAGGTTTTTGTTAATCATCCAGGAGAAATAGTGTCATTATGAAAAGCAGACAGTTAAAGTACTTCGAACGCACAATAGTCAAGTAGAAATCATTAAAAATAAAATTGTCATTCAAACTAGTGCTGAGTGATGGAATTAGAAGGACTTTCTGGCTGTTTAGTAGATAATTGTTTGTTTGCAATCATGGCTGCATCAACGGATGAATAAAAATAACCAAACCACCTATAGGATATAACATTAGAAAGAATAAAAATATTCAATTAATCTAGACATCATGCATTTTGATACAGCAAATCTACTAGAACTAGTCCTTGTCTGTCTGTCTTTACATTCATTTGAATACTGGTTGAGCAGAAGGTTAATAACCCATGTGCAGTAAAAAGAAATATAAAATAATTAAACCATTTTTATAAAATCGTAGTTATAATATAACCTAGTGAAACGTGGGTAATTAATTATATTAAAAAGATACTCAAAGAAGTTGAAGTAAAACTTGCCCATAAGGCGGAGCTCAAATATATGAAAATTAAGCTGAAAGACGACTACTAAGACGGATGATTAAATTAGCTACATGCCATTTTGCAGTACATAACTATTTGTCGCAAATGTCACACTATTACAGACGGCATAATTATAGATTCGATCAAACAATCAATTCCTCAAATTATAATTATATCGCCAAATTAGATTTAAAGCGGTGAATTTATTATGGATGGATGGTATTATTTTATTTATTACCTACTATCTATTGGAAATATTTAAAACATAGTTAACTTAACTGAAACTAAGACATTCACGTAACAAATAAATTTAGTTATAAAAAACAAGTGACATGTAAGAATATTGGTTTAACTAATATAACGTTTTAAAGACTGATATATAGACATATCTCATTATTTAACTCAATTTAATTCCCAATACATTGCCACTGTTTTCCCAATATTGACGATTTCACACATCTTGAATGTAGTATTTATTGATTATTATTTAATGATCTATTATTAGAGTTTGACGATGTATACGTTTATTGATTTTTTTACAAACACGTCAATTATTCATAATTTGTTTGTTATATTTATTGGATCCTTGACTTAATAGGTTGGTGATAAAGTTTTTACTTACTTTATTGTATTAATTTATTATAAAAGTTAGAATTAATTATATTAGTTTTCATTGTGTATTTACCTATTGGCGAGTGCACATAGTGCCTGAAGATAGATAGTACAAAACTGAAATACATTAGAATTCAAATTCAAATTCCATCAAATACCTTCGGTCGATAGTATTAATATTAACTATAATTGTCATTGACAGGACAGATCGCGTTAATTATTGAGCATGTATAGATATCCAAATACATCTAAACATCATTATTTAAAATATTTAGATATGTATATAATCATACAATAGTACGTATAAAAGAATACGTCATATTTTTTTATTATGCCTATACATAATATTTCGTTTAAATAAAAAAAGTTTAACAATTAAAAAATAAATTTATAGATGACAGCGTGTTTAGGTAGATATTTAAAAATGACAAACGAACTCCGTCGGTATGTATTGTTACTTTTCGGTCATATTTCATCATACTCACGTCCTACCTGAATAAACAGGTGAGATTTTTTGTTTGTTTTCATCCCTATTGTCAATAGTATAAAGTGCAGTCACATAAATTATACAATTTATAGACCTTTAAAGGGGATCTTCATTCTCAACAATGGAGAATAGATTTACTATTGTGAATGATAGAGGTAGTTAACCGCTTATGTGA
Organism: Rhyacophila brunnea; assembly: GCF_057557595.1. Lineage (NCBI taxonomy): Eukaryota > Metazoa > Arthropoda > Insecta > Trichoptera > Rhyacophilidae > Rhyacophila > Rhyacophila brunnea. The sequence goes on along the minus strand of NW_028232816.1, from coordinate 6,103,582 downwards.
ATGAATAATAATTATATTATTGAACAATATCTAGGAATTCTTTCCCTTCTTTTTCGGTCAATATTTCTTTTTATATTTGACTCCATTGATCATTTCATAGATGAACCTGAATTTATATAAATATAATTCAATATTTTAGACTATGGTCTACTTTAAGGGGATCCATACCTTAAGTTATTTTATATAAGAAGTTCAAGCTTATCAATAATAATATTGACAATACAATTATAATTAAATTAAGAGTTATATATTAAAGACGCTTGCAGACTATGCGTTGAATCTTGGTGACGCTTGCCGGTTTTAACGCACGGAACTACCATCCAATGTTAGTCATTTCGACTAATAATTTTTAAAATAATACATAATATTTATTTTTGTCATAAATTATTAACGATCGGGACTAATTTTGTCCTCGTTAACATTAAGTTCTCAACTGATTTTATCTTACGTACGTATTATAAATTGTGTTTATTTTATCATTAATACACTGTATTTCAACCAAGAATTGACAATTCACACTACTTAAGTGAATAGAGTAATTTATTTTACAAATAAATACATTATTGACATTCGTAAAATTAATCACTAATACCCACGGTGGCCACGTGGCTTAAGCGTCAGCCTATAAGCGGCGTGGGTCCCAGGTTCGAATCCTGGGTCTGACAAATACACATATTGTTTTTCAATTTGTGCTTGAGTCAGGGTATGGACCTAATAGGTTAAGCAAGTAGCTGACATCCATTTCTCGTAATAACAAAATCTGTTAACACAAGTGGACACAACTCTGTGGAGGCCCATATAAATGAACCTATTAAGATCGGACATGGTCGGAAAAAAAATAATTCTAAAATATTAATGGTAGAGATATGTGGTAGAAAAAAAGAGATAAAAACATGTTCAATATATCCATACACAATTGGACATAGTTATGCAGAAAGTATCCAGTCCACAAAAAATAAAAAAATGGGATGTGATATAGATCAGATGCGTGAAGGTTTTCTCTACGTTTCGCTGAAAATAGCCAAGCTGCAAAAAAAATATTCTTGAAATAAAATACTATTTACAATTTTACATACATTTTTAATATCATGTTGTTGCTAAAGTGCCATTATCTCAGCTCGATATTATTGTGCACTGGCTACATTCTGCATAACTACGTTCAATTTTAATTAGGTATTTGAATAACGTAAAACCGTTTTTTTTACCATGTCTGATTATAAGAAGATTACGACCGGTTATCACGGTCGCAAAAGTGGAATTACGTTCACAAATAACAAAAGAGTCGCAAGAAATATACGTTGATTACTTATGCAAAATATAGCGCCACAGAAACCGTAGTGTGTAACGTCGGTAACCATAGAATATACACAGGTAAATGCAACGTGTGAATTTTAATCGGAATGCCCTAGCTAGACCAATGTTCCCCAACCTTTTTACACCTGATACTTTACGTCCGCTGGTGAACGCTAGTAAACGTACACTGGTTCCGGAAAATATTCTTTTAATGCGTGATACAGAGAATATCAAAGAAGTTTTGTCATCATAAATGTGATTAAATCAGTTTTTTTTTTGTGTGAGTGCGTAGATATCTTAACCATGCGTCCTGTATGCCTTCCCCGGTGGACCTTATCATCCGCCAAGCAGATGAAAATGGGCTGGAATGGATTAATGTTCTACCGGTGCAGTGCCTCTCTAGCGATAATTATTTGTGACAGTAAACTTTTGACTTAGTACCAATGGATTTGTTTCTGTGCACGTTTCTTTACTGTTTTCGACGATATTATGACCACACAAATGAATTAAAACATTAATAATGTATTCATGGATTTATTATATTTCTAAAGCATACAGTCCATTAGGTGGAAAATTGTATTGGTTTCAAATTATACAATATATCCGTGTTTAAGATTCGATACTAACTAATTATTTAACGATAACCGTGACTCGTAGTTATAATTATTTACAATAAGAGAAAATTTTAAAACAGCTAGCAATACGCTCAAAATTTATGCAAATATTTCACTGAGATGAGAATGAGAACATGACAATGAGATGATGTACTCACGTAGATTACTTTGTACAACTTTCTATTGATATACGCGCTCGTCAAAATGACGATAGATCTTTAAAGATGCAAGAGAAAGACGAATAATTATTAATATATATATGTATTGTAATTATTTCTGTTTATGTCTGTTTACCTTCCGAAAAATATAACAGTTTAATTACGAGGCTGTTCTATAAGTCATAACTAACGCAAATATTTAATTTTTTAATTTTTATATAAATTTATAATATTTTTAAATCATTCAATCAATGGTGACATAATGCACAGCGGCGAAAAGTGGCTGTCGGAAGTTTGTTTGTACTGAACTAACTAACTGATCATTCTTATTTTTCCAAAGTGCGACGCTAGTTACGTTCATACAAATATTACTTATGGTTACAGGCCTAATAATTTCGTAGTATTTTAAATTGTTTCTAGGATTATCAAGGTACAATTTCAACATTTATTATTACTGATTATTGATTGTTATTTAATATATTGATTATTGAATTTTTAGTGACAAAGTACTACTATTGTACGGATAATGCTATAAATTGGGAGACTATTTATGTCGCCTTTTTGAATTTGTTTTGGTAAATACCTGTTTTATAAATATTATTCAGTTGAAATTGTCTCTCTGAGGTGGACGAAACCGGTGCAGATTTACTAGATAATAAAAGTAGAAGAAGGACTTAAAATTTTTCCGTTTTATTAAATTAATCAATAATATGTACTTATGGATGAAATAGTTAATCAATTTTACATGTTCGTTGGAACTGTTCAGTTTGTTGTCATTATGCTTGTATTTAAATTATTTTTAATATAATTGTAAAGTTTACTGTAACATTATTAGATAAATAACGATATCAGGATATTTATTTTATGATTAGGTCATATTTTTTTTTATAACATTCAATTAAATAAAGCCCTAATATTGAGTTCTGTGATTAGTTAAGTGTTGGGGTTGCCACTAAAAGGTTACAATATAACGTAGTAAAATAGTATTTATTATTTTATTGGGCATTAACGGCAATCTATAAAAATAACTAAGTAGGTCGTTTTTCTTGCATTAAACCGCTCTTCTAAAAGGAAATGGGACATAAACTTACAGTCATAATCGAATTATTAAGAGCTGGCAATAAAAATAATAGGCAGTGTACATCTCCCAGAGAATCGCTAGATAATGTATAATTACTTGCTATTAGTGCACAACTAAGCACTTTCATATTTTTTCATTGCAGTGCCAATTGACTGGCTGATGTAATAACGACTGCATGTGATAGCATTTTAACCTGAAACTGTCAATTTGGTATACTGCCAAATAAAAAATGAAAAGTTAAACTTACTTTTGTAGAACGTCGAACGGTGTTGGCTTGGTCAGGTATCTTCGGAAACAGAGTTTCCCAAAAAAAAAAAAAAACTTCAAATATATCAAAATAAATTCACAATAAACTCTCTATGATATAAATTATAATACAGTTTATAGTATTAATACTTCTTCTTGTGTTTTGTAGCAGAATTGGATTACTTGTTATTTATTTACTCAGTAGTAAACTTTAGTTTGCACGTTGTAACGAGAACAACTTGATGGAGTTCTTTAATGTAATCAACCAAGTCGATGCACTTCACTGCATAGAGAAATATGCAACAGCAAATGCTTGCAACTCCGCAATGAGCTGCAGTAATTAACGTTAAATTAAAACAATTTGCAGAGACTCGTGTAATATTTTTCAGCCTCTTATTAAACCCGAATATTATAAAATTAGTTATATCGGTTTGCCAACTGTATAAATAATGACAGAAAGACACGACGTAACTGTATTTATTTAATATTTGCACAGTTTCTCTGTGAAGTGTATTTTAACTGTATATTTTCAGTTCACTGTTAAGTGTATTGTATTTTCGCACAGTTTAAATTTGAAATCTACTATGAATGACTCCCACTTATTGGACACAATATTTTCGACAAGTCAATTCGTTCACAGAGTATATTCGAGCGCGAAACAAATTCAGGTTGCGTTAGCGTTTCCCGCCGTATTTTTCGCAAGCGGAAATTCGATGATTCTTTTTCTCGAGTGGACACTTCCGGCGCCGTCGATAGGTAGGTGTGTGCGGTTATCACGGGAGAGAAAATCTCAGGTGTTTGTTTGATCGCGAGTGAAACTTTGGTTGGTTCAGTTGATCGTGCGAGCGCGTACAGAAACGTTGTGAGGTGGATCTATGCCTCACTTGATATTTAAACGCGGCGGTGTCCCCCTCCGCGTCTTGCGGCAGGGCTGTTGCGCGTCGGCCCGCGACCTGCACAGCCTCCGCTGACTCACGAGACCGATGGCGTATCTTTTATTCTTTTTGGGAAATTTTATCCTTTTCATACCCCATCGTTGAAACGTAATAGTGACGTAGCGATAAAGCACAAACAATGCGGTTATAAATGCAACTTATCGGAGAAAAACTGAATAATTAAAAAAAATACATTCACAATACACTGACGTAGGTATGTCATAATAGAATCATCGTAAGTTTCCTTACGTCTTATTCCATACGTAATTATTTAATAGTGTATATTTAGTATCACTCAATATACGTTAATATAATGGAATATTTTCTTTATTAATTAATAATATATTATATAATTACATAAAAAAAAATAATTTAATATTACACATCATAAGAAAAGACCATGTATATTTTTAACGAGGATATATTATTCATTTAATGAATGTTCGTATTATTATAAATTAAGTAAGCCATGGCCCCCACAAAGGGGGGATTGACAGGGCTCTAGGCTGGGGGCCCGAGCTCAGGAAGGGCCCGGCGTGGCGCGTAGACCAGATAAGTGTTATAAGCACTCTATCTAATAGTAAAAAAATAATATTATTATCTAAACTTATGTGGTTGTACGATACAATTTTTAATTGTGTATCGATACTCGACAACTCCATAATTCAAATGGGTGTATTAATATATACAAAAAAAGAAACACTAAATATCCACATTAATTTTACCGCGTACGCTATATGGAAAAAGCTACTGTAGATCGTCATACTGCCTTTATCTTTAGCGATAGGTAGGGGGCCTATAAAGATAATCAATTTATCATAATTGATTATCTTTATTTTAAATTTGAATGATGAAAGATGGTATACTAATCGAAATAGACATTGTCATGCTTTACGTTACATGTACCACCCGTCTAAACATCTGTTATGCATGTTTATATCGCGGCGTGGCAAACGTTTGGGCCCTTCAAAGTTGTGGTGAGGAGCAACCTCCCAAGACTTTGGTTGTAGTACACTAGGGTATGGATGATTTTTGGTTAAGTAACCTCATAATTAAATTATTTTCCTTTACAATAATAAATCATGTTATCTTCCAAGCTACAGAAACGTTATATTTAAATATATATTATGCTTGAAACAACATTGTTTTAATACTTACATAAGCGTCACTGAAATTAATTGTTACCAATCAATATTAATTAGATCATGCTAAGAAACAAAGCAAAAGTAACATAATCTTATGACATTCACTGTTTAAAAAAAAATTAACAGGTTTTAGACAAATGGACAGTCTTGATATTTAGGTAAGTGTAACTGAAAATCTATCGAAAAATGTGAAGTTATTAAATCATGTTGAAAAAAATAAATTAAAAATATTTTTTGCATTGCCATTGTCGAGTGACGCAATATATAATATATATGTATGTATTTGCATTCAACTATCAGATTGCATAAGACGATATTTACCGATATAAAGAATTTATCTATGGGTACATCTTACGAAATAAAACAATAAATCGTAAAATAATTTATGACGAACACACCCACTGCAAACTTATAATTATTATTACATTGTTAATGTGTTGTAAAACTTTTTTCGTTTTTTATGGCATTGCTAAACGGAAACAAATTGTATTTTTGCACTAGAAGCTAAAAGATAGGTGATTATAATATATTTTATGCTTGTATTATGCGTCTTCAATAAGTTAACTGGTGATAGTTAAAATTAACTGAACCAGTAAATCTATAGAAAAGCGTTGAAAACGGATGGAATTTTCATCTATCAGCATTTGACGAAGCAATACGTATACTAAATAAGTACAGTGTATGTAATGTAATATAGGTAGATGTTATACGTCTTATATAGACCCTTATGATCCTCTTAGGATCGGATATGGTGTTATTATGTAAGCACCTATATATGTACAGTTATAAATTATATAGCTATATAAATGTCGTAAGTTATATGTATAAATAAGATAACAATATAAAATTAGACATATATAATTTGTAGATACCTCATAAACATACCTATTAGAAAATATGACGATGGACAAGACTCAAATTTGTATCAATTGGATTCATGTCAATATGCTTTGCCAAAACACTTCTATAGTAATTCAATATTTATTAATTATTTAGTAAGCATAACAAACATAACGATATTATAAAATTCGTACAAATTACGATTTCGATAAAACAAATATTCATTCAGAATGCTTTTCTATTTAGTTGCGAATCGTACTGATAGCTTCTACCAATCTAGTGTTTTCATATAATTAAGTTAAATTGCACATAAATAGTATAACCTAAATGAACCCTAAGCATATGAAAATTAAGCAAAATAGAAGGTAAACGAGCAAATCGTCGATGTTCCATAGAAATATGACACTTTATGACAACCTGGAACTTACAACAAAGGGGCACCATACAAGGCTGCTCCACCAGCAGAAGGGTCTCTTCATTATATTTAGATATATTTCTTAACGAATTTGCAAATACACAATCTGAGGCCTAACATCCAAGAATCCCTGTCGCTCGCCGGTATTTTTGCATCTTCCCAGGTCATGCCAGCATCCCGTAGGATCGCCCTATACAATCATGCAATCGATTTTTAACTAACTTCCCGACTAGCTAGACATTTGAAACTCTTAGAATATATCAGAACACGATGCCAATGCATTTTTTTAATACTTTTAGCCATCTTTAAGTAGAAATGAATTCATTTTCAGTTAATTCTGTTTTGTATGAAAAGTTATTTCGGAAGAAATCCGTAATCCAATCCACTATTATTGGTTGCTAGGGGTAAGGGGTCCTAGCAACTAAATTATTAATATATACCTGCGTTACTATGGAAATCATTATGACATTTCAGTATTATTTCTGTCAAGTACAAATTTTTTTGATCGTTTAAGCTAGTCAAGTCAAGTTTATATGATTCAACAGAAAATTTAAAAACGTTCTATATAAAAAGTTATTTTTATCTTGTAATTATTAAACTATCCGGTCGGCATTTGGAGATATTACATATTATTTAATTGCAGTTGAAGAGCAAAACAATAATTTAAAAAAATGCTTTAGGTATAAATTCTCCTAGCAAAAAATGGTATGGATTGGCGTATTGATCGATAGTATTCAGAAACACGACGCGTTTTCAGTAGAATACCACTCAACTAGGCGCTATGCTAACGTCACGAATTTTGTATGTACAGAACCGGAATTAATAAGTTTTTTTTGTTGCATGTTAAATATCTTTGAGCCGGTTTCTATTTTAGGGATATGAGTATGGTGACTCATATACAAATAAAAAAAACGTATCTATTGTTCTTAAAACACTATTCAGCAGAGGTGGCGAACCTGTGGCACGCGTTTGAAGAACAAAAAATACCTATAATAATAATAAACGTCAGATCGCATTGCATAAAAAATAGCAGGCAAATACTCTTCAAGAATAAGCATTTCGTTTAATGTAAATATATAATTGCATAAGTCAGTACCAGGGAACTCAGAAATAATGGGAACTGAAATACATAATGGGTAAGGCGATAGCAGGTAACCGACTCGAGTAAGGAAGAATCGGGTTAAACTTACACACGTGTCACGAATACGTTTTACGTCGAATACTAAAAACTGCTCTCGGTTTATGCATTTACACTCATTTAATGGTGGTGTATTACACACACTATTTCACGTGCATAATGGGTGCTTTATTTTTGTAGGACACTCACACATTCAAAACCCTGCATCAAGATGCGGCGTATTGAATATAGCATATCGGTATTCTATTTATTATCTGTTCTGTGGTCAGTACTTACGCTTTATGCGTCATATATAATATTATCACACTAACCTCACCAGGCGGCTGTGGGTGCCAGGTCGCGAACGTAATTTTGATTGATTTACAATGATTGAGACCACTGTAGCGAGAGAATGCCTCAACTGATCGAAGCAATTCTGGTGTCAATTTATGTACTCAAACTATGTACACAATTAATACATTAACAAAAAAAATGTCTACTCACAAAAAATGGCTGCACCAAATAAGAAACAAAAACTTAATTTTTTCAGTTTCAAAATTGGTGTAGCGAAATGTATGGCGTAATTGAAAAAATGATAAAACTATAGATATGTGTGCAATGTTCTGTGAGTGGTATCTAGAACATAATCATTAAAAAAACTACGTTTTCCCCATGAAATGCTCCCCATACTCGATACGTCAGACAGTCGAAAAATAATATTTGGGAAATTTTGGCACGCGTACGGAAAAAGGTTTGCAGACCCCGCACTATTGTGTCAAATGTGTACAGTTTTTGTGACAATAGATTTTTTGCAATAAATTAATGCAAAAAATAGCATAGTCAGCGAATTGATACAGAATTCATACTAGAATGTAATAAAATAAACCAACTAGATTAGGATTAATTTGGCTTGAAACCCACAGTAGAGTAGTGGCAAAAATTTTAGCAACCAAACAGTATCTATAGTCAGCCAGAAGCGAAAACTGTCAATCAAATAAGATATTGAACATACTTAATTTGAAAACATCTCAAGCATATACACACTATAAAACTACCTAACTAACTAGAAACCTAGACACCCGACGGGACTTGAACCTGTATCTGCTGGATTCGCGGCTACCTTAAGGCTATACTTCAGCGAGGGCACGGTCTAAAACGATCGTGACTACGCGACGCGAAGATTGTGGAAATGACGCGTGCAGAACAAAACATACTTTGTCATAAAAAATTAACATGCGTCCATTTAATGTTATGTTTATTGTTCAATTACTAATAATAATAATATATCTTCTCTTTCAAGTAAATGGGTAACGTTTTTAGTCATCTTTACACGATTTAAGAATTAATTCCCCCGTCGCCATCTTTCGTCGCCGTCTTTTTTTAAATAAATAAATAATATACTAAAATCGATAGCCAACATTATAGTGTTTTATTTTGTTTCAAAACAAGTTTAAGTACATAAAGTACATATAACTTATTCCATCACTTTACTGATAAAGTTTTTTGCAGAAATGTGAGCATTTTATGTCTAAACCTATAGACCCGCATGTCAATTAATTAATATTAAGATAAGTTATTATTTATGTTAAGATGGCAGAATGGTTCCCGAAAGCAAGAAACGGACGATGACTATAATGTCGACTCTTTAACTACTGGATCGCCGAACTGGTCGATAAAAACAGGTGGGAGCGATGAGTTTAGAATCGATACGATTAGATTCATTTGGCAGCGGATCGATCCTGGCTAATAACGATTATGTATGGAAAACATTCGGGGGTCTAGGATCATAAGGGCGAAACTACAAAAACACTGTACTGAGATAAATGGGAAAATAGGGTAAAATAGTTTTTATTGTTAAAAAAAACAATTTCACACTGTTAAAATACAAAAACAAAAAATTAAAGCTATTGTAACATATTCATAAGAGTAATGTAGAGCATCAATATCGTCATTTTAGACATTAGTTAGACGGGAAAAAAATAAAATATAATTAATGCGAGACATTCGCCCTTTTGTCTCTCAAAATATTTTCAAATAAGGTTACTGGTAAATATTTGTTCATAATACAATATAGATAATACAAAACATAGGCGAAATATCTTTCATCAAATTCTATTCCTAAATCTAGCTATATACATAATTTTGTTATGCATCTTCTTCATCCATGTTTTTCTAATTATTTTCAAGATTTGACAACTTTAAAGAATTGTAAAAATAATGATATTGTTCCTGAATAATGCCCATTGATATCTTTTTCGCAGTGAGGGAAAGTGCTGCGTTATATTTAGGCTAGAGTCGAAAAGATGAATGGTTAATTATTCTGGTTTCTCTTCGTATGACTTGGAGCATTTTGAATGGCTCGTCAAATCCATATTTCCTCCATCCGTATCAATCTGTATGAATCGTATAACACTTTCTCCATCCGCATCAATCTTCTTATTTTTATTCTTTTTTATTTTTATTTTATATTTCTTATATGCATTTTTGTAATTCAGAGAAATCAAGAAAATCTTGTTGATCCATCTCAGTTAGATTGTATTTTTTGTGTGCCATCTGAACAGCAGAGTACCATGCGGATGGATGGTATTTATATCCAAATGCTTTAGTTTTCGATTCTCGCATGAACGGAATCTCATTTCATTTGCGAGTGCCCGGATTTAAAGAACATTTGATTAACTATCGGAATTTTCGGGAACGACTATGTTTTATAATGAACATCTTGTGGCACCATCCGGTCTTTGTTTTTCAATATCGCCTAAAGACCAATATGAATTCAACATTGTCTGCCGTACTGTTTCGGAAAAATTCTCATTGCACTTTCTGGGACATTTAGAACAGTCTTTGGGCTTTAAATAACTTCCTTCAATTTGCTTAGGTACCTGTAACTGAAACATATGACATTCCGTTTTGTCTATTAGTTATATGTTTATTTCTTTTGTATTCGTACGGCTTAGCAATACGTGTTCGTTTACTATTTAACTCATCAAAAACACAATCTTATTTCTGAATTGAACATTATCGGACATCATTTCTTATTGTTATTTTTTCTGGGCATCCATTACATTTTTCAAAAAACCGGTTGAGCTATTCAAACACGAAGTAATTCCTGAGATGCTGTAAATGAGTTTGTTCTACAGGAAATCGATGAATTAACTCACTTTTATCTGTTTTCATAATATAATATTATGAAGTATATACCATGGCTAAATTCAGCATATAATGGTGGTTCATGCGTAGGTTCTAATATATTTTCTCCTGACAATAATAATTGTTCCGAATGTCCTGGTAATGGCTCAAATACAATCTCTTCAAAAAATCCTGTTTCACTATTCAACCACGAAGTAAATTCTGGGATGATGTGCACGTCTAAGAAAAAAAATAGTATTTTTAATACAAAAGACAAATATTTTGAGTCCGGTTTTCTAAAAAAAATATAAAATATTAATTACATAATACATAATAGAGTTCAATTCTGTCTTTTATGATGAGTGAATATTCTGCATTATTTTCCATTAGTCATTTTGCTGGCCATCCTGGTAACGTATCAGGGAGAAACTCTCGAAAATATTATCTTGAGCTCTGCAACCACAAAGTAACGCCTAAGATGATAATATGCATGTCTGAGAAAAAAAATCGTATTTTTAATACAATCAGCTAGTGGATAAAGCCATATCTGAACAAATGAACAATTCATTATAATATTTCATCAAGGTTAACTGTTTATCAGAGTTATTCTCCTTGAAATTATAATCATTAGTCGGTGTATTATCTGGTACATGATTTGAGTTCAAAACATTCAGTTCTTCGTCTTCCAATTCTGTATTTTGATCTGCGAAAACATGATTTATAATGATGCTGTAAGTATATAAATATTTAATCAGATTATATTTAAAAACGATTTCACCGGTTAGGAGTCGAAATAACATAACTTAAATATACATAAGTAATTACTTACTTCGCATGCTTGTACGTTGTTTCTGTTTAAACATATCCACAATCATTACCTCTATAAAACATTGTTGATATGCAAATATGAACCGATAACAAGTGTTTACTTAAGTCAAATTGACAACTTACGCCAAACTAAAAATTACGAAATTTCCATAAACTAAACTTTATGTCAGTGACATAAAGGCGAAACGCCGCTTACGTCGAAGTGTCCTTAATTAATCGGCATTAATGTCAGAGTCACACAGGTGTAAGAGGACATTCACCCATATGACATTAAAATTCCATGAGGATTTGTAGATACGCCAAGTAATATCGGGAAAACCGCTATACGTACGAGATTCATCTTTGTACATATGATAGAACTGCGTTCTAGCAAGACAATGCAATATTTAACTCAAAACAGCCATTTTTGTAGTTTCGCCCTTATGATCCTAGACCCCCGCATTATACGTGGTGAAAAGGATTTATATTGTATAGTCAGTAAGTATATCTACTCGAATTGCTTTCAAATGCCCAGCTATATTTGAAAAACTATAATACTCTTAAGTAGAAGATACAACTTTTTATTTTTTATAAATAGAGCTTTTGATTAGGTTTACTTTATGTTTATTTTGCACTCAAAAGTTTTTATATTGGATGGCGATGCAAAAACAATTTCAACATTTAACTGAATTCCAAAGTCATTTTGGCCAAAACATATGCAAACATTTTTGGTAACAAAAAGTTTTGACTCACCTACACTGACATAAACATCGGCCCTACAAGGGCAACTAAAAATTTTTTCGAATTGTAATTTGTAATACGCCCACGATGGCCGCGCGGCTTAAGCGTTGAACTATAACGCCGTGGGTTCCAGGTTCGAATCCTGGGTCTGGCAAGTACACGTATTGTTTTTCAATTTATGTGTGTCAGGGTATGGACCTAATTAGTTGAGCAAGTGATTAACATCCATTTCTCGTAAAAAACAAAATCTGTCAATACAAACCTCTACTCTGTGGAGGTCCATATGATCCCATTAGGATCGGACATGGTCGAAAGAAGAAGAAGAATTTTGTGCAACTGAAGAGGTGAGATACACGAATATGGCTAACATACCTCAAAACTTGATATTTTCGACTTATGGACTTAGACTATGGAACTGAGCCATTAATATGTAATATTCTTTTTTTTCTTTTGGACATGTCCGATCTTAATTAGATCATAATGGGAATGGAGGTTTGTAATTACAGACTTTTGTTTTTACGAGAAACGGGTGTTAGTCACTTGCTCAACCTATTAGGTCCATACTCTGACTCCAAACACAAATTGAAAAACAATATGCGTATTTACCAGACCCAGGATTCGTACTTGAGACCTACGACTGTATAAGCCGACGCATAAGCTTCTTGGCCATCGTAAGTATGTATTATTACTTGAGTATATTGATGGTCTATTTGAAACTTCGGAAAAAACATTCAACTCTATTTTACAAAGGTAATTAAAACAAAAACAAAGGTACACTTGGTTAAAAACTATGTTTTTTTAGATTTGTTTATCTTTAATATGATTTTAACTACCCCTCTTAAAAAATGTCAAAATTATATCAGTTATATTATAGTTATTAAGTATATCCGTTATAAGGGTGAAAAGTTTGGGGACTGGAATGAGGCTATAAAGAAAGTGGGCCAAAGTATGTGGATAGATTTTCACCATAGGGCATCATTAGAAAAGGGTAAATGGAGTAAGTCTATTCTACCATCACCACGAGAGGTGCCCTGGTTTGTAGAGTCTCCTTTGACGAGGAATGAGCTTAAGTTAATACTGAGGCTAAGAACAGGACACACAATGGGCAAACGATTTGATGTACTCATGGGAAGAAGCGAATCGCAACTCTGCGGTGAATGTCATGTTTTAGAGGACATTGTACATATAGCACTACAATGCCCTAAATATGAACTTCACAGAGTACAGCTGCGAATTGCGGATAACTATGAGAATGTCGACGAATTGAAAAGTGTCCTGGCGGTGGGTAAGACGGAAGAGCTAGGCAAAATTGTAAAGTTATTTAACAGAATAGGAGTCAGGACCTGATCGACGGATCCCCTCTTAGAAGAGAAGAGGCGATATGACAGCGAGTCGCAGTCAAAACCTCGGTAAAATCACAAAAAAGGTGGAAAGTTGGACTTTCTTTAGGTATATGGTATAGATAGACACATCTAGAGCTTAAAGCTTGCTTGTCTATTCTTCTTACAAAATAAAACAATACAATTTAATTATATTATATATACCTACTTATATCTAGTTTCATAATAGCTTTCCTGTATGATTGTAAGATGTGACATCTTACCAAGGCCCCAAGGTTTCGACTTTTGAGTTCAACATTCGGTGACGTCAGTCCCTGGTAATTGATCTAATCACAAAGAGGCGCTTTATGTTTCTTTGAGCTATTGTATTGCGGATGCCGCTGGAGATTGCGACACTCCGTACCCTTGTCGCGAAGCCTCAAGGAATCCGTCGCTGTGATGATCCACTGTTACCCTCCAGCAGTACTACAAAAGTGATCTACGCACTGTGTATCTCACATGGCGAGAGGCGCGATACGTGGGAATGGAGTCATTAAGTAAGTAATAACTACATAGTTTGTACAGGAAACATTTCCGTTTATAAAAAAATTAGAACACCAAAATAATAGGGAATGGGTTACTTTTTGGGTTAATTCTTGAATGTGGAGAAAAACTGGATAAACATTTGTTAAAAAATATGTTGTTTACGGTAGTTACGTCTACATTAAAGTTGGCACATGAAGAAAACGCACATTGAATGTTGGGTGATATTTGAGGACATTGCGGAAGCTTTGTATTTCTTTTAGTTTTTAACCTGGCCATCATTAAATATGTATTTACGTGTTCTGTGGTACACATATATTAATCACAATAACGCGTCAATGAGATCACAAGACGCGTGCAATTTTGCACGTGTTAAGTCAAAAATTATGAATAAAACTGTCAAAAAATGATGACATTCAATAAATAAAATACACAGTTAGATAAGAAGGATCTAAAGGTGTTCACCGTTATGACGTATTCGTAGGGTGACTAGACGTCCAGTTTATCTGGGTTTTTTATCACTATCTATGTTAATAATATTATTACTGAAAATGTTTTAAACGCTGCAATACCGAAACTGAATAACTAATTAATTTAGTTATAATATAAATTAATGTAAATGGCCTCATGAATCAATAGCATGTACTTAAAGAGCGTGTTTCTATACAGTATACCTATACATTTCTATCACAACAAACAAATTGGATTACTTTTGTTCAGTTTTTAATATATTTAGAAGAAATGAATTATATTTTGTAGCTTGCACGTAATTAAAAAACAGAAAGAATTTTTTTTGTTATGATCGACGTGCAATGGAAAAATAAGCGTAAAATACAAAATATTAAATTATGTCAACTATGAATTTATAAAATAGGGTAAAGATTCATTCCAATAATATAATATGTGATTTACATACTTAAATATATGTAAAGAATATGAAAAATTACAAATTTAAAGCATTCATGACATGATATAATTATTAAGAAAGACCCTATCACAAAAACTTATAAAACAACATCCGCACAAACTCACCCACGTAAGTGGAATATATCAATATCAATTTTGATTGAATGCAGTTATTGCGCTCCCAATTATTGCTACCAACAAAAAAGTCGCGTTAACCACAGAGTGACTCATACAAAACTCATCTGTTCGACCTTAGTTGCGCTAAATCTGATATGGTTTGAGCGAACGTCGCGTCTAACATTCATTTTAAATTTGTCATCATCATTTATTCCAAAACACAAGTGAAATAATTGTGAGAGTGACATTTCGAACCAGTACGTGAGTGCGTGAACACCGAACCAGCTCTAGCGCACAAGTCCTCTGAACATCAAATGTTAGTGCCTGGATTGAATCACTGTTTAAACCCCCCCTAGATCCGTAATCCACAAGCATCTTCAAATTACAGTCCACTGCAAAAAGCGGAACCAATATATTATATTCCTACCGAAATTGTCCAGTATTCTCATTTCTTAAAATCGGTCACCCTATATATAATATTTGTCACTTTTTTATTGATTTTGAATCAGCACGTTATTGATACAATATTCGTACCTGTCAGAATATAAGTAATCTTAAATAAATATTAGCTAGTGACGCTTATATCTCGAGTATTACAACAATTTACGTCTATACAGCCTTTGTAAAATAAAATAAAATATATCCTATCTAGGTAAGCAGGTATGTTATATACGTTGATACCTACAAACAGTAACTTTATTCTATTTAAAAGTTGTAGGATGACACATCAGTTTACTGAATTATTGTAAATCTATATTTAGTGTTATTTACATGTTAACGTGATAAAATTACTTGTGTATTCACGATAATTTATATATGACACGATTTCAATAAGTTATGAAATCTAAAATGTGGAATCTCTTTCCAGAAGGAGCCTTCCATATAAAAATCGTTGTTCCAGTTTTTACATAAGTGATATATAATAAACACCTACTGAATATACATATAATTTAACACTGTTAAAAAGTGAAAATACGTACATAAACAGTATAAATTCTAATGGATTCAAGCTCTGTACTATTCCATTAAAGTCGTTTTTTGCGACCCGGGTTTCGCCTTTCGGCATCTTCAGGCGCCGTGTACACTCACTTATTCCTTTTTATTACAATGATTTTATTAGCTCATATTTATTTATTTATTTTATTTATTTATTTAAGAATACAAAACATTGTGGACATAAAAAATCTAAATTCAAGACGTACACAACATGAGATTTACATTATAAGTCAAACATTACCCTCACAAGAGAGAAGAGAATATAGAAAAAGAAATATATATATAATAACAATAATAATAACAAAAAAAAAAATAATCAAAACATACTGTATAATTTAATACAGAAAAATATAATTTTTGAGAACGGAAAATATACAATTTTATACAGAAAAATACAGTTTCAAAAATAAAATGCAAAGTACATCATTGAAAATGTCTATGTCTTTAGGGAGCGCATTTACTAGTCTTGGACCCCTCGCTAATGGTGCCTGATAGGCTTGACGCGAGGAAACGGTTCCAATCCAGAATAAATCATGACTGCGACCACGTAGGTAATTGACAGGCGCATGGAAATTCAAATTCATTAGGACACCGGGATTGGAAACCATCCCTCGCGATAACAGGTAAAAGTGTTTCAACAGCAGAAGAGACCGACGAGATTCAAGAGAGTGAAAAGTGCCTTGTAGAAAGGCAGTCGGAAAATAATCATCTGACGAATTATCGAAAGGAAAATAGTTAAATGTTTTAAAATAAAGACATCGAAGAAATTTCTTCTAGACGCGTTCTAAAATAAGCTTATAGGAAACCTCATAAGGACACCAGATAATCGACCCATATTCAAGAATGCTACGCACTAATGAGACGTAGAGTGTACGTAATACATTAGGATTCTTGAATGGTTTGGATTGTCGCATGATGAATCCTAGAAGCTTACTCGCACGTAGAGCCGTGGAAGTTATATGCGAGTGAAAGGATAATGAAGAATCAAAAATTATCCCAAGATCTTTCGCCTCAGATTGAAGTTTTAAAGAATTTTTTGACATAATATAATTGTATTTAATCGGAGTTCTTGACCTAGAAAAAGTAATACAAAAGCATTTGTCAGTATTAAATTCTAATTTATTCTTTTTTGACCAACTTTCAATTGAACAGAGATTTCTCTGTAACATGCAACAGTCCAACTCATTGCGAATCGGTGCATATAATTTCAAATCATCCGCAAAAAGTAAAAATTCTACTCCATCCATGGCTTTAACTATATCATTGACAAATATGAGGAACAGAATTGGTCCAAGATTTGATCCTTGGGGAACACCTGAAAGAGTTTGAAAGACTTCAGATGCACACCCAGCGTACTCGACATATTGACAACGATGCGAAAAATAAGATTTGAAAAAATTTACAAAATTAATAGATCCGCCTACTGCACTCAGTTTAGTTAAAAGAATATCATGATCAACTCGATCGAAAGCCTTTGACATATCCGTATAAATTGCATCAACTTGACAATGATTGTCTAGTGAACGAGATATGTATTCAGTGTACTCCATGAGGTTGGTAACTGTTGATCGAGTAGATCGAAAACCATGTTGAGCGTCAGTCAGCTGACCATCCACATGTGTATATATATATTTATGTAAAATGGACTCAAATAGTTTGACCGGTGCAGAGAGAACAGCCACTGGTCGGAAGTTAGTTATTTTAGATACCGAGCCATTTTTATACACCGGTCGTATACGAGTTAAGCTCCAACATTCAGGGAAGGTAGATTTACTTAAACATAGATTAAAAATATACAACAAAGGATCGCTTAAAAGTTTTTTGCATCCTTTTAATAGCCATGGAGGAATGCCATCTGGACCTACTGAGGATTTCGGATATAGTCTAGAAAAAGCATATTTCATATCTGACTCATCCAGAGGACCAATATTTAGTATGGGCCAAGTTTATAGTCAAAGTTATAGTTTAAGTCAAGTTTACAGAAAATTTGAAAACGTTGTATATAAAAAGTTCTTTTTATCTTGTAATTATTATAAATGCATTGACTGATTACTTAGTGCCATCGTAAACTACTACACTACTCTTGGACATCTATCTTAACTTAACCATCATCATACAAATTTAACGCAGGCAAGATTGTATGTTGAATATAGTTGAAAAATAAGGATCATAGCAACATAGCGTTGTGTAGTGTTTTTATAACACTTTTCTCATATCATTCTGCTTACACGTGGCAACTTATTGTATTATTATTTCTATGCAGTTGAAAAATGAATTTGATTTACATTATAAGCGTGCATATCTCAAATTTGCGGTTCATTTCTTTATTATATTCTAATATTTCGTATGCAATGCTGCGTCCAATTGTAATTAGATTAAAAGCTTGTTGATAAAAAAAATGAATTTGATTTACATTATAAGCGTGCATATCTAAAATTTGCGGTTCATTTCTTTAATATATTCTAAGATTTCGTATGCAATGCTGCGTCCAATTGAAATTAGATTAAAAGCTTGTTGATAAAAAAAATCAATTTGATTTATATTATAAGCGTGTATATCTCGAATCTACGGTTCATTTCTTTAACATATTCTAAGATTTCGTATGCAATGCTGCGTCCAATTGTAATTAGATTAAAAGCTTGTTGATAAAAAAAATGAATTTGATTTACATTATAAGCGTGCATATCTCGAATCTACGGTTCATTTCTTTAATATATTCTAAGATTTCGTATGCAATGCTGCGTCCAATTGCAATTAGATTAAAAGCTTGTTCATAAAAATAAATTAATCGATTATTACATACAATTATAAATATTAAAACACACACACACACATATATTCCACTTCCAAATGAATTGGTTATAGTTAGTTTTAATTAATTCCATCTAACAGTAGTATTAGATTGTTTAAAAAGCTTCATAAACGGTTTAAAAAAAATCAATTTGGTCGCCAAACGTAGATAGAATACTGCACCAATGGAATAAATTGTTGGTGTTTTGTAAAAAGGGCGAATTAACCAAAATGCTATTTTACAGGAGGATTTTTAACTTTTGACATTTATTTATTAATTACCTGTGGATGATTATAAATGTATAACAAGTTTATAATAAAGCTTAGAAAGAATAATGTCTTTATAATAAGCTTTATAATATAATATTTTAAAAGTCCTAATATGTCACATTCGCTTTTTATCCGTAACACTAAGTGGATATTCGTCCTTACGATTATCGCTTTTAAGCATTTTCATGTGGAGATAAAAATTCGCCGTTTTTACACAACAAAGCTAGTGAGGTACGAGGGTGGGTCAATAAGTCCTTAGAAAAGCCGACAGGTGGCGCGACTAGTACTGCAAGCGGTTTGTTTTCATGCAGCGGCACTACCGATTCAGTATGCTGCGAAGTTTCAATCAGATTGGTCGGGTTGTTGTGTGTTTCTCGTACATTTAAAAAAAAAATTGCTTGTGGAAAATGGAAAAATGGAAAATGGAGAAAATTGAGTTTAGAGTTGTTATTAAACATTTTAATATAAAAGGGTTAACAGCAAAGGAAATAAAAAATGAGTTGGATTTAGTTCACGGCATATCTGCTCCTTCACTTGCAACTATTTATAACTGGTTAAATGAATTTAAACGTGGTCGTACATCAACAAAGGATGAACCACGCTCAGGACGTCCTGTAGAGGTGACTACACCAGAAATGATCAATAAAATCCACGATATGGTGTTAAGTGACCGAAGATTAAAGTTGAGTGAGATAATTGAGGTTACAGGGATCTCAGAAGGTAGCGTCATTTCTATTTTACATGACAAATTGGGCATGAAAAATATTTCTGCAAGATGGGTGCCGCGTTTGCTCACAGTCGACAATAAACGCAGTAGGGTGGTGGCCTCTAAAGCCCTGTTGTCGCTCATGCAACGCAATCCGGATGAATTTTTTCGTCGCTTTGTGACTGTAGATGAAACATGGATACACCACTATACTCCCGAGACGAAAGAACAATCAAAGCAGTGGATTGCGAAGGCAAACCATGTCCAAAGAAGGCGAAAACCGTAAAATCAGCTGGTAAGGTTATGGCTACTGTATTTTGGGATGCACGTGAAATTATTTTCGTTGACTATTTGGAAAAAGGAAAAACAATAACAGGGGATTATTATGCATCTTTATTGGACCAGCTAAAAAACAAAATTGAAGAAAAACGGCCTCATTTAAACAGGAAAAAAATCCTCTTTCATCAGGACAATGCCCGTGTTCACACATGTTTACGATCAATGGCTAAAATTGAAGAATTGAAGTTCGAATTGGTCGACCACCCACCGTATTCGCCAGATTTAGCCCCCAGTGACTTTTTCCTTTTCCCAAACTTAAAAAAATGGCTAAGTGGACAACGTTTTTTTTCAAATGAAGAAGTCATCGATCGGACAAATGCTTATTTTGAGGACCTTCCGAAAACTTATTTTTCTGACGGTTTAAAAAAAATTGAGAAACGTCTAACCAAGTGTATTGAGCTCCAAGGAAATTATGTTGAGAAATAAAAAAAAAATACAAAAATAAAACCTGTTTTAATGCTTTTTTCTAAGGAATTATTGACCCACCCTCGTATATACGTTTTTTTTTTTTATTAAAATCACAATTTCGCCAAAATGGTTGATTCGCACTTTTTACAAAACACCGACGAAATGTAGTTGATGATGTATTTGGTTGGGAATTATTTTATTGGACGGTTGACTAGTAAATATGATTTGCAGATGCCATAAATTACTGCAGAGTCATTTTTCTAAGCAACTTACATGAATCAATAAAAAGTCCACATCATTTCAACAGGTCAAAGTTGACTGGAATATGACTGTATCGTTCAACCATGAATGAATGGAAATCTTCCCAACTTCTCTGAAAAATGTATAATTGACGTACATACTTAAATAATTAACACTTAAGATTTCGACCACTCCTAACCACACAATACTATGCATTTATTAACGTCGTTCATTTGCACTTCCTATTCATAAAATTGTAACGTTATTACGCGAAATGATAATGATGTAAAATACCCGACGAGAAAATAATAATATGGTTTTTTAAATCTTAATTTTGCAGATATTAAATTTAAAGATACCGCTGTTTTTTTTTTAATCATTATGGTGCAAGGACAAATGGGTGGTTCATAATAATTATGGATCAAGTCCATCAAAATGGATCCATTTAAAATTCAGGAATGTTTTCACTGTATTTACTTACCATATTTTGATAGTACATAGATAAATTTAAATAAATAGTCGAATTAGTATAAATACCTATTCAGGCTTTATTAATACATAGGTTGCCGTTTATATTTCGGGAATTTGCAATACTGGTGTTGCTAGGTGCAATTTGACTTCTGTATTTTAAAGTTTGACATTTTTAACGGCAAAAGTACTCAGAACGTTTTAACAAACGGACGCTTATTGTTTTTTTTTTTAAATTCATTTGAAAAATTTATCTCGGCCAAAAAATGGAATTAACTCGTGAAACTTTTCTTGCGATTATTTTTAACAACTTTCGACGTGGATTAACACGGGAACAGTGCATCGCTGAACTTAATGCTTTATATGGAGATAAAGCACCATTAAAAACTACGGTATATCGATGATTTAGCGAATTTTATCGTGGCTGTCGTTCACTCACAGACGAGCCGCGTAAAGGTCGTCCAAAATCAGTTCTCTAGAAAACATCGATGCTGTGCGTGAACTGATAATGCAAAATCGTCATGTGACATACCGTGAGAATGAGGCATCTTTGGGCATTAGTAACACTGGCGTGTATATGATCTTTCATGAATATTTAGACGTAAGGAAGCTATGTTTGAGTTGGATCCCGCATAACTTGATAATCGCACAAAAAGAGGCGCGTGTCGATTGGTGCAATGAAATGCTCAAAAAATTCAATCGAGGTGCTTCAAAAATCGTTAATAAGATTGTTACAGGTGACGAATTTTAGATTTATGCGTATGAGCCCGAAAGTAAACAGCAGTCGACCGTATGTGTCTTCCAAAATGAGTTTAAACCAACAAAAATTGCTCGCGCTCGAAGCACTTCGAAGCAAATGGTCGCCTGTTTATTCAGAAAAACGGGCCATGTCGCAACTGTACCTTTAGAGAATCATAGAACAGTCAATTCTGAATGGAACACAACCATTTGTTTTTCAGAAGTTTTTGGTGAAATGAGGAAAAGCAACTGTTGGCGTCAAATCATCCTTTATCAAGACAATGCGAGCTCTCACACATCGGCTCAAACAAGCGCCTATTTGAGCACTCAAAACATCAAATTGATGGGTCATCCGCCGTACAGACCCGAGTTGGCACCAAATGATTTCTTTTTATTCCCGACAGCCAAAGATAAATTGCGTGGTCAATGATTTTCTACACAGAAGGGGGGTTGATGCATTCAAAAACCATGTTTTGGAGTTACCTTCTACAAAGTGGCAAAAATGCTTTCCAGATTGGTTCAAACGCATGGAAAAATGTATAAATTGTCGTGGAGAATATTTTGAAAACAATAAAACTGTTTTTATTTAAAAAAAAAAATCGTTTTTATTTGTTATTCCCGAAATATAAACGGCTACCCTCGTATTAGCAAATTAATGTTAGCAAATAGCTCTTTATACTGCTGAGGGAACTGTGAAAATGGACATGATTCACATTCAATTTGATGTCTTATCAATACTAGTATTATCATGTATGCGAGAAATTGTAGAGCTACGATTGTGATACATTGTGACACATAACATAGAAATCTGTTTTATCTAGCCACTGAAAAAAAATAATCGAATTTTATGAAAATTGGACTGATTCATAATTATTGTGAACCACCCAAATATTTATTGAAATGCCTTCATATTTTAAAGCAAGCATAGACTCTAAAAATAATCTTTTTTTTAATTTTGCTATTACAATAAAAACCATACCAATGAAAAAATATGTAGTTACATAATAATATACTTATAATTTCGAAGTGAATCAAATAAACAAAATATTTTTACGATATGGTAGTTATAAGAAACAGATAATTTTCGCTTTTATTTCTCAGATATTTCGAGATACTCGTAACTTTTATTATATTTTTAGCCACTATTTGTCTGTTAGTTTGTAACTACACACCGCCATCATTATATAAATAATAATAATCATAATAAAGCCTGAGCATAGCTTTTTGCACAAGCAACGAGTGCTCCACTTTTCAGCTGTCAAAATCAGATCCCAGATTGCTTGACATATTGATTCGCCCTTTCTCGTTTCAAATTGAATTATAAAAAATTCTCAAATCAAATATATTATTAACTATCAGTGTTATTAATAAATAATATACATTCCTATTAATCATCAGCACTGTCAAAGTCAGACTAGTCCATCACACAAAACCGGTGGTTATATCGATTTCCAAAAAATATGTAGCATTGATCTATGCATTACATTTGTAGAAGGTGTGTTAATGCTAGTGTATTATTTATCATGTAACTTATCTATTCAAATCAAACCATTCCCTGTGTGAACACGACAGATGCGTCAGTATGAGAACTCTATAGAAGAATGACAGGCAATGACAGTTCATACATATACAACAACGGGAGGGGCGGAAAAAGTAAGACCAGTCGTTGTGAATGTATCGGCTTTCTACCTGAGTCGGCAATGAACTGCACCATCGATAATACTTATGTTTAAAGGCATCACGGTGACCAAGGCATGGTTAGGACGAGTTTAGGCTCAACTCTCTTACGGACATGGCAGAAGATTTAAAAAAAATCTCGGTATATTGGATATCATAAATAACTTAAGACATAAGTATATAATGTTTGACACTTTCACGGTTGTTTTTTATCGTAATAGATTCTTGGGTTTTCATCGCGAGGCGGTATACCGACTTAAACACTACACGATGTCAGCAATTGATGAGCACTCGATGGACACAGGACAAAAATTTGACTTCGAAACCTAGATACTAGGTCGAATATTTCTCACGATTGGTAAAGGAGGCCACTGGAATCCATAGAAACCCTGAAAATATTAATAGGGATGATGGGTTACGATTAAAAACGTCATGTCTACTTACATCGATCATGACAATTCACTTTAATTACTGATTCATTCATAAAACTTCGGGTGTCATAGTTTACCTTAATACTATTTGCAGATTGAAAAGTTTGTTGAAGCGACTGTATGAGTGAATACAAAATTTTGTTGAAATACTAATGAATGAAAACTGTGTGAAGTTTGTTACAAATTTATTTTCAAAGTGAAATTACTTGCAGCTAATTTAATTGTTGACTTTAGTACAAATATTTTTTTTTGCACATTACTCTCATGAATTCAGGCTCCGTCTATATAATGTGTACATATTATAGAATGCTAAGCTTTCTTCTCTTCAACGTGTTCAGTATTTACTATAGGCAGTTAAAATAATTATTGGACGTAATTCATTGTACAAGTTGATTGATGATAACATATTATATAGTATATGACATAATTATATCTATATTATATGATACACCAAAATGCCTATGGCGATGTGTGATCAATAACATTTCTATGATGGAGGTCAAAATACGTTTGATTCTTAGTCGCGGTGTTTTTGAACGTAGTAATATTGATTTATGTTTCCTATCATAATATAGTTATAGAAGATATTCTCCTATGTGAAAATACGGTAGATAAAGGCCACAAATGAACCCATAAGTATCAAATTATTTAGTCGACACTAACGCAATGAGCATATACGAGTATATTATGTCATCTACGATGATTATGTGTTTACATTGATTATTTTACGTTTAAACTATATTAATTTTGATGTTCCTTATTCTGAGACTGCAACAGTACCTACATTGATTCATTGATTTAGAAATTTTTAACTACATATTTGATTGCTTAGTTCCTTTATCAGTTATATTTTGACAACTAGATTTATTTTATCGCGTCGGCTTATAATATCGTGGGGCCCAGGTTCGAATCCTGTGACGGGAAAATAGACATATTGGTTTTCAATGTGTGTTTGGAGTCAGAGAATGCACCTAATAGGTTGAGCAAGTGGATAATATCTATTTCTAGTATAAACAAAAAAATAAAAAATAACTCTGTTAATACAAACCTGAAGGCCCTTATTGTGAACTTTTAGCACCGGTCATGGTGAAAAAAAGATTTATTTTTAATTTTTAATTTGTTTCGTCATTTTTTTTAAATTTCATAATCGGATGCTAAAATAATGGCAATACAAAACCATCTGAACTATCCATCAGTAGCGAAAGGTGGAGGTAGGTTTGTTGAACATTTATTGAACTAAGACTACAATTTGTAGATGGTATTGGTTAGTTTTTAAAAATCAATTAAACCCTGCACAAATCAAACTATAATAGTTTTGGTATATTTTGGGCGATACGACAAAATTGTGCACCCTTTTTCATGCATACTTATTTGTTTTCATTGGATTAAGAATTCATATTACACATATTGTTGGTTATTTTTTTTAAATTCATTAAGCCCTGCCTTAATGCGTCAATGACATTGAGCTACTTTACGAGCTGCTTGTTGGCGATTTTACAATCTGCCTGTAAAGTCGCCCAGTGTCATCATCGAACAAGCTAACAAGCAGATTGTAAACAATCTACCGAGAAAAGTTGAAAGCCGGTCAACTTTACACGCTACACGCCGGCGTGTGGGCCTACTGAGTCTGCGCAGTAGAGCGATGGTAGCGACCTCCCGGTAAAAAACGAACTACGTTCTGTCAAAATAGTTGCTAGCTTGTTGGCTTCTCAGCGAATGGAAAGTTTTGTGTGTCATCATAACAATCGCAGTAGCTGAATCGCCCGCTTTTAAATTCGCCAACAAACAGCTCGTAAAGTAGCTCAATGTAATTGACGCATAAGCAAACTATAATAGATAAAAAATATTATTGTATCTATGAAATATCTATGATAGTTATGAATTATTTAATTGCATAATTTTAGATATTTTATAGATAGATGAGTATTTTTTTACTATTATCTATTATGCCGTGGTTTCACAGGGTTTAATTGAATTTTAAAAACTAAACAACACCATCTGTAAATTGTGGTCTTATTTCATTGAAAACAAATACGTATGACTACCAAAGTTTAATGTGCACTATTTATGGTGGATCTTAATATCCTACCTCCACCCTTCGCCACTGCTATCCATAATAATTGTTTACTGGAACTTTTTTCTTCAATTGTCTAATAATGATTATTTTATGTCTTATACGTAACATGTTTGATTTACATGGGGCTCTTTTTTATAAACGATGTTTATGTCGGTTTTTACAAACAATTAAAACAAAATATTACGTAGGTAAGTAGGAGTAAATAAATATTTTAATGAATAGGTACGACCGGTAATTCTCTAAAACAGTTGCAGCGTGCAACCGCAGATACAAAAACGTGATAATTTTCTATCGCCTTAACAAGCGCAAATTAAAATAATGACATTCTGATAAAAATAATATTGTGCAAGTTGGTATTGTTTTGTTCGAGTAGGTTGGCGACACGGGAAGTTATGGCGCGTAAATGTTTACACAGAACTTTTTAATTCTTACGGCGATTTTTGAAAAAGCTCAATGCTGTGTTACGTGGGCATTGATTATGACTTGGACATAATTTATCAATTTTATATTAAGAAAAATGTGACGGTGTTTAAAGGCTGAGTGGCCTTCGGGGAAATCCTCCACTTCCTCAAGCTTATAATAACATTTCCTTATATACGTAATTTGAAGCAACCTCAGAAAGATCTTGGAAAAAATACCGAATGAGACTCATGTGTATCGAATAGAGGAGCAAATTTTCCAATTAACTTTCTAATATGTAAGAAAAAAGAGTGTTAAATTCCTAAGTATAAGCCTTGAATAAAATAATAATTTCTTTATATCCTCAATGTTTATAATAAAATGTAACATTATTAAATCATACGTATTTCTCTTATATAATAAGCTTTATCAAGAATGAGTAGATGGCACAATTTAACGTTTGGATTATTACCACGTTTTTATTAGCTCGTATTATTGTTTGTCCGGTACAGATTTTTTCTTGTGTGTCCAGTACATTGTATTTCGTGTTTGTCCAAGATTTTTATTGGACGATTGAAGATTTTTAGCTAACTTCCCGACTAGCTTAACATTTGAAATTTTTAGAATATATCAGAACACGACAACAATGCATTCTTTTAATACTTTCAGCCATTTTTAAGCAGAATTGAATTCATTTTCAGTTAATTCTGTTTTGTATGGAAAGTTATTATTGTTGGTTGCTAAGGGGGTCCTAGCAACTAAATTATTAATATATACGTGCGTTACTATGGAAATCAATATTTCGACATTTCGATATAATCGACATTTCAGTATTCTATAATATTTATTCAATATATTAACCGGATTATTTATAATAACCGGATTATTTGTTAGGTTAGATTAGGTTGGGTTAGGTTTTCATTCTTGAATTCATGAATTTTGCTAAAATCAGCTATGGAAATTGAATTAATGTTTATATTGAATCTAATAAACTTGGAGATCGTATAGTATATGCCATTTACGGTCATCTCTTTCCGATAAGAAAGCCCATGGAGAACTGTGCCACGGTGAAATGTTTTAAGTACAATTTACACATAACCCAAGCCATTGCGTCTGCGATAGTCTAAGGATCCATATTATTTCACATGAATAACATAATTAATACTAATATTAAAATTGACAAGGAATCACATAGAACTCATTTATATAATGCGTCACAATGGTTTCTTTTTATCTGCTCTAAACGTATTTAATAAAAAAACCTTCATAATAATTTTCCATATTCGACTTTTTCTTGATAAACTGCGGGGAATAAAAAAATTCTAATAACGCACGTTGTTGATAATTATTGTATTGTTTAATATATTCCGACGAGAGTTACTCAGTAAGTATAGGCCAACTTCTATAGCAAGTCTCCTACGTCACAGCGCTCATGCGCTTTTGCGTGTTCAAATATCATAGTAGATACTTTATATCTGGCACTATTGAGATAAATTAAGAGCTTTAGTTTTTGTGTCTCCTTCTCAGAATACTTCTATATTGAAAATAGTGCTCCCGCTTCCGCAAAGGTTTATACATATCAATGTTAATAAAAACCATGCAATATCGAACACACATGGAATTATGGGCGCAGGGAATGTAGTAACTGGGAAAGTAAATGCGGGGGACGGGTTTTAGTTCCAGAAATGACCGTGGTGACGTAGAACAGGATTTCCCAAACTTTTCCTGCAATGGAATACTTCGCAAATCCTAAAAATTTGATGGAACACCTTGTTTATTTCGTAAGGTAGGTAGGTGAATAATACATAAATTACATAATTATTTTTAAAAGATAACACATAAAAATATGATTTAATGAAGTTCATAATGACCTTGAATTGCAAATCCTCTTATTTTCAGGCTCAATATTAGAAAGTTGAATTTTTATGTCTGGTGTGGTGTTGAGACTGTTCCTGGACTTAGACTTCTTTGCAGCATAATAAGAAAATCCAGCTTCACATAAATATGTCCTAGTAAACAAAGGTAAAACAATGATAGCTTCTTCTGACACGATGGGGTACTCTTTCGATAAATTCACCCTGAAGTCGTTTCATGGCTGATCTTTGTTTTTCTGTTTTAAATCAAAGTCACTGATTAAATCAATTAGATTTTCATTATCACTTGCTTACTAGCTTACCTGTATGAAAAAATGAATTCGAGCCCAGGAATCGTCCTTACTAGTTTTCGGAAAATATTGCAAAAAAAGTCGTTTTTAAGTTATGTAAGTGTTTTATAAATACTTTAGAAACTTCTTTATCTATTATACGTTCATGTGAGGCAGTAAAATAATCGAAATTATTCTGTTCATTTGTAGAAATCTAAAATTGTAGCTTTCTATCAAAAGGTACAATTTTATCTCCTGTATTAAAAATTGTAATACTCTTTTCTTGTAATGATGTAAGTTAATTTAACTTCACTTTGTAAAATATCAGCCAGACATGCAAGATTTATCAGCCATGAAGTATTTGTTAAAAGTTCAATCAAACCTTGTCCTGAACTATTTTGTGCCTTGAAGAAGATCACTACGAAGTTCATAAAGTCTGGATAACCATCTTTCTTCAGTATGTAAAAAAAGTACGTTATGTTTACTAGCCATTTCATCGCACACAATTTTAAATAATGTGAATTGAAGTGATCGTTGATCTTACATAGTTTTCGCGGAACACCTTTTCAAGTTCCGCTGAATATAGCTTGGGACACCCTGACGTAGAAGACATGATATAAAAGTCGCACTGTAGTTACATACCTAGTGAATATTTATATAAAACCTGTTTTTATCTATGAATCAATCATATTATGATGTATTTATTTATAGAGACAGACAATAATGTGCTATATACGTAAATGTTACTTCTAGAGTAAATTAATTACTTTTATTGTAATTAGTAATTACTTAGGTATCTACTCGTTTATACATGTAGATACGTATCTAAATACACACCGAGGAGTATTTGTATAAGAACAATATTTATTAATAAATATTGTGTTTTATTTTAGTTAATACAAATAAAAAAACAATATTTGAGTCGCTTAGAATCATAACTCACATATTGCAATTTTGTCGTTTTTTAGTTAAATATGCCAAGTGATTCTAAATGAATTAATCTATATACCGAAAAATAGTTGAGTATTAAAAGTCAATTTAAACCATGTGAAAATCGTTGACAAATTTCATTGTTGGTGTAATATGTCGTATATTTCAAGGAATATAGTTTTGTCACCAACGCCTTCCTAACCAATCGGGGAGCTCTATTTCTCATAGTATGCTATATGTATGCAACGTTAGGAGTATTAGGTATATATATTTAAAAAAAAAAGTTATTCGACTCTCTCACTCATTAATATTCTAGGGAGTTCAATAGTGTTCTTCTAATTACGAAAAATAGTGCTCTGTTGGTTTTTAGCGATTATCTCAAAACTTGATTTTTGGAATATGTGAGTTATGGTTCTAAGCGACTCATTTAACTAAAAGCGTGTTGATAGATTTGATTATTGTATTGTAATATAAATTCTTAATAAAATGACTGCTACATTTTTGTGCCGACATACGTTATGTTTTATATAGGGTTTTTAACACTATTATCCCGAGGTCATGCTTGATTTTTTTTATCCCATGATCCCGGAATTAAAAACAATTCTCCCCCATTACGAGCAGTGAGTCCATGGTGATTGAAGTCGAAAATAATTTCTCCAGGATTTGAGATATATGCCGTGAAAGATGTAACTGGAGTTACGTAGGTAAAGCGAGGAATTATCCAACAAAACTAAACATCTGGGAAAATTGGTATTACGAAAAATGATGATAATGCTATTTTATTCGGGGGATCCGGGTTCGATTCCAGTGAGGTCACAATATATTTATATGATTTGCTGAAAGCCTGGGTGTTTGTGATTATTGCAATTATATTACCAACTTCACTACTATCATTGGGCTCACAGCATGTCGTAGTGTTAAAAGAATATATATATTATATTCAATTTATAATTTTATATAGCTCATGATGATGAACATAGACAAAGAAGAATGAAGAAAAATCTGCTATTTTTAATTAACCCACTTTTCCTCTCGGGTCCAGAAAAATAGTTTTTACTATTTCATAATCATATATTACGTAATAGTGGATTAAACAAAGACTGCTGTAGGATGGGGGTTAACTATTATAATAATAAACTAAAATAATAATAATATTATGTAGTTCGGTTTCCGGTGAGGACACAATATATTTATGTGATTTTCTCAAAGACATGATGTGTGTTTGTGATTGTTTCACTTATATTACTAAATACACTACTGTCATTGGGCTTCGAGGCTTGTTATAGTGTACTGTTAAAAAGAATATTTATGTGTATTTACTTATAATTATTTTTTACATATTAAAACTATTAAACATAACACAGGTGAGGATTTTGACCACCCACAAAGTGATTTTGTAATAGATTTTTTCGTAATAGATTTGAGATTTGGACGAGTCGTAGATCGATCAACAGATTTTAAGCTTATCCTTTAGTATAAGAGCGCTCCTCCGGATAGTAAAAGATGTATGCTCAAAAGCGACTTATAATGTCGTGAGTTCCAGGTTAGAATTCGAATATATTGTTTGCCAAAGTGTGTTTGGATAATAGGTTGAACAAGTGGCTTACATTAATTTATCATAAAAACAAAAATTTGTTAATACAATCCTCCACTCTGTGGTGGCCTATATGATCTTCTTAGAATCGGATATGGTCAAAAAATGTATTTTATATATTTACAAATTTTGGTGAACGTTATATAATCACTTTACATCGAGTTATGTAATGCCAGATTAAGGGCAGATTTCGGCATTGCGGCCACGATGAAATCACTTAGGATCGGTGTTAGTGCCATTTCAAAGTAATGATGCCTCAAGGATCTGACACTATTCTACAATGTATGAAATTGGTATATTTTAGAAACTACCCGAGAAATCTTGTCATTAATATCAATATGACTGTCACCGTATGATAAATGAAACTGTGCCTAAAAATATAATATTTATAGAAACAACCACTATTCGTTTGGCATATATCGAAAACATTTTTTTTCTGAAGGCACTACAGCATATTATTTTTCAACCCGTTATAGTTCCGCTATGTTGATAAGGGAGGACTGGGTCTACACCCCTTATGGGTGGGAATATGTATTTTTTTACAATAAATTACTTTGTAAAGCGCGATTCAGATTGAGGTGCATATCGCTGACTATCACGTGAAGTCACGGCGATAAATTTGTACGGTATCGTTATTCCGCAGAATATTTTGAACGATAATCATATCTGTAAATTCACTGAAGAATGACACTGATGAAGAGTGCCAACTATAATGTATTATTTATTTGAATTATTATTAATTATTCATGCTAATTTCTATTAATTTTAAAAGTTTCTACGTGTGCGTGCGTTAAAATTACTTGCGACATGACTTACCCATAGATAATATTTTAAACATAACCCAACCTGCAGACCATAGATAATAGACAACATTCTTGTAGAAAATACATAGTGCCAACCGCTAAAAATAAAAATACCTGATTTTGAAATGATTCGAAAATGTGCAGGCATGTGGAATATGATAAAAATATTCAAAACGTCATGCAGGTGTCGATGCAGTGCAGCTCAACGTGAGGTGACCTCTTGTTGTTTTAGTGATTTCGGCAGATTTTTCCAACTGACAATGTTCGTTTAATTTAAAGGTTCAAAATGTGCTACGGGATGGGAGCATCAGTCTGATAACATTTTAAAGACCAAAAAAACGACGTTACACACTTTTTCCCGTAGAGGCAGCTTACTGTGACGTCACGTGATAGTCCGCGACGTGCATCTCAATTTGGTTCGCGCTGTATTCACCCTCGTATGTCACCACTCACCTCCAATATGGTGAGGGATCATTATGGCGAAATGATAGGTACTAAAAACATATTAGATTAGTAGATGCACACCATATTAATTAATAGTAATCAAGTGTACTTACACCTTAAACTCAAGTGCGCATATATAAACACTTCTTGCGTATGGCGGCAACTAGTTTTTATTTCATTACTGAAAGTTTATAAAACCTCATTCACAAAATGACTTAGGTATCCATTCATTTATCACATACTGCAGTTTAAAAGTTAGATGAGATCCTTAGTTGGCTATTTATTTTTCCGAGATGTATGTTGTAAATAAAAACACTGCATTTTTTTGCTAATGCTGCCTATTTTTTTTTTAAATTATTAATAACCATGTCCTTGCTTTTTCGTACAAGGTGGTTGTTAGTAATTTTGAATAATCACAAACACCCAGGCTTTGAGAAAAACACTTAAAATATTGTGTGTCCTGACCGGGAATCGAACCCAGGAACTCCCGGGTGGAAGGCAAGCACCTTACGCACTGCAACACGAAAGCCGCATAATGCCGTCTATTAATTAATAGTAATAATTATATACCTTAAAAAAGGTGTGCATACATAAACACTTCTTGCATATAGCGTCGGCTAGAATTTTTAATTTATTAACGAAAGCTCATAAGCCACATTCATAAAATGACTAGGGCAAACATGGAGTAAATAAAAACACTGCTATTTTTGTAAAGAATGCCTATTGGGAGAACGATAGCTGTGTTCAACCAAATCGCTTTAGTTGTCAATATATTCCACATATACGAGATGAATTTAGATAGACGTTGTTTTGTAATTTAAAAAAAAAATGGATTTATTATGAATATTTTACTAGTTTTACTTAGTTGTCATGTGAACATATTAAATAAATAATTTATAATGACCATAGCGTGAAAGAGTTTATAAATTTAATTGAATTACGGTTTGATTTGGGGTATATAGGACATACTTAGACACATCGGTCCTTGGTGACGTATGGGTTTTCTGAGAGTATTACGGCTATTTTCTGAGAATGTTACACTCAGCAACACTGTGGTACAATTATTATGATTACAGTCGTGGCCGACCATCCCTATCTTGCAAACAGAGTACAGAAGCGATCTAAGCGCTGCGCGTCTCACATGATACTCGTAGGAAGCACTGGACCTGGCAACAGCCCGAAGGAAATAACGCGACAGTGTGCTTGCTGTATGCTCTAATGTTAGAACAAGATAGGATTTTATGTATTTTTTTTTAATTATTTTTATTTATTTCAGCGCTTCTATTCTATACACTAGACTGCTTTCGGCCACTACAACAGCGCTATTTAGGATAGGGAAGCATCAAAGTATTAGCACTTATTATAACAATTACAATATGTATATATATTACAATAAATTGTTACAATAAGTGCTATGTTTTAACAGCACCTCTCTTGGCTGTGATAAATTTTACAGTGATAATAAGTGTTAATATTTCGATACTTTCCTACCCTAGTTAGCTGCCGTATAGGCCGAAAGCAGTCTTATGCATAGAATAGATGCGCTGAAGCGATTTGGTTGAACAGAGTTATTGCCCTCCCAATTGGCATCACCAATGGCATATTAGTTCTGTTCCTTAGGAGAACAAACAACTGATGCTCTGTTTAGGTGCAGCAAGCCAGTCGGTGGTATACTTTCGCTGGTCTACTCCTATGTGTAAATGAGAAGGAAATCTTCGCTGCAATGTTTTGGAGAGAAATGAAAAGATTACCGACAGGTTAAATAACCATATTTACACAATTATACTACTCTCACAAGACCCGAAAGACCTCCAAGGTAGAATGCAAGAACTCGCGGATGTCGAGTCAAACGGTCGGTCTAAAGATAAATGTCTCAAAGACAAAAGTGATGAGGAACTGTTTTTCGGACCCTGCGATTATCTGTATTTCTGGCACCCAACTAGAGCAAGTCAGCAGCTACGTCTATCTCGGACAGCAGGTGTCAATAGACGGAAGCATGCACGATGAAATTGCTCGAAGAACAAAGCTGGGATGGAGTGCTTTCGGACGTCTGAATAGTATCTTCAAGAGTGACCTACCATTATGTCTTAAGCGTAGGGTGTTCAACCAATGTGTACTACCCGTGCTCACGTATGGCTGCGAGACGTGGACCCTCAACACGAGATATGTCCAAAGGCTAAGAGTCACACAGCGAGGCATGGAGAGGTGCATGTTGGGCATCACGCGAAAGGACCGTAAGAGAAACGAATGGGTTAGGAAGCAGACAAGAGTACGCAATGTAATAGACGTTGCCAAACAGCTGAAATGGAGATGGGCGGGGCACATTGTTCGCCGAAAAGACGGCCGCTGGACAAATGCCGTCATCTAATCGTACCCAAGGGGTACGAAACGGCCGCAGGGTCGCCCTAAAAGCCGCTGGATTGACGAACTGGTAATGTTCGGCGGAAATACGTGGCAGCGAACGACACAGGACCGAGAGAGTTGGAGAAAGCTTGGGGAGGTCTTCATCCAACAGTGGATTGACCCCGGCTGATGATGATGACACAAAAAATGAGCGTGCATGCATACCTACATTATAATATTAGATGTGCGAGTATTATAGTCCTGAATATGCAAAGTGTAAATTTTATAAGGGAAATACGAGAAAAAGTTTCCGACTACCTACCCTATTTTATAAGACGGCGTGTCAAAACATCACCCCTTCAATACATTGTCAGTAAGAATATTATGCAAAGTAAAATTGAAGATACGTTGGGGAAATACAATATGGTGCATTAACTTCTCTAAACATAATATTATACTTTTCTTGTTCTCTACAATAATGGTACTATTAATATCCAAGTGTGGAGGATGATAATAATATGATCCTCTAAGGATCGAACATGATGAAGTAGTAGTAATATATATAAAAAATGTCAGTAATCCATAAGGAATTCGTACTACGTAAAAGCTGGATTATTTTTATACACGAATGAATTACGATTCGCCATTTCCTTCTTTTATAGGTAAGTAAAATTATAATCCAGGGGTGGATTTAACCAATCGAAGGCTCTAGGAAATAGTATATTATATAATAAAATGTAATCACCCAAAAATAACGAATGATACGAAGCACTGCCATTTCAGATAATTCAACCAGTTCGTTTGTCAACAATTGTGTTGATGATTTTTGTTTTTGAGAAATTGTTTTATTAACACATTTCTCAACAACTTGAGAATGATGGTAGTGTGGTTAAATTTAAATAATAGAAAACTTAATACACTAATGCTCTAACATTGATACCTCGTATCTGACATTCGAGATTATTGAAGGAGTTAGAATTTTATAAAAAATAGTAGACAAAATTAAAAAAAAACAGAAATAAGCTTAGTGATAAAATAATTGTTTATGTTTTTTTAGGTAGGTAGTTTTAGGTAAGTGTCTTTTTGTATTAATTAAATTCAGTTAAGTACCTTTATGATTTTTTATAACAATTTTAACAAATCCACTGTAAAAAATGTTGAATATCAGATACAGAACATCGACACTTTTTTAATTATAATCAAAATGGTGGCATGCTGTTGACGCTTTGTTTCGATTGCTTGTAAATCTACGTACAGACCTACAAAGTTATCTAAAGAATGGATGGGGGAGCTACTGTAGAAAACTACCCAATCAAGACTCGCAACTGGACAGAATCTGACATTCGAATGACGTTTTAAAAATGGCGTCCATATGGTAGTTCGTAGTTCCATTTTTGACCGTTCTTTAGATAAGTTTGTAGGAGTGTACTATTATTACCATTTATATTAAATTAATATTTAGCCTAAATAATGATGATTCATCTAGTGCAGGTATGACCAACAGGTAGATCGCGGCTGTATTCACAATTTAGCTATCACATGCGATGTTGCCAAATTGCTAAATATCATTAGATCTACGTATATCAGGTAAAGAAGAAAATATCTGATTTCATCATATCTACTAAGACTTTTACCTATCCTCGTTTTCGATCCCCAGAATTATGCGAATCAACTTTTAAATTTGAAATTCATGAAGACAAATCCGATGATATAGTATGCTCACAAATTCAGGGCTCGAAATGGACCGGAACGCACCGGAGCGCCGTTCCGGTTCATACAATCCCCAAAATTATCGCTCCGTCTCGTGTAAATATTAATTTGACCGTCTGAGCGAGATTTGTCATATTATAAAAAAAATCTAACACAATATTTTTTAAAATACATATATGTATAGAGTTAGATAAGTTACAGTGTTAATATTTTCGTAAAATTATCAAGCGCTCCGGTTCGTAAAATTTTCCATTTCGAGCGCTGCACAAATTCCCATACTGACAATAAAGATTATCCTTGTCATCATACATACCTACTGTGACCAGACGTCCCGTTTTCAGGCAGCGTGTTCCGGTGTCCCCGGGACGCCAAAATGTCCCGTTTTCGAAAATAAAGAAACTTGTGACCAAGGTAAAGAAATATTTCACTTTTTTCTAATTACATTACACCGCAAAAAGTGTCTGAGTGGAACACTGGGAATGTTTCAACAGAAAGTCGTTGGGTGGAGTTGTTCAAACACTTTCTCGCATATAATTTGGATCACAAAATTTTTCCTATAATTATTGAATATACCTATTTTATGTCTGTCCGGCACTAATGCACCAATAGAAAGGATCTTCTCTCTTATGTATAAGTTGTGGACGAGTGAAAAAACACAGTTGAAAGTAGACGTCCTTAAGGGGGGACGTGCGCCGCGTAGGTCAAAATGGAAATTGTATGGTATTTTCAAAGCGTGAACCTGGAAATTCCTTAAACGTTGTTGATAATCTATTTATATAATTTTGAAGCCTTATTATCCTTTATATTTATATTAAACATTTGATGACTGCATAAACTATTTTTATTACATAAAATAGTATTCTTTTAAACCTCTCGATCTAATATTTTAGAATATATTTTTTGAAAAACGCCATTTTTATTGGCATTTCCTCATCGCGTATTTCATAAAAATACTACTTACCTTATTCTTAGTTCAATAATTATTATAAAACAATCATTATTCGTATGATTTTTATCACACTTGAATGGTCAAAGACAGCTTATAATCAGTATCTTTAGAATTATCTTCAATTGTGTTAATCTCGCCCATTTTTTTAAATAATAAAATGCTTAATTCTTGTCAAATTTGGGATCACAGAGATTATCAATATATTTTTTTTTGTAAATATTGCACTATAATAATGTCAACATAAATTTTACTAATGGTTTTATAAATGTGTTTAAAATTAATAAATATAAAAAAATCTTAACACCACTGCACATGGATGTACCGAAATATGACTATATTCTAAAACATTAGATCGAGAATAAACAAATAAATAAAATAGGTAACCTAATATGACATGAAAAAACATTATTATCTTGTCAATTGTATTGTATGAAAGTGCGAGGCGCCTAAAATGGATAAGTACCTACCTACCTTTTTTAGGTGCCTGGTTTGGGGGAAAAATAAATGGTCACGGTATACATACCCCACTATGAACAATAATTGGTGGCAGAATGCAGACACTGACTTTCTATTTATGTTTTTAATAACAAATGGATATTATGTTTATTTTTCATTTATATTTTAGCGAGGGAAATTCCTCTCATACCTATCCATTAATAATCTTATACTTATTACTTGACCCTTTTTTAGATTTCGCGAATTTGATTGGTCGATTGTGACTTATTTATTATGTAATAATTACAAGATAAAAAGAACTTTTTATGGACCACGTTTTTAAATTTTCTGTTGAATCATATAAACTTGACAATTCTATCTATTAATTAATAAATACTTTTTTTGTACTTGATAAAAATACTGAATAAATATAGAATACTGAAGTGTCATTTTGAGATTTCATATTGATTTCCATAGTAACGCACGTATATATTAATAATTAAGTTGCTGGGACTCCCTTAGCAATCAATAATAGTGTTTTACTTTTTACGGATTTTATTACAGAATTAACTGAAAATGAATTCAATTCTGCTTAAAGATGGCTAAAAGTATTAAAAGAATGTCATCGTGTTCTGATATATTCTAAAAGTTTCAAATGTTTAGCTAGTCGGGAAGTTAGTTAAAAATCGATTGCAAGATTTGTACTGGATAAACAACCACCGGACAAACAAGAATACGAGCTAATAAAAACGTTGTAAAATGGGGCGGCATTATGACGCTTCCCAGGGGCGGCATTTTGTCTAGGGACGTCACTGATTTCAATGTTTTACATTCCATACAATGTATATTATTGTCTTTTCTTTGTTTCAGAACTATGAGAGCCGTCAGTTGTATTCGTATGGAATAAATAAATAATTGAAAATGACTATAAAAATTACAACGATTAATTTAACAACAAAAATTCTAATCAATTTAAACTTAGTGAGGCATTCCACTTCATCACGTCGGTGGTACCTATTGAAAGTATATCTTCATTCAATACGCTGATGCACAGTCACATCATTCCTTTACTTTAGCTTATTTTTTCTCTCAAAAACCCACATACTGTTAATATTAAAACCTTTATTTAAAACAGAAAACTGAAAAAATCGATTGCAAGATTTATATTAGCCAAACAAGAAAAAATTTGTACTGGACAAACAAGAATACGAGCTAATAAAAACGTGGTAAAAAGTGAAAACCCCTGATCCACGATTCTTAACTAGGATTTTGAAGAGGTCTTCCTGGACATTCCCAGTACAGCTTTGAAATGCACTTCTTGGTATAGATAGGGAAAGTATCAAGGCCGACTATATTCAGGCAACGGCACTGAGTTGCGAATAACAATGGTGGTGCCAGTTATTGATTATCTTACTTATTATCTTCGACAGTAACGTTCTTAGAAAAAATGCCGCCTCTGGGCTGCGCCAAAATTCCGCCCCATTTTATATACAGTATTTTTTAACACCCATGCAAGTGTCGTTACTGGTCACCGTCCTGTTAAACCTTTTATGTTAGGTACTTAATACATTTTGTTTCCAATCAGTGAGCTGAATTTTTTAATGGAAAGATATTTTCGTTATTATTAAGTTTAGGTAGCTATTTCTATATATACGAAATGATTTTCCTCGATTTGCCGCCCTTCGAGTAACTGCCGCCCTCAAGCGACGCTCAATCTCCCTACCCCTACGGGACGTCACTGAATTCGTCAAATGCAATACCGTAACCTGGTCGCAATAAATGGAGATTTTGGTTACATATTTTGTTCAAATTACTAACGTTTATATCAATATGCAACAAACATCATTTTCTACAAACAATTTACCATATTGCATTCGATGTATGAGAAATAACTAGTACTACCATCGAAGTTTCATGTCACGGCCTAACTATAATAGTGAGCCTTTAAAAGTATGCGAACCATTGTAACAAAATTTATTTTAGAGTAAGTACATGTTTGATATTTGGTAAAAATCCATTTACAATGTAAAATTACGTTCAGCTAATTTACAGGCGTATGCATATAACAGCAAACTGCATTCAAGCTATTTACTGCAAATTTGCATGCATAAACCTAAATGTATCTGACGGATAGTGACGTCACGTCGCCGACGTAATACGCGTCATGCCATGGATAATGTTACCTAATTTTAAATTTAAATTTCCCGAAAATTAATTTAAAATTTTGAAATTGTGAATCGGTGTAAAAATGTGCAAACGGTACCATATAAATTTAATAATTATAAATAAATAATTATCATGAACTTTAAATAATTTATTTGTTATAAAATCATATTTATTTTATACTTCATAATGCACGAAATGATCAAAGTATACAGTAAATATTTCCATAATATGGCAATACAGTTTCACGGATCATTGTCAATATTTACAAACACCTCCATTGACCCACGATCTCAACCATTTTTACAAGCTTAGCATCATTTTCATTTTCATTTTTTAGCATCATCATGAATCCTATTGTGGCACAACGACGACGGGCAGTTAACTTCACGCAAGATGAAAAGGAACTATTAGTTAGCTGTGCCGATAGGGAAACATTGATATTAATTAGCGGATAACAAATGCGTTCAGCAACCTGTGAAAACGTGCCGCCTGGGCTAGGATAGGGCTTTTTTGCAGTCGCAAGCGTCTCCTCCTTTCTGTTTCACACACATTTTCGCAATAATTTATAAAACCTACGAAGGTTTCAAGCCTCCTACTAAACGCTTAAACGCTTGTTGTGATGAAGTCATTGTGTATTAAAGTGACACTGACAGCTCGCGCAGATCGCCGCCATTTTAAGTTTGGTGCGCATTCCTGTGCGCATCTCGTGACGTATGCATTTTTTTTAGTTTCCTTAATCGGCCGATTAACGGCTTACTACGTTGAACGCAGTTCAAATGTATATGAATACGGCAGTTAGTCACTAGCCAAGAAGTAACGAGTATTTAGCTTCATTTTCATATATTTAGGCTCCATCTTTAGATAATTATAAATGTTAAGCAAACTGAACTGAATGCCGTGATTTAAAAAAAAAATAATAAACGTAGCTGAGAGTCAATATATTATATATGTTCAAAAAGAATACTTTTGGAAAAATGCAGTGAGCCACTTGATGTATATGGGAATAGACTCAAATAAATAAACTCAAAAAATCATATACCTATACGACATACTGGCGCTGAGTAGAAGTGAGTTGGAAATACTGTCACCAGTATGTGTACTCAAGTTTCGGATGAAACTACCCATACTAAGTATCTGTGGCCCAATAAACTTATTCCAAAAAACTTGTGATGATGTTATCGCGAGTCGCTGTTCTGTGCACTCGCCAGTTGGTAGACTTTCAACACTATTGACATTAAATGCGCACGAACGAAATAGCACTTGAATATAGGTATATTTTAACTTATTAGTCTATCGCGTTCGAATGTACGAATAATAATAGGTCATAAATTTTGTGTCGCAGCACAGTGGTGAGATGACGCACAGACTTAGGCTTGTTATATACCGCTCAAAACATGTTTAAAATTTTAAAAAATCGCCGTTATTCATTTTTGTTAACAATAATATTGTAACCTAACAGAAAAACAACTCATAAATTAAAAATTTTATAATAAATGGGACTTTTCGACAAGTGAAGCGCAGCGTATTTTTAGCGATTATATTGAAGCCGATACACAGTTTGAGTTCCCTGAGCCGATACGTATTTTATAATACTAATAATATGGAGTTGGTTTTAGTTTCAGTTGAGTATGAAACTTTTATCGCATACGCACGCCAAACGATCTATATAGTATTCCAAATACTAGTAAGTATTTCGGAACAAGTTTATATACTAAGTATTTTTTTATACTGATAGTAAGTACAAGTAAGTAAGTAAACCATCTACTCTGTGGAGGCCCATATGATCATATTAGGATCGGACATAGTCGAAAAAAAAGTGTACTTAGTCTTCAAAATCGACCATTTTTCCCATCTCTAGCGCTGAGGTTCAAAATAACCTATGTATGGTCAAAATTGAATTGTAATTCAGATTTTGACTTAATATTTAGATACTATCGAATGAGTAATTTATATATTATGACATCAATCGTTACATCATATTATTTAACAGTATGGCAATAATTTTCCATGGAATAATGGCTTATGTGTACCTATGTGGTAAAAGTACCTATATCGTGTCATATGTTGTATATATGCATAATTGCAATCGTTTATTCAAGATTCTAGAATATGTCAATTAAACGAATCTTATTAGGTATAATATCTAGGTTTAATATAAACGATTCATCGAGCAAACTTTATTAGCTTATATCATTCTTATATCTTATATCCATCCGTGGCCACGATTCTATAAACACACTATTATGAACTTTTCATAATGATGTCATGAATTAAATTACATCCGGAACTGTCTTACTGTGACTTGTTGGTTTTTACAAATGAAAACAATATAAAAACGGATCTCACCATTGTATTTAAAATTAACTAGCAATCATTTTTTTTAATCACAGTGTTTCATCAGTGGTATGGTTGTTTTTTCATCGAAATTAATCTCCTACATCAGTGATGGTGAACCTATGGCACGCGACATGATTTTGCTTGGCACGTGAATATGTTATGTCGAAGAGAAAAAAATACATACATACTTACTTAGATATAATAATTAAAAAAATATTTTTTTTACAATAACGTTTTACAGATAAATATACTTAAGTAAATTATATAGAATTAAAATATAACGACGACATAGCCATGACGTGTAATTTATTCAGTTTTTAATAATATTTTTACCAATAATATTTACCGATCTATGCGCATACGGAAACGACGAAATTCATGCATAAATGACAGATCGCATTGCATAAAAAATAGCAGGCAGATACTGCAATATATGCAGATAAGCATTACGGATTGTGTTTAATTTTAATTGCATAGATCGGTTTTTAGGTTTTATTCGGAACACATTATCGCACTGACCTCAACAGGCGGCGGGTGAAGCCGCGCCGCGAACCTCTGATTTTGATGATTTACAATCATTTTACAATGCTTGAAACCACTGCCTCATCTGATCAGAGCAATTCTGGCGTCAATTTGTGCGTAAAAAACCAAACTAAATAATACTTACTGTAATACTCAATAATTCAATAATATTTTTTGAACTTTTTAATAGACTATTTTTTCATTTTTTCCCTATGAAAAACTGCTCGGCACGTCAGACAGTCTAAAAATAATATTTGAGAAATTTTGGCACGCGTACGTAAAAAGGTTCGAAAACCCTGTCCTACATATTAATTGTTTAAATACGATGTTGTATATAATTTTTTGCACGACACATTATTACGTGGTATCAGTTGGGCAGAACTCGAAGATTTCGATCCGGGTGAATGGAAAATATTCGATGAATATGGATTTCATGAAGTTATTTTCCTATCAATGTAAAGAACGACAGATTCTTCTGGCATTGCCGCTACGACGAAATCGCTTTGGAACGGTTTTACGCTCCTTTCACACTATTTGGTTTTGGCCGTACGGCAAAAAACCGAAAGGCAACATTCTTTTAGTGGCGTGAAGAACTTGTTGCCGATTCGGTTTTTTGCCGTACGGTCAAAACCGTATTAATATGAAGCGAGCGTTTTAGTGTCATATTTTGAAAGTAACGATACTGCATTTCCAGAAGAATCTGACACCATTTTACCTATGTATTAAATTCAAATTTGATATTCCGGTTGAATGTATTCTCTAGAGTAATTTGATTCTATAGAAATATAACTGAGTTAACCGTACATAACCTTGCCGTTAGGGATTGCAATACCGGTATTTCAAAACCGGTATCCAAGTATTTTTCGGTACCGAAATACCAATTTTAAAAATCAGACAATATCGATATATTAATCGGTATTGATAGTGGAAACAAAATGTATTAATAATTAACATAAAATGATTAACATGACTGTATTTTGTATCAGATTACGCGATGTCTGCTTTACTTCCATTGCCCTTAATCGACTTTGGTGACTAGCAATGACATATATAAAATATTTATTTTAATGAGATTTTTAGATAATATATTACTTATATTCTTAATTATTTGTATGTCGTAATCTTTGTTTATATTTATAATAAAGTGTAATTATCGTTTATCTTATTTTACTTTTTCATTTTAAGCTGATTTTGGTTTACTTACCCGTGACATAGGTATATTTTATCAAATTATTTATATTTTATTATATACCTATATGTATTTATTTTCACGTAGGTGCCGTTTACAATCAAATGAAAAAATATTTTACAGTGCAAATTATCAAAACTTTCTCACTCGGAAGCTCAGAAAGCTTTTCACTGCTTGGGAAAAAGTGCATGTTACATATACTTC
This sequence comes from Rhyacophila brunnea, assembly GCF_057557595.1. Taxonomy (NCBI): domain Eukaryota; kingdom Metazoa; phylum Arthropoda; class Insecta; order Trichoptera; family Rhyacophilidae; genus Rhyacophila; species Rhyacophila brunnea. Next base: position 6,058,871 of record NW_028232816.1, on the reverse strand, counting down.
AATTATTTCCTTTTATGAGAATACATACGATACAAGAAACATTTTCTCTTATAGGTACCTATTTAAATTTACCAATGTAAAACATATTTTATATAATGAAATAGAGTAATTTGGGAGAAGAAATGAAAGTTTAAACCCGTCTAAATCACTTGTGTTCGCTGCGGGAGCTTTTAAAGCAAAGGGAATATGTGACGCTAATGAAGTAGCTTTCTGGATTATTCAACGTTATTACTAAATGGTCACTAAATCAATTTGCGGTTGGGGTTTTATCCAAATGTCTCAATCTGCCGCCGAGCAAGTAGAATAATATTATACATCCGCAACAATGTGTATAGCACAGAACAGATTAATAAATAGATGTCCGATAGGCTATACATTATATACGTGAAATAGTGTGTTGCAACCTTCAAATATACGAATATTCAATGAGCTTCAGTGCATAAACCGAGAGCAGTTGTCAGAACGAAGGACAAGGATAGAATGTCGTATTCTTGACACGTGTTTAAGTTTATTCCATATTCTTCCATACTCGAGATCGTTAAAAGCGTACTTTAGTGAAACAGCAAATAATTTTCAACAGTAGGTGCGACGAAATTTCTCACTAGTCGCCAATCCGAGACGGACAGCGAGGTGTCCGCACGTCTATTTGTTTTGTCATGGCGTCGGATGTAAATATTCTTAAATCGTGTAAAGATGACTAAAAAACTTTACGTATGTACTTAAAAAAGAAAACATGTCAACGAATATACTATTATTATTAGTAATATAACAATAAACAAAACATTATATGGACGCAAGTTGGATTTTTATGACAAATTATATTTCATTCGGCACGCGTCATTTGCACAATCCGCGCATCGCCTAGCCACGATCTTTTTAGACCATGCCTCAACTGAAGTATTTCAGTTGCCATTAATTCTGTGTTCCCTGGGATAGTGGGATGGTGGTCGGGGATGGCGTTGGTCTCACCAGTTGCTAAAAAAATATTCCATTGAGGCTTTTTGGCATTTAAGCAGGAATGGGCATTCATTAGTCAGGTTTTTACTAATTGCGTAATTTTAAATATTTTATAGATATACGAGTATTTTTTGACTATTATCTATTATGGCTTGGTTTTCGCAGGGTTAAATTGAATTTTAAAAACTAACCAACACCATCTGTAAATTTTAGTAGTATTTCAACGAAAACAAATACGTATGGCTGACAAAGTTTAGTGTGCACTATTTGTCGCGGATCTTAACAGCCTAACCACTCTTCGCCACTGGTATATACATCGTGTACATACATGATTCGCTTTTAATCATTAAGATGGAAAACTGAATGCGGCATAGCTATGACGTCGGTCCCATAATGAAGGTGTCTGCATGCCGCGACCGGAGACCGTATTGCCAGAGAAGAGGAAGAATATATTATTATAAAATAATTATCTACGTAGTTCTAAAGATAAAATAATTTACATAGAATTAATGTGCACAGATAAATCGTAGCATTAATAAAGTCGTCATCATTTTGTAATAATAAATGTATTGAAAGCAAATCAAATAGGTAGGTACTTATGTAAATGTAATATAATATAAATAGGTAATCATTATTCATGCAAAGCGCCATTATCGAACGGAAAAGTATCTCTTGTCATACAATTTAAACGATTTCTATGAATATTAGTCCAAGAAAGCCATTAAATAATTATCATTCTAATTTCCATTGTAGAGCAAGACCCACCCAGATAGATCGACGTGTTAAAATAATTGTTGTGGTTTCAAACATATACCTACCTGAACAGTTAAATAGAGCAAAACAATGACTTGTCAGTTTTTTTAATAACACTTAATAATAGGTACTAGGAATGATAATAAAATAACATATAACTTGCTGAAGTGCCTACCTGACAGTGCTTGGGCGTGTTCTATAATATTTTTAATATTTGGCAGGTGGCACTTTTATTTTGAGATAACGAATAATAAAATGTTTATGTTCTCAATCGATTATCTCAGAAAGTAAATCAACAATATCCGCGTTTGCATTTTTCTATCTTGAAACCAACACGAGGAATACTTACTAATATGGGAGAAGGTTTCAGATTGTCCCATGCTTGGGGCGCCAGAAGAAAAAAATAACTCTATTAAATTATGTTTTTTGTATTGGAATAAGCTACTTTTGTAACTAACACCGATTTTAAAGTTGATTTTTCTACTGGTTTGAATGTTATTTTATTAGGTTCTTCGACACAAAAAATACTTACTTGTTCAAAATGTTATCCTTTAAATTCTGGCATTCATAACTCATTTTCGTCAAGTAATAGTGGAATATGTTCACTTTGAAAATACACCCTCCAAGTATTGATTATTTATAATTTTATTGAAAAATAACGCCAAAATGTAGATAGGTAGGTACGTACTTAATAGACTCAGAACAAAGCTTATAATTATTATTTTAATAAATTGGCTAAAATAAGAGTTTGTGGGATCAAGCTCGTGATTAATATTATAATGATATTGTTTTTTTTTATTAATTATAACTTTTTCCCGCCATGGCTAGAACTTTTTAAAAATTAATCGTGCTTAAATGTTATCATAATCAATGTAGTAGGTAGAGGTAAACTTCGGGGTTGGAATTCGAATTCACATGGCCGGTTTCAAAAAATTAAGCCTATCAAACAATAATCTCAAAATATTATAAACATTGCAAAGAGATTAGCTAATCTCTTTGGAACATTGTCATATCGGAGGCTCAGCTAATGACGATATCGTGGCCCCCACATCCTAAAGCGGGCCCCCAGGCTAGGATCATTGGCAGAGGGGCCCCTCTACCTATCGCTAAGGATAAAGGCAGTGTGACGCTCTATGGTAGCATTTTCAAAATGGTGTAGGTACGCGATAAAATTAATGTGTATATTTAGTGTTTTTTTTTGTATATTTCATTACATCAGCTATTTGAATTATGGGGTTGTTGAGTATTGATATACAATTAAAAATAACCGCATCATTTTAAATGCAGGCGACGTTTTTTACTTGTAGGTATTGCAATTTTTTGATGTGTGTTTATCTCACTGATCTGGCGACTCGCCTCGCCGGGCCCCTCCTGAGCACGGGCCCCCTTGTGGTGGTCACGGGCGATATACAGTAATAAAAATAAAGGCAATCGAAGATTCTGGTTCAGCTTCAACATATCATTATCCTTTTACCCACCAGCTCTTTACAAAGTGCAGATCGACATTACAATTTTCAGCCTCAAGAGAGGAACTAAAAAAAAATAATGACGCCATATAAAATTAAAGAAAATCTGTACTTATAATAATCTATACTACCTATCTAAATTACGATAGTCTGCAATTTAAATATTAATAATGTGTTTTAATTTACGATATCTTACAAATGGTAATAATAAAAAACAGACGATATTTTTCCAACAGTGAAAATAATTGTCGGTACATGTATACCCAATGAAATAAAATTGTGCAAGTTCCGACATTCATTTTTGATACAGGCAATACTGGTGGTGAACTTTGTTCGTACGAAATCTTGTGTAGAGTGTCTGTCAAAACAACTTTTAAAATAGAAAAATAATAGTTACACACTCTGAGTATCACAAAAACCTACAAGATTTTAACTTATTTATGGATACATAAATATTCTAACCGATCAAAGACTCGTGTCAGGTAAGCAATTTAAATAATTATTATGGTATTGTACAGATGTAACATAACCTCATTTCAGTACTTTGACGTTTATACGAACTTGTTTTTATTATGTTTTCGTATATTTTCGTGCACGAGTTTAAATATTACTATTAATTTTAGAACTCACCTAATGTTTTTGCGAACTGTCACTTGTAACTGTGATAATCGCCAAAGTCTTTCGTCGTATGGAATATTTGTCGAAAAATATCTCGAAAACTTTCATAACGGCTGCAAATTAAAGTGACGAACCGTCGACCGGTCGTTTAAAAATTAGAAAAAAACACTTTGATTTTTATTATAGACACTTTTCTTTTATTTATAAACTTTTAAACTATTCGGGCACCATCGTATTTGAGATCACTTGTCACTATATTCCAATTAGGTACGTAGACACTTTCAAATCGATGTTATATTGCGCTTCCAAAGACAAGTATTGTGTTGATACTTTGTTGTGTCGATTGTGTTTTGTTTTTAATTAATATTCGACGATAATGCGACGTTTCCCGGTCGATAATAATAATATATCGATTGTTTATGGTTTTCGGCGACCGTTAACGACTTTTTTCAGTAGTCTATTTAATATATTGCGCTCCCATCTGGCCCGTGATTTGTCTGATGAATTTGTGTGTGTTGGTGTACAGGATGCAGCTCATTAAGTAAAGGAACATGTTTGCGATGGCAGACAACGCGCGATGGGAAAAGGTTCAATGCGAATTAAAATGACGGTCGAGCGGAAATGTATCACAATAAATTAGGTATATATAAAAATATATATTCCATGTAAAATTTTTGGTAGTCTTCCCTTTCATCTGAATCTACGAAAAACACGCTGTTTTAAATTTCTATCATTACTAATAATAATTGTCCTAATAAGGACACCGTTATAAATTGATTTAACATTTGAAGGTGTGTGAAAAAACTTTCGAATACATTTTATAGTATAAATAGCTGTTCAAGTATACATTATTATTATTTGAAAATTATCTCTTTGTTCACTGAGTCCACGTCTTTTAAAATTAATATTGTTCACTGATTTTATTCGTCACGTTTTAGAACTTTACTGTTTAATTACAGTTTATATATGTAGTTAAAATTAAAATATTGTTATATAATATGTGTATATATGTCCTGCTATGAGTATTTTAATCTTTTATTGAAGTTCATAATCAGGCAATTCATTTACAAAATCCACTTTTCCGGTTTAGCAGTTACACACACAACTTTTTACACTGCGGCATTTGATTCAATGACCTTGTCGACGTCTTCACTTTAATACCGCTTTGCGATGTTCTGATTCCTTTAATAAGTCACCGTCAAGAATAGGTCAAAACTATCCCACACATATAAACAATACGGAATGACCATAATGCCAAGAATGAAACAGTAATTACAAAGAAAAATTCACACCAATGTTTTCATGTTTCAGCGAAACCATTGTCAATAAAAATCTTAGCCAAGTATACAAAATTGCGGGGCATTGAGAAAATAATCAAACCTCGTATTTAGAACATCCTTTGACTTTTTTAAACACGTATGTCACTCTGCCCCGCGTTATTTCGTGACTGCTCCGTTGCCTACCTATCAGACACAATTTCAACGCGCATTCTATAATTCCGTCAATTGACTTCCACCTACAGAATGATAATAAAATATAAACAAAAATCGCCAAAGATTATAAACCGGCATTTGTCCTACATAGAGAAAGATAAAATAATAGAGAGGAAGTGTAATTGTGTTTATTGTTGAATGAAAATCAACCTAGTTTTTTTGGAACAATATAACCATCCTACTAATTGTAATTACTTGCCTAATAGTTTATGATCGATCAATTCAAATATAGGGACGTACTGACGCATTTTCGCATTATTTCACACTATACGGTGTTAACCGTACGGAAAAAATCGAACGGTAAATAATAATCCGAATCGGCAACACTTTCATGCTCTTTTCACACTATACGGTTTATGAACGGTTTTTTTCCGTTACAAGCTCAGTTTGTCGCTACTGACCCGAGTGACCGTACGACTTAAAATCGTCTAATGTGAAAGCGTGCCGGTCACATACACTACTGAGTCATCGGTGGCCGTCCGAGCGCCGTGAATACAGTCAGTGGTGATAAACGGCTGCTATACGGTGCCGTTTCGGTTTTTAACCGTTGTCATGTAATGCGAAAAGGACCATGCTCTTCTTCACGTGACTAAAAGAATATCGCCATTCGATTTTTTGCCGTACGGTCAAAACCGTATAATGTTAAAGGAGCGGCTAGCCGGTCAAGCGTGTTAACCGAGATAGACGACAGCGACGGGATTTAAAATATACGATGACTGTAGCGATGTAGTTTTGTCGCGCAAGAGACGCGACAGTATTGCTTATATACCAGTAGTGTCATCTGTTTACCATACTTTTATTTAACTTCTTGGCCGTACCATTGAAATGAGTAAACTACTTTCTTCGATTGTTGCTTTTAATCGTTGTTTTACCTTCGTCCACGCTTTCTTGCGGTTCTGAAATGTCATGATGTGCGTTGATCGAACCGCTCACGCAGATTCGTCAGCCAAGAAGTACGTCTTCTTCCTTATTGTTTTCTGCCCCCATTTTCTCATGTATGGTGAACTGAAGCCAGTGGCGGTTTAAAGCATATTGTGGTTTGACCCCCCAGCGCTAGAAAGGAAGTCAACAAACTTTTTTGAAATTAGTTTGTTTTCATTATTACCCAATTAAACTGACACCACAATCCATTTAACCACATGGCCTTAAAGCACAACCATAATCCAGTTATTTATATCTCAAGCTATTTCCCTCCAGTTTTGTATGACATTATGATTTCGAACCAATTATGCCAAACAAAAGAATTCGAGATTGTCAAAGCTCACTCAGTTGTAAAAAACCAAAATAAAATTGTGCTATCGTCATGAGTATTATCTTCTTATGATATCCTCTACTAGAGGGCGGCCACTATCAGGCAAATCTTTTATTTGTTAAAAAATGCTCACCAAACATATCCGAGCAACTGCAATTAGACCAATCACAGATATTGGATGGTAATATCGTAATTTTGTTTTTTGATTTCTCATAGTAAAACCGAGCAGCTTTCGTTTTTCATGACTTGAGACGTTTCCTGGAGGCGGCCAAGACCCACATTGAGTTGTAATACCAGTGATAACGATGATTATTAATTTAAAATTTTCTTGATTCTTATAATTCTAATCCTAAAACCCGCCTAACGTATCCCAATACGATGGATGGGTGATTCCTGAAAAGTGTTGGAATAATATGATTATAATGGGTGTCTAATTTAGGAGATACGGGAAGTGTATGTCTTACAGTCACTGTATAACATCGACAATGCAGGTGTATGGAGACCATGCGCCATATATGCAATAAATTCGAATGGGTATATAACAGGGAACTCAGAAATAATGGGAACTGAAATACATAACGGGTAAGGCGAAGCAGGTAACCGACTCGAGTAAGGAAGAACCGGGTTAAACTTACACACGTGTTAAGAATACGTTTTACGTCGAATACTAAAAACTGCTCTCGGTTTATGCATTTACGCTCATTTAATGTTGGTGTATTACACACACTATTGCACGTGCATAATGCGTGCTTCATTTTCGTAGGACACTCACACATTCTAAACCCTGCATCAAGATGCGGCGTATTGAATATAGCCTATGGGTATTCTATTTATTATCTGTTCTGTGGTATATAAATTGAAAGAATGCCAATGTTATATCTTTTAGGTAAGAGAAGATTCCATGGATTTTTTTCACCTGTCTGCAGAGCCAATACGGCATATTATTAATTCTAATCATTAGTAGATGCGGATGTCAACATTTGGAAAGTATTCATTGCTCTGACATGCCAGATGAAATAATAAAATTAATTTACATAACTTCATCATTTTTTTTTATCGAAAACTGTATAATACACAAGATTTAAGAATGTACCAGTCTTCATTCAACATACTATACGACTTGAATCAACCTATAAAAAAAATCTTCACCGAATGGGACTTGAACCCACGTGAATATCAATGCATACCTCTCAAACACTATCCACACAGAAATTTTATAATCAAGAAGTTATTTCAAATTCCGTCAATTTTTTATAATGTTAATCAAGGTGTTAAAGTACTTATTCGAGGATGTCGTTAGGATTTTGCTTAGTGTTAGTTTATATTTTCTTTAATTACTGCACGTGATTTTATATAATAATAACACTAACAACGATAATTAAGTCAATAAAAAGTCGAAAATAAAGAAAAAAATATTATTTGTTGATAAAATATATTAAATACTAAACTTGCAGAACATTTTTTTTAATATTTTTTAAATCTATATATTTTTGTATGTTGGGTTATTTTTGTTAAATAAATAAACACTTTTATGCAAAATAAACATAACATATGTTTCTTTTCACCCTGGCGAATGCAACAAATATTTTTCTTATTTATTTTTCAACTACGAAAAAATTCTTTGTCGAACATGTGATAGTTACATTCATTCGAGCTAATATGGCAAAGGAAAATTTCTTTTACAATATTTTTGCGTGTGGACTGTGCGGGGGATGAAAAAATGTGTGCGGACATATATTGGTATTCAAAATTCTGTATAAAGTGTGTTCCGCTCTTTGAGTAGAAACGTCAGCGCGTATTTACAATGCAGTTAAGTTTGAATCAATGTTTTACTGCAAATGTTAATAAAATACAATTGCCTTCGCGTAGTGCATGGAAGTGTTCGTCCCGTCGCCAGTTATAAGTGGCCATTATCCATTTTGTCAAGGGCCTCCGGAGACGAACTGTAAACGTTGGCCGCAACAATGGAGCCCGAGTTTGAATAGTGATTCAATAAATTTATTGTGAGACTCCTGATCCGCGCCTCCCTCCCATCCTCCGTACGCTACTGCGCCCCAATGGAGATTATTGCCAATATTATCTTATTATCAAATTAGTGTTATTTACGTGGTAGAATTTTTGTGTTTTGAATTAAATGCTTGCCTCTTCATTACATTACTGCATGGTGTAGAATCGTAGACCTTGATATATGAGCTGGAATCATTGTGAAGTGGTACTATGGGTAGGGCAAACGCGATTCTCAGTTATACTGGTATTATTTGCTAATGTTGAAACAGGCATTGTACCAAGCAATACCAATACAAATGAGAATTGCTTTTGCCATACCTATGATGCCACTAGAATGTGTGCATTATATTTGGGTTTGTAATCCCGACCGATCTGTTGCTAAAATTGAAAACATTTAAGTCGGCAGCATTTCTGGATTAAATTTCATATGATTTCCGCCTAGAACAATTGGAACAGTTAAGGCTGGTATAAATATTTCAGGGCGTGGGAGCTGACCCTTTTTTGAATTGCTCCGCTCCAGGTAATAATTTTAATAAAATGTTAAAAAGAAATTAAACAAATGTTAAAAAATAACCGGCAGCAAATCGTCTTTCACTTCTTCCCGATTCTTCTCACTTAGAATCAATTCAAATGATTCCAATGTTGCAAAGTGTCAAATATAATATTTTCATTGGATTTTAGGACGAAATTTTAATAATTATAAAAAAAAACATCCGGAGCAATGGAGCACTACAAATCTTTGGTGCTCCGGCTCCGCTCCTGCTCTGGGTAAAACCCCATTGCTACACTGCTCCGTGCTCCTGCTCCGAGCTCCGCTCCAACGCTCAATGTACATTTTTTCCAGAATTTCTTCATTTAAAGATGAAATTTCCCCGTTTTCGTTTCCCACAACCTATTCCTAAATTTTTTCCACAAAAATGGTATTCTACAACGATAGGGCACCATTGAGACTGAACGATACTTAAACCAAAATTTAGATAATTTTCCACATATATGGAAACGTAACTAGACTTAAGTACAGACGTCTTAAGTTATTTGATATTTTTAACTGGTTTATATACTTAATAGTTATTTCGAAATTATGGTTCATACTTATACTATAGTAGATATTGTAGACCCTTGATCTAATACGTAAATACTGGATAGATCACTTGTAGTGTTGTGTGCTTAGGGAAAAAGCCAACAACATTCCCAGCACAGGAGGATTATTTCGCAAATTATATTTCCACGGAGGTAAACCCATATTTACGTAAATATTTCCTATAACTTAAAACCTGATTTGAAATCTATACGTAAGACGAATTTCCTTTTGACTTTGAATTCTTATTGTTTCTCTTGAATTGGCTATTGGCCTTATTACATAGGTTGAAAAACGTAATCGAACGTAAATCAATGATTTTAATTGCATGTTAATATTGATTTTACGGCTCGGTCTCCAGAAGCACTTAAATAGGCATCTACGTAGTCAACTACTGCAAACATGAGACTCCGATTAAGTCCATTTCGCACGATTAACCACGTACCTACATCCAAATATAAATGCCGGAGGATCCACCAGCAAATTGGGATATGTGGTGACGCTAGATTGTTCGAACTGAAGAAGGTTTCTGGACGAGGCCAAGACCCGCCAAGATAGAGACAAAAATGAATTTCGGTCGACAAAACAGGAGCGCGCCAAGCGGGGGTGTTGTGGATGCGAAATTATTATTTACTAACATTATTACTAGTTACTTAAATAATCTAAATCTTATATTAAGATATATAAAGTACCTAGGTACTGCCGAAGAGCACTAGCCACAAAGCAGTAGATTTAATGTATTATTACCTTATTTGTCATATTCTATGCATCACAGTCAAAAACATAGAAAAGCATTATTTGAATGTTTCAATAGGTCAGTATTATAGCATAATAAATAAAACGTTTCTATTTATAGTAGGTACCTACATACTTAATTATTTGTACGACGAAGGGGGGCAGAAAATGAATTGAGTCTTACGATATACCTATTTAAAGAAAAAGCGAGTTGTCTTATAAGTTTGTTTCACATATAATATAAAACTCGCCTGCGGCGCAATTATCTTTATCATCATTAAATATTTTACTATAAATTGTGCTCGATTCAATTATTTTCAATTGTTTCACGATATTTGGATGATATTTTAGTTTCAAAAAGCACTGTCTCTTTTCTATCGAGAAATGTTTGTCACCATTTTCCCCACATGATAAACCACATGGAGGTAGATATCGAGGGAAAGTGAAATTGAGAGCTGCGCGCGCACACCGTTACGAAAGTGCGCGACGGTATGAAGTTAGCTGCGAATCAGTCAGCTGTATACAAACGCAAATTTATTTCCATTCGAAATTCCTTACGTAAACAAATGATTAAACGTCAGAGTGACAGTTCTTACTTTAAAAATAAAAAAAGTTAAAGTGTATTGAATAAACCAACGGCGCTCCAATAAGCGGCTCTCTTTTTAATAGTTGTTAATTTGAGGAGCCAGGAGGATAACGCGATGTTTGCTTTGAACTGCTGCTAACTGTGGGGGGCATTTCGTTTGTCAAGATGTGTGGTATTATTTTGAAAATTGTTTGAGAGATAACTGATTCTGAAATCATCGTATTGGCGGGTTCTTATAAATTTCAAACATAAGTACTTCAGCCCACTATGTCTACATTTCGCTTTTTATTTTCCTACAATATTGCCTACCTACCTACTTACATTACGAGCGTGGCGAAATACGTAGTTGCGGTTAATTTACTTTCTGCTTCGTCATCCATTTTTAGCCACAATCTGTTCTAAAAATAGATCGCCTGATCTGTCAATGTCGTTTCACGTTAACACTCGCCGTGCGATGATAGTCGTGATTTATCTATATAACTTTGTTACCTGAGTATCTTGAGTAAATCAGCGGTATTCAATATTTATTTAAGTATTTGTTTATTTAAAAAACAAAAGATTGTGGACATCACAAATCTAAATTCAAGATGTTCACAACATGAGATTTACATTATAACAAATATTACCCTCACAAGAAAGAAGAAGAGAATAGGTATATTATATAATAATAATAATAACATTAATAAATAAAAAAACGTAAATGTACAATTTTATATAGAAAAATAATTACAAGATAAAAATAACTTTTGATATACTTACAACGTTTTTAAATTTTCTGTTGAATCATATAAACTTGACTTGACTAGCTTAAACGATCAAAAAAATTTGTACTTGATAGAAATAATATTGAAATGTCATTTTGACATGTCATATGATATTCCACGCACGTATATATTATTAATTTAGTTGCTAGGGCCCCAGAAGCAACCAATAATGGTGTCGAAATAACTTTTCATACAAAACAGAATTAACTGAAAATGAATTCAATTCTACTTAAAGATGGCTAAAAGTATTTAAAAAAATGCATTGGCATCGTGTTCTGATAAAATATATTCTAAAAGTTGTCTAGCTGGTCGGGAAGTTAGTTAAAAATCGATTGCAAGATTTGTACCGGACAAAGAACCACCGGACAAATAAGAATACTAGCTAAGAAAAAATCTGCGAAAAACATTAATTATTACTGGTATTTCTAACAAAAGAATGTATTTTCATTCAAGGTTGATACTATCAATGAATATTTTAATATTTTTTTTTAAATTTTCGACATGCATTTACATTTAAGTACCCAAGAAGTGTTGGAAATTATGAAAGCAATTACAACCTTTTTCATTTAAATCTATATTTCATTATAATAGCATATTTTTTTTAAAATAAGTACTATTCCATGTAAAAACAAATGAATGCAAATTGCATATTCCGTAAGAATTAATAGCGATATGGTAAATACTTAGTTATCATTTTTTTAAGTAAAGAAAAAGCATGATTTAAATTAGACATCATTTTATCACAAAGTAGGTAGGTACTTAAGCAATTATTTAATTGAGGTAGGTACCTACTTGCGTTAGTTTAAGTTAAATCCATAAACTCTTGCTAAAACTTTGTTGTGACGTTAAGTAGGTACCTAATCAATTATATTGTTATTCTTCTCCTTCCTGACGTACAGCCCTGTGTGGATATTGGCCTATTCTATTGTCTACCTTCATCCAGGTCATTTCAAAGTTGCTTTCCGCCAGTTCTGGAAGCCCAAGGTCTTTTATGCAACTCGACACTATCTCTCCATCTTACACTAGTTCGACCAGGTCTTCGTTTGATTTCCCGAATGTCCGTTTCTTTGTCGGGCCAATTTTATGGACTGTACAATGTGTGGGCTGCTGTACGAAGCGTGCAGCTCGTTATCGTATCTAACCGACTGTGTGCCATTGTTGGGTCCGGGGATACCGCGCAGCATGCCCCGGTTAAATGAGCCCAGCAAATGAGACCGATCATTGCCAACTCGAGTAGAAAGCCGATACATTCACAACGACTGGTCCTACTTTTTCCGCCCCTCCCGTTGTTGTCTATGTATGAACTGTCATTGTTCTATAGAGTGCTCATACTGACGCGTCAGTCGTGTTCACACATGAATGGTTTGATTTGAATAGATAAGTTACATGATAAATAATACACTAGCATTAACACACCTTCTACAAATGTAATGCATAAATAAATGTTACATATTTTTTGGAAATCGATATTACCACCGGTTTTTGTGTGAAGGACTAGTCTGACTTTGACAGCCGATGAATAACAGGAATATATTATATTATTTATAATTTATTAATATATTTGATTTGAAAATGTTTTATAATTCAATTTGAAACGAGAAAGAGCGAATCAATATGTCAAGCAATCAGGGATCTGATTTTTACAGCTGAAAAGTGGACCACTCGTTGATTGTGCAAAAAGTTATGCTCAGGCTTTATTAATCTAAAGATGGCGGTGGACCGGTCCAATTAATGTTTTTATACAAAATTCATTTTAGAAGCACCTTTGTTAGACTATTGCGATATTTGCCCTTAAATTATTGTACGTAAAATTTGCGGCACGCCAGTTGAGAAGTTCTGCCCAAGTAAATACTAAAATATTACTATTTTTCAAGATTGTTTGACGATTCATTTTTCCGTCTTAAAGTTCATATTAACCGAGGTAGCTCGATGATTCATTATGTAACGTGTACTTACCTAATTGTCTTTTAGAAACTTTGATATTGAGTCTTTTAATATATGGACAAACAAATCTTTTTTGTCATATACGGAAATATCAATTGCACATAATGACCACATGATTTTTTTAATGAATTCAGTGTACCATACAAGGTCTCGATTACAGAAAAGGAATAAAACAACATTTTGACGTAGTATGTACCGAGTTGTTAGTTAATAATGTGTTACCGTCACTGATTGTCTGTCTGTGGACGTCTTATTGCGAATTGATAAATTGGTACTAATTAGAGATTGTAATCTATGATATAATTTTTAATCCTGGGTAACAGGGGTTAATAAAATCAATTCTTCCAAATAACGAACAACAGCGACATACAACCACCATAGTCTTCTTCTTTAGCCATATGCGCCCCTTAACTGGAGCATATGGACACCACGCGGCGCCTCCAAGAATCCCTGTCGCTCGCCAGTCTTCTTGCTTCGTTCCAGGTCAAACCAGCATCCCAAAGCTCCGCCGTATACACTCTGTAGATTGTATTTAGCGGCCTTCCAGGTCACCGGAATCCGGTCGGCTTGAAGAACAGGCAAGCCAGGTCCAACGTCGCCTCTTCACTTTCACCGTGATGAGAGGCTGCTTGGTGCGTTCTCTTATCTCCTCGTTGCTCCTAAAGTCATACCACTGCACACCCAGTATTCGTCGCAAACATCTGTTTCGAAGCTCAGTATACGGTTGCTCTGAGCCTTCGTAAGGTGCCATGATTCGCTACCGTAAAGCAGCACCGTCAGAATGCAAGCGTCGAATAGGCGGCATTTGGTTTTGACCGAGTACAATCGTGAGTCCCAGACATTTCGCATCGAGTTGAATGTTGCTCCAGCCATTCCCATTTGGATAGCGAGCTATTTCTGCAAAATGCCATCTCCCGTGATGTGTACCCCCAGGTACTTGAAGCTGTCGAAGCTCTCGATGTTTTGTCCATCGCTAATCACAGGGAAATCTGGATCAGGACAGGTACTATTGCACAAGACGTTGGTTTTCTTCGCGTTGATTTTCAAACCAACACGAGAGGAGTTGTTATGCAACCTGTCGATTGTCTCTTGAATGCCCTCGATTGAGTTGTCGAATAGGCGGCATTTGGTTTTGACCGAGTACAATCGTGAGTCCCAGACATTTCGCATCGAGTTGAATGTTGCTCCAGCCATTCCCATTTGGATAGCGAGCTATTTCTGCAAAATGCCATCTCCCGTGATGTGTACCCCCAGGTACTTGAAGCTGTCGAAGCTCTCGATGTTTTGTCCATCGCTAATCACAGGGAAATCTGGATCAGGACAGGTACTATTGCACAAGACGTTGGTTTTCTTCGCGTTGATTTTCAAACCAACACGAGAGGAGTTGTTATGCAACCTGTCGATTGTCTCTTGAATGCCCTCGATTGAGTTGTCGAATAGGACAGCATCATCGGCAGTAGCCATAGTCAGTAGCACTTTATTTTAATGTTGTGATTTTCTTGTATAGTTTTATAATAATGAATATGTTTACCAATCCGATAATTATAAAATATGTATAAAATCATAAATTAACCGCTTTAGTTGATAAAAACATGTTAATTAAACTGATACAAAAATAATGCCGATATTAAGGGATCAACACATCAAACGTTTTTCGAAAACATATTGCATATTTACTATCCAATGGATTTTGTATGCATTTTTCTTAGATTGACGTCTGTTATTAATAATTATCATATTATATTATACCTACACTGATTATTTTGTAAGCTCGCGGTTTAAGCGTCGGCCTATAACGTCACGGGTTCGAACTTTGGGTCTTTGCCAGAAACCAAAGTTTGTTTTTTAATATGTGTTTGAGTCAGAGTATGGACCTAATAAATTGAGCAAGTGGCTAACATTCATTTCTCGTAAAAAAAATGCTTTAATACAAACCTACACTCTGTGGGGGGTCATATAATCTTCTTAGGATCGGACATGGTAAAAAAGAATTAGGAATGCTGAACATGCTGAGTTCGAGGAAGTAGTCGCCCTGGGCGCAAAACTACAGCTTTGTCGAATGTCGAAAAATACTAATTTTCTTATATCGCCAATAATGCCAATTTAGTATTGAGAACTGCTGGTTTATAAAGCAGTGTAAATAGTGTCGACTGAACGCAGCCTCAGAAAATTTAATTAATTATGAACTACCTTAGGTCACAAATGAACCAATAACGTTTATGTATAGGTACTATCAATAAATTACTCAACTGCCAAAAATATTTAAATACCTATTCGCGAACTTCAAAACTCGCAAAGTGAATTTAACAACGTGTACTTATATAATATTACAAGCTGACCCGGCAAACGTTGTTCTGCCATATAAATTATTTCTAGTGAATATTTTGGTTGTTAAATAAAAAATAACGAATGTATCATAAGTGTGTGGGGATAGGATATATGACAGAAAGAGGAATAGAGCGCTGTAGACGATGACCGCCGATAAAAACGAAAATACATCAACCATTCATTTTCTCAATTCAAAATGAGTAATGATGTTCATAATAAATGAATTACCTGTGACAGGATCTCGTTGTTTAATGTTTATGCAATATCCGTCTTGTCCCTTCCAGAAAATTAGCGGATATTGGAGAGCGTCGTATGAATGGTGTGTGTCAGCGATGAACTCCAGATTATTGTTTCTTCTTCGAATCACGATTTCTCGCGTCGATGTGCGGTCGCCAACCATGATTCCAGCAATGTCGTCAACAACAGGCGCATTGAATCTAAGCACGTGCTCTCCAGCTGGTGTTTTATCAGGATTGATGACAATAGCGTGATTGTCACTTTGCAATTCGTGCATGTGTGCTTTGAAGAATTTCAATAATTCATTGTGTTCATTCAACAGGGCGTCCAGTTCGCCGACGATGCGCCTGGCATTAGGCGAATTGAGGCTATTGTAGCCGCAACGTGCATCTACATGATTGATGTCCTCCCGCCCATGAAGTAGATTTGTAAAAATTTATGTGGTTCGTTTGGCATTGACAGCAATGAGCCTACTTTGTGGTATACTTGGCCTTTGATTTTGAACGTAGAATGGAATTGTTGACTATTTGCCGCAGTATTGTGAACTATTTCTGTTGCTCCAAACGAAGTCTTTTGGAAGCATGAATTGAATGTGCGAATGGACTTCAGGAACAGGTTTGAATCTGGAACCGTGCCGATGAGCAAGCCGTTCAATGGTTCTGGTGGTATCTCAATTTCTGGTAGTTGCACTTTTCCTGATACGCAACACATCCCGGCTGACTCATGTTTGAATTTGAGCGCATGACAATGGGGACATTATTTGTCTAATGGAATATTTAATATCTGGCTCGTACTCTAATGCGAGACGAAGGAACGAAGCGGATGTAAATGTTCGATGTACTTGTTGGCGTTGTCGGTCATTTGCTCTGCGTGTGTTAACTACGAACCGGCGCGCTTGGCTCCGTTCCAATTGTCGTTGTTGATTTCGTTCAGCTCGTGCCTCTTGTGATTGGGATGCACGCAATTGCGACATGCTTACACGCACGTTTTTGTAATCTTCGTCTGTTCTTTCTGCTCTACTATTTTGCATGTCTGTTGCTTTATTCGTTCGACAGCCCAAATTGACCCCCTTGCGTCTTGATGGCATTGTGCACTCTAATACACGCACATAAAAATAGATAAATTAAAATAAATCGTACAAAATTTTGCACGCACTGCGTTGTGATATGCCGAATGAAATGTCAAAATGACGCGACGCTTCTCTAGAATTCTTTTCGGACGTAGCGCCATCTGTCATTCAACAACATAAATAATTTCGTTCTGTTTGAAATACGAACGACGGTTAAATTTGTTCATACAAAAATAATAAAATCGCGATTAAAAAATGGGAGGCTGGGGGTAGGAGGGTGAAAATTTGGGGTTATAGGTATTTTTTGATGCAAAATAATAAAAAAATACAAAAAGAAATTTTCAAAAAAATAAAAGAAAAAATTTTCTGGATAGAGATACCCTAATCACCTAGCGGTATGAAATATACTTGTTGACCTATTCTCATACCTAACAAATATACATAAAAAAATTCATAAAAATCGGTCGAGCCATTTCGGAGGAGTTCGACCACAAACATCGTGACACGAGATTTTTATATATATATAGAGATTATCGTAAGTTCATAGTTATATGCTTCAAAATAATGGCATTATTAAGATATGTATCTGGATATAAATAAATATATTTATGAATAAATGTACATAGATAGGTATTTTGTACCAGCTGTTAATTACATTATACAACATGTATTATCCAAATCTTTTTAACCATGCATCGTTTAGTATCCGAGCACTGTTGAACTTAAAATAATATGAGATATTATAGTTAGATACATACTTCGAAAAACGTTATTAACGATAGAAGTTTTGTATATACCTACGTAATTGTGTTGCGATTTTTTTTACTGATTCTGGCGCTAAAATACATATTTCCGCCTGAAAAAATGCTTGGAATAAAAGTGATATGAATTATTTACTACTACTTTCCACCCAATTTTAACCAAAATACAAAACCAAGTTTTCAGTTTACTACATTTAAAAAATTACATGACGTATGTACAATACAGCTACAATATTATGCTGGTTCCAAAGATTCATACCAATTAATTGGTGTTCAAATAATTATTTTTTTGTTCGTGTCGTTTTGTTAATAAGTTTTCCGCCAGCCATGTCGAAACAAGTTGTAGGTATTTCGATATGTATAAAAAAGTTTGTCCTTACATGTTCAAATTTGAAAGTGATACTTCCTGGGAAATCGTTGTCTTTCCTTAATTTTTGTCGAGGGAAAGGTGAACAAAATACAAACAGTGAAACATAATATTATATTTTAAAGTCTTTTTTTTTAAATAATATATAACTTATATTTTTTAGGGCTTAAGGGACATCACATAAGGGAAACTCGTTTTAATGACAGCATACTTACATTACTGTAGACTTAAGAATAAGTACTCTATTAAAATTTCAAATATATAATAATATATACCTTTTATTTTATGTAGGTAGCAGTGGTGAAGGGTGAAGGTAGGCTTTTAAGATCAGCCATTAATTAATAGTACACACTAATAGGCCATCCGTGGACTGAAACCGTATACGGCTTAGAACCGTGTGCAATACTAAGCATATCTTTTCTGTTCATGGAAATATATTTTCACAAACTATATTTTAAGCATCTGATCGTATCCGTTTATACCATACACTTACACTTACAAATTTAGTGAAAATATATTTTCATGAACAAAAATCATAAGTTTAGTATGGCACACGGATCTAAACCGCATACGGTTTCAGTACATGGAGGGCCTCTAAACTTTGTCAGTCATACGTATTTGTTTTCATTGCAATAAGACTACACTTTACAGATGGTGTTGGTTAGTTTTTAAAATTTAATTAAACCCTGCGAAACTAAGCCATAATAAATAATAGTCGACAAATACTCGTCTTCTATAACATAGGTCGTAGGTCTCACGGTGTTTTACAACATGTATTTGGATCTAATAGATTGAGCAAGTGGCTAACATCCATTAATCCTGAAAACTAAAATCTGTTAATACAACCACACTCAGTTGATATCAGTGGCGAAGGGTGGAGGTAGGCTGATAATATACGCCATACATAGACCACACTAAAATTGTCAGACAAACCTATTTGTTTTCATTGAAATAAGACTACAATTTACTGGTGGTATTGGTTAATTAAGTTTTAGAATTCAATGAAACCCTGCGAAAACCAAGCCAAAATAAATAATAATCAAAAAATACTTGTTTATTTATAAAATATCTAAAATTATCCAATTAAATCTTACATAACTTTAGATATTTTATAGACAGACTAATATTTTTTATCTATTATAGTTTGGTTTAGGCAGGGCTTAATGAATTTAAAAATAACCAACAATATCTGTAATATATATTTTTAATCCAACGAAAACAAATAAATATGAATAAAAAAGTAGGTATACACAATTTTGTCATATCGCCAAAAGTATACCAAAACTATTATGGCTTAGTTTAGGCAGGGTTTAATTGATTTTTAAAAACTATCTAACACCATCTGTAAATTGTAGCTTGTTCCAATAAAAAGAAATGCGTATGACTGACAAAGTTTAATGTGCACTATTTATGGCGGATATTAACAGCCCACCTCCACCTCCACCCTTCGCTACTGGTAGGTAGGTACAAACAGAACATGCTTTTTCAACCTTAAAAATAAAGTTTACAAGTTTACTTTAATAAATTAGTCGTGTCTATTTAGTAGGTAAGTACTTAATAATGAAAGAACTTCTAGAGAATATAAATTCTTGAAACTAAATTCCAATATCAATACAGTGTATTGCCACATTGAAAACACAATAAGTATTACTGACTTATATTTTCTTTTCCATCAGCAATAATTTTATTTCACGATCACGAAGCCAGTGAGATGGCATATTTTTCGTAAACCTACGTATGTCCAGCCTCTTACATACTTCGGAATTTCCGATTTTCATGTTGTAACTCGTAACTCGTTGGAAAATTGCACATAAGTAACACGGTCAATATTCATTAGTTTGGCCCCCACGCTTTTATCGGTTAGTAAGTGTTTTCATTGTGGGTTAGTTATACGTTATTTAAATAAGCCGCCTTATGTACTAGTCAGCCGATTTTTGGACAAATAAAAACTTGTAAAAATTAAACTAGAAACTCTGTGGTATGTATGTAGATAATAATTACGTATCAGTTGTAAATAGAAATAGTAAATAATGTATTTTCGAACCAAGTAAAAATAGATTGTAGTATTTAATCGACTGATCGATAGAGAATTTTATATTTACACGAAGAGCGTGTTGCCATTTTAATAATAAATAAAATAATGATGTATTTATACACATAAAATTACTATTACATTATATCTAATTTATATTAATTTATTATTATTTATCATTGTAGGTATATCAAATAAAAATGTGTAAGTAATTTAAAAAAAAAAATGACAATACTTCTCACCTTGGTCAACGACGTCGCTATGGTCACTGTTTTGCTATCTGTCATTCTACTTGCATCGATTGATAACGATGGCCGAGCGGTAACGTATTGTCTTATAATATCGTGGGGCCCGGGTTCGAATCCCGTGTCTGGAAACACATGTTATTCTTCCAACGTGTATTTGGACCCAATATATGGACCTAATCGGTTGAGCAAGTGGCTAACATTAATTTCTCGTAAAAATTGATACAACCTCCACCCTGTGGAAACCATAATATGTTCCTTTTCGGATCGAACATGGTCATTTACCAGTGGCGAAGGGTGGAGGTAGGCTGTTAAGATCCGCCATAAATAGTGCACATTAAACTTTTTCAGACATACATATTTGTTTTCATTGAAATAAGACTACAATTTACAGATAATGTTGGTTAGATTTAAAAAAATCAATTAAACCCTGAAAAACCAAGCCATAATAGATAATAGTCAAAAAATACACGTCTATCTATAAAATATCTAAAATTATGCAATTAAATCATACATAACTTTGAGCATTTTATAGATAGAATAATATTTTTTATTTATTATAGTTTGATTTACGCAGGACTTAATGAATTAAAAAAATGAACCAACAATATGTGTAATATGTAGTTTTAATCCAACGAAAACAAATAACTATGAGTGAAAAATTGTGCACAATTTTGTCGTATTGCCCAAATTAGACCAAATCTATTATGGTTTCGTTTAGGCAGAGTTTAATTGATTTTTAAAAACTAACTAACACCATCTGTAAATTGTAGTCTTAATTCAATAAAAACAAATACATATGACTAACATAGCTTAGTGTGCACTATTTATAGCGAATCTTAACAGCCTACCTCCACCCTTCGCCACTGTCATTTACCTACATAATATTCACATTCTATGGCATCAGGCCATTGAAGAAATGCAAGTAAAATAGTAAATTACCATATTGAATCTCAATGGGAAAATATATAGGTACGTAAAACGCAGAATGACGATACCATGGAAAAGTCTCCTGGAATCTGGATAGATACACCAGCACACTTCAAGAGCAACTGCTTACTGCGGGGACGTGCTGAGGGGGCACACTAAAAAAATAATATATGTTTACTAGGTTACTACCTATTATTTATGTTATTATATGTTTTTACCATAGAGAGATCATGAGATAATATGGTTATAATCAGGAAACACAAAAGTAATATGAAATGGGTTGCCTTCTGGATGATGCTATGACAAGGTTTCATTTTCAAGTGTATAGAAATGGGATAAACGTAAACACGTGTTAAATAATATGTTATTTTCAGTCTTACTAAAGTTTGTCACGTATAGAAAACGCGAATTCAATATCGGCAATACATGTGGACACTCGCTTTGTGTTTCTTTAAGTTGAATAGCCTGGCCGTTATAAAATAATAAATCGTTTATATCTTGGACATTTCTATCTTATTTGCCGATTATGTCGTAGTTATAACGTTTTAGTGCAGGAAACTAATTATTGTATGGTTAAAAGCTCAGTATGCTGAGGGGGTGATAAAAGACATCAACGGTAGAGCAAGACACATACCTGAAATATTACTTTAAATTTAATAAATTGTGACGTTACGTTGCATATTGTTTTATGAAATGAATAATTTTATTACAAAAGATAATTGAATTATTTTGTACTTAATTTTTACTTTTTGTCAAATAATCTAACCAAGAAACGTTTGCGTTTCGTAGCGTACCTTAACGCATTGTGAAAACATACGGTCTCGATCGACGTCGATATAGGTACGCTAGGTAAAATAAAAAAGAAATTCAAGTTAAAAATTTGACCCAGTTTGTGATTTCAAATCTTGAATAATAGTAAAGTTATAGGTATCAAATTTGTTTAGTCTAATTCTCTCTTCTCGGTTATTCTATCCTGGGTGAGGATCGTGACGACCCTGGGATGCAGCCATTTTCTATGCGATAAAGACTTTACCTATCACTGTCATCCAATTTTCTCTGGGCAGAGTGAAGACTGTTCCCAGTAACCTCATAAACTTGGTAATTACAGCGTGCCGACGCTGTACATCTTCCCTGCAAGTTCTTCAAAACCGTATACATAGTATCTTCTAAAAACTGCGTAAATCGTCTCAGACATATTGTCGATAGCCGTTGCTTTATCCCGAGTCCCTGAATAATTGACTGGTTGGTCCTGTGTGCTGTCCAAAAAATACAGAGTATTAGACGACAACACTACATTCCAAAGGCGTCAGTTGACTTCCTCTCCTGTCTATCAGGGTCCATGACTCAACACAGTACAAACATAATATATACGGTCAAATAATACAATATAAATACCTACATATCTAAGCAGGTTTCATGTAAATTGTACCTAAAACATTTCACCGTGGCACAGTTCGCCGTGAGCTTTCTTATCGAAAAGAGATGACCGTATACTATACGGTCTCCAATATTATTTGATTGGCGGCTCTTGTGGTGCAGTGCGTATGGCGCTGCCCTTCCACCCGAGAGTTCTGGTTTCGATTCCCGATGAGGAAACAAAAATTTAAGTGATTTTTTCAAAGCCTGGGTGTTTGTGATTGTTCAAAATTACTAACCTTACCTTGTACGAAAAAGCAAGGACATGGTTATTAATAATTCTAAAAAATATATATTAGATTCAATATGAACATTAATTCAATTTCCATTGCTGATTTTGGCAAAATTCATGAATTCAAGAATGAAAACCTAACCTAACCTAACAAATAAGTAATCCAGTATATCGGTATTTTCAAAAATTGTTTGCTGCTGGCTTCCTGTAAAGTGTAAACCGACAAGAATCGTGTTTAATTTAGACAAAGTGAATTTTATGTCAGTACTATACGACCCAAAGAGGTTGGACGGTCATTAATATACGGCCATATAATTCCGATACAACATTTCACGGTGAAGTGTCATACGGGGAACTGCATACGTACAAGTTTCCGGACACGATCTAAGCATGCCATATCATCAGTCACACAGTAGTATATTACGGATAATGAATATCACACATTATTATCATATTCGTTTTATACCTATGCATGTTATACCTACCTATCAGTTGAGTATAATGGTATCAGACATTAATAATTGCTTCCTGGCTTCCTAAATTATGGCAGCCATTAAATACATGCGTTTGTTATATAGAATTTCAAGGTTGTAAATTGTAATAATGTATGCTATAAAATGCACTTACCTATACATCTACATAAGTAAACGGAAATATTTTGTGTCTTTTTCAAATTGCAGTTCATTAGCTATATTTAATGATTTTATAAACAGTATTTAAGTTAACTACTAGTAGTTATCTAACGATACTGAGACGGAGATGTATATAATATATAAGTATATAATATATATGTCGTGGGCCCCAGGTTCGAATTCTGAGTCTGGCAAATACACATATTGTGCGCTTAGAGTCAAAGTATGTACCTAATAGATTGAGAAACTGGTTATCATCCATTTCTTTTATTACAAACCTCCAATTCGTGGAGGCCCATGTGATCTTATTAGGATCGGACATTGTAAAAAAAAATAAAAAAATAATAGTATCCTAAATTTCGGAATGTCGGCTTTATGTCCCATAAATATTTGACATACTTACCTACTTGCTGTATTCAATATCAATATTTCCCCAAAATTTTCGGACTATCGGTCACTTTTCGAAAATCAGCAAGTCATCAATAATAGTTTTTTGGTATTTTTTGATGGAAATACATTGTATTTTACAACGTAAATATTAGGTCGTATTCTTATTTGTCCGGTGGTTGTTTATCCGGTACAAATCTTGCAATCGATTTTTAACTAACTTTCCGACTAGCTAGACATTTGAAACTTTTAGAATATATCAGAACACGATGCCAATGCATTTTTTAATACTTTTAGCCATCTTTGAGTAGAATTCAATTCATTTTCAGTTAATTATATTTTGTATGAAAAGTTATTTCTGAAGAAATCCGTAATCAAATCCACTATTATTGGATGCTAGGGGTCTGGGGTCCTAGCAACTAAATTATTAATATATACGTGCGTTACTATGGAAATCAATATAAAATGTCAAATGACATTTCAGTATTATTTCTATCAAGTACAATTTTTTTGATGGTTTGAGCTAGTCAAATCAAGTTTATATGATTCAACAGAAAATTTAAAAACGTTGTATATGAAAAGTTCTTTTTATCTTGTAATTATTTTTAATATATTATATGCGTCCATTATGATCAACAAAATATACTTACTACATCTAAGTAGGCATATTATCAATAAAACGATTCATTAATAGCTTCATTCATTTGATATTGGAAACTTATTGATGTAAGTATATTATATTCGTGATAGTGCTTAATATAATTTATTAGTTTACTACTTTTCCTGCTTATCGTACAGCCAGACATGTGCTTCTGCTTTCACTGGCTATAAGGAAACTCGCTCACACAACTTCACCGGCGCACGCACACTATTACACCGCATTCCGCGGGACCGCGCCACTCTTTTCCGCCAATCACGGCCCGGGAACGGATCGGCGCCCCTTCCCCCACCACGCTCACGCTCACAGACGCATGGCATCACGTATACGTGAATTATACATGGTGTCACAAGTCATATGACTAGCCTTGTTACGGTTTTTACGTCAGAATCGAGACATGTGTTGTCAATATTTATTTTAATTCAATTATATTATGGGGGGAAAGCCAAAAGAAATGGCGTATTTCAAAAAAATACTACCTTATTCTTAGGTCAATAATTATTATAAAGCAATCATTATTCGTAGGATGTTTATCACATTTGAATGGTCAAAGACATAGCTTATAATCAGTATCTTTAGAATTATCTTCAAATGTGTTAATCTTGCCCATTTTTTGAATAATAAAATGCCTATTCTTGTCAAATTTGGGATCACAGAGATTATCAATATAATTTTTTATCGTAAATATTTCACTATAATAATGTCGACCTAAATTATACTGATGATTTTATAAATGCGTTTAAAAATTAATAAATGTAAAAAATCTTAACACCACTGCACATTTATGTACTGAAATATGACTATATTCTAAAAAGTTAGAGCGAGAGGTTTAAAATAATACTATTTTATGTAATAAAATACTTTATGCAGTCATCAAATGTTTAAAATAAATATAAAGGATAATAAGGCTTCAAAATTATAGAAATAGATTATCTACAACGTTTAAGGAATGTCCAGGATCATGCTTTGAAAATAGAATAAAAGTTCCATTTTGACCCACGCTGAGCACGTCAGCCCTTAAGTTTTATGTCACTATCTATTTTGGAAAACCACCCTCTAGGATAGCTACGCCTACCTAAATTATCGGCAATGATTACCTAATTCAATTTCATAGTAGAATGGTGTTGCAGTGCAGGCGACTTATGTGTTGGTATTGTTACTTTAAAATGACACAACCACTGTACCAAAATCGTACCTTAGTAGCCAGCGAGATACCTGTGAAATTTAGATCTTTTTGCCGCCCCGTAAACTTGCCCGTCCTCCACACGTCATATCTATAGGGCGTCTTACTTGCAATTTACTAGCATATTAATCATTCCCCTTAATAATATTATGACGATGGGAATAAAAATAACGTTTAAAGCCTCAATTACATTGAGCTTCTTTACGAGCTGTGTGTTGGCGAATTTATAATCTGCCTGTAAAGTCGCCCAGTGTAATCATCGAACATGTTAGCTTGTTCGATGATTACACTGGGCGAATTTACAGGCAGATTATAAATTCGCCAACACACAGCTCGTAAAGAAGCTCAATGTAATTGAGGCTTAAGATATTGAAAAATGAGCCTTTTATCCTTACGGGTAAGGAGTACAGGTAACCGATCTCGAGTAAGGAATAATCCGGGATTAACTTAAACACGTGTCAAGAATACGTCATACGTCGAATACTGACAACTGCTCTCGGTTTATGCATTGACGCTCATTTAATATTGGTGTACGTGCATAATGCGTGTTTCATTTTCGTAGGACACTCACACATTCAAAACCCTGCATCAACATGTACTGCATTGAATATTGCCTATCGGAATTATATTTATTATC
Organism: Rhyacophila brunnea; assembly: GCF_057557595.1. Taxonomy (NCBI): domain Eukaryota; kingdom Metazoa; phylum Arthropoda; class Insecta; order Trichoptera; family Rhyacophilidae; genus Rhyacophila; species Rhyacophila brunnea. Next base: position 6,032,104 of record NW_028232816.1, on the reverse strand, counting down.
AGATGTTCTGTGAAAAAAACGTAAAAGTAATAGAAGTGAAGTATTAAGAAGGTTTAAGATGCTCACGTGAGATTGTATTACCAATATTACCATGAGACTATATTCAAGGTGGAATTTTAATACCTTTCATATAATTATCATATGACAAGACCGCGCAAAAATCGTCATTAAATAAGAATTAGGTATACCATAGCTTCACCCTATTGCGTCATTTCCCCCGAATTTCCTCTATATAAGTATGTAGTATGTACAAAATATAAGTCGTATGATCGAACATATTTAAACATCCTTGCTACGCATTACATTAAATTTTAATGCACGTCAAACCTTGACATCAGTTTAGTATTTGATTTAGTATTTGACAAGTTTAGTATTTGATAAATAATAATATTTCACTCATCCGGTTAAATGCGTGCAATTTTATTGGTTATCTCAATTTTGAGAATTTTGTATTATCATTTTTTTAGATAAGCAATAATAATTATAAACCCTGTTTTAAATATAGTATATACGGGGGGAGCACATTATACAGTCCGTCAAATTGGATCGATTTGATGGTTGGGCCGTGTACACAAGATGGAAGAGTCACGCATGACAAATAAACTGACATTCGGGAAGACCTAGTTGACCTTGTACAAGATGTATGATAGTGTCGAGTTGGGCTTAAAAACCCCGGGAATCTTAAACTCGAGGGTTTTGGATAGACTTGGATGGATGCAGATGATCGAGGAGGCCAATACCTACATAGGAAGCCAGAGAGAAGAAGATGATTTTAATTTTTGGCGTGAACAATCTTAAATGTAACTAAGTAGGAGTGGCGCCGAGGATAGGAGGAGAGACTTACATCCAGCGGTTCATAGATCTTGCGAAAGCTTGATGAAAGATGGAGACAATGATACTAAACAATCGAGAAACTTACTTATTCTTCGATCCGATAACCGTTCATTTAACTAATTGTAAATTAATTATATTTATTATAATTATAATTATATTTATTATAATAATAATTATATTTATTATAATTAATCAATTTAATTATTTACAATTAAATTGTAAAATTTTCTACCCTGTCGTTCTTAATAAAAAGATAAATCGCTTAATCAAATCGTCGTATCAGAATTTTTATGGGCAACGTTGTCCAAAAATATAATATTTTAACCGGATCTATGATTGCTAAAGCTCACGGCTTCGACAGAGTAAACAAAAATACGCACCACACAGAGTACAGTGAACAAAGGGGATCATATATGCCAACAGAGAACCTACCGGAAAAAGCTTGCAATTTCAGATTTTTTTTTGATAATTTACAATTTCAACTGTATTAATGAAAACATTAAAAATATATTTTTTTAATTCAAAGATAAACTTGAATCGTACAAAAATGTATTAAAATGTGAATTAGTTGCAGGGTCACATCTAATTGTTACATTATATTTTGTGGTCATATTTATTGTTAAAATTTAGTTTATTAAGTTTTCAATTTTTTTACTTTTAGATTTTTGACTAATTCATCGTTTTAATATTTTTTATATTTATTTTAAAAAACATCGATTTTTATAAAAATATAAATGTGTATAACTTGAAATCCTACTTCTTCCGTACTTGGCTTGCTAATAATTTAATAAACTATTTGTTTCTACACAATCATTTTTCTTGTGTGTTCTGTGTATATGCGTGAGATGTTTTCAAATTATGTATATTCAATATTATATAGAATGTTACATTCTCAAAATAAATATCGTGTCCTATTCGTTGAATAAGGTACAAGACACATTTCCTTCGATGTGTTGGAATTCAGTATCGTATTAATGCATTCGACTGTAATTAATTAAACACTATTTTTGCACACGGTTTTTATATCATCGATAGAAGATTTTATAGGTAGGTATATCGTATATCAAAATAATACCTATGCCTATTCGAGTACATGCAGACTCTTTGCTTTGCAATCGCATCGGCATTTAGCCTGTGTTGTAGCAAATTTAATTGCAGTGAAGTGCGTGGAGTGAAAGCCCATCGGACCACATCGCATGGCAATGTGTCGCTGGTGCAGAGGCGGCGTGATATTGCATCAGCCGCACTTTTTATCTAGGGGGGGGGGGGGCACCGATTAAGTACACAATATTATAATGTCAGCTGAATCGAAAATCGACAGCAATATTTTATTCACACGAATGTGAAGGGACCTATTGCGTCATTCGCTAGTCGTTCACAACCTTTTTACTATCATATAAAATACGTAAAAAAATATACCAAACAATTCATAATATTGTATAGCACTCCACCACAATTATTTTGACTTCTGTATCGCGTCTGATGTTATATAACAAAGTGTATTAATACTTATTTGATGATCAAAAAAAATTGTACTTGATAGAAATAATACTGAAACGTCATTTTGACATGTCACATTGATTTCCATAGTAACGCATGTATATATTAATAATTTAGTTACTAGGATCCCAGACCCCTAGCAACCAATAATGTTGTTGAAATAACTTTTCATACAAAACAGAATTAACTGAAAATAAATTCAATTCTACTTAAAGATGGCTAAAAGTATTAAAAATGCATTGGCATCGTGTTCTGATATATTATAAAGTTTCAAATGTCTAGCTAGTCAGGAAGTTAGTTTTGTACCGGACAAAGAACCACCGGACAAATAAGAATACGAGCTAAGAAAAACGTTGTAAAATCGTCTGCCCGTTGTGTGACAAAATTAAAACATGAGAAAAAAATACCGTATTAATAATTCTATCTTCTTGTTATTGTGCCATCCCCTAGTGGAGGTCGGCCACCAGCAAGGCGACCTTATCTTTGTCGTCTGCTACCCGGAACAATTCAGTAGAGCTGCACTCGTACCAATCACGGAGGTTCTTAAGCCACGAAATGCGGCGCCGTCCTCTGCTACGCTTCCCAGTGATCTTTCCTTGAATGACAAGTTGAATGGTGCATTTTTGTCCTCTCATAATGTGGCCGAGGTACTGTAGTTTCCTGGTTTTGATACTACGTAGAACTTCTCGGTCCTTCCCCATTCGATTGAGAACTTCAACATTTGTCACCCGGTCAGTCCAAGGAATTTAATAAATAATTCTATACTTATAGTAATTTCAGTTGGTTTCCTACGACTGACTGTTATCAAGCAATCGAATACTTTTGTTTCTCATGGCAGGTGATCAATTTCGCCTGCGGCCCCGAATCGCCTCTGTGCCACCAGCCATTATTATTTACGCGTGACCTTAAATTATTATTCAGACTAATAATATAATAATACAGATTTTATCTGTCATTTTATTTTAATAACTTTTATACTCCCTTTCCCCGACCGACAACGCTGAAGGCAATAACATATTTTTATCATACAACAAGAAATACTTTATTTTATTCCATAGATTTATTATATTGTAAATAAACATAAACTAATAATTTTTGGTATACATAAAATTACCCAATAACATTTAAATTTTAATTTGCACGGTTTATAGTTATATCAAATAATAATGTAATTATAATATTATTTACGAATGTTACACAAAACTCCTTTATTCGGCGCTCTTATTTAAATTATGATATTTTTTTCTCCACCCTTGGGCCATTCAATAATTCAACAGCTTCTTTTAAACGCGCCATCTCCAAAATTGTGCATAATTGACGCTAATCGAATTTCATGTCTTTTCTCCTTCCATTTTCTGTTCTATGTTAGATTACCTACTCATGTGTATACATTTCAATATTACTCTTAACACTAAATATAGGATCAATAGGATCATATTATGGGCCTCTACAGAGTTGAGGTTTGTATTAACAGATTCTGTTTTTACGAGAAATAGATGTCAGCCACTTGCTCAACCTATTAGGTCCATAATATTCCGACTCATACACAAATTGAAAGACAATATGTGTACTCGTGAGACCCAGGATTCGAACCTGGGACCCACGACACTATATGCCGACGCCGGTTAACCTGGGTGCTATTTTTATAATATATTTTATATTATATAAATGTTACATTTTCGTTGATAATTCAATATTTTTTTTTAGTTTTCCACGTAATTTATTTCTTTATTGACGTTCTACTTACTTTATACTCGTATTATCCTGTTAGGCTTTTCTATATTATAATACTTTATATATGGAAACTTTGCTGGTTGTAGGTAGATAATATCCCTCTTTAAAATATATTTTTATATATATTTATAATCAATGTACTTAACTGTTTGTCTTCCTTAATTATAACAATAAATAATAAAAAACAAAAACTTAGAAGAAGGGTTTCTAAATATATGAAAATAAGTTTATAATGTTGCCAAAACTAATAATGAAAAAATCTGCATTTGCCAATTACAGACTAATTTATGTAACACCTTAGTCTGCCTTACTTATACTTATACTTACGTATACTTATTTCAATATTATTTTATGTCCATTAACTCATTTAGTACTGACAACGCGACTGGCGCGTTTGCATTAGTTGGCCATTAGATATAATTAGCATGACATTTAAATGTGGTACTTAATTAATTAGTAATTATATGGTCAGCAGTGAATGTATTAAGTCAGTCAATTCCTAACTATTCATTTTTTTACAATCGGTCAATTCCATAACTAAGTCAATATTGTGACCTCTGACTAGTAGGTAGGTAATGGAGTTTTTTTACCTACTTTATTGTATTGATTTACTATATAAGGTAGAGTTAAGAGTGTTCGTTGTCAGTGTGTGTTTACCTTTGGTGGGTGTACACGACGCCTGAGGATGCCGAAAGGCGAAACCCGGGTCGCAAAAAACGACTTAAATGGAATAGTACAGAGCTTGAATCCATTAAAGATGTTGCGAAGATTAACACTGGAAATTGAATTAAAAAATTATAAACGAAATAGGAAAACTCGTGTCTCGCAGTTTGTGAACTTGGTAATTGAAGTTTATTCAATTCGGTAAATAATTAATTGCGTTTTCAAATGACAGTCGCAACTTGCAACCCTGCCATTGACAACCGACCTCCGGTTGGAGAAGTGCAATTTTCTTTTAAAACTTTTTTGTCCGCATTAATTTAAATAAACGCTAATTGGTTTACATTAACATTGGCCTTGAAATGTTTCACTGTGTTCATTTGAAATTTAAACCAATACAATAGGTAGGTACCTACCTACATAACTAAATAATTAATTTTCCTGGAAAATTCCACACTCCCTGAGCAGAGATCTATTTAACTTGTGATTATATTGTTATTTAATCAGTATGTTTATATCTAATTAAATGTTGTACAATAATTAACTTTGAATTAATTGTACAAGTACTCAATGGAATAATACTTATCAATCTAAATTGTGTCACTTTATCTAGGAAGATTTCCAATAAAATATGTTAAACGATTTCAAAGACCTAGTTGTTTTAATAGCATATTATATTTAATCGTATCGAGTTTTAATTGATTTTCTTAATTATCTAATTTACAACTGAAATCTTATTAAGGTGTATCCATGTGTTTTAGATTATTGGTTTCAGCGATCTGTAAGCGAAATAAGCCCGTGCTTCGTAGGTATAACATATCTGGACGTTATAAGGGGATAAATATTTTTTTAGCAGCAAACAAGTTTGCTATATATGACGTCTCCCAGTGGCGAGAGGGTAAGTATGCTGTTAAGATTCGACATAAATAGTGCACACTAAATTTTGTCAGTCATACTTATTTGTTTTCGTTGAACTAAGAATACAATTTGCAGATGGTGCTGGTTAATTTTTTTTAAATTCAATTAACCCCCGCTTAAACCAAACCATAATAGTTTAGGTATATTTTGGGCGATACGACAAAATTGTACACACTTTTTCATTCATACTTATTGGTTTTCGTTGAATTAAAAATACATATTACAGATGGTGTTGGTTAGTTTTTTTTTAAATTCATTTAGCCCTGCTTAAACCAAACCATAATCGATGAAAAATATTGGTTTATCTATGAAATGTCAAAATTTTAGATATTTTATAGATAAACGAATATTTTTGTACTATTATCCACAGCTTAGGCAGGGTTTTATTGAATTTTAAAAAAACTGACAAATACTTACTATATACACATTGTGGTATAAATTAAACTTAAAATTTAAAATTTAAATTAAAAAAGTTTAAGTTTAATGAAAACAAATACGTTTGACTGACAAAGTTTATTATATACTATCTATGTCGGATCCTAACAGTTCACCCCCACCCTTCGCCACTGGTTTTACATAATTTTTACGAATACTATAAATCCGGGTATGGGAAAAATTTCTGTGAAATTCAACGATTATTGGATGTACTATCAACGTTGGATCGATAGTTATAGAATAATTGGAAATATTTGCAACGAATGTTTTCTTTTTCGAAATATGCTAATTCATGGCGATAATTCTGTAAGTATATTTGAGGTAAGTATTTTGTTTTAATATTATTTAACTTTTGTTAGTTTCAGTTCATATATTTGCGTTTTGGCAGCATACAACTTATACAATATAGTATTTAGTAATGAAAAAATATTATTTAATTCATTTTTGAAAAACATATAAGTACGTGTATGTTTTTTTAATACCGAAAATACCGGTATTTTGAATTTTTGAAACCGGTATTTCGGTATCGATAAATAATTGAATACCGGTATTGCATTCCCTAATTGCAAGGCAGCTCAAACTCGCAAGACAAATTTAAAATAAATACATTTTACATCATCATTGACAAACATAAAAATTGAACGAGAAGAAGGAGATAAATAATATCATATACCTAAAGAAATAGCAGACAGATTTTTTTCTCTCATCAATTTGGTGAATATTATTACAATGTTATTTCATATTATTAAATTTTATTACATTTTAAACGGTACGGTAAGAAAATATTGAAATCATAATTTAAAAAAAAAACAACTAAGTCGTCATAATAATAAAATTTATTACCTAACAAATCCATTAAATTATTATTATTCATTTGAAGTTTCTTGGGTAGTAATTTACATAACTTTTATCACGTTGGAGGTTGCCAAGGAACAAAACATATCAATTTAAAATTTATAAAAGTGTACTACTTCAAACTCTACGTTGAGATATGTATACTTGATGCAATCGTATTAATATTGTTTAAACAATATATGTTTCATAATAATTGCAATTTCAGCCCTCGCGATAATTTTGTAACCTTGGCACTGCAGTGGGGAATGAGTTATAATTTCAATTAAAAGTTTCATCTCTTAACCTCTATGTGAAACAGAAAAGTTTTTTTAATATTACTAATAATTATGAAGTTATTATTTTAATTAAGTTGTTACAATAAGTATTCAATACAAAATAATATACGTTCACACTTTTGAAATGTGACTATCCAAAGGTGATTACCTAATAGTTCCCCCAAACCAACACCGCCCCGCACCACACTCGGTCTTAATCTAGCGTATCACGAGGATCTACGTTTCGATGTGAAGTATCACCAGTTTCTTACGCCTGGTAATGTCTCAGGAGCAGATGCCCAAGACTGAAGTCGCACCCATGTGTGATTTGACTGAGTTTACAGAGATTTTTTTAATAAAAAGTGTCCATGGGAGAGAGGAGCATTGAGAATTAACAAAAATAAATGATCCTAATTAATTTACATATACTTACGTAAAAATAAAGCTAAAACAATATGGACAATATATATGCTATGTGAAACGTCCACTATAAGACGCCGCATTTTTTAAAGCATTATAGTTGGCCTTTGTGGCGACCAGGTCGGATGGCCCGATGGACCCACCAGCTGTCAACCTACGAATAATGTGTCGGATACTTGACATAAAAGTAGACGGCTGCTCAACTTCAGTGATATTTCTTTGGAAGTTCTGATTTGTCGTATACGCGGTGTTTACATTTGAGTATATGTGGATAGAATAAGTGACAGATGAGTTTCGACACAAGCGATATAAGTGGCTGATACAAGTGGCTACTGTTTATGCTAAGTGAATAATATATGAGTTGCCTAGAGTCATAACTCACATATTCCAAAAATCGGGTTTTGAGATAATCGCAAAAACCAGCAGAGCACTGTTTTTTTGTAATTAGAAGAATAGTATTGAACACCCTTGAATATTAATGAGTGAGTGAGTCGATTTACATTATATTTTATTTAAATATATATATAATATTCCTAAGGCTGCAGACACACAGCACACTGTGAGAAATAGAGCTTCCTGATTGGTTAGAAAGGCATTAATGGCATAACTCATATTATTCATTGAAAAATGTGAGTTATGACACCAACAGTCAACATTGTCAACGATTGTAAAGTGACTTTTGATAGCCAACTATTTTTCTTTATATAGATTAATGCCTTTAAAATCACTTGAAAAAATGACAAAAATGACATAATTGCAAAATGTGAGTTATGAGTGTTATGACTCTAGGCGACTCATATGGTGTCATACATAAGTATCACGATATAAGTGTCAGATATAAACGTACCATAAAAGAGCAGTGTACCCACCACGGTATTAGAAACTATAACACTTATATGTGTAAGTATATATTGTTCATATCAAACACATTTAGTGTTATATATGTATATATTAATTAATCTCTATTAGAGATTTCACAGATGTACTGAGGTAAAAACATACCTTATCCCTCAACGTACTTTCAACTTTTATTTTCAAAATGCACGCTAAAAGCTTTGTTCGTTTAACATCACTGATATAAAATTCCAAACCGATTTCATGACCTACGATTTCAAAGAAACATAAATAAATTTATGGATGTTTTTATGGTACTTAAAAGAACATTAGAAAAATACCTACGTAAGTAACTCATTTATGTGTCGTTTCGGAAATCCGTGTTCTCAGTTTTTTAGGTATTTTTAAATAGTTTAACATACCTTACTGATTACGTCTACGTTTTATACAAATCGCATTATGATTGATGATGATGGTAACGTCCTTCATAGAAGGGTTATTAATTTTAATATTTTGTATAATTCTTCGTAGAAGCACTCATGCGAAAAAATAGTTCTCGCTAAACAAGCAGCGCTCGAAATGGAAAAGTTTACGAACCGGAGCGTTCGACAATTTTCTGAAAATATTTACATAGGTGTCAAATTTTATGTGTATTTTATAAACATAAGTGTGTTAGATTTTTTGCCTATAGCCTATCTAGCTGAAACGGTCAAATTATTTTTTTCCACGAGACGAAGCGATAATTTTACCGAGTTCACGAACCGGAACGGCGCTCCGATGCGCTCCAGTCCATTTCGAGTCCTGTAAACAAGTAGGTATCTATCTACAGTTCTACATCCTAGTGGTGAATCTAGCTGAAACGGTCAAATTATTTTTTCCACGAGACGAAGCGATAATTTTACCGAGTTCACGAACCGGAACGGCGCTCCGATGCGCTCCAGTCCATTTCGAGTCCTGTAAACAAGTAGGTATCTATCTACAGTTCTACATCCTAGTGGTGAAGGGTGTAGGCAGGCTGTTAAGATCCAACATACCTACATAGTGCACATTAAACTTTGTCAGTCATACGTATTTGTTTTCATTGAAATAAGACTACAATTAATTTATAGACGATAATGGTTTGTTTTTAAAAGTCAATTAAACCCTGTGAATCCAAGCGATTATAAATAATAGTCAAAAAATACTAAATAATATAGATACATAATTGAATACCGGTATTGCAATTTCTACGTGAAATGTCCCAACACAGAACAGATAATACATAGAATACCGATAGTCTATATTCAATACGCCGCATCTTGATGCAGGGTTTTGAATGTGAGAGTGTCCTACGAAAATGAAGCACGCATTATGCACGTGCAATAGTGTGTGTAATACACCAACATTAAATGAGCGTAAATGCATAAACCGAGAGCAGTTTTTAGTATTCGACGTAAAACGTATTCTTAACACGTGTGTAAGTTTAACCCGGATTCTTCCTTACTCGAGTCGGTTACCTGCTTCGCCTTACCCGTTATGTATTTCAGTTCCCATTATTTCTGAGTTCCCTGTGTCCCAAGTAGACAAGCTCCCTTTTTACATTATGTACTTATAGTAGAGTAGAAGAAATTTGTGAGAAAAGTGTACGAAAATATTAATTACATTTTTATCAGAATTTTCATGATTTATAAATGAAATTGAATGAAATCCTGCATGATACACTTCCCAATCGCTCGCGTCTTGCTAGATTGCTATTTGGTACTTGTTAGGAACCGATGCAGTAGGTAGAGACTAGACCAGGGGTCGGCAAACTCTTGGACCAAAAGAGCCAAATATGAGTATCACAACGGTTAAATTTTTTTCGGGAGCCATACATATATTTTTATAAATATGATTTATTTCAGTGAATGTTATTGTTTATTTATCAGGTGAAGAAGATTTTGCGAATAAACCTAACGCAAATGTAAGTTTTTTTATTGTTGAAATTATAAATATATTTTTTACAGAAAATGAGTAACATACAATTTTCACGCATTCCTTAAAACTAATGTGAACAATGAACGTCGTTGCATTTCTTTGGAGAGTGTCTGTATGTTTGTAAGTAACTTGTAGTTTTCAATTTTAGGCGCGACTCCAAATTCGCATCGATTATTTGGCTTCTCTAAATGCTATTTATATTATTCATGTTTGAAAATGATTGTTCACATACATATTATGTAGACTCGAATATGAGTTCGGAAAGCTATTCCATCTATTAAAAATCGTAGTATCTACCTTATTATGTAGCTCCGCTGAGTTGTAAAATTAAATTGCATTTTTCTCTCTCCAAATCCTCAATTTTAGTGGCAAGACCTACAAATTTGGAGCTACATAACTCTTTGCTTGTTAAATCCACAAAAAAATCTATTTCAAAAGTGCTCGTGTCAATATGAAATGGAGAAAAGTTTAATTTGTCGACTTTTGCAATGGGCGGATTTAAAACAACAACAATCATACCTTTTTTGTAAACATGTGAATTGGGAATTTGGCAAAGAGCCACACGCCAATACCCAAAGAGCCACATGTGGCTCGCGAGCCGCGGTTTGCCGACCCCTGGACTAGACTATTTCCGGCACTCCATAATCCAAGTGTTAGTCACCATATATTTTAGTTTTATAAACTAGACATTATGAGGTGTTCAAACGTCGAAATGAAAAAAAAGCGTGAGATTCCCGTAAAGTAAATAAGTACTACACTATTTTAATTGTTGTTATCTTTTATCTGAAGTTCTTGTTAATAATGAATCAGAAGCTACGAATAACATGCAGATTGTAATCGATTGGAATTCCATTCACAACTTTAGTCATATCGCATGGCGCCTAAATAGTAATATTTCCACGTATCTACGTAGGTACGTTACTATGTACTGACTACACAATCTTAATTTACTTACTTATATTAGTGATTCTACATCTTTTCCTGTATTTCCAGTATTCACGACATTCTAATGGATTTCTATACCTCAGTTGAGGCATGGTCTAAAATGATCGTGGCTAGGCGATGCGCGGATTGTGCAAATGACGCGTGCCGAACGAAATATAATTTGTCATATAAATCCAACATTCGTCCATTTAATGTTCTGTTTATTGTTCTATTAGTAACAATAATAATATATTCATTGACATGTTTTCTTTTTAAAGTAAATGGGTAACGTTTTTAGTCATCTTTACACGATTTAAAAATCAATACCCCCGTCGCCATCACGAAACAAACGTGACGTATTGACACCTCGACGTTCGCTCTCAGACTGCCAGCGAGTCCAAAATTTCGTCGCGCCTATATTTGAAAATTATTTGCCGTTTCACTGAAGTATCGCCTTAAGTTTTGTACTTATTCCGTTTGAGTCGTTTTTTGCGACCCGGGTTTCGCCTTTCGGCATCTTCAGGCACTATGTGCACTCACCAAAAGGTATATACACACTGACAATGAATACAGTTAATTCTTACTTATATAATAAATTAATACAATAAAGTAGGTAAAAACTTTATCACCTACATATTAAGTCATAATAATAATAGTACCAATAATATAATAATAGGGTAACAATAAAAAATATAAGTACCTAACAAACAAATTATGTATAGTTTAAGTGTTTGTAACACTTATTGTGATATTAGACGTAGCTGATAAAGTTTTTACCTACATTATTGTACATAAATTAATTTATTGTATAAGTTAGAATTAACTGTATTCGTTGTCAGTGATTAGTGTATATATATCTTTTGGTAAGTGCACATAGTGCCTGAAGATGCCTAAAGGCGAAACCCGGGTCGCAAAAACGACTCAAATGGAATAGTACAAAACTTAAATATATTAGAATTTAATTTCATATTGCATCAAGTACCTACCCTCGGTCGATAGTATTGATAATTCACCACATTGTTGGAACGTGTATTAGGTATAATATTATTGTATTCGAGTCATCTCTAGGGTAGCCAGACATCCCGTACCTACCTACGGGACGTGTCTCGTTTTTTTTTAACATTTATCTGTCCCAGTAAAGGTGAACACTTGAATGTCCCGTATTTACATAAATATAAATGGTAGCATTTCTCGCTGGATTTTAAAAACGTCATAGCAGCCCTCTGGTTAAAAACATATCTATGTTTTTAGCTGCCGTGCCAAGGGTGAATGCCGGCCGTGTACCTACCCGTCCAAAATTTCCACAAATATAATATATAAGAAAAATAGCCCTTTCAAACGTTATTAGTTATAACTCATATCAGTCCATTTTCTGACGTCCTTTACCATACCTATATACAAGGAATTACTTTTTGGAATAATCCTTTGGCCTCTATTTATGCTAGGACTGAAGCATTCAAACACCTAAATAAGATAAATAGGTATGTAAGCACACCCAATGTCGTGAGGTGTCTTTTTAGATCGGTCAAGCTTTTCTGAATCATAAACGTTATTTTGAAATATATTTCTTTTGTTTCGTTGGATATTCCAATTTTTGAATAAGCATTATTTCTACTGAATAGTCAATGAAAGATTTTAATAACAAATGAATTTAGCGTTGCTGTCATTTGTGCCTAATTAAAATATACGTTGTCGTTACTGCTTTAAAGTAATGAAAAACTGTTTGCAAATCATGACAAAGATACTTTAGCTAGTACCACACCATACCACATTTGCTCCCATAGGAAGCAGTGATGCAATATGTACGTTCCATTATCTCGAAAAGTAAATTGACGACTCCCTTGTTTTTTCTCTGTCACATCACTGTCCACGATGAATATATTAGTTAGGTATATAATAATATATCACATCGATAGTGTTCAAAAAAATAAGTTTTTTTAAAAAAAATGTATGGAGACACAGTGTTTTGTGTACCGATCGCTCCCAAATTTGAATATTATTGTCACTACTACTATTAGTAAGTTGTTATTACTCAATAATTAAATCTTGTTCATTTTTTTTGAAATCGTAATCATATAGGTACGGAAACTAAATAATATTGCTTACTTATTTCTTTTAGTAAATAGGTAGATTAAAAAATGAATATATTTATTATACCTAATTAAATTATTTGACTGTCACTTTTAGATACTATTATGTACAGCTATAATCTAACATCTACAGTATATTTATCATGTAAGTCATGGTTTCCGTAGTGTAGCGGTTATCACGTGTGCTTCACACGCACAAGGTCCCCGGTTCGATCCCGGGCGGAAACAGTTTTTTTTTTTAATTTGATTTTAAAATTTATATTTATAACAATAATAATTTTTAATGTTTCAATTAATTTCATTGTTTTAATACCAAAATAAAGGAGGTTTTTCTTCAATATTATGAAAAAACTTTTATTGTATTATTAAAATTAATTCACTGGCACGTAGCGACATCTCTTGTAACCGCATGGAGATTTTTGTTCGTAATACGCGCGAATAGTTTCTAGCTTTTTTTGGTAGAGAAACGAACGTCAAACAGTATTTCTTATCACTTATCATACTTATTTGGATGATGTTTTATTCATTTATGACAATGAAAAAATTACAATACTTACAATATTATTATTTTATATAAATAATGCATTTTTGTGTACCTAGTAAGTATACATAATAATATAATATGTACTCAAATAACATTTTCAGAGTATCCCGGAAACACACCTAATTCAATTTTCCACAATTTTATCAAAAAAACATAGTCAAATAATTATTATGTTCCAAAGCTAAACAGTTCGTCCCGTGGGGGTAGGCATGTCATGCGTTGTATAGGGGCGGCGAATGTAGGAACGAATACAAATATTACTACTTTTGAGAGAAGTGGTATCGACCATGGATAATATGTATCGACATCTTAGTGTAAAAACTAATTGAAGCATAAACAATTCAGACACCATAACTATCGTTGTATTGTAATACCCATGGTACCTAATACCTACATGTTGTAATGACAGTTTAATGCGGGCAAAATGTTCACAGGGGTGCCTACAAATCTGTCAGCGTCACAGACATCCACGTGCCTAAAACCACCACTTTTAAGAGTAGATATCGTGGAACTGCTCTAATTATTAGTAAATAGTGTGTTTGTCTTTTTTAAGATATCCGAAAATAAATAATAAAATAGGTATGTAAGCAGTTATTTAATGAATTTTCACACAATTTGAAACTAAAAATGAATGGGGATGGCATTCTAAGACTGATTAAGGGCGACACTTTTCATATGGATGTCATTGGTTCTAAATCATAATAAATTATAATACCTATTGAAAATCACAATACTTATGTACTTAAAAATTTAACGAGAGTTATTAAGTAAATTTAACTTGTCAGTTTATTGTTAAAGTTTTAAAAATAACAAACACTTAAATATTATGTTCAATTATGTTAGTTATAAAGTATATTTCGTACTTGTTTCCACTGGACATTTTCAATGTGTTATTTATATTCTAATTACTACCACGTTTTTCCAGGAAATAAAGAAATTGATAATATTAATACAGCAGTTAATAATACAGTAAAATCACTTACCATTTAAAATTTATTTAATTTTCTCGATATCCTTCAGAGAAAATCAGCCAAGCCCTGCCACACACAATAATATTCAATACTTAGCCAAGTTTTTTTTTTATCTAGAACATAGGTTTAAACCTTTATTTATTACTAACATAAATTTCTTCGAAATTCAAATTAACCATAAACAAAAATAAAATATACGCCCTTGCACATAAGTTTCATAAATATAATATTTTACCGCCGTATTTATAAAATACTATTAATTATAATTAAGTACTTAGATGCACCGTTAAAATCTAAAAAAACCGCGAATTTAATTATATTTTTTAATAAAATTTTTATTTAACGTTTTATCAAGTGACTGCGCGCTTCATTATCTGCGTAAAACAAACGAATGTTCGCCGTTCGGTTAATTTATATACCGTCTGAAAGTTGTGGTGTTCTAAGGGTAAAACCCCCTCTTATATGTGGGGATTTTTTCCATACTCCCCCCTTCATCCCACGCTACTCTAATGAACCTCTATTATAGATGTAATTTCAATCATTCTTTCGGATTATGACGTAAGACGGATAAGGATGAGCCATTTTGTTATTTGTGGGATATGTTAGAGCTGAACTAAGAACTCTTGAGAAAAAAAAAAATATATTTTTTAATTTTTTTAAGACTAAATGAAGTTTTATGAAGTGGGTAGTAATATCCTCTACGTAATATTTCCATTTGGAATAGATTTTTTTAAATTAAAACGTGAGTAAACCAATCAAGTGCCTGGCTTTTACGAATGCAATTATATGGTTGCGTATACACACAAATCCTTGTCACTGTGTACAATGGCAAGGTTACGTGGAGGATACTCTAAGTATCTACACAGCAGTAGCGAAGAGTGGAGGTAGGCTGTTAAGATCCGCCATAGATTGTGCACATTAAACTTTGTTAGTCATACGTATTTGTTTTTATTTAACTAAGACTACAATTTACAGATGGTGTTGGTAAGTTTTTAAAAATCATTTAACCCTTGCCTAAACCAACCCATAATAGTTTTGGTATATTTTAGGCGATACGACAAACTTGTGCACACTTTTTTCATTCATACTTATTTGTTATATTACACATATTGTTGGTTCATTTTTTTTTAATTCATTAAGCCCTGCCTAAACTAAACTATAATAGATAAAAATATTACTCTGTCTATAAAATATCCAAAGATATGTATGATGTAATTGCTTAATTTTAGATATTTTATGGATATATGAGTATTTTTTGACTATTATTTATTATGGTGAGGTTTTCGCATGGTTTAATCGAATTTTAAAAACTAACCAACACCATTTGTAAATTTTAGTCTGATTTCAATGAAAACAAATACGTATGACTGACAAAATTTTATATGCACTATTTATGGCGGATCTTAACAGCCTACCTCTACTCTAGTGTACCATTGCACCAATAATAAAAATAATGAATTAAATAAATCATTATTAAAACGTACCTAGTGTTTGTGTACGTACCCAGTCTGCAATTTAGAAGAAATCCTTATTTAGCTACGTATTTTTTTCGACTTATACGAGGTATAAATGAGAACTCTGCCATTCTGGGCAGTGTTAGCCTGTGTGTCCCTGATAACTATATTAGGAATAGAGACCATCGGTTGTTTATTCTCCCAAGGTGCAGAACCAACCTGCCACTGGTAATGCCAATTGGGAGGGCGATAATTATGTTCAACGAAATTGCTTCGGGTGTTGATATATTCCACCTACGTGAGAATGACTTTAGGTGGACGTTGTTTTATAAATACTTAAAATAGGGTCTGCATAACTCATCCGGTGTACTTCCTTGTACCTATCTAATTTATCTACTGATATATCTCTTTTTTTATGTAATACTGTTATATTTATATATCTTTCTTTCTAAATGTCATGTTGTGAACGTTTTAAACTTATAATTTGTAATGTCCACAATATGTTAAAAAAAATTATTGAAATTATGTAGATTTTCCCCGTCAATTACGAGTACCTTACATATTACTGTCGCTCATTAAAATAGTTTTCGCTATAGCGGCCTTTTTTAATTATGGTGTAATTTCGATGGAGGTTCGACCTATTTTATTCCATATAAGGTCAAAAATACTTACTTTGCATTTAAATATTGAGAAAATAGTCTACATATAATAATTGGAGATGTGAATATTACTTAAAATAAATATGGACTGGATGCAGAACAAACACATAATGTCATGTGCATCAGCATAATAAAATTAAAATACATCTGACTAAAACTACTCTGCTGACAGCTAACCTCATACAAATCATTCATAATACTTATTCCCAGTGCTCGAAATGGAAAATGATATGAACCGGAGCGCTCGATCGTTATCCGAAAGTATTATCATAGCTAATGTATGTGTATTTTATAAAAAATAAGTGTTTTAGATTTTTTTGTTATATGGCTTATGCTTATCTAACTCAGACGGTCAAATTATTTTTTCCACGAGACAGCGATAATTTTACAATTTTACGAACCGGAACAGCGCTCCGGTGCGCTCCGCTCTCTTTAGAGCCCTACTCATTCTTCATTAAACCATTCGTACACATTATTATACCTACTATCAATCAATCCGATTATTGATAATGAAATCATTCGATTATAATCCATTCATTTCAACTCATTCTGAATCTATTCATCCGTTCATAATTACTTCATTCGTTATATATCCATTCATTGTTTATTAATTAAAATTCAACCATTTATACAATAACTATTCATATTTAAGTTTATTAATTATTAAAAATTCCACCATTCATATATAATTCATTAATTTCACTCATTCATTTAATCCATTCGTAATTTATTAATTAATATTTCATACCATAACCCATTCATACTTGGTACTCATTCATTATTAATATATATATTAATTATTTTTTATTAATTTAAATTCAACCATTCATATTTAAATCATTCATAGTTTATAAATTAATATTTCAACCATTCATATAATATAATTCATTCATACCACTCATTGAATATTAATCCATTCGTATTACTCATTCTACTTGTAATCTATACATAAGTAGTTAATTATTCAAAGATCAAATTTTTACTATCACTGTATATTTAATTAATCATTATTCATTAAACTCAATTGTTATTATCATCGATCCATTCATAAATTAATTCATTTCACAATTAACTCTAAAAGTAATTGAGTAAAAAGTATTTAGTTTTTACTTATAGATATATAAAATTTTACGAACGAGAGCGTTCGATAATTTTCCGAAAATATTAAAGTGTGTTCATGTTTATCCTTATTTATCTACAATGACTGGACAAATGCAAAATCTTTAAATATCTACCTGACATGCAATTAGGTAATGGGTTTCCGCGCCGCAGGCAAAAAAAAACTGCTAAATTTAATAATATATTGCCAAAATTTGTCAAAGTATACATAATACCTATATAGACCCATAAATAAATAGGTAGGTATAATATGTACCTACCTACGATAAAAATATGCAGTGCCAATGCGGGGACTTGCGTTATGTTGTTCCTATGGTGTATCACTATGACTGAGTATTCAATCATCATTATTCGGTGTCTGTCTCGGCAGCGTATGTCTTTAATTTTCTTTTGACCCATGGTGAGTGGTACAGTCTACATTATGTTCGTGCCAGGGGCTGCGATCCCGGGTTTACTATTTCTGTTAACCTTAGAATAGGAGGGAAGAATGAGAAATTAGAATTAATATTTAAATCTATTTACAAGTTTTAGAATGACCCGTACATAAGTTGGAGAGCCTCTAGGTCTGCTACCCTCACCAGGATTGAAAACAAAATGACACATTATTTAAGTAGGTACGCAATAATATGTGTTGGGTACTATTATTAGGCCATAGCGATTCTTTGGCGAGCATCCCACCAGTGGTTATAGTTGCTGGCCAGGTAAACATCTTTATAATTAATGTTTGGGGTGTTTGGGCATGGGAAATATACCCGGTAAAGTACCGGTAAGAGCGGGAATCAGTGACACCGGCTATCTAACTCTGCTCCCCCTGTCTAAGGATTAAGCAATCAATAATAGGGCTCTAATTAAAATCGGAAGTCAGTGGCAACTGCTAGATTTAACCCTCTTACCATTTTTATATGTACGCACCTGCAAAGTATGAAGTAGGATAATATGGACTATATTATAACTTGCAATTTAATAATATGAATATGTTATACCTACAGCCGCATATAATCATCAGTTATTTTAACATTTCTTTTATTTATAAAGTAGTCATCTTTTAGTACTAGTACTTGAGTTTAACTTTTAACTCTTTATGACTTAAGGGGGAGACGCATGCCAGCAGAGAACCTAGCAGAAATATACGAAGCTTGCAATTTGAGATTTTTTTTGATAATTTACAATTTCAACTATATTATGTAATAAATATGTATCCGAAAACATTAAAAAGATTTTCTATTTTTTTTAAACTTAAAGATAAACTTACAATTGTAAAAAAATGTGAATTCGTTGCAGGGTCAAATCTTATTATTGCATTATATTTTATGGTCAAAATTATCATTAAAATTTAGTTTATTAAGTTTTAGATTTTATGTGGTGTAGATTTTTGACTAATTCATCGTTTTAATATTTTTTATATATATTTTAAAAAACATCGATTTTTATAAAAATATAAATGTGTATAACTTGAAATCCTTTTGATTTATATCAACCCGAGCTTCAATATTGTGACCATGCCTAAAATAAAATTTGATATAAATAAAAAGGATTTCAAGTTATACACATTTATATTTTTTTAAAAATAGATGTTTTTTAAAATATATATATAAAAAAATATTAAAACGATGAATTAGTCAAAAATATACACCACATAAAATCTAGAACTTAAAAAACTAAATTTTAATAATAAATATGGCCATAAAATATAATGTAATAATAAGATTTGACCCTGCAACGAATTCACATTTTATTACATTTTTTTACAATTGCCAGTTTATCTTTAAATAAAAAAAAAAAAAAATTTTTTTTTAGTGTTTTCAGATACATATTTATTAATTACTACAGTTGAAATTGTAAATTATCAAAAATAATCTCAAATTGCAAGCTTCGTATTTTTCCGTTAGGTGCCTCTTTTCGCCTCTGATAGTATAAGCATCCCCCTTAAATACGTTATTTAAAAAAAACTGAGAAAAATAATTATGAAATTTCAACATTATTAATTCCGGGAATCATGAAACCGAGCAGGATAGCAACCCCTAATCCGTGCATTCGCCGCGATGCTGATTACAAGGCAAGAATTTCCACCTCAAACCCTATCTGTCTTTTACTACCCCTAGCTGCGATACAATTTTTAGTTTATTCTTTCCACAATTTATTTATCCTCACGTCTACGAAGCATACCTATTCATGATACCATAATATGGCGATGGCGACGAGTGCCTGTTGTACGGAAGTAAGGGATGAAATAATAGTTTAAAAAAATTACACTTGGACCACTTACACACCATTTTTTTTATTTTTGTATTTAAGTTTTGTACTAGTCCATTTGATTAGTTTTTTGCTACTCGGGTTTTGTTTTTCGCTTGTTATGATCTTGAGTAAACTTTTTCAGAAGCGACATAAAAATATGGCGAACGTCTTGATTAGAATACTTGGTGGAAATTGAATTGGCATTTAAATTCATGTAAATTGTGTACTATTACATACGTAAAAATCGGTTTTAGCCATTCGGGTTTCGTATTTCAAGCTGTGGTATGTACATAACAGTAGCGAAGGGTGGAGGTAGGGTGTTAAAATTCGTCATAAATAGTGCACATTAAACTTTGTTAGTCATACGTATTTGTTTTTATTGAACTAAGACTACAATTTACAGATGGTGTTTGTTAGTTTTTTAAAATCAATTAAACCCTGCATAACCAAACCATAATAGTCTTGTTGGGCGATACAACAAAATTTTGTACACTTTTCATTTCTAGTCATTGGATTAAGAATACAAATTACACATATTGTCGGTTCATTTTTTTAAATTCAGTAAGCCCTGCCTAACCAAACTATAATAGATAAAAATATTATTATATATATAAAATATCCAAGGTTATGTATGATTTCATTGCATTATTAGATATTTTATAGATATACGAGTATTTTTGACTATATCTATTATGGCTTGGTTTTTGCAGGGTTTAATTGAATTTTAAAAACTAACAAACACCATCTGTAAATTGTAGTCTTATTTCAATGAAAACAAATACGCATGACTGACAAAGTTTACTGTGCACTATCTTTAGCGAATCTTAACAGCCTACCTCCACCTTTCGCCACTGGTGCATAATATGCAACTGTCAAAGACTGGTTACATAGTACTAACGAATTTGTATTACAACGTCTTTGGTTCGATACCATTTTCAGTTAGGTTAGGTTAGGTTAGGTTATTTAAAACAATAAGTTTGTAAACAGATAGGTCATCAAAGCCACGTGAAATGAAAACTCAATTAGTAGTTAGGTACATAGTATTTCCCTCGTTTTTTCCAATATTGCTTGCCTTGTGCCATATCAAATGGGAGTCACAATAATTTTATTTGAATAGAGTGTCTATCTTTTATCGCCTTGTCAAGTGATTGTTGTAATAAAAAGGCAATAAAAGTAACTACCCTTTGGCGTTTATTACGTGGGCAAGCGGGTCAAGATCATATCGCAATAAAAATAAACACAGACCAACCTCCCCTCTAGTAACGTTGATAGCACGTCGATAGAATACCGTTCCTTGAATCAATTCCGTTGTGAAACAGTCAATATTTCATACCATCGGGTCTATTCTATACAAAAGGTGACTATCGACCGCTAACGTGCTAAAGTGATAATGTGTTAGTATTTGTTACATACATTTTATATTGAAATATTATAATTGTAATTGTATTTTAATCAGTTAATCAGTCGAAACTGTCTCTCTCTCGCTCTCTCTCTATCGCTCATGCTCTAAATTTTAGCACAGGCAGGGGGCATACCGTTAAAATATATCATTTATTGCAACAATTAATATCGGCTAATTGTAATTGTTACAATACGTGTTAATAATTTGATACAAACATACCCTAGTTTTAGCGGACGAAAGCAGCCTTTTGTATAGAATAGACCCGCATAAATTTGTTTCACGTAGGTAGGTACGTACACAAACAAAAAAATCACGTGAAAAAAATGGTAGATGTAGTATTTGGTAGTCTTGTCTTTTTCAGGGGTTATGTTTATATTCTGGACTATTACACGCATGGACAGGTTCATAAGTTTAATTAAAATAACTATTATCTACATTCTACTCAATATAACATTATTTTTCGACCATGTCCGATCCTAATAAGATCATATGGGCCTCCACAGAGTGGAGGTTTGTATTAACAGATTTGTTTTTTCTAGAAATGGATGTTAACCACCACTTGCTCAACCTATTAGGTCCATACTCCCAAACACAAATTGAAAAACAATACGTGTACTTGCCAGACCCAGTATTCGAACCTGGGACCCATGACGCTATAGGTCGACGCTTAAACCGCGCGGCCATCGTGGGTGTATATATGGAAAGAACAAGCATATATAAAGTAAGTGTTTATATACAGAAATGCTACAAATTAATTTTGTCAGATTACTATGGCAGTCAATGCAATTGCATAGGTGCTAAAATGCATAATTTTCAATCGATCTATGCTCCGTGCTTCACGGGCCGTGTCATCTTTAGAATTTAGATAACGGTCAATTAAATGAGTTACCCTAGTTTATTTGTTAATCATTCCGGAATAATACACTTTCTTGAATCTCGTCGGTCTCTTCTGCTCTTGAAACACTTTTGCCTGTTTTCGCGAAGATGGTTTCCAATCATGGTGTCCTAATGAATTTGAACTTACATGCGCCTGTCAATTACCTACGTGGTCGCAGCCATGATTCATTCTGGATCGGAACCGTTTCCTCGTGTCAAGCCTATCAGGCACCATTAGCGAGGGGTGCAAGACTAGTCAAAGCGCTCCCCAAAAACGTAGACATTTTCGTGACGTTTTATTTCGGTGACGTGCTATGTATTTTGTATTCGAAGTTTTATTTTTCTGTAAGTATAAAATTGTATGTTTTTTGTTTTCAAAAATTTATTTTTATGTATAAAATTGTACTTACAGACCTACAAACTTATCTAAAAAATGGATGGGGGAGCCACTGTCGGAAACAACCCAACCAAGGCTCGCAACTGGACAGAATCTGACATTCAAATGACGTTTTTAAAATGGCGTCCATATGGTAGTTCGTAGTTCTATTTTTGACCGTTCTTTAGATAAGTTTGCAGGACGGAAGTATGTTTTTATTTCAATTTTATTATTTTATATATTCTCTTCTTCTCTCTTGTGAGGGTAAAATTTGTTATAATGTAAATCTCATGTTGTGTACGCCTTGAATTTAGATTTGTTATGTCCACAATGTTTTGTTTTCTTTGGGCATCCGTTGTTTGTTCTCCCAAGGTGCAGAACTAACCTGCCATTAGTGATACAAATTGGGAGGGCAATAACCATGTTTAATGAAATCGCTTCGGAGATTGATATATTCCACTTACGTGAGGGTGAATTTAGGTGGACGTTGTTTTATAGGTTTTTAAGATAGGGTCTATCAATAGGTCACTCTGTGTGCTTCCATCTACTTTTATTTCTTTTCTTTTTTCTTGTTTTATTTCTTATTCTATTACTTATTGTATTATTAACTCACATTGCTCTGTATTTATTTTTCAAAAATTGTTAACACTTATCTTATGTCGTTAACGCTTTAAATTTGTAATTTGTTATGTTCATTATATGTAAACTAAATAAATACAAAACCGTACAGTAAACAAAGAAATGGCTAAGGTAGGATTTGATTTTCGACTGCGGTCAATTTCCAATGAGCCGAATTAGCGATTGATAGTCTGCTGAAGAATTTACACATTAAATAAAAATTAAATGTAGGTACATTTGACTCGTGTCCTCTTTGTTACCTATGTAATGATTTTGTTTTTATAAGATTAATTTATTTGCCTCGTGTCCTGAAAAACATGATTATTAACATAAATAAAAAGAATAACAGTAGATAAACTTGGCTCTTCCGACATATTGACAGCTTCCATCGCTTGGACAGACGTCATCGTCTAAAAATAGTCATATTCCTTTTGATTATTTTTCAAATCATCACAGGAGGGGTTCTGTGATAATAAGATAATGATATGTAATTTGTATCTATGTATTGTGCTAACAATATTGCGCCTTACTTCATATAGGCATGCGCTGCAAAACTAGCGGGGATCGCTAAAAATCACTGAGAGTACATAAGGGCCATTTTCAAGAACACGTGTAATCAATTTAAAATATATATAATATTTAGGTAGGTGTACATAACTAGATCAGTGGCGAAGGGTGGAGGTAGGTTGTTAAGATCAGATAAGTGCACAGTAAACTTTGTCAGTCATACGTAAGTATTTTTGTTTTCTTTGAAATAAGACTACAATTTACAGACGGTGTTGGTTAGTTTTACATCATACATAACTTTGGATAGTTTATAGATAGAATAATATTTTCGATTATAGTTTGGTTTAGGCAGGGCTTAATGATTTAAAAAAAACGAACCATCAATATGTGTAAAATGTATTATTAATCCAACGAAAACAAATACGTATGAATGAAAAAGTGTGCACAATTTTGTTATATCGCCCAAAGTATACCAAAACTATTATGGTACCTATATTAGTAGTGTAGGCAGGGTTGATTTTTAAAAAATTACCAACACCATCTGTAAATTGTGATAGTCATATTATGACTAACAAAGTTTAATGTGCGCTAGATACACATTTGAAATACTTGCATATTATTCGCATTATATTGATGCAATGAGCTAAATTTAATTTTCCGATTTTTTACGATTTTTGTTTTGCCAAAAAGATGAAAAACATACAGAAATGGAGAAATCGTCGTCATTGGGGAACAAATTCTGCCATAGCCAGCGGAAGCCTGGTTTCGATTTTTCCAAGCTATATAACTAGCGGGAAATGTTAGATTTTGCAAGAAAAACTTTCAAAAGAAGCTATCGATTGGCGTTGTTGTTCGTTTGTGTTCTTCTGACTGCCTCGTGTTATACTGAATGTTGACGAAGTTGGACTTGGACGAAGGTCAATTCGCCGCCTTCTACAGGAACCCAACGGAAAGATACGAAGTTTTCAATTTGAGTTTTTTTTTTTTTGATAATTTATATTTTAAAGTATATGGTCACAATATTGAAGCTCGATTTGAGATCGAGTTTGTCTCTACTCTTTCTTGGTGCTTAGTTTTTCGATCCATAGATAATATAATAAAGATAATCCTGACATACAATTAGGGATTACGATACCGAATGAAAATTTCAATACCGGTTTTTCGGTATATCTTATTGAATACACGGAATACCGGTATTTCTTTAACATTAAAAAAACAGAAGTAGGTTCTTATCAATAAATTTTATATAGCTATTAAAATCTTTTTAAAATTTTATAAAAATTGTAAGTAAGTATAGCAAAAACCTACATACCTACATTTATTATGTTGACATTTAAAAATATGTATTGATCATAATTGTAGAACTAGCGAATAATTTGAATTACAAATAATTTGAATATAATTTATAATTTTTTATTTTTATAATTTATAATAATTTCACCTAAAGCCTTCAAAAGTTCATCAAGTCCAAATAAGTCCGGCTGCAGGAAAAGCTTCTTAAATTCAAAGCTTGTATAGTAGTCATCAATAATTATACCATAATAATTAAACATTTTTGTGACGGATGTTTTTTATTTCGATATTATATTATGATAATTCATCGCGACAATCACTTACTTACGAGGGTGGGTCAATAATTCCTTAGAAAAAAGCATTAAAACAGGTTTTATTTTTGTATTTTTTTTTTATTTCTCAACATAATTTCCTTGGAGCTCAATACACTTGGTTAGACGTTTCTCAATTTTTTTTAAACCGTCAGAAAAATAAGTTTTCGGAAGGTCCTCAAAATAAGCATTTGTCCGATCGATGACTTCTTCATTTGAAAAAAAACGTTGTCCACTTAGCCATTTTTTTAAGTTTGGGAAAAGGAAAAAGTCACTGGGGGATAAATCTGGCGAATACGGTGGGTGGTCGACCAATTCGAACTTTAATTCTTCAATTTTAGCCATTGATCGTAAACATGTGTGAACACGGGCATTGTCCTGATGAAAGAGGATTTTTTTCCTGTTTAAATGAGGCCGTTTTTCTTCAATTTTGTTTTTTAGCTGGTCCAATAAAGATGCATAATAATCCCCTGTTATTGTTTTTCCTTTTTCCAAATAGTCAACGAAAATAATTTCACGTGCATCCCAAAATACAGTAGCCATAACCTTACCAGCTGATTTTACGGTTTTCGCCTTCTTTGGACATGGTTTGCCTTCGCAATCCACTGCTTTGACTGTTCTTGCGTCTCGGGAGTATAGTGGTGTATCCATGTTTCATCTACAGTCACAAAGCGACGAAAAAATTCATCCGGATTGCGTTGCATGAGCGACAACAGGGCTTTAGAGGCCACCACCCTATTGCGTTTATTGTCGACTGTGAGCAAACGCGGCACCCATCTTGCAGAAATATTTTTCATGCCCAATTTGTCATGTAAAATAGAAATGACGCTACCTTTTGAGATCCCTGTAACCTCAATTATCTCACTCAACTTTAATCTTCGGTCACTTAACACCATATCGTGGATTTTATTGATCATTTCTGGTGTAGTCACCTCTACAGGACGTCCTGAGCGTGGTTCATCCTTTGTTGATGTACGACCACGTTTAAATTCATTTAACCAGTTATAAATAGTTGCAAGTGAAGGAGCAGATATGCCGTGAACTAAATCCAACTCATTTTTTATTTCCTTTGCTGTTAACCCTTTTATATTAAAATGTTTAATAACAACTCTAAACTCAATTTTCTCCATTTTCCATTTTTCCATTTTCCACAAGCTTTTTTCCACTTTTTAAATGTACGAGAAACACACAACAACCCGACCAATCTGATTGAAACTTCGCAGCATACTGAATCGGTAGTGCCGCTGCATGAAAACAAACCGCTTGCAGTACTAGTCGCGCCACCTGTCAGCTTTTCTAAGGACTTATTGACCCACCCTCGTATATAAATATATTTGATGAAATTTTGTTTTATTATTTTTTCACCTCTGTTGGATTCACTCAATATATTTGCATTTTAGCAGCACATAACTTAAAATTCATTTTCAAAAACGTAAACGTGTGTGCTTTCTTAATACCGAAAATTCCGGTATTTTGGATTTTTAAAACCGGTATTTCGGTATTGATAAATACTGGAATAAACGAAATACAATCCCTACATACAATTTGATTTTGATGGCCTTTAACTTCTTACATATTATTATAATTTTCAGGTATGCAAGCCGAAGGAGTATTGGTTTCGTGCAGCATAGGCGGACTGGACATCGTTGTATCTCAGTCTACCTTATTTTCGAGCTCTGGCATTAAATTCGCAAACAAATGGATTCTCACCCACGGATCCTTGATTTGGCCGTTGAAAAATGCCAGAAAAATATTCGAGTCGCCGCCAAATATGAAAAAAACTAAAATCGACCGACTTTATGCGGCTCTGCCGGATGTTTTCGTAACTATGGAAAGGCGTTCGGAAAATGAATTGGAATCAAATTCGAATGATAAACAATTTAAAAATGGCGACAACGCGATAACAGCTGTTACTAAAGCTAATCCTGCTGACGGACGTATTAATAATGTATCGAAGGGAAGGATCAAATTTATTTGGAAATGTCCTTTATTAGCTGAAACCGTTGACACAATGCTATCCAGTTGGACGGTGGGACAATCTCCCGGAACCATAGACATGCAGAATGAGTCTGGAAACGAGTATCTCTCAGTTTTTGTTTTAATTTACATAGGTGGTAAGTTATTAAATACGTATTGCTTTAAATATAACGACATATCTTAAGGGGGAAGCTTCTACCTACCAGAGGCACCTAGCGGAAAAATACGAAGCTTGCAATTTGAGACATTTTTTGATAATAATTTACAATTTCAACTGTATTATTAATTAAGTCAAAGATAAACTTACAATTATAAAAAAAATGTGAATTTGTTACATATTATTTACGTGCACAGTTACGTTATTATATTATATTTCATGGTCATATTTATTACCTATTAAAATTTAGTTTATTAAGTTTTTAATTTTTCTCATACAGATTTTTGACTAATTCATAGTTTAAATATTATTATATTAATTTTAAAAAACATCGATTTTTATAAAAATATAAATGTGTATAACTTGAAATCCTTTTATTTCATTTCTTTGGTTTCAGGTACTCTACATATTTATTAATTACTACAGTTGGAATTGTAAATTATCAAAAACATGTCTCAAATTGCAAGCTTCGTATTTTTCCGCTAGGTGCCTCTGGTGCGTTGAAGCCTCCCCCTTAAATCATAAAATCCACATGTCGATTAATTCTGGTATTGTGACAATACAACACATAGGTAGTGCCGGCTCGTGGGTAAGGCGATATGGAAGAGGTGTCTGATTTTCAAATAAATATTTTTATATTGTGGTCCCCGCTAGCGAAAGGCGAAACCCGGGTCTTAAAAAACGACTCAAATGGAACAGTACGAAACTTAAATCAATCAGAATATTTGTATAATATTCATAATGTTATAGAATTTCAATAATAACAATTAATCAAGAGGTCACAAGTAGGTAATGCATAAACTATAGAATCATTAGTTTACTAAAATTTACAATAAAATAGGGTAATAAATACAATTTATAGTAATATATAGTAATTCATTAAATATCGAACACTTCTGCATCTACAGGATATATGGACCGTACGCCACTGATGCACATGGATGTGGTCTTTGCCGTATTCAAATGAATGCCCATACAGTTCAGGTTCACGACGAACCTGTTCACTGTGACTTCCAACCGTTCCAAATCGCCTTTCTTCGCAAGAGTCGGTTATGTCATCATGAGGCAGGTGTATTCTACTAGAACTAACCGTCTTATACACTTTATTGTTTATCATCAGGGAACTCAGAAGTAATGGAAACTGAAATACCTAACGGGTAAGGAGAACCAGGCAACCGATCTCGAGTAAGGAAGAATATGGGATAAATTTAAACACGTGTCAAGAATACGTCGAATACTGACAAATGCTCTCGATTTATGCATTGATGCTCATTTAATATTGGTGTATTACACACACTATTGCATGTCTATAATACGTGTTTAATTTTCGTAGGACACTCACACATTCAAAGCCATTGTCAAAATTTATTACTATTTATTATCTGTTCTGTGTTTATCATGGTGATAAAGAGAAAGGGTCTGCTTAGAGACAACAGAGTTATATGTTGCTTGTTCTAACGCTGGGCTGGCCCTGCATATAAATACATACCTCAAAGTAACAAAAAATGTTACCTATATAATATATAACGTATGCATATATCTCAAAATACCCTTTATGATGTCTTCCATACCTTTTTGACCTAATTGAAATTCTTTAGATTGTGATAACAAACACACCATGCCAATCATCACTCCTATAACAATATTGTATCAGTCGGTTTTGAAGAGATCACTATTGAGAGGTGAACAAATCCATTTGGATAGTACTCCGTTCGGCAACGAAGTTTTCATCAACAGCAGAACCGCCGGAGTGGTCTGCAACACCGTAGGAAAGCAAAACTGTATCGTGCTGTGCGATGCATCATCGGCTCTCTGCTCCGAAGGTGGACCCGGATTCCTCGAGTACAAGTGAGTCTCAAAACTTGAAACCAAATTCGTTTTTGTAATACCCTGTCAAATTGTCACCATAAATTTTATTATAATTCTTCAAATTGGTTTTTGAAACAATCGCTTTTTCATCGTTTACTGCATTATCAAAATATAGTAGGTATATTAAGTAATTACTTATTTCATTTTCGCTAAATCATAATCATTAGCCAGGGTTAGTCGACTGCTGGACGAAGACTTCTCCTAGCTCTTTGAACTCCTCTAAGTTCCTTAACTTTTCACTGCCACGTAAATATGTGGCATTAGTTCTCGACCTAGCCGGTTTTAAACTGACCCTCAGGCCGATGAGTGCCTTTAAAATTTATTTTAATTTCAGATTATAGATGTCAATATAAAGATATCACCAGGACCAACCACAGCTACTAACACAAAATCATATTGTCAATAAATAGTTCTCACTAAAGAGTTTTCGGTAGATCCTCAATCCATACCCGTGCATTTTCATCAGTTTGGTGGTTGGCAGAAACTACCCCAATAGTGGCATTCAAGACGCAGGTCTCAATGATATGCTCAATGATTTAGATTTCTTTACACTCATGAAGGGAGATGGATTCAATCCCCGCTTATGCTTGCTATAGATACACACATTGGGTATGTCAATAGTGTAGGCAGTTTAGGTCTATAATGTATTCGCGGGAGCTTAGGACACCTGGAAGCTCTACCACTGTTCTATCACCAGATGAGGTTTTCTCACCGGTTATATGTAAACTGTACGTAAAACATTTCACCGTGGCACAGTTCGCCATAAGTTTTCTTATCGGAAAGAGAGACCGTATACGGTCTCCAATTTTATTAGATTCAATATGAACATTAATTCAATTTTCATAGCTGATTTTAGCAAAATTCATGAATTCAAGAATGAAAACCTAACCTAACAAATAATCCAGTATATCGACTTTATTCAAAATTTGTTTGCTGCTGGCTTCATTTAAAGTGTAAACCGACAAGAACCGTGTTTTATTTCGACATGAATTTTATATCAGTACTATACGATCCAAAGAGGTTGGACGGTCTTATATTCGGCCATATATTTCCGATACAACATTTCACGGTGAAGTGTGATACGGCGAACTGCATACGTACTAGTTTTCGGACATGTTCCTCACTACGGATGCCTGCCATTTGCAGCGCAAGATTTTACCAGATTGGACTGGTTATTATTAATATACAGTAGAACCTCGATTATCCGGACTAATTGGGGATGAAAATAGTCCGGATAAGGAAAAATCCGGATAATCGAAAAAAAAACTTAATTGACAAGTATATTCAGTATGAATAATTTTTATTTGTCTAGATTTACAATTAAATTATTAAAAAAATCAATTATCTATTTTTGCTTAAAGTAGTGATACACCCCTGTTACAGGCGGGCTTCTCCCGGTGTAAAATAATCATTTAGTAGTCATAAGTCGAAACATAACCCTGACCTCTAGAAACGGCTTCATAAAACATCTAATCTGATTCCTTGCTCAACTACGTAATTTTTTTTTTTTTTATTCATGAGTAAAGGCCTTCGTCCGGTGCGTGAAAATCACTTACTGGGCGGAGGTGTAATTAAGATAGATTTTAAAGTATAAATGATGATGGATGAAAGAGATAATTTTAAGATTAAATATAAGTACTTATTCAAATATAATAAATTTTGCCGCGCTTGCCGGCAACGTTCAAATTTCCACGCGCCTGCGCCGGGGTGGTCCTCATGATTCGTCAAATCAAAAGCATCATGCGATAAAATTTGGCCAATCACGAGAGTCCTTTTTGTTGGACGGCGTGGGTACGCGAAGTTTGAAAAAGAAAAAGAAAGGAGTGAGCGTCCCTTTTCCAACATGTACGGACCTGCGAAACTTATTGTTAAAACAAAATATGTAAACGTGTAAAAAAAAATGTAAAATATAAGATAATACTAAGTTACGCACGAGACAGACGTGGTTTCATTTAATTTCTCCTCAATTTGAAGTATCTTTTTTTTTTATGAATCCGGGGTTCGATGGACACCTGAGCTAGCCGCTGGAACCCCGGGTATCTCAGTAGGTTCTACCGCGTTACTGGAACTTACTAATGGTCTTTTCAAAATTTTGTTCCCTGATTTTTTCAAAGTTGACACATGTAAAGAATTCCAACTATCTGCTGCCATGTAGCAACAATCTTTTAAATTTATTTTCTTGTAGAAGCTGATAACTGTTTCTTTATTATTTTCGTTTGCTAGCAATAATCGTCGAAGTATATGTTTTCTATATAAACGTTTGAATGTTTCAATTACACCCTGATCCATCGGTTGTATTACCGATGTGTCTCTTTCGTCTTTGTATGAACCACATAAAAATACACTCTTCAACTTCTTTATTTCCTGATTTTTTCATAACTTTCCGCTCTGAGCTTCCATCTTCTTACATTAAACAATTAGTAAACTTCATAATAGTTTCACTTTGTTTTTTTATATCCGGGATAGTTGACGTTCCGACACCATATTTATTAGATAGATAACGTCCCGAGTCACCGCGTTTCAAAGCATCGATTATATCCAATTTGTATTTTAATGAAAATAATCCGGATAATCGAGGTTCAACTGGACATCTAATTTACAATGATCAAATTTGTATTAAAGTTTTTTGCCGTTACTCTTTTAATGTTGTTAAACTTGAAGTATGTATTTAAACCTTTCTTTCAGTGGCACGTTATTTGGAATGATCATCTGTAGTCTGTCATGGTGCAGAGGAGAATGGGTAGGTCTTACACTAATGGCCAGCCTTGAGCCTATATTGAAGATATTTATATTCAATGAGGTAACGGCTACCTCTCAGGATTCGTCACTCACCAAAAGCTATCTACCGTTTGAGTCAGTCATAAGTATGAACCTTTTTTTAGCTAATAATAATAATTTTGATTTGTATTATAATAGCACCTGTACGTGTACATGGATTCACTGGCACCAATAGCTATTGCGATAATAAGTGTTTACATGTAATAGTACTGACTGCCTCGCCAAGCTCATTCTTCAAGCGTAAGTGAGATGCGTTGTCATTGTATGGTGCTATTTCATAGTTTGTGAAAATTGGTAAACATCAAAATGTGCTGTGCGGTGTAGTTCGTATTTTTTCCGGCAGGATCGCCACTATCGTTCTACCGTGCACGCATATCGCACACTGAGATCTATAGGATCATAACTGCAAATAACATGATCTTGAGTAATTTGAGTTTGATTGTTAAATAATTAACTACAATTTAATTAATTGCAGTAGACTGGTGAAAGATACGGCGATCTAGCACAATAAATAATATTGTACCAAAGATGAAATATTTTTTAGGCAAAAAGGCCTCATGTAAGATAATACCTCTATATAGCTCTAAATTAAAATTTTAAATACAAAATAACCATGGACACAATTGTGTAGGAGGCCACTGCTTCTAAGTAGCAGTTAATGCCATATAGCATTAAAAAATAGATATTTTTCTATCGAACTGCGTTAATAAGTTATTTTTGGGTTATTTTGCAGTTATGACCCTATAGATCTCAGTGTGCGATAATATATGTTATTCAAGTTCCAACTATCATGTGAAAATTCAGAAGCCGCTGAACTTTTTTGATCCATGCATGTAATCTTGCAACTTACATTTGCATTTTCTTGGTATGGCCGCGATAATACGTACTGTCAGCAGTAAATCCATGCATGTATAAAGGGGTATAATATTATGGAGACTATCAAAACTGGGTTTTTCTATTAAACTGAATTTTATTGAACTGAACAATTTTTCATATGTAGATCTTGGAAATCATTGTTAAAATAAAATTTCATAGTCAAGTTATAATTGATATCAAAGGAGCCCGCTTCTTAAACAAGATTGTAAAAGAAAAAACATTCAATGTTTCAACAGTTTTGTCGGCATTTCAGGGTGTACATATCTGGTTTTGTGCATAGACTAATATTAAATATAATAAACTTATATAAATAAATTTTGTAGCCAAGAATTGTCTACACTGTAGAACGTGTACTCTATTCGTCCTTTTAATCTTTCAGAAAATTCAGTTCAGAATATTATATTCTTTTGACAATAATGTTCGTAAAACTATTTTTTTTAGATGAAATTGACTCCATCGTGGTTCTGGTAAGGTGCGGAGAGTCTTGGGGATCCGGTGTTTCATTAGGAAATGGATATTTTATATCTTGCTCGCATGTTGTCAAATATGTAAGAATATTTTACTTCTATTCCAGTTGTGACTATATTTTCATAATATTTTAGATAGTATCCTTTAATATGTAAATCGTGATTGTCTGTATGTTTTTTTTTTTAGAATAATTATTAATAACCATGTCCTTGCTTTTTCATACAAGGTGGTTGTTAAAAATTTTGAACAAAATTACAAAACACCCAAGCTTTGAGAAAAACACATAAGTATTGTGTCGTCACCGGGAATCGAACCCAGAACTCTCGGGTGGAATTCCAGCGCCTTACGCACTCATCATCTATAGACCATTAGTAGGGGTGCCAAAAAAAAAATTATTGACTGAAACGTCCACAAGATTATATACAACATATAATAACTACTTATATCGTTTTGCTAATCCTTTCACGTGATTTTCGTGTCAGTGGGTCTATTCTCTACTCAAGGCGGTTATCAGCGGCTATTGACGGTAGTTTATCATATTTATGTATTGAGGAAGTTAATTGTTACAATAAGTTAACCGTCCTAACTGTCAAAAAGTGCTATGTTTTAACATCCCTCTCTTGGCTGTGTTAACTTTCAGTGCGAATTAAGACCAGGGGTAGTCAACCTTTTTATACCTACCGCCCACTTTTGTATCTCTGTTGGTAGTAAAATTTTCTAGCCGCCCTACGGTTCCACAGTAATGGTGATTTATAAAGTTGGAAAGTAATTTTACTTTATAATATGTATAAAGCAGAGTTATAGCAAGTTACAATACTTAATAATAATTACTTACCAAATACTTTATGTCAGACTTTCGCTAAGTTTGGCAGAATAAATCTTTATAAAACAACTTACTGTAGTGTTTTTAAAACCCTTACCGCCCACCATGAAAGCTGGAATGCCCACTAGTGGGCGGTAGGGCCAGGTTGACTGCCCCTGGTTTAGACGGTTAACTTATTATAACAATTATAATATCTCAATACATAAATATGATAAACTACCGTTGATAGCTGCCGATATCCGCTTTGTGTATAGAATAGACCCAAATATCTAGTTATTGATACTTTTTTTACTCTCATTGACTGTTCAGATTTGTAGTAATTAAATTTGTTTGGTTTATTATTTGGCAATACAAGACAAACTGTTCTAAGAAATGATGAATGATTTTTGCCGCATTCGACATTGAAACTAGAAAATTGTGTAACTCCAAAAATTTTACTTTACAGGAGAGATAAAAACATTATGGTTTCGTATAGAAATATATGGTTTTGGAGTTAAATCATCCATGATTTAACAATGTTACAATTTTTTGGAATTACATCATTTGCAAGACGGGTAGATTTTAACAATGACTACTAGATGGCATTCAAAATCAATTTTCGATTTAAACAGAGTTACACATTTTTCTAGTTTCAACGACGATATGCCCCATTTGGATTGCATCTAGTTGTCTTGTTTATTGCAATATACAAAGAATGTATTATTTAGAACTTTACAAATTATTTGAAGATACATATTATCACTTAGGTTAATAAATCTTAAATTTGTAGAACCCTGTGAAATTAACATCAACTTTGCCAAAATTAACATCAAAAAGACTCATTTTATAAATTGTTATTTCACGTTGCGAAAGAATATTTCCATGTTACATAGATGTAGGTATCTAATGTTGTGTTATGTTTTCTAACTAATATTTACAGCACAAGAAATACGGGATTTCACTGTTCAGCTGCGGCAAGACTGCAAAAGCGATAGTTCTGTTTCGAACGCATGATGACAAAGCGTACGATTTGGCTTTACTTTATTCAAACCAAACTGCCTTCAAATCGTCAAAACCTGTGATTTTCGCCGAAGCACCTCCTTTCAAAGGTATTCGGTATTTATTGTAGAATAGCATGTCTCCCTTTAGATCAGTGAATCGCCAGTTTGAATCCTGCTGACTGGGCTATATCCAAAGATTTTTGATTGTGACTAAAAAGATCCATATGAAATTTTGTATTAATATTATAAAATAACAAATGTTTTTATTATGGTTAAATTGATAACCATAGGGAACTTAATAATCTGTACATTGACACATTGACATATGGTTTTAATTTGCTATTTTTCCTGATCCAAATAATAATGGTTATAGTCAAATTTTTATAGCATGACACTAACTTACCGAAACGAATGTTGTATCTCTCGTTCATGATGAGACCATCTATAAATAATAAAATATTATACATGATTTCAAATAATGTAGTATCGTATTTTTAAACGTCCATAAATGTTATGTCGAACAATCCGCGGAGGGAAAGTGACAATGGTATCCGTTGTCACAAAGTAACAAACCATGTTGTGATTGCTATTAACTGAATAATAAAATTCCTTTTTCCTTAATAATTGTAATGACATAAAGCATTTTCTAATTGTTTACTATTTTTTTTTTCGACCATGTTCGATCGTAACATGAGTACAGGTTAGTATTAATAGATTTTGTTGTGAGAAATGAATGTCAGCCACTTGCTCAACCTGTTAGGTCCATACTCCGACTCATACACAAATTGAAAAACAATATATGAACTTGCAAGACCCAGGATTCGAATCTGGGACCCACGACGCTATAGGCCGATGCTTAAGCGACGTGGCCATCATGTTTGCATTAAACTATAATATAGTCCTAAATTTGCTTAAACGTTTTTTGCGATTATCTCAAAATGGTTGAATCTGGAAGTTACCAATTTTATTCAAATTAGCCTTAGTGACCCGCTTGTTCAGCTTCACTTTCATAATATATCTAAGCTCTATCTTTAGAAGACAAAATTTTCTTCAGTATTCAATGTTGAATAACGAACGGTAAACATCAGCCCGTGGAGCAATTATGTGACACTTTTCGTAATGTAATCTTTCCGTTTTCAGGTGAAACCATAGTTGCAGCAGGGTTCCCATACTTCAGTGAAAAAAATGTACACAACCTTAGACCTACAATAACAAAGGGGCAAATAAATCGAGCCGTACCCCAAATGATTCAGACGTCTTGCTGCGTCCAATCGGGATGCAGCGGTGGAGCCATCTTAAGATTGTATCGAGAACCGAACAGCCCCCATATTAACTGTCACTTGCTGGGTATAATCGTGTGCAATACTAAAAATGACGAGGACAATACTGCATTTCCATATATAAATATGGCTGTTCCTGTTAAGGTTTTTCAGAAAACTGTTGAAGATTACATGAGAAAACCCTGTGAGTTACTTATTTTCATTATTTTTTTTAATGTATCAAGTGAAACTGGGGAGGGGGAAATAAAGTTGGTACTAATGTCACTAAAAACTGTTTTGTTTTTCGGGGAGCATTGAACTGTGTTATCAGTTTTAGAAGTGCATGCTATGAAAGAATTTCAGATGCACTGTGTTATGCTGTTGTAGTATTGTTTTTAAATAAGTACATATTTTTGTAAAACATCAGAGACATACCGTATATGTAATAATTTATTGTATTTCATAAAACGTGAGTACATACGAATATTTAAAACATTTTCTTCGTCTTGCTTAAATGTCATGTTGTGAAAGTCTTAAATTAATAATTTGTAATGTTCACTATATGTAAAAAATAAATGAAACTTGAATTTATTATTTTTCAGCCACTTCCATTCTGAAGACCCTGGATGAAGATCAGCAGTATGTACAACTACTTTGGAATTTGCAGCAGTCGTCTGACAGCAAATTATGAATTATGAAATTATGAAAAATGTAATACAGTTTACAAAACTGACATTAAGTATAAAGATATCGCATAACTGATAATGTTCGGTAATTTTAGCAGGAAATAAGAGAGAGTGGGGTACATAAACTTAAATTAATGTCAAATTCAAATACATAGGTACCTAGAGTCCGTATTCTTTATGCTGGCGTGCAGTTTTCCCTCCACTTCAGCATCTTAAAACTACATTCCCTCTCGTTCCCTCACATTGAAAACTTTCACTGACAATGCTTTCCGTCCGCGAGCGATGTGACGTGAACGCCAGCTTAAAGAATACGGACTCTACCACGTAATAGCAGTGGTTGATATTTGAATTGAGATTTTTATTGTTCATCTTTCAAGTTTTTCTAAATTATAAATGATTACATAAAGTACAAGGAGTCCTCATTATCGAGTATTCATTATCCGAGTCCCCGCAGGAATTTGCAGGAATATGCAAAAAAAAAACTATAAAAACACTTAAAAAACACAAGCGCAATAGCTCAGTCGTCAACTGTCACTTTCAATCTTTCAATTCCACACTCCTACACTATTTCTATCTTTGCTCACATGTCTTTTTCTTTTCTAAACGTGTCCCAATTAAACACATTTATTAAATAATTTTGATCCCCGTTTTAAACGGATTTGCTTTTAATAGGTATTTTTTCCGTCCTAATTACCCTCGGATAACGAGGACTCCCTATACACAGATTTTTAGGTAGGTACGAGAGGAGTTCCATAAGTTCGCGGAATGGGACAGAAAGAAAAGAATATATTTTATATTTTTATTATTGAATATAATCTCCTCGGACATGAATGCACTTCTTAAATCTATCGATTAATTTTTCTAAACCTTCATAAATATAATTTTCCGATGTGTCTTCAAAATGCTCGTTTACGGCTACCTGTGGGGACTCATCATCATCAAAATGTTTTCCACATAAGTCTTTCTTCAAATTTGTAAACAGGTAATAACCATTAGGTGCTAGATCAGGACTGTAGGGTGGATGAGGCAATTCGTGGAAGTCGCATTTTTTCATAGCAACCATTGCAATTTGAGCCTTATGAACAGGTGCGTTGTCATGAAGTAAGAACAAGCCTTTTGTTTTTTTACCGCTCTTTTTTACTTTAATAGATTCTTTTAAGCGACTTAGAATAATAGCGTAGTACTGTCCCGTGATGTTGGTGCCTTTTTGTTTATTATAGGATTCCTTGTGAATCCCAAAACACTGTTGCCATCACCTTTCCAGCCGAAGGTACGACCTTAATCTTTTTGGGGGCTGAACCACCCTTTTTATGCCACTACATGGACTCCTTTTTAAACTCAGGGTCATAATGATGAACCTACGTTTCATCACCCGTAACAATTTTGTTGATAAGTTCTTCTTGATTGACACTAGACAGCTTTAAAAACTGCTTAGAACATTCGACACGGTAACTAATGGAACTCCCCTCGTACAGTAAAATTTTACTAATTCAGCATTTTAGATGTCCGGCTCATTCAGTAATCCAGCCACAACTCGTGATAATATTTTTATATAACATTCCTCTTTACATTTTCAATTTTTTTCATGCATTCCAGTATGGCAGTACAGGCACCATAAACTTTATATTGATTGATTTACGTTTTGTGCAAACTGTCGCCTTTCAATGTATTCATTTGGTATATATGTTGACAGTATTAATTTTTATTTATTTATAGGAACTCGGAAAGCAAATGAAGCAATGACTGTGTAGTACTTACTGAGAAGAGTAGAAAACATACATGAATGTATCAAGTTATAAAATACCAAAAAAATAATTGTTCTCACAGCGTTGAGGTTATTGTAACATTTAAGCAAAGTCATTTGTTCAAGCAATTCGATCCTTACCTCAAACACACATTTAAAAAACAAGGTGGATTTGGTCCAACTGCATTATTAGAACCCTCATTCTACAGATTTTGAAGCCCTTTTTGAACATAATCATTTTTTTACATTAATATTGTTATTTACTCTTTACATTTCTTCGTTATATTGTTGGTGTTAGTTAGAAATAAGGGGTTTATGGTTTTTATGTGGTTTGGAAAAAATGTTGATGTATTATGTACAGAACTTAAGAATAATTTTAAAATCGCAGAACTTGATGGAAGTTATTTTACTTTCATCTGTACATTTATTTTCAAAACAATATTTCTAATATTTTTTGTGATGCATAACAACTAAGTAATTTAACACTATACGGTCCGCGAATTTTTGCGACGTACCTACACCAATATCCGGTATTTTTAAATGAAAATCAACAAATTTCGATCACGAAGTTAAAAATGCTATAACTTTTGAACCTATTGATATATTTCAATAAAATTTTCAGAAAATACTTAAAATATATCAATGCATCAAATTGTGTCATTTATTTACCACTTGTCAACCTCTGGCCCGCGTTCCATAAAGGTAAAGTATATAATTTGTAAATTTTCGTAAATTGTTTATTATATGTTATTAGATTAGTTCAATTTGTTAAATATACTGTAAAGGAAACAGCCTATTGATATAAAGCAATCACAATATATTATTTTTAATTAAAAAATGTAATAAAATATTCAAATACAAAATGTTTTACACCGCTATAGAATACGTATCAATTCATTTTTAGCGCTACTACTCATATCTCTGATTATCAAATATAATAAAATAACAAAGACTTCACACAAACTGTGAGTGTTTAAAAATAAATGCACATTCATTCCCGAACGAATACTTATTTAGTGATTTATTGGTTTTACGAGTTTTATGGCTGAGGCCTAGCGAAAGAGGCAGTGCAGTGGCGTGCATATTTTCGCGTAAATTTAATTAAATAAAATGCACGCATATACATTCCCACCGCTTATTACAATTTGGTATTTTTGTAGGAATCAAGACAATCCAATAACAGTGCAGAGGCGTGCGTAAAAAAATCATAAAACAAAATCTAAGAGCAATAAATTGTAAAACAAACATCCATATTCCACAAAAATATTTGAATCAACACTCAATCTTATGGATACCTTTAGATAACTGGCTAGGCATGAAATAATTATTGGCACATAATAATATAGTGTACGAGTAGATTTAAAACAAATTAAACACTAAAACTGAAATTATTTGAAATAGTTTATAAAACTATGAATGTAAATGAACTAACAACTAATACACTTTTTTAAATGATACGAAAAAAAGCAATTACCAATATGTAGATGTAGAGGTACTTTACACTCTTTGGACATGTAAATAGGTTCTTTTCGAAGTTTATGTGAGGAACACACTTTACACTTTCTTCTTAAACGTTTATTAGTTGCGGAAATCCCCGGAAATATTTGATGTTGTTTTACACTGCCAGAGAGTCTTTGTAATGAAGTAGGTGAACTGGTTTTATGGGTTGAATCTGTATCAGAAGATGTAGAAGGTGCATGCGTTTCCGCAACATCAATTGATTCAGATGTCTGTATATCCTCGATCCAAACTTTATGTTCAACAAAAAATCGTGAAATTTCATTTTTCATTATAAGTGAAATGTAAATAACGCAATATTTGAAAAACCGCTTACGTGGAATAAGTGGATTTGTCGGCCAATAAGAATGAGTCGCTTTTCTGACAATGCCCATTATTATCACCAAACCGAACCACTTTTTCAACTCCGACATGGTTATGTCCACACATTTTTTAGATTTAGCTTTAGGACTTAAATTATCAGTGTCAAATGTTACTCTTGATAATCCTTCAAATGGCTTGTTCTCTCTCGGCGGATCATCATCGTTCCATCATTGTCGGCCTCAGTTTCTGAATCCTCAGAATCACTCGCAAAATATGTTGTACGTGGGCGTGTTCTCAAAGGAGCAAATGAGTCTGTTTCAATATCACTAAAATCTCCGATATCTTCACAGTCACTGGGAATATCTGACATACAATCCGCATAGTTTTCCTCTAAAAACGATTGGTCCTCCATTTTAAAAAGTTTTTTTGGAGATAAAACTAATAAAAAATATATATCCTAGCTAAAATATACTTAGATTAATTATTTTTTCAATGAAATTAGTGCAACAAATATAAATAATAATAGCTATTATTTATGCAGTTACACAAGCAATAACCTCCCGAAAAAAGCGAACGAAAATAACGCGATACAAGTTCACATTTATAACTGTTCTCATTTTCAAGTTAAAATTTCTATCATGGATGATGAAGCATGGTGGACGTTTCATGGGTAGTAAACCATTAAAGACAAAATATCAAATAGCACGCAATTTCATAGCTAAAAATCGCGTTCATTTTTTTTAAAAAAGAATGCAGGTTCATAAATGGTTGACTGCCACTGAAAAGGGTCGACAATTAAATTTCGAAGTTGAAGTGACGACACTGGAATATAATGCTTCAAATACACTCTATGACGATTGGTCATATATATGTCGAAAAACCCGTTTCTTATGTTGGCGTCCTGTGTCATAAGGTGTCACAGAGTGTAAATACGATGTCATAGCTGTCATACAATATGTATGTATAAATGT
The DNA here is from genome assembly GCF_057557595.1 of Rhyacophila brunnea. Taxonomy (NCBI): domain Eukaryota; kingdom Metazoa; phylum Arthropoda; class Insecta; order Trichoptera; family Rhyacophilidae; genus Rhyacophila; species Rhyacophila brunnea. Next base: position 5,989,916 of record NW_028232816.1, on the reverse strand, counting down.
TGGAATGGCATAGATTTGATCATAGACACTAAAACGCTCTTAGCATATATGTGCCCGATCGTCATATAGTCTATTTGAACCTTAACATTGAGTGTTTATTACCTTTTTTTGTTTATGTCTCGTGATTCACCCGCCTAGAAACGGGCTTGTAACTAATTAAAAAAATGGTATAGGTACAAAAAAATACTGAATGGTATTACGTCCGCCATCTCTGTAAAAACACCGAAATATTTTTTTTTCCATCGTGATTTTACTTCTTGCACATGTCATTCAACCATCTGTCGATAGATCTTGCAACCAAATATTAAATTTAATATTTATTTTTCACAGTAAAGATATGCGTAAGTTAAAACGCCACGTCGGCGTCACCGGACCGTAACGTTCGGCTCGCTAAGGACGCCAATGTGGCGTTCCCGGACCGTAAAGTGTTAATTGCAGACTGGTATGTATTATAGATTTATGTGTTTTTTATTTACCTAGTTAAAAAAACCCTGCATGCATTGTGTCTATTGAAGGTGAAATTGTATAAATAATTATTAAAATATACATATCCATTACTGTTTTGGTTACATATCGTCGGTATAGTGGCAGAAGACGATAAGTCAAAAATTGGCTGATTTGAGTTATGAATGCAGAATGATAAAGTTTAACACGCTCTATCGTCTGAAAAAACAAGCTCCGCCAAAATCCATGTAGTTGTGACATAATTTAAAGAATTCAATACGTATTAAGTCACTTTCTTTCATACTTCATAGTGGCAAATAACAATAAGATGACTTAACGTTATTTGGCTTCAAGCTTCTAGTCACTTGTCCGTTATTTATATTGACTTATTGTCTATGCCACACACAGCTTGCAACCATTTGACAGTTGGTTCTGAATGTTGACGTTTCGCGCGTATTTATATATCTCATATTTTCTACAATAGTGCTTGTAATCTATTGTATAATCGTTTTTATCGACGTGTATAATTTAAGATTGGAAAATATTATGTTTCTGTATGGGCAACAGAATAAAATAAGGGAGCATGTAAAAGGTAAGCAACTTAATTCAACATAACCTCAAAATGAAGTTTGCTCTACAATTATTGATTATTTGTGTACTGATATCACGTTTCTATGGCGTATTTTTATGTAATCGAAAAGACATCCTTACTAACGCATATGTTTTATTTATATTTTAGATGATGCGCACCAAAGTGATGTTGTGGATGGAGACAATATTAATAATGTCTGGGACTCACAATTGTACTCGGTCAAAACCAAATGCCGCCTATTTGACGCTTGCATGCTGACGGTGCTGCTTTACGGTAGCGAATCATGGCACCTTACGAAGGCTCAGAGCAACCGTATACTGAGCTTCGAAAACAGATGTTTGCGACGAATACTGGGTGTGCGGTTGTATGACTTGAGGATCGAGGAGATAAGAGAATGCACCAAACAGCTTCTCATCACGCTGAGAGTGAAGAGGCGACGTTGGACCTGGCTTGCCTGTTCTTCAAGCCGACCGGATTCCGGTGACCTGGAAGGCCGCTAAATACAATCTACAGAGTGTATACGGCGGAGCTACGGGATGCTAGTTTGACCTGGAACGAAGCAAGAAGACTGGCGAGCGACAGGGATTCTTGGAGGCGCCGCGTGGTGTCCATATGCTCCAGTTAAGGGGCGCATATGGCTAAAGAAGAAGACTATGGTGGTTGTATGTCGCTGTTGTTCGTTATTTGGAAGAATTGATTTTATTAACCCCTGTTACCCAGGATTAAAAATTATATCATAGATTACAATCTCTAATTAGTACCAATTCATCAATTCGCAATAAGACGTCCACAGACAGACAATCAGTGACGGTAACAAATTATTAACTAACAACTCGGTACATACTACGTCAAAATGTTGTTTTATTCCTTTTCTGTAATCGAGACCTTGTGTGGTACACTGAATTCATTAAAAAAAATCATGTGGTCATTATGTGCAATTGATATTTCCGTATATGACAAAAAAGATTTGTTTGTCCATATATTAAAAGACTCAATATCAACGTTTCTAAAAGACAATTAGGTAAGTACACGTTACATAATGAATCATCGAGCTACCTCGGTTAATATGAACTTTAAGACGGAAAAATGAATCATCAAACAATCTTGAAAAATAGTAATATTTTAGTATTTACTTGGGCAGAACTTCTCAACTGGCGTGCCGCAAATTTTACGTACAATAATTTAAGGGCAAATATCGCAATAGTCTAACAAAGGTGCTTCTAAAATGAATTTTGTATAAAAACATTAATTGGACCGGTCCACCGCCATCTTTAGATTAATAAAGCCTGAGCATAACTTTTTGCACAATCAACGAGTGGTCCACTTTTCAGCTGTAAAAATCAGATCCCTGATTGCTTGACATATTGATTCGCTCTTTCTCGTTTCAAATTGAATTATAAAACATTCTCAAATCAAATATATTAATAAATTATAAATAATATAATATATTCCTGTTATTCATCGGCTGTCAAAGTCAGACTAGTCCTTCACACAAAAACCGGTGGTAATATCGATTTCCAAAAAATATGTAACATTTATTTATGCATTACATTTGTAGAAGGTGTGTTAATGCTAGTGTATTATTTATCATGTAACTTATCTATTCAAATCAAACCATTCATGTGTGAACACGACTGACGCGTCAGTATGAGCACTCTATAGAACAATGACAGTTCATACATAGACAACAACGGGAGGAGCGGAAAAAGTAGGACCAGTCGTTGTGAATGTATCGGCTTTCTACTCGAGGAAGAGCTTTGAGCGCAAAGGGGATTTTATTTTAAGGAATGCAGACAGTGCTGTTCCAAAAACCCAAAGGGTACGAATTGCTGACGGCAAACTGCGCAAGGACTCAAAATCATACCAATTTTATCAAAAATTGCCAAATTTCTTTCTTAAATCTCCATACCGTTTATCCACCTGTTAATCGATGTTTCTAATAAATAAATTAAATACTGTTCTCGAACCCTTCGAGGTTGGCTATGATGAAGCGGAAATGATCTCTTAATTATATTTTGAGTTTTCTTAATTAATTTTTTAGGGTAATTGTTAATTTTAATCGTTTTCATAAATTATTTTTGTGTAATCATCATCCCCATACCGTTTATCCGCCTCTAATCCAATGTTCTGATAAATAAATATATAAAAATGTATTTTTTTTTATTATTTTTACCTAGTACTTAGCTACACAAATTTATGTTTAATAATTTAATAAAGATGAAAAGTATCATAATTTGAAACAAGATTATTACTAATCTTACATACAAAAATATCAAATTACTTCTATACCTACCTAATATTATTACCAAATAGTATCCACCTACCTAATATTATTTCTGTTTAATTTTAATTTAATTTTAAATTGGCCAGTTTCTATTATTATTAGAGTCCAATGTATTACTACTCAACTACAACATTTTATGTTTGACTATTCTATTAACTCAAAAATCGTTGTGGCAAAAAACGTTAATTCACCTTTTTGTAAATAAACTCAAAAAACTAATTATTATTACTATAAAAAAGACTTGACAATACTCAAATTTAATTCATAATTGATTACCGAATATCATAAAGTAGCAAGTTTAGGTAAAAATGTTTAAACTATTTAAATAGAGAGGTTTCAATTTCTTGAATTTAGAAAAAGACGATTATCTCAAAACAAGGTTTTTTGACTTAACGCCTTTTGCCACTATACCGACGATATGAATGTCAAATGAATGTAACATTGTGATGAAACTATAAGAAAATATACTTCTAAAATAAAATTATATTCTGTTTTTTTTTTTAAATATTTATCCTTATCATGTAAGTACATAGGTATCTATGTATTATTTTAATTGATTTCAAGTTTCTGGTATTTTTCCATTTGAAAAGTTTTTTCTGATCCAGCCTTTGGACATGTTCATTTCGATATTTTAATATGTTTGTTTAGTCAATAAACAGCAAGTATTGTAATGTAAAAAACACTACAAATTTCTATTTTCGATTGCTTAAGGTAATCAGCGCTCGAAATAGAAAAGTTTATGAACCGGAGCGCTCGATAATTTTCCGAAAATATTAATGTATGCGAGTTTTTTTGTGAAATACCTTATGTACCTACCTACTTATCTTACCCACAAATGCAATAAAAGTCTTTAAACATCTGATATGTACTTCTACTGAAGATTTTGGCAGGCAACTTTATTCAGTGCCGCATGCGAAAAAACTATTTTTTACGAAGTATGCTTCAAAAATAGTATTATTTTTCTTTCCTTTATCTGCCATATATATATAAGCAGTGCATGGTTTGTCTAACCCCGCAGGACGTCACCTTTTTGTACAATCATGTGTAAAATGTGTATTATTTACGATCGTTTAATTAATTCAATTATTAGTAATATCAAACAATATCCACAGACTTTGAAAATGTCAGAAGGCGAATCCTGGAAATTATACGGAATGATACAAAATATTGTATTTCTATCGCCTAATAACTTTGTAATAAAACAACACAAAACCTTATCAAACTTTATTAAAAATGTAAATTATTGTTATGTAATGATTTTTCCTGAACCGGAGCACCATTTTTTATTTTTCTGGATGGAGCAGAAATCTCAAGGGTATCATGATAGCGGAACTGCACTTCAGTACGTTCTGGTCTATTTCGAGCACTGTTGTTAGTGCTGTGAAAAGTGGCAAAATTGAAAATGTTGCCGTTCAAAACAAAATAATTTGAAATACCGAAGGGCAACTATAATAATATAATGTAAAGCAGTGGTACACAACCTATTTGAAAGAAGGGCCAATTGAGGCGTCTAATTACAAAAAGCGACAAGTCCACAATTCAATATTTTCGGGAAACAACGTTTTTATGTTTCAAGCTTCAATTATTTGTTTTAACGTGAGATTATTTTTTCCGTTGTATTCTATGTCGAAATTAGAGCCAAATGGCAATTTGTTTCAGCCGATAAACTCTTAAATGTAATAAATATAGGCAAAATAAAATTGGACGTATCGCTATTTGTACCTCACTTTTTAATTTACTCCTCATAAGGCACATATTTCCGTGCCACTGTCATGAGTTTACCAGGTGCTACAGCATGGGAGACGCCCTTTTCAATATTGAACGTTCCCTTATTGGTTGACTTAAACACGCGCGAAATCAACCAAGCTTTAAATATTATGAAACACGGACTTGGTGTTCTTTCGCGTATTGGAATTTATAGATCAATACATATTGTGTAAAATTATACAAAGAATACGTGAGTATTTTTTCTCGATTTTGACCAAATGTGGACTTATCGCTTTTTGGAATTAGCGCCTCATTTTCTAATTTTTCATAGGGTGCAGTGGGTAAAAAGGTGTTGAACTACTGAACTAACTGAACAAAACACGATAGAACTTAGTATATTATAGGAAATTAGAATTCTGTTATATCTATTCAATTCATGTAGGTACTTGTTATTTCGGGCCGCAATAAATGCCATTTTGGGCTGCATACGGACCACGGCCGCAATTTATGCATCACTGGAAGTATAATAATTTTGGGTGGAATGAAACCACTTTGCCAAAAAAAAATATAGGTACCTACTATCTGTGTATTTGTGGTCCAATGCATGGCCATCATGGTATCCAACCTCTGGATCATGGAAACAACCAAAAGAATATTTTTATAATTAATTATTGCATTGTAATTGATTTTAAAATATTTTGAATATCTAAAAGTTCTTTAATAATATTATGAAGGTTTTAATTTAAATACTTTTTTCATATGGTATCCCGCTGTTAAATTATGACATCACTAAACATTACTTCGTACTTCCGTACCACCTGACGTTTTATTTATGCGCTTATCTTATCGGAAACGTCAATTAAATTATCTCTGTTTTTATGAGTGGACTTTTACTGTCGAAGGTGGCCGCCAGTATCCAAAGAATGATTCCCGAAGTAGTGTTTGTTCTCGGCGGCCCCGGAGCTGGAAAAGGCACCCAATGCCAGAATATCGTGAAGGAGTTCGGTTTCGTGCATCTGTCGGCCGGTGACTTGCTGCGGGAGGAACGCCAGCGGCCGGGTTCCGAATTCGGCGAGATGATCGAGGAAAAAATCGTCAACGGCCAGATCGTCCCCGTCGAGGTGACGTGCGCGCTCATCGAGCAGGCCATGAACAAATCCGGCAAAGGTAAATTCTTGATCGACGGTTTCCCGCGCAACGAAGACAATCTCGCGGGGTGGACCAAAGCGATGTCGGAGAAGGTCAAACTCCTCTTCGTTTTGTTTTTCGATTGCTCTCAGGAGGATTGCGTGAAACGGTGCTTGGGGAGGGGCGCGTCCGGAAGCGGAAGGTCGGACGATAATTTGGAGAGTCTGAAGAAAAGATTCAACACTTACGTCAATGACACCATGCCCATTATCAAACATTACGAAGCCATCAATTTAGTTAAGAAGATCGACGCTTCCGCCGGTCCCGATGACGTCTTCTCGAGTGTCAAAGATGCCTTCGAAGCCGCCGGGGTAGCGAAGGCTGACGAATAAAACAATTAGGTTTCCAATTAACAAAATTTTGGTTGTATTTAAATTAAGTTATTTGTGATTATCGACTACTAAAATCTACCAAATTTTTTCCATGTCATGTGACTGGTAATTGTGTTATTTTACCTACACAGTTTTTGAAATGATTGAGGCGTGTTTAATTCATGAATAATTTTATTATGTTTGTAATATTATTTCTTCAATATTAGGTAAATGTACAATAATTATTGGATGATTCAACGATTCCTAACCTTTGTTTATATCTAATCTTACCATCTGAAATAATTTATAAAGGAACTAAGTAAGTAGGTACATGCTTTGTGCAATGTAATCTGTCTCTTTGAATATCTCATGGGCGCAGTGCAATGGAATAATGAAATTAAAGTATTTTTGATATTCAGTGCATTGATTCAAATCGTGATAAGTATCTATTTATTGACAGCAAAGTATTAACTCTTCAATGATCCCAACCACTGGAGTTGGGCAGCTCCTTGCTTTCCACCCGAGAGTTCTGGGTTCAATCCCGGTGAGGACACAATATTTATGTTTTTTTCTCAAAGCTGGGATGTTGTTATACTAACAACAACCACCTTGTATGAAAAAGCAAGGACATGGTTATTAATAATTCTAAAAAAAACAAAACCACTGGAGTTGCACTGAAGTTAAAGTGAAAGAACCAAGGATAAATATTTTTTCTTAATTTGTTGTCATATTTATTTGAGTTGGCAATTCATAGTTATGATAATAATATGGTAATGTTTAGTCTATATAACAATGGCATGGAATTGTTGATTTCTATATATTTCAAACTCACATTTTCTCTAGTTTTATTTATTTTGTGAAAAATTATTGTATGTCAGAAGTGAAGGCTCGGGTGTCACATTTTAGTAAGAAATTGTTTTGCCAAATAGGTAAGTACTTGATAGTTAAATTTACTTATTTATAGTATTTTTTTCATGTTTTCTATACATATTTTTGTCAGTAACAGAATATTTTACAATTCCATAATTTATATTTTTTTGTTCTTACGTACCTACTACCTATTTATCTAAACTAGAATTTTTACTTCTAAAGACCTTTGGACACCCCACTTTATACAATGACTAATTATCTTCACCATTTTTCATTGTAATAATATGTAGATAAAAAGAGGTTAAGAATGACTACATTCATAACTGATTTTCGTAAAAAAAAATGGACACCTGACCTTTCACTGATGTACAGTTAAGGTCATCCATAAATTTAATGATGTCACATTATTTTCCGTATTTTTTTGAACCTTCACACTTTGACATTACACCTTTTACTCTATTTCAAAATGATGTCATATCATCAAAGATGGTATATTATTTCAGTACCTAATGTTGTGATTATATTATTGAGATGCATGTCGCATATGTACTACCATGCTGTCACGGTGACAAATTTAATCAATGGTTTCGTCATTTTGCGGAATATTTTGAACAAACACGATCTCTGTAAATTCGATGATGGAGTAACCGAGTAACGAGTCTCTGTAAATTCAATAATATTTTGAACAGAACCCAACCTGCAGACATAGATAATGGACAACAATACATAGTGCCAACCGCTAAAAACAAAAAACACGCGATTTTGACATGATTCAAAAACGTGTAGGCACGTAAAAAATCTTAAAAATTGTTCATTGAGTCATGCAGGTGTTGATGCAGTGCGATACACGTGAGGTGACCTCATTGTTGTTCTGATGATTTCGACAGATTTTGCTAACTGAAAATGTTCGTTTAAAGGTTCAAAATGTGCCACGGGAAGGGAGCATCAGTCTGATAACATTTTAAAGACCAAGAAAAATGACATTACACACTTTCCCCCCGTAGAGGCAGCTTACTGTGATGTCACGTGATAATACGCGATGTGCATCTATAATCACAACTTAAATGTAATGATCTCGTTGAGTATTAAAAAAATGTATTGTATCGCTATTATCGGAAATAATCACAATATAATATCATACACCTTTCCCTCTCAGGGTGTGACATCATGGATGACCGCTTATTAAGTAGGTAATTGATTACTTTATTGAAATAATGCTAATCATATTGCGCAGCTTTTGTGTATGATTTCTGTTTGGCATAGCTGATGTACAAAGAAATATTACCAAACCAGTGTGGAAACAATTTGCATGACTAGAATATTACTTACACTGATGCGTGCCTGTATTATTATTCGTATGTATGTTTGTGTTTTGATGACACGTTCATTTTCTAGTTTCCTCATAAAATAGATGTTCACCTTGACGACACCTATTAGGCTTAGTGAATTTAAATTTGTTAAACACTACTCAGTCACACATATGATGTATAGAATTGAATGTGTTATACCCGCTAACTAACAATAATTATATTTACTTTGTACCAAAGGTAAACAATTAAATACTAATAAGGTACATGATTACCTGCCATCCTATTTTGAAATAATTTTGTGTATGACCTTTAAAAAATTATTACATTCTATAAGTAGCAATTTCCATCACATTTACATGATTGTTACCTATAAAAAATAATATTGATTCTTTGCTTAGGATTTTTTTTATATAATCAGGTATTTTTATGTGTTTACAAATGAATAAATATCCATATACTGAGCTACACTTTTTATAATGTGAAGGCAGTCTCATTGGAAGTAGCCAGCGGATTGTGGTCCGTGAATCGATACTGTCTATCGGTAGCGACCGCAGACTACGCTTCGCTCATGCAACTCGTGGAGTTCATTTAAAAAGTACAGTCGAACTTGGTTATTACGATCACGGAAATAGCAAGATATCGGATGTAATGAGGAAACATTCGTTGACATTTTAGTTTATGATTTTCTCCATACATTTATTCACTTTTATAAGGAGCTATTTCTCGGGTATACCGAGCAAAACTGTTAATGTGTCGATCGTTTAAAAACAACATTTTCGACCCGAAGCAATAAAATCTGATTGGGCAGTTAACTAGACCGATGCCGCCGGGATCGGACTACTTTTATGACACTAGTTAGGTGTCTAAGTACCTAATTGGTGTTTTCGCCGATAACATTGAAAAAGTATCCACGCATATGGTTGAAATTGGATGTAAAAAATCCAAGCTTTGTTAAGTCAGTAGGTACCTACCAGCGCCGGCGGCTCAGCACTTCATTACAATAAACAACTTCTTTTGTAGTTTATGAATGCCATGCTTGTTTGGGGATTTTTTATGTTCTATGCCTAAATATAATGTGGCGCGAAAAATGTTATACAACAATGCAACGAGCAAATTCAGTCGGTCCCATCTTCCTCGTAATAACCTAGTTCGACTGCATATCAAATGAGATGTAGCCTAAATATATGACAGTGAAGCAAAAAGGACACGTAGTCTCCTTATTTTTATACAAACCCTGGAGAGTTGAAATGATTGCGGTATATATAATAAAATAGCGCAGTGATTTTGATTGGAAAACTGCAGGAGGTATCCATCGGGATGAAGAAGGGTTTTTTAACACCTTTCGGTAGAGCTCAGTGTATTGGGATGTGCCTATAGGTATTGTTTAGTATTTTAATTTTTTTTATAGAGAAAATGTATATTTTTTTTATATACAGGTAAGTAGTAACATGTCATCTTTGGGATAGATCTTATTTTTATAAAGTTAAGTTATTTAAGTTAACAAGTTATTTTACATTAAACTTTTATTGTGATTGTAAAATATTGTGCGTATTTTTTCAGTTTTGTGTCATTCCCGGGAAGTTTGTTTGGATTAATAATTATTTATAATTGAAATCAGTACAAAGCTCCAAAATTTATTAAAATATAAAATGTGTATTCATCACTGGAAAGTAAAAAATACACATCTATTAAAATAGATAAGCGTTAAAAAATGATATATGAGATGGTATGTGATAGTATGTATCCCAAAAAAATTATAAATGTATGCTATCAGCAGTAAAAACAGTGCTACATAGTGATAACACTGATAAAGAGTCAACACTATTACTTTAAGATTGTGATTTAGTAAATGCATATAACTAGGAGCTGTTATTAATAGAAAATCACGGTATTTAGTCGTTTTACTGTACCACATAGATATTTATGATAATTCGTCGTTGAAACTAGAAAATTGTGTAACTCCAAAAATACTACTTTACAGGAGAGATAAAAAAAATTATGGTTTCGTATACAATTATATGGTTATGGAGTTAAATCATCCATGATTTTTTTTTGGAATTACATCTATTGCAAGACAGGTTGATATTAACAATGGCCACTAGATGGCAATCAAAGTCAATGTTCGATTAAAACAGAGTTATACATTTTTCTAGTTTCAACGACTATAATATGTAAATTAGGAGGTGACTGTGTTTGATATCATGCGTTCGTGAAATTACGTGATAATTATCATTCGCTATCTTCCCACGCTCCCATATTTTTCGCAAGTATTCCTGGCGGTGAAATTGGAGTGACTCAACACCATTCAAACTGAAACCTGTATACAAAATGTGGTTTCTCGACATTTATAGCTCATTATTTGTAGTAGCACTGCTATTGTTAATACATTTAAATAGGCACTTGTAGATTTTATCAAAGATCTTATCATTCTTTGAAGATCTGTAATAAACAGCGAAATAATAGATAATATGTGCCATACCTCTAGAAGGGTTTTCTGGCAATTAAGATGGTTGATTTTCCACTAAACATTTTTTTAATGATTATAACTGAAGTCTTCGATACAGGTACACTCACTCGGGCCCTATTATTATTTTACAGGTCTTTAAATATGATGATAATAGTATGTTATACCGATTCCATAGGGCATTTCAATTTATAATTGTTATTAAAGATATAATATGCTTTAAAGTGTTTCATGTTAAATTGCAATATTTTATAGGATTATACAGATTTAATAAATGGATACATCTACAATTGATTAGTTTGATTTATACTTTTCTTCACCCAATATTTCAGGCATTACACATTACACTGTGATATGATATAGAACAGTGATGGCGAACGGATGGATACTTCAAATTCTGTGTATGTGTATCGTATTAAAGTTAAAAAAATATATTTACGATTTTATTTAATATTAACCATCTAGAAGTTCAGAAAATGTTATCTAAGTTAAAAAAAAAACAGGTTTTTTTGTAGATAATGTTCTTTGAATAGTTAATTTTTTTTATGAAGCATGTTTACGTGCCAACGCGTTTTTCCACTTTTTACTATACTGATACGTGTCTGCCTGATTACCTCGCATAAAATTAAATCAAACGATAGTATTTAATCTTATTAATGTTATGTAGTAATAAATAAATAGACAGATTAATATATGTAAAAAAAATATTTTTAGAATATTTATTACATCATTTTCATCCTAGAGCCGGAGTGCAAAGTTATTAAGCATATACTCTACCATTTTCACTCCTAGGCGGAGGAATATGGGCTTTGTTACGCTAGTGGATGTTAACTTAAGAGACTTACGAGGTATGGTTTTTAGCGATTTGTACAATCTTTGAGATCATGGTTTGGATCAAACATGTTGAAAATACAACATTTCATTTTTACCAGTTACAGCATCACGGCTCAGACGAGCACTCAACCGACTGTGCTAAATCTATTAATAAGTTAAATAACATTTTCACTTCTAAGCCGAGCGTATGAATCTTCACAGAGTGGAAGCTGTATTATACAGAATTTTACAAGCCATTCGCTCACCCATTGGGTTCTTGTGCTGAATCAAATGCACATGCTTTTTTTTAACCAAGCTGCTGTACCAACACGTCTACTGTGGGTATAACAAGATTATAGTTGTAGTTGATTCTACAATTTTTGAGTTAAATAATGATTATAACGAGCAAATTAAGTCAGTTCCATTTTCCTCGTAATAACCAAGTTCGACTGTAATGTTTTATGTTGCATATAAATCCGCTCCCTAGTAATCACAATTTTGATCGGTTAATGTTCGTTGACTTTAAGTCTCATCATTTTCAGAGCAAAATTTGTTACGTTATAAAATACGCACGCATATATTCATACAGTGTATTTGATTTTCATTGTTATATTGTTGCTTGGAATAAAGCCAACACGAAATTGGGGAATTCCTGCTATTTGAGCCAATTACTTTTATTAACTCAAATTAGTCTATAATCATTGTTATATCCGTACAACTGTGACGCAAAGAATGAACATGTAGGTAGGTACTCATGTCACATTATGTTATGTTGTGCCTAACCCATGAAATGCTTAATTTAATACCAGAATAAAATGAAATGAAATAGATCAGGGGTTCACAGTGTGTCCCGCGAGATTTATGTTATCGCCGAGCGACATGTCCAGCCCATTTCATTTAATCTGCTCAGTGACCTCTATCAAATCGCGTACTCTTGTCTGCTTCCTTATCCATTGGTTTCTTTTGCGATCATTACACGTCATCATTATGCCTAATATGCACCTTTCCCTGCCACGTTGCACTACTTGTAATTTTTGTATTTCTCTTACATTAAGCGTCCATGTTTCATAATATGCAATAATGAATATTCTAATGTATTTAACAAAAGATTAGAGTTATTGAGATGTAAAAACCGAATAAAATATTGAGTTTACTCCGTGAGGTAACTGTGATAGTATGTATGGCCTTAACAGTGTGAATGGAGATTTGTATGAGTTTTAACAATAAAAATAAATAAAAGAAATCACAAGAATTATTATGTTCGTGATATTATTTTTGATGACTAAGAAAAAAATCAATTTCTATTATGACTTAACATGAAATATTTATACCAGAGGGTTGGAGCGGACCCTTTTTTGAGTCGCTCCACTCTGAGACCTAATACATGCTCCATCTCCGCTCCAGGGTCTGCTTCGCTCCGGGCAAAAAGTTTTAATATGTATTATACGTATACCGATGTTAAAAAATTTAAAAAATAAGTAGTTTTAAAATAATCGTCATTTTCATTATTAATCATATTAAACAATATTACCGACAGCAAATCGTCGCTCATTATTTGTCTTTTCTGTTAAAAAAGTGAGGTTTTTTTATTACTCGGCGGTGTTTCAAATAATCCTAGTGTTGCAAAGTGTCAAAATACCTATACTATTTTCATTAGATATATGACGAAAATTTAATAATAAAAAAAAACATCCGAAGCAGTGGAGCACTACAAATTTTCGGTGCTCCGGTTCCGCTCCTACTTCGAGTAAAACCCCATTGCTTCACTGCTCCATGCTCCTGCTCCGAGTTCCGCTCCAACGCTCTGAATTATACTCACCATTTTCCTTTCCTATTTATTAATTCATGCAATATTTTTGGAACCTGTATATTCGGATATTTATATACAGTACTCTCTCAGTAATCCGATACCCCAAAAACCAGACAAGTGTCTAATTAGTGAAAGCAGCGGTTATAGTGCATGCATACAAAAAACCAATTCGACAAACTTTTCACATTGTGGGTAATGTGAGACTATTTCTAAAATAAAACTCAGATTTTATGAACAGAAATAATTATAATAGATATTAATCACAAAAGTATAATAAAATATTGGTTTAATCGAAGCAGCTCAAGAGATCATCGACCAGTTCAGATAATTTGTATCGGGATTCATAATATTTATAGGAGTAGCAAACCCAATCGGTGCTGGGCATATTGTCATAAATATTTCTCAAAATTTCTTTGAAAACCGGTTGGATAGTGTACACAAAGTCTTTGACGCATATCATCAGATTATCTTGGCTCGAAGTGTTTTCCAAATTGCATTGCTTAGCGTCATCTACGAACTTCTTAATATTGTTGTAGAGGTCGGGGTACTCAATGTTGATCATGAACGGTTCCTCATCATTGACATTATTGGTTGAATTGCGTTTCTTTGAACACTTGCTCACACTTTCGGTTAGGGTTTTCAAGACATTGTATATTTTGTGTTCGTCATTCAGAATACAAGAATATGCGTCTATTCCAAATATAGAATGGCTTTCAAAAGACTCGCCAGATTGAGGGTTACTGCAATGTATTAAAGAGATGTTGATAAAGTGAACGCTTACAGTGGCCGAGCGGCTTACTCATCGGTTTATAATCTGTTCTTGGTAGTATTGACTTGTGTGTCCCTGATAACTATCTTAGAAATCGGGAGCATCAGTTGCTTGTTCTCCTAAGGAGCAGAACTAACCTGCCATTGGTGATACCAATTGGGAGGGCAATAACTCTGTTCAACCAAATTGCTTTCGATGTTGACATATTCCACCTCCGTGAGGATGAGTATAGGTGGACGTTGTTTTATAAATTCATAAAATAGGGTCGGGTCTGCTTAGCTCATTCAGTGTACTTCCTTGTATCTAATTTATGTTTTTCTGTATTTTTTACACTTTTCTACTGTTAAGTAACTTACTACTATTTTTTTTTTATATAATATTGGTTTAATAATATTTCTTTTTTTCTAAATGTCATGTGAACGTCTTAAATTAATAATTTGTAATGTTCACTATATGTAAAAATAAATAAAAAATTGAATTTGAATAATATCGCGGATCCCAAGTTCGAATCCTGGGTCTGGAAAATTCATATATTGTTTTTCAATCTGTGTTTGAGAGTCAGATTGTGGAACTAATATGTTGAGCAAGTGATGGTTAACATCCATTTCTCGTAAAAACATCTGTTAATACAAACCACCACTCCGTGGAGGCCCATATGATCTTAGGATCGGAGGGATTAGCCAAAAAAAAGGTGAAGTTACTAGAAGCAAATCTGATGAAATCGAAGAGTTTTGGGCGTTTTAATTATTTTTCTGCATGATTGATTCATATTTCGGAAGGAGATAACTTCAACTACTCTACTTGGCTGCAATTTTATAGCGCTGTATGCAGTGTTACGGATGTAAGGGGGGTCAGGGGCATATATTTATACCCGATTCCGTAGTTCCATAGATCACCAGAAAGGCATCTGCAGCCAAGATCTAGATGACAATTTTATTTTAAAACAAGCCTAGTTCTAAAAGAATCTCAGAGTAGAACCATAAGTTGAACACAAAGCCAGCAATATGAATTATTACATTAATTTTTTTTTTCTGTCCATGTTCTAATAAGATCATATGGGCCTCCACAGAGTGGAAGTTTGTATTGACAGATTTTCTGTTTTTATGAGAAATGGATGTCAGCCACTTGCTCAACCTATTAGGTCCATACTCTGACTCATACACAAATTGAAAAACAATATGTGTACTTGCCAGACCCAGGATTCGAACCTGAGACCCACGACACTATAGACCGACGCTTAAGCCGCGCTGCACTTCGTGTGTGTTACATTAATATTCATAATTAATTAATGGACCCCCTCAAATGCCTGAATAATCTATGTATGACCGATGTGACTCAACAGTAACTCAAAACGGTTGTATTGTAACATAGGTAAACCGTTTGGATTGAATTATCTCTAATTGGGCATTGATCTTACCTATTGTTCAAATGAAGCAAGTAGTCGTCCAGACAGTCGGTTAAATATCGGAAAACGAGCACTGTGTCTGTTGGTTTAATATCATCAATTTGGAAAAGCATGTTCGTCAGCTCGTCCGAAGTATCCCAGTAAATAATATTGTCCGTGATTATTCTGCCATCTGAAACCTTCATAAATTACATAATTTGTTAATATTATTTTTCTTTTATCCAATAAAAGAATATAATTATATAATCACTTTCGGAAGAATAATTATACAAGTATTTCTCAATATACGACCCCTCAACTTACAGTACACACTGATGAAAGTGCTCAAAAAGCTCTTTCAATTAGATTTGTTTGTAAACTTTTGTCACTACACAAATTCATGTGTATAATCATTTGATCGAGTCCGAATTGCGTATTTCCGGTGAGGTCACAATACCTATATTTATGTGATTTTGTCAGTCTGGATGTTATACAATACTGTTTCACTACGCTAACGTCATTGGCCTGTTGTAATGTTAAAAAGAATATACTTACATGTACGTATTCATTTTTTATAAATAAAATCAAATTAAATGAGTATCAACATCAACAAAAGTACAGTATCAAAACAGTATTAACAAAACGCGCTCTTCTGATAAATCATTAAATATTTTATCCCAAATATCGCCACATTTGTTTGCCATTTCAGGCAGAATACTAAAAACAGTCTTATCCATAAAAATATTTCAAATGTATTTGTAAAAATGTTTGTAAGCAGCTTTGTTGTGATATTTTTAAATTTTTTATACAATGTTGATTTGTTTATGTAGAAATGTATTTTGGTCTGAACTACGGCATTATAGTAAAATAGGGTTTCTAAGATTCTTTGGTTTAAGTATCCAAATATAAATACGACAGTTATGGTTAGACATGAAGAAGTCATTTATGAAATGAAGAACACGAATATGAGTGCATCAGTTGAACACAGAAGGAGCCTGGACAGCCACCAATGTATAATATAATATCGAAAATATGTGCACATACTTATACTCTGTGAAACAAATTCGAACACTACATTAGAACGTTGATTATCCGGACTGTTTGGGGATGAAGATAGTCCAATTTTTTTTAATGTTTCACTTTTCTCATTATATATGTTTTTAAGTCATACATGTTTTTGATAATATTATAATATGAAACTGATCATATATAAATCCGTATAATCGAGGTTTTGTAGTTTCATAGAAATTAAAACATAAACTGATTTCACAGCACATAATAAGACAATTCTGTTAAACAATTGAAACA
Organism: Rhyacophila brunnea; assembly: GCF_057557595.1. Taxonomy (NCBI): domain Eukaryota; kingdom Metazoa; phylum Arthropoda; class Insecta; order Trichoptera; family Rhyacophilidae; genus Rhyacophila; species Rhyacophila brunnea. The sequence continues at coordinate 5,972,662 of NW_028232816.1, read as the reverse complement.
ATTTTGACACTGGACGCATCTGATTAATTGATCAATATTAATACTTTGGACGCGGAAGACGCGCACGGCGCGTAATGGCCAGGCGGCCGATCGATGTAATTAACGTGCATTTTAAAGGGGGCAATTAAAATCTCATTATCTCTTCAGCAGCGAAAGCGTTAATTTAAGAAACGGGGTTTTAATTAATATTAAATAAACAGAAATTATATTACTATTGAAAAGGCAGCAAGCACAAAAATTGGTAACATAACGTTTCCCATCATGGTGTACAATAACTTTCTGGTTTATGAAAACATTCTATTTATGTGTTAATTTAAAAAAAAAAAAACTTTAATTTACTGAATAGGTAATCGTTTTACTTTGTACTGCCTCGGAAAATGTTTCAAATCAGATAATAATTATCTTTGTAGAGCAGTTGTCACATTATTCGTGAAATATTAAGCTCAAATTTCAATCTATGTAATGGTAAAGTTTAATAGGTACTGTGTAGCCTTACCAAATACTACCAATTTTATTCTATATGTTAACTACTTATCATTTTGATTTATAGCATCACGAGTATCTTAAAAGACTTATTATGAGAAAGAGTTTTTACATTTTTTCAATCTAATGGGATCTTCCCCCATTGAATAAATAAAACGTATTATAACACAATAATCTAAATGTATGAAAAATAAGAAAATCCTGCAGTGGCGATGGGTGGAGGTAGCGTGGATCCACCATAGATAGTACAGACTAAATTTTGTTAGTTATTCATATTTGTTTACATTGAACTAAGACTACAATTTACAGATGGTGTTAGTTAGTTTTTAAAATTCAAGTAAACCCTGGGTTATAACCAAGCCATAATAGGCATATGTCTGTAAAATATTTAAAATTATGCCATTAAATCATACATCATTTTGGATATTTAATAGATAGAATAATATTGTTTACTTGAGGCAGGGTTTAATGAATTATAAAAAACTAACCAACATGTGTAATATGTTTTCTTGGTTCAACGAAAACAAATAAGTATGAATGAAAAAGTGCAATATATAAACATATTAGGTATATTCTATTAAAATGTCAGTGGTAGCAATCGGCGATTGCCTGCTGTTCTGAAAGGCCTATTAGTCTGAAGTGGTGTCAGATGATATTGTGAAGGCCAGACTCCAGAATAAACTACACATATGACCCCAAATTTATATTGGCAGTGACGACTTGCAAATCGTAAAACTGACAAATTAGCGAAATGTCAAACTGTCTGAGGTGAATGAAAATCCATCCCGAAGGGAAAACTATGGCGCGGTGTGCATATTTCACAATTATATTAATATCCAACACCGCCAAGCCGTCAGCAAGACCTAGCGAGACAGACGGGCGACCGCCAGCTGGCTCTGCTAGTAACATCATTAATATATTATATAGGTACCTAAATAATGTTTGTAGTGACATCAATTGACGAAAGTAATAAATGAAAGCTCGAGCGGTAATGCAGTTTACTGTTTTTTCATTTGTTTTAAAAAAACAAAGAGTCATTTTTTCACTTTATACCTAGCATTTTCATTTGTTTTGAAACAAATGAGTCACTTTTTCACTTGTTCCTTTTGATTAGACATGAATAATTAAAAATAGTTCTGTGTTTTTATAATTTGTGAATATTCTTCCACTCAATAAAAGTTTTAATTAGTAGTACATACCTAACTGAAGACTATTACATTTATATCATATTAGAACATATTGATAAAAATATTATATATACATAATGATTTAGTACCAAGTCTCTCAATAACTGATCCCATGGAAATTGTATGGATGTAAATGAAAGGAAATAGATGATTTGTTATACAGCACTTCATCTTACAGCCAACTTCCCAGGAACATACCTCAGCCATAAAGTGAAGTATTCATGTACCTACTAACCAAAATGTCATACAGATTAAAACCATGTCTTTTTCTTCCTGTGCTGCATCTCTTATAAGTAGGGAATCCAATCCCGAGCCAAAATTTTGATCACGGGATTTCGGCATTACAATTTGACAATCCGGGATCCTGGGATTGGCTTTTTTTCGATAGTTAATTTTTTATTTATACAAATATTGATAAAATATACAAGCATTGATAAAATCGGTCAAAAATGTCTAGTATTAGCATTTATACTATTAAAGACATTTAATGTTAATATTGTGTACCTTCAATCTTGGAAATGCATGGATTTAATGGAGTAAATAATGTTGTAATATAGATATTAATGTAAAAGTAAAACATTTTTTTTTTTTATTTATTTTAATTGAGATAACATTCATAAAATTCGGCGTAGAAACAACTGCCTGCCTGCACGTCCGTGGCACTGGCAGTTAGACGCCGTTCGCGTGCCAGATCATCAGTGGCGTCTAGCTGGTTAAATGAACGAATTTATTAATTTTCTGATGTTCTTACGATTGTGTATGACAACAAAAAATGGTTATTTATTATCCGTGAGTAACCGGCGATTCCCAGTGTGACATGTGCAGGTACATACACTTCACTAACATAATTTTATACACATACTAATTATTGATTGTGAATCCGAAAGGCTTCGGTATTATGTTTACCAATCCCGGGATTCATAGGTATCGGAAATTGTCCAGGATCCCGGGATTGGATTCCCTAGTTATAAGTACTCATATAACATTTTTATTGAATTGTAGGTAAGAAGTGAATTGAATTAAAATTAATTCATCAACATTTTTTATTTAATAGGTACAATGAAAGTATGTATCTCTTTATTCAAAATATTAAAAATACCTCCGAAACATACTTATTAGACAAATACCCGGAAAAAAGTTGAATCAAGTGGGATTCTAACCCACATCATTGAGGGCGGACCTCGTAGTCCAGTGCATAAGGCAAGGTCACAATATATTTGTGATTTTCTCAAAACCTGGATGTTTGTGATTGTTTTTCTTCTTTTACTAATTACGCTATTGTTTCACTACACCATTGTAATTGGGCCCCATGGCCTGTTATACTACCCCCATAAGGAAAAAGGTAGCTTTATGACAAAAATCACAAATTGAGTTAGTATACAGTACCAACGGCTCACCAAGTCCGATGAGCATGCGCTCGATATATTCAAGAGGAAGGTGCTACATAGGATATATGGACCTATACTAGACGACAGTAGTGAAGGATGGAGGTAGGCTGTTAAGATTCGCCATAAATAGTGCACATTAAACTTTGTTAGTCATACACGTTTTTGTTGAACTAATACTACAATTATTTACAGATCGTATTGGTTAGTTTTGAAAAATCAATTAAAGCCTGCCTAAACCTAAAATACAAACCGTAATAGTTTTGGTATACTTTGGGCGATATGACAAAATTGTGCACACTTCTATTTTCTACTTCTATTCATATTTATTGGTTTTCATTGGATTAAGAATACATATTACACATATTGTTGGTTCATTTTTTTAAATTCATTAAGCCCTGCCTAAACTAAACTATCATAGATAAAAAAATACTATTCTATCTATAAAATACCCAAAGTTATGTATGACTAATTGCATAATTTTAGATATTTTCTAGATAGACGAGTATTTTTGACTATTGTTTATTAAGGCTTGTTTTCTCAGGGTTTAATTGAATTTTAAAAACTAACCAACACCGTAAATTGTAGTCTTATTTCAATGAAAACAAATACGTGTGACTGACAAAGTTTAATATGCACTATTTATGGCGGATCTTAACAGCCTACCTTCACCCTTTGCCACTGCCGTCTAGTATAGGTCCATATATCCTATGTAGCACTTTCCTCTCGAATATACCTCGCGTACTCCGTCTAGCGCATGCTCATCGGGCTTGGTGAGCCGTTGGTACCCACTCATTATTGGTCAGATTAACGTCTTGTACAACTGAATTTTAGGAATCGGGATACAAGACTTTGGGTAATTTTGTAGACCAAGAGACATTTGTAAAATAGCTGGCACAGTTCATGTTTCAGACATTATTTAAATATTCTGAATAGTAATGGTTTGGTGTATTTCACTGCTTATCTATTGTACCATAAAAAATTGATGGTCAGACCTTTCACCAGCAGCTATAAGCTATATTTTTTATTTATATGCTTTAGTTTCAGTACAAGTCAAACATGTTTCCCATTTTAAATGGTCAACGCACACAGTAAGGTCATTCATAAAACAATAACATCCATTCGTAACAAATACAAGTTTCAAGGTTTACCTTGGAAATAAATGAATAAATAATAATTTATGGAATTATTTGTTGGAGTGAATTTAATATAGTTGTCTTCTTATGTGAAGTTTCATACAAATAAGATTAAATAATAAAAAAAAAGATGCCTTTGCATCTCTGTGTTGTATGGACTGATAAAAACTATAATATAACAACTCTGCCCTGCAAAGTAAAAAGACTGTTTTTGGTTGTAGTGAAATTGTTGCAGGGGAACCCGAGTTTTAAACTACCTTGTCTCTTATATTATATAAAATTACTGGACTGTTTTGACATAATAAAAGAGAAAAGGTAGTTTAAGACTTGGGTTCTCTTACAATTTCACTAAAACCAAAAACACTGACTTTTTACTTGGCAGGGCAGTACTATGATCATCATCACCATCAGCCTGGATTAATCCATTGTTAGATGAAGGCCTCGACAAGTTGATTTCATTCCTCTGTGTCAGCGTGCCCCAAAGCCTGGAAGGATGGTACCGTTGTTACTTTGCACAAAAAGGGTAAACCACAAGACTGTAATAATTACAGAGGAATCACTCTCCTCAGCGTTCCCGGGAAGGCGTTGGCACAGATTCTCTTGTACAGGATTAGAAGTCCCATGCTAGAGGTTTTGCGTGCGCAGCAGAGTGGATTTGTCCCGGGGAAGTCCTGCTCGGAGCATATTTCAACTCTCCGATGCCTCCTGCAACAGTACCAAGAGATGAATATACCTGTCGCCTGCTGCTTCGTGGACTATGAAAAGGTATTTGACAGTCCTCATCGTGAATCTCTGTGGCAAATTCTGCTAGGCTATGGTGTCCCACTGAAACTGGTCGCCGTGATAAGTGCTCTCTACACCAATACAGAGTGTCGCGTGAGAGCAGCCGTAACATCCTCTGACCTCTTTGAAATCATGTCAGGAGTCAAGCAAGGATGTGTAGTTGCGCCCTTTCTTTTTATCATCATGATGGATTTCATAATGTGTAAGACGGTTTGCCCCGACAGTGGGATACGCCTACATCATGATGACACAACCGATCTATGCAAAGAAAGACTGTGCGACTTGGAGTATGCAGATGACGCAGTCGTGTTTGACTCGACGATCAAACGGTTAGAGGTAACCGTGAATAGGCTCGCCGCGAACTCGAAACGTGTGGGTTTTTATCTGAATGCGGCTAAGACCAAATCCATGTGCAGTGTTGCATGCATCGACGCCAACACTCCTCTGCGGGTTTCCGGTCTGCCCATCGAGCTGGTGTCCAGGTTTAAATACTTGGGTGCCACGGTTGCCGATGATGGTGGTATTTCTAGTGAGCTTGGAATCCGCATGGGTGTGACGGGCTCTGCGTTCAACCAACTTGGAGTCGCATGGAGGTCAAGGCTGTATTCTGTGAGGACCAAATGTCGTTTGTTTAACGCGTGCGTGCTACCTGTACTCCTTTATGGCTGTGAGACATGGCATCTTACTAAGCTTCAAGAGTCTCGGCTTTTGAGCTTTGAGAATCGATGTCTCCGCCGAATCTTAGTGGTACATTAGTACGACCGCGTTACAAACACCCGAGCTTGTGAGCAGACACAACAGCCTTCGGTGATTGAAGTTATCACGAAGAGACGCTTTACGTGGCTGGGACACGTATTCCGGACGCCGTCAAAGAGTGCGGCACTTCGTACCCTTGTGGCACAGCCTCAAGGGTTCCGTCGCCGTGGCCGGCCCTCCCTCACCCTGTAGTGGTGCGACCTACGTGCTGCAGGTCTGACATTGCGGGAGGCGCAAGAGTTGGTAATGGACCGAGGGAAGTGGCGCCAACTTGTGCTTGCCCTATGCCCCAATGTTGGGACGTGACAGTGTGGAAGAAAATAAGAAGTGTCAGCGTTGCCACATACAAATTACACAGCGGCCTATAAGCGTACCTTTTGTAAATTTTCTACCTCTTGGGTACCATATATAATGTATTGTGAAATAAACCAGCGCATTTATTCTATATACAAGACTGCTATTGGCAGCTATCGAAGGTAGTTTTTCATATGTTTGTATTGAAGTATTATAATTGCTACAATAAGTGCTAATACTTTGATACAAATATATGAAAAACTATCCTCGATATCTGCTGATAGCAGTCTTGTGTATATTATAATAGATGCGCTGATGTGGCTATAATTCATCATCTCAATACTACAACTAGATAACTTGATTTTCACTGTTTTTGAGATAGCCACGGTGGCCGCGCGGCTTAAGCGTTGGACTATAACGCCGTGGGTCCCAGGTTCGAATCCTGGGTCTGGCAAGTATACATATTGTTTTTCAATTTGTGGGTGTCAGGGTATGGACCCAATAGGTTGAGCAAGTGGCTGACATCCATTTCTCGTAAAAAAAACAAAATCTGTCAATACAAACCTCTACTCTGTGGAGGCCCATAAATGATCCTATGAGGATCGGACATGGTCGAAAGAAAATTGAATATGATTCTACATTTCCTTATCTACGAAATGATAAAACTAGAAAAGTCAGAAGTTAATGGTAACTGTATTAATTTTGTGTTTGAAAATATTATAAACTTTAAAACCATAGATGGATTAAATAAATAAAATAATATATCTACAATATTTTTTCATACGATTGAACATTATTTAATTGTTCCCAATTAAACAAGCAAAATTTTCCATTTTTATATTAAGTAACAATTATAGCCTAGATATTTATGTTAATTAAGTAAAGTTTAAATTTCATTTTCCCAACAATGACCATATCAGAGTTATCTAGTTGTAGTATTGAGGTGACTGGATTATTTGTTAGGTTAGGTTGGGTTTAGGTTTTCATTCTTGAATTTATGAATTTTGCCAAAATCGGCTATGAAAATGTTCCACGAACAACGCGTAATTTTTCATATATACGTAACAGTATGGTATACGGTCATCTCTTTCCAATAAGAAAGCTCATGGTGAACTGTGCTACAGTGAAATGTAATACGTACAATTTACATGTAACCTACCATTATACCTAGTAAATACTATTATTTGACTCTGGTGAAAATTCTAATGAAACAATCTTTGTTTCTTAAAAATAAAAACTATTTGATGTCACTGGGAGAATAACAATAAGATGTATGATGTCATTGGATATGCATGTGATGTCATTTTTTGAATGTGGGAAAAAAAGGTAGCATAACAAATTAGTTTACTATTGATGTCTTCTTTTATTTAGGTATCTTTTTACAATTTTTTGTTGGTCTATCAAAGGCCAATTTTACATTAAAAAAATTAACTCTATTCCAAGCATTTACTTAGAGTTTTGCCAAGTCCTGACAGTTCATTTCTAGATTCGAACAGTTCTAATAAATAACAACTCCAATCGAGGTTTTTTACACTGTTAACAGAATTGGTAAGTAACTCCTTCAGGTACGGCAGTTCTACGGAAGTGAAATCTTTTATGCAGTTGATTAACGTGTCTTGATCTGCCGCCTTCACTCCGACGCAGCCTTTGAAATCGGAAAAAGGCTTTTGGAAGTTGTCGAACACTTCCATGTCCAATTCGTTGGATCCGCTGGCGTTGTTTTTGCATTTGCTCATCCGCCACTCGACAGACTTTAGCAACGCGTACAGTGCGAATTCCTCGTTGGCGATGCACTTTCGAGTGTTCTTCGGAAACAGGGAGTAATTCGACAAGATGTTTGTCACTAACGATTCCAACGGTTGGTCACTGTCACAAAAAATAAACTTTCATAATCATAAGAATATTGGTTAAAATGATGGTGAAGATTTAAATAAAGGCTAAATTTATTGGAAAGTATGATATGACTGCGTAATTCAAGTGGATTAGTTAGATCCCACAGAATCATTGGCTTGAACTGAAAATACCAATAAATTCCCTGTAATAATTGATTGTTCAGTTAAATATTTTTTCAATTGATCACAAAGGTATCGACAACTCTGTATAATTACAAAACTAGACATTATATTCCTCTTATGTATTATGATTATGCTAAAGTCTAGTATCCTCTCCTGTCGTACAAAAATCCTGATTTACAAGACGTTTATACGATTAATACTGACCTACGGGATGGAGTCTTTTACTCTCACTGCGCATAAGCTCAATGTATTCGAAAGAAAGGTGGTGGCATAAAATATACTATAATATATACCCATACTGGAAAGAGCAGAAGTTCCCGGAAGAGGCTAAGACCCGCACTGGGTTATAAGGACCCTGATGATAATAAGTATGCTATTATTTTCTTTGTAAAAATTAATAGGCATAAAAGTTAATCATTATTTCCAATCAAATGCAAAACATACGGGCGGGTCTCCAAAGGGCGACAGAATTATAACAATTTTTACAAGGATCGCTAGTTAAACATTTGCTTGTCCTCGTACCATATATGGGCAAATCGATTGAAAAAACAACTTGTGAATATCACTTAGTCGCTGATATGAAATTTATGAATTTAAATTAATAATACTTATACCTACCGATAAATATATTTTTTTTTGTTAATTTTATACCACCACAGAAAATTTTCATAAAAGTTTGTTTTTCAGTATAACGGAGTTACCCAATCATCTTTATCGAATTCAATCTTCTCGGATATAAATGATTTGGACAATTCAGAAACATACTATTAAAACAAAATATTTGTTCTGAGCGGTTTTTGTACCCGCATCCGTCAGATTCTGACCCATGTGATTTACTAATTAAGCTACCTGCAACATACCTAATCACGATGAAATTAATTAATAGAGCTATTCGTAATTTCATTATATAGGTAATCATGTCATCTCAGATATTATGTTTTAGCAATGGATACGTCGTCTGGAGTTGGCTTGATTGTAATTTACTACCAATGAACATAGTATGTTGTTTATCATGACTTACATGTTATTTGCTGAGTTAATAATATCACTCAAGACTTTCCAGCTGAACGAGTTGACTGATGGCATATAATCTTCGACATTTTTATAAAAGTTATCGATACCATTTGAGAATCCATCCGGTGAATACAAATTTTTCATATTCAGTGATGCAGTTTCGACATTTGTGAACTAGAATAAATTAAATATAAATTTTTATAAACACGCACATCCATGTGAAGCGAAATGATGACCAAACAAACTGCATTAATAACATTTTTAGGAGTCAAACAAATGTGTGCAAGTCACTGTTCGCCCTGTGTGCAGAATTAGGTGTAGCTAATTAGTACAATACTAGCACCAAAACTGTTTCCACCGCTCCTTGTCATATCGGCTTGTCTGGCTCGGTCACCGACCATCTCGCAGAAATGGGGTATCATTAACACTGACACTTTGGAATCTAATATCGAGTGGGTATATTGTTTTCACATATATATTGTTCACTAAAGCCATGAATGGGGTAGCTAATTACAACAAGTGGGTAAACTATCACATGTTCTGTGGATTCCCCAGCGCCACATTCGCAGTTGGAAGTATCATCATATGTTTGAAGCCAATGACATGGCCATCATAGTGGCCAAGGCATGATTGGGAAAAATCTATGCGCATCTCTCACGGACACGACAGAAGTCTAAAGCCATACCAAAATGGATAATGAAAATGAAATTCTAGATAATTCAACTGTGTATTTGTCCTTTAGACCCCTTGATTCAACTTTACTAATACAAAATAAGAAATTATTATCCATGAACTTGCGAGAATGTCAATAATATATTTTGAATGCAATTATCTCATCTGCAACAAAATTTTTTAGTGTTTGAATTAATGAGGGTTCTACTGTACCGTAAAAATGCATGCTGTGAATATTACTATGCTTGAAATTTTTCCCATTTTAAATGTGGTAATATGTTAATACTTTTGATTCAAACAGATGACTGAGATTTTTTACATACGCAAAGCGGGTTTTTATTGTGTGAAATTATTATTTGAACCAGATAGAGTATTCTTAATGTGACAGGTGTCGGTGACCAAATGTAACTTATTGCACGAAATGTACAATGTGCAACATTATAATCAGATAATCATTTATATTTCATTGGCAACAGTGACACTGCTTCATAATAGTATTATTGCTTCTTTCTCTATATATGAATTAATTGAGGTGCTGAAGAATGAACAAAAATACAAGTTAAATAGGCGATCATAAATTCTACATACTTAAAACATGTAAATATTGAAGTTTCATTCTCAACTGATCCATTATTGATATTTCTTAATGTTTTTAGTACCCATTCGAGGTATTATTAAAAATGCCATATTTTTGTTTTTCGCCCTTGAAATTGTCACTCTCGATGATTGTGTTCAGCTCTACCTTGATATAGATAATATATTAGATCGGGGCAAGCGTAACAAACTGGACTTCAATATTGATAAATTTAATGTAATCTTTTGTCGTTTACAGATCCTCACAGGTATTGTTTTTCCAATATTCAATACATGGCAGAGTTTTCTCACGAATATCATCTATCTGTAAGGGATCTTGGCATTATGTTTGACAGTCTGACATTTAACAGCCTATGATTACCATTTGTAAAAATGCGCTACTCTTTTACTTGGGGCTGTATGAATACTATCAGTGACTTTATTCAACTTTGTAGTCTAAAAGTCAGAAGATAAGTCAGGTGAAAATGCGATCTCTGTTATTCTTGGTAGTGTTGTGTCTCTGATAAATATCTTCTTAGAAATCGGCAATATTAGTTGTCTGTTCTCCCGAGGTACAGAAAACCAGCCAATTCCAATGCCAATTGGGCGGGCAATAACTGTGTTTAAGCAAATCGCTTCAGATATTGATATATTCCAGCTACATGAGGATGAGCTTAGGTGGACGTTGTTTTATAAAGTCTTAAAATTGGGACTGCTTAGCTCATTTGGCATACTTCCATTTACTTCATAATTTTTGTATTAATCTTTTTACTATTTCCTATATTTGTTTTTTAATACTTTAATACCTTTTCACTGCCAGCCAATTTTTACTAGGTGGACACTTGTAGGCCAGCTATTTTTAGAATAAAGTATATTCCCTAAAAAATATGAAATAGGAAAGGAATGATAAAAATTTGTGAAAACTTACCAAATCAAAATGTTTCTTGAGTTTATCATGAATATTTTCACACTAAAATGATAAATATTGTTTAGAAAATACAGTTTATTCAGAAGTTATGACGTTTACAAGAATGCACGAGTTAACTCGTCCATGGCCTGACGTGACATAAATGCCTTGACGAGTTAACTCGGCTCTGGCAGTGATCAGGTACCATTTTTTTAATTTTTTTAATGTTCACTATATGTAAATAAATAAATAAATTTGAATTACAGTTGCAATGAAAATAATAAGATTTTATGCACCATGTTCATAGGATATACTTCTATCTTGGAAATAAACGAATTTTTTCATACAAATGTATCAACATACAAGTTTCACGCATAAATAGGACATGTATGCAGCAATGGTGAAGGGTGGAGGTAAGCTGTTAAGATCTGACATAAATTGTGCACATAAAACTGTCATTCATATGTATTTGTTTTTATTGAGCCAAGACTACAATTTACAAGTGGTGTTAGTTAGTTTTTAAAAATCAATTAAACCCTGCTAACCAAACCAAAATAGTTTTGGTATGTTATGGGCGATCCGACAAAACAGTGTACTTTTTCAGTCATACTTATTTGTTTTTGATTAATTAAGAATACATATTAGGTGGTGTTGGTTAGTTTTTTTTTTAAATTCATTAAGCCCTCCCTAATCCAACCATTATCATTATCAATTAGCATTTTAAAAGCAAACCAACACCATCAGTAAATTGTAGTCTTAGTTCAATGAAAACAAATATGTATGACTGACAAAGTTTAGTGTGTACTATTTACGTTGGATATTAATAGCCTACCTTTACCCTTCACCACTGGTATAGGTAAATCATTCTACAGTGGCACACTAGGCGATTCGCGCATGTATCGAATTGCTTGCGACAATGCCTGTTTCAATGCTAGCAAACAATACCACTACAACTGCAAGCCGCATTTGCCGTACCCATGGTGCCACTGTAAAACGATTTACCTATATGCGGTAATATAAATTGCTCCTGACACATTTTTTTAAATTATGTGTCACTTGTATTTGTTTAATCCTGGCCACTGCGTCATTTAATGGGGAGAAAGTGGGAGGGCAAAGGCAACATCATTAATTACACCCGTATGTTCCCCAGACATGAAAATAAAAAACTACAATTTTTATTATGGTAATTTTTAATTTGTTAAAAATACAATTTTTATTTTTGATTGGGTAATTTTTAATTTATTATTTTTAATCTTAGGATTAAAGTTAAATACATGTCATCATATTCATAATAAGTCACTAACGATAGTACAATTTTTGGTACAAAATTCATCCCAATATAATAGGTAGGCAACAAACAGGTAATTCTTCGAATATCATCCGAGTACAAAAAACTGGCAGTCCTCATTTAATGGTTTACGGAAAATAAACATATATTTTTTAGCATTCCTTTGTTTACTTTTTGCTTGCTGCATTCTTATGAATTTATAAAAAGAACTTATACGAAGAAGTCCACTTGTGTAAAACGTTATGTAATGTAAAATGATTTTAAACACAGTCAGTAGGTAACAATTTTCACCATACTAACGAAAGTCCTTCACAACATTGCTTAGCTAAGTGTGCAGCATTTTGTACAGAATCCTAAAATGTTGGTATATATCGAGTAATTTCAAAAGAGTGGCTAACGGCGGTGGTTCAATACTAAAATCCACCACACCAAAGACATTTAACTATATTTAATGAAATATCAGACATTCAATATTAGTATTCAGTAAATGCTACAATTATTAGCCAAACATGCTGTTATAGAATTTCAGACTCGACTTCTAACCGGAGTTTTGAGTTTACATTACAAAATGCTTTTTTTTTCTGGAAATACGCACAGATATCTTGTACACTTACCTTCTTTATCACGAGGTATATTTTGTTTAAATAATTTTGCATCAATCTGTTAATTAAATAAAATCCAACGAAGCAATGAGATAATGGAAGCACTATCCCCTGAGAAGCTTTATGAAGGATACTTACGAGGACTGATAAAAAAATTCCGAGAATATGTATTTTTTAAACGATCCACACAATTAAGTTTTATGATATTTTAGCTCGGTATATACGATAAGGAGCTCCTTATAAAAGTGAATAAATGTATGGAGAAAATCATAAACTAAAATGTCAACAAATGTTTCCTCGTTACATCCGAGATCTCGCTATATCCGTGATCGTGATCGTAATAACCGAGCTCGACTGTATTATTATTTATAATATTGAAGCTAACATTAGAAATGTATACCCGATAAGAGAAAAACACAGCTTTTAATATTATGTGAATACAGTTACTTGCCAATTACAAGTTTGAATGCACCTTTATATTGGTAATATAGAATAAAGATGAATTGGCATTCAAGGAATAATATATATTTTTATTACATGTAAGTACTTACCAAAATGATATTTTTGTACCTAATAAAGAAAAAAATATTTTGAATAGGAAATCGAAAAAAAATGACGCCAATCCTGATATAATATAATGGGAACCAGAAAAAAATCCACTAAGTACTTAACTCATTGTATTTAAAAAAATCTTATTACTGTTTTCCACCTATCTTGCAAGTTTTTGATTCCCTTTTTACAAATATTGCCAGTTTTGAATTAAAATACCCAATTAAGTTTTCTTTTACATTGTCCAGATTATTAAATCGTTCATCTCTTAATGTGTGTTCCATAGACCTGAATAGATAATAATCCGAAGGAGCTATATTCTGGGAACATGGAGGGTGTGATAGAACCTTCTAGTCCGACTCCTGATATATTTCATTGGTAATTTTTGGAGTCTCACTGCAAAAAAATGCGTGCATCGTCGCGATGAGAAATTATCCCATTCCAGTTAATTCAACTGATTCTATTGATCCTTTCGAAAATTTTCTACACTGTGGGCCACAGAGATTATGAATTTCTGTGATTATTCCTTAAGCGATTTCAGCATGACATTCTCGAATTTTTAGGGTTGTCCTGATTTAGAGGCACCCTTTAAATTGCAAATGCTGTTGACTGTTGACACTTCCATCTATGCTTATTGCTTCGGTGGCCTTGCTGGTATTCAGGTCGTCTTGAAAAAAAACAGTACACAATATCTGATGTATCCTTTGTCAGTTTTGGCCTTTCGACATTTTACCAATTTTGATTTTTCATTAAAACACAAACAAATATGTTTACTCCACCGAGTATAGTGCAAACTGGACTTAAACAGTGCTTATAGATAATGGCTTTCTTTCTGATTCCCTTTCCTTACTACTATTAAATATTAACTTCCCAACTAAAAATAATACATACTTATATACTTATGTTCCTTAATTAAGTATAAAAAATAAAATGTAAGTAAGAGAAAATGTAAAAAAAACGAACAATCTATTAGAATATATACTGAGGTGCTGAAACACCACATTGTAATTGGATTTTATAAGAAAAAAAATCAGTTATATATAATTTGGAAAACAAATAATCATTTTCCCAATTAAAAGGCTAACTTAGGTAAGAATGGAAAAAAATAACATGTTTAAAATATTAGATTCACTTTTCCTATTTTATTCAATTGTCCGTTAAAAAAAAAACATTAATTCTCATAATAGATATGAAAACGTAAGGTGACCACTCATTTATATTATATATTCGAGTGTAGTGAGATTAAATATTATAAAAAATAACATATAGTATTGTTATGTCAACTGTTAACACAAAATTTAGCATCTACTTTAAGTGCATGCTTATTTTATATTCTTAATGTAATATTATGTAGCTAAATTTCGTGCTAACAGTCAACACTATTACTAGAATAGCATTAATGTTTAATCAGATTAATTAATTGGTAAACATGTATTCGAGTGTATTGAGACAAACAAAGCAACCGCTTTGTGGTTTGTCAAAACGACTAAACATGTTGAATTGACTGCAGATTAAATTATGTTTACAATATTTTTCATTTGTTATTTATAAAAAATTACGAGATGTCTTTTTTGGCTTTCTTAAAAACATTCAGATATTGATTTAATTTGACGATTACTACAAAAATTATTATTGTATTAATAGTAAGTAATAAATTATTAATTGTAATAGTTGTGTTAATTTACTATCCATATACTAATAGTACTTACTATTTAACCCTTTCTAAGCGTTACGAATCCCGACTTAGTACAACAGTGCGCGTTGTGATTTCAAGCATCAATAAATCGTAATAAATGTCAGTCAAACATACACAAATAGAGTAGTAAAAAATCGGAGTCAAGTTCAAAAATGATTATGACAGAACCTAATATTTTATGTGACTCTAAAAATAAACATTCGTCGCCTAAATCTGATAAGAAATCACGAACAAGACTTCTTCATTGAAAAAATGCCAGCTTACTCGAGCGGCGCCATGACACTTACGAAATGGTGCTGGACTAATGCGTCGATGACAGATTAACAAGTGTAAGAACAGTTCAGTATTCTTATAGTCTACCGGCTACCATTTCGACAAATATGCCATACACATAATGAATAATAATATGGTTTATGACTTTTATGAGCATTTTTGTTGAGTGTGTTGAAAAAATATCAGTCATAAATAACTCATTTTTATAGCATCCAGGACATCTCAAACTGTGTAACTTTTGTTTGAACTCGCATACACATTGCAGCACTGCAGGCCGAGTATAAATAAATCATCCTTGAGAACTACTGGCTATTTGAGAGTGATGTACTTACCACCAGTGCCTGGTTTGTACCTACCATTGACCCCGAATTGAATGGAATCGAATGACACATAGTTTATATAACAAAATGGTTTATTTTTCGAATACCTATTACAATTCGAAAAATATTAAATTTCAAACACTTTTTGCACTTCTAAATGCTTTATAGTCACCACAATTTTATTTTCAAGTTCATTTGTTTTTTTTTTATTATATTACTTCAATAAACTGGTACTAGAATAGGTAATCTCTTATTTTATTATAATGACGTGATAGTAAGTAACTCGAGTTATTTTCGACTATAAATATAAGAAGAATTCTACATAAAAAAAATAGTAGTCATGAATCAAACCCTTTTGAATAGTATTACGAAAAAAATAATTCTCAAGTGTCTGTCTCACACCAGCAGACGATGATTTGCCGCGCAGTGTATAAAAATTCAGTAGCGCGGGACCTGGTGTTTGCGTAATACGACAATTTCCGCATTTATGCGGGAACGGGCGTCTGAGTGTTCGTGTCTTTTCTTTATAAATGGCTGATAACTAGGGTAAATAAATAATTTTTGTCTGTTTCACCTAATACTATAACCAGAAAATAGTATTTAAAAATGTTAATCAATGATAAACAAAGAGACATATTAAATCGCGGACTTCTAGGTATATTTAAATGACACCTGGTTCAAATTATTTTCCGAAACTATAAACTCGCGGATAATATACTGGCAGATAGGCGAATGAATGCAATCTCCAAAAGCATTCCTTTTGTAAAAATATTTTGTAAATTCACTTTGATCAATGTAACTTTCGAATATTCTATTTAACAGTTTACGCACCAAATAGTTTTTCAATCACTAAAAAACAATATAACTTATTATATCGCAAACTCGTATCGTTACAAACACGTCAGTCAAATGTCTTCGGCGCACATGCACTAAGAAGCGATAAGACACTATATACGCGGCAAATTTGAATTGGCCCGATGACTGATATATTTTTATTCAAGACACGCTCCCGAAAAATATTTATTTAAATTAGATAGAACAAAAGTTTAGGCTATCCATTGACAGATGTCAAGAGAAGGATGATTTTTGAATAAATTAAATCAATATTCGAATTATTCGCGCCTGGCGGAAAGCAGTACTAGGCAAACGAAAATCGAAATGACTTTAGTCAGCTGACGCGCGGATGACTCGCGCGTATAGGCTGACTAAAGTCAGTTGCCGCGTTAGAAAGGTTAAAAATCTAATTTGATTTCAAGCCCATAAATATTGGTATATTTTATTAATTAATTGATTAATAAGGTGAAAAAATATATATTATTAGGTATACTAATAGCTAAATTTGGATAACAATAATTGAAGCCTTAAATTTAAAGCTTCAAATGTTAAAATATGATTTATCGATAATGTTATACATATTGTGTACTAACTATGATAATATAATAGTATATAGTTAATGGTTAATTATTATATGTAATTTATTATTTCTAAAGCACTCGAAAAGAGATAATAGAAGAATTAATAATAGTAGTTGAAACTAATGAAATAGTAATTCAATCAATGAAGGCAATGTGTAATAGAGGTGGTCAAACTATTTTTCAATGTAACTACATGTACGGCGAATGGCAGCTGTGTATTTTGCCACCCCACGTATAATTCAAGAAATCTGGTTTATCAATATTGAATTTTAATAAAAATTATACACATGCCACAGATGCGAATGGGAGATACACATAAAGATGTGTATTATTTTGACAATACCTACTTAAGGTCGCGTCTAGACTGGGGTGAATAACAGTGAAAAATTTGCAGTTAATAAACACTCAAAAAAAATACAAATGCACATCAAAACGTGTGGGAGCGACCAACAGCCCGTTCACATGGTGACGTAACGTCTTTTTTTCAGGATCGTGATTTATAGCGAATCGTGAAAAATGACGTATCTGTCTGAACGCGACATACGGTTTTGTCAACACATTACGAATGCAGATAAAAAGACGGATCCGTTGTTGAAAACATATAGAGATGTATGAACGAGTTCACACTATATTACGTATTAGGTACGAAACACTGTGTGAACATTATATTCGCTGTTGACGTATAGTGATTAATTACGATCCATCAAAGATGGACGTCCGTGTGAACGTACTGTAAGATATTTCTGCCCTTTGCAATGAGCACAATTTGTTATTAATCTCAAATGGAGATGTTCTTAATGACATACTTCAGTTCTTTAAGGCAAATACTCCACCTACGAGAGGCACCTAGCGGAAAAAAATGAAGCTTGCACATTTGAGACATTTTGAGAATACACATTTTAAACTGTTTTAATTGATAAATACATACCTATCTAAAAACAATAAAAAAACATATTTTGTTTTTTTAATTTAAAGATAAAATAAACTGATTACTTGAACTTAATTTGTTAACGGAACCCATCTAATTACATATTATTTTGTGGCCATGTGTATTATTTAAACGTAGTTCATTAACCCGGCGCCCGCTTCTGTCACGAAAGTAGTACGCGAAATTGCGCAAAACTACGGGGCTACAGCGCTTCTGTCGCCAATGTTGTACGCAAAAATGCGCCGGTCGATTATGTAGAATATACATGACGCATGATTTTGAAATCTCTACCATAATTTGCCTTATTTCATTACCAACGGTGACATATATATAATATTGTCAAATAAATTATGTTACAATACTAAAACTTCGATGTTTGACATGCCTTCGACAGGCCGTCAATCTACGCTCATTTAATTTTGGCTTGAAACATCGCGCCACTTTACTGCGTTTGCGCAGTATGCGTAATATCACTGTTGTGAGAGGACTGTGCAAGGAATCGCTCTTGTCGTTTTTCCATACAAAATATTACGTATTTTACGCGATCTATTGTATTGTGTGAATTTTATTATAAATATTTTGTCTGTGTTATTGTTTATGTGTTTTTAACTATTCCATTCATGTGTATTAAACTGTTATAAGGTGTTTTGACTATATTTTTTTGGACTATTTTACCTTTGTTATCGTGTGAGTGTTTGGTTGAAAACTTTTTTCAAACTTCAATATGGCTGGTTTAAGTGAGGAATTGGACTCCGATTACGAAATGTCTGAAGAAGAATTTGAACCATCTGACCTCAGTGATGTAGATATATCAGAAGAGCCAATTGAACACTTGAGAACATGGACATCCGGACCCCATGTCCCGATCGTGTATGAGTTTGATGATTTTCAATCCGGCATAGCAAACAGCGATTTGACTGAGACTTCGCCTGAGTGTCTTTTTTTTGAACATTTTTTAAACCGTGATATAATGTTGAAGGTAGTCCAACAAACAAACATTTTTTTTCACTATCAATATAATACTCAAGAACTTGGACCAAAATCACGTTCTCATAATTGGATCGATACAACTGTATCAGAATTATATGCATTTTTTGCGGTGTCAATGCTCATGACACGAAACAAACATTTGTCACTAGAAGAACACTGGAGTACGGATTGTTTTTTAAGTGCACCCATTTTCGGTCAGACAATGCCTAGAGACCGATATGAGTTATTGCTCCAAATGCTCCATTTTTCCGATCCAACAAGTGTTATCTCAGATAGACTAAATAAAATTAGGTTACTTTTAGAGCATACACGCAAAATTTTCAAAGACACGATGATTCCGCATCAAAATCTCTGTATCGATGAGAGCATTATTGTTTTTAAAGGGAGACTTATTTTTAAACAATTTATTCCATCGAAGCGTCATCGTTTCGGTATCAAAATGTTCGTGCTGTGTGACGTTATGACGGGTTATATTTTAGATTTTATTATTTATTGTGGTGACGGGACAGACATAGTGGATAGCCAAAACTTTGGAATTTCCGGAGCTGTTGTGACAACGCTGCTGACCGAGTATCTGGGCAAAGGGCATTCGTTGTGGTGCGATAACTGGTACACCGGTCCACAGTTATTCAAACACCTCCATGAAAATAAAACCAATGCTTGTGGGACTGTACGTAAGAATCGCAAAGAAATGCCATGCTTCAAAAAGCTGAAAAAGGGGGAGACAGAGGCAAAGTCAAAAAGCCCACTGTTGGCTCTCAAATGGTGTGACAGAAGAGATGTCCACATGCTTACAACCATGCACGATGACTCCTTCGGTCCAACCGGTAAAACTAATTTTAGAACCGGAGAACCCATTATGAAGCCAAAGTGCATCTTAGAGTATAATAAAAATATGGGGACTGTCGACAAGGCCGACATGATGCTCAGCAGCTTGTCGTGCATGAGGAAATCTGTGAAATGGTACAAAAAAGTAGCATTTCACATGATTGACCTCTATTTATTAAATTCATTCTATATGTATAAATCTGTTACTGGTAGTAAAAAAACTTTAGGAGAATTTCAGTTAGTCGTGATAAAACAATTAGTTGCTAAGTACGCTGTGAAAATCACGAAAACTCCACAACCCAGACCATCGACTAGTGAAAATCCATTGAGGTTGTTACCTAGAACTTTAACAGATCATTTGCCGGAACACATTCCGCCCACGGCAAATAATAAAAAGCCCAGAAGACGCTGTCATGTGTGCGGAAATTCAAAAATTAATAAAAAAAAAACATCTCTATCTAGATATATGTGTTGTATTTGCAATGTGGCTTTATGTCTCAGTCCGTGTTATAAAATCTACCACTCTTCAAAACAATTTTAAATGTGAAAAGTAAAAATAAATATGTAACTCAGTAATAATATTTAATAGCTGTTTAAGTGTCTGCCTAAAAGTTTGTTTAGTCTAAAATTATTGTGCTATATTTACGACCCTACTCAGGGAAAAAACATTATGTGTGATTTTATTACCATTTGTGAAGTGTTTCTATACTCGCGTCAAGCACGAGCGTGACGAATAACAAAATACAAGCCTTGCAGTGCTCCATATACATAAAACAAAATGGCGGAAATCTTCTAAATGGTGAGTCTTTGTATAGAATTAATTTCTTCGGATATTTTTGACATTATGACTGATTTATTACGGTTTTTTAATGTTGTAAAATAATCTGAACATGTCTAGGCGCCTAAAGAGCCATAAAACTCATTTTTTATTACCATTTTTATTATGAAACACAGAAGTTAAATTAAACAAAAACCGTCACCGCGGAGAGTGAATTCGTCATACTACAATAGCCCGCGAGTGCCAGGTTAAGTTTCCTCTAACGTACAAAAGAGATTTTTGATAAATTCATAGTTTTAAGGTTTTTTATATTTAATTTAAAGAAACAAAAAGGTGCGTCACTTGAAATCCTTTCTAATTATATCGAATCGGGCTTCAATATTGTGATCATACCGAAATTAGATTTGAAATAAATAAAAAGGATTTCTAGTTTGCATATTTTTTTTTAAATTAAATATAAAAATCGTTAAAACTATGAAATTATCAAAAATCTTTTCTGTGTGCAAGTTTCGTATTTTTTCGCTAGGTGCCCCTGGTAGGTGGAGTGTTCACCTAAATCCTTTTTATTAATCTTGTATATTTGCTGTTCTTGGTCTATGTGTATGAATTTTTAGTAATTCTTGATAGCTTGCTAGACTAGTTGCAGTGGTTGAAAAAGTTTTAATAAACCACTCCAGTGGGTCTATTCTATACTTATCGAACACTAAATTGATAAATAGTATCAAACTTAGGGTAGGTTTGTATCAAAATATTAGCACTTATTGTAACAATTACACGAAGCCGGTTTTTATTGTTGCAATAAGTGCGATATTTTAACAGCAGCAAGATAGGTGCTGTTAAAATATAGCACTTATTGCAACAATAAAAACCGGCTTCGTGTAATTGTTACAATAAGTGCTAATATTTTGATACAAACCTACCCTAAGTTTGATAATATTTTTCACTTTATCACTTTAGCGGTCGATAAGCATAGAATAGACCCACAGGAAATGGAATGCTTCCAATGATATGCACAAAAATAAAGTTACACTTGATAATATTACAATAATTTTACTGTGGGAGGTGAATAATTCACGTTTACCACATGCAGTGATTAACGCCACAGGGTTTTCCACCATGTCATGTCATTATATAGTGGTACACTTATTACACATATTATAATAAATTATAAATATATAAACAGGACTAGATTTTCTTAAAAAGGTGCCCAGGGCCTGAAAAATAAATTGAATATGTTCACAATACTACAGAAGTATGTACATCAATTGCAAAAACTATGGCACCGCCATGAGAAATATTTACAATTTCCAAATAATCCTGAGATTTTCATTCATTCAGACGAAAGGATATGCAAAAATCATTTATTTTGTATCAGTCAAATCTTTAGTGGTTATAAACACATGCAATATCATGTTATTGTTTGTTGTATTTTGGGCCCTTTTTAAGTGTAAATCCGACCCTGGCGAAAAGAAAAAAGATTACCATAGATTGTATAATAATAACATAAGAGCATAATTGAATACCGGAAACTTAAAAGGGTGTAAGTGCCATTTTCAAAAAAAGAAGGTAGAAGGAGTTTCAAAATACACTCAAACATTCAATTCATACATCAACCATACAATTGGTACAACCAACGCATCTTCTGGAATTTTTAAGAATTATTTCCGGGCATCAGTGGCACTTGTACCCTTCTGTAGGACATAGGCCTTGGCACATGCTATCCATTTCCTATATAAAACTGTTTTCATAATTTCTGGCACTTACGGTATTCAATTGCTATTATACTAATCATACGTTGTTTTAAATGTAATTAAATATATCCTACAGATTAAGTTTCTTTATGAGAGAAAAGTAATACATATTATTATGATAATGTATTTACTCTCATTTTTTTAGTATAGACAGAAAAGGATCGAAGAAGATATTATATAATATACTATATCATAGCCAAGTTTATTTGAACTACATTCAAGCATACATTGAGAATATGCATTTTTTAGTGTCGTTTTCATGTGTAGGTATGTATATTTATTCGAGAGTTTAATCACGTTTGATAGCAGTCTTATTCTGAAAATGTAAATTATTTTGCTATTTTTAAAGGGAATATCACATTAGGCCACAACTTTGTCGCCTACATAAGCGTACGATTTAATAGACTTTTATTTCTTATTAATAAATGAACCACATGATGCATATTTAAAATAATTGGAATAATGAGATGTAAATATTAAGAAACATCATAACTACTCTTAATTTTGTTTAGTTATTTCAAATTTCGATTCTATTATATCGGCCGTGTTTGGGAAAAAGGGCGTAACCCACACATGTTGAACAAATTTTACAGGAGAGGCAAAAAACGTTTTTTGAATAATTTTGGTTTAATATTAATAAAAAAAATAGGCACAGACATTGGGTGCATGATGATTGATGATTTGGTGTATTATCTTTTCGATCTACTAATAATTAAAGAAGTTATAACAGAAAATGATTAAAATTGAGGGTAAATGCTTTTTTCCTTAAATTAAAACTTAATGAAAGCTCAATTAAAACCTGAATTTAGAAAATAAATCGGCATTTGCGGCTTACTTCCTTTTACAGAATGTGTATTTAGTTGTATACATTGTTAATATCTAATAAAAGCACTTTTCGAAAAATCGAGGGTTACGCCCTTTTTCCTAAACACAGTCGATATGTACTATATTTAGAGCAAGCGCATTTACGCGCCCTAATTACACCAATTAACTAATTGCGGCACAGAAGGGATTAAGAACAGACCCGGCCCGCTGTATGGAGTGAAACTTTTGTTTTGTACTCATTTGTGCAAGTACCAGTCATAATCAATTACATAGTTATACAATTAGTGTTTTAATGTAATTGGCATTTTTATTAAGAATAAAATAGGTTTTATTACTTTTCAAAAAACCTGAATCTTTGTTAATTGAAAATATTTACCTAAAAATATTTAAAAAATTATATAAGTACTACATAGATAAAGTCCTAGGGCTTTGTCCAGATGGCGCAATTTGACTCGCGCGTAAAAACTCTTAGAGCCCGAAGACCCGTCCACATACACTTGCGGCGAGACATGTGTCATCTGAACAAGCTCTAAGTGCTAACCATTACACGATGGTGCAATTTTGTAATTATATAAAGCTGCCCCAATATTATGAATATCATTAATATGTTGATACAAAATTGTGAATCACGCAATGGCACGTCTGCTAATCGACAGGCTTCACGTTTGATTGTGACCGCTGCCGATACTTTATTTTTCAAGTCAATAATGCCAGTTTTTGTCATACATCAGCAGTATTCACTCCATTAGTTCATCTTCAATAAAATAACTAAACAAAATCAAAGTGTGTTGTTTCTTAATAAGATGTCTTTCCACCAAGAAATAGCACCATAAAAATGTCAGGATCCCGTTGGCATAATACGGTACATTCTATTCTGTCTCAATTCAGTTGTAATGCAACTTAATCGTTGCATGTATCGGCACCGCAGAAATGTGCATGAGAACTGTCTTTCTTCGACCTTAAAATTATTTTATTTATACTAAATTTGATTCAATGCACATACTTATATATATAGATTAAGACTTGGAGTGTAATACAGAATTTTATTATACATATGGGCGTATGTAAAGAAAATATGAATGATGTTGATGATCGGCGACCTAGTTAGAGTGAGAAGAACATAATATATGTATTTATTTTTATTATTGTTATTAGAGTAGCTAGGTATTTTGTGTCGCCTCTCTGCATTACACTCTAAATCTAAATGCAAGATGACCTATTTGGTCTGTCGAATAAAGTGGCTCAGTACGTGATGACTTTGGACAATTTCAATTAGAAATATTGACCCCGTCGTTCTTTGTATAATAAGTTAAAAGACAAAGTGTTGAGGTGTAAAAAGGTTCATATTTTTGTGTTGAAATTTAAGCTGAAAGTTAACTAGCAAAAGGCGATCATAACTCACCGTTAACACTGTCCTCCATTTTGGATGTTTTACAAAAATGTACAAATATTGTCAATCACCTATATATTATTGGTACATTCTACAAAATTTCATGAAAAAATGACAAAAGCTACCCAGGATTTGACTAGACTATGGACTCTATCATTAGGCAATGATACACACATAATAATTATTACCCTCTCCCGTGACAGTCAGACATAAGACAAATGAGATAATTCTTAAAATAAGCATTTCATTGTCCGCAGAGCAGTATTCATTCAATTTATTCGATTATCATCATCGAAGCTCTCCAATAAGAAGGAATATAAGCGATATCTTAACACGCATCGACAACAATAATGTCAATTTCTGTTTTCTTAGATGGCAGAAAAAATATAATGTAGATTTTTTTGAAATTTTTTAACATTACAAAATTATTTTCAGAACTAGAATTAGATTAAGGGGAGTGTTTTGAGGAAAATTTGTATAGATACCTTAAGTCATTTTTATAGATGTTTATAAAGCTTCTTATACATTTATATGTAACTCCATTTGCGTACCATTTTCCTCTAATATATGGCCGACATACAACGGTTCTGTTCTCATATGTAAAACATATTTAAAAAATTATTATGTAGTGACTTTACTAGGGAGGTCAAAAATGTATCGAACTTTCTTTTGATGCGATACTGAAATAGTACTGCAAAGTTCCATCTCAGTCGATTTTTGACAAAACAATAGTTGTACCGTATTCTTTGCCACATTTTTCACACAATGAATTTCAGTTGCGGGATACGAATAAATATTCACCAGTGCGAACAGCCATAATACAATTTTTGTAGCACATGACTTACAGGCCATCCATAGATAAAGCATGAGCTTTCGAACCGTGTGCCATACTAAACTTATGATTTCTGTTCATGGAAATATATTTTCACAAAGTATATTATAAGCATCTGATCATACCAGTTTATACCATACACTAAGTGTAACTGAGTTGTCAGAGTTCGACAGGGCATGAGCGGCGTGCGCAACTTAAACGTATTATTTTTGTTTATTTACGAGAAATGGATGTTAGCCACTTACTCAACCCATTAGGTCCATACTCTGACTCATACACAAATTGAAAAACAATATGTGTACTTGCCAAACCCAGGATTCGAACCTGGGATGTATAACCCCGTGTGTGAAATGTTTGTAGACAATGTCTTTTTTTTGGTTATAAGTTTGAGTTGCATTTAGTTTAGTATGGCACACGGTTCTAAACCGCATACGGTTTCAGACTATGAATGGCCTCTAAGGTGCGCTGAAAGATATCGCTTACATTTCTTTTCCGTTTTCCGTCTAAAGTTTAAATCGACAAAGCATTAGAAGCTCATTCAGGTTATAGGTGCAGGAATTTGTATAAAGCGTATGGTGCATAACAATAATGGAACTGTGTAATAATGAGATACATGTTGTATATTTGAGACGTTGCCCGGAATAATGTTGTATCCAACAAAATTGACAATATTGAGTTATCGATGGAATAATGTTGGGTATGTTTTTATGCATCGTTTAAGGTAGGTAGTATAGCAAAGAAAAAATATTTAGGCTTGTGGCAGCATTTTTAAGTTATTGGTTTGTGGAAGAACGTTGTATACGCTATTGTCAAAATGGCGTGGCGTCAATATCACGGAGCGTGGTATAATTCACTTGAATAAAGGAAGAAAACGGACATCTAATGTTTTAAACTGGACAAATATCAAAGCTAGGAAGCTGAAGGATGTAGGAAAAGAGTATTTATCCAGAAAAAATATTATTAAGCCTGCAATTTACCCGTCGAAACAGTTTTGTGGAATAATGTTGTATACCATTTGACAGTTCTGTTGATCTCATGAATAAAATTATTACATTCGACATATTATTAATATGTCGAACGTTAATCGATTGTATTCAATTGATTTATCCATATTGTTATTGGAAATGTTGTTTGATAATAATGCTGGCATTGTAGTGCTATATATATTGTAACTTAATCTAATACCGTTTCAATTTTTTTTAATCGTTCCTAGTTCTATTTTGCAAGGTCGCGTTTGTGCCAAAAAAAAATTTAATCCGAGACGTGTTCTCGATTTTAATATCAAGACAAATATTCAATTAGCATTCAGGTTACTGAATCACAATGGATAAAGTCATCATCTCGTCTCATGTATTGAGAGTCGAATGTCGGACGCTATGTTCAGAAAGCAGACGAAGATAATTCTAAGCTCAAAAACCTCAATGACATGTGTGAATTCATGTTAGATGAGCATTCTGCCTTTTTACGGCACTATTGAGTGAAGCAGAATGAATACAATACATTTTGCGGAATAATGTTGTATGTGAAATTTTCATATACAACATTTTTCCACTAATTTACTATATTTTTTTGTAATAAATCCAAATTTAATTGCCTTTCTTCGCCACTTTACATTTAAAACCCTTAATAATTGTATGTTTATTGTATTTAAAATATAAAATGTAACAAAACATAACTGGTTTAATTTTTTCCATTTTTCTCAAAACAAGAATATTGTTGGATACAACGTTATTCCGGGCAACGGCTCATTTAATGAGAGTACTTATCACTAGCTGTGGAGGAATTGAAGTGTCAAATTTGCCGGAGAGAGCTCGGTGTGACTAATCATCAAAATATTCAATGCATTTTTAATCCATGTTGAAAAGACAGCACTCTGGTATTTTATCTTCGTGCAGCCTTATTCCAACTACATAACACCATAATAAAAATTCTTTTTTTCAGTATCTGAGATAACAACTTACTTATTCAAAACGCTCGTGTGCTATCTAAATTTAAAATAAACGGCAGTAAAATGAAAATATTCAGTTGCTGTACAACATGGGCTAATATTTGAATAACCTAAAAAAATACGGTGCGTTGTCGCGAATGTGACGTATAATTTTCACAGCTGCATAAATCATGAATTGTTTAACCCAACAGGTCTTGGGATAGGTAGGTATATGAAAACATTTTCTTCCCCTTTTTTAATGATTTCGGAGTTATTGTTGGAATAAAGTTGTTATTTGTCATAATGTGCATGAACAAAAAATTCAAAGACATATTTTGCGATGACAAGTTTTCCGTGTTCGAGCTTCCCTTGTCCGAATTATTGTTTTATTGAGGTTTAGACTTTGAGACTTCAGTAACACTTCAGTAACAGTTCAGTTTCAGTAGAAGTAGAAAGTTTTTTACGTTTCTCTAAAATATTTTTGATAACTGAATACCCTTAATATATAAAATTAGCTATTTTTACGTGAATCATAATGCAATAAAGTGATTTTATGTATTATTTTGTTGAAGTTGTTTGAACATATTTTTTTATGTTATTATCATTGTTTACATTTTTAAAGAACTTCCCAAACATTATAGTACCAAAAAGTTAGGAATCATAGAAACACGATGATTGGAGTGAAATGCAGCTTATGGCAAACCGGTTGGTCCCTTTCCTAACTTCGAACTGCCTCAAATATACTTCTTTTTTTGGATCAATGCATTTATGTACTTACTGAACTGTAGTGAACTGTACTGAGATGTAAAACGTAAATGATAAACAGATAACAGACTTGATTCTGTTGACTTCGATCTACCTTTTGCAACATAGTTGCTGTAGCAACGGTCATGTGACATTAGTATCCGGATTTACCAATGGCGGATTTGACTTGGCGATAAACATAAATACTTCCTCCAGAGTGGTGTCATTGATCATGTAGTCTTCCAGCAAGTTGGGATTGTTGTGCTTTATTTCTTCCATCTTGGAAAATAGGTTGGTATATCCGCCGATATTCTTAATGTGGTATTGTAGTATCATCTGTTGTAAAGATATTTTCAATTAATTAATAATGAATTGGCACTCATTGTACAATCACGCTCATAGTGAAACTACATACCTAACCATTCATTTATATTATTCTTCTCAGAAACATATATTACATCAATTAGAAAAAATAATGGTGCAATGCGCTTTACCAATAATTAAACCACTTTCTACCTAATCACACCGAAATAAACTAATGTCTATGCATCTGAGTTTTATCAAATTCTGTTAATGTCGGCGACTATTTTTTTGTGATTTTTAAATCATAGTATTAACCACAGAACAGATTAATAAATATAAATCCAAAAAAGCCATCGCCGTGGACCAACGTTT
Organism: Rhyacophila brunnea; assembly: GCF_057557595.1. NCBI lineage: Eukaryota > Metazoa > Arthropoda > Insecta > Trichoptera > Rhyacophilidae > Rhyacophila > Rhyacophila brunnea. Next base: position 5,943,646 of record NW_028232816.1, on the reverse strand, counting down.
TGCAGCAGGCTACTTTATTACGGTCGTGCCGTCAAACCCGAGTATAACAAAGCGTGCCGACTGCCCTCAATATTGAATGCACGTTATATTTACGTGACAAACTTCAATGCATACCTATTATTATAAGAAAGATGTAACTATTGAAAATAACATATTCTTTAACGTGTTTATCCGGTCGATTCCCATTAATTTTGTCTTCCCTAGTATTAACAATGGATACTATTTCCTTAATTCTTAGATGGCATCAGGATCTCTCCAAATTTTAATATGAACGTACTCGCACTTACAGTATTTTTAAATAATTAAACTATTTTATTAAAATTTTCCATATATCCTGACGATGTCTAGGAATTAAGGTAAACACATCACAGTGCTGGGCTCATTTGAGCGGTGCGTGCTGCATAGTATCTTCGGGCACGTTAATAACACACCGACGGGGTGGAGATAGAGATACAACATTGAACTGTATATTTTGTAAATGACCGCACAAGTCGATCGAGTCCATCAAATTGGATCACCTTTGTTGGTTGACATGTAGAATGGATGAGTTACACATGTGGATGTTAAAAAATGTTAAGACCCTCAAGGAAGTAGCGCCAGACAGAAGAATAAAATCAGATATAACCTTGTACCATCATAGTACTGTAGTATTATACCCCGTTTACACGTGCATGGATTTACTGTTGACAGTAAGTATTATCGCGGTCATAACAAGAAAATATATGGGTAAACATGTATTATCTTGCAGTTGCAAGCTTGCATGCATGAATCAAAAAAGTTTGGAAGCTTCTGAATTTTCATGCGACAGTAGAGATTTTTTCAATCTGCGCCTGCGTAGTAGAACGATAGTGGCGAACCTGCCAGCAAAAAAACTATACTCATTTTGAGGTTAACTAAATTTCACTACCTGTCAAATAGTACTATAAAATGACAACATCGCGTCTCGCTTACTCTTGATGAGATTGGGGAGACAGTCAGCATTTTTACGTGTAAACAGTTATTGTCACGATAGTTTAAAATACACACATTGCCACCAGTAAATCCAAACACGTGTACAGGCGCTATTATAGAGATGGAATCCGACAATGATAGAGCTTTGAATTACTAAGTTATCGATATCTTTAAATGCAATGTCAATTTAATGTAATTTACCATATTTTCACCCTTCAACTCGCATTCAAATGCTTTGTCTATAGACTCTTTCAGCAAATAGAGCGGTGTGTAGAGGTCGGCCATTTTCGTGATCTGTTCAGATGCTGCAAAGGAGTTTAAAGATTCACAAGATTACAAATACATAATTTTTAAATAGTTTCGACACTAACAAGAGGTAGCCTTAAATATTATAGTGACGCATGAAGAAATCGCCAAAGGTGTCTCATGGTTATTTTTATTGGAGAAAAATAAATGTGGTTGGTACAAGTTAAAAATACATTTATTCAAAATATAATCAAAGTAACTAAAATTATCAATTCAAAATTATGTTTACAACAGAAAATTTATTGATATACATAATTTAAAACACCTTAGATATGAAAAGATCTTTTTTTGGCTTATCCATTTTAGGAGTATTTGAAAAGTACACCCGAAAATTTTAGCGGGTTTTGAAATTTACCCTAATTTTTGATGATACATATTGACGGTTTTTGGCGTTTTTTAAAGTTCAATCTTTGGCAATCATATAGGTAACAAAAATATCCATCTAAATACATATCTAACTGAAAATTTTTCAAAAACTGTTTTAGGGGGATTTGTAACTAGGCGCTTCATATGACATACATGATTTTTTTATGGTATGTGAAAATATTTTTAAAGGAACGCACTCCACCATATATGTAGGCCAATCAGAAGTGGAAACCATGGGAAGAACCATGGTTTGTACGTAGATTGCAGCAAAAATTAAGATTGGGAGACTTAATTGGTTAGGTCATATTGTGCTCTCATAGAAATAAGAATGAACTCACACGGAGAGCCGTAGAGTGTCAAAAGACTACTTATCTTACCTTCTCCCAAAAGCATGCTGTCGACTTCGTCAGTTCCTTCGGAGTCCTCAGAAGGTATCTTCAGTTTAAGAGTGAGGGAAACTCCCTGACCAAACTTCTTCTTCAGGTGTTGCACATTGCCGATGCATGCCAGTCTTCCATTGGACATAATAGCTAGACGATCGCACAGCTTCTCACACTCGTCCATACTATAAATAACCGTAACAATAATATTATAATGACACTTTTTTAGGTTTGACAAACTGTGCGGACACTTTAAAGAGATGACGATTGAATATTGTCTGTAGGAATATGCGGGGATCAGTGGTGAAGGGTGGAGGTAGGCTGTCAAGATCTGACATAAATAGTGCACACTTTTTCAAACGTGTGTGTTTTCATTGAACTAAAACCACAATGTGTTGACAGTGTTTGTTAGTTTTTAAAATTCAATTAAACCCTGCCTATTCAAGCCTTCATACATAATTTTAAATATTTTATAGATGGAAGAATATTTTTTATCGATTATGGCTTGGTCTAGGCAGGGTTTAATCGAATTTTAAAAACCGCCTGCAATTTGTATTCTTAGTTCAATGGAAACAAATAAGTGAGGCTGACAAAGTGTGCATTCGGATCTCCATAGCCTACCTCTACTATAATTCTTGTTTTCTCACGACAAGGTTTAATTGAATTTAAAAAACTAACCAATACCATCTGCAATTTGTATTCCTAGTCCAATCAAATATGTAAGACTGTCAAAGTGTAGTGTGCACTATTTATGTTGATTCTCCACAGCCTACCGCCACCCTTCGCCACTGGCGGTGATAGCTTTATGGTTTACATTTCTTCTATCTTTATAATTTCTATTAGCCTGCATTATTAAATAGGTACCTAGTGAATACCATGTCGAAAAATAGTCCATGAACTCGGTACAATAAGACAATTATCTCGACTTTTGAACGTTCTACTTTCGCACAATTCGCTATTTCGTACGTTTTTTAAAATTTAGATTTTTGTTGGTAATACAAAAACTGTGCGCTTCCATGCAGTCGCTCCTCTCTCCTCCGCTCCCTGTCCCCTTCTCGAAAACGTAAAAGGGTGTTATTCAACTATCTCTTAGCAAGTTTATAAAGAAAACACAGTCATCATATTTCACATGATATTACGTTGCATTATCCATGTATATTAATTAGTCTGGTTTTATCCACCAACGACTCTTTTTCCTATTCCTCTTTCTCTCGATAAAATTTCTGTATTCATATAACAATCAGAAATTGTTTGAATTCCAACCTGCAACGTAATTTCACTTGACGCTATTTTAGATGAATTGTGTATTTCACTTTCAGTGAAACGTGTAAACAAAAAATTAACGCCTGCATTCAATTCACTGCAGATGAGCATCCGCAGTGATTCATCTAAATGAGCCATTAACCTTTCTAACGCGGCAACTGACTTTAGTCAGCCTATACGCGCGAGTCATCCGCGCGTCAGCTGACTAAAGTCATTTCGATTTTCGTTTGCCTAGTACTGCTTTCCGCCAGGCGCGAATAATTCGAATATTGATTTAATTTATTCAAAAATCATCCTTCTCTTGACATCTGTCAATGGATAGCCTAAACTTTTGTTCTATCTAATTTAAATAAATATTTTTCGGGAGCGTGTCTTGAATAAAAATATATCAGTCATCGGGCCAATTCAAATTTGCCGCGTATATAGTGTCTTATCGCTTCTTAGTGCATGTGCGCCGAAGACATTTGACTGACGTGTTTGTAACGATACGAGTTTGCGATATAATAAGTTATATTGTTTTTTAGTGATTGAAAAACTATTTGGTGCGTAAACTGTTAAATAGAATATTCGAAAGTTACATTGATCAAAGTGAATTTACAAAATATTTTTACAAAAGGAATGCTTTTGGAGATTGCATTCATTCGCCTATCTGTCAGTATATTATCCGCGAGTTTATAGTTTCGGAAAATAATTTGAACCAGGTGTCATTTAAATATACCTAGAAGTCCGCGATTTAATATGTCTCTTTGTTTATCATTGATTAACATTTTTAAATACTATTTTCTGGTTATAGTATTAGGTGAAACAGACAAAAATTATTTATTTACCCTAGTTATCAGCCATTTATAAAGAAAAGACACGAACACTCAGACGCCCGTTCCCGCATAAATGCGGAAATTGTCGTATTACGCAAACACCAGGTCCCGCGCTACTGAATTTTTATACACTGAGCGGCAAATCATCGTCTGCTGGTGTGAGACAGACACTTGAGAATTATTTTTTTCGTAATACTATTCAAAAGGGTTTGATTCATGACTACTATTTTTTTAATGTAGAATTCTTCTTATATTTATAGTCGAAAATAACTCGAGTTACTTACTATCACGTCATTATAATAAAATAAGAGATTACCTATTCTAGTACCAGGTTATTGAAGTAATATAATAAAAAAAAACAAATGAACTTGAAAATAAAATTGTGGTGACTATAAAGCATTTAGAAGTGCAAAAAGTGTTTGAAATTTAATATTTTACGAATTGTAATAGGTATTCGAAAAATAAACCATTTTGTTATATAAACTATGTGTCATTCGATTCCATTCAGTTCGGGGTCAATGGTAGGTACAAACCAGGCACTGGTGGTAAGTACATCACTCTCAAATAGCCAGTAGTTCTCAAGGATGATTTATTTATACTCGGCCTGCAGTGCTGCAATGTGTATGCGAGTTCAAACAAAAGTTACACAGTTTGAGATGTCCTGGATGCTATAAAAATGAGTTATTTATGACTGATATTTTTTCAACACACTCAACAAAAATGCTCATAAAAGTCATAAACCATATTATTATTCATTATGTGTATGACATATTTGTCGAAATGGTAGCCGGTAGACTATAAGAATACTGAACTGTTCTTACACTTGTTAATCTGTCATCGACGCATTAGTCCAGCACCATTTCGTAAGTGTCATGGCGCCGCTCGAGTAAGCTGGCATTTTTTCAATGAAGAAGTCTTGTTCGTGATTTCTTATCAGATTTAGGCGACGAATGTTTATTTTTAGAGTCACATAAAATATTAGGTTCTGTCATAATCATTTTTGAACTTGACTCCGATTTTTTACTACTCTATTTGTGTATGTTTGACTGACATTTATTACGATTTATTGATGCTTGAAATCACAACGCGCACTGTTGTACTAAGTCGGGATTCGTAACGCTTAGAAAGGGTTAATAACCTTTTCATCTTCACTTTCATATGTTTAAGCTATATGTATTTCAATGGAACTAGGTTTTCTTTGTCTTGTATCTTTGGTGATAACAAACTTCTATCCCACCTAAAGACATTAATAATCTTATTGCATAGGCACGGTTTAGATACAAATAACATCTCCGAGGCCAAGGCGGTGAAGGAAGCTTGCGGTAAACAGGGAAGTGAAAACATTTCCTGGTGGTGACTAAGTATAGATTACTATATTGGTTATATTTTAAACCTAACAGGTTAAAGGTGTTCGTTATTATTTTGTGACTCTCACCTGTGTGACGAGATGATAATACTCCTTCCCTGTTTCCTGGCATTGCTGAGGGCCCGGTGGAGGACTCTCCTGGAGTGAGGGTCGACTCCGGAGGTGGGCTCGTCGAGCAGCACCACCCCGGTGTGGTTGGCGATCAGAGCGATGGCCACGCTCAACTTCCGCCGGTTTCCTCCGCTGTATTTTCCATTTTGCACATTCGCTAATCTTGTCAGTCCTATAACAATGGATGCACTGTTAAAGCAGATCGGATTTTCTTTAAATACTTAATTTTTGTGGATGTGTTTATTAATATTTTCCTGTTCGATTTGCATTTACTTGCTCTGTATTTGTAAGTACCTATTGAGAATGAGTCGTAATTATTTTGGTTCTCAGCTGAGATCCAAAATTGCATTTAAAATGTTTATATTTCTTTCTTGAAGCGATAAGTATCGGTAATTCATTTAATTTTGTGAACACGTTGGATAACCATTAACCGGGTAATGTATTTTATCAGGTAATCAAAATTTACTTATTCTGGCCGCAGTTGAAGTTGAGTTCGATGAAAACAAATACATTTGACTGACAAAGTTCAGTGTGCACTATTTATGTCAGATCTTAACAGCCTACCTCCATCCTTCGCCACTGCCACCTAATCACCTTTTTAACCCAGGATAAATAAGCAAATCAAAGTTGGCGATCTTGCTAATCCATAATTTAAATATATCCAGCTTTAAATATAGCATAAATCCTTCAACATCACAAAATATGTTGAATGAATTTTTCAGGTTGCGTAGCTGAGGTAATGTCTTCTACCTGCGACAACGCTACCTTAATTTTTTCCCTGCATGATGAGTTGCAATGGATAATATTTGCCATTGCAGAAAGCGTGTTCGAAGTATGCAGTTTTCCGGTGCTCGATAATAAGTATCGGCCTCTATCAGTGATGCGGTCCTCACCTGTCATTTTGAGCATGTTGTTGACTTCTTCTATGGTGGATTGTTTGGACATGCCTCGCAGCCGGCAGAACAACGTGAGAACTTCACGACCCGTCAGGAACTTGTCCACAGCGTCAAACTCAGGACAGTAGCCCTGCAAATATGCATCATTATTTACAGTTATAACTTTCATCTTTCATTGAGCTGGGAATCCACGATGCATCCGTTAGGATTCTATACTAGACGCGGTGTAATGGCAACATCTAACATATTTCTCAATTTGTACCTCTTAGTGACATCGGTCCATTTGTATATTGGCATGTATTGTAATTACCTATCATTAATCAATAATTCAGCAGGTATTATTAAATTGTACAGATTGGTTTAGATATTTTGGTTGTTACAACATTATCTAGGGTACAATGTATGTAATTTGTATTATCAATTTTTTAAAATGGAATTCTACTTTGTAAATGCTTACTCAATCTAATAGATTAAATTTGTCTTCAGATAAATTATTCCATCTTTTGAAAACATAACAACTTTTGTTTGCTATCTTTTAACACAATAAATATTATTGTTATAAGTGCAAAAAGATGTAGGCAATAACTGGAAGTCGCTGGAGTCGAAGTGCGATTAACTAAATAGGAGGGGGTTGTTAGTTTACAGTTTTAACACGTGGACAACTTGTCGATAACCGGAAGTCATTGCAGTCGAAGTGCAGTTAAAAACAGGAGGGCTTATTAGTTCACATTTTTAGCACGTTGACAAGAAGATCTTGTTTGACAGTAGTAATATTATTTACATAAATTAATTATAAAGTTGGTCGTCTATAATCTGGCAGAATTTGAAGGACTCAGATAAGCATAGTTATTGGAATATTATTCGCAATAATCAATCAATCAAAAAATGATAACAGCACTCACTTAGGCAGTGAAAAATATAAGTTCGAACCCTACTGAGAAATTATGTAGGTACTTATTTTCTATGATAAAGTAAAAAATTACATTCTTAAAATGTCATGTATATTTACTTTTCTTCAATTTTTTTATTGCTTGAAGATGTGATTTCGTCATTCTTTCGATGAAGCTGGTCATGGAATAATAGAGAATTTCTTTTTGAATTTGTGAAAATGGAAAATTGAATACTAACATTTGAGCGGCCAGTAATTGTACCCATGGTAGGTGTCTCCTCACCAACTAGCATCTTGAAAATGGTCGTTTTGCCGGCTCCGTTGACACCGAGTAGACCAAAGCATTCCCCTGAAATAAAAAAAATTCAATGTCATAATAACGTCTTAATGTGTTTTTAAACGATCAATTTTGCTATCCAATCAGTCTCCGTTTCCGTCGAGCTGTCAGATAAACTAATGTGTAAATGCAAAACTGAAGTGGGCGACTGAAACCAAAACGGGGACGAGACAGGATGGATCAGTTTTCGTATCCGTTTTTAGAGTTGCCAGTTAAATCGATGCGTAAATTACTGTTGCCATATTTTTCATACTACTTTTCTAATTTTGATTGAAATATTAAAATTTATTTAAATATAGGTACTGCATAACAACCAATATGTTTAGAAAGTAATTATAAAAATAATATTCAGGCAACTGAAACCTCGACTGAACGGAAGACAGAACTGACGTTTAAAAGGACTTTTACTGAGTGCAACTATTTATTTTCATATGAATATATAATCGCAAGAGTCACAACCCTACATTGTCTTTTATACAATCTATTTCAGAGGATAAAAGCTTGATGTACGTTTCAGTTGCTTGCCAGGTAGGTTAGATATATCACAGGAGCAATGAACTATAAAAAATAGTTTTTTTTCTATGTAGGTATGTTGAATAACAAATGACAGAAAATATATAATCATATACTTTTTTTTGGAATGCGTATTAAATTATAATTGGCTGGACACTTTTGAAATAGTCTGAATTTCATAAATGCCTTCATCCAAAAGGCCTTTATGCATAAGATGTGTACATTATACTCAGAGTCTCTGCCCATCAGTGTTGCTAGCCGTACTATAATTATAGTATAATACTATAATTTTACGCAAATATGCCAAAAATACTATAATTTTGAAGACGAAATAGACAGAAATACTATAACTTGTACCCTTTTGTACTATAATCAACATATGCCCATACATCCGGCCACAGGAGCATCGACAATCTGGAAAGACGACGTCAGTTCAATCAATCAATTTCAGAAGCCAGTTTTTTTTTTTGCTTGAAAGACTACTGAATGACAACCTTAGAATAAAATGATGAGAATAGTTATAGGTACCTTTGTTGATGCCAATCGTGACGCCATTCACAGCGAGGACTTTGTCTTTACTCCACATTGTTCTGTACTGCTTCACCAGGTCTTCGATTCTTAGAGCAACCTTGGCTGTTTAAATAGAAAACGACACATAAGATTGGTTATATTTCTGCAAGTTATATTATGCTAAGTACTGTAGAAAGTGTCTCCAGTAATCACCCATTAAATTTTAAGGTTTAATGTCTTTGTAGTTATGCTAATTCCATCCAATTATGGGTCTAGAACGATTCAGCGCCGTGACTGGACACCAGAACAATGGAGGTCTGAGCGCCGCACAGATGAATGGAATGCGTAAAAAAATACACGCATCACTTGAAACAGCAAATGGACAAGCAAGTTAAATATATAGTATCTATCCATAATAAAGTGAGGTTTATGGTTGCTCCAAAGATGTGCCGATAGCAGTGGCGAAGGGTGGAGGTAGGCTGTTAAGATTCAACATAAATAGTGCACACTAAACTTTCTCAGTCATACATACTAATTTGTTTTCATTGAATTAAGAATACAATTTGCAGATAGTGCTGGTTAGTTTTTAAAACTCAATTAAACTCAGCCTAAGCCAAACCATAATAGATTACGTATGCTATGGACGATCTGACTAAATAGTGCATACTTTTTCATTCAAATTTATTTGTTTTCGTTGGATTAAGAATACATATTACACATATTGTTGGTTAATTTTCTTAAATTCATTATAAAATATTCAAAGTAATGTATGATTTAATTGCATAATTTTAGATATTTTATAGATATTATACAAGTATTTTTCGACTACCTATTATCTATTATGGCTTGGTTTCGCAGGGTTTAATTGAATTTTAAAAACATATCAACACCCATCTGTAAATTATAGTCTTATTTCAATGAAAACAAATACGAATGGCTGACAAAGTTTAGTGTGCACCATTTATGGCGGATCTTAACAGCCTACCTCAACCCTTCGCCACTGGCCAATAATGTGCTTTTATATTCCGATATTGCAATGGATCGCAGTGATATTGCACAGACCTTCAATATACATCGTCCGAATGGTCCAACACAATTGCACAATATTCGAAACTGCACATTTATACTTTGAAAGAAACATTATCGATATTAGTTGTTATATTGAAGGTTTGTGTAATACTGTGAAAGCGAAATTTCATTGAAATACATTTCTTTACCGCACATTTAATGCTCAATGTTGCTGCAGATCAGTGCGGCATTAGAATGTAAAAGCACACTATCGATATGAATGAGTCTTTAGTCTTTGTAACAACAATAAACCTTGCTTTATTATAGGTAGAGCCTTATTAGATTTTCTGGTACTGTTCGGTTATACCGGAGCCAGCGGAAAACGCATTTTGAAAATAGTCGATAAACTGGATTATTTGTTAGTTTGGGTTAGTTTAGGTTTGGTTAGGTTGGGTTAGGTTAGGTTAGGTTAGGTTAGGTTAGGTTTGGTTAGGTTAACCTAACAAATAATCCAGTTTATCGGCTATTTTCAAAATGCGTTTTCCGCTGGCTCCGGTATAACCGAACAGTACCGATTTTCTTGTCTATTTGCTGGTTCAAGTAGTGACGTACGGGCGTTGAATCATCCAATTCACCCAATTTCTTCATGCAAATAAATCAAAATGAGTGTCTTACTATCACCATGACCCATTCGACTTTTTTCCATTAGAACGTCATTGTCAGGTGACGTGTTGTCCTGTACTGTATATTGTTGTTTAATGAAGCCTGATAATGCTTTCTGCATTACACGATATTCGCTCACCATAAGGATCAACTGAAAAAAAAAGACTTCAATTAAATCTAGTACACGGTTGGCGAGAGCCTTTGTACGTGCGCGTGCAAAATTTCCCAAAGATTATGAATGAAAAAAAAGTTTTTAAGAAACCTATTGGAAAAGTTTGAAAATTATGATCGAGTTCTTGAGATTCTATCTTTCACCGTTTTTATAGCCAAAGGCATATCTTTTATTATTTGAATAATTTTTTCCTTGTTTTCAAAATTTTCATTTTTATGCGATTATGTTTGAGGCAGGCAGCTGTTACATTTGAATGAATGCCGATAAATTTCATTACTTTTATCGATTGAATATTTCTATTTTTAATTGCCCGATCAATAGATTCTTTTTGTTTGTCCTTGATTTTCTCATGGAGTGATTTATGGTTTGTCTCATAATACCATTTACTGACAAGGTTCTATATACAACTGTCCTAGAATACAAAATACATACTGCTTTCGTTAATCATGCCATTCTTCTCAGGCCAAACTTTGAAAGTATCCGCTGCTTGATTCTAATAATTTTTGTTTTGTTTTTTACTTCCACTAGCCATGTTAAATATGATTTATTAAATTAAATAAAATGCATGCACTTGTCTTCACTGAACTTCACGTTGCTACGACAAACATCAGCCAGATCTAATAATTATTGTAACCAATAATAAACATAACCGCCGATTATAACTAAATTTGTTGGCTACATTTACTACGTGTCAATGGCAGTATTGCCAGCTTAATAATATATTGGTGTACAAAAAGATGACATATAAACGAAGAGTCCGGAAATACTACGCATAACTAAATTGAATTTGTAAATCGTTCATGTGCCAGCTGAATTTTCATACGTGTCACCTCTGGCATACATGCCAAAAGTTTGCCTCGACAGTTATGCGATGCTTCGAAAGCGATCTACACGCTACGGGTGCCATATGCCAGGAGGCCCTGGGACGTGGTGTTGTGCCTGGTATTCGGACATGACTGTGACAAATTAAAGCGACTCTACTCATATTAAATATTTTGACTTTTACATATAGGAATATATCAGAAAGACTATGTAACAGATGAATAACTTTGTGAGTATGAGGAGAATTTTAGCGGACCTGATGACGGGATGTATTACAGTGAAAATGAAAATTCTGTGCACAGTTCTCAAATATCTGATAATTCAATTTTGTTGCAGATGCTTTTTTATCCTTCACGTCATGTTGTAAACATCGTGAATTGACAATTTGTAATGTCTGTATTATTAAATAATATAAGAATTTAAATTAGTCTCTGTTGAATTCTTAGAGTAGAAACTTGTAAAGATTATCTATCATTTCATTTCATTTGATGGTGAATTTCTATAATCGTAACAAAACTGTAGTATCCTGGCTGAACTGAAGCCGCTGTGAGCCTTGTCACAGGCAAGACACACATTACACAGTTACGCACGCAAGTCCAAATTAATGAAAGTCACAGTGTGTTTTATCGGTCATCCGCCAAAACCAAATCTCACAGAATAAATATAACATTATAATGTACTAACCATATAAACAGTTGTAGAAATAGCAAAGAAACATAGTTCATTATCAATACCATATTCTTCATCAGTGAAATAATTTTTCAGACCAATACAGGCGCCTGTCACATCGTTTTTAGCTGAAAAGTTTGAATACAGTATTTATAGTGAATTGAATTATATAATATGTTCATGCATCCACATTTAGTAAGTTAACAGCATCGCTGCCGGCGGCTCCGATCGGAGCCGCGTCGCCACTCATAGTCGGTGCCGCCTGTATAGTAATCACGAAATTGTCATTATTTCACTGGCACTACCATTGAGTGGTTTATCTCTTACTATAGATGAATACGTTACCAATATTTTTCGCTAGTTGGTTTTTATTTTGCATCATAATTAGATTTTTTATTGACATTTTTCGACACTGTGTTTTATAAGGTCCTAATTACATACCACTTATCAGTATCACTTATCACATGTTCAACAGTGGCAGCATTAGGTTATTTAGAATATTTTTCAGTATGATTTTATAAAGATAAAAAGTTTTTTGGTCAAGCATGCCACTGTTCAAAGAAAATATTAATTGGTCTTCATATTAGTGTTACTCAAGTAGATTGCTTTGAAATTTGATACTTTTCATAACATGGTGAGCACCAAATCTCATAAAAGCAATTAGGGAACATTATCTCAGGCCATAAAAAATCCATAAAATAAATTCCTTAAGGTAGTACATCAGTTGAGGCACGGTCTAAAAAGATCGTTGCTAGGCGATGCGCGGATTGCGGGTCGCGGGTGCAAATGACGCCTGTCAAACGAAATATTATTTGTCATATAAATCCAACATACGTCCATTTTATGTTCTGTTTATTGTTCTATCAGTAACAATAATAATATATTCATTGACATGTTTTCTTTTTAAAGTAAATGGGTAACGTTTTTAGTCATCTTTACACGATTTAAGAAGTAATTGGCCCGTCGCCATCACGAAGCAGAGTGACGTGTTTCTAGCTCGACGTTCTCTCACTGAATGCGATGCGAGTCCAAAATTTCGTCGACAGTTGAAAATTATTTGCCGTTTCACTGATGCGTCACCTTAACATAATAATATTTTAGAGCATTTTACAATGGCCTTCATTCAAAAAACCCACATGAATGTTTTCAATGTGTAAGTACTGTGAAACCGGTGACTTTATATTTTATTGCCGTATTGACATATTTATCTACTAAAATAAATATTATGAATATAGTCATCACTTGGTTTCATCTACCTTGACCTAATTTTTACGTTTTCGTGGATTGGCACATGGGGTCAATTCTATATTATATACTAGGCAGCGAAACTGTTAAAAGATTTATTAATATGTTCTTCTGTGATGTTGACCTCGGTGCCCGATGAGTCGCGACAAGTGGATCTGAGACACAGATCCCGATAGCCCACTAAATACAGAAACCGAAAGAGGTCCAGCGTGCAATGTAAACGTCGACCCAGGAAATTTCAATCTGAGATCGTATTAGAAATGAAATGATTTGAGAACAATCTGCAAGATCACTTCATTTAATTTGGCTAGAAATGGGCAAGACACATCAGTACAAGAAGCGATCGATTCAAAGAGAGAATAATTAGAAAACTTATTTTTTAAGGCCACGGGTGTCATAACGGTAAAAAATAAAGACTTGGAGTACCTTTGTTGAGTCTAAATACATTGTATACTTTGTCGTAAAGATGTATATGACATATCTTTTCTCATTCTAAAAATCAACATTTCTTTGATCATATAAATAAAATATATTAATACCATAAAAGTGTATTATTTTAAACGTCATCATTTCAAATTGAAAATATAAAGCCATATTTTGGTGCATCACATGTGTAGCGGTCAATAACTTCGGACCTTCTCAGCATTATTTCGGCAGTGTAAGAATTAGCAAGTCATGACTATCGCACAACCGTCGCATCTGCAGTTAGCATATTCTACACGCGTGACCAGTGACGTCCCTAGATAAAATGCCGCCCCTAGGCAGCGACAAAAAGCTGCCTCATTGTTTTATACACAATTTTTATCATCCTTTCACGAGTTCAATATTTAAGAAATGTGTTGTATGGATACATTACTGACAAAATATCAGACTAATTATTCGCAAATCTGCACGTGTCGTTTCTGGTCACCAAGGAGGTCAAAGAACAACGGAAGTTAACCAGAAAACGCGAACCCGACAAAACCAATAAGCTGATTTTTTAATTTAAAGATATTATTTTCGTTATTATTAGGTCTCTATTTCTATAAATATTCCAAATGATTCTCCTCGATTTGCCGCCCTTCGAGTAACTGCCGCCCCCAAGCGACGCTCAATCTGCCTACCCCCAAGGGACGTCACTGCGCGTGACATTCTTCAATGGGATCGAAACGTTCGAAGTGCAATAATGCGGAGGCCAGCAGATTTCTCAATTGCAAACTTCATCAGTAATGACTCGTAATTTACTGAATATTCACGCATATAATTCGCGGGTCATAGTTGATGAGTTGGTCAGTCTAAATACCAAATTAGTGTCAATCTTAATCTCACTCCGATCAGTAAGCTTCGTGTCAGTTGCTCCGCACAGCATTCTATTAAACCGAGCTCAGACCTCGGAACAGTATCATAAGTATTGTAACATACTCTTGTAACGACTGTTTACGCTGCAAATAAAACTCGCTCCTCCATCCATCGAAGCAACCACCAAATCTCGACTTCTCATCTCTCCTCCTGAAGACTTTCCATCTTCACCTCCTGGTCATCCCCAATCACAGCGGTCTCGTCCCTCAACAACGAGACCCGCCATACATGTCAGTGGTTATAGCACCTTTCACATGCACTATGCCCTTAATTCTATTAAGAAATAAAATTACATAAATAGTAAATCATTGGTTTACCAAATAAGATAGGCGTTTTGCTAAATTTGCTAAATTTGACGTGTACATAATTTTTGACATGACCTGCCAGTCAACCTGCGAAGCCTATTATTCGAAATACACCTCAGCGATTGGTTGTTTTTTTATTCATGCTACGCCTATTAGAAACTTTTAATTTTAACGAATTAGGAGATACAATCTCCTTGGCAGAGAATGTATCGTATACACCACTCGCTTCCTTCAAGAATTGAGCCATATATCTGTTTCTGGAATACATCAGTTACATGCTCGTCAGCCTCGATGACAGTCCGACAGTCTCATACATAAGTCCACACTGGTTTTGTACACCAGAATTTTTGTAAGACGATAAAATATTCTAGATACAGTACACTCTCAGTAATCCGCCGCTCGATTATCTGACAACTACTATAATCCGCCGTTATTTTTACTAGTTGAAAGCACAAAATCAAGCTCTATAATTAGCCGATATTCGTATGTCAAATTCAGTAGTCCGCTGCGTAGTATACACCGCAGATTAGACATGTTTATTTTGGAAACTTCTCCCTCGTAAAACGTACGTTCATCGCGAAGAAAGTAATGCACCAGGAAGTAAAGTGCCCAAGGACCGCATCACAACCGGGAAACACAAGTTGAAGCTTTTGGTCAAAGGGAAAGCCCAGGAATCTTAAGACTATTCAAGAATATCTGCCTCACTGAACAACTGGTTGTGTCAAGTGATTTATTTACTGTTTGATAAGTATTATAGTATTAGTATTACCAATATGCATAATTTAATATATACTTGATTTTGATTATAAATAAAACTGTTACTAGTACAAATTTTTAAATAAAAACTATTTTTATGAAATACCTGTTTAAATTTTTACCATATTTTGTATGTATGTGTTACACCGAATGTGCGAAATTAACTATTACATGAAATGGGCAAAATTTTGGCTAATTCATGTAATAGTCAAGCCTGTTGCCTTATTCATGAATTAGGTAAATTTTCTACTGAGTACATGAATTCGCCAGGGTATGGAATTCTTGAACTGTCAACCTGACAGAAGAAAAAGTAAATTTAATACGGATGGTTTTATTAGTTATAATTTGACATAATATAATATTATTATTATTAGGTTAGGTTAGGTTTTGTAATTCTGAATTAAATTATTCAACTGAATGTCCATTTTGAGGTTAGCTATCAAGTGTCAACAAACTATCACAAACATTCAATCGACCATTGCAAGTTCGATACCCAAGCACGAATCAAATCGCGAAAATACTTTTCAATAAAATTCTTCCGTTATCATATTATAGTTCTAGATTTTTTTTGCGCATAGTAAATGGATATGAACGTCATTGTAGGATTTTGGTATATTTTTATATTATAATCAATGACATTTGACAAATTTGTTTAGTTTGATTAGTTGCAAAAAATACCACCGGAGCGCGATCATCTATTTTGACCATAGATAATATATGTACATTTTGACCAATGCATGAGCATTTTTGATACATTTAGTTTAGTTGCAAAAAATACCACCGTAGCGCTACTATCTAATTTGTCCAATACATGAAGTAGGCAGAAAAATTACTGCCGAATTCACGCACTCTTCAGATATCTTGTCTAATTCATGAATAAGGCAACGGGCTTGCATTTTTCATGATTTAGGCAAAATTTTGCCCATTTCATGTAATATTCAATTTCGCACATTCGGCGTAACATATGCACTATAATCCGCCGCTTTCACTAATTGGACACTTGTCTGGTTTTTGGGGTAGCGGATTACTGCGAGTACTGTAGTCGATTCATTTCCACTATTTTGTTATTTTCAAAAAAAAACATATTATGTTAAATTTACCACAGCACAGATTCTCCTGGGTCTGTCCATCTTTGTTGGGTGGAAATTTCTTGTGGCAAACTGCATTCTGGCTGGCTGTTATGCCAATTTTCAACAACCCCTGATTGAATGAGAAACACGGAAGCAAGCAGAGTATATTTGATAAGGTGTTACTTCTGCTTTTCATTGATGACATTATCATTCTTTCGAGAAACAAAATCAGGGAAACCAGCATACCTGAAACAAATTAAAAGAATTTTTAGTCGTAAGTTTAGACAGTAAACCATCTTTTTCACCAAAGACAGAGTGAGGTCGGGCACAATTTTAGATTACTTTATTAGAGTAGTGTTAAAAAGCTTGTCTCTGAAGTCATAGATAAGGGTTCAACCCATGCATCTGGCAGAAATCACGTTAATTTTTTAATGTGCAGTGATTCCTAGCGTGGGGCAAATAGGTCATCTTGAAAATCATTTGAAGTCGAAGCATAGTTTTACAAGCACTCATTTTCTTCCGAATTGTACATGTAACGTAATATACATTATATTTACTGACGAAAGTTAAATTAAAAATAGTATTGCCTATGTGCATTTTTTATTTGAAGCAATTCATTTTTTTTTCAGAATTAGTTAGGTAACTATAAAATTATGATGGCATGGAGATTTTTGAAGCGTTGAAGTGGGACTAGAAATAAGAGCAAGGACCCGATGGGTTGAGTGAAAAAGGTCAATAGGCATTGCTCCATTCTGTGGATACCCATATGCTCCACTTAGGGAAATGATAATTATATCATTGTATATTCTACAGCAGGCATGTCCTATGACCAACTTCAAATAGGACATGCTCTACTATGCAATATGAAAACTGGCAGTGATTTACCACACTCTCATCGTCGCTTTTCAACTTTAAACAAACATATTATATTTGGCCGAACTTATGGTAAATTAATGATACTTGTTTCCACATAACCTTAAAATTCATTATTATTACTTATAACTACCAGTCATAACTAATTCAATATTTGTATTAAAAACTTTGACCCACACGCAGTTATTAATAAAATAACATAATTACAAAATTATAAACATTTTCGTTATAGATAGGTCACCGCCAAACTATTTTCCTATTATGCAAAGAGTCTACTGCGCGACGGCAATAGGAAACTACGCCTCGGTTTAAAATGTGCGGATTTACATCTTCTTTTTCTAAAACTCCTGTGGCAGGCCATAAGTGATGTAATATGGATCAAGTGATACGACAAGGTCACGCGGGCTTTCTCGTGGTTAATTTTAAAACGACTTTCACGTAAACTGGATAAGGAAATAAAAAATGGAATGTATAATACTTCCACTTCAAAATCTCAATGAAATCATATTATATTACAACCGATTGTCCTCTTTTTATATTTTCATTACTTGTTGACCAAAATCCATCCCGCGATCGGCGCACCAGACAAGCCTGGTACACACAATCTTCTTTGACCATTTCTTATCGTAACAGGATCATATGGGCCTCCTCCACGGGGTGTAAGTTCGTATTAACAGATTTGTTTTTATTAAAAATGGATGTTAGCCACTTGCTTAACCTATTAGGTCCATACTCTGACTTCAAACACAAAATAAAAAACAATGTGTATTTGTCAGACCCAGGATTAGAACCTGGGACCCACAACATTATAAGCCGACGCGTAAGCCGCTCGGCCATCGTGGGTGGACGCACAATCAATCTTTTACGATTGTTCACACCTATTGAAGTGGACAGTAAGAGAGGTAAAAGCATCAATTACTGTGACATATCGACTGTGTTAAGCCGGAAGAACATTAGTGACAGTTTGCGCCTTTACAGGAGGGCAATTTGGAAAAATAACTTGTAACGTGATGACCTTATTCTACTTCTTTCACCCTGTCACGACCCAGCATTGGGGCATAGGGTAAGCACAAATTCATGCAACTTCCCTCGATCCAACGCCAACTCTTGCGCCTCCCGCCATCCCAGACCTGCAGCACGTAGATCGCTTTTGTAGCACCGCTACAGAGTGAGGGAGGGCCGGCCACGACGACGGAACCCTTGAGGCTGTGCCACAAGTGTCGCACTCTTTTTCCATCCGGAACACATGTCCCAGCCACGTAAAACGTCTCATCGTGATTACCTCAATCACCAAAGGCTGCTGTGTCTGCTCACGAACGCGGGTGTTTGTAATGCGGTCGTACCAATGCACCCCTAAGATTCGGCAGAGACATCGATTCTCAAAGCTCAAAAGCCGAGACCCTTGAAGCTTAGTAAGATGCCATGTCTCACAGCCATACAGGAGTACAGGTAGCACACACGCGTTGAACAAATGACATTTGGTCCTCACAGAATACAGCCTTGACCTCAATGCGACTACAAGTTGGCTGGATGCTGACCCGCCAGTGGCGAAGGGTGGAGGTAGGCTGTTAAGATCCGCCATAAATAGTGCACATTAAACTTTTTCAGACATACATATTTGTTTTCATTGAAATAAGACTACAATTTACAGATAGTGTTGGTTAGTTTTCAAAATTCAATTAAACCCTGAGAAACCAAGCCATAATAGATAATAGTCAAAAAATACATGTCTATTTATAAAATATCTAAAATTATGCAATTAAATCATACATAACTTTGAATATTTTATAAATAGAATAATATATTTTATTTATTATAGTTTGGTTTAGTCAGGGCTTAATGAATTAAAAAAAATAACCAACAATATGTGTAATATGTATTTTTAATCCAACGAAAACAAATAACTATGAATGAAAAAGTATCCACAATTTTGTCGTATTCCCCAAATTAGACCAAAACTATTATGGTTTCGTTTAGGCATGGTTTAATCGATTTTTAAAAACTAACTAACACCATCTGTAAATTGTAGTCTTAGTTCATTAAAAAAAAATACATATGACTAAAAAAGTTTAGTGTGCACTATTTATAGCGAATCTTAACAGCCTACCTCCACCCTTCGCCACTGTGACCCGCCATACCCATGTGGATTCCAAGCTCACTAGAAATACCACCATCGTCTACAACCGTGGCACCCAAGTATTTGATCCTGGACACCAGCTCGACGGGCAAACCGGAAACCCGCAGAGGAGTGTCGGCGTCAATGCATGCATGATGGTCACTAAACTAAAATTATAGAGTGAAGGTACGAAATATTTACCCAAGATCGCAATTATCAGAAGGAATATGTATCCGATGGAGGAGTTCTTCATGTGCAGACTCAGCATGTACACAAATGAGAGTCCAGCAAATATGTGACAGGTCAAAAGAACCAATAGAACACCTAAAAAGAAAAAATCTCATTTTATTACTCAATACATACTCAATTTAAAATGAAATGTAATGGAATATAGTATAATATAATATTACCACTCGTTTCAGAGATGCTTAATGTGTCATCGGGATCGAAAAGGCAAACGATTAAAATCACAATAAAGCTTATCGCCAAACAAATAACAGCATCGTAGACTATAGTTATCAGCCAATAGAGAATTGGACTGGTTCCAGTCATCTGTTGCAGCTTTCGGGAACACGACTTACGCTCATTAATTGGGAAAGGAATAAAAATGGCCAGCATTATAGAAGCACCTGAAACCAAAAAAACATACACGATTATACATTTTTTTTAACCTTTTCTATGCCTCACGATATGACCATGGCAGTAACTAACCACCCATCATTGCATCTCTATCTTAGTTATGATGAGGATACATGGTGCATTCTCTTTCATCCGCTAATATATCGATGGCTCAATTCCACAGTGCTACAACTGGGTAGTTCACAATAATTATGGATCAAGTCCAATTTTCAGAAAAATCGATTTTTTTGTTTCAGTGGCTAGATAAAACAGATTTCTATATTGTGTGTTAATATCACAATCGTAGCTCTACAATTTTCCGCATAAATGGCAATACTAGTATTGATAAGATATCAAATTGAATGTGAATCATGTCCATTTTGACAGTTCCTTCAGCAGTATAAAGAGGTATTTGCTAACATTAATTTGCTACATAATATTAATAAAGAATGAATATACTTTATGTTTCGACTATTTATTTAAATTGATCCATGTATGTACTATCAAAACATGGTAAGTATATACATTGAAAACATTCCTAAATTTTACAAAAGGAGTTTTAACTTTAGGTCCAAATATCTCAAGATTCATTTTGATGGACTTGATCCATAATTATTGTGCACCACCCATCTAGGAATTAGTAGTTTTGAGTAATGGCTGATTACTATTAGTTTTGACTCATCTATACCGACTTGTAGAAAAGTGACAAAAACA
Organism: Rhyacophila brunnea; assembly: GCF_057557595.1. Lineage (NCBI taxonomy): Eukaryota > Metazoa > Arthropoda > Insecta > Trichoptera > Rhyacophilidae > Rhyacophila > Rhyacophila brunnea. The sequence continues at coordinate 5,922,574 of NW_028232816.1, read as the reverse complement.
ACGGCCCTACGAAGACAACTAGTAATTTTTTTGAGTTGAAATTTTGTAGAACTGAATATACGAATATAATGGCTAACATAAATCAAAACTTGAAATTTTTGACTTATCGTACTATGGAACTGAGCTATCGAATAATCTATAAAATGTTTCAGCAATATCAGTTCTAATATTAGCTACCCTCATCCCTTTCTATAATAATATAATAGTAAGTCTTTTATTTTAGTCAATGTTTAGAAACTAAACTCACACAAATATAATCATAAAACTGTAACAAATGTTTCCGTGGCCTTGCGATGAGAGCTGATAATTCAGTTTGGAAGAGTTTTTTAGAGTCATTTTCCATTGATCACCTTATCCATTGATAAGGTGATCAACTATTCTTCTTCTTGTAACAAAAATTTACAAATCTATGTAGGTATGTAAATGAAATAATTAAATAAATGTGCCAAATGAATTACATATCCAATCATTCTGTTGTAACAAAAATAATTCTTTCAGCACTTATATATTATGTAATGAAGTTAACCCATTGGTAACTGACTTTATTTTTGTATATATAGTACTAAATTGACTTCCAACAATCAAATATTAATTACTCAAAAAGTATGTGTTTAAATCATTTGATTTTTTAACACATAAAATATCTGAAAATTATTGACATATGCCGTAATTTTCGCATTTCTAGCAATAAGTGTAATTTCGCAAACTTATTGCAAATTTTCAGAAGATACGATTTTTTGTTCCGATACTTAAAAATAAAAATGATAATTTTTAATAAGACTGTTCCCAGTATTATCTTGTGTCTCAAATCGCTTCCAAGGTTTGTTCATTCTTAATGGCGATAAAAAAAGGTTAATAACCTTGATGGCATTCAGTGTATTCCAACACGGAAACATAAATAAGTATTTCATTTTATTCTGTACAGTGAACTGTTCAACTAAATTTTGGACCAAAGATTTAATCAACAGCTGATGTCAAATGGAAAATTAATAAATCATTTCGAGTGCGGTATATTCTTTTTATATATTTTTTAAATCCAATATTTTATACCGGTCGGTACGAATCCCTGTTATCGAATATATTCACCCTGTAGTGAACATTTTTCTAAACACATTTAATACCAGAAATTTTCAATAGATGCCCTAATATAGTGTAAAAAAACATTACCAAGAACCTTTTCTAACACAAGAATTTCTCATGTTTGGGCACAATGAGTTAAGGAAACATATCTAATATATTTTTTTTTATATTCAATTTATCCAGAGATACTATCTTCTGAAATGTTGACAATTTCGCGGAAGACTAGTAAAGAGCCACTTGTTTAGATAGTTCCAATTATTGAATATTGCCAATAGTGCCAACATTTTTTTGATGTAGAGATACATTATGCATTAGCATAACCGAAATGTTTAACTGTAGTTATCTTTGAATTAATTTTTTTGCGATAATGCTATTACTCCCAACAGGTGCTAAATTAGTAGATATTACAACTGGCGCTTGATTGGTACTGACAGATAAAAAGAAAATATGAAATATTACCGATAGTCAAACTGCCAGACCAAACCATAATGCTCATCAATGACTTTCCCATGTTCTTTTCAAAGTCCTCCAGCGGATCAATTTTAATCGGGTGATTGTTCACAAATATGGCGGGCTTCCTATTATGACTGGGGGCCATTTCGGTTGCCAGTAAATTTGTGAAAGTGTTCACGGCAACAGGCAAGGCGTGGTACAGAGACGTGGAGTACAGGCCGATATAAGAATCGTTGCTGAGGTCCAATGCGATTGGCATACTTCCTAAAAAGCTCTTGATGGATTCTTCACCCTTCTGTAGTACACCTGAAAGACGAAAATTCTTGAATGTCAATACACCCCTTGCAATTCGAGCCCTCAGAACCAAATCAGCGCATACAAGTATGTGTGCTAATTTGTTTTGATTACTCAAAAATATTGATTTGTAGTTGAATGGCTCTTGAAATTTTATTTGATGGAGTATCATAATGAAATAGGTTATATAAGTATTACGTCATATAGATTTCAAGGGAGAAGGAATTAAAAAACAATTCCAAACCAGATTTTTTGCATTTAAATGTATATCTACATATAGATAAAATAATATTATAGTTGAAATGATATTATTCTACTTAGTTCATGTCGGCCACATGGTCAGAGCATACGGACACCATACAGTGTCTTCATGAAATTCTGTCGCCTCATAAGTCTTCTTGTGTCTTCCCAGATCGTAGTTCTGCCATATACACCCTGTGGATAGTATTAGCGGTCTTTCAGCGTGCCAAAATCCGGTTGATTTGAAGAAAAGGCAAGCCAAGTTGTGACTCTTTTGAAGTATCCGTAGCACGTGGACAGGCCAGTTCCTGCATCGGTTCTTCTCTGTCGATATGACGACAAGCCGTATGATCCATATTCTTATCTCCTTATTACTCTTAAAGTCATACTATTGCATACCCAGTATCCGCCGCAAGCATCTATTCTTAAACCTCAGTATATGGTTAGGTGTCAGAACTCACTACCGTAAATCATCACCATCAGAATGCAAGCGGCATTTGGTGTTGACTGTGTAGAGCAATGATACTCAACCTTTTTTTTCTTCGGGCCAAATACATATATTTGTAAAGTAATGCGGACCGCATCACTACTGGTATGACGAAAAAAATCATGAAACCCCCCTTTTTTACAAAACATTTTTGAGATTTTAAAAATTATACGTGTTTTTTAAATTAATCGTGTGCAATAGCAACACTCTTATACCAGATCTGATGTGGACCATAATGACAATCCTCTTCGGGTGTCACTATCTGTGCGTCAAAGTCGAAACGAATCTCAAGATATACGATATTCCTGATAATAAATGTGTTTCGGGCCGCACATAAACGCTTAAAGGGCCGCAGGTTGAGTATCGCTGGTGTAGAGCCATGAAGCCTAGATATTTCACAGAAAGATGGATGTTGAACCCGGCCATTCTCATTGGAAGCTCTATCTCCTGTGATCCGCACCCACTTGTATTTAAAGCCATCGACACTATTTTGCCTACCGTTAAGCAGGGGGAAATCTAGATCGGGATAGGTGAGGACTCTTATATAAAACATAATTAGCATAAATTATGTCTTAAAGCAGTGAGGTATTTGGGAAACAACATTTAACTAACCACATTAAATCCCGATGTGATATTGTTAGATGTCACTTTTACCACTAATTTGAGTATTTCTGTACATTTCCAACAATTATTTTTCACCATATCACGTGATAGTTAAAATTTTTGGTCTTCATGAATATGAAAGATTCTTCGGTTCGGATATGTTAGATACAAAAGTCATAGCACATGTCAACGATGTAACTGTCGACTTGTCGAGAAATGATCTGTAATACGTTGTCGATGCAAATGCACGTACGTAAGAAATTAGAAAATCATTTTGTCAATCGTTTTTTTATCATTATTAATAATTTCATTTTCAAGTGCAAGGATCGAGTTTTTTTGGTAATATTTTTAAAATTCGATGAAAGTTTTCAATCGAATGAAAAAAGATTTTTTTGACAAGCGTGCTTACACATTACTCAATAATTTTGCAAAGGAGTAAATAGAATGTCATAAGAATAATGTTTTAGCGATAATGCCAATTTGAATAAAAAAACAAAATAGTTACCCATATAAGACAGTGAAATATTATAATGATAGGTATACATAGCAAGTACTAAAAAATGATGGAAAGAGCTCCCTCCAGATGGACGGACCAAATCAAGAATGCCACGGTTTTTCCACTGCCACTGAATGTCGAAGAGAGGTGAAACGAATCCACGGAGAAGACTGTCCGATGGCCAAATAATCCAAACAATCCAAATCACCCGGGTCACAATCTTCAGTCATGAGCTTGACAAAGAAGATAAAAAACATACAATTACCTATTCCGAAGCAAACTTTTGTTATTTCGTTTGACATGACTTTTAAAAAACCTTTAATATAAGTAAATGATAATTTGATAAAATATTCAGCAACGGACATAATATATCACATATCTTTCAAAAGATCAGTACAGTACTCTCTCAGTAATCCGCCACCCCAAAAACCAGACAATTGTCCAATTAGTGAAAGCGGCAGATTATAGTGCATACATACAAAATATGGTAAAAATTAAAACAGGTATTTCGTAAAAATAGTTTTTTTTTTTTGAGAAATTTGTACTAGCAAATTACGGTTTTATTTATATTCAAAATCAAGTATTTACTAAATTATACATATTTACTAACTAAATATTAAACAGTAAATCACTCAACCAGTTTGTTGAGTGAGGCAGATATTCTTATAATGGCTTAGGATTCCTGGATCTCCCTATGACCAAAAGATTCAGTTTGTGTGTCCCGGTTGCATTGGAGCATGGCGTAATTGTGATGCGGTCCTTGGGCACTTTCCTCCCTGGTACATTACATTCTTCGCGATGAAGGTACGTTTTACAAAAGGACAAGTTTCCAAAATAAACCTGTCTTATCTGCATTGCATACTTGTATGCGGTGGACTACAGAATTTGACAATCGAATACCGGCGAATAATAGAGCTTGATTTTGTGCTTTCAACTAGTAAAAATAACAGCGGATTATAGTAGTTGGAAAATCGAGTGGCGGCTTACTGAGAGTATACTGTATTTTGTTATGCTATACAAAAAATTATGTCGAAACTTTCACGCATCTGACTGAAGTTTCATGTAAATTACACATGACATTTATATACAATCATATGTATGTCAAAGGAAATCAAAATATTATTGATAAAAAATTCTAGATGAAAACCAATTTATTACTCCACCTGTGTAAGCATCCTCGATTTGTTCAAATCTCGTGTGATAAAATTTGTCGAATGCGCTGAAATCTTTTTGGCCGGTGCCGTTTGTCGAATAAGGCACGTGGCCGATCTGTCCTCTGTATGCCAAAAGATTGAGGCTCAGTTTGGGATTATCGTCAATCGGATGGTTGTCTTTCGTGTCAAGTAAAAATATGCAGGAGAAAAGAATCACAAATACGATCTGAAATTGAAAATGTAGCAGAGCTGTTAGAAACGCCAATTACTTTAAAGGTTCAGTTCATTTTAAAGGATGGCTTTCATAAAACTTTGGTACCTGTCTAGTTGTAAGTAGATATTTTATTTTAATTTGAAAACCAAGTAGGTACAGTAAAAACAAAACAATGATACGGTTCGTGGATTGTATGCGTACGAATATGTACAAATGCCTACGAGTACGCGCTCATCGGCTGGCAGGTGTTTAGTACGGCCCCTATCTTTTCAATTCTTCAATTCTATAGAACATAATAATGGTCATTTTGTAGCATACGAATACTGGCAAGAATTTACGATAGACAAAGTGGGTAATTAGTAAGGAAGTAGGAAAATTATTATGGAATTTTGGTATTGAATTCAATCATGTGGTTTTTTTACCCAAAGTGGACAGATTTGAAAAAAAAAAACAATGCATCTCAAATAAATGCTGCATATTTTTTAAATTTAGTTTATATTCTAGCCGCAAGATGTTCATGATATAAAATTTCTCCCTGTTGCAGCACATTAAAAAATTTCTTCACTAGCCATGGCATATTGTGTTGTATAATACGGACAAGGTAATTTAAAACACATTATGTTACCTGCACTATAAACAGAGTTCCCGAAATCTTTGTATGAATCATTCTTTTCTTAACAAGTCCCTCCATTCTGTTCATCGTCAAACTAAACGTTGACTTAGTATCGGTCTCTTGTGTACCTGTAACATAACAATTATATCATAGTGTTTCACATATTATTTTTTATGAAACTGTTAGAAATGAGTTGCATTCAAAAAATATGTTAATTTAAGTAAAAACAGGACAAAGCACAGTTCAATTTTACGCAGCCAGCGAGTTCGAACCTGTGACTCTATGGTCAGAAACACCCTCCGCTTTGTCTAGTCATTAGTATAAATACTGTAATTAATGTTAGTAATGTAAATAAATTTAATATTTAATAAAATGGTGAATTTAGGCTATTAATATTCGTATCCGGAAATTTGTACGTAAACAGTTCAACGTAGAACACTTATTCGTGTGCCGCAGTACGTGAAACATGAGTTCGTGCAACATTTAATCAAATGACGAGTTCTTCGTTGAACATTTCACCGTGGAATACATTTGTACGTGATCTACAACATGTGGCGCTAGTTTGCTGTTCCAATTAGATTCAATACGAATTTTATGAGATGTCTTTATTGGTTTTAAATAATTTAATGTTGAAACTACATAAATATAATTACAATATGAAAGTATTTCTAATTTAGTTACCTACTTATTTTCTTCCGTTTTTCCCATATACTCCGATGGTTTAACGTACTTAATAGTAAAAGTACTCAATATTATGAACTGCACTTAATGATAACTATAAAAACAGCTATTTATTGGTGGGAATTAGGAAAACATTTTATTAGGTAGGTAATTAAAATAAAACACAAAAATAAGTAGTTAGTGATTATTGCACAATGATTCACACATGGATATTATAGGTTAACCTATAATCCTGAGATATTGGTATCATTTCAGTACCGTTTATTATGTACTTATAAGTACTTATAAGTTGTAAATAATTATAAAAAAACCAATAATACACCCATGGTGGCTGAGTTGGTAAAGCGGTCGTCTATCAAGAAGTGGGATCGATCAATCCAGCGTAAAGACCCAATGTGTCATGTCAAGTGATTATTTATAGTGTGTATATGCATGAGATGTTATATTATGTATGATCAATATATAGAATGTTACATTCTCAAATCTTGGGTCTTATTCGTTGAAAAAAAAATAGTTTATCATAATTTTTATAATATGTATTTATTTCATAATACATTCAGTTTAGTGTCGGAAACAACATGTTCTAAATATAATTAAAAAACCAATAACGAATGTAGGTAGTAAGTATTTTGAAACTAAGCAATACCAAATAATTACAAATCCGTTTTATTTCGGTGGAATCTAGTGACACTAAACTGACTAAACAATACATTCTTTCAAGACAAAAAAAATGTGTGAGATGGTTAGTTTTGTATAGAATTCCTTATGGTCAGTTTATTGTGTAGGCAAGAGTGTTCCCTTGTTTATATTGTGTGCACAAAAAAATTCATTATAGAAATTAATATTATTGAAAAAACATTATTAGTATTATTACATTACGTACGATAATGGTTGTAATTATAATATACTTATCTACCTATTTTCTGCTGTGTCCTTTGTATTACGATGGTTTTATTACGTACTTTTAAGTAAGTATTATATTTTTACATGAATATTTAAAATTTCATTATATATTGTAAATAAATATTATTATATTATGTTTACAATTCATTGTGTATACCTACTAGGTTTATTGGTATTCTGTATTGATAATGGGAGCTATTTATAAGTAATAACCATATAGTATATTAGTCTATGGTAATACCTACGTAATGCACATTAATGGTATTAACTATCAAGTTTAGTATTGATGAGAAAATATTATATCATTCATTTAAATACCTACAACACAACAATAATATTTAGGTACCTAAAGTTTATTTCACAATTTAGACAGGTATATATATAGATAAGTTAACTGATATTACAAATATACCTAATGCTAATTTAAATCTATTACTGTTTTATCTATAAAAGTACATGTTATATTATTTTTATAATAACTTAACTTGTGTTGTACTCCATCATAATGCAGGAAATTAAGAAGGCATCAGAAGTGTAGATAGATCAAGCTTGTAATAGCTATGCAACCTACGTGTGTTTCAAAACATACATTCTTGAAATTGACTACAATGTTCTTATAGCTATTTACCAAAAAGTTTACAAATTAAAATTATTTCTTGTCGAATACGTTAAACATTTATGTTTAAAAGTATACGAAACACTAACTTCTTTATAAGTAGCTACAACTTACAGCTTACAGCTAATCAAAGATTCATCTATTATTATACCATTTCTCTCAATTGATTTGAAAGTTGACACGAGATCTGTAACTTAACTAAGACCCTCATGCAAAATTTATAAGTATGAGAAACATTTTTTTAAAATACCTAATATTTTTCTTGATCATTTTAGGTTCTAGGTTCTATACATTCTAGGTACCTACTGTATTCTGTTTACTAAGTATTCACAGATACATGATTTATAAATATTATGTAATGATTAATACACTTACGTTATAGGTTACTTTTGTTACAGTTGCATAATGGTGCATTTAAAATATTTATAGGTCATACCACAGAACTGATTAATAAGATAGAAAAACGAAAGTCAGTCACCATCGACCAGAATTTGAAGCCAACAACGCAAGAAATACTAAGCCCGTTTAGTGTCTTCGAATATTGCCAATATTGAATGCGCGTTTCGTTTATGTTAGAAACTTTAATGCATATTATGATACATAATGTAAATATTGAAAATAACATATTCTTTATCACCTGGTTATTGACTATAGGTACTACTATGACTTATATACCTACCTGTTATAATGTTTTCCTAATTCCCACCAATAAATAGATGGCACTACAAAATATTACTTATAAAAATCATCAATTATCTATACTTACATGTTTCCAATATATCACACAAGGAATTATAAATCTGGATCTATGTAAAAGAAGTGCCTATGTCAAAATTGTCTAATATGTACTAAGTTGAAAAGTTCTTAAAAATGTTCGAAAATTGTTTTATTTTTTAGTTGTGTCCAAATTATTTACTTGTATTAAAAAACAAGAAAATCCATAGTGCACTTAGACAATAGATACATCATAGTGCATCATTATTGTTAATATTATCAATTAACAAGTCTGAAAGGTATTAAACAATCGCTTGTACTGGTACTGGAAACATGACATCGACTTAGGTACTTCTTTTACCAAAAGTCCAGAAATATAATATAATTATGTATTTACAATAGGTACTGAAGTAAATAATGCTATTTCGGTTAACCTATAATATTCATGTATAAATAAAATACTTACATAAAAATACGTAATAAAACCATCGGAATATAAGGGAAAGACAGAAGAAAATAGGTAGGTAACTACATTATAATTACAATCATATCGTATAATATTTAATGTATGTAGTTTAATCAATAAAATTACTTAAAACCAATAAAGACATCTCATAAAATTTATTCGTATTGAATCTAATTGGAATATTACTATTTGCAAACTATCGCCGCATTTTGTAAGATACGTACAAATGTATTCCACGGTGTGATGTTCAACGAAGAACTCGTCATTTGATAAAATGTTATACGAACTCATGTTTCACGTACTGCGGCGCACGAATAAGTATCCCACGAAGAACTGCATACGTACAACTTACATGTAACCATTAATATTAATACTATAAACCGAGGGTACTTGATGGAATTTGAATTTAAATTCTAATGGATTTAAGTTTTGTACTATTCCATTTGAGTGGTTTTTTGCGACCCGGGTTTCGCCTTTAGGCATCTTTAGGCACCATGTGCACTCACCAAAAGGTAAATAAATATACACTGACAAAAAATACAGTTAATTCCAACATAATATATAATAAATTAATACAATAAAGTAGGTGAAAACTTTATCACCTACATATTAAGTCAAGGATCACAATAAAAAAATATAACAAACAAATTATGAATAGTTGAAGTGTTTGTAAAAAACCCCATCGCTTATAATACAATCAATAGGCGTACACATAGTCAAAACCCCAATATTAGATCATTAGATAATAATCAATTACAATACATTCAAGAGATGTAAAATCGTCAATACTAGGAAAAACAATGGCAACGTATTGGGCATTTAATGGAATTAACTATTAATGAGATATATCAATAATATCAGTCTTTAAGGTGAAGCCTTTACCGAGCCATTTTTAAAGAGGCACCTAGCGGAAAAATACGAAGCTTGCAATTTGAGATTTTTTTTTGATAATTTACAATTTCAGCTGTATTAATTAATAAATATGTGTCTGAAAACATTAAAAAGAAAAACATTTTTTATTTTAAGTCAAAGATAAACTTCAGCTTCAATATTGGGACCATACATTAAAAAAATTTGATATAAATAAAAAGGATTCAAGTTATACACATTTATATTTTTTATAAAAATCAATGTTTTTTAAAATAGATATAAAAAATATTAGTATCTCCCTACTTCAATTTTAGTTTGTCAATTTATCGCTATGGCCGTATGTTGTAGCTTAACCACTGGGGGATGACAAAAGAAATGGCGTATTTCAAAAAACACTACCTTATTCTTAGGTCAATAATTATTATAAAGCAATCATTATTCGTAGGATTTTTATCACACTTGAATGGTCAAACACATAGCTTATAATTAGTATCGTTAGAATTATCTTCAAATGTGTTAATCTTGCCGATTTTTTGAATAATAAAATGCCTAATTCTTGTCAAATTTGGGATCACAGAGATTATCAATATAATTTTTTATCGTAAATATTTTACTAAAATTATCTCGTCATAAATTATACTAATGGTTTTATAAATGCGTTTAAAAATTAATAAATGTAAAAAATCTTAACACCACTGCACATTTATGTACTGAAATATGACTATATTCTAAAAAATTAGAGCGAGAGGTTTAAAAGAACACTATTTTATGTAATAAAAATACATTATGCAGTCATCAAATGTTTAAAATAAATATAAAGGATAATAAGGCATCAAAATTATATAAATAGATTATCTACAACGTTTAAGGTATGTCCAGGGTGATGCTTTGAAAATAGAACAAAAGCTCCATTTTGACCTACACTGAGCATGCCCCCCCTTAAAATAAACTTACTTAAAATAAAAAATATTTTTCTTTTTAATTTTTTCAGATACATATTTATTAATTAATACAGTTGAAATTGTAAATTATCAAAAAAAAATCTCAAATTGCAGGCTTCGTATTTTTCCGCTAGGTGCCTCTTTAAAAACGGCTCAGTAAAGGCTTCACCTTAACCCTTTCTAAGCGTTACGAATCCCGACTTAGTACAACAGTGCGCGTTGTGATTTCAAGCATCAATAAATCGTAATAAATGTCAGTCAAACATACACAAATAGAGTAGTAAAAAATCGGAGTCAAGTTCAAAAATGATTATGACAGAACCTAATATTTTATGTGACTCTAAAAATAAACATTCGTCGCCTAAATCTGATAAGAAATCACGAACAAGACTTCTTCATTGAAAAAATGCCAGCTTACTCGAGCGGCGCCATGACACTTACGAAATGGTGCTGGACTAATGCGTCGATGACAGATTAACAAGTGTAAGAACAGTTCAGTATTCTTATAGTCTACCGGCTACCATTTCGACAAATATGTCATACACATAATGAATAATAATATGGTTTATGACTTTTATGAGCATTTTTGTTGAGTGTGTTGAAAAAATATCAGTCATAAATAACTCATTTTTATAGCATCCAGGACATCTCAAACTGTGTAACTTTTGTTTGAACTCGCATACACATTGCAGCACTGCAGGCCGAGTATAAATAAATCATCCTTGAGAACTACTGGCTATTTGAGAGTGATGTACTTACCACCAGTGCCTGGTTTGTACCTACCATTGACCCCGAACTGAATGGAATCGAATGACACATAGTTTATATAACAAAATGGTTTATTTTTCGAATACCTATTACAATTCGTAAAATATTAAATTTCAAACACTTTTTGCACTTCTAAATGCTTTATAGTCACCACAATTTTATTTTCAAGTTCATTTGTTTTTTTTTATTATATTACTTCAATAACCTGGTACTAGAATAGGTAATCTCTTATTTTATTATAATGACGTGATAGTAAGTAACTCGAGTTATTTTCGACTATAAATATAAGAAGAATTCTACATAAAAAAAATAGTAGTCATGAATCAAACCCTTTTGAATAGTATTACGAAAAAAATAATTCTCAAGTGTCTGTCTCACACCAGCAGACGATGATTTGCCGCGCAGTGTATAAAAATTCAGTAGCGCGGCACCTGGTGTTTGCGTAATACGACAATTTCCGCATTTATGCGGGAACGGGCGTCTGAGTGTTCGTGTCTTTTCTTTATAAATGGCTGATAACTAGGGTAAATAAATAATTTTTGTCTGTTTCACCTAATACTATAACCAGAAAATAGTATTTAAAAATGTTAATCAATGATAAACAAAGAGACATATTAAATCGCGGACTTCTAGGTATATTTAAATGACACCTGGTTCAAATTATTTTCCGAAACTATAAACTCGCGGATAATATACTGGCAGATAGGCGAATGAATGCAATCTCCAAAAGCATTCCTTTTGTAAAAATATTTTGTAAATTCACTTTGATCAATGTAACTTTCGAATATTCTATTTAACAGTTTACGCACCAAATAGTTTTTCAATCACTAAAAAACAATATAACTTATTATATCGCAAACTCGTATCGTTACAAACACGTCAGTCAAATGTCTTTGGCGCACATGCACTAAGAAGCGATAAGACACTATATACGCGGCAAATTTGAATTGGCCCGATGACTGATATATTTTTATTCAAGACACGCTCCCGAAAAATATTTATTTAAATTAGATAGAACAAAAGTTTAGGCTATCCATTGACAGATGTCAAGAGAAGGATGATTTTTGAATAAATTAAATCAATATTCGAATTATTCGCGCCTGGCGGAAAGCAGTACTAGGCAAACGAAAATCGAAATGACTTTAGTCAGCTGACGCGCGGATGACTCGCGCGTATAGGCTGACTAAAGTCAGTTGCCGCGTTAGAAAGGTTAACTGTATTCGTTGTCAGTGTGTATTTACCTTTTGGTGAGTGCACATAGTGCCTAAAGATGCTGAAAGGTGAAACCCGGGTCGCAAAAAATGACTAAAATGGAATAGTACAAAACTATCCATTAGAATTCAGGCTATTAAATTTAATCAATCTAATTTATATGTCAAATATATTAAATTGTTTGATTAAAAATATTAGTGATTAGTTTATAGTCAGAAATAAAGATGATTGCAAATTATGTACGTATATTATTGTATTCAAAGTGATCATGAAGGTATGTAGGTATCCACTGATTTCAATGGTGAAAGACCCACTGCTTGGAGAATCAATATATTATGTAAATGTCTGTTAAATACCTGCCGTGTTTCTTTCAAGAGTACTGGATGAGTTGTTTTCACCAGGCTCGACCGTCTCAGTGGCTTCCGATTCGTTGGTAACCCTAGAATAATCCATTGAAATCAAAAACAATCCCATAAAAAAAAATTTTAATCATAATTTCTATAAACTGTTCATATTTATAACTGTATCATTCAATTTATTCAATTTATATATTTTTTTAATACATTGTGGACATTACAAATTATAGACGTTCACAACATGACATTTAGAAACAAAGATATATATGTAAAACAGTATTACATAAAAAAAGAGATAGATCAGTAGATAAATTAGATAGGTACAAGGAAGTACACCGGATGAGTTAAGCAAACTATATTTTAAGAATTTATAAAACAACGTCCACGTAAACTCATTCTCACGTAGGTGGAATATATCAACACCCGAAGCAATTTCGTTGAACATAGTTATCGCCCTCCCAATTGGCATTACCAGTGGCAGGTTGGTTCTGCACCTTGGGAGAATAAACAACTGATGGTCTCTATTTCTAAGATAGTTATCAGGGACACACATCTTGCTGAAACCACACATTGTCTAGTTCATTGTCAAATAACGGTCTGAATTCACGGTTACAGCACAACCGTTGAATCTTGAAAAAAGTAAGAGCGGATGATCCCTACTCTTGAAATTGCACACCATACCGTGACGCGACCCGAATGAAGGGGTCTCTCATGAAGTACCCTGGAATTTGTTTCACTCCAGTACCGCATATTTTGTTTGTTAACACAGCCACTAAGATGAAAATGTACCTCGTCAGAGAAGAGCACAAGTACGTCGTTAGGTAAGGTGTCAACCAGCAGCTCACATGATGTTTGTCGGGTTACATAATCACACAAACACAAACCTTAAATCCAGCCCTTCCTCTCCCCTTTGTGACCTCCACTAACTTCACCATACCGTTTTAAAAAAAGGAAGTTCCCACACCCCACCCTGTACTAGTGGTGTTTAAAAGCAAAAACGTCACTGTCCTTGTCATTTCATGGAAAATCAAATTTGCACATCATTATATAACTATTATGCACAGTGGTAACTTTGCATTTAAACCCAGTTTTAAAATTCATTTTTTATTGTTTTCTGGGGATTTTGTATTTAATCTGTTGGGTTGAACAAGTAGACAAGAATATACGATTACTTTGTACATGTATGTCACCTTCGTATTTTTATGGACAGTATTTTTTTTTCAGATATTCAATAATTGTGCACCGCAATAAATGCCATGGAGGGTTGTGCACCACTGATAATTCGTTGTATAAAATAATTCTTTTATGCTTATAACACTATAGCAAACAAAAATGTTGAATCTTCCTCCAAATGGAGTCCTCTGTGATTTTCCCTATAAAAATCGCCGAAGCAATTTCCAGTTACACATAAGTGACATTGAGACTTTATACAAGAAGGATATCATCAATATCTTTGAATACAAAGCATTTTTATTTCAGCGTTTAATAACATTATATTTGTTGTGCTTCGTTCAGATGTTTGACAGCTTAAGTCCCGTTTACATGATTCACTTTTGACGATCATCGCTGAGGAATCATTCCCAGTGACTCGTGTAAATACACATTCGTCAACGAATCATCGAAAGTGATCATCCGGAATCAAAAGTGATTGAAGTTCAACTTGTTCTACTTTTCGATCATTTTGTGTTCACTACAGATGATTCCAAGCCCCTGAGAACTGTCATCACATCCCCATGATATTACGTCGTATTACCCATGTACATTAGTATATTAGTCTATGGTTTTATCCACCAACGACTCTTTTTCTTATTCGTCTTTCTCTCGATGAAATTTCAATATTCATATAACAAACAATCACAAATTGTTTGAATTCCAACCTGCAGCGTAATTTCACTTGACGCCATTTTGGATGAATTTTGTATTTCACTTTCAGTGACACGTGTAAACAAAAAATGAACGCATGCATTCAATTCACTGCGGATGATCATCTGCAGTGACTCGTCTAAATGAGCCTTTATATTATCTTTGGTCAGTCACCATCGAGCAAGCAAATTTTGATTTTGCATATTTATGGAAATATCCGAGGAGAAAGGACTTCTCAAACATAATGTACATTCACATTCATTGACTGCTTTTAGTACCGCTGATCTCCATACGAATCAAAGCAAGCGTCAGCAACAGTCCTACCTTAAGAAGACATCTTCGAGAGTAGTGGACGACAGCCCAATGGTATCAATCCCCCACTGCTCTTTATGTTGTTCCAGCAAGGTAAACATATGTTGAAAGTTGTCTTTGGATTGCTCTGGTATATTCAGGACGACAACGTTTTCCATTTTACTGCAAGATATGGACATGCCTTTGAAAGACGTTTCAATCCGCGACAAAATTTCAGTCTCCGCCGATTCCAAAACGAGATATAGTTTGTATCCGGTACCTGAATATCAAAAGATAATAATATTAGCTACTTTACAAAATAATCAAACGGCCAGTGACATGCCAATAAATGATTCACAGAAAATAGATTTCAAATATATTTTAATTCTAGAGTTTTTATACTATAATATGGTTATGTAAATTTTTTTGTAATCACGTCCGATCCTAAGGTCATATTATGAGGCTCCACAGGGTGGGGGGTTGTATTAAAAGATTTTTGTTTTTACGAGAAATGGGTGTTAGCCATTTGCACAACCTATTAGGTCCATACTCTGACTCAAAACACACATTGAAAAACAAAATGTGTATTTGTCAGACCCAGAATTCGAGCCCGGGACCCACTACATCATAAGCCATCATAAGCCATCATAAGCCGGCGCATACCCGCTCGGCCATCGTGGGCGAAAAGGTAAGGATAAAAAGAAAATGTCTCCGGTGTTACTCATCTAATTGGCTGTAAGCTTGAATTTTTTTTTTTATCTAAAGGAAACATTTCAATCCGAGTGACTTTGAGGTGACATAGTAATATTGTTATTGTATATTTAATTAATGATCTAAGAGCGACATGCACAATCATAGTTACAAATCTTATCTTAAGTCACCAAAAAGGATACCTTAACCATAGACTACTTTTCTTATGACCACGTCGCCACTGACAGCTGTCAAAATATCGATGGAAGCAATGAAATTTGATTGAAAATATTCATTGCAAGAAATATATATGACCTATGAATACTTTTCAGGTTATAATATTTGGGAAGCGGTAGAGAATATTATTATATAACTATTGTAATATTTATTGTATGTGATAATGAATTGGTGAGATGGAATAATTAGCGAACACCTATATCAGACAACCTCACAAATAGAGAAAAGAGATTTTTTGTTTTCGATTGAAACACAATACATACGATAATATTATAATGTCAATAATAATTGTCAACAGTCATTAATTATGACTACACGAATACAATGTCATAACATGTCAACAAGAAAGCCATTGAATATAATTACTAGGGAGCGGATTTATATGCAACAAAATACATGATTATATGCATGCATGTATGCACTTAAAATCATTAAAATATGCACTAAAACCGAAGAAATATGCAGTTAAAAATCGTCATTTTTCATGAAAAAAATTGTAAATACTCACTTCACCCAATATTACTGATATAAAATCGAATAACAAATTAATAATCTTAATCAATATAATACAATAACAAAAAAACACAAATAATCAATATAAAGTTAATCAATTTTCAAAAAGTTTGTTTAACCCGGCACCTGCCTCAAAAATCGTATGACGCACCATAACTACGCATGAATTTCATTATCGTCTTTGTTCTATACTAAAAAAAGCAATAAAAAATATGTCACAGCTCCAGTCGAGAACCCAAAGCCATTAAGATAATTTCGACACACTAAAAAACCGTAATAAATCAGTTATAATATCAGAAACACTCGAACAAACGAATGCTATCCAAATTTGAAAGAACTTACCGCAAGTCGCCATTTTGTAGCAACTAGTTAGAGCTCTGCGCGGTGTGTAATATTTCGACACTTGTGCATACGTTCTCACGAATCGAGCGTTACTAATTTTCAAGTGCATATCGATAAATCACATATTAATGTCTTCGGGTTGAGTCGTAAACAAATATAAAGGGGACCCTTTTAATATATTTAAACTACACAAACACTTCACTTATTGAATATTATTGATAAATTAACACGAACTCACATATTTAAAAAAAAAACAAATACAATAATAAACCTATTTTAAAATTCTTTAGATGTGTGATATATTTTAAAGCAAGGTGACAGACATAACGCAACATCACACGTTGGGCACATATAGCGAGAGAGTTTTGTTTTTTTCGGATTTTTTTTAGAATTCCCGCATACGAAACATCTTCTTCTAGGCTTATCGGTATTTTGTGTCGGTAAAATGTATTCTGGCAAATGTCCCGTTGCACTTTTGGGCAATAATCGTACGGGATTATCGCTAGTTGACGCTGTCGGCTTAGGCAGGGGTGCATTTGAAATTCTCACACAATATTTGTCCACTAGTTGTTTTATTACACAGAGTTGAAAATCGCCCAATGTTTTTTTGTCAGATTTAATAAATTTATATAAATAAAAAGCATTTAATAAATATAAGTCGATCATGTGGAATGCGACCTTTTTATACCACTTGATCGATTTTCTCATACACGACAAGTTGCTAAGCATCATGTCGGACTTATCTACCGTACCCATATTTTTGTTATAATCTATAACACATTTTGGTTTTTCAATGTTTTCGCCAGTTCTATAGTTCACTTTTCCCGTTGGTCCAAATGATGCATCGTGGAGGGTGGATAGCATGTGAACATCCCTCCTATCGTGCCATTTCAGAGCCAAAAGTGGACTATTGTACTTAGCCTCGGTATCTCCCTTTTTCAGTTTGCTGAACTCTGGCATATCTTTACGATTTTTTCTCACTGTACCGCAAGCATTCGTTTTGTGAGAGTGAAGGTATTTAAAGAGCGCCGGACTCGAATACCAGTTATCACACCATAAGGTGTGACCTTTCCCGATATAGTCTTTCATTAGCGTTGTCACTACCGCACCGGAAATACCGAGATTTTCATTGTCTTGTATGTCAGTCCCTTCCCCACAATAAATTATAAAGTCAATGATATATCCTGTCATTACGTCACACATCACAAACATTTTTATTCCAAATCGATGTCTTTTGGAAGGAATGAATTGTTTAAAAATTAATCTACCCTTAAACACGATTATGCTCTCATCTATGCAAAGATTCTGATACGGTATCATCGTTTCCCTAAAAATTGATCTTGTGTGTTCTAACAGTAATCTAATTTTAGCTAGTCTATCATTTGAGGCGGTCACACTAGGATCAGAAAAATGAAGCATTTGTAAAATAAGTTGGTATCGATTTCTAGCCATTATTTTCCCAAAAATGTCTGCATGCAGGTAAGGATCGGTACTCCAATGTTCCTCTATCGACGTGTGCTTATTTCGAGTCATCAGCATTGATACGGCAAAAAATGTATACAACTCCGGCACTGACGTGTCTGTCCAATTGTGTGACCGCGATTTCGGTCCGAGGTCTCCCGCACTGTACGAATGGTTAAAAAATGTATTCGTTTGGTTCACTATTTCCGACATTATATTTTTATTCAAAAAATGTTCAAAGAAAAGACATTCGGGAGAGGATTCGTCCAAGTCGTTCGATGTCACGCCAGATCGACAATCATTGAATTCGTGAACTATTGGAATATACGGACCAGTTCTCCAAGACCGCAAAAATTCAATTGGCTCGTCAGAGTCCGTATCGTCAACATCATGATCAGTCTCATGTTGTTCCAATTCCTCTTCCGACATGTCATAATCTGAGTCCAATTCCTCATTAGTACGCACATTTTCTTCCTCCATATTTACGCACTATAAAACTATGAAATGTTTTTAAAATGTTTAACTACAGTATTAAGAAACGCCAAATCACAGAAACCATTAAACTCACACACCATAGTTATTGATATCAGTATTAATTTTCACATTCACTAAAATGGGACACGGTAGACAGTACAAAAAGTATTTTAAAAATCGCGATAAAATAAAATCATACGTTCAATAGTTAATCATGCCAGTTTTAATGTGATAAGTACACCAGACAGCAAAAAAAGTATTTATCAACGATTGCGGTAAATATTCAACTTGTATGCGATAAATACAATCCCGCGCAATGGCCCGCTCGGTTGAAAGTCTGTCGTATACTGCGCAGTCGCGGCGCGCAGTTCAAACTGATTTCTGTCGACCGGCAAAACTTGGCCGTACGAATTGGTTCGAAACTTTGGTGATTATTTTATATTTAGAACCAATGCTTTTAAAATATGTCATAGGTGGCAGGAGAAGGACAAATCAGGCCAAATTTACGTGAAAAAATCAGTCCCGTATGATAAATATGGACGCGGTGGCATCGATTTATACACATGCGCATTGCGAATTTGGCCGATTTGTACAAGGTGTGTGACATCGGCGCCGGCCGGGTTAACTAAAAATAATTGAATAAGAAACGCAATGTAAACTAAACACCACTTAAAAAAACAAAAACGACACACTTAACTAGGTATTCCTAAATATTATTTGCTGTTTTTTGTCCGAAACAATAAGTTAAAATATCTTTTTTCAATCTGTTTAGACATTTAATTTTTCCGCAAATCTGTCTGTATTTTGTTTATGTGCGGAAAACGACCTCTCAACGTCCGCAGAGGTGATTGAGCAAAATTTAAATAAAGGTGCCGGAGTTGACTTTCTGGGATACCATTAAAAAAATGCAAGTACATCTAAACTATCTACCTACCTAATTTAGTTATATTTCGATAAAGCGAAAAAAGACCTCAACGTCCACAGAGGTGATTGCGCAAAATTTAAAAGTGCCAGAGTTGATTTTTTCTGATACATCCACAGCTCGGGGATGCCATTAAAAAATGCAAGTGCATCTAAATTCTAAACTATCTTGGTACCTACCTGATTTAGTTATATTTGGATAAAATGATTTAAAAAAAACTAAAACTATAAATGCAAAGCCCTAAAATATGCATTTATTTACGAGGGTGGGTCAATAATTCCTTAGAAAAAAGCATTAAAACAGTTTTTATTTTTGAATTTTTTTTTTATTTCTCAACATAATCTCCTTGGAGCTCAATACACTTGGTTAGACGTTTCTCAATTTTTTTTAAACCGTCAGAAAAATAAGTTTTCGGAAGGTCCTCAAAATAAGCATTTGTCCGATCGATGACTTCTTCATTTGAAAAAAAAACGTTGTCCACTTAGCCATTTTTTTAAGTTTGGGAAAAGGAAAAAGTCACTGGGGGCTAAATCTGGCGAATACGGTGGGTGGTCGACCAATTCGAACTTCAATTCTTCAATTTTAGCCATTGATCGTAAACATGTGTGAACACGGGCATTGTCCTGATGAAAGAGGATTTTTTTCCTGTTTAAATGAGGCCGTTTTTCTTCAATTTCGTTTTTTAGCTGGTCCAATAAAGATGCATAATAATCCCCTGTTATTGTTTTTCCTTTTCCCAAATAGTCAACGAAAATAATTCCACGTGCATCCCAAAATACAGTAGCCATAACCTTACCAGCTGATTTTACGGTTTTCGCCTTCTTTGGACATGGTTCGCCTTTCGCAATCCACTGCTTTGACTGTTCTTTCGTCTCGGGAGTATAGTGGTGTATCCATGTTTCATCTACAGTCACAAAGCGACGAAAAAATTCATCCGGATTGCGTTGCATGAGCGACAACAGGGCTTTAGAGGCCACCACCCTATTGCGTTTATTGTCGACTGTGAGCAAACGCGGAACCCATCTTGCAGAAATTTTTTTCATGCCCAATTTGTCATGTAAAATAGAAATGACGCTACCTTTTGAGATCCCTGTAACCTCAATTATCTCACTCAACTTTAATCTTCGGTCACTTAACACCATATCGTGGATTTTATTGATCATTTCTGGTGTAGTCACCTCTACAGGACGTCCTGAGCGTGGTTCATCCTTTGTTGATGTACGACCACGTTTACATTCATTTAACCAGTTATAAATAGTTGCAAGTGAAGGAGCAGATGTGCCGTGAACTAAATCCAACTCATTTTTTATTTCCTTTGCTGTTAACCCTTTTATATTAAAATGTTTAATAACAGCTCTAAACTCAATTTTCTCCATTTTTGTAAACAAGCAAATTTTTTTTTTTAAATGTACGAGAAACACACAACAACCCGACCAATCTGATTGAAACTTTGCAGCATACTGAATCGGTAGTGCCGCTGCATGAAAACAAACCGCTTACAGTACTAGTCGCGCCACCTGTCGGCTTTTCTAAGGACTTATTGACCCACCCTCGTATGAAATATGCACCAATGTCTCATATATGCTCTAACGTCCCAAATATGCATGTAGGTATATGCACAATAAAATTTTATTTTTGGATTCTGTGTCTTTCAAAACGAATTTCTGTGCAACTCTCGTATCTGTGCATACACCCTAACAAAACATGCACTAGCATATAAATCCGGCCCCTAATGATTACGTACGTAGGTATGCGATATTTAATATTTTTCTTAGCTTGTAATCTTATTTATCCAGTACAAATCTTGGAATCGATTTTAAACTAACTTCCCGACTAGCCCTTTGACTAGACATTTGAAACTTTTAGAATATATCAGAACACGATGCCAATGCATTTTTTTAATACTTTTAGCCATCTTTAAGTAGAATTTAATTCATTTTCAGTTCATTCTGTTTTGTATGAAAAGTTATTTCGATACCATTATTGGTTGCTAGGGGGTCCTAGCAACTAAATTATTAATATATACGTGCGTTACTATGGAAATTAATATGAAATAACATTTCATTATTCAGTATTTCTATCAAGTACAAATTTTTTTGATCGTTTAAGCTAGTCAAGTCAAGTTTATATGATTCAACAGAAAATTTATAAATGTTGTATATAAAAAGTTCTTTTTATCTTGTAATTATTTAATTATTGAATTATAAAACTCTTTGTTTTTCTTACGAAATTAAGCTGAAAGTTTTGTTGATTGACCTGTGAATGCGTAAAGCGGTACAATTTATTGTATTTACTAACCGTATGCCTTTTTCAGAAACATGGATGTTCCGTAACACTTGAGCCGTCCGTGGTTCATGATTACCACGCGGTCTGCAAGAACGTCGGCTTCTTCCAAAGAATGTGTCGACATCAGTATGGTGTGACTTTCTTTAAATTTCTGCAAGATAATACATATCCAAATTCATACACTTATTAGGTATAAAGCAACTTGGATAACACTTGATGGAATTCCTCAGGCAATACGATTCAATGCGGCATCGTCGTCAAGTGTTGTAATGCTAAATGTTCATATGACTCTATCTTGTCATAGTCCAAATTCTTCCGTTCAGTCTAGCGTCAAATTGTAAAATTAAAAGTGAAATAACTAATCTGCCAAATGCTAATCGTGCCATTCTCGAGTGATACAAGGTGTCCTCATTATCCGAGTATTAGTGATCTAGTTATGAATTTGCAGGATAATGCAAAAAAAACTACAAAAACACATAAAAAAACAAAAGCGCAATAGCTCACAGTCGTCAGCTGTTATTTTCAATCTTTCAATCACACAATCCTACGCTACTTCTGTCTTGCTCACGTGTCTTTTTCTTTTCTAAACATGTCCCAATTAAACCCATTTACTAAGTCATTTTGGTCCTCGTTTCAAGCGGATTTCGCTTTAAGAGGTATTTTTCATACATAATTCAGAAAGCACTAATGAGAAAATATAGCCAATAGAAAAAAACACCCGGCTGGAAACGAACCAGCGTCTCTTGGGTTTTGCGCCCTGTGCATAACCACTATGCTACTTACATTTTTCGAAAAAGATTTTTTCTATTGGCTATATTTTCTCATGAGTGTCTTCAGAATTATGTATGTTCAATAATTAGAATAGTACATTCTTAAATCTTGTGAATTATTCGTTGAATAAAAGAAATGGTTAATTAAATATTTTTCAGTTGCAATTACCCTCGAATAACAAGGACCCCCTGTAGTAATGAAATACAAGTTGCCTAAGGATATCACTAAAACTCAACAATAAATTGGAATCATTAAAATAAAAATGCACACTTTCAGTTAACCACATTAAATCATAACTAGAATACAATACTGACAAGTAGTATATCCCAGAGTTCTCGGCGGGACTCGGGGTCCAGGCCTGATGTGGGCTCGTCCAAGATGAGCACAGACGCCTTGGCCACCAGCGCCATGGCCAGCTGAGCCCGTCGCCGCATGCCGCACGACAGCTGCCCACACATCTTATTGCTCTTCCCTGATAATTTCACGCTCGCCAGAATGTCATCACTCTCTCTCACAGCCACCGCATGGCTGATGCCTTTAATCTGCCGAATAAAATATACACACAATATGTAATTTGGTGGAAAATAGAGTGCAATATGACATTTATTTATATCGTTCACTTGGTGCAATTTCATTTTACTTACATATGAGGGTTGTCCAAGAATTAAAGACCTTTATTTTAAAAATCAGGAGAATTTTATTTTTATAAAAAAAGCATACAAAATTTTAGGTACATATCCCCACTATTTTTCGACGTAGTCCCCGGGACGATTGATGCACTTGGTGGGTCTTGGCACTAGGTCCTTGAACTCTGCCTCCACCGTCCTCAAAAATGTTTTCACCTCTTCTTCCATGTCATCGTCGGTCTCGAAGCGTTTTTCGGCCAAATGTTGCTTCAGATGAAGATAAAGATCTAAAGAACTCGGCGCTAGGTAGGGGGTTATGTGCAGGATGACGGAGGACATCCCATTTGAATGAGTCTAAAAGGTTCAAAAAGACCTAAACGCTTTTCACACGAATTTGTTTGTGAGCTTTCGTCAGCATTTTGGGCACCCAACGAGCACACCTTTACATACCCCAATTTCCTCCTCAAAATCGTTTGTATGGTAGACTTACTGATGTCTGGGATCAAACTTGCGAGCTCACGGACTGTCAGACCACGATCTTTACGAACTTTGTCATTGATTTTCTTCAACAAAACGTCACCAATTGAGAACCTCCTTCCTCTCCCTTCCTCATTATGAACAATCATTCTACCGCTCGAAAACTCAGTACACCACTACCTGATAATCCACTGGTTCATCACATTATCATAATTGGATGTGAGACGGTGATGGAATTCAACAGGGTGGACTCCCTCCCGGTTGAGAAACCGAATGATTGAACGCATCTCACAGGCGGCGGGATTCGACAGCGGACCGTCCATCTCAAACGGACGCAAAGGTCATACTGAAGCAGCTACCGAGCCGGCTCATAACTCATTATGAACAGAGAAGTTTACGCTACACGCCAGTGCTGCCATCTTTTGAGAAATAACATCCGCGTCGCCAAAAATGAATAAAGGTCTTTAATTCTTGGACAACCCTCGTACTTCACTTTATCACACTTCAGCATCAGAGCATAGAGCATATCTCTCGTGAAATAGCTTTAGATAGATAGGAGAGAATGAGGGAAAATTGGCCGCGCAATGCAATACATGCTTTTGCGCCACATTTAGCAACGTAAAAGATTTCTTTGTATCACTTATTAGGACTGGTATGTCGACTTATGAAGCACAGAAAAAATTAATACCATGTGAGAGCAGTCGAAACATTCGACTTCTTCAAAATTTCATCAGTTTAATGTCTGTATCACAACCTGACCATGCAAATAAAACTGTGTGAATCTATATTACAAAGGTAAAATATTAATTATATTAAATTCCACGACACATCCATAAGGTCGTTGCTCTGGATCAAACAGTATGTGATTATTGATGAGGGATATTTAGATACCTCAACTGTCAACATCAACGCAAAAGTTGGGTTTACACCGTATAAAATAAAACTGAAACAATTGAGTTACAACATTGATTACAATAATATCAATCGTGAATACCTTTGCAAAAAATATAATGTGTTCTCTGACAGTGAGGTTAGGAAAAGTGAGGTTATGCTGCGGGCAGACTCCGATGGAGTGACGGATCTCATCCATATTCTTCTTTGTGTCCAATCCGTTGACTTTGACCGTGCCTCTCGTGGGAGAAATCATGCCTGCAACAAGCAATTAATAGTTACACATTCAATGCCAAAGAGGTGGAATCATACAATTCTTATCATACTTTTTTGTATTATGGGCAATGTATGTAGTACTTAGTATAAAATAATAATTTTAAATTATCAATTACTCATTTTCTATCAACGAGTAAATTCTAAAATCAATTGATTGTACCAAAAACAAGCTGTTCATCTTTGGCCGATTGAGAGGACAAATTTAATGTGCGATATTTGATGCGGCTAATTTAATTATAAGGCTTATTTTTTCAGCATCACAGTCACTGTTATTTAAACTCCGTATCTATAGATGAAGATGTCTGGCTTAACCTGATCCATCTTCCTTTCACTCAGACTAATACGGAAGCAAATCTATCGACCCCTTGATGAAAACAGATTTCATAGATTATTGATGATAATGATAGATTATTAGAAAGAAGATTAAGGCCATCCGCCCATGCGGAAACTGAAATCTGACGAATTGGTTGGTGATGGAACTCATAAACTGGCCAGTGACTGATGCTTCGCACACGCCGATACTGTAACCTAATAATCACATAACCACAAACTGTCAAACCCATTGTCTTTCCTACTTCATTCTAAGCTTTTTCCGTAATATCTTTACAGGAATATTCTGGCAGCCTGTAATTATACAGGCAGGAGTATTTCTCAACATCTGCCATATATTTTAAATTAAAAATTGGTTCGCCCATCTTTAACTTTTGACGTCTTGACTTGTTATTGCTTGTTTGATTCAGTTCAGTGCTACCAATTTTGGTAAGAAAATATCATTTTTCATCGAATCTACTGATATTGGTACCAGCGGCGGCTGGTCTAACATCATGCAAGTGCACTGCACTGCTTGCATTGCTATGAAACATCGTTCAACATCGTAAATCATATTTTTTCTTCATAGGTTTTTAATATTATCGCTCACTTATTGTAATGCAAACCATAAACCGATGTGCCCACATTCCCAATCGGCGATAATACAAGCACTATGTACCGTATACGTCATCCTTACTGAAATCGTTTGCGCCCCGGCAATATATTTTGTTTACTTAAAATGAACCCAAAGCTTAGTATGAACTAAAGCCATAAAAAAACAACTTAAACCGTGCTAATAGTTTTCGCGATGCGTAAGTTCCAGAATATTGTGCGCGGACCGGGTAAAATGACATCATATTGTTCTGAGTAGAGAGCAATTACAGATTTGAATTATGGTTTGTTATTATAGACGCTGCGCTGCGACTTACTGTTCATGCTCAAATTATGTTTAGTATCATATTTAGCAATCTCGTATGTAAAATGCCTGTTAAACTAAATACAATAGAATTCATCATTTTCTAAATTTAAAATGGGTAAGAAATATAATAGAATGTCGGTAAGATATTTTGATTTATGTGTACTGCAAATTAAATCAGTGAAGATAAAAATAATTTTGGTACCTACCACATTTCTAGAAAAATTAATATTTCATTATCCTGTGTGTTGACTAAACACGAAATGATTTATAATAGGTATAGAAAATTATTAATTCATGAATTCTAGTGATAAGCTAATAAATCTTAATACTATTTCACAAAGTGCAGTTTCATAATAATCATTATTCATACAGTGTACAAATTGCTAAAGATAATGTACTTATATAGAATAAGATAGCTTATGTTAAAAGAAAGAGGTATTTATCTACTATAAGAGATGCATTCGTTTCTTAAAACTAATCCAATAAAGATATAAGTAACTCGCAACATGTTTTATTAAAAATATAAAATATACAGGTAATTTCCCAAATGTCAATAACGTTTTGTCAAATCATTTCATTTTTCAATAAGGTAGGTTTCGAGCGCACCCTCAAAAATTACAATCCAAAAAATTACCGGCCGCCACTGATTGGTATCACTGTTTTATGGGTGACTGGAAACTGAGAGACTGGGAGACTAGCATGTCGCGTCTCTTCAGTTTCGGTCGCCAACGATTTGAAACTGAGAGATTCCAGTTTTGCCGCCAGCGAGACGCCATTGAAATACATTAGCTAGATACTTGAGTCTCAGTGTCGCCTTTTTTCACGTGAGCGGATAGCCTAAAGTTTTATAATATGCAAGTCCTAGACCAGCGGTCGGCAAACCGCGGCTCGCATGTGGCTCTTTGGCCCCTTGAGTGTGGCTTTGCTACAAATGACCACGTACCGGCTAAATCAGGAGACGATAGAACAGTCAAAATGTCTTCGTATATAACCAACTAGCGAGTCGAAGATCTTAAATTGGTTTCAGCTTTATCAATAGCAGTTGACTCTTGTCTCGTGACATAAATGATACAGCAGAAATCACAAATTTGTACGATTTATTTCATCTACAGGTCCTAAAGAAGAATTTTTAGGATTATTGCCACTCAAAGATCGTACACGTGGAGAGGATATTTATTGCAAATGCTGTACCTAATTGAGTGCATGGAAAAACATTATATTCCACTCGATTAATTTGTGTCAATTTCAATAGAGACGACGAAAAGTTTGACCGGCGTAAGAAAATGGTTCGTTACTATTTTGAAATAAAAAATTAATCACGACATAGTATGTACTTGCTTACCATTGCAACATTTGTCAAGAAGCGCTTTGTGCGCAAACATTTCCAGAAGAAATTTGCAAAGTTATGGAATTAGTGATTAAGATTATCAACTCCGTTATCCAAAAAAATTATTTCATCGTAGACATTGCGTTTCATCTAAATCAGCTTAATAGGGGGGGGAAAGAAACACAATTTTTTCGATGTTACAAGAAGTTATTTCATTTGAAAACAAATTATCCCGTTTTGCTCAAGATTTCGATTAAGACTAAGCCTATTGAAACTTCGCCAGGAAAATAATTCTGATATTGAAAATTTCAAAACAACAATTTTAAATATGAGGGAAGCTTTTCTCAACTAGTTTCAGGAACTCAGAAACAGCAAAGCGACGTTAGTCTTTGTTAAAAAAAACCTCTTAATGCTACGGTAACAGAAATATTTTTTTCTCCCTTTCATGTTGACATCGGCAACTTTGAAATGTAATTGCTGGATTTCAAAAATAAGGAATTATGGAGCTCTAAATTTGAACGTATCTGTGCTGATATGGACATATTGAAGAAAAACAAATATGAACATGGTTAACACTACAAGTAGTCTGCTTTGAAAGATCTGGAGAAGGAAGACATGATGATTTTTAACACCTGGAATAGTATTCCTGACTCATATAATCAGTTGAAAGAACCAGCGTTAGCTGTTCTTTCCTTTTCCGGTTCTACATATTCATGCAAACAATCTTTTTTAAACATGAACCTTATCAAGAGTAAATTGAGAAGTCATCTTATTGATGAGAACCTGGAATTGTGCCTAAAATTAAAAACGACAACGTCATACAAACCTGACTTACCCAAACTTTTCAGATGTTCACATTAAGTGTTTGTCATGATTTAATTTTATGGATACCTTACTTACAATTTAATTTTTATCAATAAATAAAATTGTTATTTAGTATGATACCAAGTTTTATTCAGTGTACATACATATAGTTTTATTAAAATTATTAAAACCTTAATTAAAGTTTATTACGTTAATAAGCAGGGTATCTACATATATAAATTTGGCTCTCAAAAAAAATCTCAATCGTTGTACTGTTGATATTTGGCTCTGTTGACTAATGAGTTTGCCGACCACTGTACTAGACCAGGGGGGGGCAAACTGCGGCCCGCCGGGTATTTTTTTGCGGCCCGCCATCATTAATTGTACTTCTGATTACGAATAACTTTTGTATGTATTTTTTAAAAAAATATTGACAATAGATTAAAATTTGAAGAATTTATTGTTTCGTAAATGTATTATCTCAGTAGGTACGTCTTCCTTGCGTCTCGTCTCACACTATGTAACCTCTATTTTCTAAGTTGAACATCGTGATACATTTAAATACTTTTAACTCCGCGTTGCAAGGAAAAAAAATATATGCCCATGGTATGGTAAAAAGTTTGAATGGATTACAATTAAAACTCAAGTTATTCCTTCGACAAATATCAAATAACAACGTGGACCACTTTCCAACGTTGAAGTTGCTGAATATACCAGAATATAAATTTGAAGAATACGGTAAAATTATTAAAGCTTTGAATGACGATTTTTCACAAAGATTTGGTGACTTCCGAAACATTGAGACAAGTTTAGCAATAGTACGCGATCCATTTTCAATAGACATTGATAGTGTACCGACAGAGCTACAACTTGAGATTATTGATATGCAGTGTGACACTGATTTAAGAGAATTGCATCGTCGTGAAGAAATCTCCAAATTTTACAATGCCCTTAATTCAGACAAATTCGACCAACTTAAAGATTATGAAAGAAAAATGTTCATTATTTTTGGATCAATCTATATATGTGAACAAACATTTTCGATCATGAACCTCAATAAAAATTCTTTACGATCAAATATCTCCGATGCCCATTTAGAAGTAGTTTTGAGAATATCAACTACAAAATTAACACCTGGATTTAAAAAAAATGTACAACAGTTTCATTCTTCTCATTAATTTTTTTGTAATGTTTAGTTTTCGTGATAATTAATAGTGTATATCTAAAAATGGTATTTGACTTGCGGCCCGCCGCTCATTTTGAATTTTTGAATTTGGCCCTCCATCCAAAAAGTTTGCCCCCCTCTGTACTAGACTAATGTTTTTCTTTGGAAAATTCTGAACCTTTTATTTCTTTCTTTCTCCAAGGAAAGAAAGTTTTTTTTTTATAAAATTTACTAACAAAGACCATTGACCAAGTAAAGAGCATACTTAGCAACTTAGTTATGTTGTTTCATATTATGTATCTATCTGGAAATCACCAATTTTCTACTTACCATAAATTGATGAAATGCCACAAAAAGATTATATAAATCTAGCGATAAAAGTAATCCGCAACATCAGGGGGACCTGATGTGGCATACAAAGTATTTTAATGATTCATATAAATAAAAACATGCAAGTTCTTTACATTTTTTTGAGGTCGACACTATAGGACGAAGAAGGTTTAATTAAGTTATTTTACAATATTAAATTGTTCAAAATTACCCGTAATAATGGACATAAGCGTTGTCTTTCCAGCCCCGTTGTGTCCAAGAAGTGCTGTAATGCCTCCTCTATAGACACTGAATGACACACCAGATAACGCTTGCACGTTCGATTGATTTCGTGACTTGTAGACCTAAAATGTCAGTATGTATAATAATTTAAAGGGTTCTGTTACATAGTACCGTTGTGTAGGGTTCCGTTACTAAATTCGGAAATGCCGCATTAGATAGATATAAAAACAATATCTACTTCATCATTAGATGATAATATCTTCCGTTAAAGGTTGCACAATTACATGAGAACTGAGGAATAAATTAACGAATAACTGCCAAAATTATATCGTGAGGAAGATCAGTGCGGTCGATTCTTCAAATAAATGTTGTACCGCTGTTGTACTGTTTCCGCACCGAGCCACCTTGTGATAACAGAGGCACGAAAAAATAGATGATTACGTAAGAAAGAAGATGTTTTATTCCATACTTTCCAAACGTTGTCTATGGTTACACCAGCTTCTGCCGTTGCCGGGTGAGGTTCAAAATAATTGGAATGATTGTCTTCCTTCTCTTCGAGGTCAATCTGTGGATCGATTTGTTTTGAACACCAATAATCCCGCTGCAAATTAAATAAACAAATAAATAATACATCATCTCTATTGTGACTAGAGCTCGAAATGAAACAGGAACCAAACCCTGGATACCTTATATGATTTTCATGATTGTTCATCTAAATATCAAAAATATTACAGTTCAGCGTATTTGACTGCCTTTCTATGTATAATAATTGGCGCAGTCTGACCTTTCATAGATTATCTTGACAATAGAATTAAATTATGTTGAAATTCTTATTGTTTTTGACAGATTGCTACAAATGAGTCCAAAATGCAAAATGACATGGAGTTAAATAAATTAAATGTTGGTCGTAATATGTAGTCCTTTTTTCAGCTTAACTTTTGTATATTTCGGCTCCGTCTATGCATCCACTAGTATAAATTATCCGCTAAGTGAGGGCGCCACATGCTACCATTTGACATATCATTCAATACTTTTTATACTGTGTTGAACTTAGTTCCAAATTCAAACACTTGTTATGATGGTACAGTACTCTCTCAGTAATCCGCCACCCCAAAAACCACACAAGTATCCAATTAGTGAAAGCGGCGGATTATAGTGCATACATACAAAATATGGTAAAAATTAATACAGGTACCTATTTCATAAAAACAGTTTTGAGAAATTTGTACTAGCAAATTACAGTTTAATTTATGATCAAAATCAAGTATTTACTAAATTATACATACATAGTATTTATAAATTAAGTTTATTAACTAAATATTAAGCAGAAAAACACTTGACACAACAAGTTGTTCAGTTTAGCAGATATTCTTGATTGGCTTAGGATTCTTGGCTTTCCCTATGACCAAAAGCTTCATTTTGAGTGTCCCGGTTACATTGGAGCACGGCATAATTGTGATGCGGTTCTTGGGCACTTTCGCGATGAACCTACGTTTTACGAAGGAGAAGTTTCCAAAATAAGCCCGTCTCATCTGCATTGTATACTCGTACGCAGCGGACTACTGATTTTGACAATCGAATACCGGCGAATTATAGAGCTTGATTTTGTGCTTTCAACTAGTAAAAATAACGGCGGATTATAGTAGTTGTTGGATAATCGAGCGGCGGATTACTGAGAGTGTACTGTATATCTATAGTAGAGAAACTGTTTTGATCTTTCAAATACGAACGAGACAATAATATAAAACATATCAAGATGATTTTCATTTACGGTTTCACAACTTACTTTAAACAGAAAAAATTTGGACTTGGGCACACCGTAAGCTCCGGGATTAACCTGGTCCATGTACCATGTGAAGAAGGCGAACAGAATACTCTGTAGAAACAGCATTAACCATACAAAGCCAAAGCAGATGGAAACTTCGTCGGACGGCAATGAGAAGAAATTATTCCACTGTAAC
Organism: Rhyacophila brunnea; assembly: GCF_057557595.1. NCBI lineage: Eukaryota > Metazoa > Arthropoda > Insecta > Trichoptera > Rhyacophilidae > Rhyacophila > Rhyacophila brunnea. Next base: position 5,890,256 of record NW_028232816.1, on the reverse strand, counting down.
CCGTCTCCTGCAAGATGAAGAAATTTTACTAGCTTACGGATCGTCTTAGGTAAGCGCGTTCAGCGGCGCGCGCAGCTCAAACGTATAACCAAAAAAAGACTTTGTCTACGAACATTTTCACACACAGTTATACGTTTGAGTTGCGCGCGCCGCTCAACGCTTCGCCGACTTCACCCACGTAAGACGCCCAGTTACACCAGTGAGAAACAAGAGATAGTGTTGGGCACCCTAAAATCAAGCAACGTTTATGACAGACTAATGATTTTCACCATATTGTTGTATTTTTCAAGCCAATTTTGTAATTTCGAATACACACACCTATCAATGAGTTTAGGATGTCATCATAAAAATAATTTTGCTTTAGTGATGAAAAAAATATTTTTATTAAAATTAAAGATTTATGATACATGCGTGTAGACCAGTGGCGAAGGGTGGAGGTAGGTTATGACCAGCGATAAAAACTCCACACTAAACTTTGTCAGTCATACGTGTTTGCTTTCGTTGAAATAAGACTACAATTTACAGACGGTGTTGGTTAGTTTTTAAAATTCAATTAAACCCTGCGAAACCAAGCCATAATAGTTTAATCTAAAATTATGCAATTAAATCATACATAACTTTGGATATTTTATAGATAGAATAATATTCTATTATAGTTAGGCTTAGGCAGGGCTTAATGAATTTAAAAAAAATGAACCCACAATATGTGTAATATGTATTCTTAATCCAATGAAAACAAATAAGTATGAATGAAAAAGTGTGGACAATTTTGTCATATCACCCAAAGTATACCAAAACTATTATGGTTTGGTTAGGCAGGGTTTAATTGAACCAACATCAATCATCTGTGAATTGTAGTATTAGTTCAACAAAAACAAATACATATGACTAACAAAGTTTATTGTGCACTATTTATGGCGGATCGTAACAGCCTACCTCCAACCTTCGCTACTGGTGTAGATAAACTAATATTCTGAAAAAGTGTTATAACCACGGATGTCTGATGTACCAAATATGGTTTTTATTCCCAATTACAACAAAACAACATTTGCAATAATAATCTTTTACAGTTTATATTTTATGCGATCATGTCGATTTCTAAGATGAAAAAAAACAGGACATCGTAATGATAATATAAATGCTTATTAATTTAATTTAATAAAACGCAAAAAATTTTATAGTACTTTATTCACTTTTGATAAATAAAATATTATCTATTAAACATATTTATTAAAAGTGGAAAAATACTTTAAAAAAATTTGCGATTTATTTAATTAAATTGATAATACAATGCATTTCCACCATGAATTGACAAGAAACATAATAATATTATTTATATGTGTTTGCCCTATAAAGTGTACGCAATTGTTCAGATATACATAGCTCAAAAAAATTCTCCAAATTCTTTAACTGCATTTTAAGAGTGATTTATGCACTGAAGGGCTGCACAGCAAGAAGCGCAGACTTGAGTGTGACAAGGTTAAGTAAGGAGTTATTATATTAAGTATTTGCAATCACTCACCTCCCATTTCGTAAATGCCAATTATTTTGAACATCCAAAAGACGAGTATATTGGGGTTGATTGATAAAATAACAGAAAAGAATAAACTGTTCAACGCCGAGTACGAATATCCTGATGACAGTTGAAACAATATCCACAACACCGACGCCACAATACAAGCCATTAGCGCTGCAAAAAATATTTAAAAAAAATCATTTATTTAATAAAAATTCAGTCAAGTCATCCGAAAACTAATACTTAAGGCGATACCTACCTACCTACCTACCAGAGGCACCTAGCAGAAAAATACGAAGCTTGCAATTTGAGACATTTTTTTTGTATTAATTTATAAATATGTATCTGAAAACAATAAAAAGAAAAATATTTCTTATTTTAAGTCAAAGATAAACTTACAATTGTAAAAAAATGTGAATTTGTCAAAGGATCCATCTTATGGTAATATTTATTATTAAAATTTAATTTAATAAGTTTTCCATGTTTTGTGTAAGCGATTTTTGACTAATTCATTGTTTAATATTTTTTATATTTAAGTATTTTAAAAACATCGATTTTATATAAAATTAATGTGTATAACTTGAAATCCTTTTTCTTTATATCAAATCGAGCTATGATATATGGAACCGTACCTATATGTAATTGTTATTATTTTGATATAAAGGAATCTATAATTAAAATTCGATTTGAAACTGATTTCAAAACATTGTTTTCACCATCTTAATTATTTAAATAGTTTCTTCATTATCATTGACACTTCCATTTTAATACATAATAGCTTAAAATGGGTTCATCAATATTGTCAATCTTCATATAGGTGTGAATTATACAGAATTTCCAGATCAAAAAATAATATTAGTACCTACAAAAATACATCTTTTTATCTGTTTAAACCTAAATCCAAATAATTGCGATCCCTATTAATAACAAAGAGTTAAGAATCTGAAGGACTGGAAGGAGATATGGAAGGTATTGATCCTGCGGTGGACCGACCCGAGTGATATAAATAATGAATATTCATTAAAAAATACATACACTTTGAAAAAATGGTGGTGACCGCAAAACTCATCATCGTGACATAATTTGCAAACAGTAAAAGTGAAACACCGAGGATGATGATGTTTGTCTCCACAATGAGAGGTATATTGCCCAGCCGAAGCGTGCACGTTATCGACACAACCACAATAAATTGGATGACCATCGAGTTAATATAATGCGACAACCACAACAGATTTTTTGGCACTCCCATCATTTTCATCAGCTCCTGTTATAAACAAAAAGAGATAGATTACCATTTTCACTGCGAAGCAGAACATAGAGGAAGGCATCTTGATACTTATTTTAGAAAGAATGATTGTCATCCATACAGTCGATGGCCACCTAAAAGCCCTCTGGATGTCCTGATTTTGTTGGCCGTTGGCGTCAATTTGATTAAAATCAGGACATCCGTCAGGTGTTATTTTTTTTGTCGGGTGCTTTAGGATGTGATTGGATAAAACCGTCCGACCAAATCAAATTTTCCGTCAGTTGGACACAAACCCTTATGTGAGGAGGTGCGTGTGGACGTATGATACATTTTTTCAATTCATTAGCCGTTTTTTTGACATCTATGGTGATAAACAACTCAATCCGTGTCAGTATATTGATCGGCGATATTAAATATCCATTTCCCGTAGTGTACAATTATGGAAAATTCAGTAGATAGCTGATTGCAATGATTGTTTCCGCGATATCCATTTTTTCACATAGTCAGCTATACCACATAGCGTGGCTGTACAGCAAATGGTAAAACATCAGCAAATTTAAACGAATATTCCCTTTCAAATATAATCATTTAGGTCATGAGTAGGCTTAGGATTTTTAGGTGCTAAAAATGAATAATAGGTACCTAAAATATGTAGATACAATTGGAAAACATGTTATTAAAATTTCATAATTACATACTAAAAAACAAAAATAGGTGCTAAAAATTTAAGTCAGTACCTATTACAATAAATCATAATATATATTTCAACAGTTTAATTTATAATTTATTCACAAACAGAAAATGCTTTCAATAAATAATAAAATAATGCTTCAAATTTTCGAAAGTGAATCTTTGACAATTTGATCCTAGCAAATTTTTATACATGGAAAAACTTCCTTCCACTTCTACAGATATTATTATTGCGTATGTAAATAAAACTATTTCTGAAGTAGAAAAAATTTAAACATCGGAGGCATCTGATCGATTTTCCTAAACAGCTATAATAATTCTACAGCGTTTAAAGCCCAGTATTTTTATTTAAAACACTATTTAATTTTGTACTTATTTTTATTCCAATTGGTCCAGGAACATTTTCTTATTTTAGCAGCAGTATTGTTAAAAATATTAATTTGTTCCACTAGTGACTTTGTAGATGATTCTAACATTTCAATTGTGTTTACTAGTGTTATTGTGTTAATTAATTTTGTGTTTATGTGAAAATATGTGCTTAAACCTAAAATATGTAAAAATATGTAATTATCCAAAAATATTTAAAAATAGGTGTTAACAAATAGGGCTTAAATGTTTCAAAATTGTCTAAGACAGACAGATAGTTTTGATATTTTGTCGTGGGGCCACTCAAAAAAAATATTTGAATACCTAAGAATCCTAAGCCTAGTCATGACTATTTAAGTTGAAACAATTATATGTTTGTTTAATCAATTGCTAAAAAGTGACTTACTTTCATCCCAGAACCCTTTTCAGTTAAGACTCTTGAAATATTGACAAGGAATAAAAACAGGAAACAATTAATTATGAATATTGGTATTAAATAATCATATTTGATGATCAAGAAATCCTCTTTTGCATATGGTGGGTACGGGTATGGCTGTATCATCAAATTCTGAAATATTAAATGTCATTAAGTATTAGGTATGTCAAATTCAGATAACTGCGAGTTTTTATTAAATTATCACTATCAAGAGAGCGCATTTCATATAGAAATTGAAGTGAGACTCAAGTCTCAGTTATGTTAAGCGACTTTGTTGAATCTCTTCGACCTGAGGATAAGCAATAAGGCATGACGAGAGGAGAAAATGACACATTTCACTTTCACTTTGTGACCCCAAACGTAGTCCCCTCTAAAACAGCTTCAAGGAAACATGTAAACAAATATTAAAAAAGCTGAGCAAGTAAGTGGAATTAACAATGAAATCGGTTGTTTAAAATACATCTTTTAATTAACTATTTCTTTTATTCAACGAATGATTCACAAGATTTAAGAATGTACCATTCTAATTATTGAACATACATAATTCTGAAAGCACTCATGAGAAAATATAGCCAATAGAAAAAATCTTTTTTGAAAAAAGTAAGACACCCGGCAGGATCGAACCTGCGTCTCTTGGGTATCGCGCCCTGTGCATTACCACTATGTTACGACTGCCATGCTTAATTGCAACAAATTTTAGGTATTGGCCTTTTTAATACCTGCTCATAAGCGCTCTCCAAATTGTCTCACACTTTGCCACTAGTAGCAGATCTACCTGCGCGCACATTCGTTCATTATTATGAACTATTAAAGCGATTAACAGCCGATTAGTGATATTCTATGCATCAGGGCCAAAGTCAGCAATCAATCAATCAATCAGTCAATCTGAAACTCATGATTGAACTTCTTCGTTGATTGGCACCCTATGTATAGGCCTTAGCAGCAAAACCTTCATTTGAAACAGTATGACTAAGTGTATCCAGTGTAAAAAAAATATTCATTTACCTTTGTAAGTGTTCTATTTGATATTTTTTCTATGTAGGATGAATCAATCGCCAATTGAAGAGTGACAAATGAAAAATAAATTCGACCTGATAACAACAATCAATATTAGAATATTAAAAAAAACAATACAACATAACAAACATACATGTAAAAATGATTTTTTCAAGATGTCTAAAATATTATTACACATTAAGTATGTTGTTATAAAAGGAATTGGCACTATCGACTGAAATTAAATTCTAATTGATGTAAGCTTTGTACTTTTTCTTTTTGAATCGTTTCTTGTGACCCAGATTTTGCTTTTCAGCATTTTCAATACACTAGTGGCGAAGGGTGGAGGTAGGCTGTCAAGATCAGCCATAAATAGTGCACACTAAACTTTGTCAGTCATACATATTTGTTTTCATTGAAATAAGACTTCAGTTTACAGATGGTGTTGGTTAGTTTTTAAAATTCAATTAAACTATTAAACCAAGCCATAATAAATAATAGTCAAAAAATATTCGTTTATCTATAAAATATCTAAAATTATGCAATTAAATCATATATAACTATGGATATTTTATTGATAGAATAATATTTTTTATCTATTACAGTTTGGATTAGGCAGGGAGCATATGAATTAAAAAAAAAATTAACCAACAATGTGTAATATGTATTCTTAATCCAATGAAAACAAATAAGTATGAATGAAAAGTGTGCACAATTTTGTCATATCACCCAAAGTATACCAAAACTATTATGGTTTGGCTTAGGCAGGGTTTCATTGATTTTTAAAATCTAACCAACACCATCTGTAAATTGTAATCTTAGTCAATAAAAACAAATACGTATGACTAACAAAGTTTAATGTGCACTATTTGTGGCGGATCTTAACAGCCTACCTCCACCATTCGCTACTGCTATATACTCCAGAGTCTGATCAGAGGATAAGAACCCCAGAGCAACAAGATAAATACATCGGGAGATTCAATGTTATTTAGGTGTTCGAAAAGATTTGGTGTATTCTAAAATAAATCCCATTCTGAGTGATCACTGCCAATTATGACATCGGATAGTACATCATAACTAGGGATTGCAATAATACCAAATGAATATATATCAATACTGGTATTTCGGTATTCGTCAAAACATATTATAGAAAAAAGACCCTATCAATAAATGTAACTATTAAAATCTATTTCAAACACTATTTTAGAGCAACCTAAAGTACCTGCATTTATTATGTTGACTTTTGTAAATATATAGATCATAATATTTTAGAACTGCTAATTTTCAGTCCGGGTTTAAGTCAAGGTACAAATAAATCTCTCTGAAATACAACGTTTGTTACATGTACTATCACGACGATGGGATGTTGGCCTATAGCGTTGTGGGTCCCAAATTCGAATCCTGGGTCTGGCAAGTACCACATATTGTTTTTAAATTTTTGTATGAGTAATTTTTGATGATATTTTAGCTCGGTATATCCGAAAAGGAGCTCGTTATAAAAGTGAATAGATGTATGGAGAAAATCATAAACTAAAATGTCAACGAATGTTTCCTCGTTACATCCGAGATCTCGCTATATCCGTGATCGTAATAATCAAGTGCGACTGTATATGCTTTCTAAATACCAAAAATACCAGTATTTCTGATTTTTGAAAACGGTATTTCGGGATCGATAAATAATTGAATACCGGTTTTGAAATACCGGTATTGCAATCCCTAATCATAAACTACTTGAAGTTGGACATGTGTGCTGTATACCAATACATGTGTTGCGGGACGTGGCAGCTATGCGCAAAGTTTCTGTTTCGGCAAATCCACTAAGCGTAACTATTAGGTGACATTTAGTCCTGGCAACATTAATTATGGATATGGCTAATTAAAAATAAAGCATTCAACTCATCGTAAAATAAGGACAGTCTTACCATAATTTTCATGGGGTCCTGGAACAACTACCGATGGTATAATCTTTGAAGTATGAAATTCCTTGGAAGTTCGGATCGTATAATTTATTATGCTTGGAATATCCTGAGTGTTCTGTGAAAAAAAACCCTGAATTGTTAGTGGCTCATTTGTCAAAGCATTCGTACAGCAAGCGAAACATCTGTTTAAATCCACTCAGTTTTCACTCTTAAGGCCGGTTTGGATTAGTCGAGTAGTTTAGTCGAGTGGTTTAGTCGAGTGGTGAGTGATCTAGTAACTGAAAAGTGTCCGAACACAGTACATTAGTGAGTGACGTGTCAAAATGAATAGAGTACGACGTAACAAAGCAAAAATGAATAAATTTGGAATGAAGGCACTCATGGTTTAAATGTTCTAAAACGAATTTATGAGTACTGTCTGACAAGAAGATCTAGGCGATAACCGGAAGACTAAGTGTGATTAACTAAATAGGACAGGGTTGTTAGTTCACAGTTTTAACGCGTGGACAACTCTTCGATAACCAAAAGTCGCTGTAGTCGAAGAGCAGTTAAAAACAGGAGAGGTTTGTTAGTTCACAGTTTTAACACGTGGACAACTCATCGATAACCGAAAGTCGCTGTAGTCGAAATGCGGTTAAAAACAGGAGGGGCTTGTTAGTTCACAGTTTTCACATGTAGACAAGAAGTTCTTGTTCCGCAATAGTACCTTCGCTCCAACGAAATGTCATTTATACGACAACTAATGAACTTTACTAAAGATAACGTGTTCAGACTTTCCTCGTGGCTTGTTTAGTATTTAGTGAGAGGTGATGGGGGTGCTACTCGACCGAAAAAATAGAAAAAAATGGATTGACTTGACTAAATGATTATACTAAATTACTCGACGAAATTTGTCTGTTCATATACGTTTAGTTACTAAATTACTCGACTAATCCAACCGGCCTTTAACTTGATCTGTTCCTACATATTGGCAACGACAGCAAGCAAAGTATATTTTAATAAAATGACACATCGATGTTGCCGGCAAAGACTTGATGGGAAACGATTGTAAATTGTTTAAATTTTTTAACTAATTGGAATTATTGGTACAAATGCAAATAGCTCTGTATGAGCATTAATTCTAAATTAGACATAAACAGTGACATCTATGCAATTGCAATGGAATCTATGGAGTAGGTATTTAAAATTTAATGTAATTCACAATTTTGGCTGCCGTACCTAACAGACCAAATATAATTTGCGAAAAAAAAATCAAAAACTATGACATCTCTAAAATATCAGTTGTAACACTTGACAAAATTAAAGTAAATCGATGGTAAAATATAATATGGTAAAATGTTTTAGGAACATTCCGATAGATATCATATGTCATACACATCAGTATGTGCCCTATTTTGAATTTATTTGTTTTGACTGAATTATTAGTACTACCTCATCTACCTGTAGCTAATAGAGAAGGGTGAAAGGCGAAACTCTGGCGCCTTAAAACGAGAGACCCCTTGGCTACCGGAAGGAAAACCCAGACAGAAAACCACACACCAACCCGTTTGGACAGCGTGGTGTGTTATGTCCAAATACCCCCATGGAACAAGAACGAAAATCTCGACCCTTATTCTCCGGAGGCCAACCTGTCACTGATCACGGCAGCAATCAGCAAGGGAAGGCAGAGGGTGCTAAGAATCCCCGGAAAGACGGTAACGGCTGCCTACCGATGACCATTGCCACCTATAACGCGAGAACATTATCCAGCAACGCCAAACTTCTAGAGCTCGAAGAAGAACTCGAAAAAATCCATTGGGATGTTGTCGGGCTCAGCGAGGTAAGACGACAAGGAGACGATATCGTCAATCTCCACAGCGGACATGTACTCTGTTATAATGGGACTAAGACCGGACGCACAAGCGGTGTCGGATTTTTAATCCACAGACTCTGGAAAGATCGCATAGTTGAATTTGACTTCTCCTCAGATAGAGTAGCAAGTTTAACACTTCAGCTCAGCAAAAGATACCAGATTCTGCTTTTGCAAGTTTATGCGCCCACTCAAAACTCATCTGATGAAGAAGTGGAGGAGGTATATGAAGAAATCAGTACGTTGAAAAATAAACGGAAATGTCACTTCACTATCATCATGGGGGACTTTAATGCACGAATCGGATCTCAACACCTGGATGATGTAGCGGTCGGGCATTTCGGACATGGCACCAGGGATGGCCGAGGAGACATGTTAGTGGAGTTTGCGGAAAACCACAATCTCTACATCATGAACTCATTCTTCAAAAAGAAGCCTTCCCGAAAATGGACATGGCGAAGCCCAGCAAAACGAACCAGCGAAATCGACTACATCCTCACAAACAAGAAGGATATTTTTCTAGACTGCACTCATTAACAGATTTAATACTGGCAGCGACCACCGAATGGTAAGGTGTAAAGTACGATTTAACATCAAACGTGAGAGATCCGAACTGATGCAGAAGCCCAGAGTCCGCAGAGGCTTGAGAAGCAGAGTCGAATTCCAACAAGAGCTGGAGAACAGGCTAGCGGCTTTCCAGGCTGAAAATGACCCCATCTCCCTACAAAACACCGAGGCAATAACAAAAATCATTATAGAATCTTCGGAAGAGACAGTTGCTGCTGTGGTTGAACGAGTAAGCAAACTTTCAAAGGAAACGTTGGATCTTATGAAGCTGCGTAGGAGTACGAAAAGCGAGCAACAAGTTGCAAATGATCTCGAGTACTCCACGCTGTGCAAAACTCTACCTAAAAACATACAAGAAGATCTTCGTAAGTCCAATATGAACCTTGTAGAATCAATTGTTGCGTCAGGAAGGAGCTTACATAAGAACAAGCAGCATCTGCCAATAGGGAGATGGCAGATCACGACACTAAAAGCGCAAGATGGAAGTATCGTGCGTAACTTGGATCATCTACTGGACACTGTTGTAGAGTTTTACAGCGCTCTATACAAAGATGACACTGATATCAATTCAGATCTTCCGGTGAACGGAGAATATGGAGATCCTCTCCCCGAGGTTACTACCACAGAGGTGGAATATGCTATAATGTGCATGAAGAGTGGGAAAGCCCCGGGAGAAGATGGGCTGACTATCGATGTTCTCAAACGGGCCGGGAGGACGGTGAGCGAAGTGCTCGCACGTCTATTCACGTCTTGTCTGCACGAAGAGAACATCCCAGAGTCATGGAAAAATGCCTCCATTATTATTCTCTATAAGAAAGGAGACACTGAAGATCTGAATAACTATCGACCAATTAGTCTACTGCCAATTCTGTATAAGGTTTTCACGAAAATACTCTCAAACCGTTTCGAAACAGTTCTAGACGAGAAACAACCAAGAGAGCAAGCCGGATTCAGAAGAGGCTACAGTACTATGGATCATATACAGGTCGTCAGGGAAATCATAGAGCGCTACCAGGAATACAAACTGCCATTATATCTTGGTTTTATAGACTATGAAAAGGCGTTTGATTCCATCAAAAAATTCTCAATTATAGACGCCCTTAGCAACTAAGGAATTTCCAGACGCTACATAAACATATTGAACAGTATATACAGTGATGCCACAGCATGCGTGAAACTCCACAAACGGTCGTGTAAATTCCCCATTAACAAAGGTGTCCGGCAAGGTGATACCATTTCACCTAAACTATTCACCGCTACTCTTGAGGACTTATTTAGGAAACTTGTTTGGGAGGAAAAAGGTGTTCCAATTAATGAAGAGCACCTCAGTCACCTGCGCTTTGCAGATGGCATTGTTATACTCTCACAAGACCCGAAAGACCTCCAAGGTAGAATGCAAGAACTCGCGGATGTCAGTCAAACGGTCGGTCTAAAGATAAATGTCTCAAAGACAAAAGTGATGAGGAACTGTTTTTCGGACCCTGCGATTATCTGTATTTCTGGCACCCAACTCGAGCAAGTCAGCAGCTACGTCTATCTCGGACAGCAGGTGTCCATAGACGGAAGCATGCACGATGAAATTGCTCGAAGAACAAAGCTGGGATGGAGTGCTTTCGGACGTCTGAATAGTATCTTCAAGAGTGACCTACCATTATGTCTTAAGCGTAGGGTATTCGACCAATGTGTGCTACCCGTGCTCACGTATGGCTGCGAGACGTGGACCCTCAACACGAGAGATGTCCAAAGGCTAAGAGTCACACAGCGAGGCATGGAGAGGTGCATGTTGGTCATCACGCGAAAGGACCGTAAGAGAAACGAATGGGTTAGGAAGCAGACAAGAGTACGCGATGTAATAGACGTTGCCAAACAGCTGAAATGGAGATGGGCGGGCACACTCCTCGCCGAAAGGACAACCGCTGGACAAATGCCGTCATCCAATGGTACCCAAGGGGTACGAAACGGCCACAGGGTCGCCCTAAAAGCCGCTGGATTGACGAACTGGTAAAGTTCGGCGGAAATACGTGGCAGCGAACGACAGAGGACCGAGAGAATTGGAGAAAGCTTGGGGAGGCCTTCATCCAGCAGTGGATTGACCCCGGCTGATGATGATGATTAGTACTACCGAGATATCTCGTATCTGGCGTAACAAACTTGGACTATTTGACGAGATATCTCGTACCTGGCGTCCAGTGCTACAATGAAAAAAAAATATAGAATTCTGCGGTCGGTGAACACACCGAAGAGAGTTAGCTCCATCCATACCTAGAAAGAGACGACAAGAGTTTATGGGCTTATTTGCATTGTTCAAAATAACTTATGAGTTTTTAAAATGTCATAAATTTCGTATGTTATAATACCATACTGTTTATATATTAATTTAAAGAGTTATCATTATATTATTTTATATCTATTATCGATACTTTATATCTATTATCGTTATATTACCAACCAATCTATAATTTCACTGTCCAAATTTGTACCTTGAACAAGCGTATTCTTTTCGGTTATGAATTGTTTACCTCGCTCCAAAAGATAAAGTCTTCGCCATTGATGTTCGCACATCCACGTAAAATCAATAATATTGTTAATAACCTGTTCATGAAGTTTGTTCGTCAATTACATACCTCAAAAATAACGGCCAAGCTCTCCTGATCTATTTTTAATGATTTTCCTTTCTTTTGAAAAAGTGTTATTTCATCATTAAACCCAACGAGACCTGAAACAATATACAAAAATAAAAATAGCCATATATTTTTTAAGACATATCATCGGTGTTTTGTAAAAAGGGCGAATCAACCATTTTGGCGAAATCGAGATTTAAATGAAAATACAATGTGTACCCTACTAGCTTTGTTGTGTAAAAACGGCGAATTTGTATCTCCACAGCAAAGTATTTAAAAACGATAATCGACTAAAATTAAATTAATTAAAATTACGAATAAAAAGCGAATGTTACATATTAGGCCTTTTAAAATATTATATAATAATGCCTATTATAATGACAGTATTCTTTCTAAGCTTTATTATAAACTTGTTAGATATTTATAATCATCCACAGGTCATAAACAAATAAATGTCAATAGTTAAAAATCCTCCTCCTGTAAAATAGCATTTTGGTTAATTCGCCCTTTTTACAAAACACTGACGATATTATCTCTACTGAATACTCGATGACAGAAAACTTTCAAAACAAATGTATGTTGCATTTCCTGCTATTGTTTGTGCGTGAAATGGGCAAGGTTAATTGGTTACATGTAAATTGTACATATTAAATTTTACCGTAACACAGTTCGCCGTGAGCTTTCTTATCGGAAAGAGATGACTGTATACTATATGGTACGGTCATCTCTATAGATCTAAAAAAATTACACATTGTTCGTTGAGCATTGCAGACAATAATGTTCCAATTTTATTAGATTCAATATTCAATTCAACATTAATTCAATTTTAAAAGCCGATTTTGGCAAAATTCATGAATTCAAGAATGAAAACCTAACCTAACCTAATGATACAAACCCAAAACGCTGACCTTCAGTTGGTGTTCGTGAAGTAAAATTAGACAACGCAACTGCACGATTTGGCCTCCTAGTCAATTCTACCACTAGATAATAGAATGTCAACCTCACGACAGAGCAAAAATAAAATGTATATAAGTCCCACAGCCCATACTGACAAGTCTAAATAACTTCTCAGTGTGAACTGCGGATGATATAAAGTCGAGAGACATGAGATATTAATACGTAAGTATAAAATACTTAGTATATAAGAATAAATATGTTATTATGAATTGCATTAATAATATCATACAAAGAAAAATGTGTAACAAAAATATTCATGTAAATAAATTATACCGAGACAAGACATAGAAAATGCTATCTGAATGTAGTGATCATATCCGATCATGACATTGAAAAGCGTTCCCTATACAAATCTCATATAGCTTCATATGAAACACTGAGCCAAAACGAGAGGTAGAATATAAAATTTTCATTAAAATAAAAACGCTCTGTGGGAGAGACACATACTTATGTAAAACTCCATATCAGTAGACGAGACAAATTTCATAATCTCAAAATTAAAAAATAATAGAATTAATTTTTATTATAACTTTATAATGCTTTGGTTTGTAAAATAGTAAGAAGAGGAAACATATGTCAATATAATTAGATGAAGGTAATTTTAAGCTATCATTGTAGATATATAAATGTTGTAGGTATACGTAAATCCACACAGGTAAAAATCTACTTTTAAAATACAAACTTTGACTGTTTGGTAAGACGACAATATCAATAAACCCATAGCTGACTAGCAGTTTCAAACACCTCGCTATAAATTAACAACATTAAAACGAAAATTTTAAAAATCAATTTTTAATATGTGTCATCACTAACATGTGTCCGCGAATGTGTTAAGGTGGGTCTGCTTTTAATATTTCGCAATATCGATGATAAGACACCTGCCAGATTAGATTTACGTATTTAAATGACAATTAAAATATATGTAAACAGATAATGGAATTTATCGAAAAAACATTATATAGGTACTTTAAGTGTTTCCCAAAGTTCCTCATGCTGTTACCCCTTCAGATAGATGTAACCAATGTACACCACTTTTAGTGACTCATTATGAATCTAAATTATAATAATTGATTTAAGTTTACTTTAGTAATTGATTTAGTTCCAGAAACACTGATATAAATAATATTTTATTGATTGAAGATAAAATTTAAATATCCTGTCCTTATCACAATCATGTGATTTTAATCAGTCAATCAATTCAACTATCGATTAATTCTATGATAGATAACTATAAAAAATATAATTCAGTTGACAAACAGAATTCAAATCAATTTATACTTATACAAAACAGTTTATACTTAAAATCAAGTGTTTCATGAAAATAAAATTTTTGTCAATATTGTGAGATGTATGGTTTTACTTTAAACATCCCCTAATAACGAAAGTGGGAACCCATTACACATTACCATTTCAAAGTGACTCATCCACATTACGATCTGTTAGGTTTAAGGTTATCTGCATATTTCTCGCTGACCGCTTATGTCCCGTTGCCGTCGTACGAATCTCATTCTACAAATGATTAGAATGTATTGGCTTTTGTATACGCCTACTGGGGATCAATTCAAATGATCTCGGGGTGAGTGAAAGAAACTTGCTAGATATCCCTATTCAAAATGATAGTATTTAGTTAGGTACTATTTTTAATTATATTATTAGTATTTCGTCTAATTATTACCAATAATTAAGTTAACAATATTTTTTCTTGACTCCATTACTCCTCTTTGGTGGTTAGGTGTCTTCCATCCTTGAGACATGGCCTGCCCGACGAAGTCGCCCCACTTTCACGTATGAGACTACAGGGGGATCTTCATACAATGCATATAATTCATGGTTGTACCTTCCTCGCCACGTGCCATCCTCCTCACATACAGCTCCGAAGACTCTTCTTAATATCTTCCTTTCCAAGATATCCAGCTTCCTCTCATCTTTTTTTGATAAAGCCCAGCATTCCGACCCATAGGTTAATATGGGTCTGATGAGGGCTTTGTATAACTTTATCTTAGTTTTCTTTGAGAGGAGTCTTGATCTGAAGTGTCTCTGTAAACTGATTTTATTAGTGATTTATTGTATATGACCCCTGTTTGTATTTGAGAGTCTCTGATGACTTTTTCCAGTCCTATATTGAATAGCAAACAGGCAAGGGTATCACCCTGTCTGAGACCATTGTATGTGTGAAGCACACCAGAGAGTTCTGATTGTATCCTTACTTGACATTCCACTTTTGCCATTGACATCTTAACCAGGTATATTAGCTTATTGGGGATCTCCATTTCATATAATGCTTCGTAGAGTTTTAGCCTATTGATAGAGTCATAGGCTGCCTTGAAGTCAACAAATAAGTGATATGTGTCTATCTTATGTTCATGGCATTTTTCTAGGATTTGTCGTAGGCCAAATACTTGATCGGTGGTCAACTTCGTTGGAAGGAAACCACATTGATACTCGCCTATTGTGCATTCCGTGCATTTAACCATTCTATTGTATGCTTATGGAGTGTATTATTATTGATAAGGTATAGGGTTTTTTACAAACACTTCAACTATTCATAATTTATTTGTTACATATTTTTTTATTGGATCCTTGACGTCATAGGTAGGTGATACGTTTTTACCCACTTCATTGTTTTAATTCATTATATATCGTCACTGTTCAGGCAGAAGACACTAATTCGAAATAATGACATACTGAGTTAGTTAAACCAAAATGTTCCTTATTTCAAACTTTACCGTCTGGAAACCTTCTTAATAAATAAACAGTCTTTATTTTAAAGTCATCCTTTTTACGATTACTTAATAAACTCACATGATAGACCATTTCAAATATTTTAACAACTTCAAAGTCAAATTACTCAAAACTAGTATTCTCCAGTTAGTGTGTTCTGCCAGAACAGAGACGATATGTTAAGAGTTAATAGTGTTGTATTTGCCTTTTGGTGAGTGTACACAGCGCCTGAAGATGCCGAAAGGCGAAACCCGGGTCGCAAAAAATTACTCAAATGGAATAGTACAAAACTTAAATCCATTAGAATACTAATATAACATGCTGCCCGTATGATCTCATCATAATAAACATTTTATATTATTAAATTGCAAACCTGTATCTGCAATTGGATAGCAAACACAAAAAGGCACTTTCGTTGTTGGAATTATTGAAAATTTTTGAGAAAATTAAAGGATTTTTTCCAAATAAACTATGAAATATGAATGTTATGAAAGCTTTTATTTACTAAAAGTTAAATATGGCCCATAAATCCGACCTCTATTGTAAATAATGATGGTTCAGTTTATTTGGCTGCCGATCTATGAACATTGATCGACATAGTCTGTTCCATAGTAATTCTAGATACATTTGCATTATATTGTGACAACTACCTACCGTACATAATTATAATATGGCAGTGGCTCCATACTAGGCGATTATTTAAAGCCTACCTTCTTAAGAAAGATTATCTTTAATTGCATATTGACATACGTAAATAATCACTAATATTCTATATAAACAAATTTATTTGCCAACGACATGTCATATATAATAATATGTAGGTATGTATTATAAATATATACAGATTACAGCACTACCTGTCAAGGGTTTAAAAAAAATATGCCACGGCACGCAATCTCTCTTCAACTATTCTATGTATCGGATTATTCGCGAGGATGTTTTTTTGTATCGAATTTATGTCACATGACCTCAGCATGTCTATCGCAATGTATGCAAAACGATAGGCTCCGATGGCTAAGCCTAAAATATTTGCGCACAATATTATTGTCAATGACTCCAGCTTTGTCCAAAATAATTAATAATCAGATAATATAAAAAAAAACAATTTCTATTGCATTCAGTCACATAAATAAATATAGATTGTTTTTAAAAATACATAATTAAAATCATCGCTCAATTTTACGTTGTCAGTGAGCTATTGAAACTTCATCAATTCATCAGTAGTAATATCATATTATCTACTTATTTCCCTTTAGTAAACCTGACAAGTGTGCCCTTTTTCTCTGATCTCCATAGCATACTTCTTTCCAAAAGTCACCCTTCACCAATGTAATATGGAGTCTTCAAACAGTACTTACCCTTTTCCCCGAGACTTAGTTTTGCTGAAACATCTGCCATTAAATTCCTGATAAAATCAGATTCATTCGGAGCATAATAAATATTATTGATCGAGGTTCCTTGATAGAGATCATAGTCGGAAAAGGGATCAGTATGATGCGCCGATGAGATAATGTTAGTCGGCGGTCTGGAGAACTTTGTGTAAGTGATTCTCAAGAGGAGTACAATCGATATGGGCACCGCCAATTCTAAGCCTGTCATCACAAAGCATCGCCATCTCACAAGAAAGTGTTTCCACAGCAGAACTCGTAGTTTCATAAATGTCATTTTCCACATTATAGTTTAAATTCACGAGAATCCCATCTGAAAAACAAACAAATTTATTGAACTCATCTGCTTATCTATTATTATCAGCTTAGATCGTTAAGGCCAAGCGGACCTCGTACTCTAGGGGGGCATCACAAAGAAGTGATAAAAAGCAATAAAATGACAAGAGAAAAGTTTCAAAATTAATCTGATATTTCATTGTGAAATATTTAAAACGCGAGGCCCTTCTGAAGTAAAATAATTATAGAACTCTTTGAAAATTCGAGCTCATTATCAAAACGGGCTCATTCGAACTATGTGAGATGCTGTACAAAAGAATATTGTTAAAGGCAAGTATTTAGCTGTATTGTAATTTTATCTGAAAAAAAATATGAATTATGCAGACAAAAATACTAGATAAAAATCATTTTGATCACTTAGTTATTGTTAATAAGTAGTTTCGATATTTTATGTGGCCGGAATACACATTTTCCCGCTATTTGCGTTCAGTTTGAGTCTCATTTTATTTTGGTCCATTTAATTCTCAGTTTTACATTTTTATTTCTCGTACTTTACGAAGTACGGTACTCTCTTAGTAATCGGCCAGCCCAAAAACCAGACAAGTGTCCAATTAGTGAAAGCAGCGGATTATAGAGCATACATACAAAATATGGTATCAATTAAAACAGGTATTTCGTAAAAATAGTTTTTACTGAGAAATTTTTACTAGCAACTTACGGTTTTTTTATGATCAAAATCAAAATATTAATTAGAAACTAAGTACATTAACTATATAAATATTAAACAGTATATTATCACTTAACACAGAAGAAGTCAATTGCTCGCATATACTTGAAGAACAATACTGAATTCCAAGACGAACTCAAGAATGCACTATCGGCTGTCTTAGTTGAGAATGGAACAGTTTCCCTATCCAACGCAGAGGATATAACGAATAGGTAGGTATTTTACACGAAATGTGACCCAGTGATAAGAATAAAATGCTTTCAACTTCTCGTAAAAGTTGAATAATTCTTTTCGCATTGGTGATATCATGTAAAGTACACATGACTCATGTTTTAAATTTATTGTCATTTGTACTGCAACTGTAGACCTATATTCTTAGCCCCTCGCAGTTCAGATGTCAAAACAAATACGAAATTGAAATAAAATTGTCTATTATTCAGTGTCTAAATGCATTTCTACGAAGTTGAATCAACTACGAAAGACGTTTTTGCTGGTAAAATGTATTTGTATTTAGGGGCGTGGAGACGAAATGATGTCAACGGACGATTGCGGCCAGTATATCTAGACAATTTGCGATATAGCTTCGAGTTGAGCTATCACTATCATATATATAGGTATATAAAATAGTATTTTTTTTATTACATTTTTAATGCTGCTCCAATTCAATATTGATAGATAGGTAACAAACACAATAACCCGAAATCACAGGGTCCAATACGCAATATTTTGACGTTTAACATAACAAATGGGTACTAGTGGGTACTAGAGTCTACTGTCAGTACTGTCTAGTAAGTGTCTATGACAGTTACTCTAAAGCCGCGTTGACACGGTCCAAGTACGATCCAAGTACACTTGGATCGAGTGCCATCCAAGTGACAGCTTCATACTATTCAGTGACGTCTCTAGACAAAATGCCGCCCCGAGGCAGCGCCAAAATGCAGCACTATTTTTTATACAGTATTTTTTTATCATCCTTTCATGACTCCAATATTCTAAGAAATGTGTTGTATGGATACATTACTAACAAAATATACACCACAGTCTTTCAATCTCTTTGACACCACTAAATTTCATTTAAATGCCATCTCTACTTAAATAGACAATATTGCGAGTCCACGGTTTCAGATACATTTAAAAATAACACCTGATAACTCTCAAAACTCGCGAGTGACTGGCAAAAATATTTGGAAAAAATAATTAGGTAAGTAATAATTCAAATATAATTCGCAAATCTGCACGTGTCATTGCTGGTTATCAAGGACATGACGTCCAAGGACAACTTAACTTAACACGGGACGTTACTGATACTATTTATTCCAATCCAAGTTAACTTGGATTAGTAGAACGCGGTCCACGTAGCTTGGATAGGAATAATTAGTATGAAGATGTCTCATACGAGCGCACTTGGATGGCACTCGGTCCAAGTGTACTTGGATCGTACTTGGACCGAGTGCCATCCAAGCGCACTCGTATGAGACAGCTTTATACAAATTACTCCTATCCAAGCTACTCGGCCGCGTCCTACTCGTCCAAGCTAGCTTGGATAGGAGTAAATTCGATACCCTAGTTCCAGAGTGCAACAAGTCCGAATTTGGCAGAATTGAGTTAGTATTTCCGAATATATACATGTATCAGTTCCAAAAAGCACCAAAGCGTAAATGTACTGAATTAGCTCTAGGTTCCGTGCAATATCTCGTTGGATTCTTTGGGATAAAATATGTTTTTAAACTTGCTATTTCCATACTGCAACAAATCGAGATGATGCACTTTGGAATTTTATAGACATAGGAAATGAGTCACTTAGAAGTATTTCACAGACTTTAATTCAATTATGGATAGTGATTCGGTCAGGTACTAGTGCGTCTCTCGCAACCCAAAATTACAGAACACCAGCGAAAGCAGATACACACGAACCATTGGGCATTAGGTGATATAAATCGACAACGGGATTATTTATTGAAAAGCTTGGGTTCCTAATACACAAATATCAACATAAAAAGCCCGAAAGCACGACATCCCAATAATTATGGATACTATTTAACTAGAAAAAATATTTGGATG
This sequence comes from Rhyacophila brunnea, assembly GCF_057557595.1. Classification (NCBI taxonomy): domain Eukaryota; kingdom Metazoa; phylum Arthropoda; class Insecta; order Trichoptera; family Rhyacophilidae; genus Rhyacophila; species Rhyacophila brunnea. The sequence continues at coordinate 5,869,920 of NW_028232816.1, read as the reverse complement.
GCAGCATGAACTTGGCATCAATGTACAGATTGTACTTAGAAACATGCAATACACAGCAAAACAATGTATTCCCGTCAAGCAGCATTACTACAACCTCATATTTAATAGGTACCGAATACAATATCTCATTTTTCAAACCTAAAAAAGATATGTGCAGCTTTCGTGAAACATTTAAGAACTTCTCAGTAGAGGAAAAATTGGAAAAACAAGAGAGTTTTGATAAACAGATGAAAAAAAAATCTCATAGCCGTATCGAAAAGAAGAACAATGTAAACAAACGAAGATGCTTCTGCAGAGGGAATGGGACGATTTGGCACCGCGAACTGGCCTCCGGTAATTGGCCGCCGGTACAATCGGACGCCGGCCCAATTGGACGCCGACCCAATTTGACGCCGACCCAATTGGCCTCCAGGACTATTGGACGCCGCACAGTTGAATTAAATGCGCAAAGGAATAGACGTACGTTACGATTTGTTGGAGTAAATAAGCAAGTCAGTTTAATATGCTTCTATCTTCTCAGTAGTTGTACCTTATACATTTCGCGCTTGACACATTTTAAATATAGATTGAGAATAATTATTATGCCTTATGATGTTTATTAAAAGAAAATAATTCTTCCCTCGCTAAAACTTAAAGATGTGCATAATCAATTAATTTATTGTCTATACATGGGTACTTATTTATATTTACAACAAATATCACGCAATTTTCATAAGAGAGACAAATCCCATTTTTTGCGGAAAATGGGTTTTCCGATTGCGCAATTCTTTTTCAGGAGAGACCATTTTGTAGAACGAATGGATTTTGTGTCTCTTGTAAAATTTGCGCAATTCACGATTGCGCAATTATTGATGATTGTATTTTACATTTTTTTATATTTCCACAAAAAATGGGTTTTTGTCTCGAAACAATTGCGCAATTATTGATGTTTGTATTTTTCGGGATTTCGGCCTTCAGGATTTCATCCGGCACCCAGTACCTAAGTAGTTTATCAATCAAACTACTGAAACATTTATACTTAGCAGATATCTTACTTAATATTTTGTTTGTAATTTAATACTATCTTAAAATACGCATTTATGCATAATAATATACATGTTTAAGCTTTATTATAATATTAAGTCGATAAAACGCTGAAAAATAATGTTATTTTTATTCTAACATCTAACATTATTTTTAATATTTGTTGTAAATATAAATTAGTACCCATGTATAGACAATAAATAAATTGATTATGCACATCTTTAAGTTTTAGCGAGGGAAGAATTATTTTCTTTTAATGAAAATCATAAGGCATAATAATTATTCTCAATCTATATTAAAAATGTGTCAAGCGCGAAATGTATAAGGTACAACAACTGAGAAGATAGAAGCATATTAAACTGACTTGCATATTTACTCCAACAAATCGTAACGTACGTCTATTCCTTTGCGCATTTAATTCAACTGTGCGGCGTCCAATCCTCCCGGAGGCCAATTGGGTCGGCGTCGAATTGGGTCGGCGTCCAATTGGGCCGGCGTCCGATTGTACCGGCGGCCAATTACCGGAGGCCAGTTCGCGGTGCCAAATCGTCCTAGACCCTCTGCAGATACTGCAGTTTGTTGTTTCTACCATCTTTTCAAAGCAGAATTATAGTAGGTATTTGGGAAAAAATATAGTACGCATTGTCATCTGTTGAAAATGTTTAGATTTTTCTTTCTCAGAAAAAAATAACGGAGAATTTGAGAAACTCTGAGACCCCTTTATATTTAGGTACCTATTTCGACCAAAAATAATGCTTACCGAAGAAATAAAAAAAAATCATTTTAAACCGAAGTCAAGGGATTTTTTTTTTGGTTTTTCGAGCAATTTTTTTTCAAGTTCTCCAAATCTTGTTATATTGATAAATTATAGTATGTACTTTGCACCAATTTATCGAACGGAAATATCGAACTTTTAGTACTTTTACACATTTCTTCCGATATTCAAAATTATAGTAGGTATTTTGGGCGTACTATACCTATTTTATATCGTAGGTAGACGTACATAGTACGCGGACCTAAACTATATAATTGGACGTAGTTAAGCAGAAGCCATCCAACCCCGAAACTACCAAACTGAGAAAAACGTAGTAAACGTAAAAAAGTAAAATAAGTATTACAAAGCTATTTTAAATAATATTTTTATAATTTTTTCATCAATATAAATTTTTTTAAAATGCTTCTTCATGTGTCATTGTCATTTTTTTTAAAAAGGTGTCAATAAGGAATTTTAATGGTTGGATGGGTTCTGCAAAATTGAGAAAAATGTTTTTGTTTGAATGTATTCTTGACGTATTATACAGAAAAAGAAACACCTGTATATCATTAACTATTTACTTAGTAAAACAAAAAGGGCAACAAAAAAAAGAATATATTCACCAAAATATTACAATTTATTCAACTTTAGACATACACAACAAAATTACATCCAGATTTTGGTTTAACAATAGGTGTGCAATACGGTTATACATAAAAAAATAGAAATTAAATGAGCAATAATCATCTTTCTTATCATCAAAGAAAGAATAAAATCAGAAGAAAGCAAAAAATAGATAAAACAGAGAGAATCTTTAGGCTATCCACAGTATTTTTATACTAATTAATATCAGCCTCATATAGCTCCAGATCATAATCTAAATCACCATTAAAGCTGTCGATATCTTCTATCAAGGGTGTTGATAATGATGCTAGATTTTTGTAAGTCTATGGCATCTGCATGAATAAAATGCATCATTGCAGCAGTTTCAGCAGTGAGTTTTTAGCACGTTTTTAAGTAACACTCTATGTCACCAAAAATCGTTGTCATTTATTTGGCAGGTAACTATGCCCAGAATATAGAAACTCAAGTGATATTTTCTCCAATGATGAACTCGATTATAATAATGCCATTAGCATTAGAGTTTAGTTCGTATTGCGGTTTTGACTGCCGCAAGAGTCGGATCACAATATTAAGTTCTTCACAGTGGGGGAAACTCCTGCTGTTATATGTTTGAGGAGGCAAGATCCCACCTCTTCAAGCGATTATTTCTATCCAAACATAGGCAAAACTTATATTAGTTTTGCCACTGTGAACACCCACATTATAAAACCATAGTTGACGTTTATAAAAAAAAATATTGGTGGCAATACGAGGTAAGTATTTTTTGCATATCGTATGTTATGCATTCAGTTTCCGGAATATTTTTGCGAACATTAAATTTAATCTTCTCGCATAAGATTTTGTGATTTTTTCACCGAGTCCATGTGTGCATTATTCAAGATTCAGTAGGTATGTTATTTTTTAATTTTTTACTTCAAATGCGTCAAAACTCTGGCAAGTATCCTTTTTTAATGTTTTGGTAGGTACGCAAATTGATTTTTTTGTAAAAAATACTTTTGTAAATTGCAAAAGTTACTGGTCGTATTACTTCCGAATTATACACATCAAACATTTTTGATAATGTCATATCTGGAGGTAGAAAATTAGCATTTGTCTCGTTTCGACAATAATGCGAGACATATTTCGGTAGTTTTTCAATTTTAAGGAAACTTTTTGAACATCCTCTTCGGGGATTTTATTCATTCTACCTTGTTTTCGACCCCTCTGATCTAATAATGGAACGATACTTGTTCTGTTCTTGCTCAGTGCTGTTGTAGTTATCCTATACTGGCTAACACTTGACGTCATGCAGTACATCATGCGACTAATTCTTCTATATGCGAGTGAATACATTCTCGTAAATTTCCCTTTCTCGTGTTTCTTCCGCATAGGCGTTTCTTGAGCTGCTCATATACCTGACGGGCAATATAAAGTGTCTGTAAATTATATGAACCCTGATTCCAGAAAAGCTCGAATTCATGACTCCTTTCTTCTTCACTGAGAATGTGATCACATCTGAGTGTGAAATTACATTTGAAGTCGTTAATTTTTTAGCAGATTTCAAAACACCCTTATACTCGACGTATGCTTCGCTACGATTTCGATTAGTTTTTGCTCCAGAACGGCTTTGCAAAAATTTCTTCCTTCTTCCCTTTTTAGGATGGCCAGTAACAAAATAATTTTGATTCGTTTGGATGTCTTCGGATGTCGTTGGAAAATTCATTTGATTCAAACCTATGTCCGCATCATCAGCTAATAACGATGTGTGCGAACCGCAGCTAGGGATATAATCATCACCGGAACCTGCATCAACGTCGCTTTTATAGTATTATATAAGTACTCTGACACAGGGCTCGAAATGGACTGGAGCGCCGTTCCGGTTCGTGACATCGATAAAATTATCGCTCCGTATCGCGGAAAAAATATTTTGACCGTCTGAGCTAGAATATAGCCATATAATAAAAAATGTAACACATTTAATTTTATGAAGTACATAAAATTTGATAACTATGTAAATATCTTCAGAAAATTGTCGAGCGCTCCGGTCCGTAAACTTTTCCATTTCGAGCGCTGCTCTGACATTATATTATGCGGATAAAGTATCTATTTATCAACGTATAGTATATATGGCACATTTATCGGTATTTATGTAATTTGTCCAAACAATTAACATAATTTGCTTGATTTTCTATGTTGTCCATATAATTTATTTCGTCATCTGTATCAACGACACCCTGAGACGTAATGCTGCTAAAAAATAAGTTGAGATAACAGTAATTATCATAAAATATATATGTATTGTTAAGTACAAATTATGTATTAATAATGAGGATTAATAAATATATTTACCTGATTTCCAATGTCATCGGTACCTAGGCATAAAAATCAATTCTCCAGTTTTTTCACCCAGCCATTGAATCTGATTAATGTCGATTGCAGTATAATTATTCCCATTGTGGCTGTCATTATTATCATTTATTTTATCACTATACACTAAACTACAAATAATTTACTTTCCTCTGCTGTACATGTTAAATAAGTAAATTAAGCAAATACAAAGACCCGCCGTATTGAAAATAACAACATAACCTCACTTTTCACACGTTTGGATCACAAACAAACAAAATAATCGAGCTTAAATAATTTTGCAGTATACATCCATGTGGTTGGGATGTATTCAGCAAGATTTGAAAGCGACATTCAATGTATCATTTTTGAATTGTAGAAAACATTCAACCCGCTTGAACTATTTCAGCAAAACAAAATTTGTGTCTTTTATTCAAATGTAAAGACATTTAACCCACATGGATTTATTCTACAAATGAATTTGTATGGTAATTAATTTAATGTCAAAAAAGGCTGAAAGCGCTCAACCCACATGGATGGTTTAAGTGTGTTTTTTTTGAAAAATTACATGGTTGTGGGTTAGAAAAAATGCCCATAATTTTGTTTGTGATATTCGTTGAGGCTGGATGTTTTCAGCAAATTGAAATTTCAGTGCAGACTATCTTGAATAGGAATATGAATATCTCATTTTCGCAAACATGTGGGTTGGATGGATACTCCTTAACTACGTCCAATTAATACTATAATTATAGTACGGTTGGCAGCACTGCTTGCAGTCATGAGTCAGTGTTGCCAAGTCAAAATTTAAAATTTCAGTAGAATGCAAGAATGCATTGACAATAATTATATTGCATGTTGTTTGGCTGAGTATAAATTTATTCTTATTAGTTGATGTTGATATTAGTCTATGGTTTAATTTAAGAGTGTGGAGTGTCATCTCGTCCTCGTGTGAAACTGAAATAAAATAGCCATATTCGCATATTCCGATAAAATCATGCCGCGATGACCGCCGTGTCGTATTTTGCAGTACAACAGATAGCAGCCGGTGTTCTCAATTCCTTGGAGAATAAATCGTTCCCCGATTCCAAATGTAAGTTGCCAACATTTTAAATGCATTGCTTTTGGTTTTTTGTAGTCTTTTTTTACTTATCTAGGTATGTAAACTGTGAATTGTGATCCCATCGGCTCGGGCGCCCGCCCGCTCGGCTTCTTTGAGTTCTTTCGAACGTCCGTTGGTCACTTGTCAGTTTGACGTTAGTGCTGCTAACGTGAAAATATTGAGGTTAGTTTTAACAGTTGATTTTCGATGATGTTATTGTCGTCTGTTCACGGCTGCGTCGTATTTTACTGCCGGTTTTCTAAATTTGACGAAAACAGCGTTTTCTGATCTCGAAAGGCAATTCTCGCCATTTTTGTGAACCCACGCCGACGCGATAGCTGGTCTCTACGCGTGAAGAACCCAACTGCTGTTGGCTTCTATAAACGCAGTGTCTGTAGGGTGTATGTATAGTGTATCCCTACGTATTGTATATTATCTGGGTATTAAGCGTCAATTACATTGAGCTTCTTTACGAGCTGTTTGTTGGCGAATTTAAAAGCAGGCGATTCAGCTACTGCGATTTGATGATTACACACAAAACTTTCCATTCGCTGAGAAGCCACAAGCCAGCGACTTTTTTGACAGAATGTAGTTCGTTTTTTTACCGGGAGATTGTGATACACTCTCACATTAGCCTATTGCTAGTGCCTACACTGTAACTTCAAAAAAGGCTGAAACGTGTTACCTAATCTCAAAAATCGTCGGCTTAACAAAACATGCAACCAAGCTCCTTGATAACCCGTTAATATATTCTAGTTAAGTATTAAATAAATGTTTAGTTAATGACACGTAAATTGTACAGCGTGATGGTTGAATGTAATTTAAATTCAGTAGAATCGTTAATAATAGTAAAATCATAATTCTAAATAATAAATTCGCAATAATATTAAAATGGCAACACCATTGTAAAATTATTGTTTTGTCGCGTTACTAAATAAAGAGAACCCCATCGCGTTTCCGGTATATATTTTTTCTTGACTGGATATTGTGAACCCTGTCGAAGTCAGTTAGCGTCTAAGGTTCAATCGCTAAACACTGACTGTCGGGGAGTTTATTAATGTGCTCGTAAAAAGAAAATATAATAAAAGTGAAGCTGCCAAAAATTTGCGTTGCCCGTGAATTACTTATTATTTCACCCATGTCCCTTTATAACACTACAGTCCCGAGTCTACCGAAATAAAGTTTAATAGATATAATAAAATCTTTGACACCTCGGGTCGCCGACTGAGCTAAACCCCGAAAGACCCTGAGGATATGTCAGTTGCTACTGCGCTCTACTGCGCAGACGCAGTAGGCCCACACGCCGGCGTGTAGCGTGTAAAGTTGACTTTCAACTTTTCTCGGTAGAGTGTTTACAACCTGCTTGTTAGCTTGTTCGATGATTACACTGGGCGACTTTACAGGCAGATTATAAATTTGCCAACAAACAGCTTGCAAAGAAGCTCAATGTAATTGACGCTTTAAGAGAGAAAGCGGGGTCTCGCTGCATAAGTAATTCTTTTTGTGCCATCCCCTAGTGGAGGTCGGCCACCATCAAGGCGATCTTAGATCTGTCGTCTGCTACCCGGAACGGTTCAATGGAGCTGCACTCGTACCAATCACGGAGGTTCTTAAGTCACGAAATGCGGCGCCATCCTCTGCTACGCTTACCATTTATCTTTCCTTGAATGAGAAGTTGGGGAATGCTGTACTTTTGTCACGTTATCGAATAACTACGATGTCCCACACGAGTCGTTAGTTACGAAATTGCAGTGCAGTAATCAGGACAGTGTCATCGGCATATCGTATATTGTTAATATGTTTCCCATTAACCAAAATACTCACCGATTCACCTTGTAAGACTTCCTTGAAAATAGCTTCTGAGTGCAGGTTAAATAGCAGAGGTGACAATATACACCCCTGTCGTACACCGCGACGAATTTTTACCTCTCCACTGATTTTGTTTTCGATATTAATATTTGCTGTTTGTTTCCAATATAAGTTAGCTATCAGTTGAATGTCTCTTGCATCAATGCCTTTCTCCTGTAAGAGTTCGAGAAGTTTAGGATGATTTCTCGTAATCGATGAAACACATAAACATCAACATTAACATCTGGGTATAAGTAATATACCTAAATATGGTATTCGACAGTGAATGAATTGCATCAATCATCGTAGGTAAACAGGGGTGCGTCGAAATAGTTCATCCTCAAGCCGTTGCGACGTGTTGCAGCGACTGGCCCTCGTGTCGGCCGATAATTTTATAGTTCTTACTCCATATTATCTTTTTGTGATGTGGTCCTTTGAGACCAGAAACCTAACAATCTACAGGACAGTACGCATTATCTACAAGTCGCAAGATTGCTTGCATGGATTCAAGTTCAATTGAATTCAATTCAAGTTGGATCAAAGTTCATAAGCTTTTGAATATTCACGTGACTGTTGGAACTTACATGACATGCGCAGTAGAATAATAGTGGTGAACCTGCCGGGAAAAAATGAACTGCACTATGCAGAACATTTTTGATGTTTACCTATTTTCACAACCAGTCAAATAGCATCATATAATGAGACAGTCAGCACTTTTGCCTGTTGTAGCCCCACAGCTTTGAGATTTGTATGCTCATCAACATCGAGCAAGAATTTTCGGATCGAGCCGTTTGCTCGATATCAAACATAAAAGCATCGAGCGAGATGGTACACATGTTTTGGCATGTTCGAATGAGCGTAAAGCTATCGAACAAGAATGTGCATGTGTACTTCGCTTATACTTAATCAAAACAGCTTTTTAATTCTGTTTTAACTCAACCTTACAGAAGGATGCATCAACTGCATTCAATCACTGTATCAAATCAGACTGTTAACAAGTTATTGTCTAAAACATAATCTATTATATATATGAGGCGTCTAATTCCAAAAAGCGATGAGTCCACACTTGGTCAAAATCGAGAAAAAAGTACACACGTATTTGTGTAATTTTACACAATATGTAATGATCGCAAAATTCCAAAACGCGACAAAACCCTACGAAAAAACTATTTTAAGTCTCGATTTATTACAAAAAGTGCCACGTCCGTGTTTCATATTATTTAAAGCTTGGTTGATTTCACGCGTCCTTAAGTCAACCAATAAAGGAACATTCAATATTAAAAATGGCACCTCCCATGTAGCATCCAGTAAATTCATGACAGTGCCACGGAAATATGAAGCGCTTACTTTCAAAAGTGGCTCAAACGGTTTTATGCAATTTTGAGATAAATTGAAATAACTACCGTTTTAGCCGATTTTGAAACTAAGGTAGATTTTTAATAATCAATATCGACGTATTTAGCTGAGTTTTGAAATTAAAACTCAGGCCATACTATGGTAGACAAATATATTTATCAAAATATATTATATCCAACTCAAAATACTCGAAAAACCGTTTTATCCGCTTTTAAAAGTAATCGCTTCATATGTGCCTTATGAAATTAAAAAGTGAGGTACAAGTACGCTACGTCCAATTTTATTTTGCCTCTACTTATTACGTTTCGGATTTTATCAGCTTAAACAAATTGTCATTTGGTTCTAATTTCGACATAGAATAACAAGGGAAAAAATAATCTCACATTAAAACAAACAATTGAAACTTGAAACATAAAAACGTTGTTTCCCGCAAGTATCGAATTGTGGACATGTCGCTTTTTGTAATTAGACGCCTCATATATATTATATTACCTTCTAATAAAGCCAGTTTAAATATATTATAAGATGTTTATATGAAAATGATCCCACGGTACCATAACACTGTAAACAGTTATTAGTGGCGCTATAAACCAGATTTAAAAAGTTGGAAGTGAAGTGGATGTCATCAAATGGAGACATTACTTAACAGATTGCTTTTAGTTTTTGAAGCTTTCGCATTAAGTGGGCTGTACTATTCATTGTCAAAACTGGCAGTGGTCTACCAACCACTATCCCATTCTTATTCTTATATTTAAACAAATGGTATTACGCGCAGCATAAGCGTCGTGGGTCCCAGGTTCGAATCCGAAGTTTCAATTTGTGTATGAGTACGGATATCTTTATCTAAATGTATACTTTTTTCCTTCATCGATGTGACGCTTGTGTCTGCAATTCTACTATCTGTTGGAATTTCAAGCGAGCAAAGACAGCATTCTCTACATGATATTAAATTCTGAGAGAAACTGCCAGTACTGATAAAGATGATGGAATTAAATTTATAGTCAAATTTTTTATAAAACTATTAATTTGGATTTGTTTCATTTTTTTTTTTCAGTATCAGATGACGATGTTCTTCTGCTCTATTCAACATTCGGCAGCATATTTGAACGCGCGTGCGAGATCATCGATAGACCTGACGCAATCACCGTTTACTCGCTAGAAGACGGCCTGCGTATCGCCGCCGAAATCAAGGGACACTCAGACCAAATCTACCGACTTGTTCCGAAGATAAACTACTGCCCGTGTCCCGCGTTTCAATACAAAGTGTTGACGTCTGCATCAGAATTTACGTGTAAACATGTGCTCGCCTTGAGTATCGCGCGGGCGCTTGGGAAGTGCGTGGAGCAGAGCGTTACGCAGATCCAGTATGATACCATAACGAAATCTATATATGCAATTGATGATTTACTTCAAGATTAAAGTAGACACACTACCTACTTGGCTCTGATTTTTTTTATATCTTACAAACAAGCAAAAATATTTTTTTATCGCACTAGAGATAATAATAATAGACAATTAATTTATAAAACGTCAAGATGGTGTTTGATACGCAAGATGAATTTCTGGGAGGTCCTGAATATATTTTTACTGCGCTTCTCGACAATGTGAAGATGCTCTGCTCTGTTCTGAAGGCCATCAATTTTCAAGAGGTCAGTACTTACAGTAAATTATATTACATTAAATGGGCAATTTTCACATGTTCATTGATCAGGATTCAAACATTTAATTGCTTTGTATGAAAGGATATAGGTTACTAAACTTAAAGCTTTTGAACTACCTTGGAGTATATCCTATGGACATGGTGTATTAAATTTTCATAAAAACAGAAAGTTTGAACTACAGTGGAACCCCGATCTACTGTTCTCGCATAAATCGTTTTCCCGCATGGATCGTTCATTTTTGAAAGTCCCTCACAAACACCCATAAGAGCAATGTTAAATAATCCCGCATTGACCCTTCCCCGATTTATCGTTTTCCTCGATCTATCGTTTTCCACGATCTATCTAATGGTCCCATCACAAATATTATCCCAATTGACCGTTTTTGTTGAATATTTTTCATTTCGCTTTGGTAGAATTGTTTATGACTAATAGAGACTTAGACTATTACAGACCTTTCAGTTGTGTCGGTTTGTTTGCACAGGTCGGTCGACGCTCAGCCTTGCCTTGCATTTTGTATCACCAATTTTCAAGTCACAATTAAAATGCCCCCCATGACGAAAACTAGAACCCTAGCCGAGTAACTGAAAATAATTCAAGACATCGAAAAAATCCAGAAGAAAAATGAGTTTTTTTTTTTAAAAAAATTATATATCCCGCATTTATCGTTTCGCTCTCTTATCGTTTTTTTCTCGGGTCCCTTGAAAATCGTAGAATCGGGGTTTCACTGTAATGGGTAACAGTTACCAACCTGTGGAGGACCATTTGCTTTTTGATTTATTTTTTACTGTTTTTTGAACAAAACTTAATAATAATAACAAAACTAAATAAATGATTCGAGAATGAAACCTCATCTACGGAATGTTGAATGTAAGGGAGGTAGGCTTCTGCGTGTGACTAAGTACCGTCCAACAAGAACTTCTTGGCTACGTGTTAAAACTGAGAACTAACAAGCTCCTCCCATTTTTAACCGCACTTCCATTATAAACTAACAAGCTCCTCCCATTTAGCCGACGACAGCACCTTTGGCTTGTGCCTGAATCTTGTTGGACAGTAGGTTCGATTCTCGAGTGTGGAGAACTTTAAATATGTGTAGGAGAATATCATGTTATATTCAATACATTAATGTCGTGTCACGTAAATGAAACTTGTATATTTGTAATATTTGAGGACATTCGCCTTTTATGGCCAGACCGTCATAAAATAATAAACCGAATCTGGCTTCAAACCGTTTCTTATTTCTATCATATTTAAGTTGATTTACTCAACTTAGTCACCAGTGTCCTCGTATTTGTTCAATTTTCAACACCCAAATCATTTTAACCTCTTTCCCGCGAGCGCTCCATACTTTGGGACGGTACATCGCGATAGTATACATACTATGAATGCGACCGCCGCATCGTATGTGGCGCAAAATGCATACTGTCGGTAGAGTAGAAAATACATTGCGCAAAAAACTGTTTATTCTTTTAAAATCTGCCTTGGTTCGTCATAACAATAATTATTTTTTAATTCTCTACCAGTGGGCCACGTTCTGTGCTTCGCAACAGGGCCTCAAGTTCACGGTCGAGCAGAGCAAGTGCGTGCAGGCCTCCGCGTACATCTCTGTGGCCAACTTCAGCCAGTATCGAGTGCCCGAGAAGTACAATGTGGAGTTCAAAGTCAACCTGACAGTGCTAACGGAGTGTCTCAACATCTTCGGATCGTCCGAGGACTGCAGTCTCAAAATGTACTACAAGGGCAACGGGGGACCTCTCTTCCTTGTGTAAGTCTTCTTCAACAATTCGTTGGCATATGATTTAACCATATTCTGCAAGAAAGAATTCAATTTATATACATGTGTGATCATATCAAATTATAGGTTTAAGACATTCAACATCGTTTGAAACAATATACTTAACCTTTTTGCTGCTGGTAGGTGTATGTATGGCGGTACCTTGCACGCCGCGAATTTTATTGCAAAAATAAAATCAATTTACGTTTCAAGTGGTAAAAACGAATTCTGTTTCAATTCTGAGTATGTGACGACATTCCGACATATGTCGTTGTGTATTCAACATATTTGTATGTTTAAAATAATTAATTAAACGGGTACTTCCAAAGACGTCATTTTTGAATGAGCGGCGTTCCGTTCACGGAAAAGTTCGTGTCTTAAGACGTCATTGGGAGCCATCCGGTTACTGAAAAATAAGTTATCTTAAGATATAATTAATTATTGAGGTTATGCGGAAAGTATCTGGTCCAAAATTTGGGCAAAAATGAATGATAATATTTGGGCGATATTTTTGAGTGGACTCTATTTGAGGAAGCTGTAGTTTTGTGGAGAATAGTAAACACAGAGATGTAGTCTAGGCACTAATCTTTTCATGGATGATTGCTGGCTTACTGGAGTGCTCCTGCTGGATCCCGGGTCATGGATTCGTACACTTGGTTTGATTATTGTTATGTCTGTCACTCTCGCGACGAGTCACCCTGTACTTGTTTCTGCCAATTGTTAATGAGTTTATCTTCTTCATCGTGTCGGGTCTTCAATAACTACAATGTGTCGCTCCAGAAGTTGGCGAAAGCAACACCATTTTCCTCGGCTTGTAGGATCTCGTCGAAGTTGCAGCTTACTGGGCAAGCCTTGCATGAAAATAGGTGCTCCATGCTTTGAATTTCACCGCACTCGCAGGTTTAATTGTAACCAAACAATTGGTGATGTGCCTTTTGACATAAATGATTGGAGAGGTATATGGTCGGGAATGTTTGGTAGAAGTTTTATAACAATATTGGCGCAAACAATGTTTATTTTAATTTTGCATAAACAGTCAAACTCTCTTTTCAAAAAAAAGAATATACAGTCGAACTTGGTTATTATTACGAGGAAGATGGGACCGACTGAATTTCCTCGTTATAAGCATTATTCGTTATATCAGAGAATAGGTATTTTTAAATGAGCGGTCACATAACACAAAAAGTCGCAATTCAAACAAAAATACACAATTAGAATTTTTCCCCGAAACAAGCATGGCATTCATATACTACAAAAGAAGTTGTTTATTGTAATGTATGCTGGTAGGTATCTACTGACTACAGCTTGGATTTTTACATGAAATTTCAACCATATGCGTGGATACTTTTTCAATATTGTCGGCGAAAACATCACTTTGACACTTAGCTAGTGTCATGAACGTAATGCAATCCTGGCGGCATTGGTCTACAACTAAACGGTTTTAAACGATTGACACATTACAGTTTTAAGAAAATTTTTGACGATATTTTTGCTCGGCATATTCGATAAGTAGCTCGTTATAAAAGTGAATAAATGTATGGAGAAAATCATAAACTAAAATGTCAACGAATGTTTTCTCATTACATCCGAGATCTCGCTATGTCCGTGATCATTCATAATAACCGAGTTTGACTGTAAATGCCATCTACATGTTAAGTAAATCGTGTTTATTTAGGTTGGAACCTCTGACTGGTGACGATGTGGTGACAGACTGTGAAATAAAAACGCAAGAAGCGGATGAGTTGATGTACTTCAAAGGGGACGAGGACGTGTCAGAGCAAGCCACTCTGCTCGTGAAGGGACCGCAGCTGCTGGCCGTGCTCAGCGACCTGGAGAAGTCTTCCGAGGTCATCCAGATTCGAATATCTCCTGACTATCCGCATTTTACCATTACCACAGTTGGGCCTCAGGTAAGAGATATTTTAATTCATCTAATTCAGGAATTGGGGAATAGGGTAAAAATTTGATTGCCCAAAACAACGCAAATTGACGTCTATATGAAATATGTATCTGTCCAGCTTTTAAAGTTGTACGCATCATGTGGAAATGACTGAGATGCTGCTGCCTTTTGCAAATAACCTACCTACCTTTGTGTACAATATCTTTTTCCTTTGAAAACAAAGAACAGAAATCGCTTTTATCTCGAAGACAGCATTTGAGTTGGAATACAAAAAACCAAAAACTATATATACAGTCAAACTTGGTTATTACGAGGAAGATGGGATCGACTGAATTTGCTCGTTATAAACGTCTGAAACAAAATCTGAAAACCATCGTAAAAATCCCAGAAACAAGCATGGCGCATTCATGAACAAATGAAGTGCTGAGCCGCCGGCGCTGGTAGGTACCTACTGACTTCACATAGCTTGGATTTTTTACACACAATTTCAACCATATGCGTGGATACTTTTGAATGTTGTCGGCGAAATCACCAATTGGGTACATAGACACTTAACACATTATAAGCTGGAAGGGTATTTCTACCCGTATGCCCTACTGGTGTCTATCGGCGGGACGGGTAGAAATACCTTTTACCCCGTCTCCACTTTAAGAGCGGGAAAGGTATTTCTACTCGATTATTTCATACGGTCATTTTATGTCAACGGCTTGAAAACATTTAAAACTACACACATATCTACAAAAAAAAATAAGTAGCTGCCGTTTCATTTACTTACACACACACCCTTGCGCAGTCCATATGAGAGCTTGTGCGTTTAGAGTCAATGAATCGGCGAACTATATTACTGTAGACGAAAGAATGCTAAAACTATATCCGTCTTCGTTTCACACGTGATTATTCTTTGATGGGTGGGGAGAAAGGCAACATTTTGTGAAAAATCGGTATGTATTCTTTAAACATGGTTTGTTCGTCGCACTGCGGAATGCGAGTATGTTTATTTTTTATGATGCGTGATAAATATGTAATAATATAATGTATGCCTTCTTCTTATGCTATAATTTTCCCTGAGGAGTGAGTGAAAAGAGACAATAATATTGTTCATTTTCGACAGCATTGCATGCATCACATGCATTCGTCGAACTTCTTGTACAATATTGTGTGGTGAGATATCACTGGTATGCGAGCTGAGCAATAAATTATTACATGGGTTGAGTGGAACCCGATATTATTTAGATATCTGTAATCTACTACTGTCAGTATTGAATTTTCAGTTTTGAAATACGGGTGTTTTTACCAGTGAAATATATTTAATTGATATTTTATTTAATCTTTCAAAAATGGCTTCAGACAATTATGAAAGTAATGACGAAATATTCGCCGATAATTTGTCTGTTTATTATGAGACAGTGACAGTGATACCGACAGCGATGTTGAATTCTGTTTATTTAATACCGTTATTTAATTATTTTAAAGTTTATAAGGTAGGTATTAAATCCGACCAAAAAACTAACTTACAAACAATTTTTACGCAGTGTAAGCAAATTTTGGATAGCCGACCATATCGTTGAAACCGACGCAATGTTGGAAGAAGCGGGGCCATCTACATCACAATTACCGAGAGTAGTGGTTAAAAGTGATCATCCTGGGAGGTTATCACTCGATATGAAGAAGCATCGATTGATAAAAATTGTTACCGGAGGTAAAAAAAATACCCGTAAAGACAATGTTGAGTGTGTTCATGTCGAGTTATAAATGTGTACATTTTGTGACGTCCCTCTAAACAGGGGTGAGTGTTTTCATAAGTATCATACTTTATCCAGTGACCACCATTTACTTATGTTATTTTAAACAATTTGTTCTAAAAAGAAACCCAGCACTAGGGAGATAATAATGGTGTGAATAGTGTGAATTCGAAATTTCATTAAAATATAACTCGTAGTTTGGAAGATGGAGCGATTCTTGTAAAATTTGATTTAATTTCAATTTCCGCTGGTTGTCGCCTGCTGCGCGTACCTGTGCCTTTGTGCTGTTAACTAGTGTCATAAACGTAATCCGATCACGGTGTTATCGGTCTAGTTAACTGCCCGATCGGATTTTATTGCTTACGGTTGAAAATGTTGTGGTCGACACATAGTTTTGCTCAGTATACCTGAGAAGTAGTTCATTATAAAAGTGAATAAATGTGTAGTGTTCGATGAGTTAGTTACCACTTTGGGAGTCGTCGATGTGTCGTAGGTTATGGTGTTGAGGATGATGATGAAGAAGTTGAAGATGTTTGCAGGAACGAGTTTTATTAGGCAGAACGGTTGGTACAATAGTATTTTACAGCAGTTATGTTACAATACTAAAATAATAATAACATAATTATTATTATGATAGGTTCGGATCCGAGGTCCGCATCTCGGTACAATCAGATGTTGGGCGTAGCGATATAGAGACTGCGATGGTAATAGACTGGAAACGTATATTCGAGTGACATTTTGATAAATCATTATTCGTAATTTATACAGTCAAAAGTACTAATACCTAAACATTATATTCTAGTACATAATTATATTGAATGAGTCAGCGGTTTAAATAGAAGTAGCTGTGAATTTTATTTATTATAATATGATATTATGGGAATGGATATTAGAATAATGAGTTGTTTACTGACATACGAGTCACTAGGAATTTATTATTGCAGTCGAATAATTTGATACACTGAAAAATAGATATTTGATCAATAATTTACTGACAGCTACAAATGTATGGAGAAAATCATAAATTAAAATGTCAACAAACGTTTTCTCATTACATCCGAGATCTCGCTATTTCCGTGATCGTAATAACCATGTTCTGTGCTTAAATAGACTGTGGTGCGAAAAATTTTATATAACGATATAACGAGTAATGCTTATAACAAGCAAATTCAGTCGGTCCCATCTTGTAATAACCAAGTTCGACTGTATTTACATTAAACATAATGCTTATTCTTGGAGAGTATGTGACCTGTCATTTATGCATGAATTAATGTACCTATATATTATATTTATTTGTAAAACTTTTACTATAAAAAGGATTTTTTTCTCTTCAAAATAAAACACTGGCGTGCCATATATTATTAACATTGATGATAATTTTCTCTTGTTTCCTTAGGATGAGTCCCGAGTGGAAATTTCCAAGACATCGGACATGTTCCACAGTTTTTTCTGCGAGGAAGCTGTCAACCTTCGTTACAAGTTCTCTCACCTCCGGCTCATCATGAGGGCCCTCTCGATGGCTTCCCAGGTTTGTAAAGGTATTTTGATTTACTTCAGTGACGGAGGGTGGAGGTAGGCTGTTATAATCCGACATAAACAGTGCACACTAAAGTTTGTCAGTCATATGTATTTGTTTTCATTACTACAAATAGCAAATAGTGTTGGTTAATTTTAAAATTCAATTAAACCCTGCCTAAAACAAACTACTAGATAAGTCTAAAAATATTCGTCTTTACAAATGCCAATGTCAATAAATTATATGTAATTTTAGATATATTATAGATTCAAGAATATTATTTTTTATCTATTATGGTTTGGATTTGGCATGGCTTAATGAGTTTACAAAAACTAGCTATGTATGTATGTATGTAGAGTCTGTATTCTATTAACTGGCGTACACGTCACAACCACGGCCCCCACATCCTGAAGCGGGCCCCCAGGCTAGAATGTTTAGTGGGCCCCCCTACCTCTTTCGCTAAAGTTAAGGGCAGTGTGACTATCCACAGTTGTGAATTACAAATAGTGTTCGAGGTGAAAATTAGGGAATTTTTTAGTGACATTTTTGTATTTCTTATACACCTACTTGAATTATGGAGTAGTATTGACAAACAATAATCAAAAATTGCATCGCACAACCACATGATTTTAATTTTGCTTTAAGTGAAATAGCGCAGGCGACATTTTTTTACTATTAACAAAAATTCATGTAGGAGAATAATGATGTACAGCAAGTATGTATGTGCCTCATAGACTATAGATACATCTAGACGCCATCCGTTGCATTGCTAAATGAAGCTGCGTGCCATGCGTTTGGTTTGTGAGCGAGCGAATGCATTCGTCTACAAATGTTCGAGACCATAGACCATTTTGGTAGTGCTCGCCCAAAGTGCTCGCACTAGACGCTCAGAATTAAAATATAATTTTCTTTTTTTTTTACGTTATATAGTATTTTTAAGCGGTCAAAATGCAACCATTAGGTAAAGATATCCATAATTTAAGTTATTTTAAAGAAACACTAGGTCACTGATATTAAAATATATAATAATATACAAATAAATTATCACGAACATGTATCAAATTACCTATGAAACGTAATACCATCTTCTTGCTTATCAGTACGGCTACCATATTTTAATACAACACACAGAACCATCTTTCCTACTTAATTAACTAAAAATATTTACCACTGACTTTTGTGAATTTAGCAACACGAGCTACGACGCTACGTGAAGCGATTCACCACGATTTGTCGGCAATAATTTTGGAAACTAACGCAAACATATGTAGACCTTTTATCTTACTATAGCGCGTGTCGCAGAGATTATAAGGGTGCCGAATACTTTCTCACTCACACTCATGCATCGTTTTTGTTCAGGCCTTGATGTGCCTTATAGTGATGTTCTTGTGAATAAAAATTTTATGCGAGAACAACGATGGACAGCTAGTGCGTGAGTTCTTATATCAGGTATTTACGCGTTCATCTGGTTTTGTCACGTCGAGTTTCTCGATTTTTAGTGTTATAATTGGAACTTATAAACTGAATTCAAATTTTATGCCTGATTGTGTAAATGGATAATAATTATATAAAAAACAATTTATGTAAAAATGGCTTCTAAAAAGTCAAGTACACCAAACGCTCTATATAATATCCCAAGTACTAGGAAGTATTTTGGATCAAGTTTCGATACCAAGTATTTTTTTATACTGGTAGTAAGTATACTTAGTCCTCAAAATCGACCAGTTTTCCCACCTCTAATTACGACTCTTTTCTTAGAAGTATATGATTTCCCAGCATCGGCATGTTTTTCTTTTTAACATACTTCCAATCTTGTATGTTTATTTTGCGTTTTCTACTCCTATTTAAACGATTTAAACCACCCGGCGACAAAAAAACACCACCCGTGTCCGCCATGTTTGTACTATTTATCGTTATTCGTGGATAAAATTCGACATTTATCGTTTGACATTCATCAGTAAAGCAGTTTTTTACCAACTATATCTGCCATCTAGTGGCGTTTTTAAAACTAAAACACATTCGTTATGATCCATATGTTCTATTCATAACTCACTTATGCCCAAAGTGTGCCATTCATCTTTGTTCCTGCACACTCTTGATTTTAAAGATTTCAAGACTAACCAGCACCATCTGCAATTTATATTCTTAGTTCAACGAAAACAAATAAGTATGATTGACAAAGTTGAGTGTGCACAATTTATGTGGGACAACTGAATAATCCCAGCGCAACGTATTCCACTTACGGTGGGTACAATGGAATAAAGGCACAGACATGCCATCAAATGCAAAACTTCACAATGCTCTTCGTTGGTATAGTCATTGAGCTTTTTGTTTACCATCAGGTGGCTATGAAGTGTGACTCCCGAGGAGTGTTGCTGGTGCAGGAGATGATTGAAAAGGAAGGGCAGCACCAGATGTTCATCGAGTACCACATAATCCCACTCGTGCCAGACGACGATGACGACAAAGAGGAAGCAGAAGCGGACTGATGCATCTATTCATACAAGTTTGTGAAATAAATGTGGATTTAATTTCTGACTGATGATATTGTGTCACTGCTTCGGAATTACAAGGTTGTATGGTACCTACCCACGTCACGTTAGGTTCAAAATGCTTACGAGTTCTTTAGGCGATGAGATTAGTAATATTAGGACCCTCTTGTGCCTTGTGCATATGGGGTACCAGGTATAGACACCTTTATCCTGTAAATTAAATGTGTATTTTGTCTAATATAAAATGACCTTCTTAAAGTCAGTGTTGTTATCAACTTGAATCAATCCATTCCTGGATAACAGCCTGTCCAAGCTGATTGCATTCCTCTCGGTTGTGTGCGTTGCACTGGCGCTTATTTGAGTAAACTATCTCGTCGATCGCTCGTCGAGCGGAGTAGATTTGTCTAATGTTTGTTTCTTCTTCCTGTCCTTTATGATTTTTAGTAAATTTACATCATCTTGTTTGTTGCCTTATCCACTTATTTGGTTTTTTTCCTCTACGGGTTATGTTATCCCAAGTGTCTTGACTTCTTTGCTGAGAGTCCATATTATTTTTAATAACTTTCATTTATATACTGTAACGTTCGTGTTCATAACGCCAAGAAAAATGGTAGGACACTTATGAGAATTGGTTCATACAATCTTGTGATATATTCCTTGCAGTGAAACTAGTCTAAAGTTAACGAACACCTTGTGTGCCTAACACGTTTATAATATATGTCTTTGTTATATTTTCTTATGTTACTATCTATGTAAACCAGGGGTTGACAAATGTTTTAATAATTGTGTGTTGAACTCTAGTGAATAATCTGTGTTGTCGTATTTACAGGTTGTTTTACATTCAGAAAGACATACTTTTTTAAATGAAGTCAAGCCTACCGATTATTTACTATCAATCAGTTGAATCTATAAGACAGTTCTGTCAGTACTTTGTCATTTGATTTGATTTTTTTAAAATTAAAATAAACTAAATAAATAAAACAAAATTTTATTTTCATCCGGCAATTAATTATTTTTTACATGAAAATTTTCATAAAATTCATAATAAATACGAGGTATCAAGTTATCTTTGCATAATGACAAAAGATCATTCTTTTTCAGTTCTGAGATACCGGTGGCACTAGAATAAGCTTCTTTTAACAAAATATTAGTGTTACTACGAAAGTTGCTTTGCTTGCTTGGACTTTCAAAAATGAACGATCCGTGCGGGAAAACGATTTATGCGAGAACGGTAGATCGGTGTTCCACTGTACATTATTCGTTCTTTCTTGTTCGAAATTCCCTGGTAGTATACGGTTATGTACCGAGGGCAGTGAAGTGATTCCATCACGAATTCGTATGAAGTTATGTAATACGCACATTGCTTGCACCATGGTATCTACTTTATTTGGATCACAGCAAATAGGTGTATGTAGTAGTCTGAATTTCGAAGTTAGTATTCCAAATGCACACTCTACAGACTTACGTCCTCTTGATAATCTATAGTTGAATATTCTTCTTTTGTTCGTCAGAACGTTTCTAGGAAACGGTCTCGTCAGATTAGTCTTCAAAGGGAAAGCTTCATCGCCCACGAAATAATACGGGAAACCAGTTGTAGTTTGTTCTTCCCCAATAAGAGCTGATCTAGCTATGTTAGTGTTTGTTCACTAGTAAAATAAAATACTAAACACGTCCGGTGAGAAGGCAATTGGTGTTAGTGTTTAACACTATGCTCAATATTGGGGTGGTCAAAGGTTATGCAGTGTGAGGTATAAAAAGGAGAGTGGAAGGTGGGTAGGATTGTATGATGGGTAGGATGGGAATTAAGAGGGAACGGCAGGTGCGCCTGGGTACGGGGAGCGTGGATATGGGAAAGGAGATGGGACGGGATAGGAGTGCGGCAGAGCATGAGACCGGGGAAGCTGGGTCGTGGGTAGTTTGAGATTACCTCCGAAACCTCAGTTACCTGTCCGGTGCTGGTTACTCATTCGGTTATTGCTGTCATATAAAAATACATAGAAATGCAATGATGAATATCTCGGTTTGAGCGCCACTCTATGAAATGCATAGAGACAATGATAAAGGTAATTTAAATAAAACGCGGGTATTAACTTTTAACAGTAGTATAATCTCTATCTCTATATATATAAAAATCTCGTGTCACGATGTTTGTGGTCAAACTCCTCCGAAATGGCTAGACCGATTGTTATGAATTTATTTATGTATATTTGTTAGGTATGAGAATAGGTCAACAAGTATATTTCATACCGCTAGGTGATTAGGGTATCTCTATCCAGAAAATTTTTTCTTTTATTTTTTTGAAAATTTCTTTTTGTATTTTTTTTATTATTTTGCATCAAAAAATACCTATAACCCCAAATTTTCACCCTCCTACCCCCACCCTCCCATTTTTTAATCGCGATTTTATTATTTTTGTATGAACAAATTTAACCGTCGTTCGTATTTCAAACAGAACGAAATTATTTATGTTGTTGAATGACAGATGGCGCTACGTCCGAGAAGAATTCAAGAGAAGCGTCGCGTCATTTTGACATTTCATTCGGCATATCACAACGCAGTGCGTGCAAAATTTTGTACGATTTATTTTAATTTATCTATTTTTATGTGCGTGTATTACAGTGCACAATGCCATCAAGACGCAAGGGGGGCCAATTGGGCCGTCGAACGAATAAAGCAACAAACATGCAAAATAGTAGAGCAGAAAGAACAGACGAACAAATCCAACAAGACAACAAAAACGTGCGTGTAAGCATGTCGCGATTGCGTGCATCCCAATCACAAGATGCACGAGCTGAACGAAATCAACAACGACAATGGAGCCAAGCGCGCCGGTTTGTAGTTAACACACGCAGAGCAAATGACCGACAACGCCAACAAGTACATCGAATATTTACATCCGCTTCGTTCCTTCGTCTCGCATTCGAGTACGAGCCAGATATTGAATATTCCGCTCATCCGAAAGTACTGATTGGTGCTATGGACAAAGAATGTCCCCATTGTCATGCGCTCAAATTCAAACATGAGTCAGCCGGGATGTGTTGCGCATCAGGAAAAGTGCAACTACCAGAAATTGAGATACCACCAGAACCATTGAACGGCTTGCTCATCGGCACGGTTCCAGATTCAAACCTGTTCCTGAAGTCCATTCGCACATTCAATTCATGCTTCCAAAAGACTTCGTTCGGAGCAACAGAAATAGTTCACAATACTGCGGCAAATGGTAAACAATTTCATTCTACGTTCAAAATCAAAGGCCAAGTATACCACAAAGTAGGCTCATTGCTGCCAATGCCAAACGAACCACATAAATTTTTACAAATCTACTTCATGGGCGGTGAGGACATCAATCATGTGGATGCACGTTGCGGCTACAATAGCCTCAATTCGCCTAATGCCAGGCGCATCGTCGGCGAACTGGACGCCCTGTTGAATGAGCACAATCCTGATAAAACACCAGCTGGAGAGCACGTGCTTCAATTCAATGCGCCTGTTGTTGACGACATTGCTGTAATCATGGTTGGCGACCGCACATCGACGCGAGAAATCGTGATTCGAAGAAGAAACAATAATCTGGAGTTCATCGCTGACATACACCGTTCATACGACGCTCTCCAATATCCGCTAATTTTCTGGAAGGGACAAGACGGATATTGCATAAACATTAAACAACGAGATCCTGTCACAGGTAATTCATTCATTATGAACATCATTACTCATTTTGAATTGAGAAAATGAATGGTTGATGTTTTTTTTGTTTTTATCGGCGGTCATCGTCTACAGCGCTCTATTCCTCTTTCTGTCATATATCCCATCCCCACACACTTACGATACATTCGTTATTTTTTTATTTAACAACCAAAATATTCACTAGAAATAATTTATATGGCAGAACAACGTTTGCCGGGTCAGCTAGTTAATGTATAAAAATTACTAGCAGGCGAGAGTGTATAATAAGTTAATCGATTACGAGCGCCTATCATCGTATAATTTAGACAATTTAAATCTTAGATAAAATGCTAATTCGGTGGACCGTAACGTATTGAATTAAAATAAATACCACGATAAAAATATGATCTCAGCTCCTTTCGCCCTCGATTCCTTCCAAGGCGGAATCGAGGAGTGGCCTTCCATCGTGTGTCTTCAAAGGTTTTGGAACCATGGGCTTCCTTCGGTCTCCATGGCCTGAGAGGGACGTCCTTCGGTTGGCCATGATAATCGTTTCGAAACTTCAGAAACTGAGAGCCATGTGCTGCGGCCAGAGGCCCGGAATTTAAGAGCGGTCTTCCTCGTACGAACGTCAAGAACTGAGAGAGCGAATCTCGCTTCGCCTTCGAGTTAAAAAGCTATGCCGCTTTTTGGCGCCGAAAATAGTTCAAACGAACTGCGTTCAAACTATCTGGCGCACGCATGCGTCCTGAGGTCGTCTTTTGCGTTGTGTTGCCATCATAAAGAAAGCGTGGTCATGTAAATAACATGACGGCAGGTATGTGGGCTACCCCAAGCAGGGTTGCCAAAGTCTGGGATGAAGTCAGAAGTTGAGATTGAACGAAAATTGGCTAAGTGCCGTAGGTATGGAATTAGTGTGAAAATATAAGGGAAGGTGTGTACTTGAAGAGCAGGAGCAGGAAGTCCAATCTGCAATTGGAAGTATTGCAGACGGGAGTTGAGCGAAAAGGCCATCTGTTTTGTTCAGCCGCTAAAAAGCGACTGAAACGAAAAAAGCGCAGAAGTGGGCGTGGAGTTGGAAAAGGAGAATGGGCTAATAGGTTTGTTTACCAACTTTTCAGTTCGTTCATAGTGTTTTGTATAATTCTGTGATTGTGATATGAAATCACAAAACGAACCTACAATTAAAACTCGGTAGAGACATGAGACATGAAAACGATTACGGGTCGTGAGGTTACCAGATCTTTCTCAAATCGCATCCGCTACTCCATTGGAAACCTCGCAACTGACAACTGAAATTGAGGATTAAATTGGGATTCTCACGGCTCAAGGCTCGTAGAATCCATGGCTAAGAATAACATACTCATTAGGGCACCATACGGTCTTAAAGACCGTGAAACATAAATCAAACAAGTTGTAACACAGCATTTAAAGTCAGGTTTCTTATAAAAGGTTATATCCACATGTTATATAATTATAGAATTGCTATTGACTGTTGAACTCTTTCTTACTTTTCCTTTTGACTCACCCACCTTATTGCCACCATTTTGGCGTAGGATCCACGCTAGGAAATGGCTTCCATGGCGTGGACTCCCAGACTCTTACTCTCAGACTCCCTTACTCCCAGACTTTATTGAACCATTAGGCGATCTCCATCCTTTCTGGATGGACGACAGCAAGTTTTTCTTTGAAAGGGAAACAACTGCAAAAGACCGTTACTAATGTGTTGGGGAATTTAAGGTATGAATAAAAAGAATAGTTATGGATTAAGTCGCTATATTGAACAACATTTGACAACTAAATACAGCGGCACATTTGAAAATTATAAACAGGGTATATAAAAAAGAACGGAGACCGCCCACCGCGCCTCTCGGTCGCTAACTTACGAACTATACATTAACAGAAATGACACCGATACATATTTACATTCGCCCGCATGCGGTAGCACGCGGGCCCTCTCCAGTCCTCCCTGATGTGATAGGAATTACACCATGTTCACACGTCGCGTGCTCCTGCAACCACTATTCACATCGGACATCGCTGCCCTCAACCAAGATAGGAAATACCAGACCGGCACGGGGCCTCGCAGGTCCGACCGCCTCCGCCCACGGTAGCAACTAGAAGGCCGTCCGCCTCGCTCGCAACGCCAACCGTCCCCCGCGCCACTTCCGCCGTTCCCCCCACCCATCCGACTATCCACTTTGCCACTTTGCCAGTGTCGAATATGTTTTGGTATTGCCACGATAGGTAAAAGCCAGAGAGAATATTTCTCTCGGTGACGATTCTCGTTACAAAGTGTAGAATATAGAAACAAATAGATAAATGGAAGACTGATTAATATAATGTACATAATTAATGATTTTAACAAAATAATATAAATATTTAAATCTACGCCTTTGCAATGATTGAAAACAGCGACGCTAGTGAGCGAGAAAACGAAGCCTCTCGACAGAGAAAGGTTTGCGACCATGATAAAACTGAACTAGCGATAATTTTGACATATCGAAAAAACTGATTTAGTGAAAACGGCTAGACAAGATATAAGATAAGCAATAAAGAAACGTTGACCTGTTATCGAAATTCCAATATGATCATCCGTTAAGTAATATCCAGGATCTGTCTATTCCTTTGGTATATATTTTATTTCCATCCATTTCTTTCATCGATATAAAAACTCGAGCTTCCGTCATCGATATCGAGTACAAGCAAGCGTTCTGAAAACTCAAAATACAAAATTATTGTGGGTACAAACAATTTGAGCGCAAACTAAAAAACGGTGGCACTAAGATTTTGTTAAAAAGGAGACTACTTCGATCACTCATGTGAAAAATGACAGAACCAAGTCTATAAATCGATACAGTAAACTTCAAATTGGCAAAATGTAAATTTATCAAATCAATAGTATACGACATGAAAATGAAAGAATGCTGTAAATTAAAATCGTGATGTTATACAAATGCAACAGAAATCTTACGACTGTCAGTCTGCATGTAACTTTATTAGTTATAGATTAAAGTAAGTTTGCGTGGGTAGCTACCACAAAATACCAATGAATCTGAACCAAAACTACGAACTTAAATTAATGTTAAACAAAACACGTTAAACAAACGCACTATAAATTAATGTGATCCACCAACCTTGCAATGTAAATCTATCGACAAAATTAAAATGTCGACAATATACGACTGACTTTTAAAGATTTCAGAGTTGAATCATGAACAAAAAAATTGTTTTGTGATTGTGATATGAAATCATAAAACGAAACCCATTACATTGAATAAACGATAATAGGCTGGCTCGGTACTAAAATTGAAATGGCTAAACTAGATTTTACTAAATACACGCGGCTAAATTAAAGAGAAATAATCAAGATTGGTGGTTCAAATAAGTTAAAATACCAATAGTGGAACGGAAACAGAGGCTTCTCGGTATGGCTCCGCCGTCAGGCTAAAGTTAGGTCACGTCCATGATTCTATCGGGAGACCTCACTGAAGCACGACTGTATCGGACGGCAGACAAATTCAAAAAGCCTTGAGTCCTGTGTCGCACCACGAGACATCTGTTCTTGGCGCGGAAATTAAACAGCGGCCTATATGTTATTTAGGCCGAACGCTCATCAAAGTCGACCATCGATAAGGAATGGTGTTGCCCTCAGAGTAAAGTTGGTTATGTTTTGTTTTAAACATAACAATACTCCCGTCCTTGGATATAGAAGGCCAAACCATGGTGTAGGCTTCGTCTTGAGGCGTTCCGGGGTGACTTCAATATAGGGCGACCTCCCCAGGGCTCATGCAAAAGTGGCGGCAACGGACGACAAGGCTCGGTGGCATGACGTAGGCTAAGGTTTGGTGAGGCAAAGTGAAGAAAACCAAAATAAACTCTACTCTGTTATTGGACGACAGAGGAGATGAATTTGAAGAGTTGTGGTGGTTCAGTCGTGGAGGGTCTGCTGGAGTCCTGAAGTTCTAAGAGACAAATACTAAAAAAATATACTAACGAGCGCCATATAAACAACATAATTTTAATAACGGGCCTAACAATTTGTGGCCAAAACAACTGTGCAGAGATATTTAGTGAGGATGCAACCTCACTGCAATTTCCAATTCAAGTACTGTTCAACAGAATTATAATAATAAAGATTGATTGATTTTTTCAAATCGTATTGTAATTTTGCTTCGTTGATATGTTCATTTCTTTCTTCCTCGAGCTTTTGTTTGTCCGTCTCATTTGAATTTTTTAATTTCACGATAAAGTGGTCACAAACATCACAGGTATCGTTGGCTGGTGGATGAAAACTTAAGCTGAATTTTTCATTAAAAGTTTTGCGCTTGAGCCATTCTTCTGCATAATTTTCAGGTTGCATTTCTGTGTACAGTTGGAACATCACGCTTACATTCAAATGAGTGCCCAGATATTTTCTGCTGCTTCTTTCACTAGAATAATGACACTCATAATTGGGAAATGATGCGATATGACTGACTATAGATTTGATGATATCATCCAGCTTACTTGCTGGGGGGTGCCGTCCCCTACCATCTGGAGGCAGAACTGAGCCCGTGCACTATAGCTTTTTATTTATTGCGAGGGTGACTAATTTGTCACTGACATTAAAAGTGTTAAGAAACATTGTCTTGCATAGTCTAATTTTATTTTGATTCATCTCTACAGCCAAAAAAATAACACCTTGTGTGTTGTCTGATAAACGGCTTTGAATTATTCCGTGGCTGTAATAGTTGAATGACTTCAATATCTATTAATGACGCAATAAGTTGACGACGTAAATCCCAACTTTCCGTTTCCCAAAACTTCAAACCCGCAATTCTTTGTCGGTTTGTTATCAAATTACAGTCTCTCTGACAACGTTGATTGCATCTACTTTTCAATACTTTGGCCGGTATCCACTTACTGCTAACAGCAGACTTGTTTGAACTCCTGTAAGGTGTTTGGTTTTTGCCTGCTGTCTTTTCCATTCAGAATGATTAATCACACGTTTTCTCCCAACTCATTTCTTTTGAGCTGACGATTCTTGAAACTTAAAATTATATAACAATACATAAACCGAGAAATTTAAGAAAAATAATAGTCTTCAACCGTGTGATATGCCTCAAAACAGCACATTTGAATT
The DNA here is from genome assembly GCF_057557595.1 of Rhyacophila brunnea. Lineage (NCBI taxonomy): Eukaryota > Metazoa > Arthropoda > Insecta > Trichoptera > Rhyacophilidae > Rhyacophila > Rhyacophila brunnea. The sequence goes on along the minus strand of NW_028232816.1, from coordinate 5,841,018 downwards.
CATTAATTAATTGACGAATAACCTCCAACTGAAACTGTGCTATCGGTGTACGTTTTCCGGTTTTTTGGCAAAACAGTGACAGGTCCATCAGATGGAAGAGCATTTTTTTGTACCATTCTGTACGTCTTTCGCGATGGGTGTACGCTCGACAGAACCATGTTTGATCTGTCAACTGCGCCCATATTTTTATTGTAATCTTGAATACTTTCCGGTTTTATTATTGGTTCGTTTCGGTATGTAGTTTTGCCTGTATCGGTGAGTAGAGCAGGATGAACAGTGGTCAGCAAGGACACCTCTCTTTTATATTTCCAGATTTGTGCCGAAATAGTATCCGTGTGATAGGCTTTCATTTCCCCCTTCTTTAATTTTTCGGTGTGCTTTGGAAATCTCTTTCGGTTTCTTCTTACGGTACCACAAGCATTTGTTTTCCGGTCGTGTAGTTTTTGGAATAAACTTGGACTAGTGTACCAATTGTCTACATACAACGTATGTCCCTGATCCAAATATGGTTCCATGAGAGTCATAACCACACTTCCTGAAATACCCATATGTGGATGTGTTACATATTCCGTTGTTTTCTCGGTATACACAATAAAATTAAGAACATATCCCGTAGCACAGTCACATATTACAAAAAAATTTATGCCAAAACGGCTGGCTTTCGATGGAATGTACTGACGAAATGACAAATTGCCTTTGAACAACAGCAAACTTTTATCAATACACATATTCATGTAAGGATACATACTCTGTATGAGTATTTTTTTGAAATGTTCTACAAGGAATCTAATTTTAAACATCCTGTCCCCACTTGTTTGCTGCGTATTGTCACAAGTGAAGCATGTGAAGAATAAGTTGAAATCTGTTTCGGGACATTGTGTCTGAATATATGGATGAGTGTAATAAAATGTCTGTAGACCAGTGATCCTGTATTTTATTCCTGGAATTACAGGTCATCAAAAGACATAATGCAAGAAAGACATGTAATTCTCCTACTGTTACATCTATCCATTGTTTTAGTCTCCAGGTCAATTCATTAGAATGATTCTTTACGAATAGGTACTGCTTATTAGTTTCATAGGTAATGAAACTCATGAGCGTGTTCATCATAAACACCTTAAAAAAATCCGATTCTCTGTTTCCAACATTTTCTGTATCCGCTCCTGACCTTGAGCTATCGAACGAGTTAATTTTAGGAACAAAATCATTCGTTTCCCATTCGAAAACTGGTGCAGGTTCATCAACTGTTGCAGGTTCATCAACTATTAGAGGTTCATCAACAGTGGTAATGAAGACATCTTGTTCCTCATCATCAAAATCACCATCAAAATCACTGTCATCAGACTCAACAGTGAAGCCATCCCTGTCCATCAAATCGTCGATCAGTTGGGCATTTTCAGATGTCAATTTCAATTTTTCAATTTATTTATTTTACATATTGTGGACATAACAAATTATAAGTTTAAGACGTTCACAACATGACATTTAGAAACAAAGAAATATTATTAAAACAGTTTTATGTACATAACACAAGAGATCAGTATTAAGTTATTCTACAGTATAAATGTGTAAATACAAAAAATATTAAGTATATAGGTATAAGGAAGTACACCGGATGAGTTAAGCAGACCCTATTTTAAGAATTTAATTTTTTTAAGTGGAATATATCAATATCCGAAGCGATTTCATTAAACATGGTTATTGCCCTCCCAATTGGCATTACTAATGGCAGGTTAGTTCTGCACCGTGGGAGAACAAACAACGGATGCCCTCGATTCCTAAGGTAATTATCAGAGACACACAAGCCAACACCACCAAGAATGGCAGAGTTCACATTTACGCCGCGTATAAGTCTGAAAAAATATGTAGCTAAATAAAGATCCCTTCTAAATTTTAAGCTACAGTATGTAAGCATCCCTAAGAGAAAATCAGTCGGATAGAGCCACGGATAATATCCATACAGCCGAAAGTAAAGGAGTCTTAAAAATTTCTTTTGGACTCTCCACCATAAGGCCGTACTTCAACTGATGCGGGGCCCAAACGAGAGACCCACTCTCAAGTCTGCTTCTAACTAAGGAGTTATAGAGAATTTTTAGTACCGTAACATCCGAAAAGACCCGGGAAGTACGCAAGACAAAGCCCAACATCTTTAGCGCCTTTTTACAAATGGTATCTATATGACCACTAAACGTCAGTTTACCGTCAAACGTAATTCCAAGATCTCTTACAGATGATATTCGCGAGAGAACTCTGCCATGCATCGAGTACTGGAAAAACAATACTCGTGAGGCTTTAGTAAACGATAAAACATTGCATTTATCAATATTGAAGTCCAGTTTGTTACGCCTGCCCCTAATATATTATCTATATCAAGTTGAAGTTGATGACAATCGTCCAAGGTGACAACTTCCATGAAGAGTTTCAAGTCGTCAGCAAACAACAAAAACATAGCATTTTTAATTACCAATGCTATGTCATTTATGAAAATCGTGAACAGCAATGGCCCTAAGTTTGAGCCCTGGGGGACACCAGAAAATGTGTAAAAGGTCTGTGACTGATAAAGGCCGTACGAAACGTATTGTTGACGGTTCCTAAAATAACTCGAATAGCTTCAAAAATCGATCCGACAATCCAATAAGCTGGAGTTTTTCCATTAGAATATCGTGATCGACTTTGTCAAATGCCTTCGAGAAATCATTGTAAGAACAGTCAACCTGGCTGCCTCTATCTAGTACTGAACACACATAATCAGTGAATACCATCAGGTTGGTTTCCGTTGATCGGCCTGCTCTAAATCCATGCTGTTCATTCATTATAAATGACTCAATGTTTGGAGAAATCATGCTGTGCATGATCATCTCCAGAACTTTTGCTGGTGCAGAGAGAACAGCTACCGGCCTGTAGTTTTCTACTGACGACTCTGTACCACTCTTATAAATTGGAGTCACCTTCGACATCTTCCATATTTCCGGAAAGATACCTGTTTCCATTGTAAGATTATATATATATGCAAGTGGGCCTTTGACAAAATCAACACACCCCTTTAAAAAAAATGTAGGGACGTTATCCGGTCCCAAAGAGCGCGTATTCTTAAGTTTTTTAATAAATCTAAACACGTCACCTTCATCAATTGGGAAGATGTCAACGGATTGGGCACCGCACGATCGTTTTCTTGACGTTGAGGCGACATCCAGATTCGGAGTACTACTTGCGTAGACGGACCTGAAATGACCAGCAAATGCTTCTGCCATTCTATGTCCAGTCACCTCTTCGCCCTTCCAAGTCATCGAATTGGCAAATCCACCATCCTTTCTTAATGATTTTATATAATCCCAAAACGATTTAGGATTTTCGCGAATGCAATCCTTTACCGATTCCATATATGTTCGATAGGCCAGCCGAACAGCTTGTCTCGCTCTCATACGATAAAGGCCAAACATTTCATAGTCATGCTGACCATGCTTAGCCTTCCAGGCTGTATGATAGTAGTGTTTGACTCTAATGTCTCTAATAATCTCCCGAGAAAACCACTTCGGATATCGTCTTCCACCTTGACATAGTGACTTCCTTGAAAAACATTTATTAAACACATTATATACAACATTATAAAAGTATTGTACCGCCTCATTCACATCAAAAATCTCACGCAACTCACTCCAATCTACTTCACTCATTAAAGAGTAAAGCAGCTTGAAATTTCCACCATCAAACTTCCATCCCCCACACCAATTAGCTTCGTGTGAGGGAATTTCTGTTCGCAGCGGGCGAATCGCATGAAATACGTGTAAAAAAACCAATGTAGGATGGTACACATCCTCTCGTATCAAAGGTAATGTACATCGCGAAATTGATAAAATAGCGTTACTAAAAATCCTATCCAGAAGTCCACCTTTAGAGTTAAGAATATCATTGTACTGGGAAAATCCAAAAACAGTACACAGAAATTCCAGTTCACTCTTGACCCTTTCACCGCTCCGTGCTGAGTTTAGGTTAAAATCTCTCATCACAATAACCCTCTTATCCCCAAATACGACGATACTAGATAACATTTTTTCAACTAAAAGTTTATACGCCTCCACTTCACTTGCTGGAGGAAAATACACGACACAAACGTAGACAGTTTCTCCGTTACAGGTTAGTTTTACCCAAAGGTCCTCGTTAGAAGTCTCCAAAATACGAAAACGTTCAGCCTGCAACCCTTCCATATTTCTAACTCCCAGGAGGCGGCCTCCTCCCTGCCTGAGGCCTGTTCCGGAGTCTCGATCCCTTCTAAAGACAGCATAATCACCACCAAAATATTCACGACTGAAAACACTGTCATTAAACCATGTTTCTGTTAACGCTATGACGTCATAGTCGTCAGCTAATACGCCGTTCAAAAATTCCACAGATTTTGTCTTCAAGCCGCAAACATTCTGATAGTAAAATAACAATTTATTTGAACGGTGACTGTTCCGAAGTCAGCTAACCGGCAACCGTGGAGTTTCCATTCTCGACACCCATTCTTTTATGAATGAGTGGCGTGACCAGTTATCCGCCCTCAAAACAGTGTCCGTGACATCAGAAGGGATACCTACCTTGAAGGATGCGTAGTCCCCCCTTGATTTAATTTTCACGACTGAAATCAGCGGTACACAACTTATTTAAATAGGTTAGAACATCAGCCGTTGTTGTATCTCTGTGAAGCGGGCAGATGTGATACTGATTCACAACAGTTTTCGCTCGTCCAGCGAGGTTTCCCCGAACCGCGACACGCCGCTTCCGTGCAACGGTGGCCCATCCATCAACAATCCCAGGCGTAGGTTAACCTTCAGCTGGTGGTTTCGGTTGTGAGGCCTCGGGTGACGATGAGGTCTTATCACACGATTTTTTTATTAGAGGTTGTGAAGATGTTTCTACATTATTTGGCACGGGACTGGGCCCTGGTTTAATATATGATCCTTCACATAGTATTTTTGTTTTGATTTTCGATTGCGACCGTGTCGTCCATGCATAGGTTGGTGGCGGTGTTGTTCTCGGTGCCGGCACAGGAGGCGAGAGCGAGAATCAAACAGTGTCTTTTGCTAGTGCACGCGCTGCCGGTGTAGGCGATGTTGCTGGCAATGGTACGTCTACTACAATTGCACTGGGCTTAATTACACTGGGCTTAATTGCAGTTTTTATTGACACTTTTTTTTATTATAAATTTGGTGATCGGTTAGAATTTTTTCGATTGATTCTACCTTTTTTTAGCAAAATGGCAATCATTTCTGACTGCTGTCTTATAATACATAACAAATCCACATTTTCCACGGTATTACTGATGTTTTTAGACATTGTAATGCAGTTTTATAAGTAAATTATTGAATTTAAACTTAGAGCGCAGACTTGCGCGTCTTGTCAAAATACCGGCGGATAACAAATATACCTTGTTCTCCTTCCATTTTGGTCGTAGAAGATCAACAAGCTTATAAGATATAAATCCAGCTATCATTGTTGCGTCCTTTTACAGACCCCACAGTATAGCGTCCATCAGAAAGACTTGATTTTTCGTAAATTTAAATAAAGTATATTCTTTTTGTCGTGCATCTGACGACCGTGAGGTATTTAAATTTTTGAAAAACGTTTATTTAAAAATATACAAAAACAAAAAACCACCTTTTAATAACCCGCTTATCGGAACTCCTTTCATATTAGTACATTAGTACATTAAAGCGTCCTGCATATATTTCGTGATAGTGGGTAGCATCTCTTGTGTCCGACTTGTATATTTCGTTAGATTATCCCAACAATCGGACGTCTTGCGACGTTGCCACTATTTCTTTACGTTTTTGTTTAATAGATATTATGTTGTTATTGAATGTTAAAGCGTTCGCGCATTATTATCAGTATTTTGGGGACTATTATTATTATAATAGAAAAATTGGAATGGTACTCGTATATATTATTATGGTTAGTGATAATATGAGATATGTAATGTTGGGTACTTTCCAACCTTTGTCTTTTCATTCTCCCGCCTCAATTTTCTTCCGTCTTTGCTGGATTACTTATTTTTAAGTATCGGAGATCTTGATATCTTCTATATAGTAGGTGGCAGTAGCGAAGGGTGGACTTAGGCTGTTAAGATCCGCCATAAATAGTTTTTTGTTAGTCATACGTATTTGTTTTTATTGAACTAAGACTACAATTTACAGATGGTGGTGGTTAGTTTTAAAAAATCAATTAAACCCTGCCTAACCAAACCATAATACTTTGGGCGATACTACAAAATTGTACACACTTTCATTCATACTTATTAGTTTTCGTTGGATTAAGAAAAAATACATATTATTATTACAAATATTGTAATAAAATAAAAAATATTGTTGGTTCATTTTTTAAATTCAATAAACATCCTAAACATACACAAGATGTCTAAAGTTACAATTGATTTAATTGCATAAATTTAGATATTTTATAGATAGATGAGTATGTTTTGACTGTTATTTATTATGGCTTGGTTTCGCAGAGTTTAATTGCATTTTAAAAACTAACCAACACCGTCTGTAAATTGTAGTCTAATTTCAATGAAAACAAATACGTATGACTGACAAAATTTTGTGTGCACTATTTATAGCTGATCTTAACAGCCTACCTCCATCCTTCGCCACTGGTGGATGGTAATTAAGTTTCACAATTCTCTGATTTCCTTTACTGTGATAAGTGAAACTATGCTTTGCGGATCCATAAAATTGTATAAAGAAAGAGAGTGTTTAGTATAAGATTAATAGCATAATACCTATATAGGTACATTTGAATAAAAACAAAAAAACTAGATATTTATTTAGTTTATATAATGTCATCATCATTGTCCAGCATCTATCCAATGCTGTGTGAAAGAAAAATAGTCATAAGCCACAAAAATATTTTTAATACATTCATATTTTTATAGCCAATGGATAAATTGTATGTTTTTCCTTGCGATGACAATAGTATACACAAATAAACATGGGACGCAAAACGGCTATAATAATATAAAAATGCTCATATCTCAAAACAATGTTTCTGTGGCATATTATTGTCTTGTTCCATTCCCATTCAATTCTAAAAATGTGTATATCTTCGTATTTTAAATATCATTTCCTTAGATATCATTTTTAAGAGAAAATTAGAGGGCGGCAACCTCAAGGACTGTCCTAGACGGCAAAAGCCCTAGCTACGCCACTACCTTATCTTAAAGGAAATGTATAAAATGTAATGAAACAAATAAAAACACGGTTTTTATAATGAATTATTATTTATCTTTTATAAATTGAAACCAACGTATTATTCAATAATAATTGGGTGGCGTGACACGCATAAAAAGTATTTTCGTTTAATTGGGACATAATACCTTAATATAGTCAAGGTAGTTGATAAAATTATACAATAGTGGATAAGAAAAAAGGTACCTACCCGATCTGTACTGTTATCAAACGAAAAAACCCTGGTGCGCAACAGTTTCAAATTCCAAATCAACAATCTAACAACAAAAATATCCAGCTCCCCTGAAGAATGTTTAGAACCTCTGACCTACACAAGCAATATTACAAATAACATTTCGTAAACGGTCCTTTGCAAAGGGCAAACCCAAGGTAAAAATTCCTACTTACCGGGATCCGGTGAAGGTCGAAGTTGCCGGCATTTTTTTTTAGCAAAACCTTCCCCCTCGCTCTCCGACCGCAAGGGTTCGCCATCTATTAGAAGGGAGATTTTTCTCAAAAATAAGATAAGAAGTTAGTATCGATTCGGCAGTGAAGTCGACAAAAACAACCCTCGTGTCCGTCCGTGACGGGGCGGACGCCCAAGTCTTATTCGGTCCATTATTCCCGTGTTAATAAATATTCATATAACCCCTACCACGTAAGATCGTAATAAATAAAAGTTCTCCAGTGAAACGAGTAAATACTGTGAAATGTGACAAAAACAAACCTACCCTTAAATGTCGGCGCCGTGTGAAGTGAAAGGTTTCGGCAAACTATTGTAAAATGTTTATCCTACTGTAATGCAATCGATGTCTGTATAATTTAGTGTAATTAAAGATCGTCACAACTACAAAATAAAAGAGAAAGTCGACAGGTGGAATAGAATATAGAGTGTAAGAGCTGAGCATGAGACATAAGCAAAGGCCATGGGTTACATGCATCCTTTTCAAGCTGAACAATAATTACTTCCGTAACCTCGCAACTGACAACTGTAAAAATTAAATGAGAATACAAAAAGGAATTGCACGGCTGAAGGCATGTGCAATCTCTGATTAAAGATGTACTTATTAAAGTCCTGGACGCCACACGGTCTTGATACCGTGAAAGATTATAATTATATAGCAGTGAGGAATAAAGGGGGAATAATAAATGAAAGAGCAATTTATGTACTTGACCGAAACTATATTATAGCAAAAACAAGAATATTACATTAAAAGGTTATTAAGGAAATACTATAATAAAGGCAAGCAGCTAAGTTTTAAAAGAAACATTGGAAGATAAGTGAATCAAATAATAATAGTTTTAAAATACCAAACTTTGAACGACACAGAGGCCTCAAGCACTGCGGCTGCAATCGTGCTGCTTTAAGTGACGTCCATTATAAATGTTGGGTAAAACCAAAGCAGAGCACGACTATACTGGATGACAGACCGAATCAAAAAGCCTGGTTGCTGCGTTCGTACCTTGCGACCTCCGTTGCGGCCGGAAATTCCAACAGCGACATCTGTGCAATGGCGTACGCTCCATGACGTTGTTAAATTAAAAATAACATCCGACCACCATTTAACACTGTTATCCAAGCTATGTGGATAACAGGCACCGCTAGCTCAGGGTACTGGGTTTTCGCACTATCTCTCTGATGAATTCCAATCCTGTTACGGAAAGGACCATCGAAATCAATTGGTATTCGATGGATAATGTTTACCATAGCAGGGGTTAATTGCGAGCACTGAAAACTTAACTCGAATTGGACGCCAAAGCCTTTTCTATGAAAGAAAAGAACATAAAAGAACATAATATTATGGGATACAATTATATTAAATGAAACACCGTGATAATTTAACCTCACTGTATTTAATGAAAATGTAATTAAAAGTCAATGGTACAAAAATGGCGACATGACGCCATAGTCAAATCACCACCGTTCATAAACGACGATGTAATAATACATAAATGAATATTTACGTTATACAAAAGACATATTAGCGTCTGCAAACTAAAATATTAACACAATAAGTCCTCAGCAACTTAACCTAACTTAAACCAAAATATCCACATGTGAGTGAGGTTATAATTAAAACAAATACTAAAAATTAATTAATAATAAAAAAATGAAATTGAAATGTATTTACAGCCGCTTGGCGATTGCCAAGCGGGACTCGCTCCTCCCACGTCCTCTCGTTCCCAAGGGTCAACCAGAAAAGAAGGAGATCCAAACAAAATTCGATCACCTGACATCGATTCCCCCCACCACTTATCCAACCCGGAAGCTTGAAGTGCCAACCGCAGGATTTTTGTGTTGCCCGCGAGAGAAAAACCTCTCCACTAATTATGATTGTTAATTAGCCCGTTGGTGACGTCTGCAACGTCACAATACCCCATCAGTCGGGAGAAATTGACGCCGCAAGAGTCAATTTGTTTGTGACCACAGCATTCCTTGGGTCTTCTCATGGCGGACTGTCTCCTCTTGAATGAAGGAAGGGTGTCTCGTTTTCTTGGAAGCGGGTCCCTCAGTGGCGCAGGACAACCAACTGGGTTCGGTGGAAGTTTGGTCCGGGTGAAAAGTGGTGACGGGGCGAAGCAGTCGATCCGCTGATCCAAGAGTCTTCTGGATCCTTTTCTGGATGAGACTGCCTTGGCACTCCTTGATTCCTTCTTGCCTCCTCAGTTAACCTTGTGTTAAAACATTTGCCTTTTTTAAATTAGCATTTTAACTTAACCTATATATAATTAAATGAAACTAACATGACCATTCAGGTACATGTTTGGATCTGAGAGTTCTCAAAAGTGAGGTGCTCACACAATATTGAGCATACAAGAAACTTATTGCGCATCCTCGAACAATGAGGGTTTACTAACACCTAAATACAATATTGCTTATGCTATTGTCACCTTGCGCTGGCCTTGTATGTGAACCCCTATTACTGAGTTTAAATCAATAATACTTTTCTTTTAAAACAAGAAGTTAACAATATTGCTAAGCAAAAGTATAGCTTTACAATAATACCTGGGACATAAGTCTCCCAAACAATGTCAAGAGATTTAGATAGCAGACAGTCAGATTTATGTTCGCGCATCAATCCGACTGCCTGAAAATTTCATCGTACAACGGACGATAGAAATTCTTTCAGGCGAAAGTGCCGCCTCCAACAAAAAATATATATTTAATCAACTACAAAAGTTCGTGCCCATGCACTAGATTGATTATTTGAGAGCAAAGGCTCCCCCGTCTTAGACTGTTATGCTTAAGCAAGCTACAACAAATCATGCTCGTTTGCTCGTGGAGCGACCATTCCTTGGTATTGCGGCATGGGTGAAGCCCAAGCTCACCTTAAATCTTAATATTAAATATTGAAATATGGAAGATGTTGCTAACTCATCATGCTTTCTTACTGTTGCTTCCTAAGCAAAAACAGTAAGAGAGGTTTGTTCTAGAGAAACACAAGAAATGTGATGCAGCTGAAGACGGTGATCGCGGGCGACTCTCCCAAACCTTTCCCTGCAAGAAAACTACAATACAATAAAGTCCTAATGCCACGTAGGCTTAAATATTTTATACATGAATAGATACCTCCGATTAATCGCGCGGAAGCTTTATATTGTTATTTTAATCGCATGACTCTATACCCTATGAACTGCAATCAGCGTTGTATGGTGGGGACTCCGACAGCAGCCAAGGCTCATTCTTCAAGACTACGCTACTCCTGTGATGTGTGTGCTTACATGCTAGTTTTATAAATTACTCTGCCCCAAACACTGCAAAGTCCCTCCAGACAAGCTGAGAGTTCTTCATGCGTTCTTCGAGCGTACGCTCCCCTGGCGCTTCTTATAACTAAAATGATCTTATGCTAATGCGCATGGGTTGCGCACCACCTATGAACAACATGACATTACCAAGAATTTAACCAGAGTTTGGTCAGGTTTGCCACTGACGCGAGCCTCCTTCAGACTTGTATCTGAATTTAGGATAAAATTTTGCGATGTGTCGATTGACATCATCTTATTGCCCGATCTTTATGCCAAGCTGTTTTCTGAAATAAATGATGCTACAAGCCTCTAGAAAATGCAGGTTAGGCACCCCCGTTTGTTCAAGTCTCGTTCAACCAAACTTAGTTTACTATGCTATATTAGAGATTGCATATGGGACCTCTGCTCAGAGCTGCTGGTACGAAACCCCTCAAGATACCACAATAAACGAGTACTTGATGGTCTCAATCACTACAAAAAAACTAAAAAAACACGACAAAATTCAGACCTAAGCACAGGACACTGCTTTTCCCAGCTGGGTCGTCTGTCAATCGTTTGCATGAACCAAACTTCAACGCCATGCACACGATTAGCAAATTACCAAGCATAATTCATAAGCATGAATCCCATTTCGTTGGCTTTCGCACAACTGCAATTCTTTTAGCTTTACTATTATTAAAATAAAACAAATATCAAACTTGCGGTCATCTCCACTCACAAACCAGACTCCACCAGAGTTCTTGGCCAATGCAAGGCACTTCACTCTGCGTGAGTCAGTAGATAATCAACCCATCCATTTTGAACCGGATGTATCAGACTTATCAAGATCTGACACGCACAACTGAGAGACTGTATGTCGCCCTCAGCGGCTATTTAAGATGTGTCGCAAACTAGCAACAGTTATACGTTTCTTATAAGGAAGAAACGGATATTCTTTTTCAGAAGAAACTGAAAACATCATTGTGGAGGTCCACACACAAGCTCACCGCTTACAATAACTAGGTAACATTACAATTTAAAACACTTAACTCTATTGGACTCGTGAACCACCGCTTCGGACTGCAGTGTGCCGAAGTCACCAGGAGGTAGAGCGTACAAATGCGGCTGGCATGCCGATGGTCACTCGCAGACAAACTCCTGTTGACCTCGACAGCAACTGCACTCCGCACGACGTCCCAGCATCAGACAACACGTACAATAGAATACAGCGACTGAAACTTAAAACAATTTTATGTATACAAAGACAGTAAATGAAACTGCTTTACAACAATGTAAGGTGATATACCTATCACGATCCTACATGAATTGAAATCAAATAGATTATTTTCTTGTATTTGACAATTTAATCAAATATATTCTTCTATATTGCAAATAGATCAATGCATCTTGCATTTAAAAGCTTTGGCAATTAACTAATTGACATGTGTCAAAATACTTTCACAGTGAAAGATATTTATATAACATTTTTATATAACATTAAACTATTTGACTGTTAATATAACATAAAGCTTAATCTTTAACATTGTGTGGTGCACTAGAAAGGCAGCACAAGTTAACCTAATGTAATCCTAAATATATTACACATTTTAATCTAACATGAAATTATATCACATTGATTATCACAGGAATGTAATATTTGTACTTACAAAAATATGTACTAACATATCGAAGTTTGCGTATGTCAGTGTGACACAGAGCGCAAAATGAAACGCTGGATGATATAATCATCTAGCATATGTGATATCACATATCACCCCTTCAGTCGTCAAAAGATAAGCAGAAAAAGCGCTTATCTCACAGGAACCCCTGTGTAAGGGACACATTTGTCTTGCCTTTACAAATCAGAAATCAGCTGCGATGCCGATTTGCAAAGACGAGACAAAAGACAACGGTACTAACTAAGTAGGCCGGTCTATGGTGTATAAATGAAGCAATCGATGGTGTGAAAGAAAATCAAATCAGTGTTCGCGCACTGTGATTATGAAAATACACCACGATTACTCCGTTCACAACTCGTAGGCATTCTTTATTTATAAAAAAAGCGAGAGGTTATGACGAAAGCATACCCTTACTAACCTTAATACTTGGCAATGTCTTTGATATGGAAACGACCGAGGGATTTGCCTGTGGTGTCACCTAATTCGTAGACTAGTGGTCAAATTTTGGTTAAGACCACATTTTCAACATAACGAGCTGCCAGCTTGCTCAAAAAGAAGCTGGCCGCGTTTGACTGCACGAAGTTCTTTCTCCACACTCGCTGTCCCACGACAAGCTGAGCGTCTTTTCTCCTTAGATTGTATCGTTTAGCGCTTGACTGGAAATTTTCCAACAATTGAGCCTGAACGATCTCGAATACAAACGGTAGGTCTTTTAAACGATTAGCGTATTGATCATGACCTGTAACTGCAGGGAGAACTGAGTCCCTGGCTTTGAGATAATCTTTTGGGAGGTGGAAACGACCATCCAGGATTATCTCGCGCCCGTGCATCAGAAAATAGGGCGAGAACTTGGTTGCCATGTTTATTGATGCGTTGATCGCAGTCTGAACATTCTTTAGATATTTTGACCACAGTCTTTGATCATTGCTTGCTAGAATAGCCAATGACGTGTTGACTGTCTGGTTATACCTTTATACTGTGTTACTCTGTGGAGAGTATACAGCATTTAAGAACAGCTTGGGGATTGAAAACCTATTTAAGAATGCCTTGAACTCTTTTGAAATGAATTGTCGGCCATTGTCAGATAAAATACTGTTCGGTACTCCATATTTTAAGAAGATTTCCTGCTCTAAAAACTTAATGATGGGTGACGTAGTGGCTCTTCTCAATGGATGCAGCCATACGAACTTAGAAAAGATGTCTACTACAGAGAGTATATATATGAAACCCTCCTTAGACTTCGGAAATGGACCAATTAAATCCAAGGATAATGATTGCATTGGGCGATCTACCTCCTTGGGATTTGACATTAATCCCGCTGGAGCATTGGTAGTATGCTTAAATGCTTTGCATGTTTTACAGTTTTTAATAAATTTACGTACATCGTTATAAATGCCAGGCCAATAAAACAGTAAAGATATGCGCTTAAACGTCTTGAATGTACCAAAATGTATCGAAGCATCACCATTGTGGAAGTCCAAAAATCAGTTTCCCTCTGTCGCAACTCTTAATGCTTTCCTTCCAATTAGAATCGTCCAATGGCAGTTCCCCTGATTTGAATCTAAGTAATTTTCCTGATGTAATCTTGAATCTAGGGAACTTTTCTGGATGAGAATTTACACCATCCATGATACTATCAAACCAAGAATCGGGGGCATCGGCTGTGGTATTAGCACTGCACGAAATTACTGCTATCGGATTTCTGGACAAAACATCGGGAACTGTGTTCAGCCTTCCAGGACGGTGTTTTATGTCAAAATCGTATTGTGACAGTCGGGCCGACCATCTAGCGAGTCTTCCCGACGGACTCTCCAGGGTAGTCAACCACTTTAGACTGGCGTGATCAGTAATCACGGTGAACCTACTCCCTTCTAGATAACGCCTGAAGTGGAAAATGCTATCCAAAATTGAGAGTAACTCCAATTCTGTAGTCGTGTAATTGCGTTGAGCTTTAGTCAATGATCGAGAAAAGAAAGCAATGGGGTGGTCGGCGTCAGGAAATTCCTGCGTGAGGACTGAGCCTAACCCTAAACCACTAGCATCACATTGTAGCGTGAAAGGCAAAGTGAAGTCAGGGCAAACTAGGATCGGGGCTGATGTCAAAGCAAGTTTGAGTGCCTCAAATGACGATTGCGCCTCCTCTGACCAAACAAAAGTAGAAACACCTTTGCGACCACCCATCAAACAAGTCAGAGGATTTGCGAGTTTGGCAAAGTTGTTAATGAAGCGTCTGTAATAAGAGCATAGTCCGATGAAAGACTTTACATCTCGAGACGTTTTGGGAACTGGAAATTTTCTAACGCTATCAATTTTTGCTGGATCACAATGTAGACCCTCTTCGTTAACAATATATCTTAAATATTTTAACTCCTTCCTGCAAAACTCGGACTTTGAAAAATTAATCGTTAGACCCGATTGCTTGACGATTGCTTGAACTTATTGAAGACTCTGAGCAACAACTTTAAATGTCTGTCAAAGTCTTCTGAAACTACAACGACATCATCAATGTAACAAAACACCCTCTCTTCGAACTCTGGTCCGAATAGGCAATCTGACAACCTTTGTAGTTCCGCGCTCGAATTACGTGACCCAAAAGGCATGACCGTAAATTCAAACAAACCTCGTTGCGGGACCACAAATGCTGTCTTTTCACATGAGTCTTCAGCTAGGGGGATCTGCCAGAAGGCTTTGGACAGGTCGATTGAAGAAATGAATTTTGCATTTCTTAGATTGTCTAAGATCTGCGATATGAAAGGCAATGGATAACTATCTGCGGTGGTTACCGAATTAAGCTTCCGTGAATCTAAACAGAATCTCCCTGTACCATCCTTTTTTTTAACAATCAGAACTGGATTGCTCCAAGCGGAACGTGATCTTCTCACCACGCCCAGTTCTAACATGTTGTCTAGCTCTTTTTCCAAATGGCTTGTTTCGCTGGGGATAGGGGATAGTATCGTTGCTTAATTGGAGGTCCATTGGTTACGATATGATGTTGAACCAAATGAGTACGACCCAGACCACAACGCTCGAATGAAATTGATTCGAATTTCTCTTTCACAATCGCCAACTCGTGCTGCTGCTCTGAAGTGAGACTGAGCAAGACGCGTGTAGACACAGAATTCACCATCCACGATTTAGGGTTAGCTTTAACAGTGAGATTTAGGACCTCCGGAGCAATACCAAACATTTCCAGAAGTCAATGCCTAGGATTACGTCCGGTTGAATACTGGGAATGACAGTGAACATGATGTTTCTTGTTTCATGGTCCATTTTGACTGGAATGCTCAAAGCCCCAAGCGCGGGTTGTGTTGTGCCATCAACAGACGCGATTGAAATTCTAGAATTGTACATAACGAATCCTTTTCTTACTAAAGTAGCAGCCATCTCCCTGCTTAAGCAAGATAGGGACGCTCCTGAGTCTAACCATCCGCTATAACCCCTCCCAACGAAACTTCCACAAAAGGTCTCACATCGGAATCCTCTCTTTGAGAGATCGGTGCGACTAACCTGTCCGTTCTAAAAAAATATTTGACATAACCTATAAGTTCACTCCACTCCTTCTCACGCACAAAAGCTGAAGGCCTGAAGGAGCGGGGCGGAATTAGTTTTTTGGCAAAGCATTTGGTCTGTTTGCATGAGTAACCTGTGGATTCCTGCCAACACCACCCGCTTGAGGAGCAGGAGTGGGTTTGCTATTCCGAGCACAAGCACTGCATTTCTTGTTAGAGCTTTGCTCTTTCCCACATGAGAAGCAAATGGGATAAGGGTACTTGGGGCAGGCCGATCAGTGGTGACCCATGCCATTGCACTTTGCACAGGTTTGAGAAATATTTCCGGTGTCATTCGATTGGTGCGTGTTGATCACCGCGATTTCTGATTGGTTGGGGCGAGAAGAGAAGAAGGGAATGGGTGCCCTTCCTGTCTTTTCGAGATCCCGACAGACCTCGACCAGCTGGCTAAAAGTTTTTGGCTTTTGCATGCCGACTGCCTGGCGAATGGGTTGCAATAGTCTGCATGTTATGATCTCCATGAGATCACTTTCACTATATGCAGGTCTCAACCTTCCTGCTAAAAGTCGCATGTCTAATATGAAGTTACATGCCATCTCACCCTCTTTTTGTCGCCTGACTAATAAGTCCTCGACAAGAGAAGCGGTTAAGCTTGGTGTCTCGAATTGTACGTATAACGCCTCTTTCAGTTGCTCCCACGTATTGACTTCTTTTTTTATAAATCGAAACCACCCGAGCGCTCTACCTTCTAGTATTTCCGAAAAATAAATAAACATTGTTGAGAACGGTAGATCCCTATTTTCCATTACTTCCTGAATCCGTGTAATGAAATCATGAACCAACGTATTTCCATTGAATCGTAGATTGAACGAGCTTAGCATTTTATAATTTATGGCTGGTTTTTTTATGACCGCCATCTCTTTTACGGCTGGGGCAGGCGAGTCTAAAACTCGTGCTCCTTCCTTGGAGGATGCCATGGATAGTTTTTTGTTCCACAGGTCTGCCTGCTCCTGCATCTGTGGGAGTTTATTACCTGGGCGAATACCCCGCGCCTCAAGGGCTGGTTTTAATGTGGCAAAATGCCACGAGAGTGCCATATCAATTGGAAGGTTAACAATTCCTGAACCATTTTCATCCATCTTAGATGAATCAAGATTTGATTTATACACGAAGTTGTATGTACTAACTTAACTGCCTAAATATTTTCTAATTCACCACAACAATAGTTAGATGAACAAACCACAGAACTATCTGTGAAAAAAAATTTAACTCTTATCTATCTAGTAGTATGATGAGTTATACTTAAATTGATATTGAATTTGAATTAATCACAAATCACAAATGTAATTGACTATGTATTCAAAATCATGACTCAATTTCAAATAATAAAAAGAAACTGTCGCGGTACCAACGAAGTAGTAACAAAAAATTTCGTGTTAGAATCCAAGGCGTCAGTGCAGTCAAGCGATGAGCTTGTAGCTGCAGTAGAGCTGAGCGCTATTGAATAAGAAAAAAATTTGTTGCGAATTTAAATTTTAAAACTATCAAATTATTATTAAATATTAAGCCACCCACTGGGAACGTAAACTTTTCGGAATTCGAAGAAAGCCTGACCCTCACTAGATGGAAATGGTGAAATAATTGAGAAGATATTCTAGCGTTAATAATTTATGAATTTGAAATCTCAAAGAAATAGCACAAATTGTTACCAAAATAGGTACTTATCTTTGATTTGCGAGCGTGGTTTTGTTTCTCTGCACGGGCTTCTATCGGAAACGTCCAATGTCTGCCATCAGCTTCGTGGGGATGTTTTCATCTTTGAATTGCAAACGTGGTTTTGTTTCTCTGCACGGGCTTCTATCGGAAATGTCCAATGTCTGCCATCAGCTTCGTGGGGATGTTTTCGATGAATCTCCTATGTCCACGAAGAAGATCGCAGCGGAAGTTTGCTTGAAGTCTCCGAATGTCGTCGCCACGTGCCAAGATGAAAAGACCCTCTTGCAGCTTCAACCCGCAAATGCCGGTTCGAAATTTCGCCAACGCCCGTTTTCAATCAAACGAATCTAGCTATGACATTTGATTGGAAACAACAAAGCATTACACAATTCAACAATACATTTGAAAAGATGTGAAGGATGTATTTGATAAAGTTGGATTTGCAATTTTCGGATCTGAGCCGAATGCAAAATGGCCGTTTATCAAGCAACGAAATCCAACACACACTTTCCAACCTCACGCGTTCAAAAAGAAAACCGCGTGTTTTTTCGAATTAAATGCCACAATTAATGAAAAAAATTGAGCAATGATTGATGAACACTTTTTGTAACAAGTGATTGTTATGAAAACTGGAGAATTGAAACATTCGCAATTAAATATTAGTGAAAACAGAGCGCAAAGAAAAAATGCTTCCTCATTGCTTGAAGGCACAAACGGAAAAGGAAGTAATTATTACGCCGTGATCGAAGTAACTATTATGCCGTGATCGAAGCACGCGCTCGTGGCGCTCCACTTGCGTGAATTTTCACAAGCACAAAATTTGTTTGAGTCACATACATTCCTTTTAGAATAAAAATAAAAGGGTGACTCAAATCGAAACAAAATATTGTTTCACACTGACTTTAAGATACTTCATTATAACTAAATATAACTAGAGTTTCACATGTGGATAAAATAATGCCATTACATGTAAATACAAAAATACTTTCACATGTGGATATAATAGTAAAAATAACTGCAACAATATGATAAAATCTTACGATATATCTTCATCAGAGAGACCGCGTTAAAGCGCCAAATGTTAAATTAAAAATAACATCCGACCACCATTTAACACTGTTATCCAAGCTATGTGGATAACAGGCACCGCTAGTTCAGGGTACTGGGTTTTCGCACTATCTCTCTGATGAATTCCAATCCTGTTACGGAAAGCACCATAGAAATCAATTGGTATTGGATGGATAATGTTTACCATACCGCTGCAGGGGTTAATTGCGAGCACTGAAAACTTAACTTGAATTGGACGCCAAAGCCTTTTCTATGAAAGAAAAGAACATAATATTATGGGATACAATTATTTAAATGAAACACCGTGATAATTTAACCTCACTGTATTTAATGAAAATGTAATTAAAAGTCAATGGTACAAAAATGGCGACATGACGCCATAGTCAAATCACCACCGTTCATAAACGACGATGTAATAATACATAAATGAATATTTACGTTATACAAAAGACATATTAGCGTCTGCAAACTAAAATATTAACACAATAAGTCCTCAGCAACTTAACCTAACTTAAACCAAAATATCCACATGTGAGTGAGGTTATAATTAAAACAAATACTTAAAATTAATTAATAATAAAAAAATGAAATTGAAATCTATTTACAGCCGCTTGGCGATTGCCAAGCGGGACTCGCTCCTCCCACGTCCTCTCGTTCCCAAGGGTCAACCAGAAAAGAAGGAGATCCAAACAAAATTCGATCGCCTGACATCGATTCCCCCCACCACTTATCCAACCCGGAAGCTTGAAGTGCCAACCGCAGGATTTTTGTGTTGCCCGCGAGAGAAAAACCTTTCCACTTATTATGATTGTTAATTAGCCCGTTGGTGACGTCTGCAACGTCACATCGTGACCATAAATATTCGTCGGGGTTGCCAGAGTATGAATGTTAGTTATGTTCATTTTGAACATAACAAGTTAGTAGAAACATTAGTGGATAAAATTAATAGGCACCCAATATGTACTTCAAAATAGTTACGCGATTTAATAATTAAAAAAAAAAAACAAGAACAATGCATAAATAAAGTTAGGTTTTTGGTAAAAACACAATTGTGACATTGGATAAGAAAAAAGTAACCCAATATATAATGGAAAATAGTTAAACAAAAAACAAGAATTACCTATAAGTACCAAAATAAAGTTAAGATGGTTGATAAAAACATACGAGTATCAATAAAATAGCTGGTAATAAACCCTCGCAAAAAATTTCTAAACTCAAAGTATCTTTCCCTACCAACAATAAAAAATAAAGATATATAATACTGCCAACCGTAGGACGTATGACACGCGAAACATTGTAAACAAAATATACATGCACAAATATACACTCTTCGAAGGAGTGCCGCGCCGTCAGCGATAAAACTCCAAACTACAAATGCATATTTTGTTCCTATGAGGTAATAATTCGTTTTTAGACTCTATGAGCGTTTGGGAGATGAGAAAACGTAAAATTACATGAATTCAATCCTGCGTCCGTATACCGGATGCCGAATTACAGTGGACGCAAGATTGAATGAAAGTGTCCTATTAGATGACGCAGTAATGATAGAAAGATATTAAAGATAATCTATATATATAGAGTTAGTGGAAAAATGGTGAACAATTTCACATACATCATTATTCCGCAAAATGTTTTTTTTATTTATTCTGCTTCACTCATTAGTGCCTTATAGAAAGCAATATGCCCAATTAGCATGAATTCACACATGTCATTGAGATCTTTGAGCTTAACAGCCTTAATTGGCAGCGGATTGGAGTACATTGGAGTGAGTTCCAGGCTCCCTAACTGCATGAAATTCCTCCGCATGTTGGCCAATCTTCCCTGTCCTCCACGAAGTGGTGGTAGAAGGCTGTTGGAAGTCCATGATCCCAGTGCATTGTGGGAGGTTCGAGCTCTGATTATCCTGGGATCAATCAGCAGAGAGCTGAAGCCAAATGGCACCAGTGATCTTCATTTTTGCCGGTCAATGCGATCCATATTCTGTATATGAAAGGTGTTGTTTGGACGGCTTTCTTTAATAACTTGGTTCCACTGATCCGACACCATTATCTTAGAGACCACTTTCCTTTGTTCTATTAAAGCAAATTCACGGTCACAAGGCATAAAGCTGTGTCCCGTTGTTAAGAACTTTTGTTCAATAACGGTGAAGAACTTATTTTGAATTAGGTATAACCAAAGGCACACCAGAGTCCAGTTATTGTTCTAGACCAGCGATGCCCAACACGTTGCTTGCGTCCTGTTTTAATGTGGCTCGTGTATTCAGATTATGTATTAACCCATCGCGCCCTATCGGCGCCAAATTTGCGCCGGTGTTACAGGATGTAGGACATGATGAAAATCAAAAAATTTTAACCATTTTGAAACAGTTGAAATTTCTTAATAATATATGTAGCTATCATTTTATGATGTTAGTTATATACAGTCCAATATATTTTTCAACAAATATTTGATTTATAAAATCTATTTTTATTTAAATTTGTCAAAATAATGATCAGTTCGCTAGGTATGAGGTGTTTGAGACAGTAAAAAACATAAAATGGCCCTCCATCTTCTAAATATCTTGAAGAGTATTATATTTAGCTCCAGTTTTAGTATATCTTCCTTTTATTATTTACTTCTATCATGGACTTTTTATCTATGTCGTTTTGTATAAAAAAAGGCTAAAAAAACCCAAAAACCTATATTTGACATGTTTTTTTCATTCCACTTATACACAAAGTTTACTTAAAATGTAAGTACTTAATAGAAAAATTCAAAACCTATAAATATTTAAAAGATTTATTTGAATTGAATGAATAATACATGAGTTATATCAATTTTAGTAATCAGTGTGCCTTTTTAAGTGATCCTGAAAAATTAATTCTGTCTGGAATGGGTTAAGCGCGCAGTGTATGTCAAAAATCGGCAAAATTGCTACTCACTGTGATGGCTTAGTAAGGGAATAGTTCTACAATAGTTTGTAGAGCTTCTTTCAGAGATTAAACTGTTTGTAGAATCCAGAAACGCAACATACGATATTAGAAGTAGTAATAAACAGTAGTAGTGTAATATTATTGTTTTCTTTTACCTATTGTGCTAATTTTTTCAAAAGATAAAGGTCATTGACCTATGTGTAGCTTGCCTAAAATTTTTAAATTCTTAATTTGCTCGAGATAGACTAAAGATTGGGCAACACTGTTCTAGCCAATACATCTGTCTCACCACAAAACAAGTTTTCTTTCATGATTGATCTCAAGTCATGAAGATTTTCCTTTGATATATATGAGTAGGCATGACGCAATTTCAAGCGAGCCTCTTCTTGGATACCGTAGTTGTAACACGAGAATTGACGCTGATAGAAAGTATTTCCATGAGTCAATTGAGGTGTAAACAATACTTATTGTAAATCGCCACATATAACATGCAAATTTGGATTGCTCCTGGCTGCTTTTCCATCATTCTTTAAAACTACATAGCCGTTTTCGGCTTTACGATGATGAAGTTCGCTTTTATTTATTATGGTTTGCTTTAATGCCTCGGTTTGTGTATTTTGCAATTGCATCTGAAATTGGTCATAAGTTCGACACATATCTGAACGTGGTTGACTAAAACGCAGCTTGAATTAAATATATCTCTTTAAAACCAATACTTTACATTAATAGTCGGATGCTTTTCTATGAATAAGCGGTGCATTATTTTAATGTCTGGATTTAAATACTACCTGAGCGCGTCTCCACGGTCTCGTGAATAGTGCTTTCCATATTTTGGGAAGCTGTTAATATGATTGCCTACTAAGGTAAGAGCCCTAGTAGATGACCATTTAAGGGCGCATAATTTTCTTTTTTAATGCTTACTCTTTATTTTTATCTAATTTAACGGGTGATTGTTTTGTAAACTCTGCTGAACTGTGTTAATTAAACACGATCATTTCTTTACTTGTACAGTTATTGATTAAAGAAAAAATTTACTTTTTCCACTCGAAATTTTTTTATAGGTACATACCACCCACTCGAGACTTTTTTCCGTAAAAAGCATAATTTCAATATAAAACATTTAATAGGTGAAAAAAAATGTAATTTTTTTTTTTTTTTATTATTTCTATAAAATAGATTTATAATGAATATACTGTACTTATTTTTAGTTTATTTATAATTCTTCATTGTGTGGTATTTCACAAAGCTATCTCCAATATGTAATCCTGGCTTATCACAGAATCGTAATGAAATAGCGGTATGTAGAGAAGTGGCTATAAAGTGTAAATCGTCCATACATATAGTTATGACTGTAAATATGATCCAAATGATTTGCCTTCAAATACACTTGTAATACATTCAACATTAAAATATATGCTCTGGAAAAAAAAAGAGAAAGTGCCCCACAGCTCATGTTTCAGGGGGAGGTAGATTCAGCCACTGTAAAATTGTAAGGTTAATTGAAAAAATAGATAAAATTAATCTCAATCTTTTTTTTAAAATGATTTGTGGAATATAAAACAGGACATAATATGTATGATATTATTTTATATTAAAATTAGAAAAATCATACACAAATGTGCATGATTGCATTGTTCGTGCTGTTCCATTTGTCTGTACAGGTTGTGGCAATTTCGCGACAACGTCATTGCAATTTATAGATGCGATATCTTCTATTAGTGGATAGAAGAATTTGTACGTAGTTGATCCCTTACAGCGTCAAAATTTGATCACATAATCAGGATCCATTTTCTCAATCACTTTTCCCGCATAGTAAACACTCGTAGACTTTGTCAAAAATTTGATTATCAAATAATCCTCTTTTTCGATCACTTTATCGTCCAATATTCCCCAATCACATGAGTATATCGTCCTCTTCAGCACACGCTAGATATAATGAATCATCTGACTCAAGTATCATGTCAGAATCAGAATCACTAGAGGAGGATGAACATTTAGGTCTTGTATTCTTTGAAGAAGTATTTGAAAAGATGTTTTTCATGATGCATTTCTTTTTCTTCCCATTCTTACCATCTGAAACAACATTAAAGTAATGTTACAAACAGCATTTAGGGGCTGATTGTACCCCGGGTGTTATTGCTGAATGTGCCCCGGGTACTGTATTTTTAAAAAAAGTTGTCTATATACCAACAGCGAAAGAGTGAAGTTAAATTTATGATATAAAAGTATTCGTTTTTAACACTCTGTTTAATCGAATAAGTTAAAAAAAAATATGAAATTCAAGTACAAAACATAAATCACAATATTAGCTGCAGTGAAAATCTTACCTTTGAGTATGAAAAACACACTTTATTTTATTATATTTTTTCCAATGTAGAAAAAACTCCAGCTACAATCTCAGATGACAGAAAGAAGTATTTCCAGTAATAATATATTTTTTCCTAATTAATATTCTAAAACGATAGGAAATAACATGCATGGCTGAATGCGAACATATGTTAAAACCGCCTCCCCCTCCCCTACTTCTTTTTGTTTCCTCTGTTCTTGTGCAGTCAATTTTTTTTTCATACCACCTAAATCTGCAGGCAGATCTTTTCTCTGCATCCTCACTGTAGCTAATGCATAAATTCCTTTGTTGTTATAGAGCCTCCATCAAAGCAATAGATGTAAAGAAATTGTCAAATACAACCAAAGTATTTTGTGGAACTTCTGCACTCAACTTTATCACAACCCGGTAGCCTAATCCCTCTTCGAAGGCTTCTTTATCCTCTCCGGAATAAATATTGCATTGATAGAAGTAACCAGTCACAGAATCGCTTGTAACCTCTTTTTATGGGTTTTAGTGGCATGTATTGTTTTTTTGCTGTCTTTTCCTTTGAATTTGACCATACTCTCGTCAATTGATTGCGACTGTGAGTTTGTAGTATTTTCCTGTAATGATATATTTAGAATAGTAAGCATCGACCTTATTTTTCGCAATTTGTCATGGTTGGGATCACTCATTGGCAAATTTGTGGTAATATCACATACGTGAATATTTTCTAATATCTTTTTGAATCTCTTTGGTGATCTCAGGGTTATTATAAAATCGGTCTGAGGACCAATACAATTCAAAGTCGGAGTGAGGACTTATACCCATCAGAATAATAATTGCTAAGAGAGCCACGATTTCTTCTCTGTCAGTATCCCTCCAAAATTTGCTATTTTTCAGTTGTGCATATTTGTTAGTATATTTTACCATAATTTCAAGGAGTTCCTCGGGAAACATGCGGTTGAAGTGATTTATCGAAAGGCTTCTGTTGTTGTATTGCCCAGTGAGTTGTAATTGTTCTTCAAAATTGTCAACTTTAGCACTCCACTCTCTGGTTTTGTTTTGCAGCTCAGCATAGGTCATTGTTTGATTCGGGATACTGGGTTTTGGTTCTTTGAGTTGTTCTATGATGTTTTCAGAATGCTCTTCACGTCCTTCTACTACTTCAAAATTTGATACACCTTGCAATTGGTCAAATGCGGTGTTTATGCTCATCGGATGGTAATCTTCACTTCGTAATGACAATATATTGTAATCATCTTTATCTTCAGAAGAATCCCAGGCTTCTATAATGTTTTCAATTTCCATTTGGCTAGAGGTACCTGAAAATTATAATAAATAGGGAGTTTTAGTTTCATGGTAATAATAATTGACGACAACGGGCAAAGGTAGTATAATCCATACATAATTCCATGCATTATATTTCACAAAATATAAATTATTTTACATAATTGTAATACAAATATAGGAGAACAACTCATAATCTACCAAATATTAGAAAATATTGCGACTTACATTGTGTTTTTTCGATATTATATTATTTAACTGCTTTGCTTTAGAAATGCACGTACAAGTCGAGACCAACGTTCCCTCTAATTTTTCCTAAAAAAAATTGTGTGTCTTGACTTTGACTTTGGATAATCCTGGGTGTTTTGGGGCTCCCACCTTTACAGGCTGATCCCCTTCGTCTCTGGTGCGTGTCTCTAGTTGCAGGTTTTGCTGACTCGACGTGGTGATGTGAATTGCCCGGTCCTTGATGAGGGCCGGGAGATGCTGCAGCCTCCAAGATCAAGTGTTGTTATCCGTACAATCCATTCTGTGGCGATGTGAATTTCCCGGTTCTTGAGGAGGACCGGGTGAGGCTGCTGTCTTCTGGTTCAAGTGTTGTGGTATTTTCAAATATTTATAATGAAAATAATATATATCATTCTCAAAATAATAATAGTAAAGAGCTCTTCGTTCGGCGCATTCTTCATTCGGCCACCGCATCCTTTTCTTTGCTTCGCGACAGGAATCTTCTATCTTCCCTTCCGTAGGTGGCTGCTCTTCTATCGTCGGCGATGGTGCGTCTTCTTTCGTTTTCTGTTCTTCTTCCATCTGTTGAGAGGTGTTTACCTGTTCTGAAGGGCTGTCATGATCTAGGCTTGACTGGCTGTCAGATCTGAGCCGATGGCCGTGATGATCAGCTAGGTGTTTGATCGATTTTTTTTGGATGTCCTTCCAAGTTTGTGTCGCCTGTTTTGCGAGATCTTTCTCCTCGATGCCTGTGATTTTTGAGAGTTCTGAGGTTGACATGAGGCTGAGTTTGAACAGGGCGAGGAATTCTATGTGGTCTCCCAGGGCACTGCGCTTGATAGTGTGTTTGTGTTCGCTATCTAAGATGCTATTTTTCGTTTCTTCGCAGGTGCCTTCAAGAATTTGTATGGCAAGGTGGTCGGTCTTCGAGATATTGAGTGTTGTCATCAGTGTTTCCGCGGCGTCTGCGAGTATCTTGGGGATGTCGTTCTCTCTGAGGATGTCGTCTGTTTCCGGGGATATCTGGGTGTTTCCGGTTGGCGATGTGAGAGGAGACCCTGTTGGCGTAAACAGGTCCTCATCATCGTCGCTGCTGATGTCAGCTTAGGTGCCTTCAAGAATTTGTATGGCAAGGTGGTCGGTCTTCGAGATATTGAGTGTTGTCATCAGTGTTTCCGCGGCGTCTGCGAGTATCTTGGGGATGTCGTTCTCTCTGAGGATGTCGTCTGTTTCCGGGGATATCTGGGTGTTTCCGGTTGGCGATGTGAGAGGAGACCCTGTTGGCGTAAACAGGTCCTCATCATCGTCGCTGCTGATGTCAGCTTCTGGTAGCGGTTCGTTTTCCGGGGTCTCATTATTTTCGGTTTCCGGAATTACAATTTCCGGCGTCTCAGCTATTTCGGTCATCGGGGTTGGTGAGGTTTCCGTTTCCGGGATCTCAGTCGTTTCGATTTCCGGGGTCTCTGTTTTCGGGATGTAGATTACGTCCAGTTCCTGAGGCTCGAGTGCAATGTGAGGACTGGTTGGTGAGTGCGGGAGATCTGTTGAGGAGATGGAGAAATCCATTTCCGTGGCTGTCTCCGTGTGATGTTTCGTGCCGTTGTTTTCGGTCTGGGTTTGCGATGTAATCGTGAAGTTGCATTTGAACGGGTCGGGGGGTGAGATGAAGCTCTTTCTTGGGGTTTCGATCTTGATTCTGCGGCGCAATGCGTGTTGAAGCGTGTGAATTTGTCGCCCTCTGTCATTGTCAAGGAGGCTGACCAGGACAAGAGGCATCGGATGTTGACTCCTGCCCCGGGTCATCCTCCTGACGTTGATGATCGGAAAGCCACTGCGAAGGAGTTCGTTTGTGATGTCCTCTGTATGAACGCCGATCGGGAAGCCCCTGATGACAACGGATATCCGGTCATTCTCCTGTGTTGTGTAGGTGACAGGGTCTGCCTCCTTGATCGGTGAATGAGATGGTGGTCTGATGTATCGCGATGGTGATCTGTGGTGGTGATGATGTTGCTGTTTGCTCCTGTTGGTCCATGTGTGGGATTTGATATAGTCAGTGTTTGACCTCCCAAGAGCGTGGTCGGACGGGTGCATCGGTGTAGGTGGTTGCCTCGGCCTCCTCTTGATACGCCGTCAAGAGCAGGAAGTGGAGCGTCAATAGGTCCCGCAGTCTGGTCGGTTTGCTTATGTACAAACTGTTGATGTCGTTGTGTATTTTTGTGATTTTTGTCACTTTTTGTAAAATTGGCAAATTTGGCAATTCGGTTTTGGCTATATCTTCGGCTGGGAGGCTGTGTGATAGATGGAACCTAGCTGGTAACCTGCGGGTAGGTGTCAGGTATCTTTACTGTCTTTTCACTTTTTCTATAATTCTCTTGGATCGGCTGATATTATTCTGACAGCGCGTGATAGAGAGAATTCGCGCTATCTCTTTCTCGCTTTGGGTGTAGAAAATTGTTTGGCTAGATTTTCATAGTATTACAGTATGATATTGTTTTGTTGTTGGTTTGATAATTGGAATTCAATAATTATATCATGTTGTAGGCTGGTTCAAATGCTGAATTGCCTGTTTGAATATTAATTCATTTGCTTAACTTGCAAGGCATGTTTTTCATGTAAAAATTGATGATTTTCGAATTTTTATTTTCAAATGCGCCTTAGTAGTACTTAATCCTTTCTTATCAGTGTCATTGTCGACCGGTGCATTTTTTCAGAATTTTTCGTCCGCGGTCAAGCGGCAAATGCCGATACACCGGCTGCGGATGTCTTTTATACCTTTCGCGCCGCAAATATCGGATACGCATTAAGCGCTTTTCTCAACAGTGGCTTCCTTAGATATTGGTAATAATATCGATCTCATTATTTATGCAGCGATTTTCTGTTTTTGAGATGAATTATGATAATTAAATTGTTTGTCATATTTGTTGGGATGTTTAACTTAATAAAACAATGCAATGTCAGAATAACAAATATGTTTAAATAATTAAAAAAAAAGAGTAAGTCAAAATATATTGACGTGCTCTGATAAATTAGAAGAAGTCAAAAATAAAATAGAACTTTGGCAGAAGGAGTTAAGACAAGGAAGGATCTCTACAAATGTTCCAAAGGAACTTCCAGACCACCATTGAAAACAAGCAATTAATTTTGGATCCGTCTCAAAAACATTTAACTTTGCTGCAAAAGAAATTTCATCAGTACTTTCATACAATAAATGCGACAGGATACGAAACTCTTTTGCAACCAATGCCGAAAATTCTATAGAAGCGCTTTTTCTATAAATTCGAGAGGAATTTGTTGAATTGATAAACGACGGGACGCTAAAACTGAAGTTCGCCGATGTTCCATTGGTTATTTTCTGGATTTCGGTTAATAAAAAATATCCTCGGATTTCCGACAAGTCTATCGCAGTTCAGCTCCCATTTTAGAGTAAAAAAAAGTTTACTAAGCTAGTAAGTATTAATATTTTATAACATGTGATTGTAGGATACAATTTATCTGAGATATTGTATCAACAATACTCGGTAAATAATTATTTCTAACCCGACAACTAACCATTATTATATTAATATAACATAACCATAACCATACAAAAAATCGCTAAACATAAAATCAATACCATTAATTTTACCTCGAACACTATTTGAAAAACGCTATTTTAGAGTATCACACTCTCTTTAACCTTAGCGATAGGTAGGAGGGCCCGCCAAAGATCTTGGGCTGGGGTCCCCTTCAGGATGTAGGGTCCATGTTTTGGTGTATAAATTGTTTTACGTGTGGTGTGCCGCGTAATTCTGGGAAGACCTTTGGTTTGCCATGGGTTGGAAAAGGTTGCGGAGCACTGCTGTAGACTATACCAAGTATACTTCATACTAGGTACACTACACATATCTATATTTGAATGGCAGTGCCTGATTGTTTGGTTATGAAGAGACAATTTATCAAATCATTATTTTTTCAAAGAGCGCACTCGGCCACTCACTTCAATATTCATTTTGATTGACCAAATTGGAAGGAATTTAAAACTTTCAACTGGAAAAGTTAATTTATCAATAGAATATGTACATTCAAAACTAATTTTATTGAAAAATCGCCAGGAGCTAGCTTAGCGACTCAGCGCCTCATATGTCAAAACAACCTTATTGATTTTAGGACATTCCTTAAAAATATATTCCATGTGTTCGAAAATCCAAATAGAATCGAATTCAATGAATTTTATAAGTTTAAGATAGGTTCTATATTTTTTTTATAAACGAGGGGAGTTCACTTTCTCGATTATCATCACCTTCGTAATTGACCAGCATCTGATCCCAAATTCCAGGACTCATAGTGACCTCTTTCCATCACTTACAAACTTCTTTTACTTGAACGATATCATCAAATGAGAGATAGGTGAATATCTCAATTAAGATGTCTGGTGGTGAACCATAGGAATATTGGAATAAAACTCACAGAATTTGTTGCACAGTTTTCAAATTTTTTGTATGGTATTTTTGCCAACAGGATATACTTTGTGACTCATAGTGACCTCTTTTAATCGCTTACAAACTTCTTCTACTTGAACGATATCATCAAATGAGAGATAGGTGAATATCTCAATTAAGATGTCTGGTGGTGAACCATAGGAATATTGGAATAAAACTTACAGAATTTGTTACACAGTTTTCAAATTTTTTGTATGGTATTTTTGCCAACAGGATATACTTTGTGACTCATAGTGAGCTCTTTTAATCGCTTGCAAACTTCTTCTACTTGAACGATATCATCAAATGAGAGATAGGTGAATATCTCAATTAAGATGTCTGGTGGTTATCACTCCCTCCATTTTGAATGTGAAAACAAACTGTCACTTTTATTTTTTTAGTATCTGGTTTATTCGTCTGGATTCGGGATGTGAAGGTGGATAATTAACACACCGGAATTGTTTCGGAAACGACGAGTTTATTTGATGATAAAATATATAAGATTACTACATTTTATATAATTTATTTTTTTGGATGACGAAATATGCGTAGCGCGCGTGAGCAGTGTTTTCTGCGTGCTGTCAAGGAAGCTTCTCACCGCCAAAAAAAAACCGTCACACTTGCGAGCTGTGCACAAAATGCGGCGTTGCCATACGTATTTTTTTTTTGACAATGTTGCCGGTCAGATATTTATTAGACAGATATTAAACATTATTTAATTATTTTCGCAATCAGCCGTTATTTGCTGTCAAGGAAGCTTCTCACCGCCAAAAAAAAACCGTCACACTTGCGAGCTGTGCACAAAATGCGGCGTTGCCATACGTATTTTTTTTTTGACAATGTTGCCGGTCAGATATTTATTAGACAGATATTAAACATTATTTAACTATTTTCGCAATCAGCCGTTATTATTTGTTGGCTTCGATACCGATTCGGGCCTCTCAAGATACACAAAGACATCTCCAAATGGGGACCATACGGGGGTGTCACATGGTGAACCATAGGAATATTGGAATAAAACTCACAGAATTTGTTACACAGTTTTCAAATTTTTTGTATGGTATTTTTGCCAACAGGATATACTTTGTGACTCATAGTGACCTTTTTTAATCGCTTACAAACTTCTTCTACTTGAACGATATCATCAAATGAGAGATAGGTGAATATCTCAATTAAGATGTCTGGTGGTGAACCATAGGAATATTGGGATAAAACTCACAGAATTTGTTACACAGTTTTCAAATTTTTTGTATGGAATTTTTGCCAACAGGATATACTTTGTGACTCATAGTGACCTCTTTTAATCGCTTACAAACTTCTTCTACTTGAACGATATCATCAAATGAGAGATAGGTGAATATCTCAATTAAGATGTCTGGTGGTGAACCATAGGAATATTGGAATAAAACTTACAGAATTTGTTACACAGTTTTCAAATTTTTTGTATGATATTTTTGCCAACAGGAGGATATACTTTGTGACTCATAGTGAGCTCTTTTAATCGCTTACAAACTTCTTCTACTTGAACGATATCATCAAATGAGAGATAGGTGAATATCTCAATTAAGATGTCTGGTGGTTATCACTTCCCTCCATTTTGAATGTGAAAACAAACTGTCACTTTTATTTTTTTAGTATCTGGTTTATTCGTCTGGATTCGGGATGTGAAGGTGGATAATTAACACACCGGAATTGTTTCGGAAACGACGAGTTTATTTGATGATAATATATACTAGATTACTACATTTTATATAATTAATTTTTTTGGATGACGAAATATGCGTAGCGCGCGCGAGCAGTGTTTTCCGCGTGCTGTCAAGGAAGCTTCTCCCCGCCAAAAAAAAAACCGTCACACTTGCGAGCTGTGCACAAAATGCGGCGTTGCCATACGTATTTTTTTTTTGACATTGTTGCCGGTCAGATATTTATTAGACAGATATTAAACATTATTTAATTATTTTCGCAATCAGCCGTTATTATTTGTTGGCTTCGATACCGATTCGGGCCTCTCAAGATACACAAAGACATCTCCAAATGGGGACCATACGGGGGTGTCACATGGTGAACCATAGGAATATTGGAATAAAACTCACAGAATTTGTTACACAGTTTTCAAATTTTTTGTATGGTATTTTTGCCATCAGGATATACTTTGTGACTCATAGTGACCTCTTTTAATCGCTTACAAACTTCTTCCACTTGAACGATATCATCAAATGAGAGATAGGTGAATATCTCAATTAAGATGTCTGGTGGTGAACCATAGGAATATTGGAATAAAACTTACAGAATTGTTGCACAGTTTTCAAATTTTTTGTATGGTATTTTTGCCAACAGGATATACTTTGTGACTCATAGTGACCTCTTTTAATCGCTTACAAACTTCTTCTACTTGAACGATATCATCAAATGAGAGATAGGTGAATATCTCAATTAAGATGTCTGGTGGTGAACCATAGGAATATTGGAATAAAACTTACAGAATTTGTTACACAGTTTTCAAATTTTTTGTATGGTATTTTTGCCAACAGGATATATTTTGTGACTCATAGTGAGCTCTTTTAATCGCTTACAAACTTCTTCTACTTGAACGATATCATCAAATGAGAGATAGGTGAATATTTCAATTAAGATGTCTGGTGGTGAACCATAGGAATATTGGAATAAAACTCACAGAATTTGTTACACAGTTTTCAAATTTTTTGTATGATATTTTTGCCAACAGGATATACTTTGTGACTCATAGTGAGCTCTTTTAATCGCTTACAAACTTCTTCTACTTGAACGATATCATCAAATGAGAGATAGGTGAATATCTCAATTAAGATGTCTGGTGGTTATCACTTCCCTCCATTTTGAATGTGAAAACAAACTGTCACTTTTATTTTTTCAGTATCTGGTTTATTCGTCTGGATTCGGGATGTGAAGTTTGATAATTAACACACCGGAATTGTTTCGGAAACGACGAGTTTATTTGATGATAATATATACTAGATTACTACATTTTATATAATTTATTTTTTTGGATGACGAAATATGCGTAGCGCGCGCGATCAGTGTTTTCTGCATGCTGTCAAAGAAGCTTCTCCTCGCCAAAAAAAAAACCGTCACACTTGCGAGCTGTGCACAAAATGCGGCGTTGCCATACGTATTTTTTTTTTGACAATGTTGCCGGTCAGATATTTATTAGACAGATATTAAACATTATTTAATTATTTTCGCAATCAGCCGTTATTATTTGTTGGCTTCGATACCGATTCGGGCCTCTCAAGATACACAAAGACATCTCCAAATGGGGACCATACGGGGGTGTCACATGGTGAACCATAGGAATATTGGAATAAAACTCACAGAATTTGTTACACAGTTTTCAAATTTTTTGTATGATATTTTTGCCAACAGGAGGATATACTTTGTGACTCATAGTGAGCTCTTTTAATCGCTTACAAACTTCTTCTACTTGAACGATATCATCAAATGAGAGATAGGTGAATATCTCAATTAAGATGTCTGGTGGTTATCACTTCCCTCCATTTTGAATGTGAAAACAAACTGTCACTTTTATTTTTTCAGTATCTGGTTTATTCGTCTGGATTCGGGATGTGAAGTTTGATAATTAACACACCGGAATTGTTTCGGAAACGACGAGTTTATTTGATGATAATATATACTAGATTACTACATTTTATATAATTTATTTTTTTGGATGACGAAATATGCGTAGCGCGCGCGAGCAGTGTTTTCTGCATGCTGTCAAAGAAGCTTCTCCTCGCCAAAAAAAAAACCGTCACACTTGCGAGCTGTGCACAAAATGCGGCGTTGCCATACGTATTTTTTTTTGACAATGTTGCCGGTCAGATATTTATTAGACAGATATTAAACATTATTTAATTATTTTCGCAATCAGCCGTTATTATTTGTTGGCTTCGATACCGATTCGGGCCTCTCAAGATACACAAAGACATCTCCAAATGGGGACCATACGGGGGTGTCACATGGTGAACCATAGGAATATTGGAATAAAACTCACAGAATTTGTTACACAGTTTTCAAATTTTTGTATGGTATTTTTGCCAACAGGATATACTTTGTGACTCATAGTGACCTTTTTTAATCGCTTACAAACTTCTTCTACTTGAACGATATCATCAAATGAGAGATAGGTGAATATCTCAATTAAGATGTCTGGTGGTGAACCATAGGAATATTGGAATAAAACTTACAGAATTTGTTACACAGTTTTCAAATTTTTTGTATGGTATTTTTGCCAACAGGATATACTTTGTGACTCATAGTGACCTTTTTTAATCGCTTACAAACTTCTTCTACTTGAACGATATCATCAAATGAGAGATAGGTGTATATCTCAATTAAGATGTCTGGTGGTGAACCATAGGAATATTGGAATAAAACTCACAGAATTTGTTACACAGTTTTCAAATTTTTTGTATGGTATTTTTGCCAACAGGATATACTTTGTGACTCATAGTGACCTCAAAAATCCAATATTAAAAGCGGTGTTAAAAATCATACAAATGTTTTTTGCAATCGGCATATTTTTCTCCATACAAAATTCTTGGTATAACCTGTGCATGGTAGCAATGCTCAGGCTTCCATAGAGACATTTTTTCACTATGAGCTGTACAATAATGGGAAGGCATTACTGGAAATGATTTGATGTGATTACGATTGTTTTCCTTTATGTCAGCAGTTTCAATCACTGTCTTGCATATGCTCAAAGTATTCATATAAAAAAATACTCTTATTTGGACCCCATTTATATCAAAAAACAGTACGCTGTGTACTACTAGGAGTTTGTAATCTGTACTTTGGAATAACTGGCGTGATGCACCTTAATATAAATTCACATTGTCGATCTCCGACGTCTCCGATCCCCCAAAAAATTTGGTGGATTTGTTCCCTTTTTGATTGAATTCAATTTGTTCAACAGTTTAATCTGCACTTTTCAGCACACGGTGGTCCTACTGTCTTTGCGGATACAATTTTTTTTAGAATTTCTAGAAATATACTCCTGCCCTGTATTCCTAGCTTTTTTGGACAAATGCGTTCTCCATTGACTTGGATATCTAATCCGTTTCCTAGGCTTCTCACGTCGAAATCGATGAACGGTTTTATAATATTGTCCATAGAATTTTCAATGACATCTCCATAGATGCTATTATCGCTATACCCTTCTTCTGGGATAATAGGTGAAATTGGATTATCCAATCCCTCGGCGTCCACACAAGTTCCACGGACCTGAAACAATTGAGCAAAGCAAAATGTTATGAATATGTATAGAAATTTTAAATGTCGTATATTAGTATTCCTCTTAGACATCGTGTACTACTGTACAACAATAATATAGTAAATAATAGAATGTTAATACAACCTTAAAATAAACTCGTGGACGGAAGACGTACCGTTGAAAGTAATAGGATAAGATTTGACTGATCTAATAATTGCGTTCTTACGCGGTGGGGAGTAGATTGAATTGAATTTAATGCTAGCAGAGATGCGTCTATTAACCATAACTGAACATGATTCTATGTTGTGGTCATGTAGTGCTGAAATTGTTGCACAGTGATCTATATGAGATTTAATAAAAATAGCGGTTCCGCCGCCTCTGCTCGCTAGTCTGTCTGATCTGTACATAGTATAGTTGGAAAAGTTAATACAATACCGGGTTTGAGACAGGATTCGTTGACAAAGAATACGTTGTCACTGGCCTTTTGCTGGGGAGGCGAGTTTGGCGGGCCGTGATACTGAGCTAAGCCAAGAAGTGAGGGGCGGGACAGAAACACACAGTATGACCATACAGGATTTATTGTCCATAAATTTCAATTAAGATCTGCGCTTCATGCAGCTCATCATCTCGTCGACGCAGCATATAAGGGACCTAAAAAGTGTCAATAAGTGTCAAAAATTTGGGGCTAGTAATATCTGAAGTCGTTGAAGAGCAACAATTACTGTTTCAGTCAAGGTAAAAAGCAAAATTCACTTATTGTTGCTGTCTGTTATTCATTTCTTTAGCAATGAATGTTTGCACAAAATTTGACCTTAACATAACCTGATTATTTTAAGGTTACAGTAAGATGTTTTGAGATCACAACGATATGGAGTAGAGTATCTTTACCTAGCTTAATAGCCTAAACAAGTCGTCAATTGAAAAGAGAACTGAGATTGAATGGTCATAGGATATTGTGTTTAATTTCACAGAGAATCTGCCATAATCCCAAGTTACAGGAAGGAACCTACCTGAAGGCTGTCTACACTTGTGTATATATGCTTTGCAATAATAATATACTTTGCAAAGAGAGCTTGTTATCTGAATTGAAATGGTTAGCCGCTAGAGAAACACTTAACTCGATGTGGAATGTCTGATAAAAATCATTGTGATATTTACTAAATTTGAAGTGGTGGCGACAGCTATCGAGTCAGTCGCAGTCGAAGAACTTCAGGAGAGCAAAAAACTTCCATTTCACGTGGTACCTGTCGCTGGTCACTTTTCACTCTTTGCCGCCTTTTCTTTATTTTTGTATTCCTTGTATTGGCAACACAAAATCTGCCATTTTCGTGTGGCATCATCCACTGAGTACGAACTGCTTTCAAGGCCCAAATCTTGAACGATTTGGACTCAAACAGCATTTCTTTTGACCCTGTTTTTATAATCAGTCATCCTGCAATCCCACAATAGTGGATTAGCTTCCACCATTTTGATTAAATTAATAACTGCGTCATCCGTCCACTCCACCACGATTTTGCGAACCCCTTTCTCCATTTCTTTACTATACTGTTTCGTTATAATGTCAAGATGGCGCTCGAAATGAAGGACAAAAAAAGACTTTATTTACTCCCTTCTATTAATATTGATTACAAATTTACAGGACGATTAGTATTTAATGTTACTGATTCTGACGATGTTGGCGTAGATCTACCTCTTGTTGCTCTCTGCGAGCGCGAGAATTGAAGAATCTCTTTATCTCCCACACGTAGAGTTCCCACTCGCATGCTCGTGGGAGCGTGGTCGCCCACCTAGCTGCCTCTCCTCGCATCTGGCGGTTTGCAACCCTGCTCCAGTTGGTTGCTGGGGTGCGTGCTTGTGTGAAGTACGTCTTTTATTCTCGCAGGGACTCACTGACGTCCTGGTAGGCGGCGCCGCTGTACTCCACCTCCAGCTCTGGCTTGTGACCCAGGGTATGAAGGGTTTCGGCGTGGCGGTTGCTAGGGCACTTGGTGTAGGACTGGCCGTCTGAGTTTCCACTGATGGAAGGCTCCAGTGGGCGAGTCCTGGAACAGGACTTCCGACATCGGCGTATTGGCCTGCTCCTCCGCCATGGCTTCGGCTTGCTGGTCTTGCTGTTGTGTTGGGCGCCACTGGGCGTGCGCTTTCCCAGATTTTGCTCTGGTCTGCATCTACCAGATGTGCACTTATTACTGTTGTCAAGTCAAAAAGTTGTCCGTGTATCTTCCACCAAAGAGCGAGTACTGCACAAACACTTGATGTCGTTGTACTCGTTTCTTCTGCTGGCTGTTAATCTCAGGGTCGTTGACACAATTCTGCCCACTAATCCCACGTTCTGGGTGTCAAAATGTCACCGGCCTTTCGCTGCGTAAGCGAATTATGCGGGCCTTGCCATTAGCAAGAGCCAAAAAGTGAAAGGTGGTACAGGGACACGTATGTCTGACACAGTATACTCGTATTTTATTGGGCGAATTATATGGAGTTATTTTGTGTATATAATTAGTTGTCTGGCTGGTGCGCGGGGTGTAGAACCCTGGACGCAGGACTGGCAGGTATGGTGTCGGTTGACGAGCGTGGGGTATAGTTACCCTGGACGCAGGACTGGCAGGTATGGTGTCGACTGGCGAGCGACTCTGGTACGTATTTGCGCGGTGGTACTGGCAATTTCGGATACGTATTTGCGCGGTGGCACTAGCAATGGCGACGGATTGCTACTAGTGCAGTACAACTGACTCGGACACGTATTTGCGCGGCGGCACTAGCAATTGCGGCGGATTGCTACTTGTGCATTACAACTGCTCTGGTAGGTACTCGCGGCGTCTGTCGCAGTGGTCAGGCAGACGACAAAAGGGCGCACACCCGCTCGACCTGCGGGGTATCCACCAAATACGGTCTCCGACCACACAGCCAACAATATCTGTGGGGCCGAATCACACATTCGGCAGAATCGGTGTGTCAGTATGACCCTCTGGTATCCAACCAAATACTTTCATCAACCACACAGCCAACGATATCTGGGTGATTGGATCAGGACGAGAATCAGTACGTCGGCGGCAATGGGTTAGCATAATAGATATAACATCTCAGGGCGGCAATAGGTTAATGGCCAAAGTAGATACCGGCAAGGTTGCATATCGGCTGGACTGAAGGCTTCTGCTGGGCATTTGGGAGAATTGTCACCCAGACTTCTTTTCCAGACGAAGCTGCGGTCAGAATTGCTGATTGACGAATAGTTGTAGTCCAATGAATAATTAAAGTAGGTAGCAGAGTTTCTTCATTTGGCTTGGCTCGAACCTTGAGTTGTTGTTCGTGTGAAGAGTGAAGCGCGAATGACCCTTGTATCTCATGGTATGTTTGGCTTGTGGGGTGCCAGGGCGGTCGCCCCCTATCCCTTTCATCTGGATTATGACGTGCGATGGTAGTATCCTCCATGTAACTTTGTTTTTTGTTACCAGCTGGAGATCTCTTTTTTGTATTATGTGTTGGCGGTGCTGTATTGCAATTTTATTCGTCCTCCTCGTGAAACTCGTTTCTTGATTGTATTTTCGTGATCGTGTCTGGCCCTTTTTCCGTGTCTTGTTTTCAATTCTGGTCTGATAGTTTGGCGATCAACTTGTTGGCATTCTCTATGGCGTTTCTTAGCGCCGTTAGAGTTTCCTGGATCTGTTCAGGCTGCGGTCTGACTGTAGAGTTCATCCAGGCAGGCCTGAATGAATACTTGTTGTTGTTGGATTTTTCTGCCTGTCGTTTGTCCGCTTCGGTAAATGCGTATCGCGCGTGTTTTGGGTGCCTCTGTAGTTGGCCGGATGAGGGCCTTCACAGTTGGCACATGTGGCTGGGTCGGTGGTATTTGGCTTGCTGCATGCCGCTGTCAGGTGGTCGCCTGCGCAGCGTACGCACATTGGCTTTGCGTGGCAGCAGGAGGCGGCGTGTCCGACGCCTTGGCAGCGGTGGCATTGTCCGTCCGTAATACTGGTATAATTCTAATAACTGGTAAATATTCTTTGCTTCGCTGGTCCTTAAAACGTCGACCAGGATCAGCGGTGTCTGCTTTTTCATGTGGCCTTGGGTCATTCGGTATGTGCTCTTGATGGTGTATCCCAGGTTGACGAGCTCGCTGTGACTTTCTTCGGCGGCCATCTCCTCCGGGATACCCCTGAGCACTACTTTGAGGAACTTCTCCTCAAGGAGGTTATACGAGTGAAATTCTATCTGTTTGGAGTCCAGAATTTGTACTGCCAGCCTGTACGATTCTATCTCCGTTATTGATAGTATAATTCCTGCTTTGAGGTTTTTCGCGTCAGAAATGCATACTCCTGCCTCTTTCAGCATGGCCATATGCTCCCTGAAATGCTTTTTGTCATGCAGGACAATCGGTGGTATTTTATGTGTCTTGCGGTCTGCGTTGTTTTTACCCTGGGACGCTCCTGCGTCTTTCCTGGGCGTAATCTTTTTTGCCGGTGCCGGCTCACTGAGGAGTGGCATGTCTGGTTTCTTTGGCATGGTCGGTTTTTTGGCTGCGTTTATGTCGTGTCGATCAGGGGCTTGGCGTTTTGTCGACTTTTTGTCGGTTTTTCTGTTGTTCCGTTCCTCCTGTTCATCGCGGTAGAAGCCCTCGTTGAGCTTCATCATTCGGGCTTCAAACAGCTTGTCCT
The DNA here is from genome assembly GCF_057557595.1 of Rhyacophila brunnea. Taxonomy (NCBI): domain Eukaryota; kingdom Metazoa; phylum Arthropoda; class Insecta; order Trichoptera; family Rhyacophilidae; genus Rhyacophila; species Rhyacophila brunnea. The sequence continues at coordinate 5,801,023 of NW_028232816.1, read as the reverse complement.
TTTCTTTCTTAGCTAAGGTTTTGGCTTTGGCTGCGGCCACGTAGGACTTCGGGGGTCAGGTTTGCAGATTACGGCGGTTTTCTCCGGCGCGGTAGTCTCGTTTTGGTGTTGGCGAAGCTGATGTTGCCGCCGGAGTGGTGTCCATCTTTTCGCCATGGGCGGCGGATGCTGTCGTTCCGCTCGAGGCCGGAGCCTTTATAGTGGCCGCGGCGGGAGCCTTGGCAGTGGCCGCGGTGGGAGCCTGGGCGGGTTTGGCAGCGTCCTTGGTCTGTGATAGTTTGCCGTTGGTGTTATCGGCATCGTCGGAATCGTCGTCAAAGTAGTCCGAGTCGTCAATGTCCAGATCTTTGCACTCTTCGTCTTCCTCGCCTGAGGAAGGCTTGAGGCCTGCGTCCAGTGCGTTGATCTCGTCAAGGACCCTTTGCATATTTGACTTGCTTTTCTTTTTCCTGTCCTGGGTGTCTCTTCGTCTTTGTAGGTCTGGAAGTGACTCGTGGGGCTGAACTCCATAGGCTAGCGTGAGGAAGCCGTAGATGTAGGCGAAGTCCGCCGCCCTCAGCTTCCTCTTGAGTCCATGGAGTTGCAGCAGGTCCACTCGGATATTGTTGTCCACTTGCTTGTGGCATTCAGGTACCAACAAACCAACGAGCGAGGGTAGTTGGCTCATTTTGGTTTATATGTCGATACTGTTGTTGGCAGGCGTCTCCGCTATGATGGCTTGCAGTGGATTCCTAGGGTAGTCGGCCGTCGTCAATTATCTTGATAAAGACTTATCAACGATGGTGGATTTCTGCTAGGAGTCTTCTGGATCGGCGATGATAGCGGCGAGGCGGAGAAGTCGGAAGGTCGGTATAGCAAGCAAAACAAGAGCACGGTGAAGGCGATGTTCACGCGGGGAGTGTCAGTCAGCAAGTATGACCCTTGTATGGCGAGCTGTGTCTCTTTTATACTATCTGGATACCTGCACATAGCCGTCTCAAACCGCATACTGCGCACGTGAGAGCAATTAAGTGGAAGTAGGTTGTGGCAGGCTGTGGTTTGGTGGGACAGGCGATGGTTAGGTCGACCATTTTGCGGTGGTACTCTGTGTCATACCACCATCTGGTATCAAGATAGATCGATGGATGATTTCCTTCGGCGCTTGACGCCAGTGTTACCATGTTAAAAAAATATCTTCGGGTCCTGTGAAATCACGTATAATGACTGATGACAGAAACATAAAAATAATTGTGTATTTATGGTTATTGCATTTATAAAGTGCAGTTGTCATATTTTTGTCATCGTTTATACAATTAAAAAATAATTAACCATAAACTACATAGCAAAGCATAGCGGTATTGCATTCATTATTTTATTAAACAATGGCATGTTGGGATCCATGGTGTAGATTATTGTCCCTACCGCGTGTTAAAGGAGTCACTCACAACCAATCCATTTAAAGTCTGTGAAAAGATACCCCTACATTGTGGGGGAGCGTCTGAAGCGGATGATATGGTGAACCAAATATTTTTTCTTCCTTCATTGAGTACAACTGGTAATAACGATTCATTTCTTTCAACGTCACAAGTATTGCGCTCTTTTATTGTTTGATCAATGAATTCAATATGTGCATCTACTACGACTAAAGACGACAAATAATCGATATTATCACACATTTTATTGTTTTATTCTGTTTTGACAGGCTGATAGGCAAAGTCATGTGTCAATATTCTCTTCTGCTATTGGTCCATAGTCGCTCACGGAGTTAGAACACTATGGAACAAAAATTTTAAGCATTAATGGAGTTAGAGTAAAATTTTAACGTTATTATTTCGATTTTAGGCACAAAATTGGAGTTCTGTAATATTATGTCATCTATATGGTATGTGTGGTATGTATGTAAATAAATAAAACAACGCAAAAACAAAAATTTGGTTCTAAACAGGCGATATTACGATTAAATAAATCTGTTTATCAAACGCTTTGTCAACCCCTGGTCAACACTGAAACAGTCTTAAGATTTTAAAATTGTTTTTGTAATTAAAAATAAGCCTGGTTTATTACTGTTTCTATTTTATAATGTTTAAATGGTTGAAAACATTGTTAAAATAAATATATATTATATAATTTAATTTTATGGTGTTTTATTAATTTAACAACTTAAAAGTGAACATCACTGTATTACAGTGGCGAAGGGTGAAGGTAAACGCATTGGAGATTCGACATGAATACTGCACACTAAGTCATACTAAACCATGATGGATAAAAAATATTCTTTTATCTTATGGTGTGGTTAAACAGGTTTTAATTCAATTTTAAAAATTAACTAAAACCATCTGAAAGTTATTATTAGTTCGATGAAAACAATGACTGACAAAATTTAGTGTGCACTATTTTTGTCAGATCTCCTTAGCCTACCTCCGCCCATCGCCGCCACTGTTATACAATGAAGTGAGAAAATACTTACCTACTAAAATTAATGTATATAACGATGACTCAGTTCCATGGTGTTACAACTAGGAATTAGTGGTTTTGACTCGTCTAAACTGACATGAAAGGTGACTAAAACATCGGCCCTTCGAGGACTAGTATTTTGTAATCCAAAAGTTAAAATTTTTGACTTATCGTACTATGGAACTGAAACATGGATATGTACTGCATTTTTAAAATTATCACAATATGTATCTTTATAGCAATTTTTTTAAGATACTGAGAATTTAACTAATTCATTAAATATGCGATTGGAAATTAGGTCTCGCTTGCAAATGATTCATTATTTAATATTCCATGTAAAAATATTGTTTGAAAGAGTAAGTGTACGGCCTGAGTGGACAGCGTTTGGCGGGGCGTGAGTGGCGTGCGCAACACAAAACGTGAAAATGTTCTTGGACAATGTCTTTTTTTGGTTATTTATGTTTGAGTTGCTCTACTCTACTCTAAGACTCAAATTATATATGGTTGCTATGACAATAACATTTTATACACCATGATACAAAACAATTAGTGATATGTGTCGCTGAGTTTCAAAACCTGCTATAACACTTTTTTTGAAATAATTAAGATATATATATTGTTGGATTCGTTATTAAAATCTCTACATGAAAATTTTATCGCCTCCTTCAAAAGCCGCTACGATTAACTGTCATTTATGAAACAAAATCAATGTGTCTATCAAATCCCGCTATAACTCTACTGAAACATTCAAAAACCTTTTTAGTTCAAAAAGTTTTTGTTGATTTTTCAACATAATGAAAAAATGTTATAGCGGGTTTTGAAACTCAGCGACACATATGGACTGACGCCTCCTACGTAAAAGGTCGGAACTGCGTTTCTGGCTATTTTGACTTTGTCTTTTATTAAATAATTTTAAAGATAATAAAACAGTTATATAAAAAAAAAAAACATAAAACATAAACATTACAGGCATGAATAAAAAAATTATGATTCCAGCATTTAAATTAACATGGTGTCATTAAAATTTATTGAAATCGTATCACTGAAATCATGCTATCATTTTGCAGGTCTGACCTTATAATATCTGTACCACAGAGGCGCAGACGGATGCAAGTGCCAAAACCCAATTGTTCAGGAGAGCCAAAAAACGATTTTTATTTTAAATGAATACTCATAACTTCCAAGAAAATATACATAGAATGATCATTATTTTTTGTATTGTAATTCAATTAAAGTACTTCTGGAATATGTTAGAAAGGAATAAATATAATACAATTGTATATCTAAAAAAAATAAAATAAAAAATGTAGTATGGATTTGCATCCTTCTGCCTCTAAAGATATTTTGTCTGGATTGGATTTGTATCTTTTTTACCTAGCCTAAAATAAGACAATTTATAAGTTTAAAAAATGTATAGGTATAAATAAAACAAAGCAAAACACATTTTAAAATTTTTTTTATGTAATAAAGTAAATTCAAATATTTTAAATGAAAATTAAATTAAGTAATGTAATTACATATGAGCAATTATTATTATAACTAATTAACCAAAACCTAAGAAATAAAAAAAAAATTAATACCTGACATGAGTTAAAAGATAATTAAAATAGTTGATTAATCTAATAGGAAGCTAGTCACTTAATTATTGCTATCTTGATCTTCACGCTGATCACGCCCACAGTCTGTTGTAGGATACTCAGAGGCATTGGGTTTATGTGGTAAATTTTTATAAAAAGAATGCAGGGATTGAGGGATCCATTCGAGCATTTTGCCCAAATCCATGAACTTAGCCGTGCTCAATGGAATGGGACTGCTGTTGAGTTGCGGTATCTGCGAAGCAGTCATTAAAGCTACTCGCTTTCTTCGGTGGAGATCCACCGCTTTAAAGTCACCCATAAATTTATTTTTGTATAGTAAAATCCCAGGCCTGTCTGATTGTGCTCGCAACCAAACAACCTGGGACATTAAAAAATTCTCTCCAACCGTGTTTTTTTTTCATGCAACAAATGGAGACTGGAGACCATTGTATAGGCCTGAGATATTTTTGAAATTTTCCAGGCCCATAGAATGAACAATATTTGGATTACTGGTCTTGCAGTATCTTATAAATTGTTCCCAATCATGGGGCAAAAAAATCTCCAGTGTTTTTGACTTTTTCTTCGCTCTTTCAATAAGTGAGTGGACAGTATCCACTTCCAAATGGGTGTGACCACGTAGTAAAAACTTATGGTTAATGATTTTTAGTTTTTTAATATTTTGCAAGACAACCCACACATAAAACACCGCAATAGTTATATTCCGGTTTTGCCCTGCGCAGTTGTCGGACCATATAGTTATTTCTTCGACATCTTGGCCCATGTCATTCATTATCCATTTTAACAGACATGATGACACTTCATTAGCACCTCTAGCACCAATGGTCTCGTTCCACATACAACAAAACGATTTTTCATTTGTACTATCATAAATAGTTTCATTGAGAGCCCACAATTTGCGCAAATAAAATGATTGCGAATTTGTTAAATTTGGACACGGAAGACATTTTTGCATGTCTATAATCAATATGACTTCTGACGTGCTTTATTTGCCCCTTACTTTATCCTTAGATTTCAAGTCATAACGCATTTTTGATTCTGCAATATGATTATCTTTATCTTGCATGATTTTGTTTTTTTCTGTCTCATCTTCATTCTCAGCATTTAAAATTTTTATTATATAAGAATCGCAAGTATCACGCGTGTCATTAGCTGGTGGATGAAAACCGATATTGTGATCTTCATTAAAAATCTTTCGGTAAAGCCATTCTTTGCCAATATTTGAAACATTGACATTATTTTTTTTGCAGTTGTCAACATACAATTCATACATTGATACTAAATTTAAATCTGCTTCTATCACGCGAGTAATGACACTCGTACACGGGAAACAGTCGTATATGGTTGTTTATCGATTCTTTAATACTGGCACTAGTCTTATTTGCTGGACAATGTCTTCCTCTTCCATCTGGATGCAGAACCGAACCGGGAGATAGCAATTTTTTGGACAGTGCTAGGGTAACTAATTTGTCAGACACAGTAAATGTATTTAAAAACATAACTTTGCAAACATTAACTCTGTTATTTAATTCACCGACTGCAAGGTGATAATGCCTAGTTTTATTTCTTATACCAGTTCTACAGTTAGAAGTCGGGCGGCTTCGAGTAACTTCTTTAAGGCCAATAAGAGAAACTATAAATTGACGCCGTAGGTCCCAACTCTCGGTTTGCCAAAACCTCGTATGTATTTCGGTACATTGTTGATTTGAAATGGAATTGCATTCTTTCTTGCATTGTCGATTGCAACGAGGCTTTAATAGTCTTGCGGGTATCAATTGGGAGGTTGTAGCCGATCTATATACCAAACCTTTTAGACGTTTGGTTTGGGCGTCGACTCTTTTCCATTGCACCTTTTTTGATACACGTTTTCTGCCTCGTGTTATCTCTTGTACATTAATATTTTCTTCAATTTGAAAATTGACTTCATCTTCATCATTCTCCAATGTATTTTCTAATTCATGCATAGCATCAACTATGTAATTATGGATATCTTCGACTGATAATTCAGAGTCATACATAGCGTCAACTAATCATACGTTTAAATGCTCAGGATATGTTGAATGGCATGCCAAAGAATAACTATGATCCTCATGAGTATTGCCTATATGTGATGTTGATGGCACCGGTGATAAAGTAGAATGTAATTGATGCTCATTATCACTGGATGAACTATGATGATGTAATGTAGCAATATGAACTGTTGATAAATCTGAAACAAAGAAATAAATAATAATTAATTATCAATGTAATGTTTTGAACTATTTGTATCGATACAAGTTATCATTTTTATTTAGTAGAAACAAGTTAATGTATCTGAGATATTTCCATATCATTGCTATTTGAAAAGTAAAATTATTACAATACGTACCTATATGCATAATCATTGTTTACTAATTATATCTAGTTAAAAACAATTAAAACCAATCTTTTCAACGAATTCAGAGTAAACTAATGATAATTATCCAAATATCTTAGTTACTAATAACATGAATAATAATTGAGTTATAACTTACCTTTTTGTAATGGTATTTCTTTGACAGTCGATGCATTATTAACATATGCACTCTTTGCCATTTCTAAGATTTTAAATGCTCTCGAAGACATTATTACACGTAAAATATATTATATTTAATGTTATATACGGAGTTATTACAGAGAATAAAGAATTTATGCCACTATAAATAAAATAACAGTAGAACGTAGAGTTGTTAGAATATTTATTCAGTATTACAAACGTCAAACACCGTATATTTTGAGGTTATGAGTAATGACGCATGAGCCGTAGTGTGCCCATAGACGAAAAAATATTGCGAGCAGAAGGATGCAAATGAATTTGCATCTTTATGCATTCGTTCTAAAATCAAAATTATTTAGATGCAACTCCACTTGCATCCTTCTGCTTCTAAGGTAGGTATGGCATTTGCATCTTTATGTTTCTTATTATAGCAACTAGGACTTGCATCTCTCTGTCTCTTATAAATAAAGCCTTAAGCATGAAGATTCTTACAAAATCTCATTTTCCCCAAAAATGGAGTTGCATCCGTCTGCCTCTGAGGTACAGATATTATGTAGGGGGTGTCGATATAATCGAATCCTGTTTCAAGCAATGAAAACTGCTCCAAACTAATTTATTAATTATTATGAATACGGTTATTGGAAGTGTCGAAATTATCTCTTGTTATAATTTTGTATGTACCTAATAAAAATAAATTAAGAGCTGTTTGACATGTTAATTCTTGTTTTATTTTTGATGTGTTAATTGATTATAAAATAAATCCACCGTAAGGATGTACAGGAGGCGGCATGCTTTGGGCGATCTGACAAAATTGTGGACACTCATTCATACTTGATTTGTTTTTGTTGAATTAAGAATACTTATTACACATGTTGGTTAGTTTTTTAAAATTCATCGCCCTGCTTAAACCAAACCATATAAAATATTATGTCTATAAAATATCCATAATTATGTATGATTTAATGGAATAAATTTAGATATTGTTATGCTCATTTTTAACATAACTAACTTTGATACCGCTGGCAACCCAGATTATTATCGATGGTCACGTTGAAAGAGCGTATGCGATTAGACAGATGTCGCGATTGGAATTTCCGGCAGCAACGGCAGGTCGCATGGTGTGAGAGAAGCAACATGGCTTTTTGATTTTATCTGCCGCCAGGACAGTCCTGCTCCGGTTTGGTTTACCCAATATTAATCATGAACGTCACCTAACGGAGCACGATGCAGCCGTTGTGTCAAGAGTCTCTTATCGTTCCAATTTGGGTATTTTAAAACTATTTATTTGATTCACCATTCTTCCATTGTTTCTTTTCAAAACTTAGCCGCTTGTATTTAAAGTTAGTATTTCAATTTCAGTATCGAGCTGCTTAACAGCCATTTAATGTATTTTTAAATTCTTGTTTTTGCGATAATATAGTTTCTGTCAAGTATAAATCGCTCTTTTATTTATTGTTCCCAATTCTATATTCCACACTGTAAAATATTTATTATCTTTCACGGTCGGAAGATCGTGTGGTGTCCAGAAATTTATTATGTACATCCTAGACCCTGGATTGGACGAGCCTTCAGCCGTGTAATCCCTTTTTTTTGTAATTCAAATTATAGTTGTCAGTTGCGAGATTTCTGAAGGAATGCGGAGTTCGGCTTGGAAAAGATCAGGTAACTTTACGGCCCTTGTCTCATGCTCATACTATTACTGCATTATCTACCTTACCTTACTTTACTTTATAGAAACCCTTTTATTTTGTAATTGTGACGTCATAGATCACAGTTACAAAATTTTATATTACAATATTTTATAGAAAGACAAGTATTTTTTGACTAATCTATTATGGCTTGGTTTCGCAGGGTTTAATTGAATTTAAAAACTAACCACCATCTGTAAATTGTAGTTCAATGAAAACAAATGCGTATGACTGACAAAGTTTAGTTTGCACTATTTATGTCTGATCTTAACAGCCTACCTCCACCCTTCGCCACTGGTAGGTACATCAAAAAAACTAATTAGATGTATGCACAAGCATGAAGTTCCCAAAATAATTTATCATCCTAATAAAACTTTTCGCTTTCATGCAGTCATTCCCCTCTCCTTCTCTCCCCTTCGCCTTCTCAAATAAACATATTTCGCCCTTTTACATTTATAAACATGAGTGAGAAGCGGAGAAACTGCAGTGTTGATGCGGACAAAAAGAAATCAAGGACTCAAGCTTCATACGATCGAGACGAAGATGGAAATAATTAGGCGTTCTGAAAGCGGAGAATCTTTTGGTTCAATAGGTCCTTCGTACGACTTAGGTCGGTCTACGATATCGTCAAGTGTTTTGTAAAAAGAGCGAATCAACCAATTTGACGAAATCAAGATTTTAATGAAAAAACAATATGTACATACCTCACTAACTTTGTCGTGTAAGAATGCCGAATTTGTATCTCCACAGGGAAGTAGGTGTAGGTACTTAAAAACGATAACCGTAAGGGCGAATATCCACTTAGTACAGTCGAACTTGGTTATTACGAGGAAGATGGAACCGACTGAATTTGCTCGTTATAAGCGTTACTCGTTATATCAGAGAACAGGTATTTTTAAATGAGCGGTCACATTACACAAAAAGTCGAAAATAAAAAATCTGAAAACCATCGTAAAAATCCCAGAAACAAGCGTGGCATTCATAAACTACAAAATAAGTTGTTTATTGTAATGAACGCTGGAAGGTACCTACAGACTTCACAAACCTTGGATTTTTCAACCATATGCGTGGATACCTTTTTATTATTGTCGGTGAAACACCAAGTAGGTAGGTACTTAGACACTTAACTAGTGTCATAAACGTAATTCGACCCTGGCGGCATCCTGTCCGATCGGATTTTATTGCTTTGGGTCAAAATGTTTTTAAACGATCGACACATTAACAGTAACTTAGCTCGGTATATCCGATAAGTTGCTCGTTATAACAGTGAATAAATGTATGGAGAAAATCATAAACCAAAATGTCAACGAATGTTTCCTTATTACATCCGAGATCGTAATTACCGAGTTCGACTGTATTTAGTATTACTCTTATATTAGGCCTTTAAAATATTATAAGGACAGTATTCTTTCTAAACTTTATTATAAATTTGTTCCTCCTCAATCCTCCTGTAAAATAGCATTTTGGTTAATTTGCCCTTTTTACAAAACACCGACGATATGTTCAATTTTCAAAAAGAAAAGATTATAATTATAAAGGAATATCTTCAAAATTTTTGAATGTATCTTGAAAGATTGTTTCCAAAAGACACGGCATACTGACTGATGAAATGAAGAGATTTTTGTCATCAAGGATTAATGATCAACATCAAAAAGATGTCCCTCTTACTTTTTCAATTATTCAAGCTAATGTTCTTATTTGATTAAATGAAGGTTCTAACATAGAATTTTAAGCAAGTAAAGGTTTGTTCGACGAATTTAAACTGAGATATTCTGTATATAATATTAAATACACTGGAGAAGCTGCCAGTGCATGCAAATGAATTTGTCTCAGGCCGTTGACAAATTGGTTGCTGATGGAACTCATAAACTGGCCAATGACTGATGCTTCGCACACGGCGCTACTGAAACCCACTTGCAATAATAATCTCATAACCAGGTTCGAATCCTGGGTCTGGCGAATACACACAGTGTGAGACGTCTATTTCTCGTAAAAAGAAAATGTTTATACAAACCTCCACTCTGGAGGCCCATATGATCTTATTAGGATCGGACATGGACGGAAAAAAGAAAAAACCACAAAATTTCAAACACATTGTCTTTCCTACTTTATTCTAAGCTTTTACAGGAATATTCTGGCTACCTGTAATTATACAGGCAGGAGTATTTCTCAACTTCGGTTCGGTACAGTTCAGTGCTACCAAATTTGGTAAGAAATTATGATTTTTCATTGAATCTACTGATATTGGTACCACTGTTTTATTGGTGACTGAAAACTGAGAGACTGGGAGACTAGCACATCGCGTCTCTTCAGTTTTGGTCGTGAACATTTTGAAACAGATTCCAGTCTTGCAGTGAGCGAGCCGCCATTGAAATACATTAGCTAGATACTGGCTGGAATTTTAGTTTCAGTCTCGTATTTTTTGAGTATTCTCGTGAATACTCCTTATTGAATACGCCTTATTGTCCAAAATATTTTTGAATACACTTGTTAAATTACATTGCTCTAATTTCGTACATTCAACGTTTGTACACATTTTAAGGAATCAATTATGTTCAAAAGTTAAGGACCGCCGTATGACTCACCCGCCGCCAAGAACCTGAATTCATATACTAATACTAACAGTTTTCAAACTCTTATTTAAATGCCTAAAAAATAACAAATTCATATAATAAGTATGCCCCACTTTATACACTAGAGCAGTGGTCGGCGAACCGTGGCTCGCGAGCCGCATGCGGCTCTTTGGCCCCTTGAGTGCGGCTCTGCCACAAATGACCACATACGGGCTAAAATAGTGAAAGATAGAACAGTCATAATGTCTTCGATTATAACCAACCAGCAAGTCAAAGATCTTAAATTGATTTCAGCTTTATCAATAGCATTTGACGATTCTTGTGACATGAATGATACAGCACAAGTTTCACTTTTTGTACGATTTATTTCATCTGCAGGTCCTAAAGAAGAACTTTTAGGATTATTGCCACTCAAAAGTCAAACACGAGTAGAGTAGAGTTGCAAATGTTGTAATTAAGTGCATAGAAAATAGAGAAGAAGCATTCTATAAAATTGTGTCAATTTCCACAGACGGGGCGAAAAGTATGACCGGCGTAAGAATAGGGTTTGTTGCTATTTTGTACCACTAGATACTTGCTTACCATTGCATCATTCGTCAAGAAGCGCAAACTTCGCCAAGAAAATAATTCTGATATTGACATTTGCTATTTCAAAAGAAAAATTTTAAATATGAGGGAAGCTTTTCTTAACAGGTTACAGGAATTCAGAAACAGCAAAGCGACGTTAGACTTTGTTAAAAATACCTCTTAATGCTACGGTAACAGAATTAATTTTTATCCCTTTAATGTTGACATTGGCAATTTTGATTTTGAAAAAATAAAGAATTATGGAGCTCTAAATTTGAACGTATCTGTGCTGATATGGACATATTGGAGAAAAAGAGTCTGCTTTGAAAGATCTGGAGAACGAAGACATGATGATTTTTAACACCTGGAATTATTCCAAATAGCCTGAGTCATGTGATCAGTTAAAAAAACTAGCGTTTGCTGTTCTTTCCCTTTTCGGTTCTACATCTTCATGCGAATAATTTTTTTCAAGCATGAACCTTTTCAAGAGTAAATTGAGAAGTCGTCTTATTGATGAGATCCTGGAATCGTGCCTAAAATTAAAAACAACATACAAACCTGACATATCTACACAAACTTACTTACTTACATTACTTGTAAGTCATTGTCATGATTTAATTTTATGGATATCTTACAATTTTATTTTTATCAATAAATAAGATCATTATTAATACTTTGGACGCTGAAGACGCACCTGGCGCGTAATGACCAGGCGGCCGATCGATGTAATTAACGTGCATTTTATAGGTGATAATTAAAAAATCATAATCTAGTCAGCAGCGAAAGAGTTAAGTATGATATCAAGTTTTATTCAGTGTAGGTACTTATAGTTTAATTAAGACTCAAAACTTTAATATATATTTTAACTATACCTATAAATACCTATGACTATATAATTTAAGTTTAAGAAATTTTGCTCTCAAAAGAAATCTCAATCGTACTGTTGATATTTGGCTCTATTGACTAATGAGTTTGCCGACCACTGCGCTAGAGAAAACACACCACAAATCTTAGAACCAAATTGAACAATGTCCCCGTTCCGCGTTGAGTTTTGAATGATATCCGGCTTCAGTTACAGCTCCCGCCAAAAATCCAGCTTCGTGAAGGTAAGTCGTCACGAATGGAACGAGCAGTCTTATTTCATGTACCCACTGCAAGTGCAATATATTGTGTCATTACTTATCATTTTGGTTACTATAGGATCCACCAGTATAAGTTGTCTGCTGAGTGAGGGCATCACATGCTAGCATTTGACATATTATATCATTCAACACTTGTCTTTTTATATAAGCGTCAATGACTTTGAGCTACTTTACAAGCTGCTAGTTGGCGAGTCAGCTAGTGCGATTGTGATGATGACACACAAAACTTTCCACTCACTCAGAAGCCAACAAGCTAGCGAGTTGAAACTGTCATTTTTGGTACTATTTGAGGACGTATTGAGTAGTACATTTTTTTACCGGCAGGTTCGCCACTATCGCTCTACTGTGCAGATGCAGATCGGCCCACACGCCAGCGAGTGGCGAGTAAAGTAGCCCGGCCTTAAACTTTTCTCGGTAGATTGTTTACAATCTGCTTGTTAGCTAGTTGTATGATGACACTGGGCGAGTTTACAAGCAGATTGTAAATTCGCCGGCTTGTAGCTTGTAAAGTAGCTCAACGTCATCGACGCTATACTATGATGAGCTTAGTTCTAAATTCAAACACTGGACGATTTATGATGGTAGATCTATGAAGGCGAGTCTTTGGTTAAGAAAGGAAAATACACGGATCATGCAATAGGGTAAATTATTGGTATTTCTGGCAAATCTTTTGCGCATGCGCATTTTCACATTATTTACGACATTGGGGTGCGCATGCGGACTAGAGAATACGGAATGTCATTGGGTGAACTCTATTCAAATATTTGCTTCAAATTATAAAATGACAGTGGATTTGCAAATGACATGATTTACTAAAAGATATTTCTAATGCATCTGCCTGATCTGTGCCGGAAGGTTTTGTATGGCGGCAAGTGAGAGGCCGTGAATTTTTTTAGCAAAAATAAACCTTATATTATATTTTTGAAATATATTAAAGTTTATCATAAACACTTACCAATCATATGCTAAATGTCTCGTTATTGGACCAGTATTCTTCCGAATTTTAAAGACTGGCATTCTGTCTTCAAAGACAGGCGAATAAGTTCACGTTTTTTGTATAGCCGGCACTGTACGCCCGGCCATATCCGTGAATTAGTTCGCTTTGGCAAGAGTGGCCCTTGTAGTACAGTGCATAAGGCACCTACTTTCATCCTGGGCTCCGGTCACAATAATTTATGTTAATTCTCATTGGCAGGGTTCATTATTTTTTTTTTTGTACTACAATAAACCATGTGACCCAATGACATTAGTGTAGTGAAACAGTACTGTATTTAGTAATAGAAGTGAAACAATTACAAACACACACAGGCTTTAAGAAAATTACATAAATATATTGTGACCTCACCGGAATTGAACCGGGTCAGCGCCTTATGCACTGGGCTACGACGGCTGAGGGTGATTGTTTTACTTCTATTACTAACTTCACTACTGTCATTGGGCCTCATGGCATGTTGTAGTATTATAAAGACTATATTATGCACATATATATATTTTTTATTGTTATTAAACAAATAAATGCTGTCTCGTCTACAGAGCTCGCGAGTTATATCCCGCCTGCAAAATCATTCACAAGCTTCCGCGATTCGAAAATGGGTTTAATATAAATATTTGTCATTGATACAATCATGATTTGGAATACTCGCAGTAGGTTGGATTAAGCTGCTGGTTTTTGCTGAGCATTTAGTACTCCGCAAAAAGATGTTCATCCTACTTTACCGACATACAAAACTTCATAAGTACTATATTGATAAATTTTGTTTTTAATGTACAATCACTCAATATTCACCTACTGAGAAAACATAATAGAAAGATTTGGCACTGAATATCCTGTATTCATGTAAATTTCTCCATATCATCGTGTAAACCTTGTTATTCCAAAATAACATTTTATTCAGGAGTTGTGAAGTCTAATTTTCGTTATAGATTCAAAATTGAAAAAAAAAGAACTACAATATAAGAAACATCAGCAAATTTTTTCCTATAAGTAGACATGATATAGGTGCAAAATTCATCACCAAATTTTTCATTGAATTCGACGAAATTCTAATTTCCTATATACTGAGTTCAATCATCCAAATACATTTGTACGTAATGCAGAGTGAAGAGTCATTGGAGTAGGTGATAATATGTAACTGTTAAATTTAAAATAATAAAACGTATGTCTCCTCTAGTATTTAATATCATTATTCACCCACTGCGGCCCGTGAAGAATTAAAAAATGGATAAATAGGCCCTTCTTTCAAATAGGTCGTGTATCACCGCAGTTGAACCTTGATTGTCCGAATTTTAGTTATTATTAGTTCTGTATCGTCATTGAAAACAGAAAAATGTGTAACTCCGTTTTAATCGAAAATTTAGTTTGAATGTTAAATAGTTAGTGGTCATCTTGCAAATCCCGTCTTGTAAATGATGTAATTCCAAAAAAATTGTAACATTGTTAAATCATGGATGTTTTAACTCCATAACCATATATTTGTATATGAAACCATACTGTTTTTGTCTCCTGTAAGGCTGCGCGCAGACGGCAGAGCGAAGTTTCGGATTCATCCGCCAAACATCGTTTGCGGGTCGAATGCGTTTCATTTCCGGGCCGATTGCGTTTCATTTGCGTCGATATCTCGACGATGCTGTCCAAACATCTGGACAGAGAAAACACAGTTTTCAAGGGGATTCATAAACGCCTTTTTTTTGAAACTGCACCCTGCTGCGAGAGTATTTATCTTTCATTACAGTGGCGTACAAGGGTAAATAAATAAATATAAAAATATCAGTACCTACCTACATAAATATTTTATTGTACCTACCAGTGGCGAAGCGTGGAGGTAGGCTGTTAAGATCCGCCATAAATATTGCACACTAAACTTTGTCAGTCATACATACTTGTTTTCATTGAAATAAGACTACATTTTACAGATGGTGTTGGTTAGTTTTTTAAATTCAATTAAACCCTGCGAAAACCAAGCCATAATATATAATAGTAAAAAAATACTAAATCTAACATAAATTTGGATATTTTATAGATAGGATAATATAATTTATCTATTATAGTTTGGTTTAGGCATAGCTTGATGAATTAAAAAAATGAACTAACAATATGTGAAATACGTATTCTTAATCTAACGAAAAAAAATAAGTAAGAATGAAAAAATGTGCACAATTTTGTCATATGCCTAAAATATACCAATACTATTATGGTTTGGTAAGACAGGGTTTAATTGATTTTTAAAACCCAACCAATACCATCTGTAAATTGTAGTCGTATTTCAATAAAAACATATACATTTGACTGAAAAAGGTTAATGTGCACTATTTATGGCGGACCTTAACAGTTTACCTGCACCCTTCGCCACTGGTACCTACATTTATTTTCCCACTATTGCTTCTTTTGGAACTGGACTATTTTATATCGAAAGCGTTTTGAAAATTACCTATTATTGAGCCTTGTATGTATCATCATAAACTTTGTCTGATTAATACTATCAACCGAGGGTACTTGATGGAGTTTGAATTTAAATTCTAATTAATTTAAGTTTTGTACTATTCCACTTGAGTATTTTTTTTTTTGCGATCAGGCTTTTGCCTTTCAGCATTTTGCGCCCTCGCCAATGGCAAATACACATTGACATCAAATTCTAGCTACAATAAAAAAAGATTATAACTTAATACACGAAGAAAGGGTAAAAACCTTATTACTTGGATGCCTACTAAGTAAATGATGAAGTATAAAAACATAATATTTTGAATAATTTGAATATTTGCAGTGTTTCTAACAAAACCCGTTGTAAATATGATTAATACATTCGGTAGGTAAGCGTATTATAATGTCATTTCTCGTAAACAATAGTTTTCTCGTTGTGCAATATGTTGGGAGTTTAATAATATTAACTAATGAGAGATGTCACCAACTATAACTACTCACTAAATAAAAAAAACGAATAAACAATGTTAAGGTATAGTTCGTAGTAAAATGCAAATTTAAATAATTTTAATACCTATATACCTATACCGAAAATATTTATATAAGTACCTATAGATACGTATTGAAGTACCCACCTACCTATTTATATTATTATGAAATACATATTAAAATATAATATATAATCTATGAAAATATCATCAAATTAAAAAACGCTTTCGATATAATATAACAGAATTCTATTCCAAATCAAGCAATAGTGGAAAAAATAAATTTAGGTAAAATGGTAAAAAAGAAATACTTAATAATTATGTAGGTAATGTTTACATATTATATTTTTATATTTTATTTATTTTAGTTCGCCATGGGCGACAAAAAAAAGATTTTTTTTAATTCTTCGAATAGT
Organism: Rhyacophila brunnea; assembly: GCF_057557595.1. Classification (NCBI taxonomy): domain Eukaryota; kingdom Metazoa; phylum Arthropoda; class Insecta; order Trichoptera; family Rhyacophilidae; genus Rhyacophila; species Rhyacophila brunnea. The sequence continues at coordinate 5,784,188 of NW_028232816.1, read as the reverse complement.
GCAATAAATAAATTCTTACATAATAACACTAGCGGTGAAAACAAAAAGTACTACTATCCAGTTAATAGCTATAAGTTTGCCGAACACAATAAGGCACATATTGTATGACATAATTTATTACTTAAGTCCGAAAAATTTAGAAAAATCTTCCTTCTTTCATCAAGAATTTCACAGTGGCGTTAATGCAATGGGGAAAACAGATATAATTTAATTAAAATGTTTTATAGATTTTTTGTATATAATTTGTTAGAACTATGTAATATATTATTATACCTATTGTATCTTTTATTAAATAATCATTTAAAACATATTATTGATAAACATTTGAAATATCTCCCCTTAAAATCTGTTCATATTTCCAATAGAATAATACTATTGCTTAGAATTCAACAGCTACATATTAAAAAGATAGCTATTGTAATGAGACTATATCAGGTAATTTCGTGTTAGTGTACCTACTAATATTTCAATCTATTTTTTATGAAAGGTGTTTTGAATTGATAACTACCAACTTTTTTTGAATATTTAATTTAATATGGTACTGTAGCGGCTAAATAGATAAATTATCTAAATTTTATTGTCAATTAATCGCAACTAATATATTATAACAAAACAACAATAATTAATATAAATATACTTGTACCTATACAAGTACACATGCACATACCTATCAATAGTGAATACCTTCATTATTCTCACTTCAATATATTATTATTAGTACCCGTTTCCATTGTAGTGTATCTATAAAAGATAACAGTGTCAACTAATAAAAAAATTAATTAAATAAGTACATACTACAAAATAAATAATAATAGTTTAGTTTACCGTATAGATATGGCGAGCCTTTCTTCTCGTGAAATACTTCTTCTCATAGCTGTGCTGTGTCACAACTTTTTATTTTATTTTGTAAAACTGCTTACCTACCAAATGTATTAATAGTATTTATAACAGGTTTTTAGAAACACTGCAAATATACAAATTATTCAAAATATTATGTTTTTATACCTACTTAATCCTTTACTTAGTAGGTATCTAGGTAATAAGGTTTTTACCCTTTCTTCGTGTATTAACTTATAATCTTTTTTTATTGTATTAATAAATAATAATAGTACAAAACTTAAATCAATTAGAATTTAAATTCAAACTCCATCTAGTACCCTCGGTCGATAGTATTGATGATGATGGTACATAATAGGCTCAACAATAGGTAATTTTCAAAACGCTTTCGATATAAAACAGTCCAGCTCCAAAAGAAACAATAGTGGGAAAATAAATGTAGGTATAATGCAATATTATGTACTGATTTTACATTGATTTATTTACCCTTGTACGCCACTGTAATGAAAGATAAATACTCTCGCAGCAGGGTGCAGTTTCCAAAAAAAGGCGTTTATGAATCCCCTTGAAAACTGTGTTTTCTCTGTCCAGATGTTTGGACAGCATCGTCGAGATATCGACGAAAATGAAACGCAATCAGCCCGGAAACGAAACGCATTCGACCCGCAAACGATGTTTGGCGGATGAATCCGAAACTTTGCTTTGCCGTGTGCTCGGGCTCTAAAGTAGCGTTTTTGGAGTTGCACAATTTTCTAGTTTCAACGACGATATGATTATAAGAATTAATAAACTAAAAATGAATTTTTCATAAATTACTATAAAAAAATGTTTATTCTTAAAGTGCCAAAAGTTGGTAAGTCTCTAAATCAGGGGTGTCCAATCCAAATCATTTGGTGGGCCAAAAAAATACTACTGAGCCCAAGTGGGCCACACATAAAAAATTAAAACAAATAACTTCAAAGTATTTTATTACCTTATAATTAACAAGCAACCTTTGTATAATTTTATATGTAGATGTCAGTTGAGGCCAAGTAGGAAAAGGAAATCAAACAAACAAAATAAATACACTTATTTCAAATTAAAAATATTTTTATTCTTTTATAAACAGCAATGTATTTTTTAAATTACATAATAGCATAATAAATATAAAAACTATGAATTGACCGACTAGGCACCCTTGTCGTAATAATTGGGATATCCAGTGTGATAACAAAAGTTGTAAACATGTCAAATATGCTTAATGATCGCTATACCTTGCAGGTTGCCCGAATAATATGTTTTGTTTATTTAATGGAGGAAGATCCCATTAGACCGAAAAAATGACTAAAAACTATTAAGATAATTACCACTCTGAAGGGGTGGGTCCATATGCTTTGCTTAGGAGCAAAAATGGTAATTTTATTTTAAAATTAGTAAGTACTTAATATTCCAACATGCTTAATTTATTATTTAACAAATTATCTGGGTGAGGAAATAAAAATGATATTATTTTTATCACCTACAAAAATGGGAAAAATAAAATTCTCATCATAAATGTCAAGTTGAATTGACTTTGATAATTATTAACGACATTAGCCCGGAGTGTACGGCTACAAACAATTCAGCATGTAACATGGATTATTTCGGTATTGTATTATAATATATCCTATATGACCACACGAAAATCAAGAAAATGTATTCAAAAAAATTATAATATTATGTAGTAGGTACTTATTTATAGTGGTTAATTATAGCATAAAATGGTCATAGTACTTATATATTACATAAATTTTTGGCAAACGTCAAAAAACTGTTTACGGACATTGATGTTACATATTAATATGTTTTTGGTATTGGAATAGGTTACTTTTGTAACTAACACTGATTTTGAAGTAGATTTTTCTACTAGATTGAATGCTATTAGGTTCTTCTATAGAAAAAAACACTTAAAATTTTATCCTTTGAATTCTGGCATTCATAACTCATTTTCGGAAAGTAGTGGAATAAGTACAGGAATTCATAGGACTCAGAGAAGCAGAATCAGCATGGAGAGGCCTGCATCCCGGTATATTGATCTAGTGACTAGATTCTAGTCTAATGATGATAACGATAAAATGAATATATTATATAACAAATTTTAATAAATACAGCAATGCATATATTATGAAAGAGGAATGGAATTAGTTTTCAGAGGCCTTTATTGGAGCAGTGGATTGATTCTGGCTGATAATGATTACGACAATATAAATAGATTTATTATAATATCACCAATTTTGATAATTATAGAAATCCATTTGACTGAGAGGAATTGGATCAGATTGGGGAGGTGTTTATTCAGCAGTGGCTTGTTCCAGGTTGATGATGATAATGGCTATATAAATGGCAGGTGGGCTATATAATATTTTTATTAACCAATTTTCATCACAACCAAGAGGAGTAGAACCAGGTTGGGGAAGCCTTCATAGTATTATCCATATCGTCATTTTGGTTAAGGTGTTTGAGACCAAAAACCAAACCAAAATCTAATACTACTCGTTGTTTTAGGTTTTTGGTTATTTTTCAGTAGGTTGTATTATTTTGGTTTGGTTTTTTGCAGCGCTCGAAATGGAAAAGTTTACGAACCGGAGCGCTCGACAATTTTCTGAAGATATTTAGAAAGTTATCAAACACTGTGAATTTTATAAAAATAAGTGTGCTAGATTTTCTATTATATGGCTTATCTAGCTCAGATGGTCAAATATTTTTTTCGACGAGAACGATAATTTTACCGATTTTACGAACAGGAACGGAGCTCCGGTGCGCTCCGGTCATTTCGAGCCCTGGTTTTTTGTCTCAAAACTCCTTAACCAAAAAGACGATATGGAGTACTATAATTTTACCTTCATTTTTTTTATAAATTAATGTTGATAACATAAACGCTAATACTTATAACTATATAAACTAATCAACAGTAAAAAAAAAAGAATAATATTATGATAAAATAAAACATTACAATTAGATAAGAATAGATAACACAAGTAAATAGCTAGTAATACTATTTTGAGTGACGACATCTAGAAAGATAATTTTTTGTATGGTGGAGTCTAAAGGCAGGACTAAAAATAAATATAGACTAAGGGTAGCTGCCGCCCGAGTGCCAGCACGAAATCGCTTTTATTTGTTGACCTATGATATCTGCCATGTATAATGACTGTATAAAAGTGTAAAATAAACGATTTCGGGTTCCTACGTATGGTAGGGATTTATGCCTAAACAATCACTGACTTTATAGGAAACAAATATATATCGTTATTATACCCTATCTTCTTCGCATAATGAGAATCAACATATAATAAACTTATTCTTCAACTCTACATACTCGATACAGAGGGGGCCTCCTCCACAAGTACCATCCATTGGTTTCTATCTCTCGCCAGTCTTCTCCAGTTGTCAGACCTACCTTGACCCATCCTTCCTCAGTCCATTTCATTCTTGGCCTCCCCTAAGTCACTCCTGCTGGGGTTCCCATTTGGTCAGGATTTTCATTCTTTGGTACTCTGTCATTAAAAATTCTTTCAATGTGACCTGCCCATTACAGTCTTTGTACCTTACAGTATTTATTTGGCATTCCATTAGGATTCCAGTTCATGATTCAGGTTTTCTGTAAGCCCCATTTTCTAATATTGGTTCAAAGATTCTTCCCAATACTTTTCTTTCAAATAGGTACTGTTAACTTATTTTCTTTGTCTCAGTTAGGCACCATGTTTCATACCAACATGTTAGTAATGATCTTATATAGTTTTATATATAAAGATGTTGCTTTTTTATCCCAGTATCTTCGACCCCAGCAGTCACTTGTATCTATTTTCCGCAATGAGGTGGATTTTCAGCTCTTCTGCTATCTTATTCTGTGTAATCAAATTGGATCCCAAGTAAATAAAATTGTACACCCCCTCATATACAAAATTTGACCCATAGATATTTTCTACTAGATTTATATCTCTCGTTTGGTTTTTGTGATATTTATATTTGCAATCCGTATGTTTCTGCTTCCTTTGTAAAGGTGGTATCGTGGTCGATTATTCTCCGTTTGGATAGACTTGTGAATAATTCATCTACAAAACCAGACATAAAATTCTGCGATATTTTATAATCCATATAATAACCCCATGGCGATAATTTAGTGGACTGTATGTGAAGAAAATCCAAGGTTTGTGGAAAAGAGTGGATAGAGGGATAGATTCCAGTCACAAATCTTCTGAATAGACTTTTGGACTACTGGAGCACTCCCGAAATACGGGTAACTCACTCGCACCTATTTGTTTTGCCAGTTCTAATGCGGTGGGTCACCCTGTATTTCTGGTGTTGGATTTAGTAATTTGTGTTTAATTGTTGAAATGTTAGCCTGGCGGCGGTCGAATTGGCACTGAATTTCAAACGTGCCTGAGAGACAAAAGGATTGAAAGGTGGAGAGGGAATACAAGTACATTGGCTCAAACACCCCATGTATTAATTTTATCAGATATGGCATTCAACAGCATGTCATACGCCTAGGGACTTACCCTGTCCAACTCCTGACATGATCACAATATTATCTTTTAGCTCATTTTGTACATTTAAAGGTATTGCTTTTGATTCCGACAAGCTTTTATGCGCCTTACTAGCGTTAAAGGGTTTCCTAGCATTTCCCATTTTGTATCATATTTACTACTATCTAAGGGGTATAAGTTGTAAATATTTTTTTCCCCCATAATTTGCCTCATAAGGTGTGATCTATGCTTGATATTTTTGGTAAAAAGCTCATTTATCAGTTCAAATCTTTCCACTGACTCTTCAATATTAGAATTGATCATAAGTCCTGTTACATAGAGTCCGTGTATGCTCACAATTTCAGTATAGTACATAGCATTATATTCATGGAACATAGTTTGTTCTATTCGTGGAACCTGTACCTTTCTTTTCAACTTATGTTTTTACTCCCATAGTATGGAGGATATGTTTGGCATAAAGCTGTTGAATTTGGATGCAAAAATAGTATTTGCCTTTGATTATAAAAGGTGCATTTTTTTTTTTGCCGAAACACATGAAAAAAAACCAGTCGTCTTTGCATTTGAAAGATAGCCTTGAGATACAATCTATCGTGTTTTTTACACCTTATACTTAAAAAGGTTATTGGTGATTGAGCCAATAACATTCTTCCTCTTTTATTTGGCCTTGGAACCATCAGCAGTGTCGTAAATTGCTCTACATATAATATCTAGTAGATATTACTATACAGATCTACTTCTTCTTCTTCTTTTGCCATATCCGCCCCTTAACTGGAGCATATGGACACCACGCGGCGCCTTCAAGAATCCCTGTCACTCGCCAGTCTTCTTGCTTCGTTCCAGGTCAAACCAGCATCCCGTAGCTCCGCCGTATACACTCTGTAGATTGTATTTAGCGGCCTTCCAGGACGCCGGAATCCGGTCGGCTTGAAGAACAGGCAAGCCAGGTTGAAGTTCTCTTCTGGCATCCGCAGCACGTGGCCGAGCCAGGTCCAACGTCGCCTCTTCACTTTTAGCGTGATGAGAGGCTGCTTGGTGCGTTCTCTTATCTCCTCGTTGCTCCTAAAGTCATACCACCGCACACCCAGTATTCGCCGCAAACATCTGTTTTCGAAACTCAGTATACGGTTACTCTGAGCCTTCGTAAGGTGCAATGATTCGCTACCGTAAAGCAGCATCGTCAGAATGCAAGCATCGAATAGGCGGCATTTGGTTTTGACCGAGTACAAGAGTATAGACAGATCTACTGGCAGAGTTAAACATTTAATTTTTTATTGATTTATGTTTTAAACCAGGGATAGTCAACCTGGTCCCTACCGCCCACTAGTGGGCGTTTCAGCTTACATGGTGGGCGGTGGGAAATTATCAGACTTAATGCTTCTAGGAGTATGTACGCAAAGTACAAATAAAAAGATAGATTTAACTCAGTAAGTTGTTTTATAAAGATGTATTCTGCAAACTTAGCGAAAGTCTGACATAAAATATTTTGTAAGTAAATGCTTTAATTTGCTGTAAATTTTATAAAGTAAAGTTACTTCCCTACTTTATAAATCACCATTACTGTGGAACCGGTGGGCGGTTAGAAAATTGTACTACTAACGGAGATACAAAAGTGGGCGGTAGGTATAAAAAGGTTGACTACCCCTGTTTCAAACTGTTCTACGACTCATTTTTCCGACTTGGGTTTCACTTTTCGGCATTTTCAGGCAATGGACAGTAGTATTAATTTCAACATTATTTAATAGTCGTATTTTGCATTTCAAAAAAAAACTTTATTTAAAAACAAATTTGACTAATAATTTTGGAAAATTGTCAACATTTTTTGATCTCTATATGATGTTAAAATATTTTTAAAATGGCTGACTGTATTATTATCTCTAGGCCCGTTCTTTACCGTTATTAATTTCCGAGCCGGTGTGATAAGATGGGCAATCATAATGACGCAAATATCTTCCCTACAAAGTTTAGTGATTCTTCAGGATTATAACATACCAAATTCATTTTAAATCTTAGCAACCTGCCTTTTGATTTTTGGGAAAGAACTCTCACACCAGAAGTCAAAAAACGATGTCACCACATTTTATAATTAAATGTCATCTTATATCACTACGAATTATATTACAATTAGAAAACTATTTTATAGTATCCACTATTTCTATTGATAGGTGACGACAACTGACGTTAGTACATTAAAATTAATATAATAAACTTAAACACAGGGAGGTAGGTGTTCGATGCAATATCCTGATTATCAATATTTAACAAAAAATAATATATTATACTGATATGGTGATGGATCAAAGAAACCCTTTAATAATATCATCGTATCATTACAATTAATATAATATGTTATAACTGTTTTAGTTTATAAGGGATCTGATCTGGCAGGTAAGGCTTTACCAAAGAGGTGTTTTTCAACAATTTCTTTTAAAATACATACATTACCATGTTCATTCCAAAGAAGATAACAATATCAAACCGATCGATGCAAATGCAACAACGTTCCATGTAGTCAGTCTTGGGGGACATCAATTTGAATAATATTATCTGAGAATAGCGTTCTGTTGGTATAGAAAAGAATTTCTTCTAGAGTACTCTGATTTATCATATAGTCATCCACAATATCAGAATATGTTTCTTTAATTTGTTCCATTTTCTGAAAAATGTCTGCATATCCGTTATTGTCAGTGCTAATGAGGCACAGTAATGTTGTCTGAAAAATAATTACAATTAATGAATATATTAAATTGTCATTTACGTGGAAGAACTCCATTATAATACTAAGTCATCTCAGATAATATTTTATCTTAGTATCGCTCTAAAGATGGGATCATAGCCTGAAACAGCTGTCAACATAAATATCTCTATTATTGTAGAATTAACAAAAATCCTTGTTTTAAAACCAGCATCAGAGGGTTTGTCATAATTAATTTAATTAATTAAACATTTCCCTAGGCTTATTGTGTAAAACTGGGTAAGTAAATAAGCGATAGGTACCGAAAGAAATATAAGTCATGTTCATCTTCTCTTTGTAATGGGGATGGAACAAGGCAATTAATGATAGCTTAATTTAAAACACAAAAACCGATAGTCAACAATAACGCAATTTGATAAGCATTTCATGAGTTCTAAAAACTACTGGTTAAATTCGTTGTGATCAAGTAGGATGCCCGTAGCTTAATTGGTTAAAGCACATTGGTGCGAATTTAATTGTTATACAGCTGGTGTAAGTCCCGTCAGCTGTCATATTTTTTGCAAATAAGACTTTTTCTAGTAGGTATGTGAGGTTACATTCTCGAATCTTGTGAATTATTTGTTGAATAAAAGAGATGGTTTATTAAATTATGGATATATTTTGGAAATAATTACATATACCTATTTCATTGATAGAAATGTGTCGCTGAGTTTCAAAACCCGCTATAACACTTTTTTGAAATAATTAAGATATATATATCGTTGGATTCGATAATAAAATCTCTACATGAAAATTTTAGCGCCTCTTTTAAAAGTCACTACGATTAGCTGTCGTTTATGAAACAAAATCAATGTGTCTTTCAAATTCCGCTATAACACTACTGAAACATTCAAAAACCTTTTTAGTTCAAAAAGTTTTTGTTGATTTTCTCAACATAATGAAAAAGTGTTATAGCGGGTTTTGAAACTCAGCGACACAAATGACTGTTCAATTAATTTTAAATTGTGTTGCTTTTTACAGCAGATGCGAGCGATGTGATGATAGTGTGAAATTTGCTACAAACGATTTCACAATGTAAAATGACTTGCCAGTAATTTATCTGTAGAGTTAAAAGTGCTAGGAATTGCATTTTAATGCCAGGTTGATCGAAATAATCATTAAGTACATTATATTAAATGATATTTTCTGATATATTATTATGCTTCTTTATAATTATGTTATAATTATTCCAAATTCAAAACGCTTTATTCTGATATGCATGCATTAATTTATATAGGATTAAAAAAACCAAAGAAGGTCGCAAATACTGTCACTTGCATATTATAAACTAAGTTTATATGACAATTTTATTATTTATTCTCTAATGTCAGAAAGTGTCGTATTTAAAATATATTTTTGTTTATTGATTGCTATGAATGTTTAATGCCCACGGCGGTCGCGCGACTTAAGCTTACACATATTGTTTTTCAATTTGTGTGTGAATTAGGATATGGACCTAATAGGATGAGCAAGTGGCTGACATCCATTCTCGTAAAAAAAAAACAAAATCTGTTAATACAAATCTCTACACTGTGGAGGCCCATACGATCCTATTAGAATCGGACATGGTCGAAAATAAAAAATGAATGAATGTTAAAACCTTTCGGAACAACATGGGTACTGTGGGAATTTAAAAACTGGATTTTCTCTGGCTCATATTCAGTTTTTTAGCCGGTATAGACTTAAAAATTGCTATCTAATACAAATGCGTATGAAGTTGGCCAGCTAAATGTTATTAAGGCATTTACGAATAAATTTTTAATTACATCTTATTCAATTTTATGTAATATTAAAACCAAAAGTTGAAATTTCACTACACCAATTTTAATTTTCATTAGAAAATAGCAAATTTCACACCACACCATATTTGCTCCCATAGAGAGTAGTTCTGGACAGCTAGCACTATTATATAATATAATATTTTATTGTGGGAAGTATGTATGTATGTTAGTAGGTACCTAACCGTTGGAAAATAGTTAAAAATTGAACTTACTGTATTCTTTTTCACAGGCTGAAAGTCGAAATAATCTTCAATGGAATGTAATAATGGTGATAAGCGTTCATTAACGATCTTGTCGGAGGCTGCAGAATCTGTAAAAAAGTGATTGTATCATCATTAAAATACCGTTGAACCAAATCGTGAACCAAAACCTTTCACATATTTAATGTATTCTGGTTCCTTCATTGTTCCTATATATTCTGCCTATCTACGACATATTTATATTAATTACCGTAAAACCCCCTAACTTCGCCAAGTGTCCCTAACTTCACCTAAATCAATTAAACACTAAAAACTCATGTTTTTACTATTGCACCACTTTAAGTCACTGAGGCGATTTTAAAGATAATATTCGTCCTGTCACCACACAATTTTCAAACCGCCATTATTTTCGCCGTGTTTGTGTTAGTACCGTTTTTTCGAGTCCGGTTTGAAGAGATTTTTTCGGAATACCTCTGAACGCTGATTTCTACGAATCTTGTAGAGGTAGGTTCTTCATATTTTTAATATAATATAGTGATATAGTCTGCTTGCCAAATGTAACGTGCGATTTCCGATATTTATAATAAAACATCAATTATTTGAGTATGCAACGTCAGGCTATGTTTTTTGAACTACTTGTTCCTACACTTCCCCTGGCTTTAGGGTTGTCACAAAAAAACGATTTTCTTGAAATAAATGTGTTTTTTTTATTTTTATTGTTTTTAGACTAAAAACTATTCATCACTTTGAATCACCAGTTAACAATTTTTCTCATATTTCCTTTATTAAAAATTTACTATGTAAATCAACACATAAAAATGATACTATAATGCTTTGGGTTTTGGCAGCCCTAGCGTAAATTGGTAGGTTGTATGAAACAGTCATTGAAGTGATTCCTATCTTCGCCAACGTAGATATTTCTTTAAAATATGTCAAATTGTCTCTAGCATAAGACCTGAATTTGCTTAAGGCTATTTTTTAATAGATTTCGTGAGTATCCATAGACAATATTTTTTTATTGTACCTACTAAAACACATTAGGCGAAGTTAGGGAATCGTGCCGTAACTTCGTCTATATAAAAAATAGTGATTTATTGTATTATTTAGTATGAAAAGGGTATTACTTCAATATAAATAAAATTAAACACTATCATTGTGCATTACATAAGATCTATAAGACTTCATATTGGTGGATATTTTGGTGGCAAAACGACTTTCTGTTAAAAAACCGGGCGAAGTTAGGGGGTTTTACGGTACATGCTATTAGTTTTTACATATTGACACCGCCAGAAGTATCACCGTTTAGCAAACACCTCTTCTGAAGCATAGTACGACTGGGTTAACAAGCCCGCCCATCTATGATAATCGATCAAAATATTCTTAAAAAATAACATGTCATACATTTCAGAGCAATTGTTATCCTCTGTAGCAAACACGATTAGATCCGGGAGTGTTCTGAATCTGGCCCGCTAGACACAGACGGAACAGCATGTAGGTAATGCAATAAAAACTATGGCAAAAATTTGTAAAGTTGCGATACAAATCCGATATGGTTAGGAAGACTGACCGCCACCCGTGGCCGTTAACCTTTTGGCTGCCGTAAAAAAGGCCTTAGCAGTACCCAATAGGCCAAATATAATTTGCGAAAAAAAAATCATAAAACTACGCATGTCTAAAATCTCAGTTGTAACACTTGACAAAATTCAAAGTAAATCGATGGTAAAATCATGAACTAATATGGTAAAATGTTTTAGGAACATTTCCGATAGATGTCAGTATGTACCCTATTTTGAAATTATTTGTTTTGACCGAATTATTAGTACTACCGATGATACACCCCTGTTACAGGCGGGCTTCTCCCGGTGTAAAATAATCATTTAGTAGCTCAAGTCGAAACGTAACCCTGACCTCTAGAAACGGCTTCATAAAACATCTAATCTGATTCCTTGCTCAACCACGTAAGTATTTTTTATTTATAAGTAAGGGCCTTCGTCCGGTGTGTGAAAATGACATATTGGGCGGAGGTGTAATTAAGATAAATTTAATTCAATTTAAAAAGTATAAATGATGATGGATGAAAGCGATAATTTTAAGACTAAATATAAGGATTCAAAAATAATAAATTTTGCCGCACTTGCCGGCTACGTCGAAATATCTGCGGGCCTGCGCCGAGGTGGTCCTCGTGATTCGTCAAATTAAAAATCATGCGACAAAATTTGGCCAATCACGAGAGTCCTTTTTTGTGGAATGGCGTGGGTACGCGAAGTTTAAAAAAGAAAAAGAAGGAGTAAGCGTCCCCTTTCCGATAGGATAGGACCTGCGAAACTTATTGTTAAAACAAAGTATGTAAACGTTTAAAGAAAATGTAAAATATAAGAAGACCACGTTACGAGCACGAAAGACCGTGTTTTATTTATACTCCAACCGTTTGAATTTCTTTTTTTTTGTGAATCCGGGGTTCGATGGACACCTGAACTAGCCGCTGGAACCCCGGGGATCTCACCGAGATATCTCGTATTTTGTGTAGCGAACTTGGACTATCTGATGAGATATCTCGTAAAATTCGTCTCTGCGTACTGAGGAAAGAGATCGTGTCAGTTGGAGACGATACTGTTGACTGTTGATCATGGAGACTGAAAGGAGTGGGGATTTACCTATGACTAATTGTTTAAAATCGTTGTAGCGTTTGCGATTCTCATACAACATGGTTATTAAGCCAACCATGCTGTATGCGTCACCAATCTGGCCTACTGATATAACCAAATCTAATTCACAGATACTGTAAAAAATAGAGATGCCTGAGAATTGTCATTTCATAGAAGCGACATTTCCGAAACCTTAACAAAATACAGAGACCTTCTCGAATAGACTGACAGAAGAACCACACTATTTGGCAACAAAAGTACAAACGCAAGGAAACAAAACTCCGTCACAAGATGATGCCCCTCGACTCCCCATATCTTGATTATGCAAAACCAATCCCCATTCCATACTAACCCCACGGAACTTTCAGGGTCTGGCGGTACAGGTAAAAGAATGTTTGGAAGCCCTAAGAGTTAAATTAGGTAGCTTTAGAATTCACCCACATCAGAACGAGACTTGGGCTCAGAGCCCAAGTAAGAGCACTTGTATATAATAGGAAATGGGGTATACCCCCCTAGAGATTAGTCACTCGATAAACCCTTTAGATGTTATCAAATGATTCTAATAAAATTAGAATTTCATTCCGTTAAAATATGAAGTTTTTGTTAGTTAGGCCCATGAAGACAATATCTGGATTCCGGAAGGAGGTTTATCTTAACTGTTTTTCCTCGAAAGACTTGTTTGAAAAGCGAAGATAAATGCAAATGTAGGATTGGTTTGTCGAATAGACCAAATGTAAAATGTTCAGGAGACGAAAAACAAATTTCTTTATCCTATATTTTTATACATGAAATTTATATACATGTATTCATTACAAAGCAATTTAAAGAATATGATGGTTCTGGTCCATTTAGATTAGAAAAATCATTCTGCATTAATAGATCGATTTCGACAAAAACGGATCACAAACCAATCCTATAGCGTCGACTTAGCAAGATTACATGCGGGAAAAAGCGTTAATGTACTTAGAAGATCCAACCCTAGAAAAATAATTATCCAGGAAACCGATATCTGCCTCTCAGACCTCGCAAGGTTTCAGTTAGAAGTAAGGGTGGGAACAAACTAATTCTCATTATATGATGGCGTGATGAAGACGCAAGAAGACCGGCGAACGACAAGGATTCTCAGGCAGGTGCCGTGTGGTATCCATATGCTCCAACTGAGTGCAGATACATTCAAAGAAGATATTATGATGGTGTTTAAAAGTGTATTAAAAATACCAGTGGAATTGTGGAACGCTGTGGTTGAAAAGAATAAGTCACTGTTTCATCTGTTTCCACGTCAAAGCCGAACATTTATAATGTATATTATAGAATATACCTACTATAGACCAGTGTTACACAACCTATTTGACAGAACTATTACCCCATTTTCTGGGCCGCAGTGGGTTAATTATTAAAGTATTGAAAAACAATGAATCATTTATTATTATACTATACTTACTACACATACATTTTGTTATTTTAAATTTAATAGTTACTTGTATCAGTGGGTCTATTCTATACAGGAGGCGGTAATCGATGGTAGTTTATCATATTTATGTATTGAGGCGGTTAATTATTACACAGCTGTCACAGCCTCTCTATGTATCATTTCTACCATGGGTGGTCGGTGCAACATAGTAGAAGTGATACATACTCCGTACTAATATCTAGAAAAGTATTTCTCACCTTCTACAGCGCAGTCACTCGATAAATCAATTGCAATCTTTGATTTAATGGTAATTGTAATTCCCGCTTTAGACATCAGTTCTGCCATACTCATTTGAAAACTGGTAGACTCTCCATTCTTTAAGACGATGCCATCATCACATGTATTTTGAAACTCATCCATGCTATTGATAAAAAAATGACATGTCATAAATATACCAGTGCCGTCATATTGAATGTAAATAAAAATGTAAGACATTTGTCCGCCAGAATCTCCTCTTTATTGATTATTTATTTTAGGCTTCAGCATTCAAGAAATATTGGTGGGGATATCAAAAAAGGATCGATACTTTGATGCTTCGGCATCAATACGATACCGGTGTGAAAAAGAGTAAAATATAACAGAGCAAAGCAGTCAAACCACAATTTTGAAAAAAATGAGTTATTGTGTTTTCCATAATCTCACAAGTTTGTTTTACGTTTTGCACAAATCAGCCAAGCTGCTGTCATACAAAAATCTCATATAAATGCGTTTTAAAGATTTTGCAAATCGCAGAATATGACATTTTCGATTTGCATAAAGCAACCAAGCTGCTGTCATACAAAAATGTCATATAAATGTGTTCTAAAAATATGCCATATTCATTCTGCAAAAAGCAGCCAAATGATAATATTATGTACTTACCTAATTTTTAAAATTGTGACTGTAAGGTGTGTTTTTCTACATTCAATTAATAAACATTATTTTCTCAATTACATTATATGTTTTCATTTTATTATATATAATATAATATACAGATTTTTCATAAAAAAAATAGTGCCAGGCAGCTAAATATTGATGTATAATTTACAAGTTTTTCGAATTATTTTCAGAATTTTGAAATTTCCATAATAATTTGGTAACTTAGAAGGCTATTTTTAAAGAAAATATTCAAAAATATAGACTTTTCTTACAAAAATAAGAGATGGCTGCATTCTGCAGAATGAATATTCTAAAAAAAATCGTTTTACACAAAATACCTTGGACTGCTAAAACACCAAAATTTCATAGATTATATGCTTTTATCTCTTCAAAAGTTATACAAAATCATATATATATATAATATCTATCATTCAAAAAGTATAAACAGTATACAGAGGCTTTGTTGATTTAAAGAAACAACTTACATAAAAATGCTTCTATCTCTGTTTGAAGTTTGTGTGGCTCTGCTGCTTTGTGCATAACTACGCTCAATTCATATCTGTATTCAGCAACTTACGCATGGCGAAAATGATTAGCACAGTTTCAGTTGTTTTATAATGGCTTTAGTTTAATGTCAAGTTTAAGGTTCGTTTTAAATAAACAAAATATATTGTTGCGGCGCAAATCATTGGATTGAATTTGCATTGGCAATATGGGCATATCAGTGTATAGCTTACTTTCCAATAAGTGAGTGATAATATTGGCAATCTAAGAAAAAATATGAGTCACAATGTTGAGCGATGTTTCAAAACAATCCAAGCAGCGCAGTGTACTTGTATGATGTTAGACCAGTCACCGCTGCTTCTTATACATTTTCATTATTAATATGTACCACTATTAGGTCAGCCATATTGAAAGATAAAGTATCTATCTCGTGTGTAATGAAAGTATTGATCTGCTTATTAAATATTACAGAAGAGAAATATTTTTTTGAAAAACAATTATCATGAGTTATGACTAGGCTCAGGATTCTTAGGTATTTAAATATTTTTTTTGAGCGGCCCACAACAGATAATCAAAAATATATATCTGTTAATCTGTTATCTGTTAAATAAGCACATATTTTCACATAAACACAAAATTTCAATTTCAATCACTACCCCACCCTGTCAACTAGGGATTGCAATACCGGTATTTCAAAACCAGTATTCATTTTTTTATCGATACCGAAAAACCGGTTTCAAAAATCCAAAATAGCGGTATTTTTGGTATTAAGAAAGGATACACTTTTTTCATTACTTACTGTATTGTATATTGAATTTAGTGTATAAGTTTTATGCTGCCAAAACGTAAATTTTATGCTGCAAAAACGTAAATATATTGACTGAAACCAACAATTAATGTTAATAATATTAAAACAAAATCCCCAAATATACTTTATACAATTGACGCAATGAATTAACATATTTCGAAAAAGAAAATATTCTTGGAAAATATTTCCAATTATCCTATAACTTTGATATCAATTATCCAACGTTGATAGAACGTTCAACAAACGTTGAATTTCACAGAGATTTTTATTTCTACCCGGACTTTAGTGTTTATAAAAATTAGCTGTTAATCTATACATATTTACAAAGGTCAACATAATCAATGTAGGTTGGTATAAAATAGTATTTCAAATAGATTTTCATAGTTATATTAAAATGTATTCACAGGTACTTCTTTTTCTATAATATGTTTTAACGAATACCGGTATAAATACCGGTATTCAATAGGAAATATCGAAATACTGGTATTGATATGGGCATTTTCGCCAAAGTTTGTACATTGCGTTTTTGGCATGTCCCATGACTTTGATTGATTTTTTCATAGTTATTATATTATAAAATGTTGGAAAGTTATGTACTTTTAACATGCAAATTTATTAATTTACTCTATTCAATCAGTTAAATACAACTATCTGACCTGTATATATTTTTAATTGATTATTTAGATCGAAAGGTAGTGCGTTTTTACCATGTCCCACCCATAAATTCAAATAAACAAAGTCTGATTTCGTCATTAATTTTGAGTGTGTAAAATTAAATTCGTAGTGTTTTCAACAGCTTACATTATATATTTTTGGAAAATATATAGTTTTTTCGTAAATTTGTACCAATATTGAAAAAAAATCACGTTTAAAGTGTGTCCCAGGATATTTGAAAAAGTGGAACTCCACATTCCGTTACCACGATTTTAGCATGAAGGCGAAAAATTTTCACTATAAATATGTTTTTTTTTAATGTAGCAACATTTTTGTATAACACTGATCGCCATGTACACTTTAAATTGTTGGTGTGTGTCGGTATCGCTATCGGAACAGGTTGCTTTCTGGGTTGGTCATTTAAGAAGTTCCACTACTGTTACCACGATTTATAAGGTAAGAAAACACATATTTCTATTTCACATACTACACATATGGAGCTTATCTTTCATACTACAGATATAATAAAACATATCGCAGGTTTAACAATAAAACTAAGCTAAATTTTGGCTTCAAACACTTCTGAAACAGAATCCGTTACTTCCACTCCGAAACTATATTGGTGGTAACGTATATGTGGAATGTAAAAGTAACGAAATGGCATGCATAAAGTTGGGTTTACAGTGTGTGTTTAGTTCTTCATAGATTATAAAAAAAATTATTTTGTCTGTTCGTATGAAAAACAAAAATATTTTCATTAAAAAATATAAAAAATAACCTGACTATAATATAATAATATAATAAAGATTAAAAAAGTATGTGATATGTCTGAATACGCAAAAATAGCGCACATAAAAGTATGGAGATAAAAAAAAACAACAGAAGGAAAAGAAAAAACACCAGACTGAAATAATTGCGAGACAGGCACTGGCTCTGTCATACTCTTTCTGTTATACGCCACCAAAATTTTAAAACTTCTCCATACATTTTAGGCATAGAAATTTATAAAAATGTATGAAAAAGTATTTTTTTGTCACGTTTAACAGAAATGTGTACTCGATTAGATTTAATACCTAGAACTGTAGGTATTCACGAAATGTCAGAAAAGTACGTCTTGATTACAATCAACCTGTATAGCTACATTTTATGTTGATGAATACAATTAAATTTCAAGACAACATAAAGTCGAACTTGGTTATTACGAGGAAGATGGGACCGACTGAATTTGCTTGTTATAAGCGTTACTCGTTATATCAGAGAATAGGTATTTTTAAATGAGCATGTCACATTACACAAAAAGCCGAAAATAAAAAATTTGGAAACCATCGTAAAAATCCCCGAAACGAGCATGGCATTCATAAACTACAAAAGAAGTTGTTTATTGTAATTAACGCTGGTAGGTACCTACGGACTTCACAAACCTTGGATTTTTCAACCATATGCGTGGATACTTTTTTATTATTGTCGGTGAAACACCAATAAGGTAGGTACTTAGACACTTTACTAGTGTCATAAACGTAATCCGACCCCGGCGGCATCCTGTCCAATCGGATTTTATTGCTTAGGGTCGAAATGTTTTAAAACGGTCGACACATTAACAGTATTTTAGCTCGGTATATCCGATAAGTTGCTCGTTATAACAGTGAAAGAATTAAATGTATGGCGAAAATCATAAACCAATTGTCAACAAATGTTTCGTTATTACATCCGAGATCTCGCTATGTCAGAGATCGTAATAACCGAGTTTGACTATAATTATTTTCGTAAAAGTTATATACTCCGTGCCGCGCTAGGAACTCGCGTCTGAATCCCTTGCTGATTTTTTTTTTCATATATTGTTAATTTGCTTAAAAATATTTTTTATCTGAGTTACAAATAATATAAATGCCAAATAAAGTTATGGTAATGTATAGTGTGTCAAAATTATTACCTACCTTATTTTACAAGTATTGTGAAATTTATTATAAAATATGTCTATTTTAGTGATTAAGTTTGATTTGTTTTGTTATTTTGACGCACGTTGAATATTTATCTGTCTATCAAAAAATTCAAATAAATTTCATAAAACAAAAATTTGTTTTTATGGTAACATGTAACTTAAGCTTTACAAATTACACTCCGTTACCATTTCGTTCCATTCCGAAAATGTCCCCAAAAAAGTTGAACGTTAACTATTTTTCATTTGATTATTAAATAACGAAACTTATTTATTTTTCCAATAAAATTTAGTAAAAGTGATTATTGTCTTTAAAAAAATAGCAGAACGAACATTGATTGGTTTTTTCAAATACTAAAGGAAAAATGCTCTGCCATTATAGACATAGGGTAACGGAGGGGAACGAAATGTGCCCAAGAATTAAAATTCAATAATATTTTTTGACTATTTGTAGTTTTATTTTGAAGTGTATGGTTTTTTTAATCTAATAGAGCTCTTTTAAGTGATAAAAAGTGTTTCATTCATGTTTTAAAAGCTAAGTTTCGTAGTCACGGAACGGAAACTTATTATGCCCAATTTCATAATAAAAATGATATAAATATTGTATTAATCAATATTTTGCTGAAAAATTGCTATCACCAATTCAGCAATAGAACAAGGAATCTGCTAGCTATATAAAAATGGTTAATTTGAGTGAAAAAATAATATTACCCAAATTTCAAACATGTACAAACTTTGGCGAAAATGCCCATATATCAATTCGGTATTGCAATCCCTACCGTCAACCCGTGATTACTAGGTGGGTAACTTGGCTTAGTGCAGTAAAATACTATTTTATATACTGCGAAAATTGGAAAATTCCAACTCTATTTCAATAGCAAAAGAAATGATGTGAAACCATTCCATGTATTTATTGGATATTTCACGCCATCTGACCCCACTTACTAAAATATGCTATAGATCTACCATCATAAATTGGCATTTCAGTGAGGGCGCTAGTATGACATTGAGAATTTTACCATAACTAACAAAAAAATGGTAATTTATAATTTTTTATTGGTAGTAGATTTCTGTACAAATATTATGCAATCCATAATTCGAGAAACATGTTGTAAAATTAAATGGCATTTATAACAAATTTATCCTCGATATACAATTTTAGTTTCAAATTCGACCGGCTGCCAACTTACGATGGTAGATCTTTAGAGCTGCCACTGTGTATGAATGTATAAAAGTGAGAAAATGTGAAGATGGATATTGACTATTGGTACATTAAATTTAATGTAAGACTGATGTAATTACTAATGTATGATCATTCAGTAATTCAGTCAATAAGTATTTAAAATTTTAAATAGTCCTAGTTGGAAAAAAGTATCGAATGATCCGATATTGACAAAAAGTATTGAGACTTACTGTCGCCCTAATCACTATATTAAATAACATAACCTTACCTACTAACTAACACTACATTCAGGTTAATATTTAAAATTATTTTATTCATTACAAGTTCCTGCCATTACCACGTAGATACGTGAGATTATTGTTATTATATGACTTGCCTGTGGGAAGACATGACAATACTATTATGTTTCTTGGCTACGGAGATGGCTCTGTGTATGATTCTTCTGGAAAGTGGATCCACTCCAGAACTGGGTTCGTCTAACAGGATCACGCCACCCTTTCTGCCGATCAGAGCGATGGCCAGACTCAACTTGCGCCGATTCCCTCCGCTGTATATTCCATTTTGAGTGTCTGCCAAATCTATTAAACCTGTAATCCAATAGTAAAAGGTAAATTATCGACAACAAGAACCTTCCACAGAGTGAAGGATATAATATCGACATGCCCTTTTTACGAGGAATGGTTGTTTGTATTTTGCCCAACTCATTTGGTCATTGGTTTGGATCTAACACACATTTAAAAACTGATATGGAATTCGAACTGCACCCGTAGCATCAAAAATCGCTTCTCTAACAACACCCTATCCCCAACATTTTTTTCTGCACACAATACCCGTTGTTCAATACTGAATAGTAACCGAATCGATTGGATAAAGCCTATTCACATAGACAAAGAATTTGAAAGTACAATCTTGGTAATCAGTGCTTAGCCAAAATTGTAGCAGTATTTCCAAAAAAAAGTTGACAACCGGATAAAGTATGTCATAATTTGTAGTGGGTATAGTACTTATATGTTTTATAAATTTGCACTCCAGCTATAGTCACGTCCCGTGGGGGTAGGCAGATTGAGCATCGCTTGGGGGTGGCAGTTACTTGAAGAGCGGCAAATTGAGGAAAATCATTTGGAATATATAGAAATAGCTACATAAACTAAGTAATAATGAAAATATCTTTCCATTAAAAAAAATCAGCTCACTGGTTTTATCTGGTTCACGATATCTAGTTTACTTCCGTTGCCCTTCGACGTCCTTGGTGACGAGAAACGATAGTGCAGATTTGCTATTAGTCTGATATTTTGTTAGTAATATATCCATACAATATATTTCTTAGATATTGGACTCACAGAAGGATGATAAAAATAATGTATAAAAAAAATGAGGCGGCATTTTGGCGCTGCCTAGGGGCGGCATTTTATCTAGGGACGTCACTGGATGAAAATAATGTAATATATTGTAAAAATATATTTTTTTACATATATCATCTATTTATTTATTTATTTATTAGGTACTTCTTATATTTATACAATTGAATATCATTTGATCTATTTTATGCGAGGTAATCAGGCAAGAGGCGTATCGGTGTAATTAAAAGTGCAAAGTTATAAAACGTATACTTTAACAACTATCAAATATTTCAATGTTGTAGAGAAAGTTGGCGACTTTGTCTGTTATAACTATATAAATGTAAAGGAAAAAATATCAAAAGGTTAATATTTATTGCTTTTTTTTGAGATTTATTACTGAGTTGTGTTGGCGATTTTAAAATGTTAACTCGAGCCAAGCCTCTGCTTACAGGGCCGACCTGTGAGTCAGGACGGCGATTCCTGAATGAAGCAGTGCAAAAAACGTCACCGAACCGCTTCAACTGAAGCTCGTAAAATTTTTAGTTTTACAGGAGATATTATGTGTACAGAGCTTTGAGTGAAACGGGTAAACGGCATATAAGTGCGAGTGAGAAAGCATTCAACATGCTTATACCTCATGTCCATGCGTTAGAGTAAGATAGAAAGTAAACATGTCAAGACGGCACTATTGTCAATGTCATCAAATTAAATAACGTTTTTATCCATTTTGGTAATGACTTCATATTTAATCAGTACTTACCGTTAACGTTGCATGATTAAATCATTCATTGTTGAAGTACGTAACCAATTAATCTTTAAACACGCTAGTTACGTCTCCAATATAACAATATTACAACAAGATTACAACACGGAATTTCCGTTGTATTTTGCAAACAAACATGTGTGTTTCTGTATTACAAAATCACAATAAATACATCCTTAAATGAGAATTGAAACACGAAATAATAATTTTAGCGGTAATATGTGGTAATAAGTGGTAAATGTAAAACAATAGATCAACAGCTTTCTCCAATATTACGTACGATACGAAATCTGACGTTTATTATGTCAAACGGAGAGTTGCGAGCGCCCCTACCGTCAAAGTGTGTTGATACCGCCTAAACCATGGCATCCTCAGAGGATCCAAGGCCAGGAGTCCTGAATCATCATTGGGCTGATTCATGCAAACATGAACAGATCGACTGCGAGGCAAATTTCTAGCCCGTAAGCAAATAGTTATTATTAATATCATTTTTTTAATATTATTACCTACATTTCATCCAATTTTGACCAATATTGGAAGCAAAGTTCCCAGCCATACAATGTACCTAGCACCTAGAATATCTGATTTGAGATTACTTTGAAAAAATATGTATTTGTACCTAGTTCAAATATTTCAAAATATGTAGCTAACAAGCAAAGAAATGCAGAAGGTAGTAATAATTCCAAGAAATTCACAGCCCCTTTCCAAAGAGATAGAATAATTGTGAATTGTTTGTTGGGTATTATTACTACCTACTCTGCCCTACCAGCCCCTATTAGGGTCATTCGGTTTTCGAACTCTCGAGGAGCGTGACGTCGGCCGTGGCGTCGCGCTCGCCGGCGTCCGCCGCCATTTTAAATTTATTTATTTTTTTAAAAATATTTTTTGTTAAATATTTTTGAATATTTCCTACGCTGTACTTTACTGTATTTATATTCCGAACAATAAACGCCCTGTTTTCGCCTGTATTTCCGCGTTGTCAATCAACATAAACATGTCCCCGAAAGAAGAAGCAGACGATACCACCGTGACTTGACATGACATTACATCATCAGGGGGGTCCAGAGCACTCATCCATCACCCCCCCCTCCCTTTCGGAGGTGACAGTGTACTACCAAAGCCTGGCCTAGTGACACCCAGCGGTCGACTTTTAATATGCTACAGTTGAAGTATGTTGTGTAAATGTTTGCGCAACTGGTCACTTGTGCTTCATAATGCTTCAGTCGGGAATCGCCCTCCAGGCAAATGATATTTTGGTGCCCTCTCACAGTGTATGAAATCCCAAGGGAATGTGTATCATAATACATATCTGGTCTAAGCCAGGAATCTGTCCGACTATTACAGAGAAACTTGGATAAAGACTAGAGGTGAGTTGGAAATACTGTCACCAGTTTGTGTACTACAGTCTCGGATGAAACTACCCATACTTGGTATGTGTGGCCCAATAAACTTTTCCTAAAAAACTTGTTCGAACGCATGCGGTGAGATAATCGGCATCGCGACGCGCTAGTTGGTAGACTTTCAATACTATAGACATTAAATGCGCGCGAGCGAGATAGCATAATACACATGAGTCGAGCCGTGATATACTCAACTGTCATTGACTTCATTGCCTCTCTTTCTCCCCAGTTGTAAAGTTGGCATAGTGAAGAACAGAAATGGTTATAAGTTCGTTTTGAGTATGAAACTTTATGTCGGTTGACGTCAGTCTCAAGTCCCGGAATAGGTACTAGTGCTCGAGTTCTTATAAGTATGTACGTGTTTATCTGATTTTGTCACGTAGGGTTTCTCGATTTTTGAGTGTTATAATTGGAACTTATAAACTGAATTCAAATTTTATGCGTGATTGTGTAAATGGATTATAATTATATAAACTATTTGTGTAAAAATGGCTTCTAAAAAGTCAAGTACGCCAAACGCTCTATATAATATCCCAAATAAGTATAAAGTATACTTAGTCTTCAAAATCGACCAGTTTTCCCACCTCTAATAGAGACCTCTTTTCAAAGAATACTACTGAACACAGTAACAATCCAATGCAAGTGATTGGCGAGAGAAAAGGAAGCCAATGATGGAATGGATTAGTCGAAAACCTGGACCTAATACACAACTTGTTGAACAGTGACCCAAAGAGCAAACCAACGTAACTGCGAACCTGATTGAACATGTGCAACTTATCAATGAGAAGCCGGAGAAAAAAATACAGAAATAATATAAAAGGATAAACTGAAACCGAAATGCCACAGCACGATTATAATCTCATTGAGGAGAAAATAAAATATTTGATTAAATAGATGAAGAGTGGCAAAGCAAATAAAACTTAATGAGAAACCAAGGTTGTTCAAAAAATCTCACAAGAAGACTGAAATTCTAAACTATGGAGAAAAATGAAAGAAATAGCACCCGTTTAGGGTCATCGAAGCCCAAGACACTGAATGATTTGAGACCCCCTATTGAAACTTCGAACGAATCAATGTCATTATTTTGTGTCAAGGAAAATCGCTCAAGTATAATTGAAAAATGGTGTAACATCATTCATTTCGGAGACCCTTTCAAAATGCTTAACTGATGACGTAGAATCTGGAATTTTATACATTGAATAACTTATGGAATGTACTTTCTAATAGCAGAGATAAAAATAAAATCAATAATGTATTAATTAAGCATGCAATCACTGTAATCGGGTCTGCATCGGAAAGAAAATACATGTTATATAATAAACAAAAGAATTTAATCGGTTACCCGAATAAGTACCCCCAGTAGATCGGTTTCGGTTTAATATGATTTGGAACACATCGCTCACCTGTCATTTCGAGCATATCATCTACTCGCTTTTTGATGTTCATCGATGGCACACCACGGAGTTTGCAAAATAGTGTTAACACTTCTCGGCCGGTCAGATACTCATCTACTGCATCGAATTGTGGACAATAAGATAGTGAACATGGATCCTAGAAAAGAAAAATAGTGTTAACTATATTATGCTAAGCTACATACCTATACACACAAAATCGGGTCAAGGACGCTTTGGCGCTGGGACAACTGGTTGCCACGCAATTTGAAATTAAATAGACGTTAGGTACTTATAGGTACTTTTAAAAAAAATATTTAATATTATTATTTATATTTAAATTATTATATTATGATTTAATAGTTGGTGAGAATTTAAATATGCACACGTAAATAATGATTTAAGCACATGTCTAAGTTCCAACGAAAAAAGAGTTTTTTATTTTATATAAAGCATAAGGCATGATAAAATCCGCAATAAAAAAAACATTATGTTAAGAGTACTAAAATGGATTTAAACTACTAAGTAGTAGATAGAAACTGATTAAAATTCCTCGTCTACGTTATGTATACATCCAATTGTCCTGGCGTCCAGTTGTCCCATTCCCACAAAATCGGCTTCAATACAACTTTAGTTGCTTAATACCGAAATTACCGGTATTTTGGGTTTTTGAAACCAGTATGTATTTTGGTTTCGATAAATTATTGAATACCAGTTTTGAAATACTGTCCATAGTGGTCTATGTGCGTGGGCGCGAAACCCGAGATATGCAGGTTCGATTCAGGTGTTTTACTTTTTTCAAAAAGATTTTTTCTATTGTTTATAATATATTTTCTCAGAAGTGTTTTCAAAAATTACGTATATTCAATGATTAGAAAGTTACATTCTTAAATCTTGTGAATTATTTGTTGAATAAAAAAGTAATTAATTAAATAAATAAATAAAAATTTAAATATTATTATGATTATTACCATGAAGGTGATTTTTCCGCTGGAGTGTTGCACTTCTCGCGCCAGCATTTTAAAGATGGTTGTCTTGCCAGCTCCATTGGAACCCAATATGCCAACACATTCGCCTGTTGGATACAAAATTATAATCATCATAATCAACATAACAATTAGTCCACATAATATTATGTCCTTATAGCCAGGTTTTTTCTATTAATGTAACGCGGTGGAACGGCGTTCCGGCACGTTTTTTCATGGTATTTTTAATGTTTCAAAAGCAATTAAACGAAACAATGTTCGCACTTACATTGTACAAGTTAATTTTTCTGAATCATCTCATATGAAAATATGAAAAGACAAAGGTATCTGAAAAACTATCGCGTTTGATATATGCATTGAATTCTATTACCATTTCTTCAAGTGAATGTGAACGCAAATTTTCGCAAATTAATCTAATAATTACCCTAAAAGAGCTTGAAGACCAAAACAGTTTCGGGACTTTTGTTCATCAAACTCGTCGGACCACCTTTGACACTTTTTGGTACTTCAAAATACGTTGATTGGTGGTTACTCAGTGGAAGACATTCGGCCATAAACTCTAACACTAAGAAAAGGAGTCAAGACGAATTGCCAGACGAAAATTGGACTGAACTTTGGAAATCACCATGGCCCCCACAAAGGGGTGACAGGGCTCTAGCCTGGGGGATTGACCAGATAAGTGAGATAAACGTACATCACAAATTTACTCTAATCGTAAAAAAAAATCATAAAACACTATTTGAAAAACGCTACTATATAGCGTCACACTGCCTTTAACCTTAGTGATAGGTAGGGGGCTCGTCAAAGATCATGGACTGGGGTCCTCTTCAGGATGTAGGGGCCATGGACATCACTACATAATTTTATTAAAATATATGATGTTTTTACAATTTTATTTTGTATAACTTTTGTTGTTTATTTGTATACCTATATGTTTGTTTGTTTAATTTTTTATGAGCTTCGATGAAAAGTTGCTTTAAATAATATTTGAATATAATTTTCTTTAGTAGGTAAGAAGTTTGGGAAGAAGTGAGTTCCGGCACCTTTGTCTTTTAAAAAAGAGCCCTGCTTATATGCAATGCTTTATCGACATCAGTGGGTATTATAGGTACTACACTACTGTATTATGGAATTAAACAATGGTTGTATCAGTCCTATTAGTCCTACTAACTAGCTGGTATTCTTCACAAGCTCCTAAAGATCAACCAAAGCGGGTGGACGACGGACTGGTGGTAGCGATTACAGTATCTCATTGCCAGAATAATTCGTCACACCATGAGAAAAAATTTTGTATGGTTATCACAGTGTAGCGTCAGGAATAGAAAGCTTTTCAAATTTGAATTTGATTAAAACATGTTTGAAGTCTTTAAAATAGGTATCAAGAAGGACTCAACAGGCTTAAAATGTGTGGAAGAAAGTGGAAATATGACGAACTTATTTTTTTGTAATTCTGATTTCCATAGCTCCAAATTTTTATGAATGCTTTCACTTTGTCTTTTAAAATCAGTGAATGCATTGATTTCTTCACTCAATTTTTTAAAAATTTCAACCAAATCGACAAGTTTAACAATAAAGTTCTCGTTCCTAAACAAATTTGACCCTTTCACATATTTTTTTCACGAGATAGCCAGCACATTTCACAATAGTACAAAAGTGAGGTATAATAAAATTAGTCTCCATATCTTCAGACAGGTTTACAAACAACCTAACTTTTATAGGACTGTTTTTATATGTAGTTTATAACTAGTGGTCGTTTTATGAACTATGCACTTGCAAACTGCAAATATGTACTACATTTGTGTTAAACTTTTTGCGCCTCCCAGTTTGGAAATCGCTGCTTTAGACACTAATTACGGACAGATTAGATGAATCTTAGATTTTCGGCTCACATTATTCTATCTGTTTTTTCGCACTTTTATTTTATATTTATATTTTATGAATTATATTGGCATTTTTGAAATGTATTTTTAATTTATTTGATTACAGTATGACAATGTCATGTACTTACGCGAATACACTTTAATATTCACATTTGTCACGGCTTGCACGGATTTTTTACTCCACCAATTCCTGTATTGTTTGGTCACTCCGTTGAATGTTATGTCAGCCTCTGTAAGAATGACAAATCATATTGAGTGAACATTAAAAATGTAGGTATGATTTTATGCTAAAATGAAATAAAAAATTAGGGATAGTTACCTATCCATTCTAGATATGTAGATAGTTGGGTTGTTGGCTGTTGGCTGTTGGGGAAATGTGGGCCAAATACAAAATGAATTTAGGTAGGTACCTACCTACACATTTAATTATTTTCTAAGGTAAAACAAAAAGTATGTCTTAGATATTTGTTTTCTTTGGTCATTTCCATTTAAATTTTTCCATGCTCGATCCTCTTAAGCTCCTAAGATAAAGCCACGAAGTGACGATCCAATTTGGTTGGTTCGATATAATAGAGTATCATATCGCAATATTTCTTTAGTCAATAGCTTTGTGAAGAAGTAGGATTGCTGGATTATAGAAATGTGAACATGGTACTTTTTCAGAGGATTTTTTTTGTTACTTCATTATAATAACTGGCATCTCTGTTTATAACCAGAAAATGTGTTTTTTTTTCAGTTATCATATCAGTCCCAAAATGCAGTATCACGACATAGACAATTATTATCATTTGATATCCATTGAATCTCTGTGTGATTAGTAGGCGTTCAAAATCTTCTTCAGATTCCTTACAGAGTCGAAAAAGGCGAATTGATGTGGACTTGATGTGATTTTTCAGTGAATATCTCCTAATTAAATTTGCTGTTATATTTTATTCAAATATACGAGTAGTATTTTTATGAATTTATAGTTCGGCAATAATTTTAATTATTTTTAGTTGATTTTCGGCCACTGGCCCATTTAATATACGCTGTGCCCCGAAGGGTACCACAAATGCCCGGTTGAGAAACAGTGCTCTAATTAATGCAATAGCACTCAACGTGTGCAATAATTTATTTTTTGACATTCTTATAAGTGACGTGCTATCTCATTGGAATTTTGCACTGAACTGCAGGGATTTTCCCAGGGATAGTGATAGTACACCATACGAGTATATTTTATCGAACGTTCGATTGACACAATAGTACATACACCATATTATGCAATATCAACGATTGGGCAATAGAAAACATGTAATAAAAGTTTATTAAAGCCTTCAACAAACGCTAACTTATGACAGTTTTTTTTATCTACGAATTCAAAATACAGTTACCTAAGTATTAAATTTGTCATTTTAATGTTTTGACAAATTAAAATACTTTTAAATAATTTGTAAAATTTATTAAAATACATGTTTCGCAAATCGATAAATTTTCTTAGTACTACTACATGCCTAAGCTTAACAAAATATTTGAGGAGTACTTACCATGTTTATCATCCTGTTGTTTTAAATATTCATAAGATTGTCCTGTGCAGAATAACATTAATTTATTGTAATACTCGCTTAACATAAGGATTGCCTGCAAACCAGTCATATATAAATATATTATTATGTATATTAAATCATGTGGTATTTTGATGTATGTAACATATTCCAATTGTGATATATAATAAATTATATTCATCTTCAAGGCGATATTCATTTTCAGGGACATTGTTTTCCCTGTGCCAATATTATTTTTCATTACTAATTAGCAGCAAAACAAACAAATGTAGCATTTGCTGTCATTCACATTGTTCACTGGCGTTAAGTGGGTAAGCTAGATTTTATGTATGATATCAATATTCCACTTTTATCTCATATTATTATTAAAACCCGAATTTTAAATTTCCACTGGGAATGCGAATATAATTTTGAGGAGTTGAGCGTGGGGGGGTTGTCAACCTCACCCCTTTAAGAACCCTGATGTTATGAAATCTCAACATAAGCTTCATAAAAGTGTTGATCATAAAAAGATGACTAACAAAAAGAGGACAAAATAATCAGAACTTGGAATATACGAACGCTTAACAGAGCCCCTTGACAACATTCTCATAAATAAGATAACTTGAAGTTTACTTTAAATGAAATATTTTAAATAGGGCAGTAGGTACAACATTTAAAACGCGAAACTATTGTTCAGTAGATTGATATAAATATTCAGAAAATTCAACCCTATAATGCAAGAACATCTTCCAGGTGTGTCTACTAAAGATATTTAGGAAAACATAATAACAAATAATACTTAATTGGCGTCATAGGAGATGCAGTACAAAACAATATTATTAAGAGGACAAAAGCATCCAAGTATTTTGATGTCTTGCAATTCTATATGGACCTATATAAATTGTTATAGAAGCAATTAGGTTTTTTTTTTTTAGCCACAAACGTTTATTTCCGGTAAAAAGGCAAGAAAATATTATACATGTAGTTGTGTTATAATATGTAGTTACCAAAAGATCCATTAAATTGTTATACTATAAAAATTATTTCAACTTTTTTAAGCAAATATTCGAATCGTGTTCGAAAAAAGCCACTATCTGTCCATTTGTCTCCACTTCGTGACTACAGAGGGCTGCGCAGAAGAGCGACACTTCTGCCATACACTTGTCTCACAAATAGTCATATCGTATGAATAGGGCTAGAGCTAGAGGTTATCCATAAACTGAACCACATATTTATGGTTTTGAGCTATGTGCCATAGATTCTGCTCCACTCCGCTCATTGTGATTGGACCCATATAATTCAAAAAGTGTTTGTAAGTTTGTGTGTTGTAATATTATGTATTATATGAAGAGCTTATCAATTAATTAATAATGTAAGTCTATAAAAAATACTCACAATGAAAACAATAGTTGTTGCACCAAGATAAATTAGCTCAGTTGATATTCCAAACTCGCTATCTGAATAATAGTCTTTGGGGCCTCTGCATGCTCCTGTCTGTTCATCTCTGCCTGAAATATTTTGATAAAATCACAATAATTAATTTAGGCGATCAGTGGGTCTATTCTATACCTATCGACCGCTAAAGTGATAAAGTGATAAATATTACCAAACTTAGGGTAGGTTTGTATCAAAATATTAGCACTTATTGTAACAATTACACGAAGTTGGTTTTTATTGTTGCAATAAGTGCTATATTTTAACAGCACCTATCTTACTGCTAAAAATAGAAACAAGATAGGTAGGTATTTAAGGCCATGTTTTTCAAAAATTCTTCAACTAAAATCCAAAGAATTTATCAGGAATTTAATGACAAAAATATTCATAAAATAATATTAAAACTAATAAAAATCGAATTTGCAAAAACGCATAGGTATTATTTTTATATCGTTTTCTAAAATTGTGAGTTTATGTTTAAACTAAAAATGAGTCTTTTTAATGTTTTTAGATGCATTTTGATTGGGTATTTAAAATGAAAGTTATTAGTAAAATGTATTAAATTGCAGTTTTTGCTAAAATTATTACTCTCACTCTTAGAAAGGTTGGAGATATTTTTACATCCAAGAGTATAATTTTATTTATTATGTATTATTTATAATTTGTATTGATTATACATCATATATTTTTATTGATTTAATTTATAATTAATTATAACACACAACTCTAACAAAATCATCAATTTTCAGAAAAGGCGTGAAAAATTTGTAGGCCAGTCTTTTTATAATAATTCGAACTTACTACAACACGAGTCGTCGGATTGCTGTTTCCGGCATATTGCATTCTCATTTCCTATGGTACCAATTTTCAGAAGTCCATGATTGAATGAGTAGCTTGGTAGTATGTGTAGAAGAAAACTCAATGCGTGCCCTTGAAATATTGTCGTTGACTTTGACATCTTTTCAAAGAAGACAATCGCAGAGAATAGTACACCTGAAATATTATAAGGAGCAACAAATTGAATCCCATCATATTACTAGTGTTTTATATTATTTTTTACATATTTTATATATTATAATGTCCATAGTAATTTTCTCGCAAGACTCAGAAGACCTCCAAAGCAGAATGCAGGAACTCGCTGAAGTAAGCAACAAAGTAGGTTTGAAAATAAATGTAACAAGGACAAAAGTCATGTTCAACTGCTTTGCGGGCCAAAAAGAGATCCTCATTAATGGCACTCAGCTCGAACAGGTGAAATGCTACATCTATCTGGGACAAGTGTCTATAGATGGGTGTATATTTGATGAAATTTTTCGCAGAGTAAAACTAGGCTGGAGTGCTTTTGGCCGCCCTAATAATGTCTTCAAAAGTGACCTTCTACTGTGCCTAAAGCGCAAAGTGTTCAACCAGTGTGTGCTTCCTGTAATCACATATGCGTGTGAAACATGGACCCTAAGCAAAAGAGAGATCCTGAAACTTAGAGTAACACAACATGGTATGGAGAGGTTAATGCTGGGCATAACGTGAAAGGATAAAAAGAGGAATGAGTGGATAAGGAAGCAGATAAGGGTTTGCGATGTAATAGAGTTCATTAAAAGCCTCAAATGGAGATGGGCTGGAAATATAGCTTGAAGAAGAGACAATTGTTGGACAAATTTAGTCATCCGGTGGTATCCAAGAGGTAAAAAACGTCCGCAAGGTAGACCTAGAGGATGCTGGATCGATGAAATGATTAAGTTCTGCGGAAGTACGTGGCAACCCAACGCACAGGACCGAGAGAAGTGGAAGCAGCTTGAAGAGGCCTTCATCCAGCAGTGGATAGATTCAGGCTGATGATGATGTTGATGAATGTCCTATGAGACACCTCTTAACAACATCGATCTCATAATGTCATCAGTGCCGTCATTCTGGAGAATCTAAAGACATTGTAGGAATGATATTAATTGTATACCAATGTAATGATAATTCCTTGTCTTTTCTCATCTCAGAAATTAACATCACATGATCATAACATAAAATATATTATTGACGACACAAGGGGGGTTCGGGTCCGAACCGCCTCCAGAAACGGCATTGTACAATATGGGTTTTCAAATTTGAATATTGCATCGTCCGTCCATTTATAAATTATTTTTCAATTTGGTAAATGTGTGCTTTATCGGTTACAGATAAGCTATAAAACTGGTGTGTTGTGTATTTGTCAGAAGTAGGAAATGTGATGAAATCTCATCAATATACAAAAATTGATACGACGATAGTGGCAATATTTAGTAATAAGTGTCTCTGCGAGTCTATTCTATAGACAAGACTGCTATCGGTCCGCTACGGCAGTTAAATAGGGTAGGAAAGTATCTAATCAATCACAATTACAATAAGTTAGCCGTCTGCTCTGTCAAAA
The DNA here is from genome assembly GCF_057557595.1 of Rhyacophila brunnea. Lineage (NCBI taxonomy): Eukaryota > Metazoa > Arthropoda > Insecta > Trichoptera > Rhyacophilidae > Rhyacophila > Rhyacophila brunnea. Next base: position 5,750,957 of record NW_028232816.1, on the reverse strand, counting down.
CTGTCTATCTCGGTCTAAAATCTATCACAGCCAAGAGAGGTGCTGTTAAAACATAGCATTTATTGTAACAATTATAACTAAATTATTGTAATTGTTACAATAAGTGTTAATAATTCGATATTTTTCTACCCTATTTAGCTGCCGTAGCCGACTGAAAGCAGCCTTGTGTATAGAATAGACCCGCAGGTGGTTGTTTCTACCAAGTAAACTTTCAAAAAATACACAAAATGGTTATACGAGGGTGGGTCAATAAGTCCTTAGAAAAGCCGATAGGTGGCGCGACTAGTACTGCAAGCGGTTTGTTTTCATGCAGCGGCACTACCGATTCAGTATGCTGCGAAGTTTCAATCAGATTGGTCGGATTGTTGTGTGTTTCTCGTACATTTAAAAAAAAATTTGCTTGTGGAAAATGGAAAAATGGAAAATGGAGAAAATTGAGTTTAGAGTTGTTATTAAACATTTTAATATAAAAGGGTTAACAGCAAAGGAAATAAAAAATGAGTTGGATTTAGTTCACGGCATATCTGCTCCTTCACTTGCAACTATTTATAACTGGTTAAATGAATTTAAACGTGGTCGTACATCAACAAAGGATGAACCACGCTCAGGACGTCCTGTAGAGGTGACTACACCAGAAATGATCAATAAAATCCACGATATGGTGTTAAGTGACCGAAGATTAAAGTTGAGTGAGATAATTGAGGTTACAGGGATCTCAAAAGGTAGCGTCATTTCTATTTTACATGAAAAATTGGGCATGAAAAATATTTCTGCAAGATGGGTGCCGCGTTTGCTCACAGTCGACAATAAACGCAGTAGGGTGGTGGCCTCTAAAGCCCTGTTGTCGCTCATGCAACGCAATCCGGATGAATTTTTTCGTCGCTTTGTGACTGTAGATGAAACATGGATACACCACTATACTCCCGAGATGAAAGAACAGTCAAAGCAGTGGATTGCGAAGGCAAACCATGTCCAAAGAAGGCGAAAACCGTAAAATCAGCTGGTAAGGTTATGGCTACTGTATTTTGGGATGCACGTGAAATTATTTTCGTTGACTATTTGGAAAAAGGAAAAACAATAACAGGGGATTATTATGCATCTTTATTGGACCAGCTAAAAAACAAAATTGAAGAAAAACGGCCTCATTTAAAGAGGAAAAAAATCCTCTTTCATCAGGACAATGCCCGTGTTCACACATGTTTACGATCAATGGCTAAAATTGAAGAATTGAAGTTCGAATTGGTCGACCACCCACCGTATTCGCCAGATTTAGCCCCCCCCAGTGACTTTTTCCTTTTCCCAAACTTAAAAAAATGGCTAAGTGGACAACGTTTTTTTTCAAATGAAGAAGTCATCGATCGGACAAATGCTTATTTTGAGGACCTTCCGAAAACTTATTTTTCTGACGGTTTAAAAAAAATTGAGAAACGTCTAACCAAGTGTATTGAGCTCCAAGGAAATTATGTTGAGAAATAAAAAAAAAAATACAAAAATAAAACCTGTTTTAATGCTTTTTTCTAAGGAATTATTGACCCACCCTCGTACACCACTATTTGATATGAATAATTCATCTTTAGGAGGCTCACGATCATAGTCCAGTGCGTAAAGCGCTGGCCTTTCATCCGAGGGCTCTGAATTTGATTTCCTTGAGGTCACAATATATTTACATAATATATGATTTTCTCAAAGCCTAGGTATTTCATTGTTTTACTTTGACTGCTAGGTACATACATAATAATTGTTTCTCTACATAACTGTCATTGGGTATCTTGTTGTAGTGTTATAAAGCATACATATTATATAAGATAATAATAATAATATGTGAATAATTAATTATTTACCAAACATGACGATCGATAAAAGGTTGATGTAGCCCATATCCGATGAGTTTGTGAACAGACTCAGCATGTACATGAACGTAAGTCCTGCCATAGAATGAACGGCCAGGTGAACTAGCAATACACCTAGTAGGAGAATAAAAATGGCATTATTGTTGTTTTAAATTTTAATATCCTTCCCTACTTCTAAAAGAAATTTAATAAATTATGTTCCCGCAAAGCGTGATAACATGGTCGATGTCGTTCGTTTTCCATTGTCATCACTGGAAGCGGGCAATATACTAACCATGAGAAATGACAGGTAGACATTACGTAAATAGGAAAATTGAGTCACAAGACTTCCATACAAGAGTATTGCAGTTACTCGATTCTGTTATAGTACACAAAAATTGCACAATCGGATCGGGTAGGTAGTCAGTCAGTGAGTAAGGCCCCCTTTAATAGAACCATTTTACGATCTTCCACCTTCTCTTACTCAATCGAACGACTTGATCTCGAGGATTCAAATTGAGCCCACTGTACAGTAGATTTATATTTGATCATTCACCACATTTGTGATAAAGTCGATCAATTTCTATGTGAGGTGAATACCAAGCCTTTAACTAATTTTAAGTAAATATCAAGAATTACATATGACAGACTAAACTTTGAAATCATGAAAAATATTCACTGTATTTTACGTTAAATAATGCCAAGACCTTGTCACTATAGAAGATTTTTGTTTAGCATTAAATAGTTAACACTAATTAATGAAATGTTATTTTTATTTAAGACAGTACAGGGTACAGTAAACAGGTGAACACTCTTATTAACGCAATTATTATTTTCATACATAGTTTGGTATAGGTAGGTACCTACTTCAGAAAATATTAGAAGTGGTTCATATATATCGTCGGTGTTTTGTAAAAAGGGCGAATCAACCATTTTGGCGAAATCGAGATTTTAATGAAAATACAATATGTACCTCACTAGCTTTGTTGTGTTAAAACGGCGAATTTTTATCTCCAGGAAAGTACTTAAAAACGATAATCGACTAAAATTAAATTAATTAAAATAACAAAATAAAAAGCAAATGTGACATATTAGGCCTTTTAAAATATTATATAATAATACCTATTATAATGACAGTATTCTTTCAAAGCTTTATTATAAACTTGTTAGATATTTATAATCATCTACAGGTAAAAAACAAATAAATGTCAAAAGTTAAAAATCCTCCTCCTGTAAAGTAGCATTTTGGTTAATTCGCCCTTTTTACAAAACACCGACGATATTTTTCTGATGTTCAAATAATGAGTGCTACATTCTTAAATCATATATCTTATGCATTGAAAAAAAAAAGTTTAATTTAAAAATACTTTCTGCATGGTTTGCACAGATGTAAATACATCAATATTATATCAAATTCTAGAAATGAATTTGCAGTTTCAAATTTTGACAAAAGTCATTCTTAGAAGTTTATGGTTCTTCTCATATTTTTATGGCATAGCTATGACACAATGAGTCTAACATTGTTTGACACAAAATTATTAATTTTTATCGAACATTTTTTATTGTTACACGTAGCTCATAGTTTGCCAATAAATTTATGGCTGCATTATATTGTGAGATTAAAAAAATAATAGTAAGTAGGTTCCTAGTTTAATAAATTTGAAGTGAAGTCACGTAATAACAAGGCATATTACCCCATGTATCAGATATACTGAATATTCCGTCGGAATCAGTAAGCCACATAATATAAATAGCCACATAGCTTAGAACAATGCATATGACAACATCATAGAGGAAAGTGGTGAACCAATAGAGAATTGGACTGGTTCCAGTCATCTGCTGCAGCGTTCGGAAAAATGACCTCCGTTCATTGATTGGGAAAGGCATGAACATGAATTGCATTATAAATGCTCCTGAAAAAGAAAAAAGGGAACAATATTATAATTATACCTACTAAAAATAGTTTAAACAGATTTTGGGTAATAACTGTTCTTATGATACCTACTTAAAACGAGAACAAAGAGTGAACCTCTTAAAACCCTTTGTTGTCTAGTGGTTTCACTGAGAAACCACTTGCTATTATTTTTGTCCTGCCATTGCCATCTAGTTTTGAGTAGCCACATTTATGATAAACTATAAAGTCATATTTATTAAAAATAAAGTTCACAATCTAAAAACGGGTAAAACAGATTTATACCTAAAAGATTGTACCGAAGTTAGATGTTTTGAGTGCTGTCACATGAAGATATTTCAAGCAAATATTACACTATTTTAAAACATCAAAATATTGTCTGGTAAGTCTTTCTAAGTATTTTTTATATTATGTAGTCGTAATATAAAGTAAATATAATTCATTAAAAGTCCGTTCAATTTACTATAACTATTATGGTAAGATATTATGTTAAATTATATACAATTAGTTGCTATTTTCTATGTGTTAAATATATTATGTTTTTTTGTTCTAGTTGCCCAGTGGTAACCACCTTAATAACTGAACTATACATAAAAAAATATATATATATTTTTTTATTTATAATAAATATCTACATGCAATTATAAAACCATTTTTAATTTTGATTTATTTAAACAATTTGAGGTCTTGGGCCCCAAAGCGTTAAAATATGGGCAAAATATGGGAAAATTAATAATTGGGCATAATAGTATATTATTACTTAGGCTAACTGTCACAGAGTTTGGTTAAATATTTTGAAGAACTGGAACCAAGCCCCGGAATTAGGGTTCCAAATTGTATTATGACAGAATCGAGCCCCGGAGTTAAACCCGGTAGAATATACAAGATATTCCTTCATTTATTTGTATTTGTATTTCAGGACCGACAGGACCGAATAGTGCACACCAATCTTTGTCAGTTATATGTATTTGCTTTCATTGAAATAATACTACAAGTTGCAAATATTGTTGGTTAGATTTTGAAAATCAATTAAACCCTGCCTTAACCAAAAAATAATAGTTTGGTACCTATGCTATTGGTGATCCGACAAAAATAGTGCACACTTTTTCATTGAAATTAGAATACATATTACAGATGGTGTCAGTTAGTTTTTTTTTAAATTCATTAACCCTGCCTAACCAAACCATAATAGATAAGAAATATTCTTCTATCCAGCAGGTTAATGATCTATGGTGAGGAAATCCTGGGAGAATACCAATGCGGCTTCCGACCAAATAGATCCACCATAGATCACATCCATCTCATGTGTCAAACTATGGAGAAAGCGCACGAATACAACCTGACACTCCACCACCTGTTTATTGATCTTAAACAAGCTATCGACAGTGTGAATAGGGATAAGATGCTGCAAAGCCTAAAAATATTGGGAATTCCCTTAAAATTAGTAAGGCTGATAAAGACCACACTGACGGATACTCAAGCAGTTGTCAGTGTGCAAAATGAGCAAACTGAAAGCTTCAAAATCAAATCAGGTGTGAGACAAGGGGATGCGCTATCCACTATGGTATTTAACCTTGTGGTGGAATCCATAGCTCGTGAAACCAACATAAGAGTATGGGTAGATAAGATGGGTAGATAACAATACAACGGAGATGTGCGCTTATGCTGACGACATAGTAATTACAAGCAGATCCAAACAGAGGATGATCGACCATGGTGGCACTATGAAAATAAAAGCAGAAAACGCTGGGCCGCATATAAACCAGTCAAAAACTAAGTATATGGTCAGCACACGCGATCAGGTACCACTGCAGAATATAGACATAGGACAGCATGCATATGAAGGGGTGGACAAGTTCACGTATCTCGGATCCAGCCTAAATACCCAAAATAAGACAGCAGAGGGGATAAAAATCCGCCTTATCTCCGGGAATAAATGCTGGCATGCCTGCAAGCGACTGGTGGGGTCGAAAATTCTAGGCCGAAGAAGTAAACTTCTAATTATTTATAAAACAATTATAAGGCCAGTGGTCACTTACGGCTGTGAGACTTGGTGCTTAACTCAAAACGAGGAAAACAAATTAGCTGTCTTCGAGCGCAAAATACTCTGCAAAATCTTTGGATCCACGTTGGAAAATGGGAACTACAGAATAAAAATGAACCACGAATTGGAAGAGCTGATTGAACAGCAAACAATCATAAGGTACTGTAAGTCCCAAGGACTACGAAGGGCGGGACATGTGGAGAGAATGCCTGAAGTTAGAGCGCCAAGGATCATGACGAAGTGGCTACCCCAACGGAAGAGACCCAGAGGCCGTCCAAGAAGGAGATGGGCTGACGCTGTAGAAGTGGACTGGCTTCATATAGGAAGACCCGGTAATTGGAGAAGTGTGGCGAGAGACCGGAGTGAGTGGAGAGCGGTTGTGGAGGAGGCCAAATCCCACCTTGGGATGTAGCGCCGTGGAAGAAGACGTCAGTTAGTTTTTTTTAAATTCATTAACCCTGCCTAAACCAAACCATAATAGATAAAAAATATTCTTCTATCCATAAAATATTCAAAATTATGTACGATTTAATGGCAAAATTTTAGATATTTTATAGAGAGTAAAATTACATGAGGAGATCTCTTTTAGACTATGCTCTACCGGCTTCAAAAAGAAAGCGAACTGATTTAAAAACAGATTTAGCTTTGCCTGCTAAATGTGCGTAGGTATCTGAAGATTTAACATTGTTATTGCATTTGTGAGCGCATGGTAGCTTTTTCACAAAAAAACTACTATATTATAACCGTAACCAGAAACCCAATGTTTTTATGAGGTGTCTATTCTTTGTTCCAAATTGTTCCTGTATGGGTTCCACAATTTTTATATGATGAATACTGTTCAGAACAGAGCTCTGGGTGTCGGTTCTGTGTACAGCTCTGGATATAAATCAGTGATCTATAACTAATTTTTACTAAACTATTGTTAAATTATTAGCAAGTACAAATACGTTATAACTAAAATTTGGAGTGATCAGGATGTCGGTTATAATAATTAAGGCACCTAATTGATACCTTGATTTATTACTTGATTTAACGCTTTTGATAAGAATTTCATGTAAGAACTATTAGTTAAATTCATCGCAATTAAGTAGGATGACCATAGCTTAATTGTTAAAGATCATTGCGCGCATCAATAATTTACCATACATAATTAATTTGAAAACAGACAGGATAATGTAACTTTACAACCAATAAATTTTTACCAAACTACGTCAGCGTCAGATAGTACCTATTTTTCTCGCTCAATTTAAAGAAATCTTTAATACTAGTGTTTATTTAGCTTTGAAAAATGATTGTGTAAATTAACAAAACAAGACGATAATTAAAAAAAAAACATTGAAATTTGCGTGTACTATAATGTTTGAGGCTTTCACGGTTGTTTTTTATCGTAGTATATTCTTGGGTTTTCACCGTGTCTCCTTCTTCCTTCTTTACTCGACGTTTCGGGCTCGTTGCAGAGGCCATTATCAAGAGATATTGATATTGTATTGTATATGTACTCTTAAATGATTTTTTTACCTATGGTTAGGCCGATGGACCAAATCATAATGCTGAATAATGATTTTCCATTATTTTTGAAGATATCCTTTGAGTCAATGTCTGAGATGGGATAGTTGTTAACGAAGATGGCTGAAGTGCTGTTTAGAGAGGGGATCATTTCTGCCGCCAGTATATTGGTGAGAGTGTTCACCGCAGTCGGCAGGGTGTGGTGCAGTGACGTAGAGTAGAAGCCATTGTATGTGTTGTTACTTAGAGACAGTGCAATCGGCATTCTATTCCAGTATCTTTTGATGTTTTCTCTGCCTTCTTCCAATATGGCTGAAATATTAAAATCATATTATTATTTCATATTGATGTTAACTTTGAGTTACTTTTCATTCATGAACAGTTTGGACTATTCTACTATTATTATACTTTTCTATGGCAAACAAAATTGATCTTTTGCTAGATTTTGTTACAGCTGATATTGACCCTTTCATCCCTGGTTCCAGAAGCCCTCAAATAGGCATTTATTTCAGAAAAGTCAGCTGCTGCAAACATGTGACTCCAGATAAACAAAAGTAAAACAAAATACATCTCAGTTCTCCACAGTGCACAAATGATAATAGTAGCCTTATTGTTGGTGGTGATGGTTTCTTTTGTAACTGTATATTCATTTGATCTAGAAACTTGTGTTATCATGACAGTCGGACACATAGACCTCGGGACTATGGGACGAATCCTGCACATTGAAGTATATATTTACATATACAAAACTGAGAGGTTTATACAAAAAGCCTCAAATCATGTGATAAAATGACACTGGTTTTGACATTGTGTGTGTGTTTTTTATAATATGTATGTAATTTTTGTAAATGTATGTGCATGAAATATATAAAATTACTTAAAGCCTTTGTATGATTGTGTTTTCTGCTACGTATTAGTACCAATACTATTGGCCCAGTAGAAATATAGATACAATATGTCTTTCTAGCCTGTAGTCAATTTATAATACATTCCCACATATACGACAGAATGATGTCGTTGGCAAATTATATTGATTTTGTAGAATATAAAATAATCAAGTTATTATTTAAATACGTTAACATGCAATTAAAAAGGTATGCTTTAAATCAGTGCTTCTCAAACTTTTTCATACCACGGCTCCCTGAATCAGAAAAAATAAATCCAAGACTTCCCCTCCCCAAAAATTTTAGTCTTTAGTGACCAACAGTACTTTATTTAACATTAATTATTATCATAGGTACATTTTTATTAAAAATAATAGAACATTTCATTTACTTGCTTCTAAAGCAAAAATTAAAACGAAAATTAACTTCAAATTTATAATAGCTACAGCCTACAAAAACAATTTAATGAAAGGGGGGTGATTGCATATTTTTACATAATAAATCAATATCCGGTACAATGTTTGAAATGCTAATACGCAGGGTTTTTGCTCCAAAGTCTCCGTTAGAAGACACGACATGTGTTTATTTTTTATTACCAGTAATGATGAAACTGCTGTTTTGCATAGGTAGGTATGTTGTCGCAAAAGGAATTATGATTAACAATGCTACTTTTGCAATTGACAGATATTTTTGCTGTCACCGTATCCAAAATTCTGCAAGACTTCTTTCATTAAATTCGACTTCGAAGGGAATTATCTGGTATAATATCAACCAATGATTCTTTTTGAGTTGCCCACGTAATATGATCATATTTTAAGGATTTAGCAAATGGTTTTCTTATGCAATTGTACTTTTGGTATTCATTTAAGTTTGGGAAATATATGTTGAAAAATCGTTGTGATTCGACAATGTGATTAAGTATAATACTTTTAATTGAAGTCGAGAGTGATATTTCATTGGTCACATTGAAAACATGTCAGTGCATCTTTGATTAATACCTTTTGACCACAAAGAGAGCTTGAAGTTTGATAATATTATTCAGAATTAAAATGTTGATATCTTTTCCCTGAAGAGAAAGATTCAATTCATTTACTAATCCGCCAAATATGAAGTGGGAAGAATGATCTGATTTTATGTCATGAAGAATGGGCGAAATTCATTTCTAAGTTCTAAAATTCTTATCCATATCGGATATAGTATAGTGGATTGTGTAAAACCACCCCGAGATTATGACTGATTTGTATCAGGTATCGTCCAGTGATCACGTTATGATTTTTATTTTTTCAAATACTGAAATTTTTCGCGGCTCCCTGGGAAGAGCTTTAAGCCCCCCAATTTGAGAAGTACTGCTTTAAATAAACGCCCATTATGGAGTCTTCGCCATTGTTCAATTATTGACATTAGTTTTGATTAACTTTAAGTATATTTTAACATTTTTCCTTAAACATGTAATACATTGAAATGGCACTTGCTTAGCAGAGGATCGAACACTAAAATCATGTGGCTTTATACGATAGACTTTCTTTCCAAATTAATTATTTATTTCTATTTCTACATCACTGACCTGAATAGACGTCTCGATCATTTTCAAATGTGGCATGAAAGATATTGTCGAAAGTGCTTAGATTGGTACCATCAGTCGAATACAGTATGATAGGGTTCTGCTCCTGGTATGTCCGTAGATTGATGCTCAGTTTTATTGTCCCACTAACTTGCTTTTCACAATTTCCACGTAGTACGAATACCCAAGAAAAAAATATTGCCATCACTACCTAGATGGGAAACAGAAAATATATATTTAATGGGTATGGAATTCAATTGGAATTCTGCAATTTGTCAAGTAAGCAAAATAAAGATATGATTCTTTTGGCATGCGCACACGGAGTGTGTGCCACTATCACATTCTGAGCCTGGCACCGTGACTCTTCGAGTATTCTATCGTCTCAGGTAGACAAATCACAAAAGAAAGTGTGCCTCTCATATTATATAATATATGGTTTTGATTCCAGCACCTGGATACTTTGATTGCTGTTTTGGGCTGCGAATCCATCTTCATAACGATCATAATAAACTGAAAGGATATATCATATTATGTAATATTTGTTTCTCTTCTCGTTTACAAGTGGCGTAGCTTCATCTATTTATTTTATTTTTTTATTTATTTAGACGGATTTATATAGACTTGTTATATAGACGTATATGAATGTATATGACTATGGATTGGCTTTACATTTGCTAAGTGCTTGGCGCAATCTACCTTACAAAACTTCTCCCTCTTTTAACAAAATAAACTTTCAGATATGTCAATAATATTTTTATTATAATATTATGTTCTATCTAAAGTGGATATATACCGTCTAAGTACTGTTTTTCCAAAGAGTGGTCAAGTTTTTTTTTATTGTATTTCTCTAATTGAAATAATTTTAACAACACATAAGTATAAATTAGATAATATATTGCCTGAGTTTGGACAAAAATGAAATTCAAAATCTTTGATCCTGCCGTAAAGGAATCCATTGAAAAGCGGTAAGGGACATAAAATATATAATGTACGTTTCAACAGTTTCAATTTATACAGTCATGAAAATAATTACCATGATAATTTTAAAGATCAATGAAACCTTGGTGTGGATTAAATGTTTCATAGTTAGACTTAGCCCTCTATGCATTTCCAAAGTGTTTCCTTTTAAATTTTCAGAATGAGTTTCCTCTTTGTATGGTGTTACGTCACCTACAAAAAATAATAAATAAGTCAGTAAAACCATAACGCTAATGCACATAATTATGAATACTAAAGCAGACACAGAACAGAAAATGTAGGTGGCAGACAAAACTATTAGTAGCAAGAAATACTATGGGGTAATTCTTAAAAAATAATACTTAGTATAATAAAACACAGCACTCTAACGACATTAGTCTTTAGGTACAACCACCTTTTATGTATTCATTAATTCAACGGGTGTTTGCGTGGTAGAACTAATTTATGTTGACATCGGGATAGTGCATGCGTACCGCACGACACTGTATCCTGATAGTGTCGCATAGCCTCTCCTACTCAATTCCTATCTCTACCTCCACGTGATGACCCCTGAAAACCTGAGCAACTACACCTAAGATCAGGTAGTCAACCCTGGTGGAAAGTGTAGTCAGGGCTAACGGAGAAGGAAGAAATGGCCCTCCGAAAAGGGGGTTGGGCGTGGGGCTAACAACCTCATCCCGTAAAAAACACATTGTTACGAAACCACAACAACAGCCTCGGAAACCGGACACTAATCTCAGACAACCTGGTAAACGCTTTAAGGAAATACGATTTGGAACATGGAATACATTATCACTCTATCGACCAGGAGCACTTAAACTCCTTACAGAATAACTTATAAAATACCAATGTGATATCACGGCCCTACAGGAAATGCGATGGATAGGTCAAGGAGTGATGGAGAAACGAGACTGCACTATACTCTATAGCTGCCATGATAGTGAACATCACATTGGGACTGGGTTCATCGTAAGCAAACGAGTGAAGCATTTAATTATTGGGTTCGAACCAGTCAACCCAAGGATCATGCGACTGCGAATTAAAGGAAGTTTCTTCAATTACTCATTTATAAGTGTACATGCCCCTACAGATGATAAGTCGGATGAGGAAAAAGAGGACTTCTACGATGCATTAGAAAGCACGTACAACAGTTGCCCAAATCACGATGTGAAAATAATGCTCGGTGACCTAAATGCCAAAATAGGACGGGAGGAGATCTACACTGCCATTGTCGGAAAACATAGTCTGCACAATGAAAGTAATGACAATGGTACCCGACTAATTAACTGTGCAGCGTCACTAAATATGGTTATTGGTAGCACAATGTTTCCCCGTAAGGAAATATATAAGGGAACTTGGAAATCCCCGGATGGGTGCACAATAAACCAAATAGACCACATGCACAGATCGGATCTAATGAGCGTCCGGACATACAGAGGGGCTAATGAAGACTGTAGAGTGTGTGGAAAAGTTAGAGCAAAGATCTCAAACACCAAAAAGGAAATGGGAGCAAGAGTAAAACCCTTTGACACAGAGAAACTGTGGATTCCGCAGGAACTGGCTCGGTACCAGGAGAGCTTGAACACTCACCTGAGTGGCAATGTTGAGGTTGGAGACCATGAAGAGGTGAATCAACACTGGGAAGAGTGCAAGACTGCCATAGTATCCGCAGCTAGTGATACCTTAGGACACCGAAAAACAGGTGAACGATCAGAATGGTTTGACGAAGATTGCCGCGAAGTCACTACGAAAAAGAATGAGGCTTACGTAATGATGCTACAGAAGAAAACACGGGCATCAGACGATGAGTATAAAAAGCGCCGGCGTGACGAAAAGAAACTACACAAGAAAAAGAAACGTGATTATTTAAAAAAGGAAATGATCCTACTCCAAGAACACTATAAAGCCCAAGAAAGTCGGCTGTTCTATAGAAAGATAAATAATGTTAGAAAGGGTTTCAAGCCTCGTATCACAATGTGCAAGGATGACGATGGCATGATACTCACAGAAAAGCACCGCATTCTTGCCCGGTGGGTGGGTTTCTTTGATCAACGTTTAAATATCCCCCATAATGATGCCGGCAACACTAACATTAATACTCATGACCAGGAATCAGTACAAAGTGGCATGGATGATACCGAAGAACCACCGACATTAAATGAGGTAAAAGGTGCCATGTCAAGGTTAAAAACAAACAAATCGCCTGGAATAGATAACCTACAGAGTGAATCAATAAAATGTGGGAGAGAAAGCCTGCTCAAACATTTGCATAGCCTAATTCACCAAGTATGGACTTTAGAAAAGATGCCAGAGGAGTGGAAGGATGGGCTGATTTGTCCCCTGCACAAGAAAAGAGACCAACTAGAATGTAGTAACTACAGAGGGGTGACACTCCTTAACTCTGCATATAAACTGTTGTCGATTCTGATATTCCAGCGGCTGGAACCTATTGTAGAAGGAATACTCGGGCGCTACCAAGGAGGCTTTCGACGAGGGGTTACTCAAATGTTCACTCTAAGGCAGATTCTAGAAAATACCACTGAATTCAATATTAACACGTATCACCTGTTCATCGATTTTAAGGCAGCTTATGATAGCATTAATCGATACCGGTTATACGAAGCAATGCGAGAATTTGAAATTCTGATGAAAATAATTAAACTTGTTGAGATGACAATGACACCAGTACAATGCCGGGTGAAGCTTCAAGCGGAAATATCCGAGCCATTTATAACACTGAATGGCCTCAGGCAAGGTGACGCTCTGGCATGCCTTCTTTTCAATATTGCGCTAGAAAAGGCGATACGGGATGCAAAGATTGATGCCCGTGGCAGCGGCACGATATTTACTAAGCCTGTGCAGCTGCTGGCGTATGCCGATGATATCGAAATCATTGCCATGTCAGAATTGGCACTGAAAAAGGCATTCAGAGCATTAGAAGCCACTGCCAAAAGAATGGGTTTACAAATAAATGAGGCAAAAACTAAATATATGCCTGTCTATGTCACACCACGAGAAGTCGCACCAAAGTTAGATATCGGTGCATACAAGTTTGATACGGTCGACAGTTTCATATACCTTGGATCTCTTGTAACTCGACATAATGATATTACAGAAGAAATCAACAAGAGAATCATGTCTGCGAATAAATGCTACTTTGGCCTGTTAAGACATTTTAAGTCCCGCATACTATCTCGCTGAACTAAAAGCACTCTTTACAAGACACTTGTAAAGCCTACACATCGGAAACCTGGACATTAACTCTGCGAAATGAACGAGCCCTGAACATCTTTGAAAGAAAAATTCTCCGCCGTATATATGGACCGATCAGGGATGGCACCAATTGGAGGAGAAGATATAATGCTGAGCTCTACGGGCTGTACGAAGATTGCAGCGCAGTTCAATCAACTAAGATTGGGAGACTGCGATGGCTAGGTCATGTGCACCGTATGAATGACAATGAACCGGCAAAGAGAGTGATGTCCAGCAATCCAATAGGACGTACAAGAAGAGGGAGGCCAAAGATTCACTGGTTGGATGGAGCTGCCAGTGACTGCCGTATTCTGGGGGTACCAAATTGGAAAGCGGCCACACTGGATAGAGACAGGTGGAGGGAGCTGTTGGAGAAGGCCAGGACCCACACCGGGTTGTCGCGCCCCTGATGATGATGATGTTGACATCTGTTTCGGGCTATGCCACGCAACTGTCGTGAATGAGAAGAAGTGAGATTTTGATGCATTCAGATATTGATATATAATAATCTTTCGCTCTATCACAACAGCTCGAAAGTGGCAACAGGATATCCGAATCTTCAACTTCAATAATTAAAATCAACCGTTCTGAAGATGGGTTTATAGGCCAAAACATGTTGAAATGACCCAATTAATGTAGAATTAATATAAATACTTTTGTTTCAAAACCATTACCATTTGCATCACATCATTATTGATAGATATTTGCTGGTTCACGTCGGAACATATGTACGTGGTTTATTTATGCACACTTCATTCATATGTGCGGCATCCAGATGTCCGTCGTTCAGGCTATCTTGGCGATCAATGTCTATATGATCGATGTTTGTTTGGTCATCGACATAAAAAACGGCGAGATCAGTGATAAATTTAATTATTAATTTGACATAATATTTGTTTTCTTGTTGCATCGACTAAACGATAGCTATAATATAATATTATTATAACTTACACACACAGTAAACATGTTAAAGTATTAATTGGAAATATTAATCTCAAATAGAACTTGCTACATTTCTTCTTTACTGGGTGTAATGATTTCAATAATAGAAATACTTAAATAAAATACCATTGATTAGCCTGTCAAAAATACATCATTATAACTGTTTGTTGGGTATCTATTAGTATCAGTGTAGGTCGTGGTAATTTTCATAACATTCGAATTCGGAACACAATGCCAGTCGATGCTGATACAATTATTAGCAAAGCTAATTTATGAATAATAAAATTTTGATGACAGCAATTATTATTAAGAAATTGTTTTAGTGTAATTGGTAATTCTCAATTTTAACTAAATTTAATCTGATATCGTCAAGATTCCAAGCTAAATTGTTTTATACTCCGACACTTTAGTCTCTTTATATCGTGTGAGCCTTTTCACACATGCAATTTACCGTCGACTAACTGCATTCGTAAATGGTCAGTGTTTAAATTCCTTAATTTACTTTACTCCATACGTTCCTTTAAAAATGCAAAATTGCAAATATCTATAATATAAATATAATATATCAACAGGAAATCGAACAAGGATGTAAACCGCACGAGAAGAAGAGAAGTGAAAAATGACATTTTCGCCAGTGATTTTGTATGAATGTGAAACGTGGACACTCGAAGAAAGCATAAAACATAAAACAACATTTGAAAGCTTCTGAAATGTGATGTATGGACAAACAGTAATTATATTTGACTGCGTGATTGGTCACAAATGATTATAGGCATGGTAAATAGAGAAGCATCTAGAGTTCATTGAGTAGGTATGTCAAACTGACAAACAGTTGTTCGCAATGACCAAATATCGCAAGAAGTGGAAAGAGATGCCTTCCAACTTCCATTAATAAGAAATTATTTATCAACAAGGCAGAAAACAGAATATGATCTTTAAAAAATGGCAAACAGGTATGTTACTACATTTTGATACTTATATTATCATATCACAAAATTAGTGGCTATCATAATCCAGTGCTTAAGGCGCTAGACTTTCATCCGGGGGCTCCGGGTTCGATGCCCGGTGAGGTGACAATACATTTACCTAATTTAATATGTGAATTTCTCCAAGGAGTTTCTCGGAGCTTTGCCAACATAATTAGGCTTCATAATCTGGTAAGGTATTTAATAAAGAAACAAAAAAAAAAAACATAACAATATAATGTGACAAAAACCGTGATGAATAATATTTTAAACCATCTCCATAATAGGTATTACTACACGTTGCAATTACCTGGATTAACCTCTATAAACGGTTTCTCCTCGCAGCTCTTATTCGTGACTCTGTAATAATATATAGTTTTTATCAATTAGCTACTACCTACAGGTAATTAATAGTGTTTTTTTATATTTAAAGAATTATTGTTTTTTTGCTATGTGATAGAATATTGTTATTTAAGATAAAACCAAGACCAAGAAAGAAATGGTTTGACATTTCTTTCTTTAGAAAAAACACAATTTTAAAAAACCTCAGTGCTCAATGCTCACCAGGTAAATGAATGATGTGAGTTTGAGTCACAATTGGTCAAAAAAAAAAGAAAATTATTCCAAAGTTAATTTAAGATTATTCAATTGTACACAAAAATGTATGTTACATATTTTTGGTAAGTTGAATGGTTTTCAGACAATTTGAGAAATTAATGTTGACATTTTTTCGATTTGTATTGTTAAAAAAATGCAAACAATTATCTTTGATTCTTTGTATCATTATTGATCTGTTTTAATACACTTCTAGATGAAGACCTCCCCAAGCAAGACCACTGAATCATCGAATTCGTCCAGTGACTACTCTGTATACGTGGTATATATCGATCCATCTTCATTAAAAGGTTTTGGTTACTTCATTAGGTACCTACATCGTAAATTCTCTGCACAACCTCTTCTAAGTATATTTTTTAAAAGCTCCAATCCCGGGTTCAAACCCAGGCTACGTTCAGGGCAGTCGGGTGTTTCGCTACTGATCCTATCTAAATTTTATATTTTAGTACTTATTTATAATACGTGAACACAACTCACCTTACAAATACATCGTCAAGCGTTGTTGATGATAAGGTTACTGTCTCAATATCCCAACACTTTTTGTTGTCTTCTATCAAACGCAATATACCTTGAAGGGCGTGTTTGTTCTCTTCTGCTATATGTAGCTCCAGATCATCAATTCCAAACGTTTTGATGTTGTCTATAATCGAGCCAAATGATTTATCAACAAGAGTTTGTTCCATTACTCTCATATTTCTTGATATGGTGTCAGTATCTCCATTTTTAAAATAAATATATAGCTTGTATCCGGTACCTAAAAGAGAGAATTATGATTATTACCTATTTTTCATACTATTCATACATGCTATTTTTATTTTTTCGTGGTACACATTTATGTAAATGTAGCCTTACTACTTCAATAAATATATTATGTATTTTTATTTCGACCTGTTACATTCGTAGGCAAAGTGCCGCACGGTAGATTTAGAAGGCCACCTCCTTTAATTTTAGCAATAGGTACGCACTCCAGGTTGCTGCACCACGAATGAAAATGGTGAATTACGAACCATTTATGGGACACCATTTTCATAATTATGAAAAAGAATTTCAATATTGACAAGAACCAGACTCTCTTAATTATTAATTATAACATATCATGAATTATGATTGAAACAAGAGCTGACCCAATTTCATTTTGAGGTCCATCGTTGTTTCATCGAATAATTTTTTTCCTTGCTTTAAAATGACCACTTTATCTGCGAGTACTTCCACTTCTTCCATTAAATGTGTCGAAATCAAAATTGTGCAACTCTCCTTCAAACCCTGTAACAATAAAAAGAGCATTTTTGTAAACGAAATTCAGATGAAAAAGAAAAGCTATTTGAGTAAGACTTGTCACCATCAGCCAACACAAACATAGGCCCCCCCCCAACGAATCAATTCGCCCCGCACCACTCCCGGTCTTAACACATTGACTGCTGAGTAGATAATTACTTTTTAATTATCACATTTAAATAGCATGCTAATTACATCGATTGGCTGCCTGATCGTTACGCGCTAGGTGCGTCTTTAGCGTCCAATGACTTTTAATCAGGCGTATCAGGAGGTCACCAGTAGCCGTCATATACAAAGGAATCAAGACCTCCATCATCATCTAAAGATCGCCAAATTTGATCCAAGTTTTGAGACTCCATATGCCCTTGGCCGCCTATCGTTGCTTGATTTTCAAGAAATCCGGAGTCATCCGGCCAAAAACCCTCACTCAACTCTGATATACACATATTATTAGATGAAGCATATGGATACCATGAGGCACGTCTAAGAATCCCTGACGCTTGCAAGTCTTCCCAGATAATGTCATAACAATCAATGTCATGTCAATAACAAAAATTTTAAAATGCGAGTTCGTGATGTATTTTCCTATTTGTATCTATCAGTTTATTGAAAAGTTTTGTAGAACAGACGAATCGCAATCGAAAATTATTGTCAATAAAGAAAAATTAAAAATTCTTTCGTTCATAATATTTGGTAAGAATCTAAAATTTCTTTTGATGAAACTTTGAAACTGAAAATTTATGGTGGAAATACGTTGTCTTAAAAATGTAAATAAAACATAACACGAAGAAACAGAACGGCGACAAAACAGAACACGAAAAAACAAAACTAGACCTATGAACTATGACCTTTCAGGAAAAATATAACATTTAATATTGCAATTGTCGTATCTCTATATGATGTATAGATTTTTAATAATATCGGTTTTCAATACGCCGTAAAAAAAATCGATTTATATAATTTTCTGCATTCCTAATTGCTGGAAAGCCTCAATTAAATGGGACTCAACTCGGTATTGCCGGCAAGCTAGGTATATCTTGTCTTAATCAATCTAATATGCTCAAAATTCTTGGGTGTCTGGGTAAAACGAAATAATGAGTTTAATAATTCTGTGGAGTTGTGCATTATTACCAAAATCAATTCGATAAATTGAGGTTTTTACGCCAAATGGCCAACATGCACTGATTATATATTATATTAAAAATTTATATGTACTTCGTTTATAAACTTAAATTTTATAAGTATTTAATTAATAAATAATTACGACAAAAATGAATGTTTTATTTTTTCCCCTGTCACTGTTCTGTTTTTTCATGTTCTGTTTCTTTATGTTCTGTTTATTCGTGTTCTGTTTTGTTCGGTTACTCCCATATACAGACACTACGAAATTTGAATTTAGCAATGAGCAGCTTTCCCATAGGTAGCAATAACTATATGCTTATTCACCTACGAGTCGGCGCGACCTGTCTCCACTAAAGTATTCATGAAATGGGTTAATGATAGTGATATTGTAACATATAGTTATACTAACAAGAAGAAGTTTCCACAATTCTTTGCGGGACTCGAAATCCAGGCCGGCCGTGGGCTCGTCCAAGATTAGTACAGACGGCGAGCCAACCAGCGCCATTGCTAACTGCACCTTCCTCCGCATACCGCCTGACAGTTCTCCTGGCATTGCATTTTTCTTCTCCACCAAACTCAGGCTAGACAAAATGCGATCGCTTTCTTCAACGGCTCTTATATGACTCATTCCCTTAAACTGTAGACAAAATAATGACACTATACTTTACACCAGTGATCGCCAAACGGTAGCTCTTGTAGGATATTTTATAATATTATTTATAAATTTGCCCCCCAAATTTTATTAATGGACTCCGAAATTAAATAATTCTTGAACGCTTCAATGAATTGCTTAACAAGTTGCCATTGTAATATGAAATTTTTGGCACATTCGTCCCAACAGAAAAGTATCCAATTTTAGTTTTGCGATTTGTGCTCAAAATGAAGGCATTGTTTTGTTCTACCTACGTATATCAACGTTTTCCACTATGAAAGTGGTTAAAAGTAAATATTGAAACAGATTCACAGATGTATATCTTGATAATTGCATTCAGATGGAAGTGACAAGGTACTCACCCAGAATTGAAAAAATGTTTAAAATTTTATTATTGGATTCCGAAATGAAATATTTCTTGAACTGACTCACATAATAATATTGTACATCTTGATAAATGCATTCGGATGGGAGTAACTAGGTACCGAAAATTGAAAAAAATGTAGAGTAAAGTGAATGCCATTCTTTTCACTAATTATTTTTACTTTTACTCACACTTATTTCAAGATATTTTTCAATTATTATTTTTTCTGACCATGTCCGATCCTAATAGGATCATATGGGCCTCCACAGAGTAGAGGTTTGTATTAACAGATTTTGTTTTTTACGAGAATTGGAAGTCAGCCACTTGCTCATTAAAATGAATAGAAATTCCTAGCACTTTTAACTCTAAAGATAAATTACCGGCAAGTCATTTTGCATTGTGGAATCGTTTGTCCAGGTTTATTAGGTCCATATCCTGACTCACACACAAATTGAAAAACAATATGTGTACTTGCCAGACCAGGGTTCGAACCTGGGACCCACGGCGTGATAGTTCAACGCTTAAGCCGCGCGGCCACCGTGGGTGTTTAGTTTATAAATAAATAATTAAAGTATATACGCATTTCATGTTTTATTGGATGTTCGATGTCCTAATTTATTTTAAGTAATATAATAATATTATGTATGGTACGCTAAAGGACGATGATAAAAAATTATAAAAAAGGAATATGTATCAGTAACTCACATCCTTATTGAGTTTGGAGACCACTGCTTTACACAATACATGATAAAATTTTTACTTTAAACATGAAAAATCTTACATTTTCGTTGGATATATTTTGGTGTCAGTGTTCAAAATTTAAGTGGTAAACCAAAAGCTATTTCTCACACTTGGTTCTCATTCTGTTATTGTAGGTAGCGAAACTCCCCCTTCCTGGATCCTGGATACCATGTCAATGGGACACAATATTACACATTATCGGTTGACTATTATTAACTATACGTCACTTATTAAGTACGATTGTCTTAAAATTTGCAACAAGCTTAACTTGAGTAAATATTTGGTGTGAATCCGCCATTTCCTATAAAATAGCAAGGCACAGAAATAAATAAAACATTACCTTTGCATTAAGTATCACGTGATCTTGAACTGTCAGATTAGAGAATGTTAGATTATTCTGTGGGCAAAATCCCATTGACTGACGTATGTCATCTATGTGAAGTGTCGTTTTCTTGCCATCGATTTCAATATCACCCTCTGTTGGAGTCATCATACCTATTTATGAGAAAATAGAATCTTATACAGGTATCATGGAAAGCCTACCAGAGGCATCTAGTAGAATAATATGAAGCTTGCAATTTGAGACAATTTATTGATGGTTTACATTTTTAAGTGTTGTAATAATTAATCAATATTTAAAATATTCAAAAGGAACATATGTTTTTGAGTCAAATATAAAATGTTAATTTGTCAAAGGATCCCATATTATTTTACTACATCTTATTTTATGGTCATGTTTATTATTATAATTTGAAGAAGAAGAAAAGATTGAGAAGAAAAGAAGTTGGAGAGTTTTGTATCTTGGTATAAGCGGTATAGTTCCGTGTTGTACCTAATTCTCCACTCCCCACCATCATTCTTGGGTCCGTATATCCGCCTAAGGATCTTTCTCTCAAAGCAATCCACCATTTCAGCAGCTTTCACATTTAACGTCCATGACTCGCCACGACTGTGCGTATGGCGGTTTTATAGAGCCGCGTCTTAGTTTTTCTGTGGACATTTCTGGATTTGAATATGGGCAGCAATGAGAAGTACGATTTATTTGCAGCGGTTATTCGGGCTTTTATTTCTTCCAGTTCCTCATTCTCTTTTGTGATATTGGAACCCAGGTATGTGAACCGGTTGACAACCTCAAATTGATGGTTTCCAAAACTGGAAGTTTGGCCTAGCCAAGAAAAGAAGCTATCGATTTCGATTTTTTGCTTGTGTTGTGAAACCAATTTCCCTTATGGTTCGCGGCTCAAAAAGGTTCAATGAATCCGTTACTGTGTTTATTTACCTGTTATAATTGACATAAGGGTGGTTTTCCCTGCGCCATTGTGACCTAACAGTGCTGTGATACTCCCTTTGTCGAGATTGAATGATACATCTGATAGAGCTTCGACATAATTCTGAGGATTGTACTTCTGAAAACACAAACAGAAGAAAGTAGATATTAATGTATCTTAAAATGGTGAGCTGTTCTGGGTTTACACTGGGGATTCTATTCCTGAACAGAAATATATCATCTCAGAATTTTGAGATTAGTGTTTTTAATGCTGTCCCCGGTCACGCTATCATGGTATTGGTGAAAACATAATATGAACATTTTCCCAAAAATTCAGTGCTTGCATGATTACGACCTTTTCTGTATGAAAAGATTACATTTTCAAGCTCAGTGACATGTTTTTATTATGATTTCATAGGTAAAAAAAAAATCATTTTTTTTCAGATCCCGTAATCCCAAAATCCCACGATAATGAGATTTAGGGATCAACCAAACGGGTCTTGTTCCATGATTTCGGGATACCAAAATCCAGTTCGTGGTGAAACACTACAACGAATGAAGAGGCCACTATAAACATGGACCACCGAACCAACCGCCCCGCACCACACTCGGTATTAATCGAACGTATCACGAGGCCCTCGTTTGATTGAGAAGCATCAGCAGTTTTTACACCTGGGTATATGTCTCCGTGGGTCTATTCTATACTTATCGACCGCTAAAGTGATAAAGTGATAAATAGTATCAAACTTAGGGTAGGTTTGTATCAAAGTATTAGTACTTATTGTAACAATTACAATAAGTTGGTTTTTGTTTTTGCAATAAGTGCTATATTATTTTAACAGCAGCAAGATAGGTGCTGATATAATTTAAAAAATTAAATTATATAATTATTGAACGATGTAATTTTTGATTATTGCGTATTGATACTCGACAACTCCATGATGAAAGTAGATGTATTAAAAATAGAAAACAATAGTTAATAATACACTGAATAAGGGCCCTTAATATGAGCTGTAACAAAATTTGAAAAATATTAATGTGATGTGTCACACTGTCTTTAACATTAGAGATAGGTAGGGGGCCCGCCAAAGATCCTAGCCTGAGAGCCCGCTTCAGGATGTGGGGGGCATGATTGTTTTACTTCCGTTTTTCTACTACCTATTTATCCGAAGCGGGATTTTATATATTTTATGCTGCAACGAACTCAAAGTGAAGGAACAGGCTCGATGCCACAGCAGATATTAGAATGCAACTTACCAATATTGTGCCTGATATCAAGAAGATATGCAATTCAAGGACTCAAAATTATCAAAGTCATTACGTAAGTGCTTTATTTATTAATATTTTTATGTTTATATTATATTATAGTTGTGTATTTAAAAATATGTAATTACTAAATAAATAATGTGTTTTAATAACATTTTTTTTTAATTTTAACTAGTAGGAATCAATCTAAAAAAAATAAGCTAAGTGTTCCGTTAAAATTTCCGGGTTTGCGAAGTGTTCCATTGCCAAAAAAAGTTTGGGAAAACCTGGTGTAGCTATTCAAAATGATAATTATTAATTACATTCAATTTTTATTTAAAATAATAATAATGTACTTACTTTTGTTACATTTGTTAAAGATACAGCAAACTTTGGTTTAGCCAATAATGGAACACAATTTGTTTTTCTCGACTCAGCATCATCTTGTTTATTAATCTTACTAGATTTATAAGGTGAGAGTATATCCTAAATTGACAAAAAAATAAAAATATTATCAATAATACAAGTGGATAAAAAAGGCAGATATTTGGCCTAATTCATGAATAAGGGAACGGGCTTGCATTTTTCATGAAATAGGAAATTTTTTGCCGATTTCATGTAATACGCAATTTCACACATTCGGCGTAACATATACACTGAACTCCCTTTTCACACGATTTTGAAATAACACGGTGCAAAGCCATCAACTCTTATTTGGCCAGAATGTGTTAAAACATAGTGAATAATTTTTGTTACCCTTGATTTTTAATATTTATAGTTAAATATTTCAGTATTTCAGTGTATACTTTTTTACACGTTTTTTTTGTAAGACGGTATCGCGTTGAACGTATCTACCGTGTAAATGGGGAGTTCAGTGTAATAATATGTAGGTAGACTAGATGAAGAAGATTTTTTGGTCAACATGGAAACATGATTGGTACAATTTATTGTAAGTTCATTGTCATGCTAAGAAAAAAAACAATTCAACTATTGAGTCTCGCTTGGTCTCGCTCTTACCCGGTAGTAGAGCAACGTTGATTTCGGCACTCCATACATTCCTGGATTGATTCCATCCATGTACCACGTGAAAAACAGAAATACAACACAGTTTATAAGGAGCATGATCCATATACATCCAAAAGAAACAATGGTGTCGTCATTCGGGGTTGAAAAAATGTTATTCCATTGCACACCTTCATCTGTAATGATAGCGGACACAATTGTTATTAAAAGTAGGTTGGTACAGCATGTACGCGAGGCCGCTAGGTAGATACAAGGCGCAAATGTACATTATATTATTTAGGGATTGCAATACAGGTATTTCAAAACCGGTATTCCAGTAGTTATCACTACCGAAATACCGGTTTTAAAAATCCAAAATTCCGGAATTTTCGGTATTAAAAAAGCACACTCGTTTACGTTTTTGAAAATGAATTATAAGTTATGTGCTGCTAAAATGGAAACATATTGAGTGAATCCAACAGAAGGCCAATTCTTGAATGAAGCAGTATTGCCGGTTGCACAACCTAAGCGCAAACCTACTACAACGAAGTATATTAAATGTCAACCGGTGGTGTCGGGTACAGTATGCAATTTAGTACCTATACACGCTTTGCCGGTAGAGGCGCTAGTAACTATCCGTTTGACTTTGACATATTATTAAACGTCAAAAATTTGTACGTAGTGAGCAGGCTGTTATTCTATTTTTTCTATATCCGCTGAAAGTATTATTTTGAGTTTAAATTCTCACTTAAATATTTATTGTGATTTTGTAATACAGAAACACACATGTTTGTTTGCAAAATACAACGGAAATTCCGTGTTGTAATATTGTTATATTGTAGACGTCACTAGCCTGTTTAAAGATTAATTGGCTACGTACTTCAACAATGAATGATTTAATCATGCAACGTTAACAGTAAGTACTGATTAAATATGAAGTCATTACCAAAATGGATAAAAATGTTATTTAATTTCTATGGCATTCACAAACGATCCGTTTTGGCATGTTTACTTTCTATCTTACTCTAACGCATGGACATGAGGTATAAGCATGCTGAATGCTTTCTCACTCGCACGTATTGATGTCGTTCGAAGCTCTACACACTCAATATCTCCTATAAAACTAAAAATTTTACATGTTTCAGTTAAGCGGTGTTTTTTACTGCTTCGTTCGTGAATTGCCCTTCAGAGGTGAAAGAATAATAAAACAAATTTCATCAATAATATATTTTACAACTTATCATAATATTATTTCAAAATAGAAAACATCCGTGACAAAAATGTTCAGTTATTATTCTATAAAAATTGATGACTGTACAAGCGTTGAATTTAAGAAGCTTTTCCTGCAGCCGGACTTATTTGCACTTGATGAAGTTTTGAGGGCTTAGTTAAAATTATCAATTTATTTAAATTATTTGTAAAAAATCACTAGTTCTACAATTATTATCAGTACGTCATATTTTTAAATGTCAACATAATAAATTTAGGTATGTGGGTTTTTGCTATAAAATAATATTTTAAAAAGATTTTATTTATTGTTAAGCACCTACTTCAGTTTTTTTTAAATGTTTAAGAAATACCGAAAAACCGGTATTGACATTTTAATTCCGTATTGCAATCCCTAATTATATAAGTCAACGAGTATGCGTTTCGATGGTTGAAAAGTTAGTAATAAAAAAATCTTAATAATTTATATCTGTAATAAATCATTTCTTTTACTTGGACCAATATGGCATCTCGCGTGTCCCCGTTTGAACGCGCCCATTCAGTTATGTATAAAAATGCGGATCTCGCCACGCCGGTGAAACAGAAAGCTCTTAGAAGCTTATGATTGTTATGAGTCATGACGAAAACCATTAGCACGGTTTCCGTTGTTTTATAATGTAGTTCTGAAAGTGCTGTTAAGGGGTAAACCCATGTTGTGAATAAAAACAACAATACTATTTACTGAAATCATGAAAAATTGATAAGTAATACTTACTTTTTATTTCATAAATGCCGATTATTTTAAACATCCAATAGATCAATACATTAGGGTTAATTATTGATAAAACTAAAGACCAAAAGTAGCTTGATAACGCAAAATTTAAATATGTCGATGAAATTTGAAATAGTATCCAAAATAGAGACATCACGAGACAGGCTGTCAGTGCTGTGGACAAATAAAATATATTATAAATATATGGAAATGTCACAAAAGAATTATTATTTAATTATTTACGAAATAGTATAAAAGTTATCAAAATGTGTAAGTATTCAAGTGGAATTGAAATCAGAGTAAAAATCTCTCGACTAGATTTTAAATAATGGAAGGAAGAGAGCTAGAGTTCTGGGATTTATTTTCGGATCAAAAAAAAATGTTTTGGGAACATATAAATTTCTCGAGTATTCACAACCTTCGAGGATTTAAAAAAAGTCGAGAAATCGTTATCTCTAATGTGTGCTAACTGTGTGCCTAATTTTAGTGTGTGCTAACAGTAACTGTGTGCACGCATTGCCGACTCAAGTAGAAAGCCGCTACATTCACTGGTCTTACTGGTTGTTTTCTATGGATGACCTGTCATTGCCTGTCATTGTTCTATAGAGTGCTCATACTGACGCGTCTGTCGTGTTCACACAGGGAATGGTTTGATTAGGATAGATGAGTTACATGATAAATAATACACTTGCATTAACACGCCTTCTACAATAATGTAATGTATAGATGAATGCTACATATTTTTTGGAAATCGATATTACCACCGGTTTTTGTGTGAAGGACTAGTCTGACTTTGACAGCTGATGAATAACAGGAATGTATAGTATTTATAAATAACACTGATAGTTAATATATTTGATTTGAGAATATTTTATAATTCAATTCGAAACGAAAAAGGGCGAATCAATATGTCTAGCAATCTGGGATCTGATTTTGATAGCTGAAAGTGGACCACTCGTTGCTTGTGCAAAAATTTATGCTCAGGCTTTATTAATCTAAAGATGGCGCTGGTGTACGCCATTTTTATTTGGGTCGGCGACAGATAAAAGATGGCTAAAATCAAGACTGACGTCCGGTAACAGATATACCTAGCATAGAAAAAAGAGATATACGAAAGAAATTATTATGAGATTTCATTTTGCATTGTTGTTTGAATAATTTTTGCATTTTTGAAACTTGATATCAAGATTCTACGTCATAACAATTCTATATGACATACATTTTGTGAAGAGATGGCTGACAACGAAGGTCATCAGTACAATATAATTTGTGTAAAACATCAGCGAAATGATTAGAATCCAGATGTTAGTTTTCGGGATCAGAGGATCAGCACCATAGTTGATAATGAGCACTAAAAGTACAGCCACGACATACTGTATGCATATGCAGTTTATGTAATGCGATAGCCATAATATCCTTCTCGAAGCTCCTTGAATTCGAATAAATTCCTGTAAAGGGAAAAATAACAATATATTATTTAAGTAGAAGTAGTGAAAACAGCAGGAAACAATGAGTATCATGTCAATAAGAAATAAATAAGTATGTACCTAAGTATTTCAAAACAAACACCAGAGAGAATAAAATATACTTAACAGGAACGTTCTTAAAAAAAGGAACCATGAATAATAAAATCGTTTTAACATCTTTAACATTAAACCAAGAAAATATAATTTCTGAACTTCATACCTATTTATCAGCATATTATTCGCATATCATGCGCAAAACGCTTTCGTTTCAATTAAAAAGTGTTTATTTTTTTATCTAGGTACAGGAAAGGTTAAATATTATCAGTGACGTCCCGTGGGGGTAGGCAGATTGAGCGTCGCTTGGGGGCGGCAGTTACTCGAAGGGCGGCAAATCGAGGACAATCGTTAGGTATATATATAGAAATAGCTACCTAAACTAATTAATAACGGAAATATCCTTTAATTAAAAAATCAGCTCACTGGTTGGAAACAAAATGTATTGATTAACATACATGATTTTAACAGGACTGTATTTTTTGTTGGGTTCGCGATGTCTAGTTTAGGTACTTCCGTTGTCCTTGGAGGTCACGTCTTTGATGACCAGCAATGACACGTGGAGATTTTTGAATTATAAGTAGGTATACACTTGCCTAATTTTATCCAAATATTTTTGCCAGTCACTCGCGAATTTTGGAAGTTGTCAGGTGTATTTTCAAATGTATCTGAAATCGTAGACTCACAATATTTCTTTTGGAGCAGAGATGGCAGTTAAATTTGATTTAGTAGGTAATTATTTTGTCGCTAATGTATCTAGGTATAAAACACATTTCTTAGATATTTTAGTCATGAAAGGATAATGAAAAATACTGTATAAAAACTGGGTCGGCATTTTGGCGCTACCTAGGGGCGGCATTATGTCTAGGGACGTCACTGAATATTATTTATTATATTTGGTGGGTATCTAGCCAATTATGTAGATATCCGTCTAATCTAATATAATCGTCACCTTAATACCTACTACAACTAGAAAACTGTGATTTGGTCATTGTTGGGAAAATGAAATTTAAACTTTACTTGGTTAACAAATCTAGGCTATAATTATTATTTAAAATAAAAATGGAAAATTGTGCTTCTGTAATCGTTCAATTGTATGAAAAAATATTTTAGATATACTATTTTATTTATTTAATGCATTTGTGGTTTTAAAGTTATCTAATATTTTCAATCACAAAATTAATACAGTTTCCATTAACTTCCGACTTACCTAGAATCATATTCAATAGCAATCTCAAAAACCAGTGAAAATCAAGTTATCTAGTTGTAGTACCTATTGAGGTGACGATATATATTTAACCCTTCCTGCACTTACCTACACAAAAAAAAAACAATATTTCATTGAAACGAAAGCGTTCTACGCATGAATTAATGCGAATAGGTATGCTGGTAGGTGTGAACTTCAGTTAGGTGTACGTACAGTATAATTGTATTATTATACAATAAAATTATTTCTGCAATCAGTAAATGCATGTGTTTATATTAACCATTAAATAACAAAAGTATAACCCAGTTGTCAACAACATTAAAAAATATTATATTTATACGAAGTGAACTTACACGCATTCCTGAAACTTTCTCTATGATGATCCTGGACGAGTTGACGAGAAATAGGAATAAAAAGCAGTTAATGACGAAAGCTGGCAATAAGGTATCATACTTCATGCCCAAAAGATCATCTATCGTGTATGAAGGATATGGGAAACGCTGTACCGTGAATTGCTGAAAAAAACAATTTATTTCATGAATTAGAAATAACAAGCAACATTTTAAAATGTTCAGTTACTTATAAGTTTATTTATACTCATACCCCGTTTACACGTGCATCCATTTAACTGCTGACAGTATGTATAATTGCGGCCATTACAAGAAAATGCACGCGTAAACACGTATTATCGTACAAGTTGCAAGATTGCATGCATGGATCAAAAAATTTCAGCGGTTCTGAATTTTCACGCGATAGTTATGACGTATGCGTATGCTCAGTAGAACGATAGTGGCGAACCTGCCGGAAAAAATATTAGCTACACCGCGCAGCGCATTGTGACCGTTACCATTTTTCACAACCTATCACATACAATGATAAGATTGCGTGTCATCTACGCTTGAAGAATGAGACAGTTTAATTTACACTCTATTGATACCAGTAAATCCATGCATGTGTATAAGAGCTATTATTCCACAATCATATAAATACGCACATACCTAGCAATTATATCAACTCACTCATACATTATATATACGATCCTTACTAAAACTAACCGATCGTATGAAAAAAAACCCACTCTAGCAATGATAAAAATGATTCTCTATTAAAACTTAAAAGGTCTAAGTAAACTAAAAGCTAAAATAGCTAAAAATATAAAGTGTATTAGTTAGATTTTGTCAAAATCTAACAAATAATAATATGGTAAGTAAGTAGGTGGGCAGGGTAGATAAAAAAATTATAACACTTATAACATAACAAAGAAATATTACCAAAAAAAATACAGAAGTTATAATTATATCATAAATCAATAATTAGATGTGGTTAGGTACATTTTACAAGTAAGAACTAACATAAAGTGACCATACGTCCCGTTTTAGGTAGCCTGTCCCGTTGTCCCCAAGCACAGTTTCGGGACGCCAACATGTCCCGTTTTCGAAGAGAAAGAAACTTGTGACCAAGATACAGAAATATTTGATGAGTATTCACTTCTTTCTAATTACATTACACCGCAAAAAGTGTCTGAATGGAACACTGGGAATGTTTCAACTGAAAGTCGTTGGGTGGAGTTGTTCAAACACTTTCGCGCCAATAATTTGGATCACAAAAATTTTCGTATAATTATTGAATCTATTTTATGTCTGCCTGGCACTAATGCACCAGTAGAAAGGGTCTTCTCTCTTATGAATAAGTCGTAGACGAGTGAAAAAACACAGTTGAAAGTATATGTCCTTAAAGCAATGTTAATTGTAAAAGTGAATTCGAAAAAAACCTGCCAAGAATTTCATTCGTTTTTGAAATCAACACCAGGTAATATAGATACTAAATTTGTTTTTCGGAAAAATATAACATCAGATAAATTTTCATGTATTCTTAACCTGTGTGTACTTTTCATTAATAAATAAAATAATTCTTTGAAGATTTAGAAATATTTGAATGGGCAGATTTTACCAAAATGCCTACGTGGGAAGAAATTATATTAATTGTAATCAAGATACAGAAGTATTTGATGAATATTCACTTATTACTAACTATATTACACCGCGAAAAGTGACAGAATGAAACATTGGGAACGGTTCAATCGAAAGTCGTTGGGTGGAATTGTTCCAACACTTTCGCACCAATAATTTAAATCATAAAAACTTTCGTATAATAATTATTGAATACATTAAATTTATGCCTGGCCGGAACTAATGCACCCGTAGAAAGAGTCTTTTCACAGACGAACAAGTTGTGGACGACCTGTTATGTCCTAGTGATGAGTACCTTGAGGAAGCAGGTGATCTGGCTGGCAAGTGACCTATATGGTTTGATGGTATTAACCTTCCTTTAGTTCTTACCAGAATTGGGACACTCTGTGAAACTCCTTGATGTAATTCTTCACAGTTTTCTTGTACATTTATAGACTGTACGTCTTGAAGGTAATTTGTCAGGAGATTTACCTTCTAGGATGCTTGAGCGGTGGGCGTTTATAATTGATTGTGAACACGGGGAAATAATAGGGTTTTACGCGAAGTAAAACATTACTATTTATTTCAGTAATAATTTTAGTACAAAATGTTTGACAGACAGAGGTTACGTACTGCACAATGGTTGGAGACAAAAGACAAACAGGGATGGATTTCCTGAGATTATATATGATTCACTTTAATGGGTTTTTGACTTGAACAGACTCCACTTTGCAGGTGTTCTACATGGTGACTGTTTACATCAACGATAAATAACATAGATAAGTAAATGGGATCTTTGGCTCAGTCCAAAGTCTGATTTGACTATGCAGGTGTCCATAAGTGTCTGTTTACAGCAACGAAAAATAACATTAATAACGTTTAATGAGTTTTCTAGCTCGGGTCAAAAGGTTAAAGAGGGTAAAAATCTAGATAAGATGCACACTTGTGCAATTAATGTAGATAACAGATTGCTTTACCCCGAGTATTGAACATAAGCTCGTAAATAATATTGATAATTACCAGTTAAGTGCATTTTCTGGTTTATTTCAATATTCACAAGAGCGTGGGACCAATTTAATAATGATGCACATGTTTTAATCAACATAGTTAAAATAGGGTGCAAAATGCAGGTGTTTACCCCAAAGGGGTGGGTAACAGATTGCATGAGCTCGTAAATAATATTAATAACAAACACTTAAGTGTATTTCTTTGCTCATGTCAATCTTTAAAAAAAGAGTGAGAATATGCATGTGTTCAAATCAGTATGGATAAGAGGTTGTCTTACTTTGACTTTAAAGTGCTACTTGAATAAATACATATATCATCTTATTTATTATTGCAGGTGTGCATTTGGTTCAAGACGTTATTTTAGTTAATTTATTGCTTTTAGATGATGAACTGAATGTTGTGGGACCTTTTGAACATTTCTTAAGTTGACACAGTCAAGTAGGTACATAAATATTTATATTATATTATATTGTTTATTTTAAAAGCTTAAAGTTTTGTATGATGCTATAATCAAATAGTATTGTAAATTAAATAGGTGTGATGCATTATTATAACAGACCAAAAAAACGCAATTGCAAGTCGCAATTCTTAAAGCGATGTTGTTAATTAAAATCAATTTTAAGAAATCCTGCCAAAAATTTCATTCTTATTTAAAAGCAACCCCAGTAATACCTACTTAAGAAAATTTGTTCATCAGAAAAATATAAAACAACATATTTTTTTTATATTTATATTATTCATTCCTGTTCTTTTCATTTCTTCATCAACATTCCTGTTCTTTTTATTAATGAATAAAAACTATACACATACACATACTATTACGTAAAAATTGGTAGATGTCCCGTTTTCAGAACAAAAATAAATGGTCTCAATATACTAACACCCTATTTTTATGACGGCACCCCTCTGGAGTTGTTATGCCGGGTACTCATTGGCAAGCCGTAACTGTAACCGCTGCAGATACAGTAACCAGTATGGACGCCAAATAATTAGTTCGCGAGCCTAATAAATATTTATTTTGCATCTAGAATTGGTTACAGTATATGCTATCGGCAGCTATCAAAGGTAGTTGTTCATTTGTTTGTATCGAAATATTGTATTGCTAAAATAAGTTATCCGCCTAAACAGTCAACACTGTCTATCTCGCTCTAAAATTTAGCACAGCCAAGAGAGGTGCTGTTAAAACATAGCACTTATTGTAACAATTACAACTGACTTATTGTAATTGTTACAATAAGTGCTAATACTACTGAAATACAAATATATGAAAAACTACCCTTGATAGCAGCTGCCGATAGAAGTCTTGTGTTTTGAATAGATGCGCTGGAACGGTTACAGTTACGGCTCGCTGATGAGTACTCGGCTTTATATTGCTATTTTCTGCCATCATACATACGAGTGAATGAATGAATAATGTATAAGTGTGTTTATTATAAAAATCTACCTTGGTGATTGCCATCTTGGACCTTTCCTCAATGTATGCGGAATCAATTGCCAACTGCAGGGTTGCGAATGTTGAATAAATGTCACCTGTAAATAAATTCAATATTACTGTCATGCGCCATTTACGTGCTATTTTTACGGCGTATGTAAGAGGGTAAGTAAACCCTATAAATTGCCATTTGGACACAAATTAACATTTTATTGAAATTTAAGTTGCCTTTTAGTTAATATCCATAATTTAGAGCAGGGGTTCATCAACTTTTTCGTCAAAGGGACAATTTTGAAATCAAAAATATTTGGCGGGCCGCCGTATTTTCTTCTGTTTTTAAAAAACATAAGGCAAAAAATTAAATATATATTTCATTGTGTAAAGTTATATTATTATTACTCTTATTAATATACTACAACATAATATAAAAATTTTTTCACTACTTGATTTATGCAATTGTTTGTTTAAAACTAAATCCTACAATCTAGGCTCAATTTTTGTGGTGTGAATACACAAAACAGATGCAATATGGTTGTCTGTTAATTATTTATTAATGATAATGGTAAAAAAAGGTTTTTTCACAAATGTAGGTACTTCCAAATACAGAAGCCACTTGATGGGCATGTTTAACTATATTTGGATATACCTCAAGCGAAAGTCCTCGTTCTTGCCAGAAGACGTTTAATTTTAATGAAGAATAAAAAAACAATACAGATTTAACATAAATCTCGCGGGACACATTCAAAAGTCACGCAGGACACACTTTGTGAATCCCTGATTTATAGTGAAGAAATATTATCACATAATATTGGACAGGTCTAGAAAATGTAAAGTACGAGTAGTACAACCATCCACCGGAAAAACAAACTACCGAAGGAGAAATTGGCGGCGTTCCCCCGACGCCGTGCTTTTAGTAGAGTTTGTCTTCTATAAGCGGCGTGCCGCTGCTTCTATAAGCTGGTTTCCCCCCGCTTCACCATCCATCTCGTTCCCTCCCATTGAAAACTTGAACAGTTGAACGCGATGGCACAATGATTTCCGTGTGACGTGTACGCCAGTTTATGGAATACAGACTCTAGGTACTTAATTTAATACTGATGGCCAAAAGTACCAATTTGGTAATGTTTAATAAACACCTGTGTTGGTCGGGTACTCGGGTAACAAATCCAAACTCATAGAGTTTGAAAAGTCGTTCAGTTAAAAATTGACTGGTGTAGTAGTTAGGAGTCAATGTGGTTATCTCCAACAGTCACTGTACGAGTACATTATGGAAAAAACATATAGGTGTGCCTGCCCTTGGTGGCGGAACCTGTACTCAGAAGCTATTTTCAATGAAGCCTTACAAGGTGAATCGGTGGGTATTTTGGTTAATGGGAAACCTATTAACAATATACGATATTATGGCGATGACACTGTGCTGATAGCTTAAAGAGTTTGCATCAACTGGTACCTAGAAAGGGTTAATGAGGTCAGTAATTCTTATGGTTTAAAAATGAATCCGAAGAAAACAAAACTATTACTAGTATCAAAAATATCGACACCAGACACCAATACAAGTTTTGTCATAAACAGCGAACTAATTGAACGTGTGAACGATTATAAATATTTAGGTACATGTAGAGTTCGGTATTTCCCTAGAAAATCTCAATCTCGAGATTCGGGATTTCCCGAAATTATGAAATTTTGAATTCTCGAGATTCGGGATTTTCAGAAAAGAATTCTCGAGAATTTCCGAGATATCGGGAAATTAAAAAAAAACCTGTAAAAATCAGTATAAAAACAGACAAATTCCAAAAAAATATAACTTTTTTTATTTATTTAAGACAGACAAAATTAAAATCTCGAAAATTTCTCGAGAATTCCCAAAAAAAGAGAGAAAACCCAACTTTCGGTACATGGGTCAATGAGAAATGGGATCAGTCTCAGGAAATAAAAACTAGAATAATTGAGATCGCAAGGAGTGCCTTTCTCAAAATGAAACGTCTCCTTCGCAATCGAGACCTTAACCTCGGTCTGAGACTGCGTATGTTACGTTGTTATGTTCTCTCAATTCTTTTCTATGGTACCTATGGAAGTATGGACGCTAAACCAATAGATGTCACGGAAACTTGAAGCGTTCGAGATGTGGCTTTATAGACGCATCCTCAAAATTTCTTAGACTGATCGTGTAACAAAATGTTGAAGTTCTCAATCGAATGGGAAAGGACCGAGAAGTTCTGCATAGTATCAGACCAATGGTAAGCGTAGAAGAGGACGGCGCCGTATTTTGTGGCTTAAGAACCTCCGTGAATGGTACGAGTGGAGCTCTACTGAACTGTTCCGGGTAGCAGATGAAAAATCTTAGATCGCCTTGATGGTGGCCGACCTCCGTTAGGGGATGGCACAATAAGAAAAAGATTTATAATAACGGTTTAGGATGGTTTGGTTACAAATGATCCAGGGCTGTGGAGTCGTTCAACTGACTCAAAATCCAAACTTAAACCCGATTCTAATGTTTACAATTTAAAAATAATGGGAACGTTGTATGTGTTAACTTATTTAATACCTATTACATATTTAAATTTTCTCACTTACCATGATTTTCATGGGGCCCTGGAATTATTGTTTCAGGAATGACCGTACAAGTCTGGTATGATTTTGAATTTCGGATGGTGTAGTTTATTCTATCAGGCATTTGATCTGTGTTCTGTGTAGACAAATAGAGCTAAATATTAAAAATCAGAATAGATGCACCTAAAATGTTGAATACCTACTGTGATTATGGAGAAGCGATTAATATGAATGTGAGATTTGTTACGAATGCCGCCATTAAGTGCTGTAATACGAACGCATCCTGCGTTAGTATACTCGTATACATACCAGAGCTAATCGGATTCCTTTTGTTATTCTTAGAGCGACGTTTGAATTCATATACCTGCCTAGGGAATCCAATCCCGGGATCCCGAGCTATTTTCGATACCTATGAATCCCGGGATTGATAAACATAATCCCGGGATTTCGGGATTGATTTTTTTATCAATTTTTATGGAAAATATAACAGAAAAAATACTTTTAATACAAAATAACTACAATAGAAATAAGCTGAGTTTGAATGAAGTTTGATGTGTAGGTTGCCGATTCATTTTATTTTTTCACATAGATTATTAAAAATGAGAAAGATTGGTAAAAAAACAATGCTTCGCACTTTTAACAAAGTAATTCCACCATGATATCATACGTTTTACGGCAGTTTCATATTTGGCTGACTAATTAGATTTATGAAGCGGAAAGGCCATAAGTACGCCATGATTATTTGCTTTACTATTTTAAATCTCGCTGATCTATTCATTATGTCTTTACTATCAGAAATAGCAATCTCATATTAAATTCACATTATTATTTATATTACAATATTATTTACTCCATTAAACTTGTGTATTTCCAAGATTTAACTTATACAATATTAACAATAAATGTCTTAAATAGTATAAATTATACTAGATTTATTTTTGACCGATTTTATCAATGTTATTTGTAAATATAAAAATTTTATATTAACAATGGAAAAAAAATCCCAATCCCGGGACCAGTCCCGGGATCCCGGGATTGTCAAATTGTAATCCCGAAATCCCGGGATCAGAATTTTGGCTCGGGATTGGATTCCCTATACCTGACCTACACTACACTAATTCATCATTACAGGCGGCTCTCGTGGTGCAGTGCGTAGGCGCTTGTACAGTCATATTGTATTATAGAATAATTGAAAACTGTCACGGATGTTTGAATTGACGAAAAAAATGGCGGCAGCTATTTAGACAATATGTTGGTCACCACAATCTATATTCTATACAAACAACTATTTTCGTCGATAAAGTAGTTATATCATAATATTGTCGATATTATAAAAACAAATTGAAAAATATCAAATTTTAAACCGCGAATAAATAAATTAACATTGTAAGTACCATTATCAATGCATTAGAATTAGACAAACAAAAACAATAATTAATAGATCAATGAGTTGTAAAAAGATACATTTAAAATAAACTACTCATATAATCTAGTGACATTTAGAAGGAGATACAGATTATTGTAAAGTTAAAACATGGTATTTGGTAGTGCCGTCCTGTTTTAGTCGAACATAATTATTATGACGTACCTATCAGTGACAAAGCATGCCCGTTAATGGAATGTAGGCTACGGTATCTTTACGGGACTTGATTGTGAATTTGGTTTCATCTTCAGTATTTGACTGATACAATTTTATTTTAACCACATCCTATCCTAAGAAGATCATATGGACCTCCACGGAGTGGAGGTTTGTATTAACAGATTTTTATGTTAACGAGAAATGGATGTTAGCCACTTGCTCAATCTATTAGGTCCATATTCTGACTCAAACACAAATTGAAAAACAGTATGTGTACTTTCCAGACCCAGGATTCGAACCTGGGACTCACGACGCTATAGGCAGACGCTTAAGGCGCGCGGCCATCGTGGGATTGTTTCCTTAACCATTTTTTTTTTAAATTTTTTTTCAGTTCACGAAAACATTGCCGAAGGAATTATTTCCGCTATTGTAGAACACTTAACTTTATTGGAAGAAAAGATTGCATATTACTTTCCTTCTTAAGTATAGAAAATTATGACTGAATACGAAATCCATTTTCTACGATTGATACATCGAGTTGTGAATTTTCGTACTAAGAAGAAGAAGAATTGGTCACCGTGTCAACGAATCGTACTCTAAAAATATTTTTTTCTGAAATAACTATAGAGGAATTTTGGATTATTTCTGTCCAAGGCAAATAATATCCAGCTCTCTACATGAGGGCACTGAAAATATTATTACAGTTTTCAATATTTCTTCTGACAATTCATGGTGGAACTGCATTGTATTGTTTTCAACATCATATTTGTGTGAGCTCGGTTTCTCAGCAATAACTAATATAAAAACTAAAAAACGAGAATGACTTACGAATTTAGACGAAGAATTGAGGATAATTATATCAAATATTCGAAGTAATATTTCTGAAATCGGCAAAATTAATTGATTTTCACATCAAATAAATTCCATTTTGTTACTGGTAATTTTAGTTACAGTTTGTTCATATATGTAGGTACATATAAATATATATGTTCTTTAAAAACAATTTCTTTGGTTGTTATGCAATCTGTTTAATTTGTAATAAAAGTTATGTCCGTATATTTTTCTTTGCTTTATGACCAATAGAACCAGACTGGTTTTGGTGCACTGGTACACAATATTTTCTTTTCTTAAAAAGTGCACCGTGACATCCAAAAAGTTAAGAACCACTGACCTAGATATTATGTTTTTGCTCACTGTAACACAAGCTGTATCGAGATGGATTAACATTTAACATTTCCTTCCTCCAATAGGCATAATAATAATATATAACGATTATTGATAATAAATATTATATAGTATGAGATTTGAATCACTTACCTCAAATATAACAGCTAAGTTTTCATCTTTTTTTAAAGGGTATCCTTTTATACGAAAAAGCATTTTTTCATCAATATATCCAATTATATCTGAAATTAAATTAACGTGGATAGGTATATAGACAGTATAATATTATTATAAATTACACACATATCATAAAGGGAATTCTCATAAGGTATCTGAGCAGGGACGGCTCTTGTAAAGGAGCACAAGTGCAGTGCACCTCCATGTTAAGATTAAAAGACGATATCCAAAATATAATAATATAATAATGTATATGAGTTAGCCAGTTTAAAAGTTCCCGTGCATTCCTTGCAAAAAATACTAGCGACTTCAGCGCGCGCGTTCCGAAACCGCATTTTTATACTCGGTGTGCATATTTGAGATAAAGCCGCCCGAAACTTATCTGTGGCGTCATACCAATACGAATTTCACAGTGAAATCGTTCGTGACGCAATCAAATATGGGATATTTTAACCGTTAAAAGTTCGTGTTCTCCCCAGCTCAAGATTGTCGAATCACTGCTTCGGCTGTTACGTACGAACATTACCGAATACGAATATCTCCTTGAAATATTCGAGGTCACAGTGGTCAGTACGCGAATCTTTTTTGTATTAGAAAGTTCGTTAACTACGAGTATTTACAGCATTGATTAGTGAGTGAATCATGTCGTTTTCAGTTGAATACGAGGTGGGTCAATAATTCCTTAGAAAAAAGCATTAAAACAGTTTTTATTTTTGTATTTTTTTTTTATTTCTCAACATAATCTCATTGGAGCTCAATACACTTGGTTAGACGTTTCTCAATTTTTTTTAAACCGTCAGAAAAATAGGTTTTCGGAAGGTCCTCAAAATAAGCATTTGTCCGATCGATGACTTCTTCATTTGAAAAATAACGTTGTCCACTTAGCCAAGTTGGGAAAAGGAAAAAGTCACTGG
Organism: Rhyacophila brunnea; assembly: GCF_057557595.1. NCBI lineage: Eukaryota > Metazoa > Arthropoda > Insecta > Trichoptera > Rhyacophilidae > Rhyacophila > Rhyacophila brunnea. Next base: position 5,711,323 of record NW_028232816.1, on the reverse strand, counting down.
GGGGGCTACATCTGGCGAATACGGTGGGTGGTCGACCAATTCGAACTTCAATTCTTCAATTTTAGCCATTGATCGTAAACATGTGTGAACACGGGCATTGTCCTGATGAAAGAGGATTTTTTTCCTGTTTAAATGAGGCCGTTTTTCTTCAATTTCGTTTTTTAGCTGGTCCAATAAAGATGCATAATAATCCCCTGTTATTGTTTCTCCTTTTTCCAAATAGTCAACGAAAATAATTTCACGTGCATCCCAAAATACAGTAGCCATAACCTTACCAGCTGATTTTACGGTTTTCGCCTTCTTTGGACATGGTTTGTCTTCGCAATTCACTGCTTTGACTGTTCTCTCGTCTCGGGAGTATAGTGGTGTATCCATGTTTCATCTACAATCACAAGGCGATGAAAAAATTCATCCGGATAGCGTTGCATGAGCGACAACAGGGCTTTAGAAGCCACCACCCTATTGCGTTTATTGTCGACTGTGAGCAAACGCGGCACCCATCTTGCAGAAATATTTTTCATGCCCAATTTGTCATGTAAAATAGAAATGACGCTACCTTTTGAGATCCCTGTAACCTCAATTATCTCACTCAACTTTAATCTTCGGTCACTTAACACCATATCGTGGATTTTATTGATCATTTCTGGTGTAGTCACCTCTCCAGGACGTCCTGAGCGTGGTTCATCCTTTGTTGATGTACGACCACGTTTAAATTCATTTAACCAGTTATAAATAGTTGCAAGTGAAGGAGCAGATATGCCGTGAACTAAATCCAACTCATTTTTTATTTCCTTTGCTGTTAACCTTTTTATATTAAAATGTTTAATAACAGCTCTAAACTCAATTTTCTCCATTTTCCATTTTTCCATTTTCCACAAGCAAATTTTTTTTTTAAATGTACGAGAAACACACAACAACCCGACCAATCTGATTGAAACTTCGCAGCATACTGAATCGGTAGTGCCGCTGCATGAAAACAAACCGCTTACAGTACTAGTCGCGCCACCTGTCGGCTTTTCTAAGGACTTATTGACCCACCCTCGTATATTAAAGACAATCGTCGTGATTTTTCAAAACGACTGGAAATTAAGGCTGCGGGACGCCCTACACCAAGTTTAAATTTAATTCAAAAGTGTACAGTTAAAGGCAAAGTGATTAATCAAAAATTTAACGTGGAAATGTATACAAAAGTGCCATGGTTATGCGGTTCTTCATATCTAAATACTGTTTTATGTTTTCCGTGCCTTTTATTTATAGGTGAATCAAGCTGGTCAGAGTCTGGCGTGAAAGATTTAGTTCACCTATCAGATAAAGTGAAAAAACACAGTAGTTCTGAAAAACACATTTGAAATGAAATGCAACTTGCAGTGTTGGGAGCATTAGATATTCGATCTCAGTTAGACGCCGGGTATCGTTTGTCAGTGAAAAAATTTAATGAACGCGTAGACAATAATCGATATATTTTATCCAGGTTGATTGACTGTGTGAAATTCTGCGGGGCATCTGAATTAGCTTTGAGGGGACACGATGAATCCGTAGATTCAAATAATCCAGGGGTGTATCGAGGGCTTATTGATTTCGTCTCGGAAATTGATATTGCAATGAAACAACATTTAGATAGCAATAATATTTTTAAGGGTACATCAAAAACAATTCAAAGCGATATTTTAGATTCAATTTTAGAGGTTTTTCGCAATGAAATAAAACATGAAATATCGCAAAGCAAGTTTATCGCGATCCAGGCGGATGAAACCACGGATGTAGCCACAACTCAACAATTAGTTTTGGTAGTTAGGTAGGAATTACGCGGATAAATACATGAACGTTTCTGGAAATTTATGACGCCGAAAGATCATACAGCGGTAGGTATTGCATCTGAAATTTTCAAAAAACTCGAACTTCTCGAGATTTAACAAACCCAATTAATCGGGCAGAGTTATGATGGTGCAGCCGTTATAAGCAGGCGACTAGGTGGTGTACAGGCTTTGATAAAAGCTTCGTATCTATACGCACACTTCATAGATTGTTACGCCCATCAATTAAATTTAATAATGGAAAGAAGTGTTTCCGCTAACACAATGGTCCGAAATTTTTTCGCTAATTTACGAGCATTTCCAGTTTTTTTTTCGAGATCTGCAAAAAGAACTGATATTTTGAAAGAAATAGTTAATAGAAAAATACCATCAGCACCGACAACGAGGTGGAATTTTAATATAAGAACGGTATGTTAAATGAGTGTATAGAGCACATTTTAGAATCAGTAAATTTAGACGCTGATACTATAAACCAAGCTGGAATGCTGAATTTTAATTATTGGTTAGATTTTTTCGCCAAAGTTATGCCCCACTGCGATATACTTTTTAAGCAACTTCAGTCGAGATCAAAAGAAGTATTAGAGATTAATAAAGATAATGAACATTTTACACTTGCTATTCAAAATATTCGGGAAAATAATACGCTACAAATTCAGCCCACGAAAAAACGTCGACCGAATGATTTACCACATTCTGTAATATGTCATGAAGTATGCGATACGATAGTGAACCAAGCTAAAGATCGTTTTGAATACCATGGTCATTTAGTAATATCTAAATTGTTTTTTAGTGAAAAATTTCGCGATTACCATAAAAAATTTCCTATTATAGATTTTAATACGGCAATGGCAACATACGATTTTATTGACAAATTGAAACTTAAAAATGAATTAATTGTTTTATACAGTCGAGAAGATTTTTACGTCACCGATGGAGCGTTATCCATACTACAGCTATTCACAAATAATAATTTACTCGGAGTATTTAGTGAAAGCGTTAAGCTATTGCAAATAATTTGTACAATACCGATGACGTCAGTAGAAAGTGAGCGTTGCTTCTCAACTTTAAAAAGGATTTAGTCATTTATGAGAAATACCATGTCTCAAGATAGGTTAAATGCTCTTGCGATGTTAAGTATCGAAAAAAAAATAAAATCTTCAATGTCGGACTTTAATATTCGTGTAATCGACGTATTCTCAAGATCCAAAAATCGGAGGATGGACTTCTTGCATAAATAGGTGAGTCTTTTTTTGCACTCCCTAATATTCTTGTCACCAGCCGCCACTGTATCTGAGGTATATTATTCCTGATAATAATGGCTCTTTATAAAGGTAGTTTCAGATTAATTTTCAAAATTTAAAAGACTTAAAGAGTTAAAACCACGTCGCTATAGGATTTGTTTCCCGAATAGACCAAATGTCAATTTTACAGGAGACGAAAAACAAATTTCATTGTCGTATATTTAAATATCAGTAGATATAACAATCATTCTTTCTACACTGTATGATTGCAACATTATCTAAGAATACATTCCAAGAATAATATACTGGTATAAATCATTAAATGCACAGAAAATACGTTTTATTTACAAGTACTCACTGTGGATATTCGGGAAATTTTTAGCGCTCTCTCAGAATAATGGATATTCGGGACAAAACAAGGACGTTCGGGATTTAAGACCGTAGCGTATTGCTGCACGGCCCACAGATTACTGAGTGGTCAAAAAGTACGCGCCTCAAATGTTATATTTATTTACACGATAATTGTTAATAATTACTTCTACTATTAAAATACTTAATGATCGTAATCACCGAAGTTCGTATGCAATAATAACATGCGGCAATCGCTTTTTCGGTTTTTTTTCGGATTATGTACCTAATAAAATAGTTTTTAAGTAATTAACTATTTTTTTATTGAACGAATAATTTACAAGATTTAAGAATGTACCATTCTAATAATTGAACATACATAATTTTTAAAATCACTTCTGAGAAAATATATTATAACCAATAGAATTTAAAATCTTTTTGAAAAAAGTAAGACACCCGGCAGGATCGTCCCTGCATCTCCTGGGTTTACGACCCAGTCCACGAATCATCTACCATGCTACGAGGTGACATACTTATGACGACAAACTTTAACTATTGGCCTTTTAATACCTGCTCATCAGTATTCTTCAAAATCAAGCGACTATCGGGATTTGTTTATTAAATAAAAGTAGGTATCTACTGCTTCAATTACTAACCGACGTCACGGATTTCTCCAATATTTTATGATGGTACTTACTTGTACTTGCTAACAATTTTATATTAATACTTTTTACAAAAAAAAAAATCTTTGTATATATATCTGTATATTATTATATCTATATACCTATTTTTATAATTAACAATTAAACTTATTACAAACCACCAAATAAATATTATGTATTTACAATTAGAATGACAACACAAAATAATAGCATCTATAAATTAATTACCATTGGCTGCTAATATTAGGTAGGTACCAATGTCTTAAGTATATAATATTCACCAAATAAATAGTTACTAACATACATATTAAATTAAATTAACTATCAGCGCATTCAAAAATAAATAATAGCATAACCTTTATTTTCATAGAAATACCTAGATTAAAAGTAAAATAAAGACAAACAATATTTGATTAAGGTGACGCATCAGTGAAACGGCAAATAATTTTCAACTGTAGGCGCGACGAAATTTTGGATTCGCTCGCATTCAGTGAGAAAACGTCGAGCTAGAAACACGTCACTTTGCTTCGTGATGGCGACGGGCCAATTAATTATTAAATCGTGTAAAGATGACTAAAAACTTTACCCATTTACTTTAAAAAGAAAATATGTCAATGAATATATTATTATTGTTACTAATAGAACAATAAACAGAACATAAAATGGACGTATGTTGGATTTATATGACAAATAATATTTCGTTTGACAGGCGTCATTTGCACCCGTGACCCGCAATCCGCGCATCGCTTAGCAACGATCTTTTTAGACCGTGCCTCAACTGATGTACGGCCTTAATAATAATTTGAAATAATAATTATTTTTTACGTCATAGTAGTTGCCGGGTCATACTGTAGAATTCATATAACCGTTAGGATTTTGTGTCATTTATCAAAACAAAATGCAGTTATTTAGGTTAAAATACTCACTTCCATAACTTTGCTATAAGTTCAGGGCGAACTAGTGATGTATCAGCTATAAATGATCTCTTCAAATTTGATGAATTCACTATTAAAACAATAATAACTTTAAAAACAATATCAATAAGACGAAATTTGAAAGAGGCCACCGGACGGCGGAAAAATATGAAAGTGGGCGTGATTGTTTTAGAGCTAGACAGCGTGAATGTGGGAGCGAGATGCACGGCGTCAGCGCGGTTTGATTGGCTAAAAGTCATATTCGGGAAATAAAAACTCAGCCAGAGATTTATTTCGACCGAAATTAGCTTGGATATTCAGGTACGAATAGTTGGACATTCGGGAGAACAGCACGGAGTAATTGTAACTTAACATGGCGTATTCGGGTTTTTTTTTTTTTTTTAAATATCTCTGTTCCTAGATAAAAATATATTGTTTTTATAAATGATTTCGGTAGAGTTCGATAAAAGAAATTGAACTGCATTAAAATGTCGATTTCGACAAAAATGGATATTCGGGAAACAAATTCTATAGCGACGACCAGTCAGAAAATCATTAGATAAGTAAATTAAATTTAAATTTATAATAAGATGAGCATTTCTCACTAAAATATTACCCAAAGCATAACTAACTTCCTGCATTTATTATTTCGAAAATTTAAAATTGATTGTCATTTTTTATCGTATGGGGGGCCTCTCAATCGGTCAATGTGCCGGGCCGCTTTTGGTATATTATGGGGAATAGGTACATCTATTTTCACACAAATTGCTTATTATTTCGTTCCAATCTAATCCAGACAGTTTCCCTTATATTATAATATTATAATGCAGCCAATAGACATTCTCTATACCTATTTGACATATTATCATCCTTTAATAATGTTGGTAAAATTTGGCTGTGTATGCCACAAGTTTACTTGGTTTTTCCGTGTTTTTCAGCTTTAGAAGGCTGAGTCGTTATGTGATTACCTACCTACCTACATAGTATACGAGCATATGGAGACCATAGAAGAAAACGACTATGGAATGAGCTTTGTTCAATTATTTACATTTTACAGCAAAGTTATTTAAAACATCATGCAATACTTACTTTCCAGAGGAAGGCCAATTTTTCTCGAAACTCTTTCCATCAGATCGCTGATATATGATTCATTTGGTGCATAATAAACATTATTTATGGACTTGAACTGATAGAGAAAATCAGGATCCGGGTCGGTATGGTGGACTTCATTGTATGATATTTTAGAGAATTTTATGTACGTGTATTTCAAAATCAAAATAATGAATACAGGCAAGGCAAATGCTACAAATGTCATAATGACATTTCGACGTCTTAGCAAAAAATGTTTCCATAGTAATGCTTTTAGCTGCACCCAAGATTTTCTAAGCAAAGACATTTGAATCTGAAACAGAAAATATAAATTATTAAAATCTTTGTACCTACATAATAATAATACTAATAATACTGATGACAAAAGGGTGGGAAGAAAAGCGTTGTCCAAGGAACTGGGTGAACGTTAAATCATCACACTTCAAAACAATTACCGAGGCATTACGCTACTCAGTGTTCAAGCATCCTCTTGATGAGAATGAGGGACCCAATAACGTCCTCAGGAAAAACCAGGCCGGGTTTCTACCTAGACGAGCGTGTGCAGACCAAATCCACAACCTTCGATGTCTTCTCCAGTGAGCCATGAGCTGAAAAGTCCGTTGGACTGCTACTTTGTGGATTATAAGAAGGCTTTCGAAAGTCCGCACCGCTCCTCCCTCTAATAATTCTATGTTAACTCCGTAATTTTTATCTTTCACAGTCTTACAGCCAGTTAGCTTAGTCTGATTAGCTCTGACCCTTTTGATCATAAAGGTCCTCTATTTTGAAACTAAGCACCTTACACTATCGAGATTCTTTTCTAGTGATACGTGTGGTATCTAGTTGTCAAATGTGATACTTACCTGAACTGAACTAATCCTTTGGCAACTTCATCTGGTTGTTTGGTCGAGCGATCTTGTCTTGTTAATTTGTTTTCGTGTACCGTTTGAAGTATTCTATGTTATTGTTAATTAATCTCTGTGAACTCTGAACAAATACTAAAACCGTAAGACTTTCTATTTTTATAAATAAGAAACATACTATAAAATGTATATTCTATTAGATTTTTTTATATACCCGCCAACCTCAGACGGTCAAATGGAAAAACAGTCTTATGTAAGATTAGGGCATATTGTCGGCACCTCAGATGAAAATCAAGGATTATGTCATAAATATTTTTTTTTACTATGGTTCCGATAAGTTTCGGATAAGCTTAAAAATACATTTTAAGCGAATACTTGTATTACGTACCTACTATTAATTCACTTCCTTTCAATTCGTCGGAATGTAATATTTCACAAGACGGCTCTGGTAATTTACGGACAGGAGCTGCGCTGCGTTCCGGTGCGTTCCAATCAATTTAGAGCACTGATTTAGACACGGTATGCTAATAATTATTTTTTAGCCAAACACTTAAAATCACTATAATACTCATACACCCGTAGGTGAAGAATATTATCAATTATGTAGGTAGTACAAAATTATAACAAGTATGTCTGTCTCTCATAAACTATACCTACCTATATATTATTTCATATTATTAGAACGTATATTTACGTATGCCTATATATTTAAAACTCATAATATTTTTTGTATGACTGACGTCTGATTGATAACTGAAATAGAATTGTTGTTAAAAGCCATTTATAAGGGTTATGTTATGATAATACTGATAATATAATAAAATAATCTACCTATAATCACTCTGATAATGGATAAATACCTATGTAGATTATTATGTGCGTTCGAAAACAAACTTAGTCTGATAATACGTTGAATACTATCATGATGATCACTGATAGTGATTCGCAGAAAAGAATTTAATAATAATCACCATGCAGATGCGCCATATCAGGGAACATAAAAAGTAGGGAAGTGAGTTACCCTCAGGGTGTGGCTGCAAGAAGGTACCAACAATTATTATCGAATGTGGATAAATATGGGATAAACTTAAATACGTTTTAAAGAATACAACATTTTCATTATGTATATATCGTCCAAACGAAAATTCGGTTAAAAGTTGGTAATATTTGGGGACACCTGGAGGGCTATGATTTTTTCGCGTTATATGGCCTGACCGTTATTAAATCGTTCTGCCATGAATAGTTCCAGGCAGTTTATTGATCGCGTTGTCTTTTATACTTAAGTACTATCATAAGGCATAGGAGCCATAAGAAACAAGGACATACAGCGTACCTACTTACTAGTATTTTGGTTTTGAAACGAAGCATTTTGTTCAATTCTACAATATCGAATATTTTAGGGCACCTCAGTTTTACGAACATGTTTCTTTGGAATTCTCCATCGTAGGAATCTCATGGCTGAGAATTGTGAACTGAATAGGCTCCACCCTTCGTGTACCTACTGAACTTTAAGTTCGAATGCACTATCAATTCAATATGACGTGCTTATAATAACAAAACGTGAGGCTCCTAATATGATAGAATTCTGATGCAGTTTCACTTGTGATTGATCTATCCGAGACAATAATAGATTTTCCGTTTTGACTCGTAGAAGTAGTCATGCCTGCCACTAATTACCATCTAACTTGATGCCACGCACATGCTGCGCTTGCTTTAATAAGTCACCTGCCTAGATAACATGAGAGACGCAATTTATTTGTGATTCGTCATTCGTCTACCTGGCATCATAATACGGAAAGTTTACCTCGCTAAATTTGCATGTCTTGAACTCTCCTTTATTTTTTTGGTCACATACTACGTAGCGAGAGTAAAAGCATGGACAGCCCCGTACTATTTTATAAGGTGAGTGTAGAGAGGACGAAGAAGAACCACATGCATGGACCAAATCAAAAGTGGCACGAGCTTTCTACTGAAATTGGCTCTGAATACTGCTGGATGCCGAGAGGGGTAGAGCCTAGCCATGGAGAAGGCTTTTGCTTGACGGTCAAATTGTTCTATTCAACTTTGTTGGCGAAGTTCTAAAAAGGGTGACTATAAATTGCTTAGGGGCTAGAAATTGCTCCGTTTCGTAATTAAACCTGGTCATATCTCTGTCTACGTATAATATACAAAACTATTTGTGTTTTTTTAAGCAATGCGCCGCTGCACACCTAACATCGTCTCACAGCACACCGGCACTACTTAGGCGGCAACAAAGTACGTCCTCTATGTGAAAGGCCTTGAACCGTGGTCGGGCTGATTAAGGGTCGACTACGATACAAATCTGGACTAGGGCCTACATAAACCCAGAGGAAAAACTAACCTGGTAACCAGTTTAATCCGTCGTATTTTATCCTTTCTATGCCGCAATTCGTTAATTGAATGAATTTTCAAGTATTTTCGATATTATTTTTTACACATTTTTCTCTTTGACCCTACAATTAGACGTGGATTTTAGCCACCTCCCAATTAATGAGATATAACATATTATTATGTTACACTTACCGACCCTACTACGTCCATATCCATGCTCTGGATCCAAATTAATTTCCAAAAATATTCTTGTACCTACTATAGTTTTTTCACATTTCTACTACAAGCAATGTGCAGTGCGAACTGAGAATGCGCTCCTTTGGCCACATACACCGAAAGCACCCCGCCACACACGGCTTCTTTTAGTGGGCTTTGTCGCTTATGATTAAAATATTTCGGCGTTATCAACCCATGAAAATAATATGTTTTTTATTTTTTTATTCAATATTGAATATAGTTAAGGTTTTTAGAATGTTTGATTCAAATAGAATTATATTAGAAAAAAAATCTAGAAAAAACTTGGACCGAGTGGGACTCGAATTCACGTCTTTCTCTTTGTATGTATGTTTTTGAGGTTTTTCAAAATTATGTTATTTCTTTATTAATGCGTTTGTTACTGATCATCATCCCGCAATTGCATCATAATATATAGGTAGGTATATCCTATGGACGGAATTTACTATTTATCTGTTTGACCTTGCACAATTTGTCCAATACCAGAGAACGTAAAAATAAGAGAAGCGGTTTACTTTCTGGGTGTGGCTGCAAGAAGGCACAATTCTCGAGTGTGGAGAATTATGGGATAAACACGTCTTAAAGAATTAATTTTTTTCATTATTTATGCCTGTATCATGATGTATGCATTAAAGTTTGTCTCGTAAACGAAACGTACATTTAATATTTGAGGACACTCGGCGGGGTTTTAAAAAATATTTAATATTTAGTGAAAATTAGGGAACCTAAGTCTTACGAACATGTTTATTTGGTATTTTTCATCGTATGAATCTCATGGCTGAGGATTGTGAACCGAATGAGCTCCACAACTCTGTGTCCTTTATGTTCAAGTTCGAATTCACCATCAATTCAATAATATGTGCTTCTAACAAAAAAACGTGACGCTCCTAATAAGTATTAAAGACGCAGTTTCATTTGTAATTGATCTATCCGGGACAATAGTAGATATGTTTTGAGTCGCAGAAGTATTCATGTATCCCACTGATCACTGCATAACATAATGTCATGTGTATGCTTCACTTGCTTTAATAAGGCACTAAGACAGGGTTCAGAGCATCATCAATGGCTCAGGGACACTTCTCGTAAATCTACCTACCTAGATAATATTATGAATATACTCTTTTGTGGTTCGTCTACCTGAGACCATAATACGGAAAGTCAACCTAATTTTCCTGCTGTGGAATCTTCAATTGCTACAACACGTAGGTACACATTGTACCTACGTAGCGAGAGTAAGACCCGTTTCACACGGGACACCTCTGTGGCGCCACTGGCGCGGCGAGATTCCGCATTTACATATTCCTAAATATAAATGAACGCGACTCTCGTGTGTCAGTAATTACTATTACTATTACTACTCAATAATGTGTAAATTTAAAGCGAAATCGGCGCCACGCAGGTGTCCCGTGTGAAACGAGTCTATTAGCATGGAACCCCCGTTTTATTTAATAAGGTGGATAAGGTACTCAAAAACAATGACATATCAATGTCATTGCTCCAAAACAACAAAAAAAGAAATACGATTTTGTTATAAGATAATATAAATATAATTAATTGTAGATAATGTCACTATTGATAAATGATAACATTGTTTGTGTTCATTATATTCAGGATAACGTATTTTACAACGTTTTTCTTAGTTCGTATTCTTATTTTTCCGGTGGTTCTTTGTACGGTACAAATCTTGCAATCGATTTTTAACTAACTTCCCGACTAGCTAGATATTTGAAACTTTTAGAATATCAGAACACGATACCAATGCATTTTTTAATACTTTTAGTCTTCTTTAAGTAGAATTGAATTCATTTTCAGTTATTTCTGTTTTCTATGAAGAGTTATCTCGGCACCATTATTGGTTGCTAGGGGTCTGGGGTTCTAGCAACTAAATTATTAATATATACGTGCGTTACTATGGAAATCAATATGACATTTCAGTATTATTTCTATCAAGTACATTTTTTTTGATCGTTTAAGCTAGTTAACATAAGTTTATATGATTCAACAGAAAATTTAAAAACGTTGTTTATAAAAAGTTCTTTCAAAAAGTCAGTAATAATTAATTATGTACTTTAATCTATTTCATGGCTATTTCTAATTAATAATTGGGTAGCCTCCAGGGAAGGCGAAGCAGAGGAAGAGCGTCTGCGCGATGGAGCGACCGAGTGAAAGAGCTGACTGGGCGCACCATACATTCTGCCCTGAGAGAAGCGGAAGATCGAGAAGGATGGAAAGTCTTGGTCGCTCAAAGGATGGCGAAATTTAAATGTGGTCACGATCCTCAGCCATGAGTACACGACCAAGAAGAGAGAGATAATAATTTTGTACCTGATGTGTATACATATTATGGTATATTAACCAATGGCTGTAATGCCATAATACTCTATTTCGAAATAAATAAATACTATCATCGAATCATTTAACATTTAAACCGATCTGTGAACTGATTGTCAACCCTCAACACCATCTACTTCCTGTTTCATAACCGTCTAGACATTTACACCTCCCTCCCATAAACATAAACACTCCTTAAATTTAAATTTAATCACACCCCTACTAACCAGGTCGCCAGACGGGGGAGGAGTTGGTATTATCGAAAGACAAAGGTTTTATGATTGATTCTTTTCTTTACAGAGTAAATTATAAATTAAAAGAAAAATGATATCATTATCTCACAAAAATTATTATTGTAAATTGAGTATTACTGTATGAGTATCTACAGTGGCGGAGGTGGAGGTAGGATTTGGAGATTCGACATGAATAGTAAGTAAGTACAAACTTTGTCAGATATACCTACTAACTATTTGTTTTCATTAAACTAAGCATACAAATTGAAGATTGTGTTAGTTTTAAAAAAAACAATTAAACTCTGCCTCAAACAAATTATAATAGACAAACGATAAAAAATATTCTTCCATCTATAAAATAGCTATTTTAGATAAATGTTATAGGTACACATATTATATAATAATATATTTTATCTATTATAGTTTGGTTAGGCATGGTTTAATTGAATTTTCTAAACTAATAAAAACTATTTGCATTTTGTATTCGTTCACTGTAAGTAAACAAATAGGACTAACAATGTGTGCACTATTTTTTCCCTTCACAACCTATCTTCATTACTATGGTATGCCTTAGGCAGGGTTTAATTGAATTTTAATAACTAACCAACACCATCTGAAATTTGTATTCTTAGTTCAATGAAAACAAAAATACGTACGACTAACAAAATAATGTACACCATTTATGTCGGATTTTTACAAACTACCTCCACCTTTCGCCACTGCTATACATCGTAAATAGGAGTTCATTTTGACAAAAATAGGTACAATCAATCAATTTAAGTTTGTTCTTATCATTTTGTGTTAATGATATTATAAGTAGGTATCTACATACCTACCATTATTTCGAAACTGTTATTTTCTACTGATTTTAAATAATAATATATTTATGTATCTAAATCTCTTTTTCATGATAATTCTATTGAAATATTTTTTTAATTGATTATGTAGATAAATAATACGATTATAATCCTTGTAGATTAGAGAGACACCGTACATTACTCCTTTCACAATCATCGATAATGTGCCATCAGTATACAATAAAATTGATATCAGTATCTTATGAAAGAGTGATAGCCACGAAATGCCGATTGTTTGCGAATTTGTTGCAAAAATCAGTGATGTCCCGTGGGGGTAGGCAGGTCATGCGTTGAATGGGTACGGAACATTATAAAGGGTGGCCAAATATTAAAACAACTTTTGAGAGCAGTAACGATGTAGAGTGTAAACGATGTTGTCACTTCATTATGAAGTATCGACATCTTAGTTTAAAAAATGTCAGCGTGAACAACTTAAAATAGCTTATCAAAAAAATCGATTTTATACCTACTTAAGTATATAATTATATAAAATAATAATAACTACATTCGTCTCTGTTCTGGCAGAACACACTAGCTGGAGAATACTAGTTTTGAGTAATTTGACTTTGAAGTTGTTAAAATGTTTGAAATAATGGTTTATCATGTGAGTTTATTAAGTAATCGTAAAAAGGGTGACTTTAAAATAAAGACTGTTTATTTATTAAGAAGGTTTCCAGACGGTAAAGTTTGAAACAAGGAACATTTTGGTACTAACTCAATATGTAATTTTTTCGAATTAGTGCTTTCTGCCAGAACAGTGACGATATATTATACCAGTGCTCGAAATGAAAACAATTACGAATCCGATCACTCTATTTTTTCTATATATTTAATTACTTACATGTATAAGTATTGTATAAAATAAGTATTTAGATTTATCGTTATACGGTCTAGGCCAGCTAAAATGATAAAAATATTTTTTCCACGAGACGGAGCGATAATTTTGTGGACTTCATGAACCGGAACGCCGCTCCGGTCCATTTCGAGCCCTGATATACTACTACCTACTTATATATTTTTAGATACAATCAATTACCTTATTGATATTTTTGTGTGCTGAGATACGTACGCTCCGAATCAAAATGTAGTTATCAGGTGAATATAATATTCAAGAAGGCTCCGATTCTGTGGTGCTCTAATGCATTTATTTATACATTTATCTCCTTGATATTCCTAAGCGCCGAATACATTGAAACCAAATCAAAAATTATCAGGAGAGGTTAAATTGCGAAGAGATTCAAAGCCTGGACATTCCATTTGTATATTTATATTCAATTCAATTCAATTAATTTATTTTACATATTGTGGACATTACAAATTGTAAGTTTAAGACGTTCACAACATGATATGAAACAGTATTATAAAGAAGAAAGAAAAAGAAAAGTAATATTTTATTATTATAAGTATTATTTATAATGAAAATATAAAAAGAGAACATAATATAAACATACAAACGCAGTGAAAATACAATTATGCATCTAAAGTAGTTCAAAGAAGTACACCGAGTTAGCTAAGGAGACCCTATTTAAAAAAAAATATAAAATAGCGTCCACCTAAAGTCACTCTCACGTAAGTGGAGTATATCAACACCCAAAGTAATTTGGTTGAACATAGTTATCGCCCTCCCAATTGGCATTACCAGTGGCAGGTTGGTTCTGCAGCTTGGGAGAATAAAAAACTGATGCTCCCTATTTCTAAGATAGTTATCAGGGACACACAGGTCAACACTGCCTAGAATGGCAGAGTTCTCATTTATACCTCGTATAAGTAAAAAAAAGTCTGGCACCCCAAACAAAAAAAATATCAGAATGATTTTAAACATTGAAATTGAAAGTCAATAAACTATACATTGGGCTTAGACAAATAAAAACACGGCAAAAAATGATTTGTAATTCTCCAGGACCGTTTTCAGAAAAATTTCTTAAATTTTAATTTCTAACACAAAAATTTCGAAACACTAATGTTGGGTTTTTTTAGAAACCCAATCCCTAATGGAACTGTCAAAAAAATCTCGGTGGCCACCCGAATTCCAGAGTGGTGTAGCTCATTGCTGGGTAGGGCTGACAGGGCTCTAGCTTGGGGGCCCGACGTGTCTGGTTGACCAGATAAGTGAGATAAACACACATAAATTAGCTTTAATAGTAAAAAAAAGTTATTGTACGTCATGGCCATAAACATTTTAAATTATATAATTGTGCAATATATTTTCTGATTATTATGTGTCGATACTCGACAGCTCCATTATTAAAGTAGATGTATTAAAAATCGCTAATAATTCCCTGTATAAGTACCCTTAATTTGAACTAAAACACAATTTGAAAAACGTTAATGTAGTGTTTCACACTGCCTTTAATCTTAGCGGTTGGTAGGTGGTCCGCCAAATATCCTAGCCTGAGGAGCCGTTTCAGGATGTGGGGGCCATGGTGTAGGTACACCGAGTGCAATAGACAAAAGACCGATAAACGAGAAATTAGTCTGTGTTGTGTTGAGTAGGTTTGTGTTTAAGTTAAATGCAATAATACTTTTTTTGTCCATTTTCAATTAATATTTTGGAACCTCAATATTGAAAAACCAAAAATCGACGATAAACATTCGGCGAAACGAACGACCACTACAGTCGGTGGTGGTGTAAATCAAAAGAACATTTTTTTCAGTGGTATTCGGCATAAATATTGTAGCTCTCTAGACCAAGCGGGTAGCACAGCCGATATTATTTGAGTAATGTTTTAGCATACTAGATGCACATATCCAACATGGTCGCTGTCAGTCACTTCCAATCCGCCAGTCGCTGATGACACGCTCAACGGTTACCGCCACTATGCCTCCAAATTAATAAAAACTAGAAGAAACTGTACAAATATGTCGTCGTGTATTGTGAAAATATGTAAAAATAATTTTATGAAGAAGAAAAAGAGCCTATGAGACTAATTTACTTTCTCCTCCTTAGGATCCCCCCAATATTAAATCCTGAGTGCGCCACTGTGGGACACTCATATAGAAACAAATGTTGATAAATAATGGAGCATTGCATATCCGAAAGAAATGGACCAAATCTGATAAGAATAGGAATTTATAAGACCCAACAGGTTGATGACGATAGTGACGATATAAATGGGTAATAACATTCACTCGGAGTTCATAGCTAGCTCCGGGATATATGTAAACCCGGGATGTTAATATTCTTTTTATAACAATTTATTTCAATTGTTCGTATTATGCCGTAAAAGAGCATAATCGGTATTTATAAATGAAAACTCGAAGTCTGTTACGTAGTTAGTATATTGTCGAACACGGTATTTATTTACAATTGACTTATTTTTACACGATTATTTTTCTATTTGAATTGTATATTTTCTCAACAAACTAGTCGTCTGTAGAATTACACATACCTCCGATTGGGTAATCCAATCCCGAGCCAAAATTTCAATCCTGGGATTTCGGGATTACAATTTGATAATCCCGGGATCCCGTGACTGGTCCCGGGATTGGCATTTTTTTCATAGTTAATATAAAAATTTTATATATACAAATAACTTTGATAAAATCGGTCAAAAATAAATCTAGTATTATTAAATTTATACTATTTCAGACATTTATTGTTAATATTGTGTGCGTTCAATCTTGGAAATACGTAGGTTTAATGGAGTAAATAATAATGTGAGAGTACAGCAGTTTTATTTATTTATGAAAAGATAACAAATAAAATACAATTTCAATTAAAATAAAAAATAATATATTTTGTTGAAAAAAATAAAGATTTAAGTAATTAAAACATTATTCTGAATAATATGCCCGAGTAATCTCCAGAATAGCATTTTCTGGTAGTGCACAATGATTTTCTTTCTATAAAAAGAAGACAGCTTAGATGTAAATGGCCGAAACGTATAACTAAATGTTTCTTGATTTAATTATTATTATATTTCTCAAATTCACTTTACGGATGTTACCTGCATCGTACATATTTTGTGGAATTTTTAATTTATGTTTAACTATTTACAAATGTAAACGATTTTCATTTATAAAATTTTGTAAAATCAATATTGTGTTATGTGTTTACATATATTATAATATGTATGAGATTGCTGTTTCTGATAGTAAAGACTTGGGATGGGTTAGCGAGATTTAAAATAGTAAGGCAAATCAAGGTGTATGGCCTTTCCGATTCATAAATCTAATGCCGTAAAACGTATGAGATCATAGTGGAATTACTTTGTTAAAAGTGCGAAGCATTGTTTTTTCCAATCTTTGTCATTTTTATTAATGTAGGTACCTATGTGAAAAAATAAAATGAATTGGCAACTTACACATGGGTAATAAATCAAACTCTATTCAAACTCAGTTTTTTCTAATGTAGTTATTTGTTATTATAAGTATTTTTTCTGTTATATTTTGGTTTCTATTTTATTTTCTAAACCATTAAATCGAGAAGTTTAAAAGAATGCTTCTTTATGAAATAAAAATACTTTATGCAGTCATCAAATAAATGTTTAACATAAATTACAAAGAAATAATAAGGCTTCAACATTGTATGTGTCTTTTTTTCTGTTATTGTGTTGACTGCATTGTATTGTTGTTTGATTTAATAAAACGAAAATTGTTTTTTGTAGTACTTATTCCACTTTAATATAGTGGAATAAGTACTACAAAAAATTGCGTTTTATTAAATCAAACAACAATTTAATATTATGTTTTTCCGAAAAAATACAATAAAATAATATGCAATAATCAAAAAATGAATTCATTCATTGAACACACATTAAGTATACATAACAGTTTTTTTAATATGTAAGTATAGGTACTTTGACGTATTCATTGTTTTGTGCATTAGGTACGTTAATTACTTAATGAATATTAACCCAGCATAACAAACAAAAGTGCTGGTGGTCATTTTTAATTGTTATTTAAAGGAAATGATCCTATTATTTATATGAAAGTATTTTGGATAGCACACTAATCTAAAATCTATCTAAACTCAACTGTTGACTTTTATCACTTTCACTTCGTTTAAACGCTATACACTATACGTTTATAAATATATCCCGGTTAAATTGAACACATTATAAAATGAACTAAGTAGGTATATTCCCGATCAATATTCAAATTTCGATGGGTTAAAATTCAAGCTAAGATTCACAGCCATATTTAAAAAAAAAATGGAACATTGTGTATTAATTATGGTATTACCATCTAGCAATATCACATTTTTGACAAACAATTGACTGATTTCTTTGAACCAATGAAAATTATTTAAATTTAATTAGGTAATATAACCCAAAAATATTTAAAAACCATTCAATAATTAAATGGCGATATAATACACATAATATTTAAATCATAATCATCACCAGCAAAGATCAATCCACTGCTAGATAAATGCCTCCCTAACCTGATTGTACTCTTCCCGGTCCTATGTATTGTTATATTTATCTGAATTAGTGATATAATATTTTTATTTATATCATCAGTCTGAATCAATCCACTGCTGGATAAAGGCCTCATTAATCTAATTCCATTCTTCTGGTATTAATATAGTAATTGAGATAATCTGCTGAGGTAAAATTTTGAATATATATTATTTGAAGTCAATTCAATTTTACAATAAATTCTGACATCAATTCTCTTTCCCCAACTGACAAATGTGGTGATAAAAATAACTATTTTCATTTTCATGCCTATTTAGGAAAATATAAAGTGAACATGTCGTGATTTATTCAGTAGGGGCATTGCTGATATTCAAATTAATTATTTTTTCACTCTTAAGCAGAGAATTTCAAAGCACACAGGGAAATTTTCATAAAACGTTTTTGGAGAAATAGTGGAAACAACTGAAACAAGTAGAAAACCAAGGCGCCGCGCCGTCAACGCATATACCTAATTTTTATTAGATTTACTTCACAATTTTATTAATATCTAATACTTTCTTCTAGTCTTTAAGACGCCAAGCTGTCTGCAAGATCTAGCGAGACAGCTGGATTTGATAGTAAAATGAAATACATCAAAATCGCCTAAAAGAACACCACCTTAAAATTGAACACATAATAATGGAATCTTTATCTGATACATAAATGCAAATTCGGAATTGGGCAGGAAATGTAATTAACAAACAAACTTTGCATATTTTATATTATTTAGATGTCAGTTGGGACCAAGTAGGAAAAGGAAATCAAACAAATAAAAAGAAATATACTTATTTCAATCTAAAAGCATTTTTATTCTTTTATAAAATAATCAATGTTTCTTAAAATAAACATAAAAACTATGAATAGTCAAAAGCTTCATAAACAAAATTTTAACGATAAACACGAGTAATAATAATATTAATGAATTCGTATTTCATAATTTTTTTTTATTTTTTATTCTATTATAATTAAAAAATATATTTTTTTAATGTTTTTTGATACATATTAATTAATCAATGTAAAGTAAATTATCAAAAATTGCATGCTTCGATTTTTTTTGCTAGATTTGTAAATTTAAAATATGGAAGTCAATATTATTTTCAAAATTGATAACCGTAATCAGGATCGACTAAATCTGGTTTCATGATTGACCTGTTGGGCACCGTTGTCGTATTCAATTGGGATATCCGGGGTGACAACAAAAGTTGTAAATATAGCAAAATACCCAAAATGATATTAATGTAATATACGATGACAACTTACATCGCCTTCAGTCAGTTAATGAGTAACGCGACATTGATATAAAAAGGGCTTTAAGGAAAAATATTTCTAAGTACATAATTGTAAAATGATTCATTTGATAAAAACAGCATGCCTTAGAATAACTTTTTTATAAATTAATGTTGATAACATAAACGCTAATTATAATAATAAACAATAAAAAAAAGAATAATATTGTGATAAAATAAAACATTTCAATTAGATAAAAAAGATATCACAAGTAAATAACAAAATTATTTATAATATAATAATAACATACTATTTTGAGTGGCGACATCTATTTAGAATATTTTTTTTGTATGCTGGAGCTAATTTGTTTCAAGTCAGGACTAAAATGAATATGGATCAGGACCCTACCAAGGGTGGCTGCCGCCCGGGTGCCAGCATAAAATCGCTGCCCCAAAATAAGATATATAAAAACGTATAAATATGAATGGGGTTTTAAAAGGTAGAACATTTTTGACGAAAATACGTAAAAATGAGTTGCCTTTGATTTTTAAGGTAGTACTTACACTTTTTTGCCAATACATAATATGAAAAAGACAATTCGGTTTTGGTTTTGAAAATGAACCTCAAGACACAATCCATCATTAAATTTTAAAGCTTAGAAATCCCCGATTTAGTTTTCTTAATCAATTTTGTAATGATGTGGGTGATTAACCCAACGACATTCCTCCTCTTTTATTCGGGCTTGCAACCATCGGCAGTGTTGCAAATCGCTCTAAGTACATAATATCTATCTACGTGCAGAGTTCAACATTTCAACATTTAATTTTTAATTGTTTATCTTTTGAACCATACCATGACACATTTTTCCGACTTGGATTTCACTTTTCGGTTGCAACATTATTTAATAATCGTTTGCATAAAAATTTGCAGTTGACTAATAATTTTGGAAAATTGTCAACATTTTTTGATCTCTATGTGCTATGTCAATTAAGTATTTTTAAAATGGCTGACTGTATTATTATCTCTAGGTCCGTTCTTTACCATTATTAATGTTATTTCCGAGTCGCACAGGGAAATAAGATGGGCCATCAAAATGATGCAAATATTATCTTCCCTAGAAAGTTTAATGATTCTTCAGGCTTAGAAAATACCAAATTCATTTTAGATCATAGTAACCTGCTTTTTGATTTTTGGGAATTTCAAATCTAACACCAGTAGTCAAAAAAACCTTGCAAAAAATGCAAAACAATTCGCTACACGCTACACTAGCGAGAGTCCTTGTCATCGAGAATGTGCCCGGAAGTAATTTACGAGTATTTTGCAGATATACCTATGCCACCGTATATAATTTAATGTAATCTTTTATCACTACGAATTATATTACAATTAGAAAACTATTTTATAGTATCCGCTATTTCTATTGATCAGTGATGACGACTGACATTAGTACATTCAAATTAATTTAATAAACTTAAACCTATTTGTAGGTAGGTAGGTGCTCAATGCACTATCCTGATTATCAATATTTAATAAAAAATAATATATTATACTGATATGGGGTGGATCAATTAACATTACAATTCTGTACCCTAGAACCGAACTGTATTAACTCCAAAATTTTCAAAAGTCACTTTATTGCTCTAAACTTCATGATTTTGCCTCTTCTTTCGCATGGTAAACAGTATTAACTCCTATATCAATTATTTTCTGAGATATTGCGTTTTAAAGAATATTAAGTGCATCTTGATTTTGGAATCAAAGAATACTTAAGTCTTTTAATACTCTTTAGTTGTGGGTGTTTTGTTATTTATTGATATTAAGTCCACTCAGTCAAAACAACCAATACAATTAAACAGTATTAAGTGTTATCTTGCGGAGTTAGTACGAACAATGTTTGACACTTGACAGACGACCGCACATTTTTGTTGTATTAACTCCTTTGTGCGAATGTTTGAAACAGTTTTGCATTGAAACATTTATTCCAAATAAGAAAAGTTAATTACAATAATGTCGGAGAGAAGTAAACAGAAAAATACAAACCAATAATATTATTGATGACTGTGATGAATTACTACCGCAGTGTCAAACAACGATTCAGAAACGAAAGGTAGGAATTTATAATCAGTTTTATGAAATCAAACAATGTTATTAAATTGTACATTAAACCTGGCTGATATTTAAGATAATAGTGTAGCTCGATTATTCGAGTTTGGAAATAGTATTGTTTAATTTTGTTTTAGCCGAATGTCATAGTACCTATTAAATCCATTAATTTGGTTTGACAAAAGATCCGTGAAACAAAAATACAGTATTCATATTTTCATTTTTTAAGATTGATAATGGGTTATTTTCGTTTTAGATGCAGGGAGTTCATCAATTGAAAGGCAAATAAATTCACCCCTAGATGACTTGATTTATGTCGACAAAACTGTGGCTGGTTATCAAGAAATAAGCCATAGTGATATTGTGTGTGATGATAATCTGTATGCATTAATTTGGTCAGAGTGGTAACATCGTTTACTATGAAGTGTTGGAAACATCGGTTGCACCAATACAACCCACTCTCGCTTCAGAGACTTCAGATCTTCTCCAATGCGATAACATTAATATTGTACATGAAACATCTACACATATCGATGAAGATTGTATAGCTGACGATCCTGATTACCATCAAAGCGAGAATGGTTCTGAATCAGATGTATCAGTTTCGGAAATTTCAGATACAGATAATCAAAATTTGACTAATATCGTGGACGAATCACAACTGAATGTGAGAAAGGGAAAAAAAAGAAAAAGAAATCCATTAAATTGGAAAAATAACATTAGAAAACAAAAAGTAGCAGCAGGAGAGGAACGTCCGATTAAAACACAAACTATCCCAGCACAAAGAGTTTCTTACACCCTGCAAGACAGAATGTCGCCTTAAATGTTCCATACATTTTTCAGCTCATCATAGAAATGAAATTCACAAGGCATTTTGGAAAAGTGAAAAAACATTGACCACAAACGGCAATTTGTTGCGTTAAATGTAAAGTCCGTACCGATAAAAAGGAAGAGAATAACAAATGATAAAAGGGTCAATAAAAGAAATCATACACGTCAATACTACTTTGAATTAGATGGTCAGTCTATTAAAGTGTGCAAAGTATTTTTTTTAAATACCTTAAATATTTCACAAACATTTATTACTACTGCACTATCTAAAAAGTCTGTTGGAGGAAATGTTGAACACGATAAAAGAGGAAAGCAACCGCCATCAACAAAAATACCAGAATTTATTAAACAAAATATTCGAGATCATATTAATAAATTTCCAGTTTTTCAATCCCTCTGTTCGAGATTATTATTAAAACACACATTATTTTTGTAATATTATTAATTAATATACATTTTTAAATCAATATTGAGTGTACTTTATTCAACATAATATATTCCTTCACTGAATGTTAATGGCACATAATACTATTTGAAGCAGTACTAAAAGTAACATAATATTTTTTTCTTAAAGCTAAATAGTATTAAGTGTTTATTTTCTATATAACTAAGTTAAAACACTGAAATATGCACATATACTGTGATAAGTATATAAAATAATCAAATGTCTTCTCAAAAAAAATTAAGAACTATAAAACTTTTGCCAAAACTTTAATACAGAAGAAAAAATATGTTTCAATAAACTTAAAATGGCTCTACTGAGAAATTTTGGATATGGCACTTAATATAGTTCAGTTCTAGGGTACAGAATTACTATAAATGTTATACTTAACTGTTTTAGTTTATAAGGGATCTGATCTGGCAGGTAAGGCTTTACCAAAGAGGTGTTTTCAAACAATTTCTTTTAAAATACATACATTACCATGTTCATTCCAAAGAAGATAACAATATCAAACCGATCGATGCAAATGCAACAACGTTCCATGTAGTCAGTCTTGGGGGACATCAATTTGAATAATATTATCTGACAATAACGTTCTGTTGGTATAGAAACAGCGCTCGAAATGGAAAAGTTTACGAACCGGAGCGCTTGACAAATTTTCTGAAGATATTTACATTGTTATGAAATCGTATGTGTATTTTATAAAAATAAGTATGTCAGATTTTTTATTCTATGGCATATCTAGCCCAGACGGTCAACATATATTTTTCCACGAGACGGAGCGATAATTTTACAAATTTCACGAGCCGGAACGGCGCTCCGGTGCGTTCCGTTCCATTTCGTGCCCTGTATAGAAAATAATTTCTTCTACAGTACTCTGATTTATCATATAGTCATCCACAATATCAGAATATGTTTCTTTAATTTGTTCCATTTTCTGAAAAATGTCTGCATATTCGTTATTGTCAGTGCTAATGAGGCACAGTAATGTCGTCTGAAAAATAATTAGTATTAATGAATAAATTGAATTGTCATTTATGTGGAAGAACTCCGTTATAATACTAAGTTATTTCAGATAATATTTTATCTTAATATCGCTCTAAAGATCGGTTCATAGCCCGAAATAGCTGTATCCATTATTGTAGAATTAACAAAAATCTTTGTTTTAAAACCAGCATCAGAGAGTTTGTCATAATTAATATCAACATTAAAGTTCCCCCCTAGGCTTATTGTGTAAAACTGGGTAAGTAAATAGGCGATATGTACCGAAAGAAATATAAGTCACGTTCATCTTCTCTCTGTAATGGGGATGGAACAGGGCAATTAATGATAGCTTAATTTAAAACACAAAAACTGATAGTCAACAATAACGCAATTTGATAAGCATTTCATGAGTTCTAAAAACTACTGGTTAAATTCATTGTGATCAAGTAGGATGCCCGTAGCTTAATTGGTTAAAGCACATTGGTGCGAATTTAATTGTTATACAGTTGGTGTAAGTCCCGTTAGCTGTCATATTTTTTTCAAACAAGACTTTTCCTAGTAAGTATGTGATGTTACATTCTCAAATCTTGTAAATTATTTGTTGAATAAAAGAGATGGTTTATTAAATTATTATATTATGGATATATTTTGGAAATATTTACAAATACCTATTTCATTGATGGAAATGACTGTTCAATTCATTTTAAATTGTGTTGGTTTTTATAGCAGATGCCAGCGATATGATGATAGTGTGAAATTTGCTACAAACGATTCCACAGTGCAAAATGACTTGCCGGTAATTTATCTTTAGAGTTAAAAGTGCTAGGAATTTCTATTCATTTTAATGAGCAAGTGGCTGACTTCCAATTCTCGTAAAAAATAAAATCTGTTAATACAAAACCTCTACTCTGTGGAGGCCCATATGATCCTATTAGGATCGGACATGGTCGAATAAAAATGAATGTTAAAACCTATCGAAACAACATGCTGTGAGAATTTAAAAACTGTTCTTTCTCTGTCTCATATTCAGTTTTTTAGTCAGTATAGACTTAAAAATTGCTATCTAACACAAATGCGTGTAAAGTTGGCAAGCTAAATGTTATTAACGCATTTACGAATAAATTTTTAATTACATCTTATTCAATTTTATGTAATATTGAAACCGAAAGTTGAAATTTCACTACACCAATTTTAATTTTCATTAGAAAATAGCAAATTTCACACCACACCATATTTGCTCCCATAGAGAGTAGTTCTGGACAGCTAGTACTATTATATAATATAATATTTTATTTTGGGAAGTATGTATGTATGTTAGTACCTAACCGTTGGAAAATAGTTAAAAATTGAACTTACTGTATTCTTTTTCACAGGCTGAAAGTCGAAATTATCTTTAATGGAATGTAATAATGGTGATAAGCGTTCATTAACGATCTTGTCGGAGGCCGTTTCTGCAGAATCTGTAAAAAAGTGATTGTATCATCATTAAAACACCGCTGAACCAAATCGTGAACCAAAACCTTTCACATATTTAATGTATTCTGGTTCCTTCATTGTTCCTATATATTCTGCCTATCTACTACATATTCATATTAATTACATGATAATATTTTTACATATTGACACTGCCAGAAGTCTCACCGTTTAGCAAACACCTCTTCTGAAGCATAGTACGACTGGGTGAACAAGCCCGCCCATCTATGATAATCGATCAAAATATTCTTAATAAATAACATATCATACATTTCAGAGCAATTATTGTTATCCTCTGTAGCAAACACGATTAGATCCGGGAGTTTTCTGAATCTGGCCTGCTAGATACAGACCGAACAGCATGTAGGTAATGCAATAAAAACTATGGCAAAAATTTGTAAAGTTGCGATCCAAATCCGATATGGTTAGCAAGACTGACTGCCACCCGTGGCCGTTAACCTTTTAGCTGCCGTAAAAAAGGCCTTGGCAGTACCTAACAGGCCAAATATAATTTGCGAAAAAAAAATCATAAAACTATGACATGTCTAAAATCTCAATTGTAACACTTGACAAAATTCAACGTAAATCGATGGTTAAATCATGAACTTATATGTTATTTGTTAAATATTATTTGTTTTGACCGAATTATTGGTACTACCGAGATATCTCGTAGCTGGTGTAGCGAACTTGGACTATCTGACGAGATATCTCGTATCTGACTAGGAAAAATCGTGAGAGCAGCGCTCGAAATGGATTTTTTTACGAACCGGAGCGCTCGATAATTTTATGACAATATTAACGTTGTTATCTAATTGTGTATGTATTTTATAAAAATAAGTCTGTTAGATTTTTTATTATATGACATATCTAGCTCAGACGGTCAAATTAATATTTCCACAAGACGAAGCTATAATTTTGGAGATTTTATGAACCGGAACGGCGCTCCGGTGCGTTCCGGTCCATTTCGAGCCCTGCGTGAGAGACAAAGAGACCGTGTAAGTCGGAGGCGATACTGTTGACTGTTGATCATGGAGACTAATGATGTTTTGAAAGGAGTGGGGATTTACCTATGCCTAACTGTTTAAAATCGTTTTAAACTTTTGCAATTCTCATACAACATGGTTATTAAGCCAACCATGCTGTATGCGTCACCAATATGGCCTACTGATATAACTAAATCTAATTCACAGATACTGCAAAGAATAGAGATGCCTGAGAATTGTCAAACACATATTATCATGATTGAAGCGACATTTCCGAAACCTTAACAAAATACAGAGACCTTCTCGAATAGACTGACAGAAGAACCTCAGAAGACCTACATTATTTGGCAACAAAAGTACAAGCGCAAGGAAACAAAACTCCGTCACAAGATGATGCCCCTCGACTCCCCATATCTTTATTATGCAACCAATCCCCATTCCATACTGACCCCACGGAACTTTCAGGGTCTGGCGGTACAGGTAAAAGAAGGTTTGGAAGCCCTAAGAGTTAAATTAGGTAACTTTAGAATTCACCTACATCAGAACGAGACTTGGGCTCAGAGTCCAAGTAAGAGCACTTGTATATAATAGGAAATGGGGTATACCCCCCTAGAGATTAGTCACTCGATAAACCCTTTTGATTTTATCAAATGATTCTAATAAAGTTAGAATTTCTTAGTTAGGCCCATGAGGACAATATCTGGATTCCGGAAGGAGGTTTATCTTAACTGTTTTTCCTCGAAAGACTTGTTTGAAAAGCGAAGATAAATGCAAATGTAGGATTGGTTTGTCGAATAGACCAAATGTCAAATGTTCAGGAGACGAAAAACAAATTTCTTTATCCTATATTTATATACAAGGAAAAAATTAAATTGTTGTTTTTTAGCATATGAATGCTGTATTCATTACAAAGCAATTTAAAGAGTATGATGGTTCTGGTCCATTTAGATTAAAAAAATCATTCTGCATTAAAAGATCCATTTCGATAAAAATGGATATTCGACAAACCAATCTATAGCGACGACTTAGTAAGATTACATGCGGGAAAAAGCGTAAATGTACTTACAAGATCCAACCTTAGAAAAATAATTATCCAGGAAACCGATATCTGCCTCTCAGACCTCGCAAGGCTTCAGTTAGAAGAAATGGTGGGAACAAACTAATTCTCTTTATATGATTGCGTGATGAAGACGCAAGAAGACTGGCGAGCGACAGGGATTCTCAGACAGGCGCCATGTGGTATCCATATGCTCCAACTGAGCTGAAGATATGATGGTGTTTAAAAGTGTATTAAAAATACCAGTGGAATTGTGGAACTCTCTGGTTGAAAAGAATAAGTCACTGTTTCATCTGTCGCAGTGGGTTAATTAAAGTATTGAAAAACAATGAATTATATATTATTATACTAGACTACACGTACATTTTGTTATTTTAAATTTAATAGTTACTTATCAGTGGGTCTATTCTATACATGAGGCCGGCAATCGATGGTAGTTTATCATATTTATGTATTGAGGCGGTTAATTATTACAAAAAGTTAACCGTCTAAACTGTCACAATGTGCTATGTTTTAACAGCCCCTTTCTTGGCTGTGTTAACTTTTAGTGCGAGATAGACAGTTTTGACAATTAACTCATTGTAACAATTGGTTTGTCTCAATTTTAAAATAGTTATGACATCGTCATGGTTTACACCAGTGCTCCGCAACCGGTGTGGCGTTGCACACTGGTGTGCCGCGAGACGATGCTAGGTGTGCCACGACGCATTGTGTCAAAAATGAAAATAATTTTCTATATTATACATTACTTACTTAATGGCCAAATTTGCGTGCATGGCTGGTAATATGTTTGAGCACCTGAATAAAATTAATAAAAAAAATGCAAGGTCAGAATGAAAATATATTGATATGCTTCACTACCATAGGGATATTAAATAAATTCACTACCATTGGAAACAAGCAATGCATTTTGGGTCCGGCCCAAAAACTTATAACTTTGCTGCAAAAGAAAATCCATCATTACTTTCATACAGGAGCTTACATAAGAACAAGCAGCATCTGTCAATAGGGAGACGGCAGATCACGACACTAAAAGCGCAAGATGGAAGTATCGTGCGTAACTGGGATCATCTACTGGACACTGTTGTAGAGTTTTACAGCGCTCTATACAAAGATGACACTGACATCAATTCAGATCTCCCGGTGAACGGAGAATATGGAGATCCTCTTCCCGAGGTTACTACCACAGAGGTGGACTATGCTATAATGTGCATGAAGAGTGGGAAAGCCCCGGGAGAAGATGGGCTGACTATCCATGTTCTCAAATGGGCCGGGAGGACGGTGAGCGAAGTGCTCGCAGGTCTGTTCACGTCTTGTCTGCACGCAGAGAACATCCCAGAGTCATGAAAAAATGCCTCCATTATTATTCTCCATAAGAAAGGAGACACTGAAGATCTGAAAAACTATCGACCAATTAGTCTACTGCCAATTCTGTATAAGGTTTTCACGAAAATACTCTCAAACCGTCTCGAAACAGTTCTAGACGAGAACCAACCAAGAGAGCAAGCCGGATTCAGAAGAGGCTACAGTACTATGGATCATATACAGGTCGTCAGGGAAATCATAGAGCGCTACCAGGAATACAAACTGCCATTATATCTTGGTTTTATAGACTATGAAAAGGCGTTTGATTCCATCAAAAAATTCTCAATTATAGACGCCCTTAGCAACCAAGGAATTTCCAGACGCTACATAAACATATTGAACAGTATATACAGTGATGCCACAGCATGCGTGAAACTCCACAAACGGTCGTGTAAATTCCCCATTAACAAAGGTGTCCGGCAAGGTGATACCATTTCACCTAAACTATTCACCGCTACTCTTGAGGACTTATTTAGGAAACTTGATTGGGAGGAAAAAGGTGTTCCAATTAATGGAGAGCACCTCAGTCACCTGCGCTTTGCAGATGATATTGTTATACTCTCACAAGACCCGAAAGACCTCCAAGGTAGAATGCAAAAACTCGCGGATGTCAGTCAAACGGTCGGTCTAAAGATAAATGTCACAAAGACAAAAGTGATGAGGAACTCTTTTTCGGACCCTGCGATTATCTGTATTTCTGGCACCCAGAGCAAGTCAGCAGCTACGTCTATCGCAGACAGTAGGTGTCCATGGACGGAAGCATGCACGATGAAATTGCTCGAAGAACAAAGCTGAGATGGAGTGCTTTCGGACGTCTGAATAGTATCTTCAAGAGTGACCTACCATAATGTCTTAAGTGTAGGGTGTTCAACCAATGTGTGCTACCCGTGCTCACGTATGGCTGCGAGACGTGGACCCTCAACACGAGAGATGTCCAAAGGCTAAGAGTCACACAGCGAGGCATGGAGAGGTGCATGTTGGGCATCACGCGAAAGGACCGTAAGAGAAACGAATGGGTTAGGAAGCAGACATGAGTACGCGATGTAATAGACGTTGCCAAATAGCTGAAATGGAGATGGGCGGGGCACATTGCTTGCCGAAAGAACGGCCGCTGGACAAATGCCGTCATCCAATGGTACCCAAGGGGTACGAAACGGCCACAAGGTCGCCTTAAAAGCCGCTGGATTGACGAACTGGTAAAGTTCGGCGGAAATACGTGGCAGCGAACGACACAGGACCGAGAGAGTTGGAGAAAGCTTGGGGAGGCCTTCATCCAGCAGTGGATTGACCCCGGCTGATGATGATGATGACTTTAATACAATCAATACGACTGGATTCGAAACCCTTTTGCAACCAATGCCGGAAATTCTATTGAAGCACTATAATTATATTCGTAAGGAATTTTGTTGAATTGAGGAACGACTTGATGCTAAAAATGAATTTCGTCGATGTTCCATTGGGTATTTTCTGTATTATGGTTAATAAAAAATATCCTCGGATTTCCGACAAGGCTATCGCAGTTCAGCTCCCATTTTATACGACATATACCTATGTAAGCAACTTTTTTCAACTCAAGCTATAATTAAAAATGATAAGCAGTCATACTTGACGGGTGATAAGAACTTCGGGTTTCTTTTTCGTCAGACCTCTAGTCTGGGGGGCCAGGCTCAGGGGGGCGTGAAGGGGGGGATAAACACAAATTACAAATTTTCTCTAATGGTCAAAAATATTATTATATTTATAAATAATAGGGCTATATTACTACGCTAAAACTAATATTTTTAAATATCCGATTGGGGAGTGTTTGTATTAATAAATACAAAAAATAGCTAAACATACAATGAATACCATTAATTTGACCTCGAACACCATTTGAAAAACACTACCTACTTTAGAGTATCACACTGTCTTTGACCTTAGCAATAGGTAGGGGGCCCGCTTCATCATGTGGGGTCCATATTTTGATGTATAAATTGTTTTACCTGTGGTGTGCCGCGGAATTCTGGGAATACCTTTGGTGTGCCATGGGTGAGAAAAGGTTGCGGAGCACTGGTTTACACGACAAACAACAAACTAAAAATTTCAGGCAGCAGGCGTTCTTGAACCCGAGACCTGATTTTAGGGTGAAGACGCACGGCATAAAGTGACACCATTTCAATCGGATGCATGGTATGATGACATAACCGCAACCATTTACGGCACTATTTCAACTATCAGGATCATGACAATAATCCAATAAGAAGTATTGTTGTAGACGCCCACCAATATTAATAAAAGTATTAGTTTTTGTTAGTATTAACAGACGTCAATAACAAGTTGCTATTATTATATTATTTTAAATATATGTGTGTGAAAATTTATTTATACTCAAATAAATCACTGATAAGGCAACCGTTAACACCAAATATTATATTAACCATTAATTTATAATTATTCAATTTATATGGCTTAGTTTTCGTACCTGTAACATTGTACCAAAATCCAATAAACAGTATGGTCATGTTGTCACAGCCTCTCTATGTATCACTTCTACCATGTGTGGTCGGTGCAACCGTGCAATGTAGATGTGATACATACTCCATACTAATATCTAGAAAAGTATTACTCACCTTCTACAGCGCAGTCACTCGATAAATCAATTGCAATCTTCAATTTAATGGTAATTGTAATTCCCGCTTTAGACATCAGTTCTGCCAAGCCCACATCAAAACTGCTAGCCTCTCCATTCTTTAAGACGATGCCATCATCACACATGTTTTGAAACTCATCCATGCTGTTGATAAAAAAATGACATGTAATAATTAATATACCAGCCATATTGAATGTCAATAAAAAATGTAAAACATTTTTTTCAGCTAGCATCCCTTCTATTGATTATTTAGGCTTCAGCATTCAAGTATTAGTGATAGGGGAAGAGGGGTAAGGGCAACAAGTAGGGTTATCAACAAAGGATCGATACTTCGATGCTTCGGCATCAAGACAATACCGGTGTCAAGAAGAGTAAAATATAACAGAGCCATAATTATTCATATCAGTATTATCAGTATATAGATAAGCACGGTTTCAGTTGTTTTATAATGGCTTTAGTTTCATACTGAGATTTGGGTTCATTTTAAAAAACCCTATCGGGTAAAATTATTAAACATGGAACATGCTTTGCCCACTGATTCTCTGAATGCTAGTTGTCCAAATTCGAAAGAAAAATTATTTGTCAAAGTAACCGTTATTTTACTGTTCTGAAAATTAAAATGTATGAATTCATATTGTAATGTTAGTGCCTAACTATGAATACAGAAATTACCAAACGTTAAATGGTTTTTATTTTTATTTTTGCTCCACATAATCGTTAGAAGTTTATGGACATGGGTTTGTGATGGCTGAAATAAGTTATGTAATTTTTAGAATCAATTTTGTCGAAGGAATTGAGGTTGCGGGGTGCGGATCACACGCCATTCCATGTACCATGTTAAAAAAAATATTGTCGGGGCATAAGTCATGACACACCTAATACTTTGATGGTCGTGTCTGCTGCGAAGTCACCATGGCCTGTCAGTTACTGGCTTACCCAGTGTGTTGGTCTTAGTTGTCTCATCTGAAGCCTGCAGGACACATCTTGAAAAACAGATACGTTTCTCGTCCCTTGGTGGATGCCGGCCACCTCGACCGCCATGTATCGAGTGCTATCTTGTAGGCTAACGTGCTGACAGTATGCATGTAAGGTATGTCTTCAGATCACGGCGGAGGCGTCAGATGGACGCCCTCAATGGTGGTGTTGATCCCTCTCAAGAGGAGGGTGATCGATCCTCGTACTTGAATGTGCAGGTCGAGGGGTAGCACCCCTGCCAGAACAGGAAGCGTGTCTGATGATGTCGTCCTGTAGGCTTTTGTCGATGAGATCAGCGAGTGTCGCTGTCCGCTAATTCAAGTACTTCTTACTTTAAATAATGATTTTATTCTAGGGTGCCTATTGATGGGATCCGACCGAGCGGAGTTGTTTGCCAGGGTCCATCGCCGACTTGATATCAATCAAGGCCAACTTTGAGGCATTTGAAAAATTTGCTGCGTCATAATATGGAGGATGGAATAATTCCGATCCCTCCTAAGATTCATCACTTTCAACTCTTGACTCCTCTGTTTCGGCAGAGTTTCAGTACATGGGTACAGATAACACTTCATGTCATTAAAGATAAATGACAGCAGAGCAAGTCAAGATTCTTTTTATTTTTTAAAACTCTTTCTTTAAGCGCTAAGGTGCATGGTTGCTACATCAGTCCCGTGAAGCATCGCATCGGGACAAGGAAGTGTGGCACTAAAATATTTTCATTATGACACGTTTGTAGCGTCATGAAAGGCGGCCGTGCACAAATCGCGGCTGCATATACATGGCGGGTGGAGATGGGGTATCTCAAATCACACCTAATATTTAGGTGTGTCACACATTATATATTTCGTTATGCAATAAAAATTTACATGTCACTGATCGGTGATCATACTGCGGAGTTTGAATGTTTTTGATACACCAACTCGACTCAAAGCAACTTTCAAATTATTACCTTCCTTATTGAACAATATAATAATAATCTATCGACGAACAATGAACAAATTATTTGAAAAAATTCCACTTTATATCTATATATGACAAAAAGTATTGAGACTTAATCGCCCTCGCCCTAATCACTATATTAAATATCATAACTACCTTCAGGTTAATATTTTATATTATTTTATTCATTACAAGTTCCTGCTATTACCACGTAGATACGCGAGATTATTGTTATTATGTGACTCACCTGTGGGAAGACATGACAATACTATTCTGTTCCTTGGCTACGGAGATGGGTCTGTGTATGATTCTTCTGGAAAGCGGATCCAATCCAGAACTGGGTTCATCTAACAGGATCACGCCACCCTTTCTGCCGATCAGAGCAATGGCCAGACTCAACTTTCGCCGATTTCCTCCGCTGTATATTCCATTTTGAATGTCTGCCAAATCTATTAAATCTGTAATCCAATAGTAAAAGGTAAATTGTTGAGAACAAGAACCTTCATTATATATCAACATGCCCCTTTTACGAGGAATGATTGTTAGTATTTTGTCCAATTCATTTTGTCATTGCTTTGGATCAAACACAGTAAAAAAGCGATTTGGGATTCAAACTGCACGTGCAGCTTCAAAAACCGATTCTCTAATAATACCTACTCTATTTTCAACTGCACACAATACCCGTTGTTTTATACTGAATAGTAACTAAATCAATAAAGTCTATTCACATAGACCAGTGGTCGGCAAACTGTGGCTCTTAGGCCCCTTGAGTGTGGCTCTACCACAAATGACCACGTACATACTAAAATAGTGAAAGATAGAACAGTCAAAATGTCTTCGAATATAACCAATCAGCAAGTCAAAGATCATAAATTGGTTTCAGCTTTATCAATAGCTGTTGACGAGTCTTGTTATAAAATGATTCAGCAACAATTTGTACAATTTATTTCATCTACTGGTCTTAAAGACGAACTTTTAGGATTATTGCCACTCAAAGGTCAAGCACGTGGAAAAGATAATGCTGTAATTGAGTGCATGGAAAAACATCAAATTCCACTCGATAAAATTGTGTCAATTTCGACAGGGCGAAAAGTATGACTGGCGTAAGAAAAGGGTGTGTTACTATTTTGAAAGAAGAAAATAATCACGAGATACTTGCTTACCATTGCATCATTCGCCAAGAAGCGCTTTATGCGCAGACATTTCCAAAAGAAATTTGCAAAGTTATGGGATTTGTGATTAAGATTATCAACTCCATTATAGCTAATGCTCTTAATTGTCACTAATTTTAAGATTTTTTAGTTGAAATGGAGAGTGAGTACGCAGATCTTCTGCTTCATAATAAGGTACGTTGGTTATCAAGAGGAAACGTTTTAAAATGTTTCGCTTCCTTATTAATCGCAATTAAAGCATTTCTTCTTGAGAAGGGTGTTCACTATCCAGAAATAACGGACGATCAGTTGATCCAAAAATTTTATTTCATGCTGGACGTTACGTCTCATCTAAGCTTAATCGTAAACTGCAGGGGGGGAGGAAACACATTTTTTTCAATGTTAGAAGAAGTTATTTCATTCGAAAACAAATTATCCCTTTTTGCTCAAGATTTCGAAAGAGAATTTTTGCTATCTAAGCCTGCTGAAACATCGCCAAGAAAATCATTCTGATATTGACATTTGCTATTTCAAAACGACAATTTTAAATAAGAGGAAAGCTTTTCTCAACAGGTTTCAGGAATTTAGAAACAGCAAAGCGACATCAGTCGTCAAAAAAAAACTCTTAATGCTGAGGTAAAAGAATTAATAATTTTCCCCCCCTTAATGTTGACATTGGCAACTTTGAAATGCAATTGCTGGATTTAAAAATAAAGAATTATGGAGCTCTACATTTGAACGTCTCTGCGCTGATTGGACATATTGGAGAAAAATAAATATGAACATGGTTCACAGCACAAGTAGTCTGCTTTGAAAAACCTGGAGAAGGAAGACATGATTTTTGACACCTCTAATAGTATTCCTGACTCATATGATCAATTGAAAAAACTTGAGTTTGCCGTACTTTCACTTTCCGGTTCTACATATTCATGCGAACAATCTTTTTCAAGCATGAACCTTATCAAGAGTAAATTGAGAAGTTATCTTATTGATGAGAACAACAACAAAAACAACATTGAAGTTAAAGTTCCACCAAAACCGCCCCGTACCACCCTCGGTCTTAATCGAGAGTATCACAGGACCCATCAATTGGTGATGTGAACTGCAGTGGCGAACCCAGGGGGGGGCAGGGGGCCTTGCCCCCCCCCCAAATATGAAAATCATCAGAATGATTTTACACATTGAAATCGAAAGCCAATAAACTATACCTTGGGCTTAGACAAACAACACGGCAAAAAATGATTTGTAATTCTCCAGCACCCTTTTAAGTAAAATTTCTTAGATTTTAATTTCTAACACAAAAATTTCGAAACACTAATGTCAGGTTTTTTTAGAAACCCGTTCCCTAATGAAATTCTCGGTGTCCACCCGAATTCCGGAGTGGTATAGGTCATGGCTGGGGAGGGTTGACAGGGCTCTAACCTGGGGGCCCGGGCTCTGGGGGGCCTGGCGTGTCAGGTTGACCAGATAAGTGAGATAAACACACATCATAAATTAGCTTTAATAGTAAAAAAAGTCGCCTGCGGCGATATTTTACTTCATGACTATGAACATTTTAATTTATATAATTGTCCAATATATTTTCTGATTATTATGTGTCGATACTCGACAGCTCTATTATTAAAGTAGATGTATTGAAAATCGCCAATAATTCACTGTATAAGTACCCTCAATTTGAACTAAAACACAATTTGAAAAACGTTAATGTAGTATTTCACACTGCCTTTAATCTAAGCGGTGGATAGGGGGCCCGTCAATACCCTAGCCCAGTGGTCGGCAAACTCATTAGTCAATAGAGCCAAATATCAACAGTACAATGATTGAGATTTCTTTTGAGAGCCAAATTTCTTAAACTTAAATTATATACGTAGGTAGTAAGTAGGTACACTGATAATTTACTTAATAAAGTTTAGTTAAAGTTTTAAGTCCTAATTAAATTATAGGTAGGTACACTGAATAAAACTGAATATCATACGTAATAATGATCTTATTTATTAATAAAAATAAATTGTAAGTCAGGTATCCATAAAATTGAATCATGACAATGACTGACAAACTCAATGTGAATAATGGCCTTGCATCTCCTTGTAAAGTTTGGGTAAGTCAGGTGTCGTATGTTGTTGATTTAATTTTAAGCAGGATTTCAGGTTCTCATCAATAAATCGATTTCTTAATTTACTCTTGATGGAAATCTTTTTACTAACCACAAAACTTGCAATATTAACATTGTTGACAGATTTTATTCAGTACCTAATTAAACACAGAACTTTATTTTTATTGACTCTTCTCCTCAGCTGCTTTCTTCCTTGCATCATCGACAGAATATTTAGCGTAAAATTACGAGTTTTTAGTTGTATCTTTCTAAATTTCAATGCGCCAATTTTTTCCGACACAATTACAGGTCGGTAAGATATTTAAGTTTTGAATAAACGCGAAGTCTCGGTCTATTCAACATTACATTTACGGTTATCCTCTTCCATTTTCTTTGTTTCTTCTTTGTAGCCATGTCAAATATGGCAGAGAGCATCTGTGGCAGAGCCGCACTCAAGGAGCCAAAGAGCCGCAGTTTACCGATCACTGCCCTAGCCTGAGGGCCCGTTTCAGGATGTGGGGGCCATGGTGTAGGTACACCGAGTGCAATAGACAAATGACCGATAAACGAGATATTAGGCTGTGTTGTATTGAGTAGGTTGTGTATAATTTAAATGCAATATTACTTTTTTGTCCATTTTCGATTAATATGTTGGAACCTCAATATTGAAAAACCAAAAATCTACAATAAACATTCGGCGAAAAGAACGACTACACCCACTACGGTGGTGGTGTAAATCAAAAGAACATTTTTTTCGGTGGAATTCGGCATAAATATTGTAGCTCTCTAGACCAGTGTTCCCCAAACTTTCGACATCTGTGTACCCCTTCTATAATTTTCGTAACACTGAGTACTCCTCGTCAAAGAAAAATGCATATAAGTACTTTAATAACAATCAAAATCTCTATATATATAAAAATCTCGTGTCACGATGTTTGTGGTCGAACTC
Source organism: Rhyacophila brunnea (assembly GCF_057557595.1). Classification (NCBI taxonomy): domain Eukaryota; kingdom Metazoa; phylum Arthropoda; class Insecta; order Trichoptera; family Rhyacophilidae; genus Rhyacophila; species Rhyacophila brunnea. Next base: position 5,673,783 of record NW_028232816.1, on the reverse strand, counting down.
CTCCGAAATGGCTTGACCGATTTTTATGATTTTTTTTATGTATATTTGTTAGATATGAGAATAGGTCAACAAGTATATTTCATACCGCTATGTGATTAGGGTATCTCTATCCAGAAAATTTTTCTTTTATTTTTTTTGACATTTTTTTTTGTATTTTTTTTATTATTTGGCATAAAAAAATATCTATAACCCCAAATTTTCACCCTCCTACCCCCACCTTTCCATTTTTTAATCGCGAATATATTATTTTTGTATGAACAAATTTAACCGTCGTTCGTATTTCAAACAGAACGAAATTGTTTATGTTGTTGAATGACAGATGGCGCTACGTCCGAGAAGAATTTAAGAGAAGCGTCGCGTCATTTTGACATTTCATTCGGCATATCACAACGCAGTGCGTGCAAAATTTTGTACGATATATTTTAATTTATCTATTTTTATGTGCGTGTATTACAGTGCATAATGCCAGCAAGACGCAAGGGGGGCCATTTGGGCCGTCGAACGAATAAAGCAACAAACATGCAAAATAGTAGAGCAGAAAGAACAGACAAACAAATCCAACAAGATAACAAAAACGTGCGTGTAAGCATGTCGCAATTGCGTGCATCTCAACCACAAGAGGCACGAGCTGAACGAAATCAACAACGACAATTGGAACGGAACCAAGCGCGCCGGTTCGTAGTTAACACACGCAGAGCAAATGACCGACAACACCAACAAGTAAATCGAACATTTACATCCGCTTCGTTCCTTCGTCTCGCATTCGAGTACGAGCCAGATATTGAATATTCCGCTCATCCGAAAGTGCTGATTGGTGCTATGGACAAAGAATGTCCCCATTGACATGCGCTCAAATTCAAACATGAGTCAGCCGGATGTGTTGCGCATCAGGAAAAGTGCAACTACCAGAAATTGAGATACCACCAGAACCATTGAACGGCTTGCTCATCGGCACGGTTCCAGATTCAAACCTGTTCCAAATGACTTCGTTCGGAGCAACAGAAATAGTTCACAATACTACGGCATATGTTCAACAATTCCATTCTACGTTCAAAATCAAAGGCCAAGTATACCACAAAGTAGGCTCATTGCTGCCAATGCCAAACGAACCACATATTTTTTTACAAATCTACTTCATGGGCGGTGAGGACATCAATCATGTGGATGCACGTTGCGGCTACAATAGCCTCAATTCGCCTAATGCCAGGCGCATCGTCGGCAAACTGGACGCCCTGTTGAATGAGTACAATGAATTATTGAAATTCTTCAAAGCACACATGCACGAATTGCAAAGTGACAATCACGCTATTGTCATCAATCCTGATAAAACACCAGCTGGAGAGCACGTGCGTCGATTCAATGCGCCTGTTGTTGACGACATTGCTGGAATCATGGTTGGCAACCGCACATCGACGCGAGAAATCGTGATTCGAAGAAGAAACAATAATCTGGAGTTCATCGCTGACACACACCGTTCATACGACGCTCTCCAATATTCGCTAATTTTCTGGAAGGGACGAGACAGATATTGCATAAACATTAAACAACGAGATCCTGTCACAGGTAATTCATTCATTATGAACATCATTACTCATTTTGAATTGAGACAGTGAATGATTGATGTTTTTTTTCTTTTTATCGGCGGTCATCGTCTACAGCGCTCTATTCCTCTTTCTGTCATAGATTCCATCCCCACACACTTACGATACATTCGTTATTTTTTATTTAACAACCAAAGTATTCACTAGAAATAATGTATATGGCAGAACAACGTTTGCCGGGTCAGCTAGTATATTTATATATTCCTTTTGTAGTACATTAACAAAATAATAATAAACGAAAAATAAAATTCATTCATAATAAAATATAAATAAAAGTTATATTTTAAAAAATAACATTCATTGGTTATTAATTTTATTCTGAGGTGCGGTTCCACACCCAAAAGGCAGTTCCTTTTTTTTACGTAATGTCTACAAATGCTGAAAAAGCAACTTCACATAGATTAGATTTGAAGTTGGAAAAGGCAAGATGTATTTCAGGAATGTCTCTGTTAAAACTGGATACACATGTTGCATTTGCAACCTAAATGATGTTTAAGTACACTCCTTATATTTATTTTGCAAGAATCCGTCTGAAGCTAATAATTCCAACAATTGCTCTTCTTCCGCATGCGATAAACCTTCTAGCATAGATATTGTATTAATGTTTGTTGCACCAGGCGTAGCCATAACCTGGTGCAGCGCATACCCCCACCAAACTCTTCCCGTACCCCAGGGGGTACGCGTACCACACTTTGGGAAACACTGCTCTAGACCAAGCGGGTAGCACAGTACTATTTAACATTTACAGTATTATTTAAGTAATCTTTTAGCATACTAGGTACACATGTCCAGCATGGTCGCTGTTCACTTCCTATCCGCCAGTCACTGATGACACGCTCAACGGTTACCGCCACTATGCCTCCAATTTAATAAAAACTAGGAGAAACTGTACAAATATATCGCCGTGTATTGTGAAAATATGTAAAAATATTTATATGAAGAAGAAAAAGAGCCTATGGGACTAATTTACATTCTCCTCCTCGGCCCCCCCCCCAATAATAAACCCTGGGTGCGCCACTGATGTGAAGCATCTAAGAATTGGCCTGGGAGTGTCCTGGGAGAAGATGCCCAAGACTTAGATTGCTACGCTCAAAGTGAGCTCTGACTGAGTTTACTGAGTTTACTCTAATGCAAAGTGCCAGGGAGAGAAAAGCACATGGAAATTACTAAAAAGAAAATGAACCTACTTGTTTATTAAATTAAAGGACGAACCTAATCATACAGGCAGCAAAATTTATGTGAAGAGATCTTCACGCCCGTAGTAAGACGCCGCAAATTTTTTGAAAGCAAGATAATTGGCCTTAGTAGCAACCAGGTCGGTTCGCGCCACTTCCCTTGGTCCATCGCCAACTCTTGCGCCTCCCACCATGTCAGACCTGCATCACGTAGGTCGCTTTTGTGGCACCGCTGCAGGGTGAGTGAGGGCCGGCCATGGCGACGGAACCCTTGAGGCTGTGCCATAAGGGTACGACGTGTCACACTTTTTGGCGGTAAAGTCGTAAAGCGTCTTTTCATAATTACCTCTAGGCTACCGTGTTCTCTTACTGACTTCTCAGAAGGTAAATTAAATATGTCTTTGTTTATTTATACTGTTTCTCAAAAAAGATTTGAACAGCAAGAATGATTTAATATCAATAAAGAAATATAAATGTCACAGTTTATGGTTTACGCTCTGAGCGAACAATGCTTTAGCGCGTTAGCCAAATAAATAACCGCTGATGTGTTTTTTTATTATTTTGAATGAATTTGAGTGGTTCAGAAATAAGCGTGGCAGGTTTGTGTTTTCGTAAAATGTTGGCGATTCATTAAACATGTTAACTGTAAAAATATTAAAAATTAACTCCCCAACATTTTTATAAAACAGAAACTGGCGTTTTTGTTTCTAGAGTCCTTCGTTTCGTGCGCCGATCTAAAAGTGTGTAAAAAATTCTACACAAAACGCCATTACAGGTACATTCGGCCACCGTTTAAGCAGTATACAATGACCTCATTGTAATCCTGTGCAAACTGAAAATCTATTTGGACGCAATCGCTTTGCGCTCATGAACGGAGAATTGTTAATAATACTGCTACATGTTCTACTTCGAAAAGTGAGTGATACACGTATGAATAACAATGAAAAGTTGAGCGATGTCTTCAAAAATGCAGGCAGTGCGTTGCACTTGCATGGTATTAGAGGAGCCGCCGCTGGTATGGATACCTTACTTACAATTTAATTTTTCTCAATAAATACGAACATTATTAAGTATGATATCAAGTGTACTTATAGTTTAATTAAGATAATAAGAAACTTTAATTAAAGTTTATTAAGTTACTAAACAGTGTACCAACATATATTATATACTTTAAGTTCAAGAAATTTGGCTCTCAGAAGAAATCTCAATCGTTGTACTGTTGATATTTGGCTCTTTTGACTAATGAGTTTGCCGACCACTGACATAGACAAAAAATTTGAAAGCACAATCTCGGTAATCAGTGCTAAGCCAAAATTGTAGCAATACGTCCAATAAAAGTAAGGGACAAATGTAAATGACAAAAGAAATGGCGTATTTCAAAAAAACACTACCTTATTCTTAGGTGAATAATTATTATAAAGCAATCATTATTCGTAGAATTTTTATCAAACTTGAATGGTCAAAAACATAGCTTATAATCACTATCTTTAGAATTATCTTCAAATGTGTTAATCTTGCCCATTTTTTGAATAATAAAATGCCTAATTCTTGTCAAATTTGGGATCACAGAGATTATCAATATAATTTGTTATCGTAAATATTTTACAAAAATAATCTCATCATAAATTATACTAATGGTTTTATAAATGCGTTTAAAAATTAATAAACGTAAAAAATCTTAACACCGCTGCACATTCATGTACTGAAATATGACTATATTCTAAAACGTTAGAGCGAGAGGTTTAAAAGAACACTATTTTATGTAATAAAAATATTTTTTGCAGTCATCAAAAATGTTTAAAATAAATATAAAGGATAACAAAGCTTCAAAATTATATAAATAGATTATCTACAACGTTTAAGGAATGTCCAGGATCATGGTTTGAAAATGCAATAAAAGCTCTATTTTGACCTACGCTGAGCATGTCCGCTCTTAACCCGAGCCAGGACTCTGCTTACAGGACCGACCTGACTCTTAATAAAATAATAAATTATATTATGGCGCCTTCTCACAGTGTACAAAATCTCAAGGGAATGTAGATCATAATGCATATAAATGGTCTTACTCAGGAATCTGCCCGACTATTGCAAGAATACACAGAGAAACTTTGATAGAGACCTCTTTTCAAAGAATATTACTGAACACAGTAACAATCGAATACAGGTGATTGGTGAGAGAAAATGATGCCAAGGATGGAATGGATTCGTTAAAAACATGGACTTAATACACAACATATTTAACAGTGACCCAAAGAGCAAACCAATGTAACTGCGAACCTGATTGAACATGTGCAACTTGTGAATGAGAAGCCGGAGAAAAACAAACACAGAAAGCAAATATTATAAAAGGATAAACTGAAACTAAAATGCCACAGCATATAATCTCATCGAGGAGAAAATAAAATATTTGATTAAGGCTCGGTTCAAACACGGCGGATTCCACGCGGATGCAAACCACGCTACAGGTGTTTAGTTGAGGCATGGGAACCGCGCGGTTCGAAGTTATTGCGATAATTGGAGCGCTTGGACACAGAATTGTTTATTGATGAAGTGGAGAAAAGTAATTTAATTTGGGATATCCAGAGCCCTATTGTAATAAAATATTAAAAAAGCGGGCTTGGCAGAAATTAGTGGAAATATTTTCGGATGGAGAGGACATGTTAAAAAAAGGCTCTCCTTGGTAAGTCAGCTATTTAAACAAAACAAAAAAAAACTACAAAAAAACTACGAAATGATAATATAAATAATAATAAATTGTACAGATACTTCCATGTTAACACTGAAGCTCTGCGCTCAGTTTCCGGGTGGAATCCGCTGTGTCTGAACCGAGCCTTAATAGATGAAGAGTGGCAAAGCAAATAAAACTCAATGGGATACTAAGGTTGTTCAAAAGATTGAAGAAGACGATTAAGATTCCAAACTAAAGATTCCAAGCTATGGAGAAAAACGAAAGAAATATCACCCATTTAAGGTCGTTGAAGCTCAAGACACTGATTGCATCATTTGTGTCAAAAAAAAATCGCCCCGAGTATAATTGAAAATTGGTGTAACATCATTTATTTCAGAGGCCCATCTACAAAGAATTCAAAATTCTTAACTGATGTGGTATTTATGAATTACGTGGGCGTAATTATTTATAATTTACGCCCACGGTGGCCGCGCGGCATAAGCGTTGGACTATAAATCTGTGGGTCCCAGGTTCGAATCCTGGGTCTGGCAAGTACATATATTGTTTTTCAATTTGTGTGTGTCAGGGTATGGGCCTAATAGGTTGAGCAAGTGGCTGACATCCATTTCTCGTAAAAAAACAAAATCTGTCAATACAAACCTCCACTCTGTGGAGGCCCATATGATCCTATCAGGATCGGACATGGTCGGAAAATTTATGAATTATGTATTAATTAAGCATGCAATCACTGTAATCGGGTCTGCATCGGAAAGAAAATACATGTCATATAATAAACAAAAGAATTTGATCGATTACCCGAATAAATACCCCGGTTGATCGGTTTCGGTTTAATATGATTTGGAACTCATCGCTCACCTGTCATTTCCAGCATATCATCTACTCGCTCTTTGATGTTCATTGATGGCACACCGCGGAGTTTGCAAAATAGTGTTAATACTTGTCGGCCGGTCAGATACTCATCTAATGCATCAAATTGTGGACAATAAGATAGAGAACATGGGTCCTAGAAAAGAAAAATGATGTTAACTATATTAATGCTAAGCTACATACCTATACATACAAAATCAGCTTCAATACAGCTTTAGTTACTTAATACAGAAAATACCGATATTTTGGATTTTTGAAATCAGTATTTTTATATCGATAAATAATTGTATACCGGTATTGCAATCCCTATTTGTGGAGACCATATTCTGGTTAACACATTCGCGAACATGACATCTATAAACATTGTATTTTGTGAGATGTGATATGACAGAACGTCCATTGACGTCCTGTACTGTGGAATGGAATACGACACGACATTAAGGGCCCACATGCCCCACGTAGGTCAAAATGGAGCTTTTATGGTATTTTCAGAGCATAAGCCTGGAAATTCCTTAAACGTTGTAGTTAATCTATTTATATAATTTTGAAGCCTTATTATTCTTTATATTTATTTTAAACATTTGATGACTGCATTAAGTATTTTTATTATATGAAATAGTATTCTTTTAAACCTCTAGGTTTTATGTAATTAAAATACTTTATGCAGTCATCAAATGTTTAAAATAAATATAAAGGATAATAAGGCTTCAAAATTATATAAATAGATTATCTACAACGTTTACGGAATGTCCAGGCTTATGCTCTGAAAATAATCTCCATGTTGACCTTCGTGGCGTACGTGGGCCGTTAATAGAAGTCGTATTTTGGATTAAAGCAATATGTTTTCTGCTACTTGTGTCACGGTGCGAACTTATTTCTATTAGATAGTGTCGTATCTTAAGACTTAACTTATTTCTATATATCTAAGTTGAAAATTTAAAATATAAATATGCGTCATATCAATAACGTGAATTAGCTAACATGTGTCCGCAAATTTGTTAAAGACTATAATATAATTTTATTGTTGACAGTAGGTATATTGTGTAGAAATTAGATTTTTTCACCTGCGGCGTTGATAAACTTTGACTGCCTGTTGAGTAGATATGCAGTGCATATGAATTGAGTAGATATTTAAAAACTGTTATTGCATATTATTTTTGTTCTATACAAAAACAACAAACACACGTTAATATTTCTCGGAAAATTATCGAGCACTCCAATTTGTAAGCTTCTCCATTTAGAGTGTTCATTCATCTGGCTTTCTATTTACATTCTGGAGTTTAAAGTTAGAACCGATTACTCTATGTTAGAAAATATCTTTATTTCGTTAAGTATTTTTTCCGACTTAAGCGCGGTGTTAGCAAGGCTCTGCCATTATTGCGCTTGTGGTTATCTGTATCCCTGGTACCTAACTATAAAATAAGTAACAGTTGTTTGTTTTACTAAGAATTAAAACTAACCTACTATTGGTGTTGCTAATTTATTGTGAATGCAGTTCATAGCTAAATGACATGTTGTCAATATCTTCAATTTATTTAATAGGTTCTAAGACATGTTAAATAAATAAATATAAATTTAAATATTATGATTATTACCCGGAAGGTGATCGTTCCGCCGGAGTGTAGCTCTTCTCTCACCAGCATTTTAAAGATGGTTGTCTTGCCAGCTCCATTGGAACCCAATATGCCAACACATTCGCCTGTTGAATACAAAATTATAATCATCATAATCAACATAACAATCAGTCTACATAATGTTATGTACAATGTTTTATCAACATCAGTGGGTATTATAGGTACTACACTACTGTATTATGGAATTAAACAATGGCTGTATCAGTCATACTAGTCCTACTAACTAGCTGGTATTCTCCACAAGCTCCTAAAAGATCAACCATAGCGGGTGGACGACGGACTGGTGTTAGCGATTACATGATAAAATTTCAACCAAATAGACAAGTTTAATAATTTTTCATTCCTAAACAAATGTGACCCTTTTATACAATTTTTTTCACGAGATAGCCAGCACATTTCACAATAGTACAAAAGTGAGGTATAATAAAATTAGTCTCCATATCTTCAGACAGGTTTACAAACAACCTAACTTTTATATTATTGTTTTTTATATGTAGTTTATAACTATTGGTCGTTTTATGAACTATGCACTTGCAAACTGCAAACATGTGGCTACATTTGTGTTAAACTTTTCGCGCCTCCCAGTTTGGAAATCGCTGCTTTAGATACTAATTACGGACAGATTAGATGCTTCTCAGATTTTCGGCTCACATTATTCGATATGCTTTTTTGCACTTTTAAAAATTTATAATTTATGAATTATATTGGCATTTTTTAAATGTATTTTTGATTTATTTGATTACAGTATGACAATGTCATGTACTTACGCGAATACACTTTAATATTCACATTTGTCACAGCTTGCACGGATTCTTTACTCCACCAATTCCCGTATTGTTTGGTCACTCCTTTGAATGTTATGTCAGGGTCTGTAAGAATGACAAATCATATTGAGTAAACATTCAAAATGCAGGTATGATTTTATGCTAAAATGAAACAAAAGAATGGGATACCTATAGATATTCTAGATATGTAGATAGTTGGGTTGTTGGCTGTTGGGGAAATGTGAGCCAAATACAAAATGAATTTAGGTAGGTACCTACATACACATTTAATTATTTTCTAAGGTAAAACAATAAGTGTGTTTTAGATATTTGTTTTCTTTGCTCATTTTCAGTTAATTTTTTCCAGGCTTGATCCTCTTAAGCTCCTAAGATAAAGCCACAGCCGATTGTGGCATATAAATCTACAGACGATCCAATTCGGTTAGTCCGGTATAATAGAGTATCATATCGCAATATAATTTTAGTCTATGGTTTTGTTTATAGATATGTTGGCCAGATTTTGGAAATGTGAACAGGGCACCTTTTCAGTGGCTTTTGTTATTACGACATTATAATAACTGGCATCTCTGTTTATAACCAAAAAATGTGTTTTTTTTTCAGTTATCATATCAGTCCCAAAATGCAGTATCACGACATAGACATTATCATTTGATATCCATTGAATCTCTGTGTGATTAGTAGGCGTTCAAAATCTTCTTCAGATTCCTTACAGAGTCGAAAATGGCGATTTGATGTGGACTTGATTTGATTTTTCAGTGAACATTTCCTAATTAAATTTGCTGTTGTATTTTATTCAAATATACGAGTAGTATTTTTATGAATTTAAAGTTCGGCAATAATTTTAATCGTTTTCAGTTGATTTTTGGCCACTGGCCCTTTTGATAGGTATACGCTGTGCCCCGAAGGGTGCCACAAGCTCCCGGTTGAGAAACAGTGCTCTAATTAATGCAATAACACTCAACCTGTGCAATAATTTAATTTTTGACATTCTTATAAGTGACGTGCTGTCTCATTGGAATTTTGCACTGAACTGCTGGGATTGTCCCAGGGATAGTGATAGTACACTATACGAGTATATTTTATCGAACGTTCGATTGACACAATAGTACATACACCATATTATGCAATATCAACGATTGGGCAATAGAAAACATGTAATAAAAGTTTATTGAAGCCTTCAACAAACGCTAATTTATAACAGTTTTTTTTATCTACGAATTCGAAATACAGTTGGGTACCTAAGTATTAAATTTGTCAATTTAATGTTTTGACAAATTAAAATACTTTTAAATAATTTGTAAAATTTATTAAAATACATGTTTCGCAAATCGGTAAATTTTCTTAGTAATACCTACTACATGCCTAAGCTTAACAAAATATTTGAGGAGTACTTACCGTATTTATCATCCTGTCGTTTTAAATATTTATAAGATTGTCTGTGCCAGAACAACATTAATTTATTCTTATACTCTCTTAACAGAAGAATTGTCTGCAAACCAATCATACATGTAAATAAATTATTATGGTATATTAAATCGTGTGGTATTTTGAGATGTATACGTAACATATTACAATTATTGTAAAATATGATATAATATTCATCTTCAGGGCGATATTCATTTTCAGCTGGGACATTATTTTCACTGTACTAATATTATTTTCACTACTGATTAGCAGCAAAACAACTGAATGTGGCATTTGCTGTCATTCACATTACTCACTGGCGTTAAGTGGGCAAGCTATATTTTATGTCTGCTATCAATATTCCACTTTTATGTCATATTAAAACCCGAATTTAAAAATTCCACTGGGAATGCGAATATTATTTTGCGGGGTTGAGCGTGGGGGGTTGTCAACCTCACCCCTTAAAGAACCCTGATGTTATGAAATCTCAACATAAGCTTCAGAAAAGTGTTGATCATAAAAAGATGACCCCAACAAAAAAAGGACAAATTAATCAGAGCTTGGAATATACGATCGCTTAACAGAGCCCCTTGACAATATTCTAATAAATAAGATAACTTGAAGTTTACTTTTAATTAAATATTTTATAATAGGGCAGTAGGTATAACATTTAAAACGCGAAACTATTGTTCAGTAGATTGATATAAATATTCAGAAAATTCAACCCTATAATGCAAGAACATCTTCCAGGTGTGTCTACTAAAGATATTTAGGAAAACATAATAACAAATAATATTTAATTGGCGTCATAGGAGATGCAGTACAAAACAATATTATTAAGAGGACAAAAGCATCCAAGTATTTTGATGTCTTGCAATTCTATATGGACCTATATAAATTGTTATAGAAGAAATTAGGTTTTTTTTTAACCACAAACGCTTATTTCCGATAAAAAGGCAAGAAAATATTAAACACGTAGTTGTGTTATAATATGTAGTTACCAAAGGATTCATTAAATTGTTATACTATAAAAATTATTTCAACTTTTTTAAGCAAATATTCGAATCGCGTTGCACACGCCGCACATGCAGAATGGAACGCCGAAGACTAAAAGCCACTATGTATCCGTTTGTCTCCACTTCGTGACGACAGAGAGGCTGCGCAGAAGAGCGACACTTCTGCCATACATTTGTCTCACAATTAGTCATATCTTATGAATAGGGCTAGAGCTGGAGGTTATCCATGATCTGAACCACATATTTACGGTTTTGAACCATGTGCCATAGATTCTGCTCCACTCCGCTCGTGATTGGACCCATATAATTCAAAAAGTGTTTGTAAGTTTGTGTGTTGTAATATTATGTATTATAATATAGCTTATCAATTAATTAATAATGCAAGTCTATAAAAAATACTCACAATGAAAACAATAGTTGTTGCGCCAAGATAAATTAGCTCAGTTGATATTCCAAACTCGCTATCTGAATAATAGTCTTTGAGGCCTCTGCATGCTCCTGTCTGTTCATCTCTGCCTGAAATATTTTGATAAAATCACAATAATTAATTTAGGCGATCAGGTCTCTAAGAATTTGTATATTAAGCAGTCCAGGAGTGTGAGTTGAGTTGAGTGGGTATTATTTAATATAGTCGAGACCTATACATATACAGGTGCAGCTAAAATGGTTGGGTGATATGGGATTTTAATCTTCCGAACATTACAGTGCGTTGTTCGATTCTGACTTAATCTTTAAATATGCATATTATTATACAAATACACTATTTTTATGTTTCGTTCGCCATTCGTTCACCACTCCACACTTATTATGGACTCCCACAATGTGAGACATGACTAAACTTAATAGACTCTAAACCAGGATCCTCCGGATTCTTAGAATCTAGAGGGCGCAATGTTACTAAATATTCAAATTGATCGGAGTTTTACATAATCTGCGTCAGTTGTATATTTAGGTACCATACGTGAATGTCCATAGTGATTGGAGATGAAAAAAAGGCAAAATGGAATTATAAAACACATCAATAATTATAATTTAAATTCCAATTCCATCAAGTAGGTACTCTCAGTATTATTTATAAATATAATCTACAGTCTGCATAAATATAGAATTATCAGCTCATTCGTTATCTGAAAATATAATTTAATAGATGGATGGATGATTTTGATATTACTTAATGCAGTTTAATTTTTGAATATGCATTCTTTTTACGAATAGAACAAAAAGTCTATTAGGTGAGATTTTTTTTATAATTCAGAAAGAATGTCTGTGTCACGGTTTTCTATAGTAAGTACCTACTCACGAGGGATTGCAATACCGAATGAAAATACAAATACCGGTATTTATGCTGGTGTATGCGAAAATATAAACCAATAAACCAATAAAATATATAGATATAAAAATCTCTTTAAAATATTTATATTTTAAGGCAAAAATATCTACATAAGTACATATAATATAAATATGTAACTTTTGAAATACCTAGTTAAAGGTAAGATATGGTAGAGATGCTGATGTTAATAAATACTTATATACCGTCAAATGGGGCGACATTGAAATCGAGGGGCTACTTTGATACTTTGAAAATGATTTTGATATTGGCAACACAGTACCCACCGGAACGGTATAATTATAAGTTACCGGTCTATTTTAAAAGATATATCTATGGTCTACCTGTCAAACTACAAATACGGTGTATATCGGAATCCGTAAACATCAAGGTGAATTTGGTGTCTTATTTGAAGAGCTATAAAATGTGAGTACCCTTTTATTATCATCGTAGTAATCCAATGATTATTTAAATACTATAGTGATATCACCATTTCTTTTTCATATTTTAAATTCAAATTATTTATTGAGGTGAAGTACACTTTTGTGTAACATACTGATTTAGAGTATGGGGCGTCATTGATACGGGGTATCAAAGTCGCCCCCACACCTAATACCTATACTGAAGATAAGATGGTGTAGTTGCTAAATTTTAAGAATATTCTTGTGATTTTTTTTTAATTTCCATGTTTTTAATTTCAGAATAAGATGGTGCGACAGTACAAAAGAAAACTAAGTTCAAATTGTATAATTTTAAGTTTTATTGGTTATTTTGTATTGTAATTTTGGTCTCGTATAAAAATTTTCCTAGATCTTTGTTGTTTACCCTGTACTTTTTTGATAACATGATGAATAAATGCTAAAATGCAAATCTGTACATTTTTTTGTTTATTTTTTTGATTGAAAATACGTTTTCACATTTTTATTTTATTTAATGTAGCTTGTAACTCCTGAAAAAAAAATTGAAAAAAAAATGAAATATAGGGATGGATTTGAAGTCCCACATATAAACTAATGAAAGCATACAAAAAATAGGTATCAAAGTAGCCCCACCCCATGGTGTGACTTTGATAGGGTACATTTTATTTTTTATTTCAATACGTATTTGTAAAATTTCAATTTAATATTATTATTCGGTGGGTATTTATAATGCAATATTTACATTATTTTTTCAGTCTATTCCTATAGTCGGTTTTCAAAATATCGTAAATATAAAATCAAATTCGATCAAAGTCACCCCACTTTACGGTAGTATGTAATTGAACTATTGGCACATGTCTTTCTTCTTCGAATGATCGTTGAATAATTTATTTTAATAAGTGTTCTTGGATGTGTATGTGCCCCACTGGTAATTACACCTATTGTTTTATTGCAATTTTTACATTTAGCAACTTCTTTATTATTATCCCTTAAGAGGTAAAACCAAACATAATATTGCTCACTTTTTTGATGATTTTTTTTTCTATATTATTCTAGAAGCTATCCACTATTGAGTAGATAAACATCTAACAAGGCAAGTCAATTATAGTAGAATTTTATTATTATTTGTATTTTATTATAATATAAATATTCGCCACTAGGGCTGAGTTTACGATGAGTTTAGACAAACGAACAAAACCTGCAATTTAATATATAATTAATAACTTCAATTAACAATAATCAATACACATACGAGTATTATGAGTATGTTAAAATATTTTGGTAATTTTTGTGAAACTGATTTTTATTAGAATACCGTATTTCATGAATATTGTTAATGTTAAAATAGAAATAAAAATATAGAAATAGAAACAAGATAGGTAGGTATTTAAGGCCATGTTTTTCAAAAATTCTTCACCTAAAATCTAAAGAATTTATCAGGATTTTAATGACAAAAATATTCATAAAATAATACTTAAACTAATAAAAATCGAATTTGCAAAAACGCATAGGTATTATTTTTATATCGTTTTCTAAAATTGTGAGTTAATGTTTAAACTTAAAATGAGTCTTTTTAATGTTTTCAGATGCATTTTGATTGGGTATTTAAAATGAAAGTTATTAGTAAAATGTATTAAATTGCAGTTTTTGCTAAAATTATTACTCTCACTCTTAGGAAAGTTGGAGATATTTTTATATCCAAGAGCATAATTTTATTTATCATGTATTATGTATAATTTGTATTGATTGTACGTCATATATTTTTATTGATTTAATTTATAATTAATTATTCTAACAAAAACATAAATTTTCAGAAAAGGCGTGAAAAATTTGTAGGCCAGTGTTTTTATAATAATGCGAACTTACTACAACACAAGTCGTCGGATAATTGTTTCCGGCATATTGCATTCTCATTTCCTATGGTACCAATTTTCAGAAGTCCATGATTGAATGAGTAGCTTGGTAGTATGTGTAGAAGAAAACTCAATGCGTACCCTTGAAATATTGTCGTTGACTTTGACATCTTTTCAAAGAAGACAATCGCAGAGAATAGTACACCTGAAATATTATAAGGAGCAACAAATTGAATCCCATCATATTACTAATGTTTTATATTATTTTTTACATATTTTATATATTACTAGCTGAAGTACCCGGCTTCGCACAGGGTCGCTTCGTGGTTATATTTATCTTAGATATTTGAAAAATAATAAGAGGTAATTATTTTTTCAATATTAAAATATCTGTGTAATACAATATGGCAATATGAAAATAATTCTAATAGGAGTAAAGGTCAAACATAAGAACACTAAATTAAAATCGAATCCAAAATATGAAAACGTTATTAATACTTTGGACGCTGAAGACGCACATGCGCGTAATGACCAGGCGGCCGATCGATGAAATTAACGTGCATTTTAAAGGTGCTAATTAAAATCTCATTATCTACTCAGCAGCGAATGCGTTAATGTTATTAATAGGTATGTAGTAAAAAAAATCAAAATTGGATGGAACAAACAAACAACAAACTTTGTATTTTATATAATAATAATTTAGAAACCTTCGCAGGTGTGCGCACAGCAACTGACAAAAGTTTCATTGCAATCGGATGAATGGTATAGGAACGCATACGAATAGTAGAAGAAGATGATTTTCTAAATCAGAAATCTTTGTGGGCATGCGTATGACAACTCACCAAATTTTCATTGCAATCGGATTAATGGTATAGGAACGCATACGAATAGAAGAAGATGGTTGTACTAATTCAAAAACCTTCGCGGGCGTGCGCACAACAACTGGTCAAAATTTCATCACAATCGGATGAATGGCATAAGAACGCATACAAATAGAAGAAGAAAAAGATGATTGTACTAATTCAGAAACCTTTGCGGGCAAGGGCACAATACTTGATCAAAATGTCATTGCAATCGGTAGAATGGTATAGGAACGCATAAGAATAGAAGTAGAAGATGATTTTCTAATTCAGAAATCTTCGTGGGCATGCGCACGACAACTCACCAAAGTTTCATTGCAATCGGATGAATGGTGTAGGTACGCATTCGAATAGAAGAAGAAGATGATGGTTTTACTAATTCAGAAACCTTTGCAGGCGTGCGCACGACAACTCACCAAAGTTTCATTGCAATCGGATGAATGGTATAGGAACGCATACGAATAGAAGAAGATGGTTGTACTAATTCAGAAACCTTCGCGGGCTTGCGCACAACAACTTGTCAAATTTTCATCGCAATTGGATGAATGGTATAAGAACGCATACGAATAGAAGAAGATAGAATGAAGAAGAAGAAGAAGATGATGACTTTTCTAATTCAGAAACCTTCATGGATGTGCATACAACCACTTACCAAAATTTCATTGCAATCGGATGATTGGTATAGGAACCAAGGAAGAAGAAGAAGATACTTGTACTAATTCAAAAACCATTGCGGGTGTTACCACAATAACTGACGAAGGTTTCATCGCAATCGGATGAATGGTATAGGGACCATACAAATAAAAGAAGATAGAATGAAGAAGAAGAAGAAGATGATGATTGTACTAATTCAGAAACTTTCGCGGGTGTTGGCACAATTATTGACGAACATTTTATTGCAATCGGATGAATGGAATAGGAACGCATACGAATAGAAGAATATAGAATAGAAGAAAAAGAAGAAGAAGAAGATGGTTGTACTAATTCAAAAACCATTGCGGGTGTTACCACAACAACTGACGAAGGTTTTATTGCAATCGGATGAATGGTATAGGGACCATACGAATAAAAGAAGATAAAATGAAGAAGAAGAAGAAGATGGTTGTACTATTTCAGAAACCTTTGCGGGTGTTAACACAACAACTGACGAAGGTTTTATTGCAATCGGATGCATGGTATAGGGACCATACGAATAAAAGAAGATAAAATGAAGAAGAAGAAGAAGATGGTTGTACTATTTCAGAAACCTTTGCGGGTGTTAACACAACAACTGACGAAGGTTTCATCGCGATCGGATGAACGGTATAGGAACCATACGAATAAAAGAAGATAGAATGAAGAAGAAGAAGATGATGATTTTTCTAATTTAGAAACCTTTATGGATGTGCATACAACCACTTACCAAAATTTCATTGCAATCGGATAAATGGTATAGGAACCATATGAATAAAAGAAAATAGAATGAAGAAGAAGAAGAAGATGATGATTTTTCTAATTCAGAAACCTTCATGGGTGTGCATACAACCACTTACCAAAATTTCATCGCAATCGGATGAATGGTATAGGAACGCATACGGGACAGACACACAGACAGACAGACATACAGACAGACAGACATTCATTTTTATATATTAGTATAGCCTATACTCTTCCCGCAAATGCAAGCAATAAGTTTACAAAGTTTTATCGCAATCGGATGAACGGTATGGCTGCGCATTAAATACGAACAAACAAACACACAAACACACAAATATTATTTTTTATATATTAGATAATAGTCCATAGTAATTTTCTTGCAAGACTCAGAAGACCTCCAAAGCAGAATGTAGGAACTCGCTGAAGTAAGCAACAAGGTAGGTTTGAAAATAAATGTAACAAGGACAAAAGTCATGTTCAACTGCTTTGCGGGCCAAAAAGAGATCCTCATTAATGGCACTCAGCTCGAACAGGTGAAAAGCTACATCTATCTGGGACAAGTGTCTATAGATGGGTGTACATTTGATGAAATTGTTCGCAGAGTAAAGCTAGGCTGGAGTGCTTTTGGCCGCTTGAATAATGTCTTCAAAAATGACCTTCTACTGTGCCTAAAGCGCAAAGTGTTCAACCAGTGTGTGCTTCCTGTAATCACATATGCGTGTGAAACCTGGACCCTAAGCAAAAGAGAGATCCTGAAACTTAGAGTAGCACAACATGGTATGGAGAGGTGAATGCTGGGCATAACGTAAAATGACAAAAAGAGGAATGAGTGGATAAGGAAGCAGATAATGGTTTGCGATGTAATAGAGTTCATTAAAAGCCTCAAATGGAGATGGGCTAGACACATAGCTCGAAGAAAAGACAATCGTTGGACAAATTTAGTCATCCAGTGGTATCCAAGAGGTAAAATACGTCTGCAAGGTAGACCTAGAGGCCGCTGGATCGATGAAATGATAAAGTTCTGCGGAAGTACGTGGCAACCGAGAGAAGTGGAAGCAGCTTGAAGAGGCCTTCATCCAGCAGTGGATAGATTCAGGCTGATGATGATGTTGATGAATATCCTATGAGACACCTCTCAACAACATCGATCTCATAATGTCATCAGTGCCGTCATTCTGGAGAATCTAAAGACATTGTAGGAATAATATTAATTGTATACCTATGTAATGATAATTCCTTGTCTTTTCTCATCTCAGAAATTAACATGACATGATCATAACATAAAATATATCATAGACGACACAAGGGGGGTTCGGGTCCGAACCGCCTCCAGAAACGGCATTGTACAATATGGGTTTTCAAATTTGAATGTTGCATCGTCCGTCCATTTATAAACTATTTTTCAATTTGGTAAATGTGTACTTTATCGGTTACAGATAAGCTATAAAACTGGTGTGTTGTGTATTTGTCAGAAGTAGGAATTGTGATGAAATCTCATCAATATACAAAAATTTATACAATGATAGAGGCAATATTTAGTAATTAGTGTCTTTGCGGGTCTATTCTATACACAAGCCTGCTATCGGTCCGCTACGGCAGCTAAATAGGGTAGGAAAGTATCTAATCAATCACAATTACAATAAGTTAGCCGTCTGCTCTGTCAAAACTGTCTATCTCGGTCTAAAATCTATCACAGCCAATGTTAAAAACTAGCATTTATTGTAACAATCATAACTAAATTATTGTAATTGTTACAATAAGTGTTAATAATTCGATACTTTTCTACCCTATTTAGCTGCCGTAGCCGACTGAAAGCAGCCTTGTGTATAGAATAGACCCGCAGGTGGTTGTTTCTACCAAGTAAACTTTCAAAAAATACACAAAATGGTTATACACCACTATTTGATATGAATAAATCACCTTTAGGAGGCTCACGATTATAGTCCAGTGCGTAAAGCGCTGGCCTTTCATCCGAGGGCTCTGAGTTTGATTTCCTTAGAATTCGCAATACATTTACATTATATATGATTTTCTCAAAGCCTGGGTATTTCATTGTTTTACTTCGACTACTAGGTACATACATAATAATTGTTTCTCTACATAACTGTCATTGGGTATCTTGTTGTAGTGTTATAAAGCATACATATTATATAAGATAATAATAATAATACGTGAATAATTAATTATTTACCAAACATGACGATCGATAAAAGGTTGATGTAGCCCATATCCGATGAGTTTGTGAACAGACTCAGCATGTACATGAACGTAAGTCCTGCCATAGAATGAACAGCCAGGTGAACGAGCAATACACCTAGTAGGAGAATAAGAATGTCATTATTGTTTGTTTTAAATTTTAATATCCTGCCTTACTTCTAAAAGAAATTTAAAAAATTATGTTCCCGCAAAGCCTGACAGCATGCATGTACGCATCGAAGATCAATTTCTATATGAGGTGAATATTATGACTTAAACCCATTTTATAGAATTATGATGAATTAGGTACACCTAGTAAACGTTGAATTCTTGTAAAAATGGTACTTTGGTATGTTAAAACACTTTTTAATCGTAACACGCATTGTTACATGTAGCTCATAGTTGGCCGTCAAATTTATTTCTCCATTATAATGTGAGAATAAAAAAAAAATAGTTAGTAGGTTCCTAGTTTAATAAGTTTTGAAATGAAGTCACGTATGACAAGGCATATTACCCCATGTATCAGATATACTGAATATTCCGTCGGAATCAGTAAGCCACATAATATAAATAGCCGCATAGCTTAGTTTAACGCATATAGCAACATCATAGAGGAAGGTGGTTAACCAATAGAGAATTGGACTAGTTCCAGTCATCTGCTGCAGCGTTCGGAAAAATGACCTCCCTTCATTGATTGGGAAAGGCATGAACATGAATTGCATTATAAATGCTCCTGAAAAAGAAAAAAGGGAACAATATTATAATTATACCAACTAAAAATAGTTTAAACAGATTTTGGGTAATAACTGTTCTTAGTTTATGATACCTACTTAAAACGAGAACAAAGTCCAGTGGTTTCACTGAGAAACCACTTGCTATTATTTTTGTACTGCCATTGCCATCTAGTTTTGAGTAGCCACATTTATGATAAACTATAAAGTCATATTTATTAAAAATAAAGTTCACAATCTAAAAACGGGTAAAACAGATTTATACCTAAAAGATTGTATCTACCGAAGTTAGATGCTTTGAGTGCTGTCACATGAAGATATTTCAATTTATTTTAAAACATCAAAATATTGTCTGGTAAGTCTTTCTAAATATTTTTTATATTATATGTAGTCGTAATATAAAGTAAATATAATTCATTAAAAGTCCGTTCAATTTACTATAACTATTATGGTAAGATATTATGTTAAATTATATACAATTAGTTGCTATTTTCTATGTGTTAAATATATTATGTTTTTTTGTTCTAGTTGCCCAGTGGTAACCACCTTAATAACTGAACTATACATAAAAAAATATATATATATTTTTTTATTTATAATAAATATCTACATGCAATTATAAAACCATTTTTAATTTTGATTTATTTAAACAATTTGAGGTCTTGGGCCCCAAAGCGTTAAAATATGGGCAAAATATGGGAAAATTAATAATTGGGCATAATAGTATATTATTACTTAGGCTAACTGTCACAGAGTTTGGTTAAATATTTTGAAGAACTGGAACCAAGCCCCGGAATTAGGGTTCCAAATTGTATTATGACAGAATCGAGCCCCGGAGTTAAACCCGGTAGAATATACAAGATATTCCTTCATTTATTTGTATTTGTATTTCAGGACCGACAGGACCGAATAGTGCACACCAATCTTTGTCAGTTATATGTATTTGCTTTCATTGAAATAATACTACAAGTTGCAAATATTGTTGGTTAGATTTTGAAAATCAATTAAACCCTGCCTTAACCAAAAAATAATAGTTTGGTACCTATGCTATTGGTGATCCGACAAAAATAGTGCACACTTTTTCATTGAAATTAGAATACATATTACAGATGGTGTCAGTTAGTTTTTTTTTAAATTCATTAACCCTGCCTAACCAAACCATAATAGATAAGAAATATTCTTCTATCCAGCAGGTTAATGATCTATGGTGAGGAAATCCTGGGAGAATACCAATGCGGCTTCCGACCAAATAGATCCACCATAGATCACATCCATCTCATGAGGCAAACTATGGAGAAAGCGCACGAATACAACCTGACACTCCACCACCTGTTTATTGATTTTAAACAAGCTTTCGACAGCGTGAATAGGGATAAGATGCTGCAAAGCCTAAAAATATTGGGAATTCCCTTAAAATTAGTAAGGCTGATAAAGACCACACTGACGGATACTCAAGCAGTTGTCAGTGTGCAAAATGAGCAAACTGAAAGCTTCAAAATCAAATCAGGTGTGAGACAAGGGGATGCGCTATCCACTATGGTATTTAACCTTGTGGTGGAATCCATAGCTCGTGAAACCAACATAAGAGGATGGGTAGATAAGATGGGTAGATAACAATACAACGGAGATGTGCGCTTATGCTGACGACATAGTAATTACAAGCAGATCCAAACAGAGGATGATCGACCATGGTGGCACTATGAAAATAA
This sequence comes from Rhyacophila brunnea, assembly GCF_057557595.1. NCBI lineage: Eukaryota > Metazoa > Arthropoda > Insecta > Trichoptera > Rhyacophilidae > Rhyacophila > Rhyacophila brunnea. The sequence goes on along the minus strand of NW_028232816.1, from coordinate 5,652,101 downwards.
AAGCAGAAAACGCTGGGCCGCATATAAACCAGTCAAAAACTAAGTATATGGTCAGCACACGCGATTAGGTACCACTGCAGAATATAGACATAGGACAGCATGCATATGAAGGGGTGGACAAGTTCACGTATCTCGGATCCAGCCTAAATACCCAAAATAAGACAGCAGAGGGGATAAAAATCCGCCTTATCTCCGGGAATAAATGCTGGCATGCCTGCAAGCGACTGGTGGGGTCGAAAATTCTAGGCCGAAGAAGTAAACTTCTAATATATAAAACAATTATAAGGCCAGTGGTCACTTACGGCTGTGAGACTTGGTGCTTAACTCAAAACGAGGAAAACAAATTAGCTGTCTTCGAGCGCAAAATACTCTGCAAAATCTTTGGATCCACGTTGGAAAATGGGAACTACAGAATAAAAATGAACCACGAATTGGAAGAGCTGATTGAACAGCAAACAATCATAAGGTACTGTAAGTCCCAAGGACTACGAAGGGCGGGACATGTGGAGAGAATGCCTGAAGTTAGAGCGCCAAGGATCATGACGAAGTGGCTACCCCAACGGAAGAGACCCAGAGGCCGTCCAAGAAGGAGATGGGCTGACGCTGTAGAAGTGGACTGGCTTCATATAGGAAGACCCGGTAATTGGAGAAGTGTGGCGAGAGACCGGAGTGAGTGGAGAGCGGTTGTGGAGGAGGCCAAATCCCACCTTGGGATGTAGCGCCGTGGAAGAAGACGTCAGTTAGTTTTTTTTAAATTCATTAACCCTGCCTAAACCAAACCATAATAGATAAAAAATATTCTTCTATCCATAAAATATTCAAAATTATGTACGATTTAATGGCAAAATTTTAGATATTTTATAGAGAGTAAAATTACATGAGGAGATCTCTTTTAGACTATGCTCTACCGGCTTCAAAAAGAAAGCGAACTGATTTAAAAACAGATTTAGCTTTGCCTGCTAAATGTGCGTAGGTATCTGAAGATTTAACATTGTTATTGCATTTGTGAGCGCATGGTAGCTTTTTCACAAAAAAACTACTATATTATAACCGTAACCAGAAACCCAATGTTTTTATGAGGTGTCTATTCTTTGTTCCAAATTGTTCCTGTATGGGTTCCACAATTTTTATATGATGAATACTGTTCAGAACAGAGCTCTGGGTGTCGGTTCTGTGTACAGCTCTGGATATAAATCAGTGATCTATAACTAATTTTTACTAAACTATTGTTAAATTATTAGCAAGTACAAATACGTTATAACTAAAATTTGGAGTGATCAGGATGTCGGTTATAATAATTAAGGCACCTAATTGATACCTTGATTTATTACTTGATTTAACGCTTTTGATAAGAATTTCATGTAAGAACTATTAGTTAAATTCATCGCAATTAAGTAGGATGCCCATAGCTTAATTGTTAAAGATCATTGCGCGCATCAATAATTTACCATACATAATTAATTTGAAAACAGACAGGATAATGTAACTTTACAACCAATAAATTTTTACCAAACTACGTCAGCGTCAGATAGTACCTATTTTTCTCGCTCAATTTAAAGAAATCTTTAATACTAGTGTTTATTTAGCTTTGAAAAATGATTGTGTAAATTAACAAAACAAGACGATAATTAAAAAAAAAACATTGAAATTTGCGTGTACTATAATGTTTGAGGCTTTCACGGTTGTTTTTTATCGTAGTATATTCTTGGGTTTTCACCGTGTCTCCTTCTTCCTTCTTTACTCGACGTTTCGGGCTCGTTGCAGAGGCCATTATCAAGAGATATTGATATTGTATTGTATATGTACTCTTAAATGATTTTTTTACCTATGGTTAGGCCGATGGACCAAATCATAATGCTGAATAATGATTTTCCATTATTTTTGAAGATATCCTTTGAGTCAATGTCTGAGATGGGATAGTTGTTAACGAAGATGGCTGAATTGCTGTTTAGAGAGGGGATCATTTCTGCCGCCAGTATATTGGTGAGAGTGTTCACCGCAGTCGGCAGGGTGTGGTGCAGTGACGTAGAGTAGAAGCCATTGTATGTGTTGTTACTTAGAGACAGTGCAATCGGCATTCTATTCCAGTATCTTTTGATGTTTTCTTTGCCTTCTTCCAATATGGCTGAAATATTAAAATCATACTATTATTTCATATTGATGTTAACTTTGAGTTACTTTTCATTCATGAACAGTTTGGAGTATTCTACTATTATTATACTTTTCTATGGCAAACAAAATTGATCTTTTGCTAGATTTTGTTACAGATGATATTGACCCTTTTATCTCTGGTTCCAGAAGCCCTCAAATAGGCATTTATTTCAGAAAAGTCAGCTGCTGCAAACATGTGACTCCAGATAAACAAAAGTAAACAAAATACATCTAAGTTCTCCACAGTGCACAAATGGTAATAGTAGCCTTATTGTTGGCGGTGATGCTTTCTTTTGTAACTGTAGATTCATTTATTTTGATCTAGAAATTTGTGTTATCATGAGAGTCGGACACATAGACCTCGGGACTATGGGACGAATCCTGCACATCGAAATACATATTTACAAATACAAAACTGAGAGGTTTATACAAAAGGCCTCAGGTCACGTGATAAAATGACACTGGTTTTGACATTGTGTGTATTCGTTTTTTATAATATGTATGTAATTTGTATGATGTATAATGTATGTAATAACAGTACAACGCAGATGTGCGCTTATGCTGACGACATAGTAATTGCAAATCCAAACATAGGATGATCGACCATGGTGGCACTATGAAAATAAAAGCAGAAAACGCTGAGCTGCAAATAAACCAGTCAAAAACTAAGTATATAGTCAGCACACCCGATCAGGTACCACTGCAGAATATAGACATAGGACAGCATGCATATGAAGGGGTGGACAAGTTCACGTATCTCGGATCCAGCCTAAATACCCAAAATAAGACAGCAGAGGAGATAAAAATCCGCCTTATCTCCGGGAATAAATGCTGGCATGCCTGCAAGCGACTGGGGGGGTCGAAAATTCTAGGCCGAAGAAGTTAACTTCTAATTTATAAAACAATTATAAGGCCAGTGTTCACTTATGGCTGTGAGACTTGGTGCTTCATAATCAGAACAATCATAAGATACTGTAAGTCCCAAAGACTACGATGGGCGGGACATGTGGTGAGAATGCCTGTAGTTAGAGCGCCAAGAATCATGACAAAGTGGCTACCCCAACGGAAGAGACCCAGAGGCCGTCCAAGAAGGAGATGGGCAGACGCCGTAGAAGTGAACTGGCTTCATATAGGAAGATCCGGTAACTGGAGAAGTGTGGCGAGAGATTGGAGTGAGTGGAGAGCGGTTGTGGAGGAGGACAAATCCCACCGCCGTAAACATGTAATACATTGAGATGGCACTTGTTTAGCAGAGGATCGAACACTAAAATCATGTGGCTTTATACAATAGACTTTTTTTCCAAATTAATTATTTATTTCTATTTCTACTTCACTGACCTGAATAGACGTCTCGATCATTTTCAAATGTGGCATGAAAGATATTGTCGAAAGCGCTTAGATTGGTACCATCAGTCGAATACAGTATGAGAGGGTTCTGCTCCTGGTATGTCAACAGATTGATGCTCAGTTTTATTGTCCCATCAAGTGGCTTTTCAGAATTTTCACGTAGTACGAATACCCAAGAAAAAAATATTGCCATCACTACCTAGATCGGAAACAGAAAATATTTATTCAATGGGTACTGAACATCTAATAATATAACTACATTTAACTATAGCTCGATCGATCAACGCTGAGATTAGTGACAGTTGTAAAATGATATCATATTTTTGATTAATTTGAATATTACATAAATCAGTCCGTTTTGAAATGTTGTTAAAAAAACATAATGAGTGTTTTTTTACCATCTGTAAGGTAACCAACTGAAAAGTCTACACTGTTGTGGAGGTGTACACTGGAGCATACGAACCTTAGACACTATTCAAAGTTATAGTTTATAGGTGTGTACCGATTGATATTCTGACTGATTCTATTATGGTCTAGCTTAAATGAGAAGAGACCTTCTTCGACTCCGTTAAGATGAAGCAAAATTAAAAAAAAGAGAGTTTATCTCTCGTCGAAACCGAATCGCAATGGTCGATTATTATAACCTACTGTCGAATTGACTAAGATAGCTATTCTCTTCCAGAGCCCACAACCACTACGACGGCTAGTGATAATGCTGATTCACCAGCCGCTGCGACGCGTCATAGAGACTAGCCGTCGTAGTGGGCGAGAGTTCTAAGTCGACATAATGAAAGGAAATTCTCAGAGGATTCAATTGGAATTCTGCAATTTGTCAAGTAAGCAAATAAAGATACGATTCTTTTGGCATGCGCACACGGAGTTCATTATTTTTCAAGTTAGGGAAGTGAGGAGTGTGTGCCACTATCACATACTGGGCCTGGCACCGTGACTCTTCGAGTATTCTATCATCTCAGGTAGACGAATCACAAAAGAAAGTGTGCCTCTCATATGGATTTGATTCCAGCACCTGGATACTTTGATTGCTGTTTTGGGCTGCGAATCCATCTTCTTAACGATCGTAATAAAGTGAGAGGATATATCATATTAACCCAATGCTTACAGGCCTCACAAAATTGTGTTTTTGCTAATTACTTTTCAAATGCAAATTAACACGTAAATTACAAAATTAATTAAAAGGGCCCGTAAGCATTGTGTTAATATTTGTTTCTCTTCTCGTTTACTGCGAAAAGCTCTCAACCAATGCTAGTGACTTATTCATACTTATGTCCCTTTTTTACAAAAAAATGTTTAAATGTATTATGACTAATTAAGACATAAGTCGATATAATACAAAATATGAGATATACATTTACATACAGATACACATGTTTTATTTTTATATGGGTCGTTTTACAATTTACAACGTTCAAAACAATTTCGAATATTTTGTAATAAATTGACCTAAAATAATAACTTTTTTTTTAAATCCCCAAAAATAATTTAATCAACAATTACCATTATTAAAATTACTTCAGTATATATCTCAATTTAACAAATTATCATTATAACAAAAAAAAACTGTGGTAACATTTAAAATCATCCTAAAATCAATATTTCATTGAGAGAAGCCCCATGTGTAAATCTGTTTTTTGGCTGTCCTGAAAAATCGCATTTTTTGGATTAGGTCACTTTATTATTAAGCGTGCGAATTATTATGAACTTTTCAACAGTTTCAATTTATACAGTCATGAAAATAATTACCATGATAATTTTAAAGATCAATGAAACCTTGGTGTGGATTAGATGTTTTACAGTTAGGCTTAGCCCTCTGCTTAACACCAAAGAGTTTTCTTTTAAATTTTCGGGACGTGTCTTCTCTTTCTGTTGTGTTACGTCATCTACAAAAAATAATATATACATCAGTAAAACCATAATGCTAATGCACCATAATTATATAATTATGAATAGTAAAGCAGCAACAGAACAGAAAATATAGGTGGTAGACAAAACTATTAATAGCAAGAAATACTATGAGGTAAGAGAGGTTTTGAATTATTCAGATATTTACATATTTACTCTCTCGCTCTATCACAACAGCCCGAGAGTGTCAACAGGATATTATCTGAATTTTCAACTTCAATATAGTCGACCGATCTGAAGATGGGTTTATTGGCCGAAACACGTTGAAATGACCTAATTAATGTAGAATTAATAAAAATAATTTTGTTTCAGAACCATTACCATTTGCGTCACTTCATTATTGGTAGATAAATTATTCTAGTATATTAATTGCTGGTTCACGTCGGAACGTAAGTACGTGTTTTAATTTTGCACACTTCATTCATATGTGCGGCATTCAGATGTCCGTCGTTCAGTTGTCTTGGCGTTCAATCGCCGTCACCGAATCGTTCTAGACCTAGACTCTTGTGAAAAGCAACGAAGGAGAGAGATTTTTCCGTCACTCTCTTCAATGATTGATGTTTGTTTTTTCATCGACATAAAAAACGGAGAGACATTAGCGATAAATTTAATTAATAATTTGACATAATATCTGTTTTCTTGTTGCATCGGCTAAGCCAGGGGTCGGCAGAAGCGGCTCGCGAGCCACATGCGGCTCTTCAGACATAAACTCCAATTTCACCTGATCTCAAGCAGCCTTATCTATAACTTATGAGTTTATGAGATAGAGCTGCTGAACAGGAAGAACTCGAAAGAGATAAATCCAATTTGATTTCTCAGTACAAGTGGACAGCTATAAAACAACTACCTAAAATAGAAACAATAATATTTGATACCTACGTGGCATAGTTTGCCTGAAACATAATATGACGCGTTAAAAAAACTAGTTTCACAATCTTTGGCTCTACATATATATGCAAACAAACATTCTCATCTATGAACCAAATAAAAAATAAAGTTCGAAGCAGAATAACGAATGAAAAATTACAATCAATTAAAAATATGTAGCTATTTGCCAGAAGCTATGAAAAGCGATGCTATGAAGAGCGATGCATGGAAGCCAAATGTATATTACATAATTTATATGCGGCTCCCTGGTTCCTTTGTTATCCTGTTTCCTTGACAATTTGGCTCTTCTCACTTGACAAAATGCCGACCCCTGCGCTAAGCGATAGCTATTATATGATACTCGTATTATAACTTTATATTTAATACACACAGTGAAAATATTAAAGTATTAATTTGAAATATTAATCTCAAAAATAGAATTTGCTACATTTTTTCTTTACTGAGTATAATGATTTCAAATATAAATAAATAAAATACGATTGATTAACCTGTCAAAAATACATCATTATAACTGTTTGTTGGGTACCTACTAGTATCAGTGTAATTTTCATAACATTTGAATTTAGAACACAATGCCAGTCGCTGCCGATACAATAGTTTAGCAAAACTAATGTATGAATAATTATGATGATGGCAATATTGTTAATGAATTGTTTTAGTTTAATTGGTATCTTAATTTTAACTAAATTTAATCTGATATCGTCAAGATTCCTAACTTAAATTGTTTTATACTCCGATACTTAATGACAAAGCCCACCAAAAGCGGCGAATCAGGGTGCTTACTAGGAAGTAGGTCCGTGAAGCGTGAATACAACCAAAATGACACTCCTTCCACCCGCGCATTACGCTTCACCTATGTAATAAGGAGCGCGAGGAGCACAAAATAATTATTATTATCAGCGCCTTTCATAACAAAGTAATAAAAATATTATTTTACTTGTCGGCGGCTTGTAATCCATATTAGCTACGTCCCCATTTAGTCACTACAACGCCGACTTCCTCTTCAACTTTTAAATTCTGGTTTTACACCGAGACGTTTTGTGCATGCGCAGAGGAGATGAATCTGTTTTACTGTCTACATTCGTTCATCACAGCTTACACTTCGTTGAGTCATAGATTATACATCGAAAAAGATTCGCAGGTGATGAATAAAATTATTCACGGTAATAGAGCGCCACCACGGAGCGTACGGGAAACGAGTGTAAAAAGTTAAAAGAAAACAGTAAAATTTGGAATAACAAATACTTAATTATATTAGTTATTTTTTTAAACTTATTATCACAATCATATTTGTAATAAATAAGCATAATTGAGTGTGTCCTAACGACAAAACCAGTCATGGAACTAGTTTAGTGCCATCTATCGGTGCACTTTGTATTACATTAATGATATTTATTCTTGTATGGATATTCACCCTCGCAAATAAAAGATTCTATGCCCGAACGTCATACGAATAATTCTGATTGTCAAAATAAATATTACAATAATTACACTAGGTATATTGTAATTACATCAATTTAAGTTTAAGAGATTTAAATTTAATGATATAATATATTTTCTGACTATTGTTCGGAATAATGAGGGCAACAGAATCGAATGAAAACGTCCTTTTTCAGAACTTTACACGGATGTCAAAGGCAGAATGGATGTCAGCCACTTGCTCAAACTATTACCTAGGTCTTACCCTGACTCACACACAAATTGAAAAACAATATGTGTACTTGCCAGACCCAGGATTTGAACCTGGGACCCACGGCATAATAGTCCAATGCTAAGCCGCGCGGCCACCGTGGGCGTTATACATAATACGACACATCTATACTACAATATGTCATTGAATACCTACCTACTATAAATAACTAGATAATATTATATTCGATACAACACAACAGTGACTCGTATGAGAACCACGAGGGTTCATTTTTGCTGTAGCCCCAGCTCCACTCCTTGTTGTTTCCTTAGTCTTGTGGAGCTCCTTTGAAAAATACGAACTCAAGCTCTCAATTTTATTTTTAACCCCTATTATCGACATGCCATTTGACTCATATGCAAACCACGAGGGTTCATGCTTGTTGTCAGCCCCAGCGCCACTCTTTGTTTCCTTTGTTTTATGGTGCTCCTTGGAAAAGTAGAACCGTAAGCATTTTATTTTTACCCCTAAAACTGACATTCCAAATTTTCCTGCCAATACTATGTACCTATTCATCATTGCGCTTCAGTTTGTTCGTATAGTCTTTATGGTTATATCCCATAATGCGCAATGTGCCCTTACTCTCAATAAAATCCATTGTAATCATTTCAGTCGACATTTTGCAAAAAATCGCAATATTCCAATATTAAAATGCATCCAATATGACCAAATAGACTCAAATAAATACATTTATCGACAACGCAACTGACAGCCAAATGCACGAACGACCCGAATCTTACCGAAAAAATACGAAGCTGCTGGGGTGTTGAACAGAAATCCAAGCCGGTCGGATCGCAGTGCGTTAGTACTTTCATCACAAAATGGCGGCCATTTTCAAACCGATTTCAAGGTCGACGACGCATGCCCTGAGTTCAATTCGTGAGACGTATGGAAAAGTCCCGAGTGTAGACCCGGCTATTCACGATGACATAATTCTGCTAGCGATATATCGCACACCAGCAACTAAACAATGACTTTATTGTTATTAATAGAATGACAACGCATTCAGAAGCGGATAAATAAAAAAGTGCGCGGCACATGTGCTTGTCGCATTCAATGGGCTTGACGTATTTGAATATGTAGTATTTTCATTTTCTTGTTGTGCTACAAAGTCAAAAGACGCTCGCGTTCCTCTCTGTATGCGTTTAAATATGAGACAGCTAAGGCGCCGTGTGTGCCCCGACCACTGTGCTCTGCAATATTTGATTACATTGTATTTTCGATGTTTAAATTCTTTAATTTACTTCACTCCATACGTTCCCTTAAAAATGACAGTCTCTGGGAAGGACTGGAAATAAAATTGCAAATATCTATAACATTATTATATTAACAGGAAATCGAACAGAGGATGTAAACCGCACTAGAAAACTTTCAAAAGGTGAAAAATTACGTTTTGACCAGTGATTCTGTATGAATGTGAAACGTGGACACTCGAAGAAAGCACGAAAGCATAAAACATAAAACAACATTTGGATGCTTTTGAAATGTGATGTATGGACGAATAGGAATTATATTTGACTGCGTGATTGGTCGCAAATAGAGATCATAGGCATGGTAAATAGAGAAGTGCCGAGAGTTCATTGAGGAGGTATGTCAAACTGACAAACAGTTGTTCGCAATGACCAAATATCGCAAGAAGTGAACGAGATGCCTTCCATTAACTTCTATTAATGAAAAAAAAATAGAAATGAATTACAAGTTAGTTATTTTTTGAACGCTGACTTTGATGGCAACACCATAGGCAGAAAACAGATGTTACCTATTTAAAAACATAGGTAGGTACGTTACTTGGGGATACTTATATTATCATGTCACATCATAATATCATATCACAAAATTGCCGGCTATCGTAGTCCAGTGCGTAAAGCGCTGGCCTTTCATCCGGGGACTACGGGTTCGATGCCCGGTGAGTTCACAATACATTTACCTAATTTAATATGCAAATTCCTCCAGTCTGGGAGTTTTGCCAATGTAATTAGGCTTCATAGCCTGTTGAGGTATTTAATGAAGAAACAAAAAAAACAGAAAAAAACATAACAATACCATGACGTGACAAAAACCATGATGAATATTTTAAGCCATCTCCATAATAGGTATTACTACACATTGCAATTACCTGGATTAACCGGTATAAACGGTTTCTCCTCGCAGCTCTTATTCGTGACTCTGTAATAATATATAGTTTTTATTAATTAGCTACTGCCTACAGGTAATTAATAGTGTTTATTTTAAATTTAACAAATTAACATTTTTTGCTATGTGGTAGAATATTGTTATTGATGACAACCAAAAAAAAGAAAGGTTTGACACTTCTTTCTTTAGAAAAAACCCAATTTAAAAAAAAACCTCAGTGCTCAATGCTCACCAGGTAAATGAATGATGTGAGTTCGAGTTCCAATCGGTCAAAAAAAAAACAAAACTATTCCAAAATTAATTAAAGTCGTTCAATTTTACACAAAAATGTATGTTACATATTTTTGGTAAGTTAAACGGTTTTCACACAATTTGAGAAATTAATGTTGACATTTTTTCGACTTCTATTGTTAAAATAATGCAAATGATCATGTTTGATTCTTTGTATCGTTATTGATCTGTTTTAATACACCACTAGATGAAGACCTCCTCAAGCAAGATCACTGAATCATCGAATTCGTCCAGTGACTACTGTATACGGGGTATATTCCGGTCCATCTTCATTAAAGGAGTTTGGTTACTTCATTCGGTATCTACGTCGTAAATTCTCTGCAAAACCTCTTTTAAATATATTTTTTAAAAGTTCCAGTCCCGGGTTCAAACCCGGGTTACGCTCAGGACGGTCAAGTGTTTCGCTACTGATCCTATCTATATTTTATATTTTAGTACTTATTTACAGAACGTGATCACAACTGACCTTACAAATACATCGTCAAGCGTTGTTGATGATAAGATTACTGTCTCGATATCCCAACAGTTTTTGTTTTCTTGTATCAAACGAAATATACCTTGAAGGGCGTGTTTGTTCTCTTCTGCTATATGTAGCTCCAGATCATCAATTCCAAACGTTTTGATGTTTTCTATAATCGAGCCAAATGATTTATCAACAAGAGTTTGTTTCATTTCTCTCATATTTCTTGATATGGTGTCAGTATCTCCATTTTTTAAACAAATGTATAGCTTATAACCGGTACCTAAAAGAGAGAATTATGATTATTACCTATTATTCATACTATTCATACAAGCCATTTTTATTTTTTTGTCGTACTCATTTAAGTAAATGTAGCCTTACTACTTCAATAAATATATGTATTTTCATTTCGACCAGTTACATTCGTAGGCAAAGTGCCGCACGGTAGATTTAAAAGACCACCTCCTTTAATTTTAGCAATACGCACTCCGGGTTGTTGCACAACGAATGAAGATGGTGAATTAGAAACCATTAATGGGACACCATTTTCATAATTATGAAAAAGAATTTCAATATTGACAAGAACCATACTCTCTTAATTATTAATTATAACATTAACATCAAGAATTATGATTGAAGTAAGAGCCGACCCAATTTCATTTTGAGATCCATCGTTGTTTCATCGTATTGCTTTTTTCCTTGCTTCAAAATGACCACTTTATCTGCGAGTACTTCCACTTCTTCCATTAAATGTGTCGAAATCAAAATTGTGCAGCGCTCCTTCAAATCCTGTAACAATAAAAAGAGCATTTTTGTAAACGAAATTCAGTTTAAAAAGAAAAGCTATTCGAGTAAGACTCGTCACCATCAGCCAACACAAATAGAGGCCCCCCTACGAATCAATTCACCCCGAACCACTCCCGGTCAACACATTGACTGCTGAGTAGATAATTACTTTTTAATTATCACATTTAAATAGCATGCTAATTGCATCGATTGGCCGCCTGATCGTTACGCGCTAGGTGCGTCTTTAGCGTCCAATGACTTTTAATCAGGCATATCAGAAGGGCACAATTAGCCGTCATATAAAAAGGAATCAAGACCTCCATCATCATCTAAAGATTGTCAAATTTGATCTAAGCTTTAGAGACTCCCTATGTTCTTGGACGCCTATCGTTGCTTGATTTTCAAGACGTCCGGAGTCATCAGGCCAAAAACCCTCACTCAACTCTGATATACGCATATTCTTAGATGAAGCATATGACACCATGAGGCACGTCTAAGAATTCCTGACGCTTGCAAGTCTTCCCAGATCATGCCAACATGCGGCTCCATTGTCTGAGATTAGTAAGTAATGGTTGCCCAGATCTAGATACCATAACGGATATTTGTTTTTACAAGCAATGGATGTCAGCCACTTGCTCAATCTATTAGGTCCATACTCAGGAGTCAGGGTCCACACACATTGAAAGAACAACACGAGAATTTGCTAAACCCGGGACCCAAGAGATTATAAGCTGATCCGCTACCGCTCGGGCATAGTGGGCTATTAGTGGGGTATACTAATTAAAAATACATCATTAAACCTAGGTACAGGTGTTAAATACATACAGAAAAATCTATTATTTCAAAATTCAAATCTAAAAGTCTCATTTAGCAACAAAAGTTGTAAAATGCGAGTTTGTGATTTATTTTCCTAAATGTACCTATCAGTTTATTGAAAAGTTTTGTAGAACAGACGAATCGCAATTGAAAATTAATAAGTCAATAAAGAAAAATCAAAAATTCTTTCGTTCATAACATTTGGTAAGAATCTAAAGATACTTTTATTGTGTAAACTGTCAATTTATGGTGGAAATATTAGGTATATCTCGTCTTAATCAATCTAATATGTTCAAAATGCTTGGGTGACTGGGTACAACGAAATAATGAGTTTAATAATTCTTAAAAATCAAGCAGATAAATTGAGGTTTTTACACCAAATGGCCAACATGCAGTGATTATATAATATATTAAATTTTTTTATGTATTTCGTTTATAAACCTAAGTTTTAAAAATATTTAATTTATAAATAAATACGACAAAAATGAATGTTTTATTTTTTCCCCTGGCTGTTCTGTTTTGTCACTGTTCTGTTTTTTCATGTTCTGCTTATTCGTGTTCTGTTATATCATGTTCTATTTTGTTCGGTTACTCCCATATACAGACACTACGAAATTTGAATTTAGCAATGAGCAGCTGGCCCATAGGTAGCAATAACTATATGCTTATTCACCTACGAGTCGGCGCGACCTGTCTCCGCTAAAGTATACATGAAATGGGTTAATGATAGTGATATTGTAACATATAGTTATACTAACAAGAAGAAGTTTCCACAATTCTTTGCGGGACTCGAAATCCAGGCCGGCCGTGGGCTCGTCCAAGATTAGTACAGACGGCGAGCCAACCAGCGCCATTGCCAACTGCACCTTCCTCCGCATGCCGCCTGACAGTTCTCCTGGCATTGCATTCTTCTTCTCCACCAAACTCAGGCGAGACAAAATGCGATCGCTTTCTTCGACGGCTGTCTTATGACTCATTCCCTTAAACTGTAGACAAAATAATGACACTATACTTTACACCAGTGATCGCCAAACGGTAGCTCTTGTAGGATATTTTATAATATTATTTATAAATTTGCCCCCCAAATTTTATTAATGGACTCCGAAATGAAATAATTCTTGAACGTTTCAATGAAATGCTTAACAAGTTGCCGTTGTAATATGAAATTTTTGGCACATTCGTCCCAACAGAAAAGTATCCAATTTTAGTTTTGCGAATTGTGCTCAAAATGAAGGCATTGTTTTGTTCTACCTACGTATATCAACGTTTTCCACTATGAAAGTGGTTAAAAATAAATATAGAAACAGATTCACAGATGTATATCTTGATAATTGCATTCAGATGGAAGTGACAAGGTACTCACCGAGAATTGAAAAAATGTTTAAAATTTTATTATTGGATTCCGAAATGAAATATTTCTTGAACTGACTCACATAATAATATTGTACATCTTGATAAATGCATTCGGATGGGAGTAACTAGGTACCGAAAATTGAAAAAAATGTAGAGTAAAGTGAATGCCATCCTTTTCACTAATTATTTTTACTTTTACTCACACTTATTTCAAGATATTTTTAAATTATTATTTTTTCTGACCATGTCCGATCCTAATAGGATCATATGGGCCTCCACAGAGTAGAGGTTTGTATTAACAGATTTTGTTTTTTTACGAGAAATGGATGTCAGCCACTTGCTTAACCTATTAGGTCCATACCCTGACTCACACACAAATTGAAAAACAATATGTGCACTTGCCAGACCCAGGGTTCGAACCTGGGACCCACGGCGTGATAGTCCAACGTTTAAGCCGCGCGGCCACCGTGGGTGTTTAGTTTATAAATAAATAATTAAAGTATGTACGCATTTCATGTTTTATTGGATGTTCGATGTCCTAATTTATTTTAAGTAATATAATAATATTATGTATGGTACGCTAAAGGACGATGATAAAAAATTATAAAAAAGGAATATGTATCAGTAGCTCACCATACAATTTCAATTTCTGAAAGTAGCTCACATCTTTATTGAGTTTGGAGACCACTGCTTTACACAATACATGATAATTTTTTTACTTTAAACATGAAAAATCTTACATTTTCGTTGGATATATTTTGGTGTCAGTGTTCAAAATTTAAGTAGTAAACCAAAAGCTATTTCTCACACTTGGTTCTCATTCTGTTATTGTAGGTAGCGAAACTGCCCCTTCCTGGATCCTGGATACCATGTCAATGGGACACAATATTACACATTATCGGTTGACTATTATTAACTATACGTCACTTATTAAGTACGATTGTCTTAAAATTTGCAACAAACTTAACTTGAATAAATATTTGGCGTGAATCCGCCATTTCCTATAAAATAGCAAGGCACAGAAATAAATAAAACATTACCTTTGCATTAAGTACCACGTGATCTTGAACTGTCAGATTAGAGAATGTTAGATTATTCTGTGGACAAAATCCCATTGACTGACGTATGTCATCCATGTGAAGTTTCGTGTTCTTGCCATCAATTTCAATATCACCCTTTGTTGGAGTCATCATACCTGTGTATGATAAAGAAGAATGTTATGTGGGTATCATGATTCATGGAAAGCCTACCATAGCGGAATAATAATATATGAAGCTTGAGTGATTTGAGACAATTTATTGATAATCTACATTTTTAAGTGTTTTACTTAATCGATACGTAGCTATTTAAAATATTCAAAGGAACATACGTTTTTGAGTTAAAGATAAATTTGCAATTATTTATTTTTTATATAAAATATTTATTCGTTAAAGGATCCCATCTTATTACTACATCGTATTTTATGGTCATGTTTATTATTATGATTTGGTTCTTTAATGATTTGAAAAGATTTTTGGATAAATAAAATTTTTATTGTTTTTATACTTATGTATTTATTTTTATAAAAAAAATAAAAATGCATTTAATTTGAAGTCCTTTTTATTTATATCGAGTGTTATTTTCTGTATTTATCACATTAATATAATATAATTCAGCAAAAATTTATTATAATGTTTCCCGTTTTTTCATACTTTTGATTTGATTATCCAGTATCATTTAAAATTCAAGGGTTCTCAACACGTGGGTCGCTTTCAACAATAAGAAATCGTTTGAGATAATAATAAATAGCATAGGTACGTTTATACATACAGTGATGTCCCTAGATGAAATGCTTCCCCTAGCCAGCGACAAAATGCTGCCTCATTTTTTATACAGTATTTTTTTATCATCCTTTCATGAGTCCAATATCTAAGAAATTTGTTGTATGGATACATTATCTACTAACAAAATATTAGACTTATTATTCGCAAATCTGCATGTGTCGTTTCTGGTTACCAAGGACGTCGAAGGGCAATGGAAGTAAATTAGGTATCGCGAACCCGATAAAACCAGTGAACTGAATTTTTTAATGGAAATATATTTTCGTTATTACTAAGTTTAGGTAGCTATTTCAATACATTCCAAATAACTCTCCTCGATTTGCCGCCCTTCGAGTAATTGCCGCCCCCAAGCGATGCTCAATCTGCCTACCCCCACGGGACGTCACTGTATACATAATATAATATACAAACATCATTTTAAATACTTTGAAAGTTTTCGGATCGAAGAAGTAAAAAAGGAATTGTTCAATTTGAATGGAAAATGTTATTGCATTGAAGATTTTTGAGCCGGAAGAGGTAAAAAATAAATGGCCATAAACTTTAATTCTGGAGAAAAAAATGTATGTTGCCGAAAAACCGCTCGGACAAAAAAACTGGAAAAAAAGAAGCTATCGACTTCGATTTTTAGCTTGTGTTGTGAAACAAATCTATTACCCTTACGGTTCGCGGCTCAAAAAGTTCAATGAATCCGTTACTGTGTTTATTTACCTGTTATAATTGACATTAGGGTGGTTTTCCCTGCGCCATTGTGACCTATAAGTGCTGTGATACTCCCTTTGTCGAGATTGAATGATACATCTGATAAAACATAATTCTGAGGACTATACTTCTGAAAACGCAAACAGAAAAATGTATCTGAAAATGGTGAGCTGTTCTGGATTTACACTAGGGATTCTAATCCTGGACAGAAATATATTATCTCAGAAATTTGAGATTAGTACTTTTAATCCTGTCCCAGGTCACGCTATCCTGGAATTGGTGAAACCATATGAACATTTTCCATGATTACGACCTTTTCTGCATGAAAAGATTACATTTTCAAGCTCAGTGACAAGTTTTTATTATGATTAAGGTATTATGGTTAAAAATTATCATTTTTTTTAGATCTCGCAATCCCAAAATCCCACGATATTAAGATTTAGGGATCAACCAAACGGGTGTTGTTCCATGATTTCGGGATACCAAAATCCAGTTTGTGGTGAAACACTACAACGGACCAAGAAGCCACTACAAACATGAACCATCAAACCAATCGCCCCGCACCACACTCGGTATTAATCGAGCGTATCACGAGGCCCTCGTTTGGTTGGGAAGCATCAGCAGTTTTTATGCCTGGGAATGTCTCAGGAGCAGTTAACCAATACAAGATACCCCCAAGTACATACATTATATTTATATATATTTTTCTGAAGGCAACAGGTACATTCTTAGAAGATATAATAAAATTAGTAAAAATGCCTACCTACACTTATGTATATTAGGGTGTCCGATAGAACTTTTTTCTGCGTTTCGATACGCGAAGCACTTAAAAGTTGCATTTTTGATTAGTTAGTTGAGTATGACAAAAATATTTTTTGAAATTGAGGCACTATACAATAAAATAATGACAATTTATTTTTAATTTTCTGAATAATAAATGCAGGAATTTTGTTATGCTTCGGGTAATATTTTACGTGATGATGGTGTAGCTACTCAAAATGATAATTACATTTAATTTTTATATAAAATAATAATAATGTACTTACTTTTGTTACATTTGTTAAAGATACAGCAAATTTTGGTTTAGCCAATAATGGAACACAATTTGTTTTGCTCGACTCAGCATCATCTGGTTTAATCTTATTAGCTTTATGAAGCGAGAGTATATCCTAAATTGACAAAACATAATAATAATATAAGAATAATTAATATTATAAATAGGTAACAGAAGTGTATAAAAAAGTGCTATATTATTATAGTAAAGTTAATGTTCGAGTAAAATCTTTAGGTTCTAAACGTTTATCCTGGATACAGCGGCAAACACATTTTGAAAATAGCCGATATACTGGATTATTTGTTAGTTTAGGTTAGGTTAAATTAGGTTACGTTAGGTTATCCTAACAAATATTCCAGTATATCATCTATTTTCAAAATGTGTTTGCAGCTGTATCCAGGTTATCCTGGAATTGTACCAATCTTCATTATTTTCAGCGAGTGGTCTATGATTATTGTTTGTTGTTTCAATATTATGTAAACTGAATAGGTTATTTTACAATTCTCCATAACTAATTAATTAAATTTAGCGACGTGACTATTCAAAAGAGAAATCAATCATGTAAAAAATAGATTTATTATTTTCTATTTTTAGTTGACAAAACGAATGCTGATTGCAGTCACAAGATATCCTAATTGATCAGTAAATGAATCGCAAGCATCATTCACTCTGCAGCCCAGACATCAGACAAACGTTATCGCACGATTCCGCAAGTTATCAGCAACCAATACGGTGTGAAAGCCGTATTTTTGTTATAGGTAATATGCTAATATGTTAGTATAGTTATTACAACTATTTGTTGTAGTCGAGATTTCTCGACTCGAGAATTGTTGAGAAATAATGAGAAAAGTTGATCATCATCCTCATCTCTCTCGAATTTTTTTTTAGAAAATTCGAGACTCATTTCCTGAGAAATCTCCAATGACAATCTCGAGAAGAGCATCGACGAAAGGTATTGAGTGAGAACATTTTCTTTGAAGGAGATCGAGAATTATTCTCTAATCTCGAAAATCGAAAAAAGTTGAGAAATCAGTGCCAGTAATAATGCAAAATATAAAACGGCTGTTTCCTTCTCGTAAAATGTTGACCAGTCAATAAAAATGTCTTATTTCTTTCTATAGGTATGTATAACTTCTGTTAAAACTATCGTGAAATCCTATTTTTTATTAATATACCTACTAAACTTACTCTTACAACATTTTAGAATAGATTATAAGAAGATTTTTTGGTCAAAATGGAAACATGATTGGAACAATCTGTAAAATCATTGTCATGCTAAGAAAAAAACAATTCAACTATTGAGTCTCGCTCTTACCTGGCTGTAGAGCACCGTGGATTTCGGCACTCCATATGTTCCTGGATTGATTTCATCCATGTACCACGTGAAAAACAAAAATACCACACTGTTCACAACGAGCATGATCCATATAAATCCAAGAGAGACAATTGTGTCCTCATTCGGTGTTGAAAAAATGTTATTCCATTGCACACCTTCATCTGTAATGATGGCGGACATAATGGTTATTAAGTAGGTAGGTACAGCATGTACGCAGGGCCACTAGGTAGGTACGAGGCGCAAATGGGGGTAGGTATAGGTATCATATTCCCATTCAAAAAATGGTTACGGGAGAGGGGTTTACATAGCAGTGTGAATAGTAAAATAGTAGAAATATATGTTTAAATCATAATTAAACCCCCACTCTTCCAATCTTCTTAGGATCGGATATGATAAAAAAATATTTTTTACGTAAATATGTAACAATTTACTTGAATATTTCAATCAAGATGGTTTTTATTTAGGAAAATTAGTTATTTTGTTTTTAAAAACGATTTTTTATTAGAAAAACACCTTCCACTTTTCACGCAAGTTATCTTAATCGTATACGTATAATTATCTTTAGCAATTAAGTAAGTATACGGTATGAATACCTAATGACATTTATTATAAAACTATACATTGTACAACAAACATACCCATGTTAGCATATCACTAGCATTCATTAATTAAATATCCCCTATAAATAAGATGGTACTGATTAATTTTCCAGGAATATAGTAAGTACAACACTTTTTCTTCTATATCTACTAACTTTATTCCACCAGATTTAAGAGTATTCTTTCTTTTTCTTTTGACCATCTACGATCCTAATAGGATCATATGTGCTTCCACAGAGTAAAGGTTTATATTAATAGATTTTTTACGAGAAATGGGTTTTAGCCGCTTGATCAACCTATTAGGTCCATACTATGACATCAAACCCAGGATTCGAAGCTGGGTCCCACGAAATTATAAGCAGGAGCGTAAGCCGCTCGGTAATCGTGGGTATACTGATTTAAATTTGACTCAACATAATATGTCAATATACCTGTTGACATTATATTTTATTTCTTACCCTTTCTATAGAATAACGAAATGATTAACTAATTTTAGTTTTTAGATGCAATTAATATACGAGATTACTTTATCTGGTAGTAAAAAATATTTGGATGCTTGAAAAGCAAGTACTTAATAAAAAAAATCATAATAATTTATATCTGTAAAAAATGATTTCTTGTACTCGGACCAATATGACACCATTTGGGTGGGTGCATGATATTTTAGAAGTTTATTTACAAATCATGGCGAATAGCACGGTTTCTGTTATTTTTATGATGTAGTTGTGAAAGTGCTGTAAGGAGTAAACAAGCGCCATCTTAAGATACAAAGCCTGAGCACATGATTTTGCACAAACATATTTCTCAAACGAGTGGTCCGTTCGTCTGTCAAAATCAGATCCTAGATTGCCTGACATATTGATTTGCAAAACCACATGATTATAATCCATTTCTCGTTTCAAATGTATTACCTATCAGTGTAATTCATGAATATTATACAATCCCGTTATCCATCAGCTGTCAAAGTCAAACTTTTCTTTCATAAAAAAACTGGTTCTAATTTCGATTTCTAAACATTGTCTTATGTAGCGTTGAGTTATACAGTACGTTTGTAGGAGGTGTGTTAATGTTAGTGTGTTATTTATCATGTAACTCATGAAGAGTATAAAGAAGTTATTATTTATTATTGTCGTTTTGAACTGACTGTCAATTTAGCAAGCAATATTATACACAAAATAAGTTTACTTACTTTGATTGTTATTTACAACTATTAATAACACAGAATCACTTAATCGAATGAACTCCGAGTCTCCAAGATACGTTAAAATAATCTGTTTTTAACGAAATCAATAAAAATGCTCTGACAAGTGAATACGGCGGACACGTTAGTATAAGGACTCTATAGATTATAGAACAATGATACTAGGTCACCCATAGACAGCAGCGAGAGTGACAAGAGTGGTAGGACCACTCGCTGTCGGAAGTTTCCGAATGCTTCGGCTCTTCTTTGAGTCGATTTTGGGTAAACCCATGTTGTGAATAATAGAAAGAAAAAAAAAATACAACTGAAATTATGAAAAAATGATAAGGAATACTTACTTTTTATTTCATAAATGCCGATTATTTTAAACATCCAGTAGATCAATACATTAGGGTTAATTATTGATAAAACTGAAGACCAACAGTAGCTTGATAACGCAAAATTTAAATATATCGATGAAATTTGAAATAGCATCCAAAATAGAGACATCACGAGACAGGCCGTTAGTGCTGTGGACATATAAAATATATCATCATATTAAAATACTTACATTCATATCAATATAGGGATCGAACAAACATATCGAAATGTTACAAAAGATTTATTTAATTATTTACAAAATAGCAGCACCTACCGCGCATGGATGATTAGTATTGATTACATAACCGGCCGGTAGCATTCGGACAATCGTTGGTTTGCTCGCGCATGATCCAATTTATTACCGGCCAGTATGTTTGAGCGCGCATGGCGTGATATACATTGGAGGCGATGCGCGCGCACTGAAGAAATGCGTATGCGTCCGCACCAAAAAATGGCGCACGCGATATGATAAGAAACGTCAAAATGGATTTTGTAGAGCTTATATAATATATATAGAGGTTTTGTATAGATTATCAAACTGTTTTAAAACGTGGGTGTATATATTATTAATTTATAAAGAAAGAAACTGTAAAAATGGTATTGGTACGTGCATGCAAAGCCAAATGGTACGCATCGATGAACTGTCAAATGTGGATCTCGTAAAGGTTCGATGTATGCGTGCGCTCCATACGACCGCGTCACTTGTGCATGCTTGTGTGAGTGCACTCTCGGCCGGCTATGACGTGTCATGCGCGGGCTCTCATTTAAAAGCATTGCCAATGGGGCCCCGGCCGGTTCGAATCGGTGTAAAATTTTGTGTCTGAACACAGATTTTCAATTCGGCCGTTCGCTCGATCGTCCATGCGCGGGGTTGCATTGCAATACGATGGTTACAACTCCTCGATTGTTGACCGTACGATAGTAAATCGTTCATGCGCGATAGGCCTAAGTGCTCAAGCAAAAGTTGATTTTTACGGGAAATAAAATTAAAAGTTTAATAAAACTTAACTTAAATGGAATTGAAACCAGAGAAAAAAAATCTCTCGACTTTAGATTAGAAATAATGGAAGGAAGAGCTAGAGTTCTGGGATTTAATTTCGGATCAAAAAAATTGTTTTGGGAACATATAAATTTCTCGAGTACCTATTAATTCACAACCTTCGAGGATTTAAAAAAAAGTCGGGAAATCTTTATCTCTAATTTTATTATGTGTGCACTCCATTTCTATTTGGGTCAGCGACAGACAGAGAAAATATGGTTAAGGTCATCAAACAGATTTAGCATAGAAAAAAGAGATAGATATATGAGCTTTCATTTTGCATTGTTGTTTGAATAATCTATGCAATTTTTGAAACTTGATATCAGGATTCTACTTCATAATTATTATCATAATAATTCTATATAACATACGTTTGGTAAAAAGATTGCTGACAACGAAGGTCATCAGTACAATATAATTTGTGTAAAGCATCAGCGAAGCGATTAGAATCCAGATGCTAGTTTTCGGGATCAGAGGATCAGCACCAAACTTGATGATGAACACTAAAAATGCAGCCACAACATATTGTATGCATACGCAGTTTATGTAATGTGATAGCCATAATATCCTTCTCGGGGCTCCTTGAATTCGAATAAATTCCTGTAAAGGGAAAAATAACAACAAATTTACCATTGCCAATTTACCAACAAAATGCCAAATTTGGGATCACAGAGATTATACATATACTGTTTTAACATAAATATTTCACTATAATAGGCCTTACAATATTTTACTATTTACGTACGATATTTTATTCACAAATCATTATAAGTAGAAGTAGTGAAAAAAGCAGGAAACAATTAGTAGCATATCAAATATGAAATAAATATATATATTTTTTTAAACCAGAGAGAATAAATTAATATAACAGGAACGTTCGTAAAAAAGGAATCATGAACAACAAAATCGTTCAACATGTCATTAAACCAAGAAAATATAATTTCTGAACATCACGATTCATGCACAATACAATACAATTATTATTACAATCAGCCAATACCTACATGTGTAGTTCTCAATGCGTACTGCGCTGCGGAGTGCGTTATACTATAAGTAGATCTATTAATTACTATTATCATAAATGTATAACCCAGCTATCAACAACATGGAAAAATATTATTTATACGAAGTGAACTTACACGCATTCCTGAAGCTTTCTCTATGATGATCCTGGACGAGTTGATGAGAAATAGGAACAAAAAGCAGTTTATGACGAAAGCTGGCAATAAGGTATCATACTTCATGCCCAAAAGATCATCTATCGTGTATGAAGGATATGGGAAACGCTGCACCATGAATTGCTGAAAAAAAAACAATTTTTCCATGAATTAGAAATATCAAGCAACGTTTTAAAGTGTTCAATTACCTATAAGATTATTTATAGATACTCATACCCCGTTTACACGTGCATGCATTATACTGCTGACAGTGGATATGTATAATTGCGGCCATTGCAAGAAAATGCACGCGTAAACAAGTATCATCGTGCAAGTTGCAAGATTGCATGCATGGATCAAAAAACTTCAGCGGCTTCTGAATTATCACGCAATAGTTATGATGTATGCGTATGTGCAGTAGAACGATAGTGAAAAACCTGCCGGAAAAAATATTAACTATATATAACTATACCAGTTACCATTTTTCACAACCTATGAATTAGCACCATACAATGATAACATTGCGCGTCGCCTACGCTTGAAGAATGGGATTGACGAGACAGTCAGTACTATTGCGTGTAAACAGTTATTATCGCGATAGTTTAATTTAACAACAATGTAATTGTTACAATAAGGGCTAATATGTACTTCGATACAAAAATATGAAAAACTACCCTCGATAGCAGCCGATAGCAGTCTTGTGTATAGAATAGATGTGCTGGAACGGTTACAATTATGTCTCGCTGATGAGTACCCGACTTTATATTGCTATTTTCTGCCATCATACGAGTGAATGAATGAATTATGTATAAGTTTGTATATTATAAGAATCTACCTTGATGATTGTCGTCTTGGACCTCTCCTCGATGTATGCGGAATCAATTGCCAACTGCAGGGTTGCGAATGTTGAATAAATATCACCTGTAAATAAATTCAATATTACTGTCATGTGCCCATTCCGTGCTTTTTTACGGCGTACGCAAGAGGGTAAGTAAACCCTATAAATTGCTATTTACCCACAGAATAAACGTAATATTGAAATTTAAGTTGAGTTTTAGTTAACAGCCATAATTTAGAGCAGGGGTTCACCAATTTTTTCGTCAAAGGGACAATTTTGAAATCAAAAATATTTGGCGGGCCGCCATATTTTCTGTTTTTAAAAAACTAAAGCAAAAAATTAAAATCCTATTCCATTATGTAAACTTACATTATTATTACTCTTATTAATATAATATTTAAATTTTTTCACCACTTGATTTATGCAATTGTTTGCTTAAAACTAAATCCTACAATCTAGGCTCAATTTTTGTGGTGTGAATACACAAAACAGATGCGATATTATTTATTATACAATACAATTTATTAATGCTAATGGTAAAAAATTTTTTTTCACCAATATAGGTACTTCCTAATAAAGAAGCCACTTGATGAGCATGTTTAACTATACTTCGATATACCTCAAGCGAAAGTCCTCATTCTTCCCAGAAAATATTTAATTGTAATGAAGAATAAAAAACAAGACAGATTTAGCATTAATCTCGCGGGACACATCCAAAAAGTCACGCAGGGCACACTTTGTGAACCCCTGATTTAGAGTGAAGAAATATTATAAAATATTATCACATAACATTGGACAGGTATAGAAAAAGTACGACCATCCACCGGAAAAAAAATCAACCCAAGGAGAAATTGGCGGCTTTACCCGACGCCGTGCTCAGTACGAGGCGAAAAGTTAGCAATTGACACCTTAACCTGGGTCTGAGACTGTTACGTTGTCAGTCTAATGTTAGTCTGGTATGTTGTTATGTTTTCTCAATTCTTTTATATGGTATGGATGTATGGACGCAAAACCAAGAGATGTCACGGAGACTTGAAGCTTTCGTGATGTGGCTGTATAGATGCATCCTCAAAATTCCTTGGACTGACCGGGTAACATAATTGTTGAAGTTATCAATCGAATGGGAAAGGACCGAGAAGTTCTTCGCAGTATCAAAACCAGAAAACTACAGTACCTCGACCACATTATGAGAGGACAAAAGTACAGCATTCCCCAACTTGTCATTCAATGAAAGATCAATGGTAAGCGTAGCAGAGGACGGGGCCGCATTTCGTGAATTAAGAACCTCCGTGATTGGTACGAATGTAGCTCCACTCAGTGGCGCACCCAGGGGGGGGGGGCAAGGAGCCTTGCCCCCCCCAAAAACATTGAAATTGAAAGCCAATAGATTAGAGAAATAAAAACACGGAAAAAAATGATTTGAAATTCTCCAGCACCCTCTTAAGAAAAACTTCTTAGATTTTAATTTCTAACACAAAAATTTCGAAACACTAATGTCGGGGTTTTTTTTGAAACTCAATCTCTAGTGGAAATGTCAAAAAATTCTCGGTGTCCACCCAAATTCCGGAGTGGTGTACACCAGTGGCGCACCCAGGGGGGGGGGGGGGGGCAAGGGGCCCTGGCACCCCTCAAACATGAAAATTATCAGAATGATTTTAAACATTGACATCGAAAGCCAATAAAACACGACAAAAAAATGATATGTAATAATTCTCTAGCACCATTTTTATAAAAAATACTGTATAAGTACCCTCAATTTGAACTAAAAGACAATTTGAAAAACGTTAATGTAGTGTTTCACACTGCCTTTAATCTAAGCGGTAGATATGGGGCCCGCCAAATACCCTAGCCTTAGGGCCCGTTTCAGGATGTGGAGCGATGGTATAGGTACACCGAGTGCAATAGACAAAAGACCGATAAACGAGATATAAGGCTGTGTTGTGTTGAGTAGGTTTGTGTATAAGTTAAATGCAATAATACTTTTTTTTGTCCATTTTCAATTAATATTTTGGAACCTCAATATTAAAAATCAAAAAATCTACGATAAACATTCGTCGAAAATAATGAATACACCCACTACAGTCGGTGGTGGTATAAATCAAAAGAACATTTTTTTCGGTGGAATTCGGCATAAATATTGTAGCTCTCTAGACCAGTGTTTCTCAAAGTTTCGACATATGTGTACTCCTTCTATAATTTTCGTAACACTTAGTACCCCTCGTCAAAAAAAAAATGCATAAGTACTTTAATAACAATCAAAATATATTTATATTTTAATTTTGTAGTACATAAACAAAATAATAATAAAATTATAAAAACAATAAAAAAAAACGAAAAATAAAATTCATTCATAATAAAATATAAATAAAAGTTATGTTATAAAAAATAACATTCATTATAATCAATAAGAAGGATTAAATTATTTATGTTGAAACGACAGATCATCGTAATGTGGTTCCCTGGTTATTAATTTTAATCTGAGATGCGGTTCCACACCCAAAAGGCTGTTCCTTTTATTTGACTTGATGTCTACAAATGCTGAAAAAGCAACTTCACATAGATATGAAGTTGGAAAAGGCAAGATGTATTTCAGGAATTTCTCTGTTAAAACTGGATACACATGTTGCATTTGCAACCTGAATGATGTTAAACTACACTCCTTATATTTATTTTGCAAGAATCCGTCTGAAGCTAATTCCAGCAATTGCTCTTCTTCCGCATGCAATAAAACTTCTAGCATGGATGTTGTATTAATGGTTGTTGCACCAGGCGCAGCTATAGCCCGGTGCAGCGCGTACCCCCACCAAACTTCCCGTACCCCAGGGGGTACGCGTACCACACTTTGGGCTACACTGCTCTAGACCAAGCGGGTAGCACAGCCGATATTATTTGAGTAATGTTTTAACATACTAGGTGCACATGTCCAGCATGGTCGCTGTTAGTCACTTCCAATCCGCTAGTCGCTGATAACACGCTCAACGGTTACCACCACTATGCCTCCAATTTAATTAAAACTAGGAGAAACAATATAATATATCACTGTGTATTGTGAAAATATATCAAAATAATTATATTATGAAGAAGAAAAATAGCCTATGGGACTAATTTACATTCTCCTCCTTCCCCCCCCCCAATATTAAATCCTGGGTGCGCCACTGGCTCCACTAATCTGTTCCGGGTATCAGATAACAAATTCAAGATCGCCTTGATTGTAACCGACCTCCGTTAGATGATGGCACAATAAGAAGAAGATTTATAATAATGGTTTAGGGTGGTTTGGTTACAAATGATCCAGGGCTGTGGAGTCGTTCAAAAAGAATCTGATTCAAAATCCAAACATAAACCCGATTTTAATGTTAACAATTTTAAAATAATGGAAATGTTGTATGGGAGCAAGTGTGAATACTGTCGTCAGATTATTAAGAAATGCTTCAAAAACATTATACATATCGTGTATTTTGATAACTATTATACAGGACAATCAAGAGTATATTGTGAGAAATGTGGAGTCGTACTGAGCTTAATTCAAACAAAAAATAATTGTTTTTAATTATTCCATAATGTAGTATAAATTATTTTGTTTTGTAATTATAATAATTTGATTTATAATTATAAGGTTTTTATTAAGTCTTTCAATTTTTCCATTTTATGTTGTAAACTTTCATTTTTATGAGCTAAATGCATGGTGTATTCATATGAATACAAATGGTTTTAATATTAAAATTTGTCTAAAAAATAACTTTTATTTTTTTTATTATTTTTCCCATGTTATAGACAATAAACTACATATGAATATTTTTTTAAATCAAAATCGTAAAAATCATGCATTTAAGGGCTTAATCCATACCTATTACTTAAATTTTTTCACTTACCGTGATTTTCATGGGGTCCTGGAATTATTGTCTCAGGAATGACCGTACAAGTCTGGTATGATTTTGAATTTCGGATGGTGTAGTTTATTCTATCAGGTATATGTTCTGTGTTCTATGTGGACAAAGAGAGCCAGATATTAAAAATTAGAATACATATTATATGCACCCTACTGTGATAATGAAGAAGCGATTAACATGAATGAGATATGTGCTACGAATGGCGCCATTAAGTGCTGTAATACGCACTCATCCTGCGTCAGTATACTCGTATACATACCAGTGTTAATCGGATTCCTTTTAGCATTCTTAGAGCGACGTTTACATTCATATATCTATACTATTATTCTGCAACATCTTATTGGCGCTGTTTTCGGCTAAATGGGAGGAGCTTGTTAGTTTATAATGGAAGTGCGGTTAAAAATGGGAGGAGCATGTTAGTTCACAGTTTTAACACGTAACCTAAAAGATGTTATCGGACTATACACTTCATCAATACACATATTATGTGATGAAATGTAGGTAGGTCTTCTTCTTATTACAGTCTTGTGGGTTACCCTTTTTGTGCAGAGTAAAAACGGTACCATACCTCCAGGCTTTGGGGCACTGCTCCCTTTCCCACACCTCGTGCAGAAGGTCACACAAGGACGGCAATACAGCGCTCAGTCCGCAGAGCAGATATTCTGCATGGATGCCAGCATCTCCAGGAGCTTTCCTGCGCTTCAGTCTTTTGACTGCCTCTTTAACTTCAGCAGTTGTCGGAGGATCTTCGCAGAATCCCGATGCAGTAGTGATTCCGACAGAATATCGAAGTGATGCAATGGAGGTGGGCGATTCAGGACATCACTGAAATGTTGGCGCCATAGCTCCTGGACCTTTGCAGGTTCAGTGACTGTCACTCCATCAGAGTTGCGTAATGCAGTGACCACTGGACGTTTCCTACCGCAAATTGCTCTAGTGATGCGGAAGAGAGCACTTGGGTTATTCTTGAAGACAGCAGATTCCGCATCCCGAATGAGGTCATCCAGGCGTCGGCGCTTATCGCGGCGGGCAGAACGCTTTACCACGCGGTCTATTGTCTGGTATTCCGAACTGCGCTGTGGGTTGTATGTACCATTGTCCCGCAATTCTTTCAGGAGCTTCCTCTTCTCAATCATCTCCCATGTATGAGGTGACATCTAGTCCGGCCTGTGCGTATGCCGCTCTCCTAAGGCAGTAGTTGCGGAGCTCATTATATCATCCCGGAATAATATCCATTTTCCTTCCAAGGGATCTGAGTCGATGGAAGACGTACCAGGAAGAGTTCGAGCATCATATAAGCGCTTCTGCAGCTCCAGCTCATAGGTTGCACGCACACGGGTACTTTTCAGTTTTTCCACATCGAGTCTGACCGTCCTTTTGGGTTTGAGGTCTATACGGGATTTCCCGACCAAGAGTTCGTGGTCACTGTGGATGTATGCATCTCTATATGTCCGCACGTCTAGCAGTTCATGCCGGTATTTCGCTTTGACCAAAATGTGGTCGATCTGGTTTATTGTATTACCGTCTGTGCGATGTCCATGTATATTTGTGGATGGTCTTATGAGAGAAAAGACTACCACCAATCACAAGACCATTCATTGAGGCAAAATCTACCAGACGGGAACCATTATCGTTCATTTGGCCAAGGCTATGTTTTCCCAGCAAAAAGGGTCCACGCGAGGGGTCAGATCCTACTTTGGCATTTAAACCACCAAATATAACTGTATGATCACAGCTGGGGATATTTCCAGCGGCTTCCGCCAGACTTTCGTAGAATGTATGCTTATCTGCATCGCTAGCAGCCTCTGTGGGAGCATAGCACTGCATAAAAGTGATGGAGCCCGACTTGGTCTTGAAAGTAGCACGAAGTAGACGTTCGGAGATAGGTTCCCAGCTGGTGAGGCACTTGCAAGCTTCCTTGGACATCAGTAATCCGACTCCACTACGTCGCAATGTGGCGTGTCCGGAGTACAATAGACGAAACCCACGAATAAACTTCTCGCCAATGCCAGTGAGTCGACAGTCACTGATCCCGAGAACATCGAACTTGTATTGAGAAAGTATTTCTGTTAGATTCTCGGCCTTTCCAGGGACATTTAGAGTACGGATATTGTAGGTTCCAAAAGAAAATCGTTTACCGAATTCAGGCGAGGTCGTCAAGATGGAAACGGGGGTCCGAGGCTTCCCTGAGCTTGGATTAATCTGTTGTTTTAGGGTGTGCAGGTGATCAGCATACAGCACCCGAGTTCACTGGTGGGGCTGCCACCTTAGGGCCCGTGAACATGCCCTGGTTTTCTGTAGGGGTTTTCCTTCCCGTAGCCAGAATGTACCAGTTTTTGGGCGCTGCTGATTTGCCTTGCACCCTCCTCTATCTGCTACAGCATGCTGCATTGCCTAGGGACCACCACGGAGAGGTTAAAGGTAGGATTTGTTGGCAGAGCTATCATGGATAGTCGACATACTCAGCATTTCGAATGGAAGCACACCTGATCTGGCATCAAGGCATACCCCACTGAAGTCATACCAACCTTTGGCACCTAATGTAAGTAGGTATATGAATATTATTATCATCTCTTGATAATGACCTCTGCAACGAGTCCGCAACTTCGGGAAAAAAGAAAAGAAGAAGTACACACTGTGGAAACCTAAAAATCTATTACGAAACCATTGTTGCTATCATTTTGTCATCAAATTATAGTACGCGGTCCAAGAAATTATAGTGTTTCGGGAAAAAAGTATAGGATTTGTTTTATCATAAAAAGAATTTATTAAATTCCGAGACTCTTTTTGATTCATCTAAGTATTAAGAAATTATAGTACTTTATACGAATTTATGTAAAAATAAATGGGACTTGTTGACAAGCGGAGCGCAGCGTATTTTTACCGATTATATTGAAGCCGATACACAGTCTGAGTTCCCTGAGCCGATACGTATTTTAAAATACTAATAATATGGAGCTGGTTTTAGTTTTAGTTAAGTATGAGACTTTTGTCGCATACGCACGCCAAACGATCTACATAGTATTCCAAATACTAGTAAGTATTTTGGAACAAGTTTACATACTAAGTATTTTTTTATACTGGTAGTAAAGTATACTTATTCTTCAAAATCGACCAGTTTTCCCATCTCAAGTGCCGTGCCGTCCTGTTTAAGTCGAACATATTATTACGTACCTATGTGACGAAGGATGCCCGTTAAAGGAATGTAGGCTATGGTACCTTTACGGGACTTGATTGTGAATTTGGTTTCATCTTCAGTATTTTTTTTTCGACCATGTCCGATCCTAATATGATCGTATGGGCCTCCACAGAGTAGAGGTTTGTATTAACAGATTTTTGTTTTTCTGAGAAATGGATGTTAGCCACTTGCTCAACCTATTGGGTGCGTACTCTGACTCATACACAAATTGAAAAACAATATATATTATGTACTTTCCCAGGACTCACGACGCTATAGGCCGACGTTTAAGGCGCGCGGCCATCGTGGGTGTTTTCTTCAGTTAACGAAAACATTGCCGAGTGAATTATTTCCGCTTTAGTAGAATACTTAACTGTATTGGAAGAAAATATTGCAGATTACTGTCCTTCTTTAAATATAGAAAATTATGACTGGATACGAAATCCATTTTCTACGATTGATACATCGAGTTGTGAATTTTCGTACCAAGAAGAAGAAGAATTAGTCACCGTGTCAATGAATCGTACTCTAAAAATTAAATTTTCTGAAATAACTATGGAGGAATTTTGGATTTCTGTCCAAGGCGAATAATATCCAGCTCTCTACTGAAAATATTATTACAGTTTTCAACATCATATTTGTGTGAGCTCGGTTTCTCAGCAATAACTAATATAAAAACTAAAAAGCGAGAAAGACTTTAGACGAAGAATTGAGGGTAACTATATCAAATATTCGACCTAATATTTATGAAATCTGCAAAATTAATTGTTTTTCACATCAAATAAATTCTATTTTGTTACGTGTAATTTTAGTAACAGTTTTTCCATATATATATATTTACCTTTAAAAAAATCTTTGGCTGTTATACAATCTGTTTAATTTGTAATAAACGTTATATGCGCATATTTTTCTTTGTTTTATGGCCAACAGAACCAGACTGATTTTGGTGCACTGGTACACAATATTTTATTATGATAAAAAGTGCACCGTGACATCAAAAGGGTGAAGAACCACTGACCTAGATATTATGTGTTTGCTCACTGTAACATAGCTGTATCGAGATGGATAAACAGTTAACCTTAGATTATAGAAAAACACATTGCAATTGCAAAATTGCAATACAAAAATGCATTTAACATTTCCTTCCTCCAATAGGCATAATAATAATATAACGATTGGTTAATGTGATGCGGATAACATGTATGCAATGACATTATTAATGGTCAACGCACTCAATACAGTGGCTAGCAAGTAGATTCGCGCATAGCGACATTCGCACATGTATAGGTAGACGTTACGCAATTTCCATTAGGCGATATCACGCATCGGGAATTTATAGCAATATCACCTTTATTGTAATGGGGTTAGAACAGTGTTTCTAGTGTCAATGTTCATTTGAGCGAACCCGTTCGAACCGAACCATTCGGCAGACCGACAAAAAGCATCGGGAATTTATATCAATATCACCTTTATTGTAATGGCGTTAGAACAGATTATGCCATTCGGCTGACCCGACCAAGAAGTGAGTGTCATTTTTTTCCAGATGCTTCGTCCATATTGATGTCATTGCATGTATGATACTTAAATAATAATAAAATAAATATTATATAGTATGAGATTTGAATCACTTACCTCAAATATAACAGCTAAGTTTTCATATTTTCTTAAAGGGTATCCTTTTATACGAAAAAGCATTTTTTCATCATTGTATCCAATTATATCTGAAATCGAATTAACATGGGTAGGTATATAGACAGTATAATATTAATATAAATTACACACATATCACAAAGGGAATTCTCATAATAATACCTAATAATAATGGCTCTTTATATAGGTAGTTTCAAATTAATTTTCAAAATTTAAAAGACAGTTTTTTTCGTCAGAAAATTTGAATGCGGCCGCTCTGATGAGTTAAAACCAATCAGAAAATCGTTAGGTAAGTAAATTAAATTAAAATTTATAAAAAGATGAGCATTTCTCACTAAAATGTTACCCAAAGCATAACTAAATTCCTGTATTTATTATTTCGAAAATTTAAAATTGATTATCATTTTTTATCGTATGGGGGGGCCTCTCAATCGGTCAATGTGTCGGGTCTCTTTTGGTGTATTATGGCGAATACATATATTTTCACACAAATTGCTTATTATTTCGTTCCAATCTAATCCAGGTAGTGACGTACCGTGGGGGTAGGCAGATTGAGCGTCGCTTGGGGGCGGCAGTTACCTGAAGGGCGGCAAATAGAGGAGGATCATTCTACCCAAACTACCCAAATCAAGCTACCCAAACTTAGATTAACGGAAATATGTTTCCATTAAAAATTCAGCTCCTTGGTTGTAAACAAAATGTATTAATTATTACTATAAAAGTTTTAAAAGGACTTTATTTTTTTTTGTCGGTTTGCGATGTCTTGTTTACTTCCGTTGTCCTTGGATGTCACGTTCTTAGTGAACAGCAATGACACGTGTAGATTTGCAAATAATATTTGAATTGTAGGTAGGTACATACTTACATTAATTTAAAATTTATCCTAATATGTTTGCTAGTTACTCGTTTTAGAAGTTGTCAGGCGTATTTTTAAATGTACCTATCTGAAATCGTCGATTCGCAATATTGTCTATTGAAGCAGAAATGGCATTTAAATTAGATTAATTAGTGATATTGTTAGTAATGTATACATACAGCACATTTCTTAGATATTGGATTCATGAAAGGATGGTAAAAAGAACTGTAAGTATAAAAAAATGTGGCGGCATTTTGGCACTTTTTGTCTAGGGGCGTCACTGAATGCAGGCAGTTTTCCCAACTTCATATTTATATACGAATGTTGGCTTTGTAGATTTTTGCTTTCAATCCTAATGTTATTGTGATTGCGACATGCGCATCGTAATATATAAGTATTATAGACTATAGTGCATCTAATAGACATTCTCTATATTTGACATATTATCATCCTTTAATAATGTTGGTAAAATATGGCTGTGTATGCCACAAGTTTACCTAGTTTTTCCGTGTTTTTCAGCTTTAGAAGGCTGAGTCGTTTATGTGACTACCTACCTACATATTATACGAGCATATGGCGACCATCGAAGAAAACGACTATGGAATGAGCTTTGTTCAATTATTTACATTTTACAGCAAAGTTATTTAAAACATCATGCAATACTTACTTTCCAGAGGAAGATCAATTTTTCTAGAAACTCTTTCCATCAGATCGCTGATATATGATTCATTTGGAGCGTAATAAACATTATTTATGGACTTGAACTGATAGAGAAAATCAGGATCCGGCTCGGTATGGTAGACTTCGTTGTGTGATATTTTAGCGAATTTTATGTACGTGTATTTCAAAATCAAAATAATGAATACAGGCAAGGCAAATGCTACAAATGTCATAAAGAAATTTCGACGTCTTAGTAAAAAATGTTTCCATAGTACTGCTTTTAGTTGCACCCAAGATTTTCTAAGAGAAGACGCCAGTGTACCTGTCTGAAACAGAAAAGACAAATGAGTGCAATCTTTGTAATAACAGTCTTCTGTAATCTTGTCTTCTCCACATGGCCGCGCCAAGGGTGGTTTCTGCCCGGGTGCAAACCTAAAATTATCGCCCTCTATATTTGGGCTATATCTATGAGGGTTGGATTAAATATAATCAGATTGATTCGCATTCGAATCAACTCTTGACATCGTCGTTTAAAATTTATAGTTATTGTCTTAGGTTTTGTAATGATAACTATCTATATTATTATGTAAATGTATTACCATTTTACAACAATCAACAGTCTAGTGCGAAATGGGCAAAATTGCAGAGCGGTCGATTTATGAAGGTGAGCATTAATTTTTCGGAATTGTTTTTATTTTATCTGAAGCAGGTACGCACTTATATATTGAAATTAGTGATCGTCGCGCTTCACAAAGAACTCCTCACAGTCGAACAAAAACGAGCAAAGGTAACAACCATAAACATATTAAAGAAATTAATGCACTAAGCCTAAAACACCCTTTTTCGTGTAGTCTTTCGTATTTATTGCTTACACCAAGCATGTAAAACTCAAAGGCCAAATAAACAAGATTTAAGTTTATGTAGGGCCGAAAAAACAAAAACAAAAATTTCAATTATGTGCGTCAACAAAGCGAATTTTATCATTTGAAAAACATATAGGTACTTATGTAGGTATCTGATGTTATCTAAACCTGGCTGTTTCTGTGATTGGTGGTCTGCTGTAGTGTTAAAATAAAAAAAAACATTAAAATGAATATCTACTTTAAAATCATAGTGAATTGAAGTATGCGTATTTTTTTATCAAAAAAATCGATTGTCAAATGAAAACAGAAGAATAAATAGGCACCGAATAATAGAAATAATAATATTATAATATAATGAACTTAATCGAGGAAAATCGAGGATTATATCATAAAATATATTTTTACTATGATTCCGATAATTTTTGAATAAGCGTTAAATATATATTAAGTGGATACTTGTATTACGTACCTATTAATAATTCACTTCCATTCAATTCACCGGAATGCAATAGGTATTTCACGAGACGGAGCGATAAGCTCGGGTATTTCACGAACAGGCGCTGCGCTTCGGTGCGTTCCAGTCAATTTCTAGCGCTGATTTAGACACTGAAAAGCTAATAATTTTTGACCAAACACTTAAAATCACTATATGTGTAACTACTACCACACTCGTTAGTGGAGAATAATATTGTCAATTAGGTACTGAGAAATAATAATGAGTATAGTATCATAAACTATAATATATTATTTCATATTATTCGAACCTCTATGTACCTAAGTACGTGGATATTTTTTAAACTTATAATATATTTTTTTTAAATAATACTATTTCTTTGCTTGATAGTTGAAATGCAATTGCAAAAAATGGTTCGACTTAATTATCTGAGGAGTGTTTGTATGTTATCATGTTATCAATATCACGATCATTGATAGTGATTCGCAGATAAAGGTAATATTTCACAATTAATCATTTGTGTCACCTTTTGAATTTTTTGTTTGTGTCGTTTACAGATTATCTATTTTGGAATGTCCGAAGTGGATTAAACCAATTCAGGTTTATTTATTAAAAGTGGAAAAAGTACCTACTAAAAATTTGTTACGTTTTATTAAATCAAATTAATAATACAATGCATTTCCGCCATGAATTAACAATTAACACAATATAGTATATTATTATTATATCGACTGGAGAAGGTCAAAACGAGTTAACCCCCAGTTTTTTCATCATAAGTATTATTTTGATAATGGTTATTGAAAGGATGTAAGTCAAATTATTATCGAAATTTAACTTGTATTAAAAAAAGAAGAACGTGAAGTGGGAAAAAACTTAACTATAATTTTTATTGGTTTTTCTTTAATTAGGCACTTACCTCAATAATTTATAAAAGATTGGGAGAATAAAACACCAAATTATTAATCATCATGCACCATTCTAGGGAATATAAAAATAAGGGAAGCGGGTTACCTTCTCCGTTTTATTTGATAAGGTGGATAAGGTATCACTCCAAAACAATAAAAAATTACGACTGTATCCTTTTATAAGATATTGATAATATAAGTATAATTCATTTTAGATAATGCCATTATTGATAAATGATATCATTGTTTGTTTTATTGTATCCAATAACTTATTTTGTCAGTAATTGTCTACTTTAATCTATTTCATTGGGTCTCTTCTATAAATACTTATCGACCGCTAAAGTGATAAATATTATCAAACTTAGGGGAGGTTTGTATCAAAGTATTAGCACGTATAGTAACAATTACAATAAGTTGGTTGAGTGATGTCCCTAGACAAAATGCCGCCCCATTTTTTATACAGTACTAGCTGAAGTACCCGGCTTCGCATAGGGTCGCTTCGTGGTTATATTTATCTTAGATATTTAAAAAATAATAAGAGGTAATTATTTTTTTAATATTAAAATATCTGTGTAATACAATATGGCAATATGAAAATAATTCTAATAGGTGTAAAGGTCAAACAAAAGAACACTAAATTAAAATCGAATCCAAAATATGAAAACGTTACTAATGTTATTCTTCTTCTTATTGTGCCATCCCCTCAGTGAAGTCCCGTGGGGGTAGGCAGATTGAGCGTCGCTTGGGGGCGGCAGTTACTCGAAGGGCGGCAAATCTAGGAGCATTATTTGGAATATAAAGAAATAGCTACAAAAACTTGGTAATAACGAAAATATCTTTCCATTAAAAAAATCAGCTCACTGGTTTCATCGGGTTCGCGATATCTAGTTTACTTCCGTTCCTTACGACGTACTTGGTGAGCAGAAACGACACATGCAGATTTGCGAATAATTAGTCTTATATTTTATTAGTAATGTATCCATACAACACATTTCTTAGATATTGGTCTCATGAAAGGATGATACAAATACTGTATAAAAATAAGGCGGTTTTTTGGTGCTGCCTAGGGGCGGCATTTTATTTAGAGACGTCACTGCATCCCCTAGCGGAGGTCATCCACCATCAAGGCGATCTTATCTTTGTCGTCTGCTACCCGGAACAGTTCGGTGGAGCTGCACTCGTACAAATCACGGAGGTTCTTAAGCCACGAAATGCGGCGCCGTCCTCTGCTACGCTTCCCATTGATCTTTCCTTGAATGACAAGTTGGGGAATGCTGTATTTTTGTCCTCTCATAATGTGGCCGAGGTATTGTAGTTTCCTGGTTTTGATACTACGTAGAACTTCTCGGTCCTTCCCCATTCGATTGAGAACTTCAACATTTGTCACCCGGTCAGTCCAAGGAATTTTGAGGATGCGTCTATACAGCCACATCTCGAAAGCTTCAAGTCTCCGTGACATCTCTTGGTTTAGCGTCCATACTTCCATACCATAGAAAAGAATTGAGAGCCCATAACAACGTACCATACGCAATCTCAGACCTAGGTTAAGATCTCGATTGTTAAGGAGGCATCTCATTTTGAGAAAGGCGCTCCTTGCGATCTCAATTCTAGTTTTTATTTTCTGAGACTGGTCCCATTTCTCATTGACCCATGTACCTAAATATTTATAATGGGTCACACGTTCGATTGGTTCGCTGTTAATGACAAAAATTGTGTTGGTGTCTGGTGTCGCTGTTTTTGATACTAGTAATAGTTTTGTTTTCTTGAGGTCCATTTTTAAACCATAAGAATTACTGACCTCATTAACCTTTTCTACCAGTTGATGTAAGCTCTTTAAACTATCAGCAATCAGCACAGTATCATCGGCATATCGTATATTGTTAATAAATGTTTGCCATTAACCATAATACCCACCGATTCACCTTGTAAGGCTTCCTTGAAAATAGCTTCCGAGTACATGTTAAATAGCAAAGGTAACAATATACACCCCTGTCTTACACCGCGACGAATTTTTACCTCTCCACTGATTTCGTTTTCAATCTTAATATTCGCTGTTTGATTCCAATATAAGTTAGCTATCAGTTGAATGTCTCTTGCATCGATGCCTTTCTCCTGTAAGAGTTCGAGAAGTTTAGGATGCCTAATAGTATCAAATGCTTTCTCGTAATCGATGAAACACATATAAACATCAACATTAACATCTAAGCATCTTTGCACTAGAGCATTCAAGCTGAAAAGTGCTTCGCGAGTGCTCAAACCACTTCTGAAGCCAATTTGAGTGTCATCCATGTCTTCGCAATTTCGAAAATTTTATTAAAATGTAGTAAAAAAAAAATCACAATTGGATTGTGACAAACAAACAACAAACTTTGTATTTTACATAATACTAATTTAGAAACCTTCGCCGGTGTGCGCACGACAACTCACCAAAGTTTCATTGCAATCGGATTAATGGTATAGGAACGCATACGAATAGAAGAAGATAGAATAGAAGAAAAAGAAGAAGAAAATGGTTGTATCAATTTACAAATCTTTACGGGCGTGAGAACAACACTTGATCAAAATTTCATTGCAATCGGATGAATGGTATAGGGACCATGCGAGTAAAAGAAGGTAGAATGAAGAAGAAGAAGATGGTTGTACTAATTCAGAAACCTTTGCGGGTGTTACCACAACAACTGACGAAGGTTTCATCACAATCGGATGAATGGTATAGGGACCATACGAATAAAAGATAGAATGAAGAAGAAGAAGAAGAAGAAGATGGTTGTACTAATTTAGAAACCTTTGCGGATGTTACCACAACAACTGACGAAGGTTTCATCGCAATCGGATGAATGGTATAGGAACCATACGAATAAAAGAAGATATAATGAAGAAGAAGAAAAAGAAGATGGTTTTTCTAATTTAAAAGCCTTTGCGGGTGTGCGTACAATAACTGACGAAAGTTTCGTCGCAATCGGATGAATGGTATAGGAACCATACGAATAAAAGAAAATAAAATAAAGAGAAGAAGAAGATGATTATTTTTCTAATTCAGAAACCTTTGCTGGTGTGCATACAACCACTTACCAAAATTTCATCGCAAATGCAAGCAATAAGTTGACAAAGTTTTATCGCAATCGGAGGAACGATATGGCAGCGCATAAAACACGAACAAACAAACAAACAAACGAATATTGATTTTTATATAATAGATGTATAATATCATCCTTTCGTGACTAAAATAACATCTAAGAAATGTGTTTATGTACATTACTAACACAATATAAACTTACCTTCCTACCACTAAATCTAATTTAAATGCCACCTCTCCTTCCAAATTTTTAATAGTCGCGTTGGGATGGTTTATCATGGACTTATAGAATTTTTTCGACAGTTTCATGATATGTTCGTCAATGGTTTCTACTTTAAGGTCTTTGTGGAGTGTAGTATTGCGTACGTAAACCACGGTGCGTTTGTGATTTGTCTCAATGTCTTGTTTTGTATGGCCTGAAAGACTTTAGTGTGCCTAGGGTTTGCGTATGCCCATATGAGGCTTGCGTAGGTGATTATTGGTCTGGTGATTGCTGTGTAGAGCAGAAGTTTTGCTCGAGTAGACAGTTTACTCATGGGACCCATTATGGGTCAAAGTCTTGAATGGACTATTGCAGCTTGGCGTTTTTTCTCTAGAATATGTTTGTTAAACGTGAGTCTGCTGTCTATCGTTAGACCTAAGTATTTAACTGACTTATCCCACGGGATTTTGTGGTTATGCATTTTGAGATTTTCCATTTTAGAGACGTGCCTATTCGGATGCTTGGCAAAGTGAATGGCAGTGCTCTTGGATGGATTAATCTGAATACGCCATTTGTCGCACCAGTTGGAGATCTGGTTTGCCGCTTTCTGGACTTGTTTGATCGATTTATTGAGATTAAGCGATTTGCCAACGATAGCTGTGTCATCTGCGTATTGGGCTACGATGGTCGAGCTACCGTTACTGTCGATGGGAATCGGTATGTCCTTTGTGTACAGATTGTACAGGGTGGGACCTAACTCAGATCCTTGTGGGACTCTGGCTGTGGGTGTTTTAGTGGTGGATCTAATTACGTTATTTTTTACATTAAAGCTTCTATTCCAAAGAAAGGAGCTTATCATGTTGATCATGGCTATGTCGAGTCCTGATTCTTCGAGTTTAACTATAAGACCTTTGATCCAGACCTTATCAAAGGCTTTTGCTATGTCTAAGAAAAGTCCTGTTGTGAAGACTTTGTAATTGAACGCTTTGGTTATGTATTCAATAACCCTAAGTAGCTGATGGTTGGTCGAGTGTCCTGCTCTGAATCCGTGTTGGATTTCTGGGATGAGGTCTGCTTCATCGATCATGATTTGAAGTCTGCGTTTTATGACTCGTTCAAAGATTTTACTTAAAGTAGGTAAGAGGCTAATTGGTCTATGATTTTCTGGTCTAGTCAGGTCTTTGCCGGGTTTTGGAATAAGGACTATATCCGCTACTTTCCAGGCTGCTGGAAAGTATTGGAGTTCTAAGCTGGCGTTGATTATCTGCGTAAGTATTTCTATACCTCTGTCTGGGAGGTTTTTGACAGCTCTGTTTGTTAGACCGTCATTACCAGGGGCTTTGCGGTTATTAAGCCACTTAATGAGGCAACCGATTTCCGTGACCGGGGCCGGCGTTAGAGGATTTGGAGGAGGATCTGACCTCTTATTGTAGATATCCCTGGCTTTCCTAGTGATTTGCCTAACATGATTAACTATTTTCAAATTGTTCCTGTCTATTGTGTTTGGAGAGAATTTTTCGGCTAGGCCAGTGGTCGGCAAACTCATTTGTCAAGAGAGCCAAATATCAACAGTACAACGATTGTGATTTCTTTGAAGAGCCAAATTTCTTAAACTTAAACTATAGATGTAGGTACACTGATTATTAACATAATAAACTTTAAATATTTTTTTAGCTCTTAATTAAACTATAGGTAGGTACACTGAAAAAATCATGATGTCTTACTTAATAATGATTCTTTATTGATAAAAATTAAATTGTATGTAAGGTATCCATAAAATTAAATCAATAAAGTATAGAAAAGTCGATAGAGATATAAATAACATCAATTCTCTTTAAATTAACAATTGCCTTCCATCTCTTTGAAAAGTTTGGGTGTTTGGAAAAGTCAGGATTGTATGTTGTTGTTTTTAATTTTAGGGACGATTCCAGGTTTTCATCAAAAATACGACTTCTCAATTTACTCTTGATGAGGTTCATGCTTGCAAAAGATTGTTTGCATGAATATGTAGAACCGGAAAGGGAAAGAACATCAAACGCTAGTTTTTTCAATTGATCACATTATGAGTCAGGATGATAAAGGTGATAAAATTCATCATGTTTTCCTTAATTAATTCCTGAAACCTGTTGAGAAAAGCTTCCCTCATATTTAAAATTGTTGTTTTGAAATGGCAAATGTCAATAACATAATTATTTTTGTAGCGATATTTCAGCAGGCTTTGAAAGTGAAATGAAGATTCTCTTTCAAAATCGTAAGCAAAAGAGGATAATTTATTTTCGAATGAAATAACTTTTTCTAACATCTAAAAAAATGTATTTCCTTCACCCTGCAGCTTACAATTAAGCTGATTTAGATGAGACGTAACGTCTCCCATGAAATAAAATTTTTGGATCAACTGATTATCCGTTACCTATTTCTGGATAGTGAACACCCTTCTCAAAGAGGAATGCTTTAAATTCTGTTAATAAGGAAGCGAGACGTTTTAAAACATATC
The DNA here is from genome assembly GCF_057557595.1 of Rhyacophila brunnea. Lineage (NCBI taxonomy): Eukaryota > Metazoa > Arthropoda > Insecta > Trichoptera > Rhyacophilidae > Rhyacophila > Rhyacophila brunnea. The sequence continues at coordinate 5,609,935 of NW_028232816.1, read as the reverse complement.
TTTTGATAACCAACGTATCCTGTTATGCAGCAGAAGATCTGCGTACTAAACTAACTAAAAAAAAAAATTGGCGATGATTAAGAACTAACTTTGCAAATTTCTTTTGGAAATTTCTGCACACAAAGCGCTTTTTGACGAATGGTGCAATGTGCTTATTTTTTTCTTTCAAAATAGTAACAAACCCTCTTCTTACACCGGTCATAATTTTCGCCCTATCTGTTGAAATTGGCACAATTTTATCGAGTGGAATATGATGTTTTTCCCTGCACTCAATTACAGCATTTGCAATATCCTCTCCACGTATTTGACCTTTGAGTGGCAATAACCCTAAAAGTTCTTCTTTATTACCTGTAGATGAAATAAATCGTACAAATTTGTCCTGTATCATTTATGTCAACCAATTTAAGATCTTCGATTTGCTGGTTGGTTATATTCGAAGACATTTTGACTTTTTTATCTTTCTTTTTTTTAGTCCGTACGTGGTCATTTGTGGTAGAGCCACACTCAAGAGGCCAAAGAGCCACGTGTGGCTCGCGAGCCGTGGTTTGCCGACCACTGGGTTAGGCTAATTGCGAAAGCTTCGGCTTTATTTATGGATGAATATACTGGACCGTTAGGTCCCTGGATATGAGTTATCTTTTGTTTAGTCTGTCTTAGAATTTTAGTTATAGACCAGTATGGTGGGCTGCCCTTAATTAGATTGCTAACTTTTTGGCACCAGCTGGCGTCATCAAGTTCAGGGAGTTCTTTTCTGATCTCGGGTTTCTTCTTCTTTGGCCATATCTGCCCCTTAAATGGGGCACGCGGCGCCTCCAAGAATCCCTGTCGCTCGCCAGTCTTCTTGCTTCGTTCCAGGTCAGGATCCCAGCATCCCATAGCTCCACCGTATACACTCTGTAGATAAAATTTAGCGGCCTTCCAGGACGCCGGAATCCGGTCGACTTGAAGAGCAGGCTTGAAGAACGGCAGGAAAAACAGGCAAGTCAGGTTGAGGTTCTCTTCTGGCATCCGCAGCACGTGGCCGAGCCAGGACCAACGTCGCCTCTTCACTTTCAGCGTGATGAGATGCTACTTGGTGCGTTCTATTATCTCCTCGTTGCTCCTAAAGTCATACCACCGCACACCCAGTATTCGTCGCAAACATCTGTTTTCGAAGCTAAGTATACTGTTGCTCTGAACCTTCGTAAGGTGCCATGATTCGCTACCGTAAAGCAGCACCGTCAGAATGCAAGCGTCAAATAGGCGGCATTTGGTTTTGACCGAGTGCAATCGTGAGTCCCAGACATTCCGCATCGAGTTGAATGTTGCTCCAGCCATTCCCATTCGGATAGCGAGCTCTTTCTGCAAAATGCCATCTCCCGTGATGTGTACCCCCAGATACTTGAAGCTGTCGACGCTCTCGATGTGTTGTCCGTCGCTAATCAGAGGGAAATCTGGATCAGGACAGGTGCTATTACATAAGACGTTGGTGTTCTTCGCGTTGATTTTCAAACCAACGCGAGAGGAGTTGTTATGCAACCTGTCGATTGTCTCTTGAATGCCCTCGATTGAGTCGTCAAATAGGACAGCGTCATCGGCGTATTCCAGGTCGCATAGTTTCACTGTGGGGGTAACAGGTATGCGTCGGTCGGGTGGTATTGACTTCCGTAGTATGAAGTCAAAGAGAATGATGAAGAGAAACGGTTCAAGAACACAACCCTGTCTGACTCCGGTTGTGACCCCGAACCATTCCGTGACAGTGTCTCCAATTCTGACACAGCATTCGATATTCTCGTGCAGGCTTTTGATTATGGCAATGATCTTGGGAGGGATCCCGTATGCTCCCAGTATCATTCAGAGGGAGGGGCGGTGCGGACTGTCGAAAGCCTTCTCATAATCCGCAAAGCAGCAAGCCATCGGCCTGTTCAGCTCGTGGCTCTCCTGGAGAAGACATCGACAAGACGAGGTTGTGAATTTGGTCTGCACACGCTTGACCAGGTAGAAACCTGGCTTGGGTTTTCCTGAGGACGTGCATTATTGGGTCCCTTATTCTCATCAAGAGGTTGTTTGCCAAAATCTCTCCCGGAGCACTGAGTAGCGTAATGCCTTGGTAATTGTCGCAGCTTAGAGGGTCACCTTTTTATGAAGTGTGATGATTTCACCGTTTATCCAGTCCCTTGGACAGCGCTCTTCTTCCCACACCTTTGTCATAAGATGAAACATAGGGTGCAGGAATGCGCTCACGCTGTACTTGAGGAATTCAGGATGAATCCCGTCTCCCCCGGTGTCTTTCCGTTCTTGAGCCTTTTCACTGCCGATTTTATCTCGGTGTGCGTGGGCGGGCAATCGAAAATGTCGGTCGCTCGGGGATGTCCAAAAGTAAGGCTTCTGCAGATATGTCAAAGGGATCCAAAGGGGGTGGGTGGTTCAGCACTCCGCAGAAATGATTCTTCCAACTCGACGCATTCTGCGTCAGACTCTATTGCTCCACTGGGACCACGAATGGCTCCCGGAGTCGGTGGTCGCCTGCCGCAGACTGTGACGAGTGATTCGGAAGAGTTTTCTGGTGTCATTTCTGCTTGCTGCCTCCTCTGCCGCTTCAATTTGCTGGTTCATAAAATTGTGCTTGTCCAACCGCACGGATCGTTTGACTACCCTGTCTTGGGTCTGCTAGTCAGTCCGGCTGTCCTCGGTTCGGTCGGGGTCTGTCTCCTTGTCTCTCAAGGCTTTCAGCCTGGCTCGTTTTCCAATTTTAACCCACGTTTCGTCAGACATCCACTTTGGCTGCTCACTCCTTTTGGTACCAAAGATGGTACGGGCCGACGACACAATCGCATTCTTTACGAGGCTCCAGTTCACCTCAATGAGTCGGATTCAGATTTCTGCCGCTCGTAGATACGATCTACACTATCTCGTACAGCAGTTTTGAAGTCGATCCGAATTCTGCGGTGTCGGAGTTTCTCAACGTCAATTCGTTCGCCCTTTGGAGGCCTCGCCTGGCGACTGAGTTTTACTCGGATGTTTCCAATGAGTAACTCATGATCGCTATGGATATCGGCGCCTCTGTAAGCACGCACGTCGAGAAGTTCCTTTCGGTGCTTCAAGCTGTACAAGAAGTGGTCAATCTGCATCCGAGTGCGTCCATCAGTAGACGTCCACGTATATATGTCAATGTCTTTGTGGAGAAAAACAGTGCCTCCGATGGTGAGCTCGTTCAGAGTGGCGAATTCTACGAGCCGCTCACCATTATCGTTGGGGTCACGGAGACCGTGTCGTCCCATCACCGTGGGGCCAAGCACCGGGTCTGCTCCTACTCCCGCAATATAATCCCCCATTACAATCACGCGGTCTCTTCGGGGGATGGCGGAGACTGCCGCGTGGAGAGAATCGTAGAAGGCATCCTTTATCTGCGTGTCAGCATCCTCAGTGGGGGCGTAGCACTGAAAGACGGTCAAGGAGCTTCCAGGCGTCTTGAAGAAGGCACGTATCAGTCTCTTCGAGATTGCGAGATCCCAATTTACAAGGCAACGGGCTGCTCTCTTTGACATGAATATTCCTGGCGATGATATTGCTCGTGACCTGAGTAGATAATAGAGTTACCCTCGATCAACTATCTCCCGGCTCTTTTCCAGCGCACTTCGCTCAGCCTTATGATGTCCACACCGTAGGTGTGCATGATGCGTGTGGTGTGCAGGTCCTTTCCGGGGGTACGCAGGGTGCGAACATTATATGTCCCAATGCGCGTACTCGAGTTGTTAGAAAGGATTATTCTACCTGTTTCATTGTCCATTTCCATGCAAGGTCGTCGGTTTACAGAGCCGGTTATCGTCCGAGGCTGCTGTGGAGGTGTTGTATTAATCTGCTTTTTTTAAGGAGGCAAGATGATTAGCCCAGCGCTCCCGAGACCTGAGCCACGAGAGCCCTGAAGGTCGGCTCAACCGGTTTTTTCTGTCGGGGATTTCCTTTCCTCAGCCAGAAGGCCAGTTTTATGGCGCTGGTCACTCGCCCTTCGCCCCCTGCTGTTAGCTACAGCTTATGCTGCATTGCCAGGAAGTCGACGCGGGAAGGCCAGCAAATGGGACTTGCTGTCAGCTTGGCATTTCCCAACTTTTGCTATGAACACATCTACTGGCGTCAATGTGCTCACTTGTGGCTGACCCGCCGTTGAACACCAATAACCAATAATACAACCAATGAGCAACAATACAACCAACTTATTATAATTGTTACAATACGTGCTAAGACTTTGATACAAACCTACCCTAAGTTTGATAATATTTATCACTTTATCACTTTAGCGGTCGATAAGTATAGAATAGACTCACTGGGCTATTTATAACTTCATACTGTTTATAATATTATTGTATCTAATGTGTATATTATTATTTGAGAGAAAAAAAGTACAGCATTCCCCAACTTGTCATTCAAGGAAAGATCAACGGTAAGCGTAGCAGAGGACGGCGCCGCATTTCGTGGCTTAAGAACCTCCGTGATTGGTACGAGTGCAGCTCCACTGAACTGTTCCGGGTGGCGGACGACAGAGATAAGATCGCCTTGATGGTGGCTGACCTCTGCTAGGGGATGGCACAATAAGAAGAAGATTTATTTTATTATGACGTATTAACCAATAGCTGTAATGCCATAATACTCTATTTCGAAATAAATAAATAAATACTATCCATCGAATCATTTAAACCGACTTGTAACCTGATTGTCAACCCTCACAAGTGCACAACACCCTCTACCTTCATAACCCTCTAGACATTTACACCTCCCTCCCATAAAAATAAACACTCCTTAAATAAAATGTCATATTCAAATTTAATCACACCCCTACGTCCCCTACTAATCAGGTCGCCAGAGGGGGGGGGGGGTTGGTATTATTGAAAGACAAAGGTTTTTTGATTGATTCTTTTGTTTACATAGTAAATTATAAATTAAAATAAAAATGATATCATTATCTCACAAAAATTATTATTGTAAATTGAGTATTACTGTATGAGTATCTACAGTGGCGGAGGTGGAGGTAGGATTTGGAGATACGACATGAATAGTAAGTAAGTACAAACTTTGTCAGATATACCTACTATTTGTTTTCATTAAACTAAGCATACAAATTGAAGATTGTGTTAGTTTTAAAAAAACAATTAAACTCTGCCTCAAACAAATTATAATAGACAAACGATAAAAAATATTCTTCCATCTATAAAATAGCTATTTTAGATAAATGTTATACACATATTATATAATAATATATTTTATCTATTAGGTATAGTTTGGTTAGACATTGTTTAATTGAATTTTCTAAACTAATAAAAACTATCTGCATTTTGTATTCGTTCACTAACGTACGTAAGTAAACAAATAGGACTGACAATGTGTGCACTATTTTTTCCCTTCACAACCTATCTTCATTACTATGGTTTGCCATAGGCAGGGTTTAATTGAATTTTAATAAGTAACCAACACCATCTGAAATTTGTATTCTTAGTTCAATGAAAACAAAAATACGTACGACTAACAAAATAATGTAAGTACAACATTTATGTCGGATTTTTACAAACTACCTCCACCTTTCGCCACTGCTATTCACCATAAATAGGAGATCGTTTTGATAAAAATAGGTACAATCAATCAATTTAAGTTTGTTGCTATCATTTTGTGTTAATGATATTATAAGTAGGTACCTACATACCTACCATTATTTCGAAACTGTTATTTTCTACTGATTTTAGATAATAATATATTTAGGTATGTATCTAAATCTCTTTTTCATGATAATTCTATTGAAATATGTTTTTTTAATTGATTAAGTAGATAAATAATACGATTATAATCCTTGTAGATTAGAGATACATCGTACATTACTCCTTTCACAATCATCGATAATGTGCCACATTATCAGTAAAAAATAAATGATATCAGTATCTTATGAAAGAGTGTTGGCCACGAAATGCCGATTTTTTACGAATTTGTTGCAAAAATCAGTGATGTCCTGTGGGGGTAGGCAGGTCATGCGTTGAATAGGTACGGAACATTATAAAGGGTGGCCAAATATTATTATAACTTGTGAGAGCAGTGACGATGTTGTCACTTCATTATGAAGTATCGACATCTTAGTTTAAAAAATAGTCAAGCATAAAAAATACTGATAACATAATTATTAGCATATTGTAATGGCGGTTTATCGCACAAGCAAAAGTTTCACAGGGGTCCCTCTAACCACCACTGTTTGAGAGTCAGTTTTAATGGTCTAATAGTTTATAAAATGTCAATTTAAAGTCTTTTGGTGTATTTGTCTGTGTAAGATAAATAATATAATAGGTAAGAAGGTAACTTATGAATTTGCAGACAATTTGAAACTAAACATGAAAGGGGTTGCATTCTAGGGCGGCATTTTTGCATAGGGACGTCACTGCCAAACTTACCTACTTATAAAATCACCTCTGGCGAATGGCGTAAAAATGTTTTTAACATAACAAAGAATTAAAACTTTTTATAAAAAAAAAACTAGAATATTGAACCAGATTTGATGGAAAATCTACATGATGGCCTTTTGTATATTATACCGTATCAATAAAATAAAAGTTCCAAAAAATATCGACCAATGAAAGGCAAAAGGGAATAAGCGACAGTTTTGATGAAATTGAGTTATTTATATCATTGGAATCGGCTGATTTTTATGCGTCGATTGAGCTATATTTCGTGTCCTAACGATGATTTTTGTGTCGCTTATCCCAACGGTAATTTGGAGACCAACAGTTAATTTTTTATTACTAACCAACAGAATTTTTGACAAGTCGGGAAATTGTGGTAGTTAGATAAATGACTAAACAAAAATGTAAGCTTGAGCTCTTTTATTTTTTTGTTAATTGTGTATATATTATGCTCAACTCATCTAGTTTTTCTTGGACGTGATAAATGTGTCTGACGTCGGTTAGATTGTTTGACCTTGCAGTAAAATAATCTTTGCATGGCTATTATTACTATATGCCTGCACCTCTAAAAACCAAATAATATAGCTTATGTATTTTTATCTGATTTTTATTTGCGTAAACGTTGTCGCTTATCCCTATTTACTTAAATCCAAATTGCACATTGTTTTGGCGGTAAGGAGGTTTTTATTTTACTTACCATTTTTTAAATCAGAACTGGCATTTAAGCTTCTGTTCCTGATTTCTTTACGTATAAAATTACAAACTTAAATCAACTTGAGATATGAACATTGTCGGTTATTTCCTACGCACGATAAACAAAGTGTTGCATGAGCTGTATTCGTACACGCATCTTTCGGATGTTGTGAGTCAAGCGACAAACTGTGTAAAACGCCCATGTATACTGAATTACAGCAAAACACTCATACACCATCTACATTTTAGTTGTTCAGAAAGATGCTTTAGTTACAGAAAAATTGAATCAGGATTTCAGTAAATCTAGCAAGAAACCTTCCATCTCTCATGCAACAGAGATACACGATGATGGTGCTGGTTCATCAAATATGGGTTCGGGAAAATCTACCGAACCGGTATTAAAGTTTCTAGTAGTAGCCCATCGACATTGATGTTGGATAGATCTACAGTACTACTTCAATCAAACCAGAAACGATCTTCAAGGGGTCGTCGAAAGTGCAAGGCAAAACTAAACAAGCAGTATTTAGATTACCAATCTGATGATGAAGCTTTGTTAGAGAGTGTCTTTGGTGAAGATGACGTTAACTCAGATCCATGGATTGAAAATTCGGAATTGAAAACTGATGATGATGGGGAGAATTTGTAAAAAATATATCACGGCAAAAGAAGAAGATTGTACAAAAAATAACAGATAAGCGGGAAGAAGAGGGCGTAGTCGGAGAAGCCGGTGTTAAAGTAAAGCAAAAGAATAAAAGAGTTGAGAGAAAGAAATTGAAGAATACCGGTCAGGAATATACAAAAAGTAATAGTTATAGTGGCTTCTAAAAAAGTTCAACCCAATCCATGACAATATGGTAAAAAATGTGGCAAGGACTAGGTTAATTACCGAAAAAAGGAGAAAGCTCATATTCGAACATTATTGGAAACTTTCAACAGAAAGGCGTAAAGACTTTGAGTATAAAAATAGCTATAAAACTAAAGCGATCCAGTGATTCACAGAAGCGCAATGTTAATGTTCATTAATGAAGGCGAAGGTAAGAGGTTGGTTTGTCTCCAGTTTGTGGCTTCAACAATAAATTGATGTTTTACATAAGTTCATTTACTACACAATTAATAAGCAACGCTATGCTCAGAACCTCTAAAAAAAATTACGGGGCAAATACGAACCACCTAATAAAACAAAAGAATCCACAAAGATCATCGTGATTAATTTTATTAAAAGTCTCCCAGCCGTACCATCTCACTACTGTCGTAAGGACTCTAATTGATTTTACCTTCCGCAAGAATTTAGAAACTTGGCCAACTTTTATCAAATTTGCAAAACTCGATATATTGAACAAGGTATCGATGTTGTACGTGAAAAAGTCTTTCGCAATATTTTTAAAGAAAACTTTACCATTGCATTCTATGTTCTAAAAAAGGATAAATTAATGCTTAAAATGTCTGAAATTTGAACAATAGCGCGAAAGCACTCCAATGCTTGAAGCAGAGAAAATAGAACATGAAACAGAAAAAAGTCATTCATATGCTTGTTCAAGGGTCACCAAAACATTCATAAGACTGGGTCTAGTATTTGTGCGTAAGTTTCGATTTAAAAATAAAGTACTTAACACCCCTCACGGTAATAGAATGTTTTTCTACTCCTATCGCAAATTTGCAGTACCTACCTACCTATAGAACCAATGTTTTTATGAAAGCAGCACACGTAAGGTTTATTGTTTTTTATTGGAATGAAGTGAACGGTAAACGTGGGGCTAACGAAATCGCAACCATATTAAATAAATACATCAATATCGTTGATGATCAAGGAACAGTAAAAAAAATGATCTTATAGCGTGACTGCTGCCCTGGTCAAAACCGTAATCGGGTAGTTTGTGTTCTTTGGGATAGTTCTACCTTGGTATGACATAAAATGAATTTCCTTTGAAATCTTCTCTAGTTGTAAATTCATGTCCGACTTCTTTGTTTTCATCAAAAAACATTTTTCTTTTTTGTTGTCTGCGAGTTTGTCCATATTCATCATTAAAGGATAATCCTGATAAATAGTTGCCTCTTTTTCAACTTTTTCATATTCTTTTCGGAAATTATTGATGAAATTTTCTAATGACTTCAGTAGGATAGATCCTTTCAATAGTTTAATTGTTTTAAATAGCAATTCCACTGTTTAGTAGCGAGACTATAATGATGTACTTAATCGATGAACTGCACCCAATCACAGAATTTAGGATAGCGTATCGGTTCGTAAAATCTTCAAGCTTCCTACTTAATATTATTACGTTCCAGTTCGGATTTAATTAAAATTGAGGAAAAACTGATTGATAATTTCTTTTATTTTGTTAACTATCAATTCATGGTGGAACTGCATTGTATTGTTGTTTTTATTTAATAAAACGCAATTTTTTTGTAGTACTTATTCCACTTTTAATTAATATATTAGGACGGGTTTCGTCCGCCTCAGTGGGACATTTTCAACTGAATACATTTTTTTAAAAACAATATTTATCAAACAAAATTCAAAGCGATAGAAATAATATAGCAATAGTTACATAATAATTATCCGTCCAATAATACCTTCCCAATAACAGATTAATTTAAAACTAATGAGGTTGGACATTAATATTTCATACTACGTCAGGGGCATTAAACAAATTATTTAAAATATTAACAAACCACAAAATATGAAACAATCTACACTTACAATAACATTAATATCAACAAATAATTATTATTAGTCAAAATTTACAATAAAAATTTTAAAAAAAATAAAATAAACAATATTATCAATTGAAGTGAGATCGAATAAAAAAAAATACAACCAAAATATGAGTCAAAATTAAATAAAAATTAAAATAATAAATAATGTCCAATATATAAAATTATGTTTTTTTTTTTTTTTTTTAAATAATAACCATACCCTTGCTTTTTCGTACAAGGTGGTTGGGTGGGTTAGTTGCATTGATGTGGGGCTAATTAGGTGCCTCCATTTATATCTTTAATTTTCTTTATGGCCAGGATTAAATATTTTGTGTAGTGTTCTTGTGTTGTTCTATTGCTTAGTGCTTCGTGAGGCTTTTGGAGGTCAATTTCGTGATTATGTTGTCTACATCGAGTCCTCAGAGTCCATCGCTCCCTTTCTAGTATAGGGCAGTCATTGATGACATGCCACACAGTTTGAGATGTGTTGCCGTCACATGGACAACAGTCGTCATCCCTCAATTTAAATCTTTTTAGATAAGCTCGCACCGATCCGTGGCCTGTTAGTATCTGTGTGAGTTCGTGTGATATTTTTAAGTTCCTGGCAGGAGTGATGGCACAGTTTATGTTTGGAATAAATTTCTGCGTTATTGATCCTGTGGCGGATGTTGTGTATCTGTGGTTCCATAGCTCTATGGTATCTTCGTTTAGTTTTTGTTTTGCGTAACTCAGAGGGAAGTGTGTATAGGTTAAAGGTCTTTTGTCTGTTGTGGCTTGTTTAGCGTATTTGTCAGCTTCCTCGTTTTCGGCTATCCCTGTGTGACTTCTTATCCAGAAGAATCTGGGGTTTGTTCCTATCATTCGAAGCTGTGTTGACAGTGTTAAAATGTCTCTTACAAGTGGGTGTGTCGATGATGGGTTTTGGAGAGCTACCAGACTGAATTGGCTATCTGAGAATATGTTTACATAGTCGTGTCTGTGGAACTTTAATCTTTTGAGTGTCCACTCGAGAGATTCTCTGATAGCAAATATTTCTGCTTGGAAAACAGTGCAGTAGCTTTCGAGCTTAAATTTTCGGGGTGTTATTAATGTTCCATTTTCGTAGGCTACAAAAGCTGCCCCTACTTTGTTATCGATTAGACTGCCATCTGTGTAGATCTCCAATCCTGTGATGTGTTATTTTGTTTTAGTGTCTTCGTCAACTGTTCCTATGTGTTCTATATTTTCTAGATGTCTGTTACCAGGATGTGGAGGTTGTGTGTAGTGTATTTTGTTTTCGTATGTTCTGTCTGTAGGTAAGTGTCGGGGAAGTATGTGGCTTGTTTTAACTTGGTATATTCCTGTAAGTTCTTGTATTTTTATATCTATTGGCGCTGTTCCTGCCAGGGCTTGTGCTGACGTTAGCGATATTGTGCGATATCCCTTGCAAATTGATATTGCGAAAGGTCTTTGCGCGGAATTCAGTCTTTTTTGGATCGACTTTCTGTGAGTTGCTTTATTCCAGACCGATGCCGCGTAAGTTAAGGTTGGCTCCACAGCTCCATGATATATGATTTTTAAAACTTCAGGAGACGCCCCTCAAGTGGCTCTTGCTGTTTTTAAAAAGAATTTTCCCATTTGAGCTGCTTTCTTACATGTCGACGTGTTTCGCCCAATTGATGTGCCTGTCTAGTATTATGCCAAGAATTTTAAAGGAATCGACCAACTCTTTCGGTTTTCCTTTCCACTGGATTTCTGGTGTTCGTATTTTCCTTTTGTTGATAAACATTATATTTGTCTTAATATCTGAGAAGGTTAGTTTTACGTCTTCACCCCATGAGTTTACTTTTTGAAGCACGCTATTGGTTTTTAATTCCAGTTCGTCGGTGTCTTTTGCTGCTATCAATATTAACACATCGTCAGCAAAGGCTTGTATGTGTGTATTGTGGGGTAAGAGTATTGTTAATAGACTGTCTAAGGCGATATTCCATAGTGTTGGGCCACAAGTTGAGCCTTGGATGCAACCTTGGGTTTGGTCTTGTTTTATTTCTTCGTCTGCATACTTTAGTTTTACTTCCCTATCTTGTAGATAACTGCAAAACAGTTTGTACAAGTTAAGCGGTGTTGACTTGATTGCAAGGGCGTTTTTTATGTGTGGCCACCATGCGTTATCAAATGCACCTTGAATGTCTAGGGAAATTGCTATGAGTGATTCTTTCAATTCGAGATGCGTTGAGATTATGTGTACGGCTTTGTTTAGTGCGTAAAATTATGTTATGACAATACCAAATATTAAATAGGGTATAATAATGGAGAAGACACAAAATATAATTGATCATTTAACAAATTAGAATTGGGCAAAAATTTATACCTAATAATTTCTAGGATTTCCTGTTTATCCAATTTTATAGATTTCTCATTCAAATGGAGGATTTTAAAATTTTTACTGATATTAAAAGAGTGATTATTTAAACTTAAATGATTTCCAAAAGCTGAAAATTCATTACCATTTTTGGCACACTAGGCTAAATGTTCTTTGATCCTAGTATTAAAAGAACGTCCCGTTTGTCCAACATATTTGGCATCACAAGAGTCACAACTTAATAGATAAATTCCACTTTAGCTAAGTTTATCTAATCTATCTTTAGTATTCATCAGTATTGAATTCAAATTTTGTGTGTTGTAAAATGTTACATTGAAAAGTTTTTTATCTATTTTTCTTGAAATATTCTCAGACACTCTTCCTAGGAAACATAATTTAACCCAGCGTTTTTTAACACTGGCTTCATCTATCACTAAGCCAGAGGTCACATTTAATAAAGCTAATTTTTTAGATTTTTTGGCCAGAATGCAATTGCAGAATGCAATGAATATACATTTAGATATTTATATTTGTATAATAATTATTCATGTTAATACCTATTAATAATGTATTTTTTAGAAAACGATTTCGTAAACTAAAATGATTATATATTTCTATGTTACCACTGATGATGAAAAAAGTACATTATGTAAAACTAAGAATTATTTTTATATTACAGGTATTATTATATCTAATATTACACATTTTTGGATAATTATCGAGCGTTTCTGTTCGTAAAATTGTCCATTTAGAGCACTGGTACTGTTATAATAATTTGAATGCTATCATGATAACTGATTCCGCAAGAAAAGCTAGTAGGTAGGTCCAATTTCACAATAATAATAATTAAAATCGATATAATATTATAAGCAAATGATCTTCTAGATGAGAAGATTAAAAAATGTCAGCGTAAACAACTTAAAATAGCTTATCTAAAAATCGATTTTATACCTACCTACTTAAGTATATAATTATATAAAATAATAATAACTACATATCTACCAGTGCTAGAAATGAAAAAACTTACGAAGCGTATCGCTCTATTTTTTTTCTATATATTTAATTACTTATAATTATTGTATAAAATAATAATTTAGATTTTTCGTTATACGGCTTATCTAGCTCAAATGATAAAAATATTTTTTCCACGAGACGGAGCGATAATTTTGAGGATATCATGAACTGGAACGCCGCTCCGGTGCGCTCCGGTCCATTTCGAGCCCTGATATCTACTTATATATTTTTAGATACAATTAATTACCTTATTGTTATTTTTGTGCGCTGAGATACGTACGCTCCGAATCAAAATCTAGTTATCAGGTGAACATAATATTCAAGGAGGCTCCGATTCTGTGGTGCTCTAATGCATTTATTTACAATGTTCCATATTATTTAAAATAATGTAATGACATCTCTTTTATTTGTTGGTACATTTATCTCCTAAGCGCCGAATACATTGAAACCAAATCAAAAATTATCAGGAGAGGTTAAATTGCGAAGAGATTCAAAGCCTGGACATTTTATTTGTATATTTATATTCAATTCAATTCATTTATTTTACATATTGTGGACATTACAAATTATAAGTTTAAGACGTTCACAACATGATATGAAACAGTATTATAAAGAAGAAAGAAAAAGAAAAGTAATATTTTATTATTATAAGTATTATTTATAATGAAAATATAAAAAGAGAACAATATAATATAAACATACAAACGCAGTGAAAATACAATTATACATCTAAAGTAGTTCAAAGAAGTACACCGAGTTAGCTAAGGAGACCCTATTTTAAAATTTATAAAATAGCGTCCACCTAAAGTCACCTCACGCAAGTGGAATATATCAACACCCGAAGTAATTTGGTTGAACATAGTTATCGCCCTCCCAATTGGCATTACCAGTGGTAGGTTGGTTCTGCACCTTGGGAGAATAAAAAACTGATGCTCCCTATTTCTAAGATAGTTATCAGGGGCACACAGGTCAACACTGCCCAGAATGGCAGAGTTCTCATTTATACCTCGTATAAGTAAAAAAAGCCTGGCACCCCAAACAAAAAAAAATATCAGAATGATTTTAAACATTGAAATTGAAAGCCAATAAACTATACATTGGGCTTAGACAAATAAAAACACGGCAAAAAATGATTTGTAATTTTCCAGGACCGTTTTTAAAAAAAAATCTTAGATTTTAATTTCTAACACAAAAATTTCGAAACACTAATGTCGGGTTTTTTTAGAAACCCAATCCCTAATGGAACTGTCAACAAATTCTCGGTGGCCACCCGAATTCCGGAGTGGTGTAGCTCATGGCTGGGGAGGGCTGACAGGGCTCTAGCCTGGGGCCCGGCGTGTCTGGTTGACCAGATAAGTGAGATAAACACACGTCATAAATTAGCTTTAATAGTAAAAAAAGTCGCCTGCGGTGCTATTATACATCATGGCCACAATATATTTTCTGATTATTATGTGTCGATACTCGACAGCTCCATTATTAAAGTAGATGTATTAAAAATCGCTAATAATTCACTGTATAAGTACCCTTAATTTGAACTAAAACACAATTTGAAAAACGTTAATGTAGTGTTTCACACTGCCTTTAATCTTAGCGGTAGTAGGGGTTCCGCCAAATATCCTAGCCTGAGGAGCCGTTTCAGGATGTGGGGGCCATGGTGTAGGTACACCGAGTGCAATAGACAAAAGACCGATAAACGAGAAATTAGTCTGTGTTGTGTTGAGTAGGTTTGTGTATTTATAAGTTAAATGCAATAATATTTTTTTTGTCCATTTTCAATTAATATTTTGGAACCTCAATATTGAAAAACCAAAAATCGACGATAAACATTCGGCGAAACGAACGACCACTACAGTCGGTGGTGGTGTAAATCAAAAGAACATTTTTTTTCTGTAGTATTCGGCGTAAATATTGTAGCTCTCTAGACCAAGCGGGTAGCACAGCCGATATTATTTGAGTAATGTTTTAGCATACTAGACGCACATATCCAACATGGTCGCTGTCAGTCACTCGTATAGTTCAACTCAACGGTTACCGCTACTATGCCTCCAAAGTAATAAAAAATATGAGAAACTGTACAAATATGCCGTCGTGTATTGTGAAAATATGTAAAAATAATTATATGAAGAAGAAAAAGAGCCTATGAGACTAATTTACTTTCTCCTTCTTGGGCTCCCTCCAATATTAAATCCCGAGTGCGCCACTGTGGGACACTCATATAGAAACAAATGATGATAAATAATGAAGCATTGCATATCCGAAAGAAATAGATCAATTCTGATGAATTATAAGACTCAAAGGTGTGAAATCAGCTTAAAAAGGCCTTCATCCGACAGGTTGATGACGATAGTGACGATATAAATGGGTAATAACATTCACTCGGAGTTCATAGCTAGCTCCGGGATATATGTAAACCCGGGATGTTAATATTCTTTTTATAACAATTTATTTCAATTGTTCGTATTATGCCGTAAAAGAGCATAATCGGTATTTATAAATGAAAACTCGAAGTCTGTTACGTAGTTAGTATATTGTCGAACACGGTATTTATTTACAATTGACTTATTTTTACACGATTATTTTTCTATTTGAATTGTATATTTTCTCAACAAACTAGTCGTCTGTAGAATTACACATACCTCCGATTAGGGAATCCAATCCCGAACCAAAATTTCAATCCCGGGATTTCGGTATTACAATTTGATAATCCCGGGATCCCGTGACTGGTCCCGGGATTGGCATTTTTTTCATAGTTAATATAAAAATTTTATATATACAAATAACTTTGATAAAATCGGTCAAAAATAAATCTAGTATTATTAAATTTATACTATTTCAGACATTTATTGTTAATATTGTGTACGTTCAATCTTGGAAATACGTAGGTTTAATGGAGTAAATAATATTGTAATATAAATAATAATGTGAGAGTACAGCAGTTTTATTTATTTATGAAAAGATAACAAATAAAATACAATTTCAATTAAAATAAAAAATAATATATTTTGTTGAAAAAAATAAAGATTTAAGTAATTAAAACATTATTCTGAATAATATGCCCGAGTAATCTCCAGAATAGCATTTTCTGGTAGTGCACAATGATTTTCTTTCTATAAAAAGAAGACAGCTTAGATGTAAATGGCCGAAACGTATAACTAAATGTTTCTTGATTTAATTATTATTATATTTCTCAAATTCACTTTACGGATGTTACCTGCATCGTACATATTTTGTGGAATTTTTAATTTATGTTAAACTATTTACAAATGTAAACGATTTTCATTTTTAAATTTTGTAAAATCAATATTGTGTTATGTGTTTACATATATTATAATATGTATGAGATTGCTGTTTCTGATAGTAAAGACTTGGGATGGGTTAGCGAGATTTAAAATAGTAAGGCAAATCAAGGTGTATGGCCTTTCCGATTCATAAATCTAATGCCGTAAAACGTATGAGATCATAGTGGAATTACTTTGTTAAAAGTGCCAAGCATTGTTTTTTCCAATCTTTGTCATTTTTATTAATGTAGGTACCTATGTGAAAAAATAAAATGAATTGGCAACTTACACATGGGTAATAAATCAAACTCTATTCAAACTCAGTTTTTTCTAATGTAGTTATTTGTTATTATAAGTATTTTTTCTGTTATATTTTGGTTTCTATTTTATTTTCTAAACCATTAAATCGAGAAGTTTAAAAGAATGCTTCTTTATGAAATAAAAATACTTTATGCAGTCATCAAATAAATGTTTAACATAAATTACAAAGAAATAATAAGGCTTCAACATTGTATGTGTCTTTTTTTCTGTTATTGTGTTGACTGCATTGTATTGTTGTTTGATTTAATAAAACGCAAATTGTTTTTTGTAGTACTTATTCCACTTTAATATAGTGGAATAAGTACTACAAAAAATTGCGTTTTATTAAATCAAACAACAATTTAATATTATGTATTTCCGAAAAAATACAATAATATAATATGCAATAATCAAAAAATGAATTCATTCATTGAACACACATTGATTATTATACATAACAGTTTTTTTAATATGTAAGTATAGGTACTTTAACGTATTCATTGTTTTGTGCATTAGGTACGTTAATTACTTAATGAATATTAACCCAGCATAACAAACAAAAGTGCTGGTGGTCATTTTTAATTGTTCTTTAAAGGAAATGATCCTATTATTTATATGAAAGTACGAGTATTTTGGATAGCACACTAATCTAAAATCTATCTTAACTCAACTGTTGACTTTTATCACTTTCACTTCGTTTAAACGCTATACACTATACGTTTATAAATATATCCCGGTTAAATTGAGCACATTATAAAATGAACTAAGTAGGTATATTCCCGATCAATATTCACATTTCGATGGGTTAAAATTCAAGCTAAGATTCACAGCCATATTTGAAAAAAAAAATGGAACATTGTGTATTAATTATGGTATTACCATCTAGCAATATCACATTTTTAACAAACAATTGACTGATTTCTTTGAACCAATGAAAATTATTTAAATTTAATTAGGTAATATAACCCAAAAATATTTAAAGCCCATTCAATAATTAAATGGCGATATAATACACATAATATTTAAATCATAATCATCACCAGCAAAGATCAATCCACTGCTAGATAAATGCCTCCCTAACCTGATTGTACTCTTCCCGGTCCTATGTATTGTTATATTTATCTGAATTAGTGATATAATATTTTTATTTATATCATCAGTCTGAATCAATCCACTGCTGAATAAAGGCCTCATTAATCTAATTCCATTCTTCTGGTAATAAAATAGTAATTGAGATAATCCGCTGAGGTAAAATTTTGAATATATTTGAAGTCAATTCAATTTAACAATAAATTCTGACATCAATTCTCTTTCCCCAACTGACAAATGTGGTGATAAAAATAACTATTTTCATTTCCATGCCTACTTAGGAAAATATAAAGTGAACATGTTGTGATTTATTCAGTAGGGGCATTGCTGATATTCAAATTAATTATTTTTTCACGCTTAAGCAGAGAATTTCAAAGCACACAGGGAAATTTTCATAAAACGTTTTTGGAGAAATAGTGGAAACAACTGAAACAAGTAGAAAACCACGGCGCCGTCAACGCATATAAGTACCTAATTTTTATTAGATTTACTTCACAATTTTATTAAAATCTAATACTATGTCTTTAAGACGCCAAGCTATCTGCAAGACCTAGCGAGACAGCTGGATTTGATAGTAAAATGAAATACATCAAAATCGCCAAAATGAAAATTATTTAGGCAGCCTTAAAAGCCAAATAAAAGAACACCAATTTAAAATTGAACACATAATAATGGAATCTTTATCTGCTACATAAATGCAAATTCGGATTTGGGCAGGAAATGTAATTAACAAACAAACTTTGCATATTTTATATTATTTAGATGTCAGTTGGGACCAAGTAGGAAAAGGAAATCAAACAAATAAAAAAAAATACTTATTTCAAACTAAAAATATTTTTATTCTTTTATAAAAATATCAAAGTTTCTTAAAATAAACATAAAAAAGTATAAACAGTTAAAAAAGATTAACATTGTGATAAAATAAAACATTTCAATTGGATAAACAAGTAAATAACAAAATTTAGATAATAAAATAACACACTATTTCGAGTGGCGACAAATACGTAAAAATGGCCTTTGATTTTTAAGGTACACTTTTTTGCTAAAACACATGAAAAAGACAATTCGTTTTTTGTTTTGAAAATGAACCTCGAAACACAATCCATCATTTAAGTTTAAAGCTTAGAAATATTTTGTAATGATGAGGGGGATTAATCCAACGACATTCCTCCTCTTTTATTCGGGCTGTGAACCATCGGCAGTGTTGCAAATCGCTCTACACAATATCTACTTACTGGCAGAGTTCAACATTTCAACATTTAATTTTTAATTGTTTTTCTTTTGAACCATACCATGACTCATTTTTCCGACTTGGATTTCACTTTTCGGTTGCAACATTATTTAATAATCGTATTTTGCATAATAATTTGCAGTTGACTAATAATTTTGGAAAATTGTCAAGATTTTTTGATCTCCATGTGCTATGTTAATTAAGTATTTTTAAAATGGCTGACTGTATTATTATCTCTAGGCCCGTTCTTTACCGTTATTAATTTCCGAGCCGGTGAGATAAGATGGGCAATCATAATGACGCAAATATCTTCACTACAAAGTTTAGTGATTCTTCAGGCTTATAACATACCAAATTCATTTAGATCTGCCCTTTGGTTCTTGGGAAAATAAACTAACACCAGTTATCAAAAAACCTTGTTGAAAACAATTCGCTTCGTTTACACTAACGAGGGTCCTTGTCACCGAGAATGTGCCCGGAAGTAATTTGCGAGTATTTTGCAGAGAGATGCTACCGTATATAATTTAATTTAAGCTTTTATCACTACGTATTATATTACAATTAGAAAACTATTTTATAGTATCCACTATTTCTATTGATAGGACGTGACGACGACTGACGTTAGTACATTCAACTTAATTTAATAAACTTAAACACAGGTAGGTAGGTGTTCGATGCACTATCCCGATTATCAATATTTAACAAAAAATAATATAATATACTGATATGGGGATGGATCAAAGAAACCCTTTAATAATATCATCATATCATTACAATTAATATATGTTATAACTATTTTAGTTTATGAGGGATCTGATCTGGCAGGTAAGGCTTTACCAAAGAGGTGTTTTTCAACAATTTTTTTTAAAAATACATACATTACCATGTTCATTCCAAAGAAGATAACAATATCAAACCGATCGATGCAAATGCAACAACGCTCCATGTAGTCAGTCTTGGGGGACTTCAATTTGAATAATATTATTAGAGAATAACGTTCTGTTGGTATAGAAACAGCGCTCGAAATGGAAAAGTTTACGAACCGGAGCGCTCGACAAATTTTCTGAAGATATTTACATTGTTATGAAATCGTATGTGTATTTTATAAAAATAAGTATGTCAGATTTTTTATTCTATGGCATATCTAGCCCAGACGGTCAACATATATTTTTCCACGAGACGGAGCGATAATTTTACAATTTTCACGAGCCGGAACGGCGCTCCGGTGCGTTCCGTTCCATTTCGTGCCATGTATAGAAAAGAATTTCTTCTACAGTACTCTGATTTATCATAAAGTCATGCACAATATCAGAATATGTTTCTTTAATTTGTTCCATTTTCTGAAAAATGTCTGCATATCCGTTATTGTCAGTGCTAATGAGGCACAGTAATGTCGTCTGAAAATTATTAGTATTAATGAATAAATTGAATTGTCATTTATGTGGAAGAACTCCGTTATAATACTAAGTTATTTCAGATAATATTTTATCCTAATATCGCTCTAAAGATGGGTTCATAGCCCGAAATAGCTGTATCCATTATTGTAGAATTAACAAAAATCTTTGTTTTAAAACCAGCATCAGAGAGTTTGTCATAATTAATATCAACATTAAAGTTCCCCCCTAGGCTTATTGTGTAAAACTGGGTAAGTAAATAGGCGATATGTACCGAAAGAAATATAAGTCACGTTCATCTTCTCTCTGTAATGGGGATGGAACAGGGCAATTAATGATAGCTTAATTTAAAACACAAAAACTGATAGTCAACAATAACGCAATTTGATAAGCATTTCATGAGTTCTAAAAACTACTGGTTAAATTCATTGTGATCAAGTAGGATGCCCGTAGCTTAATTGGTTAAAGCACATTGGTGCGAATTTAATTGTTATACAGTTGGTGTAAGTCCCGTTAGCTGTCATATTTTTTTCAAACAAGACTTTTCCTAGTAAGTATGTGATGTTACATTCTCAAATCTTGTAAATTATTTGTTGAATAAAAGAGATGGTTTATTAAATTATTATATTATGGATATATTTTTGAAATATTTACACATACCTATTTCATTGATGGAAATGACTGTTCAATTCATTTTAAATTGTGTTGCTTTTTATAGCAGATGCGAGCGATATGATGATAGTGTGAAATTTGCTACAAACGATTCCACAGTGCAAAATGACTTGCCGGTAATTTATCTTTAGAGTTAAAAGTGCTAGGAATTTCTATTCATTTTAATGAGCAAGTGGCTGACTTCCAATTCTCGTAAAAAATAAAATCTGTTAATACAAAACCTCTACTCTGTGGAGGCCCATATGATCTTATTAGGATCGGACATGGTCGAATTAAAATGAGTGTTAAAACCTATCGAAACAACATGCTGTGAGAATTTAAAAACTGTTTTTTCTCTGGCTCATATTCAGTTTTTTAGTCAGTATAGACTTAAAAATTGCTATCTAACACAAATGCGTGTGAAGTTGGCAAGCTAAATGTTATTAACGCATTTGGGCATTTTCGCCAAAGTTTGTACATGTTTGAAA
Source organism: Rhyacophila brunnea (assembly GCF_057557595.1). Classification (NCBI taxonomy): domain Eukaryota; kingdom Metazoa; phylum Arthropoda; class Insecta; order Trichoptera; family Rhyacophilidae; genus Rhyacophila; species Rhyacophila brunnea. The sequence continues at coordinate 5,588,343 of NW_028232816.1, read as the reverse complement.
TTTGGGTAATATTATTTTTTCACTCAAATTAACCATTTTTATATAGCTAGCAGATTTCTTGTTCTATTGCTGAATTGGTGATAGCAATTTTTCAGCAAAATATTGATTAATACAATATTTATATCATTTTTATTATGAAATTGGGCATAATAAGTTTCCGTTCCGTGACTACGAAACTAAGCTTTTAAAGCATGAATGAGACACTTTTTATCACTTAAAAGAGCTCTATCAGATTAAATAAACCATACACTTAAAAATAAAACTACAAATAGTCAAAAAATATTATTGAATTTTAATTCTTGGGCACATTCCGTTCCCCTCCGTTACCCTATGTCTATAATGGCAGAGCATTTTTCCTTTAGTATTTGACAAAACCAATCAATGTTCGTTCTGCTATTTTTTTAAAGACAATAATCACTTTTACTAAATTTTATTGGAAAAATAAATAAGTTTCGTTATTTAATAATCAAATGAAAAATAGTTAACGTTAAAATTTTTTGGGGACATTTTCGGAATGGAACGAAATGGTAACGGAGTGTAATTTGTAAAGCTAAAGTTACATGTTACCATAAAAACAAATTTTTGTTTTATGAAATTTATTTGAATTTTTTGATAGACATATATATTCAACGTGCGTCAAAATAACAAAACAAATCAAACTTAATCACTAAAATAGACATATTTTATAATAAATTTCACAATACTTGTAAAATAAGGTAGGTAATAATTTTGACACACTATACATTACCATAACTTTTATTTGGCATTTATATTATTTGTAACTCAGATAAAAAATATTTTTAAGCAAATTAACAATATATGAAAAAAAAAATCAGCAAGGGATTCGGACGCGAGTTCCTAGCGCGGCACGGAGTATATAACTTTTACGAAAATAATTACAGTCGAACTCGGTTATTACGATCTCGGACATAGCGAGATCTCGGATGTAATAACGAAACATTTGTTGACATTTGGTTTATGATTTTCGCCATACATTTAATTTTTTCACTGCTATAACGAGCAACTTATCGGATATACCGAGCTAAAATACTGTTAATGTGTCGATCGTTTTAAAACATTTCGACCCTAAGCAATAAAATCCGATTGGATGCCGCCGGGGTCGGATTACGTTTATGACACTAGTAAAGTGTCTAAGTACCTACCTTATTGGTGTTTCGCCGACAATAATAAAAAAGTATCCACGCATATGGTTGAAAAATCCAAGGTTTGTGAAGTCCGTAGGTACCTACCAGCGTTAATTACAATAAACAACTTCTTTTGTAGTTTATGAATGCCATGCTCGTTTCGGGGATTTTTACGATGGTTTCCAAATTTTTTATTTTCGACTTTTTGTGTAATGTGACATGCTCATTTAAAAATTCCTATTCTCTGATATAACGAGTAACGCTTATAATAAGAAAATTCAATCGGTCCCATCTTCCTCGTAATAACCAAGTTCGACTGTATGTTGTCTTGAAATTTACTTGTATTCATCAACATAAAATGTAGCTATACAGGTTGATTGTAATCAAGACGTACTTTTCTGACATTTCGCGAATACCTACAGTTCCAGGTATTAAATCTAATAGAGTACACATTTCTGTTAAACGTGACAAAAAATACCTTTTCATACATAAAATGTACGGAGAAGTTTTAAAATTTTGGTGGCGTATAACAGAAAGAGTATGACAGAGCCAGTGCCTGTCTCGCAATTATTTCAGTCTTGTGTTTTTTCTTTTCCTTCTGTTGTTTTTTTTTTTATCTCCATACTTTTATCTGCGCTAGTTTTGCGTATTCAGACATATCACATACTTTTTTAATCTTTATTATATAGTCAGGTTATTTTCTATATTTTTTAATGAAAATATTTTTGTTTTCCATACGAACAGACAAAATAAAACTTTTTATAATCTATGAAGAACTAAACACACACTGTAAACCCAACTTTATGCATTCCATTTCGTTACTTTTACATTCCACATATACGTTACCACCAATATAGTTTCGGAATGGAAGTAACGGATTCTGTTTCAGAAGTGTTTGAAGCCAAAATTTAGCTTAGTTTTATTGTTAAACCTGCGATATGTTTTATTATATCTGTAGTATGAAAGATAAGCTCCATATGTATAGTATGTAAAATAGAAATATGTGATTTCTTACCTTATAAATCGTGGTAACAGTAGTGGAACTTCTTAAATGACCAACACAGAATGCAACCTGTTCCGATAGCGATACCGACACACACCAACAATTTAAATTGTAAATGGCGATCAGTATTATACAAAAGTGTTGCTACATTAAAAAAAACATATTTATAGTGGAAATGTTTCGCCTTCATGCTAAAATCGTGGTAACGGAATGTGGAGTTCCACTTTTTCAAATATCCTGGGACACACTTTGAACGTGATTTTTTTCAATATTGGTACAAATTTACGGAAAAACTATATATTTTCCAAAAATATATAATGTAAGCTGTTGAAGACACTACGAATTTAATTTTACACACTCAAAATTAATGACGAAATCAGACTTTGTTTATTTGAATTTAGGGGTGGGACATGGTAAAAACACACTACCTTTCGATCTAAATAATCAATTAAAAATATATACAGGTCAGATAGTTGTATTTAACTGATCGAATAGAGTAAATTATTAAATTTGCATGTTAAAAATACATAACTTTCCAATATTTTATAATATAATAACTATGAAAAAATCAATCAAAGTCATGGGACATGCCAAAAACGCAATGTACAAACTTTGGCGAAAATGCCCATTTACGAATAAATTTTTAATTACATCTTATTCAATTTTATGTAATATTGAAACCGAAAGTTGAAATTTCACTACACCAATTATAATTTTCATTAGAAAATAGCAAATTTCACACCACACCATATTTGCTCCCATAGAGATTAGTTCTGGACAGCTAATACTATTATATAATATAATATTTTATTTTGGGAAGTATGTATGTATGTTAGTACCTAACCGTTGGAAAATAGTTAAAAATTGAACTTACTGTATTCTTTTTCACAGGCTGAAAGTCGAAATTATCTTTAATGGAATGTAATAATGGTGATAAGCGTTCATTAACGATCTTGTCGGAGGCCGTTTCTGCAGAATCTGTAAAAAAGTGATTGCATCATCATTAAAACACCGCTGAACCAAATCGTGAACCAAAACCTATCACATATTTAATGTATTCTGGTTCCTTCATTGTTCCTATATATTCTGCCTATCTACCAGTGGCGATTCTCCCTTGAGAGCGCTGGAGCGGTGCACACCCACCCACTCAATTTATGCGAAAAGACTTTTTTTAAATGAGTATTTAATTTATATTTGATTAATTAAGTGTTCTGATCTATAACCGTAGTCATTAATTCATATACAAAAACAAATTCTAATATGTGTTTTTAACCGGCTATTTTAAATAATAATATTATATGTTGATGGGAGCGATATTCACCATCGCTCGACCAAAGCGCCCAGTAATCTAATTTCGATTTCTTTGCAATGAGAAAGAGCGTCGTCTGTCGCGTGGAATAGCAATACGTAAATATTTTTTCTATGTGCTCGGGAGCGACAGTTTCAGTCGCTCTCGGCCCGAACGCAGATTCATCGGTTTTAAAACAATACAGCCCGTATCACACGTACAATTATTGTTTGACAATTGTTATTCAATATTATTATAAAAATAAATTCTTTTCACAGTACGCATTTAAATTTCCGCACATGTTGACAACATTTCTCAAATTTAGGCGAAGTACAATTTAAAAATAAACTTCAAGTTTTTTTTCAGTTTAATAACTAAATTCACAATGTTTATCAATTATGATATCTCTCCAAACTAGCTCTGTAATACGTCTGACTTTTTAGATAAAAATAAACTTAAAAATGAATTGTCTGTTATTTACAGCTTGGATAATTTTTATAATGCTGACACATTTACGGAAACGGTTTTACTATTAAATTTAATTTTTACTATTCCGATGACATCAGTGGAAAGCGAAAGATGTTTTTTCACACTCAAACGGATCAAGTGTTTTAGTAGAAATACCATCGCGCAATCAAGATTGAACGCATTATGTATACTCTGTATCGAAAAAAGAATGATACAAGAGATTCCTGACTTCAACAAATGCGTAATTAAAAAATTTGTGTCGATGAAAAACAGAAAAATGGATTTCTCATACAAATGAACAATAAATCCCGGTCACTGCCAGATACGAGATATTTCGGTAGTACTAATAATTCGGTCAAAACAAAATAGTTCGTGTCAACCAGTTTGTGTTAAAGTTTAAAATCCATTTTTTTCAAGAAAAACTGTTTTAAGAGGTACAACAAATAATAAATAGTGAGTTATTTATGATTTCTTTTAAATGTACTAAATTAAAAAAACCAATAGTTTTTTTTTTATTTTTTGGTGAAGTTTTGATGAAGGCAAATGCCTTTTTACGGCAGTCAAAAGGTGAAAAAAGTGAACTCCTAGTAAAATAACTCACCGGTCGCCACTGCTATCTACTCAGTGACGTCCCGTGGGGGTAGGCAGATTGAGCGTCGCTTGGGGGCGGCAGTTACTCGAAGGGCGGCAAATCGAAGAAAATCATTTTGAATATATAGAAATAGCTACCTAAACTTAGTAATAACGAAAATATCTTTCCATTAAAAAAATTCCCTCACTGGTTTTGTCGGGTTCGCGATATCTAGTTTACTTCCGTTACCCTTCGACGTCCTTGGTGACCAGAAACAACACGTGCAGATTTGCGAATAATTACTCTGATATTTTGTTAGTAATGTATCCTTAGGCTGCGCGCACACGGCAAAGCGAAGTTTCGGATTCATCCGCCAAACGACGTTTGCGTTTTATTTGCGAGCCGATTGCGTTTTAAATGCGTGTCAAATGCGTCAATATTTCGACAATGCTGTCCAAGAGAAAACACGGTTTTCAAGGGGATTCATAAACGCCTTTTTTTGAAACTGCACCCTGCTGCGAGAGTATTTATCTTTCATTACAGTGGCGTACAAGGGTAAATAAATCAATATAAAATCAGTACGTAATATTGCATTATACCTACATTTATTTTCCCACTATTGCTTCTTTTGGAGCTGGACTGTTTTATATCGAAAGCGTTTTGAAAATTACCTATTGTTGAGCCTATTATATACCATCATCATCAATGATGTTACTTGCTGGAGTTTGAATTTAAATTCTAATTGATTTAAGTTTTGTACTATTATTATTTATTAATACAATAAAAAAAGATTATAAGTTAATACACGAAGAAAGGGTAAAAACCTTATTACCTAGATACCTACTAAGTAAAGGATTAAGTACAAAAACATAATATTTTGAATAATTTGAATATTTGCAGTATTCTAAAAACCTGTTGTAAATACTATTAATACATTCGGTAGGTAAGCAGTTTTACAAAATATAATAAAAAGTTGTGACACAGCACAGCTATGAGAAGAAGTATTTCACGAGAAGAAAGGCTCGCCATATCTATACGGTAAACTAAACTATTATTATTTATTTTGTAGTATGTACTTATTTAATTATTTTTTTTATTAGTTGACACTGTCATCTTCTATAGATACACTAAAATGGAAACGGGTACTAATAATAATATATTGAAGTGAGAATAATGAATACCCACCTACTACTATTGATAGGTATGTGCTTGTGTACTTGTATCGGTACAAGTATATTTATATTAATTATTGTTTTTTTGTTATAATATATTAGTTGCGATTAATTGACAATAAAATTTTGATAATTTATCTATTTAGCCGCTACAGTACCATATTATTCAATTACATATTCAAAAAAAGTTGGTAGTTATGAATTCAAAACACCTTTCATAAAAAATAGATTGAAATATTAGTAGGTACACTAACACGAAATTACCTGATATAGTCTCATTACAATAGCTATCTTTTTAATATGTAGCTATTGAATTCTAAGCAATAATATTCTATTGGAAATATGAACAGATTTTAAGGGGAGATATTTCAAATGTTTATGAATAATATGTTTTAAATGTTTATTTAATAAAAGATACAATAGGTATAATAATATATTACATTGTATTAACGCCACTGTGAAATTCTTGATGACACTAATTAAGAAAGAAGGAAGATTTTTTTAATTTTTAATTAATTTAATTAATTTTAATTAATTAATACCTACTAAGTAAATGATGAAGTATAAAAACATAATATTTTGAATAATTTGAATATTTGCAGTGTTTCTAAAAAAACCCGTTGTAAATACGATTAATACATTTGGTAGGTAAGCGTATTAAAATGTCATTTCTCGTAAACAATAGTTTTCTCGTTGTGCAATATGTTGGGAGTTTAATAATATTAACTAATGAGAGATGTCACCAACTGTAACTACTCACTAAATAAAAAAAAAACGAATAAACAATGTTAAGGTATAGTTCGTAATATGCAAATTTAAATAATTTTTGATGAATACCTATATACCTATACCGAAAATATTTATATAAGTACCTATAGATACGTATTGAATTACCCACCTACCTATTCATATTATATGAAATACATATTTAAAATAACACCATTCTTTTGGGAAGAATACAAGTAGGTATGCATTTGGTTATATTCGATATTAAATAAGTATGTATCTTTAATAGAATCATGCCTCCTTTTTAGTAGTAGAATCTTTATGTAGGTATCGAATCTATAAAATATTTTTATTAAATTTAATCTGTTTTTAAGCGCGAAGGCTCGCCATAACTATAAGGTAAACTAAACCATTATTATTTATTTTGTAGTAAGTATGTACTTCTTTAATTATTTTTTTTATTAGTTGACACTTTTATCTTCTATAGATACACTAAAATGGAAACGGGTGCCAATAATAACATATTGAAGTGAGAATAATGAATACCTTCCTACTACTATCGATAGGTATGTTCCTGTGTACTTGTGTAGGTACATGTATATTTATATTAATTATTGTTTTCGTGTTATAATATATTATTTGCGATTAATTGATAACAAAATTTAGATAATTTATCTATTCACCCGCTACAGTAAAATCTATAAAATATTTTAATTAAATTATATATGTTGCTCTACATTGCATGAACGCCACTGAAGCAATGGAGTAATTAATTATGTCATACAATACGTGCCATGAATATACTACCTACCACATGTTCTTTTAAATCTTCCCATTTAGGCCAGGACCGAACTTTTGAAAGCTGAAATTTATGGGGGCGCGTATTAAGAAATATTACTGATTAACCACATAATTATGTTCAGAAAGGCCTAATAAATTTTATTTACCAATGACAAACTCATGACCGGATGAGTGGGTATTTTTCATTAAAAACTTGGGTATAATGTAAAGGTTTAAGCCTACGCAATCTGCACCTAGCACATTGTCGTATATAATAATATGAAGAATGTTAAATCTCAGTCGGTTCCATGACAAAACAGGACAGTGACAAAACAGAACATGACAAAACAGAACACCTGGAGAAAACCTGGCTGTTCTGTTTTATCATGTTCTGTATTGTTATTGTTGTCGAAGTCATGATGAATTGTTTGCAACCAGAAAGATTCACTTGAATGATTAATGCTTATTTGGACTATGTCTGCATTTGCGTATAGCTAACAAAAATCCGCATGAAAGTCATTAAAAATAATTTCTACACTATGAAAATATCATCAAATTAAAAAACGCTTTCGATATAATATAACAGAATTCTATTCCAAATCAAGCAATAGTGGAAAAAATAAATATAGGTAAAATGGTAAAAAAGAAATACTTAATAATTATGTAGGTAATGTTTACATATTATATTTTTATATTTTATTTATCTTAGTTCGCCACTGGCGACAAAAAAAAAGTTTTTTTTTAATTCTTCGGATAGTGCAATAAATAAATTCTTACATAATAACACTAACGGTGAAAACAAAAAGTACTAATATCCATAATAGCTATAAGTTGGCGAACACAATAAGGCACATATTGTATGACATAATTTATTACTTTAGTCCGAAAAAATTAAAAAAATCTTCCTTCTTTCTTAATTAGTGTCATCAAGAATTTCACAGTGGCGTTAATACAATGTAATATATTATTATACCTATTGTATCTTTTATTAAATAAACATTTAAAACATATTATTCATAAACATTTGAAATATCTCCCCTTAAAATCTGTTCATATTTCCAATAGAATATTATTGCTTAGAATTCAATAGCTACATATTAAAAAGATAGCTATTGTAATGAGACTATATCAGGTAATTTCGTGTTAGTGTACCTACTAATATTTCAATCTATTTTTTATGAAAGGTGTTTTGAATTCATAACTACCAACTTTTTTTGAATATGTAATTGAATAATATGGTACTGTAGCGGCTAAATAGATAAATTATCAAAATTTTATTGTCAATTAATCGCAACTAATATATTATAACAAAAAAACAATAATTAATATAAATATACTTGTACCGATACAAGTACACAAGCACATACCTATCAATAGTAGTAGGTGGGTATTCATTATTCTCACTTCAATATATTATTATTAGTACCCGTTTCCATTTTAGTGTATCTATAGAAGATGACAGTGTCAACTAATAAAAAAAATAATTAAATAAGTACATACTACAAAATAAATAATAATAGTTTAGTTTACCGTATAGATATGGCGAGCCTTTCTTCTCGTGAAATACTTCTTCTCATAGCTGTGCTGTGTCACAACTTTTTATTATATTTTGTAAAACTGCTTACCTACCGAATGTATTAATAGTATTTACAACAGGTTTTTAGAATACTGCAAATATTCAAATTATTCAAAATATTATGTTTTTGTACTTAATCCTTTACTTAGTAGGTATCTAGGTAATAAGGTTTTTACCCTTTCTTCGTGTATTAACTTATAATCTTTTTTTATTGTATTAATAAATAATAATAGTACAAAACTTAAATCAATTAGAATTTAAATTCAAACTCCAGCAAGTAACATCATTGATGATGATGGTATATAATAGGCTCAACAATAGGTAATTTTCAAAACGCTTTCGATATAAAACAGTCCAGCTCCAAAAGAAGCAATAGTGGGAAAATAAATGTAGGTATAATGCAATATTACGTACTGATTTTATATTGATTTATTTACCCTTGTACGCCACTGTAATGAAAGATAAATACTCTCGCAGCAGGGTGCAGTTTCAAAAAAAGGCGTTTATGAATCCCCTTGAAAACCGTGTTTTCTCTTGGACAGCATTGTCGAAATATTGACGCATTTGACACGCATTTAAAACGCAATCGGCTCGCAAATAAAACGCAAACGTCGTTTGGCGGATGAATCCGAAACTTCGCTTTGCCGTGTGCGCGCAGCCTTAGTCCTTACAACACATTTCTTAGATATTTGACTGATGCAAGGATGATGAAAAACGAGGCGGCATTTTGGCGTAGCCTAGGGGCGGCATTTTATCTAGGGACGTCACTGTATCTACTACATATTCATATTAATTACATGATAATATTTTTACATATTGACACTGCCAGAAGTCTCACCGTTTAGCAAACACCTCTTCTGAAGCATAGTACGACTGGGTGAACAAGCCCGCCCATCTATGATAATCGATCAAAATATTCTTAATAAATAACATATCATACATTTCAGAGCAATTATTGTTATCCTCTGTAGCAAACACGATTAGATCCGGGAGTTTTCTGAATCTGGCCTGCTAGACACAGACCGAACAGCATGTAGGTAATTGTCATGTTACATTGCACGTGACATGTCTACTTTTCAAACGCAGATATTAAATAAATAATGTTAATTTAATTAACAATAAATTTGGCACAACCTTGTTAAAAGTATGTGTCGACCTTGTTTCTAAAACAATGACGGTTAAAAAAATGAACCAATGGGGTTTCTTCCCGCCTTTTTGAAAGCGTCTTGTCAACAAATAACTTATTTCCGCCCAGAAGATCTCACTCCAAGATTAGATTCAGTTCAGATTGGACGTGCTCGGTTAACATAATAGACATAACAGTTTCAACGCAGAACGGCGCTTCTTCCCTTCGGACGGAAGGTAGAAGACAAGATGAGATTCCAGCCATCACACTTAAAAGCTAAGTAATAATTACCATCTTACAACAAAAACTCTAATGTACTGTACCAAGTGAACGCTACTCAAATTTGTATTAGAATTTTAATATGTTTCCATATCATTTTTAAATTTCAATGTAAATTGTTTTTGTGTAATTAAATAACACTTTTCACGATTAGCTGTGTTCTTATTTTTATACTGTTATATTTAATTTGTAAATACACACATTTTAAGGCGCCCAAAAAATTATAATTTAATATTTCAACGAGTTTACAAATGACATTTTATTTGAGGTAGATAAATGATTTATAAAGCATTCTTTACACAGGGTTAAGTTGGCAGAAAGCCGAATCTTATAAGCTGTGAGATTAATAGTACTAAATATTTCATGTTTTATTGATTGAATTAGTTGGCACTCTATGTTTGATAATTGTGCATTACAATTATTAAGCTTCTTTTACTATTATCATTCATACTAGGTATATACATTTTACACTTTCCCATTTTTTAATTTGACAATTGGCGCCCAACGTGGGGCGATTTTTTTAGTTTACGATGTAATAAAATGAACTAAGAAATATTGTGTTTTTGTTGACTTGATCTTGTATAAGGAGGTTTTTTTTTCATTTCATAAAATGTCACTGTAAATTTGTTTCGACTTTTAAACTTTGAGATGTGTTACTTGGTGCAATACTTTTGAATTAATTATTACCTATTATATTGTATTATATTTTATATTATATTCCATGCTATATTTCATTTATGTTGACAATTTGCTTATTATTGTATATTACCTATTGCATGAATTTTATGTGATTCGTATTTCTTTTACGTTTTTTGACATTCAATGCATACCTACCTACTTTATAAAAACTTATTATAAAGTTTGTTTTGCTACATACTTTTCATTAAAACATGAAAAGTATGAAGTAAATCGATTTAAATGTTAGCTGGTTGTTAAATTGATTCAAATTTATCAAATTCGATAAGAATTAGTTAATTTTCAACTATTTTAGTATTATTATTAAATATGATATAATTACTAAATTTATGGTAATGTTCATAGCTGCCATTAAAATTTTAAAGCTATTTCCGTTAATAAGGAGGTAGCCATTTTCTGAACTAAAATTACTATAATTAGTAATATTATAATTATAAAAGCATACGCCTTTTTGGTTATGAATCCAGTTCAGTTTGTGCCTTCTTACAAAACACTACAATTTGCATAGTCAATTTTGTTGTTTTATTCAAGAAATTTCACGGTGAGTACTATAATTAAATAAATCTATATTGTATTTCATAATATTCAATAATATTATGGACTATAGTTCTTTCTGTTACAAAAGTATTCTTATTATTACCTAGCCATTCTTTCTCACGCGATAAAAAAAAACGCCGAGACTTGAATGTAATAAATTTTTTGTTGACGGCTTCATTCTTATTTACGCATTTTGTCTATGAAACACTTTGCGCAAAACAATAGAATCGTTGTGTTTCCTAGTGTTTCAAAACGTATTTTGTTTTGTTGTTTTCAATACCGTGTCGAAATAATGCATTGACTTCAAATCACGCATTATATGCGTATATTTCTTGTAAACAAAATTATATTATGCAAACGATATTCTTGAGATAATTGTAGAAGCATTTATATACCTACTTACATGAATTCCCGCTTGTTTTTAGTTTTTGTTGTTAGTTGTACCTACTCGATTTGTCTTCCAAGTTTTTTTGTTTGGAAAAATATATAAATGAAGAAAAACCATTAAATCTTATCTTTGTGTTTTGGGGAAATGATCGAACAGATATAATTTCATCGTAATCCGGTTAAATAAAGTCATATTTTTTTCAATTTCAAATCAGTTGATATATAAAAATTCATTATTAATTTTGTTAAAATATTTTCATAAAAGAGAAATTAATTCCGCAATTTGCAAACCATAAAATTTGTTAAAATGCCATTATTTCAATGGAAAATTACCAATTTACAATGTTGCCAAATTTTGTTCCATAGTACCTATATACCTACATAAATTATAAAACATTTAAGAAAGAGAAATCATAAATTTTGTTGTCTCCTTCTAAATTATCCTATGATAATTAAATTCGAAATTAGAATCTTGCAATTTGTACGTACTTATTCGCTGTATGCTATGTGGTTAGTGAGCTAGTATATAATAAATAGTAAATAATAAACCCGGCCGAATCCAACAAGTACATAGAATGTCTTGTTGCTATCCCAAACACACAAATAAGTGAGTGTTTGAGAAATAATATTTTTTATTTTTGTGGATTGATTTCTTTTCATATCATAAATGTTTGGTTATTTTTTTCAGGGTATGGGAATGATTTATAATCTTGTTTCAAGATAATGGAGTATTTATATGTTTTTTAAAGCAAAGAATGCCTATCTAAACAAATTCAAATTATTTAAAGTTAACTTCTTAATAATTTTTTTTTTGTAAATTTATATTGTTTTAGTGTTTAAAATTAATGATTTAAAACTCGTTATTTTTTACAAATCACTGAAAAACGCTATGCCAAATACTGTTTTCAGGGTTTTTCAACTGTTCGTATTGTGATTGATGAGACAACGAGATCATCGACATCTATACTACAACTACTTCTTCACTTCACTACTACTTCACTCCTTCACTTCTCTGCACTGATTGGATCTTCGATCTTGAAGAGAAAATCTACATTTCTCAGCACAACTGGATGAAAAATAACTGAAAAAGCTAAGTAAATTGAAATAGAATTGATTGGAATTGTTTTTATTGAACTTTTAGTACTGCTATAATAATTTTTTTTTTTCTTCTTCTCAACATTAAAAGTACTTACTCATATTTAAAATAAATTAATAAAATTACCAAGCAGAATAATATTTGTTTGTTTAATTATTGATAGTTTTACAATCTATCTTTTCTTATGATTCACATTTGAAATTTTTAAGTGTTGTGATTTTAATTCTATATTGAAATTCATTTAACGTCCATTGGTCATTTAAACAATTTCAACAAATTTAATAATCTAGTAATAAAATTGTAATTTTCAGCTTACATACCTACTAAATAATTGACAACCAGCGAAATATTTTAATTTTTTTGTGTACGAACCAATTTTATTCAATATTTTTGAATAGGTTTGTCCAAGCTGTTGTGAAACGAAGTGTTTCACAGCTATATTTAATAATATTGTACATATATTCAGTACAATAAATGATTTGGTTTTACTTTAGAGTGTATACTAAATTAAAAAATTCTGGTTTAACAATTTATTAATTTTAAGAAATCCGAATTTTGTAAATCAGAATTAAAATTTTTGGGTTATATTGTAAATGAAAAAGGTTTGCAGTGCGATCCTATTAAATTAGATTGTGTTCCAATACCCAAGTCTTCGAAAGATATTAAATCATTTGTTGGTTTATGTAGTTATTATCGAAGATTTATAAATAATTTTTCTACTATTTCTGCACCTTTAACTAAACTAACTGGTATAAAAGGTGGTATTTCTAATTTTAAATGGTCACCAGATGCACAATTAGCATTTGAGTCACTAAAACAGGCACTTATAACAGCACCTGTTCTTGCTTGTCCAAATTTTGAATTGGAGTTTTCTTCACATACTGATGCAAGTAATTACGGCATAGGTGCGGTCTTAACTCAAGAGTTTGAGGATGGCGAACACCCGATTGCGTTCTTCTCAAAAACTCTATCCAAATCACAGCGTAATTACACAGTGACTGAGAGAGAGCTTTTGGCTATTTTAGAATCAGTCCATCATTTCAGACAATACATAGATGGCTGTCACTTTACTATTCATACTGACCATTCAAGTTTAAAATGGTTAATTTCATTAAAAAATGCTTCTGGTAGATTGGCTAGATGGTCTACGACGCTCTTACAATTAGATTTTGACATTAAACATAGACCCGGTAAGTTAAATATTGTACCTGATGTTTTGTCCCGAATAAATATTCAGGAAATTTCAGCGTTAACTAATAATCCTGATAGTGTTACCGACCCCTGGTTTGACTCCACATATCAAGGTTGTCGTGACGGTACTATTAAATTTCATCGTTACAAAATTGTGAATGATAAGTTATTTAGATTTCAAGCGAGTGATCTACCTTTTAATGACAATAATTGGAAGGAGTGTGTAAAATTAACTGAGAGAATTAAAATTATAAATGATATCCATACTGACGTAAATTTCGCGCATTTAGGAATGTATAAAACATTCAAAAGAATTTCGTTGTATTATTATTGGCCAAGTATGTTCCGCGACATATGCAATTTTATTAATAAATGTAAAATTTGTAAAGAATACAAGCATTGTACTTCTGCTCCTTCAGGATTAATGTCAAACCCAAAAGTAGTAGATCGCCCGTTACAAACAATTTCCATAGATTTGATTGGACCTTTTCCAAGGGCAATTAATGGTTCTACGTTTATTCTTTCAATCGTAGACGTTTTTTCAAAATTTGTATGGCTAAAAGCTTTGAAAAAGGCTACTTCAAAACCTATAATTAATTTTTTAGAATCTGAAGTATTTTTAAAATATGGCGTACCTCATACAATAATCACCGATAATGGACGACAATTCATTTCCAAAGAATTTAAGAGTTTTCTATTAAAATTTCATGTTCCCAAACTTTTTCTAAACGCGTACTATTCACCACAAAGTAACACAGTGGAAAGGTATAATCAATCTATAAATACATTATTAGCCATTCTCGTAGGTAAGAATCAACGTTTATGGGCAGATAATTTACTTCATGTTCAAACAGCACTTAACGCTACTGTCAATTTAGCAACTAAATATACGCCATTTTTTCTTATGCACGGTAGAGAAATCATTCTTGACGGAAGATTTCATTTTCCACATCAAATTCCTGATAATTTAAATTCTGCTCAACCTATTTCTATTGATTATAATAACTTCAGTAATAAATTAATAGAACTTCCTATTATTTTTGATATTGTTCAGGAGCAATTATTTAATAATTTCAATAACGATGCAAAACGTTACAATTTAAGAAAGAAATCTGTTCAATATAATACTGGTGACATTGTTTACCGTAAAAACTTCATTCAATCGAGCGCTATAGATTTCTTTTCGTCGAAATTGGCACCTCGCTTTGTTAAAAATATAGTACTTAAAAAGATTTCACCTGTAATGTATATTCTGGGAGATATGAATTTAAAACCACTTGGAAAATTCCACATAAAAGATATTAAAAAAGTATTTAATTGTTAATTTAACTCTAAAGAATTAATGATTGAATACATTAATTAATGATTTAAACAATTTAAATTAAACGAACTTACTTTATTTTTTAATAAGAAAGTTATTTATTCATTTCTATTCAACAAAAGGGGTAACTCTATACATTGTATAGACACTTATTTTTTAGATTCATTGATAATACAAGTAATTTTGTATTACTAACAATTCTTTGTGTATGTATTGATGTCAAAGACTAAAAGTCTGTCTATAAAACAAAACTATCATTCTTGTTGTAATAATCGTTGCGCTTTTGCAACAATTACCTTATCATTTCTCCGTTATTCAATATATTATAGAAACTTCTTAATATTGTTTAACTCTAATTAAATAAATCTTCTATGTAAATTGTTTAAACTGTTTTAAACTACATATTTTTGTTTTTTTATTCAAGGTTGATAATGTCGATCCTGAAGTACTATGAATGAAGTACAGTCTACTTGTGGAATTCAAGGCAGCAGCTTTCCGGCGCTTTGACTATGGAATTGCAACTTGATACAAATTGTTGTCCTAAAAAATGGTATACTTTGCTTAATGAATGTATAAAACACTTATAAAATAATGTATTTCAGTATATTGACAGGTATCGGTTTTAATTGCTTGGTTGTAGTTGTTGAGAGGTTTTCTGCGTGGATTCTGACAAGTACGATTGTCAATTTTTTGTTTTGTATTAACAATACTGTTATAATCCTAATATTGTTTGGATTATTTCTATAACTTACATTATATTCTGAGAGAAAGGTTTAATTTTGCTTATGGGTTAATTTTCTTTATATTTTTTAATACTGCTAAAAGTTTTTTTAGAGAGTATAGAGCTTGACGCGGTCACCTAGATTCAAAGGTATTTTTTTTTCTCTTTTTTCTCGTTCATGGTGATAATTTCTAGTTATTTAACCTTATTGAACGAGGTTATACAATTTCTCTTCTGTAGCTCGGCATGTCGGATAGACTGGTGTAACTTATGTTAACCAGCGCCTTCGTGTATTTTCTATGGATTGTTTGTTAGCTTATGAAGTCGCGAAAATTTCATTAAGTTGCAACGATTCTATTTCTTACCATTGAGTTGCGAACATAGAGAGGGGATTCTTTACTCAATGGGGCATATATTACGTGATCTCACGGTATGCTATTTTTTCGAGCTCAGAATAGGAAACAAGCCTGGGAATTGGTCACTAAATTAAGTTCTTACTCGAAATGTTTTTATTGTAAAAAGGCAATGGTGGAGGCTTGAATGCTTCTTATTTTGTGTCACTAAATTCGTTCTTTGCAAAGAGGTAACAACATGACAAAGTGTTTGTTGCTTCGAATTTCGCTGGTGGAGTTCAAAAACTTAATTACAAATTAACTTCGGACGTTTAATGTAATGTTTTTGATTATTTTTGTGGGTTCAGATGATATTTTCATAGCTTTCTTTTTTTAATTTCTTTGTTAATTATACCTTCCGATCAATCCAGCAACTTTGCTGAATTCTTTAGTTAAAGCAGTTGAATCTAGAGGAGGAATATAAAAGACTTAGAGATTGTTTTTGTGTTTTGATTGATCTTGGCTTAACTAACCGGTGGAGCTATAAAAGATGATGAATAGAAGCCGTAGATGATGTATGAGAGTAACGGAAAATTGTATGGTATGTTAGAATAGTGTAGTCATGAAGACTGGGCCATAGTTAAGGATGTCTGAGGCAATTAAAACTGGAAATATTAATATTGATTAATTTTTGTATGTATAATAACCTCGGTGAAGGTTTTGTTTTGTTTATCATGCGAATATCATGATAATTTTATTAGTCGTAGAATGTCTAATCGTTTGGGAAATGTTGTTCAATGCTATTGAGAGTAACTGAACCATTCATTGCGTTAATCCCGGTAAATGACACAAAAGACCACAAACTCATCTAAATATTTTGTTGCTATGTTAACTATTAATTTTAAATGTACGGACTGCTTGCTAAATGATAAGTTAGTATATACCGTCGAGTTGAAAACCCTAAGTCGAGTTATTCCTATCACTAAATATATGGGCGTTCTTTTTTTTCATATTTTCGCATATATTTTTTCTCTTTAAATATTTTACAAGTGTAAATGTTTATAAATTACAAGTTAGTGCTGGATTGTGTTCTTTTTGTAGCCTGTAATTGCCTTCTGGGACCTGGAGCGAGGGGAATATCAGTTTAGTACTTGCTTAATTTTCTCAGACCCATATGTTTGGTACCTTTCTCAGAATTTCTATTGAATTAACCCTGTTGAATTTTATCGTGCTTTTTTCTCTAATAAATGTATATTCATAATGAATAGTCATATTTTACACGTTGATTCGCAGTTGTTTTCAAATAAATACTTAATCAATATGAATATAAACATATTGATTTCTCTTAATTGTGCATAATAATTAATTTTTGTATAATTTTTCTTCTTACAAATTGTGATATGATGACATTTAACCAGTAAATTAATATGGTTAAAAGTAAAAATTATTTCTTATTAAATTAAATTTCAATGCAACAAGAATGATTGTAAAACTTAAATGTCTCTTTAAAAAAAATTTATAGTATAATTCTATAAATTAAAATTTTCTTTTCGTCCAATATAACTTGGATTGTTTAAAGTTATTGTAATTTTTTTGTTCTTATTGTCAATAATATATATTATAATGGTATAGCATGGAAGCAACTTAATCTCTAAATCTTTTAACTTTATTTCCATTATTTGAATGATATTTAAATGGAAGCAACTTAATCTCTAAATCTTTTAACTTTATTTCCATTATTATGATGATATAGTATGGAAATATCTCTTAATTTTGTTACCATTATTTGAATGATATTTAAATGGAAGCAACTATTGTCTATTGAATTTTATTACCAGTATTTAAATGATGATATTTAAATGGTATTAAATAGTATTTCTATATTTTATTACCAATGTTCAAATAGTATTAAATAACTATTATTTCTTGATTTTATTACCGATATTTAAATGGAATATCATGGTAATTATAATTATAACTCAAAAAGGTATTGTTTGATAGGATTGTGGCGCTTTTTCAATTTTTAGGCGTTCTTTTCATAGAACTACCATAAATCGCCACAATTTTGTTATAACAACCACATATTATTAATGATAATGGAATTCTAACTATCCAAAAAAAGTTATCACTATTTATATATAAATAAATTTCTGTAATTTAAGTAAAAGATTGTGGATTTCTTATTCAAATTTGTTGGCGTACTTTCCAAAAGTACTACCGTAACTTTCCACAATTCTTTATTATAATAATATTATGTTTACTATGATATGTTATCACCTAAAATGACTGATTAACAATAAGTATTCCGCTTTTGTTATAAAAGAAAAATGTTTAAGATTGTTTATTTTTCAAATTTTTTGGCGTTCATAGAGAACTACCTTTTCTTAATAAACAATTCTTAACTGCATAATTAACTATATTTACAATTTTCTCTAAATTTTACCCTATTTTAAAAAATTTTATGTGTACTTGCATGTACATTTTTATAACCTGATTTATATGTGATTATTAATTATAATTGTATATCTGTTTTCTTCGATTGGTATGGTACATAGAGTATAATATATAATTTTTAAACAACTTTTTCGACGACGAGAAGAATAAATATAATTTCAAGTTCAGTGCAAGTGTAGATAGTTCCTATTGAAGGAAAGAAAGTGAAACCTTAGCTAGTTCTAAACAAGAATAAAAAGCGAAGACCTGAAGGATGACACGATCTTCTCCGATGTACGACACAATCTTCTCCGATGTACAAAATGATCTTCTTTTGAAGGACAACACTACCTTCCTTTGATGGACAAAACTATGCTGAGTCACTACATTATTCTAACAATCTGTTGGATACTGCTTCCACATGAGGTGCCTGTGACTACTGTCGACTGACATTGGACACCCTGGGGAGGAGTTCCAGATTTTTTCATCTATTGCGGAACGAGGGTATTGTCATGTTACATTGCACGTGACATGTCTACTTTTCAAACGCAGATATTAAATAAATAATGTTAATTTAATTAACAATAAATTTGGCACAACCTTGTTAAAAGTATGTGTCAACCTTGTTTCTAAAACAATGACGGTTAAAAAAATGAACCAATGGGGTTTCTTCCCGCCTTTTTGAAAGCGTCTTGTCAACAAATAACTTATTTCCGCCCAGAAGATCTCACTCCAAGATTAGATTCAGTTCAGATTGGACGTGCTCGGTTAACATAATAGACATAACAGTTTCAACGCAGAATGGCGCTTCTTCCCTTCGGACGGAAGGTAGAAGACAAGATGAGATTCCAGCCATCACACTTAAAAGCTAAGTAATAATTACCATCTTACAACAAAAACTCTAATGTACTGTACCAAGTGAACGCTACTCAAATTTGTATTAGAATTTTAATATGTTTCCGTATCATTTTTAAATTTCAATGTAAATTGTTTTTGTGTAATTAAATAACACTTTTCACGATTAGCTGTGTTCTTATTTTTATACTGTTATATTTAATTTGTAAATACACACATTTTAAGGCGCCCAAAAAATTATAATTTAATATTTCAACGAGTTTACAAATGACATTTTATTTGAGGTAGATAAATGATTTATAAAGCATTCTTTACACAGGGTTAAGTTGGCAGAAAGCCGAATCTTATAAGCTGTGAGATTAATAGTACTAAATATTTCATGTTTTATTGATTGAATTAGTTGGCACTCTATGTTTGATAATTGTGCATTACAATTATTAAACTTCTTTTACTATTATCATTCATACTAGGTATATACATTTTACACTTTCCCATTTTTTAATTTGACATAATGCAATAAAAACTATGGCAAAAATTTGTAAAGATGCGATCCAAATCCGATATGGTTAGCAAGACTGACCGCCACCCGTGGCCGTTAACCTTTTGGCTGCCGTAAAAAAAGCCTTGGCAGTACCTAACAGGCCAAATTTAATTTGCGGAAAAAAAATCATAAAACTACGACATGTCTAAAATCTCAGTTGTAACACTTGACAAAATTCAACGTAAATCGATGGTAAAATCATTAACTAATATGGTAAAATGTTTTATGAACATTCCGATAGATGTCAGTACGTATCCTATTTTGAAATTATTTGTTTTGACCGAATTATTAGTACATACTACCGAGGTATCTCGTATTTGGTGTAGCGAACTTGGACTATCTGACGAGATATCTCGTAAAATTTGTCTCTGCGTGCTGAGGAAAGAGACCGTGTCAGTTGGAGGCGATACTGTTGACTGTTGATCATGGAGACTAATGATGTTTTGAAAGGAGTAGGGATTTACCTATGCCTAATTGTTTAAAATCGTTTTAGCGTTTGCGATTCTCATACAACATGGTTATTAAGCCAACCATGCTGTATGCATCACCAATCTGGCATACTGATATAACCAAATCTAATTCACAGATACAGCAAAGAATAGAGATGCCTGAGAATTGTCAAACACATATTATCATGATAGAAGCGACATTTCCGAAACCTTAGCAAAATACAGAGACCTTCTCGAATAGACTGACAGAAGACGACTTAGCAAGATTACATGTGGGAAAGAGCGTTAATGTACTTACAAGATCCAACCCTAGAAAAATAATTATTCAGGAAACCGATATCTGCCTCTCAGACCTCGCAAGGTTTCAGTTAGAAGTAAGGGTGGGAACAAACTAATTCTCATTATATGATGGCGTGATGAAGACGCAAGAAGACTGGCAAGCGACAAGGATTCTCAGGCAGGTGCCGTGTGGTATCCATATACTCCAACTGCTCCAAGTGCGGATACGTTCAAAGAAGATATTATGATGGTGTTTAAAAGTGTATTAAAAATACCAGTGGAATTGTGGAACTCTGTGGTTGAAAAGAATAAGTCACTGTTTCATCTGTTAACGTCAAAGCCGAACATATACACCTCTATGATATTGTATATTATAGAATATACCTACTATAGATCAGTGTTACACAACCTATTTGACAGAAGGGTCTATTACCCCATTTTCTGGGCCGCAGTGGGTTAATTATTAAAGTATTGAAAAACAATGAATCATTTATTATTATACTATACTTACTACACATACATTTTGTTATTTTAAATTTAATAGTTACTTGTATCAGTGGGTCTATTCTATACAGGAGGCGGTAATCGATGGTAGTTTATCATATTTATGTATTGAGGCGTTTAATTATTACACAGTTGTCACAGCCACTCTATGTATCATTTCTACCATGGGTGGTCGGTGCAACATAGTAGAAGTGATACATACTCCGTACTAATATCTAGAAAAGTATTTCTCACCTTCGACAGCGCAGTCACTCGATAAATCAATTGCAATCTTCAATTTAATAGTAATTGTAATTCTTGCTTTCGACATCAGTTCTGCCACGGTCACTTCAAATCTGGTAGACTCTCCATTCCTTAAGACGATGCCATCATCACATATGTTTAGAAACTCATCCACGCTGTTGACAAAAAAATGACATGTAATAAAAAATATACCAGTGCCGTCATATTGAATGTGAATAAAAATGTAAGACATTTTTTCCGCTAGAATCTCCTGTAGTTTATTGATTATTTAGGCTTCAGCATTCAAGACACCCACGGTGGTCGCGCGGCTTAAGCGTTGGACTATCAAGCCATGGGTCCCAGGTTTGAATTCTAGGTCTGGCAATTACACATATTGTTTTTCAATTTGTGTGTAAGTCAGGGTATGGACCTAATAGGTTGAGCAAGTGGCTGACATCCATTTCTCGTAAAAAACAAAATCTGTTATCTGTAATCTGTTATTATAAATCGAAAAAATCAAAAATGTGGAGGCCCATATGATTCTATTAGGATCGGACATGGTCGGAGAGAGATTTGTATTTTGATTCAAGATTTTTTTTTTTTTTTTGACCATGTCCGATTCTAATAGGATCATATGGGCCTCCACAGAGTAGAGGTTTGTATTAACAGATTTTGTTTTTTACGAGAAATGGATGTCAGCCACTTGCTCAACCTATTAGGTCCATACCCTGACTCACACACAAACTGAAAAACAATATGTGTACTTGCCAGACCCAGGATTCGAACCTGAGACCCACAGCGTGATAGTCCAACGCTTATGCCGCGCGGCCACCGTGGGCGTTCAAGAAATAGTGGTGGGGATATCAAAAAATGATCGATACTTCGATGCTTCGTCATCAATATGATATTGGTGTCAAAAAGAGTAAAATAAAACAGAACCATAATTCATATCTGTATATGGCGAAAATGATTAGTACGGTTTCAGTTGTTTTATAATGGCTTTAGTTTCAAACTGAGCTTAGGGTTCATTTTAAATACACAAAATATATTGTTGGGGGGCAAATGATTCGAGTGAATTTGCATTGGCAATATGGGCATATCAGTTTATAGCTTGCTTTCCAATAAGTGAGTGATAATATTGGAAATCTAAGAAAAAATATGAGTCATGATGTTGAGTGATGTTTCAAAACAATCCAAGCAGCGCAGTGCACTTGTATGATGTTAGACCAGTCATCGGTGCTTCCTATACACCTTCATTATTAATATGTACCTACCACTATTAGGTAAACCATATTGAAATATATCCATATATATGAAAGATATGAAAGATTGAAAGTATCTATCTTGCGTGTAATGAAAGTATTGATCTGCTTATTAAATATTCCAGAAGAGAAATATTTTTTTGAAAAACAAATGAGTCATGGTCACACCTAATACTTAGGTGCATAGTTACATTATTATGTTTCACTATGCAATAAAAAAAATGTTATTGTCACTGATCAGTGATTAGTGATCACTGATCACACTGCGGGGTTTGGATGTTTTTGATACACGGACTCGACTCAAAACATCTTTCAAATTATTACCTTCTTTATTGATCGATATAATAATAATGTATCGGTGAACAATGAACAAAAATATTTTTAAAAATCTACTGCATTCGTCGCCCTCAAGGAAGAACTCACCAAATACAGTTTTTGCTCAAAATGAGTTATTAATAAAATTCTATCTATAGGTTTTATGTTAAAAATTACAAAAACAAAAATTCACCAACTACATAGAAAAGATATTTGTGTTATGGAAAAAGTTAGGAAAAATGTTACATGTTTTAAATGTAATGTACATAAACATAAAAATAACCAATCAAACAAAAAAAACCGTTTCCTTCTATGTATTTTCGTTTTCTAATGAGAGCAATTTAAAATTTTCAAAAAGTTTAAAAGTCGATTATCTCAGGATTTTACTTTTGTTGGTTGGTGAGTTCTTCCTTGAGGGCGACGAATTATCTATATAACTGCGGGAAAAAATGTTGATAAAAACTACGTTAAAAATAATGAAAATATTTTAACGTAATATGGTAATAGTCAATCAGTATTTAAAATTAATTTAAATAGTCCTAGTGAAAGTACCGGATGATCCGATATTGACAAAAAGTATTGAGACTTACTGTCGCCCTAATCACTATATTAAATAACATAACTACCTTCAGGTTAATATTTTCTATTATTTTATTCATTACAAGTTCCTGCCATTACCACGTAGATACGTGAGATTATTGTTATTAATTATGACTTGCCTGTGGGAAGACATGACAATACTATTATATTTCTTGGCTTCGGAGATGGCTCTGTGTATGATTCTTCTGGAAAGTGGATCCACTCCAGAATTGGGTTCGTCTAACAGGATTACGCCATCCTTTCTGGCAATCAGAGCGATGGCCAGACTCAACTTGCGCCGATTCCCTCCGCTGTATATTCCATTTTGAGTGTCTGCCAAATCTATTAAACCTGTAATCCAATAGTAAAATGTAAATTATCGAGAACAAGAACCTTCCACGGAGTGGAGGACATATTATCAACATGCCCTTTTTACGAGGAATGGTTGTTAGTATTTTGTCCAACTCATTTGGTCATTGCTTTAGGTTTAGATCAAACACACATTAAAAAAGCAAAATGGGATTCAAACTGCACCCGCAGTTTCAAAAACTGATTCTCTAACAATAATCTATCCCCAAAATTTTTTTCTGCACACAATACTCATTATTCACTGAATAGTAACCAAATATATAAAGAAAAAATATCAAAAGATTGATAGTAGTTTTATTGATTTTCTTTTGAGATTTTTATTACTGGCGTACTTGTTGGCGATTTAAAAATGTTGTTAATCTGAGCCAAGCCTGATGACTCTTCGGCACCCCAGGCAAAAGATATGTTGGTGCCCTCTCACGTTGTACGGAATCCTAAGGGAATGGAGATCATAATGCATATCAGGTCTAAGCCAGGAATCTGTCCGACTATTGTAAGAATACACAGAGAAACTTCGATAGAGACCTCTCTTCAAATAATACTACTGAACACAGTAACAATCGAATACCGGTGATTGGTGAGAGCAAATAATGCCAAGGATGGAATGGATTCGTCGAAAACCTGGACCCTATACACAACATTATTGAACAGTGACCCAAAGAGCAAACCAACGTAACTGCAAACGTGATTTAACATGTGCAACTTATCAATGAGAAGCCGGGGAAAAAAACGGAAACGGAAAGTAAATATTATAAAAGGATAAACTGAAACCGAAATGCCACAGCATGATTATAATCTCATTGAGGAGAAAATAAAATATTTCATTAAATAGATGAAGAGTGGCAAATCAAATAAAACTTATTGTGAAACCAAGGTTGTTCACAAGAAGACTGAAATTCCAAACTACGGAGAAAAATGAAAGAAATACAACAGAAACACTGAATGATTTGAGACCCCCTATTGAAACTTCGAACGAATCGATGTCATTTGTGTCAAGGAAAATCGCCCGAGTATAATTGAAAATTGGTGTAACATCATTCGTTTCGGAGACCCTTTCAAAATGCTTGACCGATGACGTAGAATCGGGAATTTTATACGTTGAATAACTTATGGAATGTACTTCCTAATAGCAGAGATAAAAATAAACAGTGGTATTTATGAATTGTGTATTAATTAAGCATGCAATCACTGTAATCGGGTCTGCATCGGAAAGAAAATACATGTTATGTAATAAACAAAAGAATTTGATCGGTTAACCGAATAAGTACCCCGGTTAATCGGTTTCGGTTTAATATGATTTGGAACTCGTTGCTCACCTGTCATTTCGAGCATTTCATCTACTTGCTCTTTGATGTTCATCGATAGCACACCGCGGAGTTTGCAAAATATTGTTAATACTTGTCGGCCGGTCAGATACTCATCTACTGCATCGAATTGTGGACAATAAGAGAAAGAACATGGATCCTAGAAAAGAAAAATAGTGTTAACTATATTATGCTAAGCTACATACTTATACATACAAAATCAGCTTCCTGTTTCTTCTTCCGAAATTTAAATATCCGTATTTCCGTAAATTCTTCCGAATTTTAAATTATTCAAAACAAACGCCTTAGACTGGCATTCTGTCTTCAAATACAGACGAATTAGTTTGCGTTTTTTGTATGGCCGGCGCTATACGCCCGGCCATATCCGCGAAGTAGTTCGCTTTGGCACAGAACCGGTTTTAATACCGAAAATACCGGTTTTTTGGATTTTTTAAACCTGTATTTTGGTATCGAAAAATAATTGAATACCGGTTTTGAAATACTGCACATAGTGGTCTATGTGCGTGGGCGCAAAACCCAAGAGATGCAGGTTCGATTCCTTCAAAAAGATTTTTTCTATTGGTTATAATATATTTTCTCTGAAGTGTTTTCAAAAATTATGTAAATTCAATGATTAGAATGTCACATTCTTAAATCCTGTGAATTGTTTGTTGAATAAAAAAAGTAATCAATTAAATAAATAAATAGAAATTTAAATATTATTATGATTATTACCTTGAAGGTGATTGTTCCACCGGAGTGTTGCTCTTCTCGCGCCATCATTTTAATGATGGTTGTCTTTCCAGTTCCATTGGAACCAAATATGCCAACACATTCGCCTGGTTGATACAAAATTATAATCATCATAATCAACATAACAATCAGTCCACATAATATTATGTACTTATATCCAGGGCTTTTCTTGTAATGTAACGCGGTGGAACGGCGTTCCGGCACCTTTTTTCATGGTATTTTTAACGTTAAAAGCAATTAGACGAAAAAATATTCGCGCTTACATACTGCAAGTTAATTTTTCTGAATCATCTCATATGAAGAGACAAAGGTATCTGAGAAACTATCGCGTTTGATATATGCATTGAATTCTATTACCATTTCTTCAAGTGAATGTGAACGCGAATTTTCGCAAATTAATCTAATAATTACCCCAAAAGAGCTTCGTTGAAGACCAAAACAGTTTCGGGACTTTTGTTCATCAAACTCGTCGGACCACCTTTGACCTTCAAAATACGTTGATCGGTGGTTACTCAGGCTATAAACTCTAACACTAAGAAAAGGAATCAAGCCGAATTGCCAGAAGAAAATTGGACTGAACTTTGGAAATCACCATGGCCACCACAAAGGGGGGACTAATATGGCTCTAGCCTGGGGGATCAACCAGATAAGTGAGATAAACGCACATCACAAATTTGCTCTAATCATAAAAAAATCGCCTGCGGCGCTAATTTCTTTCAGACGTATTAACATTTTAAAATATGTGGTTGTGTAATTGCATTTTTTGGTTAAAGTTTATTGATACACTGAATACCCTTAATTTTACTTCAAACACTATTTGAAAAACACTACTATAGAGCGTCACACTGCCTTTAACCTTAGTGATGGGTAGGGGGCCCGCCAAAGATCCTGGACTGGGGTCCGCTTCAGGATGTGGGGGCCATGAAAATCACTATATCCTTTTATTAATTAATATTAATAATTTACAATTTTATTTTGTATAACATTAGTTGTTTATTTGTATACCTATATGTTTGTTTGTTTATTTTTTTATGCGCTTCGTGGCATAGGAAAAGTTGCTTTAAATGATATTTGACTATAATTTTCTTTAGTAGGTAAGAAGTTTGGCAAGAAGTGAGTTCCGGCACCTTTGTCTTTTAAAAAAAGCCCTGCTTATATCCAATGCTTTATCGACATCAGTGGGTATTATAGAACTACTATATTATGGAATTAAACAATGGCTGTATCAGTCATACTAGTCCTACTAACTAGCTGGTATTCTTCACAAGCTCCTAAAAGATCAACCATAGCGGGTGGACGACGGACTGGTTGTAGTGATTACAGTATCTTGTTGCCAGAAGAATTTGTCACACCATGAGAAAAGATTTTGTATGGTTATGACAGTGTAGTGTTAGGAAAAGATAGCTTTTCAAGTTTAAATTTGATTAAAATATGCTTAAAGTCTTTAAAAGAGGTAACAAGAAGGACTCAACAGCCTTAAAATTTGTGGAAAAAAGTGTAAACATGACGAATTATTTTTTTTGTAATTTTGATTTCCATAGCTCAAGATTTTTATGAATTCTTTCACTTTGTGTTTTAAAATCAGTGAATGCATTATTGCATTGATAAACACTCAATTTTTTTTTTAATTGAAACCAAATAGACAAGTTTAACAATAAAGTTCTCATTCCTAAACAAATTTGACCTTTTATACATTTTTTCCACGAGATAGCCAGCACATTTCACAATAGTACAAAAGTGAGGTATAATAAAATTAGTCTCCATATCTTCAGACAGGTTTACAAACAACCTAACTTTTATAGGACTGTTTTTATAATATTATGTAGTTTATAACTAGTGGTCGTTTTATGAACTATGCACCTGCAAACATGTGGCTACATTTGTGTTAAACTTTTCGCGCCCCAGTTTGGAAATCGCTGCTTTAGACACTAATTACGGACAGATTAAATGAATCTCAGATTTTCGGTTCACAATATTCTACCGGTTTTTTTGCACTTTAAAAAAAATTGTATTTTATGAATTATATTGGCATTTTTCAAATGTATTTTTAACTTACCTGAATACACTTTAATATTCACATTTGCCACGGCTTTCACTGATTTTTTACTCCACCAATTCCTGTATTGTTTGGTCACTCCGTTGAATGTTATGTCAGGGTCTGTAAGAATGACAAATCATTTTGAGTAAAAATTAAAAATGTAGGTATGATTTTATGCTAAAATGAAATATAAAAATAGGGATAGTTTTTTTTCCGACCATGTCCGATCCTAATAGGAACATATGGGCCTCCACGGAGTAGAGGTTTGTATTAACAGATTTTGTTTTTTTACGAGAAATGGATGTCAGCCATTTGCTCAACCTATTATGTCCATACCCTGACTCATACACAAATTATATAACAATATGTATACTTGCCAGATCCAGGATTCGAACCTGGGATCCACGGCGTTATAGTCCAACGATCCAGGGATATTTACCTATAGATATTCTAGATAGATAGTTGGGTTGTTGGCTGTTAGGGAAATGTGGGACAAATACAAAATGAATTTAGGTAGGTACCTACCTATACATTTCATTATTTTCTAGGGTAAAACGATAAGTATGTCGCAGATATTTGTTTTCTTTGATTATTTTCAGTTATTTGTTACCAGGTTCGATCCTTTTAAGCTCCTAAGGTAAAGCCACAATTGAATGTGGCATATAAATCTACAGACGATCCAATTCAGTTGGTCCGATATAATAGAGTATCATATCGCAATATTTCTTTAGTCAATGGCTTTGTGAAGAGATAAGATTGCCGGATTATAGAAATCTGAACATGGTACTTTTTCAGAGGCTTTTTTTTGTTACTTCATTATAATAACTGGCATCTCTGTTTATAACCAGAAAATGTGTTTTTTTTTTTCAGTTATCATATCAGTCACAAAATGCAGTATCACGACATAGACAATTATTATCATTTGATATCCATTGAATCTTTGTGTGTAATATACTAGTAGGCGTTCAAAATCTTCTTCAGATTCCTTACAGAGTCGAAAAAGGCGAATCGATGTGGACTTGATTTGATTTTTCAGTGAATATCTCCTAATTAAATTTGCTGTTATATTTTATTCAAATATACGATTAGTATTTTTATGAATTTATAGTTCGGCAATAATTTTAATTATTTTTAGTTGATTTTCGGCCACTGGCCCATTTAATATACGCTGTGCCCCGAAGGGTACCACAAATGCCCGGTTGAGAAACAGTGCTCTAATTAATGCAATAACACTCAACGTGTGCAATAGTTTAATTTTTGACATTCTTATAAGTGACGTGCTGTCTCATTGGAATTTTGCACTGAACTGCAGGGATTGTCCCAGGGATAGTGATAGTACACCATACGAGTATATTCAACTTCAACAAACGCTAATTTATAACAGTTTTTTTTATCTGCGAATTCGAAATACAGTTACCTAAGTATTAAATTTGTCATTTTAATGTTCTGACAAATTAAAATACTTTTAAATAATTTGTAAAATTTATTAAAATACATGTTTCGCAAATCAGTAAAATTTCTTAGTCTTAGCTTAGCAAAATATTTGAGTACTTACCATCTATAATACTATCCTGTCGTTTTAAATATTTATAAGAATGTCTGGCGCGGAACAACATTAATTTATTCTTATACTCGCTTAACATAAGAATTGCCTGTAAACCAATCATATATAAATATATTATTATGTATATTAAATCATGTGGTATTTTGATGTATGTAACATATTCCAATTGTGATATATAATATTATATTCATCTTCAGGGCGATATTAATTTTCAGGGACATTGTTTTCACTGTACCAATATTATTTTTCATTAATAACTAGCAGCAAAACAACTGAATGTAGCATTTGCTGTCATTCACATTACTCACTAGCGTTAAGTGGGCAAGCTATATTTTATGTTTGATATCAATATTCCACTTTTATGTCATAATATTAAAACCCGAATTTTAAATTTCCACTGGGAATGCGAATATAATTTTGAGGGGTTGAGCGTGGGGAAGTTGTCAACCTCACCTCTTTAAGAACCCTGATGTTATGAAATCTCAACATAAGCTTCAGAAAAGTGTTGATCATAAAAAGATGACACTAACAAAAAAAGGACAAAATAATCAGAACTTGGAATATACGAATGCTTAACAGAGCCCCTTGACAATATTCTAATAAATAAGATAACTTGAAGTTTACTTTTATTTAAATATTTTATAATAGGGCAGTAGGTACAACATTTAAAACGCGAGACTATTGTTCAGTCATCATCATCATCAGCCGGGGTCAATCCACTGCTGGATGAAGGCCTCCCCAAGCTTTCTCCAACTCTCTCGGTCCTGTGTCGTTCGCTGTCACGTATTTCCGCCGAACTTTACCATTTCGTCAATCCAGCGACTTTTAGGGCGACCCTGTGGCCGTTTCGTACCCCTTGGGTACCATTGGATGACGGCATTTGTCCAGCGGCCGTCCTTTCGGCGAGCAATGTGCCCCGCCCATCTCCATTTCAGCTGTTTGGCAACGTCTATTACATCGCGTACTCTTGTCTGCTTCCTAACCCATTCGTTTCTCTTACGGTCCTTTCGCGTGATGCCCAAGATGCACCTCTCCATGACTCGCTGTGTGACTCTTAGGCTTTGGACATCTCTCGTGTTGAGGGTCCACGTCTCGCAGCCATACGTGAGCACGGGTAGCACACATTGGTTGAACACCCTACGCTTAAGATATAATGGTAGGTCACTCTTGAAGATACTATTCAGACGTCCGAAAGCACTCCATCCCAGCTTTGTTCTTCGAACAATTTCATCGACACACCAACCCGTTTGGACAGCGTGGTGTGTTATGTCCAAATACCCCCATGGAACAAGAACATTGTTCAGTAGATTGATATAAAATGTTCAGAAAATTCAACCCTATAATGCAAGAACATCTTCCAGGTGTGTCTATTAAAGATATTTAGGAAAACATAATAACAAATAAAATTAAAAAAATAGATTAAAAAGATTACTGAGGGAACCACGCACAACCCAACGTGTTGACATTATTCAACTGAAAGATCCCGAAGTCAAACAACAAAGTAAAAAGTGCACTGAACACAGATATAGAACAAATAAAAACTTCAGTCATTACATCCTCTGACATAACAGACAAGTGGGACAGGATAAAAGATGTGTTCTCCTCCATATCTAATAATCAATTAGAATATAAAAGAACAGCTAAGAAGCAAAAATGGATGACAGATGAGATTTTGTCTTTATTGGACGAAAGAAGATAATGGAAAAATAAAAATGAAACTCAATATAGGAGAATTCATAATACCATAAAAAGTAAAATTCGTACAGCTAAAGAAGAATGGATGTTCGACCAATGCAAAGAAACTGAAAATCTCCAACGAAAATACGATTCCTTTAATATGCACAAGAAGATAGAGGAAACATTGGGAATTACGAGAGGAACCTCATCAACTATCTTGAAAGACGAAGATGGACGTATTATATTAGGTATAGAAAAGAAGCTGATTCGTTGGAAGACATAAATTGAAAATCTGTTTGATGATGATAGGGGACCTATTGGCTATACTTTTAATGAACGTGAAACAGCCCCATGCATAAATAGGGCAGAAATAATAAACACAATACGAAATTCTAAAAATAGTAAAGCTGTTGGCCCTGATAATATTTACAACGAAATGATAAAATTATTAGAAGAGGATCAATTAGAAATTCTCGTTGATTTGTTTAATAAAATTACGAAACGGGCATAATTCGCGATGATTGGTTGAAATTGACATTCATCACTCTACCAAAAAAGGCGAATGCAAAGGAGTGCAGCGAGTTTACAACAATAAGTTTGATGAGCCACATGTTAAAAGTTTTATTAAAAATCATCCATAATAGGATTTTTCGAAAATGCGAAGAAGACATGGATGACACACAATTTGGCTTCAGAAGTGGTTTGAGCACTCGCGAAGCACTTTTCAGCTTGAATGTTCTAGTGCAAAGATGCCTAGATGTTAATTTTGATGTTTATATGTGTTTCATCGATTACGAGAAAGCCAGCGCTCGAAATAGAAAATTTTACGAACCGGAGCGCTCGATGATGTTACGAAAATATTAACATAGTTATCTAAATTTATGAGTATTTTATAAAAATAAGTGCTAGGTTTTTTTGTTTTATGGCCGATCTAGCTCAGACGGTCAAATTATTTTCCTACGAGATTTTATTAATCGGAACGGCGCTCCGGTGCGTTCCGGTCCATTTCGAGCCCTGGAGAAAGCATTCGATACTGTTAGGCATCCTAAACTTCTCGAACTCTTAAAGGAGAAAGGCATCGATGCAAGAGACATTCAACTGATAGCTAACTTATATTGGAATCAAACAACGAATATTAAGATCAAAAACGAAATCAGTGGAGAGGTAGAAATTCGTCTCGGTGTAAGACATGGGTTTATATTGTCACCTCTGCTATTTAACATGTACTCAGAAGTTATTTTCAAGGAAGCCTTACAAGGTAAATCGGTGGGTATTATGGTTAATGGCAAACATATTAACAATATACGATATGCCGATGATACTGTGCTGATTGCTGTTTACATCCACTGGTAGAAAAGATTAATGAGGTCAGTAATTCTTATGGTTTAAAAATGAACCTCAAGAAAACAAAACTATTATTAGTATCAAAAATAGCGACACCAGACACCAACACAAATTTTGTCATTAACAGCGAACCAATCGAACGTGTGACCCATTTTAAATATTTAGATACATGGGTCAATGAGAAATGGGACCAGTCTCAGGAAATAAAAACTAGAATTGAGATCGCAAGGAGCGCCTTTCTCAAAATGAGACGCCTCCTTAGCAATCGAGATCTTAACCTAGGTCTGAGACTGCATATGGTACGTTGTTATGTTCTCTCAATTCTTTTATGTGGTATGGAAGTATGGAAGATCTCAATCAAATGGGGAAGGACCGAGAAGTTCTACGTAGTATCAAAATCAGGAAACTACAGTACCTCGGCCACATTATGAGAGGACCAAAATACAGCATTCCCCAACTTGTCATTCAAGGAAAGATTAATGGGAAGCGTAGCAGAGGACGGCGCCGCATTTCGTGGCTTAAGAACCACCGTGATTGGTACGAGTGTAGCTCCACTGAACTGTTCCGGGTAGCAGACGACAAAGATAAGATCGCCTTGATGGTGGCCGACCTCCGCTAGGGGATGGCACAATAAGAAGAAGAATAACAAATAATATTTAATTGGCGTCATAGGAGATGCAGTACAAAACAATATTATTAAGAGAACAAAAGCATCCAAGTATTTTGATGTCTTGCAATTCTATATGGACCTATGTATATAAATGGTTATAGAAGAAATTAGGTTTTTTTTTAACCACAAATATTTATTTCCGATAAAAAGGCAAAAAAATGTTAGACATGTAGTTGTGTTATAATATGTATTTATCAAAAGATCCATTAAATTGTTATACTATAAAAATTATTTTAACTTTTTTAACCATTCATTTGAATTGCTAAGTTACTTTCTCCTCTCCCCATTATTTGCACTCCATACTAAGGGGCCCCACGCAATGCTCCAATTGAGCCTCACACTTGCTAGGACTGGGTTGCGTACGCCGCACATGCAGAATGGAGCGCAGAAGACTCAAAGCCACTATTTGTCTGTCTGTCTCCACTTCATGACGACAGAGACGCTGCGCAGAAGAGCGATACTTCTGCCATACATATGTCTCACAAGTCATATCGTATGAATAGGGCTAGAGGCTATCCATAGACTGAACCGCATATTTATGGTTTTAAAATCATGTAAGTCTATAAAGAATACTCACAATGGAAATAATAGTTGTAGCGCCAAGATAAATTAGCTCAATTGATATTCCAAACTCGCTATCTGAGTAATAGTCTTTGAGGCCTCTGCATGCTCCTGTCTGTTCATCTCTGCCTGAAATATTTTGATAAAATCACAAAAATTAATTTAGGCAATCAGGTCTCTATGAATTTGTATATTCAGCAGTCCAGGAGTGTGAGTTGAGTTGAGTTGAGTTGAGTTGAATGGGTATTCTTTAATATGGTCAAGACCTATACAGGTGCAACTAAAATGGTTGGGTGACATGGGATTTTAATCTCCCAAACATTACATTGCGTTGTTCGATTCTGTCTTAAGGGTGATGCTTCTACCTACCAGAGGCACCTAGCGGAAAAATACGAACCTTGCAATTTGAGACATTTTTTTGATAATTTTCAATTTCAACTGTATTAATTAATAAATATGTATCTGAAAACATTAAAAAGAAGAATATTTTATATTTTAAGTCAAAGATAAACTTACAATTGTGAAAAAATGTTATAAAATGTGAATTTGTCACAGAACTGCATCTTATTATTACATTATATTTTATGGTCACATTTATTATTTAATTTAGTTGATTAAGTTTTCAATTTTTCCTTGAAAAGATTTTTGACTAATTTATAGTTTTAATATTTTTTATATTTATTTAAAAAAACATCAATTTTTATAAAGATACTAGCTGACCCGGCAAACGTTGTTCTGCCATATAAATTATTTCTAGTGAATATTTTGGTTGTTAAATAAAAAATAACGAATGTATCGTAAGTGTGTGGGGATGGGATCTATGACAGAAAGAGGAATAGAGCGCTATAGACGATGACCGCCGATAAAAACAAAAAAACATCAACCATTCATTTTCTCAATTCAAAATGAGTAATGATGTTCATAATGAATGAATTGCCTGTGACAGCATCTCGTTGTTTAATGTTTATGCAATATCCGTCTTGTCCCTTCCAGAAAATTAGCGGATATTGGAGAGCGTCCTATGAACGGCGTGTGTTAGCGATGAACTCCAGATTATTGTTTCTTCTTCGAATCACGATTTCTCGCGTCGATGTGCGGTCGCCAACCATGATTCCAGTAATGTCGTCAACAATAGTCGCATTGAATCGATGTACGTGCTCTCCAGCTGGTGTTTTATCAGGATTGATGACAATAGCGTGATTGTCACTTTGCAATTCGTGCATGTGTGCTTTGAAGAATTTCAATAATTCATTGTGCTCATTCAACAGGGCGTCCAGTTCGCCGACGATGCGCCTGGCATTAGGCGAATTGAGGCTATTGTAGCCGCAACGTGCATCCACATGATTGATGTCCTCACCGCGCCACGCCCATGAAGTAGATTTGTAAAAATGTATGTGGTTCGTTTGGCATTGGCAGCAATGAGCCTACTTTGTGGTATACTTGGCCTTTGATTTTGAACGTAGAATGGAATTGTTGACCATTTGCCGCAGTATTGTGAACTATTTCTGTTGCGCCGGACGAAGTCATTTGGAAGCATGAATTGAATGTGCGAATGGACTTCAGGAACAGGTTTGAATCTGGAACCGTGCTGATGAGCAAGCCGTTCAATGGTTCTGGTGGTATCTCAATTTCTGGTAGTTGCACTTTTCCTAATGCGCAACACATCCCGGCTGACTCATGTTTGAATTTGAGCGCATGACAATGGGGACATTCTTTGTCCATAGCACCAATCAGCACTTTCGGATGAGCGGAATATTCAATATCTGGCTCGTACTCGAATGCGAGACGAAGGAACGAAGCGGATGTAAATTTTCGATGTACTTGTTGGCGTTGTCGGTCATTTGCTCTGCGTGTGTTAACTACGAACCGGCGCGCTTGGCTCCGTTCCAATTGTCGTTGTTGATTTTGTTGCAATTGCGACATGCTTACACGCACGTTTTTGTTATCTTGTTGGATTTGTTCGTCTGTTCTTTCTGCTCTACTATTTCGCATGTTTGTTGCTTTATTCGTTCTACGGCCCAAATGGCCCCCCTTGCGTCTTGCTGGCATTGTGCACTGTAATACACGCACATAAAAATAGATAAATAAAATAAATCGTACAAAATTGCGTTGTGGTATGCCGAATGAAATGTCAAAATGACGCGACGCTTCTCTTAAATTCTTCTCGGATGTAGCGCCTTCTGTCATTCAACAACATAAATAATTTCGTTCTGTTTGAAATACGAACGACGGTTAAATTTGTTCATACAAAAATAATAAAATCGCGATTAAAAAATGTAAGGGTGGAGGTAGGAGGGTGAAAATTTGGAGTTATAGGTATTTTTTTATGCCAAGTAATAAAAAAAATAAAAAAAAATATTGTCAAAAAAATAAAAGAAAATTTTTCTGGATAGAGATACCCTAATTACCTAGCGGTATTAAATGTACTTGTTGACCTATTCTCATACCTAACAAATATACATAAAAAAATCATAAAAATCGGTCGAGCCATTTCGGAGGAGTTCAACCACAAACATCCACGAGATTTGTATATATATAAAGAGATAAATGTGTATAACTTGAAATTCTTTTTATTTATGTGAAATCTTATTTACGTATGGTCCCAATATTTAAGCTTGATAAGGTAAGATAATTATATTAGAGATGCTGATGTTTACAAATACTTATATGGTAGATATGCAGTTGAATTATTGGCACATGTCTTTCTTCTTCGAATGATCGTTCAATATATTTATTTTTTGAAGTCTTCTTGGATGTGTATGTGCCCCACTGGTAATTACACCTATTGTTTTATTGCGATTGTTACGCTCACTTTTTTGTTAAAAAAATATATATTTCTCTATTATTCTATAAGCTACTATTGAGTGGATAAACATCAAACAATTAGGCACAAGCAAGTCCATTAGTGGAATTTTATTATTATTTGTATTTTATTATAATATAAATATTCGAAACTAGGGCTTAGGTTACTAATGATTATACAAACGAACAAAACCTGAAATTTAATATATAACTAATAACTTCAATTTAAAATAATCAATACATAAATATGAGAACGTTAAAATATTTTTGTGATTTTTGTGAAAGTGATTTTTATTAGAATACCATATTTTATGAACATTGTTAATGTTAAAATAGAAATAAAAATATGACTTGAAGTGTTTGATATTTATATCAAATCGATATAAATAAAAAGGATTTCAAGTTACATTCATTTATATTTTCTGAAAAAATCGATGTTTTTAAAAGTAGAAACAAGTTATATCTGTAGATATCTTAAACCCATGTTTTTCAAAAATTCTTCAACTTCTAAAGAATTTATCAAATTTATCAGGATATTAATGACAAAAGTATTCATAAAATATTATTAAAACTAATAAAAATCGAATTTGCAAAAACGCACATTATTTTTTTATCGTTTTCTAAAATTGTGACTCTATTTTACAACGTTTTTATTAGCTCGTATTCTTGTTTGTCTGGTGGTTGTTTATCCAGCACAAATCTTGCAATCGATTTTTAACTAACTTCCCGACTAGCTAGACATTTGAAACTTTTAGAATATATCAGAACACGATAACAATGCATTCTTTTAATACTTTTAGCCATCTTTAAGTAGAATTGAATTCATTTTCAGTTAATTTGGTTTTGTAAGAAAAATTATTTCGGAAGAAATCCGTAAAAAGTAAAACACTATTATTGGTTGCTCAGGGGGTCCTAGCAACTATATTATTAATATATACGTGCGTTACTATGGAAATCAATATGAAATGTCAAAATGACATTTCAGTATTCTATATTTATTCAGTATTTCTATCAAGTACAAAGTTTTTTGATCGTTTAAGATAGTCATGTCAAGTTTATATGATTCAACAGAAAATTTAAAAACGTATGTAAAAAGTTCTTTTTATCTTGTAATTATTTAAACTAGAAATGAGTCTTTTTAATGTTTTAGATGCATTTTGATTGGGTATTTAAAATGAAAGTTATTAGTAAAATGTATTAAATTGCAGTTTTTGCTAAAATTACTACTCTCACTCTTAGGAAGGGTGGAGATATTTTTATTTCCAAGGGTATTATTTTATATATTATGTATTATGTATAATTTGTATTGATTGTACGTCATATATTTTTATTGATTTAATTTACAATTAATTATAACAACTCTAACAAGATTACCAATTTTCAAAAAAAGCGAGAAAAGTTTGTAGGCCAGTGTTTTTATAATAATACGAACTTACTACAACACAAGTCGTCAGATGGCAGTCGAGTAGATAATTGTTTCTGGCACATTGCATTCTCATTTCCTATGGTACCAAGTTTCAGAAGTCCATGATTGAATGAGTAGCTTGGTAGTATGTGTAGAAAAAAACTCGATGTGTACCCTTGGAATATTGTCGTTGACTTTGACATCTTTTCAAAGAAGACAATCGCAGAGAATAGTACACCTGAAATATTATAAGGAGCAACAAATTGAATCCCTTCATATTAATGTTTTATATTATTATTTACAAATTTTATATATTACGAGCTGAAGTACCCGGCTTTGCACAGTGTCGCTTCGTGGATACATTTATCTTAGATATTTAAAAAATAATAAGTGATTATTTTTTAAATATTAAAATATCTGTGTAATACAATATGGCGATATGAAAATAATTCTAATTAGAGTAATAGGTCAAACAAAAGAACACTAAATTAAAATCGAATCCAAAATATGCAAACATTATTAATAGTATTAATGTGTAGTACAAAATTCAAAATTGGGTGGAACAAACAAACAACAAACTTTGTATTTTATATAATACCAATTAAGAAACCTTTGCGGGTTGCGCACAACAACTGACAAAAGTTTCATCGCAATCGGATGAATGATATAGGAATGCATACGAATAGAAGAAGAAGATGGTTTTTCTAATTCAGAAACCTTCGCAGGCGTGCGCACAACAACTGATCAAAATTTCACCGCAATCGAATGAATGGTATAAGAACGCATACGATTAGAATAAAAAGAAGAAGAAAATGGTTGTACCAATTAAGAAACCTTTGCGGGCGTGAGCACAACACCTGATTAAAATTTCATTGCAATCGGATGAATGGTATAGGAACGCATACAAATAGAAGAAGATAGAATAGAAGAAGAAGATGATTGTACTAATTCAGAAACCTTCGAGGGTGTTGGCACAACACTGACGAAAGTTTTCGAGTTTTTATTTCCCGAATATGACTTTAGCCAATCAAACCGCGCTGACGCCGTGCATCTCGCTCCCACATTCACGCTGGCTAACTCTAAAACAATCACACCCACTATCATATTTTTCGACCGTCCGGAGTCCTCTTTCGAATTATTTCGTCCTACTTATATTGTATTTAAAGTTACTATTGTTTTAATAGTGAATTCATCAAATTTGAAGAGATCAATCATAGCTGATACGTTACCAGTTCGCCCTGAACTTATATTAGAGTTATGGAAGTGAGTATTTTAACCTAAATAACTGAATTTTCAGGGCTCGGAATGGAACGGAACGCACCGGAGCGCCGTTCCGGCTCGTGAAATAAAATTATTGCTCCGTCTCGTGGAAAAAATATGTTGACCGTCTGAGCTAGATAGGTCATAGAATAGAAAATCTGACACACTTATTTTTATAAAATACACATACGATTTAATGACTATGTAAATATCTTCAGAAATTTTTTCGAGCGCTCCGGTTCGTAAACTTTTCCATTTCGAGCGCTGATTTCTTTCTGATAAATAGACACAGAATCCCAACGGTTATATGAATTCTACAGTGTAACCCGGCAACTACTGTGACGAAAAAAAAATTATTATTTCAATTTATTATTATTCAAACATTGTTTGTCTTTATTTTACTTTTAATGTAGGTATTTCTACGAAAATAAAGGCGATGCTATTATTTATTTTAGAATGCGCTGATAGTTAATTTAATTTAATATGTATGTTAGTAACTATTTATTTGGTGAATATTATATACCTAGTGTCGTATGCATGAGATTTCCAAAAACCTTATAGGCTATATACTGCACGTTTGTATGCATGAGTACAAACGTAATTCGTTGTTTAGAGACGTCATCATGTGTCATTGTGTCCGTATAATGGCAATCTTATAAAATTTCATTCCCCGATCAATAATTTAAAATTTTGAAATTGTAAATGTGTCTGAAAGTGTGCGAACGGTACCATATAAATTTAATAATTATAAATGAATAATTATTATGAACTTTAAAATAAATAAGTTATCAGTTATTTTATCACATTTATTTCATAATTCTACTGTACGAAAGGATAAAGTATTGACAGTAAACATTTCCATTTGGTGGCAATACTGAATACATACATATTATTATGACTAACTTCACTTCAATTATGAGATGTCAAAACAGAATAAGAATAAATGACAGAAATGCAAATGGATGAAGATAATAATATGTAATGATCTCTATATAATATTATCATTTATACCAATCACCGTATGACACTTATGATGTATCCAGTGTATTTGAGAGTTGTGCCTTGTTTATTACAGTTATCTTACAATATTTAACTAGGTAGGTAGGTAACATAATATTTTGAAGAATACAGAATGCTTTCAATTGCATATTTTAATGCCAGATACAGCAGTAGGTACCTAACTATTTTTGCGGTCGTTTAGCGGAGATATTTTATCGTAATCTTACGAAAATCCATCTTATCTCTCCATGAGAAATATTGCGCTTTAAAAGAAATTTTATTTCATCATTATTTTCATACAATCAATACAACTGGATTCGAAACCCTTTTGCAAATAATGCTGAAAATTCTATAGAAGCGTTTTCCCTATAAATTCGAGAGGAATTGAGAAACGACGGGACGCTAAAACCGAACTTCGCCGATGTTCCATTGGCTATTTTCAGGATTTCG
This sequence comes from Rhyacophila brunnea, assembly GCF_057557595.1. Lineage (NCBI taxonomy): Eukaryota > Metazoa > Arthropoda > Insecta > Trichoptera > Rhyacophilidae > Rhyacophila > Rhyacophila brunnea. Next base: position 5,547,293 of record NW_028232816.1, on the reverse strand, counting down.
GTTAATAAAGAATATCCTCGGATTTCCGACAAGGCTATCGCAGTTCAGCTCCCATTTTATACGATATATCTAGGTGAGGAAAGTTTTTCAACTCAAGTTATAATTAAAAATAATAAGCAGTCTTGCTTGAAGGGTCTTGACCGACGGCTTCGGGTTACTCTTTCAAATATCAAGTCAAAATATATAAAACTTTTACGTTCATTGAAAAAAGCTAAGTTATCATATTTATTAGTTATTGATAATACAAATACATGGCAATCTGTACATTTAGTTCTTCGTCGTGTGTTATGTTGTTTGTATATTTAATTAATTATCAAATAAAAAAACATAAACTAATGTAATTATGGTGCATGCCCTCTACAAGGGGGAGCTGACAGGGCTCTCTGGGGGCCCAGGCTCAGGGGAGGCCGGCGTGGCAGGTCAACCAGATAAGTGAGATAAACACAAATTACAATTTTTCACGAAAAGTAAAAAAAGTCGCCTGCGGCGCTATTTCACTACGCTAGTATTATTATTTTAAAACATATGATTGTAAGATACAATTTATTATTATGTCAATACTCGACAAATAACAAAAATTGTTCTCGACCGACAGCTAACCATAATTCAAGTAGATGTATTAATAAATACAAAAAATCGCTAAACATACAATCAATACCAATATTTTTTCTCGAACACCATTTGAAAAACGCTATTTTAGAGTATCACTCTGTCTTTAATCTTAGCGATAGGTAGGGGGCCCGCCAAAGATCCTGGCCTGGGGTCCCTCTTCAGGATGTGTGGTCCATGTTTTGGTGTATAAATTGTTTTACGTGTGGTGTGCCGTAGAATTCTCGGAAGACCTTTGGTGTGCCGTGGATGAGAAAAGGTTGCGGAGCACTGCGCTATATGATGGAAAATCGGTTAAATAGCTTATAAAGAATTTGGGAATCTCATACATACGGCCCTTAGGATATAGGTACCTATCTACCTAATATTAGCAGCCAATTAATTTATACATGCTATTATTTTTTTGTGTTGTTATTCCTTACAATAGTAAATATATAATATTTATTTGGTGGTTTGTAATAAGTTTAATTGTTAATTATAGAAATATATAGATATATTATATAGAACAAATAATAAAAAAAAGTATTAATATAATTATTAGCAAGAACGAGTAAGTTACATCATAAACTATTAGAGAAATCCGTGACGTCGGTTAGTAATTGAAGTAGTAGGTACCTACTTTTATTTAATAAACAAAAACCGATCGCCAATAGTAGTTTGATTTGGAAGAACGCTGATGAGCAGGTATTAAAAGGCCAATAATTAAAGTTTGTCGTCATTAGTATGTAACCTCGTAGCATAAAGGATAATGCGCGGATTGGGGCGTAAACCCAGGAGATGCAGGTTCAAATTCTTGCCGGGTGTCTACTTTTTTCTAAAAGATTTTTTCTATTGGTTATAATATATTTTCTCAGAAGTGATTTTCAAAATGATGTAAGTACCTATGTTCAATAATTAGAATGGTACATTCTTAAATCTTGTGAATTATTCGTTGAATAAAATAAATAGTTAATAAAACTATTTTATTACTTATTCCGAAAAAAGCCGAAAAAGCAAATGCCGCATGTTATTATTATCTACGAACTTGGGTAATTACGATCATTAAGTAATTAAATAGTAAAAGTAATTATTAACAATTATCGTGTAAATATATATAACATTTGAGGTGCGTACTTTTTGACCACTCAGTAATCCGTGGGCCATGCAGCAATACGCTACGGTCTTAAATGCCGAACGTCCTTGTTTTGTCCCGAACATCCATTATTCTGAGAGAGCGCTAAAAATTTCCCGAATATCCACAACGAGTACTTGTAAATAAAACACATTTTCTGTGCATTTAATGATTTATACCAGTATATTATTCTTGAAATCTATTCTTAGATAATGTTGCAATCATACAGTGTAGAAAGAATGATTGATACATCTACTAATATTTAAATATACGACAATGAAACTGTTTTTCGTGTCCTGTAAAATTGACATTTGGGCTATTCGGGAAACAAATCGTGAACTTAGCGACGCTATGTAATGATAATTCCCCGTCTTTTCTCATCTCAGAAATTAACATGACATGATCATAACATAAAATACTATTGAACATACATAATTTTAAAAAACACTTCTGAGAAAATATATTATAACCAATAGAAAAAATCTTTTTGAAAAAGGTAAGACACCCCTGGCAGTGATGATTTTTTGAGTGAGTTTTTCAATATTATGTATGTTCAATAATTAGAATGGTACATTCTTAAATCTTGTAAATTATTCGTTGAATAAAAGAAATAGTTAATTATAAAATATTATATCATTGACGAGTTGCAGGCGCGCGCACACAAAGGGGGTTCGCTAGAACCGATTCCAGAAACGGCATTATACAATATGGGTTTTCAAATTTGAATGTTGCATCGTCCGTCCATTTATAAATTATTTTTCAATTTGGTAAATGTGTGCTTTATCGGTGAGAGATAAGCTATAAAACTAGAGTGTTGTGTATTTGTCAGAAGTAGGAAATGTGATGAAATCTCATCAATACTTAACGGCCCACATGCTCAGCGTAGGTCAAAATTGAGTTTTTATTGTATTTTCAGACCATGGTTGTAGATAATCTATTTATATAATTTTGAAGCCTTATTATCCTTTATATTTATTTTAAACATTTGATGACTGCATGAAGTATTTTTGTTACATAAAATAGTATTCTTTTAAACTTCTCGCTCTAATGTTTTAGAATATAGTCATATTTCAGTACATGAATGTGCAGTGGTGTTAAGATTTTTTACATTTATTAATTTTTAATCGCATTTATAAAACCATTAGTATAATTTATGACGAGATAATTTTAGTAAAATATTTACTATAAAAAATTATATTGATAATCTCTGTGATCCCAAATTTGACAAGAATTAGGCATTTTATTATTCAAAAAATCGGCAAGATTAACACATTTGAAGATAACTCTAAAGATACTCATTATAAGCTATGTTTTTGACCATTCAAGTGTGATAAACATCTTATGAGTAATGATTGCTTTATAATAATTATTGACCTAAGAATAAGGTAGTGTTTTATTTAAATAAAGCCATTTCTTTTGTCATTCCCCAGTGGTTAAGCTACAACATACAGCCGTAGCCATAAATTGACAAACTATAATTGAAGTAGGGAGTAAAATGATATTGACGCGCGTGTTTGAACATGTACCGTTTAAAAAAAAATAAAAAAAAATTTTGGTTAGGTATCTACATGTTCAAACACGCGCGTTAACATAATTTTACTCCCTACTTTAATTATAGTTTGTCAATTTATGGCTACGGCCGTATGCTGTAGCTTAATTACTGGGGAATGCCAAAAGAAATGGCGTATTTCAAAAAAACACTACCTTATTCTTAGGTCAATACTTATTATAAAGCAATCATTATTCGTAAGATTTTTATCACACTTGAATGATCAAAGACATAGCTTATAATGAATATCTTTAGAATTATCTTCAAATGTGTTAATCTTGCCCATTTTTTGAATAATAAAATGCCTAATTCTTGTCAAATTTGGGATCACAGAGATTATCAATATAATTTTTTATAGTAAATATTTTACTAAAATTATCTCGTCATAAATTATACTAATGGTTTTATAAATGCGATTAAAAATTAATAAATGTAAAAAATCTTAACACCACTGCACATTCATGTACTGAAATATGACTATATTCTAAAACATTAGAGCGAGAAGTTTAAAAGAATACTATTTTATGTAACAAAAATACTTCATGCAGTCATCAAATGTTTAAAATAAATATAAAGGATAATAAGGCTTCAAAATTATATAAATAGATTATCTACAACCATGGTCTGAAAATACAATAAAAACTCAATTTTGACCTACAACGAGCATGTCCCCCCATAAAGTGGCAATATTTAGTAATAAGTGTCTCAGGCGGTTGTTTCTACCAAGTAAACTTTCAAAAAATACACAAAATGGTAATACACCACTATTTGATACGAATACATCACCTTTAGGAGGCTCACGATCATAGTCCAGTGTGTAAAGCACTGGCCTTTCATCCGAGGGCTCTGAGTTTGATTTCCTTTGAGGTCACAGTTTATTTACATAATATATGATTTTCTCAAAGCCTGGGTATTTCATTGTTTTACTTCGACTACTAGGTACATACATAATTGTTTCTCTACATTACTGTCATTGGGTATCATGGCCATGGCCCCCACAAAGGGGGGCTGACAGTGCTCTAACCTGGGGGCTTGGCGTGTCGAGTCGACCAGATACACGCATCACAAATTCTCTTAACAGTAAAAAGAGTCGGCTGCGGCGGTATTTTCCTTCATAAATGTTATTATTTAAAATTATGTAGTTGTACGATACAATTTTTAATTGTGTATTGATACTCGAGAACTCCATAATTCAAATGGATGTTTTAAAATATACAAAATAAACATTAAATATACACTTTAATTTTACCGCTTAGGTACAGTGTACACCATTTGGAAAACGCTACTGCGGAGCATCACACTGCCTTCATCCTTAGCGATAGGTAGGGGGGGCCGCCAAAGATCATAGCCTGGGGGACCGCTTCAGGATGTGGGGGCCATGATCATGGCCTGTTGTAGTTTTATAAAGAATACATATTATATAAGATAATAATAATAATAATAATAATATAATAATAATAATATAATAATAATTAATTATTTACCAAACATGACGATCGATAAAAGGTTGATGTAGCCCATATCCAATGAGTTTGTGTACAGACTCAGCATGTACATGAACGTAAGTCCTGCCATAGAATGAACGGCCATGTGAACGAGCAATACACCTAGTAGGAGAATAAATATGGCATTATGGTTTGTTTTAAATTTTAATATCCTGCCTTACTTCTAAAAGAAATTTAATAAATTATGTTCCCGCAAAGCCTGACTGCATGCATGTACGCATCGAAGATCAATTTCTATATGAGGTGAATATTATCACTTAAACTCATTTTATAAATTATGATGAATTAGGTACACCTAGTAAACGTTGAATTCTTGAAAAAATGGTATTTTGGTATGTTAAAATGGTAAATACTTTTTCTTAAATAAACCCAGACCATGACCTTGCCATAGAAAATTTACTTTTCAAAGAATATACAGTAAACAGGTTAACATTTTTATTACCTCAATCATTATCACCATACATCATTTGAAAAAGGTACCTCGAAAAATACATAATATTAGAAAAAAACACCCAAGTGGTTTATATATATTTTTCTGGTATTCCAATAATGAGTGCTACATTCATAAATCTTATATAATATTATGCATTGAATAAAAAATAGTTTATTTAATAAATACTTTCTGCATGGTTTGCAGTCTTATGATGTAAATAAATCTTACTTTTAACAAAATTCTAGAAATGAATCTGCAGTTTCACATTTTGACAAAAGTCATTCTGAGGAGTAGTTAAATTAATACACATTTAGAATTTTATGGTTGTTCCCATTATGTTAAAGGCGCTTCGATACAATGAGTCTAACATTGTTTGACAACAAAATATTAATTTAACATTTTTAATTGTAACACGTATTGTTATACATAGCTCATAGTTCGCCGATAAGTATAATATGGCTACGTAATGACATATAACATTAATAATTACCCCATGTATCAGATATACTGAATATTCCATCAAAATCAGTAAGCCACATAAAATAAATAGTCGCACAGCTTAGAGAAACGCATATAGCAACATCATAGAGGAAAGTGGTGAACCAATAGAGAATTGGACTGGTTCCAGTCATCTGCTGCAGCGTTCTGAAAAACGACGTCCGTTCATTGATTGGGAAAGGCATGAACATGAATTGCATTAGAAATGCTCCTGAAAAAGAAAAAAAAGGACGATATTATAGGTACTAAAAAATAATTTAAACAGATTTTGGGTAATAACTTTCGTTAGTTTATGATAGGTACCTACTTAAAATGAGAACAGAGAGCTGGACCTCTTAACTCAGTGTAGGTATACAATAATACTTTTAAAATTTTTGAACCGCACCAAATGTTCCAACGCTTTAGCGTATTCATGAAAATGTACCTAGGTACTTTAAAATATAATTTTTGACCATTATTCGGGTGTAATAGTATAAGTATTATTAAGTACTTAAACTGGCAGTTCCAGAGTTTGGTTAGATATTTTGAAGAACGGGAACCAAACCCTGGAATAATTATTAGCGTTCCAAATTTTCTCTGAGAGAACTGTTAGTTAGGCCCAGTAGAATGTACAAGTGATTCTCCTATTTATTTATATTACTTGAGTCACCTATTTCCAAAATTTACCTTGTCCATTTTGTTTTGTTTTGAGATATTCACAAAAAACGAGTATGGAATCTCTACATAGAAAAAATAACCATTTTTTTCTTGGGCCATTGGGCGAGTGCTTTAGTATTTTAACTACAGAGCTTTTCCAATAAAACACTTGAAAGTTGTGCAGAACATGATATACTTTCTCGTATTGAGCAAAAGTTTCAAAATACTCACTCTGTAATAATGATGAATAATGAAAATTGTCACCAGACGGACAAGATGCATTTTGAAATTGAATGATATTTTTTCAACCGTTATACTGACTGCAAAAGACTAGTTTTAGAAATGTTTATAGAACATGTGTGTACCATTTTGAATATGGAATAAAATTGCATATTCAGTTCATTTTTGGTCAAAACTGGACAAGATGATTTTTGTAAATGGGCGACTCACTTATATTATTCCAGGACCAAGATATCAGTAGCAAAGGGTGGAAGTAGGCTGTTAAAATCTGACTTAAATAGTGCATCCTAATCTTTGTCAGTCATACGTATTTACTTTCATTTAACTAAGACTACAATTAATTGCAGGTAATATTGGTTAGTTTTGAAATTCAATTAAGCCCTGTGTCACGAACACGTTTAGTGTGCTTCTGAGAGGACACTCCCATAAGGAGTGGTACCATCCAATCGCTCGATCTGATCAAAATAGTCAATGTACCACCGGTTATAAAGTAATAGGCTTACGACCCCCGACAAAGACGAGCCATATATGATGTATGAGGAAGTCCTACAGTTGCCCCAGCAGGTCCCACTGCTCCTCAGGGTGAACTGTAGATGAGATAAGTCGGTCATAAGGACCATGAAGAGTGATGGTAAGAATGTAAATAACGACGGAGTAATAATAAAGTAGTAATTAAAATCCAATTAATAAGATGCAGTACGAAGATTATGTGTCCTAATTAAGATGGTAGCAATAGGTATATAATATTAGTAATAGATATTTTGCCATGTCAAATAAATATTTGATAGGTATATAAATATTAAAATAGCATAATACTGTATTGGACTTCGAGTAAATGTAATAATGTAATTAAGATAAATGGATCTAGTATTGTATAATTGCGATGATTAGGTACTGTCAGCGTGTGTAATTGTAAATCGACATTAGTATATAAATCTGTACCCATAATTAGAGTATAATGTTAACATAATTCGATCCGCGAAATTAAGCTAGATAATAATTAATCAATATTTTAATTAATTTAATTAGACGAGAATCGTTCTGGACCTGGGCTCCGTACATAGCATCTACATAGCATCTAAACCACTCACGAGGTACTGTATACCTCTGACTTCTAATTTTCATCACTCCCATATTAATACCATACGCGTAATCCACGCATCCCGCGCGCGATTGCCCCGCGGTTTTTATCGCGATTCATGTGTAACGTATGAGCGGCTTTGGCGCTGCGTTCGCCAGTCGGTAACCGGACAGTTGTCTCCCTTGCACAACTGGATCAATTCCCTATCCCGACCGCGACCGCAGCCGACCGGCTCATGTGTGGAGCTCCGTCCTTGTTGCGCAATTCATGACAGCCGCGAGATCTCCATACAAACACATTATTAATGATAGCTAGAGCTGCGCGTGTCCGATCAACATAAAATTTAAAATGGCGTACGCGTCTACGGGCCGCAAAGACTTCAGTTATTCCATAGTACGCGTAACCATAAAGGTTCGCGAGATATAGAGCTTAGGACAAGATGAATTTTAGCGCCTTAAATATAAGTTAATTAGATATAACATTCATATGTATACATAGAGAATAAGACCTAGTATTTTAATAATTTTAATTTTTATCATAAATGTACACGTAGCACGTGGGCGCCCTACTCATAGGTCCGAACTTGTGGCTCCCGCCACTCAGCCAGGGAGAGGCTTACATCGCAGGGTGCAAACTCATATGCTAGCCTGAACGGTGACGAGCAGATTGAGGTATCACACTCTTCGATGCGTTGAGTTTTCGCTTGGTTAATTAAAAACTAAAAGTACAATACAAGCTAAAAAACGCATTCATTGTAGGGAGAGCTAAGTGAAATATCGCTCTCAGCGGGATGCCGCGAAGGAGGATTTATGCCGGCGGCCCGCGCCTATCAAATACCGTTGATTTCAGCTCTCTCGCGACTTGCGGTTTCGCGGGGCAATCAATTAAGTCCAAATCTCATAGTGAAAATGATATGTGGATTTTTGACCCGTAGAACGCTCGCCCGAGGGGATGAAATCTCCCGATTCGAATAAAAACCCAGGATTTTTGAATTCTGTATCCAGTTTTTCACTGCCTCCAGGACCGGGTCCACGCTGGACGTCGGTCTAATATCTCATATATTTGTGCAAGTTCGCACAGGAGTTTGGGTCCACCCAACTCCCCCTTTCCTCCTGCGGGCTGAATACCTACAGTTGGACTCTAGCGTTTCGACGCGAGAAATCATTTATAAATACCTAACCGGGACTTATAAAAATTTCGCGAATAATTTTCGACATAAATACCTATCTGGTACTTTAACATTTTCGGTGCGAGAAATAATTTATAAATACCTAACCTGGACTTATAAAAATTTCGTGAATAATTTTCTGTCATAAATACCTATCCGGTACTTTAATATTTTTGGAACAAATTGTGAAATTTTCTTCTCGAATTAATATTTTTTTTTCGAGTGTTAATGTACTTTATCATTTGACGGATGACCGTATACTGCACTTCGAACAATTATGTGAATAATAGTAACTTTTGAACAATAATAATTATGATATGACGAACCATTGTGAACTTTTGTGAACTTTTGTGAACGTGAACAATATATGGACCTTCTGATTCCGACTATGAGTTTTATTCTGGTACCAACTACTACAAGACCTTGGCCTGTGACTCCTAGCATTGACAACCTTCACTTCCATACCCTTGGAACTAGCCGCGGCAGTGGAGGCCCCGTCACCTGCCTAATCCAACACATAATAGATATGGATAGAGGTAGGTTCCGAGACACCAAGTATTTATAAGAATACCTCTGCCATAATAAAGGTGAATGATGTAAAATCTGAAAAATTCCAAGTGCAAAAGAGGGTTCCCCAGGGCCGTATTTTTTCCGCAGATTTCTTCAATATCTATAGCGAGCATATTATGGGGAAAGAATTTTAGAATTGAGGAAGCGGTGTCACTGTCGGAGCTAAAAAGCTCTTCAATTTGAGATAAGCGGACGATACATTACTCATTGCAAAATTACACGAGGAAACAGCTGTCTTGCTTTATTGAGTCCAAAAAGAAAGTAAACTGATTTGTCCGGTAGATATGAAATGTGATGTGAAAACTAATAAGACGAGATGATATTTAAAAAAAAAAACAATGAAATTTATGTGTAAATGACTTTTTTACCTATGGTTAAGCCGAAGGACCACACAATAATGCCGATTAATGTTTTTTCATTATTTTTCAAGATATTATTTGAGTCATTGTCTGAGATGGGATGATTGTTAACGAAGATGGCCGGGCTGCTGTTTAGAGTGGGGATCATTTCTGCCGCCAGTATATTGGTGAGAGTGTTCACCGCAGTCGGCAGGGTGTGGTGCAGCGACGTTGAGTAGAAGCCATTGTATGTTTTGTTACTTAGAGACAGTGCAATCGGCATTCTCTTCCAGTAACTATCGATGTTTTCTTTGCCTTCTTCCACTATGGCTGAAATATTGAAATAATATTATTTCATACAATGACATTAATACACATTATCACACAACATTGACATTAGAAACACTGTTCTAACGCCATTACAATAAAGGTGATATTGCTATAAATTCCCGATGCGTGATATCGCATAATGGAAATTGCGAAATTTTGTCACATGACGTCTACCTATACATGTGCGAATGTCGCTATATGAATTTACTTGCTAGCTACTGTACTGAGTGCGTTGTCCATTAATAATGTCATTGATTTCATACCACAAAATTTATTGACGTTTTTAGAAGTTTTTAAGCAGTTGCGAAGGTTACCTCTTGAAGGTAGGTAGACTGTGATAGAGAACTGAAAACAAGTCCTAGGACAGCCGTATTTACAGTAGGTACTTGAATTTGAATTTTGTTCATCAATATTTTTTTTAACAAAAAATATTATATCTTACCTTTTTATAAGAAAAGACGACAAGCTCTAAAATAGATATTTTAAAAAAGTAATGCCCAACCCGCCTCTATCGCAATTCGAACTCGTTCTAGAAAATTGTGTTATTACGAGAGACGGACGCTTAGACCTCGGAACTACAGAACGAATCCAAAACATCTAAATAAATGTATACATATTATACAAAACTAAAAGCCTCAGGGTTTTGTTTTACACAAAAAGTTTCAAGTCACATGATAAAAATGACACTGGTATGACATTGTGTATGTGCTTTTACAATACATTATGTAATTGTTTGTATGTGTTTGTGCATGAAATATACCAAATTACTTGAAGCCTTTGTATGATTGTATTGGTTTCTGCTACATATTAGTTCCAATACTATTGGCCTAGTAGAAAAAGATACAATATGTCTGTCTAGCCGTAGTCAATTATTTATAATACATGTTTGACAAATAATTTTGTTTCTGTAGAATAGAAAATAATCAACATACATAATTTTGAAAACACTTCTGAAATAATTACAATGTTACATGTTTTTAAATTTTCTGTTGAATCATATAAACTTGACTTGACTAGGTTAAACGATCAAAAAAAGTTGTACTTGATAGAAATACTGAATAATGAAATGTCATTTCATATTGATTTCCATAGTAACACACGAATATATTTATAATTTAGTTGCTAGGACCCTGAAACTGAAACTACGGGAGTAAAATGATGTTAACGCGCGTGTTTGAACATGTACCTAACCACACGCGCGTTAACATCATTTTACTGCCTACTTCAACTATAGTTTGTCAATTTATGGCTACGGCCGTATGTTGTAGCTTAACCACTGGGGAATGCCAAAAGAAATGGCGTATTTCAAAAAAACACTACCTTATTCATAGGTCAATAATTATTATAGAGCAAATATTATTCGTAGGATGTTTATCACACTTGAATGGTCAAAGACATAGCTTATAATTAGTATCTTTAGAATTATCTTCAAATGTGTTAATCTTGCCCATTTTTTGAATAATAAAATGCCTAATTCTTGTCAAATTTGGGATCACAGAGATTATCAATATAATTTTTTATCGTAAATATTTTACTACAATAATGTCGATATAAATTATACTGATGGTATTATAAATGCATTTAAAAATTAAAAAATGTAAAAATCTTAACACCACTGCACATTTATGTACTGAAATATGACTATATTCTAAAACATTAGAGCGAGAGGTTTAAAAGAATACTATTTTATGTAATAAAAATACTTTATGCAGTTATCAAATGTTTAAAATGAATATAAAGGGTAATAAGGCTTCAAAATTGTATAAATAGATTATCTACAACATTTAAGGTATGTCCAGGATCATGCTTTGAAAATAGAACAAAAGCTCCATTTTGACTTACGCTGAGCATGTTCCCCCTTAAGAATGTAATATTTTAAGTATTGAACATACTTCTTAGAATATTACATTCTTAAATCTTGTGAATTATTCGTTGAATAAAAAAAAATAGTTTATTAAAATAATCAAGTTATTATTTAAATACGTTAATATGCAATTAAAAAGGCAGCCTTTAAATAATTGAAAAGTATGGAGTCTTCACCACTGTTTAATTAACATTCGTTTTGATTAACTAGCTTACATACTTTATTATTACATAACAACATTTTTCCTTAAACATGTTCTACATTGAGATGCTTAAGTGGTACCCCGCAATCAAAATTTAACAAAATAGACAAATATTATAGAAAACAACATATTCTAGTTTATGTGAATTATCGGATTGTGCTGGAAGTATGTAATAAAATTATTGGTATCTATATAATTTATATAGTACGAATATAATTATGTATAATACACACACAATGTTCAGACTTATTTAACAGAGGATCTAACACTAAAATTATGTGGCTTTATACGATAGACTTTCTTTCCAAATTAATTATTTATATCTTATTTCTACATAACTGACCTGAGTAGACTTCTTGGTCATTTTTAAATGTGGCATGAAAGATATTGTCGAAACCGCTTAGATTGGTACCATCAGTCGAATACACTATGATAGGGTTCTGCTCCTGGTATGCCAATAGACTGATGCTCAGTTTTATTGTCCCATCAAGTTGCTTTTCAGAATTTCCACGTAGTACGAATACCCAAGAAAAATATATTGAAGTCACTATCTAGAATGAAATTTTGTTAAAAAATATCATTAGTGTTGTTACACCATCTGTAAAGTAACCAACTGAAAAATCTCTACACAGTTGTAGAGGTGTACACTGGAGCATATGAACGTTACACACTCTTCAAAGTTACACTGAGAATTTGCCAGGAGCACATATCACAAAACTCATATTCTGACTGAATATTTTTTTTTTAAACAATTACATATTATTGATTACAAAATTTATAAATATAATAATGAAAACTTATTGAAACCAGCAAAGTTTCCATGTATACATTATAATATAGTTAACCCTAACAAGATAGAGAGTAAGAATAACGTAAATATAAAGAAATTACATAAGAAAATTACATGAGAAAAATGAGGAAGAATAATGAATATTAAATTATATACAAAAAAGTAACATACAAAAAAATAAATATATAAATATAAAAGTAGATATATCTATTTATACAAAATTTTGGAGATGGCGCGTTTAAATGAAACAGGTTGATTATTAAAAGGAGTGGGGAAATACATATTATAATTTAAACAAGAGCGACGAATAAAAGAGTTTTGTGCATAATTAGAATCGCTACGACTGACATGGTACAAAGTTTGGTTTCGCGTAAATCTTGATGGACAATGAAAACCCACCCCTTCGTAGGTTTCGCGAGTAGATTTAGCGAGTCAACAAAACCATTGATAATTTTAAAAAGAAAATATTTATCAGATATAGAACGTCGACTTTCCAAAGATGGTACCATAAAAATTGCAGTGGTCGAAATAGAATTAGGTAAATCATAACATTAAGCTTTAAAATTGACGTGCTTACGAAATCGCTTTTGTGCCGCTTCGAGACGATTTATGTATGTAACGTACTGTGGATTCCATACGACAGAAGCAAACTCAACTATGGCAAACTCAACTATGGATCAAACATATTATTATAATGTATATTATATCCTATATATTATATTACATATTGTTATATTATAATGACTATTATGGTCAAGCTTGAATGAGAAGAGACGAAGAGAGTAGATAAAGCAAAATTAAAAATTAAAAATTCTCTCATCGAAATCGAATCGCAATGGTCGATTATTATAACCGACGGTCGAATTGACTAAGATAGCTATTCTCTTCTAAAGCCCTTAACCACTACGACGGATAGTGATAATGCTGATTCACCAGCCGCTGCGACGCCTCATAGAGACTAGCTGTCGTAGTGGGCGAGGGTTCTAAGTCAACATAATGAAAGGAAATTCTCAGAGGATTCAATCGGAACTCTGCAATTTGTCACGTAAGCAAATAAAGATACGATTCTTTTGGCATGCGCACACGGAGTTCATTAATTTCAATTTCTTTCAAGTTACAGAGATGAGGAGTGTGTGCCACTATCATATCCTGGGCCTGACACCGTGACTCTTCGAGTATTCTATCGTCTCAGGTAGACGAATCACAAAAGAAAGTGTGCTTCTCATATTATCATATAAAATATGGTTTCGATTCCAGTACCTGGATACTTTGATTGCTGTTTTGAATAAATCCATGTCTTTGCTTTTTCGTACAAGGTGGTTGTTAGTAATTTTGAATAATCACAAATACCCAGGCTTTGAGAAAAACACATAAATATTGTGTCCTCGCTGGGAATCGAACCCAGTACTCACGAGCTGAAGGCCAGCGCCTTACCCACTGCACCACGAGTTGCGTCGCATAGCCCGAAACAGATGTCAACATAAAGTACTCTATACTATAATTATTGTAGTTGAAGATTCGGATATCCTGTTGCCACTCTCGGGCTGTTGTGATAGAGCGAGAGAGTATTATATATCAACAACTGAATGTATCAAAACCTCATTTCTTCTCATTCACGACAGTTGCGTAGCATAGCCCGAAACAGATGTCAACATAAATTACTCAATTAAAGTAGAATTAACAAAAATAGCTTTGTTTCACCACCATTATAATGGAGTTCTACCATGCAAACACCCGTTGAATTAATAAATACGTAAATGGTAGTTGTGCCTCAAGTTTCAATTTATACAGTCATGAAAATAATTACCATGATAATTTTAAAGATCAATGAAACCTTAGTGTGGATTAAATGTTTCATAGTTAGACCTAGCCCTCTGTGAATTTCCAAAGTGTTTCCTTTTAAATTTTCAGAATGAGTCTCCTCTTTGTATGGTGTTACGTCACCTACAAAAAATAATACATGAGTCAGTAAAACCATAACGGTAATGCACATAATTATGAATAGTAAAGCAGAAACAGAACAGAAAATGTAGGTGGCAGACAAAACTATTAGTAGCAAGAAATACTATGGGGTAATTCTTAAAAAATAATACTTAGGAATAATAAAACACAGTACTCTATCGACACTAGTCTTGAGGCACAACTACCATTTACGTATTTATTAATTCAACGGGTGTTTGCATGGTAGAACTCCATTATAATGGTGGTGAAACAAAGCTATTTTTGTTAATTCTACTTTAATTGAGTAATTTATGTTGACATCTGTTTCGGGCTATGCTACGCAACTGTCGTGAATGAGAAGAAATGAGGTTTTGATACATTCAGTTGTTGATATATAATACTCTCTCGCTCTATCACAACAGCCCGAGAGTGGCAACAGGATATCCGAATCTTCAACTACAATAATTATAGTATAGAGTACTTTATGTTGACATCGGTTTCGGGCTATGCGACGCAACTCGTGGTGCAGTGGGTAAGGCGCTGGCCTTCAGCTCGTGAGTACTGGGTTCGATTCCCAGCGAGGACACAATATTTATGTGTTTTTCTCAAAGCCTGGGTATTTGTGATTATTCAAAATTACTAACAACCACCTTGTACGAAAAAGCAAAGACATGGATTTATTCATAATTCAAAAAAAAAAAAAAACGGTCGTGAATGAGAAGAGATGAGGTTTTGATGCATTCAGATATTGACATATAATACTCTCTCGCTCTATCACAACAGCCCGAGAGTGGCAACAGGATATCTGAATCTTTAACTTCAATTATAGTCGAACGTTCCGAAGATGGATTTATAGGCAGAAACACGTTGACATGACCCAATTAAAGTAGAATTAATATAAATAATTTTGTTTCAAAACCATTACCATTTGCGTCACTTCATTATAGATAGATATTTGTTGGTTCACGTCGGAACGTATGTAATAATAAGATGTGACCCTGCAACGAATTCACATTTTATTACATTTTTTTACAATTGTAAGTTTATCTTTAAATTTAAAAAAAAAAAATCTATTTAATGTTTTCCGACACATTTATAAATTAATACAGTTGAAATTGTAAATTATAAAAAAAAAATCTCAAATTGTAAGCTTAGTATTTTTCCGCTAGGTTCTCTGCTGGCGTGCCTCTCCCCCTTAAGTTGTTTGATGGGTACCTACTAGTATCTGAGTACTGAGTGTAGGTTGTGGTAATTTTCATACCATTCAAATTCGGAACACAATGCCAGTCGATGCCGATACAATTATTAGCAAAGCTAATGTATGAATAATTATGATTATTTTAGTTTAATTGGTATCTTAATTTTAACTAAATTTAATCTGACATCGTCAAGATTCCTAGCTTAAATAGTTTTATACTCCGACACTTAAGTCTCTTTATGAGCCTTTTCACACATGCAATTTACGGGCGACTTTGGTCGCTGGCTATCTAGTTACCGAGGTGATCGCCGGCGACGGCCTTAAGCCTCAATGACATTGAGCTACTTTACAAGCTGCTTGTTAACGAATTTACAATCTGCTTGTAAGCTCGCCCAGTATCATCATCGAACAAGCTAACAAGCAGATTGTAAACAATCTACCGAAAAAAGTTGAATGCCGGTCAACTTTACACGCTACACGCTGGCGTGTGGGCCCACTGCGTAAAACGACCTACTCAATACGTCCTGTCAAAATAGAAGGTATCCAAAATGACGGTTTCAACTCGCTAGCTTGTTTACTTCTGAGCGAGTGGAAAGTTTTGTGTGTCATCATCACAATCGCACTAGCTGACTCGCCCGTTTTTAAATTCACCAACAAGCAGCTTGTAAAGTAGCTCAATGTCATTAAGGTTTAAATCCGTTAATTTAATACACTCCATACGTTCCCTTAAAAATTACAGACTCTGAGAAGGACTGGTAGGAAAAATTGCTAATATCTATAATATAAATATAATATATCAACGAGAAATCGAACAGATGATGTAAACCGCACAAAAAAACTTTCAAAAGGTGAAAAATGACATTTTGGCCAGTGATTCTGTATAAATATGAAATGTGGACACTCGAAGAAAGCAAGAAAGCATAAAATATAAAACAACATTTGGAAGCATTTGAAATGTGATATATGGACAAACAGTAATTATATTTGACTGCGTGATTGGTCGCAAATAGAGAACATAGGCAGCGGCGGCTCAACAACTTTCTAGGTGGTGGGGTTTAGCCATTAATTATTAAATATACACATCTACCTACTTTCTCATATTATAATTATGTACCAAGCTACTTATAATAACATGATTATCTGAGTCATTCCTTATTCTCATCTAAAAAGCGTGTTTAAAAATATTAACTTAATTAATAGTAATATTTATTATAGACTTAGCATTACCGGTTTTAAACAACGACACACATCGAGCTTTTTTACTCGCCTTGGGGTTATTTGAATCGCTTCCCACTATGCATAATATAATAACGCTAATGCATTCACATCCTTTATAGAACGAGATTTGTACCGCGGCGACGGGATGGACCGCGTCACCCCCGGTCAGCGAAAAATAGACGCCAGAGCTTAATTTGTATATAAGTATCACCGTGAAATAGAGCGTATTTAATTTAATTTGTAATTATTTTAATACCGCATAATCATCATTATGTTATTACATAATTTACAATCATTGCTTTATTAATTATATTTTATATAATAATGATAATAAATATCTCTATAAATAGCGACGAGTTTAGATGCACAAATTAAATAGTTAATTTAATCGTGTAATTAAGTATGTAGGTATGTATATTGTGACAATGATAAAAATATCGGACCATGTACCATCCCCACATAGGGATGTGGGGATGGTCCCTACGAACCCTTAAGGTGGAGCCGCCCCTGATCATAGGCATGGTAAATAGAGAAGTGCCGAGAGTTCATTGAGTAGGTATGTCAAACTGACAAACAGTTGTTCGCAATGACCAAATATCGCAAGAAGTGAACGAGATACCTTCCAATAACTTCCATTAATGAGAAAAAAACTAGAAAAAATGAATTACAAGTTAGTTATTTTTTGAACGTTGACTATTATATCAACATCATAGGCAGAAAACAGATCCGATTCATCCGGGGGGCTTCGGGCTCGATGCCCGGGAGGTGACAATACATTTACATAATTTAATATGTGAATTTCTCCAGCCTGGGAGTTTTGCCAATATAATTAGGCTTCACAACCTGGTAAGGTATTTAATAAAGAAACAAAAAAAAAAAAACAAAAAAACATAACAATATAATGAGTGACAAAAGCCGTGATGAATAATATTTTAAACCATCTCCATAATAGGTATTACTACACGTTGCAATTACCTGGATTAACCGTTATAAACGGTTTCTCCTCGCAGCTCTTATTCGTGACTCTGTAATAATATGTAGTTTTTATCAATTAGCTACTACCTACAGGTAATTAATAGTGTTTTTTTATATTTAACGAATTATTGTTTTTTTGCTATGTGATAGAATATTGTTATTTAAGATAAAACCAAGACCAAGAAAGAAATGGTTTGACATTTCTTTCTTTAGAAAAAACACAATTTTAAAAAAACCTCAGTGCTCAATGCTCACCAGGTAAATGAATGATGTGAGTTTGAGTCACAATTGGTCAAAAAAAAAAGAAAATTATTCCAAAGTTAATTAAAGATTATTCAATTTTACACAAAAATGTATGTTACATATTCTTGGTAAGTTGAACGGTTTTCAGACAATTTGAGAAATTAATGTTGACATTTTTTCGACTTGTATTGTTAAAATAATGCAAACAATCTTGTTTGATTCTTTGTATCATTATTGATCTGTTTTAATACACTTCTAGATGAAGACCTCCCCAAGCAAGACCACTGAATCATCGAATTCGTCCAGTGACTACTCTGTATACGTGGTATGTTTCAATCCATCTTCATTAAAAGGTTTTGGTTACTTCATTTTTTAAAAGCTCCAGTCCCGGGTTCAAACCCGGGCTACGCTCAGGGCAGTCGAGCAGGCTATCTAAATTTTATATTTTAGTACTTATTTATAATACGTGAACACAACTCACCTTACAAATACATCGTCAAGCGTTGTTGATGATAAGATTACTGTCTCGATATCCCAACACTTTTTGTTGTCTTCTATCAAACAAAATATACCTTGAAGGGCGTGTTTGTTCTCTTCTGCTATATGTAGCTCCAGATCATCAATTCCAAACGTTTCGATGTTGTCTATAATCGAGCCAAATGATTTATCAACAAGAGTTTGTTTCATTACTCTCATATTTCTTGATAGGGTGTCAGTATCTCCATTTTTTAAATAAATATATAGCTTATATCCGGTACCTAAAAGAGAGAATTATGATTATTACCTATTATTCATACAAGCCATTTTTATTTTTTTGTGGTACACATAAATAAATATATGTATTTTCATTTCTACCAGTTACATTCGTAGGCAAAGTGCCGCCCTTTAAACGGTAGATTTAGAAGGCCACCTCCTTTAATTTTAGCAATACGCACTCCTGGTTGCTGCACCACGAATGAAGATGGTGAATTAGGAACCATTAATGGGACACCATTTTCATAATTATAAAAAAGAGTTTCAATATTAACAAGAACCAGACTCTCTTAATTATTAATTATAACATTAACATCAAGAATTATGATTGAAGCAGGAGCTGACCCAATTTCATTTTGAGGTCCATCGTTGTTTCATCGAATAGCTTTTTTCCTTGCTTCAAAATGACCACTTTATCTGCGAGTACTTCCACTTCTTCCATTAAATGTGTCGAAATCAAAATTGTGCAACGCTCCTTCAAATCCTGCAACAAAAAAGAGTATTTTGTAAACGAAATTCAGATGAAAAAGAAAAACTTTTCGAGTAAGACTTGTCACCATCAGCCAACACAAATATAGGCCCTCCAACGAATCAATTCGCCCCGCACCACTCCCGGCCTTAATCAGGCGTAACAGGAGGTCACCATTAGCCGTCATGTAAAAAGGAATCAAGACCTCCATCATCATCTAAAGATCGCCAAATTTGATCCAAGCTTTTGAGACTCCCTATGTCCTTGGCCGCCTATCGTTGCTTGATTTTCAAGTCATCAGGCCAAAAATCCTCACTCAACTCTGATATACACATATTATTAGATGAAGCATATGGATACCATGAGGCACGTCTAAGAATCCCTGACGCTTGCAAGTCTTCCCAGATAATGTCAGCATGTGGCTCCATTGTCTGAGATTAGTAATTAATGGTTGCCCAGATATAGATACCATAACGGATATTTGTTTTTACAAGCAATGGATGTCAGCCACTTGCTCAATCTATTAGGTATCCATGCTCAGGAGTCAGGGTCCACACACATTGAAAGAACAACACGAGAATTTGCTAAGCCCGGGACCCAAGAGATTATAAGCTGATCCGCTACCGCTTGGGCGTAGTGGGCTATTTATTAGTGGGGTATACTAATTAAAAATACATTATTATACCTAGGTACATAATATGTTAAATACATACAGAAAAATCTATTGTTTCAAAATTCAAATCTAAAAGTGTCATTTAGCAACAAAAATTGTAAAATGCGAGTTTGTGATGTATTTTCCTATATGTATCGTATCTATTAGTTTATTGAAAAGTTTTGTAGAACAGACGAATCGCAATCGAAAATTATTGTCAATAAAGAAAAATTAAAAATTCTTTCGTTCATAATATTTGGTAAGAATCTAAAATTTCTTTTATTGTGTAAACTGACAATTTATGGTGGAAATACGTTGTATTAAAAATGTAAATAAAACATAACACGAAGAAACAGAACGGTGACAAAACAGAACACGAAAAAACAAAACAGAACAGCGATAAATAGAACTATGACCTTTCAGGAAAAATATAACATTTAATATTGCAATTGTCGTATCTCTATATGATGTATAGATTTTTAATAATATCGGTTTTCAATACGCCGTAAAAAAAATCGATTTATATAATTTTCTGCATTCCTAATTGCTGGAAAACCTCAATTAAATGGGACTCAACTCGGTGTTGCCGGCGAGCTAGGTATATCTCGTCTTAATCAATCTGATATGTTCAAAATGTTTGGGTGACTGGGTACAACGAAATAATGAGTTTAATAATTCTGTGGAGTTGTGCAAGATTACCAAAATCAAGCATATAAATTGAAGTTTTTACACCAAATGGCCAACATGCAGTGATTATATATATTAAAAATTTATATGTATTTCGTTTATAAACTTAAGTTTCATAAGAATTTAATTAATAAATAGATACAACAAAAATGTTTTATTTTTTCCCCTGGCTGTTCTGTTTTGTCACTGTTCTGTTTTTTCATGTTCTGTTTCTTCATGTTCTGTTTATTCGTGTTCTGTTATATCATGTTCTATTTTGTTTGATTACTCCCATATACAGACACTTGAAAATTTGAATTTTGCAATAAGCAGCTGGCCCGTAGGTAGCAATGACTATGCTTATTCACCTACGAGTCGGCGCAACCTGTCTCCACTAAAGTATACATGAAATGGGTTAATGATAGTGATATTGTAACATATAGTTATACTAACAAGAAGAAGTTTCCACAATTCTTTGCGGGAGTCGAAATCTAAGCCAGCCGTGGGCTCATCCAAGATTAGTACAGACGGCGAGCCAACCAGCGCCATTGCCAACTGCACCTTCCTCCGCATGCCACCTGACAGTTCTCCCGGCATTGCATTCTTCTTCTCCACCAAACTCAGGCTAGACAAAATGTGATCGCTTTCTTCGACGGCTTTCTCATGACTCATTCCCTTAAACTGTAGAGAAAATTATGAAACTAGGTATACTTTATACAATACATGATGAAAATTTTACTTTAAACATGAAAAAATCTTACGTTTTCGTTGGATATATTTTGGTGTCAGTATTCAAAATTTAAGTGGTAAACCATAAGCTATTTCTCACAATTGGTCATCATTCTGTTATTGTAGGTAGTGATAACTCCCCTTTCCTGGATCCCGGGTCAATGGGATACAATATTACACATTATCAGTTGACTATTTTTAACTATACGTCACTTATTAAGTACGATTGTCTTAAAATTTGCAACAAACTTAACCTGAGTAAATATTTGGCGTGAATCCGCCATTTCCTATAAAATAGCAAGGCACAGAAATAAATAAAACATTACACACCTTTGCATTAAGTACCACGTGATCTTGAACTGTCAGATTTGAGAATGTTAGATTATTCTGTGGGCAAAATCCCATTGACTGACGTATGTCATCCATGTGAAGTTTCGTGTTCTTGCCATCGATTTCAATATCACCCTTTGTTGGAGTCATCATACCTGTTTATGATAAAGAAGAATGTTATGTGGGTATCATGGAAAGCCTACCAGAGGCATCTAGCGGAATAATATGAAGCTTGAGTGATTTGAGACAATTTATTGATAATTTACATTTTTAAGTGTTTTACCTAATCAATACGTAGCTATTTCAAATATTCAAAAGGAACATACGTTTTTGAGTCAAAGATAAATTTACAATTTTTTTTTTATATAACATGTATATTTAAAGGATACCATCTTATTACTACATCGTATTTTATGGTCATGTTTATTATTATAATTTGGTTCTCTAATGATTTGAAAAGATTTTTGGATAAATAAAAGTTTTATTGTTTTTATATGCATTTATTTTTATAAAAAAAATAAAAATGCTTCTAATTTGAAGTCCTTTTTATTTATATCGAGTGTTAGAGCTCCCACAGACGGGGTACCGGTGTCGAGCCACCAAAGAATCTAGCCACTCTACACTGCAGTGGCTATGTCAGCCACTGAATTCATATCGCACCATCGCAACAAAACCGCCACAAGTGCAAAATTATGTGATTTGAGTTATTTATTGCGTTTAACCGCTTCACCGTGGAACATTTAATTACTTTTTAATTACCACATTTAAAAAACATGCTAATTATATATAATGGCCACCAAAATGAGGATACAACAGCTGTGCTGTCAGCGCTGTAAGGATTAATAGTCTATGATTCATAGTTGGGGAAATGTCTTCAAAATGGCATAGTGGGGAAAAATAAACTTTTGCTCTACTGGCGAAATGGTGCAGTCTAACATGATGCAACCAGCTCAGGAACAATGCATGAACCTTCTTTTAAATATTCAGCCATATTGAGTTCACTCAAAACAGCCGTACAAGAAGATCATACAGTGGAAAGATTTGTGAACCAAACGAATATTTCTGCAGCTTGTCGACAAAAGGTAATAATATTACATGTATTTTATATTATTAAATGTATATATATATATATATATATATAAAGCAGCTTAAGTAGCCGTTATTAGTGTTCATTTACGATGTAAATTTATTATAATTACTGAAGTGTAAACTGCATTTTTCAACGAATTTGCCAAATTCATTTGTTTGAGATAAAATGGCATACATTATGGTAGGCTTAAACGGCATATTATGTGATTTATGATTTTATTGTTTCTGAAAGATTATGTTCCGAAATTACCTACGAAAAAGACATGGGATACAATGAAAATGAATCAGGCAGTTTTAGCTGTGAAAATGGAATGGAAGCAAACAACTTTAAGAAGGCATTTTTTAAATAGAAATAAAACAATAAAAACGGAGATAAACATTTTGGAAGATTTATGACTACTTTTCCAGTGAAAATTGAACGTCAAAATATGAAATTTTTATTTGATAATATATTTTTTTTCTATTTTTGACAATTATTTATGTCGTATGCCATTTTGTACACCCGGTGGGGTGAAATGATTTTTAACTACACGTTTTTACTTCTTTTTTTAAGTAGTTTTACTTCTTATTCATGCTGCATTTTAATAATAAATTATACGTTTTGATATTCTTTTTTTCATTAAACTAAACACTATGCCATTTTGTATACCCTTCCCCTACATGTACCGAAAATTTCATATCTCTAAGTCATCAAATAAGTCAAAAATTCGTTCAATTTCTAAATATATTTTAAAAACACATTACAAAAATGTGAAAGGTAAAAACAAATTTGGGTTATGGCGGTTTAGTTGCAATGGTGCGAATTTCATAACGATCATTTAATTAAAAAAACACATTAAGTTGGTCGACGAATACAATATTATCATTATTATTATGCGGTGTAACTCAAACAAATTACGAGCGGCAATAAAAATGTTCATTGCTCAATGCAGCAATAATAAACCATTTATTTTATACAATGCGTATAGAAAACGTTGAAAACGCTATTAGTACTGATGAATAATAATATGTGCACACTAATGACAACGACACACTGAATCGTTGAAATTTCAATAGCTCACCGACGGTATAAAATTGAGCGATGAGTTTAAATTATGTATTTTAATAAACATTCATACACGTAACATTATGCCCAAAAATATATCATTGGTGGCTTTGAAAAAAGCCGTTGTCATTTTGCCATTCAAAACACTTCAAGATATTTCAGTAGGTAATTAATATAAAGGCTTACTATATGATCATTTGTACTCTAAGTCAATTCATCTGTTTTTCTGCAGAATTTTTTTTAAAACATCATCATAAAATGTTTGCCCACGTTTTAATTTAATTAATAATTCTTTTTTAATAGCTGTAATTGAAAGATTCGATAATCTAGTTTGATTTTGAGTATTTCGAAAATATGTATGGACACGTTTTAGAGTAGAAAAACTCCTTTCTGCCGTCGCTGTCGTGGTCGGTAGCGTTAAAAATAATTTGACTAGTTTATAAGTCTGTGAGAAAGCTTCCACCAGACATTTTTTGTTTTTAAAATATTCGAACAACTCTCTTAAATTTGAATCTTGAAATTCTGGTAAAGAATAAATGACTTTAAGTTCGTTTTTCAATTGACTTGAATCAAAAATACCAGAATAACTGTTTTTCAGGGAATCAAATAGTTTATCTGGAAAATTTCGTTTAAACGATTAAAATAGCGTCGGTTCAAGTAATTCTAAAAAATTTAATTTTTCAAATGAAACAAATCTATCGTTCATTTGCATTAAAATGTTATTGCAAACCTAATTAAAAATGATTTTAAAATATTGCTCATCATTTAATTCATTTCTGCAAAGTTTTTTTGGTGGTTCACAGAGGTTTTTATATTTATTAAGTATATAAATTACTAAAACTATTTTGGAAGTCGATCTCTAACCATTTTTTAAATTCGTTAATTTTTTTAATGGAATAGGCAATGTTTACAGTTCTACTTTGAATAATTTTAAATAAAATATCCGTTCGGGCATAGATTTCGGAGAATATTCTTAAGTAAAAGTTAAATTCAAATTCTTTAAATTTACTATCATAAGCATCTGCAAAGGTTAAAGAATCTTCATCCCATTTAGAAGAATTATTCTGTATTGTCTCGAATGTCGTTATGAAATCAGATCTATTGTCATGTATTACATTAAGTATACGAGAGTGGTAGTGCCACCTGGTCGATGCAACACTTGGAAGACGGCGATCCATTATTTCATTGAGCAATGCACTTCTCTTTGTAGATGTATTAAAAAAACTCACTAATTTATTAATGTGTCCAAAATTTTTTTTACATTCCGTAACATTTTCAACGGATCTAGATAAAACTAAATTTAAAATATGAGCATTGCACGGTACAAATATGGCCATAGAACATTTTTCTCTAACTTTTGATTGAACTCCGTTTAATTCTGAAGACATTACTGCAGCCCCATCATAACTTTGCGCTACCAATTTTTCACTACAATTAAACTTTTCTAATATGGAGAATACATGTGAACTCAAAATAAATGGCAGTTATCTCTGAACTGACGTCTACATAACCTAAAAATCGTTCTTCTACAGAATTATTTGAAACGTATCGCAAAATGGTTGTTAACTGTTCACGGCGGCTAATATCTGGTGTTTCATATATCATTATAGAAACAAAACTAGCTTCTGCAATTTCAGCCTTAATTTCTGAAATAATTACGGATGATATTGACGAAATTAAATCATTCTGAATCTCACCTGATAATCCAGAAAAGGCGCACGAAGATTTTAATGAATTAAAATTTCCTTCAATTACAGAATCGTAAGATGATAAAAATTGAAGAGATTCTATGAAATTTCTACGATTATTTGATGATTCACTTTCATCGTGTGCTCGAAAAGATAATACTTGTTTACCCAAAAAAATTGTTGTATCTATCAATCTACGCATTATATTAAGGTTTCTATCTACTTTATCATTGTGTACTCTAGCAATTGCCTTCTGTTGTTTATCAACGGCAAATTCGATTCTAGTTTTACCAAAAAATTCCAGATTTACGATTGAATGTAAATGTTTTTCTGTAGTCACATGTTTTACCACTAAATTAGTCAAATTATTTAAATCACTTATGCCAGAATAATTTCACGCAGACTTTTCTGTGGCAAAAAGCAAACATAGCCAACAATAGAGTTTATTTAATTGACAACTGCCAGTCAAAAACGAATATTTGTCATATACATTGTTGTGGAAATGTCTAACATAAGTTTTTTTTGCTGTATGCAAATTTAAATCAACGGTTGATCTTCCAGCTTTGATAATTTCTGATTTTTGGATAAACGTCAAACTTGAAAACGATATTTTTAAAATTTGATCCGTACTACAACAATGACCAATTTCAATTGGAAAACTAGACATTTTTACAAATAATTTGTATTTAAAGCACTGACGAATGACTTAGGTTACAAAATTAGATAATCTATCCACATTCAGAACACAATAAATCACTGAATTGTCTCACAAAATAAAACTATACCACCATGTTTTGAACAACAATCTGACTGAATTAAAAGTAAAACGATATAAATTATGTTTTTCTATGACTGAACTAATCTAAATAATTATTACGAGATACAATGATTTGTTATTTTTAAAAAAAATTAATAATAATAATATCCGATTGAACCCAATAGACATTATTTTTTTAAATCATCTTATTTATTAATTATTTGCTTAAAGCGGCAGACATGGACAATAAACTTTGTAAAAAGAGTTGGAACGGGTCCTCGAGCGCTTCCGAAACGCGACAAAATTTGTGGACTTGCTTGAAGAGATGAGTCATCATAAGTATAGAAAACAATTTTCGATTATGATGTCAATAATCGTCATTCAAAGAACAAAACAGATGTCGCTACTCGTTGTTTGATTCTAAACTTGACTAATTTAAACAGTCAGGCCAATTTACATTCAAATTCACACCATAGATGACTCTTAATATTTTAAAATATTCCATATTTTTATTTATTTAAATTTGAAATAAATACTTGAAGATATAGTTTTCTTAGAAGGTAGGCTTTAAATAATCGCTTAGTATGGAGTCTTCGCCACTGCTATACCATATACCGTATACCACTTACCGTGATTAAATTAGTTATAAGACCTTAAGTGGATAAAATGCAGGCCAACGTTCATTTCTAAAAGAACACACGCCCGTTCTATTCAATCATGTATTTAGGTATTACAGGAGCGAAGGGTGAAGGTAGGCTGTTAAGATCCGCCATAAATAGTGCACATTAAACTTTTTTAGTCATACATATTTGTTTTTATTTAACGATTCACAGATATTAGTGGTTAGTTTTTTAAAATCAATTAAACCCTGCCTAAACCAAACCATAATAATTTTGGTATATTTTGGGTGATACGACAAAATTGTGCACACCTTTTCATTCATACTTATTTATTTTCGTTGGATTAAGAATAAATATCATTATACATATTGTTGGTTGTTTTTTTAAATTCATTAAGCCCTGTCTAAACCAAACTATAAAAGATAAAAAAATATTATTCTATCTATAAAATATTCAAAGTAATGTATAGTTTAATTGCATAATTTTAGATATTTTATAGATATACGAGTATTTTTTGACTATTATCTATTATGACTTGGTTTCGTGTGGTTTAATTGAATTTAAAAAACGAACCAACAGCATCTGTAAATTGTGGTGTTATTTCAATGAAAATAATAATAATACCTGATAAAGTTTAGTGTGCACTATATATAGCGGATCTTAACAGCCTACCTCCACCCTTCGCTACTGAGGTATTATTATTTGATTTAAATACATACCTATAAAGTGGAAAGACACATGATTCATGACATGCAACGGCAGATACCTAGCTACATATTTCATTCAAAAAACACTTTAAAGGTTTATATTTTTTCTACTTTTTCCACATTTTATTTCATAATTTTTATATATTGCGCTTTAATCCTACCGTAAATTTTCAATTGGATAACAGTTAAAAATATAGGTACATATTATTGAATAAAAAAACAATTATAGAGAACATGGGTTTCGATTGTTTACTTGAATTAATACTAACTTGTTGGTGATATATGTACTTATTTACATTATGAAATTGCCTAATTTTATCATAGAAAAATTTGCTGTGTTTAAAATTCACCTACCGTATGTTTAAAAAAAAGGTTGCCTATCAATGACAAATTTTGTATAGTACGTTGTAGTTATCAACGCTTGATAAATACAAAACTTCATTATTCCCATCCTAACCAAATAATAAAAAATATATTCCTATCTATAAAATATCCAAAGTTATGTACCTATAATTTTATCGCATTATTTTTTACTATTAGCTATGGTTTTTGCAGGTTTCATCGAATTTAAAAAAAACTAAGTAACACCATCTGCAAATTGTAGTTTTTTTAATGAAAACAGAATAATATTACATACGATTTAATAACAATAAACAATAATTCAAAATTTACAATAACCGAGTGTTAAAAAAAATTTTTTTTTCATTATCTTGATGAGTATTTTTTTTTCATTTATGCATTTTATTTTGATGAAATTCATATTTAGCTAAAAAACATGCCTATTAATATTAATTATGCGTCAATGATAAATTAAAATTTACAAAATAAATAATAGGACTCCTTCCAGTAGCGCTGAGGAGTTCAGTGAATGGACAATAGGTAATTTGAACCTTACTGCGGCAATAAAAATAATTACACAACCAGTATCGCAAATATATTGAGAGAAAAATCTTGTAAGTATGTATTTCTTTACATACCTACTAAAGTAGGTATTTTGAAGATGCTCGGCCAAACTGATCTATTTGATTATAAACTATTGTCATTAATGAATTTCATCAAATCGATCGTAAGAAATTTTCTCTTCAAATACCAGTGGCGTTAATCGCATATTTTTAGATAGACGAGTATTTTTTGACTTTAATTTATTATGGCTTGGTTTTCGCAGGGTTTCATTGAATTTTAAAAACTAACCAACACCATATGTAAATTGTAGTATTTTTATTGAAAACAGAATAATAATATTACATACGATTTAATAATAAACAAAATTACAAAATGTACTAATGTTAAATTTTTTTTTCATAATATTGATAAGTACAAAATAATGTTGTCATTTGTGCGTTTTATTTTGATGAAATTCATATTTAGCTAAAAAAAACATGCCAATTAATATTAATTATGTGTCAATGATAAATTCAAATTTACAAATAAATAATAACACAGGCCTCGCATCAAAGCTACTTTTGTATAAATTATTATTAAGTAAACACGAGTGTTTTCCGTCTGAACGTTCCCATTAAGTTATGTGTAAATGCGGAATCTCAGACACGCTGGTGGCTTTAAAAAGTGCGATACCGGTGTCTTCCGTCTGAACGCTCCCATTTAGTTATGAATAAATGCGGAATCAAGCCACGCCGGTGGCTCGACACCGGTATCCCGTCTGAAAGCGGGGCTATTTTCTGTATTATCACATGAATATAATATAATTCAGCAAAAATATATTATAATGTTTCCCGTTATTTCATACTTTTGATTTGACTATTCAGTATCATTTAAAATTCAAGGGTTCTCAATACGTGGGTCGCTTTCAACAATAAGAAATCATTTGAGATAATAATAAATAGCATACGCATATACATACAGTGACGTCCCTAGATAAAATGCCGCCCCTAGCCAGCGACAAAACGCCGCCTCATTTTTTATACAGTATTTTTTATCATCCTTTCATGAGTCCTATATCTAAGAAATGTGTTGTATGGATACATTATCTACTAACAAAATATTAGACTAATTATTCGCAAATCTGCACGTGTCGTTTCTGGTCACCAAGGACGTCGAAGGGCAATGGAAGTAAATTAGATATCGTGAACCAGATAAAACCAGTAAGCTGATTTTTTTAATGGGAAGATATTTTCGTCATTAGTAAGTTTAGGTAGCAATTTCAATACATTCCAAATGACTCTCCTCGATTTGCCGCCCTTCGAGTAACTGCTGCCCTCAAGCGATGCTCAATCTGCCTACCCCCACGGGACGTCACTGTATACATATACATACAAACATCAATTTAAATACTTTGAAAGTTTTCGGAACGAAGAAGTAAAAAAGGAATTGTTCAATTTGAATGGAAAATGTTATTGCATTGAAGATTTTTTGGCCGGAAGAGGTAAAAAATAAATGGGCATAAACTTTAATTCTGGAGAAAAAAAAATGTATGTTGCCGAGAAACCGCTCGGACGAAAAAACTGGAAGAAAAGAAGCTATCGACTTCGATTTTTAGCTTGTGTTGTGAAACCAATCTATTACCCTTATGGTTCGCGGCTCAAAAAGGTTATATGAATCCGTTACTGTGTTTATTTACCTGTTATAATTGACATTAAGGTGGTTTTCCCTGCACCATTGTGACCTAACAGTGCTGTGATACTCCCTTTGTCGAGATTGAATGATACACATGATAGGGCTTCCACACATTTCTGAGTATTATACACCTGAAAACGCAAACAGAATAAAAGTAGATATTAATGTATCTGATATTATAAATGGTGAGCTGCTCTGGGTTTACACTAGAGATTCCAATCCTGGACAGAAATATATCGTCTCAGAATTTTGAGATTAGTATTTTTAATCCTGTCCCCGGTCCCGCTATCCTGGTATTGGTGAAAACATACGAACATTTTTCCACAAATTCAGTGCTTACATGAGTAAAACTTTTCTGCATGAATAGATCACATTTTCAAGCTCAGTGACATGTTTTTATTATGATTAAGGTATTATGGTTAAAAATTATCATTTTTGTTAGATCTCGCAATCCTAAAATCCCACGATTTCAAGATTTAGGGATCGACCAAACGGGTGTTGTTTCATGATTTCGGGATACCAAAATCCAGTTCGTGGTGAAACACTACAACGGACCAAGAGGCCACTACAAACACTTATTATTCTTTAATAATATAATATACAAAAATTAATAATTTATTATTATTTTAGTTTATACAAAAAAAATCCAGTGTCCCACGATGTCTGTTTTTGAAGATTTAATTTTTCATAAGTTTATAATAAATTATATTCAATTCATATTATATACTTACTTTTGATACATGTCTTAAAGATACAGCGAATTCTGGTATAGCCAACAATGATTCATAATGTATTTTATTCGAAATAGTCTCTTTAGGAGTTTTAGAGGATTTTCGAAACGAGAGTGTATCCTAAATTGACAAAAAATAATACTATAAAAATACACAATTAATATTATAAATAATGCAAGTGGATAAAAAGTGGTATATAGTTAGTAGGAGTGGGAGTAAAATCTTCATTATCATAAAGTGGTCCATGATTGTTGCTTGTTACTTCAATAGTAAATATTATGTATACCGATTACGTAAAAAATGAAAAAACCTTTTTTACTATTCTCCATAAGTAACTATTTAATTTAACGGCGTGACTATTAAAAATCTATCGATAAGAGAAATTAATCTTGTAAAAAATATATTTATTATTTTCTATTTTTAGTTGACAAAACAAATGCTGATTGCTGTCACAAGATGTCGTAATTGGTCAGTAAAATGCATTGCGTGCATAAGCTAAGGTTTTGGGAAACCTTTTGGGGTGTGAAAGCCGTATTTTTATAGGTAATATTATGCTAATATGGTATTAATAAATAGCTGTTGTAGTCGATGCATCCTCATCTCTCTCAAGATTTTTTTTAGAAAATACGAGACTCATTTCTTGAGAAATCTTCAATGGCAATCTCGAGAAGATCATCAACGAAATGTATCGACTTTGAAGATTTTCTTTGAAGGAGATTCTCAAAATATTGATCACGTAGCACTACGATAATTTATTATCGAGAATTCTCTAATCTCGAAAATCGAAAAAGTTGAGAAATCAGTGCTAGTAATAATGCAAAATATAAAACGACTGTTTCGTCTCTCGTAAAAAATGTTGGCAAGTTAATAATCATGTTTTATTTCTTTCTATACGTTTGTATAACTTCTAATAAACTATCGTGAAATGCTATTTTTTTATTAATATCAAAGATATTGGACAATAGGTATACTAAACTTCAGGGCTCGAAATGGACCGGGGCGTACCGGAACGCCGTTCCTGTTCGTGAAATCGGTAAAATTATCACTCCATCTCGTAGAAAAAATAACTGAACGACATATAGGCGGTGTTAGATAAAAAATCTAACACACAGATTTTTATGAAATACACATAAAATTTGATAACTATCTATGGAAATATCTTCAGAAAACTGTCGAGCGCTCCGGTTCGTAAACTTTTCCATTTCGAGCGCTGCTAAACTTACAAAAATTTTAGAACAGATTACAGACTTATACATTTTTGTTGACTTACGAACATTTTACGAAATTTTACAGAAATTGCGTTTAGTGCGATTATCGCATGCCTTCATCACATGTACGAGTAAAATCACTGCCATTTGCATGTGCGCATTCAATTATATTGCAATGGTCGCATAATTTCTAAGTAAATTCACAGCTATATTTTTTGACAACTGGGCTTAAATATTATATGTTAATATGTAGACTATGTAGATTGTAGATGAAGAAGGTTTTTTGTTCAAAATGGAATTTTAGGATTATGTAAATGAACTATTAGTAAAAACACAGCGATTGGTACAATCTGTAAAATTATTGTCATGCTAAGAAAAAAAACAATATGGTTGAGCAGTAAAGCTACAATTCTTGAGTCTCGCTCTTACCCGGCAGTAGAGCAACATGGATTTCGGCACTCCATATATTCCGGGATTGATTTCATCCATGTACCACGTGAAAAACAGAAATACCAAACTGTTTACAAAGAGCATGAACCATATAAATCCAAAAGAAACAATGGTGTCCTCATTCGGTGCTGAAAAAATGTTGTTCCATTGCACACCTTCATCTGTAATGATAGCGGACACAATGGTTATTAAGTAGGTAGGTACAGAATGTACGCAAGGCCACTAGGTAGGTACGAGGCGCAAAGGGTAGGTATATTATATCCCCATTCAAAAAATGGTTATCCGGAGAGGGGTTTGCTTAGCAGTGTGGGTAGTAGAATAGTAGAAATATATTTTTAAATCTTAATTGAACCTCCACTCTTCAAATCTTCTTAGGATCGGATCTGGTAAAAAAATATGTTTTACGTAAATATGCTACAATTTACTGGACTAATTCAGATGATTTTCATTTAGGAAAAATTGTTAATTTTTTTTTCAAAATTGAAATTCTTAGGTTCTGCAGTATCTACCTACGCAATGCAAAATTATTTGCAAGATAATAAAAAAATTGGCCGATTTATCTGGCGAACAACATTGTTTTGTGCTGCATCTCCCATGATTTTGATGACAGTGAGTTATTTTTGAATGTGCTTTCTTGATTATCCTTTTTCAACATCGAAGATCTTAGTTAATGGGTTGAATATTTCCAAGAATTATACAATTCTTCTGCATGCGGTTAAAGTTTTGTCCCCCCCCCCGGGTTTACTTAGTAGTGTAAATGTAAATATAGTTGACTGAACAATATATATTTTTTTCAATTTTTTTATGTAAATATGTATGTACTTAGCTCAGAAAACTCTTAGTACGGTTTCCGTTGTTTTCATAATATAGATCTGAAAGTGCTGTTAAGAGGTAAACTCATATTGTGAATAATAGAAAAATAATACAACTGAAATTATGATTTTTTTTAAAAATAATACGTACTTTTTATTTCATAAATGCCGATTATTTTAAACATCCAATAGATCAATACATTAGGGTTGATTATTGAGAAAACTGAAAACCAAAAGTAGCTTGATAACGCAAAATTTAAAAATGTCGATGAAATTTGAAATAGTATCCAAAATAGAGACATCACGAGACAGGCTGTCAGTGCTGTGGACAAATAAAATATATCATCATATTAAAAATACTTACAGTTCAATATCAATAGATATAGGGATAGAACAAACATGTAAGAAAATGTATCAAAAGATTTATTTAATTATTTACAAAAAAAGCAAAAAAAACAGGATTCTACGTCATAATAATTCTATATAACATACATTTTGTGAAGAGATGGCTTACAACGAAGGTCATCAGTACAATATAATTTGTGTAAAACATCAGCGAAATGATTAGAATCCAGATGTTAGTTTTCGGGATCAGAGGATCAGCACCATAGTTGATAATGAGCACTAAAAGTACAGCCACGACACACTGTATGCATATGCAGTTTATGTAATGCGATAGCCATAATATCCTTCTCGAAGCTCCTTGAATTCGAATAAATTCCTGTAAAGGGAAAAATAACAACATATTTAAGTAGAAGTAGTGAAAAAAGCAGGAAACAATGAGTAGCATGTCAAATAAGTATGTACCTATGTATTTAAAAAAACACCAGAGAGAATAAAATATACCTAACAGGAACGTTCTTAAAAAAAATAATCATGAACAATAAAATCGTAAAAAACCAAGAAAATATAGTTTCTGAACTTCATACCTATCTATCAGCATATTCGCATAAATGAAATTTAAACTTTACTTGATTAACAAATCTAGGCTATAATTTTTATTTAAAATAAAAATGGAAAATTGTGCTTCTATAATCGATCAATTGTATGAAAAAATATTGTAGATATATTATTTTATTTAATTAATGCATTTGTGGTTTTAAAGTTATCTAATATTTTCAATCACAAAATTGATACAGTTCCCATCAACTTCTGACTTAAGTACCTAGTTTTATCATTTTGTAGAGAAGGAAATGTAGAAATTCAATTGTAATCTCAAAAACCAGTGAAAATCAAGTTATCTAGTTGTAGTACCTATTGAGGTGACGATATATATTTAACCCTTCCTGCACTTACCTACACAAAAAAAACACTTACATTGAAACGAAAGCGTTCTGCGCGTGAATTAATGCGAATAGGTATGCTGGTAGGTGTGAACTTCATATGTACAGTATAATTTTATTATTATACAATAAAATTATTACTGCAATCAGTAAATGATGCAATATGTTAGCCATTAAACAATAAAAGTATTACCCAGTTGTCAACAACATTAAAAAATATTATTTATACGAAGTGAACTTACACGCATTCCTGAAGTTTTCTCTATGATGATCCTGGACGCGTCGACGAGAAATAGGAATAAAAAGCAGTTAATGACGAAAGCTGGTAATAAGGTCTCATACTTCATGCCCAAAAGAACATCTATCGTGTATGAAGGATATGGGAAACGCTGCACCGCGAATTGCTGGGAAAAAACAATTTATTCCATGAATTAGAAATAACAAGCAACATTTTAAAATGTTCAGTTACTTATAAGTTTATTCATACTCCTACCCCGTTCACATGTGCATGCATTTAACTGCTGACAGTATGTTTAATTGCGGCCATTACAAGAAAATCCACGCGTAAACACGTATTATTGTACAAGTTGCAAGATTGCATGCATGGATCAAAAAAATTCAGCGGCTTCTGAATTTTCATGCGATAGTTATGACGTATGCGTATACGCACTAGAACGATAGTGGCGAACCTGCCGGAAAAAATATTAACTACACAGCGCAGCGCATTTTGATCGTTACCATTTTTCACAACCTATCACATACAATGATAAGATTGCGCGTCATCTACGCTTGAAGAATGAGACAGTTTAATTTACACTATTGATACCAGTAAATCCATGCATGTGTATAAGAACTATTATTCCAAAATTATATAAACATGCACATACCTAGCAATTATATCAACTCACTCACACACCTATTCGATCCTTACTAAAACTAACCGATCGTATAAATAAAACCCCCACTCTAGAAGTGATAAAAAAGATTCTCTAAAAACTTATAAGGTATAAGTAAACATAACAAAGTATAGCTAAAAATATAAAGTTTATTTGTTACATTTTGTCAAAATCTAACAAATAATAATTAGGTAAGTAAGTAGGTGGGCAGGGTACATAAAAAACACTTATAACATAACAAAGAAATATTACCAAAAAATTACAGAAGTTATAATTATTTATCATAAATCAATTAGATGTAGTTAGGTACTTTTTACAAGTAAGTACTAACACCCTATTTTTATGACGGCACCCCTCTGGACTTGTTATGCCGGTTACTCATTAGCAAGCCGTAACTGTAACCGCTGCAGATACAGTAACCAGTATGGACGCCAAATAATTAGTTCGCGAGCCTAATAAATATTTATTTTGCATCTAGAATTGGTTACAGTATATGCTATCGGTAGCTATCGAGGGTAGTTGTTCATATGTTTGTATCGAAATATTGTATTGTTACAATAAGTTAGCCGCCTAAACAGTCAACACTGTATAATATCTCGCTCTAAAATTTAGCACAGCCAAGAGAGGTGCTGTTAAAACATAGCACTTACTGTCACAATTACAACTAGCATATTGTAATTGTTACAATAAGTGCTAATACTTCAATACAAAAATATGAAAAACTACCCTCGATAGCAGCTGCCGATAGCAGTCTTGTGTTTTGAATAGATGCGCTGGAACGGTTACAGTTACGGCTCGCTGATGAGTACCCGGCTTTAAATTTCTATTTTCTGCCGTCATACATACGAGTGAAGGAATGAATAATGTATAAGTTTGTATATTATAAAAATCTACCTTGGTGATTGCCGTCTTGGACCTTTCCTCGATGTATGCGGAATCAATTGCCAACTGCAGGGTTGCGAATGTTGAATAAATGTCACCTGTAAATAAATTCAATATTACTGTCATGCGCCATTTACGTGCTCTTTTTACGGCGTATGTAAGAGGGTAAGTAAACCCTATAAATTGCCATTTGCCCACAGAATAAACGTTTTATTGAAATTTAAGTTGCGTTTCAGTTAAAAGCCATAATTTAGAGCAGGGGTTCACCAACTTTTTCGTCAAAGGAACAATTTTGAAATCAAAAATATTTGGCGGGCCGCCGTATTTTCTGTTTTTAAAAAACATAAGGCAAAAAATAAAAAAAAATTTCATTGTGTAAAGGGGGGACATGCTCAGCGTACGTCAAAATGGAGCTTTTATGCTATTTTCAAAGCATGATGCTGGACATTCCAAACATTGTAGATAATATATTTACATAATTTTGAAGCCTTATTATTCTTTATATTTATTTTAAACATTTGATGACTGCATGAAGTATTTTTATTACATAAAATAGTATTCTTTTAAACCTCTCGCTCTAATGTTTTAGAATATCCTGATTTAGAGTGAAGTGAATATTATCACATTGACACCCCGGAAGTCCGGGTAGGGAAGGGAGTCGGGGCCGCACAGCCCGATCAGATCTCCGCGCTCGACTCTCCGGTCGACCGGGCGTCGATGACGCCCTTGGTAGCGTGCCGTCGGTCGGCACGTGGGAGTCACACGACCAGCTTCCACCCTTCGACTAGCTCAGTGATTTAAATTGTTTAGGGCGGTCAATTAAAGCTGGGTTTTGTGTTTGGGTAGAGCACGTTCGGTGTAAGGTAAGGCCTTGACAGTTGATTATCGTGGATCTTCACAATTAAACACACGTTGTTCGTAGCACAAAGTTTTATTTTTAACTTATAGTTCACAAAAAAAGGTACGTACACAACACACAGATACACAATATTCAGTTTTACACGGTTTATAATTTTTCAACAGCCCTAAATTTATTACTGATGGGCGCCGTAGGCTGTGTCAATTAAAATTTAAGAATCAAAGGGACACGAAGTCCGTCGCGTATCGGAGACTCGGGCTTACTCCTGCCAGATTGGTTATGTCCTCGTTTCCACCTTATCGCTGTACCTCTCGATCTACCCCAGGACGCTCATCCCTCTTTGTCGTTCTCGCCTGCGGCAGAACGCTTGGGCCTTTACCTGGGTTTTTCCTAAAGGGTCGTCCAAGTCACCTTTTTGCCAGGTAATCGAAAGTTACAGCGATCTTGGAGGGATTGAGCCCGAAAGAAACAACACTAGGTATCTTAATACAAATACAATTTAAAACTAAAGTTATTTCCTTCGAGTCTCGATCACACCAATCTCGCATGACCAACCTTTATCTCGCTATCTAGCAATTTGTATATTTATAGTTGATTAATACAAATCATCGTATTCATACAGCGGCGATAGAAGGACTTTTGCTTGGCGGACTATAAGAACCATGAATGTGGCATCCATAACTTCGCTCGTACTTTGCCCTTAAGGGGTCCTCCATACACGTATAAACGTGGCGGTATCAACATAATATTGGACAGGTCTAGAAAATGTAAAGTACGAGTAGTACGACCATCCACCGGAAAAACAAACTACCGAAGGAGAAATTGGCGGCGTTCCCCCGACGCCGTGCTTTTAGTAGAGTCTGTCTTCTATAAGCTGGTTTCCCCCCGCTCCACCATCCATCTCGTTCCCACCCATTGAAAACTTGGACAGTTGAACGCGATGGCACAATGATTTCCGTGTGACGTGTACGCCAGTTTATGGAATACAGACTCTAGGTACTTAATTTAATACTGATGGCCAAAAGTACCAATTTGGTAATGTTTAATAAACACTTCCAACTACAGTCAGGTGATGTTTATACATAATCTGAATAACAACACAAACATAGAACCCTCTAAACCAGCTGCCCCGCACCATACCCGGTCTTATTCATGAGTATTATGAGGCCTTATGTTTGGAGTGAAGCATCTAGAGTTGTTTATTCCAGGGAATGTCTCAGGAGAAGTTACCAAAGTCTTTCACACAGCAAGTATGCTTTGACTGAGTTTACATGACATTAAGTTAAGAATGCCCATGGGAGATGGAGCATGGAAAATGAAGAAGAAAACTAATAAAACGCTAATATAAAACTGCCAAACTGATTTTTTTAAATCAATAAAATTACAAATGATTGACTTACTTGAGCAGGCCTTCCCTTTAGATACCTACACATTTCAGGACATTCACAGAGGATGTGGTTTGCATCCTGTACTTCTCCGCCACATAAATGTATTGGTCGGCTAACAAATCCAAACTCATAGAGTTTGAAAAGTCGTTCAGTTAAAAATTGACTGGTATAGTAGTCAGGAGTCAATGTGGTTATCTCCAACAGTCATTGTACATTATGGAAAAACATATAGGTGTGCCTGCCCTTGGTGGCGGAACCTGTACTCAGAAGCTATTTTCAATGAAGTCTTACAAGGTGAATCGGTGGGTATTTTGGTTAATGGGAAACCTATTAACAATATACGATATGCCAATGACACTGTGCTGATAGCTCAAAGAGTTGCATCAACTGGTACCTAGAAAGGGTTAATGAGGTCAGTAATTCTTATGGTTTAAAATGAACCCCAAGAAAACAAAACTATTACTAGTATCAAAAATATCGACACCAGACATCAATACAAGTTTTGTGATAAACAGCGAACTAATTGAACGTGTGAACGATTATAAATATTTAGGTACATGTAGAGTTAGGTATTTCCCGAAAAAATTTCAATCTCGAGATTCGGGATTTCCCGAAATGATGAAATTTTGAATTCTCGAGATTCGGGATAACCAGAAAAAAAATCTCGAGATTCGGGATTTTCAGAAAAGAATTCTCGAGAATTTCCGAGATATCAGAAAATTTAAGAAAAAAAAACCTGTAAAAATCCTAAAATCAGTGTAAAAACAGACAAATACCAAAAAAATATGATTTTTTTTATTTATTTAAGAAAACAAACAAAATAGAAGTAGGAAAACAAAAATAATTCAAAACATTACTTATTAAATGGAATTGTCAATCGCATACGCTTTTGAGACACAAAATTCCCTGATGTTGCAAAAATTGCGCTCATTTTGAGTCGACGTTGGCTTAATTGTGTTAAATGCCCCGATCAGTCTTTGAACGTTTTGTGTTTTATGTCCACTTTTCTCATATAGAAAATGGTTTTTTTAATTAATATTTTTTAATAAAGAAATCTTGAATCTCGAGAAAAGATCCTCCAGATCCGGTATTTCCCGAAATTTTAAAAATTTCAATTATCAAGATTTGGGATGGTAAATCTCGAAAATTTCTCGAGAATTCCCAAAAAAAGGAGAGAAAACCCAACTCTCGGTACATAGGTCAATGAGAAATGGGATCAGCCTCAGGAAATAAATACTAGAATTGAGATCGCAAGGAGTGACTTTCCCAATATGAAACGCCTCCTTCGCAATTGAGACCTTAACCTCGGTCTGAGACTGCGTATGGTACGTTGTTATATTCTCTCAATTATTTTCTATGGTACCTATGGAAGTATGGACGCTAAACCAATAGATGTCACAGAGACTTGAAGCGTTCGAGATGTGGCTGTATAGACGCATCCTCAAAATTCCTTGGACTGACCGTGTAACAAAATGTTGAAGTTCTCAATCGAATGGGAAAGGACCGAGAAGTTCTGCGTAGTATCAAAACCAGGAAACTACAGTACCTCGGCCACATTATGAGAGGTCAAAAGTACAGCATTCCCCAACTTGTCATTCAAGGAAAGATCAATGGTAAGCGTAGCAGAGGACGGCGCCGTATTTCGTGGCTTAAGAACCTCCGTGATTGGTACGAGTGCAGATCCACTGAACTGTTCCGGGTAGTCAGTCAGCTAGGTAGCTACATCCGCTAGATAGCTACAATAAGAAGATTTATAATATAATGGTTTAGGATGGCTTAGTTACAAATGATCCAGGGCTGTGGAGTCGTTCAAAAAGAATCTGATTCAAAACCCGATTCTAATGTTTACAATTTAAAAATAATGGGAACGTTGTATGTGTTAAATTATTTAATACCTATTACATCTTTAAATTTCTCACTTACCATGATTTTCATGGGGCCCTGGAACTATTGTCTCGGGAATGACCGTACAAGTCTGGTATGATTTTGAATTTCGGATGGTGTAGTTTATTCTATCAGGCATTTGATCTGTGTTCTGTGTGGACAAAGAGAGCGAAATATTAAAAATCAGAATAGATGCACCTAAAATGTTGAATACCTACTGTGATTATGAAGAAGCGATTAATATGAATGTGAGATTTGTTACGAATGCCGCCATTAAGTGCTGCAATACGCACGCATCCTGCGTCAGTATACTCGTATACATTACCAGTGTTAATCTATAATTAAATACATACCAGAGCTAATCGGATTCCTTTTGGCATTCTTAGAGCGACGTTTGCATTCATATACCTAACATACACTACACTAATTATTCATCATTCATCATAACACATATTATTATTATCATCTATTGATAATTCCGTCTGCAACGAGCCCGCAATGTCGGGAAAAAAAGAAGGAAGAAGTACACACGGTGAAAACCCAAAAATCTATTACGTTACCAGTGTTGCATCAAATTATAGTACGCGGTCCAAGAAATTATAGTATTGCGGCAAAAATTATAGTACGTGTTGTTATCAAATTATATTGAAAATATAGGATTTGGTTTCTCATAAAAAAAAAGAATTTATTAAGTTCCGAGACTATTTTTGATTCATCTATTAAGAAATTTTTGTACTTTCGGTGTATTTTGTAATTAACAAATTAAATCTTTAATATATATGTACATTTTTCTCTGATACATATTCAAAATTATAGTATTTCGGGCGTACTATAAGTACCTTATTAATATCGTTCATAGTACGCGGACCAAAATTATAGTACACACTATAATTATAGTACAGGTTGGCAACACTGACACATGCTGGCATTAACTCACTATTCTTTTTTGTATCGACATAATAATAGTAGGTAGGTATTTAATCTCTTTGAGTTGGTCACATTCAGAATGCAATACCCATGGCACGTAAAACTAAGTGTATGAAAAAATCTCTTTAAATTAAAATTCGCAAATAGAATTCGTAAGCAGTGTCTTGCGGTTTATAATTTGACAACATTGCATACAATATGATAATCCATAATTATTTTACAACTTCTACAACGTTTTTCTTAGGTCGTATTATTATTTGTCCGGTGGTTGTTTGTCCAGTACAAATCTTGCAATCGATTTTTAACTAACTTCCAGACTAACTAGACATTTGAAACTATTAGAATATATTATCAGAACACGATGCCAATGCATTATTTTAATACTTTTAGCCATCTTTAAGGTGAATTGAATTCATTTTTAGTTAATTCTGTTTTGTATGAAAAGTTATTTCGATACCATTATTAGTTGCTAGGGGGTCCTAGCAAATGAAATATATTAAATAATATATACGTGCGTTACTATGGAAATCAATATGAAGTGGCATTTCATTTTTCAGTATTTCTATCAAGTACAATTTTTTTTGATCGTTTAAGCTAGTCAAGTCAAGTTTATAATATGATTCAACAGAAAATTTAAAAACGTTGTACTTATATAAAAAGTTCTTTATATCTTGTAATTATTCGATTAGATTAAAACTTGCAAATAGAGCTTGATGAATTTATTTTAAAATAGCTCTATGTAGGTAATTTTGTGCAACATAATTTAAACATAGAAACCCATTTCTTGAAATGTTGAAGAGTTTCGCTCTAATAAAGTTATGGAAAAATTCACTTTTATATTAATGCATCTCGTACAGTCGTAATCCGATACTCGTCTTAATTCAACGAAAAAAATGGCGATAGCTAATTTGACAATATTTTGGTCAACACAATCAGCTATATTCTATCTATACAAACAACTATTTTCATCGATAAAGTAGTTCCATCCCAATATTGTTGATTATTATGAAAACATTTTGAAAAATATAAAATTTTAAACAGCGAATAAATAAATTAACATTAGACAAATAATAAAAACAATTAATAGATCACTGACTTGTAAAAAGACACATTTAATAAACTACTCGTATAAACACAGTGACATTTAGGAGATACAGATTATTGTAAAGTTAAAATATGGTATGTATTTGGTAGTGCTGTCCTGTTTTAGTACCTATCAGTGACGAAGGATGTCCGAGGAATGTAGGCTGTGGTACCTTTACGGGACTTGATTGTGAATTTGGTTTCATCTTCAGTATTTTACTGACACAATTTTTTTTAAACCATGTCCGATCCTAATAAGATCATATGGGCCTCCACAGAGTGGAGGTTTGTATTAACAGATTTTGTTCACAGAACAGGTTAATACGATGCGGATAACATGAATGATACTTAAATAATAATAAATATTATATAGTATGAGATTTGAATCACTTACCTCAAATATAACAGCTAAGTTTTCATCTTTTCTTAAAGGGTATCCTTTTATATGAAAAAGCATTTTTTCATCATTATATCCAATTATATCTGAAATCGAATTAACATGGTAGGTGTATAGACAGTATATATTTTTATAAATTACACATATATCATAAAAGGAATTTTCATAAGGTATCTAAGGTATATTATTCCTAATAACAATGGCTCTTTATATAGGTAGTTTCAGATTAATTTTCAAAATTTAAAAGACAGTTTTTTCGTCAGAAAATTTGAATGGGGCCGCCTCTGACGAGTAAAACCAGTCAGAAAATCATTAAGTAAATTAAATTTAAATTTATAAAAAGATGAGCATTTCTCACTAAAATATTGCCCAAAGCATAACTAAATTCCTGCATTTATTATTTTGAAAATTTAAAATTGATTGTCATTTTTTATCGTATGGGGGGAGGCTCTCAATCGGTCAATTTGTCGGGCCACTTTTGGTATATTATGGCGAATAGGTACATCTATTTTCACACAAATTGCTTATTATTTCGTTCCAATCTAATCCAGGCAGTTTCCCTTATATTATATTATAATGCATCCAATAGACATTCTCTATACCTATTTGACATAATATCATCCTTTAATAATGTTGGTAAAATATGGCTGTGTATGCCACAAGTTTAATTAGTTTTCCGTGTTTTTCAGCTTTAGAAGGCTGAGTCGTTATGTGATTACCTACCTACCTACATAGTATACGAGCATATGGAGACCATCGAAGAAAACGACTATGGAATGAGCTTTGTTCAATTATTTACATTTTACAGCAAAGTTATTTAAAACATCATGCAATACTTACTTTCCAGAGGAAGGCCAATTTTTCTCGAAACTCTTTCCATCAGATCGCTGATATATGATTCATTTGGAGCATAATAAACATTATTTATGGACTTGAACTGATAGAGAAAATCAGGATCCGGTTCGGTATGGTGGACTTCATTGTATGATATTTTAGAGAATTTTATGTACGTGTATTTCAAAATCAAAATAATGAATACAGGCAAGGCAAATGCTACAAATGTCATAATGAAATTTCGACGTCTTAGCAAAAAATGTTTCCATAGTAATGCTTTTAGTTGCACCCAAGATTTTCCAAAAGAGCACGACATCTCTACCTGTCTGAAACAGAAAAGATAAATGAGTGCAATCTTTGTAATAATAGTCAACTGTTATCTTGTCTTCTCCACATGGCCGTGCCAAGGGTGGTTTCTGCCCGGGTGCAAAGCCAAAATTACCGCCCTCTATATTTGGGCAATACATATGAGGGTTGGATTAAATATAATCAGATTGATTCGCATTCCAATCAACTCTTGACATCGTCGTTTAAAATTTATAGTTATTGTCTTAGGGTTTGTAATGATAACTATCTATATTATTATGTGAATGTATTACCATTTTACAACAATCAACAGTCTACACTCTACAAGCAACAACTGACACTTCAATCGAAATGCACAGCTTCGTGCCCCAACCTGAATATAGTAATGTACAATGAATACATCAGGGCTCGAAATGGACCGGAGCGTATCGGAGCGCTGTTCCGGTTCGAGAAATCGGCA
The DNA here is from genome assembly GCF_057557595.1 of Rhyacophila brunnea. NCBI lineage: Eukaryota > Metazoa > Arthropoda > Insecta > Trichoptera > Rhyacophilidae > Rhyacophila > Rhyacophila brunnea. Next base: position 5,502,315 of record NW_028232816.1, on the reverse strand, counting down.
AAATTATCGCTCCGTCTCGTGGAAAAAGTAATTTTACCATTTGAGCTAGATAGGCTATATAACAAAAAAATCTAACAGACTTATTCTTATAAAACATGCATAAAATTAGATAACTATGTTAATATTTTCCGAAAATTAACGAGCGATGTGGTTCGTAAAATATTTCATTTTGAGCGCTGGAATACACACGTTGTGGCCATTATGCTTTAGCTCATTCTATTGATGCTTTGAGAGAATACCTTTTGAGATATTTTCGAATACAGGTCCATTCGTGCGAAATGGGCAAAATTGCAGAGCGGTCGATTTATGAAGGTGAGCATTAATTTTTCGGAATTGTTTTTATTTTATCTGAAGCAGGTACGCACAAATATATTGAAATTAGTGTTCGTCGCGCTTCACAAAAAACTTCTCACAGTCGCACAAAAACCAGCAAAGGTAACAACCATAAACCTATTAAAGAAATTAATGCACTAAACCTAAAACACCCTTTTTCATGTAGTCTTTCGTAATTATTGCTTACACCAAGTATGTCAAACTCAAAGGCCAAATAAACAAGATTTAAGTTTATGTAGGGCCGAAAAAACAAAAACAAAAACTTCAATTATGTGCGTCAACAAAGCGAATTTTATCATTTGAAAAAAATACTTATGTAGGTATCTGATTTTTTCTAAACCTGGCTGTTTCTGTGATTGGTGGTCTGTTGTAGTGTTAAAATAAAAAAAAAACATTAAAATGAATATCTACTTTAAAATCATAGTGAATTGAAGTATGCGTATTTTTTGTCAAAAAAATCGAATGTCAAATGAAAACAGAAGAATAAAAAATAGGCACCGAATAATAGAAATATTAATATTATAATATAATGAACTTAATCGAGGAAAATCGAGAATTATGTCATAAAATATATTTTTACTATGATTCCGATAATTTTTGAATAAGCTTAAAATATATATTAAGTAGATACTTGTATTACGTACCTATTATTAATTCACTTCCATTCAATTCACCGGAATGCAATAGGTATTTCACGAGACGGAGCGATAAGCTCGGGTATATCACGCACAGGCGCTGCGCTTCGGTGCGTTCCAGTCAATTTCGAGCGCTGATTTAGACACTGAAAAGCTAATAATTTTTGACCAAACACTTAAAATCACTATATGTATAACGACTCCCACACTCGTTAGTGGAGAATAATATTATCAACTAGGTACTGAGAAATAATAATGAGTATAGATTAGGGTCACAAACTATATATTTCATATTATTCGAACCACTATGTACCTACGTGGATATTTTTAAACTTATAATTTTTTTTTATTTAAATAATACAATAACTTTGCTTGATAGTTGAAATACAATTGGAAAAATTGGTTTGACTTAATTATGTGAGGAGTGTTTGTATGTTATCGTTATCACTTATCAGTGTTATCACTATCATGATCATTGATAGAGGAAATATTTCGCAATTAATTATTTATGCCACCTTTTGAATTTGTTGTTTGTGTGTTTTACAGATTATCTATTTTAAAATGTCCCTCTGAAGCGGATTAAACCAGTTCAGGTTTATTCATTAAAAGTGGGAAAAGTATCAAAAATTTGTTTCGTTTTATTAATTTAATACTATACAGCGCATTTCCACCATGAATTAACAATTAACACAATAAATGATATTATTATTATATCGACGGGAGAAGGGCAAAACGAGTTAACCCCCAGTTTTTTCATCATAAGAATTATTTTGATAATGGTTATTGAAAGGATGTAAGTCAAATTGTTATCGAAATTTAACTTGTATTAAAAAAAGAAGAACGTGAAGTGGGAAAAAAACTTAACTACAATTTTTATTGGTTTTTCTTTAATTAGATACTTACCTCAATAATTTATATAAGATTGGGAGAATAAAACACCGAATTATTAATCATCATGCACCATTATAGGGAACATAAAAATAAGGGAAGCGGGTTACCTTCTGGGTGTGGCTGCAGGAAGGTTTAACTCTCGAGTTTGGAGAAAGATGGGATATACTTAAACACGTTTTAAAGAATGTTATTTTCATTGAGTATTATACTCTTATCATTTATCATAATATGAATTGATCTCAATTTTTTATTCACATACTACCTATGTAGCGAGAGTAATAGCATGGAACCCCCGTTTTATTTGATAAGGTGGATAAGGGGGGACATGCTCAGCGTAGGTCAAAATGGAGCTTTTGTTCTATTTTCAAAGCATGATCCTGGACATACCTTAAACGTTGTAGATAATCTATTTATATAATTTTGAAGCCTTGTTCTCTTTTATATTTACTTTAAACATTTGATGACTACATGAAGTATTTTTATTACATAAAATAGTATTCTTTAAAACCTCTCGCTCTAATGTTTTAGAATATAGTCATATTTCAGTACATAAATGTGCAGTGATGTTAAGATTTTTTACATTTATTAATTTTTAAACGCATTTATAAAACCATCAGTATAATTTATATCGACATTATTATAGTGAAATATTTACGATAAAAACTTATATTGATAATCTCTGTGATCCCAAATTTGACAAGAATTAGGCATTTTATTATTCAAAAAACGGGCAAGATTAACACATTTGAAGATATTTCTAAAGATACTAATTATAAGCTATGTCTTTGGCCATTCAAGTGTGATAAACATTATACGAATAATGATTGCTTTATAATAATTATTGACATATGAATGAGGTAGTGTTTTTTTTTAAATACGCCACTTCTTTTGGCATTCCCCAGTGGTTATGCTACAACATACGGCCGTAGCCATAAATTGACAAACTATAATTGAAGTAGGAAGTAAAATGATGTTAAAGCGCGTGTTTGAATATGTACCGTTTAAAAAAAAATCGGTTAGGTACATGTTCAAGCACGCGCGTTAACACGATCTTACTCCCTACTTCAGTTTTAGTTTGTCAATTTATGGCTACGGCCGTATCTTGTGGCTTAACCGCTGGGGAATGCTAAAAGAAATGGCGTACTTCAAAAAAACACTAAGTACCTTATTCTTAGGTCAATAATTATTATAAAGCAATCATTATTCGTAGGATTTTTATCACACTTGAATGGTCAAAGACATAGCTTATAATTAGTATATTTAGAATTAAAGCTCAATTATTTTGACCCACGCTGAGCACGTCCGCCTAACTCCAAAACAATAAAAAATTACGATTGTATCCTTTTGTAAGATAATATAAGTATAATTCATTTTAGATAATGTCATTATTGATAAATGATATCATTGTTTGTTTTTATTGCATCCAATAACTTATTTGTCAGTAATTATCCACTTTAATCTATTTCATTGGGTCTATTCTATACTTATCGACCGCTAAAGTGATAAAGTGATAAATATTATCAAACTTAGGGTAGGTTTGTATCAAAGTATTAGCACGTATTGTAACAATTACAATAAGTTGGTACATTGACGTCCCTAGACAAAATGCCATCGGTAGGCAGCGCCAAAATGCCGCCCCATTTTTTATACAGTATTTATATCATCCTTTAGTGACTAAAATAACATCTAAGAAATGTGTTTATGTACATTACTAACAAAATATAAACTTACTTACCACTAAATTTAATTTAAATACCACCTCTGTTTCCTGTTTCAATAGACAACATTGCGAGTCCACGGTTTCAAATACATTTAAAAATACACCTGACAACTTCCAAAACTCCCGTGTGACTGGAAAAATATTTGGATTCATTTTAAATTAGGTACCTACTTAAGTATGTACCTTATTATAATTCGCAAATCTGCACGTGTCATTTCTAGTCATCAAGGACGTGACGTCCAAGGACAACGAAAGTAAGCTAGACATCGTTATGTTATACCTTGTATGTTAATTAATACATTTTCCTTCCAACCAGTGAGTTGATTTTTTTAATTGAAAGATATTTCCCTTATTACTGTAGCTATTTCTATATAGGTACCTATACTTAATGATTCTCCTCAATTTGCCGCCCTTTGAGTAACTACCACCCCAAGCGACGCTCAATCTGCCTACCCCCACGGGACGTCACTCAGTTGGTTGTATTGTTGCAATAAGTGCTTTATTTTAACAGCACCTCTCTTGCTGCTGTTAAAATAATATAGCACTAATTTCAACAATACAACCAACTTATTCTAATTGTTACAATAAGTGCCAATCTTAGACAATAGATACATGCCAATACTTCGATACAAACCTACCCTAAGTTTGATACTATTGATCACTTTATCACTTTAGCGGTCGATATGTATAGAATAGACCCACTGGGCTATTTATAACTTCATACTCTTAATATTATTGTATCTAATGTGTATGTCATTATTTTATTATGACGTATTAAGCAATAGCTGTAATGCCATAATACTCTATTTCGAAATAAATACTATCCATCGAATTATTTAAACCGACTTGTAACCTGATTGTCAACCCTCACAAGTGCACAACACCCTCTACCTCCTGTTTCATAACCGTCTAGACATTTACACCTCCCTCCCATAAACATAAACACTCCTTAAATAAAATGTCATATTTAAATTTAATCACACCCCTACTAACCAGGTCGCCAGACGGGGGAGGAGTTGGTATTATCGAAAGACAAAGGTTTTTTGATTGATTCTTTTCTTTACAGAGTAAATTATAAATTTAAAGAAAAATGATATCATTATCTCACAAAAATTATTATTGTAAATTGAGTATTACTGTATGAGTATCTACAGTGGCGGAGTTGGAGGTAGGATTTGGAGATTCGACATGAATAGTAAGTAAGTACAAACTTTGTCAGATATACCTACTAACTATTTGTTTTCATTAAACTAAGCATACAAATTGAAGATTGTGTTAGTTTTAAAAAAACAATTAAACCCTGCCTCAAACAAATTATAATAGACAAAAGATAAAAATATTCTTCCATCTATAAAATAGCTATTTTAGATTAATGTTATAGGTACACATATTATATAATAATATATTTTATCTATTATAGTTTGGTTAGGCATGGTTTAATTGAATTTTCTAAACTAATAAAAACTATTTGCATTTTGTATTCGTTCACTGTAAGTAAACAAATAGGACTAACAATGTGTGCACTATTTTTTCCCTTCACAACCTATCTTCATTACTATGGTATGCCTTAGGCAGGGTTTAATTGAATTTTAATAACTAACCAACACCATCTGAAATTTGTATTCTTAGTTCAATGAAAACAAAAATACGTACGACTAACAAAATAATGTACACCATTTATGTCGGATTTTTACAAACTACCTACACCTTTCGCCACTGCTATACATCGTAAATAGGAGTTCATTTTGACAAAAATAGGTACAATCAATCAATTTAAGTTTGTTCTTATCATTTTGTGTTAATGATATTATAAGTAGGTATCTACATACCTACCATTATTTCGAAACTGTTATTTTCTACTGATTTTAAATAATAATATATTTATGTATCTAAATCTCTTTTTCATGATAATTCTATTGAAATATTTTTTTAATTGATTATGTAGATAAATAATACGATTATAATCCTTGTAGATTAGAGAGACACCGTACATTACTCCTTTCACAATCATCGATAATGTGCCATCAGTATACAATAAAATTGATATCAGTATCTTATGAAAGAGTGATAGCCACGAAATGCCGATTGTTTGCGAATTTGTTGCAAAAATCAGTGATGTCCCATGGGGGTAGGCAGGTCATGCGTTGAATGGGTACGGAACATTATAAAGGGTGGCCAAATATTAAAAAAACTTTTGAGAGCAGTAACGATGTAGAGTGTAAACGATGTTGTCACTTCATTATGAAGTATCGACATCTTAGTTTAAAAAATGTCAGCGTGAACAACTTAAAATAGCTTATCAAAAAAATCGATTTTATACCTACTTAAGTATATAATTATATAAAATAATAATAACTACATTCGTCTCTGTTCTGGCAGAACACACTAGCTGGAGAATACTAGTTTTGAGTAATTTGACTTTGAAGTTGTTAAAATGTTTGAAATAATGGTCTATCATGTGAGTTTATTAAGTAATCGTAAAAAGGGTGACTTTAAAATAAAGACTGTTTATTTATTAAGAAGGTTTCCAGACGGTAAAGTTTGAAACAAGGAACATTTTGGTACTAACTCAATATGTAATTTTTTCGAATTAGTGCTTTCTGCCAGAACAGTGACGATATATTATACCAGTGCTCGAAATGAAAACAATTACGAATCCGATCACTCTATTTTTTCTATATATTTAATTACTTACATGTATAAGTATTGTATAAAATAAGTATTTAGATTTATCGTTATACGGCCTAGGCCAGCTAAAATGATAAAAATATTTTTTCCACGAGACGGAGCGATAATTTTGTGGACTTCATGAACCGGAACGCCGCTCCGGTCCATTTCGAGCCCTGATATACTACTACCTACTTATATATTTTTAGATACAATCAATTACCTTATTGATATTTTTGTGTGCTGAGATACGTACGCTCCGAATCAAAATGTAGTTATCAGGTGAATATAATATTCAAGAAGGCTCCGATTCTGTGGTGCTCTAATGCATTTATTTACAATGTTCCATATTATTTAAAATAATATAATGACATCTCTTTCATTTGTTGGTACATTTATCTCCTTGATATTCCTAAGCGCCGAATACATTGAAACCAAATCAAAAATTATCAGGAGAGGTTAAATTGCGAAGAGATTCAAAGCCTGGACATTCCATTTGTATATTTATATTCAATTCAATTCAATTAATTTATTTTACATATTGTGGACATTACAAATTGTAAGTTTAAGACGTTCACAACATGATATGAAACAGTATTATAAAGAAGAAAGAAAAAGAAAAGTAATATTTTATTATTATAAGTATTATTTATAATGAAAATATAAAAAGAGAACATAATATAAACATACAAACGCAGTGAAAATACAATTATGCATCTAAAGTAGTTCAAAGAAGTACACCGAGTTAGCTAAGGAGACCCTATTTAAAAAAAATATAAAATAGCGTCCACCTAAAGTCACTCTCACGTAAGTGGAGTATATCAACACCCAAAGTAATTTGGTTGAACATAGTTATCGCCCTCCCAATTGGCATTACCAGTGGCAGGTTGGTTCTGCAGCTTGGGAGAATAAAAAACTGATGCTCCCTATTTCTAAGATAGTTATCAGGGACACACAGGTCAACACTGCCCAGAATGGCAGAGTTCTCATTTATACCTCGTATAAGTAAAAAAAAGTCTGGCACCCCAAACAAAAAAAATATCAGAATGATTTTAAACATTGAAATTGAAAGTCAATAAACTATACATTGGGCTTAGACAAATAAAAACACGGCAAAAAATGATTTGTAATTCTCCAGGACCGTTTTCAGAAAAATTTCTTAAATTTTAATTTCTAACACAAAAATTTCGAAACACTAATGTCGGGTTTTTTTAGAAACCCAATCCCTAATGGAACTGTCAAAAAAATCTCGGTGGCCACCCGAATTCCAGAGTGGTGTAGCTCATTGCTGGGTAGGGCTGACAGGGCTCTAGCTTGGGGGCCCGACGTGTCTGGTTGACCAGATAAGTGAGATAAACACACATAAATTAGCTTTAATAGTAAAAAAAAGTTATTGTACGTCATGGCCATAAACATTTTAAATTATATAATTGTGCAATATATTTTCTGATTATTATGTGTCGATACTCGACAGCTCCATTATTAAAGTAGATGTATTAAAAATCGCTAATAATTCCCTGTATAAGTACCCTTAATTTGAACTAAAACACAATTTGAAAAACGTTAATGTAGTGTTTCACACTGCCTTTAATCTTAGCGGTTGGTAGGTGGTCCGCCAAATATCCTAGCCTGAGGAGCCGTTTCAGGATGTGGGGGCCATGGTGTAGGTACACCGAGTGCAATAGACAAAAGACCGATAAACGAGAAATTAGTCTGTGTTGTGTTGAGTAGGTTTGTGTTTAAGTTAAATGCAATAATACTTTTTTTGTCCATTTTCAATTAATATTTTGGAACCTCAATATTGAAAAACCAAAAATCGACGATAAACATTCGGCGAAACGAACGACCACTACAGTTGGTGGTGGTGTAAATCAAAAGAACATTTTTTTCAGTGGTATTCGGCATAAATATTGTAGCTCTCTAGACCAAGCGGGTAGCACAGCCGATATTATTTGAGTAATGTTTTAGCATACTAGATGCACATATCCAACATGGTCGCTGTCAGTCACTTCCAATCCGCCAGTCGCTGATGACACGCTCAACGGTTACCGCCACTATGCCTCCAAATTAATAAAAACTAGAAGAAACTGTACAAATATGTCGTCGTGTATTGTGAAAATATGTAAAAATAATTTTATGAAGAAGAAAAAGAGCCTATGAGACTAATTTACTTTCTCCTCCTTAGGATCCCCCCAATATTAAATCCTGAGTGCGCCACTGTGGGACACTCATATAGAAACAAATGTTGATAAATAATGGAGCATTACATATACGAAAGAAATGGACCAAATCTGATAAGAATAGGAATTTATAAGACCCAAAGGTGTGAAATCAGCTTAAAGAGGCCTTCATTCAACAGGTTGATGACGATAATGACGATATAAATGGGTAATAACATTCACTCGGAGTTCATAGCTAACTCCGGGATATATGTAAACCCGGGATGTTAATATTCTTTTTATAACAATTTATTTCAATTGTTCGTATTATGCCGTAAAAGAGCATAATCGGTATTTATAAATGAAAACTCGAAGTCTGTTACGTAGTTAGTATATTGTCGAACACGGTATTTATTTACAATTGACTTATTTTTACACGATTATTTTTCTATTTGAATTGTATATTTTCTCAACAAACTAGTCGTCTGTAGAATTACACATACCTCCGATTGGGTAATCCAATCCCGAGCCAAAATTTCAATCCTGGGATTTCGGGATTACAATTTGATAATCCCGGGATCCCGTGACTGGTCCCGGGATTGGCATTTTTTTCATAGTTAATATAAAAATTTTATATATACAAATAACTTTGATAAAATCGGTCAAAAATAAATCTAGTATTATTAAATTTATACTATTTCAGACATTTATTGTTAATATTGTGTGCGTTCAATCTTGGAAATACGTAGGTTTAATGGAGTAAATAATAATGTGAGAGTACAGCAGTTTTATTTATTTATGAAAAGATAACAAATAAAATACAATTTCAATTAAAATAAAAAATAATATATTTTGTTGAAAAAAATAAAGATTTAAGTAATTAAAACATTATTCTGAATAATATGCCCGAGTAATCTCCAGAATAGCATTTTCTGGTAGTGCACAATGATTTTCTTTCTATAAAAAGAAGACAGCTTAGATGTAAATGGCCGAAACGTATAACTAAATGTTTCTTGATTTAATTATTATTATATTTCTCAAATTCACTTTACGGATGTTACCTGCATCGTACATATTTTGTGGAATTTTTAATTTATGTTTAACTATTTACAAATGTAAACGATTTTCATTTATAAAATTTTGTAAAATCAATATTGTGTTTAGTGTTTACATATATTATAATATGTATGAGATTGCTGTTTCTGATAGTAAAGAGTTAATGAATGGGTTAGCGAGATTTAAAATAGTATAGCAAATCATGGTGCATGGCCTTTCCGCTTCATAAATCTAATGCCGTAAAACGTATGAGATCATAGTGGAATTACTTTGTTAAAAGTGCGAAGCATTGTTGTTCCAATCTTTGTCATTTTTATTAATGTAGGTACCTATGTGAAAAAATAAAATGAATTGGCAACTTACACATGGGTAATAAATCAAACTTCATTCAAACTCAGTTTTTTCTAATGTAGTTATTTGTTTTTATAAGTATTTTTTCTGTTATATTTTGGTTTTTATTTTATTTTCTAAACCATTAAATCGAGAAGTTTAAAAGAATGCTTCTTTATGAAATAAAAATACTATATGCAGTCATCAAATAAATGTTTAACATAAATTACAAAGAAATAATAAGGCTTCAACATTGTATGTGTCTTTTTTTCTGTTATTGTGATGACTGCATTGTATTGTTGTTTGATTTAATAAAACGCAAATTGTGTAGTATTTATTCCACTTTATTATAGTGGAATAAGTACTACAAAAAATTGGGTTTATTAAATCAAACAACAATTTAATATGATGTATTTCCGAAAAAATACAATAAAATAATATGCAATAATCAAAAAATGAATTCATTCATTGAACACACATTGAATATACATAACAGTTTTTTTAATATGTAAGTATAGGTACTTTGACGTATTCATTGTTTTGTGCATTAGGTACGTTAATTACTTCATGAATATCAACCCAGCATAACAAACAAAAGTGCTGGTGGTCATTTTTAATTGTTATTTAAAGGAAATGATCCTATTATTTATATGAAAGTATTTTGGATAGCACACTAATCTAAAATCTATCTAAACTCAACTGTTGACTTTTATCACTTTCACTTCGTTTAAACGCTATACACTATACGTTTATAAATATATCCCGGTTAAATTGAACTCATTATAAAATGAACTAAGTGGGTATATTCCCGATCAATATTCACATTTCGATGAGTTAAAATTCAAGCTAAGATTCACAACAATATTTAAAAAAAAAAATGGAGCATTGTGTATTAATTATGGTATTACCATCTAGCAATATCACATTTTTGACAAACAATTGACTGATTTCTTTGAACCAATGAAAATTATTTAAATTTAATTAGGCAATATAACCCAAAAATATTTAAAAACCATTCAATAATTAAATGGCGATATAATACACATCATATTTAAATCATAATCATCATCAGCAAAGATCAATCCACTGCTAGATAAATGCCTCCCTAACCTGATTGTACCCTTCCCGGTCCTATGTATTGTTATATTTATCTGAATTAGTGATATAATATTTTTATTTATATCATCAGTCTGAATCAATCCACTGCTGGATAAAGGCCTCATTAATCTAATTCCATTCTTCTGGTATTAATATAGTAATTGAGATAATCTGCTGAGGTAAAATTTTGAATATATATTATTTGAAGTCAATTCAATTTTACAATAAATTCTGACATCAATTCTCTTTCCCCAACTGACAAATGTGGTGATAAAAATAACTATTTTCATTTTCATGCCTATTTAGGAAAATATAAAGTGAACATGTCGTGATTTATTCAGTAGGGGCATTGCTGATATTCAAATTAATTATTTTTTCACTCTTAAGCAGAGAATTTCAAAGCACACAGGGAAATTTTCATAAAACGTTTTTGGAGAAATAGTGGAAACAACTGAAACAAGTAGAAAACCAAGGCGCCGCGCCGTCAACGCATATACCTAATTTTTATTAGATTTACTTCACAATTTTATTAATATCTAATACTTTCTTCTAGTCTTTAAGACGCCAAGCTGTCTGCAAGATCTAGCGAGACAGCTGGATTTGATAGTAAAATGAAATACATCAAAATCGCCTAAAAGAACACCACCTTAAAATTGAACACATAATAATGGAATCTTTATCTGATACATAAATGCAAATTCGGAATTGGGCAGGAAATGTAATTAACAAACAAACTTTGCATATTTTATATTATTTAGATGTCAGTTGGGACCAAGTAGGAAAAGGAAATCAAACAAATAAAAAGAAATATACTTATTTCAATCTAAAAGCATTTTTATTCTTTTATAAAATAATCAATGTTTCTTAAAATAAACATAAAAACTATGAATAGTCAAAAGCTTCATAAACAAAATTTTAACGATAAACACGAGTAATAATAATATTAATGAATTCGTATTTCATAATTTTTTTTTATTTTTTATTCTATTATAATTAAAAAATATATTTTTTTAATGTTTTTTGATACATATTAATTAATCAATGTAAAGTAAATTATCAAAAATTGCATGCTTCGATTTTTTTTGCTAGATTTGTAAATTTAAAATATGGAAGTCAATATTATTTTCAAAATTGATAACCGTAATCAGGATCGACTAAATCTGGTTTCATGATTGACCTGTTGGGCACCGTTGTCGTATTCAATTGGGATATCCGGGGTGACAACAAAAGTTGTAAATATAGCAAAATACCCAAAATGATATTAATGTAATATACGATGACAACTTACATCGCCTTCAGTCAGTTAATGAGTAACGCGACATTGATATAAAAAGGGCTTTAAGGAAAAATATTTCTAAGTACTTAATTGTAAAATGATTCATTTGATAAAAACAGCATGCCTTAGAATAACTTTTTTATAAATTAATGTTGATAACATAAACGCTAATTATAATAATAAACAATAAAAAAAAGAATAATATTGTGATAAAATAAAACATTTCAATTAGATAAAAAAGATATCACAAGTAAATAACAAAATTATTTATAATATAATAATAACATACTATTTTGAGTGGCGACATCTATTTAGAATATTTTTTTTGTATGCTGGAGCTAATTTGTTTCAAGTCAGGACTAAAATGAATATGGATCAGGACCCTACCAAGGGTGGCTGCCGCCCGGGTGCCAGCATAAAATCGCTGCCCCAAAATAAGATATATAAAAACGTATAAATATGAATGGGGTTTTAAAAGGTAGAACATTTTTGACGAAAATACGTAAAAATGAGTTGCCTTTGATTTTTAAGGTAGTACTTACACTTTTTTGCCAATACATAATATGAAAAAGACAATTCGGTTTTGGTTTTGAAAATGAACCTCAAGACACAATCCATCATTAAATTTTAAAGCTTAGAAATCCCCGATTTAGTTTTCTTAATCAATTTTGTAATGATGTGGGTGATTAACCCAACGACATTCCTCCTCTTTTATTCGGGCTTGCAACCATCGGCAGTGTTGCAAATCGCTCTAAGTACATAATATCTATCTACGTGCAGAGTTCAACATTTCAACATTTAATTTTTAATTGTTTATCTTTTGAACCATACCATGACACATTTTTCCGACTTGGATTTCACTTTTCGGTTGCAACATTATTTAATAATCGTATTTTGCATAATAATTTGCAGTTGACTAATAATTTTGGAAAATTGTCAACATTTTTTGATCTCTATGTGCTATGTCAATTAAGTATTTTTAAAATAGCTGATTGTATCTCTAGGCCCGTTATTTACTGTTATTAATTTCCGAGTCGGTGAGATAAGATGGGCAATCATAATGACGCAAATATCTTCCCTACAAAGCTTAGTGATTCTTCAGGCTTATAACATACCAAATTCATTTAGATCTGCCCTTTGGTTCTTGGGAAAATAAACTAACACCAGTTATCAAAAAACCTTGTTGAAAACAATTCGCTTCGCTTACACTAACGAGGGTCCTTGTCACCGAGAATGTGCCCGGAAGTAATTTGCGAGTATTTTGCAGAGAGATGCTACCGTATATAATTTAATCTAATCTTTTATCACTATGTATTATATTACAATTAGAAAACTATTTTATAGTATCCACTATTTCTATTGATAGGACGTGACGACGACTGACGTTAGTACATTCAAATTAATTTAATAAACTTAAACACAGGTAGGTGGGTGTTCGATGCACTATCCCGATTATCAATATTTAACAAAAAATAATATAATATACTGATATGGAGATGGATATCAAAGAAACCCTTTAATAATAATTTATCATTACAATTATTAATATATATTATAACTGTTTTAGTTTATAAGGAATCTGGACCAGCGCATTTATTCTATACACAGGACTGCTATCGAGGGTAGTTTTTTTTATATTTTTGTATTGAGGTATTATAATTTTTACAATAATTTAGTTGTAATTGTTATAATAAGTGCTATGTTTTAACAGCACCTCTGTTTGATGTGCTAACTCTTAGAGCGAGATAGACAGTTTTAACTGTTTAGACGGCTAACTTATTGTAACAATTATAATAACTCAATACAAACATATGGTAAATTACCCTTAATAGCAGTCGAGAGCGGCCGATAGCAGTCTTCTGTATAGAATAGATGCGCTAGCCAGGTGATGCTTCGGTATCTTTGATGTTCCATTGTTCCATATAGTTAGTCATAGGGGACTTCAATTTGAATAATATTATCTGAGAACAACGTTCTGTTGGTATAGAAAAGGATTTCCTCTAGAGTACTCTGATTTATCATATAGTCATCCACAATATCAGAATATCTTTCTTTAATTTGTTCCATTTTCTGAAAAATGTCTGCATATCCGTTATTGGCAGTGCTAATGAGGCACAGTAATGTCGTCTGAAAAATAATTACAATCAATGAATATATTGAATTGTCATTTACGTGGAAGAACTCCATTATAATACTAAGTTATCTCAGATAATATTTTATCTTAGTATCGCTCTAAAGATGTGAGCATAGCCTGAAACAGCTGTCAACATAAATATCTCTATTATTGTAGAATTAATAAAAATCTTTGTTTTAAAACCAGCATCAGAGGGTTTGTCATAATTAATATCAACATTTCCCTAGGCCTATTGTGTAAAACTGGGTAAGTAAATAGGCGATAGGTACCGAAAGAAATATAAGTCACGTTCATCTTCTCTCTGTAATGGGGATGGAACAGGGCAATTAATGATAGCTTAATTTAAAACACAAAAACCGATATTCAACAATAAAGCAATTTGATAAGCATTTCATGAGTTCTAAGATCTACTGGTTAAATTCATCGTAATCAAGTAGGATGCCCGTAGCTTAATTGGTTAGACCTGTTATACTGTGTGATCTCACATCCCACCATATTTGCTCCCATAGAGAGTAGTTCTGCACAGCTAGTACTATTATATAGGTAATATATTATTTTATTATGGGAAGTATGTATGTTACCTGTATGGTACTGATACCAGATGAAAGTATCCCCCGGGATACTACCGCACCTGACCAAAGCATCGGTTTTTCCCAAGGGGACACCTCAGCCTACATCCGCCCTAAACTTGGTTTTTATTCGTCGAATTCATTTCATTTAAACAGCAATTTCAAATATCATTAGATGGCAACATTTTTTTGCCATAAGTTCTCTCTGGGTCCAAACTATGGCAATACAGGAACCGGATGGCCGAGACCGCCACCATCAGAGAGAGAGTTCCGCGGAAGGAGAGAGACGTCCACTGACGCGTGGGTGGACAATATAACCGACCGGCTCCAGCGAGCCGGCCTCTTTTCCGCTAGTCCGTCGCCCAGAAAGGTCACGCCAGGACCTCGTCATCCGCCATCTTGTCCGCCATACACGTTACAGCGCCGTGTCAGCCATCTTGTCGTTTCCGAGTCGAATAACCTAGATACGCGCCGCGCCCGGGCCAGCCATATTGTTCTTTGATTCGTAACGTAGTGACCGCGATATCGCTCCCAGTCTGTGTTCCGTATCGTGTCGCCTTGTGCCCCGCAGCAGCCTACGCCCCCGCGTGCGCCCCAATCTGTGCCACGTGTCGTGCCGTCTTGTGCCACTGCAGTCTGCGCCCCTCGTGTCCACAGGGTCTGCGCCCGTGCTTGCCGCTTGGTCACCGAGCCTGCGCCCCAGCCGACGCCACGTGCTTGTCACCTCGTGGCCACCGAGTCCGCGCTCCGTGCTGCTGCCTCGTGCCCTCGGGAGTCTGCGCCCCTCGTGTCCACAGGGTCTGCGCCCGTGCTTGCCGCTTGGTCACCGAGCCTGCGCCCCAGCCGACGCCACGTGCTTGTCACCTCGTGGCCACCGAGTCCGCGCTCCGTGCTGCTGCCTCGTGCCCTCGGGAGTCTGCGCCCCTCGTGTCCACAGGGTTTGCGCCCGTGCTTGCCGCGTGGTCCCCGAGCCTGCGCCCCCGCCGGCACTACGTGCTTGTCGTACCGCGCCGCCTTGTGTCCGCAGCAGCCTGCGCCCCCGCGTGCGCCCCAGTTCGCATCACGTATCGTGCCGCCTTGTGTCCCGCAGCAGCCTTCGCCCCCGCGTGCGCCCCAATCCGTGCCACGTGTCGTGCCGTCTTGTGCCACTGCAGTCTGCGCCCCAGTTCGCATCACGTATCGTGCCGCCTTGTGTCCCGCAGCAGCCTACGCCCCCGCGTGCGCCCAATCCGTGCCGCCTTGTGCCCGCTGCAGCCTGCGCCTTGTGTTGTGCCACCCCGCAGCGACCGGCGCCCCCTGCCTAACCACGGGCGTACAACCGCCGCCGCCTCGTGCCACGCTTTGTTTTTTTTATTGACTTTTTCGCCTGTGACTTATGTGCTTATGTATTAATTGCTGTTAATTAAATATTGTGTCACCCTGTTCGAGTGTATTTTCGTCCACCACCCACTCTCTTCCACTATCAAATGTTGTTGGCTAGTGATATTGCATATTACGCAATATAGCCGGTATCAGTACCTATCTGTTGGAAAATAGTTAAAAATTGAACTTACTGTATTCTTTTTCACGGGCTTAAATTTGAAATCATCTTTAATGGAATTTAATAACGATGATAAGTGTTCATTAACTTTGATCTTGTCGACGGTTGTTTCTGTAGAATCTGTAAAAAAGTGATTGTATCATCATTAAAATACTGTTGAACCAAAACCTTTCACATTTATTGTATTCTGGTTCCTTCATTGTTCCTGTATATTCTGCCTATTGGCATATCCCGTCAAGTCGAGAGCGAAGAGATGCTTCCTCTTCTCGCTCGGTATGCTGGTCATCGCCAGCCATTTGGGACTTGGGAGTGAACAAAAAACACCGGAATGGTCGAAAACGGTGATTTTTATTTAGGTTAAAACGTTAAACGTAAAAGTTAGTGGTTACTACATTTTATATATTTTTTAATACTTTTTGCGGAGGACGTGACGCTTCAGCTGTTTACGATTTGGATGTCTAGGAGCGTCTGCCCGCCAGAATCATGCTTTCAGCGAGAAGCGCCTATTTTGATAGCACTTTCAGCGATCTCTTCCTCTGAAAGCGGTGTACAATTGCAGCGTTACAGATATTTTTTTAATGGCCGGGATTTACAACGTTGCCGGATATTTATATATTTTTTTCGTAATCGACACATTACTATATGTCAACTCGAAAATGGTTCCGGCTTCTCTAGACCCTCAGAGGACATCCCGCAATTGGTGACAATTTGGTGGTGTGACACTATCTACTATATTATGTTCATATTAATTACATGCTAATGTTTTTACATATTGACACCACCAGATGTATCACCCTTTAGCAAACACCTCTTCTGAAGCATAGCACGATCGAACCGTGATGGTTGGGCATTATAGTCAACCGTGTTACCAGCCCGCCCATCCATGATAGTCGATCAAAATATCTATAATATAAAAAATTATATTTGTTTGTTTGTACGTATTTTATGCGCTGCCATACCGTTCATCCGATTGCGATAAAACTTTCGTCAGTTGTTGTACGCATACCCACAAGGGTTTCTGAATTAGTACAACCATCTTCTTCTTCTTCTATACGTATGCGTTCCTATACCATTCATCCGATTGCAATGAAATTTTGATCAAGTGTTGTGCTTGGTATGACTTCAGTAGGGTATGCCTTGATGCCAGATCAGGTGTGCTTCCATTTGAAATGCTGAGTATGTCGACTATCCATGATAGCTCTGCCAACAAATCCTACCTCTAACCTCTCCGTGGGGGTCCCTAGGCAATGCAGCATGCTGTAGCAGATAGAGGAGGGTGCAAGGCGAATCACCAGCGCCTAAAAACTGGTACATTCTGGCTACGGGAAGGAAAACCCCTACAGAAAACCAGAGCATGTTCACGGGCCCTAAGGTGGCAGCCCCACCAGTGAACTCGGGTGCTGTAGGATGAACACCTGCACACCCTAAAACAACAGATTAATCCAAGCACAGGGAAGCCTCGGACCCCGTTTCCAGTTGACGACCTCGCCTGAATTCGGTAAACGATTTTGTTTTGGAACCTACAATATCCGTACTCTAAATGTCCCTGGAAAGGCCGAGCATCTAACAGAAATACTTTCTCAATACAAGTTAGATGTTCTCGGGATCAGTGACTGTCGACTCACTGGCATTGGCGAGAAGTTTATTCGTGGGTTTCGTCTATTGTACTCCGGACACGCCACATTGCGACGTAGTGGAGTCGGATTGCTGATGTCCAAGGAAGCTTGCAAGTGCCTCACCAGCTGGGAACCTATCTCCGAACGTCTACTCCGCGCTACTTTCAAGGCCAAGTCGGGCTCCATCACTTTTATGCAGTGCTATGCTCCCACAGAGGCTGCTAGCGATGCAGATAAGGATACATTCTACGAAAGTCTGGCGGAAGCCGCTGGAAATATCCCCAGCTGTGATCATACAGTTATATTTGGTGATCTAAATGCCAAAGTAGGATCTGACCCCTCGCGTGGACCCTTTTTGCTGGGAAAACATGGCCTTGGCCAAATGGACGATAATGGTTCCCGTCTGGTAGATTTTGCCTCAATGAATGGTCTTGTGATTGGTGGTAGTCTTTTCCCTCATAAGACCATCCACAAATATACATGGACATCGCCAGACGGTAATACAAGAAACCAGATCGACCACATTTTGGTCAAAGCGAAATACCGGCATGAACTGCTAGACGTGCGGACATATAGAGGTGCAGACATCCACAGTGACCACGAACTCTTGGTCGGGAAATCTCGTATAGACCTCAAACGAGTCCCAAAACCCAAAAGGACGGTCAGACTCGATGTGGAAAAACTGAAAAGTACCCGTGTGCGTGCAACCTATGAGCTGGAGCTGCAGAAGCGCTTATATGATGCTAGAACTCTCACGTCACTCGCATTAGGAGAGCGGCATACGCACAGGCCGGACTGGATGTCACCTCATACATGGGAGATGATTGAGAAGAGGAAGCTCCTGAAAGAATTGCGGGACAATGGTACATACAACCCACAGCGCAGTGCGGAATACCAGACAATAGACCGCGTGGTAAAGCCTTCTGCCCGCCGCGATAAGCGCCGACGCCTGGATGATCTCATTCGGGATGCGGAATCTGCTGTCTGCAAGAATAACCCAAGTGCTCTCTTCCGCATCACTAGAGCAATTTGCGGTAGGAAACGTCCAGTGATCACTGCATTACGCAACTCTCGGAGTGACAGTCACTGAACCTGCAAAGGTCCAGGAGCTATGGCGCCAACATTTCAGTGATGTCCTGAATCGCCCACCTCCATTGCATCCCTTCGATATTCCGTCGGAGATCACCGCCCTCGGAATCACTACTGCATCGGGATTCTGCGAAGTCTCCGACAACTGCTGAAGTTAAAGAGGCTGTCAAAAGACTGAAGCGCAGGAAAGCTCCTGGAGATGATGGCATCCATGCAGAATTTCTGCTCTGCGGACTGAGCGCTGTATTGCCGTCCTTGTGTGACCTTCTGCACGAGGTGTGGGAAAGGGAGCAGTGCCCTAAAGCCTGGAAGGATGGTACCGTTGTTACTCTGCACAAAAAGGGTAACCCACAAGACTGTAATAATTACAGAGGAATCACTCTCCTCAGCGTTCCCGGGAAGGTGTTGGCGCAGATTCTCCTTTACAGGATTAGAAGTCCCATGCTGGACGTTTTGTCCCGGGGAAGTCCTGCTCAGAGCATATTTCAACTCTCCGAAGCCTTCTGCAACAGTACCAAGAGATGAATATACCTGTCGCCTGCTGCTTCGTGGACTATGAAAAGGCATTTGACAGTCCTCATCGTGAATCTCTGTGGCAAATTCTGCTAGGATATGGTGTCCCACGGAAACTGGTCGCCGCGATAAGTGCTCTCTACACCAATACAGAGTGTCGCGTGAGAGCAGCCGGAACATCCTCTGACCTCTTTGAAATCACGTCAGGAGTCAAGCAAGGATGTGTACTTGCGCCCTTTCTTTTTATCATCATGATGGATTTCATAATGCGTAAGACGGTTTGCCTCGACAGTGGGATACGCCTACATCATGATGAAACAAGCGATCTATGCGAAGAAAGACTGTGCGACTTGGAGTATGCAGGACGATCGAGAGGTTGGAGGTGACCGTGAACAGGCTAGCCGCAAACTCGATGAGTGTGGGTCTTCATCTGAATGCCGCTAAGACCAAATCCATGTGCAGTGCTGCTTGCATCGACGCCGACACTCCTCTGCGGGTTTCTGGTCTGCCCGTCGAGCTGGTGTCCAGATTCAAGTACTTGGGTGCCACGGTTGCCGATGATGGTGGTATTTCTAGTGAGCTTGGAATCCGCATGGGTGTGGTGGGCTCTGCGTTCAACCAACTTGGAGTCGCATGGAGGTCAAGGCTGTATTCTGTGAGGACCAAATGTCATTTGCTTAACGCGTGCGTGCTACCTGTGCTACTGTATGGCTGTGAGACATGGCATCTTACTAAGCTTCAAGAGTCTCGGCTTTTGAGCTTTGAGAATCGATGTCTCCGCAGAATCTTAGGGGTACATTGGTATGACCGCGTTACAAATATCCGAGTTCGTGAGCAGACACAACAGCCTTCGGTGATTGAAGTTATCACGAAGAGACGATTCACGTGGCTGGGACATGTATTCCGGATGCCGCCAAAGAGTGCGGCACTTCGTACCCTTGTGGCACAGCCTCAAGGGTTCCGTCGCCGTGGCCGGCCCTCCCTCACCCTGCAGCGATGCTACAAAAGCGACCTACGTGCTGCAGGTCTGACATGGCGGGAGGCACAGGAGTTGGCGATGGACCGAGGGAAGTGGCGCCAACTTGTGCTTGCCCTATGCCCTAATGTTGGGACGTGACAGGGTGAAAGAAGAAGAAGTTGTGCTCACGCCCGCAAAGGTTTCTTGTGCGAAGCCGGGTACTTCAGCTAGTTCTTAATAAATAACACGTCATACATTCCAGAGCAATTGTTATCCTCTGTAACAAAATACGATAAGATCCAGGAATGTTCTGAGTCTGGCCCTCTAGACACAGACGGAACAGCATGTAGGTAACGCAATAAAAACTATGGCAAAAATTTGTAAAGTTGCGATCCAAATCTGAAATGGTTAGCAAGACTGACCGCCACCCGTGGTCTACGAAAAATCGTCTCTGCACGCCGAGGAAAGAGATAGTAGTTGTTGACGTGTCGGCCGGAGGCGATACTGTTGACTGTTGATCATGGAGACTAACTATGTTTTGAGAGGAGTGGGAATTTACCTATGGCTAATTAATTGTTTATCATCGTTTTAGCGTTTGCGATTCTTATACAACGTAGTTATTCCATCATGCTTTATACGTCATGAATCTGGCTTACTGATATAACCAAATCTTATTCACAGATACTGCAAAGAATAGAGATGCTGAGAATTGTCAGACACATATCATGATAGAAGTGACATTTCCGAAACCATAACAAAATACAGAGACCTTCTCGAATAGACTGACAAAAGAACCTCACAAAACCTACACTATTTGGCAACAAAATACAAAACTTCAAGTACAAGCGCAAAGAAACAAAACTCCGCCACAAGATGATGCCCCACGACTCCCATTGCAGACTCTTCCACAGCGGTCGCGGCCAACAGCATACTGACTCCGCGGAACTTTCAGGGTCTGGCAGTAGAGGTAAAAGAATGTTTGGAGGCCCTAAGAGTTAAATTAGGTACCTAGCTTTAGAATTTACCTACATCAGAATGACACTTGGGCTCAGTGCGCAAGTAAGAGCTTTACTTGTAGATAATAGGAAATTGGGTTTACCCCCTAGGGCAGGGTTGGTAAAACTTTTTATGTATACGTGCCAAAATTTCCCCAATACTATTTTTCGACTGTCTGACGTGCCGAGCAGTTTTTCATAGGGAAAAATGAACAATTTTTTTTTTAATTCTATTAAAAAGTTATAATTATAATTAAGTTTTTGAGATTCTATCTTTCGCCGTGTTTCTCGCTTTTCTGTATATTTTATTCTTTGAATAATTTTTTCCATGTTCAAGGAGATTGTGGAAGCAATTTATCCAAGCTTCCTTCACATAATCATCTTTCATTTTTAGCAATTATGTTTGAGGCAAAATAACAATCAGCTGTTTGTATTTGAATGGCTGCCGATAAATTTCATCAGGTTCACTTCATCATCGAAATCAGAGGTTAACGACACGGCTCTTCCGCCGCTTGATGAGGTCAGTGCGATAATATTATCTGTGACGCACAAAGCCTAAAGGCCGACCTTTAAAATTATATACATAGGTATTTACTTTAATTTTGCAAACATAATGCTTATTCATGAATTTTTTTAGTATTTTCCTGCTATTTTTTATACAATGCGATCTCTCATTTTTATGCATTTCTTCGTTTCCATTTGGGCATTGATAGGTAAATATTATTCGTAAAAATAATTTTAAAAACCGAAGAAAATACGCATGGCTATGTCGTCATTATTTTGTAATATTGTGTAAGTATATATTTATTTATAAAACTGTTTTGTATTTTTTTTAATGGGTAATTTTTTTTCTCTTCAAAATAAAACATTCCCGTGCCATGCAAAATCATCTCGCGTGCCACCAGTGGCACGTGTGCCATAGGATCGCCATCCCTACCCTAGGGACTAGTCACTCGACTAACACTTTTGATGTTGATGACTGGCGAGCGACAGGGATTCTCAACAGGCGCCGTGTGGTATCCATATGCTCCAACTGAGGGGCGGACACATCCAAAGAAGATATGATGGTGTTTAAAGTGTATTCAAAATTCCAGTGGAATTGCATACTCTGTGATTTAAAAGAATAAGCCACTGTTTCATCTATTTCCACTTCAAAGCTGAACATATACACATCTATGATAACGTATATTATAGAATATACCTACTATAGACCAGTGTTACACAACCTATTTGACAGAAGGGTCTATTACTCCATTTTCTGGGCCGCAGTGGGTTAATTAAAGTATTGAAAAACAATGAATGATATATTATTAGGTATACTAGACTACACAATATACATTTTGTTATTTTAAATATTTAATAGTTACTTATCAGTGGGTCTATTCTATACACAAGGCGGCTATCGATTGTTGTTTATCATATTTACGTTTTGAGGCAGTTAATTGGTACAATAAGATAACCGTCTCTAAACTGTCTAAATGTACTATGTTTTAACAGCCCCTTTCTTGGCTGTGTTAACTTTTAGAGTGAGATATACAGTTTTGACAGTTTAGAGACGGGCCACTTATTGTAACAATTAGTTTGCCTCGATTTAAAAATAGTTATTACATCGTCATAACAAACAATAAACTAAAAAAATTCTGGCAGCGGGCGTTCTTGAACCCGAGACCAGATTTTAGGGCAAAGACGCACGGCAACGCATGTCTTACTCGATTCCAAATGTACGATTGGAATAAAGTGAGACCATTTCAATCGGATGCATGCCGTGTGTCTCGGCTCTTAAAGCATGGATGACGTAACTACAACCATTTATGGCGCTATCTCAACTATCAGGATCATGACAATATAATCCAATAAGAAGTTTTATTGTAGACGCTCACCAGTATTAATAAAAGTAATAGTTTGTGTTAGTATTAACAGATGTTAATAGTAAATTGCTATTATATTATTTTAATTATATTTGTGTGAAAATTTATTTATACTCAAATAAATCACTGATAAGGCAACCGTTAACACCACATATTATATTAACTATTAATTTATAATTATTCAATTTATATGGCTTAGTTTTCGTACCTGTAACATTGTACCATAATCCAAAAAACAGTATAGTCACGTTGTCACAGCCTCTCTATGTATCACTTCTACCATGTGTGGTCAGCATGGTAGAAGTGATACATACTCCATACTAATATCTAGAAAAGTATTTCTCACCTTCTACAGCGCAGTCACTCGATAAATCAATTGCAATCTTCAATTTAATAGTAATTGTAATTCCTGCTTTCGACATCAGTTCTGCCAATGTCACATCAAAACTGCTAGCCTCTCCATTCTTTAAGACGATGCCATCATCACACATGTTTTGAAACTCATCCATGCTGTTGATAAAAAAATGACATGTAATAATTAATATACCAGCCATATTGAATGTCAATAAAAAATGTAAAACATTTTTTTCAGCTAGCATCCCCTCTATTGATTATTTAGGCTTCAGCATTCAAGGAATAGAGATGGGGGGAGAGGGGTAAGGGCAAAGGGAAGGGTTATCAACAAAGGATCGATACTTCGATGTTTCGGCATCAATACGATACCGGTCTCAAGAAGAGTAAAATATAACAGAGCCATAATTATTCATATCTGTATTCAGCAACTTATGCGTGGCGAAAATGATAAGCACGGTTTCAGTTGTTTTATAATTGCTTTAGTTACATACTGAGATTTCGGTTCATTTTAACAAACCCTGACGGCTAAAATTATTAAACATGGAACATGCTTTGCCTACTGATTCTCTGAATGCTGGTTGTCCAAATTCCAAATTTGTCAAAGTAACCGAAGGATTCAAACAATTTTACTGTTCTGAAAATTAAAATGTATGAATTCATATTGTAATTTGTAATGTTGGCCTAACTATGAATACAGAAATTACCGAACGTTAAATGGTTTTATTTTATTTTTGCTCCACATAATCGTTACAAGTAATGGACATGGGTTTGTGATAGCTGAAATAAGTTATGTAATTTTTAGAATCAATTTTGTCGAAGGAATTGAGGTTGCGGGGCGCGGATCACACGCCATTCCATGTACCATGTTAAAAAAAATTATTGTTGGGGCATGAGTCATGACACATCTAATACTTTGATGGTCGTGCCCGCATGTGCATTACGGCCCATGTCCTATCAAACGAAAACCATGCAGCTTGTCTGCGAAGTCACCATGACCGGTCAGGTACTGGCTTACCCAGTGTGTTGGTCTTAGTTGTCTCATCTGAAGCCTGCAGGACACAGCTGGAAAAAACAGATACGTTTCTCGTCCCTTGGTGGATGCCGACCACCTCGACTGCCATGTATTGAGTGCTATCTTGTAGACTAACGTGCTGACAGTATGCCTGTAAGGTACGTCTTCAGACCTCGGCGGAGGCGTCAGATGGACGCCCTCAATGGTGGTGTTGATCCCTCTCAAGAGGAGGGTGATCGATCCTCGTACTTGGATGTGCAGGTCGAGGGGTAGCACCCCTGCCAGAACAGGAAGCGTGTCTGATGATGTCATCCTGTAGACTTTCGTCGATGAGATCAGCGAGTGTCGCTGTCCGCTAATTAAAGTACTTCTTACTTTAAATAATGATTTTATTCTAGGGTGCCCATTGATGGGATCCAACCGAGCGGAGTTGTTTGCCAGGGTCCATCGCCGACTTGATATCAATCAAGGCCAACTTTGAGGCATTTGAAAAATTTGCTGCGTCATAATATGGAGGATGGAATAATTCCGATCCCTCCTAAGATTCATCACTTTCAACTATTGACTCCTCTGTTTCGGCAGAGTTTACACGGGTACAGAGAACACTTCATGTCATTAAAGATAAATGACAGCAGAGCAAGTCAAGATTCTTTTTATTTTCTAAAACTCTTTCTTTAAGCGCTAAGGTGCATGGTTGCTACATCAGTCCCGTGAAGCATCGCATCGGGACAAGGAAGTGTGGCACTAAAATATTTTCATTATGACACGTTTGTAGCGTCATGAAAGGCGGCCGTGCACAAATCGCGGCTGCATATACATGGCGGGTGGAGATGGGGTATCTCAAATCACACCTTATTAGGTGTGTGTCACACATTATATATTTCGTTATGCAATAAAAATTTTCATGTCACTGATCGGTGATCATACTGCGGAGTTTGAATGTTTTTGATACACCAACTCGACTCAAAGCAACTTTCAAATTATTACCTTCCTTATTGAACAATATAATAATAATCTATCGACGAACAATGAACAAATTATTTGAAAAAAAATCCACTTTATATCTATATAGCTCCGTGTGGAAAAGAAAATTTTAATAAATATACGTTAAGAATAATGAAAAAAAAAATATTCTAATGTATGGGTAATCGTCAATCGGTATTTAAAATTTAAAATAGTCCTAGCGGGGAAAAGTATCAAATGATCTGATATTGACAAAAATTATTGAGACTTACTGTCGACCCTAATCACCCACTATATTAAATAACATTAACTACCTTGAGGTTAATATTTTATTATTAAATTTTATTCATTACAAGTTCCTGCTATTACCACGTAGATACGCGAGATTATTGTTATTATGTGACTCACCTGTGGGAAGACATGACAATACTATTTCGTTCCTTGGCTACGGAGATGGGTTTGTGTATGATTCTTCTGGAAAGCGGATCCAATCCAGAACTGGGTTCGTCTAACAGGATCACACCACCCTTTCTGCCGATCAGAGCAATGGCCAGACTCAACTTGCGCCGATTCCCTCCGCTGTATATTCCATTTTGAATGTCTGCCAAATCTATTAAATCTGTAATCCAATAGTAAAAGGTAAATTGTTGAGAACAAGAACCTTCCACGGAGTGGAGTATATATCAACATGCCCTTTTTACGAAGAAAGGTTGTTAGTATTTTGTCTAACTCATTTCGTCTTTGCTTTGGATCAAACACATTAAAAAAGCGATATGGGATTCAAACTGCACGCACAGCTTCAAAAACCGATTCTGTAACTAAATCGATAAAGTCTATTCACATAGACAAAGAATTTGAAAGCACAATCTCGGTAATCAGTGCTTAGCCAAAATTGTAGCAATCCGTCCAAAAAAAAGTTGACAACCGGCTAAAGTACCTATGCCATAATTTGCTCTGCGCTCGGTTTCCAGGCGGAATCCACCGTGTCTGAACGAACTAATAGATGAATTCAAGAATTCAAAATTCTTAGAGAGAGATAAAAATAAACAGTGGTATTTATGAATTATGCATTAATTAAGCATGCAATCACTATGATCGGGTCTGCATCGGAAAGAAAATACATGCTATATAGTAAACAAAAGAATTTGATCGGTTACCCGAATAAGTGTCCCCGGTTAATCGGTTTCGGTTTAATATGATTTGGAACTCATCGCTCACCTGTCATTTCGAGCATATCATCTACTCGCTCTTTGATGTTCATCGATGGCACACCGCGGAGTTTGCAAAATAGTGTTAATACTTGTCGGCCGGTCAGATAATCATCTACTGCGTTGAATTGTGGACAATAAGATAGTGAACATGGATCCTAGAAAAGAAAAACAGTGTTAACTACATTATGCTAAGCAACATACAAAATCAGCTTCAATACAACTTTAGTTGCTTAGCCCATGCTTTAACCATTAAGTCCCGGGAGGTTTTGTATGGCAGCAAGTGAGAGGCCACGAATTTTTTGGCAAAAATAAACCTTTTTTTTTTTTAATATATGGAAAGTTTATCATAAAAACTTACCAATCATACGCTAAATGTCTCATTATTGGACCAGTATTCTTCCGAATTTTAAATTATTCAAAATAAACGCCTTAGACTGGCATTCTTCAAAGACAGGCGAATAAGTTCACGTTTTTTGTATGGCCGGCGCTGTACGCCCGGCCATATACGCGAACTAGTTTGCTTTGGCACAGAACCGGAAAATACCGGTATTTTGGATTTTTGAAACCAGTATTTTGGTATCGATAAATAATTGAATACCGGTTTTGAATTACTGCACATAGTGGTCTATGTGCGTGGGCGCGAAACCCGAGAGATGCAGGTTCGATTCTTTCAAAAAGATTTTTTCTATTGGTTATATATTTTCTCAGAAGTGCTTTCAAAAATTATGTATATTCAATGATTAGAATATTACATTCTTAAATCTTGTGAATTATTTGTTGAATAAAAAAAGTAATTATTTAAACAAATAAATAGAAATTTAAATATTATTATGATTATTACCTTGAAGGTGATTTTTCCGCCGGAGAGTTGCTCTTCTCGCGCCAGCATTTTAAAGATGGTTGTCTTGCCAGCTCCATTGGAACCCAATATGCCAACACATTCGCCTGTTTGATACAAAATTATAATCATCATAATCAACATAACAATCAGTCCACATAATATTATGTACTTATATCCAGGGCTTTTCTTGTAATGTAACGAGGTGGTACGGCGTTCCGGCACCGTTTTTTCATGGTATTTTTAACGTTTCAAAAGCAATTAGACGAAACAATGTTCGCGCTTACATAGTTAATTTTTCTGAATCATCTCATATGAAAAGACAAAGGTATCTGAAAAACTATTGCTTTTGATGTATGCATTGAATTCTATTACCATTTCTTCAAGTGAATGTGAACGCGAATTTTTGCAAATTAATCTAATAATTACCCCAAAAGAGCTTCGTTGAAGACCAAAACAGTTTCGGGACTTTTGTTCATCAAACTCGTCGGACCACCTTTGTCATTTTTTGGTACTTCAAAATACGGTTACTCAGTGGAAGACATTCGGCTATAAACTCTAACATTAAGAAAATGAATCAAGACGAAAATTGGACTGGGCCCCCACAAAGGGGGGACTAACAGGGCTCTAGCCTGGGGGATCAACCAGATAAGTGAGATAAACGCACATCATAAATTTGCTCTAATCGTAAAA
Source organism: Rhyacophila brunnea (assembly GCF_057557595.1). Taxonomy (NCBI): domain Eukaryota; kingdom Metazoa; phylum Arthropoda; class Insecta; order Trichoptera; family Rhyacophilidae; genus Rhyacophila; species Rhyacophila brunnea. The sequence continues at coordinate 5,473,797 of NW_028232816.1, read as the reverse complement.
AAAATCGCCTGCGCCACTAATTTCCTTCAGGCGTAATAACATTTTAAAATATGTGGTTGTGTAATTGCATTTTTTGGTTAAGTTTGTTGATACACTGAATACCCTTAATTTTACCTTGAACACTATTTGAAAAACGCTACTATAGAGCGTCACACTGCCTTTAACCATAATGATAGGTAGGGGGCCCGCTTCAGGATGTGGGCTCCATGGAAATCACTATAAACTTTTATTAAAATATATGTATGATGTTTTTACAATTTTATTTTGTATAACTTTAGTTATTTATTTGTATACCTATATGTTTGTTTGTTTAATTTTTTATGCGCTTCGTGGCATAGGAAAAGTTGCTTTAAATAATATTTGAATATAATTTTCTTTAGTAGGTAAGAAGTTTGGGAAGAAGTGAGTTCCGGCACCTTTGTCTTTTAAAAAAGAGCCCTGCTTATATGCAATGCTTTATCGACATCAGTGGGTATTATAGGTACTACACTACTGTATTATGGAATTAAACAATGGTTGTATCAGTCCTATTAGTCCTACTAACTAGCTGGTATTCTTCACAAGCTCCTAAAGATCAACCAAAGCGGGTGGACGACGGACTGGTGGTAGCGATTACAGTATCTCATTGCCAGAATAATTCGTCACACCATGAGAAAAAATTTTGTATGGTTATCACAGTGTAGCGTCAGGAATAGAAAGCTTTTCAAATTTGAATTTGATTAAAACATGTTTGAAGTCTTTAAAATAGGTATCAAGAAGGACTCAACAGGCTTAAAATGTGTGGAAGAAAGTGGAAATATGACGAACTTATTTTTTTGTAATTCTGATTTCCATAGCTCCAAATTTTTATGAATGCTTTCACTTTGTCTTTTAAAATCAGTGAATGCATTGATTTCTTCACTCAATTTTTTAAAAATTTCAACCAAATCGACAAGTTTAACAATAAAGTTCTCGTTCCTAAACAAATTTGACCCTTTCACATATTTTTTTCACGAGATAGCCAGCACATTTCACAATAGTACAAAAGTGAGGTATAATAAAATTAGTCTCCATATCTTCAGACAGGTTTACAAACAACCTAACTTTTATAGGACTGTTTTTATATGTAGTTTATAACTAGTGGTCGTTTTATGAACTATGCACTTGCAAACTGCAAATATGTACTACATTTGTGTTAAACTTTTTGCGCCTCCCAGTTTGGAAATCGCTGCTTTAGACACTAATTACGGACAGATTAGATGAATCTCAGATTTTCGGCTCACATTATTCTATCTGCTTTTTCGCACTTTTAAAAATTTATATTTTATGAATTATATTGGCATTTTTGAAATGTATTTTTAATTTATTTGATTACAGTATGACAATGTCATGTACTTACGCGAATACACTCTAATATTCACATTTGTCACGGCTTGCACGGATTTTTTACTCCACCAATTCCTGTATTGTTTGGTCACTCTGTTGAATGTTATGTCAGCCTCTGTAAGAATGACAAATCATATTGAGTGAACACTAAAAATGTAGGTATGATTTTATGCTAAAATGAAATAAAAAATTAGGGATAGTTACCTATCTATTCTAGATATGTAGATAGTTGGGTTGTTGGTTGTTGGGGAAATGTGGGCCAAATACAAAATGAATTTAGGTAGGTACCTACCTACACATTTAATTATTTTCTAAGGTAAAACAAAAATATGTCTTAGATATTTGTTTTCTTTGGTCATTTCCATTTAAATTTTTCCAGGCTCGATCCTCTTAAGCTCCTAAGATAAAGCCACGAAGTGACGATCCAATTTGGTTGGTTCGATATAATAGAGTATCATATCGCAATATTTCTTTAGTCAATAGCTTTGTGAAGAGGTAGGATTGCTGGATTATAGAAATGTGAACATGGTACTTTTTCAGAGGATTTTTTTTGTTACTTCATTATAATAACTGGCATCTCTGTTTATAACCAGAAAATGTGTTTTTTTTTTCAGTTATCATATCAGTCCCAAAATGCAGTATCACGACATAGACATTATCATTTGATATCCATTGAATCTCTGTGTGATTAGTAGGCGTTCAAAATCTTCTTCAGATTTCTTACAAAGTCGAAAAAGGCGAATTGATGTGGACTTGATGTGATTTTTCAGTGAATATCTCCTAATTAAATTTGCTGTTATACTTTATTCAAATATACGAGTAGTATTTTTATGAATTTATAGTTCGGCAATAATTTTAATTATTTTTAGTTGGTTTTCGGCCACTGGCCCATTTAATATACGCTGTGCCCCGAAGGGTACCACAAATGCCCGGTTGAGAAACAGTGCTCTAATTAATGCAATAGCACTCAACGTGTGCAATAATTTAATTTTTGACATTCTTATAAGTGACGTGCTATCTCATTGGAATTTTGCACTGAACTGCAGGGATTGTCCCAGGGATAGTGATAGTACACCATACGAGTATATTTTATCGAACGTTCGATTGACACAATAGTACATACACCATATTATGCAATATCAACGATTGGGCAATAGAAAACATGTAATAAAAGTTTATTAAAGCCTTCAACAAACGCTAACTTATGACAGTTTTTTTATCTACGAATTCGAAATACAGTTACCTAAGTATTAAATTTGTCATTTTAATGTTTTGACAAATTAAAATACTTTTAAACATTTTGTAAAATTTATTAAAATACATGTTTCGCAAATCGATAAATTTTCTTAGTACTACTAAATGCCTAAGCTTAACAAAATAATTGAGGAGTACTTACCATATTTATCATCCTGTTGTTTTAAATATTCATAAGATTGTCCTGTGCAGAATAACATTAATTTATTGTAATACTCGCTTAACATAAGGATTGCCTGCAAACCAGTCATATATAAATATATTATTATGTATATTAAATCATGTGGTATTTTGATGTATGTAACATATTCCAATTGTGATATATAATAAATTATATTCATCTTCAAGGCGATATTCATTTTCAGGGACATTGTTTTCACTGTGCCAATATTATTTTGCATTACTAATTAGCAGCAAAACAAACAAATGTAGCATTTGCTGTCATTCACATTGTTCACTGGCGTTAAGTGGGTAAGCTAGATTTTATGTATGATATCAATATTCCACTTTTATCTCATATTATTATTAAAACCCGAATTTTAAATTTCCACTGGGAATGCGAATATAATTTTGAGGAGTTGAGCGTGGGGGGGGGGGGGGGTTGTCAACCTCACCCCTTTAAAAACCCTGATGTTATGAAATCTCAACATAAGCTTCATAAAAGTGTTGATCATAAAAAGATGACTCTAACAAAAAGAGGACAAAATAATCAGAACTTGGAATATACGAACGCTTAACAGAGCACCTTGACAACATTCTCATAAATAAGATAACTTGAAGTTTACTTTAAATGAAATATTTTAAATAGGGCAGTAGGTACAACATTTAAAACGCGAAACTATTGTTCAGTAGATTGATATAAATATTCAGAAAATTCAACCCTATAATGCAAGAACATCTTCCAGGTGTGTCTACTAAAGATATTTAGGAAAACTTAATAACAAATAATATTTAATTGGCGTCATAAGAGATGCAGCACAAAATAATATTATTAAAAGGACAAAAGCATCCAAGTGTTTTGATGTCTTGCAATTCTATATGGACCTATATAAATTGTTATAGAAAGAATCAGGTTTTTTTTTTTAACCACAAACGTTTATTTCCGATAAAAGGCAAGAAAATATTAGACACGTAGTTGTGTTATAATATGTAGTTACCAAAAGATCCATTAAATTGTTATACTATAAAAATTATTTCAACTTTTTTAAGCAAATATTCGAATCGTGTTGCACACGCCGCACATGCAGAATGGAACGCCGAAGACTAAAAGCCACTATGTATCCGTTTGTCTCCACTTCGTGACGACAGAGAGGCTGCGCAGAAAAGTGACACTTCTGCCATACATTTGTCTCACAATTAGTCATATCTTATGAATAGGGCTAGAGCTAGAGGTTATCCATAAACTGAACCCCATATTTATGGTTTTGAACCATGTGCCATAGATTCTGCTCCACTTCGCTCATTGTGTTGGACCCATATAATTCAAAAAGTGTTTGTAACTTTGTGTGTTGTAATATTATGTATTATATGAAGAGCTTATCAATTAATTAATAATGTAAGTCTATAAAAAATACTCACAATGAAAACAATAGTTGTTGCGCCAAGATAAATTAGCTCAGTTGATATTCCAAACTCGCTATCTGAATAATAGTCTTTGAGGCCTCTGCATGCTCCTGTCTGTTCATCTCTGCCTGAAATATTTTGATAAAATCACAATAATTAATTTAGGCGAGCAGGTCTGTAAGAATTTGTATATTAGGCAGTCCAGGAGTGTGAGTTGAGTTGAGTTGGTATTCTTTAATATAGTCGAGACGTATACATATACAGATGCAGCTAAAATGGTTGGGTGACATGGGATTTTAATCTTCCGAACATTACAGTACGTTGTTAGATTCTGACTTAATCTTTAAATATGCATATTGGTTATTATAAAAATACATTATTTTTATGTTTCGTTCACCATTCGTTCACCACTCCACACTTATTATTCACTCCCACAATGTGAGACATGACTAAACTTAATAGACCCTAAACCAGGATCCTCCGGATTCTTAGAATCTAGAGAGCGCAATGCTACTAAATATTCAAATTGATCGGAGTTTTACATAATCTGTGTCAGTTGTATATTTAGGTACCATAGGTGAATGTCCATAGTGATTGGAGATGACAAAAAGGCAAAATGGATTATAAAACACGTCATCAATAATTATAATTTGAATTCCAATTCCATCAAGTAGGTACTCTCAGTATTATTTATAAATATAATCTACAGTCTGGATAAATATATAGTTATCAGCTCATTCGTTATCTGAAAATATAATTTAATAGATGGATGGATGATTTTGATATTAATGCAGTTTAATTTTTGAATATGCATTCTTTTTACGAATAGAACAAAAAGTCTATTAGGTGAGATTTTTTTATAATTCAGAAAGAATGTCTGTGTCACCGTACTCACTAGGGATTGCAATACCGAATGAAAATACAAAATAAATACCGGTATTTGTGCTGGTGTATGCGAAAATATAAACCAATAAAATATATAGATATAAAAATCTCTTTAAAATATTTATATTTTAAGGCAAAAATATCTACATAAGTACATATAATATAGATATGTAACTTTTGAAATACCTAGTTAAAGGTAAAATATGGTAGAGATGCTGATGTTAACAAATACTTATATAGTATGTAATTGAACTATTATTGGCACATGTATTTCTTCTTCGAATGATCGTTGAATATATTTATTTTATGAAGTGTTCTTGGATGTGTATGTGCCCCACTGGTAATTCCACCTATTGTTTTATTGCAATTTTTACATTTAGCAACATCTTTACTATTATCCCTTAAGAGGTAAAACCAAACATAGTATTGCTCACTGTTTTGATGATTTTTTTTCTCTATTATTCTAGAAGCTATCCACTATTGAGTTGATAAACATCTAACAATTAGGCACAGGCAAGTCAATTATAGTAGAATTTTATTATTATTTGTATTTTATTATAATATAAATATTCACCACTAGGGCTGAGTTTACGACGAGTTTAGACAAACGAACAAAACCTGCAATTTAATATATAATTAATAACTTCAATTTAAAATAATCAATACACATATTATGAGTATGTTGAAATATTTTGGTAATTTTTGTGAAAGTGATTTTTATTAGAATACCGTATTTTATGAATATTGTTAGTGCCCATACGCACTTGCGGCAAGCCGCTACGGCTAGCCGCGATGCGGCCTGCCGCAAGTGCGTATGGGCACTTAATGTTAAAATAGAAATAAAAATATAGAAATAGAAACAAGATAGGTAGGTATTTAAAGCCACGTTTTTCAAAAATTCTTCACCTAAAATCTAAAGAATTTATTAAATTTATCAGGATTTTAATGACAAAAATATTCTTAAAATAATATTAAAACTAATAAAAATCGAATTTGCAAAAACGCATAGGTATTATTTTTATATCGTTTTCTAAAATTGTGAGTTTATGTTTAAACTAAAAATGAGTCTTTTTAATGTTTTTAGATGCATTTTAATCGGGTATTTAAAATGAAAGTTATTAGTAAAATGTATTAAATTGCAGTTTTTGCTAAAATTATTACTCTCACTCTTAGAAAGGTTGGAGATATTTTTACATCCAAGAGTATAATTTTATTTATTATGTATTATTTATAATTTGTATTGATTATACATCATATATTTTTATTGATTTAATTTATAATTAATTATAACACACAACTCTAACAAAATCATCAATTTTCAGAAAAGGCGTGAAAAATTTGTAGGCCAGTCTTTTTATAATAATTCGAACTTACTACAACACGAGTCGTCGGATTGCTGTTTCCGGCATATTGCATTCTCATTTCCTATGGTACCAATTTTCAGTAGTCCATGATTGAATGAGTAGCTTGGTAGTATGTGTAGAAGAAAACTCAATGCGTGCCCTTGAAATATTGTCGTTGACTTTGACATCTTTTCAAAGAAGACAATCGCAGAGAATAGTACACCTGAAATATTATAAGGAGCAACAAATTGAATCCCATCATATTACTAGTGTTTTATATTATTTTTTACATATTTTATATATTATAATGTCCATAGTAATTTTCTCGCAAGACTCGGAAGACCCCCAAAGCAGAATGCAGGAACTCGCTGAAGTAAGCAACAAAGTAGGTTTGAAAATAAATGTAACAAAGACAAAAGTCATGTTAAGCTGCTTTGCGGGCCAAAAAGAAATCCTCATTAATGGCACTCAGCTCGAACAGGTGAAATGCTACATCTATCTGGGACAAGTGTCTATAGATGGGTGTGTATTTGATGAAATTTTTCGAGTAAAACTAGGCTGGATTGCTTTTGGCCGCCTGAATAATGTCTTCAAAAGTGACCTTCTACTGTGCCTAAAGCGCAACGTGTTCAACCAATGTGTGCTTCCTGTAATCACATATGTGTGTGAAACATGGACCCTAAGCAAAAGAGAGATCCTGAAACTTAGAGTAGCACAACATGGTATGGAGAGGTGAATGCTGGGCATAACGTGAAAAGACAAAAAGAGGAATGAGTGGATAAGGAAGCAGATAAGGGTTTGTGATGTAATAGAGTTCATCAAATGCCTCAAATGGAGATGGGGTGAACACATAGCTCGAAGAAGAGACAATCGTTGGACAAATTTAGTAATCCAGTGGTATCCAAGAAGTAGAAAACGTCCACAAGGTAGACCTAGAGGCCGCTGATAATGATAAAGTTAAAGAGATAATAATGATAAAGTTCTGCGGAAGTACGTGGCAACCCAACGCACAGGACCGAGAGAAGTGGAAGCAGCTTGAAGAGGCCTTCATCCAGCAGTGGATAGATTCAGGCTGATGATGATGTTGATGAATATCCTATTAGATACCTTTTAACAACATCGATCTCATAATGTCATCAGTGCCGTCATTCTGGAGAATCTAAGGACATTGTAGAAATGATATTAATTGTATACCAATGTAATGATAATTCCTTGTCTTTTCTCATCTCAGAAATTAACATCACATGATCATAACATAAAATATATCATTGACGACACAAGGGGGGTTCGTGTCCGAATCGCCTCCAGAAACGGCATTGTACAATATGGGTTTTCAAATTTGAATATTGCATCGTCCGTCCATTTATAAATTATTTTTCAATTTGGTAAATGTGTACTTTATCGGTTACAGATAAGCTATAAAACTGGTGTGTTGTGTATTTGTCAGAAGTAGGAAATGTGATGAAATCTCATCAATATACAAAAATTTATACGACGATAGTGGCAATATTTAGTAATAAGTGTCTCTGCGGGTCTATTCTATACACAAACCTGCTATCGGTCCGCTACGGCAGCTAAATAGGGTAGGAAAGTATCTAATTAATCACAATTACAATAACAATAATAAATAACAAAACTGTCTATCTCGGTCTAAAATCTATCACAGCCTAGAGAGGTGCTGCTAAAACATAGCATTTATTGTAACAATTATAACTAAATTATTGTAATTGTTACAATAAGTGTTAATAATTCGATACTTTTCTACCCTATTTAGCTGCCGTAGCCGACTGAAAGCAGCCTTGTGTATAGAATAGACCCGCAGGTGGTTGTTTCTACCAAGTAAACTTTCAAAAAATACACAAAATGGTTATACACCACTATTTGATATGAATAAATCACCTTTAGGAGGCTCACGATCATAGTCCAGTGCGTAAAGCGCTGGCCTTTCATCCGAGGGCTCTGAGTTTGATTTCCTTAGAAGTCACAATATATTTACATAATATATGATTTTCTCAAAGCCTGGGTATTTCATTGTTTTACTTCGACTACTAGGTACATAGGTACATAATAATTGTTTCTCTACATTACTGCCATTGAGTATCATGGCCTGTTATAGTGTTATAACGAATACATAATTATATAAGATAATAATAATACTTGAATAATTAATTATTTACCAAACATGACGACTGATAAAAGGTTGATGTAGCCCATATCCGATGAGTTTGTGAACAGACTCAGCATGTACATGAACGTAAGTCCTGCCATAGAATGAACGGCCAGGTGAACGAGCAATACACCTAGTAGGAGAATAAGAATGTCATTATTGTTTGTTTTAAATTTTAATATCCTGCCTTACTTCTAAAAGAAATTTAAAAAATTATTTTCCCTCAAAGAGTGATAGCATGGTCGATGTCGTTCATTTTCTATTGTCATCACTGGAAGCGGGCAATATACTAACCATGAGAAATGACAGGTAGACATTACGTAAATAGGAAAATTGAGTCACAAGACTTCCATACAAGAGTATTGCAGTTACTCGATTCTGTTATAGTACACAAAAATTGCACAATCGGATCGGGTAGGTAGTCAGTCAGTGAGTAAGGCCCCCTTTAATAGAACCATTTTACGATCTTCCACCTTCTCTTACTCAATCGAACGACTTGATCTCGAGGATTCAAATTGAGCCCACTGTACAGTAGATTTATATTTGATCATTCACCACATTTGTGATAAAGTCGATCAATTTCTATGTGAGGTGAATACCAAGCCTTTAACTAATTTTAAGTAAATATCAAGAATTACATATGACAGACTAAACTTTGAAATCATGAAAAATATTCACTGTATTTTACGTTAAATAATGCCAAGACCTTGTCACTATAGAAGATTTTTGTTTAGCATTAAATAGTTAACACTAATTAATGAAATGTTATTTTTATTTAAGACAGTACAGGGTACAGTAAACAGGTGAACACTCTTATTAACGCAATTATTATTTTCATACATAGTTTGGTATAGGTAGGTACCTACTTCAGAAAATATTAGAAGTGGTTCATATATATCGTCGGTGTTTTGTAAAAAGGGCGAATCAACCATTTTGGCGAAATCGAGATTTTAATGAAAATACAATATGTACCTCACTAGCTTTGTTGTGTTAAAACGGCGAATTTTTATCTCCAGGAAAGTACTTAAAAACGATAATCGACTAAAATTAAATTAATTAAAATAACAAAATAAAAAGCAAATGTGACATATTAGGCCTTTTAAAATATTATATAATAATACCTATTATAATGACAGTATTCTTTCAAAGCTTTATTATAAACTTGTTAGATATTTATAATCATCTACAGGTAAAAAACAAATAAATGTCAAAAGTTAAAAATCCTCCTCCTGTAAAGTAGCATTTTGGTTAATTCGCCCTTTTTACAAAACACCGACGATATTTTTCTGATGTTCAAATAATGAGTGCTACATTCTTAAATCATATATCTTATGCATTGAAAAAAAAAAGTTTAATTTAAAAATACTTTCTGCATGGTTTGCACAGATGTAAATACATCAATATTATATCAAATTCTAGAAATGAATTTGCAGTTTCAAATTTTGACAAAAGTCATTCTTAGAAGTTTATGGTTCTTCTCATATTTTTATGGCATAGCTATGACACAATGAGTCTAACATTGTTTGACACAAAATTATTAATTTTTATCGAACATTTTTTATTGTTACACGTAGCTCATAGTTTGCCGATAAATTTATGGCTGCATTATATTGTGAGATTAAAAAAATAATAGTAAGTAGGTTCCTAGTTTAATAAATTTGAAGTGAAGTCACGTAATAACAAGGCATATTACCCCATGTATCAGATATACTGAATATTCCGTCGGAATCAGTAAGCCACATAATATAAATAGCCACATAGTTTAGAACAATGCATATGACAACATCATAGAGGAAAGTGGTGAACCAATAGAGAATTGGACTGGTTCCAGTCATCTGCTGCAGCGTTCGGAAAAATGACCTCCGTTCATTGATTGGGAAAGGCATGAACATGAATTGCATTATAAATGCTCCTGAAAAAGAAAAAAGGGAACAATATTATAATTATACCTACTAAAAATAGTTTAAACAGATTTTGGGTAATAACTGTTCTTATGATACCTACTTAAAACGAGAACAAAGAGTGAACCTCTTAAAACCCTTTGTTGTCTAGTGGTTTCACTGAGAAACCACTTGCTATTATTTTTGTCCTGCCATTGCCATCTAGTTTTGAGTAGCCACATTTATGATAAACTATAAAGTCATATTTATTAAAAATAAAGTTCACAATCTAAAAACGGGTAAAACAGATTTATACCTAAAAGATTGTACCGAAGTTAGATGTTTTGAGTGCTGTCACATGAAGATATTTCAAGCAAAGATTACACTATTTTAAAACATCAAAATATTGTCTGGTAAGTCTTTCTAAGTATTTTTTATATTATGTAGTCGTAATATAAAGTAAATACGAGGGTGGGTCAATAAGTCCTTAGAAAAGCCGACAGGTGGCGCGACTAGTACTGCAAGCGGTTTGTTTTCATGCAGCGGCACTACCGATTCAGTATGCTGCGAAGTTTCAATCAGATTGGTCGGGTTGTTGTGTGTTTCTCGTACATTAAAAAAAAAAGAAAATGGAAAAATGGAAAATGGAGAAAATTGAGTTTAGAGTTGTTATTAAACATTTTAATATAAAAGGGTTAACAGCAAAGGAAATAAAAAATGAGTTGGATTTAGTTCACGGCATATCTGCTCCTTCACTTGCAACTATTTATAACTGGTTAAATGAATTTAAACGTGGTCGTACATCAACAAAGGATGAACCACGCTCAGGACGTCCTGTAGAGGTGACTACACCAGAAATGATCAATAAAATCCACGATATGGTGTTAAGTGACCGAAGATTAAAGTTGAGTGAGATAATTGAGGTTACAGGGATCTCAAAAGGTAGCGTCATTTCTATTTTACATGACAAATTGGGCATGAAAAATATTTCTGCAAGATGGGTGCCGCGTTTGCTCACAGTCGACAATAAACGCAGTAGGGTGGTGGCCTCTAAAGCCCTGTTGTCGCTCATGCAACGCAATCCGGATGAATTTTTTCGTCGCTTTGTGACTGCAGATGAAACATGGATACACCACTATACTCCCGAGACGAAAGAACAGTCAAAGCAGTGGATTGCGAAGGCAAACCATGTCCAAAGAAGGCGAAAACCGTAAAATCAGCTGGTAAGGTTATGGCTACTGTATTTTGGGATGCACGTGAAATTATTTTCGTTGACTATTTGGAAAAAGGAAAAACAATAACAGGGGATTATTATGCATCTTTATTAGACCAGCTAAAAAACAAAATTGAAGAAAAACGGCCTCATTTAAACAGGAAAAAAATCCTCTTTCATCAGGACAATGCCCGTGTTCACACATGTTTACGATCAATGGCTAAAATTGAAGAATTCAAGTTCGAATTGGTCGACCACCCACCGTATTCGCCAGATTTAGCCCCCCCAGTGACTTTTTCCTTTTCCCAAACTTAAAAAAATGGCTAAGTGGACAACGTTTTTTTTCAAATGAAGAAGTCATCGATCGGACAAATGCTTATTTTGAGGACCTTCCGAAAACTTATTTTTCTGACGGTTTAAAAAAAATTGAGAAACGTCTAACCAAGTGTATTGAGCTCCAAGGAAATTATGTTGAGAAATAAAAAAAAAATACAAAAATAAAACCTGTTTTAATGCTTTTTTCTAAGGAATTATTGACCCACCCTCGTATAATTCATTAAAAGTCCGTTCAATTTACTATAACTATTATGGTAAGATATTATGTTAAATTATATACAATTAGTTGCTATTTTCTATGTGTTAAATATATTATGTTTTTTTGTTCTAGTTGCCCAGTGGTAACCACCTTAATAACTGAACTATACATAAAAAAAATATATATATTTTTTTATTTATAATAAATATCTACATGCAATTATAAAACCATTTTTAATTTTGATTTATTTAAACAATTTGAGGTCTTGGGCCCCAAAGCGTTAAAATATGGGCAAAATATGGGAAAATTAATAATTGGGCATAATAGTATATTATTACTTAGGCTAACTGTCACAGAGTTTGGTTAAATATTTTGAAGAACTGGAACCAAGCCCCGGAATTAGGGTTCCAAATTGTATTATGACAGAATCGAGCCCCGGAGTTAAACCCGGTAGAATATACAAGATATTCCTTCATTTATTTGTATTTGTATTTCAGGACCGACAGGACCGAATAGTGCACACCAATCTTTGTCAGTTATATGTATTTGCTTTCATTGAAATAATACTACAAGTTGCAAATATTGTTGGTTAGATTTTGAAAATCAATTAAACCCTGCCTTAACCAAAAAATAATAGTTTGGTACCTATGCTATTGGTGATCCGACAAAAATAGTGCACACTTTTTCATTGAAATTAGAATACATATTACAGATGGTGTCAGTTAGTTTTTTTTTAAATTCATTAACCCTGCCTAACCAAACCATAATAGATAAGAAATATTCTTCTATCCAGCAGGTTAATGATCTATGGTGAGGAAATCCTGGGAGAATACCAATGCGGCTTCCGACCAAATAGATCCACCATAGATCACATCCATCTCATGAGGCAAACTATGGAGAAAGCGCACGAATACAACTTGACACTCCACCACCTGTTTATTGATCTTAAACAAGCTATCGACAGCGTGAATAGGGATAAGATGCTGCAAAGCCTAAAAATATTGGGAATTCCCTTAAAATTAGTAAGGCTGATAAAGACCACACTGACGGATACTCAAGCAGTTGTCAGTGTGCAAAATGAGCAAACTGAAAGCTTCAAAATCAAATCAGGTGTGAGACAAGGGGATGCGCTATCCACTATGGTATTTAACCTTGTGGTGGAATCCATAGCTCGTGAAACCAACATAAGAGTATGGGTAGATAAGATGGGTAGATAACAATACAACGGAGATGTGCGCTTATGCTGACGACATAGTAATTACAAGCAGATCCAAACAGAGGATGATCGACCATGGTGGCACTATGAAAATAAAAGCAGAAAACGCTGGGCCGCATATAAACCAGTCAAAAACTAAGTATATGGTCAGCACACGCGATCAGGTACCACTGCAGAATATAGACATAGGACAGCATGCATATGAAGGGGTGGACAAGTTCACGTATCTCGGATCCAGCCTAAATACCCAAAATAAGACAGCAGAGGGGATAAAAATCCGCCTTATCTCCGGGAATAAATGCTGGCATGCCTGCAAGCGACTGGTGGGGTCGAAAATTCTAGGCCGAAGAAGTAAACTTCTAATTATTTATAAAACAATTATAAGGCCAGTGGTCACTTACGGCTGTGAGACTTGGTGCTTAACTCAAAACGAGGAAAACAAATTAGCTGTCTTCGAGCGCAAAATACTCTGCAAAATCTTTGGATCCACGTTGGAAAATGGGAACTACAGAATAAAAATGAACCACGAATTGGAAGAGCTGATTGAACAGCAAACAATCATAAGGTACTGTAAATCCCAAGGACTACGAAGGGCGGGACATGTGGAGAGAATGCCTGAAGTTAGAGCGCCAAGGATCATGACGAAGTGGCTACCCCAACGGAAGAGACCCAGAGGCCGTCCAAGAAGGAGATGGGCTGACGCTGTAGAAGTGGACTGGCTTCATATAGGAAGACCCGGTAATTGGAGAAGTGTGGCGAGAGACCGGAGTGAGTGGAGAGCGGTTGTGGAGGAGGCCAAATCCCACCTTGGGATGTAGCGCCGTGGAAGAAGACGTCAGTTAGTTTTTTTTAAATTCATTAACCCTGCCTAAACCAAACCATAATAGATAAAAAATATTCTTCTATCCATAAAATATTCAAAATTATGTACGATTTAATGGCAAAATTTTAGATATTTTATAGAGAGTAAAATTACATGAGGAGATCTCTTTTAGACTATGCTCTACCGGCTTCAAAAAGAAAGCGAACTGATTTAAAAACAGATTTAGCTTTGCCTGCTAAATGTGCGTAGGTATCTGAAGATTTAACATTGTTATTGCATTTGTGAGCGCATGGTAGCTTTTTCACAAAAAAACTACTATATTATAACCGTAACCAGAAACCCAATGTTTTTATGAGGTGTCTATTCTTTGTTCCAAATTGTTCCTGTATGGGTTCCACAATTTTTATATGATGAATACTGTTCAGAACAGAGCTCTGGGTGTCGGTTCTGTGTACAGCTCTGGATATAAATCAGTGATCTATAACTAATTTTTACTAAACTATTGTTAAATTATTAGCAAGTACAAATACGTTATAACTAAAATTTGGAGTGATCAGGATGTCGGTTATAATAATTAAGGCACCTAATTGATACCTTGATTTATTACTTGATTTAACGCTTTTGATAAGAATTTCATGTAAGAACTATTAGTTAAATTCATCGCAATTAAGTAGGATGCCCATAGCTTAATTGTTAAAGATCATTGCGCGCATCAATAATTTACCATACATAATTAATTTGAAAACAGACAGGATAATGTAACTTTACAACCAATAAATTTTTACCAAACTACGTCAGCGTCAGATAGTACCTATTTTTCTCGCTCAATTTAAAGAAATCTTTAATACTAGTGTTTATTTAGCTTTGAAAAATGATTGTGTAAATTAACAAAACAAGACGATAATTAAAAAAAAAACATTGAAATTTGCGTGTACTATAATGTTTGAGGCTTTCACGGTTGTTTTTTATCGTAGTATATTCTTGGGTTTTCACCGTGTCTCCTTCTTCCTTCTTTACTCGACGTTTCGGGCTCGTTGCAGAGGCCATTATCAAGAGATATTGATATTGTATTGTATATGTACTCTTAAATGATTTTTTTACCTATGGTTAGGCCGATGGACCAAATCATAATGCTGAATAATGATTTTCCATTATTTTTGAAGATATCCTTTGAGTCAATGTCTGAGATGGGATAGTTGTTAACGAAGATGGCTGAAGTGCTGTTTAGAGAGGGGATCATTTCTGCCGCCAGTATATTGGTGAGAGTGTTCACCGCAGTCGGCAGGGTGTGGTGCAGTGACGTAGAGTAGAAGCCATTGTATGTGTTGTTACTTAGAGACAGTGCAATCGGCATTCTATTCCAGTATCTTTTGATGTTTTCTCTGCCTTCTTCCAATATGGCTGAAATATTAAAATCATATTATTATTTCATATTGATGTTAACTTTGAGTTACTTTTCATTCATGAACAGTTTGGACTATTCTACTATTATTATACTTTTCTATGGCAAACAAAATTGATCTTTTGCTAGATTTTGTTACAGCTGATATTGACCCTTTCATCCCTGGTTCCAGAAGCCCTCAAATAGGCATTTATTTCAGAAAAGTCAGCTGCTGCAAACATGTGACTCCAGATAAACAAAAGTAAAACAAAATACATCTCAGTTCTCCACAGTGCACAAATGATAATAGTAGCCTTATTGTTGGTGGTATTGGTTTCTTTTGTAACTGTATATTCATTTGATCTAGAAACTTGTGTTATCATGACAGTCGGACACATAGACCTCGGGACTATGGGACGAATCCTGCACATCGAAGTATATATTTACATATACAAAACTGAGAGGTTTATACAAAAAGCCTCAGGTCATGTGATAAAATGACACTGGTTTTGACATTGTGTGTGTGTTTTTTATAATATGTATGTAATTTTTGTAAATGTATGTGCATGAAATATATAAAATTACTTAAAGCCTTTGTATGATTGTGTTTTCTGCTACGTATTAGTACCAATACTATTGGTCCAGTAGAAATAGATACAATATGTCTTTCTAGCCGGTAGTCAATTTATAATACATTCCTACATATACGTCAGAATGATGTCGTTGGCAAATTATATTGATTTTGTAGAATATAAAATAATCAAGTTATTATTTAAATACGTTAACATGCAATTAAAAAGGTATGCTTTACATCAGTGCTTCTCAAACTTTTTCATACCACGGCTCCCTGAATCAGAAAAAATAAATCCAAGACTTCCCCTCCCCAAAAATTTTAGTCTTTAGTGACCAACAGTACTTTATTTAACATTAATTATTATTATAGGTACATTTTTATTAAAAATAATAGAACATTTCATTTACTTGCTTCTAAAGCAAAAATTAAAACGAAAATTAACTTCAAATTTATAATAGCTACAGCCTACAAAAACAATTTAATGAAAGGGGGGTGATTGCATATTTTTACATAATAAATCAATATCCGGTACAATGTTTGAAATGCTAATTATCTGGTATAATATCAACCAATGATTCTTTTTGAGATGCCCACGTAATATGATCATATTTTAAGGATTTAGCAAATGATTTTCTTATGCAATTGTACTTTTGGTATTCATTTAAGTTTGGGAAATATATGTTGAAAAATCGTTGTGATTCGACAATGTGATTAGGTATAATACTTTTAATTGAAGTCGAGAGTGATATTTCATTGGTCACATTGAAAACATGTCAGTGCATCTTTGATTAATACCTTTTGACCACAAAGAGAGCTTGAAGTTTGATAATATTATTCAGAATTAAAATGTTGATATCTTTTCCCTGAAGAGAAAGATTCAATTCATTTACTAATCCGCCAAATATGAAGTGGGAAGAATGATCTGATTTTATGTCATGAAGAAAGGGCGAAATTCATTTCTAAGTTCTACAATTCTTATCCATATCGGATATAGTATAGTGGATTGTGTAAAACCACCCCGAGATTATGACTGATTTGTATCAGGTATCGTCCAGTGATCACGTTATGATTTTTATTTTTTCAAATACTGAAATTTTTCGCGGCTCCCTGGGAAGAGCTTTAAGCCCCTCAATTTGAGAAGTACTGCTTTAAATAAACGCCCATTATGGAGTCTTCGCCATTGTTCAATTATTGACATTAGTTTTGATTAACTTTAAGTATATTTTAACATTTTTCCTTAAACATGTAATACATTGAAATGGCACTTGCTTAGCAGAGGATCGAACACTAAAATCATGTGGCTTTATACGATAGACTTTCTTTCCAAATTAATTATTTATTTCTATTTCTACATCACTGACCTGAATAGACGTCTCGATCATTTTCAAATGTGGCATGAAAGATATTGTCGAAAGCGCTTAGATTGGTACCATCAGTCGAATACAGTATGATAGGGTTCTGCTCCTGGTATGTCCGTAGATTGATGCTCAGTTTTATTGTCCCACTAACTTGCTTTTCACAATTTCCACGTAGTACGAATACCCAAGAAAAAAATATTGCCATCACTACCTAGATGGGAAACAGAAAATATATATTTAATGGGTATGGAATTCAATTGGAATTCTGCAATTTGTCAAGTAAGCAAAATAAAGATATGATTCTTTTGGCATGCGCACACGGAGTGTGTGCCACTATCACATTCTGAGCCTGGCACCGTGACTCTTCGAGTATTCTATCGTCTCAGGTAGACAAATCACAAAAGAAAGTGTGCCTCTCATATTATATAATATATGGTTTTGATTCCAGCACCTGGATACTTTGATTGCTGTTTTGGGCTGCGAATCCATCTTCATAACGATCATAATAAACTGAAAGGATATATCATATTATGTAATATTTGTTTCTCTTCTCGTTTACAAGTGGCGTAGCTTCATCTATTTATTTTATTTTTTTATTTATTTAGACGGATTTATATAGACTTGTTATATAAACGTATATGAATGTATATGACTATGGATTGGCTTTACATTTGCTAAGTGCTTGGCGCAATCTACCTTACAAAACTTCTCCCTCTTTTAACAAAAGAAACTTTCAGATATGTCAATAATATTTTTATTATAATATTATGTTCTATCTAAAGTGGATATATACCGTCTAAGTACTGTTTTTCCAAAGAGTGGTCAAGTTTTTTTTTATTGTATTTCTCTAATTGAAATAATTTTAACAACACATAAGTATAAATTAGATAATATATTGCCTGAGTTTGGACAAAAATGAAATTCAAAATCTTTGATCCTGCCGTAAAGGAATCCATTGAAAAGCGGTAAGGGACATAAAATATATAATGTACGTTTCAACAGTTTCAATTTATACAGTCATGAAAATAATTACCATGATAATTTTAAAGATCAATGAAACCTTGGTGTGGATTAAATGTTTCATAGTTAGACTTAGCCCTCTATGCATTTCCAAAGTGTTTCCTTTTAAATTTTCAGAATGAGTCTCCTCTTTGTATGGTGTTACGTCACCTACAAAAAATAATAAATAAGTCAGTAAAACCATAACGCTAATGCACATAATTATGAATACTAAAGCAGACACAGAACAGAAAATGTAGGTGGCAGACAAAACTATTAGTAGCAAGAAATACTATGGGGTAATTCTTAAAAAATAATACTTAGTATAATAAAACACAGCACTCTAACGACATTAGTCTTTAGGTACAACCACCTTTTATGTATTCATTAATTCAACGGGTGTTTGCGTGGTAGAACTAATTTATGTTGACATCGGGATAGTGCATGCGTACCGCACGACACTGTATCCTGATAGTGTCGCATAGCCTCTCCTACTCAATTCCTATCTCTACCTCCACGTGGTGACCCCTGAAAACCTGAGCAACTACACCTAAGATCAGGTAGTCAACCCTGGTGGAAAGTGTAGTCAGGGCTAACGGAGAAGGAAGAAATGGCCCTCCGAAAAGGGGGTTGGGCGTGGGGCTAACAACCTCATCCCGTAAAAAACACATTGTTACGAAACCACAACAACAGCCTCGGAAACCGGACACTAATCTCAGACAACCTGGTAAACGCTTTAAGGAAATACGATTTGGAACATGGAATACATTATCACTCTATCGACCAGGAGCACTTAAACTCCTTACAGAATAACTTATAAAATACCAATGTGATATCACGGCCCTACAGGAAATGCGATGGATAGGTCAAGGAGTGATGGAGAAACGAGACTGCACTATACTCTATAGCTGCCATGATAGTGAACATCACATTGGGACTGGGTTCATCGTAAGCAAACGAGTGAAGCATTTAATTATTGGGTTCGAACCAGTCAACCCAAGGATCATGCGACTGCGAATTAAAGGAAGTTTCTTCAATTACTCATTTATAAGTGTACATGCCCCTACAGATGATAAGTCGGATGAGGAAAAAGAGGACTTCTACGATGCATTAGAAAGCACGTACAACAGTTGCCCAAATCACGATGTGAAAATAATGCTCGGTGACCTAAATGCCAAAATAGGACGGGAGGAGATCTACACTGCCATTGTCGGAAAACATAGTCTGCACAATGAAAGTAATGACAATGGTACCCGACTAATTAACTGTGCAGCGTCACTAAATATGGTTATTGGTAGCACAATGTTTCCCCGTAAGGAAATATATAAGGGAACTTGGAAATCCCCGGATGGGTGCACAATAAACCAAATAGACCACATGCACAGATCGGATCTAATGAGCGTCCGGACATACAGAGGGGCTAATGAAGACTGTAGAGTGTGTGGAAAAGTTAGAGCAAAGATCTCAAACACCAAAAAGGAAATGGGAGCAAGAGTAAAACCCTTTGACACAGAGAAACTGTGGATTCCGCAGGAACTGGCTCGGTACCAGGAGAGCTTGAACACTCACCTGAGTGGCAATGTTGAGGTTGGAGACCATGAAAAGGTGAATCAACACTGGGAAGAGTGCAAGACTGCCATAGTATCCGCAGCTAGTGATACCTTAGGACACCGAAAAACAGATGAACGATCAGAATGGTTTGACGAAGATTGCCGCGAAGTCACTACGAAAAAGAATGAGGCTTACGTAATGATGCTACAGAAGAAAACACGGGCATCAGACGATGAGTATAAAAAGCGCCGGCGTGACGAAAAGAAACTACACAAGAAAAAGAAACGTGATTATTTAAAAAAGGAAATGATCCTACTCCAAGAACACTATAAAGCCCAAGAAAGTCGGCTGTTCTATAGAAAGATAAATAATGTTAGAAAGGGTTTCAAGCCTCGTATCACAATGTGCAAGGATGACGATGGCATGATACTCACAGAAAAGCACCGCATTCTTGCCCGGTGGGTGGGTTTCTTTGATCAACGTTTAAATACCCCCCATAATGATGCCGGCAACAATAACATTAATACTCATGACCAGGAATCAGTACAAAGTGGCATGGATGATACCGAAGAACCACCGACATTAAATGAGGTAAAAAGTGCCATGTCAAGGTTAAAAACAAACAAATCGCCTGGAATAGATAACCTACAGAGTGAATCAATAAAATGTGGGAGAGAAAGCCTGCTCAAACATTTGCATAGCCTAATTCACCAAGTATGGACTTCAGAAAAGATGTCAGAGGAGTGGAAGGATGGGCTGATTTGTCCCCTGCACAAGAAAAGAGACCAACTAGAATGTAGTAACTACAGAGGGGTGATACTCCTTAACTCTGCATATAAACTGTTGTCGATTCTGATATTCCAGCGGCTGGAACCTATTGTAGAAGAAATACTCGGGCGCTACCAAGGAGGCTTTCGACGAGGGGTTACTCAAATATTCACTCTAAGGCAGATTCTAGAAAATACCACTGAATTCAATATTAACATGTATCACCTGTTCATCGATTTTAAGGCAGCTTATGATAGCATTAATCGATACCGGTTATACGAAGCAATGCGAGAATTTGAAATTCCGATGAAAATAATTAAACTTGTTGAGATGACAATGACACCAGTACAATGCCGGGTGAAGCTTCAAGCGGAAATATCCGAGCCATTTATAACACTGAATGGCCTCAGGCAAGGTGACGCTCTGGCATGCCTTCTTTTCAATATTGCGCTAGAAAAGGCGATACGGGATGCAAAGATTGATGCCCGTGGCAGCGGCACGATATTTACTAAGCCTGTGCAGCTGCTGGCGTATGCCGATGATATCGAAATCATTGCCATGTCAGAATTGGCACTGAAAAAGGCATTCAGAGCATTAGAAGCCTCTGCCAAAAGAATGGGTTTACAAATAAATGAGGCAAAAACTAAATATATGCCTGTCTATGTCACACCACGAGAAGTCGCACCAAAGTTAGATATCGGTGCATACAAGTTTGATACGGTCGACAGTTTCATATACCTTGGATCTCTTGTAACTCGACATAATGATATTACAGAAGAAATCAACAAGAGAATCATGTCTGCGAATAAATGCTACTTTGGCCTGTTAAGACATTTTAAGTCCCGCATACTATCTCGCTGAACTAAAAGCACTCTTTACAAGACACATGTAAAGCCTACACATCGGAAACCTGAATATTAACTCTGCGAAATGAACGAGCCCTGAACATCTTTGAAAGAAAAATTCTCCGCCGTATATATGGACCGATCAGGGATGGCACCAATTGGAGGAGAAGATATAATGCTGAGCTCTACGGGCTGTACGAAGATTGCAGCGCAGTTCAATCAACTAAGATTGGGAGACTGCGATGGCTAGGTCATGTGCACCGTATGAATGACAATGAACCGGCAAAGAGAGTGATGTCCAGCAATCCAATAGGACGTACAAGAAGAGGGAGGCCAAAGATTCACTGGTTGGATGGAGCTGCCAGTGACTGCCGTATTCTGGGGGTACCAAATTGGAAAGCGGCCACACTGGATAGAGACAGGTGGAGGGAGCTGTTGGAGAAGGCCAGGACCCCAACGGGTTGTCGCGCCCCTGATGATGATGATGTTGACATCTGTTTCGGGCTATGCCACGCAACTGTCGTGAATGAGAAGGAGTGAGATTTTGATGCATTCAGATATTGATATATAATACTCTTTCGCTCTATCACAACAGCTCGAAAGTGGCAACAGGATATCCGAATCTTCAACTTCAATAATTAAAATCAACCGTTCTGAAGATGGGTTTATAGGCCAAAACATGTTGAAATGACCCAATTAATGTAGAATTAATATAAATACTTTTGTTTCAAAACCATTACCATTTGCATCACATCATTATTGATAGATATTTGCTGGTTCACGTCGGAACATATGTACGTGGTTTATTTATGCACACTTCATTCATATGTGCGGCATCCAGATGTCCGTCGTTCAGGCTATCTTGGCGATCAATCGCCGTCGCCGAATCGTTCTAGACCCAGACTCTTGCGAAAAGCAGCGAAGGAGAGAGATTTTTCCGTCACTCTCTTCTATGATCGATGTTTGTTTGGTCATCGACATAAAAAACGGCGAGATCAGTGATAAATTTAATTATTAATTTGACATAATATCTGTTTTCTTGTTGCATCGACTAAACGATAGCTATAATATAATATTATTATAACTTACACACACAGTAAACATGTTAAAGTATTAATTGGAAATATTAATCTCAAATAGAACTTGCTACATTTCTTCTTTACTGGGTGTAATGATTTCAATAATAGAAATACTTAAATAAAATACCATTGATTAGCCTGTCAAAAATACATCATTATAACTGTTTGTTGGGTATCTATTAGTATCAGTGTAGGTCGTGGTAATTTTCATAACATTCGAATTCGGAACACAATGCCAGTCGATGCTGATACAATTATTAGCAAAGCTAATTTATGAATAATAAAATTTTGATGACAGCAATTATTATTAAGAAATTGTTTTAGTGTAATTGGTAATTCTCAATTTTAACTAAATTTAATCTGATATCGTCAAGATTCCAAGCTAAATTGTTTTATACTCCGACACTTTAGTCTCTTTATATCGTGTGAGCCTTTTCACACATGCAATTTACCGTCGACTAACTGCATTCGTAAATGGTCAGTGTTTAAATTCCTTAATTTACTTTACTCCATACGTTCCTTTAAAAATGCAAAATTGCAAATATCTATAATATAAATATAATATATCAACAGGAAATCGAACAAGGATGTAAACCGCACGAGAAGAAGAGAAGTGAAAAATGACATTTTCGCCAGTGATTTTGTATGAATGTGAAACGTGGACACTCGAAGAAAGCATAAAACATAAAACAACATTTGAAAGCTTCTGAAATGTGATGTATGGACAAACAGTAATTATATTTGACTGCGTGATTGGTCACAAATGATTATAGGCATGGTAAATAGAGAAGCGCCTAGAGTTCATTGAGTAGGTATGTCAAACTGACAAACAGTTGTTCGCAATGACCAAATATCGCAAGAAGTGGAAAGAGATGCCTTCCAACTTCCATTAATTAGAAAAAAACCAGAAATAAGTTACAAGTTAGTTTTTTTTTTGACGCTGACCATTATTTATCAACAAGGCAGAAAACAGAATATGATCTTTAAAAAATGGCAAACAGGTATGTTACTACATTTTGATACTTATATTATCATATCACAAAATTAGTGGCTATCATAATCCAGTGCTTAAGGCGCTAGACTTTCATCCGGGGGCTCCGGGTTCGATGCCCGGTGAGGTGACAATACATTTACCTAATTTAATATGTGAATTTCTCCAAGGAGTTTCTCGGAGCTTTGCCAACATAATTAGGCTTCATAATCTGGTAAGGTATTTAATAAAGAAACAAAAAAAAAACATAACAATATAATGTGACAAAAACCGTGATGAATAATATTTTAAACCATCTCCATAATAGGTATTACTACACGTTGCAATTACCTGGATTGACCTCTATAAACGGTTTCTCCTCGCAGCTCTTATTCGTGACTCTGTAATAATATATAGTTTTTATCAATTAGCTACTACCTACAGGTAATTAATAGTGTTTATTTTATATTTAACGAATTATTGTTTTTTTGCTTTGTGATAGAATATTGTTATTTAAGATAAAACCAAGACCAAGAAAGAAATGGTTTGACACTTCTTTCTTTAGAAAAAACACAATTTTAAAAAACCCTCAGTGCTCAATGCTCACCAGGTAAATGAATTATGTGAGTTTGAGTCACAATTGGTCAAAAAAAAAAGAAAATTATTCCAAAGTTAATTAAAGATTATTCAATTTTACACAAAAATGTATGTTACATATTTTTGGTAAGTTGAACGGTTTTCAGACAATTTGAGAAATTAATGTTGACATTTTTTCGACTTGTATTGTTAAAATAATGCAAACAATCTTGTTTGATTCTTTGTATCATCATTGATCTGTTTTAATACACTTCTAGATGAAGACCTCCTCAAGCAAGACCACTGAATCATCGAATTCGTCCAGTGACTACTCTGTATACGTGGTATGTTTCAATCCATCTTCATTAAAAGGTTTTGGTTACTTCATTTTTTAAAAGCTCCAGTCCCGGGTTCAAACCCGGGCTACGCTCAGGGCAGTCGGGCAGGCTATCTAAATTTTATATTTTAGTACTTATTTATAATACGTGAACACAACTCACCTTACAAATACATCGTCAAGCGTTGTTGATGATAAGATTACTGTCTCGATATCCCAACACTTTTTGTTGTCTTCTATCAAAGGAAATATACATTGAAGGGCGTGTTTGTTCTTTTCTGCTATATGTAGCTCCAGATCATCAATTCCAAACGTTTCGATGTTGTCTATAATCGAGCCAAATGATTTATCAACAAGAGTTTGTTTCATTTCTCTCATATTTCTTGAATTGGTGTCAGTATCTCCATTTTTTAAATAAATATATAGCTTATATCCGGTACCTAAAAGAGAGAATTATGATTATTATCTATTATTCATACTATTCATACATGCCATTTTAATTTTTTTGTGGTACACATTTAAGTAAATGTAGCCTTACTACTTCAATAAATATATGTATTTTCATTTCGACCAGTTACATTCGTAGGTAAAGTGCCGCCCTTTAAACGGTAGATTTAGAAGGCCACCTCCTTTAGTTTTAGCAATACACACTCCGGGTTGCTGCGCCATGAATGAAGATGGTGAATTAGGAACCATTAATGGGACACCATTTTCATAATGAAAAAGAATTTCAATATTGACAAGAACCAGATTCTCTTAATTATTAATTATAACATTAACATCAAGAATTAGGATTGAAGCAAGAGCCGACCCAATTTCATTTTGAGGTCCATCGTTGTTTCATCGTGTTGCTTTTTTCCTTGCTTCAAAATGACCACTTTATCTGCGAGTACTTCCACTTCTTCCATTAAATGTGTCGAAATCAAAATTGTGCAATGCTCCTTCAAATCCTGTAACAATAAAAAGAGCATTTTTGTAAAAGAAATTCAGATGAAAAAGAAAAGCTATTCGAGTAAGACTCTAATTTCAAATTTGATCCAAGCTTTTGAGACTCCCTATGTCCTTGGCCGTCTATCGTTGCTTGATTTTCAAGACATCCGGAGTAGGGATTCCAATCCCGGGATACCGAGCTATTTTCGATACCTATGAATCCCGGGATTGATAAACATAATCCCGGGATTTCGGGATTGATTTTTTTATCAATTTTTATGGAAAATAAAATAAAAGCGAAAATAAAACGGAAAAAATACTTTTAATAAAAAATAACTACATTAGAAATAAACTGAGTTTGAATGAAGTTTGATTTATACACATGTGTAGGTTGCCGATTCATTTTATTTTTTCACATGAGTTATTAAAAATGAGAAAGATTGGAAAAAAACAATGCTTCGCACTTTTAACAAAGTAATTCTACCATGATATCATACGTTTTACGGCAGTTTCATATTTGGCTGACTAATTAGATGTATGATGCGGAAAGGCCATACGTACGCCATGACTATTTGCTTTACTATTTTAAATCTCGCTAATCCATTCATTATGTCTTTACTATCAGAAACAGCAATCTCATATTAAATTCACATTATTATTTATATTACAATATTATTTACTCCATTAAACTTGTGTATTTCCAAGATTGAACGTATACAATATTAACAATAAATGTCTTCAATAGTATAAATTATACTAGATTTATTTTTGACCGATTTTATCAATGTTATTTGTAAATATAAATTTTTTATATTAACAATGGAAAAAAATGCCAATCCCGGGATTGTCAAATTGTAATCCTGAAATCCCGGGATCAGAATTTTGGCTCGGGATTGGATTCCCTAATCTGGAGTCATCAAGCCAAAAACCCTCACTCAACTCTGATATACGCATATTCTTAGATGAAGCATATGGACACTATGAGGCACGTCTAAGAATCCCTGACGCTTGAAAGTTTTCCCAGATCATGCCAGCATGCGGGTCCATCGTTTGAGATTAGTAATTAATGGTTGCCCAGATATAGATACCATAACGGATATTTGTTTTTACAAGCGATGGATGTCAGTCACTTGCTCAATCTATTAGGTCCATACTCAGGAGTCAGGGTCCACACACATTGAAAGAACAACACGAGAATTTGCTAAACCCGGGACCCAAGAGATTATAAGCTGATCCGCTACCGATTGGGCGTAGTGGGCTATTAATTAGTGGGGTATACTAATTAAAAATACATTATTATACCTAGGTACAGATGTTAAATACATACAGAAAAATCTATTGTTTCAAAATTCAAATCTAAAAGTCTCATTTAGCAACAAAAATTGTAAAATGCGATTTCGTGATGTATTTTCCTATATGTATCTATCAGTTTATTGAAAAGTTTTGTAAAACAGACGAATCGCAATCAAAAATTATTGTCAATAAAGAAAAATTAAAAATTCTTTCGTTCATAATATTTGGTTAGAATCTAAAAAAATTTTATTGTGTAAACTTTCAATTTATGGTGGAAATACGTTGTATTAAAAATGTAAATAAAACATAACACGAAGAAACAGAACGGTGATAAAACAGAACATGAAAAAACAAAACAGTGACAAAACAGAACAGTAATCAATAGAATTATGACCTTTCAGGAAAAATATAACATTTAATATTGAAATTGTCGTATTGACACGAACAAAAACGCCGACCTTCAGTTAGTGTTTATGACAGAGTATGGTTTAACGACATAACTATACAAATCTAGCCTTGTAGTCAATTCTACTTCTCAATAGCCTTGCGACAACCTCACGACACGGTTCAGACAGGATATATAAGTCCCATGGTTCTAAATTATGGAAGAAGCAGAGAAGAAATGGTCAAAAAGACTATGAACAGGTAACCACTAGCGTAATCGTTTAGTATTAGGAAGTAAAATGTATGTTGTTTACCTTTTCTTTGTAAATGTAATAAAATTTTACGTAAAAAATTTTCGCCTCCGAAAATCAAGAGTGCTCCAGTGTAAT
The DNA here is from genome assembly GCF_057557595.1 of Rhyacophila brunnea. Lineage (NCBI taxonomy): Eukaryota > Metazoa > Arthropoda > Insecta > Trichoptera > Rhyacophilidae > Rhyacophila > Rhyacophila brunnea. The sequence goes on along the minus strand of NW_028232816.1, from coordinate 5,446,119 downwards.
TGGAACGCTGTGACCACAGGCCTCGAGATGACACGTCGCGTAGATTTGGGCGCGATCTCATTTGGAAATAATTTCCGGGAAATCTCCATTAAACTTAGAAAATAAGTTATGGGAGAGATTGTTTACGTAAAATTTAGCAAGTACATGCTTCAATAACTTTTATAGCAATAATGGAAGTGTGTGAAAATTGAAAAAGAAAATTGAATATTTATAAATTTATATACTGTATAATTGTAAATAAAGAATTTTAATACTAATTTTATCAATACAAGATAGAAGCTAACTACCGTTATAAAAATACTGTAAACGCGTATCTATATCTATAGACGCGTAATTATAATTATAGATTTTGTTAATGCTATAACTCGCTAACTATAATGAATATTGTAAAAGTAACAATTGGAAAAACTTAAGATTCTGGTATAGATGGGTTTCTACCCATAAACAATAATAAATCTTAATCGCGTCTTGGATAAATAAAAGAATCAAATACTGCGACTAAAAATACAAATTGACGCGTGACCTTGAACCTTAACTGAATTCTGTCCGACTAGAATTTACGGCCCGGCTGTGTTGAGTTGCCAGATAAAAAAAAATTCAAGGTTACGTTTAGATTACTATGGAAAAGCCACTATTAAAGGCTAAATAAATTTGTAGTCGCTTGTAAATAACATCTTGTTAGGATTAAGCATTAATATATTTAAGTTGAAATGTTAAGTATAATATTATAGTATTTTCACGTAATAATGTTCGTCCGAAAGGTAAATATCGAATGAAACGTTTTCTGCGGCTCCAAATAGTTTTATTAAAACTTAGTAAAATTCTATTGGCCTAAAAAGGCCAAGAGTGGTGGAAAGGACTAGTACATGGGTGTCAACCTTTCGTTTTGACATTTTAAATTTAAAGACTGCCATTCCCTTATTTAGTACCCGAATACTTATTCCGATACCTCGATGGAAAGCTAGAAACTTTCCCCTTCGTTTGAACACGAAAAATCATATAAAATCAACTACTTTGCTTACGTCATCGCCACCGCGTATTTAAGGGACTTGTTCTAGAGGGTGCTTGAAACACCCCTATTGAAACTTTATTTTGTGAAAATAAGGTAGAGTAATTTTAACCCGATTTAATTAGAAGATATCTCTATTAGAAAGTTGCCAGGAACGGGAGATATACGTAAATTTATCCCGTGAGAGAAAGATATACATCTGCTATCCCTTACGGACTGTTTCCTGTTAAACCTCTATCCGAAGGGTATAAAAGGCGACCACTTTTCCCGTAAAATCATTAGTTTCTACACTTCTCACCAGCGATCTCCTACTAAGCAGCAGTCCTTCCGCGGATACGAGATACGGTTCTCAGTAACATTCGTGAAATTTACCTACAATAAGTCCCCATCGACGGGCAAAAAGTAACGCGAATATCTCGTATCTGCCGGTCGTGACGTGTGCCGCAAAACGTAGCGCGAATAACACGTATCTGTCGGTAGTGACGTCGGCCGCTAAAACGTAGCTCGAATACCACGTATCTGTCGATAGTAACGCGCTCGCGGAGTAATTTCATTTTTCATTACTCATCATACGAGGTGACGTAATCGGGATAAATTACGTGATCGGATTTGTTTTATAAAAACAAATTAATAAACTCAGTTTGTAATAATAAATTTTACAAATCTTTTTTCGGAATTATAAAATAAATTTTTGAAACTTTATTAAGTAAACATAATCATAAAATAAATTTTAGTAAACAAATTCATAAACATAAAAACAAATTTTAGTAAATAAATTTGTAAACATTAAGCAAACCTTTTGTAAACAAGTCTGTAAACACAAATAAATATTTGTAAATACACTGTGAACATAAATAAACTTTATAAACAACAATAAAATAATTCTATTCTTTTATAAACCTAATACTGTGTGACCAAAGAATAATTTATATTTTCTTTCTTATGGGAAAATATTTCATGAATTAAAAATATCCAAAGAATATCGGCGTATACATTCTCTGAATTAGGTGTGACTTTTTGGGAACTCGTGAAAGATTTCACAGAGATCCTATAGTGAACAAATAAATAGTTTGCTGATACTTTAATGAGATTTAATTACGGGAACAATGACAGTTAACCTTATTGTGTGACCGTGAACTCTAGTACCTGAATAAATTCGGCACCACACCAGCTGAGAGTTTTATTCGGGAATTCAAAAGTTGTGATACTACAAAGGAGATCCACCTCTCCTAATTCATCACTAGTCTCCTCAGTGACGGCCCGGTAGCATTATTGAGCTAGCCGTGAGCCGGGTCATGTCAGTATCTTAGATTTTTAATAATATCGGTTTTCAATACGCCGTAAAAAAAACAATTTATATAATTTTCTGCATTCCTAATTGCTGGAAAGCTTCAACTCGGTGTTGCCAGCGAGCTAGGTATATCTTGTCTTAATCAATCTGATATGTTCAAAATGTTTGGGTGACTGGGTATAACGAAATAATGAGTTTAATAATTCTGTGGAGTTGTGCATGATTACCAAAATCAAGCATGTAAATTGAAGTTTTTACACCAAATGGCCAACATGCAATGATTATATATATTAAAAATTTATATGTATTTCGTTTATAAACTTAAGTTTCATAAGAATTTAATTAATAAATAGATACAACAAAAATGTTTTATTTTTTCCCCTGGCTGTTCTGTTTTGTCACTGTTCTGTTTTTTCATGTTCTGTTTCTCATGTTCTATTTATTCGTGTTCTGTTATATCATGTTCTGTTTTGTTCGGTTACTCCCATATACGAACACTACGAAATTTGAATTTAGCAATTAGCAGCTGGCCCATAGGTAGCAATAACTATATGCTTATTCACCTACGAGTCGGCGCGACCTGTCTCCACTGAAGTATACATAAAATGGGTTAAGATAGTGATATTGTAACATATAGTTATACTAACAAGAAGAAGTTTCCACAATTCTTTGCGGGACTCGAAATCCAGGCCGGCCGTGGGCTCATCCAAGATTAGTACAGACGGCGAGCCAACCAGCGCCATTGCCAACTGCACCTTCCTCCGCATGCCGCCTGACAGTTCTCCTGGCATTGCATTCTTCTTCTCTACCAAACTCAGGCTAGACAAAATGCGATCGCTTTCTTCAACGGCTTTTTTATGACTCATTCCCTTAAACTGTAGAGAAAATTATGAAACTATACTTTACACAATACATGATGAAAATTTTACTTTATACATGAAAAAATCTTACATTTTCGTTGGATATATTTTGGTGTCAGTATTCAAAATTTAAGTGGTAAACCATAAGCTATTTCTCACACTTGTTCATCATTCTGTTATTGTAGATAGTGTCATGTTACATTTCACGTGACATGTCTACTTTTCAAACGCAGATATTAAATAAATAATGTTAATTTAATTAACAATAAATTTGGCACAACCTTGTTAAAAGTATGTGTCAACCTTGTTTCTAAGACAATGACGGTTAAAAAATAGGCCAATGAGGTTTCTTCCCGCCTTTTTGAAAGCGTCATATCAACAAATAACTTATTTCCGCCCAGAAGATTTCACTCCAAGATTAGATTCAGTTCAGATTGGACGTGCTCGGTTAACATAATAGAAACAGTTTCAACGCAGAATGGCGCTTCTTCCTTTCGGACGGAAGGTAGAAGACAAGATGAGATTCCAGCCATCACACTTAAAAGCTAAGTAATTAATTACCATCTTACAAGAAATGCTCAAATGTACTGTACCAAGTGAACGCTTCTCAAATTTGTATTAGAATTTTAATATGTTTCCGTATCATTTTTAAATTTTAATGTAAATTGTTTGTGTAATTAAATGACACTTTTAACGATTAGCTGTGTTCTTATTTTTATACTGTTATATTTAATTTGTAAATACACAACTTTTAAGGCGCCCAAAAATTATAATTTAATATTTCAACGAGTTTACAAATGACATTTTATTTGAGGTAGATAAATGATTTATAAAGCATTCTTTACAAAGGGTTAAGTTGGCAGAAAGCCGAATCTTATACGCTGTGTACTAAAGTAAAATAGTACTAAATATTTCATGTTTTATTGATTGAATTAGTTGGCACTCTATGTTTAATAATTGTGCATTACAATTATTAAACTTCTTTTACAATAATACTATTTTACACTCCTTCCCATTTTTTCTAATATGACAATAGTGATAACTCCCCCTTCCTGGATCCCGGGTCAATGGGATACAATATTACACATTATCGGTTGACTATTATTAACTATAAGTACGATTGTCTTAAAATTTGCAACAAGCTTAACTTGAGTAAATATTTGGCGTGAATCCGCCATATCCTATAAAATAGCAAGGCACAGAAATAAATTACCTTTGCATTAAGTACCACGTGATCTTGAACTGTCAGATTAGAGAATGTTAGATTATTCTGTGGACAAAATCCCATTGACTGACGTATGTCATCCATGTGAAGTTTCGTGTTCTTGCCATCGATTTCAATATCACCCTCTGTTGGAGTCATCATACCTGTTTATGATAAAGAAGAATGTTATGTGGGTATCATGGAAAGCCTACCAGAGGCATCTAGCGGAATAATATGAGGCTTGAGTGATTTGAGACAATTTATTGATAATTTACATTTTTAAGTGTTTTACTTAATCAATACGTAGCTATTTCAAATATTCAAAAGGAACATACGTTTTTGAGTCAAAGATAAATTTACAATTATTTATTTTTTATATAAAATGTTAATTCGTTAAAGGATCCCATCTTATTACTACATCGTATTTTATGGTCATGTTTATTATTATGATTTGGTTTTCTAATGATTTGAAAAGATTTTTGGAAATATAAAAGTTTTATTGTTTTTATACTTATGTATTTATTTTATAAAAAAAATGCATATAATTTGAAGTCCCTTTTATTTATATCGAGTGTTATTTTCTGTATTTTCACATGAATATGATATAATTCAGCAAAAATATTTTATAATGTTTCCCGTTTTTTCATACTTTTGATTTGATTATTCAGTATCATTTAAAATTCAAGGGTTCTCAACACGTGGGTCGCTTTCAACAATAAGAAATCATTTGAGATAATAATAAATAGCATACGTTTATACATACAGTGATGTCCCTAGATAAAATGCCTCCCCTAGCCAGCGACAAAATGCCGCCTCATTTTTTATACAGTATTTTTATCATCCTTTCATGAGTCCAATATCTAAGAAATGTGTTGTATGGATACATTATCTACTAACAAAATATTAGACTAATTAATCGCAAATCTGCACGTGTCGTTTCTGGTTACCAAGGACGTCGAAGGGCAATGGAAGTAAATTAGATATCGTGAACCCGATAAAACCAGTGAGCTGATTTTTTTAATGGAAAGATATTTTCGTTATTACTAAGTTTAGGTAGCTATTTCAATACATTCCAAATGACTCTCCTTGATTTGCCGCCCTTCGAGTAATTGCCGCCTCCAAGCGATGCTCAATCTGCCTACCCCCACGGGACGTCACTGTAATACATTATATATGTTACACCGATTATGAGAAATTGACTATTACATGAAATGGGCAAAATTTTGGCTAATTCATGTAATAGTCAAGCCTGTTGCCTTATTCATGAATTAGGTAAATTTTCTGCTGAGTACCTACATGAATTCGCCAGGGTATGGAATTCTTGAACTGTCAACATGACAGAAGAAAAAGTAAATTTAATACGAATGGTTTTATTAGTTATAATTGGACATAATATAATATTATTATTATTAGGTTAGGTTAGGTTTTGTAATTCTGAATTAAATTATTCAATTGGATGTCCATTTTGAGGTTAGCTATCAAGTGTCAACAAACTATCACAAACATTCAATCGACCATTGCACGATTGATACCCAAGCACGAATCAAATCACGAAAATACTTTTCAATAAAATTCTTCCGTTATCATATTATAGTTCTAGATTTTTTTGCGCATAGTAAATGGATATGAACGTCATTGCAGTTATTGATTGGTATGTTTTTATATTATAATCAATGACATTTGACACATTTGTTTTGTTTGATTAGTTGCAAAAACTACCACCGGAGTGCGATCATCTATTTTGACCATAGATAATATATGTACATTTTGACCAATGCATGAGCAATTTGATACATTTAGTTTAGTTGCAAAAAATACCACCGTAGCGCTACTATCTAATTAGTCCAATACATGAACTAGGCAGAAAAATTACTGCCGAATTCACGCACTCTCCAGATATTTTGTCTAATTCATGAATAAGGCAACAGGCTTGCATTTTTCATGATTTAGGCAAAATTTTGCCCATTTCATGTAATATTCAATTTCGCACATTCGGCGTAACATATTATACAAACATCATTTTAAATACTTTGAAAGTTTTCGGATCGAAGAAGTATAAAAGGAATTGTTCAATTTGAATGGAAAATGTTATTGCATTGAAGATTTTTGAGCCGGAAGAGGTAAAAAATAAATGGCCATAAACTTTAATTCTGGAGAAAAAAATGTATGTTGCCGAGAAACCGCTCGGACGAAAAAACTGGAAAAAAAGAAGCTATCGACTTCGATTTTTAGCTTGTGTTGTGAAACAAATCTATTACCCTTACGGTTCGCGGCTCAAAAAGTTCAATGAATCCGTTACTGTGTTTATTTACCTGTTATAATTGACATAAGGGTGGTTTTCCCTGCGCCATTGTGACCTATAAGTGCTGTGATACTCCCTTTGTCGAGATTGAATGATACATCTGATAGAACATAATTCTGAGGACTATACTTCTGAAAACGCAAACAGAAAAATGTATCTGAAAATGGTGAGCTGTTCTGGATTTACACTAGGGATTCTAATCCTGGACAGAAATATATTATCTCAGAAATTTGAGATTAGTACTTTTAATCCTGTCCCTGGTCACGCTATTGTGGAATTGGTGAAAACATATGAACATTTTCCATGATTACGACCTTTTCTGCATGAAAAGATTACATTTTCAAGCTCAGTGACAAGTTTTTATTATGATTAAGGTATTATGGTTAAAAATTATCATTTTTTTTTAGATCTCGCAATCCCAAAATCCCACGATATTAAGATTTAGGGATCAACCAAACGGGTGTTGTTCCATGATTTCGGGATACCAAAATCCAGTTCGTGGTGAAACACTACAACGGACCAAGAAGCCACTACAAACATGAACCATCAAACCAATCGCCCCGCACCACACTCGGTATTAATCGAGCGTATCACGAGGCCCTCGTTTGGTTGGGAAGCATCAGCAGTTTTTATGCCTGGGAATGTCTCAGAAGCAGTTAACCAATACAAGATACCCCCAAGTACATACATTATATATATATATTTTTCTGAAGGCAATAGGTACATTCTTAGAAGATATAATAAAATTAGTAAAAATGCCTACCTACACTTATGTATATTAGGGTGTCCGATAGAACTTTTTTCTGCGTTTCGATACGCGAAGCACTTAAAAGTTGCATTTTTGAGTAGTTAGTTGAGTATGACAAAAATATTTTTTGAAATTGAGGCACTATACAATAAAATAATGACAATTTATTTTTAATTTTCTAAATAATAAATGCAGGAATTTTGTTATGCTTCGGGTAATATTTTACGTGATGATGGTGTAGCTACTCAAAATGATAATTACATTTAATTTTTATATAAAATAATAATAATGTACTTACTTTTGTTACATTTGTTAAAGATACAGCAAATTTTGGTTTAGCCAATAATGGAACACAATTTGTTTTGCTCGACTCAGCATCATCTGGTTTAATCTTATTAGCTTTATGAAGCGAGAGTATATCCTAAATTGACAAAACATAATAATAATATAAGAATAATTAATGTTATAAATAGGTAACAGAAGTGTATAAAAAAGTGCTATATTATTATAGTAAAGTTAATGTTCGAGTAAAATCTTTAGGTTCTATACGTTTATCCTGGATACAGCGGCAAACACATTTTGAAAATAGCCGATATCCTGGATTATTTGTTAGTTTAGGTTAGGTTAAATTAGGTTACGTTAGGTTATCCTAACAAATATTCCAGTATATCATCTATTTTCAAAATGTGTTTGCAGCTGTACTCAGGTTATCCTGGAATTGTACCAATCTTCATTATTTTCAGCGAGTGGTCTATGATTATTGTTTGTTGTTTCAATATTATGTAAACTGACTAGGTTATTTTACAATTCTCCAAAACTAATTAATTAAATTTAGCGACGTGACTATTCAAAAGAGAAATCAATCATGTAAAAAATAGATTTATTATTTTCTATTTTTAGTTGACAAAACGAATGCTGATTGCAGTCACAAGATATCCTAATTGATCAGTAAATGAATCGCAAGCATCATTCACTCTGCAGCCCAGACATCAGACAAACGTTATCGCACGATTCCGCAAGTTATCAGCAACCAAAACGGTGTGAAAGCCGTATTTTTGTTATAGGTAATATGCTAGTTGTTGTAGTCGAGATTTCTCGACTCGAGAATTGTTCGAAATAATGAGAAAAGTTGATCATCATCCTCATCTCTCTCGAATTTTTTTTTAGAAAATTCGAGACTCATTTCCTGAGAAATCTCCAATGACAATCTCGAGAAGAGCATCGACGAAAGGTATTGAGTTAGAACATTTTCTTTGAAGGAGATCGAGAATTATTCTCGAAAATCGAAAAAAGTTGAGAAATCAGTGCTAGTAATAATGCAAAATATAAAACGGCTGTATTCTTCTCGTAAAATGTTGACCAGTCAATAAAAATGTCTTATTTCTTTCTATAGGTATGTATAACTTCTGTTAAAACTATCGTGAAATGCTATTTTTTATTAATATACCTACTAAACTTACTCTTACAACATTTTAGAATAGATTATAAGAAGATTTTTTGGTCAAAATGGAAACATGATTGGAACAATCTGTAAAATCATTGTCATGCTAAGAAAAAAAACAATTCAACTATTGAATCTCGCTCTTACTTGGCTGTAGAGCACCATGGATTTCGGCACTTCATATGTTCCTGGATTGATTTCATCCATGTACAACGTGAAAAACAAAAATATCACACTGTTCACAACGAGCATGATCCATATAAATCCAAGAGAAACAATTGTGTCCTCATTCGGTGTTGAAAAAATGTTATTCCATTCCACACCTTCATCTGTAATGATGGCGGACATAATGGTTATTAAGTAGGTGGGTACAGCATGTACGCGGGGCCACTAGGTAGGTACGAGGCGCAAATGGGGGTAGGTATAGGTATCATATTCCTATTCAAAAAATGGTTACGGGAGAGGGGTTTACATAGCAGTGTGAATAGTAAAATAGTAGAAATATATGTTTAAATCTTAATTAAACCTCCACTCTTCCAATCTTCTTAGGATCGGATATGATAAAAAAATATTTTTTACGTAAATATGTATCAATAATTTACTTGACTATTTCAATCAAGATGGTTTTTATTTAGGAAAATTTGTTATTTTGTTTTTAAAAACGATTTTTTATTAGAAAAACACCTTCCACTTTTCACGCAAGTTATCTTAATCGTATACGTATAATTATCTTTAGCAATTAAGTAAGTATACGGTATGAATACCTAATGACATTTATTATAAAACTATACATTGTACAACAAACATACCCATGTTAGCATATCACTAGCATTCATTAATTAAATATCCCCTATAAATAAGATGGTACTGATTAATTTTCCAGGAATATAGTAAGTACAACACTTTTTCTTCTATATCTACTAACTTTATTCCACCAGATTTAAGAGTATTCTTTCTTTTTCTTTTGACCATCTACGATCCTAATTAGGGAATCCAATCCCGGGATCCCGAATCCCGGGATCCCGAGCTATTTTCGATACCTATGAATCCCGGGATTGATAAACATAATCCCGGGATTTCGGGATTGATTTTTTTATGGAAATTATAACAGAAAAAATACTTTTAATACAAAATAACTACATTAGAAATAAACTGAGTTTGAATGAAGTTTGATGTGTAGGTTGCCGATTCATTTCATTTTTTCACATAGATTATTAAAAATGAGAAAGATTGGTAAAAAAACAATGCTTCGCACTTTTAACAAAGTAATTCCACCATGATATCATACGTTTTACGGCAGTTTCATATTTGGCTGACTAATTAGATTTATGAAGCGGAAAGGCCATAAGTACGCCATGATTATTTGCTAAACTATTTTAAATCTCGCTGATCTATTCATTATGTCTTTACTATCAAAAATAGCAATCTCATATTAAATTCACATTATTATTTATATTATAATATTATTTACTCCATTAAACTTGTGTATTTCCAAGATTTAACGTATACAATATTAACAATAAATGTCTTAAATAGTATAAATTATACTAGATTTATTTTTGACCGATTTTATCAATGTTATTTGTAAATATAAAAATTTTATATTAACAATGGAAAAAAATCCCAATCCCGGGACCAGTCCCGGGATCCCGGGATTGTCAAATTGTAATCCCGAAATCCCGGGATCAGAATTTTGGCTCGGGATTGGATTCCCTAATCCTAATAGGATCATATGTGCTTCCACAGAGTATAGGTTTATATTAATAGATTTTTTACGAGAAATGGGTCTTAGCCGCTGGATCAACCTATTAGGTCCTTACTATGACATCAAACCCAGGATTCGAAGCTGGGTCCCACGAAATTATAAGCCGACGCGTAAGCCGCTCGGTAATCGTGGGTATACTGATTTAAATTTGACTCAACATAATATGTCAATATACCTGTTGACATTATATTTTATTTCTTACCCGTTCTATAGAATAACGAAATGATTAATTAATTTTAGTTTTTAGATGCAATTAATATACGAGATTACTTTATCTGGTAGTAAAAAATATTTGGATGCTTGAAAAGCAAGTAGGTACTTAATAAAAAAAATCATAATAATTTATATCTGTAAAAAATGATTTCTTGTACTCGGACCAATATGACACCATTTGGGTGGGTGCATGATATTTTAGAAGTTTATTTACAAATCATGGCGAATAGCACGGTTTCTGTTATTTTTATGATGTAGTTGTGAAAGTGCTGTAAGGAGTAAACAAGCGCCATCTTAAGATACAAAGCCTGAGCACATGATTTTGCACAAACATATTTCTCAAACGAGTGGTCCGTTCGTCTGTCAAAATCAGATCCTAGATTGCCTGACATATTGATTTGCAAAACCACATGATTATAATCCATTTCTCGTTTCAAATGTATTACCTATCAGTGTAATTCATGAATATTATACAATCCCGTTATCCATCAGCTGTCAAAGTCAAACTTTTCCTTCATAAAAAAACTGGTTCTAATTTCGATTTCTAAACATTGTCTTATGTAGCGTTGAGTTATACAGTACGTTTGTAGGAGGTGTGTTAGAGGGCTCGCACATTAGAACTCGCCGCATGCGTCTTACGACGAATTCGTCGATGTGACGTCATCGTAAACCAAGAAACAAGCGTTATCAAATGGACCTTCGCAGATTGGCCGATGCAACTGCAACTCTGCGACCCTGCGACATTCGTCTAGTTGCAATGGCCAAAGCGTGCATGTCGATCTCGGGAATGTCGCCTCCGCGCAAGCGCACAGCTGGCGGCCATCGGTCATTTCTGTCTTTGTCTCTGTCTACAATGTCATTGCTCGCTCACGCCGCCGCGTTTGACGTTTGTTCATACAATCAACACAATAAAAATGGCAGACGAGAGACTTCTCTTTTTTCGTGTTTGACGTTTGCCGCTGGGCAGATGTGCGAGGATGTACGATGCAACATTCGTCGAAATTTTGTCAACTTTTGATTTATGGCCGTTAGGCACACAAGGCGAATTGTGATGTGCGAGCCGGCTTAATGTTAGTGTATTATTTATCATGTAACTCATGAAGAGTATAAAGAAGTTATTATTTATTATTGTCGTTTTGAACTGACTGTCAATTTAGCAAGCAATATTATACACAAAATAAGTTTACTTACTTTGATTGTTATTTACAACTATTAATAACACAGAATCACTTAATCGAATGAACTCCGAGTCTCCAAGATACGTTAAAATAATCTGTTTTTAACGAAATCAATAAAAGTGCTCTGACAAGTGAATACGGCGGACACGTTAGTATAAGGGCTCTATAGATTATAGAACAATGATACTAGGTCACCCATAGACAGCAGCGAGAGTGACAAGAGTGGTAGGACCACTCGCTGTCGGAAGTTTCCGAATGCTTCGGCTTGTCTTTGAGTCGATTTTGGGTAAACCCATGTTGTGAATAATAGAAAGAAAAAAAAACAATACAACTGAAATTATGAAAAAATGATAAGTAATACTTACTTTTTATTTCATAAATGCCGATTATTTTAAACATCCAGTAGATCAATACATTAGGGTTAATTATTGATAAAACTGAAGACCAACAGTAGCTTGATAACGCAAAATTTAAATATATCGATGAAATTTGAAATAGCATCCAAAATAGAGACATCACGAGACAGGCCGTTAGTGCTGTGGACATATAAAATATATCATCATATTAAAATACTTACATTCATATCAATATAGGGATCGAACAAACATATCGAAATGTTACAAAAGATTTATTGAATTATTTACAAAATAGCAGCACCTACCGCGCATGGATGATTAGTATTGATTACATAACCGGCCGGTAGCATTCGGACAATCGTTGGTTTGCTCGCGCATGATCCAATTTATTACCGGCCAGTATGTTTGAGCGCGCATGGCGTGATATACATCGGAGGCGATGCGCGCGCACTGAAGAAATGCGTATGCGTCCGCACCAAAAAATGGCGCACGCGATATGATAAGAAACGTCAAAATGGATTTTGTAGAGCTTATATAATATACATAGAGTTTTGTATAGATTATCAAACTGTTTTAAAACGTGGGTGTATATATTATTAATTTATAAAGAAAGAAACTGTAAAAATGGTACTGGTACGCGCATGCAAAGCCAAATGGTACGCATCGATGAACTGTCAAATGTGGATCTCGTAAAGGTTCGATGTATGCGTGCGCTCCATACGACCGCGTCACTTGTGCATGCTTGTGTGAGTGCACTCTCGGCCGGCTATGACGTGTCATGCGCGGGCTCTCATTTAAAAGCATTGCCAATGGGGCCCCGGCCGGTTCGAATCGGTGTAAAATTTTGTGTCTGAACACAGATTTTCAATTCGGCCGTTCGCTCGATCGTCCATGCGCGGGGTTGCATTGCAATACGATGGTTACAACTCCTCGATTGTTGACCGTACGATAGTAAATCGTTCATGCGCGATAGGCCTAAGTGTTCAAGCAAAAGTTGATTTTTACGGGAAATAAAATTAAAAGTTTAATAAAACTTAACTTAAATGGAATTGAAACCAGAGAAAAAAAATCTCTCGACTTTAGATTAGAAATAATGGAAGGAAGAGCTAGAGTTCTGGGATTTAATTTCGGATCAAAAAAATTGTTTTGGGAACATATAAATTTCTCGAGTACCTATTAATTCACAACCTTCGAGGATTTAAAAAAAAGTCGGGAAATCTTTATCTCTAATTTTATTATGTGTGCACTCCATTTCTATTTGGGTCAGCGACAGACAGAGAAAATATGGTTAAGGTCATCAAACAGATTTAGCATAGAAAAAAGAGATAGATATATGAGCTTTCATTTTGCATTGTTGTTTGAATAATCTATGCAATTTTTGAAACTTGATATCAGGATTCTACTTCATAATTATTATCATAATAATTCTATATAACATACGTTTGGTAAAAAGATTGCTGACAACGAAGGTCATCAGTACAATATAATTTGTGTAAAGCATCAGCGAAGCCATTAGAATCCAGATGCTAGTTTTCGGGATCAGAGGATCAGCACCAAACTTGATGATGAACACTAAAAATGCAGCCACAACATATTGTATGCATACGCAGTTTATGTAATGTGATAGCCATAATATCCTTCTCGGGGCTCCTTGAATTCGAATAAATTCCTGTAAAGGGAAAAATAACAACAAATTTACCATTGCCAATTTACCAACAAAATGCCAAATTTGGGATCACAGAGATTATACATATAATGTTTTATCATAAATATTTCACTATAATAGGCCTTACAATATTTTACTATTTACGTACGATATTTTATTCACAAATCATTATAAGTAGAAGTAGTGAAAAAAGCAGGAAATAATTAGTGGCATATCAAATATGAAATAAATATATATATTTTTTTAAACCAGAGAGAATAAATTAATATAACAGGAACGTTCGTAAAAAAGGAATCATGAACAATAAAATCGTTCAACATGTCTTAAACCAAGAAAATATAATTTCTGAACATCACGATTCATGCACAATACAATACAATTATTATTACAATCAGCCAATACCTACATGTGTAGTTCTCAATGCGTACTGCGCTGCGGAGTGCGTTATACTATAAGTAGATCTATTAATTACTATTATCATAAATGTATAACCCAGCTATCAACAACATAGAAAAATATTATTTATACGAAGTGAACTTACACGCATTCCTGAAGCTTTCTCTATGATGATCCTGGACGAGTTGATGAGAAATAGGAACAAAAAGCAGTTTATGACGAAAGCTGGCAATAAGGTATCATACTTCATGCCCAAAAGATCATCTATCGTGTATGAAGGATATGGGAAACGCTGCACCGTGAATTGCTGAAAAAAAAACAATTTTTACATGAATTAGAAATATCAAGCAACATTTTAAAGTGTTCAATTACCTATAAGATTATTTATAGATACTCATACCCCGTTTACACGTGCATGCATTATACTGCTGACAGTGGATATGTATAATTGCGGCCATTGCAAGAAAATGCACGCGTAAACAAGTATCATCGTGCAAGTTGCAAGATTGCATCCATGGATCAAAAAACTTCAGCGGCTTCTGAATTATCACGCAATAGTTATGATGTATGCGTATGTGCAGTAGAACGATAGTGGAAAACCTGCCGGAAAAAATATTAACTATATATAACTATACCAGTTACCATTTTTCACAACCTATGAATTAGCACCATACAATGATAACATTGCGCGTCGCCTACGCTTGAAGAATGGGATTGACGAGACAGTCAGTACTATTGCGTGTAAACAGTTATTATCGCGATAGTTTAATTTAACAACAATGTAATTGTTACAATAAGGGCTAATATGTACTTCGATACAAAAATATGAAAAACTACCCTCGATAGCAGCCGATAGCAGTCTTGTGTATAGAATAGATGTGCTGGAACGGTTACAATTATGTCTCGCTGATGAGTACCCGACTTTATATTGCTATTTTCTGCCATCATACGAGTGAATGAATGAATTATGTATAAGTTTGTATATTATAAGAATCTACCTTGATGATTGTCGTCTTGGACCTCTCCTCGATGTATGCGGAATCAATTGCCAACTGCAGGGTTGCGAATGTTGAATAAATATCACCTGTAAATAAATTCAATATTACTGTCATGTGCCCATTCCGTGCTTTTTTACGGCGTACGCAAGAGGGTAAGTAAACCCTATAAATTGCTATTTACCCACAGAATAAACGTAATATTGAAATTTAAGTTGAGTTTTAGTTAACAGCCATAATTTAGAGCAGGGGTTCACCAATTTTTTCGTCAAAGGGACAATTTTGAAATCAAAAATATTTGGCGGGCCGCCATATTTTCTGTTTTTAAAAAACTAAAGCAAAAAATTAAAATCCTATTCCATTATGTAAACTTACATTATTATTACTCTTATTAATATGATATTTAAATTTTTTCACCACTTGATTTATGCAATTGTTTGCTTAAAACTAAATCCTACAATCTAGGCTCAATTTTTGTGGTGTGAATACACAAAACAGATGCGATATTATTTATTATACAATACAATTTATTAATGCTAATGGTAAATTTTTTTTTTCACCAATATAGGTACTTCCTAATAAAGAAGCCACTTGATGAGCATGTTTAACTATACTTCGATATACCTCAAGCGAAAGTCCTCATTTTCCCAGAAAATATTTAATTGTAATGAAGAATAAAAAACAAGACAGATTTAACATTAATCTCGCGGGACACATCCAAAAAGTGACGCAGGGCACACTTTGTGAACCCCTGATTTAGAGTGAAGAAATATTATAAAATATTATCACATAACATTGGACAGGTATAGAAAAAGTACGACCATCCACCGGAAAAAAAATCAACCCAAGGAGAAATTGGCGGCTTTACCCGACGCCGTGCTCAGTACGAGGCGAAAAGTTAGCAATTGACACCTTAACCTGGGTCTGAGACTGTTACGTTGTCAGTCTAATGTTAGTCTGGTATGTTGTTATGTTTTCTCAATTCTTTTATATGGTATGGATGTATGGACGCAAAACCAAGAGATGTCACGGAGACTTGAAGCTTTCGTGATGTGGCTGTATAGATGCATCCTCAAAATTCCTTGGACTGACCGGGTAACATAATTGTTGAAGTTATCAATCGAATGGGAAAGGACCGAGAAGTTCTTCGCAGTATCAAAACCAGAAAACTACAGTACCTCGACCACATTATGAGAGGACAAAAGTACAGCATTCCCCAACTTGTCATTCAAGGAAAGATCAATGGTAAGCGTAGCAGAGGACGGCGCCGCATTTCGTGAATTAAGAACCTCCGTGATTGGTACGAATGTAGCTCCACTCAGTGGCGCACCCAGGGGGGGGCAAGGGGCCTTGCCCCCCCCAAAAACATTGAAATTGAAAGCCAATAGATTAGAGAAATAAAAACACGGAAAAAAATGATTTGAAATTCTCCAGCACCCTCTTAAGAAAAATTTCTTAGATTTTAATTTCTAACACAAAAATTTCGAAACACTAATGTCGGGGTTTTTTTTGAAACTCAATCTCTAATGGAAATGTCAAAAAATTCTCGGTGTCCACCCAAATTCCGGAGTGGTGTACACCAGTGGCGCACCCAGGGGGGGGGGCAAGGGGCCCTGGCACCCCTCAAACATGAAAATTATCAGAATGATTTTAAACATTGACATCGAAAGCCAATAAAACACGACAAAAAAATGATATGTAATAATTCTCTAGCACCATTTTTAGAAAAAATACTGTATAAGTACCCTCAATTTGAACTAAAAGACAATTTGAAAAACGTTAATGTAGTGTTTCACACTGCCTTTAATCTAAGCGGTAGATATGGGGCCCGCCAAATACCCTAGCCTTAGGGCCCGTTTCAGGATGTGGAGCGATGGTATAGGTACACCGAGTGCAATAGACAAAAGACCGATAAACGAGATATAAGGCTGTGTTGTGTTGAGTAGGTTTGTGTATAAGTTAAATGCAATAATACTTTTTTTTGTCCATTTTCAATTAATATTTTGGAACCTCAATATTAAAAATCAAAAAATCTACTATAAACATTCGTCGAAAATAACGACTACACCCACTACAGTCGGTGGTGGTATAAATCAAAAGAACATTTTTTTCGGTGGAATTCGGCATAAATATTGTAGCTCTCTAGACCAGTGTTTCTCAAAGTTTCGACATATGTGTACTCCTTCTATAATTTTCGTCACACTTAGTACCCCTCGTCAAAAAAAATGCATAAGTACTTTAATAACAATCAAAATATATTTATATTTTAATTTTGTAGTACATAAACAAAATAATAATAAAATTATAAAAATAATAAAAAAAAACGAAAAATAAAATTCATTCATAATAAAATATAATTAAAAGTTATGTTATAAAAAATAACATTCATTATAATCAATAAGAAGGATTAAATTATTTATGTTGAAACGACAGATCATCGTAATGTGGTTCCCTGGTTATTAATTTTAATCTGAGATGCGGTTCCACACCCAAAAGGCTGTTCCTTTTATTTGACTTGATGTCTACAAATGCTGAAAAAGCAACTTCACATAGATATGAAGTTGGAAAAGGTAAGATTTTTTTCAGGAATTTATCTGTTAAAACTGGATACACATGTTGCATTTGCAACCTGAATGATGTTAAAGTACACTCCTTATATTTATTTTGCAAGAATTCGTCTGAAGCTAATTCCAGCAATTGCTCTTCTTCCGCATGCAATAAAACTTCTAGCATGGATGTTGTATTAATGGTTGTTGCACCAGGCGCAGCTATAGCCCGGTGCAGCGCGTACCCCCACCAAACTTCCCGTACCCCAGAGGTACGCGTACCACACTTTGGGCTACACTGCTCTAGACCAAGCGGGTAGCACAGCCGATATTATTTGAGTAATGTTTTAACATACTAGGTGCACATGTCCAGCATGGTCGCTGTTAGTCACTTCCAATCCGCTAGTCGCTGATAACACGCTCAACGGTTACCACCACTATGCCTCCAATTTAATAAAAACTAGGAGAAACAATATAAATATATCACTGTGTATTGTGAAAATATATCAAAATAATTATATTATGAAGAAGAAAAATAGCCTATGGGACTAATTTACATTCTCCGCCTTGCCCCCCCCCCCCCATATTAAATCCTGGGTGCGCCACTGGCTCCACTAATCTGTTCAGGGTATCAGATAACAAATTCAAGATCGCCTTGTTTGTAACCGACCTCCGTTAGATGATGGCACAATAAGAAGAAGATTTATAATAATGGTTTAGGGTGGTTTGGTTACAAATGATCCAGGGCTGTGGAGTCGTTCAAAAAGAATCTGATAAAAAATCCAAACATAAACCCGATTTTAATGTTTACAATTTTAAAATAATGGAAATGTTGTATGGGAGCAAGTGTGAATACTGTCGTCAGATTATTAAGAAATGCTTCAAAAACATTATAGGTACATATCGTGTATTTTGATAACTATTATACAGGACAATCAAGAGTATATTGTGAGAAATGTGGAGTCGTATTGAGCTTAATTCAAACAAAAAATTGTTTTTAATTATTCCATAATGTGTTATAATAGGTATATTATTTTGTTTTGTAATTATAATAATTTGATTTATAATTATAAGGTTTTTATTGAGTCTTTCAATTTTTTCATTTTATGATGTAAACTTTCACTTTTATGAGCTAAATGCATGGTGTATTCATATGAATACAAATGGTTTTTATATTAAAATTTGTTCAAAAAATTACTTTTATTTTTTTTATTATTTTTCCCATGTTATAGACAATAAACTGCATATGAATATATTTTTTTAATCAAAATCGTAAAAATCATGCATTTAAGGGTTAACTTAATCCATACCTATTACTTCAATTTTTTCACTTACCGTGATTTTCATGGGGTCCTGGAATTATTGTCTCAGGAATGACCGTACAAGTCTGGTATGATTTTGAATTTCGGATGGTGTAGTTTATTCTATCAGGCATATGCTCTGTGTTCTGTGTGGACAAAGAGAGCCAGATATTAAAAATTAGAATACATATTATATGCACCCTACTGTGATAATGAAGAAGCGATTAACATGAATGAGAGATGTGCTACGAATGGCGCCATTAAGTGGTGTAATACGCACTCATCCTGTGTCAGTATACTCGTATACATACCAGTGTTAATCGGATTCCTTTTAGCATTCTAAGAGCGACGTTTACATTCATATATCTACACTATTCTTCTGCAACATCTTATTGGCTACGTGGAGGAAGTGCTGTTGTCGGCTAAATGGGAGGAGCTTGTTAGTTTATAATGGAAGTGCGGTTAAAAATGGGAGGAGCATGTTAGTTCATAGTTTTAACACGTAACCTAAAAGATGTTGTCGGACCATACACTTCATCAATACACATATTATGTGATGAAATGTAGGTAGGTCTTCTTCTTATTACAGTCTTGTGGGTTACCCTTTTTGTGCAGAGTAAAAACGGTACCATCCCTCCAGGCTATGGGGTACTGCTCCCTTTCCCACACCTCGTGCAGAAGGTCACACAAGGACGGCAATACAGCGCTCAGTCCGCAGAGCAGAAATTCTGCATGGATGCTAGCATCTCCAGGAGCTTTCCTACACTTCAGTCTTTTGACTGCCTCTTTAACTTTAGCAGTTGTCGGAGGATCTTCGCAGAATCCCGATGCAGTAGTGATTTCGAGGGCGGTGATCTCCGACGGAATATCGAAGGGATGCAATGGAGGTGGGCGATTCAGGACATCACTGAAATGTTGGCGCCATAGCTCCTGGACCTTTGCAGGTTCAGTGACTGTCACTCCGAGAGTTGCGTAATGCAGTGACCACTGGACGTTTCCTACCGCAAATTGCTCTAGTGATGCGGAAGAGAGCACTTGGGTTATTCTTGCAGACAGCAGATTCCGCATCCCGAATGAGATCATCCAGGCGTCGGCGCTTATCGCGGCGGGCAGAAGGCTTTACCACGCGGTCTATTGTCTGGTATTCCGCACTGCGCTGTGGGTTGTATGTACCATTGTCCCGCAATTCTTTCAGGAGCTTCCTCTTCTCAATCATCTCCCATGTATGAGGTGACATCCAGTCCGGCCTGTGCGTATGCCGCTCTCCTAAGGCAGTAGTTGCGGAGCTCATTATATCATCCCGGAATAATATCCATTTTCCTTCCAAGGGTTCTGAGTCGATGGGAGACGTACCAGGAAAAGTTCGAGCATCATATAAGCGCTTCCGCAGCTCCAGCTCATAGGTTGCACGCACACGGGTACTTTTCAGTTTTTCCACATCAAATCTGACCGTCCTTTTGGGTTTTGGGACTCGTTTGAGGTCTATACGGGATTTCCCGACCAAGAGTTCGTGGTCACTGTGGATGTCTGCACCTCTATATGTCCGCACGTCTAGCAGTTCATGCCGGTATTTCGCTTTGACCAAAATGTGGTCGATCTGGTTTCTTGTATTACCGTCTGGCGATGTCCATGTATATTTGTGGATGGTCTTATGAGGGAAAAGACTACCACCAATAACAAAACCATTCATTGAGGCAAAATCTACCAGACGGGAACCATTATCGTTCATTTGGCCAAGGCCATGTTTTCCCAGCAAAAAGGGTCCACGCGAGGGGTCAGATCCTACTTTGGCATTTAGATCACCAAATATAACTGTATGATCACAGCTGGGGATATTTCCAGCGGCTTCCGCCAGACTTTCGTAGAATGTATCCTTATCTGCATCGCTAGCAGCCTCTGTGGGAGCATAGCACTGCATAAAAGTGATGGAGCCCGACTTGGTCTTGAAAGTAGCACGGAGTAGACGTTCGGAGATAGGTTCCCAGCTGGTGAGGCACTTGCAAGGTTCCTTGGACATCAGTAATCCGACTCCACTACGTCGCAATGTGGCGTGTCCGGAGTACAATAGACGAAACCCACGAATAAACTTCTCGCCAATGCCAGTGAGTCGACACTCACTGATCCCGAGAACATCTAACTTGTATTGAGAAAGTATTTCTGTTAGATTCTCGGCCTTTCCAGGGACATTTAGAGTACGAATATTGTAGGTTCCAAAACAAAATCGTTTACCGAATTCAGGCGAGGTCGTCAAGATGGAAACGGGGGTCCGAGGCTTCCCTGAGCTTGGATTAATCTGTTGTTTTAGGGTGTGCAGGTGATCATTCTACAGCACCCGAGTTCACTGGTGGGGCTGCCACCTTAGGGCCCGTGAACATGCCCTGGTTTTCTGTAGGGGTTTTCCTTCCCGTAGCCAGAATGTACCAGTTTTTGGGCGCTGGTGATTCGCCTTGTACCCTCTTCTATCTGCTACAGCATGCTGCATTGCCTAGGGACCACCACGGAGAGGTTAAAGGTAGGATTTGTTGGCAGAGCTATCATGGAGTCGACATACTCAGCATTTCGAATGGAAGCACACCTGATCTGGCATCAAGGCATACCCCACTGAAGTCATACCAACCTTTGGCCCCTAATGTAGGTAGGTATATGAATATTATTATCATCTCTTGATAATGACCTCTGCAACGAGTCCGTAACTTCGGGAAAAAAGAAAAGAAGAAGTACACACTGTGGAAACCCAAAAATCTATTACGATACCATTGTTGCTATCATTTTGTCATCAAATTATAGTACGCGGTCCAAGAAATTATAGTGTTTCGGGAAAAAAGTATAGGATTTGTTTTATCATAAAAAGAATTTATTAAATTCCAAGACTCTTTTTGATTCATCTAAGTATTAAGAAATTAGAGTACTTTATACGAATTTATTTATACATAAATGGGACTTGTTGACAAGCGGAGCGCAGCGTATTTTTAGCGATTATATTGAAGCCGATACACAGTCTGAGTTCCCTGAGCCGATACGTATTTTAAAATACTAATAATATGGAGCTGGTTTTAGTTTTAGTTAAGTATGAAACTTTTGTCGCATACGCACGCCAAACGATCTACATAGTATTCCAAATACTAGTAAGTATTTTGGAACAAGTTTATTCAAGTCAAGTATTTTTTTATACTGGTAGTAAAGTATACTTATTCTTCAAAATCGACCAGTTTTCCCATCTCAAGTGCCGTGCCGTCCTGTTTAAGTCGAACATATTATTACGTACCTATCAGTGACGAAAGATGCCCGTTAAAGGAATGTAGGCTATGGTACCTTTACAGGACTTGATTGTGAATTTGGTTTCATCTTCAGTATTTTTTTTTTCGACCATATCCGATCCTAATATGATCGTATGGGCCTCCACAGAGTAGAGGTTTGTATTAACAGATTTTTGTTTTTTTTGAGAAATGGATGTTAGCCACTTGCTCAACCTATTGGGTGCGTACTCTGACTCATACACAGATTGAAAAAAATATATGTACTCGTACTTACCCAGGATTCGAACCTGGGACTCACGACGCTATAGGCCGACGCTTAAGGTGCGCGGCCATCGTGGGTGTTTACTTCAGTTAACGAAAACATTGCCGAGTGAATTATTTCCGCTATAGTAGAATACTTAACTGTATTGGAAGAAAATATTGCAGATTACTGTCCTTCTTTAAATATAGAAAATTATGACTGGATACGAAATCCATTTTCTACGATTGATACATCGAGTTGTGAATTTTCGTACCAAGAAGAAGAAGAATTAGTCACCGTGTCAATGAATCGTACTCTAAAAATTAAATTTTCTGAAATAACTATGGAGGAATTTTGGATTTCTGTCCAAGGCGAATAATATCCAGCTCTCTACTGAAAATATTATTACAGTTTTCAACATCATAATTGTGTGAGCTCGGTTTCTCAGCAATAACTAATATAAAAACTAAAAAGCGAGAAAGACTTTAGACGAAGAATTGAACTATATCAAATATTCGACCTAATATTTATGAAATCTGCAAAATTAATTGATTTTCACATCAAATAAATTCCATTTTGTTACGTGTAATTTTAGTAACAGTTTTTCCATATATATATATTTACCTTTAAAAAAATCTTTGGCTGTTATACAATCTGTTTAATTTGTATAAACGTTATATGCGCATATTTTTCTTTGTTTTATGACCAACAGAACCAGACTGATTTTGGTGCACTGGTACACAATATTTTATTATGATAAAAAGTTCACCGTGACATCGAAAAGGTGAAAAACCACTGACCTAGATATTATGTTTTTGCTCACTGTAACATAGCTGTATCGAGATGGATAAACAGTTAACCTTAGATTATAGAAAAATACATTGCAATTGCAAAATTGCAATACAATAATGCATTTAACATTTCCTTCCTCCAATAGGCATAATAATAATATAACGATTGGTTAATGTGATGCGGATAACATGTATGCAATGACATTATTAATGGTCAACGCACTCAATACAGTGGCTAGCAAGTAAATTCGCGCATAGCGACATTCGCACATGTATAGGTAAACGTTACGCAATTTCCATTAGGCGATATCACGCATCGGGAATTTATAGCAATATCACCTTTATTGTAATGGGGTTAGAACAGTGTTTCTAGTGTCAATGTTCATTTGAGCGAACCCGTTCGAACCGAACCATTCGGCAGACCGACAAAAAGCATCGGGAATTTATATCAATATCACCTTTATTGTAATGGCGTTAGAACAGATTATGCCATTCGGCAGACCCGACAAAGAAGTGAGTGTCATTTTTTTCCAGATGCTTCGTCCATATTGATGTCATTGCATGTATGATACTTAAATAATAATAAATATTATATAGTATGAGATTTGAATCACTTACCTCAAATATAACAGCTAAGTTTTCATATTTTCTTAAAGGGTATCCTTTTATACGAAAAAGCATTTTTTCATCATTGTATCCAATTATATCTGAAATCGAATTAACATGGGTAGGTATATAGACAGTATAATATTAATATAAATTACACACATATCATAAAGGGAATTCTCATAATAATACCTAATAATAATGGCTCTTTATATAGGTAGTTTCAAATTAATTTTCAAAATTTAAAAGACAGTTTTTTTCGTCAGAAAATTTGAATGCGGCCGCTCTGATGAGTTAAAACCAATCAGAAAATCGTTAGGTAAGTAAATTAAATTAAAATTTATAAAAAGATGAGCATTTCTCACTAAAATGTTACCCAAAGCATAACTAAATTCCTTTATTTATTATTTCGAAAATTTAAAATTGATTATCATTTTTTATCGTATGGGGGGGCCTCTCAATCGGTCAATGTGTCGGGTCTCTTTTGGTGTATTATGGCGAATACATATATTTTCACACAAATTGCTTATTATTTCGTTCCAATCTAATCCAGGTAGTGACGTCCCGTGGGGGTAGGCAGATTGAGCGTCGCTTGGGGGATGCAGTTACCTGAAGGGCGGCAAATAGAGGAGGATCATTATTTACATATAGAAAAGCTACCCAAACTTAGATTAACGGAAATATATTTCCATTAAAAATTCAGCTCCTTGGTTGTAAACAAAATGTATTAGTTATTACTATAAAAGTTTTAAAAGGACTTTATTTTTTTTGTCGGGTTTGCGATGTCTTGTTTATTTCCGTTGTCCTTGGATGTCACGTTCTTAGTGAACAGCAATGACACGTGTAGATTTGCAAATAATATTTGAATTGTAGGTAGGTACATACTTACATTAATTTAAAATTTATCCAAATATGTTTGCTAGTTACTCGTTTTATAACTTGTCAGGCGTATTTTTAAATCTACCTATCTGGAATCGTCGATTCGCAATATTGTCTATTGAAGCAGAAATGGCATTTAAATTAGATTAATTAGTGATATTGTTAGTAATGTATACATACAGCACATTTCTTAGATATTGGATTCAAGAAAGGCTGGTAAAAAGAACTGTAAGTATAAAAAAATGTGGCGGCATTTTGGCACTGCCTAGGGGCGGCATTTTGTCTAGGGGCGTCACTGAATCCAGGCAGTTTTCCCAACTTCATATTTATATACGAATGTTGGCTTTGTAGATTTTTGCTTTCAATCCTAATGTTATTGTGATTGCGACATGCGCATCATAATATATATTATAGACTATAGTGCATCTAATAGACATTCTCTATATTTGACATATTATCATCATTTAATAATGTTGGTAAAATATGGCTGTGTATGCCACAAATTTTTCCGTGTTTTTCAGCTTTAGAAGGCTGAGTCGTTTATGTGATTGCCTACCTACATATTATACGAGCATATGGCGACCATCGAAGAAAACGACTATGGAATGAGGTTTGCTCCATTCTTTACAGTAAAGTTATTAAAAACATCATGCAATACTTACTTTCCAGAGGAAGATCAATTTTTCTAGAAACTCTTTCCATCAGATCGCTGATATATGATTCATTTGGAGCGTAATAAACATTATTTATGGACTTGAACTGATAGAGAAAATCAGGATCCGGCTCGGTATGGTAGACTTCGTTGTGTGATATTTTAGAGAATTTTATGTACGTGTATTTCAAAATCAAAATAATGAATACAGGCAAGGAAAATGTTACAAATGTCATAATGACATTTCGACGTCTTAGTAAAAAATGTTTCCATAGTAATGCTTTTAGTTGCACCCAAGATTTTCTAAGAGAAGACGCCATGTGTACCTGTCTGAAACAGAAAAGACAAATGAGTGCAATCTTTGTAATAGGGAATGGGACGATTTGGCACCGCGAACTGGCCTCCGCCGATTGGCCTCCGGTAATTGGCCGCCGGTACAATCGGACGCCGGCTCAATTGGACGCCGACCCAATTCGACACCGACCCAATTGGCCTCCGGGAGGATTGGACGCCGCACAGTTGAACTAATTGCGCAAAGGAATAGACGTACGTTACGATTTGTTGGAGTAAATAAGCAAGTCAGTGCTTCTATCTTCTCAGTAGTTGTACCTTATACATTTCGCGCTTGACACATTTTTAATATAGATTGAGAATAATTATTATGCCTTATGATGTTTTTTAAAAGAAAATAATTCTTGCCTCGCTAAAACTTAAAGATGTGTATAATCAATTAATTTATTGTCTATTCATGGGTACTTATTTATATTTACAACAAATATTAAAAATAATGTTAGATGTTAGAATGAAAATTACATTATATTTCAGCGTTTTATCGACTTAATATTATAATAAAGCTTAAACATGTATGTGCAAGAGACACAAAATCTATTCGTTCTACAAAATGGTCTCTCCTGAAAAAAATTGCGCAATCGGAAAAACCCATGTTCCGCAAAAATGGGATTTGTCTCTCTTACAAAAATTGCGCTCACGATTGCGCAACTATTGATGTTTGTATTTTACATTTTTTTATATTTACACAAAAAAGGGGTTTTTGTCTCTCTTGCAAAAATTGCGCAATTATTGATGTTTGTATTTTTTTATTTTTCAGGATTTCAGCATTCGGGATTTCGGCCTTCGAGATTTCGTCCGGCACCCAGTACCAAAGTACTTTATCAATCAAACTACTGAAACATTTATACTTAGCAGATAACTTACTTAATATTTCGTTTGTAATTTCATGCTACAAGTATCTTAAAATACGCATTTATGCATAATAATATACATGTTTAAGCTTTATTCTAATATTAAGTCGATAAAACGCTGAAATATAATGTAATTTTCATTCTAACATTATTTTTAATATTTGTTGTAAATATAAATAAGTACCCATGAATAGACAATAAATTAATTGATTATACACATCTTTAAGTTTTAGCGAGGCAAGAATTATTTTCTTTTAAAAAACATCATAAGGCATAATAATTATTCTCAATCTATATTAAAAATGTGTCAAGCGCGAAATGTATAAGGTACAACTACTGAGAAGATAGAAGCACTGACTTGCTTATTTACTCCAACAAATCGTAACGTACGTCTATTCCTTTGCGCATTTAATTCAACTGTGCGGCGTCCAATCCTCCCGGAGGCCAATTGGGTCGGGGTCCAATTGGGCCGGCGTCCGATTGTACCGGCGGCCAATTACCGGAGGCCAGTTCGCGGTGCCAAATCGTCCTAGACCCTTTGTAAGAACAGTCATCTGTAATCTTGTCTTCTCCACATGGCCGCGCCAAGGGTGGTTTCTGCCCGGGTGCAAACCCAAAATTACCGCCCTCTATATTTGGGCTATATCTATGAGGGTTGGATTAAATATAATCAGATTGATTCGCATTCGAATCAACTTTTGACATCGTCGTTTAAAATTGATAGTTATTGTCTTAGGTTTTGTAATGATAACTATCTATATTATTATGTAAATGTATTACCATTTTACAACAATCAACAGTCTACACTCTACAAGCAACAACTGGCACTTCAATCGAAACGCACAGCTTCGTGCCCCAACCTGAATATAGTAATGTACAATGAATACATCAGGGCTCGAAATGGACCGGAGCGTATCGGAGCGCTGTTCCGGTTCGAGAAATCGGCAAAATTATCGCTCCGTCTCGTGGAAAAAGTAATTTTACCATTTGAGCTAGATAGGCTATATAACAAAAAAATCTAACAGACTTATTCTTATAAAACATGCATAAAATTAGATAACTATGTTAATATTTTCCGAAAATTAACGAGCGATGTGGTTCGTAAAATATTTCATTTTGAGCGCTGGAATACACACGTTGTGGCCATTATGCTTTAGCTCATTCTATTGATGCTTTGAGAGAATACCTTTTGAGATATTTTCGAATACAGGTCCATTCGTGCGAAATGGGCAAAATTGCAGAGCGGTCGATTTATGAAGGTGAGCATTAATTTTTCGGAATTGTTTTTATTTTATCTGAAGCAGGTACGCACAAATATATTGAAATTAGTGTTCGTCGCGCTTCACAAAAAACTTCTCACAGTCGCACAAAAACCAGCAAAGGTAACAACCATAAACCTATTAAAGAAATTAATGCACTAAACCTAAAACACCCTTTTTCATGTAGTCTTTCGTATTTATTGCTTACACCAAGTATGTCAAACTCAAAGGCCAAATAAACAAGATTTAAGTTTATGTAGGGCCGAAAAAACAAAAACAAAAACTTCAATTATGTGCGTCAACAAAGCGAATTTTATCATTTGAAAAAAATACTTATGTAGGTATCTGATTTTTTCTAAACCTGGCTGTTTCTGTGATTGGTGGTCTGTTGTAGTGTTAAAATAAAAAAAAAAACATTAAAATGAATATCTACTTTAAAATCATAGTGAATTGAAGTATGCGTATTTTTTATCAAAAAAATCGAATGTCAAATGAAAACAGAAGAATAAAAAATAGGCACCGAATAATAGAAATATTAATATTATAATATAATGAACTTAATCGAGGAAAATCGAGAATTATGTCATAAAATATATTTTTACTATGATTCCGATAATTTTTGAATAAGCTTAAAATATATATTAAGTAGATACTTGTATTACGTACCTATTATTAATTCACTTCCATTCAATTCACCGGAATGCAATAGGTATTTCACGAGACGGAGCGATAAGCTCGGGTATATCACGCACAGGCGCTGCGCTTCGGTGCGTTCCAGTCAATTTCGAGCGCTGATTTAGACACTGAAAAGCGAATAATTTTTGACCAAACACTTAAAATCACTATATGTATAACGACTCCCACACTCGTTAGTGGAGAATAATATTATCAACTAGGTACTGAGAAATAATAATGAGTATAGATTAGGGTCACAAACTATATATTTCATATTATTCGAACCACTATGTACCTACGTGGATATTTTTAAACTTATAATTTTTTTTTATTTAAATAATACAATAACTTTGCTTGATAGTTGAAATACAATTGGAAAAATTGGTTTGACTTAATTATGTGAGGAGTGTTTGTATGTTATCGTTATCACTTATCAGTGTTATCACTATCATGATCATTGATAGAGGAAATATTTCGCAATTAATTATTTATGCCACCTTTTGAATTTGTTGTTTGTGTGTTTTACAGATTATCTATTTTAAAATGTCCCTCTGAAGCGGATTAAACCAGTTCAGGTTTATTCATTAAAAGTGGGAAAAGTATCAAAAATTTGTTTCGTTTTATTAAATTAAATTAATAATACAACGCATTTCCACCATGAATTAACAATTAACACAATAAATGATATTATTATTATATCGACGGGAGAAGGGCAAAACGAGTTAACCCCCAGTTTTTTCATCATAAGAATTATTTTGATAATGGTTATTGAAAGGATGTAAGTCAAATTGTTATCGAAATTTAACTTGTATTAAAAAAAGAAGAACGTGAAGTGGGAAAAAAACTTAACTACAATTTTTATTGGTTTTTCTTTAATTAGATACTTACCTCAATAATTTATATAAGATTGGGAGAATAAAACACCGAATTATTAATCATCATGCACCATTATAGGGAACATAAAAATAAGGGAAGCGGGTTACCTTCTGGGTGTGGCTGCAGGAAGGTTTAACTCTCGAGTTTGGAGAAAGATGGGATATACTTAAACACGTTTTAAAGAATGTTATTTTCATTGAGTATTATACTCTTATCATTTATCATAATATGAATTGATCTCAATTTTTTATTCACATACTACCTATGTAGCGAGAGTAATAGCATGGAACCCCCGTTTTATTTGATAAGGTGGATAAGGGGGGACATGCTCAGCGTAGGTCAAAATGGAGCTTTTGTTCTATTTTCAAAGCATGATCCTGGACATACCTTAAACGTTGTAGATAATCTATTTATATAATTTTGAAGCCTTGTTCTCCTTTATATTTACTTTAAACATTTGATGACTACATGAAGTATTTTTATTACATAAAATAGTATTCTTTTAAACCTCTCGCTCTAATGTTTTAGAATATAGTCATATTTCAGTACATAAATGTGCAGTGATGTTAAGATTTTTTACATTTATTAATTTTTAAACGCATTTATAAAACCATCAGTATAATTTATATCGACATTATTATAGTGAAATATTTACGATAAAAACTTATATTGATAATCTCTGTGATCCCAAATTTGACAAGAATTAGGCATTTTATTATTCAAAAAACGGGCAAGATTAACACATTTGAAGATATTTCTAAAGATACTAATTATAAGCTATGTCTTTGGCCATTCAAGTGTGATAAACATTATACGAATAATGATTGCTTTATAATAATTATTGACATATGAATGAGGTAGTGTTTTTTTTTAAATACGCCACTTCTTTTGGCATTCCCCAGTGGTTATGCTACAACATACGGCCGTAGCCATAAATTGACAAACTATAATTGAAGTAGGAAGTAAAATGATGTTAAAGCGCGTGTTTGAATATGTACCGTTTAAAAAAAAATCGGTTAGGTACATGTTCAAGCACGCGCGTTAACACGATCTTACTCCCTACTTCAGTTTTAGTTTGTCAATTTATGGCTACGGCCGTATCTTGTGGCTTAACCGCTGGGGAATGCTAAAAGAAATGGCGTACTTCAAAAAAACACTAAGTACCTTATTCTTAGGTCAATAATTATTATAAAGCAATCATTATTCGTAGGATTTTTATCACACTTGAATGGTCAAAGACATAGCTTATAATTAGTATATTTAGAATTAAAGCTCAATTATTTTGACCCACGCTGAGCACGTCCGCCTAACTCCAAAACAATAAAAAATTACGATTGTATCCTTTTGTAAGATAATATAAGTATAATTCATTTTAGATAATGTCATTATTGATAAATGATATCATTGTTTGTTTTTATTGCATCCAATAACTTATTTGTCAGTAATTATCCACTTTAATCTATTTCATTGGGTCTATTCTATACTTATCGACCGCTAAAGTGATAAAGTGATAAATATTATCAAACTTAGGGTAGGTTTGTATCAAAGTATTAGCACGTATTGTAACAATTACAATAAGTTGGTACATTGACGTCCCTAGACAAAATGCCATCGGTAGGCAGCGCCAAAATGCCGCCCCATTTTTTATACAGTATTTATATCATCCTTTAGTGACTAAAATAACATCTAAGAAATGTGTTTATGTACATTACTAACAAAATATAAACTTACTTACCACTAAATTTAATTTAAATACCACCTCTGTTTCCTGTTTCAATAGACAACATTGCGAGTCCACGGTTTCAAATACATTTAAAAATACACCTGACAACTTCCAAAACTCCCGTGTGACTGGAAAAATATTTGGATTCATTTTAAATTAGGTACCTACTTAAGTATGTACCTTATTATAATTCGCAAATCTGCACGTGTCATTTCTAGTCATCAAGGACGTGACGTCCAAGGACAACGAAAGTAAGCTAGACATCGTTATGTTATACCTTGTATGTTAATTAATACATTTTCCTTCCAACCAGTGAGTTGATTTTTTTAATTGAAAGATATTTCCCTTATTACTGTAGCTATTTCTATATAGGTACCTATACTTAATGATTCTCCTCAATTTGCCGCCCTTTGAGTAACTACCACCCCAAGCGACGCTCAATCTGCCTACCCCCACGGGACGTCACTCAGTTGGTTGTATTGTTGCAATAAGTGCTTTATTTTAACAGCACCTCTCTTGCTGCTGTTAAAATAATATAGCACTAATTTCAACAATACAACCAACTTATTCTAATTGTTACAATAAGTGCCAATCTTAGACAATAGATACATGCCAATACTTCGATACAAACCTACCCTAAGTTTGATACTATTGATCACTTTATCACTTTAGCGGTCGATATGTATAGAATAGACCCACTGGGCTATTTATAACTTCATACTCTTAATATTATTGTATCTAATGTGTATGTCATTATTTTATTATGACGTATTAAGCAATAGCTGTAATGCCATAATACTCTATTTCGAAATAAATACTATCCATCGAATTATTTAAACCGACTTGTAACCTGATTGTCAACCCTCACAAGTGCACAACACCCTCTACCTCCTGTTTCATAACCGTCTAGACATTTACACCTCCCTCCCATAAACATAAACACTCCTTAAATAAAATGTCATATTTAAATTTAATCACACCCCTACTAACCAGGTCGCCAGACGGGGGAGGAGTTGGTATTATCGAAAGACAAAGGTTTTTTGATTGATTCTTTTCTTTACAGAGTAAATTATAAATTTAAAGAAAAATGATATCATTATCTCACAAAAATTATTATTGTAAATTGAGTATTACTGTATGAGTATCTACTGTGGCGGAAGTGGAGGTAGGATTTGGAGATACGACATGAATAGTAAGTAAGTACAAACTTTGTCAGATATACCTACTAACTATTTGTTTTCATTAAACTAAGCATACAAATTGAAGATTGTGTTAGTTTTAAAAAAACAATTAAACCCTGCCTCAAACAAATTATAATAGACAAAAGATAAAAATATTCTTCCATCTATAAAATAGCTATTTTAGATAAATGTTATAGGTACACATAATTATATCTCTATATATATAAAAATCTCGTGTCACGATGTTTGTGGTCAAACTCCTCCGAAATGGCTCTACCGATTTTTATGAAAATTTTTATGTATATTTTTTAGATATGAGAATAAGTCAACAAGTATATGTCATACCGCTAGGTGATTAGGGTATCTCTATCCAGAAATTTTTTTCTTTTATTTTTTTGAAAATTTCTGTTTGTATTTTTTTTATTATTTTGCATCAAAAAATACCTATAACCCCAAATCGTCACCCTCCTACCCCCACCCTCCCATTTTTTAATCGCGATTTTATTATTTTTGTATGAACGAATTTAACCATCGTTCGTATTTCAAACAGAACGAAATTATTTATGTTGTTGAATGACAGATGGCGCTACGTTCGAAAAGAATTCAAGAGAAGCGTCGCGTCATTTTGACATTTCATTCGGCATATCACAACGCAGTGCGTGCAAAATTTTGTACGATTTTTTTTAATTTATCTATTTTTATGTGCGTGTATTACAGTGCACAATGCCATCAAGACGCATGGGGGGCTATTTGGGCCGTCGAACGAATAAAGCAATAAACATGCAAAATAGTAGAGCAGAAAGAACAGACGAACAAATCCAACAAGATAACAAAAACGTGCGTGTAAGCATGTCGCAATTGCGTGCATCCCAATCACAAAAGGCACGAGCTGAACGAAATCAACAACGACGGACTGTTCCTGAAGTCCATTCGCACATTCAATTCATGCTTCCAAAAGAATTCGTTCGGAGCAACAGAAAAAGTTCACAATACTGCGGCAAATGGTCAACAATTCCATTCTACGTTCAAAATCAAAGGCCAAGTATACCACAAAGCAGGCTCATTGCTGCCAATGCCAAACGAACCACATACATTTTTACAAATCTACTTCATGGGCGGTGAGGACATCAATCATGTGGATGCACGTTGCGGCTACAATAGCCTCAATTTGCCTGATGCCAGGCGCATCGTCGGCGAACTGGACGCTCTGTTGAATGAGCACAATGAATTATTGAAATTCTTCAAAGCACACATGCACGAATTGCAAAGTGACAATCACGCTATTGTCATCAATCCTGATAAAACACCAGCTGGAGAGCACGTGCGTCGATTCAATGCGCCTGTTGTTGACGACATTGCTGGAATCATGGTTGGCGACCGCACATCGACGCGAGAAATCATGATTCGAAGAAGAAACAATAATCTGGAGTTCATCGCTGACACACACCGTTCATACGACGCTCTCCAATATCCGATAATTTTCTGGAAGGGACAAGACGGATATTGCATAAACATTAAACAACGAGATCCTGTCACAGGTAATTCATTCATTATGAACATCATTACTCATTTTGAATCGAGAAAATGAATGGTTGATGTTTTTTTGTTTTTATCGGCGGTCATCGTCTACAGTGCTCTATTTTTTTTCTGTCATATATCCCATCCCCACACACTTACGATACATTCGTTATTTTTTATTTAACAACCAAAATATTCACTAGAAATAATTTATATGGCAGAACAACGTTTGCCGGGTCAGCTAGTAATAATATATTTTATCTATTATAGTTTGGTTAGGCATGGTTTAATTAAATTTTCTAAACTAATAAAAACTATTTGCATTTTGTATTCGTTCACTGTAAGTAAAAAAATTGGACTGACAATGTGTGCACTATTTTTTCCCTCCACAACCTACCTCTATTACTATGGTTTACCATAGGCAGGGTTTAATTAAATTTTAATAACTAACCAACACCATCTGAAATTTGTATTCTTAGTTCAATGAAAACAAAAATAAGTACGACTGACAAAATAATGTTAATGGTGTCGGATTTTTACAAACTACCTCCACCTTTCGCCATTGCTATAAATACATCTTAAATAGGAGTTGGTTTTGATAAAAACAGGTACAATCAATCAATTTAAGTATGTATCATGTTGTGTTAATAATATAAGTACCTATCATTATTTCGAAATTTGTACCTACTGATTTTATATAATATATTGATGGAAATCTCCCTTTCATGCAGTGCTCGAAATAGAAAATTTCATGAAACGCTCTATAATTTAAAGTAAATGTGTACTGTTAAATTATCTGTAATATAAAAAAATATCTCTTAGTTTTACATAATGCACCTACTTTATAAAACATTCTCATCATCATCTTCGCCCAATACGCTATCGGCTATATCTATAACAATCAGTGGTAAAGTTTATGAAGCCATTAACTAAAAAATAAACTATCCATAGGTATTAACATTAATAATTATATAAATTTAATTTAAATACCTATATGAATCGAATTGGAGTAGGAAACATAAAAATATATAAGTAATGGACAAACCAATGCAATTTCCCAATAGTTTCGTCAATGTAACTAAGTGTAGATGAAAACATGAGTCAAGATACCTTGGTTAAACCAAGATACCTGCTGTTTTATTCAAAGCTCTGATTTTTCGTAAATTGGAAAATTTTGGTTAGGTAAACTATTTTTTAATCAAATCAAAATCCATCGTGTACAAGCACGTGTTTAAAAGCAAGGGCATTTTTCGTAATAAATTAATTTTAGAAAAGTTGGTTATGCTCAAGATTTACGAATGTAGCATTATTTATTAAATACTAGCTGAAGTACCCGGCTTCGCACAGGGTCGCTTCGTGGTTATATTTATCTTAGATATTTGAAAAATAATAAGAGGTAAATATTTTTTAAATATTAAAATATCTGTGTAATTACAATATGGCAATATGAAAATAATTCTAATAGGAGTAAAGGTCAAACATAAGAACACTAAATTAAAATCGAATCCAAAATATGTAAACGTTATTAATACTTTGGACGCTGAAGACGCACATGCGCGTAATGACCAGGCGGCCGATCGATGAAATTAACGTGCATTTTAAAGGTGCTAATTAAAATCTCATTATCTACTCAGCAGCGAATGCGTTAATGTTATTAATATGTATGTAGTAAAAAAAAAATCAAAATTGGATGGAACAAACAAACAACAAACTTTGTATTTTATATAATAATAATTTAGAAACCTTTGCAGGTGTGCGCACAGCAACTGACAAAAGTTTCATCGCAATCAGATGAATGGTATAGGAACGCATACGAATAGTAGAAGAAGATGATTTTATAAATCAGAAATCTTTGTGGGCATGCGTATGACAACTCACCAAAGTTTCATTGCAATCGGATTAATGGTATAGGAACGCATACGAATAGAAGAAGAAGAAGATGGTTGTACTAATTCAAAAACCTTCGCGGGCGTGCGCACAACAACTGGTCAAAATTTCATCACAATCGGATGAATGGCATAAGAACGCATACAAATAGAAGAAGAAAAAGATGATTGTACTAATTCAGAAACCTTTACGGGCAAGGGCACAACACTTGATCAAAATGTAATTGCAATCGGATGAATGGTATAGGAACGCATAAGAATAGAAGTAGAATATGATTTTCTAATTCAGAAATCTTCGTGGGCATGCGCACGACAACTCACCAAAGTCTCATTGCAATCGGATGAATGGTGTAGGTACGCATTCGAATAGAAGAAGAAGATGATGGTTTTAATAATTCAGAAACCTTCGCAGGCGTGCGCACGACAACTCAACAAAGTTGCATTGCAATCGGATCAGCGCTCGGATTGGTGCGGAACGCCCCGGAGCGCCGTTCCTGTTCGTGGGATTTCCAAGGATGGCGTTCCTGTTCGTTAAAACCTCGAAAATTGCGTACCGGTTCGTAAAATATCCGACGGACAGCGAGTCGTCTAGTAAAATCCTCAAGCGTCATACTTAATATTATTACGTTCCGGGTTAGATTTAAAATTTACGAAAATGAATTGATAGGTACAAAGGTACAAAAACATAAATATTTTTTTTTATTAAAAAATAATTTTACTGGTTTAGAACCACTGAATTTTCTATGACCCGTACATAATGTACTTAAATTTTTTTGAAATAGTGATAAAGTAAATGTAAGACAACGTATTTGAGAACTAACCTTTTTCAAGACAATACTGTTTTCAACGAATTTGGCATTGAATGCACTAATAGACAGACCCTTTTGCGTCAATGGTGATAAAACAATAAAATTGTATACAAAGAAATGCACTGGGTAAGATTTATTGCATTGTCGCACGTTATGGGACAATAATTATTTTGAAAAAAAAATGTTTTTATGATTGTAAGGAAACGTTGGAAGCTATTTTACATTGGAATGTAGATTTACTGTAGTATTAATTTATAAAACGAGACATTTATTTTTTTGCAAGTTCATACATCATACAGGTTAAGGTACATGCCTAAATATAGTGAGTTAATAACGTAATAGTTATAATGCACACTGGAACTTTTAAAATTTTAAATGAAACACATTAAATACATGTATTATCTTTACTCTATAAATGACTTAATTAATTTGTTAGATATTGCACAAAAATAACATAGTAAAAATAGTGTGAATAAAACTACGTGCCCTACCGATATAGTATACCGAGATAGGTATACTATATCTGTCCTACCGAGGGTTGAAATTCTTAGCCAATTGTTTTTTGTAATGAAACTTAAAATTTTGTATCGAGACAACCATAATTGACCGAATTGTCCATTTATCGTATTATTATGTTAGCGAAATTTACATGGGTTTGACGCGTTCATAGTTTTTGTATTTCATAATGCAATCGGGGTCGTTCATTGGTCGTTTATCAATATTTAACCCAATGCTTACGGGCCCTTTTAATTAATTTTGTAATTAACGTGTTAATTTGCATTTGAAAAGTAATTAGCAAAAACACAATTTTGTGCGGCCCGTAAACATTGGGTTAAGTTGTATGCAGCCAATGATAAGCGTTTTCATCAGAGGAAGCGACAAAATTAGACTCCTTATTTTTCCAAATTTAATCATTTTAAGTTGTGTTTTTTTTTGGTTTCCCATTACCTAACCCCCCCCCCCCCCCCACATGCTTTGCTGCTCTACACTAATTTATTTTTTATATTTCTTACATTATTGATGAATTGATAAAGTTCAGCGGAAATACTTTGCAGTGAAAAACTAAGTAGGTACCGAGAGAGATGGAATAAAATAAGGGAGGCCTTCATCCAGCACTGGATCGACTGAGGTTGATGGGTTGGGTTCTAAATAATTATTATTGCATACATGAAAAAACCTAACTATTGCAGCTGCTTTGCTAAATTTTTAAATTTCCGAAAAACTTGTGCTCTGACATCGTTTAAAAACTCTTTGTAGGTACTTAATAGCTTAAATTGTTGTTTAATAATTTCTAATGGGGTAAAATATTTCATATTAAATAGTAAATACAGTCATGCTTTTCCTTGTGACCAGAACATACGTATTTGCTGTTTTACCTACCTACTCAACGTTACGGAATCGCCAGATAATAATTATTTATCCTAATCTATTATAATATTTTACATTGAGTGACAAAAAAAATATATCATTTCCTCATATATTTTTATTGTTTTAATTTTATATGGATATTTTTCGGGTTGAATAAACTGGGTTTTTGATGGTTAAACTAACAAAATAATACATTTAATAACGTAAATCAAATAATTCCATAATTAATATAGATACATATTCGTGAACATCGTATGCATGTTAAATTTTTTTGTATTGTTTAAGGTACAATACGAAATAAAAATATTTAAATAAATCAATCAGAATCCAACGGGATAAATATATGAAAAATTTCCCTGTATATAACAATTTCTATAACATTGGAAACCTATTAGAATAAATTATCCTGCATGTCCACATGATGTAAATATTTTTTTTTATAATAATATGTACCTACACTTCTGAGGTTGTTTAAAATGATTCATATTTAATAAAGAATGCTACATTTGTAAAACTTGCGTATTAGATATTTTTTTAATTAATTTATTAAAAACCATGCCCTTGCTTTTTCGTATACGATGGATTTTAATTTGATTAAAAAATAGTTTACCTTAATCGAAATATTTCGAATTTATGAAAAATCAGAGCTTTGAAAAAAGCGGCATGTATTTTGTTTAAGCCGAAGTATCTTCACTCATATTTCTATCCACTCTTAGTTGCATATTTTTATTCAAACTGCTAAAGAAACCAATGGGAAATTGTGATTAGTTTGTCTATTATTTTTTCATGTATTTTAATAATGTTTCCCACTCCAATTAGATTCATATACGTTTAGTTATTTATATTTGTATAATTATTAATGTATTTTTTAGAAAACGATTTCGTAAACTAAAATGACTATATTTGTATGTTACCACTAATTGTTATAGCCGATAGCGTATTGGGAGAAGATGATGATGAAAAAAGTACATCATGTAAAACTAAAAGATATTTTTATGTTACAGATAATATTATATCTAATATCACACATTTTTGGAAAATTGTCGAGCGTTCCTGTTCGTGAAATTTTCCATTTCGAGCACTGAATCGGATGAATGGTATAGGAACGCATACGAATAGAAGAAGATGGTTGTACTAATTCAGAAACCTTCGCGGGCTTGCGCACAACAACTGGTCAAATTTTCATCGCAATTGGATGAATGGTATAAGAACGCATACGAATAGAAGAAGATAGAATGAAGAAGAAGAAGAAGATGATGATTTTTCTAATTCAGAAACCTTTATGGATGTGCATACAACCACTTACCAAAATTTCATTGCAATCGGATGAATGGTATAGGAACCAAGGAAGAAGAAAAAGATACTTGTACTAATTCAAAAACCATTGCGGGTGTTACCACAATAACTGACGAAGGTTTCATCGCAATCGGATGAATGGTATAGGGACCATACAAATAAAAGAAGATAGAATGAAGAAGAAGAAGAAGAAGAAGATGATGATTGTACTAATTCAGAAAACTTCGCGGGTGTTGGCACAATTATTGACGAAAATTTTATTGCAATCGGATGAATGGAATAGGAACGCATACGAATAGAAGAATATAGAATAGAAGAAAAAGAAGAAGAAGAAGAAGAAGATGGTTGTACTAATTCAAAAACCATTGCGGGTGTTACCACAACAACTGACGAAGGTTTTATTGCAATCGGATGAATGGTATAGGGACCATACGAATAAAAGAAGATAAAATGATGAAGAAGAAGAAGAAGGAGATGGTTGTACTATTTCAGAAACCTTTGCGGGTGTTAACACAACAACTGACGAAGGTTTCATCGCAATCGGATGAACGGTATAGGAACCATACGAATAAAAGAAGATAGAATGAAGAAGAAGAAGATGATGATTTTTCTAATTTAGAAACCTTCATGGATGTGCATACAACCACTTACCAAAATTTCATTGCAATCGGATGAATGGTATAGGAACCATACGAATAAAAGAAAATAGAATGAAGAAGAAGAAGAAGATGATGATTTTTCTAATTCAGAAACCTTCATGGGTGTAGTAATGGTGTAGGAACGCATACGGGACAGACACACAGACAGACAGACATACAGACAGACAGACATTCATTTTTATATATTAATATAGCCTATAATCTTCCCGCAAGTGCAAGCAATAAGTTTACAAAGTTTTATCGCAATCGGATGAACGGTATGGCTGCGCATTAAATACGAACAAACAAACACACAAACACACAAATATTATTTTTTATATATTAGATATAGCCTATACTCTTCCCGCAATTGCAAGCAATAAGTTTACAAAGTTTTATCGCAATCGGATGAACGGTATGGCTGCGCATTAAATACGAACAAACAAACACACAAATATTATTTTTTATATATTAGATGCATAATTATAAACAATCTCAGAAGTGTAGATACATATTAGAAAAAAATATTAAAATATTTACACCATGTAGGCATGTGAGATAACTTGTCTTATTCTAATAAATTTCTGATGTTGAAATTGTTATTTAAAGGAAATATTTTTTTAAATATTGTACATGTACCTATCTACCTATTGTAATTTCGTCATCATTTCTGGCATCATTTTTTGCAATGTATTATTTGCTCAATGCAATAATATATGGGTACCTAGGTATATATTTTCTGAGATTGTATGAAAATGCAATTAGAGAAATATACTTGCAACACTCTCAGTCACGGAACACGAGAAGACGTTTGCAAAACAAACAAATAAATTATTTTTTACAGTATGTACAATGTACCTACATATTATTGTACAAACCTACACTACTACTAAATACCTACATATTATGGATTATTGTACAAACCCACCTAATTATTATCGTTATTTAAAGTACCCATCATAAATGAATTATTTTGTGATTTTTTCTGCAAGTAAAAAAACCTTGTTGATTAGCAGAAATACTATTTATTATCTTGGTTAGACTGTCTTAGAGAATAAAATAAAATACTATTATGTCATATTGTTTTATTCAGAAGACCGAAGAGAGCCATAAAATATCTAACCTTCTAAAGGGTACTTTCTATAAAAAAAATAGAAATACAGTGATGGAAAAAATATAACTAGACGCATTTCTAAGAACAAACTTACGGCCTTACGAATTGTGTACGGCCCATTCAAAAATGCACGGATCCTTAATCTGTAAAATTATTGTTTAGACTTTTATTTAATTATTTTTTTTTAATATTTTTATATAATTAACCATTCATATTC
Organism: Rhyacophila brunnea; assembly: GCF_057557595.1. Taxonomy (NCBI): domain Eukaryota; kingdom Metazoa; phylum Arthropoda; class Insecta; order Trichoptera; family Rhyacophilidae; genus Rhyacophila; species Rhyacophila brunnea. The sequence goes on along the minus strand of NW_028232816.1, from coordinate 5,404,660 downwards.
CTCAATTTCAACACAATCTGAACCGGAACGCCATATTAAATATTCTGATGAGGCTCGAGAATTTTAGAAGGCTCGCTGTCCTCGAGGATTCCACGAGAAGGAACGGTATCCTCAAGGATTCCACGAACCGGAGCTACGCTCCGGTGCGTTCTGGTCCATTTCGAGCGCTGCTTTCATGATAATTCTATTAAAATATGTTTTTTAATTGATTATGTAGATAAATACTACGATGATAATCCTTGTTGATTAGAGAGACACTGTAGATTAAGTGCTTCTTTCACAATCGTTAATGTGTCACATTATCAGTACAAAATAAATAATGATATCGATATCTTATGAAAGTGTGATAGCCACGAAATACCGATTGTTCGCGAATTTGTTACAAAAATCAGTGATGTCTCGTGGAGGTAGGCAAGGTTATGCGTTGAATATGTACAGAACATTATAAAGGGTGGCCAAATATTATTATAACTTTTGAGAGCAGTGACGATGTAGAGTGTAGATCAGTGGTTCTCACGTGAAATTTAAATGTGGCCGCACAATTGACATTGACATTTCTATGGAAACGTCTGGTGGCCGCACCAAATTTCACTTTTGTTGTGATTGAAAAAATTAAAGCTAAATTTTATTTACCAAAAAATGGATCAGTTTATTTATAGACAACTCCATTTGATAAATAAGACATTTGAACATTTTAGTACCTATCTATTTATTTTTAAATAATGCAAATGAAAATTCCTCAACACTCCTTTTTTCCAATACGAGCCGCATGGCTGTTTCTAAGTTTACATCTGTCAACCGGCTTCGATAATTGTTTTTTATGAAGTGCATTACATTGAATGTACTTTCACAGTATACAGTAGTAGGAAAATCAACAATATTAATAAAGCAATAGAACATGACAAAACAGAATACGACAAAACAGAACATGACAAAACAGAACATGACATAACAGAACATGACAAAACAGAACATGACAAAACAGAATATAACAAAACAGAACAGTGACAAAACAGAACAACGATAAAATTTATCGTTGTTGTTATATTTAATATAACTATGACATTTCAGGAAAAATATAAATTTAATATTGAAATTGTCCGATCTCTATTATGTTGATAGATTTTAATAGCACAGATTTTCAATACGCCATAATAAATCAAATTACACACCTAATTTTTGCATTCATAATCGCTAGAAAGCCTCAAATAAACGGGACTTTGTCGGCAAGCTTAGGATATCTCATCTTAATCCAGTGGTTTTAAACTTTATGTTACTACGCCTCCCTTTAAAAAAAATCTAATCTTGGCGCCTCCCCCCCCCTTTATTTCATTAAATACCTAATACAAGACTTTTTTAAATAGCCAAAAATGTACCAAGTACCTAATACAAATAAAGAAAAACTTAATTATAAAAATAAACAAGGTTTTACTGCTTATATTATATATTCATTTTTTACTTAATTTATTTTTCATGCGATGGATATGCTTGTTTATTTGCACGACGTGCTCTTATTTCTACGAAACGGGCTCGATATTTGGATTTCATTGCAGCTAATGCAGAAAATCAATGATAGCAGTACTCTATTTACAACTTGCATTGCTTTTCATGACAAAGTATTATATTATATATTCTTTACTTCGGTTCAACCAAAATTGAACTAGGGTTTTTTTGGTTCAATAAATTATCGCATGATAATTCTATCATTTTTTTCCTTTTCAATAGTAGTCAATCCAAATTCATCATCGTTTATTGACAAATGGATTCTATCATGGGCCCCACATCCTTCAGTTCCTGAGTAAAAACACTGATGAGGAAAAATTTATCAATCCACCTGAGCCGGTCAGACTCGATGAGGCATTGCAAGAAGAGGAATCCGATGATATGATGTCTTTGGCCGCCTGGAATACGATGGATTGCTATGATGTTTCATCTCTTATCGCTATGGCACCTGTGGCTGGTCTAACGACTTGTGATGGTGATTCGTCTCCAATCTCGATGGCTGCCCGTTATGAAAGTCATCATTAAACATTATAAATAATACTTCCCGGGGAAAATCGTCCATATTTCTAAAGTAGAAGCTACTATTTCATCGATGCAAAAGTGCGGGAGACTATGGAAATAGCCAGAGCGGCCCGATGTACTTAGCTATGAATGGAAGCGGTAGTATTCCACATAAATGACCCGACACAGGTAAGCAAAACTTGTAATGTTTATTCAGTTCCGGAATTGGACTTTATTTGGAATATCTAAGGATTTTTATGTTTAGTCTTATTTTGTTAAGTACAGAGCCTATGCGTTACTATGTAGTATGTATGTACTTAGTTGCTAAAATAAATATTTTTTTGTATTTTTACTTTGATGAAGTAACTAATTTTGTACCTTTTGTTACCCGAACAAAGCTGATGATTGGCTGTCAAACAAAATCCTCTCTTATGTAATTTGGTTCTGAACCGTCCATTGCTACTTGATTCAAGTTGATTCAAGTAGCTATAGGCTAGAGTGGCCTGACAGGAAGCCCTGAGGCAACTTTTTTTGAATGGTCAACTACTGAAAAATATAGTGGTCAACTACTGGAACAGTAACATGGTTTTGAAAAATTGAACACATTTTTTTGTAACAGACCGTTTCTTAATTTTTGTCTTATCATATTAATTAAGACATTTGATCCATTATGAGTAGACTTGCTTTGCTATCATTCAGTCTAATGCTAAACATTAATCGTTATTTTTGTTGATTTTTTTTCTTAAGTGGTCAACTACTGGTACGTTTACCTTACCTACCTACTTGTAAAATCGCCTCTGGCGAATGGCGTAGGTAAAACTGTTTTTAACATCACAAAGAGTGAACACTTTTTATATAAAAAAAAAACTAGAATATTGAACCAGATTTGATGGAAAATCTACATGATGGCCTTTTGTACATTATACCGTATCAATAAAATAAAAGTTACAAACAATACCTTCAGTATTTTTTAGGTATAGACCTTCTTCGTCTTATTTATCAGGGCTTCAAACCGATATTTTTTTGTTTCAGTTTTTATTCCGGTTCAAGTAAAATAATATTTATCGGTTCATTAAATTAACAATTATTGGATCGAAAAACCTATGCGCCGACAGAAAAAGGTATTTATTTTATAATAGTTGTCTACATGGAATAAACTGTTTTCGTAAAAAAAATCATAAAAGCTCATGACGGCATATGCGGCACAATTACCCAAGTCTTAATTAACGTCACTTTTTAAATAGGTAAGTAGGTAGGTACTTATAGTATTATTTGAATCTGAAAGTAGGTACTTACATAATACATACTTATGTTTTGCCAAAATATTGTTTAAAATATTAACCTATTGTAAACCTATTTTTCTTCATTTCATTTACGATTAATTAGTTACAATAGTAATATTGATACGTGAAGACTACTTTTTCCTTAGTGCAAATCGATCAATTGACAGTAAAGTTGTAGTTGATTTGTGAATACATAATAATTATCATCCATTTCCGATGTGACGAACATCTTTTTAAATGTTGTCAGCGCTTTGTGAAAACAGTCTATTCAATTGTGCGAATATAATATATTCCCCTTTTATAATATAATTGGGTGACAAAAAGATGGCAATCATGGGTAACAGTGTTGCCAACCGTACTATAATTATAGTATTTGTACTATAATTTTGGTCCGCGTACTATGTACGATATAAAATAGGTATAGTACGCCCAAAATACTATAATTTTCAAAATCGTTCTATAATTTAATATAAAAGTACTATAATTTTGCATTTGCCATTTCGCAATCGAGTGGTCTTCGAAAATTTGGAAATCTGCGGCCCGCGGCGAAATATTTTTCCTAAAAAAACAAGCCGACTATGAAAAATTGGGAACCTGCGGCCCGCGGCGAAATATTTCTCCTAATGAAAACGAGCCGACTATGAAAAATTGGGAAAATTTTCATTTTCAACATATGACAACGCGTACTATATTTTATCCCCAAATACTATAATTTTGGAGGCTCTGTACTATAATTCCACTTTCAAAATATGGCAACACTGATGGGTAAAAGCATTGACTAATGTTAGTCTATGGATAGCATATTTGTCTATGGACTAATGAGAAATGTCATTGTAATGTCAGTGTCAGTTAGTTTTTAATTTTTGATTTTATTCTGGGTAGAAGGCAGAGACGAATTAAATGATAATAGATGCGTCATTTAAACGATTATTATTTTTATAATTTCAATAGTCATTACAAAGTTGGTAATAATATAGTATTACACATCCACGTATCAATACGGTAACGTGGTGCAAACTTTTCAGTCTCAACTCGAATACAATAATATGTACCACCTAACTTCAACAGATTGATATTTCACACGGACTTATCAGTGATAATTCGACAATGTCCACAAGGCGAGCCAGAATAAAGGCAGTAGCCTCACTTCCTGTTAGGAAAAGACCTCAAATTATTGAGAAGTCTGATGAAGGAGACAGAAGCAGTTCAACTGAAGTTATTACGACAAGTAAAAACCAAACGGACGAAAGAAACGCGTCAGTCGTTTGTCAGACCTCAGCATCGAATGACAATTCGTCATTGAATGTTTTAAGTAACGAAAATCTTCCTGCAGTAGATGCCGAAAGCAGTACTAGTAATTCTGATAATTTATTGGTGCAAATTGATCCGGTAAAGAACGAAAAAAGTACCCAAGAACCGACACAGCGTCGGAGGATTGTAAAACCTACAATTAACATACCGAATTCCAGCAGAAAAGGTAAAAATAGCACAAACGTTGCTGTCATTGTTTCCAAACAACAGACTAATACCATTGAAGAAAAAACATCACCCCATAAATTAAAAAAAACAGAATGTATATCAAACAATTCACCTGAAATCAGTTTACCAGTTATAAACAATGCTAGCGATAATAATGCAAAAGCTATTCCGCTAAAGGCAAACAATATAAATATTGTAAAAAAATTGAATGCAAGTATTGGGAGTGACAGTGATTTTGCTCGTTGCGAAAAAGTAGCTGCTCCCAATATTAGCATCGATGGCATAACGCCGCTGGTGCAGGCGAAGAGGAGTGTGGCAGACGGCCTGCTTACCAGCGAGTGTAGCTTTGACCCGATCGTCCCATTACCCTCCGCCTGCCTCGCTAAGCAGACCAACAGACCCAAATTGAAGCCCATGCCCCGATTTGCGCTGCGAAGAAACAGTTTACAGGTAATTTAGACTTACCATATCCTGGTCATTATAAAAGATGGCTCCACACATGTAATTGACAGGTGCATATAAATGAAAATTTTCCAGAATATCAGGATTGGAAACTATACCACGTGAGAGTTGGAGAAAATGCTTTAAGAGCAGAAGTAACCTACAAGCTTCAAGAAATTGAACGGCGAGCATGCCTTGAAGAAAGCTAGTCAGAAATTATCAAATTATTATATATTCTTATATTTATTTAGGGCAGTGCAAGTGAATCGGAAGATGATGCGAGACGAGTAAAGCGGGAGGAAGCAGTCGTCAGCAATGCAGTTCGGCCGCCCGCTGCCCACATGAGTCAAATGGCCACACCCCATGAAGGAAGAGTTCGCCACGATTCTGTTTGCTCAGCCACGGGAGATTCAGTCATTTCTGCGGCATCCCGGCAAAAACCATCAAGGTAAAAAAATCTGCTCTTTAGTGTACAATACAACTTCATTGTACCGGACTAATTCATTCTTATGTTCAGTTATGGGTTATCTTAAAGCTGTAGGTTTTAGTTTTTTAAATTAGTTTTTAATTTTATATGAATACAAAAAAATCCCATTTACACAGCAGAAAATTGGTCAGCATATGTTGTATCTGTTACAGAAAGTCACGCCACACAACAATCTAACCAATTACCACGTGCAATACTGTGTCTTATTCTTTTCTTATTTCCGATTCGTGGTGTGCATGAAGAGATTAAATTATTTACGCTAAAAAATCTAAAAACCATCGTAAAAATCCCCGGAACAACTACATAACAGTGGCGAAGGGTGGAGGTAGGCTGTTAAGATCCGCCATAAATAGTGCACATTAAACTTTTTCAGACATACATATTTGTTTTCATTGAAATAATACTACAATTTACAGATAGTGTTGGTGAGTTGTTAAAATTCAATTAAACCCTGTGAAACCAAGACATAATAGATAATACTCCAAAAATACATGTCTATCTATAAAATATCTAAAATTGTGCAATTAAATCATACATAACTTTGAATATTTTATAAATAGCGTAATATTTTTTATTTATTATAGTTTGATTAAGTCAGGGCTTGATGAATTAAAAAAAATAACCAACAATATGTGTAATATGTAATTTTAATCCAACGAAAACAAATAACTATGAATGAAAAAGTGTGCACAATTTTGTCGTATTGCCCAAATTAGACCAAAACTATTATGGTTTCGTTTAGGCATGGTTTAATTGATTTTTAAAATCTAACTAACACCATTTGTAAATTGTAGTCTTAGTTCAATAAAAACAAATACATATGACTAAAAAAGTTTAGTGTGCACTATTTATAGCGAATCTTAACAGCCTACCTCCACCCTTCGCCACTGCTACATAAACTTCATAAACTACAAAATAAGTTGTTTATTGTAATGAACACTGGTAGGTACCTACGGACTTAACAAACCTTAGATTTTTCAACCATTTGCGTGGATACTTTTTTATTATTGTCGGCGAAACACCAACGAGGTAGGTACTTAGACACTTAACTATTGTCACAAACGTAATCCGACCCTGGCGGCATCCTTTCCGATCGGATTTTATTGCTTAGGGTCGAAATGTTTTTAAACGATCGACACATTAACAGTATTTTAGCTCGGTATATCCGATAAGTTGCTCGTAATAACAGTGAATAAATGTATGGAGTAAATATAAAGAAAAATAAACATAAACCAAAATGTCAACGAATGTTTCCTCATTACGTCCAAGATCTCGCTATGTCCGTGATCGTAATAACCGAGTTCGACTGTATTAACTTTAGCAGTGGCGGTTTGAAGTAGGCGGAGATGTCAGTTGCTCATTGATTTCGAGGCCCCTTAAATGTGTTAACATGCCATGCATATAATATATCTGTTCACATTTGCTCATATGTTATGACAGGTTTCAAGATCTCTTTATGAAGACTACATTGCAATGATTTTTTTACACTTAAAAACCTCGGATTGTGAAAAATACACATTGATTATGTTTAACTTTTTTACAAACTTTACGGAACTTTTTCCAAACAGAGTGTCTACTGCACTTCAAGGAAAACTGTCACTGAGTCTAAAGCGTCAATTACATTGAGCTTTTTTACGAGCTGCTTATTGGCAAATTTAAAAGCGGGCGGTTCAGCTACTGCGACTTCATGATTACACACAAAACTTTCCATTCGCTGATAAGCCACAAGCCAGCGAGCGATTTTGACGGAACGTAGTTCGTTTTTTTACCGGGAGGTCGCTACGCTCCATAACAATGTTTCCATTAAACGTCAAAAATGTAAATTTCAAAATGAGTAGTTCGTTTTTCCACCACCATCGCTCTACTGCGCAGACGCAGTAAGCCCACACGCCGGCGTGTAGTGTGAAAAGTTGACCGGCTTTCAACTTTTCTAGGTGGAGTGTTTACAACCTGCTTATTAGCTTATTCGATGATTACACTGGGCGAATTTACAGGCAGATTATAAATTTGCCAATAATCAGCTCATAAAAAAGCTCAATGTAATTGACGCTTTAGTAAATATTTTTCAGATCCACTTTTGTAATAACACTTAGTTCCATGGCAATTTGATACTGATAGGTACTGTTGTAAAACACCACACTGTTTTATACTGTTTTTTGGAGTTTTGTTAAAATAATATCTTTCTTAAAAATAACAATAATCTATAACTAAAAATAACAATAATAATATCTTTCTTAACGGCCCACGTGCTCGTCGTAGGTCAAAATTGAGTTCTTATTGTATTTTCAAACCATGATCCTGGACACTCCTTAAACGTTGTAGATAATCTATTTATATAATTTTGAAGCCTTATTATCCTTTATAGTTATTTTAAACATTTGATAACTGCATAAAGTATTTTTAATACATAAAATAGTATTCTTTTAAACCTCTCGCTCTAATGTTTTAGAATATAGTCATATTTCGGTACATAACTGTGCAGTGGTGTTAAGATTTTTTACATTTATTAATTTTTAAACGCATTTATAAAACCATTAGTATAATTTATTACGAGATAATTTTTGAAAAATATTCACGATAAAAAATTATATTGATAATCTCTGTGATCCCAAATTTGACAAGAATTAGACATTTTATTATTCAAAAAATCGGCAAGATTAACACATTTGAAGATGATTCTAAAGATACTTATTATAAGCTATGTCTTTGACCATTCAAGTGTGATAAAGATCTTATGAATAATGATTGCTTTATAATAATTATTGACCTAAGAATAAGGTAGTGTTTTTTTGAAATACGCCATTTCTTTTGTCATTCCCCGGTGGTTAAGCTACAACATACGGCCGTAGCCATAAATTGACAAACTATTATTAAAGTAGGGAGTAAAATGATATTGACGCGCGTGTTTGAACATGTACCATTTAAAAAAAAATTAAAAAAAATTCGGTTAGGTACATGTTCAAACACGCGCGTTAACATAATTTTACTTCCTACTTTAATTATAGTTTGTCAATTTATGGCTACGGCCGTATGTTGTAGTTTAACCACTGGGGAATGCCAAAAGAAATGGCGTATTTCAAAAAAACACTACCTTATTCTTAGGTCAATAATTATTATAAAGCAATCATTACTCATAAGATGTTTATCACACTTGAATGGTCAAAGACATAGCTTATAATAAGTATCTTTAGAATCATCTTCAAATGTGTTAATCTTGCCGATTTTTTGAATAATAAAATGCCTAATAAATGTAAAAAATCTTGACACCACTGCACAGTTATGTACCGAAATATGACTATATTCCAAAACATTAGAGCGAGAGGTTTAAAAGAATACTATTTTATGTAACAAAAATACTTTATGCAGTCATCAAATGTTTAAAATAACTATAAAGGATAATAAGGCTTCAAAATTATATAAATAGATTATCTACAACGTTTAAGGAGTGTCCAGGATCATGGTTTGAAAATACAATAAAAACTCAATTTTGACCTTCGACGAGCATGTCCCCCCTTAAAAATAACAATAATCTTGTTTTTTATTCATAAAATGAATTCCCTCACTGAATACTATGGAATATTTTTTATTGTGGAAAAAAAATATTCAAAAATTCTTGACTATATCTAATATATAAAAATTAATATTTGTGTGTTTGTGTGTTTGTTTGTTCGTATTTAATGCGCAGCCATACCATTCATCCGATTGCGATAAAACTTTGTAAACTTATTGCTTGCACTTGCGGGAAGAGTATAGGCTATACTAATATATAAAAATGAATGTCTGTCTGTCTGTATGTCTGTCTGTCTGTGTGTCTGTCCCGTATGCGTTCCTATACCATTCATCCGATTGCAATGAAATTTTGGTAAGTGGTTGTATGCATACCCATAAAGGTTTCTGAATTAGAAAAATCATCATCTTCTTCTTCTTCTTCTTCATTATATTTTCTTTTATTCGTATGGTTCTTATACCATTCATCCGATTGCAATGAAATTTTGGTAAGTAGTTGTATGCACACCCATAAAGGTTTCTGAATTAGAAAAATCATCATCTTCTTCTTCTTCTTCATTCTATCTTCTTTTATTCGTATGGTCCCTATACCATTCATCCGATTGCGATGAAACCTTCATCAGTTGTTGTGGTAACACCCGCAATGGTTTTTGAATTAGTACAACCATCTTCTTCTTCTTCTTCTATTCTATATTCTTCTATTCGTATGCGTTCCTATTCCATTCATCCGATTGCAATAAAATTTTCGTCAGTAATTGTGCCAACACCCGCAAAGGTTTCTGAATTAGTACAACTATCTTCTTCTTCTTCTTCTTCTTCATTCTATCTTCTTTTATTTGTATGGTCCCTATACCATTCATCCGATTGCAATGAAACCTTCATCAGTTGTTGTGGTAACACCCGCAATGGTTTTTTAATTAGTACAACCATCTTCTTCTTCTTCTTCTATTCTATATTCTTCTATTCGTATGCGTTCCTATTCCATTCATCCGATTGCAATAAAATTTTCGTTAGTAATTGTGCCTACACCCGCGAAGGTTTCTGAATTAGTACAACCATCTTCTTCTTCTTCTTCTTCTTCATTCTATCTTCTTTTATTTGTATGGTCCCTATACCATTTATCCGATTGCGATGAAACCTTCGTCAGTTGTTGTGGTAACACCCGCAATGGTTTTTGAATTAGTACAACTATCTTCTTCTTCTTCTATTCTATATTCTTCTATTCGTATGCGTTTCTATTCCATTCATCCGATTGCAACAAATTTTTCGTCAGTAATTGTGCCAACACCCGCGAAGGTTTCTGAATTGGTACAACCATCTTCTTCTTCTATTCTATCTTCTATTAGTATGCGTTCCTATACCATTCATCCGATTGCAATGAAATTTTGATCAACTGTTGTGCTCACGCCGCAAAGGTCTCTGAATTGTTACAACTATTTTCTTTTTTCTTCTATTCTATCTTCTTCTATTTGTATGCGTTCTTATACCATTCATCCGATTGCGATGAAATTTTGACCAGTTGTTGTGAGCACGCCCGCGAAGAGTTCTGAATTAGTACAACCATCTTCTTCTTCTATTCGTATGCGTTCCTATACCATTCATCCGATTGCAATGAAACTTTGGTGAGTTGTTGTGCCCTTGCCCGCAAAGGTTTCTGAATTACTACAATCATCTTTTTCTTCTTCTATTTGTATGCGTTCTTATGCCATTCATCCGATTGTGATGAAATTTTGACCAGTTGTTGTGCGCAAGCCCGCGAAGGTTTTTGAATTAGTACAACCATCTTCTTCTTCTTCTATTCGTATGCGTTCCTATACCATTAATCCGATTGCAATGAAACTTTGGTGAGTTGTCATGCGCATGCCCACGAAGGTTTCTGAATTAGAAAATCACCTTCTTCTACTATTCGTATGCGTTCCTATACCATTCATCCGATTGCGATGAAACTTTTGTCAGTTGTGTGCGGTTTCTAAATTATTATTATATAACATACAAAGTTTGTTGTTTGTTTGTTCCATCCAATTTAGATTTTTTTTTTACTACATATTTATAACATTAATAACGTTTTCATATTTTGGATTCGATTTTAATTTAGTGTTCTTATGTTTGACCTTTACTCCTATTATAATTATTTTCATATTGCCATATTGTATTACACAGATATTTTAATATTAAAGAAATAATTACCTCTTATTATTTTTCAAATATCTAAGATAAATATAACCACGAAGCGACCCCGTGCGAAGCCGGGTACTTTAGCTAGTAATACATAAAATATATTTCTGCTTTTCTTTTAACTTTGGAAGAGTTTTTTCAAATTATAGACAAAAATAAAAGACGCATATTATACATATTGAAATAAATATCAGCTGTCAGCGATGTCATTATAAACACTCATTATTTATAAATTATGGCATCACCATGTTTGTTAAAATTGTATAACAAAAAAGGTCCATCAAAAAGCCTATATATCGCTTCGTGGTTTTTTTAGCAAAGTACCTACGCAAAGCTGGGTTAAAGCTCGCCTTGCACAAAAAAAAAATTAACATCTTTGAGCTTGTTTTGTTGTGAAATATATTATATGAAACACTTTTATATCTGTATATGTGTCCAGCCTTATTGCAGCGGACATCATCGAATGTGTATGAATTTGCAGGGTGTGGCGTACGAGTGGAGCGGGAGGAGAAGTGGCCAGGAGGGCCGCCGCACGCCGCAGAGCTTTGCATAAACCTCCGCATAATGCTCTCACCATGTACGACTTGATTTTTTACAACCCGCCCAACAATTCCATCAAGTAAGACTCATCACTTAATTTACATTGTACAATATACACTATGCAGTATGGTTTGGTGCCATTTTGTCATTGAGTGCCAAATTGCGAAATAGTTTTAACATTACCTATTGCGAAAGTAGGTCCACCAAGTATCGCCAATGTTTTTTAAATTTCAATCGCTAACTTACCAATTGTATCGTCACTCGGCATATGATACCGCGTTAGCGATAAAAACCGAATTGTTCAGGAGTGAAAAAAATGTGTTATTTTTTATACTTGCGAATGAAATATTGTGAAAAATTAATTCTGTAATCAAATATGTTTATTTAATTGTATATCAGCGTTGAGAATGAAGATATTTAAAAACTTTTGAAGCGATTTTAGATACAGGATAATACAGAGAACAGTTTTATTAAAAATTATCATTTGTGTTTTGACATATATCACAATAAATCGTACCTTCTGAAACTTAGGAATATGTTCGCAAATTACACTTATTGCTAGAATTGCGAAAAGTACAGCATTTTGTCAATAATTTTCAGATATTTTATGAAATAGAATAGGAATAGAATCGAAAATAGAAAAACTTTAGACATAATACAAGCAGTTTTTTCAATCTTTAGGACATAATTGGTTTTTTATTTAGCACTAAACTTTAAATTATGAAGAATTAAGAAATGAAGACGAACAGTGTCAGAAGTGTCATCAAATTATGTATTTTCAATAAAAGAATGTTACATTCTTAAATCCTGTGAATTATTCGTTGAATAAAAAAAAATAGTTTACCAAGTAGAATTTGATAATGGAACGTGATTTTACATTTCTGAAAGTATCCAATTGCCAACAGATGGCCGTTCGCCTATTACAAAATCATATTTTGACATTTAAATTATTCTTTTCTCTCCATATCCCTTACAGCAACACCATTGATGAAAATAAAAAGAACGTTAAGCCGGAAGTGTCGAGTATGAAGAGTGAGGAGCCCACCAAAGACGTGGCAGCACCTGCCATCGATCAAGATAACGATAAGGAAGAAGCCATGCCTGTCCCTCAAGTGAAACTTGGACCTAACGGTGAAATTGTCATCGATGAACAGAGCTTGGTACGTAAATAGTTTGCTTTATCCAATGAGGTTTGACAATTTTTCATTTGCCTTACTTGCAAAAATCGTACAGAGACGCTTTCAGATTTGACCATCTGAACCTTAGTGATAATTGACACCTCATTGGTTACATACCATCTAATAACAATAGGACAGCCAATAAACGGCCCCAATTGTCAAAATGACAAAAATAGTGTCCAGGTCAAACCTATGTGAATTTAACTATTTGTCTATTCTATATGTCGCTGTGATTCTCAATTTTGTTGCTTGGAAAAACCATTAACAGTTCAACCACGTGTAAGAAATTGACAAATATCATTTTAAAATCGTCATCGTCCACAGGTATATACATAGTTCTTTATCTCATTGACTTTTTAACTAGTACTTTTTACTAGTGTTCTATATAATATAAAAAACTTGTATCAAATAATTGTGTATGTAGATATCATTTCAGCTTTTTAAATGCAGCGGCTGAAAAAGGTAGTACTACCCGTGCCGCTGTTAAGTACAAATCGGGTAAAAAAATCGATATTTAAAGCTGTAAGCAGCGACACATCCAGGCAAACACAAGATGCCGCCCTTTACTACTTTCAAATTTTATCTAAATTCATTATTATTCTACATTTTGATCTTAGCGTTGTGTCTGAGAAGCACCTGCATTGGTCCAGCACATAGGGCAACGTCTTTGTATAAATTCATTTAAAACCAGACAAGTTTTCGTTACATACTGACCACTAATATGCACCCATATGGTGGTTCCTAAACATGAGTTAGGTACTTCTACAGTCAAAATTCCAAATGATCGTATAGAAGGAATTAATCAAAGCATGTGTGTCATCAGGAGGTGCATATTCAGTTCATAGAAATTTTTCTATAGATAGTTATCAATTAAATCATACTATGATCAAATGTTGTACATATGTAATAGAAATACATAATTTAAAAAATGTACATAATTTGATATTCATTCACACCCTGTATTAGTCCAAACTCTTTGCCAGTATATTTGTTTTGTAGAGTTGTTGAGTATGTTGTTTTGTAAGTCTTAATTAATCAGGTTGTGGTCTACAGGTGATCGAGACTTCTGAGGCGGTGAGAAGCAGGCAGAGAATATCCACATGGTCTGTGGTGTACGACTCGGAGGGCGGTGGCGGGGGTCTGTATGCGCGCTGTCGAAGGTCTCGTGACTGGAGCCAGGCCGAGACGCTGCGCTTCTTCCGTGCTCTCAATACCCTCGGGACCGACTTCTCCCTTATGCTCAAGCTCTTCCCGGGTAGGACACGCCGGGATTTGAAAGTCAAGGTATTGTCAGAATACGCCAATATATAAATAGCAATAATAGATAACCATTATAAAATAACTCTGTTATTAGTATAACCTCAACTCTGTAAAAGCCCATTTATGCAGTTAGGAGTTGTTGAATGATCTTTTACCCTTAATTTCACAGTTGTCGTCCACTATAGACAGAAAGCCAATAGGTGTGATCTCAACTATAGGTTGGGTTCATTCAGTGGCAACAAAAATGACCACATGGTCGGCCAACCCAGGAAGATATTTAGTTGCACATAGATTTTACATTAAAACAAAAACACTCAAAATACTATTTTACATTGTTAAAATACAGTAAGTAATGTTGTTAATTCACATGTATTTTTTCAATGTGTGTTTGGATCCAGAGTAAAGACCTATTAGGTTGAGCAAGTGGTTAACATCCATTTCTCGTAAAAACAATGTGGTTCCAATTATGATCTTCTTAGGATCGAACATGGTAAAAAAAATGTGATCTAAGGCGTAAGAATCGTTCGCCCTCGAAAACATTGGTGGGATGAATTTACATCTATGTATGAATATTACATTTTTAAGACACATACGAGCGATAGCTTGTAAAATAGAGAAGGGCCCGCAACCGTATTCAAGATCCCATGAACATTTTGCTTTTTCAGAACATAGATAGTAATATCATCAGCATATGAAATTTTGTGAAACTTTTTTATTGACTTCCTGCAAAAAATTTTGGATTATTTTAAAAATTATGTTGGTCATACTAAGTATATTAATTATAATAATTATAATAATAATTAGCGATAGCCCGCGACTTTTTCTGCGTTAAATACGGAATTAAAAGTAGATACGCAATGAGGAAAAAGACAGGTCCGATTAAATTTTTTTCTAATTCAATGAGATAGACAACGGTTAGATCTACACTCATTACCCTCACCGTTCCACTGCTGCTATCTGACATTATCTACTCATGAGGATTTGTTGCAAATGTGTTATTTTCGTGACGTTTTATCATCACTTCAGAAACTTTGAGAGATATTGAAATGAAACTAAATTGGTACCAATAGTATAGTCCATAAGCTGTGCAAGTTTCGTCAATATTAGTCAAGTAGTTTTTGAGTTGTAATGGAACAGGCAAACAAAAAAATTCAAAAACCATATTTTGTGCTATAGATAGGCTTACCATACGTCCCTGTTTGACCGGGATTGTCCCGGGCGGTTTGGAATTTTGTCCCGGCTATTGTTCCGCGTATGAATGAATTGTCAATAATAAATTATCATGAAATAATTGTCTTTGTTGTGAAAATATATAAATATTTTCATATCCCAAATCGAGTATGTTGACAAGTGCGTCCAGTTATTCAAACATTTTCAAGAGCAACACATCGATGTACCCAATCTAGTAAAAGTTATTCAATACATGTTGTGTCTATCAGGAAAGTCCGCAGCTTTGGAGCGTGTTTTCTCGATTATGAAACACATTTGGTAGGATAACCGAGGTTGTATGCAAGAGTCTACGGTACGGGTGCTATTGTACTGCAAATTGAACTTATTTAGCATTACGTGCAACTTTTTTTATGAGAACATTTAAAAAAAATGATAAAGTGCTGAAAAGGGTTCATTCCAGTGAGTAGTATGACTGGTACAATAAATAAATAAAATAATTTAAATTCCTGCATTCTTCTTTTGTACATACTTTTAATAATAAAACAATGTTAGGTGGTTAAATTCCTTTGTTTGTTTGCCCTATCTCCCGTTCTTGTCCCGGCTTAGAATTTCCTAATTATGGTAAGCCTAGCTATAGGTATCATGGAAATAGCTGAAATGCTAAACAAAATGCAAATATTTCGAAATCACTGAGAGACACTTGTATATAATATATTCTAATTCTATTGCAGTTTAAAAAGGAGGAAAAGCACAACTCGGCACTTGTCGAGCGAGCTTTGATGTATCCACTATCATTCAGCATTGACAAATTAGAAAAACAGTTGGAAACAGAACAGGAAGCTATCAGATTGAGAGAGGAAATGGAGACGACCTTGAAGCTGCAGAGGAAGACTGAACGTGTGAACTACAGGAAATCCAGTGAGTACAAGATATTGTATTATTTCGACTTATATCAAGAGTACAAGATATCGTATTATATAATATGTAGAAAGCAATTACAGAAATCTTCTTCAGTCTATATATGAAAGTATAACTGCAAAAAAATTAAGGTACTTGCATTTCAATTAACTGCATATAATTTCCCTTTGTGAATTCATTTGTAGAAACCTACATAAGAATAGTCACCAGCAATTTTATTTATTATATGCACAACTTACTATACTTGGTTACTTAGTACGTGGTCTTAACTTTAAATAACATAACATGGTGATATGCGATGATGCTAAATGATAAATGAAGATTAGACATCCTGAAATGATTATATAAGAGACGAATCGTCAAACAGCTTCTTAATATTATGGAATTGGTTCATGTGGCATCCAACAAAACCGCCCAGACATTGCCGCCAAACCAAATCCGCCTAGACAAAACCGCCCGAAAAAAATATATAAAACAAGTGCTTTTTTGGTTTCTCGAATTGCGTATCGATAGAAATTTAGATACTTACGATAATCAGTGTAATTTGAGATTTAATCCGTTGCAGCTGTTAGTAGAGTAATAACTTCACTTTCAATAACTCGACTTTAAAATCATCAGCTTTTAACACTTTGTACTAAATCCAATTAAATGAAAGACCGCAAGAGTCAATGCCTTTGTATTTTTTTTATTATTTCTAATATAGAATATATAAGATGATTGAAATTTATATTTTTTTTATATCTTTATTCGTAGGTATGTTTTTTTTTATTTGTGTATCTAAAATATAATATGTAAAAATAAAAATTGTCTCATTTCTAAATTGTTTTGGCGGTAATGTCTGGGCGGTTTTGGTTCGGGCGGACCCCGGTTCATTTATAAGACAAGTTTACAGATTCAACAAAGCACTCAGCACCTCAATTATATGTTTTGAGATTGCATACACCGTGATGGTGATTGGTCAATTGATAATATAGTATATATATTATATGGGGGTAGGATTCAGTGAAAAATCTAGTTTTTACAAATTATTTATTGAAAATACATGACTTGGAAAAATCTCAGAAACATACTTTTTAATACACGTCCGCAACTTAGAGCAAATTCCTCCAAGAACCCGTGTCATTCGCCAGACTTCTTGCGTCTTCCCAGGTCATGCCAACATCCCGTACCCCCGCCGTAAACAACATTGCGGTTGCAGATGGTATTTAGTGACCTTCCAGGATACCGTAATCCGGTTGGTTTGAAAAAATGCCAAACTGGGTTGGAACGCTATTCAGGTATCCGTAGCATGTGGCCGAGCCGGGTCCAGGACCCTGTCTGCTCTATTTCCTTGTTACTCTTTAAAGTCATACCACCCACCACACATTCAGTATCCGATGCAAGGCTTCTTTAGTTGAAAAAATATATTTTCCAAAGATGAACTAAAATATAATATAATAATGAGCTTTCTTTGCAAAGTGTCATCTTCTGTTATGCGTACCCTCAGGTATTCAAAGCTGTCGAGACTCAAATTTTGCCTATCACTAATCAGGAGGAAATCACAATATGTACAGAGATTTTTTTTTGCATTGATCTTCAAACCAGCACGAGATGAATTTTGGTGCAGTCTGTTGAATAAATACCCTTCAATTATCCTCCAATAGGACAGCGTATCATCAGAAATGTACCTCTTACAAAAATTCTAGAAAAAATCCTTGACCGAGCAGGATTCGAACATATGTATTTCGCTAATCTCACCTGCTCTTAAGAATTTTTCTCTTTCATTGTATATTATGTTTCTGTAGCTTTTCTAAGTTATGCATTTTCGAAAAGGAATGTTACATTCTTAAATCTTGTATATATTCATTTGTTCTAGAATAAAAAATAATTAAATCAAGAATTTTTTATTAGTTACCACAAAGTACATAATGACAACAATAAAAGATGTATACGGAATGATCTTTTTTAGGTGCATGTTCGAGAAGCATTATAACATCTGACAACCAAGAGCATTCAATACCTGAGAAAAAGATGAAAAAGGTCAGGATCCAAAACAATTCTAAGTGTCCTACGGACAGCCTGAGATCGGATGATTTAGCGAAGGTGCACTCCAAATTAACGCAAGCCATAGACACAAAAAAACAAAGCTCACCGGAACGGTCCAAAGAAGGAAATTCCTTCGCCCCCCTGCCCAGCCCGTCCACGTTTCTACCGAAGAATGTGGAGTCGGGCTCCATGGTCATCCTCTCCAGTGAGGTGGCGGGGAAACCCAATCAAAAAATATATCAGGCGTACATCGTGGACATCATCGACGGAGTCACCAAAATGAAAGAGATAGCCCTCAGGCCGGATATTCTTGAATCGATAGCCAGCAAGATGAAAGTGATCGATGTGAACAAGCACAAGTCGTCGACAGACATGGCCGCTGTCAAATGTAATTCTGACAGTTCGTCAATTGGCGCTACAAATAGGATAAGTTGCCCGGATTCCCTTGTCAATTGCGACGATCCCACGAAAGGCAGTGCATTGAGAAGTCCTCTGATGGATAATTCTAGAAATATAAATTTTAAAAATGGTTTTCATAATATGACAGAAACTAATTCTTAAATAGTTTCTTCAACTATTTTGAGCATTTTTCAGTCACTGTACCTAATTTGACAGTGTATCAGACACAGTGTTGCCATCTGTTCTAAATGGAATTATAGTACATTTCAAAAAATAAATATGGTACGCGCAGTGTCTGTGTGGTGTTTGGTTTTCAATGTGTTTTACCGATTACCGGTACTATAGCGAGGTATTGATGAAAACATGATTGTTGTCCGATGTATTGTTAACCCGATCGCCGCGGACATTTCAATACGTAAGAAGCCTTGTCTGCGGTACAGTTTTCTAAATGCTATTCTTCACTGTATTATGATTAATACGGTAATTAAAAATAGCTGGTATAACTGCTATCATACCTAGGTTCGAAGTGCCACACAAAAAAATAGAATCAATTGTTGAATTTAACTGTGTTTACTTTAATAAAACACCCATAGTCCCTCGCATCGGAAAAGTATACGGCGGCCATATTTGATGACGTAGGCACGCGTCTCTTTGATTGTGCGCCCATGAAATTTAATAAATCACTCACTATTTTATTTTACTCATGTTAGAAACACTTAAAAATGCCATTAAAAATATTGAAAATAATAGCTTTTATTGTGTCACATATTATTACATGTTTTATGGTTCGCGTAAAGTTGAGTCCACACTGGTTGAAATAATTTAATAATTTCTTTTGTTCTTTTTTGAGTGAAATTTGGATTTTTACTAGATTAAACTTTTCAGTTTTATTGAGCATTGTGTTATGTTAGTGATTGTCGTTTTATGTTTTATAAAAAAAAACAATATTTATTTTGTAAAATCTGCGTAATTTTTTCCAAGTGCTATAAAAACATTTTTTGCGTGAGGTTTTAAAATTTTATACACATTAAATTGCAGCAAAGATAACATGTAATAAAGTTGAAAAGTCAATATTCCATGATTTATATTTTATATTAGGTATATTGTATACCCGTGTGTGTGTTTTTTTTTAATCAATCATTTATACGTTTTATATATTCCTTCATAGTAATTCGTAATTTATTGGTAAAACTCGCAATCGTCCTAACTAAAATATAATAATATAATCATTCCATGTGGACGTATCTTTACTTCATATTTACGACTCTCAATAATGAGCGCGATTTATGACTTTCAAACAATTGGGGTGACACATGACCATGAGTAATATGACATAATCCAGAACACAAGTTCAGGTACATATTTAGAAATATTTCGACGACACACTTCTGTTTTCGGTTCTTTTTTTTGGTTGTTTTTTATTCCCGCAAACATGGTGTTGTAAAGATCGCGGTGAATATTCAACTTTACACGGTAAATCAC
Organism: Rhyacophila brunnea; assembly: GCF_057557595.1. Taxonomy (NCBI): domain Eukaryota; kingdom Metazoa; phylum Arthropoda; class Insecta; order Trichoptera; family Rhyacophilidae; genus Rhyacophila; species Rhyacophila brunnea. The sequence goes on along the minus strand of NW_028232816.1, from coordinate 5,384,312 downwards.
TCGGCGCACACTCAACTCGAATGAAAATATTTGGTATACTAGTGCGCAGGCGCTGTAAAATACCGCGTAGATTTGAACTGATGCAATCGTACCGGCGAATCCCAATAGATCGAGAGGGTTCGAAAGATCGATGTTTATGAAATTAAAACAACATATTTTTGACAAAGTTATTGATATGGCGGTACTAACACGAATCAGAGCATTTTTCAATACAAAAATCAATACTATTCGTGAAGTATTTCCTACTTTACCGACATTTCAATTTTCGGTATCAGGTGGTGCGACATCCGCCCAGTATCAGTGCTTATGTTAAAAACAACATATGTCCCATCCGCGGCGATCGGGTTAATATTCTGCTTCAGTACTCACCGTGCTGTATAAGAAAATGAACTGTATAATAGAAAAGTCAGGCATGTAGGGATAATAAAATATATATTTCTTTTCTGTAACGATGAACCAGAGTCCTTTTTTCAGCATTTCAGCTTTTTTCGATGGCACTAACAATCAATTCATTTATACAAAAATTTTAAACTTTATACGTACTTTATAACAGTCGAATTGACATGTAAGTAGACTGCGGCAAGTATAACATCAAGCGTGGCCGTTTCGAGAACTACAATCTTCCCTAGCCCTTTCCTCTTCGTTCTTTTCGCCGTGCAATCATTTGACGCTCGGTATTTGTGCGTGCTGCAAATTCGTGTAAAGTGTTTAAACGTGTCAATAATGCAAAAAGTATTGAAAAGTGGTACAGGACGATTATAAGACATGTTATAACCTACTGCGAAGAAGAAAAAAAACAAAATGAGCTCACTAGTCCTATAAATAAGGTTGATGATAGAGTCGCTGCAATGACAGATAAATATTCTTTGACATTTCAGTGTTACCATTGTTACCAGACAAAAAAAGAAAAGACCCCGGCGCGACAGTTTCAAATCCCAGATCAGCAATTTAACATCAATATCGAAACACCTCCCCAACTAAAAGGTTGCACAGCCCTACCTTGCGAACGTTATCTTTCAAAACGACGATGTGAATCTCGGGTATCCACGGTCACAAAGGGAAGTACCTGCCTACAACCAAGGGCATTGACGGTCGCACACTCCGCAGTGAAAAATACCGTAATTCGTTCGAGTTTTGTTAAGCAACTTCATCCCTTACCCCGCGAGGGGGAAACGTCCCTTGAAAAAATAGTTTTGCGCACAGTTCGAATCTACCCACGACCGAGGTGTCACTAAGATACCGAAGCGGCGTGTCCCCGGCGGCGGGAAAGTGACGCGTGGACTCGCCCGCCTGCCGATTATTACGTCTCGAATCACGCGCGGTTATCGATATCTATCAAAGTGCCCGCGAAACTAAATTAAATAATGTGCAAACGCGTCCATGTGAAAAAGAACGCAAAGTGAAGTGTTGTCTATTCGAATGCCGCGTGCCCGCTGGCCGCCGACATGCTTCGCCCAGTCCCTGTCATTTAAATGTTACTTTATCTCAGTCATGCTGAATCCTTGTATTCCTAACCTGTATAATTTAGTGTAAATAAATCTAGTCTGCGCAGGCTGTTAAATCGAAAATATGTGTTATCTATAATTATAATCATATCCCGTAATGACGTCACACATCCCTTAATCGAAGTGATACTCTTGAAGAACCTGCCAGTCCACATGTGAGTTCCACCCATTCTTCTCCGTATCACCATATACATAACTAAAAATATCCTGACAGATTGGAAAAAATTGTCGTCTGGTATTGTCTTTCATTGTAGGTAGGTAGCACATTCTGAACCCAAAATGGGGGAAAAGTCTCCTAATACTGGCAATCCTTTCATGATATATCGCAGCACCACGACGGCTTCCATGACACTTCAAGTTATAATTTTCGCAGTCTACATAATTTATTTAATATATCTTCTGCTGTGTTTTATTCACTGTGATATCAATAGAAAAATGACATTCAGAAGTTTGTTTGCTTTTAGGCTGTTCCTGAATTTGTACAATATTACGGTTGAAGAAAGCAAATACCGGCTGAGTTGGATCAATACCTAACTATGTAACACATTCATTGCTGAAATGCATTGCAGTTAATTACTAATTAATTACCATGCTAATAGTATCTAATGGCCGTCTTTAGCAGTGAAAGATTTTTAGTAGAAACTCTTTACAGAGGATCCCGAGACCTGATCTTATGAATAAAATAACTGGACAATGAAATGAATGACTGGTACATATCGTAGTCCATAAAACTGTACAATTGTTGAGGTTCATTAAATTTAATTGTAATGTTAGCGAGCTATAATATGTCAAAACAATATTTATGTTTACTTTTTTATATAACACTTTTATATATACTTTTATATATCTTAATCAAAATTATTTTATGACACATGTTTCATTGTAAGCTTTGCCAAGTCTAGTTTGAATAGTAAATTATCCATTTCGTGTTTACGGAATGTGGGAAAGGGACAGCTGATAAAATTCCATGTTAGACTGCGAAATCTTTAGCGTGAGACCTGGTGGCGGCGCTCGTGTTGTATCTTGTCTATGGCTTTCGATTTCGAAGTATTGAAAGTACTGAAACGCGAGAGGAGGGGATGTAGTTCTCCAAGCCGCCGCCTATCACCATAAAGATTTCGCACTGTATAATCAAGTAGAGGGATGGAAACTTCTAATGTGAAAGTCATGAGAGTGGTGACTAGGGAATCCAATCCCGGGATCCCGAGCTATTTTCGATACCTATGAATCCCGGGATTGATAAACATAATCCCGGGATTTCGGGATTGATTTTTTTTATCAATTTTTATGGAAAATATAACAGAAAAAATACTTTTAATACAAAATAACTACATTAGAAATAATCTGAGTTTGAATGAAGTTTCATGTGTAAGTTGCCGATTCATTTTATTTTTTCACATAGATTATTAAAAATGAGAAAGATTGGTAAAAAAACAATGCTTCGCACTTTTAACAAAGTAATTCCACCATGATATTATACGTTTTACGGCAGTTTCATATTTGGCTGACTAATTAGATTTATGAAGCGGAAAGGCCATAAGTACGCCATGATTATTTGCTTTACTATTTTAAATCTCGCTGATCTATTCATTATGTCTTTACTATTAGAAATAGCAATCTAATATTAAATTCACATTAATATTTATATTATAATATTATTTACTCCATTAAACTTGTGTATTTCCAAAATTTAACGTATACAATATTAACAATAAATGTCTTAAATAGTATAAATTATACTAGATTTATTTTTGACCGATTTTATCAATGTTATTTGTAAATATAAAAATTTTATACTTATTAACAATGGAAAAAAATCCCAATCCCGGGATTGTCAAATTGTAATCCCGAAATCCCGGGATCAGAATTTTGGCTCGGGATTGGATTCCCTAGTGGTGACCGATTAGGGCTTAATATGTTATTCATTCGTATAATATTGCTATTAATTTTTTTATTTCTTTTGAATTATACTTTCAATTTTTAAGCCTAGGTACTTTATATACGCGATGGAGAATTATAAAAAACTCAAACCTAAATTTTGGCACTCACTCTTGGTAAAGCTTGCTATGTCACCAAAATATGTGTTATAAAATAATTGTTAATACCTATGATGAACGCATTTTATAAACTATAATGTGTCACCACCAACTAAATGCTGGAGCTCATGAAAAAGTGTATAATGTTGACTAAGCACAAGTTTTCGAGAATTGTTTTCATAATTCACATCTTATGAAGAAAACAATATATCGTCACCTTACTATTAAGACCTCTTAAGTCCGATATTATGGAAAAATGAAGTTTGTTCGACAACATTTAAACAAAAAAACATTTTAAATCCTATCAAAACCTCGGTTCTCTAGACTAGTATGATGTTCATCTATTGACAAATTTTAAAAACTTGTAGGTCTCGTTTCAAACATGGAATTAAAACCTCGTATTTCACCAGTGTTTGCAGATTCATCGATTAGGCAGGTGTTTAAAACGTTATTTTTATTACGTTTTTTCTTTCACCTCAACATTCTTCTGAGGTTTTAATAGTAAGGTGACGATATGATTCTTTCGAAAGATAGTTTTTTCTTCATTATTTACATATTTGTTTATTTATACATTTTCAGAGGTTATTTTATAACACAACGCAAACAAAACACAAGTTAGCATTGAAATAATACAAAAGAAATACAGCATTTATCATCTGGTTTTTTTTATACCTACTATGTATATTTAACTATTGATAAGCTATTTTGTTTTTTGATTCACTTCAAAATTATATCAGTAAAGGCTGGCTAATGCGCAGCCTGAATACAGTGCCATAATATATTATTTGTGACTGTATATTTTGAAGAAATTTGAATGGAATAAAAGATTATGTGATGGTATTTATTTTTTTATTTATAAAATAATTTGTGGTTACATTAAAAGAATGATAGACGGTAAGTACATAATATCATATATTAATTGAACTAAAATGTTTCAATCACATCATTCGGCAACCATCTGGAGCTTTCGAGGGCGTCCCACGTTATTTTTGATTGTTCCATCGTGTCTTTGTTCATCTGATCGATGTCGATAGTCACTTTATGATCTGCAAAAATGAAACAAAGATAAATTGATTTATTGTAATGCTCACTTCTCAGGTAGCGAATGTCTGGTTGAATTAATAGTAATTCTATTTAAAAGTGTTTTGCATGCACAAGTCATGTGTCCTGGCACCTGTACACGTGCATGGATTTACTTGCACCAATAGTGTGTATTTTAAACTATCGCGGTAATAACTGTTTACATGTAAAAGTGGTGACTGTCTCGACAATCTCATTCTTAAAACGTAAGCGAGACGCTATGCTGTCATCATATGGTGCTATTTGACAGATTCAGACAGGTTCGGACAAGTTTGTAGATAATCAGTAGATGTCAAAATATTCTGTGGTGTAGTTCATATTTCTTCCGACAGGTTCGCCTCTATTGTTCTACTGCCCATGCGCACCGCCATGCAAGTACCAATTATTGCGTGAAGATTCAATAGCTTCTGAACTTTGTTTATGAAAACCTAATATGTATTTTTTGAACAGCTGTGGGATCGAAGCCACGCCCTACCAACCAGGCCACAGAATACAATAATTTTTCTGTGGCCACCAATTCAACCAGACTAAAAAAATTTAAACACCATCAAATGTTGCAATATAAAAAGTTCATAAGACTCCAAACTTTGTGTCCACCCAAAAGAATCGAGCATTGAGAATAGCTCACCAACAAGAGCGAGGTCATCATCAACAGATGGAGCTTGGGCAGCGGTGACTTCCTGAGTGGGTGGAGGCTGCTGCATATCTGGCTGGCCGCCAGGCTGATCGGGCCCGTAATAGCCGCTCCACGCCTGCGAATAGTTCTGCCAGTACGCCGATGGGTCATAGTATTGCTGGTTGAAATCCTGAAACATAAAAAAATATAATTCTACCGCGCCAAGCACGAATGGGAATGAACGCACCAAAAGTACTATAATATGCTAACAAGCCAAATAAATGTCCAAGAGTTGCAAAAACATGATTAGTTACTTTTTAGTGTGCATGCTGTTTTATGGAACAGCAAAAACAAATTTGATCAAGAAATGTGTGAGAAATAAATGACTCTAAAAGTCTGAGAGTGCTAATACAATTTTTTTTTAATAAACAAAATGAATACAGATGAATATGATTGCAAAATGAACTCTACCTACACTCTAATCAGGGTTAATTTACAAATCTGCATTTGTTTCTATACATCATTGTTCCATAATGCTAATGCGTCTATAATTGAGCCGCCAGATGTTTATTGTAAAAATATATATATTAATAATGAACTCTACCTACATTGGAATAAGGGTAATTTTGATAGAATGTCATTAGATGTCAGAAACATATTTTATTGAAAAACATGCCCAATTTAGTGTTAACATTTTGTATGAAGTGTATTCATCAATGATCCTGATGAATGATTAATTGCTTCCAATGAACATGGATTTTTTACGAGGAATAGTTATTAACCATTCACCCAACCCATTGAGTCCATGCATTAAATCAAATACACATTCAAGAACAACATTTATTTTTTGTTCAGTTGCAGGATTGAACCCGCGACCGACGGTGCCAGATACAGTCGCTCTATTAATCTGGCCACCGCGGGTGCATTTTAATACAACAAATAGTAAAATAGTTGGCTTATAAGACAAGCTCTCAAATGGATGTGGAATATAATACAAATCTGCTAAACTCATTAACAGCTGATGTCACTATTGAAATGTCTGTCCGAACCAAAAATATTGAAGAAACCCTTCTTCTTCTGTGGTTTCCCTATCAAAATCAGCAGGTACGCAGGTGCCATTTTTCTATGTACTATCAACCACAAACCCTTCCAATACTTAAAAATTATGGACATGGGGACCCATTTCTTTAAAAGAAAGTTTTCTTCTACATCTATTTTCCAATCTATCTCAAATTAGTTAAGGATGTTCTGTTGATTATCTTACGTTTGAATTGGAGTATTGCTGGCCATTGGATGAGGTCGAGGACATAGCCAGCGCAGACTTTGGTTTGGGCACCGCGTTGCAGATTTTGAGAGTTTTGGAACCTAGCCCCACGTAGCCGTTCATGGCCCACAGAGCATTCTTTTGTTCTTCTTCGCTGCCGAATCTTACAAAGCCGTAGCCCTTACTGAAGCCCGAATTATCCAATATGACTGTGAACAATCAAAGTTATACACGTTAAGTTATATTATTTTAATAATGAATGAAATATTCATACTTTTTTTTTCACGTTTTTCATTTAAAAACTATTTTGTAATTTGAATATAAAAGTTTCAATATCATCTGTGTAACTAAGTAGAGATAAATCAAACCTTTTGCCGTTTTTATCGAAGAATACTTCACCGAGAAGGCTCTATAAAGGGTGTAATCATCGACATCGGTACTCAAATCTCCGACCCAAAGAGAAAATTCCCGCTCCGATTGGACATTGTTTTTGCTTTCCCTGCTGGCGTTGTTGAGGCGAAACCGGACGACCGGATTGGTCCCCGGAATAGGCTTTCCATTAAGTTTGTGCATGGCGTCGATGGCCGCCTCGTCAGTGTTGAAGTGGACGAAGCAATAGCCGGCCGGCTCCCCCGTGTACTTGTTGCGCATCACTTTCACGTTGGACGGGTTTTCTCCCATCTTTTGAAAGGCGCTCGTTATAAAGCTCTCAGTCATGTTGGGTTCCAGCTGAAATTATTTAACCAAAATACTAATATAACATTCCACTCAAATTACAAATTATATTACAACAGCTTTGATTAAATAAAGAATTCGTCAAAAATAAAATAATGAGAATCCATTAGGGCACAAATTATCCTTTTGCATGAAATTCACGATAACTAATTTAATGATTTAAACCTTCAACATACGTACTTGTTTTTCTCTTTTAGTGACTATTGTTATGGTTGCTATTTGCGACTAGCACTTGCATTGTCTTCACTCGCTCAACGTTACTCTGAGTATATCATGTTTCCTCTCAAAACTATCAAATCTCACGCTAATATGGTATGTTTATTATACCTTGTGTGATTTTTAAAAGCAAATTTACTTTCAGGTAATGCCCAAAGGCATAGAAAATATTAATAGAAGTTAATAAAGTAAATTTCAATATTAATTATTTTATTTCCGAATTAATTGTTTATCATCGTTACAATCCAATGTGGCTCATGGCCATCTCACAAAAAGGTTTTTAATGGATTTTTTAAGAAAAATGGATGTTACCCACTTTATCTACCCGTTAGGTGCTCTGATTCCAAACTTGGTAATTGTGCCGCAGAGGTGGCCATGAGCTTTTATAATTTTTTTTTTACGAAAACAGTTTATTCCATGTAGAAAATTATAATAAATACCTTTTTCTGTCAGCGCATCGGCTTTTCGATACAATAATCGTTAATTGAAAATTTGAAATTTTCATGCATTTTCACCATTATCACAAACTAAGATTTATATGAGGTATCTTAGTGTATGATAAATTTAAAATTGTTAATCAACAATAATTATTGGATCGAAAAGCATCTGAGTCAACAGAAAAAGGTATTAATATACTTACCTAATTATCTACATGGAATAAACTGTTTCCGTAAAAAAAAATATAAAAGCTCATGCGGGCATCTACGGCATAATTACCGAAATATGCAGTTATATATCAGATAGAAATGTTATTGACAATAAGAACTTGTCACTCAATTTTGACATCTGCATCTTTAACCTACAAATTATATTTGTTTTCTTTTGGGATTTCTTTTTTTCCGACTAGGGTTATTGGCGCATAGACGCAGTGCAATAATTAAGATACTACAATGATTCAATACATACTTAATAATATACACAGCAAACCGTTAATACTAAACAAAATATAAAATTAACAATCAGATAATATTCACTTACACTTCCCATCCACAATTGACAATGAACCATTGGATTCATGTTTATAAATAATATTGGATCTTGAAATGCTATAGTAATATAATATTGTTTTACCAATTAATTAACGATTTGTCTGAAAGGATTAAAAAAGAAATCGCGCAAACAGAAATTACAATAAATTGACAACTTTAGGAATATTGGTATAACTTCAGAATGTTGAATAAAGGCTTCCAACATTGCAACACAAAATGAAACCGATTACCGATACCAACAACCATAGACTAATTGACTGTGTGTGTTCAAATAATAGAGAGATCACCGGTTTTTCATTTTCACTACACTCGAAAAAGATTTCGATGTGTACTTGAACTACCTAGGTACCTACTTATAGTTTTTTTTGAAACGTTATTTAAAAAAATATTGGTATACTGCGACTTTCATATCAAGTCTTCCACAGCCAAGCGTCCACTCCACAGTCGCTTCTGGGAACTACCTAAATCTCGTCCGCATCAGTGTTGATAACCGTACTATAATAAGCATAGTATTTGTACTATAATTTTGGTCCGCGTACTATGCACGATGTATTACAGGTATAGTACGCCCAAAATAGTAAAATTTTGAATATCGGAAAAAATATGTAAAAAGTACTAAAATTTCGAGATTTCCGTTCGACAAATTGGTGCAAAGTTATATAATTAATAATCTATAATTTCGCAATATAAGAAGATTTGGAGAACTTGGAAAAAATTGCTCGAAAAACGTAAAAAAATCCCTTAACTTTGGTTTAAAATGAACTATCTTGAATTATTCTTCGATAAGCATTTTTGGTCGGAAGAGGTACCTACAAATAAAAAACTACCCTACATTTTCAACAGCTGATGTCAACGAATACTATATTTTTTCCGCAAATAAATACTATAACTTTGAAAAGATGGCAACACTAACTCAGCAGCCTATGCAGTGATGCCAACCGTACTATAATTATAGTACATACAATAATTTTAAGGGGGATATAATATATTCGCACAATTGAATAGACTGTTTTCACAAAGCGCTGTAAAAAGATGTTCGTCACATCGGAAGTGATGATATTCACAAATCAACTACAACTACTGTCAAATGATCGATTTGCACTAAGGAAAAAGTAGTTTTCACGTATCAATATACTGTTGTAACTAATTAATCGTTACTGAATACCTACAAACGCTAAGAAAAATAGCTTTAATGATTTTAAACAATATTTTGGCATAATAGCCAATTAGGTACCTACTTTCAGATTCAAATAATTATATATTTTTATATAAATATAGGGTAAGCCGCCTAGTGAATGCACACTTAAGGACTTTGGACAATTGTAAAATTTCTAAAAAAGCATAGGTATTCTTATAGGTTCTTTTAAAAAATATTGTACTCATCTATAACTTGTGTAGATTTAAACGAATTTAATAGATATATTGTGCAACTCATCATGTTTCGTTCGTTTCTTTCAACCTGAACGAAACAAATCAAATTAAACCATAGACAATATACATACAAATTGTATGAGTAGAAAGTTGACCGGAAATGGTTTGAGATTTGACGTTTGGTTCAGTGTATCATTGAAAATCAAACCGTTCTCGGACCATCAGAAATGGTTTGACATGAAACGTCAAACCAATTCGGACGATCCATAGACTAATGGCAATCTGTCAAAGTGTTGATAAGCATTATTCGGCATTTATATATCGTGAGGTGTTCATATTAATATGTTAGACATTTACACCATAGGAGTTCACTTGAATTATGTATATTATAGATTAATAATCAATACATATTATTCATAAGTAACCATACGCGAACATGACGCCGCTTTTGGTTTTATTATCTCAAAATTCAGCAAATATTTTCTATGCAAAGAGTTCGATATAATATCATTACTATAATTATTATGTCAGACCAAGAATTTATTTTCATTTTGCAAACTGTGTTAAATCAACTCGGAATGATCTTTATATTAGCTAACGAATTTTATCAATATAATATGTTCGATTGTCGTCTAAGTCACATTATCATACTGTCGACATGAACAAGTGGTCAATTATTATGAAAAGCTTTAATCAAAAGTAATTTTTAAAAACTCGTCATACCTATAAATCTTTTAAATTAACTAAATGGCTACCTATTCATGAGGCATTCTTTATATTTTGTACATTTAAAATGAATGAATACGACAGTTTGTTAAATTTGTATTATTGTAGACCACAATAGGAGGTTAGAATTTCATAACAAGTTGACGTTTCAATAAATATGTTTCTGTTTTAGAGACTGATATGTTGTGAATTAATTTTAAGTACTGGCAACACTAATTAGTTGTCAGAAAAGCGTTTCCGTGGACATTCTACCAAACGGTTCCAAATCAAATAAATCAAATGGTGCCATTTGATTCGTCCAATTCAGGTTCAATGATACGAACTTAATAACGCTTTTGTACTGTATTCAGCTATTCAGCTTACAAAAAGATGGTAACACTGCAGCCTAGTGACATTTTTAAATTAACATATGACAACACCAGTAGTTACGTCAAATCAAAACAACAATTTTCTCGGCGATCGTCGATTTTTGAAACGATAATATAATATTAGCTGATACTTTGTTCAACCGCTGAAATGTAATTATTTTATGACATTGAATTAATTTACTATATAAAAATTAAATATACGTGTAGCATAGTTTAGTTTCCATTTCTATTCACTCTTCAATGTTTTTGTTTCCTCATATATCTGACGTTTACGTAACTAACCTTTAAATTTAAATAAAATGAATCTGACAATACTTTACCTTTTGATAATATGTTTTTTGATCTCTCGGAATATTTATTGTTGTTGATGATGGATTCACCGGTTCTCTTTCGTATCGCAACAAGAAATTCTGCTTGAAATACATTTTTTTTTTTTTAAATAATCACTGAATAAAGTACCTACTGTGCGAAAACATCTTCTTGGCTACGCTTCTAGGCGCTGTTGTTTACTAAATGGGAGGAGCTTGTTAGTTTATAATGGAAGTGCGGTTAAAAATGGGCGGGGCACAGTTTACTCACAGTTTTAACACGTAGCCAAGAAGATGTTTTCCTACCTTAGTTACTAGATCGTCGCTGTAGGATTGGTTTGTCGAATAGACCAAATGTCACATGTTCAGGAGACAAAAAACAAATTTCATTATCCTATATTTAAATACATGGAGGTATTTAAATTGTTGTTTTTACAGCATATGAGTGCTGTATTCATTGCGATGTAATTAAAAGAAAAGGATGGTTCTGGTCCATTAAGATACAAAAAATTATTCTGCATTAAGGTGGATTTCGACAAAAACGGATATTCGACAAACCAATCCTATAGCGACGAGATGTCTATGCGTCGTTTTGCTTGAAGGTAAGAATTAATGATATGCTTTCTTACGTTTCAGCGTCATGGCGACAGACCAACTTTCACCTTTCTTCAAAAGCCCTTTAACCGATTTAACTGGGGGTTTATTTAATCATCAACTCTTCGGGCAGTGCGCACAAATGGAAATGAATGCCATGGATTGCTTGGAAGCTTACGGAGTTGACATCGGGAAAGTGAAATGCGCTGATTTACTCAGAGATTTTAACGAATGCATGTATAAAAGGATGCAATTTAAGAGATACATGGTCAGTATTTTTTTGGTAGTATAGAGCGGTATCCTCATCAACTTACTGTTGACATCTACTGTTCACAGCAGAGCTTATCACTCCGTGAAAACAAACACTATTTTCGCTTTCTTTCTACGGATTGTGTGACATAACATTGTACGGATGTAAAAAAGAAGATACTATAATTTAGATCACTTTTAAATAGTATTTTATTATTTATAGATGTTTTCGTTATCATTGTTTTCACAGATTTGAATGTAGTATAATATATACCAGGGCTGGCGAACTTTTTTACGTACGCATGCCAAAATTTCCCAAATATTATTTTTTGACTGTCTGACGTGCCGAGCAGTTTTCCGAGTAGTTCGAACAGGAAAAAAATTGTTGTAAGAATTCTATTAAAAAAGTTAAAAAATTATAAGAAATTGAGTTCTTGAGTATTACTATAATATTTCCTTAGTTTGGTTCTTTGCGCACAAATTGTAGCCAAAAATGCTCGGATCTGATGAGGCATCCTCTCTGTGATGCGGCTTCCCTCGCCGCCTGATGAGGTCAGTGCTATAATATTATTATGTGTGACGCATAAAACCTAAAGACCGATATTATATGCAATTTAAACTAATTATAATGCTTATTCTTGAAGAGTATCTGCCTGTTATTTTTTATACAATGCGATCTGTCATTTATACATAAATTTCGTCGTTTCCGTTTGCGCATCGGTTGATAAATATTATTGTTAAAAATATTATTAAAAACCGAAGAAAACACTCATTTTAATATCATATAATATAAGTATATTTAAGAATTTGTAAAACTTTTTTGTAAAAGAAAATATTATTTAAATTATATCTATTTTTTTCTCATCGACGTAACAAACATTCGCGTACCATGCAAAATCATGCGTGCCATAAGTTCGCCATCCCTGATATATACTATTTATAATCAGTTCTTATTTACATATTAAATGTAGAATTTATTTATTCACAGTTAGTATCTTTATTTACAGCCACTGAGGTTAAGTTTTTTTGTGTATGCCACAACTGATTTTCGATTTTCGGATGTTATATTTTTAATAATTTTTCTTCAATACTCTAGACATTTTATGTGCATTAAACAGTGGTTCTGTATTATGTCTTGCTGCAAATCCTTTAATATGTGCCCAATTAAGTTCAATCGCATTATCTTATGACATTATGTCGAGCAGTCTGTGCCATTCCACCTAATATATGTATGTACGTAATTTGAAATCACCTCAGAGAAATATATAACCACTGGAAAAATATTTTTTGAAAGAGTACGACGCCCAGCGGGATTTGTGCTGTGATATGTGCTGTACCAACTAATCTAATTGCGATAAAAGTGCTTTCTAAATTGTGTTAATTTTTGGCAATCAGATTTTGTATTTTAAATAATAGTATTAATTTTAACGCCCACACTGGCCAAGCGGCTTAAGCATCGGCCTATAATGTCATGGGTCCCAGGTTCGAATCCTGGGTCTAGCAAATACACATATTATTGTTTTTCAATTTGTGTTTGAGTTGGAGTATGAACCTAATAGGTGAGCAAGTGGCTAACATCCATTTCTTGTAAAAACAAAATTTAACAGAAATTTTGATACAAACCTCCGTGGAGTCCCTTTTATGATCTTATTAGGATCAATCATGGTCAATATATAAATCGTCACCGTTCAGGCAAAAGTCACCAACCCTAAAAACATAGTTTTGAGATATCGCAATTTGAAAGTTTGAAAATGCAGGAAAAATCAGATTTTAATGTTTTTAAGGTTTTATCTACATTCAATTATTTTTTCATGTCTTCTTAATAATTTCTTTCAGGTATTTTTACTTTTTGATGCTAATTAAAACATCTGGAAGGTTTTAGGCAAGGTAGCTCAATTATGGTTTGGTGACTTTTGCTTGTTAATAATCTGAAAAATGTTAGCCAAAAGAAGGATCAGTAAAACTCACCATCCATAGTATAGTGACTTTTGCTTGTATGCTATTTGCTTTTGATTTTTTTTTTTATTGAGTCAATAATGTCTATTCACCTATAATGACTTTTGCTTGTTAAGATTTTATTGAAAGTCATTTAATGTATAATATATATTAAATTTTCCTTAATTACTAACCGGTATTAGGAAATATCCAAATATAATATTATATGTTAGGAGTATTAAGGTTTTTTTTATAATATTTAATCGTTTTGCCCTTTTCATTATGGACATCTCTTTCATGTCATTAGTCCGAAATTTTGAAACTGTTGTTGGCATTGAGGCAAGTTTCATGGATGAATATGTATCTTTTGAAATCAAGAACCTTTACTTGCTTTAAAAAGACACATCTTGCCATCTGAATTGCTTTTCTTTCCATAATTATTTTTCTTTTATCCCATTTCTGACCACTGAATCCATTTTTTTAAGGAGAACTCATAGATAAAAATATTGGCCATAAAATAAATCAGATTTTTTAAGTTAACGATTTGATGAAAAGAATATAATAATCAGAAATATGGTGACGTAAGCATTGGACTGAAAATTTCTGTTATTGGTTTGAGCCGTTTCTTTGTTTTATTCGGTGTTGATAATTTTTATTACCTGCTGTGCTACTTCTATATTAATTCTCCTTTACAATGCAATACGAATAATGGCCGTCAGCTTCTGCCACGACGTCGCACACATTGATCCACTATTATATTTCTCATTTTGAAAGTAATCACATAGTTTTATAATAAATTCACGACATTTACCTTTTATTACCGGCTTTTTCATTTTATTTTATAACACAAATTTTTTTAGTAAATAACACAATATATAACAAATAATCAAATGCTAAATTGCTAATAGCTAGGGACCAAGAAGTGAGGAGGGAGATAGTGGAGGCCTTCATCCAGCAGTGGATCGACCGAAGCTGATTATGATAATGATTATTTCAAAATATGTGGATATGTGTGCGTAGATTGCTATATGTCAACAACGTCTATTTCGTCAACTTCAACTGTTGTGGCAACTTTAAAATCTAATAATAATTATTTTATACAACGAATATTAATTATTAAAGAGGACAACATATTAATTTTTGAATTCATAGTTATATACTTATTCAATATCACCAAATATTTCTGTGTGCAGATTGCAATAATCATTTATTAAAACATATTTCTGGGTTCCACAATTATTGCAAAATTAAGTTGAAGAACTAAAAAAAATCTTAATACCTACCGTAAAGTAAAATATTGAATCCATTGAAAAAATGCAGTTTTTATGTTATGCACAGAGATAGATGCCAATTATTATAATTTCGCAAAAATGGTTCCTACTAAAAGTGTCCCACATTCACATTCCATAAATCTGGCCACCCTAGTTACGGACCAATCGAATCAACCATCAACACGATCGAGCTGAATCGTTCAGCTACCAACCAAATTGTTATTTAAGGGTGATGATCGTTGTGGGTTGTCGAATCTGATATTCTTCTAGTGTAATTAGACCTAGGACCTACGATTGACCACGAAAAGTTTAAGTGATCTCGATCAATAGTCTACAAGTCATCGATTGCCTTTCGGCAATGTTTTATTTTATTTCTTTCATGAGACATCACAGGTTGAAATGTTAAATAAACGGAGATACTTTTTTTGTCATTTTCAGGCGATGCGAACTGAGAGAAATCGTCAAATAAGCGCCGGAATTCTGAAGGGAGATGAGAAATTTGTTACGCCCAGAGTCGATGGATTTTAATAATCTAATAGTATAGTGCACCATTTAAATTTATTAATTTCACCATAGTGAGGGTTGCTTTAATATATTTCTTATAAATAATTTTTTGTCATATCAAAGACTGTAACAACCATGTTTCATATGTTTTACTTGGTTCTAATAAAATTTTAAATATAAAAAAACATACCATCTTCTGTTTATCATGTCATACCATCATCTAATAGGCAAAGGTGCTAAATTTGTGTTACTGTAAAAAATACTGCTAGAATAAGAACATCGATAAATTCACACTTTTATTTGTGCTATTTCACTTATGGCAGTCATGTATATTTTTAGATTCAAACCTTTTCTATGCTGCAAAGTACATATTACTATGGCGGTACCCGGCAGGCTGCAAATAAAACGAAGCCTTTATTTAAATCACTGTAACACTGATATTTTTTCATTTTCTCTCATGGCAAGTTTGTTATTATCATTTCTAAAGATGTCTCTGTGCGTTCAATATTATAGGTCATCCAAGACACTCGGCCTTGACTACTGCGTAGTGCATACACATGCTGTGTTTAACTTGCTTGCATAGAAAAGGTTAAAAAGATGGTTTTGTTTTTGTGTAATTCAAATTATTCGATCAGGTTCAATAATGTAAACGGTATTTGTATCTATAATAGTCATCCACGATACAGTTATTAAAATAAAAATAAAACTTCCGCAAATGACATGATAATATGGTTTTATTGAAATATATTTAATAAGAATGCAACTTTATGTTACATGTAAAAACATCAGACAACATTCATAAAACATACATTTTTCTAACATAGTTTGTCAATGATTTTGTCATAAATTTTTATTTGGTTTTATGCATAGGAAAATCACATTTAATATTCTTTGTCTACATAAATATATATACCTGTATAATAATATTTATCATAATTACTCATTCAGTCTTTGTGATACAGTATCTTTTTTTTTGAAAAATAACATATATATATTTTATGTAAGCGGGTCCACGGATATGGTATCTCTACGCCGGTGATTCCCAACCTGGTCTTTGAGAATTAGCAAAAGCTTCCACAATAAATATCTATAATCTTAACAGTAATAAACTAAACTTTATTATATATATTAAACGTTAATATGCCTAAGAAATCCCAAGTGTAAAAAAAAATAATATTATTTTTATTAGTTAATTATTATTTATTAACTCCACTGCCAGTGACGTCCTTTTCAGGTGTCTAGGTAGGCAAGTTGTAGAAATGCGAAAAATACAACTTTCTACAAGAGTAAATTTTGTTGAAAAGACAAACATTTCTTAAACTATTCAGATTTAAAAAAATGTATCGATTAAAGATAACTTCTCAAAAATAATAATATGAGGGGCCATTTTCAGTCTGCTTTATACAAAAAAGATTAGGAATCACTGCTTTCGTGTGACATGGACATTAACTATCAATAAATTGTTTCATTCTTATTACATAATTATATTCTCACAAAACAACACTGTACATAAAATTAATGGAATCTTAAAAAATATTAATTAGTGTCGTAAGACACAGATATACTACAATGAATAGATACCTTATTTTGTCCAATCTAGAAAAATGATATAAGAGGACACAAAAGGAATTTCCCTTTCAATGATGGGACTTTTCATATATTAAAAAAATAATTGTTTTAGCCATTTATTTCTGCTAGAAAGGACTTTATTCAAGGAGCATTGATACTAATTTAATATAGAGGGGAGTACCTTTAAAATTCAAGAAAATGGGACCCTTTTAAAAAAAAAATTATGGTATTAAACCGCTGTTGATATCACTTCACAACCATCCAACACCTCATGAAATATTGTTCAACTGATCTAAAATGAAACTGTTGGCGTAAACAATGCTGACTAGCTGAACTGATGTGACATTAAATCTTAACGACAAATTGTCCTGTCGATCATACATTCATAATATAAGCTATTAAATTATTTAGTCTGCAGTGCTAAATTTTTGGCAGTTTGTGACAAAGTGATTTGTGTTATAGTTTTCAATGAACAATATAGACATCATTATCAGTTTTTATTACTAATACCATGTTAATCTTTCACATATATAAAATATTTCATTCTATGGACCTCAAGTTCACAGTTTTTTATCATTTGACATACATACTTAAGTATGTATGTACAAGTTTTTAAAGAATTAATAAGAAACTGTCTATCAAAAATCTCACTTCTATACTTAGACAGAGAGTCGTCAATTAGAGAGACTACTCCATGGGGTCTATTTTAGCAGTCATGTTCACTGTTAATCCAAAATTTAGCATCAAAGTCTACATTCTTGGTTACTATGATAATTTTATATGGTTTAACAGTATTAAGTAATACACACCTGCTAGAATTAGTCTGCTGAATCGTATAAACATCAAACCCAAGTATTACAGGGTGCTTATAGCTAGTTAGAATACAACTTTGAATCTTTCAGCTGATGATACTTAATTCCTAAAAGGCGATGGATCGGTTCAGTTCTGAGGAAATAAAGGGCAACGAACATGGCTAGGAGAAGTGGAAGGAAATGAGTGAGATCTTCATCCGGCAATGAATTGACTCCAGATAATGATAATAAAGTATTTCAGTATATTTACATATTTTTATTTGGTGTTTTATTCCACGAGTGTGATAAAATCTATTTGATATTGATGCAACATTTTGTTGATGCGGTTTGTGACGAAAGAAGTCAACTAGATATAATTAAAATGCAATAAAAATATCCCAGTACAAGCCACCATTTTGATTAGATTTTAAAAAAAACAACCACTAACCCTATTTCAAAACATATTACAATTTAATTAGTACTAATGAGATCAAATTCTAGGAGAGAGACTTAATTAAAAAGTATTACGTAACAAAATGTTAAAAATTCTTTTACTAAATACATTAATTACAAGTATCAAAATAAATAGATTCATAATATTGTATAAGTACTGATGTCTATAATAAATTGTAAATACCTTTTACATTTTATTAAATGTCATGCACCATGGATGAATTAATATTAATTGTAGTTATCACAAAATTTAAATTGTTCACATTTCTTTCGATTCTGAAGACCGTTATCCTTACATATTAAAATTTAGTAATTTTGGTTCATATTGATCATTAATAAAATAAATAAGTACCTATTTATATAAGTATATACCTAATTAATTAGAGTTTGGAACATCGCCATTTAAATCGTTTTTTCAGTTTCGGCGTTAAAACGCACAGAATATAGATACCCACTGTTTATATAGGTATTAAATCAATATACCTACTGAAAAATACTAAAATATATTATTCCTGAGTCAAAAATTTACCCGGTCATCGGAAGATATGAACAATAAATAAACAGTAAGTATTTAATTAACTTTATGTACCAAAAACCAAAGAAATGACGGTCCGCCACAGCTTGTAAGTCATTGGAATCGCCCAGGAATTAACATTATGCATTGGAAACTTTCAAAAACATTAGAGTGACAATATTATATTATATTAAATTTGACACAATTTAAATAATGTATCATCTGAAAACTAAAAATGGATTATTAAACAGATCATATTATGAGGATGCCGAAAGGAGGAACCCTGGTGGCAAAAAAATGGAAATTACAAAACCTATTAGGTATTAATAATTTTATTAATTTTTTTTTATGCAAATTGTATACTTTATCCAATAGTGTTTGCAATATGTACATTTTTTTTAATAAATGAAAATTGGAATCCATTTTTTAAATACCATTTATTTAAAAATCCAAAATATAATTTTCAAGGTTATTTATTATCGTCACTATTGGATGGTTTTATGCATTTATAGACTATATTACTGTAATAATTAGTTATTCAACTGGCACACGGTGGAAGAAATGATTAGCTTTAAAGTTTGTTTTTTCTTTCTAGCTCTTCATTCAAAGGTCTCTAATATTTAAAATATCCAGCTACAATAATATGATAGTTACTTTTATTTTTCATGCTTACTTAATTCCACAATTTTATTTATTACTTGTGATAGTCGGTTACTTTGTCTGGGTGGATTATATATTGGAACGAAAAAAATAGACTGATTCGAATTGATTTTTCAAATCGAAATAGACGACTGAATCTGTTATCTGACCACTTAACCTACATGTAATGAATGGATGCATGTAGGTTATTCGTCAATGTTTGGTGCATCCCTCTACTCGTCCGTACCTCACTTCACCACTCCGCCGCGGCTATCTGACCACTTTACCTAGTACTCTATATTTAGAAGTTTTATCTTGCCTTTTTAAACCATTTGATATATTATTGAGATGAAAATTTAGTAAATTGGTACCAAACAATGTAGTCTGTAAGCTTTGCTAGTTTCATCAATATTTGTGCAGTGGTTATTGTGTTATAACAGAACAAGCAGACAGACAGACAAAAATAACTATATTTCATGCTCATGTACTACCTAGAAATAGTCAAAATGCTGATAAAAGACAAAAATTTTGAAATTCCAGTTCATTTATAATTCGAAAACTATTTGACTAATATTGATGAAATTTGTACCGGTTACAGACTACATTGTTGTTACAACCAGTTTAGTGGAGATTCTTTTTCTACTGGTCCTCCGAACATGTGGTTCCCATACAACTTACGTAAACAAAAAATTTAACTTTTTGTCAATGATGCTTGCAATCAATCTGAATCCTTCACCGATGAAACTGGTCACAATTTAGTAGAGTTCCATCTCGATATTTCAAAAGGTTCCGTAGTTACAAGATTAAGCTATCGAAAATAAAAACATTAGAGAGAGCATCTGCTTCATAACTTTGCAGTTTTTACTACACTGATACGCCTTTGCCTGATTCCCATAAAATTAAAACAAATGATATTCACTTAAATATTAATATATTATGTAGTAACAAAAAAAAAATAGATTATATATGTAAAAAATATATTGAAGTTATACTTCTTTTGGGGCGTTTGGTAGAGAGTGAAATTGAGAGCTGAGCGCGCACACCATTACAAAGGTGCGTGACAGTATGAAGTTAGCTGCGAATCAGTCAGCTGTATACAAACGCGAGTTTGATAGTAGAATTGTTCCGTATTATTGTCGGCCATTTGCAATTCTTTACATAAACAAACGATTAAACGTCAGAGTGACGGTTGTTATTTTAAAAATAAAAAAAATGAGAAATAATTATATAATTTAGTAATATAAGTTAAAGTGTATAGAAATAAACCAACGGCGCTACAAAAAGCGGCCCTTTTTCTTGAGTGTGTAATTTAACAAGATAATTAAGAGTAGTCGAAGAATCTAGGTTGTTACAATTTTTGTTTTTGTTTTGTCACGCCAAAGAAGTATAACTTCTAACGTGCGTACATAAGTACACACACCGTTTTTTTTTAGAATGTATTCTATCATTGTAACCCTAGAGCCGGGTCCCAAAGCTATGAAGCGTATACTCTAAAGAAGTCCGGTAGCAGCGGTAGATTGATAAAGTGTGTTGCAGGTAGTGGTTAGTACCTATGTACATCCAAACTTTGTCAAATAACGTACTTGTAATAATTTTTCATGAGGGCTAAGTCGCGGGCTATCGGTAGTTAAAGCTGTTATTTCTAATATAGTCTTTCAAAAAAAAATATATTAAATGAATCAATATATATTTTCACTTGAACATAGTAACATAATATTATCATAATATTATCATATCATAGCTCATGTTGCTTGAGTATCAATCTAAAATTATAAAATATTATTATTAAAATATCTTTTATAATTTTTGAATGAGTAGCTTTAAGTTGCAGCAACCGGCCATGGGGTAAAGCCCCTTAACGTGGACTTGGGCTGTCAAAGGTGGCAGTACCCTGCTAGTAATTATTTAAAATTCAACGATAAAACATACTGGCACGTGAATTGTATAAAATATTCATAATTTTAAATGACTGTAATATTGTCACCATTTTATATTCTTATAACTAAAGTTTATATATGAATAATTGACACATTCTGAGAGGTGTGTCGCTCCTCCCACCCTGTACTTCATCTCTGCACTATGTCCAGTGACGTATACATGAAATCATGTAGTTTAACTCTAGAAATTCATAAATTCATGACACTGTCCTTTAATAGCTGTTTTTTTTTTTTTAAATTAACTATTTTTTAGGTATCTTCTTTAAATGTGCCTGAGGGAAAGGAGCATTAGTCTACAAAAGTCGCTATCTTTTAGTTCAATATCGTTCAAGGAAGAAAACTGCAAGAAAATCTCTTTACTTCTCATGGCTTTGCTCCACTTTGAACGCAACCTTGCCTCTACTTGTACATGTATAGAAAGACTACAATTTAGAGCAGGGGTAGTCAACCTGTCCCTACTGCCCACTAGTGGGCGTTCCAGCTGTCATGGTGGGCGGAAGGGCTTTTAAAAACATTTTCATTGTTTTCATAAAATTTCCCGTTTTTTTAAATTTAAATTTGGGTTGTCAAAGTATTTTATCATTATTTATTGACAAACTTGAACTACTTCATTATAATCTATTGAAGAGAAAATTTCATCACTTTCCTGAATTGTCATCTATAAAAGATGTAACTCCAGAGGATATTGACAGATTCAATAGCCACCTGAACGAATTTAAATTGGATATCGAAAAACGATTTGAAGATATTTTGAAATTGAAAGTGTATGACTGGATGAAAAATCCTTTTACCGCAAATATTGAAGAAGTTGATACAATTTGCCAAGAAGAACTGTTAGAAATTAGATATGATGAAGAAAGTAAACATAAATTCGATAGTGGTGGATATGAAAACCTAATGAAATAACCTGAATAAGGTAAAGTTACTTCCCTACTTTATAAATCATCATTACTGTGGAACCGGTGGGTGGTTAGAAAATTTTACTACTTATTAACAGAGATACAAAAGTGGGCGGTAGGTATAATAAGGTTGACTACCCCTGATTTAGAGCATGTAGATGTCGACGATTGAATGATTAGAGGTGACTGTGGACAGGCTTGCCAATGACATACACCATTTATGGATTTTCATCTGAATGCGGCAAAAACCAAAGCACGCTGACACTCCATTACAAATTTATGGACTACCTGTAGAGCTTGTGACCGAGTTACAAATGATGCCTGTGAGAAAGATCAATCAGTGTATGCATGCTAACTGTGCTTCTGTATGGCAGTAGCGAAGGGTGGAGGTAGGCTGTTAAGATCCGACATGAATAGTGCACATTAAACTTAGTTAGTCATACGTATTTGTTTTTATTGAACTAAGACTAAAATTTACAGATGATATTGGTTAGTTTTTAAAAATCAATTAAGCTCTGCTTAAACCAAAACATAATGGTTTTGGTATATTTTGGGCGATACGACAAAATTGTGCACGCTTTTTCATTAATATTTATTTGTTTTCGTTGGATTAAAAATACATATTTCACATATTTTTGGATCATTTTTTTTAAATTCATTAAGCTCTGCCTAAACCAAACTATAATAGATAAAAAATATTATTCTATCTATAAAATATTCAAAGTTATGTATGATTTAATTGCATATATTTTATAGATAGACCAGTATTTTTTGACTATTATTTATTATGGCTTGGTATCGCAGGGTTTAATTGTATTTAAAAAAATAACCGACACCATCTGTAAATTGTAGTCTTATTTCAATGAAAACATTTACATATAACTGACAAAGTTTAGTGTGCACAATTTATGGCGAATCTTTATAGTCTACCTCCACCCTTCGTCACTGCTGTATGGTATCCCAATGTGGCACCGGACTCTTTTGAATTAGTCTTTACGTAGCTGGGACTGCCTTAGGATGCCGCTTGAGAGTGCAACATTCCCGCAGATTCTGCTTTTGTGGCAAATCTAACCCTGCAGGTCTGACATGGCATGACACTGAAGCATGGACAGGGTGAAGTAAATAATTATGTTATAGTCTGAAATAAATGTAAAAATATTGAAAAATGAACACTTTTACTTAATCAATTTTATGCCAAATGGTTTATCTGATTGGTACTAGGTATAATGTGGAAATAAATAATTATAGCAAATACTTACTAAAAGCTTAGAGGTCCCAATACGGTACTTCTGCCATATTATCCTAATAATTATATCTAGACATATAAATACAAATAATATTCATTATCGCGTCAGTAATTTAAAACATTCAAAACAATGTATCAACTATCTCGTGTCTGGAAATTTGTACGTATGCAGTTCGCCGTATCACACTTCATCGTGAAATGTTGTATTGGAAATATATGGTCGTATAAAAGACCGTCCACCCTCTTTGGGTCGTACAAACGGAGATAAAATTCATGTCTAAATAAAACACGGTTCTTATCGGTTTACAGGAAGCCACCGGCAAACAAATTTTGAAAATAGCCAATTTACTGGATTATTTGTTAGGTTAGGTTAGGTTAAGATCTAATAAAATAGTAACATTATTGTCTGCAATGCTCCACGAACAACTTGTAATTTTTTCATCCCAGTGATATTATAGAGATGACCGTATAGTATACGGTCATCTCTTACCGATAAGAAAGTTCACGGGAAACTGTGCTATGGTGAAATGTAATACGTATAATTAACATGTAACCCAACTATCTATATATTGGTATATTGTATGGCAGGTGCGCATCAAGGGGGTAGCTGTTAGAAAGGTCTTTTTACATATTTTTACAAAATATGTATGACGGAAAAGGAGTAATATTTAATGCGATTATTAGTCTACAAATCGGCTTTTAAAGTTTAAAACTATCAATGAAGTTTTGTTTTATGATGTAGGTAATTTATTTTAAGTATGGTTTATAAAAGGCAGAGGATCGAGAGAGGTGAAAAGTCTTGGTTTCTCAGATGACAGAATTTCCAGGTGGTTACAATCCTCACGCCATGAGGGAACGACAGAGAAGAGAAAAGGCATTAATAATTAAATCAGTTGAAAATTGAAGAATATACCTATGAAAAAAAAATACAATTGAATTCTTTATTTAATTCAAGGACAGTTAGTTGCTTTGCAGTGGATTCGTAACCTTTCTTTTCAGAAAAACTAAATTAACTAGGTACCAAACACTATCTGGGGGCCACATTTATATAAATATATAATATTATGTTTCCCATAATTATCTAGATTGACTATTTTACAGAACAATAAAATCTCTATCATTTTTTGACATGTTATTGAAAACAAAACCATCCCAGGGATAGTAGGTTGCTCATCACTGCTTTACAGCATTGACTTATCGTAGCTATATAATTGGTTTCCCGAATATCCGTTTTTGTAGAAATCGACCTTTTAATGCAGAATGTTTTTTTGTATCTAATTGGACTAGAACCATCCCTTTCTTTAAATTACTTTGTAATGGTAATGAATACATCATTCATATGCTGTAAAAATAACAATTTAAATATCTCCATGTATTTAAAAATAGGATTATGAAATTTGTTTTTCGTCTCCTGAACATTTGGTCTATTCGGTAAACCAATCCTACAGCAACGTTATGCCAAGGACATGTGACACTTGCAGAATAGGTCAAAATCATGAATATATGTTAACAATAATCATCTTTATTGTAACATAGTTAATTATCTGAATTATGTTTAATAAAGAATGCTACATTCTTGAATCTTGTGAAGTATTTATTGAATGAAAAAAATGGTTTATTAAAAATTATTAGCAAGTGCAAGTACGTTAAAACTGAAATTTGGAGAGATCCTGGTACCTGGTTAGGAATTAATATAAATACATTTATTTAGAATCAAAATAAATGGTTGCCGATATTAACAAGATTTCATAAATATCTATTGATGTATATTGGTTAATTATATCGTGATTATGTGAGGTACGGGTTGCTAAATTGCTAATGTTAATTGGCTGGAGCCCGATGGATGCTAATTCAAGTCCCTCTCGTGACCAATATTTTCTCTAGTAGATATGTGTTTGAAGTGTTTCTGAATTATGTATGTCAAATTTAGTAGGTACATATAAATGCATTTTATGTGTAATTGGTAATACTTAAATGTAAACTGCAACCACATTAGCAGAATGGGACAAAAGTTCTCTGAAACCGTGAATGCAGAACAATAACGACATTTTTAGCAATGAGTTAATTTTTCAACCACATTCATTTTGTTTATGTTAGAATATAATGTGTACGAGCCGACTAATATGTGTATACTTCTTACCAGGTTTGATTACGAAAGCCCTTTAATTCTTTAAATGTTACATAGTTAATAAGTCAATGTTGTACAGTTTAGGCAAAAACAAATGTATTAGAGTTTGATAAAAACCTCAAATGGAAATATAGTTTGAAGAACACTGTTATGTACTGGACAAATCTAGTTATCCAGTGGTACCCTACAGGTAGAAAACGTTCGAAAACTTCAGGCAATGCATCTCACAATGTTCCTGTAAAAAAAGAGTTTAAAAGGAAGGTGAATCCGTATATTAATGTATTAAATTAGGTAAGTATTTTGCCAAATGAGAAAATACTTGATGCGCGCCTGCCATAAGCCAATAAATACTTAATGCCCAGCGAACTGTTTCATGCTGTAAGGATTCTGTGGCGATTGCATATTGATGCATGCCATTTTGTTGGAATAAGCGGCCGATAGTGGAGAGTTGCCATTTATCACGGTATTCGGTGATATCAAGTCAATATCCATATTCGATAATTTGGTCATCAGGACAGTTTCGTCCGTTATAATTGATGAACATTTCGTGTTGAGTATATTTGGCACTTTTAGGGAACTGATGTCATCATCATGCATCCGCATGGACGTCTGGCTGTTTGGATAGGTTCCCATAATGGAAGGTGGTTGGAAACTGTAGTGGTTCGGCTGCGCTGAGATGATGGATGGTTTGCTCTTGCTCAATGTGATTGGTCGAACATATCTCTCATTATCTGTCAAAATACTTCCGCTGTTGTGATGGCTATACCCACTGCCTCTGCAAAAAAACGATTGAATAAAAACAAATGTAATTATAATATCGAAGATAGACAACCATTAAGGGCCCACATGTGCCACGTAGGTCAAATAATAATAAACCGAATCTGCACTTTTCATACTTGTGCATTAGTTATAATTATTATTCGAATTTACGAGGGTGGGTCAATAATTCCTTAGAAAAAAGCATTAAAACAGTTTTTATTTTTGTATTTTTTTTTTATTTCTCAACATAATCTCCTTGGAGCTCAATACACTTGGTTAGACGTTTCTCAATTTTTTTTAAACCGTCAGAAAAATAAGTTTTCGGAAGGTCCTCAAAATAAGCATTTGTCCAATCGATGACTTCTTCATTTGAAAAAAAACGTTGTCCACTTAGCCATTTTTTTAAGTTTGGGAAAAGGAAAAAGTCACTGGGGGGGGCTAAATCTGGCGAATACGGTGGGTGGTTGACCAATTCGAACTTCAATTCTTCAATTTTAGCCAATGATCGTAAACATGTGTGAACACGGGCATTGTCCTGATGAAAGAGGTTTTTTTTCCTGTTTAAATGAGGCCGTTTTTCTTCAATTTTGTTTTTTAGCTGGTCCAATAAAGACGCATAATAATCCCCTGTTATTGTTTTTCCTTTTTCCAAATAGTCAACGAAAATAATTCCACGTGCATCCCAAAATACAGTAGCCATAACCTTACCAGCTGATTTTACGGTTTTCGCCTTCTTTGGACATGGTTCGCCTTTCGCAATCCACTGCTTTGACTGTTCTTTCGTCTCGGGAGTATAGTGGTGTATCCATGTTTCATCTACAGTCACAAAGCGACGAAAAAATTCATCCCGATTGCGTTGCATGAGCGACAACAGGGTTTTAGAGGCCACCACCCTATTGCGTTTATTGTCGACTGTGAGCAAACGCGGCACCCATCTTGCAGAAATTTTTTTCATGCCCAATTTGTCATGTAAAATAGAAATGACGCTACCTTTTGAGATCCCTGTAACCTCAATTATCTCACTCAACTTTAATCTTCGGTCACTTAACACCATATCGTGGATTTTATTGATCATTTCTGGTGTAGTCACCTCTACAGGACGTCCTGAGCGTGGTTCATCCTTTGTTGATGTACGACCACGTTTAAATTCATTTAACCAGTTATAAATAGTTGCAAGTGAAGGAGCAGATATGCCGTGAACTAAATCCAACTCATTTTTTATTTCCTTTGCTGTTAACCCTTTTATATTAAAATGTTTAATAACAGCTCTAAACTCAATTTTCTCCATTTTTTGTAAACAAGCAAATTTTTTTTTAAATGTACGAGAAACAACCCGACCAATCTGATTGAAACTTCGCAGCATACTGAATCGGTAGTGCCGCTGCATGAAAACAAACCGCTTACAGTACTAGTCGCGCCACCTGTCGGCTTTTCTAAGGACTTATTGACCCACCCTCGTATCATGAATTATGATGGACTATGATGTCCGTTATTGGTTTAGAGATAGACTGTAAAAGTAAGTAAATTGCCATATTTATCCCCAAAGCGTAGCATACAAACATCCACGGGGTGAAGGTCAGATTAACAAACTTTTTACCAGGAATGGTTACTAGCCATTCACTCAACCTACTGGGTCTTTGAACTGGATCAGATAGGTATTGAAAAAAAAAACAATAGGTAGATATGCATTGTTTTTGTCTAACCATAGGATCGAACTTTCGAACCACGGCTTTAAAAAAAACGGCTCTACCAATCGGGCCACTGTGGGTCCTACTGTAATAAATACATATGGAGACATCTCTTTTTTATTTACATCTTCCTTTAAAACACGTGGCCAATTTTAAAGATGTCAATATTAAGTATAAGACTTTCACAGTAGATTGTTATCATATTATTAGGTTTTTAAGTTGTTTCCGTGTGTTCTTTGTGTTCTTTGTGTTCTTTCTTCTTCTATTCTCAAAGTTTTGGGCTTGTTGTTGAGGCCATTCTCAAGAGACTCATCTCATGAGACTGGCCTTTGCAACGAGCACGGTGACAACCCAATAACCTAATATGTAGGAATCATAACACATTGCTTGTTTTTCTCACTTTCACTAAGTCGTCAATTCGTGTGGCATAAGGTTAAGCGTTGCTTATGGCCACTTAAGTTAGACTAAGCAATAATTTGCCTTTAGTATTTAAAAAAAAATACGATTTATTTAAATTGATAACAACCAGATTTTCTGTATGGATTATAAAGTCAGTCTTCTAGTGAAAGACTGTTTATAAATAATACATAATACAGTCGAACTTGGCTATTACGAGGAAGATGGGACCGACTGAATTTGCTCACTATAAGCATTACTCGTTATATCGTTCTATTTAAGCAGAGAACATAAAATATCTGAAAACTATCGTAAAAATCCCTGAAACAAGCATGGCATTCATAAACCACAAAAGAAATTGTTTATTGTAATGAAGTGCTGAGCCGCTGGCGCTGGTAGGTACCTACTGACTTCACAAAGCTTGGATTTTTTACATGCAATTTCAACCATATGCGTGGATACTTTTTCAATGTTGTCGGCGAAAACACCAATTAGGTATTTAGACACTAACTAGTGTCATAAACGTAATCCGATCCCGGCGGCATCGGTCAAATTAACTTCCCGGTCGGATTTTATTGCTTACGGTCAAAAATGTTGTTTTTAAACGATCGACACATTGACAGTTTTTCTCGCCATACCCGAGAAGTAGCTCGTTATAAAAGTAAATAAATGTATGGAGAAAAACATGAACTAAAATGCAACCGAATGTTTCCTCATTACATCCGAGATCTCGCTATTTCCGTGATCGTAATAACCAAGTTCGACTGTACATAATATATATAAAAAAATATTTATACTTTGATATTTGGTCTGAGCTGACTTTGCGCATATCGTCGATCTCCTTGTGATCGAATATATCGAGACTTAAATAAGTGTGGGAGCACATTCCATCTAATAAACTGTCAAGTCGCTGTCGAATCTCTCCAAAAGTCGGCCGATCCTTGGGACGAGTTCTCCAGCACGCCATCATTAATGCATATCTGAAAAGAAAACAAATCTTATATCGAGTCCTCAACTGCATCATTACTGGCACATCAAATGCATTATTTGTTGCAAATATGGCACGCCGCTTTGAGGTATCATTCTGAAATTTGCTAATATAGTGGACTGCAATGTAATATTATGTCATAATATTATATCATACGCATGGGCCCCGCCAGGATTTCGTGTAACGTGGTGCATATAAGAAAACACAATCATATTCTTATTGCATCTATTTTGCGTAGGCGTAGCAGTTTATAATTTGTAGCCACCCCACCCCACCCCATAGTTCCCTGTCTCTTCGACATTCACTTAAGGGTGGACGTGCTCAGCATGGGTCAAAATGGAGCTTTTTTCTATTTTCAAAGCATGATCCTGGACATACCTTAAACGTTGTAGATAATCTATTTATATAATTTTGAAGCCTTATTATCCTTTATATTAATTTTTAACATTTGATGACTGCATAAAGTATTTTTAATACATAAAATAGAATTCTTTTAAACCTCTCGCTCTAATGTTTTAGAATATAGTAATATTTCAGTACATAAATGTGCAGTGGTGTTAGGATTTTTTACATTTATTAATTTTTAAACGCATTTATAAAACCATCAGTATAATTTACATCGACATTATTATAGTGAAATATTTACGATAAAAAATTATATTGATAATCTCTGTGATCCCAAATTTGACAAGAATTAGGCATTTTATTATTCAAAAAATGGGCAAGATTAACACATTTGAAGATAATTCTAAAGATACTAATTATAAGCTATGTCTTTGAGCATTCAAGTGTGATAAACATCCTACGAATAATGATTGCTTTATAATAATAACGCGCGTTAACATCATTTTACTCCCTACTTCAATTATAGTTTGTCAATTATGGCTACGGCTGTATGTTGTAGCTTAACCACTGAGGAATGCCAAAAGAAATGGCGTATTTCAAAAAAACACTACCTTATTCTTAGGTCAATAACTATTATAAAGCAATCATTATTCGTAGGATGTTTATCACACTTGAATGGGTCAAAGACATAGCTTATAATTACAGAGATTATCAATATAATTTTTTATCGTAAATATTTCACTATAATAATGTCGATATAAATTATACTGATGGTTTTATAAATGCGTTTAAAAATTAATAAATGTAAAAAATCCTAACACCACTGCACATTTATGTACTGAAATATGACTATATTCTAAAACATTAGAGTGAGAGGTTTAAAAGAATACTATTTTATGTATTAAAAATACTTTATGCAGTCATCAAATGTTTAAAATAAATATAAAGGATAATAAGGCTTCAAAATTATATAAATAGATTATCTACAACGTTTAAGGTATGTCCAGGATCATGCTTTGAAAATAGAAAAAAAGCTCCATTTTGACCCACGCTGAGCAGGTCCGCCCTTAACACAATCACTGCTAACCTTTTAACCTTTTAATAATTACCACATTTAAATAACACGTTAATTATATCTAATGGCCAATGACTCCAAACGCGCCAGTCGCGGTGTTAGCACTAAATGAGTTAAGCGTCGATGACATTGAGCTACTTTACAAGCTGCTTGCCGGCGAGTTTAAAAGCGGGCGAGTCAGCTAGTGCGATTGTGATGATGACACACAAAACTTTCCCCTCGCTCAGAAGCCAATAAGCTATCGAGTTGAAACCGTCATTTTTGGTACTATTTGACAGGACGTATTGAGTAGTTTGTTTTTTTACCGGCTGGTTCGCCACTATCGCTCTACTGCGCAGACGCAGATCGGCCCACACGCCAGCGAGTAGTGAGTAAAGTAGCCCGGATTTCAACTTTTCTCGGTAGATTGTTTACAATCTGCTTGTTAGCTAGTTCGATGATGACATTAGACGAGTTTACAAGCAGACTGTAAGCTCGCTGGCTTGTAGCTTGTAAAGTAACTCAATGTCATCGACGCATTACTTAAACCTTTTTTGGTTCTGATTTTTTATGTGTAAAACTTGCTCCAATAAATAGTATTGTTATATGTATTTATATATTATAATATACTTAATAATTATCTAAAAAAAAAATTGAACGAAAGGTGGTGCTTGCACCACCTTGCACCACGCTGCCGGTGCCCATGATCATACGGCATGTGATGATGGTCATGTTATTTTCTTGTAAAGTTAGGTTAGGTTATTCTCATTTAGATCTATAATTTTGTATTTATTGGGAAAAAGTTGTTTATTCAGGATTCTACACAAAATATGGACCATAGGTTATTTTTTTGCCTGTTTAACATTTTATTCCTTTTCATCAGGTCATTCCAATCATGTCCAATTTTATGGATATACCTATTTTTTCATGTGGTCCAATGATAATATACTGGCAACGAGACAAAATTGTTACTCACAAATCTTCACTGCAGTTATTGGGACACTCCATCCTGTACCCTGACATGAGAAGTTTGAGCAAGCGGCCGGTAGGTATACTAGGGTAAGGGTTTCCACCCAATGTCACGATTTCCCACAAAAGTATACCAAAAGACCACCTGTGAAGTGTAAATAATAAATGTTATAATTATTGTTCTTTTAATAATTGACTCTTCAATCTGGTGTGTACCATGCAATAACATATTCATTGGTACCATGCAAATGATTCATGTCTTTCAAATCGAACAGTTGCAGTTTTGCTAGGATAAGTATATTAGATTCAAGACATTTCTTTCATGGGAGAACTTTACAGCTATATATTATGGGTACCTAAATTTAATATGCTGATTTTAATAAAATCAATATGTAAAAATATAATCGGTCAAAGAAAACACTTACACATCACTTTGCGTGGTGTAAACTTGGTGCGTCAATGATTCCAGCGCCATCCACTTGATTGGTAGTTTTCCAGTACCAGTTTTCCTATACATGTTCTCTTGGTAGATATCCCGAGATAATCCAAAGTCGGCTATTTTGATTGTCTTGTCAGCACACACCAGAACATTCCTCGCAGCCAAGTCTCTGTGCACTACGCGGTTGCACGAAAGGAACTCCATACCCATAGCGATCTGTCTACCGAATGACAATAAGTCAATTGCTGTTATCTCATTGTTTTTAATTTCTTCCACTTTAGGTATGCTGTCATGTTGTAGCTCGTAGAGCCTATTGATGATGAGGTTAGGTTGGGACAGAATGACTGATGCTTCACAGTCACTGTTTTCTGACGATAACAGTTCAGCATATTGTATTTCCTCGACTTGATCGCAATTTGAATTATTGAGATTCATGACAGACGGCGTGAGAGGTTTTCTATGGGTTTTAGATGTCAACTCGTCCCATGCCAATCTGAAAATAGAATTAATGTGTGATAACTTAGTATGTACATAATACTATGTAGGTACCAGTGGCGAAGGATGACTTTTGGAATGAGGTAGGCTGTGGAGATCTGATAAAAAGAATACACTTGTCAGGTATAATTACAAGAAATAAGAAGATAATACGATATTACTACGAATGAATAGGTACACACTAATGACAACGACACACTAATTCGATGAAATTTCAAAAACTCACTGACGACATAAAATGAAGCGATCCCGATCAGCCCGAGGCTGCTCGCTCAGTCAGTACGCGCCTAATATTAATAATACCGTAAAACCCCCTAACTTCGCCAAGTCTCCCTAACTTCACCTAAATCAATTAAACACTAGAAACTCATGTTTTTACTATCGCACCACTTTAAAAGGCGATTTTAAAGATAATATTCGTCCTGTTACCACAAAATTTTCAAACCGCCATTATTTTCGCCGTGTTTGTGTTAGTACCGTTTTTTCGAGTCCGGTTTGAATAGATTTTTTCGGAATACCTCTGAAGTTTTGCTGATTTCTACGAATCTTGTAGAGGTAGGTTCTTTATATTTTTAATATAATATAGTGATATAGTCTGCTTGCCAAATGTAACATACGATTTCCGATATTTATAGTAAAACATCAATTATTTGAGTATGCAATGTCAGGCTATGTTTTGTGAACTACTTGTTCCTACACTTCCCCTGGCTTTAGGGTTGTCACAAAAAAATGCTTTTCTTGAAATAGATGTGATTTTTTTATTTTTATGGTTTTTAGACTAAAAACTATTCATCACTTGAATCACCAGTTAACAATTTTTCTCATATTTCCTTTATTAAAAATGTACTATGTAAATCAATTCATAAAATTGATACTATAATGCTTTGGGTTTTGGCAGCCCTAGCGTAAATTGGTAGGTTGTATTGTCTCTAGCATAAGACCTAAATTTGCTTAACGTCATTTTTTAATAGATAGACAATAATTTTGTCTACTAAAACACATTAGGCGAAGTTAGAGAATCGTCTCGTAACTTCGTCTATATAAAAAATAGTGATTTATTGTATTATTTAGTATGAAAACGGTGTTACTTCAGTGTAAATAATGATAAATACTCTCATTATGCATTATATAAGGTCTATAAGACTTCATATTGGTGGATATTTTGGTGGCAAAACGACTCTCTGTTAAAAAGCCGGGCGAAGTTAGGGGGTTTGACGTAGGTATCTTAACCTCTCACAAGTGCAAATACGTAATTAACTCTATGTATAAATAACAGAACCACCTTGTACAGAAAAACAAGGGCATGGATTGTAATAAATTATTAAAAAAATATCATCAATGATTTTGTAAACTAGTATTTTCTAGGTTTATTTTATAATGAGTTCATAAAATACCCACCTAAGGTAGTTTTGTAAGTCACCACGTGCACAAAATTCGACGACGAGCATCATTGTGGCGGATGGTCGAGTGCAGCATCCAACCAAACTGACAATGTGAGCATGCCCTCCGACTGATTTCATCATATCGATTTCCTGACGAAACTGTTTCACCTCTTCAGCTGATGGTTCATCTTTAAAATAACTTTTTTTTATAAATAACAATATGGTTTTATTCGCGTACTTTCTGGCATTCACCTTCCTTAAATGGAAGAATATAGGTACCTAATGAGATTTGGATTTCCCTCCATCGCCTGCCACGTCTCCACACCCATTATGCAGACATTAATAGTGTCACCAATATCAAAGTTTTTCTAGAAATGTCGGTTGGCATGCACTGTACATGATTATTATTTATTATTCTGATTCAAACTATTATAACTCATAAATTGCCGTAAGCCGAAGGTCGGTAAAAAATATGTAGGTTTTGTACTGTTTTTTCAATTTTCAATTTCAATTTTTATTTTTTTCAATTTATTTATTTATTTAACATATTGTTGACATTACAAATTATAAGTTTAAGACGTTCACAACATGACATTTAGAACAAAGAAATATTATTAAAACAGTTTTATGTACCTACAGTATAAATGTGTAAATACAAAAAATATAAAGTATATAGGTACAAGGAAGTACACCGGATGAGTTAAGCAGACCCTATTTTAAGAATTTAAAAAACAACGTCCACCTAAATTCACCCTCACGTAAGTGGAATATATCAATATCCGAAGCGATTTCATTAAACATGGTTATTGCCCTCCCAATTGGCATTACTAATGGCAGGTTAGTTCTGCACCGTGGGAGAACAAACAACGGATGCCCTCGATTCCTAAGGTAATTATCAGAGACACACAAGCCAAGACCACCAAGAATGGCAGAGTTCACATTTACGCCGCGTATAAGTCTGAAAAAATATGTAGCTAAATAAAGATCCCTTCTAAATTTTAAGCTACAGTATGTAAGCATCCTTAAGAGAAAATCAGTCGGATAGAGCCACGGATAATATCCATACAGCCGAAAGTAAAGGAGTCTTAAAAATTTCTTTTGGACTCTCTCCACCATAAGGCCGTACTTCAACTGATGCGGGGCCCAAACGGCAGACCCACTCTCAAGTCTGCTTCTAACTAAGGAGTTATAGAGAATTTTTAGTACCGTAACACAGCCCGGGCCCCCAGGCTAGAGCCCTGTCAACCCTCCCCAGCCATGACCTACACCACTCCAGAATTCGGGTAGACACCGAGAATTTTTTGACAGTTCCATTAGGGATTGGGTTTCTAAAAAAACCTGACATTAGTGTTTCGAAATTTTTGTGTTAGAAATTGAAATCTAAGAAATTTTTCTAAAAAGGGTGCTGGAGAATTACAAATCTTTTTTTTGCCGTGTTTTTATTTGTCTAAGCCTAAAGGTATAGTTTATTGGCTTTCAATTTCAATGTTTAAAATCATTCTGATAATTTTCATGTTTGGGGGGTGCCAGGGCCCCTTGCCCCCCCCCTGGGTGCGCCACTGACGTCACGTGACTATAGATGTGACACTTACCATATTTCATGGATACAGTGAAGTCCTGAATAGGGTATGACTACTATTCTATAAAAAGGTCCCCACAATGTAACTATTGACGAATGATTCTGTAATTGTTTCAGTTTACTTCTCTATATGCCATACATGCCATACGAGTGATGAAGTAAACTTTATAAAACAGGGCTCGAAATAGACCGGAACGCACCGGAGCGCCGTTCCCGTTCGTGAAATTCTAAAAGATACCGTTCCGGCTCGTGGCTTTTTTGAAAATTGCGTTCCGTTTCATATTATTGAGATAATATTGCATGTAGGTATGTAGTTTTTAAAGTTGTAAGAACTGATTCGTGGGAAAAAATTCGCCTGCGGTGCTGACAAAATGTGTGTATTATTTATTCATGATTAGTCCTATAATATAATATAAGCTGTTCGGACTTCAGATGTGTTTACAAAAAGGGCTAAAGGGGCTACAGGTCCAGGACCTTAAATTAGTAGGTCTCCGGAACCTGAAAAGTAATTTCAAATTACAAAAGAACCTTGCAGCGAAGGAATACACGAATGTACGAGCTTCTAGAATTTTGAAGATAAGAGCCCACTTCTAAGAAAATTTACGAAAAATAAGTGATTTTGTAAAAATGAGTAGGTAACCATTTAAAAAAACTACATTTTAATGTTGTATTGGGGGGGGGGGGGTAATGTGTATTAGCGCAGAGCCCCTTCAAGTATAAATGAAACCCTGATTATTGGCATATCGCCCTTATGATATCCGAAAAATATTTAACATAATTTGATATTTTTGAATGATTATTCAGCGCTCCGGTTCGTAAGATTTTCTATTTCGAGCACTGTTATAAAAACAAAAAGACTGAATAAAAAAAATACCTTTCAACATTTTCACAGCCACATCTCTCTTCTGATCAGGAAGCCATCCTTTCCGTACGACACCAAAAGCTCCCTCACCCAAAACTTCGTACAAAATTAGTTTGTCTGGAATCACTTCAAAGCCATCGTCTTCTGGATTGATTGTGAAACTGGATCCATTGTCGGCTTCTTTCGGGGCCTTCTGTTCTAATTCCTAAAATGTTAACACAAAATTTGTGCCTACATATTATAAGTACAATGTAATTTCTCACAATAGTTTATTCTATAATCTATAACTTCTAAAATTCGTCAAAATTATACGCAAAAAATTAAAAACTTAATAATTTAAACCAGGGAACTCAGAAATAATGGGAACTGAAATACATAACGGGTAAGGCGAAGCGGTTACCTGCTAAAAACTGCTCTCGGTTTATGCATTTACGCTCATTTAATGTTGGTGTATTACAAACACTATTGCACGTGCATAATGGGTGCTTCATTTTCGTAGGACACTCACACATTCTAAACCCTGCATCAAGATGCGGCGTATTGAATATAGACTGTCGGTATTCTATTTATTATCTGTTCTGTGATTTAAACCATGGCAGAGACCGATAAATTGAAAACATTGAAAAAAATGCCTATATCCATGTAAAATTTTATTTTACGTACTTATATTTATTGTAATTAAAAGTTTATTATAGGCAAAAATATTGTCTACCACAAATAATGAATCATGCAGAGCAGGGTTTTTACTTAGTAGAAGATCTTTAAATGTGTTTCAGTTAAAAACCTCTCCAAATTGTCGCGGAACACCTATTCAGGTTCTATGGAACACTGGTGTTCCGCGGAACATAGTTTGGGGAACCCTGAATTGTAGAGTAGCCGTTTTATAACTTTGCATTTTTTTGCATTCTTTACTACACTTATATGCTTCTTTGCCTGATTACCTCACATAACATTAGATCAAATGATATTCACGTGTATTAATATGTGTAGTAATAAGAAAATAAATAGTAAATATATGTAAAAAATATATTTTTAGAATATATTACATAATTTTCACTCTAGATGCAAAGTTGTGAAGCGGCAACTCTACGTCATAGATATCGGGTTTTGGAAATATTGTAAAAACTATTAACATGAATAGCAGCTAACCTCAAAATAGCGACATCTTCTTTTGTAGAGTTTGAGTTTCTTGTGACGATGAAAGATGAAGGCGGCCGTGGCGATGATGATGACCAGCGATATGATGGGCGCCAGTACTGCCCACAGAAGAGTGCCAGTAATATGCGCACCTTCACCATAGACAGAATCAATTACTTTATTTTAATTATTATGACCGAGGAGCTGGGTAAGGGAGAGGCGTAAATGCTAATTATGTAATAGTTTTGAGTAAAAGTGCCTAAACATATTTTTCTTCACTGTGTCAAGCAACAATAATCTCACACGAGTCTTCTTACATCTACCAACTATCTAAGCATTTTAATTACTTATCATTAGGCTTAGGATTTTTAAGTGCTAAAAAATGAATAATGGGTAACTAAAATATGTAGATATAATTGGAAAATATATTGTTAAAATTTCATAATTACGTACTACAAAACAATAAAAGGTGTTAAAAATTTAAGTAAGTAATACAATATATTAAAAGAATACTTCAAATTTTCGAAAATGAATCTTTAACGATTGGATCTTAGAAATTTTTTATACATGGAAAAACTTGTTATTATTGCGTATGTAGGTAAATCAATGACTTTGTAGATGATTCTAACATTTCAATTGTGTTTACTAGCGTTATTGTGTTAATTAATTTTGTGTTTATGTGAAAATATGTGCTTAAACCTAAAATATGTAAAAATATGTAATTATCCAAAAATATTTAAAAATAGGTGCTAACAAATAAAGCTTAAATGTTTCAAAATTGTCTGAAACAGATAGATATTTTTGATATTTTGTTGTGGGGACACTCAAAAAAGATATTTAAATAACCTAAGAATCCCAAGCCTACTTATCATATTGCATCGATTTAAGTTTGGAGGGGCCCTGGGCTTTGATAGATATTGAGCCCCCCAGAAAAAAATGTTATTAACAGCATTTTACGAAATGTCTTCTAATTTTTTTGTTATAACTTGATAGGTACCCCTATTGAACGTCTTTCAACTACAACATGGTCTGGCTCAGTGTTATACATAGGGCTCAAAATGGACCGGAGCGACGTTCTGGTTCATAAAATCCCCAAAATTATTGCTTCGTCTCGTGGAAATATTAATTTGACCGTCTGAGCCAGATGTGCCATATAATAAAAAATCTGACACTTATTTTTATGAAATATGTACATATTATACAGTTAGATAACAATGTTGATATTTTCGTAAAATTATCGATCGCTCCGGTTCGTAAAAATCTCCATTTCGAGCGCTGGTTCCACAACCTTTTCGGTATCGTGGACCCCTTACAGAGTGTATGAAGTTTCGCAGAACCATGATAAAAATATGTTTATAAACCACTCTTTTCAAAATTTAACCCTTTACTTACCTAAAATAAAAAGATGTTAACATATGATATATTATAAAATAAAAAACACTTAAAATTTATTAATGTATAAGAAAGGAATGTAAATTATTCGCATATGATTCTCCAAAAAGCTCAGAGCACAGCACACATCCACCATACAAGGCTTATTTAAACTTTCTACAATTTATTGTAAAGACATTCTTCGCTATAATGTATCGCTACCAAAAATGATGATTTCATAATAATTGAGGAATTCGATTCATGTGGACTTTTGTACGTTTGATGTTGTTAACTTTCAAATTAATCTATAGGTTTGTTTCGGTTGGGTGCTTTGATTCCAAGTGACGAATTAATTTTGTAGGCTTTAATGAATCATTCGCCACAACTTCACCACAAATTACACATTGGGGTAGTTACCTACCTATTTGAATTTCATCGATTGTAACACAAGAAAACCCGTATTGAATACAGTTTGACACATTTCTAATTATCGTATTCTTATTGGCAACTCTTTTTAATACACGGCTTGATTTTTCAATTGTTTGACAATCTTCATATTTGAGCTCTCTGGGGTAGAATTGGGATTCTTAAAAGACGAAATGAAATCAAAAATTACTGCTTTCTGTTTACTCATTGTTTTTTTTGTATAGATACTTATAAAAAAATATTTTTTAAAACAGCTAGAAAATATTATAAAATTTCTGACGCACACAGAACATACCGAATTTCCAAATTAAAATCAAAAACTCAATCTTTTTGAAGGAGTTGACAACCGAAAATCACTGTAAATATTAAAAACCTAAATTCATTAAAGATACATTTTTAACTCGAATAATTTATAACTTACCACCACTATATTATATTATGCAATGTGCAATTAAAAATATTTTAATGGAAAATTATATCATCAAACAATAATAAACTAATGACCTTACAAAATCTCGTGATATGATAGGTAAAAAAATGTTTAGCTCCGATAATAAACCGTTTGCCGCAAAATGTACGCGCATATCGGCAATATTTTTTCTTTAGTTTTAAGTAGTTAAATAAAAAAATCAGTGTTACAGACTACCTGTTGCACACGCATACTGGGTAACAGAACAACACGCTTTTTGAAAACGTTTCTTTTCTTCCCAGAAATACATACATTGATTTCAATGGAAAACATCCGTTCTTTGAAAAACAGGAGTCAGCCTTCGTAATCATGAATCAGGCGATATTGTAAGAATTCCATGTACAATAAAAAAAAATATTGATTCAATTTGCAACCAATTTCTTTGTATATGTATGATTTAATCCGACCATGTTCGATCTTGATAGGATCATATGGGCCTCCACAGAGTAGAGGTTTGTATTAAAAGATTTTGTTTTTTACGAGAAATGGATGTCAGCCACTTGCTCAACCTATTAGGTCCATACCCTGACAGACACAAATTGAAAAACAATATAGTGTACTTGCCAGACCCAGGATTTGAATCGGGGACCCACAGCGTTATAGTCCAACGCATAAGCCGAGCGGCCACCGTGGGTGTTGTATATATTATTTATTTTAATCATTTTTTATACATTTGTATAATTTAACTAGGCGACTCGCGGAACCCCTAAGGCAGCGATGGCAAATACGTGACACGCATGCTCAACTTGGCACGCTAAAAGTTTTCGACGGCACGTCAAAAAACGAATTCATTTTTTTTTAAATATTCAAAACGTTTATAGCAGGAAAATATAACATCAAAGCGAAATCATGTTGATGTATAATTATGTACTGAAATTATTGATTTGCTATCTAATCCTATTTGGACTGAAAAATTTGTAAACATGTGAAAATGTATTGAAGAATTGGAATGTCATTGGCTTTCTCAAATTGATGAATTTGAATGCCGAATTGAAAACATTATATTATAAACATGGAAAAGCATGCCCGATACTTTTATATATGTTAAAAAACTAGCAATCTCGTAGTTAGACCATTTCTTCTTCCACGTAGGTATTTATGTGAAAGTATTTTTTTCTATATCGAATCATGTACATTCGAAGGAAGATTCAGCAGCATGTATTAATTTGCAATCAACGACATATCAGCCTGATATAAAAAGCGAATAACATGAAACAAAAAACCTCAAATAAAAATTTGTGTGTTATTAAATGTTTTTTTAATTCCTTATTTTCTTTCATTTTATGTGTATCATTTTTCATATATTCAATAAACAATATAATTACCAATGTACTTACCTAATTGTTTTTTTTTATATTAAAAAATATGATTTAGATTATAATATCATGTGTAGGTACACCTAAAAAGGAATGGCAAGCGCCACGAATTAAAAAAAATCGGCTTATTTTGGCACGTCGATCAAATCCTTTTTGCCATCCCTGCCCTAGGGCCTATCTAGGCAATATACCATCGGCTGCGGAACACGGATGCGTGGAAAATGGATGATTTTGGGTGTCAACCCCTAAACGCTATACTTAGTTGATTCTGATATGCAAATTTGTGAATAGTAAACATATTGTATTCCGGTGGCATATTCTTTTAAAATTGATTTCAATAATTTTATATTTTATTGACAGTGTAGGTGAATACTGTTGTCGAGCTTTTGGACTCCGTAGAAATCCGTTCGTGCGGAGCAGCTGCATCGCTTGTCACAAGGTCTCTTCATAAATGTTTTCAAATTCCATTTTTCGGACTGTCAACTTGGGAAACATCAGCTAGGTACATAAATAGTCCCTATAGGTCTATCGTAATTCCACTCCGGCATCAATTTTATTCTAACTATCACCGGAGGTAGCGGATCGTTTAGTGCTACATACATTATTATTTTGACCGAATGGGTTAAAAACCAATCCTGATAAAAGTCTGGCAAAATACCTCCGTAGTCGAAGTCCATTATGCTCTATTTTGGAACAGAATAATTGGTAATTTTCGATATACATAATACATAAGATAACAATTAGGTATATTATAAATAGGTTGTACCTACCCGAAATGGGGGGTTTCACCTCACGATATATGTACATTGGAATACTTAAGCCGGCCATAGACCCTGCGCACACCGACACCTTATAAACTGAACGAATGTCGGCATTTTCAATTTTAATTGTATTTTGACTCTGGAAGGAAATATAATATAATGATTTATGTAAAGATTTCATGTGATTACAAGATTATTATTTGATAAAAAGTAGTGTTACTACTACCTCTTTCAGGTACCAATTCTTGAAGAAGGTGGGATGAAAGACATTAGAAGAACTTGGTGTATTATGTATACAGGCGGACCTCGACTTACGAACGTTCGACTTTCGCACAATTCGCTATTTCGCACATTTCAAAAAAATCGTTTTTTTAAAACGTCGCGTTGGCCGTGGGGTTAAGATATCCCCTTCTCGCTCGCTCACAAGCAAGTGCATTTCTTGCGTCACTTGCATCCTGCTCGCACTCGTCACTTTGCTTGTGAGCTAGCTAGGATAGGTTTTGTCTTGCGCAGGAGCGCGTGCGGGCGTGTTATGTTGTGCGTTTTGCTAATTTTATTCATTTGAAATATTTCACCCTAAAGATTTATAAACAAGAGTGAGAAACAGAAAAACTGCAGTGTTGATACGAACAATGAGAAATCAAGGACTTATAAACTTCACACGACGTTCTGATTGCGGTGAATCTTTTTCTTCAATCGGACGTTCGTATGATACAGGTTTACTACGATATGTTCAATTTTGAAAAATAAAAATAAAATTAAGGAATACGTTCAAAATTGGGGAAATATATCTTTAAAGGTTGTTTCCAAAAGACACGGCATAGTTATGGATGAAATGGAAAAATATTTGTCATCATGGATCGACGACCAACATCAAAGAGATGTCCCTCTAAATATTTCAATTATTCAAGCGAAGGCTCTTAGTTTGCACAAAGATTGGAAGGCTAGATTAAAAGAAGATTCTAACACGATTTTTCAAGTAAGTAACGATTGGTTTATATTAAATTCACTGGAGAATCGGCTGATTTTCGCGGAGAATTTATTTCCTCATTATCCAAAATTATTGAAGATGGAGAATATTCTTCTAGTCAAATATTTAATGTATATGACACAGGTTTATTTTGGAAAAAATGCCTAGTCGTACATTCTTATCTAAGGAAGAATCAGTTGCCCCTTGGCATAAACCTTCTAAAAACCGATTGACATTGCTTCTTGGTGGAAACTTGGCTGGTGATTTAAAATTGATGCCAATGTTAATTTATCAACCAGAAAATCCCAGGGCATTGAAAGGGAAGGATAAAGAATTGCTTCCAGTAATCAAATAAAGATAAAAAAAAACTGGGTTTACTGCGTTAATATTAAAAGATTGGCTCACTTTACATTTCGTGCCAGCAGTTAAGCAATATTGTAAAGTTAATAATTTACCATTTAAAATAAGAAAAAGATGAGTGGAAAACAGTTAACTCTTGTTAACTTTTTAAGGGAAACATCCGCAAACCCCACTTAAACATGTCTCTTAAACATCTTATATTTACTTGATAAATACATATTTCAAAATACACACAATTTAATTTTTTTTTACTTCCCTCTATTTTCGAACATTCAACATTCGCACACCTTTTCAGGAACCAATTATGTGCGAAAGTCGAGGTCCTCCTGTATTTACAATAATAATATTTAAAGAAAAACGTTATATTATATTTTTTTATTAGTTATTTTAAACTGTCAAATGCACAAAAAAACAATTTTATAATTCTGACATACTTACTTACACTACTCTACTGCAATTGTTTTTATAATGAATCTTATTAAATTCTCGTTGGTAGATATAACTAAAAAATAAATCAGAAGGCATACCCCGCTTATGTTTCTAACTTCGAGGAAATCTCCGCTCTCTGGATTGGTTAGATTGATTATGTAGAAATCCGGCATCAGGTCTGATTTCTTCCATGAGACACTCACGTCATAATATCTGCTACTGTCTTCGGAAAAGTCTTCGGTCGCAGTGAGTCCGGTCGGTGATTGTGGTACTGAAATAATTAATCATTAGAATCAATGACTGTTGCCATAGGCAGTGGCGAGGAGTGTCTGTTAGACTATATATATTTTTTCAGAAGTGTTTTCAAAATTATGTATATTTATCTGATATTTTAGCACTACAATTTGCAATGCCTACCCCATCCATATATTCGAAATGTGCATTTAACGAGGGCGGTCAAAAATTGAATATTAAAATG
This sequence comes from Rhyacophila brunnea, assembly GCF_057557595.1. Lineage (NCBI taxonomy): Eukaryota > Metazoa > Arthropoda > Insecta > Trichoptera > Rhyacophilidae > Rhyacophila > Rhyacophila brunnea. Next base: position 5,339,696 of record NW_028232816.1, on the reverse strand, counting down.
TTCAACGTTTAGTGGCGTTAGACTTCATTATATATATTCTCATAGTCCAGTGTTTCCCAAAGTATGGTACGCGTATCCCCTGGGGTACGAGAAGAGTTTGGTAGGGGTACGCGCTGCACCGGGCTTTGGCTGCACCTGGTGCAACAAGCATTAATACGACATCAATACAACATCCATGCTAGAAGGTTTATCGCATGCGGAAGAAGAGAAATTGTTGGAATTAGCTTCAGACATATTCTTGAAAAATAAATGTAAGGGGTGTACTTTAACATCATTCTGGTTGCAAATGCAACATGTGTATCCAGTTTTAACAGAGAAAGTCCTGAATTACATCTTGCCTTTTCCAACTCCATATCTATGTGAAGTTGCTTTTTCAGCAGGCTTTTGCATGTAGAACCGCAACTCAGATTACAATAATTAACAACCAGAGAACCAAATTATGATGATCTGATCATTGATTATAATGAATGTTATTTATAATATAACTTTTATTTATTTTATTCATAATTTATTATAAACGAATTTTATTTTTCGTTTACCATTATTTTGTTAATGTTAAAAAAGGAAAAAATAAATATATTTTGATTGTTATTAAAGTATATGCCATTTTTTGACGAGGGGTTCTCAGTGTTACGAAAATTATAGAAGGGGTATACAGATCTCGAAAGTTTGGGAAACACTGTGACGTAGTCTATCAAAAACTATCATGAATTTTTTTTAGCCCAATAGTTTAGAAGTAAATATTGCATTTTTTATACAAAACTAATTTGCACCCCACACCAACCGATGTACCTACTTACTTTAATTTGCAACTACACTTGCGCAGCATCAATTTTCCAGGAAAGCAAATTTAATTATTCGAATTTGATTTATGGTGGAGTATCTTAGATTTCCACGAGGGCAGCCGAGTCCCTCGGAGCGGACCTTGTACCGGCCTCTTTCAAAAATTTAAAATTTCAAAACGACAAATTTATTCAATGGAATCGAATAAAGAAATTTTGAAAACTAACCACAGATTCTAGAGTCGTTATGAGCTTCCATGCAGGACATTGTCGTAAATGAATACCACGCCTTGTCGGACTCTCTCTTCCTTTCGGCTGTGGTCGCAGTGGTAGACACTCTATACTGTTTGTCATACTTCATGTCAAACAAAACTGCTGTGAAAGTGTCATTTGGCTGGAAAGATAACAAATATCCATTATTCATTTAGGATTCAATGTTACATATAAATAGTGGCGGATTTAGGAGTATGGCCCCCACAAGGGGGGCTGACAGGGCTGTAGCCTAGGGGCCCGGGTTCAGGGGGGTCCGGCGTGGCTTGAGATAAACACACATCTTGCGTGGTCGCAGCCATGACCTATTTTGGGTGAAAGCTGTTTCCTCATGTCAGGCTCACCAGGCACCAATAGCGAGGGCTGTGCGGCTGGTCGCACTGGGTCGCTGGATGCACTCCCTAGAGATGTAGACATTTTTAGCGATGCATTATGCATTTTTTTTTAAATTTTATTTTTTAATTTGAATTTTTTTTAATTATTGTTTTTATTATTTTTTTTATTTCTTTTCTGCAAAACTATTTTTTTTGCTTTGTTTTTTATCTCTAGAGTCTGTATTCTATAAATTGGCGTCCATGTTACACGGAAAGCATTGTGCCATCCCGTTCAACTGTTGCAAGTTTTCAATGGGAGGGAACGAGATGGATGCTGAAGCGGGGGGGGGGGGGCACCGGCACGTCAGCTTATAGAAAACAGACTCCACCTTGTTTTTTCTTTAGCTGATTTACTTGGACTTTTTAATCTAAATGTCATGTTGTGAACGTTTTGAATTAATAATTTCTTATGTGCTCAACGTGTCTTTTTTTAAAAAATAAATCTTAAATATGCTCTAGTAATAAAAAATGTCGCCTTCGGCGCTATTTTACTTCGAAGTTATTACCATTTTAAAATATATAATGGTTGTGCAATTACATAATAACATAATTCAATGTGTTAAAAATCGCTAACAATACACTGAATTTTTATTGACCTCTAACACCATTTAGAAAACGCCACTGTAGAGCGTCAGACTGCCTTTAACCTTCGTGATAGGTTGGGAGGCCCTTCAAAGATCCTGGCCCGCGGGCCCGCTTCAGGATGTGGGGCCATGTTCAGGAGACCCGAAACTTTGATATTATGTTTGAAGACTGGCCTTAGATTTTTCGCTAGTGCGATTAATCATAATATTATAGCAACATGTTGTTTTGCTACGATTGATTTTTAACACTTAGATTACACGAATCTTTATAAGTTTTGGTATCTGCTTTCACATTTTCTCTCACCTGCTTCAGGAGCAAGTTTATTATTCATATTTATCGATATAGGTACGATATAAAGATACGACGAAAATAATATTATATAATAAAATCGTTTTAAACAATACAAAACTTCCGCTCTATGCAAATAAATGTCTCCACCAAATGATTTAGGATTCAACGCAAATATAGCATGTATCTGAACTGAATCCGATCGGGCATTCCAGTAGGGCTATTCTTAATAGTTAACACGGTAACACGTTTTCGTTATCTGTATTGCTCCAAAATAACATGGATACCACTGGAAGAAAGTCCATAAATAAGGCGGTTATCTATAATAATTATTAACACACCGCACTTCGTCTTATTTGATTCCAAATGCATCCGATTAGAATCAAGTAAGACGTATTAACTACGACTTTTGACAGCTCGCGGTCAAAGTTTAGTGTGTACTATTTATGGCGGATCTTAACAGCATACCTCTACCCTTCTCCACAGCGATATACCCATTACAAAACTTATTATTGCTGTAGACATATTATAAACAAGACTTCTGTGAACATAAAGCAATTAAACACCATAGTCTCAGTAGGTACAACGCATACGTGAAAATTATATATCATACTAAAATCTTATTACTCTAAAAAATTAATTAATACTCACAATTTGTATCTCAAATTGCATGAACATTCCGATGTCGTCAAATACAACAATGTCGTAAAGACAAGAACGATCTGTAAAAAAGAATAAATGGAAAAAAATGTGTTATGCTGCTATAACAGAGTTTAAAAATAATAGGTATGTATCTAATTATATACATTTTATAGAACAAATACTTAAGTAATTAATGATAAGTACCTAGTTAATCAATTCGTAGGTATCTAAAAACAACGAGAAGTATTTTTAAAATCAAAGACAAATTTACTTTTATTCGATATTTTTATACATACTTACCTACTTAAATTTTAAAATTTAAATAAAATAAAATTATGTATGTATTTCTTTAATGGTTGAAAACAGTGTTTCACAAATTTAATGGTGTTATGCGTACATATGTGAAAGATTTTAAAGGATACGCAGTTGCATCTTTTTGTCGCAAAAATAATATAAATTATGGTATTTGCACTGCAGTTTGTCTTGCGTACTTATGACTATATAATACACGATGGTAAGTAATATTTACACAATATAGTACACCAAAAATACAATACTTTAAAGAAGCTATATGATAAAAATGATAATATAGATAATATATACATACTTACTGCGCATAGATGTTATGATTAACATGGCAAGAAAACTTGTTATCTGAATGTGAAGGATTTTCTTTCGATTGGCAAGTAACAAAAGATAAAATCTATATCGCTAATGAGGTGCCCGCTTGCTATACGTTTGTGAAACACTGCTTTAGAGTATATATTGTAAGCATAAATTTCAATCATACATTCTGTAATTGCGATCATATATTTTTGAACATAAATATATACACGGCTACATTATTGGTAAAAATTCTGTGATATATGATTTAAATGTTTAACCTATATCTAACTACTGTGTCCTGATTCCCTTCTGTCCTGTCAAATTATGTCACCGTACTGATTCACGGCGGTGAAATATTTTAAAAAGGAATGGCTGGTTTTAGCAACATATTATAATATAGGCGACTCTCGTAGGCCAATGTATGAGCATAAGGCATTGGCATTATTCTCATAAGAGCGGTTTCGATTTCGATTCCTCGCGAGGTTACAATACTTTGATCCAGATGACAACTGGGTGTTTCTGTAATTATTTTACTACTATAATAATACTATTGCAATTGGGTTTCGTGGCTTGTAATAATGTAAAAAGGGTAAAAATAATCGTTATTGATTAAATGTTTGTCGATGACTCTATGTCGACGAATTGCTAAATTTCACTATATATTGAAATATAAAAAATAAGACACTATAACGCGATTTCAGGGCTCGAAATGGACCGGAGCACACCGGAGCGCCGTTCTGGTTCGTGGAATTGGTAAAGTTATCGTTCAGTCTTGTGGAAAAAATAATGTAACCTTCTGAGCTAGATATGCCATATTATAACAAAAAATCTAGCACACTTCTCTTTATAAAATACACATCAAATTTGATAACTATGTTAATATATTCAGAAAATTGTCTAACGGTAACGGAAGTCTAGTCGGAACGGTAAAAGTTAAAAATCAATTTCCTGTACCATCAGCCGGTTTCCAGTTGACAACTGTCGTAAGATTGTTGTAATTGTCAACGGTGATATTATCTTGCCAAATGGATGGCACTGGAGCAGGAGTGTAGTTGGACGACAGAGTCCACATTTCTTCGCTGACGAGTGGTTCTGTACGCTGTCCAGCCATGTTGAAGGATGTAACTTTCACATAGTATTTGGTCAATTCGGATAAATTGAAGAATGTCGAAAAATGACGATCTGTCTGCAAATAAAGATATACGGTGAAAACTTGAGACGATTGATTCTATCGTTTGAGTTTATTTGCTGGAATTTAATTAAAAATCAATGAACTGAACACTTGATACTTTTCAATGCTCAGCAATCCTCTTTTTAAATCCATTAGAATTTAAATTCAAATTCCATCAAGTATCTTCGGTCGATAGTATTAATATTATAAATAGTAGATTAATTGAGTGACTGAGGATTAAAGAGGTACAAATGACATGTTTAAGGACCGGTTTTTTCAGTATTAATTTAACCATTTATGCATCAAAAAATCAAATATGCAAGTTTAGGGTTTTATTTGACAAAATATTAGCATATTATTCCTTACATTTTAAACAGAATTATTCTTTCTACGTATAATATAAAATATTTAATCTTACCACGATATAAGCTACGAAAGTGATCTGATCAATGTCCTCAGCGGTTGCCTCGCGATTATCAAACTTTTGAAATAGTTCCACCAGATAAATGGAGTTATTTGTGAGGGACGAGTAATCACATGTCCAATTTACAGTCAGTCTGGTGTCGGAGCGACACAGGAGGGCTGGCGATTCGACGAAGTTCTCATATTCTATTGACGCGATTCCTGAAATATAATAGAAAAATGTATATAAAATATTAATGCAGCTGGGTAATTAGTTGTCTTCTCATTATGATGATCTGCCAGACTTTTTTACCTGACAGCACATTGGAGAAGCAGAATTTATACAAATAGTAATGTTTTAAACACATTCGTTCTATAATTTGAGAATAAACCCGTGTTTTGTTTCATCAGATGTTCGACATTATAGCACTTTTTCAAATTAATCTCAATTAACTATTTCTTTTATTCAATGGGTAATTCACAAGATTTAAAAATGCACCATTCTAATTATTGAACATACATAATTGTGAAAAGACTCATGAGAAAATATGCCCAATAGAAAAAATCTTTTTGAAAAAAGTAAGACACCCGGCAGAAATCGAACTTGTGACTCTTGGATATCGCGTCCTGTGCATTACCACTATGCTACGACTGCAATGCTTAATTGCGACACATTTTAACTATTGGCCTTTTTAATACCTGCTCATAAGCGCTCTCCGAATTGAGTTATGGTAGGCGATCGATTTTTGTACATTCTATGTAGTTAATTAAAATTATTAGCAGGTTCAAGTAAGTTACAACATAAAATATTGGAGTGATCCGTGACGTCAGTTAGTAATTATTAAGGTAATAAATACTTTAATTTAGAATACAAAAACCGATCGCCTACCGTAACTCAATTCGGATAGCCCTTATGAGCATGTATTAAAAAGGCTAACACCTAGTTAAAATTTGTTGCAATTAGGCATGGCAGTCGTAACATAGTGGTAATGCAAAGGGCGCGATACACAATAGACGCAGGTTCGATTCTTGCCAGGTGTCTTACTTTTTTACAAAAAGATTTTTTCTCATGAGTGTTTTCAGAATTATGTACTTCTGTTAAATTTATCTCATTATGGTAATATAATATTTTGTACCTAAACTTTCTATCAGAGTTTATAATGTTCAATTTTAGGTGACGGTCATTTTTCTTGGATTCTGTGTGCTCTTGTTCCCACTATGCTCTTACGTACACGTTATGTTATAGCTTATCTGGAGGGGGAATATGGGGTTGGAGGATTGAGCACATCAAACTCCTAGCCCCCCTGTAAATAACAATGTATCGGTTGGACGGATACCATAATATATTCATATAACTCCAATTGTTTCGTATATTTTGCACAGATGGAACGGTTTAATAATAAATTTAATATCTTGTTGAATAAAAATATTTTAGTAAATCTTTCCTTTGTTGGAAATGATTTCGCCTCACTTGTCATTTACTGAGTCGTTGGGTGAAACGATTTCGGATCAGTAGATAAAATATACATAAGCGGCTACCTAGCCTACAAACATATTTTAATAATATAAGGAGTTTGTACAATAATTTGACATGTTAGGTATGTCACGTTTTGTGGTATTTTTCTAATATGTTTAATTTACGATTTAAAACTAGGGATGAGGAATTACCACACTGTAAAATGAGACGTAGTTCATCTTATCATCGCACAGTAGGCTATATGAGTGTTAAAAAGGCCAAAACATATAATTTTCATGACAAATGGAATATTGAGCATATACATATCTGTTTTATTGAAAGACAAGTGGTATTTAATTTATAAAACCTCGATGTCCTTAGCTAAATCTAATACCTACTTATGTTCAAGTTGTAAAATGATGATGGTAGAGTGTGGGTATAGGATCACTGATAGTTTTAATATTGGACAGTAGATCACAGCCTATTTCAATTTAGGCATGTCTGGAATAGAATATTCATTTGACGTTTTTGGCAACATTTACCATACCCTCCCAAATTCTTTAATTTAATTAGTACACAATGCATTATGAATTGCATCTAATTGATGTTTCTTACACGCGTCCTTATTAGGTTATAATGCGGCCTTATGACAGATTTAAAAGGTTTCCCTGATTTAAACCAAGATGAGAGAACTCAAGCCGTATACCTATACCCCATACCTCACCAGTAGAAGCGATACTCGCTAAAGAAGAAATAGAGGCTGGATAAACTAAAAGACCGAATACATTTGTTGGGGTAGGTTTAATTCATATTTTTCTTAGGTACTATTTATTATATTTGAATAATATATCTATTTTGTGTTTTAAATGTTTTATTTTACCAAAGTGTTTATATACAATACAATAATTGTATTCTTGTTTTTGTATAGGAACAATATCTACAGTTAACTAAAGACGGAAAATAGTAAGTATTGATGTTAATTTCGAAAAGATTTGTTGAAAAAAATTGACTCTTTCTTGTCAATTAAAAAAATATTGCCCAGCTAAAATAGTACATAATTATTATTTTATCACCAAATTAATCACTTGGCACAATACATATGTACGCATATTATATATATACTAGAGACTTTACGATGTCAGCAAAATAATACCAATAAAATAATTGCAAATCGCTTTGTTCGTACCCTATTGCGCCACTGTAGAATGATTTACCTATATAATATATATGTACTTACTTATGTAATGGACAGGGGCTACTAGAGAAAATTCAATGCCAGGGACAACCGGTATATTCAAACCCTCCTCTCAAGTTTAAAATTACGAGGAATAAAAATACCTATATAAAATGCCAGTTTTTGTTCAAGGTAGGTACCTAATTAATATTTATTTATATAGGTATGTACAAAAACACAAGCTTTTCACGATTTCGCACCAGAGAATTGGATAATTATTTCGGGATAATCGAAAGTATGCGCAATCTTGCCAGTTTATAGTCACTCAAGGCTATTCTAACTGGGTAATACGGTAACATGTTTCCTTTATTTTTCTTAATCCAAAATAACACGGATATCACTCGGGGCAATTCCGGATCCAAGGCGATTATCTACAATAATTGATAACACACAGCACTGCTAGAATCTCCAATTGGACTTTTTTTTTATCCAATTAGAGATTCCAGTCGAATGCATTTGGAATTAAGTATGACGTGTTGAAACATATGTTGTAGTAGGTACCTACTACTCGGTCACAAGCGACCGTGTAGTAGTTATGTAGTTTCCCAATTATTTCTTTTTTAATACATAATAAAGAATAGTGAATAAAATGGCAATATCGTCTTGAATACATCGACATTCTTGGAAGTGAGCTGATATTGTTATTGAAGATTTCTACGAATGTGTTTAATATAATAAGATTAATATATTTTTGATTTATTTACCTGTTGCATTATTCTCACAGTCGTTCAAGCATGCCGTTGATATCTGAAAACAAATAAAACATAATAAAAGTTAATATTAATTCACAGTTTAACAGATTTCAATAATTATTGAGGCGTCCAGTTCCGAAATTCATCATTGCTCTTTTTGAAAAAATCACGAAAAACGACTATGACTACATTTTCGTTAATTTCTTTTATTGTGTTAACTGTCAATGCATCGTGGAAATGCATTGTATTATTAATTTAATTTAATAAAACGCAAAATTTTATAGTAGATAATGGTAATAATGTATTTTTACAACGTTTTTATTAGCTCGAATTCTTGTTTGTCCGGTGGTTGTTTGTCCAGTACAAATCTTGCTATTGATTTTTAACTAACTTCCCGACTAGCTAGACATTTGAAACTTTTATATCAGAACACGATGCCAATGCATTATTTTAAAACTTTTAGCCATCTTTAAGCAGAATTGAATTCATTTTCAGTTAATTGTGTTATTTATGGAAAAATTAAAAGACTATTATTGGTTGCTAAGGGGGTGGTCCTAGCAACTAAACTATTAATATATATGTGCGTAACTATGGAAAACAAAATGAAATGTCAAAATGACTTTTCAGTATTCTATATTTGTTTGTTCGTTTTTTATTTACTTCGTACAAGTACTTAGTAGAAGTTTAAGCATATTGAGCATAATAATTCAACAGAAAAATTAAAAACATTATATATAAAAATTTATTTTTATCTTGTAATTATTTATTGCATTTAGTTAAAATGTCCCTTTGAGGCGGACGAAGCCGGTCCGGATTAAAAAATAAATGTGGGAAAATTACTGATAAAAAATTGCGTTTTATTAAATAAATTTAATACTTAATACATTTTCGTTATAAATAAAGACTTCATCATATACAACAATAATATATAACCTATTAAACTAAAAAGAAAATCCCCTCAAACTCCAATAACTTTGGGGAGTAACGAACTTTCACAAAAAGCAAAAGATTACTTTTGGAAGTGCATCTGGTTATATAATTAACGTTTTTTTTGTACGAATGTACGAAGTGTGTAAAAAAATAAAATGATTTAAAAACCAAATCATGTTCTGCCTAAAATTTAGTCTGCCAGAATCTAATTTATTACATTTTTATTATTATTTTGTAATAAACAGATAAAAAAAGATGAAAGAAACGAAAAAATTAACTTTACCTGCCATCGTAATGAAGGCAAATTTACAAACTCCTTTAATTTGAATCCACGAACATTTTATTGTTATTTAACTAAATTAAAAAAGGGATATTTTAAAGAGTGTTATATAATATGTAATTAAAACTAAATTCTATAGTCTATTTACATTTTAATAATGGTGATTCTTATAAATTTTTGTCCGATGTTAATAAAATATATTTTTTTCTGGAAAAGGTACCCATTTCCTATTAGATATTCTATGTAATGATGTATCCTGAAAATATATAAAGGACTATAAAGACTTTTGGAACTGTGACGTAACCGATACTACTTATTATAATGTAGGATGCGAAGTGTAATATGTAGTGAGAATTTGCCAGTAGGAAGATAATAGTATTTTTCTGTGATTACACACATTTAAAAGACACCGGAAGTTTTGTTTTATGAATGGTTACGTAATATGACGGATTTTGGAACTGCAATAACTTCTCACTTCATAACTTGATGGTTTTTGGAAATAACAATCAAAATAAACATCATGTATATAAGAAATTTAAGATTGGACACATATTTAAATACAACAAAGTAGTAATAAATATCGGTTTTAGACACGAAATAAATTGATCATACATTTTTTTGACTCGAGATAATAGATCTGGTTCATAACAAAAAACACGGTAATTAGCGGATTTTGGAACTGAGCACCCGGATTATTGTAAGTGGGCCAACTTCTTAGGATTTCTCTATATTATCTGAAGTAATTTTATTATAAAGTTATAAGCATATATCTACTTACATATATTATGTTGAATGCTCTCAATGATTCTCTGAAATTACTTAATTAACTTATTAAAAACTGGTCTAGCTGAGATAGCATGTCTCTATATTTAATTATTGTACTATACTTTTTTTTTGATACGACATAAGAGAGATGAATGGAAGTAGGGATATCCAGTGGCGGCTCAACGACTTTCTAGGTGGTGGGGTTTAGCCATCAATTATTAAATATACATTCCTACCTACTTTCTCATATTATACATTACGCACCGAGCTACTTATAATAATTTGATTTTATTCATGGGTAATGAGTAATTCGTTACTTAATTACATCTAAAAAGTGTGCTCAAAAATATTAAATAAATTAATAATAATTATTATTATAGATTTATCATTATCAGTTTTGAACAACGACATACAGCGAGCGTTTTTAATCACATAAGGGTCATTTGATTCGCTCCCCAGTGTGTGTATACTAACGCTAATGCATTCGCATCCTTTGTAGAACAAGATTTGTACCACGGCGACGGGATGGAACTGACTGATCCCGGTCAACGAAAAATAAACGCCATAGCTTTCTTAATTTGTACATAGCTGTCACCGTAAATTAGTGCGTATTTAATTTAATCAATTATTTTAATACGGTGTAATCACCATTATGTTATTACACAATTTACTGTTATTAAATAATAAATATCTCTTTTAAATTGTGACGGGTTTAGAAGGATAAAATAAATTAAATACTTCATTTAATCATGTAATTAAGTAGTACCTACGAGTATGTATATTATGACAATGATAAAAATATCGGACGTGTATTTTTGACATTATAACGTTATGGGGATGGTCCCTACGAACCCTTAAGGTGGAGCCGCCCCTGGGGATATCAATATTGGTATCCCAGTATTTTTCGATACCGAAATTCCGGTTTTAAAAATCAGACAATATCGATATATTCAGTGTTGTAAGTGTATAAAATTTAGGTATTAATAATTAATATAAAATGTCTAATGGAACTGTAGTTTTGTTGGGTTATGCGTGTCTGATTAATTTCCGTTGTCCTTTGACTTTGGTGACCAGTAATGACCCTTGCAGATTTGCGAAATACATTTACATTATAGGCACCTACTTCCCAAATTTTAAATTTATCCAAATATTTTCGCCAGTCGCCTGTGGGTCTCAGAAGTTGTCACGTCTATTTTTAGATGTATCTGAAATTGCGCTTAAATACCTACTGTTAGTTTGTATATACTCATTAGCAACCTCAGCCCCAGCGGCAAATATTTATATTACTTATAATAAAATATAAATAATAATTCTACTATAATGGACTTGCCTGTTTGATGGTTATCTACTCAATAGTAGCTTATAGAATAATATAGAAATATATATTTTTTAACAAAAAAAAATGGTTTTACTTCTTACAGGATAAAAGTAAAAAAGTTGTAAGTGTAAAAAGTGCAGTAAAACAATAGGTGGAGTTACCAGTGGGACACATCTATCCGAGAACACTTCAAAAAATAGATTTATTGAAAGATCATTCTAAAAAGAAAATGCAAAGAGTTCTACTAAGTACATCCTATATAGATATTTGTAAACATCATATAATATGTACTTACTTTGATATTTTTGCAACAAAATATTAATATTTTGAAGAGATTTTTATATCTATATTTATTGCTTTATGGTTTTTATATTTTTCACGAATGCCGGTATTCAATTAGAAATACGAAATATCGGTATTTTTATTCGGTATTGCAATCCCTAAGTGAACGTAAAAAGTTTCCACAGATAACATCTTTTAAAACTCTCAATAATTTCATAGAAAAACGGGGCTAAGGGTAACCGGTATTTTTCAGAGCTCCTTTCAAAATTCAAAAAAATGACGAAGAAAATATAATATACTTTATTCATTTATTTATCTTGATGCTAAAAACTTTTCACAATTTTGCACCAGCGCATCTATTCTATACACATGACTGTTTTCGGCCGCTACGGCAGCTAACTAGGGTAGGAAAGTATCGAAATATTAGCATTTATTGTAACAATTACAATCAGTTAGCCGTCGGAACTGTCAAAACTGTATATTTCTCTCTAAAATTTATCACAGCCAAAAGAGGTGCTGTTAAAATATAGCACTTATTTTAACAATTACAACTAACTTATTGTAATTATTAAAAAATAATTTAAAAAAAAATGATGTTGCAGATACCACTGACAGAACATAGCACACATATTATAGCTTTATCACTTTTTAAAAATACGCCATACATTTCGGTCCACCAATTTTGAAACTGTCTGCCAGAATTACTGCTACTAGCTTCACCAAGTTTTTGTTTCTTATTTGGTGCAGTCATTTTTGTCAGTGGATAGAAATAAAATTATTTGGTAACATATCAATTAATTTGGTTCTTTATAAACAAATTGACACCAGAACCGCTCCGATCAGATGAGGCGTTCTCTCTTTGCAGTGGTCTCAAGCATTGTAAATCGATCAAATGTAGAGGTTTGCGGCGCGGCATTCCCCGCTACCTGATGAGGTTAGTGCGATAATATTATATGGACCGACGTATGCAATTATATATTTACATTAAACGCACTGCTTATTTTTGAATAGTATTTTCCTGCTATTTTTATACAATGCGATCCGTCATTTATTATTATTATATGTATTTTTATCTCTTCAAAGCGTGCCATGCAAAAACGTCTCGGGTGCCACTGGTGGCACGCGTTCCATAGGTTCACCACCACTGCTATAATATGTATAGCGAACAAATTGTAAAATTGAGGCGAGGTGATGCTAGTACTGCAATATTTGTATTAATTTTCGAAATCGGTGCATATCAATATGAAATTGTCGTCTTCTGGTTTACTCTAACAAGCCAGCGTGGCTGTCTATGCCTGCTTTAAAAACCGTTTCGCCTGACAGTTCGAGATAATTAAGAGCATACTTCAGTGAAACGGCAAATAATATTCAACAATGGGTGGGACAAAATTTCGGACTCGTTGCTAATCGGAGAGCGATAGTCGAGCTGTAAGTGTGTAATTTGCTTTGTGATGGCGTCGTAGGAATATATTCTTAAATCGTGTAAAGATGACTAAAAAACGTTACGTATTAACTCGAAAAAGAAAACATACCAATGAATATATTATTATTACCTATTACTAATATAGCAATAAACATAACATTAAATGGACGCATGTTGAATTTTTGTGACAAATTATGTTTTGTTCTGCACGCGTCGTTTGCACAAACTGCGCGTCGCGTAGTCACGATCTTTTTAGACCATGCCTCAACTGAAGTATAGCCTTAACTCTTTGAATACTACATAGCATATTTATCATTTTTTTTAAATTTGATTTTAGAGTTAAGTGCGAAGTTGCAATAACCCTGCTGAGGTGTTTAATTTATATGCCCAATATCATGATTAAATTTGCGTAGGGTGACCGCATTGTCCTCAAAGTGTTGAGGTCGGGCGGACCGAATGAAATTTGCATTATTTTCTACGCTCCAATGTGCCACAAATAGAAAATATATTTGAATATCAAATTCCGGTTTCTCTACTTACTCAGAAAAGACAAAAAATAAATCGAAACAATTTTTTTACGGCTTCAGTAAAAATCTTTGCACTAGTATGGCTCCACATTTTGCAAAGTACCTACACGCCATCGTGTACGTGTCTTCTACTACTGAATAGAAATATTTTATAACAATTAAAATACTTATACGTTTTCATTCAAGAGTTTGGAAATTTACAACAATAATATTATGACTAGAAAGCTACAAAGAGACTGGTATACTTAAAAAAAAATTAAATACGAAAGCTACACATTAAATAGCTTTTTTAGAAAGACGTCGAAGAAATAGATGGAGTCTAAATAAATATAGTGACTACGGTGAATGATTAAATTATTTATCAATGCATCTGATTCATTTGTAACAAAATCCACTAAATATCTTTAATTAATTTTGTAAATAATATATTGTTGTATAGGTTTTTTCTTCTTAGATATAACTTACAAAAGGGTTAACTATCAAAACGAGCTGCGATACATTACCTACTCACTTTTTGATAGTTATGATCAGTATAGTTTGGAAAATCATCATGAATAAAGCAAATTATCCGTCGAACTGTGGATAGATTTCGTATTATGCATACTTTCTGAATGATGCAATAACACGAACACGTCAAAGGAATGTATCTTCATATTTATTTTTCATCTATATTATACTCTTTTCTGTCAAAATACATTTGAGTCCGTGACGACATCAGTCTTGGGAAAGTGTTCCTGAAAGACTATTCGCAGACATTAAAAAAAATAGTGATGCTTCACATCTAAACTTTCACGCTACGCTCGGTTGAGATTGGATGTGATGCACGGCGGATTGGTTACGAAGGGTCCATATTTGTAGTATATCAGTAATGTTCTACGGACTTGATTTTTAGGCATTGCCAGAGCTGAGTATTAGAGGCTTTTGAGATGTAGCTATATATCCATACGATGAGTTGATTGGGTTGATAAGATTTTAAGTTGAGCTGATTACCTACTCAAAATATTGTAGATTATAGCTACCATTAAGCTCATACTTTGGCCATATTTTTGTAATGAGAAGTATGATTTTCTCCAGCTCATACTCTGTGGCGGATCTAACCATAACACACGATAATATGAAAACCAGCTACCAACGTAGGTACCTGGTAAAATTATCAATGTAGCTACCTCTGTCTTAGAATCACATCCTGAAACTAAAAATAATAACCATTAAAGTTGACAGTGATAACACATAATAGTAAAATTAGTAGCTTATTTTTTTGTGTACAGATACGTATTTATTCGAGTGGTTATGTTATAGGCCCCTTTAAAGTTAGTTAGTTATTCGCCCACGGTGGCCGCGCGGTTTAAGCGTTGGACTATAACGCCGTGGGTCCCAGGTTTGAATCCTGGGTCTGGCAAGTACGCATATTGTTTTTCAATTTGTATTTGTGTCAGAGTATGGACCTAATAGGTTGAGCAAATGGCTGACATCCATTTCTCGTAAAAAACAAAAATTTGTTAATACAAACCTCTACTCTGTGGAGGCCCATATGATCCTATTAGGATCGGACATGGTCGATATATATATAATGTTAGTTGCAAATTTTGAATACTCTGGTATTAAATAATTGTATGGTTTTTAACTATTTCGAGATACTCTTGAAACCTTCCGACGAATCGATTGCCTCATCTGCGTCAAAGAACCCTGCCTGCCTGCAACGTGTCAAATGCGTCGATGTGACGTCATCGATATTCATAAAACACGCGTTGCCAACTTTAGCTCCGCAGATTGGTCGAATGTGACTGTTTAAACTGTTTGAAAAAACATCTGCTGTTGCAATCGATAAGTTGCACGCTTCTCGGGCTGAGAGTCGAAGACACCAGGACGCATATAAACACCTAAAAATTGGTAATTCCTATACCGGCACGCTGATCGCCGCATCCAATTATCTATACGTTTCGAAGGTTACGTGCGACTGTCGCTAGGTAGATCTGCGTGGTCTTCATATGCGACACCGGATCGACGTTCTTAGAAGGTTTGATTTATGGCTGTGGGGCAGACGAGGCGAGTTTAGATGTGAGAGCTCGTTAAGAAGTGTATACGGAAAGAGATTCTTTTGGTTACGTAACCTGCGTAAGTGGATTTATGTCGAAGGCATTGGTCATTATCGTCGCTATAGGATTTGTTTCCCGAATAGACCAAATGTCAATTTTACAGGAGACGAAAAACAAATTTCATTGTCGTATATTTTAATATCAGTGGATGTATCAATCATTCTTTCTACACTGTATGATTGCAACATTATCTAAGAATAGATTCCAAGAATAATATACTCGTATAAATCATTAAATGGACAGAAAATGCGTTTTATTTACAAGTACTCACTGTGAATATTCAGGAAATTTTTAGCGCTCTTCAGAATAATGGATATTCGGGACAAAACACGGACGTTCGGGATTTAAGACCGTAGCGTATTGCTGCACGGCCCACAGATTACTGAGTGGTCAAGAAGTACGCGCCTCAAATGTTATATTTATTTACACGATAATTGTTAATAATTACCTCTACTATTTAAATACTTAATGATCGTAATTACCCAAGTTCGTATGTAATAATAACATGCGGCAATCGCTTTTTCGGTTTTTTTCGGATTAAGTAATTAACTATTTTTTTATTGAACGAATAATTCACAAGATTTAAGAATGAACCATTCTAATAATTGAACATACTTACATAATTTTTTTAAATCAATTATGAGAAAATATATTATAAGGTATCTACTACTTCAATTACTAACCGACGTCACGGTCATTTCTCCAATATTTTATGATGTTATTTACTCGTACTTGCTAACAAATTTATATTAATACTTTTTCCAAAAAAAAAAATCTATTTATATATATCTGTATATTATTATATCTATATATTTCTATAATTGACAATTAAACTTATTACAAACCACCAAATAAATATTATATATTTACTATTGTAAGGAATAACAACACAAAATAATAGCATGTATAAATTAATTACCATTGGCTGCTAATATTAGGTAGGTACCAATATCCTAAGTATATAATATCCACCAAATAAATAGTTACTAACATACATATTAAATTAAATTAACTATCAGCGCATTCAAAAATTAATAATAGCATCGCCTTTATTTTCATAGAAATACCTAGATTAAAAGTAAAATAAAGACAAACAATGTTTGATTAATAATAATTTGAAATATTAATTATTTTTTACGTCATAGTAGTTGCCGGGTCATACTGTAGAATTCATATAACCGTTGGGATTTTGTGTCATTTATCAAAACAAAATGCAGTTATTTAGGTTAAAATACTCACTTCCACAACTGTACTGTAAGTTCAGGGCGAACTGGTGATGTATCAGCTATGAATGATCTCTTCAAATTTGATAAATTCACTATTAAAACAATAGTAACGTTAAAAACAATATCAATAAGACGAAATTTGAAAGAAATCTCCGGACGGCCGAAAAATATGAAAGTGGGCGTGATTGTTTTAGAGCTAGACAGCGTGAATTTGGGAGCGAGATGCACGGCGTGAGCACGGTTTGATTGGCTAAAGTCATATTCGGGAAATAAACACTCAGCCAGAGATATATTTTGACCGAAATTAACTTGGATATTCAGGTACGAATAGTTGGACATTCGGGAGAACACCACGGAGTAATTGTAACTTAACATGGCGTATTCGGGTTTTTTAAAAAAATATCTCTGTTCCTAGATAAAAAATATATTGTTTTTATAAATGATTTCGGTAGAGTTCGATAAAAGAAATTGAACTGCATTAAAATGTCGATTTCGACAAAAATGGATATTCGGGAAACAAATCCTATAGCGACGATATGTTACGTCTGGACCGGTATAAGGAGATGTCCTGCAATTTTGTTCGACATAACACAACACCAAAAGAAGAAAAGAAACGTATTACCTACTTTAAAATATTTACATTTTATTATGTACTATTAGTAGTGTATTTTTCGACGCACTTGTTTTGTGAATGTATATTAATTTGCCATAGTTTGATAGGATCAATTTGTAATTAATCTCCATTTATTACAGTGGAATTTCTGAACAGTGGTTAATTAAGGATAAGTTCTGCTAAAATTAACAGAAATACAGAATAATACTAAGAAGTTATAATATTATGTAGACATATCATAATAATAACTATTTACAAATTTGAGACACTTTAACCCTGTGAATTTTCAGAATTGAATAATAAAACAATAATTTAATTACATATAGCAATATTATGTTGTTTCTTGATTATATTTACTTAATTACAATAATAAGATAATCATTAAGTGTATCCCCTTAGTAGGTACCTGGAAATAATTCCCCAAAGGGGAAGGTTCAAATAATGCGTATAGTGATAGTACCAAGTAAATCAACACTCATAATAATTAAGGATTGTGCTACGGACATTACCTTGGAAAATCGCTAACGATTTTTAATTTTTCAACCGTTATTATGCCCTTTAAAGTTGAAAAACATTAAAAAAAAATACACAACTTTATACATGTGATATATTATGTGAAGACACTTTTTGATTGACTATGAATATATGTGTTAAACGCCCACGATAGCCGAGTGGTAACGTGTTGGCTTTTATTGTCGTGGGTCCCGGCTTTAAATCCGACAAATTCATTTGTTATTTTTCAATGCATGTTCCAGAGTATGGATCTAATAGGTTGAGCAAGTGGATTACATTCATCTCTCGTAAAAACAATACTCTGTTAATAAAACCACCACCTTGTGGAGGTTCATAATATTATCCTCTCAGGAACGAACATGGTTTATTTTTTTTCCAACAACATCCTTATATGCAAAAGTCAACGAATACCATTGGTGCCTACCTATCTTGTTTTTTCAATATTGACAATGCCATATGTATAATATTTTTAATATGTAAGTTATTCGATTCTATAAAGTTTGTATATTACTTATATAAAATTTACATACATTAGTTTTGTATAGGTTGGTGCAAAATGTCATCAATTAGGGATTTAGTAAACTTTAACGTATTTGTACCGGTCATTATAAAATTTGAACCAATGATTTATCTTTATAAAATTATTTGTAAGTAATTACTTTTCAAAATCTGAATAATATGGTGAACCATATAAATCCTATCTCCATTACTTTCAGTATGACGTATAATATTAGGTGATTTCGTAAAATGTCGTACCCGCATAAAAATAAATAATGCCTTATTACAATGGTATTTTAGTATCATCTTATGGGGGGGGGGGGATTTCCGATTCCCACCAAAAAAATTGACATTTGTGTTCAGTAATAAATCATCATAATAAAACAACAACAATGAATCTATTTGAGTTACGTTTCAGACGTTACGTGAAATTTATGGTTAAAATAATCAACCCACAGAGCTTAAGCACTGTTCGTAATTTAATTGAAAAAAAACAAGTTCAAAACAATCAATAATTACCGGTCGCTCTCGAGAACTTTCCTATGGCACTAAATGAAATATTATTAATACAGATTTGCAATTGAAGGCGTATAAAATACAGCTACGAGTAATACAATAGCTGATCATTTGATTCGTCGATATTTTGCTGATTGGGCTTTAGAGCAACTTGAAACAGAGCCATTATAATTATCATGAAAAAATCATCTTCAACGGTGAAGCTCATTTTTGGTTAAATGGCTACGTACATAAGCACAATTGTCGCATTTTGAGTAATGAAAATCCACATGCTATTCTTCAAACTTCTTTACATTCTAGAGGTGTAATTGGACCGTATTTTTTTAAATTATTATCGGCAATTACTGACAATGGAGAACGCTACAGAAACATGATTATTGTTTTTTTCTGGCATGAATTAGATGATTTTAATCTGGGCGATTTGTGGTTACAACAAAATGGTGCAACATGCCATATAGCTCGTGACACAATCAACTTATTGAGAGTTGAATTAAAAATAAATATAAGCTTATACAGCAACCGTCATAAATAGTATTTTAACCTAAAACCCCACTTTTACTTACACTTAATATATATTATAAAGTACTTAAGTGAATTTAATAACTTCATGCCGGAATGCAATATATTTTTTTTCACGAGACGGAGCGGTAATGTCGAGGATTGATCATTTTGCCGCAGTTCTACTTCTGTGCCGGGTTGCATAGATATACCTCAATGATACCTCCTCGCAGCCTAAGCACCAAATGCAGGGTGGATTCCTTCTGAATGTATGTGGCTATCTTACAACTGCTTTCCGGGGAAGATCTAACTCAGCTGAACTGCCTTCTTAGGTTTAACATTTTCGATAGTTTCTAATTTAAAAAAATCTTCAATGTTTTTAGAAACGTACTGATTGATTATTTAAAATGAAAATTAATAATAAAATGTATTTAATTGAAATTTATCTTTAAATATGGTTAATCGCTATACCATCTCTTAAGTAGCCACCATACTGTTTCAACAATGACGTAATTAATATGTATGTAGCTATATTTCTCGGAAAGCTAAATAAAAATAAAATTCTTTTGACGCTTGTAAATAAATAATGAACATAATAATATCATTTGTTGACATATTATACATTTCAGGATGATCGAATATTATTAAATTTTCTTCATATCGAAATTCTCCACGACTTTTATTTAGAAAAAAATCTAACATAACGTTACCATATTAAAATAATATTGTTTGAATATAATACTCGGAAATAGTATTCTTTTTAAATAAATAAAACAATTAAACTTGATCTGAAGTTCTAGTAAATGTACATACTTACTTAATTTTCAAAAACTTCTTATTATTACCTAACAATGCCGAATTTTCTAAAATTCATACGTTTAATGTATTCAGAATATTTTAAATCCAAAGAGAACGTTATATGAATATTATATTTTAAATATTTTTTATTCAATACTGAATAATATATAAATGATTTAAAATTTTATAAAATAAATAGACTAAAGAAACACATGGGGTATTATATATTTTCGCTACAATTTTCTTCAAATATCTAGTTTTATTTTACCTGAGCACTTGCTGGTACCTAAGTTCATTGTCAAGCTCATGTATAAAACGGTTTATTAAATTATGATTTGGCTTAGGCAGAGTTAAATGAATTTTAAAAATTAACCAAATACAAAATAAATAAGTACGACTGACAAAGTTCAGTGTGCACTAGTTATGGCGGATCTCCACAGCCTACCTAGCCACTGTATTGTCAACTATTTATGATGTTTACTCTATGTAAAATGAATCAACTTGAATTTGAAATAATATTTTATAACACAACCGAGTTTATTATTCAAATTTAATAAGCATTCAGAGAAAGTTAGATTTCGATAAGTGGTATATCGTA
Organism: Rhyacophila brunnea; assembly: GCF_057557595.1. Lineage (NCBI taxonomy): Eukaryota > Metazoa > Arthropoda > Insecta > Trichoptera > Rhyacophilidae > Rhyacophila > Rhyacophila brunnea. The sequence continues at coordinate 5,318,313 of NW_028232816.1, read as the reverse complement.
TTATTATATCCATAAAAAATAAGCAATTATCTTACTTAAAGTTATTTTACCAAATCACGAGTCGGAAATTAAATAAAAAAAATATATGTTTTTATTTTATATTAATTATTGGTTTCGGAGAAAGATAATTTTTATTTAGGTATTTATTATGTTCAATACGTTTGTGAATAATTTTAATGGGGGCCAATTTGAAACTCGTGGACCATTCAAAGAGTATTCAGTTCAGATCGCAATAATTATTTTGATAGTCTACCTAAGTGTAAGTAGAAAGCGGTTCTAAATTCGCTACTCAAAGTAATAATAATTTTAGCATATTTCAAAATAAAACAAAATTATATTTATACTCATCATCAATTCAGAATCAATCAATTTTCTGTCATCTTATTACACTACCTATTGGTATAATAATAATATTAGGTAATAGTGAAAAGAATCATTCTTTGTATTGCATATTTATTCTTTAGTTAGAGCATGTTTGACAGAAAAAAACACTAATTTTCCTGAAACACGAAACAAATATACTGTTCGAGTCCGTCCTCGGAAAAAATGTGTGAGTAGAAATAAAAGAAATATCCTTGTTGGCACTCACGGCGAAAAAGTGCCAATCAAAAATTTCCTCTCATGAAAAAGTATTTTTTTTTTAAATTCTGCCGCAAATAATCCACAGTGAAATTGAAAAAAAATCTCAGAAAAAATGCGAGAGCTTTTTTACCTATGTCAAAACTAAAATAGTCGGTAGCGACATTTTTCGAGATTTTTTTTATAGGATTAGCTTCAATTAAAATTACCCTAGGTTGGTACCTAAGTATCTTTTTTGAGAACCAAAAAAAATTCATACTATTCCAATTAATTATTAAATAAATGTTAGTTGTGATTTGATATATCGAAAAAACCTTAATGCTAATAGCGACGCGAAAGCGCTATATTTAAAGCCACAAGCCAAATGCTATTTTTGCAAGCTAAATGCTTACCTACTGAAAATGCTAGATACATATGTGAAGAAGTACGCTAGCCTGGCTATGCTCAGTTATCCACAAATAATTGTACTGTCAACTTGTCTGAAGACCTACTCCACAAAAAGTATTGTTTTAAACAGATATATCGAATTTTTTAATAAATTCGCATAGGTTTGACGCGTGTACAGTTTCGTAAGGGTATCAGGGTTGTTCATTGTTTGGCCTATTAGTGGTATGAAGCTAAATCGCTAATGATATAGTTAAAGAATAGTAAGGCTGTTAAAAAATCTTCTCAACCAATTGGCATACACTTCTCTCGGCATTCTACGACACGCAAAGCCTATGGCAGTGGAAGATTCGTGGCACTCATGAGTTCGTGCAACCATCTGGGGCATCCAATGTTTGCTTTTAATATTCTGACATAGCATATCTAAAAGACAACACAGCGCGGAAAACACGAACGCACGTTGACCACACTAATAATTTTGACAGTTCTTGATAATGACTTATAGGACGCAGAAACTCGTAGGTATAGCCCGCACGCCAGGCGTTTTTCGCTAGACTAAACGTGCGAAATGTTTGGGTACGTGGAATGCACCCGGAAAAGTGACTAAAGATTAGTAGGCGAGGTAAGTGCGGAAATCACTGACACCTGCTACATTTTATTAATCCCCCACCCCCCGCCGTCTTAAAAAAATCAATAATATATAATTATATAATATATAATCAATCATCCGATTGCGATGAAACTTTGGTGAGTTAATGTGTACACACTCGCGAAGGTTTCTGAATTAGTACAACTATCGTCTTCTATTCTATCTTTTTCTATTCGTATGCGTTCCTATACCAAATTTGGAAAATCCATGCTTTTCACATGGTCAGCTGTATGTGGCCCACTCACGCGTTGGAAAATCTTCTGATTTATTCATGTACGCACCAGCAGACAGAAAAACAAAAAAATATTGTGTATCCATAAGCACTTCAATAAACAGAATTGATACACAAACACTTTCTTTCTTTGGGTGGCATTGCAACGCATGCCGGGTACTCGCTAGTATTTATAATATAACGATATGTTTTCAAAATATACCACCTATATCATTGTTCTGTGTGTGCGCCTGCAATCGGTGTCCTTGAAAATATTGCTGCCCCACGCAACACACTTCGAGTACCTAATCCTGTGCTAGACTAGTCTCAATATTTTAATATAGCATGTAAGTACATTATGTACCTACGTATATATATATATTGTATAATACAAAACTTGGCAAGAATAATAATATGTCCTTGAATTTCAATGGCGACGTAATTTATGTGGGTACATAATATTATTTTGTAGTCAACGAGAGTTTTCTTAAAATATTCACCTTACGATGTATGTGGGTTGGAAAGGCGACCCATCCGCGCCAATGTGGGCGGTCAAATTAAGGGTTGGCCGCAGCGTGCCTTTTGATTTCGTCTATGCACCGCCAGCCCCTTGATTCGAAGTTCTCCATGAGAGATTCATTAAATTCATATGAATTCTTATCTACATGTATCGAAACAAAACTGAATGCAAAGTCTTAAAAAATATTATTTATTTAACAAAAGTGCTTTTATATTCAAAACTATCGTATCGTATCTTAATGCGCCAATTTTTTCACATACGAGTTCAGATGCGCCATTCAACTCAAGCAACTTTTCTATCTTCTTACGTTCACGGTTGGGGTTGGAAAATAGGGATAGGGGTAGGATCTGCTTCGCTTAGGGGAGGAAAAGGAATAACTCAATCACGCAATTTAATTAATTAATTTATGCTAAGTGAAAATGGGTTTATAAATGTGAGCATGCAATTTTCTTCTTTAGCAAAATCATGAAAACGACTTTCAAATGACCCTTGCAATATCTTGATTTTTTCAATATATTTGCTAAAATTGCTACACTTATTCTGCTCTTTCAAGTGTGGAAATTGACTCAAATCCTCATTTTATAACTGAGAGCCGAACAGTTTTAATTTCATTTTAAATGAACTGATGCTATAAAATAATTTATTCTTGCCTGGTAGTTTTAAATTTAGATCATTGAGATGGCTAGTAATATCAACACTAATATGCGCAAAAGATGCAATGCGCCACTTGTAATCATCCAATGCGCCACGGTTTGGCCACCACTGTATTAAGGGATCATAACAATAAGGAAAGTAGTAAACCTTCTGAGTGTGGCTCTAAGAAATTAAAATGTTCGATTGTAGAGAACTATGGGGTATACGTATGCATGCAGACACGATGTAGGTGTGTTTATTTATAATATTTATATCTGTAGCCATAATATGTTTAAAGTTTGTCAGGTAAATGAAACGCGTATTCAATATTGGTGATATTTGAAGACATTCTTGTTTTTCTTGCGTATAGGCTTAACCGCTATTGAGTTATAAACCAAATCTTGTTTCAAAGTCTTGGTGTATGGCGATTAGGTTTCATATTTCTATAATATAAATCTCTGTGATCGTATTATACTATGGTTATTTTTGCGTAGGTATTTGATTTTGTGCAAAGATATGTTTTATGATACATGATGTCAGTCTGAATATAAATATTATTTTAATTATTGAAGTGTTTCACGTTAATGATAAGTAATTTATGACTATTTTTTCGCATACATGCGCTTGTAGTAATTCCAACAATTGCTTTTCTTCCGCATGCGATAAACCTTCTAGCTGGATGTAGTATTGATGTCGTATTACTACTTGCATCAGGCGCAGCCAAAGCTCGGTGCAGCGCGTACCACCACCAAACTCTTCCCTGATTCACTGACTTCCTCTCGAATCTTCACTGATTTAAGGAATATGCTAATAGAGTAATTATAATATTATATAATATGTACACGTATACTTACATATTATACGATAAGACTATGGTGGAACAACTTAACATTGAAATTGCGCAGACTGCGATTTTTAGTACTCCGCACGAATTACATATTTTCTGTCAAAACTATCGAACTTCACGCTTATGTGGTATGTTTGTAGTTCAGCATTATTTTCTAAAAATGAAAATGAATACCACCATTCAAGGTTTATTGAGGTTGTACAAACTGATCATACAAAATTAAATTAAATACAAATCATGCTGGGTTTTGACTCTATTTGGTCATTATATACTTTGTCAATTGAATACCTACCGTTGAGAAGAAAGGTGCAAAGTACCAAAAATAAAAATAAAAAACATATTTTACGTGGAATGGGTTCCAAGTGCGTTAAATTGCAAAGGGGATATGGCTCCAGAAGTATGGAAAACATTTTATTATCGATCAACAAATGGCAGTGTTCCGTGTTGTACACCTTTTTAATTTAATTTTTCATTATTTTTTTTCATATTTATCTATTATTATCATATTACTTTTTTAAGGCTATATATACTTACTTCAGTTGAGGCATGCTCTAAAAAGATCATGACTACGTGACGCGCAGATTGTGAAAATTACGCATGACGAACAAAACATAATCTGTCATAAAAATTCAACATGCGTCCATTTAATATTATGTTTATTGTTATTTAAGTAATAATAATAATATATTCATTGATATGTTTTGTTTTTCGAGTGAATACGTAACATTTTTTAGTCATCTTTACACGAGTTAAGAATTAATTCCTACGAAGCCATCACAAAACAAATTGACGTGCTTACAGCTTGACTATCGATCTCCGATTGGCAACGCAGCCGAAGTTACGTCCCACCTATTGCTGAAAATTATTTGTCGTTTCACTGAAGTATGCTCTTAAGTATTGTAACCCATGATGCGTAATGTCAGAGCTGCATTGTAATTTTACTGACAAAAATGAATAAAAATGTTTTGAACGAATAAAATGTTTTTCTTAATTTTCCACACTTTTGATTTTTGGCACATAGCACCTTTCTACTCAACGGTATTCAATTTATAAAATAGTTTTTATGGGCGAGGTTGAAATGCTGTCGCCAAAAGCTATATCGACGTAGGCGCGAAAATTGTCTCTGCCTTCGTTTCTGACAAGTAGGGTTTGACAAGACACCGCCCGGTCGATTCTGTCAACGAACGCTTCATATTACTATAGACATCGTATGTTGTATCATAGATACGCTAGCGCATTAGGGCAGGAGTTTTTATTTTATTTATAACGGAACAAACAGAGCGACAAACACTTGAGAAATTGTATTACCACTCGTAGTATAGATATATCAAAGAGCAGTGCTCGAAATGGAAAATTTCACGAACAGGAACGCTCTATAATTTTCCGAAAAAACGGTATGCTTATTTTTTTCTTTACATACGTACGTACGTTGGATGTATAAATGCAACAATAAACTTTGAACTTCTTACGTGGATGTATATTGAGCAAGTGGGCAAGGATTGTCAGCGCCGCAGGCAAAAGAACCTCGTCTCAACAAAGTATACCGTCAAGAATTGTATTATTCTTTACTCTTACTTTATCTACCACCCACAATCAGCAGGCATGTTACTTCTACCACCACTCGTCACTGCTTATAACTTATATTACTGTCTCATTTGGGATAGTTCAGTTTGTTAATTAATTAAACTTAAAAAACAACATATCCACATACCTACCATAAAGATTCAAATTAAAAATTAGTTTACATATAACAAATTTTACAGATTATAGATTCAAGACTAGCACAGAATATTTTTAAAAAAATCAAAGAAATAGTATTAAAATAGTGTTTAAAAATAAAGAAATAGATGCAGCAACTATTAGAAAAAATAGTAAGTACCTATACAGAGACGAGTAAATACAAAATTTATACAGTACATATCTGTACACCGATAGAGCTAACTACGCCATTTAATTATTTAAGAAGTTATAAAACAAAGAATTATAATTATTATAATTATAATAAATCGTTCACATAAACTCGTTCTCACGCAGGAGGAATATACCAATATCCGAAGCAATTTGGTTGAACACAGTGTCTAAGCGTTCTTAAGATAAATCAATCGGATAAAGCCATGGATGGCATCCACACAGCTTCAAACAAAGGATCCTCAAAGATTTCTTTTGAACCTTCTCCACCATAAGGGCCATTAGGCCATACCTACTTCTAAGAAAAGCTTCAAGCCATCATCACCAAACTACGTAATTATAGCATTTTAAATTACCAATGGTGTATCATTAATTATCGGCTTTTGAGCTTTGAGAATCGATGTCTCCGCCGAATCTTAGGGGTACATTGGTACGACCGCGTTACAAATACCCGAGTTCGTGAGCACAGCAGCCTTCGGTGATTAAAGTTATCACGAAAAGACGATTTACGTGGCTGGGACACGTATTCCGGATGCCGCCAAAGAGTGCGGCACTTCGTACCCTTGTGGCACAGCCTCAAGGGTTCCGTCGCCGTGGCCGCCTCTCCCTCACCCTGCAGCGGTGCTACAAAAGCGACCTATTTGCTGCAGGTCTGACATGGCGGGAGGCGCATGGCGATGGACCGAGGGAAGTGGTGCCAATGCTTGCCCCATGCCCCAATATTAGGACATGACAGGGTAGAAGAAGAAGTATCATTAATTATATAAGATAAAACATGACGGAAGGTGCAACTCGAGTTGCTAAACACGAATCCTATAGAATAATATAAAATTGTCATTAATCAGTAGGTGTAGGTACCTACCTATATTCAACATTATAAGGACTAATATTGTAGTGTATGTATACCTATACCATAGGCCCCACATCGTGAAGCTGGCCCCCAGGCTAGGATCTTTGGTGGGGCCCCCTTCTTATTGCTAAGAATAAAGGCAGTATGTACGGGGTAACAATAATCTGTATATTTAGTGTTTTATTGTATATTTTAAAACATTCATACGAATTATGGAGATGTCCAGTATTGATAAACAATTAAGAATTGTTTCGTATAACCACATAACTATAAATAATAGTATTGTAAGAAAATTCTTTTTTTCACTATTAAAGCAAATTTGTGATGTGTGTTTATCTCACTTATCTGGTCGATTCGCCTCGCCGGGCTCCTCCTGAGCACGGGCTCCCAGGCTAGAGCCCTCTCAGCCCCTCGTTGTGGAGACCATGACCTATATGTTACAATGATGATGCTTTGGTTACCATTATTGTAATATACGTACACTTACCACCTCAGATTAAAGAACTTACCACCGTATTTATTTAATCTATGACTACCATCTAAAATTATTTGTTGTCCGCACTGAACACGTACCTACCTAATTTGTGAGTGTATTTTAAACTAAACGATTCAATTTGTGATGTTTGTCCTTACCTAGTCTCATTATAGTCATTATTATTGCCACGGTGATGAATAATGATAATACAGAACAATAATTTATTATTATGATAGTAATAAAATTTTATTGGAGGATATTCCTTTTTTTTTAAACAAATTTACAACAAAAATTAACTAAAAGTTCTCTACATAGTAGGTATTTATTATTTCTATTATTTTTAAAGTAGCAAGTTACAACGTATGTAATTATAACACAATAGAAACGTCCCTTAAAAATAAACTAATTACGGTAGGCTATTCAATAGTTTCATACCAAAAACATTTTTGTAGGAAAATGGCATAATGGTGCATTTATTTATTATTCACTGTAAAAATAAGGGTTTACGACACGTCATAAATATTTTTTAACACGTCGAGTCAATTGTCGAAATGACATTGAATCAGAAAACCCTGTTTCGACTGTATTGTCGATCTTAAATGCTTATCGGAGTGAATTCTTAATGTTTTAGCAGATTTACACGAAGTACCTACTACTTAATTAAACCTTAATAAAATTTATAAATATCCACTCATATTTATCATTATCAAAACGAAAAAATTCTGCTTGTGGCCACTGGTCAACAGCATTATATGTTAAATCAGTTTGGATACCAACGACAAAAAATATACTTATATGTAATATATAGAAAGGTATCGCCTGCTGAGATGTTTAACCAAATTTTAAGAGAACAAAATTAAATAATTCAAAATGTTTTAAAAAACAAGCGATTATCACTAATAAGTAGATTTTAGCGGAATTGTACGATTTAAATTACCAAACTTTATCATATTAATTTTACCACCGAAAATTTTGCCCGCAAAAATAGACGTGGGTATAAAATTAACACGGCGATTAGATGGCGATGAAAATAAATAAGTTTTATCACTCACAATAAAATATAAGTAATAAATTAGTAGGTAAGTAAATTCGCAATGCATACCAGTCAAAGGTAAAAGCGAGACTGTACTGAGATGTTTCATACTTTAGAAATTATTATACAAATATGTAGGTGCCAACTTTATTTTTTATTGAATTTAAGTTATTTAAGTACAAAAGGTTTTCAAACAATGTCAGCAAAGGCACAATTCTTTTGTAACTTGCAGCTGTAGTTACTTTTTTTATGTAAGTATGCAATTATTTGGAGTGCTTAGACAATGCATTTAGACACGGATGTATCGACACAAAAAAGAAAATTGAAAGAAATTTAGGGATGTCATAAATTTTATTTTTAACCCTTGCACGCCCGGCATGACATAACTTCGCTAATTTTTAATTTTGAGAAAAACTTTAAAATATACATTCACACATAAATATCTCAATCTAACGAACCGCAACGCAATTTTAAATGAATCCACGAGCCGGAACGGTATATTTTGGAATTCCACTAACCACAACGGCGCTCCGGTGCGTTCCTGTCCATTTCGAGCGCTGTCAAAGAGAGATAGATCAAATACATAATAATAATAAATCACCTCCGTATATAATATATAATGTTCAAAGCAATATGAGAATAATATAACGCCGTCATATGCGAAGGGTTGGCTCTATCGTAAGGATACTATAGTTCAGGGTCCTCGAATTCGAACCGGCTCCAGAAGAAGAAAAACTTTTTATTAACACTTCAAATGTTAATACCTGATCCTTTACTTAGTAGGTGATAAGGTTTTTTACTTTCTTTTATTGAATTGATTTATGATAATGTAAGCGAGGATGAACAGTATTCGTTGTCAGTGTATATTTATAGCGCCTGTACACATGCATGGAATTACTGTCGGCAATTGTGCTTATTTTAAACTGTCATGACAATAACTGTTTACACGTAAAAGTGCTGACTGTCTCTTCAATCTCATTCTTCAAGAGTAAGCGAGACGCGATGTTGTCATTTTATACTACTATTTTGACAGGAGTGACAGGACGTATTGAAAATCAGTTAACCTCAAATGAGTAGTTCGTTTTTTACCGGCAGGTTCGCCAATACCGTTCTACTGCGCAGGCGCATATCTTACTTGCGCGGAAAAAAATCATCACAATTTGGAATCTTCCAATCTTGTTTGATTAATTAACGCAATCTTGCCAACTGCAGGATAATGCATGTTTCCCCATACATTTTCTTTCTGTGCACAGTAAATCTATGCATGTGTAAACGGGGTATTACCATCGGTGAGTGCGCATAGTGCCTTAAGATGCCGAAAGACAAATAAAAAACGACTCAAATGGAATAATTCAAAACTTTAATCAATTAGAATTTATATTTGTAATATCATTATTAAATGGATGAGTTTGTATTTTTTTTAAATTAATTCAAGTAGAAGTTGAACAGTCAAAAAGTGCATCAATTACTTCTGAATTCCAAAAGATGGGATCCCACTTCTAAGCATATTGATTCCATCATTCAAAATGATTCAAGAAATTCTTTTAGCAAAAACCGTTTTAGCGTTTTTTTCCATCGATTAAAAAAGTTGGATTTTTTGATGTTATCTATCGGATCCAGATTCACAAAAGGGCACCACTGGAGAAAATGTGTGTTTTCTATTTCATTAGGTGTGCAATGAAAGCGCTCAACGATTTTTTTTTTTAAATAATTCAATTAAAATTATTACACAGAAGATATTTTGTATGTAGCCAATATCAAAAGAGTTTTTCAAGTAAATTCTCTAACGATAAAATACGAATAATAATATTTAGGTAAATATACAATTTGGAAGAGTAATTAAATTAAAAAAAAAATCCATCGACCAGGGTTCGCAATCCATAACAAGTTTCAATTTGGAAGTAATTAAAAGAACAAGGTATATTTTGCCTACAATAATCTTTTTTAATTGTTTGTAGCGGCATAATATGAACGTATATTATGTACCGGCAGGTACCTAACCAACAGAAAGATATTAGTACACATTTAATAGCATTCGCTATGTTGATGGTTGAGTGCATGGAACGCACACCCTGAAGCGGGCCCCCAGCACGGATCATTGGTGGCCCCCCTACCTATCGCTAACGTTAAAGACAGTGTGACGCTCTACAGTAGCGTTTTCCAAAATAATGGTGTTCGAGGCACAAAATTAAGGACAGGTAATTCAGTGTATTTTTAGTGATTGTTTATATTTTGTGAATACATCCACTCGAATTATGAAGTTGTCAAGTATTAACACACAATAAACAAAAAATGCATCGCACAACCGCATATTTTAAAAGTAAAATACGCACGCGACTTTTTTTAGAGAACATTATTTTCTGATGTATGTTTATCTCACTTGTCTGGTCGACCTGCTATACTGGGCCCCACTTGAGCTCAGGCCCTCAGACTAGGGCCCTTTCAACCCCCCCCCTTGTGGGGGCCATGGTTGATTGTATGTATAGACAAGTCCGGATCATAGATCGATTGAAAACTTGGCAATTTTACCATAACATTAGCATAGCCACATGGCGCTTCGTTCATTTTGAAAAAAAAAGAAATACTTACAAGTAGGTACTCTATGACAACATCTTCTTGGCTAAGTGTTAAAACTGTGAACTAACATGCTCCTCCCATTTTTAACCGCACTTCCATTATAAACTAGCAAGCTCCTCCCATTTAGTCGACAACAGCGCCTTCCTTCACGTAGCCAAGAAGATGTTGTCGTACAATAGAGCAGTTAATTTATTTCGCATTGTAAGTTCTTCGAATTTGTTTAAAATCCTGGCAAACTAACTACTTAGTAAAATATTAACGTAATTTTGACCCATAATATTTGTCAGTTAGTTATGGAGTGTTGAATAGAGAATCCGATGGATGCAGGTTCGAGTCTCGTTTTGTACCAATATTTAAAGAAAAATGTTTTTCTTTGTATGTTTTTGAGGTATTCCAATCCATATGAAAGTCCATTCAAGTCCATTCTGGTTATTTTTGAGTAAGCTAGGTTCAAACATATTTGAGTATTTCTTATTCTGTAAGGCTATTGGTAAATATTATTAACTCGAGTTTATGTATAGATTGACTTCATCTGTTCATTTAACTTAATCTGAGGGTATAAAGAAGTTTCAAAAATACCTATGCATTTATTATTTATTATCAATGCCGTAAATTTTTAGACTTATCTGATTACTTTAAAGAGTTTCATTGTTCGTATTGATACTACAGTTTTCATTGATTTCCAATCTCGGGATTTCAGAATTAGGAGATGGAGCAGGGTTGGATAAACCTATTGTCGACTGCAGTGGCGCACCCAGGATTTATTATTGGGGGGGGCCGAAGGAGGAGAATGGAAATTAGTCCCATAGGCTCTTTTTCTTCTTCATATAAATATTTTTACATAATTTCACAATACACGGCGATATATTTGTACAGTTTCTCCTAGTTTTTATTAAATTGGAGGCATAGTGGCGGTAACCGTTGAGCGTGTCATCAGCGACTGGCGGATTGGAAGTGAACAGCGACCATGGTAGCCATGTGTACCTAGTATGCTTAAACATTACTTAAATAATATCGGCTGTGCTACCCGCTTGGTCAAGAGCAGTGTTTCCCAAAGTGTGGTACGCATACCCCCTGGGGTACGGGAAGAGTTTGGTGGGGGTACGCGCTGCACCGGGTTATGGCTACGCCTGGTGCAACAAGCATTCATACAACATCCATGCTAGAAGGTTTATCGCATGCGGAAGAAGAGCAATTGTTGGAATTATTAGCTTCAGACGGATTCTTGCAAAATAAATATAAGGAGTGTACTTAAACATCATTTAGGCTGCAAATTCAACATGTGTATCCAGTTTTAACAGAGAAATTCCTGAAAAACATTGCCTTTTTCAACTCCATATCTATGTGAAGTTGCTTTTCAGCATTTGTAGACATTAAGTCAAAAAAAGGAACAGCCTTTGGGTGTGTAACCGCATCTCAGATTAAAATTAATAACCAGGGAACCAAATTATGATGATCTGTCGTTTCAACATACATAATTTCACCCTTCTCATGGTTTATAATGAATGTTATTTTTTTAAATATAACTTTTATTTATATTTTATTATGAATGAATCTTATTTTTCGTTTATTATTATTTTGTTTATGTACTACAAAAGGAATATATTTTGATTGTTATTTAAGTACTTATATGCATTTTTCTTTGACGAGGATTACTCAGTGTTACGAAAATTATAGAAGGGGTACACAGATGTCGAAAGTTTGGGGAACACTGGTCTAGAGATCTACAATATTTATGCCGAATTCCACCGAAAAAAAATTTCTTTTGATTTACACCACCACCGTAGTGGGTGTAGTCGTTCTTTTCGCCGAATGTTTATCGCAGATTTTTGGTTTTTTAATATTGAGGTTCCAAAATATTAATTGAAAATGGACAAAAAAAGTATTATTGCTTTTAAATTATACACAACCTACTCAATACAACACAGCCTAATATCTCGTTTATCGGTCTTTTGTCTATTGCACTCGGTGTACCTACACCATGGCCCCCACATCCTGAAACGGGCCCTCAGGCTAGGGCAGTGGTCGGCAAACTGCGACTCTTTGGCCCCTTGAGTGCGGCTCTTCCACAGATGCTCTCTGCCATATTTGACATGGCTACAAAGAAGAAGCAAAGAAAATAGAAGAGAATAACCGCAAATGTAATGTTGAATAGACCGAGACTTAGCGTTTATTCAAAACTTAAATGGCTTTCCGACCTTTATTTATGTGTCGGGAAAAGTTAGCGCATTCAAATTTAGAGAGATACTACAACTAAAAACTCGTAATTTTGCGCTAAATATTCTGTCGATAATGCAAGGAAGAAAGCAGCTGAGGAGAAGAGTCAAGAAAAATAAAGTTATGTATTTATTAATTAGGTACTGAATAAAATCTTTCAACAATGTTAATAAATAAAGTTCTGTATTTAATTAGGTACTGAATAAAATCTTTCAACAATGTTAATATTGCAAGTTTTGTGGTAAGTAAAAAGATTTCCAAGAGAGGAAATCAAGAGTAAATTGAGAAATCGATTTATTGATGAGAACCTGGAATCGTGCTTAAAATTAAATCAACAACATACGAACCTGACTTACCCAAACTTTACAAGGAGATGCAAGGCCATTATTCACATTGAGTTTGTCAGTCATTGTCATGATTCAATTTTATGGATACCTGACTTACAATTTAATTTTTATTAACAAATAAGATCATTATTACGTATGATATTCAGTTTTATTCAGTGTACCTACCTATAATTAATAAGAACTTAAAACTTTAACTAAAGTATATTAAGTAAAATTAGCAGTGTACCTACTTACTACCTACGCATATAATTTCAGTTTAAGAAATTTGGCTCTCAAAAGAAATCTCAATCGTTGTACTGTTGATATTTGGCTCTATTGACTAATGAGTTTGCCGACCACTGGGTTAGAGTATTTGACGGGCCCCCTATCCACCGCTTAGATTAAAGACAGTGTGAAACACTACATTAACGTTTTTCAAATTGTGTTTTAGTTCAAATTGAGGGTACTTATACAGTGAATTATTGGCGATTTTCAATACATCTACTTTAATAATGGAGCTGTCGAGTATCAACACAATATAATAATCTGAAAATATATTGGACAATTATATAATTTAAAATGTTCATAGTCATGAAGTGTAATAGCGCCGCAGGCGACTTTTTTTACTATTAAAGATAATTTATGATGTATGTTTATCTCACTTATCTGGTCAACCCGACACGCCAGCCCCCCACAGCCCGGGCCCCCAGGCTAGGGACCTATACCACTCCAGAATTCGGGTGGACACCGAGAATTTCATTAGGGAACGGGTTTCTAAAAAAACCTGACATCAGTGTTTCGAAATTTTTGTGTTAGAAATTAAAATCTAAGAAATTTTACTAAAAAGGGTGCTAAATAATTACAAATCATTTTTTTCCGTGTTGTTTGTCTAAGCCCAAGGTATAGTTTATTGGCTTTCAATTTCAATGTGTAAAATCATTCTGATGATTTCCATATTTTGGGGGGGGGCCAAGGCCCCCTGCCCCCCCCCTGGGTGCGCTACTGGTCGACTGAGGTATATACTTCATGGAAATTCAATTACAATTAAAATTATAATATGGAGATATTGATGAAGGTCTTATCGTGACCCGTTCTGTCTATATCTGCCTTTGGATCCCAATCAACATCCCCCTTTCACTATAATGTGAAACGCGTTTTTCTCATTTGATTAACTCTTATATTAATTGTTTATTAGGAGTAGTGAATTGGAAAATCGGAGTACCCACTCGAGTGAGAGGAAAAATCTATCCGACATTTAGGAAAAAAAAACATTTAATGACAAATTAATATCTGTGAAAAAAAGTTTGTGATTATAATTTAGCTCAGTCATTAATTAAAATAATTAAGTATGTTAATTTCAAAACAAAATTGAAAAATATATTTTTAGACAATATAAAAAAGTGTTGTTTTACCAACGCAAAAAGTATTATCGAAAAACAATAAAATTATAATATTGATATAACGATACTAATATGTCAAGATGTCAATATTCAGTTCCTTCCTTATTAAATAAAATATCAAACTGCGGTGAGGGCTGGGGAGAAAAAACCATGACATATTTTTCATAATCCTTTCACTAAAAAACAATGTAGTATGTCACACTAGGATTATTAAGGGTAAGCTCTAAGGGGGTAAGGGCGTCAGAATATTTTATATGTCAGCCTTTTAGATATTAATATTATCGTCTTTTTATTCACTGTTGAATTCCATAAAATGTTTTCTTTACCTACGCATTTAATAATAGTATTCATTTTGGTTATCATTTTCATTCATTAACCTAATTCGGGGGTCGGCAGAAGCGGCTCTTTGCATAAACGTTTGCCGCTCTTCAGACATAAACTTCAATTTCACCTCATCTCAAGCAGCCTTATAACTTATGAGTTTACGAGATAGAGCCGCCGAACAAACTTAGACTCGTACGTCCTCTCAAAATAAATGACAATTAACTTAACTTGACACCGTTCGACACAGATGCTGGTTCACTCCAGATGCAGTTAATAGATGTAAAAAGCAAGGAACTGCGGAGCAACAAGATCTGACCAGCCGCTTGGAAGAACTCGAAAGAGAGAAATTCAATTTGATTTTCAGCACAAGTGGACAGCTATAAAACAATTGCCTAAAGTAGAAACAATAATATTTGATACATGGAATAGTTTGCGTTACGTTAAAAAACTAACTTTTGGTATTTTTACAATCTTTGGCTTTACATATATATGCGAACAAACATTCTCATCTATAAACAAAATAAAAAAATAAACTTAGATGCAGAATAACGGATGAAAATTTACAATCATGTTAGAAAGCTACTTGTCAGATATTATAGTTAAGCTATCAAAAGCGATCCATGGACGCCGTTCTAACTATTTTTTTTATAAAAAAACTTGAACTTTCCCCCCCCCCCCTTAAAATCCATATATATATATATATTACATAATATATACGGCTCTCTGGTACCTTTGTTATCCTGTTTCCTTGAAAATTTGGCTCTTCTCACTTCACAAACTGCCGACCCCTGACCTAAGTCATACAACTTTGTCTGCTGCAGCTCCCTCTACTGCCTTAGCTTCAGATATGCTGTGACATTTTCTACATAGTCCAATCACCACAATGAGGATTTTCGGTGTCTTTATTCTTTTAGACATAACCTATTCAATGGAGTCATCCATATTATCGGTATTTTATTAATACTACAAAAAAAAACAACGTACTTCGCCACATTATTACACTTAGTATTAAAAAACACTTGAAATAATATAATGTTAAGTTTGTCGGTTACCTATATTTTATATAATTTTATTATAATTATAAAAGTGGGAGTGAGGATTCAAATATTTATATTTGTATATTATGTGTATATTAATATACACATAATATACATAGGTGCATAGGCGGCTCTACCTTATGGGTGTGTAGGAACCATTCCCATATCCTAATCATGTCAAAAATACACGTCGGATATTTTTATCATTGTCATGATTAAATGAACTATTTAATTTATTTTAATTCATTTTTCAATTAATCAATTTAAACTCAATTTTATGTCGTCAGTGAGTTTTTTAAAGTTTCATTGAATTAGTGTGTCGTTGTCATTAGTATGTACCTATTCATTAGTAGTAATATCGTAGTATTTTCTGATTTCTTGTAAGTATATC
Organism: Rhyacophila brunnea; assembly: GCF_057557595.1. Taxonomy (NCBI): domain Eukaryota; kingdom Metazoa; phylum Arthropoda; class Insecta; order Trichoptera; family Rhyacophilidae; genus Rhyacophila; species Rhyacophila brunnea. The sequence continues at coordinate 5,301,952 of NW_028232816.1, read as the reverse complement.
TGACAAGTGTGCTCTTTTTCTCAGATTTTCACAGCCTACCTCTTTCCAAAAGTCACCCTTCGCCACTGAGTTATATTTATATGATAAAAAAAAATATATTCTCTTATAATCACATACTTTTGTGATATATCTACACCATAATCTCTTATATCTTGTTTATAGCTTTTTACGATATTACTTTACTATGTACAACAAATTCATAATGTTCGTGAGTGTGATTCCTGAAATACGCATCTGCTGTGCAAATTGAATTTGGGTGTAATCATGAAAAATCACGTTTTATGGAATAATACATTATTTCGATTTTGGAAGCCATTTCCGGGAGCAAACACTCGATAAGAATACCATTACCATTCCAGTGAAAAAAAAACGGCAAATATTTAGATTAAAAATATACAGGTAAAATCAAAGATATGGGAAATGTATTCCGTGTTCGTTAATGTGAATAAGAGGCATTTTTGCTTCAGTATCAGATTCTAGTAAAAATCGACAGTGAGATAAATATGTAGATGTAAATTTTGTAAATTTGTAGTACTTATGTAATAGTATATGTTCAACTTAATCACAAAACGGCTCAAATATATAAATTTCGGTGTTGGCCTGAGTGTAATTTTTAATTTTAAATATTGTTCAGGGACATAGTTGAGTACCTACTAAATAAAAAGACATTTAACGATTGAAACAACATTATTATTGCCTACGTAAATATTTATTTTTATTTTTACTGAATCAATCGACGGAAATAAAGGTTATAAGGTCACAAAACTGTAGTATTTTGGTAATATTAAATTAAACACATCGAATGGCGTGTTATTTTTTAAATAATTATTTTTAATTATTTACGAGTATTATTGATAGTGAAAAAATATGATATTGATGACAATATATTAATTATTGATAAGTACATTTATATTAAATACTAAAAATTATTACAAATTATTGTATGTAAGTTATGTTCCCGATCATGGCCCCCACATCCTAAAGCCGGCCCCCAGGCTAGAATCTTTGGCGGGCCCCTCTACCTTTCGCTAAGGATAAAGGCAGTGCGACGCTCTACAGTAGCGTTTTCCAAATGGTATACGCGGTAAAATTAATGTGTATATGTAGTGTTTTTTTTATATTTTAATACATCCATTTGAATTATGAAGTTGTCGGATTAATAATTGTATCACATAATTTTAAATAAAAATATTTTCGAAGGAAAATTGCGCCGCAGGCAACTTTTTTTTTACTATTCAAGTAGTAAAAAATGTGTTTATCTCACTTACCTGGTCGACTCGCCTGGCCGGGCCCCTCATGAGCCCGAGCCCCCAGGCTAGAGCCCTGTCAGCCCCCCCCTTGTGGGGGCCATGTACCCGATGACCCCCAAACATTTTTTCTGTGTGCGTTCTTGTTTTGGTTATCTCGTCCTATGATCTTTTGAAGCCTTTTTTATTAATTCAGTGTCCCCAAAAACATATCATTGATACATCGCTTGCATAATATATTATTAAAATAGTTCAAATACTGTGGAGGTGGTTAGCATGGCTGTTATTTTGTTAGAGAATGGGTGTGGCCATCGTGTATGCTAAGTTTGATGCTCTCTTTAAAAGTGCAGCTTTTTTCCATACTCGTGCGTTTTATTATCCGGCTGTCGGGATTTGAATTGGTTTGTCAGTATTACCTCCCTAACCTCTGTTCGACAGTGGGAGGACAACGTAAATGTTAATGAAGTAATGAATAATTAAAAAAAATATATTGTTTATTCACTCCATTTCCTGTCTATTGTAGCTACGCATATACCTACATTCATAATTTACAACGTTTTTCTTAGCTCGTATTCTTATATGTCCAGTGGTTCTTTGTCCGGTACAAATCTTGCAATCGATTTTTAACTAAGTTCCCGACTAGCTAGACATTTGAAACTTTTAGAATATATCAGCACACAATGCCAATGCATTTTTTAAATACTTTTAGCCATCTTTAAGTAGAATTGAATTCATTTTCAGTTAATTTTGTTTTGTATGAAAAGTTATTTCGACACCATTATTGGTTGCTAGGGGTCTGGGGTCCCAGCAACTAAATTATTAATATACACGTGCGTTACTGTGGAAATCAATATGACTTTTCAGTATTATTTCTATCAAGTACAAATTTTTTGATCGTTTAAGCTAGTCAAGTCAAGTCAAGTTTATATGATTCAACAGAAAATTTAAAAACGTTGTAAGTAAACTTATATAAAAAGTTATTTTTATCTTGTAATTATTTATTAATAAATTACAAATTACGTGTATAACATTGAAAAAACGTGGCTAAATTCGAGTTGATGAATAAATCCTAGTCCAGATCAATATATAGTCGTTAAGTTGTAGCCTCGGGTGTGTCAATGTTGCCGAAATGCTTTTCTTGAATGTACCTATCTCTTTTGCTCTATTTCACCCTGTCACGACCCAGCATTGGGGCAAGCACAAGTTCGCGCCACTTCCCTCAATCCATCGCCAACTCTTGCGCCTACCGCCATCCCAGACCTGCAGCGCGTAGATCGCTTTTGTAGCACCGTTGCAGGCTGAGGGAGGGCCGGCCACTTGAGGCTGTGCCACAAGGGTACGACGTGTCGCACTCTTTGGTGGCATCCGGAACACATGTCCCAGCGACGTAAAACGTCTCTTTGTGATTACCTCAATCACCGAAGGCTGCTGTCTTTTCACGAACTCGGGTGTTTGTAACGCGGTCGTACCAATGTATCCCTAATATTCGGCGGCGACATCGATTCTCAAAGCCCAAAAGCCGAGACCCTTGAAGCTTAATAATATGCCATGTCTCAAAGCTATGCAAGAGCACAGGTAGCATGCACGCGTTGAACAATCAATAATCTGTTTGTTTATATAATAATTTAGTAAAATCGTCAATATTCTATACACCACCAGCACCAAAATTAAAATATAATTGGCTTTTTAAACCTCCGATTTAACATATCTCATTTATCTCTCTCTCTCTTCTTTGACAATGTCTGCCATTCAGTCGGATCATATGGACACCACATGGTGCCTCCAAGAATCCTTGTCGCTCGCCAGTTTTATTTCGTTTTCTAAGGACCTAGGCCATGCCGGCATCCCGTAGTTCTGCAAAATACACTTTATAAATTGCATTTAGCGGTCTCGGCTTGAAGAACAGGCAAGACAGGTTGAAATTCTTTTGAGGCATCTTCAGCACGTGGCCAAACCAGGTCCAACGTCACCTCTTCACTCTTTGTGTTATCATTACTCCTACAGTCATACCACCCACCATACACACAGTATTCGCCGCGGACCACCGTAAAACTTTCTTTCAAAATCTCAATAGGATGTTAGTGAACCATAAAGATACTACTTTGCAGAAAAGTAATTTTATTTATCTCACGGGTAGGAAAGAAAGTCGCCAGCGGCGCAATTATCTTTTTTTTTAAAGGTATATTTCTTTTGGGGCGTTTGGTAGAGAGTGAAATTGAGAGCTGTGCGCGCACACCGTTACGAAAGTGCGTGACAGTATGAAGTTAGCTGGGAATCAATCAGCTGTATACAAACGCGAGTTTGATAGTAGAATTGTTCCGTTCATAGTGACAGTTGTTACTTTAAAAATAAAAACAACGAGAAATAATTATATAATTTTAAAATATAACTTCTTACGCGCGTACATAAGTACACACACTGATTTTTTAAATGTGTTCGATTTGCTTTTAAATAGCTCGGAATATTAAATATTTAATGTCGGAAGGGGGGGGGGGGCTTGGTGCAGCCCTGGGATAGCTTCATCGCCATTTTTCAGCCATCAGTACGATGTAACATTTTACAAGCATCGGTGATAATTTAATTTTAACGGATTTATTTTTTTATTTTTAGTATTCTTTTCCTGTGATCTGATGATGTCTTCAATTGAACTGGTCATTTCGAAACCCCGTAACTGACAGAAATCAAATTTTTCGGGAGAGATATAAAACCGTGTATTTTTTTTGTTTAGTGACGTACATTAAAAAACTCCTCGAAAGCTGTAGAATGATATTTGGAGTATTTGAGTTCCAACATAAATAGGAAATTTTATCTAATTTAATGGCAAAATCTGTTTTAATTTCTTGTAATTGTGTTGTTTTCGAAATGAACATGTGGGATACCGTTATAATTGTTAATTAATAATTAATTTCAATTAAAAAAAATATTTGATATAGTTTACGCAAATTTAATATTTCTGATAATAAGTTTGTCAAAAAAATCAATCAATCGTCATTTTCAGTTTCTATGGTTTGCCACTGGAAAAATGTTTCATAAAAAGCGATATATTTTTCAGGAATTTGCTGCCGAAGTTTTTTAAGTCATTTAATTTTTGTTGTACTGGATCTTTCTATGAGAGAAGAATACTCATATAATGGAGTATTGATCCTATCTTGACGCCAGATTCAGCGTTTTGCAGAACCGAAATCCCCATCACAGGGAAGAAATGAGTGACCCCGCGTTGGTACAGCATGAAAAATACTTTGAAATCTTTTGTGTCAGTCAAAGTAAGAAAAAGTCAAAACCACAGTTCTGAAAAAATGTACAATTCTGTAATTTGCGAGAGTACAAATCGATCTATGTAGTCCATCAAAAATGTGCACACTTCATTTGGCCCTTTTTTGCTAGTCCTTTGTGGTAGCAATACAATCCTGCCTTATTTGACTTAAGGTTGTGTATAAAAAAAAGAATTTACCCATAGCTGGCGATAATCAAAAAAATTCATGCACAGGAATATTCGGAAGTGAAAGATTTTGCATATAGTCGATGTACAGCTAAGGATAATCCGTGCAAAAACAACATAGCTACTGCATTTATGTTGTTCTTAAACTGACTTGAAATAAAATCGTGTTGCATATTCACAATTGAGTTGTTTTCGAAGAGAATGATAAGTCTACCCTCAATAAACAATAATCCGTAATAAACGCATTTTGCCATTTTGTGTCAGTTATGGGGTTTTCGAAATGACCAGTTCAATTAAGAAAGGAATATGTTATTAAAGACAGTATGTGGTGGGAGTTAATAGTTTAACTGCATGGTCGAGTCACTTATAGATGTTACATACGTCGAAAGACGGACATCGTGTCCGATTTAGCCAACTGACGCCTTACCGCGGATAAACTATAACAATAATTATCTTTTCCGTTTAACTTTCATAGACTTCGGTATTTAAAAGAAAAAATAGAATATCTGCCACTTAAAGATTTTACCAATATGTGCCTAAGTGTCTGATGACGACTACACTGTATTTTTTTTTCTACAGCCAGCTGAAATATTTTCAGTGCCTGCCAGTAAAATCTGAATTATTCCGCGCGCGCTAGTAAGCTGGCGAATAACTTTTGCGTAGATTATAATATGAATAATTGAATTGCAAAGCTGGCTCTATGGAAATGATTCTCGATTTTATATTGGTACGAGGGTGGGTCAATAAGTCCTTAGAAAAGCCGACAGGTGGCGCGACTAGTACTGCAAGCGGTTTGTTTTCATGCAGCGGCACTACCGATTCAGTATGCTGCGAAGTTTCAATCAGATTGGTCGGGTTGTTGTGTGTTTCTCGTACATTTAAAAAAAAAATTTGCTTGTGGAAAATGGAAAAATGGAAAATGGAGAAAATTGAGTTTAGAGTTGTTATTAAACATTTTAATATAAAAGGGTTAACAGCAATGGAAATAAAAAATGAGTTGGATTTAGTTCACGGCATATCTGCTCCTTCACTTGCAACTATTTATAACTGGTTAAATGAATTTAAACGTAGTCGTACATCAATAAAGGATGAACCACGCTCAGGACGTCCTGTAGAGGTGACTACACCAGAAATGATCAATAAAATCCACGATATGGTGTTAAGTGACCGAAGATTAAAGTTGAGTGAGATAATTGAGGTTACAGGGATCTCAAAAGGTAGCGTCATTTCTATTTTACATGACAAATTGGGCATGAAAAATATTTCTGCAAGATGGGTGCCGCGTTTGCTCATAGTCGACAATAAACGCAGTAGGGTGGTGGCCTCTAAAGCTCTGTTGTCGCTCATGCAACGCAATCCGGATGAATTTTTTCGTCGCTTTGTGACTGTAGATGAAACATGGATACACCACTATACTCCCGAGACGAAAGAACAGTCAAAGCAGTGGATTGCGAAGGCAAACCATGTCCAAAGAAGGCGAAAACGGTAAAATCAGCTGGTAAGGTTATGGCTACTGTATTTTGGGATGCGCGTGAAATTATTTTCGTTGACTATTTGGAAAAAGGAAAAACAATAACAGGGGATTATTATGCATCTTTATTGGACCAGCTAAAAAACAAAATTGAAGAAAAACGGCCTCATTTAAACAGGAAAAAAATCCTCTTTCATCAGGACAATGCCCGTGTTCACACATGTTTACGATCAATGGCTAAAATTGAAGAATTGAAGTTCGAATTGGTCGACCACCCACCGTATTCGCCAGATTTAGCCCCCCAGTGACTTTTTCCTTTTCCCAAACTTAAAAAAATGGCTAAGTGGACAACGTTTTTTTTCAAATGAAGAAGTCATCGATCGGACAAATGCTTATTTTGAGGACCTTCCGAAAACTTATTTTTCTGACGGTTTAAAAAAAATTGAGAAACGTCTAACCAAGTCTATTGAGCTCCAAGGAAATTATGTTGAGAAATAAAAAAAAAATACAAAAATAAAACCTGTTTTAATGCTTTTTTCTAAGGAATTATTGACCCACCCTCGTATCTTATTTGTCCTTCGATCGACAGCCGGCCAACGGTCTTACGGGTGACCTCTGGCGAAAGACACATCACCTAACGTGGATGTCTCGACATTTTGAATACGTTTTAAATACGATTATGCCGAATTAAAACGTTTCTGACGAGAAAAACTCATGCTCACTGATACCTCCGGATCAAATTGCGATTTTGAATTACGAGCGAGCAATCGAACCCAATGATCGCGCAGACGGTTACACCATTATGATCCATCACGCAGCCAAAATCCGATAAGAGATAATTTTATTATGGTAAAGAAGGAAAGAGATACAGAGGGTATCGTAAAAAAATAGTTTGAAATCTACTCTTATAGGAAAACTTCGTTAAAAATTTGTCAATTGTCTCATAAATTCAAATTACATCTTTTTTCCTAAAATTTAATATAATATATTTTTTATTTGTTATTCCTCATATTATGTACTCAATTTATAACATTTTTCTTCTACTTCCTTGATCATGTCCATCCCTTAGCTGGAACATATGGACACCACATGGCGCCTCGAAGAATTCCTGTCGTCTTCTTGCGTCTTTCATCCTGTAGCTTCTCTGTATACCTATACCTACTCTGTGCATACATACATAATAACATTCATACCTTCAAGGGCCCACATGCAAATGGTTGGTAAAAATGGAGATTTTTTGGGTATTTTCAGAGCATAACTTTTGTTGTAGTTGTAGATAATCTATTTATATAATTTTGAAGCCTTATTATCCTTTATATTTATTTTAAACATTTGATGACTGCATAAAGTATTTTTATTACATAAAATAGTATTCTTTTAAACCTCTCGATCTAATGTTTTAGAATATAGTCATATTTCAGTACATCCACGTGCAGTGCTGTTAAGGTTTTTTAGATTTATTAATTTTTAAACGCATTTACAAACCCATTAGTAAAATAAATGTTAACATTATATGGTAAAATATTTACGATAAAAAATATATTTTATAATCTCTGTTTTCCCAAATTTCACAAGAATTAGGCATTTTTTTATTCAAAAAATGGGCACGATTAACACATTTGAAGATAATTCCAAAGATACTAATTGTAAGCTATGTCTTTGAGCATATAATGTTCAGTCTAAAATTGACATATATATTGGTCTGGAGTAGTGATTCTAATCCCGGGATCCCGAGCTATTTTAGATACCTATGAGTCCCGGGATTGATAAACATAATCCCGAAACTTTCGGGATTGATTTTTTATCAATTTTATGGAAAATAAAATAAAAAGGAAAATATAACAGAGAAAATACTTTTAATATCAAATAACTACATTAGAAATAAACTGAGTTTGAATGAAGTTTGATTTATTCCCATGTGTAAGTTGCCGATTCATTTATTTTTTTCACATAAATTAATAAAAATGATAAAGATTGGAAAAAAGCAATGCTTCACACTATTAAAAAAGTAATTCCACCATGATATCATACGTTTTACGGCAGTTTCATATTTGGCTGACTAATTATATTTATGAAGCGGAAAGGCCATACGTACACCATGATTTATTTTGCTCTACTATTTTAAATCTCGCTTACCCATTTATTAAGTCTTTACTATTAGAAACAGCAATCTCATATTAAATTTAAATTATTATTTATATATTATTTAATTCATTAAACTTATGTATTTCCAAGATTGAACATATACAATATTAACAATAAATGTCTTAAATAGTATAAATTACACTAGATTTATTTTTGTAAATATTAACAGTGGAAAAAATGCCAATCCCGGAACCAGTCCCGGGATCCCGCGATTGTCAAATTGTGATCCCGAAATCCCGGAATCAGAATTTTGGCTCGGGGTTGGATTTCCTAGTCTGGAGTCAAAGCGGTTATCTTAATTTTGTCATTTAATATTTGACCAGCCTTTGGTGGAGGCATTTGATTGTTATTTGACGAATAGTTTGGTTCTTCATAAATAGTTTTTTTAGAATTATATTTTAAAAAGCCAATCGTCAATACGTCATATTGAAAGACTTTAATTTTTGAACAAAATGTCAAACGTTGCGTTTTCGAGAAACCGATAAATTTTGTAAAGGAGCAATAAGATATTCAAGGTATATCAACGAAATGCTGCAATTATCCTGACCTGAAAACCTTAATACAATTAATAAAGTCTGCATGTACGTATTGTGACGGAAATTCTACTTTTCTATCTAGTTATTTCAAAAGAAAATCAAAGCAGTTGTCAGAGTTTCGTTGACGTCGAGGTGCAAATTTTAATTGAACCGAATCCACTGACGAGGGGGGTTTATACCCCTACGATATTTTATAGTGAGGAAATGCGCATGCGCGGATTTTTTGGGCGACCATTTTTTAATAGAGTGTCCTTTGTTTCCGATTTTACTCGGAGCGACTGTCAAAATCATTTTCCATTTTCAAATGTCTGCGGGAAGATTCCAATATCACCAACTCTTTGGTCGAGGAATAATATTAAAAAATATTATTGTTTTGATTTATTAAAACGCATTTTTTTTTGTAGTACTTATTCCACTTTTAATCAATAGATTAGGACCGGTTTTGTCCGCCTCAGAGGGACATTTTCATTGACAACTCTGAAAATTAAATTAAAACAAGAATAGAATGCAGTTCCACCATGAATTGACAGACAACAAAATAAAAGAAATTAAAAAATATATTTGGTGCAGTTCGGTTATGAGGAATACAGCGGAAAACACATTTTGAAAATAGTCGATATACTGAATTATTTGTTAGGTTAACCTAACCTAACCTAAACAAACCCAAACTAAGAAATAATCCAGTATATCGGGTATTTTCAAAATGTGTTTTCCGCTGTATTCCTCATAACCGAACTGCACCCTTTCAGATGTAATCGTTTACTCAATTGAACAAATTTTCTTTTATTATTAATTGTATTAAAAAGAATAAAATAAGTATCTATACCTTTTCCAACATGTCATCTCTCCAAAGATGTTGTTTACAAGGAATCATTCTAAATATTTCAAAATATTAATACTACAGCGAAAAAACTATGCTAATATATTTCACATCTTGTGGTGGCTATATGCTTCGCATATAAGGAGAAGAGGTTATTTTATTATTGCATTTTATAAATTGTTTGAATGAAGAAAAGCGTTGCGTTTTCCAGTTTTCCAGAAACCGATAAATTTATATATTTTTTAAAGGAATACTAAGATATTCAAGGTACGTGTACAAAATGCTGGAATTTATATAAAGTCACTGTATGTACGTATTGTGAAAAAAATTCGACTTTTATAGCAAATTATTCGAAAAGAAAATCAAATTACCTGTCATGGTTCAGTTGACTTCGACGTGCAAATTCGAATTGAGCCAGATCCTTTTTTTTTTTATTTCCCTACCTACTACTATTATATGTATTATTAGGATTAAATGTATACAAACATGACGCACAATATAAACTTGATTGATCCGGAAGGATAACGATGAAAGCATCTAATCTTGAAACTGATAATCATAGTGCAAATCGGAAAATCTATAATCTGGATAATCGGTATGCCTAGGCCCTAGATGATATTATATTATATTAAAGCACTGTAATATCATCTTTGTTTTCCTCGTGTTGGATAATACAAATAAATACTACTAATAAAGGATGTTTTTTTTTAGAGGTATAGAACTTTGAAATGGAATAAAACAAAGATGACTTTTTATATTGTGGCACGAGCTGTGTGACATATTGCGCCGTCTTGTTGAAACCACAGCTCCTGCACATCATGGTTGTTCAATTGATGAACGAAAAAGTCAGAAATTATGGCTCTATAGCGGTCACCATTGACTATAACGTTCTGGTCAGCATCGTTTTTAAAAAAGTACGGACCAATTATTCCACCAGCCCATAAAGCACACTAAACAGTCAATTTTTCTGGATGTAACGGTGTCTCAACATACACTTGAGGATTATCATCACTCCAAATACGGCAGTTTTGTTTATTGACGTATCCATTCAACCAAAAGTGAGCTTCATCGCTAAGCAAAATTCGCTTATGAAAATCGGGATCAACGGCAATCTTGTTTTGGGCCCATTCACCGAATGTACGCCTTGCTAGGTGATCGTGTGGTCTATTCATGTTGAAATGCCAAACCAAGCTAAACATAAATCACTTAACAGCTGACAAAATGGCTGCCAATTAAAAAAGTGCTGCCAGCTTAAAGTTCTATACCTCTAAAAACACCCTTATATATGCATATTATATTATGCATATATCCGGATAATACCTACCTTCTCTCTAGTCTTATATTCTATTGCAGGGCTCGGCAAACGGTTTTTTACAGGGTCAAAATAGTACATGTTGTTGGCTGCGCAGGCCTAGAGGTCGGACATATTATTATGTAGTAGTTCTACATACCTACTGATAACGGTTACATGTACATTGTACGTATTAAATTTCACCGTAGAACAGTTTGCCGTGAGCATTCTTTTTGGAAAGAGATACTATACGGTCATCTCTATAGCACCGAGATGAAAAAATTACGCGTTGTTCATGGAGCATTGCAGACAATAATGAACCTAACCTTACCTGACAAATAATCCAGTATACCGGCTATTTTCAAAATTTGTTTGCCGCTGGCTTCCTGTAAGCGGACAATAACCGTGTTTTATTTAGACATGAATTTTATCTCAGTACTATACGACCCAAAGATGTTGGACAGTCTTAAATATACCCCATATATTTCCGACACAACATTTCAAGTTGAAGTGTGATACAGCGAACGATATACATACAAATTTCCAGACACGACTGATAACACCTAATATCTGGATCCAGTGACGGGAAGCTCATGAATCCTTTATTTCCTTGGGATTTCCGTATAATATGGACTTTGATCACATAATTATTTAGCTGTGAAAGTGAAGAAAACACGGAACTTAAAATTTGATACGAAAAAGAAAAACCGAGGAAATCGTCAATTTATGAGACATGTTCGACAATAATAATGATTATAAGTACCTACTAGACTACAAGTATTATTTGAAATACATCTTTTTTAATAAACATAATATAATTGCCATGCCCTGATAGCATTTCACCAAATTGTCGTTCTAAGTTACTAGGTACTCGATATCATTAAAATTGTTTATCGATTCTGTTAATGAGCTCGAGATGAAAAACTTGGATTAAGAGTTAATAAAATTCAGCTACACGTGTCTGTAGCACGGGTGACCTTTTGAATATTTTTTTATAGTATAATTATAATATGGTATATTTTTTAATTCGTCGCGATCAGATAGGACAGATATAACTTAGTTGGTAGAGCATACAGGCGCAGGTTCGCAGCTCGCCGGACATCGATTTTTTTTCAAAAATATTTTTTTCTAGTAAGTAGTTAGATATTTCTCTGAGGTATATTCAAATTTTTATATGTTTAGTAAAGAATGTTACATTCTTAAATCTTGTGAATTATCCGTTGAATAAAAAAAATATTTTGAAATAATTACATTTTCTTTTTTTCTAAAATGTGCATAAATATTGGATGTTATGATTTATTGGAAAAGGAGAGGGGATGATTGGGCAGAATGGAGAAGTTCGCAGGCGACCAAGCTCCATCCTGAGCCATATAGTGGGCAAAGAAGTATATTAAATTTATATAATACTTAATGAAATGCTGTTAATTGGAAAAGTAAGTATTAATTCCTAAATAAAATCGCGCCGCAATTGATTTATCTTTCAATTTTCAGAATAATGGTATTATATTTATCTCTCAAAAAAACATTGCTAATTCCACTTAGAAAAGGTATGTGGGGTAAAACTCTTCAAACCTTTTGTATAATTATGATATGGCTATGGGTCTATTTACTCAAGCCAGGCGAGCTATATAGTTTACCTTAGTACTTTTATATTGTAAGAGTATACAAAGTGTATAACATGCCAGCCATGCTAATTGGTTTACCTGGACTTTGAGACGAGTTGTAATAAAAACTAGATTCATGATTTTCAGAAATTTTCACAGTAGGCTTACATTATTATCTATCATGACATAAAAATACTGGTAGTATTTTGACAAGTTCTGAAAATAATATAGTAGTATTATAATTATTACAATATAGTCGCCTAAGGCCCTAGAGTACCCTAACCTACCCTAATACACATTTCGCAATTTTGTTATTTTTGAGTTAAGTAGTGTACCAAGTGATAAAGGCATTAATCTATATTAAGAAAAATAGTAGGCTATCAAAGTCACTTTAAACCATGGGCGGCCAATCTGTGGCCCGCGGGCCGCATGTGGCCTACTGGGTGTCAACTTGTGGCCCGTGGAGCAATGAAAAAATAAAAACAATATCAAATGCTACCGCTAGATGTGCTAATTACGCAAATTGAGATTCGATATTGGCTCAAGATTTTAAAAAGAACCGTGTACCTTTTGCTTGCATTTGCAACGCCATTCTCCGTAGACGTGAATTTATTATCGGGAAATTTACAAATGGAACATTGTGAAATATGTTGCGATGCAGTTAAAGATTCCATCAAGTTGGTTTGGAAGAGTTTTACAAAACAGATTTGGACAAGGAGAAAAATATCGCTATTTAGGCGATTTACACAGACTTCGCTATTTGGAAACACGCTATTTAGTCGGATGAAGCATATCAAATCACAAGTGAGAACACGAATCACTGATGTGCATTTGGAAAATTATTCGCGTGTAACACAAAATCAAACTTCTCACTAAAATTTATGATTTTTATATTATTTTGTTTATTTTTTATTATTTAAAAAAATAGTTTAATCTAATAAATATGTTTGATTCTCATTTTTGTTTTATTTTAATAATATATATGATATACTTGTTTCTTTTTTATTTTGTATAATAAAAAAATCGGTTGTGCGGCCCGGTAGAAAATCTCATTTTTAGAATCTGGCCCGGCTGCTGAAAAGGTTGGCCACCCATGCTTTAAACCATGCAAAAACGTTGACAAAGTTGACTGTTGGTGTTGAATAATATGAATTCTGTCTTCAAGGCTTTTCTAACCAATCAAGGAGTTTTCCTTCTTATAGTTTGCTGTATGTCTGCAGCTTCAGGAGTATGTATCTATTATGTATTCAAAAAAAAATAATGTAAGCCAACTCACTCACTCGTTAATATTCAAGGGAGTTCAATACCTTTCTTCTCATTACAAAAAATAGTACTCACAAAAAAAATCTAATAGTAGTGGTGTTTTTATGCGATTATTTTAAATCTCGATTTTTGGAATATGTCAGTTATGACTCTAGGTAACCCGTTAAGTATTTTTGTCAGACATGTCCGACTTTAAGTAGACTGTGACCTACTGCATATTATCAAAACAGATATTGGTTCCTTCATTCGCCGCCTTTTACAATGTGTCGCCTTTATGCAACGCATGTCCTGCCTAACCCCACGAGACGTCACTGGGTTACCTTATCGGTTGTTTAACGCTAGTCTGCTTCATTAGTCTACCTGATTCATTTGGGACAATGGTTTCAAGTTTATTTGGTGAAAATGATAGTCTAATAAAAGTCTAGTTAGTTTTCCCCAAATCCAAATAGACAAACAGTGTTAATTGTAATTGAATTTTTATGCGACAGTTTGTTTTGCTAATTAAAAAAAAAATATTCGTTGTGGAAAAGCAATAAAATAACAAAAAAAAAAAAAGTTGCTTGTATATTTCACATATTGTGGTGCCTATATGCTCCGCCTTTAAGAGAAGTAGTAAGTATTACTAAATATCGTTGTTTTTATTTTTAAAGTAACAACTGCCACTATGACATCTAATAGTTTGTTTACCTAAAAAATTGCAAATGGCCGACAATAATAAATTTGCTGCCTAGGCAACGGAACAATTCTAAACTATAATATTATACTGTATAATCGTCACGTTTGCAATATCATTCTGTGGCGTAATGGTTGCGCGCTCGGCTGATAACCGAACAATCAACGGTTCAAATCCAATCGAGTGTGTTTTTTTTGTGTAAAAATGTACATGTCACACGCCAAAAATACAAACGCGCCTAAAGAAGTATAACTTCAAAAACGTAAAACGTTGCATTACGTTCCTTTACAACGTAAAATGTTGTAAAGGAACAATTAATAAGATATTATGTAGTCAAGGTACGCGAACGTAATGCTGTAATTATGCTGGAAAAAAATGTTTGAGTAAAAAATACCAAAATATAAACAAAATCACTATATGTACGTATTGTGAAAAAAAATCGTCTTTTATAGCAAATCATTCGAAAAGAAAATTAAAGTAGCTGTGAGAGTTCCGTTGACTTCGACGTGCAAATTTGAATTGAGCCGGATCCACTGGCGAAGAGGGTTTATACCCAGTGTTGCCATCTTTTTTGTCACCAAATTATAATACGCGCTCTAAAACTCATAGTGTTTCCGCCAAAAATATAGTACGCCTTGCCATCTGTTGAAAATGTATAGGATTTTAGTTTTTCACCAACTACTTCAACAATACTACCTCTTTGGGCGTACTATACCTTTAAAATATCGTACATAGTACGCCGAATTACAAAACGATATTTTATAGTAAAATGCAGGAAAAATAAGTAGAAGGAAATCATTTAAACGGCTGATTCGTATATGAGGAGTTAGATGAAATAAACTGAAAAGTTAGAAGTTGAAATGATTTTATTTCGAGGAAACATTTTAAACAAAAATTTATTAAAAATTGCCCAGACAGTAAAGAAAATTGAGTTTTAGATACCCTGCTTAATTTTTTGGATAAATACAATATGCCAGAGATATCCGACTTCAAGTAGAGTAGACGGTGATCTGCTACTTATTATCAAAACTGAAAGTGATCTACCGCACTATACATGCCATTCTTGCACCCACTGGATTTGTGCCAATATGATTTACCAATTGAGTCATGTCCAGTGACATCCCTAGACAAAATGCCGCCCCTAGGCAAGGCCACAATGCCGCCCCATTAAAAAAAATCCTCGAATGACTCAAATATCAAAGAAATGTGTTGTATGTTGTATGGATACATTACTAACAAAACATAATTACCACTCAATCTAATTTTATTTAAATGCCATCTCTGTTTCAATATACAATATTGCGAGCTCACGGTTTCAAATGCATTTAAAAATACACCCGATCACCTGATGATGATGAACTTCCAAAACTCGTGAGTGACTGGCAAAAATATCTTTGGATATATGTGTTTAAAATTAGGTAAGTATGTACCTACTTATAATTCAAATATAATTCGCAAATTTGCACTTGTCATTGCTGGTCATCAAGGACGTTACGTCAAGGACAACGGAAGTAAACTAGACATCGTGAACCTGAAAAAATTACAAACCTGTTAAACCTTTTGTGTTATTTAATACATTTTGTGTCCAACAAGTGAGTTAATTTTTTGAATGGAAAGATATTTCCGTTATTAATAAGTTTTGGTAGCTATTTCTACGTATACCTAATGATTCTCCTCAATTTGCCGTCCTTCAAATAACTGCCGCCCCCAAGCGACGCTCAATCTGCCTGCCCTTACGAGACGTCACTGGTCATGTCCTGTCTAATTACGGCAAAATTAACTAGTAATATTTACATCTAGAAGCTCTCAACAAATTGCGTTAATTTTGCCAATCGGCTTTTGTGGCTTAAATAAAAATTGTGGATTAATTCAAGATTGTGGATTAAATCAAAATTGTGGATTAAATCAAGATTGTGGATTAAATCAACATTTTGACTTAAATCAAGATTGTGGATTAAATCAAGATTGTGGATTAAATCAAGATTGTGGATTAAATCAAGATTGTGGCTTAAATCAATATTGTGGATTAAATCAAGATTGTGGCTTAAATCAAGATTGTGGATTAAATCAAGATTGTGGCTTAAATCAAGATTGTGGATTAAATCAAGATTGTGGATTAAATCAAGTTTATGGCTTAAATCAAGATTGTGAATTAAATCAAGATCGTGGCTTAAATCAAGATTATGGATTAAATCAAGATTGTGGCTTAAATCAAGATTGTGGATTAAATCAAGATCAATCATTGAAAAAATCAAAATAATTGATATTATCAATTACATTTTTTTAGTAAGTATTTAATATCTAAATGAACGGCGCCATAATAATATATGCTATACTTGCTAGGAAACTAGGTAAGTATGTTAGTTATTTAAGAAACTTACAAAAATCACGCTTTCGTAATGAAAAACCCAAAGTCCTATATATTAAAATTTGTTTAGTTGTAACGACATCAAAGAATTTCAACATTTTTAATTTAAAAGAAGTTGAGTGGCCATTATGGTCCATTAACGTTTGAATTAGAGAGAAGTAATAATTATTATTTTATTTTTCATTGATATTTGGTAAGAAACGTGTATTTAAAATAAATTGTGTTAATAAAGGGATATAACCCACTCTATTTTGAGAGTTAAACATAATACGAGTATAATAAACCTAATATATCACATATAATTTGATGCTTAGAATATTAATCCTTTGACATACCTATTCACCATCATTAATCCAATCTGATTTTAATACAGTTTCCTATCTACGAGCATTACTAAGAATTTTCAAAATGGCGAACTCCACTGAAGCAGAAAATGGTACCAGTTTTATTAACCTCAGTGTGAGTATGATAATATTGTGATACAATATTATTTCATTTATTATTAATAAACCATAATTATTGAGTAATTATGACTTCATTAGGAGATCTTTCATCGTCCACCAAGGCGTGGATCGAGATTTTCCGTTTTTTTTTTAATTGGAAATATTTTGACCTGTATGATTTTCTTTTGAATATATACATCAATCACGATATACGGTTCAAATTAATAACAATAAAGCCTAAAACATAATTACATATTATTGGGGTTTGTACCAACAGATTTTTCTTTTTACGAGAAATTAATGTTAGCCAGTTTCTCAACCTATTAGGTCCATACTCCGACTTAAACACAAATTGAAAAACCTATATGTTTATTTGCCAGACATAGGATTTTAACTTGGGACCTACGAAGTTATAGGCCGACGCTTAGCCGCGCGGCCATCGTCGGACCGTTATATATATGCGGTCGAACTTGGTTATTACGAGGAAGATGGGTCCGTCTGAATTTGATCGTTATAAGCGGTACTCGTTATATCAGAGAATAGGTATTTTTAAACGATCGACCAATAAACAATATTTTGGCTCGGTATATCCGATAAGTTGCTCGTTAGAACAGTGAATAAATGTATGGAGAAAATCATAAACGAAAAAATGTCAACGAATGTTTCCTCATTACATTCGAGATCCGAGATTTTAATAACCGAATTCGACTGTATAATATCTCAGATGCATTAATAAATATTATCACCCTTCAATTCAAGATTAATACATAATAATATAAAGACCAGATAACCCTCGCCTGAAACGGTGTAGAGACGTTACTGGTAGTGTAGAGAAAGCATAATATAAAGCACTATTGTTATTAATTATAATCTACACTTTGCATTATGTATCAAAAGTTACAGTCCGTAAGTGCTCACTAATTTTTCTTCTTTCAGTGCCATCTCTTGCCTCAAATTAGTAACCGAATTGTAGTAGGTAGGTACATATCCCTATCTTGGGACAGTCATATAATATCACCAACTAAACACATTTAATGACATTACAAGATTTTCACCCACCAACTCTTCTGCTACTCTATACCTTTTCCAATATTGTAAAAGTACCTGGTGGTAAAATATTAGCAGAAAATCACCAACGGAGGTTGTTCCACTGTCTGCTGAAGGTATCCACTAGTTCACTATCTCTCCTAGTCTAAATGTGTAAGGTCCGTCGTATTTTCGGTGGAAATCATTTTGATGATCCAATAGGCTTAAGGGAGCGGAAGGCAATTGATGCCTTTGAGATGTGGTGTTGGCGCCAAATGCTTCGTATTTCTTGGACGGAGCACAGGACTAACCAGTCAATCATCCAGAGACTACAGATAAAGGAACGGCTCTCAATAATATGTCTAAGACGAATTCTGCAGTTTTTTGGACATATTGTTCGGTGCGGACCGGAGAACTTGGAGAGACTGGTGGTTTTGGGTGACCCCCAGGGAAGGCGAAGCAGAGGAAGAACCGTCTGCACGCTGGTGGTACCAAGTGGGGGCACTATTAATTTTGCCCTAAGAGAAGCAGAAGATCGAGAAGGATGGAAAGTCTTGGTCGCTCAAAGGATGGAAAAATTATAAAAGTGGTCACGATACTCAGCCATGAGTGTACGATCAAGAAGAAGTAAGAAGGATACACGGATATAACGTAGAAAGATCACAAATGAAACCAATAAACAAGGAAGCGTACAAGAAAGATTTTGCGATAAGTACAATAGATGCTGTCAAATAAGTTTTTGATAATTTTCCATTTAGACCAAAAATTGTGATATTTCACAATACTTATCGTGTTTTTTAGCATAACAGATTAACCAAATTAAATATTTTTTTTTCGACCATGTCCGATTCTAATAGGATCATATGGGCCTTCACAGAGTAGAGGTTTGTATTAACAGATTTTGTTTTTTACGAGAAATGGATGTCAGCCACTTGCTCAACCTATTAGGTCCATACTCTGACTCACACACAAATTGAAAAATAATATGTGTACTTGCCAGACCCAGGATTCGAACCCGAGACCCACGGCGTGATAGTCCAACGCTCAAGCCGCGCGACCACCGTGGGTGTGTATAATAAAAATATATAAAGTAGGTACGTCATACATATCGCGTACCTAGCCACATAATATGTAAACATAATGAACGCGAAACAATATAGTACCGCAAGCTACTTTTTGACTATACATGGAAAAAAATTGCAAGAAATTTCAGAATCTGAGAATAGTTGGCGACCCCCTAGAAATCATCTTCACGAGCCATGAGTTGGGAACCCGTGACTTACGCTGTGTTTTTATTTTAATTCGCAGGCAATTACTAACACTGTTTTTTCCATTTTCTGTTTTAAAGTAATTATTATTTAAAATAAAATATTACGCAATTAGGTAAATTAAATATTTTGTAAATTTAAGACTAATGAAAAATATAGATGTACAATACCAGTGACGGGGACGCACGTGCCAGGAAAATATCGAGGTTATAAAATTTATTAAATAAAGAGAGAATAAAAATACTGTAGGTATTATGTATTATTATTCTCTCTTTACAGTTGAAGTCATGTCAACAATTAAAATTCCGACAAAAGTGTAGAGATTAATTTTTGGCAAAATATAGTAATATAGATGCATTATGGGGGTGGACATGGATAATCTAAATTGATAATTTAAATATTTGTTTCAAAATGTATATTATAAAGACTAATATTTAGCATGTTTAATATTATCTATTATTTTTTTTAAATGATGTTCTATTATCAGTAGGTAATCAAGAATTTACGGTAAATTAAAAAAATATACAAGGATCTAATCTTTAATCTGGAACAGCACCGTTTCAGATCGTTCAATGTTAATTGTATACCTACCACACAGTATTTTGCCTTTTCATAAGAAAAGACTTTAACGTTAATGTATAACATACTAAATAATATCTTTTTAGATATGATCCGGTAGGGAAAATCTCACTTGTAATATAAATATATTAAATTAATAATAATATAAATGACGCATTCTATAATCTGTGAAAGTTCCATCAGTATTCGACAATTATATCAGTGACACGTCATCTAAATCGGATTTATTTCATATCGCGCTTAAAGAAGTTTCACTTTCAGAAGATTTTTTTCAATCTTGAAAAATGGAGATATTTACGTCAATTGAACAATATCGTAAGTTTTAATGACCATTTTTTAGAAAGTATATATTATTTTTCAATGTGATCTGTTTATAAAAAAAACTCTAACAAGGAAATAAGTTTAATATCAATTCAGGTTGATAAAATATCATTTAAATTGGTTCCACAAACTTTATATTGACATTTCCACTATTTTCGTATTTCTACCTTCTGCGCCATGAAAAAAGTATCTACCCGTACAATTTTAATAAATCAAAAAGCATCTAATCAGTTATATCACAACTAATAGCAAATAGTAAATAATAGTAATAATAAACTAACAAATAGCCATCGAAGAAAAACATTTTTTTGGAAATTACTATAATAAATAACAATATTATCATCATCATTATCTCAGCCGCTCTCCATGCACATATAAATGAATGCCTCTGATTGGAATCCCCACATTGCATTGTCATGTAATTAATTATTTCATTCATTCATTTACCTAAATACTGGTTACATGTAAGTTGTACGTATGCAGTTCATCGTGGGACACTTATTCGTGCGCCGCAGTACGTGAAACATGAGTTCGTATAACATTTTATCAAATGACGAGTTCTTCGTTAAACATTTCACCGTGGAATACTTTTTTACATATCTTAGAAAATGCTGCGATAGTTTGCAAATAGTTCTGTTCCAATTAGATTAACCCTAACCTAAACTAGTAAAGACATCTCATAAAATTTGCCACGTGTTGTAGCATACGTACAAATATACTCCACGGTGAAATGTTCAACGAAGAACTCGTCATTTGACATACACACGAATAAGTGTCCTGCGGTGAACTGTTTACGTATAAATTTCCGGATAAGCTAAATACTATATGTGCCAAATTTAATTGCTATGATCCAAAATTATCACAACCTTATCCGCATGTTTTTTTTACCTAATTATTAAAATAAAAATGTATCACGAAGTAAACAAAAATCGACTTGTAATATTATTGCCTATAATTCAGTATGGTAAAAGTGGAATAGGACAACTGGGCGCCAGGACAATTGGGCGCCGCACTATTGAATTAAATAAATAGACGTTCGTTACGATTTTATACAGAATGTAGACGAAGTTTTTTCATCAGCTTATATCTACTACCAAGTAGTTGTAATTCATTTTACTCTTAACATAATGTTATTATTGAGAATTATCATGCCTTAGCCTTTATATAAAGATAAAAAAAACTCTCTTCTCGAAATCATTATTTACGTTTCCATATTTAAATTCTCACCAAGTATTAAATAATAATATAATATTTTAAATAATACTATTAAATTTTAATATACTCGTATATTTTTTAAGTTCCTACCTATAATTCACGAACGTTTATTTATTTTCGAATTTCATTCGATTGTGTGGCGCCCTGTTACTCCCGGCGCCAAATCGTCCTTTAATAAAACCTTATTAACAAATTTTCCACGATTCGTTCAAATTGTAATAATAATTTATTCATTGATAAATTTAACCATACTGAAAAGAAAATCCTTCCCATTGACATAATAATATGAGTATTTCATAAATTGAAGAAATTCATACCAGGTTATATTACAGGTGTATTATCAGGATCATGATCGGGAAGAGAGTGCTGGAAATACATTTTATGGAATAAAACTTCAATATATTGTGATATACTAAGTTAGAAAAGCTACAATTCAAATATTTAAACAATATCTCATATTGTCAAGATAACGTCAAGAGGGAAGCAGAGAGCTGAGGATTGTGACCACCTTGGAATTTTTTCATCTTTTGAGTGACCGAGACTTTTCACTTCTCTTAGGGCAGAGTGAATGCTGCCGTCACTCAGTTCGTTCACTTGGGTCGCTCCAGCACGCATTTTTCCAAGATGGCGGTATTTTCACAAATATATCAAATAAGGCACCTGGCAGATTAGTAATCAGCCAAAAAAACTGAGTTAGATTTAGTCAAAAAAACCTTCGTTTTCTGATATTTCCAAGTGGGGGAACCAGACTAGACTAAATCAAATTAGCCACAGCAGCCCGCTAAAATAATGGCGTAAATTCACTTAAGGTAGTATATACAAGGTACGATACAATCATTTAATGAAATGTTGTTGATGATTAGGGCCCGGATTTATATGCAAGTGCATGTTTTGTTAGGGTGTATGCACAGCTATGAGAGTTGCACAGAAATCTGTTTTGAAAGACACAGAATCCAAAAATAAAATTTTATCGTGCATATAAATGCATATTTGAGACGTTAGAGCATATTTGAGACATTAGTGCATATTTCATAAATAAATGCATATTTTAGAGCTTTTGAATTTATAAAGTTTTTTAAATTATATTATCGAAATATTACTAAGTTAGGAAGGTAGATAGTTTAGATGCACTTGCATTTTTAATGCCATCTCCGAGCTGTGGATTTATTAGAAAAAGTCAACTCAAGCACATTTATTTAAAGTTTGCCCAATCACTTCTGTGGACGTTGAAAGGTCGTTTTCCGCATATAAACAAAATACTGACTATGCGGAAAAGTGTGTCGTTTTTATTTTATGTTTTAAGTTATGTTTGGTTCCCGGTGTCCTAATGAATTTGAATTTCCATGCGCCTGTCAATTACCTACGTGGTCGCAGTCATGATTTATTCTGGATTGGAACCGTTTCCTCGTGTCAAGCCTATCAGGCACCATTAGCGAGGGGTGCAAGACTAGTAAATGCGCTCCCTAAAGACATAGACATTTTCAATGATGTACTTTGCATTTTATTTTTGAAACTGTATTTTTCTCTATAAAATTGTATATTTTCCGTTCTCAAAAATTATATTTTTCTGTATTAAATTATACTTAAGTATGTTTTGATTTTTTTTTTTTTTGTTATTATTATTGTTATTATATATATATTTCTTTTTCTATATTCTCTTCTCTCTTGTGAGGGTAATGTTTGACTTATAATGTAAATCTCATGTTGTGTACGTCTTGAATTTAGATTTGTTATGTCCACAATGTTTTGTATTCTTAAATAAATAAATAAATAAATAAATAAATAAATTGAACCCAACCCAAATTTCACAGGATTGTTACATTGCTTTCGAATTTTTATAAGAAGGATATTATCAACTTATAATTTCCTATTCTAAGCATGAGAAGGGGGAGGGGTGTGAAAGCCATGGCTATTAAATTATGGAACATGTCTCGTTGTCCAGTCGACGGCGTCTAGTCGTCCCAGACCTGATCCATACAATCAGTGTGTAAGTGTACCAACGTTTTTACCATATTCCACATGCCTACACTTTTCATCACGATTTTTTGTTTTTAGCGGTTGGTACTATGTATTTTCGATAAAAATGTTGTCTGTGGGTATATCTGAGATGTTTTCAAGCTATGTATATTCAATATATGAAATGTTACATTCTCAAAATCTTGTGAATTATTCATTGAATAAAAGAAATAGTTTATTAAAAAATGTTAGTAAGTTCAAGTAGACGTTATAACTAAAATAATTGGCAAGAGCTGGGCGTCCGTTAGTAATTTAGGTAATTAATATTCTTTGATTTAATACACAAAAACCGATAGTTAATAATAACACTATTTGATAAGCATTTCATGTATAGCATACTACTTTAAATTGTCGTAATTAGACAGGACGCTCGTAGCATAATTGGTTAATGCAACAGTTGGCGCGATACCAGTGGTTATACGGGTTCAAATCTCGTCGAGCTTTGTATTTTTTTCAAATATGATTTTTTCTAGTGGGTATATCTGAGATGTTTTCGTGATATATTAACATTGGATAAAAATTATTTTAAATTAATAACGTATTTCTTGAATAGGTTCGCAGAACTGACTAAACTGAGTACTTGTCAGGAGAAGTTCGTATAATTTTCTACATCATTTAAATATAAACATTTTAATGTCGTTTTTGTAAAATATATTTTATGTATCGTTGAATTGGCTGTTTACATAACGAAGGTACAATTACGGAGACTCAGCATAATGTTGTTGTTGTTATGTTATTATTCTAAGCTAAGTTTTTTTCTGTGATACACATAAACTGTTCATTATAATACAGAAATTCTGTGTTATAATGAACAAAAAATAATATTTGTGATTTTTTGGCACGCGTACGTTAAAAGGTTCGCCAACCCTGTTCTAGACGCTGTACACACGATCATACGATCTCGCAAGATACAGCAGCGGGAGTTGGGGGACCGGGAGAGGGGGTTTTCATAAATAAATATACTTAGTCGGAAGTAGAATATTTAAAAAATGCTTTTGATGGTAATTAATTTTATATTATGCTTGAATCTCTCATCGAAAATCTTTCGTTGGGGGAAGAATAGTTAATCATATTTATAATTTTGAAATTGGACGATTGTAGAATGCTACGAGCAGAATGCTAATGCGACCATGGTTTGAGTCTCCACCATCCCACCATCTCCATCTCCACCCGCCATGTATATGTAACCGCGATTCGTGTACAGCCTAAAAGAGTATAGTGCTGCACTTTCTTGTCCCGAAACGAAGCTAAAGAGGATTGATGTAGCAACCATGCACCTTGATGCTTAAAGAAATAGTTTCTACCGTCATTTATATTTAGTGACATGAAGTATCATCTGTACGCGTGTACTGAAACTTTGAGCGAAACAGAGGAGTCAGGAGTTGAAAGTGATGAATCTAAGGAGGGATCATAATTATTCTACCATCCATAAGACGAAGAAAACATTTTAGATGTTCCAAAGTTGCCCTTTGTTGATATCAAATCGGCGTGGTCAATTGGGTGTGTGGACGGACCATGGCCTCTACAAGAGGGGGCTGACAGGGCTCTAGCTTGGGGCCCGGCGAGGCGAGTCAACCAGATAAGTGAGATAAACACACATCAGAAATTTGCTCTAATAGTTATTTAATACTGTTATTTAAAATTATGTGGTTGCAGGATAAAATTTTTAATTGTGTATCGATACTCGACAACTCCATAATTCAAATGGATGTATGTATTAAAATATATAAAAAAACACTAAATATACACATTAATTTTACCGCGTACACCATTTGGCAAACGCATCACACAGCCTTTATTCTTAGCGATAGGTAGGGGGGCGCTAAAGATTCTAGCCTGGGGGTCCGCTTCAGGGTATGGGGGCCATGGGACGGACCATGGCAAACAGCTCCGCTTGGTCGGATCCTATCAGCGGGTAGTACCGGAGGGTGTGTTAAACATCTTAATGGTTGTGCCTGCATGTGCATTCCGGCCACTTTCTTGCGACCAGTAAGTGCTGATACCTACCTCTCAGCTCCGGTATTCCTGAAGAGGACGGGATAGAGAGCTGTGGCGGTACATCATTGACAAGGCAATTAGCAAAAGTTTTGAAAATAATGGATATTATAGAATAAAAAACAAGATATTTGGCGGCGTCATCTTGGTTTTTTGAATAACTTGACGTAATAAAAGTTTTAAAAATGACTGAGCTACACAAACAACGATAATTTATAATATATGCCCGCCGGCGGATGTAGGCTGCGGTTCGACTGAATTCTTACCGTGTAAAATGTCAAATGTAAAATATTAATATTATGAAGATCTCACGATATATAAATTCCGAAGAATGCTGTGTTTATCATCTTGAATTTTCTTATTCCTAAAAATATTATAATATTCATTCAACGAAATATGTCAGATACGAAATATCCGTAGGTACCTACGAAAATAATAAATGAACATCGTTTTTCAGTTAGGGCTAGGGAATCCAATCCCGAGCCAAAATTCTGATCCCGGGATTTCGGGATTACAATTTGACAATCCCGGGATCCCGGGACTAGTCCCGGGATTGGCATTTGTTTCCATTGTTCATATAAAAATTTTAAAATTACAAATAACATTGATAAAATCGGTCAAAAATAAATCTAGTATAATTTGTACTATTCAAGACATTTATTGTTAAAATTGTATAATATGTTCAATCTTGGAAATACATAAGTTTAATGGTGTAAATAATATTGTTATATAAATAATAATGTGAATTTAATATGAGATTGCTGTTTCTGATAGTGAAGACTTAATGAATGGGTTAGCGAGATTTAAAATAGTAAAGCAAATCATGGTGTACTTATGGCCTTTCCGCTTCATAAATCTAATTAGTCAGCCAAATACTAAACTGCCATAAAACGTATGAGATCATGGTAGAATTACTTTGTTAATAGTGCGAACACAATTGTCATTGAGTGCGAAGCATTGTTTTTTCCAATCTTTCTCATTTTTATTAATTTATGTGAAAAAATAAAATTAATCGACAACTTACACATGGGTATAAATCAAACTTCATTCAGACTCAATTTATTCCTAATGTAGCTATTTGTTATTAAAAGTATTTTTTCTGTTATATTTTCGTTTTTATTTTATTTCCATAAAAAATGATTAAAAAATCAATCCCGAAAGTTTCGGGATTATGTTTATCAATCACGGGATTCATAGGTATCGAAAATAGCTCAGGATCCCGGGATTCCGGGATTCGGGATTCCGGGGTTGGAATCCCTAGTTAGGGCTGCCAGGCAGTGTTGCCAACCGTACTATAATTATAGTATTTGTACTATATTTTTGGTCCGCGTACTATGTACGATATAAAATAGGTATAGTACGCCCAAAATACTATAATTTTGAAAATCGTACTATAATTTTATATAAAAGTACTATAATTCTGCATTTGCCATTTCGCAATCGAGTGGTCTTCGAAAATTTGGAAATCTGCGGCCCGCGGCGAAATATTTTTCCCAAAAAAAACAAGCCGACCACGAAAAATCGGGAACCTGCGGCCCGCGACGAAATATTTTTCCTAAAAAAAACAAGCCGACCGTGAAAATTTGGGAACCTGCGGCCCGTGACGAAATATTTTTAAAAAAAAACAAGCCGACCATGAAAATTTGGGAACCTGCGGCCCGCGACTAAATATTTTCCTAAAAAAAACGAGCCGACCATGAAAATTTGGGAACCTGCGGCCCGCGGCGAAATATTTTTTTCCTAATAAAAACGAGCCGACTATGAAAAATTGGGAAAAATTTTCATTTTCAACAGATGACAACGCGTACTATATTTTATCTCCAAATACTATAATTTTGGAGGCTCTGTACTATAATTCCACTTTTAAAATATGGCAACACTGCTGCCAGGCCAGTTATCACTTTGACAAATTCTCAGAAGTGGTTTGTCGTCAAGTCTCAAACCATTTCCGCTTTATTTACTGAGTATGAGTATGCCATCAGATTCTAGTAATAAAATTGTCAAAGCGTCCGAAACGTTTATAGGGCCACCGAAACGAGTCTAAAATAAAATCGTGTAACTACAAAAGATTCTTGTCATTTTAACAGTACAATAGTTTTATTATTCTCTGGGAAATAATCCCTTTGTAAATAAGCCCACGGACATTTACATCTCGAATAAAAAAAACCCTAGACAAGCATATCGAGTAACATGCGAATAGATAATATTAAAATAAATATGATAAAAAAAATATTTATTACCTATCTAAATAAAATGAGAGAATTTTGGATTAGAACTTGATGAAATTACCTACACGTTTCTGTAGCGCTGGCAAACTTGGATTTTACTTCATAAATACATTATTTGTTCTGACTACATTGAAAATAATAATAATATTAAACTAAGAATGTACCTACCTACCCACCTATATTAATTTACTGTACAACATTTAAATATTTAAGTAAGTACTTAATTCCTCTCTGTATATTATCTGAAATAAAATTTGCGTATTACTCTCTAACAAGTAGATTTTATTTGTATTGT
Source organism: Rhyacophila brunnea (assembly GCF_057557595.1). Classification (NCBI taxonomy): domain Eukaryota; kingdom Metazoa; phylum Arthropoda; class Insecta; order Trichoptera; family Rhyacophilidae; genus Rhyacophila; species Rhyacophila brunnea. The sequence goes on along the minus strand of NW_028232816.1, from coordinate 5,273,709 downwards.
TGTTACTTTATTTATTTTATTAAATACAATTTTTTTTTAAATACGGGGGGATAAATGTCTGGGGGGGGGGGTAATTATTGTTCTAGGATCCTCGCCATACTCCTCCATGGATATCTAGTGTTAATATGGCATATGACATTTTTTTTGCTTAATATTATCCAGGGCTCGAAATAGACAGGAACGCACCGGAGCGCCGTTCCGGTTCGTGAATTTCTAAAAGATACCGTTCCGTGGATTCTTTAAAAATTGCGTTCCGTTTCGTGTTATTGAGATACTATTATTGCATATATATTACATCTTATGAATAATGATTGCTTTATAATAATTATTGACCTAAGAATAAGGTAGTGTTTTTTTGAAATACGCCATTTCTTTTGTCATTCCCCAGTGGTTAAGCTACAACATACGGCCGTAGCCATACATTGACAAACTATAATTGAAGTAGGGAGTAAAATGATATTGACGCGCGTGTTTGAGATATTTTTTGATTATTCAGCGTTCCGGCTCGTAAGATTTTCTATTTCGAGAACTGATATTATCTTAATTCACTCACTTGACTGGTGCCTATTTACCAGCTATATGAATTCTTGTCTTTAACATAAATGCGTTTGCATGACAATTCTAACTATTTGGTATTAAAAAATGTTCGATTTGTTTTTTTCTATTTACGCAAAGTGCTTTTATATTAAACATGTTATGTAACTTATATTTTTATTTCTCGTACATTTCTCGCGAATGTATTGAATAACGTAATAATTATCGTTGCTTACTGTTGGAGTCTTCTGATTTAATTAGTTTGTCTTGGCAAAGTTTTGTATATAATATCAGTTTTCAAGTTAGTACTATAAGTACTATAGAATTTTAAAATGTCATAACAGCCATTTTTTCTGATCCTCCCCAAAATTGACATTTGCGTTCATTATTGTTTGGCAAATAATCATAGAAAGATACACAATTGTAAGTGGTTATCAAATACGCCCGGCTTAACGGTCATAATTGGCTGTCCCAGATAGTTGTACCAATTTATAAGTGCCATGGGTTTTCCGGTAGCCACAGGTCTTACGTGTTTGGGCCCCGCATCACTTGAAATATGACATTATGGTGGAGCGAGTTCAAAAGAAATTTTTGAGACTCATTTATTTAATGTTATATGGATACTATCCGTGGCTTTAGCCAACTGACTTTTTCTTAAGTATGCTTACATACTGTAGTTTAAATGCTAGAAGATATCAATATTTGGCCACGTATTTTTTTCTGACTTGTGTGTCCCTGATAACTATCTTAGAAACCGGGAGCATCAGTTGTTTGTTCTCCCGAGGAGCAGAACTAACCTGCCATTACTGATGCCAATTGGGAGGGCAATAACTCTGTTCCACCAAATCGCTTCGGATGTTGACATATTCCACCTAAGTGAGGATGAGCATAGGTGGACGTTGTTTCATAAATCTTAAAATAGGGTCCACTTAGCTCATTCGGTGTGCTTCCATGCTTATTATAATTTATATATTTTTTTATAATTTTGTACCTTTTACTTTACTTTTCATACTGGTTTTGTGATACTGCATATATTTATTTTTTCTTTACAGTTTCTTTGTTTTTAAAATTTCATGTGAAGGTCTTAAATTTATAATTTGCAATGTTCACGGTATGTAAAACTGTTCGACAGCCAAATCATTCAGGTCATGATCCTCAGTTATTAGGTCGTAATGAAGAATAAAAAGTAGCAATATTCTATTTACCAAAATAACTAAATAGTTTGTATTTCTGGACCCGAAACCCTCCCCCTTTGTGTGTGCGCCTGGTAACAGTTGGGTCGACGATTAGGTACTAAGCACGTCGTAACGATTTATTTTTTACAGTAAGTAAAAAAATACTAGGAACTGGGTAACTAAGTTCCAATTGTACCTATATAGGTATTAATGTATTTTATCTGCCGGCTGAATTTGAAACTCGTGGGTCGATTCTCCAAAATCCGAAATCGTGAAACATTTATTGGACACTTACTTCAGAATACTATTTTTTTTTCAAAACGATTTTACGGAAAATTCTTAGTATTATTTTTGTATGACAAAAGCGCCGTTATTTCACGGAAACTTATAAACTTAGAGCTTTAGTGCTTACAGTGCAAAAAGAAAACCGGATAAAAGAATTCCAGACGACACTACATAATAAAAGAGAAACTGATGTTTTTTTTAGACTAATGGACTAACGTTTTAGTTATTTTAAAGTTATTTAAAACATACTTTACACTATTATTATACCACTCGAATCTGTCAAAAACCGCAAACATTTTAATAGGATTAGAGATTCACTTAATTAGTAAGTATACATTAAAATGTCTGATTAATTAATTATTTTGGGATTTGAACCTGTAACCAATGTAACGTATTCGCGCCAATGTACTTTTCCAATTAAGCTACAGTTATCCTACTTAATTACGACGAATTTAACTAGCAGTTCTTACAGGAAATGTTTGTCAAATTGCGATAATAATGTAGGCTATCGGTTTTTATGTTTTTTTAGAATAATTATTAATATCCATGTCCTTGCTTTTTCGTACAAGGTAGTTGTTAGTAATTTCGAACAATCACAAACACCCAGGCTTTGAGAAAAACACATAAATATTGTGTCCTGACCGGGAATCGAACCCAGAACTATCGGATGGAAGGCAAGCGCCTTACGCACTTTTATGTATTAAATAAAGGTAGGTATCAATTATATGCCTTAATTACTAACTAAAGTAAAGCTCTCTTAAAATTTTAGTTATGACGTACTTGCATTTAATAAACTATTTATTTTTCTCAAAAAATAATTCACAAAATTTGACAATGTTACATTCTATATATTGAACATACCTACATAATTTGAAAATCTCCCATGTAAAGCCACTAGAAAAATATAATCTCAAAAAACTAAAAAAAATAAATAATAATAGTACCAAGATTTGATCCTTATGGGACACCTGAATAAGTTTGAAAAAATTCGAATACATACTCCGCATAATTTCAGCGATGCAAAAAATAGGATTTGAAAAAGTTTTATAATATAATTTATTTTACTGCACATAATTTGTTCATGAGAATATCATGATCTACCTGGTCAACGGCTATTGACCATCTGAATGAATAGCGTCCACTTCACGACAATAACATAATTCCTGGATTTAATATTCTGGTCGGAATAATAGTTGCTCGTGAGTGGATATTTATTATGAATAAAGCCGGCACTGTTATTAATCGTGTTAAGCGTCAATTACATTGAGCTTTTTTACGAGCTGATTATTGGCAAATTTATAATCTGCCTGTAAATTCGCCCAGTGTAATCATCGAACAAGCTAATAAGCAGGTTGTAAACACTCCACCGAGAAAAGTTGAAAGCCGGTCAACTTTATAAGCTACACGCCGGCTTGTGGGCGTATCGCGTCTGCGCAGTAGAGCGTGGTGGTGGAAAAACGAACTACTCATTTTGAAATTTACCTTTTTGACGTTTAATGGAAACATTATTATGGAGCGTAGCGACCTCCCGGCAAAAAAACGAACTACGTTCCGTCAAAATCGCTCGCTGGCTTGTGGCTTATCAGCGAATGGAAAATTTTGTGTGTAATCATGAAATCGCAGTAGCTGAACCGCCCGCTTTTAAATTTGCCAATAATCAGCTCATAAAAAAGCTCAATGTAATTGACGCTTTACAGCAATAATAATACACTTTAATTCGTGTTATACAAAAAATAATAAAATTCTAGTGAAGTAAAATTCTATGATTAAATTACTAGATAAAATGATAGCGCTGAGCTCCTCTATCAGAATTATCGAATACATCACGGGTGTTAGCACTTTATTTAATTTATAACGGAATTGAACTCAAAATATTTTGTACTTCTTTACAATTTTCAATTAATTTCATTAATGTGAGAAAAGATTGACTTACTTAACTTATTATCGTGAATTAGTTTTGCGACGTAGGGGTATTAATATCGTTGTACCTGTATTTAGCCAAGTTTAGTAAATTATACTCTAAAGCAGTGGTCTCCAACTTTTATGTTACTACGCCTCCCTTTAAAAAAAATCTAATCTTGGCGCCTCCCCCCCTTTATTTCATTAAATAATACAGACACTTTTTTAACACACAAGTTTTTACTACTTACTTATATTAAATTCATTTTTTAATTAATTTTTTTTTCATGCGACGAATGAGCTTGCTTATTACCACAATCAATTTTAATAGAAGTCAACCAAATTCATCATCGTTCATTGACAAAAATTAATGGATTCTATCATGAGCTCCACATACTGAATAGGGCCCACAGGCCAGGATCTTTCACCCATATATTTAAAATATTTAATAGTCCTGAAACAAAGCAGCGCCGCAGGCGACTTTTTTACTATTAATAAAATAATATGAAAAATGCATTAGCAAACTAACCAAGAACTCAGGAAATAGATTTTTGTTTGCTTCAATATATCTGGCGTAGAAATCATTTAAAAGTGAAGACATGTATTATTGTTATATTATATTAAAGAAATCACGTCAAAAACAATTTAAAAAAACAATATCACACCCTGCCTACACGCTTCAGTTGACACTTTAGCTACGAGTGACATTTAAATTTGAGGTTATTGTTTTCATGCAACCAGCGGTCGTTTTGTGCATTACCGAAACAGAGCGTTTGCAAAAGCGCCATTTTTAAATTTCTCCGCTCCAAATATTTTATTTGTAGATATTAGTAGTATAAAAATTAATTTATTAAAAAATTTTGGCGCCTCCCCTGGCAATAGATCGCGCCTCCCCTGGGAGGCGCGCCTCCCAGGTTGGAAACCGCTGCTCTAAAGTCTAAATTATTCTAAAATATCAGTGAGCACGAATAATTAAGGTTATGAGCAAGCATGTACAATACATCGAGTACGCGATGGATTTTGATCCGTCGCACGATAAACTCATTGGTATTACATCATGAAAATGTAAAGTGTACCTAATATAATATGATTTCATTTAAAGTTGGAAAGGTAAGCATTAACCATTCCTATTCCTCTTTACTTAATCAACATACGTGAAGCTCGTATTCAACGTAAGCCCGGGCGACCACGTATCATTTAATTCGTATTGTATAACACACGGCCCGTCGCAGAAGTGGGAGACAGAGAAAATGTGAATCACCGCGCTTAAAATTGAGGCGTAGTTTTTCCTTACCGCCGCGCAGTTGACTCTTCGAACAGTACTATAAGAGTTTGTCAATAAATTCCTAAAAGAAGACCAATCTCATCATTTTCATGAATAATGGGGATATGAGTATTTGTCTATGATGGTGAAAGACAAAACGTTTTTTTTTTAGGAAGATCAAACTCGTGACCCATGGCTTTGTATTTATAGATAGACGGCCGCCGCTCTACTACATCAACGTGAGTACATAACTAAATCAAACATTAAATACACTTATTACAACTTAACTGTAACATGTAAACAGCTAATCTAAAAATTGTTACAAGATAAAAAGAACTTTTTATGTACCACATTTTTAAATTTTCTGTTGAATCATATAAACTTGACAATTCTATGTTTTAATAACTACTTTTTTTTGTACTTGATAGAAATACTGAATAAATATAGAATACTGAAATGTCATTTTGACATTTCATATTGATTTCCATAGTAACGCACGTATATATTAATAATTTAGTTGCTATGACCCCCTTAGCAACCAATAATAGTGTTTTACTTTTTACGATTTTTTTCCGAAATAACTTTCCATACAAAACAGAATTAACTGAAAATGAATTCAATTCTACTCAAAGATGGCTAAAGGTATTAAAAGAATGCATTGTTATCGTGTTCTGATATATTATAAAGGTTTCAAATGTCTAGCTAGTCGGGAAGTTAGTTAAAAATCGATTGCAAGATTTGTATTGGACAAACAAGAAAAAATTTGTACTGGACAAACAAGAATACGAGCTGCTAAAAACGTGGTAATAATGAAAATTCATTAAACAATACAGTTACACACAAACATATAGTTTAACAGAGTCGAGCCACCTGATACCCTAGATTGTTTTGTATGTTTGAATGTGTACTAGTGAAATAATGTGAGGTTGTTTTTCTTCTAGTAGTTTGTTAGTATTTATGATATTCTCAGAATTATTATTAAGTTTCAGATTAACTTAAAACATTACTGCTCCCAAGAAAATTTACTTGAAGTTTCTCAGTCAAAACACATTTGAAAATTATTATTATTATTATTATTATATAATATTATAATTAATATTAACATGAGAGGGGTGGTAAGAAAAATATTTTGGCTTACTTGCCCAATATTCAAATTGGCTAGAATTCTATTATTTGATTGCAGGTTATGTAAACATAATGACTTTCTGTTTTAGCAAGAATATTTTACTTTTAGAAAATTATTGAATTAACAATATTCCGATATTATTCTCAAATCAAATGATAAATCGTTAACCATCACAGCTTCAAATCGCATTATTTTAACACGGTACGTGAATTTTGCGAAAAGTTGCGATGATTATAAACATTATTATTTGTTACTATGACGTATTCATGGCATACAGAGGATTAAATTAGTTTTTCTACTTGCTTTTATGGATATCCCGTATTTGCTATAATGTTTTTTAAGGATTTTGGCATGTAAACTACTACACTCTTTGTCGGCTGAGGAAAATGTATTATTGAAAACAATTCGTCTACCCGCATGGGGTATAGCTGATTTGAAATCGGCCAGGGCCTATGAAACCGCCTTATAATAAATAAACCATATCATAAATATTTTGTGGTATTTATTTGTGAATAACTATTTTTTCCAATGAACGATTTATAGTAGCACTTTTTGTAGTTTTCCCATGGAAAGAATTTCACATATACTGAACTTCTCAACGTATGATGCTGCAGAATAATTAACATGTGTATTTTATTATTTTGATTCTTTTTATTATAGCAATGCAGAAATTAAAAAGCGCGTCTCTTCTGGTCTCAGCGTATGGAGGATTGATGCACTCTCCCCAACAGATACAAGTTTCCCCATTAAGCAGAGTTTCGAGAGGGTCGCTAATTTTTGTAAGATATGCTTTACACAAAAATATTGAAGAATACAAACTAAAAATATTTCAATCACCATTAAAACTGTGCTAGATGAAACAGTCTACACCATTAATTTTATTAAAAGTCTGCAATAACAAACAATAACAACAATTTTTATAAAAGTATTTTTTTTCACTACTCAGCCTTGCTTATATATTAAATCCAGTTCAGTGGCATCACAAGGTAAAGTTCTTGTTGAAATGTTTAAACTGCGGCATTTTCTGGATTATAGATTTTGATTACTATATTATATTTGGCAGCCATCTTGCTGGCTCACAAAATAAAATGAAATATATTTATATCTTTAGAGGTTTACTCAGTCCTAGAACTGACGCATTATTTTCTATGCTCATTTATACAGCATAGACAATAATACGAACAGGAAAATAATGACAGTCAATAAATGAGTTGCATTTCGGCCTTTCAACAGTGTAGTCAATATACGCGCGCAATATAACGTTCAACCTAAATTCAAATCATAACGTAAACATATCAACTCAACATAAAAACTAATGTGATAATCCTGTATTAGTGCCGTGTTTATTCAAACTTATTATCTACAATATAAAACCAAGAAAATACCACCACTGTGTATTATTTATTCCTCACTGCCCGAATTTACCATATCACGCACACTCAACGCAACATTCTAAATAAGATATTAATAACATCAGGGGTAAGAACAGCACATACGTTAACCCTCCGATATATCACTCCAAGGAAAATACTATGCTTATTTATTAAATGAAATCACATTTTTACGCGAGATATTATTATTATTATTTTCACTGTCTCGTTACATAAGGTTTAAGAATGTTAGATTTTGTTAAACCTTATGTATGTTCAGTTCTTAATAAAAAGACAATAATTATTCCAGACATTATCGTAAAGAATTAAAAAAAATATATGAATTCCAAAAAAGTTTCTTTGGATTTATGACATTTAAAAGAATTGTAATATGTCTTAATATCAACATTGATTTAAAAATTTATTTTTACTGCGAGTACATACTAATTTAACTACATACTAATTTATACATGAGTAAACTAGTATGGAAATATGATGTTATTATTGAAACACCATTAGTAAAATAATTATATTTTATTATATTTTTTAATGTTATAAAACACAAATTAATAGCCAATGTGGCCAAACATCCCAGATTGGCACTTTAGATATTTTCAATTAATAAGTTGGCACATGGTCGAAAAATGGTGCACACCACTGCTCCATAGATATTGTTATTAAATAATATATTTATCTACCATGAATTTTTGATCAGTATTAATCTATTTTTTATTTGCTTTTAAATATATTAACAATTTACTATCGAACATATACAATGGAATTACTACTATTCAGTCATCAATATAAGAAATGATAACATTATACTTCTTTTGCGAACCTATTCATAGCAATTATATTATGAATACACAGCCTAGAGAAAAGCTTTTATATCAAGGATATCGAAGAAAACCTTCTTATGTAGAGACAAATCCTAAACATATGAAAATGTAATAAAGATTTATAATTTGTCAAAAATCTTCACTTACTAATAAATACGTTGTTGATTAATTTTAAATTATTTTTAAATTCACAGATTAAAGTAAATAAAATGATCGCATTATGTTTGAGTGTAAATGTTTTTGTCAAATACGTCGAACGTATTTTTTTCTCTTTATTACTATGTACACTTCAAGAAAATACGTTTGTAAATTTGGTATTGACAAGAAGAAAATCTTGATTAACTTTATAAAAACGATTTCGAAATTGTCAACGTACTTTTTATTGGAGAATGGATAAGTTTCGTAGGCAGCTACTTACTTAGGTATTGAGGATTAAATTTGTCTCTTTTTTAAAATTTCTTTTATTAATTTATGAATATAGAAATATAAAAATCAACTGGTATGACAAATGAATTGAGATTATAGATATAATGGTCCTTGTACGTTATTATTTTTTATGTTATGACATTTGAAATTAAATTAATATTAACATCGTTCAATTACCGATTTTCTTACTCAAGCAATGGCAGCCATGTTTTATGTTCTTTGCGATGACTTATTCAGTGCAGTTAGGTATAAATGATTTTAAACAAAATTTTCAACTAAATAATAATAGCTACAGGAGGGTGGTATTATTGGCTGATTATCTACTTATTGTGGCAGATTGTCTTTTCAAACGCCCTTGAAATTGGCAAATAAATATTAAAGCTCTCTGCAAATTTGCCTGAAATGCACAGTCACTTGTAACTAACCTAATCAGTAAGCCCGCGGCCCCTTTTTGCTTCAATTTTAAATATTTAAGCTCCATCTCCATTTTTCATCATACAATAGAAGGGTTTTGTAAACATATTTTTGTATAACTCACTTAATTGGTTGTAAACTCTCATTAATAAATTAATCAAATATTCAAAATTACAAAGGCGTTAGGTAACTCTCTAATTCATACTATTGAACGCTGTTTGTGGTGAAAAGTATAGAATACATAATTATGATGATGTTTAACAAGCGTACGAGTATTAATCTATCCGTGTTTATAATCTTATATTTAGGTCAAATTGTATTACAATGTTTGCCACTTTCACGGTTGTTTGTTATCGTAATAGATTTCTGGATTGTCATTGCGTGTTTTTCCTCCTTTCATGCTCTCAGCTAATTAGATCTCTTTTGACATACTTAGAGCAGCGTTCGTATTGATACACCTTAAATACACCCGAAACATTAAGGAAATCCACAACTCAATTGTTACCGTTCAGTAAAAAATATTGAAGTCGTTAATACATTTTAAGGCGTTATTAAAAAACTGTGAAAACTACTATAGGTAGATATAAATAATTGACTAAAACCAATTTACAAAAAAAATGGAATAGCGTTCTACATAATATATGTACAGATGCATTTAATTCAGTTTTATTGATGAATAATTCCATTTAAAATGATCTGCTTTTCTGTAAAACTGATATTTTTGATATTACATAGTAAAGTTATCTGCATGGCCACTATAATTTGTCAGGTGCGATGAAGGGACACGAGGGCTTCCTCAATAATGTCTACAGCGACGAAAAAATACGAAAGGACATTTTTTCTTTGTCCTCCCCCACGATGTCTAGGTACATGAGATAGAATTGAGCCCGGAATATTGTTAGGCATAAATATTTTACTTAAAAACAAAAAATAAATATAATAAAGCACGCTTCATTAATATTCAAGGTCTTGAGGAGCAATTTTCCGAAATAAATTAGAATAATGAAAACTATGCAAATAATGATGATGTTAGGTAAGCCCTGTTGCCACGGCGTGAGACTGTTTATTATGCCTAGGTACTAAATTCTATATTGATTGAAAATATATAATTTTATGGTGCCAAATTATTTTCGATTTACATGAGTCACCCACGTACGTAATCCATATAAAATAAAATAATACTTGACGTCTATTTCAAAAAACATGCTATTTGCATAATCAAAATGCTTCTGAAAACCGTTTAGCATTACGTGGTAATTTCCAAAAATCATTATATTAAACATGTATCAGTCGGAGGGATATATTTTTAAAGTGAACTTATTCCACTACTTGACGAAAATGAATTATGAATGCCAAAATATAAGGATAAAATTTTTAACAAGTATTTTTTGTATATAAGAACCAAATAACATTCAATCCAGTAGAAACATCAACTTCAAAACCGGTGTTAGTTACAAAAGTAACTTATTCCAATACAAAAACATAATACTCGTATGTAACGTCAACAGCGTAAATAGTTTTTTTGGCTTTTGCCAAAAATTTGTTTAAGTGGAATAAGTTCACCTTGAAAATACACGCCTCTAAAGTCTATGTCGCAAAAATATTATATACAAAAAAGTTGATTTTTGTATTGTTAAAATAAATTCAAAATAACATGGATACCACTCGGTGAAATTCCGTATACATGGCGGGTATCCACAATAATTATTGGTAACACAGTGATAAGCGGGCTAAGATACATGACACTGCAGTTCAAGCTTACTCGATTCCAAATGCATTCGATTATAATCAAGTATGAAGTATTTAAAAATATTTTGCGGTACTATTATCTAGTTAAGGCGGCGGCCGGGCCGTGCTGTTAGTGTTAATTTTCGAAATCACTGCGAAATTGAGATCAATTCTCAATATTTAACTGTCGTACTCTATCTTGCTCTAAAATAGTTAATATTATGATCATGAGCAGTCATGTTAAAAAAAATCACGCCAGACAGTTCACATCCCGGGATAATTATTAACTGTCTGAATACGATACATCACGTTTATTACGTTTTTTATTATTGATTTTGATATAGTTCCAAAAACTGTTTTTGGATTTATTGTAATTCACTTATTTCCTAAAGTAACAATTTAGTAGGTATCTTTGAAGTCCAAATGCAAAGACAACGGCTTTTCATCCAAGGCTCCGGGTTCCACTCCCGACGAGCCATGACCTTATGTAATTATTATTTAAAATTAGCTTATTTGGTAAGTTTAAATTTAATAGATGCAATGTTCACTCATATGGCAGCAGTTTCGTTTTGTTAAAATATTTTTTATGGTTTTATCGAAATGAGTTAAGAGCATACCTCAGTGAAACGGCAAATAATATTCAACTATAGGTGCGACGAAATTTTGGCCTCGCTGGCAATCGGAGAGCGAAAGTCGAGCTGTGAACATGTCAAATTGTTTCGTGATGGCGACGGGGGTATTAATTCTTAAATCGTGTAAAAGTGACTAAAAACGTTACCCATTTTTTACTTGAAAAAGAAAACATGTCAATGAATATATTATTATTGTTACTAATAGAACAATAAACAGAACATTAAATGGACGCATGTTGAATTTTTATGAGAAATTATGTTTTGTTCTGCAGGCGTCGTTTGCATAATCTTCGCGTTGCGTAGTCACGATCGCTTTAGACCATGCCCCAGCTGAGGTATAGCCTTAAAGGAAAGAAGACCAATTTTAGAATAATATACCCCAATTAAAATCTACGATAACAAAATCCACAATAATTTTCTCTTTGCTATATATACAATTGCATGGATACAACAACATTATCAACAATTAAAAAAATGGAACATGTTCAGAGGATTAAAATAGTATTCTAAACACATGAAATTTACTATGACGAAAATCGATGTATTTGATAATTATTATTCATAAACTTGGTTGATAGGTACATAGTTTATACTGTACAACTACTGATTTTTTTAAAAATATAATATACCTACCTATATAAAAGATTTACATTCTTATTGTAGCGAATTTGTTTTTTTTTTAAATTCTACTAATATTCAAAATTATTGAGATTTTACAACGGTCATTCTAAATAAAATAAAATATTAAGCTTCCACAAGCTACATTATTATCAACACCCATGCAACTGTTAATTTCTATCGTAGTGCTTGCTATTTATTGGTGATCCTATGGATTCTTCTTCTTCTACCCTGTCATGACCCAACAATTTGACAACAGTTTCATATTGAAAAAAAATGTTAAAACGTTAATAAAATTAATATGAACGAATTAAGCATTGAAAAAAAGATTAGGTGCTACGAATAGGTTACGGCATTGTATTCGAAGTTAAGCAATAACTAGAACTACTATCGGAACTCGTGATTTAGTACGGCAGCCCGATTATAGACGGCCTCGTATATTATAATAGTAAATGAAATCGGAAATCAATTTTTATGCATTTAATTGATTGTAAAATATTAAGACATATTTTTTGTGGTAATAATTTAGAAGATCTCTGCTGATGTTAATGCAGTTACCTACATGTAAATTATTATGCCAGAATTCCTTCATGTTTGCTGCTTTGGAAAATACTGTAAAAAACAGACAGTTTCACTTTGACATGGTGCCGCGCGTCCTTGTTTTTTCAATAAGGGGAAAAACGGTTAATGAAAAATACATGGATTTAGTTAAAGCTTTAATATAGTGAGTGCTTCACTTACATATAAAAATAGCAATTAACCACACGCTCAGTTAAATAGTAAACACAGTTTAAAAAAATATATTATTTTATAATATATTATTGAAAAATATGTAACAATTAGTACTCGAACCTAAGCCTTTTAGAGTCCGGCTAATGTTCTTCACTAATTGAGCAATCGATGCAATACTAATTATGATGGAATCTATTAACAGCTATACTTCCTAATTTCCTTTAAAACCTGATCACTGCCAGAGGCGAGTTAACTCGTCGAAGCATATATGTCGCGTCAGGCCATGGCGAGTTAACTCGTGCGTTTTAATAAACGTCATAACTTCAGAATAAACTGTTTGTATATATTTTATAAACAATATTTATCATTTAAGTGTGAAAATATTCACGATATACTCGAGAAACATATTGATTTGGTAAGTTTTCATAAATATTTATTATTCTGTTATTATTTAATACTTTTTAAGGGATTTATTTTATTCCAAAAATAGCTGGCATACAAGTGTATACCTATTAAAAATTGGCCGGCAGTGAATAGGAGGCTCAAATATGTAATCTTGAATTAAGATATTAATAATACATATTTATCTTGATTCCTGAATGACAATGACGTGAGAATCTCTCCAGATTTTAGTCTTTCACGTACTTGCACTTTTTAATATTTTTTTTATACAATGAATAATACACAATATTTAAGAATATAGCATTTGTTATTAAACATAATATTATATAATTTGGAAAGTACATTGGAATCAGGTTCGAGTCTCGCTCGGCTCACGTATATTTCAGAGGTACATATATGCCAAATTAAATTCCTAGTTCTAGTCTGAGTTTATACCAGTGAAAACTCATAACACATTTTCATTTCCACAAGTCCACTCTCGCTATTCTAAAAATTGAACCACTGACCATGAAGTTATTATATTAATTAATAATCATACTTTGTTTACATTGATGTACTCGTAGTAGAATATACATTAATTAATATACTTAGTTATTAATTTTGTTAAATATGACTTTGACCTTTGACCCAAATAAACAATAAGGTTTTTTCAACAATATACCTTAAGTAATATTAATATGTCTAGGTAGTACGCGTGTGATACAGTATGTAGGTATTAGGTCAGAATTGTATTATCTTGTAGAAGTTCCACTTAAAATTAATCTTCTTAATTAAAAATATATAATTATAGTCAAAGTAGGTGCAATCACTACACCATGCAACCACTAATAGTTCAATACATCCAGTACACCGAAGGCATGAAATACCGGATGCCACTCTATTTCTAGATTCTTAAATTAGAATTCATGTAAAATTCATTTGAAATAACCTATTTTTCGATCTAAAATACTTCCAGAAATGGTCCCAGAAAACAAGTAGTTTCTCATTATGAAAATCTTATCTTATATTATAGAATTATAGAACTACTGCAGAATTATAACATATTATTTCAATAAAAGTGGTTCTAAAAAAGGTTGCTGCGAGACTAATAATTAAATTAGCTGCAAACCTACAAGAAGAAAAGTAATAAAAATGATAAAAATTAAAATATAAAAAGAGAACTTAAATAAATTATAAACATACAAAAGCAGTGAAAATACAATTATACATCTATAGAAGTTCATAGAAGTACACCGGGTTTGCAAAGGAGACCTTATTTTAAGAATTTATAAAATAGCGTCCACCTAAACTCACCCTCACACAAGTGGAATATATCAACGCCCGAAGCAATTTGGTTGACCATAGTTATCGCCTTCCCAATTGGCATTACCAGTGGCAGGTTGGCTCTGCACCTTGGGAGAATAAACAATGCTCTCTATTTCTAAGATAGTTATCAGGGATACACAGGTCAACGCTGTCCAGAATGGCAGAGTTCTCAGTTATACCTCGGGTGGTGTAGTCTTTATCTTTTTTTAATATTGAGTATTAAAACAGCTCAAGAAGAGAACATCAATTTAGGACTTATCCAGCAGTTTTGTCAATGATTGATCAATCAGGCAGAAACAGATTAATGAACAAGTCCCATAATGCAGTTCTCTCCTTGAACTGTTTTAATACTTAATGCCATTTGAGTCCGTGAGATTATAAAAAAATATGGTACTGTTCGGTTATACCGGAGGCAGCGGAAAACGCATTTTGAAAATAGCCGATAAACTGGATTATTTGTTAGTTTGGGTTAGTTTAGGTTCGGTTAGGTTGGGTTAGGTTAGGTTAGGTTAGGTTTGGTTAGGTTAACCTAACAAATAATCCAGTTTATCGGCTATTTTCAAAATGCGTTTTCCGCTGCCTCCGGTATAACCGAACAGTACCAAAAACATATATAACACAAAGACTACACCAATATTGTAACGAGAAGGACATACTTCACGCTCTATCATGAGTATCCATGCACGGGCGCGGATAGTCTGAATCTCTTACCGTAGACCGCTCTGATGATGACGTGTATGTAGCTAGGGATTGCAATACCGAATGAAAATATCACTACCGGTTTTCCGGTATTTCTTATTGAATACCGGTATTCGTTAAAACATAAGTATCTACTTATCAGTAAATATAGCTATTACAATCTCTTTAAAACACTATTTTATAGAAAAAATATACCTATCTACATTTATTATGGTGACATTTAAAAAGATGTATTATATTAATCACAATATTGTAGTTTTGGTGATTTTTACAAATAATTTGAATATACTTATTGATTATTTCAACTAAAGCCCTCAAAGAGGCTGGATCATTAAGTGTAAATAAGCGCGGCTGCAGGAAAAGCTTTTTCAATTTAAAACTTGTACAATCATCAATAATGTTTTTATAGAATAATTGAAAATTTGTCACGGATGTTTTTTATTTCGAAATCGAGACAATTTTATAAATGTGTATATTTAATGAATTGTGTTTTATTGTCATTTCACCTATATTGGATTCAGTCAATATTTTGCATTCTATCAGCACATAACTTATACACTCAATTGAATAGGAAATACAGTATAAACTAATGAAGAAATAACATTAAATTCATCGTCAAAAATGTAAACGAGTGTGGTTTCTTAATACTGAAAATTTTGGTATTTTGGATTTTTAAAACTGGTATTTCGGTATTGATAAATACTGGAATACCGGTTTTGAAATACCGGTATTACACTCTCTATATGCGGCCAAGAACAGCTGTCAACATAAATAGCTCTAATATTATAAAATTAACAAAAAAACTTCGCTTAAAAACCATTATAATGGAGTTCTACAATTAAGTGACATTTAAGTTGATACACTTTGAATTGCTGATCATTTTATACTTTTATTCAACGTTTTAGACGCAAATTAAAGACGTGATGTTGTAAAATAATTATCAAAGACTCTTATGGTAATTAATGGTAAAGAGGGAAATTGAATGAAATTTCTTTAACTCTTCTCTATGTAAAACACACTGTAATAAATATTGCACTAGCTAGAACATCAACGAGATTTTTAATTATGTAGGTAGTGAATAATGTAGTGAATAATAATAGTGAATAATCCACATCAAATTCTAGTGTAATCTGATAATAACGAAGAATTTTTCACAAAATAGCAAGATTTTGTTTTAAATACGGCTAACGGAGCTACAGATCAGGGCACCAAAATTGGTAAAGGCTCTGAAGCCAGAAAAATAAAATGAAAATATTCATGAAACTTGATGCAGAGGAATATGTGAAATTATATAAGATGGGAGTTCAACTTATTATAAGGAGATATATTTACTAAAAAAACTTTTTAATACAACCTCCACTCCCTGGATGCCCATATATTATAATATTCTTAGGATCAGACATGAAATTTAGAATTGTTTTAAAACAATCATATGTTTACATGTAACTAAATAATTGAAAATATAGACAAATTTAATAATGTAGTAAAGTAGTAGTCGTTTGGGAACTCATGTTCAGTGCAGGTACGTTATAGTGAACAACTAGAAATAACAGAGAGTGGAAGGAGCTAGCAAAGGCCTTCATCGAGCAGTGAATCGGCCCCACTTTATGTATCATTATGTCACCTAATACTTTTTATTGAACTAATGGATGCAGAGAAAATAATACAGAAACGTACTTGCTTCGGAAAAAATAGAGACTATTCAATTTTCAAATAACAATAGGTACTAAATATGAAAAAGAAGCGTTTACTTGAATAAAAAGACTACGTTAGATGAAACTTTGCAATACATAAAATTGAAGGTTGTCGAGAAATGATGCTAGCGACTTAAATGTTACATAGGTACATAATGAAGTGGCATATCATACATTATTACAGTATATAAAACCATGAAGTCTAAATCCAAACTAATCGCTGTTTTTATCGATATTTTCATGAAAATAATTATCGGAATGATTTATTTTTCAAGTGAAAGCAAATAGTTTCAGGGCCGAAACATAGACCCTGCACTCAGCTGATTGACAGAAACTAAATTAAATGGTATTCCGGCGCAGGGAATCCAGGAAGATTCTTGACCCAATCTGTGAAAATGGAGTATGGTGGTGCTGGTTTAATCACGAATTGTGGGGTCTGTGTTGAAGTGGATATCAAGTTTAATAAAATACTTATACTAAGTTACTGATAATTATTGTTAGAGTAATTCACAGGCAGTGCATATTTGTTATTTTCCAGGCTTTTTATAAAAATCGGTATTTTTTAAATTAAATATATAATAAAACGAAGATTTTTTCAAAAAAACTATTATAAATGGAAGGATCGGGGAATTTCAATTGTCACAAAAATGATGCTTGTGCAAACATTAGTGTTCTCTATATTTTTATACGGAGTATAGTCATGGACCCTGAAGGCAAGGGAGCGGAAGGCAATTGATGCCTTTGAGATGTTGTGTTGGCGCCGAATGCTTCGTATTTCTTCGACGGAGCACAGGACAAATCAGTCAATCATCCAG
Source organism: Rhyacophila brunnea (assembly GCF_057557595.1). Taxonomy (NCBI): domain Eukaryota; kingdom Metazoa; phylum Arthropoda; class Insecta; order Trichoptera; family Rhyacophilidae; genus Rhyacophila; species Rhyacophila brunnea. The sequence continues at coordinate 5,255,752 of NW_028232816.1, read as the reverse complement.
AGACTGAAGATAAAGGAACGGCTCTCGACAATATGTCTGAGACGAATTCTACAGTTTTTTGGGCATATTGTCCGGCGCGGATCAGACAACCCGGAGAGACTGGTGGTTTTGGGTGGCCTCCAGGGAAGGCGAAGCAGAGGAAGAGCGTCTGCGCACTGGAGCGACCAAGTGAAAGTGGGGGCACCATCCATTCTGCCTTGCGCGAAGCGAAAGATCGAGAAGGATGGAAAGTCTTCGTCGCTTAAAGGATGGCAAAATTAAAAAGTGGTCACGATCCTCAGTCACGAGTGTAAGACCAAGAAGAAGATTATACTACGAGTATGTAGTTATAAAAATCTGCTGCACAATTTAAATATATTTTTTCTAAATTGTAATTTAAAAAAAATATTTTTTTTAGAAACATATTGATTATTTAAAATGAAAATTATCAATAAAATATGGTACATTGAAGTTTAACTCGCAGAAGAATTGATTGTCAGTAAGTATATAAATGTCAATTACGATAGAAAAGGATTTCGTTCAATTTGGTGAACGAATTCCACATCTTTTCAATTTAGCATCCCTGTTTTAGTCTCACCTTTCATTAACTATGTTAAGTAGTAAGTGGGTGTCTATCTATAATTATCAACACGTTCGAGAGGACTTTATTTATTTCGGCAACAAATTAGAAGATACTCATGCGTTATTTAACTTCCGCGGAAATCATCTCAGAAATATCACTAACTTGTCTAATTCAACACTAAAGTAACTCAAATTGGTTTTTGATTCCACCAAGATGTGTCGCTTTGAAACGATTACAATATCATTTGATTTTCAAATTTACAATTTTCTCAACTTTTCAAATTACAATTTCAAATTGTGTAGTTTTGTCGGTTGCTACGCAGAAACGAATTCAAATAATGTGGTTTAAAAAGTGGGTCGCGACTGTAGGTAATGTCTACTAACCTTTAAAAGGTCTTGGGTTTAATCCCCTGGAGTATTTATAGTAGGTAGTTTATTTTCATGCGAAGACGAATAATATAAAAGAAAATACATCATTTTGAAAAAAATCGGTGTGTGTTACGCGCGTTAGAAGTTATACTTCTTGGGCTTAGCAAAACAAAAACAATACTTGTGATAACGTAGATTCTTTGACTAGCTCTTAATTATCTTGTTAAATTAAAGGGCCGCTTATTGGAGCGCCGCTGGTTTATTTCTATACACTTAACTAAATTATATCATTATTTATCGTTGTTTTTATTTTTAAAGTAACAACTGTCACTCTGACGTTTAATCGTTTGCTTACGTAAAGAATTGCAAATGGCTGACAATAATAAATTAAATGCCTAGGCAAGGGAAAAATTCTACTATCATACTTGCGATTATATACAGTTGACTGATTCGCAGCTAACTTCAAACTCTCGCGCACTTTCGTAATGGTGTGCGCGCGCAGCTCTCAATTTCACTCTTTACCAAACGCGCCAAAAGAAGTATAACTTCAAAAACTTATTTTACCCGGGGCACAATAACGATAACGGCGTGTAATAGCGGCGGAGTTATAATGACGAATGGAGAATTACTATTGATGTAGGTAGATAACCAATGTCATACTCTATTGCGGACATGTCTAACTTCACTCAAACTGTGAATTGTTATCCAGTATAAAAACGGGCAGTGATCTGCCACACTCGACCATAGCGATTCTTCAACTTAAACTTATTATATTTGTGAAAGGGCAATTTAACATCAACACTTATCTTTCGCCATCACAAATACTTGGGAAAAAATGACGTGGTCTTTTTTGGGTACAATTTACTCTAATTGTCAAAGTATTCCGCCTACTGTGCAAAGAGTCTATTGCGTGACGGTGAAAGAAACTACACCTCGGTTTTTAAGTATGGGGATTCACATCATTCCTTCCTCATACTCCTATGGCAGGCCGTGAGTGATACAAAACGAATCAAGTATTAGAACGAGGTCACGCCGGCATTCACACGCTTAATTTAAAAATTACTTTCATGTTAGCTGGTTAAGAAAATAAAAGTATGAATGGTTAATAGGCATTTTTGAAAATCTCAATGAAATCATATATTTCAATAATATTTGCACAACTCAATTTACATGGATTTACAATTTACACCATCCCGATAGACGGAACAATAAACACTTAGGTACCCGGGCAATAATATATTTTAAAATTTAATAAACTATTTTTTTTATTCAAAGAATAAGACGACATTTCAGAATGTAACATTCTATATACTGAATATACATAATTTGAAAACATCTCATGCATATACATACTAGAAAAAATCGTTTTGTAGAAAAAATACGTCACCCGACGGGACTTGAACCTGTATCTGTCGGATTGTTTATATATAATATGTTTTACGATAGGCATTTCATGTAACAACTACTAGTTAAAATCGTCGTAATTATCTAAAGCGCCCGTAGTTTAATTGGTAAAACATACTGGCGTGAATACAACAGATACAGGTTGAAGTCCCATAGGTGACGTATTTTTTTCTTTCTACAAAACGATTTTTCTAGTGTGTATATGCATGATATGTTTTAAAATTATTTCTATATTAATATATGTAAGTATATATAATATATATAATGATTATTGAGAAAATAATTTCATGGTATTTAAAGGTGGGTTGAAATAATAAATCAATTCGGGATTTTTGTGAAAACTACCTTATAGGTATCGTATTTAGATCAGCTTAAAGTCAAGTAACAATTAAATAATCGGTTAGTATCAAGTTTTAGCCACTGATAGAGATCACGGTTAGTATTTCTTGGGGAACGGGTAATCTGTTTAACCTACATACAAAATAAAAATAATGTTTCAAAAATATACACGCCCAGCACTGATCGAAATAGGTGTATTTGAATTTCAATCACATGTAAAATAATGATGTCATTTATTCTGAATTCAATAAATTACATACCTCCTGATCGGTCCGACAAATTGCTGCACAAACAGAATCAATCATGTCGCGTCTGTTGGAAACTGCAAACAATTCTGGTTCTCCTTCTTCACCTGTCAAATTTCTGCTAGAATTTCCCGCCAAATCGCCGCCGTCTACGAACGCAGCATTCAAATTTGGAACACTGTTTAAGATTATGGCTAAGCAGAAAATTGACTTCACGTAATCTGTACGATTTAGTTTAAATAAGGAATATGACATTTTCTTAGTTGCCATTGCGAATAAAGAATTTAATATATGTATTCGATTCACATCTCGTCAGTTTGTCAGGAACCTGAAAATAGAGAAAAATACTTGAAATATTTGCAGGAGATTTATTTTTTTAATATTGTATATTTACAAAATATATTGCAAACAAGAGTTAAACGCATATCGATTTTTGATTCCATTTTTTAGTTTTTTCATACCACGTTGGGTTACACTAGTACTATACTAGAGATACGCCCACCTATTGGTAAAGCAGTTATATTATACAATATCTAATACCACCTGTACACGTGCATGGATTTACAGGCAGCAATAGTGTGTATTTTAAACTATCGTAACAATAACTGTTTACACGTAAAAGTGCTGACTATCTCTTCAATTCATTCTTTAAGAGTGAGCGAGACGCGATGTTGTCATTTTATGGTACTATTTCGTACTATATGACAGGTAGTGAAAATTGGTCAACCTGTATATATAGTCTAAAGTCAACCTGAAAATTTGTTCGTAGATATTTTTTTTGCCGGCAAGTTTGCCTCTATCGTTCTAATGCGCATGCGCCGGTCGAAAAAATTATACTGTCGCATGAAAATTCAGAAGCTTCCAAACTTTTTTAAATCATGCATGCAATCTTGCCAACTGCAATGATAATGCATGTTTACCCATACATTTTCTTGTTGTGGCCGCGATAATACTTGCTGTCAACAGTAAATCCATCCACCTGTAAACGGGGTATTAGTTTTGACAACTAATCACATAGAAAATGAGGCAAATTCACAAAGTGAGACAATATTTATTTTCACCAAGCCAAATAATCTTTACTCGTCTAGTCTCACTATCGTCGGCTATGGCAACGTCATTGCGCGAAACGTCATGATAATTATATGTCAAATAAAGTACTTAAAATATTACTGTAAAAATTGTCGTTTTAATAGCGTCATATCAATAACATCGAATATTATAAGAGAATATGGATTGATAATATATTTATGAAGACATACAAATTACCTATCTATATAAAACCTTTCGTCAAATTGATTAATTCTTTTTGATTGCGTTTGTTCATAGTTTTAAATACCTAGGTTAACTGCCTACTATAGTACTATTATATCTGAGTATAATATTATGTGCAATACTATTAATTAAGTTTAGTATAGTCATTAGTCCAGTCAATGAATATATTGTAGAGTGCATGGAATATGTCACAATTTTTGACTTCAGGAATTGGTTAAGAGTAATTAGTAGGTAAACGATCAAATGGGCAGTGACCAGGAGAGGACAACAAATATGTATAAACACAATTTTATAGGAGATTTAATTAGCTTTCATTTTTATTTGAAACATCTTTTTCTACATGCACCTTTTCCGAGAGCGAAAAACCAAAAAATGCGACCTTTCGACCCCCCTCCCGCCTTTAGCTCACCTTCCAAGGGCGGGGACTGTTAGTAGCAGTAGCGCACCCAGGGGGGGGGGCAAGGGGCCTTGGCCCCCCCCCCCAAAACATTGAAATTGAAAGCCAATAGATTAGACAAATAAAAACACGACAAAAAAAATATTTGAAATTCTCCAGCACCCTCTAGAAAAATTTCTTAGATTTTAATTTCTAACTCAAAAATTTCGAAACACTAATGTCGAGTTGTTTTAGAAACTCAATCTCTAATGGAAATGTCAAAAAATTCTCGGTGTCCATCCGAATTCCGGAGTGGTGTACACCGAGTGCAATAGACAAAAGTCCGATAAACAAGAAATTAGGCTGTGTTCTGTTGGGTAGGTTTGTGCACCTATAAGTTAAATGCAATAATACTTTTTTTTTCCATTTCCATATAATATTTTGGAACTTCACTATTAAAAAACCCAAAATCGACGATAAAAATTCGGCGAAAAGTACGACTACACTCACCACCATGGGCTGACAGGGCTATAGCCTGGGGGCCCGGGCTTAAGAGGGCCCTGCGTGGCGGCTCGTCTAATTGTGAGATAAACACACACCAGAAATTTGTTATATTATAAAAAAAATCACATGTGGCGCTATAGATACTACTTCATCAAAATTAACATAAAAAATATGAAGTATGATGAAAATAATATGATATACGTAACTACATGATAATAATTCACGTGTATCATTTTATATTACAATTATTTTTAGTGTTTCTAGAAAAATAAAAATGTTTATTTATCCAATATCGATGGGTCGAATGCAACTTGGCTACCACAAGAGGGGGTCGTGACCAGTGGTCTATAGTATGATAACGATCGATAATATGATATGAAGTCCGACAAATCAAGAATTCAAGGGAATTATTTAACAATATAGATAAATCCACGGAATACCATTCGGGAACACTACTGTAGAACATCACATTCCCCTTAACCCTGGTGATAGGTAAGAGGGCCCGCCAAACATTCATGATGTGGGGGCCATGCCCACCACAGTCGGTGGTGGTGTAAATTAAAAAAAAAAAAATTTCGGTGGAATTCAGCATAAATATTGTGGCTCTTGACCAGTGGTTCTTAACCGGTGCACCGCTGGCTTGTTGCATGTGCACCGCGAAAATAATGATAAAAGCAGAAAAATCCGCGAAATAGCGAAAACTGAAAAAGTCCTTCGTGAAATTATGAAAGCCGATGAAAGATCTAATGTGATTTCGATGTTGCCGAATCGATTGCACGCGTCTAAAATCTAAAATATCATGGAGGAATTTGTATGGATGGTGCTCCGTCAATGTTAGGATCATTTAAAGGATTTGTTACCCTCGCAAAGACAAGAAATCTTAACGTCATTATATCTACGCACTGTTTTATTTACACAGGGAATCTATAGTTTCGAAAACATTACAGCAGTGCTAAAACCTGTACTAGACCAATATGGTAAATTTCATCTAATCCAGACCTTTAAAAACAGGCATTTTAAAAAAAACTTTGCATTTCTATGGAAGCTAAGCACGATTGTTTGCTTTTTCACACTGAAGTGAGGTGGTTACAGTGGCGCACCCAGGGGGGGGGGAAAGGGCCCTGATACCCCCCAAACGTGAAAATTATCAGAATGATTTTAACCATTGAAATTGAAAGCCAATAAGCCTTTGGGCTTAGACAAATAAAAACACTGGCAAAAAAAACACAAAAATTTCGAAACACTAATGTCAGGTTTTTTTAGAAACCCAATCCCTAATGGAACTGTCAAAAAATTCTCGGTGTCCACCCGAATTCCGGAGTGGTGTAGGTCATGGCTGAGGAGGGCTGACAGGGCTCTAGCCTGGGGGCCCAGGCTGTGGGGGGCCCGGCGTGTCGGGTTGACCAGATAAACACACATAATAAATTAGCTTTAATAGTAAAAAAAGTCGCCTGCGGAGCTAATATGCTTCTTGGCCATGAACATTTTCAATTACTTATATAATTGTGCAATATATTTTTTGATTATTATGTGTCGATACTCGACAGCTCCATTATTAAAGTGGATGTATTGAAAATCGCCAATCCTTATGTATAAGTACCCTTAATTTGAACTTAAACACAATTTGAAAAACGTTAATGTAGTGTTTCACACTGCCTTTAATCTTAGCGGTAGGTTGGGGGCCCGCCAAGCCTAGCATGAGGGCCCGTTTCAGGATGTGGGAACCATGGTGTAGGTACACCGAGTGCAATAAACAACGAGAAATTAGACTGTTTTACATTCTCCTCCTTGGCCCCCCCCCAATATTAAATCCTGGGTGCGCCACTGGTTAGTAGGTATGTTTACCTACTAACTACCCCTAAAAAAGTCCTGAAGTCAAAAATTGTGACATATTCCATGCACTCTACACCCATCTTTTAAATACTCATTGACTGGACTAACATGTTAAAATATTATTTTAATTTAATTTAACCGCAAAAACGAGCAAAATATAATATGTTCCATTGATACACATTTGAGTGCTACAATAATAAATCTAGCATTCATTTTCATTCATTGATTTGTAAAACCACCCATTTCCGATATGAATTTCATCTTTTGTTGTCGGCACTTTGTGAAAACAGCCTATTTAACTGTACGAATATATAGTTAGTGTTTTCTGCCAACAGTGACGATATATTATTAATAGTCACCATATCAAGGCTACTAATAATAATCCACTCCATTACAGCTGTAAACAAATTCGTTTGAAGTTTCCTTATTTATTTATATACAAACATAAATTAGTTGTCCCAGATAGACAATTGTAATTTCCGACATGTTGAAGCTATTTAATCATAAAGTTTTCTTTTAAGTTAACAAAACTATTACCTTTACTATGAAGTATATATATTTTATATTCGAACCTATTTCTAGTATTCTTTGAAAATATGAAAACGGCAGCAATATTCTTCGTTTAAACAAGTTTAGTGAGATTGTCAGCTAGTCAGATGAATAAATATTATCACAGAGTATTTTTGTTTTGTATTTACAATTATTTTAATGTAAAATAAGTAGCAAAACATTTCTTAGTTGGTCTTTCTACAATCGAATACTCTTATTTGCCAAGTAAAATGCTTTTTTGCAGTATCAAAGGACAATCGTTATTAAATAAAAGAAAAATAAATAAAATCTTATAATTTTTAAATGCAAAAATGAACGTTGAAGGCTTTTATCTTATACTTATAAATCTACTAAAAATTATCGTTTTCTAACAGTATTAACAGTATTTATTTTTAAAGTTTTAAGATAATAATTATGTACGTACAATAAATTATCATTTGTTCACCCCGAAGCAAGAATACGAGCCTCTATTGAGTAGAAGTTATCTTAACATTCACGAGGAATGGTTGTTATACGAGTTTGAGATACGCAGCTATTGTTTACTGTAAAACAAATTTCAAGGTAAATTTTCAGTAGCTTGTATTACATTTTATATGTAACGTAATGCTGTAAAGTAGCTACCTAATAAAAATAAACATACTATTATTATAGTCACGCGTGTCTTAAAATTAAAAGTTTTTTTTTTTAATAAGATACATTTTAAAATGTTGACTAATGATTAATTCAAGCTAAAGACGTCCACAGTCTCACGATGGCCGCGTGATTTAAGCGTCGTCCTGTAGCGTCGTGGGTCCCAGGTTCGAATCCTGGGTCTGGCAAGTACACCTATTGTTTTTTCAATTGGTGTATGAGTCAGAGTATGGACATAATAGGTTGACCAAGTGGCTGACATCCATTTCTCGTAAAAACAAAATCAGTTAATACAAACCTACACTCTGTGGGGTCTCATGATATGATCTAATTAGGATCAGACATGGTCGGATGAAGAAGAAGAAAAACGCCAATTGATTAAAAGTGAAAAAGACGTTGGCTGCTGAATGAAGGCTTCCGCATTGCACTTACCGCTCTTCTCGTTCTTTGCTGCCGCGTATATCCGGCGAACGGTTATTATTATCGTAATCGTCCTCGTCAGCTGGGGTTAATCCATTCCTGGCTGAAAGTTTCCTCTAGCTCATTTTGTGTCCATAGTTTTTTGAAGCTATGTACATCCATCGAAATTATTTAACGACGACCACTCTATTAACTAGATTATATCAATTTGAGTGCTCATAAAATTTAATGTATGCATTGACGAATGATGTAGTCTTCTCTATATGTATATATATATCTCATTTTGCGTCCTTACTAAAGGCTGAGGTGATAACTGAAAATATTAAAAGCATTGCCAATTACAATACTATTCCATCTATAGTGATCCTGCGCTTATCTTGCTGTTTAGGTAATCGTTAATTCAATAGCTATCTTTGATGACAGCACTCCGACTAGAAGGTCCTCGTAACCTCTTCCAGCTTCCTCTCCAGGCAGCTCGGATCTCCTTTCACTATGTGGCCGAATAATTAAAGAATGCATCTTTTGCAGTCGGTTGAGAGATATTATTTGACGCCAACCTCTTCGACAGCATACCAATTTGTGCAACTGGCCATCCTTCAACAGCACGAGTCAATTTTCGACTTTTTAGATTCTGTGGTAGTGCACATTTCAATACCGTATAGGAATAATATCAGCGTTTGAACAAATCTTTTTGTGGTTTTTGTGATGCTTTTTTCCATTATTTGATAAGATACATATGTGCGTGTAACGAGTACATGGGATAGATGTGAAATTTTTTGTGTTTGTTTTTTTTGTTTTTTATACGCAAAATACCAAATATTCAAAGTAGACAATACGTCATACTATTATGACTTGTGCCAGCGCCATCTTTAGATTAATAAAGCCTGAGCATCTTTTTGCACAAGTAACGAGTGGTCCATTGTTCAGCTGTCAAAATCAGATCCCAGATTGCTTGACACATTGATTCGCCCTTTCTCGTTTAAAATTTAATTATAAAGAATTTTCATAGCAAAATATTATATTAACTATCAGTAAATAGTATACATTCCTGTTATTCATCAGCTGTCAAAGTCCAACTAGTCCTTCACACAAAAACCGGTGGTAATATCGATTTCGAAAAATATCTGGCATTGATCTATGCATTACATTTGTAGAATGTGTGTTAATGCTAGTGTATTATTTATCATGTAACTCATCTATCCAAATCAAACCATTCCCTGTGTCAAGACAGCTAGAAATATCGATTTGTAATAACCACTAAATCAGATGAACTCCAAGGTCTCCAAGATACGTTAAAATAATCTGAAAGAAATCTGATACTAAGAATACTCTGACAAATGAACACGACAGATGCGTCAGTGTGAGCACTCTATAGAACAATGACAGGCAATGACATGTCATCCATCGACAACGGGAGGGGCAGAAAAGGTAGAACCAGACGTGAATGTTTCGGCTTTCTCTTGAGTCGGAAATGCTTATGCTCAATGCTTCGAATGCACACCATGGATGGTGATATGGTGGGCTTAAAAGCTTTCAGACTCTTCCGTTAAAAATAATTATAATAGAAAATCAAACGCCGAAATCAAATCAAAAGTAAACAACAACTAAGGTAGATCATAAATTTAAGCAAACACGTTCTAGGAACAGTGGAAAAAAATATGTCAAAAAATGTGATTCCAATTCACAGAGTTTTCTTTCTACTGAAACCTTTTATTGTGATTCTGCTCAGAAAGCTTGCTTTGTGATATTGTCTTATCTTTATACAATACGTATTTTTCTCTACGAAACATTAGTTTAATGAAATATGTTATTATTTACTAAGTTGTTTCCAAAATATGTATATACATCTTTATATACGTACAGCCTTATTTCCTTTTATATGTATGTACTACTTATATACATAATGGAATAATAAAGCTTTTTGGGCTTACAATATACAAATACATCAGAACTGCCTAGGACTTTGATATTATTATTTTATATCTGACCACTGAAATAACTTTATGTTAAAATATTCGGCGAAAAATAAGAGTTTATTAAGATCGTATTTTAAAAAAAACAGTGGCATTTGTGGCATGGGTGTAAAATAATTAAGTGGTTTATAAATTTCAGATGATGTCATGTATATTATACCCCTTATATTATTATGTTTGATTTTTTGTACTCACGCATTATGTGCACTAGAAGTTGTGATCGAGATCTCTCGAGAAATAATAAAATAACATTAATCTCGATTCACGAGAAATAATTAAATTGTGAGATTCTCATTTCTCGAGAAATCATCAATGAGAATCTTTGCGTTGGAATTGTTAAAAAAAACTTACTACTTACTAAATACAGAAATTATTAAATCTGTTGGTAAAAAAATCGACTTCAAAAGTAAAAAAAGAGCATTGACTTTGATGTCAGCTAGAATTTATTAAATTTTAGGGCAAGAAAAGCTAAAATAAAATCTCTCAACTTTGATCTTACATAAGTATAATCTGTAAAATTTGGAGGCAAAAAATGGGCCGGATGAGTTAAAAAAAGAAATGGTGTACGAAAAATAGTTCTGTAAAATACCGTAAGAAGATATTTCTCAAAAATTGTCGAGATCTTGAGAAATAAATAAACTAATCTCAAACTCTCGAAGAAAAAATTTAAAATTTGAAAATTCTAGAATCTCTAGAAATAAAAAAAGTCGAGAAAACTCTAATGTCTAAAGTTCACCTTCCCATACCACGATAAGCTATGATAAGTTTCAGAATTTATCCTTTATATTTTAGGGTTCACGTTTCTTAAGTATTTGTCAATGCGGAAAGTAATGCTCCGATTAATTTCGAACACAATGCGTGGTCACGTTTGAAAACAGCTTTGCCAAAAACACTTTCTTTTTTCTTTTCAGCCCATCTTTGTTCGGGAAACAGTTTCATCAAACATACATGACGTACACATTTATGTTGTTTGTTTTCAAAGATTGACCTAGCAATTCACACAAAGCCATTTATACCTGAGCGTCGTTGATGAGAATCTCGTTTGGATTAGAAAAGCAGTTAAACATGACAATCGACTTTTACATGTTTTTGACATTTTACTAACAAGTGTGTTTCTGTATTTTTTGTATATTTATTGATTTATGCAAGAAAACCACTATGACGTCATCCACAGCGTAAATGATGTAGATAGTCTTGATTTTTTATGATTTCTCTGAAATTCTAAGTGTATTTATGGATTCTATAAACCTATTTTAATTAGTAAGTAGCAGCAGTGACGTCCCGTAGGGATAATAAGGTCATGCGTTGTATAGGGGTGGCACACTATAAAGGACAGTGAATGAAGGAACAAATACAAAATATTAATACTTTTGAGAACAGTAGGGGTTTTCCACGAAGCAGAAGATACCGTCACTTAATTATAAAGTACATATCGATATCTTAATTGATAAAATGATAAAAGCATAATTAAGGTGAAGTCTTTACTGAGCCTTTTTTAAAGAGGCACCTAGCGGAAAAATACGAAGCTTGCAATTTGAGATTTTTTTTGATAATTTACAATTTCAACTGTATTAATTAATAAATATGTATCTATAATGACTGCATAAGGTATTTGTGTTACGTACAATAGTATTCTTTTAAACCTCTCGCTCTAATGTTTTAGAATATAGTCATATTTCGGTACATGAATGTGCAGTGGTGTTACGATTTTTTACATTTATTAATTTTTAAACGCATTTATAAAACCATTATTATAATTATTTATGACGAGATAATTTTAGTAAAATATTCACGATAAAAAATTATATTGATAATCTCTGTGATCTCAAATTTTACAAGAATTAGGCATTTTATTATTCAAAAAATCGGCAAGATTAACACATTTGAAGATAATTTTAAAGATACTTATTATAAGCTATGTTTTAGAACATTCAAGTGTGATAAACATCCTACGAATAATTACTGCTTTATAATAATTATTGACCTAAGAATAAGTAGTGTTTTTTTGAAATACGCTATTTCTTTTGGCATTTCCCAGTAGTTAAGCTACAACATACGGCCGTAGCCATAAATTGACAAACTATAATTAAAGTAGGGAGTAAAATTATGTTAACGCGCGTGTTTGAACATGTACCTAACCGAATTTTTTTTATTTTTTTTAAACGGTACATGTTCAAACACGCGCGTCAATATCATTTTACTCCCTATTTTAATTATAGTTTGTCAATTTATGGCTACGGCCGTATGTTGTAGCTTAACCACTGGGGAATGACAAAAGAAATGGCGTATTTCAAAAAAACACTACCTTATTCTTAGGTCAATCATTATTCATAAAATGTTTATCACACTTGAATGGTCAATGACATAGCTTATAATTAGTATCTTTAGAATTATCTTCAAATGTGTTAATCTTGCCGATTTTTTGAATAATAAAATGCCTAATACTTGTCAAATTTGGGATCACAGAGATTATCAATATAATTTTTTATCGTCAATATTTTACTAAAATTATCTCGTCATAAATTATACTAATGGTTTTATAAATGCGATTTAAAATTAATAAACGTAAAAAATCTTAACACCACTGCACATTCATGTACCGAAATATGACTATATTCTAAAACATTAGAGCGAGAGGTTTAAAAGAATACTATTTTATGTAACAAAAATACTTTATGCAGTCATCAAATGTTTAAAATAAATATAAAGGATAATATGGCTTCAAAATTATATAAATAGATTATCTACAACGTTTAAGGAGTGTCCAGGATCATGGTGTGAAAATACAATAAAAACTCAATTTTGACCTACGACGAGCATGTGGGCCGTTAATTAATAAATTAATGCTTAAATTTGTACCATGTTAGAATAATTTGGTTTACTTTATCCTACTGTAGTTAAATATATAATAATTAACTATTTCTTTTATTCAATGAATAATTCACAAGATTTAAGAATATATCATTCTGATTTTCACAAGATTTAAGAATATATCATTCTGATTATTATAAATATAAATATTATAAAAGTAAATTTTTCAATTATATTGTAGATTTTTGCAGTTGCGGCCATATAGTTTGAAAATTGACGCACAAACTTCCAACAAACTTGCAGATGCGACTTCATAGTTTTAATAGAAAAAATAAAATGCATCTTTTTCATATAACATTTTATTATTGTAAATTAAAATGTCGGACAGTAAAAAAAATATATGTGCGTATGTACTTACTCGATCAGAATGAAAATCATCTGCAAATACGGCGGTATAGCACAATAAATATTGTACCAGAAATAAAATATTTTTTAGGCAAAAGAGCCTCATGTAAGATAATGCCATATAGCTCTAAATATAAAATAACGCCACTGCTTCCAATTAGCAGTTAATGCCAGATAGCATTACAAATTTTTTTTTTCTATCGAACTGCATTCATAAGTCATTTTTGGGTTATTTCGCAGTTATGACCCTATAGATATCAGTGTGCGATGTATATGTGCTCCGCTCCAAGTTATAGTAAAATAAATTCCAAGTTAAATATGTTAACGATATTTGTGACAGTATAAAAAACTGTTAGAAGGAGTAATACTTATGTAATGCTACTGTATACTGTATATTTAATTTATGATCAGCAGAAAAGGTAAGATTAAATTTAATAATACATATTTGTTAAAATTTGGTTGTATCGTGGCTAAAGTACCAAATCTCGATTCAATCTCAATATAACGAATTTTAAGCTATATTTTATATACACATTTTTATTTAATTTTTTTTAAATTGATATTTTGTAAATTATTCAAAAATATTATTGGTTTATCTGAGGGAATTATTAAATTACAATTGATGTTAAAAATAAAGAACATTCAGTAACTAAAACAATTCTTTGATCGTGAGTTTAACATATGTTTCATGTTTCGCTGAAAAGATGATCTCTCTAATATTAAAATTAATAGTTCTCAGTACATTTTTTAATTGCTTGCAAAAGTAAATATGGCTAATATATTATTATTATTTTCGAAATTGTACATAAAAATGCGTATTATGGGAGCAAATTTATTATTGGTTATCTTTATTAATTAACCCATTATTTAATTACAAATGAACTAAATCTTCGCTACTAAGAAATTAGTGATGTGAGAAATGAGTTGTGCCGAAACATGTTATAATACAATTGATGAACAATAAAAATTTTCTGGCGTTTAAAAAATATGTATTTTTTGAATTCTCTACACCCGTGATTTTAAAAGAGAGACAGAGAAATTACCCCAGAGGGCGCATTTAGTTTCAACGGGGATACAATAAAACGAATGGGTGGTAGAGAGGTATTAAATTGTTCAAAAGGTCAATGAATATAAATCGATATAGTTATAATGTAAATTTACAATTATTTAATTTTATAATTGAATCATAAGTTCAAATATTTTTCCTGATTCTTATCTTTTTGTGATGCTTTATAGAATTCTGTTATTTTGTTGCTGGCATACAATGCGCTACAATGCTGGGTCATGGCAGGTTGAAAGATTCATTCATTTTGAATACAAAATACTATTAAAATCTAAACAGGTCTAAGTAATTTTATTTGTACTGACAAGGGGCGAAGTATACAAAACAATCCCCTTCACCATTATTTTAGCTAAACAACTTAAGGCGAAGTCTTCACTGAGCCTTTTTTAAAGAGGCACCTAGCGGAAAAATACGAACCTTGCAATTTGAGACATTTTTTTGATAATTTACAATTTCAACTGTATTAATGAATAAATATGTATCTGAAAACATTAAAAATAAAAATATTTTTTATTTTAAGTCAAAGAC
This sequence comes from Rhyacophila brunnea, assembly GCF_057557595.1. NCBI lineage: Eukaryota > Metazoa > Arthropoda > Insecta > Trichoptera > Rhyacophilidae > Rhyacophila > Rhyacophila brunnea. The sequence continues at coordinate 5,240,470 of NW_028232816.1, read as the reverse complement.
AAACTTACAATTGTAAAAAATGTAATAAAATGTGAATTTGTTCTATCGATCCGCACCCTATTATTACATATATTTTATGGTCATATTTATTATTAAAATTTGGTTTATTAAGTTTTCTAAGCATCACCTAAGCGATTTTTGACAAATTCATAGTTTTAATATTTTTTATATCTATTTAAAAAAACATCGATTTTCATAAAAAATATAAATGTGTATAACTTGAAATCCTTTTTATTTATATTAATATAAATATTTTATTTATATTTATAAAAATAATTGATTTGATATAAATAAAAAGGATTTCAAGTTATACACATTTGTATTTTTTATAAAAATCGATGTTTTTTTAAATAGATATAAAAAATATTAAAACTATGAATTTGTCAAAAATCGCTTAGGTGATGCCTAGAAAACTTAATAAACTAAATTTTAATAATAAATATGACCATAAAATATATGTAATAATAGGGTGCGGACCGATAGAACAAATTCACATTTTATTACATTTTTTACAATTGTAAGTTTGTCTTTGACTTAAAATAAAAAATATTTTTATTTTTAATGTTTTCAGATACATATTTATTCATTAATACAGTTGAAATTGTAAATTATCAAAAAAATGTCTCAAATTGCAAGGTTCGTATTTTTCCGCTAGGTGCCTCTTTAAAAAAGGCTCAGTGAAGAATTCGCCTTAAGTTGAGGCCTTTACTGAGCCCTTTTTAAAGAGGCACCTAGCGGAAAAATACGAAGCTAGCAATTTGAGACATTTTTTCGATAATTTACAATTTCAACTGTATTAATTAATATTTTTTGTTAGACCATGTCCGATCCTAATATGATCATATGGGCCTCCACAGAGTGAAGATTTGTATTAACAGATTTTGTTTTTTTATGAGAAATGGATGTCACCCAGGCTCATACACAAATTGAAAAACAATATGTGTACTTGCCAGACCCAGGATTCGAACCTGGGACCCACGAAACCATTGGCCAACGCTTAAGCCGGGCGGCCATCGTGGGTATCTGAAAACATTAAAAAGATTTTTGTTTATTTTAAGTCAAAGATAAACATAGAATTTAAGAAAAATGTTATAAAATGTGAATTTTGTTTACGTCCCCATCTTATTATAACATATATTTTTATGGTCATATTTATTATTAAAATTTAGTTTGAATTTTCAATTTTTCTTCGGAAAGATTTTTGACAAATTTATAGTTTTAATATTTTTTATATTAATTTAAAAAAAACATTGATTTTTATCAAAATACAAATGCGTATTACTTGGAATTATTTTTATTGTATGAATGTATCATTGTATGTACCTATTTTAATATGGACGATACTTCTACTCTATAGGTACAAAGAAACAATACTGATATTGTTTTTCCCCAACAAACATAAAATACTTTTAAAAATATATTTATTATCAATAAATTGCTTTAAATTGAACGCTTTGTTTATATAGTAAGTATTTATGTATTCACTAAATAATATTTAAAAATTCGTAGGTATCTAAACGATTAAAGGAAAAATAGATATTTATTTCTTAAAAGATAAACTTCAAATAAACAAAAACAATTCTAAGTATTGTAAAATCATCGTTCGTTGAAATCTATTATTGTATTATTACATATTTTTATAATTCATTTTATCATTGTAATACAATTTGATGCTTTCTCGAAAATGTGTAGTTCTGGTTTTATCTAGGTATTTAATAATTTTAATGTACAGTGTTTAACTTGAAATCCTCTTAATTTATAGTAAAACTTCCTAAAGCCTCAGAATTAAATCCTACATAGAATTTACTTACCTGAGTATTAAAAAAATCGCAGGAAAAATCATGCAGAAAAACAAAATGATCTACTTATCACACGTGGGCGGATACGCGAGGTGACTAGTATGATTCTGATAGTTTGGCAAGTTTTTCTCAGCGACAATATTTTTCTGCTCAAAATCTGCTACGAGATAAGAGTATCTGTCTGATAACAAGCACAACATAATTTCACACTTTTTGCTCGTGGCGCGAGCTTATCGTGAGGTCACGTGCGTTGACGTGACGTCATAGTAATGTGTTTCTAGCATTTAGGGCGGTGTTCTCGTTTGTTGACAATACAGTCGTTTACCTTACACACATAATGGCAACGAATTTACGTATATTTGCCACTTTGTTTATTTTCATATTAAACTTAAAGACATGTATTATACTAACAAAGTAGGTACATTAGTCTTTCAGTGCTAAAGACGCGCTAGGCGCGTAACGATTAGGTGGCTATTATATATAATTAGCATGCTATTTAAATGCGGTAATTAATAAGTAATTATCTAGTCAGCAGTCAATGTGTTAAGCTTCTAGGAATTATAATATTCTCAAAACCACACAATTTCATTAGTTGAGCAACGGGTCGGGATGAAAAAAAGTTTAATAAATAATTGCTTGGGGATGTTGTACCCACAATCTATAAAATTTCTGGAAATATATCACGTGCCTTCTCCGATGTTGTTATTTTGCAGAAATACTCCATTATAAATAAAGAAACTTCTTGAGTATGGTACACTTACGTGGTGTTGTTATCTTAATTGTTTCATTTTCAAATATATGTATTTGACTAAATATTTTATCACTGTTTTTATTGATACATTGGCGGGCTATAGTCATGGCCATACGCTTTAATTATAATAATAATAATCTACTTTGAATTAACTAGAGGCATCTAGCGACAAAATACAAGAGATGGAATTTAATACATTTTCCATAGTATTTTAATTTATTAACACGTAAAATCTAAAAACACTGCTAACCAAATGAGAAAAATAATTTTAATTAAATTTATAGATAAATATACAATTTAAAAAAAAATTTTATTGGCTTTTTGCCAATATTCAAATATATTCGTTTAGTGGTGGTTTTTATTTTTGAAGTGCTCTAAAAATTACTAACTAGTGAAGGGATGAACCCGTTGTCCCCCTCATTTTATCATCAAAATAGACATATCCACCAAAATATTACGTTGCACGTCGAGCTTTAGACGATATTTGGTTTGTATTATATCTACTGCTAGTAACCGAGATTCTTCGATTATGTTTTTAAAGTTGTACTTACTTATTTTGGCGCGTTTGGGAAAACATATCACAGTGTATTTTTAGCGTGTGACGAAGTTGCGCGCGCCGATGTCACACATATTTTTTTATGATTATATTCATTTCGGTCTCAAGGGTACATGCGCATGCGCATAGTGTCATTAAGTTAGTCGTTCAATACAACCAAGTAAAGAGCACGTGTTGTAAACATAACCAATATTGTGTCATAATAAATATATATGTTTATAAACAAATTTCTGGGGACTAAGTGTAAGGCCTCAGTGCCGGCGTTCGGCGCAGCGTTGAGCGTTATGCGCAACTCAAACGTATAACCGTATGAATGTATAACCAAAAAAAGACATTGTCTACGAACATTTTCACACACGGTTATACGTTTGAGTTGCGCAAAATGCTCAACGCTGCGTCGAACGTTGCCACTCAGGACGTACACTAACATTCTATATTCATAAAACTTTATTAATATTGGAGTGTATATTTATTTTACATTATAAAGATTGTGTATCAAGATTTGAGGCTATATCAATAAATAAATAAATTTTGTGAATGTTGCGTTGGTAAATAATTTTTAATCATCATGGGCACTTCTGAATCGATTATAACCGCTGTATAGCAAAGATGAGTTTTGGTACAATACAATAATTAAATTACAATTATTATCATGTGCAATATTATGAGACACAGATGAATCGCGTACGTTTTCATCAACCTAATCCACTGTAATATTAATAGACTCGGGTAACGGCTTCTTTTGTTTTGTTACGCCAAAGAAGTATAACTTCTACATCTCGATTTTTTTCAACGTACGTATAATGTAACACATTTAGTTTTTAACACAGATAAGGGGGCGTCTTACAACACCCTACTTCTCAGAAAGCAAGGCAGAGACAATTTTTGCGCCTACATCGATGCAGCTTTAGGCGACAGTATTTCAGCATTATCCATACATACTACACCTCCAAACTCTACTTATCGGAACTCAGTACATCGTAGTAGTATAATGGAAGGAGCGTCTCCACACGCTAGGAGTATTCAGAAGTTAGAACAAAACATATATTTTATTATAACGAGAATATGTCACCGCAGTATTTACGTATTTTTAAATAAATCAAAACAGGCATCATCTAAATTCTCAAGATTATTATAATCCCGTTTGTAATAGTATAAGTATTATAATATTTATGTTTTTACTTATTCGATATGCCTAGTTACAGCATTATTTTGTAAAATAAATAAATAAATGTCGTAATCCAAGGTTAATTGAATTTTAGATGTAGAGTTGATACAACTATGAATGGCAAAAAGTATTAATATTTTGTATTAATAGTGCCTTCAGCAATTTACATAAGAAAATCATTGAAAGTTCTACATATTATAATATGGAAAGAAATTGAACATTTTAAAGAGAGCATAACAATTTATGTACATCGGTATTATTAAATAGCTTCTCATATAATCTATATTTTAGATGTTATAATCTAAAATAATAATTTATAATTATATAGCTGGTACGTTAAATCTAAAGTTAAATAACTATTGTACATTTATAGATATAATATTGAAACATAAGGTATCGAAAGAAGAGTGTCACTTTATCGGGTAAATTCTCGTTTTTACTACTAATAGTGAATAATCAACAAGCTATGTGTATCTAAAGTACTAAAATTTTCAATAATACTAACGTTTCCCAAGATCAGGGCAGGAATTCCATGGATACATGATGGTGTTCTGCTATGTATTATATATCATATAAAAATGTTGTCTTCTTAAATATTATATTTCTGAGATGTTCAATAACGAAAGCAATATTCCTAAATCTTGTGAATTGTTTGTTCATCAAATAAAAATATTAGCAAGTGCAAGAACGTTAAAACTAAAATTTGAAAAGATGCGCCGCGCCGTCTACGAATAATTAAGTTTTTGTTATATTGTCAATGCCTTGATTTAAAATTACAAAAGATGGTCACCATTATTAACGAAATTTTATAAAACTTCACACAATTAGGCCCCGCTCTAAACAAATATTTTTTCAAAAATGTATGTTTATGAAGTGTTCCAAATTATGTATGTTTCATGATTAATAGTTGAGAACTTCTGATGCTATTTATTGTTACAATTTTCATGTGTTTTGATCGATCCTCTTTATTCGTCTAATGAAAATGCGATAAGATATACGTGTTGGCTTGTCAACACGCACTAAAATATTTACGATATATAATATTGAATAGCTATTTTAGCAAAGTACATAAGTATTATTATATTATCTTGGACAATATAGATTAACTTGGTTATTCGAAAATACGGAATTATGCAGTTGCGGTAAAAATAATCGACTTTTGCTAGTATATTATATTGTATATTAAAATCATAAGAGCTATTTTCAACTATGACAATATATGTAATATTTTGTGTTACAGGAAATAAAGAAAAATATGCGAACATAACTGTTATTACAAATTAAACAGATTACATGACAGTCAAAGAAAGAACATATTAAAGAAAAGATATTTACATGTATCGAAAAACGGTAACTAAAAGTATCCTTAACAAAATGGAATTTATTTGATGTGAAAACCAATTAATTTGATACTCGGGGTTGTCGGATTTTGCAGATTTCAGAAATAATAGGTCGAATATTTGATATAGCTACCCTCAATTCTTCGTCTCACTTCGCAAGTCTTTATCGTTTTTAGTTTTCATATTAGATTGTTGAGAAACCGAGCTCACACAAATATTTTCAGTCCCATCATGTAGATAGCTCGATATTGAAAATTCCTCCAGAGTTATTTCAGAAAATTTAATTTTTAGAGTACGATCCGTTGACAAGGTGACCAATTCTTCTTCTTCTTGGTACGAAAATTCACAACTCGATGTATCAATCGTAGAAAATGGATTTCGTATACAGTCATAATTTTCTATATTTAAAGAAGGGGAGTAATATGCTTTTCTTCCGTTGAATGTTCTGTTATAGCGGAAACAATTCCATCGGCAATGTTTTCGTTAAATGAAGGAAACATAATAATATCTTAGTACTTTCCTATTATTTTTTATTACTTTTTCCCTATTATTCGATTTTTCCAATGAGTTATTTTTTCCGAAATCCTTTCAATTTGTCAGTGGATGTCAGAAAAGTCGTGTTTTCCTTGAATGCTTGTGTTAACGTTATTAAAGTAATTAAAAATATATATCTACTAAATATGCCATTTTAGCACACAAATCATCATTCATAAGACATTTCACAAAATCATCCATACCTTCATTTTGGAAAAAGAATAACAATTCATTCTTAAGTTCTATGAATCGGCATAAAACTTTACCCCTAGATAATCACCTAATCACCTCACTTCAGGGTGAAAAATCAAACATTCGTACTAAGCTTCCATAAAATACATTTTTTTTAATGCGTGTCTCGGTTTGATGAAATTTACCATATTTACAACTTGGTCTAGTACAAGTTTTAGTGCTGCTAGTAATGTTTTCGAAACTAGAGATTCCCTGGCACTGAAAACAGTGCGAAGATATATTATTAGGGTTTCTTGACTTTGCGAGGGTAAAAAATCCTTTAAATGAGCCTACCATTGTCGGAGCACTATCCGTACAAATTCTTACACATAATTACCATGATATTTTAAATTGTTCTTAATTTATGAAGAAATAGAGCTTGTGAGGCCAAACGGTAGACGGTTGAGATCGATTCGGCAAAATTGAAATCACATTAGGTAGATCTTTCGTCGGCTTTCATAATTTCGCGAAGGACTTTGTCGGTTTTTACTATTTCGCGGATTTTTCCTGCTTTTATCGTTTTTTTTACGGTGTACTTGCAATAAGCTAGCGGTGCATCAGTGCTCCACAGTCCACCGGTTAAGAACCACTGAATAATGCAATCATCCTTATAAATTTTTATGATAGGGTCAACCTTACTCTTTCACGGTTTTAGTGTCTTCTTAATAGTCTTAATCATTCTGTTTTCTTGTATAAATATTATTCATACTGTTATGTACGTTTTGAATTTATAATAATTTGTAATGTTCACTGTAATGTAAAAAAATCACTTTGAATTTGATTAAAAAAAACTTTTCATAAAATATTGAAATAGCCTAATACGAAATATTTTGAATTGGTAAATCTCACTTGAATAAAATAATCTATTAAATCAATTATAATAGTTAGTTACAACAAAAATGTCTCTAACTAATAGGTACATTTTCTGTATTTTTTCAAAAAAAATATTTATGTACAGTAACCTAAACCCCTATTTCACAGCCATTATAATGGAGTTATCGGTAATCCTGGTAACAGAGCAATTTACTGTGGGGACACGTTCACGCATATTCAAACAATAATTAGGTATCTACCTAGTCACTGTGATAGGTATTGATCAAAATTAATAATTACTATGATATTCCAAAATAGTAATAGTTTGTTGAGAAACTTTGTTTAACCACAAATAATAACAATTTTATTAATACGTCAAATTTGAGTGTATCTTTTTAAATTTTGAATAGGTACTCAGAGTGTACAGTCGATTATATGTGTAACAAAACAGTGTTTTTTTATATTATGTATATATATGTGTCGCTAGATTTCAAAATCAGCCAAGTCCAAAATAGATGAATAGGAGAAAAACAGCTTTTTGTTTTCTCAAATACACAGTCACAAGGGTGAAAGTTTATATTATTTCGAGTATAGAATATTTAAAATTAATAAATTCCACATTTTGATAATACAGAAATTTTAGAAAGCACTAGTTCTTCAAAAATTCACAAAAAAGTCAAAAATACCTAAAGGTGGACTTGGCTGATTTTGAAATGTAGCGACACATATATACTTGTCGGCGAATCAAATATAACATCGTTTTCGGCCAATTGTCCGCGAACTATCACAGTTGTATCGGAAATAGATGACCATAGTGCCCATTATAGTATTGAAATAAAATTAATGACTAATAAACCACCTAAAAATACATAATAAAAACCACTGGGATACAAGGGAAAGGTAGAAAAAATAGATAAGCAAGAAAATAAGTAGAGTATACGTTTTATAACTTTACACTTTTTACTACACTATTACGCCTCTTTGTCTGATTAACTCGCATAAAATTAGATCAAATGATATTCATTATTAATATGATATGTAGTAATAATTCAATAAATAAATAATATATGTAAAAAAAAGTATTTTTAGAATATATTACATCATTTTCATGCTAAAGCCGGAGTGCAAAGTTATGAAACATATACTCTACTTACAATAATTTCGTACATATTTATATGAAATTCTGGAAGATGCTCGAAACTATCAAATTAAAGTTATTATTGAATTTAATAAAATTGGAAAAATACTGTCTGCCCACGAATAACGTAATATCTTTTGATCTCCATGCTATATGGCCATATCTTTCCAGTACGACAGCTCACGGTGATCTTTGCTACGCCGAAATATAAAACGTACAATTTACCTACATGTAGCCGGAATAGTGTTGGCTTCTGTAGCGGTGGGTCGCGAGATCGAACATCATGAGAAATTATACATAGTGGTCTGACAATATGGATGATAGACATAATATTTTGAGCGTGTGTTAACCATTTCTCTTTAAAAAAATATTAAGATACATCTTCAGTGGGTATCCAAGATTGACAACAAGTTTTTGGGATAATAAATTATAATTAGTGTTATGAATTCAAAAAAGTGTTTTATTTTTAATAAATAAATAAATAAATAAAATAACATAAAAAGCCTTTTTATTTCTTACAAACAAAAGTAAATGACAGTTAATTGACTATATCTAATGAATATATATAACCTATGAATATATATATATATCTATGATTGTATTATCTACTTATTTTCTAGTTTATATAATATTAATTATTATTATTTTTTTTTTAAATATTTTTGTGTTTTACATATATATATATATTAAGGTTTTTTTTAATTTTGTATATACTGCTATTAGATAATGTTTATAAATTAAACAGTGAAATGTAATTAGTTGGTTTGGTTTGTAAGAACCCCTCTTCGGGTGAAGGCCTCCTCCAAAGAGTACCACTGGACTCTTTTTGGCTATTTGTAGCCAATTTGGGCCCGCTGTTTTTATGATGTCGTCTTGCCATCTCGCATGGGGTCTTCCTCTATAGCGTTTTCCTTTTGGGCCGTTCCATGAAGTAATTATTTTTATCCATTTCTCATCTCGTAGTCGCGCTACATGACCCGCCCATTTCCATTTAAGTTTTTGAGCATGGATTAGAGCGTCTGTGGCTTTTGAAATATTTCTTATTTTTGTATGTCTTATTTTTTGTCTTTTGTTGATATTTAGCATATTACGTTCCATACCGCGTTGGCAGCTGGTGATTTTGTTCATTACTGTGCTAGAGTATCTCCAGGTCTGACAAGCATATGTTAAGCATGGTAGGATTTCATCTCAATGAAAACAAAAAGTTATCAATAACATTTAAACATTTTGACGAGTCTTCCTGACATAATATATCTACCTACTGATCATTTATAGAATTTGTAGAACACTATTTATTATGATCAGCGCTCGAGACAGAACATTTTACGAACCGGACTGCTCGAGAATTTTCCAAAAATATTAACATAGTTATCTAATTTGATGTATATTTCATAAAAATAAGCGTGTTAGATTTTTCTTATATGAGATTTATCTACCTCAGACGATCAAGTTTTTTTTTCCACGAGGACGAGCGATAATTCTGTCGATGTCATGAACCGGAACGGCGCTCCGACTCATTTCGAGCCCCGATTATGTTTAAATTCCACTAAACCAAAATCTCGTTGCTAAATCCATTCAAACACGATGCCAATTAGGTAATTTATATTTAATTCTGGAAACCAATAATCCTTTTTCAACTAATGACTAGATTTGACAAACTTTTCTTCGTCTTTTGTCCTGATCTTTCAAACCACTTATCTATGTCAGCGCTTCTCAAACTATTTCATTATACGGCTCCATACAGCTGACAAAGTAAATTCAACGCTCCGCATTTTTTTCTTTTTGATTTCAGTGACGGTATTTTTTTTTTTGTACTTATTTATTATGTTAAGATTATTTTTAATAAGAGAAAAATTAAATAAAATACAAAAAAATCGAAGGGACACAGATTTTTTTTTACTTATTTAGGTACTTATGCAGTAATAAACCCCACGATGGCCGCCCGCGCGGCTTAAGAGTCCGCCTATAGTGTCGTGGGTCTCAGGTTCAAAAAGTACAACAATTGTTTTGAATTTGTGTATGAGTCGAAGTATGGACCTAATAGATTGAGCAAGTGGCTGACATCCATTTCTCGTAAAAACAAAATATGTTAATGCAAACCTCCACTCTGTAGAGGCTCATATGCTCCTATTAGGATCATAGGATTAGCATATCCAATGCTGGAGGTTTTGCATGCTTAACATAATTGTTTTATTACGATAAAGTCCTGCTTGGAGCATATTTTAACTCTCTGATGCCTACTGCAGCAGTATCAAGAGATGAATATATTTCTTGCCGTTAGCGATGGACCGACGAAAGTGGAGCGAACTTGTGTTTGCCCTATGTCTTAATGCGAGTGAAAGAAGAAGAAGAATGATGTCTATCCTGCTTGAATATTTTGACTGTCAATTTTTTACGTTTAGACACCATGAATTAACATAGTTAGCTTAAACGTGCTTTAGAATGAATGAAAGGTTATGTTGGTGTCGAATCGACTGTCAATGTGCATTGAAAAATACGAAGTTTGATCGGAATTGATATTTGTATATTTTCGCAACGTAAATACACTGTAAAACAGTAATTATTGTAAACGAACATTCCAAAAGACGTTCTTTAAGGGTGATCATAATTATGCCAATAATATAGCCAAGCTAGCGGAAAAATACGAAGCTTGCAATTTGAGCTTTTTTTGATAATCTACAATTTCAACTGTATTAATTAATAAATATGTATCTGAAAACATTAAAAAGATTTTTTTTCTTTTTTAATTCAAAGATAAACTTACAACAATTGTAAATAGGTAATAATATATAATTATTAAGAATAAGGAAAACATAAAGAACATACATAACTCGAAAACACTAGAGAATCACATTTAAAAAAATACAATGCTCGACGGGATTTGAACCCGTATATCCACCGGTATCGCGCCAATATGCTTTAACCAATTAAGCTACGAGCCTCCTACCTAATTGTGATAATTTAAACTAGTAGGTCCCACATGAAATGCTTATTGAATTGCATTATTATTGACTATCGGTTTTTGTGTTTTAAATCAAAGAATATTAATTACTTTAATTACTAACTTATTAATTATGCGTGTTTGTTGAAAGGGATATTTTATTCATGAATATTATTAGATATTTTATTCCGAATACTGAACTATATCACGGCTCCCTGATAAAAGCTTCGGACCCCTATATTATAGGGCTACGTTTCTCTACGCTCCAGTTTAAGAAGCATTGATTGTATAATAGCGTGGTTAAAAAGCCATCATCAAGGCACTAATTTTGTTACCTACAGGGAACACTAACATAAGGGAAATGAGTTATTTTATTTGTGCAGCTGTAAGAAAGTAGGTATAATCCTCGATTATGGAGAAATATATGAGAAACTTAAACATAATTATATTGTTAAAAAATATGCATTAAAGTTTGTCGCGTAAAATGAAACTTGCATTCAATACTGGTAATATTATGTGAGACTCAACGGACTTTGTATTTCTTGCGTTTCGTGACCCAATCGTCATTAAGTCATAAATCAAAACTGACTTCAAAGTCTTAATATATAGCGACTGGCTGCCGCATTTCGATCTTATTCATCTTTTCTGCGGTTGAATTTGTAGTTATAATTTAAAGTTTCAATTTAGAGGCAATACATAATCTCTAATCTTTCAATAATTTTTACACAATATTTACATATTTTAACTGTAGCAAATTATGTTTACCTCGATGGATAATACTAATGATTACCTATGTTATTAATTATATACATAGAATAACGATAAAAAAAATATAGTCTACTTAGTGAATTGAACGTAATGCTATATTATGTGTTTATTCAGTGAATTTTCTGGAAAAATAGTGTGCCTAACCTTTGAATAATAAATATTTAGAGTAGGTACGATAATCAACCAATAATGCTGATATAATTAAATAAAAAAATTAATGGTTTAAATGGAATAGCTGACACAATAGTATTCCTATAATATAACCACCGCAACAAAATTTTAATTCACTACTGCTAATCTAAAATAACAACTGCTTTTAACGAGACTGAAAAGTAGGTAAAAATATTTTTTGCAGGATTTCATTCTGAGCTTATTTTTTTTATTCATATTACATTTTTAACGTAAGAAAATTTATACAATATTTATGCGTATTTATTACAATATAACTGAAAAATAGAATACACATATAAAAAATATTGAATATTACCTACAGTCAGGTAAACAGGCAAATACTACAGAAGGTTTTGTTTTAATTCTAAATCGGCTGAACTTAAATGATAAGTATTTATTCTATTATTTTAGTTTATATTATATTATATACAATTTTATTCGCGGTAAGGTATGTATACTGGTGAAAATATTATTTATTCCTCTTTATTATCGTGTTCTACCATCTTTAACCTGACTTATAATATTGTATTTATTTTCACAGATATTCACATACTTAGGATCCCTGAGTACCTAATTAATTTTAATTAACTGTATTATGTTTTAGATGTAATTTTTTATCAAAGGTGATTTTGATATCACCATGACCTGATCATTTTATAGCCAGGAAGCCATAATGGATATAACATTATATTTTATTGAATAATATTTTTCTTCCTTACATTATAGAAACAAAAACATGATCTACTGCATAGACTATAGATACATCTAGACGCCACCCGTTGCATTGCTAAATGAAGCTGCGTGCCATGCGTTTGGTTTGTGAGCGAGCGAACGCATTCGTCTACAAATGTTCGAGACCACAGACCATTTCGGTAGTGCTCGCCCAAAGTGCTCGCACTAGACGCTCAGAATTAAAATATAATTTTCTATTTTTTTACGTTATATAGTATTTTTAAGCGGTCAAAATGCAACCATTAGGTAAAGATATCCATAATTTAAGTTATTTTAAAGAAACACTAGGTCACTGATATTAAAATATACAATAATATACAAATAAATTATCACGAGCATGTATCAACTTACCTATGAAACGTAATACCATCTTCTTGCTTATCAGTACGGCTACCATATTTTAATACAACACACAGAACCATCTTTCCTACTTAATTAGCTAAAAATATTTACCACTGACTTTATGTTTAACACAAAAAATAGCAATTTAGCAACACGAGCTACGATGCTACCTGAAGCGATTCACCACGATTTGTCGGCGATATATTTGGAAACTAACGAAAACATATGTAGACCTTTTATCTTACTCTAGCGCGTGTCGCAGAGATTATAAGGGTGCCGAATACTTTCTCAGTCGCACTCATGCATCGTTTTTGTTCAGGCCTTGATCTACTGTGTTTCTATCTTTTACCACTTTCTCATAACAATACAGTACTGAATAGATTTCATATATATTGTAAGTAGTGAATTTATTATTTTACGTTCTGGTATGAGGTAATAAGGTTTTGCAATCAGGATCTTGTTTTATTTATTGATTATGAAATACTATGATAGATACAGTATTTTTATTAAACAGACACTTTTTGTTAAGTCAAGAAATTTATTTAAATAGATGTTAGTTTATAAATTCAAATTAAACTAAATATCAGAAAATGCCATTAACTGCCTGAATTGAAGAAAATTTCTATTAATATGAAACTTCGTACATATACAACTATTTACTAAATTATTGGCAATTATTTTTTTATTCAATACTAAATATACCTAAGGTTTAAGAATGTTAGATTCTTTTAATAAAGAAAAACACAGAATTAAAAAAAAACCTCAAACATATAGATAAGAATAAAATCTAAACAAAATATAGACCGAGTGGAACTCAAGCTCACGTCTTTTTGTTTCTTGAGTGTTTTTGGTTACACTCAATCCGAATTTTTTTCAATAAAATATTTTTCTGAGGTTTTTCAAAATTACGTTTTTTTCTACAAAATGAATATTAAATAAATAATATACAAAAATTGATTTACGACTTGTATTTTAATTACATGGAATTGTGTCTTATATTTACGTTTAAGCTGAGGTACGTCAAATTCCGCCAACTGCATGAATCATAGACATATCGATAACTTAGAGGCCAAGTTTGAGTCCCACTCGGTCCAACTTTTTTCTAGATGTTTTTCTAATAAGTAAGTATTTCTGAGGCTTTTCAAACCAAGTTATTTCTATAACAAAGAATCAAATATTCTTAAAACCTTATGTATATTCAGTATGTATTAAATAAATAAATAAATAATAATATACATTTTTATTAGCTTTCTCAGATTTGAAAGCTTTACTTTAGATTTTCAGTTAAATTGATGAATAAGTACATAATATTCGTAAACAATATCTAAATAAAAAAAAAATATTTACTTAATATTCATCTGATTATAATTGATTATTTATTTATCTAACATTCTAGTAGGTATTTTAGTTGAAGATTTTAAAGATAATTATTCCTCTTTCTCCCTACTATTATAGCTGTACGTGTACTGCTTTGTTTATTTAGTTTTTCTTGCCATAGGAAAGTTTTCTCCCCGGATTCAGTTTTTTCGAATATGTTTTTTACCTTCTTTTACGAATGTGTAGTTTTTGACAAACATTTTTTGCTGCGGATTGATATGTTTCCTCCCAATTAGAAATAACATGAAAGAAATTGTTTATCTTATATGGAAAAAGTATTTTCGGAGTCAGATGAAATAAGGTATTGTGTTCAAAGAATGGTTAATAATAAATTCGAGATTTTTGTCAATTTCCTCTAACCTCATTACTTTGCGACGTCATGTTAACTTGACGATTTAAAAATATTATTATCTACGACTAGAGATTGCAATACAGAATGAAAATGTCAATACCGGTTTTTCGGTATTTCCTATTGAATACCGGTATTTCCTAAAAATTAAAAAAACAGAAATAGGTGCTTATCAATAAAAATGTATTATTTTATAGCAAAAACCTACATTAAATTTATTACGTTGACGTTTAAAAATATGTACCTATTGATCATAATTGTAGAACTAGTGATTTTTTACAAATAATTTGCATATATTGATAATTTTAACAAAAGCTCTCAAAAGTTCATCAAGTGCAAATAAGTCCGGTTGCAGGAAAAGCTTTTTAAATTCAACGCTTGTACAGTCATCAATAATAAAATTATAGAATAATTGAACATTTTTGTCACGGATGTTTTCTATTTCGAAATAATATTATGATAATTCGTCGCGACAATTACCTATATTAATATATTTGATGAAATTTGTTTTAATATTTTTTCACATCTGTTGAATTTACTCGATATATTTGCATTTTAGCAGCACATAACTTATAATTCATTTTCAAAAACGTAAACGAGTGTGCTTTCTTAATACCGAAAATTCCAGTATTTTGGATTTTTAAAACCGGTATTTTGGTATTGATAAATACTGGAATACCGGTTTTGAAATACCGGTATTGCAATCCATACGACGTATCGGCTTTTACTCGAGCATTCTAATCGACGTGGGAAAATCAAAACGACCAGTGTCTTTATTTGAAATAATTAATGTGAAAGGTTCCATATAGTTCCACATTCCACTGCAACCGCTCGACGGGAAATTATCCTGCAGATTTTTACCACAGATAAATCCCTCTACGCGTCAAAAAGTTATCATCAATGAATAGCAACCGAAACTAAATAAAGCTCTACGGCGTAGAGCTTTACTACACGCAATGATACTACATGCCTAGTTCATGAATCCTACCACCGTTCGAAACGAATAGACATATGAGTAAAAAATACTAATTGAGTTGCCTAGAGTCATAACTCATATATTCCAAAAATCGAGTTTTGAGATAATCGAAAAAAACCACCAGAGCACTGTTTTTTGTAATTAGAAGAATCTAATTCCCTTGAATATTAACGAGTGAGTGAGTCGATTTACATTATTTTTAAGTAAGCATATAAATTATATAATATTCCTAAGACACACAGCACACTATGAGAAATAGAGATCCCTGATTAGTTAGAAAGGCCTTGATGACAAAACTCACAATTATTCATTGAAAAGTGTGTTATAACTAACACCAACAGTCAACTTTGTCAACGATTTTTACATGGTTTAAAGTGATTTTTGATAGCCAAATATTTTTCTTTATATTAATGCCTCTAGTTTAACTATAAAATGACAAAATTGCAAAATGTGAGTTATGACTCTAGGCGACTCATATATTATATTAAGTACTAAATTTAATGCACGAAATCCCGGTGCAATATATGTATTGTATACTACAAACTACATAATACTAGCTCTATCATAATGAAGTGAGGTAAGGCATACTAGATGTACTCAAGTGACATTAACGCATGACTTGATATTTGAGCACGGATCTGGAAATTTAGCACTGATTGTCAACTGGCAAATAAACATAGGTGTATATAGCTTGAACCGTTCAATAGGAAACCTTTCTAGTATTATTTGATAGGATTTCTGGAAAGTTTTCAGTGTGGTATAGATGCCATAGTAGTGAAGTTTCTGTAGTATGCATATGAACTACATACATACAACGTTTTTGGCGTTGTTCATCTAAAATAAAACGGTGTATTTGGTTGTACCTATGCTGTATACTTACGAAGGGGAATATATTATATTGGCACAATTAAATACGAGGGTGGGTCAATAAGTCCTTAGAAAAGCCGACAGGTGGCGCGATTAGTACTGCAAGCGGTTTGTTTTCATGCAGCGGCACTACCGATTCAGTATGCTGCGAAGTTTCAATCAGATTGGTCGGGTTGTTGTGTGTTTCTCGTACATTTAAAAAAAAAATTTGCTTGTGGAAAATGGAAAAATGGAAAATGGAGAAAATTGAGTTTAGAGTTGTTATTAAACATTTTAATATAAAAGGGTTAACAGCAAAGGAAATAAAAAATGAGTTGGATTTAGTTCACGGCATATCTGCTCCTTCACTTGCAACTATTTATAACTGGTTAAATGAATTTCAACGTGGTCGTACATCAACAAAGGATGAACCACGCTCAGGACGTCCTGTAGAGGTGACTACACCAGAAATGATCAATAAAATCCACGATATGGTGTTAAGTGACCGAAGATTAAAGTTGAGTGAGATAATTGAGGTTACAGGGATCTCAAAAGGTAGCGTCATTTCTATTTTACATGACAAATTGGGCATGAAAAATATTTCTGCAAGATGGGTGCCGCGTTTGCTCACAGTCGACAATAAACGCAGTAGGGTGGTGGCCTCTAAAGCCCTGTTGTCGCTCATGCAACGCAATCCGGATGAATTTTTTCGTCGCTTTGTGACTGTAGATGAAACATGGATACACCACTATACTCTCGAGACGAAAGAACAGTCAAAGCAGTGGATTGCGAAGGCAAACCATGTCCAAAGAAGGCGAAAACCGTAAAATCAGCTGGTAAGGTTATGGCTACTGTATTTTGGGATGCACGTGAAATTATTTTCGTTGACTATTTGGAAAAAGGAAAAACAATAACAGGGGATTATTATGCATCTTTATTGGACCAGCTAAAAAACAAAATTGAAGAAAAACGGCCTCATTTAAACAGGAAAAAAATCCTCTTTCATCAGGACAATGCCCGTGTTCACACATGTTTACGATCAATGGCTAAAATTGAAGAATTGAAGTTCGAATTGGTCGACCACCCACCGTATTCGCCAGATTTAGCCCCCAGTGACTTTTTCCTTTTCCCAAACTTAAAAAAATGGCTAAGTGGACAACGTTTTTTTTCAAATGAAGAAGTCATCGATCGGACAAATGCTTATTTTGAGGACCTTCCGAAAACTTATTTTTCTGACGTTTTAAAAAAAATTGAGAAACGTCTAACCAAGTGTATTGAGCTCCAAGGAAATTATGTTGAGAAATAAAAAAAAAATACAAAAATAAAACCTGTTTTATTGCTTTTTTCTAAGGAATTATTGACCCACCCTCGTACCTAGACTGTTTTCACAAACAAAGTGCTGAGAACATTTAAAAATACGAAATTCATATCGGAATGGATTTTTTCACAAATTAACGACACCTGTCAAATGGTAAATTTCACTAGATATGGAAATAAATAGTTCTCACATGTCAATAGATTATTGTCATGGCTCCCACAAGAGAGGGGCTGACAGGGCTGTAGCCTAGGGGCCCGGGCTCAGGTGGGGGGGGGGGCGGGCGGAGTGGCGAGTTGACCAGATAAATGAGATAAATACACATCTTAAATTTGCCCTAATGGTAAAAAATCACCAAAACTACAATAAATATTATTTGACCTCGAACACCATTTGAAAAACGCCACTATGGTGCAACAGACTGCCTTTAACCTAAGCGATGGGTAGGGGGACCCGCCAAAGATCCTGGCCTGGGGGCCCGCTTCAGGATGTGGGGGCCATGATTATTGTAATACTCAAAAATGAATAGGTGTATCGGCGGAAAATATAATAATGCTCTTCTTGGCGGTTAAATTAATTAAAAAATTCTTTTAACATGAGTACATTTAATAGTATTCAGATATAATAATATATTATAGTAGTCACCTATGTAATACTTATTCAAAAAGAAATGATAAATTTGATGAAAGGTTATAATTATTATATAGAAAGAGCATACACTATAATAATTTGTACGTCTTCAAAAATATATTATCAATCCATCCAATATTCTGTTATATTAATTGTATAATTTCATTAATGTTAAAACCACAATTTCTACACCATCATATTTTATTTTCACATGACATATTGTGACGTCTCGCGCAATGACATGACCATAGTCGACTACTACAGTGACACGGAACTACGATTATTTTACTTGGTGAAAATATTGTTTCGCTTTGTGAATTGTCTTCTTTTTCTATATGGCTATTATCAAAACTAAGTTTACTCGTATATTTTCAAAATGTGATAAGTACGTTACTTTTGTATAGTTTTATTTAGTTTATTTGAAAACTATCTTCTGTTTGTTTATGTTTGAATATTTTTTGTTGATGTGAATTTTGACCAACGCAGTGTACAGACCTACAAACTTATCTGGAGAATGAAATGTGGGAGCCACTGTCGAAAACTACCCAACCACGACTCGTAACTGGCAAAATCTGACATTCGGATGACGTTTTTCAAAATGGCGTCCTATGGTAGTTCGTAGTTCCATTTTTGGCCATTCTCCAGATAAGTTTGTAGGTCTGTACGATTGATTCCCACCGCTTACCAAATTGATGTTTTGACAAGTCACGTCGAAAGGGTATATTTGTAATAATTATTAATGATGGAATAACATCAATTGATTATATTAAAAAAAAATATATAAATAACATATAAAAAAGTCTCAAAGTTTAACTTGGAAATAGCAGTAGTAGAACTTGGTTTTTACGAGGAAGATGGGACCGACTGAATTTGCTCGTTATATGCGGTACTCGTTATAGCGGAGAAAGGGTATTTTAAATGAGCGGTCACATAAGAAAAAAATCGAAAATAAAAAATCTGAAAACCATCGTAAAAATCCCCGAAACAAGCATGGACTTCATAAACTACAAAAGAAGTTGTTAATTGTAATGAACTCTAGTAGGTACCTACGGACTTAACAAACCTTGTATTTTTCAAAAATGTGCGTGGATACTTTTTCATTATTGTCAGCGAAACGAACAATTAGACACTTGTGTCATAAACTTAATCCGTCCCCGGTGGCATCCTGTCCAATCAGATTTTATTGCTTAAAAATATTTTTAAACGATCGACCAATTAACAGTATTTTAGTTCGGTATATCCGATAAGTTGCTTGTTATAACAGTGAATAAATGTATGGAGAAAATTATAAACTAAATGTCAACGAATGTTTCCTAATTACATCCAAGATCTCGTTATGTCCGAGATTGTAATAACCTAGTTCGAATGTGTTAATTAAACTGTTATAGTGACTGTTTGAGTGAATCCAAAATATTGCAAAGTTTGTTTCAAATAAATCCGAAATATAAATTGACATTCACCTAATTGAAACCTTAGTCCACTAGTAATTTTTTTTAGAATTTACTCACATGTATCTAGAAAAGAAGGTTTTTTTTTAATTTTTATAGTTACATATTTTGTACCTATTCATATTATGACCTGAACTAATTATGGTCTGGTTTATATGGAGGATACTACTTATTTGACCAAATCAAAGAGTTTAATCAAATATGGACCTTCTTTGTTCAACGTAATCAAGATATTGATATCCATAGTTAGTACCTATTAACCGATGTTTTTGATGATGATTGGTTACTGTCAGGGGTGGATTTACGAACGTGGAGGCACGACGCACCGACTGGTTTTGAGCCCCTCCCTACGATACAAAAAATAAAAAACCATAAACACATCCTTGACTTAAAATAATTAATATTGAGAATGACAATGATGATAAGTAATTGGTTTATTTTTTGTGTACAATAATTATGCATCTGTTGTATTAGTTAACGAACCCTTTTGATGTTATTTGCAGAGTGATAAAGAGATAAAGGGAACTTTGATAAAATAATGACAAAATCGTGAAGAGTGGGGAGCAATAAGGGCTTAAAAAGTTGTTAATTAATGTATTATTAGAAATGAAAAAGTAATTATTATTAAATTCTACGGGTTTTTAAAAGGTTTTGTCGATAGCTATTTCGGTTGTAATACCATTATTAAGACTATTCAAATTTTCAAGTTTTCAAAGTATTAATAATATTACAATTAATAATAAGTGTACAAATTCATAATATTGTTGGAACGAATAAGAAAATGTATCCTTTCTCTATCTATACGTATAGTATTTAACCAAAGTCAAAAGGCCTATCTGAATACTCTTGATAATGGTGTTACAACCGAAATAGCTATTGACAAAACCCTTTAAAAACCTGTAGAATTTAATATTAATTATATTTTCATTTCTTGTAAAATGGAAAAGTAAATGCCAAGTAAATGCCAAGTAAATGCCAAGTAAATGCTAACTCAATTAATAATGTATTATTGCTGTTAATATTTTACAAAAACGTTGAAAAATTATGAAAATAATGAAACTGAAGAACCGCTGGTCTACCGGCTACCTAAGATACAAGTCGAATTTGCATTTTTTCCTAGCAGAGCCGTACTTAATATAAAAGCCCAAGTTTTGCCTACGTTCTGAAAGTTTGAATGAAGTTTTTTAATACTCT
The DNA here is from genome assembly GCF_057557595.1 of Rhyacophila brunnea. NCBI lineage: Eukaryota > Metazoa > Arthropoda > Insecta > Trichoptera > Rhyacophilidae > Rhyacophila > Rhyacophila brunnea. The sequence goes on along the minus strand of NW_028232816.1, from coordinate 5,219,051 downwards.
TTCAGGTTGAATAGTCTATTCATTTTTTCTTGTTATTGTAAGTGTTTAAAAGAAAATTATTCTTTATGGGAAAACGAATGGTGGAAATAAGTAGGTCAGTGGTTCTTAACCAGTGCACCGCTAGCTTGTTGCAGTGCACCCCGAAAAATTGATAAAAACAGAAAAATCTTCACTTAAGGCGTATGGGTTTATTCGCAAGAATCAAATTTGACGTAAGCGCCATGAAAAATAACAATGCTCGAAGCGTAAAAAAACAAAAATCGCTTCGCTCGGCTTCTCGCGTAGTAGATACGAAATCAGAGGTTTTAAAAGTGTTGAATTAATAATATTTTTTTCCTAACAAATTTTATAAACATTTTTGTAGTCGGTAGAATAAATTATAAGAATAAAAATAGTAGACCTCTAAATAAGAACCTCATATTATTGATATGCTGAATTTGTGAAGTGACACCTTTTCTTGAACCTATCATATTTAGGTTCAAATTCAGTGCAAATATTTTTCAAAAAAAAAATCTAATACTAAAAAACACGAAAGTGTAAACAAATATAATTTTATTCATTTTCATAAGCTAACATTACAAATTATAAGTTTAAAACATTCACAAGATGGCATGAAAGATTTCTGTTATTTATTAAATTATAAAAAAAATGACTCATAAAAGAAAGCAATTCAATGAATATTTGTCGAGGAACGTTTTTTTTTTTTAAATTTAGTACACAACAATTATGATTTAAGAAACAATTATTATAATAGCATGTATTTGACGGCAGTACGTTTTGGTCGCCGCGGAGGATTTCGGAACATTAGTGTATAGAAAATTAATAATTGGTTCCTTAATTAGTGTATTGGTTTAACGGTATGCAATGTATTAGAATAACTATTATAAATTGTTTTTTTTATAATTTTATTTTCTTTTCTATTGATAGCTATTAATTGATAATTGATATTATTATATTGATAGATATTAATTGTTAACTTGATAATTATTATATTGAGGGTTTCTTATATCCATCGACCGTGTTAGTCTAGGATCAACGAGTTCAGGCAATACACAATTCATATAAATCTTGTCACTTGTGATGTGAAGAGTAATATTGTTTTTATTATTCAATGAAATAGGTTCTTACCTCAATATATGTTTTACTTGAGTTAAATAATTACTAATAAATGCCTAAGGTGATTCCATTCAATTCAACTCGGCATTAAATATATTAAATTCTAAAAGTTTTGTACTATTTCATTTGAGTCGTTTTATGCGATCCTGGTTTCGCCTTTCGACATCGTCAGGATGCGCACTCCTCAAATATACACTGACAACGAAAGCAGCTAATTCTCACTTAACAATAAATTAATACAATAAAGTAAGGTAAAAACTTTATCACCTACCTATTAAGTCAAAGTGCACAATGAAAAATTTAACAAACAATTAATTATGAATAGTTGAATTGTGGCAGTATGAAAAAAAAAGATTTTACCACAAACCATCAGAAAAATACATACATCATAAAACATATACGTGATTTTGTGCCCCAAAACACTTATTTTATTATTATTTTGACGATTAGGAAAATTATGACACATGTTTCAGTGGCCATTACTATGACAGCATTCGAAAACGTATTTTACTTTAAATTTTCTACAAATTTACTATTTGTGACATAAACCACTTAAGATCGATAATAAATAGACCTTGAAAAATAATATTATTTTGTTTCTATTGATAATGCCAATAAACATACTCCTGGATACGTCCCTTTGAAAATAACAAAACATGGCGATCCAGGTACATAAAAACTGTATTAAGTACATGCAAAGTTTTTCAAATCGTTTAAAGCCCAACCAAGTAGGTATTTATCAAAATAATTAAAGTCCACCTATATTTTATCTAAACTGCTCAAGTCCAAAATATTTTTTTTTATAAATGTTGCACCGAACGAATACCTTTAGGACTTCTTTGTAGCCATCGTGGTTATAAGATTCAATTATCTTACAATATCTCACATGCTGCAACCATTTGTATTACAAGATAATAAATAATATAATATAACTACATTTTTCTCAGTTTGACATTCACTGGTATTTTATGATGTTTGATTTGTCAACACAAATTATAACACCTGGTCTACGTCATGTGGTCTTGCCAATTTACTGCAATGCGAGTAAAGGTCATTTTTCTATGAGTTAAAATACTGTTCGCGACGGATAAAATTTTGGAAAAAAAAGACGTCCTCACCCGTTGAAATTCAGAAGCCTACTAAGGTTAGAAATGAGAAATTAGAAAAACTATATGGATTAATCGATCAAATAGTCTCTTTTTGTTAATTTTGCAAAATGATTATATATCTAAATTGTCTGAAAATAGGATAAATACATGAAAACGTACGACGTGTTTTGGTAATATAGCGTCACTAATTGTACCGAATTTATAGGGTTTTATTTATTTTTTCATTGTTAATTATTATTTATAGTATTACAGAAATGTTATATTATAATAAAAAAATATTTTTATTGTGCAGTATATATTATTTTGTGAGAAAAAATCATTCAAAATTGGCTGATGTATACTCAAACTAAAAAGGCTTTAAAATCTTTATTTTTCTGAAATTAAAAAAAGTACATGAGTTAATCAATGAAATGTATTGTTTTACCCATTTCTTTCATACAATATATACCTGCAAAACTATTATTAAGTTCAAAAATTCACTGTGGCGTGACAGTCGTTTTGTCCAATTTCGAAAACAGGACCGACTATTTATCATTTATTTTAAAAAGTAAAGCGAATCAGAAAATTTTAATGACACAAAAAGTGTTATTTGAATATTATTTATTAGATTTTAAATAAATAAAGTGTTTATTATGTGTCAATTCGTGTTAAACGTCCTTGCCATTTCCACGATTCTGAGAAGACAGGAAAAAACGGGTCCAATGGCCTTAACGAGAACATTGCCGAGGGAATTATTTCCACTACAACAGAGCATTTAACGTTATTGGAAGAAAATATTGCATATTAATTTTCTTCCTTAGATATAGAAAATTTTGACTGGATACGAAATCTATTTGCTACGATTGATAGGTATATCGAGTTGTGAATTTTCGTACCAAGAAGAAGAAGAATTGGTCACCTTGTCAACGGATCGTACTCTAAAAATTAAATTTTATGAAATAACTATGGAGGAATTTTGGATGTATGTCCAATACGAATATCCACCTCTCTACACGAGGGCACTGAAAATCTTGTAACAGTTTTCAACATCAAATTTGTGTGAGCTCGGTTTCTCAACAATAACTAATACAAAAACTAAAAATCGAGAAAGATTTACGAATTTAGACGAATAATTATGGAGGGTAGCAAATATTTGACCTAATGATTTTGAAATCTGCAAAATCTGACAAGCTTACGTATCACATTAAGACGGTACTTCAGTGAAACGGCAAATAATTTTCAACTATAGGTGCGACGAAATTTCGGACTGGCTGGCAATCTGAGAGCGAAAGTCGAGCCGTGAACACGTCAATTTGTTTTGTGATGGCGACGGTAGAATTAATTCTTAAATCGTGTAAAGATGACTAAAAACGTTACCCATTTACTTGAAAAAGAAAACATTTCATGAATGTATTATTATTATTATTATTAGTAATAGAATAATAAACATAACATTAAATGCACCCATGTTGACTTTTTACGACAAATTATGTTTTGTTCTGCAGGCGTCATTTGCACAATCTTCGCGTCGCGTAGTCACGATCGTTTTAGACCGTGCCCCAGCTGAAGTATAGCCTTAATTGATTTTCATATCAAATAAATTCCATTTTGTTATGGGTAATTTTAGTTACAGTTTTTTCATTTATGTATATATCTTTTCGTTCATAATTTTTTTCTTTGACTCTTTTGTAATCTATTTAATTTGTAATAACAGTTATGTTTGCATATTTTTATTTGTTTTCTGACCGTCTGATTTTGGAGCACCGCATTTTTTTCTTATTATTAAAAGTGCACCGTGAATTCGAAAAGGTTAAGAACCACTGAAGTAGGTACACCTTTTCGGAAGTTTATTTTGCAGAAAAGATGCTGTTCAAAGTGAATTAGTCTAGAAATTAAGGAATAAAAGCAATATTACAAAACAATATTTAAAAGAAATATTCAAATACAAAGTATTTGAGTGTATTTAAAAAAAGCCTTCTACTAATATAATCATATTATTTATGATGTTTTCGGGGTTTTATATATTTCAATAAATACGATGAATCTTTAAAAACAGAATTAATAATAATTTGTATCTCAGTAATAATATCACAATCCAAAGGCTTGGCAGAGATATTCTTTATTGAAATTAGGTAAGTTTATGAAGAAATATTTTTCATAAATAATAAATTGCTTTTATTCAACCGAATTTCGCATTTACGCCGCTTGGAATTTTATACCTATATATTATGGTGCATATATTTTTTTCTGAAGATGCTGAAAGTCAAAACCTAGGTAGGCCACTGAAACCAAATTTTATTGGACGTGTATAATATCAGAAAAAACGTTATTAATAAGTACCTACCACTATTATAATATCTCATTTATTTATTTACAAGGCTATACTTCAGCTAGGACACGGTCTAAAACGATCGTGACAACGCGACGCGGAGATTGTGCAAACGACGCGTACAGAACGTGACATAATTTGTCATAAAAATTCAACATACGTCCATTTTATGCTTATGTTTATTGTTTTATTAGTAATAATAATAATATATTCATTGACATGTTTTCTTTTTCAAGTAAATGGGTACCGTTTTTTAGTCATCTTTGCACGATTTAAGAATTCATTCCCCCGACGCCATCACAAAATAAATTGACGTGTTCACAGCTTGACTTTCGCTCTCCGACTGGCAGCGAAACCGAAATTTCGTCGCACCTATAGTTGAAAATTATTTGCTGTTTCACTGAAGTATGCTCTTGTAAGTCGGTGGGTAAACCATCTGTTTGTGAAAATATGTCGACTATAACTTTTATATATTATTAAATTATTATTTAAGTTATAGTCGATCGTTCCGATGATGGGTTTATAGCACGAAATATCTGTCAACGTAAATGATTCGATTAAAGTCTAATTAACAAAAATAAATTTGTTTCATAACCATTATAAGGGAGTTCTACCACGTAAATTCCAGTTCAATAAATTAGTAATAATAATAGAGATAACATGCTGTTACCTACTATTTCCATAGGCAACATAACATACAACCAATCAAAAAATATAAACATGATGGATAAAGAGGCACCATCAGCTAACTGTCGCCGTTTGACAAATGAACGAGTTCAGTGATGGCGAGCTCGGCAAAGTCAGGAGCAGCTCACAGACAGATAATTAAGTCTGAAACACCAGAACAAAGACAGTAAGATAGAACATACACGTAAACGTATGATAGAGATACGAGAATATTTACAGGTGGTACTGCCACCTGGTACAATTTGCTAGTTTGGTAATAATGTTCTCGATATAAAGTAAAATTAGCACTAAGTGAAATTTTACAAAAATACTTTTTTATTTCAAGCTACGTAAAGAAAAAAATGATCCAATTATCGATAATTCTTCGAGAATCGTAAACAGATAGTTGTTATTAAGTGAAGTGTGTATCCAAAATTCTCAAGAAGTTAACTAATCGGATAGGTACTCGAGTAAATTGATTTTATTTGAGACTGGATAAAAACAAGATTTTTAGAAATATTATATAACACGGAAAACAAACAATCAGACACGTCATATCTAATGGAAAAAATGTTGTTGGACTGAGTGGCTCAAGGGCTCTCTCTGAATATTATGTTACCGGCTTAGGTGTCTTTCTTGAGAATACATCCCAGGGTAACTAGGAATATTTTTCTCTTATCCACCCACCAAGCGAAAAACGTCCAATTTATTCAACCAATTTGGTCCAAGCAGTGACGAAGGGTGGATGTAGGCTGTTAAGATCTGTTACAAATTGTGCACATAATGGCTAATAGTAAAAAAAATACTCGTCTATCTATAAAATATCCAAAATTATGCAATTAAATCATACATAACTTTGAATATTTTATAGATATAATATTAATTTTTATCTATTATAGTTTGGTTTATGTAGGGTTTAATGAATTTAAGAAAATGAACCAACAATATGTGTAATATGTATTCTTTATCCAACGAAACAAACGAGTATGAATGAAAAAGTGTGTACAATTTTGTCGTATTGCCTAAAATATACCAAAACTTTCATGGTTTGGCTTAATCAGGGTTTAATTGGTTTTATAAAAACTAACAAATACCATCTGTACATTGTAGTCTTAGTTCAATGAAATGAAATACGTATGACTACCAAAGTTATGTGCACTATTTATGGCGGACCTTAACAGCTTACCTCCACCTTTCGTTACTGGGTCTAAGGTATGTATGTTTATTATATTTGTCAAGATATTTAGGTATTTCAAGTAAATATCTTAATATATATTAATTCGTAACTAATAATACTTTAGTTGAGTTGTAGATATTCATATTATCTGTAAACTATAATATAGGTAAGTACAGTACAGTGTCGCGCAAGGGTGGTTGCTGCCCGGGTGCAAACCCAAAATACCCCCCCCGCGCTTCCTAATATGAAAATATGTATGTGTGGGGGGACATGCTCGGCGTAGGTCAAAATTGAGTTTTTATTGTATTTTCAAACCATGATCCTGGACACTCCTTAAACGTTGTAGATAATCTATTTATATAATTTTGAAGCCTTATTATCCTTTATATTTATTTTAAACATTTGATGACTGCATAAAGTATTTTTGTTACATAAAATAGTATTCTTTTAAACCTCTCGCTCTAATGTTTTAGAATATAGTTATATTTCTGTACATGAATGTGCAGTGGTGTAAGGATTTTTTACATTTATTAATTTTTAAACGCATTTATAAAACCATTAGTATAATTTATGACGAGATAATTTTAGTAAAATATTCACGATAAAAAATTATATTGATAATCTCTGTGATCCCAAATTTGACAAGAATTAGGCATTTTATTATTCAAAAAATCGGCAAGATTAACACATTTGAAGATAATTATAAAGATACTAAGTATAAGCTATGTCTTTGACCATTCAAGTTTGATAAACATCCTACGAATATTGATTGCTTTATAATAATTATTGACCTAAGAATAAGGTAGTTTTTTTTTGAAATACGCCATTTCTTTTGGCATTCCCCAGTGGTTAAGCTACAACGTACGGCCGTAGCCATAAATTGACAAACTATAATTGATGTAGGAAGTAAAATTATGTAAACGCGCGTGTTTGAAAAATGTTAAATATTAGAAAAGATTTTTTTAGTTTCTATGAATCAGATTCATTAGAAAAAATACCATGTAATTGAATTCAATATATTATTTTTTAACTATATTGAGAAATTCAAATAACCAAATAGTAGCTAAATCTATCGGGTAACCGATTCCTCGATAATCGGGCTGCGATATGTCGAAACATAGTTGTGAATGAAAAATAAATATCACACTACGTATAATGTTTATACTGCGTCGAACGTAACTTTACGTAACATTTGTATTTTAAAAAACTATTCAATACTATGCGTTAAATCCAGTGATACACAATCCGCAACCCTCCTTGTCATTTGTTCCATGAAATAATATGCGAAAATGTTTCTTGCGGTTTCACGGACAAATTATTAGCAGTGCAGTTTTATTTTGAACGATATACTTATTTAGTCGCATGCAGTTTGTGTATTAGGTTATATTATTGTGTTTTGATTGTTTTATTATAATACAACTGGTATTATAGTCTCTCATACAAGTTTTTTAGCGGAAAACTGTACTTTTTGAGGAGAGTAACAAACTTTAAATACAATATATCGACAACCATCGTAGAGGTTTTGGAATGGGAGCCACTGAAATTCATTCTTCTAACAAAATGGCGGCCATGTTTCCTAAATTACCCAATATAAATTTAAATTATTTTAATGCCTGCACGTTAGGTGTCTAATTATATATTTTTAGGGATGCTAAATTAAAAAAAAAAGATTAGCATGTTGTTGGAAGTCTATAGGACGAGATATCCAAGATGGCGACCAAAATAACCGTGAATTTTTTTATTTAAATTATTTTGGCATAGGTACGTAATCGACGACAATCGTGCAATATTTTCACTTTTAACGTTACATTTTTTATATGCATGTTTTAATAGAAACAGTATTACTATACCTGCAATTAAAGCATCAAAAACCAGGTTTTTCTATTTCATCTATGATCATATCCGGAGTTTCTTCTTCTGGGAAAGAAAAACAAGCTAGTGCCATGAAAACATACTGTGACGTAATGCTAGAGAGATTGGGGTATATAAGCGCTCGAAATGAAAGATTTTACAAACCGGAGCGCTTGATAATTTTCCGAAAATATTTACAAAAATAGTAATATGTATTAGGATGGAAATATACCTGCCAAGCTCAAATGGTCAAATGGAGTAACTGTCTTTAAATTTGTGGCATGCAATTTATTTTATGCAAATTTGACGACGTACTACATATAATTAATATCGATTTATACAGTGTGTTGGTAAAATTTCCATTACCCACACAACATATTATTATTGTCTTCGCGGGAGAGTTTTAGTAGATTTTCCTGAGCAACAATCACATAAGTAAGAAAAAGAGAACTTTTCAAGGGTAGTGTCAGTATTAATGTGCGTTCCGGGATGTTTTTTCTAAAGATGTGTCAAATGGCGATGTAATAGCATTTTAAACATTCATATTGAGAAGGGAAATTTCCAATGGTTCCTGTTTCGTTACTGGGTTGTTTGGGGATGATTGCCAGGAGGCGTCTGTACCCCAAGGTTTACTTTCAGTGACCAATCTTGTGAGTATTGAGACTTCATCATACAGCCAGCTGTTAAAATCAACCAACTCATTGTATAAATAATAAAAACATCATCTTGGCCATTTTGGCTATCTCGTCCAATAAACTTCCACCGACATTTTAAAGTCTTTTTTAGAATTAAGCATCTCCAAAAATATATAATTTGATACTTAACATTCAAATATTACAATAATTTATATGTTATGGGAGGTAATTAGGAAAAAAATGGCCACCATTTTGATAGAGGAATAAATTTAAAATAGCTCCCTTTCCTTAACGTTGACGCTGAGTATGGACATGATGTATGTAGGACAGCTATTTTTTTCTTACTCGTGAGACTTTTTTTTGACCATGTACGATATTAATAAGATCATATTATGGGCCTCTACAGAGTGGTGGTCTGTATTAACAGATTTATTTTTGTTTTTAATAGAAATGGATGTTAGCCACTTGCTCAATTTATTAGGTCCATACTCTGACTACAGATACAAATTGAAAAACAATATTTATTTTTTCCAGATACATGATTCGAATCTGGGATCCACAACATTATAAGCTCAAAGCGTAAGCCGCTCGGCCATCGTGGGTGTGAAATTAATAAGGTTAAATAATAATAATATGTTTTAATCTCAGATGAGAAAATACCATTCAGCATACGAATAGTACCCTGATTGGATTGTCAAAGATTAGAAAATGTATACATTTACATACTTACATAACTTGAAAATACCTCAGATATCGTATTGATAAAAAATATAATTAACCTACAGGTTATCAATTTTTTTAATCCTCGAAACATTTTATATTATATAGATATTTAAGTAATCCGTTAACATTCTTAATTAATTAATTAGTGCGTCGTACCTATAAATACGGGGAAATGCTTTTGGAGTATTCCCTCTGGAAGCGGTGTGAGATTTTAAAATTCAGTTGGTATATATTACGATTTTTAATCAAAATTAATACAAAATTGTTTTAAAACTAATTCTTTTAATAACTTAGAATTATATAAGAATGTGACAAAATTATGGCACTAGTGTAATAAGCAAATACACAATACATTCTCATCTACTATTACAACTATATATTTTCGAAATCATAGGTTCATATTTAATATATAATCAGAAATAATTTTTAGCATACAGATATAATTAATAAGCTACTTTTTATAATTGGATATATTTCCGCAAACATATATCACACTCATTTTAAATCAATCTTGACTCAAATATTGAAATATTTCAGAATATTACACGCGCGGGTTGATTCTTATAAAGTAACGCCATGTATTGAAAGCACGATTTTATTGGATGTTTGATGATAAAGGGCACTACACTGTGAAATCCACTACATTTTTTTCTTCAAGATGCTATATTAAAAATTCCAAGAAGAAAACTAGATACAATGGGAAAAACATACAAGGTTACTCTCTACCCAAAATGTGTGGAACTTTTTCATACAAAGTAGTAAGTATCATTATTGTGTTTCAAACATATTATAATTTGTAAAGATTACAAAATATTCTTTATAAATAAATGTATTTCATAAATATCATTTACTAATTTAATTTGATATAACTTATTGACATACAAAAAAATACAACGTCATGTGCACCGAGTCAATGAGGCCAGTGAATATTTTTATCTTATTCATCTACAAAGTAAAAAGACAAAGCCATGACAAAAATATTTTATAAAGAATTTCATGATTTGTTCGTGAACGGAAGGATTTACTAATTGAATAAAAAAAATTATAATTTATAAATAGCATAGAAAATAATAGACAGAAAACTGTATTAAGTACACGACATCAAACATGTTTGTTAAAAAAGAAAAATATTCAATGGAACCTAATCTATGACGTATTATCGTCACTTTGATGGTCAATACCTCTTATTCTATGACGTTTGATGCTTTGATGGTTAATGTACAATATTGCAGCGGTTTGATCGATAAGCAGGGCCAGATTTAGACACGTGGATGTTCCAAGTATTGTTTGATTTAGATGGCCCCCAGATATACAGATTTATCTTTTTCCTAGACTCACATGGTGTAGCTAAAAATAATAATTGAAAATGAAAGTGATGTCAAATAATACTAATATTAGCGGTTTGTATTTTTTTGTAAATAAGTACGTATTTGGTTGGCTGTACATGTTATAGGCGACATTGCTGTTCATTGCAAAGCTTTTTTTATGCTTTGGGTAATATTTTTATAGGTAAGATTTATGTATAATTTAATAATGCTATGACTGATTTGAGCCGTTTTGAATCCCCCGTTTAAATCGTCTGGTCAATCGATTGTGTCATTTGCATTACATAAAATCGCCGCTGTAGATAAGATAAACGAAAATGAAAACAACAATTATATGATTATTCCATTTTCACGTGAAATTTTATTTATTTTTCGAGGTAATCTCCCTTTTAACTCGACATACTTAGCCATCCCCTAATCGATGACAATTATAAAAATTGTCATTATATGCAATCCTTCTCATATTTGGGATTCCAATCGCTTGCGCATTAATTATGTGCAATGCCATCCAACCATCGCAATTTGGGTCTTCCTCCAGCTTTACACTCTTCCACTCAGATGGGTTCGCATCAAAAACTTTCCGGACTTGTAGGCCCAGGTCCAGTTGTTGATACTGACCGGCCCATTTTAGTAGAGAAATTTTGATGATTTAGGTTAGCTGAGGCTCCTCAAATATTTCGCCCAAAATCATAAATTACATGTCTAAACTAAAAATCAAACAAATCAATGTCAATGTAAAATTTTTCTTCAAATTAGTAGCCACAGAACAGATAATAAATAGAACACCGATAGGCAATATTCAATACATTTTTGATGCAGGGTTTTGAATGCGTCTAAGTGTCATACGAAAATGAAGCACGCATTATGCACGTACAATAGTGTGTGTAATACACCAACATTAAATGAGCGTAAATGCATAAACCGAGAGCAGTTTTCAGTATTTGACGTAAAACGTATTCTTGACACGTGTGTAAGTTTAACCCGGATTCTTCCTTACTCGAGTCGGTTACCTGCTATCACCTTACCCGTTATGTATTTCAGTTTGCATTATTTCTGAGTTCCCTCTTAGTAGCTATTCACAGGAGCGGCTCTACCTTAAGGGTTCCTAGGTACCATCCCCACATCCCTTTGTGGGGGTGGTACATCCCAAGTCCGATATTTTTATTATTGTCATAATATACCAACTTAATTACATGATTAAATTAATTATTTATTTTGTCCATCTAAACACGTCGGTGTTTAAATAAAATAATGATTGTAAACTATGTAATAACATAATGATGATTACGCGGTATTATAATAATTAATTAAATTAAATACGCTCTATTTTACGGTGACACCTATGTACAAATTAAGAAAGCTATGACGTCTATTTTTCGGTGACCGGGGATGACTCGGTTCCACCCGTCGCCGCGGTACAAATCTCGTTCTACGAAGGATGTGAATGCATTAGCAATAGTATATGCACTTGCCAGTGGTGCGGTATTTTTTGGCGCCTAGCTCAATAACTTATTTAAAATAATATTCTAAACGTATTTCAGTTCTCTCCTAAACGGAGTGCCTCATTATTTTTTCGGTCAGTTTTATGGATTGGAAACGCGTGAATGACACATAACGTTTAGGACAGCAGTCCCCAACTTTTTGGACCTCGCGGACCACTAACCTCAAAATCTTGAATCCCGCGAACCACTATCATGTATTTTTTCCACACTTGTTAAAACTTCGATAAGTCAATATTATGATAAACTAATTTTAATAAATAAACTTATTAACACAGATATTCATTACGACAAATACAAAAAAACATTTTAAATTTCATTTTATTAAAAAAGAATCAATACAATTATTAAATTAATATGAATTCTACGTCGACATAGAGGTGCATAAAATATTAATTACAGATAACAGAAAGATAATCAGTGGTTCCAATGACGTTAATGCAACGCGGAGAGCCGTTTGTATTTCAACAACGAACTTTATTCAATTCATTTCTTCTTTAACACATTGAATATGGACTGACGGCGTAATAAGTTTGAAATTGCAAAAAAATATTATAAGAATATACTGAAACTTTTTAATTAATACGAAAATTGCAACTATATTCAAATTACTCTGCGATCCACCTAAATTCTCTCACGGACCACCGGTTGGGGACCGCTGGCTTAGGAAGCTCTATTGCACGCGGGGTATAGAAAAAACGGGGGGTGGGATCTCTCATATTATATTCTTTGTTGTTCGCGAGATGCGCGAGGGAATTTAATCGTTCGCCAGTTAGGTCGTGTGCTTTTTGTGTAGAAAGAACGGAGTTTCTCATATACTTACTCTGTCGTTCGCGAACGTTGCTTAGTTTTGATATCTCACATATTGATTTTTGCTACTTTGCTGGAAGATTCAAACACGTTTAATAATATGTTTTAATGAAACAAATGACTCGTTCAACGAATATTTCCGAACGGATCACTAACTTTACTATAATAATTGAACTAAAGTCTCCGAACTATTTCCAAGTTCCCTAGTATGTCTAGCGCGGACGATCAGTCTGGGTTGTCGGTCACCTCCCAGCCCGTAGCAGTAGTTATCAGCTACCGAGTCAGGTCGGTCTAGCTGCAGCTAGCTTCTGATTTTTAATGAAGTTTAGACAGGGCTCGAAATGGACCGGAGTGCCGTTCCGGTTCATAAAATCCCCAAAAATATTGCTCCGTCTCGTGGAATAATTTATTTGACCGTCTAAGCTAGATAGGCCATATAACAAACAATCTAACACAATTATTTTTATAATATATATAAAAAACTAAATAACTGTGTTAAGGCTATACTTCAGCTGGGGCACGGTCTAAAACGATCGTGACTACGCGACGCGAAGATTGTGCAAATGACGCCTGCAGAACAAAACATAATTTGTCATAAAAAGTCAACATGGGTCCATTTAATGTTACGTTTATTATTATATTACTAATAATAATAATACATTTATTGACATGTTTTCTTTTTCAAGTAAATGGGTAACGTTTTTTAGTCATCTTTACACGATTTAAGAATTAATTCTACCGTTGCCATCACAAAACAAATTGACGTGTTCACAGCTCGACCTTCGCTCTCCGATTGCCAGGCAGTCCGAAATTTCGTCGCACCTATAGATGAAAATTATTTGCCGTTTCACTGAAGTACCGTTTTAATATTTTGGTAAAATTATCAAGCGCTTCGGTTCGTAAAATTTTCTTTTTCGAGAGCTGAGTTTAAATAATTATTACTTATATTAAATTTACTTAATATTGAAGTGTTGGTGTTACTACATATAAGTAGAAAAAAACGTGAAAAAGTCGTTAGTATGAAAATATTGTTTTATATGAGAAATTCAATGATTATAATGCATTTTATAAAAAAATATACGGAAAACAAGTGAAATCTTACAGTACACTGTCTCGGAAGCTCTGTTATAACTAACGAGAGATGTACAAAATATTCTTATTAGCTAAACCTAGATAAATCAGAAATAGGATTCAGTGTATTTTTATGGGCTCTTTTAACTGTTAACCGGGGACGGGTCAACGAGTATTCCATGTACGTAGAAAGGCGAAGACCATATCTGTGATTCCCAAGAGATTTCCATTGCGGCTTTGCCAGCACATACTTTACTCGATTCTATTAGCATACAAAGTTCCATAACTGTGGTACAGTATAACTACACTGCGTCTTTTATAGGAAACTACAAAGGGAAAAAATATCGGTACTGGATATACTCTAAGCCGATCCCACTAATTAATCAAAGACTACAAGCGGTGCTGGAGATATTATATCAATAAAATTGAAAATATACCTAGTATTAGAAAAAAAATCCTAGAAAAAAGGTTAGAATAAGTGGGACTAGAACCTTATATATTATTATATATAAATATTTCTGTCCTAAAGACGACATAAATAAATTTGGCTTACGCTTAGCAGCGGCGATAAGCCATGTTAGTAGGTATTACTATAAATACCTTGATTTATTTACAAAATCACAAAGTAAAAGATAAATCTCTTGAAAAAGAAAGTTGTAAATTGTAATTAAAATCATCATTGTATACAATTAGTAGGTACATTCTTTATAAAAGTTTAATAATAAGTATAATATATAATTAATGTATATTGTATGTAATTAAAGGTGTACATATTTTGTAATAGGGGATTTGTGAAGTGTCCGAACGATATCCCTAAGGGTAAAGTCCCAAATGATCAAAATCCCGACAGCCAAAATCCCGAAAAATAAAATTGTTTACCTACTTATATTTATCAACTGTATTACAAAATCAAATTAGGTAGATATGTAAGATAAATATGATTATCTTTATCTTAACCAGGTACCTATTTATAGCTATTATACTATAATACCATAGCCTTTGTCTCAAAACAGAGAATAGTGATCAGACTGATCACTGAGTAAGTAGTATAAGTCAGAAATAAGATTTTAAAATATTTGTAAACGATATTTAACAACTATACTAACTAACTGATATCTAAAACATTTTGTAAGAACTCTATTTAAAACAAATACTCTATATAACCAATTAGGAATGAGTTAAGTTAATGGGATTTCAACTCATATAACTTATATTTGATGATAATATGTATTAATCATCACACTTACGCGATTCAAATGAGGTATTCGATCAACCTAATCGACGAAACACACTTTCAATAAAGTAATTGCTAAAACTATAATAAATAGATTGTTAGATTAGTAACTAGGTATATAACTATTTATACATTCTCTTTGCAATCGAATCCCTTTTACCTATTGACAGGAAAAATATTGTCGTCATAATACAATTATTGTATATTGCAGTGATTTAATTTATAAATAAATAAAATAAAATCAAACATAATGACAGTGACCGCTTTTATTTCTTTAATATTCGGAGGCAAACTTTTGGTGGCTAGTACGTTTAACATGAATTTTAATAATTAAGCTAAAAATCATAAAAATGTTAAGGCTCAATTCCTAAGCATACTTATATCTTTGTGTTCTATATTTTTTCTATTTATTAAATGTTTTATAATATGTGAAAAAATATGTCGACCCCTGTAGAATTAAATCACCACAAATTAAAACATATACATAATATTTGCTTGTCATTAATCAGCCGTAATTATGATATAAATAAATAAAGTTTTAAAAATTACGCATTTTTAAATTAAAATTTAAAAAAAAATCAATGAGTCATCCAACTTAATAAAGCTGGAAATCTCAAGTCTTTTTTAACTGATCTGTCAATCGCTTCATAGTCCGGAAAATTAGGAATTTCACAATAATTGTGAATTTTGAAATTTTAAAATGCCAGAGATGAAACTATGAATAAAAACGAAAACGTGAAATAAACTGCCAGACAATTTTCATGTATGAAAATTTATAAGTAGTAACTGTTTTCAGTACATCATACAAACTGAGAAAACATTATCTACGATAAAATGTAGAAAATTTACTTATTATTAATATTACATTATTTTATTTAATTGTAAAGAATTACTAATGTTTGTATATTCAATATTGTATAGGTATTATTATAGTCAAATATTTTTTCTTAATATGGTCTGACTTGTTTTATCTCAGTGACATGCGCAGTGTCCAAATATTTAAGTATGTAGAGTTGCCACTTCATAACTTTACACTCCGGCTCTAGGATGACAATGGTGTAATTATAATATATTGTAAAAATATTTTTTTGTATATTGAATATCATTGATCTAATTTTATGCGAGGTAATCAGGCAAATATGCATATCAGTGTAGTAAAAAGTACAAAAAAACGTGAAAAATTATAAAGCATAATAATATACTCCACTTAACACTTCAGTATATTATATACGTTACCGACCACTGATTTATAAAAATAATTCGAATCAGTCTATTTCTATATAATGTTTGTCTTATTTTTGTTTCCGTATTTCACGCGCATGACATCGCGGGCTGTCGTTAGTTACCTGCGGCGAAGGGTGGGGAGGGTAAGCTTTTAAGATCCGACAGAAATAGTGCACACTAAACTTTGTCAATCATTCTTATTTGTTTTCATCGAACTAAGAATAAAAAACGCAGATGGTGCTGGTTAGTTTATTAAATTCAATTAAACCCTGCCTAAACCAAATCATCATGGTAGAGGCAGGCTATGGAAATCCGACAAAAATTGTGTAAATACGCTTTGTCAGTCATACATCATTGTTTTAATTGAATTAAGAGTACAAATTTATTTATTTATTTAAAAAAGGTATATTGAGCACATAACAAATTATTAATTCAAGACGTTCACAACATGACTTAGAATAAAAAAATAAAAATAATAATAATAAAAAACAACAATAATAATTCAAAAACAAAATACAAATTGCCGATGGTATTGGATAGTTTTTTTAAAATTCATCTTACAGAGATAAAAAATATTATAAGTATAAATAACATAAATTTTAAGTTATGTATGATTTAATGGCATAATATTAGATACATTATAGATAGACAAATATTTTTGACTATTATCTATTATGGCTTAGTTTACGCAGGGCTTAATTGAATGTTAAAAACTAACCAATACTATCTGCAGTCTCTATTTTTAGTTTAATATAAACAAATAAGTTTGACTAACAGCGTTTAGTGTGCACTGTTTATGTCGAATCTTAACAGCCTACCTCTGCCCTTCGCCTCGGATAGTTACATATTATACTAATAATTGAATAAGCATTTTAGTATTTGATACAATGTCATCTATAAAAAGCATAATTCTATCATTATTATTAATAAAATTTGACAGATTCGTTTGTTTTATTATATTATTATACTTAATTATTTTTGTTGTCACACAATTTATTATTAAGAAAATTCGATAAATGAGTATTCTCGACTTAACTACTATTCTTAAAAGATCTTCATAATAGTAATTATTTTCTCAGAAATTTAATAATACTAAAGTATGTATATATTGTGAACAATAAAAAATATACAATTAGTAATTAAGCACTTACCAACTATTGTCCTTTGGAATCACTTAACTACCCAACGAAAGGTGTCAAAGTTACGTCAATACTAATATCCTATTTATTCAATTTATTTATTCACAGTCTTATAAAACTTTAAAAAGTTTACACAAAAAAGCTCTCCGTCACATTAAAGTATTTTATTCTAAAGTTTTAACTACACATCTTAACCATACCACGTAATGTCAAATTGAAAAATGTCTTTACTAATCCAATTTACTATAATTTAA
Source organism: Rhyacophila brunnea (assembly GCF_057557595.1). Lineage (NCBI taxonomy): Eukaryota > Metazoa > Arthropoda > Insecta > Trichoptera > Rhyacophilidae > Rhyacophila > Rhyacophila brunnea. The sequence continues at coordinate 5,200,910 of NW_028232816.1, read as the reverse complement.
ATTCACTTTAGATATTGTGATAGTCGTTTGTGAGTAAAATTATGTCACTAATCGTATTCACAAACTTGAAAACGCGCTAATAAAACGCAATATTCAACGCAATATTAGCAAAATATTGTCAATTAATTTAAATAACCGTATACTAGTTAAAATAGCAGAAACACTTCTGGATCAAATCGTATGCTGATAGTTGTAGTTAAAAATTCAATTCGTTATGTTTTTTTTTGTTTTGGCGATCTAAAGTTCGCGATGTTTTTTTATTTCGAGTTGAAAGCTACGCAAAACTGCACAGGAACTCTACGTCTCGGAGGCCAGACTGTAACTGAACTGAATATTATTATTGTACCGTTTGTACGATACGACGTCCACCGATTCGGCGTCTATCGGCCGTCGCGTGAAACTACTGTTTACCTAAAAAATCAAAATAAGGAATTAATCGGACAAAACAGCGATTATCAAACTGTCAAGCTTGGGCCTCTAATGGAATAATACAAAACAAGTTAGTAAAATCAGTGATTTGATAGTAACTAATAAATTACGGACCTACACTACGCATATCCAACGCGTCGATTTCAGGATGGATTCTGTAGTGGCTTATTGCTATTCGGGCATCATCGTAATATATTTTTTGTTGTTATCCACTCGCCGAGCAACATTCCTGACCAATGTTATTTCATTAGTTCAGCAACATCTAAAACAGTGGTGACCAAATCGTGGCGCATAGGATGATTACATGTGGCGCATTGCATCTTTGCGTCTACTTATTCTTTTGAAGTAGGCGCCATAACTGAATCCATCTTCATTCTTGAAAAAACCTTATTATCTAACAACAACTGGCTATTTGATTTGCCATTTTTAGTTGATATTACTAGCCATCTGAATGATCTAAATTTAAAACTACAAGGCAAGAATAAATTATTTCCTAGCTTAGTAAATAGCATCAGTTCATTAAAAATGTAATTAAAACTGTTCATCTCTCAGTTAGAATATGAGGATTTGAGTCAATTTCCACACTTAAACGAGCAGAATGAATGTGCTGCAGATAATAGCAATTTGACCAAATATATTGAAAAAATCAAGATATTGCAAGGGTCATTAATTTGAAAGTCGTTTTCATGATTTTGCTAAAGAAGAAAACTGCATGCTCGCATTTTATAAACCCATTTTGACTAGGTGAACAAAATGTAATGCAGATTCCTAGTAACGTACAAATGAAACTGATTGATTTAAAAACAAATTCATTATTGAAAATGAAATTTGATGAACTTTTTCCAGATCAAAATGGTTCTGACATAATTATTTTCCAGCCCCAACCGTGGACGTAAGAAGGTAGTAAAGGTGCTTGAGTTGCATAGCGCATCTGAACTCAACTGTGAAAAAAATTGGCGCATGGTATGCAAAAGGTTGGCTACACCTGCTTTAGTGGAATAATACAAAACAAGTTAGTAAAATCAGTGCTTTGATGGTAACTAATACATTACTGACCTACACCACGCATATCCAATGCGTCGATTGCTGGATGGATTCTGTGATGGTTTATTGCTGTTCGGGCATCACCGCAATATATTTTTAGTGATAATCCACTCACCGAGAAATATTCCTGACCAATGTTATTTCATCAGTTTAGCAACCTCTAAAACTTCGCGTCTATCTGTCTACTTGTTAATTGGTTTATTTTATAGTCTTTCCGAGCTATGTTCAACGTGCACCTTTTCATGTCGTGTTCTCCAATATTGTATGTCCATATATCACGTGCATGTGTGAGCACTGATAACAGGCATAATTTGAATACTTTAGGCGAAATTGGAGGTCATTTTTGATGCCATTTGTTCTCCAATATAGACATAGTAAGTTGTTGACCCGCGTGAATGCCATTTATAAAGTTCTGATCAAATTGAGGTGCATGTCGCCTACATGTCGCATACTGTCACGCTGTCGCGGCGACACGTCTATGGTTTCGTCATTTTGCAGAATATTTTGAGCGATCACCATCTCTGTAAATTCACTGAATAATGACACTGATGAAGGGTGCCAACTATGATGTATTAGTAATTTGAATTATTATTAATTATTCATGCTAATTTCAATTCATTTTAACAGTTTCTACGTGTACGTACGTTAAAATTACTTGCGATATGACATCCATAGATAATATTTTGAACAGGACCCAACCTGCAGACCATAGATAATATATAACATTCTTATAGAAAATACATTGTGCCAACCGCTAAAAAAAAACGTGATTTTGACATGACAATCGAAAAGTGTAGGCACGTAGAAGATGATAAAAACGTTTATTGAGTCATTGACAATGTTAGCTTAAAGGTTCAAAATGTGCTACGAGATAGGAGCATCAGTATGATAACATTTCAAACACCAAGAAAAACGACATGACACACTTTTTTCCCGTAGCAGCAGCTTACTGTGACGTCCCGTGATAGTCCGCGACATCCACCATAATATAATTCGCGCTCAAGGATCGCATTTGAGTCAGCAAATAACTTTATCAGTTCCTTACCTTAGACAATAGATACAGATAGACGCTTCACATTGCCTTGGTACGTGAAGCTGCGTGCCGTGTGTTTGGTTGTGTGAGTGAGTGGACATATGCGTATACAAACGTTCGAGACCATAGGCGTGCGGGAGAAACGGAATATTATTAATATTCATTGATGTTCATTGGTGGATATCTTCAATATAATAAATACAGAAACTTCAAAATGTATTATTATTTAATTATCATAATAATATGGTACCTACATTAAAATTAACAAAGTAAATAACTAAGTAGGTACATGAGTATAATCAATATTAAATTGACAAATTATCATATTAATTTACAAGTATCAATAATTCAAAGGTATGAAATCACATCATCTAAAAATATATACCTACAGAGTATATAAATAGACATGCACAATAGCGAATCGAATACAAAATATGGATCAAAGAAAATCACTTTGAAAAATTCAGATTATTAAAACACAAGTTGAAGGACGTGCAAAAAAAACCTATACAAATTATAATATTTGGATTATATAGAACAGGTCTGGGCAAGCGGCCCGCCAAGTTTTTCTGCGGGACCCGCGAGTTTTAATCGTATTTTTGAAAAAAAATACTTTTTTCTACATTTAACGCTTCGTTAAAAATAAAATTTTATAAATACATAAATTGCACCGTCAAGAAGATATCTGCAAATTTTACAACACTCTTAATTCGGACAAATTAGAACAACTTAAATAAAGATTCTGATCGAAAAATGTTGGTCATTTCTAGATCAACTTATATAGTTATGTGAACAAACAATTTCAATTAGGATGATTATCAATACAAACTCTTTACAATCAAACATCACTGATGAACATTTACAAGCAGTTTTAAGAATCTTAAAAATTAACATCTGAAATTAAAAGGATGTTGAAGAATGTAAAACAGTTCTTATTCATTCTTCTCCTTAAATTGTTGGCTATTAAAGAATTATTTATTTTTTTATGTTGAAATTCTTTTTTCATGATAACGAATAACGTGTGTCCAGAAAATAATATTTTACTTGCGGCCCGCCGTTCATTTTATATTCCTAACTTAGCCCTTAATCCAAAAAGTTTGCACATACCTGAAATAGAACAACAAATAACAAAATACATATTATATTATTATCCTAGAACTCTTTCCATTTTGGCAAGCGATACGATAGACCTTCTTTATTATGTCCGATATAATATAATATAATTATAGACATGACAAAAAAGTGTTATTTGAGAGAAGATCTAGTTTCAAAATAATTGTCTAGCAATGCAGAAACTGCAGAACTTTTCAGTGCCTTTAAAATAAATAAAAAATCGGAAAAGACCTTTCAAAAAGTACCAAACAGCCTTACATAAATTTGCATTAAACATTATTTTGTATTCACTGTCGGCCTACAAATATATTCGATGCATATTTGACACGTACGTGCCACACTCCTCTACACTATAGTCCGACAACATAAACGTTAACTTTTTGATGTTCGGTTGGGGTCGGCTGTTTTCGGCCAGCACAGAAGCGACTACGAAGGGAACAGCCCGTATCACACGTAGCAATCCTTCCTTCAAATTCCTTCAATCCTTCAAATTGCGTGGGCAATGCGTCATACGTTAAGCATACCCTTTTTTTCGTTCTTTTAAGATATGCCGCTTCGAAATGTTTGGAACAAATACAACTACTGGAAGTCGGAGCCCAGCTGGAAGGATTGACACGATGTATTTGATTTATCCAATTCTGCCTTTTTGGTTCATATTTTGGGAATCTGTAATCCATTAGGGAGCAACATTACAATAACATTCATAAACCAATTACATTTAGGAAATCACGAAGCAAAAATGTTAACAAACAGGGCACTAAATCGATTATTCCTCGGGAGTTTTTCAACATGTATACTAAATTCCATTTCTTCAAAACAATAAAATGATTGCCTACTATAGGTAATCTTTACTAATATTTTTTTTCAGTTTTTTGTTACTTCAATTTTAACCACATACCCACTTTTTGCGGACGCCTATGAATAATCATTTCGCTAGTGCTCGCCCAAAGTGCTCGCACTAGACGTTCAGCATTAAAATATAATTTTCTATTTTTTTACATTATATAGTATTGTTAAGCGGTGAAAATGCATCCATTAGATAAAGATATGCATAATTAAAGTTATTTCGAAAAAAACACTAGGTCACTTGATATTAAAATATATAATAATATACAAATAAGTTATCACGAACATGTATCAACTTACCTATGAAACGTAATACCATCTTCTTGCTTATCAGTACGGCTACCACATTTTAACACAACACACAGAACCATCTTTTCTACTTAATTAACTAAAAATATTTACCACTGACTTTATGTTTACCACAAAAAACAGCAATTGTTGCAACACGAGCTCGCGGTTATGGATGCTTTCTGAAGCGTTTCACCCAAGGCCTGAACAAAAACGATGCATGAGTGCGAGTGAGAAAGTATTCGGCACCCTTACGATCTCTGAGACACGCGCTAGAGTAAGATAAAAGGTCTACACATGTGTTGGTTAGTTTCCAACAATGTCGCTGGCAAATCGTGGTGAAACGCTTCAGAAAGCATCCATAACCGCGAGCTCGTGTTGCTACAATTGCATTTTTTTGTGGTAAACATAAAGTCAGTGGTAAATATTTTTAGTTAATTAAGTAGAAAAGATGGTTCTGTGTGTTGTCTTAAAATGTGGTAGCCGTACTGATAAGCAAGAAGATGGTATTACGTTTCATAGGTAAGTTGATACATGTTCGTGATAATTTATTTGTATATTATTATATATTTTAATATCAAGTGACCTAGTGTTTTTTTAGAAATAACTTTAATTATGCATATCTTTATCGAATGGTTGCATTTTCACCGCTTAACAATACTATATAATGTAAAAAAATAGAAAATTATATTTTAATGCTGAACGTCTAGTGCGAGCACTTTGGGCGAGCACTAGCGAAATGATTATTCATAGGCGTCCGCAAAAAGTGGGTACGTGGTTAAAATTGAAGTAACAAAAAACTGAAAAAAAATATTAGTAAAGATTACCTATAGTAGGCAATCATTTTATTGTTTTGCTAAAGAAATGGAATTTAGTATACATGTTGAAAAACTCCCGAGGAATAATCGATTTAGTGCCCTGTTTGTTAACATTTTTGCTTCGTGATTTCCTAAATGTAATTGGTTTATGAATGTTATTGTAATGTTGCTCCCTAATGGATTACAGATTCCCAAAATATGAACCAAAAAGGCAGAATTGGATAAATCAAATACATCGTGTCAATCCTTCCAGCTGGGCTCCGACTTCCAGTAGTTGTATTTGTTCCAAACATTTCGAAACGGCATATCTTAAAAGAACGAAAAAAAGGGTATGCTTAACGTATGACGCATTGCCCACGCAATTTGAAGGATTGAAACATTTTTTGAGGGTAAGTAATTTGAACAAAGAGGTTCCATAATATATAATTTAAACGAATTACAATAAAATACCAGTTAAATGTGGCAACCGCTTGAACGAAAATACAAAAATAGATAAAACATACCTACTGGCATGATTCATTCTTCTATTTTCTATTATTATTATTATTATTATTATTATCAATATCATTGACAATATTTTGTAGTTAGTGAAATTTATAATATGCGGAAAAAATATCTAAGATTTTTTCTACCTGGACTATAGTAGTAATGGTAATTTAGATAATGGGCTATAGAATGATTTAAACCTATTGTATAATTAGGGAAAGTAGGTAGTATCACGCCACTCTAACCCTTTAAGGTGGACTGATTCTAATATTAATATAATTAATACTACTTATTTAATATTATTATTATATTTGAATGGTAGCTAGGAGGAGGGTTACTTACTTATTCAAGACCAGCTGACTAATAGACTGGAGGGCGATGATCCGGTCTTTTCGTACCCTAGAGGGGCCGTTTGCTGAAGGCAGACAGTTCTGTCGGTATTAATAGGTATTGAGTGAATTTCTGAGAAGGATATCATTGCCATTATTATTGGCTGAACGGTTACTATATTAGCATTTAATGTGGAGGTTCCCGGATTCGACTCTAGGGTCTGGAAAATTTTACATTAATTTCAGATGTTAATTTTTAAGATTCTTAAAACTGCTTGTAAATGTTTATCAGTGATGTTTGATTGTAAAGAGTTTGTATTGATAATAATCCTAATTGAAATTGTTTGTTCACATAATTATATAAGTTGATCTAGAAATGACCAACAATTTTCGATCAGAATCTTTATTTAAGTTGTTCTAATTTGTCCGAATTAAGAGTGTTGTAAAATTTGCAGATATCTTCTCGACGGTGCAATTTATGTATTTAAAAAAAAATATTTTTAACAAAGCGTTAAATGTAAAAAAAAGTATTTTTTTTCAAAAATACGATTAAAACTCGCGGGTCCCGCAGAAAAACTTGGCGGGCCGCTTGCCCAGACCTGTTCTATATAATCCAAATATTATAATTTGTATAGGTTTTTTTTGCACGTCCTTCAACTTGTGTTTTAATAATCTGAATTTTTCAAAGTGATTTTCTTTGATCCATATTTTGTATTCGATTCGCTATTGTGCATGTCTATTTATATACTCTGTAGGTATATATTTTTAGATGATGTGATTTCATACCTTTGAATTATTGATACTTGTAAATTAGTATGATAATTTGTCAGTTTAATATTGATTATACTCATGTACCTACTTAGTTATTTACTTTGTTAATTTTAATGTAAGTACCATATTATTATGATAATTAAATAATAATACATTTTGAAGTTTCTGTATTTATTATATTGAAGATATCCACCAATGAACATCAATGAATATTAATAATATTCCGTTTCTCCCGCACGCCTATGGTCTCGAACGTTTGTATTCGTATATGTCCACTCACTCACACAACCAAACACACGGCAAGCAGCTTCACGTACCAAGGCAATGTGAAGCGTCTATCTGTATCTATTGTCTAAGGTTTCACCACGATTTGCCAGCGACATTGTTGGAAACTAACCAACACACGTGTAGACCTTTTATCTTACTCTAGCGCGTGTCTCAGAGATCGTAAGGGTGCCGAATACTTTCTCGCTCGCACTCATGCATCGTTTTTGTTCAGGCCTTGTTCCTTACCTTTGAGATATTTATTTTGAAACCTTCTTTGTGGTTTTCATTTATATGCTTCTGCTCCTGTCATTGAGGTCTATCGAGTATTTTGCAAAGACTATAATTTCATCTGCAAAGCGATGATTAGTGCATGGAGGTTTTCGCTGTTAATTTAAGATTTCTTGGTTCTCACAGTTTTAATTATTAATGGATCTTTCAAACAGCGGCGAATAGTTCGTGTGAGATCGTGTTCCCGTGCCAAACACCTTTGCTAATAGGAAACCAAGAAGACGGATTATGACTTATTATTGAATTGCAATAATGTATAACTGTCTGCGCCTGGAATTTCCAAAAGTCGTATAAAATTGAGTATTTTTTTATTGTAGTCAAATGCATTTCCATTATTACTGAACTCAAAGTAGCATAGTAGTCTGTTTATTAAATTTAGTAGGTACCCCTCTATTACTCTAATTCAAGCAATCGTTGATATGGGAAAATAGAGCAATGTCGGATTTCACTCCTTCACACGTATTTACAACAAACAATTATATTTACGCTGTGTTTGTCATTTAATAATACACGTTGATTGTGTTATATTGTTTAATTTTGTGTTACAAATGATTATATAATTGATTTTGATTATATGTACCCTAAACAATTTAATTTCATAGCGCTTTTCAAGTAAGTATTCCTTACATGACGATATGACATGACGTATTAAGGTGATTCATCAGTGAAACGCCAAATAATTTTCTACCATAGGCGCGACGAAATTTTGCACTCGCTCCCATTCTGAGAGAGCATGTAGAGCTGGAAGGACGTCATTTTGCTTCGTGATGGCGACGGCCGTAATAATTCCTAAATCGTGTAAAGATGACTTAAAACGTTACCCATTTACTTTAAAAAGAAAACATGTCAATGAATATATTATTATTGTCACTGATAAAACAATAAACAGAACATTAAATGGACACATGTTGGATTTATAAGACAAATAATATTTGGTTTGACATGCCTCATTTGCACCCGCGACCCGCAAACCGCGCATCGCCTAGCGACGATCTTTTTAGACCGTGTCTCAACTAATGCATGGCCTTAACAGTTTTCCAACTGTATATCGTGTGTAGTAAAAATAAAATTGTAAATTAATTTAATTAGAAAAATATCGCAGAAAAAAATTCGGACCGAGTGGGACTCGAACTCAAATCTTTCACTTTCCGGGTGAGTGCTTTAGCCTTTAAGTTACCGGTTCTTCTATAATAAATTAATATAAATTCTTCATTACGGTCTAAGTACGTATTAACTGAGAACTTTATTAACTAATTCGTTACCAACGTCCGGGACGAACCAAGTTTATTATTGATGTTCTTATACTTATGAATAATGAGATTATTATTATTATTCTATACTGTATGAATATTTGCAAGGCTATTGGATAAAATTATAGCAAATATGTATGTCTCTGAGGTATTTAAAAGATATGTTTTTTTCTGTAATGAAGAAACCAACATTCTTAAAACATTTTGTATTGAATAATAAACATAATAATCCATTTGCTACCAATGCACATGTATACGTGTGAAACATGGACTAATGTAAGAGAAATCCAAAAATTACGAGTCTTGCAACGAGGCATGAAAAGGTACATGTTGGGCATAACGCGTAATGATCACAAAAGTAATCAACGGAAAAGGAAGCAGACAAGAGTATCCGATGTGATAGAGGTCGCTAAGCAAATGAAATGGCAATGCGCTGGATATACAGCGTTACCATATAAATCCGCTTGATTGATGAACTCATAAAGTTCGTAGGATGTACGTTGCTGTGCAAATAACTTGACGACTCGACTTAAATGTAATCGTACAAAACTTAAATCCATTAGAGTTTCCATCAAGTACCCTCCCCTTGGTCGATAGTATTAATATAATAAAAAAAATGTGACAACGTAATACTGAATTTTTGAATACTCCAAGCCCTCTAAAAAATCTCGCTCGATCGTCTGTCGTTTTTATTAAGGTGACCCGCGCATCTATTCTACACACAACACTGCTATCGGCTGCTTTTGGCTGCAATCGAGGGTAGTTTTTCACATTTTTGTATTGAGGTATTATAATTTTTACAATACCTAGTTGTAATAGTTACAATAAGTGCTATATTTTAACATCACCTCTATTGGCTGTATAACTTTTAGATGAGCGCGAGATAGACAGTTTTGACTATTTATACGGCTAACTGATTGTAACAATTATAATACTTCAATACACAATATGATAAACTACCCTCTATAGCTGAGCAGTGCTCCGCAATCGGTGTGCCACGGCGCATTGTGTCAAAAAATGCAAATAATATTGTATATTATACAATACTTACTTAATGGCCAATTTTGCGTACATGGCTGGTAATATATTTGAGCACCTGAATAAAATTAATAAAAAAAAGGCAAGGTCAGAATAAAAATATATTGATATGCTTCACTACCATAGGGATATTAAATAAATTCACTACCATTGAAAACAAGCAATGAATTTTGGGTGCGGCCCAAAAACTTTGCTGCAAAAGAAATTTCATCATTACTTTCATACAATCAACACGACTGGATTCGAAACCCTTTTGCAAACAATGCCGGGAATTCTATAGAAGCACTATAATTATATTCGTGAGGAATTTTGTTGAATTGAGGAACGACGTGATGCTAAAAATGAATTTCGCCGATTTTCCGTTGGGTATTTTCTGGATTTCGGTTAATAAAGAATATCCTCGGATTTCCGACAAGGCTATCGTAGTTCAGCTCCCATTTTATACGACATATACCTATGTGAGCAACTTTTTTCAACTCAAGCTATAATTAAAAATGATAAGCAGTTATACTTGACGGGTGATAAGAACTTCGGGTTTCTCTTTCGTCAGAGCTCTAGTCTGGGGGGCCAGGCTCAGGGGGGGGCGTGGCAGATCAACCAGATAGGTGAAATAAACACAAATTACAAATTTTCTCTAATGGTTAAAAAAAAGTCGCCTGCGGCGCTATATTACTACGCTGATACTAATATTTTTAAATATGCGATTAGGGAGTGTTTGTATTAATAAATACAAAAAATAGCTAAACATACAATGAATACCATTAATTTTACCTCGAACACCATTTGAAAAACACTACCTACTTGAGAGTATCACACTGTCTTTAACCTTAGCGATAGATAGGGGGCCCGCTTCAGCATGTGGGGTCCATATTTTATGTATAAATTGTTTTACCTGTGGTGTGCCGCGGAATTCTGGGAATACCTTTGGTGTGCCATGGGTGAGAAAAGGTTGCGGAGCACTGCTCTATAGCTGCGGTAGCGGCCGATAGCAGTCTTGTGCATAGAATAGATGCCCTGAAGTTATTCGGTTACTATACGTGACAAATTTATTAGTTTTAGTAGATTATTAAGAATATTATTAACATAATTTTTCACTGTAAAGCCAGCCATACAAACATGCGCAGAAATTATGTTGATAGTTATATATTATTGAACATTAATAATTGTGGCGCACCTGCGCATCTATTCTATACACAAGACTGCTTTGGGCCGCTACGGCAGCTATCTAGGATAGGTTTGTATAGAAGTATTAGCACTTATTGTAACAATTACAATAAGTTAGTTGTAATTTTTACAATAAGTGCTATGTTTTAACAGCACCTCTTCTGACTGTGGCAAATTTTAGAGTGAGATAGACAGTTTTGACTCTTTAGATGGCTAACTTATTGTATTTGTTACAATAAGTGCTAATACTTCTATACAAACCTATCCTAGATAGCTGCCGTAGCGGCCGAAAGCAGTCTTGTGGATAGAATAGATGCGCCGAAGCACTTTCATGGTATACAATTTGGGAATCATTGTACTACAATACGAAAGTATACTATAATATAGGGGTATTGATAATTAGTAGCCGCCCACTTTCTTTTTCCTTTTCGGTAGTTAAGCACTTTATTACTTAGCTACAATATTGTGTTCGTTAATTAAAATAATTTGGTTCATTCAGCTATGAAAATTGTTGAAACATAGCAAGTAGGTACCTACATACGTTGCCAAAATAATTCATCAGCAAATAATGATATAATATTATTATTTAAACCAATAATAAATTAATCCGCTTTACTAACAATTACAATAAGATTAGTTATTTTAATTTCGTTGTATGATTTTTCAGCATGGATACATGATTTTGTCTTGACCTACCGAGCGGATTCGTTACGAAAAACCGCACAGGCGTAACGAAAAATAATGTCACAGAAGTTGCGCGGCCGCTAGAGACTCCAGTCGGCCGCGAGCGGTATTAAGTATTAACAAATTTCAAGCTGTTCTATAATTCTTTAAATCTCAAGCAGAGACAAGTCGTTTATTGTTGTAGTCTTGATAATGTGCATGAGCAGTTTTATTAGGTATGTTAGGTAAGTTCTCTTCGTCAAGATGGTTTTCCGATATTCCTTCTGAGAATAATGTACTCTTACAATTAATAATTTAAAAAATATATTTCCACCTTCAACACCGTTTTAGAACATTTTTTATGATAAATGTAGAGTTGTTACTTGTTACTTCATAACTTTGCACTCCGTTATATATTTTATTAAGTATATTACCTATTTATTTATTACTACATCAATACAAGTGAATCAGCGCTCGAAATGGAAAAGTTTACGAACCGGAGCGCTCGACAAATTTTCTGAAGATATTTACATAGTCATCAAATCGTATGTGTATTTTATAAAAAAAAAGTGTGTCAGATTTTCTATTCTATGGCCTATCTAGCTCAGACGGTCAACATATTTTTTCCACGAGACGGAGCGATAATTTTACAAATTTCACGAGCCGGAACGGCGCTCCGGTGCGTTCCATTCCATTTCGAGCCCTGAAGTGAATAACATTTGATCTAATTTAATGCAAGGTAATCAGTCGAAGAGGCGTATCAGTGCAGTAAAAAAGTGAAAAAAATGCAAACTTATAAAGCGTATAGGTACTCTATGAATAAGTAAATAGTCGTATATAATTCGTTAGCAACAGAGATTGGCATTTTTTCTTTCGAATTTGTACACCAGCAATCAGAGAATCAGTAGGCAAAGCAATGTTTAATAATTTTTGCCGTCAGGGTTTAAGTAACCATCATCTGAGGGGCCCAGTATTAAATATTTTAAGCAAGTTTGAATAAAAATCGTTCCAAAGTTAAAACGTGAAAATCTTAGCCAAAAACATTAAGGAAATTGGTACGGATAGAAGTTTTCGCATGACAGCAAACAGAGAGAGGTTACGACCACCAAGATTGTGTTCAAAGTAGAAAATATCGCTATACAATAATTCATCATTATAAATGTTATAACAGTATTAAAATGATTATTAGAAAAACTTCAGTTTTAAATATATTAATATTTTTTATAATATGTTTGGTTGAGACAATAATACATTACGTACTCATCCTATGATCCGTAAACTAATATAAAATTAATTATGAAAAATTATAAAAATATGGTTTCTTAAATTTTTAATTTTCTGCACTAATTGTCGTGTCATTAATTTTGTGCTGAGACAAAATATTCGTTAGAATGTTTTTTCTTTCGAGTGCAAGCGTTTTTAAGGGGGATCTTTATGCCAACAGAGAACCTAGCGGAAAAATACGAAGCTTGCAATTTGAGATTTTTTTTTGATAATTTACAATTTCAACTGTATTAATTAGATTAAGTATTAATTAATTAAAAGATTTTTTTTAAGTCAAAGATAAACTTTTTTTGATAATTTACAATTTCAACTGTATTAATTAGATTAAGTATTAATTAATTAAAAGATTTTTTTTAAGTCAAAGATAAACTTACAATTATTGTAAAAAAAAAAGAAATTTTTATCTATGATTTTTTTTACGAATGAAAATATTATCAATGAGTTTTTATGAATGACAATATTAAGTAACGAAATTTTTGGGTGATAAATATTAAAGTCCTCAATCGAATGGGAAAGGACCCACAAGTTTTGCATATTATCAAAACCATGAAACTACAGTACCTCGGTCACATTATGAGAGGACAAAAGTGCAGCATCCCCAATTTGTCATCCAAGGAAAGATCAACGGTAAGCGTAGCAGAGGACGACGCCGCATTTCGTGGCCTAAGAACCTCCGTGATTAGTACCAGTGTAGCTCCACTGAACTATTCCGGATAGCAGATGATAAAGCTGAGATAGCCCGGATGGTAGCCGATATCTGCTAGGGGATGCCACGATGAGAAAAAGAGTGTTTTATCAATCTAAGTGAATAAAAATACCATATAAATAATTAAATATTATTACGATGTAGTAGGTAATAAAAAACAAACGATTCTCGCTTTTATTTCTTCAATATTCCAACGTAACCATGATGATATATTTTTGTTTATGATTGGTTATAAAATAATCTCTGAAGATTGGATAAATAAATATATTATAATATGTAATACCTACTCGGTGTGTATAGGTATATCAGCGAGGTTATTCTGTCATATCATACCAAAAAGAGCTAAATGTGATAAATGTATCACATTTATCACTTTATGTGTTGAGGCAGTTAATTATTACAATAAGTAAACCGTCTGATTTGTCAAAAAGAGCTATATTTTAACAACTCCTCTCTTGGCTGTGTTAACTTTTAGAGCGAGACAGAGTACCTACTTCAATTACATATTGAGAATTTAGATGCAAGATGCGACTGTTTTTAAAAATAATTACGTCACGGCCGCCGCCTTGATTTATAGATCCCCGCGAGTTGTTAAATATCGAGTATTTGTTTTACTACATGCTGCAGTGACATGAGTGATAAAATTGTAGGTTATGTTATGTTTGATGTTTTAATCAAATTTCGAGCATTTCGAGGTTCGGGTTGGAAAAACATATAAATACCCCGGCACGAACAAACCCGAATTTGACCGAATAGAGACGTATTTCACACGCATGTCTACTAACTTAAATTTTCGCCGTATTACGAATTTACGAATTATTGTAGATAACCCTTGACAGCCGCTGAACTGCCTTGTGTATGGAATGGGTTCCGTGTCTGTCCGTTCCTAACCGGAAAAAAAAATATTTTTTTAAAAACGGTACAGGTTCAAACACGCGCGTTACCAAGATCTTACTCCCTACTTCATTTATTGTTTGTCAATTTATAGCTACGACCGTATGTTGTAGTTTAACCACTGGGAAATGCCAATAAAAATGGTGTATTTCAAAAAAATACTGCCTTATTCTTAGGTCAAAAAATATTATAAAGCAATCATTAGTCGTAGGATGTTTATCACATTTAAATGATCAAAGACATAGCTTATAACCAGTATCTTTAGAATTATCTTCAAATGTGTTAATCGTGCTCATTTTTTGAATAATAAAATGCTTAATTCTTGTCAAATTTGGGATCACAAAGATTATAAAATATGATTTTTTATCGTAAATATGTCACTATAATATAATGTTAACATTAATTTTACTAATGGTTTTGTAAATTCGTTTAAAAATTAATATATCTAAAAAATCTTAACACCACTGCACATGGATGTACTGAAATATGACTATATTCTGAAATATTAGAGCGAGAGGTTTAAAAGAATACTATTTTATGTAATAAAAATACTTTATGCAGTCATCAAAATATGTTTAAAATAAATATAAAGGATAATAAGGATTCAAAATTATATAAATAGATTATCTACAACGTTTAAGGAATGTCCAGGGTTATGCTCTGAAAATACCATAAAAGCTCCATTTTGACCGACGCTAAGCATGTGGGCCGTTAAGACTTAATAGTTGCGCAGGGAAAGTATAATTCTCGAATGTGGAGAAATACGAGTAAGTATGCGATACAATTAAACGCGTGTTAACGAATATGTTATTTTCATTATGAACACAATGCGCATTGAATATATTATTATGTAAAATTTGAGGATATTCTTGCGTTAATCGACTTTCTCGTTATTAAATAATAAACGAAAACTGGCTCTAAAGCCTTTGGATGACATGGTTTCTATCTTATAATCTATTATGTGAAAATATTATTGTACAGAAATACCTCCATCTTTCAATAGAATCACATGTTGTTTCATCCATAAGATGTTTGTTGATTGAAGAATAGTGTCTCAAACCTTTGCGATTTTTCGTATTTTAATCGTGTTTTTTCTAACTTGAAGAAGGTTTATTAACAGTCGTTAGGTCCTATGACAAGGTTGTTTTCTAAGCATTTGATAACAAAGTTTATGGAGATAGGTACCTACCCGCTGAGTTAGCAACGAATACCCACAAATGTATTCAGAATAAGTTGTTAATAATAGCTTGTGAGGTTGGAATACTTTTATATTTTCGAACACAATATTATAATGTAAATCACCAGAACCTGACCTAGGTCATTGAATATTTTAAAGAATAACCCGCTCAGCTATAACTGTTTAAGTCAATGACATCCAAAGACCAGTGCACAATATGCCAATGTCCTATTTATTGATAATTAATAATCAACGTACGTGGATTTTGTTTGCCGAAAACATCAAACTAAATAAATAGGAATTTAAATAATTAAATTATACTCGTGTGGCGGCAGAGTGTCACTGGCAGACGGAAATGTAATATGAAAGTGAATATCGTCATCGTTAACACCATAACCAGCCAAGTTCGATCCACTTTCGAATGAAGGCTACCTCTATCTCATTCCACTCTTTCCAGTCCCTAATACCTACTTCGCTGCTATGTATCAATTACATTGAACTAATTTGATGAGTGCGTCGATCCAGCAGATGTTTAGGTTACCCCTGCGGTTTTTTACTATGTATTAGTATACGTCGAGAGCAAGATTTAAAAAAATGAGTAAAAAAAATTAAAAGAAAAAAGACACCAGTAAAGAAAAGCACAAAAACTATAGGCCGTATACTAGGCGAAGGAGGCAGACAATATAGGATCTATCCTAGCAGATAGGTGGATATACACGTAAAACTTGCATCAGGACAATTTTATGACATCGTTAATGGATACTTCCTGGTAACTTTGAGAGAGAACGCCAGTGGAAAAGACTCATTACCATACAATATGTACAAATAAATTTTAATTACCATGGGTCTTTTTCCAGTATTGTGTATAACATTAATTAATTATAGACTAACAAAGACATCAATACCCAATATAATGATTCAATGGTTTCCAATGTACCGCTTATGCGCTATAATAAATGTAGAGTTGTAACCAACCGATATAGATGTATCCATAGGCTATTGTAATTATTGAGCACTCATATTATTATCAATTTGTATAGAATATGTGGTGCCGCTTCTCAGAGTATTTTCAAAGCCGATTGAAAATTTAAAATACGAAACGTAAGTTGTACGAGGCTTCCGAATCCACGCCTTTTCAAAATTAAATATGTAGCAATCATACCACTCAGCATTAAATGAGTAACACCCTTTAATATGTATTTTTTGTTGTTAAAACAAAAAATAGAGCGATAATGATGGTCAGAATTTCTTCAATCATAACTAGATTAGTAGAGTCTCGTATGATGTATTAATTGCAACAATATCTCTTGTAATACATCTACTGCATTTGTATAAATTTGGAAAAACAATGCATGAATCTTCACTCACTCATCGAGTCCATCACGAGACGCACCATTATTATCACGAGTCCTTCACTCGACATAGTCAATCGTCATTATACTCGAATCAAGTTTCTAAGTTCATTAATATAATCAATCTCTTGATCACACCAATCTTACCAGTACACCTTTACCCGCGATTATAATCTCACGATGTCATTTTTATTAAAGTATTACCGTATTATTGTATCGATCAATAAACTCCCCTCACAGCATCCAAACAACAACGACCTTTTATCTCCTCCACCTTCATCTACCGCCAAAAATAATTTAAAAAAAAACACACATTTTTTCTATGTCATTAAATTGAACGTATTTTTTTTTTGTTATTATAGTTTGGTTTAGTTAGGGTTTAATTATTCTTTAAAAACTTTCTGACAGTAAATGCAACTTATATTATTAGTATAATGTAAATAAATAAGTATGACTAACAAAGTTTGCAATATTTTCAAAACAATTTGGTTAAGCCTAAATAATCTATTATAAGCCTTGTAGGAAAAGTGAATTTGTAATGATGTAGTGGTTGTCAATATGTATCAATATTATTGGTAGTTTTATCGTTGCATTGAATGTTTGTATAATATTTTATGCCAATCAAAAGTTCATTGAAACACAATGCGAAATAGTGATAAAAGCACATCATTGACATGAGTTTTTACAGCTTTTAACAACAATCATAAACCTTGCTTTTTATAGATAGATATTTTATATTAGCCCAGCTTATCTACTTGCTGGTTCAAGACGTTATGTAGATATATCTATTTTCCCTGCGTCTATTTGTCTATATATTGTATTTTACTTGAATATTATGTTTAGTAGGTTGATAGCCAATGCAATTATTTGATTGAATTATTATTGTCCATTGTCATTCTTCTCATTTTTTGACCTCTGTATAATATTATTTATTAACGGATTTAATAAAATAAGGAAAAATACGATCTGGAGGCTAGACAAGATTTTGAAAAATAGAAGCGTGACCAACACCACAAAAATGAACAAACTGTCAAGCCAAGTCAAACCATTCAAATTATTATATTATGTGGTTGCTATCATAATAATAACAACAAATTAATATACACCATATAAATACATGGTATATAAATGATTATGCCAACGAATTTAGACTAGATAGAAGGAGTTTTATGCAGCGAACACATTACGATCATTCTACGGAACATTTTGAATGATCACTATCTCTATAAATTCAATGATGGAAAGTGCAAACTCTTATTTAATAGTATTTTGAATTATTATTCATTCGGCGCCCACGCTGGCCGCGTGGCATAAGCGTTGGACTATCATGCCGTGGGTCCCAGGTTCGAATCCTGGGTCTGGCAAGTACACATATTGTTTTTCAATATGTGTGTGAGTCAGGGTATGGACCTAATAGGTTGAGCAAGTGGCTGAGATCCATTTCTCGTAAAAAAAAAAAACAAAATCTGTTAATACAAACCTCTACTCTGTGGAGGCCCATATGATCCTATAAGGATCGGACATGGTCGAAGATTCATTATTCATGGTAATTTCAATTAATTTTAACAGCTCTACGTGTGCATAAGCTAAAATTACTTGCGTTATTGCATATTATTGTGAACAGAACCCAACCAGCAGACCATAGATAATAGACGTAAACACCAGACATGGATAATAATTTAATAATTTTTTATATTATTTAATAGAGAAATCAAATCAGAACAAAGAGACGCGTTTTAACGTGAGTCAAAAATGTGTAGACATGTAGAAAATAATAAAAAAGGTTCAATGACTCTTTTTGACTATGGTTGGCGATATAGCGCGATACGCGTGAGGTGACCTCATTGTTGTTCTGGCCATTTTGGCAGCTTTTGCTAACGGAAAATATTCGTTTTTGGTTCAAAATGTGCTGCAGGATGGGAGCATCAGTCTGATAAAATTTTCAATACCAAGAAAAACGACATTGCACACTTTTTTCAATGCGTGAGCTTACGTGCCAGCACGTGACGTGATCATAATGTGTTCACCTTATTATACGCATTTTGTATTAGGAATTTTGAAGGCAGTTTGATTTTTGAATCGAACGATTGTACGTGTCTTTATATTGGTAACATGTTCAATGTTTTATTCTTCTATTAGCAGCCCTAAAAGTAAAGTAATGGTTTTCGTTCTGGTATAAAATCTGATACTTGGAGTATATAACCACCGTAGGTATGCATTTATTGGTATTTTTATATAAAAACAATGGCCAATGTATTGTTTTTAGCTACCTACGTGAATTGACGTGAAAGTATCTTTCCAGAGATATTTATAGCTAAATTTCATATTCATCATGCGTGTTTTGATACGGCACTACAAAACAATGTGGGTATTGGCCTCCTCCAGCATCTGCCTCCATCCAGGTATGTACAAAGCCGCTTAAATCACGTTTTATCACAATTTCTCAAGGAACGCGGAGACGATAATTCTCGATCACGTTAGGACGTATCCAAATATATTTAAGATGTCCTTGTACTTGCAAATAATTTTATTAAATATTAAATGTTAATACCCGTCCCTTAAATTCGCCTAAGGACTGCGAGGAAAATTAATAATTACAATTGTGGAAAGTTTTACAATCTAACAATCAAACTAATCAAAACCTATATAACTACTCACATTAACATTAACGGCCCACATGCTCGTCGTAGGTCAAAATAGAGTTTTTATTGTATTTTCAAACCATGATCCTGGACACTCCTTAAACGTTGTAGATAATCTATTTGAATAATTTTAAAGCCTTATTATCCTTTATATTTATTTTAAACATTTGATGACTGCATAAAGTATTTTTGTTACATAAAATAGTATTCTTTTAAACCTCTCGCTCTAATGTTTTAGAATATAGTCATATTTCGGTACATGAATGTGCAGTGGTGTTAAGATTTTTTACATTTATTAATTTTTAACCGCATTTATAAAACCATTAGTATAATTTATGACGAGATAATTTAAGTAAAATATTTACGATAAAAAATTATATTGATAATCTCTGTGATCCCAAATTTGACAAGAATTAGGCATTTTATTATTCAAAAAATCGGCAAGATTAACACATTTGAAGATAATTCTAAAGATACTTATTATAAGCTATACTTTTGATCATTCAAGTGTAATAAACATCTTATGAATAATGATTGATTTATAACAATTATTGACCTAAGAATAAGGTAGTGTTTTTTTGAAATACGCCATTTCTTTTGTCATTCCCCAGTGGTTAAGTTACAACATACGGCCATAGCCATAAATTGACAAACTATAATTGAAGTAGGGAGTAAAATGATATTGATATCAAATGGTCACGATTCTCAATCATGAGATTCTGACGAAGAAGAAAAAAAGATATTATGTATTGTCGTCTGCGGTCAATTGCCCGCGGCAATCAATTTTTAGTAAACCATAAGCGACATACGTAGAACGAAAAAGGAGAGGCTTCATATAGTAGTGGATCGCCCCGACGGATGATGATGGTTAAACGTTACATAAAGTTTTCATAAAAAATACTATTCTTACAATAATTCATTTTAATTAAGAAATAACGAAAACATAAACTTTTATTACATTTTCCGCGTGAGTGAAAAGAAAACGTGCGACGCTATTTAAAAAACATGAAAATCTTTCTTACGCAATTAATTTAGATTTCTTTCGTATATGAAAGACATTGACATTAGAGAGTGGAGGTTGTTTTATGTAACTTATTTACTCCACTGTGTCACGCCCTAAATTTATGGTATAGGGAAAACACAAGTGTGCTCCACTTCCCTCGGTCTATTGTCATTTCTCACGCCTCCTGTCATGTGAACTCTGCAGCGCATATAATATACCTATAGCATCGCTGCCGAGTGATGGAAGGTCGGTAGTCGGAATAATGCCAGGAAGTGTCTGTAAAACAGTGTTTTTATTGATTGATTGCTAGAAATTCAATAAAACTATCTTTTTTCTTTGTCTATTCAGTCCAGTTTTTTCTAGAGCTTAGAACCAAGAATTATTGCTTATCTAACAACATTGCAAGTGGAATGGGACAAGCTAAAAAAGCTGCTTCAAAAAAATAAAATGCACCACAACATCATATTATGTTGCTACATCTAAAGTGATTGGACCTACAGGCAGGTATGTGATGGTATTATTGGCTCGTTAGAATAACTTTGCTGTCCTCAGAATCTTGAACTGTTGAGGTTCAGTGACATTAACACCATCAGAGTTGGGTAAGGCAGTGACTACCGGACGCCTCCCACCGCAAATTGCTCAGGTGATGCGCAAGGGAGCACTTGGATTGAAATATATCAACAGTAGTAACTATACTCGTAGACAAAGTACACAATAACTATCTTTACTTCTAGTTGAATTTCGTACACGATTTACCGAAACTGTTAATTCAGACTTCCTTAATTGTATTATTCGGTTGGATAGTTTTAGTTATGGCAGTAATATTAGACGGAATTGATTATGTTGTACGCTTTACGTTCTGTCAATTGACACAGAGAACATAATATTTTACAATGACATAAATTATCGTATCTCAAACATATTTGCTAAATAATCTTATCGTAGGTACCTAAATATAATATTACTATTACTTCACTATATTATACGCTTAACGATTTAAATATATAATGTTTCTAATGGATTTAAGTTTTGTACTATTACATTTGAGTCGTTATTTGCGACCCGGGTTTCGCCCTTCGGCATCTTCAGGCCCAGTGGACACTCACCAAAGGCAAACACACACTGACAACAAACAGTCTTAACTCTAGTTAATTTAATAAATCATTACAATAAAGTAGGTAAAAATTCCATTCAGACACCCCGAAAGTCCTGGTAGGGAGAAGAGTCGGGGCCGTATAGCCCGATCCGACCTCCGCACTCAACTCTCCGGTTGACCTGACGTTGACAGTGCGTTTTTGGTCGATACGTGTGAGTCACACGACCAACTTCCACCCTTCGACTAGCTCAGTGATGTAAATTGTTCAGGGCGGTCAATCGAAGCTGGGTTTGGAGGTGGTAGAGCACGTTCAGTGTAAGGTTAGGTCTTGACAGTTGGGTAAAGATGTAGGATTGACGGTTGACGATGGTAGATATTCAAAAGGAAACACACGTTATTCGTAGCACAAATCTTAGCAGAAAGTTCTATTTTTAACAGTTTAGGTTCACAAAAAAAGGTTACTCGCTATTCACACAGATTCACAATATCAATACACATGAATAATCTTGCAACAGCCCTAAATTTGTTAATGACGGGCACCGTGGGCTGCGGCAATTAAAATTTAAGGTTCTATAAATCACTTGGCTTGCAACATTAGCGAATTCTACCTACAACGTACGTAGCACGGAAACTATGAAATTATTTTTCAATTCAGCGAAAATTATCACTAGGAGTGGTGCGTGGGGACACCGTGTCCATCACGGATCGAAAGGCTTCGGCTTACCGCCTACCAGATTGGTTATGTCCCCCTTTTTTGGCTGTATCGCTGTCCCTCTCGATCTACCCCTGAACGCTCATCCCTCTCTGTTGTTCTCGCTTGCGGCAGAATGCTTGGCTTTTACCTGGGTTTTACCATTAGGATCGTCCAGGTCACCTTTTAGCTAGGTAGTCAAGAGTTACAGTGATTTCGGGGGAATTGAGGCCAAAAGAAACAACATTAGGTATCTTAATACAAATACGATTTAAAAACTAAAATTATTTCCTTCGAGTCTCGATCATACCAATCCCGCATGACCAACTTTTATCTCCCTATCTAGCAATTCGTACATTTTTTCAGTTAATAAATAAAAGTACAGAGCATTCTACTTGATCGAGCGGCGATGGACGGAAATTTGGCTTTGCGGACTATAAGAAACATGAATGTAGCATCCATAGCTTTGCTCGTACTTTGCCCTTAAGAGGTTCTCCATTCTCGTAGAAACGTGGAGGTATCAAGCGGCCCTATTTGGATTCGAGCGAAGTGTCTATTCTGTTTCCCGCCATCGTCCCTCTATTATCGCTCGTATTACCGCAACATAGCGGTGTGCTCGTTGTCCCGTTTACTTTATTGACGGTGACATGACCAAACTCAATAAGTTTACATATAATGGGCCCTTCTCAGGGTCAATTTACAATTATGTTCTCGCAAGTAATTCATTACAATTCAACAAATGCATCAGGGCGTCGCCATGACCTTTGAATCGGCCATGAGCAACCTAAGTTTACATAGCTTTTTTTTCAGACATGAAATGTAATTCGTATAAGAAATCTACATTGAAGACCGGACGTCATTGTCCGCCTCCGTATCATGCTTGAAGAGCTTATTAATAAATCTTATTAATAACGATCCTCCTCCATTACAAAAATAAATTTCTAAGCAAGTCTCCATGACGCAGCTACATTCGCGACTTCTATTTTAGGCTTACAACTTCCATGGTTATAAACAAACACTAAACAGCACTCACACACGGTTATTCTGGGTTCTCGCCATTTGGTCGCAACACCCAACCGCTTACCATTACTCTGGGTTTATCAACGAGACTACCCCCCGCCGCTCATATCCCGAGGAAGAGTCGACAGACGCCCCTAGCTGAGGCGAGTGGTTCAGACAGACCTTTGCGTGGTCGATCCCTCGCCCACATGCTCGGAGCGTGAACATCGCCCCCCCATCATTCAACCACCAGCAGAGTATACCTTGCTGCAGCGCCCCCGCGGTGGACAGTGATAACCAGTCTCAGTATATCCTGTCACCTAAGTAGTGGTTACAAAAACGTAAAAATAATCTTACAAGGTTGAATCTGGCATGAACGACATCGTTACAGGCCCATCATCTTCATATCGCTACCAATCACGCACACCGTGTTTGACAAACATAATCACAAAGCAACATCTATTACACATTACAATAAAGGAAAAAGAAAACAATTTAACTGCAATCAACTTCTGCGTGGAACTCTATCATTTCTGCCTCACTACGCTAGTTATAATATAATATAATATAATATAATATAATATAAAACAATACAATACAATACAATACAATACAATACAATACAATACAATAAAATAAAATAAAATACAATAGAATACAATACAATATAATATAATATAATATGATATAATATGACGTGACGTGACGTGACATGACGTGACATAACGTAACATAACATAACATAGCATAGCATAGCATAGCATAGCATAGCATAGCATAGCATAGCATAGCATAGCATAGCATAGCATAGCATGGCATAGCATGGCATGGCATGGCATGGCATAACATAACATAACATAACATAACATAACATAACATAACATAACATAACATAACATAACATAACATAACATAACATAACATAACATAACATAACATAACATAACATAACATAACATAACATAACATAACATAACATAACATAACATAGCATAGCATAGCATAACATAATATAATATAATGTTTCACATTTGAATAATGGTATACATTCTAATGGAAACTGAAATACCTAACGGGTAATGAGAAGCAGGTAACCGATCTCGAGTAAGGAAGAATACTTCATACTCATTCAATATTGGTGTATTACACACACTATTGTACGTCTATAATGCGTGGTTCATTTTCGTAGGACACTCGCACATTCAGAACTCAAAAAAATTTATATTTTATAAAATTTACTGTATTGATATTATAGCCTATCGGAATTATATTTATTATCTGTAGTGTGATTGCCTCAAATTAAAGAATTTTTAATTGATAGGAATGGTTCGACCTATTCGTTGTAAACGTCCTGAATTCTCGTTTGTTATGGATACAATATTTTATTTTTAAATAAAAAGAAATAAATATAACAAGGAATGGCTTTTAAAATTTGAAATGTGATTTAATTTGTTACCGCCAACGGCATCTGTGTCTAGGCACGTACGTATTATAAATTATTGATTGTCGTCTTACTTACCCAGCCAGATGTATCATATTACTCCTATTGTATGAACGAACATAATAAAAGGTCTAGCGAGGCAGGCTCCGATGAATCTGGAGTAATTCGCATATACAATTAATCAAACATACACTTTGTAAATAAAACGCACACAATGTCAGAATCAGCGTCACACTATTGCGTTAACGGAGGCTATAGTTATTTTAACCTATCATTTTTACAAGAAATATTGGACGGTGTATAATATGAAAAGAAATGTATAAAATCATATTATTATGTTAATATCAATCGGGTGATATAGTTTTAACTTTAACTGAATTTTTTTGTAAACTGATGCTTTTATGGCGAATTTTTCTAAGTATAGGTACGTTATTTTGACACGGTGGATTCTGTCCTGTCGATGTATTGAATAATTAGAGGGTGTAAAAAATTGTATTCCACTTTCGGTTATTTTCCGTCATCACTTTTTTTAGTAAAATATCTATTATAAATAAGTAAAATACTGAAAATGAAACAAAATTCAAATTCAAGTCCCGTAAAAATTACGGCTGTCTGTAGGGTTTTTTTTCAGTTACCTACCTACGACAGCCTACCTTCCTTTAACAAGTATGTTCCTTTTGCAATTACAATGAAATTAATAAAACATTTTCTTAAGGCCGTGTATTTGTATGATTTTTGTTTCTATAATTAGCACCTTTGTGGTCCGTGGCCTATTGTAGTGTTTAAAAATAACGTCAAAACACAGGTTTTGAAAATTTGTTTTTACTTTCTTTGTTTGATTGCTGGTCATGAATAGGGAATCCAATCCCGAGCCAAAATTCTGATCCCGGGATTTCGGGATTACAATTTGACAATCCCGGGATCCCGGGACTGGTCCCGGGATTGGGATTTTTTTCCATTGTTAATATAAAATTTTTATATCCACAAATAACATTGATAAAATCGGTCAAAAATAAATCTAGTATAATTTATACTATTTAAGACATTTATTGTTAATATTGTATACGTTAAATCTTGGAAATACACAAGTTTAATGGAGTAAATAATATTGTTATATAAATAATAATGTGAATTTAATATGAGATTGCTATTTCTGATAGTAAAGAAATAATGAATAGATCAGCGAGATTTAAAATAGTAAAGCAAATAATCATGGCGTACTTGGCCTTTCCGCTTCATAAATCTAATTAGTCAGCCAAATATGAAACTGCCGTAAAACGTATGATATCATGGTGGGATTACTTTGTTAAAAGTGCGAAGCATTGTTTTTTTACCAATCTTTCTCATTTTTAATAATCTATGTGAAAAATAAAATGAATCGGCAACCTACACATCAAACTTCATTCAAACTCAGTTTATTTCTAATGTAGTTATTTTGTATTAAAAGTATTTTTTCTGTTATATTTTCCATAAAAATTGATAAAAAAATCAATCCCGAAATCCCGGGATTATGTTTATCAATCCCGGGATTCATAGGTATCGAAAATAGCTCGGGATCCCGGGATTGGATTCCCTAGTCATGAATAATATGCTAATTGTAAACGATTTTCCTGAAATTATACTGTATTATACACTTTGTTTGTAGGAAAATGTTTACTAATTTATTAGAGATTTCAATAAAGTAGCATCTATAGGTAGTGCTGGGTAGCCGTAATGGCAATCCATTTTTAAATAAAATTATCATTCAATTTTTTTGAGCTTGATGGTAATTTAACATTCTTTTATTTCCATAAAAAGGCATATTGTTTTAGTGTGACGTATACAATTAAATCAGATATGTCCAAATTAAACCTAGGGATTATTTTAAAGCGAGAAATTGGCTTCTTGAAAACCAAACAAACATGTTTTCTATTGAACATACATAATTTTGAAAAACACTTCTGAGAAAATATATTATAACCAATAGTAAAAATTCCCACCCGAAAGACACCCGGCATCATAAAATATTGGAGAAATCCGTGACGTCGGTTAGTAATTGAAGTAACAGAGTAAGTGACAAAAGGTGTATAATTAAGCGATATTAATTTCATATTATTTATAAATAAATAAAATAATAATTATAAAACTATTGATATAGGTACTTAGGTACTAGAGTTCTCCGAGTATACAAAATACCTACTTCAGTTCCCTGGATACCTCAAGACTATCTAAAATAGCAACTGCATTACCTCTTTGGATTTATATGCTTATTCGCTGTCTCATGTACTCAGTTGAACAGCACTCACCTGTTTTATCAGTCAAGAGACGACCGATCTCGGCCGCCGTTTTCAAATCAGACGGTCCTCAGGGTCCAAATATCTCTAAGCTCAGGGGATAGACGGCTTTGTTAGACTCAGCTTAAAGAGCTGCGGAGTCTGACGAATCGAATTACTGAATGTAATGAAATGTCGCAATTGTATCCACCATAGTGGCATCTGAAACCATACATTTCCCTTCCCTCCATGGAATCATCCTGGTACATCGGGTCACTTGCCATCTTGTCGACAGACACCGAGAGGTTCCTGCCTTGTCGGAATTCCCGACCACACCTTAGATCGACAGATCACATCATTGATGAATATAGGTACATACTTACGTAATATTTTTGGTAGATGCTAAATTTGATTAAAAATCGGCCTTTACAATAATCGCATACGGTTTTTTGTATTTTCTCAGACGTATTTATTAATACTTCATAATATTATCCTCATGTACAGAAATTTAGATGAAGTGATGCTATTAGTTTCAAAGTTGGTAACCTCCGTTTAACTTCTTTTTTTTATATATGGTATTATGCGAAACTTCTCGGCGATAGTGTAGATACGGCACAAGGGACAACCAATATCGGTCAATGTACGAAAGAGTTCCAGTGCGATGTGTTTGTCAGCGTTGGGCTCTGGGTAAAATTTGCGATTTTTTTTTTTAATTTGTATTGTTTATTGAATGAATGAATGGTTTACGAATTACAATATAAACGATTAAACCCGTCGATCTCCCGCAAAATTATGAGCATAAAATGGCCACCGAAACACAGTTGCCGAGGCCAGTTTTCCCCCAACCGGTTTGCCAAATTTAATAGGCCATCCATGGACTGAAACCATATGCGGTTACGAACCGTGTGCTATACTAAGCTTATCTTTTCTGGTCATGGAAATATATTTCCACATAGTATATTATAAGCATCTGATCGTATCCGTGTTAGTGAAAATATATTTTCATGAACAAAAATCATAAGTTTAGTAAGGCACACGGATCTAAAACGCATACGGTTTCAGTCCATGGATGGCCTCTAAGGCTAGGCTTTAATCTTAATATCTTTATTATAAGTGGAGTTTTTTGTCTCTACAGTGGTATTGAATTTTTATTTTAGCTATAATCAATTCTAAAGTATCACTGGGCGTTAAATTGTGAATATTTGAAGTAACGTGTCTATGATAATATTTTATTTATTTTATTTTTATTTTTTATTTTTATTTTATTTATTAAGGAAAACAAACAGTTACATATTGATTACAGAAATTTAAAATATAATAATTAAAAGTTATTGCAACCAGCAAAGTTTCCATATATACATTATAATATAGTTAAGCCTAACAAGATAGAGAGTACAAATAACATAAATATAAAGAAATTACATAAGAAGATTACATGAGAAAAATGAGGAAGAATAATGAATAATTAAATGATACGAGTATACAAAAGATAAAAAAGTAACATAAAAAATAAAAGAATATACGAGATTATATATGTATAAGTAAATACATTATATATCTATTTGTAAAAAAATTTGGAGATAGCATGTTTAAATGAAACAGGTGAATTATTAAAAGGATCAACGGTGGAGAAATACATATTATAATTTAAACAAGAGCGCCGAATAAAGGAGTTTTGTGCATAATTAGAATTAGAACCGCTACGACTGATATGGTACAAAGTTTGGTTTCGCGTAAAAATCTTGATGGACAATGGAAACCCACCCTTTCGAGTAGGTTTGGCGAGTCAACAAAACTATTGATAATTTTAAAAAGAAAATATTGATCAGATATAGAACGTCGACTTTCCAAATATGGTACCATAAAAGTTGCAGCTGTCGATAATATTATGTACAAACCAGCAAGAGATCAAAAATAATATAACTTCAAAACAAAACCCAACTGACATTCAACGATACAGTCAGATATAATGGATAATGATATTGATAAAGAACGTCTGTCTAATAGAGACATATTATTTTGTTTAAATATTTTGAAGAAGTGATTGGTTTTTTAATAAATATTTAATAATAACATTTGTAAGGTAATCAAATTGGAGAGAAAATTATGAGCCATCATGTATAACTGAAAAAGTTTTGTGTCGCAAAAAGTTTTCAAAAACCATTATTATTCCGAAAACGTAGTAGTACTAGACAATTTTGTGTGTAAAGTGAAGACAAAACAAATTTGTTTTGCTGTGTTATTAAATTTCTGTTCCGTTGGAGGGCTCGATTTGGACCTGATAAAAGTAACGGTTTGTAAAATCCATGACACTATCTATTGGTCTCGTAAACAAAATGGGTTCTGAGTCGTGATGTATTAAGAAAATAATTTAATTCAGTTACATATCGACTATGTTAGGGCGTATGTAAAAAAATAATAATATTCTATGACATGCCGCAAACTTTTATTTCAGGAAACGTTAATACAGTTTGTATTTGGGTTATTAAATTTGGCTACAAATATTTCTAGTCAATTTATTTTCCTAATTGTAAAAAACATTATCTTTGTCATAGCGTGTAATTCAGGGAACTCAGAAATAATGGGAACTGAAGTACCTAACGGGTGTGGAGAAGCCGGCAACCGATTTCGAGTGTGGTAGAATACGGGATAAACGTAAACACGTGTCAAGAATATGTCATACGTCGAATACTAACAACTGCTCTTAGTTTATGCGATGACGCTCATTAAAGATTTGTATATTTGAAGGTTGCAAAACACACTATTGCACGTCTATAATGCGCGGTTCAGTTTCGTAGGACACTCACACATTCAAAACCCTGCATCAAATGTAGTCCATTGGGATATAGTTTGTCGTATTAATCTGTTCTGTGGTGTAACACTAAAATATAAGTTTTAAAAAAAAAGTTTTAAGTAGGTACATTGTTCTTTTTGTAAATTTGTTGAAAAAAATATATGAATACCTTCTACTAAAAATCATAAGTCTAAAACAAGCTTGTTCAGATAAAACGATAAAATAAAAGTTAGTCAGGATAGCCATTTTGAAGCACGACAAAATCTTAAACTAGATCTTCCGTACATAAATGCATGCTAATCAGATCGTTACCCACCATTCATAGTAATTACAATTAATGAATTACATGACATAGTTATAACTAATAACTAATAATAAATATAAATTCTAATTAATAATAATTTTGTAATATCCATAAGAATTAGGTTTAGCGACCCGGATTTCGACTTACAGCATCTTCAGGGAATGTGTCGCTGTCGCATGCTGTTAAATAAATTAATTACCTATATTAATATTTTTCAATAAGCCATATATTATTTAATAAGTACAAAGTAGTGACATCCCGTGATAGGTAAACAGATCAGGTAAAATACAATAATATATATTTTTTAGAGTAAATTTTTTACATAAGAGATTTTTTTCGCATGTTATGCTGACTATTTGCTTTTAACTTCAGTGTATCTCCACATTTCAAGCTTAAAGATTATATGTACAAAAAAATCGAAAACATTTTAATATTTTTGAAAAATTATCGAGAAAATGTATCTATTTCGAGCGCTGTTGCGTCGGTTTGGTAAACAGCTGAGAAATTAAAATACGCATTTGTATTTCAAAGAGTTTCAAATAATAATATGTACTATGATATTATTCTAGCTTGTTTTTTTAATATTAATTTGACACAAAATTATTATGGTTTAGTGATAGACTATTAGATTAAACTTAATGATATTTAGTACGTCGGTATGTGAAAGCACTCAAAAGCGAAATATAATTATTTGGCAGAGGTAAAAATGGGATTTTGACTACGTAGTGCAGTATTGCCAACCAAGAAAAACCAACTATCAAACAGTCAATTTTATTACGCCAACAACAATAATAATATGCATAAGAAGTATTCTAGCCTGTGAGGTATCGTAGTGGTAAGTAGATCACGCGTTGCTTAGGAGCAGCAAATTATAAAGGGTGGCAAATGAAGAAACGAATCTGATCATTACAACTTTTAAACGCAGTGGTAGCTTCCATGCAGCGGACGATGTGGTCGTTTTGCTAAAAATTACCGACATCTTACTTTAAAAAAATCATAAGGGGGCTTCCAATCTTGACAGCGCCTTAGACTTCCACAAAAATACACCGAGCTGTCTAAAAGTAGGTTTAGTCGAAATAAATTTGGTTGCATCACAATTTGTCTGTTTAAGATAATATGCACTTCAATATGGTTACATGTAAATTATACGTATTACATTTCACCGTAGCGCAGTTCGCCGTACGACATACTGAGATATGTCTGAGAAATTAAATATACACGTACCTACATGTCGACGTGCCCTAGAAAAACCATGATAAGTCTGAAAATAGCGTTTTAAGTTTTATTAGCTTTTTATAATATCATATTTTTTGTGCATGTCCTGTAAAAATTTCAGGTCTCTAGCATAAAAATTGACAAAGTTAGGTTTTCGACAATGGTGCTCTATATTTACATATCGCATCGACCAAATTTGTGTTCACATAAATATCCGAGGAGTATAGTCATATATCAATAAAAAAAGTGTACTGCGTTTTATTTTACGAGTAAGAAGATTGTTATACTTGCTATAACAGTCTTTAACGGAGATCCTAATATACGGCATGGTTTATATTGATGTATCACATTAGTTTCAAAAAATATATTGGTTTATCTTCGGAAAATTTTGGAATTTGCAGTAGGTAAATGCAGTTTTAGTTAAAAGCTACTCACTAGTCACTAGTACTAGTGTTTTATTATCAAAATATTATATTATTGAATATAAAACAAACAAAATAGAAAATAATTATTTTGTACTAATATAGGTAGGTACTTTTACTATACTAGGACACAGTAATAATGTTTAAATATTAATTTTGATTCATCAGCCAATTTCAATCCACCGCAAAATAAAGACCTCCACAAGCTTTCTTCGACTATTTTCGGTTAATTACTCTTCTACTTAGATACCCAAAAAACAATGTTGTAGGTAATGTTTAAGTTTGAAATTGTTATATTATTTGATATTAAACAAATATCCAATAGAAAACGATATGGATATATCATTATAATAATTCACTGTTTCAAATATTTAGATGAGTAAAAAAAGTATGTAATTATAAATAAACTTAATTTAAATAAATACCCAGCAGAAAACGACATATTTTAATTAAATATTATTACCTATCACTAGAAAACAAATTGTTTTGCAATTAAAAATGTACCCACTTAAAATATCCCCCGCAGATTGGAGGTTTATATAAACAGGTTTTGTTCTTTCGAAAAATGGATGTCAGCCACTTGCTTAACCTATTAGGTATATTAGTGGCGAAGGGTGGAGGTAGACTATTAAAATTGGCCATAAATAGTGCACACTAAACTTTTTCAGTCATATATTATATTTGTTTTCATTTAACTAAGACTACACTTTACAAATGGTGTTGGTTAGTTTTTAAAATTCAATTAAACCCTGCGAAACAAAACCATAATAGATAATAGTCAAAAATATTTGTATATCTATAAAATATCTAAAATTATGCCATTAAATCATACATAATTTTGGATATTTTATAGATAGAATAATATTTAATAACTATTATAGTTTGATTTAGGCAGGGCTTAATGAACCTAAAAATAATCAATAACAATATGTGTAATATGTATTTCTAATTCAACGAAAACAAATAAGTATGAATGAAACATTGTGGACAATTTTGTCAGATCGCCCAAAATATACAAAAACTATTATGATTTGGTTTAGGCAGGATTGAATTGATTTTTAAAAACTAATTAATACCATCTGTACATTGTAGTCTCAGTTTAATAAAAACAAATACGCATGACTAATAAAGTTTAATGTGCACTATTTATGTCAGATTATAACAGCCTACCTCCACCTTTTAGAACTGAGGTACATACTTGAAGCACAAATTGAAAAACAATATGTATCTATTTTTAAAACCCATGATTCGAACTCGGAACCCACGATGTTATAGGCCGATGTTTATACCTGAAATCTTATGTTTTAACTTCAAAACATTATTTTATTTTCTGTACAGCATGACACATTTTTATTAAATTAGTCTTGTAGATAGATAATAACAACTATGCAGTATTTTCATGTTTAAATTACAAAATATTTTATTATTTAAAAGAAAAGACTTATCTAGCTAGAAAATACAAGAGAGTTTATTATATTATTCTTTTAGTAAAATTCTTTCTAATTATGGAATAATATTTATGACTTAAGAAAGTGAAAAAAATCATTTTTATTACTCTTTCAAATGGTGAGAATTTCCGAAAGGCTTACTAATTGATTTGTACACATTGGGACCAACTTAAGCTGATTGTAAAACTTAAATACGTCCGACGTGTTAATTTTATGTTTGCAATAATATAAAAGGGTATATATTGTTATTACTTTGTACATTGAATATTTCTCGAAAACGAGCTCTGTGGATTATAAATTATTATTACATGTCGGTCACCTAAAAGAAAAGATTAGCCGGGTTTTTTGAAAACTTATTTTATCTATTATTTTCAATAGAATTTTACCGAAAAACGTGTATGATAATAGTCAGTTTATGAATCATTTATTGTTGTCTAGAATCTAGGTAAGTAATGTATATAAGATGAGATTAAAATTTGGTATCTGGTAGGTACCTATACTATTGAACAAAATATCAATTGGTTTTTAAATCTAGTACCTACTCTCATATACATACCTCGTATTAATTTATTGAATATGATTGTTTTAAAATATGAAAACTAGCAAAAATAGTAATTATTATTTTATCTAAGTTAAATCGGTCGGAGTTATACAATTTTTAGATCGATCAAAATAAGTTAAATAAAGTGATATGAATGACAACGGATATTAAACGATGTTTTGTTGATAAATAAAAAAACTCTACGTAATCGATTGGATTAGATAACATAATGTATCATTTAAAGAAAATACTACTTGAAAGCCAACCATTTAGAAAAATGCAGATTCGTACCACGATTATTTAAATTTTAAACTAAATATTACAATGTTGGGGAGGTACATACTTATTTTAACTTTCCAATTATATTAATGCAATCATGACACCTCGTATTAATTAACATAACTGAGTTCAGTTAAGACGTACTTATGCTGATGTTTCATGATTTATGTTGACAATTAAATATAATCCATCTATGTTTACTAATCGGTAATTAAACTCATATCAACAATAAACATTAGAAAAACACAAAGATAGTTGATATGATCACTGGATCAGTATTTATAAGCTTATAATTACAATTTTACAAGATCAATTAGGTAACTACAGAAAGATATTATGTTGCAAAAATTGAATTGAAAAAAGAGAATAGAAGGTAGGTACTGAAAAGGTTATCACTCTTGTTACATAGGAACTACATAATGTTGTATCAATGTTATTTTAGATAGGTAATTACCTAATCGTGATTATAGAATGTGTATGTAATACAAGCGTAGTATAAATGTTAACTTCTGCTGATGAACATTTTAATAATGCGATCTCATTTGATAACGAAAGTGAATTCAGCTGTCTTTAAATAATAATTATTAGGTTATAAATAACACTTTC
The DNA here is from genome assembly GCF_057557595.1 of Rhyacophila brunnea. Taxonomy (NCBI): domain Eukaryota; kingdom Metazoa; phylum Arthropoda; class Insecta; order Trichoptera; family Rhyacophilidae; genus Rhyacophila; species Rhyacophila brunnea. The sequence continues at coordinate 5,165,937 of NW_028232816.1, read as the reverse complement.
CTTAGGTTTATTACTATTAAAATTTTTGAAACTAATAAACCTACTTAAATATATTTTTTCCAACATTTCGATGCTTTGGTAGGTACATTTGTGCCAAATTGTTATGTATAATATTATATTCCACTAGTTATTTAATATTTTTGTATTTTTGTATTGAACAATAATAATTTTGTGTGTTCTAAAGTGATAATTACTAATTTAATTCACTCAGTATATCCTTTATGTAAACTATTAACGAACTTACAATGATTTATTTAATGAAATATAGTATCTCTCTGGTTTCGATAATTGTACTGAATATTAATTAAATTAAAATTGTTCTAGCGATATACATGACCATTAACATTACATTGTTTTTTTCTATCTATTCTATATTTTTAATGAAAAATTTGTTACGAAGTAGGTATAAAAAATAGATATTTTATTGATGGTGTAGTAAGTAGTGTTATGTACTAATTTCCTCATAACTTCTTTATTATTCCATTATAAACATTTTTCCTGAATGTTTATTATTTCGTAATGTACATATTCTGATTATTTATAAAAATATCAATAATAATTTGCAAAAAAACATAAAAAGTCATACTTAAATACATTTAAATTATAAAAACTCCGTATAAAAATATATATATATCAATATGTCCCTATATCCCTTGTTAAGATTTTATAGACACGCTGTACTATTTCGAGTTAAATATTGCGCAATGTCAATTTTTCCGTAAAAGAGCGTTATTACTATAGTTGTAATTAATAAAATCGTATAGAGTAAGAAAAATGCGACGTAAAATAAGGTTTCTATCTCAGAATATGAATGTGTTATGCGGAGTAAGTAATCTATTTCGTCCGCGCAAAAGCATGTTGAATCGAGTCGAAATATAAAGTGCGTAATATTATTCCAAATAAAAACGATTTTTGGACATTATCTCAGCTGTTAATTAATTAATCACCATTAAATTTTGATAGGAATATAGACCATAAAATGTTCTATCTGATTTACTTAAATAAGATAAGAAAAAACTTACTCATTTTATATGATGAATTTAATAGCGTAAATATTTTAGTTTTTTCGCTCTCCTGAACATTTATGATTTTAGACTTATCATGGTTTTTCCTGGGGCCGTCGATGTTATTAATAAGTTAAAATTTTTATTTAAAAATACAACTAAAGATAAAAAAAAGTATTGGTTTACCACCAAACCCGACTTGTATTCACTCTGCATCGGACGTACGAGTATCAAGACGCCACTTCAGTTGTTTATGCCTGGGAATGTCTTAAAGGGAGTTACCCAAGACTGAGGTCGCTAATAACTGAAGTGGGCTTTGACTGACTAGACTTTAGCAGTGTTTATAAAAATAATTTTCCATCCAGGTTTAAATCAAGAGTTTTTTTTTTGAACTGTACTTCAAAAAAATCCCCAATAAGATTTTTCTCCAATCCCTTTTTTAATAATAATAAAATATATACATACATATACTTTTTAACACTGCAACAGGCCTAGAGACGCAATGACATTAGTGTAGTTTAACAGTAGTGTATTTAGTAATATAATTAAAACAATCACAAACACCCAAGCTTCGAGAAAATCACATAACTATATTGTGTCCTTTCCGCCCAACAATATAATATGTATCTATTTCCAGTGTAAACGTAGATAACAATTCACATGCTCTGGGTGAGTGGAAGTAAAGATTCATTTGTAATATATTTTTTTCTTCTTCTTGGTCGTACACTTATGGCTGAGGATCGTGACAACTTTTTAATTTTGCCATCCTTCTCGATCTTCCGCTTTTCTTAAGGCAGAATGAATGGTGCCCCCAGTCAGCTCTTTCACTTGATCGCTCCAGCGTGCAGACGCTTTTACTCTACTTCGTTTTCCCTGGAGGCCACCCAAAACCACCAGTCTCTTCCGGTTGTCCAGTCCGCGCCCGACAATATGTCCAAAAAAACTGCAGAATGCGTCTCAGAGATATTGTGGAGAGCCGTTCCTTTATCTACAGTCTCTGGCAGTCTTCATCCTGTGTTCCATCCAAGAAATACGAAGCGTTCGGCGCCAACACCACATCTCAAAGGCATCAATTGCCTTCCACTCCCTTGCCTTCAGGGTCCATGACTCGACTCCGTATAAAAATATAAACACTACTGTTTGCACAAGCATCATTTTTGTGGCAATCGAAATTCCCCGATCCTTCCATACAGTGGTAAGACGTGTCATCGCATTTTTTGCAATCTGTGTGCGTCTTCTAATTTCCGCTTCACATCCGCCCTTTCCACTAATAGTTGATCCCAGATATACAAACTCCTCCACTGTCTCTAAGAGTTGGAGTGTACTTGCTGTTGGTAGAAGCTAGAAAGACTAGTTGGTAGGCCCGATCGACAACCATTAAATAATATTTTAAATGGTGCAGTAAAATTTGAAACATAGGAAATCGGTTAACTCGTTAACCGTTACAGGTATCACAATCAGTGGCGTGGGTGACCCCTTCGGCACACTTCGTCTAACAGTTCTCATCAATAGTTCCACATAGTGAGAATCTACGGTTCTTAAAATTTCCTACATTGGTTATCGTACTTCATTATTTACTTAATAATAAGATTTTCACGTCGTTTTATTGTATTCTTTTGTTATATACCTACGCGAGAATTAACTACGTTCTGTGTCAGTGTGCATTTGCCATTGGTGAGTATACACAGCGCCTGAAGATGCCAACAGGCGAAACCCGGGTCGCAAAAAAATACTCAAATGGAATAGTACAAATCAATTATACCTAATTTATATTTCAATATTAATGTTTTAATCTTGTTATAGCCCCGCAATTTGAGCTTATCAAACTAAATAATATTTGTTTTTATATAGAATCAAAATAACTTTAAAATTCAGCTTAAATTCAACCATAGAGAAAGACGCATTGACTGCATTCACTGTATCAAACCATACTGTAACAAGATTGTCTAAAATATAATCTTCTATATATATATTATATTTTATATTAATTAGCTTCTAATAAAATCAGTTTAAATATAAATGGTGTTTATATGAAAATGATCCTGCCGTTCCATAACAATATAGGTAATCGTAATTAAATGGGAAGTGTAAAATCAAAACTCTGCTCTTGTAAAGAATTAGCAAAATAACTTTAAATGAAGCAATAGGTAATTGAATATCACATTGATACATTATATTTTGAACGTGCCTGAGGCATAAACTGTTTCTTCCGTAAATTGGAGTAGGGTACACGAACACCACTATTAGGTTTTCAGAACTTATTTTTTAAATAGATATTGTATTTTTATAAAATGTTAAGATGACACGCATTATCACAATAATGAGTTGATGGCTTTATACACCCCATGAATGACGGTAATGAAGATATGAATTTTCCTGATAACGACAACAAAGCTATCGAAATGCCAGTCACCAAGTTAGACAGTGATATGAATACCGAAGATATTGTTCATATTGAGAAAGAAGCAGATGGTAGAGATAATAATTGCTGTATTAATTTCTATCAAGGTTAGCAGTATGTGAGTATTTCATTGAATATTGACACCATGGCCCCCATGTCCTGAAGCGGGCCCCCAGGCCACAATATTTGACGGGCCCCCCAACCTATCGCTAAGGTTAAGGGCAGTGTAATGTTCTATAGTAGTATTTCCCAAATGATATTCCGCGGAACTCTGTATATTTTTTAATGTGAAAATGAAAATAAAGGGTTATTCCGTGTATTTTTATCGATTTTTGGTATTTTAAATAAATCAGCTTGAATTGTCGACACTCAGCATCATATTATGAAGCAGTGATCGCGACCCTTTTTTGTGATAGCCAAGTTACATGTGACCCTTCGCCATGTTGGATAAATAGTCATTTTTATTAGTCAGGAAACATACTAAAGGTAATTATAAAATAAATTTCTATCAATCTTATAACGCCGCAGGCGACTTTTTTTACTAATAGAGCTTATTAATTTACAGTGTGCTTATCTCACTTAATTAGTTGACCTGCTACTTCGGGCCCCTCCTAAGCCCGGGCCCCCAGGCTAGAGCCCTGTCATCCACCTTTTGTAGGGGCTATGATTGACACTATTGACAGTTTGTTTTCCTGTGCCACAAAATCCATTTGCGAGAACGTTGCTGTATAAAGAAGTTCATAAATAAAGTTATGCATGAAAAAATTAAGAACAAGATGTCCAAACACAAGAGCCTTAGAGCATGTGGTGTGTTTGCAGTTCATCCAAATAACACCGAATCCTATTAGGTACCCTACCTTCACGCAGCCCACATACCAATTTCTTTGACAGATCTGAAAACATCAATGAAGTAGAATGAACATATTGCAAAAGTGTGGTTAGTTGAAAAGGATCAAATTTACAGCAGGACATTGTCAAATGCATCTGTTACATACTTTCTACCTCAAATGAACTGTTTTTGCTATACTTGAGAACAATAAAAGTATAATATCTGTTTATGCATATATTGTTGCAAAGCCCCCACCAAATATATCCATTTTATTCCCTTCCATATTCCTCAATATTCAGTGCCAATTCAATCCGCCGCCAGACTAACATCAATCAATTAAATTCGACAATAAACCGAGTACACGCTTAAAGTACAAGGTGAATTATCACACGCGTGATAAAATAATCTAACTCAACCCCAACAATGAAGAAAATAAGTGTCCGAGTGAGTGACCCGAGGTCTAATTGGAGAGCTCCAGAAGTGCAGTAGTCCCATCCTCAAAAGGTTAGTGCCTGGGATACATCCCTACGTCCAGTCTTCTCCACAAAACTTGACCCCAACCAAATACAGTCCACTCAAAAGTATCGCCAATATCTTTGGGACAAATATCAAGAAATCATTAATGAAGATATTCTTTCATACAGAGCTAACCTTTAAATTGAACATCTTCTAATGTATTTAATAACGTTCTCATGATTATCGAAAATAAATATTATAAATGAATTAACGAAACAATGTCGAGCGAAGCCGGATAATTCAATATGATTTTATATGGACACGTGATTTTATAGGTAATAATTTTCGGCTTTTGAAATTTGTGCTTCCAAACACTGAAAGGTTTCCCATGGAAACGTGAGCGGCATTGTATTGTATAACATAAAATTGACGTTCCTCTAATTATTTTAGCATTTATAGAAAGGTATAATACAGAGTTAAGAAACCTTTTCATATTGGAAAGCTGTAAGTAACATGTATTGTAAACTGATAAAGGCTGGACATGTCGTTCGAGGAGTACACAAAATAAATGCGGTCGTACAATGGTAGGTATCCAAAGGGCAATATTATTAGCGACCATATGGAAACCTTAAAACCTGCCAGATAGACGAACTCACAAATTTCGGTGGATTTAAGTGGCAGCGAAGTACTAGGGACCGAGAAGTGTGGAAGTAGACAGGGGAGGCCTTCATCCAGCAGCACCAGATAATGATGATAATAAAACTAATATGACCACATTCATCTCCCTATGGTACCATCTTCTATCAGAAGGCATTGCGCTGCCCTTAACCTTAGCATATTAAGGTAAGTGGCCCATCCTGACTAGGGATTGCAATACCGGTATTTCAAAACCGGTATCTCAGTATTTTTCGATACTGAAATACCGATTTTAAAAATCAGACAATGCCGATTTATATTCGGTATTGACAGTGGAAACAAAATGTATCAATTGACATAAAAGGCTAACAGAACTGTAAAATTTTTATCTGATTACTTGCTGTCTGGTTTACTTCCGTGGCCATTCATCATCCTTGTTGATCAGCAATGACACATGCTAATATTAATATTTTAAAGATAATTTACATATTTATTCATATATACTTATATAGAGGTATTATGTTTTTTACAATAATTTTTCGAATTGCGGTATTAATATCGGTATTCAATAGGAAATACCGGTATTGATATTAATTTTTAGTCGGTATTGCAATCCGTAATTCTGACCTGGGGACCCGCATCAGATTATGGGAGCCATGATTTTATTAATAAGTATCTACTGCATACCTTACTTACATTGTGAGTGAAAAACTTGTAAACTATGTTTTGTATAATGTGATGAATAGTTAGATATATAATTAAGTACATTTTACAAACAACATAATATTATTATTAGTTGCGAAATTCCATCGTGCGATCCACGATACAAGAAAAAGGTGTCAATACCAGCTTAACTTGTAATTATTAATAATTAGTGCGTAGTTATACGCAAAGCAGCCAGTCCACAACAACCTCAATCAGAGATAGAAGCACTTTTATATAAAGTGTGTTTCTTTAAATCCACAAAACCTGTGTATACTGTTTATACCTTTTGAATGATAGATATTATATTATATATATATATGATTTTGTGTAACTTTTAAAAAGATAAAAGAATGAATATGAAATTATGGTGTTTTAGCAGTCCAGGCTGTTTTGTGCAAAACCGTTTTTTAGAATGTTTATTCTGGAATACAGCCAACTCTTATTTTTATAAGTAACTATTTTCTTTAAAAAAAACCTGTTAAGTTACTCAAATATTATGGGAATTTCAAAGTTCTAAAAATAATTCGAAAAACTTATAAATTAATATTTAGCTGCCTGGCACTAATTTTTACATGAAAAATCTATATATTAAATTATATTACATAATAAAATGAAAAACATAATATACTTAATGTAATTGAGAAAATAATGTTTATTAATTGAATGTAGAAAAACACACCTTACACAGTTAGGATTTTAATAATTAGGTACATAATAATATTATCATGTGGTTGCTTTATGCAGATCGAAAAAGTCATATTCTGCGATTTGTAAAATTTTTAAAACGCATTTATATGAGATTTTTGTTATGATTTGTGCAGAACGTAAAACAAACGTGTGAGATTATGGAATTTACAATAACTCATTTTTTCAAAATTGTGGCCTGGCTGCTTTGGGTATAACTACGCTCTCAACGCTGAGAACGCGCGCCTCATGCGAAGCGATATTACGTCTACCCCTACCGTATATCCAGTTGCATCTACCTACTCCCACCACGCACTACAATATAATGGCACTACTTGCAGTTAAGAAATGCAATTATTCGCGACAAGAAATGTTAAACAGGCCAGTGTTATTCTGTGCTTTTTTAAACTCCAATTATTATACAATATTACCCTTTGTTACTAAATGGACGACTCTCACGGGTATACAGATTTAGACCTTTGTGTGAATATAACTTAAATACTTGAGAACTACCTGTTAATTGACCATGTTCATACCTGAGAAAGAATTTAATTCTCTTTTATATTCAACTAGCAATGCTCATATATTTAATTGAAGGTTGATAAAAATGATAAAACACAAATGTACCAACGTTAAGCTCGACCTGTATTATTTTTATTAGGTTTTACAATCCAGTAAGAATCTTGACTTCCTTCCAACATATTACGTAGGTAGTTTATTAGCCAAAAAAGGTAACTTTTTAATAATTTAATTGAACTACAGAATTTTAATCTAACCTGCGATATACGCATATTTATAAGCTGACATTTGATCCAATACTAATGATCCGTATATCGTATGTTGTACGTTGAATTGACAACAAATCTCAGGACGTTTAAATATAGGTATTGTTCAGTTGTACAAATTATTTAGCAGTGGCGAAGGGTGGAAGTAGGCTGTTAAGATCCGACATACATAGTGCATACTACACTTTGTCAGTCAAGCGTATTTGTTATCATTGAAAAAAATAAGTCTACAATGTGTAGATATTGTTTGTTAGTTTTTAAAATTCAATTATTAAACCCTGCCTAAAACAAACCACAATAGTTTAGGTATGATATGGGCGATCCGAAAAAATAGTGCACACTTTTTCAGTCATACTTATTCGTTTTCGTTTTCAATATATTTTGAGCGTATCTTGCGTTTATATTTAGGAAAATACATAATTCAAATTAATTGCTTAATTTTATACCAGTGAGCTTTTGAAATTTCATCGGTTTTTGTGTGCCTGCCTATCCATCAGTAGTTATGTCGGATTATCTTCTTATTTCCCGTAAATACATTCAACAAGTGTGCTTTCTCCACAGCCTACCTGTTTCCAAAAGTCACCCTTCGCCACTGAAGTATAGTATGCACTATTTATGTTGGATCTTAACAGCCTACCGGCTACCCCCACCATTCGCCACTGTTATTTCGCACCCTAAAATCTTTCAAAGGTGACTCATAAAGAAAAACTGTTTTCGTCTGTAATGCCATTTGTCGTTTCATGTTCAATCAATAATAACAAAAAAAATACACACTCACTACGGAAAACATTAAGTTTGAAGTAGGTACATAATAATATGTATGTAACTTCCCTAGGCATAACAAATGCCAGCATCTTACTTATTTTATCGGCTTATTATTTAGGTATTTAATGAAAGATTTCTGTCGTTTGGCGGTCTTTTTTTCTGCATCTAGACTTAAACTTCGTGTAGGTATCAATAATATTATGTTACTTACTTTTCAATAGATTCAGGAGACTTGCTATTATCTGAGGAAAAATACCACATTGTTAGCAGTTTTTTTTTACATATTTTCAAGGATTTTGGGAAATTCTATTTGTATTCCAAAAAAGTTTTATTAATAGCCACTACGCTAGACTAGCTCTCAGGAATTGGAATTATCGGTTAATATTATTGTATGGTAGTAAACAAATTTAATACCTAAGTAATATTTTATTTTTAGTCATGCCAAACTCCGCAGTTGTTAAATGTTTTTTCACAAAATTCATTTTTTTTGTAAATATACCTACTAAGAATTCAGTCGAATAAATGTGTAAAATTACCCAGTTTTTGGTTGGTTATGAAACAGGGTTATCTGATTTAAACCGGTTTGGATGCTTTATTACTTGGTAGTAATTCATTATAATAATTTATAAAATGACTTTAAATCGTTTTACGACATGTGTTCAGCGTTGCCAACTTAGCGTTTTTCTTGCCATATATATCATTTCTAGATAGGCATCTAGCTTGCAAAAAATTAATCTAGCTTATGGCGTATTTATTAGTGTTTTTAATGCCTTCAACAGCTTTAAATGTGCTGAAAATAAGCTAGATATTTAGTATATTTATTTTCTTGCACATCAAATTTCTGACCATCAGATTATTTAATGAAGGTAGGTCGGTACTTGAGAAATAAAACAATACACTGTAACAATAGGAGCATTCTTGGCGTTTATAGTAATATAATTGTATCACATATTATAAATTAGTGTGTGCTTAGGCATGTGGCATCGGATTGACGATTATCGGGATTCCACTCTCTGTTATTACCTACCTAATTATTACTTATCGTAGGTTGGTAGACAAAGTAATTAATTTTTGTCAATTTTGAAATGAGTGTGAAAATGTGGTGTAATTTTTACCCGTAATAGGCAAAAAATCTACCGTTTATTCCTGCCAAATTTTATTTTATTTTATTCCTGCCTTATTTTCGTACCCCATCTGGCATATTTTTGTCAACACTGCATGTGTTTCACTCACTTGATGTAGCACACCACCAAGTCGTAAAGAAAGTGATATTATACTTTTTTATATATACATTTTACTTACTTATCCGATCCATCCTTGTAATAATAGAAAAGCACAAGGTTACGCAGCATTTCACGCCTTTGTCAGTTCTGCCATGCTGTGCGTAGATTGCTCCTGTAGCATCACTGCAGGATGTAGTCAGCGGTAACTATGTGGGGATTTGTGGGACTGTACATGGTATGATTTATGGCATACCTATTAATACTCGTACTTGGTCGCACATTCCCTAAACGAGTCAATGTTCGTCAGTTGACATATCAATATGACAATATGACACGGGAAACGGCTGTTGTAAAACAAGATTATGTACATATTTTTTACTTAATAAAACATTCGGTTTACATTTTGACGTTTCACTCGTTTTGCAAACACATTTACGATAACTCTGATAGCTTTCATTGTTTTATAGTGCCGTATTCAGAAAATATCTTTTAATTTAAGGTAGCTGCATACTGATACACTAATACACTATCACTTCAACAGGGTTCTATAATTTATCTTATCACATACGCAACAATGAATTCCTCGACCTAAGCAATAATCAGGGTTAATCTAAATACGGAACTTATTTAGTCATTGTTCCCATCAACTCCAACGGTTAATATTAGCACGTCATCTTTTACGATACAACAAAATACTCTTCCTCTCTTCAGTCGTTGCATCATTACTGAGGATAGTAATAATCATAAGCAGATTCTATTGTTTCAGTGTAGCCCGTGTTTTTCCTCTTCCTTTATAACGCTACCAATCATAATAATCCACCCATCTCCCTCCTACACCAAAAGAACTGAACGCGATAGCTTGTCTTTTACCCTCAGCTATTCTACTACATACTTACTTGTTCTTCAGCTAGTCCAAGAGACACTGAGCATACGTTTCCAATAACATATCTTAAAATCATCATTTTTTATGGATTTATGATAGTCTTTTCAATTAGATAAAAGCGCATTCGTTGAAAACTTATATCAATTTCTTTTTTGCCTTGAATGGAAAAAATGTTTTACGAATAACCCATTTTTATGTAGTCTACTGTCGTCGTATTCTCCGCCTATTTGGCTACGTATCTCGTAGAAATGATTGGAGAGGAAAAGATACCATGACACCCTCATGATATTTGACAAGGTCAAAGGTCTGAGAATATGGAGAGAAGTTTCTCCTAGATCAATGCTTCCCAAACCCCTGGGAGGCCGTCACAATATTCAGTAGAACTAGTGCTAAATATTTCTCAAACTTGAATGAGGATCAAAAGTACAATTGAATAATATTTGCTAAATCTATAAAATATAATCATATTACCGTTGGGTGGCACATAATATTATGGTATTTTTCTTATTTTATTTTGATTGTGATAAATGTATTAGTATAGGAACAATTAATGCCAAATAAAGAGTTTGATAACTATTTTTTTTTCAGCAGAGGGGGCCGGGGATTTTTTTCAGTTTTTGGGGGGCGTGGTGTACAAAAATTTAGGAAGCACTGTACCTAAATAACTATAATTCTGTATCATTCACATTTTCTACTAATATTTTAGCGGGTTATATATGTCGATTCTTCATTTCCATGTCCCTACTGTTGAGGATCGTGGCTCTTTTTAAATGCATCGGTTATGATTCTCCACCAATCTCTGTATTCCGTCGTCCATCTACTTGAACATATTGATATACTCATTCTATCTTTACTTGGCATTCATTCTTGATACCGATTAGATTAGAATAACCGTAATATCTCAATTGGACTCGAAACACGCACAGCGACTGACCGTATTCGAAGAGGGTGAAAGAGAGTTAGATATGGAGATAATATATTATACTTGACTATAACAATATTACTATAACTTGAAGCATAGACTTGGCACTAGTGTCGCAACTGCAAGCTATTATGCATACACTCTGTTGTAAAAACGGTTAAATGAAATATTGCCGAATTACGATATGGCTACAATCGACCATATAGAACCAAATTTACTGTGATAATTTTACTCAGCAATTTGAAGAGACAAAGACGACCATTAGACCACTACTCCGATGGCTGGAAGAATTAAAAAATCACCTCGAGACTGTCTGTATGTGTAACTGATGTTCCAAAGCAAGGGAGAGTAGATGTTGAAAGCAGCCGGGACTCATATCGGGCTGAATCGCCATTAATAATAATTATTATTATAATTAACTAGCGAAGGTAATGAAATTGCCGTGTTTTTTTGTTTTAAATGTTTAATTAATCTATAATTAATGTAGGTACCTAATGAATTTAATTTAACCTAACAATGCCAACTTAATAAGAAATTTGCTGAATGCGGGAAAAAGCTTAAAGATCACCATGTTAACTGACTAGAATCATGACGGACCTGTCGCCATAAACGGCATAAACTTTTCTCACGATTATAATTTGTGAATGTAACTTAACCAACCCGTGAAGTGCCTTATTACGTAAATTTAAAAAAAAATCTCATTTACTTAATAATAAAAAAAACTTAAATTAAACCTCGCAACGCTATTTTCATGTGCAAGTTTGTGCCGATCTGTTTCTGAGAATCCACTGCAATTTAGTACGATATTCATGCCGAGAATAACATTCACTGCTTAAACATTTAACTTTTAATTAACTATTCATTTTATTCAACGTATAATTCACAAGATTTAAGAATGTAATATTCCAATTATTATTGAACATACATAATTCTGAAAACACTCACGAGAAAATATAGCCAATATAAAAAAATCTTTTTCGAAAAAAGGAAGTTCCAGCCGGGTGTCATACTTCTTTCGAAAAATATTTTTTCTATTGGCTATATTTTCTCATGAGTGTTTTCAGAATTATGTATGTTCAATAATTAGAATAGTACATTCTTAAATCTTGTGAATTATTCGTTGAATAAAAGAAATAGTTAATTAGAAATTATGCGCAAGTTCAAGTAACTTGCAACAGAAAAATATTGGAGAGATCCGTGACGTCGGTTAGTAATTAAAGTAATAAGTACTTTAATTTAGAATACAAAAATCGGTTGCCTACCGTAACTCAATTTAGAGATCACTTATGAGCAGGTATTAATAAGGACAATAGTTAAAATTTGTCGCAATTAAGCATGGCAGTTGTAGCATAGTCAAGTGGTAATGCACAAGGCGCGAAACCCAAGAGACGAAAAAGATTTTTTCTATTGGCTATATTTTCTCGGAATACGTGTCCCAGCCACGTAAAGCGTAATTCCGGATGCCGCCAAAGAGTGCGACACTTCGTACCCTTATGGCACAGCCTCAAGGGTTCCGTCGCCGTGGCCGGCCCTCCCTCACCCTGCAGCGGTGCTACAAGAGCGACCTACGTGGTGCAGGTCTGACATGGCGGGAGACGCAAGAGTTGGCGATGGACCGAGGGAAGTGGCGCCAACTTGTGCTTGCCCTATGCCCCAATGTTGGGACGTGACAGGGTGGAAGAGAAGAGATATTTTCTCATGAGTGTTTTCAGAATTATGTATATTTAACTTTTAGTTATCGTACGAACATTCCGAGGATGCGTTTATTGCCCGATACAGGTATTAACAATGACATTAATATGGACGAATCATCTGGAATAGAAGATGACACTCACTTTATTGTCGGGTCTGCCGAATGGCATAATCTGTTCTAACGCCATTACAATAAAGGTGATATTGCTATAAATTCCTGATGCGTTTTGTTGGGTCTGCCGAATGGCTCGGTTCGAACGGGTTCGCTCAAATGAACATTGACATTAGAAACACTGCTCTAACGCCATTACAATAAAGGTCATATTGCTATAAATTCCCTTTGCGTGATATCGCATATTGGAAATTGCGTGATGTCGACCTATACATGCGAATGCGCGAATTTACTTCCAAGCTACTGTATTGAGTGCGTCGTCCATTAATAATGTCATTGGGTATTAAGTACTTATATTCAGGTAAAAGGGGTTATTTTGGAATCTGTATTTGCCTTGAAAATTTTATTATACTCGTAGTTTAACGTGTGTTTATTTCGACCTCAATAAATTCCATTCAACAAAATTTTAAAAAAATCAATGCTTATTATCAAATGTGATTTATGATGAAACATGATTTTACGAGTCTGTCTTGAAATTAGTGTTTCCAATCGCCATGAAAAGTTATGTGTTATTCTTAAGTCACATTTTATAATCTTTTATATTATAATATAAACGTGCTGAGTAAGTAAAGGGTTATCGGAACAGCTTTTTTCTACACTGGCTTGTAGGGCCGCCAAAAACTATTGAGGGCACAAGAGCAAGTACATTGAACATTATTTCAAGAAGCCATCTCTCGAAATATTTTTTCTCGAATTTTGAATTTTGAAATTTTGATAAAAATTTATGTTCCGCAGTCCAAAACTGTCTTATTTATTCCGTTTGTAGCCCTGCTTCCCAGAAACTTTACTTGCGGCGGATATAACTAGTTTGTTGAGCAAGTGAATGCCAATCGCTTTTCTGCGAGCAACTAACTTTACACTTTATATTATTGTCGCTAGATTTCAAAATCAGCCAAGTCGACCTTTAGGTATTTTTGACTTTTTTGTGAATTGTTGAAGAACTACTGCTTTCTAACATTTCTGCATTATCGAAATATGGAACTTATTAATTTTAAATACTTATTCTATAATCGAAATAATATAAACTTTCACCCTTGTGAGTATGTACTTGAGAAAACAAAAAGCTCTTTTTCTCCTATTCATCCATTATGGACTTGGCTGATTTTGAAATCTAGCGACACTAAAATGTTACGATTTATCTATAAGTATGTCTGTCTGTAACGCATGCGATAAAATATATGTAGATGTGTGAGAGAGTGAGACAGAGAGAAGATGTATTAAACGGAGTAAGAAGAGAGAAACATACACGTAAACGGAAATTCTAAATTTGAAAAATAAACAGACATGCAAATAAAGGAATATTTTATTTTAATCGGGTCGTGAAAGAAAACAAATGATAAGATATATACTCTCATAATAGTTTAACGGATGCTTACAGTGCAGTAATAGCATATTATTGAAAGTATTAAACGATATTACAATTAATTTCTGACAGATTGACGTAAAGGTATAAATAAGTATGATATTGGATAGGAAACACGATTTAAAAAATGATATATCTCTGAAAATATCATTTTTATACGAAAATGCACGATTTAATTATGGTTGCATTCATCCTTTCTTCCCACCAACCTCAAATCCCCAATTATTGTCACAAGACCACCAGGCACGGGTGATGATCGACCTTGATGAAAGTTACAGTTAGTTATTTCAACACAGCCGACGCCCTTAAAGTTAAAACTTTATCCGATACAATACGACCGAGGCCGTGTTAACCACAGAGTGACTCATCTAAAACGCAATAATTTTTTCGATCTTCGTTGCGCCAAATCTGATACGGTTTGAGCAAACGTCGCGTCTATCATTCATCCTAAACTTGTCATCATCATTCATCCCAAAACCCAAGTGAAACCGTGAGAGTGACATTCCGAACCGACTGTTTACCAGTGCGTAAGTGCGTGAACACCGAACCAGCTCCAGCGCGAGCCAGCCCTCTCGACATAAAAGGTCAGTGTCTGGCATCCTATTTAAACCCCATCCCCATGATCCGTAATCCACCAGCATCTTCAAATTACAGTCCACTGCAAAAAGCGCAACCAGCGCATACAGTGAGAGGGTAATAGTCATGATGATTTTTTTGGATTTTGGGATGCTTTATGTAATAATTTTTATTTGCTATTTTTTAAGTAATAAGTTATAATTGTTGTCCACTCATGTAATGTATTTTTCTGGCTTTTTAGCCAATGTATGAGCGGCAAAAATACGAGGTGGAAAAGTAGAAATTCAAAAAGAGTACATACTTACCTTAAAATACATAAAATTGCAAAATATTAAAACTTACGCTAAAATTTCTAGTTAAACCCTTGTTGACACGCAATGATTGAGACTATCTACAGTATTTTCGTTTCTGGAATTTCATGATCAAAAATAAGTTTCTTAGATTAATAAAACAATCATTTTGAAGATTGATTATGTTTGGGTGTTTCTCGCTTATTTAAAATAGCTGTTATAATCAAAACAATTCGCTTACCAACCTGTCCGTCATTTACAATTTCCTGAAAACAAACCCCGTCATTTAATTTTTCATTTAATTCAAGACTGGCACGTTTTGACAAATTTGAAAACAGAGTTTTTTTCCAGATAGATATTCAGAAATGAATTTCTGAATAGGTACCTACCTATGTACTTAATATTATAATGAATTTTAAACTCTCAAGCGATTTATTTCTTAAATATGTCGGAGCCAACTTAATGTTGGCGGTATTTAGAGTAACATTTTGGAAAGGTGATAGATGCAATAATATTAGTTTTAAATAAAATATATTTTATTAAAGCAAGAAAGTGTATGAAATTATTTTGATAATAAAAAAACATAAACTACATATAATTCTTTACTACGTTCGTATAACTTATTATAACGCTTAGCATTAAATAATAAAAGAATACTTTTCGCTAATATGGATCATTAAGTCCGGCAGGGCTATTCCAACTAGTTTATACAATAACACTTTTCCGTTATGTTTCTTGATCCGAAATAACACGGATAACCCTCGGATCAATTTTTTATACCAGTCGGTTATCTAAATTGCAAACTAACATGCACTGCACATGCGCCATGCCACTGACATTTTTTTGTTATGTCACTTTAATGTTTTTTAACCTAAAAATATAACTGCAATTGTATGTCCTACAGTGACGTCCCTACACAAAATGCCGCCCCTGGGTAGCGCCAAAGTGCCGTAAGTGCAGTATTTTTTATCATCCGTGCACGTGTCCTTTCTGGTCATCATGGACGTCGAAGGGCAACGCAAGTAAACTAGACATCGCAAACTCAACAAAAAAATACAGTCCTGTTAAACCTTTTAAGTTATTTAATACATTTTGTTTCCAACCAGTGAGCTGAATTTTTTAATGGAAAGATATTTTCATCATTACTAAGTTAATGTAGATATTTCTATATATACCAAATGATTCTATACGATTTGCCGCCCATCGAGTAACTGCCGACCCCAAGCGACGCTTAATCTGCCTACCCCAACGGGACGTCACCGATGTCCTTTATCTCGGTTAGTAAAGTACGACAACTTTAGTGTTGCAATGTTAGTATTAATTTTCCAAATCGCCAAATCTTAAGATATAATTATTGTAGTCCTCTATCTCGCTTTAATCAGATAGTGCGGCTGTTGGTGTTACTTAACTGATGTGTAGCGCATGATAGCGAAGCCTTGGCACTATTAATGGAATATGCAGGACTTATCGATACATTTGAGAAGATTTTACGACGACGTATATGTTAGTGAGACTAGGTGTGGATAATCATGTAGGTACTGTATCTACTATAGGTTCGATTACCAAAAATGGTCGTGGGGAACGCAAGAGAGAGGACGCCAGTTTTTAAACCCCAGATGCGCCGGAAGGAGAGACGTCTGAAAAGCGACGCAAGACTAGAGAGGTAACGCAGAAGATCGTCCCTGCTATAGGAGATCAAGGATCTAATTGAGTAGTAGCGCCATCGAAAGAAGAAGAAAAAGAAGATAATATACGTAGTTACATAGATATCAATAACACATTTTTATGATTTATTTCAAATATCAAGTCATTTATAAAATTTAAATTATTGGAAACTAAAACAAGTTCTTGTTCACATGAATAGTTGGTATCACCAGTTTACACCATGAAGATTTTTTATAGAAATGTAATTTACCATTTTAACTCAAAATCTGAGCATATAGGTATGCAGCAGTGGCGAAGGTGACTTTTGGAAAGAGGTATTCTGTTGAGATCTGATAAAAAGAATACACTACTTGTCAGGTATACTTACGAGAAACACGAAGATAATACGATATTACTACTAATGAATAGGCACACACTAATGACAACGACGCATGAATTAAATGAAACTTCAAAAACTCACTGACGACATAAAATTAAGCGATCAGTTTAAATTACGTATTTTTTCAAAACATTTATAGACATCAAAAATCATTAGATAAAAGTTCCTTTTATTTTTAAAAACAGTCTATATTTATTAATATTCGATTATACATCATAGATTTTTTTAAATTATCTAATTATTAATTAAACTAATAAACAAAGTGCAGTCATGAGTCATGCGTCCGCGACGTGGGACCGCTGTATTCCGACTGCGAGTGGGAGTGAGGACGCATCAGCTCACTCCAGTGTTGCCATCTTTTCAAAGTGGAATTATACAGAGCCTCCAAAATTATAGTATTTGGTGACAAAATATAGTACGCGTTGTTATCTGTTGTAAATGTATACGTTTTTTGTTTCTCAGAAGAAAAAAAACGGAGAATTTGAGAAACTCCGAGACCGCTTTTTATTTATGTACCTCTTCCGACCAAAAATGCTTACCAAGAATTTTCATTTTAAACCAAAGTCATTTTTTACGTTTTTCGTATCAATTTATTGAACGAAAATATCGAAATTTTAGTACTTTTTACATATTTTTCCGATATTCAAAATTATAGTATTTTGGGCGTACTATACATGTTTTATATCCTACACAGTACGCGGACCAAAATTATAGTACAAATACTATACTTATAGTACGGTTGGCAACATTGGCTTACTCTCGTTTGAAAACGGTTTTAGGCTCTGCGATCGGAGCTTACTTTAGTTCAAACAATTCGATAGACTTGGCGGGGCTACGTTTCCACATGAAAAAAAATGAGAATTATTTGAAACATAATCCGACCTTTATTTACGTCAAGACAGATGGCGTGCTGTGGGCTGTGGTATATTTTTTAAAACCTTTGCAGATTGTTTTGTAATTACTGTGTAATACATTCCTACACATGCGGCATCTCTTGACAAAATAAATTATTTTATAGAATACTAGGTGAAGTACCCGGCTTCGCACAGGGTCGCTTCGTGGCTATATTTATCTTAGATATTTAAAAAATAATAAGAGGTAATTATTTTTTTAATATTAAAATATCTGTGTAATACAATATGGCAATATGAAAATAATTCTAATAGGAGTAAAGGTCAAACAAAAGAACACTAAATTAAAATCGAATCCAAAATATGAAAACGTTATTAATGTTATTAATATGTAGTAAAAAAAAAGCAAAATTGGATGGAACAAACAAACAACAAACTTTGTATTTTATATAATACTAATTTAGAAAGCTTCGCAGGTGTGCGCACAACAACTGACAAAAGTTTCATCGCAATCGAATGAATGGTATAGGAACGCATACGAATAGAAGAAGAAGATGATTTTCTAATTCAGAAATCTTGGTGGGCATGCGCACGACAACTCACCAAAGTTTCATTGCAATCCGATAAATAGTATAGGAACGCATACGAATAGAAGAAGAAGAAGAAGATGGTTGTACTAATTCAGAAACCTTCGCGGGCGTGCGCACAACAACTGGTCAAAATTTCATCGCAATCGGATGAATGGTATACGGATACGAATAGAAGAAGATAGAATAGAAGAAAAAGAAGAAGAAAATGGTTGTATCAATTCAGTAACCTTTGCGGGCGTGAGCACAACACTTGATCAAAATGTCATTGCAATCGGATGAATGGTATAGGAACGCATACGAATAGAAGAATATAGAATAGAAGAAGATGGTTATACTATTTCAGAAACCTTTGCGGGTGTCACCACAACAACTGACGATGGTTTCATCGCAATCGGATGAATGGTATAGGGACCATACGAATAAAAGATGATATAATGAAGAAGCAGAAGCAGATAGTTGTACTATTTCAGAAACCTTTTCGGGTGTTACCATAACAACTGAAGAAGGTTTCATTGCAATCGGGTGAATACTATAGGAACCATACGAATAAAAGAAGATAAAATGAAGAAGAAGAAGATGATGGTTTTTCTAATTTAAAAACCTTTGCGGGTGTATGTACAATAACTGACGAAAGTTTCGTCGCAATCGGATGAATGGTATAGAAATCATACGAATAAAAGAAAATAGAATGAAGAAGAAGAAAATGATTTTTTCTAATTCAGAAACTTTTGCGGGTGTGCATACAACCAGTTACCAAAATTTCATCGCAATCGGATGAATGGTATAGGAACGCATACGGGACAGACAGACAAACAGACAGACAGACATTCATTTCATTCATTCATTCATGTAAGATATAGCCTATACTCTTCGCGAAAGTGCAAGCAATAAGTTCACAAAGTTTTATCGCAATCGGATGAACGGTATGGCAGCGCATAAAATACGAACAAACAAACAAATATTGATCTTTATATATTAGAAGATATAATCAAGTGACCTAAGTAAGCAACCTTACCAAATCAATATGCAATTAAAAAATATTTTTCTTAAGAAGGTATGCGTCAAATAATCGCCTAGTATGGAGTCTTCGCCACTGGTATGCAGAGTGGGTATGAACATTTTATTTGACTAAGAAAAGTTGTTACCATTTGCTCAACTCACTAAACTTTGCTCTGAATCAAAAAAAATATTACACGGGACCTTAGATTTTATGTCACAAATATGCGTTTGTATACTGAATTCAAGATCAGAACATATCACATTATTCCATATCTTGGAAACAGAACTCACATTGCTTATTAAAAAAAATAATGAAAAATGTTTGTCGCATTTTACAACATGTATCTAAAATTCGGTAACTGTGTAAAATTTGCTCTAGGGAAGTAGGTACGTATTATTGATTGTTATGCTGAATTCAATGACAAAATCCCCTATAATGGATTTAGAGAGATTTCAATGTCAAATATCTATTTCAGTATGATTGATTATCTTCATTATATTATAACGGCCATAGTACAACGTTTGTTGGCAGGATATTATATTATTACGCATTAATTTATTTTGATTTGGCCAGTTTGCTTTTGACAACTTCTCCCAAAGCCCTGGCACCTCTGGCGTTTATTCTTTCATAATATGGAAGATTTTCCAGTCTTCTGATCCAATTAGCTATTTTGGGAAATCTGAAAAGGGAAAAGTACTTATTAGATGATAAATAATATTTTGGTTAGGTTATTCAGTCAACTCAATTTATTTTGCGTTTGTTTAGAAAATAATATATTGTGTTGTGGGCTGTTAAAACAATAATTATAATATAGTAGAAAGAATTTATTATTTTTACAGTGTTTCCCAAACTGTGGTACGGGAAGAGTTTTGTCGGGGTACGCGCTGCACCGGACTTTGGCTGCGCATGGTGCAACAACCATTAATACGACATCAATACAACATCCATGCTAGAAGGTTTATCGCATGCGGAAGAAGAGCAATAATTGTTGGAATTAGTTTCTAACGGAATCTTGAAAAATAAATATAAGGAGTGTACTTTATTA
Organism: Rhyacophila brunnea; assembly: GCF_057557595.1. Taxonomy (NCBI): domain Eukaryota; kingdom Metazoa; phylum Arthropoda; class Insecta; order Trichoptera; family Rhyacophilidae; genus Rhyacophila; species Rhyacophila brunnea. Next base: position 5,145,021 of record NW_028232816.1, on the reverse strand, counting down.
TTCTGGTTGCAAACTCAACATGTGTATCCAGTTTTAACAGAGAAAGTCCTGAAATACGTCTTGCCTTTTTCAACTTCATATTTATGTGAAGTTGCTTTTTCAGCATTATTGTAGACATTAAGTAAAAGAAGGAACAAGGTTTTGGATGTGGAACCGCATCTCAGATTAAAATTAATAACCAGGGAACCAAATTATGATGAACTGTCTCAACATAAACAATTTCATCCTTCTAATTGATCATAATGAATGTTATTTATAATACATATAACTTTTATTTTAATTTTATTATGAATGAATTTTATTTTTCGTTTATATTATTTTATTTATGTACTTACTAAAAAAGGAAACAATAAACATATTTTGATTGTTATGAAAGTATATGCATTATTTTGACATGGGGTAGGTATTCAGTGTTGTGAAAATTATAGAAGGGGTACACAGATGTCGAAAGTTTAGGAAACACTGTAAATGATTATAATGATGTTTAGCGCAACTTCTATAAAAACTGTATAAAAAATAAATAATGTAGTCCTATTAAAGAAATTTAGTTAGAGTAAACTTACTTTTTTCTATCGAAAGGCATGAATTCGTTAACAGTGCTAATGGTGGCGATGAGAGAAAAGTCAGCGACGGTCATTACATCTCCCGCAATCCACTCCGTTTTATCTAAAAATTGCTCTGTCCACTGGTACGCTTCCGTTATCTCGTCGATCACTTCTTGGGGGAAATAGTTAATAGAGTTCAACCAAATGGGGGTCTGCAATAATATAATAAAGTAGGTAACAAGTTATTTATATAATAATTTTAAAAGAGAACTCATAATAATTAAAATAAAACACTGACAACCCTTCATAAAACTGTTACGCTATGTAAATATAATATAGGAAGATTGATTATGAACACATTAGTAAGTAATTTAATAAAAAAAAAACTAAATTTCTAGTATCCGTAAACGTATTACGGCGTAAACTTATAACGGTAATGGAGATCACTTTCATTCATGAGTCATTCGTTTTTCATTTGACCCCGATGGCGTACTGCATCTCACCGCATATTACCCTTAAATGCATAATGACAATGTTTTTATATTTAGTACTGTCTAAATGTTATAAGCTAATGATGTTAAGTTATTCCTCTACTAACAGCTGCAACGGATTAAATCTCAAATTACACTGATTATCGTAAGTATCTCAATTTCTATCGATACGCAATTCGAAAAACCAAAAAAAGCACTTTTATATATATTGTATTTTTTGCGGGCGGGTTTGTCTAGGGGCTAGGCGGATTTATCCGGGCGGTATTGATGAGTACTGGTACGGGCGGATTTGGTTTGGCGGCAATGTATGGGCGGTACTGTCCTGGTGGTTTTGTCGCGGTGACTTACCGATCAATCCCTTCCCCACTGGATCATTAACCAAAAGGAATAAAAAAAAAATACCAATGATTTTCGAAGTCTTTCAAAGAATTGTGCATCAAATTGGAGCCGCTGGTCGACGATCGCTCGCTGTTTTGGGTCTTTTGGTAAAAGTGTGCTGTCTTTTCCATAAACTGTCACTAAATACGTTGCAATGGCATGGCTGAAATAAAAATAATAAACAATAATATGAATAACAACACAATTATTATTAAAATTATATTTTTTTGCTATCCTGTAAATTAGTGTTATAGTCAAATATAACCACAATATCGACTCCAATACGGTGGGCCGCAGATTTGAATCCCGCAACTGACTCCAAATTCACATATTCTTTGAAATGTAAGTATATTTAGAATCAGACCAAGTGGCTATTATTATGTTGATCGAATGTTTCATAATCATTCCTCGTAAATCAATTAGTTAATTAAACAACCTCAACTATGCGAATATCCAAATATTATGCTTCATTGTAAACTACGTGGCTTTATATATTTGCATTCAATAAACATTTTACCAACCTGTCCCAAACAATAAAATCTCCATCTTGAAATGTTGGCACCGTATGTTGAGGGTTAATCTACAAATATAAATAATATTATGCGTATAAATAGCTTTTTATTAAATTACTATAATATGACATATATAATGACAGTGCTACCAGTGAACATTCTTTGTCATCTGTCAAACTATTATAAGCAGTGACGTCCCTAGATAAAATGCCACCCTTAGGCAGCGCCAGAATGCCGCCTCATTTTTTTATACAGTATTTTTATCATCCTTTAGAGTCCAATATCTAAGAAATGTGTTGTGTGGATACATAACTAACAAAATATAAGACTAATTATTCGCAAATCAGCACGTGTCGTTTTTGGTCACCAAGGACCTCGAAGGGCAACGGAAGTAAACTAGATATCGCGAACCCGACAAAACCATTGAGCTGATTTAATGGAACGATATTTTTGTTATTACCAAGTTTACGTAGCTATGTATTTCTATATATTCCAAATGATTCTCCTCGGTTTGCCGCCCTTCGAGTAACTGTCGCCCCCAAGCGACGCTCAATCTGCCTACCCCCACAAAACGTCACTGACTATGAGAATATCCTATCATGTATACTTTCACGATTAAAAAATGATTCCTTTACTAGCGTGTAAGTCCATTTTTTCAAATTTAGAATTTGTGTTAACGTGTATATTTTCTCTCACCTTACCCCTTTTAATATGTCTTCTCCCTGTCTTGCTCTCTCCTACGTATTTACACAATATGTTTTCTCTTATGCGTTTCAGGCAGAAAGACAGATAAATCAGGACAAATAATATATAATGTAATTTTCTTCGGAAACAGTTACATACTCGCTTAAAAGCGATTGGAACTCACTTGCTGAACGAATTATATCCGTTTCATGTAATTCAACAATGTATTGTAATTAATATGATGTAGGTATAACAAAATAACTTTTTAAATGTAAAACGCTCGCTATAAAACTTCCATCAAAGAAACATCTCCGAACCCACCTACTATCTAAAAATGGTGTAACCACAGCACACATCATGGAATACTTACGGCCTTGTAATATTATCTTATATTATCGTAATAATTTATTGAATTATGTATCACCGCATGTTCTTCCTCATTTTTTGATTGATTTTTATCTTTGATTATTGTCACAAGATCAAGTGACCGGCAGTCACAGGTCATGATAGTAACAAATAACATTGAGTGACTTCAAGAGAGCCGTTGCGCGTAGTCAGCTCAAGCGAACAAACGAGTGCGTGTTGCCGCATTGTGTTATACTATACAGACTGATTCAGAAGTGGTTCGTGGGCCACGGGCAGGTCAGCTTGATATAGTGTGGCCGTCGTACAAGCGATACTTCTGAATAAGTGGCAAACCGTGATACCGGCTCTCATCATTCATTAACCTCACCTATCACATATCATCCATAAACAGTGTACCATCAAGTGCAGCGCACCGGGTAACCCAAACAAACAATACCGCGCGAGTGACAGTGCAACCAGACCAGCCATCATAAATCATGATAAAGGTCAATATCTGGCATTCTGTTAAATCGACCCCACCCCTAAATCCGGAATCCACATCACCTTTAAAATTATACAGTCCACTGAAAAAAGCGCCACTACATTTAAAATATTAAAGTATATATTATACCTATATATTATAAATGTTGTATTACCAAATTTTTGTTTTACGAGAAATGGATGTTAGCTACTTGCTCAACCTATTAGATCTATACACTGACTCCAAATAGATATTAAAAAATACGACACTCGGCGGGACTTGAACTTGTATCTGCTGGATTCGCGCCAGTATGTTTTTCCAATTAAACTACGGGCATCTTAGTTAATTACGACAATTTTAACTAGTAGTTATTCATTAAATGCCTATCGAATTGCGTTATAGTGTTGGCTATCGGTTATAGTATATTAAATTAAGGTAGGTATTAATTAATTCCTTAGTTACTAACCGACGTCACGGATTACTCCATTATTTAATTTTTGTAACGTACTTAGACTTGTTAAGAATTGTAATATTGTATTTTTTTAGTGTTGAATTTAAAAAAATCCCCTTTCTCACTAAATCATTTTTTTCTCGTCAATTTCCCATTTAACTACTATGTAGCTCGGAGTAATGAACTTTTACAGAATTTAATAATAACGTAGGTATACTCGAGATAATGAAGATGTTTGCTAATAAATTGTAAAACAAATATTTTCTTAAAATTAATAGATACTGTGGTGGTGAAGTGGTTCTTGTCGGATCGAGTATTCATTGGAAGACACTTACTTCCGTATAACAAATTTATTACTTGTACCACTTTAATATAACTAAGATATCAACAACATTAATGGAAAGAATCAACAAACTTTATTTGATTGACGAATAAATTGTTTCTTGATTTAATTTAAGGGATGTATTATTTTGGTCTCAAGGGACAAATGTATCGATTTACTTGAACAGATATATTATAACCAATTACAAAGTTAAGACCTTCACATAGAAATAATATAAAGAAAAATAAGTACATCTAACATAATTAAAAAATACAAAAAACAATTGAAAAACAATGATACATCGTTATATGTTATATTGTCAACAGCGCATCTATCCTATATACAATAAGTACTGTTTTCAGCCGTTACGGCAGCCATCCAGGGTAGGTTTGCATTGAAGTATTAGCACTCATTGTAACAATTAAGTTAGTTGTAATTGTTACAATAAGTGCTAATACTTCGATATATACCTACCCCAGTTAGCTGCGGTAGCGCCGGTAGCGGCTGAAAGCAGTCTTGTGTGTAGAATAGATGCGCAGGTGAAGAAATTGAGATGTCCCGCAGTGTAATTCACGTTTTAACCAGTGTTTTTGTTTACAATTCTATCTTGGGTTTTTAAACTATCATGCCGTCACATCTAAATCATATCAATCAATCACCGAGAGCTTGTGATCTATAATAGATTTCTCAACTAGAGAATTCCCGTTTTGAAAATTTTAGAGATTCTCGTTTCTCGATAAAATACACCAATAATCTACAAAGTTGGAGAAATTCTTACCAGAACTAGGTATGTTTATAAGAAAAATAATTCGGAAGCGTATTGCCAATAAAAACAAAAAAGTCTCGATTGAGCTGAATTTATTTTTTTCCGAAAAAGCGGTAAGAATCCTGGGACACTTAAAAAGAAACCTATCGACTATTAATCTGAGCAGCTTTTTACGGTAATTCATAAAACTCGTCCAGACCTCGAGAAATCATTAATTCTATCTTCAATTCTTGATAAACGAAAATTTTTGGATTCAAAAATGTATACTCTAATCTCCTCCCTCTTCATTAAAGTTTGTGCCTACTTGCCTTTTTGAGTGTTTCCAAAGTAACCCTTCACCTCCGGGCTAATAAAAAGAATTTTGTTATCATAAATGTAAACTGTTGTAGCTTGAGTACATTTATAAACTTTAACACAAAGTAAAAGAAATAACAATCAAAAGCTGTATAGCTACTATTTTCAGTCCACGAAAATCCTTCGCGCGTAGTATTCTCCTGTCCTCATTTGGGAGTGCCGGGAAGGCAGAATAATAATAATCAATATAAATATACTGAATGTCCTAAACATACTCTATCTTAAGAATTTATAAAACATCACTCATGCAACTGAAATATATTAATGGCCGAACCAATTTTCCATTGTCTGACAGGTGGTTACACCAATAGCAGGTTAATTCTGCGCTTTGGGAGAACAACGAACTAATTTTGCCCTTATGATTTGAATTTGATTCAATTTATTTATTTTTAACATATTGTGGATAATACAAATTGTAACTTTAAGATGTTCACAATATGACATTTAGAAACGAATAATTACAAAACAGTATTACATAAAAAAGAGATAGATCAGTATAGAGATAGATAATAAGTTATTAAACAGTAGAAATGTGTAAATACAAAAAATATAAATTAGATAGGTACAAGAAAGTACACCGAATGAGTTAAACAGACTCTATTTTAAGAATTTATAAAACAACGTCCACCTATACTCATCTCACGTAGGTAGAATATATCAACACCCGAAGCAATTTCGTTGAACATACCTAGTTATCGCCCTCCCAATTGGCATTACCAGTGGCAGGTTGGTTCTGTACCTTGGGAGAATAAGCAAGTGATGCTCTCTATTTCTAAGATAATAAATAAAGATTACATTAAAATAATTACAAGATAAAAAGAACTTTTTAAACAACACGTTTTTAAATTTTCTGTTGAATCATATAAACTTGATAATTCTATGTATTAATAATTTAGGACAAATAAGGCATTTGTCAACAAATCATTTTTTGCTATTTTGCAACAAACAAACAAATATAGAATACTGAAATGTCATTTTGATTTCCATAGTAACGCACGTATATATTAATAATTTAGTTGCTAGGACCACCCCCTTAGCAACAAATAATAGTGGATTGGATTACGGATTTCTTCCGACATAACGTTTAATACAAAACAGAATTAACTGAAAATGAATTTAATTCTATTTAAAGATGGCTAAAAGTATTAAAAAATGCATTGTCATCGTGTTCTGATATATTCTAAAAGTTTAAAATGTCTAGCTAGTCGGGAAGTTAGTTAAAAATCGATTGCAAAATTTGTACTAGATAAACAACCACCGGACAAATAAGAATACGAGCTAAAAAAAACGTGGTAAAATAGTTCCGTGTGTTCTTAATAAAATAATATGTGTTAGATTCATTTATAAACAACTACATTACTTATGTATTTTCCAGTAAACTGTTTCACTTGGTAACACTACCTAGTCGGTTTTTGCTTGCTGTCTTTTTTAATAGACACGCAAATATAATATACTATAAAACTACTACCGTCTACACATAAGTACAAGCCTGCTTCCAAGAAATTAAATATAATTATTAATATAAGACAGTAGTTGTCTTAAATTGTGCTAAAGCTCTCAACGATAGAAAACGGTAAGAGAGGTAAGTATAGAAAATAAATTGACAATCAATATTCAATTAAGTAAACCATATTTTGAAGTATTTGTTGAGTGTACAGAAAATTATCAAAATTCTCTATAACCGGGCTTAATCGAAAACCTGTAGTTGAAAACTTATGATTAAAATAACATGATGTTAAAATAATAATATTTAATAATTATTTTAGATTTAATTAGAAAACACTTTGTATAAATTAATTATTTTTGTATGATTTTAGGTATTTATTGAAACTAAGATTTAGTTTAGTTTTATCTAATTAGTTAAGATATTGACATGAAAGTGGTAAGAATATTATTTATTCTGAATTATAAAACACGAGGATTAAAAAGTTATAAAAATAATAAGTTCAATTCGATACTCAGTACATCTTTCTATTCATTGTTCGTACGAGTACGTATATAGATATTATTTTATTATCACCAACAGTATATTATATTCAAATTAGTTATGAATGAAAATAATATAAAGACGTGGTTCCGTGAACGCAAATAATAAACTCAGATAATAAACACACACAGTAACCATGGCAACTAATAAATCTGCCTATACAATTTGAATACTTTGATAGGATATAATATTTTATCTTAGTGGAATGCTGACTTTCGAACTAAAATTGACAGACTAGACTAATAATATATATTCACTACAAATTCATATATTTAATAACTCAAAATATTCCATAGAAAGGTATATTTATAATAAAATATATATTATATACTAAGGGAGTTAAATGTTGATCTTTCCACGGCTTATAGTGATTCAAATATTGTCAAAAAATTATGTTGAGTTTGGAAGACTATACAGATAAAAGAATCCTCCTTCAACGTAGGTAGGGCATACAATTAACCGGGGTAAAAATATTCATAAAAATTGTCGGTTTATTTAGAATTAAATAACCGGTTTAAACCATCCGATTTAAAAATATGTCCTGAACTTGATAGTTAATGAATCAACACACGATTCAAACATGCTTAAATAATCAGAATCATAAATCATATTTTTTGAAAAACGGAGGTATCTTACTTTTAATAAAAAAAAAATCAGGCAACACTGTCCTGACGTTTATTCTCTTGTCTCAAAGTTAAAGTCAATCATAGTGTTTGTCTTTTTTTTATTATTTATAATCAAGTGACTTTTTTATTGTAAAGCACTTTTTAATGTCATATAATTAGTGTATTGTTTTAGAATGCTTTCGAGCTAATACCTCTTTGATAACTTAACTCCAAAAGGTTACACATTAACAACCTAACATTAAAAACCGTTAAAAATTGTAATATCATATTCCTCTGGACACGTCCAGAGGAACAATGCATTATATTTTTCAGGACAAAGTAACTTAATCTCCAACCAGTTAATCTTTCAGTGCCACGCAGCAAACTTGGAAAGACAAGGGATCACCTCGTGGATCATGGCTGACTGACAATCTGTCGTAAGCAATTTAACAGGTATCGCTTCTCTCAACGATGCTATTTTTATAGAAGATGATTTTTTATTAGCATATTATGTTACCGATCGTCCACAAAATGTTGTACAAATTATAATATTATAATGAACCAACAAAAGGACGGCTCTATTTTAGGTATGGAAACAAAAAAATCTGCGTCAATCGAAAATCTCCAGATTCCAACTGAGCAGGTGTACTAGACATTTTCTTCTAACCCGGAGTTGCAGGAAAACGATGCATACAAACAAGTTACCTGAAATAGTTAGTCCTTTTCTTAAAGCTCCCTGAAGGAAAATCGTTCGTGGTAGTAAACCAGGAAAATCCCGGATATTGACTAACACACCAGACATTGAAAAGAAATAAAAAGAAAATGATACGGGATATTTTAATCCAAAACCAAAACTGAAAAAAGGGGTACAACTGATTCTGTCAATATCGGTATCAGCCAAATGCCACAAGTAATGAGTTAATGTAGCTTGTGGCATTTGTAAAAGGTTGGATACTGAAGCTAATGCAATAAAATGTAAGACATGCTAAAAATAGTTCACAAGTCATTTTTGTTGCTAAGAACCACAGAGAAAATATACCAGGGAGTGACGAGGAAGGTTTTTTTGTGTGTGAAAATTGTTGTATTTTAAATGATGAATCCAACGAATCTGTTAGTAGTGAGTGTCTATTGCAGATTCGCTTACAAATAAATAAGATTTGACTATGTTTGTGTCATTAAAATAGTACTTTTGTATAAAAATGGTAACATTTTGAGTAATGAACATCGTTTTACATGATATAGGTTATTCCTAAGTTAAAAATAATTAATTATGTGCTGTCCAGAGGAATAATATTGTCCTGAAGAACATGACCCTATGTCCAAAGTAACAATTTTGGGGGTTTTATAAAAGTGTATATATGTCTCTTTATTGAAATACATTCACTGAAACAAAAAATAAAAAGTGATACATCATTTATTTGAGCTCCAGATACTTTTTATATATATTTTTTTTATCGTTTTTAAAAAAAATCAGGAATGCTTAAAACTGGAGATTGTCCAGAGAAACACAACAAACTTGCCCCTCCCCTAATGATCATACTTATTTTGAATATTAGGTTTGCAAAAAATATTTTGAGTAATCAGAATTCAGCCCACTCGTGTAGACATTAATTTAACACTGTTTACTATTAATAAACGTTTACTAAATAACGACAATGTTTACTTTGTTATAATGTTTTAAATGTTTACTTAATTACGAAATAATATTTACTATACTGTTGAAGTTTCAGTTACCTCCATAAATTGCGGTGTGAGGTGCTCCTTTTTTAAGAAGTTGATATTGATGTACTCTAGTTCAACACCAAGAGCTTCTGCTGTCAGCATAACCCCTCGCACTGGAGGGCTCATCTCTGTCATGTAAAGTTTTGGAGGCATACTGGAAACAAATTATTAATCCACTTATGTTCATAACAAAATTTAATCCAGAGTGTTTGATATTTTTTATATATATTATATAATATTAAACATAAGACCAGTGGTTTTTAACCTTTTCGAAGACACGATGCACTTTTGATCACAAGAAAAAATTGCGGTGCACCAAAATCAAACGGTCAGAATCAAAGAAAAATATGCGGACATTTTTATTACAAATTAAACAGATTACATAACAGTCAAAGAAAATAAATATTAAAGAAAAGATATATATCTAAAAATTGTAAGTAAAATTACCCTTAATAAAATGGAATTTATTTGATGTGAAAATCAATTAATGTGATACCCGAGCTTGTGAGATTTTACAGATTTCAGAAATATTAGGTCGAATATTTGATATAGCTACCCTCAATATTCTTCGTCTAAATTCGTAAGCCTGTGAGGCCATGGAAGACGCGTGCGATCGATTCACCAAAATCGAAATCACATTAGATCTTTCGTGGGTTTTCATAATTTCGCGAAGGACTGTTTCGGTTTTCACTATTTCGCGGATTTTTCTGGTTCTATCATTTTTTTCTCGGTGCACCAGTTAAGAGCCACTGCATTAGACGGACAAATACATTGACTAAATTAAACTTCTGACATGCATAACGTGACCATACGTCCTGTTTTTAGGTAGCCTATCCCGTTGTCCCCAAGCACAGCTTCGGGACGCCGAAATGTCCCGTTTTCAGAAAGAAAGCAACCCACGGTAACAATTTCAAAAAAAGGCGCGAAAAATAAAAAAAACATCGATATAAAGGCACAAGTAGAAAGGGTCTTTTTTCTTATGAGTAAGATTCCTGTTATTTTCATTAAGACGATACATCAGTGAAACGGCAAATAATTTTCAACTATAGGCGCGACGAAATTTTGGACTCGCTGGCATTCGGAGAGCGAACGTCAATTTGTTTCGTGATGGCGATGGAGGTATTAATTCTTAAATCGTGTAAAGATGACTAAAAACGTTACCCATTTCCTACTTGAAAAAGAAAACATGTCAATGAATATATTATTATTGTTACTAATAGAACAGTAAACAGAACATTAAATGGACGCATGTTGGATTTATAAGACAAATTATATTTCGTTCGACACGCGTCATTTGCACAATCCGCGCATCGCATAGCCACGATCTTTTTAGACCATGCCTCAACTGAGGTATAGCATTAATAAATAAAAACTTTAAAGAAATATGCATTTTCTTGAATACACTATTACATAAAAATTAGTAGATGCCCCGTTTTGAGGAAAAAAACAATTCCAAGATAAAATGAACTATTTATATAAGTACAACGTTTTTAAATTGTATGTTGAATTATAATGCTCAATATGCTTAAACTTGTACTTAGATATAAAAAAAATAAAAAACAAACAAACATAAAATACTGAAATGTCATTTTAACATTTCATTTTGATTTCCATAGTAACGCACGTATATATTAATAATTTAGTCGCTAGGACCACCCCTTATCAACCAATAATAGTCTTTTACTTTTTACGGATTTTTCTGAAATAACTTTCCATACAAAACAGAATTAACTGAAAATTAACTCAATTCTGCTTAAAGATGGCTAAAAGTATTAAAAAGTGTTCTGATATATTATTCTAAAAGTTTAAAATGTCTAGCTAGTCGGGAAGTTTGTTAAACATCGATTGCAAGATTTATAGGTACTGGACAAACAACCACCGGACAAACAAGAATACGAGCTAATAAAAACGTTGTAATAAATGATCACGTTAGAAACATGCATATCTACTGAAGATACGGGCTGGCAGAGTTTTTCAGGACCACACGAAAAAAAATTACATTTCTACGAAATATGCTGTCAAAAATACTTGTAGGTATTGACATCTCCCTCCAAATATGATCGCGAAAAGATGGCTCTTTCCTCGCTTTTTTCGTGTTTTTTATCGTCTGTCATATTTGGGGACTTAGGAGTGAACAAATAACACCGGAATTGTGGTCGGAAACGGCGAGATTTTATGACGTCTATCTACCAATGGATACATTTTTATACAAATTCTTTTCAATTTAATTTTGGCGGAGGGCGAGCTTAACACTGCTTAAGAGCATACTTCAGTGAAACGGCAAATAGTTTTCAACTATAGGTGCGACGAAATTTCAGACTGGCTGCCAATCGGAGAGCGAAAGTAGAGCTGTGAACACGTCAATTTGTTTTGTGATGGCGTCGGGGAATTAATTCTTAATTCGTGTAAACATGACTAAAAAACGTTACCCATTTAGAAGGCTTTCGACAGTCCGCACCGCCCCTCCCTCTGGACGATACTGGGAGCATACGGGATCCCTCCCAAGATCATTGCCATAATCAAAAGCCTGCACGAGAATAGCGAATGCTGTGTCAGAATTGGAGACACTGTCACGGAATGGTTCGGGGTTACGACCGGAGTCAGACAGGGTTGTGTCCTTGCACCGTTTCTCTTCATCATTCTCTTTGACTTCATACTACGGAAGTCAATACCACCCGACCGAGGCATACCTGTTACCCCCACGGTGAAGCTATGCGACCTAGAATACGCCGATGACGCTGTCCTATTCGACAACTCAATCGAGGGCATTCAAGAGACAATCGACAGGTTGCATAACAACTCCTCTCGCGTTGGTTTGAAAATCAACGCGAAGAAAACCAATGTCTTGTGTAATAGCACCTGTCCTGATCCAGATTTCCCTCTGATTAGCGACGGGCAAAACATCGAGAGCGTCGACAGCTTCAAGTACCTGGGGGTACACATCACGGGAGATGGCATTTTGCAGAAAGAGCTCGCTATCCGAATGGGAATGGCTGGAGCAACATTCAACTCGATGCGGAATGTCTGGGACTCACGATTTTACTCGGTCAAAACCAAATGCCGCCTATTTGACGCTTGCATTCTGACGGTGCTGCTTTACGGTAGCGAATCATGGCACCTTACGAAGGCTCAGAGCAACCGTATACTGAGCTTCGAAAACAGATGTTTGCGACGAATACTGGGTGTGCGGTGGTATGACTTTAGGAGCAACGAGGAGATAAGAGAACGCACCAAGCAGCCTCTCATCACGCTGAAAGTGAAGAGGCGACGTTGGACCTGGCTCGGCCACGTGCTGCGGATGCCAGAAGAGAACTTCAACCTGGCTTGCCTGTTCTTCAAGCCGACCGGATTCCGGCGTCCTGGAAGGCCGCTAAATAAAATCTACAAAGTGTATACGGCGGAGCTACGGGATGCTAGTTTGACCTGGAACGAAGCAAGAAGACTGGCGAGCGACAGGGATTCTTGGAGGCGCCGCGTGGTGTCCATATGCTCCAGTTAAGGGGCGGATATGGCAAAAGAAAGAAGAAGAATATAATATTATTATTATTACTAATAGAACAATAAACATAACATTAAATGGACGCATGTTGAAATTTTATGACAAATTATGTTTTGTTCTGCACGCGTCGTTTGCACAATCTTCGCGTCGCGAAGTCACGGAAGTAGGTATAAGCCCTTAACAAACTGCCGCTTTCGAAGCGGTACAAATGCGGCGTTGCCATTCTTGTTTTTTTAACGGCATTCAGACAATGTTGCCGGTTAGATATTTAAAATTATTTATTTAGTTTCGCAATCAACCCTTACTATGCGTCGGTTTGATAATGGTACGGGGCTCTATAGATCCACAGAGACATCCCCAAATGGGGACCATTCGGGCGTGTTTTAGTATTATCTTTTATTCTTTATATATCTGCCGCCTATTAGCAGTGCATGGTCTGCCTACCCACATGAGACATCATTGGTTTATCAAAATAAAGTATTATTTTCTATCGTTTACATGAAATAAATAAATCTTTTTTACCGTGTTCCCAAAAATTTCCTATTAAACTTTGTGAGCCCACATGCTCACAAAATACAATAATTATTTCACTATAATTATTATAATGTTAAATATTGATAAAATTAAATATATATTACTCGTATTGCTAAAATATTAATTTAAAATGTGCTATAACCACCTGATGTACCAAAATATAGTTTTTTTCTCAATTTCAAAGAATTACGATTACAATTAAACCCTTTTATTGAATTAATATATTTTAATATGATCATGAAATAATATTAATTTCTAGGAAGCAAAAAGAGCGATCAAAATTTTGGAAACCACTGTACTACAGAAGTGATAACAATCTAACATTAATAATAATTGAAGATTTTGAAAATTTTAAGTTGTTTAATTTAAGTGAAATTTACAAAAATTAATTTTGTTTCAACACTACGACGTAAACGCCAATTCAATTAATAAATTTTCTAACCACAGCGCACCGTAGGTATATTGTTATTTTATCCTTTAGTTTGATATACCATAATTAACCGTACATTTTTAAGTAAGTAGGTGTATTAATATACATTTTTCGATACATTTTCTTTGTATAAATATTACAATAGATGTAGAATGTTTATTTTCTCTTTGTTTTTTAATGATACTAAAAATACACCCAAATCAAATAATTCTGTTTAAAGATTACAATATTTTTTAAAAATAGATACTCAATCATAACATCAAACGTAATGACGGATCATTAATAAAAAAATGATATTAAGTAGGTATACTCAAAAACAATCAAATCTGATATTTTTAGAAACTGGTAGGCTAATAATAAAAAATGCGATACCCTAACGCCCATGTAGATTTACCATACTCTGGATTCAAAAACCTTTGGAACATGGAGATCATCCGCACTAAAAACTGCAATATTGTACAGATTTAGCTTAGCCGGCTCGCACATCTAAACTCGCCTGTCTGCGCCACAGCCATAAATCAAACGTTGTAGGAATGTCGCACTCATATTGCATACCCGGCCGCGCACAATGAGCCTAGCGACAGCGACATTGTAGGTTACATGTAAAAAAACTGTCGGCCTAAAGATAAACGTCTCAAAGACAAAAGTGATGAGGAACTGTTTTTTGGACCCTTTCGAACCCAACTCGAGCAAGTCAGCAGCTACGTCTATCTCGGACAGCAGGTGTCCATAGACGGAAGCATGCACGATGTAATTGCTCGAAGAACAAAGCTGGGATGGAGTGCTTTCGGACGTCTGAATAGTATTTTCAAAAGTGACCTACGATTGTGTCTTAAGCGTAGGGTGTTCGACCAATGTGTGCTACCCGTGCTCACGTATGGCTGCGACACGTGGACCCTCAACACGAGAGATGTCCAAAGGCTAAGAGTCGCACAGCGAGGCATGGAGATGTGTATGTTGGGCATCACGCGAAAGGACTGTAAGAGAAACGAATGGATTAGGAAGCAGACAGGAGTACGCGATGTAATAGACGTTGCTAAACAGCTGAAATGGAGATGGGCAGGGCACATTGCTCGCCGAAAAGATGGCCGCTGGACAAATGCCGTCATCCAGTGGTACCCAAGGTGCACAAAACGGCCGCAGGGTCGCCCTAAAAGCCGCTGGATTGACGAACTGGTAAAGTTCGGCGGAAATACGTGGCAGCGAACGACACAGGATCGAGAAAGTTGGAAGAAGCTTGGGGAGGTGGAGCAGTGGATTGACCCCGGCTGATGATGATGATGACATGTAAATTGTACCTACGTATTGCATTTCGTTGTAGCACAGTTTACCGTGATCTGTCTTGCCGGAAAAAAAATCCCGCATAGCATTGAGATTTAAAAAAAATAACCTGTTCGTGGAGCAATGCAGACAATAATACTCTTCCTCTTTTATAATATTCAATAAGAACATTAAATATTTGATATTGTTTGACATCAAATGTTTGATAAAAACGCTGCCATTATAATCAGATATTTAATAGGTACGACTTGATACGAGAACCTCCGGAATTGTATATAAATTATACGATATTATGATATATAATATACTATATACATATATATAGATATATATTACGATATTATGATTGCATTTATAATTATTTATTTACCTACCTATTTTTTCTGTCTTTCCCTTGAATTCCGGTGGTTTTTATAACGTAATTTTAGGTGGTTTATTTAGGTAAGGAATTGATTTAAATATTTTATACGGTCATCTATTTCCGATAGAACACCTCATCATGAACTATGTTACGGTAAACTGCATACGTACAAATTTCCGGACTCAACGATTGTAACCTCTCAGAACGTCAAAGCCATCAAAAAAATGAAATGCCAAACAAAAATGCCATCAGACGCCGAAACAGCGAGTATGAGCTTTGAATTTTTCTGAAGTGGTCTCTTCTTGTATAGTCATATGCACGTATACTTATATTTCAATCTCTTGGACGAAGTAAATATTGGTCGCTAGTCTGTCATTTGTAGGAAATACGACAACCGGTGACGTTTGGAATAAATTGGCCGACTCGTAGCGGTTTGCGCAGGGGCAACTCCAACACTGACAGCGAGCGACTTGCAGTCCGAGTCGCGTGCGAATTATTGCTAGTGACAACAGATGTTTACTAAAATGTCGCATTACACTAATGTGCGAAGCTCGAATTTTGTAACGTGTGTTTTGTGAATAACGACTACGTCACTTCGACGTATTCGATAAGTTGCAGACGAGACGAGTTTAGATGTGCGAGCTAAGTAAAAACCCTTATTAACATTTAGCAGTCTACGCGCTATATAGCTTGAGAAGCGTTGACTTAAAGCATAAAATTCCGTTGATTCTTAAAGTTTCATTATATTTTGGAAAGCTTAAATTTAATGTGCACACAATTATTTACTAATATTCTTATAAAAAACGTTTCGTTGACCTGTGATTCTAAATATATAAATAATAATCACTAGTTTTTGACATACGAAAACTAACAATTTTTATTTTTGCACGTCAATGAAACTCTAATATTGTTTGTGTATTCGTCTATTTAAGATAACTGAAAATAAATTATAAAATAAGTAAGTAGGTGCCCCACAAATTTGTATGCTATTGCTAACTATTAATTAAATAAACTAAAAATTTAAGGGGACGGTATTTTGGGGGGACATGCTCGTCGAAGGTCAAAATTGAGTTTTTATTGTATATTCAAACCATGATCCTGGACACTCCTTAAACGTTGTAGATGATCTATTTATATACTTTTGAAGCCTTATTATCCTTTATAGTTATTTTAAACATTTGATGACTGCATGAAGTATTTTTGTTACATAAAATAGTATTCTTTTAAACCTCTCGCTCTAATGTTTTAGAATATAGTCATATTTCGGTACATAACTGTGCAGTGGTGTTAAAATTTTTTACATTTATTAATTTTTAAACGCATTTATAAAACCATTAGCATAATTTATTACGAGATAATTTTTGTAAAATATTCACGATAAAAAATTGTATTGATAATCTCTGTGATCCCAAATTTGACAAGAATTAGGCATTTTATTATTCAAAAAATCGGCAAGATTAACACATTTCAAGATGATTCTAAAAATATTTATTATAAGCTATGTCTTTGACCATTCAAGTGTGATAAACATCTTATGAATAATGATTGCTTTATAATAATTATTGACCTAAGAATAAGGTAGTGTTTTTTTGAAATACGCCATTTCTTTTGTCATTCCCCAGTAGTTAAGCTACAACATACGGCCATAGCCATAAATTGACAAACTATAATTGAAGTAAAGAGTAAAATGATATTGACGCGCGTGTTTGAACATGTACTGTTTAAAAAAAAATAAAAAAAAATTCGGTTAGGTACATGTTCAAACACGCGCGTTAACATAATTTTACTCCCTACTTTAATTATAGTTTGTAATTTTATGGCTACGGCCGTATGTTGTAGCTTAACCACTAGGGAATGACAAAAGAAATGGCGTATTTCAAAAAAACACTACCTTATTCTTAGGTCAATAATTATTATAAAGCAATCATTATTCATAAGATTTTTATCACACTTAAATGGTCAAAGACATAGCTTATAATAAATATCTTTAGAATCATCTTCAAATGTGTTAATCTTGCCGATTTTTTGAATAATAAAATGCCTAATTCTTGTCAAATTTGGGATCACAGAGATTATCAAAATAATTTTTTATCGTGAATATTTTACAAAAATTATCTCGTAATAAATTATACTAATGGTTTTATAAATGCGTTTAAAAATTAATAAATGTAAAAAATCTTAACACCACTGCACAGTTCTGTACCGAAATATGACTATATTCTAAAACATTAGAGCGAGAGGTTTAAAAGAATACTATTTTATGTAACAAAAATACTTCATGCAGTCATCAAATGTTTAAAATAACTATAAAGGATAATAAGGCTTCAAAATTATATAAATAGATTATCTACAACGTTTAAGGAGTGTCCAGGATCATGGTTTGAAAATACAATAAAAACTCAATTTTGACCTTCGACGAGCATGTCCCCCCTTAATCGTAAAAATTGGTAGGAGTATTTCTAATAGATTTATGTTTATGAAGTTTTGAAAATTGTGTATATATAATAAAGTAAGTATTTAGTTTTAAATCTAATATTATGTTAAAAATAGAAAATTAAATATACAAGTACTTAATGAGCATTTTTCTATCAACATGTTTTACTATATAGGAATTAAATTATATTTATAATAATATCATAATACTAGGTATTATTATTATCATTGGTCAATGCCATTTTCTCGAGATATCAATGAACGTTTACCAGTAGAATATCAACGACAGTAATAGATATTTAATGCAAGTCACGCTTGCATCACTATCTTGTCACTTTATAAGATTTTTTCTTCTTATTATTCAGACACGTGCGGTAGAAAATACTACATAACAACATCATTTAGATGTTTACATGACGTAAGATAAACTAATGTTATAATGATCTAAACTAAAACAAGATAGTTACAACTTTATATTATAACGTTTTTAGTATGGTTCAATTTCGTTAAATTAATTCGTCATATAAATATGAACATTCTGTAACTCAGCATTTTGAAAGATGGCCGCCATGTTTGGCGTTCGGGAATATGACGATTTGGCACCGCGAACTGGCCGCGGGCGATTGACCACCGCTAATTGGCCGCCGGTACAATTGGACGCCGGCTCAATTGGCCGCTGGGAGGATTGGACGCCGCACCGTTGAATTAAATGCGTAATGGAATAGATGTATGTAACGATTTAGTGGAGTAAGTAGGCAAGTCAGTTTAATATGCTTCTATCTACTCAGTAGTTGTACCTTATATATTTTGCGCTTGACACATTTTTAATACGGATTGAGAATAATTATTATGCCTTGTGATGTTTATAAAAAGATAATAATTCTTCCCTCGTTAGAACTTAAAGATGCGCATAATTAATTAATTCATTGTGTATATCTTGGCGTTCGATGTTGACATTATAATTCAAAATCCAATTTATTTATTTCACCTATAATATAATATAGTGAAACATCGGCAAGTATTATAAATCTTAAAATAGTAGGTACATGGAAGGACCTACAACAAGTGAGCTAAATTAATATACATAGGCCAAAAAAAACCTTCGTCCATAGAGACAGAGCCTAAATATACGAACTTGAAGCATAAAATGGACCAATGGTCTACTGATTAAGTTAGACTAAGTTCTACAAATGAATTCGCATTGCATATTAATTTGCAGAGAACTTCATGCTACTAATATTAAATTAATTTACCAATTTTCAGGGCATATAAAAAGACAATCCATCGCGACGAGCAGATAAGCAGCTAATTATATTTAGGCATTGTTATTTATTTGAAAAATCCTGTAAAATATCCCTAAAACCGTTTATAACAGCACTCGTGTATGCTTAGTAATCACAATGAACGTAAAAAATGGCAGCCATTTTGTTTATAATAGTAACTGAGCGTTGCCAATATTTGTGGAAATTACCACCAAGTTAGCCATACTTTTTGCATTTGTTAAATAATTTAAAATGTCATAACACAAATAACGTAGGTACAAGGCTTCATCTATTTATTGTCCAAATTCTGTGACATATACCTTATTTTAAGTAGTTTTTTATAATACAATGTCTACGTAAACCAACTCTTACACAAGTTTAATATATCAATATCCGATGTGATTTAATTGAACATAGATAACCATCGCCCTAGCAATTGGTATTACAACCGGCCGGTTAATTCTTCACGTTTGGTGAACATACAACTGAAGAAGGTAAGCGTGGCATACCGTTGTTTGCGATATTAGGTGATTAATTAATAATGATTCACCATTAGAGTTTGCACACACTACGACGGCCAACCGCTGCAACCAATGACATATTAAATGGACAACTCCCTTCATACCGGCGCGTACGAGAAATTTTGCATGAAAGTCATTCACAGATGTATAGGTAGATGTCACGTGACCATGTGACGTATCCATTTCCATTATGCGATACAAGCTTCGAGAATTTATAGTAATATAACCTTTATTGTAATGGCGTATTAGTGTCATGACTCATTGCGTTAGAAACAGATTCTCGGTTACTTACGACTTCTCGGAGATTAGACGCAAGTGAGCCCAGCGCATCACAGGTGACTGTCCAATGGTTTCTGTCATTCAATTGCATTGAATAAACATTATTTTAAAATGGCATTTTATAAATAATAAATAATACTAACACATGAAAAGTGATATCCCATCTTTCTTGGAGTGTTTAGTAGATTTTTTTTACAATTTTTAACTAGGCACATTGGCATTTTGTAACACAATAATAACGGTGGAGTCGAAACCTGACAGTCAGATATTTTGTATGGGCAGACCCAGCGGTGTCGCCAGACCGCTTGCAAGCAGAATGTTCATTTGAGCGTAGGATACCGATATTAAAATATGAATTTCGCCATCCGGCAGACCCGACACAAAGTGAGTGTCATTTTATTTTCTAGATGCTTCGTCCATATTAATGTCATTGGCTGCAACACATCGCAATAGCTTTTGGGTGGACTAAACACCAGAAGTTTTTGACTCAGCATGATCCCCCCTAACGCCCCCCCCCCCCCCCCCCCCCGTACCTTACCTCACCTTATTATTTTCAAGACGGTACCTCCACTTTATTCTCCCGCTTCTTTCTTCATACCCAGACACTACACATTCTACGCAGACTGCGTGAGGTTATGCCCACCCGTCGTAATGGGCGTGAATTTAAAATTAAGTTTCAAGATTTGTCTTAGCAATAGAATATTAAACACATTTAATAATTTATGGGACTAGCTAATTGTTTTAAAATGATTGTAAGCAATAACAGCCTGAAGATTACCACAAACAAATTTGCAATCTGAAATTATTTGCAGCTAGCCACATTAACTTTATTTTTAGCACTATTTTCATATATTTACGCTTCGTCTATATAGAGAAAGTTTTCTTCGATGCATATGTCTGAAAAAATCTTTTCTGATACCATTTTTGATCTGTTAATTTAGAAACTGTTATAGGCTTTAAAACTATAAAGCCAATTTGAAATTTAGAATGTCAAACAACGTTTTTTTACACTTGACAACCACGAGAATAAACAACCAAGTAGTGGAAATTTCACTTCAAACAAAATATCACTAGTCGAATAATTATTATATACACGAGGGCTCACTCGATACTAGGTATTAATAATAAAATTATAATTAACAACTAAACGTTTACCTTAATTAGTTTATGTTAAATCAACTCACTGATTCAAACTTTATATTTATTTCCTATACCTAGATAGCGCAATACGTCGTGTTGCCGCGCAAATTTAAAAAACCAAAGTGACTAACGTAAACAAGCGACAAGCCATTATATATTATGTTTTTATAAAACCGCGTTCTGCAATTAGCATTATCACACTATTACTTTGAATTCCATTATCAAACGTTGATATCACTTTGGGCTCTTATCACTAACCGACTGGACCAGTGTTGCCAACTCTCGTCGACAAAAATATGCTAAACGGGGTAAAAAAATGAAGCAATTCGTCAGAAAAAAAAACGGTACTGTTCGGTTATACCGGAGGCAGCGGAAAACGCATTTTGAAAATAGCCGATAAACTGGATTATTTGTTAGTATGGGTTAGTTTAGGTTCGGTTTGGTTGGGTTAGGTTAGGTTAGGTTAGGTTAGGTTAGGTTAGGTTTGGTTAGGTTAACCTAACAAATAATCCAGTTTATCGGCTATTTTCAAAATGCGTTTTCCGCTGCCTCCGGTATAACCGAACAGTACCAAAAAAACATCTTGATTCGCTACCATCGTTAATCGATCGTGGAAAATGTCTTATTTTAGGTCTACTGCAGTGAAATAAAATTTTCCTATCAAGAAAGTTCGTTTCATTAATCTTTACCTACCCACTTCAAAAGTTATTACTTATAATATATTTCTGTGTTTTTTATGAATACTTTAAAAGTAGTTTCTATATTTAAAACGTTAGTAATCACATCTATCTAGCTCTACCTTTAGGATATCTTCTCCTTTCTTTCGACCATGACCGATCCTAATAGGATCATATGGGCCTCCACATTGTAGAGGTTTGTATTAACAGATTTTGTTTTTTACGAGAAATGGATGTCAGCCACTTGCTCAACCTATTAGGTCCATACCCTGACAGACACAAATTTAAAAACAATATGCGTACTTGCCAGACCAGGGATTCGGACCTGGAAGCCACGGCTTGATAGTCCAACGCGTAAGCCGCGCGGCCACCGTGGATGGATATCCTCTATCCCTTGAATATCATTGGGTGACTATAATTGTCACACGAATGTATCTTATTAAGTTTTCAGTACATGACAATGACTATACTACGACCTCAGCACTTATCCGCACCAAATTACTATGTCTAGACGTCCCTGCAATGAACACCTGGCTGGCGACGTAGCGCACCATTTAGTGGTTGTCTTATTACATTACTTCATTTATTACATCGCATATTTTTTCCCATTTATAACTATGTATTTTTTTGTTTGTCCTTGCACCCCCTACAGTTACACGATGCTACTCTAAAGCTCAAATTACACGGATGGACTCTCACGGAGATCGTTTGCCCCGTTCGACCCCCAATCGCCTATCCCGATCGCCACCAATCGTGAAATATCATTTTGGACCGATCGTCTACTGAGTTGTGCGCGAAATATGTGAATTAAGCGCGAATCAAATTGAGGTGCATGTCGTCTACATGTCGCTTACTGTCACGCTGTCGCGGCTACAAATTTAGTCTATGGTTTCGTCATTTTGCAAAATATTTTGAACGATCACCATCTCCGTAAATTCACTGAAGAATGACACTGATGAAGAGTGCCAACTATGATATATTAGTTGAATTATTATTAATTATTCATTCTAATTTCAATTAATGTTAACAGTTTCTACGTGTACGTAACTTAAAATTACTTGCGATATGACATCCATAGATAATATTTTGAACAGAACCCAACCTGCAGACCATAGATAATAGACAACATTCTTAAATGAAAATACATAGTGCCAACCGCTAAAAACAAAAAACTCGTGATTTTGACATGATAGTCGAAAAGTGTAGGCATGTAGAAGATGATAAAAACGTTCATTGAGTCATGCAGGTGTTGATGCATTGCAGTTCAACGTGAGGTGACCTCATTGTTGTTCTGGTGATTTCGGCAGATTTTTCCAACTGACAATGTTAGTTTAGGTTCAAAATGTACTTCGGGATGGGAGCATTAGTCTGATAACATTTTAAACACCAAGAAAAACGACATTACACACTTTTTCTCGTAGCGGAAGCTTACTGGACGTCACGTGATAGTCCGCGACATGCACCTTAATTTGATCAGAACTTTACTGTACTTTGGCCTCGAGTCCAGGAAATGATCCAAAATAACATTTCAGTTCAGAACCGGCGTGAGTCGTTCGATGTGATTGGCGAACCTCCCGGTGTAATTTATTACAAATTAATTTTAATAGCACTTTGTCCTTTAGTCACATTAATATGTATACAAAATGCCATATTTTTGGCTTCATTTTTTCTATCACGTTATGCTGTTTGAATAAAATATGATAATATCAGAATAGCCTTGAAAAAAACGTTAAGATATAGATCACATACATAACATAATTTTATTTTTAATAATGTAAATTTTATCTTCGTTTCTGATAGACTTTGATTTAAAATGTATACTCAGTTGTTGTGCATATTGTGTTAATATTATTATGTATTATATTTTTCATGCATCACGATGACTGGCTAAAATGAACATTCAATATTGGAAAAAGAATCCGTTATGAACATTATTGTGGTATATATTTTTACTAGTCATCGTTCGTTATCTCTCAGAAATTATCGCATTAACGATGACATTAAATTTAGTGAAAAGATAACACATTTAATAACATTTTTTAAACAAAATATTTAATGATTTTTTTTATCAATGTTGCATCTAAGCACACAGTTAAAATATAGAAAAGATACGAATACCTGCTTATAATAATTAAACTATTTATTGGCTGCTAAAAATACTATTGATAATTGACGCACTGGGGATTAAAGAAGTATAAAGTGATATCATAATTGATAAATTGTGAATGGAACATTTATTTATGGAATCAAATACCTTATCATCCAGTGAAGGTTTTGGGTATACGCAAATTTTGGGTAAAGCCTGGGATACTGACATATTCTTCTACAATAAGCCACTATTTGTCGTCAATCTGACAAAGAGGCGTAAGTCGAAAAACACAGTTTTGATGGAGAGGCAAAATAAGATATTATACACTTATTTATTGAAATGTCATTTTTTCAATTCATTGATAATTTTTTTAATCAGTATAATATATAGATAGGGTATACCTACTACATATACGGAATATAATTATTTAAGGAAAATTTCTTATTTAGCTTAATTTTTTTCAATTAAAACAACAGACAATTTACATACCCCTTTTTGTCAGCAAGTTACTGGGTTTTATCATTAAATTTACATACGCCATAATTAAGCATTAAAATACTTATGCTTTTTCATGGTTTCTATTATGATGAAGTTATTCATTAGACATTTTCCGATTAATGATAATATTTTATTAACAAATAAAAAATATATCTGTTTCAATATGGAAAATATTAATAAAGTTAGCTAAGAAAGT
The DNA here is from genome assembly GCF_057557595.1 of Rhyacophila brunnea. NCBI lineage: Eukaryota > Metazoa > Arthropoda > Insecta > Trichoptera > Rhyacophilidae > Rhyacophila > Rhyacophila brunnea. Next base: position 5,120,178 of record NW_028232816.1, on the reverse strand, counting down.
TAAGCTAAGTTAAATTAAGTTAAGCTAAAGTTAGTTAACAATTTAAATAAAATTGATATAAAAAAATAATATAGCTTGGGTAATTTTACTGGGAATTCTCTTGCGAATATCCTGCTTCCTACTTTTAACAGTAAACTAATATTTCGTGGCCATATTGTAAAATAGCGCTACAAAGTGTTGGGCTTCGTCATGGCGTGTACTTCCCAGGTCTTTTCAGATGTTATGAATCCCTTATTTCGAAGCAGGCTTAAAAATATATCTATTGTTTGGGCACCGCATCAGTTGAACTACGACCTGATAATGAAGAGGGTTCAGAAGAAATTCTTGAGACTCCTTTACTTGAGGCAGTATGGATACTATCCGAGACTCTCTTTCTCTTAGATATGCTTACATACTGTAGTCTAAACGTCAAAAGGGATCTATAATTATTTAGTTACGCACTTTTCCGAACGTATACGGAGTCTAAATTCGAACTTTGCTGTTATTGGTAGTTTTGACATGTGTGTCCTTGATAAGTATTGTTTGTTCTTCCAAGGTGCAGTGTTAACCTGCCATAGGTAATATAGGCAGTAACTAGAGCTGGGTATTTCCCGAGAAAATCTCAATCTCGAGATTCGGCATTTCCCGAAATGATGAAATTTTTGAATTCTCGAGATTCGGGATTTCCAGAAAAGAATTCTCGATATATCGGGAAATTTAAAAATACCTGTAAAAATCCTAAACAAACAAAAAAGAAGTAGGAAAACAAAAATAATTCAAAACATTAGGTACTTATTCAAATGGGATTTGCAAAAAACAGAGACTGGTAATCGCGTACGCTTTTGAGACACAAAATTCCCTGATGTTGCTAAAATTACGCTCATTTTTAGTCGACGTTGGCTTAATTGTGTTAATTGCCCCCACCAGTCTTTGAACGTTGTGTTTTCTGTCCACTTTTTTCATATAGAAAATCGTTTTTTCAATTAATATTTGATAATAAAGAAATGTTAAAAATTTCAATTCTCGAAATTCGGGAAGGAAAATCTTAAAAATTGCTCGAGAATTCCCGTCGGGAAATTCCCGAAACCCAACTCTAGAAATAACTGTATTCAACCAAATTGCTTCGGATATTGATATATTATATTCCACCGACGTGTATATGAGTTAGGTGAATGTTGTTTTATAGATTATTAAAATAGGGTCTACATACTTGGTCACTCTGTGTTTCCATATACACACGTTATATTTTTTTATTTTTATTCTCTATAGATACTCTTTTTACACTATTTTTCTAATACTGCGTATGTTTCTTTGTTTTTTTACAATTCTGTTTTAATATCTACTATTTCTTTATGTTTTGTGTCATATTGTGAACATCATGAATTCGATTTTAATTTAATTTATTCAACTACATGCAGTTGACTATATTATGTAAATAAATACATTTGAATTCGAATTAAAAATATTGCAATAGTTACGTTTACAGGATTTATAATATTTGATCGATTTTTTATAAGAATTTGATATTTTGTATTATGGGACTACCGCCTAATCTGCTTCATGGAAAATTTCTGACCGATTTCAAGATCAACGAAAATAGTTTGAGCTTATTGTGTGGTTGTGTTGTGTTACTAGATATGGACATTTGAAGTTACAATACATCACATAACACAAAAGAAAACTTAAAAACTTTGAAATGGAATCAGTGAAAAATGAAAAATGAAAAATATTTACGTATATAATTCACATTCATTAATTAACCTAGAACAGGGATGAAAAACAATTAAGATTTGATCGGCATGCCAAAATAATCCGTTTTTTTTTTAATTCGTGGCACGTGCCATTCCTTTTAAAGTGTACACCTCATGATAATATTAACTACATCATATTTATTAAATATAAAAAAAACAATTAAATATATTAGTAACTATACTTATTGTTTATTGAATATATAAAAAATGAAACACATAAAATGAAAGAATATAAGGAAATATAAAAACATTATTAATAACACACAAATTTTTGTTCGAGGTTTTTTATTTCATGTTATTTGCGAGGCTTCTTATATCAGGCTAATGTCGTTGATTGCAAATTAATACATGCTGCTGAATCTTCCTTTGTCAACCTATTTCTAGTCTTTCATGATTCAATATAGAAAAAATACTTTCACATGATTACGTGGAAGGAAAAAACGAGATTGCTAGTTTTTTGACATATATAAAAGTATCAGGCATGCTTTTCCATATTTTTAATATTATGTTTTCAATTCGGCATTCCGATTCATCAATTTGAGAAAACCGATGACATTCCAATTCTTCAATACATTTCCGCAAGTTTACAAATTTTTCAGTCCAAATAGGATTAGATTGCAAATCAATAATTTACATTACAAAATTGACTAGTAAGAAATAGTGATAAGTATCTAATTTTATTTAATATTGACAAGATAATTGAATACATACGACGAATGCTCGCCATTGAACGCACGCCGGTATTATCAACGGATTGACTGTGCGAAAGGGACTTTCACAGAAATCGAGTGTGGCACACTAGTGGCGTACTGTAACATCAACTGTCCAGTGTTGCCACCATAGAAACCCATTTGCTGCGGACCTTTTAATTAATATTTAATTATCACATTTAAATAACATGCAGATTATATCGAATGGCCACCTGATGGACAACGCACTAGTTGCGTTGGACGCAGCGAATGGGAAATGGCCTGCAGTGAATGAGTTAATAAATATAACTGTTGCCACATAATATAGGTAAATAATACACATCAACATGATTTCTCTTTGATTTTATATTTTTCTGCTATATACCTACGTTTTGAATATTAAAAAATAAAAGGAATTTATTTTTTGGCGTGCCGTCGAAAACTTTTAGCATGCCAAGTTGGGCACGCGTGCTACGTATTTGCCATCGCTGTCCTAGAACCTTGGTAGTCATCCCAACATTTTCAAATCTGAGATATCTGGATACCGGGACTACAGTTATAATATTTATGAAGCGTCAGAAAGTTGGAATAAATATTACCTACGCTGATATCGCAGAGAATTAGTAGGGAATATGATTGGATTATTAAAGACAATTTCAGAAATCCTACTAATAATTCATAAAAAGTGAATTTATTTTTACAATAATTGTATCATAAATTACATACTGATTATCATTCATAATGGACATTGAACTTAAATGCTTGATTTATAATATCCAGTCCTATGTCATTTATTTTATGGAAGTAAGGTAACTCTGAACACTGACTGAACCAGGCTGCGACGCGGGGAAACCTGAAACAAGAAATTGCACAAATTTAATATTCCATCTAGTAGTGGGCTTAGGTAGGGAGACACTTACTGATTTTGAACCCCCCCCCTACAATAAACAATACCTTAAATAAAAACCACGTGTTTAGTAAAAATAGTACGTCTCCCTTCGTTCTGCAAATATTATTAAAGATGACATATTTGTTTAGAATTATTAATAACCATTTCCTTGCTTTTTCGTACAAGGTAGTTGTTTGAACAAACACCCATGCTTTGAGAAAAACCTATAAACATTGTGCCCTCACCGGGTATCGTACCCAGAACTCTCGGTTGGAAGGCCAGCGCATTACGCACTGCACCACGAGAGCCGTTTTTTGAAGATGACATCGATGACACATAATAATATTAGTGGCTATTTTTGTTTTGTTTGAATGGTTATGTTATATCCCCTTTTGGTGGTAATTGCAGGGATTTTTTTATGCTTTGGGTAATGCTGTACAGGTACCTAATCAATTTGCGAGAAATAGCCATAGTTTTAAGATTTTGTTATAATTGAATAATTGTATGACTGTTTCGAACTTTTAAATTTTCTGACGAATCGATTGGGTCATAAGCGTCAAAGAAAATTCCATTCACATGACCTGACGAATAAAAATATCTTTTCAAGAGATTCAGCGTACCTATAAATGTATAAAATTTGGCAACGTATGAAAAATATTTGACAATTTGACGTGTCTTGCTAACATAGTAATTTTATTTCATCTAGCATCAATAGGTGTGTTTTGATAAAGTATACTGTGTAAGCGAAATACATGCTGTATAGAAAATATTTTTTTACTTGTTGATTATAAGGGATTTGTACAATGTGTACTTCGTTACTGGTACTAAACATCATGGACAAACTGGGCAAACTTACTTGTGTGGATCCGCAGGGATTGTGTTGTTCAAGTTGCTAAATGTTGTCAGGCAACACAAGTCAGCAATCGTCAGGTGGTCTCCGGCCAGCCACTTCTTGTCCTCGAGGAAAGCGTCAAGGAAACTGTATGCCTCGACTATTTGGTCAACCTGCCTTCGAGACACATCGAACTCCTTGTGAAACAGGGCCGAGTGCTGCAACGTGTTTTATTATTATTACATAGGTACGTGACTATAAAATAAATAAATCCATCTGTATAGAACCACTAGATATCATTAAATAATGATATACATATTCATTCAATAACAATGCCTAAACATATATTACAAACTTACTCGAAAGGGTGGGTTTCCATTGTTCATCAAGATTTACGCGAAACCAAGCATTGTACCATGTCAGTCGTAGTGATTCTAATTAAAACTCTTTTATTCGGCTCTCTTGTTTAAATTACAATATGTATTTCTCCACCGTTGATCCTTTCAATAATTCACCTGTTTCATTTAAATACGCTATCTCCAAAATCTCGTATAATGGACATTGATCGAATTTTAAATGTTATGTTTTTTTCCCCTTTATTGTTATTGTCTTTTTCTGTTATATCTTTGATCACCAATATTACGTGTAAAATTGAATAATTCTTAACACACATATAATATAGATAATATTTCTAGATATAGATATCATCTAGAATTAGGTATTCATTATTCTTCCTCATTTTTCTTATGTAATTTTCTTTATACTTATGTTCTTCTTACTTTCTATCTTGTTAGGCTTAACTATATTATAATTTATATATGAAAACTTTGCTGGTTGCAATAAATTTTCATTATTCTATTTTTAAACATATTTTATTACAACGTTTTTATTAGGTCATATTCTTATTTGTCCGGTGAATGTTTATCCAGTACAAATCTTGCAATCGATTTTTTAAATAACAGGCAGTTTAATTGCGAGGATGCGATATCAGAACACGATGTAAATGCATTCTTTTAATACTTTTAGCCATCTTTAAGTAGAGTTGAATTCATGTTCAGTTAATTCTGTTTTGTAACACACGTAAGTAAATGGATCACCGATCATAGGCGTCGGTAGGAAACCTTTTTGGTCGAAAAAAAAAACATCTACAGCATCGGTGCATGTGCAAAAGCTACTTTTACATTCGTTTCGGCTAGCTGTATGATGTCACTGTTGATATACTATACGCACGCTATAGTCGCGACTGTGCGCGCGGAAGAGAGTTACAGCATTGCCGATAGTTTTAATTTAGGGCCCAGTCAAGACTGTAGGATTTGTCATCACGTTCTATTGGAGATGTATGAACAGTGACGTCCCGTGGGGGTAGGCAGATTGAGCGTCGCTTGGGGGCGGCAGTTACTCGAAGGGCGGTAAATCGAGGATAATCATTTTTTTATATATATATACCTAAACTTAGTAATAACGAAAATATATTTCCATTCAAAAATCAGCTCACTGATTGGAAATAAAAGATTTAACATGCCTGTACTTTTTTGTCGGGTTAGCGATGTCTAGTTTACTTCCGTTGCCCTTCGACGTCCTTGGTGACCAGAAACGACATGTGCCAAATAAGAAGGGCGATATTTTGTCTAGGGACGTCACTGTGTATGAAAGCGTGGCAACGTCCACGCCAAAAGTCACCGCTATGTACTGATGTTTGATAAGTAGTGTTTGGAGCTGTAGTATGTGTGGTTGATGTTTAAATGCGGTAGGGTAAGTAGGGTTTCGCAAGACGCAACCGGACCACCAAAAACAACCTCTCACAACTCGAATTACAAGAAACTTTCACAATATTTTGGCTACATCTCTATAGAACAAAGTGGTCTTCAAGGTCTTATTATCAAGCGATTATTTACCATAATTGCCCTCAATTTTGGGAAAAGGATTGAAGAGTTGAAATGAAGACGCTGGTCAACTACTGCCCTCTTTCTTGAATCCTTGGGATAAAGAGAATCGTCTTTTCCATACACTGTCACCAAGTACGCGACGATAGCATGGCTGCAAAAATAATAAAAACGTTAAAATATTTACTGTTTTTATGAAAACATCACGCGTACAATGTTGCCAACATAGCGTTTTTCTTAACAAATGTTGTATTAATAGACATCTAGCGTGCAAACATCGCTTCTAGCGTTTTTCGTAATAAGGCTAGAATACTCTACAAGATTTGCTAGAAAATCAACATTCTGGAATTTTTCTACCTCTTTGCTTATAAGTAAACTAGATTAAAGTAGATTGTGATAAATATGGCCGTCGTCGTCTAGTGCGTAAAGCGCTGGCCTTTCATCCCGGGCTCCGACTTCAATTCCCGGTATGGACACAATATATTTATGTGATTTTCTATATGTCTGGGTGTTTTTGATTGTTTCACTTCTATTACTAATAACACTAATAGCATTAGGCTTCACGGCCTGTTGTTAGTGTGAAAAAGATTATTTATTTTCTTTATCTATAATAATATATAAAACAATACATCGTGAAGATGTCATCGCTGTAGATGAGCACGTAACTTGCTCATTGCATTTATGTTGACAAAATAGTATGATATACGGTTGTGGGCTGTGAGATTTATATGTAATTATTCTTAATTAATCAAACTATAGTTATATAGCACAAGTGAAGTTAGTATACATACCTTAAAGTAAATAAAAAATCGGTGGGTACCTACATAATAATGGTCCATAATCTATTATAGACAACTAGTTCTGGTTAAGTAATCTTTCGTGACCAGAAACATATTATTACCATCTGCGATATATCATAGATAAAACTTTACATATTTTCGGATTGTATGTATCGCATATTTTTGGATTAAAAATTATATATTTCTTCAATAGGGGTTTCTATCGCTGTTTGTTTTACCAATGTATTTATTGAAATCAAATAAAATTAACTTTTGCGAACTTACCTATCCCAAATAATGAGATCTCCATCTTCAAACATAGGGATAGTGTGTTGAGGATTTTTCTGTAAAGTTACAAAATATATTAGCTCTGTACTTAACTAAACTTAGAAATATACGTAACGGTAGAAATATACCTACGTTACGAAACAACATAATTACAATATTAACTATATTAAATTCTACATGTTGGTTTATTAATCAATATTTAATAGTTATTTCACAGAAAAGGATAGGATCCTCTCTTCTACTCACTCCTTTACAACAACTTTACTATTGAAGAATAATTCTCTATTAGATACGCGGAAAACATAATTAAATAACTAATTAATTATATTTTCAAACAGCTCATCAACTGTTATTATGACTTGGCAGTTATTATAAATGTCATGCTAAACACTGGAATTATAATATTATAGAGTTAATAATTTCAAACTTTCGAAGTAAATTAAATATTAGTCCTTTATTTCAAAAATGAAGGCGTTCGATCAGAGGCTTGGCAAACGTTTCGGTTTTCCGACAGTTTCCAACATTTTGTAGTTTTTCTTTTTGTAACATTCAACGAAATAAGAGTAGTTTTATCTATATATTTGGATGTAACTCACTTAAAGTTAAAAAGAACTCAAATAAATTAATAAAATATTTTATTAAATTAATTATAAGAGTCATGAAAAAAATCATGATTTGTGATTTTTGTTACAATGTCATAATTTGATCAGGATATAATATTATACTAATAATTAAAGTTGTTTTGTTAAAGCAACAATATTATTATGTGCATCTGACATTTAAATTGCCATCAATACGTGTTTCATTGTAAGAATTTAAAATTTACTTTATTAAAAAATGTGAGTTGTGACACCAACAGTCAACCTTGTCAATGATTTTCGCATGGTTTAAAGTGACTTTTCATAGCCAAGTATTTTTCATTATGTGGATTAATTAATGCCTTTAGAATCACTTGGTATATTTAACTCAAAAATGGCGAAATTGCAAAATGTGAGTTATGACTCTAGGCGACTCATATTTACCTTAATATATTCCGGTGACATGTGCAAGCCTTTCCTTATATCGAAGTCAATGTAATCTAGCTTCAGTTTGAGTTCTTCTGCTGTCATCATCACAGCGCGTGATGGTGGACTCGCATCAGCCATGTATAGTTTTGGAGCCATTTTTGTAGAAAAACTCTGAAACATTTCAATGAGTACACACAAATATAGGTATAACATAATAAGAACCATTATCTATAATTCTTGCGAAAAGTTTTTGGTGCAGTCGTCAAAGTGGATGAGTGTTTCGAGACCCGGGCCGAGTCAAAAACAGAGTTCGATAAAATTTGACACATGTAATATGTATTATGTAGGCACCAGACGTCAACATGGCACCCCGACAAAACCACCCGGACATCGCCGCGAAGACTTTGCCGCCAAACCAAATGCGCCCATATCAGTGCTCGTCAATACCGTCTGGACAAATCCGCCTAGACTAAGCTGCCCGCAAAAAAATTAAAAAAAAATGTATAAAATAAGTATTTTTTTGGTTTTTCGAATTGCGCATCGATATAAATTTACATACTTGCGATAATCAGTGTAATTTTAGTTTTAATCCGTTGCAGCTGTTAGTAAAGTCATAACTCATAAGTCATAATCATCAGCTTTTAACACTTAGTACTAAAAACAAAAACAATGCCGATAATACGTGTTTAATACGATGCAGCTACATAGCTTACACCTGAGTTCCCTAATGGAAAACCTGGAATATCTACATTTTTTTAAATATCTTTATTCGTATGTTTGTATCTAAAATATAATAATATTATGTAAAAGTAATTACAAGATAAAACGAACATTTTACATACAACGTTTTTAAATTTTCTGTTGAATCATATAAACTTGACTTGACTAGCTTACGATCAAAAAAAAATGTATTTGATAGAAATAATACTGAAATGTCACTTTGACATTTCATATTGATTTCCATAGTAACGCACGTATATATTAATAATTTAGTTAGGTCGGCCCCAAGTGGATACATTGACGCCAGTAGATGTGTTCATAGCAAAAGTTGGGAAATGCCAAACTGCCAGCAAGTCCCATCTGCTGGCCTCCCCGCGGCGACCTCCGGGCAATGCAGCGTATGCTGTAGCTAACAGCAGGGGGCGAAGGGCGAGTGACCGGCGCCATAAAACTGGCCTTATGGCTAAGGGAAGGAAATCCCCGACAGAAAAACCCGGTCGAGCCGACCCTCAGGGCCCTCGTGGCTCAGGCCTCGGGAGCGCTGGGCTAATCACCTTGCCTCCTTAAACGAAACAGATTAACACAACACCTATACAGCAGCCTCGGACGACAACCGGCTCTGTAAAACGACGACCTTGCATGGAAATGGACAATGAAACAGGTAGAGTAATACTCGAGTATACGCATTGGGACATATAATGTTCGTACCCTGCGTACCCCCGGAAAGGACATGCACGCCACACGCATCATGCACACCTACGGTGTGGACATCCTAGGGCTGAGCGAAGTGCGCTGGAAAGGAGCCGGGAAAAAGTTGATTGAGGGTTACTCTATTGTCTACTCAGGTCAGGAGCAATATCATCGCCAGGGAGTGGCAGCATTGATGTCAAAGAGAGCGGCCCGTTGTCTCGTGAAATGGGAACCAATCTCGGAGAGACTGATACGTGCCTCCTTTAAGACGCCAGATAGCTCCTTGACCGTCTTTCAGTGCTACGCCCCCACTGAGGATGCCGACGCGCAGATAAAGGATGCCTTCTACGATTCTCTCCACGGGGGATTATAATGCGAGAGTAGGAGCAGACCCGGTGCTTGGCCCTACGGTGATGGGACGATACGGCCTCGGTGACCCCAACGATAATGGTGAGAGGCTCGTAGAGTTTGCCACTCTGAACGAGCTCGCCATCGGAGGCACTGTTTTTCTCCACACAGATATTCACAAATATACGTGGACGTCTCCTGATGGACGCACTAGGACGCAGATTGACCACTTCTTGTACAGCTTGAAGCACCGAAAGGAACTTCTCGACGTGCTTACTTACAGAGATGCCGATATCCATAGCATCATGAGTTACTCATTGGAAACATTCGAGTAAAACTCAGTCGCCAGGCGAGGCCTCCAAAGCGCGAACAAATTGACATTGAGAAGCTCCGACGCCGCAGAATTCGGATCGACTTCGAAACTGCTGTACGAGATAGTGTAGATCGTATCTACGAGCGGCACACATCTGAATCCGACCTCATTGAGGCGGACTGGAGCCTCATAAAGAGTGCGATTGTGTCGTCGGCCCGTACCGTCCTTGGTACCAGAAGGAGTGAGCAGCCATAGTGGATGTCTGACGAAACGTGGGCTGAAATTGGAAAACGAGCCAGGCTGAAAGCCCTGAGAGACGAGGAGACAGACCCCGACCGAACCGAGGACCACCGGACTGACTACCAAACCCAAGACAGGGTAGTCAAACGATCCGTGCGGTTGGACAAGCGCAATTTTATGAACCGCCAAATTGAAGCGGCAGAGGAGGCAGCAAGCAGAAATGACACCAGGAAACTCTTCCGAATCACCCGTGAAGTCTGCGGCAGGCGACCACCGACTCCCGGAGCCATTTGTGGTCCCAGTGGAGCAATAGAGTCTGACGCAGAATGTGTCAAGAAGATTTGGAAGAATCATTTCTGCGGAGTGCTGAACCGCCCACCCCCTTTGGATCCCTTTGACATATCTGAGCTGGAAGCTTATCTTTTGGACATTCCCCGAGCGACTGACATTTTCGATTGCCCGCCCACGCACACCGAGATAAAATCGGCTGTGAAAAGGCTCAAGAACGGAAAGGCACCGGGGGGAGACGGGATTCATCCTGAATTCCTCAAGTACAGCCTGAGCGCAATCCTGCACCCTATGTTTCATTTGATGACAAAGGTGTGGGAAGAAGAGCGCTGTCCAAGGGACTGGGTGAATGGTGAAATCATCACACTTCACAAAAAAGGTGACCCTCTAAGCTGCGACAATTACCGAGGCATTACGCTACTCAGTGTTCCGGGAAAGATTTTGGCAAGCATCCTCTTGATGAGAATAAGGGACCCAATAATGCACGTCCTCAGGAAAAACCAAGCCGGGTTTCTACCTGGTCGAGCGTGTGCAGACCAAATCCACAACCTTCGATGTCTTCTCCAGCAGAGCCATGAGCTGAACAGTCCAATGACCTGCTGCTTTGTGGACTATGAGAAGGCTTTCGACAGTCCGCACCGCCCCTCCCTCTGGACGATGCTGGGAGCATACGGGATCCCTCCCAAGATCATTGCCATAATCAAAAGCCTGCACGAGAATAGCGAATGCTGTGTCAGAATTGGAGACACTGTCACGGAATGGTTCGGGGTCACGACCGGAGTCAGACAGGGTTGTGTCCTTGCACCGTTTCTCTTCATCATTCTCTTTGACTTCATACTACGGAAGTCAATACCACCCGACCGAGGCATACCTGTTACCCCCACGGTGAAGCTATGCGACCTAGAATACGCCGATGACGCTGTCCTATTCGACAACTCAATCGAGGGCATTCAAGAGACAATCAACAGGTTGCATAACAACTCCTCTCGCGTTGGTTTGAAAACCAATGTCTTGTATAATAGCACCTGTCCTGATCCAGATTTCCCTCTGATTAGCGACGGACAAAACATCGAGAGCGTCAACAGCTTCAAGTACCTGGGGGTACACATCACGGGAGATGGCGTTTTGCAGAAAGATCTCGCTATCCGAATAGGAATGCCTGGAGCAACATTCAACTCAATGCGGAATGTCTGGGACTCACAATTGTACTCGGTCAAAACCAAATGCCGGCTATTCGACGCTTGCATTCTGACGGTGCTGCTTTACGGTAGCGAATCCTGGCACCTTACGAAGGCTCAGAGGAACCGTATACTGAGCTTCGAAAACAGATGTTTGCGACGAATACTGGGTGTGTGGTGGTATGACTTTAGGAGCAACGAGGAGATAAGAGAACGCACCAAGCAGCCTCTCATCACGCTGAAAGTGAAGAGGCGACGTTGGACCTAGCTCGGCCACGTGCTGCGGATGCCAGAAGAGAACTTCAACCTGGCTTGCCTGTTCTTCAAGCCAACCGGATTCCGGCGTCCTGGAAGGCCGCTAAATACAATCTACAGAGTGTATACGGCGGAGCTACGGGATGCTGGTTTGACCTGGAACGAAGCAAGCAGACTGGCGAGCGACAGGGATTCTCGGAGGCGCCGCGTGGTGTCCATATGCTCCAGTTAAGGGGCGGATATGGCAAAAGAAGAAGGTATATACCATCATAAATTATCAGGTGTTCGCATTTGGAACTAAGGTCAACATAGTATAAAAGTTTTTAATGATATGTCAAATGTTAGCATGTGGCGCCCTCACTCAGCAGACAATTTATACTGGTGTATCTATAGGACCCCAGACCCCTAGCAACCAATAATAGTGGATTAGATTGCGGATTTCTTCCGAAATAACTTTTCATACAAAACAGAATTAATTAACTAAAAATGAATTCAATTCTACTTAAAGATTTCTAAAAGTATTAAAAGAATGCATTGGCATCGTGTTCTGATATATTCTAAAAGTTTCAAATGTCTAGCTACTTGGAAAGTTAGTTAAAAATTGATTGCACGATTTGTACTGGATAAACAACCACCGGACAAATAAGAATACGACCTAATAAAAACGTTGTAATAAAAATTATCTCATTTATTAATTGTTTTGCCGGCAATATCTGGCCGCCAATATCCGGACGGTTTTATCGGGACCCCATTTTGCGTATTTGGATGTGCGAGCACTCGGAATTCCGTATTAAATGACGATTGCTGATAATAAGTCGAACTGGGTATTTATGAGGCTAGAGTCTACCCAGGGGTGTAGCGATACAGGTGATTGTGGCGGATTAGTGGCCTGTATTTTTTCCTCTCGATCGCTCTAAAATTAAATTAAGTAAGTATAACCGCCCGGATGGTGGTATAAATATAATACACACAACACATTCACAAAAATGTTTGTAATTTGGGAATCATTGACCCACCAAGATTTTCTATGTGCCTCACGTGAATGTTAACAAATTTCAAGATTGATAATGTGATTGAACATTAAGGCTAAGGTCACATAGGCTTGGTGGCTACGTGCTAGGTGACATATCCTAGCGAACGAACGCACACTATTCTATCGCAATGGCCACACTGAACGCTTCGCGCCTCGCTACGTGATTATGAGTCACCTCGCGAGTCTCCCGGCAAACAAACGTGTTGGTTATTTTTATTGTGTCACCTAGTGATTTTGCCATTGTCTATGTATTTTGCAAGATGGCGGATGTTGCTTCCGTATGACAAACGTCAAACACCGTATATTTTGAGATTATGAATAATGACGCATGGGATGAATTGACATTTATGCACCCAACAAGTTCGAATTTGCGACTTTCGAAATTTTAAATTTAAATTCTCTGTGAGAAGTAGCTTTCTGGTTGGTTTTGAGAGTGACATATCGTTGTAGACTTTAGCGCTCCTAAATGTCAAAATGAATTCGTACTTAAGCACGTAACGTGAAATGTGGCAGTAGTGTTTTAGTAGACAAACATAGCATCTAGCTAAGTACTAGCGAAGCACTTGCCTATGTGGCCGAAGCCTTAGTGATTTTATTGTGTATTTTAAGTAAATAGTTAATGAAAACTGAAAACAATAAAAAACATGTATTATCTTCATAGTATTGAAGAGGAAAATATACTCTTTTTTAATTGGAAAATCTGCAGACAATACTCGCATATAATAATATGTATATGACATTTATGTATATAATGAAATAAAATGCAAATAATACTTTTTTTTTAATTCAAGTATAAGATGGAAGTAAACTAACATGAGAATCATAGGTAAGATCAATATACGTGTATTTACTTTGCGACCAACCGGTTGGAGACACTAATTCTATTGTACGTATTAATTAACGTCATGTTATTTCGCGAATTGAAGTATCCCAACAGTCAGGGCTGGATTTACTACAGATGCTATATGGAACGAAAAATAAATTTGATGAAATCCACAAAAAATATATACTTTTTTAATTACGTTTTAGTATGTAGGTATGTTATTTTTTAGTCATAATATACATAAGCTCAGGGCTTCTTCAAATTTAAATGGAAAAGTGGATTTATATAAAATTAAAAAAATACCTTGCTTATCTATATACTAAGTACCTATTTGGTAGAGCATATTATTATCTGTTTGATTTGGAAACTATAATAATAGATAGCCGAGTTTTATTTATCTTTTTAATCGAGCTATATACTATTATTATTAACTATTAAATACGAACATATTAAAATTTCATAGTGCACGTGACTCAATGTGAACTCAAAATCAATTACTTATCATTATACCCCATTTATACGTGCATGGATTTACTGCTGACAGTACGTATTATTACGGCCATTATAAAAGTGCACGTGTAAGCACTACGTCGTATCGAGAAAATTGCAAGATTGCATGCATGATTAAAAAAAGTTCAGAAACTTTTGAATTTTCACGCGACAATTGGACCGTGCAATATCTGCACCCGTGCAGTAGAACGATAAAAAAAGCCATTTTGAGATTCACGACCTGTCAAATAGTACCATACAATGATAACATAGCACCTCGCTTACTTTTGAAGAATGGGATTGTTGACACAGTCAGCACTTTTACGTGTAAACAGTAAATTGCGATAATTTAAAATACACACTATTGGTGCAAGTAAATCCATACACGTGTACAGGTGTTATTTTTGTATTAGATTAAAGGTCAGAACCGATTCCATCCGCGTAATATACCTAATATTTATTTTATATAATTATTGTAGAGTGCAATGTTCTTTTGCCATATCTGAGTCTAAACCTAGAGTCAAGCAGGGGTGGCCAACCTGTTGCATACCATGAACCATTTTTTTTTTCACAGACGAGCTCAGATGCGCCAGACAACTCAAGCACCTTTTCTACCTTCTTACGTTCACGGTTGGGGTTGGAAAATAGGGATAGGGGTAGGATCTGCTTCGCTCAGGGGATGAAAAGGAATAACTCAATCACTAAATTAAATAAATTAATTTATGCATGTTTAAAAAAAACACACGTTTATTGGAGCGCCAATCTATAATAGTCAGAAATGATCTCTTGGACGAGAGGGTGATCGCTGTCGTGGACCCCGCTGATGGTGCTACAGCTACCGGAGAGTCTCGTTTGGTGAAGATAACTCTGGACCACAGTTGTTGGATGTGATGAGAGAGACATGGAGCTCTGAGCGGGATGGAGCACTGAGAGCTTTTGAGCGTTTGGATTTCGCTAGTCTTTCAATGTTTGGTATTAAATTTGTTACTGAGAGCACCAAAGAATTCTTCAAATTTGAATCAGTTATTCGCGACTGTTCACATCCTACAATTAATGTAAACTGTCAAAAAAATGGGACGAACTAATAAGTAAGAAGGCTGCATGACTTGAACTGAGAGCACTCATCTGTTGAAAATATGATGATGGATTCAGTTATGGTGCCTACTTCAAAAGAATAAATAGGCGCAAAAATGCAATGCGCCATTTGTAATCATCCAACGAGCCACAGTTTGGCTACCACTGGTCTAGAACAAGCATGCTCAACCCACGGCCGATGGATCGCATGCGGCCCAAATAAAGACTTTTTGCGGTTCAAGTTTTTAGCTTTCTGTCTTTTGCATTTTAGTATTCATACAATAAAAAAATCTAGTAAATTTACCACATTTATATTATATTTTGTGAAATTAGAACTTTCTTCTTGTGTTGCGTGTTAGTACCTGTTTGTATGCTTATGCCAGCTCCACAAACTGCGTATTTAATAGTGACCGTAAAGATTTTTTTAAATATTTTAATGAAGTCACAAAATTAATTAAAGAATTCAATACCAGATTCAAATGTATGCAAAAGTATGAGGAAATGTTCAAAATATTCTTAACTCCATTTAACGTGAAGGTGAAATCAGCGGAGAGAATCAAATGGAGCTAATAGAACTGCAATCAAGCATAGAGTTAAAGTGCTTGATCGAAGGGAGAATAAGCTTGAGTTTTATCAGAAATATATCCTCGAAGATAAATTTCCAAAATTAAAACGACTGGCAATATGCATTACAGCAGCATTTGGGACTACATATCGCTGCGAATCGTTATTTTCGAAATTAAATGCAGTAAAGATGAAGTGTTGCAGCTGGTTGCTCGATGGAAACACGACCAATCAACTGCAATGCGCGTCGGCTAAATTACCAGTCGATATGAAAAAGATATCAAACAACATACAAAAACAAGTGTCACATTAATTATAAGGTACATAATAAAATATTTTGAATAAGATCTTTGTTTTGTTTTTTATACGTGTGGCCCACCTAAGCTCAGTAAAAAAAAAATTGGCCCACCAAACGATTTGGGTTGGGTACCCTGCTAGCTGGAGTGGTTCCGAATTTCCAGCAACATAATCATCCCTGCTTATTTAACATGTAACATAAAAGATATAAAAATACACAATAACCTAACCATTGTCAAAGTAACACAACGGCGGCTGTAATTAATTCTTTAGTGTTGAGATTAATTAAAAACACACGAAATTTCGTAAACAGTTATAAATAATATGTTTTTAAAACAGAATCATATTCTTAATAAGTTTTCCTCCGGTAATGATATAAACAGAACACAATTATTACAAACAAAAGTCTTTGGAAATTCAATAGCATACTAATATTATAAAAGTTTTCATTCTAGAAATAACACACAATGTAAAGCAAAAATCTAATAATATACTCAGCTTTATATCGTTCACGTGTCGTGATGATATACGTAATATAATTTTACAAAAACACGACAAAAATATCAATAAATAAATTAAATTAAATAATAAATTTCAGTAGGTACTTAATTCTGTCGCGCTACCTATAACTAGAAGTTAAAGGAGAAAAAATGATATTGAGAGGGACTCCTCGGGGACCTCAAGCTCTAGAATACCAAATATGAAAGTTTTATTTAAATGTATTGATATTATTTTTTTTACATAAATGTACTGTATCTGGATTCTACATACATGCAAATATTTTAAATTATAATTGCATACTTTTTATTTTCTAGAATAATCCACATTTTTTTTAAATATACGTTATTTATACGTACTAACAAAAATCTATCATCCAACAAACGCCCATCATATGTTTTTAGATGCGTATTGATTAGTATTTAAAATGTTAATGTAATATTACATTATTAATAAATGGAAAAGTTACCAGTAAAATGTATTTATTTGCAGTTTTTGCTAGAAAACTTTACCTCTTCCCTTAAGGGTACAAAAAACTTTAGATTTTGCTTAAGCTCGGTCATCTTGATTTCGCCATGTTTAAAAAAATCGTTTCATTCTAATAATAATCTCGTTTAAAAAAACAACATTCATTTTATCATACTACTAAATCGCTTAATACCTAACAGTTATCACAATTTATAAATTTAAAATTTCTTTCCTTAAAAGTACTGTTATTGACTTACTACTAGCATGATAAATATAAATTTTTATCGATTGTAACTTACGTGTGTAGGATTAACTTTTGAATATATTCTGTGTTGAATTGAACTGATGATTGGTGCAACCAAACCGTTACGGAGTAAAGTTACTGCCATACTGATAAAATTACATTCTCTATTGAATCGTTAGTAGACTAACCTATTTTACTGTCGGCAGTGTTGCTATATTTTTATATAAGTACTGATTATAAATCAATGTTATAGTATTTCTAAAAAAACTGTAAACATTATAAACGAACATTGTTTGTCATGAATTTTTCTGTTGGCATATTATGTGGCGTAAAATTATATAGTAATAGTATATTAATTTCTTCGCGGAATCTAAACAATAATATTATACTTTACTAGTACTAGATAAAGTATACGTGTTAGGTATAACTTTGCACTTTTTACTCCAATGATACGCCTCTTTGCTTGATTACCTCGCTTTAAATGAGATCAAATGTTATTCAATTGTATTAATATATCTAATAATACATAAATAAATAGATACTATCTATGTAAAACAAATATTTTTAGAATCTATTAAGTACTTACATGAGTTTCATCCTATTCTACGTAATGTGTTTTATTTTAATTAATATAATATATTATTATTCTCCAATACTTATAGTAAGGTTGGCAACACTGATTGGTTGACAGAATTTTTTTCGTAGATCATAATATTTACAAATTACATTTTATGTTATTTACATATATAGTATATGAGAGCAGTAACAAACCAATGGCACTTTAAAATTCGGTTGGCACACGAAAGATTTCTATATGAAATCAATTGAATACGTGTATTAATTAAGGCGCTAAGTACCAAAATAATAAAAACTGACATTTTTATAGAAAAATGTTCTACACACCAACGCCAATAACTTCAACTATAGTCTAAGTGCCTCAAGCAAGTCAAAAAAATACAGCAAAATAATTAAACCTGTCGACGTTGTAAGTCCGTTGGCGTGTTTTATTTATAATGATGTAAGTAGCACTGCAGTGGTCAACGGCATTCAATATAAAATAGCTGACGATGGTGTATTGACACTTGCGAGTTCTAAATACCTAAAATTATAGAAGCTGCCGTGATTGCTTCACACTGTAAAACTACATTTTTCTAAAGGTCTGCTTCATGAAATTTTACTGCAATGACTCGGTATTTTGCAACTACAGGCAATACTACTTTTTGGTACTTAGAGCCTTATTTAATACACGTATTCAATTTATTATTATCTTTTTAGATTTATTGACCAGAATAAAATGTACAGTTTTTAAAAGAAAATGTATTGTATCAAGTTAATCAAATACTATTAATGTGTCTATTGTGAAAAATACCTAAATGATGCATACTTAGTTGACTTCATTTGTATTTAAAAGAATTTACTTACATATTGCTAGAAATACCATTTATTCTTCACCACTAGTTGCAAGTTTATGTATTTGATTGTATTTTATGTAGGTATAATATCACACATCGCGATTAAATTGTTTTACAGAAGTGTCATTTTTGTATTTTCATGTTGTGATTGGACAGTATACCAAACGCATTTTTTTATTATTTATTAAAATTGAAATGTCAACGTATTTAACATTTATGATTGACTTTGGAAGAACTGATACATTTGTAAAACTAATACTATCAGTTGAATTTTAATTTTAATTGTTTTAAGTTTTGTACTATTCCATTTGAGTCGATCTTTGCTACCCGGGTTTCGCCTTTTGCCAATATTAGGCACTATACGCACTCACAAAAATGGTACTTAAATGTACACTGACAACGAATACAGTAAAATAATTTTCGCTTATATAGTAAATTAATACAATAAAAGAAAATAAAAACATTTTTACTCTAAAGTGGAATATACAAATGGAATAGTATAAAACTTAAATCAATTCGATACATTTATGTAAATTTTCAATACAAATCCAACAATGTTAATAATTTTACTTCTGGTTCTAATTTATATTTACTTAGGTATATTAATAGTAAATTCTTTGCAATTCAATGTGACAAATGTTCGTCTATTTTGATGTAATCGTAAAATGTTCGACAACACTGCTATACTACATGTACGATATACATAATATACTTAAATATTGTTGACGTTACTGAGTATAATAAAATTAGCAGATGACTCAATTCTGGGTATAGACACAGTCGTAACCATAAATATATTTCCGTGAAAGAAAAACAGAGAGAAGTCTTAAAAATGAGGAATATACGAAAAATACCCATAATTCATTTTATTACTATGGCGAGAGGCCTTTGAATAAACAAATTTCACATGCAAAATCTTTTGGTCTCACAGAAAATGAGTGATTTTGGACTTTGGAGGTCTGTGTTTTCTTTTCACACACGGATATACATACATCATATTCAATAATATTACAAATTTCCTCAAATGGTTCACAAATTGTCATAACATCATTTTTGTAAGCAACTTAAAACAATATACTTAAGGGGGGACGTGCGCCGAGTAGGTAAAAATGGAGGTTTTATGCTATTTTCAAAACATGATCCTGGAGATTCCTTAAACGTTGTAGATAATTTATTTATATATTTTGAAGCCTTATTATCATTTATTTTAAACATTTTATGACTGCATAAAGTATTTTTATTACATAAAATAGTATTTTTTTAAACCTCTCGATCTAATGTTTTAGAATATAGTCATATTTCAGTACATCCATGTGCAGTGGTGTTAAGATTTTATACATTTATTAATTTTTAAACGCATTTATAAAACCATTAGTAAGATTTATGTCGAGATTATTATAGTGAAATATTTACGATAAAAAATTATATTAATAATCTCTGTGATCCCAAATTTGACAAGAATTAGGCATTGTATTATTCAAAAAATGGGCAAGATTTACACATTTTAAGATAATTCTAAAGATACTGATTATAAGCCATGTTTTTGACCATTCAAACGTGATAAACATTATACGAATAATGTTTGCTTTATAATAATTATTGACCTAAGAATAAGGTAGTATTTTTTTGAAATACGCCATTTCTATTGGCATTTCCCAGTGGCTAAGCTACAACATACGGCCGTAGCCATTAATTGACAAACTATAAATGAAGTAGGAAGTAAGATTATTGTAACGCGCGTGTTTGAACATGTACCGTTTTTAAAAAAATCAGTTAGGTACATGTTCAAACACGTGAGTTCACGTGATCTTACTCCCTACTTCTTATTATTAGGTCAATAATTATTATAAAGCAAACATTATTCGTAGAATGTTTATCACATTTGGATGGTCAAAGACATAGCATTACGATCGAGTTATTATTTAGTATTTTGTGTCAGTGGGCATTGGTTCCAAATCAAGTAACATTAATTTTGTTTAAAATGTTAAATATTATGCTGTTTTACCTACAGGGTGTCACATAAGCATTGATTAAATTCATTCTTATACATAGTAAAAATAAAGTAACCATTTGAGGTAACTAGTTCCAAATTTACAAAAGTTATCTTCGCATTATTTATTCCGAGTTATAGAAAAAAACAGCTTTTGGAATCCCTATAGCAGTGATCTCCAAAATTTATGTTACTACGCCCCCTTTTAAAAAAAAATCTAATTTTGGCGCCCTCCCCACTTTTTATAAAAAAAAAGAATACAGACCCATTTTTAAATGGTAAAAATGTACCAATACAAAAAATAAAAAAAAGTTTTAACAGAACTATACCAACATTTATTATATAGGTAGATATTATATGCAATTTTTTTAATATTTAAATTAATTGGTTTTTAATAGTAATTACGATGAATGTGTTTGTTTATTAGCACAACGTTTATCAAAAAATGTAGATGTCATTGAGGAGAGTGCTACTCGTAGCTCTTTTTCTACTAGTAAACGGGCTCGATATTTCGATTTTATTGCAGCTAATGCAGAAAATCCCATTTAGCATAAATATGATGTTACGAATGGGAGCAGTACCTGCATTGCTTTGCTTGACAAAATATGACATTCTTCACTTCGATTCAATCAAAATTGACCTGGGGAAAAGAGTGAAAACTCTGAAATTGTTGTTTCAACGAAGTATATAGTATATAGCACAATAATTCAATCAATATTTACTTTTCAACAATAGTCAGTCCAATCCGGTTCGTGCCTCCCTTTGCAATAGTCTTTGGCTCCCAAGGGAGGTGCGCCTCCTAGTTTGGATATCGCTGCCCTAAGGTAATATAATAACGACAATTAAATTTTCAATACTCTCACCAGTGACGGAGACGAAAACAAAATAATAATTATTTTATAATACTAATTTATTGACAGTGCATTATTTCTATAATAATATAAACATCATGATATTATTATTCGGTTGCAATATTGAATGTGAACGCTTGAGTCATTTGTTCCAGTCCTTTGTCGCTTATTCTATGGAAATATGGCAACTCTGAGCATTGGTTGAACCAGGTTGTGACACGAGGGAATCTGAAGCACAAAATAGCACCAACTTAGTACACAAAAATATATTTCAATTAATACTATCAACTGAAGGTGCTTGATGGATTTTGAATATAAATTCTAATTGATTTAGATTTTGTATTTTGTATTTTTCTGTGTCAAGGAAAATTTTGCAATGAACTTACTTTTGTGGATCAGCAGGGATTATAGTAATCAAGTTGCTGAATGTAGCACAGCAACTCAAGTCAGCAATCGTCATTTGGTCTCCAGCCAGCCACTTCTTGTCTTCGAGAAAAGCGTCAAGGAAGGCATACGCTTCGATTATTTGATCAGCCTGCCTTCGGGACACGCCGAACTCCTTGTGAGCCAGGGCAGCGAACTGAAAACAGATCTTGATATCAGAACATTAAAACACAAATAGTGAACATTAAAAACAATAATGATAAATGTATATTATTACAATTTTATTAATTTTCGATTCGTGTTATTATAGAATTTACATTTTTACTATCGCCCACCAGCATAGCTCCCACATCCTGAAATGGGCCCCCCTACCTATCTCTAAGGTTAAAGGCAATGTTACACTATACAAGCATTTTCTAAATGGTGTTCGATGTAGAATTATTTAGCGATTTTTGTATTTTTGAAAACACCAACTTGAATTATAGTAATAATATACACAAACACGAAATAAGGTTACTAAGGTCATTTACGAGATCACGATCAAGGCGGAAAGAAAATATTTGAAAATCTTATCTTGCAGTCGCGAATACTGCCTGTTGAACTGAGATTAACGATAATAACAAACTAAAATAATGCGAATAGGTACACATTTATGTAGTAATCAAAATGGTATCGCCAAGTAAAAGACGAAAATTTCATATTCAAAAATTTCAGAATAAACAGAATCATATTTTTCGATATAATATTATTATGTCTATAATAATATGTAACCAAAATTCAAAATTCGAAACACGAAACCCGAAATTCGAAATTAAACTTAAAAACTATCGCCTCTTTCGCCTGTTGTTTGTACAGGTAAGGTAATCCACTCATTTTACACAAGATTTAAGAAAAATCAATAAACATCGCATCCACTTCATACAAACTACATTTATACGACAATTTATCTACTAACGTCAGAAAGCGTCATTAAAACTTATTTTTATTAATTAATTCCTACGAATTATAAAACCTATCGGAACAACTTGGTTCCCTGAGATTTTTTTAAATTTATTTTCTTTGTCTACTTATAATCAATTTTTATTTAGTTTTTCCGAGCCTTAAATTATTTATGTTTTAATAAAATTGCATGTGGAGTGGGCATGCTAAGCAAACTGATTCAAAAACTCTCCGTCGATTTATAATAATTTTTCATTCTGCATTTTGCCGAGCATAGATATAAGAATTATTGCTTATGTGTAGGCAAGTGAAACGATATTATTTTACTTATTGACAAAATAATTATATTATTCTACTTTTAGGTACCTAATATTAAGTAAAATTTAAATGTCCACTATACTAATTTAATTTTTTTACTGAAAAATATAAAATGTCACACCACGCTGCATTTGTTCCACTAAGGATTCTTTCCGGGCAGTTAGTAATTTATTGTTATTGTATGAAAAATGATCTACTTTTATTATTTTAACAAAATACGGCGTTAGGTATTTATGTACATTATGTATAAATTAATATCATATAGGAGAAAGTTGTACAAAATGAAGAAAAACAAACTTGTAGCCTAGTGGAAAAAAGGTGTAGTTAATCATCATTAAACTTACTCAAGAACAATCCATGACACGTGATTCAAACCAATACTTTAATTCACTCAAAACAACCGTAGGAGAAGATTCTGAATGAGAACATTTTCTCTGATTGTCGTCAAAAGGTCATATTTATGTCATATTAATAAATACAAATTTAAATATTACCTTAATGTGTTTCATTTCTTACAATTTCTTGTTTTTCTAAATTTCTAAAATCCGCTAATTATTGAGGTAATATGACATGTATGTATGATGGTAAATACACATAGTTACCTACGTAAACAAATTTGTGAAACCATGAACAAAACAAAAAAGTCATAAAAAAGTATGATCGAATCGAATAGGTACTAAAGAAATTCTACTGTCAGAAGAAGTAGACGATTGTGCATATTGTATTTATTGTGATGAGATAAACTTACTATTTATAAATACGAGGTATTTATTGTGTATTACGACGAATACTCAACTTACCAGAAACACCACCTAGCGGAAAAATACGAAGCTTTCAAATTTGGGACCATTAACTGTTGATAATTTACATTTTAAAGTGTTTTAAATGTGAAAACTCCACCTACCAGAGGTACCTAGTGAAATATACTAAGCTTTGGTAGGTGGAGTATTTACCTCAATCAATACGTACAATTAAAAATAACGTTATCTACTGAATTATTATATTTATCTTAAAGGGTACTTTTACCACAGACATTTGGTGTACCCAAATTTGGTTTTATTCTCAATTTCAAACGACGACACTTACAATAATACCATTTTATGGTATTAATATATTTTATCCGAGCATGAAATGTTGATTTCGTATAATCCTATAAGATCGACAGATTGTCAGACTTAGCTCTCAGATATACCCCAAATTCCTAATTTATTCTTGTGTTTAGGTATTATATTACAACATTACTTACAATGATTTCCCTCAATTTTGGAAACAGAATTGCAGAATCGAAATGAAGACGCTGGTCGACTACTGCCCTCTTTCTTGGATCCTTGGGATAAAGAGAATCGTCTTTTCCATACACTGTCACCAAGTACGCGGCGATAGCATGGCTGCAAAAATAATTGTAGTATTAGGTATATAAGTCATCTTTTAACATTGAAGGTTAAATAGAAATAAATAAAAAAATCTTCCAAAATTAACTCAATGTATGGTAGCTAGAAATAAATTTTAGGAAGAACTGGCTGCCTCTCTGGGGTAGGAATCTAGATATCAGGTGAATGAGAAAATGTTATGAAAAGAGGCTTATCCCTCCCCATCCTTTTATCCCAAACGCTACGAAGGTTAGGTAAAAATAAGAAATGGAGAGATATTATTGTATGAGTACATTGTACCTCTAAATAAACCCCCTAACTATGGCCCTGTACTGTGTGGAACTCGTTTGTTCACTATCTTAAAACTCGTTCGACGCGTATGACACGGCTGCCGTGTCCCCGTTAAACAGCCATTAGATGCAATTAGCATGTTATTTAAATGTGGTAATTATAAATGAATTAAAAGGTACGCAGTGACTGTGTTAATGGTCATTAGCCATTCTTCTAATCCATTAGATCCTTGCACTGGATCAAACATTGAAAAAAAGCAATGTAATTCCATTCCGCGAGATCGAACTCTTATCCTACCAGAGACAGACGCTATACTAACTAGACCACGGTGGGTGCCATACATAAATAGATATCTATATAAGAATGGAAATTACCATTTTAACCCCTACGCATATGGGCTTCCACAGAAATGAATTCATATTAACAGGGTGTTTAAGAAGAATGATTAGTTATCCCATTGGGTCCGTCGGTGAAGCCGGATTGTGAGTAGGCAAAGCTGTCATTACCGTAGAAATAGTAAGCTTATTAAAATTGGTGTTTTTATTTATGTACATTACGGAGATACAAAATAACATCGCAAGTTATTCAAATCCAATTAATTATAGGCACCTAAAATGAATAAAGAAGTTAGACCGCCAATAGAAAAATAATTAAAAAATGGCTTTCTCTTATGTGGACCCTTTTTTTCAAACAAATTGTTTTATTTGAAGACAGCATGTTGAAAAATCCCTCTACAATACTTGTAGAGGGATATGTAGGGCAGCGCTCGAAATGGAAAAGTTTACGAACCGGAGCGCTCGACAAATTTTATGAAGATATTTACATTGTCATTAAATCGTGTGTGTATTTTATAAAAACAAGTGTGTCAGATTTTCTATTCTATGGCCTATCTAGCTTAGACGGTCAACATATTTTTTCCACGAGACGGAGCGATAATTTTAAAAATTCCACGAGCCGGAACGGCGCTCCGGTGCGTTCCGTTCCATTTCGACCCCTGATGTAGGGAAATATCTATCAAAAATGTCTATATGCCCATCCCTGCACATGGAGTCGTCCATGCATGACGTCACACCCTAAAATTGAGGGTCTGATATAATGTCATTTTATGACGAAGGAGATAGAGAGGTTGTAGAACGTACTCGTATGATGTCACAAAATAAAGAAATTGACTCTTGAAGACTTGACAATTAATAATTAAATATTACATGAGAATATTATACTAAAATGACTATAGACAATCGATACCATTTAAGTAATTTAATTTTAATGTGGGATGGTAGCATTTGAAAGGTGGTAAAGAATTTTGCGACGATGATTGCAGAGGGGTAAAGTTACCGAAATTAGCGGGACGACCCCTAAGTATAGATTTACTACGAAGTGATTACTGTTTGTGACTTTATAATGTATACAACTTAAACATTCTTTGACTATTATTAATTTATAAGTAACGTATGTTTTTTCCCAATAGACGGTCAACAATCACAACTGTTTCCGGATTTGCCTAAAAATGCTTTATGTCAAAATATTAAAAATGTCAAAGTAGAGTCTGTCTTCTATAAGCTGGCGTGCGGTTTTTCCCCCGCTTCAGCATTCATCTCGTTCCCACTGAAAACTTGTTGAATGAGATGTCACAATGCTTTCCGTGTGACGTGTACGCCAGCTTATAGAATACAGACTCTACATATTATTATCTCCGTAAAAATTTGCACGTTTCATAATTCCCTCACTAGATGTCCGTAGTAGAGCACTACATTTTTAGAGATTGCTCGCTGAGATTAATACTGATAACATTAATAATATTATTATTATGTCGAAAAAGTGACATCTACCCTCAACAGTCATTCACGTATATTATTTTATAATCACCGGGCTATATAAAAGTTTTATAATAAGTGATCCTGTCAAAACTAAAATATTTATTTCAGATACCTACGCCAAAATTCGAATCATTGGTTGTGATTTTTATTAGAGAGGTGAAAACGCAAGTTTTAGATAATGTAGTATATTTCAATCTTTATTATTTATATAAACATAATATTCACTATAAACTGATTTTTATAACAAACTAATGAAAGCTACGTAATAATTTTATAATAATATTTTTTCTTGGTCGTAACAATTTATTATTATTACTATGAATTTTCCAATTCATCCAATTTGAGTCTACACATTGCCATCTGTGATCAAAATAGATAACATTTTTTGTATTTAAAACTTTTCATATTTTCCGATATTATCGCATTTTCCTATTGTTATTTTTTCAATATTATAATATTATGTTTATATTGTTTTTAAATAAAATACAATTTTGCTAACATACCTATCCCAAATAACGAAATCTCCATCTTCAAACATAGGAATGGTGTGTTGAGGATTTTTCTGTAGAGTAAGAAAATAAATAAAACAAAATACATTAATTATCGATACATGGCAATCAAAATATTTCATTAAGTACGCAGGTACACCAAGAAAGATTGTTGACAATCTTATTGAAAGTAAAATATAATATCACAGTATTTTATTTAATGGGTTGGCATTCCCTCTGAGAGGAAGAACTAGTCCTGAGGATCACTAAAATACTGTATATTGTTTTTTTCAATGATTAAAAAGCCGCATCTTGTCAACTTGTTTATGTACATAGGTTCTATAGAGTGACAATCCATTTCAATTACAATTGGGGGCGGTCCAGTGCTCAAAATATGAGGTCCTCTAACTACGAGAGTAATAGAATTAAATTTAACTTGTTCATTATTCGTTATCGCATGATACACAATGATAAAATAAATAATAAATAAAAATATACTTCAGAAAGATATTTACAAAGCGATATATTAGTACTATCAACCGATGGTACTTGATGCAATTTGAATTTAAATTCTAATGGATTAAAGTTTTGTACTACTCCATTTAAGTTGTTTTTGGCGACCCGGGTTTCGCCTTTCGGCATCTTCAGGCACTGTGTCCACTCACCAAAAGGCAAATAAGCGCTGAAGTCATTCGAAGTGAAGTCAGAAGTGGAGTCAGTGTTTATTTGCTTGGAATGAAATGGAATAGTACAAAACTTAAATCCATTAGAATACAAAGAGATATTTTTAGATATTGAATCGGTAGGTACGTTTATGATATGTGTATAAATTGATTCAATATTAAGGCACATTTTACATCTAAAACAATGACAAAAACATCATAAATGTATCATCGTCATAGATGAAGGCATTTGCTTTGCTTATTGCATATATCAGTATCATATAAATAATATTCTTTTTCTTTTCTTTCGACCATGTCCGATCCTAATAGGATCAATTATGGGCCTCCACAGAGTGGAAGTTTATATTAACAGATTTTGTTTTATGAGAAATGGTTGTCAGCCACTTGCTCAACCTATTAGGTCCATACTCTGACTCATACATAAATTGAAAAACAATATGGGTACTTGCCAGACCCAGGATTCGAACCAGGTACCCACGACGCTATAGTCCGACGCTTAAGCCGCGCGGCCATCGTGGGTGTGGATATAAATATATGGCAATTATATTCAAATCTGAATTTTCCAAGTTAATTTAACACAGGGTCAAGCGGGCGGCAGCGGCGTGCGAAACTCAAACGTATAACCGTGTGTGAAATGATTGTAGACCAATTTTTGATTGCCAAGCACTAAGGATAGTGGTAACGAATTTACCTTTATATATTCAGGTGACTTGTGCAGCCCTTTCCTTAAATCGAAATTAATGTAGTCTAGTTTCACTCCAAGTTCTTCTGCTGTCATCATCACGGCGCGTGCTGGTGGACTCGCTTCCGCCATGTATAGTTTTGGAGCCATTTTTTTGTCTATAGAAAAACAACTGAAACAATAATTTTTTAACTTAATTTAACTTTAATTTAAACAATAGTACACATCAGTGCCATGTGATTCATAATTGATGAGTTACATGTACATCGTACGTATTTTATTTCACCGTAGGACAGTTCGCCGTGAGCTTTCTTATCGGAAAGAGATTTTCATTGCCGATTTTCGCAAAATTCATGAATTCAATGATGAAAACCTAACAGGTTAGGTTAGGTACACATAATCCAGTATATCGGCTATTTTTTTGCCGCTGGCTTCCTATGAACCGACAATAACTGTGTTTTATTTAGACATGAATTTTATCTCATTACTATTACGACCCAAAGAGGATGGACTGTCTTTAATATACGACCATATTATATTTCCGATGCAACATTTCACGACGAAGTGTGATACGGCGAACTGCATACGTATAAATTTCCGGACACGTAGATGATGTAGGTGCGGAACATGTCCGAGAATATTTGATTAAATGGAATATATTGATAATAATATTATGTATTTATTGTGCAATTGGGTAGTTAGAAAGAAACATATAATGTATTAAACTTACACCTTCTTACAAAACCCATGATTGTAGAAAAATGTAGTAGGTAATGTAATTTAAGTACATACATATACGTATTTCCATAGCATACCCACTAAAAAAACTCACCCTATACATGTATAAATCATAATAGGTACTGTGTGCCTTGTATATATTGACATCTACGTCATGACACTGTATGCGATTACAGTATTACGTCACGCGCTTTTTGCATGCTGGCGGTATTGCAACGATTTTAGTTCCAAAAACGACCGCGATTACGTGTAGGTATATCTGAATATAGAGCCACAGTTTATAACGATAGTACTAGTGTATCTATGTTAGTACACCGGAATTTCTGGTCCAGATTGCAAAAACAATTTACGGATAACCAAATCACGAAAGAAAACAATAGCAGAGTTTGGTTTTTCAATTCACTATACATGCAAATATGCGAATATGTATATTATAATATTATCAGTCAATATATTATACGATCAACCGGTTGAATACACCTTTGTTAACCTGATTTTATTTCAGAGTTTAATTAGGTAGGCA
This sequence comes from Rhyacophila brunnea, assembly GCF_057557595.1. Taxonomy (NCBI): domain Eukaryota; kingdom Metazoa; phylum Arthropoda; class Insecta; order Trichoptera; family Rhyacophilidae; genus Rhyacophila; species Rhyacophila brunnea. The sequence continues at coordinate 5,090,073 of NW_028232816.1, read as the reverse complement.
CTTATCACAAAGACTGGAAAATGTCATAGAATAAAATAGAATGCCTTATCTTACTGTCTGATAAACAACGTAATTGTAGTTATTATCAGAGCTGGAATTGAAAATGGAACCTACAGCCCCTTAAGTATTTGGAACTGTGATCGGAACCTTAACTTTGTAATATTGAACCGGAACCATTTAAAACTCGCGGGGTTTTTAGTCATTCATCACTCATGCTGTGGGTCTATTCTATGCTTATCGACCGCTAAAGTGATAAAGTGAAAAATATTATCACCTATCTTGCTGCTGTTAAAATATCGCACTTATTGCAACAATAAAAACCGGCTTCGTGTAATTGTTACAATAAGTGCTAATATTTTGATACAAACCTACCCTAAGTTTGATACTATTTATCAATTTAGTGTTCGATAAGTATAGAATAGACCCACTGGTATCAGTTATTAAAAAAAATAGTACCTACTGAATTTTATATTATATTATGTAAGTAACTACATTCCGATGTATATTTTTTTAACAAAACTGTTTTTCTAATGTGGTTGAATACATAGAAACTTTGGTGTATTTTTGTTACCTTACAAAAATAGTAGAAAACTTATTTTAGACCTAAAATTAAATAACCATAGTATACTTATAACTTGGTAGGTAGAGTTGCTACTTCATAACTTGGCACTCCGGGTCCAGGATGAAAATGCTGTAATTTATTCTAAAAATATTTTTTTACATAATATATTATCTACATATTTTCTTATTATTACATATTATATTATTATAGATCTAACTGTATGCGAGGTAATCAGGCAAAGAGGCGTATCAGTGTAGTAAAAAGTGCAAACAAGTGCAAAGTTACTCTGCGTATACTCTGGTAGGTAAGTATATTGGTAATACTCCCTTATCCCCATTCGATTTTTCAATAGAAATCGATCCTGGAAATTCTGTTTATAATATTAAAATAATAATATTTCTTGTACCTACATAGGTACAATGTTCATTTATTTATTTACTGATATCCTCTTTATCAATATTTACTTAATTTTGATAACACACTGGCACACTCCTAATTCATTAATACAATCACAACGTGACTGGAAGTGTTTTTGTTGTTGAGTGTTTGTTACTTTTTAATAGCATGTCTTTACCTATTTGCTATCTGTTTGATTAGAAAAGTATAGGCGTTGATTATATAGATTATAAATTCATAGTTATTCGTATATAATATATGAAGATAGTAAATAATTTGTGTTAATCAACGAATAGGACACAATATTATTTTGAGACTGGAACACTCTATTTTATATTGAACATACATAATTTGAAAACATTTCATGCATATATACCTATCTACCCACTAGAAAAAGTATTTTTATTTATGTACTTATATTTAATAATATGTAGATAAACTAAAATCTACAACGTTTTCTTGTCAAGTTATTTGTATATTTTATAAAATTACCAGATAGAAAATATGAATGTGTCTTAACTAACTTTCATCTAAATTTCTAACAAAATAAAATATAACCGTAGAAAATTATCGAATATCAGCGCATCTATTCTATACACAAGACTGCTATCGGCGGCTATCGAGGGTAGTTTATGATATTTTTGTATTTAGGTATTATAATTATTGTTACAAAAAGTAAGCCGTCTAAACAGTCAAAACTGTCTATCTCGCTATAAAAGTTAGCACAGCCAAGGGAGGTGTTGTTAAAATATAGCACTTATTGTAACAAGTACAACTAACTTACTGTAAAAATTATAATACTTCAATTCAAAAATATGAAAAACTACCCTCGATAGCGGCCGATAGCAGTATTGTGTATAGAATAGATGCGCAGGAGTAGTTTTGTCGGCTTAGAAGGCTTAGGAGGACATTTTACACGGTAGAATACCTACGTAATTATATTATATTTCATTTCATAAGTTACTGGTGTAATAATTTTTAATAAATTTAATAGTATATTATGTAATATTATAGAAACCAAAAAGGTCTAACACAAATTATATACAATGATGTTACTTAACGTTGAATTTAATTCAAAATATATCAAAATTAAATTACCCATTTTACTTTTTGATTAAAAATAAACCATAAAAATACAGTCTCTGTGTTCAATCACATAGTTTTAATTTCAACAACTATATTGACATTAAAATAAGTCATTCAATAGTTGCATAAAAATGCTGAATTTAATTAAAAGGATGCCAAATACGTAATTGGTCAATTATCACATTCGTTCTTAAGTTATTAATTATAATTAACAAACCATAAATATATAAGTGGTATATTTTTCATTTAGAGAGTCTCGTTTGTTATTTTGCCCACAGTAATAATTACAGTGGTAAAAGTTAATTTCATTTGTAATTAAATAACAACAACGCCACTGTTTTATATTAGCTTATTGTAAATCAGAAACAAAAAACAATATATTCTTGATATATTTATAGTAAATAAATTCAAATTGACAAATTCATTATTAAAATATTCTTCTTGCCGAGTGTGACTTACATGAATGAGATTAACTTGTGGATGGTTTACTCTTCAGAAGTAAACTGGTGTTCAACGTGACTAAACCGGTTCGGAGTAAAGCTAGCGACAAACTAAATGAGATAAACAGGAGAATCTTTAGCACCTTCCGGCCCCGGCTATCAGCATTTATGGTACGTCACAATATTCATTAGATATTACTATTTTTATAGTATAGGTTTTACATAAAATCATATTAATATTGCTGTGTTAATTACAATTAGCAAACGTCTTCATTCTTGTTCAAGATAGTTAGGTACTGTCGCTGACATGGATTTCTTCGGACGATGACTTTGCATGTAAAATGAGTCAGTGGTTTACAAAGTTGTTCTTTTCACAGCACCCTTTACGAATAAAATATTATTCTTTGATGGCTTACCTTAAAAAAATTATAATAAATTATAGCAAATGATAACTCAAATACCTATTTTTTCACGGCTTAAAAGTATGAAAACCAGGGCGTCGAACCGTCATTTTTTTTTGTTTCGGATTTTGTTACGGTTTAAGTAAAAACATATAATATAACGGTTTTTTCGGTTTTCGGTTCAATTCAGAGTGATTAATTTTAAAATGTTTTTATTTGTATTAAAATTTATTTTCTACCATAATTTTGAATATTTTATGGTATGATAGCCCGGCGTCACGCTCCGAAATCAATGGTTTTGCTACACCGCACAACCGTGGCCATACTTTTTTTTATATTAATATGAAAATTATGTCGAAATCCGTCACGACAACTGAACGACATCTGAAGTGGAGGGTGAGATCATGTTAACGCGCGTGTTTGAACATGAACCGAACCGAAAAAACGATATTTTTTTCTGATTCGGATCCTGTTTTCGTTCCGACAAAAATAATCGGTTCAGTTCCAGTTCAAATCCCTGATTTAAACCTTAAAATATGTACTATCGCACTAAACATTTCTTAGCTCTTAGCTGTTAAGCCAAATTGTACCACAGGTGAAGTTTTTTTACTGTGCCTGGAATAAACTTATAAACAAAAAAATACTTTTATTATTATAATTTAATTAGGTATTATCTTAAAATAATTGTGATACTAGGACTCACGTATTCAGGGAACTCAGAAATAATTGTTCTGAGCGTGTATTGGGCCCGCGAAACAGCAACGTTGCCGACTTCAAACGCACAAAGCTCGAACTCGACAATATATTGTATGTCATAGTAAGTTAGTCTAAACTCTATTATACTCTATGTTGCATGTTTTAAGACATTGTTATGTTAGGATTTGTCACAGAGCAAATGATAAAATAAAATAATTGTTAGTCAAAATTGTAATGAACAATAGTTAAAATGAAATGCCAGCTAGTTTGTCGATAGAACATGAAATTATAGTACTTTTTAATCTCAAAGCGTATAGACTCGGTTTTCGGTTAACTTGAACTTAATTATGAGATGAGGCAAGGAATTGTCTCATCTCATAATTAACTTTAATAAAATGCCATTTGTAACCTCGTTTGTAATATAAAAATATAATATTTGGGCGCCTAAGTGTGTATTTTACAAATAGAAATGAAAAATGAAATAAAAACACTGCATAAATTTGTTAAAAAGGTGTTAAGTATTTAATTATACAACACAATTAGATACAAGATTTAAATTTTGAAATGATACAAAAAAAAATGGAAAAATTAATACAACGTTGAAATATATTCGATTGGTACGGTGAAATAGAGTCTAATTGGTTTTAAATTGTACTTAGCTTTATTTTAAGTTGAAGGCTGCATTTTCAGCTTGGCTGGATCTGTTGTTTGTAAACTTGTCCCCATCCGAAAAGGAACATCAAAATGGCGAAGAACTGTTATTTAAAGTTAAGCCGGGAGAAATCCATCCTGCGACTTTTACGATGTCTAGGTACACGATATAAAAGAGAACTCTGCCATTATTGGTAGCAGTTACCCGAGTCCCCTGATCTTAGAAATCGGGAGCATCAGTTAGTAAGTTGTTCTCGTAAATAACTAGCCATTGACGATGCCAATTGGGAGGGCAATAACTGTGTTGAACATGCGTAAGGTGAGTTTACGTTATTTTATAAATTCTTATAATAGGATCTACTCAGAAAATTCGGTGTACCATATAAATCCTATATTTAACTACTTTTCACATTACACTGATTTTTAGGTGTTTAAATATTGTTACATTAATGATATTGGTATTAGTAATAGGTACAATAATTGTTCTTTTCTTGTCATATTTTAGATGTCTAGAATTTATTATGTGTAATGTTTTTACGAGCAAATTTAACTCTAAAAAATGGACAAGAATAATTGCAATTATTGGTGCCATATCAATGTTTAGATTTATAGTGGAACAACTTTACTTAACCTTGAAATTGCGCAGATTGCATTTTCTTCTACTGTACACGAATTACATAGGGTAAATTAAATTATTATTACTAGTATTACTTCCGACTGCTCTTACATGAAGCCTATTGCATCACTTTATCTCGCTCGGCGTCGTTCTAACTATGTCATATTTTCTGTCAAAACTATCGCATATGGGGTAAGCTTATAGCATCTACCAGAGCAAAAATTCAAATATTAATCGGGCGATATAATCCACAACTAGTATAGATTTTTTAAATTAAATTATATTAATTATTGAATGTACAATTTATTATTTTAATTAGAATGTTTGCTTACGAAATTGAAGATCACTAACTCGAATCTCGTGCTTTGTAAATTTTGTGTTGTTCAAAGTATGTTTGGGTCCAAACCTAATAAAGCACCATCTAATAGATTAGGTTAATTAAGTTAGTATACTCAAGTTAAGAAACGACTTCAGGACGTGGCTAAAATCTGCATCGGATTGTAGAAGTAGGTACTGAAAATAAATTGTTATCAGTATATTATATAATATCGTATTTTAAAACCACTCTGTGATATTTTTTTTTAATTTATGGCTGAAAATTTACCGATGTAGCCCATTTAATATGGCTGCAAACTCGAATTATTCAAAAATTATAAAGGATATGATCGTATAATATACGCTTTATTATGTGAGTGGCACATATGGAACATTTATTTTGTAATATCTCGGTGCTTCAATATAACAATAAGTAGTTGATAGTTTTTAGTTTAGTTTAGCTGATATTGTTACAAATCCATCACCATGTTCAATAATAATTGAAATTTAGACCTCTGAGCTATTTTGAACGTTTGTATGCCGATAATACCTTTTGTTTTAGTCTTTAATGGGTCGAAAATATATTTTTTTTTTATAATCTGAACAATTTCGAAGTAAATTTATCAGAATAACATAAGTTGACCTTTGATCAAAATATTATTATCGTTTTACGTATAACAAATATAAAAAAACTGATAAGAATAACAACCAGTTAAAATAAATAATATTTATTTTTCTTATCAAACAAATGCATCGTTCTATGTCCATAAAATGCACTTTCAAGCAAAACGTAACGGCCCATTTTCAAAGCATTAGCCTAAACTGAACATTCCTTAAACGTTGTAGATAATGTATTTATATAATTTTTAAGCCTTATTATCATTTATTTATTTTAAACATATTATGACTGCACAAAGTATTTTTATTACATCAAATAGTATTCTTTTAAAGCTCTCGATCTATCGTTTTAGAATATAGTCATATTTCAGTACATCCATGTAGGTACAGAACCGTAACAGGTATAAAACCATTAGTAAAATTAATGTATAGTGAAATATTTACGATAAAAATTACATTTATAATCTCTGATCCCAAACTTGACAAGAATTAGGCATTTTATTTTTCAAAAAATTTGCATGATTAACACATTTCAAGATAATTCTAAAGATACTGATTATAAGTTATGTCTTTGATCATTCAAATTTGATAAGCATTCTACGAATAATGATTGTTTTATAATAATTATTGACCCAAGAATAAGGTAGTATTTTTTGAAATACTTACGCCATTTGTATTGGCATTTCCCAGTGGTTAAGCTAAAACACACGGCCGTAGCCATAAATTGACTAGCTACGAGGGTGGGTCAATAAGTCCTTAGAAAAGCCGACAGGTGGCGCGACTAGTACTGTAAGCGGTTTGTTTTCATGCAGCGGCACTACCGATTCAGTATGCTGCGAAGTTTCAATCAGATTGGTCGGGTTGTTGTGTGTTTCCCGTACATTTAAAAAAAAAAATTTGCTTGTTTACAAAAATGGAGAAAATTGAGTTTAGAGCTGTTATTAAACATTTTAATATAAAAGGGTTAACAGCAAAGGAAATAAAAAATGAGTTGGATTTAGTTCACGGCACATCTGCTCCTTCACTTGCAACTATTTATAACTGGTTAAATGAATTTAAACGTGGTCGTACATTAACAAAGGATGAACCACGCTCAGGACGTCCTGTAGAGGTGACTACACCAGAAATGATCAATAAAATCCACGATATGGTGTTAAGTGACCGAAGATTAAAGTTGAGTGAGATAATTGAGATTACAGGGATCTCAAAAGGTAGCGTCATTTCTATTTTACATGACAAATTGGGCATGAAAAAAATTTCTGCAAGATGGGTGCCGCGTTTGCTCACAGTCGACAATAAACGCAATAGGGTGGTGGCCTCTAAAGCCCTGTTGTCGCTCATGCAACGCAATCCGGATGAATTTTTTCGTCGCTTTGTGACTGTAGATGAAACATGGATACACCACTTTACTCCCGAGACGAAAGAACAGTCAAAGCAGTGGATTGCGAAAGGCGAACCATGTCCAAAGAAGGCGAAAACCGTAAAATCAGCTGGTAAGGTTATGGTTTCTGTATTTTGGGATGCACGTGGAATTATTTTCGTTGACTATTTGGAAAAAGGAAAAACAATAACAGGGGATTATTATGCATCTTTATTGGACCAGCTAAAAAACAAAATTGAAGAAAAACGGCCTCATTTAAACAGGAAAAAAATCCTCTTTCATCAGGACAATGCCCGTGTTCACACATGTTTACGATCAATGGCTAAAATTGAAGAATTGAAGTTCGAATTGGTCGACCACCCACCGTATTCGCCAGATTTAGCCCCCAGTGACATTTTCCTTTTCCCAAACTTAAAAAAATGGCTAAGTGGACAACGTTTTTTTTCAAATGAAGAAGTCATCGATCGGACAAATGCTTATTTTGACGACCTTCCAAAAACTTATTTTTCTGACGGTTTAAAAAAATTGAGAAACGTCTAACCAAGTGTATTGAGCTCCAAGGAGATTATGTTGAGAAATAAAAAAAAAATACAAATATAAAAACTGTTTTAATGCTTTTTTCTAAGGAATTATTGACCCACCGTATAATTGTAGGCATAAATTAACAAACGATAAGTGAAGTTGGGAGTAAGATCGTGTTAACGCGCGTGTTTGAACATGTACATAGCCGGAAAAAAATCGTTTGTTTTAAAACGGTACATGTTCAAACACAAGTCTTTTTATGCCATGCCTTCAAAAATTTTATGTTGCTTATTATAAATAGGTGAACATAAAGAATTTGACGATTGGGCCCGTTGTTCATTTCAAATATTTAACGTGCATTTGATTATTAGATACAACCGTGTGAGATACCTTACACCAAATAAGAGCATCATTAAATTTGACTAATTTGAATAATAAAACTATACATTTCGCAGCTAAAAGTTCAACTTTATTATTGAAGAAAACAGAAATCTACATTTCATTAGCTTATACAACATTCTTCAATATCTTAACATCACTAAACTATTGTTCCAGAATATTGATTTTTACATGATCTCTCAGTTTTTTTATTCCCTTCGCATTTATCTTTTCATAATAAGGTAGGTTAGATCCTCGTTGGTACCATGCAGTAACTCTGGGAAACCTGAAAGTTTAACAATTTGTGTTGTATGTACATTGTAGGGTAATGTTGAATTGGCATTGCATGTATCACGTCTGTGCGGATTGTCAAGACCAGTGGTCATAATATTATTCTAATCGTGTGTTGGATTATTCCAACAAAACATAGTTGAAGAGCAAAGACACTGATGCAATTTCATTGGTATAATTGAAGATGTAAAAATTCATTTTTCAACAAAATTTTTCGTAAAAAAAATGCGAATGTTTTGAGCCCTTCTAATATATTGATCCATACCAAACAAACCATAGTGGGAAGATTTTAGAATCATAACATAATATATTGAAGATTGCATTTTATATGAAAAACATTCAATAATTATTGTATCAATTTTCCCCAAAAAATGTGGGATACGCCAGTCAGGGTTTACGAAGAAAATAATATTCATAGTTTATAAGCACATATATGGGCTTCACAGAATGGAGTTTTGTATTAACAGATTTTTGTTTTTACGAAAATTGGATGTTAGCCACTTGCTCAACCTATTTGGTTAATATTCTGACTTCAAACACACATTTAAAAACAATGTGTGTATTTGCCATTTCCAGGATGCAAACCTGGGACCTACGAAATTATCAGCCAACGCGTCAGGCGCTTGGCCGTCGTGGGCGTTACAATGTACATAATGCTGTGTAGGTTTCAGTGGAGAAGGGTGGATGTAGGCTGTTAACATCCGCCATAAATAGTGCACACTAAACTTTATCAGTCATAAATATTTGTTTTTTAATTGAAATAAGACTACAATTTACATATGGTGTTAGTTAGTTTTTAAAATTCAATTAAACCCTACAAAAACAATCCATAATAGATAATAGTAAAAAAATTATCGTTTATCTATAAAATATCTAAAATTATGCCATTAAATCATACATAACTTTGGAAATTTTATAGATACGTTTATGGTTTGGTTTAGGCAGGGATTCATTGATTTTTAAAAACTAACCATAACCATCTGTAAATAATTGTAGTCGTAGTTCAATAAAAACAAATACGTATGACTAAGTAGAAAGTTTATTTTGCACTATGTATGGCGGATCTTAACAGCTTACCTCCACCCTTCACTACTGGTGGGTATTATTTAAATTTAAAATTCATCTGACTTTTATGATAATATAATCTGAGGACATAATGGTTCAAATAGCCAAGACTTTTTATCTTAAAGTATCGTATGATCTATTGTATTTTACAACATGTTTCTTTACGTATCCGGAAAAGTGTACGTAAACAGTTCACCGCAGGATACTTATTCGTGCGCCGCTTTTGTGTAACATTTAATCAAATGACGAGTTCTTCGTTGAACATTTCACCGTGGAGTATATTTGTACGAAACTATGCTACAACATGTGGCGAATTTTTGATGTCTTTGCTAGGTTAGGTTAGGTTAGGGTTAATCTAATTGGAACAGTACTATTTGCAAACTATCGCCGCATTTTGTAAGATACGTACATGTATTCCACGGTGAAATGTTCAACGAAAAACTCGTCATTATTGATAACATGTTATACGAACTCATGCCTCACGTACTGCGGCGCACGAATAAGTGCATACGTACATCTTACATATAACCGTTTTTTTAAACACTTACTTCTTCGCATCTATTGCAACCATTTCCCTCAAGTGGCTAATCGTGGTCAAGCAGGACAAGTCCGCAATCGTCATGATGTCTCCAGCCAGCCAACACTTGTTTTCCAAAAATGTCTCCAGAAACCCGTACGAATCAGTTATCTCTTCAACTTGTCGTTGAGTTACGTCATATTGCTTGTACAATAAAGAAGAACGCTGAAAATAAATATTTCAATTAGTCGAATATTACAATATTTTATACGTTTAGGCATTCAAATGGTTACATGTAAATTCTACGTAAAACATTTCACCGTAGCACATTTTGCCGTGAGCTTTCTATCGGAAAGAAATGACCGCATACTATACTGTCTCCAATTTTATTAGATGCATTAATTCAAATTGCATATCCGATTTTGGCAAAATTCATGAATTCAAGAATGAAAACCTAACAAATAATCCAGTATATCGGCTATTTTCAAAATTTGTTTGCCGCTGAATATAAGACGGTGAAGTGCGATACGGCGAACTGCATACGTACAAATTTCCGGACACGCGTTTAAACATGCCGTCATGTTTGGCAGTTATTTTGACGTTCATAGGTTCCCATAGTATTTTGTAAATCTTCTAGGAAATATTCTAAGAATATATAGTCTGGTTTACTTAGCTTGTCTATCTACATCTTATTTTTGCATTTTACAAATTGGTGTAACAGTTAAAATGTGATAGAGTTAAAGAGTGACATACCACAATATTGCTGAGCTTCGGGTAAAGTACTGAAGAATCGAAATGAAGTCTTTGATCAACCAGTGCTCTCTTACGAGGATCTTTTGGATAAAGAGAATCATCTTTGCCGTAGACTGTTACCAGGTAGGTTTTGATTGCATGACTGAAAATATAAACGTAAAGTGACTCGTTAATTACTTTTGACATAATTTAAGGGTTAAAAGTGTATAGGGTCTAAGTTCCAAAAATGTGAAACTGAGATATAACAAAAAAAAAACCATTCACGAAAACTACATTTTTATTTTTATAGTTACTAAGTTACAGAAGAACATCAATATAATATGATAAGTTTACATAATCTTAAAGATAAAATAAACAAAGGAAGAATAAAATATTTAAACATGGACAATATTGAAACGTTCTATGTAGAGGGGTATGCAGGTGCACATAAACCCCGCCCATATTTGAAGTGTGATAAAAATGATAGAGTTAGGAACTTAGACCCGTCAGAATATCACCAGGCTTGGCATTTAGATTGTATAGAAGTAAAAAAAATACTTTTGGCACTTAGACCCTATATAATTTCAACCCTTCAATTTCAATTTTGAAGTTATATAAAAATCAACTATCTTATATTATGATGAATCACCGATCAATCGATGAGCTTGAAAGGTTGCTTATCCAATTCGCGGTCTAATAGTAAATTTCCACGGACCAGCGGTTAGAAACCACTGTTGTAACTCATGTACGAGGAGCGTTCATTATATTGTTGAACCTAAATGTTTTCAGCATTCACGGAACACGTCTAGCACTAACCTTGAATACCTATATGAATATTTCACGAATTATTTTCCAAACTGTATCTCGGAGACGCCTATTTAATCAGCTATTCAAAATGTACAACCTTTAGATACTAAGGATTTTTTAGGCAAATAGATACTGTACCTATGTACATTACACGAAACTCCGTTATCAGAACTCACCTGTCCCATATTGTAAAATCGCCCTCTTCCAAAGTAGGCACCGTATGTTGAGGATTTTTCTGGGAAAAATAAAAAAAACATACTTTTAATACTGGTTGATTGGTTACCCGTTCAATTTAAATGGAATAATAGATTCTTCATTTTAAAACACTGGCTTAATTTCTAATTTTGTCCAGTTATATTAGGTTTTTATCTGTAGCTACAAAGTAGGTGTTTAAATACTTCAATATTATTACGATATAATGATTATAAAAACGTACGATTGCCGTTTTTAATTCTTCATTATTTCGACGCAAACTATTAACATTTCGTTTGACGTGATTTAAAAAAACCTTTAAACATTTGACAACTACACGAGAATAAGAAAAAACATTTAGTTTCTATTCACAAAACTTTCAAATGGTTTATGTATTTTCTTATTTATTAGAATTAGAGTGTCTCCCAGTGATTCCCAAAGTTGACTGGGCTCCGACCCATCTAACAAAAATTTCCAATCTTGGGACCCACTTCTTAGCTGTCTTAGAGAAAAGAGGGCATAAATATTGGTAATGCTCAGATTCCCTACTGGTGAGTCGTGGAACTATTTAATGCTGTCTTATTTGTTCTAATTGAAATAAAAAAATATTTTTTGTAAGTGTTACCACTATGAATGAAAAACTGTTGAAATAAGAAACACAACTTAAATAAAAAAAAATATATTAATTAAATACCTACACCTGCAAGGTTTTTTTACAAAGTTATTTCAATGGGAAAAGATGTATTTGTTTCTTATTTTTCTTCTTTACAATTTTAGCATCAACTTCAACTTTAGTTACTTTTAATCGCAGTGAGTTTGATATATCCAATTTATTTCGGTATTTAGTTTTAATGTTAACCATAGCCGAAAATCCGACCTCACATAGATATGAGGTAGTAAAGAGGAGGAGGACTTTCATAGCTTCATCGAACAGGCAAGAATAATTATCAGCAACTGAGAGCCAGAATTTCGTTAACTGTTTACGATTGAAACTATTTTCAGTGACGTATCTTCTGATAAATCAATGAGTTCTTCACTTGCTTTTGTTGACATACTAGTTGGTAAGTCGTCTTGAAATGGGTTACAAATCCAACGCAACGAATCAAACTTTTTCATCTCTTCCCCAAAATAGTCGTCAAAGTTATTTATTAACAGTGATAAATGACTGGAAATTTCAGACAGTACGTTCATCTTAGGCTGCACTTAATTTTCAATAATAAAAGTATTATTTTTTATAATTCATGTATACAGTGGCGAGGGCCCACTCAATATTTGCTCGCGACCCACTGGTGGGTCGCGACCCATAGTTTGGGAAACCATGGTCTAGACCTTGAGATATTTTCTTACTATTTCCACTTTATAATCTGTATTTTATGCGTCGATTAAAAATAATTCAATTTTTATACATACCTTAAGAAATTCCGGTGTGAACTGCTGTTTTCCCGGTAAATCCATGACGATACAGTCAACTTGTAAGTGTAATGCTTCGGCTGTCATCATCACTGAGCGAGATGGTGAGCTGGCATATGTCATATACAGCTTGAGAGCCATTTTCACAATTTCACCTTTACATACAGCCTTTGTATTTCTGGAGCAGTTCAAAATCAATAGCAAATAGTCTAGATCAAATTCACAGTGCAAAGATGAATTAACAATAATACCGACTAATTAATTATTTATAGGTACCAATACTAATAAATTCGTGACAAGTTCTTTCTTATTTCAATTAGGACGTTCTAAGAAAAATACAGTACCTAATACCCCAAAGTTACGCGATAGGTGGGTCCGACGAAAATTGCTTAAATCGAATTCACGTAAGTCGGGGTACCACTTGACACATTTATAAATTTTGTTGAATTGGGACCAAGGACTAACAAAAGCACTAGTTTAGAAGGAAATATTTAATAAAATTGCAGTCCTTTGTATATATTAATATTTACAAAATATAAAAAAAAGAAAACATTAATTTCCTCGATGTCGATGGCTTCATAAAGTCTAACAAATTCGTCTGACTATGTGAATCCAACAGCTCGTTGATATCATGAACATTAACTTCCAAATCTAATAATTCCCTGGCAACATTAACTACTTCTTCTATCACATGAGCGACATGATTAGTTTCTGGCATTATTTCCGTCTCATTTTTTTTAAATGTACAATGTTTCTTTCAAACACACCATTACATGTTGCAAAATGAAAAAAATAACTCCGAGTTCGCGTAAGTCGGGGTAATACTGTAATATACATTTTTCTTCAACTAGATTTATCAGATAACGAAATGTCAATTATTGACAAAGGTATGTTTCACGAAATTTTTCACTATGTACATATTTGTGAGTTTGAATAATATTTTCAAAAGTAACCTACCATTGTACCTAAAGCGTAAAGTATAATATTTAGTAATATTTTAATATGCTACGTAGCATATTATGAAACATCGACCCGCAATGTAAGAGAAATCCCGCAACGTGACATTGGAAGATTCATGTTGGACATAACGCGAAAAGACTACAAAATAAACCAATGAATAATGAGGGAGACAAGAGTACGCAATGTTATAGAGATCACCAAGCTAATAAAATGTAATTCAGCGAGTGGATTACGGCTGGACAAATACAGTGGTACCCAATGGGTACTGAACGATCAAAGAGACATCCTAAAAACTCGCTAATATTTGATGTAAACATTGGTATTAATTAACTTTACAGTTTCAGATATGATATTTTGAACAAAACCGATAATCTAAACCAAAAATAAGATTGAACTATCTTTCTTTGATTTTTAAATATTTTTGGTCAACGTTTTGAAAATTTCCATTTCCGTTTGAGGTGTAATCTAATCACCGCGGTTAGTAAGGTAAAGCACGTTGAACGAAATTCGACGGATGCAGATTCGAGTCCCGCTTGGTACTGATATTTTTTTCTAATGACGATGTTTCTGAGGTTTTCCAAATTATTTATTTTCAATAACGAATGCTACATTTTAATATAGTAATAATATTGTGGCAGGCAAATTAATATTCTGAATGAATGCTATTGCTTGCATTACCCTTCAACAAAAATCGTAACGCAAAGATATCACATGAAAATGTCACATTTTTATCAACATCTATTTATTATACACACGAATAAAAAAAAATGGTACACAGAACCCGAAAGAAAGAAAAACAAAAAACACAAAACAAAGAAAGAAGTTGGGAACCGCGAAAATAGTATTTGTTTTAGTCGAAACGCAAACTAAAATACATCTTCAAACGTACTTATTGTGCGTATAATGTTTTCATATAAGTATATTTTTTTAAATATAAACTACCAAATTCTAACTGTGTATGGGTACTAACTTGTTGTTCTTAGATGTCTACCGCCACTAAATTGTAAAACTATGATGCTGTTTATATAAACAACTAAAAAGTAGAACTTTCAATTTACTTTTCAAATATCTACAATAATTTCATTAAGTATTTTTTTTTTTAAATTGAAACAACCATAACAACATAATCGAAAAAATATCTTACAATCATAACTTTTGTTATCAATCTAATCAAAACAATAATATAGTTGGTGATAAAAGGTGGGTACCTACTTATCTTTTTATCACCAACCATCAGATATCAACGAAAACGATTTTTATAATATCATACACTATTATATTTTATTAATACAATGAAAACATTACATTACAAGATCTACCATTTCAACGCGCTACGTTTCAATTTTTAGATTATCAGCTACCTCAAGTAGTTGTCAAATTTTGGCGGACAGCCATTATCCATGGGTAGTTCGACAACCCTTGTAGTCTTGTTTGTAAATTACTGACTTCTCATAATGGGGATTCCTGGTTTAATTTTCGGTGATAATAAAACCGGTCCTGACCAATTTTTCAGTATTAATAACAATAACTGTTGATTAAGTTATAGATAGATTACAATTTTCATTCCGAAGTGGAGGTTATCGTAATATACCATTTAGAATTTAAAAATGCTGCTTACCTATTTAACCAAGCCGTTGATTCCTTACTCTGGATCGTCCATTAAAAAAAGTTAATAGATAAATAGTATCTGTGCAATTTTGGTTTTAGATAGATTAGTTTCAGTAATTAGTTAGTTTAAATGTAATGTATAGTAATATTTTGTTGTATGTAGTTGATATTGCATTATGTCTGCAGTGGCTTGTTTATAAAATGCTACGTAGTGTTATGTCTTTATTAAGGGACCTTTATTTAGCTACATATTTTTGTATTGGTTTGTGTGTCTCTGATAATTATCGAGGAATCGAGGACATCCATTGTTTGTTCTCCCAAGATACAGAATTAACATTGATAATGCCAATTGGGAGGGCAATAACCCTGTTCAACCGAATCACTTCGGATATTGACATATTCCTCCTGCGTGACTACTATTTATTGCTGATCTATTTTTTTTATAATACTGTTTTATTAACATTTCTTTTCTACTAAATGTCATGCTGTGAAGCAGTGGCGCACCCAGGATTTAATATTGGGGAGGGCGCAAGGAGGAGAATGTAAATTAGTCCCATAGGCTCTTTTCCTTCTTCACATCCCAATTTCTCGTTTATCGGTATTTTGTTTATTGCACTCGGTGTACCTATACCATGGTCCCCACATCCTAAAACGGGCCCTCAGGCTAGGATATTTGGTGGCCCCCTACCTACCGCTAAGATTAAAGGCAGTGTGAAACACTACATTAACGTTTTTCAAATTGTGTTTTAGTTCAAATTAAGGGTACTTATACAGTGAATTATTGGCGATCAATACATCTACTTTAATAATGGAGCTGTTGAGTATCGACACATAATAATCAAAAAATATATTGCACAATTATATAAGTAATTGAAAATGTTCTTAGTCATGAAGTATAATAGCGCCGCATGCGACTTTTTTATTATTAAAGCTAATTTATGATGTGTGTTTATGTCACTTATTTGGTCAACCCGACACGCCGGGCCCCTCACAGCCCAGGCCCCCAAGGCTAGATCCCTGTCAGCCCTCCCGAGCCATAACCTACACCCAGTGGCGAAGGGTGGAGGTAGGCTGTTAAGATCTGCCATAAACAGTCCACATTAAACTTTTTCAGACATACATATTTGTTTTCATTGAAATAAGACTACAATTTAAAGATAGCGTTGGTTAGTTTTTTAAAATTCAATTAAACCCTGAGAAACCAAGCCATAATAGATAATAGTCAAAAAATACATGTCTATCTATAAAATATCTATAATTATGCAATTAAATCATACATAACTTTGAATATTTTATAAATAGAATAATATTTTTTATTTATTATAGTTTGGTATACTCAGGGCTTAATGAATTAAAAAAAATTAACCAAAAATATGTGTAATATGTATTTTTAATCCAACAAAAACAAATAACTATGAATGAAAAAGTGTGTACAATTTTGTCGTATTGCCCAAATTAGACCAAAACTATTATGGTTTCGTTTAGGCATGGTTTAATTGATTTTTAAAAACCAACTAACACCATCTGTAAATTGTAGTCTTAGTTCAATAAAAACAAATACATATGACTAAAAAAGTTTAGTGTGCACTATTTATAGCGAATCTTAACAGCCTACCTCCACCCTTCGCCACTGCCTACACCACTCCGGAATTCGGATGGACACTGAGAATTTTTTGACAGTTCCATTAGGAATTGGGTTTCTAAATAAACCTGAAATTAGTATTTCGAAATTTTTGTGATAGAAATTAACATCTAAGAAATTTTTCTAAAAAGGGTGCTGGAGAATTATTACTAATCATTTTTTATGCCGTGTTTTTATTTGTCTAAGCTCAAAGGTTATAGTTTATTGGCTTTCAATTTCAATGTTTAAAATCAATCTGATAATTTTCATTTTTGGGGGGTGCCAGGGCCCCTTGGCTCCCCCCCTGGGTGCGCCACTGCTGTGAAGCATTCATTACACACATGATTATAATGCAATATTGATTTGATATTTTCATGGCTGGGTACTGTATGTTTCCACTTTATTTTAATTTTACAATTAAGTGATAAAATATTGTATATTCATAAATTATAAAACAATGGAAATGTTACCATAAAATTATGATATTGATTTATTGAGTAAAATAAAAACATATACATAAATATACACCATGCACCATACAATATAGATACTATATTATAATATTTACAAGAATTACATAATACAATATAAATACTCAACTAGTAATACAACATATACAAATAATACATTGCAAAGAAAAAATTGGTTGGTAGTTTCAGAGATAAATATAAAGTAAAGGGAAATTGTATAAATTAAAATTATTACTAAAATAAACATTATTTTATGAACGTATTACTGAATAATATGTCATATTTCCAGTTAGTGTATTGAGAGGCGTTCAGTGTTTCCATCTACTGTTGTCTTATAAGTCCGACGTGTAGAAGCAGAAGTGAAAAAAGATAACGTAAAAATTAAGTACCTAGATAAGAAGAAGTATTTCCATCACTTATTAATCTTATTAATCTTATTATACTGTAGGTACTTATTTCATTGTTTAATTTCATCGTCATATAACCAATTTGTAGATAGATCTTTATTTCTCTCCTCTTAGTGAATGTTTCAAATTTTTATTCGAAGAGTTCCAAGTACCTATCAAAATAATATAAGTGACCAAATTAAAGACCGTAAACGTAATAGAAAAACGGATTTTTTAAATGCGATATCTTTGATTGTGCTTTTTTCTATAATGTGATGCTCTATGGAAAACTCATGTTAATAAAGCTATAATTAAATGTAAAAATAGTCAATGATTGTGAAATAAAATAAATCTTCAAATTTGCTTAGTTTAACATGCCTAAGGAATATTTAGTAATTCATAACAAAATTCCTAGAACCAAGAACTTTTAAAGTATACGTATACTATGTAGAACTTAAAATAACTATTAATAAACAATTTCGGTCACAATAAATATATCAATTTCTCAGTTGTTACCCATTCACCACATACAAAAATGTTTTTCAACAAATTAAAATTGAATGCCAGCTGGGTTTTTCCGATGTAGACCCGGTCACAGTCATCGCATTCTAATTTTATTCATACATCATGTCACTATTTTCTAAAGGATGATTGTTGTCTTCACTATTTGAAAGTAACCTAACCTCACCTAACCTAACCTAATCGAAATCCGTCAAAGCTTTGTTAAACATAGTAATTTCAAAATCCTTCAACGCACTAATAAAATAGAATTAAAAATACATAAATAATTTAGAATTTATATAAATTCATAAAAATGTTATCTAATTAATTATTGACGTTTTAAATTTAAACGGCAATTGCTACTCATCTTAGGTTACATGACTCTTTTTCAACCACCGTTACACAGCAGTGACAGTAATATCAAAATATTACATAAACTCAAATGTAAATTTTGTTACTAACTCATAATAATTGATAAAGCTCACCGCAAACATGTGTCGTGAAGCAATTATTGTTACATAATATGACGAAACTTACAGGCTATCTTCACATCCCTTTTTACGATATCTAAGTGATTATTAGCCATTTTAACCATAGTGAGTCAATTAGATTTGGTTAAAAAATCCATGCGGTGTGATACGAACCGGCCACCCGCTAATTAGAAGCGCAACGAACTATCATTTATTTTATGTCACTCCAGGGGCTAACTTAATTATTAAGAGCCAATAAATAATAATAATATATAACTTCGCATCCAGCACTACATTGCATAATTCATATATATACAATATTATCACATGTTATGTGTGGCTTGAGGTTTTATTTAGGGATTGCAATACCGGTATTCTTGTATTTATCAATACCGAAATACCGGTTTTAAAAATTCAAAATACCGGAATTTTCGGTATTAAGAAAGCGCACTCGTTTACGTTTTGTGTGTTGTATGCTGCTAAAATGCAAATATTGACTGAATCCAATAGAGGGGTTAAATAATAATAAAACAAAATCGATCAAATATATTTATATAATTGTCGCGATGAATTTTATTATCGTAATAGTATTCGAAATAAAAAACATCCATGATAAATGTTCAATTATTCTATAATTATACAGCCAGGCTCATTTGTGTTTGAATTGAAGGCTTTAATTAATATTATCAATGTATTGAAACTATTTGTAAAATTCACCAGTTCTACAATACATTTTTATAAAACATTTTTCTAAATGTCAACATGTAGGTAGGTTTTTGCTATAACATATTTTTTTAACAGCTATATTAACTGATAAGTACTTCTGTTTTTTAACGTTTTAACAAATACCCATATTAATACCGGTATTCAATAATATATACCAAAAAAACCGAAATTGACATTTTCATTCGGTATTGCAATCCCTAGTTTTATTGCCGTCATACGAGTATCATCATTTAGTTACAGTTTACACACTGCCGCCATACGAGTGAATGACTTGCCATAATAATATTGTGTAAGATCTACTTATATAACATTGGCAAACGCATAACAAATTCAAATGTAAATTAATATTTCAATCCAAAATGCCTCTTATGAATTCTCCAAACACCCTTAATCCCTCGGAGATATTTTCGTCGTAGTAAGGAAGATCTTTACATCTTTCAAACCAATCATAGACGTTCGGATACCTGTAAAAATAATATATTAATTACAAATATATAGGTATAATGAACCATAAACCTTTTAGTAATATTGTTAGGCTGCTATTAGACTATCAAAGGTTTATGAAGCATATATATATATATATATATATATATATATATATATATATATATACTAACTGAACCGGCAAACGTTATTCTGCCATATAAATTATTTCTAGTGAATATTTTGGTTGTTAAATAAAAAATAACGAATGTATTGTAAGTGTGTGGGGATGGGATCTATGACAGAAAAAGGAATGGAGCGCTGTAGACGATGACCACCGATAAAACAAAAAAACACGAACCATTCATTTAAAAATTTGTCAAAAAAATAAAAGAAAATTTTTTCTGGATAGAGATACCCTAATCACCTAGCGGTATGAAATATATTTTACAACCTATTCTCGTACCTAACAAATATACATAAAAAAAATCATAAAAATCGGTCGAGCCGTTTCGGAGGAGTGCGACCACAAACACCGGACACGAGATTTTTATATATATAGAGATATATATAATTAACGTTTGTTTGTCTGTTTGTCCCGTATGCATTCCTATACCATTCATCCGATTGAAATGAAACTTTGGTGAGTTGTTGTGTGCACACTCGCGAAGGTTTCTGATATCGTCAGATATGCCAGTCGAATTCAAACTTTTGCAGTTTCCGGTGCGACTCACATTTGCAATGACCGTCAATAAAGCACAAGGACAATCGCTACGAGTGTGTGTACTACATTTGGAAAATCCATTCTTCTCACATGGACAGCTGTATGTGGCCTGCTCTCACATTGGAAAACCTTCTGATTTATTCGTGTATGCACCAGACGGAAAAACAAAAAATAATGTGTATCCGAAAGCACTTTAATAAATAGACAAACACTTTCTTTCCTTGAGTGGCATTGCAACGCATATCGGATCTCGCTAGTATTTTATAAAATCTTTTACTATATTAATTAATTAAGTAGTTTCATGAGCACGCTGTTAATTATTGTCGTTTGCGTATTGTGTTTCTACCAGTCGATGAATATAAGTATTTTGGTTAAAGCAGATTCCTGTATGAATTGTTGATTCATATAGCCAATTGTTGATTCAAATAGCCAATTGTTATTTCAACAGAATACGATGGAGGTCAATAATTATCAAAGATTTATTTTTAGCCCATTTATGATCAGTGTTCACACTTGCCTTATATTCACACTTACCAGCCTTTAGCTTAGTTCATATTTTATCAAATATGTCTTATTATAAAATATCAATAATAAAGGGTAGCACAATATTTTGCCAAAGATTCGTCCATGGTAAAGAGTGTTTTGCATTGTTAACACTTGACATTTTCAAAATTCAGTAGATTGACAAAAATGTATTAACATCAAAGATCAATATATAATTGATTAGTAATACTAATACTGCCGATATATCTACATAAATAGCCCAATTATTATCATAGAATTCACAAAAAACTTTATTTTAAAAATATTATAATGGCGTTAGCCATTCAATTAATAAAGCTTAGGAAGTTCTTTTCAACATTGTAGATAGATTTTTTTTAAATAATTGAGATATTTAAAATGAAAAATGTAGGTAAATGTATTAAATTGCAGATTTATATTCACTTGCTAGATGCTAAATTTTTAATGAATGAAAAAACACTAATTTGCCTCTCCTGTAATATTGGTAATATGCATTAATCGTAATTTACTTCTCGAAAATATCTCTCGGATCATACACAACTAACACGTAAAAGTCTCATCATGGAAACAATTCATTACAAATATTAAACTCACGTGTCAGGTGTGATCTCCATAACTTCGTTAATGTTTCCAACAGTAGAAACGCAGCATAGATCAGCTATCGTCGTGGAATCACCAGCCAACCAATCGTTTCCATCCAGGAACTTGTCGAGAAACTGCAGAGCTTCATTCAGCTCGTCGAAGCGATGCTGCGGAATAGAAGTCTCTCCATTCTTCAGCAGAGGAGCCTGCCAAAAACAATTAGTTGGTATTATGACCATAATACTATGTAGAAATATCATATTGATGATTAGAATAAAATGTAGGTTCCGTTGGCTTATGTTGAGAAAAAAATATTTTAAATTACTTATGTTCACTACATATGAAATTATATATTATATAATATCAGTAGGGCTCAGCCTCCCTTCAGAATACTTCTCCTGCTAGGACCATACTGCGACTGCTTTTGCTCCACCACCCACTGACTCACTGCCAGAACTCCTACCCCCTCTTCGGCCATTCTGGGCAGTGTTGACCTGTGTGTCCCTGATAACTATCTTAGAAATAGAGAGCATCAGTTGTTTATACTCTCAAGGTGCAGAACCAACCTGCCACTGGTAATGCCAATTATTGGGAGGGCGATAACTATATTCAACCAAATTGCTTCGGGTGTTGATATATTCCACTTGCGTGAGGGTGAGTTTAGGTAGACGCTATTTTATAAATTCTTCAACTCCTTAGCAAACTCGGTGTACTTCTTTCAACTTATATAGTTGTATATTTTTTTTTCACTGCTTTGTATGATTATATATTATGTTCTATTTTATTACCACGTTTTTATTAGCTCGTATTCTTGTTTGTCTGGCACAGATTTTTTTTTGTGCAGTACAATTTTTTTCTTGTTTTCCCAAGATTTTTAACCAACTTCCCGACTAGCTTGACATTTGAAACTTTTAGAATATATCAGAACACGACGACAATGCATTCTTTTAATACTTTTGGCCATCTTTAAGCAAAATTGAATTCATTGTCAGTTAATTCTGTTTTGTATGTTTCGGAAAAAAATCGTTTAAAGTAATATTTACTACACACTGTTATTGGTTGCTAAGTGGGTCCTAGCAACTAAATTATTAATATATACGTGCGTTACTATGGAAATCAATATTAAATGTCAAAATGACATTTCAGTATTCTATATTTATTCAGTACTAGCTGACCCGGCGAACTTCGCACTGCCTCAGAATCAATAATCTTGTGTTAACTTATTAGCTGAATTAAAATACTCAAAATGAATTAAGTTCAAAAAATGTGCAAAAATCAAATCAAAATGAAATAGATTACATAGTTTTGGTTGGTTCAGATTTCGAAGCATGATAACTACCAAGTCAATCTTCAGTTGTAAATTGTGCGGTGGCAAGCCAGGCAGATCCAATAAGTTTAAAAATTCAGTTAGATAGTTGGTTGCTTCTTCTTCGTTTATTATACAGTCGATAGATTTAAAGGAATGCATTGGACCAACGATTTGATTTTGAATTGTGGAGTTTAAGTGATCCACATCTTTGTTCTTTGCCGCAAAAATTGCTCGTTCACTCAACCAATTGTGATTTTTGTGGTTAGCAATGACGTTCGGGAACACTTTATTGATGAGGTCGAACGAAATCAATCCGTTCGATTCGTCGACAGGAACACGGCAGTTACCGATAGTCAGCAATTGCTTAGAGAAATCGTCGGCAGATGGATCGTTTAGCAATGCAAATCGCATGTTCGTCGTCAGCCGAAGTTTCTTCACTTAGCGCCACAGAGTCTATGATTTGAGGCAAGCGTTTATTTCATCGGCAGCGGTCGATCTTGGAATGACTGGTAGTGTTTGGCAGAAATTGCCAGATAGTAGAATCATTGCGCCACCAAAACATCTTGAGTAATTGCGCAGATCTTTCATAGTTCGATTGAGTGCTGCCAATGCGCATTTGTGCGCCATTGTGCATTCATCCCAGGTGATGATTTTACTTGCTATCAAAACTTTGGCCATTGCTGAGTGTTTCGCAATACTGCTTGTGGTGTTTCAGTCATTTGAAGGTTTAACGGCAATTTCAAGGCTGAATGAGCCGTTCGGCATCCTTCTAACAACGTGGCCGCTATCCCAGAAGAAGCAACTGCTACAGAAATTTCGGATCTCGCACGAACAGTGGCCAAAATCAATTTCATGAGAAATGTCTTCCCAGTTCCACCAGGCGCATCGAGGAAAAATAAACCACCATTTCCATCATCAATTGCCTTCATTACACTTCCTTCTGTTTGGGGTTCAACATTGGTACATTCGATCGAACCGATAGGTTCAATGCATCTTGATCATATTAACGTTCACGTTCCAATTCTCGATTAAAAGCGTCATTCATTCCACGATCAGGCGTTGGCATTCCTAACTTGACTAACAAACTGCCGCACATGAGATAACACATGTCTTCGATCAAAAGCAAAGCCTGGTTATGTATGTTCTCATTCACTTCGAGATCGGGAATTCTCTGAAATGACACGAATTCGATGTAAAATGTCTTCTGACATGTCATCCTTGTACTTGTTCCACAGCTCGGGTGGATTTGATGGGAAGCATGTCGAAATAATGATAGCAAATAATGTGCGTATCTGACTTGGAGATGCAGAAACAAATGCTTTAGCGATTGTCATGTCCCAATGAGTATCATTTTCAAGCAAATTGAGCTTTTGACATGCAGCACAAAATGTTGGACACACTACACCATTGACAGTTCGAAGTGATTCAAATGATGTCGGCCCACGAACATTTACCAGCAACAACCGCAAGTAGAATCATTCGCCATTCTTCGGAAGAACTGTGTAAATGCGCCCAAGCGCATCAGTAGAATGCACATCCGGATGATCAGGAAGCGCATCGCCTTGCTTCCGACGCTGAAATTTCTTCGATGAAGCGTTCCAAGTGTAATAACGTAGCATCTTAGAGTAGAACAACGTTCGTGCAAACGGATCGCTTTGGCAAATCGAAAAGAAACTGGTCAATGTTGGCGCTGGAGATATTTCAGCACGTTGAGCAACATTCGATGCGTTGAAATAAACTTGTTGACCATTCTCCAGATGCACCGCCAAATGTACAGCAGTGTGATGACTTTCATGAATGGGGAATGAGAGAATACGCCAAATTGCTTCATTGCAGCTCACATATCGACCAACTTGATAGTGCGTGATTTCATCGTTGTTATTGGGAGTTTGAACGCCAAAAACTACAATATCGCTGCCTTTGGTGACATATTCGCAGATGTATTTGATGGACTTCACTGAATTGCAAAACTCCACGTTGCGATGCGCCTTGAATGTTTTGGAAAAAAGTGGCGAATAAGGAACAATCCAAGTGTTGTCGACCACGATATCGTTTCACTTCATTTTCGTTGTGATAGTTCTACCGTTATCATTGGGTGATCGACGCTGATACAGTGGATAACCATCATTGGTAGTGATAGTCTCCGCCGTTAAACTTCATGGATAACGCTTGGAACACTTGCCGTCGACCATGCACGGTGATTGGGGGTTGATGGCGCAACACTGTCTATGAATCATGTAAGTAATTACAACATCATGCAGGTCTGGATCGGTTTCGGGATCAGGAATCTCGACACATATGATGTCATCTTTTTGGTCTGGTCGAATTCTTTTGACTCACCAAATAAGAATGTGTGCATGCGGCAAGCTTCGTTTTTGTCATTCAATCGAATACATCCAGCATCGAGTATCCCCACAGACGCGATGATTAACAATGTAGTTCATCAGCGACAGGATTTTTTGTTTAAACACACGTGCGGTGATGTCGTGCCGATCACTTGATGTTTGTCCGGGGAGTAGCAGTTGAACAATTTCTATTCATTTTGGATTTCATGTAACGGTGATGAATAGATCTGGACGACCGTAATGACGAACATATGTCATTGCATCTTGCGCATATTCATGCATATGACGTGGGCTGCCAATGTACATCGCCGATAGAATAGTCAATCGACCAACATTAGCTGCATCTCCTACGGTGCTGATTGCATCGCGTAAATGAATCGCAGTTTGGCTTGGTTCAACCGAATGAAAGTGAGGCGCTCCGTCTCGATTTTAAGCAATCGACGAAATCGCAGCAAATAGTTGTCAGCATTTTGACGAATCATCAAATGATAAACACTGGAAAATTAATCACATAATTCAAAATTACATAATGAAGCAGTTATCGATGCACACACAATCACAAATTTGATAACCTCACAAAGTGAACATCTTCGAAGGCAACTTACCGTTTGAAAATCACGATCGAAATAGCTATTTGCGCACCTAGCTGGTAATCGGCTCGATTATTCACGTAGATCGATTGTCGAATGAAGTTCGAATGATGGTTTTTGAAATTGGTAGGTAAATAATGAGCAATACCAGCAATGAGATCATGTAATTTTATCCTTGGCTTTATTTTTGGACGCTGTCGAAGAAGTAAAAAAGATTCAGACAGGACAACTTCCTCCAAAATTCGCCGGAGTATACAACTAGTATATAGTATATTAGTCTATGTATACAACAAAGTCTTTCGGGATTATCTGAGCCTGATTCACAACTGTCAAAAGATAGATAATGCACACAACGCCTTTCATTTGTTTGTTTGTTTCTTGTTTATTCTTTCTGTCATGTATCGTTGTATATGGATTTAATTTTTTTGTGATTTTCTTTTATTTTCGAATGCGCGGTTCGGAGTTCAAAATGTCAAAATGTATGAGAAAATAAATTTTCTTCATAATTTATTTTTTCCGTGATTTATCCAATGTTTTAATAGTTATTCTGCTATTCCGGACGGAGACAAATCCAACAAATCAAAGATTATAAAAATCGGTCCAGCCGTTCTTGAGTTATAAATGGTGTAACTAACCCGACTTTGTTTTATATATATATATATATATATATATATATATATATATATATATAGATATATAGATATCTATCAAGTCCAAAAAAAATATTTATTAATACATTGAATTGCCAAGTTTATATGATTCAACAGAAAATTTAAAAACGTGGTATATAAAAAGTTCTTTTTATCTTGTAATTATTTATATTTAAATTTTTATAATTTTTTTAGTTTTTTCTTTATAATAATGTTTTATGTCGTGTTGCGAACGTCTTAAAATTATAATTTGCAATGTCACAATATGTTAAAAAATAAAATGAAATTGAATAATTGAAATTCGCTGTACCAAATTATGAACCCCAGTATTTAAGCCAGTACATTAGTGCCATATATACAGCATACGTGTATATGGATTAAAGATTTAAGAGAAATTATGGAAACTACAGCAGCTTCCTGTGTCGTTAGAAGATCATGTGTTGCTTGGAGTCGTTAAATCAAGGAAGAAATGCGAATAAAATACTACTTTAGATAATAGAATCTGTGGACTCATATATTTTTTCGCCTGCGTTGCTAATTAATGCTAGTATTTATATAATACATCTATTTAATTAAATTTGATTGCGTGTATCCAATCAAAATAGTGAAGTTTATCATGCGCTATTTTTAATTTAGTTAATGGTATATAATAATATGTGTAGTTAGGTTACAAGATTTGAGAAACTGTGTGGATTACAGCAAACTTTCTCATCCTACTAATTGGTATTTTTGAAATGCCGTAAGAAAAATTTTAGTTTAGCTTGTGTCATCAGCCACACAAGACGAAAAAGTTTGGAAACCAATAACTTAATCAATTGAACAAAATTAAAATAAACTAATGTATTGTATTTACGACTGTAGCTTTGAAGGTGGCAAAAAGAACTGAAGAGTTAAAGTGCAGCTTCTGGTCAACCAGCGCCCTACGCCTTGGCTCCTTCGGGTACAACTCGTCAGTTCGGCCGTACGCGGAGACCAGGTAACCAGCTATTGCTTGGCTGTAATCAGAAATATTTTTTTAATATTTATGTACATAACAAAATAATGTTTATTATATGGATATAATTTAAGTGGACTGTAATTTATGGTTGGGATAGGTATGGTGAACTGGGGAACTCCGGGCACTAACCTTGTTGATGGTGAGCAGAGGAAATCCCGCACTCTTAGCTCCCAGTCCCACATACTGTTACGGTTATGTCACAATGTCATTCGTGGCTTTGGAGCACATGATCTATACAGACATGCGCGGTCACTCTGTAGTTTTGAATAGTGATGAATGTAAACGTCGAATGTTGTTGGTGTCACTGTAGATATGGCACTAAATTAAATGTGTCCAGGAGATACATCAATTTGGAAGCATTTGGGCGGGAGTGGGGGACATAATTGGTGCAGAATATATTTAAAACATTAATTTATATTGAAATACATAACTTGGAATACATCGGGAAAAAATTAACAAAACAAAAAATAATAACAAAACAAAAAATAAAAAAAAAGAAACTCATCTTTACCATACAGTGGTTATAATCGATTCAGAAGTGCTCATGATGAATTAATAAAAAATCAAATTTTATTGGCGTGTTATGATTATATTCATTTCGGTCTCAAGGGTATTTTATCGATATAGGTACCGTCAGCAATAATATTCTGTATGCGAATAAATAATATTATTGCTGATTGTACCTACTTTGGAAGAAAAAATCTCAAAACCTGTGTTTGAAATAGTTAGCAAACCGCTACTTTGACCATCTTTGCTTAAACAGATGACTGTACAACTATTTTCGTTAACGATAATAATTTATTAGAAATCAAAAGTAAAATATTTATGCCCTATTTAATGGTTTAACTGAAACGTGATATTGGCTTTTGTGATGAAACATAATAACTATTATTGTCATCAATTATTATAAACCGCTAATAAATAAATTGACATGGGATATGCGACGAATATAATCCTAAACTGTAAAAATATGTATTTTTGTGTATGAAGTGTCTAAATGTTGTAAATTTACAACATACCATTGTTTGAATTATTTACCAACGCAACATTAACATAATTTATTTATTTTTGATATATAATTTGACTCATAAATAATACTTACATAAATAAAGCCTCAAATCTTAATGAATATTCATAATAATAAATTGTGTTGCATCCAAATATTTTGTCGATTTTGCGACCAAACATTTCATTATATAAACCCCCTCCCTCCCCTAGGATGTGGCGTCATATATGGACAACTCCTAACTCAACCATAAATTAAAAATATGTATATATGCCTCTCTATATTATTTGTATGCTGAAAATTTGGATGATTTAGAGTTGTCATGTATCGCACACAAACAGTAAAAAAAAATTCAAGAAATTTTAATGAATGAAAAATAAGAAGATGGTAGAAGAATATCGTTGGGCTTGATCTTACAATCGTTATTATTTTTTGTATGAATCAACTCGTTACGTCTGAAGCCGGCCTACAGTGACGTCACGTAGCAGTAGGCAGATTGAGCGTCGCTTGGGGGTGGCAAATTGTTTAGAATCATAAGATATATTATATAGAAATAGCTACCTACCTAAACTTAGTTATAACGGAAATATCTTTCCATTAAAAAAATCAGCTCACTCTTTGTAAACAAAATGTATGTATGTTTAACAAGGCTGTAATTTTTTTGTCAGGTTCGCGATGCCTAATTTAATTCCGTTGCCATTCGACGTCACATCCTTGGTGACCAGAAACGACACGTACAGATTTGCGAATTATACATATATGTAGGTACCTACATGCTTACGTAATTTAAAATGTTTCCAAATAATATTTCCAGTCACTCACGAGTTTTGACAGTTGTCAGGTGTATTTTTAAATGTATCTGAAACTGTGGACTCGCAATGTTGTCTATTGAAGCAGAGATGGCATTTAAATTAGATTTGGATGCCATAGTTACTGATTTTGCAACAAAAAAGGACATGATTTTTTTTTATTTTAATGGGTTGAGACTATTAATTAATAGTGTATCTATGATTAAAAGTATTCGTACATATTATATTAAATAAATACTTAGGAAAATTGTTTTGTTACATGTTGTACAATAATAGCATAGTAAAAATTATGTGTAAATAATAAATCTGTGTATTGCTAAATGGTACAAACCAAATGTGTCGGAAATATCAACCAAATAAGACCTCAGACTGATTTTGGGTAAGTGTCTGACTTACATTATTTTTATTCACTTTTTATATCTACATATAATTTTGTATGTTTTAGTTAAAGGTACATATTTTGTTAGTAATGTATCCATACAACACATTTCTTAGATATTGGAGTAATGAAAGGATGACAAAAAATACTGTATAAAATAATGGGGCGGCATTTTGTGTAGGGACGTCACTGCAAGCCCATGCTGTGATTATTGGTGGGATTATTTATTCAAAGGAATACGGCTGATATTTACTCTATAAGAAATTTATAGCATAATTGAATAAGTAGCCCTATAAACAAAAAAAAAACAACACAGAAACTTTAACCACACAGAACGCAATCGACTTATCAAACATTATTTTGTCGTAATAGTAATGCATACTATGTACCTACTTTAATTGTAACAAATCGGTTATATCATCATAATTAACTACTTTTATATTTTTAATGAACGTATTGATTATTTTTATGTACAACTTTGATTGAAAATCAATAATATATTACGAGATTATACTTAGTCATATTTATGTAAATAAGTAGGCTTAAGCATTTAAAAAATGCTTTTAAGGGTACGACTTGTCGTCAATTTTTCCACTTCCGTAATATACATATTATCGTCGGTAACTTTGAAACAATAATAAAAATACTATTGAATATCCAACTTACCTGTCTGAGAGACAGAAATCTTTTTCTTCGAGAAGAGGAATCGTATGTAGAGGATTTTTCTGCAAATGCACAATTATACATTATCTGTAATATTATTGTACATCGCTATCAAATGGGATTCATATTAACTATTTCCTTTTTATGAAAATTGTTTGACAACATAAAATAACATCGAATAAACTTAGTCAACGGCAAAATATCTGAACAATCAGATAATAACATTAACGGCCCACGTGCTCGTCGTAGGTCGAAATTGAGTTTTTATTGTATTTTCAAACCATGATCCTGGACACTCTTTAAACGTTGTAGATAATCTATTTATATAATTTTGAAGCCTTATTATCCTTTATAGTTATTTTACACATTTGATGACTGCATAAAGTATTTTTATTACATAACATAGTATTCTTTTAAACCTCTCGCTCTAATGTTTCAGAATATAGTCATATTTCGGTACATAACTGTGCAGTGGTGTTAAGATTTTTTACATTTATTAATTTTTAAACGCATTTATAAAACCATTAGTATAATTTATGACCAGATGATTTTTGTAAAATATTCACGATAAAAAATTATATTGATAATCTCTGTGATCCCAAATTTGACAAGAATTAAGTATTTTATTATTCAAAAAATCGGCAAGATTAACACATTTGAAGATGATTCTAAAGATACTTATTATAAGCTATGTCTTTGACGATTCAAGTGTGATAAACATCTTATGAATAATGATTGCTTTATAATAATTATTGACCTAAGAATAAGGTAGTGTTTTTTTTGAAATACGCCATTTCTTTTATCATTCCCCAGTGGTTAAGCTACAACATACGGCCGTAGCCATAAATTGACAAACTATAATTAAAGTAGGGAGTAAAATTATGTTAACGCGCGTGTTTGAACATGTACCTAACCGAATTTTTTTTTATTTTTTTTTTAAACGGTGCATGTTCAAACACGCGCGTCAATATCATTTTACTCCCTATTTCAATTATAGTTTGTCAATTTATGGCTACGGCCGTATGTTGTAGCTTAACCACTGGGGAATGACAAAAGAAATGGCGTATTTCAAAAAAACACTACCTTATTCTTAGGTCAATAATTATTATAAAGCAATCATTATTCATAAGATGTTTATTACACTTGAATGGTCAAAAACATAGCTTATAATAAATATCTTTATAATCATCTTCAAATGTGTTAATCTTGCCGATTTTTTGAATAATAAAATGCCTAATTCTTGTCAAATTTGCGATCACAGAGATTATCAATATAATTTTTTATCGTGAATATTTTACAAAAATTATCTCGTAATAAATTATACTAATGGTTTTATAAATGCGTTTAAAAATTAATAAATGTAAAAAATCTTAACACCACTGCATAGTTATGTACCGAAATATGACTATATTCTAAAACATTAGAGCGAGAGGTTTAAAAGAATACTATTTTATGTAACAAAAATACTTTATGCAGTCATCAAATGTTTAAAATAACTATAAAGGATAATAAGGCTTCAAAATTATATATATATAGATTATCTACAACGTTTAAGGAGTGTCCAGGATCATGGTTTGAATATACAATAAAAACTCAATTTTGACCTTCGACGAGCATGTCCCCCCTAGGCAGAAATGCCGAATTATCATTCTTTTAGTATCATTATATTTCTAGGTATATAAATAGGTATACATGCTTTACACCTTATATAGCGCCTGTACACATGCATGGATTTACTTGCAGCAATACTGTGTAGTTTAAACTATTGCGATAATAACTGTTTACACGTAAAAGTGCTGACTGTCTAGCCAATCTCATTCTTCAAGAGTAAGCGAGACGCGATGTTGTTATTTTATAGTACTATTTGACAGGTCGTGAAAATTGGTTAACCTCAAAATGAGTCTGCGCGGCTTAGTTCGTTTTTTTACCGACAGGTTCGCCACTATGGTTTTACTGCGCGGGCGCAGATATTGAACAAACACCAACTGTTCCAAGAAGCTTTCAGAAGCTTTCAGAAGCTTCCGAACTTTTTGATTCATACATGCAATCTTGCAACTTACATGATAATGCATGTTTCCACATGCATTTTCTTGTTATGGTTGCGATAATACGTACTCTCAGCAGTAAATCCATGCACGTATAAACGTGGTATTTTAGTAAGAATATTCATAATATGAAGCATGAACCAAATACTGTTTAGGACCCGAAGTAGGGTTGGAATCCACCATCAACAGCATCAATGGTGGACTTTCAGACAAAGGTCCTTGTCTATAATATTGTAGGTAGTAGACGGTATGTACTTAGTTTGTTAAATCATAATGTTTAATTGAAAAATAAAACAAACTACCGAATGTGTTGGTTCTACCTTGATATAGTCAGGATGCATGTGGTCTCCGTCCATCAAGTTCATATCGACCAGCTCCAGCGGAACTCCAAGAGCTGATGATGTGAGGATAGCGGCACGAGCTGGTGGGCTCATGTACGTCATATATAGTCGAGGAGCCTCACTAGGAAAATGATAATATTATTATAATCGTTGAGAAATGTATCTGTGAAAAGTGAAAAACTTATAACACCATCTCTCAATAGGTACTGTACATTTTTCAACATTTTTCTTTCAGTATTGCTACTTCAAATGGTGCATAAATTTAATATTATGTAGGTAATTTACAATTCTATTATTTTTCGCCGTTAATAATTGCCATGGTATTATAAAAATAACAAACACTTCAAAACGTTAGCTAGTTAACTAAATAAAAAAAATATTACTTACGCAAAATTAAGTTCTGTTTCATTTATAAGGTGTGTCGCTGATCTCCCCAGGTGGCACTGTATTATCAACATATAACACAACAAAAATATAAGATACTAATATCGAATCAAACATAATCAAAATAAGTAATACTAGTAAGGAGTAAGGGCATCTATTGATGGAATTGCGAAACATACAATTTAAAATAGTTTACCGAACAATTATTTCTCTCATATTCTCAATGCGTAGGTATATTATAAAACATTAAAAAGAAATAATTACAAGATAAAAAAAACTTTTTAAATACCACGTTTTTAAATTTTCTGTTGAATCATATAAATTTGACAATTCTATGTATTAATAAAAACTTTTTATTGTACTTGATAGAAATACTGAATAAATATAGAATACTGAAATGTCATTTTGACATTTCATATTGATTTCCATAGTAACGCACGTATATATTAGTAATTTAGTTGCTAGGACCCCCTTAGCAACCAACAATAATAACTTTCCATACAAAACAGAATTAACTGAAAATGAATTCAATTCTGCTTAAAAATGGCTAAACGTATTAAAAGAATGCATTGTCGTCGTGTTCTGATATATTCTAAAAGTTTCAAATGTCTAGCTAGTCGTGAAGTTAGTTAAAAATCTTCAATCATCCAATACAAATCTTGGACAAACAAGAAAAAACTTATACTGGACACACAAGAAAAAATCTGTACCGGACAAACAAGAATACGAGCTAATAAAAACGTGGTAAAAATAAATAAATATTTAAAATTCAAAGTCAATATTAGGTAGGTGCAACAAAAAACTGTTCTATAACATGCGTTTATTAAAAGCTATCAGTTTACTATTTTATAATATTGTTTCGCGATTGTCAATTTCATCATTGAAAATTAGTTTGATAAATTCACTCAAATGTGTATAAAAGATTTTTTAATAATTTTATTATTTATTCATAGTTCTATTTTTTTTACAACGCTTCGATATGAAAGTTGTAGATTTTTTTGTAGTTTTCCACAATTAATTTATATTTTTTACAAATAATTACCGTTTTCATTTTAATGGACATTTTCACTAGGTAATAAAACTTTAAATAATATTAATTTATATAAACTGTAGGTATATCATAATACTCAATATTATTCATACACACAAAAACGTGCCTTTTTTCATCACCGTATATTTTTGCCAAGTATTAAATTTTTTTAAGAGTGACAAATATTAACAATATTATGTTTCTTGTTACTTAAAAAAACCGACTTATCTTAAAAAGAATCTTGAAAATTTTAAATATCGCATCTTGGAATTTTTGGAATTTTAACATTGCCGAAGTGTAGTTTTATAACTTCACTCACACATCTTCAATATTTAGTGAAACGGAAATTTTGCTAGGGTTTTTTTATCTTTGAATTGAAAACATATTTATATATCTTTTTAATATTTTTAGATACCTATTGATCAAAATTACATAAAAACTAATTTACGCCATTGTTATGTAATAGAAAGCAGTTAGGTACCTACATAGATTTAACATAATACATACATGATTGTCTGTTTTAAAACAAGTGTTTATTTTGGGTATTTGAAAATTAGTTATAATATCATTCTAAAGATGGGTTGGTAATTAATAGTCCATAATGGCTGTTAACCAGGGTTCGAAATTGACCGGAGCTCACCGGAGCGCCGTTCCGGTTCATGACATCATGAAATCCCCAAAATTATCGCTCCGTCTCATTGAAAAAATAATTTGACCATCTAGATATGCCACATTATAATAAAATATCTAAAATTCAATTTTATAAAATATTCATAAAATTAGATAACTATACTTATTAATATTTTCTGAAAATTATTTAGCGCTCCGGTTCGTAAAATTTTCCATTTCGAGCTCTAACTCAAAATCTCATTTAAAATATTAAAAAAACCTTCGATATATTTTAATAAATTGATTTTTTCGTCAGTCCCTCTTAATATGGGCTAAATAGCACCACCTTCCTTCCTTAAATATATTACATATATTATTATCCTACGTCTGAAAGAAATATTACCCATTAAATATTTTTTTTGGAACAAAATAATATTTCTCATGTTCGCTTGTCAAACAGGCGTTGTCATTTGTGTAACTTTTCAGTGAAATTAGTTTAAAATTCTAATCAATATTTTTAAAGTGACGCTGTTATGTAGATTTGGTATTCATTATAAATAATTATTATAATACTCCTCCACAAAGGATTACGTATTCAAACAGTAAACAAAAATGATTTCATTTAAGTATAAAATATTCTAAGCAGTTTCGCTTCGGCATTAATAATATATCCACCATCAAGTAGCAAAGAGATAATTCTCAGAGAGGATGAATTTTCTTTAGTCTTTGGTAATTCCTTATTTTATTAACAATTATTTATTAGTATTATCTTGGAAATTTGATCAAAATAAACGAGGCGTTCATTACTATCGATACAGTCAAAAACATTGCTTTGGCCAAAAATGCACATAAGCGAAAATTATTTTACAACATTAGGTCGTATTCTTATATGTCCGGTGGTTGTTTGTCCGGTACAAATCTTGCAATCAATTTTTAACTTACTTCCCGACTAGCTGGATATTTGAAACTTTTAGAATATATCAGAACACGATGCCAATGCATTTTTTAAATACTTTTAGTCATTTTTAAGTAGAATTAAATTCATGTTCAGTTAATTCTGTTTTGTATGAATAGTTATTTTGGAAGAAATCCGTAATCCAATCCATTATTATTGGTTGCTAGGGTCCTAACAACTAAATTATTAATATATACGTGCGTTACTATGGAAATCAGTGACATGTCAGTATTATTTCTATCAAATACAATTTTTTTGATCGTTTAAGCTAGTCAAGTCAAGTTTATATGATTTAACAGAAAATTTATAAACGTTGTATATAAAAAGTTCTTTTTATCGTGTAATTAATTAGTTTTATGTAGTGGAAACATTTAATCCATAACAATATCTAAAACTATTAGCATGCTCTTTTTTTCTCGCGTACTTAACAAATTTTATGTCAAATCCCAAATCGACTATAATAATTATTGTCATAAGTATATATTTTTTTTTGTAATTGTGCCGCAAATGGCCATGAGTTTGTATATATATTTTTTTGACGAAAACAGTTTATTCCATGTAGACAATTATAATAAATACTTTTATCATGTTTGCGCATCGGCTTTTCGATCCAATAATCGCTAATTGAAAATTTGAAATTTTCATACATTTTGATGCACCATTATCACAAACTAAGATTATATGAGGTAATATTAGGTTGGGGTAGGTTAGATTAGCTTAGGTTATGTTAGGTTAGGTTTGATCTATAAACAAAGTTGTAAAATCTCATAGCCACCTCTGCGGCACATTTACCAAATAGCGTAAAAAGCGTACTTACCATTCAAAATTAGTTCATTTTGACAATACTAATTGAAAGATATAATTTATGTATTATGAATTATTCAAAATAGAAAACAATAAGCAAATCGCACTAACATAAAACCGATCTATTTTTATGTAACTCTACCAAGAATAAAAATATGTAATATTTTGTCTTCATAACTTACCACAAACTTAAATTTTAAAAAAAATCGTTAAAAAATAAAACAAACCTCGTCCAAAGAATGCTTCTTTCTCCCCATCATTTCGAAATCAATTTTTTGGTCAACAAAATGAAGGTTACAAAATATTTTATTCTTCGACTTTCTTCGATGGCGTCTTTCATTCAACTAAGACATTTCGAATTCTTCGCATCCATTTCATGCCGTTATATCTGATCGCAATAAATTGATCCACTCACCTTCACCTGCACGATTTTCTTTTTCAAAATACCACTATGCAAAAGGCCGTAACTGAAATAATAGAATTAAATATTTATCACTCGGCAAAACTCAGTGTTTGTAATTGCAGCGATTACCATACATAAACATGTACCATAATAAAAAAAAACAGTATTGCACTTTTTTTTCTACTACATTGAATAGGTATTAAAATTAATAATACATTGAAATGTTAGACGTGAACGAATATCAGTGCAATGGTGACAAAATTAAGTAAATCAACTTCAAAATTAAATATAGGTATATTCTACAAATGTTTTCAACATTCTGTAAATAATGTCGTGTTCTCAAATCATCCATTAACGGAAAAAAAGATCTGTAATTTTATTAATATCATTGACGTGTGAAGAATAACAAGTTATGCCAAAACAGTGAAATGAAATATTACGTTGCTAGGAAAATAACAACAATAATTAATTTATACCTACAGACCTACAAACTTAACTTATCTGAAGAATGGGATGGGGAAGCCACTGTCGAAAACTACCCAATTAAGTCTCGTAAATCTGACATTCGAATGACATTTTCAAAATGGCGTCCTATGGTAGTTCGTAGTTCCATTTTTGGCCATTCTACAGATAAGTTTGTAGGTCTATACACCATGTTCATTGTATCCAATGTTAGGCATAAAATGCTTATAACATGTCATGCAAACAGCGTTGCCAATTTATCGTTTTTATTGCCAGGTCTAGCATTTTTCGACAGGCATCTGGCTTGCAAAAAACGTAAGTATCTGTCTTTTGGCGGCATCAAAAAATGCTAGCCTCCAACAGCTTTAAATGTGCTAAAAATACGCTAGATATTTAGTTTATTTATTTTCATGCGCATCAAATTTCTAACTATTAAATGCAATTAGATCGGTGCCTATTCTAGTAGCGTGAGCAATAAAACAACACAACTTAACACGTTGAAAATATAGGAGCATTCTAGTGGATGGTAGTGAAATGGTATCATATAATTTAATTTATGAGTGCTTAGGTATGTGACATTCGTTTGACGAATATCGGAATGACAGGAAACGAAACTTGAACGCTGTTGACAGAATATAGGCATTTCTTGTCAAATTTTAAATAGTATTTCTGTTAAAATGTGTGGTTTTTACGAGTATAGAATAAAAATTTACTTGCAGTTTTATTTTCACAAAATTTAGCGTTTTTTCCTGCCAAAAAGCTTGTTTTCTTACCCCGTCTGGCATGTTTTTGTCAACGACAGTTGGAAACACTCCATAGAAATCAGTCATAGCCATTTGCAAGTGCGAGACCCGATTGGATTATATGCACGAGGCTTCTAGGCTCCATATATCATTGTATCATTCCAAATAGTTGAGGGGATTATTTATGTATCAGACATTTTGGTAATATAGTAAAACTACATCTAATTGGGATAATATTTTCTAGGCTTTTTATTGGCAAATCACTCATAATTAATAACAATTTAAACACCCAGATTTTTCAGTAACAATTAAAACACAACAGATAAAATTGTGAAACTACAAAATATACTATAGGTTCTGGCTGGCGGTTCACTTTTGTCTAAAATAATGTATTGCACTCTCTCTCCATGATCTTTCACGATCCTAATGACCTAATTATGAATGTATTTTATAATAATTACTGGTACTAAACAGCTGTATTAGAACACGTTGTTTTTCCAGAGAATTATACGATTCTACTTCATGAAGGCCCGTGTTTTAAATGTTTTATACTTGCTCAAATATTGTATTGAAATTCATTTAATATATTCTTTCGTTCCAACAATTTATTGCGACTCACTTAGATCACGAGGCCCCCCAGAGCGCGGCCCGATTGGGTCTAATCGGTCCAATCGCCATAAGACCAAGCCTTAAACTAGTTACATGTGCATGCATTATGTGTGTCTTGATTTCCTCTGGCATCTACCTTCGTCCAGATCTGTCCGCCCATCTGGTTGAATGCGTGAAAATAATTAAATATAACTCGATACTATCTCTCCATTCTGTATGAGGTCGACCGGGTCTTCGTTTGCTTTCCAACTTGCTAAATGTCAGTTTCATTGTTATACGTGACTCGTCGATCCTGTGTACATGGCCCAGCCATCTAAAGCAGCCGTACTAATTTTAGAGATTATATACCTATCGATGTAATTAATGATGTTGGACAGATTATAGTATACGCCATCGTATGTATAAATTTTAATCGACTGATTTTCGCTTTTACGCACATAAGAAACATTCATTATCATTTTTACTTAAATTATCTCAATTAAATAATAAAAAAAGTATTCGTACGTCAATGTGCTTAATGGAAAAGTTTGTATAAAAGTACTATTTTTGGATATGTGGATTGATACCAAAATGTATCATTGTAGTAAAGTAATTATTATATTAACAGCTTATATTCAGTACCAATTTAAAGAAAAAAGCAGTTGTCTATGTATGCATTCGGCTCAAGGCCCACTAATATAAACCAGTCCTTCCTAAACTATCAGGTCCTAAAAGAACATGATTGATATTTTTTTATAAAATTTACTAACTTTGACTAAGTTTTGTCCAACGATTGTCTCTTCTTCGAGCTATGTGTCCAGCCCATCTCCATTTGAGGCTTTTAATGAACTCTATTACATCGCAAACCCTTGTCTGCTTCCTTATCCACTCATTCCTCTTTTTGTCCTTTTGCGTTATGCCCAGCATGCACCTCTCCATACCACGTTGTGCTACTCTAAGTTTCTGGATCACTCTTTTACTTTGGGTCTATGTATCACACGCACGTGTGATTACGGGAAGCACACACTGGTTGAACACTTTGCGCTTTAGGCACAGTGGAAGGTCACTTTTGAAGAAATTATTCAGGCGGCCAAAAGCACTCCAGCCTACCTTTACTATATTACATAATATAATATTCACATACATATTATGTAATATACATTCGCTTTAAAAAAAACTCTTGCATCTGATTATGAAGGAAAAAATTAAATGAATCAATTTTCAGAACATTGAAAAAGCTTGCCAAAATGGTGTAAGTACGCTGGTAATTTTTTTGTCTGTAAAACCGTACTTGCATGACGTAAGCTAGGAACATAATGCCTTATGGAGTTTTGTCGTGTATATAAATACACATGTATATACATCGTATATTATTATTATCAAACCACTGCAATCCATCAGTACTCGTCTGGCCTGTTGAGGCTTTTTGGTGGTGGTGTTTCTCTCATATTTGAGACATGATCTGTCCAATGGAGTCGCTCCATTTTTACTATAAGACGACGTGGGGATTATTGTACTACACTCACTGTTCATATTTATACCTTTAATAATTTAAATTAATAAAAAGTTTAAATACTTCTATCTTATTCGATAATTTTAATTTATTTTCATAAAGGAGGTATGAGAATAAGTCAATAATAAAAAATACTGGTATAATAATCTTATCTTGCGTTTACCCTTTCATAACGATACGACAAGACATTCATGAAAAAATAACGATAAAATAAACCAATATTTTTTTGGTGATATACAAATTGGTTCTTGACGCAGATTTTAAGGCTATGCGCTGAGCGTGTTAAGCCCTATTTTCTAAAGTGACAGAAATATTGATCCAATGAATATTTTATTGGAAACGAACAGGTAAAATACAACGTCATCGCCAATACTATTTCTGTCACTCGGGTAGGCGTGGGTACGTAATAGCTTCTCCGACAAAACATATCAATTATTTTTGCACTCTAATATTATATGCGTCCTCGTTGAGTTCATTCCATATTCACTCCCTTTATCCTGATATAATATGACATTGTAAAACTACCTAGTTATTATGGAATATTGCATTCATACCACTGGACTGAAATACCGAGTCGATTAAGTCAGGGGTGTTTTAACCCAAACCATGAATCAGAATGAGAATGGTTCGACGATATGTATTTTAAGTCATATTATATAGCAGTGGCAAAGGGTGAAGGTAGGCTGTTAAGATTCGACAAAAATAACGCACACTAAACTTTGTCAGTCGTACGTATTTGTTTTCATTGAATTAAGACTACAATTTACAGATCGTGTTGTTTAGTTTTTAAAATCCATCCAAGCCCTGCGAAAACCAAGCCGTAATAGGTATTATTCAAAAAATAGTCATGTATGATTTAATATCATAATTTTAGATATTTTATAGATAGAAGAATATTTTTTATCGAGTATGGTTTGGTATAGGCAAGGCTTAAAGAAAGAATTTTAAAAAACTAACCAACACCATCTACAATATGTATTC
This sequence comes from Rhyacophila brunnea, assembly GCF_057557595.1. Taxonomy (NCBI): domain Eukaryota; kingdom Metazoa; phylum Arthropoda; class Insecta; order Trichoptera; family Rhyacophilidae; genus Rhyacophila; species Rhyacophila brunnea. The sequence goes on along the minus strand of NW_028232816.1, from coordinate 5,048,398 downwards.
TTAATTCAACGAAAACATATAAGTAAGACTGAAAAGTGTGCACAAGTTTGTCGGATCACCCATAACGTACCAAAACTATTATGGTTTGGTTTAGGCAGGGTTTAATTGATTTTTAAAAACTAACCAACACCATCTATCAATTTTGCAGTTTTGGTTCAATAAAAACAAATACATATTAATTAACTATTTCTTTTATTCAACGAATAATTCACAAGATTTAAGAATGTACCGTTCTAATTAACATACATAATTCTGAAAACACTCATGAGAAAATATAGCCAATAGAAAAATCTTTTTCTAAAAAAGTAAGATTTGGAGAGCACTAATGAGCAGGTAGATATTAGTAAAAAGCCAATAGTTAAAATTTGTTGCAATTAAGCATGGCAGTCGTAGTATAGTGGTAATGCCCAGGGCGCGATCCCCAAGAGACGCAGGGTCGTTCTTGCCGGGTGTCTTACTTTTCTCGAAAAAGATTTTTTCTATTGGCTATATTTCAGAGAAACTGAGAAATTCTTCCTCGTTGATGCCAAGTCGCAATGGCCGATCGGTCCAACTGAGATTAGGATTGACTTGAGAAGTTTTTCTCTTTCAACCGACATATGGAGACACTCCCAGAAGATATGATCGAAATCCGAAAACTCTATTACGCCAAGCTGACAGACCTTGGAGACGGAACCACCGCATCATGTTAATAACTGACAAGTCCAATAGTCTATAGCCAGTCTACTTATCTTTTTGAGCCACTTTATCTTAATACTAAATGCTTTCTGCATTCTACAATGCATTCCTCACTATTTTCCCATTTTACATTCCCTACCCCCTCTACTCAATTATAAATTACAACTAATTTACGAGCATTCTCTTTCGCATATTATACATCTAGTTCTTTTTCAACCCCCACTTTTTATATAGCAATAACATAAAATAAACTCAATTCTCAAACGTAGATTTTAAAGCAGAGTATCTACTATTTGAACAAAACACAATATGGCGTTTTAAATCAGCTTTATGAAAAGTAATTCGTACCAAATAAATAAATTTTAATAATCAGTCAATGAAAATATTATAATAATAATATGGTACTTATAATAATTTAGTATTAAAACTATGTAACTTAATTCTAACTTATTTGTTTTAGAATGTCTTCGAATATTCCAGTACTCTACTCCATGGACATAAGTCCACCTTGCCGGTTCGTCTTGATGACTATCAAAGCCTTAAATCTGGATGTTGAAATCAAGAATATAGACCTCATGAAAGAAGAAAATAAGTCTTCAGATTACATCAAGGTGCGTATAGCTAAAAACTTACGAATATCAGGGGTGGTCAAGTTGTTTGTTTTGCGATCGATGTAATATATTTTAAAAAATGTCACGAAATATCAACCAAATTCGCAGAATTTGCAAAATAAATTATTAAATACATATATATTACATGGTACACTTACATATATTTAAATAGGTACACGTTAAAACATATCATACATTTTTTGTTTAGCTTGAATATCAAAAATTATGTACATATTATTACAAAACAAATCTAAATGTAGGTATTCACTCTTATTATTTTATTCACTATAATATATCGTGAATAGAATTTTTAAATTCCCAAAACCAAATAATGATATACACTTTTTTCACCACAATTCAAAGACTGATAAGAAACACTTCTTTTTATATGTGGCTGTTATCAGATTCCTGTAACTCAGATCTCAATAATTATAATATTATTTATTAAATATTCATTTTTCACGTACAATCAGTCAGTATCTATATAATATAATATTCGTAATGTTATGAGATAGCGGATCTGCAATTACATAACATTGCGAATTAATATTATTTCATAATAATTTCAACATGTTATTTTATAGTGCGCCGGTCAATAAATAGCGGGTCATAATCGATTGGACATCTCACTCGATTACAACTTTCCTTTAAAAACACATCGCACCAAATTACCTTTATATTTATTATATTGCATCGAAAGTACCCTTGTAGAGTTATTTGATACAGCAAATAAATTCTCGCCTTTTCCGTCTTTTATCTACAATACCTAGCCTCCGACGAACAAGAATTCTATATATATATATATATTTAAAAAATACAAATTATTCCTGGCAGCTTATATGCTGAATGCTTGTGAATACTTGAATATCCAAATCTTAAGTTGTACGTAACTAACGTCTTTTCACGAGATAATCTCTCCTGTATCTGATACATTGGATCACAAAAGCTAGTGGAAAATTAAACGACTTAAAGTGAGTTTGGAGCAGTTTTCATGTCTCCGTGTTTTAGTAATGCGTAAATTAGTATTGAAACTGGCCTTAATAAGTATTATAATTATTACGGTGCCATGACAAAACAGAATATGATAATATTAATACAGAGCTTGAATCCATTAGAATTTAAGAACAAGATAAAACAGAAAATGACAAAACAGAACATGACAAAACAGAACAGTGACAAAACAGAACAACGATAAATATAAATTTAATATTGAAATTTTCCTATCTCTATTATGTTGATAGATGTTTAATAGCACAGATTTTCAATACGCCATAATAAATCAAATAATTATATACCTACTTTCTGCATTCCTAATAGCTAGAAAGCCTCAAATAAACAGGACTTAACTCGGTGTCGCCGGCAAGCTTAGGATATCTCATCTTAATCAATATAATATGTCCAAAATGATTGGGTGACTAGGTAAATAATGACGTAACCTAACCTAAATAAATTCCAAAAAAATTAATGTTTCATTTTTTTCCTGACTTAATAAACTAAATTTTAATAATAAATATGACCATAAAATATAATGTAATAATAAGATGTGACCCTGCAACGAATTCACATGTTATTACATTTTTTTTACAATTGTAAGTTTATCTTTAAATTAAAAGAAAAACAAAAAATCTTTTTATTGTTTCCAGATACATATTTATTAATTAATACAGTTGAAATTGTAAATTATCAAAAAAAATCTCAAATTGCAAGCTTCGTATTTTTCCGCTAGGTTCTCTGCCGGCATGCCTCTTCCCCTTACGCCGGCCTATAGAGTCAAGGATGACAGGTTCGAATCCTGGGTCTGGCAAGTACACATATTGTTTTTCAATTGGTGTATGATTCAGAATATGGACCTAATAGGTTGAGAAAGTGGCTGACATCCATTTCTCGTAAAAATAAAATCTGTTAATACAAACCTCCACTCTGTGGAGGCCCATATGATCGTTTTAGGATCGGACATGGTCGAAAGAAAAAAAAAGAATGTTTTAGAAATAATTAAGTACTAAATAAATATTATGTTCTATTGTTTTTTTCTATATTTTTTTTAATTTATTGATTGTTTATTATTTACTAACCCTACAAAATAAACAAGGTAGGTATTCCATTAAAATTTCAGAATTTTCGAAGTGTTCCATCGCGGGAACCCCTGGTTAGATTCTAACATATAACCCATAGTATTTTGTAATACATTAATGGGTCTATTCTATACACAAGTTAGCCGTGTAAACTATCAAAACTGTCTATCTCGCGTTAAAAGTTAACACAGCCAAGAGAGGGGATGTTAAAACATAGCACTTTTAGTTTTCAATATTCTATATTAGATTTATAGAATATTAAAAACAGTTATATTACGCAGACTTAACAATCGCATATTAAACTTTTAAATCTATTTGCGTAAGTATTTCTTCATCGGCACACTAATTGTATTCGTTCAATCCTCAATACTTCAAATGAAATATTGAAAAACTCACCGCAATCGACGTGTTAGCTGCACCTGAATTTAGCCTGATATGATAATAATATATTATAATATTTGTTATTGAACTGATCAATCTCATCTTGATTTAATCATTATTTTTTATATGCACCATATTATCAATGAAATAATACGTATTTATAGCGAATAATCATGATTAATAATGCATCGTAAAATAGCTACTTATCACTATAATCATAATCTATTCAACAATATTCTCAAATCGATCGTAATTGAAGATCGATATCATTTTAATAATTTTCTATTACCGACTTACTGATATAACCATAAGCCTCAACGAGGACAATAATCGGTTTCAGAAGATAATGTCGCATTATAATTTATGTAGGTATCTCTCTATATTTTTATGCCCAATAAGGAATCGTTCATATATTAAATTCTAATAGATTTAAGTTTTATACTAATCCATTTGTGACCAGCCATAACGAGAAAATATATGGGTAAACATGTATATCCTATAGTTGGCAAGATTGCATGCATGAACCCAAAAAGTTTGGAAGCTTCTGAATAATTTTCATGCGAAACTAGGGATTTTTTGATCTGCGCCTGCGCCTGGAGAAACAGTCAGCACTTTTACGTCATGTAAACAGTTATTGTCACGATAGCTTAAAATACTCACTACCTATTGCTACCAGTAAATCCATGCACGTCTAGTTGCCAACTCCGATGCTTGTATGTCAAATCATCAACTGTCCATCCAAACCCTGAAGTGCGTCATCGTTGTGCAGCTGACTGCTTCTGCGTCTTTCAGCATAACTGACTATAATTATTGGAAAATACTACTTACCAAGAAAACGGACGAGTCAAGGAAAAGCATTATCTATATTTTTTTAAGAACCTACAAAGCTGCCTATATTATGATTAGATAAAACACAATCCTAATTAGGTTTTTTTCAACACGCGGTAAATGATTAATCCAATTGCCCTATTGCCTAGCTACCTATTGTATAATTTAATTATACCCATATTGATAAAAGTATTCTCATTTATTTATGTAAATAATCACAAGAAATTAAAAGATAATATTATCTTTTATCAATTAAGACGGTAACTCAGATAATGCATGAATCATTGAATACAATATAATGTTAATAACATCTATAAAAACTACGAATAATAAAACTCCAACGTATATCTATGATTTCGATATATTTACTTATTGGTCAGCATTTTGATTATTTCCATGACACAGAATAAAGTTTTATTTTTAAATTTCGTTTGTATTTTGTTCTGTTATAACTCAAAAACTTCTAAAAGAATATTGATCAAACTTACTTACTTTATAGACGACGTTATTGGTAACAATGTAGTAAATTCATCTCGATATCTAGGCGTGCCCTTCTACTCTCACCTCACTACTTCTACACAGCAATCTGCCCACTTTATCTTGTAACTTTGGAATCTTTTTAGATATCAAAATGAAACTTTACTAAATTACAATAATGTAATCTATAAGTATTGCAAATTTCATTAATTTTGATTTAATAGTATTTTAGTTCAGTGGATTACCTTTTTGGTGAGGCTGTAAGATGAAATAATTCTCGAAGGTGAAGAAATATGGAATATATTTAAAGACATGTTAAATAATATATTATTTTCAATAGTCACATAAGTGAAACGTGCATATTTTTTGCGTTTTATGGCCTGATCGTCATTAGGTCATAAACCAAATCCAGCTTCTGGTGTGTGGGAACTGGCTTTCGCATTTCTATCTGATTAATCTGTACTGTGGAATGGAAATGACATTTTTTAAATCTCAATTATGTGCTTAGGTATCGTTGAAATTAATAGTCATAATGTTTGAAATCACAGACTAACACTTTAGTTTTTTTAGTAATAGGTAGGTATACTTAGATAAATAAAATTGTAGTTACTTAATTAACCTTTTTTTTTACTTTTTGTACTACAATGGATTCGTGTAGTAGTCTTTTTCTTGTTCACAGCTTAACCTCATGCATAAAGTACCAACACTTACCCACGAAGATCTGACTCTGACTGATAGTCACGCGATTTGCACATACCTGATCAACAGATTCTCCCCTGACTCTAAACTGTATCCTGAGTCTCCTAAATCCAGAGCACTCGTCGATCAGATGCTGTGTTTTGACATGTGCCATCTATTTCCGAGCAACAGCGCGATTATGGTAAGAAAATATTATGTATGTTGGTGACGTCCCAAACTTACAGTGAAGATTACTCTTTTTAAAGAGTAAATTTGAATTATCATTTTTTAGAAGCCTATTATCAAGCATTTTGTGTCTACTGTGTGCCAGTCGACACCATTACTACTTTTCAACAATCATTCAACTAAAAATATATTGTCAGTTCATTGTCTTTAATCGTAATATTTTCTTTATGTATCTGAATAAAAAAAATAAAATTTTAAACTATCTGTAACCAAATACGATAGGAATAATAATTTCATTTTACATTTATATTCTCGTTGACGGAATAATATTATGATAAACGTATTACAATCGATTCCGCTTAATTGCGACACACCGAGGTTATGTTATTTTGGCTAAATTAAGCAGCTACCCCGAATAGGCGAATTCCACATTAAACAATGAATACACCCACGATGGCTGCGCGGCTTAAGCGTCGGTCTATAACGTCATGGATCCCAGGGTCAAATCCTGGGTCTGGCAAGTACACATATTGTTTTTCAATTTGTGTATGAGTCAGAACATGGTCCTAATGGGTTAAGCAAGTGGCTAACATCCATTTCTCGTCAAAAAACGAAATATGTTACTTAATATCACCCTCCACTCTGTGGAGGCCCACATGATATTATTAGGATCGGACATGGTCGAAAGAAGAAGACGTTTTCTTTAATTTTTTATATCTATACCATAGCCAGGAGAATAATAAATCATAAGTAAGAACATACAATTTAATTCTGAAATAATTACAAGATAAAAATAAATATTTATATACCACATTTTTAAATTTCCTGTTGAATCATATATACTTGACAATTCTATGTATTAATAAAAACTTTTTATTGTACTTGATAGAAATACTGAATAAATATTATAGAATACAGAAATGTCATTTTGACATTTCATATTGATTTCCATAATAACGCACGTATATATTAATAATTTAGTTGCTATGACCCCCTTAGCAACCGACAATAATAACTACCCATACAAAACAGAAATAACTAAAAATGAATTCAATTCTGCTTAAAAATGGCTAAAAGAATGCATTGTCATCGTCTTCTGATATATTCTAAAAGTTTCAAATGTCTAGCTAGTCGGGAAGTTAGTTAAAAATCTTCAATCGTCCAATAAAAATCTTGGACAAACAAAAAAAATTTATACTAGACACACAAGAAAAAATCTGTGCGGGACAAACAAGAATACGACCTAATAAAAACGTGGTAAAAATTCATCAAGTGTCTGTAAGTTTGCAATTCCACAAAATCGCGAAGCGGCGTAGCAATTACGTAGAGTATACGTTTTATAACCTTTCATTTTTTTGCACTCTTTACTGTACTGAAACGTCTCTGCCTGATTACCTCGCATAAAATTAAATCAAATGATATTCACTTGTATTAACACAATGCTTACGGGCCCTTTTAATTATTTTTTTAATTAACGTTTTAATTTGCATTTGAAAAGTAATTAGCAAAAACACAATTTTGTGCGGCCCGTAAGCTATGGGTTAATATATATAGTAGGTAATAAATAAATAGATAGATAATATATGTAAAAAATATATTTTTAGAATAATATATTACATCATTTTCATCCTAGAGCCGGAGTGCAAAGCTATGAAGCATATTATACTCTGACTACGCTACGGCAGTGGTAGTGCTCGACATATTTTATTATTACTGTTAGTTCCTTGTTTTGGTTTCTGTTCTTTGAGATTTGTCCCAAGTAAGCGGCTGCTCCAATTAACCGGTAGCTAAATTAATCGGAATGGTCTACATATTAATACAACATTGATATTGAATTTATATTTCCAGTCTGACTTCTTTAAAAATGGACAACATAATCAAAATCTCCATCTTGTAAGTCAAGTAGAAGAGGCTTTCGCTTTTCTAGATAGCTTTTGCAAAAAATCAAAATGGCTGGCCGGCGACGAGGTTAGTATACAATTTTAAACATTAATATTAAAGATAACCTAAAATTCTTCATTGGGGTCGATCCACCGCTGGAAGAAGATCTCCTTCAGATCCTCTCACTCATGTCAGTCGTGGATTTCCACCGAAATAGTCAGTTGTCTGCATTTTCTTAATACCTCAGAAGTACCCTGCATAATGAAAGTTATATGCAGTTTGTGTAACATTCAGTGATGTCCCTAGATAAAATGTCGCCCCTAGGCAGGGCCAAAATGCCGCCACATTTTTTTATACAGTATTTTTTATCATCTTTTCATGATTCCAATATCTAAGAAATGTGTTGTATGGATGCATTACTAACAAGATATATACCACTAAATCTAATTTAAATGCCATCTCTACTTCAATAGACAATATCGCGAGACTACGGTTTCAGATAGAGGTACATTAATCAAAAATAAACCTGACAACTTCCAAAGCTCGCGAATGACTGGCAAACATATTTAGATAACTTTTAAATTAGGTTTTTTTTTTTTTTTGTGATTTTACCGAGGCTTTGACTGCGACTCGCTGTCATATCGCCTCTTCTCTTCTAGAAGGGGATCCTTCGATCAGGTCCTCACTCCTATTCTGTTAAATGGCTTTATAATTATTTTGTCTAGCTCTTCCGTCTTTCTTTCTTTCTTCTTTAGACGCCAGTGTTTTATGCACCAGAATCGCTCTCCTCCGTATCCATCCCTTCTGTATTTTCGATACATCGTGTAATCATTGAATTTCAGATAGTCTAATTCAGACCTCAGCCAAGTCTCTGAGATTAATGCTATTGAAATTTTTTTGTCTTATTAAGTAGAGTTCTATATCATCCTTTTTTTGCTTCATACTTCTGGCATTCCATTGTAAAATCCTAATTTGTTTTTTACTATCCATTTTGCTCCAGAACCTCCCCTAGAATTTCCTTTAAGTGTCCTTCTTTGAATTGTTTGCATACCCAGTCCACTGCTTTAATTATTAGTTGTTATATTATTGTTGAGCCTGAAGCTTCTACCACCGCTTCTTCTTTCTTTTTGTTTTCCTTAGTTTTTTGAATTGTTTCGCTTTCATCTCTTCCTACGATTTTTTTTGTTTTAATATGTCAGCATAGCTATTATTTAACATATTTTTTTTTGCTTCCTTGAAAGGTATGTTCATTTTTTTCATTGCTTCTTTGCAATTCTTTTCCTCTTGCCACTTTGGGCATTTTTGGCTGTTTGCCGCGTGGTTACCTTTGCAATTGATGCACGTAATTTCCTCATTTTTTTCGCAGGTTTTGTGGTTTTCACCACACTTAGGGCACGTTTCTACTGTACGTCCGCAATTGTTCGCGATATGCCCATATCGCCAGCATTTGTAGCATTGCATAACCCTGAATACATACGGTTCTACAGCAAAAGAGACTCCATATATGTAAATTGTTCTCGGCAATATTTTCTCCCCAAATTTAATACTGACTGACGAGGTCTTTGTCAGCTCTCCTGTATCACCTTTTCTTGTCAACCTCTTAAGGTTGATTACTTTTGCATCACTTTTGATTTCCATTTGCAGTTCTTGGAGGTCCATATCAATATCGACTTTTCTTATTACTCCATAAGAGCAGGAGTCATTCTCTTTGGTCACAAAACCGAGATCTTTGAGTTCTCCAGCTTGTTTCACTTTATCTGCTTCTTTTTCGTCTTCTACTTGGATGTACGTCTTTAAATTTTTATTGTAAATTTTCTGTACTTTTACTCCTGCCTTATGCAGCATCTGCGCTATTTTCAATTTTAATGGAATTTTACTTCCCGTCGCTATCATGACGATGTTTTGGTTTCCCTTTGGAGTGACCCCAGAGTCTCTTCTGGGTTTTTTCCAGAGGTCACCGTCTGCCATTCTTCTTCTTTTTCTCCAACCACTTCCTCTTCATCATCGTTTCTTTTCTTCTTCGTTTTTTTGGTTTCATTCACTTCCATCGTGGTGTTTTCCATTTTATTGCTTTTGCCGTTCACGCGGTCTTGGAATTCGCGCAACAGTGTGAACAAAAAACAGTGTGGACAACCCCTCGCTTCACAGCGTTTGACGCACTCCCCGCACAAAGTGCACTATCCGTGCAACAATAAATATTTTTCACTTTTTCTCAAGCACTGGCACTGATTGTCAAACTCACATGTGACCACACATGTTGAGTTTATTGTCAAATTCATTTACAAACAATATTATTTTTGTTGTATCCCGTATTTATAACCGTTCGCGAGTAACCAGGCGAATAGCGTCCCGAATACGCAAGCGAAGTTGTACAACCTCACTCCACCGCTGTTGGCTTCCGACTGTAAATTAGGTATGTACGTGTCATTGCTGTTCGCCAAGAACCTGACATCCAAGAACAACGAAAGTAAACTAGACATCGCGAACCCGGCAAAAAAAATAAAGTCATGTTAAAACTTTTATAGTAACTAATCAATACATTTTCTTTCCAACCAGAGAGCTGATTTTTTTAATGGAAAAATATTTCCGTTATTACTAAGTTTATGTAGCTATTTCTATATATACCTAATGATTCTCCTCAATTTACCATCCTTTGGGTAACTGCCGCCCCCAAGTAACGCTCAATCTGCCTACCCCCACGGGACGTCACTGGCAACATTTATATACTACCTTCTATGTTTTATAAGTCAATTGCTTTTATAATTTTAATAACATGAAAATTCTTTTAGAATCGTATACATATTATATAGTTATTATTAATCATAGGTTTTATGAGAATCATTAATTACCAATAATTATTACAAAACACTGTTAAAAATATATATTAAATATATTTTAATTATAATTGTGGGGTCAAATGACCTGACCATTGTATTATTCTAAAGAATTTATAAAGATATATTTTTGTATTTTATTTTTAGATGACTCTTGCTGATTTGTGCTGTGGGGCTACCATGTCTTCAGCGACGCTTTTGGTTCCGTTAAACGAGGAATTGTATCCTGCTGCTGCAGAGTGGCTATCTAAATGCAAAGAAGAACCAATTTTCAAAATGGAGAATCAGCCTGGAGTAGAAAAGCTTAAAGCGTATTTGCAGATTTGGAATTCATAAAAAAAAAGAGTTCAATAGTTTTTTACAATAAAATACTTAATAGCGCAATGCATAATCATATTTAGATGCATAAGTAGAAAAACTAATGAGATTTTTTCTTTCACTTCCACCGAGGCGGAATAAATAATATTTTCCTCATCCAAACTTGGACGCCGATTTCGTCATCGTAAATTAGGCGTCTATTTTTTGGTTCTGCATTACGCTCTTACTCATTATTCTGAACTGATTATTCAACATACAAAAATAAATCGTTCGCTTATGTGACACTAAATAATGTAAGTCAATGTGGCTTTTACTAATGTACAAAAATAAAATACATTATCGTATGTGCGTATTGTAAAGTTTTATTTATTCTTCCTAGTGTATATCAGCACGTTAGCTGGACTATAATTATAGCAGTGGTGAATGGTGACTTTTGGAAAGAGGTAGGCTGTGAAAATCTGAGAAAAAAAGCACACTTGTCAGGTATACTTGGTATACATGGTATACAAGAAATAAGAAGATGATACAATATTACTACTAATGAAACGGTTCACACTATTGCAATTTAAAATATTTTTCTTAAGAAGGTGGTCTTTAAATAATCGCCTAGTATGGAGTCTTCGCCACTGATATTTAGTATATACTATATAAACACCATGCGGCGCCGACGAAAATCCCTGACACACACCAATCTTCTAGCAGCTACACAGATGCATGCGTATAAGTACACCCTGTGGATGCTATAAACTTGGCCAGATTAATATTAGACAGTAACAGCACGTATACAGTATTCGATACAATTTTATTCTCTAAGCCCTAAGACTATACTGTCGAGCAGTACCGTCATAATACTCTACGACTCCTATGTGACGTAGCATGTCTACGACCCATACGAGGCGTAGCATGTCTACGACCCCTACGAGGCGTAGCATATCTACAACCCCTACGAGGCGTAGCATGTCTACGACCCCTACGAGGCGTAGAATGTCTACAACTCCTACAAAGCGTAGCATGTCTACAACCTATACGAAGCGTAATATGTCTACAACCCTTACGTTGCGTAGCATGTCTATGACCCCTACGAGGCGTAGCATATCTACGACCCCTACGAGGCGTAGCATATCTACGACCCCTATGCGGCGTAGCAAGTCTACGACACCTACGAGGTGTAGTATGTCTACAGCCTCTACGAACCATTGACGACACATCGTTATGTGTTGTATGACATCCTTCATTATAATATCCTTACTCACTTTAAGCAGTTATTTAGTATTTATATTTAAAACATCAATGGCGACGACTTGGTAGTAAACGATTATTTAATAATTAACGTTTAATTGTTTAATAAATAAAGTTTTTGGTTGATTCTACAATATTTAAATTATTTATATTGATAGCTGTTTTGGGCAAACTTAGCTTCAAAATATAACTAATTCCCAAAAAGTATAACTGAAAGTTTGCAACTTCACGTCATAATAGAAAGAGAGTGTATTGTGTTAAATCTTATTTCATTCACAAAACAAAGGCGTAGTTCATTTACTATTATTTATTATTGTTATTATTATTATCCTACGGACTTGAAGTATCTTTGGGTGTTGAAACAGTTTTAAGAGAAGACTTTAAACAGGTTTCCGTCAAACGTCCAGTGTTGGAAAAAATGCAAATCAATATTTGTTTGTCAGTAAATTTAAATAGTGACATCTATCTAATTCCAATGTAATCTGGAATTTTACAAACATTATTTTAAATGTATGGACGATGGCGTTCACATCCTAAATAATATTACCACTATGAATAACAACACGTCTAGCGAACACGTCTTGTAAAATAACCAAAAAAACTGAAATATATAATTGCAGTGAGAGAATTATAATATAAAAACGCAGTCTTCCGAAGGCGGCATTATTTCTCTGGTGTAAACCTTTGATTTGAAGCTCGGCTGTAACTATTTAAAATAGTATTATAAGGTAATACGACTGATTAAAATCACAATTGATTATTTATTACTATATCTATATGCAGATATTTACAATTTGTGCTGTCCACCCGATAACTTTATTGTGGTTAGACATATAAGATAGCGACAAATTATAAATGTTTTAATGCTACTATTTAAATATATTACGATTAGATAACATCAAATATATTATAATGTACACTCTTAAAAAATTGATTTTATCACAGCTATCGTTAAAATTTAATAATTCGTGTTATTAGTACCTATATATTCAAGGTGTATAGGTACTTACTAATTTAACGAGATAAATTGGAAAAAAGGTTCAATTTTTTTGTGTGAGGTGCTGCCTGGTATGGATCCCCCTGTGCTAATATTATACATCCGCTATAATTCAATACCGACACACATTTTAATGGGCTTTATAACATATCGAATATGCATCAGATCATAAAAATATGCATTTTTATATGATTTTGGAATTTTATGGCGAAGCGATCGCATAATCTGCTTCGTTGACTTTTGAAAACCACCTTTACAATCATAATTTTTCATCCTGCCAATAAAATAGGCAGATATTTTTGTATGTACATATATATTATTTAAAAATAAGTTATCAAGATATTAATTTTTCATAATAATTGCATATAAGATTGCATAATTTTATAGTTACCAACCTACCAACTCTGAAATTATCGAATCGCAATATAGGTTTGTGGTTTAATCTATGATCAGTTATTTTTTATTAAAACAGATAACATTTTATTGACAATAAATTAGCTTTATATCGAATAATATCTATTTTTAAACGAACCTGTGATGCCATATTTATGTGCTAACTATAGTCTTCTTCAAGGATGTCCACCCCGTAGCTGAAGCATATGGACACCACACGGCGCCTCCAATAATCTCTGTCGCTCGCCAGTCTTTTTGCGTCATACCAGCATCCCGTAGGTCCCACCATATACACTCTATAGATAGTATTTACCGGCCTTCCTTTTTTTAATTAGTTAACTTGTTACTTTATATATTAGAAAATGGAAGATTTTGCAGTTTTTTATTTGAATTTATGAAATTCTTAAAATTAACGTAAAATTAGTAAAACAATCATTAACGATAGTGTTTTTTTTATGAAAAATTCAAATCTAGGCATATTAAAATAAATTCACCGCCATTTGTCAGATACAATTTTCAGAAAGTAGACTTAAACATTCTTCTTTCCTCTGACATAGACGGCTTCGCATCAAAATCTTTCCTAGCTATTCGATCTAACAACATTCGTTAGACATGGCCAGTCTATCCTACACCAAGAAATTTATTGCTTTGGATGATGAAGGATTCCAGTTTTCATTATACTAACATTTTTTTATGAATAATTAATATAATATCATTCCTAATCGATTTTCGTTGTATTCTTTGAAAAATAATAAATTAATTCAGTTAATCAGATTTCGATTTAATCACAATAATACATCAGATACAGAAATAAATATCTGAGCTAAGATAAGGGTATATAAGCGAACACTGCGGAAGTGATGGGATCAGTTGTGTTGCAACCGCGATCAATCATCATGAGGTTCTTGCTCACATTCCTTGCGGTGGCTGTCTTCGGAGCCATGGCTCTGCCAAGTGGCCAGAAGCCTGAGGTTGCCTCGGCCGACTATTGCAACGCCCCCGCGGTGTGCGAAGCCCCCGACTGCAGGTGCTCAGGAACTGACATCCCCGGGAACCTGAAGCCAGAAGAAACACCACAGGTACTTTCCATCACACTCAGAACCATTTTCTCTAACACTAACAAGACCAAACAAGAATCAACATTACTGTGCACTACGTTTACAATTTAATCAGTGTCTTCAACCAAATTGCCTTTTAGTCTTACAAATTAATCTCCAAATGCACTATACTAGCATGTACAATGTGTTGTGTGTTAATCATATTAGGTGACTGCATACTGCATTTAAATTAGTATATTTTTTTTAAAATACATTATTATCAATAAATCTACCCGTAAAAGCATATTATTATGTAACGTATTTACATCGAATGGAGCTAAAATGACATTTTTATCCGTTTATTTTTCCAATGTCCTAAATGACTTAAAATTAATATACATATTAGGTGTCTGGCATGAAGTTTGGAATTTAAAACACAGCTTCGCGAGCAATTGAATAAAGTTATAATAAAAAATAAATGATATCCACATTTTGATATAATATTATAATATATTGGCATAAAACTAGAGAGATATTAATTTTTGCTATTTTCTCTACGGTTTAACCTTATAGGGATGTGGAAATATCTTCACAAAGTTTCACAAAACAAAATGACAGTTTTTTTGTCTCTACATATTATTTATTAATACCAAAGATAACAATATTACGTAAGTTTCAAATCAATCTTTAATTTACGTAATATTTCATCAATTTAGATATAGATACTTATATTAGGTATCTCAATCAACAAAAACTTAAATAAATGTACGTAGATATAATTTAATCAAATAGTAGATAAATTAGATGATATGGATATTATCTACCTGGTTTTTTAATATTTTTTAATTAATGATCAACAAAACAATCGATTCCTATCAGTGATAATATAATGCTTTAATAGTTATTTATTATAGTAGAAAATTAATTTCAAGAATAATCTTAATTAAATTGAAGTATGTGTCTTAGGTATATCTTAGATTTGACTTTATCAATTTAATGCATCAAGCAATTATCTACAAATCTATTTAAGTATGTGTATTTATGTGTATATTATTATAATATGTATTATCTTCTTTTACCTGGATAGCTACTACAAATTATTAATAAGTAGTTCAAAAGAAAAGTCTTTAACGCCTGCCTGACAGAAAAAAATATTAGATAACTGTTTCTAACATGATTTAGTACAATTAATACGTAAATCGCTATATCTCAGGATTTCTTTTTTAAATATTTAAACAAAATGCCATTTGCAGGTAAATTCCTCATACCCAGACACTCCGCTCTGTGAGTCTAGCGGTGAACATCCGACCTGCAAGTATAACTAAGGGTGTTCACCTACTAGTTATTGCAAGCTATTGCATCCACAAGCAGTTATCAAATGTGCGTGACTTAAAGGTCATAATTATTAGGAGCATTAGTGTCCGTGTGTGTCATTCTCGCTGTATTGTCTTTAAGACATGTTGCATCGGAATATTAAATACATACATCGTAGAATACCAAGAGGAAAGGCCAGTCCGTTGAGAAGACTGTTCGACAGCATGCGGTCTTGACGAAAAAGAACTAATATCCTACATAATTTTGAAAACACTTCTGAGAAAATATATTAAAACCAATAGAAAATATCTTTTTTTTTAAAATCGAACCTGCATTTCTCCGGTATCGCGCCCACACACATTGGCCACAATGCTAAATGGAGTCATACTGAATTATGACAAATTTTAACTAATGGCCTTTTTAATACTCACTGAAGCGCTTTCTAAATTGAGCTACAGTGGCGATCGGCTTTTGTGTTTTAAATCGTGGTTTGGTCATTGTGGTCAATGTGCGTGGGCGCGATACCGGAAAGATGCAGGTTCGATTCCTGCGGGGGTGTCGTACTTTTTTCAAAAAGATTTTTCTTTTGGTTTTAATATATTTTTTCAGAAGTGTTTTCAAAATTATGTATGTTCGATAATTAGAATGTTACATTCTTAAATCTTATTTAAGAATTAAGAAGAAGGAATTATTCGTTGAATAAAAAAAAAGTTAATTAAAAACTAATTTTCTATTTACCTAAATAATTTCTATTTTTCCCCTATAAGGGGGGTTCTGATCCAACCCCCCCTTGTGTGCGCACCTATTAATAAATAATGCTACTAATCAAAATCTTATGCAAATAAATCTTACGTATTGTTAATTGAATAAAAAATAGTTCCGTTAAATAAATAAAAAATAGATAGTTACTGTATAATAATTACGTAGACTATGTGGGAGACTGATTTTGTATTCGTAATTTCTTTCTAGTTTGTCATCCTGACCTTCGATGATGCCGTGACAGTAACCAACATCGAGTTCTACAGGAAGGCGCTGTACGGCCGCATGAACCACAACCAGTGCCCAGTTGCTGCCACCTACTTCGTCTCCCACGAGTACACCGACTACACGCTACTCCACGAGCTCCACGCCAACGGCCACGAGATCTCCGTTCACTCTATCTCGCACGAAGCCCTCACCACTTACTGGATGAACGCCTCCGTTGAGACCCTCACCAAGGAGTTCGCAGGAGAGCGTCTTATCTTTGAGAAGTTCGCCAAGATTCCCGTTGAAGATATTAAAGGTAAAAAAAATAACAATATCCTGCTAATTTTTCCCACGTCTCTCATTTCAGTCCCACGATGGGATAAGCGTCGGGCTATTGCGTAGTGGGTCCCAGTTTCGAATCCTGGGGTTGGCAAGTACACATATTGTTTTTCAATTTGTGTATGAGTCAGAACATGGACCTGATAGGTTGAACAAGTGGCTGACATCCATTTCTCGTAAAAACGAAATGTCGTAAAAACAAACCCCCACTCTGTGGAGGCCCATAATATGATCTTAGAATCGGACATGGTCGGGGAAAAAAATAATTGAACTAGCATTTACCTAAGTCGATTTCCATTTTATGACAGTAGGTATGTATATCTAAGAAACATTACGTATTTTCTTTTTCAAAGTTACAAAAGTACAAAATATACAATAATGAAAAAGCATGCATCGTCTAGCTAGAGCAGGGAGGCAAACTTTTTGGATGGAGGGCCAAATTCAAGAATTCAAAATGAGCGGCGGGCCGCAAGCAAAATACCATTTTTAGATATACACTATTTATTATCACAAAAAATAAACATTACAAAAAAAATAATGAGAAGAATGAAACAGTTAAACATTTTTTAACATTTTTTTTAATTCAGGTGTTAGTTTTGTAGTTGATATTCTCAAAACTGTTTGTAAATGGGCATCGAGATATTTGCTTTTTATTGAAGTTCATGATCGAAAATGTTTGTTACCATATTATATAGGTTGATCCAAAAATAACGAACATTTTTCTTGCATAATCTTTAGTCTGAATTAAGGGCATTGTAAAATTTGACACCCACGGTGGCCGCGCGGCTTAAGCGTTGGACTATCACGCCGTGGGTCTCAGGTTCGAATCCTGGGTCTGGCAAGTACACATATTGTTTTTCAATTTGTGTGTGAGTCAGGGTATGGACCTAATAGGTTGAGCAAGTGGCTGACATCCATTTCTCGTAAAAAAAAAAAAACTGTTAATACAAACCTCTACTCTGTGGAGGTCCATATGATCCTACTAGGGATCGGACATGGTCGAAAAAAAAAAATTTGAGATTTCTTCACGACGATGCAATTCTTTTAAATCAGTGTCACACTGCAGATCAATAATGTCAGGTTGTAGCTCTGTCGGTACACTATCAATATCTATTGAACATGGGTCGCGTACTATTGCTAAACAAACTTTAAGCTATTGTCAATATTTAAAAAAAAATATATATATAAAAAAGTTATTCGTAATCAGAAGTACAATTAATGATGGCGGGCCGCAGTTTCCCCCCCCCCCCTGAGCTAGAGCGACGCCATGAAAGCGACTAATTAACAATTTTTATCAAACCACTGTAGAATTACTCAAAATGGAAGGAAATTAAATAGTTTGAAATAATATAGATACCTCGACAATTTATTATTCAATTTACATTTCAGGAATCCGCATGCCTTTCCTCCAGATGGCTGGCAACAATCAATTCTCCATGCTGAAGGACAACAAGTTCCTCTACGATCTGTCATGGACGACCCAGAACTACGTGAACCCCGGCATGTGGCCTTACACCACCGAGTACAGAAGCAAGCAAGACTGCCTCATTGGACCGTGCCCTGATAACTCCTACCCCGGTGTCTGGGTCATCCCTATGATCAACTGGGAAGATGAAGAGGGCCGCGTTTGCTCCATGGTTGACGCCTGCGTCAGCATGTAAGTATTTTTCTTAATAGATACAACATACTAAACTAAATAATCATATACTTTATAATAAATGAAATTGCTGATTATAATGTGTGACGATGATCACAGAAAAGGTTAAATATATTTTTTTTAATTAAGTCGATCTAATATTTATAATAATAAATAGGAGTTTATCTTGATTTGTCACGTCATTATTTTCGATTAAATAATAAATAAAAACTACACGCGTTGTGCAAACAAAATATTATATAAAATACATAATTTTGAGAACACTTCTGAGAAAATATATTATTATAACAAATAGAAAAAATCTTTTTGAAAAAAGTAAGACACCCCGCAGGATCGAACCTGCATCTCCCGGGTATCGCGCCCACGCACATTGACCACAATGCTAAAGGTGTGATACTTATTTACGACAATTTTTAACTTATGGATTTTAATACTCACTGAAGCGCTTTCTAAATTGAGCTACATTGGCGATCGGCTTTTGTATTTTAAATGAAAGTAAGTATTGCTTAAATTACTAACCGAAGTCACGGATCACTCCAAGATTTTTTGTTGTAACTTACTTGAACTTGCTAATAATTTTTAATCAACTCCTTTTTAATTTTAAATTTAATTACTGAACATACGTAATTTAAATTATGTATGTTCAATAATTTGAATGTTACATTCTTAAATCTTGTGAATTATTCATTGAATAAAAAAATTGTTAATTAAAAATATTACCTATATTTATGTACAAGATGCGTGCTTCATTTAATACTTCTCTCCGTACACGTATTGTGCAAACACAATATTGCATACCATCTTTGTAACTTCTACTATATCAATAAATCAGTTATAAGTAATCAGTGCTCATCCTGAAGTAGTCACATCCAGTGCTCCCACGGTTCTACCCCTCCCCTATCCATCCGTAGCCAAGAGGGTGGTTTATTAGTTCCTATCACAATTATTGTTTTTTTTTCATCTTTAGCCCCGAAGACGTCGACAAGATAGTAGAATGGATGAAAATCCAGTTCAACAAGGAATACAAAGGAAACCGTGCTCCCTTCGGCTTCTACGTCCACTCCGCTTGGTTCACCGCCAACCTCAATCATTTCGAAGCCTACCTCAAGTTCCTCGACTACTTGCAGACCTTGCCCGATGTGTACATGGTAAGATAACATACAATCCTAATAACATTATATTATATTGTACTGCTTATTGGACCAAATATATTTTAAAAGCAGTGGCGGCTCGACGACTTTCTAGGTGGTGGGGCTTAGCCATTAATTATTAAATATACATACATACCTACCTACTTTCTCATATTACCTATACATTATGTACCAAGCTACTTATAATAATATGATTTTATTTATGGGAAATGAGTATTTTTTTAGAATAAATAATATGATTATCTAGGTCGTTACTAAATCACATCTAAAAAGTGTGCTTAAAAATATCAACTTAATTAATAATAATTATTATTATAGACTCGGTTTTGAACAACGACATAAAGCGGGCTTTTTATTCACCTCGGGGTTATTTGAATCGCTCCCGGTATGCATATACCAACGCTAATGCATTCGCATCCTTTGTAAGTTAGTTAAGTCTTAAGTAAGTTAAGTCTTGTTATGATTTGTGTGTGAATAATTTTTAATTATTAAAAATAAGCATTCGATTTGGAAATTAATTGATTTTGTTTATTATTATTATTATTGTGTATATAGGCCCCTTAGTCGAGCGTAGACCCTAGGTTCCATCCTATTCAGACTAATAATAAATTCAGCTCTAACTATCGTCTTTCCACCAATGTTATTTTTAATATCCCCAGACATAAATTACTGCTAGTTGTTTAATCACCCCGAACGGCCGACGCTATTAGAAAATAATATATAAACCGTTTATTAATCAGTATTAATTCTTTTCTAGGCATCTGCATCCCAAGTCATCGACTGGGTGAAGAGTCCCAAGACCATTGAACAGATGAAGGAGCCAGGCAGCATGGTCTGCCAGGAAATCTACAAACCAGCATGCACACCCAAGGCCTGCAAGTTGATTAAGAACCCAGGAAATGTAATAATAATTTTATTCTCTTACATACATTTTTTATGTTAAATTTAACAGTCGATAATCATGGTGCTTCGATTTCTGGCCATGACAATCGATTGAGTACCTACGAAGAAAGTCTTGCCAAGAAAATACTTCATCACGCATATTTCCAGCAGAATACATTACATGACACATATTTCCAGCAGAATACATTACATGACACATCCTTCAGCACTTGTATCTACAGTGAAGTAGTGTCCACCTCCAAATCTGTTGGTTGCGGGTATTAAACCCTTTATTATTGGTATCTACGTGTCGTTTTTTTCCAATGCGTGTTTGATCCATATGGCTCGTTAAAACTTCCTGCACACGACTCTCCAATCTTTTAGTTATACCTATAGCCTGCATAGAGGATGACAACCTGGAAAAAAATCGTTTTGGACCATAAAGAGCTCAATACAGATCAGCGAACCAAATCAAGAGTTTCTACTGGTTTTTATTACTGACATAGGCTATCATATCTATAAACCTACTTACATAAGTTAATATATATTACCAATACAATTGACTGATTTTGCATTCATTGGTTATTTCAGGTTGAACGTTTCATGACATCCTGCGTGTCCATTTGCCCCAAATCATACCCGTGGTTAGGTAATCCTCTCGGAGACGACTGAATATCAACATATCAGAAGATGAAAATACTACAGTATTAATAATTTTTATTAATATCATTGTTTTACACATTTTATACTTAATCCATTTTGTACCAGACTAATACAAAATAAAAAAACATATTGCAACTGTATTTAACACCTACTAAAGTTATTATTAATTAAAACAGTGATTTTAAAACTATTAGGTACGTTTCATAGCGCACTATAAAAATATTAATTAGAGGAATGCGTAAGTATGCCCGTTGTATTGTCTCTAAAATCTTTGGCCTAGTCCAGACCAATATAGGTACATCTGTCCGAAAATAAATTATACAGATGCAGAGGCTATTCTCAAGAGAATGCTCTCATCAATCATCTCTCAGAATGACTTCTGCAACGAGCCCGAAACGTCAAGGAAAGAAGGATGAAGAACACATTATGATAAAGTATACCTACAATAATTATTTGTAAATTTTCGATGTTACACATAATATGAAAGTACAAAACATTGTTTGGACTGAAAGAATGTCCACAACTGCGAACATGGCATCAATAAAATTTTGTTCGGATGGTCCATATTATATCGCATAAATAATAAACAATAAAAACAACCCCGCAAAATTGCCACGCTAAATTGTTTGTCGGTGTATTTTCACACTTTTCCATCAGGGGCAGAATAAAAAAACTTGGCTAAGTATTTATATAGGTAGTACTTAAAAAATATTTTATAGAATATTTAAGTATTTGTTTGCGGGTAGTTGGGTATCGGTCTATATTAGGCTTAATCAAACTAGACTCGTCATCTACCTCTATTTCCCAATTAAGTTTTGATGGAAACTTGGTTATTACAATTATTACCGTTGAAAACCCAGCTTTGCAGAGTTGTCATCGTAAATGGTAGCCAGGATTAGCAAAGAATTGTCATCTGTAACTTTACTGATAGGTAGGTACTTAACCAAAACTCAACAACTGCCGCAAGACAATTCAAACAAAATTTATTCCCCTGTAAACAAAAGATTATAATATGGATAGGGACCCTACAAAATGCGAACTCCTTTGAAAGTATTTTCAAAACGAGTTCCTAACCTGAGAATCTGAGATAGATGGTTTTCAAAACCAATTTCTATTACAATTATTATGTATACGATAATGGAAGAGCAATAATCTACATTTAAAATATCTTATCTACTGAACAAACAATCATACATATAGGTACCTAATATATGATTGTTAGTGTGCATCAGCGCATTAAAAAATAATAATGATTGAATGGTAATATAAAAAAAAAACGAGTTTCCTACGCCCCTGGACATTATAAACAGGCCACAGGATGCTGGGTACACACTTTGAAGCTATAATATTAGACTACGTAGGTACCCAGGTTAATGATTCCCCCTCATAAGTTAGCTTTAGTTAAGGCGATGTCTTTAACTACCAGTCACTTAGCGGAAAAATACGAAGCTTGCAATTTGAGACATTTTTTTTTTGATAATACAGTCTGATTGACCCGGTGTGGTTTGGTGAGGACATTATCTTCAATGTCTGTCAGTTTGTTCAACTATGACTCAAAAACTCCCGGGTCAATATTGATGAAACTTGCACAGCTTATAAACGACTATCTTTATTCTCGAAGACAATGCATTTTCAGTAATATGAGGTGAGACATGGGTTGAGAGCCGCGTGCCTAGAAATTGAACAATAATTATTAGGTAATAATAATACGAAGCAGTCCATTTCTTCAATGCATAGGTATAGTTGCCTACTTTTTCTTTTCATAAAAATGACGCGCATGAAGTCATGGGCGATTATTAGTTAGGTATTAATAAAAAATAGTGAAAGAGTCTACATACCTACACAATGCTTGTTTATAACAAGTCGGCCACCCCTTGTTACGCCACTAGACATAAAGTGAAATAATGGCGTTAAACTGAAATGAGTCAGCCATGTAAAGGGTTCCGTGAACATTTATATAAGATATTTCAATGGTTCCTCTAACCAAAAAAGTTGGGAATCACAGGAATCATAGGGCATAGATATTATACATTTATGAAAAAGTAGGAGAGGTAGGTAGGTATGGTAGGTACTACGTATAATTTTCGAAATATCTTTCATGCATCACAATAATATGAGAGGTTTGGTTTCTGTTTCTAGTCTAATTGCGTCGAGCAATAATATGTTGGTTGATGTTGATTAATAGGTATGGTCATTGTCGACTCAAGTAAGAAGTCGATACATTCACAACGACTGGTCCTACTTTTTCCGCCCTCCTGTTGTTGTCTATGGATGACCTGTCATTGCCTGTCATTGTTCTATAAAAGTGTTCATAGTGATGCGGCTGTCTGATACACTGCTAATAAAAATACGAGTTTTAAAATGTTATTACAAATCGATATTTCCAGCTGTCTTGTCACAGGGAATGGTTTGATTTGGATAGATGAGTTACATGATAAATAACACACTAGCATTAACACACCTTCTACAAATTTAATGTAATGCATAGATCAATGCTACCTACATATTTTTTTGAAATCGATATCATCACCGGTTTTTGTGTGAAGCACTAGTCTGACTTTGACAGCTGATGAATAACAGGAATGTAGGTATATTATATTTTATAAATAACACTGATGTTAATATATTTGATTTGAGAATTTTTTATAATTCAATTTATTTGAAACGAGAAAGGGCGAATAAATATTATGTCAAGCAATCTGGTATCTGATTTTGACGGTTGAACAGTAGACCACTCGTTGCTGCTTGTGCAAAAAGATATGCTCATGCTTTATTAATCTAAACATGACGTTGGTATGGTAGATACCTATAC
The DNA here is from genome assembly GCF_057557595.1 of Rhyacophila brunnea. Classification (NCBI taxonomy): domain Eukaryota; kingdom Metazoa; phylum Arthropoda; class Insecta; order Trichoptera; family Rhyacophilidae; genus Rhyacophila; species Rhyacophila brunnea. The sequence continues at coordinate 5,024,004 of NW_028232816.1, read as the reverse complement.
AAAAGTATCCAATAGGTAGGTACAGATCAGAAACAATAAAATTTTGTTTATCAATTGTATTATGGAAACACCCATTTCTAATTTAATTGTTGGTATTAAAACATTTAAAAACACTGTTGAAATAAGAAATAAAAAAATAAATAAGAAAATTAGGATACGTACCTAGTTAAATAGTTATTATCAAACTTTGAAATTTGGCTCCCTTCGGTAAACATTAGTATTGCCATCTACTGGCAGTAATTCTGCATATTAACTACTGGCAACATTATTATTCACGACCAACGCAAAGTTTACCTAAAAATTTTAAATGTCATAGGAAACCCGACTCATCGGTTTTCATGAGCCGAATAAAGTTTCCATCAAAACAGACTTTTCTTAATAATATTATGAAATTAATGTTTTGTAAATTTCAGGTTCCAAGAGACTTTATTCATTTTTAACACTTATAATTACTTAGTCCAAAAGTTCAAGATTTTTTTAAAGTTTACAGAGAACTAGGTATGTTTTATATTCTGTATGTGTAGCGATATTTTGTAATATCTACTTAGTGCAAGAACGTAGTGGTCGCGCGGGGGCGGCGCGGCGGCGTCTTGTGAAACTCAAACGTATAACCGTGTGTAAAATGTTCGTAGACAGTGTGTTTTTTGGGGCCATAATACACACGGTTATACGTTTGAGTTTCGCAAGACGCCGCCGCGCCGCCCCCGCCTAATGACTACGGACGAGCACTTAGGTATTTCATAAAAAGGTGATTTTTTTATGTTCAAGTATAATCACTCTTCAAGTATTCTTAAATGATTAAATAAAATACAAATTAGTACTACATTCCAAATTTCATTATTGAATAGAAATCAATAAAAATGTAATTTGTGTTTAATTTTGTAAAGAATCGGTGCTCCAGGCTATCTAGATTTTATAATTTTAAAATTTGTATGGAATATTAATATTTTTCAGTAACAACTCCATTTAATATTTCTGTTTCAAACAGCAGGCAGTTCGAATAGTAATTTTTGTGACGTCTATTGATTGGTCAAGAGGAGATGTAAAAAATGGCTGCCTTGCATTCTCCTACGCAGGTAGTTTGAGTGTATTTAATGAAATTACCGGTAGAAAGTGAACTATTTACATCAAAAAGTGACAGAATGGTTTGTTTATAATATTTTGATTTTTCCGTCCTCCATATCGATCTGCAGAGGGTAGGAAAAATCCAAATGCATGACCCTCAAGTGGATTGTTGGGGTGTATTATCGAATTTTGAGCGAATCGCGGATGACATTGAATTGTTTTCGGCATATAACGTTTTAAATATACAATTATCGAAATCTAAATTGGTTCAGTCGATTCTAAACAATATTTTGCACCTCTGCCGCAGTGCAGACGACGAATATAAAGCGCAGTGATTGTAAAATGTCAAATGGTTTTCCGAAATGTCACACACCCCGTCGACAGTAGATTTACAACCGCCTTAATTGCCCCATTCAAATAATTGTTATTAGTGTGATTCGTAAAGATCTTTTACATTTCAGGTGGCTGGAAATCACAGTGCAATTTATGAGGCGTATTATAATCAGGTGAGAACATTACATTATTATTTATCAGCAGTGGTTTCTTCTCATACGAATCTGTCAAAACTCGATAGTCATGATTGCTATATATTTTTGTAGGTGGACCCGAACGGCTCCGGCGTGATACAAGCTTTAGATGCAGCACGATTCCTCAAGAAATCAAAACTTAGTGATGTCATTCTTAGTAAAGTTTGGGATCTATCAGATCCCTCAGGAAGGGGATACTTGGACAAGGTAAAAATATTGATTCCATTTTTTAAATTCTCACATTAAAAAAGCGGTGGTAATTTAATTTATGTAATGCATGATTACTACATACTGGCAAGTAAAAGTTCATTTTATTATTATTGGACAATTCATTTGAGATATTATCAATTAACATTAAATAATTTAGCTGTTAAATAATTATGCACTAAACCATTTAATACCTCTATGCTAGGGGCGGCAGGTTATATGAAAGTATGGTGAAGCAGGCAGGTTATACAAAAAAAGTATGGTGAGGCAGGGTGTTAATCAATTTGCGGCAAAATTAACGTTAATATTATTAATTAAATGGATACGTTATAATGACAAAAGTAAATTCTCCGTGATGCCCTGCTTTTTTTTTATCGCGTTACTATTTCTCCTAAGTTGTCAGCTATTGTTGGCCTGCTTCATTCAGTTGTATGAGAAAGCCGATTTCTTGCCACTCTTTTTATTTAATACTTCCTCTATGACTAAACCTGTTGAACTGTGTACTTACCATTACAAATAGTCTCGCCCTGTGCCATGCCTTATATCCATATCTTTAACAAATACTATTAACGTGTACCATTGATAAAGATTATAAATTATCCAATCCTTCTAAAAACTTGTAAAAAAATTGTATAATTTTATATTTATACTCCATCTGGATTAAATACATGGTGAAAATATCTGAATATTGATTTATTCTGACTCATTTCAGAATTCCCCATGAACTGTCAAAAGTTATTCATTTTGACATTTCGATTTAATTTTTATATTAACAGTAAGTAGTAATCTTAAATCAATTTTAAAGCCATTTATACAAACATGGCTATAAAAATATTATTTATAAACAAAATTTCCACCATAGATAAACATTGTTCATTGGATACAAATTCAGTATGAAATTTCATACACTGATCATTTTGGGTGACATTTCTAGGCTATGTTAATAAACAGATGTAGTGTTTCTATACAAAAACGCTACGATATAATTTGCCTGAGAATTTCGACCAACTCCGAGAATTCCTACACCTCATGCTTCTAGACACGTGGTTCTACCTACTGTTGTATTTTTTCATGACTGCATCAATGCAAATGGTTATTAAAAGTCACCTCATTTATAATCAATCCATGCTCCAGACTTACACATCAGATACGAGTCAAGAAATTGACGCCTGACTGAAGTAAGATATTTGGCAAGTCATCATATTGTCCACGATTTAAGTATTTTCAAGTTGAATATGCCAAGATGTTTCATTCTTTCACTTGGTCCCATATCAAAACCATGTAAAAAAAAATATATGGTTGTAACTACAGTACTCTCTCAGTAATCCGCCACCTCAAAAACCAGACAAGTGTCCAATTAGTGAAAATGGCGGATTATAGTGCATACATACAAAATATGGTAAAAATTAAAACAGTTATTTCGTAAAAATAGTTTTTTTTGAGAAATTTGTACTAGCAAATTACGGTTTTATTTATAATCAAAATCAAGTATTTACTAAATTATACATATTTATAAACTAACTAAATATTAAACAGTAAATCACTTGACACAACCAGTTGTTCAGTGGGGAAAATATTCTTGAATGGCTTATAATTCCCGGCTTTCCCTATGACCAAAAGCTTCAGTTTGTGTGTCCCGGTTGCATTGGAGCATGGCATAATTGTGATGCGGTCCTTGGGCACTTTCCTCCCTGGTACATTACTTTCCTTGCGATGAACGTACGTTTTACAAACGGGAAGTTTCCAAAATAAACCCGTCTCATCTGCGTTGTATTTTGACATGTAATTTGACAATCGAATACCGGTGAATTATAGAGCTTGATTTTGTGCTTTCAACTAGTAAAAATAACGGCGGATTATAGTAGTTGTCGGATAATCGAGTGGCGGATTACTGAGAGTGTACTGTATATGCAAGGTATCAGTGTTCCGTTTTTCTGTTGGAGATGCCCTTACATGCAAAAATCATAATATACAATCCACTCACCTGGAACTTACCAATATAAAATCTCATTGTATATACTTGAACTGCTCCATATCAATGTGCCAACGCCTCAAATTACCAATGAAAGAGCAATTGTTTTACGTAATGTCAAAAAGTATGAATTTTAAATCAATGTACCTATAACACCATTCTACAAGATGGAAGTCAGTATTATTAAATTAATATATAAATAGAATACTTCAAACAAACCATACAACCAAAATAAATATGTCACCTATGCCTTTTTTTTTTTTTTTTTTTTTAAATATTAATACAAATCTTTCCAGACTTTGAAACATAGTACCATATGTTTACAATATATTATTATAGTCAGTTTCTTTCAAAGCCATCGAGGAAAACCATCTTCATATCATCATTAGTAGCAAACATCACACTTTGAAATTCATCTGGCAGGGTGGCTGCACTAGGATAAAAATGCCTTGTACTCAATGACATTATAAATGGACAACGCGCTCAATACAGTAGCTAGCAAGTAAATTCGTGCATATCGATATTCGCACATGTTTAAGTAGACGTGAAGCAATTTCCATTATGCGATATCACGCTTCGGGAATTTATAGCAATATCACCTTTATTGTAATGGCGTTAGAACAGATTATGCCATTCGGCAGACCCGACAAAAAAGTGAGTGTCATTATTTTTTCCAGATGCTTCGTCCATATTAATGTCATTGCTTGTACTAGTGTTTAGTAATCTTAGTTTATTATTCAATGGACCATCACTATTTAATGGGCTTTAATTAATCAAAATTTTGTACTATTCCACAGATTACAGATTGCTGTTAGAATAGTACAAAACATAGATCAATTAGAATTTTAATTTGAATTCCATCGAGTACTGTCAATCGATAGTTATTAATTTAGCAGCGTATCATATTGTGTACATTGTAAAAAAATATCAAAACAGGCTGCCATATTTCACTGTTGCCATGGCAAAGAACAGATGAGGGCAAATGCGGCTCTCCGTTGGGTTAAGTGCGGCTTTCGTTTGTTGCGTTGGGTTAAGTGCGGCTAAAAAGTATTTTCTTTCCCCATTACACTTGTTTTTTCGCGAATTTCGCTTTCTAAATTTTATAAGTGACGAGAGTAATTAAATTTGAATTTGTGTATTGAATACTACGTGAGAACATGACTATGGTGTGGCTCTTTATATTTATGAAAATCCAGAATGTGGCTCTCGTTGACCTCATGTATGCCCATCCCTGGCATTGAATATTCTTTTTTCTGCGATTACAAATCCAACCACACTAAAGTCATAAAAATAAACATTTCAATCCCTCTAAATGTTTTCCAAACTCCCGGAATCTTATTATTTTCTACAGATAATAATTGCCCACGAGAAAAGTTTATCTATTTTATACATAGAGGTATTAAATTAAAAGAGGGGCAAGGAATCGGCGTTCTCATACAGCTGAATGAAGCAGGCCAACAATAGTCGATAACTTACGAAAAACAGCGACGCGATAAAAAAAATTCAGGGCATCACAGAGGATTTACTTTGGTCATTATAATGTACCCATATAATATAATGTTAATATTCAAATTTTGCCACAAATTGATTACCAGCCCGCCCCACCATACTTTTTCGCCATACTAGCTGGCTTCACCATACTTTCATATAACCTGCCGCCCCTAGATTTTATATATGTATTGCTATAATAATATTGCCATGATACTAATTTCTGTTGCACTTCTCTTCCTCAGGGGGGGCTATTTGTGGCCCTGAAACTAGTCGCCCTGGCACAAGCGGGAAAAGAGATCTCCATGTCCAATATCAACTCGGAAACACCACCACCCAAACTGGTAAGCAAACACCACATTTTTTAGAAAACAATCGCTTAAGTCATTCAATGCTCACACCGCACCTAGTGCGTAGCAATTAACGTTATAATAAAATGTGGTCAGCAGTTAAAAAGTTAACATAATATTTGTGAATTATAACCGTTGAGCTTGATTCTATCGCAGTTTATCACTGAATCATTGAATGAGACGTTTGGCTGGATGTTTACTATTCATAAACTACAAAAACTGCCTATAGAAGATTCAGCAATGAATGTATTCAGAGATGAAGTTGCAGTTTCCCAAAACTGGCTTTCGAGTTTTACGTAACTAAATTTAACTCAAAAGATCATTGATGTGTATCCAGATATGATCCAGAGCAAAAACGCAACATGTAACGTGAATGGCTAACAACCATCGTCAATCATAGTCTGTCCTTTTTATATTTGCCATATGGCCGATCATTCAATGTGACATAAAAATGTCACATTGGATCTGTTCAGACAATCTGGGGGTGAAATAGTAATATTTATATTCTTGTCCAACTAGAGTCAACAATAACTGTTGAGTACGGTCAAAAATATCTGAATAAAGCGTCGGGTCTTGCTGTCATGTTGACATTTGCTCTTATAATTATCTCTCAGAAATTATTCATCCCTACACATAGACATAACGATCAGCTCATACAGCTTCATTGTTTCGTAAACAAGATAAACCCTACACATAGACATAACGATCAGCTCATACAGCTTCATTGTTTCGTAAACAAGATAAATGTATACTAGAACCATCATAATATAATCTGGGCTACGATTTTATAGCCCTGTATGCAGTATCTCGAGCGGGGGTTGGGGAGAGTAGAATTATACTTGAAAGTGCTGGGGGAAGTCCATAGTTCCCCAAATCACCATTATGACGTCCGTAGCCAAGATATAATTATAAGGTAGAAAAATTAACTGTATATACATTGCAAATTCCCGTTTATGTCTATTTATTTAAAAACTGAGCTAAAATTAGAAACATTAAAAACCGTTCAGAATATCTTAAATTAAATCTTTTAAAATCGATATAGTAAATAAACAGAACTTTTAAGGACTGTAGGACGGTATGTAGTAATTTAATCATATCTATTTTTTTTTTTAAATATTAATTGTCTAGTGTCGATCCACTACTGGACAAAAGCATTTCCATAGCTCCTTCCACTTCTCCCAATATCGCTACCATATGCTTCTGCTACACTTGATGGCTTGTTCAATCCAGTGAGTTTTAGGACTTAGTGTTCCTTGGATACTGCATAGCATTTGACCAGCGGTTATCCACTCACCAAGCAGCATATTCTCCATATTACTACCTACAGCTTTGCGACCTCTATCAGATCACGTACTCTTATCTGCCTCCTTATACATTGGTTTCTTTTGCGGTCTTTCTGCATTATTCTCAACATGCACCCTTTCATACCATTGCTACATTACTCATTTTTTTTGGATTTATCCTGTATTATGGATCCATCTCTTATAATAAAGTTTTCAATACAACCTTTCACAATATATGCCGTAACCTGAGATATTAAAATATGCAAGAAACAATATTTCAATTCGTCTTCTCTTGATTGATGTCTTCTATCGACAATTGTCGACCAAATTGAACTACATCATCAGTTACTCGTATCAGATCACCATCTCCTTGGATAGTGAGCCACTTACGGTTGTTGCATTGCCAAGAGAATCTCCTTCAGCATTCACCTTTGCTGCTCTCTACCATGCTTTGCATTGCTAGTTGGAATATTGCATATTTGTCATTGCGGAAAATATGATGAAAAATGTGCAACTTGTCTGTGTTTAATGGTAGCATTCGTCCTCTTGGTTTATTGTTTCATTTTAAAACTTCATGATATTATATGAGGACAGCCCAGCGTTATTTTGATTTTTATTATAATTTTTAATGTAGGTACTAATTAATATAAAGTGCCCACCACCACCCGTCATATATGCACAACCGTGGATATGCACGGCCGCTTTCTATGACGCTTTAAACGTATCTGAAGGAAGTGATTTTAAGTGCTCATTCCGTCCCGAGACGGAGCCGCACGGGACTGATGCTGCAACCATGCACCATAGTGCTTAAAGAAGAAAGTTAAGAAAGAAAATTTCTGTTTTTTGGACTGGCTCTGCTGTCCGCTGACGTTAAGCGCTTTGTGTACCCGCATACTGAGTGTCACGAATTGAAATGGATGAGTCTACAGAAGAGTCGGGACTATCCCGCTCTCCATACGACGCTGCAAATTTCTCAAATGCCGCAAAGTTGGCCTCGGTTGCTACCAGATCTCCATGACCAATTGGGCCCGTGTGAGGACGGACCCTGGCAAACAGCTCCGCTCGTTCGAATTCCATAAGCGGGCAATCCCAGAGGATGTGTTCAACATCTTGGTGGTCATGCCCGCAGGTACAACCCGGCCCATCTACTATCAAGCCAAACTCGTGGAGTCTGGCGGCGAAGTTGCCATGGCAATGTAGGTACTATGTAAAAGTCTTCAAATCCAGATAAGTAATAAATGAAGCGTTGTAAATAGTGCAATGTTAACGACATAGCCGATGCCTTGCACGGCGGAAGAGCGTAATTGTGTGTGAATTATTTTTTTGTAAATAATTATTGTGACCTTGGCTCGCCAGTTTGACACCACTGCTATAATTGATTTAGTTAATTTTAGAGCCTTCACATTGTTTCTCAGTATCACAGTGCTATTATTATTATTATTATTATAAAAATGTTTTTGTTCACTGTTTTATCAATCGCGAGTTTTTATCAGCAATTGGGAGAGATTGAATTTAATTACTTTTGCTATAAAAATAAAGCAAAAATTTTTCATATTTATTCTCAATGACAGAAAAAAACCAATGATGATAAATATATAGCTCCCACAGTGTTACATGAACATTTTCAATTTTTCATAGACTTGTTCATTACAATATGTCAATTGAGATCAAATTGAATTGAAACAATTGAGACCATATCCGGAAAACGAGCGTTATCTTGAAAACGGCGTTCAGAGATATTGGCAGTTAAACATTTCAGTTGGTTGTTGTGGAGATCGCCGTTATCGAAAATATTTAATTCTGATGAATAAAAGTAGTTTGACTAATTGAGAACACGGTTTATTAAACAAAATAACGTTATTAGATAAACCACTATGTTTATAATAAAATATACGGTAACAAATTTAATGCTGTTTTTCCGTATAACATAAAATAATCGTACAACTCTGATTTTGATGGTAACATCCTTTACCTTATGTTTTTAAGTGAGTCACTTGAAGTGATGTCTTCATCAGGAGGTCCATTTCCAACATTTATTGGGATAAATTCCAATATATTTTTTAACCAATCAGCACTTTGTTGGCTTCACAAAAGGCAAACAAGACAAAATGTCTTCCATTTACTTTGCATCCCATTCGATTTTATTTCCCATTTCCCAAAACTTGGAAAATAAATTATTTTGTTCAACGGCTGAAAAAATGTATAGCACAACTTCCCACAGCATTTACCCACATACATCAAAACATCGAAGTATATTTTCTTGATAATCTTTCCTTTAAAAGTTTTATAATTTTGACCACTATTCGTTTTTGATGTATTAATAATTACTAGTTTCATCAATGACACGCCTTTTTTAGAACAAATAGATTCAGATTTTATATATAAAAGTAAAAAAAATATGTATCGCAATAACAAATGGAAATGCCGTGAACGTCAGGAAGCATGAATTGTGTGTACAGTGCCGCAAACTTATCTGAAGAATTTGATGGGGGAACCACAGTTGAAAACTACCCAATCAAGGCTCGCAACTGGACAGAATCTGACATTGGAATGGCGTATTCCATATGGCGTCCATATGGGTTCTAGTAGTTCCATTTTTAACCATTATTCAGATAAGTTGATTGGACTGTATGTCGTGTATGGCATAGATAGTATGGTATACGGATAAACAGCATGCAACGCATGGTCAGTTTGGACTGTCTGCCCCTATTGTTAGAACAGTGGTCTCCAACCTTTATGTTACTACGCCTCCCTTTAAAAAAAATCTAATCTTGGCGCCTCCCCCCCTTTATTTCATTAAATAATACAGACACTTTTTTAACACACAAGTTTTTACTACTTACTTATATCAAATTCATTTTTTAATTAATTTTTTTTTCATGCGACGAATGAGCTTGTTTATTACCACAATCAATTTTAAAAGAAGTCAACCAAATTCATCATCGTTCATTGACAAAAATTAATGGATTCTATCATGAGCTCCACATAGTGAATAGGGCCCACAGGCCAGGATCTTTCACCCATATATTAAAAATATTTAATAGCCCTGAAACAAAGCAGCGCCGCAGGCGACTTTTTTTACTATTAATAAAATTATATGAAAAATGCATTAGCAAACTAACCAAGAACTCAGGAAATAGATTTTTGTTTGCTTCAATATATCTGGCGTAGAAATCATTTAAAAGTGGAGACATGTATTATTGTTATATTATATTAAAGAAATCACGTCAAAAACAATTTAAAAAAAAAATATCACACCCTGCCTACACGCTTCAGTTGACACTTTAGCTACGAGTGACATTTAAATTTGAGGTTATTGTTTTCATGCAACCAGCGGTCGTTTTGTGCATTACCGAAACAGAGCGTTTGCAAAAGCGCCATTTTTAAATTTCTCCGCTCCAAATATTTTTTTAATAGGATTTAAATATATGTATTATATATTAAAATAAACATTCATGCACTGAATTTTCACTGTTACGTTAAGATATGAACTTTTATTTATTTGTAGATATTATGGTATAAAAAATAATTTATTCAAAAATTTTGGCGCCTCCCCTGGCAATAGATCGCGCCTCCCAGGTTGGAAACCGCTGTGTTTAGAATATCAAAGTAATATTTAGTAGTGCATGCACAGGTGTATGCCGCGTAATTTAAATTGATTTACGAAAAAACAGCGTTATCGCGATAACGCTCATTTTCCGAATATGGGCTCAATTATCAAAAATCCTACAGCTATTATCATGGCCCTCACATCCTGAAACGGCCCCCCTACCTATCGCTAAGGTTAAAGGCAGTGTGACACTATACAAGCATTTTCCAAAATTATGGGTTCTAAGTGTAATTTTAGCAATTTTTTGTATATTTGAAAACATCTACTTCAACTATGGAGATTAAACTTTTACTTTACAGATTTTTGACAAATTCAGCAATCTCGTAAGTTTAGAATATAACAAAAAATCTAAAACCTCGTTATGATCTCAGTGATTCTCAACCTCTTTTGTATGGCGGAACCCTTGAAACATTTTGTAAAATCTTTCAGAACCCCAGCTGGTCTAGAAGGGAAAATTAAGAATTCAACCGAAATGCCACCTACGTATGTAAAATAATTAACCAACAGGTATAATTAGTGCTGCAGGTGAAAAATATATCACCGACACGGAATCTGCTCCGAAAAGTTATATAGGTCGCATTCATCCCTTAATTTTTCTGTCAAATTTTCTATTGCAACAACTGACTATATCCGCATAGGTAATTTTAATATTTTTATTAATTTCTAGGTATGTCAGTATCAATTGGACATAGTTATGCAGAAATTAGCCAGTCCACAAAAAATAAAAAAATGAGATATAAAGATCAGATGCAAGAAGGTTTTCTCTACATTCTGCTGAAAATAGCCAAGCCGCAAAAAATTATTCTTGAAATAAAATACTATTTACAATTTTACGTTTTTAATATCACGTTGTTGCTAAAGTGCCATTATCTCAGCTCGACATTATTGTGGACTGGCTACATTCTGCATAACTACGTTCAATTTTGGAAAAAAATAATTAAACAACACTTATTCCATTTATTTCCTACACTTGGGATATACAAGTTGTATTAACATATTTCCACATTATCCGGATGGGATTAATGGGATTAACAAAAATATTCATTAAGCATATCAACGCTTTGCTGTGCCTATAACGTTAACATTCAAAACTTGACAGAAACAAAGTGAGCAGTAGTAGTAGGCGATGACATTCAATAATGACAACTGATAACTCATATTTAATCCCTTGCTACAAACATACAAATATGTCTCCCAAGTAAAACTCTTGCATACTTCAGTAATAACTACGGCGTAATATCTAACCTAAAATTTCAAAATCTTCAACCTTTTCTAAGTTTACCCTGTTATCAAAAAGGTTTCCAGTTGTACTTTTTTTACGCAAGATTTCACAGATTTTTGCGGAACACAGTTGGGAATCACTGCATTGGGATGTCCAGCAAATGGCTCATTTTTCTTGTTTAAGCCCCATTTTCTAATGTTGGCCTATGGATTCTTTGCAATATTTTTCTTTCAAAGACTGCTAACATATTTTTTGTATATATAGTCTTAGTGGTATACCCCATTTACATGTGCATGGATTTACTGCTGACACGTATTATTGCGGCCATAATAAAAAAAATGGATGTGTAAACACGTATTATCGTGCAAATTGCAAGATTGCATGCATGAATCAAAAAAGTTCAGAAGCTTCTGAATCTTCACGTGACAATTGGACCGAGCAATAGAATGATAGTAGCGAACATGCCAGTAAAAAAACAAACTGCACCGTGCAGAGATTCATTTTGGGCTTAACCGATTTTCACAACCTGTCAAATAGTACCAAACAATGATAACATCACGTCTTGCTTACTCTTGAGACAGTCAGCTCTTTTAATAGATAGTTTAAACTACACACTATTGGTGCAAGTAAATCCATGCACGTACAGGAGCGATTATTGCGATTTCATAATTGATTTGTTAAATGAGTTGAGGGAACTTAGATATTATTTGATTGTAATAAAATAAATGCAAGTACCATTGTCAATTATTATAATTATCATCATTATATAATTATATTAAGATATCCACTTGTAAAATACTATATTCCTTCATAAGATATGCAAAATAATCATGAAATTCTTTCCTTATCTGAGCTACGATCATCATCCATGTTTACTGACAATTCAAATTCGAGATAAAAGTGTTTGTTTATGAAGATAATATTAATCCAAACTCGAGGTGTTGACACAACTCGATTGTTGTATTGACATGTATAATTTGGCATAGAAAACAATGTACTCACTTGCCACTCACAATGAACGACAGCTTGTTTATTTTTTGTTTTTTATATGACAATGAACTTTGTTTTGTCTCGCATGCATCGGATACTCCAGTAGTCGGCAAACTTTTCAGACATAGAACAGACGAACACACAATACTGATATTTTTTGTAGTGTAGTTTTTTTTTTAAATATATTAAATTTTTTTAACGATTTTATATTGCCATCTGTTAACACAAACTAATACTTTTCAAAATCGATAATTTATTGGTTTGCATCTACAATAATGACTCTCTTCTATATATCATTAAAACATTGGCACAATTGGTAGTGTGCGCACTTGCTGATAAAAGGGATACGATGGCCTTAATTTTTATTTCGTTATCAGCAGGATTCACTCTCCCAGGAATTTTCATGTATCACCCAGGAATCAAAAATTATGTCTTGCAATCGACTACCTTTAATTTTAACTTGTGACTGCCTTTATTGTTATGTAGAAGATAAACATATTATTCTCTAATAATAAATTGTCCTGATGGCTGTTAGCTGCTACTTTGATAGAAGATAAATGATGAATTTTCAATAAAAAGAATCTTGACAAATTGGGAAGGTATGAAAACCAATATAGCCAATAGTGTTGCTTCATAAAAAAATACATAATGCTGTCAAATTTTTAATTACCTGACATTTGTCCAAATAATTTTAGTTAGATATCAGGTGATTAAATTAATAATTGATTATTATCTCAACATAATGTAATGATAATAAGTTTGTGTTAAATTTGGCATGTAAATTGACGTGTTTTTGTATATCTATAATATATTTATTAAAGCTATTTTAAAAATGTGATTAGTGCCAGTTTATCATTTATTATTATTAAAATATAGTTTACCAACAGACTTATTTGCATATCGTCACTGTTCAGGCAGAAAACACTAATTCGAAAAAATTACATATTGAGTTAGTACCAAAATGTTCCTTATTTCAAACTTTACCGTCTGGAAACCTTCTTAATAAATACAGTCTTTATTTTAAAGTCATCCTTTTTACGATTATTTAATAAACTCATATGATAGACCATTATTTCAAACATTTTAACAACTTCAAAGTCAAATTACTCAAAACTAGTATTCTCCAGTCAGTGTGTTCTGCCAGAACAGAGACGATATTATATATAATTGTGCAATATTGAATTCACAACAATAATTGTCAATATGTAATTGGTAGTGCCCACAAAAATTAGAAGACAATTTATTGAGCTATAAACTTAAAAGAAACCACATTTAGACTGTCCGTCTTTCCATCTAGTGACTCAACAAAGCCTCTTAAAATATACTTGTCTTAATGCAGTATCCTGGCTTATTAATTGTATTAACAGCTTATTGATTGTATTCCTAATTTAATCATAGAAAAATCTCGTAAGACATATCATTGACAAATATAATTATATAGCACTTCTTTGACAATGTTGGTGGACCGTTCAGTCAGGCCTGTGTGGGTCAAGATTACTCCGGTAGAGTCTGATTGCCATTTATTGTCTGTTCCGGTTTTTGCGCTGGCATATCATGTACATAGTATAGATGCACCTTCATGGCTATGCATTGAAGATGTCTTGAATGCTCCTGTACCAATGCCAATCCTCGAATACAAACTGTCAAGGTTGGTGAGTAGTACAATAATTGTGCACAAATTATAAGTTTCGAACGTTTACTACATGATAGGAAAAGTATAAAGAAAAAGAAGGTCTTGTCATGTGTCGTTTATCAAAATTTTAATGCAGGTATTATTGATGACAGTTCCAAATATTTTATACATATATTTTTACTGTCGCAAATTTTTTTTTGACTAATTCAAAATAGTCCCATAATTATTTTAAAAAAAGTGAAAATCTGTATATTGAGGTATATGTAATTATTAATGTAGAGCTTATCTTTAAAACAGCATCCGCCTAAACTCACCTAACGCAAGTGGAATATATTCATTTTACAGTTATTGCCCTCCCAATAATTGGTATCACCAACGGCAAGTTATCTCAACTTAGAGAAAACGTTGCATGATCTAAAATTATGTAACGTAGTTCAATAGTACCGCCCTAGACCTAAAGTGATTGGAGTGACTTGGAGAGAGCACGTTTCTTTATATACTTAGGTTGGACTCTGGGTGCCGAGGTGAGAAGGCCAGGGCTGCTTTTACATGACTGAGAAAGATACCATGTAGCCGCAACATAAACCTAAGACTCGGAATGAGAATGATAAGATGCAATGTCTTTTCAGTCCTATATGGAATGGAGGCAGTCACAGGAACAATACGGCATGACAATGGCATAGAAAGAAATAAATACCTTAATGTTGTGAATATTCCGCCATTGTCTGTGCATGTATGCGTATTTTTCAGCACATATCAAGATAGAATAATGCCGTATAAATCTTTAAGATGGTAATTCAACCTATGAATTATTGAACATCACAGACAAATGTGTCGCCTATCACATTGACAACAATAAGAGTAATTTATGTAAATTTTTCAATCGCTGACGGCTCTTGTAAACCAATACGAGCCAAGACATTTATTTTATACAGTATTTTGAATTAATCAATTCTTAACATCGCTGTACTTTAGTTACCTATCGATAAATGTATTCTTTTTGATTTGCTATTTTAATTTTAGTATGGTAAGTAGTATTGACATTTTGCAATGTTACAGGAGAAAGTGTAAAAATAATTTTATTGGTTTTATCATAAAATTTTCACTAACAACTCTGCCAAAAGATTCCTACTGATGCATTTTAAGACACTGAATGCTTACATTCTAAATAATCTAACCCCATAAATAAATAACTTTCATCTTAATGTTACTGTCACATGATTGATGATTTAAAAACGATTCATGTTACATTGGCATGTTTAATTTGTTTTCAGGGAGAGTTGCCAAAAGTGCCTCCGATGGTTCCTCCGCCACCAGCCAGCGACTGGTCGGTGAAGCCGGCCGAGAGAGACAAATATAATCAACTCTTTGAATCGCTGCAGCCTTCCAATGGCCTTATTCCCGGCAATAAGGTATGTAAACATACACCACTTGATATTTTTAAGTGTTGTTGACCTCTCTCATGCAACAGATCGGATGGCCTGATAGACCCAACAATTGGTCGGGTCAACATTATTGGACATTCACAGAGGATGTGGTTAGCATCCTATTAATCACAGCTGCCAAGAAATGACTACGGTGGCAAAATGTCACTGAAAATTAGACTGAAGATTATTATTATCTCTTGGTTTCTGCAGCACAAACAGTAATGTGTTATGCTGTTCTTTTGTTGTTGACAAACTGCCACCATTTGAATATATAATTTATATCATTCAGTGGACGTAAAGATCTCTTCACCTAGTCAGCTTGGCAGATTTTCTTTGTTCTTCTCCCATGAACCATTTTAAAAATACAATAAGTAAAAACACATTTCAGTTAGTGGCATAAGTCTATAAGATTTTGGTAGATCCTCCCGATAGATTTCCAGGTTCTCGTCACCTATTTTACCCTGCGATGCTACTGATTAACATCGGGTTTGAACGGGGTGGGTTCTGTCACAACATGAGAGCCTGATATAAAACAATATAACATTAACACCATTTCATCTAAAGATATTTATCAAAATATTTTTGTATAAAAAAGATACTTTTAAGAAGGCTTTTTTTACAGATAATTTAAAGACGATTGTCATAGATAGTATAGATACTCAACGGCTCCTGATGACCAGTGCGTAAAGCGCTGGTCTTTCATCCGGAAGCTCCGGGTTTCGACCTGGTGAGGTTACAATATATTTATGTGATTTTTCTCAAAGCCTGGGTGTTAGTGATTGTTTCACTTCTATTACTAAACTACACTACCGTTTCATTACACTACTTTCATTGGGCCTGTTGCCCTGTTGTAGTATTATAAAGAATATATTACAGTACTCTCTCAGTAATCCGCCACCCCAAAAACCAGACAAGTGTCCAATTAGTGAAAGCGGCAAATTATAGTGTATGGATACAAAATATGGTAAAAATTAAAACAGGTATTTCGTAAAAATAGTTTTTTTGAGAAATTTGTACTAGCAAATTACGGTTTTATTTATAATCAAAATCAAATATTTACTAAATTATACATATTTATATACTAAGTTGACCCGACCCTATGACCAAAAGTTTCAGTTTGTGTGTCCCGGTTCTATTGGAGCACGGCATAATTGTGATGCGGTCCTTGGGCACTTTCCTCCCTGGTACATTACTTTCTTCTCGATGAATGTACGTTTTATGAAGGAGAAGTTTCCAAAATAAACCCGTCTCATCTGCGTTGTATACTTGTACGCGGCGGACTACTGAATTTTGACAATCGACTACCGGCGAATTATAGAGCTTGATTTTGTGCTGTCAACTAGTCTAAATAACGGCGTATTATAGTAGTTGTCGCATAATCGAGCGGCGGATTACTGAGAGTGTGCTGTATATGTAAATATAATATGTAATTATGAATTAAGTAAGTAATAATAAAAACTCAATTTTAACAAAAATATAATAACATTTTATCAATACACCCACCTAACGGCTCCTAATAACATGATACATACCGAATGTGTGCCGTCTTGATGATCATGAATATGATTTGTGACTCTTAGTCTCTTGGTGTTTTTTATTTTGGTTTTCAGAATCCGATGTTTTAAATTTCTGCTTTTTATTTTGCTGGATTTATCATGTTTTTGGTTTTACATTGCAGGTAAAAGGTGTTTTGATGGAATCGAAATTACCTTTGCCGACCCTGGGAAGAATTTGGGACCTAGCCGACCAAGACAAAGACGGCATGCTAGACAGGCATGAGTTCATTGTGGTAATTATTCTTCTAAACTAAACCATTACATATTTCAGCAGCTTTATTGAAACCTGCCGCGAGGGTTCCTAGAAATGGTTGTATCTGCAATAAATGATATCTGTATTCAACGCATGTTTAAATCTGCAAAACTGCGAATCAGCTAATCTATAATTTGAAGCAAATAGTTAGGTACATAATTGTAATAGAAATTACTCAGTGACATTTCGTTTTCTCGGGTGTGCATGCGCAAGGGAGTTGTGCAATTCGAGTGCTTAAAGTCAGACAACGTTATCTACAAAAAAGTGTTTTTTTTTTTTTTTTTGAGATAACGTTATTTTACATTTACGGCTACATGATAGTCAAACAACGTTATGTCAATCTTTTCTAATTTCTTATTAAATCGTCAGTAAAGTTTAAAGCTAACTACATAAGTTACCCTTGTTTTGATATTTTTTTAAAACTATCCCTAAAAATTTTAACATCATCATAAGCAAGATAACTGTACAATACACAATAAATTATAAAATATTAACATTAGGTTTTAAATAAACATTTCCCTTGTTGAGTTACAAGAATCTAAAATAACGATTTTTGGCTCTCCTGTTTGTAGATAGTGTTGTTTGGCACTAAGCCCTCGAATTCATTTAACCTGTTGCGCGATCGGTGCGATAAATTACCATGCCGCGGATTCAAATTGCGTTGAATAACCATGGTGATGACTGCTCGCTAATCTCAGTACGGTAGATTGAACTCGCAGTGAGCTGTATAGTTAAACGGTATACTTGTTTGTTGTTACACCAAACATGCCAACATTGATTTTAATGCATGAGATTTATACAACACACCGGTTGAGTCGTGGGATCACCCAGAACTGGTTGTAAAATCTGAATTTTCACTCACTCATAGAGTCGACACTACATTTTTCAATAGAAATACAGTCATTCGCACTTACAACAAAGTTATAAGGAGCTTAGTGATTGTCATTTTTGGGTTGAGATTGATATACTTGTAGAGAGTTGAGATTGGTATACTGATCAAAAGGTTGAGATTGATATACTTCTTATACATACCTAATATTTCTGTTTTTTTCTAAAGTACTAATTCAAATTAACTGTATATTTTTGTTCAATGACGCTTAGCCCGGCTGTATAGATTTTTGAATCGCATATTATGTAATGTATGCGAGGTCGGAAATGCAACTTTATTTGGATACCTACTGTTAAGTTGGTGTTGTGCCAAATGTCTGTATGCAGGAGTGTATCAAAGTTTGTGTGTTAAATTGAAGTTTACATATTTTGAAATACTATTTGCAGGCCATGCATCTGGTATACAAGGCACTTGAGAAACACACGATCCCGGCGTTATTGCCTGCAGAGCTCCGGCCGGGCGCATTCGCCGAACGGGGGGGCGGGGCTCCTCCCCTCCGACCCCCCTCTCGACCCGCCTCCCCATCCCACCCATCTCACCCCCACCCCGCCAGGCCTCCTCCCCCCGCCTCCGGAAGCCTGGTGTCCTTCGCCGGCCCGCCACCAACCAAACCGGCCATGCCTCCCGCCATGTCCAACGGCTCTCCGCTCATTCCTGGACTGTCAGGACCAATGTCTAATTCCGCACTGCTGGCCGACTTTGATATGGAGGTTTGTAATGTTTATTAACCAAATTGACATCATTAATAATTCAGTTATGATATTAAATGGAAATATGACTATGGGCCAGATGCAGAGATGTCGCTCTTATGACAACCTAACTAAAACGCTGTTAGTTAATCATGTCTTAAGGGCGGACGTGCCCAGCGTGGGTCCACATGGAGCTTTTTTTCTATTTTCAAAGCATGATCCTAGACATACCTTAAATGTTGTAGATAATCTATTTATATCAAGGCCTGAACAAAAACGATGCATGAGTGCGAGTGAGAAAGTATTCGGCACCCTTGCAATCTCTGCGACACGCGCTAGAGTAAGATAAAAGGTCTACATATTTGTGAACTAGTTTCCAAAAGTATCGCCATCAAATCGGGGCGAAACGCTTCACATAGCGTCGATAACTTGCGAGCTCGTATTGCTAAAATTGATATTTTTTGTGTTAAACATAAAGTCAATGGTAAATATTTTTAGTTAATTAAGTAGAAAAGATGGTTCTGTGTGTTGTCTTAAAATGTGGTAGCCGTACTGATAAACAAGAAGATGGTATTACGTTTCATAGGTAAGTTGATACATGTTCGTGATAATTTATTTGTATTTTATTATATATTTTAATATCAGTGACCTAGTGTTTCTTTAAAATAACTTAAATTATGGATATCTTTATCTAATGGTTGCATTTTGACCGCTTAAAAATACTGTATAACGTAAAAAAATAGAAAATTATATTTTAATTCTGAGCGTCTAGTGCGAGCACTTTGGGCGAGCACTAGCGAAATGGTCTCGAACATTTGTAGACGAATGCGTTCGCTCGCCCACAAACCAAACGCAAGGCACGCGGCTTCATTTAGCAATGCAACGGGTGGCGTCTAGATGTATCTATAGTCTAAGATTTATATACTTTTGAAGCCTTATTATCCTTTATATTTATTTTAAACATTTGATGACTGCATAAAGTATTTTTATTACATAAAATAGTATTCTTTTAAACCTCTCAGTACATAAATGTGCAGTGGTGTTTTATGCAGTGGGTACATTTTTTTACATACCTAACCGAAATTTTTTTTTTTTTTTAAACGGTACATGTTCAAACACGCGCGTTAACATCATTTTACTCCCTACTTTAATTATAGTTTGTCAATTTATGGCTACGGCCGTATGTTGTAGCTTAACCACTGGGGAATGCCAAAAGAAATGGCGTATTTCAAAAAAACACTACCTTATTCCTAGGTCAAGAATTATTATAAAGCAATCATTATTCGTAGGATGTTTATCACACTTGAATGGTCAAAGACATAGCTTATAATGAGTATCTTTAGAATTATCTTCAAATGTGTTAATCTTGCCCATTTTTTGAATAATAAAATGCCTAATTTATTATTTAAATTTGGGCTCACAGTGATTATCGATATAATTTTTTATCGTAAATATTTCACTATAATAATGTCGATATAAATTATACTGATGGTTTTATAAATGCATTTAAAAATTAATAAATGTAAAAAATCTTATCACCACTGCACATTTATGTACTGAAATATGACTATATTCTAAAACATTAGAGCGAGAGGTTTAAAAGAATACTATTTTATGTAATAAAAATACTTTATGCAGTCATCAAATGTTTAAAATAAATATAAAGGATAATAAGGCTTCAAAATTATATAAATAGATTATCTACAACGTTTAAGGTATGTCCAGGATCATGCTTTGAAAATAGAACAAAAGCTCCATTTTGACCTACGCTGAGCATGTCCCCCCTTAACTAGACAATGTAATATGATACATAAAAGCGACCATCTTTGAAATTCCTTTTTTATATCACTAGTATATTAAATATTACAATATATTTACTTACAACACCAAAAGTATGAAAACTGCGAAGTATGAATTAAATAGATTTATTAAAAATACATAATATGTGGTAATTCATTTTTTTTTTATTGGCTCCACAATCCGCTGTGCATCTTGGTCCCCACGTGAAGAGGTTTCTTAACAGATTCGACATACACTATTAATATAATCTTTAATTAATTAAATACTTTTAGACTTCCGCGGTTTTTTATTCTTGTATTTGGTTTTTGGGTTGCCACAGTATGTTCTTTCTACCTTGACGTTTGGGCTTATTGCAGATGTCATTATCATCTGATCTGATAATTTGCAGGTGTAGTGACCCTAGCATCTTTAAATTTTAATAACACTATGGTGTCAAATTTTCTTATGATATTAATTTATTTCTCCATAAGTAAGTTCAATAAAATTAAAACGGTCTTTCATGTTTACATTAATATTTGGTGTTTGATACATTTCTGTTTTGCGGAAAATATATGATTACTTAATGTTACTTGCTTTAATTTTTGATTTCAGCTGCCTAAAGTTAGGGAAATATTACTAGGAATAATTGTTTTAAGAGTTACGCAGATACTAAAATTATAATTTTTAAAGTATTAATTAGCATATTTTTGATGTTTCCAGCCTCCTAGTAATGTAACTCCGTGGGTGGTCACACCGGCGGAGAAGCAGCAGTACGACACACTGTTTATAAAAGCCGACGTGGACATGGACGGCTTCGTTTCTGGGATGGAAATCAAAGACACCTTCTTAAAGTCTGGCCTACCGCAGCCCTGCTTGGCGCACATATGGTTAGTATTCATACTGTCTCATTTAGAACTGACTTCCAGCTATAATGAAGTCATCAATCTTTTCTGTCATCTTATGAAAAATGTTATCTCTTCTCAGGGGTCTATGCGACTGGGACAGCAGTGGCAAACTCTCGTCGGAGCAGTTTGCTCTGGCCATGTGGATGGTGCAGAGAAAGCTGAGGGGGATCGAACCCCCTGCGGCTCTAGCCCCTCACATGATCCCCCCCTCCGCCAGAGGGGCCCCTCTGACCAACTCTAGTGCACCGGTTATTCCACAATCTGCACACCAACCACCCAGGGAAAAGGTTTGCATTCTCTATTCTCTTGATCCCTAAGTTAATCCCTAGTCCCAAGATGAATAGTTCAGTTACGTTAGATTGAAATAATATCAATCTGTCATGCATACATTAAAATATAATAACAGCTGCAAAAGTTGTGAGGTATTTATTCATGCAACGTCACATACGAAGTCAGACTTCTTGCCGTTTTTTAAATTCCAATCTCCCAATAATAAATTATTAAAATATAACTTGCAATAGTTATAATTCCATATTTTATCCGAATAGAAGTGATTTAACTATTTGACTATATAGTTATCATTAAATGATGAAATTCTTAACATGTAGCATGAAGCAAGCGAATGAAAAATCTGCACCAATGGCCCATAACCGTACCTAATTTCTTTTTATCTTCTTTTGATGATTTTTGGTGATTTCCTTCATTCATTAAAATGTATTATACTTATTTCCCAGCTGTTTTTAAATTCTCGATTAGGTAAGCGACTTCTAAATAATATAATTGATTCTAAAGTTTAAACATCCGTCAACTGTAAAGATTTCTTTTTCTGTGCAAACTTCATTCTGATTATCCTCTCGGTGCACAACAAAAACACTCCTGATATGATACACAAATTGACAACCGTAGCAATCGTATCAAAGTGACGGTTATGTGAGTTTTTCACTTGAAGACGTACTATACCAGCTAAGTCTTCCAATTGCCAACAACTGTAAACCAAAATATTGAGGAATTATTAATTTGAAGTTGATTTGGTTAAACCAATCTGGAAAAACTTGGCCATGTCGGAGAGGATGAGGGAAAAACCAAGAGACCAAATTAAAAGTGCCACGAGTTTTCCACTGACATGGGCTGCTGAATATCGACAGTGATGGCCAAATCATCCGGGTCTCAACGAGTTAATTTGATTGCTCTTAAAAAATTATATTATAGTCTTATTGAAGGTTGATGGCCAAAATGCAGTACACCTACCTCTCTAGGGCCAATCCTATCATATCATCAATACCTTTTTTACATTATGCCTATGGCTCTGCTGCTCTCTATCTTTTCCTGCATTATTATCATTGTCATATCAAATAGTATAATAATTACACTAGCCGTTATAATAACCTGTAAAGATTTTCATCAGACTTTTTAACGTTATTTATTATAATTTGGTCTCTCGCATTGACAATTATTCTGGTGTTCCCATTACCAGTGAATTCTGTTAAAAATTGTCCTGCGGTTCCAATTTTCCATCTTATTGTGACAAAGGTCAGCAGGTTCCTGAAATTCATTAAAATTTTTTAGATTTGGAAAATAATTCAAGTGTAACTGATGTACTATAAAATATACCACATTGTAAATAAGGTTTCATAGTTCAAGCAGGGCAACAAGAAAAACTGAGAGGGGCATCGAGCAAGATAACTCGACACTGTAGTGATGTAATCACTGTCGGCGATAGCAACCATAGACAATGTACAAATTAGTCCTGTCTGGAAAGTGCTATCTACAAATTAGTCCTGTCTGAAAAGTGCTATCTACGAATTTTACCGGTCAGATGCCATTAAAAGAACTGATCCCCAAATCATCATCGATCATTTGACTAGTTCAGTACAGTAACTAAGCTGAACAATACTTGTACTGGGCATGATTAACTTGGACCATTGCAACCATTTATTTTGCGAAAACCCTCAAGGCCAAAAAGGAGTCCGAGACTTCGATGAACTGATGGTATGTCAGTGCTGATGATGGTACATCAGTATTAAGAATTATCGCTTGGCAGCTGGGGTTAGTCTAGTTTCGAATCTAATACTCGACCTACCCTGCATTGCGGAGCCTAAATATGATGGCGATGTCATTGAAGATTTCATTTCTGGAAATTATCCTTATATTCGGGAGTACACCTACCCTGGACAGGATATTATGACAAGCATCCCTTCATTGACAAATAGTACATCTCTGGCAGGAAGCTTTGTATAACGTACATGTCGAAAGTTCGTTGATATCTCAGAAGTGTCATTTGTTTGAAATGCTTTCATCGTATGTGTATCGACCAAATGTTCAATACTCTTATTGCATAATACCTGCATCATATTATTATGTTATTAATTTATAGGAATTGGAGTCTTAGAGTTATGATTTTGAATAATAATACATTCACTACTCGTAAAGATGTGTAGATGTAGATACCTTGCATTGTGCCGTAACTATTTCGCTTTTTCTATTATAGACTTCTGCAATTTCTTTTATTTCATTTGACAAGTATTTTGAACGGCACGGCAATCCTTCTGGGAATACTAAAAGATGCATTGATTCTATAATACCATATTATTAAGGATATCTTTAATATTTTTGTCTCAATTCTCAAATAAATGTCTTACCTCTCAATGTACTGTAATCAGATTTGTCGCGGGTATAGGATGGCATTGCTCTATTTTGAAATTTAACATAGCAGAATCCCGTTTGATGCCTAATTCCAATCTCATCGCACGCACTGCATAACGTCCAAGGATGCCATCTTGTATATATTTCCAATTGGCGGCCTGGAATTCTTTGAATATTAACCTGATTCGATGTTTCAACAACTGTCTAAACAAAATAAAAAACTATGTAATCATAAATTAGAGAAAACAGTTAGAAGCATTAAATAACATGATATAAATCCCACGTCGAGCAAAAATTTTATTTATTTCAATGTGTGATTGATTTAAAGTAAGGACCTAATGAGTTTGGAGACCTTACAACCATTCCTTTTAAAAAAAAGCTAATGTACTGTTTCGTGGCAGATATGAATTCTTCCCGTGCTCAAGAAGTACGCGGGGCAGGGCTCTGACTCAAAACACAAATTTAAAAACACTTCAGTGTATTTGCCAAACCCAGAATTCGAACCTCGGAACCCACAACATTATAGGCCGTTGCATAAGCCGCTCGGTAGACAACTATTATTGTAGACGGTAACCGATAAATTATCAAAGTATTAGTTTCTATTAGTATTAACAGATGGCAATATATAATAAAATATATAGATAAAATCAACAAATTCATAATTATGTGACATATCATTGTCTTGCAATAACCCTTTTAAATCCAATTTACTATGGCTGGTTATCTGTGTCCGAGAATAGAGATCAAATCAAAAAGTTTGTCTTCTGTCACTTCATTTTTATTTATATTGTACTGTGAAATCTGGCCGCAGTTTTACTGTTTTTACATGAAGAAAGTCTGTTTAAGGTTTTTTGTATAATGTTTTGTACCATGAAAAGTGGTTCCTCATCATCGGTGATTTCCAGAAAGACAACAACACCGTCACTTCCGCCCTGCTTGCAATAATATATCGCTTCGTCTTCCTTTGACGCTTGGTAAATGTGCAAACTTCCATTTTCATGCAATACCATATTGCTTTGGTACTCCAATTCACTTGCATATTTGTCAGATACTCTCTATTGAAAAAAATGTGTTAACATAGGTTATCCCCAATTACTTCAACCATCATAATATTGTGATATGACAAAAATATCCTGAAGTTTGTAAGCCTTGGTATTTCTCTAGATCAGTGTTTTTCAACCTCCTAATGTGCTGCCGAATATAATTAAGTTTTAGCAATAAAGAGCATAATATGTAGTAACATAACATCAAACCTTCTAACATGACAACAATCAGCAAATATTC
This sequence comes from Rhyacophila brunnea, assembly GCF_057557595.1. Classification (NCBI taxonomy): domain Eukaryota; kingdom Metazoa; phylum Arthropoda; class Insecta; order Trichoptera; family Rhyacophilidae; genus Rhyacophila; species Rhyacophila brunnea. Next base: position 4,998,232 of record NW_028232816.1, on the reverse strand, counting down.
TTGAACCTGGGACCTACAAAGCTATAGGCCGACGCTTTAACTTACCGTTGTTTGGTAGCTAATTCACTCGCGTATTAGTTTAGCACAACGATTGATAGGCAAACTGGCCACCCTCGCGTTTCGCGTAACGTCAGGGATTGATTTGTTTCTGTGCAACTGATGCATTTGTCTTTTACAGATCACCGACAGCAGAATCTTGCACTTTTGTTTATTGCTATAGCAATTGATACTAGTGTTGAAATACTTTTTGACAAATGCGAGCGATAACAGTGTAAAGTTTGTACAAATGAATGCAAAACGATATGTCTTGCAGCTAATTTAATCATTAGTGTCAGTAACCTTTTTTTTAGCTCCACTTTAATTTATTTAAATTATGTACTATTTTCGATAACCTTTTTCACCAACCACATTGTGGTTCTGGTTTCCCTGGGATGTCGGCAAAATGAAAGACACGGAAGCATGATAGACTGTCCTTGGAAGGCAATTAAAGATAATGCTTTGCGTTCTCCCTCCCGTACTCCATTGTAGTAACTGTCATGAAGACACTGATAATATTTTTTCCATAAGAAATCTATTTTGGACCACGTTTCTTTGTTTGCTCCTGCAAAAACAATAATAGGTACATACAACCATTAGTAAAAAAGCTACCAAAAATTACCAGTAGAAGTTGTCCGCTGAGTGATAGCTAACATTTCTGATATCATTCAATACTTCGTATACTGTGATGAGATTAGTTTTATATTCAAACACCAGACGATTTATGATGGTACCTACATATAGATATAACAATATAATTATGTCACTGTATATGCCTATTCAATATTGACATGCAAACAATAAATTTCTATATGTATTATGTAAATAATATAGAAGTTACCATTTTATAATTCGATAACTAAACAGGCACTTACCTGGATATTCTAAAGCGTCATAATTTGTAGTATTATAAGGATTATTAAGATCTTTCTTCCCAAATTGATTAGATTCATCTCTCTGAAATCCATTTGACAAGCATGCAGAAAAAAGCAAAATCATCCAAATGTTCATGATGAGATTTAAAATTTAATAATATAGTACCTATATATTTTGATCTATTTTGTTTGTACAGTATGGTATTCTATATTTAAATTGTGTAAAAATAATGTTGCCAGTTTAACTTTACTGTACGAAAAACTGATTATTAAATTTTAAAAAATTGGACAATATTATGTAGTTGTTTGATGTCGGTTTATGTTGTTAGTTGCAGGAAATGTCACTGGGACCACAAGCTACTCCGGAGATGGAGGCGCTGGCGCGGGACATGGAGCAGCTGAGTAGGGAGAGGCTCTCCTTGGAGGCGGAGGTGTCCACCAAAGAGCAGAGCATACGCGTCAAGAACAGCGAGGCTAACTCGTTACAGGTATATCCGCCATTTAAGACATGCACGGTATAGATTTTTTACTTCAATGAGGTGCAAACCTCACCCTCACTCAGGATACACAGTAACAAAATTCAACCAATGAAAATCATGAGTACAAATTAGTATTGGGCTTATTGGATTGTTTCAAGGACGAGTTGAAGGAAAAGTGGTCTAGATCCAGAACAGTGCGCCGTTGTGTAAATAGAATGCGGTAATGGAAAAATTGCATGAATTAGGCTGTGAATTGCTTTCTCATCCACTATATTCCACGGACTCATCCCCGTGCAACATCTTAACACGAATTTAGAAAATATGACTCGCTGTGAAGAAATCTACTGCGCTGCGGTTGATGACTATTTTGCATAAAAATTGTTGGATTTAATAAATCTTACTTTTATTAAAATTCTTTTATTGCACATTCAATTTTTTTTTCCAAAAAGGTTTTTTCTAATGATTTCTCAGAAATGTTTTCAAATTATGTATTGTTGGATTTGTTTAGTTCAATAAAAGTAAACTTTTCAAACTATGTACTGTTGTTAAGAGGTTTTTTTTAGTGGTTAAATATTTCTATCGAACAGCTCCGCAACACACGGTTTTAATACCACCACTAAATTAAACTCTTCTGCATTGCAGGAAAGCCCTGTTACCAAAATATTCAGAATCATTGCTTTCACTGAATTCTTTAATATTTTCCAGTTGATTGCACTGTTTTGGTTTGATTTTATTTCTAATCAGAAAGTGCAACAAAGCTAATATTAATCATATACATACATATTGATTACGTAGGCTAGTTACTTATTGATAAATTATTCTTTTGTTTTTCAACAGAGCGAGCTCGACACATTAGCGGCAACACTAAAACAATTGGAAAATCAACGAGGAGAAGCGCAGAAACGATTAAATGATTTACAAGCACAGGTAGGTGTACATTTTAAATTATTAACTATTTCCATTCAATATAATTCACAAGATTTAAAAATGTAACATTCTATATAATATTGATCATACATAATTTGAAAACATCGTATAACCGTAGGATGCCTGTAGCTTAATTTGGTAAAGCACATTGGTGCGAATCCAGTGGTTACAGGTACAAGTCCCGTCGGGTGTCGTAATTTTTTTCTAGTGGGTATATATGCATGAGCTGTTTTCAAATTTTGTATGTTCAATATATTTATTTATTTGGGTTTCTCACATTTCATTTCATGAACGATTCCTTGGCACGTAGGTTATTTCTAGAAAAAATTCTGAATCAATTCAGGTGTGCTATGATCAGTCAAATTCAAATTTTACCTAGTTATGTTGCTTGCCTTTCGAGTTTTACTACCATTTGCTTCTACGTATCTCTGCGAGAGTGGATTTTCAACGCTTCTTCATTTGAAAACCAAAACAAGAAACAGATTAAATGTTGAGGATGTTGGCATTAACGAAAACTCAAATGTGAATTTTGAAGCAAGTTACAATTTTAACCATTGCATTAAATATGTCTTAAGTTAACATTATATTGGATTATATTACATATACTGAATAAGGCTTTTTGCAATCTATCAGGGTCGCGGGTTACATGCTTCTATAAAATGGGATCACAACTCGAAATAAATTAGGAATGTGTGTTCTAAAGGTTCGGTTCCATTGAAGAAAAAAATAAACCCGAATGTCTCAAGTAATAAAGTTTATGATGATTTGTTCATTGCTTTATTGACAGTGTTGAGATCAGACCGATTCGCCACTCCAATTCAGGGGTCTCAAGATTTGGAATCAAAGATTCCATTTCTAAAATAAATAAATAAATGGTTCACAGTGTTCGATTCTGATTCTGCCTCTGGCAATTGATCAAAACAGCCTTCTTTTGTAAAACCATTTTCTCAATAAAAACACATGAAAATCTATTATGTAGGTCATTCTTAAACACTTTACACCCGTCTTTATTGACAACGTTAGATAACCTCATAAGTACTTACATTGTTTGTGTGTGCTGCAAAAAATTAGATCGTCAACTAGCAATAATTCTATACGACTTAAACGAAAGTAAAATTTAAAAGGTTATGACCCTAGTCTCGTGATGACAGCATAGAGTAAGTCTATTGTCATTCATATTCGTTTGTGTACGTCAATTTGTTTCCATGTGTGCGTAGTTGATAATTAAGTATGTGACATGCCAGTTTTAATAACACACTGCATTGAGTTTATGCATATAAGTGAACAATTCAAAGGAAAGTTAACAGTTGTAACATTTATTTAAACGTGTAAAACGGAAGTAAACTTCACTGTGTTGTTGCAAGTTGTGTCAGTGGATATATCGGTACATATATTATATTTGAATCAATTTCATATTTCATTTGTGTTGATTTATTCTCACTGTATTCTTTTTACTGCTTATGTTACATTATAATGTACCTGCAAGGTTTATTTTAAAGACAATACCAAGTTATTTAACGAAATTCAGCACAGTCATAAATATAAACATAAGGAGAATGAAATCGGATTAAGTATGTATTGAACAATTGGCTTGTATATATTATGAAATTCAAATTAAGGTTACTAAAACTAATGATAAAATTGGCTGCAAATCATTTCACACTCTTGGTGGCTGAGTTGATAGAACAACTGTTTATGAAGCTGGGTTCGATCCCGCGGTTGGGCAAAAATATCCAGATCGTTTTTCAATGTGTTTTTGATCCAGTGCAAAAACCTAATGGGTTTGGCAAATGGCTAACAACCATTACTCATAAAAAATCTGTTAACATAACCTAGATAAAGATATGTCCCGCTTAGAAACGGAGCAAAAAAGGTAATTACTTTTTTTACATTTTGCATTGAAAATTGTTTGGAACTTCACACTATTATTCACCCAATTGCATACATTTCTAAATATGATAGTATTGCCAAAATAATCCCTGAAACTTGAATATATTGACATTTAACCCTTAGACTGCGTATGGCATGTAAACATGCCATAGACTTTATCTCGTATTTTTGACCAAACTAGAAGAGACACTTGTGGATAATATGCTTTAAAAATTAGTTCAAACCTTTAGGTAGACATATCAGGCAACAGATCATAAAAATGTCAAGTAAAACACAAGGAAATATATTTTTGAAAAGAACACTCGTTATTCAGTCGTTTGAATCGCGCGCCATTGCGAAGACGGGTGTACTAGTTGCGTCACCAGGGTTATCAAAACAAAACATTGGTCATGCATCGAAAAGTGTGCATCGATAATATTTTTATTTACCTTTTAATTAATTATTATGATTACGTTAGTGTTATGTATTTTTTCTTAGTGATTTGTGATCTCGATAGAAACATTTTGAAGATTTGTTTTTAGTATTTTTTGTCATTATAAATATAAGTGAAATAATTATTTCACCCACCAAAATGTCACTACCACATAATATTATCGAAGAAATAATGCTGGAAAATATTTTATCGATGCACAGCTCTCCAGTAAATATGTTTGGCTTTGTTCATTGTTCCATATTTGATATTTACATTATTATAATGGGTAATAATTTTTATTGTTTATGTGCCACGAAACTGTGTTAGCTCTGTTCACATGCTCATATTATGCCTGGCGATTATTCGACAGGCCCTTTGTACAATGAAAAAGCCGACGGCGCCTCATAAATTATATTATAATAAAATAATAATATTTTAGCAGTGCGGTAATTATTTTTAGTGTTTTATTCTCCAAAACATCCTAATGAATAAGTGGATGACATTATTTTATGGCGACGAAAATAAATATAGCTTCAGAATTTGAAACGGTAATAAAATTTGAGTTTACGACTTACTAAATGCGATAAGCGATAACCCACTGATTATTCCACAAGTGATTTAGTAATATATCTGTCATAGACCGTAACCAACTACGGCAGCATGTACTCAACACAGCCCTGTGTATGACAAATACAAACGCGGCGTATTTGCTCGGTAGTATGTGTTGAAACCGTCTATGTGAAGAGTGGACGGCCGCCATTTTGAACGCGCGGTCAAAGCTTGGATATTTTTTAGCGTCTTCACTTTCTTCGATTTATTTTAGTGAGAATGTAACGAATATAGTTTATTTCTTGGTGCATTTGGAATAACTGATATATAGTTCATCTAGTAATCTATTTTTTAATTTTGGAATCGATCTGTTTTAGCTGTAGTGACCGTTTTAACAGATCACTTGACTGAAAATAAATTCCCGCGAAAATGGCTCGCAGCGAAAGGGTTAATGACATAATAATCACTACATAAATGTACATTAACAATTTTCATGATCCATGTAAGACTTGTATTGGAAAGGACAGAATGGGCCAATTATTGTACATCCACCATCCACAGAATAGATTAATAACATAGAAATGTGAAACCCAGCCGCCATAGACCAAGACTTTGAAGGCACATTAAGTTTACTACTTAATGAGTCAGGCCATGAAATGTAAAAAATACCAAACCCGCGCAATGTCCTCAAATATTACCAATATTGAATGTGTGGTTCGTTTACGTGACAAACTTTATTGCATGTTATGATACAGATGAAATTATTGAAAATAACATATTTTTAACTTGTTTTTAAGTTTATTCCATATTTCTCCACACTCGCAAATTGTACCTTCTTACAGACATATCAGGTAACACGCTTTTCTTATTTTTGTGTTCCCTGGAACCATCATTTAGATTATTTAGATCACAGGTTCTCAAACTTATTTCGACCACCGCCCACTTTGAGATTTAAAAAAAAACTATTGCCCCCCATATTTTTTAACTTACCTTTTTACATTACCATCATTCTGTTGCGTATCTTAAAAACAGTTATTGCAGATATAAAATCACAGACAATTTTATTTAGTTAACTTAACCATGGACTACGTACATGAAATATAAAGCTGCATACACATTATTACATGCTTAAGCGACTCTAATTTAACCGTCTATACGGGACTCCAAGCATTCGAGTAGTAAATAGCATCTCAAGTGGTGTCATGTCTAGATTCCGCCGGAGTTTTATAAATAGCTTTGTCTGCCGTCGCCCCTCTAGATATCCTTAACGCCCCCTAATTTTCTTTGAGTTTTCACTGCCCCCCTGAAAGCCTCCAGCGCCCACAAAGGGGCGTTATCGCCCACTTTGAGAAAGACTGATTTAGATGAACAATCACAATGCGTATGCCATACATTCATAACACTGAAATTTCAAAACAGTAGCCAAAGATAGAAAAAACAGCTGTTATAGCCTCCGTAATTTATTTTATGCTACATACTAAAAAGTTGCGGAATCATCCTTCCTTGGTTTCAATATTATAATTCCAATGTTAACCGTTGCCCTTCGTATTCAATCTAATAACGGGTTTCAGGTGGAGAAGTTAAGGGTGCAGGCGGGCAGTCAGGAGACCCTGGTGCGGGGGGCAGAGGGGGAGGCTGCGTCGCGGCGGGAGGCAGCGCAGGGGCTTCGCAAGCAGGAGCAGCAGCTTGCCGAACAGCTGACGCAGCACAACACTGCGGTAGACAGGCTCAACGAACAGCTGCAGAGATCTGTCCTCGCCATCAGTCAGGTACACCTATGCTACAATCGCCAAGACTCGTCACCTAACAATCATGACAAGGTTTTAATAATATAGTATCCATGTGCCACAAACCATGGGCCTGGTTCAATCCACTACTGAACACACATTGCATTAACAGCAGAACTTAGCTCCAATCCGGTGACCTATAGGTCTTCGGATGACTAGGTGCATAACGATTGTTTCGTATTCGTTACCTCATTGAGAAAATATTTATATTTTATGTCTTTTTCCAAATCAACGTGATAACTGTCAATATCAACAATATTTTAAATTATATATAAGTTATTTTTATTAATTTTATGAAAATACTAGGCGGTAATTAGAGTTAAATCTTGTATGAAAATTAATGATACCATCTAGTGGATAATTATCAAAGCTGACTGTCAAGCTTATGTACTTTAATTTGCTTGAAAATTATTTTGTATAAAACTGTTGGGCCATGAGTAATTTAACTTCAGAAGATTAGAAAGCCAATCAACAATATGATACATACAATGAAAGTACAATTTGTTTGTTTATTAATAATTTTATTAAACCTGTTGTCAATTGTATATTGCAAATTGAATGGACTTACAACCACTCTTGCGATGTATATTGCTTAAATAGATTCACCTACCATATTATAATACATCATCATCAGCCGGGGTCGTCCCATTGCTGGGTGAAGGCTTCCCCTGGCTCCTAGTAATTCACTGCACCGTACATACAAGATGAGAAAATCAACACCAATTACAAAATCAATTGATATTGCAGGCAAATGTGAAGCTGACTCACTTAGAAGAACAGGAGCAACAAGCCATGGCAGCAGAGGAGGCCATCCGGAAAGCCCTGGACGGAGGGCCAGCGCCCTCTCACCACTACCTCTCCTTGGAGCCGCCTCTGTCTCCTGCCGGTCTCGCCCGCCTCGTGCAGGGCACCACGCCTAATAACTTGGTAAGCAATAGATAATCCGCTGGTTATTTCATTTTCACCCACTTCTATTTATTTTAAATGCTAATTGTCACATAATAACTTTTAGTTCAATATTTTTAAGATTTAAGAATGCGGCATTCTTCATCGATACACATACCAATTGGAAAATTCCTCGAAAAGTAACTTTTGTTCCTCCAGGTTTCCATTATCAGACTGAATGAAAAGGGAGACTTGGCTAAATAATAATATAAGGTCTTCGAAATTATATATTTTCAATAATAAATAATGTGACATTCTTTTATGTTGAGTATTTTCGTAAGAGTAAAAATGTGAGTTAGAGTCACACTATATTCTCAGTATTTTCACTTACATTTCATAGCCCTTGGGCAACAGAGCTGTCTGTTTTTTTTTATATTGGTAAAGAGAAATATTGAAAGACTTCACAACGTGAAGGCTTATCCTATCACTTAGTGTCAAATGCGTCTGAATGCAATGTCCTTCACCAGCTAATTCGTAACAATATTCTCTATGCTTAGCTTGTCAGGACTTCAGAGATTTCCAGCATAGGCCCGTGAACATAATGAATATTTTATTATTTTTTATCTTCTTTTTGTACCAGGATAACAAATCGCCTATGGGAGGAGATGCTTTCGGAAGTATGAACGGGCCGGGTGCCACAAAAGACGGCTTCGGCTCCGACCCGTTCAAAGACGATCCCTTTGCCAGCAAATCCAGCGGTGCAAGTGATCCCTTCACAGCCACCTTCCCAACGAACAAATCGGTGAGACTTTGAATTATTTAGTAGTTATCAGTGGCTATTTAAATGATGTAGTTTAGCCATGAATTATGAAATATACCTTTCTTCTCATATTTGAAATAATTATGTATCAATGTACTTATATTAAAATTTCATTATGAGAATGGAGGGAATTGTATTTAATACATATATTAAATACTTAATGTTTTAATGAAAGCAAATAATATATAAGTACCTATTTAATAATTATATCTAATTATATGTCATTATCAGGTTTGAATAGTGACATCTAGCGAGCTCTTTTATTTCACTTGGGGTTATTTGAATCGCTCCCCAGTGTGTGTATACTAATACTAATGAATTCAAATCCTTAAGAGATGAGGACGAGACGACCCTGATCGGCGAGAAAAAATACACTCCATAGTTTTCTTAATTTGTATATTTATATGTGTTACTACATAATGGCGCGTATTTAATTTGATTGTTAATTTTTTTACCATGTAATCATTATGTTATTTTATTAGGTAATTTACAACAGTTATTGTTTATCTTTATTAATTATTTATAACAAATACCTCTATGTAATAGTGACGATTTTAGTGTGTAAAAAATAATTTTGTTAATTTCATCACATTATACGTAGGTATGTTATGATCCTTTATAATAATATCATATACATATTTTTGGCACGGTACGGATGTGGGGATGGTCCATACGAACCCCGAAGGCAGAGCCGCTGGTAGTTATAGATAGAAATATAATCTCACGGTCACTACGTATTAAACTTGCCAAACAGAGAATCCTTTGATCTCACGGATTATTTAGGAAACACATTATTATGAAGCCATTACTTAAAATTTAGTACGTTTGTAATAAACATTATATCATATTATTATTTTATGTTATTGCCACACTCGTAAATGTGTCAATGAATCAGATATTATATGTTATATGTATATATCGTCACTGTTCTGGCAGAAGACACTAATTCGAAACAGTGACATATTGAGTTAGTTATACCAAAATGCTCCTTATTTCAAACTTTACCGTCTGGAAACCTTCTTAATAAATAAACAGTCTTTATTTTAAAGTCATCCTTTTTACGATTACTTAATAAACTGACATGATAGACCATTTCAAACATTTTAACAACTTCAAAGTCAAATTACTCAAAACTAGTATTCTCCAGTTAGTGTGTTCTGCCAGAACAGAGACGATATTATACAAGTATTGATTATATTATATAATTATTATTTTTCTATATAAAAGGAGCCTAAATATATTGCAAACAGTAGTATGTTACAGATACAGGTCGCTATCTTGTTTATAACTGCCAGCTTTCAATACGCCAAGCCAACGTAAAGAATATTAACTTTTCTATGACTTTAATCACACTAAAAATATTCTGGAATTATCAAATTATTGGTCTAAATACATATGAAAATTTGTTTCCACAGGACGGTTTCGCAGCTGATCCATTTGCGAGTAATAGTTTTAGAGGAGGTTCCACCCCAGATCCCTTCGGGGGAAATGCATTTGAAGGCTCACAAGACAATAAATCTAAAACAGAGGAGGCAAGTATAATATTATTTCATATCCTTGTTCTATGTTGTCACTCGAATTCACAGATGTGTGTACTAGTCCTTACCGTCCACTTACGGAAATAGTTAATGCACTATAATATAGTTGCGTGACATAAAGAGTGCAATACTGCGCTCTGTCTATATAGATCAGGGGTAGTTAAGTTATCAGTAGTTTCATGGTGGGCGGTAGGGGTTTTAAAAACATTTTCAGATATCCAGTATTTAGTTTCGCAGCATCAGCCTCAGGAATCTCATTAATAATTTAATTAATTAAATGTAATTTCCTCAGACTTCATGCTTCTATGTATGCAAAGTGTAAATAAAAAGATAGATTTACCTACAGTAAGTTGTTTTATAAAGATTTATTCTGCCATTAGCAAAAGTCTGACATAATGTATTTGGTAAGTAATTATAATTATATGCTTTAACTTTCTGTAACTCTACTTTATAAATTTTATAAAGTAAAGTTACTTTCCTACTTTATGAATCACCATTACTCTGATGGAACCGGTGGGCGGTTAGAAAATCTTACTACTAACAGAGATACAAAAGTGGCCGGTAGGTATAAAAAGGTTGACTACCTCTGATATAGATCAATGAAAGCGAAATACTAGTTGTTTAAAATATGTCTCCAAAGAATTCTGCGGTTCTTTGGTCACATAGCCAAAAGAGAACACAATAATTTTTAAACACTCTTCGCCAGCGGTAACATCAAAGGCCGACAAGTAAAAATGAGGTTACCTACACGATGGTCCTACTAATTTAAGGATTCCACTGGCATTTAGAAACTTTCAGCTATGTACACATATTTTATTTATTATGCAGAGATCGCTGGCGGACATTTGAATGTTTTCATTTTTCAATCTTATCATTTGCTGCAGAGCAAAGACAAGGATCCGTTTGGGTGCGATCCGTTTGCCATCCTACATGCCCCGACGCGAGACGGTTCGTCGCCGACGCCCTCTCTCCCGCCTAAGAAGCACAAGCAGCCTCCGCCGCGCCCCGCGCCCCCCAGACCGCACCAGCCGCAACCTCAGACTCAGACACATGCCTTCCCCACCGACTTCTCTTCCTTCAACAACAATAAGGTACCATTACCATTATGTTACTACCCCATTGCCCTCTCATAGTTAAGCTATCTTAATCTATCTGTCTAACTATGCAATGTCCAATCAACTATAGTAAATCTCATTATTGATGATTGAAGTGAAACTTTTTTACGTGGTACAGATAAATCAACGAGAAAGCATCACAACTGACCCAATAAACAAACAAACTTTGTCGTGTAGGCTCAAACCACCAACTTTTTGATCTAAAGTCAAACACTACCACTGAGCTATATCTCCAGGATCAGATTACGAGAATATCTCCTGTTTAACTTTAGTATGTGTTATTTAATACGAAAACGTTAAAGAAACACTGCCGGTCGCTATAATTTAAAAGTTTCACTTCTGTCACGTTTCCTTGTGATACAGCTATTTTTTATGACAGTAATACTTTTTCTTCTCACCATAATATGAACTGATTTTCCATAGTTGATTCTTCATTCATGGCCATACTTAGTTGTAATTTAACTGTATACAGCTTATTTCTACGGTCAATGGGCAATTAAAATAACAATTCTATGGCCGGGCTGTAAAACTACATTCAATTTCATTTGTTTTTATTTTATTACTGATTTAATAAGCCATCAGATCTCAAAGAAAATTAACGTAACATAATTACATAAGTTCGACTAGGATGACTTATATTTTCAGTCACCGGTTGACAATTGGTTGCATATGCATTCAATTTGTGATTGTGTTAACATTGTTTTTGCTGTGTTCTCAAAAAACGCTTCGTTTTTTGTGGCCATAGAATTGATAGTAGATAAAAATATTTCCTTCTAGATTGACTTGATTTATGTATCATTACTTTAATTATCCTAACATGACATACAATTTAAAAATGATGCTGAAATTGGCTGTATACATACTTTTTTGTTAGTTTTTTAATTCAGAATTTCTGGTATAGGAAGACTGCATCCAAAAAATACAAATTTTTATAATAGAATTAGTTTTAGAGAACCCTTTCGACAATACATCCAAATAACTGTCTAAACAAAAATCGTAGAAGTGTATCTATTATAAATACAACTTTGAAATAGATAGCTCATCAATTTTTGTCTATTGCATGATATGCCTAAACGATTTTCTTCATATCTTATTTTTGAGTAATAATTTATAAATTATATTTTTTCGGAGCTTTTGAAGTATGATTTTTAATTATTGTATAAATGTTTAAATAATATAATATTTAGCCATAGTCTGTATCGATGGCGAAGACTCAATACTGAACGATTATTTAAAGTTTACCCTTTTATAATAATTGTTTACCACTGTTGAATATGGTCTTGGCCGCTGGTATAATATAGAAATGAGAGGAATTTTTATTTTTGTTTCAAATGAAATTGGGTAGGTACCATAGTATGTATATTTCTAAAATAAATTCATTGTTTTGTTATTGGTGAATAAGTACTTGTTAAATTAAATTTGAGTTTAGTAATTGACAGAAATGTATTTTAGTATCTACTCAAAATGTGAAAAATATGAACCATAACAGAGAAAACATTTTACCAATCTCAAATAATGTATTATTATTTTATATCGTAATAGTTTACCCCTAATTGCAAGGCTAATGGATCTAAGGATACATCTGCCAAATATGATCTGTAAAGATTTGTGTGTCTTAAATACGTTCCGAATTGGTGCAATGTTGACCTTAATTTATTGAATTCTCTCAAAATATCTGTCATAACTCTGACCAATTGATTACTTACTACATACTTGCCACAAACCAAAATAAAATTACAATATTATTATGTTAATAAAAATAGTCTATGGTTCATATGTTTCACATTGTTATCCAAATTTGGTATTAAGAATTTTCTCTTTGTTAAATAATATGGGTCACGTAAATTTAATTTCAAATTTCTCCATAGCCTTAAAAAACAGTTCACCATCTGAAATATGACCTCAAACAATAATTTATTGTAGTTTGGTTTTGGATCTGAATCCTGACTGATCAATATTATTTCAATTAATATGTGTATTTAAATAAATTGATAGCATGAATATCTGTGATGTTTTCCTCTACAACACTTACGGTTATATAGAGATTTGGAATTGAAATTAAAATGACTCGATCGTTATACGCAAGGTATTTTTAAGTTTATTTGAAATGTTGATATTATGTTTAATTTGATTTACTAATTATTTTCTTTTAATTTTTTTATTTAGGGATTTTACATCTACATACTATCCATGAGCATTTTCAAAATTATCTCAAAGGGAAATTTTCAATATTTTTGCTTAATATATTATTTATTTTTATCTATTATCAAGCGTCCTTAAAAACTGAGTATAGATTCCTTTAATGCGATTTATTTTATAAAATCTTTTGGGTTTCATTCATCCCTACGTAGGTAAGTGTGCTAATGTATTAATTGGAATGGGAATTAGTACGGAATGTTACATAGACGCGTTCCCATTCCAAGTATCACATAAGCCCACTTATTTACATAAGTATGACTATGCAATGTGGCCCTAAAACACTATATTTAGAATATATTTTAAAGATATCGTAGACTGCATCTACAATACATTAAAGTATAATGAGAATGAATAATAAAAAAAAAAACTTAGATTTCGTACAGTAAATATAATATATTTACTAAAACTGTCAGATCGCTGCCTCAGTACAAGAGCACACTATTATTTTTAATTTTGTGCACACGGTGTACTTATGCAATACTGCACTAAGTGCCATTGGTGTAGTACTGATTTTTTAAATGAATGCATGCATAAGTATGAATAAAATTTATGCGAGTTAAAAGTCTATATTTTGTCAGATGGTGTGCTCTTGCGCTGAGAACAGTAATATTATAGTGAAAAAAAATATTATTCCGAGATGACACGGCTGACAGTTCATGTACTTTTTTTTAAATGTTACATATTTATTGTGTATAAGCATTTATGTACTTGTTTACTTGTAATTTCCGGTCTTGTGTTCATGCTAGCAGAAAAAGTAAAACTAGGTATGCATGACATTATTCCCCTTTCTTATTGTGTTCCTACACCTTTCACCCTACTTAATTTTTTTTTTTCACAAGTATTCACATATTTTAGACACCTTACTTTGTAATTCATTTTAATAATCTCAATTAAATATGTATGATTAATGCTTTAGGTGTAGTTTTCTTATGAAGTACTTTCAAAGGATTCTTGTCTCACTCTGAACTGGCCATTCATTGAGTGTTTTTGATATTTGGACATATAACATATACTTGAATATCAACAGTTTTACCCATTTCGTTTGGTTGTGTTCCAATTTCACCGTTGCTATGTGTATATAGATGTATACAACTTGTGCCAATTTCAAGTAGAAAGATATGTAATAAAAAAAAAACCACAAATACTACTACCAGCATAATATTATTTATGTAACTTGGGGCCAAGGTATACGGCGCCATAAGTTGTAGCATTTAGTGTCGCCAGTGATTGGTATATTTACACATTAACATTGGTAAGAATCGATTTTGAATTAGATTACAACACGCACAGATTCAACACTAATATATTTCATAAAATGGTTTTTTTACATTTACATGTTTATTACAAATTCCAAAGTTTGTAATTGATTTTATTACTCAAATTTATTCCGTAATCTAGTAATCTGTTTTTCCTTGTGTTGTACATATTATATTATGTTAATTTCTCTGCATGACATGTATCGTGATTGTAAAAACATTTTTACATACAAAATTTTTATTATTACAAATGTAGCTATGTAATAATATTAATATAATGAAAATCTTTACAATCACGTTGCTACATAATGTTGATATCTAGACCTAGTTGTATGAATTCAACTATCAATAAACACGAACATTCAAAGATAACATATTATTATGAGTACCTACTTTAGTTACTTAACCCATTGAAGACAGATTAAAATGGGAAAAATTTTGGACCAAAACAGATTTAATTTTGTAGTAAATTTTACAAGAGTTTACTAAAACAGCTACAACTTTTATATTATATGATTAATTTAATATTTATTTAAAACTTGTGTAAGTATTGAAACAATTCATCTTTTTAAATATGTAGGTAAATTTGTTCAAGAAATATCTAAATGTAAAAAATAAAACATTTTTACCAAGGACAAGCGGCGTCAAATTGTCCAGAATCACCTGGCCAACAGCGGTGGCAAATTGGCGCCAATTGTCTCCAATGGGTTAAGCATTTCATTGAATGTATACATCTAGAAAAAAACTTGCACCGAGTGAAGTCAAATACAGATCCGTTGCTCAACAGGCAAGCGCTTTAATTATTAAGCTGCTATTAATATTATAGCAGCTTAATATTCAATAAAAAAATGCTACTAAAAGACATCATTCAAGACTAAATTCATTGAATGTTTAATAGAATATTCATGATTATCTGTAGCTTTATGTGAGCATTGCTTTTTTTTATAATTTTTTTCAGATCTTTATTATTTACCCCCTCCCTTATCGTTATTTGTTTTATTTTTATTTGTTTGATTGATTTAGGTTATCCCTGTTGGCTGGCACCGCACACATCTACTAAATATTGTTTAATATTTTATGCATATGCAAGTATGGCTGCATTGTTTTATTTTACTAGCTGTTTGAATATTGTTTCTAGTTTTTATTTCGTTTGGAGCAAAACGTTTTGTTTTTATCTTATTCTTGTAAATAGATAATCTTTTACACCCGATTTTAATTTTATCTGTAGAAATGTTTAAATAATACTATTGTCGCATTATTTTTTTTATAAAATGAGATGCCTTTTATACTGCCTCTGTACCAGTATAAATTTATTTTATTAAAATATCAACATTGCTTTTATAATGTTTGAAGTATGTAAGTATTTAAATATTTTTCTAAAAATCTACACGAATTTGTTAATTGGTTATTACTTACTTCTCGGAATGTTCAATACCTACTTTAATTAAACGTTTGATAATAATTGAAACAGGATTAAATCATTTTTAATATGTGTTATGAAAAAAAGGCTAGAAACTCAAACATGCTCTAACGGCGAAACATCGCCCTTTCTCTCTGATCTTTTGCAGCTTTAAAGGGAGGGGGACACAGAGCGAGAGGCGACCCGGAGCCGCCGCCCGGCCCGACTAAATTAATTATCACCCGCTTAACAATAAAAAACCTACCTTCCGTGTTCAGCCGACCGGCAAGAGCGGGGCGGGCCCCCGTAAGCCCGACGTGGACGACTTCACCGAGGACCCCTTCCGGGACTATCGCTACGAGGACCCCTTCAATCTGGAGGACCCTTTCGCCGACGCGGCCGACGGCGTCAAGCTTGAGGTCAGAACGAGCCGTGAGAGTAAAACTGTCGTCAATAACAACACTTTTTCCGCATTCGAAACTGACGATTTTTTCTCCGCCTCTTCCGGGATGAAAGCTTTCGAAAAAAATAACAATACTCCCGGAAGACAGTCTGCGCCTCTGCCGTCGGCTGATCCCTTCGCCGGAAGCGGCCGCACTTCCGCTCCCATTGCCAATAATAACAACCAATCGTGGGCCGCCTGGGGAGGCGGGAGCGCCGGAAACGCCACTAGTTGGGGGGACGGCAGCGACGACTGGGCTACGAGCAACGACTCCAGCTGGGGCAGCCCCGCTCCCGTTATAAATAATAATAATAACAACAACACTTCGACCGTCTCGGCGTCGTCCGAACGCTTCTCCACCAATACATGGAGCGTCGGCAAAACTAAATCCGGCTCCAAAGCGGCCAAGGAGCAGGAGAAGAAGGAGAAGCCTCCAAAAGAAAAGTCTCCCAAGCCCGGCGGCAGATACGCCAGGACCCTCAGTCAGGCCGTCTCGTGGGGCAGTCTCGGGCGGCACAAAAATAAATCCGGCAGTAATCTCTCCGTTCCGCCTCCCGCCTCGACTCCGTCGGCCCTGCCCTCGGAAGAGAGGCAGCTCGCGTGGGCGGCCGCCGAAGGCAAAAGGCTCGAGGAGGAGAGGAGGGAGCGCCGGGAAAGAGAAGAGAGGGAATTGCAGATCGCCATGGCGCTCAGCATTGGGAATCAGTGAGAGAATATTTACCTCTAGAAATAAACTCCACTCGCGTCAGTCTCCCCGCTCCCTTTCGGAGAGGGAAGTTCCCTGACTCCTTTCTCTGTTTGCATTTTTATAAAATGTAATAATGCCTAGTCTCGTTGCTTAAATCCTGTAAGGGAATCGAAGAAGCGCGGCATTTCGAGGCCGCCAAGCGAACTTGCAAATGATTATTGTGATATGTTGCTTCGGTCCGCTTTTTGCGTTTCTTGAGTCATTCGATGAACATTCCGTTTCTTTTTAAGATAGACTCATAGAAAAGTTGCGCTTTATTCTCTATGGATATTTTATCCGTCTTCTGATGATAATGTCTAAGACTTTAACTTTATATGTAGTATCTACTGACAGAGTAGACTCCCTCAAATGATCTTAGCTTAGATCAGTGGTAAACTCAGCCATTACGGCACAACAAAAGACAATGATATCGATCCTTGCAAATGAAATAATATATTTTACCATTGACTCATTTACAAGACAGTACCAGTAATATACCTATTAATAAGAATGTTTTCTTAACATCGTAATAATTAACAATGATGCTTTTATAATCAATTAATATAATGCTGTAACATACACAGTTTGCTGACCACAAGTTTAAATATGTTCAATATCAAACCCCGTTTGTTGACATAACGGTACAAAATTTTGCACGTATTTTCTGTGAAGTTATAGCCGATTCAAAACCGAGGATGCGATCTGAATTCCCTTTCTTCTCCTTCGTCAGGCCGGTTTCCGCGCTGTCATATCCTGCATTTCCCGTGCAATCAGGCCTACCAACGATGCAAATAAGGATATCTATAATACGTGTACAAACACTGAATTGATTCGTAATTAATACATCTGAGCTGTTACCAAAGATGCATAACTTATATATTTTAAAAAAATACATATTACGGTAACGCCATCGAGAAGCACCGAACGATGACTGGAATATAATCCAATATGGCAGACAACATCGCGAATTGACTCTCTTATTACTGGGTTGTCACGAATATGTACCGTAATTACATAACTGAATAAACCCTAACTATTAACTGCCGTAAACTGATTGTTTCGTTCAGAAATTGGTTACTGTTCTTATCTGTTTAACGCTGTAAATTTCCACTAACAAGAAGTTCATAGCTCGACCTGTTGCAAAATGGTTTCCCACTATTATACTGTCATATTATATGATATAGCAACATATGTATTTGTTCTTCAAACACTAAAAACAATAATAAACTTAATACAAGATGTATAATTTATAATCGTACATTTATATAATCGATTCGACTCAAATTGATTACTGGTGCATTTTTTATTTGTTCGATGCTCAGCGCCTCAATTGATCTTTTCGGTTGATTTCTTATACAAAAACATTGCCATTTCGGATTGTATTACATTGCATTGTTCAGTTATTTTCGGGAATGTCGCCGTAAATATGATTTCCAAAAATGCTTATGAGATGTTTGCCCCTGTTTTTTGTAACAATTTGAAAATGAATAAAATTAATATAACATATATTATAATAAAATTAATAACAATAATCGTAGCGGTCACAAATAAGGTATACTCGGTATGTTTATTAAAATGATGTATCCGTTATTAATGATTTTGCAAAAGTTAAATATGTACCTACTACTCTCACAGTATTAAGAGAAGTGAGCTGGCAATGCACGCGTTAAGTGTGACCCCTTTCCCCTCTGTCGGTGTTCGGATCCCTTTGTAAATACTGCGGTAACTGCAGAGATTCGCCTTTCGAATTGTCTCTACTTCCGTTTCAAATGTGTCTTGTGTCAGGTCTTTCTATCCGAGCTGTCTCGGCCATTTCTTACACTGTACGTCATACAAGGTAATGACAAATAATGATTTGAATTTTGTCCAATTTAAGACTATGATACTGTTCGAATTTGTATATTTCTGCCAGCCAATGCATACCAATTTCAATAAAGCTATCGGTCTGTAATAGTCAATAAAAAAATATTTATTCCTCTTATGTCACTTATGAAGAGATCAGAATTATTTACATTTATGCATCATCTATTATCCTAAATACTAGTCAATTTTAGAAAGTGCATGAAATTAAATATCTAGTATCATCTTCATTTTTATACTTGGCGTATGAGATGGTGAATAATTTAAAAAAAGACCACAGTTTTTTGTGATTGTGCCATAC
The DNA here is from genome assembly GCF_057557595.1 of Rhyacophila brunnea. Lineage (NCBI taxonomy): Eukaryota > Metazoa > Arthropoda > Insecta > Trichoptera > Rhyacophilidae > Rhyacophila > Rhyacophila brunnea. The sequence goes on along the minus strand of NW_028232816.1, from coordinate 4,978,735 downwards.
ATGATATTAAATCTATTGTTGGCAATAAATGTGTATATTTACAATCTTTGATCAATTTATGATAAGTGCAAAATTTATATTTTTCGTTTGAATAGTTTAAAACTGTAATGGTAAATTATATAACACTTACCATCGAATACTATTATTATTTCAATTGATTGGCTTGCCCAAATTGAATAGTATCTCGAAATCATCAACTTTGAACTTATCATAATTTGATCTAATAATATACTGTCATTGTATAAAAAAAAAATAGGATTGAACTCGGCACACTGAGCTCAGATACAAATTGCCAGTTGAGTAGCCAAAATTCAGACAGCTCACTCTATAAAATATTCCACTCCTTTTGCTTGTTGCTGAATCAGGATCTAACAGGATTGTTTAATGACCAAGTCTTATAATAATTTGCAAGGTTTGTTACTCTCTAGAAAATAATCTTAGCTACTACAGATGTATTCAAATATGGTTTCTGTTCGTTGACAATGCGCTTGCGTATTATTACTCCACGGAGGGAATTAGATATTCTAAATAATGTGGAATAAAAATAACCTCAAGCCGGTTTCCGGCGTAATTATTTTTGATTTTATCTACGAATTCTTTGTTATAAATACGAATTGTAAGGCTTAGATACTTCCCATAAATTTTGCAAGAAAACCCGACTAAAGTTAAAGTTACCAGATGTTTTTTACCGAGACTTTTCAAACAGTCCTCGGAATAGATAATAGGCGATAATTTTCATGCTAACGTTAAGTTTACAACTCGCTGCTGACAGTCGTAATATGTCACTTACACATTAGTGTTTGGCATGTATTGACATTTATATGAGACATAAAGATGCGCCACAGTGGCAATCATGCGATTGTCTGCCGCCTAAACGTTGTCTTTCCATCATATACCAATACCGTGAATCACTCGCCCATTCCTTATAAACTACAGTGTGTGCGTATAAATAAGTTAACTTTCCACAAGTATTGTTCCAAATACAGATTCGATAATGGTCATCAATTTGGAACTTAAAATTAATGCCCCTAAATAATGGGGCCAAAGATTGTTAAATCTTTTAACCAACTTTTAATCAGTTTAGTAAACAAACCCATACGTAGGCTTGGGTGATGTGTTTTGTAAGACTGATTCTGTTTCTTTTATCATTGCCAAACTCGACATACGAATGAATGAATATTTAATACAACTAATGCAATATCTACCTGATTCGTATCTCTTCGCCTACTGAATATATTTTTAATTAGGAGTCATGACGCACATCCTATGATATCCAGCTCTGGAATAAAAAAGTCCTGAATATAACTGTGTGACATTCTACTGCGTAATCAATTAATTGTTACGGGATGGTTTGACGTTATGGGAAATCGAGTCATACACTTAGTATTTATTAAATCGTTTCTGTGACCCTAATTTAGCACTCATGTTTACTGTTATATTATGTTGCTGTTGTGGGCACACTTATGAAGTGCGTACACGGGTGCTAAATTTCCTGTTGACGGTAAACGTGACTGCTAGAAGGGATCACTGGTATTGTAATTCCAAAAATAAAATAGACACATTTTGTAACCTGTTATCGATCAAACAATATTTTTGGACTCAAATTGTATAAAAACAGCTCAGCTGGAGCGAGCTTCTAATCAAAAATAGTTTAAATTGTTTCACAGCCTTCCTCATAACATTAACGAACTAGCGAGTCGCGACTTTATTATAAATCATTGTTAACTCTTTCCTAGGAACATTGTAATTATAAATATTAACTAACTGTTGTCATGTTTATCATTTGTAATTATTTTCGTTGGACGATATTTATATATCTTAATGATAGGTAATAATATTTTTTTTTACGGTAACACTCTTGAATTGCACTTGTCAATGACGATACTGGAATTCAGCATGGCTTCCATATAATAGCATTTTTTTGTGATTGAATCTTGGAATAATGAGTATCTTCTTCTTTTTGTGCCATAGCCGTTACTGGACGTCTGCGATAATTTTTGCTATCGTTTTCTCTGTCTCTCATTACTCTGAACAGAGATGAAGTGCTCAGCTTAAACCAGTCTCTTGAGATTTTTAATTTCTTAATTAAAAACCTTTTTCGCTTACTATAAAAATATATTACGGCCTCGAGAAACTTCATTGACTAACAGAATAAGAAACTGACAGTATTTCTTTGTTACCCATAAACGTAGGTAAAATACGAAATAGCATAACTTGATGGTAGTTGAATGAACTGTGTCAGGAAACTCATTTTGATGGTTATCCTGCACGGTATCGTGTGGACCACTCGAAAGATGCCATCTTGGATTACATGACTGTCATTGTTATGTGCTTCTCAATTGTGTTACCGAACGTTGGAGGCGATTTGAATCACGCAATTGGAAGAATGCGGATAAAGCTAGGCTCTATGATCGTTTCTTCACATAATTATAATAGTGCTATATATATATATATAATTGCATCGTTAAGTGTTCCTCTTCTCTTCAAAAACTGCGTTAAGTTATTAAATTTATCCCCATTCTTTCATTTGCCAAGGGGCTATCATTCTAGTACTAACGGTAGGCATATAATATATTCAAATCTATCAATGGTGATATCAATATTTTTATAAGAAAAGTTATTGTGTTCACAGACTTCACATGATAGATTCTCATTAATGATTGTGTATAAATGATTACTTATTTGTGGGCAACGTGGAATTAGTAATTGACATTATTTAGGTACATACAAATAGATATTCATTATACCTACAATCATTATTATAAACAATCATTGATTTATAATCGAATAAGACTCACATTAATTGAGGAGTTTGATAGAAAAGGGGTGTTCATGATGAATAATAGTTTTGTGAAAAAGAGCGTTTAAACATTTTGATACTGTTTTTTTATGAAGCGTATCAGAATGTTCACATTTTGATCACTGATGGTACTTATAATCAGATTGATATGATTTTTGTGTGAACATAAGGAATTAAAAACTCTTATAATACCCCGTTTACACATGCATGGATTTACTGTTGACAGTAAGTATTATCGCGGCCATAAGAAAATGTATGGGTAAACATGTATTTTTCTGCAGTTGCAAGCTTGCATGCATGAATCAAAAAGGTTTGGAGGCTTCTGAATTTTCATGCGACAGTAGGGATTTTTTCAATCTGCGCCTGCGCAGAAGAACGATAGTGGCGAACCTGCTGGCGAAAAACGAACTATACTCATTTTGAGGTTAACTGATTTTCACTACCTGTCAAATAGTACCATAAAATTTAATGATAACATCGCGTCTCACCTACCTTTGAATGAGATTGGAGAGACAGTCAGGACTTTTACTTTTAAACAGTTATTGTCACGATAGTTTAAAATATGCACTATTGCTGCCAGTAAATCCATGACACGTGTACAGGCGCTTCAAAGAATAGAAAACTAATAAACTCCAGTTTTATTTAGGCCCCTCTTCTATCAGCTCTTAAATTATCTTAATATTGTCGATTAGCTGTCATTTTGAATTTGAGTATGTTAAACTGCCGATGTAATCGTGTCCAACTCGCCTAGACGTGATTCAGCCTAGGTCTAATATGAATAATTATTGAATATTTCTAAAATAATTGCTGATTTATGATAAACCACTAATAAATGTTGTTGCTGACTCACATATACATACATGATAGAAGTAATTGTGCTTTAATTCACTGAATATAATATAATATAATTATTATGAAATAATGTTAAACAAAATGTAAGTATTTAATAAAAAAAAAATATCAATAATAGAATAAAATAAAATCATTCTATGTAAGGACGAATTATACGTTATGTGTAGATTTTACATAATATGTTAAATTAGCATTCATTTCGTAATTGCAAATTTACAAATGTCTTCAGTGAGCTTCAAAATAATAAATAATAAATGTGTACATCTCTAAATACTCAGAAGCAATTCTCAAAAATATCAATTTCCAATATCCTACCCTTATTATTGTATAATATTGTAAATTTAGTTTTGTAATAATTATTTATTTAAGAACACACTGTTTATAATTATTTGAACATATAATATATTATGATTATATCTGTAACCGTTTGTGTAATATTTCTATAAAATTATATGCTTCATATAATTTGGTTACTGAGTATGTTATTATTATAATATTTAAATAATATATTGTACATTAGTTTTCTTTATATAAAATGATTTATTTCTTTTTCCACCGATGCCCCTTTATTTTATATTTAGAATACTTACTATGTATCACTCAAAGTGTTTACAAAACAAATTATTAGGTTCCTAATTCTTTTTCCACACAATGTTATGTAGCTATAAAACTCTTAAAATCAAAACAGCATTGTACGCTTTACTCTTATAATGAATACTAATGACTTTTTTTAACTTTTATATAAATAAAATATTGCTTAAAAGAAAGGAGTATTCTACTGCTCTATTCGATTATCTGCTGTGCTATAAAAAAGTTTAAAATCTCATTAATTTGATATTGAAGGTACTAGAATTAACTGTGCATACAATTATACAATCTAAGTATACCTATATCTAATACATTTGTATACACGGTTGGGAGAATGACTTAACGTATGCATGTGAAGTAGCTTATGAGCCTTTGGCTTATTCATTATCTACCATGCCTTAGATCACATAAAAAAACGTATTTCTAAAATGTCAACAGAGGTCTCTGCATGCACAAATACCAACACACTACACAAGTTGTTATGCGATCCGAATGACAGTTGCTATATTACCATCCATAGACCAAAATTGTTGGATAATACATCAAAAAATGTTATCTGATTTTATGAGTTTTCCATTTCTGATTTGGGTCAAAAATAATTTAATTTTATGTGTTTGATTCAATCCAATTCTTAAATCTATGAAGCAATGTTTGCTGCAATAGGCATCTCGGTAGAAAGAAACTTCAGATCGGTAGTTGTATTCTGACATCTTGGATTTCACTCCGACAGAACCAATAACTGGGCAATCCTGAAAGGCTGAAAGGAAACACTGTCAGTTTCTTTCACTACGTCACTTTATTTTGTTCTCTTTCTACATGTATATTGTACATGACAAACCAAAGCTGTTTAAGAAACCCTTCTATATACGATGCTTTAAGATATTATGGAAAGTGAAGCAAAAAAGGGTCCCATTTCTACCAATTAGGTTAGCTACAAATAACTTGAGATTGCAGATTTATTTAAAACCAATAATTCCACGCTTATACTGTGAAATTCATTTCCCAATTTACTGGATATATAAAAAGACTAACTGTCACGATGCATTACTATTTAATTGAAAAATCCAGTAAAATCGTTTATAACTGCAACAGCACGCGAGTAAGTAAACAGTCTAAACACACCTTGAAGGAAAGCAATGTTGATATCTGTGCAGTTTACTAAAATTATATAAAACTCCTTTTATATAGTTCAAATTCTTCATTGCAAAATTTATTTTATTATAAATACAAAATCACATTTTTGACAATCTAAAATTAAGCTTACTGTTTTGACATATTTAATAAATTAATGAAAGAATTGATTTTTATACGTTTGTGTGATTTTATATTAACATATTATTCAGAAAATTCGCATGATTTAGAAACGCTTAAAATTAAGTACATAGTTTTCATTATTACGATAGACTGAAGGCATTCTTGATCACCCAATTTATTTCAACATTCCATAGTTTCACCATAACGGCCAACGATCATAGCTTTTATAATACATTTCATCTTTCATTACTGAGGTAAATTGGGTGTGTGGACTTAAAACACGAGAGATTACCACTGCAAAGTTTGAAAACATACACATTCAATGTTTTGGAGGTATGCGTAACACACTGAATCATTTTTTTATCATTAGAACAAACTCTTATGCTTCTCAAACAAATATAAGTACTTTTATATATTGTATCAACATATTTTTCACACAACACACTTTTGACAAGATAGAATTCACCACCATGTCTTAATCAAAACATTGTAGGCCTAACGTAGACAAAATCACTTATAGCTGCGACCGGCAGGAGTTATTGATAGCTGAGAGTAAACACCAGTGGCTACCATTGATGTAGGCTACGTATTCACCATTCCGTATCACTGCCAAAACTGGGGTAGATTTATAGTTGGAACTCGATCTTTTACCACAGCAAATTGCAATTGGTGGGGTTACTGCCAAATGTTGGTAAGTCTCGAAATTATGTTACGGATTAATTGCAATTTGAAATTTTGACTCTAAAATCAGGCATTGTGCTAATTTCTTTGTACTTTATGTGCATATTCTATATATTATCAGATAACATGAATTGTTTTTCTAGCATATATATTTACATCCACGATAGCCGCACGGCTTAAGCGTCGGACTATAGCGTCGTGGGTCTCAGGTTCGAATCCTGGGTCTGGCAAGTACACATATTGTTTTTCAATTTGTGTATGAGTCAGAGTATGGGCCTAATAAGTTGAGCAAGTGGCTGACATCCATTTCTCGTAAAAACAAAATCTGTTTATACAAACCTCCACTCTGTGGATCAGGCATGGTCGAAAGAAGATATGTATATATAGACGTTATAATACATAATATATCAACTTACCAACTTTTGGCAGCAACACTATGACACAGTATAAGAAATTCAGTACGCCGTGTAGCAGCCACAAGTGATTATTTCTGTGTGAGGTTTTAATAAATATACATGTTTAATTATCACCAGCTGCCATACCGCAGGTTTGATTAAATATTAGTTGTCTCAATGAGATATGTCAAGTGGTGAGCGTTTATGATGCATGTTTGAATGATTTTACCCCAAAGAGATGCATTAAATATCAAACTAACTCAAAATTAGACGCATCGTGTCTGACTTATGTATTTCTTATTTAATTTATTTTCATAGTGCCATTACTTGTTAATAGATTTCTTTCTGTAGATATTTATCGCTTAATAAAAGTCATCGAATTAATATTTGTATAAGTTTAGCATTTCAATAGTCAATGAATACAACATGCATAGAGAGAATACTGTTATGTATTGCAAAATATTATATTTGAAATACTAGATTATTATTAAATTGACAATTTATTATCATTGTCTTGCAAAGATGCTCATTCTGTTAAAATTAAAACAATATACTTTCCTCAGTATGCTCAATAGTTTATACAACATTTTACACCACTTAGCATTTCAGTTTTTTTAGATCTTTTCATTAGGTATACTTATTTACCTACAAACAATACTACTTATATGATATTCATCACTAATTAATTTAGAATTACTTCATTGTACATCAGATGAATATGGAAATCACGTGACATTTCACTGTTTTAATATTACAAAGTTTTATATTACATTTTTGTATTCTATACGACATAATATTTTTCTGTTGCATACATTGCTGTAAATACGGAAGTCTAACTGGTTTTTTTTTCAGTGTTTAATGAATATGTGAATAATTACAGTATTATTTTCTCAATATTGATAAAAAAAAGTTAACAAACAAGCTTGTAATGTTACAGCAGCCATTTTACTTATAAAAAATATAGCGAAATGGTAAAGAAATTCAATATAGCGAACATTTATTGACTGTAGTAATCACTGCTCTGCGTCAAAGATTATTATCGTATCATTGTAGTCGTACATCATAACTTGAATAACCGTTTCCCCTAACAAATTTAAATAAAATTGTTATTTGTTAAATAAAATAAAATATTTGTATAAAATTGCAAACTTCAATAACGTAAATTCATAACATTCAGTGCTATATTAAGTGAAATGGCACTATTTTGAATTTCATTACGTATTTTACCGGGTACTTCTCTACACTCCTTTCTTACTGTATATGTTGTTAATTATTTTATTTCATTGCTGAAATTAGCCGTTGAAATATATATATTTCATTCTAGAAACTCTTCACAACATTAAAAATCTTATAATACGATTATTGTATTTTTAATTCGATTAATTGTACATGTATCATATTGCTAATACTATCATTAATACGTTAAACCATCAGTGAAAAATGGTCGAAAGCTCTCTAATATTTAAGTTAGGTTTTTGCAGTACATATCTTAAAAATGTAGCCCATTAAAATTTATAATGTCACGCAATGAAAAAATCAACATTGAAATTAAGCTTGATTTATGGCAATCATTGTTCCTCTTGATTTCATTTTTAATTTACAAAATTTATTTTGTATGTACTGTATCATATTTTTTAAACATAAATTTTTTCAAATATTAAATTTGCTGATTTTTGTAAATTCCACCATAGCGTTATTCTACAGTTTTTTTAAGTGCAACCTTATCTTAATCTACTAATTTCTGTTCTTCAAAAACTGTGGGATTATTCTGCCCTGCTAAATAAAAAAACTTTTTTTATTTTAGTGAATTGTTATTTAAGTCTTAAACTACCGTTTCTTTTATATTATGTTAATTAACTATTGGATTAATTTGACATAATCTCTAAATATACACTGTCCATTCAGAAATTATGACAAAACAATCAAATAATTCTACATAATATAAGAGAAAAGGTAATTTAAAACTTGGGTTCTCATTTCACCAAAACCAAAAACACCGTCTTTTTACTTAGCAGAGCAGTATTAATGTCAGCTTGAATTTGTTTCGTACCATTAAAATGGATTTATATCATGTAAATACGTTCTACAACAGTAAAGTTTACGAATTTAAATTTTGAATTACGAAAAAAATTCGTGAGTTTTGTATAAATGTCCTGTTTTTGGTTTATGATTGCCTAAGTTCGCTGTGTACATTTCATCATATCCGGGCTTATTTAATTTCCATCGCTAAAATGATTAAGTATCACAAATGAAAAAATAAACAAGATGTGAGTATATTTTTGACGGGAAGATGTAAGTATTGTCATAGGTTTGTAGTAGGTACTTCATGACCAAAAAACATTAATTCTTATTACTATACTTATACATACTCTCCAGTAGCTAGAATGTATCCTTCTATTGTATCTAATCAATGTACAATTAAAAAAATTTGATATATTTTTCAATTTTTGCAATAAGTTTAATAATTCTTATCAGTAATGTTCAGATTTTTTTTTAATGTTGCTCTGCATTTTGCCTATATGTGTATTTCTACATTTAAAACTATTATTAACTGTATCTATATTTAAATCATTATATTCATTCATAAGGGGTCATCCATGTAATATTATATCACACCTAAGGGGGTCGGGGGTCTAATATATTGTAATCATTTGTGACAAATGAGATAGGGGAGGAAGGTTATACAAAATGTGACATCACAAAACCAATAAAATATTAACTCGTTTTATACTAAATATTCAAGAGTTATTTGACAATATCAAAAATACCAAAAATCGTGTTCTGTCATTTATGGATGACCCCTATTGACTACAGCAGTAAACAACTTTTCCTTTGTATTATTTTTAAATAATGTCATTTTTTTTAATTATTCCGCCATTCATTATTGACCTAAACGTTTCCTTTCTACAGTGTACCATAAAGTAGCATAACAATTTTATTTTTCTATCACAGCAATGCAACACTCGCACAACGTGTCAAACTTGTGTCTCGCTCGAATACGTCGTAATAAGTTCAACCACATGTCGTAGCGGTAATCTCATGATTGTAAGCACTGAAAATAAATAAACGCTTTAAAACCATTATACATCACCATAAAAAAAACTACACAAGACATAGCACGTTTTAGTCATAGAATTTTTTAGCCACCGGAGGAGTATACTCGAATGTATAAAATTACATTTTATTAATTAACTATTGTTACGCCATCACTCCAGGCTTATTCTTACAATCGTGTTAAATAATTATACTGGATAATGCACACTGTAATATTCTCCCTGGGAACGAGTGTAAATTTCGCCTGTGTTATTTGTCGTAACATTTACAGCAATTGTTGGAATAGTCCTGAAGTAACTAATTGTTAAGACAATAGTTTTCTAGAAGTTTAGTAATCATCAACGCTATAGTCCAATAAATGTTACAATTACTATTTATAATTTAAGCTAGGCAATGCAGGAAAATGTGTCACCGTCATTCTTACTTCTGATTATTACGAATGATTGTGTAAAATTTCTTTTTACGTTGACAGTGACAAAATGTTTGTAGATAGAAAAAATAAACCCTGACTGCTTCATTGTTATCGTATCAATATGATTGTATCAATCGAAATATTTTTACTTGTATCTTGTATTATAGTATTATTATTAAAATACCTTTGAAGTTATTTGTATAGTCTAGAGATTTATTAATTAGCTCACTTAGTTAAAAAAAAATATCATCACCATATTACTTACATAATATTATTATTATAATTTCATTGTACCTTTTTTTTCCAATAGGTGGCGTCACTGTTATAAGTATCGGGAATTAATAACTGATTATTATTACTATATTACAATGTACACTATTATTATTATGGGTTAATTTAAAAACTATTTATTACATTTATTAAGTTTACATTATACGGTCAACGCAAAATGGTGGTAATAACAAATTAAGTGGGGTTACTGCCAAAAGTTGATAGTCTTCAAATCATATTATGGAGTAGGTAATTGCAATTTTAAGTTTGACATCTCCTCTGAAATTGGGCATAATGCTAATTTCTTTGTGCTTTATGTGCATGTTCCATATATCGGATGACCTTAAATTTTTTTTATAGCATACCTACATATATATAGACACGTAATCTGTTAACTCCAAATACCTAAATTATCAACTTACCAGCTTTTGGCAGCAACCGCACAATTATGTAAATCTGAAATCAAGGACAAGACAACAATGAAAATATTAATTTATCAATAGTAGGTCTAAATTATTAAATAAATTGTTCGGCCAAATCACGAATAAAAATAACCAGTCGTATGTATCTGGTGGCACTGGAAATACTGCACTGATTTGTTCACCTATTGCATGTCTGCGCTTCGCATAACCATTGTGTGTGATACGATACGATGCAACAGTTTCTGACTGCGTATTTGTACCATACTAAAACTCTTAGGCTGATTTTTCTGTCACGCTGACCGTCGGCGCTGTCAGGACTGTCAGGCCAGACTCACTGCGACGCCCATTGGCAGAGAACGCGTCAGCACCGCGTAGTCAGCAGAGCTGACGCGCGGCGCGTACTGTCGGCGCTGACGCTATTTAGCGCTTAGCAATCAGATTTGTTAGGAAACGCTACATTGTGATAATACATAATATTCGCCGATCAGCGCCGACGGACAGCGTAACTGGAAAATCAGCCTTAGATGTGACGATGAAAAACTGACAAATGGCCAATTGAGCAGGAATGCAACATGCGAATACTGGCCTTTATGCTTTTATATATTTTTATTTTTGCAAATTTTAATGATACGGTTTCAATAAATACAGTATGTTTTAAGTAAATAATGACAAGTCTTCAGATTGTTACATAAATATTTTCATCATTTTGCTTTCGCCTTTATAAGTTTTACTGTTATACAGGGAAATAATAATTATTATTATGAAAATATTACCTGGTAGAATAATATTATGTTCATCTGGGTTTTAAAATGTTTTAAACTTTCGACCCAAACGGCTGAACGATAATAACTTGTGTCATTTTGGGTTTTGCTTTATTATTATCGATTCGATTGTAATAATAAACGTTGATTATTATTTGACAGTTGTAAACTGCTTTCATCTTTTTGCGTTTACATACGATGTTGTTAATTAAACATTATTTCATTGTTAACATACGTTAAGCTTTTACCTATTATAATATGTAACAAAGGATATGAATTAACGTAATAGAGGTGAAACGTATGTTCTATTGTTGATTATTATGTATCGTGAAGCCTGCGAGTTATTTTTTCTTAGATTGACAAATAATAATAAATATTGCAATGTCGGAGAATGAGTTTACCATGTTCTCCGTTTTATATGAAAAAAAAAGTGTTGGTCGCCCCGAGCCATAGAAATTGTATTTAATCTCGGGTTATTATAAATAAATACTGAAATAATAATGGAGGAGTATGATTGTTTAATAAAATTTGTTGTGGACACATAAAATAATATTTAACTGTACTGTACATGTATCATTAAAACTATTTCATTGTAAAAAAAAATGTTTTATTTTCTCATAACTTACCCCATACATCTTACAATTAAAAATATCTAAGTTACGTTTTTTAGTCCTGGCATCCGGAAATTTTCAGCAATTGGTATGTGTTTGGTAATCTTTGGCTTTGGTTAAGAAAAAAATTTTAATCGGTTTATTTCACCTACCCGCACTTACTGTAAGCATTTAGACCAAACGAACAAGGACATAGAGCGAGAGCTAGAGCATTCTGTTCCTGCTCACCTGGTGTAAACGCCTAGTCAACAAAATCTGCAAAACAAGTTTTAACTATAAGAGCTAGAATATAGAACACTGCGAGCGAATGCTCTGGCTCTCGTTCTGTGTTTTTGTTCGTTTGGTTTAAACTATCACATCTGTTTGTTCTCAAGTGCACGACTTAGTTGCATTTGTGGCTGCTTAATTTTTATTCCCGTGCAACATGTAACAATATGCAAAAGTCATGTAATATTTAGTAATCGTATAGGTATGTTCGGCAGCGAACGAAGAACACATGAAACCGCTCCACCGCCGAATGCGAAAAAACGTGAAAGAATGCTCAACGCAACTGTGCTCTCGTTCTAGCATGATGCATTTAGATCAAACGAACGACCATTCTCAGAACATTCTAGGTAAATGCAGCAAATCTCCGTAGAATGCTCGCTCAACAAAAACCGTTTATGTCAAGAGAATTTCGCTGGAGTGGGGGAAGAATGAACATTCGCTCGCTTGGTCTAAATGCTGCTTCATGTATCTTTAACAACACCGCTCTAAAAATCGACAGTTGGTGACCAAACGCTCTTTTATTTCTAACATTGTCCAGACGCCAGATCTAAATAATTAGTACATTGTATATATAATTCCACTAACAATAGATTAATTCTTTGTGTGAATGAATACGGGAGATAAATCTAAAATAATTAATACCTAGTCAATTTTATTAAATATGCCAAATTAACCCATGATAAACGGGATGGGTTGAATCAACAACTTTGAACTAGTATACTTCACATGGAAACAGGGGTTCCCTTACGAAGTCTTCCAAAAACAATCGTCTTTTGACTTCTGAAAGGTGGTGATTAAATCATCCTTTTTCTTTTGCGCACAGAATTAATTGAAGGCATTAAACATTTTAGAGATATAAATTCAAACAGCATCATCTACATCAGAACTTCCCAACTGATTTGGAAGTGGGCTGACAAACAGAATAGTAGAATCCATATAATAGAATTAAGGCTTCTTGGAACACCGTGATTTGTTAATATAAAAAAATTGCAAGATCCCAATGAAAATGGATTTAAATCTAGGCTTATTTTTTTTAAATATTAAGTTATCACTTTTTTCAATGTTTAGTCATTATTTAAATTCCATCCCTAGCAATTTAATTATAGGACTAGTATGGCAAAATCTGAGCATGCTTGTGGAGAAGCTCCATTTAACAAAATAGACACTCAAAAATTCGGCACCCAAAATATTTCGAACCACAACTTTTCAATGAATGATTCAACCCTAGAAATTTAGTTCAAAATATTAACTTCCGTGTATTGGAAAAAGGGCAAGACTCTTCCACCATTGGAAACCACACGTCCCTTCGGCAATCTTTCTCATCGATAGTCACTCAAAAATTTTAAAATCTTACATTTAAAATTTATTGATCATAAATTATGAGTAGCTCTTTCAAGCATTGACTCAAACTTATAAAACTGCTATTCTCTTGAAGAAATGAAATATACACATTATTTAAAAGTGAAAAGTTAGTTGTCCCATGAAAAATGTTGAAAATTGATTAGTATGCTTTGATGCAAAAAAGATTGGGAAGCACTGATTATACATAAATACTGTATTTTTTCTGTTTATTCTAACTGTTGTAAATATGGCTTTTCTAAATTTTTATTCATGAAACAATGATAAGTATTTATATTTCTCAGGTTCTTTTTTAAACATCGAAATCATATTTATATTTTTAGAAATTTTGTAGTATTACAATTTTTCACATAGGTATACAAACAGGTTTAATAAAATAATTTATACTAATTAAAAACAAAATTCAGAAGAAATAAATTCTACCTGTGAAAATGGTAAGTAATTGTTTTTACAGCACATATACAAGTAAATAAATAACATTTAAGTGATTTAGTACAATTACACCATGTAATATTAAATAAGTGTTAATATTAATATTTAAATAAATCCGCTCCTACCTCAGACAAACGCCAGATCCATACATTTATATAAATGTCATCCAGCCTAAAAGCAACTTTTATGTTCATTTATTATTACTTTTTTTACAGAACTGACTTATCGTCGCTGTAGGATTGGTTTGTTGAATAGACCAAATGTCAAATGTTCAGGAGACGAAAAACAAATTTCAATATCCTATATATAAAAACATGGGATGTATTTAAATTGTTATTTTTACAGCAATTTAAAGAAAAGGATGGTTCTGGTCCATTTAGATACAAAAAATCATTTTGCATTGAAAGGTTGATTTCAACAAACCAATCCTATAGCGATGTTATATTATGCCAGTTGACAAGGAAAAGAGGATTATGAATATCTTACAAATGAAATTGAAAAATCAATATATATATGCTCTGTCATGAATAAAAAATAAATAAGTAAATAATAAATTATTTGCAAGGTAACAAATCAACACGCCATGTATGAATCAAAGTATATGGTAATGATTATTACCATGATTCAATATAAATTACAGTCACCGACCATCTGGAAAAGGAATTTGAAAACATTCTCAGTTATCGTAATATCCACAAGAAATATACTTGGGTCAGTATGATACGATCCCGAAATTAGTTCCCCCGCTACTAACTACATTATCCTAGCCTAATTCAGTGTGTGTTAGATATCGCATGGAGTTTTTTTAACATTAAAATGCCTAAATCTTTTGAGAATAGCATTATTTTGAATATATAAGTATTGTGAAGAGAAGAAACAGAAAATAAAGCTGTTAATTAATTCTTTTATTGTGTTAACTGTCAATACATGGTGGAACTGCATAGTATTATTGATTAATTTAATAAAATACAAAAAATTTTTTGTACATATTCCACTTTTTTATTTTATTATTCTCGATAGTGCCAGAGGGTATTTACTATGATAAGTCAACACGTGACGTAATAGTATTGGTGCTGTGACATAGAAAACTTGATATAAAAGTCGCACTGTAGCTTACTAATAAGTTGGATACGGCAAGTGAACGGGTGTATATTCAAATTCCACTTGTTTCAAGGTTTATTTCCAAAGATTTTTATGTAGTAGTATTAAACATTTCCCTATATGGTCCAGTACATTATACAGATCACTGCTAGTTTTAATTATTCCAGATAACTAACGTTGTACTGTAGCCACCTCTCAATTAAATTGTCTAAAATCGAATTACGAATTATCACACTTTTATTGGATATCAGTTTTGAGCAAAAATCAGACAAAAGTATGAAAAGCATGCTAGCAATACAAATTTTCATAAAATTCATTCAAGTCAATTGATTTCATTCATAATCTAGAGATACTTTCAGTCTTCAATGGGATATCAATGCAGGGTTCTTGTGGCATACTCAATGTGGCAATGCCGTTCCTCGGTGTTTTGTTTTCTTCAACCTTTTCCTTTCTTCCCAATTGGAATATCAGCTTCTGGACATTGTAAAATGGCATTTCCACCAAAACGCAGATCGGAAGACACACAAAATATGTAATGCTAATACTTGCTGCGAACATTGATACCTGAAATGGAAATAATAAATTGGATATATTATGATACATAAATAATGATCACAGAACAGACTAATAAATAGAATTCCAATAGGCTATTCCCCAATTCACAACATTTTGACGTAGGGTTTTGAATGTTTGAGCGTCCTACGAAAATGAACCACATGTTATAGACGTGCAATAGTGTATGCTGCAACCTTCAAATACACCAATATTGAATGAGCGTCAGTGCATAAAATGAGAGCAGTTGTCAGAATGAACGACAAGCGTATTCTTTACACATATTTAAGTTTATCCATATTCACACTCGAGATCGGTTGCCTGTTTCTTCACACTCGTTAGGTCTGTTCCCTGATTACGATGTTTAAAAGGCCACACTTTTTTTCGATAGCCGATAATTAATTTGTTACCTACTCCTTTTGTCAACTTCCAAGGTTTTTTTTTCATATCATATTTCTATCATATTAGTCATAGCTCTATACCGAGATTGCATAATATTATTTGGATTCACTTTTCTAAGCCCGCTTGCAATATATTAGAGTTGGGTTTGAAGACATGTACAGATGGATACTTTTCAAAATAAAAAAAATTAAAAAAACAAAATAAAAAAGGAAGTTAGTTGTAATTGTTACAATAAGTGCTATGTTTTAACAGCACCTCTCTTGGCTGTGCTAAATTTTAGAGCGAGATAGACAGTTTTGACTGTTTAGACGGCTAACTTATTCTAACAATTTATAATACTTTGATACAAACATATGAAAAACTACCCTGGATACCTGCCGATAGCAGTCTTGTGTATAGAATAGATGTGCTGAAAGCTTAAGTCCAAAAAGAAGAAACACAAGAATGTCAAGCTCGTTATGATAATGTAGCTACTTCGGTACAGTTTTCAGAATTTCAGGTTTCTCTTATGGATTGACTCAATAGGTGAAATGGCCATGTAAGATTTGTTAATTTAGGCACCTATTTGGGACACACTGACTGGAGGTACAGATGTAATATAGTTAGGAATTGCAATAGGTACCGAATGAATATTTCAATACCGGTATTTCTTATTGAATACCGGTATTCAATCTATCAATAAATATAGCCATTAAATCTATTTTATAGCAACCTACAGTACCTACCTATATTTATTATGTTGACCTTCATAAATATAATATATTGATCATATTATTATTTTATAACTGCCAGAATTTTTACAAATGATATAAGTCTAGGTTCAGGAAAATCTCTCTCAAATAGAATAATTGGAAATATTTGCCATGAGTGTTTTCTTTTTCGAAATATGTTAATTCATCGCGATAGTTCTATATTTATGTAGGTACATAATATATTTGAGTGATTTTGTTTTATTATTATTTGACTTTTGTTATTTTCAGTCAATATATTTGCGTTTAGGCAGCATTAATCTTACACACTAAATTTAATATACTATATACTCAGTAGTAAGTAATGAAAAGATAACATTAAATTCATTTTCTAAAAACATAAACGGTATCGATAAATAATTGAATACCAATTTTGAAATACCGGTATTGCGATCCCTAAATATACTATATTAGACTGTGCAGAGCAAATTATAATATACGTATCGCCTACGTTTTTTATGATATACCTACTTAGTGAATTATACAAAAGATGGCAGGTAATACGAAGAATAATTAATATTAATAAAAAAATATTATTATTATTTCATAAAACTATATATTATATAGTAGGTATTAATCTTTAATACTGAAATGTAAATTTTTAATGGAATATCTTACATTTAAAGAGATAGGTATTTAGTTATAAATAGGTACATTGTTAATTGTCTCTTACCACATAGAAATCCATCAATTCGAATGGGTTTCTTGTCAAGCCGATCAAACTACGTTGTACAACTGGATGCACCAGCAGGGCGCAATATGTCAACTTTCCAACCACTTGAAAAGGACTCCATTCGAGGCATACTTGTATAAAACCTGTCAAATCCAAATATAAACTAAAATCAATTATAAAACTCCTCGACCATGTCCGATCTTAATAGGATCATATGGGCCTCAACAGAATGAAGGTTTGTATTAACAGATTTCGTTTTTTTTTTTACGAGAAATGAATGTCAGCCACTTGCTCAACCTATTAGGTCCATACTCTGGCTCATACACAAATTGAAAAACAATGTGTATACCTGCCAGACCCAGGATTCGAACCTGGGACCCACGACGCCCATTGTGGGTGTAAAACTAGGAACTCTATTAATACTACGATTACTGGGATTGTTGATTGGTCATTCTCTCAGGAATAAAAGTGTGGTAGTGAGATCCCCGGGGTTCCAGCGGCTAGCTCAGGTGTCCATCGAACCCCGGATTCACAAAAAAAAAAAGTACGATATATTTGAGGGTGGAATTAAATAAAACCACGTCTGTCTCGTGTAACATGGTATTAGCTTATATTTTACACTTTCTTTACATGTTTAGGTTTTTACAATTAGTTACGCAGGTCCGTATATGTCGGAAAGGGGACACTTACTAATTTTCTTATTTTTTTAAACTTCGCGTACCCACGCCATTAGTAAAAGGGACTAGTGATTGGCCAAATCTTGATCGCATGATCTTTGATTCGGCGAATCACGAGCCTGACCCTGGCGCCGGCGCGCGAGGATTTCACGCACAATGCGCGGCAAAATTTATTATATTTGAATACTTATATTTAGTCTTAAAATTATCGCTTTCATCCATCATCATTTATACTTTTTAAATTAAATTAAATTTATCTTAATTACACCTCCGCCCAATATGCGATTTTCACACACCGGACGAAGGCCTTTACTTATGATTAAAAAATACTTACGTGGTTGAGCAAGGAATCAGATTAGATGTTTTATGAAGCCGTTTCTAGAGGTCAGGGTTACGTTTCGACTTGAGCTACTAAATGATTATTTTACACCGGGAGAAGCCCGCCTGTAACAGGGGTGTATCAGTAGCTTATTTATTTTATAAGCCTGGTTCTAAATATATAATGAAAAAAAAATTGTATATGCAACCATGATAAAATAATAAATTAATTACTAACCTCCGCAATTGCTGGCCAATAAAACTGTCATGCAGGCAATCACGAATGTGAAGAGTGGCTTATGCAGGGAAGCATAAATTCCTGCGATGATTGGATCGTACTCGTAGCCTTCCAAATAAAATGGACGAGCCGAGAAAATCACTGCTAGGCCAGCCGGGATGACAAAGTAACTCCACACTCTAAACCACTGAAACAAAAGTTAAGCATATGTATCTTCGTTTGTATCCACGACATGAACTCAATGGTATGCACAATTGGCTAACAATCAATACATAATAATGTACATATTGATGGCTGATATAAAGACAATAGCCATTTTCTTAATATACCTGCATATTAAAATTTAGAATTTATTATAGTAAATATTTTCAAAATGGCAACATTGTAGTAAGTTATGCATTTCCACAAAAGAAGCTATTTTTTCATACACAATCAAGCTGTCAAAGAGTGATATTTCAAAGCAATGTTTTTGCATATGGTAACTTTTATTCTGCCTGAACAGCGACGATATGCTCTATTTTGGGATGGAAATGGTAGTTTTAATTTTTATTGGATAAATGAAATTAGTCATAATAACATATTAATTATACTTTCAAGCACTTTACCACAATGTCCACAATCATAATATTTTACACATTTTTTCAGTTGACTCACTGACCACATGGCTAACTTCTGAATGACTATTCTAAAACTCTACGAAATACTCCATTGACTTAATATATATTATTAAGCTATATTATATCATTATTATTACCAACATTGAATTATTTGTCTACTAATCTTCGTTTTTCAACTGGGTATCTTTTTTCTCCAATTACATTGGATGTATTTTTTTTACGACGAATGTTGAATTTAGTCAGCACTCTGGGACTAATACAGGGTATTGCTTTAACAAAAAGTGGTTTTAATACCAATGTCTTGTTAAAAAATATATTTTTCTAACCTTTTGTTCTGACAGTTTAAAATTGTTTTGATCCATGGTGTATTGAATGTACGCTGCAATCATTCCTATGACATAAGCACTTGCGTTGCCTTGCCAAGCGGCGTATATATAAGTAAACGTTGGATCACCATTGTAGGATTTCCGGATCACTCTGAAACAAAGTATTAAGTATAACAGATTGGTGAAGTTTCTTTTTAGATTCTGAAATTCTGAGTCAAGGTTCGTTTGAAAAATTCAGCACCTACCAGATCCAAAAACATTGAATAAAACCTTATGATATATAATATTAAACTAGATAGATGAACGTGTAGCTGAAAAAAAGTTTAGCACTCACCCGGAGGTTTTTCAAAATAATATTCTAATTTACTTTTTTTATAAACTTTGTTACCACTTATGATTCAATACATCATATAAATATTGTTTTGCACATGGTACGCTTTTCAAGTAGGTATGACTACCGAAATTTACAATTGAATGTGTGTAGGGTGAATCAGTAACGAAGGGTGGAGGTGGGCTGTTAAAATCCCCCATAAAAAATGCAGATTAAACTATATTAGTTATACGTATTTGTTTTTATTGAACTAAGACTACAATGTACGTAATATGGTGTTGGCTAGTTTTTAAAAATCAATGAAACCCTACCTAACCAAACAATAATAGTTTTGGTATATTTTGGGCGATACGACAAAATTGTGCACGCGTTTTCATTCATACTAATTTGTTTTCGTTGGATGAAGAATACATATTACACATATTGTTAGTTCATTTTAATTAAGCCCTGCCTAACCAAACTATAACAGATAAAAAATATTATTCTATCTATAAAATATCCAAAGTTATGTATGATTTAATTGCATAATTTTAGATATTTTATAGATAGACGAGTATTTTTTTTTCTAGTATCTATTATGGCTTGGTTTCGCAGGGTTTAATTGAATTTCAAAAACTAATCAACACCATCTGTAAATTATAGTCTTATTTCATGAAAACAAATACGTATGACTGATAAAGTTTAATGTGCACTATTTATGGTAGATCTTAACAGCCTACCTCAACACTTTGCCACTGATGTGAATAGGTACTCAATGGTAGGGGTAGAGAGCAAGTTTTCTATTGTGAAAAAGGAATAGTTGATATAATTCTAAATACCTATATAACTTTGTCAAGTTGAGAAAGTGTGAATTTTTAATGGGAAAATCGTAATTAGTGGAGAGCAATTACGTTTACAGTTTTGTCATATTAATATTTTACTGCTGTTAATATTTTTAGTTATTTATAGGAATTCAAAACAGTTACTGACTTTTAAACCTACTTTATTCATAGGTACAATAAAGGTTTTTAAAATTATTATCTTTAAGAAAGTCAGTAAGTAAACTGTATATTTCGGTACTCATATTTTAAAAAGCTCACAATGTGTGCCTACTTTTATAAGTTATTACGACTTTTTTTTACTTTTACCAGATCATATAGGCCTCCACAAAGTGGAGGTTGTATTAACAGAGTTTAGTTTTTACTTTTTACGAGAAATGTATGTTAGCCACTTGCTCAACCTATTAGGATCACTCTGGGTTCAAACACACACTGAAAAACAACATGTGATTTTTTCCCAGACCCAGGTTTCAAACCTGGAACCCACGACATTCATTGCCCACGTTATAAACCTAATTAATTAGCACCAAATAAACAGTGAAAACACAAGCAATTGAATAATAAAATGAATAGAGTAGTTTTGTTTCTACTTACTCAGGCGATGATCTTTGAATCGGAAAGTAACCATTGAGGTAAGTCAGTACCCCGGGAAGGATGATTGCACAGATTAGTGTAATTGCAAACAACGGACGGGTGGACTTTGGAAACTTCCAGATTATCATCATCACCACCATTGCCATACAAAACAGTTGAGAGTCCACAGCCAAATACCTGAAAATAAAAAAGAAATGAATGCATAATAATAATTATAAATATATTAAAAAATATTTATTCCAACCTCAACGTTACCTATATAAAATTACCATTGCGACTGACTGATTTTTTTCTTAGGTAGGTATGCTCTAAAACAGTGGTTCTCACGTGAAATTTAACTGTGGCCGCACAATTGACATTGACATTTCTATGGAAACGTCTGGTGGCCGCACCAAATTTCACTTTTGTTGTGATTAAAAAAAATAAAGCTAAATTTTGTGTACTAAAGATATGGATCGATTTATTTATAGACAAGTCCTTTTAATAAAAGACATTTGAACATTTTAGAACATATCTATTTATCTAAAAATAATGCAAATGGAAATTCATCAATACTCCTTTTTTCCAATGCGAGCCGCATGGCTGCTTTTAAGTTTACATCTGTCAACTGGTTTCGATATTTGTTTTTTATGAAGTGCTTTACACTGAATGATCTTTCACAGTATACAGTAGTATCGACAATATTAATAAAAAGCAATTGTTGCCAATTCTTTGAATTGACATGATTCTTGGTCAATGCATAACTTTTTCAACCGTGGTATTATTAAATTGGTTTTTAAGTACTTGGCCATGACTCATTTCTTATAACGCATATTTAACGTTAGCCCAGTTAATTATTAAATTAAATATTGAAAATGGTGTTCGTGGCCGCTTGCATCCACATGAGAACCACTACGATACTCTAAAAGTTAGAACAGATCTATATTTTGCTATGTAGATTTTCCACTTGAGCACGGATTTTGTGATTTCCAGTCACACATCGCAATGTGTTATTTAGATATTAGTTATTTGACACAAAATCATAATATCTATATTCGAAAATGGTCACTGGGGTATAATGTAATATAAAAAACCATTACAAAGACAATATTTTTAAGATACTTACCTAATTTAAAGAGTTGACTGAAAATTGGTGAAATTTTCTTTCTGTATTTTAAATAAATTTATTTCTATAGAAACTTTCTTTCACTATGTAAGTTCACTTATATTTTTATTAGATTCTATTAAACTTTTTTATAATACATTCTGACCTCGCTTAAATAGGTATAAAATGTTTTTTATACCCATGTGTACTTTAATTTATAAAAACAAAATAAAATTACTTGCCATGCCTGTGCAAAACATTTCAAGCCCTCCCCCGCGATGTTGTTGATATAGAAGAGATTTGTCCACCAGAGCCTGCGGCAGGAATCAGCCTCAATTCCGACGAGATCGTACCACAGAGGACCGCTTCCCAGCCGTTCTGCCCATGTGGCCACAAAGAACACCACCACCACATTTGCTGGGGTCAATCTATCAGTCAAATTCTGTTTAATGATCAGGCTTAACATGGTTTCGAGTCATTATTTATAATATAATATATAATATGAAAACAATATCGAACATTTTAGTATAGGTATTACAAGGTTTTTTTCAGGAATGAGGAATGAATGTAATACTCGAGTAATGCAGTTCTGGCGCTCGAGCATTTGTAGACACAGTAATCATCTGCTTCCATGGGTGAGCGGAGGGTTTTAAGAAATGAAAAAAAAAACAAACTTATTTACCTAGGTAACCTCACCCACTTTAAGCCTATAATAACATATTGCCGAACGTTCACGTGTTTCCCCGAAAACACGTGGGTAGGTAACAGCGACGAAGGGTGGAGGCAGGCTGTTAAGATTCGCACATAAATAGTGCACACTTCGCTTTGTCAGTCATACGTACATAGATATCTGTTTTCATTGAAATAAGTCTACAATTCACAGATAGTGTTGGTTAGTTTTTAAATTCAATTAAACCCTGCAAAAACCAAGCCATAATAGATAATAGTAAAAAAACTACTAATCTATCCATAAAATATTTAAAATTATCCAATTATAGCATACACAACTTTGGATATTTTATAGAATATAGAAAAATATTTTTTAGTAGTCTTTAGTATATTTTATAGTTTGGTTTGACTTAGGGATTAATGAATTAAAAAAAATGAACCAACAATATGTGTAATAATATGTGTTCTTAATCCAATGAAAACAAATAAGTATGAATGAATAGGTGTACACAATTTTGTCGTATCGCCCAAGTATACCAAAACTATTATGGCTTGGTTTAGGCAGGGTTTAATTGATTTTTAAAAACTAACCAACACCGTAAATAAGTGTTGTCTTAGTTCAATAAAAACAAATACGAATGACTAACAAAGTTGAATGTGTACTGTTTATGGCGGATCTTAACCGCCCACCTTCACCCTTTGCTACTGGTAGGTAGGTACAACCTTAGAGAAATAAGAAACAGTTTTAAGCGCGGCTCTTTTACCTGCATGACCAAAGAGATTAGACTGTCTCTTTGTGCATCACAGTATTTTTTCTCTAGCTTAACAAATGGTCTGCTTTTCCGGTTGTCGTTTACTGTGTCTTCGGTTTGGTTTTGAAATAATAATAAAATCATTTACCTGACCCAACGTTGAATGACTGCCAATGGATATATCCAAGGATTGAACTTTTTGTGTTTCTCTATGTAAATGAAGAAGTTGTAAGCCATCAGGAAGCTCGAGATGCAGAAGAATGATTGGATGACAATGTTTCCGTTTAGTAACAGCAGCATCAGGGGCTGGTCAAATGTCTGTCATAAAATAAATAGGCTTTAATTAGATACTACTTTAATATTGTAGGTAGGTATTCTTACTTTTGCACGGGCGCTCAAAGCCAAGACTAGCTATATTCAGGTCGGGACACGACGCTGCAAATTTCAATTGTAGTGCTAGTTAATGCTTATTCTTCAAATGCAAAAGATAACAAAAGGAAAAATTAAACGAAATTGGTTGAGCCAAATTGTGGTCGCATTCATCCTTAATCCCCCCCCTACTCAAATCCCCTTATTTGGTATTGTTACAAGACCAGACGATGAGCAATTATGGGTCAAAGAAGACCGTAATTGCAAACAACAGGCAGTTACTCCAAAATCGCCGAGCGCGTAATGCCGTGTCCACATTTGTAGCAGATGCAGAGTGATGCAAGAGTTAGTTCAAGACACTGGATGTATGCAGTGACGTCCCGTGGGGGTAGGCACATTGAGTATCGTGAGGGGGCGGCAGTTACTCGAAGGGCGGAAAATCGAGGAGAATCAATAAATATATAATATAGGAATAGGTACCTAAACTTAGTAATAACGGAAATATCTTTCCATTAAAAAATTCAGCTCACTGGTTGGAAACAAAATTTACATATTAATTAGCATAAACGGCTTAACAGGACTGTATTTTTTTCGTCAGGTTCGCGATGTCTAGTTTACTTCCATTGTCTTTAGACATCACTCATTGATGGCCAGCAATGACACATGCAGATTTGCGAATAATATTTGAATTATAGGTAGGTACATACTTAGGTACCTAATTAATTAATCCAAATATTTTTGCCAGTCATTCGTGAGTTTTGAAAGTTGTCAGGTGTATTTTTAAATGTATTTGAAACCGTTGACTCGCAATATTGTCTATTGAAGTAGAGATGACATTTAAATTAAATTTTGTGGTACTTATATATTTTGTTAATAATGTATTTCTTAGATATTGAAGTCATGAAAGGATAATAAAAAAATACTGTATAATGGGGTGGCATTTTGACCCTGCCCAGGGGCGGCATTTTGTCTAGGGACGTCACTGGGTGTGTGTGCCAGTTAACGCTAAACCACAGTCATTGATTAATTCAATCCTACAGACTTACCTATCCTCATCAATCATACAATCATCATTCATCAACCATATATCATCCATACACAGTGTACCCGGTACCGTCAAGTGCCGTGCACCGGGTAACGAAAACAAACAATACCGCTCGAGTGACAGTGCAACCAGACCATGGAGCCATCATAAATCATCATAAAGGTCAGTGTCTGGCATTCTGTTAAATCGCCCTCACCCCTAGATCTGGAATCTACATCACCTTCAAAATTATACAGTCCACTGCAAAAAGCGCCACCAGAAATAATGTAAGAATGTGCTGTTGGTCCTAAAGCCCATGCCTTATTTCGGGTTTAATTGAACTGAGTCCTACTAACATGCGCAATATAATGATGTACATAATTATATAGATACAAACTATATGAATTAAAACGTAACAACGATTCTTACTCTCTCAATATATTCCGTGTTTCGTATATGTCCCATATTAAAGGTGAGGATGATGTGTGAGAATATGACAGCAACCATGGTTAAAAAGCGCATTCCTTGAATCCCTGAAAGGGTTCTCAACCTTTCGTCTCTGTTACCGTCTTCCTTCTTCATCAGCTTTCGCCAGTTCATCGGCGCCGAGAAGGATATGAACCATGGATTCAACGCTGCAAAACAAGTAATTTATATAATCAAATGATTGATTTATATCGCTGTGATTGGATCAATGTATTTTTAGTCAAACTGATATCACATTTAGTATTATTATCTTGCCGAATTAACAGGAATGGGTGTGTACTATCAGAGTGATTGACATCAACGGGAAAGCAGTTCCGGCTCGTGAAATCCTCGAAATACCAACTCGTGGAAAAATTTAAATTGCATTCCGGTCCAAGGATCATTAAAAAAATATTTAAACATTTTTTAAATTGGTTCTATAATCTTACGTGAATTGAACAGATTTTTGTTTTTACGGGAAATAGATTTTAGTCACTTGCTCAAACTATTAGGTCCATATTCTGGGTCCAAATACACATTGGTGTGAATCTTTTGCCAGACATGGGATTTGAACCCGGTACCCATGATAGCCTGACGCGTAGCAGCTCGGCAATTAGTATCAATTATTATCACACAATAATTCATGACAGCGGTTTTAGGTTTATATTAATATATTGTGGAATAAGTAAAAAATAAATATTTCTAATAATTGCATTAATATACTTAATATGAAACTTATAGAACACATATTAAAATAATTACAAGATAAAAAGAACTTTTTATATACAACGTTTTTAAATTTTCTATTGAACCATATAAACTTGACTTGACTAGCTTAAACGATCAAAAAAAAATTGTACTTGACATGTCATATTGATTTCCATAGTAACGCACAAATATATATTAATAATTTAGTTGCTAGGACCCCAGACCCCTAGCAACCAATAATGGTATCGAAATAACTTTTCATACAAAACAGAATTAACTGAAAATGATTTCAATTCTACTTAAATATGGCTAAAAGTATTTTTAAAAAAATGCATTGGCATCGTGTTCTGATATATTATAAAAGTTTCAAATGTCTAGCTAGTCGGGAAGTTAGTTAAAAATCGATTGCAAGATTTGTACCGGACAAAGAACCACCGGACAAATAAGAATACGAGCTAAGAAAAACGTTGCAAAAATAATATTTACGGCTTCATAAGTGTCTATTTCTACAAACAATAATGAGCTTCTGTATGTAATATTTTGCTACAAAGCTTTCTATTAGATTTCAATACATTTTTTTTATTTTTTTATTTCGGCCTCCAAACAGACTTTATGCTTACTTATAGGGTGTTCCTTAAAATCAATAATGAATGGGTAATAAAAACTAAGGAGTTTTCATTAGCAATACCTAGAAAAGTGTATGTTTGGACCGCTGGTCAACCACTGGTCTGCTGATGGAGATTGTAAATGTAAAGCATTCAGTGCAGTAATTCTTTCTTCTCTATAATTTATTATTATCTCACATATTATGTTGCCGAAGACCTTTCTCAATGTCTTCGCATTCGTCAAGTGTTTTAAAACATAAAACATGAACGATTCTACGGTTTATTAATACATGCGCATTTTATAAATAAATTTACATACTTATGCCCTAACTAGAATTTTGAAGGTAATGCATTTAGAATAAATTCAATCCGTGGAAACTGAATAAGGCAGGATTCCTCAAACTTTTTGCAACAGTACATTCGTAGATATTATAAGTACTGTCATATATATTAAAAGAGGTACACATAATATAATATATAGGTATAAAAAAGTCAAGTGCTACTGCTGAATTAAGAAATATTTTTTTCTCGCTAAGATAAACACTTCAAATAGAATAGTTTGCGTGTCAAAGTCATTAAGGCTATACTTCAGCTGGGGCACGGTCTAAAACGATCGTGACTACGCGACGCGAACATTGTGTAATTGACGCGTGCAGAACGAAACATAATTTGTCATAAAAAGTCAACATGCGTCCATTTAATGGTATGTTTATTGTTCTATTACTAATAATAATAATAAATTCATTGACATGTTTTCTTTTTCAAGTAAATGGGTAACGTTTTTTAGTCATCTTTACACGATTTAAGAATTAATTCCCCCGTCGCCATCACAAAAAAAAATGACGTGTTCACAGCTCGACTTTCGCTCTCCGATTGCCAGCCAGTCCGAAATTTCGTCGCACTTATAGTTGAAAATTATTTGCCGTTTCACTGGACTACCGTCTTAAAGAAACCTCGATAAATAAATGCGAGGTATCATTGCCGACTCAGCTAAAGATGGCGCTGGAGGTATCCATAAAATCATCTAGAAAAAAATCATTCTATCTCTTCTACACGTCTCGCTAAACCCTTTCGCGAGTGGCATTCCTCGTAAATACACATGTCAAAATCGTCATATACCTAATCAACTTTTCTCTTCAAAGCAGAAATAGTGAGTGAAGATAAGACTATAATATATTTGCTCCGGTAATTATTTTTTTATTGACTGATATAAATCCTGAACTTTTAATTTTGATATTGAAGTAGGCAAGTTTACAATTCCGGGCATGACATATAAGAATTCAGGAATTTCAGTTTGCTTCTAATATATTTTTTTCACAAGCCTTCGTCAACTTTACTGAAAAAGTTTAGGTAATTAAATTATTCTTTATTAAAAATTTACCAACACTTTACCAACACATTAATAAATGTAAAAAATCTTAACACCACTTCACATGGACGTACTAAAATATGACTATATTCTAAAACATTAGAGCGAGAGGTTTAAGAGAATACTATTTTATGTAATAAAAATACTTTATGCAGTCATAAAATGTTTAAAATAAATATAAAGGATAATAAGGCTTCAAAATTATGTAAAAAGATTATCTACAACGTTTAAGGAATGTCCAGGATCATGCTTTGAAAATAGCATAAAAGCTCCATTTTTATGTATGCTGAGCATGTCCCCCCTTAAGATCGCTGTTGCTATTTTGATTTTCATACATACGCAATGGTGGACATTTTTTATGTTCAATATGATTATTTATTCAAGTGCACCTATAAACGCTTTTATACAAATTTTACATGATTTTTCAATAAATATGCCTAGTATTATTGGCTGATTATCTACTCATCGTGTCGTATTGTCTTTGATTCGTAATGACATTGCAGTAGTTTGAAGTTCTCTGCAAACTAAAATCACTTCTAGCTAACTTCATATGTGGACCAGTGGTCCTTTTTTTGCTTCAGTTTCATAAATATTTAAGCTCTGTCTAGGTCTAGGTATATTATAGAAGAATATTACTTTTCTTAAATATTTTTTTTTTTTAATTAGACTAACATTTTAATAATTTACATTTTCGGAACCTTTGACATGCGTTCAGGGCCGCTTCAAGGATAGATGCGGCACTCGGTGGTATATGCAACTTAGTTTAAAAAACGCTGAGATAACTCTTTGTACCTAATGTGACAAATAGTCTCATGGCATGACAAATAGAATAGATAACAATAATAGAATAATTAGTCGACGGTGATCTTGATCTTGTCTTCCAGGTATCAAACCGCAAGGTACATAAACTTAGGTAAGTACCTACTCATTGCAATTATTGCTATATACAAAGTGCTTATTAAATTTGTACGATTTAATTACTATTTACGTGAGTAATTGTCAACAAGTGGGTACCTAGCACAACATGCATCATTAAACATATTATATTATTGCAATTGCAAACAATCTAAATTACAATACATAATTTTTACGAGCAATAATTAGCTTGATTATTATGCCACATCTGCGTCGAGTTGTCAATAATTTATATGCGTATATTATGCAATTTTATTTTAAGTGACCTAGTAATCGGTGCTGACATGTGGGAATGGCGAGACGGGCATCTACTTGGGGCGCCGTGGCTTAGAGGGTGTCATATTTTGAAATATAATAATATGTAAATTAATGTCAACTGTTCTTTATCAAATTAACAACTGTTCTGTGAACTAATAACTAATATAACTCACTGTTAAAGTAGTCACAGTTAAAGTAGTAAAGCAGTCAACTTGTTAAAGTAGTATCTCTTGATAATGCCCTCTGCAACGAGCCCGAAACGTTGAGGAAAGAAGGAATAAGTACACGTGGTGGAAACCCAAGAATCTATTACGTTAAGAAAACAGCCGTGAAAGTCTCAAACATTGTTAAAGTACCTACCTAGTATTTTTTTTAAACTGACTTGTAAGAAAACCTGACACAATATCCTGACAGGAAAACATTACAGTTATTTTAAATTATTGGGAAGTATATACGTATATTTATTTTACAGTAGATACATATTAGTATACACACCCACGGTGGTCGCGCGGCTTGAGCGTTGGACTATCACGCCGTGGGTCTCAGGTTCGAATCCTGGGTCTGGCAAGTACACATATTGTTTTTCAATTTGTGTGTGAGTCAGGGTATGGACCTTATAGGTTGAGCAAGTGGCTGACATCCATTTCTCGTAAAAAACAAAATCTGTTAATACAAACCTCTACTCTGTGCAGGCCCATATGATCCTATTAGGATCGGACATGGTCGGAAAAAAAAAGATACATATTAATAATGTTAAATTTCATCCATTAAAATTCTTACAAACATATTTAGACAGTATATAAATTATGATACCTACTACGATTCTCACATTTAGTGACACTTTCTTGAATGATTACTAAATTTAATTTAGTTTATACGGAGTTTATATTAGTATTAGGCATGTCATATTTATAATCAATTCATTCAATAATCAAATAAATTTATTATTGAGTTGATTTAAGAATTGATAATGAATGGATTGATAGTATTTAAGTAGGTACATATTATTGTAGTTGTTGGCGGTTCGAATGGTTTGTCAAGGAATGGATTGAATCAGCGCTTGAAATGGAAAATGTTACGAAAATATTAACATAGTAATTTAATTTTATGTGTATTTTATGAAAATAAGTGAGTTAGATTTTTTTGTTATCTCAGACAATAAATTGTTCTGCGAGACGGAGCGATAGTTTTGGGTATTTTATGAACCGGAAAGGTGCTCCGGTGCGCTCCGGTATATTTCGAGCCCTGGATTGAATAGGGAATGGGTTGGGTTGATTAATCCAATGAATGGATTAAGAGAATGAATGAGTTGTTTTGAATACAATAACTCAAACTTACATTTTACGTCTCCATTCTTCTCTGCGACAGCTTTATAGATCGATGACACCAGATTCAGCAGCAAAATAATAATCACAATACCGGCGTAAACCCAATCGTAAAAACCAATATCGGGGTAACTCTCGTCGTGCACACAGTTTGTCACTTCAGCAACGAATCCACGGAATCCGTACCTCTGATACACTTTGTCGGACATGCACACCTCGAGAACCCTCTTGAGTGCGTCAGGGTCATACCGCAGGAGACGAGCCTGGTCTCCAGTGACGTTGCAGGACGCCGTCACGCAGATTCCTCGCCGCAGGACGTCGTGCTGGTAGTGACGGAGAGTATTGGCCGTGAAGTTCTGAAAACAGGGTGTATATTTATTTATTTAAGAAAACAAAACACTGCGGACATAACAAATCAAGATTCAGGACGTTCACAACATGAGATTTACATTACACAAGAGAGAATAATAATAATAATAATTTAAAAAAAAAAAACAATTTTATACAATAAAATTAAGTTTCAGAAACAAAATGCAAAGTATACCATTGAAAATGTCTGTCTTCAGGAGCGCATTTTAATCGTGCCTGATAGGCTTGACTCGAGGTAACAGTTCTGACTCAGAATAGATCATGGCTGCGACCACGTAGGTAATTGACAGGGGCATATAAATTGTAATTCTTTATTACGCCAGGATTAGAAACCATCGCTCGTAATAGCATGCAAAAATGTTTCAAGAGCAGAAGTGACCTACGAGATACAAGAGAGTGAAAAGTGAGCATGCCTTGTAGAAAGGCAGTCGGATAGTAATCGTTTGACGAATTATTAAAAGGAAAATAGTTATGTTTCAAGCTTCAATTATTTGTTTTAACGTGAGATTATTTTTTCTGTTGTATTTTAGAACCAAATAATGGCAATTCGTTATTTTAGCCGATAAACTGTTAAATGTAATAAATATAGGCAAAATAAAATTGGACATAGCGCTACTTGTACCTCACTTTTTAATTTATTCCGCATAAGGCAAATATTTACGTGGTACTGTCATGAGTTTACTAGATGCTACAGCATGGGAAACGCCCTTTTCAATATTGAACATTCCCTTATTGGTTGACGTAAACACGCGCAAAATCAACCAAGCTTTAAATAATATGAAACACGGACTTAGCGCTTTTTGTAATAAATCGAGACTTATTTTTTTAACTTAAAATTTTTTTCATAGGGTTATATCGCGTTTTGGAATTTATAGATCAATACATATTGTGTAAAATTATACAAAGAATACGTGCGTATTTTTTTCTCAATTTTGACAAAATGTGGACTTATCGCTTTTTGGAATTAGACGCCTCATGTATCTAGAATCGGAGACATTTCTGTACCCGCGGAACTGAAACAAGCAATTGCTACGCACTTATATGAGCTTGCAAAGTCTCTCGACGGATACTTCCCTACAAGAGAGTAATATCCAGCATGGGTTAGACAGCCGTTCACGTTTAGTGTTGAGACAACAGATGTCAATGATGAATACCTCGATGAAATCATTGAAATTCAGCAGAGCCAGGTTCAACAGCAACTCTTCAGAACAACAACGCTCTCAACGTTTAGGTGTCAACAAATGGTAACGTACCCTGTTATTGCTAAGCTCTGGAGATTTTCATACCGTTTGTTACAACATATCTTTGCGAGCAATCCTTTTCGAGGATGCCGGACATAAAAACGAAGAAAAGGAACAGACTTTGTTGCGAAAATGACATGAGAGTGGCACTTGCCAAGGTGAAGTCGCGCATTTTTGAACTGGTCTCTGAAAGGCAACAGCAGAAGTCACACCGATTTGCAGTAAATATTCATTATTATGTTTTTGTTTTTGTGTGAAAATTATGTTTTAATGGTTTTGTTCTTTGAACACGGTGATGTTGATGCACCGTTCATTTTGTGCACCAGTAAAATATATACCTATGTTTTGAATTTGAAAAAAATCAGATTTTATTTTTCCAATTAAAAAGGATTCGGTGAATGCGCATATGAAACTGGTGGGGGTCAGTACCTCCAACAAGGTTAAGAACCACTGATCTAGCATCTGCTTCCCTTCAGTTTTCGACACATAAAATCTTTAAATCCAACTCGACACTATCTTTCCATCTTGAACGAGGTATACCAGCGCATCACTATTCTATCCACAAGACTGCTTTCGACCTCTACGGCAGGTATCTAGGGTAGGTTTGTATCGAAGTAATAGTTACATAAAAAGAAAGGTAAAGAATTTTCCCAGACATTGTGAAGCTGAAGTGTTCGAAATTTTCCCTGTTTTATATATTATTATTTGTATATATTTTATCAGTAGCGAAGAGTGGAAGCAGGCTGTTAAGATCCGACATAAATAGTGCACACTAAACATTTTCAGTCTAAGTTTTTGTTTTCATTGAATAAAGACTACAACGTGTAGGTAGATGGTGTTTGTAAGTTTTTTAAATTTAATTAAACCCTGCCTAATCCAAGCCATAATAGATAATAGTCAAAAATATTCGCTTATGTATAAAATATTTAAAATTATGTCATTAAACCATACTTCATTTTAGATATTTTATAGATAGAAGAATATTTTTATCGAGTATGGTTTGGTTCAGGCAGGGCTTAATGATTTTTAAAAAACTAGCCAACACCATCTGTGCATCTATGCATTCTTAATTCAATGAAAACAAACAAGTATGACTGAAAAAGTGTGCACTATTTTTGTCAGATTGCCCATAGCATACCTAAACTAAACTTATATGGTAAGGTTCGTCTGCAATTTTTATTTTTAGTTCAATGACTTCAAATATGTACGTATGACTGACAAAGTTTATTGTGCACTATTAATGTCGAATCTTAACAGCCTACCTCCACCCTTCGCCACTGTATTATATGACCGGTTCGGAGGGCCTTTGCAAGAATACTGAACTGACATATCGTAATAGAGTAGTGGTGCGAGAATTTCTACAGCTTATTCAGATTGTGAAAAATATTCACCTATTTATGACACTGCCTAATAAAAATACAGTCCTGCATTTAGGTGATCAATTATTGATTTATTGTATGGGACTTTCTTTAACCAATACCTACGTTAGAAAATGATCTTTTGGTCTGTATTGTATTTTTTCTGTATGAGAATATTATAAAAATGTGTAATTTAACAATCGTTTAAAATCCATTTCCAAACTCTTGGATTAACGCGATGTCATTATATAAATGACGAGAAAAACTGGGATAAATGACCGCAAAGAAATCATAATTACCGCCAATATGTATGTCATAATCCTTTTAATAGTAGATATATATTTCATAATAATGTAAAATTTAACGTTTTCGTGTTACCTGCCATTTGGGTAGGAGATACCTAGGCGTACTATTTGATTTTTTTACTATTCTAAGTACCTGCTGTACCTAAATTACATATAATTATATAGTTATGTAAGTATCTACTTACAGTTCTCTTATTTCGTGATCATAATAATAATGTAAATAATTATTAGGTATTTGGCTTGCTGAATTAATCATTATTTCACATACAAGTTTTACAAGGATTAAGTATTAATTTCACGGGCTTTCTTCATATTTATCACAATTACATTATATTATCTGATGTTAATGGTATTAATAACTATATACGAGGGTGGGTCAATAATTCCTTAGAAAAAAGCATTAAAACAGTTTTTATTTTTGTATTTTTTTTTTATTTCTCAACATAATCTCCTTGGAGCTCAATACACTTGGTTAGACGTTTCTCAATTTTTTTTAAACCGTCAGAAAAATAAGTTTTCGGAAGGTCCTCAAAATAAGCATTTGTCCGATCGATGACTTCTTCATTTGAAAAAAACCGTTGTCCACTTAGCCATTTTTTTAAGTTTGGGAAAAGGAAAAAGTCACCGGGGGCTAAATCTGGCGAATACGGTGGGTGGTCGACCAATTCGAACTTCAATTCTTCAATTTTAGCCATTGATCGTAAACATGTGTGAACACGGGCACTGTCCTGATGAAAGAGGATTTTTTTCCTGTTTAAATGAGGCCGTTTTTCTTCAATTTCGTTTTTTAGCTGGTCCAATAAAGATGCATAATAATCCCCTGTTATTGTTTTTCCTTTTTCCAAATAGTCAACGAAAATAATTTCACGTGCATCCCAAAATACAGTAGCCATAACTTTACCAGCTGATTTTACGGTTTTCGACTTCTTTGGACATGGTTTGCCTTCGCAATCCACTGCTTTGACTGTTCTTTCGTCTCGGGAGTATAGTGGTGTATCCATGTTTCATCTACAGTCACAAAGCGACGAAAAAATTCATCCGGATTGCGTTGCATGAGCGACAACAGGGCTTTAGAGGCCACCACCCTATTGCGTTTATTGTCCACTGTGAGCAAACGCGGCACCCATCTTGCAGAAATTTTTTTCATGCCCAATTTGTTATGTAAAATAGAAATGACGCTACCTTTTGAGATCCCTGTAACCTCAATTATCTCACTCAACTTTAATCTTCGGTCACTTAACACCATATCGTGGATTTTATTGATCATTTCTGGTGTAGTCACCTCTACAGGACGTCCTGAGCGTGGTTCATCCTTTGTTGATGTACGACCACGTTTAAATTCATTTAACCAGTTATAAATAGTTGCAAGTGAAGGAGCAGATATGCCGTGAACTAAATCCAACTCATTTTTTATTTCCTTTGCTGTTAACCCTTTTATATTAAAATGTTTAATAACAGCTCTAAACTCAATTTTCTCCATTTTCCATTTTTCCATTTTCCACAAGCAAATTTTTTTTTTAAATGTACGAGAAACACACAACAACCCGACCAATCTGATTGAAACTTCGCAGCATACTGAATCGGTAGTGCCGCTGCATGAAAACAAACCGCTTACAGTACTAGTCGCGCCACCTGTCGGCTTTTCTAAGGACTTATTGACCCACCCTCGTACTATTGAGAAGGCAATATATAGTAATTAGGTAATTGAAAAGGTATTATAATTGTATATAACTAATAGTAATTGCAGTGCCTGCTTTACATGACAATGTGAAGACCCAAGAGACTGACGGGTTAGATGCCCCCGTATGACAACATTGAGTGTTACAAATCATGACCCCCACATCCTGAAGCGGCCCCCAAGCCAAGGTGTTTAGCGCCCCCCCCCCCCCCCCCGCGGATTTCCAGGGTTCCGTATAAAATAAAGGGTATTCCCATAGACTATAGATACATATAGACGCCACCCGTTGCATTGCTAAATGAAGCTACGTGCCGTGCGTTTGGTTTGTGGGCGAGCGAACGCATTCGCCTATAAATGTTCGAGACCATAGACCATTTCGCTAGTGCTCGCCCAAAGTGCTCGCACTAGACGCTCAGAATTAAAATATAATTTTCTGTTTTTTTACGTTATATAGTATTTTTAAGCGGTCAAAATGCAACCTATTAGGTAAATATAACCATAATTTAAGTTATTTTAAAGAAACACTAGGTCACTGATATTAAAATAAATAATAATATACAAATAAATTGTCACGAACATGTATCAACTTACCTATGAAACGTAATACCATCTTCTTGCTTATCAGTACGGCTACCATATTTTAATACAACATGCAGAACCACCTTTCCTACTTAATTAACTAAAAATATTTACCACTGACTTTATGTTTAACACAAAAAATAGCAAATTTAGCAACACGAACAACACGCTACGTGAAGCGATTCAGCATGATTTACCGGCGATATTTTTGGAAACCAACTTAAAAGTATGTAGACCTTTTATCTTACTCTAGCGCGTATCGCAGAGATTATAAGAGTGCCGAATACTTTCTCACTCGCACTCATGCATCGTTTTTGTTCAGGCCTTGGGTATTCCATATATTTTTGGTGTTAATAAATTTAAAGCACTTGAATTTTCAACACTCGGCATTTAATTATTAAGAAGCAGTGATCGCGACCCCCTTTTGTGATAGCCAAGTAACACGCGTTCCTTCGCCATATTGGATAAATAGTAATTTTTATTTGTCAGGAACCATACTAAAAGTAATTATAAAATAAAATTCCATTAGTCGACTTCTTTTACTATTAGAGTAAAATTGTGGCTGGTCGAGCTGCCACACCGAGCTCCCCTTATGGAATGGAGACTAATGGAATCGCCCTTGTAAGCAACGCACCTACATATTAATTCATTATAATTAGTTACCTGTATTTGGTACCAAAGTTCTGTCGGCTCATCCGTGGTCATGTTGAATATGATGGTGCAATACAGTCCATCGGGAGGGAAAAAGCATTCTTCGTACTCTTCCAGTGCGAAAACGCTCGGCATTTTATGATATTCGGTCACTGAAAACGAAAAACTTATATAAGTATGTACCTATCTAGTTTTTTTCCACTACGACCTAGGACAGGAGTGGTAAACTTTTTTTATCATTATGTATCATGATAAAGTATAATAAATAGGAACAGCATTTTCAATTTCAATAAAGCGCTTTTTCGGAAAAAAAAATCGTTCAGTATTCTTCGTAAAAACGATCGTCAATGTTCCCAGCTTTCCTAATTAAAATAGCTTTTCAGAAAAATTTCCTCAAAAATCTATGTTATGCCGTTATTCATCATCATCATCGTCAGCCTGAATCTATCCACTGCTGGATGAAGGCCTTTTCAAGCTGCTTCCACTTCTCTTGGTCATGTGCGTTGCGTTGCCACGTACTTCCGCAGAACTTTATCATTTCATTTGATCCAGCGGCCTCTAGGTCTGCCTTGCGGACATTTTGAACCTCTTGAATACCACTAGATGACTAAAATTTGTCCAACGATTATCTCTTCTTCGAGCTATGTGTCCAGCCCATCTCCATTTGAGGCTTTTAATGAACTCTATCACATCGCAAACTCTTGTCTGCTTCCTTACCCACTCATCCCTCTTTTTGTTTGTTTGCGTTATGCCCAGTATGCACCTCTCCATACCACGTTGTGCTACTCTAAGTTTCTGGATCTCTCTTTTAGTTAGGGTCTATGTTTAACACACAATATATTGTGATTACGGGTAACACACACTAGATGAACACTGCGCTTTAGGCACAGTAAATGGTCATTTTTGAAGACATTGTTCAGGCCGTTATTATTCCGGAAAAATATTTTCCTAGTTACCACATATAGCTTTTTTGCAATTTCAAAAACCATCGGTGCCCTTTAAAGGTTATACAATTCCTTCAGATGCCAGCAGAATTTCCGCGCGTGACACATTATGTAAATTTACCATCACTCACATATGACTTGCAATACCCGATTCTGGGATTCTGATCAATTTATTTATTTATGGAAAGTTTTATTAACTCAAATGATTGCTGCATTTCAGAGTGATCACGATATTAAATATGAGACGATTGATAAGTCAATAGAAATTTGTATATTTCGATCGAAAACAAACAAAACCATTCCATAATAATTTTTGAATTTGATTAATCATTTTCTCTCGATTAAGAACTAATCCTCGAAAGGGTCTATTATCATTATTTTATCCATACTACGCAGTCGTATAGCGAAACTGTGAGGAGCAATGAACATCTCATTAACACAAAAAATGGTTAATTATTCCGTAGATGTCCGAATGAGCTTTTATAATTTTTTTTTACAGAAAACAGTTTATTCTACGTAAACAATTATATTAAATACCTTTTTCTGTCGGCGCAGATGCTTTTCGATCCAATAATTTTATTGTTTTTACTAAATTTGAAATTTTCATACATTTCGATGCATCATTATCACACACTAAGATTATATTAGGTTGGGGCAGGTTTGGTTAGGTTAGGTTAGGTCAGCGATTTCCAAACTGGGGATCGCGCCTCCCTGGGGAGGCGCGGACTACTGCAAAGGGAGGCGCGAAAAGTTTAACACAATAATGTAGCACAGGTTTCCAGTTTGCAAGAATAATTCATAATTCGTCCATAAAACGGCAGCTAGTTATAAACTACATAAAAAACAGTCCTATAAAAGTTAGGTTGTTTGGAAACCTGTATAAAGATATGGAGACTAATTTTATTATACATCATTTCTATACTATTGTGCATGGCCCCTACAAGAGGGGGGCTGACAGGGCTCCAGCCTGGGGGCCCGGCGTTGCGGATCGACCAGTTAAGTGAGATAAACACACCACAAATTCGTTCTATTAGTTAAAAAAGTTGCCTGCGGCGCTGTTTCGGTTGCATATTATTAACATTTTATAATATATGTGTCAGTGAGATACAATTTGATGTGATTGTGGGATGTGTGTGATTGTGGAATGTGTGTGATTGATGATAATTCACATGTAGAATTTTATTTTATAATTATTTGTAGTGTATTTCCTGACTAATAAAAATGGCTAGGTATATGGAAACAAAAACCTTTGTTCAATTTTGGTTGAATCGAACTAAAGAATAATATAATACTTTGTCAAGAAAAGCAATGCAAGTAGGTACTGCTACCGTTCGTAACAACATATTTATGAGAAACATTTTTAAAGAAAAAAAATTCTGCATTAGATGCAATGAAATCCATATATCGAGCCCGTTTAGTAGAAAAAAGCATTTTGTGTAAAAATGTATTTAATGAAATAAGGGGGTGGGGAGGCGCCAAGATTAGATTTTTTTAAAAGGGAGGCGTAGTAATGTAAAGTTTGGAAACCACTGGGTTAGGTTATGTTAGGTTAGGTTTGGTTGAGTTTGGTCTAAAAAGAAAGTTATAAAAACTCATGCGGGCATCCACACAAGGCACGAATCCTTCGTTATATGATATTATGCTGATCACACTAATCACATTATCTGAGAG
Source organism: Rhyacophila brunnea (assembly GCF_057557595.1). Taxonomy (NCBI): domain Eukaryota; kingdom Metazoa; phylum Arthropoda; class Insecta; order Trichoptera; family Rhyacophilidae; genus Rhyacophila; species Rhyacophila brunnea. The sequence continues at coordinate 4,938,842 of NW_028232816.1, read as the reverse complement.
AATCTCCATATGTCGGGTGAAAGAGGCTAATAATAACCAGTAGAGCAGATCCTGGATTCCACAACCGATAATTGAATAAAATTGCTTGTAATAAATTTGCAGCATCACAAAGTGAACAAGAAGGTTTCTTGCTTTAGTTTCGAGCGAATTAATCAGTCAAGCTAAGAATCCTGCATGATATTCAGTATTCACATTCAAGGTCTGAAGAGTGCTTCTTTTTGGATACCTACGCCCTAACACTACGCTAACAGGTGTGGAAATATGGTGCGAAACACAATATGTAGATGACCATGAATCTTTTCGTTGATGTAGTTATATTTTTAATCTATTCAAGGGTTGATAAAACTTTGGTAGGTAAGTAGGTAGATAGGTAGTATGTAAGAGAAAAATGTGCATTATTAAACAATAATAATTATTGCATGACAATACCAAATGATATATTAATTAATTTAACATACATAATTTTGAAAAACACTTAAAATATATTATAACCAATAGAAAAAATCTTTTTGAAAAAAGTAAGACACCCCGGCAGGGAATCGAATCCTGCATCTCCTGGGTTTACGCCCCGTCCGTGCATTATCCTCTATGCTACAAGGTGACATACTAATTGCGACAAATTTTAACTATTGGTCTTTTTATTATTATAATATATTTTCTCAGAAGTGTTTTTCAAATTTATGTATGTTCAATAATTAGAATGGTATATTCTTAAATCTTGTGAATTATTCGTTGAATAAAAGAAATAGTCAATTACAATTAATTTAACTTAACATCTTTTAACTGTTCACCAAGAAAAATTAAATTAATAATTCTATGTTACATTTTTTAGAACAACGTATTTTTAAATATTCCTCTTATTACCATGCCTTCCTAATTCCTACTAACTACACACTTAATTTTTTTGTTTAAATTTGTTTAATGAAAGATAAACAAGTTTGATTTAGTTGTATCGTTTCTACTCACTGTTAATATTTTCCGAATTGGATAACTTAATACAGCCTAACAGGCACACCGAGAAAAACAAATACAACAGTTTTCCTCGCTCCATGGCCGCGAATTTTCCGACGAGATATCACTCAAGATCTTATCCAGTCTAAGATTCCCACAACACTGATCTTGGAACTGGTCTGCAATCAATCAGGTAAACATTATAATTATTGCACAATATTGATGTACCTACCTAAGACCGTATTACAGCTGGAGCTTGAGCTTTAATTAACAAACCCGACCGGACCATCGTGTCTCGACAAATCGTGTCGCAAATTGTAATAGGACGACGTCTTTACGCACCGTATTATTGACATTGTATTAGAAATATAATGTTGCATGTTTGCGTCTTTATTTTAGAATATAACCGTTTAGTTTAACACATATATTTAAATATATATAGGTATGTCAAACATACTTCAATTACGATGATAATATTATAATAAAGTTACCACTAATAAATACAAAGTGTACAAAATGGTTAAATTTCGAAGACAGTTCGAGGGTCTAAGATCATAAGGGCGAAACTACAAAAATGGCTGTTTTGAGTTAAATATTGCATTGTCTTGCTAGAACGCAGTTCTATCATATATTATGTACAAAGATGAAACTCGTACGTATAGCGGTTTGCCAGATATTACTCGGCGTATCTACAAATCCACATGGAATTTTAATGCCATATGGGTGAATATCCTCTTACACCTGTGTGACTCTGAAATTAATGCCGATTAATCAAGAACACTTTGGCGTAAGCGGCGTTTCGCCTTTATGTCACTGACATTAAGTTTAGTTTATGGAAATTTCGTAATTTTTAGTTTGGCGTAAGTTGTCAATTTGACTTACGCTTGTTATCGGTTCATATTTGCATATCAACAATGTTTTGGAGAGGTAATGATTGTGGAGATGTTTAAACAGAACCAACGTACAAGCATGCGAATTAAGTAATTATTTATGTATATTTAAGTTATGTTATTTCGACTCCTAACCGGTCAAATTGTTTTTAAATGTAATCTGATTAAATATTTATATACTTACAGCATCGTTATAAATCATGTTTTTGCAGATCGAAATACAGAATTGGAAGACGAAGAACTAAATGTTTTGAACTCAAATCATGCACCGACTAATGATTATAATTTCAAGGAGAATTACTATACAGTTAACCTTAATGAAATATCATAATGAATTGTTCATTTGTTCAGATATGACTTTATCCACTAGCTTATTGTATTGAAAATACGATTTTTTTTCTCAGACATGCATATTATCATGTCAAGAGTTTCTTCGTGGTTGCAGAGCTCAAGATAATATTTTCGAGAGTTTTTCCCTGATACGTTACCAGGATGGCCAGCAAAATGACTAATGCAAAATAACGCAGAATATTCACTCATCATAAAAGACAGAATTGAACTCTATTAGGTATTATGTAATTAATATTTAATATTTTTTTAGAAAACCGGACTCAAAATATCTGCCTTTTGTATTAAAAATACTATTTATTTTCTTAGACGTGCAACAACATCCCAGAATTTACTTCGTGGTTGAATAGTGAAACAGGATTTTTTGAAGAGATTGTACCTGAGCCATTACCAGGACATTCGGAACAATTATTATTGTCGTGGAAAATATATTAGAACCTACGCATTAACTACCATTATATGCTGAATTTAACCATGGTATCTTAATATCATTTATGAAAACAGATAAAAGTGAGTTAATTCATCGACTTCCTGTAGAACAAACTCATTTACAGCATCTCAGGAATTACTACGTGTTTGAATAGCTCAACCGTTTTTTTTGAAGAATTTAATGGATGTCCAAAAGAAATTACAATAAGAAAATTTCTTATAATAATGTCGGTAATCTCCGATAATGTTCAATTCAGAAATAAGATTGTGTTCTTGATGAGTTGAATAGTAAACGAAAACGTATTGCTAAGCCCTAGGAATGGAAAAGAAATAAACATATAACTAATAGACAAAATGGAAAGTCACATGTTTCAGTTACAGGTAAGCAAATTGAAGGAAGTTATTTAAAGCCCAAAGACTGTTCTAAATGTACCAGAAAGTGCAATGAGAATTTTACTGAAACATTACGGCAGACAATGTTGAATTCATATTGGTCTTTAGGCGATATTGAAAAACAAAGACCGGATGGTGCCACAAGATGTTCATTATAAAACATAGTCGTTCCCAAAAATTCCGATAGTTAATCAAATGTTCTTTGAATCCGGGCACTCGCAAATGAAATGAGATTCCGTTCATGCGAGAATCGAAAACCAAAGCATTTGGATATAAATACCATCCATCCGCATGGTACTCTTCTGTTCAGATGACACACAAAAAATACAATGTAACTGAGATGGATCAACAAGATTTTCTTGATTTTTCTGAATTACAAAAATGCATATTAAAGAATAAGAAGATTGATGCGGATGGAGAAAGTGTTATACGATTCATACGGATTGATACGGATGGAGAAAATATGGATTTGACGAGCCATTCAAAATGCTCCAAGTCATACGAAGAGAAACCATAATAATTAACCATTCATCTTTTTGACTCCAGCCTAAATATAACGCAGCACTTTCCCTCACTGCGAAAAAGATATCAACGGGCATTATTCAGGAACAATATCATTATTTTTATAATTCTTTAAAGTTGTCAAATATTGAAAATAATTAGGAAAACATGAATGAAGAAGATGCATAACAAAATTATGTATAAAGTTAGATTTAGGAATAGAATTTGATGAAAGATATTTCACCTATGTTTTGTATTATCTATATTGTATTAAGAACAAATATTTTTACCAGTAACCTTATTTGAAAATATTTTGAGAGACAAAAGGGCGAATGTCTCATTAATTATATTTTATTTTTTTCCAATCTAACTAATGTCTAAAATGGCGATATTAATGCTCTACATTACTCTTGTGAATATGTTACAACAGCTTTGATTTATTATTTTTGTATTTTTACAGTGTGAAATTGTTTTTTTTTTTGACAATAAAAACTATTTTACCATTTATCTCAGTACAGTGTTTTTGTAGTTTCGCCCTTATGATCCTAGAACCCCGAGTTAAAGGCAGACATTAAAAGCCCCAAGTGTTGATGTTGGTGTGTCGAATACGAAACAATATCATTTTCTTCAAAAGCTCAATTAGTAAAAACGTTATGAAAGAAATTCTTCAGTTCTGTAATGAGATTTTATGAACTTTGTCTACAATCGATTATTTTTCATTTGATTATTTTGTGTTTAATTTTTAAATTTGATTTTACGTATCTACATAAGCACTTTTATTATTGACTGTATTAATTGTCAATAGGTACAAATGGATGCTCTTTGAGTTTTCAGAATTTTGTGGAATTTAAGACAAAAATCTCACTTTCAAATTGAGGGTATAATAATTAGTTGTACACATATAAATGTACGTGTCAGGAAACATGTACGTGTGCAGTTCGCCGTATCACACTTCACTGTGAAATGTTGTATCGGTAATATAATATGAACGTATATAAAAGACTGTCACATCTCTTTAGGTCGTATAGTACTGACATAAAATTCATGTCTAAATAAAACACGATTCTTGTTGGTTTACACCTTACAGGAAGCCATCAGCAAACAAATTTTGAAAATAGCCGATATACTGAATTATATATTAGGTTAGGTTAGGTTTTCATTCTTGAATTCTTGAATTTTTGCCAAAATCGGCTATGAAAATTGAATTAATGTTCATATTGAATCTAATACAATTGGAGACAGTATAGTATACGGACATCTCTTTCCAATAAGAAAGCTCACGGTGAAAAGTTTTATGTACAATTTACATGTAACCACCATACATTTAAGGGTAAAACTCAAACGTTTCTATAGATATAATTTCCTTCATCGTCGTCCATAAAGTTGAATCTAACGGTGTAATACTGTAATATGATCATGGTGTTTGCTTCGTAATACATATTATTTTCTGTTGACATACCCGCTGTACCTAATTATTACATATTATGTATCGCAGTAATATTGCGATTTTTCACACGACACGTCTCTCAGACTATATCGGAAAAGCGTTGGACTAGCAGTCAATATTACAAGATTTATACCCCGTTTACACGTGCATGGATTTACTGCTGACAGTATGTATTATCGCGGCCATAACAAGAGAATGCATTCCCGATTTTTTTCAGTAAATTTTTGCGGACTTATTCGGGGTCGAAAATCTTTTCTTATGGGAAAACTGGTTGGACTGGGAAAAAATTGCCAAGTAAGAAAAAAGGCTCTCGACTTTGATTCTGGTGGATTTTTTAAAAATTATTTACAACAGTTGAAGTTCAATTGTTATGAGATTTTAGCGCCAAAATGGTGTGACAACACTTCTCTTTAACATATAAATAATAATTTAAAGTCACATGTTTATATACCCACCTATGTATTTTCTTGTGAACTACTTTTTCAGATTGACTAGCCACCCCCGATCATTGTTTGTATGTGTTTTATATTAAATTGTTAACAATAATTATTATAGCAACTGCATCATGCGACAAGCCAAATTCAAGAATCCAAATGTCATACGCACACTCTACGTGTCATTAGTGCGTATTCTTAAATATGGGTCTATTATCTGGAGTCCTTAATGAAGTTTCCTACAAGCTTATTTTAGAATGCGTCCATAAAAAATGCTTCTATGTCCTTATTTTAAGACATAATTATAACTATTATCCTTTTAATAATTCGTCAAACGATTACTTTCCAACCGCCTTTCTACAAGGCATGCTCACTTTTCATTCTCTCGAATCTCGTAGGTCACTTCTGCTGAAGAAGACATTTTTGCCTGCTATCACGAGGGATGGTTTCTAACCCCGGCATCCTAAAAAAAAAAAAATTATATTCGCATGCCAATTACCTACTCGGCCATGACTTATTCTGGGTCAGAACTGTTTCCTCGAGTCAAGCCTATCAGGCACCATTAGCAAGGGGTGCAAGACTAGTAAATGCGCTCCCTAAAGACATAGACATTGTCGATGATATACTTTGCATTTTGTTTCTGAAACTTTATTTTATTGTATGAAATTGTTTATTTTTATTTATTATTGTTATTGTTTTTCTTCTCTCTTGTGAGAGTAATATTTGTGAAATGTAAACCTCATATTGTGAACGTCCTGAATCTTGATTTGATGTCTACAATGTTTTGTTTTCTTAAATAAATAATAATCCCTACGGATGCGACGTAAAATCTTATATTTTTTATAAACAATACCAAGAATGAGAAAATTAAGCATACTAATTATCACGTAATTGTTGCATAGTCGACTAAACGACAATCATTTCTTAGCAATCATCCCAAAAAATGTTGATAAAAAGTGCGATTTAAACTTCTTTCTGAAACGTTTAACTGTACTGAAGTATTTTACTTCGAGATTGTGACGACACACCTCCGATTAGTTAATGATGAAATCGACCAACTCTTAAGATCAATAATTGAGCCAGTGACGTCCCTAAACAAAATGCCGCCTCTAGGCAGGGACAAAATGCAGCCCCATTTTTTATACAGTATTTTTTATCATCCTTTCATGACTCCAATATCTAAGAAATGTGTTCTATGGATACATTACTAACAATATATATACACCACTAAATCTAATTTTATTTAAATGCCATCTCTGCTTCAATAGACAATATTGCGAGTCCATGGTTTCAGATACATTTAAAAATATACCTGACTTCCAAAACTCGCGAGTGAATGGCAAAAATATTTTTGGATACATTTTAAATTAGGTAAGTGTGTGCCTATAATTCAAATATACTCACTTCGCAAATCTGCACGTGCTATTGCTGGTCATCAAAGACATAACGTCTAAAGACAATGGAAGTAAACTAGACATCGCGAACCCGATAAAATAATTAGGTACAGTTCTGTTGAACCTTTTATGTTAATTACATTTTGTGAGTGAAAGTGAGGTGAAATTTTTAATGGAAAGATATTTCCGTTATTACTAAGTTTATTTAGCTATTTATACATATATCTAATGATTCTCCTCGATTTGCCGCCCTTCGAATAACTGCCGACCTCAAGTGACGCTCAATCTGCCTACCCCCACGGGACGTCACTGAATTGAGCGTAGTTATACACAAAGCAACCAGGCCGCAATTTTGAAAAAAATGAGTAATTGTGATTTCCATAATCTCACACGTTTATTTTACATTCTGCACAAATCAGCCAAGCCGCTGCCATACAAAAATCTCATATAAATGCGTTTTAATGATTTTGAAAATCGCAGAATATGACATTTTCCTACATAAAGCAACCAACCTACTGTCATACAAAAAGGTCATATAAATGCGTTCTAAAAATATGCCATATTCGATCTACAAAAAGCAGCCATATGATAATATTATGTACTTACCTAATTATTAAAATCCTGACTGTAAGGTGTGTTTTTCTACATTCAATTAATAAACATTATTTTCTCAATTACATTATGTGTGTTTCATTTTTATTATTATATATTATAATATACTAGCTGAAGTACCCGGCTTCGTACAGGGTCGTTTCGTGGTTATATTTATCTTAGATATTTAAAAAATAATAAAGGGAATTATTTTTTTAATATTAAAATATCTGTGTAATACAATATGGCAATATGACAATAATTCTAATAGGAGTAAAGGTCAAACAAAAGACACTAAATTAAAATCGAATCCAAAATATGCAAACGTTATTAATGTTATTAATATGTAGTAAAAAAAAAAACAAAATTGGATGGAACAAACAAACAATAAACTTTGTATTGTATATAATACTAATTTAGAAACCTTCGCAGGTGTGCCCACAACAACTGACAAAAGCTTTATCGCAATCGGATGAATGGTATAGGAACGCATACGGGACAGACAGGCAGACAGACAGACAAACAGACAGGCAGATATTCATTTTTATATATAAGATATAGCCTATACTCTTCGCGAAAGTGCACGCAATAAGTTCACAAAGTTTTATCGCAATCGGATGAACGGTATGGCAGCGCATAAAATACGAACAAACAAACAAATATTGATTTTTATATATTAGATAGATCTTTCATGTAAAAAATAGTGCCAGGCAGCTAAATATCAATGTATAATTTATAAGTTTTTCGAATTCTTTTCAGAATGATAATAGAAGGTTTTTTTGCAAAAATAACGATTTTTCTTACAAAAATAAGAGTTGGCTGCATTCAAGAATGAACATTCTAAAAAACCCGTTTTGCACAAAACAGCCTGGACTGCTAAAACACCAAAATTTCATAGATTTTATGCTTTTATCTCTTTATAAGTTACACAAAATCATATATATATATATATATACATAATATCTATCATTCAAAAAGTATAAACAGTATACAGAGGCTTTGTGGATTTAAAGAAACACACTTTACATAAAGGTGCTTCTATCTATGTTTGAGGTTTGTGTGGACTGGCTGCTTTACGTATAACTACGCTCAATTAAATTGCATGGCGACATTGACGTCAGTTTTATAAAATAAAATGTCCTATCCAGACATAGCATATTATGAAGTATGGACCACGTAACATAAAGGTGACCTAAATAATCTTTTTAGGTATGCCCTCTTTCATGGACCCCACATCCTGAAGCAGGCTCCCGGGCAGCGCTCGAAATGAAAAATTTTACGAACCGGAGCGCTCAATAGTTTTACGACAATATGAACACCCACGGTGGCCGCGCGACTTAAGCGTTGGACTATAACGCCGTGGGTCCCAGGTTTGAATCCTGGGTCTGGCAAGTACACATATTGTTTTTCAATTTATGTGTGAGTCAGGGTATGGACCTAATAGGTTGAGCAAGTGGCTGACATCCATTTCTCGTAAAAACAAAATCTGTTAATACAAACCTCTACTCTGTGGAGGCCCATATGATCCTATTAGGATCGGACATGGTCGTAAAAATAAAAATAAGATTAGATTTTTATGACCTATCTATGAGCTATCACTAGGAGGGAAAATTTTGAGGGTTTTATGAACCGGAACGGTGCTCCGGTGCGCTCCAGTCCATTTCGATCCCTGCTCCCGGGTCAGGATGTTTGGCGGGCCCCCTGCTTATCGCTAAGGCTAACGGCAGTGTGATCTTCTTCAGTATTTTCTCCTAACGGTATTCCGCGAAACCCCAAAGTTCCGCAACGTAAAATTTCATTCCATGTATTTTTGTAGATTTTTTGTATTTTTAAATAAATCTACTTAAATTATTCAGTTGTCATATTTGATAAATAGCTATTTCTTACAAAATTATAAAATACAATTCTACACGTGAATTATCATTTAATTTTATCAATCATGATTTCACATCAAATTTCATCGCACTCCCAAATATATTTTGTAAATGTTTAAATCCTTTAAATAAAATAACGACTCTTTTACTATTAGAGAAAAATTGTGTTGTATGTTTCGACCCACCACGCACCCCCACAAAATTGTGCACATTTTTTTATTCATACTTGTACATTTGTTTTCGTTGGATTAAGAATATTGCTTTTGTTATTATTTTTTTTAATTCATTGAGCCTTGCCAAGCCAAACTATAATAGATAACAAATATTACTCCATCTATAAAATATCCAAAGTTATGTAGGTATAATTTAATTGCATAATTTTAGATATTTTATAGACATTCGAGTATTTTTTACTAACCAACACCGTTTGTAAATAATTGTAATCTTATTTCAATGAAAACAAATACACACTATGGATGACTGACAAAGTTTAGAGTGCACTATTTATGGCTGATCTTAACAGCCTACCTTCACCCTTCACTAATTGTATGTACCTACACGCCTACACTATACTATCGTCATTGGGCTTCATGGCTGTTATAGTATTAAAAAGAATATATTATATTATAATATGCCAATCCACCTGCGTGTATCGCTGACCGAAGTACATGTTCTGTTTTGTTTTCTCACTGAGGAAAATAAGGCGATTTCCTAATAATTGGAATCGTAGTAGGTACAAATAGATAAGTTCAATGTAAATATTGTTGGGAAATATAATAATTACTATGTACTGTACTAAGCTTGACATTCTTTTGCGCATTCAGTAGTGGTTTGATGTACGTGGAGGTCCAATGGTCGATTTTGAGCTACCCTGCAATTAATTAACAACTTGTTTTAGAGCGTGTTCAGAAAAAAATCTTCGACATCTTTATATAATTATTTTCCTTTTGACAGCTTCTCAAACGAGTATTTTCCGACTAACATTCTTCAAGGCATGCTCGCCTTTCATTCTCTTGAAGCTCGTAGGTCACTTCTGCTCTTAAAGCATTTTTCCCTGTTCTCACGTGGTATCGTTTTCAATCCCAATATTCTAGGGAATTAAAATTTTTATGCACCCGCAATTACATGCGTGGTCGCAGCCATGATCTATTTTGAGTGAACGCAGCTTCCTCATGTCAGCCTCACCAGGCACCAATAGCGAGGGCTGTGCGGCTGGTCAATACACTCCCTAGAGATGTAGACATTTTTAGCGATTAATTCTTTTTATTGTTTAATTTGTATTTTTTTTAATAACTGTTGTTTTTTATTTTAATTCTTTTCTACAAAATTATTTTTTGCTTTTTTTTTCTAGTTGATTCACTTGTAATTTTTATTCTAAATTTCATGTTGTGAACGTCTTGAATTAATAATTTGCTATGTGCTCAATGTGTCTTTTTTTTAAATAAATAAATTAATTAATCAACGTTTAGTAAAAAATATAATAAGTATATACATTTACTTTTACTAGGTACAATAGTATCATTAAATTTGGTTAATTTTAAGTACGCAAATTAACTAAGGTATGTACGTCGGTAGCTGGTATTTGTTTAAATTTTCGTTTGTTCGTAGTTTATGACAGATTTGTAGACCGCGTGTGAAGTTTTACTTGTGTAATAAGTAGCCACCGAATGTTAAAATTAAAAAAATATAATATTAGGCATGCTTTTCCCTCTACCACCCACGTCTCCACACCCGTTCATGCAGGCGTATACCGTGGCGTAACGACCGATGGGCGCTCTTCAAATTTGTGCCGAAAGTGTCCCAGGAGCAACTTCCCAATACCTTGGTTAGCGTGCACTAGAGTGTGCGTGATCCCCACTTCGACATAATGTATTACGGTCAATTCTCGATGAATTATCGCTTGCCGTAAAATGCAGCAAACTTTTGTAAGACAGTACCTACTATTCCTTTAAAAAAAATCAAGGAAGCATTTTAAAAATCATAGATAGAAAATTGCGATAATTTGCATAAATAAAATATGTAGGTATATACAGAGATTGATTGATACAGCAAAGAAACGATTAGCGCATTGTAATGAGATCAATTAAATACACGACCACAACTCGGAAGTGGTGTTATTTACCTGATCTCGTTTTCTTTGAGATTTTCCAACCGGTCTTAACCGTGATCTTGAACCAACTTCGGATCAATGAAAACATGTTTTCTTCAATATTGTATTAACCACAGTAATTCCAGCCGATGCTTAATGTCACCCGTTTAAATAAATATACTCGTACCTAGATAGATACAATGTAGCAATGTTTGACTTTTGACATAGATACAACATAGCAGTGCTCAGTGGCGCACTCAGGATTTAATATTGGGGGGGGGGGCGAGGAGAATATAAATTCGTCCCATAGGCATATTTCATATAATTATCTTTACATATTTTCACAATACACGGCGGTATATTTTTACAATTTTTAGACGTTTTTTTACTATTAAAGCTAATTTATGACGTGTGTTTACCTCACTTATCTGGTCAACCCGACACGCCGCGCCCCCACAGCTCGGGCCCCCAGGCTAGAGCCCTGTCAGCCCTCCCCAGCCATGACCTACACCACTCCGGAATTCGGGTGGACACCGAGATTTTTTTGACAGTTCCATTAGGGATTGGGTTTCTAAACAAACCCGACATTAGTGTTTCGAAATTTTCGTGTGAGAAATTAAAATCTAAGAAATTTTTCTAAAAAGGATGCTGGAGAATAATTACAAATCATTTTTTGTCGTTTTTATTTGTCTAAGCCTAAGTATAGTTTATTGCCTTTCAATTTCAATGTTTAAAATCATTCTGATAATTTTCTTTTTAGGATTGAATTTTCATTTTTGCGGAAAGCCTAGCTTTCCTTTTGAGTGTGGGTTTTGAATGTGTGCGTGTCCTAGGAAAACACGCATTATACACGTGCAATAGTGTGTGTAATACATTGAGCGTAAATGCATAAATCGAGAGCAGTTTTCAGTATTCGACGTATAACGTATTCTTGACACGTGTTTAAATGTATTCCGTATTCTTCCTTACACGAGATCGGTTGCCTGCATCTGTTTACCCGTTATGAATTTCAGTTCTCATTATTTCTGAGTTCCCTGGTTTTTGCCTTTCTGCCATATATATAAGAATGGTTACATGCAAATTGTACGTAAAACATTTCACCGTGAGCTTTCTATCCGAAAGAGATGACCGTATCCGTATACTATACGGTCTCTAATTTTATTAGATTCAATAATATGAAAATTAATTCAATTTTCAAAGCAGATTTTGGCAAAATTCATGAATTCAATAATGAAAACCTAATCTAACCTAACAAACAATCCAGTCTATCGGCTATTTTCAAAATTTGTTTGCTACTAGCTTCCTGTAAAGTGTAAACCGACAAGAACCGTGTTTCTTTTAGACATGAATTTTATGTCAGTACTATACGACCTAAAGAGGTTGGACGGTCTTTAATATACGGCCATATATTTTCAATACAACATTTCACGGTGAAGTGTGATACGGCGAACTGCATACGTACAAGTTTCCGGACACGAAAAAGATTCACCACCCCTCTCCTAGCTGGTACTAGGTACTATTATAGATATAATAATATCTAACAAGCAAATTAAATCGTGCAGCTGGATAGTAATTTATTGGAAAAATGTTTATTCATAGAACGTTTAAAATCATTAGGTCATAGTTGACATAGGTATCTCAGCTATCTGTGTATATGTACTTATCAACAGCATTGACACATCGATAAAATTATAATTATCATCAACCAAATGTGGATTTTGCTCGCGGTCAGGAAACGTCTCCACTCACCTGTCTGGCGCACGATCTTTGTTCACGATCCAGGCACCTATCCCGATAATAAAATTAACACTTGGAATACGACATAGCATAGGTATGTATCTTTTTATTACTTTTAGAGTGTTATGTTGGAATAGCTCTGATGGTCGGTTAAGCTTCGCAGGTGATTGCGTGTATTCTATCCTTGAAACATAGTCAGCCCGTGTATAGGACGATTCAGCGCTAGGACAACTGGGCGCCACGCAATCGAATGAAATTCGAAAATACGTCGAAATCACGTTTGTGAATTATAATATGTACTTACTTTTAAAATTTATATTTAAAAATATTATTTAATACTTCGTCAGAATTTAAATATGCACACGTAAATAATGATTTAACTGTCCATATTTTCAAGTTCCAACGAGAAGAGTTTTTTTTATATAAAGCCTTCAGGTATAAAAAACATTATGTTAAGAGCAAAATGAATTAAAATTACCAAGTAGTAGATTGAAAATGATTAAAACTCCTCGTCTACATTCTTTATAAAATCGCAACAAACGTCTATTTATTTTATTCGACAGTGCGGCGCCTAATTGTCCTGGCGCCCAGTTGTCCCATTCCCGTCAGCCCGATGGCGTTAAGAAACTTTCTCGTGTGAGACGACAAGGGGATAACTGTGGTTATACCTACCTTTCTTGACATATTACATCACTTCTCTAGACAGTTTATCCATGGCCCCCACACCCTGAAGCGGGCCCCCAGGCCAGGGTGAATGGCGGGCCCCCCTACCTATCGCTGAGGTTAAGGGCAGTGTGATATTCGACAGTAGGATTCCTCAAATGGTTTCCGCAGAACCCCAGAGTTAAGGTGATTCTGTGTATTATCAGCATTTTTAAATAAATACAGTTGATTTATTGAGTTTTCGGCACTCATCGTTATAATATTACGAAGCACTGATCGCGACCTCCTTTTGTAGTAACCAAGTAACATCCGACCATCGTCATATTGGGTGAGTAGCCATTTTTATTAATCAGGAAACACACTAAAAATAATTATAAAATTCTATACCTACGTGAATCATTGTATCACACCAAATTTCATCGTAGTCACATATTTTAAACTGTTAATAAATAGCTTCAGGCGACTTTTTTAGTACCTACATATTAGAGAAAATTTGTGGCGTATACTTATCTCACTTAACTGTTCTACCCACCACGTCGGGCCGCCAGACTAGAGCCCTGTCAGCCCCCCCCCCCTTGTGGGGGCCATGGTTTTATCACTATTTTATTATTATACGCCGTAAGTCACAAAAATTATGAAAATTGTGTGGCTGCTATTGTTATAGTGCAAACAATACTGGGCGTAAAAATGCGAGAAAAGCGATTAGTCGGTTCAATTCCTAAGTGATTATAGTAAAATGTATTAATTTTTGCATCCTGTCATGTAGATTTTTATTGTCAATCGATAAGCTTTGTCATTGCTTATCCAACTGGCTTTCTCTTAGGTATGCTTACATAAATTGTAGTTTAAATGCTAGAAGATACCAAAATTTGGCCACGTATTTTTTCGACTTATACATGGTGTAAATCAGAGCTCTACCATTCTTAGTGGTATTGACTTGTGTCCCTGATAACTATCTTAGGAATCGGGAGTATCAGTTTGTTCTTCCAAGGTGCAGAACTAACCTGCCATTGGTGATGCCAATTGGGAGGGCAATAGCTCTGTTTAACCAAATCACTTCGGATGTTGATAATATATTCCACCTACGTGAGTGAGTATGGGTGGGCGTTGTTTTATAAATTCTTAAAATAGGGTCCACTTAGCTCATTCGGTGTGCTTCCATTTTAAAATTTATAATCCTTTCACTTGACTTTTCATACTGTTTTTGTCATACTGCATATATTTATTTCTTCTTTACACTGTCTTAATACTATTTTTTTGTTTTTAAACGTCATGTTGTGAACGTCTTAGCGATGGTGCCCAAAGACGCGTCGGGCGCGCGAAGTCGGCGAATGCAGTGTTTATTCATAACCATAATCACACGTCTCTTCCCGCGCATTACCCTTCACCTATGTTATAAGCGGCCCAAGCAGCACAAAATAAATATTATTACAGCGCCTCTCATAACAAAGCAATAAAAATATTATATTATTTCGGGGCTTGTAATTAAAATTTACGACGACATTCTTCAACCAGCGATAAACTGAACACGCAATAAAATAAAACAATGACTTCTCTGTAATTAAATAATTGCTTTCCGCCCGTCGATCGACAATGCCTCGCGCAGCGTGTTTTTACTCGCTGTGGTCAATGAATGGACTCCATTGTATTTTATTTCATTCGTATCGCCGAGAAGCGGTGATTCGCGAAAAAACGATGATTCATGCGGCGCGCGCGTATAATGCGTCGCCATATCCAGTGGGCGCTGGCGTATTTGATTACGTTGTATTTTCAATGATTTATGCGCCACTTGTAGAAATTTTGCGCGAGTGCGGCGCCTGACGCGTTCTGTGGGCACCATCGCTTAAATTTAAAAGTATTTGTAATGTTCTTCGTATGTAAAAAAAAATGAATTGCTTTTACAAATTTTTCAGTAGGTACGAATCCATCGAAATATTAAAACTTGTGCCTTAAACAATTAGTAGTGGATAGGAAAGGGGATAAGGGAATTAGGATAGGGAATATGTTCATCATATACGACTCCGAAGCACTGCGATCTATGAGGAGTTATCATGAGGGTTTATTATAGACATTGAAAGAAAATTCAGAACCTAGTGGCGCTTTTGTAATGATTGTAATGTTTTAAAGGGATATACACACAGCGGTCTACAAACATTTCATAAGTGCCAGTTAAGTAGGCACGTCCGCTGTCTAGATGTAACTGAATGTATCTTTCATCACGACCCGTGACTGCTGACTTGTAACAATATCTGGAGATTAGAGGTAGGTGGGAAGAAAGGAATGAGTGCCACCATAATTGGCCCAACCAGAACCTATAAAACAAAAACGATAGGTCATAAAATTTTCTTTGTTAGGTACCTCGGATATGGATTGTAATTAATAATAACCATGATATATTAATATATTTTAAATAATTATGTGGCTGTATTAGAATACCTAACAAAAAATATCCGAGATATTTTTTTTTCTATCTCCTGTAAGCTTCCGATTTTGATACAAACTGTCCTATAACTTTTTATGTCCATTATGGTTAATATTAATTTATTATCCTTACGACTGCAATGTTAGATCTATTTAAAGGCTAACTTCTGAGGAAGGCTTTCCATACTGCAGTCCTTTGTATACCAGACGGATTCCAAAAATAAGCCTTCTCAATCATCTAGATGACAAGATCACGGATTCACTGGATCGATGAAGTCTAGAGGATGTGTTGGTGGAGGTCTTTGGTACGCAGAACAGCCAGAGAAGAATAAAGGAGATAAATGAGGAGGCCATAGTGTCATCGTAAGAAGAACAAAAACATGAGTTGACTTTTCATTCAAATTTATTTCTATTTTAAAAATTGGACAAAATTATCATACAAGGATAAAATATAAATTTAACATTGTTTTTAATATAATTATCATAACTATGTTGAATATTGCTAAAAGTATTTACTTATGTATATATTTATAACATTATAATATTACAAAGTTGCCGCATCGGCAAATGGACGAAAGTAAAATCCTCTTTACAACAAAATAAAATTAATATTATTTATATCGAATAAAAATAGGGGAAAACACCAAAAACGTGCACACACTTAAACCGTATTCCATAAGGTTTATTTACTTATAATCTTCACCTAACAATTAACACCAACAACACCAAAATTCTTTCTTAGGGCAACATCAGTCAGTCATTTATTAAAAGAAGCTTCAAGATTTGTCCAAACCTATCAATTTTTTCCATTACTTTAATAAACGATTTTCTATCACTTCCACATTTTTTTAATCAATTGTCCAGTCCAGTTCTGATGGCATATGTATATTCAGAGTAAAATTAAACCAATTCTGAGATATTTATCAGTAATATGTGTGTGAATTATAATCATATAAAGACCTTCCAACAAGGAATGACAATTGAAAACTTGAAACTAAATACAACCCTCGAATAATTTACTCTGTACCGAGGGAAAAGCATAAAATACTGATTCAATGACTGAGATAGAGAAAATGTGAATAATAAATTCTTTGGTTTCACTAAATATCCAAAAGGGTCACAGATATTTTCAAAATTTTCAAATACGTTTTTTTTGTTGTTATAATCGATATATAAACTTGCTTTGGCATTATTTAAAAAAGTATCTAATAATCTTGATTCCACATCATTATATTCTATCATGTTTCTAAAATTTAAAAAAGTCAAGCTATTTTGTAGAAAACTTTGTTTGATTCAAATTTGCAAAATGCTATTGCTCTTTTAGAGACAAATTATATGTATAATATATAAATAATAAACCAAATCTTTTTTTTTTACTTGTTGGACTTTCCAATCGAAAATTTTTCTTTCAGAATCAGGGATGTTTTTTCATATGTCAATAGACGCGTACTGACTGAGCGAGCAGCCTCGCGTCATTGTGAGACAGCTTTGCCATAGATAATATACGTAAAACCCTCGCAAGGAAAAATGCTCAGTCAGTACGCGACTCGCCCGAGGCAAACGCACCCGCCGCCTCGCTCGAGGCAAACGCACCCGCCGCCTCGCTCGAGCGTTGCCGCGACCGATCCAATCGTTGTTGGTATTATCGATGCTCATAGGTGCTGCGCGCAGCTGCCTTGCGTGACGTTAATTTTCTGCCTCGCGCAGCAATTTTTGTAAAGCGAATGCCCGATGTAGCCTCGTGAGGCTACTCGCTCAGTCAGTACGCGGCGAATGACATCTAAACATAACATTTTTTTCATACCATAGTAATTCCAAAGTAAGGAAATGCAAAATTATAGTATTTTTGGCTAAAAAGCAGATGAAAATTCAATAGACGGCGGGAACAATCACATAAGTCGAATTTTAAGATGTTTTTAAATTGTATTTATTGTATTATTTCATATTTTTCTAAAAAAATTAATGTTGCATAAATCAATGACATATTTTGAAATGATCATTTTTAAAAATTAGGGAAAGATTTCTTTGTCACAAGACTGCGTCCTGAAAAACATGCAATGTTGACTAATGTGATTGTTTTCCCTGCCCATTGAATTATTATAGTACGGTTAGAAACACTGCACAAATTACTGATAATTCAAATATTTTTATGATAAAAATGTACCCCCTTCAAATCTATGCGTACCACAATTTGGGAAATACTGATATACAACACTATATGGGGCATCTATTTTCATAATATGATCAGTCACATATCTAAAATAATTTTCAAAACCAGACAAAAGCATATGAAAAAAAATGTTTTAAAACTTAAAGAATTGAAATATTACAAAAAATGGCTCAGTTCCATAGTACGATAAGTGAAAAATTTCAAGTTTTGAGTTATGTTAGCCATTGTATTTGTATATCGCTCCTCTTCAGTTCCACAAAATGACAACTCCAAAAAATTATCCGTTGTCCTCGTAGGGACGATGTTTTTGTCACTTTTCTATAAGTCAGTATAGGTGAGTCAAAACTTTTGATCAGCCATTACTCGAAACTACTAATTCCTAGACGTAGCACTATGGAACTAAGCCATCGATATGTTCTATATTACTTGCTTATTATGTGCAATGTAAAAATAAAAGAAACTAACGCCAAAACCGATCAATTACACTTGAAACACAAAAACGTCATTTTAACGCATATTGAGTTGTGGACTTGTCAGTTTTTAAAAATAGATGCCTCATTTACTTAATACAAAATTACTTTAGAATTGAGTATGATTCACATCAAATCAATACATTTTTTGAAATAAAAATAAAAAATTCGACTTTAGGAATCTGGTAGTTTGGACTTCATCATACATAGTTTTTAGCAATATCATCTTTATAATAATATAATAGTTAAAAAAAAAGCAAGCTTGCAGAGTTTTTATATAATATTTTAATTATTTATTAAAAGAGAAAAACACTGAGCATAGGCACTTTATTAAGACATACCTACTACTTATTTAAAATATAGTTTTTTTTTTAAATCTAAAAAACAAAAGAAATCGATGAATATTTAACGAGAGATCCGATATAATTTTCCAAAATAAAATTCATTGTGTATATTTTAACGAAAATAAGATACCATTTGAATACATGACAAATTGGTTATAAATATTCGCCGATTTGTTTTAAAGTTATCCATCCATATGGGGGGTGTAATGACAATTGCGGGATCCAAATATATGAAATATAAAATAATCCGTAAGTCGTAAATTAAAAATTAGAAAAACAAAACATAAATAACTCTATACTTGCACTAGAAAATGAAAGAACGGATATTTTTCCACTACGCAGATAATAAATTATATTTTGTCACCTCAATCCTACAATAAAATTAGATAACTTGATTTTCACTGTTTTTGAGTTAGCTATTGAATATGATTCTACATTTCCTTCTCTACTAGGTAAGTCAGAAGTTAATCGGAACTAAATTAATTTTGTGTTTGAAAATATTAGATAATATTAAAAGCATAAATGCATTAAATAAATAAAATAATATAACTACAGTACAGTCTCAGTAATCTGCCGCTCGATTATCTGATAACTACTATAATCCGCTGTTATTTTTACTAGTTGAAAGCACAAAATCAAGCTCTATAATTCACCGGTATTCGTATGTCAAATTTAGTCGTCCACTGCGTAGTATACACCGCAGATGAGACATGTTTATTTTGGAAACTTCTCTCTTGTAAAACGTACGTTCATCGCGAAGAAAGTAATGCACGAGGGAGGAAAGTGCCCAAAGACCGCATCACAACCAGGACACACAAGCTGAAGCTTAGACCATTCAAGAATATCTGCGTAACTGAACAACTGGTTGTGTCAAGTGATTTACTGTTTGATATATAGTTAATAAATTTAGTTTATCAATATGTATGTATAATTTAATATATACTTGATTTTGATTATAAATAAAACTGCAAGTTAATAGTACAAATTTCTCAATAAAAACTATTTTTATGAAATACCTGCTTTAATTTTTACTATATTTTGTATGTATGCACTATAATCCGCCGCTTTCACTAATTGGACACTTGTCTGGTTTTTGGGGTGGCGGATTACTGAGAGAGTACTTACTGTACAATATTTTTTCATACAATTGAACATTATTTAATTGTTTCCAATTAGACAAGCGCAATTTACCATTTTTGTTTTAAATAATAATTAAAGCCTAGATTTATATAATAGTTTAAATTTCATTTTTCCAACAATGACCAAATCATTTAGTTGTAGTATTGAGGTGACGATTTGATTTATGATTTGGAAACCATAATGTCTTTTTACTTTAATACATTTGCATTGGTAGAGGACTACGAATTATCTCATGACTAGAAGTCGGCCTTTTTTAAAATTCAACACTATAGAAGGCTACGAGGCCCAATAATTACTGCTGTAGTGTAATGAAACATACTGAAACACCCAGGCTTGAATTATATTGTGACCTAACTTCATTGACATATATGGGTTTTACTGTATTATTGACATAAACCTACATAAAAGATTCTTTGATAACTTGCAAAAAGCGTTTTCTCAATCTCCATGGAGTTTGCCGCTTGCCACTGTGATTACACCCCTCATGGCTATCCTGTCCGTGTCGTTATTAGTGCAACGTTAAATCTACGTTAAGTTAAGTTAAGACAACCTGCTTCTAATATAAATAATATAATAAACACATTTTTTTTAAATATTGCAATACAACCGAGGATATTGGTTTGCTAATAATATGCACAAAACTACTGTGTGACAATATTGATATAGTGGTACCGCACCGAGAGTAGGGTGGGCCATTTTGTCCCATATGCGAGTAAATCTGTTAATAAACCCTCCACTCTGTAGAGGTCCTTATGATTCTCTTGGGCTCGAACAAGGTAATGAAAGTATCACATTGTAAATCAGTGGCGAAGGGTGGAGGTAGGCTGTTAAGATCCACCATAAATAGTGCACACTAAACTTTGTCAGTCATATGTATTTATTTTCATTAGTAAGACTACAATTTACAGATGGTGTTGGTTAGTTTTTAAAATTCAATTTTATAATATTTATGGCAGATCTTAACAACCTACCTCCACCCTCGGCAACTGTTAAAAGTAGAGTTTGATAGTTTGGGCAGGAAACAAGAAAAAGTGAGAAAATAGCGATCAGACTATCCCCCTACTTCTTGTGTTGACTGGTCTCCGGCAACCAGTAAGTGTGTTAATGCTGTTTTCGTTTCTTCTGCCTCTCGGTTACTGTCAATCCGATTGCCGAAAAGGTATCTCTACAATATTACCAATTTCATATAGACCAAAATGGAAATGTAAATTTGGAATTTAAAAGACATTTGCATTAAATACCGTCAGATATAAATTAATATATTTTTAAATTCAAAGTATGTACAATATATAACTCATTGATTCTAAGGAATAATAAAACAAACTAAAAAATATATTAAATAAATTCATGGGTACATAAGTAGATATTTACAATATTAATTATTTATTTATTAAGATTAAAAGCGATTATAATATTTGGTCTTATAAGTATTGTGAAATAATATTATGTGCCGTTATGAACATTTTATTTTAAATAATAATTAAATAATTACATACAGAAGATTAATAAGTATTTACAGCACAATGAACTTAACTATATTTCACTTATCTACTATATTTATATTATAATATGATTTTTTCTTAACATAACAATCAAATAATATTATTTCACACGGAAAATTATATTACTGTTAATTCTTTTGAAGAAGCCGAAAATACGTTTTTCATAGTAATACATATTTGAAGTGCAAATCTTATAATGAAATAGGTATGCAATAAATTATTATAAAAAATCCATAGAGAATAAAATCCTGTTGAATACATCAGAAACATATCACCTTAGTGGTGAACTAAACTGTACCACATTAAAATTTGTAAAATCCCTTAATACATAATTTTATATTTTACTAAATACATTTTCCCGCAAATAATATAAAACTACTCTCACAGTACTATTCAAAGCAAAGTCGCTTTGTGAAATTAAACCATTTTTCAAATATTTGTGGCGTAGATTGGTTCATCACTAACTGACAATACAATAAATTGTATCACAAGATTATACTATTGTATTTAATGATACTATAATTACTAAACTTATGAAAAATATGCTTTGTAATACATTAAAGGCTAAGCAAATGCTCCATTTTATGGCACCAGTGTTTTGGAAATAATTATATTAAATGCATATTTTATTTAAGATGAATAGTATATTATTTTTAGTGTGACGTGCTAAATTTCAAAATCCGCTAAAACGGTTTGTGTTATAATTTTGATTGACCATGTTCGCAGGCGTATCTGAGATGTGCCTGCCGGCCAAAATATTATTTCAAATAAAACATCTGTGCTAAAAAATATCATGAAGTGCTAAAATGTTGAAGTGTGGCTGTCAAGCTCTGCTAAAATGAAATCACCAACCATCTGACTTTATGACCAAAATGGTCGACATAATAATAGTCTCGACAAATCATTATTTATTTGATTAGGATATAGATATTGTTTTAGCAATTTTTGAAATTAAACCCTTCATGTGTCATACATTATAAAAAAATATACAAATTTTTGCATCAGTAATAAATAACCGTTACATAATAATACACAAACCAAAACCAATAAATAGCTAATCATAACTTCAATTTAGCAAAGAATTCTAGATATAAATGCTACTTATTTTCAGATTGAATAGTATATGTATGTTACTTATTTTATAATATTGTTTATGTTCAAGAACTTAAATTGAGGAATATTGTCTATTACTGTAATTATTATTATAACATGTTGTATTTTATTAGTCAGTGAAAAATAACTGATAATATTAAGCCAAAAATAATAAATAATACTACCGTAATAATATTATGTACATTTCAATAAAATGATGTTACGATTTTTTTTCTATAAGAGACGACTAGGAAGATATTTTAAATTAGCAATATCCGATTCAAAGTGAATCTTTTATTAATTAAACCAATGGATTAAATTTTAGACCAATTGATTGAAAGCAGTATTGTTCTATAAATATAAATATCTTCTATCACTACAAGAATTATTAAATAACATGAACAAAAATATATATTGTGATTTATTTTTATATCACCACTTCTTGGAAATACTAATTAACACTTAGTTACATAATATGTAGTATAATTTTTTAAAAAAAAGTAAAAATCATTCTAAAAAAAACGATTTTGCACGATTTATAGTAGTTGATATTTCATTGTCAATATTATGGGCATTATTGATCGTCCCGTTCTCAGGATGGAAGGTAATAATTAACAGTGAGAATATTCATATTCGACCTAGAGTAACGATCCAATATTGACAATTAAATTTTAATTACGGGAATCTAGTGTCTAAAAGCTATGTTAATAAACACAGTTTTTGAGATAATCATAAAATAAAACTTCTAAATGAATGCATTCATAAGCTTATATGGTAGATAAACCGGATGTCTGTTATAAAGTTCACTATTTTATTTCCATCTTTCCAAACGGAAGATCACAGCCTCTATTTTGCAGCAGTTTTAGAGTAATGAGTAATAGTCAGAGGACACCAATCAGTCGTTTGCATTTATACAGCGCAAGATTTGCCGCATTACTTTTTACGCAAATCATCGACTATTAATTTTATCATTATGATATAGTGGCCAAATTACACCAGTCAGACCATGATTATGCATCAACAATCATAATAATAATAATATCTAACATTTAGTTTGAGGTGCTGAGGATTAAATGAACACAAGTGTTAAGAGATTGATTTAGGAGTAGTTTTCACATCACTATATACAATATATTTATTAGTAAAGTAGGATTCAAACATGTAAGTTTATATGGGTATTTTATTCCCGACATTGAAGTATATTATATGAACACGTATAAAATACCGTTACTATCTTCATAGCAATTGTATATAATTTGAATGTGTTGGCTTGAATTATCCTCCTTCAAACACTAAAAACATTACAAACATAAAGAAAATTTAATAATTTTTTTTGTGGAATAGTAAATAAGTATCTGAGACCGAAACATTATTTACAAAATGTTGAAATGTAGAATTTACAACTGCACTTTAACTTGAAGTTGATTTACTCAAAACGGTCATTGGTTCACTTACATTCGTTCAATCCTCAATTCCTCGATTGGTCTAGAAAAATGTTTATAAGGAAGATATTATAAAATGCAAAAAAACCCTGATAATTCGAAATTGACAAGACTGAAATCGAAAAAAAATCGGATTACAAAATATAACGAGACTTATTTTTGTTAAAATTTTGCAAAATTGTTAGAAATCACTATAAATAGATTTTATGAATTTTCGCCAACATTTCGAATTAACCTTGTTTGTATTAACGGGGCTTCATTGTAATTGATAATCGGCCAGTCAGGTCAAAGTGAACAAAGACTGTTATACAAATGCCATGAAATTTGCAAATGATGTTATTTAAAACTATGATTATCCCAATACTGTGTTTTCATAGATACATTCGTTATGCATGACATCTAATTTTGTGTGAATACATCACATTACTTAAGTACTCCTGACTTGTGTAACCATATAACCGAGTCAAAAATATCAAGAATTAAAAAGTATCTTATGACATAACCGATGAGCAAATAATCACTAGAATTAGGTAGGTATACAAATGTTGTGATGGTCAGATCAGAATGCAGCATCTCTACTTTAAACTGCACTAGCCGAGAGGCTCATAAGTAATAGAACAAGAAAGCTTGAAGTTGAAATATGTCCAATTTGCACGGTTTACTACGAAATGTACATCGATTTATTCAGTGTTGTTTAAACAAAATTGTGATTACTCAGAAATAAAAATAATTATTAATGGCAAGAATGCCGTATAACATTAATTATAAGTGAAGAATTTAGAAGCCTTTGTAAGACTGTTTTATTGTTAATTTTTAGGCGCATAGTAATACAATGTTGTACCTATGTATTGTACAAAAGTGATCAAGTATAATGATTCATTACACAGGCGTTTCTCTTAGTGGCAATTCTTTTACTAACATTATCACATAAGCTTCATTCATCTTTTTAGAATAAGATAAATATTTATATTTTAATATTACAAGTTTATAATATATAAGATTCCAGCAATTCCGAGAGAGTGACTTCCAAACATTAAGATTCATCAATTAATTGTAATTTACATGTACATGTTGTTAAAATGCAGACTTAGGAAACTATGCATAGTGAATTATTGAAAGAATACTGATGGCCACTGTCAAATAATTATTATAAATAATATAGTTTCAGATAAATTGAGACTTTATTGAATACAGATTATCTACACAAACACCGACAAAAAAATGAATGAATAATTTGCTACCATTTAATCAACTAGTCCAGGGGTCGGCAAACTCTCGGACCAAAGGAGCCAAATTGAGTGGCACAATGGAAAAAAAAAATCGAGAGCCATACGTATATTTTTATAAATATGATTTATTTAAATGAATTAATTTCATTTTATAATTGTTTATTTATTAAGCGAAGAAAATTTCCCGAATAAAACTAACATACCTAAATACATGTTTTTATTGTTGGAATTATAAATATATTTTTTACAGAATATGAATTACTTACAATTTTCACGCATTGCTTAAAACTAATGTGAAAAAAGACCTTCCTTGCATTTCTTTGGAGAGTTTCTGTATGTTTGGTAATTTCATTGTTCAAGGTGTTTGAAAATGATTGTTCACATACCTACACATTATGTAGACTCGAATATGAGCTCTGAAAGCTATTCCATGTATTAAAAATCGTAGTATCTACCTTATGTAGATCTTTTAGAGCGCTCCAATTGTGTTGTAAAATTAAATTGCACTTTCCTCTCTCTAAATCCTCAATTTTGGTGGCAAGACCTACAAATTTTGAATTCCATAACTCTTCGCTTATGAAATCCACCAATAAAATTGTATTTAGAAAGTGCTCGTGTCAATATCAAATGGAGAAAAAATTTATTCGTCGACTTTTGCAATGGGCGGATGTAAAACAACAACAATCATACCTTTTTGCATCAACCATCACGGAGACAAAATTAGGCTCGCGATAATGTCATTACATAATATAATAAGTGTACAAATCAATGACAAAAATAAAAATTGTGAATTTTGCAAAAGTTTTTGTAAAAATTGTGAATTAGGAATTTGCCCGAAAACCGCACCCCAATACCCAAAGAGCCGCAGTTTGCCGACCCCTGGACTAGTCGATTGAGAATTTTGTAAAAAAAATTAATGTACACGGAGAGCTTGTTGCCATTTCAATAATAAATAAAAATAATTCAAGGAATATTTTATCTGTGGCACATGCAACACTAGTGAAGTAATAATAAATTATTTAAAGTTTATATAATATTGTGTAGTTTCATACTTTTACTACCATATGCGAATTAAAAAATATTTTAATAATTAACAGAAAACCATGATTTTTAAAATTACAATGTTATTGTTTGTTATACTATCTGTCATTGTACTTGTCATCTATGCATAGCTTCCATAGTTAGTATTTTTACATAATGTCAACATTCTATGCATCAGGCTCTAAGACTTTGTAGACGAAGTGGTATGATACTCATAAATAAATGTTATACACATAAAACCTTGTAACATTTCAAACAATGGATTTCAATTTTGCTATTTTTTTAAATACTGATATTTTGTCTATGATATTGCCAACTTCTATTAGAACTGGTGAATTAATTAAATGATAGGTATGTGAAATTATTAATAAAAGACAACTATCGATTAAATATTATATTCAATTCTTTCCATTTAACATAACATAAAAAAGATGCCCTAAATGCCTGCATAATTTAGACGTTATTATTACTTATATTTCGTTTGTATTCTCTATTCTGTCAAGATGATAATAAGTTGTACATCTGTGGCTGTTTCATTGTCAAATAAATTATGATATTGTTAAGTTTAAAGCCAAACAACAATATCTACAAAAGCAAAATTGTGTGGCAGTCAAAAAAATGCTAGATTTACTCAAAATTCAACAATTAATATTTCAAAAAATACTTCACAATCATAAACATTATTTTTACGAGAACAAAAATATTTTTTAATAATTTCGCAACCAAATAAATAGGTAATACAATAAAAAATTAATACTTATAGATTTTAATGAGAAATTTTAAGCTGTTTGCAAGTGTCAAGAAGTACTTGATTTAACGTCATACGCTTGATGCGCATTCAAAAATGCTAAATCTGACAACAAAAATGTCAAGTTGGCAACGCTGACGGCCAATTTTCAACTATACATGAATGAATGCACTTTATATGTATGTGGTAATATTTTAAGCGACCACCTGCAGTCAAGTTAGCAGAATAAGACGACAATGCTTTAAGTACAAGAAAACGAATTTTCATTAATGACCCTTATTGCAATGTATTGCAAACACTATTTACGAGCACCCTTTTATTCTTAATATGCAGCAAACAAATAGCTCAGACAATTGTCAACTCCAACAAAAGGTTTTTTGTAGATATTGTTGTTTAAGTTTAAGGCATCGAGATAATACGAAAAAACACTATCCAGAAACACCGGACAATGACAAAAATCCAATATGGCAGCTATTTAACAACACAATAGGGCACAAAACTGTTTAAATGTATTTTACTTTGAATGTCACAACTAATAACGAGCTAGAAAATATGACATGTATGTGTCATTTAACTGGTGCTCACAATCAAAATCCTTCTTTCAATGTCACTGCTGTAGAAACACAAATTATTGATTTTTTTGTTGCCTGCAGCGCTGTTTTTTTTGTTGTTATATACCCTCTAAAAATAAACTTATATGAAAAAAAAAAACAGCTTATATCATTCGTTATACATACAAAGTACATATTCTAAAAAAGTGATGTGAGCTTCAATTATAACGTTATACAGACTAGATGTATGAATATAATTTTTGACAAATGTCATGCAAGATATTTAGTATTACTTCAAATGACTACTCACAAAGCCGCCATCTTGGATTACATGGCAGATATCGCCAATGTTTCTCAATAGCGTTGCCTCAAATATATTTATTTATCTACATTGTCAATACATATTAAATAATGTAAAAATTGAGAAATAATCAGTCGACGCCCGCGAAGCCTTGTGATCCTTCGATAGCTTTCACCAGCTTGTCCCGGAGCTGCTGGTAATTGTCATAGGGCGGCAGGTCTATACGGTTAAAACTGGAATAACACCATTGTTATTAGACATTTATGCCACATTTGTGTAATTACATACATAATAATAATCTTAACCAACCGATTTTCATTGCCATCTTTATTATTGTCTTTGTCTATTTCACATCCAAGAACCATCTCTTGAGAGAAGAAACAAGCTCTCTGAGAAATAATTAATCGAGATAGCATTTACTCGATATAATTCTATTTTACATAACTTTTACTCTTACTATAGATAACCACAGAACAGGTACAGTAATTCACCCAATT
Source organism: Rhyacophila brunnea (assembly GCF_057557595.1). NCBI lineage: Eukaryota > Metazoa > Arthropoda > Insecta > Trichoptera > Rhyacophilidae > Rhyacophila > Rhyacophila brunnea. The sequence continues at coordinate 4,910,153 of NW_028232816.1, read as the reverse complement.
CGTTAAGAATTTGCTACGATCAAATATACACATTGAAATAAAAACAACATGCCAATCTTGCCCGATGTACACCCACACCTACGGCTTCAGAGATACGCTTTCTACTAATGCTGCCACCATAGGGTATATAATATTTAGTTTTTTAGTCAATAGCTATTTCAGTTGTAACACCATTATCAAGACTAAGAATAAACAATTTGTCCTTGTTTATATTCTACTTTACTCACTTAAAAAGGGGCAAGATCTTTTTTGTTAGGGACATACCACTGGCTCGCATTTAACCCCAAAATAAAGATTCATTTTATTATTACAGTAAAACCTCATTAATACGAATTCCAAGGGAGCGAAAATCGAATTACGAATTATGAAATGTATTGGGGGAAAATATTAAAATTTTGAAAAAAAAAATTTTTTGATTTTCTTTAATATCGTTTACCGAATTTCCGGTTCCATGTGTGTTTATGGGCCATAAAATGTCAGGATTATTTATATTACCTTCTTAAAATAAGTAATTTATGATGTTTTAAGAAAAGTCCGTCACAATTTTCAATGACTGGTTCATGAAATAGTGTACTTTATTACGATTTATTGAATATTTTTATATGCCAGGACTCTGAAATAATTTCGAAATTACGAAATTTGAATTAAACGTATGGTTTTATATGAAAATAATGTTCAAGGGACTTTTTTTTCGCGAAAACTTCGAATTACGGCGAATTTCGAATTATCCGTGTTCTTATTAACGAGGTTTTACTGTACTGTCATCTCTATAAGAGTCATCAATTAAAAAGGCTCACTGACTCTTATTACAGAAAGTAAATAAATTTTGGGTACAAAATTGGGCATTATTTAAGATAATATGGACTCCCGATTATCCGGGCTAATGGTGGAGCGAGGCGCCACGGATAATCCAAACTATTTCGTTTGTTTGCAGGCATCTTTTAATGATCTTCTAATCAGTTTGAATTTTTTTAACAGTTATTATATCGTTGTATACACCGTATTGTGCACGGATAATCCGGAGTTTACTGTACATATTTTCAGGGGTAAAATCACGAGATGACCAGAGATTTTAAATTCTTACCAAGTATGAGCTCGTGGATAGTTGTCTGGGGTTCCCCACTTCTCAACGGTAAAGAGTTGCGGTCCATTGGAACCGTAGAGCTCCTTGAAGCCGTTCATAGGCACGCGGGAAGTCCCCGTCACAAACTGCAGCAGACGCGACCGCATTTCGTTCGAGAAAGATAGCACCACCTGTAATCGTTTCAATCAACTTTACAGACATGACAAAACTAGCTTCTTTCAAAACCCTGTATGATTGATTCACAAAAGCATCTAAGAGTCACTACGACGGTTAGACGTAACCACAAATAACAGCAAGTCATAGGACTTGTGGTCGACTACACTCTGCATTCCCTGTATGTTCCTCCAGTGCCTGACTGACAGGCGTGCGATACCAGAATATTATATTTAAAATTATTTTGTATAAAGTATATTATGTATGTAATTAGGAAATCGACACTCGATTAACGGCAACGAACCAACATCATGATTGCATGTTCACATTTAAATAGAGAGAGAAAATGTGATGATTTATAAAACACATGTAAAATTCTATTTTATGATTACTATTGAAGCATTCTTTTCATCCTCTTGAAAATTTAAAAATTCCATTTAATGCAAAAATAGCGGGAATCGCAGATTACTTGGTTATTATAAAAAATGCCTGTAACTAGAAAAAGGTTAGGAACTCATGTTCTAATAGCTTCATTTACATAAAAGAGTTATGTGACTCACCCTCCAAAACCACTGCACGACTAGATGGTTGGCGTGGTAATCCCCTTTGTAAAGAGTGTTGGCCTTCCAGTCCCGCACGTCGATGTTCTGGATGCCGCACATGAGCAGTTCAAGCTCATGCTCGTCAAAGATTTTCAAAAGCGCTAACGGCACCAAGTCGTTCAGACCTTCCAAGAAGGAGTCCATCTGCTTCTGAACTCGGTTACCGAACCTCCATTCTATTACTAATCTGTAAAATAAACAAAGAAAAAAATATAAAATACATCATAAAAGAATTACACAGCGATGGGTGACAAATTCTTTCGGACAGTAGAAATCAGAAATTAAAGAAAGTGGCTTTTGTATAGGTACATCAGGTATATGCATGATACAATCTACCTGAATTTTGATGGTGAATTTAGGTTCACCAAAGATGTCACAAAGAATGCAATATTTCCAATGTTTGCCGATCATATTACATGACGTTTGACATGTGTTAAAAATCTGATTAGGTAACCATTGCATTATAACCTTTCTATACCACAATTAGTTAATTGGTGTAATTAACATAAGAATTGGTGTAATTACGCCTCGTAAATACGCTTTCGGCAGTTAAACAGATAACCGTTAGTAAAAGTTTACATATTTTGTTAGTGTATGTCAATTATGTGATAAATCAAGGAAAATCGTATTTTAAAAAAATGGTATCATTATCGATTGCAAAAAGGGCCAAATTTAAGAATCATGCAACTAAGTCGAGCGTAACTACTAACTATTTACTCTGCAACGTGTTTATACTAAGGGCATTTTTTTTAATACAGCAAAAATTTATTCATGCGTCTGTCTTATTATTTCTCCATCGCATGTTCCATTATTGTCAATGCAAGATCCCAGACAATGCCATCTATGGCTAACTATGTAACTTAATAAAATGAATGAGCGACTTACTTGATATATTCGTCCCTATTTGACATGTCAACGGCAATGTTGGCACCGTTTGGTTTCAGCTCTCTCTGATTCATCTTGCCAAACTGATCTTCGTCTACGCAAAACGTCACGTCTAGTTCTGAAGGGTCATTTTCCTGAAGAATGACAAATTGATAATACGCCATCACCAATAATTCCAACGATACAATTAATTATTCTTCATTTAAGATGGAACACTGATAAGTTATAAGAATGTGGCATTCTCCTTTGAAAATAGATAACATGGAAACCTAACCTAACCTCAGCAACATACTTAGGAAATTAGAAAATATCCGGGACCAATTGGATTCGTAGACGTCTTCCGCTAGCTGGCCAAGGGACAGTAATCTACTGAGCCAAGTATTAATCCTGCAAATATTAGTTGATAACTACACATCCGAGTTGGTTACAAATCTCGTCAATATTTTAATACAAGTTTTTTAAAAAGTGACATAAGTTACAAAAATCTTCATATTACCTAGATACACAAATGTAAGGTAATTTTTTTTGTAGATTTTTGAAGAAAATAGTTAACACTTAAGTACTATAAAATAATATATTTTACATAAAAACTTTTCACTATTTTGACTAAAACACAATAGTGACTTTTAATATCTTCAAAATACAGCATTCAATTATGTACCTACCTCTCTATACTAAGTAGTAAATAAAATTTAATGTACAGTAAAACCTCATTACTATGAACTCCATGGGACCGAAAATCGAAAAAAAATTCGAATAACGAAATATGGAATGTATGGGAATATTTATTTTTGATTTTCATTAATTTCGTTTCCGATTATAGATGTGCCAACCGAATTGGGTCATAAAATGTCAGGATTATTTTTATTACCTTCATAAAATAAGTAATTTTTGATGTTTCATAAGAAAAGTCTGCCACAATTTTCAATTTTCAAGGCTCATGAAACAGTGTACTTTATTACGATTTATTGAATATTTTTATATGCTAGGACTCGGAAATCATTTCGAATTACGAAATTCGAATTAAAGGTATGGTTTTATATGAAAATAATGTTCCAAGGGACTTTTTTTTCTGGAAAATTTCAAATTACCAGTTACTAACTATTTATACTAACAACGTTTTACTGTATGTCTGTGATTTCTGATTCCTGATCACTGCCAGATACGAGACATCTCGGTAGTAGGTACTAATAATTCGGTAAAACAAATAATTTTAAAATAGGACACATCTATCGGAATGTTCCTAAAACATTTTACCATATTAGTGAATGATTTTACCATCGATTTACCTTGAATTTTGTCAAGTCTTACAACTGAGATTTTAGAGATGTCGTAGTTTTTTGATTTTTTTTTCGCAAATTATATTTGGCCTGTTAGGTACTGCCAAGTCCTTTTTTACGGCAGCCAAAAGGTACAAAATATAACTTTAAAATTTAAATTGCTGTCTGTCCATCAAAAGTACAGAATGAATACTGATGAAAATTGCACAACTAAAATAGACTACACAGTTGGTACAAAATTAGTTAATTTTCATCTCAATAGATCGATCCCTCAAGCACTCAGTCGAATGTGACAAAATTTACAATTCGTAAAACTAATCAAATTTTTATTAAAACAAAATACTAAATAATATCATAATATCTTAGATAAATTGCAGTCAACTCCCGGTTATAAGACTGTCAGAAGCCTGTTGTCTGGCGGGTCAATTTAATGGATAGTACATACATACATGTAAATTGTTAAGTCATTGAGAAATGATGTAATAAATACCTTTATCCACATAAGCGATTTGTAATAATCCCAATCTACTGATTCCATGTCCTTAAGATCTATCGGTTTCTTCAACATCATTTTATAAAAAGGCCTAATGAAAAATGCTGCAAAAAATAGTTAAAACATTTTTTATTATAAACCATAAGTTTTGAACAATTTTAAAGATGGATTTTACTATAATTAATTTATAATCTACAATAATTTATATACGAGGGCTCTGGAAACAAAAACTGCAGTCTCGATTTTTGCAATATGTTAGCGAGTCATTAAAAATGTCGTACAACTTTCTTACAGGTATAATTTCTGAAAAAAGTATTTTGAAATGTTGTTTGTATACCAATAATAAATAACATTTCAAAATACTTTTTTCAGAAATTACACCTATAAGAAAGATGTAAGACATTTTTAATGACTCGCCAACATATTGTAAAAGTGGAGGCTGCCGTTTTTGTTTCCAAAGCCCTCATATGTACCATTGAATTTTGGACATCATTTGGATGAAGTGATTCGTAAATTGACAAACTGTTACAAGATTGTATGTTATTTTTTCAAGAGATCTTAGTTTATCACTTGGTATTCATCACATATAAACATTGTTTTAAAGCATTTTCATTTTCCCAGCCCCAGGATCGATCCCGTGACCCACGGCTTCATAGATGACCGCTTTACCAACTGGTAATAATATAATTCAAATATTATCAACATTTAAGGCTCAGCCATACAGAACGCGATATACCGCGGCTGGCAGGGATATAAGAACGTCACAAAGGCAGTGATATCTTTGTGAGCGATCCAGTATCGTGGTTGCTTCCTAACGGGCAGATGTAGATCTAGCAAAATGCTTGGTTTTGTTATGAGGGTTTCAAAATCATTCGAAAACGTCCGAGTGCTACGTACATTATACGTATCATTTGTGTTGAGTATTCTTGAATATGCCAGCATTATTTGGAGTCCTAATAGATTCATGCACACAATTAAGCTGGATCGAGTCCACAATAGATTTCTTAGATTTCTCTACTTAAGAACATACGGGTTCTTTCCTTATGATAATGACAATAAAATGAATTTTCCGACTCGTTTTCTTCTGGGTATGCTATCAATGCAATCCCTGTCTACCCGAAGAGTGATTGTTCTTTTAAAGCATTTCCTTTTACTTCTTCGTGGGTTCATTTACAATCCGCATATACTGGCGAATATTAATTTTCATGTTCCCACCAATATCACTCGCAGCTCCACGGTCTTCAAGATACCTCGTCGCAGGACAGATGTTATGTTTCATGATGCTGTGTATCGTGCGATTAGCTTATTTGATGGCACCATAAAGGTTGATTTGTTTTTTATTAATTATATAATGTTTGTAGACGTTTTAAATAGGATAAATTTATAATTGTATATATTATCATATTTCTTTAATATTTACACATGCTGTCTTTTCCACTTTGTTGTCATATTAGTTGTTATTTGTAATTAAGATATTTTTATATATTTGTATGTATTATGTATTATGGCGCATTGGCCAAAAGCTGTAATGCCGTAATACTCTTTTTTTATAAATAAATAAATGTGTATTCTTTTGTAATGGTTTTTGTTCGGAACGAGTAATTTGGACGAGGAATAACTCCTTTTTCTATTAGCCCTACAAAATAATAGAAAAAAAGACGAGGAAAAGGTTTGGGTAGTATCACCGCCACTGTATTGAGATTCAATCTCATGAAGTTTTTTTTCAATATTTTCATATGTGACTTGTAAGTTTCAAGGAACTACTTGCCCTGATAAAACTGAAGATTTTTTCGACAAATAACTCTTTTCTTCCCCCATTGCATAGATCGCATGGTTGATTTTGTAATTTTGTACAACCATATCGCTGCTCGCTGCGATCATGACTGGCTCGCTGCGACAGATCGCCTTGTGTGTAGCGGAGATGATGCAATCTTGTGTATACAACTAGATCGCCGCCTGCCCGCCACGGCAGATCGCGTTCTGTGTGCCAGAGCCTTTAGCCACTAAAGAATTGAAACGATTAATAAAAATTGTCCAATCACTCACCGTCCAATAATTTCCCGTGATAAATAGCCATGCCGGCCACGCGTCCTATGAATTTAAAATAATTTAAATGCTCATCATTGCAGACACCGCTGGCAGGGTTTATCTGAAGCGTATAGTTGTCCATGGCGGAGTATTCAAAGAGGCCGTAGTAAGGGTTGAACATTTCCTTCGAAAGCAAGAAGAACCACTCGCGGGCTAAGCCACCATAATCTGAAAAGCAAAAATCATTCATTGACCATCTGGGAAATCATTCTTTATAAATTGACAATTATTGCTAATTTAATTGAACTCTTTTCTCATCTTCACTTTCATATATCTATTTTCTAGAAGGCTTTTCTTCAATGTCTATTGTCTTTTTATTCCTCAAGTCATTGTCGACCTACTGCCATATAAATGAATCAGTGGCGAAGGGTGAAGGTAGGCTGTTTAAGATCCAACATAGATACTGCATACTAAACTTTGTCAGTCAAACGTGTTTATTTTCATTAAACTAAGACTACAATGTGTAGATAGTGTTTGTTAATTTTTAAAATACAATTAAACCCTGCCTAATCCAAGCCAGGGATAGGGGTAGGATCTGTTTCGCTTAGGGGAGGAAAAGGAATAACTCAATCACGCAATTAAATTAATTAATTTATGCCAGTTCAAAAAACACATGTTTATTGGAGCACCAATCTACAATGGTCAGAAATGATCTCTTGGATGAGAGGGTGATCGCTGTCGTGGACCCTGCTGATGGTGCTACAGCTATCGGAGAGTTTGAGAGTTTGGATTTCGCTAGTCTTTCAATATTTGGTAAGTCTGAGAGCAGCAGAGAATTCTTCAAATTTGAATCAGTTATTCGCGACATTGTTTCACTTTTAATCAATTTCATGGATGAAAATGCTTGTTCACATCAGTATGTCGATCCAAAGCGACATATTATATAACTTTTAGCAAATTTTCTTAGCTCTGTTATGGCGCCTACTTCAAAAGAATAAGTAAAGAATGATGCAATGCGCCACGTTTGGCGCATGTGCCAAGGTTTGGCCACCACTGTTTAAATATTTTATAGATAGAAGAATAATTTTATCGATTATGGTTTGGTTTAGGCAGGGCTAGCCAACAAAATCTGTAATATGTATTCTTAATTCAACGAAAATATATAAGCGTGACTGGAAAAATGTGCAATATTTTTGGCGGATCGCCCATTGCATACCTAAATGATTATAGTTTGGTTTAGGCAGGGTTTAACTGTATTTTAAAAACTAACAAAGACTATCTACACATTGTAGTCTCAGTTCAATGAAAATAAACACGTTTGACTGACAAAGTTTAGTATGCAGTATCTATGTCGCATCGTAACAGCTGAAGTGAATAATAAAACCCTAGACCATTTTTGAGTGGCAGTTTTATTTGACTATTATTAAATGAATTATTCCATTACAATCTAAAGCCTCAATTACATTGAGCTTCTTTACGAGCTGTTTATTGGCGAATTTAAAAGCGGGCGATTCAGTTACTGCGATTTGATGATTACACACAAAACTTTCCATTCGCTGAGAAGTCACAAGCCAGCGACTATTTTGACGGAACGTAGTTCGTTTTTTTACTGGGAGGTTGGTACTGCGCTCTACTGCGCAGAGGCAGTAGGCCCACATGTCAGTGTGTAGCGTGTAAAGTTGACCGGCTTTCAACTTTTCTCGGTAGAGTGTTTACAACCTGCTTATTAGCTTATTCGATGATTACACTGGGCGTCTTTACAGGCAGATTGTAAATTCGCCAATAAACAGCTCGTAAAGAAGCTCAATGTAATTGAGGCTTAAGACTCGTAGAACATAGATAATTTAATGACACTCATGTGATATCTCACCTAATCCTACTTCCGCCTCAAACTCCACCCACAGTTTTGTCTTGAGCAGGTCCAGCCGGGCGACTGAGCTGATGATGCGGTACGAATCTTCCAGAATGGATCCCCGCCGCACTTTGATCTCAAATTTGTTTGGTACATTATTCTGGTGACAAAATAAAACACAAATATTAAACTTCATTTCACTATATTTCCCGAACCATGCATTGATGGAATGAATTTTTCATCTATTTCCTGAAATTTGACAGGAGTAATTTGTCAGAGATTAGTAATCTGCCCACATCAAAACAAGGTTGCAAATAGCTGACCTTTTAGTTATGTTTGAAACAGTAAATTTAATTTTTGATTGTCCTGAACTGTTAAGGTTATACTTCAGTTGAGGCGTGGTTTAAAAAGATTGTGGCTAGGCGATGCGCGGATTGTGCAAATGACGCGTGCCGAACAAAATATAATTTGTCATAAAAATTCAACATCCGTCCATTTAATGTTATGTGTATTGTTATATTACTAATAATAATAGTATATTCATTGACATGTTTTCTTTCTCAAGTACATACGTAAAGTTTTTTAGTCATCTTTACACGATTTAAGAATATATTCATCCGACGCCATGGCAAAACAAATCAATGTGCGCACACATCGACTGTCGGTCTCCGATTGGCGACGAGTGCCAAATTTCGTCGCACCTACTGTTGAAAATTATTTGCCGTTTCACTGAAGTACGCTCTTAAATATGATCTGGTTTCGTGTTCCTCCCTACTAGTAGACAAAAAAATGCGAACATTTTCACGTTGATTTTTTTAAAGCTAACTTCTGTTTATTCTTCAATACCAAGGAATCATTCTCTTTCTAATACTTCATCTATTGACATGTTCAATATCTCCATTCAGGCAATCAAGCATTGCAATAAATGCTTTTATGTTATTGTACCTTTTCTTCTATTTTATTTAAAATTTAAGGATAAATTATTGTATTTTTTTGTATAAATCGTACTTATATGATTGTAATATTTATTTATTTATTATTGTTCAGCGTGCTCTGTTTTACTGCTGTGCATACGCCATTTATAAATAAATCTATGGCTACGGTATATTTATAATGGATTTAGGGCGATACGGTGTCGCTGACTAAGCGACACCAACTGTATGTTAGACATCTCGATGCCGCACAGATGAATGAAATGCGGTGAAAAAATTCTCATATTTACGATTTAAACCAGCAATTAGACAAACGAGTCTAATTGTATCTGCCTATAATAAAGTGACTGTTTGGGCCGATTATGATCCTAATCTGATCCAGTAATTCCCACGTACTTACCTTAATACCAGGCACGTTAATAAATAAATAGTTAGGTACATTACGAACTCTGTCTGTAAAGCCGTTGATACCGGAACATGTGAATTTACTATAAACCACTGTGGGTATAGGGTGACTTATCCATCTAGTACCCTTTCGACCTTCCGCCTTAATCTGATACGATACAACCGAAGCCGCTTTAACAACACAAGGTGACTCATCCACAACGCATCCGTTTGACCTTTATTGTGCTAAATCTGATATGGTTTGAGCGAACGTAGTGTCTATAATCCATCCTGAATTTGTCATCATCATTCATCCCAAAACACAAGTGAAACCGTGAGAGTGCCATTTTGAACCGCCTGTTTCCCAGTACGTGAGTGCGTGAACATGGAACCAGCTCCAGGGCACCAGTTATCTCACCATGGAAGGTTAGTGCCTGGATTGAATCCCTGTGTAATCGTCCTCCCTTGGCATCCAGAATCCACCTCAATTACGGTCCTGAGGTTTATATTTATTGCAAAGCCAAATGTCAGGTGTTTATTCACGCATTTCATTCATCTGTGCAGCGTCTAGATATCCGTCATCCAATTGATTCGGTGTCAAATTTAATTACATTTATTATTTTATGATTGTAAGTAAATCGTATGTGGTAAAAATATGAATGGTTTTGTACATTCATAAAAACATCTTCAGTGTTATAACATGGATGAACTTACAGGTTTGCGTAGTTGATTCTTGAGGTATTCATATTTCCTTTTGTAATCCCTGGAATAAGGCACTGCAGGTCCGGCTATTTGAGGATTGGACATTCTCGGGTCCTCCCATTGTGTGGTGCGGGTATCTGGAGACAGAAATTATTTAGAATCACTCAATGTTACATTACAAGCATGCTCAAATTATTCAGCATCAGGATAATTGACCGCAGTAGTAGTGTAATATGTATGTACGTATTAGCAACTAGCAGAACTTACACACGGTAAGGGTTTGTCGTCTATTAAAATGGCTCTAGCTAGCATTCAACCAACTTGGAGGATATATTTTAACTCGCAAGACGTGTATCTATATGTTTATAAATATAATTAATTTCTGTACTGGCATTCAGCATTCATTGGATAATGTGGAGTCAGGCTCAAGTAACAGGTTTATTAAAATTCAAATTTATTTATTTTACATATCGACTGCTTAATCCGCAAACCAGCTAACTGCACTTTTGACCAAAAATGAGATTTTGATGGCATTTTGTTATAAGGCATGTTTTCTATGCGCACACAAAATTTCAAACTCCTAAACCTATAAATAAATGCGTTATCGTTCTTCACACAAAAGCAACTCCAGGTGCCAAATTTCCAATATCGTAAATGGAACAACTCCGCTCTTTATATATTTAAAGGTAAGCTAAAATAGTGTATTAATTCATAGTGCAGCTTTTATTTCTAAAAAAAAAAAAGTTTCCAAGTGTAGTTTTGGAATTGTTAAATTCTGCTTGATAGTTAAATACAGTAAAACCTCGTTAATACGAATTCCATGGGACCGAAAATCAAAAAAAAATTCGAATTACGAATTATGGGTGAAAAATATTTAAATTTTGAAAAAAAATTTTTTTTGATTTTCATTAATTTCGTTTCCGATCATAGATGTGCCTGCCGAATTGGGTCATGAAATGTCAGGATTATTTTTATTACCTTCTTAAAATAAGTAATTTTTGATTTCTTAAGAAAAGTCTGTCACAATTTTCAATGACTGGTTCATGAAATAGTGTACTTTATTACGATTTATTGAATATTTTTGTATGCCAGGGACTCTGAAATCATTTCGAATTACGAAATTCGAATTAAAGGTATGGTTTTATATGAAAATAATGTTCAAGGGACTTTTTTTGAAAATTTCAAATTACGGCGAATTTCGAATTATCGGTGTTCTTACTAACGAGATTTTACTGTAATAAAGTCTTTTCTCCTTCCTGAACAATTTGCAAAAATGCAGTTAGCCGGTTCGCAGATTAAACAGTCGATATAACAAATTACAAATGTAAGGCATTCACAGCATGATATAAAAAATTTTAAAAAAATTTACAATATTTAAACAGAAAACATGTTTATAAGCGCCATATTTAAAAAAATATAGAAAACAAAATTCACCAAATTGCACAGTTATTGGCCTCCCAATAATTGGCGATACTATTGGCAGGTTAATTCTGCACTTTGAGAGAATAAACAACTGATGCTCCCGATTTCTAAGACAGTTATCAAGGCCACATGGGTCAATACTACCATGAATTGGCAACTTTTACACCATATAAGCCATCAAAAATACATAATAAATATAGATATATTTAGCATTTAAACTACAGTATGTAAGCACACGTATGAGAAAGTCAGTCGGATAAAGCCACAGATAGTATCCATACAGCCTCAAAAATATAAATGCTTGGAAAATTTACTGCAGACGACCGAATCATATTTTAATTCTAGGATCATTTCTTTATTTACACAGTTGCTGCGTTATTTAGGAATGAATAAAATTAAAACTCCACCAGTAGAGCTCATTTAATTGGCTATAAGCTCCAATTATTCAAAATTATTATGGGGCCGGGTCGCCATACGAGTGAATCACATGAAAATAAACTCAACTTCTTGATTTTCTGATTTTTTTAATAAATTTGAGCTACCATCCTCAGATACACATTAGACAATTAGTAATCTGTATAATATTTTCACTATGTTGCAGTTACGAATGCACACCTACATACTAATCAATGCATGACAATATCCATGACGTGTTACGCATCAAATTCTGTGTCTATTAAAATTATTAGTTTTTTACAATATGGATAATTGAGGTTCGAATAATCAAGTAATAGATACTCACTGTGGTCGATGAAGAATATCCTGCCGTCAGAGTGGATTCTCTCCTCCCAGCCCTCGGGCAGGGGCCCTAGTTCATCGTCATTGCTTCCCATCACTCCCGTAGGAATAGCCGAAGACCGCCGTCCTCTGGAACTGGCCCCGCTTGTTCGACCTGTTGGACCGCCGCCTGGTCCGTCACTGCCTGCTATGGTGGTCGGGGCTGAGCCGGGCATTGGTGAAGCACGCCCTAAAATAATGGAATATGATAAGGCAACATAAGGTTTGAGATGTTGCCTTTAATGACTAAATTATACAAGCCGACTTTCACTGACAGTCGAGCCGAACTAGACAACGATGCCAATAACTGACCCAAAGATTACAAATGGGTTTTAACCCGCCAATGCCACTGCTTTAAATAAGGGGGTTCCACCTAACTAAGACCACCGTGCGGTGAATGGGATATTAGAAATTACTTCCATTCAAAATATTTATACTATATTTCTTACCTGTCCTGGGATCCACCCAAGATGTGGTCTTTTCGTTGTGATCTATAAAGAACATCCTTCCATTAGGTGCGCACTGCATACTCCATCCGGTTGGTAAACCTGTGCAAGCAAAGAGATTGACTATAAACAAGAGGGTGCCATATGAAATTTTTGTATTAAAAGACGTAACATTTTATACAACATTTTGTAATTTGACGGTTGTTTTGTGCTGCCATTTTTGTTTTCACTTTTCAAAACGAATGATATATTTGTGATTCATAATATTCTTCAAAATATCATAGCAATATATCCACCCAATTCTATTGAAAATAAGCAATTTGACGATCCATCTCTTACCCAATCACTTCAGGATAGCCGGCCTCGCATTTTCACATATCGTTCCAAATAATCATTTAATACCATTTCAAATTAAAGCTACATGGATTCGGTAACTTCATGAATAACAATAATAAATGGTGTTTAACGGCCCACGTGCAATGCGTAGGTCAACATGGAGATTTTATGGTATTTTCAAAGCGTGATCCTGGACATTCCTTAAACGTTGTAGATAATCTATATATATAATTTTGAAGCCTTATTATCCTTTATATTTATTTTAAACATTTGATTACTGCATAAAGTATTTTTATTACATAAAACAGTATTCTTTTAAACCTCTCGATCTAATGTTTTAGAATATAGTATTATATTTCAGTACATCCATGTGCAGTGGTGTTAAGATTTTTTACGTTTATTAATTTTTAAACGCATTTATAAAACCATTAGTAAAATTTATGTTGACATTATTATAGTGAAATATTTACGATAAATTTGAAGATAATTCTAAAGATAATGATTATAAGCTATGTCTTTGACCATTCAAGTGTGATAAACATCCTACGAATAATGATTGTTTTAGTTAATAATGAGAGTGCCTCTTCAATTTCAAAATCATCACGGCAATAAACTGTACACTTTGTAATCGGTAAAATTGGGTAATACTTTTGAAATCAAAAGTAAACACATATTTTCCTAGCTCAAGGTTACGAATAATGTTATATAGATAGAATAGTGGGAGCAAACCTTCACTTCCTGGAATGGGCTGCGAACTGTTAGCGGAGGCTCGTCCGCTCTGGCCGTCCTGTGGAGTCTCCGTCCCCGACGTGGAATGGCTGCCGTCCACCGAATCTTCATTCTGAAATAACAAATTGTATACCAAATATAAACCATAAAAAGATACAAATATCAGAATATAGAATTTCACACAATAGGCAGAAAAAAAACATTGTCTTGCTTCGACCTAATCTAATCAAACCTCAAAGTTACATTGGGTAAGTATTAAATTGGAACATAACCTAACCTTACAATTGTCTATTTTGAATATCATATACGTAATTAAGATGATATTTATAGGGCATGTCGATAACGGTCAAAAATTTTAAATACATTAAAAAATTTTAATATGGGTTTTTATTTTTTATTCATGTACTTTCACTTTCACATTCATGTTTTCTGATCTTATTCACCTAAAATGTTGCATCCCTTTCAGATAAACCTCTTACTCTAAGATGATTCTGAACTGTTGGACTAATAGGACCGAAAGACAAATGGTAGTATCCTAAACAAGACTGTCATAGAATGATCAATTTCCAATTTGCACCATATTTCAGATCCAATTATCAAGGCCATATCTGTGTATGGCGTGAATATGTTAATAAGTCTAAAAACATCAATTCTCGAGCCACCTATTTGTACGTTTAGCTTTCTCTGGTAAATCAGATTATGTTTTTGGATGTTTTTAAATTTCAGTAAAATGTTTATAAATTCTCAACAAACTAAAATTTAAAAACATTGCTGATTTACGACAAAAATCTAACCATACAAATAGCTGCCCTGAGAATTGATGTGTTTATACTTATCAACATATTCACGTCATACACGGAAATAATATTGATTATCTTACAGTGTTAGGTCTATGAAGGATATTTTTCATAGATAAACTAAAATTTTTACACTGTCAACATTTGTCATTTGTAGCAATAATTTCAAGAAACATAGTAGTAATATTTTCCGTGCAGTTTCGGTTTAGGATATTAAAAATCAATATGAATTCGTCAAAAAAAAAAAAGTTTCAAAATTTGTTGTCCATATAAAATATTTGTTTGATTTCCACAATGAAATTCTGAAATATACATTAAGTACTCAACTTACATAATTAATTTATTTCAAAGATTTTCGTGTAAGTCGAATAAAACTTAAAACCAACCAATTCAGGTATATTCACCTGAATTTGACCGAATAGAGACATATTTCACACGCATGTCTACGAACTTGAAGTAAAGTGCTAAAGTGTTCACTGTTAAGAATAGCTGCGCTGAACCAAATTAGACTGCTAAACCTTTTACTTACAATATTATTTAACCCATTTATTGGAAATGGTTAATAATATGTTGTTTGTCTCTCCTGAAAAGTTGCTTAAAATGAGACACACGGTGTTATATTTCAAGTGACGATGTTAGATTATTTTTTCATGAGGAATGAATGATAGTGAAGATTTAATAAAAAATGTTTTTTTTTTAAATTAATATAAGGAACAAGCAATTAAACTATATTTAAATGAAACAAATAAATGACCATAGGTTGACACTATTGCGCCAATAAATATAAAAATACAAATATATAGAATTTGGATAATATCAACACATACTGGGGGTATAGATAATTATGGTAAATCAGTGCACTCCACTAATACTAATAAGCACAAACAACTCTAATAAACATCACCACAAAAAGATGTATACTTTTCTAACACACAAAAAACCATCTAAAAATATACATATCTTACAATACATATTAAATAAAATTTCCAGCTTGAATAGTATATTTTTAAAGGTGCAATAATATTATTTAAATAATACACAAAAAATATTATACAATAATAAATATCATACATGCAATATTTTTTTTATTCTGTTACAGTGGTATGTATACCTTCTATAAGCCTGCTTTTATTACAAGTGATTCTGTGATGTGCTACACCTAGCGGATTAATAATGAATATTATAGGTTATGTTATACATAATAAGTTTAGTTCGACAATACATATTATTATATTTGGGGGTAATACAAAAACCTCTAATTTATAGCGTCAAACGTAAAGAATGACATGAATTTTGGTACGACACTGAAATTCTGCATTGACATAAAAAAGGTTAACACACTTCAATAACAAAATAATTCTTCGGTATTCGCAAAGAATTTGGAATATATTGGATTAAAACATATTAAAATTTTAGATAATGATTCCAGAAGTTTTTTTTTTAAGCCATATTCGCTCCGAAGTGGGTTTCCAAAGAGTGGTGTTGACAAACTTACTATGAGGAATGTTTGTTAGTCATTCTCCCAATCCATTGGTTCCTTGTACTGGAACAAACGCATATTGAAAAATACTACATGAATTTTTCAGCAAGCAAAACAAAAATAATAGTATGGTTGAATTGATAACCATAGAAATATTAATATTCTTTATGGAAGCACCGTTTATAAATAGAAAAGAAAAACGGCAGTGAATGTAGACGTTTTATTTGTTATTTTATGTGATTGTCAGTCGAAATAATGATAGTAAATTGTATAAAAAATTAGGCTTGTAACACTGACCGAAGGTATTCTTAACTAAGAGCTTGTCCAGATGACACGTGTCTCGCGGCGAGTGCATATGGACGGCTCAATGAGGTCATTTGTACTAGGAAAGCGCACAAATCAAATCGCGCCATCTGGACAAGGCCTAAGTGTGACCTTGGGATATAAATCTCAGAAGATAATAGTGTAAAGCTAGCTACAAATAAACCTACAACCTTTTTTTCAGCTGAACTATTATTTCTGTTTTTAACAGGCCATTACGCCCAATTGCAGTAGTGGGATTAATAAGAGTAAGACAATCACATAAGATATTTTGTGAGCTTATCGGAATCAAGGTGTCTTACGTATCAAACCATGAGGAGATAAAAGACAATATACATACTTGAACATCTTTAGTCATCTGTAAAACACATCTTAAACATCTAAAATAAAAATTAGCAATGAAACGATTTCATCAAAATATATTCTGTTTATAAACAAACCCAACCAACTGAGTCATGCAATAAAATACAATCTGACCTGAAATGAATTCAAACCTTTATTGATGTACATAATAAAATTTGTGTTTTGGCTAGGCTAACTTCACACTAGTGCTGGCTGTAAAGCCGGTGTCATGTCAAAACAAATTTCTCATTATTAGCTTCATTTTTATATTTAATACATTTGCGATGGACATTTCGCTACGTTACATATGATTTTTGGATCACCCTCAGGGTGCGCCACAAAAATTGTGTAATCAAATATATTTAAATCTCACCAATCTCTGTATTAAAAATAACTGTCAATAATAAAGAATTAATGGGAACATATGAAAGTAATAAAAGGTTAAAAATAATGCATAATATTATAAACCTTAATTTGTCAATACAGAATTCCAGTTTAAACAATGAAATTGGATTACTAGAAAAGAATGTAATTTTTAAAACCATTTTTTGTTGTTTCAGTTATGCCCCAAGCTTTTCGAGTAAGAGGCCCGTGATTTAAAAAACAAACGTGGAAGATACAAGGTCAATGAAATGGGTAAGGTTATCTTTTTTCAGTGATTCAATTTGAAGGACAAATGATGCGAATTGAAGATGGTTTTAAAAATAATATTATTTTAATGCCAAAATTCTCTACAGCTGTGGAAATCGATTATTCGAGAGTAAATATAGCTCAACGTATACACAATGGGTGTTAAGACAGCGGGGGACAGTGGCCGATCTAAAGACAGCAAGCCGGTCAGGAGCCCCTCCCCCGCCCCCGGACGATAGACAAAGCAAACATGAAGCGCACAAAGTTGTAGCCCAACACACGACACCCGACTCGGCTCGCCTCCTCCGCTTACCTCCGAGTTAAAGGAGTCTTCCGAAGGGTGGGAGGAGCCGCTCAGCGTCCTCCCAGGGGCCGCGGCGGTCCCTGCCGCGCTACCGACCCGCACCGGAGAACTGAAATGATTTTCTTCTATGTGCAACTCTTCGACATTGTTCGCTTCCACCGTTTCGACACTTGTCGAGCTTTGTGATACGACAGACGCCACATCGTCATTACTGACATCACCGGGAGCAGTATTCCTGTCTATTTGATCGGTATTAACTACTTCTTCTGTATTTTCTACAGCGGGAGTTTCTATCCGCTCAGTGTCACTTGTTGAAACTTCATTATTTTGCTCTTCTCGAGTATTGTCACAATTTAATCTAGGAGCCTCGTCTTCATCGTCTTCTTCGGAAGGTTCCCTACTGGCGAGTTTCTTGGTGAGCAGGTGGGCCAGCGTGTTATTGAGTTCCATGGGTGAAAGGTTAGGGGATCCGGGCATGGAGTTCACTTGACTATTTGTACCGCTGTGTAGGTCGTCATCCTGTTGTTTCATTTAAATATTTTAAAAAGATGAACGCATCCGAGTTATAAAAACTAATTATTGTTTTGCCAAGTGCATGAAATTAAACTACCAATAAACAGGCCTAGTTATTTCAAATGACATGCATAGTTTGTACAACTTCCAAAACCACTTGAAATTGAATCCAAAATCTATTTTATTAAGCTGCAAAACATTCACATATTTATTTATAATATACTGTACCTCCACAAATTGCAGTTAATGCAAAAAACCACCAAATTCTAACACCAGCTTATGTATGCAATTATTTCAATTTACAAATTCTATAATAAAAATGTCAATTAAAATTTGCTTTCCCTACAATTTTAGAAAATAATATGATTCATATTCTATATAAATTGAAGGGATGAAACCACAATGGGAACAAGTACACAGATGACCATTTTAAGAAAGTTGTATAAAAACAAACTACCTTTGTTTATGTCGGCAATCGTATGAAAACTGCACAAACGATTACTGTTTGAGGTAACATAATTGATTTCAATCTGTCAAAATTGAATGAACAACAAACTTTATATGCGGTACGTTATTTTAACTCCCGTTGTGAAATTGTGCTAAGAAAACTTAAAAATACAAAACTTGAAAAGGTGCACAACACAACTATGCTACAAATGTTATAAAAATTCAGCTGACCCATATATAAACACTGCACAAGCCATTTTTAACAAAAGTGTACATTTTTAGATTTATACAGTATAGGCACCTGTTATTTGAATAAAAATTTGAACTTAGTATTGGCCATAAAACCAATTTAGTGTGTGGACAAACATTGTATCACAAACATAGATGGAAATGTATTTAGCAATCATGTTTTGCATTTCCTGAAAAATTTTACCCGTTGGCATATACAGTATTGTTACATGGCACAGCCAAATTAGTTGACATTCATTATGGCGGACATTTTGAATACGGCATATTTAAAATAAATTCACATGGAAACATGCCTAAAAAAAACTAGGTGTAACAAAAAAAACATCTAATTTAATGAATTTTAGTTTCAGAGCATCCTAAAATTCCACAAATAATTTACGCCTTGGTGGTGAAACAACCTATTCCACATTAATTTGTAAATTTCAGTGATAAGGGACTTTTGAAAATAGTATGCCTTACTAAACAGTTTTAATACAATAACTAACAAATATCATGAAATACTACATACATTACAAATTGACATTCATAATCAGGGGCGGATTTACAGGTATCCTGTGTACGCGCATAATGATGAGGGCTTTTATTCTGAGAATGAATGCGGTAAGTAAGAAAAAAAAAAATTCATTTTATTAATGACTTGTGTGATTATTATCAGTTTTCTAAACATTTGTTTGTCAATGATTTGAATATCAGTGGACATTCATCTGTGATACAATAGTTGTGATTTTTTTTTTCAACCATATCCGATCCTAATAAGATCATATGGGCCTCCGCAGAGTGAAGATTTGTATTAACAGATTTTGTTTTTACGAGAAATGGATGTCAGCCACTTGATCAACCTATTAGGTCCATACCCTGACTGAAACACAAATTGAAAAACAATATGTGTATTTGCCAGACCCAGGATTCGAACCTGGGACCAACAATGTTATTGGCCGACGACCGCGCGGCCATCATGAATACAATGTATAATAATTGATTATAGAATATTGATTTTTTCGTTCCAACATTTCGTAATTAAATATTTTGTGCTTGATTGGTGCTGCGAGTAGGGTCCCATAATGGTTAAATCCGCCCGTGTTTTTAATGTGTATAAAAATAATACGTGGTATAGGTCAATTCGCCTCGAAAGCCACATATTTGCTTATTGAAGAATATTAAATGAAAAACTAAAACAAACAGCAAAACAAATAAAAAAAAATGCACTCAAACAAAAAAAACCACCGTACCCATATTAGTTCATGAAGGATGCGACCAATCAAGATTTTAGAGTGAGGGTGAGTTTTGAACACATTAATTGAACTTCAATATGAAAGACACAATTGAAAACGGTAACACTGTTAACCAAGCACCTGATAATAACAAATGTGAAATTTAACATGTCAACTATTTTATAAAATGTTAATTCATACTTTTCCATTCTTTGGATATTAGTAATTAAATTCTTCGACGACAGTTTTAACATTAATTGTTGTACAACATTTTTTTTCCAATACAAAAATTAATTACGAATTAGACAGAGTCACGCATTTAAAGATTAAGGAAATGAGAAATTTTTATTATGCAAAGTGAAGATAAGTTTTGCCATTTTAAACATATCTTATCCTATCAATGGTCTAGCATTTGATTCAAAAGGACACAAAACATAGTTACCACTGGTATTGACACTCAACGTAACTAACTATTAAATTTTGATCGAAACCCTAGTTTATGACAGTTATGAGTGGAAAAAAATTACAGCTATAATCATCATTTTATTACAGATGATGGACAACCTTTATGTAAATAGCCGTCATTTTTTATGATTGATAAAATGGTTCATTTTAACATAATAATAATATGGAGAATGTACAAAATATGTAAAGAGATTTTTTTTTTATTAGTAAGTGGATAAAATTCAAAATAGGTAGATTTATCTTGTGGGCCATTGGCTCTATAACTGTCATCGTTTTTATTCTGATGTGAAGTTTTCAAATAATTTCCTTATCCTTTATCGGTTCAAAAAACTCATACGTGATTCATGCACTGTATTACTCGTGGGACACTTCTCAAAGAGAAATAAAAGACATACAGTTGGATATAGCAGTCATACTTGCAGCAGTATAAATTTATACAACGGTCAAACATTAAGTAAATACCGTAAATAAGACAGTTTCAACGAAGCGTTTTTTTACTTACTGATATTATTAATTTGCCATACCGTCTCTATAGGATTGGTTTCCCGAATATCCGTTTTTGTCGAAATCGACCTCTTAATGGAGAATGTTTTTTTTTATCTAATTGGACGATAACCATCCTTTTCTTTAAATTACTTTGTAATCGTAAAGAATACATCATTCATATGCTGTAAAAATAACAATTTAAATATCTCCATGTATTTAAATATAAGATTATGAAATTTGTTTTTCGTCTCCTGAACATTTGGTCTATTCGGGAAACCAATCCTACAGCGACGATACATCTGCACACATTTTATAACTGTTTCGACCATATTTTTAGTTCAACTAGCGACTCTGACAGTTGTTCTTTTAAAATGTAAAGTACAAGTTAATATTTTATTGATTTCCTTTGTGTCAATGAAAATGTTAAATTGAAGGCTTTATTAACATGTGGCAATAATAACTCAGTTTTTTAATAAATCACTTAATCCGTAATGCATAACACGTTCTAATTACTAAAATATTATATTTCAAATCAAAAAATACTGTGGTTAATTTTGTAGGTTAGTATAAAACATAACCCGAGTTATTTCTACAAATTCATAAAATTTCAAACAGTTTATTGTACACAATAAACATAGAAAAATATACTATCAAAAATCAGTAATATGTAATCAATTTATCCGCTAAATTATATCTAAGTATATACTTATTAAAATACGTTTGTTCTAATTATAATTAATTAATTACACTCCCACAACAAAACTGCCACATGTCAAAAATTACATGTTTTGAGTTGATGATATGATATCATTCATAGTATATGTATCTAAATTGCCAGTTTCAAAATCATCCATACACTACGCCAAAAAAGGAAGATATCGCTTTTTAGATGTGACATTTAAATTATTTCAAAATAAACACAATAACAAAAATTGTTTTTACGTGTAATATTGCAACATATATTGTAAAATGACTAACAATACATTATGTTCCAAAAACCTTTTCTATTCAAACAAATTGTGTAATCAAAGAATAGATTTACTTTCAAATTTCACTAAAACATTCATAATGTTAATTTCAAATTTCACTAAAATGATGAAAAAAGTAATCGAAAAGCTGATTAATAAATATAATCTGATAAATCTAAACCAGTATATAAGATAATTTTAGCGATTTTTGAAATTAACCATTTGATATTCAAAACTCGTGCAAAAATAAAATAATACCCAGTAAGACAAGCGGTGATCGTCTCTTTTGTATTTGATATAGAATGGGGTTTACCTGGGGATTTGCATGGACGGTTGTGGGGTTGTGTGGGGAATTAGAATCATGCGATATGTGAAATCTTCTCTGGAACTCCGTCACGGCCGTTTCAAATCGGCCATCTTCTGATCCTTCATTACTGAAATGACAATATTATAATACATTAGTGTCCATTAGAATCCCAAGTTAAAACCATAAAAACCAATAGTTTAAACTTCAGATGAGACAACTAAGACCAATACACTGGATAAGCCAGCTCCTGACCGGCCATGGTGACTTCGCAGCCAAGCTGCACGGTTTTCGTTTGATAGGACATGGGCCGGAATGCACATGCGGGCACGACCATTAAGACGCTGAACACGTCCTCTGGGACTGCCCGCTGATGGGATCCGACTGAGCGCAGCTGTTTGCTAATGTCCGTCCACACACAAGGCCGATTGGCCATGCCGACTTGATATCAACCAAGGCCAACTTTGAGGCATTTGAAAAATTTTCTGTCATATGGAAGACGGAATAATTCCGATCCCTCCTTAGATTCATCACTTTCAACTCCTGACTCCTCTGTTTCGGCAAAGTTTCATGACACGGGTACAGAGGACACTTCATGTCATTAAAGATAAATGACGGCAGAGCAAGTCAAGATTTTTTATATTTACTAAAACTCTTGCTTTAAGCACTAAGGTACATGGTTACTACATCAGTCCCGTGCAGCATCGCTTCGGGACAAGGAAGTGTGGCACTAAAATCTTTTCATTCTGATAAGTTTATAGCGTCATGGAAGATGGCTGTGCACAAACCGCGGCTGCATATACATGGTAGGTGGAGATGGGGTAACTCAAATCAGAGTTTCCACCTTAAGCTATCAATAAGAAATGGCTGTCTATCCTTAGTGCTAAATGAAGCCCTCTTCGAATACTATGAGTATCAAATTTCAATTTCAAAAAGTAATATTTTAATATAACAATCAGTGGCTAGCAATTCATATTAGCATGAACCCTAGACATTGCAGGTAAAGATGATGCATTTTATGTACTTGTATACATGTTAATCTCAAGTTATATTAGCCGTAACCAAGACACTACAATAATAAACGCAGCGCCTGTTTCCCATTTCCACTAAGACACCGAAATCGGTCAATTAATGTCACTTCGGCACTTAATTTTTGACTTATGACTAAGTATGCATTCGGTCCATAATCACTAAATACTTCTATTCAATAATGCTCTTAAAACAGATGTAGAAAATTGACTCTTACTGTAAAGTTGGTCTTTCCCATTGCGTACTTCTGGCGAGATGATTAACGTAATACGTGCGTCCGTTGCCGTCGTGCTTCTCCTCCCACCCGCTCGGCAACGGCGGCATATTGTCAGATAAAATTACCTATTCAACAAAGAAAGTGTAAAAATTTAGTATAATTTAATCTTAAATTCCTATCATGACACACATTATATGTTTAATTTAGTTATATTCGGTAAAATTTTCTATTGGAATTTGCAATCGACTCGCAATTTTTAAGAAATTATTCCAGGTTCGATTCCCAGTAAGGTCACACTACATCTATGTGATTTTTCAAGTCTGGACGATTTTGTGACTGAGTGCGACAATTTCTTCAATCTTCGTATTTGGCTTAACTCAGAAATTTCATAATTTCATACAAATATTAGTATTACACAGTTACAATATTAATTATAGTTACAATTACAGCACCAATAATTTCATAGTATTTAAAAGTGTCACCAGTTTGTGTTGTAATTTCACTATTTTCGTGACAATGCCATGTTAGTTTACAAAATTCTAATGCCTATTTAAAATATTTCTTATTGAGTCAAGGTAAACGTTAAATAACTGTTTAGTATCATATCATCGCCACTGGAATATGATAATCTCAAGCTCCACTGATCACTATTCAATATATGAGTCGCGTAGAGTCATAACTCACATATTCCAAAAATCAAGTTTTGAGATTATCCAAAAACCTACCAGAGTATTTTTTTTTGTAATTAGAAGAAAAGTATTGAACTCCCTTGAATATTAAATATTAATGAGTGAGTGAGTTGATTTACATTATTTTTTTTAAATATATATACTAACGCTGCAGACATACTGCATACTATGATAAATAAAGCTCCCTGATTGGTCAGAAAGGCCTTGGTGGCAAAACTCACATTATTGTTTGAAATATGTGAGTTATGACACCAACAGTGAACTTTGTCAACAATTTTCAAATGGTTTAAAGTGACTTTTGATACCCAACTATTTTTCTGTATATATTAATGCATTTAGAATCACTTTTTTTGAATTTAACTCAAAAATGTAAAAATTGCAATGACTCCAAGTGACTAATATATACATATTGAAAAATAAAAGATGAATGTGTATACTTATTATAAAATATGATTAAATAATGGACACGTGAATCTCCATACGCATTTTGAAACATGTCAATTGTTGACACGTAGTCACTACATATATTTAGAAAACTTAAAAAAAAATAACAGAAATTTATACCGAATCTACAGTTCCTGTTGGTGAGGGCGTGTCGAGAAGCTCCCAATCATCAGACTGTCCCGAAGACTGCCCATTGGGCGGCTGTCCGTTGACGGGACTACCGATCAAAGCGTGGTAGATCTCCAAATGACCACGGACTCTTGACCTAGCACTGAAAATATAATAATTATATTCAAACATTAAAAGCATTGGATTTCCTATCTCTATAAATCTGACCATGCCCAAGTGTTAGATATTAAAAAATAGTCTGGTGTTATATTATGCAGTAGTGACTAAAGTGACTAGACAATAGCCGAAAGGTTTTTAATTTATTGCATTTCACTGCACATGTGGAGCAATAAATAAAATACCGTTTACATAGTAAGACGGTCAAACCTGTTGTTACTCCGCACAGTTTCACAAATCTTGAATTCATTAAAGGGGATCGAAGATTATTGAATCTCCCAGTTTCGCCAGTGACAGAATTACAGTAAAAATAAAATAAAAACAATGTGATGATACAATGAAAAGAGCTCGATTGATGTAATATTGATTCAATGACAAATATAAACATTAAAAAAAAATTGATATAATTTATTATATCATTGGAACATGTTCTCACTACAAAACCATTGTCAAATTCTTATATTAATAATATTAAGTATGTAAGTAATTATTCACTTAATACTTATATCTAGAGTTGGGTTTCGGGAATTTTCCGACGGGAATTCTCGAGAAATTTTTGAGATTTTTCATCCCGAATCTCGAGAATTGAAATTTTTAACATTTCGGGAAATCTCGGATCTCGAGAATCTTTTCTCGAAATTCGGGATTTCTTTATTATCAAATATTAATTGAAAAAACGATTTTTCTATATGAAAAAAGTGGACAGAAAACACGAAATGTTCAAAGATTGATCGGGGCATTTAACACAATTAAGCCAACGTCGACTTAAAATGAGCGCAATTTTTCAACATCATGGATTTTTATGTCTCAAAAGCGTACGCGATTGTCAGATGCAGCAATTGACAGTGTGTGTTTTTTGAAATCCTATTTTAATAAGTAATGTTTTGAATTATTTTTGTTTACCTACTTCTTTTTGTTTGACTTTTTACATAAAAAAAAAAAATTGGAATTTGTCAGTTTTTACAGTGATTTTAGGATTTTTTACAGGGTTTTTTTAAATACCCTGATATCTCAAGAATTCTCGAGAGCTCTTCTGGAAATCCCGAATCTCGAGATTGAGATTTTCTCGGGAAATACCCAACTCTACGTAAACATAAACAGTAATTGACACACTGAATTTAAAACACATTATTAAGTACTTTAGACTTAGTAAATACACTGTACATAATACATTAATAAATGAAAGAAAAATAAACATTAGGCACTGTAAAAAAAACTAGAAACGCTCTTTCTAAAAACATAAATCGCTATCATGCAGAAAATAGTTTGATTGCAATAAAATATATTTGTAAAACGTGTAGTAACAAGCATGAAGTAGAGTGTTTTTATCCCCAAACACATAATTAACATTAATTGCAAACAAAATTAATAACACTTAGGAGTATGAATGTACAGTAACTGATAATTCATTATTAACCTTAGGGATAATTAGGCCAGCACACTTGCCGCCTCCCGCTGTGTTTGTCACAGGTTCAAATCCCGCAGCTAGGCTGAATTTGATGTTGACATTCTCAAAAATATCAAAAAAGACTGAGAAGTACTGTGAACTGTCAAATTGTAATCCCGAAATCCTGGGATCAAAATTTAGGCTCGGGATTGGATTCCCTAGTCACCACTTACAATGCATCGGTGGGATTTGTCATCCAATGCATTATTATGGTCAGAATAATCATTTAAACTAAGCAGGCACAGATTAATTTAATAGAATTAAAATACGCCGCCATTGGCACATGGTGCACAAAAATACTAATCGAGTCGCCTGTCCTCGTGTTGCTAGCACATCACCGCTGTAATGGTGAGCGTGCGACCTGAAATTAGTGAGCCGCTACATATATTGTAAATTCTGCGTTCAAATTTCAGCAACTCTAAAAAAATTCTCCCACTCAAATCATCAGGTTACACTATCTATAAACACTAAAATCACATATAATTAAAAAAGCAAATAAAAATATAAAAACCATTACAGATGATCTGCAAGACTGGCAACACCAACACAACATCTTTAGTGTCGTCACTTCATTTCAAACCGACTCCATTGTGGACCATTTTTACTACAATCAATCAGCCTACTGCAAAGTTAAATTATTTATTTCAACACTAAAGTAATCCAGCAGTTAACCACTCGCTTAGTGACATATCCGGCCCATCGCAATAATTTTATCAGTTTGGCGACCTCTACCGTATCAAGTAAATGTTTCCAACGTGGATTTTTTCTTTATAGATATCTCTTACATTAATGGTCCATGTTTCACACGTGTACGTGAGCAATGGTAGAACAGTGTAACGTTACTACAGGAGTTATCAATGCGATGAGAATATGCACTGGTAAAAAAATATTACTACTGTTTACAGAGACACTTTATATTAAGTCTTATCTCATAGAAAACTAAAATAAACCCCTACTATACTCTCACCACACCAATACTGAATTATACACCAGAGTGCTGGGCCCAGTGTTGCCTTGACAAAAACATGCCAAGCGGAATACGAAAACAAGCTATTTAGCAGGAAAAAACGCTAGATTTTGTGAAAATAAATTTACTTATTTTACCAAGAACAAAGTCAATACAATATTTCCTATAATGTATTGAAAAAAGTGCAAAAATTAAAAAAATGTCCATACGTGTAAAAACCATACATTTTTAACAGAAATATATCAAAATTGAGAACTAATGCCTATATTGCGTCAACGTTCAAGTTTCGTTTCATGTCATTCCGATAATCGTCAAACTGATGTCACATTACATTATTTCATAAGATACTATTTCACTTAAAGGCCATGAATGCTCCTATTGTTTCAAGTGTTAAATTATGTTGTTTAATTCCTCACGCTACTAAAACAGGTACCTACCTACCTGCATTAATTAAGTAGATATCTGGTAGTCAGAAATTTGATGCACATGAAAATAAATAAAACTAAATATCTAGCGTATTTTTAGCACATTTAAAGCTGTTAGAGCAGCGATACTCAACCTGCGGCCCTTTAAGCTTTTATGTGCGGCCCGAAACACATTTATTATCAGGAATTTCGTATTTCTTGAGATTCGTTTCGCACAGATAGTGACACCCGAATAGGATTGTCATTATGGTCCACATCAGATCTGGTATAAGAGTGTTGCTATTATTGCAAACGATTAATTTAAAAAACACGCATAATTTTTAAAATCTCAAAAATGTTTTGTAAAAAAGAGGGGATTTCATGATTTTTTTCGTCACACCAGTAGTGATGCGGCCCGCGTTACTTTACAAATATATGTATTTGGCCCGAAGAAAAAAAAGGTTGAGTATCATTGTGTTAGAGGCATCAAAAAAATGCTAGTAAAAATGCCATAAGCCCGATGCATTTTTTGCAAGCAAGATTCCTATCGAAAAATGCTAGATCTGTTTCTCATTTTTTTTTTAAATCATGTATTTGCAAAAAAATAATGCTATATTCTTACATAACGCATGTCTTCAGTCTTGAACAAGACATAATTTTATTTTAAAAAGTAGGCTGATTGATAACTTTCAAAGTATTCTCATTTTAAATGGCGATGGATAGTGGCTGAAGAGATGTGACCACTAGAGATGTCTCCATGCATATCCTAGGGGACTACTTACACAGACCTGCGGGGACGCAGTGCATATTTGGAGGGGGGCAGGGCGGCCGCGGGAGAGGACTCGTGGGGTGCAGCCGCGAGTCCCAGTTCCACCATCCCGAGGAAGTCATCGCGTGTCAGCCGATTCTCGTCAAATACTTGCATTACCAGCTTATGCTCTGATGGCTTCACCTTTAAATAATACATAACGATTTGTTAGAAAACTAACAAGCGTAGGAATGAACAAAGTAATAAAATTAAGGTCATCCGCTCACAATTGCCATTGCATTATTCGTCAAGAAGCGCTTTGTACGCAGACATTTCCAAAAAAAATTGCAAAGTTATGGAATTTGTGATAAAGATTATCAACTTCATTATAGCTAAAGCTCTTAATCATTGCCAATTTAAAGATTTTTTATTTGAAATGGAGAGTGAGTATGCAGATCTTCTGCTGCATAACAAAGTACGCTGATTATCAAGAGAAAACGTTTTAAAACGTTTCGCATTCTTATTAACAGAAATTAAAACATTTCTCCTAGAGAAGGGTGTTCATTATCCAGAAATAATGGATGATCAGTTGATGCAAAAAATATATTTCATGGTAGACGTTACATCTCACCTAAATCAGCTTGTAAACTACAATTTTTTCAATGTTAGAAGAAGTTATTTCATTCGAATACAAATTATTTATCTAGCCCCTTTGCTCAAGATTTTGATATTGTCATGTGCTATTTCAAAACAACAATTTTAAATATAAGGGAAGCTTTTCTTAACTGGTTTCAGGAATACAGAAACAGCAAAGCGACGTTAGCCTAAAAAACCTATTAATGCTACTGTATGAGAATTATTTTTTCTGTCTTTAATGTTGACACTGGCAACTTTGAAATGCAATTGCTGGATTTAAAAAACAAAGAATTATGGAGCTCTAAATTTGAACGTCTTTGTGCTGATATGGAAATATTGGAGAAAACAAATAATGTGAACTTAGTTCACAGCACAAGCGGTCTGTTTTAAAAGACCTGGAATAGTATTCCTGACTCATATACCATTTGCTGTTCTTTCCCTTTTCTGTTCTACATATTCATGCTAACAATATTTTTCAAGCATGAGCCTTAACAAGAGTAAATTGAGAAGTCATCTTATTGATGCCTGGAATCGTGCCTAAAATTAAAAACAACAACATACAAACCAGACTTACCCAAATTTTTCAAGGGATGCAAGGCTTTTGTTCACATTAAGTGTGTCAGCCATTGTCATGATTTAATTTTATGGATACCTTAGATACAATTATTAAATTTTTATCAATATAAGATCATTATTAGGTATGAAATCGAGTTTTCTTCAGTATACCTATAGTTTAATTAAGACTTAAAACTTTTATTAAGGTTAATTAAGTTAATATACAGTGCACCTACCTATATAGTTTAAGTTTAAAAAAATTGGCTCTCTAAAGAAATCTAAATCGTTGTGTTGTTGATATTTGGCTCTGTTGACTAATGAGTTTGCCGACCACTGGCCTAACTGTTCAATCAAATTAATATGAATTGGGGGGTTGAGAATTAAAGGAGTACAAACAATTGATTAGTAATCGTTTACTATGCTTCGAAAACAGATGCTTGCAAACTTTACAGCTACATTAGTTTTACAAAAATATATAAATACATGATGCATTCCAATAATTCTACTTACCCTAAAGATGAACTCTTCATTCCAAACAGGATTAAGCGTCTGAAAATAAATAAAAATATATTAATTAAGATGACTAGTATTTTGTACCAAAGATATTGAATTGGTTACGAATGGATGGTATTGTTTAATCAGTTACTACATCCATTGACGTTTGGAACATGAAACATTTTCGTGATGCCAATTGGGAAGACAATAACTGACAAATTCCACTTATGTTAGTGTGGTGAGTTTAGGTGTGCTACCAAATCCTGTCTTATTTAAATATTGATAATACTTGAAGGTGAAGGTGAAGAACATATTCTTATGTCAGATTTTTGATATTTTTAAACTGGCAATGCAGTCTCGTAGATCGAACTGAGTACTACTAAAAATATGTATTGTCTATGGTCTACATTCACGTCATACTTGACACTCTTGATAGTGCACAGGAATCATAAACCAAAAGTCTCCCCCTGTGAAACGCCAGACAAACGGATGAGCGCTATAAGCAACGCCAGACAAAAACTGACACCCTTTAGAGCCATTGACGTTACAAGTCTTTAATCAACGATATCTCAGTTTGAAATTTGTGCGACATAACGTGTTCCTCTCCTGTACCCTTAACTTAATTATTATCTTTGCTTCTTAAGTCATGTTGTGAATGAACGCTTTGAATTTAACGTGTACTTATATATTTTTTTATCTCAAGAAGGCACATCTCTACACAACGTCATGCACAGACCAATTAAAAATTATTATTCTCCTTTGAATTTTTCTACTATGCAACATGTGAAGGTGCGCTTTCATGAGCTAAAAAATGTATACAGGAACCAAAGCGTTGACATTATTACATAAATACATCTCATAACCACATGTAAATGGACAAACTGCATCAATTATTGTACATAGATACGCAGTCAAATACACTGAACCATTAATATTAAGAATATTTAAAATTTACACATAACAATAAACAATCATAAAATCGCCCCCAAGTGCTTTAATACAAAAAGTTAAGACTCCCTTTAGTCACAGTCTAAACGTTTTATCAGACTAACAGTATAACCACTGAATTAAAAGATAGTCTCACAATAATAAATAAATTGAACCATAAAAATTATAAACCAAATAACATTTCTTTGAATGGTTTCAAGTGCTCAAACATAGGGGTGATTCAAGTATCAATTACATACAATAACATGTTAAGGGGTATTTAATCGATGTATGCTTGAAGACTGTATATATTAAATGCATAACTTTCAACTGAAAATTAGATACGTATCGTCTATGAGCTGTTTATCTCCGATCTGACAAAATTGAAATTTTACAATTGAACAAACAAGGGTAGACATTAAATATTTTATTAAATTGAAGTCTGTGACTAACTTAATTTATTTAAATAACAGATATATCCTGGTAAAAGATTTTTCAGACTTGCTCATATCTCCAGAGCGTTCACGAAAGACGTTTGCTGGATGTAAACTTAGCCGTGTTGTCATGCGCATACAAACAGGTGTACGATTGTTTCACAGGCAGCTTCTGACTCACATGTCTCTAGTCAGTTATACATGAATGACGCTGATGCTTTTCTGATATGAAAAATGCTTAAATCAAGAAAAATAATTAAATCAAGTAATCTTCTACAATCTGCCGACTTCTTTTTTGTATTGTATTATTTAAAAATACAGTCGAACTTGGTTATTACGAGGAAGATGGGACCGACTGAATTTGCTCATTATAAGCATTACTCGTTATATTGTTAAATGACATTTTTCGCGCCACGTTCTATTTAAGCATAGAACATAAAAAATCTGAAAACCATGGTAAAAATCCCCAAAATAAGCATGGCATTCAGAAACAAAAGAAGAAGTTGTTTATTGTGTTGAAGTGCTGAGCCGCCGGCGCTGGTAGGTATCTACTGACTTCACAAAGCTTGGATTTTTTAAATGCAATTTCAACCATATGCGTGGATACTTTTTCAATGTTGTCGGCGAAAACACCAATTACGTACTTAGACACTTAACTAGTGTCATAAACGTAATCCGATCCAGGCGGCATCGGTCTAGTTAACTGCAAGGTCGGATATTATTGCTTAGGGTCGAAAATGTTGTTTTTAAACGATCAACACATTAACAGTTTTGCTCAGTATACCCGAGAAGTAGCTTGCTATAAAGTAAATAAATGTATGGAGAAAATCATAAACTAAAATGTCAACGAATGTTTCCTCATTACATCCGAGATCTCGCTATTTCCGTGATTGTAATAACCAATTTCGACTGTAGTCTTTTTAAAGATAAGTAATTTAAATCAGAATGAAGATAATCTGTCAAAGGTTACAAAAGAAATTTAACGCATTCATTCAAACATTGGAGAAAAGTATACAGTTTTCATATGGTTTCATCACACCCACACATTTTTACAGAAATTACTGTCTTGTCATCATCTGCACTGATTATAGAAAAAAAATATAAAGTCTTCTGCTGTTTACATTTTTTAGAAAGGTTATATTTTGGTTTTGACTCATTCATTATTAATATGGGGAGGGGGTGAATTTGTTTATTAAATTTTAATGTCACCAATAATTTATTCATCAACCCACATGACAGCAGAGAAAATTTAATAGATTAGATAAGTAACAAAGAGGGTCAAAGGATTTTTTGTTGACTTTGATGTTTTACTGTTACATATTTTTATAATAGAACAATTTCATAACATTTATAGATTTACACCCACGATGGTCGCATGACTTAAGCGTCGGCCTATAGCGTTGTGGGTCCCAGGTTCGAATCCTGGGACTAGCAAGTATACATATTGTTTTTCAATTTGTGTATGAGTCAGAGTATGGACCCTAATGCCGGGTCCACACTGGCAACATGTCGCGCGACAACCTCGTTAAATTTTACGATAATTATCATACTTATCGTAAAATTTAACGAGGTTGTCGCGCGACATGTTGCCAGTGTGGACCCGGCATAATAGGTTGAGCAAGTGGCTGACATCCATTTCTCGTAAAAACAAAATCTAGTAATACAAACCTCCACCCTGTGGAGGCCCATATGATCCTATTAGAATCGGACATGGTTGAAAGAAAGTTTTTTATAACATAATTTATTTAGGGACAGAATAATAAATCAATTGAACAAACATAATTTGAAAACATCTCATGCATATACACACTAGAAAAAAAAATATGACACCCAACGGGACTTGAACGCGCCAGTATGCTTAGTAATTAAGGAATTAATTGATACCTACCGTAATTTAATATACAAAAAACCGATAGCCAACATTATAACGCAATTCGATAAGCATATCATGGAACAACCACAGGTTTAAATTGTCGTAATGTGGTAAGATGCCCGTAGCTTAACTGGAAAAGCATACTGGC
Source organism: Rhyacophila brunnea (assembly GCF_057557595.1). Lineage (NCBI taxonomy): Eukaryota > Metazoa > Arthropoda > Insecta > Trichoptera > Rhyacophilidae > Rhyacophila > Rhyacophila brunnea. The sequence goes on along the minus strand of NW_028232816.1, from coordinate 4,876,233 downwards.
ACGAATCCAGCAGATACAGGTTCAAGTCCCATCGGACTTTGTATTTTTTGGTGCACTAGGTGTTTTCAAACTATGTATGTTCAATATATAGAATGTTACATTCTCAAATCTTGTGTCTTATTCATTGAATAAAAGAAATATATTATTTATATAAATCAATTTTCACTGTTCACAGCAACTGCCTTATAGATAAGACTTTTAGAAAATTCCCATGTTTGAATGGTTTTTTACGAATGCGTACTCTTCATCATTGCTACAGTGTAGAAATGCATGTAGTAAGTCTACAATAGATATGGTTATGACTGGAGATCCAGATTTAACTGATTTTGATACAAAAAAAATTAAAAATTACATCATTGATAGGATAATATTCATTGTTGTCATAAACACATGTATTATAATTTTTATCAATTATTGTCTACGTTAGTTCAGTGGTACACAACCCACTTTGTCATTTATTACAGTCCACAGACTAATTTAAGGTTAGGTTAATATTGCATTTAGGTTATTGATGTATAGTGATATTGCGTGTAGCAGTGGCGAAGGGTGGAGGTAGGCTGTTAAGATCCAGCATAAATAGTGCACACTAAACTTTGTCAGTCATACGTATTAGTTGTCATTGAAATAAGACTACAATTAACAGATGGTGTTGGTTAGTTTTTAAAACCCTACGAAACCAAGCCAGTAAGTAGCCAGATAATAGTCAAAAAATACTCTTATCTTTATAATACCTAAGATTCTTTGAATATTTTATCAAGAGAATAATATTTTTTATCTATTATAGTTCAGTTCAGGCAGAGCTTAATGAATTTAAAAAAATGAACCAACAATATTTGTGTAATATGTATTCTAATTCAACAGAAACAAATAAGTAAGTATGAATGAAAAAGTGTGCACAATTTTGTCGTATTGCCCAAAATATACCAAAACTATTATGGTTTGGTTTAGGCAGGGTTAAATTGATTTTTAAAAATTAACCAATACCATCTGTAAATCGTAGTCTTAGGTCAATAAAAACAAATACGTATGACTAACAAATTTTAATGTGCACTTTTTATGGCGGATCTTAACAGTCTACCTCCACCCTTCACTACTGGCGTGTAGTGTATAGCATGAATAGCTTGCTGTGATGTGAAAAAGGCTGGGACGCACTGACTTGTGGAAATCTTATATTTCAATTATGATTAAATAAACAGAGAACACTTTATCAGTCTAACAATGCAAGAATATAAAATAATTATGTGCCAAACTACAGATAACTGAACATATGCATTACAAAGATAACAACAGGAGATATAAATTTATCAGATTTTTTATATCAAATCAGTTTGATATGTTTAATAAATAGAAAAGATATTAATTTTATTGGATGCATTAATATTCACCTTCTTCTTAGTCTTGGTAAAGACGGAATCCACGACGATGTCGCCATTGATTGTGTGAAGATCCACCCGCACATATGGATCACTGGAAAAACAATCAAATTATTAATTATTACTAGTGACTTGTTAGGACAATAGCTCCAATTTAGGGCTACCATTTCTGCTTTGCTTAACCCTTAGTTTGTTTATTTTTTTTGTAGTAAATTTTATTTTTGGGGACAGCATAGCTGCTTCACAATAGTGTCATATGCCCCGGGGGCTCTATGCTGTAACTCGGGACATTGAAGGCACTCGCAAAATGATGTCATTGTGACGTATGCGCAATACACGTATCGACGCGAGGCACCCAATGCGCATGCCCACCATAGATATTATTATGCCCACACACTTATTTGCGTATGGGGACAATTGTTAACGATACTATTTGAGTAGCATAATTTTTTCGAAGAGTATATGACTCACTCTGGTACGGTCGACAAATACATCGCAATGATGTCATTTCATTCAAGTCATCCATCACGGAAATAGGCTCTAAGTACATTATATCTATTATAGTAACTTTGAAAGAATACAAATACAAATAGCTGATTCTACGCAACGGTAAAAGAGTTATTTCATTAGAGTTAGACATTTCGGGTGCATGTTAGTTACGGTTCAAATATATTATGATGCACGTCGAGTACTGTCATGCTGTTATGGAAACAAATTTAGTCTATGGTTTCATCATTCCGCAGAATATTTTGAACGATCACTATCTCTATAAATTCAATGATGGAGAGTACCAATTCTGTTTCATGTTTCATGTTTTTAAAGTTTTACTGTGAGGCCAAAGACGTTGAATCTTCCTTCAGATGGAGCCTTCTGTGAGTCCGCTATTAAAATAGTTGAAGGCAATTTCAGTGTAAATATCAAGTCTTGTGTCTGCAAGAAACAAAGTGAACCCTTGATGATGTTCTTAGTTTGTATGAAAGTTAGTGTTCCTATACTCAATCTGATTTAGGATGGCAGGTAGCTTTAGTAAAAAACATGCTGTCCCACTTTGGCATTTCTCTCACGCAATGACCAATAATAAACCAACGCATGATATCTAATATCAACATTCAGCAGTACCAAGTAACATTTTACAGTTTGAAATTTTTATTTGTAATGCTCTTGTGCTATGTTCTGATAATGTTATCAATTATAAAAAAACAAGTTATTAAAGGACAGTGTTGTGTGATTTACGGATGTCACATAATATTAACATTATGTCAAATACGAAGATATAATGTTACATACGATTTAACTATCTGACTTCTTACAGAGGATAGACTATAGTAGTCCTTTTACGGTTATCACTTTCATATGTTTAGGCTCCATCTCTATACAAGAAGGTTTTCTTCAACATCTTTGGTCTCGTCATAATTATATCCAGTTTCCTTTAATATAAGAATATTTCTCCATTAATTCTGCAATTGATTCCATGTGCAGAAACTCATATTGTTCAGGAAACAAATAAATATTACGTAAATATAAGTAGGTAAACTGTTAACTATGTGAATGAATGAAAATAAGCGATTACTAATATACATATATATATTTTTTTGATTATCCGGACTGTAATTAAAAATATAGGTGACATAATATAAGTAGCCATGTGGGACAAGCCGATGCGACACATGCAATATAAGAACAGTCGACACTAGCAACATACTCATTAGCCCTGCCCGCTTATTGCACACCTTATTTTGACTCTGGTATAGTAATAATAGCTTTGTGATCAAATTAGTCCGGATAATTGAGGTTCTACTGTATTATATACGATGAGTAAATGAAACTTAGCCCTTTGAAGCCCATATGCCTGTAAACCAGCAAAGTATATCCCAGTAGGACGTTTTAGCAGCTTGATCATCTATCTACTGTCATTGCCCTGCGGCTTATGAGTTAAGAGGAATGTAATACTCATGTTCTGCTCTCATTAAAATTTGTTATGTTTCCCTCACATATGACATAATTTCTTAGATGGCAATTTACTTGCATGAGGGGAAACTATTGACTCACTCAGTGCTACAGGTTATCAATTGAAATGAGATGTTTTTTAATATCAGTATGAAATTGTCATTTAATTTTGGGTAAGCTGGCTTTAAAACTTTACTTTCGAAAATTGTTATGCTGAAGCATAAAACAACACTGAAGCAATGCAGAAATACCCAGAAGTTACGCGATAGGTAGGTCGGACAAAAATCGCATAAGTCGAATTTGCGTAAGTTGGGTACAACTTTGTATATTATAAATACATATAAATTTTGTTTAATTGGGACCAAGGACTAACAAAAACACTAGTTTAGAAGAAAAATATTTAATAAAATTGCAGTTAAAGCAAAATACAAAAAAAAAAATGAGTAACGTAAAAAAGTTACTTCAATATCGATAGCTTCATAAAATCTAACAAATTCGTTTGATGTTAAAATCCTTGATAATGTTAAGTTTACATTCCTAAGGTATCGTTTTTTTTCTTACTAGGTGCAGGAGAATCAGATTTACTTCGTTTGGATGACATAGTTTTTTTAAAGACTTGGGAAACATATAATGATGCGCGAAACGCGTCCAATGCGTATTTCAGCAAGAGACACACTGAAGATAGTTAGCAGCAGTGTTGCCAAACGAAAAAATCAAGAACTGCATAACTCCAAGTTCGCGTAAGTTGGGGTATTACTGTATATACATAAAAATAATCGTCTTATAATTAACAGTTTCCGTATACCATTTGGACACCCTTTTTCCTCAGAAAACAATTTAACCAGCAGAGTTGACTGGATTTCAGATTGGATGAAAATCAACTCAGAGCATTGTGTTAGAAACAAGAGGAGCTTGGGCTTCAAAGGATTAAGAACTGATATTACGGAAGTCGCAATTATATCTTGTTCAGGAAAGATGTGCAAAGCAGAAATTTAATGTTTTATATTTCATGGCTTTTTTACAAAAACTATACAATTTAAGCATGTATGTTGAACAATGATAGTTTTACTCTAATAATTATTATAATGATAGAGTTACTATGTATATCAATTCTAACGACTCACATATCATTACTGCTAAAAGCAAATCACTATCAGAATAAATGGCATGGCTGTCCTAAATATAAACACCGTATAAGCCATTTTTGACAAACTGACATTAATTATTGCATAGTGCAGGCACCTATCATTTGAATTTCTACGTTAGATTGTTATGTTCAAAATGAACATAACCAACATTCATACTCTGGCAACCCCGACGAATATTTATGGTCACGTCATGGAGCGTACGCCATTGCACAGATGTCGCTGTTAGAATTTCCGGCCGCAACGGACGTCGCGAGGTGCGAAAGAAGCAACCAGGCTTTTTGATTCTGTCTGTCATACAGTATAGTCATGCTCTGCTTTGGTTTTACCCAACTTATAATGGACGTCACTTAAAGCAGCACGATTGCAGCCGCAGTGCTTCAAGCCTCTGTGTCGTTCCAAGTTTGGTATTTTAAAACTATTATTATTTGATTCACTTATCTTCCAATGTTTCTTTTAAAACTTAGCTGCTTGCCGTTATTATAGTATTTCCTTAATAACCTTTTAATGTAATATTCTTGTTTTTTTGCTATAATATAGTTTCGGTCAAGTACATAAATTGCTCTTTCATTTATTATTTCCCCTTTATTCCACACTGCTATATAATTATAATCTTTCACGGTATCAAGACCGTGTGGCGTCCAGGACTTTAATATGCTTTATGCTTGTTGCTTATGTCTCATGCTCAGCACTTTAACTTTATACTCTATTCCATCCAATCTAGAGAGACTTCTCTTTTTCTCCTTTTATTTTGTAGTTGTGACGATAAGGATCACAACTACAAAATATTAATATATCAAGCTAAAAACTCAGTTTAGTATATGGTGAAATACAGTGGAACCTCTCATTTCACTGTACTGTGTATAATATAGAAGGACATAGATTTAGAGGCCATCCATAGGCTGAAACCGTATGCAGTTTAGAATCGTGTGCCATACTAAACGTATGATTTCTGTTCATGAAAATATATTTTCACTAAGTTTTTAAGTGTAAGTGTATGGTATAAACGGATACAATCAGATGCTTATAATATACTTTGTGAAAATATATTTCCATGAACAAAAAGCATAAGTTTAGTATAGCATACGGTTTCAGTCTATGGATTGGCTCTTAGTAATCAAACTCTCACGAATATTTTACATAACGGAATACATGTAGAACTACACCTTTGTTTCAGCAAGATAGGTCCAAAATAAGTGTTGAGGTTCTTTTATTCATCAGTTCAGTTATATGTTCAGTCGTCGGTTCAGTTTTGAAATGGCTGTGTATTTAGACGATCAGTCTGACAACCCTAAAAACTGATACGATAACTGATGGTAACCCCATTCGACCACGTCTCAGTTTCAGTCGGACGCTTCAGTTTTTGCATTGACATCAGTTTAACTGACAGCTCGACTGAAATGGAAACTGAACGGACAACTAAACTGATTGTTTAAAAGCACCTTTACATTAGAATCCTTAATAACTCTTGACGAATAAATTAAACATAGCAAAACAAAAAATATACCACTGTGTAGACAAAGGAGTCCCCTGACGATGATAAATATCAGATTTAAACAGGTCGGACCCTTAAAGTCGACAAGACGGGCAGACGGAATTAAAAATATATTTATATATGTTTTTTAACGTTAACCTAAATATTGATTAATTTAAATTATCAGAAAATTATATTAAAATGCATGCTTCATATCTATTGCCAGATACTGTTAATAGGAGTACACTCTTCCTTAAGCAAGAGATAAGAGCACAATAACTGTACTACCTAATATACTAGACAAGGTTCTTATATTATATTGTTGTAAAACTACATTAGGTAAACGTTTTAAATAAATCGTAAAAAATATAAAGCATCGAACTACATGATATTAACAATAAAATTAAATATAATATATTCCTACTACAATCTTATCTATGAAATGATGAGTGATCCAACTTTAAAAAGAAATCAACAACATGCTTCAAAAGTCAATATAATATTTTACATATAAACTAATAAAAAATAAATTTAAATTATTAATGCAACTACTACAATATACGTTAATGATTGGTATTATTACTTATGGGAAGAGCATTTACCAGAAAATCTGCCTGCGTTTATCCATTGGGCAGCATTTTTAAAATAAATGCATTGCGTTACTTAACTAGATTTCAACACCCTACTTTACAATGGTAAATATTGATTTATTTACTATTAGACATACAAAATAAAGTTTGTAGCCCTCAAAAAATTTCATGATTTAAATATAAAATTATGTTTCAGATAAAAAGATTAATAAATATATATTTATCAAGTCAGGAGTCATATCAAATAAGTGATAACAAGATATTATATTTAAATAATTGTGTAATTCGTTTATATATCTATTTATAAGCAATAAAAGATGATCTTTCCCAAAATAACCACTAAATATTTACACATAGTTTCCTCCGAATATATTATAATCGACGAGATATGATTTGTTGTATCAGAGATAAAACTCATTAAGTAAATTCTTAATCTATTGCACTTAATACGTTTTACGTCTGCAGATCTATTCCAACGTAATACTTAACTCCAAAATTTAAAAAAATGTGATAAATATGCCATGATGCATAAGTATCTTGGGGTTATAAAACGTCAAAAAACCGTGTGCTAGAAGCACCTCTGCCAGCTGCGTTAATAAGATAAGCCGGTGAACTGTCTTCATTACACAAAGCAGACGCAAGTAATTGAAAAAAAAATTGTGTGGGAAGACCACGATTTTGCTGGTTCGGTGGCTTACAAAGAGACTTGGTAGGAATTATCAACTGGAGAAAGAAGTGAAGAAGAAGAAAGTGACGAGAGGAAGAAAAAATTATCATCTTACCTAGCTCCAAATATGTCTTTTTTGGCGAGAGTGTGCCCCGCAACAATCTTTAGTCGCAGTAGGCATGTGTTGTCATCAGCCTGAAAACAATTAGAAAATAACTTGATTTACTTGTTTGATTAATAATCATTGTTACTCACAATATCGTGGTTATTAGTTGTGATAGTGAAATGTAAAAATATACATCTTTGCTAATGATGATAATTTCAAATGTGTCAGAGTTTGTTCCAGTTTCTCTATACCAGTGGTCACCAACCTTTTTATCGCCATGGACCGGTTAACGTTTGAAAATTTTACCGCGGCCCGCTGAGGGGGGGACGTTGATTGTTTATATTTTAGATAGTTTTGGTTTAAAATTTTTAATTTAGTTGTATTTAAACATGCCTTCAAAATCAAATACAGTTACACCAAAAAATGAATATAAACTGATTTAACATTTTAACTCACTAGAGTGCTAAATCAATGAGAACCCTGAGCTTGTTTCTTTGCAACGAGACGGTTCCATCTGGGGGTAATAGGAGACAATGACACCCAAAGTGTGTTGCTTATGTCCAGTTTATTCCGTTGTTTTGTTTTGGTTGCTGTCATTGCAGAAAACCCCGTTTCACACAGATAGGAAATGGCAATAGGGATTCAAGTGTTGTGGTGGCAATCTCAGGGTATTCCGCCATGACTTTAATCCAGAACACCGGCAGAGTTGTTGTCTCCGCCGCCGTCATTTGCAATCTCCAGCAGTTGATCTTCTTCTTGCACAGACATGCTAGATTCGCCTGGTTTGTTGACAAATGGGTCGCAGATCCATTCCTTACCAGTTCGTGGGTTTTTTGAAGTTGGAAAGTAGCGCTCGAACTATTTTAAAAGCAAAGACAGGTGATTGTGCACCAACTGGGGGAATGAATGCTTAGGCTCAGTCTCGTCCATGGAAAGTCACACAAACTCGAGAGAAATACACCACAGTAAATAAAATGGATGGCGGCCCGGTTCCATTTGATCCACGGACCAGGGGTTGGGGACCACTGCTCTATACTAATTATCTGCAATAGACTGTAACTGAGCTAGGATTGTGATGTTTGAAAACACAAATTTCAATATACGCATTATTTCTTTATGACATTTCGTCAGTCATCTTGTAAGCCACACAAATCGAAAAACAACTTATTTTTCAGAAAAGAACAAACCTTATAAAATGACAATGGTTGTTGAGATTTACTTTGTTTGAAAATTTTTCTGTTATAATATGGACACAGGTTTTGTGGATTGATTTTTAAAATGATTGTGTTATGGATGTAAGAATCTTACACAAAATTAGATATTCAATAATGATAAGACTGACAATATTGTCTATGATAAAATATGAGAACATAAATCAGGACCAATAAATACTTAAAAGAAAAAATGGCGATGTGCAAATATTTTCACATGCTTTACCTGGACCACCTGCCATGTCTTTAGAATACGATACTGTGGTGTAGCGAACATGTAGAGGCCATTCGACATTGTGCCAGGAGAAATTTCCTTTGAGAATAATTACTTCATAATTATTTTTAATGACATCAGATAAAAAAATTCTGTTCAAAACAATTTATGATTGTTCTTTACTTCAAAAATCAACGAATAGTAAGAATTAGTGTCCACCATAATACTTTTAATTGCCATGGAATATGCCTGTAAACACGCAATTTCCACCGTTTATAAGACAAATTTTTATCACAAAGAAATGCATTTAGTTATGTTTTCTAATGGTTTTAATGTTTGAAAGTTACAACAAAATATTCAAATTGTATTAAGATGGTACTTCGGTGAAACGGCAAATAATTTCCAACTATAGATGCAACGAAATTTCGGACTGGCTGGCAATCGGAGAGCGAAAGTGGAGCTGTGAACACGTCATTTTGTTTTGTGATGGCGACGGGGGAATTAATTCTTAAATTGGGTAAAGATGACTAAAAAACGTTACCCATTTATTTGAAAAAGAAAAAATGTCAATGAATATATTATTATTATTAGTAATAGAACAATAAACATAACATTAAATGGACGCATGTCGACTTTTTATGACAAATTATATTTTGTTCTGCACGTGTCATTTGCACAATTTTCGCGTCGCGTAGTCACGATCGTTTTAGACCGTGCCCCAGCTGAAGTATAGCCTCAAACTAGGATTGCTATGAAAATATTAACAATATTTGACACACTGTGTCAATGGGGAATAAAATGCTTTCATACAAGGCAGTTACATGTTTGAATCCCATTTCACACATAAACAAGTACTTATGTGGTAATGTGAATACCAATCCTAACGAATTATTTAATAATGTCATTTGTATCCGTTTAATCCTCAGCACATCATATTCTTCCTGAATTAGCGGTAAATTCTAAATTGTAGAAAAAAAGTATGCCTGACACCATGGCCATCACATCCCCAAGTCGGCCCCCAGGCTAGGATATGTAGCGGGCCACCCTACCTATAGCTGAGGGTAAAGGCAGTATGACACTCTGCCATAACGTTTTCCAAAACGCTGTAAAATTAAGGTGTTTTAATATGTACGTATATTTGAATCAGAGAGTTGTCGAGTATCCGCACGCAATTAAAAATTGCATCGGATAATCACATATTTTTAAATATTCACATAAGTAAAAAGAAGTAAAGTCAGGCGACTTTTTTACATTAGAGAAAAAAATGGAGTCCTTCAGATGGCGATACAGTTGCCTAGAAACCTCGGCCACCGTGTTGGTATTAGACAGTATATCAAAAACTTGTTTGTAAGTACAAAATTTATCTGATTCATAGGACAAGAGTGTATGAACTTGAAAATTTATGAGTTCATTTTTAAGATTAATATTAAGAATTAGAATAGAATAAAATATAAAATAAAACCGATTCAACGAATGAAATAATATTCTCATTTTAATGTTAACGAAAGTCTTTCTTTTGGTAAAATACTATGTCGCGGTTTGTTAACTTTCTTCATAATAACGCTATGCATATTGTGCATTAATCGCGAAATATATTAGGGTGCATGTCGCATACTATCACGTGACGTCGCAGTAAGCTGCCGCAACAGGAAAATATGTGTTATGTCATTTTTCTTGGTGTTTAAAATGTTATCAGACTGATGCTCCCATCCCGTAGCACATTTTGAACCTTTAAACGAACATTGTCACTGTCGAAACCACCAGAACAACAATGAGGTCACCTCACGTTGTACTGCACTGCATAGAGACCTGCATGACTCAGTGAACGTTTTTTATCATTTTCTACATGCCTACACATTTTCGAATCATGTCAAAATCGCGTCTTTTGTTTTTAGCGGTTGGCACCATGTATTTTCTATAAGAATGTTGTCTATTATCTATGGTCGATGGGTTGGGCTCTGTTCAAAAAATTATTGAATTTACAGACTCGTTACTAGATTATTTAATTTACAGAGATCGTGTTCGTTCAAAATATTCCGCAAAATGACGAAACCATAGACCAAATTTGTCACCGTGACACCGTGATAGTACGCGACATGCATCTCAATATAATCACAACTATAGTACCTATTTCAAATATTGTACCTACGTAGTATGCAAAAATAGTTCTGTACCTGAGAAAATACAATTTAAGATTTGTCATGCCCTCAAAGCTAATGTAATTCCAACTCTATTGTTTTAAGAATTTCTGGTTTCTGTTATGAACAAACTCAAAATGTGAAAATCTATGATTAACTCATTTTCGGCAAAACACAGTTACATACAGTGAAGTTAATACAAAAATATTTGTTTTTAATAAACGGTAATACTACTTTTTAATGCGTAAAATATCACTCAATTTACTAAACAGCCTGCAATACTTAGTAAATAAACGGTATTTTTCAATTTTCTCGTATACATACTATTAAATTTGTAAAAATCAAATATTATTGCAGATATTTAAGAAAATCAATTTAATATTGATGACTTTTATATTTTAGTATATAAAATTTATAATACCTGTACAGGCAAATGAGTAACCAAGCACTGATACGACGCAGTGGCAAGGGGTATAGGTTGGCTGTTATTATTTTGTTATTATTATTGTTATGCTGGCTAATTATGTCGTAACTTAACAGCCTACCTCCACCTCATCACTAATGTGTACCTACAGCATGTATACAATAACATCTACATCAGAGCTTGATGATTCCTAAAGGTTAAACCCGAATTGCTAAAATCAAGTCTTATGGAATAGTACCAAACTCTCGTCAATTACAAATTATAAATTTCCATCAAACCTGCTTCAAGTACCCACTCTTAGTCAATGGTATTAATAACTTTCATTGTAATGTAACATATCATACTACTATTTTTGAGAAGCCGCAATAATAATTTAGGGTCTGAGGATTTTAAAGGTATAGGTGACATATCAGTAAAAAATGAGTGAAGCGCTCTATTCATATCACTACATATCAGTGGCGAAGGGTGGAGGTAGGCTATTAAGATCCGCCATAAATAGTGCACACTAAACTTCATCAGTCATACGTATTTGTTTTCATTGAAATAAGACTACAGTTTACAGATGGTGTTGGGTAGATTTTAATATTCAATGAAACCTTGCTAAAACCAAGCCATAATAGATAATAGTCAAAAAAGACTCGTATATCTATAAAATATCTAGAATTGTGCAATTCAATCATACATAACTTGGATATTTCATAGATAGAAGAATATTTTTTATCGATTATGGTTTAGTATACGCATGGCTTAATGAATTTTTAAAAAATAAACCGACAATATGTGTAATAAGTATTATTAATCCAACGAAAACAAATATGTATGACTGAAAAAGTGTGCACAATTTTGTCGTATCGCCCAAAGTAAACCAAAACTATTGTGGTTTGGTTAGGCAAGGCTTAATTTAATTTTAAAAACTAACTAACACCGTCCATAAATTGTGGTCTTAGTTCAATAAAAACAAATACGTATGACTAACAAAGTTTAATGTGCACTATTTATGGCGGATCTTAACAGCCTACCTCCACCCTTCGCCACTGCTACATATCTATTTATTAAGTAAACAGATTAAATTTTGTTTTTAAAAAAGAAAGCAACAGTCTAATTATTGCTTTGTATGAAAAGTTATAAGCTTTTTATTCCTAACATTGGATTATATTCCAGAATCTACACATTACAGTCAAATATCCCGATTACACGTGTATGGATTTACTGCTGACAGTACTAATTATCGCAGCCATAACAGGCAACTGCATGTGTAGACATGTATTCTCCTGCAAGTTGCAAGATTGCATACGTGAATCAAAAAATTTCGCTGCAAACAGCTGGATTCACTCTACCAGTGATTTTGCTGTATTAGAATAAAAAGTAATAGTTTCACTTTCAAAAAGTTTACCAATTTTATTTCTTCGAAATTTATATCCGAACATTTGACATAGCTTTAAGATAACCTCAGAACATTAATTTCAAATGAATCATAATTTATGATTCATCATACGTTTGCTACACAAGTGCTCTATAGATGCTTAGAGATCAGTCTCTTTTGTATTATCAATACATTGAACACTACAAATACTCATTATTATCTGGAAAAATGTTGCAAACACGGAAGGAGTTTTATGTAGTATTTATGTATTTACGGTTCATGGAAAAATCAGTGTAGATAAAAAACTAAGTTATATTGTAATTCCCAGTGGCGAAGGGTGGAGGTAGGCTGTTAAGATCCGAGATAAATAGTGCACATTAACGCTTTCGCTGCTGAATAGATAATGAGATTTTAATTGCCCCCTTTAAAATGCACGTTAATTACATCGATCGGCCGCCTGGTCATTACGCACCGTGTGCGTCTTCCGCGTCCAAAGTATTAAACTCAAACATATTTGTTTTCATTGAACTAAGACTACAATGTGTAGATAGTGTTGGTTACTTTTTAAAATTCAATTAAAATTCAATTAAAATTCAATTAAAATTCAATTAAAATTCAATTAAACCCTGCCTAATCCACGCCATAGTAGATACTAGTCAAAAAATATTTGTTTATCTATAAAATATCTAAAATTATACCATTAAACCATACATAATTTTAGATATTTATAGATAAAAGAATATTTTTATCGATTATCGTTTGGTCTAGGCAGGGCTTAATGAACTTTAAAAAAAATAACCAACACCACCTGTAAATGTATTTTTAATTCGACAAAAAAACAAATGAGTGTGACTGAAAAAATGTCTACTATTTTTGTCAGATCGCCCATAGCATACCTAAACTATTATGGTTTGGTTTAGGCAGGGTTTAATTAACTTTTAATAACTAACCAGCACCATCTGTAAATTGTATTTTTAGTTCAATGAAAACAAATAAGTATGACTGACGTGCACTATTTATGTCAAATTTTAACAGCCTACCTCCACCCCTCGCCACTGGTAATTCCAGACTGTTTTTTTATGATCCTCCTCCTGATTACTCTATGATTGCTGCATTATACAATACTGGATAAACGAAACATCAAACAAATGATTAAACTTCAATTTCAAACACAACCCTTACTATTAAACATTACCGAAGTACTTATAAGTATGTGATAAAATAAAATGATTCACACAAAATTATTAATTGTTTTGTGATGTTATAATGATTTTATGAATATGTCCATGCATGTAATTGTCTGGTATGTATGTTTACGTTTACACAATCAACCTAACCTAATTATTTATTTATTATAAACAAAGCAATAACAACATAAATAATGTAGAATTATGCACATAATATCAAGTACATTTTACGTATTAATTACATTGTCTTTGATATAAGTAGGTATATTTATAACATGCATGTTCAAATTGATTGACATTGAGGATGTACAATATTTTTGTAAATTTTGGCATACTTACTTCCATAAGTACATACTTAAATAGGTAGTTAAACTACTAATATGAATCTGATAAGAAATTTAATTTTGTTACTTGACTAGATAATAAAAATATAAGAACACCTACGAAATAAACAGAATAATCATTTCTTATAAAATTACTTTTTATTTTATTTTATTCAGACAAGTTATATTAAAAAAAATGTGTTTTTTGCAAGCCAGACTTATTGAAATAATTAACAACTTGGTCTAAGGGTAATTATTAACACATGTTATAATAGTACAATATATTTTAATATAAGACCTACGCAACATCTATATCTAATCGTACGTAGACAATAGTAAGGACTCAATCATCAATCAATGTCAAAATTATTTTGATTAAACTTGTCAAAGCAGGTGGTAATGGTCGGTTGGCACAATGTTATGTTATGTTATGTTATATTTATTAGCAAGTAACTTTCGAATTGTAAACGGTACGCTCCATGAATGAGGGGTAATGTTTGCATACATGGAAGTACTTATTCCTCTTTGAGAATTGATAAGAGCGACGATCGTCTGACGTTTAAATTTCCGTTAGGAATGTGTAGTTTACTTACAGATTCCGTCTCGTCTGCGTTAGGAACGTAGCCATATTCAGTGTTTTGGGCCATCACCCAAATGTGTCTTTACGTAATTAACAGTCAGCAGCCTTCCAAACGAAAATAATATTCCATTTGAAGCATACGCGTGACAATTCCTCGGATGTATGTCGACAACGGACGATTTTTTTCGTTATCATGGACGAATTAGTAATCGACTTTGAAACACAATTAATTGATAATCACACAATCACACTTGACAAAATTGCAAGTTTGGTATAGATTTGGCATAATATGATTAAACAAATTTACATAAAAGCCTTCGAAACCTCTTTAGCACTACTGTCAAATGTCAAGAGATATAAGTGACACATACTCCTAGTGGTGAAATTAGGAACAATTTTTTTAGGTTATATTGTGTTGGTATCAATGATTGAAGCTGATCATCGACAGCTGAGCTCTCCAGCTATTACAAAAATAAATAATAGTTAAACTATTGTTTAGAACAATATTAATTTTTAATCGATACAAATGTCCACACGCACTTTAAAATTTATGTTTTTATTATTGTTTATAACTATGGTGTGTTGTCAAGTATTTTTGTTACAGCTAATATTATTCACATAAATGCAGCACTCATTTCTTAAAAATCGTTAATTTCTTGGATAGATTTATTAAAATTTTCCTATTTTATAATAAATTAGTGGATGAGCTGGTAGGTAGGTAAATAGTGCACAAAACAATAATTAATTACTTACCTACCTATTCATTCTAGTAGATACGTATATGAAGGTTGATAAACTATAAATATATTATTGTATGAAATAAAAAATATTCTTTATACCTATGTAATATATAATAAATACATATACCAGCGATTCTTAAACCGTCAGTTTACCTTACCAGTTAGGTACCTTTGATATTATAACAATCATCAAATCTACTAAAAATTACGAAATATGGTTCTCATTGTAACCAGGGCTAACAGGTCCGAATTCCAAAAAAATACCAAATAGGTACTTACCTACTACATAACATGACTAATACCTACCTGGGTGTCTCTTTCGGCATCTTTCGCGTAGGTACCTAAAGCATTTGTATACAACTAGCGTACATCTGTATATAACTACATAAGAGCTTCAAGATTCCTAAAGGTTAAACCCGGATTAAGTCCTATGGAATGGTACGAAACACTTATCAATTATAAATTGAGGCGTCTAATTACGAAAAGCGACAAGTCCACAATTCGATATTTGCAGCAAACAACGTTTTTATGTTTCAAGCTTCAATTATTTGTTTTAACGTAAGATTATTTTTTCCGTTGTATTCTATGTCGAAATTAGAACCAAATGGCAATTTGTTTCAGCCGATAAAGTCTTAAATGTAATAAATATAGGCAAAATAAAATTGGACATAGCGCTACTTGTACCTCACTTTTTAATTTATTCCGCATAAGGCACATATTTCCGTGGCACTGTCATGAGTTTACCAGATGCTACAGCATGGGAGACGCTATTTACAATATTGAATGTTCCCTCATTGGTTGACTTAAATACGCGCGAAATCAACCAAGCTTTAAATAATATGAAACACGGACGTGGCGCTTTTTGTAATAAATCGAGACTTTTACTTACTACTTTTCGTAGGGTTTTGTCGCGTTTTGGAATTTATAGATCAATACGTGTTGTGTAAAATTATTCAAAGAATACGTGCGTATTTTCTTCTCGATTTTGATCAAATGTGGACTTATCGCTTTTTGGAATTAGACGCCTCAATTATTAATCTCAATCAAACTTCCTTCAAGTATCCACTCTTAGTCAACGGTATTAATAACTTTCCTGGTATTCTTGCATAAAAAATTTTATTATTTTTATAGCAACATATCTAATTTGAATGCTTGACTTGTGCTCCTTCAAACACTAAATACTATAATAAACACTTAGAAATATTTTTTTTAACATAAAGTATTAAGTACTTTTACGGAATATTAAAAATATTTAATTAGATGTTGATTCATTCAACTTGGTTGCCTATGCACTTGGATCGCTTTAATCCTCAACTCTTCAATTATGTTAATAGCATTCAATTTACACTAATAACTGCAACATTTCCAATTTTGGATCCTTAGAAAAGCTGAATGATGTGGTGAACATATTTTATTTCTATTTCTTTTCTTTTTAGTAAATAAAATTACTTCTAGGTAATTACTGTTTGATATCTAATATATTATTATTTATGGACTTCTATATTGTGGCTGACAAGTCAGATCGCTATATGAAGTCTAGAAGTACGACAGCGGGGGAGTGAATATAGCTATGTATGTGAAAGAACGGGAGATATCGGTGATATTTTTAGTTCTCAAAGTGGCCACAATGTGACAGTATTTTTGTATCTGCTCTCATATGAAATATCTGGGCATCGCTATAAATTTTTACTTTACGAAGGCGTACACCCACTTTGCTAACCAGGATGTGTAGTAGAAAAATTCAAAGGAGAAATAATTTTTATGTATTAACAACATAATATACAAAAAATTATAACTACTAAGTTTTTGGAACACGGATCATTCAAATCCTATTCATGGAACTGGGAGAAAAATGTGATCATCATAAACACCCATGATCTGGATCACAACGCACGATAATTGAAAAATCAATGGGATTGAAAATGTGTCTAGGATTTGAACCCACAAATATTTCCCATTCTCTAAATTCTTTCACGGAGAAAAGATTTAGAGAATATTGATAAGTGCTTGGTTATGTATAATATGCGGAATTTTTAAAAAAAATTATACACTCATGCCGATGACGTGCTTTCACATTCGAACCTTGCACTGAAGTGCATATTACGCAATAAATTTCAACGAACTGATTGCATAAACTATCAATATAACTGCTAAACAAAAACAGTATTGCACAATATTAATGTTACACACACGTGTCATGTCGGTATTGCACAATATTGTAGAGTAATATTTGTAACATTGATTCAATAATTAAATCAATGTCCATTGAAGAGAACAATACCAACACAATTTGTGATAATTCGAAAAAATCATTTTTCTCTAAGTGGTGTAGCAGTGCCAGAGCGACTCAGGACTTTTTTCCAAACCGGAGCGCGCACCGGTACTTCATAAAAAATGATACTTACAATAATTTTAAATCATGTGACTATAGAAAATAAATGTCATTGTTATTAATTTGAACTTGAGACAAAATTGGGAACTTAAATAATAAGATATACAGTAAAATGTGAGAAATTCGATTAGTCAGTCCAATCACAATCTATCTAATCTAATATTGCCTAACGGCCACAGACACACGTCAACCACCAGATGTTGCAAGTCAAATATTCAGTACATGGACGGCCTTACAATCACACAACAGGCACACAACAACTAACAGCTGATGTTGCAAGTCAAATGTTCAGTACATGAACGGCATAGACATGGGATGTGGACTTGTGGCAGATACACAACTATTATTATAGTATTAATTATATTATTAATCGAAATATCAAAAAATATGCTTTTTGAAAATGGCAGGAATAGCAAGATTTGAAAAAACAGCAACCCAGCACTATTTTATTTAACACAAAACCACTGCTTTCAGCCTGTTATAAATGAGGTGATAATAATATGTACATGAGGACCTCGACTTTCGCACATAATTGGTTCCTGAAAATGTGTGCGAATGTTGAATGTTCGAAAGTAGAGGGAAGTAATTTTTTTTTTTAAATTGTGTGTATTTTAAAATATGTATTTATCAAGTAAATATAACATGTTTAAAAGGCGTTTAAGAGACATGTTTAAGTAGGGTTTGCGGGTGTTTCCCTTAAAAAGTTATCAAGAGTTAACTGTTTGCCACTCTTCTTTTTCTTTTCTTCGTATAATATTTTATAACATGCTATGTCTTTATTGATCGCCCTACGCACTTGAGATATGCGTTCTCCATTGGGATCACAATCTTCCATAATATTTAAAGTTTGTCAAGATGCATGAAGGCTTCATTGTTAAAGTCTTGATGATTTTATCAGCTTCTTCTTCCTCACTTTCATTATATATTTCATTTTCGTCAGCCGATTCTCCAGTGAATTTAATATTATGAAAAGAATACCTCATTTTAAACTTGTTAAACCAACCGTTACTTGCTTGAAAAATCATGTTAGAATCTTCTTTTAATCTAGCCTTCCAATCTTTGTGCAAACTAAGAGCCTTCGCTTGAATAATTGAAATACTCAGAGGGACATCTTTTTGATGTTGGTCATCGATCCATGATGACAAAGATTTTTCCATTTCATCCATAACTATGCCGTGTCTTTTGGAAACAATCTTTAAAGATATATTTCCTCAGTTTTGAACGTATTCCTTAATTTTATTTTTATTTTTCAAAATTGAACATATCGTAGACCTGTTAGTATCATACGAATGTCCGTTGAAGCAAAAGATTCGCCGCTATCAAAACGTCTAATAATTTCCATCTTTGCCTCGATCGTGAGAAGTTTATGAGTCCTTGATTTCTTTTTGTTCGTATCAACACTACAGTTTTTCTGTTTCTCACTCATGTTTATAAATTTTTAGGGTGAAATACCTATTTCAAATGAATAAAATTAGCAAAACGCACAACATGACACGCCCGCACGCGCTCCTGCGCAAGACTAAACCTATCCTAGCTAGCTCACAAGCAAAGTGACGGGTGCGAGCAGGATGCAAGTGACGCAAGAAATGCACTTGCTTGTGAGCGAGCGAGAAGGGGATACCTTAACCCCACGGCCCACAGCGCGACGTTTTAAAAAAACATTTTTTAAATGTGCAAAATAGCGAATTGTGCGAAAGTCGAACGTTCGTAAGTCGAGGTCCGCCTGTATAGTAGGTGTCGATACTTTCCTTAAAAGTTTAGATACGCACCTGACTTTAAGAGGCCAATTTCAGCAACCTAAGCTCAGTGAGAAAAACATAATATCGTCACCGTTCAGGCAAAAGTAACCAACCCTGAAAATGGCAGTTTTGAGTTGAGTATGTCACCCGAAGCGTAAAATTATGTTCTTTAAGATGCAAAACTCACCTCGGTGCATTAGTTAGTAAAATTTTGCTTAAATCCGAATTATTTGTTTTTCACTAAATGACTTTCGATAAAATCTTAACAAGCAAAAGTCATTATAGATGAATAGACATTATTGACTCTATAAAAAAAAAATCCTTCGTTATAAATATACAAGCAAAAGTCACTATACTATGGATGGTGAGTTTTACTGATGCTTCTTTTGGCTAACATTGTTCAGATTATTAACAAGCAAAAGTCACCAAACCATAATTTGAGCTACCTTGCCTCCTTTAAAACCTTCCAGATGTTTTAATTAGCATCAAAAAGTAAAAGTACCTTAAAGAAATTATTAAGAAGACATGAGAAAATAATTTAATGTAGATAAAACCTTAAAAACATTAAAATCTGATTTTTCCTGCATTTTCAAACTTTCAAATTGCGATATCTCAAAACTATGTTTTTAGGGTTGGTGACTTTTGCCTGAACGGTGACGATATATTAACCTTATTAGAACGCGAAGTGGAAGAGAGAAAGAACATGTGATGTGTTTCTTAATACCTATACTTGTTAGAACGGCTACTTACCATTGATAACTCTGCATTGCGCTCTTACCTTCTAATCATTATTTTAGTGCTATATTCAACTGACTTCAAAACAAACATTTTGTACCTTTTACAATAGCTTAATGAGTTTCTATTTGCTGCGCTTATGGAGATAATCTTAAAAATGAAAAACAAGGGTTTCGAACTGTTATATTTTTCATTTCGGTTTTACAGTTTAATAGTTTTTCCGGTCTTTGATTCTGCTCTGAATGATTAATTTTTAAATGTTTTTATTTGCAATAAAAAAATATTTTCTACCACAGTTTAGAAGATTTTATGGTACTTGTATGATAGCCCGGCGCTACGCTCCAAAACGGCCGTAGCCATAAATTTTAAAAATAGTATATTTTAAATTATGAGAATAATGTCAAGATGCGTCACAACTGAAGTGAGGAGTAAGATCATGTTAACGTGTGTGCTTGAATATGTACCGAACCGAAAAAACTTACATATTTTTTTTTCGGTTCAGTTCTAATTTACGTTCCGACAAAAATAACGGTTTTTAGTTTTCGGTTCAGTTCCAGTTCGAAGCCCTGTGAAAATGATACATTGCCGACATTCAATTTGGGCAAACCCAATAATAAATCAGACAATTGTTATTCTGTATTTGATATCCAAGGAGTCGTTAGTGCTAATGTCAAACAATTTAATAGCCCTCTAATTATGTTTCAATACATTTCCCGGAAATTAGCAATTAATTCACGTATAAAAACAATATATAAAAATAATACCAGTTAAAAATATTTTTATAATTTTGAATTAGAACCTACACAACGTTTTAATTGTATACAATACAATAGCCAGGTATAATTTTATTGATGAGCTTTAAAGTAAATAAGATGTGGCAATCTAACAATATAGCTTACCGGAATCTGAAGTGATCTCCTGGGCTCCAGACCCAGGAGATTAGCAGGTGTTCGTCCCGTACGATGACCCCACGAATGTGAACGAGGTCTTTGCAAGTCCATCGCCCGTTGAGCAGGTGACACCGCCGGGGCAAATGCCGCAATGTGCTGAAGTGCACTCGGCATCTTCACTTCGCATTCCGTTACAGTTACACAATCCAACAACCACCACTCACATCCTGAGCGAATCACTAATGATTAGACCGACTGCACTTATTTCATGCTTAATGACCTCTCTGAGAATATTATGCTACGGCTGAACTGAAATATTATTCCAGAATTAAATTCAATACACGCTATCCTGCGAACTAAATTGCACAAAAAACTTTTGGTCAGTATCAATGTATTATATTATGTAGAATGAAGATAATTTTATTTGAAAATTACAAACCCACATTATGTGGGTATATTAAACGGAAGAGGAAAGATCCTGAAGGTCAAATTCATTAAAAATACGTTCATTTTAAATTAATTCCCACTGACTGTTGGGAATTTAAACCATTAATTAATTAATAAGCTCATGTGTAAACCAGAATTTTGATTCACAGACTTTTAATACGTAAATTTGTTTGCTATCATCCGTTTTAGGATGAAGTCTCAAAATTACATCAAAGCTTGTTATATACAGCATAATTTAACATTGTTTTGATGGACAATTTCAAGTCATACTAGTTATATTCCGTCAGCACTTTTACTAGTGTTAAAAAATAGAATTGAGTTCCACTAATGGACACGTTACTTGATTATAATTTAGTGGTCTGTATTGTAAATCTGATTTAACTCTTACACCATATGCAGACTTGTCTATTGACATATAGCAGGGGATACGTTCTCATATAAAATCTCAATACACTTATACCTACATCACAAAATTCGACAAACGACATGTGACAATAACTACTCAGATGAAATAAAATTGGATTTGATAAAATAGAAATGGTATGAAAATAAATGATTCATTATACGGAACGTCACTTTACAGCCAATATTCCAGGATCTCGGCTGAAAAGCGAGAGATTAGTGTGTTAAACACATTAGAGGAATACGTTAATACGAAGAAGTTAACGTAAATTTGTCATAATCACCCTCACTGTCATGTAGGTATAGTTTTTTTTTCAACTATGTACATAATTTATTAAGCATTTTATGTATATGTGACACCTATAGCAACGTTAGCAGAATAATAGCAGCTATAAAGTTCTACCACTCATTGATTTTTTCTATGGTTAAATAATGAAATTTAAATAACCAGTCAGATGTCCATGTACAGCATCATTAATAAGGGTCCTATTATTCTTTACATGCTGCGTATATTATTAACACAATCGTTACAGTACACTTTTCCAACACCAATAATAAATATTTCCATTAATGATATATGTTTATTATGTCATTAATATTTCACTGACTATCAAAAAAAAAACCCAATAATAACTCAGATAATTTATGAAAAAGATTGACTGACTTTGATTTGTTTTAGACACAAGAATAAACTAACCGGCGTTTTCCTTATTGCGCGTTTAACGATTTCTCGTTTGCAGATTTCAAATAACGAGATGAGAATCTGCTATCTGAGAATGGTCACGACGGCGGAGAGATAATAATTATATTCTTGTGTCAACAGTGTCTTTATCAAGGTCTGCATGAAGAACAAGTTATTACACAGATAAGGAGTACCAACCGCGTCGGCACACAAGTCTCGATGAGAGGTTATCAGGTAATAAAACAAAAAAAATAGTATTCATGCTAGAAAAGCATTCGTTCATTTTTATTATAACTTTCTTAAAAAGTCACCGAACATAAAATAATAATGATATAATTTGATAATTAATGAATTGGAAATATAAATAACATGAAATCTACATTCAAAATGATAGGCAGTGACTGTGTTTAAAAACTTAATTAAAAACATGATTTTTTTAACATAATTAAGTATGTAATTATTTATTATTACAATATAGGACCCATATATTTATTATAACATAGAAATTTAGAAACATGAAGGCTTATGCTAATATTTGTACGTGACATCAAGTGATAGAGAGTGGACTAAATGAAACATTTTTCAATTCAATCGTCGTCATCATCAGCATTGCCGTAAAATTTTCCCGTCTTCGACACGTTCTTCCGAGTCGTCAATATGCACAAATTTATTTTTGTGCGCAGATAAAAATTTCCACTAACATCTTGACAGCATACTAAAATAACGCACGGCATCATAATTCGTTGCATCAATACGACGTATAAAAATTACAAGTATCATACAGTATAATATGCTTAGACCAGAGCTGTTAGAACCCTCCATTTTTAACAGGTTCGGTTTTGAGTTCGGTTCTAGTAGAAAAATCGAATATAGTTAACTAAAAAGTAGGCGTATATACTAATTTTTCAAGACATCATTACTAAGTGAAATATATGGACAGCACAATTTGTTGGTATTCAACTAGACTAGTAAAAAAAACTTTAATAAACATTACATCGAAATCGATTAAAGGTATATTATTAACAAACCTTTTATGAATAAAGCATGAGTGACTAATAAATAATAATAATAATAATAATAATAAAAAATAAAAGCATTGAAATATAGGATTCCCAGTTCCAAAATAACTAAGGGTTTCGGTTCCGGTTCTATTTCCAGCTCTGGTTTGGACCAATCAACCCTTGAAACATCACTACAATGTGAACTTGCAATCTCGAAGTTAGACCCCGGTGGGTCAAATCCATTGACAATGTAATGGTTTGCATTGGATTACATTAGATTTATTTGCCTAAAACAAATCTCTGGTGGACAAGAGTGAAATAAACCGTGCCCAGAAACTTGTACGTATGCAGTTCGCAGTATCACAACTTCACCGTGAAATGTTGTATCGCAAATACATGACCGTATTTTAAAGACCGTCCACCTCTTTGGGTCATATGGTGCTGACATAAAATTCATGTCAAAATAAAACACGGTTCTTGTCGGTTTACACTTTACAGGAAGCCAGCAGCAAATAAATTTTGAAAATAGCTGATATTCTGGATTATTTGTCATAATATATATATATATATAGGTCAGGTTAGGTTAGTTTAGGTTTTCATTCTTGAAGTTATGAATTTTGCAAAAATCAGCTGTGAAAATTGAATTAATCATACGGTCATCTCTTTTCGATAAGTAAGCTCACGGCGAACTGTGCCACGGTGAAATGTTTTATGTACAATTTACGAAATAAACGCCAAAGTATATTGAAAACTAATTAACTCCTATAGGACAATTATCAGTCCATGGAAGTGTGGTCTACGCAGCAGTAAAGGTACAGCATGGCATGTCCACAACTGGTGTACTCGACAAATATTTTCCCAGACACACGAGTCCTAGGAACAATATAAGAATTATCCACTTGTCCTCTTGTAGAACTAGATCGAATGGACAATTGTTGGTACGTTTATCAAGTCTGCCAGTCGTGCAATACTGCTGACTGGGACAGCGGTTGAAATATTAGTGCTAGAACGCAGTGGTTGGGCGGGCGGCGGCGTGCGCAACTCAAACGTATAACCGTGTGTGAAAATGTTCGTAGACAGTGTCTTTTGTTTGGGCATATCACACACGGTTATACGTTTGAGTTGCACACGCCGCGCCCGCCTGACCACTGTGGCCAAGCACTTAGACATACACAATTTAAATTTACACATTTCAAGTACAAGTACAAGTAATTCGCTTGTCAGGGGACCTTTGTTACTGGCGAGCGCTGATTTAGGGACTTGCTACCAGTGGTATAATTCTTAATAAAATCAAAGATGTTGAAGAAAACCTTCTGCCAGATGGAGCCTTCTATTGTATTGGTATCAATGGCTGAAGCGAGTGTCATAAGTGTTAGTTTTTCTTTGTCTTTCTAAGTCTTCAGAGTTTGCATGAAATTTAAAATACCAAGGAGTCTTTTTTTCAGCGTAACTTTCATATATTTTGGTTCCATCTCTATAAAAGAAGATTTCTACAACATCTTTGCATACAATTTTATTCCATATTATATAACAATTAATATACAAACTGAAGACATCACAAAATTTATATTCATAATTTTTTCTTTGCTATGTAGAAGTACATAAGAAACATGGTACTTCGTAATACTGAAGCAACGAATTATTGTCAAAATTAATTTTGATTACGGAAAGACCTAACTCAAATGGTTGGGTTAGGTTTTGAACCCTGAAGTAAAATGAAGATGACAAGCAAAACCTATGGCAAGAAACAACCTGTCACTTCACTATAGTTGTCAAATCGTCACCGTCTTGGATTTTTGACTTTAATCATTCAGATGTGTCCATCTATATAATAATTCATTAATTAACTGCGGCAAAATGTTATGAATATTGTTTAAATGCCCATCACGATATAGACTCAATTCGTGTTGGGATGTTTACATGCCCAGCGCAGTGTATGAGTTAATAATGTCAAATTTACTATCGCTTAGATTTAAGGATAAAAATTCCACTTTCTAAAAAATCAATCGCGGAGATCTCGTCGTCATTCCATCATTCGCTGGCACGTTTAATACAGTTTTTCCTTTTCGATTTGTAAATCTGAGCAACACATCAAGAATCGTTGGGGTGCAGAGCGATCACAAACTTAGAGCCGAACGGAGAACTGTATTCAATCCCGATATCTTTAAATATCTTGTTAGGTATGGCCAGATTGCACAGATACAACTTTCCGTTATCTAATGAATGTGACAGTGGTAAGATGGGAACCAAGGAGTACTTGGTAATTATTCCAGGTGTCCCTGTAGCGGGGGGATCCAACGCCAGGACAGGCGCCCGGCTCTGATTGGTCCATTCGGCGAGATGCGGATATTTGCCAGGCTGATCGCTGTCTTCACCGAGCGCTATGATTATCAGGTCGACGGACGGAAGGTCGAGAATATTGGTGGTCAGTTTGTTGCCGGTCATTTGGTACATGTTGAGGTGGGGCCTCAGTGCTCCGGTGAGATCAGCTCCAGCGATTAAGACAACTGTTGAGACGCCTTGCGAGGCAAGATGGCGGGCGCACGTCACTCCCACTACGCCTTGTCTGTAATAAACGCATTATATTATCATACAATCATCGTGACAACAATATTACATTATTTTTTATTTTTTTTTTTATCTTATTTATTAAGGAAAACAAACAGTTACATATTGATTACAGAAATTTATAATATAATAATAAAAAGTTAATGCAACCAGCAAAGTTTCCATATATACATTATAATATAGTTAAGCCTAACAAGATAGAGAGTAAAATAACATAAATATAAAGAAATTACATGAGAAGATTACTTAAGAAAAAATGAGAAAAATGAGGAAGAATAACGAATAATTAAATAATATACAGAAGATAAAAAAGAAAAATAAAAATGTAACATAAAAAATAAAAGAATTAATATATATGTATAAGTAAATACATTATATATCTATTTATACAAAATTTTTGAGATAGCATGTTTAAATGAAACAGGTGAATTATTAAAAGGGTCAACGGTGGAGAAATACATATTATAATTTAAACAAGAGCGCCGAATAAAGGAGTTTTGTGCATAATTAGAACCGCTACGACTGATATGGTACAAAGTCTGGTTTCGTGTAAATCTTGATGGACAATGGAAACCCACCCTTTCGAGTAGGTTTGGCGAGTCAACAAAACCATTGATAATTTTAAAAAGAAAATATTGATCAGATATAGAACGTCGACTGTCACAGACTGTCTTCAACTGTGTTAATAAACATCGTTACTTCATGTTATACTATTATAACTCTGACTTGCTCAAAAAAACTTTCAGCTGCCCATAGTCCAATACGTAAAGCACCAACTTCTAATTCAGAGCCTCCTGGTTTAATTTTCAGTGTGGTTACTGTCAAGTTCAATCTGTGATTGTTTTCAAAGCCTAAATGTTTCTGTGATTGCTTAAGGGCGGACGTGCTCAGCGTGGGTCAAAATGGAGCTTTTTTCTATTTTCAAACCATGATCCTGGACATACCTTAAATGTTGTAGATAATCTATTTGTATAATTTTGAAGCCTTATTATCCTTTATATCAGTGGCGAAGGGTGGAGGTAGGCTGTTAAGATTCGCTATAAATAGTTCACACTAAACTTTTTTAGTCATATGTATTTGTTTTTATTGAACTAAGACTACAATTTACAGACGGTATTAGTTAGTTTTTAAAAATCAATTAAACCCTGCCTAAACGAAACCATAATAGTTTTGGTCTAATTTGGGCAATACGACAAAATTTTGCACACTTTTTCTTTCATAGTTATTTGTTTTCATTAGATTAAAAATACATATTACACATATTGCTGGTTATTTTTTTTAAATTCATTAAGCCCTGCCTAACCAAACTATAATAAATAAAAAATATTATTCTATATACAACATATTCAAAGTTATGTATGATTTAATTGTATAATGTTAGATATTTTATAGATAGACATGTATTTTTTGACTATTATCTATTATGGCTTGGTTTCTCAGGGTTTAATTAAATTTTAAAAACTAACCAACACTATCTGTAAAATGTAGTCTTATTTCAATGAAAACAAATATGTATGTCTGAAAAAGTTTAATGTGCACTGTTTATGACGGATCTTAACAGCCTACCTCCACCCTTCGCCACTGCTTTATATTTATTTTAAACATTTGATGACTGCATAAAGTATTTTTATTACATAAAATGGTATTCTTTTAAACCTCTCGCTCTAATGTTTTAGAATATAGTCATATTTCGGTACATAACTGTGCAGTGGTGTTAAGATTTTTTACTTTTATTAATTTTTAAACGCATTTATAAAACCATTAGTATAATTTATGACAAGATAATTATAGTAAAATATTTACGATAAAAAATTATATTGATAATCTCTGTGATCCCAAATTTGACAAGAATTAGGCATTTTATTATTCAAAAAATGGGCAAGATTAACACATTTGAAGATAATTCTAAAGATACTCATTATAAGCTATGTCTTTGACCATTCAAGTGTGATAAACATCCTACGAATAATGATTGCTTTATAATAATTATTGACCTAAGAATAAGGTAGTGATTTTTTGAAATACGCCATTTCTTTTGGCATTCCCCAGTGGTTAAGCTACAACATACGGTCGTAGCCATAAATTGACAAACTATAATTGAAGTAGGGAGTAAAATGATGTTGGTAACACTGTAGCACTGTAACACTGGTAGGTAAATATTGATTTCACAAACCTTGGAATTTTTACATGTAATTTCAACCATATGTGTGGAAACTTTTTCAATATTGTCGGCGAAAACACCAATTAGGTAGATATTTAGACACTTAACTGGTGTCATAAACGTAATCCGATCCCGGCGGCATCCTGACCGGTCGGATTTTATTGCTTAGGGCTGAAATGTTTTTAAACGATTGACACGATAGTTTTAGAAATAGAAAATTTTTGACGATATTTTAGCTTGGTATATCCGATAAGTAGCTCGTTATAAAAGAGAATAATGTATGGAGAAAATCATTAACTAAAATGTCAACGAATGTTTCCTCGTTACATCCGTGATCGTAATAACCAAGTACAGAAAAAAAAATATGTTTCAACCTGTGCGGCCCGATCAGGAAGGCCACAGTAGGAACTTGGTGAGTATTTCTGGGATGAAGCCTTCGCGTGCCTCCCAGCAATTGGAGAGCCACTTCGGCGCCACCCCTACCGAGCAGCTCAGCTCCCCCGAGCCCCGCCTTGCCGCACGCTGTCAGTAATCTAAGCCGGAACTCTGTTGTCAGGGATGGGACCACTAAACCGTCATCTATTCAAACAAAAATTGACATTGTTTAAATTTTAATCTTGGCTAATTCTTTCACAACCACGTAACTTTGTGTTTTTTTTAATATAAAATTGATATCTGTTATAACATTGGTTATCATGAGGCACCTACGTTTTGCAGATGACATTCAAAAAATCCAGGTGACCTGGCAGGAAAATGAGAACTTGAAGAAGCGAGCCTCAAAGTGAGTTTGAAGATAAATGTCTTCAAAACAAAGGTCATTATACGTCATATAATTATTAGAGAAACTGTATATGGATGTGAGGAATACCTGATGAAATTGTCCAGAAATCAAAGCTCGGATGATATTATGTTTTGATGCCCGATGATTAAGAGTGACCTCTTACTAAAACGATTTTAACCAATGCAAATGTATGGGTGAGAAACATGGAACACAACTCTATATCGAGGATGCATGTTGGGTATAGCGCACAAAAATTTAAAAAGAAATAGATGAGTCAAGACATTAAAATTGAAGACAGCAAGGAAAGGTCTTCATCGAGCAGTGGATTAACTGGTTAAGATAGTGATAGGTTACCATGATGATTTGGCGTCAAGTATGGCCAACACCCCAGTGTATCGGCCAGGTGGATTCACGCAGCTGCATCAAATTCACATTTTGTTTTTCATTGGATCGAAAGCATAAACTCATTGGGATGAGCAAATGGACAACAGATAAATGTTAAAATAAATGCTTACATATCCTCCACTTTATGGAGGCGCACATACTTGGCTGAGGAATGAAAATGACAGCATTAAACAGTCCTGTAAAGTTTGATACCTGAAAGGCAATAAGATTAAACTGTTTACCTGTGACATATTCTAAAGCTCCGCGCCCATCATCGGGGACTGTGATGGCTCTGTACATAGCGGGTTGTGATCCCAACACGTTCTCGTCGTGTTTGAAATTCTGCGGCGCCAAATTATTACGTCTCAGATGATCTGTCTGCCTTACCTATGAAACAACACAATTGATTATAGATTTATTATTTCATTTGAAGCATTTTTAGTGAGCCGAGTTTTGACCAAACATATCACTTAACTCAAAAATCAGTAAAAAGGGTCATAAATATGCTATATCGTATTGAGACAGTTAATTATCCCGGAATCCCGATCCAGATTTCCCTCTGATTAGCGAGGGGCAAAGCATCGAGAGTGTCAACAGCTTCAAATAATTGAGGGTACACATCATGCGAATTTTTGGAAATACTACTCTACTCCGTCTGTGGTACTGTTCTGGTAACTACTGAACCATACAATGATTTTACAAAGAATACTTGACACAGCTCACCGAAAGAGATGTAACTTGAAATTGATACGAAAATTATTTATATAACTTTGGCATAATCAATGTACTTACAACGTCTGGTTTCTGCGCCTGTTTCAACTCTTCCCATAACGCCTGTTTATTGAACAAAGCTAAATTTTTTTCAAAGTCAAAGTCTTGCGTGAAGGTCGGGTCGTCGGAAGGTGTCCCGAAGCACACTTCATTACGACGCCTCTGGTTGTCTTTTTTATTCGGAGTCCCGCCTGTGTTGGTTGAACCTAAAAATATCACAAATTTTAGAAACAAATATGACTCGGCCCAATAACTATTCAGGTAAACTTTTTGATAGGACCGTATTATGCATTTACAGATGAAGGGCCTAATGCATAGAATGTCAACGTTGTGTAAAACTACCTAATTACAATCCTTATGCATAGATTATGTTTTAATGTCATCAAATATTTTTAAATTGCCATAATATTATATTACAATTGTAAAAGTATGAAAAGTGCACAATAAAAATTGAAACTAATTGGATCAATAAAAAAATTGAGATGCTTCCTTCTCCTGAGAGTACATATGGTTTGCTATTATGTATGCCATTCTAGAATGTTGAGGTTATATTATACATGACATTTTGTTTTTTGAGAAATGGCAGCCATTCACCCAACCCATTGGGTCCTTGCTTTGAATGAAATATAGATTGAAAAACAATAAGTACATGAATTTAGCAATATGCGAGACTCAAACCCGAAAACCATGGCTTCAGAGGTAAATACTCTGTCGCTACTCTATTATGGGTTATAATATCAGACACAATTTGAGAGTTGAGGACACGATGTTGCATTACAAACGAAACCCTCGGAGATTAATAAAAGAAATGAATGGATTCAATAAATTAGCGATGTTGAGGATGTGGTCAGGTGGGGAACGATGGACAAAAACTAGGATTTCACACATCATGATGCCCCCCGGCACACCTCCTAAAAGATGGAAGGATAGTTGAAATTCAACTTGGTAAGAATTTAAATAAAGACAAATATAAGTAATGGTATATAAAGAAATAAACCAAAATGGCATACAAACCTCCGCCATTCTGTTTGTTCTGTTTTCCTTGTATATCGATTGGTTTACTCTTAGAACTATTGACTCCCTGCGTGGCGGCTTGAAAACCATTCATATTGTAGCCATTGTTATTGGACTTCTGACTGTGCTGGCCATTATTGTATTGGTTACCGTTATAATTAGAGTATTTGCCAGGGTAAGCCATGTGATTGGTACTACTGCCGCTCGGCAGGCTCTGACTCGTGCCGGGGTTTCCATCCATGGACGGGGGGCACTCTGTCACGGACACTTTATGTAACTTCTTTGTCACCTTATCCACTGTGCTATGTGGCTTCTTCTCATTTGGAGCACTGATGGTTTTTGCATCAATTATCTGGATGTCTTTAATGTCTGACGCTCTGAATAAGATTAAAAAAACAAACAGAAACACAAATTAGATATAGTTTTATATAACTAATTTATTTTACAAACAATATTATTGCTTTGAGCGGATATGGGTCTAATGAAATGCGGCAAATGACATTTCTGACTACCATATTCAATCCCGCTTGGATCTAGATGATTTGATGCCGCAATCTGGATTCCATGACAACTGGACGATTGCGTACTTGGCACCGGAAACGATTAATGAAATGCGTGAAGAAATAGAGTAAACAACATAACTAACTTACTGTCGTATGCATGAGATTCCCAAAAACCTTATAGGCTATATACTGCACGGTTGTATGCATGAGTAAAAACGTAATTAGCTGTTAAGTGACGTCACGAATGTGACATATCATGTGTCATGGTGTTCGTATTATAAAATTTCATTCCCCGATAAATAATTCAAAATTTTGAAATTGTAAATGTGTCTGAAAGTGTGCGAACGGTACCATATAAATTTGATAATTATACATGAATAATTATTATGAAATTTAAATAATTTATCAGCTATTTTATCACATGTATTTTATAATTATTCTACTGTACGAAAGGTTGTATTGCCAGTAAACTTTTCCATTTGGTGGCAACACTGAATACATTTGGTGGCAATACTGAATATTATTATGACTAACTTCACTTCAATTATTGAGATCTCAAAAGAGAATAAGAATAAATGACAGAAAATGCAAATGATTTAAGACAATAATATGTAATGATCTCTGTATAATATTATCATTTATACCAATCACCGTATGATACTATTGATGTTTCCAGTGTATTTGAGAGTTGTGCCTTGTTTATTACAGTTATCTTACAATAAGTAACTAGGTAGGTAGGTGGTACCGTAATATTTTGAAGAACGCAGAATGCTTACAATTGTATATTTTAATGCCAGATACAGCAGTAGATACATATTTTTGCGGTGGTTTAGCGGAGATATTTTATCGTAATCTTACGTAAGTCCATCTTATGTCTCCATGAGAAATATTGCAAGCGAAATAGGCGAAATAAGCGAGGCATTTTATCAGTTACCTACTATCTAGATTATAGACTAGGGATCAAAATTATACATATTTTGTAAACAGCACGACTAGGAACTGTTTTTAAAGTTCGCAAATGTTTTACAGAATCTACAAAACGAATAAGGGCCTCAACCAAATGTTTTTTGCAATGAATGCAAAATTAAAATGACATTTGAAAGTGACAGCTAGCTGAGGCAGCCATTTTTAATGGCGCGTGACGTCAGATCGCTTACGTCACAAAGAGTGTTATTAGCTATTCGATGGAAAATCGGTTAAATAGCTTATAAAGAATTTGGGAATCTCATACATACGGCCCATAGAGTAGCTAAAAAGTCAGAGTTTTCGATGTTTTACATTATTACACATTAAAAACACATTTAAATTTTCTAATTTTCTTTTATGAAATATTATTAATCTTTAGACAATGCAATAACTTTAAGATTGTGCAATAATTAATTTAGTTTTTAATTGAAAATATGTTAATGATATGCGGCCAAATTCCAATCTTCAACTAATATTCAACAGGTTGCGCAATATAATTAGTAAAGTGGACTGTGTTGAATACAATATGAAATATATATTGCACAAACCTTCAATATGAATGCAAACAATCTGCACGGTTGCGCAATCTTTAACATTGCACAATATTGAGCAATATTGATCGCATCAGATGTAAGAAAAAAATTACTGAACAATTGAAACCGTCTGCCTATGTTAGAATGAAAAATGCCAAGACCATATTCCATCAGTCTAACAGTAAGAGAGAGTAGGATATAACCGCTCTGATGCATAAGTACACGACAACCACAAAATAAAAGACAAATTTGATGAAGCCAATATTGTCCAGGTGTAGGATATCACTGCACTGATGCATAAGTACACGAAAACCACAAAATAAATGACGAATTCGAGGAAGCCAATATTGTCCAGGTAACAATTGGCAGAGGTGGAATGAAGTGAAATGATCCAGACCGATCAGCCAACCGTGCTCTCGAGGCGAAACACTCTGGTCAGAGAAGTATTGGGAAACCCAAATATCGGTGGCTACAAACACTAATGTTACTTACACAGTAACGGGTCTTTTACTTAGTAGGTAGGTAATAAAATTTTTACCTATTGTCGAACAAGAAATTCTTGTGCACTTGTTAAAACTGTGAACTAACAATCCCCTCCAGTGCAGCTAATCAAACTTCCGTTTTTAAATGAGGAACGCCTCCAAATTTATCACATCATTTTACGCTCCAGTTGTGTACAGATCTATCAATTTATGTAATTTGAAGGTTTTTATAATAAAAATATTTCTAAAACGATCAGGAGTGATGTTAGAATTGTTATTAGTAAACTTTTGGTTTATTGCGAAGGAGAAAAGGAGTCTCGCCCAAAAATAGAGCCGATACATTATTCAAACACGCTTGCCGTGCGCGCATTGCCGCCATGACAGGTACGTCATTGAGAAGTCTTCTATATGCGACTACAGAGACCTCCTGTTATCTAATTACTTATATTCATTGTCAGCGTGCATTTACTTTTAGTGTGTGCGCATAGAGTCTGATGATACCGAAAGGCAAAACCTGGGTCGCAAAAAATAACTCCAATGGAATAGTACAAAACTTAAATCATTGACTAAACATTTTTCACACCATTACTTAGTACTTGTTGCTTATTCTCCGAACAAATACAAAATAAATGACAATTTTAATGCAAATAATGCAGATGTGTTAATACAATATAATTTTTTAATATTCAGCACAATGGAAGTGCCTACGTAGGTGTGTGTTGCCAGTCAAACGTATTTCGCAATATCTGAGTATGCGTGATAGAGGTCGCTAAGCAGATGAAATGGGTATGGACTGGACATGTCGCTCGGCGACTGCACAACCGCTGGACAAATTCCATCATCCAGTAGTACCCAAGGGGCACTAAACGCCTACAGGGACGCCCTAGAACCCGCTAGACAAAATCATAAAGTTCGGTGGATGTACGTGGCAGAAAAGAAGGTTATAGTGCCACAGTTGACTGCATAACCATTTATCATTTTTTTTTGGTGGACAATCCCATGTAGATAATTATATTAAATACCTTCTTCTGCCGGCGCAGATGCTTTTCAATCCAATAATTAATTGTTAATTTAAAATTTGATATTTTCATACATCATTATCACACACTAAGGTTGGATTAGGTTGGGGTAGATTAGGTTAGGTTAGGTTTGGTCCAAAAAGAAAGGGTAAAGTCAGTTTACGGGAAACCAGGCGGGAACTGCGCTAATTTTCATGGCCGTTTTTGAAAAAATCAATAATAAAAACCTAATCTAAGCTAACTTAACAAATAATCCAGTATATTGGCTATTTTCAACATTTATTTGCCGCTCCCATCCCGAAAACTGACAAGAACCAAAGAAAATTATAAAAAAATTATGCGGTCATCTATGGCACTATTACCGAGAGGAACTAGGGATCTGGAAGAGTGGAAGGAGCTGAGGGTAGGCCTAAATTCAATCGGATCAACCCTGGCTGATGATGATGAATATAGATAGCATTTCATTTTCTAGAATTTACCAGAAAATGCCATGTGAATGTAACATTTTGAGATAATTGTATG
This sequence comes from Rhyacophila brunnea, assembly GCF_057557595.1. Taxonomy (NCBI): domain Eukaryota; kingdom Metazoa; phylum Arthropoda; class Insecta; order Trichoptera; family Rhyacophilidae; genus Rhyacophila; species Rhyacophila brunnea. The sequence goes on along the minus strand of NW_028232816.1, from coordinate 4,840,759 downwards.
TAAAAGTAGTTTCAAAAGTAATTAAGTACTTAGGTAGTAATCAAGAAGTCATTAAACTTTGATTATTTACAATTAAGCTGGTGTTAATTGATTATAAGTTAACATAAAACAGCACAAACTTTGATACAATGTACCTAACATAAGTGAAGGTGACTTTTAATAAAAATGAATTCAAATTTTTAAAATGTCACACAGATGTTTTGATGTGTTTGAAAAAATATAAAGTTCGTATGTTGGTAAACATATTGCCGTGTTGTTGAAAATGTTGTAAATAATATCGGCTAAAAATGTAGAGCATTTTCAAAGATAGGGTGTTCAATAGGCTTATTTTAAAGTATAATAAATAAATGAGTTACTTACTTGAGCGTTACTTGAGGTTTGGGATATGGAAAGCCATTTCTGAAAGCTTTTACCAATGTAATTGTCGCTCCGTCTGCTTCGACAATCGTACCTTGGTAGCATCCCAACGGCTCGCCGCAATTCACGGAAACACCGCAACCGATCCAGGAAGACATTTGCTTTCAATAATTCAAGTCTTTTCACTTAAAATACAACGCTGAACTAATTTCGTTCGCCCGAAGGTGGCTTGTTTTTACCGGCCGACGAGTCAAAAATGTCACCATAAGCAAAAATATAGGTATTGGTGTCAGTCGACAGGTACACAACAAACAAGCGACCGAGTAAATGTTCACTAATAATTGAGATCGGAAAACATATGATTTAGACTTTATAATGGCTGAGAACAAATAATGCCGTTTTGTAAGGTTATATTAGGGCATTAATATTTTGAAAATCCAATAAATTGCGTCTGAATTTGTACTGTGACAGCTGATCGCTGTGTTCGGATTTGCAGTTTGCACAATGTTGCTAATATACCAACGACCATAGACTAATATACTATACAACTTTACTAACGTCTTGATATTGTCTATGATATTACGATTTTTTTGAATAATGGATTGATCGCACACCCAAAATCGAGGGTATACTGACAGAAAGCATTAACTCATTAAAACAAGTTCTGAGATAATCGCAAAAAGGACTTTTTTTTTCAAAGCGTTCTCCCACGTAGATTTTTTTATGATTTTTTTTTTACATTATAAAAACTAACCTTTATGGCAAACACAATATACCTACAACGTTATAAGTCCTGTATTTTGTATACGCAGAACGCATTTCGTCATTATCATGCTTTCTATCAGAATAAAAAAATAACAATATGATTTAATAATGTTTCTATTTTCTCACCATTATATCTTATGAGCGTAATGCTCAATTCGTAGTTACAGTAAAATTGGTAAATAGCCGAAATCCATCTGGTAACTATAGATTATAGAGTAATGTTTCAAATACACTCGACGATCGGTCATATATATATCGAAAAACCCGTTTTGGTTCAAATAGACTATATGACGATCGGGCACATATATGCTAAGAGCGTTTTAGTGTCTATGATCAAATCTATGCCATTCCGACATATTATACATATATATTGTATGACAGCTATGGCCATCCTCCCACGGCGCAACTGAAATCTGATGGAACTAGTTTGTGAAGGAACTCATAAACTGACCAATGTGATGCTTCGCACACGGCGCTACTGAAACCCAGTTGAAATAATAATCACATAACCTCAAACTGTCAAACTCAACTATCAACCGTGTTGTACAAAAACTGACAACACGCGCGCTGCAGCGTTTACATACGGTTATTTTGATTTTCCAATTAATATTTAACCAATTTTGGTAAGAAAATATGATTTTTCACCGAAATCTAATGATGTTGGTACCACTGTTTTACGGTGACTGGAAACATCAGAGACCGCGCGACTAGCATGAAGCATCTCATCGCGACCGTTTTGAAGCTGAGAGATTCCAGTCTCGCCGTCAGCGAGCCGCCATTGAAATACATTAGCTAGATACTGGCTGGAATTTTAGTTTCAGTTCCGACGGACATAAGTTGCGCCGTGGGAGGATGGCCTAAGACATCCTATTTACACTCTGTGACACCCTGTGACACAGGACGCCAACATAAGAAACGGGTTTTTCGACATATATATGACCGATCGTCATAGAGTGTATTTGAAGCATTTCTTAAGGAATCCTTAACCATAGACTACTTTTGTTATGAACTCGTCCCCTTCTGTATTACCATTATCTATGATTACCATTTACCACTGACAGCGGCTGTCAAAATAAATTTACGTGTCTATAAAACAGCCCATACACATTCACATTCATTTAACAATTGATCTCAATATGGATATTGATAGTGTTAATTCGTTTGGCATGTACCTACATGCAGGATATGCATGTACACAGTTTGCATTTATTGCGAACAATGATGTACCTACGCATGGTAGAATTCGCGCAAAATGCCGATAATGGACAATCTCGAAAATAGAGATCTTTTGTTTTCGATTGAAACACAATACTTACGATAATATTATAACGTGAATAATTGTCAACAGTCCTTAACTCATTCATTACTCAATATTAGTTAGGTAGTATATATTATTATTATAATGTTATGAGTAGGTAAAATTTCATAACATGTCGACAAAAAAGCCATTGAAAAAGATTGGGTCCCTAGGTACGATGGTAGATATACGATATTTTAATTACCTATTGCAAATTAAAACTGTTGAACAACTATTAAAAAATATCCGTGACATTTAATACGACATATTTTCCTTTACTTTCGTTGATTCTGTACATGTCTTAATTTAGTAAAACCGATTATCGAATTGAAACGTCAGTGTCAATGAATTATGAATTAACTTTTCTTATTCTGATTTAGATATTTATGTAATATTAAACCAATAGATATGTAGTTGACATATATAAGTACTTAGTTACCTATACACCTACATGGTAATATTAGTTTTAATCATTCTATATAATTATTCACATCATGGCATATTTGTAATAATTGTAAATGACTCCATATGACATTTCAACGGCAAGTGTTACCGTATCGGGAAAAACATGGGTTAAAAAATAAATTATATTATTCACTAATTGCGGAGACATTTAATCATTTTAATTAAATATTAACTGTGTATTTATAGTTATTGAATTTATTTTGTAAATTTTTCATATTTTTGTCATCGTTTAACAATTACAAAATAATTTATCAAAATTATGAAAAAGAGAATTTTTATATATGGTATTATTTTAATTAGAAAAACAGAACGAAGCTATTGCAGATCTGGTGGACCATAGACAACTCGATCATAACTATGAAAGGCTTTCTGGATAGTGTTTCGTTGTAAATAAATTTTAGTTATGACGATTGAGCATCGCGCTCATAGTTATGATCTAGTTGTATATGGTCCACCAGATCTGCAATAGCTTCGTTCTGTTTTTCTATTGAAAATAATACCATAATATAAAAATTCTCTATCCTATAGTTTAGGTAAATTATTTTATAATTGTTAAACAATGACAAAAATATGAAAACTACATTTTATAAATGCAATAACTATAAATACATATTAATATTTAATTATAATACGCTTATGTTTCCGTCATAAGTCATTATACGTGATTCCACAGGCACCGCAAGATATTTTTTAACGTGCTAACACTAGCGTCAAGTGTCATTCTATCATACTGGCGTATAAAAGTAAAATAATATTCTGCAAGTACATACCAAACGAATTAACACTATCAATATCCATATTGAGATACATTGTTAAATGAATTTGAGTGTATGGACTGTTTTATAGACATGTGAATTTACTTTGACAGCAGCTGTCAGTGGTAAATGGCAATACAAAAGGGGGCGTGTTCATAACAAGTAGTCTATGCTTAAGGATTCCTTAACTCTATACTCAGGATTGTCTATAGTTAAGTCATGCTTTTCGGCGACTTATCCTTAGGATCGAAATCTTAGATTGTGCATGCCGCTCTTAGGTTAAACTGACTTACGATATGTTAGAATTAAGCCGACGCAATAATGATAGTGGTACACAGTGGCGCACCCAGGAATTATTATTGGGGGGGGCCCAAGAAGGAGAATGTAAATTAGTCCCATAGGCTCTTTTTCTTCTTCATATAAATATTTTTACATATTTTCACAATACATGGCGATATACATAGGGACATTTTCAACTAGTTGAAAATGTTCCTCTGAGGCGGACGAAACCGGTCCTAATCTATTTAATAAAAGTGGAATAAGTACTAAAAAAAAATTACGTTTTATTAAATTAAAACAACAATACAATATTTATTCCGAATTCCACCGAAAAAAATGTTCTTTTGATTTACACCACCACCGTAGTGGGTGTAGTCGTTCTTTTCGCAGAATGTTGCAGATTTTTGGTATTTTAATATTTAGGTTCCAACATATTATTGTTGTTTTTATTTAATAAAACGCAATTTTTTATAGTACCTACTTATTCCACTTTTAATTAATATATTAGGACCGGTTTCGTCCGCCTCAGTGGGACATTTTCAACTGAATACATTTTTTTGGTACTATTCGGTTATACCGGAGGCAGCGGAAAACGCATTTTGAAAATAGCCGATAAACTGGATTATTTGTTAGGTTAACCTAACCAAACCTAACCTAACCTAACCTAACCCAACCTAACCGAACCTAAACTAACCCAAACTAACAAATAATCCAGTTTATCGACTATTTTCAAAATGCGTTTTCCGCTGCCTCCGGTATAACCGAACAGTACCATTTTTTTTTATTTTAAAATAATATTTATCAAACAAAATTCAAAGCGATAGAAATAATATAACAATAGGTACATAATAATTATCCGTCCAATAATACCTTCCCAATAACAGACTAATTTAAAACTAATGAGGTTGGACATTAATATTTCATACTACGTCAGGGGCATTAAACAAATTATTTAAAATATTAGCAAACCACAAAATATGAAACAATCTACACTTACAATAACATTAATATCAACAAATAATTCTAATTAGTCAAAATTAACATTTTTTTTTTTTTTTTTATAAAAAATAAAATAAAATTATCAATTGAAGTGAGATGAAATAAAAAACAAATACAACCAAAATATGAGTCACAATTCAATAAAAATAATAAATAATGTACAATATATTATAAAGTTATGTTATGACAATCCCAAATATTAAATAGGGTACAATAATGGAGAAGACACAAAATATAATTGATCATTTAACAAATTAGAATTTGGCAAAAATTTATACCTATTAATTTCTAGGATTTCCTGTTTATCCAATTTTATAGATTTCTCATTCAAATGCAGGATTTTAAATTTTTTACTGATATTAAAAGAGTGATTATTTAAACTTAAATGATTTCCAAAAGCTGAAGATTCATTACCATTTTTGGCACAGGCTAAATGTTCTTTGATCCTAGTATTAAAGGATCGTCCCGTTTGTCCAACATATTTGGCATCACAAGAGTCACAACTTAATAGATAAATTCCACTTTGGTTAAGTTTATCTAATCTATCTTTAGTATTCACCAGTATATCCAACATATTAATTGAAAATGGACAAAAAAAGTATTATTGCCTTTAAATTATACACAACCTACTCAATACAACACAGCCTTATATCTCGTTTATCGGTCTTTTGTCTATTGCACTCGGTATACCTACACCATGGCCCCCACATCCTGAAACGGGCCCTCAGGCTAGGGCAGTGGTCGGCAAACTGCGGCTCTTTGGCCCTTTGAGTGCGGCTCTGCCACAGATGCTCTCTGTCATATTTGACATGACTACAAAGAAGAAGCAAAGAAAATGGAAGAGGATAACCGTAAATGTAATATTGAGTAGACCGAGACTTCGCATTTATTCAAAACTTAAATGGCTTCCCGACCTGTATTTATGTGTCGGGAAAAATTGACGCATTCAAATTTAGAGAGATACTACAACTAAAAACTAGTAATTTTGCGCTAAATATTCTGTCGATGATGCAAGGAAGAAAGCAGCTGAGGAGAAGAGTCAAGAAAAATAAAGTTCTGTATTTAATTAGGTACTGAATAAAATCTTTCAACAATGTTAATATTGCAAGTTTTGTGGTTAGTAAAAAGATTTCCAAGAGAGGAAATCAAGAGTAAATTGAGAAATCGATTTATTGATGAGAACCTGGAATCGTGCTTAAAATTAAATCAACAACATACGAACCTGACTTACCCAAACTTTACAAGGAGATGCAAGGCCATTATTCACATTGAAATTGTCAGTCATTGTCATGATTCAATTGTATGGATACCTTACTTACAATTTAATTTTTATTAATAAATAAGATCATTATTACGTATGATATTCAGTTTTATTCAGTGTACCTACCTATAATTTAATTAGGACTTTAACTAAACTATCTACGTATATAATTTAAGTTTAAGAAATTTGGCTCTCAAAAGAAATCTCAATCGTTGTACTGTTGATATTTGGCTCTATTGACTAATGAGTTTGCCGACCACTGGGCTAGGGTATTTGACGGGCCCCCTATCCACCGCTTAGATTAAAGGCAGTGTGAAACACTACATTAACGTTTTTCAAATTGTGTTTTAGTTCAAATTGAGGGTACTTATACAGTGAATTATTGGCGATTTTCAGTACGTCATATACTTTAATAATGGAGCTGTCAACACATAATAATCAGAAAATATATTGGACATTTATATAAATTAAAATGTTCATAGTCATGAAGTATAATAGCGCCGCAGGCGACTTTTTTTACTATTAAAGCTAATTTATGATATGTGTTTATCTCACTTATCTGGTCAACCCGACACGCTGGGCCCCCCACAGCCCGGGCCCCCAGGCTAGACCTGTCAACCCTCCCCAGCCATGACCTATACCACTCCGGAATTCGGGTGGACACCGAGAATTTCATTAGGGAACGGGTTTCTAAAAAAACCTGACATTAGTGTTTCGAAATTTTTGTATTAGAAATTAAAATCTAAGAAATATTACTAAAAAGGGTACTGGAGAATTACAAATCATTTTTTGCCGTGTTGTTTGTCTAAGCCCAAGGTATAGTTTATTGGCTTTCGATTTCAATATGTAAAATCATTCTGATGATTTTCATATTTTGGGGGGGGCCAAGGCCCCCTGGCCCCCCCCCCTGGGTGCGCTACTGGTGGTACATAATATAATTCTATAGGTAGGGATTAGGAGGTATGCAAAATTGTGAATATTGATACAACTTACACTCTGAAATGCATGAAACAAATGTATAATAGTAGTTATGAGTTAGTCTGCTGAGTTCAATGGAAATATTTCAGTGTAGAATGGTATAAAATTGACAAAAAATAGTAATTTTGCTGAAGTTAATGTATGTACTTATCAGGCGACTTATCTTTAGGATCGAAATCGATTGTGCATGCCGCTCTTAGCCTTTGTGCGTTTTACCAGGACGTAGAGCGTAAAATTGTATACATTTTGGCATTTAAAACAGAAAAACAGCAAAAACTGAAATAATGCGTTCTGTCAGTATAGGTACCCTTATATATTTTTAAAATAAAATTGAAATGTAGCTATCAATAAAAAGGATAGCGACAGTTGAGAATCAGAGTGTTTGAATATTGCTATATGTACTGTCTGAACGCGAGAAATCAATTCAATATACTGTGTAGTACAGTGGTTCCCAAAGTTGACTGCGCTCCGACCCATCTAACGAAAATGTCCAATCTTGGGACCCACCTCTTAGCAGTCTTAAAGAAAAGAGGGCATAAATATTGGTAATGCTCAGATTCTCTAGTGGCGAGTCGTGGAACTACTTAATGCTGTCTTATTTGTTCTAATTGAAATAAAAAAATATTTTTTATAAGTGTTAGCAATATGAATAAAAGACTGTTGAAATAAGAAACACAGCTTAAATAAATAAAAAAATCATTACTTAAATACCTACATCTGCAAGGTTTTTTTACAAAGTTATTTCAATGGGAAGGATGTATTTGTTTCTTATTTTCCTTCATTACAGTTTTAGCATAAACTTCAACTTTAGTTACTTTTAATCGCAGTGAGTTTGATATGTCCAATTATTTATTTCGGTATTTAGTTTTAATGTTAACCATAGCCGAAAATCCGACCTTACATAGATATGAGGTAGTAAAGAGGAGGAAGATTTTCATAGCTTCATCGAATAAGCAAGGATAATTATCAGCAACTGAGAGCCAGAATTTCGTTAACTGTTTACGATTGAAACTATTTTTCAGTGACGTATCTTCTGATAAATCAACGAGTTCTTCACTTGCCTTTGTTAACATACTAGTTGGTAAGTCGTCTTGAAATGGGTTACAAATCCAACGCAACGAATCAAACTTTTTCATCTCTTCCCCAAAATAGTCGTCAAAGTTATTTATTAACAGTGATAAATGACTGGAAATTTCAGACAGTACGTTCATCTTAGGCTGCACTTGATTTTCAATAATAAAAGTTTCAAGTGTTTCAAGACAATCATACTTGCCATTCTCAATACAACTTTTCCACAACATAAGCTTTTTCATGAACGCTCGAATTTTATCGTGAACTGCAAAAATGTCTGATCCGTTTGATCCTTGCAAATACAAATTAAGTTCGTTTAATTTCAAAAAAATATCCGCCAAATAAGTGAGCTTGAGAATGAATTCTTCGTCCAGTACCTAGATGTTTAATATATTCAGTTTTTGCTTTCAAGTAAATTGTAACTTCATTACGCAATTCCACTAATCGTGTCAGTACTTTTCCCCTGGATAACCAGCGAACTTCTATATGTAACCATCTGTAGTGCATTGGCAATTCAAATTATTATTATTTTATCACAATATATTCCGTAACTTAAGTTTATTTCAATTTTTAGGAATTATAAATAGCCGAATGAAATATTAAATTTATCACTTCCTATTTTTTTTTAAATTCATGTATACAGTGGCGAGGGACCACTCAATATTCGTTCGCGACCCACTGGTGGGTCGCGACCCATAGTTTGGGAAACCATGGTGTAGTAGATAATCTGTAGTTAGTATAATGATTGCGATTTTTTATTTTCTATATTTTAAATTTATTGGTAGATATCCAGAGCTATCATTGCAAATTTAGCTCATGTATACTTAATATTAATTTAATATGATTGTTAAGGATATTTTTTAATTATGTTCTAGCAACTTCGGCACTGTCATTTCATTTCTGTTTTCTGCGGCGAATTGGTAATTGACATAGCCGCTTCAGAGTAATTTTATAATTGCGGCTACATAACTAAAAAAGATAACTTCGCAAAGTTATCTTAAAAAATAAATGGTCCACTAATATGTCAAAAACTTTTTAAAAACAAACTGAATTAATTTTTTCTCATCATGAAGGAGTGGTCTCAAGTAAGTATTTTTTATTTGTTTTTTTCTACGACTATGTTATGGTGAATATTAAATAAGTACGCCGACCTTTAGTCAAATTAATTATTTGTAATTAAATAGAGGTGTGTTTTTTATTAGCGTATTGATCTACGCTCTTGACAAAATGTTAATATGCAAACTTTCTTATGATAAAGTTTCTCACACTTCAAAACACAGATAAATATAATATTATTCTGCATAGAATTTAATCATAATATACATCATATTTATTGTACAGATAAATAAACGTTAGAATCAATTATTATACTATAGGCCTTGAGAAGTAATACTTACAAGAGTATAATAATATGTTTGCAATAAGTAATTATTGTTTCACTTCAGTAAATATCTTGTAAGTTTCCAATTAGAATTTTTTTTTTTTAAATAGGTAGTTTGAATTTTTCTGCTGACATTGAATACTTATTCTGTTTGGTTGGGTGATTTATATTATGTACTTATTATACAACATAAATGGCAGCATTTAAGTTTGATGTCTAATACTAGATATCTACTAAATCATTTATAAAGAGGTTAATGCCGATTCGCCTGTTCTTCTGAGTATATCTTCTGTAGCAGACATGTCTATCTTCAAGTAGGTTTGATTTAATTAATATCTAATATCAAAACTTATGGCGATCTACCGACACTCTCCCATTTTTTTTCTTCAACTTTAACCAGTAATTCTTAACCGGTGCACCGCTAACTTGTTGCAAGTGCACCGCGATTATGAAAGCCGACGAAAGATCTAATGTGATTTCGATTTTGCCGAATCGATCACACACGTCTTGCATGGCCTCTCACGTGCCACTTGCCGGACCCTAGAATACCCAGCCAGACCATCCGCCTTCTCACTCTCACGTTTGCGGTTCTCTTTTTGCTGAGATTTTTTGTTCTCGTGTCAGTATTCGCAGCTTGTAACGTGCAGTGTGTGATTTTGGTGCACCGCAATTTTTTCTTATGATCAAGTGCACCGTGACTTCGAATAGGTTAAGAACCACTGACTTAAACAAACGTGTTATATTTGGCTGAAAACAGAGGCGTTATAAATTGAACACAAACACTTTCACAAACACACTCATTTTTCACTTCTTGGTCGCTCAAAAGATGAAAAAATTCCAAGGTAGTCACGATCCTTAGCCATGAGGGAATAACCAAGAAGAGAAGAGATTGCATCAATATCTATGTTGCGTAGGATGTTTATTATAGAGTCTGGAAATTCCTTGGTTGCACATGGTGTCTATAATTGAGGAGTTTTTAATGGAATCTAAATAAAATTGGCTCGTTAGCTCAAAAAATTATAGCACAAATGTTATTCTAAGGCTGCAGACACACGGCATTGCAGTCAATGTGCGTAGTCCTGTGTCTGCGCCCTAAATAATGTATTTTAAATTTACCATTTACCTGTGATTATTTGTATATTTTTTCATATTGATTCAAATATAAGTATACCAAAACAAGTATTGAAATATTCTTAGCCTTATATATTTTTATCTGTTGGATAACCTTAGAGATCATATTATAATTTTATTAATAGATAATTCATAAACAGGTGTTTGGGTTGATGAATCTTGTGTATAAATACACTTTTAAAAATATTCATTTGATCAAATTTATTTTACATATAATAATACCTAGTGAACTTACAAATTATAAATTCTAGACGTTCACAATACAGTATACTCTCAGTAATCCGCCGCTCGATTATCCGACAACTACTATAATCTGACGTTATTTTTACTAGTTGAAAGCACAAAATCAAGCTCTATAATTCGCCGGTATTCGATTGTCAAATTCAGTGGTCCGCCGCGTACAAGTATACAATGCAGATGAGACGGGCTTATTTTCGAAACTTCTCCTTCGTAAACCGTGCCCAAGTACCGCATCATAATTAAACCGTGCTTCAATGCAACCGTGACACACAAAATGAAGATTTGGTCATAGGGAAAGCCAGGAATCCTAAGCCATTCAAGAATATCTGCCTCACTGAACAACTAGTTGTGTCAAGTGATTTATTGTTTAATATTTAGTTAATAAACTTAGTTTATAAATTTGTATAATGTAGTAAATACGTGATTTTGATTATAAATAAAACCGTAATTTGCTCGTACAAATTTCTCAAAAAAACTATTTTTACGAAATACTTATCTGTTTAAATGTTTACCATATTTTGTATGTATGCACTATAATCCGCCGCTTTCACTAATTGGACACCTTGTCTGTTTTTTGGGATGGCGCATTACTGAGAGAATACTGTATGTGGAATTAAAAAGACAATATTAACAGCAACAACAAAATTATACAAAAAACAGGGAACGAGATAAAACATTAAATCTGTATTCATATTTCATATTTCTCTTCCCTCACAATTTTTCCATTATTAAAATTTTTCTCACTGCCCCTTTACTCAATATTATAACTTATTTTATCAACTATGTATCTCTTTTCCACAGTACATTACGCTTCTGTTGTACCCCTATCACTCAGTATTGACAATAATAAGTATAACATTACGTAAACTGAAACATAAATTTCTGTACTCACATGGTGAATACCAAGTGATAAATTCATTTTATAAACGAATTATATCTTACGTTTTCAATTAACAGGTGCGGCAGCGCGGCTCGTATCAGCCTCAACCGCAGCACTCTCCCGGTTACCATCCGTCCAGCTCCTTTCAGAAGTCACTGCCACCTCCCAAGAGCCACCTCCCTATCACCTTCTTTCATCTAGTCGGTGTATTGTCCTTTATAATATGCGTCATGGTGTCGGTGATCGTGATCGAGAGGATACTACCCGTGGATCTGAAGCGATCCGATGAGGCCAAGAACCCCGGCCGCTTCATTGCACAGAGGGCCATGGATCACCTTGTGGAATTGACCAATATCGGGCCCCGAGTCAGCGGCAGCTACGAAAACGAAGTCCTAGCTGTTAATCTACTCGCGAGGGAGATCCAAAAGATAATCGACGGTGCAAGAGATATACATGTTATTAAGACGGATATACAAAAAGCGAGCGGGTCTTTTCCACTGCCTTTCTTGGATGGTTTGACCAGCGTGTATAGAAACGTGCAAAATGTTATTGTGCGTATCGGTTCCAGGATCAATTCTGAACACTCACTACTTCTCAATTGTCACTTTGATTCCGTCAGTGATAGTCCAGGTATGTAATAGACAATGTGACTGATCCTACAATTGAACGTAGTTATGCAGGATGTTGCCAGTCCACAATAATGTCGAGCTGAGATAATGGCACTTTAGCAACAGCATGATATTAAAAATGTAAAATTGTAAATAGTATTTTATTTCAAGAATAATTTTTTTGCGGCTTGGCTATTTTCAGCAGAACGTAGAAAAAACCTTTTCGCATCTGATCTATATCATCATTTTTTTATTTTTTGTGGACTGGCTACTTTCCGCATAACTATGTCCAATTGAGGTGCTAAGAAATAAATGAGAACATGTGACATAATTTTATTTTAAAATGAGTTAGGACCTGTTTTCACACACCATATAAATCGCTTCATATATTATGTAACTGTCTAAATTATATAAAAAAGTACAAACATTTTATTCCTTACATTGGACATAAATTGTATATTGTTATTATTTTCATAACAACCGTGTATAATTGGGTTACATGTAAATTGTACGTAAAACATTTCACCGTGGCACAGTTCGCTGTGAGCTTTCTATCGGAAAGAGATGACCATAAACTATACGGTCTGCCATTTTATTAGATTCAATATGAACATTAATTCAATTTTCATAGCTGATTTTGGCAGAATTCATGAATGAAAACCTAACCTAACAAATAATCCAGTATATCGGCTATTTTCAAAATTTATTTGTTGCTGACTTCCTGCAAACTGACAGGAACTGTGTTTTATTTAGACATGAATTTTATGTCAGTACTATACGACCCAAAGAGGTTGGACAGTCTTTAATATGAGGCGTAGAGTTACAAAACCCGCTCTAGAGACTTTTTTGAGTTTTGAGTAAATGACGAAAAACTGTTTTGGGCATATCATGACGATTTAAGTGTAATTTTAGATATTATATTTCTTCCTTTACATACGGAAAAGTATAATAAAATGTCAAATCCAATGTATAAGCTGTATTTATTCAAATAAATGCATTTTAATTATCCCAAGAGCGGTCTTTGTCAGTCTCTACCTGACAGAGCGGCGTTCGACGCGGAATTTTTTAAAAAGAGCGGAGTTTGTCGCACAATGGTACATTGTCGACAGGAGATGATAGTTTAGTAGCGGTCCGTATTTATTTTAATTATGTAATATATTTTCGAATTTACTTTGTCTAGAAAATATTTTGTTGCCATTCTTACCTAATGGTAGCTGTATATTTTTCGCATTGTACCTACATATTTAGCTGTTATATTGGTATGTTATATTTTTTTAAAATCGTGGTATTTACTTGTCTTGAAAATATTTTTTTTTAGATTTAAAAAAATAGTTATTTAGTTGAATAGTGCCTACTTTTCACTAAGTATGTCAAATTGCCTTTGTGAAACTTTTTAATTTTAATACGTTAATGTCATGTACTTATTTTTATTCTATAATAAACAAAAAAAAACCATTATCAAAAAATGTTACTTTTTCTGGAGACAATTAGTTATTACCTACATACCATGCAAATTATTTGTTTAATAGGTAACTAATCTTTTATAATTATATAAGTACCCTAATAATTCCTAATAATTTTAATATTAATGACCATATTTTGAATCAGAAAGATATTTTTAAACCCTTAAAAGGTAATTATAAGATAATTTGAAATAACAATAACATATTTTTTAATAATATCAATAGCATAAATAAAAAAACCCAGCGGATTTAAGTACCGGCGTTTACCTAACTAATCCCTGTATTACCTGTGTCCCCAAATTCCATGTCTGTGTTCAGACACCAAACCAAATCCGATAAACAAAAGTCGCGATGTATGAGCTAACTTATTTTCCCACATAAATATTTATTACCTATTTTCTGTTGTTCCTGCTACTTTTTATATACAAATAATAGTAAACGTGGAATTTCTGAAATTTATTGCAAAAACGTATTATAAAAGTAACGGTATTTCTACAAGATAGCACAGCATTGTTAACTATGTGTCGTTATTACAACTAAGCTAATCTACAAATTAATAAACATATTTGAATTAAAATTAATTATCGTTCATATTAACGAATGATACAATTTTATGACGAAAAAAAAATGTCCCGTGGAGATAATGATAAGGAATGTCATTTTTTTATCAAGGGAGATGAAAAATATACCTAACGTAACATAACCTACTAAATCTATCATTTGTATAGTACAAATTATCAAACCAAAAGCATTTCTCCGACAGAAAATAGTTTTCCTTTAATTATATTTTTGACACAAACCAAATATTGATAAAAACGTGTAAGAACCTTATGATATTTTATTATATTACACAGAATATTAAATATAAATGACAACAAAAAATACACGTAAAACTAGAAAATAATATGAGCCGCCACTGGGTTATTCATGACAATACAGCAAAATATAGTCAATTTTTAAATACGTTTCTTGGCGTAACAGGCTACATTTCCAAGCAGCTGAATTTTTCAAACGCTTCCTTGATTGTTCTTGTTGAGATTCCGTCACACTAACTATTGAAAAATTCATTATTAAAAGTAAAAAATAGTAAAATAATTGAAGCAAAATTATGACGCGCACGAGAAAACGGTTTGACGGTTTGTACGGAGATTAAAGGATTCGTGAAGAGTCATTATTTAAATCGCGGCGTCTGATTGGCCGGTTACGCAGAGAGGGTTTTACCAGAACAAATTTATTTTAAGAGCGGGTTTAGTCAGTCTCCTCGATATTTATTTTGATTTTTTGAAGAAACAGAGAGGGATTTAAAACTCTCACCTAGAACAGAAGATAGGTCTTACGAAAGAGCTCCTGCGTACATTCATAACTATTTTTTTTGAAAAATCGCCCAGAGCGGGTTTTGTAACTCTACGCCTCATATACAACCATATTATATTTCCGATACAATATTACATGGTGAAGTGTGATACGGCGAACTACATACGTACAAGTTTCCGGACACGGTATAATTGAAACGTTTTGGCTTGGCTTATCCTTCAAATTCTAAAAACATTAATGAACCTAAAGAATTAATATCAATATTTTTCGTGGAATAGTATTAAAAGATCATTTGGTAACGAAACCTTATTTACAGAATGTTGAAAACAGTTAAGCAGAATTTACAATCACATATTATTTGAAGTCGATTTATTGAACTTAGCCACCAGTGCACTTGTACTTGTTAATTCCTTAGCACCTCAATAAATCCTACATTTTTATATATTATTTTCAACGCTGGATTAATTATGGAATATATTATTTTAACATCTACCCTGGTAAATTGTGAATCGTTTTACTATTCTGTAAACATTCACCTCATCGGAAATATACATTAACTTGTTGACCGCGCGGAGCTTTTAATTAACATGCTAATTATATCGAATGGCCAATTAATTAGTGTATAACAGGTGTACCGTCCGCGTGGAAAGGATTAAAAAAAGATCGAGTGATACTTTTACAATACAATAATACGTTCGAATATATTTCAATATTCGAATCGGTTTAACAAAAATCTCATATTTTTCAACCTGTGTTTGGACCTAGAGCATAGTGACTAACATCTGTTTCTCGTAAAACAATAATCTGTTATGAAACCTCTATGTGAGGCGGCTAAAGTCCACACGGATTGCTGAACCATTTAAAAAAAAATGGAATTAGTGATTCAATAAATATGAAAAAATTACTTAAACTGTAATCAGATAATTCAAATCACTTTATTTGATTGTCGATTGCTTCATCTTTGTCTTCACTAAATCATGTTAAATCAATTCTGAATTTTTCAATTTTTCATGCTAACATGTCAGTGATGGTTTATATCGAAAACTTTGTACAAATATCGACAACTATCAGCCTCATAGTCAGAATGTTTTAAGTTCAATTTTACCATAAATTAGTCTGTCTATCCATAACAATACCCTGAAACTGCGTTTTAGCTAAACTATTATTTTTAGAGATATGGTAGTTTCACGTACAGGTTATTATATTAGATATAAATGTCACTAATTATCGCAATGATTAAAATGAAGCGTGCATTTTCAAAGTGAACTTATTCCACTTCAACAAATTTTTGGCAAAAGCCAAAAAACTGTTTACGGTGTTGATGTTACAAATGTTTTTTGTATGGAATAAGTTACTTTTGTAACTAACACCGATTTAGAAGTTGATTTTTCTACTGGATTGAATGCCATTAGGTTCTTCTATTCAAAAAATACTTGTTCAAAATTTTATCCTTCAAATTCTGGCATTCATAACTCATTTTCGTCAAATAATGGAATAAGTTCACTTTGAAAATACACCCCTCAAATATACATTATTAATAACTAATTAATCATCGCTAATATTATACTTTTTCTATAATCAGAATTAAAAAATATTTTTCAAGGTACACGCGAAATAATTGTTTAGTAATTGGGAATCATCACTGTTACCAACATAATTTCAAAAGTCGGAAATGTAGATACGAGCTTGTGGTAGAACAGTGACCATATCGCAAAGTGTAAAGGTATCACAATGGAACATAATTAGGCCCAATTTAAACTCTGGCATATCATAAATCCAATTTTCGTTCAAGTCATAAAAATTATATGATGTATCAAACTGCATCATTGATATTATGAACACCTCGAGTGTTGCCAGTGTGAATCACCTAGATCAGCGGCTCCTAACATTTGGGGTAAAATTACAGTTAATATATTATAGTGTTGGGGGAAGGGATAGAAATGATGATATTAAATTTATTTAAATATTATTTAAATTCTGTGTGATTAGAGTTTTGGAAACGGTATTAGTGACCTGGGTTTCGCCTTTCAGTATATTCAGGCTGTATGTATGGTATGTATACAACATATTAAAATTTGTTACTGTTTATGTCTATACCTACTTCTATTTTTTTTTCCAACCATGCCCGATCCCAATAAGATCATATTGGCCTCCACACAGTGGAGGTTTGTATTAACAGATTTTTTACTATACTTCTATACTAATCAATACAATTGGTGTGTGTAATTTTGAAATATTTGCTTTTTGATAAGCGTTCTGACAATTTCCATTATAACTTTCTTTCTTTCTTTTTCATTATAACTCAAAAATTACTGGACCAATATTCATGAAACTTGTACAGTTTATAGACTACATTGTTGGTACTGAATTAGTATAATTTTATCTTGTTATTTCAAAATTTTCTGAAATTACAAGATAAAACTTCTCGGAAATAAAGCACTTGCAATAGCAGTAGTACGTGAAATGATCGGATAGCAGCAGTCGAGTGGTAAAGTGAGGTACAGGTAGAGTAGTGCACGCCTACATCCAACCATTATCGATCGCACAGGTCCACTCGAGCTCAAGAGTGACATTGATGTATGTCACTAAAGGCACCAATTGGGCATTCATAGAAATGGAACGGCTGGGTTGAGAAGTGCATGCCTAGTTCCAACCCTTGTCTATCTCATTGATTTGGAAGAAAAACTAATCTATTTCTTCATTCCGTATATTTCATTTGTTTATTTTGAGAATAAAACCTGACTGTAGTGGCTAGATTGCAGATATTGTACCTATGTCAAAATTCAGTATTTCAGTACGGCCCCCAGTACACCTTCTTGCCTCATATTGAATTTAAATTTTTAATAAATGATTATTAACTGTTTTCAAGAATCGTCATCTCTTTTCAATACTTTAATTTATTTTATTCCTAAGTTTCCATGTTCCTGCTGTGTATTATTATGTTTTCTACATGATTGGGTATGGTCGTATATGATTCTAAAAACATTGAATTTTATTGTGTGTGAATATCGTGACATATACAAATAAGGAGAAAAATATGAATTCAGAATAATGAATACCTACCTACCCAGTGTTAATGGGAATGTAATGATTGAAATTCTCGAAACTTTACGAAGATTGTTTTTAGGGGCGAGTGACGATGGGGCAGGATGCGCTGTGATGCTGGAAATCCTCCGCGTTATGTCCAGATCGGAGAAATTGCTCAAACATAATATCATTTTCCTGTTTAACGGTGCCGAAGAGAATCTCATGCAGGCTTCCCACGGTTTTATCACCCAACACAAGTGAGACAAATTTAACATACTCAACTGTTAAAATTTTAATGTTAATTCCACAATATAGAAATAAATACCTACATGTTAAATCGCCTAATACAATTCAATTGCTGTAAAAATAATCATCACAGACACTAAAGTGATTCGCATACATGTCTTAACAAGCTGTCATCTGTCAATCGTTTTAAATTAAGCCTAAACCAAATCAAAAGTTAACGCAACCTGTTTGTTTTTATGTCATGGCAAGGCAATTACAAAAACATGATTAATTAACTTTATAGGGCCTATACACGTGCGTGGATTTACTTGCACCAATAGTGTGTATTTTGAACTATCGCAATATTAACTGTTTACACGTAAAAGTGCTGACTGTCTCTCCAATCTCATTCTTCAAGCCTAAGCGAGACGCGATGTTGTCATTGTATGATGCTATTTGATAGGTTCAGACAGCTCTAAAATATATAAATAGATAACTCTAAAATTATTGCATTTCCTTTTTCTTATTTATGCATGTTTTATGCTTGATTTGGTTTATATTTAAACTAGTTTATAAAATTTTAATACTTGTCCCCTATTTTCTTTCGCACACTGATTTGGGATATTTCGGTGTGCAAAGTGCGAATGAATGCGGAGTAGCTGACAATCAAAAACATCATATTTGTCAGTCACGATAACATGTTTTGACGATATTCACTGTACGCTTACCTAGTATGTTTCTTAATGCAAAACTCACATAAAAAGTGAAAACTACACTTATCACTTGACCCAGTTAAACGATCTATTGTACTCTGTACCTCGGTGTATAAATGAGAGCAAATAATTATGTATTATCACTGAGACACTTAAACATATTTATGGGCAGTAGGTGTTACCAAAATGCCCATAATTCACTTTTAATAGCTACATAAAATTTTCTAATAAAAGTAAAAAAGTGATTGGCCGAAGAACTATGGATTGTTGATATTTTGGTAAATTACCTAAAAGACATGTGTATTAACAAGGTCTGAACAAAAACTAATCATAAGTGCGAGTGAGAAAGCATTCAGCACACGTATAATATGTGTTAGAGTAAGATAGAAGACGCATGAATAATTGTGTTAGTGAAGCCGGCTTATATTGGTTTGGTAAATATTTTTAGTTTTGTGCTTATAAAAGTTGCGAACCGCCGGCGAATGAAGAGAATGATCAATTTGACAATTAAAAAAAGTAAAATATCATTTTCACTCCAGAGCGGAGGGACCACTCAGTCAAAGACACACTGAAAAAACGACATAGCTTCAGAGATGGCCACTCTACTAACCCATTCACTGCGTCCAACGACTGGTGCGTTGCCCATCAGGTGGCCATTAGATATAATTAGCATGCTATGTATTTAAATGTGGTAATTAAATATTAATTAAAAAGTCCGCAGCGAATGGGCTAACCTGGTCGCAATGGGTTTCAATTTTATACAGTAACGTATGATTTTAAAATGGCACGTGACTGAACTCATTCTAAATTTTTATTCTTAATCTATTAAGAAAAATGTCCCCTATTAAATAATCCCATTAATTGTATACCTTCTGATTATATCATGAAAATGATTGAAATATTAGTGTTTCAACAGGTGGGCCCATGAAGTCCGTGCCTTTATTAATCTGGAAGCGTGCGGAGCTGGAGGAAGGGAGGTGCTCTTCCAAGCCGGGCCCAATAATCCATGGATTATGGAGGTATTTCCTTTTGACAACAGCATAATGAGAATATGATTTTTAAAAAAATTCGTGGAGGCCCATATGATCTTTGGATCGAATATGATTTAAAAAAAGTATATTTTGTTTATATATATTGCAATAAAGGCTATATGTATCGACTAATAGAAAAGACCATTTATCATTGTTCTAATTTGAAAATACAATACATGGAAAAAAGAGACCAAAATTAAACTAATCTCTTACACTAAGCCCATCCGCTCACGCAGAAACTAAAATCTGACAAACTGATTGGTGATGGAACTCATAAACTGGCCAGTGACTGATGCTTCGTACACGGCGCTACTGAAACCCATTTGCAATAATAAACTCAACCTCAAACTGCCAAACCCATTGTCTTTCCTACTTCATTCTAAGCTTTTTCCATAATATCTTTACGGGAATATTCCGGCAGCCTGTAATTATACAGGCAGGAGTATTTCTCAACATCTACCACATATTTTAAATTAAAAATTGGTTCGCCTCAGTTCAGTTCAGTTCAGTGCTACCAATATTGGTAAGAAAATATGCTTTTTCATCGAATGTACTGATGGAAACTGAGAGATTGGGAGACTAGCATGTCGCGTCTCTTCGGTTTCGGTCGCGAACGTTTTGAAACAGAGAGATTCCAGTCTTGCCTTCAGTGAGCCGCCATTGAAATACATTAGCTATATACCTACTGGAGTTTGTCTCGTCTTTTTTGAGTATTCACGTGAGCGGATGACCTACTTAACAAAAATATTGTTTACCACAAATATTGCATTGTGGAATTATCGGTACTTGAAAATGAATGCTTCATCTATTATTTCATTATAGAATTATTTCTTGTATTCAATACAGAATACGGGCAAAATTTTAATTTTTTTATAACTGAATTTTACAGAACAAATTCAAATATTTTATTTTTTGCTTGTTTTAGACTTACTCAAGAACTGTGCCTTACCCGTACGCGTCTTCGTTAGCTCAAGAAATATTCGAAAGCGGTCTTATTCCTGGCGACACCGATTTCAGAATATTCAGAGATTTTGGGAAAATTTCAGGTTAGTTATATCAAATATAATTAAAATTCATTGGTGGAATATTAGTTTCTGTTGCATATTATGATGAAACCTTCTATTAAAATGGATTTAAAAAAAGATTAACGAGTTGCAAGTCATTTTGTAGTGTTAATTCATTTGCAGCAAAGATCACAATAATTGTAGTCGAATTGTGTTGAACACATTGCATTCTGAGCTGGATTTGGACTTTGAGGGATCCAAGGCTAATTCATATTGGGGGAGGGGTCCGGGAAAAAAAAGGCCCTTTTACAAAATGCTAACTATTAATTAATGTTAATGCAGTATGTTCGATATCGCATGAAGTTTTATTAACATTAAAATACCTAAACCTTTGTGGTAGCAGACGAAGAGCATTGTTTCAAATGTAGAAGTATTGTGTGGAGGAGAATTAGAAAAGAAAGCTTTTAATTCCTCTCAATAGTTCCAGAGACAGATATATGACAAGTCAATACGCAAAGAGGACGTGACATAATACTAACAGCGCGCAAAAACCACGTGACAGAACAGTGCTAGCTCATGCAGTATTGTGATGTAGAAGACTTGATATAGAACTTGGTCTATAGTGAATATTTCTGCCGATGGCTATTTCTTTGCAATTGATTTCAATAACAGTACATGGATTGAAAGTAGTGATACCAAATATCACAATGCCTAAATCCCCCATCAAAAATCCTACAATCGACAGAGTTGGGAAGATAATAATAATTGTAACTGTAAATGAGTCGATGCTAGACCAGGGTGCACAGCGAAACAAACGAAAAAAATACCGTTAATTGTTTCTGGGCGGACGAAGGACCGAGGGTAGGTACGGCCAGTGGGTAACCATCCCTCGGGCCTTGAACGTTGCGTCCGAATACAATTTGCCACCTTTTCGCGCCAAAGTGTACGTGAAATGTTGATTATTAATAATTAATTGTTACTCCAAGTCTTAGAAGCGAAATATACCCATCTACTAAATATTTAATTTACCTGAATCCGTGGTTTTAATAAGTGTAAATAAACTTCCAACATAAACCCTTACATATCAGTAGCTACTTGCTTTTGTCAAGATTTTGGACCTTGCAGATTCATGGCGCCTGGCAGCTGCTTTATCTGCCTTAAAATATTTTCAAAATTTATTGTTTGGACCTAGAAATTAAAGGGGTCCAGGGTTATAGCTCCTTTAGCCCTATGGTAAATCCGGCCCTGATTGCATTAATGTTACATCTAAGGAGATTTAAAATTTTGTCCCTGCTGCATGTGGAGATGACCATGCGTAAAAATTGTCAAAGTTTTTTTTTTCTGAATGTTATTATTTCAATGAACAATCATACAAAGTCAAAAATGACAATTAGCAATCAAAGCTAATTGTCAATAGCAAGCAACCATTTTGATTTTATTTGCAAATAATTATTGCCAACATGGAGAATATTAACTTTTCTGTAGTTACCAAGTCAACCATTCTCAAATCGTTCTGGAATTACTGCAAATGTCTGTACACAGAGTTCATAATATTATTCTCTCAGAAAGTTCTATAAGGTTGACTAAATTTAATCATTGTAAGTAAGACATGAATAATTAATCTTGCCTTAAAAGGTTTTAACTACTTAATTTAAATAATCACACTATGTCATTTCCTCATTTTGCAGGTCTCGATTTTGCGTGGAGTACAAATGGCTACGTGTACCACACAAAATTCGATCAGGTCAACCAAATACCTCTCGGGACATTACAACGAACCGGTGACAATATACTAGCATTAGCAATAGGTAAGTTTACCCATTTTCTAACCAAGCTCGGAGCATCAATCAATTGAAAATGTGCACAATTTTACTATAGCATCAGCATGGTTGTAGGACAATTGAAATAATAAATAGAATCATACGTCTACTATTAATTGTCGATTAACCCATTGGCTACCGACTTTATTTTTGTATATAGAATAGAAAATTGACTTCCAACAATCAAATATTAATAACTCAAAAAGTATTTGTTTAAATCATTTGATTTTTTGAACATACATAAAAAAAGGATGCTTTAATACGATTTACAAGACGCGAGATAGGGAGGTTCAAAGTTCAATAAACAAAAACTTTCGTTTATTTTTCTTCAGAATTTAAAGTTTAGTGCTAAATAAAAAACCAATTACGTCCTAAAGGTTTAAAAAACTGCTCGTATTATATAGCATAATCTATTATCATATGATAACCGACATGTCTACCAACCTAAATTTTCACCGTATTACGAATTTACCAATTATTGTAGACAACCGCCTTGTGTATGAAATGCCTTCCGTATTAATTTGGACTAATGAAAATAATGGAAACATGCTAAAGTGCTAACTGTTAAGTATAGCTGCGCAGAACCCCTAGAAGGGTAGAAAGTATAATTCGCTTTCATAATTGGAATAGGTATACCAGTAAAATCTGTCTCCAAAAGGGTAGTAGCATTTTGCGAGCTTTGGAAACTATGCTAAATTATGTGTGTTGAATTGCATAGTGAAATATGTCTTTATAAATCTTTCCAGGAATATCAAATGGATATGAATTATCTCAAATACCTTCAATGGACGGGCAACCCGTGTTCTTTGACCTGCTCGGAGCGTTTGTTGTAAGATTTCCAATAAGTGTTGCCGCATTTCTTTCCCTCATTGCACTGTCTATGGTCATTGCAAATATTTACCTCAACATGGCGGCCGCAAAAGCAAGTGAGTTGAGTATCTTTTATTAATATGAGATTGAATAATTACCTATTTAAAGTTATTCACTACCTCTATGACAACTGCTAAAGTCTAAATTAATCGAGGCATCGATTTTCTGTGGCACTGCTATGATTAATAAAATAATAAAGAAGTATTTTAATTAAATCATTATCAGATTATAATATCTGCTCTGTTATGGCGACGGTGTGTAATCCCATTTTCTGAAGAATGCATTAGCATACGGAGATACATGCTCGTATTATATTATACGAACTCTCAATATTAAAGATAGTTATGTAATACGTCGGCAGAATGTGTTCATTTTTTAACTGAATACAAATGTATTTTATGCGTATGTGGCAATATTTAAGCAGACATCTGCAACCGCTTTAGCAAAATAGAGAAATGAATGCGGATTTACAATAATGACCCTTATTGCAAAGTAGGTAGAGTTTTTCATTTTTCAATCACATTTATTTGTATTTATATTTTATCTTCTTACAAAAGAATGAAACTCAGCAGACTGTGAGGCCCATTTACGGCGGCTCTTTTAACACGTTGATCGCCACGGGGGTCACCGGTGACCGGCATTGGATTACGTTAAGGGGCCATGGGGGTCACCGGTGACCGGCAAAGAAGACCAACCTTAGAGTTGTTCTACAGCGCCGGCGGGCACGCTCGCAGTGAATTTTTTGATACGCGATGACCGGCATGGCCCTTCTGTATATTACTGCCACTTGGCCTGAAAATATGTCTTCCCAGTCACATAATATAGGCTCACTAATGTAAAGAATGTACATAATGAAAAAAAAAAATTAATAATAATAATAAAAAGTTTAGGTAAATGTGTTTTAATTGATATAAAAATAAAAATTAAATAGATTATAAAAATGTAAGTAAAATGTAAAATTATGTAAATAACAAAAAAATAGAATTATAAAAATGATTATAATGTATGTATACGTATATTTCCAGTTTATGTGTATCCAGGTATTATACTACCCAATTTGAAAACTTTTATTCCGTATTTGTGCCTTTTCTGTTTATTATACTATCTAAATCTAAATATAATGTGACCTCGAAATGGCACCATGCTCTCGTCAACACATATGGACAGGTGACCGCCGAAATGGCCGGCCCGGCGCACTTTAATAAATTGACTTGTTGGCGCCGCGACGGACACATGTGGCCGGCACATCATAAAAACCAATATTTACATAAAAAAATCATCAAAATGAAAAAAAAACATTATATTCTTTCATAATCTATCAAATAATACCTTAGAAACAAATAATCATTTTTTAACTATTTTATGTAAAACTAGTTGGCGATCTATGTGTTAATGTTCATAATGGAGGAATATGACTATGCACCTGCTAATAACATACATAATAGTCATGACCAATTGGGAGAGCAATACCTCTGTTCAACCAAATTCCTTTTGATATTGATATTTTCCAGCTACGTGAGATGAGTACCTATATAGGTGGAGTTTCTTTGTTTTTTCATGTAAAGTTGTGAACATTGTGAGTTTGTAATTTGTGAAGTTCACTATATGCAAATAAATAGGTACATTTGCCGCGTCAATCATCTCAAGGTTATGTGGCATCAATAACTAAGGCTACGAGACCAACCATTGAACTCCATTCAGCAATGTATATATTATGTATTGTGTTTAATAAATAAATATTATTATTGTCAACTACTGCCTATTTTCCAGAGATCTTGAGTCCTCAGGCGTACATGTCTCTCCTACGAGAGGCGTGTTTGGTCCTCGCCCTGTCTTGGCTGGCAGCCATTGCTTCCTGCTGCGGTCTAGCCTGTCTCCTGACTGCCCTCGGTCGCGCTATGGCGTGGTTTGCTCGGCCCCACTGGCTCTACGCTCTTTATGTGTCTCAAGTCGTCTGCGTTCCCATGGTCTGCTTGCTGCTGGCTAATACTAAATACAGAAAGGTAAGCGAGTCTCATAATCAATTTACATACTCATCAATAGGTTTCGCTAAAATAATACCAGAAACAAATTTTATAATGCATTCCTTAAAAATACAGTTGTCGCGTGACAATATTTATTAAATGGATAGAGAAATCAGTGAAATGCAAAAAAATGCAAGGTTTCGAGAAATTTCAAATAGCAAATGTCTGCTAAGCGTTATCACGCAAGAGGCAGAGAATGGGTTTCCCTATATAAAGCAATGCATTAGTTTCAGTAATCATCAGCTCAGTCTAGTATCCAGCTCGCCTAGTTCAGTAAATTAGCCTTACTTGACTTCTTGCTGTATCCAGTCCCGCCCTATCAGAGTCAAGCGAGCTGGTCGATTGAACGTGATGCATAACCAGATTTGCCAGAGGAGTTATAATATATCTGCGTTGTATTAATTCCCATTGAACATTTTAATAAACCATACAAACTTGCATTCGCAACTCAGTACATGTAAACAGAAAATAAACAAAGGACGGGTGAATAAATTTACCCTGTACCCCTTAGCGTAAGGCAGTGGCGAAGGCTCCATACTAAGCGATTATTTAAAGCCTACCTTCTAAGAAAACTATATCTTCAAGTATTTATTTCAAATTGCAATAAAAAAATATATAGAAAATTTTAAAATATTAAGAGTCATCTATTGTGTGAATTTGAATGTAGACTATGTAAATTAGCCAAGTTTAGAATCAAACAAAAAATTACAAGCGAGTAACGACATCTGTTGTTTTTCTTTGAATGACGATTGTCGATTATTGACTTCATAATCGAAAATTGTTTTCTATACCTTTTATGACTCATCTCTTCGAGCAAGTCTACAAATGTTATCACGTCTTGGAAGCGTTCGAGTGACCGCCTTCCAACTCTTTTTGCAAAGTTTATTGTCTATGCCTGCCGCTTTAAATAATAATAAATAAATAAGATGATTTAAAAAAATAATGTCTATTGGGTTCAATCAGATATAATTATTAATTGATTTTAAAAATAACAAATAATTGTATCTCGTGATAATTATTTAGATTAGTTCAGTCATAGACAAACATAATTTATATCGTTTTAATTCAGTCAGATTGTTGTTCAAAACATAGTGGTATAGTTTTATTTTGTGAGACAATTCTGTGATTTATTGTATTCTGAATGTGGATAGATTATCTTTTTTTGTACCCTAAGTCATTCGTCAGTGCTTCAAATACAAATTATTTGTAAAAATGTCTAGTTTTCCAACTGAAATTGGTCATTGCTGTAGTACAGATCAAATTTTAAAAATATCATTTTCAAGTTTGACGTTTATCCAAAAATCAGAAATTATCAAAGCTGGAAGATCAACCGTTCATTTAAATTTGCATACAGCAAAAAAAACTTATGTTAGACATTTCCACAACAATTTATATGACAAATATTCGTTTTTGACTGGCAGTTGTCAATTAAATAAACTATATTGTTGGCCATGTATGCTATTTGCCACAGATAAGTCTGCATGGAATTATTCTGGTATAAGTGATTTAAATAATTTGACAAATTCAGTGGTAAAACATGTGACTACAGAAAAACATTTACATTCAATCGTAAATCTGGAATCTTTTGGTAAAACTAGAATCGAATTTGCCGTTGATAAACAACAAAAGGCAATTGCTAGAGTACACAATGAGAAAGTCGACAGAAACCTTAATATAATGCGTAGATTGATAGATACAACAATTTTTTTGGGTAAACAAGAATTATCTTTTCGAGCACACGATGAAAGTGAATCATCAAATAATCGTGGAAATTTCATAGAATCTCTTCAATTTTTATCATCTTACGATTCTGTAATTGAAGGACATTTTAATTCATTAAAATCTTCGTGCGCCTTTTCTGGATTATCAGGTGAGATTCAGAATGATTTAATTTCGTCAATATCATCCGTAATTATTTCAGGAATTAAGGCTGAAATTGCAGAAGCTAGTTTTGTTTCTATAATGATAGATGAAACACCAGATATTAGTCGCCGTGAACAGTTAACAACCATTTTGCGATACGTTTCAAATAATTCTGTAGAAGAACGATTTTTAGGTTATGTAGACGTAAGTTCAGAGAGAACTGCCATTGTTTTGAGTTCACATGTATTCTCCATATTAGAAAAGTTTAATTGTAGTGAAAAATTGGTAGCGCAAAGTTATGATGGGGCTGCAGTAATGTCTTCAGAATTAAACGGAGTTCAATCAAAAGTTCGAGAAAAATGTTCTATGGCCATATTTGTACCGTGCCATGCTCATATTTTAAATTTAGTTTTATCTAGATCCGTTGAAAATGTTGCGGAATGTAAAAAATTTTTTGGACACATTAATAAATTAGTGAGTTTTTTTAATACATCTACAAAGAGAAGTGCATTGCTCAATGAAATAATGGATCGCCGTCTTCCAAGTGTTGCATCGACCAGGTGGCACTACCACTCTCGTATACTTAATGTAATACATGACAATAGATCTGATTTTATAACGACATTCGAGACAATACAGAATAATTCTTCTAAATGGGATGAAGATTCTTTAACCTTTGCAGATGCTTATGATAGTAAATTTAAAGAATTTGAATTTAACTTTTACTTAGGAATATTCTCCGAAATCTATGCCCGAACGGATATTTTATTTAAAATTATTCAAAGTAGAACTGTAAACATTTCTTATTCCATTAAAAAAATTAACGAATTTAAAAAATGTTTAGAGACCGACTTCCAAAATAGTTTTAGTAATTTATATAATAAATATAAAAACCTCTGTGAACCACCAAAAAAACGTCGCAGAAATGAATTAAATGATGAGCAATATTTTAAAATCATTTTTAAGGAGGTTTGCGATAACATTTTAATGCAAATGAACGATAGATTTGTTTCATTTGAAAAATTAAATTTTTTAGAATTACTTGAACCGACGCTATTTAAATCGTTTAAACGAAAATTTCCAGATAAACTATTTGAATCCCTGAAAAACAGTTATTCTGGTATTTTTGATTCAAGTCAATTGAAAAACGAACTTAAAGTCATTTATTCTTTACCAGAATTTCAAGATTCAAATTTAAGAGAGTTGTTCGAATATTTTAAAAACAAAAAATGTCTAGTGGAAGCTTTCTCACAGACTTATAAACTAGTCAAATTATTTTTAACGCTACCGACCACGACAGCGACGGCAGAAAGGAGTTTTTCTACTATAAAACGTGTCCACACATATTGTCGAAATACTCAAAATCAAACTAGATTATCGAATCTTTCAATTATAGCTATTGAAAAAGAATTATTAATTAAATTAAAACGTGGGCAAACATTTTATGATGATGTTTTAAAAAAATTTCTGCAGAAAAACAGACGAATTGACTTAGAGTACAAATGATCATATAGTAAGCCTTTATATTAATTACCTACTGAAATATCTTGAAGTGTTTTGAATGGCAAAATGACAACAACGGCTTTTTTCAAAGCCACCAATGATATATTTTTGGGCGTATGTTACGTGTATGAATGTTTATGAAAATACATAATTTAAACTCATCGCTCAATTTTATACCGTCGGTGAGCTATTGAAATTTCAACGATTCAGTGTGGCGTTGTCATTAGTGTGCACATATTATTATTCATCAGTACTAATATCGTAAGTATTATCTTCTTATTTCCTGTAAGTATACCTTACAAGTGTGCTATTTTTCTCTGATCTCTACAGCTTACCTCTTCCCAAAAGTCACCCTTCGCCACTGGCGTAAGGCCTGAGTGGCAACATTTTGGGGAGCAGGGCGTGCATGGCAAATGACTGCATACAATATGCACGCCGCACACCCCGCTCCGCAAAACGTTGTCACTCAGGCCTTACGCTTATACTATGGATTTATATACTCTCCGACAAAAAGGTCTCGTCGATAACAGAAAGTCGCTGTAGTCGCATTTAGAAGACATTTCAGTGACGTACCTGTCATGGCAGCAACGCATGTTTAAATAATCTATCGGCTCTCTTTTTAGATGCGACTCCTTTCCTTCTTTGCAATAAACCAAAAGTTTACAAATAATAATTCTAACATCACTCCTTATACAGACATATTTTTATTATAAAAAGCTTCAAATTATGTAAATTATTGATAGATTCATATACCACGGAAGCGTAAAATGAAATGATAAATTAGGGGGTGATCCTCATACCTGCACAGGGGGGGCTTGTTAGTTCACGTTTTTCACATACATAACTCTACTAATTCAGAAATCAAGACAATCAACAATTATTATCCTACAACGAAAGTGATTACCTAAGTTCTTACGTTTGTGTATTTGCTTCGGACTCGTATTGTAGATGATTTCGCAACTACTAAACATCCTTATTGCTTATAATATTATGGATTATTTCTTCTACAGGAAACCAGAATGGGTTGGCTGTTGATCCAGATTTATACGGACGCGTTTGCTTTATTGTGGAGCTCTTTGCTTCTTCTCTGCATGATGTTCCGTATCAGATCGGGTTTCGTGGCCTTCCTGTGGGTGTTCTGCCCCACCGCTGTGGATCTCTTCAGACATTCTCTCGTGCCTCACTGGAATGGTAAGAATATGTGGCTTGCTAATTCTTTTATTCATGGAGAAAATGTTTGTCTATGACGAGAGAATGATAATTACTGCAATCGCCTAAAAGTTGATGAGGTTGATTTCATCTATACTAGAAGCCTGATGCATAGTATGTCGTTGTAATGTAAATTTAACTGATGACGAAATTCATGCATAGATGAATATCGATTGACACATGCCAAAACCTTGATTAGTATGGCAATGTTACTTTTCGCAATCAAATTAATTGCCATTTTTTTAATTCTAATTTCCCAAAATTTATTCAAATATTTTTAAATGTTAAAAGTATAAAAATTGTACAATATAAATTGAATAATTGGTAATTATTAGTCAATAAACTTAAATAAACTAGTGGTTGTTTTACCAGACGCTTCACGGATATAGTATACAATGTCTTCATAATTCGTCTTTTTTTTATTAACATGGCAATGCAGTTTTATTTATTATTTAAATCACACAAAAACAGATGTCAATTTTGTATCTAGTGCATATAATATAATATGACATACTTAATACCGCTAGTCTTTTTTGTTTGCATAGATAATCGGTACTGAAAATAATTTTGACAGCTGTCAGATTTGTTTCAATCTCCCACCTCTAGTTGCCCTGTCTGCTCACACCATCTGCATGGACCGACAGTACATATGTCAGTACAGCAGAGCCCATAGGAGGCAATGGGGCTGACAGGGCATGTGGGTCGTTTAATTTACGCCTCTAGAGCCCAGGCCACTTGATTATGTTTTTTGTTATTGGTTCTTTCGATTTGAATTTTTTGTGAATCAATTTTCGTGGTTAGTTTCCAGATTAAAATAGAAAAAAATATATGCCGTTGATATACTTTACTTGATTTCGAATGGCATACATTTCACTACATTTGATTTATATATGCTTTGAGTCTTCCTTGCAAATCTTTGTGACGCCTCTTCCTGTGACATTTTTATATGATACATAAGTCATTTTTTAGGCTTATAAACTTTTTGTGACAATAACTGTTTTGTAATATTTTCAGATTGGAAGCGACTTCCGCTGTATCTGGCTGGAGTAACTCTTCCTTTCATCCAGTCGTATTATCTGGTGATCGGTGCTGTTTATATGTTTATTCCAATCATGGGCCGGTCAGGAGCAGGTCTTCACCCGGAGGTAATTATTGCCAATCATAATTGTATCAAAATATGTATATTCTTCAAGGTTCAACCATCAACTAACATCATATATTTATTATGTAGACAAATTTATTACATTATGTTCTAATATTTTTCTACTGTTTCAGTTGGTTGTCAGCATTCTGATCAGCCTGATGTTTCTGTTGGTGCTAGGGTGGGTCGGTCCACTCGTGCTGGGAGCGAAGTCACCATGGAAACTGGTTTGTGTTACAAATTTCATTTCTATGGCTTGATAAAATATCACAATTAAAAAAACTATTAAGATTATGAAGTGATACTTTTATTATACTAGTATACAGTAAATGAATTCAGGCTATAAATATTTGTATTTGTTTCCCTCTTTATTCAGAGTAGGTTTAATGCTCATAAAATAAATGGTAAATCGTTATTTTCACCCTTAACCGGTTCTATGCCTGCAGCAAGTTTTCTCACTGTATTAGGCCGTGATCGACAGGCCGCAGTTATCTCACCCGACTTTAAATTCAAATTACTAGCCACTGACACTGATTTGCATAATCTAAAAAAATACACACACAGTGACATCTGTTTTAATTATGAAATACTAAGCCACAAATTATCGGTATTACCGCAATTGTAATAAGAGCTTCACTCTACATTCAACGTGTGTCGTTAAAAATCTGCGGCCTGTTTGATACTGCCATAGTGATATCGTGAGGCATAGAAAAGGTGTAGTACATATTATATGGGCTTCCAAAGAATAATGATTATCTCAATTTTTTTTTAGAAGGAATGATTGCTCAAGCTACAAGCAACATTGTGAATTTGCTAGATACCAGGTTGGAATCTGTGATCAATAGCTTTGAGAGACAAGTGTTCTGCCATTGTACAAAAGTACACTGAAAGTGAAATATTATTTATAAATTCAGGTAAACTGGTTGTTAGGCGTCATCCTGGTGAGTGTGGGTTTAGTAATCCTGACTCCGATGGGCTTCCCCTACTCAGGAGATCCCCTCCGGCCGGCACCGCAGCGTTTCATGCTGTTGCACACTGACCGGAGGTTCGTGGGAGCGGCCGGAGAGGACCTGGGCAGCAGTTCCGGATTCTGGATGGTCGATATGGATGCCAACAGTCCGCACTCTGTTGATGGATACGGTAAATTATGTGCACTGAATTTTTATGCATTACATCAAGAACCCATGACATGTGATTTGAGACTGTCGAATGTTGAAAAAAGTGAAACCATGCCATGGTGATAGTTATCCGGGATGCAACTCATATAATATCAATTATGTTTTTCAGTTCCATCCATGCGATCAGCTGTCAAGATCGACGCATCAGAGTGCACGGAACAGCTTTACTGCGGAGTGCCGTACCTGCTCCCCGTTCAGAGACTCATCAAACAGACCCATTGGCTGGAGGGTGCGCCCCCAGACTTGCCATTCAGGGCGCATGTCAATTTGACCCGGAGAGAAACTGTTTCCAGCACGCTTGAGAGATTTCACTTTAAAATTACCGGTAAGAATATTTATTAATTTTGACCTAATCATGCATTAGCACCGAGCGGGTCTCTTGGTGCAGTGCATAAGGCGCTGGCTTTTCATCTGGGAACTCCTGGTTCAATTCCCAGTGAGGTCATAATATATTATTTATGTGATTTTCTCAAAGCCTGGGTATTTGTGATGTTTCACTTCTATTACTAAATACACTACTATCATTGGGCCTTTTGGTCTGTTGTATGTTATATGTATATATATATATACTTATATATTTCTTTAAAAAAATATGAATTACCAGATGAAGTGACATTTTCAATGAATAAAAATGATAAATCAATCCACTGTGGAATGAAAGCCTATCCAAGCTGACTCCACTCCCGCCGGTCCTATGTGGCATGTTGCCACGTATACATGCAGAACTTAACTATTTCATCTACCTTTCTGACCTTCTCCACCTCTTGGGTACTACTAGATGACTAGATTTGTCCGGTGATTGTCCTTTCTTCGAGCTGTGTCTAACCCAGTAAACTATTACCCTTGTTTGTTCCCATATCTATTCATTCGATGATGGTATACTGGCATCCGGTGTTAACCAAATTTATTAATGACGCCCTTGGACTCGCGAATACATTTTGTGTACATTTAGTAAACATATGGACAATACATTGTGTTGTTCATATACGACTGACTAGAGATATGTGAATCTGAGGCTGAATTTAAAACAGTCGTACACCATCTCATGATGTCATGGCTAAAAAAATATGTTTCCATTCGGCCAACGTCATTCGTGAACCCTCTGAAGACAAAACAATTGTCTTCAGCATTCAGCCGTGATATTTTATTTATTATTGAAGTGGCTGTAGTTGACAGACTTATACAATAAATTTCATTTTAATTTCGACAACTTGAATAATATGTGTATATTATGTGTTTAGTACCTTTCGTGTTTGCATAGATAATCGGTTTTCAAAAATTTTGTGAAAATTCTATCCTATGTTATAGTAAATCAATGGTTGCTGCAGATAAATTATAGTGGTATTTTTACACATTTCAACCTTGATCATCATCAATGTTTCTGCTTTTATTCAGGTCCTGACCACATGGGTCTGATGCTATCTCCAATAGCCGGCGCATCGTTGAAAAGTTGGAGCTTCTTAGCGGGCGAGAAGCCGCTGGCAAACCCTCCCTGGAACGACTCGAGGGAGTCGTACTTTGTGTATTTGGCGGCAGCTTCAGAAAGCGAAACACCGTGGCATTTCCATCTAGATATCAAGGTAGTATCGCCAATCCTGATAAAGTCATAACTTCCAAGTCAAAGTGAAATTGAATGTCGATTAGAACAGATTGAACTGATTGAACTTGATTGAACTTGATTGAACAACTTGATAAAGACATCAATCACCTTTCTTTACTCTGAGAAACATTTTTTCAACATTTTTTCACACACTTACCTTCTCAGTTATGTTTGTATTCCTCCATCTAGCAAAACACATTGTCTCTCTAGAAACTAGACTCCGAAATGGTCACGAAACAAAGAAATAATAGAAAGAATATTCACACAATGATTCTTGCTAGTGTTGATTTATATGCCCCTGTTAACACATTCGTGGACACAACGTCTATAGACATCGTTTTTTTTAAGTGTGATATGACAGATCGTCTATCGACGCCCTGTACTGTACAACTTTAATATGTGACATATCACTAACATGTATGAGCTGACATATTGTGTCCGCGAATGTGTTAAGGTGAAGAGGAAGATAGAAAGTCTTGGTCACTCAAAAGATGACAAAATCTAAAGGTGGTCACGATCCTCAGCCATGAAGTCGTGAAACGGTAGTAGATAAGAGCCACCTGGTTGAAAAAAAACAACCTTGCATTTTGAGACATTTTTTTGATAATTTGAACGTTATAAATTGTGAATTCGTTAAATGATCCCATCTTATTATTACATATTATTTTATGGTCATGTTTATTTAAGTTGTCTCTGATATATTGAAAAGATATTTTACTAATTACATAGTTTTTAAATTTTTTATATTAATTTGAAAAAACTATAACTTGACCTGTATAACTTGAAATCCTTTTTATTTATAACACAACCCATTGAGCCATTGCTCTGAATCAAACACGAATTAAAAAATAATTGTGAATTTTGCCACATACGGGAATCGAACCTGCGACCCACGGCTTAAACGGACACTGTTTCAATCCTACTCTGAGAAACTAATAATTAAAATGATTAATAAATTGTTTTTTTTCTCTTCCAGCACTCCTTCGAAGATCCACCTTCCCATTGGCTTGATATAAACATCGTTGGGCATTTTCTACACGGCCCCCAAAAGTTCAATTCAGTTCTCAAATCCTTCACCAGCAACTTCCCTTCCTGGACTGCAGTCAACTCGTGGAGTTGCAGCTTCACCAGCTATCTCTTCTAATTTAATTTCTAAATTACTGTTTTACCTGATGCGTCCTTAATGATTGATACAATCATAAAAATACCAAATTAGTTGTTAAACATGTATGTAAATAATTTTGTCGAGTAGTCTATACTTTGGACCATATTGTTTTCTCTTCATTATGTACAATATAACATAGCAGTTACATACGACAGTTTTATAAATGTTATATAGATACGTCAAAGATATGTAGATACATACAATATTGCATATGTCAAGATCAAGGAACACAGAATTAATGGGAACTGAAATACCTAACGGTTGTGGAGTAACAGGCAACCGATCTCGAGTGTAGAAGAATATGGGATAAATTTAAACACGTTTCAAGTTGTCCTTCTTGTCCTTCGTTCTGACAACTGCTCTCAGTTTATGCACTGACGCTCATTCAATATTGGTGTATTTGAAGGTTGCAACACGTTGCACGTCTATAATGTGTGGTTCATTTTCGTAAGACACTCACACATTCAAAACCCTGCATCAAAATGTATTTGGGGTATAGTCTATTGGAATTCTATTTATTAATCTGTTCTGTGGTCAAGATAGACAGCGTGACCAATTTAACTATCTAATTTCTTATGGCGGACTATCACAGAAAGCCAAACGTACAAATAGCTGCCCTGAGAATTGATGTTTTCAGACTTAACAACATATTCACGTCATACACGAATATAATATGATGTGCAGTTATCGGTAATGTTACTGAAATAAAAGCAATAATTGTATATTATTTTTACATTTCCTTTGTCTTGAATATATTAAATAGCTAAAATTTATGCATTTTCATATTATGAATACGCATTATTTGTGTGAAAATCATTTCATACACATACAACAAAAATTAACCATAAGTGAGTAAGCACGCTTATATCTTCGCTATATGTGTTAAAGTAAGATTGAATTTCTACGGCTGATTTAAATATATTTTGAAAACGTCGCTAGTAAATGAGGCGTCGATTTCCAAAAAGCGATAAGTCTACATTTGGTCAAAATCGAGAAAAAAATACGCATCTATTCTTTGTATAATTTTACACAATATGTATTGATCTATAAATTCCAAAACGTGACACAACCCTACAAAAAAAATATTTTTAGTCTCGATTTATTACAAAAAGCCCCAAGTCCGTGCGTGTTTCATATTATTTAAAGCTTGGTTGATATCACGCGTGTTTAAGTCAACCAATAAGGGAACGTTCAATATTGGAAATGGCGTCCCATGCTGTAGCATCTGGTAAACTCATGACAGTGCCACGGAAATATGTGCCTTATGCGGAATAAATTAAAAAGTGAGGTACAAGTAGCGCTATGTCCAATTTTATTTTGCCTATATTTATTACATTTAAGAGTTTATTGGCTGAAACAAATTGCAATTTGATTCTAATTTCGACACAGAATACAACGGAAACAATAATCTCACGTTAAAACAAATAATTGAAGCTTGAAACATAAAAACGTTGTTTCCTGAAAATATTGAATTATGGACTTGTCGCTTCTTGTAATTAGTCGTCTCAAATATGGATCTGACTGATAACATTCATTTAAAAACTGTGAGCGTGTGTTGCTGAAATTTATTTATTTTAGTAGAACATATGGTTAACTATGTCGTGTTTAAATTTGGTAGCCGTACTGAGAAGCAACACAAATAACATTTCATAGTTAAGTCGATAATAATAAAATCGAGGTTCTACTGTGGGTTATACGCAAGAAACACGTTTTCATTTTGCCGATAAATAGGCGCTCTCTATATATTATTACTTCATTACTCTGAGCATACGTCGCATTATTCTAAATCCCATACAATATTAAACGGCATTTTTGCTCTTATTATGTGGAGTGTTAAAGTTGGAATAGATATGGCGTCTAGTTTTACTATGTAGTATGTTTATGTACCATAATACACATTAGAAAATGGTATGTTATGATGTCACTCCACACATGTGGCGTGTTCCCAATCTGTTTCCCACCTTTATGCGATGGTTCGCTACTGTATTACATATCTAAAAAAAAGGTAAACAATATGGACCAAGATTCGACCGATAGATAAAGTTATCGAATTTTTAGACATTTAAATTATTTGAAGCGTTTGGATGCTACATTACGTAAACTGACCGAATATTAGGTTTAGTATTTTACTAGGATTTTTGAATTTAAAGAAAAAGAAGAGAAAAGATATTCTAATAAATTTATTTTCTTTTAGTAATAATAGATAAATAGAAACTCATTTTTCTATTATCTGTAATAAATAGAAACAGAATAATTACCTATAGTAAAAATTTGATGAATTGAAGTAAATGAAAAGTATTTCTCTTCTTTCATATCTGTTATCGGATGTCAGCAATGGTTTTGGACATCTTTTCAGAGCTGGATAGAAAAGGGTGGTAAGAAAAATTGAGGCGTTCTGCTGTGACAGTATTTTTATAATTCTGGATTCTTTCTTTGCCATGCCACCAAAGATCATTTCGATCTGATAACTACAGGTCGCACTACTTGAAAAAATATAAACATATCTATCAATATACCCTATATATGTACAAAAAACAGCATTACATATGATCTTTAAACATGCCCCTTTTCTACTCACCCCTTCGACTATTGTTTTGTAACCATATCCGATCCTAAGTAGATTGTATGTGCCTCCACAGACTAGAGGTTTGTATTAACCAGTTCTATGCCTTCAGCAAGTATTCTCGCTCTATGAAGCCGTGATCGACAGGCCACACATACAAATTTCACGAGTTATCTCGTCCGATTTTAAACTTAAATTACTAGCCACGATTGACATCCTTTCAATAATTATGAAATACTAAGCAACAAATTATCGGTATTACAGCGATTTTAGTAAGAGCTTCGCTCTACATTCAACAGATGTCGTTAAGAATCTGTGGTCTGTCAGATACTGCCATAGTAATATTGTAAGGCATAGAAAAGGTAAACAGATTTTTGTATTTACGAGAAATGGATTTAAGCCACTTGCTCAACCAATTAGTAAACCAACCATACTCTGACTCCAAACACACATTGAAAAACAATATGCGTATTTGTCAGACCCACGAGATTATAATCCGACATATAAGCCGCTCGGCCATCGTGGGTTGTAAAGTCATAGGTTTTTTCTATAAACTTGTGAATCTGTCTGTTTGGCCAATAATTGTCATGGTATGATATTTCGCATCAATTTATTTTGATTATATTTTCAATAATACAATATAACTATTGACCTCAAGAGATTATTGTGAATCTTATCTTAATTTAATAATTGAATAAGTGTTTGTTTTTTTTTATTGTCATTTTTATAATGTTGGCTGTTTAAAAAATATCGTGCTCAATGATTGTTGTAAATTTTATTATTTTTCGTGTAAAATTGTGTGGAAAATGTATATCCCCACTAAACTTGTGAGTGAGTACATACATTGGATTCATTGACTTATAATAATATGATGGACATTGCATGTAAAAAATAAAACCGCCCTTGGCTTGAATAGGTTTTAGCCAATACTGAACGACCCTGCTCATACAAGATTAATTATTTCGTATCACAATACGTCCATATCGTCAATCTTGTGAATCTTGTAAAACTTATTTGGGTAAAAAAAAAGTTTTTTACTGAATACATTGGTATCATCGAAAATCTATCTATATGTAAGATTCTTGCACCCATAGCATATTCATGGGGTTACTGCCAAAAGTTGGTAAGTCTCAAAATCATGTTTTTTTTATAATTATTAATAACCATGTCCTTTCTTTTTTTTCGTACAAGGTGGTTGTTAGTAATTCTGAACAATCACAAATACCCAGGCTTTGAGAAAAACACAAATTTTTGTGTCCTCACCGGGATCGAACCCAGAACTCTCGGTTGAAAGGCCAGCGCCTTACGCACTGCACCACGAGAGCCGCCCTCGAAATCATGTTAAAATCAGGCATAATACTAATTTCTTTGTGCTTTATTTCCATGTTCTATATATCGAATGACCTTAAATTGATAACCACATATTCCGTTGTTAACTCTAAATACCAACAACAAATTATCGACTTACCAACTTTTGGTAGCATCCTCACGATAATTATTTGAAAGTCAATCCACAAAAACTTTGTAAATCATGTCCATTCCGACCATGTCCGATCCTAATAGGATCATATGGACCTTTACAGAGTAGAGGTTTTTATTAACAGATTTTGTTTTTTACGAGAAATGGATGTCAGCCACTTGCTCAACCTATTAGGTCCATACCCTGACTCACACAAATTGAAAAATAATATGTGTACTTGCCAGACCCAGGATTCGAACCTGGGACCCACGGCGTGATAGTCCATGTCCATAGAATGGAAAAATTTTCACTCCTCGTTTCGCACGCACTTTTCAGGAATCGTTGTCATTTACTGTCATGATAGTTTTACCGTCTCTTAGAAAAATGATTTCGTTCGACAAGAATGAGGAAATGGTATTTTATAATATGTGATTGAAAAATGATTTCTACCTATATATCAATGGATACAGGTGTCGCTGCAGAAAATGGAAAACCATTTTCCTCAGTTTGTAGGATCTCTGTTGACGTTGGAATTTAGTAGGCATGCCAAGGCCCACAATAGTTGGAACGTGACATGAAACTGTCAACTTCGATAGTAATGCTAATTATTTCTCATATCTATTTCAAATGCAATATGTTAAACTGTATATAGAAAATGATGATTGTTACATGGATTTAATGTAAAACAAATAGACAATTGAAAATCTTCATTTATTTTGAACAGGAATTTGCATTGGTTTCGAAGATAGTCAATAATTACCACTACTATCGTAATTCACAATTCAGTGGCACCGCCTGAAATATTCGGCCCTGTGGGCATGCCATATATGATAATAGGTGTAACATCAGAGAAGCCCTATTTCACCATGTTGTCTCGAGTGTATCCCACTATAGTTTGCGGTCTGTTTTACATATATAGTTTCAGCTATATTGCTATTAATTCATGTTCATGTGTATATCATTTGATCACAAAGTAATTGATTATCCGTAAAGAAGGGCTTAGAATCCTATTCTGTTAACATGTCCGCTTAAATATTGAGTTGCAGTATGTAATGCAGTGTTCATCATTTAAGTCAATGTTTGCTTTGTTATATTTATTTATCTCTGTACGTATGACTAACATATCAATTGGTTTATTTTGTCCTGTCAGAGAGATCTCTCAAGTATTTCTATGTAAACGTTCCTGTAACAGCGATAAAATATATTTTTCCTGCATTAGTTTACATCATTATGTTTAATTTATTTTTTAAAGTACCTACAATGTACTTTTTCATATTTCATGTATAATTTTATAATACTTTTAAAGTAATATCTGATTATTTAAAATTTTTATGTTAATACTACATTTTTAGTAACCATAGATATTTTACACCAAGGGTAGTAACCTTTTTATACCTACCGCCCACTTTTGTATCTCTGTTACTAGTAAAATTTTCTAACCGCCCACCGGTTCCACATCAATGGTGATTTATAAAGTAAGGAAGTAACTTCACTTTATAAAATTTATAAAGCAGAGTTACAGCAAGTTAAAGCATATAATAATAATAAAATTACTTACCAAATACTTTATGTCAGACTTTCACTAAGCTTGGCAGAATAAATCTTTATAAAACAACTTACTGTAGTTGAATCTATCTTTTTATTTATACTTTGCATACATAGAAGCATGGAGTCTGATAAAATTACATTTAATTAATCAAATATTTGGTTATAAGACAGGCATTTTTTTATTTTGCCTTAGGTTTTCAAATCCCTATCGCCCACCATGGAAGCTGGAATGCCCACTAATGGGCGGTAGGGACCAGGTTGACTACCCCTGTTTTACACAGTATCACCGATGTGTGATACTGCAATAATTACTTTATTTAGAGTGAAA
Organism: Rhyacophila brunnea; assembly: GCF_057557595.1. NCBI lineage: Eukaryota > Metazoa > Arthropoda > Insecta > Trichoptera > Rhyacophilidae > Rhyacophila > Rhyacophila brunnea. The sequence continues at coordinate 4,799,244 of NW_028232816.1, read as the reverse complement.
TATAATGATTTTTTCTATGCAAGCTATTATTAAAATTTTATCTCAAGATTAAAATTTGTCATTTATTGTTTCAATAACAATCTTTTCTTTTTTATATTATTTGTAAATTTTTTAGTGTGTCGTGAGTTCACTATGTGTTGGCACAATGCACCTATTCCCATCAACTCATGTTTTTATAAAAAAAATACATACAATGGCAACATAAATTTATATAAAATATGAGTCTATGGTAGTAGACCGAAAACTGGTACAGGACAATTAATATTCTATGACATTTTATTGCGATATCTCTCTCGAAAATTGTCTCATGAGAAAAAAAATATCTCATGCGGACAGTATGTTTAATTATTATTATCTAGTAAAAAACCGCCATAGGCAATTATAGTGATTTTAGCCACAGAAGCTAATTTGTGGTTTTATAATAATTATTATTAAGCATTTTATTATAAAATAATCGTGTTCCTAACTCCTACTAATTTCCTACAAGGATCCTTGCAACGTACATTCCCCCATTTGATACGGTTCTACCAAAGGATATTTTTATATGAATACTCATTTAAATATTGTTGGGAAATAAGTAGTACATAGTACATTATCTTCTAACATATGAACTAGGGACAGCAACCCTGGAATTCTAAATTCCAGAATCTCGCTCGGTTTATTGGTCCCAGAATAATTATTAATATAGAATTTTCTTTTATATCAATTTTATCTAAAACAATATATTCTTATGTACCTAAGCTACCAAAGAATTATTACAAAGGAAATGGCTGATTTTTTTAAAATAAATTAATATAAAAATGAGAACATTGTGATTTAATTTGGTTAATATCAAATGCCATCTATAATAAGTTAGTAATTTCATTTCGCCTTGATTAATTCAGATGATTACCTTTCAGTTAGCGGAATTTGACCAATGACATTTTTAATGGACAACGTACTCAATACAGGCTAGCAAGTAAATTCGTACATAGCGACATTCGCACATGTATAGGTAGACGTCACGCATTTTCCATTATGCGATATCACGCATCGGGAATTTATAGCAATATCACCTTTATTGTAATGGCGTTAGAACAGTGTTTCTAGTGTCAATGTTCATTTGAGCGAACCCGTTCGAACCGAACCGTTCGGCAGACCCGACAGAAAGCATTGGGAATTTATAGCAATATAATGGCGTTAGAACAGATTATGCCATTCGGCAGACCCGACAAAAAAGTGAGTGTCATTTTTTTTCCCAGATGCTTCGTCCATATTAATGTCATTGCATACCTCAGATAGCGTAGGTAGTTATTAGTAATAATTTATATGTATCATTGACGGGTCGATAGCTCAAAGGATAAACACATTCACCTGGAAAGTAAAAGATGTTTTGTTTGAATCAGAACAGTGTTTCTAGTGTCAATGTTCATTTGAGCGAACCCGTTCGAACCAAACCATTCGGCAGACCCGACAAAAAGCATTGGGAATTTATAGCAATACCACCTTTATTATAATGGCGTTAGAACAGATTATGCCATTCGGCAGACCCGACAAAAAAGTGAGTGTCATTTTTTTTTCGAGATGCTTCGTCCATATTAATGTCATTGCATACCTCAGATAGCGTAGGTAGTTATTAGTAATAATTTATATGTATCATTGACGGGTCGATAGCTCAAAGGATAAACACATTCACCTGGAAAGTAAAAGATGTTTTGTTTGAATCCTATGTGGTCCAACTTTTTTTTTAAGATTTTTTAAAAATAAGTATACCTATACCTTCTTATGAAAATTTTGATTTATAGACTATAGATTCATTTTTTTATTATTTAATGAGAAATTTTTATCTGTTTTTATTTAAAACATCATATACCTACGTACATTATTATCTTTCTAGATAATAATAGGGATGATGGCTAAAAGATTGTCTTTAATAAATGTTCATTGTTAATAAACTTGACATACATATGATTTTTTCGGGATAGCCGGATCAAAAAACAAAAAAAGTACATATCTGAATATGAACTACTTACCTGCATTGCTTTGAATATGCCAAATTGACGCTAATGCCTAAATGAGAAAAAAAAAATTGATTCAACCTCTATGAATTAGTAAAATGTAATTGTATTTTTGACTTATCTCCATTTTCATTTTACACAGGAATATGCACGCAAATCAGTAAATTTTACATAGAAACATAAAAGTTTACAATCAGAGTCGTGCAAACTTAATTGTCTTTTGATTCTCTTGAAAAGTAATGATTTAAAATTCATCTCCCATATCTTTTCGCACATGGAATTATAAAGATAATACAATCCAGGATTGCAATCCCTACTATGAATATATAAAAAAAAAATAGTGTTTCCATTTGAGTCATACTAGAAATGCCTGTCGGTAGAACTGTGTATATTTACAATCGTCCTAATACCTTGCATTCCCAATTTAATATTTTAGTATTCATTATTTTGCATTTGTAAAAAAAATGTCTGCTCAATACCAGTGAAAGATTTGTGAAATAGAACCTTGTTGTTGTTGTTTTTGTAAGTAATATTATTTACTGTTATTGTACATTATTTTAATTATTATTGTAGATGTTTAAATATCGTTGCTTCAATATTACAAGGTTTTAAAAAATTACTTTCAAAAATTCAATGTACGTACGTTCTGAGGAAAAAAAACATGTAACTATTAACTATAATATGTATATGTAATAACGCAGACAAGTTTTTATATTTGAGAAGGTATCATGTGTCTATCCACCAATAGTCACTGTATCTTCAGCATTATACTGGTAATTTTAAAAAGCTATATAGTACCTTGTAACATTGAAGTACAAATATTACTAGTCCCTAATGTTTTGTTTGCAAAAAAAAATTGTTTGGACGTTTTATTAATTTATGAATTGTGTCGCTGAGTTTCATAACCCGCTATAACACTTTTTCATTATGTTGAGAAAATCAATAAAAACTTTTTGAACTAAAAAGGTTTTTGAATGTTTCAGTAGTGTTTTTTGATAGACATTTTGGTTTTGTTTCATAAATCACAGTTAATCTAAGCGGCTTTTGAAAGAAGCGATAAAATTTTCATGTAAAGATTTTAATAACGAATCCAACGATATATATATCTTAATTATTTCAAAAAAGTGTTATAGCGGGTTTTGAAATTTAGCGACACAATTCAGTTTACACATACTATATTTTATCCAAATTTGGATGACATATATCTGGAATATACATGCTGTCCTGCTTTAACATTTCTCTCGCGGAGAGGCTAATAGAATTTAGTGCAGTACCATATGGTAACTAATTTCAAGATTTGTCAACATGGTGTAACATTGTACAAGCGTCATTAGTATTTAATTTAAACAGTTTATATTTTCTGATATTAACGTCAATTAAAAAAAAAAAAACAAGTTATTAATGGAAAGTGTTGTGAATTTATAATTAAACTACATGATTGACTAATTTATGGATGTTACATAAAAAAAAAAACCTATAGTATCATCACTATATTGCGTTTCCTGGGTGACACTCACAATAAAATGATAAAACACCACCAAAAGAACAGTATGTATGTATCTGTATATATATATGACTTGGTGTATGGGTATAATAGATATATTTCTATATAAATTTTGATATATTAATTGTTTTCTGATTGTTCAGCGTTCATGCATTTTAAATTATCAGCATTTTATTTATATTTTTGAATATTGCAATATATATATATAATAAAATTAATATTGTGGAGACAATTCGGTACTTGTGAAGTAGCCCAACACATTTTAACTGCTATAAAAATACACGGTAGAGACTTGAACTTGCTCATGCGCACTAAGGTTAATTTCATATATAACAATGGCCCTCATAGTCCAGTGCATAAGGTGCTGGATTTTCATCCGGAGGCTACGGGTGAGGTCACCAATATATTTACATAGTTTGTGATTTTCTCAAAGGCTGGGTGCATGATTGTTTCACTTCTACTACTACATAACTGTTTCTCTGCACTACTGACATTGAGCCTCGTGGCCTGTTGTAGTGTTTAATGTTGCAAAACATGACAACTCATTTGAAACCTAAAGACAAACGAAAACCTAACTTGACCTACAAAGTAGCAGGTACATATTCCTAGGTTAAGTTAATTTACCTTACATTGGGGTATTTAACATGAACCTAAATTAATGTTTATTATTATAAGCTATAAATAAATATTGGCTGGCGTAATGTGAAGTTTGTGGCCATCTGATTTATGTTTATGCTCATTGTTTTTGAGTATTTTGATGAGCATTCAAAATTTTGTTATGTTTGGTGTCGCCAGGAATTCAAATTACATATATTTGGCCATCGACAAGTGTGAAGCTGTTGTCTAATAATTTACATTTTTATTTCAAAGATCTGATGCTCATGACAATTTGTTTACACTTGGTTTAAAATATATCAGGACAATATTATAGAATTAGAAACATTTGTAATAAATATTACAGTATAATGTTATTGGTATCAAAATCTAGCTGTTAAATATAATAGGTACCTACTTTTACATCAAATTTTAGTATAATATTTTCTGATAACTCAGTTTATAACGCAAAATTTGCCCCATTATCCGGATGTCGCTAAAAATTATATTTTATAAGAAAAACCGCCTGAATAATATTATAATCGCCGGAGCAAGAACAATAATTTGTAATGAGGTAGTTTGCTGAGTTTACATTTACACGTTCATGGATTTATTGCTGACAGTACGTATTATCACGGCTATAACAAGAAAATGCACGTGTAAATACGTATCGTCATGCAAGTTTGCATGCATGAATCAAAAAAGTTCGGAAGCTGTTAAATTTTCATGTGACAGTTGCGATTTTTTCGATCTGTGCAGTAGAACGGTAGTGTCAAACCTGCTGGTAAAAAAACAAACTACACCGCGGAGACTCATTATGAGGTTAACCGATTTTTACGACCTTTCAAATAGTTTCATAAAATTACAACATCGCGTCTCGCTTACTCTTTAAGAATGAGATTGGAGAGACAGTCAGCACTTTTACGTGTAAACAGTTATTGTCACGATAGTTTAAAATTCACACTATTGCTGCCAGTAAATCCATGCACGTGTACAGGTGCTATAATGTATATGTGTTACGACAGTTCCCTCGCAGCCGCATATATTAAGAAATAACCGCTCACTACACAGAATTCTCTGCGCATCTTTTATTTATAAACAATCATTTCAGTATGTCATTTTTAACTATAAAAAAAAATATGTTAATACTTGACCGCACAGAAATATATTATTCTGCGCATCAAGTTAACGTATTAGAGGGAACGTTGGTCTTTTATTATTATGCCAAAGAGCGATATATTTTAATCTGGAAAAATATTATTTAAAACCTTCATGAGAGGCTTCAGAGGTTTAATTTCCTTGTGTGCGCCAAAAATTTTCATTATGGCTATAATTATTAATCCTGTTATATATAGATTTTAATATTAAAAACACCCTGGATGGTGTACGTAAGTAATAATATGTTTTTGCTAAGAAGCTATTGCGTCAACAGTGGTAAAAAAATATCTGGACATAGGATGATAGCATTTTGTATATATATCTTGTATATTGTTGCCAAAGTTAACATAAAACACCAAATATGAGTGACTCATTACTTATAATAAATAGGCTCTGTAAAATTGTCAATAATAAATATATCTAAATTGATTATTAGTATTCAAAAAATATATTATAAATAATAGGCATCTAGCATTTTAGTAGCATTGACATTAATTATTAGTATAATATTATATACTTATGATCAGTGCTCGAAATAGAAAATTTTACGAACCGGAGCGCTCGATAATTTTCCAAAAAATTACGTCTGCCAGAATTTTTGTTATAACTATAGGTACCTAAACTACCTACCAAGGAAGGATAAAATGCAAATAGCCATTGAAAATGCACATTGATTGGACATATGGACAGGCAACGTTTATCAGAGCCGCAGGCGAAAATACAACGCATTTTTACGAAATATACTCTAAAATACATATTTATTTTCTTTTTTGTCTCTATTTTCTGCATATGTACATCTACCTCCACGGGACGTCACTGTATTTTTACTTACAATTGATAATGTATTTATTTTGATTAATTTGATTTAATATTCAGTAATAACACAATTATGGGTGTCCCTAGGACATATGCTGCCCCTTAAATAGACTGAAAATGCCGCTCTTCCGTATTTCAAGAAAATATTATTAGGTATCCTTCACGTATATTAAAAAAAAGATTTATGAACTGGAACGTAATAATATTAAGTAAGACGCTTGAGAATTTTACTAGACGGCTCGCTGGAAGTCAGATATTTTACGAACCGGTACGCCATTTTCAAGGTTTTTACGAACAGGAACGCCATCCTCGGAAATCCCACGAACCGGAACGGCGCTCCGGTGCGTTCTGTTCCATTCCGAGCGCTGCTTATGATGATACAATGCATTTTTAGTATTGTAATAAATTGAATTCTAACTACGTTTTAAAGATTAAAAATATTGCTAAAGCTTAAAAATGAAAATATTTTAATTAATGATATTATTATATTATTCTGTCACAAAAAAAGACGTTGAATTTTCACACAGGTGGAGGTATCTGTGGTTTCCTTATAAAAATCACTTTACGACTGCTTAATCTTCAAATCAGCTAGCTGCATTTGGGCACATTGTTCAGGAAATAGAAAAAACTTAATAATTTAACTATCGAGCAGAATTTAACAATTATTCTTAATACACATTTATGTTTTTTATTTACAAATAAGCTGCACTATGAATAAACTGGTTTTATGCCTTCAGCGAGTTTTCTCGCTCTATGAGGCCGTGATCGACAGGCCGCATGTACAAATTTCGCGAGTTATCTCGTCCGACTTTAAAATTACTAACCACTGTCGATTGATTTGCATAATATAAAAAATTAAACACACAGTGACATCTGAATAATTATGAAATACTAACGCCTCAATTACACTGAGCTTTTTTACGAACTGTTTATTGGCGAATTTAAAAGCGGGCGATACAGCTACTGCGATTTGATGATTACACACAAAACTTTCCATTCGCTGAGAAGCCACAAGCCAGCGAGTATTTTGATGGAACGTAGTTCGTTTTTTTACCGGCAGGTTGTTACTGCGCAGACGCAGTAGGCCCACACGCCGGCGTGTAGCGTGTAAAGTTGACCGGCTTTCAACTTTTCTCGGTAAAGTGTTTACAACCTGCTTATTAGCTTATTCGATGATTACACTGGGCGACTTTACAGGCAGATTGTAAATTTGCCAATAAACAGCTCGTAAAGAAGCTCAATGTAATTGAGGCTTAAGCTACAACTTATCGATATTACAGCGATTTTAGTAAGAGCTTCACTTTACATTCAACGTGTATCGTTAAAAATTTGTTGCCTGTCAGATACTGCCATAGTAATAATTATCATGAGGCATAGAAACGGTTAATACTTTATTTTAGCTTCCCTTTTATGCCGGGTCCAGATTACGTGTAATGTAACGTGAAATGTATGGACGGAACACGATCTCGACGCGAATCCTGTTGTTCGAATTATCGAGCACTGCAAGCACCTTTGTGTTCGTGTCAAAAACTAATAGCCGATGGATCAGCGCGAACGTCGCTACGAGCTTTACGTGTTAGGATCGTAGCTACGTAAGGACGACAAATTCGCGTTATATTACACATTACGTTACATGCGTCTGAAGGCAGCCTTATATATAAAGAAAATTTATACCATCATCCATTTACGATATTCGAAATTTAGCACCTCTAGTTGGGTGTTTAGTGTGAAGAACAATAGCGCATTTATTTATAGGTTTATGAGTTTGAAAGTTTGTGTGAGCATAGAAAACTTGCTTTATAACATAATGCCATCAAAATCTCAATTTTGGTCATAAGTGGAGTTAGCTGGTTTGCAGACTAAGCAGTCGTATAGCAAATTTCAGTCTAATTTTTGTATCCAAAAAAAAAAGCAGTAGGTACAGTAAAACCTCGATGCAACTAAATAAGCCATGAAGTATATTTATATAATGAGTGAAGGTAAACATGAAATACATTGAATCTTCGCCACTGGTGTAGATTAATGTACTGGTCATGGAGTGACATCTGCCTTGTAATTTTTTCACTGACATTTTTGCAATTTTATAGAGTTGGTATTATTTTATTTATTTATCTTTTCGGAAACTGATTCCATTATAATAGAGGTTAGAGGTTCTTAACCAGCAAGTCAAACTATGTACGCAACCCCTAACGGCAAGAAAAGACCTGTACAGCCGAAATTGATATGGCTGGACCGTGCCGCAGGAGGCTTAATAATGCTCGGTCAAACCAACTGGAGAGTACCCCGGGCGTTGAATCGTCCAGGGTGAAGGAAGTTTTTAAAGAAGGCCAAAACCCGTCAAAGGTTATAGTGCCATAAATAAATATTGATGAATCGAGGTTCTACTGTATGTCAAAAAAATGCTTGCTGCTTCAACATCAGTGTTGCTAAACAAACTACAATTATAATATTGAGCTATTCAATTATGCCGAAGTACTATAATTGAAACTTATTTGATTGCTGCAATACTATAATTTTTTACACATTTTTGAAAATGGAATTATAATCAACATAGAAAATTAAAAATGGCAACTCTGTTCTATATGCAAAATAATGTGAAAGTAATATGGAATGTTTATTTTTTTGTTAACGTAAGTAAGTACAGTACTCTCTCAGTAATCCGCCATCCCAAAAAACAGACAAGGTGTCCAATTAGTGAAAGCGGCGGATTATAGTGCATAGATACATACAAAATATGGTGAAAATTAAAACAGGTATTTCGTAAAAATAGTTTATTTGAGAAATTTGTACTAGCAAATTACGGTTTTATACTTACATATTTATGAACTAAGTTCATTAATAAAATATTAAGCAGTAAATCACTTGACACCACAAATTGTTCAGTGAGGCAGATATTCTTGAATGGCTTAAGATCCCTGGCTCTCCCTATGACCAAAAGCTTCAGTTTGTGTGTCCCGGTTGCATTGGAGCACGGCATAATTATTGTGATGCGATCCTTGGGCACTTTCCTCCCTGGTACATTACTTTCTGGGAGACGTTTCCAAAATAAACCTGTCTCATCTGCATTGTATACTTGTATGCGGCGGACTACTGAATTTGACAATCGAATACCAGCGAATTATAGAGCTTGATTTTGTGCTTTCAACTAGTAAAAATAACGGCGGATTATAGTAGTCGTCGGATAATCGAGCGGCGAATACTGAGAGTGTACTGTAGAATAAAATTACTCCAAAATAAACATATAAAGCGACTGCATTGTTTAACTTCATAATAATTTTGTTAAACCTACTTCAATTAAAATTATTATTGTATTATGTACAATTATTGTACAACCTCATATTTACAACGAAAATAATATTCAATAAGTACTTCTTTTGTTTATTTGTATTTTTGTGTCAAGATTTCATATAGGTACCTAATAATGAAATAATTACTGTACTGTACAAAAGCTATTATAGTACACACCTATTGTGATATTTATGAAGAGAAAAACTAATACAAAATCAATTTCAATCCATCCATTCATGTTTAGAATTCATAATAACATATCATGTACTACTTTGTTCTCATATTTGGGTTGTGCTACAAAAATTGTGCTAAGCAGTATAACTGCAAAATAATAATTATCATATTATTCAAGTGAATCTGCGACTTATGATATTTGAGACAATACAAAGTATTTCGTATCAATTCTCAACCTAGTCCAGACGAATATAAATATATCTCCCCGCAAACGAATTATACAATTGTTTGTACACTTTCATCGTTACAGAAATTTATTGCTATTAAATTAAATGTAGTTTGTACAAATTTGTACAATTAAATCAAAACAACATTCCACAACAGCACGCAGAAGAAATAGTAAAAAAAATCGCGCAAATGTGACCAAACTTGCTTATTTGTCAGTGCATTTGCACATGTTTTCCATCCGTGGCAGCATACAAAGAACGTGGCTGTAAAAACATTTTATAAAATGCTTGTAACGGTTCTATATGTGAAAAGTAAACTATGGTAAATACATATTGCCAATATTACAGGAGAGGCTAATTAGTGATTTTTCATGCTTTAAACATATATTATTATTGTTAATGAGAAGATTATTACAGTAGGTACCTACCTACATTTTCTAATACATATTTTTTTGTTTTGTATTCTTTATAGTTTTAAAATATTTTTTTAGTTATTTTTAATGCCAAAAACAGGTTTATTACCTCCAAACATAATATTTTAACACTTCTTTGCATTAAGTAAAAAATATATAATTTCAACATTGTAGTAATAATTCTATTTTACCAAAATTTGGCCTTACCATAGTTTAATCTTTCGCGTACAAAGTTTTTATACAATGTTTATTCGTTTGCGGGCAGATGTAGGCTTTCCAGAACAAACTTAGTGAAAATACTGTAATATTAAGGTAAAAAATGTCAAAGGTTGGTTGCACTTGACATTTTTGATTATTGATAACCAAAAAAGCATCCAAAAAGCTAACAAAAAGTCAATTTTGTAGTTGTTATTTTGCTCCATAATGCTAACAATACGATTGATTCCTTTCTCCACATTTACATATTAATATAACTCAACCAAGCAATACATAAACTGCCTTTAAATTACTACATAATAATAATTATATGGATGTATAAATTTTATATACCTATTAATCATTACACTTCTGCTATATTATTATTTAAAATATATGTCTCAATGAACATAATTATGATGTCATATTTTTTTGTGTTTTTTATACATAGAAACACTGCGTTGAATAAAATAAAGCATAAAATATAATTTGCTGTTGTTTTATTTTTGACCCACACTGGCCTTTCTTTGTATTAATATGAAACCGTGGATAGCAGGCTTGAACCCACAGCTGTTCAAAAAATGTAAGTGTATTTGATCCAGTGAAAGGACGAACGGTTTCTGTATGCTCCGTAAGTATTTTAGTTTACTTATTTTAGACCATTTAAAATTTTTGATCCGTTTGTTACCCTATGAGGAGTGGAGGTTTTACAATGTGTTTACTTTACAGGTGGCCTAGGCCTGAATCCCACCATCCTGTGCTTAATGGCTGTTTCCATTGAGCACAGGGGATGACTGCTTCGTCAGAAAGGGGTCATCCATCTTACCATAGATAATATCGTACAACTCCATGGACGCACTCCTTCTCTTAACCGGGATCCTCCCCTTTGACCTGTCTGTACAGGTATAAGGTGCATCCACGATGCCCCTCAAATATAAGTAGGCCATTGTTTGTGATATTCATTTTGCCCCACTTAATCAATCCTTGATGATGAAAAGTATCAGTACCTGACAGTGAAATTAACGGCTGGCACACAAAGCCTTTGGCTCCTGAACACTGCACCAGTCAGTTTTTGATTTGGACATAGTGAATTCACTGCCAATGTATGTTTGTTCACTGTGCTCCTCTCTCTCATGGGCACTTTTTGTCAAAACGAGTCACAGTCAAAGCACTCTTGAATGCATGACGACCTTAGTATTAGGTATCTGCTCCTGAGACATTCCCAGGTGTAAAAACTGCTGATGCTTCACAACCAAATGTAGGGCCTCGTGATACGCTCGATTAAGGCCGAGTATGGTGCAGAGCCTGTTGATTTGGAGGATCTATATTTTTGTGTTGTACCTATATTGCAATACATGTCTTTACAAGAACTTTTCACCTATTCTGCTAATGCAGTAGTATTTAAAGTGCGCGCGCTACTAGAAGCACCTAGCGGGAAAATACGAAGCTTGCAATTTGAGATATTTTACAGTATTTTAATTATTAATAAATACATTCCTATAAAAAATCATTAAAAAGAAAAATATGTTGTATTGTAGGCTAATGATAGACTTATTTACTATTTAAAATTAACATTAATAGGTATATTATTATGATCATATTGTATATTATTCACATTTTATAACGTTTTCTTTTTAAATTACAAGATTATCATTTGACTTTTGAATGCGTACTATTTTATTAATTAAAACATTTTAAAATGTAAATTATCAATAAATTGTCTCAAATTGCATCTTCGTATTTTTCCGCTACGTGCCTCTGCGCATCTATCATAATATACACAAGACTGCTATCGAGGGTAGTTTATCATATTTGGTATTACCTATATCATATTTGGTATTATAATTTAGCCGTCTAAACTGCCAAACTGTCTATTTCACTCTCACAGCCAAGAGCGGTGCTGTTAAAACATAGCACTTTTTGACAGTTCAAATGGTTAACATATTGTACTTAACAATTAACCGCCATAATACATAAAATAAATATGAAAAACTACCCTCGATAGCAGCCTTATGTATGGAATAGATACGTTAGTAAGGCTTTAATTAGCCATTCTGGTGATTGGGTTGATGATTCAGCATTATTCATTACTATCATTTTCATTAGTTTTTAAAAATAATTTACAGCATATTCTGTGAAATACGATAAGGCGTCGATTAAAATTTCAATCACATTATTTTATTGTTATGTTTCGATTAGACATTCTTTTTTATCTGGCGTAACAAACAAAAAATACATTTTTAGTGACAATATTTAATATTCACAATGATTCATTCAAGATAGACTGTGCAAAAATGTCTCATTAGTTTGTTTAGAAATTTCATTGAAAAACACAATTCGTTTTTAGAGCTTAAAGATACAACAATTTAAACCGAATGACCATGTGGTGCATCGAAATTTTGCTGATTGGGCTTTAGAGCAAATCTTCAGCGATGAAGCTCACAGATGGCTTCGTAAATAAGCAGAATAATTTTGAGATTTGGAGTAATTAAAACCTACATGCTATTCTTGAAACACCTGTCTAGGTAAATGTAAATTAACAAAAATTAACAGTTTGGTGTTGTGTCAATGGAGAACGCTACAGAAACATGATTACCTACTGATTTGTTCTGGCATAAATTAGATAATTTTGATCTGGATGATATGTGGTTCCGGCAAGATGGTGCAACGTGCCATACAGTTCGTGACACAATCAACTTGAGAGTTAAATTAAGAATATATTTTCTTCTTCTTTCACCCTGTCACGACCCAGCATTGGGGAGCATAGAGCAAGCACAAGTTCACGACACTTCCCTCGGTCCATCATCAACTCTTGCGCCTCCCGCCATGTCATACCTGCAGCCCGTAGGTCGCCTTTGTAGCACCGCTTCAGGGTGAGGGAGGGCCGGCCAAGGCGACGGAACCCTTGAGGCTTTGCCATATAAATATTGGTATTTGATCCCTTTATCTACATGATTCGGGTACAGTGACGTCCCTAGACAAAATGCCGCCCCTAGGCAGCGCCAAAATTCCGCCCCATTTTCAATGCAGTATTTTTTACCATACTTTCATGACTCCAATATCTAAAAAATGTGTTGTATGTATACATTACTAACAAAATAATACCACTAAAACATACAAAATTAAATTTAGGTGTGAAAAACGCATAAATATAATAAAACTAAGTTAGACACTTACATAAATCACCAGAATCTGAGGTCCTTAAAAGATACACCTGACAACTGTTAAACCTTTTATGTTAATTAATACATTTTGTTGCCAACCACTGAGCTGTTTTTTTAGTGGAAAGATATTTTCGTTATTGCTAAGTTTAGATGCCTATTTCTATATATTATACCAAATGATTCTCCACGATTTGCCGCCCTTCGAGTGACTGCCGCCCCCAAGCGACGCTCAATCTGCCTACCCCCACGGGACGTCACTGCTCGGGTAGACTTACGCATCGGTTACCTTTAGCTTTTAGCATAATGAAATTTTCAAGAATTAGATTTTTGAATGTCATTTAAAGACACGATGCAGAACATTATATTTTATATTTTCAGGCAAACGATATAGACATGCTGTGGCAAACAGTGGCACAAATTATTTTCTCATTCTAATATGGAGTACGCTTTCTAATTGGTCGATAATTCTTCGAGAAAACAGCGCCGGCCCATTAGCATGTGCGTAATGTTTTCAGCAAACAAACAATATGGCGCTCCGGTAAATTGCACATTGCTTCACGTCGGATTTCGAGTTGCCCAACTCATTCGAGAATTGAATAAGACGCGAAACGTTTTCACGGTATAATAATAATATGATAGATTGTAATCGAGAATCGGCAGACTGTATTCAACTTATTTTACCAAAAATACATAACTTGAGAGAATCTCAGAAATCTCTTCGAATAATCATTTAAAAAAAACTGTGAACCGAGTGGGATTCGAACACTTTTCTCTCTTTTCATATCTACCTCATTACTGAGTATGACAATTACTGAAAGAGTATCTTTAATTGACGTCCATAAGCAAAGATACCGCCCCTTTTATCGTTTCAAATTGTCTGTAAATTTTCGGACATTTTATCAAACAAATAATACTTAAGTACTTACACCAATTTTTTTTTAAATTATTGACACTACTGTTTCCACGTTATTCATGTTACAAATTCTGAATTATATTGTAGAGCTTTTTAAATCGATAGGATATCAGAATTCTATCGAATGAAGCACGGAAGCACAATTTATAAAAGAATATTCAATATAAAGTTCATTTTATGTACTTTACTGAATAACACATATATTGTATTAATAATATCATTATGAATGTTTTTTTCGGAATCTTGCTTTCAATTCTTCCGCCAGTGTGTTTCGCATCCCTAACACCCCCGTTTAACGCGCCCCATGTAGCATTGACATGTTTGGAGGCACCACTCTGAAAATTTCGCCTGTGCGATAAACCGCCATTGCAATACGATAATAGTTATGTTGTCAACTATTTGTTAAACTAAAATTTCGGTATTTTTTAACGCAGTCTGACTCGTGGAAATCGTCACTTCTCTTTAAAGTTGTAATAATTGTATTCGTTATTTCGTTCGCCGCCTATATGCAACGCATGACCTGCCCACCTCCGCGTGACGTCACTGGTCTTCTTCCACCTTGAGCGATCCTGTGCTGATCTGGTTGATTCAGACATTGTTAGTTCAGTCCCTTTGTTGATAATATCAGTGCAGTACTCTCTCGGTAATCCGCCACCCCAAAAACCAGACAAGTATCCAATTATTGAAAGCGGCGGATTATAGTGCATACATACAAAATATGGTAAAAATTTCAAAAAAAATAGTTTTTTTTGAGAAGTTTGTACAAGCAAATTACGGTTTTATTACATAACATTTTATTACATTACATAACTAAATATTAAACAGTAAAACATTTGACACAACCAGTCGTACACTGAGGCAGATATTCTTGAATGCTTTGTATTATTGGCTTTCCCTATGACTAAAAGCTTCAGTTTGTGTGTCCCGGTTGCATTGGAGCACGGCATAATTGTGATGCAAGACTCCCTTCCGCCATCTTGAAAATCAATAAAAAATATAACTTATAGATTTTAATACGAAATCGACCCCTCTAAACAATTGTCCTGTGTGCGCGTCTGATTGTGTAATTAGTATCAATCTTCTTAATTAAATGTTGTTTTAAATGGTCTTCATTTTGGAGTCGACTTAAGTAAATAGCTTATGGTCCCCACATCCAGAAACGGGCCACTAACCTATCGCTAAGATTAAGGGAAGGTGTAATGTTCTGCAGAAGTATTCCCCAAATGGTATTCCGCGGAACTCCAAGGTTCCGTGAACAATAAAGGGTATTCCGTGTAATTTTAGGTATTTTTAAACAAACACTTGTACTGTCGGCACTTCGCATCATACAGTGACGTCCCTAGCCAAAATGCCGCCCCATTTTTTTTATACAGTATTTTGTATCATCATTCTATGACTCCAATATCTAAGAAAAGTGTTGTATGGATACATTACTAACAAAATATATACCACTAAATCTAATTTAAATGCCATCTCTACTTCAATAAACAATATTGTGAGTCCACGGTTTTCAGATACATTTAAATATAGATACACCTGACAACTTTCAAAACTCGCGAGTGGCAAAAATATTTAGATAAATTAATTATGTAAGTATGTACCTACCGATAATTCAAATATAATTCCCAAATCTGCACGAGTCATTGCTGATCATCAAGGATGTGACGTCCAAGAATAACGGAAGTAAACTAGACATCGCAAACCCTACAAAGAAACACTCTGGTTAAACATTTTATGTCAATTAATACATTTTGTTTCCAACCAGTGAGCTGGTTTTTTTATTGGAGAGATATTTCCGCGATTACTAAGTTTAGGTACCAATGTCTATATATACCTAATGATTCTTCTCGATTTTCCGCCCTTCGAGTAACTGCCGCCCCCAAGCGACGCTCAATCTGTCTACCCCCACGGGACGTCACTGGCATCATATTATGAAGCACTGATCGCGATCCTCTTTTGTGATAGCGAAGTAATATGCGATCCTTCGCCATATTGGATAAATAGTCATTTTTATTAGTGAGGAAACACATTATTCCGACCATGCCGGATCCTAATAGGATCACACAGAGTGGAGGTTTGTATTAACAGATTTTGTTTTTACGAGAAATGTCAACCTATTAGGTTCATACTCTGACTCATACACAAATTGAAAAACAATAATATGTATACATGCCAGACCTAGGATTCGCACCTGGGACCCACGACGGTATAGGCTTAAGGCCGACGCTTAAGCCACGTGGCCATCGCGAGTGTCATAAAATAATTATACTTAAAATAAAATTCTACTTGTCAAATACCGCTTACTTATTTACGCTTTTTACTATTAGAGTAAATTTGTTGTTGTGTTTATTTCACTTTACTGGTCGACCTGCCACGCCGGTCCCCTTCTAAACCCGGGCCCCCAGGCTAGAGCCCTGTCAGCCCCCCCTTTTGGGCGCCAGTAGATAGCTACCCACCTAATTATCTCAGTAAGACCCATAAATAAAAAATATTCATTTCACATACTTAGCGACATTCTGCTAATACCACAAAACGAGTAACTACTTCTAAGTTACAATATTACATATTTGCATAATGACTTTTTTTTCTGCGAACACTGCGTAATGTTTTTTTACGAATTGCAAATTTCAAATGTAGCAACGTATGTAGATAAAGTAGCCAACTAAAAGTAGGTAGGTATGTAGATATCCGTGCATTTAGTCAGGATTGCATATATTTAGGTAGGTACACCAGTCAACTGGACATCAAATTTAGTCATTCCTATTGTACCGACATAACATTGTTTCTTTAAGTGACATTGTTTTCCAATCTCCCAGAGGCGTCCGCGATGATGTTTTTTTAATTTATTTCCTGCGAAAATTTAGACAAAACAAGAACTTACATGAAAAATTATTTTTAGTGCCATGTTTAATACTATTTATAAAATGATACAACAATGTGTGATAGACCCATGGTGCCACTTCAATGTGAAATGTAACTTAATATGGTAACTTATGACATGATGGTAAATTATTAGGCTGTATTCGATATCAATATATTCCACTTGCGTGAGCTGAGTTAGGTGAACGTCTTTGATAACTTCTTTACAAATCTAAATAAATACATAATAACTTGGACATAGACATGGAATCAATGCTTCAAGTAAATTGGCTTAGGACTAATTCTTGTACAGACTCGTCTATTATGGTGCCTCCAAACAATTTATAATACAGATCTATAACTAACGTGAACATTTATTTTTTCCTCAAAACGGGACATATACTAATTTTTGGGTACTTACCTAATAGTATGTGTATTCAAGAAAACACGTATTTCTTCATAATTTATTAATGAAAAGAACAGGAATGAAATTTGTGTGGTCTTATATTTTTGTGAAGAAGAAAGTATCTTTGGTTTTGATTTCAAATACATAAGAATGAAATTCTTGGCATGACTTACAGGATTAACATTGCTTTAAGAACTGTGACTTGCAACTGTGTTTTTTCGCTCGTCCACAAATTATTCACAAGAGAAAACAACCGTTTCTACAGATGCTTTTCTATCGATTTTTTGATTTTTCGCGCCTTTTTTTGAAATTGTTACCGTGAGTTGTTCTCTTTCTGAAAACAGGACATTACGGCGTCCAGAAACTGGGCATGGGTCCAACGGGATAAACTATCTAAAAACGGGACGGTCCCGTTCAAAACTGGACGTATGGTCACGTTATCTATATACGCCACCCCGTTCTCCGTCACAATGTGTAAGGAATCCTGGGGCTCCGAGTTTGACCCCGGTGAGGTCACAATACATTTATGTGAGTTTCTCAAAGCGTTCCCGTGATTGTTTCACTTCTACTACAACACCAACGTCGTTGACCCGTGTGCGGAAGCTTGTACGTATGCAGTTCGCTGTATCACACTTCACCGTGAAAATTTGTATCGGAAATATATGGCCGTATATTAAAGACCGTTCAACCTCTTTGGGTCGTATAGTACTGAAATAAAATCCATGTCTATGGCTAATAAAACACGGTTCTTGTCGGTTTACACTTTACGGAAAGCAAGCAGCAAACAAATTTTGAAAATAGCCGATATACAGGATTATTTGTTAGATTAGGTTAGGTTTTCATTCTTGAATTCATGAATTTTGCCAAAATCAGCTATAAAAATTGAATTATTGTTCATATTGAATCTAAAAAAATTGAAGACCGTATAGTATACGGTCATCTCTTTCCGATTAGAAAGCTCACGGCAAACTGTGCCACGGTGAAATGTTTTACGTACAATTTACATGTAGGAACCCATTGGACCACATGTACATGACCAGAGTTGTAGTGTACAATACGATAACCACGATGAGCCACGGATAGTGTGTTAATTCATGATTTTAACACACTCCATAGTTTTGAACTCAGAGCATCTGTATAGAAATATCAAATAGTGCATCAATATTGAAATTATTTTGTTTAAAAAAAAACACCCACACCACTGCACTGGGCGCATAAATTGAGTAGCAATTTGTAATGCGTTCCCAGCATACAACAAAACTTTAAAGAGAAATAGGGAAATTCATCAACATGCAAAAATATTGTGGAGACATAATATCTCTACACAATCGCTGATGGCAGTCTATCGCATGGGCACTGTCGCAGGCGATTGTGTGTTACATTAAATTTGCATTTTGTCAGCACTAAATACGGAATTAAACACCTAAAAAACGCATAGATTTCAAATGACAGATTGTAGCTTTTTATTTGCATTTCAGAATAATATGATACTATCGTGCAGTGACTTTGTTGGCGGAAGAGTTTATTCAAATTTTCAAATTGTGCAAAAAGTGTTCGACAGTGTTGCCAACTCACGTTTTTATCTTTCAGGTGCAGTGTCATTTTTTTTACCATACCTACCTATCAGTCATCATTGTTAATTATGGTCACGACTTTATAACCGATATGGGTATGTATACATAGATATATTTATTAATATTAAAAATAACAATTTTATTTGACCGGCCATGCAAATTATGCACGGTTGATACAATCCATAAAGTTAACTACATAAAAACGTGTCTCATAAGAACAGATGAGTATTCTTGACGAATTCTACAGAATAATAAATAATTTAATGATTATTCAGCGTTCATTTATTATTATTCATTATTCATTTAAGTATATTGCGAGCGCTCGAAATAGAATATTTTACGAACCGGAGCGCACGATAATTTTATGAAAATATTAACATAGTTATCTAATTGTATGTGTATTTTATAAAAACAAGTGTATTCGATTTTTTATTATATTGCATATCTAGCTCAGTGAGACGGAGCGATAATTTTGGGGATTTTATGAACCGGAACGGCGCTCCGGTTCATTTCGAGCACTGCAATATGTTACGTTATATAGACAATTTATCATTTAACAGTAATAGTTGGAACTACAATATCTTTCAAACTTCAAACTTATCACGACGACATACTACCTACAATGTGTATTCTAAATCTGTAAACACGAAAATGAGTATGGTGAAAATCATGAAAATTTTATCATTCTGGTACAAACGACGATCGTCGGTAGTTCTAATAACCCTTACCCATAATATGGATATTATCCGTGGCTCTATCCGACTGATTTTCTCTTAGGGATGCTTACATACTGTAGCTTAAAATTTAGAAGGGATCTTTATTTCGCTACATATTTTTTCAGAATTATACGCGGCGTAAATGTGAACTCTGCCATTCTTTGTGGTGTTGGCTTGTGTGTCTCTGATAATTACCTTAGAAATCGAGGGCATCCGTTGTTTGTTCTCCCACGGTGCAGAACTAACCTGCCATTAGTGATGCCAATTGGGAGGGCAATAACCATGTTTAATGAAATCGCTTCGGATATTGATATATTCCACTTACGTGAGGGTGAATTTAGGTGCACGTTATTTTATAAATTTTTAAGATATGGTCTATCAAAGTTCAGTCTGTGTGCTTCCATCTACTTTTACTTTGTTATTTTTGTTATCTTATTTTATTACCTATTGTATAACTCACACTTATCGGTATTATTTTTTTTTTAATTATTAACACTTATTTTATGTCATGTCGTGAACGCTTTAAATTTATAATATGTTATGATCATTATAATGTAAAATAAATAAATTTGATTTGATTTGAATATATTATTATTACATGATAATATTGAAATGTAATAAAATATCCAATAAACGGCTATATTAGTATTAAGTTTATTCAGATTGTCAGCATGTAGATTGAATATTTCGGAACGCATCTGAGTAATTTGTCAAAAATACTAAGAATAAGAAAGAATCATGCTATTTCTATTTTAGAAAAAATATGAAAGTAAATGATATAAAATAGGATGTGGCCGGGCCTTTTGATTGGCAATTTGTATGCAGATCGCATAATGTTCAGGTAACTTTTTTGGGTAAGAAACGATGACACACTCGACAATCGCGCTTTTGAATCTGTACGAGACATCGTGCCTCGCTATTGTGTTGTTTTCTGCGCTTCTCAAAATATTTTATTCTAGCCCCTTATGTATTTGAACCGTTTATCGAAAATAATATTTATGTATTCCACTGAGTCTAGGACGATTCGGCGCCGGTACAACTGGGTGCTACGCAATCAAATGAATTATAGGTACTTTATATTTAATACTTATTGTATTATTTAATACTTGGTGAGAATTTAAATATGGATACGTAACTACCGATTTAATTGTGCATTCCTACTATGTTTAAGCTCCGACGAGCAGAAAGTTCTTTTATTTTTATATGAAGCGTCAGACATAATAATTCTCAATCCGTAATAAATAATAGTAAAATCAATTAAAATCACTAAGTATTAGATGGAAACCTATTAAACTTCCTCGTCTACTTTCTGTATCAAATCATAACGAACGTATATTCATTTCATTAATGAACGTTATTTCATTCGACAGTGCGGCACCCACTTGTCCTGACATCAGTGACGTCCCTAGATAAAATGCCGCCCCCTGATGCCGCCCCTAGCCAGCGCAAAAATGCCGCCTCATTGTTTATACAGTATTTTTAGCATCCTTTCATGAGTCCATTATCTAATAAATGTGATACATTACTAACAAAATATCAGACTAATTATTCGCAAATCTCCACGTGACGTTTCTGGTCACCAAGGACGTCCAAACCTCCACTGTGTGGAGGCCGATATGATCTTATTAGGATCGGACATGGTCGAAAAAAAAATCGTTATTACTAAGTTTAGGTAGTTATTTCTATAATTATATTCCAAATGATTCTCCTCGATTTGCCGCCCTTCGAGTAAGTGCCGCCCCCAAGCGACGCTCAATCTACCTACCCCCACGGGACGTGACTGCCTGGCGTCCAGTTATCCCAGTGCGATTCCACTTACGTGAAGTGAGTTTAGATAGACTAGACATTGTTAAATAAATCGATACACAAACTGTGGGGTGGCTAGAAATATTGGCATTTATGCAAAAACCACGCAAGGGCTTTGCTCTATGCTTTTAAAAATGAAATGGCAATATAATCTTCACTAATATATTGATATTTACAAGTATATATTATAATATACCTACTAGCGGCGTGCGGTAACTTTTTTCTTTCTATTCTGTTAATACATAATAATATAGTATACCTACGATTTTCTACATATTAGTTATTCGGATTTTATATCTTAGCGAATCTCTACTGGCGGTCAAATTTTAAAAATATAGAACAATTCGAAGAATTTAATAATATTATTACATAGCGATTTACAATTATTTACCTCCTCAATACATGTGAATCCGTGTATTAAATAAGGCTCTAAGTACCAAAAAGTAGTATTACCTGTAGTTACAAAATACCGAGTCATTGCAGTAAAATTTCATGAAGCAAACCTTTTGAAAAATGTAGTTTTACAGTGTGAAGCAATCACGGCAGCTTCTATAATTTTAGGTATTAAGAACTCGCAAGTGTCAACACACCATCGTCAGCTATTTTATATTGAATGCCGTTGACCACTGCAGTACTACTTACACTATTATAAATAAAACACGCCAATGGACTTACAACGTCAACAGGTTTAATTATTTTGCTGTATTTTTTTGACTTGCTTGAGGCATTTAGACTATAGTCGAAGTTATTGGCGTTGGAATGTAGAATTTTTTTTTATAAAAATGTCAGTTTTTATTTTTATGGTACTTAGCGCCTTAATTAATACACGTATTCATGTGTTAAATCATACATAATATGTTAAACTACCGTCGATAACCACCGATAGCCGCCTTGTGTATAGAATAGACCCACTGATAGACTTTAAACAATAATATAATGACTAAAAATGAAAAGAAAATATGTAATACTTCGAAGTTATACCTACCTATTTTCAAAATGTGTAAAAGAAAACTTCTAGGTACCTGGGTGTTTGTGATTGTACAAAATTACCAACAACCACCTTGTACGAAAAAACAAGGACATAGTTATTAATAATTTAAAAAAAAGCATATCATTTTGAGAAGCATTATTTTATTATGCATTTATAATAATATGTCGTATGAGCAAAGCAATTTCATTCTAATACGATGTATGTAGGTACCTACTAAAGAGTCATTTGGATTATCATAGAAGAAAATTTAATGTTATTTAGTGTTAACTTTTGGCTGCAATAAATTGTTGTATGTATGGATAAAATGCTATTCATAAAATTATATTAATAAAATTTAAAAAATATATATATCTATTGATACCCACTAATACTGCGCAACACCCACGGTGGCCGCGCGGCTTCAACGCTGGACTATCACGCCGTGAGTCGCAGCGCAGGCTCGAATCCTGGGTCTGGCAAGTACACATATTGTTTTTCAATTTGTGTGTGAGTCAGAGTATGGACCTAATATGTTGAGCAAGTGGTTGACATCTATTTCTCGTAAAAAACAAAATCTGTTAGTACAAACCTCTACTCTGTGGGGGCCCATATGATCCTATTAGGATCGGACATGGTCGGAAAAAAAATAATAAAATCGACGTAGGTACAAATGTCTGTGATTTCGAAACATTTTCTTTTGATGAGGGTTTTGAGTATAATTTGAAATATTGTTTGTTCATCTTATTGTTCCTCCATGATTAAAAAACTACTGGATTAATATTGGTGAAACTCACACAGCTTGACTACCTACACTGTTGATGCAAATTTAGAAAAAGTTTTTTCGATAATATTAATCTTTTTACGAAATAATGATTTTAGCATATCGTGGACATAACAAATTCCAAGTTTAAGACGTTCACAACATGGCATGAAACATTATTTTAAAGAAGAAGAAAAAGTAATAAAAGCGATAAAAATGAAAATATAAAAAGAAAACACAATATAAACATACAAAAGCAGTGATAAAATCTACAATTATACATCTATAGAAGTTCAAAGAAGTACACCGAGTTTGCTAAGGAGACCCTATTTTAAGAATCTATAAAATAGCGTCCATCTAAACCAATGATATGTCATTGATCTAAACTCACCCTCACGCAAGTGAAATATCAACACCTGAAGCAATTTGGTTGAACATAGTTATCGCCCTCCCAATAATTGTCATTACCAGTGGCAGGTTGGTTCTGCACCTTGGGAGAATAAACAACTGATGATCTCTATTTCTAATATAGTTATCAGGGACATGCAGGTAAACACTGCCCAGAATGGCAGAGTTCTCATTTATACCTCGTATAAGTCGAAAAAATAGGTAGCTAAATAAATATCTCTTCTAAATTGCAGACTGCAGTATGTAAGCATACCTAAGATTATGTATTAGCAGATTCCATCAGACTTATATACATATGGGCAGCTGCTTTTAAGAAGCCCCCTTTATATAACATAGTTCATGAATCTGATATATCGATGCATTTTACATTTTGAATCTTTCAATCTTTTTAATCTTTCGTTCAATATGAAATAAAAGATGATGCTAATTGATGAGAGAGCTAAAAACAAACAACACAGAAAAATGTGATTGTAAATTTCTTGATTTCAATTCAAGAAAATCATTGGCTTTGTATAATAACTTCAGTTCCTGTAATAATAACTTCGTTGGAATAATGTCTCTGGTTATTGAGAAAAATAGAAGGGCACATAGTACCTACTTACTGGTTATAGACAGAGCCACCACTAGGGATGAATCCGCCCCTGTTCCAAAGCCAAATACACCACCTCAAAATTGCATTTTTATTATTTACGTAAGTACTATAGTAGGTGTAACTTTAAGGTTTGCGATGCAACCACTTAAGTTAATGGCCCCACACAACCACACCCACTCTTTACCACACCCGGTCTTAAACGGGCGTACCACGATACCCTACTTTGGATGTAAAGCATCAGTATTTTTTATAACTAGGAATGTCTCAGGAGAATTACCCAATACTTAGATCGCCATGTACTTAATTGTGCTTTGAATGAATTTACATGACTTTAAGTTTAAAGTGCCCATGAGAAGAGATAGGAACACATAGAGGCAAAATAAAATTGAAAAAATGAAACCCATTTATGCTATCTATAATAAGTATATGTAACACAACCTATTGTAACACAGTTAAAATGTATCCACAGTGAATACAGCGTATCATGCGAATTTAAAATAGTTATTTTAAATCGGAAAAAATATGTTGAGCATATAATAAAAAAATTAACACACTATTTTTTATAAAATACACATAACATTTGACAACTATGTAAATATCTTCAGAAAATTGTCGATCGCTCCGTTTCGTAAACTTTTCATTTAATTTTTAAATGAATTTTAAAATCTAACAAACACTAACTAGGTACACAATACTTTTGACAAACAAAGTTTATTTTGCACTATTTATGTGAAATCTTAACCGCCTACCTCCACCTTTCGCCACTGGTGTAGACTCAGTAGAGCGTAGGATTGCGGACATCCAATACTTACACTACTTACAGTATGTGGAATATACTGGAGTGTGGTCACCATCAGTGGCCGGCAATGGGGCTGCGCGAGGTTTAAGTACGCGGCGCCCCTGGTTGTAGATATTTAATACACGTGCAAAACAAAACCAAAAAATCAAACTCGTATGGGTGGGTTTTACTCGCCTGCGGTCACGGATTTGCTTTAAAAATTCCACTCATGCGCGGGGAATAATATTATCAATTTAGTGAGTGTTGATGTACGTTTATTATTTTATTTCGACGACCAAACAAACTGTCAACGAAATTATAAATTTACAACACGTTGGGCAGACTTCCTCTGAAATGGTCGTCATAAAAGGAATCAAAGATGGCGGACAGAACACAATCATTTTATGGGTAACTAAATACTGAAATACAATAAATTAAAAATTTTGTCCGCAAGTCGCGATTTCACATTATAAAGTTTGGCGGTGTAGTTTTTTTTCTAGATGCCTTTATGGATACCTCGCATTTACTATCGAGGTTTCTTTAACGGCCCACGTGCGCCACGTCGGTCAAAATGGAGCTTTTATGGTATTTTCATAGCATAAGCCTGGACATTCCTTAAACGTTGTAGATAATCTATTTATATAATTTTGAAGCCTTATTATCCTTTATATTTATTTTGATGACTGCATAAAGTATTTTTATTACATAAAATAGTATTATTTTAAACCTCTCGATTTTTTAGAATATAGTCATATTTCAGTACATCCATGTGCAGTAGTGTTGAGATTTTTTAGGCTTATTAATTTTTAAACGCATTGATAAAATCATTAGTAAATTTTATGTTGACATTATTATAGTGAAATATTTACGATAAAAAATTATATTTATAATCTCTGTGATCCCAAATTTGACAAGAATTAGGCATTTTATTATTCGAAAAATGGGCAAGATTACCACATTTGAAGAGAATTCTAAAGATACTGATTATAAGTCATGTTTTTGACCATTCTAATGTGATAAAACATCCTACGAATAATGATTGTAAAGTGTAAAAGAAGAAGGTAGTATTTTTTTGAAATACGCCATTTCTATTGTCATTTCCCAGGGGTTAAGCTACAACATACGGCCGTAGCCATAAATTGACAAACGATAACTGAAGTAGGGAGTAAGATCATGTTAAGCCGCGTATTTGAACATGTACCCAACCGAAAAAAAACATTTTTTTTGTATTACAATAGATGTGCGTAGACTGCAATGCTGTGTGTCTGCGCCCTAATAAATTATTTCTTTTATTCAACTAATAAGACACAAGATTTGAGAATGTAACATTCTATATATTGAACTTACATCATTGGAAACATCTCATGCATATACACACTAGAAAAAATATATGACACCCGACGGGACTTGAACCTGTATCCGCTGGAACATAATTCGATAAATTTATCATGTAAAAACCAGTAGTTAACATCTTTGTAATTAAGTAGGATGGCCGTAGCTTAATTGGAAGAGCACATTGGCGCGGATCCAGCGGATGTAGGTTTTTCTGCAAATTTCTATATATATATATGTTTTCAAATTATGTAAATGTCTATATGATCATTCCTGAAATTGTTTATAATCACAAAAAAACTGGTCAAGCACCCCCCCCCCATTCTGCGGTGTTACATACAGGATTTTCGTTTTTATTTTAAATATCACTGTATTACCTGCTTCGAATGAGAAATTTAAATCCGGAAAATCTTCGAAGGCTCTTGTGCTCGTAATAAAATAATTATTATTAGAATCCAATAAATTTAATGTTGCCTAATAAAAATACGTGCCAGGATTACAATGTTGTTTGCGCAAATGTAACATAAAAATCAGATAAAACCGAGTCGTAAATCTGTAATACGTCGTACCTAGGCTAGATTTCACGGCATACATTGTGTAGCCCTAAAAAGGCTTAAATTCTAATTGTCAAACACTCTGCGTTCGAAAATCGAACGTCGAAGTATTTTCCCACGCGAAAATAAATTTCATGTAATTTCAATGAGGAAAATAAATGCCCGAATTGCATAAGTACCATGTAGGTCAGGGATGGCGAACCTTTTTACGTACGCGTGCCGAAATTTCCCAAATAATATTTTGCAACTGTCTGACGTGCCGAGCAGTTATGGGGAAAATAGTTTTTAAAAATTCTACTAAAAAAATATGATATTCTAGATACCACTCACAGAACATAGCACACATAATAGCTTTATCACTATTTTCAATTACGTCCACCAATTTTGAAACTGTTTCCAGAATTACTACTACTAGCTCCAGCAAATTTTTGTTTCTTATTTGGTTCAGCCATTTTTTGTGGGCAGAAGTGAAATTGTTTGTGAATGTATTAATTAGTTTGAATATTTACGCATAAATTGACACAATAATTACTCTTAGATGAGGCATTCTCTCGCTACAGTGGTCCCAAGCGTTGTAAATCGATCAAAATTAGAGGTTTGCGGCGTGGCAGTCCCCGCCGCCTGATGATGTTACGTTAGGTTAGTGCGATAATATTATGTGATGCATAAAATATAAAGACCAACCTATGCAATTATATATTTATATTAAACGTAATGCTTATTCTTGAATAGTATTTGCCTGCTATTTTTTATACAATGCGATCTGTCATTTATTATTAGTATAGGTGTTTTTTCTCTTCAAACGCGTGCCATAGATTCCCCAACCCTGATGTAGGTAGTTACATTAGTAAATATTTAACCAACTTCCTCAGTGAATACGTTTTATTAGCAGTGTACCTAACTACTAATGGCGAAAGCTCTGTACTACGTAATTACAATAAAAGAATAGCTCGAATTGATTTGTTATTCCATTCGTAGTAATGACATTGAATGAGCTCTCTCCTCCAAGAAGAATGTATTTCCACGTTCATTAAACTTGACATATTACTCCAATCAGCAGACCATGTAGGAAGAACGGAATGAGCCAAAGGGTTTACTGGAAAACACGCTGGACGGGAGTAGGTCAACTTGCAAGTCCACAGATCGGTGGTTAGTCGGTGTCAACGATGACCATAGAGCGGACATTGCAGACAACTTGAGGATGATCACGTCTGTCTTGTTTAGTTAATGATGACAAAACTACTTCTTTATCTACGCGTACCATCCCTTATCGGAGGTCGGCCATGATCAGGGCGATCTTTACTTTATCGTATGCTAGCAAGAACAGGTTAGTGTAGCCATAACTTTACTGTACGAACGCCATCCTCTGCTATGTTTAACTTTGATCGTTTATTGGATAACAATTTGGGGAAATGCAAAAATACAATGAAAAGTAACTTTTATCCTCTCGCGACCTACTGTATTTTTCTGATATTAATACTGTATAGACCACAGAACAGATTAATACATAGATTTCCGATAAGCTAAAGTACCAATACACCACATTTTGACGCAGGGTTTTGAATTTGTGAGTGTCCTACGAAAATGAACCACACATTATAGACGTGCTTTAGTGTGTGTTGCAACCTTCAAATACACAAATATTGAATGAGCGTCTGTTCATAAAACGAGAGCAGTTGTCAGAACGAAATAAAAGTGTATTCTTAACACGTGTTTAAGTTTATCCCTTATTCTTCCACACTCGTGATCGGTTGCCTGTTTCTCCACACCCGTTAGATATTTCAGTTTCCATTATTTCTGAGTTCCCTGATGCAGACCATTAAATTTGTCATCCTGTCAGTTCAAGGAATTTTGAGGATGCGTCACCGTGACTTCTCCTGGTTTAGCCTGAATATCTCCGTGTTGTAAAAAGGCATTGGAAGAACATAACAGCGATCGATACGAAGTCTTGGATCTCTAGGTTACCTAATGTCGCAATTGCTAAGAAGGCATTTCATTATGAAAACATTTTCATTATGATACTTATTTTTATAAAACTACACATAGGTATTTATATTTAGAGATGGGTTTGTCAGTCAAACGTATTTGTTTTCATTGTACTAAGACTACAATGTGTAGAGTGTTTGTTAGTTTTTTTAATTCAATTAAACCCTGATTAATCCGAGCCATAAATAATAGTCGAAAAATATTCCTCTATAGTCTATTTATATAATTATACAATATCTAAAATGGTGCCATTAAACCATACATTATTTTAGATATTTAATAAATATGTAGAATAATATTTTGTTATCTATCGTGGTTTGTTTAAAGTAGGGCTCAACGAATTTAAAACACCATCTGTAATAATTAGGGAATCCAATCCCGAGCCAAAATTCTGATCCCAGGATTTCGGGATTAAAATTTGACAATCCCGGGATACCGGGACTGGTCCCGGGATTGGCATTTTTTTCCATTGCTAATATAAAATTGTTATATTTACAACTAACATTGATAAAATCGGTCAAAAATAAATCTAGTATAATTTATACTACCTACTTATATAAGACATTTATTGTTAATATTGTGTACGTTCAATCTTGGAAATACATAAGTTTAATGGAGTAAATAATATTGTAATATAAATAATAATGTGAATTTAATATGAGGTTGCTGTTTCTGATAGTAAAGACTTAATGAATGGGTTAGCGAGATTTAAAATAGTAAAGCAAATCATGGTGGCCTTTCCGCTTCATAAATCTAATTAGTCAGTCAAATATGGAACTGCCGTAAAACGTATGAGGTCATGGTGGAATTACTTTGTTAATAGTGCGAAGCATTGTTTTTTCCAATCTTTCTCATTTTTATTAATTTATGTGAAAAAATAAAATGAATCGGCAACTTAGACATGGGTATAAATCAAACATCATTCATACTCAGTTTATTTTTAATGTAGTTATTTGTTGTTAAAAGTTTTTTTACTGTTATATTTTCGTTTAAATTTTATTTTCCATAAAAATTGATAAAAAAAATCAATCCCGGGATTCATAGGTATCGAAAATAGCTCGGGATCCCGGGATTGGAATCCCTAGTAATAATCTTCTTCTTCTTCCACGGCGCTACATCCCGGGGTGGGATTTGGCCTCCTCCACAACCGCTCTCCACTCACTCCGGTTTCTCGCCACACTTCTCCAGTTACCGGGTCTTCCTATATAAAGCCAGTCCAATTCTGCGGCGTCAGCCAATCTCCTTCTTGGACGGCCTCTGGGTCTCTTTCGTTGGGGTAGCCACTTTGTCATGATCCTTGGCGCTCTAACTTCAGGCATTCTCTCCACATGTCCCGCCCATCGTAGTCTTTGGGACTTACAGTATCTTATGATTGTTTGCTGTTCAATCAGCTCTTCCAATACGTGGTTCATTTTTATTCTGTAGTTCCCATTTTCCAACGTGCGTCCAAAGATTTTGCGGAGTATTTTGCGCTCGAAGACAGCTAATTTGTTTTCCTCGTTTTGAGTTAAGCACCAAGTCTCACAGCCATGAGTGACCACTGGCCTTATAATTGTTTTATAAATTAGAAGTTTACTTCTTCGGCCTAGAATTTTCGACCCCACCAGTCGCTTGCAGGCATGCCAGCATTTATTCCCGGAGATAAGGCGGATTTCTATCTCCTCTGCTGTCTTATTTTAGGTATTTAGGCTGGATCCGAGATACGTGAACTTGTCCACCCCTTCATATGCATGCTGTCCTATGTCTATATTCTGCAGCGGTACCTGATCGCGTGTGCTGACCATATACTTAGTTTTTGACAGGTTTATATGCAGCCCAGCGTTTTTTGCTTTTATTTTCATAGTGCCACCATGGTCGATCATCCTCTGTTTGGATCTGCTTGTAATTACTATGTCGTCAGCATAAGCGCACATCTGCGTTGTATTGTTATCTACCCATCCTCTTATGTTTCACGAGCTATGGATTCCACCACAAGGTTAAATACCATAGTGGATAGCGCATCCCCATGTCTCACACCTGATTCGATTTTGAAGCTTTCAGTTTGCTCATTTTGCACACTGACAACTGCTTGAGTATCCGTCAGTGTGGTCTTTATTAGCCTTACTAGTTTTAAGGGAATTCCCAGTATTTTTAGGCTTTGCAGCTTTTTATCTCTATTCACGCTGTCGAAAGCTTGTTTAAAATCAATAAACTGGTGGTGGAGTGTCAGGTTGTATTCGTGCGCTTTCTCCATAGTTTGCCTCATGAGATGGATCTATTTGGTCGGAAGCCGCATTGGTATTCTCCCAGGATTTCCTCACCATATATCATTAACATGCTATACAGTACAGATGAGAAAACTTTATAAGCTGCGTTTAGAATTGTGATCCCTCTGTAGTTATCGCACATTGTTTTGTCTCCCTTTTTCAGAATAGGCACGATTATACCCATCTTCCATTCCTCAGGTAAAATTTCTTTTCCCAAATATTGAGAATTATCTTGTGGATATTTGCTTCCAGTGTTGGGCCACCACTCTTTAACAGCTCGGCTGTTGTCCTGTCGGTTCCAGGTGCTTTATTGTTTTTCAGCGTTCTTAATGCTCTTCTTACTTCAAGCAGAGTAGGTTCATCAATAAATTCCTCAGCAGTGTCGTACAATAATACTTCTTCCGTTTCCTCATGATCATTACTATTTAAAAGTGTTGTGAAATAGCTTTTCCATCTTACCATAATGTCCTCCTTTTCGATCAGCATTTGTCCTTCACTATCCTTACAGGAGTTTAATCTGGGTTGATAGTCTTGTAAAATTTTCTGGGATCATTGTTTCTTCTCTGATATTCCATATATTGGAGTATTCTCTTGAGCATCATTCGCTTTTTCTCTCGACAGAGCTTTGTTGCAGTTTTTCTCTTTTCTTTATAAGTTTCGTAATTTTGGCACGTTTCCCTTTGTAGGCATTTCTTCCTTGCTTCATTTTTTTCAAACAGTGCTTGCCTGCAATCATCATTAAACCATCCTGCATCTATTTTTGCTTTATTTTCCCCCTGAATTTCTGTGGCACTCGTGATAATACAGTTTTTTGTATTTTCCCAGTCCACATTCACATCATCGGTTATTAAAGTCATTTTTAAGTTTGTTTCTATAGATTCCTGGTATTTATCCAAGATTTCTTCATCCCTCAATTTTTCAGCTTTCCATTTAGTTCTTCTCTGGCCTTCTTTTTTCAGTATTAAGGAGATTTTTTGTTTTAATTTTGCTCTCACCAGGAAGTGATCAGAATTGCAATTGGCTCCTCTGCAGACGCGCACATCCTCAACTGTTGTCGCTCTCCTTTTCGATATAAGAATGTGATCTATTTAGTTGCATGTATTACTTCCAGGTATTTTCCAGGTTCCTTTGTGGATATTTTTATGTTTAAACCATCTACTACTAATTTACTATTTGCAGCCGCTAAAAAAGCATAGACGTTCACCATTATCGCTTGTCGTTTCATGCAAATTTGTGCTGCCCTAGTAATAATATAATAACAAATAAGTATAACAGAAAAAGTATGCACTCTTTTTATCGGATCGCCCATCACATAGGTACCTAAACTGTTATGGTTTGTTTTATGCAGGGTTTAATTGAATTTAAAAAACAGCACCATCAGCAAAAATATTATTCTGAGTTCAATGAAAACAAATAAGTATGACTGACAATGTTTAGTGTGCACTATTTGTGTCGAATCTTAACAGTTTATCTCCACCCTTCGCCACTGGTAGTAAGTACACCTTGCACCTTGCAGTCAGACGATGTGCATTTCTTATAGTACCAAGTTGATATAATATCCACATGTAACAATGTTATGGCAATATAAAATACTCTACACGGTTACCGTTACCACCATGTCATAGGGGCATGCATTAAAATCGATAAGTCGCGAACGGTTAGTTAGTTATCTGTGTAAAATTAATTACATGTAAATTGTACGTAAAACATTTCACCGTAGCACAGTTCGCCGTGCACTTTCTATCGGAAAGAGATGACGTCGTATACTATACGGTCTCCAATTTTATTAGATTCAATATGAACATTAATTTAATTTTTATAGCCGATTTTGGCAAAATTCATGAACTCAAGAATAAAAACCTAACCTAACCTAACCTTACCTAACAAATAATCAAGTAGGTATATCGGCTATTTTGAAAATTTGGTTGCCGCTGGCTTTCTGTAAGCCGACAAGAACCGTGTTTTGTTTAGACATGGATTTTATCTCAGTACTATATGACCCAAAAAGGTTGGACGGTCTTTAATATACGACCATATATTTCCGATACAACATTTCACGGTGAAGTGTGATACGGCGAACTGTATACGTACAAATTTCCGGATACGGAAAAATTCGCGTGCAGTTCAATTTAAAATGTTGCCACTTACATGGCATGGGCACAAGAGTGACTGGCTGACAAACAATCCTCCAACGATATCAGTGTGAAAATATTCGGCGAAAAAATAATTCCGTAGAGAAATAAAATATATATTAAAGTGCAACTGGAAAATGATTAATATGGCTAGTAATCAAATTATGTGAAATATAGACTCTTAATTTAAAATAAATTCAAAAATTCTGAGTAGCGCAACGTGGCATGGGAAGGTGCATGTTGGGCATAACGCAGAAAGACCATAAAATAAACCAATGGATAAGAAAGCAGGCAAGAGTACGCGATTTGATAGAGGTCACTAAGCAGATTAAACGGCAATTGGTTGGACAAATGCCGTCATACATTGGTATCCAAGGGGCACTAAATGACCACAGATACACTCTAAAATCCGCTGGATAGATGTACTCTTAAAATGTGGTGGATGTCCGTGGCAGCGAATAACTAGGGATCGATAAGAGTGGTGGAGGGACCTATAGAGAGGTGTTCATCTAGTAGTGGATCGACTCATGGTAATGATGATGATGAATTAAATTATCTACATACTTTTGTTCTCTGACATTTTGTTTGCGAGTGCAATAATAATTAGATGGACAATTACACTATTTCTATACCTCTGTTGATAAAATATATTTTAAAGTTCTTACAGTGATATTATTTGAATCAATAAACCGATTGTTCAGTCCAATTTATTAATATTATTATTTTTGTACATACAATTTTGAATTCAACATTTTTTTACATAGGTATAGTGAACATTACAAATTATTAATTCAAGACGTTCACAGCATGACATTTAGAAGCAAAGAAATATTAATAAAACAGTATTATATTATAAACAAAGAAATAGATCAGCATTAAATAGTAAGTAGAAAAGTGTAAATACAAAAAAAAAAATATTATAATAATACACCGACTGAGCTAAGCAGACCCTATTTTAAGAATTTATTAAACAATGCCAACCTATACTCATCCTCGCGCAGGTGTAATATGTCAATATTCGAAGTGATTTGGTTGAACAGAGTTATTGCCCTCCCAATTGGCATTGCCAATGGCAGGTTAGTTCTGCACCTCGAGTAAACAAACAACGGATGCCCTCGATTCATAAGATAATTACGATTCCAGATCAATAATGTCATATCTACTATTCAAACATTTCGCTGTTTTTCACGTTGTAATTTCGGTGCACAGGGTTGGAAAGAAAACTCTTATTCTCGCTTGTTGCAATCGCATTATCTTGCGTTTGGCAAGTTTTGGTTTTATTTTTTACACGCCAATGTAAACGTTAAATATTCCTTTAGTACTTAAGCTTAAAACACGTCACTTTATAATATGTAGATATATTATGTACTTCCAATGACGTGTAATTATTGAATATTATCAATATTTTTTATTATGATAACTTAGCAGTGGTCTTAGAAGTGTGTGCCGCGGCGTCTCGGGGCTCTGTGAGTAACCTCTAGGGGCGCAGCAGATTTTTTGAAAAAATATTAATAACAGATAATGTTCAGTTACAGTAATTCAATGCGCCGATGCAGTTACAATAATAGTGTTCCATTAACAAAATTTGTGACGATTTAAAACGATTTAAAAATGTTCTTTCACACATCCATCCCAAAGATAATAATAATATTGGGAATTTCACACGGATTCAAGTATTGAGATAAATATGGGTAGCTGCATTGATGTCTGATGTTAGTAGGTAGATCATTTGTGTTACTTGGGGTATGTGCGAATTATATAGGGGCACGCAGAAAAATGATATGTAGGGGTAAATTTCGAAAAAATCATAATATTTTATGTTTTTAAGGCGGGATTAATAAAATCTAGCAGGTATCGCTGACTTCTGCATTTTTTGAGAACATTCCCAATACCCAGACACTCCGTACTTTTAGTCACACCTGATCTGCAGATATAAAAAAGGGTGTTCACCCACAAGTTATTGCGAGCTGTTGTATCCATAAGTGGTTATCAAATTCGCGTGAACTAACAGATATGATCATTAGTATCTACCTGTTTGTGTAGTGCTCACTGTTTTGTATACGCCGCGAGTGCATGTGGACGTTTCAATGAATTCATCTGTACCTCGACCGCGTACGAGAGGTGACCGTGTGAGTGTACGTGGACGGTTCAATGAGGTAACATGTACCTGGAATGCGTGCGAGTTTTTACGCACGAGTCAAATCGCGGCATCTGGACAAGGAGGCCTAAGACAAAGATATCAGAATATTGGATGCCCCAGATGGTTGCACCAATTATTCACGAGTGGCACGGGTCATACAGTGGCCACAAACCTTCCGTGTCGTTCAGAAGACTAATCAGCCAAATCACCCGGGTCACAGTCCTCAGTCATGAGGTCCTGATGAAGTGTAAAAAGAAGAAATATTCCATTGACTTAAATAATTTGTATTTTTTGCGTTTCGTAAAATTCGTTAAATTAAAAAAAAATTGTACGAATCCGTTTAGGATAATGTTCACGTCACTCGCGTGCGGTCACGGTAAGCTCGCGCTACGGAAAAAAAGTGTGCAAAAATGTTATCAGACTGATGCCCCATCCCGTAGCATATTTTGAACCAAAAACGAATATAGTCAGTTACCAAAATCTATCGAAATGGCCAGAACAACAATGAGGTTACCTTACGCATATCACGCTACATCACCAACCTCACGAGTCAGTGAGTCAGTGAACGTTTTTTTCTGTATTATGATTCGATCATTCAAATCGACGAGCATTACTATCTTGCTGCATACTTCTCAAACGTTCTCCGAAGATTGGTATTATGCGGCTCACCAGTTGGGAAGGTCTGGGATTACTAAAGCATTATACAACATGTAAGTACAATAATAATCCAAACAATTGTCGTTACCTACAACCTACCTATGGGTATAATTTGAACATTGAAATATATAATAATGATATTACGAAGCTGACACCCTCAATTTGCATAAGCCCACATGATTTATGAATTCTTGTTTTTTGTATGACAAACAAATTCATGTAGGCACAATGTACTGCTGTATATTGTGATAGGCTTCAAAATAATCTATATGCTCTTGAAATTAAATTGAACGTAAAATTATAATAATATTAGATTAATAACGTAAAGACCTTTCAGAACGATCTGTATAGTTTCCAATAACTAAATTACGTAGGTACGTATATAAAAGAACTAGAAATTATACCAGGTGGCAGCGCCACCTGTCAACATGCATAATGAACGCGTATTACTGACTTCAATTATTTGTAATGTCGTGGCACTCGATATGCTACTATTAGCATTTGTTTTCTTTCACGACGTAATTAAAATAAACGATTTCTTTATGCACTGTCGGCTTATTTTTCAAATTTCCAATTTCCGTTTACGTGTATTTCGTGGTTTGCTGCCAAAAGTTGTTAAGACGACAATTAAGGTATTTAGAGTTAAAAACGGATTATATATTATTAAGAAACTCATATTTTTTCTAGTGGGTATATATATATATCTGAGGTGTTTTTACATTATGTATGTTCAGGGCTCGAAATGGATCGGAACGCACCGGAGCGCCGTTCCGGTTCATACAATCCCCAAAATTATCGCTCCGTCTCGTGTAAATATTAATTTGGCCGTCTGAGCGAGATATGACATATTATAAAAAAAATCTAACACAATCGTTTTTTTTAAATACATATATGTATAGAATTAGATAAGTTACAGTGTTAATATTTTCGTAAAATTATCAAGCGCTCCGGTTCGTAAAATTTTCCATTTCGAGCGCTGTGTATGTTCAATATATGGAATGTTACATTCTCAAAATCTTGTGAATTATTCATTTGAATAGAAGAAATGGTTTATTAAGAATATTTTTTGACTATTATCTACCTACTATCAGTTGGATTAGGCAGGTTCAACTGAATATTAAAAACTAACAAACACTATCTACAGTATATACATTGTAGTCTAAGCTCAATATAAAAGAAATAAGTATGACTGACAAACTTTAGTTTGCACTTTTAATGTCGAATCTTAACAGCCTACCTCCACCTTTCGCCAATGCTATGTAAGTATGTTACATTATTTTAATTTATTATTAAGAAGGCACAAACTATCAACATATTATCGATTCCCAAGCGAATCTGGTGTAATATTCTAGTTTATTATGAAAAATTTGAACTTGTTTGTCGCACTATGTCAGATGCATATTTTCTAATATAATATGTTTTTTCAATTTTTTTATAAAAGGACGTTAAATTGGCAACGTTAGGTGAATTTAATAATATAATCGTCTCCTTATATCTATAGAGATAAGGTTTCCATCACGTCTTTAAGGATGACCGTTTTAATCATGTAAAAATTATCGGTTGACTGTTGCTTAATACTGTTCCTATAATAATTATTATCTCCCGTGATGTATACCCCCGGTACTTGAAGCTGTCGACGCTCTCGATGTTTTGTCCGTCGCTAATCAGAGGGAAATCTGGATCAGGACAGGTGCTATTACACAAGACATCACGGGAGATGGCATTTTGCAGAAAGAGCTCGCTATCCGAATGGGAATGGCTGGAGCAACATTCAACTCGATGCGGAATGTCTCGGACTACAGGGACTGGATCATGGCACCTTACGAAGGCTCAGAGCAACCGTATACTGAGCTTCTAAAACAGATGTTTGCGACGAATACTGGGTGTGCGGTGGTATGACTTTAAGAGCAACGAGGAGATAAGAGAACGTACCAAGCAGCCTCTCATCACGCTGAAAGTGAAGAGGCGACGTTGGACCTGGCTCGGCCACGTGCTGCGGATGCCAGAAGAGAACTTTAACCTGGCTTGCCTGTTCTTCAAGCCGACCGGATTCCGGCGTCCTGGAAGGCCGCTAAATACAATCTACAGAGTGTATACGGCGGAGCTACGGGATGCTGGTTTGACCTGGAACGAAGCAAGAAGACTGGCGAGCGACAGGGATTCTTGGAGGCGCCGCGTGGTGTCCATATGCTCCAGTTAAGGGGCGGATATGGCAAAAGAAAGAAGAACATTATTATATTTAATAATAATTAAAAAGTCGTAAATTATAAGACAGAATAATAAAATTATGTCCAGACTTAGAAACAAACTTGCGTTGAAAGATTTAGGTACTTAGCAGCTCTCGGCGGCCGTAATAAATTTAAATATATTCTGAGAAGTGCTTCTATAAAGACAATAGGTTGCGGTGACGGCTCTATACGCATCGCAATGTCTTCTCTACATTAAATGTTGTGTTTGGTGCCCCTTTAGACGGACTTAGCTGATGGTGGCGATCCCAAATTGGACAGAATAATACTAACAAAATGATCAATAAAACACACGCGGATAATTTTGAATTTAATTTCTCACCGGAAATGGACGCATTGCAATTTAATTCTGTCGATTGCCGCGTAATTTTCAAATGTAATGTTCGTCGATGCATTTATGGCAACTGAAAATGACAATAATTTTCCTTTTACAGAAAAATAATGCACGTTACAGCACAATGATTTGATTCATTCTATGATTTAATTGTTAACGCTAAATAGGCAGAAACGTAGGTAAATGTAACGCAATACAACGTCAGCAAAGAAAGTAATAATTTCAATTACAAAATAATTTGAACTGTATCAATAAATATTATTTTTAGAGAGTGTATAATATTTTTATCGCACTTGAATACAAATAATTGTCATAGATTTTATTTGGGAAATGTTTTGAATTTCAAATAATGTAGGACATACATAATAATATTATTATTACATAATATTATAACCAGGCGGGAACATTGGCAAATTTCGTGGCTGATTTCGGCAAAATTCACGAATTCAAGAATGATAACCTAACCCAACCTAAACTAACCAAATATAATCTAACCTAACCTAATAAATAATCCAGCAGGTATATCAGCTATTTTCAAAATTTGTTTGCTGCTGGCTTCCACTAAATAGACAAGAACCAAAAAAAACAATAAAATTAAACCATAGATTTAAGAATTATTTTGGATGTAAGAGACAATATTCGTTTATTTTTTTGGGTTTATTGTTTAAGTTTTGTGGGTGATTCATCTACATTCTACTTACAGACCTACAAACTTATCTGTAAAATGGCCAAAAATGGAACTACGAACTACCATAGGACGCCATTTTGAAAATGTCATTCGAATGTCAGATTTTGTCCAGTTACGAGTCTTGATTGGGTAGTTTTTGACAGTGACTCCCCCATCCCATTCTTCAGATAAGTTTGTAGGTCTGCACTAGTTTTGTTTTTTTATTTAAAAAAAGCATTCATTTTGTATATAAATACCTACCTATATATTTGATACTTGGTGTTCATTTGCTTTTATTTATTCTGTTTATATTTTTTATAAGGAACTATCAGGCAGAAAATCTCTAAGACAGGAAAAGGCGGTTACCGGATGACAAACACTTACTGGGAGATTTAATTAATAATCAATACTTACCTATAATATGTACATAAATAATTATTATGCAGGGTTAGACAATGGTTTTAAAAGTAAGTATGAATGCCTAATTTTCCTAATAATTCCTAATATTCAAAAAAATCTGTCTGTGTACCGGCTTCAGGATTAAAATGATGTAATATATTCTAAAAATACTTGTTTTACATATGATATTATATATTTACTTAATTATTAGTATATATATTAATTCATTAATTGATCTTATTGTATGCGAGGTCATCAGGCAAAGAGGCGTATCAGTGTAGTAAAAAGCGCAAAGTTATAAAACGTGTAAGTACTTTACTAAATAGAAAGAAAAATAATTAACAAAAATCATTAAGTGAATTAAACTAATCAATTACAGTTGATTACGTAATCAGGCCTGGTGCATCAGTGTAATAAAAAGTGCAAAAAGTGCAAAGTTATAAAACATATACTCTACCAGCTACCTAATAGATAAAAAAATCATACATAATTTTAGATATTTTATAAGTGGATAGATTAATATCCTTTATCTATTAAGGTTTGGTTTCGGCAGGGCTTAATTGAAGTTTAAAAACTAACCAACACTATCTGTAATTTGCATTCAACAAATAAATATGACTGACAAAGTGTGCACTATTTATGTCGGATCTCCGCAGTCTACCTCCATCCTTCGTCACTGACATCTGATATTATGGGCGATGACGTAAGTTCCTTCTAAAATGGCAGAAAGAAAAGACCGTCGGGTTTCGAATAATAATAATGGTAGAATTGTGACTAAAATTTCTGACGAAAAAAATAATTCAAAGGCGGAAACGGTCCCAGAAAGAATACAAGATGGACGCAGATACAACCGGAAATGGGGCGCGAGCTTTCTTCGGTTTATGGTAAAAGGATGCACGTTACGAAACGAGACGTGTGTGATTCTAATTAATAAAAGAGTTGCCTAGTGCGGCAGCTACCTGGTAAGATGGTTGGTGACAAATTTGAAATGTTGCGCGGTGATGGCAAAGTCCGCCTGACAATGATCAACCCGTCGCGACGTCGCACGTGCTCCCAACTTGTCATTGGCGTGGAACGGAACGGAAAATAATGGTTATATTAAATCTATGGTTGGTACCCTTCATCATCTCTATAATCATGCTTGTTCTGAGTGTTTATCGATATCTCACGTGTACTATTGGCTTTCGCACCAAAGATGTTGAAAACCTTCTTCTATTATAGATTGAGCCTAAACATATTAAAGTGATTAAAAAAGGACACCTAGCAGGGTGGTGAACCTTTTTACGAAGGCGTGCCAGAATTTCCCAAATATTATTTTTTGACTGTCTGACGTGCCGAGCATTTTTTCAT
Source organism: Rhyacophila brunnea (assembly GCF_057557595.1). NCBI lineage: Eukaryota > Metazoa > Arthropoda > Insecta > Trichoptera > Rhyacophilidae > Rhyacophila > Rhyacophila brunnea. The sequence continues at coordinate 4,757,889 of NW_028232816.1, read as the reverse complement.
AGGGAAACAATGTTTTTAGGTAGGTATCTAATAAAAAAGTTTAAAAAATATAATTCAATTCTCTCTTATATAGATATTTATAGCCGAAAGCATAGGTATCTTTTATTCTTTGAATATTTTTTTAATTGTTGTGGGAGCATTTTAACTAGGATGCTTTCATGCTTCCCCGCCGCCTGATGAGGTCAGTGCAATAATATTACGTGTGATGCATAAAGCGTAAGGACCGACCTATGCAATTAAACGTAATATGTATTCTTGAAGAGTATTTGCCTGCTATTTTTTCTACTACAAAGCCTTAATTATGCATGAATTTCGTCGTTTCCATTTCCGCATCGATTGGTAAATAACATAAAAACCGACGAAAATACGCATGGCTATGTCGTCATTATGTTGTAATATTAAGTATATACCTATATATATATTTGCTTGTAAAATCAAATTTATTTTATTAATTATTAGGTAAGTACTTACATAATTAAGTGTGTGTGTTTTTTCTCTTCAAAATAAAACATTCGCGTGCCATGCAAAATCATCTCGCGTCTCATAGGTTCGCCATAACTGACCTAGACTATTGTTTAGATTAGCGACAAATCACTTCGCATTGGAGATTCAATTGAGGAGGACTTCATACTTATAATATAATATTTATTCACTAATTTATAGGGCATATTGACACATATTTTATATAGGGAAACACCTTAAAATACCTTGTTCCAAGATAATGGCGTTTGAAAATTTGGCACAAATTATCATTATTTCAATGTTAAAGCCTTGATTTTTGGAGTAAGTGTGTTTATTACAACGTTTTTCTTAGCTCGTATTCTTATTTGTCCGGTGGTTTTTTGTCCGGTACAAATCTTGCAATCGATTTTTAACTAGCTTCCCGACTAGCTAGACATTCGAAACTTTTAGAATATATCAGAACACGATGCCAATGCATTTTTTTAATACTTTTAGCCATCTTCAAGTAGAATTGAATTAATTTTCAGTTTTGTATGAAAAGTTATTTCGACACCATTATTGGTTGTTAGGGGTCTGGGGTCCTAGCAACTAAATTATTAATATATACGTGCGTTACTATGGAAATCAATATGACATGTCAAGTACAATTTTTTTTGATCGTTTAAGCTAGTCAAGTCAAGTTTATATGGTTCAACAGAATTTAAAAACGTTGTATATAAAAAGTTCTTTTTATCTTGTAATTATTTTTTCTTTAGTTCAAATAAACTTAGCAATGTACAATTACATTTTGCATTTTAACAATAATCAACCCAGGTATTCCCGTTTTTAATTGAATTAATAATTAATCCCAGAAAGGGTTATTCGATTTTATGACCCATTGAAGAAATTTTAGATTTTTTTTGTTGAATTATAAATAATAGACCTTTCTACATCGAATGGCATTATTAACCCAAAACCTTAAATTTTCGAGATGTTTCCCTTTAGAAATTGGGTATCGATATGAAAAAAAAACAATCTGTCACGATGGATAGACAAGCAGCCAATAATATACCTATCTATTATACTTCGACTTTTATATTTCGTTTTAAAAGTGGCAGCCATTGCTTGCGTTCGTAAATCGAAAATGCCAACTTACTGGTACTAAAAATTAAAATTATATATTGTGCTAACTTAAGAGCATACATAAGTGAAACGGCAAATAATTTTCAACAGTAGGTGGAACGAAATGTCGCAGTCGTCGCCAATCGGAGACCGACAGTCGAGGTGTGAGCACGTTAATTTGTTTTGTGATGGCGTCGGAGGAATATATTCATAAATCGTGTAAAGATGACTAAAAAACGTTTATCATGTACTTGAAAAAGAAAACATGTCAATGAATACACTATTATTATTACGAATATAACAATAAATATAACATTAAAAGGACGCATGTTGAATTTTTATGACAAATTATATTTCGTTCGGCTCGCGTCATTTGCACAATCCGCGCATCGCTGTCACGATCTTTTTAGACCATGCCTCAGCTGAAGTATAGCCTGTTCGGTAAATGCATTAAAGTTTCATAGTAGAATAATGGTGTAAGAGACTTTTCTTCTATATAGGTGATACAAATTCTTTGTTAACTTGGCACGCAAATTTAATTGATGGTAATTGAAAACTGTCCTGGTTGCAAATAATGCCTTTGGGGAAATCGTTTTTACGTTTTTCGTTACAAAATAAGGGTGGGGTTACGAAAATACTAATTAAGTAAAATGTGTCTTTTTATTATACACTTATCTACAAAGTGTTTCAGATTACACTTAAAAAAATAATATATATTAAGTACCTATGTAATATTATGCTCACGTATCAGAACGCTATTTATGTTTTTCCATTTAACGAGGATTTTACGATCCGCACCTTCGTTCCGGTCCATTTTGAGCACTGTGGCTAATGATATATTACATAGGTGAACTACTCAAACATCGTTCTAAGACTGAAAACTTATTAGGTTTATAAAATTTATTTTTAACCCTTATTCTTTTCCTAACAATATATTCCGTACGTCACTGCTACAGGTGTGCAATGCGTGATTATATTGATAAATAGTAGAATATTGTTATTATTATTTAACAGGCGTCAATGCAGAAGTGGGGGTCAGGTGAATATACCTTGCACGGTGTTAAGAAGTGCCATATTATCCTCTCATTCAAATTGCTCGACACTTAGTAAGGAAGAACTCGTGGAGGCGGTCATCTTCGCCTTTATAAGACAAATAATAAAACATTCTCAATGTTTCATAATAGTTTTTTTTTCTATGTGCAATTAAATTTCAAATTGTCTATATTGTCACGGAATTAAATTTACTTTTCGGTATAAAGGTGTACAATATGGTGTAGTACGTATGTGTATGCGACCCTATAACGTACTTGCTTGCTGTTTATGTAATATTTAAAGTAATATTTTTTTTTATTATTTCCTTGTCACATTGGCAAATATATTACGTCAGATCGGGTGTTCATCCAAACTTCATAAAAAAGAAAATTATTCCAAATTTGAATCTACATACCGGAAACGGAGACTTTGAAAATCGTGTGGGTGTTATTGTGTGTGTTTTGTTTACAGGAAATTTTGGTGATAAATACAATTATTATTCATCTTTAAAAATATTAGTGGCTGAGAAGGCAAGATGTCGGCATAGCTGATTGTTTTTAAATTTGCGGCTGTGTCACATCAAGCCAGCTTGAACCACTAATTATCATCGTAATCCAGAGCATCGCCCGTGAAAGTTGTGTATTCAAATATCCCACGTTTTTCAATCAGTGCGAAGATTTCCGTTGGCAACATTCAGTTTTCCCTTCGCAGGAAGTGGTGCCAACATTCAGCGCAGGAAATATTTGCGCACGTGCGTACCAATGTAAGGAAAAGAAAAACACACAGAAGAGGAGGAAGAAAATTCGTATTTTGACGGCTGTCACTTTTAATAGTTTTTCACTCTGCGGGGCAGTAGTTTTATTTTTGTCTTTTCGGTAATGATGTGCTCGTAGCGGGCGGACGCGCCTGTATCTGGATGGCAGGTGTTGTTACGAAAACGAATCGCGAAATAAACGATAAAATGGCGAATGTGGAAACGGCGGGACTGGGTCCGCGAAAATCGCTGTTCGTCCTGGTGATAATTGTTGGTTGTTTTGCTGTGCTATGGCCGCGGATATTGTTTCCGTTGTTTTCGGCCTCCAAGGATCAAATGAAACCGAACAACTTAGACAAGAGTACGGGTGAGTTTCTGCGTTTTATTTGCATCCATATTTTCTACGCTAAAATTAATTCACCGTTCTATTATTACTTTTATCCTGGACATTGAAACGTCACAATATCTACTTATATTATGCACAACTCGGAAAATGCTGGCGTAAGCACCTGTTTTTCGAATAACTGTCCATGAATTAAGCTATCTATAGAGAAAACATGATGTATTATTATATTCGTGCATTCCTCTTAGGCCCTTGTTATATCTATATATTTTTTAATTAGACAATTCAATTGTACCCTTTTGAAATAATAATTAAACACAATACAAATAGTGTAATAGGTACTTATTGTACATAATTTAATAATATACAGGATACGATATAACTTCAATACGGCATCGCAACTGATGAAAGATCATATAAGATTCAGAAAAAATAATATATTAACACAGGTGCAATAAATACCTAAACAATTTAAATTCACAGTTTTCCAGCATATTTTGAACATATATTATTAAATAGCTACATACAGTACATACCTGTATTATAATAGAGATTCTATTACGTTAACATTCAATTTTATTAGTATCTACCTAAACTCTCACATAAGTGGAATATTTCAAAATAGTTTTATCTAGCAATTTTGTTAAATATAGCCAATAGTATTCCCATGGTGGAAGGTCAGTTCTGCACTTCGTAAGAAGAAGCAACGTGTGATCCTGTTGATGATTTAAATTATCAGGAAACAGTACACGAGTAGGTCATAGATGGACCAGAAAAAATGATCTGACAGAAAATATCCTAGTGATCCACATGACGCGGCAAAAAATATTGTAAACGCCGTGTAGGTAATTAGCTTTTAGTCATTTACTCAGCTTGGCCAATCGGTTCGATGGACGGTTGAACCGATCTGAGAATTCCCCCATTTCTTTGACGTTTTTAAAAAAATTCACATTAATTTGGGCCATCCTGTACTCGGACAGATTCACGAATGTATTAAAAAAACTATTATCTATTCACTGCTATATCAAATAAAATTAATAATAACTATAATATTACACAGTAATAATTGTGTAGTGACCACTTTGATCCACTACAAATTTTATAATGCTAATCGGAGAATATCCTTTAATTTTTTTTAATAATTGTAGTTCGCAAACAATTGGAGTTAAGCCTATGGATTTTTATTTTCATTAAATCCTGCACAATACAACAATAATTGTATTGTAAAAAAATCCGAGAGTTAAAATACCTACCTATATATCTTCATTTTTCGTCGATATGGTCAGAGGTGGTCAATTTTCCTTGAATCGGTTCATCCATCTATCGATATTGATAGAATAACTGTACTGCCATCAAAAAATCACCTGATAGTTTTGTTAAAATGAATATAAGATTGGGTTTGGGTTGTTTGTTTTCTAAAAAAATCATATTAAGCACGTTTTCACTTTAAAAAACTTATTTAGATAACTGTTGGCAATATTCTCATATGCGAACACACACCGATCATTATTAGATAATGTAAATTAAATACCTACTGTATAGGTTACACGTAAGGTTACATGTAAATTGTACGTAAAACATTTCACCGTGGCACAGTTCGCCGTGAGCTTTCTTATCGGAAAGAGATGACCGTATAATATACGGTCTCTAATTTTATTAGATTCAATATGAACATTAATTCAATTTTCATAGCTGATTTTGACAAAATTCATGAATTCGAGAATGAAAACCTAACCTCACCTAACAAATAATCCAGTATATCGGTTATTTTCAAATTTTGTTTGCTGCTGGGTTCCTGTAAAGTGTAAACCGTCAAGAACCGTGTTTTATTTAGACATGAATTTTATGTGAGTACTATACGACCCAAAGAGGTTGGACGGTCTTTTATATACGGCCATATATTATTTCCGATACAACATTTCACGGTGAAATGTGAAAAACGGGGAACTGCATACGGACAAGTTTCTGGACACGCATTTTAAGAGGGCAGTAAATTATATTATATTAAAATAGTCTATATATAGAATGAATAGATTGTAAATTCCACGTTACATACAGCAAGAATAAGTACTTAGGTATAATTTCAAAACAATATTTTTTTTAAAACCGATGTTTTTCACTGTTTTAATTTATTATATTACAATTATCCAATGTAGTGATAGTGAATTGTTAATTATAATATATTTTAAAGATATAATATTATCTATTAAATATGCCTACAAATGAAATAAGTACTTTGCAATCTTCGTTGATATGTTAAAAACTCCTATGTGACAATGTTGTAAAATATTACCTGTTGATTTATATTACGTCGCATAGTTGAGTAAAACTCTAAACTCTAGAATTTAAATATAAATACCTAATTATCGAAACCTCCGATTTAAGATGCCTCATAAATTGTCCACCCATTACAAATCTCGATAATGACGAGCCCCTCATCAACTGGTATTTAGATAGTATACCTATCAAGATATTCAGAGAAAAATGAAGTATATCTTTTTTTTTGTATATACAAGGTAGTTTTTTGTCTTTATTGTCACATCGGAAGTTTTAACAGTTCAACAACATTATGAATTTACAAACAGATTTGAATGTGATTATATTGTATCGTCGGTCCCTATTAAAAAAGTCGGATCTGCAAAATGCTATTTTTCAGTACGGGCAATCAAAGATGTTTCATCAAATATCCTTTGTGACCTATTGCTTGCCATAATGAATAAAAATACGGGTTATAGAAACTTTTCTAAACGTTTATAAAAACATCCGTCTGTCCGGTGAACATAGCAGCAACTGTCAGATCCGACGCATCTTGCTCTCCCACGCCCAGCCAACAATGTCGGTTGGTAAGAACCGACATTGTTATTCGGACACTCTCGGTAGATCCGTCATTCTTAACTTGAGTATCTCGAAATTTTTCAAACAAACAAAAAAACTGTGGTTGTGGTATAAATGTTTAAAGTGTTTAAATAACTTTTACGTAATAATCCGAAAATGACAAAATTTCAGATCCGACTTTTTTAATAGGGACCGACGGTATGATCCGGGACAGGATTTTCAATACCAGGATTTCGGCAAAAGTATTTTTATACCTTTTAAAATTTGTACACATACTTACTAATGAAAAATGCTTACAAATATGACTGTTTAATTGTTATATTATATTCGAGCTTTTAAAAAATGATTTAAAATACCTACTGCAAAAGTATCGATCAACTTAGGGTTGCTTTCTATTTTCAATTACTTAATAAAAATAATAAATTAGATATAGCATTTTATGTAGGTTTGGATGTGCTTATCATCTTCAATTATATAACAACGGAATAAAACATTCGAACATTTTTTACCAGAACACGACAGAAATAATAATTAATGGTTCTTTATTTATGTTGTGGTTTAAATTTTAGGCAGTAGGTAACATTATTAATAAACCTATAGATTACCTAAGTAATTATTTTCTTCCTGATATAATACGACAGGATGCTGCGACATGGTGTTCGAGACAGACGTCAACGCCATAAAAATCATCACCGAAGTGTGCAGTAACATCCTCAAGCGTAACGGAGAGGTCCTGGACGCGAAAACGCAGCAGGCTTTCCTCAGTGGAAAGCTGACCAAGGAGATAATATCGCGGTGCCGGCAGGAGGTCAACATGACCTGCGGGATCGACATCGAGTCGTTCCTCAGCCAGAACGTTCGACTCGGGAAGTCTTACAAGCAGATACTGGACGAGATTCGCACCTACAACATGTCAAACTGCCTGAAGATGAATTACGGTGTAGCGCCGTGGACCCTGGGAGTTCCGCATCTGGTGGGGAAGTTTTGGATGCAGGGCATCGAAGCGAATAGTCAGTCGTCTTGGTCTTTCAGCTTTCGGCATGTGGATCATCAGCTTTTATTGACTAACGTGTTTCATTATTAACACTGTTCCCGAGAGATAAAATCAAATTGGTTTCTTGAAAATATTTAATTCATTACAAAAAAACACGAGATTTTAATTTGAAATAAATGTACCTATGCGCCAAAGATGTTGAAGAAAACCTTCTTCTATTAGAGGCTAAACATAATATGAAAGTGAAACAGGAAAAGTACTCCTGTGGGTCTATTCATTCACAAGGCGGCTATCGATGGCTGAAGTGATAAATATTATCACTGTATCATATTTATGTATTGAGGCGGTTAATTGTTACAATAAGTTAACCGTCTTCTAAACTGTCAAAACTTTATATTTCGCTCCAAAAGGTAACACAGCCAAGTGTTGACTTATTGTAACAATTAACCTCCTTAATACACAAATATAATAAACTACCGTCGATAGCCGCCTTGTGTATAGAATAGCTTCGCTGGTTTACTCATTTCCATACAAACTCTGAAAAAAATATGAAACTCATTATTTATTGCATTGAAAAAACTTTAATGCAATTTTAATAGGAAAACCACAAAAGGCTCAATCTTCTATATTATGTAACATCTTTGATACGCACCAATACATAGTCATTACCAAATAAATGAATGTCTAGAGAAAACAGTTTCAGAATTTCGTTTTTTAATTAACTCACCTTATCTCTCGGACTATAAACTGAATTTTAATAATACCTAATAATATTATGTTCGAAGTTTTTTATTGTTGTTTTATAACACTGTTTTAATACGTAACTGTGTGCCTAATATAATACATATTGATTCTTGTGGCAGTGCAGGCGACTCATTTAGGTGTTGATATCATTACTTTCAAATTACCACTAATACCATTGCAGTGTCCGCAATACCAGAAGAATTATGACGTCCTTCTTCTACCTACATAATATCGTCACATGTTTTTGTATCCTATAGTAATTCTGTATGTAACTATATTTAAAATGGTTTGCCTAACATTAAATTGTCTTTTATATTATTATTGATTAATAATTATTAACACGTTCATTATAGTAGATATTTTTTATAAACACATGTGTTATTAATATATCAGTCTTTCCCAAATTGTATGTACAATTGATATATTATGCGTGTCCCCTTTGCGACATTGTTTTTATCGATGTACCTACCCCTGTCAGACAAAGAACAATACAATTAAAAAAATTACAACTACGCATTCATAATTCGGTACTGTGATGGTAAATATGTATACATGCATAGACGTAGTTTTAGTATTTTTTTAGATTTCTTCCAAGAAATATTCTTAATGATAAATTCTTTGATGTGGTAAAACAGTCGGCTGCAACTGCTATATTTACCGAGCTGAAAAAATATCTATATACCTATGACATTTAAGGTAAGTCGGCTATGTTAAAAACACAATGTGTTTGGTGTGGATAAATAATCCAAGTAAAAATATATCAAATAAAAACTTCAGTAGATATATATAAAAAAGATTAACTACTTGTATTGAAATGTGACGTAAAGCATTCTTAGCTACTCTATACTTATAGTATAAAAAGATAAGCCAAAAGCTGCCACGTTTTTTTGTTCCGATCAAGAAACGTTGTCATCAGTGGCGTGCGGTGACTTTTGCTTGTAGGGATTCTGTTGAAAAATACGTACTATTTATATATTATATAGATATTATTTGCTTAGGGTTATGTAACTGAATCTGGACAGCAGGCCGATGAAATACATATGGTAATTATGTCGTGTTGCAGTCTATTAGTAGTTTGTGGCTCTGATATTTTTTTTTAAATAATTAACTACAGAATAATTTGAAATAAAGTTTATTGAAATTTATCATACGATTTGCATAATATTATTATAATAGTAATTAATATGCTGATCATTTCTGGGGGTGCGGAGCATCTACAGCATCCGTGAACGGCACGCCACAGGTTTCCACCTATTTCCCGTATACTTGAAATTCGGTACACAGTCGCTAATACATGCGGTGATAATACATTATATTAATTTGCTTATTGCTAATTAACTCTAAATATGGTGTCTCCATAGTATGTTCTTTAAAAAAACTAGCCTTTTGTTAATGACGCTATTCTTAAATCTTCACTAATTCTAAATTCCTCATAGACGGTTTTTAGATAGAGGTATTGTTAATCTACTTTTCGGGGTAATGTAACTTTAATATTACATTATCGTAGTTTATTTTGCGCGTGTTGCGAAGGGAGTGTAGTTGCTCCAGCTGGGCGCAAAGCCCTGCTAAAGTGATCATAATATTATCATGATGTGCTTTTTCTTTTCTGACCAATTTCAAAGAATTATTTTTACTAATAGTATTCCAGTCATATATTTGGTGAGCCACATACCTCATGCTCATTTCTCAGCCACCATTCTGCCAATTTAGTAGCGACTTTGGTAGCTTAGCTTTTCTTATCGGCTTTTTGAGATAATGAATGAATAAATTGTTGTGAATGATTTGATTATATCGGATGAAGCTCAATTTGATTTAGCAATATACGTAAATCAACAAAACTTTGGGTACTGGTCTGTTGAAAATCCAAGACTCCACCAACATCCTCTTCACAGCGCGGAAGTTTCCGGTGTAGGTGTCGCACAAGAAGGCAGTAGAAATTGCTGCAATTATTCTAGAACGAAAAATACGGAGAGCAGATTGGAATATTGTAAAATTGTGTGCAACGCAAAGGAAGGCTGGGTGGGATGAAATAAACATTAAATTCAAATCTATATATTAATAAGTTGTAGTTTCAAATATAGTGTTTAATATTACATTTAGAAAATCGTCAGGTCTCTCTGAATTACTGTTTGCCATCGCATTGTCTACCTACAGAATTATCAAGTATGGATGTAATTTTGAAAAATATCTAACGCGTGAAACCTTTTTGGGTACACATTTTGGGAAACACTGAACTACATAAATAATATTGACACTTGAGTTTGAAACATTATAAATGTCATACATAATATTATATTCGATTGTTTTTAACAATTTACTTCTAATAATATTATATTGTGGTGTGATGTACTAACTTGCATTAATTAAGATAATAAGGATTGAACAAGTACAAGTGACTTAATAAAAAAAAAGTTAGAAGCCGTTTTCACATCACCACAATATACCAAGATATTTATGCGTGAAACATAATCCAAACATACAAATGCGTTGTATGAAAAGATATAACTATTTTATTTTACAATGTTGGATCGTGTGCTATGGACATAGTACTTCGTTATTATTTTCATAGCAACCGTGTATAATTTGAATATTTGGTTTGACTTGACATCCTCAGAGAGTAAATATATTGTTAATTAAACAGATATTTTTCTATTCATGGAATAGTAATAAATAATAAATATAATAGGCATGATTTGAGCACAAAACCTCATTTCAGAATATTGAAAACAGTTACCTACCTACCTACATAGAATTTTACTTTGAAGTCAATTTGATTTACTGAATTTTATGGCCGATCCACTTATACTTATTCAATCCTCTGTATCTGAATTAACTGTGTTGATTTTTTTTCAGTTTATTAATATTATATTTTTATGCATAGAATTGTTTAATATTTTAATATCGTCACCTCAATACTACAACTAGATAACTCTGATTTCGTCATTGTTGGGAAAATGAAATTTAAACTTTATTAACATAAATCTAGCTAGGCTATAATTATTATTTATAATTAATTAATTATAATAAATTGTGCTTGTCTAATTGGGAACAATTAAATAATGTTCAATTGTATGAAAAAATATTGTAGATATATTATTTTATGCATTTATGGTTTTAAAGTTATCTAATATTTTCAAATACAAAATTAATACAGATCCCATTAACTTCTGACTTACCTAGTTTTATCATTTTGTAGAGAAGGAAATGTACAATCATATTCAATAGCTATCTCAAAAAACAGTGAAAATCAGGTTATCTAGTTGTAGTATTGAGGTGATGATATTAAATTTCCAGAGTAGATACGGCGGTAAATATGTTCATACAAATATTAATTCTGTAGTAAGATGGCAAAATATGATATGTCCGTTTTTTGGCAAATTGAGTTATGTATACCCTTAGACTCGTCTTAGTGAAATCTACAAGATATCAAAATATGGTATGTCTATGACTTAGGTCTTATAGGTTGGGAAAAATAAGCTGTGTCAATATGTAATAATTATGTCCATTTTTTGTATTTCTTTCGAAGTTTAGGATTGGTCTCCTGAGCAATTTAGAAAAACAGACATATCGTGTTTTGCCATCTTACTACAGAGTTGTGATTTTATACTTGATAATTTAGTATCAGTGGTTTTCAGCCGTGTAATAATTTTATGAATTGCAGATGGAATAATAAATCAATTCGTAAATTCTCGATTATAAATTCTGTGTCTTCAAAGTGTTAAGTGATCGTATAACATTGTCTTTTTGCACAGGTGTGCGGCAGGAGCGCCCACCCCACCAGCGGTCGCCGCCTCTCCACCCGGCTCTGCGCGAGAGGGGGCGCGCCATCATGGGCCCGTCTCCAGGAGCCCGCCGCCTGCCGACGGTCCCCATCGTCCAGAACGGCCCCATGGAGGGCAGGGTAAAGTCCAGTCCGCTAAACGTTTACTTTGCCAAACAGGAGGTAGAGGTTCGTCACACTTTCCTTAAGCGTGTGCTGCTTCCACAACTCTTGGCTGATTGACTACAGTAGAAGTTAGGCCGTGTGTTCACCAGGTGCAGCAATCTTTTATGCAACTTCTACATGATGTAGGTATCTATTTTCAAATACCGATAGGTAAACAATTAGATATGTGTTTAATTTTCTATAGTTAATGTTAGTTTTTTTATCGTATTGTATTTTCAAATTAGAATAAAATGTTCAATTATTCACCAATAAACCCTTTATTACAATACGTATTAGCTAAATAAAACTCTTCTTGCCGGCGTTTTTTTGTACCATTTTAATTAAACAAATCATTTAGTTTTCAAACGTTATTTTCGTATCCCTTTGTCTTCTTTTGAAAATTTTAAATCGTTACATAGTGTATGAAATGAATACACGTGCTATCATACGATATTTGCATACGTATTTTTGCCAAATATTGGCCATATAACGTAGACTTATCGGTTTTTGAAAATATGCTTATTGAAAACCATCGTTTTAGCCTTAACTTTCTTAGCATTGTGTCGAAATAAAGAATCGTTTCCAGTCGTCAGCCACTGCGCGTCGACGCAAGTCTCGATTCCAAATGTATCCTATTTGAAGCTCGAATTGGATTTATTTTTATCTAACTGGATATTCTAAACGAATGCATTTGGAATCAAGTAAGACTTCAAGTAACTGCACTGCGGTGCAGTGTGTATGAGCCCTTTAACATCCATACGTGATAGCACACATACAACTATAAAACGCCCCCAAGATTCACAGACAACATCAAGAGTTGCATAAATTGGTTGCCGGTGAATATACGGCCTCATAGAAAAGCTTGGCTGAGCTTATCCGGCGACTCTTATTAATGCCAAAGCTGAATACCCACTTAGTGAGCTTTTAGAGCCCCTTTCGCAGCAGATTTAAAACATATGCATTTGTAAATTCGCGTGTAATATTTATATGGCGTTTAGGAAACGATGAACCCATAATATGTGTCTTTACTATTTATTGTTGAATATCTACCAATGCACTAATATCAGTGCATCCGGGGTGGAGCACCTTGTCACATTAGAAGGCGTCATTAAACTAGCTGTAACCATTGACGTATTATTAAATGGATGAAAAGTGTGAAAAATAGAATGACTACAAAATTAAGGACCAGCGTATCATTTATATTAGGCGACTTGTACAACCTTTCAAAATATCCATTTAATAAACTATTTTTTTTACACAAGATTAGCTATATGTAGAAATACATTATTAGCAAGTCTAAGTACGTTATAAAAACTAAATAATGGAGTAATCCGAGACGTCAGTTAGTAATTAAGGAATTAATTGATACCGAACTTAATGTAATATACTAAAACCGATAGCCAACATTATAACGAAATCGATAAATCGATAAGCATTTCATGTAACAACTACTAGCTAAAATCGTCGTAATTAACTAAGATGCCCGTATTAATTCGAAAAGCATACTGGCACGAATCCAGGAGAGACAGGTTCAAGTCCCGTCGGGTATAGTACAAAACAATTTTTTCTAGTGTGTATATGCATGATATGTTTTCAAATTATGTATATTCAAATATCCATGTATTGAATAGAATACTTCATTGTTACCAGATTTTTTTTCATCAAGTCGTTTCTTTATGTTTATAAAGTGCCGCCCTTAAACAGACTTGAACTTAAACAACTTAAAAATTAGTTATACTTACCTACTTATCTATTGTATTATTTATTTTTGACTCTTTAAACTGACATACACTCCTTCAATTATTGAGAATTAGAGCATTTCCACGAAACGTATTCTCAAACAGTGATGGTTTCAGGTATGTAGAGGTCTGTGGTAATGACAGGTTTGGAGGCCTTCTTCTGAAAATGTGCGATAAACCGCCATTAAATGAATAGGTAGTTATTACAATAAAACAAATTATTTTTTGAAAACTAATACTTATGTGGATTGTCTCTTTCGTGGAAATTTGCCTCTGCTCTCAAAAGTTATAATATTTGCAATCGTTCCCTCGTGCTGCCCCTATGCAACACATAGCCGGCCTAACCCCATGGGGCGGCACTGAAATGGCATAATACTTGCTGATAATTAATTTTTCTTTTGGAAAATTATCGTTGAAATATATTTCTTAATAAGCATTACGGGTCCGTATCACTACCGGAGCCGTGCATGGTTGTATTCTTGTTCCGTTTCTCTCCATTGTCCTCTGTGTACTACGGAAGTCAATATCATTTGACCTATAAATACATAGCTTTCACCCTTACGGTGAATCCTATGATCTGGAATAAAGTGAAATGATTATGCTGTCCTATTCGACAACAAACATAATAAATCATCTACTAAGTTGAAGATACGATGTTAAACCTGTCTTGCGTCACGCGCTACGGATAACAGGGTCTGTATCATCTCCAAGTGGATTCTGTCGTTGTGGAAGCTCGTTTAATACCAGTCATAGGGTATTCGAGCGTGCGAGTGACAGCGTTATTTTTCTCGTATTACACGCCGATTTTAAAATTTATTTATAAGAATATAGTAAACTTAAATAGATACGTCAAGTACGTCAACCATTTATTTTATTCAATGATTAATTCACAAGATTTTGAGAATGTAACATTTCATATATTCATATAACATTCATTAGTTGAAAACACCTCAGATTTATATACCCACTAAAACAGGCGTGGCGAACCTATGGCACGCGTTAAAAGAGAGAAAAAAATACCTAAAATAATAATGAATGATAGATCGCATTGTTTAAAAATACCAGGCAAATACTATTCAAAAATAAGCATTATGTTTAATGTAAATATATAAATGCATAGTTCGGTCCTTAGACTTTATGCGTTACATATAATATTATCGCACTGACCTCGTCAGGCGGCCGGGAATGCTGCGCCGCGAACTAAATTTGATCGATTTACAATGCTTGAGACCACTGTAGCGAGAGAATGCCTCATCTGAACCGAGCGATTCTGGTGTCAATCTTTGCGTATATTAATTAATACATATAACAAACAATCTTATTTCTACTCACAAAAAAATACTGCACCAAATAAATAATACTTGGTGTATTTTTTTTCAAATATGATTTTTTCTAGTGGGTATAATATCTGAGGTGTTTTCACGTAATGCAATATATTAAATAGGTACCTAAGATTTTTATTGTGTCTCACCCGGTTCCCAGGCAATTGCTTAGTCTGTCTAGTATCACTTCCCTCCATTTTGGTAAGAGAATTTTTCTCAACTGTCACTTTGTGTTTTGTTTTCTTTTTTTACCGTCTGTATTTGGGATGAAGGTGGATAATTAAGGCACCGGAATTGTGATGGAAGCGGCGAGTTTATTTACGTTTATTATACTATATGGTTACATTTTTAATAATTTAATTCTACGGAGGGCGAAATGTACGCGTTCGCGATTTTGCTGCTCGTAGCGTTCTCAGCGCCATCTTGTGATTTTTTCCAACGAGAGCCGTTGGCGAAAGAAGGCGACGTTGCAAATCGTCAACGGTTAAAATTATGGCATTGTTGCCAGCAGATATTCAACATTATTTATTTTCGTAATCAGCGCTTTATTATTTGCTGGCTTCGATACCGATTCGGGCCTCTTCAGATACACAAAGACATCCCCAAATGGGGACCATACGGGGGTGTCACACTAGTTATATCATAATTCGGTCCTGCTTTTGTATAACTAAGAAAATACGAGTAACATAACTGAATAGAATTAACGACAACTGAAATAACATATTTTTACGCTCGTGTGAAATACGTCCGTTGATGTAATTTTAAATGTATATTCGCGGTTAATTTCAATAAAACTGCAGAAAGATTCTTCGAATCAAAACATTTTTTATTACACCCGCAATATTTCAAACGCCGCGTAAATATTTATAATTTTGATATCGACCCTGGTGCCGTGCGTTTTCGCGATTTTCGCGAGAGGAAATTTAGACCGAAAATTATAGACATCAGTGGTTCTCAAAATGAAGCGTCACAAAACGGTCTTTCGCGAAGTCGATGGAAAAATATCATAAAATACGAAATTGACCTGACAAACGGTTTTGTATTTTTAGATTTTTTCGCAATGTTATCTACTTTATATTCTTTGTTGTGCAAAACCATATACCTAGCTGCATCTTTACCAGAATAACCAGACACATAGAGACGCTCATTTGAGCGGAGCGTGCTGCATGGCATCTTTGGATCCACCAATGAAACACAGTTGATGAATGAGAATGAGTGTGGAAACGAAGATAGGTACAATTATGAGCTCTACGCTTTGTATAGTCATAAAATTGTGCCAATTTAGATGGATAGGCTTAGATATCATGTATAATAAATAATCTGATTTTGTCGGAAAGCAAACGAAAGCCTGGCCGGCCTCAGAGTTAGATTTAGAGACCTTGGGCGTCCTAAACTGGAGGAAAACGACTTTAGACAGATATGGATGGATTGATGCAGATGCTGGAGGAAGCCACGATTTCGTTTTTGGTTTGTTGTTTATTGTCTTTTCTGATATCCTTTGCTCCAAAGTAACGCTCGATTTTGAGCGATATCTATTCATTTGGATGTTTCGATGAATCGGGATGCACATTTAGGTTCTTGGACAAGCGTTACATAATTCCAGCGACATTGGCCCAGATAAATTCGCGCACGCATTTGACATTCTGCGAAATGAAAAAAAAAACATCAAACGCATGTCGAAACATCTGAACGCGGCTCGGGAATTCGTAATTCGAAAATGGACTCACGGTATAAACTTGACTTTGCCGCCAAAAAGATGAAAAGCGAAAGGGACGCCGCTATCTCAACTGTTTCTGTTTCATCTGCGTCTATGTTATTGTGCAGGTTATTCTAGAGGTGTTCGGAAAAGTTGGCACTAAAATCTCTTCCATACATTCGCGGTGCAGTAATGACGTACCGCGTTATGCAATCGCCGGGGAAATTGGTATCTAAATTGCGGATGCTCTAGAGATAGTAATCGCATACACCCAATTTTGTTGCTTTATATGTTTGTGAGGGGGTCGTAAACAGCGGTTGTCGAACACAGATATATTTTTATGCGATTTATCTACGACATTCTATCCGTATTCAATGAAGTTATGGTTATGAAATATGCGTAGATGTAGATACCTATGATCTTCGCTGCCATCTACATCCACGAGCTTTATGACTTCGTGGATCCAGCGCGTTTTACGGCGTTCTTGTGGTCGTTTAGTGACCCTTAGATACCACTATATGCCTGTATTTGTCCAGCGGTTGTCCACTCGCCGAGCGACATGTCCACCCCAATGGAATTTTATCTGATTAAAAATCTCTATCAAATCGTTTACTTCTTGTCTGCCTCATTGTCAATTTACTTAATTTTTTCCCTTCTTCCTTATGCCCAACATACATCTTTTCATGCCAAGTTTCACCTATTGTTATTTGCGATTGTTTATCTAAATAATAATGGTTTTGCCAATGAAACCATTGAAAATAAATCTCAGAGCATAAACGCGTGACGTTTTTTGCCACACATGAATCTACAATGAGAAATTACCACAGGTAAAATTATTCATTCATAGTACCGCGTTTACACGTACCTACATGGATTTACTATTGACAGTTCCTACATATTATCGCGGCCATAACAAGAAAATGCACGCGTAAACACGCATTATCGTGCAAGTTTGTATGCATGGATCAAAAAAGTTCAGCAGCTTCTGAATTTTCACGCAATAATTGAAACTATTGGCGCAGTTGAGCAATAGTGGCAAACTGCCGGAAGTAAAACGAACTACACCGCACAGAGCATTTTTGATGTCACAACCTGTCAAATAGCACGATACAATTTCAACATGGCGTCGATTGGCGAGACAGTCAGCACTTTTACATGTAAACAGTTATTATCGTGATAGTTTATAATAAGTATATACTATTGGTGCCAATAAATATATGCACATGTACATGCACTATAAAACTTCAAAAAGTAAAATTTCAGCTACACTTCATCTCTATAGAGCAGAGGTTCTCATGTGCGGCCACCAGAGGATTTTGCTGCGGCCACCGACATCATTTTCAGTATTTAATTTAATTAACTGGGCTAACGTTAAATAATAATTATTACGTTGTTGGAAATGAGTCATGACCAAGTACTTAAAAACCATTTTTAATACCACGGTTGAAAAATTTTAGTCGAAGGTATACGTTGACCAAGAATCAAGTCAATTCAAAGAATTGGCGACAATTGCTTTATTCATATTATCGTTTTTCCTACTACTGTATACTATGAAAGATCATTCAGTGTAATTCACTTCATAAAAAACAAATATCGAAGCCAGTTGACAGATGTAAACTAAGAAGCAGTGGCGCACCCAGGATTTAATATTGGGAGGGGGCCCAAGGACGAGAATGTAAATTAGTCCTATAGGCTCTTTTTCTTCTTCACAGCCTAATTTCTCGTTTATCGGTATTTTGTCTATTGAACTCGGTGTACCTACACCATGGTCCCCACATCCTAAAACGGGCCCTCAGGCTAGGATATTTGGCGGGCCCCCTACCTACCGCTGAGATTAAAGGCAGTGTGAAACACTACATTAAAGTTTTTCAAATTGTGTTTTAGTTCAAATTAAGGGTACTTATACAGTGAATTATTGGCGATTTTTAATACATCTACTTTAATAATGGAGCTGTCGAGTATCGACACATAATAATCAAAAAATATATTGCACAATTATATACTTAAGTAAGTAATTGAAAATGTTCATGGTCATGAAGTATAATAGCGCCGCAGGCGACTTTTTTTGCTATTGAAGCTAATTTATGATGTGTGTTTATCTCACTTATCTGGTCAACCCGACACGCTGGGCCCCCAGGCTAGAGCCCTGTCAGCCCTCCCCAGCCATGACCTCCACTACTCCGGAATTCGGGTGGACACCGAGAATTTTTTGACAGTTTCATTAGGGATTGGGTTTCTAAAAAAACCTGACATTAGTGTTTCGAAATTTTTGTGTTAAAATTATAATAAAAAATATAAAATAATATAAAAATTATAACAAAATATATAAAATAAAGAAATTTTTCTAAAAAGGGTGCTGGAGAATTATTACAAATCATTTTTTTGCCTGGTTTTTATTTGTCTAAGCCCAAAGGTATAGTTTATTGGCTTTCAATTTCAATGTTCATTCATGAAAAATCATTCTGATAATTTTCATTTTTGGGGGGTGCCAGGGCCCCTTACCCCCCCTGGGTGCGCCACTGCTTAGAAGCACCCATGCGGCTCGCATTGCAAAAATAAGTATTGAGGAATATCCATTTGCATTATTTTGAAATAAATAGATATGTACTAAAATGTTCAAACGTCTTTTATTAAATGGACTTAATCTATAAATAAATTGATCCATTTTTTAGTAAAATAAAATTTAGCTTTAATTTTTTCAATCACAACAAAAAGTGAAATTTGGTGCGGCCACCAGACGTTTCTATAGAACTGTCAATGTCAATTGTGCGGCCACAGCTAAATTTTACATGAGAACCACTGCTATAGAGTATAGAAGAATGTATTTTTCAACCTCTTTGGCATAACTGATTAAGTATGTCATCGGCCTCCAACCCTTAAAATTGGTGGAAAATTGGTGAAATTGTTGATTTCCCCACGTGTTGTCGCTCTCGTGCGAGGTGACAAGGATGCGCGCGTGTGTCCGACAACGGGCCTGTCTCCCCTCTCGCTCTGACTGTGGTACGTTCTATTTTCGAATTTGACTCTGCGCCTACTGGCCCCAATATTTTGATTTCGCGGGAACGGGCGCCATTAATGCCGTATCATTGATCTCGATAATGACAGCTCGGATAACGCGAAACGTAAATCGCATATTGATGAAAATGGCAGATTTACTACCTGACGTAGGTATGCACGTGCTAAACTGGACATACAGATGGGTAGCTGTTCCAGAGTCGTATACATATTTTATCTCTTTAATCATAATATTTTCGCAATCCATTAGAAAATTCATACGAGTTTTTGTTATTTTATTCTGGATATTGGTTATGGAACCTCTATGTAACGAATATGTTCGTTTCCCTAATTTGAATTATAGGTAAGTAATCGTCTTATCTGATCATTAATTAGGCAAAACTGTCAATCTGCCACTGTGGAACAGGGTTAATGAAAGGGAACCAAAAAATAATGGGGAGTGTGCTGTGAAAAGATACAATTCTCCAGTATGGAGTTATATAGGATAAACCAAAATATAATATGTGATTTTCAATATGTTGTTTCTATACTTAGTATAAATCATAAACTAAGCCCTTACATACTTGAATTCAAGGGAATGGATAGTGTACTTAATTAAATTCGACTTAATATTATTTCATATATGTATTGGCGTATCAAAACAGACATTTTAGCATATATAAAATTCTTGCCAAAAGCAATACATTGATCATTGTTTTTAAAATGAATAATTATAGGTATAAAACAATAAAGTTAGTTATGTAAACTAAGTTACAGACTTTAAAACAGAACTCGAGTCGCCATTTTGTTAACGGAGCTACCAATAGAAGAAGAGAAAATAATGTACTTATTAGGTACCTAATGTAACCACACGTATCTACCACAGGTCAATTCGAAAATCGAATTGCCTTCAAACTTCTTAATACGGAATGCTTATACAATAGTTGGAGTACAAATACTGCTTTGGTCCTGCAGGGCTATTCTAACTAGTTAACACGTTTCCGTTATTTTTCTTGATTCAAAATAACACGGATATCACTCGGGGTAATTCCGTATACAGCGTAACCAATTAGAATGAAGTTTAAAAAGTATGTTGCAGTAGTACTACTCAACGACATTTGACAGTCATGAGCGGCCGTGTTAAAAAACATCACTCCTAACAGTTAACTTCCCAGGATTATTAACTGCTTGAATACTACATAATAATATTATCATATTTATCACTATTTTATTGATTTTGGAGTTAAGTGATGAGTTAAAATAGATGGTATTTTCTGCCACCGTCTTCAAGTAGGTATTCCTAGTAATTTGTTCGTACATTTGCAGCCATTTAGTTATGTCTATTATGTGGCATTTGATTATTTATCGAGATAGCGTCATTGGCATATTATTGGCACACCGTCAAAAAGACGTCTTGATAGATAACGCGGTTTTCCATTATACTTTCCACATGTTGAACGGGTGCTTTATGAAGATTTACGATTTCATTCTACCGGAAACAACATGTGGCAAGTTAATAATATAATGTTACTTCATATTGTTTTCATAAAATATTAAATAACGCAATATAATCTAGATTTTGCTTTAGTATTTTTATTTTATTTTTTGTAACCTACTTATTATTTTTATTAGGTAGTTTAATTTTGTGGAATTTAAATCTTACTTCAAGTTCGTAGGGATGTTCGGTTTTCGCAAAAAGATTGATTTCTGGAATCGAGTCGATAAAAGTAATAAAAAAATCGAATGCAAAATAAGTAGGTACCTATGTATCGATTTTTTTTCCGATTCGGTTCTTGTCATTTCATCACACAAATTCTTCATGGCTCGGGTGTCTTATTATAACTGTCAAAAAATAAATCAGGAACATGTGGTGTCTTTATGAACTAAGTCTGAAAAATCTGTAGACTTTGCAGGAATTGTGTATAATCAAGGATATATTATATTTTCTCAGAAGTATTTTCAAAATTATCCATGTTCAATAATTAGAATGTTACATTCTTAAGTCTTGTGAATTATACGTTGAATAAAAACAATAGTTAACTAAAAAAATATGAGCAAGTTCAAGTAAGTTACAACAAAAAATCTTGGAGTGATCCGTGACATCGTTTAGTAATTAAAGTAATACCTACTTTGATTTAAAATACAAAATCCGATTGCAAATAGTAGCTCAATTTGGAAAGCGCTTAAGTGAGTATTACAATCCATTTTTAGTTAAAAATTGTCGCAATTAATATGGCTCCTTTAGCATACTGGTCTATGTGCGTGGGCGCGATACCCGAGAGATGCAGGTTCGATCCTGCGGGGTTGTCTTACTTTTTTCAAAAAGATTTTTTCTAGTGGTTGTAATATAATTTCTCAGAAGTGTTTTCAAAACTATGTATAATCAAGGATATATTATTATTTATTATGTACTAAAATGGTGTTATTCACGTAGTAATATATTATACGTCACCATGATAATAATAATATGTTGATTTTTAGAATGAGAAAAGACAGGGCGTCATAATTACATTTATTTTTTACAAAGTCTACAGATTATTCAGGTTTAGCTCAAAAAGATACTGCAAAGTCTTAACATTTGACCTTTACACGGCACGTGGGCTCAACAGATTTTGAATACGTATTTCGAATTTTTTTCATACCGTTATATTATGTACCTTTCTAAAACTTGAATAAATTCTTCTAAAAGTTGGTAATATAATTCACATGTACCTACTTACCTAACCCTTTATAGTAGTGTAGTAAAGGAAGTATAAGAAAAATAAATGATTATTTTAAGTGGACCCTTTTGGCCTTTTATATTTCAAAGAAAATCAATCAAGTAATTCGTTATACAAAGAATGGATTTCTTGTTTCGCTTTTTTTTTCTTTTTAGAAATCTTAAAAAAGAAAAACTTTTCTAAGAAAGTAAAATCGGCAAATAAAAATCTTAAAATGTTACGAAGTGCGTGCTGTTTTTCAATTTACACTAAAAAGCCAATCATTTTTCTTATGTTTTACATACCTACGTTTTCTTTTTACTAAGTATATTATAATAGTAGTCTTTAGTTTAGTAATCGATTATGTTTCCCCGAAACAAGGTAATGACATAATCATAAAATGATATATGTATCTCAGTGGCGAAGGGTAACTTTTGGAAAGAGCTAGGCTGTAGAGATCTGATAAAAAGAGCACACTTGTCAGGTATACTTACGAGAATAGTACGATATTTACTACTAATGAATAGGTACACACTAGTAAATGACAACGACACACTAATTCAATGAAACTTCAAAAACTTATTGACGGCATAAAAATGAGCGATGTGTTTAAATTACGTATCTTTCAAAACATGTATACCCATCAAAAATCATTAGATAAAAATTTATTTTTATTTATAAAAAACAATCTATACCTACTTACTTATTTATTAATATTCGATTAAACGCCGTTGAAATATTTTTTTTAATTATCTAATTATTAATGATTTTGGACAAAGTGCGCAGTCGTGACAACATTATTATGCGCGAATGTTTTAGGCTCTGCGATAGGAGCTTACCTTATTTCGAACAAATCAGCAGACTTGCTGCGGTTACGCTACGGTACGGTTTACGTTACGGTTTTGCTACGAAATATACGAAGTATACGAAAAAAATTCAGAATTATTTGACACATAATCGGAGATTTATTTACGTCGAGACGTCGCGGCGTTTATTCTTTATTTACGGCGCGCCGTGGTGAATTTTTTAATACCTTTGCAGTTGTTTTGTAAACTGTGTAATACTGTAATACATTCCTACATATACGACATCTCTCGTTGGCAAAATAAATTATTTTTATATAACATAAATAATGAAGTGATTAAGTATATAAATATGTCAATATGCAATTAAAAAATATTTTTCTTAAGAAGGTGGGCTTTAAATAATCGCCTAGTATGCAGTCTTCGCCACTGATGTATCTACTATCTACGTTTATTATCTAAATTAATTCACTGATTTCATGGTCTATTTACATATGCAAATGCTAATTATACGGTAAGGAAAGTATTTGCTTTTATAATGTATGCCAGTTATAATATGAAATCGAAAGTTCCTTAATACTTAGTCACTATACAGAAGAAAACTTCTCGATAGATTGTAGCCGAGACGAAAAGCGATTTAGAAAATTGTTGGCAATGATTATCAGGCCGCCGTTATGTTACCTACATATTGCATGATCGCCATTTTTTACCTGTGACCAATAATTCAATTTTGTCGAGCGTGTTTACAATATTAGTTTTTTTTATTTATAGATAATAGTCAACCATTTATTTTGGTACTATCTTCCTAATTGCTTTTTAGCAGTCGGCATTTTATGCATCACGTCGCAGTGATGGATATCATAAGATTTTTCGGAAAGAAAATGTACACAATAAAGTCCAGAAAGCCAAATTGTCAACGCAGTGATTGGGAAAATGCTACCCTTATACAGAATATATTTTATTATATAGAATATACTAGCTGACCCAGCAAACGTTGTTCTGCAATATAAATTATTTCTAGTGAATATTTTGGTTGTTAAATAAAAAATAACGAATGTATCGTAAGTGTGTGGGGATGGGATCTATGACAGAAAGAGAAATAGAGCGCTGTAGACGATGACCGCCGATAAAAACAAAAAAACATCAACCATTCATTTTCTCAATTCAAAATGAGTAATGATGTTCATAATGAATGAATTACCTGTGGCAGGATCTCGTTCTTTACTATTTATGCAATATCCGTTTTGTACCTTCCAGAAAATTAGCGGATATTGGAGAGCGTTGTATGAACGGTGTGTGTCAGCGATGAACTCCAGATTATTGTTTCTTCTTCGAATCACGATTTCTCGCGTCGATGTGCGGTCGCCAACCATGATTCCAGCAATGTCGTCAACAACAGTCGCATTGAATCAACGTACGTGCTCTCCAGCTGGTGTTCTATCAGGATTGATGACAATAGCGTGATTGTCACTTTGCAATTCGTGCATGTGTGCTTTGAAGAATTTCAATAATTCATTGTGTTCATTCAACAGGGCGTCCAGTTCGCCGACGATGCGCCTGGCATTAGGCGAATTGAGGCTATTGTAGCCGCAACGTGCATCCACATGATTGATGTCCTCACCGCCGCGCCCATGAAGTAGATTTGTAAAAATGTATGTGGTTCGTTTGGCATTGGCAGCAATGAGCCTACTTTGTGGTATACTTGACCTTTGATTTTGAACGTTGAATGGAATTGTTGACCATTTGCCGCAGTATTGTGAACTATTTCTGTTGCTCCGGACGAAGTCATTTGGAAGCATGAATTGAATGTGTGAATGGACTTCAGGAACAGGTTTGAATCTGGAACCGTGCCGATGAGCAAGCCGTTCAATGGTTCTGGTGGTATCTCAATTTCTGGTAGTTGCACTTTTCCTGATGCGCAATACATCCCGGCTGACTCATGTTTAAATTTGAGCGCATGACAATGGCGACATTCTTTGTCCATAGCACCAATCAGCACTTTCGGATGAGCGGAATATTCAATATCTGGCTCGTACTCGAATGCGAGACGAAGGAACGAAGCGAATGTAAATGTTCGATGTACTTGGCGTTGTCGGTCATTTGCTCTGCGTGTGTTAACTACGAACCGGCGCGCTTGGCTCCGTTCCAATTGTCGTTGTTGATTTTGTTCAGCTCGTGCCTCTTGTGATTGAAATGTACGCAATTGCGACATGCTCACACGCACGTTTTTGTTATTTTGTTGGATTTGTTCGTCTGTTCTTTCTGCTCTACTATTTCGCATGTTTGTTGCTTTATTCGTTCGACGGCCCAAATGGCCCCCCTTGCGTCTTGCTGGCATTGTGCACTGTAATACACGCACATAAAAATAGATAAATTAAAATAAATCGTACAAAATTTTGCACGCACTGCGTTGTGATATGCCGAATGAAATGTCAAAATGACGCGACGCTTCTCTTGAATTCTTCTCGGATGAAGCGCCATCTGTCATTCAACAACATAAATAATTTCGTTCTGTTTGAAATACGAACGACGGTTAAATTGAAAATTAAAAATTGTTCATACAAAAATAATAAAATCGCGATTAAAAAATGGGAGGTTGGGGGTTGGAGGGTGAAAATTTGGGGTTATAGGTATATTTTTATGCCAAATAATAAAAAAAATACAAAAAAAAAATTGTCAAAAAATAAAAGAAAAATTTTCTGGATAGAGATACCCTAATCACATAGCGGTATGAAATATACTTGTTGACCTATTCTCATACCTAACAAATATACATAAAAAAATTCATAAAAATCGGTCGAGCCATTTCGGAGGAGTTCGACCACAAACATCGTGACACGAGATTTTTATATATATAGAGATTATACAGAAGAGTCGCACAGCGAGGCATGGAGAGGTGTATGTTGGGCATCACGCGAAGGACCGTAAGAGAAACGAATGGGTTAGGAAGCAGACAGGAGTACGCGATGTAATAGACGTTGCCAAAACAGCTGAAATGGAGATGGGCGGGGCACATTGCTCGCCGAAAGGACGACCGCTGGAAGAATGCCGTCATCCAATGGTACCCAAGGGTCACGAAACGGCCGCAGGGTCGACCTAAAAGCCGCTGGATTGACGGACTGATAAAGTTCGGCGGAAATACGTGGCCGCGAACGACACAGGACCGAGAGAGTTGGAAGAAGCTTGGGGAGGCCTTCATCCAGCAGTGGATTGACCCCGGCTGATGTTAATTTAAATGCATCACACATTGCTCACTGTAATTTATTCTACATTAAACGGAAAAATGTGGTGAAAATCATCAAAATTTTGACATGCACGTCTGTTGATGTTTAGAGTAGATTTCCTTTTACGAAACATATTCTCAAAAGTTGTAGGTATTACCTAGGTATTCACTTTCCTTCCTTCAATTATCGTCCCTTGGCAGTGTATGGCCAGCTTACCCTAGAGGAACGGTCACAAAGTACGTTGACAAAAAACGCGTACATTCTTACATTGTAATTTGTGTTTGAGGATTAATTGGGAGATTAATGGACATGATAATAATATGATGTTGTTGCCGCAGCGTCCTAGGCTAGTGCGTATCTACTTCTGTTTCTTTATTGAGAAGTGTGTTTCCTTATATGGACTACCTATACTCGTAACATGTGACAGCGCGCGAGTTTCTCTTTTGATATAAACACAATCAAAGATTTATTTTATAAATATTCTTTTCCGACCATGTCTGATACTAATAAGATCATGTGGGCCTCCACAGAGTGGAGGTTTGTATAACAGATTTTATTTTTACGAGAAATGTATTAGGTCCACACTCTGACTCATACACAAGTTGAAAAACAATATCTGTACTTATCAGGCCCACGATTCTAACCCGGGACCACGACGCTATAGGCCGACGCTTAAGCCGCTAAATAAAAACAATCAACCCTATAATTAATAGTGTTTATACCTAACACTTTTTTCTTGTGAGTTAGGTATGTTCAGCAGTAATAATATTCAATGAAAAATTGCATATTATAAAACGACGCGTACCTATGTGTTTGTAGTATATTATACAATGTAAACTTTTGTTTTTCGAGGGAAATCTTACATACGGGGTTTCCCAGTTGAACGCCGTTTTTAAACGATCAGGGGCGAGTGGCCATTTTGTATCGTTTGATTGATAACACGTCTGGTTATAGTACCTATAGGTATAGCTGTATCGGACATTAAATAATGAACATGAAATTAAAATGGCCGTCATCCGATCTTGGAGGTTTATTAAAAAAATTGTCGATAAATAATAATAATTGATAATCATGCATATGGAAACACTTTTCTTCATGTTTTTCCGCTTCTAATGTTTTGGCGCGTTATTTGAATTTCGAACGTGTCGTGTGTTCACTCGCTAGATTATTTTTTTGTCATATCCATCGCTTCCTCCACAAAATATGTCTTCGCTTACGATAATAGAAAATCGGGAATGTTTTCTATTTAGAATATAATTACCTACGCGTTATTCTTTGGTGAAGAAATAAAAGTCGCACGTGATAATATGAAGCAGTGGCGGTACAAAAATAGATTCGTGTTTGTACATTGACATACACTGAAAAATTTAGGACCGTGTCGTCAAACGCATACAATAAAATGTGCCACGTCGTTACATTAAACGCCCATCATAAAATCCATGTGACGTGACGGAAATTCGTATGAAAGAAAAATGTCGATATTATTAATATTGTACATACTGTATCGTCCGTAGTATGAAGATATATTTTTCTTTTTGTGCCATATTCATTATCGGACATCGACGATGAATTGGGAAATGTTTTACCTGTCCCCCGTTGCATTAAACAGGATGGAACTCAGAGTAATGCTATATAGAGAGCATGGCCCCCGCAAAGGGGGGCTGACAGGGCCCTAGTCTGGGGGCCCGGGCTCAGGAAGGGTCCGGCGAAGCGAGTCGACCAGATAAGTAACACACATCACAAAATTTGCTTCACTAGTAAAAAAAGTCGCTATTTTCCTTCAATGATATTATTATTTTAAATTATCTGGTTGTACGATACAATTTTTAATTCTCTATCGATACTCGACAACTCCATAATTCTAATGGATGTATTCAAATATACAAAAAATACTATACACATTCATTTTACCGCGTACACTATTTGCAAAACGCTACTGTAGAGCATCACACAGCCTTTATCCATAGCGATATTTAAGGGGGCCCGCTTCAGGATGTGGGGGCCATGATAGAGACCGCCTATTTTTTTTTGGCAAAATGAAGCCGTGTTTCTTGCGTATAACGCCCAGTAGAACCTCGATTTTATTATTATCAACTTAACTATGAAACGTTATACCGTCGTGTTGCTTCTCGGTACAGCCACCAAATTTAAACACAACATAGATAACCATAAATGTTCTACTAAAATAACTACCACTATCATTATATTTAACACAAAATAAATAAATTTCAGCAACACGTGCTCTCAGTTTTTAAACGATTGTAATCAGTCAAATCCATATTTGCCGGGTACGTTTTCAAAAAATATTTAATTCAGCCGTAGAAATTCTATCTTACTCTAACGCATATAGCGGAGATATAACCGTGCCGAATGCTTACTCACTCGCACTTATGGTTCGTTTTTGTTCAGGCCTTGGGATGGAACGTTGACCATTAATCAATCGCTGGTATTTTTGGGCTACGACGTTCTTCAAAAAATTTTCTCTTACACCATAAGACCTAAAATTATAAGATGTGCATGTTATGTGCCTCCACAAGGTGGGGATTATATTAAAAGACTTTTTACGACAAATGGTTTTTGGCCAATTGGCCATGTCATTTTGGTTCTTGTGCTAAATCAAAGCCGTCGGGTCAACCCAGTGACACGGCTTTGTGACTGTCGCTCTACCGACTATACCGCCGTCGGTCCACAATGAAATATAGATAAGAGTATTATATCGAAAAACAAATAATTGTCCGTGAGACTGTGGGGTCTTTTCGGGGGGGGGGATCTTTATCAAAATACAAATGACACTTGATTGATGATTTGATATTGACAACAACCGTAAGTTTTGGTACCTACTGGCTGGCATTGGCTGTGCAAAGTTTTCAATTTGAGCGGAAAATTGTTTTTTTTTTTGCATTTAGAGCTAAAATAATCTCAACTTTGATTCTGTGCAGTGGATTTTTATATTGCGAGACAATTCCTGGGTATTTTTTAAAAACGATAAGCTCTCGACTGGTTAATTTTCAGCGGATTATTTTTATTGGATTGCAAAGCCGAAACTTTTACCCTGATCACGGGTCGTGGCTGAAAAAGGTTAAGAAACCATTGTTAATTGTCGCTTTCATCTTGAACCATGAATCGATTGAAAGCAATTTTATCGTGCAAATTTTTTTGAAACAAACATAAGCAAATTGCATTTGCAGCAGGAAAGATAGCATTTTAACACAGCCATAGGTATAGGTTTAATTATTGATAGAAGTGTGATAATTATTTAAATCTTACCTCTATAAATAATGGACATGGGTACATAAATATCTGAATGATACAATCGTAAACTAAAGAGTGTCTTTAGCAAGAAAACACAGCATATTATCATAAGAAGTTTGAGGAACGTTTATGCGATCATCCATCATTGTACTTTGCACAATAAGGTCATATTATATACCATATAAAAGGAAATAATGGCACTTACAACCAATATTGATATAATGCTCTTAGAATTTGCTTTCTACTAAAAATTAATTTTAAATGCATCGGTTTTACGTAGGTATTCTTCCCTAGAAAAAATTTAAGACTAACACCTACCTAGTTCATAACCTTTTTAATTATTTTATCAGGTAGTTAGTACTAGAGATTGCAATACAGGTAAACCCAGTATTATTCGATACCGAAAAATCAGACAATACCGACATATCGTCTATTCAATTTTAAACTATCCTAAACGCCAATTTTTCGAAATACGTTTTTTTACATTAATCGATTCTCTATGAAATTTCCAACATTTCTGTATAAACCTAAATGCATAGGATTATATTGAATTTAAGAAACAATTATTTTCATGCCACTTCTTAAGTATCCTAAGTGAGATTATTTGCCAATGTATTAAATTTTTCATAAATTTGAAATTGGTAAAAATTCCCCAAAATTTATTGTAATTTGAAACACAAAAAATGATTTTTTTAATATTTTGATATTACAGAACTATATCGAATTAAGTATAGGTTCATAATTTCTAAATTTCGCTTTCCTGCACACTTTATGATTTAGCGTTTAGGATAGTTTAGAATTGAATAGACGATTTTCAGTATTGAAAGTAGAAAAATAATGTGTTAATAAATTAACACAAAAGCTTTGAAATGAGTCTATTTTTTATTGGGTTACGCGATGCCTGGTTTACTTCCGTTGCGTTCCAACGCCATTGGAGATGACCAATGACACGTGCTATAAAATATTAATATTTTAAAGAGCTTTATACCTCCTATTGAATACCGGTATTCAATAGGAAATACCGAAATACCGGTATTAATATTTTCATTCGGTATTGCAATCCCTAGTTAATACAACATAATCAATTTTGCAGCTGGTATATGGAAGGCTCTGGGCTCAAATCCCAGCTATGGCGAATATTCAATATTAGTATGTAGTTTAAAGCTATCAATGACTGATATTTTTTTACCCCATTAAAGTGATTGAACGGAAAGGCTAACAAGCAGTTCTAGATGATACTAGACAGCTAGACCCTCACGGGCTACAGACATTGATGTGTGGTAATAATAACTACCATATAAATAAACTGTGGCTTAATTTATTTAATTTTAATTTAATTTTCTATTTACCCTGATTTATTTATACATAAAAAACTCAACATTATTAAATATCATAGTATTACAATATTATTCATTTGGTATATTATTACGTCTTGATGATGTTCGTTTGGATTGTTTAGAAGAATGAAACAATTATTTATTAGGTCAAATAGGTAGATTTAATTTTTTAAATTGTAAGTTTAACAAACGATAGTTATTTTGTGTTGTGTTAATTTTCAGCCGATGCCCATAGGGGGTATGCGCCCTCCGATGGGAGGAGCTGGGGGTGTGGTGCCTCCTCCCAAGTCCTCTGTTGGATTCCTCATGCCACTTTACACCCTCTGCATTGTGGTTTTCTTCCTCTACACAGTCTTCAAGGTAAACATTATATAGGTACTTATTTATAAAGGTAGTCATTGGAACGCGGTCACCGAGACAGCACCAGCAATAGGGTCTAGGACGATTTGGCGCCGGGACAACTGGACGCTACGCAATTCGAAAATAAATAGGCGTTAGGTACTTATAGGTACTTAAAAAAAAAATAATATTATTATTTACATTTAAATTATTATAAGTATTATGATTTAATAGTTGGTAAGAATTTAAATATGCACACGTAAATAATGATTTAATTGTGCATATGTTTAAGTTCCAACGAAAAACGAGTTTTTTTATTTTTATATAAAGTCTTAGGCATGGTAATTCTCAATCCGCAATAAAAAAATATTATCTTAAGGGGGGACATGCTCGTCGAAGGTCAAAATTGAGTTTTTATTGTATTTTCAAACCATGATCCTGGACACTCCTTAAACGTTGTAGATAATCTATTTATATAATTGTGAAGCCTTATTATCCTTTATAGTTATTTTACATATTTGATGACTGCATGAAGTATTTTTGTTACATAAAATAGTATTCTTTTAAACCTCTCGCTCTAATGTTTTAGAATATAGTCATATTTCGGTACAGAACTGTGCAGTGGTGTTAAGATTTTTTACATTTATTAATTTTTAAACGCATTTATAAAACCATTAGTATAATTTATTACGAGATAATTTTTTAAAATATTCACAAAAAAAAATTATTTTGATAATCTCTGTGATCCCAAATTTGACAAGAATTAGGCATTTTATTATTCAAAAAATCGGCAAGATTAACACATTTGAAGATGATTCTAAAGATACTTATTATAAGCTATGTCTTTGACCATTCAAGTGTGATAAACATCTTATGAATAATGATTGCTTTATAATAATTATTGACCTAAGAATAAGGTAGTGTTTTTTTGAAATACGCCATTTCTTTTGTCATTCCCTAGTGGTTAAGATACAACATACGGCCGTAGCCATAAAATGACAAACTATAATTAAAGTAGGGAGTAAAATTATGTTAACGCGCGTTTTTGAACTTGTACCTAACCGAATTTTTTTTTATTTTTTTTTAAACGGTACATGTTCAAACACGCGCGTCAATATCATTTTACTCCCTACTTCAATTATAGTTTGTCAATTTATGGCTACGGCCGTATGTTGTAGCTTAACCACTGGGGAATGACAAAAGAAATGGCGTATTTCAAAAAAACACTACCTTATTCTTAGGTCAATAATTATTATAAAGCAATCATTATTCATAAGATGTTTATCACACTTGAATGGTCAAAGACATAGCTTATAATAAATATCTTTAGAACTATCTTGAAATGTGTTAATCTTGCCGATTTTTTGAATAATAAAATGCCTAATTCTTGTCAAATTTGGGATCACAGAGATTATCAATATAATTTTTTATCGTGAATATTTTTCAAAAATTATCTCGTAATAAATTATGCTAATGGTTTTATAAATGCGTTTAAAAATTAATAAATGTAAAAAATCTTAACACCACTGCACAGTTATGTACCGAAATATGACTATATTCTAAAACATTAGAGCGAGAGGTTTAAAAGAATACTATTTTATGTAACAAAAATACTTTATGCAGTCATCAAATGTTTAAAATAACTATAAAGGATAATAAGGATTCAAAATTATATAAATAGATTATCTACAACGTTTAAGGAGTGTCCAGAATCATGGTTTGAAAATACAATAAAAACTCAATTTTGACCTTCGACGAGCATGTCCCCCCTTAAGAGTAAAATGAATTAAAACTACCAAGTAGTAGATATAAACCAATGACATTATTAATGTCATTGATATAAACTGATTAAAATTCCTCTCTACGTTATGTTTACGTGTCTACGACAGTGCGGCATCCAATTGTCCTGGCGTCCAGTTGTCCCATTCCCCCGGCAATAGGCATAATTACCATAGGCAATATACCTTCATACTACATACTGCCATAGCGACGATGTATCGCGCTTGAGGCGAGGTGTCGCGCTAGACATGCGACATTACTGTTTTTTTACCAGTAGTGTCGTCTGGCAACAAGTGTTACTGCACTCCAGCAGGTAGCTAAAGGCAGCGTTTCCCAAATGGGGTTAATTGGAACTGAAATTATAATTAAGGATTCCTCGAAATATACCCTGAAAGGTTCAATGACGAGAGGGGTGGAGTCAAGCTGCGGTTTGACCTCCAAATGGCACAATCATCCGGTTACGATCCTCATTCATGAAGTCCCAACGGAGATGAAAAATATTTTTTATATTATGTGCAGTTAATTATAGTTAAGCATTTAAGTTATGTGCAGACAGTGGGGGGCTTAGGGTTGTGGAGGCCTGACGAACTTCCTGATTTTGAAGCCCCCCCCACGAAAAAAAATAATATGAAGCCATATATCACATCCTTTGATTAAAAAAATTCAGAATCACAGTGACACAATAATATTAATGGTTTATTTATGTTTGAGTGGTTATGTTATGGGCCCCTTTGATTTTAGTTGTAGGGATTTTGTTATGCTTTGGGTGGTGCCTACCTATTATATACTTATAATTATTATGGTATGACTGATTTGAACCGTTTCGAGGCCCCCTTTTAAATCTTCCGAAGAATCGATCGCTTCATTTGTGTCAAAGAAAATGCATCCTACTGCTGTGTGCATAATAATGACTCAGTTTGGAGAAAACTGGACATATCTGCCCATTGATATTATGAAAGTGAAGCTGAAAAAAAAATTTCTTCAACCAATGATTAAATTAGTTGCAAGTCATTCCGCATTGCAGATTCACTTGTAGTTCGCTTCACCGTATTGTGAACTGAGATTTATTCACTGGTGGTAAATTACGTGTGGACGATGTTTGTCAAGTATGTTTCTTGTTGTTGCTAGATGTTGTTCCGGAAACAAAACGAAGGGCAGGCCTTTGAAACGATCAAATCCAATCCAGAGTTCAGACGGAAGGTCTTCAACGATCCCGGCAGAAGCGACCGCTCGACTCCAGAAACTAAATTGGGTAAGCTATTTATTTATCTTCTTCTTCTTCTTCTATAGCTATATGTACCCAGGCGAATCAGCAATATTTTGTGATTTTAGATATTCTAGTGTCATTTGTAGACATGATTCTCATTCCATACAAGATGAACTAAGTGTGAAATAATGTCAACATCATTCAAATATTCCAATTTAAATTGTATATCATGTAAGATGAGGATAATAGTTATTATTGTATATTTTTTATTAACAATATAAAACAATGACCCCCAAATATTCAAAAAAAATTACCTACTTATTTAAACTTTTTCTACTATGTTCCTCTTTTGTGTCATCTTTGAATGACATCAATTATTTTTAATTTATAAAATATGCAATAATTCTCGAAATATATACTTATGTAAATATAATATAATTGTGTGAGCTAAAAGTCTTTCGAATGGACTTGGGATCTTTACATATGAAACTATCTGGACACCATGACAATTTTACATCGTAAAAGATAAATGAAATCCCTGACTAATATACTTATTTTACGTTACTTATTTTTAAACAGCAAGCGGACACCACGATTATTAAGTCTAATGTTAAATACTTAACCAAACTAAAAAAAAATATTGTAGTATTTTTTAGTATTTCGTTAATCTTTTACGGCGTCCAGTTGTCCTAACGTCCAAATGGCGGCGCCAAATTGCTCCAGTCCACTTCAAATCCACCATAAATAAATTAAAATAGATAACTATATTCATATTTCAATTGTGTCCGATAAGTATTACAGGTATACAATACACCCATAATATAGTGTACGTAGGTATAAACCACACAAGTCCACAAAAATACTATTTTTTTTTTAAATATATTTTCTTTTAGTGTAATAGTTTAAATGCTTCTCTTTGTTGCTTCTAAGAGCAGATTTTTAATGAATTTTGATCTCTACCAGCTTTAACAAGCATGCCAATTTATCGAGTTTATGAGGAAAATGGATTTACATAATATATAATAATATTAATTCTTGTATTAAAGTTTTTTGACTTTTATATTCTGTTTTTATTCATGCTTCATTGTAATTAGGACCAAAAGAAAGGGATACAAGTAAGCTATACAAACTATCTACTATTATCACTTTTAATAGTTTATTTATTTATACATAGTCAGTTAAAAGTCACTATAAAATAGCTTTTGTATGACTCAACACGCAAACAAAAAAAATTCTGTTTCATAATTATTATATGAAAAAGAAGAAGACATAAAGTAACAGAGTGCCACTTATTTCACCACTAGTATTACCTACAAAAATGGAATAAATATCTTATCATTAGAAGTGACACCACATCTGTCGTTGGCTAATTTATTTCATACTTCATATTTTTCTCAAATACGTAAGTACAGTGAATATTCTACACTGAAATGTTATTTTGGTTTCCGTTGGTCAAATTCCTGGTATCATTCTAATTAGCACCATTCTCAAGGTGCTCACCAGAATAACAGAATTTCAATATGTACATTAAATAATTAGTGTAAATGTTTGCTTTGGCATTTTACTTATTTTGGCCGTGCAGTGTTGCCAGGCTGTGAAACACTAATACAACGACAGGAATTAAGTTCTGAAATTTAAATAATTCAATTGTAATTTTATTATTATACAATAATGACCAGTGGCGAAGGGTGGAGATCTGCCATAAATAATGCTCACTAAACTTTGTCAGTCATACGTATAATGTTTTCATTAAACTAAGAACAATTTACTGATGGTGTTGGTTAGTTTTTAAAATTCAATTAAACCCTGCGAAGCCAAGCCATCATAGATAATCGTCAAAAAATACTCGCCGATCTATAAAATATCTAATATTATTCCATTAAATCATACGTCATTTTGGATATTTTATAGATAGAATAATATTTTTTATATATTGTAGATTGGTTTAGCTAGGGTTTATGACTTAATACATCAGTGAAACGGCAAATAATTTTCAACTACAGGCGCGATGAAATTTTGGACTTGCTGGCATTCGGAGAGTGAACGTTGAGGTGTCAATACGTCAATTTGTTTCATGATGGCGACGGGGGTATTAATTCTTAAATCGTGTAAAGATGACTAAAAACGTTACCCATTCACTTGAAAAAGAAAACATGTCAATGAATATAATATTATTATTACTAATAGAACAATAAACAGAACATTAAATGGACGCATGTTGGATTTATATGACAAATTATATTTCGTTCAGCATGCGTCATTTGCACCGCGACCCGCAATCCGCGCATCGCCTAGCCACGATCTTTTTAGACCATGCCTCAACTGAGGTATAGCCTTAATGAATTTAAAAAAATAAGCCAACAATATGTGTAATATGAATATGTACTATTAATCCAACGAAAACAAATAAGTATAAATGAAAAAGTGTGCAAAATTTTGAAATATCGCCCAAAGTATACCAAAACTATTATGGTTTAGTTAGGCAGAGTTTAATTGAATTTTAAAAACTAACAAACACTATCTACACATTGTAGTTTTAGCTCAATAAAAACAAATACGAAATACGTATGACTAACAAAGTTTAATGCGCACTGTTTATGTTTGATTTTAACAGCCTACGTCCACCCTTCGCTACTGATATTGACATTAGTTTATGAATATCATAATTTAATTTATGATACTGAGTCTAGTTATAATTTGTTCTTCTTTGCTTGATTAATAATATATTATGCTTTCTCTTGACAACAGTCTCTCCCAAGTATAAACATAGTATCAGCTATTTTTAACAAAATTACCTTTATGACATTTTTTATATTTGTGCCTACACCTATCATTTGAATTGGTATTTTTCGCCGTGTACATGGACATTTATATTAAATTTAATAATTACGTTCATGCATTTCTTGAACACTTGGCATATACGGTGTTTTTATTTGGCGCAGCAGTTGTGTTTTACAGTGTTCAATTGTAAATGAGGTTAAAAGGTTAATACTTAACGTGTATAAAAGAATTTATAATTATTTAGACCTGCCCCACACAAAGGGTTTTGGTTAGACGATACTATGTCCATGATAGTTGAGCGGTTACTGCGTCGGTTTATTATCCCATGAGTCCTGGTTACATCCATTTTTTATTAAAAAAAATCTTTGAATAGAACCTCAACTCTATGGAGTTCCGTATGATCTTTTTAGGACCGGACTTGCTATATAATGTATACTAAATCTATTAACATCCATCATAAAGCATTGATATGCGCACTAGAGGCAGATTTGAATTCCGTTGGCTAGAAACAATTCAATATCTCTATTCAAATTACATATGCACTAAAGCCGCATTTAGACCAGGCGAGTGAATGTTTGTTCTTCCCCCACTCCAGTGAAATTCTTATGCTCGCTCATCAAAAAGCGTTTACGTCAAGAGAATTTCGCTAGGGGAAGAACAACGATTTGCTCGCTTGGTCTAAATGTGGCTTAAGATTCAATAGAGTAGATAGATATAAGTATTACCTAATTTTTAAAAAAATGGTTACTTGTAATTTTTTCGTTTCTAACAGGCAAAATTGCACTTTTTAATGTGACAATAAGCTTATTTCCAGTAAATCGTAATATATACATTATGCTTCTTGTCGATATTAAAAAAGTTGGCGGATTCATTACCTATAACAAAAAGTATCCTACTAAACCGATATGCAGTATCTTAACCAGTGGTGACTCGTGGTCATTAAAACAGTGAGCCCCAGAGGTAGTAAATTAAAACACAATACATATATTTGGTTATTAATATGCGCCAAATTTTTCTTTTGCTTTTTAAAATGAAAATGCTTTATGGCTGTGGATGGATAATCACACCAAATAAGTATAAAATTGTTTTTAAAATGTCCTGGCATAATGCAACAAACTTATACATTCATTATTGCTCTAAGCGGACACTGCACTTATGGACTGGAAAAAGGGGAACTGAAAACATTTAAAAAAAAAAATATTTAATTCCAATTATTGGTTAGGTTAGGTTAAAGGCCCACCCATGATATTAACACAAAATAATGAAGATACTTCATTTAAGTTTAACGTAACGGCAGTATAGTATCTTCTCGCCATCAACTTACAGTAACTGTTCACTGTTCTGAACCAAAAGTGAATTGACTATCAGTTATGCGGTTACTCGTAGTATTGGGGATAAGTGAAAGGTGGAAAGGTAATGGTAGATATTATGGTGGGATGAATGTGGTGTCTCAGGAGACGATGAGGTGGACATGCTGAAGGCGCGTCTGGCGGAGACGGAGCGCGCCATGGAGAGGATCGTGCGGCAGATGCAAGGCCCGCTGGCCGGGCAGGTCAGCCCACCAACAACCGCCAACCACCAACCACTCGTTTATCTTGCTTGCCACTCTCCTCTTTTATGACATGACGCCAATCACAACATAACTATGTTTCCAATTTTAGTTATCAACGCGTTTTTTACAATGTCTCTATTTGCTTAACGATTGCTGTTTTATTCATGAATGGATACAAAGAAAAATCCACTTATGTAACTCATTTAATGGCTGTAAATACAAATTCATATTGTTTTTCAATTTGTCAGAGTATGGAGTATATTGAGAAAGAGCCTGACATCGATTTCTCGTAAAAACAAAATCTGTTAATACAAACCTTCACTCTGTGGAGGCCCATAAATGATCTTCTTAGAATCGGACATAGTCGGAAAAATACAAATTATTCAAAATTATTAAACATTATTTTTTTACAAAGAAACAAAGTGCTCCGTTACAAATTTATTGTTTTTATTGTAATTCTTAATATTTTTCAATATCATAATGAGTCGTTAGGTAATAGTTTATTGACTATACTTGTGAATCTATCCGCATGGTGGATTGATCAACTCGTGTGTAGTTATTAAGTGATAAGACGTGACTTCTGTCTTTTACACTGATCAAGACGTATCCTTTCAATTATTTTTTTAATGTGTCAACATTTTAGTCATAGATACTTAATTAATTTTTGATTAAAAAAAAGAATCGTGACTTTGCGATCATTTGATACAATTAATTTAGTCAATGGTGGAATAAAGGTTAAAATGGTCGTCCTTCGTTCCTTAAAAATTACTCAAATTGAATAGTACAAAACTTAAATCAATTAGATAGTATATATATGTATATTAATGGAGAGTAAAAAATGATTTATCTATACATGTTATGTGAATAATTGGTGTCATGTCATAAAAGTTTCGAGTATGCTTTATACATAGCATAGTTTTCATTTGTTTTTTGTTTCACTCGTGTTTATACATCCACAGCATACTGGTTGACCGACAGAACATTAGCTGCTTATGTTGGTGTGGCATGACAGGACTTGTATCAATACAACCAACAAAAATACAATTTTATTGAATTATCTCAAAGCATGTTTCTTACTATATTATATACAATCAGAATTCGTTACCATACTACGACAGTGTTAATTTGTTTTATTAGTCTAGTTATTAAAATTACATTTATAATGCTTAGCAATTCACTGCAAAGAAAAAGTTTAAAAAAGATTTACATTCCTAGGTACCAAATTCACAGAAATAGCAAGCAATGTTTTTGACTTCACTGGATATGACATTATTTTAGATGTCTGAATAATATGCTGGAATATTTTTTTTACCGTTATCTTGCCAAGAATTAGTTTTTTTTTTACCACATATTATATTTAGTTTGAATTTTGGCAAATATTTTAAACACAACAATATCATTCATAAACAAAACAGGTCATATTTTATTCACTTAAAATAGATTTATTTTTCAAATACGCATTAAATTATTATAAGAAACTTACTTTAAGATGACTTCTACAAAAAATGTACTGTTCTTATTTTGATAGAAACAATTCAAAGAATATAAATAATTTGGAAACACCCCAAAAACATACCCATTAGAAAAATATTCGTGCCGGAAGGGACTAGAACAACCACAAGATTCTGGCCAATGCGCTTTACCAATATAGTAATTTGACACAACACCTCAGACGCATAGTTATTGACTAATTTCGTTGTGACTAAAGTTATAAAGCACATTAGTTAGTTAAGGGAAGAGCAATGATTAGAATCATATATATGGAGCCGCGATGTGTGTACAGCTGCCATCCACGATGCTATACATGTGTCAGAATGAAAAGATTTTAATCTTCTTGTCACACTATCTTGTCCCGAAACGAATCTGAACAAGACTGATGTAACTACCATACACCTTGGTGTTCAAAGATAAAATAAAATAATAAATACTCTTGACTTGCTCTGCCATCATTTATCTTTAGTGACATGAAGTGTCCTCTGTACGCATGTATTGAAAGTCTGCCCGAAACAGAAGAGTCAGGAGTTGAGTGGTGAATCTAAGCAGGGATCGGAATTATTTACGTTCTCCATATGAAGCAGCATGCTATTCAAAAGCCTTAAAGTTGGCCTCGGCTGATATCAAGTGTGTGGACGGACCCTGGTAAACAACTCTACTCAATCGGATCCCCCCATCAGAGGGCAGTCTTATACGACATGTTCAGCAGAGCATGATTAGTCCCGCCAAGCACTAATATTTTTTTCTGATCGTTCTGTTTTTAGATGTTTCCGAATTATGTATATTCAACATACAAAAATAGTTTTGTTCTCCCATACATTAGAATATTTTCTAAGTCTAACTTGGTTTACTTACCCACTAAGTAATTAAACATAGACAAATTCGTTTTTGTTGTATGGTTAAACGATTCATATCTGCAAGCAATTTTTAGATTCATTCAAAACCTACGTCAATCATAATACGACCTAGATTCCACGAAAATACCCCACTCGATCACAAGACCTGTTATAAAATGTCTTACTAATGGCATCATTTAGAATTCACACTAGTTATTTTCTTAATTAAAAATCTCTGGGTGTTCCCCTTTATTTGTTTACATGTCTTGATATTTAGTAGATAGTTCACTAATCACAAGACGTTATTAATTATTCTAAAGTGTTCAAGTATTACATTATGTTTTTTTTAATAAAGCACGGATTCGAGGACATATTTCAATAACTAGTAAAACATTTTGCAGTCTTGTGTTTGAATGAAGTGTTTTCTTTATTAAATTCAATTGTTATTATTTTAATTTTATTTCAAATT
This sequence comes from Rhyacophila brunnea, assembly GCF_057557595.1. Classification (NCBI taxonomy): domain Eukaryota; kingdom Metazoa; phylum Arthropoda; class Insecta; order Trichoptera; family Rhyacophilidae; genus Rhyacophila; species Rhyacophila brunnea. Next base: position 4,716,176 of record NW_028232816.1, on the reverse strand, counting down.
ATTGTATTGTCATTATATGTCAATGTTCATGAAACTCATAAAAAATATATTTATTCAAAATTCATTCATTTCTCATTTGAATATTGTAAAGACATAAAGAATTTATTACTTATTGAACTATGAATCTTTTCTAGCATTATGTGTTAATAATATAGTCGAGTGACATTCTAAAATGTAAGATATCTGAATTCGTGATTTTGATCTACCTAATCTCAAACATCCACTCTGTGGAGGCCCATTGTGATCTTATTAGGATCGGACATGGTCGAAATAAAAAAAATCACTTATTTATGACTTCCTTTGACTTGGAATTTTCCTCAATACAGTTTTTAAAATATATTACATGCCCAAAAAGATTGATTTTAAAATTATCTTTTACTTTGGGTCCTTGGTAGGTATATTTTGAAATGTACACTTAGTTAACTGAGTGTGTTTTAAGGGGGAATAAAACATAAGTACTTTGACATCAAATTAAAGAAATCATATTATATATTTTTGATTCGAATGAATTTTGATCATTTTACCATTTTGGAATGGGGAATTTCAATTCTTAACTTTTTTAATATAATAATATGATTGTGATTTCATTAAAATAAGTTTAATATAAATAAATATTCAATATTCATCAATGTACCATTTAAAAACTGAATGAATATTTTTTTTCATGTGGTTTATAAGCAAATGATACATTTTTTATTTTATTTAGTTTTAGGCTATGTGAAAGGTTATATTAATTTTTCTAACTGTCCTTTGATAGGTAACTATTTACTCTCATACAAAAATATTATATGACACTGAACGTCTGTAATATGGCCACTAATCTGTGAATGATTAAGGTGAAGTGAAGAGCTACTATAATGCTACTAAGGACATCTAGTGACGCAATTACAAAACATACAATTCATTGAAAATTGATAATTTTTTTTTTTTTAATTAAAAAAAACTATTTAAAACGAGCACTCGTCGAAGGATTTAATCTTACTATTATATTTTTTATGACTATTTTTATCATTAAAATGTAGTCTCAATGGAGTAGAATAGATTTTTTAATAATTCATAGTTTTAAAGTATTTTTATTTTTAAATAAAAAAATAATGATAAAATTAAAAATGTCTTTGACTTGTAATCTTTTATATTTATATTTAATTGAACTTCAATAATTGTGACGATTTACTGCTTTGACTACATTTGAATGATAAAAATAATATTATGTATTTAATAATTAATGAAATTTAATAGTAAGATGAAAGATGAAAGACTGAATGTTCGTTTTATTAATGTTTTTTTTAAATATAAATTTTCTAGTAATATTATATTTTTATGGATGAATCATAACCTGTCATTGCGATTCTAATCTATGAATATATTATAATTTGAATGTTATGTTAATTTCAACAATTATTTTGATTAACCGAGAAAATCAATTTTCCCTTCAAACCTGGTCGATAAAAAATGTCAACAGCACTACAGAAGTACACTAGGCTAATAGTTGTAATGATTATTAAGACAATTCACCGAATAGTGACCACAGAACAGACGAGTAACAAGAAATAGCAATGCTTTCTGTAAATATGCAGCCATATAGTTGACGGATTGAACTAAAGGAGTTGCGTGGTTTGTTTTCTCTTTTATTTTGGCGGGGCGCGGGCAGTTGTTAACGCCATCTCAGGTTTGGTAGCAGAGGTTCGGCAGCAAATGGAGGAAACCCACCACACCAATCACAACAATCTCAATCAGGTAGCGGCCGGCAAGCCCACTCCCTGTTTTACCGTAACAGTGTCTCCTTAATACTAAGCGCAACGGCGACGCATGTTTCAGTTTTGATTTATTTATCGTTTTCCTGAGTTTGATTCGCTCATGTAAATATTAATCAGAATTATTGCGTGATGGAGATATTCGCATTATTAATTATTACTTTACTTTGACAATGTTTCATTTGTTAATTATTGTCTATAAAAACAAAATATTTAATAACCAAAAAACCGTTACCTACTTTCACAAGTAGAGATAACGACAAACTATATCCCCAATGTTTGTTTGTATTAGTGACATTAAAATCTGTCAGATGTGCTTAAAATTCCTTATATGTTAATGTGTATTCAAGGCATGAGTGTCCGTGTTGTTCTTTCCTCTGTCTTCCGATCTCCTTGGAATTTATGGCATACCGCAACTAAACGCCACAAGTAAAAAATAATTTGTCTTGAGTTGAGTTCCAAATTTTATTTACAAAAATATTATAACTATTTTCAAAACCATTACACATATACCGTATTAAAATGGCAAGATATAGGTTTTTTTAAAATGGATATCTAACGTCAATTAATCCAACATACCTACAACATCAAATGTAGGTACTTAGATTCATTCTTCAAACTAGATTAACGGATAAGTCACACTTCCAAGAAGTTAAAACTGAGATATTAAAAAAATCTTTAAAAATCCAAATGTCAAACTGACTAAAAATAAATAATTGACTGCACAAATTGACGCATTTTGAGTTGTGGCAGTTTAATTGGGGAGGTGCGATATATTGAGTGAATGGCTAACATACACACTGGTACAAATAATCACTTTAATATGGTTTTTGAATACCTATCTCAAATATGAAAAATAATAATATAAGTATTGTATTATTGATTAATTACAAGCAGAACAGCCGGCATTCACCGATTGTTCCTGCTAGTGCATACTTAATAAGTGTAGCTTGTTTGTTGAAATATTAAATTGAATCTAATGCAACTCTACATTGTAAAGTTGATTAATTGGTTTTTAATAAGTTTGAGTATAATAAAATGCTAAATGCTGAATGTCAGTATGTTGAAATGAAATGTCTGTTTCGAATGTTGCCATCCTTCCAGCATTAAATTCCTTAATAATAGTTTCTTCAATATCTACTTCTGTTGTTTACTCACAGCTTTCTTATATTAATTGATTTTGTTATTGTTTTTATTATTCACAAAGGTTTTTATTTTGCTTCTTTAACAAGCTTTCTTATTTTGGCAGGAGATAATGAAAAGCAAAGTGTGTCACTATTGCGTAGGTTCTAAGCACACGCCAATCAAGCCACCAAACCTGAAATGGATATTCCATGATTTACTTTATAACATTATGATTTTTTTCAGTGTTTTTAAATTTAATATTAAGATCAAATCTCACGAAAATAATTGACTGTAAATAAATGTATAATAATCGCATTATAAAATAATTTCTTTACAACAAACTATTAAATTTAATAATAAATTTAATTCACCATAATTCCTTTAAAAATTTCTTCATCCTGGGTAATCAAAGCGCTTCCCAATTCTTTTAACCCAGCATCTTCAAATCTCATCTGATACCATCTTAGTCTCAACGGTCCAAATCTTCTTTTACCCACAGTAGATAGATGTACACATAGCCTACGTTGCTGGTAACTCTTCTGGCATTCTATGTCTGCATTTTTATATTACTAAAAACAACATTATTGCATGGTTGTTATATCACTCACGTGCAGCTATGTGTTAGGACAATGAGTGAAGCATAAAATGATAAATTGCATATCTGAAATCTTCGGTTAATTTATCACTCAGCCATCATGGCTGTAAGTTGAATAAGATGACTATAATCAAAACTTATTTCATTAACCTAGGGCTACAGACGTTGGGCGCGCGGCTTAAGCGTCGTGGGTCCCAGGTTCGAATCCTGGGTCTGACAAGTACACATATTGTTTTAGAGTCAGAGTATGGACTTAATAGGTTGAGCAAGTGGCTAACATCCATTTCTCGTAAAAACAAAATCTGTTAATACAAATCTCCACTCTGTGGAGGCCCATATGATCCTATTTGGATCGGACATGGTCGAAGAAGACAGACGTTCAGGTCATCTCTCTCTCTCCCCAGTTGGTCATACTATGTGCACCTCTTTACATTATCTGTCCATTCTTCTGGGGGTAGCCCAGGGTCCGAGTGCCTACTGAGATTTCTTCATAAACTTTATGGAGAGCTTTGTATCCATCGAATCTAACAATTTTACCGGCCTATCTGAGTCTTCGCACGCTGAAAACATTAAACTGTATTGCGCTTAAATTCTTCGTAGAGCTCAGCACTCGTACGGATACACCACCTTTGGTTTTCTTTAACCGGTCCAAGAATTTTGTTTACCCAGCAAAGTTGATGGATGCAATCATTCTCGTGGAATTTGGTCTTATTTTTTACAATGTTATGTAGTTATTTTATATTATTCTATTACTCGATGATATTACATTATTACTATTAGTGTTTTTATGTTTTCTATGTAGGTATGTATCTTGATCAAAACTAATTTTGTTTCTTTTAGAGATAGTATTTTGAAAATTCAACAAGATGGCGAAACCCAGATCTACATACATAGATTTTGCTTGCATTATTTTTATTATTATCACTATTATAAGAATGTTTAATGGAATATTGTATTTCTTTTGCAGATTTTTTCAACCGCTTTTTTTGTAATGGAGTTGTTTTTCTTTTTTTTATTTTAGGATTGCATGCTTCTATGGAAATCTCATTGTTAGTTTAGAAATGCACCGTATTATTTATAAGAATCAATTTTATCGTAACGATGTGGGGAAAATTAATCAGCAGTAACTAGTAACTATAATATCAAGTGTAATTTATTATCTGGTAGACACGTAGTTATTATAATATTTTTTATGGGAATATAATTATAGCTAAACACAATTTATATCCAATTATATGCTAAGTATCCATGTACGGCTGGCAATATGTTATAAAAAGCATGGCTCCAGAATCAATCTTCACTTATAAATTAGACAGTTCCATATATTATATATATGTATTCCACAAATTAAAAAAATAATCATGCCCTGATATTTAATGATTTTCGACATATTCAGGCCATGCACTGATATATTATAGAACGTGTAATAATATAATGTAGTTATAATACGTTTCAAATAATCCCAGATGGAAGGTCAATGTGAGGTTATTCGTAAATTAAATATACTGCCATTTAAACAATTCAATTTTGATGGTTTGGAAAAACGTTTTGATTAATTAATTGATGTTGACAACTGTTTCGGTCTATAAACCCATTCTCAGAACGATACAACTACAATGTAATAACTTCCAAACAGTCTTGTGTGTCATATGCAAGGGAAGAGGCAGATGGGTTTCAGAGAATACACCTCTTCCTTTTCACAATGATATTCATATATCGAGTGGATGTTAACTTTAGTTCATAGTTAAGTCATTATGAAAATGGGTTTATATGTTTCAGCTGTGATCATCAATAACTCAAAAACTTCCATATCATTATAATAGAGTTCTACCTGATAAACGCCAGTTCAATGAATAAGTTTCAATATTTTATTACTAACAATTGCTTGGAATCGAATAGTTTTGACTTTGACAGACAACAGACGAGTGAGTGGTTTGTGGGTTCGAATCTCACATCTGTTTCACGTTTTGTTTTTCAATGTGTTCCATCCATAGCTTGGACCTAATTAGATACAGTAAGTGGCTAACATCCATTTATCATAAAAAAAAACCTTTAAGAAACTTTTTCGGGATGCTGTCAACGTCTGCATCGGTTTATAGAGCCAAACAAAAAACAACTGAATATTAAAAAAATCTAATGTATGTATGAAAAACATTTCAGGAAACACCTCCCCGCCCATACACAAATGGCTCAGTCCACCACAACCAAAGAGAGTCCTCCCCTATTATTTCCAAAGAGTATACATCCTATAGAGAGAACACTCCCCCGTCATGGGAAGCATCCACACCCCAACCTCGGGAAGAATGCTTTGTTCCCAGAGAGCAAACTCCCCCATCCAAAGAAAAAACTCCCCCACCAAAAGAAATGACACCCCCACCGAAAGAGGAGGTCCCCCAGGAAGAAATAATTGCTTCGAGTGAACCCTTGCCCCCCACGAAAGAGCTTTCTCCTCCCCCAGAAGACTTCATAGTCCTTCCAAAATTACCGGAACCGGAAGTTAGCGCGGGACCCGAAATTAACGCAGAGATGGAAGAGGATGAGTATGACGAGGAGGAAATTGAAATGGAAGAGGAAGAAGAGCCGGTTATTGAAGATAAAGCCATTCGCAATCTGAGGTCCAGCGTTGAGAAGGAGAAGGCCACTGTCAAGGTAAATTATAATATTTCATACTTAGTTGAGTACATTTTTGAATGCTGTAGCTTTAAAAATATGATGTACATATATTTTATTTACGATATGAAGGTATATGTAGAGACAATCATGATTGGTAACACTGTGGAAAACATCATAGTTTGGGTGTCCATTTAAGAAGGGGTGTAAAGTTGTGATTATATTGAGATGTAACTGTACTGTCACGGCGACAAATTTAGTCTATGGTTTCGTCATTTTGCAGAATATTTTGAATTATCAGCACCTCTGTAAATTCAATGATGGAGAGTGCCAACTCCAATGCATTAGTATTTTGAATTATTATTCATTATTCATGCTAATTTCAATTAATTTTAACAGTTTCTATGTGTGCGTACGTTAAAATTACTTGCGATATTTTATCCATAGATAATATTTTGAATAGAATCCAACCTGCAGACCATAGATAATAGACAACATTCTTGTATAAAATACATAGTGCCAACCACTAAAAACGAAAAACACATGATTTTGACATGAGTTGATGTGTAGGCGTGTATAAAATGATAAAAAACGTTCACTGAGTCATGCAGATGTCGATGCAGTGCGGAACATGTGAGGTAACCTCATTATTGTTCTGGTGATTTCGGCAGATTTTGTTTACTGACAATGTTTGTTTAAAGGTTCAAAATGTGCTACAGGATGGAAGCATCAGTCTAATAACATTTTAAACACCAAGAAAACGACATTACACGCCTTTTTGATATGATCGTATGCGACGTGCATCTCAATATAATCATAACTTAATACGCATAAGGAGACATCTAATGACGGAATTAACCCTTAATTGCATGGTGTTACCTTTCAGCGAGAAACTGTATTATGGTTTATATTCTTTTGTGTGAATAAAATTTTATTTAAAAACATGCAGTGCTCTACAGTGGACAAAATGTGCTGACTAGTTACTTATAGTTTTTATTCACAGGTGTCACTGTTAATTTATAATAATATTAAACATTAAATTGTGACCGATTGGTAAAGTAATTTATGTAGGTAACCTACATTAAAGTGTTGCCATCATGCATTTAAGGGTTAAGACACTCAATTAAATTTAATCAATAATTTAAAAAAAAACTCTTATAAAGCGAATAAGGTACTCGTTGAACTGTTTTAGTTTATTTTCATCTATAAAATGTAGTTTCATAAATTTAATAATTGTCTCCAGCATAATGGATATATTATCTTTAATCTATTTATTTTATCTTATTCGGAAAATAAAAATTATTTTGGCTTGAAATCCTTTATATTTACATCTAATCGAGTGGCGATGATATTTTTGTAATTGAAACCCAAATTTTTTCATTCAAAGAAATTCATAAAAATTCGCGTCGGCTGAACAAGTTTCCCTAATACATGCACACTTAAATATACATTTTTTATGCTACCTACATTAACAGTTTCATGTCAATTTAGTATAGAGCAATAATTATTACATTATTTAACTTTTTATTACATACCTAGCTACCCCTCAAGCTTTTTAATGCTATTTACCAGATCTTTTCAAATCTATATAGATTTATTTTACTTTCCTCCCCTATTTAATTAATCTCACACCTTGCTTCTATAATATACTATTTTAGTAGTTTATTGTATGAAATCTTTGTTTGTGCATGTCATGACGTATGAATGACTTTGCTTTTTAGTAAGTGATTTTAAATACATAATATGAATGCTTAGTTAAGGCCGTAAATTAGTCATAAATGATCCGGCGATGCAAAAATACGGCTGTAAAAATGCACAATATTATATGATTTCTTAAATCTTGTTTTTTCATCGACTAATAGTACGTATAAAAAATCAGACGATTACCACTTTTATTTCTTCGATATTTCGATGCATAATTTAGGTGTTTTTGTTTGCGTGTTGGGTTGTAAAACAACCTCGGAAAATAAGATAAATAAACAAATAATATACATAATAAATTAATTACTTAATATTCACATAAACATATCTATCTTTTGAAAGAATCTGAGAGAAGAAAGAATATATTGTTTTATTCATAAGACAATGAAAACAAGTTTGTTGAAAACTTTCAAATTTTTGTATTTCACACGTATACCCTCTAAAAATTTATAATTCCAGTAAAAGATCAAATGAATACGTGTATTAAGTAAGGCTCTAAGTACCAAAAAGTAGTATTGCCTGTAGTTACAAAATACCGAGTCATTGCAGTAAAATTTCATGAAGCAGACCTTTTGAAAAATGTGGTTTTACAGTGTGAAGCAATCACGGCAGCTTCTATAATTTTTGGTATTAAGAACTCGCAAGTGTCAACACACCATCGTCAGCCATTTTATATTGAATGAGGTTGACCACCGTAGTGCTATTTACACCATTATAAATAAAACAGGCCAACGGACTTACAACGTTGTATATTTTGCTGTATTTTTTTGACTTGCTTGAGGCACTTAGACCATAGTTGAAGTTATTGGCATCGGTATGTAGAACACTTTTCTATAAAAATGTCAGTTTTTTTGTTTTTGGTACTTAGCGCCTTAATTAATACACGTATTCAAATAGTTAACCATCGAATAACTCTACTATGACGCCACAGACTGCATTTATCATCCAGGACGTTCGCATAAGCTGTGTCAAAGAAGTAGATGGTCATAATATGTGGTTAAAGAAACTAAACATATCAGCAAAAATGTAAAATTGTTAGTTAACTGTATGTAACATGTGTGTGCGAGGTCAGGTTAGTTAGGTTAGTGTAGGTTGTCATAATACTGTGATTGAAGAAACCAAGTGTCCCAGCCATGGCATAAGCTCGGTGGTCCGTTCCTGACACCGTTTTCCTTGCTCAGGTGCTCGGAATGGAGATGACTGCGCACCGGGAAGGAGGCAAGCCATGGGCGGAGGTACCACGTCCTCACACGCCATCCACGCCTGCCGCTGCCCCCCATCATCACCACCGACACCCCACGGTCAGGCAACTCTCCTATACCGTGCACATCACGCAGACGCTCGTAGACACATGAGCCGTCTGTTGGTGATGCATGGGCTTTTTGTGTTTTCAATTTGATTTGCGATATTGTCTTTGATGTTACACACCATTCACGAATATGAGTAAAATAATTAATGTACTTAATTGCGTGCAAAGACATTAAAGTATAAAGGAAATAAATATAAACATTGTGAAGAAATAATACAATTAATTAGAACTGTTGTAGAAAATGCATTCATGCTTTTTCTTTTGGCGCTATACCAGTGTTTTCAAAATTATGGTACGCACACCTCTGAGAACATACCAAAGAGTTGAATGGGTACTATTTTATTATTAGTAGTGTGTATAGTATGCCAAAAATACTATTATTTAGCATTTCTGTACTATTTTCAGAAAATAAATACCGTATCTAGCTGAAAAAGTTCCCTGATCTGACCCTGAAGGGAAAACTATAGCTGCTCAGAACATGAAAATAATAACATGAAGACTCATAACTTATTGTCAAAAGTCATTTACGCTGATAAAGTTTATGTATTTAAAAAGGTTCTAGCATATCGGAAGATTGGTAAACACTGGATTACAATCATTCAAAGTCTTAATATTGAGTGATGCCAATATTAATATTATTTAATAATTACTCTTTCAAATGACATTCTTGCTAACGTCAAGAATAGGTACAGACGGGCATCTTAAAAATATCAAAAATTAAGCTTACGAATGGATACCATTTGACACTCGTCCACTTTTTGTTTTCTATGTGTATGAAATTATCAGTAAGCATAAATCTTATTAGTATATGCTCATATTCGTGAATACGTGTCTCCTGAATACCCACTAAGCCAGTTCACGGCACATTAATTTCGAACATCATATTTAACGACCTGTGAAAAATTACTAATACTCGACAACTATATTTTATTATTAATTAACGATTTTTATCAACTTTTCAATGCAACTCGAAAATTGAATTAGTCTGGTTCAAATCCATGCCAATGGCTTTAGGAATTAATTTTATAATGCTCTAATGAAAAATTATTAAAATCCACAATGTCAAATTGTCAATTTACTTATAATCAATGAAAAAATTCACTTTATTATTATAAATTTTACCATAAGTACAAATCTTCTAAATGCATGGTAGATACCTAATGAATCTATTGTTTATAGTTTCCTTTTAATAATTTTATTGTCAGATAATATACAATTTTTTTCCATTCTAATTACATACTATCATCACTGTTCTGGCAGAAGACACTAAATCGAAAAGATGACATATTGAGTTAGTTATACCAAAATGTTCCTTATTTCAAACTTTACCGTCTGGAAACCCTCTTAATAAATAAACATTTTTATTTTAAAGTCATCCTTTTTACGATTACTTAATAAACTCACATGATAGACCATTTCAAACATTTTAACAACTTCAAAATCAAATTACTCAAAACAAGTATTCTCCAGTTAGTGTGTTCTGCCAGAACAGAGACGATATTTTGTTTCACTCTAATCATAATTTTTAGTTTTATTTTGAATTACCGCAACTTAGAAAGTCGATTTAAAAACATATATTTAGCAAAATAATCTATCTGTTGTGTCAATAATAATGGGTTTTCTTTATTCCTTTATTCTTTTGTTATGTTGTAGAAGATAAATCCTGTAGAACCCTTTTATAGAATTGTTTATGATTTCAAATATTTAATTTTATGGTTACCATAAAGTTCTTTGAGGCAGTGTTTTTATTACTACTTATCTAATTTATTCTTCATGTAAATGAAATATTGCATGTTATAGCCACGTTAACTATACATTCTTTCAGTGAAATTTTCATTGTAAGAATGTCAGTATTAGGGCAATGGGAGAAAATTTCAGGGAATTATTGACATATTTTATTGAGAGGAATATTTTAACAGTACACAATCCTGTTATCAATTATGACGAGTCATGTAACAAACTAAATCTGTGCTGAACATTTGTAGCCAAAGAATTAAATATTGCCAGTTGAATAATATATCTGAATGCTTGTTTTTTATTAATTTTAAGAGACCAAATTATTGTTGTACAAATAAAACTATCGCTCAAGTAACGCATGATTATGAAATATTAATAAAAAAAATTTATTACTGGTATGACTGTTTCTAGGGGTGTTTTATTTGTAGAGGTATCACATTCTTTCAAGATTATTACAAAATTAATCGCAAATAAATGTCTATTATAATTATTATCCCATTGCAAAATTTGATAGCATTATAAATTATTTATAGATGTATCTATGTTTTTCATTTGTCTTTTCTGTACATGGTTTGCATATAGTTCTCTGAAAATTCTTTCAAAAAAACATTAGTACATTAATGTCTATTTAGTCGAAGAATTAACAGATGCCATTGTTTTTTTCTACAATTAAGCCTTTAATGCCATATAAAAACCCCTGATAATTTTATACAATATGTTTCTTAGTTAAAATTATTAGTGTAAAATGAACTAGAATTTATAATATCCCTAGAAACATCTACCATAGACACTACCATTCCATTCAAAGAAATATTAGATAATGTAGTTTATTTTTTATTTTGTTTAAAATGGTAATTTCATAATAACTACCTATATTAGAAAATTAATTAAAAATATGTCTGAATGCTGTATTGGCCATTTTGTTTTTTTACATATTTCAATGTTCCATAATATGCATTTTGTTTCATTTTGTGTCTAATTTTGATTATTACACTACTTCAATATTACTGAAATAAAAAGAAAATATTTATTTGATGACATTCAAACATTCTCAAACACATGACCAAATTAACAGTGAAATTTCTATAAAATTTCAGTTCACAAAAAACATGTTCACACCTATAAAAAACAAATTAAACATTTTAATCAATCAAAAAATGCTTTTTAAACTAGTCATTAGTCATATCTATTTAAATTGTTACATAAAAAATATTTACAATCTTGTTAAGTTGACATACTTATTAAATAAATATTTTCTTTTATTTATTGTCTTTTATTTTGTGTCGAGTTTACATGTTGTCATAAATAAATCTATACAATCACAGATCTCTCTGTGTTAATTACAAACAATATTTTAAAAAAATAGCTATCACAACAATTAATCGATCAAAAGGAATAATAATTCAAATATTGTTTATAACATATTGACCATTTTTCGTTCAATGTCGCACCATTTATTACTTATTTAAATGTGAATTTTTCAGTGTTATAGATTTTGTGAATTATGTTATGGTTACATAGTAATATGATGTTATAAAGTCATAAAGTTTTCTATTTACCTAGTAATTATCACAGTAGAAAACAATTATGTATGAATACATATAATAAACACTACACGTTATTTCAAAATAAATAAAAAAGTCATTGATCTAATAAAATTAACATATTGTTAGTTTATTTTTTCCATGGTGAGGTAATTTTATACAAAATTGAGTAGGTAGCTTATTAATTTTATACAACTATATGTCGTTTTTTAAATTTGAATTAGGAATTACAATCTCAGACAGAATTTTAAATCCCTGGATCCTAGAACACTACGAATTAGTCCTTTTTTTTAATATTCTGACCAGCTAATTGAAAAGTTGGCTCTCTTTACGGAAAGCCTACCGACAGATTTTAGAAACGTCATCGGTGTCTATATCTGAAACCATCCAATCACCACATTTTGAGCATAGACAACCATGGGAAAGCCGCTATTATTATAAAGATCATTTACAATGTATAAAATTCAATCATTTTAAATTAATAAAATTCGCCGTTTTCAAAAATCAGTATAGCATAATAGAGTTTGCCAATGCGTTTACCGATGACGTTTCTAGAATCTATCGGTAGCTCGCGGTAGGCTTTCCGTAAAGAGAGCCGAAAAGTTTTATATGTGATACTTTACTTAGAGTAATGAGGTTTTTACCTTCTTTTATTGTATTAAATTACTATTTATAAATGATAACAAAGTACAAAACTCGAATCAATTAGAATGAAAAATTTTGAGTATATTTGTATATTTTTAGACTGATTTAATGAGAAAATAATGATTTTTTTTATTTATGTAGTTCACAAAAATATACCTATTATTTAAAGTGAAAATCATGTGAAAGTTAATCTCCAAATCCAGGGATTCCTGCTTTTATATGATCATTATTCTAAGATTCGTTGCAAACTCTAGTTTCAATACATTTTATTAAAAGTTATATTACGTTACACAGTTAAATAGCTCAAGACATATTTTATACAGAAAACATAATAGACAAGTAAAAATAGATGTGTCCTATGCATTTGAATATCTCTTCTTTCCGCTGTGCTTGTTTCCAAAAACTTTAATTTTGCCAATATTGCTTTTCTATTCTTTTGCTTGCGCTGCATGCCATTTTTTTACCCCACTAATACTTTACAATGTTACAGACATGTTATTTTATAATTATTCATAGTTAATACCATACTGTTAAATACGGTCTATTTATGAAGTTTGAATGAGTGCAAAACTTTGATATTCCACTTACGTGAGGTCATTTGTTTGTTGTTTTAGGGCTTCACCAAATAAAATTGATATTGATGTAATATGAAAGATGTCGAAAAAAACCTTGTACAGAGATGTACAAACTTGTACAAACTCTGCGTTTTTTTTCTTCCATACAAAAATGGCACTTACATCAAACTGAAGTTGCCATCAGTAATTTCCGCAGTGAAATCACAAAAGGCTCCATCTGGAAAAAAATCAACGTCTTTGTCTAATATTCACATTGTGCTAATGAAATAAAATTGAAAACCTAACAGAAAATCCTAACTACGACTGGTAGCAATGGTTCTTGTGAGCATAGTAATTCATCAGATAAAATCTGTGTGCAAAAGGAAAAGAGAGATAAGTCTTAAAAATGTAATCTTTAAAATTTGTTGTTGATTTATTCCAAATTTACTATAATGCATATTATTGAGAAAAGGGATAAGTTGGATCAACGCCAGCGCATCTGAATTATTACTAAATTCCATACAGAAATATACAAGTTCCCGTACAAAGCCGTCCAAAACTCAATCTTCTTTTGGCTCTCCTGGAAAATAGTGATTTTAGACTTATCTCCGTTTTCTATTCATACAAACGTCATAGAAATACCTTATATTATTATTTATGGTATAATGTTCAAAATAAATAAACATGGCAGACACAATGAACACATTTCAAACATTAATTTATCATATTACTTAATTACACCTGTTTGTTTTGTTTTGTTTGTTAATAACATTGTATTATTAATGAAGGCAATATTCTTTCATTAATAATTTAAAAAAATTGACAATGAAAAAATATGTCTATTCTTTGACCGTCACCTCGGACAGTTAGCCGTTGACTGACGTGGAAAGTATTCAGAATACCTCCAATATTGTCAGTCAACCCACGGTATATAATTATGTTATAAATATGTTTTGACCGGACATTTAAAATACATTTAAGCTTTCAAAATGTCACATAAATAGATGTGGGAGAGACAAAATTATATCAGAGTCTGATTCATGTTTCTCAAATTAACTTAATATTTAGCTGTCAACATAAGAATGACAAATATTATTGCGGCAATACTTTGGAAAGGATATTTAGAAAGAAATAATTAATAAAAATATATTATATTAAAAGTATATAAGAAGAGTTTGTGTAATCTATTTTTTATTCAAAATATTTATTGCATACACATAAAATGCATTTTATGTGTAGTTGAAAAATTAAGTATACTTATATTACAATATAGGTGAATCGCAAATTGGCATTAATGTATTTGACATGTCCATTATAATATTGAAATGTTGTATGGGAGTGCATGTCCTAGTCAGGGCCCCAACAACCTGATACAGGCCCTTAGGCTAGGATCTCTAGTGGCCTATCTTTAATGTTATAGGCAGTGTAACACACTACATTAACGTTTTTCAAATTGTTTCAGGTCAAATTAAGGGTGCCTATTCAGTGTGTTATAAGTGATTTTTTTCTATTTTCAATTCACGTACTTAAGGCGTTACTTCAGCTGGGGCACGGTCTAAAACGATCGTGACTACGCGATGCGAAGATTGTGTAAACGACGCGTGCAGAACAAAACATAATTTGTCATAAAAATTCAACATATGTCCATTTAATGTTATGTTTATTGTTCTATTAGTAATACTAATAATATATTCATTAGTTCAATATAGTTGAAAATTATTTGCCGTTTCACTGAAGTATGCTCTTAAATCATGGAGTTGTTGAGTATCGACACACAATAATCAAAAATTACATCGCACAATCATATAATTTGAAATTTTAACGGTCATGAAGTGTAATTTAGTCAAAATCAATTATCTCAAAAAATAAATCAACAACACCACACCCGCACCTCCTTTTTTGGGTTTCTCTATCTCCATCTATCAGTGAATGTTTCAGATTGATAGCATCATAAACCAAAAGTTTTATGGGAATACCACGTTTGTAGTACCAGAAAAAGATAAAACTCAAACTACTACCAACAACGTAGAGTATAAGATATGCAAGTTTCATTGGTGTAGATTCTAGACTACTAGTTTTTGATTTATAATCGAACAAATGGAAACGGACAGATAGACATATCGTTCAATTTTATGAATATATATAGACACTAAGATAGATGTTTGATATAAATAGATAATTACAAATCATTGTTTTTTCATATAGGAAAGGTATATTATTAATATATATATTTTAGTTATATATTAGTAATGTGTATTCGAATTACTTGCAGCCAATGGAAGAGGTGTCATCGATCTATTTGGAAGGAGCTCTGCCGCACCAGTCCCGACTACTGGTGGCTGAATCAGAAACCCACAGGGAGGATTCGGACGAAGACTTAGATGACAAGGATAAACCGGTTAGTCTTATACTACCAATCGCCCACTACTAAAATGGACTGATTCGTATTATTAATTCATACTATTGTCCATATTATTGTACAAATCATTGACGCAGAATTTGTTTGATTTCTAGGCAACCACGCGAAAATTATATCGTATTTTTTATGTAGAGTGTATTTGTCACAATGTTTATTTGAAAAATTAATACAGTTTGGGAAGGTTCATTTGGACAATAGCAGCCGGTGCTTTACGAGCACTAGATAAAACTAAAATATTTTTAATAATAAAACTAACCCGTTAAATACCAGGAGGTATTAGAATGGTGGTACCCGAGGGGCCACGAATGTCTATGAAAAAATAAAACCTTAGAACCTTCATTATTTAGAAATATATTGAAAGTACAGTCGAACTTGGTTATTACGAAGAAGATGGGACCGACTGAATTTGCTCATTATAAGCATTACTCGTTATATCGTTATATAACATTTTTTGCGCAACATTCTATTTAAGCATAGAACATAAAAAATATGAAAACCATCATAAAATTCCCTGAAACAAGCATGACATTCATAAACTACAAAAGAAGTTGTTTATTGTAATGAAGTGCTGAGCCGCCGGTGCTGGTAGGTACCTACTGACTTCCCAAAGCTTGGATTTTTTACATGCAATATCAACCATATGCGTGGATACTTTTTCAATATTGTCGGCGAAAACACCAATTAGGTATCGACACATTAACAGTTTTACTCGGTATACCCGAGAAGTAGCTCGTTATAAAAGTGAATAAATGTATGGAGAAAATCATAAACTAAAATGTTAACGAATGTTTCCTCATTACATCGGAGATCTCGTTATTTCAGTGATCATAATAACCAAGTTCGACTGTATATCATAAAGACTATTACGATATACAATGTCACCAAAAATACATGAGATGGCAGTATATAGTGTAGATACAATATGTTTATTTATTTAAAACAACCAACCGGGGTTAGTGTAGTGAGTGTATACACACTCATATGGCCGGCCTTGCTTGCACAGATTTGTTGAGTGCGTAAACGCGCTTGTGGCATACGTCCGGCTAAACTATTCAATATATTGTATACTTATCATTTTCAGATTGTTCTAAGCGGAAAGATGACTCTCTCACTAATCAACGATGAATCTGCAAAGACAACGCCAGAAAGAGATAATGGTAAACTACCTTTTAAACCGTACTCGTAATTAATTCATAATTTTATACCAGTTTTCATAATTCATAATTTTACATTTTCGTGTATAAAAAAAATTATTGATCTTACGATTGTCTATTAAATTTGTCACTCTTCCAATATTCTTCAGACAGTATTGATTTCAATGTTGGTATTATGTTTCTTTCAGCCGTCATCGATGATTCATTACTGGATTTAGACGATGATGAATTTGCCACGGCCAGTGCTGCCACCGCTCCAAAACAAACAGCTGAGGTAAGAAGATACTCATACACGCTATAGGGTTTATAATATATTGTATCTGAGACCGGATAATATGAGTAACATTATGCTTTTAATTGATTGGAAGATAACAAAGGAACTTAACTTACATATTCTCTCTTTAAATGACTTAATCAATTATGATTGTTTTTGAATTCAGGACGAAGCAGAGGCGAGTGAAGAAGAGGAGGAAGTGGAAGATGAAGAAGTGGAAGTAGAAGAGATTGAAGTTGAAGAGGAAGTTGAAGTCGAAGTGGAAGTAGAAGAGGAAGTGGAAGTCGAAGTGGAAGAGGAAGTAGAAGTTGAAGAAGAAGAAGAGGAGGAGGAAGAAGAAGAGCCGTAATCGTTGAACATGTTCTCTTTCTCCCATTTTATTTTTCATACCAAAAGTGTCTCCTTAAATTAATATGCCGTTTTATTATTGTTATATCTCACAACCGACTTCATTGTTAATTTCAATTGACTGATCATCATATTTTGTGGCAACTTACGGGAACAGAATTGATTATTTTATCAAACCGGATTGAATTTTAAATCATTTTGAAATGCTACTACTTCATACATAAAGTGCAAAACTTTTTAATTTGCACCTGCGTTATAACTATGGTCAGTGGCACATAATTTATTGGTGACACCATGACGCAACTCCTGCATTGGTTGCACTCAATACCATCTCCCATACGTGCAAAATGCTTTAATTGCTACAATATTTATAATGCAAACACAGTATATTAGAGGTAAACCAATAATGGGCATTAAAATGGACCTAATATATTACTGTTATTAATTAATCTTATGTAGACGAATCTTTGAACCAACTTACCAGAAATAACTATCGACTAATTGAACTTCAAATTATAAATTCAACACATAAATTCTGTGTGCTACAGTAAAACAGAGGTAAATCTTAAAAATAAGTTGAATATGCCCGATTGAAGTAAGTAAATTACACTCAAAATTATATAAGTTCACATGCCTACATAAGGGTCCAAAACTTAATCTTTTTTTGGCTTACCTGTAAAGTACTGATTTTGGACTTTTCTCCCTTTTTCTTTCGCAGTCCTAAAATTGACAAAAAGTCATGTTGACATGTTTAAAAATATATGACGTCGAACCTTATAATTGATTACTTTGAAGTGGTTTATGAAAAGTTTCCCGTTACCCCACCCAGTTGCAATTATTTCTGAATAAGCTTTTAAAAACAGTATTTAAAAAATTGTTTTAGTTAAATCTAGCTTCCTTTCCATGATAAGGTTGCGGAACCTAACAAAGGCAATGTGCCAAATTATTTAAAATGATTGTATTTATTAACTATTTCCAACATTTTAATGTCTCAATATTTCATTGTTTCATAATATTATGTAGTTTATTTATTTTCATTGATTGTTTTTAGTTGAAGAGTATGTCAGGTTATGGTTGTCATTATTCGCTTTTTAAAGATTGTGATATGTTTTTTTTGTAATACTAGGCTATTACGAATGATGAATGCTTCCATTTTACGTAAAACCTTTGTTATAATTTTATTATAATGCTTAATTCTCTGAGAACACTTCTAAATACTAGCAACATTTTTTTTTTTTTTTTAATTTTTAAAGCAGTAAGTATAACCCAAATTTTAAAAGCCATTCATATTTACATTTGGGTCGTATAGGTAAATTAGGAATATTTTTCTAATTATTGATAAAATCAGTAGCAAATTTATGCGTTTATGTGATCATTGTTATTGTAGTTAATACGTATATAATTTTTGAAAGACATTAGATGCAGAAAGGGATGAAGTAATTATATTTATTTCTATCGGCACTAACAACTGTTTGCCAATTAATTCTGCTTCCATAGATAAGACTCGGTGTAACTGTGCCAACAATAATTTTATAATATTCATAATTTATTTTACACGATAATAATTTAATTTCTAATTATTTTTTGTTCCTCAAAGTCTTTTATCTATCTATCATTATATTAAAATAATTCAACAATTTCACAATGTAGGTACTATCTATAATGCAGCAGAAAAAAATATTCAGTATACTTGATCAATTTCTCACAGCATTAATACCTATGAATTACATTAAGTGAGGAACTGAGGACTAAAGCGATCCAAACGCACAGGTAATCAAATTGAATAAATCGATATGCAATAATAAAATCTACATTTTAGAAATGAGGACTGATTCTCAATTAGACATTATTTAATTATCTAACTATTTTTTTATTCAACGAATAATTCACAAGATTTAAAAATCAAAATTCTTTTATTGAACATACGTAATTTGAAAACAAGGAATACAAAAACCGATTGCCAATTTGTAACGCAATTTGGCAACCGCTTGAGAGTGTCTAAGAACCATTAGTTAAAATTCATCACAATTAAATAAGATACCTATAGCATAGTGGTCAGTGCACGTGGGTGCGATTTCTGAGAGACATACGTTCGAATCCTGCTGGGTGTTATATTTTTTTCAAAAAGATTTTTTCTATTGGTTATTTATTTAATATAGTGTTTTCAAATTATGTATAGACATATGTATTAAAAATAATGATAATATAAATTCTATATATTTATTTATCAAAACATTAAAATTAGATACATTGCTATCATAAATATACATATATGGTCAATTGGTGTGTTGTAAAAAGGGCAAATCAACCACTTTGGCGAAATCGCGGTTTTAATGAAAAAAAAATATGTACCTCCTCTAGCTTTGTTGTGTAAAAACGGCGAATCTATATCTCCGCAGAAAAGTACTTAAAAACGATAATCGCAAGGGCGAATATCCACTTAGTATTCTTTTTAAGCTTTATTATAAACTTGTTAGACATTTATAATCATCCACAGATAATTAACAAATAAATGTCAAAAGTAAAAAATCCTCCTGTAAAATACCATTTTGGTTAATTCGCCCTTTTTACAAAACACCAACGATATGTGGTGGTGTGAAAACTGCTCCTAACTAATTTTTTTTACTAAGTAATAAACTTAATATGTCACTTGTCAAAAAATTCTCAGCACCTCTGTTTGTTTTTCTATTCTCAAATTTTTAGGGCTTATTAAAATTTTCAAGTCAATTCTCTAATATAATATACCTATTCGTTATTTATTGTATTTAAATTTTTAAATTTCCAAACTGTATGTATCCTGTAACGAAACATTGTTGGAATTAATGTTTGAAAAAATATGCAAGAATTTATGTGTGTAATTAAGAATAAAGCATTTTAGTGATACTAACTACAAGGGTAAAAAATATAATGTACTCATTACTATTATTATATTATAGACATAGCCATTTCATTCACGCGAGTCACATTAGAATAGAAGAAATCAATATTATTTTTGCTGCACTTTTTCATATTAAATATTACTTACTATATTTTTCAGTGATTGAATGTATTCATTTTGTTTGTCCAAATGTTATTTTGTATATTTTACTTTATTGTCTATGTAAATGTTGCCGTTTATTTTTATTGTACCATTTATACAAAACTAAATATCGTGTAATATAGGTATTACGTAAAAAATTAAATTATCATCTACTAAAAGAATCACTTGTATTTTTATTTAACCGGATCACTGCCAGAGACAAGATATCTCGGTTCTTGTCGGTTTACAGGAAGCCAGCCGCAAACAAATTTTGAAAATAGCCGTTATACTGGATTATTTGTTGGGTTAGGTTTTCATTCTCGAATTCATGAATGTTGCCAAAATCGGCTATGAAAATTTGCACGGTTCCCGCCTGGATTCCTGTAAACCGACTTATACCGATATTTCATATATATCGTTAGTATTAATACTATTCCAACTGATTTTAAAATAGAACTCATACTGACATTTATCCAAATATATCCTAAACCCTATTTTTAACAATAAATTGACACTTCCTACGTAAACGGTCGGAACTGTGTTTTTTTCTATTTTGACTTATTGCCTTTTATTAAATAATTTTTAAGATAAAACAATGATATCGAAAAAAAAAAACAAAAATTCAATCAATATTTTATAAGCATAACTAAAAAAATTACAAATACAGCATTTAAATTAACGTTGTGGTGTCATTAAAATTTATTAAAATCATACTACTGAAAAGTTAGCATTTTGCAGTTCCAACCTTATAAGTAGGATGTGTTAATATTAATTGGTGAGTTAAGGGGGGACATGTTCAGCGTAGGTCAAAATGGAGCTTTTGTTCTATTTTCAAAGCATGATCCTGGACATACCTTAAACGTTGTAGATAATCTATTTATAAAATTTTGAAGCCTTATTATCCATTATATTTATTTGAAACATTTGATGACTGCATAAAGTATTTTTATTACATAAAATAGTATTCTTTTAAACCTTTCGTTCTAATGTTTTAGAATATAGTCATATTTCGGTACATAACTGTGCAGTGGTGTTAAGATTTTTTACATTTATTAATTTTTAAACGCATTTATAAAACCATCAGTTCATGTTCAAACACGCGCGTTAACACGATCTTACTCCCTACTTCAATTTTAGTTTGTCAATTTATGGCTATGACCGTATGTTGTAGCTTAACCACTAGGGTATGACAAAAGAACATGGATTTACTGCTGACAATACAATACGTATTATCACGGCCATAACCCATATGTAAACATGTATTATCCTGCAAATTGCAAGATTGTATGCATGAATCAAAAAAGTTCAGAATTTTCAGACGTCAATTGGACCGTGCAATATCTGCGCCTGCGCAGTAGAACGATAGAACTACACCACACTCATTTTGAGGTTAACCAATTTTCATGACCTGTCAAATAGTACCATCAAATGTTAACATTGCGTCTCACTTACTCTTGAAGAATGCAGTAAACACTTTTACATGTAAACAGTTATTATCGCGATAATTTAAAATACACACTACTTATTGGCGCAAGTAAACCTATGCATGTGTACAGGCGGTATAAGTACATTGGAATGGATCTGCTGTATAGGGGATTTAGGTGAATAATCCATTGTAAAAATGTTAATCAATACTTCATGGAATCCGGTTTTATTTTAGATAAGAAATAAAAAACAATCTTGCATGTTTAAAATTTTTTTTTTATATACACATTTCCTCGATATTTTCACATTTTTTCATTAATAATAACAAAATTATTGTAGATAGCAAACCAATAAGGTAATAAATATTATATTTGATATATCTACATATTCATTATAAGCATAGAGTGAGTGTGTTTGCTATCCGTGGCATAATCAGAAATAGTTGAGAATGGGGGGGGGAGGGGTAGCAATAATAGCTATGCACCCCCCTCTGATCTTGCCATTACAATAATTGTAAGTATCGTAGACAGTTCTAAATAAATGAGTTTTTTCATACACTTCCATTTATTTGATCAGTATATTACAAAAGTGCACCCAATAGCATTTCTATTATTTTTAAAGCTTTTATGACTGGAAATATCTGCACAACAAATAATTCAAAATGGCACCAATTATAGATTGCCAACTTAAAAGGTCACTTCAATATACTGTACAGACCTACAAACTTATCTGAGGAATGGGATGGGGGAGCCACTGATGAAAACTACCCAATCAAGACTCGTAACTGGACAAAATCTTACATTCAAATGGAATTTTCAAAATGGTGTCCTATGGTAGTCTGTAGTTCCATTTTTGGCCATTCTAGAGATAAGTTTGTAGGTCTGTACAGTATGTATTGTAAATGAGTTACCTATTGATTTAAAGTTGGCAAACCTTCATAGATATGAATTATTACATTTTTCACTATTTGACAGGTTAGGTTAGGTACCAAAAATTAGCCACATTGGTGTCTCCTATGTTATGTTTGGCATGCCAAATTTGAATTCTGGTGTTTAGTGGTAAAAAGTCAGGAAAACAAGATGACAGCAAGAATGCACTAGTGTCACGACAGGTTATTTTTCTATATTTATATGATGGCAATTTTATTTAGAAGGTTCGACAAGAAAGAGAGGCATATTACTTGATGGTTCGACCAAATTGAGGACACTACAGACGTATTGCAGATATCACCAGTGAAATAAATAATGAGAGTAGCTTTTAAATGGGGGCCACGATCGTTAACCAAGAGGAATATAACAAAGCTATATCATTTAGTGAGGTGTGCAGTAACTTTTGAATGAAGAAGTGTAAATTTTTTCGAAGTTGAAAATACTGACCAAATAAATACAAGTCTCTCTTCTTCAACACCAGTCCAATTAAGCATCAGCGGGATCGGTCGTCCAGTTTCTAGGGCGCTCTTTCACCAAGCTAAAATCTATACGACGAGCCGGTGTGCTGAAGGTGCTTTTATTCACATCCGGGAAAAATTCCCATCCCGTCAAAACAGAATTCTTCTTCGCCATCGCCAGGACACCAAACACCATGCCCATGACGAACCCTCTGGCTACTGACTTCTGCCAAGCTCCGAAAATTGATCCGGCAGCCACTCCGCCGAGGAAGTAATTTTTCTCGTCGTCTTTGCCTCTGATATTAGTGGCCAGGTACGTCGTCGACGTGAACGCTGCCGCCATGCCGAGGAAAGGTCCGGTGAAGTAGATATAACGACCGAGGATGGATCCCAGACCCTTCGGATGGGAATACAGCGCGACGTCGTAGGAAGAGATCACCAGTCCGCTGACGCCGGCGAGCGACATCGTATACGCGAGTTTGGGGAACAGCTCCTTTCCGTCGGGGGCATCGAAATACCCGAATTTTAAAAACATTTTGTCGGCGCGCTCGTTCATTATCGGATAAGTCGAGTGACAGCAGTTACACAACAGAGAATTTTGCTTTCGAATGTTGGCAGTGGTATATTGTCTATGGTTGGAAATCTGTGTCAAAGTCCAACAGTATTGCCATATTATTGACACCGAATTAGAGTACGCTCTCCGAGAATTCATTATAGTACCTACGCTCTGCCTTCAGTTTAAAATATAGCCCGCATAGGACTATAAGACGTATTATACTTATAGCATAGCGTAAATATATGAGGTTTTTACAAAGAGAATAGGTACTTTAGAATCGACGATTTATTCACTGAACTATGCAATGAAACTTATTCTTAATATAACAACATTATTGCAGTTTTAGTATTCCGTGTCAAAATAACTGTGATCAATATACGGTGAAAATGTTTGAATCTAAAAAAATACCTAGATTGGAATTAAATTTTTTTCTGACGGTAGTTTATTATTTTACTCTATTATTGAGTAGTTTAGGTTGGTCGCCTGCGTCGCTTGTCAGTGCGGTGTCAAAAACCCAACCTATCAAAAATGGCGGCGGACGGTGACGAAGCGATCGGCGATCAGGAAAAAGTGAGAATCGTGTCGGATTTTATTCTGCATTCGCCGCCAGGCGAATTCAACGAAGTGTTCAATGACGTGCGAGTGCTCCTGAACAACGACGCGCTGCTGAAGGAGGGCGCGAGCGGAGCCTTCGCTCAATACAACAAGGACCAGCTGACCCCCGTCAGAGTGGAGGGCTCGGACTTGCCCGCCCTCGTCACCGACCACAATGAGCTGGGCGCGGGCCGTTTCTTCGACCCGCGCACCAGGCAGTCCTTCAAATACGATCACCTGCGGAAGGAGGGCTCCGAGTTCGAGCCCCGCGAACCCGAGGCGGCCGCGGAGCCCTGGCGCTCCGCTCTGGACGAGGAGATCACGGCTTATGCGGCGGGCCACTACCGACACGGGGCGTGCGGGGTGTTCGCGCGCGCTCTTGAGTCGGGCGGCGTATCGCTGGTCGCCTGCATAGAGGACCACCAGTTCCAACCGAAGAACTATTGGAACGGGCGGTGGCGCAGCGTGTGGTCGGCTGCGGTCGGGCCGGGCGGCGGAGGTGAACTGCGCGGCGTGCTCAAGGTGCAGGTGCACTACTACGAGGACGGCAATGTGCAGCTGGTGAGCAGCAAGGAGGTGCGGGCGCCGCTGCCGGCGTCGTGCACGGGGGCTGGCGGGGAGGTGGCAGGGGCGCGCGAGCTGGTTCGACTCGTGGCGGAAGCGGAGGCGGCGTACCAGGCGGCCATCTCGGAGAACTACAAGACGATGAGCGACACAACGTTCAAGGCGCTGCGGCGGCAGCTGCCCGTGACGCGCACCAAGATCGACTGGACCCGCATCGTGTCGTACAGCATCGGCAAGGAGCTGAAGAGCCAATGATGGGCGGGGGCGCGCCGAGCCCCGCCGGCCGCCGCCGCCGCCGCCGCGTGACGCGCCACAACCGGGGGTCGCCCGTCGTCGTAAATGTAAATAATCACTATATAAGTATGAATTCTGTTCAAATATTTAACGCGCCTCCCGACTTCTTTTCCCGTGCTCTTCATTGATTTGTTCAAACGATTCGATTCGGTTCTCCCTTCGACGGGACCCAAGTTTTTTGTTGCGTCGGTGTTCTGTGTCGTACGAGCGAAGCTCTCGAGAGGAAGCGTCGCGGAGCGCCATTCTGATGCATTTCAAAGTGAGGCGGAGACGGTCGACGCGAGCGCGCCCTCGCCCGGCCCATCCGTGTTACGTTTTACTTATTTTTATATTGAACCCTTGCGGAGTGTTGTTTTACTTATCCGCAATGGACAACGAGAGTATTAATTCTATGTATGGGAAATTTCATTTTAATAAATTATATTAAAATGTTACCGGCCGTGTTTCAATCATTGCTGCCTTCTGGTGGCATCCGCAAATAATCCAGTGATCTTTTGTATCAGTGACCGTAACAAACTATGTGAACCGATATCCTATCAGCTAATATCGTAAATACTAATTGAATCGATCAAGGACCAAATATATTGTGCAAAAGAGACAAAAATTAGAACATATTTTATAAATATTTAAGCTTCAACATAAAATAACTAATTTCAAAGAGGATCCACAAAGTTTGTCACTAAATTATGATTAACATTTTATATCCACCAATTACAAACGATCACTGTGTTATGGTTTGCTACAATCTCTTATCAGATATATTATGAATCACCTCTACCAGCACGATAATTACTCAGACTGCAAATACTGGTTCCCTTGATAACACCATTCCACTAAACCTAATCAACGTTTGCGGGAAATTCAAGTTATCATATTATTATTGATAGATGATAAAATTATTGTGTATGTCGTGCATATAAAAATTAACTGCAGTGCTTACAAGTTATGAGATTAAAAATGAGTGCTTGGAAAACGTGTCTCCGAATATTAAGTATACCGTCGTCATGGAGCCAGACTGTTGTAAAAGAAAGGTCATAGTTGTAAGATAATTGAATCCAATGATTTTTTTTACCATGTTCGATTGTAAGAAAATTATATTGGAGGCGTCCACAGAGTTTAGGTTTTATTAACCACAATTAGCCACTTGCTCAATGCTGGTGTGTAGATATAAACATGTGATTTGACATAGGCTGACATGTTACCACTTGCCTTTTTTTGACCATGTCCGATCCTAATACGATCATATGGGCCTCCACAGAGTGGACGTTTGTATTAACAGATTTATGTTTTTACAAGAAATCAATGTTGGCTATTTGCTCAACCTATTAGGGCCACACTCTGACCCCATACACAAATTAAAAAACAATATGTGTATTTGTCTGACCCAGGATTCGAACCTGGGACCCACTACATGATAAGCCGATGCGTACGCCTAACCTAACCTAAACCAAACCATAAAACAATGAATAGAATATTTTCATAGAAGTAGTTAATAATCACACCCACCCCACGGTGGTCGCGCGGCTTAAGCGTTGAACTATCACGCCGTGGGTCTCAGATTCGAATCCTGGGTCTGGCAAGTACACATATTGTTTTTCAATTTGTGTGTGAGTCAGGGTATGGACCTAATAGGTTGAGCAAGTGGCTGACATCCATTTCTCCTAAAAAACAAAATCTGTTAATACAAACCTCTACTCTGTGGAGGCCCATATAATCCTATTAGGATCGGACATGATCGGAAAAAAAAAAAGTTAATTAAACTGAAATACTTATAGAGCCCAGAAACCACACTGATCCACCAATGACACCAAAACTGATATCTGACAATTATGTAGATATAGCATGTTAAAATTAATAAGTTGATAACACCAGAATGAAATTGAATTGAGATACAGCAGTTTTACCGTTAAATACTCAAAATTGCATTTTTTTCGAGTTGCTACAGCCTAATTCCTAAATGGCAATACCGTTTTTGTTTTTGCCAGTTCGTTTACTAAACTTCGGTTTAGCACAGCCTAAAATGATTATAAATCATCAATGATTGAAATGAAATTTAATCAACATGCTCTTCACTATAATATGCCTTGTCACCTGTAAGAAACTACAGGGCAAAGATTGCTTGAGTGATTCACACCCCTGTACCCTACTTAAAACATTCAAACTTACTCTATACTCGCTCGCACTTGTTCTTAGATTTTGTACTTGCCCCCTTTTTATAGAATTTTATTTTTGACTTTGAATTTAGTAACTCATTGCTTTTTTTGCTAGACGCTCATGGTTTACCACAAGCTTACCTGCGCATACCGGTTTGTATCTAGAAGCCCGTGTGTATGGACGGGTAAACTGTAGCTTGCGCAAACCGAAAAGTGCTGTAAAAGTGTTCCGTATTTTTTGCGCAAACTATACTGCGCAGGCAAATCACTGCAATCTAGCCAGCGCATTACTCATAATAATTGAGAAATTTTCTTCCCAGCTGTAGTATACAGTTGATTCTATCATTGTAAGGCCTCAGTGGTGGCGTTTTGCGGGGTCTGCGGCGTGCATGTTAAACAAGTGCCCACAATATGCATGCTCCACGCTGCAAAACACTGCCACTGAGGCCTTACGCTTGGTGTAGATGAAGTAGTTATCTATTCTCCAGATAATTGATATTCCAGTTTATCCAACACAAAGGAAAATATTCTAATTACGCAATTATCGTAATATTCATACTTAATTTCGCTGTTTGTGTTGAATGTTTATAGATTACAATCATGCCTGGAGGAAATGAGTCGTTAAAATATATCAATAATAATGGACCACTCAGCACTTGTCGGTAGTGCTAACCTCAGTTTTTTTCATTTTCGTGTTTCACTGCTCAGGATAATGTCTGCTTTAAAAAGTCTCCAGCGATTCCTGTATTCAACCATCCGTATATCTGAAAGTATCAAGATACTCGCAGTATCCTTCACTTAGTCGGACCATCATGTAGATTTTAGACAACCTACTTCTTCTACATATTGACCCTTCATTTTTCCGCTGATGAGCTTTTCCGAATCATTGTTTTCCCTTCAGGCTATGTGGGCAAAAGACTACAGTTCTTTTCGGCGACACAAGCTCAAACACAACATTTACTTGGGTATTTGCCGAGCCAGGACAAAGTCGCCTCTTCACTCTCAGCGTGATGAGAGACTGCTTGGTGCGCTCTCTTCTCTCCTCGTTGCTCCTAAAGTCATCCCACCGCACACCCAGTATCCTAATTATATCATTAATTATTTAATAAAAAACAGTCGAGTCAAAATAACCAAAAAGCAGTTACAGACTTTTACATAGGAGTGTCGGATATGATGAATTTGATCCCAACTTTATTATGGTTTTAATGTCACCTCGGCAAATTGAGAGTCAACCATACTCAATCAGCACCAGAATCCCTGGAATTAATTTTATATTAAAAGTTTAGGTACTAATTTTAATGTAAGAGAATAAAACACATTAAGCTATATTTATTCGCATTTAATTATGATTTTTAAAAAAACATTACATTATGAAATCGAATCGGATTCACAATATCGACTCATTGACTCGATTCAATCTTTGAGAGTCGTCATTCACACAACTCTTAACAAACTTCAATATTGTACTATACTTATTTATGTATAAATATTGTATAAAATATAAACATTATAAATCTAACAAGTACATAATTATAGTAATCAATAAGAATAGTATAAAAGGAGCACTTAGTTTCAAAAATCACTAAAATAATTTAAAAAAATCTTTCAAAACAACACAAAAAATTGGTGTCCAATAATAATTATTATAAATTTCGATACCAATTCAAAGTAGGTTTCCGAAATAGGTTCAGTGAGGTAAAATAAAATAAAGGTTCCATATATTCCTACGTTTTACCAACAGTATTTAGGTCAGGTTTCTTAACTACAGCTTGTATACTGAACTGCTTTGTATTTAAACACTTCTCTGGCAAACAAGCTTTATAACAATAATGCTGGTTTCCAGTAAATTAGTTCAAATACTGCGACAAAAATCATATAATCTCAATGATAGATGGCCTTGGAAGTATTACATGATTATTGAACTGGCGCCGTAACACTCAAATGATCGTAAAAACCATTTTAGTAACCTTCGCGACCAAGAGCTGCAAGAATATAAGTAACAAATCTATATCTTAACGATATCGCCCCAAAATAGTATGACTACGATTACCACTCATGTGGGGACTTATAGAATATTGATAAGACGATTCTTTTTGAGGAGTGTGTCCATCGGGGCGTTGCCAGACGGGTTTGTTGGCTTCCAATCCGTCGGGGACTTCCAAATCAATTTCCGAATCGATGAAAGTCCAATTATTAAATGGTTTCTGCAGTGATGAATCACTTTGCAAGTTCATATCTGAAAAGCGAGAAGAGATATTAAATCAATCAATAATTTAACTGAAACCTGATCCAGACGAAGATTCATCCGGGTGGAATGAACATTTGTATCAAACAGTGGCAAAGGGTGGAGGTAGTCTATTAAGATCAGCCATTAATAGTGCACACAGAACTTTGTCAGTCATACGTATTTGTTTTCATTGAAATGAGACTACAATTTATAGACGGTGTTGGTTAGTTTTTAAAATTCAATTAAACCCTGCGAAACCAAGCCATAATAAATAACAGTAAAAAAATACTAGTCCATAAATATCTAAAATTATGCAATTAAATCATACATAACTATGGATAGTTTATAGTTTGGTTGAGGCAGGGCTTAATGAATTTAAAAAAATGAACCAACAATAAATATGTGTAATATGTATGTACCTATTCTTAATCCAACGAAAACAAAATAAGTATGGATGAAGAGTGTGCAAAATTTTGTCATATCACCCAAAGTATACCAAAACTATTATTGTTTGGCTTAGGCAGGGTTTAATTAATTTAAAAAAAACTTACCAAGAACATCAGTAAATTGTAGTCTTGGTTCAATAAAAACAAATACATATGCATAACAAAGTGTAATGTGCACTATTTATGGCGGATCTTCACAGCCCACCCCCACCCTTCACTACTGCTATCAAAATATTCATAAATAGTTTGTAGTAGTCGCTTACTGTTAACATGGAATTTAATATTTGCACGCGCACAATATTGCCATTGTAAAATAATATAATAGGCATATGTACCTACATCTGTGCTAAATTTTGTATTAAGAATAGAAACTACTTACACACCATAATGTATTTTACAATACAATATGCTCACAGTTGCACAGAAGCATTGGCAGCGATGCAGAACAATGCAAATTTGCAATGTGCGTCAAGTTAATTTTTAAATAAAATTCATGTTTTTATTTGTACACATACAAGCTAATGAAATTTGTATGAGCAAACTCAGATGTCTCTGAACAGGGTCGTTTACAAGAACTCAAAGTGTGCGTCTGATTATATTAATAATTGGAAAATCATTTACTTGGTTGAATTAAATTTTACAATAGTATGTACAATATTAGTTCTACAAATTTCAACTGTAACATCATTCGATTATAGTCTTGATAATGGTGTCGCAACCGAAATAGATTTGCTGTAAATCTAGCTAATTTTTTTACCTGAATTTTGAAAAGACTGATCATCATCATGACGTTGCTTGTCAAAATCATCCGGCGGCAGAGCATAGACTGGTGGGACACCTTCCACAGATTTTGGAATCTCCAAATCGTATTCTGAATCGATGACGTGGAAGTTTGACAGGAACTCAGACGGTTGCGATTCAGATTCCGAGTTAAGCTGATCTGCACCTGCCATCACTATGTCCATCGGCTCGTCGTGCGGTTTTCTATTTTTGTCAAACGGACAAGTTTCCGGGATCGTATACGTCTGGAAAATGTTCACAAGCATTTGATTTACGACAACATAAAATATTGAAATCTGCAAAAATATACTTATTAGAAAAAAAGTTGGATTGAGTGTTTCGAACCCATTTCATTATGTGGGTGAGTGCACTTATCGGTCCAGAATAATTATTCAATTTTAATGGATTTAAGTTTTGTACAATTCCATTTGAGTCGTTTTTTGCGACCCAGGTTTCGCCTTTCGGCATCTTCAGGCGCTATAGGCAAATACACACCGACAACGAATACTATTAACTCTAACTTATATAACAAATCAATACAATAAAGTAGGTAAAAACTTTATCACCTACCTATTAAGTCAAGGATCACAATAAAAAAAATATAACAAAAAGTTGAAGTGTTTGTAAAAAACCCCCTACCTTATCAATAATAATACACCTGATAAGCATATAATAAATCGTCAAAACTTAATAATAGATAATTAGTAATAAAATTATAAACAATAAAAATACTACACTCAAGAGGTGTAAAATCGTCCATTCTGGGAACAATGGTAACGTATTGGGAATTAATGGAGTTAACTAATGAGATATATCTATGATATTAGTCTTTAAAAATTATTAGTTTAATAATATTCAATAATATTCTTACATGATATTGTAGATAAGGGATGGTGTGATGAGGGGTAGGTAATGAATAGAATCAGAAGGTTTTGATGCGTATGAAAGTAGCCCCGAATTTATTATCCCTTAACAACAAAATACAAATTCAAATTACAGTTTGTTACAATGCGAAGTTTACAAATAGGATTTACGAAGATTGTGTTTGTAATGAAAATTATCTTTACGTCGAAGCGAGAAGCGTGTGATTAGTTTGAACGATTTGAAGATACTATATCCTGTTGGATTGTAACATTTGTTTTTATATTAAAAGGAGACAAAGAAAATGCTATCGACGTGGGTTCATTACTGTTGTTTTGTTCCCACACTGCGGATTGCTTCCTAGAATTTTGTCTGCGAAATTTGACTATGACACAAATGTTATCAATCAAACAATGGATTTCTCACGACACAGTGGCAGAAATGCACTATTTACTTGTTAATTCCTGTGATACACGAATGAAACCCGACACGTAAGCATTCCTTATGTCGGTTCGCACGGACGAGTTTACTGATTGTAAAATATTTATATTGTTGTAAATTTTAGGTTTGCAATGCACTTTAAGATTAGTTATTAAGATGTACTTATTTCTAGGTTTTCTTAACTGTAACTTAACTACTATTGACACATTGCACTTGTCTGCGGACTTCCTTCCACCCTCAATATCATTAGAATTTAAATTCAAATTCCATCAAGTACCTTCGGCCGATAGTATTAATAGAATAATTATTTGTTTTTGAGCTGTCACTGTTCATTCTCATTCTTTCTTCAATGTTTTAGACTCATTGCACGCCATTCTCAAGAGATAATGTACTTAACTGTACTGTTAGAATGAATGTGAATGCTGTTCTTAGATGCGACCACTCAACCAAAATACAATGTATCCTAATCATGGCCTCCACATCCTGAAGCAGGCCCCCAGGCCAGGATTTTCGGCAGGTCCCCCTACTTATCGCTAAGGTTAAAGGCGATCTGACGCTTGACAGTGGTGTTTTCCAAATGGTGTTCGAGGTCAAATAAAATTCGGTGTATTTTTAGCGATTTTTAACACCTCGAATTATGGAGTATCAACCAAAAATTGCATTGCACAACCATATATTTGGTAATAACCCCAATGTAGAGTAGCGCCAAATTTAAGATGTGTGTTTCCCTCATTTATCTGGTGAATCCGCCACGCCGGGCCCCTAGGCTAGAGCCCTGTCCAGCCCCCCTCTTGTAGGGGCCATGATCCTAATATTGCGGAGACCAATAAATACAACAGGCCTCCCATGTTGATTTTTTTTTACATATCAACTCAAAAATGGTATCAAAGGAATAAGAGGATTCACATCTTATCACGAGTGAGAATTAGCAATGTAGATATTATTTATTTCTATAATTTAGTTATGTACTTAAATTACTAAATTTATTTTAGTAGTCGTGTACACCCCACACCAGTCAATTACATTTCCAGCTGTATTGAATTTAAGTGCTTCCTATATCAGAATATCTCAAACTTTTACAGTTACATTTTACTTTGAAAAATAAAAACCAGTGTAAGCATGTTAACACTTGGTCTCTTAGTAACAGAGAAATCCTAAAATTAAAACGCAACCCACGCATGTCACGGTACATGTCGCCTACTGTTACGCTATCGCGACGAAAATTTAGTCTATGGTTTCGTCATTTTGCAGAATATTTTGAATGTGCACCATCTAGTAAATTCACTGATGAAGAGTGCCGACTATAATGTATTAGTAATTTGAATTATTATTAATTATTTATGCTAATTTCAATTAATTTTAACAGTTTCTACGTGTGCGTACGTTAAAATTATGTTTGACATGACAACCATAGATAATGTTTTTAATAGAACCCAACTTGCAGACCATAGATAATAGACAACATTCTCATAGAAAATACATAGGTCAACCCCTAAAAACAAAAAATCGTGATTTTGAAATGACATTCGAAAAATGCAGGCATGTGGTATATGATAAAAACGTTCAAAATGTCATCATGCAGATGCAGTGCAGTTCAACGTGAAGTGCCCTCATTGTTGTTTTAATGATTATGTCGCGCTTAAGAGTTGCAGAGAGAAATGTATCTTAGACATCACAGAAAGACAGAAAAGGGATTGATCGAATAAGAGCAAATGAGCAGGTATGCTTCTTCTTCGGCCATAACCACCCCTTATATGGAGCATATGGCCACCACGTAGCGCCTCCAAGAATCCCTGTCGCTCGCTAGTCGTCTTGCTTCATTTCAGGTCAAACCAGCATCCCGTAGCTCCGCCGTATACACTCTATAGATAGTATTTAGCGGCCTTTCGGCTTGAAGAACAGACAAGCCAGGTTGAGATTCTCTTCTGGCATCCGCAGCACGTGGCCGAGCCATGTCCAACGTCGCCTCTTCACTCTCAGCGTGATGAGGCTGCTTGGTGCATTCTCTTATTTTATCGTTGCTCACCCAGTATCCGTCGCAAACATCTGTTTTCGAAGCTCAGTATACGGTTGCTCTTAGCCTTCATAAGGTGCCATGATTCGCTACCACCATAAAATAGAACCGTCAGAATGCAAGCGTCGAATAGGCGGCATTTGGTTTTGACCGAGTACAATCGTGAGTCCCAGACACTCCGCATCGAGTTGAATGTTGCTCCAGCCATTGCCATTCGGATAGCGAGTTCTCTCTGCAAAATGCCATCTCCCGTAATGTGATATTTGAAGCTGTCGACGCTGTTGATGTTTTGCCCCTCACTAATCCGAGGGAAATTGGGATCATGCAATGTAATATTTAGCTCACTGGAAGGAGCTTCAGAGCCCCAGTTTGAGAATCACTATCCTAGATGATATCTGTTTCTGAATGAAAGATTTGGCTGAGCTCCAAGTGTTATAATTAATTTATTACCACAGTTGATAAAATAAATATTCTTGAGAATGTATGTCAACCGCGGTGAAGACCGTTTAACTAGTGGGATCATTTTATAATTTCAGTTTTAACTGCATGACATTCAGACGAAAATATGAGGGCGTCAGAGCAAAGTGGACATAACTGCACCAATTGCAAATATCGAATAAATTTACTCCAATGTTAAAAATACATATAAATTTTTGGGATTGTTTTCATACATAAAAAGATTCGCCAACTGATACACCCCTGTTACAGGCGGGCTTCTCCCGGTGTAAAATAATCATTTAGTAGCTATAAGTCGAAACGTAACCCTGACCTCTAGAAACGGCTTCATAAAACATCTAATCTGATTCCTTGCTCAACCACGTAAGTATTTTTTATTTATAAGTAAGAGCCTTCGTCCGGTGTGCGAAAATCACATATTGGGCGGAGGTGTAATTAAGATAAATTTAATTTAATTTAAAAAGTATAAATGATGATGGATGAAAGCGATAATTTTAAGACTAATATTTAAATATAATAAATTTTGCCGCGCTTGTCGGCAACGTCCAAATTTCGACGCGCCTGCGCCAGGGTCAGGCTCGTGATTCGCCGAATCAAAGATCACGCGATAAAATTTGGCCAATCACGAGAGTCCTTTTTGCTGGAATGGCGTGGGTACGCGAAGTTTGAAAAAGAAAAAAAGTAATTAGTAAGCGTCCCCTTTCCGATAGGATAGGACCTGCGAAACTTATTGTTAAAACAAAATATGTAAACGTTTAAAGAAAATGTAAAATATAAGAAGACCACGTTACGAGCACGAAAGACCGTGTTTTATTTACACTCCAACCGTTCTTCTTCTTTTTTTGTGAATCCGGGGTTCGATGGACACCTGAGCTAGCCGCTGGAACCCCGGGGATCTCACAACCCTGCATTAACCACTTAGTTTCATTTCAAATAACATTTAATATCACAAATTGGAGTGGCTTTTTTAGAATTTTGAATAATTGAAATTCACAGCCAATTGAAACAGTTACACTTGTTAAATACTCCTGATACATTCCTGGTAACCAACACAAATAGAAGAGTACATAATTGGGTAAACTCACGGCAGTTTGAGATATCTCCGTGTGATAGTAGTCGTAGATTTTAATGGTTGCTGGAAGTGTATAGGCTTTCGGTCCAATCAGATACAAGTTGTAGCATTCGCTTGGCCTCAATGACGATAATTGAGTTGACAACGATAGATACATGAATACAGTATTGAAATCAGCTGATTCTTCCACTCTTCTCAGTACTGAAACAGACAACATGCTAATGAAATATGAGTTCAAACAATTTGAACTAATAAAGATGGTTGTTAGCCTTTCGACCCTGCTCTGGATCAAACCCACATTGAGAGAACAACATGAAACTTTTACCAGTGGTGAGATCAGAGATGTCTGCTCTACCATCTACGCTACTGTGTGAGTTTAAGTGAAAGTATAAAAAGTGAGCCTAAATTGGCGATTCCAGCGCATCTATTGTATACACAAGACTGCTTTCGGCCGTTACGGCAGCTATCTAGCGTAGGTTTGTGTCGAAGTAATAAATTGAAAAAAGTTGTAATTGTTACAATAAGTGCTATGTTTTAACAGCACTTCTCTTGGCAGTGATAACTTTTAGAGCGAGATAGACAGTTTTGAATGTTTTGACGGCTAACTTATTGGAACAATTATAATACCTCAATACAGACATAATATGATAAACTACCCTCGATAACCGCCGATAGTGACCGATAGCAGTCTTGTGTATAAAACAAATGCGCAGATAAAATAGTTTTAGACTTACGAATATTATCATTTTTAATGAGGTCGAATAGTAGATTGCGGTCAAGGGAGTATCCAGTTGGAAGCTGAACTTCCAGGATGGCCATTTCCGGGAAACCAACGCCGCTCGCTTCAATCCAACTCGTACATATCTATGCAAAAACAATAAACATTATTTACAAGTCCACGTTGTCAAGCTATACTGAAAATTTTGTAGTATTACAAAACATAGTAAAAATGTCTTCAATCAAAATTTGGGCTGAAAACACAAAGGTAATCTGTTTCATAAATAGTGAGACTCAGCGGAATGCAATTTCAACCTTGGGACAATTGTGCAGTATGTATTCATTAATAGTTACCTCTAATACTGCGGCGCACATACACCAGCTATCGTTGGCGACGCAGTGAAAGGTCCCGTCTGTTGTCAATTTGGTCGATAGCTTGAATGGAGATGCGTCGTACGTTTTTGCCAAAGTATTATAGCGCTGAGTTGCCTGAAAAATATTATCATGGAATCAAAAATTCAGGTTTCCAAATGTACATTTTTTTAATAAAGCTTAGGAAAATTTTCTGGCAATTAGAATTATATTGATGATCAGTGGCAAAAACGTTATAATAAGATATGTCAGTGAATCTGTTATGAATTTATGTTACGGCACCAATTCTTATACGTTGGCAATTTCGAATATGAAACGATTTTGAATTGTGCCGGAATCAAAGCATTGAGATTATAATAATTACAAACATAGCTGTGAAAGGACAGATCACTGTAAATTACTGTACAGAGACAGGTAACCAAATATTACCATCATTAGTTAGATGAACAATCACAAATTTCAAAGATACATTATAACAAGCCCACGATGGCATAGGTAGTTGATAGAGTATAAAAATCTGAAAGTGTAGGCCATGTCTGGAAATTTGTACGTATGCAGTTCGCCGTATCACACTTCACCGTGAAATGTTGTATCAGAAATATATGGTCGTATATTAAAGACCATCCCAACCTCTTTGGGCTGTAGTACTGAGATTCATATCTAAATAAAACACAGTTATTGTTGGTTTACAGGAAGCCACGGCAAACAAATTTTGAAAATTGCCGATATACTGGATTATTTGTTAGGTTAGGTTTTCATTCTTGAATTTATGAATTTTGCCAAAATTAGAGATGACCATAATATAGTATACAGTCATCTCTTTCTGATAAGAAAGCTGACGCCGAACTGTGCCATGGTGAAATGTAATATGTACAATTTACATGTAACCAGTGTAGGCACGTGTTGGATCCTGAGTTTGGCTAGAATTAAATGTATTTTTACATGGAGTAATTACCCAATAGGTTGGTTGAATAGCTATTAACCATTTCTAGTTTTGAAAGTCTATTATAACCTTCACTCGATGGAGGCCCATATGCTGTGCTCAAGATAATTTATTTACATTATCACCGGCCTTCTGCGCGCTCTGAAGCGGAGATGGCAGGCCGTGATAACGTCAAGGTCAAAGCGGGGGTGGGGGACAGAAACGCACGGGGTATTTGGTCAAGGCTGGTTTATTTCATCGTATTGCAGGGTAGTCGTTACAGATACAGGTTATTGTCGTCGTTGGCGGTCGGTTGGTAATTGGCGGGCTGCAACGTGGTGTCGCGGGCTTGGCTGCTGGGGCTTCGCATCCGAGGCGATGCTCGCTGTCCGATGGGAGGTAGGGTCGGGGCTTGCGGCTTGGCGTGCTGCCGATGTCAGATGTGGTCTTTTTGGCGGGCTGTCCGGAATGCTGGCTTGGCTTCGCGTCCGAGGCGAGCGAAGGCGAGAAGAGATTTTGCGGTCGATGCTGCTGGTTCGGCGGTTGATGTAAGAGAGATCCTCGCTGGTCGACGTATCAGGCAAGAGAGAGCTTTCGCGCCCATCCAGATCCAACTGCCAGATTCGCGGCGTCCTGTTTTATCCGTCGGTCGGGAAGCTCCCTGTTTTACCGACGGATTGACTAGTGGCGGCGCGAGCGGCCGTTTTTGATAGACCGCGTCTGTTTTGGCGGGATTTTGACGAATTTGAATTTCAAGGAGACGGGTTCCGCTCGGCCGAGGGTTGCGATCACCGCGAAGAGTGGACGTAGGCTGTGGTATTTTGGGAAATATGATGGTTCGGTCCGCCCTTTGAGGTAGTCTCCTGTGGGAGATTTCCATCTGGTATCAACATTATAATACAACATCAAAACAGGCCGTCATCATTTTTCTATGGCTAGCAATTCAACCAAAACAAAAACATAAATTTACCGTCAAACATTGTAAAATAAAGTCAAAACTCTTTGGATCAGTCAAATAATATCTATACCTGAACAAGTAAGCAACCCTTTCCTTCAGCCTTGATCTTTAGTTTCGTTGGTGTGACGTCAATTTTGTCTACGGCCTTTATAAAAACGGTGTGAAGCTTATGACGCTCGGTGGGGCTCACTGTAAAGTGACGGCCTCTGGCAGGGCCTTGAATCATCACGTTCAAAGATGGCGGAGAATCCGGCATGGAATGCCGAAGTTTGCCCAACGCTTGCAGTGCTACTAATGTGTCCTGGAAGAATAATTAATATGTTTTATGTATTTTGCTCTTTTGTTATATAACAACTTTATGTCATGGATCATCATAAATACTGTAAGATTATCCCAAACTTTTGAGATCCCCTTATAGTCCACTAATAACTTTTGCTCTCACATAATAAGAGGTATGTTAAATTATGCGACCTTCGGCTAGAAAAAATACAATTAGATCGAAACCACACGGGCGCTGCGTACGCGCTGTGTTGCGAGACCGCTGTATTCCGACTGCGAGTGGGAGTGAGTACGCAACAGCGGTGCATTCTCACTTCTGCTCGCAGTCGGAATACAGCGGTCTCGCGAGGCAGGGCCTGTGTGGAGGCCTGAAACTCTAATCTAATTGGGATTGCACACACTTTTCCCAGTAGTCGCAACATTTTTGGATGCATTTCTGGAACGCCTCTTTTGGAATAGAGTGCTTGGCTGCCGTGTTTCACATTATTTGTCTAATCATGACTCAAATCGGGCGGGTCTCTTTCAAAGAGAACAGTCGAAAATCTCGTGGGGCCATATCATTAGAGTAGGGAGTCTGACAAATCGCGTGAATGCGTGGAATGGAATGTACCAAACCAGTATTTATTCCCCACCTCATCCGCAAGTTCTTGGATGGTGACACTCCGGTCCTGCATAAAAAACCAAAGTCCGCACATAGTGAAGACCTTGTCATTTCGGCTTGTTGACTGTCTACTGTAATATAAGTCGCTCTCTATCGAAATATTGGGGCCATATGCAAAACCCATTCAAGGTCCTCCAGCTTCGTAGTTTTATAAAATTTAGTAACAGTTTTTGCTCTATGTCACAATTATTGGAAATATACTATTTATGCAGTGGCATAGATAGAAATATGCAAGTTGTTGTGCAAAACCATGCAAGGGCCACCATCATTGTTTCGAAAGAAAAAAAAACATCTGTCCAAAATCAAAGCATAACTCTTCCGATGAAGCTACTCCACTGGTTCAAATGACTAGTTTTAAGGCAACGAACTGTCATACACAGTTCAATTCATCATACTACTTAAAAGGTAGAATCTGTCGGATCACCATTGCCATTAACGTATGTAAAAATTAGTGAAACCTCACCTGAGTGGATATGAATCCTCCCTTTGATGTTCTGTGCAGCGATAGCCATCTTGCGGCGGCCATTGCTTCTAAGATATTTTCCTGCCCACCGATTGTCAATAAACTCAACATTGCGTATCCGGTTGTTTCAATTGATACCGATAGAGAACCTAACAAAGAAAATTAAAAAGTATTTTCAATACATCCTATATGCATTGGTATTAATAATTGAATACCAATCATTAAACCCTATTTCCAGCGTGGTACATAATATTTAATATTATTACATAATAACACAACCAATGTGTGCTACCCGTGCTCACGTATGGCTGCGAGACGTGGACCCTCAACACGAGAGATGTCCAAAGGCTAAGAGTCACACAGCGAGGCATGGAGAGGTGCATGCTGGGCATCACGCGAAAGGACCGTAAGAGAAACGAATGGGTTAGGAAGCAGACAGGAGTACGCGATGTAATAGACGTTGCCAAACAGCTGAAATGGAGATGGGCGGGGCACATTGCTCGCCGAAAGGACGGCCGCTGGACAAATGCCGTCATCCAATGGTACCCAAGGGGTACGAACCGGC
The DNA here is from genome assembly GCF_057557595.1 of Rhyacophila brunnea. Lineage (NCBI taxonomy): Eukaryota > Metazoa > Arthropoda > Insecta > Trichoptera > Rhyacophilidae > Rhyacophila > Rhyacophila brunnea. The sequence continues at coordinate 4,675,181 of NW_028232816.1, read as the reverse complement.
CACAGGGTCGCCCTAAAAACCGCTGGATTGACGAACTGGTAAAGTTCGGCGGAAATACGTGGCAGCGAACGACACAGGACCGAGAGAGTTGGAGAAAGCTTGGGGAGGCCTTCATACAGCAGTGGATTGACCCCCGCTGATGATGATGACATAATACATAAATAAATAAATAATATTTTGTATCATTTCAATATTTTCATCTTCGACAATATATCCGTTACAATCACTGTTAACATTTCAATTACCACATTGAAATAACATGTTTATTATATCTAATGACCAACGACTCCAAACGCGCCTGTCGTGATGTTAGCACTAAATGAGTTACTGAAATATTTATCAACCTTTCGTGTTTCTTGTTGCTATCTTCTAGAGGACTAAATATTGGCCTTTCTAGGATCTAAAATCTAGAGAGGAAAGTCAATTTCAATAGCAGCAGTGTCTTTTCATCAAGTAATAACAATCAAAAGGTATCAAATCAAAGCAAAATCACATTATTTTTAACTACAATACTAACACTGTCTTAAAAAGATAACTGGCTGTGTTTTGTGCAAAACTATATAGGAAAGTTAATAAAAAATTGCGAATATTAATGACCATTTTAGAATATATTGTGTTTTTTATACTGTACTAGCTGAAGTACCCGGCTTCGCACGGGGTCGCTTCGTGGTTATATTTATCTTAGATATTTGAAAAATAATAAGAGGTAATTATTTCTTTAATATTAAAATATCTGTGTAATACAATATGGCAATATGAAAATAATTATAATAGGAGTAAAGGTCAAACATAAGAACACTAAATTAATATCGAATCCAAAATATGAAAACGTTATTAATGTTATAAATATGTAGTAAAAAAAAAATCAAAATTGGATGGAACAAACAAACAACAAACTTTGTATGTTATATAATAATAATTTAGAAACCGCACACAACTGACAAAAGTTTCATCGCAATCGGATGAATGGTATAGGAACGCATACGAACAGTATAAGAAGATGATTTTATAATTCAGAAATCTTCGTGGGCATGCGCATGACAACTCACCAAAGTTTCATTGCAATCGGATTAATGGTATAGGAACGCATACGAATAGAAGAAGAAGAAGATGGTTGTACTAATTCAAAAACCTTCGCGGGCTTGCGCACAACAACTGGTCAAAATTTCATCACAATCGGATGAATGGCATAAGAACGCATACAAATAGAAGAAGAAAAAGATGATTGTAGTAATTCAGAAACCTTTGCGGGCAAGGGCACAACAACTCACCAAAGTTTCATTGCAATCGGATGAATGGTATAGGAACGCATACGAATAGAAGAAGAAGAAGATGGTTGTACTAATTCAGAACTCTTCGCGGGCGTGCTCACAACAACTGGTCAAAATTTCATCGCAATCGGATGAATGGTATAAGAACGCATACAAATAGAAGAAGATAGAATAGAAGAAAAAGAAAATAGTTGTAACAATTCAGAGACCTTTGCGGCGTGAGCACAACAGTTGATCAAAATTTCATTGCAATCGGATGAATGGTATAGGAACGCATACGAATAGAAGATAGAATAGAAGAAGAAGATGGTTGTACCAATTCAGAAACCTTCGTGGGTGTTGGCACAATTACTGACGAAAAGTTTGTTGCAATCGGATGAATGGAATAGAAACGCATACGAATAGAAGAATATAGAATAGAAGAAGAAGAAGAAGAAGATAGTTGTACTAATTCAAAAACCATTGCGGGTGTTACCACAACAACTGACGAAGGTTTCATCGCAATCGGATAAATGGTATAGGGACCATACGAATAAAAGAAGATAGAATGAAGAAGAAGAAGATGGTTGTACTAATTCAGAAACCTTTGCGGGTGTAGGCACAATTACTAACGAAAATTTTATTGCAATCGGATGAATAGAATAGGAACGCATACGAATAGAAGAATATAGAATAGAAGAAGAAGATGGTTGTACTAATTAAAAAACCATTGCGGGTGTTACCACAATAACTGATGAAGGTTTCATTGCAATCGGATGAATGGTATAGGGACCATACGAATAAAAGAAGATAGAATGAAGAAGAAGAAGAAGATAATTGTACTAATTCAGAAACCTTTGCGGGTGTTGGCACAATTACTGACGAAAATTTTATTGCAATCGGATGAATGGAATAGGAACGCATACGAATAGAAGAATATAGAATAGAAGAAGAAGAAGAAGAAGAAGAAGATGGTTGTACTAATTCAAAAACCATTGCGGGTGTTACCACAACAACTGATGAAGGTTTCATCGCAATCGGATAAATGGTATAGGGAACATACGAATAAAAGAAGATAGAATGAAGAAGAAGAAGATGATGATTTTTCTAATTTAGAAACCTTCATGGGTGTGCATACAACCACTTGCCAAAATTTCATTGCAATCGGATGAATGGTATAGGAACCATACGAATAAAAGAAGATAGAATGAAGAAGAAGAAGAAGATGATGATTTTTCTAATTCAAAAACCTTTATGGGTGTGCATACAACCACTTACCAAAATTTCATTGCAATCGGATGAATGGTATAGGAACCATACGAATAAAAGAAAATATAATGAAGAAGAAGAAGAAGATGATGATTTTTCTAATTCAGAAACCTTTATGGGTATGCATACAACCACTTACCAAAATTTCATTGCAATCGGATGAATGGTATAGGAACGCATACGGGACAGACACAGACAGACAGACATACAGACAGACAGACATTCATTTTTATATATTAGTATAGCCTATACTCTTCCCGCAAGTGCAAGCAATAAGTTTACAAAGTTTTATCGCAATCGGATGAACGGTATGGCTGCGCATTAAATACGAACAAACAAACACACAAATATTAATTTTTATATATTAGATATTGCAGTGACGAAGGGTGGAGGTAAGCTGTTAAGATCCAATATAAATAGTGCACACTAAAATTTATCAGTCAAACGTATTTGTTTTCATTGAACTAAGACTACGATGTGTAGATAGAGTTTGTTAGTTTTTAAAATTCAATTAAACCCTGCCTAATCCAAGACATAGTAGATAATTCATTTATCTATAAAATATTTTTTATCGATTATTGATTTGTTTAGGCAGGGCTTGATGGATTTAAAAAAACTAATTTCAATTCAATTTCAATTTATTTTTAAAACATATTGTGGACATTACAAATTATAAGTTTAAGACGTTCACAACATGACATTTATAAACAATGAAATATAAAACAGTATTATATAAATAAGATAGGTACAAGGAAGTACACCAGATGAGTTAAGCAGACCCTATTTTAAGAATTTATAAAACAACGTCCACCTATACTCATCCTCACGTAGGTGGAATATATCAACACCCGAAGCAATTTCGTTGAACATAGTTATCGCCCTCCCAATTGGCATTACCAGTGGCAGGTTGGTTCTGCACCTTGGGAGAATGAACAACTGATGGTCTCTATTTCTAAGATAGTTATCAGGGACATACAGGTCAACACTGCCCAGAATGACAGAGTTCTCATTTATACCTCGTATAACCAACCAACACCATCTGTAATACTATGTATTCTTAATTCAACAAAAACAAATAAGTATGACTAAAAAAATGTGCACTATTTTTGTCGGATCGCCCATAGCATACCTGAACTATTATGGTTTGATTTAGGCAGGGTTTAATTGAATTTTCAAAACTAACCAGCATCATCTGCAAATTGTATTCTTAGTTGAACTAAATCATCAAGTATGACTGACGAAGTTTAGTGTGCACTATTTATGTCGAATCTTAACAGCCTACCTCCACCACTCGACACTGGTATATTGTACGAACTAACCACGTCACATAGATCATCTATTGTGTGCCACTAATTGAGAACTGCTAGTTTAGATCATATTGTGTAATATTGTGCGAAAAATTTGTTACATTCAATGAGAACGCGGCATTTAGTTACGTAATATATACCTAATAAAATAAATTAAAATCTATTTACCAGCCTCCCACCAGATCATCTCCCCACTCCTCGTAGCCATACTCTTCAAAAGATGCAGAGCGTTTGTCGCTCCGCCAGCCAAATAAGCATTCTCTCGTCCCGGATCATCTATATCATCATGTTTTGAATTGGTAATATTCCCAGGCAGATAATCGTTGAATATGTCTTCAAGCTGCAGCGCCTCATCCGGTAATATATCCTCAATGGACATCAGACTCGAAAAGTCGCGAGCCTCTCTTTTGCTGGTCTTTTTATTTTCTGATATAACCTCATTCTTGTCATGCGTCTTTGTATAGAATTGCTCGATCTTAATCTGAGCAAGTGTTGCCAGGGCGAAGGCATATACCTTTTCGCCGTTGTTTTGCTGTTCTATGTTAGTGTATTTAAGTGCCATCAAGCAGTAGGCGACGTTCTGTATTATCGACGGTCTTAGTAATGTTACGTCAGCATCTATGAGAGATATGACGACGTATGCTGCTAGGGCTATGTCAGATGTGTCGCTGCGTAAACCACCCTGTAAGGAATAATCAAACATATTTACTTTTTATGAAATCTACAGTTGTGATAACTTCAAAAGTTGTTATGACTTCAAAGAGCAAATGCCGCAAAATACCATAATCATATAGCTGGGGTAGGACTCTGCTAAAAAGTAAAGTATTTTGATTTCTCCTGCACATCATTAAAAGCATTCCACATTATCAATCTGTCATTGATGTGTTACTGTGTCATTGAATATAATATCATGTAAAATATAACAAAAATTACCTTCATCTCTCTGTGGAAAACTTGTCCTTCGTTTCGAAAGCAACCGTTTTCCATTTGAGAGTCCAGTAGCCATTTTGTGGCCTTTTCAATGATTTGACTCTCGCCTCCGATGTCCCAGTTATGTTTGAGGATGTACAAATATTTCACACAGAATGCCGTCAGCCACGTGGAACCTTCGGGGTCTGACGATCCGAACGCAGAAAAGGCACCCGTGTCTGAATGTCTGAAATGCAGTTGCCGTTGATATCCTGAAATAGCACAATCATAATTTATTTCTTATATCATGTATTATCTTTTGCAGTTATTGAAAAATTATTAAACTGTCAACTGTAATGTTTGAATCAGTCAATAAAAAGGACAGCAATTTTACTGTCTATAATAATATACAGTATATTTCTCAAACCGTCTCGAAACAGTTCTAGACGAGAACCAACCAAGAGAGCAAGCCGGATTCAGAAGAGGCTACAGTCGTCAGGGAAATCATAGGGAAAGCATAGGAATTCAAGCTGCCATTATATCTTGGTTTTATAGACTATAAAAAGGCGTTTGATTCCATCAAAAAATTCTCAATTATAGACGCCCTTAGCAACCAAGGAATTTCCAGACGCTACATAAACATATTGAACAGTATATACAGTGATGCCACAGCATGCGTGAAACTCCACAAACGGTTGTGTAAATTCCCCATTAACAAAGGTGTCCGGCAAGGTGATACCATTTCACCTAAACTATTCACCGCTACTCTTGAGGACTTATTTAGGAAACTTGATTGGGAGGAAAAGGGTGTTCCAATTAATGGGGAGCACCTCAGTCACCTGCCGTATTCTGGGGGTACCAAATTGGAAAGCGGCCACACTGGATAGGGACAGGTGGAGGGAGCTGTTGGAGGAGGCCAGGACCCACACCGGGTTGTCGCGCCCCTGATGATGATGATGACCTCAGTCACCTGCGCTTTGCAGATGATATTGTTATACTCTCACAAGACCCGAAAGACCTCCAAGGTAGAATGCAAGAACTCGCGGATGTCAGTCAAACGGTCGGCCTAAAGATAAATGTCTCAAAGACAAAAGTGATGAGGAACTGTTTTTCGGACCCTGCGATTATCTGTATTAATGGCACCCAACTCGAGCAAGTCAGCAGTTACGTCTATCTTGGACAGCAGGTGCCCATAGACGGAAGCATGCACGATGAATTTGCTCGAAGAACAAAGCTGGGATGGAGTGCTTTCGGACGTCTGAATAGTATCTTCAAGAGTGACCTACCATTATGTCTTAAGCGTAGGGTGTTCAACCAATGTGTGCTACCCATGCTCATGTATGGCTGCGAGACGTGGATCCTCAACACGAGAGATGTCCAAAGGCTAAGAGTCTCACAGTGAGGCTATGAGGAACGAGGTTAGGAAGCAGACAGGAGTACGCGATGTAACAGATGTTGCGAAACAGCTGAAATGGAGATAGGCGGGGCACATTGCTCTCCGAAAGGATGGCCGTTGGACAAATGCCGTCATCCAGTGGTACCCAAGGGGCACGAAACAGCCACAGGGTCGCCCTAAAAGCCACTGGATTGACGAACTGGTAAAGTTTGGTGGTAATACGTGGCAGCGAATGACACAGGACCGAGAGAATTGGAAGAAGCTTGGGGAGGCCTTCATCCAGCAGTGGATTGACCCCGGCTGATGATGATGATATACAGTAAGTCCGAGACTTACGTGATTAATAAGTTCTGAAGATTTTCATGTAAGTCGAAATGTCGATATAAATTATACTGATGGTTTTATAAATGCGTTTAAAAATTAATAAATGTAAAAAATCTTAACACCACTGCACATTTATGTACTGAAATATGACTATATTCTAAAACATTAGAGCGAGAGGTTTAAAAGAATACTATTTTATGTAATAAAAATACTTTATGCAGTCATCAAATGTTTAAAATAAATATAAAGGATAATAAGGCTTCAAAATTATATAAATAGATTATCTACAACGTTTAAGGTATGTCCAGGATCATGCTTTGAAAATAGAACAAAAGCTCCATTTTGACCTACGCTGAGCATGTCCCCCCTTAATGTGGATTTTCTTTTAATTTACTGATGGCAAAGAAAACTCATGACAGATACTTATATCTTTTAATGTTAATCACGTTTATAAGATTTTTTGAAATACATACTGGTATTATATTTAAACAATATTACTAGAGTGAATAAGAAAGCAAATCTCATCTCCTTCTGTAAGTAAAATATATTAGAAAGAACAAATTGTAGATTAGACAAAATGTATAATCATAATATAAAAAATACAACATATAAAAAATCAGTGGAATTTAATATAATTCTACAAAGCAAATTCTACATAATATGTAACTCAATTAATTAATTGAACAAACCTATTAACAAATTTCGTAAGGCCTCATCTTTCATTTCTCCCGACACTCTTTTACCGACCGTTGAATACTCCAATGCAATCAGGTTGTAGGAGAGTATCGCCATATTCTGTTCTCCGCATCCAATCGGCAATGATATCAGATTGTCGACATTCTAAAATAAGTGATATTTAATTATTACAACACAATGTTCTCGAATCATAGAGACCATCGGTTGTTTATTCTCCCAAGGTGCAGAACCAACCTGCCACTGGTAATGCCAATTGGGAGGGCGATAACTATGTTCAACGAAATTGCCTCGGGTGTTGATATATTCCACCTACGTGAGAATGAGTTTAGGTGGACGTTGTTTTATAAATTCTTAAAATAGGGTCTGCTTCACTCATCTGGGGTACTTCCTTGTACCTATCTAATTTATCTACTGATCTATCTCTTTTTTTATGTAATACTGTCTTATATATCTTTGTTTCTAAATGTCATGTTGTGAACGTCTTAAACTTATAATTTGTAATGTCCACAATATGTAAAAAAATAAATAAATTGAATCAAATTCACCAGTACGCTAATCTGATTTATTGGCAGCTATAGATAAGCTATCGTGACATAACTGTTTACACGTAAAAGTCCTGACTGTCTCTCCAACCTCATTCTTCAAGAATAAGGGAGATGCGATTTCATCATTTTATAGTACTATTTGAGAGATTGTAAAAATCGGTTAATCCCAAAATGAGTCTCCGCGGTGCGGTGTAGTTTGGTTTTTTGCCAGCAGGTTCACTACTATTGTTTTACTGCACAGGCGCAGATCAAAATAACCCTAACTGTCGCATAAAAATTCAGAAGCTTCCAAACTTTATTGATTCACAAATGCAATCTTGCAACTGCAGGATAATACATGTTTACACGTACATTTTCTTGTTATGGCCGCGATAATACATACTGTCACCGGTAAATCCATGCACATATAAACGGGGTATTAGAGTCAAGCAGCAGTTATTAACAAAAGTTCAGGGATTATGCTGCTTAGGTCATGTGAAATAATACAAAAAAAGAGGCAGATCAAGAATTCAATATTTTTTATGGCTTTTTCTAATAGTTTATGAAGTTGTTAGAAATTACGTATATTGAATAAAGAATGTTACTGTAACAAGTTGAGGAATAAATGGATTCTACGCGGGCATCCGGAAAATTGTCAACAACTTCAAACTCTCACAAGCACCATGCAACAGCCACACCCGTCACTAGCTTCTTTATACTTAGCATTCTGTTGTACTTTGTCTTCAATTTGTCAGATATTTTCCATCCACAATCCAAATGGTACAAGATTATACGAGAATAAACAATGTAAAACTAAAACCGCATTTTGACTCAATATGTACTATATTATCTTATATTGAGATTGATGTAAATTCGTTAAAAAAAAAATAATTTAATTAAAAAAATATTAGCAAGTGCAATTACGTTAAAACTAAAATTTGGAGAGATCCGGATACCATTTAGGAATCAAAGTTAGTATCATTAATACCTAATAATTACAAAAGATGGTCTCCAATATAAACGGCTGAGTGGTTATGAATTGTATCGGTAAAGCTCACTGCCCGGATTGTGATGAATTGGTTCCAAGTCCCAATTGGTACAAGTCGGCATATTTTTGAGGTTGTTACACATTTTGATTAAGCCTAAACAAATTATTCCGTATTGCTTTCATTACTGTTGGTACGTGTTATTACCAGATCTCCCTATAATGTCTCTTGTATTAACATCTTAAATGTGGTTATTTACAATACCTATATACCAAAATTTCCTCTTACAAACCATAGCCATGGGTCCAGAAATATCGCCGACTAAAGACACAACCCAGTCTTCTGATTCGTCGACGCAGTCTTTTCTATCGATTGTCCACGACACTTCAGCTTTGTTTGTCAATTCTGAAACAAAATATTAAAATCATAATCCTAGCATAGACATTAAATGACAATCAAAATATGTACCGCTGGCTTTAGAAATATAGTTTTATCAGTGGACACCAAAATTTCCTGGGGTCTGGGATTTGGCTATTTTATTAAAAAAATTCTCACTATTATGCAATAAAGTTGTATTACCTAAATCTGGGGTTCACAGAGTGTGTCCCGCGAGATTTATGTTAAATCTGTATTATTTTTTATTCTTCATATCGAACATTAACAGTTATTCAAAATTAAATTAATTACATACAAGTTTGATACGGTCGATACGACAGTTTCATATACCTTGGTTCTCTCGTAACTCGATATAATGATAATACAGAAGATATCAACAAGAGAATCATGTCTGCGAATAAATGCTACTTTGGCCTGTTAAGACATTTTAAGTCCCGCATACAATCTCGCCGAACTAAAAGCACTTGTAAAGCCAGTGCTCACCTACGCATCGGAAACCTGGACATTAACTCAGCGAAATGAACGAGCCTTGAACATCTTTGAAAGAAAAATTCTCCGCCGTATATATGGACCGATCAGGGACGGTACCAATTGGAGGAGAAGATATAATGCTGAGCTCTATGGGCTGTATGAAGATTGCAGCGCAGTTCAATCAATTAAGATTGGGAGACTGCGATGGCTAGGTCATGTGCACCGTATGAATGACAATGAACCGGCAAAGAGAGTGATGTCCAGCAATCCAGAAGAAGAGGCAGGCCAAAGATTCGCTGGTTGGATGGAGCTGCCAGTGACTGCCGTATTCTGGGGGTACCGAATTGGAAAGCGGCCACACTGGATAGGGACAGGTGGAGGGAGCTGTTGGAGGAGGCCAGGACCCACACCGGGTTGTCGTGCCCCTGATGATGATGATTTAAAAATTAAATATCCTCTGGCAAGAATGAATGTTCCCCTAAATATGCGGTTTGAATTAATAGATTTGCAAGAGAATGTGGAAGCAAAAGCATCTTATGCTAAGAATTTAATTGAATTTTACAAAGCACTTCCACTTCACTTCACATGTATATACAAATATAGTTAAACATGCTCATCAAATGGCTTCTTTACATATTTTGTGAAAAAACATTTTCTACAATGAGTATTATTAACAGATATAGCAAAATTAACAGACAACCATATCACATCTGTTTTGCATATTCACACCACAAACTTTGAGCCTAGATTGCTGGATTTAGTTTCAAACAATCGCATAAATCTAATGGTGAAAAAATTTAAATATTACTTTTTAGTGTATTAAGAGTAAATAATAATGTATATTTAGCTAAAAATATAAGATTGAAATAATTTTTATTTTTTTGCCTGTTTTGTAAAAACAGAAAATATTTACAAAAGAAAAGCCAAATATTTTTGATTTCAAAATTGTCCCTGACGAAAAAATTTGTAAATCCCTGACCTAAATTAATCTCAACCTAGTTAACATTGAAATAATAACATGAGATTTGATGAAAAAATGATTAGAATACTTCCGTATTTACCATCAACGCAAAGCAATGCAGATTTATGATTTTCAACAGGAATCCCTTCCGGCACAACCAAAACTGCTTTCATCACTCTATCCCTGCAAACAAAAAGAATTATTGCTGAAATATTTTGTTGAAATTTTGCCAACAGCAGAATAAATTCTTAACGCTAAATGAAGTGCTTTTAAGGACAACTAGTGACATGTAATTACAATTAAAAAGAAAAATAATATGTAGATCTTTTAAAAGTCAAAGAACAAATTGCATGAATTAACAAAAAAACTGTTAGAAATAAGAATTATTTATCGACCACCGCATTTATGAGCTATAAGTCATACACTTAACATGGAAATATCAACCTTAGTTCTTCATGACGTTATCGAGAACGTTCTCTGGTTATGAAATAAACCATCTAATATGAAGTGTATGTCAATCGCTCGCAAAACATTATTTCAACGATTGGTCAATGTATTTGCCATTGTGCGTTTGCGGTCGCAACTCGACAGATTCACGAGTGACACTTGACTTTGCAAGTCATTTTGTTCCCATTTATATTATGTGGAACTGGTTGATAAAAAAAACCATCATAAATAATTATAGTTTTTCCAAAATTCTGATAGATACTTTTTATTTTTATATTGAAATTGTTTTAAGATATTAAATATCTGAAGAAAATGCTTTGCCCTATAAAGGGTTAATATTAGACTGCGGCAAGTATATCACATGTACTTGTTTAATCCTCAGCATGTCATTTTTTATAGTTTCAATGTATTCTTTATTTGTTGTTTGACTTAATAAAACGCAATTTTTTTTTTGTAGTACTTTAAATAATTCAATTTAAAAAATAATTCTTTATTTAATTTTTAATAAATCTTTTTTATTTATATCAATTCAAACTTCATTATAGTGGCCACGATCAAACAAACAAACAATTTCCTTTTACCTGAAGTCATACAAATGACTCATTGTTTTGTTCTGATTGCACAATAGATGCATATGGTTCTGTATCTGCGCCGTGATGCTGATGTTGATTGTCCTGAGTTGGTGAGCCTTCACTGTGAAATGACTGACCAGAGACTTCCCCTGATCGATGCACGACACCTTGTTCACCACGCTCTCCGTTTGGTGGGAAGTAATTGTCGCTGAGGCCCCCGGCGTTATTTCCAACTCGACAGTCACCTTTAAACAATCAAACAATATAATAATGGAAAAGACTTCGGAAAATCGTAAAAAAAAATTGGACTGAATGAGCTTGCTGAGTGTGGGCTTTTCAAAGTTTAAGATTTTCTATAAATGTTATATTTATAAATCTTAAATCAATTACAATATATAAAGCATATGACCATCCAATAATTTATTGAGGGGCTGAAGATGAAATGAGTTGTGAGAAGTACCACAACACTACATATATGACTGAAACATGATTCAAATATGTAACTGCTCTAATAAAAGTTATAAGTATTTTAATCCTATTAGCACCTGTACACTTGCATGGATTTACTGGCACCAATAGTGTGTAAATTAAATAACGAACTAATAGCGCCTGCACATGTACATGGATTTACTGGCAGCAATAGCGTGTATTTTAAACACTATCGTGATAATAACTATTGACATGTAAAAGTGCTGACTGTCTCTCCAATCTCATTCTTCAAGAGTAAGCGAGACGCGATGTTGTCATTTTATGGTATTCTTTGACAGGTCGTAAAAATCTGTTAATCTCAAAATGAGTTTCTCCGCGGTGTAATTCGTTTTTTTGCCGGCAGATTCGCCACTATCGTTCTACTGCGCAGGCACAGATCGAAAAAATCCTAATGCATGACAATTCAGGAGCTTCCAAACTTTTTTGATCCATGCATGCAGTCTTGCAACTTACACAGGGTTTACACTTGCATTTTATTGTTATGGCCGCGATAATACGTATTGTCAGCACTAAATCCATGCACGTGTAAACGGGCTATAACATTGGATTATATCCCATGGACTCCTGTATAAAAAATGTTACCTACTATTCACATCTAATTTGAATATTTTGGCCTGCTTGTCCTCTTTTAAACACTAAAAGCATTAATAAACCAAAAAAATATCAACATATTTTCACAGGATAATAAAGCCTTATTTGAGGAACAATACCTCTCTATTATAGAATATTAAAAATAGTTATATAGAATTTACATTGCAAATATTCTCAACTTGCACAGTCACCAGTATATTCGTTCAATCCTGAGCACCCCAAGTATTGTAATATATTAATATTGTATACATACAGGCAAATTCTGCTCCATGTAATTGTATATCTTATAATACATTCTGACATCTTCACCCCGTTTCATGGTTTTTGGCGTGGACAGCTCAATAAAAAATGGCTGAAACACTTTCAATATCCCTGTTTGATTATTGACGGGCGTCGCTATCCCCGACCTACTGATACAATACGCCTGGCTCTCCCATTTTGTGATTTCGTCCGGGACTGTCGTGTTGATATCGAGGGTACCATTCGCATCCATGATTCTTATCTGCCACAGCCAAGTCTCGGGGAAGTATGAACGAAGCTTTGGATATCTCTCGAGAGCGGAATAAAGAGCAGCAGGTGTATCGCTGATGTCCGGTGTCGGTTCTGACACCGGACATTCCACTCTCTCTGGTATGAGATCTGTAATTATCTCCATCCCCGCACTGAGGAACGTCTTTAAAGTGTTGTCGAAGTATATTCTAACTGACTCGTTTTTTATGTCTGGAACGCGGTCTGAAAAATAAATGATTAGAGATTAGACCATAGATATTTTCAATTTGAAGTAAACATATAAAACCGCATTTGGACCAAGCGAGCGAATGTTTGTTCTTGCATATATTTATTTCATCTTTACACTGTTTCTTTGTTGTTAAATGTCATATTGTGAATGTCTTAAATTTGTAATTTGTAATGTTCACGGTAGGTACGTAAAAAATAAATAAATTTGAAAATAAATAATTCTTCCCCCACTCCAGCCAAATTATTATGCTCGCTCAACAAAAAGCGTTTACATCAAGAGAATTCCGCTGGAGTGGGGGAAGAACAAAGAGTATTATTGACAATAATACTCTTGTCATCAGAAAAAAAATAATAAAACAAAAATTGTCGTTCAAGTCCGAAATTAACACTGCAAAACTAATGATTATCCATTTTTACTCTGTTATTATTTGTTTATTCATCTGCGTCTCTTAAATTTCCAGCATGAGGAAGATCATCATAATATTCTTTTGTTTCAGGCCGGCAAAATGTCTTCAGGAACTGCAGCTAATTGTATTTTGCTGTCGATATCGGTTGTTGTATGCTGGACCGAGTAGTTGGAATTCATCTGCATTTAATCTAATCTAATCTAACCTTAAAGGTATTGGCAGTTTGATAAGTTGACAATACTGGCTACTAATTCTTCTATCGGACATTCAATGTTATTGCTATGCAGATGCATGACTCTCAGCAATCTAGCCGTGTTGTTTTTTGAAAAAGTCATTTTTCTCAAGACTGTGAGCAATGTTGGCTAATAAAAAAATGCAGAAAGTTGCCATATGATCTAGGCTATCGAGCCTGAAGGCCCGCTTCAGGATGTGGGGGCCATGGTTACCATACTTAAGTCATATTTCAGTTTTGTGTGACATTTCTTGTTTTACCTTCATTTGATAAAAGATCTTTTATAGTCTAACACCAGCCTATATTATGATTTAGATTTTTTTTTCAAGACACTAATAACAACTCTTAACTACAATTATAAGGGATGGAGTCCTCTTCCTTCCTCAATTTATAAATGATAAGCTGTGGGCAGTGACGTCCCTAGATAAAATGCCGCCCCTAGGCAGCGCCAAAATGCCGCCTCATTTTTTTTATACATTATTTTTATCATCCTTTCATGAGTCCAATATCTTAGAAATGTGTCGTATGGTTACATTACTAACAAAATATCAAACTAATTATTCGCAAAACGTGTCGTTTCTGGTCACCAAGGACGTCGAAGGGCAACGAAAGTAAGCTAGATATCGCGAACCCGACAAAACCAGTGAGTTCAATTTTTTAATGTAAAGGTATTTTCGTTATTACATACTAAGGTTATGTAGCTCATATCTATATATTCCAAATGATTTTCCTCGATTTGCCGCCCTTCGAGTTACTGCCGCCCCCAAGCGACGCTCAATCCGCCTACCCCCACGGGACGTCACTGGCTGTGGGTGTCTCGAGGAGTATACGGTATATTTGATTTTATACGGTAACAATACAATAATTTGATATGCGCGAGTATAATAAGTTTGAGGTAATTTATACTGGAACTACGGCATAGTCAGAATTGAATAGCTCACGTGACTCTGATAAGGCTTACGGCTAACCGTTTATCTGTTTTCAGAGTGCAAGCAAGACTACTGTTGTTTCTCTTGACGAAGCCAAGCTCGACTCAAGTCAAATAGGCCCCTTCTCTCATGTCTATGCAGTGATAACCCTAGACAAAATGCCGCCCCGTACTCTTGTCGTTTCTGGTCACCAAAGACATCGATGGGCAACGGAAGTAAACTAGACATCGCGAAACCAACAAAAAAAATACAGTCTTGTTAAACCATTTATGTTAATTAATACATTTTGTTTCCAATCAGTGAGCTGATTTTTTAAAAGGAAAGATCTTCGTTATTAAGTAAGTACTCAACTTACGTAGCTATTTCTATATATACCAAATAATTCTCCTCGATTTGCCGCCGTTCGAGTAACTGCCGCCCCCAAGCGATGCTCAATCTGCCTACCCCCACGGGACGTCACTGTGTCTATGTGATAAAGTTTGGGTGCTATGGTGGGAGTGCCTGGACGGTGCGGTATGCAATGTCTGATGAGTGAAAGAGAAAGTATTCGACGGACCCGCGCTACACAATTTATTATTGTTTGCTGTGGCTAAACAATCTAGATAACTAGTCTAATTATTCATTTTTTTCTTTACTTAGTTTACAACATTACTAAAATATAATATGTATGTAAATGCATATAAATAATATTACACACTACCTGCATAGCACACATTCTCCATAGACTCCGCATAAGTCCTGTTATATCTAGTGTCGATAAAAGATTTCAATCGCTTCTCAACATTATGTCTGACAGAGGACTCTGGCATGACGTGTTGAAGAGCAACATTTGTGACACTCAATAGACAAAGAGCAGGGCCTGTTGACCGCAGGCGGAGTTTCACAGCTGATGATGGAGCTACGGTATCTGGTAGCCATTGTTGGTATACCTATATTCAAGATACACATTTTATATATTCCAAAATAGTACAAACAGTATTATCATATGAATATGTCTATTAATTGAGGCGCTAAGTACCAAAAAATTAAAAACTGACATTTTTATAGAAAAATGTTCTACATACCAACGCCAATAACGTCAACAATGGTCTAAGGGCCTCAAGCAAGTCAAAAAAATATAGTCAAATATTTTAATCTGGAGAAGTTGTAAGTCCGTTGGCGTGTTTTATATTTAATGGTGTAAGTACCATTGCAGTGGTCAACGATATTCAATATAAAATGGCTGACGACGGCGTTTTGACACTCGCGAGTTCTGTTAAAAAATGTCGTCAAAAAGGTGAAGGAAGGTTCCAAAATGTAAAAAAAAAACTAAAAACCAGTGGCCAGAAGTACTCCACACACAATATCAAACCTTTGACACAGGTGTTTATATACTAATCAGAAAAATATCATACCTTGTTATAGAAGCAATCATTAACGTTAAAGTGCTTATTGGCAACAACAAATTCTCCATTGGATCTGATGAAATAGACAATGAGATAGCTGTAGGGACACATCTGGTGCGAGATCTTCACTGTCATCATCATCTTGTATACTCCCGATTCGGAAAAGCTCTCCTCGGGACATTCGGCATCCAAAAAATTAGGTCCAAACACCGCCTGCATGTTCTGCACGTCGTGGATTGGATATGGACACTGAATTGATGAGCCCCACCGGTACAACATGCCTGAACGAGTGATTAGCTGCAAGAAACATGAAGTGAAATCATTATCATTATCATTTGTAACAGAACAGCTCAGGGTGGGCTCTGGCCTCCTATAGTTATCATCCATCCCCATTCTGGTCTATCCTATGCTATTTTCGATCCTCATTCATTCTGAGCCACGCAATCTAACCATCCCAATTCAGGCCTCCCAACACTCCTCTGAGCAGATGGCTTTGCATCAGAAACATTCCAGGCTAGTTAGTTCATTCCTTGGATATAATCATGCCATATGAGTCTGAAAATTTTGATGCTTTGGATCATGCATAGCATATTTAAAAAAAGTTTATAGTTAAAATCAAAGAATTTGGAGGAAACCTTCTACAACATAAATATTATGTAGAACGTAAATGAAGCTGAAAAAAGGGGTTACTAAGGCTAATTACAGTTGAACTTGGTTATTACGATCTCGGACATAGTGAGATCTTGGATGTAATGAGGAAACATTTGGTTTATGATTTTTTCTATACATTTATTCACTGTTATAACAAGCAACTTATCGGATATACCGAGTTAAAATACTGTTAATGTGTCGATCGTTTAAAAACATTTCGACCCTAAGCTTTAAAATCCGATCGGACAGGATGCCGCCGGGGACGGATTACGTTTATGACGCTAGTTAAGTGTCTAATTGTTGTTTTCGCCGACAATAATGAAAAAGTATCCACGCACAGGGTTGAAAAATTTAAGGTTTGTGAAGTCAGTAGGTACCCAACAGCATTCATTACAATAAACAACTTCTTTTATAGTTTATGAATGCCATAATATATGCTTGTTTCGGGGATTTTTACGATGGTTTTCAGATTTTTTATCTTTGACTTTTTTTGTTATGTGACCGCTCATTTAAAAATACCTATTCTTTGATATAATGAGTACCGCTTATTACGAGCAAATTCAGTCGGTCACATCTTCCTCGTAATAACCAAGTTCGACTGTAGTTGAAATAGTCATTTTGCATTGCAGAATCATTTGTAGTAAATTCACACTTTTACACTCTGAAGTTGCTTTAAGAAAAAAACAACTTTCACTATTTAAGATATTTAGATGTACAATTACAAAAAATCACAAACAACATCATGTAATACCATATTATACAGTACTACAAGATATCGAAATAAGCCAACCCATAATAAAAACACAGTTTAGGAATCGCCATTACGAACAATAATACTAATTCAAATGAATCCCTCTAGGTATTATGAACAGTCCAAATTTTTTGATTGGGTGATTTTGGTGGTTACATGTAAATTGTACGTATTACATTTCACCGTAGCACAATTCGCCTTGAGCTTTCTTATCGGAAAGAGATGAAAAATAATATTCCAATTTTATTAGATTCAATATAAACGTTAATTTGATATTAATTGGTTTCAAATATCTGATAATAACGCTATAATTATTGTTATCAGATATTATCGATTTGATATTTTACCTAACCTAACAAATAATCCAGTATATCGACTTATTTGCTGCTGGCATCCTGTAAACCGACAAGAACCGTATTTTATGTAGACATGAATTTTATCTCAGTACTATACGACCCAAAGAGGTTGGACGGTCTTTAATATACGACCATATATTTCCGATACAACATTTCACAATGTGTTACGTATGATACGGCAAACTGTATACGTAAAAATTTCCGGACACGGATTTTGATGGGTAGAAGTCCTTGCTCGCAGAAGCCATAAGGATTCATAAACCTGAAAAGGTCTATAAATCTGAAATAATGGTAATTTACCATGACCGTATTATGGGTTGGTTAAATTGATGACTGTTTTCTAAGAAATGGATATTAGCCATTCATCCAATCCGTTGATTTCTTACTCTGGATCAAACACAATAAAATTATTATGATAAAAGTTTGTTTGTTTAACAATGTTATGTAATTTTTGCCTGATACAATTCAAACCCAGCTTAAAAAGACAGAAGTTTCGTCACTACAACTGAGAATTACATGAACTTGCTTACCAAGTAATGCAGAGTAATCGGTTTAAGTGGTTCCTTAGGCTTTAACGTCACAAATACGGGGAAAGTTTGCTTAAAACCCGGGCGGATTCCTTGAGCCCCGACGAGCGGTGAACCAATGTCCATATTTATCTTGGAGATATTTCCCCACGAGTATAAGATGGAGGTGGTCATCGCGAATTGCTTCTCCGCTGTGCTTAGTTCAAATTCCTGCAGCGGGTGATCCAAGACCAGTGTCTGAAAATCAATAGTAATGTTGTTTGTGTAATAATGTGATCAATCCAATTGTAGTAATGAGGGTTAAACGGATACAGTTGAGTTTAAAATGTGATCGTAACTATTTTTAAAATTCTGTAAATGAGGTATTATTTATTGTCAAATGATTCATTATTACTATTCCACGAGAAAAACCTGATATTTCTCTATGCTTATTAATGGTCTTAGTGCCCATACGCAATTGCGGCAGGCCGCCTATCGTTTTTTGTATGCAAAGTGCGATATGCGGCAGGCCGCTGCGGTTAGCCGGCATACAAAAAACGATAGGCGGCCTGCCGCAAGTGCGTATGGGCACTTAGTGTTTGAAGGAAGAACAGGTCATGGATAGGTGTAACAGAATAGAGTAACCTACTTTTAGATGAATATACTCCAAGTTCTGATCGAATCCGATTGAGAAGGCAAATGATGCATATCCTCGAGCATCAGTGACACCTGTCTCGCAATCATCAATCAGTGCACTCGCCAGAACATTGCCGGCCGACTGGTTTGCCTTCAGGTTTATGCTTCTGCTGTCGTAGAGCACTTGCGAGTACTCAATGTTGTCAACCTCATCGATCTGGCCGTTTAATATCTTGCAGAATTGCACCTTTGCATCGGCGACTCCAAAGTTTTCCCAATTTGTCACTCGTACCTTGACATGGAAAGAAGAAACATCCAGCAAATTAATGGTTAGGTAATTAAAGAGTTTGGACTCTTATAAACCATATCTATTACAATATTTGATGGCAATTAGCAATAGTAAATGTTAATATTCTGTACATTGACGCATTGAAAAATGGTAGTTATAAAATCATGTTTACGGTGGAAAGAACACATATCACTCACCTATCTTTTTTTAATAATGGCTTATCAATCTTAAATTCTCACCAATTTGTTATTCGTGTTCAGTTTCAAGATAGAAATGTAAAAAAAATTATCCTGTCGATTTACTTTCTGATATAATGAAAATCAAACATTTTACTACTTCACTACTAACATGGGCAGTGCAGGAGCATCTGCATATTATGACATGTGTTGAGCGATGATTCATAAATCCCTCGGAAACTCCACTCGCCCCCTGTGGGCTTTCTGTCTTAGTACAATTAGTATAAAATAATATCCATTCAAGTCAAAAACGATGCTTTGAGAAGATTGTCACAAATTAACCTACTTGATTTGAAAAAAAATATTTTTAGTGGTCTGACACCCTGCTCCCCGAGAGATTAGGTACCTATACCTGACATGCCATCATAAATATTTGAGGCGTCTAATTGCAAAAAGCGATAAGTCCACAATTCAATATTTTCGAGAAACAACGTTTTTATATTTCAAGCTTCAATTATTTGTTTTAACATGAGATTATTTTTTCCGTTGTATTCTATGACGGAATTAGAACCAAATGGCAATTTATTTCAGCCGATAAACTCTTAAATGTAATAAATGTAGACAAAATAAAATTGGACGTAGCGCTATTTGTACCTTACTTTTTAATTTACTCCGTATAAGGTACATATTTCCATGGCATTATCATGAGTTTACCAGTCTCTACAGCATGAGAGACGCCCTTTTCAATATTGAACGTTCCCTTATTGGTTGACTTAAACACGCGCGAAATCAACCAAGCTTTAAATAATATGAAACACGGACTTGGCGCTTTTTGTAATAAATCGAGACTTAAAATATTTTTTTTCATAGGGTTATGTCACGTTTTGAAATTTAGAGATCAATACATATTGTGTAAAATTATACAAAGAATACGTGCGTATTTTTTTCTCGATTTTGACCAAATGTGAAGTTATCGCTTTTTGGAATTAGACGCCTCATTTCACCATAAATGTAACCACTCATATCGGACATGCTGTGTTCTTTTTGGTATTTTGTATTCATTAGTTTTATCTCTAATAGAATATAAATATAAAATAAGATAATATTGGCATACCTTGACTTTTTGCGGTAAACCAGGCTTAAAATACTGCTTGTGGTTGTTGACATATTCCACTTTTACAACATTCGGTGAAATGTGCGATACGGCAGTACTGTTTTTCCAAATTTTTGTTCCAGCTTCCTACAAAATCAATACAATCTTTGGTAATATAAAATGTAAAAATAAAAAAATAAACTAGGAAATTGCGACAGTCATCAAGTATAAAATATATGAGGCTATTTGCAAACACGGCTCATTTCCAAAAACATAATTTGCGGCAAAATGCAATACACTATTTCACAGACTAATAAAAGACAAATTTGTTTGATTTTTTAGTTCATGGTATGGAGAGGTGCATGCTGGGCATAATGCGAAAGGACAAAAAGAGGAATGAGTGGATAAGGAAGCAGACAGGGGTTTGCAATGTGATAAAGTTTATTAAACGCCTTAAATGGAGATGGGCTGGACACATAGCTCGAAGAAGAGACAATCGTTGGACAAATCTAGTCATCCAGTGGTATCCAAGAAGTACAAAACATCCGGTTTGAGGCCACTGTCTAAAAGTTCATTTAAAGTGTATTTTTCTTTACAAAATGTCATTCAAGGTTAACTTTTCAACAATATTGGAATGAGCTCAGTTCCTTATTTCATTGACAAGCAGGGGAACTCAGAAATGATGAGAACTGAAATGCCTAATGGGTCAGGAGTAGCAGGTAACTGATTGTGAGTAAGGAATTTTCCGGGATAAACTTAAACACGTGTCAAGAATACGTCATACGTCGAATACTGATAACTGCTCTCGGTTTATGCATTGGCACTTATTTAATATTGGTGTATTACACACACTATTACACATGCATATTTCGTGTTTCATTTTCATAGGACACTCACACATTCAAAACCCTGCATCAAAATGTAGTGTATTGAATATAGCCCTATTGTAATTCTATTTATTATCTGTTCTGTGAGGATAAGCCAAGCCAAAATATTTAAATTATATACGGTAGCCATGAAAATAATATTGACATTCTATACACCATCTCCATAAGATATATTACAATGTTGGGAATAAAATGCTTCTATCTTTTCATACAAAGAAGTTATCCCGCTTCACATATAAATGTGTGTGGTGATGTGAAAACTGCTCCTAAATCAGATTTTAATTATAATTATGTGTCACTTGTACTCGTTTATTCCTCGCCACCTTAATTATATTCTTACTTGGAAGCCAATATCAGCTATAACAACTTTGATAGAGTTAGTTAGATCCTGGGAGAATCCTAGTAATTTAGTCCTGACGGTATGATTGTAGCATCCTTGGGAATCGTTAAGTTCTGTCGTAAAGTGAACTCTTTGTGAATCGTAAGAGTCTGACGACACTGTTACATCCAGGGTGCCTTGTACACCTGCGCCATACATATACCTGCAACATTAACAAACGTCTTTAAGAATGCAATGTAACAAAAATTTACATTCGTGCAATCATTTTGTATTAGAATACCTTGCACAAATTGTCCAAATCATCTGTTTAAATGTGATGAGAATATTTTTGTCGTAATCAATGGTCAGATAAAATGAGGGCAACATATAATCCGTCACTTGGAATGCCTTTATTGTCGCCGGTATCGAAGTGTCCCGGCTTTCAACAACGATGCGCCATTCTCCCTGAAAACATTCACAACTTTTTAAAAAATTTGAATCAAAATTCAAAGATTTCAACTATTCTATAGCCTAACATTTTTTATCAATTTCGGATTATTAATAACCATTATTATTTAATTTGAATAGGTAGGTACTTGTATTATTGATATTCTCATTAGTTAACTCCCTAATTCTCTAAATTTCCATTACGTTACCCAGTGCCATTGTTTTGATGTAATTTAATGACGATTTGTACGATATTATGATCTATTAGGTATTCTTTTTTACAAAAACTTCAAATATTCATAATTTGTTTATTATATTTTTTATTGTGATCCTTGACTTAATAGGTAGATGATAAGGTTTTTACCTACTTTATTTTATTAATTTGTTATATAAATTAGAATGAACTGTCATTGTCAGTGTGTATTTATTTACCATTGGTGAGTGCGCATATTGCCTGAAGATGCCGAAACGTGAAACCCGAGTCGCAAAAAAAAAAACTCAAATGGAATAGTACAAAACTTAAATCCTTTAGAATTTATGTTCAAATTCCATCAAATACCTGATAGTATTAAAACAGTCCCACGATGGCCGCGTGGCTTAGCCGCCGGTCTATGGTGTCGAGGGTCCCAGGTTTGAATCCTGGGTTTGGCAAGTGCACATATTGTTTTTCAATTTGTGTGTGAGTCAGGGTATGGACCTAATAGGCTGAGCAAGTGGCTGACATCCATTTCTCGTAAAAAAACAAAGTCTGTTAATGCAAACCTCTACTCTGTGGAGGCCCATATTATGATCCTATTAGGATCGGACATGGTCGGAAAAAAAAAAAAAAATATTCATACTTGCTGGGAATATTTGTCGAGTTGGTATTCTCTCTCCATGACGCCCAATTGTGTGGTTATGTTCGTCCATCGAACCACCTTCACGGGTCCTCCAAAGATTTGCGGTGGGGCTTCCACTGATACCCTATAAATCTGTAATCACAATAGCACCATTTATGTTTACTATTGATTTTTCCTTGTATAGTGAGGTGAGAAATACTATGACGAAAGTACTGTGTTTTTCTGGTTTTGATACTACGGAAACTTCTCAGTCATTTTCCATTCGATTGCAGACATTAACTTTTGTCAGCCTGGCAGCAGTAGCGAGGGGTGGAGATAGGCTGTTAAGATTCGACATAAATAATGCACATTAAACTTTGTCAGTCATATATATTTGTTTTCATTGAACTACAATAATTATTTCCAGATGGTGCAGGTTAGTTTTTCAAATTCAATTAAAACCTGCCTAAACCAGACTACAATAGTTTACGTATGATATGGGCAATACGACAAAAATCTTGCACACTTTTTCAGTCATACTTATGTGTTTTTGTTGAATCAAAAATACATAGTACAGATAGATGGTGTTGGTTAGTTTTTTTTAAATTCATTAAGCCCTGCCTACACCAAACTATAATCGATAAAAAATATTCTTCTATACTTATATAATGAATATTTTTTTGACTATTATCTACTATGGCTTAGATTAGGCAGGGTTTAATTGAATTTTTAGTGCAATAAAAACAGATACGTGTTTGACTTACAAAGTTTATTGTGAACACTCACAGTTACATCTCGAAAACCTTCCCCGTGACATCTCTTGGTTTAGCGTCCACACTTCCATGATATAGAAAAGGATTGGGGAAACAGTAAACTACACGCAGTTTTAAGGTGGCATCTTCTTTTGAAAAAGCACTACTTGCTATCTCAATTCTTATTTAGTGAGACCAATCCAATATAGTGGTAACAAATCGAGAGTTGATTGAACTAAAATGTTTATTGTCTGTGGTCGCTGTCGCCGACACTGCTTAGCCAGCTCTCACATCTAAACTCGCCTCGTCTGCCGTACAGCCATAAATCAAACCTTCAAGGAACATCGATCCGGTGTTGCATATGAAAGCCGCGCACATCTACCTAGCGACAGTTGCACGTAATCTCTTGAAACGTATAGATATTTGGATGAGGCAATCAGCAAGCTGGTATTGGAATAACCAATTCGTAGGTGTTTGTATGCGTTCTGGCGTCTTCGACTCGCAGCCCCAAATATTTACTAACTAAACAGTCGCATTCGACCAATCTGCAGAGCTCCATTTGCAACGTGTGTTTTGTGAATAACGATAATATCACATCAACTTATTCGACACGTTGCAGAATAGGCGAGTTTAGATGTCAGAGACTGCTTTCCATCCCTCCTACTTTTTCTTGGTTACTGTCTAAATTATCAGCCCTTACTTTAATGTTGTAAAATTATTCCACTTATGACATTTCGCAATTGTGTCTGATTTTTTTTCTTCTATTTTTGTAGTAATCAGCTATTAATACTAGTAATTCGACATACATAAACAAAGTCTTATCTCTATTTGGGACAAAAATTATAAACATCTGAAATTTTAAGAAATTATCATTATTATTAGGAATATGTTGGAGATTTGTTTTTAACACAACGATATGGCATAAGATAAATGAAAAGCAATGTTTTTCGGTAGTACTGAAACCGTACAAGATACATACGTAAGGTCATTACTAGGGATATAAGAAGCAAAAGACGACAGAATGTATTGGTATCTTACATCTAGTTGTCACTCACTAACATAGCAATAAATGTTTGATGGTATCTTTTATCTTGCTTTTTACAAGATGAAGGGGATGCAACATTAGAGATGTTTTAATATCCCAAGAAAGCAGTGGCGAAGGATGGAGGTAGGTTGTTAAAATCCGCCATAAATAATGTGCACTAAACTATGTCAGTCATACGTATTTGTTTTCATTAAAATAAGACTACAATTTACAGATGGTATTAGTTGGTTTTTAAAATTCAATTAAACCCTGTGACAACCAAACCATAATAGATAATAGTCAAAACACTTGTCTATTTATAAAATATCTTAAATTATACATAATTTTGGATATTTTATAGATATAATAATATTTTTTATCTATTATAGTTTGGTTTAGGCAGGGCTTAATGAATTTAAAAAAAGTGAACCAACAATATGTGTAATATGTATCCTTAATCCAACGAAAACAAATAAGTATGATTGAAAAAGTGTGCACAATTTTGTCTTATCGCCCAAAATATAACAAAACTATTATGGTTTGGTAAGCAGGGTTTAATTGATTTTTAAAAACTAACCATTACCATCTGTAAATTGTAGTCTTAGTTCAATAAAAACAAATACGTATGACTAACAAAGTTTAATGTGCACTATTTATGGCTGATCTTAACAGCCTACCTCCACCCTTCACTACTGCAAGAAAGCAAATGTGATTGGTATCATTGTGAATGTTAGCTATGCAAGAAAATTGGCAAGTGACTGCTGAAATAATTACCATGTACTAACCACATGTTCACATTATAGTAACGAAAAAAAAGACTAAGGGCTTGCGCAGACAGAGCGCGGTCAGGCGGTCTGCGTTCCGCGTTCGGAGTTCGGCGTTCTTTGTACTGTATGGACTTCATACTGTATGGGTACACAGCCGGCGGTCAGACCGCGCCGGTCAATTGGAACGCTAGAGTTCTGGAGTTCTATGCCCGGAATTACAAAGAACGTCGTACCTCCCGTCCAGTCCCGTCATAGGAATTTGAGCAGTCACACAACATAGAGCGAAACCACACAGGGGAGTGAGTACGCAACAGCGGTGCTTTCTCACTTCCACTCGCAGTCGGAATATAGCGGTCTCGCATTATGCAGCGCTTGTGTCAGTACAACGTTTGTAAACAAATGGAACGCTTATTCTGCCGTACTAAGCACAGAGGCCGTATCTGCATTTTAGGCAAGTGGGAGATCTGAGCTTTCATATTATTTTACTTTTCCTGCTAATACTGGGGAACTTTTTATTTATTTTATTTGCCTATAATAGTTAATTTTGGTTTAAGATTTGTTTACATACCTTGAAAATTTGATTTATGTTATTATTATTATTATTATTATGTATTGATATTAGCCATATATATGTCAGATACGGCTAATATGCCTTAGTAAATGATAGTTACAACCAAATCGCTTAGTATTTATCGAGTTTATTTCTCAAACTCCGTAGATACGGCTATTAAAACCCTTGATTTCTCCGTAACTATAGCAGTTACGGCTTGGATTTATTCACCGATCTTATACAAAAACTCTGCAGAATCCAAATATCTAAAAACATGAAAATACCTAAATACGTCAGTTACGGCCTCTGTGCTTAGTACGGCAGTATTGTTGACCGCCACCTTTCTGCTGTCCCTGAACGTTAGCGGTCAACGGTCGGTTGAACGCAGAACTCCGACCGCTCTCTGTCTGCGCAAGCCCTTAGATAGGAAATTAATAATGAATTATAATTTACCGGCATCTGTAAAGGTGTGAGATCAGGTTTGAGTTGCAGCACTCGGAAATGAACATTTTCTCCCGCCCGGTACAGAGGCTTGTCGGTTTGCACGATGACAATATTGGAGTCATGCTGAAGGCGTATTTCTCTTTCACTACTAATTTTATAATCTGGTAAAGTATCAAACCTAGAAACAGAAGTTTTACATACAGATTAAACTTTAATCTTAAATAAAATAGTTGTTATTATACCCCGCTTACACGTGCATGGATTTATTGTTGACAGTAAATATTATCGCGGCCATAACAAGAAAATGTATGAGTAAACATATTATATTATCCTGCAGAAGCTTGCATGTATGAATCAAAAAAGTTTGGAAACTACTGAATTTTCATGCGACAGTAGGGATTTTTTTAATCCGCGCCTGCGCAGTAGAACGATAGTGGCAAACCTGCTGGCAAAACAACGAACTATACTCATTTTGGGGTTAACCGATTTTCACTACCTGTCAAATAGTACCATAAAATGACAACATCGCATCTCGCTTACTCTTGAAGAATGAGATTGGAGAGACAGTCAGCACTCTTACGTGTAAACAGCATGTTATTGTCACGATAGTTTAAAATATGCACTATTGCTGCTATAAATACATGCACGTGTACAGGCGCTATTATGTTAATTGCCACAATTTAGTGTTAAATATGATAATAATATCTTTATCTATCAGTGGCAACGGGTGGAGGTAGGCTATTAAGATCCGCCATAAATAGTGCACATTAAACTTTTTCAGACATACATATTTGTTTTCATTGAAATAAGACTAGAATTTACAGATAGTGTTGGTTAGTTTTTAAAATTCAATCAAACCCTGAGAAACCAAGCCATAATAGATAATAGTCAAAAAATACATGTTTATCTATAAAATATCTAAAATTATGCAATTAAATCATACATAACTTTGAATATTTTATAAATAGAATAATATTTTTTATTTATTATAGTTTGGTTTAGTCAGGGCTTAATGAATTAAAAAAATTAACCAACAATATATGTAATATGTATTTTTAATCCAACGAAAACAAATAACTATGAATGAAAAAGTGTGCACAATTTTGTCGTATTGCCCAAATTAGACCAAAACTATTATGTTTTCGTTTAGGCATGGTTTAATTAATTTTTAAAAACTAACTAACACCATCTGTAAATTGTAGTCTTAGTTCAATAAAAACAAATACATATGACTAAAAAAGTTTAGTGTGCACTATTTATAGCGAATCTTAACAGCCTACCTCCACCCTTCGCCACTGTTATCTATAAAATATTTTTATAATAACCATTATCTTATCTTTACAACTGTGGGGCTGAGGATTATTAATACAAGTGACATAAAAGCTTCAAAAACATTTAGGGGCAGTTTTCACGTCATTTATATATTTATAAGAGAAAAAATATTCAACCTTGTCTGAAAATTATAAATTTTATTCCTAACATAGAATTACTTTCATGAACTCCCGCAGGTACATAAAATGTTGTTATTAGTTTCATAAAAACATATTTCATTTGAATATTTTCCCCTCAAACACACATCAATATTTTTTTCTTGGCTGTATCATTATAAAATCAAACCTCATTTATAAAATGTGGAAAACATTTATACTATAGGTATAATTTATGAAAAATATATATGAAAATGTCATAATAATAATAATAGGTACTGTCCGACAAGAAGATCTAGGCAATAACCGGAAGTTGCTAGAGTCGAAGTGCGATTAACTAAATTAGGAGGGGCTTGTTAGTTCACAGTTTTAACACGTTGACAAGATGATCTTGTTCGACAGTACATTATTAATATTTGAAGAATACTTTTTTCAGAAATTATACCTGTAATAAAGAAATAAGACATTTTTAAATGAATTGCCAAAATTTTTCAAAAACTAAAAATGAACCTTGGATTTATAATAGCACATTATTTAATGTTAAAGACAACTTGGTTACATGTACGATAGAATCCATTTAATCCTTCACTTCTCTATTGATGAAAGGTATTATATTAAAAGTACATTACCTTATTTTTAAATGTAATAATGCTTTCCGATGAAACGTCTTTGGTACAAGCATATCAAAACAACCTCCATTTCCTGAAAATGTAAAATAATTATTAACTAAAATAGGTACCCTTATTGTTTCACCCATTACCCACATGTAGGTAATATTTTTTTATAGTCATCTTCATCAAGGGCGCGACAACCCGGTGTGGGTCCTGGTCTCCTCCAACAGCTCCCTCCACCTGTCCCTATTTAGTGTAGCCGCTTTCTAATTCGGTACACCCAGAATACGGCAGTCACTGGCAGCTCCATCCAACCACCTTCTACGCCCTATTGGAATGCTGGACATCACTCTTTTTGCCGGTTAATTGTCATTCATATGGTGCACATGACCTAGCCATCGCAGTCTCCCAATCTTATATCAATTTTTTTATAGTACAAAATCATTATCATCACTCGGGGTCAATCCACTGATAGATGAAGGCCTCCCCTAGCTCCTTCCACTCTCTTTGGTCCCAAGTTATTTGCTGCCACATACATCCACCGAACATTATGAGTTCGTCTATACACTGTATGACGGCATTTGTTCAGCGGTTCTCCACTCACCCACAAAACACGTGTTAATATACGTATTATCTCATTCTCATGTGATGTATTTTATTTTGATAAGAGAAAAAATATTTTTAAATTTGTCTTGGATCTAATTAATGGTTTTAATAACTTGAATAACATGAATGCCTAGCAACCAATCCTTGTGAAAAAGATTTCTTCGTCTCAGAGCGGATAATAAATAGAATGTATCCCAAAATAATAAATAATTATTCCAATAATTGATTTAAGATGTTGTACTTTTCTATCTCAATCCATTTTCGTGACCAAGATTTTGCCATTCGTCATATTTAGGCACGATGCACACTGACCAATGGCAAACTTACAGTTGACGGAATTGTACATTGTCCATTGTTGAGTGTGCATATTGTATGAAAGTGCCGAACGGCGAAACCGAACTTGCAAAAAACAGTTCAAATGGAAAAGTATTAAACTTAAATCAATTAGTACCAGCGTTGCCTATTTAGCGTTTTTCTTGCCATATCTAGCATTTTTCGATAGGCATCTACCATGCAAAAAACGCATATGGCTTGTGGCGTTTTTACTATCATTTTTTGATCCCTCCAACAGCTTTAAATGGGCTGAAAATATGCTAGATATTTAGTTTATTAATTATTTTCATGCGCATCAAATTTCTGACAATCAGATACCTACTTAATGCAGGTAAATCGGTAGGTACCTATATTAGTAGGGTGAGAATAAAAACAACATAATTTAACAAGTTGAAACAATAGGAGCATTCACGGCCTTATAGAGAAATAGTATTATATAATTGAATGTGTGCTTAGGTATGTGACATCAGTTTGATGATTATCGGAATGAAGGAAAGGTATTGACTCCGTTCTTGGTAGAATAAGTCAATTTACTTGCAATTTTATTTTCAGAAAATCTAGCGTTTTTTCCTGCCAAATAGCTTGTTTGCGTACCCCGTCTGGCATGTTTTTGTCAAAGACAGTTGGCAACACTGATTATACCTTATATTCGAATAGTCAATGCCCAATAGTGTTATTATTTTTAAATAAATGTTCATTTTATTAAGTAATTATAATTCTATTCATAATTTAATTCCTAATAAGTAAATAAAAAAATTACAAGATATAAAGAACTTTTTATATACAACGTTTTTAAATTCTGTTGAACCATATAAACTTGACTTGACTAGCTTAAACGACCAAAAAAATTTGTACTTGACATGTCATATTGACTTCCATAGTAACGCACTTATATATTAATAATTTAGTAGGTAGTAATTTAGGACCCCAGACCCCTAGCAACCAATAATGGTGTCGAAATAATTTTTCATACAAAACAGAATTAACTGAAAATGAATTCAATTCTACTTAAAGATGGCTAAAAGTATTAAAAAAATGCATTGGCATCGTGTTCTGATAAATTCTAAAAGTTTCAAATGTCTAGCTAGTCGGGAAGTTAGTTAAAAATCGACTGCAAGATTTGTACCGGACAAATAAGAATACGAGCTAAGAAAAACGTTGTAATAATATTAATAAAAATAAAACAAAACAAATTACAATACATTTTATCTTGTGGGTCCACTACGACGGCTAACCATGTAGGTGTATACCAAAGTATTAGCACTTATTGTAACAATTACAATAAGTTGGTTGTAATTGTTGCAATAAGTGCTATATTTTAACAGCACCTCTCTTGCCTGTGATAATATTTAGAGCGAGATAGACAGTTTTGACTGTTTAGACGGCTTATTGTAACAATTATAATACCTCAATATAGATATGTGCCTAATAAACACTATCACTTTATCACTTTGGCGGTCGATAATCGCCTTGTGTATAGAATAGACCCGCAGGTTCTTATTAAATTATATACATTAAGTGAATACTATATATTTTAATTAATATATTAAATGTGTTTTCGCAACGCACTGATCTGAAAAAAATAGGAGTATAAACCAGTGATTCACTGATAAAAATATTTATATATTTGCTATAAATAGTGACCAATAAATCAAAATATTTATCTCCATTCCGTGGGATCTTGCAGAGCAATGATTTGTTAGTTTATTGTTTTTATTGAATTTCTCGATTAACAGACTTTGTTTTTTTCACATGGAATATTAATTTATGACCGTGAATATTTATTGCAATGGCTGGTGGAATGACCCCAGAGAAAATAAAACAATGGAGTACAGTTATCTCATTAATGCGTTTATTGTCTGACTTCTGCTTCGAAACCACACGTCATGTAGGTTAGAAATAAACACTTCGAAACAGGGTCTCTCAAACTGTGACGCCCTCCATACAGAGTTGGAAATTGAACCGGATCCGAACCCTAGAACCCCGTGAACCATTCAATTATATCACAACCAAACAAATATATTTTGAATATTGAGTTCTATTTTAATGAAAATTATTAATATTAGTGTAATATAACTACATTCCATTTCGACCATGTCCGATCCTAATAGGATCGTATGGGCCTCCACAGAGTAGAGGTTTGTATTAACAGATTTTTATTTTTTACGAGAAATGGATGTCAGCCACTTGCTCAACCTATTAGGTCCATAGACTCACACACAAATTGAAAAACAATATGTGTACTTGCCAGACCCAGGATTCGAACCTGGGACCCACGGCGTTATAGTCTAACGCTTAAGCCGCGCGTAATTTCATTAATTAAAATGATAGGAATAAATGCTGATGTGTCAAACTTTATTTTGGTTATAATAATTATTGCAATTAATGGACATATTATTATTATTCTAATTATATGAAAATAAAATACAATGGATAAACAAAACTAACATTGCAACAAATGACTTTTGGTTGATACACAAAAATGTCATTCACCAAAAATAATTGAGTAGCTTACTCGCCAAACCCGATCTTGCCGATTTTTCTTTAAAATTAGTTTTGAATGTACGTATATGCTATAACAACAGGTCTAGCAACCTGTCGAGATGTGAGTTTTAAATTCCGCCCTGTTTCGTCAAAAAATCAAAATGAATATTGACTTGAGTCGCCAAATCCACTCTAGGATAAAATAGCAGGTTACTAAATCCGCTCTACATAGCTGACCAGCCAGATGTCGCGATTCAAACCATGATCTTTAGTATACATTTAAATCGCTATACAAACATCACCACTACTAAGTAGCATCAACATCATCGTCAACAAACAACAGTTTTTCGTAATTTACTCGAAACTCAAATAAACCTCCAGAGCAGGTTTAGCGACTAAGTGACTCAATTGGATTGTGTACTTGTTGATTTTTGAAAATATCACCTCATATTATAAAGTAATAATATCGTCGCCCCAAAAGCAAAAGGGCACTTGTGCATAAATTGAGTTTTGGGAAAAACGCAATTTAAGTGTTTTGGAGTGAAAAAAAATCGTGGAGAGGTTATTACTTAATATTTTTAAATGAAATTTGGAACACATGTGACCTAATTACTCAAGATTGAAATGCAATTTTTATTTTTTTTATAATTTGTCAATTTTTGATTTTAAGAGGTTTTAAGTCACATGTTACCTTTTTCCTATATGCATTTATGAATAGCTTTATCTTCATCTTTTGATTTGCGAGCGTCCACTTTACGCTTATTGTGATCTTCCAAAATATTTATTTAGTCCCCTTTGTCCGCCGCCAACATGTTTTTAAATTTTTCAAAAATATCAAAAGTGCCCCTTTTCTGCAACGAAATTATTTTTTTTTGTACAAAGGCCCTTACTCACTTTTAAATAATTACACTTGTTACCTTTTACCTATATTATTTTTGTAAACATTGCACATAGTTCCTAAAATCGTGTACATGTTACCTTTTACCGATACATTAAATGAAGATCAGTTTACAAATACACAAGTAACCTTTATTTTCTTTGCTCAATTCTGAATTCATGGGTTTTGCTTCACAAATACCGTTTTGCCCATAATGTAGAGAAAAAAATTACGAAGAAAACTGCATTCATAACTCAAAACCGTCAAAATTGCACATGTGCCCTTTTGCTTTTGGGGCGACGATATATAAGTAATAGTAAGTAATTTAAAAAAATAAATATAATCTACTTCTTCATTCTAATAATTTCTTTTGAGAAAAAACTGACTCAAAAAAGGGGAACATGCATGAAAAAAAGTTTGAGAAACTCCGATTGTACCTAGATTATAGACATATTGTAGTATGCAAGTGATATATTATTATATTTACTACCTGATAGTCCTACATACAGCATATTGGTACATTTAAATTCATACCATGTACATAAATGCTTACTAAGGAATTTTATGGCAATTAAATGAGTAGTTTCATTTGTCAAAAGAAAACAATGTCTAATTAACATATTTTAAAAGTTGCTTGTCACTGTCAATATCAATTTATTTCATCATTTATAATTCCACGAACGTACAAAATTTTTGATAAGTGAAATCATGGCATTATAATTAATTATGGTACTAAAAAGTTGAATGCATCTATTCGAATGTAAGTATATTAAGTTTGGTCAATATTCATTTAAGTTTAAGTATGGCAAAAGTCAATGTGTCAGTACGGTTACGTTTTAGTATCTTTTAAAATTATTCAAAAGTTTCAAAAATATTTTTTTCTGCACCTCTTTTCTTTCGACCATGTCCGATCCTAATAGGATCATATGGGCCTCCACAGAGTAGAGGTTTGTATTAACAGATTTTTGTTTTTTACGAGAAATGGATGTCAGCCACTTGCTAAACCTATTAGGTCCATACCCTGACAGACACAAATTGAAAAACAATATGTGTACTTGCCAGACCCAGGATTCGAACCTGGGACTCACGGCGTTATAGTCTTAAACCGCGCGGCCACCGTGGGTGACCTCACCACCTCGTCACCAGTACCTCACCCCGGGTAAAATCTATCTTTATCTCAACCAATTAAATATTGTATGTGTAATTCTTGAATTCCATCAAAATGTTTGAAGGGAACACAGAATTAATGAGAACTGGCTTACCCTACTGAGAGTAGTATATAATGCCGGGTCTACACTGGCAACATGTCGCGCGACATGTTGCCAGTGTGGACCCGTCATAAGGCTACAGATCTCAAGTATATTAAAATATGGGACAAACTTAAACATGTGTTAAAGAATACGTCTGTATCATAATAATATACATTAAAGTTTTTCACGTAAATGTAATGCGCATAAAATTTTTGAGGGCAGTCGGTGAGCTTTGTTTTACTATGGCTTGATGGCCTGATTGCCGTTATAAACTAGCCTGCTTCAAAACCTTGCTGATAGTTTTTACATTTTTGTCTTATCAATCTGTTCTGTGTATGTTTGTTACTGTTTAGCTTCTAAAATCTAGAAAACAATGTTTAAATGAAATTACCTATATTATTTTTATTAAATTTAAATATTATAGTTTAAATTGCCAGTAAAATTAAAAACAATTGAAAGATGAGGATCTAGTGTACCAATTTGTCTATATTGGGCTCTATAGTTCTTATTGCATGATTGGGAAGTAGAGGTAAAACGTTTTACAGTGGCACCATGGGTACGGCAAATGCGGCTTGCAGTTGTAGTGGTGTTGTTTGCTTACATTGAAATAGGCATTGTCGCTAGCAATTCAATACACGCGCGAATCGCCTATGGTGCCACTGTAGTATGATTTACCTATATTTGTGGTGAGGAAATCCCATCTGGTGGAAGACACAATGGGAGAGCGCCCTACCTCAACTCTCACTTAGAAATACATTGTAGATCTAAACCGCATACACTGCGGACCCACCCAATGTGCATATAACATGCATGTGGTGATTAAATCTCTTTCTTTTATGCAAGTATAGAGATATCCAAACATATTGTTGAAACCTATGTCCTGTTTACCTTCCCTTAGGAGTTTATGCCATCCGCCAGGCTTATAACAACGTATTAGCATGGATTGAGGCATGCTCTAATGATGCTTGTCTAGTCATAACTGTTTTTGATTTTTTGTTGCCCATAGCCTGCCGCCATACGAGTGAGTGAATATTATAAACAATGAACATTGAAAAAAAAAACAAAAAATAGTAATGACATGAAGCTGAATAAATCCTGTTGTTGAATATTGAATGGCTCGTGGGTGATAAAAATGTAATAAACACAACACAATAAGGTGCCAAAAATTATTTCATAATATGATCTCATTCAACAATTTCAAATTTCTGTGTATCATATTATTATTTATAATCTGTCTTCTGACATTTTTATTTATTTCAAAAAGTGAGGAAGAGTTAATAGTCGCTTCTTGAAAAATAAAAGAATTTTTTTACCAGCGGGGAAACTCTTCCTGGAGCGCGCAATGTACTTCCGGGTATTTCTTGAATTCCTTTCATCATCAGAGTTTGTCAACAACTCCAATTGGGCAAATGCATTCCCTGAAGTGGCAGCTCCAAAGCGGGATATACAAACTCTATTTGAAGCCCCCGATATTAGCTGTGATGGTGTCACGAGCAGATAATTTGGCTCGTTCAATCTGTCCATCGTTAATACAATTTTATTATTACCTCTGAGCGAAAAACAAAAACTCTTGAAGCGTTTGGAAGACGCCAAATTGGCAATTTTTTTTGGACATAATGTTAGGTTAACAATGATTACGAGTCATCTATATTTGACGTCACTTTCTAGAAGAGGGTGATTGTAAAAAACATTATGTTAAAAGCCAGCAAAAATATAAACTCTTGATTCTGATAATAAAATATTCCCTATGAACATTATACTGAAATCAATCATTTTCAACAAATTTGTTTTATAATGAATGGGGGGGGGGTCAGAGTAAATAATTTTGTGATGATATGTATCGGGGGTTAATCAGGGAAAGGGGTGTCAAAAATTGTACTGAAAATTGTGTGATGCCATTTATGGATAACCCCTTAGTAATTTTCATACAAATACTCCGTTGACTTATTGATATATCAATCAGAAAAGATTATCATTAGAATTGGAAATCATGTAGGTACAGTTGCTTTTCCCTCAACCATTCTTAATGTCTCCATACCAGGCACATAATGTGGCAGAAAGAATGTACTCACAAGATCTAGACTAAAATGCACTAGAGCGATATCACATCCTTATGGATTGTCATCATAACTACAATCGTGAGTTACTGCTTCCAACACAAACTTCCAATGGCATTTAACGTTCGTTATGCCACAGTATATACTCGCCTTCATAACCTCTGTCGACATGTGACGGGTACCTAGTGGAGGGAATTTTAAGTTAGCATCGATGATGTCATGTCTAAAAAGATTTGTGATATCACATTATTGTTGACGAAATAATACTAAATCTATTTTTTGTTTTTTTAGAGTGGTTGATAAGCAGGACCGTATTTACCATAACGATAAAGGGGCTATAGCCTAAGGGCCCCAACTTAGTAGAGACTCAGAAAACTAAATTTAAACATGTATAAAAAAATCTTGAGCTTTCCCCGCACAAATGAATATGTAGGGTCGAAGACTTGACAAGAGTAGGTAGCTATGTTTGATGAACTACACTATTATGGAATGTGTACTATGCACACCATTGTATATCATAAGTCATTGTAGCTTAACCGGACACGGTGGTTTGGCCTCCAAGCTCTGTCAGCTTGGCTTAATAGAATCTCTGACTTGCTTATGTGGCGAATTGCAGGATACCGATCACATCCTCTGGGAGTGTCCCCATATGTCGGCTGAAAGGGAAAAGCTTTTCAAGTCGGTCCGACCCTCAGTTGGACCGGTCGGCCATTGCGACTTGGTATCTACGAGGGAAAATTTATCAGCATTTAAAAAGTTTGCGGCATTTTACGGCGAGTGAGAAGGTCTTTTCTCATCGAGAATTGACCGTAATACATTATATCGAAGTAGGGATCATGCACACTCTAGTGCAAGCCAACCAAGGTCTTGGTGAGTTGCTCCTGGAACACTTTCGGCACAAATTTGAAGAGCGTCTAACGTTCGTTACGCCACGGTATACGCCTGCATAATGGGTGTAGAGACGTGGCGGGTGAAGAGGAAGAAAGGAGAGAAAAGTAAGTCATTGTAATTATTGGAGTTCAGAC
Organism: Rhyacophila brunnea; assembly: GCF_057557595.1. Lineage (NCBI taxonomy): Eukaryota > Metazoa > Arthropoda > Insecta > Trichoptera > Rhyacophilidae > Rhyacophila > Rhyacophila brunnea. The sequence continues at coordinate 4,637,766 of NW_028232816.1, read as the reverse complement.
GCATCATTTTGTAAAATTCGTTTTAATAAGTTGATTTTTTTGGGGTTGCTAATATGTATTAACCCAGGGCCTCTTAAAGCGTAAATACAGCCCTGTTGATTAAATCTGTTTACCCATTGTCATCGTCATAATTAACAGCTGGAGTCAATGCTGGACGAAGGCCTCCGCTAACTATTTTCACTCTTCAGCGGATTTTAGGATTTTTAGGATTTCAGGGAAGTTGAGTTTAACCCCCTTTGTATAGTTATAACTCGATGATTGGAGTTCTCCAGTGACTATCCAATCATAAACCGACATATTCACCATAATTTCCTGAGGTAGGTACATATTATCATTCTATAGATTTTATCAGCGCTCGAAATGGAAAATTTTACGAACCGGAGCGCTCAATATTTTATGAAAATGTTAACATAGTTATCTAATTGCTTGTGTATTTTATAAAAATAAGTGTGTTATGCCGTGTCCACATTGACAACAAGTTGCTGACAACTTCATTAAATTTCGATTAAAATAATTTTTGGTCAAAGAAATTTTGATAATTATCGTGAAATTTAATGAGGTTACCAATGTGGACAAACTTTTTTAAGATAATATAGATATTTTAAATGATATATTTTATATGATAGATATTTTGAATAACAAAGATTTTTACGTTAAATGGCAAATCTAGCTCACTGTCAAATTAATATGTCCACGAGACGGAGCGATAATTTTGGTGATTTTACGAACCGGAACGGCGCTCCGGTGCGTTCAGGTCCATTTCGAGCCCTGGATTTTATATAATTGCTATTAATAGGTTAGCATTATATCATTTCGACTATAGCAGGGAGGGACTTCAAAGTAGGTCGGTGCCTATTATAATATTTTTGGCCACTAAGTACCTACGTGTGTACCTAATTTATTTTTTTTCTGCAAAATGGATTAATTAAATAAATATTGAAAAATTAGAAACCAACGTTTTACTTTGTTAAAACAATTAAATTACTTTATAGAGTTTGTATTCACATTTAGTAGGTACATAATAAAATTTGAATTGCCGCCAATCGGCGAGTTATTTACGTAGCAATCATTTTTTTAAGATAATCTAATTTAATGAAATATATTAGGCAAGAAATAAAATATGTCTCACTTTTCCACGTCCTGCAATCGTGTTGGATCAGCACATAACACGATAAAAACTAACACTGTTATAAAATACACTATGTTTGACATCTTATAATAAAGTTTACACTAATTATTCCGATCGCTAATTTAAACTTATTTGTATAATCATAGTTTCGTGTGACATCCACGGCTACTGTTTGAATTGTAAATAATGCTTATCTAAGTAATGTAAAACGAATTGAATACGTTTCAATGTTATTGAGCTTGACATCGCTCGATGCTTTTGCTGACCTCTTGTGTTTATGATAAATGTATAAACATAAATACAGGCACGCAGTTCCCAGTACCGCTTACATACCGCTACAAAATATCTGTTATTGTAAGTACGTACAAACTATTATGTTGTATTACATAGGAATGCTGGCGCTCGTTAATAAAATCTTCATTATTAAATTGAGTTTTTATTTAATGACAACGTTACAGATTTTTTTTCTTAGGTAAGTAGTCATATTATGAGCCAAAATAACAACAAAAAATTAACCTATCCAGATATTCGCGAGTAGCTACTTGTATTTTTAAATATTAATTACATTGGCGCCAATTTTCTTACCTGTCACAGGGATGTGAGCTACAAAAATAAAATTCAATTCGAACTGCAGTTGTTTTATTAAAAAGAATAATATTATGTAATGTGATTAAAATCATGTCAAATTGACAGGTACGTCATTACAAATTTTACCATTACGATTTTTTTAAATTCAATCATAAAGTGAAATTATATAAATTTTAAAAAATGTACCTAGGTAGGTAAGATAAATGTACCAGTAGTTGACCATGTACCAATAGTTGACCTTTTTTCAATAAAATGCCCAAAATAAGAAACGTAGACTCGGGATTGCTCTAAATTGTAAAGTTGAGACAAGTAAAGCCATCTGTGGTCGGATTGAGGAACTAACACATCACCGTATATCATAGGAGCGTCATAGCAGCTATTTGAAAACAACACATCACGCCGTAAGCATTTTCTTTTTAATTTCTTAAGTAAATTGTTAAGGATATCAGTGGATCTAAGCATATGGCAATTTAATGTTTTTGACTTCATAATATCAAGTTAATGCATTACGGGCAGTCATAATATTGAAGTATCGATATCATTTGTAATTTTTAAGTTATATTTACAAGGAAGCAAGTTTGTGGGGGATCAACTACTCAAACTTTTTTAAATACTTTTTCAGTAGTTGAACAGGGTGGTTAAACAAGGTTAAAAAGAGTTAAATGGATAAAATATTGTAATTAACTATATAATCAAATTTACAACATACCTACCTGTATTTTGTCTCTAATAGGTTTGTATAAACAAGTAATTTTATACACAATATGTCAAAAACAAACCCATGCTATATTTTTATTTCATAAAATATTTTCAAAATACACATGTGTAAATAGGTAGGTAATATAATAATTTTTTTTTTGTTTGTAATTAACTGTAATTATTTGTGTTTTTTATTTAACCGTTTTATCTAAACAATAATGCTATGTTATTTTATATAAAACAATATGTAAAAACAAGACCATATTTCTTATTCCAATATTTAACCATTTGCTATTAACTGATTTGTGTATAATTTTTCGTAATATTATTGTGTTTTTTGTGTTATTAAAAATAAAATACTTACATCCATTTGCATTATATTTTCTTACCCTGAATCCTAATAAAGTTTTTATTGCGGGAACTTTTTATAATGAAAATACGTTTATCATAAATTGGTTGTAAGCTTGTGTTGATAAAAAAAAATACTCAGTGGGGCGTTTTTATGTCCAAGTATGGCCCATTTGCAGCAAAGTGTACTAATTTCAGAGAAGTAGAACTTTCTCTCACAAAACGAGTACACACTGACATTTTTGTGTGCTACCTCTGGGGGAGGAGTCCAATCTCTTTGATATAATATTAAAACTGGATAGAGTATTCCCTTATTATTTGGTACCAATTTTAAATTTAGATAATGGCAGTATCAAAGTATGTTATTTTTGTCAATTGTCAAAATTGTTTTCAAAACAGGTCCAGAGAATCCAACCGACTTTTCAAAATTTATTTTTTATCAACCAGGATTTTTTATAAAACATGGTTTTTTTTATAACACCGCAATATCAACCGATGCCTATGAGTTTTGTTTATTGATATTGACAAAATGTTGACCCTGCGAGGAATATTTCCTGCTCCGCGTAAGTGTTGAACGAAATGTTTTACTAAATTATGCATTCATGTAAAAATGTTCATTGATCCCCCAGATATTTTTACAATTGTAGTTTAAATTATTCAGCCAATCCTTGAATCGTGTACATTTACTGCACTGCACACAATATAAAAGTCATGTACGTAACCAAATTGACTAGTCGACTATTCCCAGAAAACAAAACGTAGATTCATTAAAACAGCTGAAATTTTTATGTACTATTAACATAATATTTTGTATTTTCATTCATATGTGTTAGTTAATTATAACTATCTTTGTTTCTTGGAGATTAAATATAGATTGGTAGTTAGTCATAATTAATATTGTTTTAGGTTATAGTGAAATATAAATGACAATATTAAAAAGAAAGCCTTTAACTGTTAAAATGGGCATAGTTACCGTAATCTAATCCATATCGTTTTTTCGGTTGTGGTCTTTTGAGATCAATAACCAAAACAAAATCTAACACAACTTATTGTAACCCAAAATAAGTATGTTGTGTAAGCCGGCTCGCACATCTAAACTCGTCCGTCTGCAACATGTCGAATACGTCAATGTGAGGTTCCAACTGGAGCTCCGCGTATTGGTAGAATCTGATATTTAAGTTTGAAAAAAACATTTACTATTGCAAGCAACAAGTTGCATGCGATTCACGCTGCGAGTCGAAGTCGCCATTGATGTTGCCTGCGCAAACTGCTATGAGTCAGTAATTTCTATACATACATCAAGCTCGCAGGTCACTAGTCAGAGTATATTTTTACGTTTCGAGAGGTTATGCGCAACTGTATGAAACAACAATATGAAACATCGGTGCAACGTTCCTAAAAAGTGTGATTTATGGTTGTGAGCATGGCCCCCACATCCTGAAATGGGCCCCCAGGCTAGAATCTTTGGCGGGCCCCCCTACCTATCGCTTAAGTTAAAGGCAGTGTGACTATCTACATTTGTACATTCCAAATAGTGTTCGAGGTAAAAATTAGGGTATTATTGAATTCAAAAATTGCATCGCACAACCACATAATTAAAAATTTTAATTATGGCATAAGTGAAATTTTTTTGTGCTGTGTGTTTTCTCACTTGGCTGGTCAATTTGCTAGGTCGGGCCCCTCTTAAGGCAGGGCCCCCAGGCTAGAGCCCTGTCAGCCCCCCCCCCCTTGTGGGGGGCCATGGTTGTGAGCAGACGGTGTCGAGCTTAGATGTGCGAGCCGGCTTAGGTTATGATTTGATTTTTTGTCTCAAAACATTTTAACCACAAGAACGATATGGAGTACTATATAATAACCCAAAAAGGTTTTGTAGTGTATTCTCAATAAATTAAAATGTCTTTGAAATGAGTGTTTTTTTTTACTTCTGAAGAATCACACTGAAATTTGACTTTATCAATAATATTTCTGTCACTTATTTTAGAGAAAGAACCAAAGAAAAACTTCATTAAAGAAAATGTAAAACAATTAAGACTTCTCCAATGCAACCGTCAAAACAACGAAAACAAACGCCAAGTCGGTAACCGGGGAGAACCACACCATGTTAACTTTCCGACGACCGGTGCCAATCTACCCTCGAACAAATGCCACAAATCGAATCCTCAACTTAACAAGATGTCATCCTATAATCTTAATCCAATGCCATACAGCGGCCAGTATGTACATCAAAAAAATATACCTAAAATAAGAAAGGCCAATATGGTCGAGTTTCTAAAAAAAAAACAACTCCGAGAAAATCATTCTCGCCATCCAACTGCTAATAATATTGACAACGATTGGCAAAAGCATTCAAACACGTGTACCACTGATCACATTTCACAATCAAAAGATGCAAGTAGTCAATATATAGATCCAGACACTACCCATTTTCTATCGGACGGTGCCAGACTGAGAGTTATTTACCCATCTAAAAAAATCGTTGATGAAATTCGTAGGAATCAAGCCTCGGGTACTGACAATTGTGAAGACGTTCAGACGTCCGTTGAATATTTTGAAAAACCAAAAGAAATACAGACTCCCACAAGAGTTGTGTCTAGTCGTTATATGTCGCAGAATAATCTCACTGAGATAGATAAAATTAATAAGCTGAGTATTTCATCGCCCAAGAAGACGGATGCCTCTCATCAGGCACGTGAAGAGAAACCAAATCCTCTTATGGCTCCTCCCAGTAAGTGTGTTAACTATCTGTAATCATTTTTGTTTTTTTTTTCATTTTGATGCTCCTTGCATCAGTTTTTTCAAAACTCTTGACAGCAGAGCAAGTCAAGATTCTTTTTATTTTATAAAACTCTTTCTTTAAGCACTAAAATGCATGGTTACTACATCAGTCCCGTGCAGCATCGCTTCGGACAAGGTAGTATGGCAGTAAAATCTTTTTATTCTGAAATGTTTATAGCGTCATGGAAGGCAGCCGTGCACAAACCGCGGCTACATATACATGCCGGGTGGAGCTGGGGTAACTCAAAGTCCTCTCCAACTCCTGCCAAAGAGTGTTAGGGATAGTCAAAGATAATTTCTCGTATTTGAAAATAAACAATTCAAGTCTTGAAAGAAATGATGTTCGAAATTTTACGATAGTTTATATAAATAAAAAAGTTTTAACTGTTTTCCATTTCAGCATACCGAAAAGGCGTAGTCCCTAAATACATTCAGGAAAGAAAGGAGCAATTGCGTGAGGCTGCCTCGGTTGAAGTTGATGATAACTGTCCGCCTGGACACATGTCCCTTCCAGAGAATGAGAGAATCGAAACGTTAGAGATATTGAAGAATAGTAAGTCAGAGCAAATTAATTTACATTATGGAAAGATGTTTTTTTAAATTAACAACTGGGCCAAAATGTGATTTTTCGATTGTACCGCATATATTATGCATTTTTACTCAAAAAATTTCCAAAAAAAGGATGAACTATAGTTTTCTTTGTCCAAGACCGCTTCGCTCCTTAAGTGGAACAATCCAGTTCACACCCTCCAGTTTAGGTCATCTAAGGTCATTAAATCCAACTCGACACTATCCCTCCATCTTGTACGAGGTTTCCCGAATGTCAGTTTCTATGTTATGTATTACTCGTTCATGGTCACTCTACATGGACCATCCATCTAAGGTGGCCCAATTCGATAGACTACAATATGCGAGCCCCCGTACAAAGCGTACAACTTGTAGTTGTATTTTCGTCTTCACCCCAACTGTGTGTCCTTGATGGATCCGGAGATACCATGCAGACCCTTTCGCTCGAATGCGCCCAACACTCTTTCCATGCTATTAGTCATGCACCAGCTAGCTATACATGACATTTGGTCTTATTAGTGTTTTGAGCAAGTGCTCTTGTTACCTACCCCAATTCTTCTTTAGGTACTGTTCGGTTATCAGGAATACATCGGAAAACACATTTTGAAAATACCCGATATACTGGATTATTTGTTAGTTTGGGTTAGTTTAGGCTAAGTTAGGTTTGGTTAGGTTAACCTAACAAATAATCCAGTTTATCGGCTATTTTCAAAATGTGTTTTCCGCTGTATTCCTGATAACCGAACAGTACCCTTCTTTCGACCCAATATCGACTCAGTTTGAAACAATTGGTTTAACATTAATTCCTAAACGTCATCAAGATCTCTCCAAATTTTAGTTTTAACGTGAGTTTCGAGAAAGCATTTTTGATGTACTTAATGCATAATATGGTCTATTCATTAATACATTGTGTGTTTGGCTTTAGAGCATGTGTGTCTTTTATGCAACTTCATCACCTCCTTTTCCATCTACTGGACACTGGTTACATGAATAATTAACATCTTACCCTTCGTGAGGTCTTATTCTTCTTATTGTGCCATCCCCTAGTGGAGGTCGGCTAGCACCAAGGTGATCTTAGGTTTGTCATCTGCTACTCGGAACAGTTCAGTGGAGCTGCACTCGTACCAGTCACGGAGGTTCTTAAGCCACGAAATGCGGCGTCGTCCGCTGCTACACTTACCATTGATTTTTCCTTGAATGGCAAGTGGGGTAATGCTGTACTTTTGTCCTCTCATAATGTAGCCGAGGTACTGTAGTTTCCTGGTTTTGATACTACGCAGAACTTCTCGGTCCTTTCCCATTCGATTGAGAACTTCAACCCGGTCAGTCCAAGGAATTTTGCGGATGCGTCTGTACAGCCACATCTCGAAAGCTTCAACTCTCCGTGACATCTCTTGGTTTAGCGACCATATTTCTATACCATAGAAAAAAATTGAGAGAACATAACAACGTACGCAATCTCAGACTTAGGTTAAGGTCTCGATTGCTAAGGAGGCGTCTCATTTTGAGAAAGGCACTACTTGCGATATCAATTCTAGTTTTTATTTCCTGATACTGGTCCTGGTTGTGAGGTCTAAGGAGGATAAACTGAAACTGTCATGTACTAATTCTGAATAATTATATTTACTTGTCTTTTCAGAATTCGCGGAACTCGTGAACGAACTAAATAAGATGCCGGTCAGGACGGACACCCTAAGGATGAGAAATCGCAAAATGCAGCTGGACAAAGAATTGGAGAAACTGGAAGAAGGAATTAAAGTATTCTCCAGACCGAAAGTTCACATAAAGCTATAATGTCATTATTTAATTAGCCATAATAGTTATTAATTATATTGAAATAATTTTGTGTGCCTTCAACGATGAATCCGTGCCATAGCCCGTTAACCCCAATTCAAAAATTGCATGGCTCGAGTAAAGTGTGAGAATTTCTTACATCTAGCAAACATATCTTGACAGTTTTCATTAAATGCGTATCACCCTAAATTTTAAAATTTTAGTACCGCCAACAAAAATTTTAATTATTAATTAATACAATTAAGGCGAAGTCTTCACTGAGCCTTTTTTAAAGAGGCACCTAGCGGAAAAATACGAAGCTTGCAATTTGAGACATTTTTTTGATAATTTACAATTTCAACTGTATTAATGAATAAATATGTATCTGAAAACATTAAAAATAAAAATATTTTTTATTTTAAGTCAAAGACAAACTTACAATTGTAAAAAGTGTAATAAAATGTGAATTTGTTCTATCGGTCCGCACCCTATTATTACATATATTTTAATGTCATATTTATGATTAAAATTTAGTTTATTAAGTTTTCTAAGCATCACCTAAGCGATTTTTGACAATTTCATAGTTTTAATATTTTTTATATCTATTTTAAAAAACATCGATTTTTATAAAAAATATAAATGTGTATAACTTGAAATCATTTTTATTTATATTAATATAAATATTTTATTTATATAATTGATTTGATATAAATAAAAAGGATTTCAAGTTATACACATTTATATTTTTTATAAAAATCGATGTTTTTTAAAATAGATATAAAAAATATTAAAACTATGAATTAGTCAAAAATCGCTTAGGTGATGCTTAGAAAACTTAATAAACTAAATTTTAATAATAAATATGACCATAAAATATATGTAATAATAGGGTGCGGTCCGATAGAACAAATTCACATTTTATTACATTTTTTACAATTGTAAGTTTGTCTTTGACTTAAAATAAAAAATATTTTTATTTTTAATGTTTTCAGATACATATTTATTCATTAATACAGTTGAAATTGTAAATTATCAAGAAAATGTCTCAAATTGCAAGCTTCGTATTTTTCCGCTAGGTGCCTCTTTAAAAAAGGCTCAGTGAAGACTTCGCCTTAAGGTGGTAATTGATAAAAATTTTATGTGATACTTGCGGTTGTTTGAATTTCTTCATATTTGGTTGAATTTTACTTAATTGTAAACGTAAATTTGGCTTCTTTAAATATCTGTCTGATGAGAAATCCCTTTCTTCAGCTAATGCCAAAATGTCTGAAGAAAGTTGATTCCTGATCCAATTTTATTCCTGTATCCCCGGATAAAACAGTATATATTTCATGTTTTTAATTTCTATACATTATATTAAATTTAAACTTTGTTCATAAACAATTCAAAATGCATTATAAACTCACCAAAGTTTGATAGTTTTGTCAGGAAAAAATAAATAGTGAGAGGCGTACACTAGGCGTAATGTAAGGATAGTCATAGCAACCATTGATAATCTCGTCAGCCTACGTCTTGGGCATGGGAGGAAATTATATATTTGTACAATGATGGCTAATTGGTTTCACCTTAAGGCGAAGTCTTTACCTGCCAGAGGCACCTAGCGGAAAAATACAAAGTTTTGCAATTTGAAACATTTTTTTAATTATCTACAATTTAAACTGTATTAATTAATAAATATGTATCTAAAAACATTAAAAAGAGAAATATTTTTGATTTAAAGTCAAAGATAAACTTACAATTAAAAAAAAATATTAAATAATGTGAATTTGATAAAGGATCCCATGATCATAAAATAATATGTAATAATAAGATGGGATCCTTATACAAATTCACATTTTATAACATTTTTTTTTAATTGTTAGTTTATCTTTGACTTAAAATAAAAAATATTTTTCTTTTTTATGTTTTCAGTTACATATTTATTAATTAATACAGTTTAAATTATCAAAAAAATGTCTCAAATTGCAAGCTTCGTATTTTTCCGCTGGGTCCCTCTGGTAGGTAAACACTTCGCGTTAACAGGTTAAAAATGACTCATAGGAATCCTCTGCAAGCTTATTCATCAAAATTTCACGAAAATTTCGTTTTTTTTTTTATTTTATATTATATTACATCACATCAATATTATCCACGTACCGATTCAATTTTTGCTGCATGTTTCATTTTTTCTTATTTATTTTGATGGTTTTGTTATAGGCATTCGTATCTCATTTTTCTTACACATTTCTTGCGAGTACATTTCATACGCAACTCTGGGTAAACGATTAATTATTTATATTGAATTTGGATCTACCGCACTCCTATGGTAAAGATGTCTTTCATTATTATTAAAATTCCAATGTGACTGAATTGAAACTGTAAAAAATGGATGAATATCTTGTAAGGTTTTTTTTAGATAAATTGTTTGAATTGTTCTATTTATGTAGATTGTTTTAATAAACTTAATTTTTTTTTAATTGGTCTCTAGATTCATGGCTAGCTCTTGCTCGTAGTTTCTTGAAACGCAGCTAATTTCATGGGAGACCTCAGTCCTATGTTAATAATAAATTTTCACAAAATGATCTCGCGTGACATTGTATCATATAATGTGCGCACTAACTTTATTCCTTTACGTCACATCACTTTGTTAAAAATATGTATCATACCTGACTTACCTCTGCGGACCTCTACAAATAACTTTTTCTTCTACAGTAAAACCCCATTAATACGAATTAATTCATCGTAAATCGAAATATTTGCCAAAATTCATTAAATCTATTTATATTGCTAGTGATTTTCACTAATTCGATGAATGAACCATGGTAGTCTGAAAGCAATTGTATCGGAAACAGAAACAATATTATGACATTGCAACAAGAGTTTTATTGTTGTTTTGCCATACATTTATATTTCATAATTCGATTTTTGTTTCCGTTGATTTCAAATTAACAGAGTTTTACTGTAGATACATCTTATGTTTTAATACTATCTGATTATTTTCATTCTAATTGTTGAATGTATTGTTCGATGTAGACGATTATTATGTTAAAATAATATGTACAAACATAAAGATGCCTCGTAAAAAATCTTTGATTGAATTTATAGCTGTAATGTTACTATAACTACTGTACCTATTTTATTTGAAAGTTATATAAATACAGTGACTTATTATAGATTAGTATAATGAATATTCATGTAAATGAAACTTATGACTAAAATAATGATCTCTTAGTACATAGTTACAAAATTAATTGTGGAAACTATATTTTAGCAAGTTTGATCAAATCAAACGATATTTTAATGATTATAATGACCTATTGTCTTCATATAGTTATCTTGTATTAACTATTATTCAAGCCTATTTCGTCAATTGAAGTTTTCTTCCAAAATATACAACAAAATTATTGAGCACAAAGAAACCATCTCCATTCGTCGTCGAAAATGTATTTTTTTATTATTCCACAACAGTAGAACGTAACACCAATGTCTACCAATGTCTACCAATATTTTGATACTATTGTTCAACATAATTTCTTGATTAATGCCCTTTATGTATCCATATTTTTAATTACAACGTTGCAATCAATTCTTTTATATTTATCGTAAATTAACTTAGGTAACAATATTACTATTTATAACGAAATTCCTTATTTAATTTATGTAATATTAAAAAAAACGATGATATAAATAAAACATTATTACGTCATTACAGTGTTGATATAAATATTAATGAATGCAAATTTCTTTAGATATAATGTTCTATTGAAACATAGATGAACATATCGTGTAGATACTCTGTGCTTGTTCGACTTGACTTATATATTGTTTAATTATTACCATAAATTTTATTTGTATCTGTGCTGTCTTTTCTCAAAAATAAAATGTACCTATTTAAATAATTGTTCATTTTTATTTCCTACAAAAACAAGATTACTGAAATAAAATTACATTAAAACTGTAAATTTTAATTATTATTATTGCAGTAAGGGATACAAAATCAAAGTCAATTTTCTTGTTATGGCAAGAAAAACTCTGAATTCAAATTTCAAATGTGGAACGTTTTAATGCAATGCCTCTGCATTCCTCTAATAAATGTCAAAAATAACTTCAAATTGTAGGAGTATTTTATGTATTTTATATTTTGATAACTTTTTATTCATTTTTGATATTATATTGTAAGAAAAGACAAACAAAGATGAACATCTGTAGATATATTTATGATTAAAATGACAAAGCCGCAATCAAAAGCTACAAATTCAAAGAGGAAACATATGGTTGACAATCGACAAAGTTAGTGTATTCTATAGAGATATTATAATTAATCAACAATCCAGTCGTTATTTAAACATCATTCTCACAATTACTATAATCTTATTTATCCTGCCATATGTTCTCACAAAATTGTTTTTATTCTCATCTGGTAATTATTACGCATACTTATTAATTACTACCTAATAGAGATATACATAGGTACCTGCACAAAAATACAATGTATCCCTTTCGATAGATAGTAAAATTTGCAAATAATTAATTTACATAAATTTTATATTCTACACAAACATATTATCTAACCTAATTATTATTAATTTTTTTATTCAGTACTGAATATACAAGGTTTAAAAATATTATAGAAAAACCATACTTTCGAAAAACCAAAAAATAGTTAGACATAGTGGGACTCGAACTCCCATCTTTCACTTTCTGAGTGAGTGCTTTCGCTTCTAAGCTATCGATCCGTCTATGATTCATGCAAATTATTTCTTATTACTTCTGTTTAACTGATGTATGTGAATGTGATCAAATTAAGGTAAATGACATTACTAACATAACTGCAACAGACGTCTGGCGCTAGCCAAATTTTTATTATTAACGTACTTCTTAATAATGTAATGATTACTTTTGAACAATTTTTTGAATTCATATTTATCAGTCGGAGCCGGAACTAGTTCCTTCCATGCTTCTCGGTGCCTAGTTATTCACTACGAAAATGATAAGTTTTGGTCTTCTTTTGGGTACTCATTGCCTGATCAAACTATTCTTCTACCATGCAAAGAGCCTACTGTGTGACAGTAAGGAGAACTACGCCTCAGTTTAAACCGCAGGGATTCACATCTTCTCTTTCTAACACTCCTGCGGCAGGCCGCGAGTGATACAACAAGGTCATGCAGCCTTTTTCATGATTAATTTGAAATGAAATAAAAATATGAATGTCTTCAAAATCTCAATGAAATAATATGAAATTAAAACTGAATATACACACTTTCACGACATAATTCCCATGGGCCTAATGATGCAATCAACCAAAATCCATCCTGCGACAGACAGGTCGATTGCGATCAGCGTGTTGGAAGAAGTACCTGGAATAAAAAACAATTTTATGACATTTTATAATTTGTTTCAACTTTAAGCAGAAGAAAATAAAAACTTAAAAGATGATGAACCGAAAGGGTTTCAATACTGTCTGTCTGATAAAAAGTACCTGGAATAAAAAACAATTTAATGACATTTTATAATTTGTTTCAACTTTAAGCAGAAGAAAATAAAAACTTAAAAGATGATGAACCGAAAGGGTTTCAATACTGTCTGTCTGATAAAAAGTTTATTGATCTTGGATGGACCATTTTACCTGAAAACAAAATTATGCAAAAGGTATTACTGAAACTATTTTATTAAACACTATCATCCAGCTATTGAATAGGATAACACTAAAAAAATACACAAGATTAAGGGATGTAACATTTTTAATTGAATATCTATACAAAACTAACAGCCTCAGGGACATTCCTATTAGATTTTTTGGTACTGTTTGGTTATCAGGAATACAGCGGAAAACACATTTTGAAAATAGCCGATAAACTGGATTATTTATTAGATTAACCTAACCAAACCTAACCTAAACTAACCCAAACTAACAAATAATCCAGTATGTCGGGTATTTTCAAAATGTGTTTTCCACTGTATTCCTGATAACCGAACAGTACCGTTTTTTTTATATTCGCACCGATGGAGACTTGAATTCACAACGATCACATTTGTATATCCTCAGCATCTCCATAATTATAACATTACATTTTTCATTGCATAACTCCCGAAACCCTAGGATAGATGGAAGAAATTATCTAATACATTTATTTTTGAGGCTGTTCCTAGGTATATTAATTTTACAACGTTTTTCTCCGCTCGTATTCTTATTTGTCCGGTACAAATCTTGCAATCGATTTTTAACCTTCCCGACTAGCTAGACATTTGAAACTTTTAGAATATATCAGAACACGATGCCAATGCATTTTTTTAATACTTTTAGCCATCTTTAAGTAGAATTGAATTCATTTCCAGTTAATTCTTTTTTGCATGAAAAGTTATTTCGACACCGTTATTGGTTGCTAGGGGTCTGGGATCCTAGCAACTAAATTATTAATATATATGTGCGTTACTATGGAAATCAATATGACATGTCAAGTACAAATTTTTTTGATCGTTTAAGCTAGTCAAGTCAAGTTTATACGGCTCAACAGAATTTAAAAACATTGTGTATAAAAAGTTCTTTTTATCTTGTAATTTTATTTAATATTATACCAGATGTTACGGTACTAAAATTCTCTGTAACTCCTTAGTTAGAAGCAAACTTGAGAGTGGGTCTATTGTTTGGGCCCCACATCAGTTGAAGTACAGCCTTATGGTGGAGCGGGTCCAGAAGAAATTTTTGAGACTCCTTTACTTTCGGCTGTATGGATATTATCCGTGGCTCTATCCGACTGACTTTCTCTTAGGTATGCTTACATACTGTAGCTTAACTCTGCCATTCTTGGTGGTGTTGGCTTGTGTCTCTGATAATTATCTTAGGAATCGAGGGCACCCGTTGTTTGTTTTCCCAAGGTGCAGAACTAACCTACCATTAGTAATACCAATTAGGAGGGCAATAACTATGTTTAATCAAATCGCTTCGGATATTGATATATTCCACTTATATGAGGGTGACTTTAGGTGGTCGTTGCTTTATAAGTTTTTAATATAGGGTCTATCAACCTAGTTCACTCTGTGCACTTCCATGTACTTTTATTTTTCTTATTGTATTATTTACTCACATTAGCCTGTATTTTTATTTGAACACATTTTATGTCATGTCGTGAACGCTTTGAATTTATAATTTTATATGTTCTTTATATGTAAAATAAATAAATTTGATTTTGAATTGGAATCATTGTTTTGTAGGAAATTTTATTCAACGTAAAAAAATCAAATCTTCAAAAGTTTGATTGGTATGAACAGAACATGAATCGCAAGACAATTTATTATGACAATAGACAGTTGCTAGCAACATTTAATGATGACGGGGGTGCCTCATTATTCTATGAAAATGGTGATCAAGCAATGGAAATTATCATCAACCGACACCAAAAGATGAGTGAGGATTTAGTGATAATTTGAATAATCTTGTCCTTAAACTGCTAAAACCTCTGATTATTTTTTCTGTTCATTTAGTGTAGTAAAATCCTCAGTATTCTATATACCACCAAAATTAAAATATAGACACCTTTGGCTTAATACGTTTCATTTTAACAAGACCAAGCAGTTTTCACATTGGAATTATTACAAACACTCGATGATGACGAGCCCCGCGCGATGTGATATTTTAAATTATTCACAGCTTGCAAAAATATAGAAAGTTCACCTTAATTTTTTCGCATATAAAAGAGTTTTTTGCCTCTAGTAAGATTTCAATTTTTTTGACATCGGAGGTTTTAACAGCTTTTAAATTTATGAATGAATGCTCGAAATAATTGTAGCGATACATACCAATTTTAAAACTTCAATATATCCATTGAGCTTATAACTCTGCATTTGGGATCATTGACGAAAAATAGTTAAATGTCTCTGATTTTTCTTTACCTAATTGGCGATGATTTAGTCAAAGAAATTAGAAAAAACTCACTTAACACATTACTGGGTTTCGAGTTAAATTAAAATTGTCATACAAATGCAGTCTCCTAAAAGTTAATAACTATATATGTAGGTAATGTAAGTTAAAGTATTATCCGAGGGGCACTAAATGACCACAGGGGTGCCATAATACTTGGCGGTGGGAAACCATGGGGAGGCTTTCGTCTGTCAGTGGATCGAGCCGAGCTGAGTTTGCCATTTTGAGTATCCAACTTTTAAAATATAATATATCATTTTGTTCTTATTATTTATTAACTATTATTCGACCATGACCGATCCCAATGGGCCTCCAGAGAGTGGAGGTTTTAACAGATTTCATTTTTACTACAATCAAAATGTAAATGAAATATTAATCAAACTTACAGGTCAAGAAATAAGACGATATATTATAAAGCAAGGTCCGCCACGAGAAACTATGATTTTAGCCATTTTTGATACGCTAGGGCGGGGAATTATTTATGACGCATCTGGTAAGATTCGGTAAATATTTTATTATAATAACTTAATGAAGCATAATATAAAGAGAGCAGCAAACTGAATTAAAAATAATATTGGTCTTTTTTTTTTGTTATAGAGTACAATACAATCAGCATGAGTGTGTTTTATATGATATGAATGTCGGAATCCCAAGAACATTTCAATGGCACAAATCATTTGGGAAACGCCAACTTGAAAATGTTTTTATAGACACCTATCTATCACCGATGGATGAAGAACTTATGGCTTTACACTGCAATAATAATATTACCATAAACAAGGCAGATTTTTCTATAAAACCAAAGACGATAGTGGATGGAAATTTGGACAATAGCAATAGTTTAACGCTAGAGGAAGTAAATTCAAATTTGGAAGTCCCCGTAAAGAACGAAATTTTTAAACCTTCGAAACTATTGAAACCTATTTCTATAAAACCACTGTGCATGAAGATAAATAAGTATTTTTCAATCAGAATATTCGGACAACGAAATATACATTTGAAATTTCAATGCGGGTTAAAGGTTTTAAAATTTGAATTGGGTGTGATTCTCGATAACGTTCAATTGGAGATCGACTTATTCGAGTCGGGTCAAGCGGTAAATATTTACGAGCAGATCACGCCAAAGACAAACAGTTTGGTTCTACTTCAACGGAAAATAAAAGAGTCCCGACGGATTTACAGGAAAAACATAATGAAGAAACCATCCAGTTTTTATGACTTTTAATGATGCATCTTTCTAAATCTAAATCTATCTTCTGATCTAAAAAATATTGATAAATTTCAAGTTTCATGGTAAGTCTTAGAAGTCCTCCAGAAGTGCTGATTTTTTGGGGTCAATTTGTTTAGTATCAAGGTGTCTTGTAGACTAGAGGTGAGTTAGAAATACTGTCACCAGTTTGCGTACTCAAGTCTGGCATGTACTACCCATACTCAGTATGTGTGGCCCAATAAACCTGTTCGAAGTTTGAACGCATGCGGTGAGATCATCGCTGCGACTCGCAAGTTGGTACTGTTGGTAGACTTTCAATACTATTGACATTAATTGTGCGCGAGCGAGATAGCGTAATACACGTATGTCTAGACGTGATATACTCAACTGTCATTGCTCTCCCTTTTCCACAGTTGTAAAGTTGGTATAGTGAAGGACAGAAATGTTGACATGTTCGTTTTATAGTAATAATATAGAGTTAGTTTTAGTTCCAGTTGAGTATGAGACTTATATCAAGTTGACGTCAGTCTCAAGTCCCGGAATAGGTACTAGTGCTCGAGTTCTGATAAGTATTTACGCATTTATCTGGTTTCATCACGTTGAGTTTGTCGATTTTTTAGTGTTATAATTGGAACTTATAAACTGAATTCAAATTTTATGCGTGATTGTGTAAATGAATAATAATTATATAAACAATTTGTGTAAAAATGGCTTCTAAAAAGTCAAGTACGCCAAACGCTCTCCATTATATCCCAAATATTAGTAAGTATTTTGGAACAAGTTTCGATACTAAGTATTTTTTTATACTGGTAGTAAGTATACTTGGTCTTAAAAATCAACCAGTTTTCCCACCTCTACTGTAGACGTTACATTACTAAGCCATTCAACTAAAATTTTTCAATTAAATCAGGACGTGCGTACAGTTGGGTGGTTTTCCATCAGTCAGGGCGGGTAGTTTCTGCCAATGTAGTGACAGAATAAAAAAAATGGTCACAAGCATGAAAACAAAGGAAAAAAGCATCAAATCTAATTAATCCCACTGACTTAGTCATTTTAAAAAGAAATTTACATTTACCATGATCACTCGTAAAGCATTTAGATTTAGACCTTCACAGATTGGTGGTTATAGAATACAGAGTTTTTTTAGTAAGAATGGCTATTAACCATTCGTCCAATCCATTGGCTCCATGCAGTGGATCAAACAGACATTAAATAACTGACATACATTTTTTATGCCCAGTTGCAGGATCTAACCCACAATCCACGACTTCAGAGAGGGCCACTCTGCCAATCAGGCAACCGTGGGTGCTACAAACACGGGTCACAATACAAATCTTGAAATTGTGATTTTAGATTTATCTCATTTTTTTTACCATGTCGATACTAAAACTATCATATGGGACTCCACCGGATGGAGGTTGTATTAACAGAATTTTATTTTTACGAGGAATGGATGTGAACAACTTGGTCAACCTATTAGGTCCAAACTAGTGGCGAAGGGTGGAGGTAGGCTGTTAAGATCCGACATAAATAGTGCACACATATCTTTGTCAGTCATACATATTTCTTTTCATAGATCACAAATTGCAGATAGTGTTGGTTACATAGTTTTTAAAATTCAATTAAATCCTGCGTAAACCTATTTGTAGTTTTAGTTCAATGAAAACAAATACATATTATGACTGACAAAGTTTAGTGTGCACTATTTATGTCGAATCTTACTAACTTATCTCCACTCTTCCCCACTGGTCCAAGCACACGTTGATAACAACATGCGATCTTTATCAGTTACGTGATTCGAACCGGCACCTATGGCTTAAAAGACGGGCAGTCTACTTGCCTACAGAAAATTGATATTTAATATGCATGAGTATTCAATTATAATTAAATCTGGTCAGCATCCGTATTTAAAATTGATATTGTGGGAAAACATCTGTTTTAGTATAGGTATTGAAAATTTCTTCTGAACATTTATTATATAAAGGTGGATTGAGAAATTGCTTTCAGTGCAATAGAATTTTCATTTGATCATTCATAATGTCGTATTCTAAGACTGTATTAATTTTACTGATACTTCATATCTGTGTCTTTACCAGCTCATCATTGTATGGTAAGTTGCATATTTCAATCTATTTTAAAGGGTGGGGTTCTGAAGAGGTGCTGCGGATTGAACGAATACAAGTTCACCTGTTGAGTAAATCAACTTCAAAGTAAATTCTACATAACTGTTTTTAACATTCTGTAAATGAAGTCTTGTTCACAAATGATCCATTATTAATATTTCTTTTGAGTTATATAATTAATGTTTGAAGGATATGTTTTCTCAAATATATCCAATTAATTAAAACAACATTAATTTGTACATCATGTCCATGGTATACATATATACAAATGATTGATATGAAATGTTTATTATTTTTATAAAATATTAATCCTTTTTCACACATTGTGTGATGATCTGAAAACTGCGCCTAATGCACTTGTACTCATTAAGTCCTCAGCACATTAACCATTCCTATGCCTCAGGATATTACTATCGACAGTGGCTAATAATTTGAGTTTAAATTCGGATGAGATAACTCGCAAAATTTGTACATAGAACCGCAATCTACGTCTGTCATTTCGCATGACGTCAAATAAATTGTGTTTTTAGTTTCTTACAATCAATAGACCATTTTCATGCATCCATAGTGATTTAGTTAGTAGATCACCGGTAGATCTGGGTAGTAATTGAATCATTTTTTTTCAATGTGCGTTTGATCTAGCAAGTCAGGTGATAAAAAATCTATGTTGATATAATACCCTCCATCCTATAGATCCTTACTCTTGATTGTTGCTATTAGTTTCAAAGTCGGTAATATCCGTTTTAACTTTTTTTTATTCTGATTCTGCGAATACTTTTCCATCATATTATGTATATTCATAAAAAAATATCTAATCCAGTTTCCCTTGTCAGCTAAATAGGGTTGAACCGAAGGTTTATTGCAAAGAAATTAATTATATTCATCAGCAGCCTGATTTAAATCATGATTTTAAGGACATTAAGGATTTATTATTTATTGATTTATCATTTTTCACTTTTTGTAATAGTTTCCTAATTTATTTGCAAAAATAAAACATTCTATTTATATATCTAGTAATGTGGAATATGGAGGTTTACCGACTTTGAAACCAACATCCTCAATTCAGAGTTCATAACTAGATGGAATACTTTATTAGTTTGATTTATATTCTTTCCAGTACCTTCTACATTACCGACAATGTGGTTACCTTCTATGACCAAAAATCTGTCAATGATAGACCCTAGTATATTCATGGACAAAAAATCAAAATTTCTGAACAGTTTATTCAGTTCTTTACCGGTTTCGCCGATGAATTACGCTGACCTTACATCGGTATCGACAAAAACAAGATCGGTGACCGAAGAACCGACAAAGTTACAGTTGACAGCTTCTCCTAAACTGGGAGCTTGGATGTTTGTACCAAATTTGAATATGCAAGAACCAACCGTAGATAAAAGTGAACAAGCAATGCCGTTATCCAATTTACCGAGCAAAAGTATGCCGTACAATCCAGTGACAAATCAAAAGAGTATTGATAATCCTTTAAAAGTTTTGAGGAGTTTACTTTCTACAGTTATTCCTACGGACTCAAAAGATGCGCCTTCATACAGCGATGACGAAGCCAATGCCAAGCCTACAGTGAACAGAGACAAAATATTGACTTCTATTTCTAAAGAACTGTCCAGTTTAAAAGATGACATGTTGAATACTGCCGTGGAAATGCAGATATCGAAGCCGAAAAAGTCTCCATTCGGACCGTATGCATTCTTCAAGCCGACAACACCAAGCCCGCTTCAAGAAAAGATGGATGTTTTAAACAAGGCGTTTGATGCTTTGACAAAAATGGAGACTGATATAACATCAAGTTACGATACAAGCGAACCTTCATTAAATACTATCGACTCTCAAAAAATAGCCAGAAGTCTTTTAGAAGCAGTGATGCCAACTATACCGATATCAGAAAATAGGTCAGTATATTTATATATTTTAAGATGTATAACAATGACAAAGACTGCCTGTTGGACGGAGATAAAGGATTATAAAAGAAAGTGTTAAAATTTAGATATAGTATAAATAGGAAAGTGCGGCAATTTGTTCATGATATTCGGTTTAACTCAAAAATTTCAGAATAAGATAAATAATATGCTCAGTTTAATTCAAAAATTCATTTTGTATAAAACTTTTAAAATCTTTCTTATTTCTCCAAAGCGCATTGCTAGTTATGTCCATACAAATATTGGTTAAAAAAACAGAACCAATAATTTCATATTGTTTGAAAGCGTGCAATATCTAATATTATAATTTCATTACTTCCGATGCGCCAACAGTTCAATTGGGAGAGCATTCACCCGGATAGTAAAACAGTATTAGGTTTGAGTCCCATTTGGTTAGCTTTTTTTTCTATGTGTGTTTTCTGAGGTTTTTCTACAAGATGTTGAAAAAACGCTTCCGCCAGACAGCCTTTTTTGATTCCACTATCAAAATCTCAACACTCACAATACTCTTTTGATTATTTTATCTTGTAGTTCACTAACAGTATACATGTTGAATGTTTTTTGTTACAATTAGCATAGACAAACCAAAAAGAGATGTGAATGAGGCATTTCAAAGCGTGTATCATAATTTGGAGGAAGACAGTAATGGACTGGATTCAAGCAGTGGTCAAAATCAAAATGGAAGAAACAGAATGGTGAGATGAAATGACAATAATTACTAATTTTAATAACAATGGATTCAATTCCAAATTTGGTCACAATATTTTAGTACAATAGTAAAACTTTTGGTGAGAAACAGACTCTTTTGTTGATAATATTACGCTCAGTTCGGGGATGTTCACAGCTGTTCCAGGTTGTAAATCCATCATCAAAACATTTGAATCTAAGCCCTGTAGGTAAATTGTAAATGTTTGTTCACCATTTTAAAGAAGTTTTATACTATTGTTTCAATCAATTTATAAAACTTTTTTACTAAGCAAAATAAAATCTAGCAAGTAGAAAGCTTACAATAGGTACTAGAGCAGTGTTTCTCAACCGGTGGTCTGCGAATTTTTGGCGTCCAAATGCATGTTAAAAATTCCAATGAAATCTTCAACACCAGTGCACCTGCAAGTGTTTGATAATTGTGTTTTTGAAATCAACCGCGATCAGAATGATGTTCATTACCATATAAGTAATATTTTTTATTTCTGCGTTTATGGTCCGCAAAATGTTTCTCCTATTATCAGTGGTCCGCAGGTGTAAAAAGGTTGAGGAACACTGCTTTAGAGCACTAAACAAATGGTACTTACTGCAAGGAATAATTCTTTCTTTTATTTTGGTATGATATTCCGGTCAGCCATAAGCTTCAAAAAAATCGCATGATTGTTTAGATTTTTTATGCATAAAGTAGGCTGCAATAATTGTGAGGTTCTCATGATATATGTGAGATGTCACTGCTTAATTTAAATACAAGTAAATATTTTTTTTTAACCACTAATTATATTTTAGTAGTTAATAAATTCTTGTTATCAAATAATTGTTAGGTATATGCACCATATGTACAATTATAAATACACCTATTCAACTTCTTTACCAAATAAGGTGGAGATATCATGTTTTTACTCGAAAGTGACGATAAAGTTACAATTGAATTTTCAGTATTTTTTTACAATGTTTTACAGATATGTCATCATCATCATCATTACTGACGGGAATTTCAATTTTACATTTATAACAATTGCTATGCAGATGAGATGTTGGAGAAACCATTGACTCGTCACTGAACTGAATATGATTTTTTTTGAGATTGCGTTACATGTCAACTTCTCAAAATAATGGATGAGATATTCTACGTCACAAAAAAATATTTAATATAGTAGACGCTACTAACTGTGTATATAAAACATATATTTTCATATCATTTCGTTACGAAAACCGTGTTAATTAATCCTTTTCATAAATAAAACAACGTTGATTTTTATTGATTTATTTTGTAGTTAATAAATTAAACTGTCAATCATATTTACAATTGTTTTAATTATTCTAAAAATATAACAATATACTTTATTTAAATAAAACAACAGTAATATTTTGAAACTTATCTATAAAATAAATTAACTTTTCAATGAAAACAATACTATTTTAATTCAGAAAACAATGAAAATTGTTCGATAAATATTAATTATTTTTGTGGAACAGCTATGATTAAAATGAAACATTTCACAAAAAATAACTTAATTAAATTCTTACTAATCCTTCGAGGATATAAATTATTAAGCTTCATGATTGCTTATTATTTATTTTATTCATCAAAATTGCTTACATAAATATTGATATAAAATTTGGCAGTGAGTATTTGGTTAGCCAAATAAAATACATTGTATTAATTATTCTATCTATGGTAACACTGGATACATTAACATGCCCTATGAAGAAAATTATGACATATTATGGTTCTTTTAAAATTCGAAATTCAAACTTGACTCTGAAGAGCCATAAAGATAAAAAAAAATAGTATGTTTGCGTTTTTTTTAAATATAGGGCTGTTGAATTTATTGTTCATGTTTACAATAATGCAAAACATAATTTGTTTATCTTTTATATTTGGAAAGTAAAGTACATAGGCATGTAATAATATGAATGTAGGTAACTTATAGATTTGATAACATTACAAAAATAAAAAATCATCAAAATATTACAAACGATAAAGCATTTAAAAAATAATATATTTTGTGCACATACCTACACTTAACAATTAAATTTTATTTTATTTTCACTATACTAGAAATCAAATGGTGCAATAATTAGATATAAAATTTGATTCAACTACTTACAATACATAGAAAAAAATATAAGACTAGTATTAAATGGACCCATGGCAAAAATACAATAATCCTAACAATCAGTTAATGTTTGAAAAGTCTTAAATGCATTAATTAACCATAGACTACAAATTAATCATTTGTCTATCTATCAAAATAGAAATATTAAATAACGCAAAAAAATCATCGAAGGGTAAAAAATAGCCCACGATTTGTACAATGTTACTTTTGGCCTGCTGCCTTTTTTTGCCTACAGTGAAGTCACATAGTTTTGTTTGTCTTTTTCAAACGCTTTTCATCTTTATACTGATGTAGTATATTTAATACTTATTATTATTACTTTAATGTGTGATGGTGAGGAAGCTCCGAAAAGAAATTCGCTAAAATGCTAACAATCAATCTTCGAAAACAGTTTAATTAATTCTGTTGCGAGATCCATATACATTATTTGAGATAAGATATAATGTAAAATAATTTGTAATAATATACATACTGATCTCTCAAGAATATGGAGATTGTTCATAATGGGCACAGTTATTGTGCTTAATCGAACACCCTCTCAAAATAACATCGATCAATATTTTTGTCTTTTTAAATCTCTCATTTGAGTTGACGTTGATATCAGGAGATAACATTAATATTCTTTTTTTTTTATCCGCGCAGACTCGATTCAGTTACATAATTATGAAATGTCAAAATGACAGCGTATTACAAGATCGTGGTGTTACTGACAAAAGTTGGTAACTCTCGAAATCATATTATGGAGTATTTGAAATTTGACTTACCCTCTAAAATAAGGCATAATGCTAATTTCTTTGTGCTTTATGTGCATGTTTTATATATCGGATGACCTTGATTTTTTTTCTAGAATACATATTTATATAAATACTGTCAAACAAGAACTTCTTGTCCACGCGTTAAAACTGAATTAACAATCCCTTCCAGTGCAGCTAATCACACTTCCGTTTTCAAATAAGAAACACCCCAAAATTTATCATTAATTTGAGGCTTTTTATAATAAAAATGTCTAAAACGCATCAGGAGTGATGTTAGAATTATTATTAGTAAACTTTTTGTTTATTGCGAAGAAGAAAAGGACTCGCATCTAAATGAGCCGATACATTATTTAAATACGCCTCTAGCACGCATTGCCACCATGACAGATACGTCACTACAGCGACTTCCTGTTATCGCCGATTTTTTATTGTCGGACGTTAGACACTCGATCTGTTGTTAACTCTAAATATCTTCGATTTATCAACTTTTGGCAGCAACCCCACAATATTCAACCTAATTCTACACAACTCAAGGCCAAAAGATCAAATGCTTACAGACTAATACCCTAAGAATAAAAAATTACTATCATATAAAAGTTTTAGTCAAACATTATTTATTGCGATCGAGTTATTCCTAAATTTCCTAAAGCATCCAATCTAATCCAGAATACTTTCACATAATATTTTTCCGATACAAATATTGGGTAAAAATCTTACATTCTTCTCATCTCTAACAGATTAAATCGAAAGAAAAAAATATTAATTAAGTGCATCCTTATTTACAAGTCCCAGTCAATTAATTAATTACACATCAAATATTGATTGTAAACTGCTCAATATTTATTAAATATTAACAAGTTATATTCAGATCAATAGCAGAGCGGTGCCAGAGTGCCCGTCTCGGAAGCTAAGAGTGTGGGTTCGAATCCAACGTCTGGCTAACAACCATTCTGTTAACATAACCTCCAATCTGTGTAGCCATATTTGCTATATGAAAATAATTTATATATTGATCAAAACAATATATTAGGTAGTGGCGAGGAGTGGAGGTAGGCTGTTAAGATTCGACATAAATAGTGCACACTAAATATCCGACCTCCACCCTTCACCACTGATATCAGTAGTATAGATAGATACACACAAAAAAATCAGTTTTCAATAATAATTTATATATGATTAACAAGCAATTCATAAAAATATTTACGATACTTCATTTTTTATACCTTTTAGAAAAATAGGTATGTTTCTGATGTATGACTTGGTGAATTGCATTTTTAAATATTCAGCAATTTTCCAGGATATGTACAGTTAACCCTCGTTCATCGCGATCCCAGCGAGTTTGTTGATTATAAATAACATTTTTGTACCGCATTTGTTTTGACATGACGTGCCATACACTAGGAATCGTTATAATGAGAGGAATCATGCGGATGTGATTTTTCTCGCTTGCTCACATATAATAAAGTTACGAGTACGAGTGAAACAAAAGAAAGCCGATACATTGCTTAACACACACAGTCAAATAATAACTGAGGAACATTTTTCGTTCAATTTATTGCAAATTTATATTACTTTTATTTAATGTACATATGATGTTTATTTTGTTATTTAATATATTACATAATAAATTTCAGTGATCGCAATTGTATCCAAAATGTATTCAATGCAATTTATTTTAGAAAAACATACAAAAAAAATTCATGGTTTATTTTCCCCATGGCAAAAACATTCACAAACTATTCACAGCAAACGATTGGTCGTCTTCGCTTACCGAGTTAGGCGTAGACAAACAATACAAAATTATATCGGCAAATTATTCATAGCCAGAGCATAAGAAGGTCATCAGATCGACACATGGTCATTATTTGGATTAATAAAATAGTTCTGAATGCATCAGAATGTGCGTAATTACAAAATTCTTTAATAATTAACAAAAATCATTCATTCAAAAATTAAAAATAACAGCGTAATTTCCTTATAAAGAAGAAAATTATACCACTACAAAGTTTGCAATCCCGAAACTTCACTTGATTTTTCGACGTTGAAATATTGGGATTGAAAATGTTGCAATTCTGGAATATGAGGATTAATATTTCTTATATGATTTCTGAAAGACAAAGATACGTTCTTGTCGAGTAAGGAAGAGTAATTTTTAAAAAAATATTAAAAACTTGAAAAAGTATCATTAATCTCTCGACTTTCATTGATGATGGATTCATTGATAAGAAAAATAAGTGAATTGATTGTAGAAATGGGAAATAGCCAAATTTATTATCCCTAGGAATATTTATATATATATCGACACCCCCTATGTATAAGGTCGGAACTGCAAAATGGTACTTTTCAGTAGTATGATTTTAATAAATTTATATAACACCATAACGTTAATTTTTAATGCTGGAATCGTAATTTTTTAGTTGATTGATTGAATTTTTGTTTTTTTTTTGATTATCATTTATAGTATCTTTCAAATTATTTAATAAAAGACAATCAAATCAAAATAGCAAGAAACGTAGTTCCGACCTTTTACGTAGGAGGAGTCGATATGTATATTTACTTAATATAAATATTCTCTAAAAACAAGTGTACCATTTCAGTGACCAGAAAGTATAACATATTCTGGTTTTTGACTCACATTCTTTTTTCCATACTATGAGCAATGACTGCTACATAGAATGGATTTATCAAAAAACAATATTACATGTTTTCGTAAAGAAAGGAAAAATTCTTCCTTCATTGTGGCCACGAAGAAATCACTTTGGAACGCTGTTAAATCGCTCATGAGAAAACAATACCTCGTATGCCACATGACACTATTTGTACATGAAATCTTAATAGTTAAATACAGAAAATGAAGAATTTTTATGCATTAATAGTGACTATAGAGAATTTTCTTCATCTCGTGTTTTGTGGCATACGAAGTATTGTTTTCTCATGAGCGAAATGTCATTTGAAAGTAACAATACCAACACATAAATAATTTGTTTGCACTGCCACAAGAATTTGACACTATTCTACTTGTGTACCTATTTAGACCCCATTTCTACAAATACTTGTCAATTATAAAAGTGTGTGTACCAAGTAAGAACTAAATAAGAAATTTCTCAAATGTGTGGATGTTAGTATAAATTCATATTGTTCTAGAAGACAATAAAAAAAAAAATTTGGGAAGAATCTCAGTAGTTTTGGCTAATCTGAGCATTGACAAATGCTTCAATCTCGGGATTACAATCCTTAGTCAGAATATAACTACTTCATGATCATACCTCTTAATCACAATACACCATTCACTCTCAGCTTATTAGCTTGTAAGGGTCAAAACAAGTTGGAAACATACAAAATATAACAAGAGACGAGGTTAACTGTCCGTGTTCGCTCACAATCCAACATGGTTGACTTACTGCGAAGATCAGCTGGATTTGGTTATCTTGTCCAGAAACTTGGTGAGGCGCGAGTGGATCCTCAGGAGTAGCAGGTACGCCAGGAGAACGGCCACCAACGTCACTATCAGGCCGATGCCTTCGAAGATGAGCTTCGGGGCAAACACTTTCCACACCATCAGGTGACGGCAGTGAACCGTGGCAGCAAGCATGCATACAAACATCTGTCAATAAATATAACACAAATAGAGGATATGCGCAATGTGTACCAACTGTGTCAAATATCATAATAGTAATAGCGCCTGTACACGTGCATGGATTTACTGGGAGCATTAGTGTGTATTTTAAACTATCGTGACAATAACGGGTTACACATAAAAGTGCTGATTGTCTCGCCAATCTCATTCAAGAGTAAGCGTAGAGTAAGAGTAGACGCGATGTTGTCGTTTTATGGTACTATTTGACTGATAGTAAAAATCGGTTAACCCCAAAATGAGTATAGTTCGTTTTTTGCCGGCAGGTTCGCCACTATCGTTCTACTGCGCAGGCGCAGATCGAAATCATCCCAACTGTCGCATGAAAATTCAAAAGCTCCAAAATTTTTTGATTCATGCATGCATCTTGCAACTTGCATGACAATACGTGTTTACACATGCATTTTCTTGTTATAGCCGCGATAATACATACTGTCAGCAGAAAATCCATCCACGTGTAAATAGGGTGTAATGCTTAGTCCAGACCAAGATACATACATCTGTGCGTGAACAAATAAACATTGTATAAACTGTTCATAAACATTTTTATGAAAATATTTGGAAGCATTTAAAATGTTGAGATAATAGTAATTGTCCATGTTTTTTTTATATTCTGCTACGATTGATAACCTTGTTCACGTACAGATGTCCTTGGTCTGGACTAGGCACTTGCATTAACATGATTGAAAATTAATTTGACAAAATACAACCATTTCTTTCTCACAGAATAAAATTTTCGATGGAGCAAATGGTCAGATATTTGGAATACAAAAATAATCCTCTACCTGTTTAGTACTTAGTAATATTTGTGTTGAAAATTTTGGTTACATGTAAATTGTACATAAAACATTTCACCGCGGCACAGTTCGCCGTGAGCTATCCATCGGAAAGAGATGTCCGTATACTATACGGTCTCCAATTTTATTAGATTCAATATGAACATTAATTCATTTTTCATAGCCGATTTTGGCAAAATTCATTAATTTAAGAATGAAAACCTTACCTAACCTAATAAATAATCCAGTATATCGGCTATTTTCAAAATTTGTTTGCTGCTGGTTTCCTGTAAAATGTAAACCGACAAGAACCGTGTTTTATTTAGATATGAATTTTATGTCAGTACTATATGACCCATAGAGGTTGGATGGTCTTTAATATACATTTCACGGTGAAGTGTGATACGGTCAATGACATATTAAATGGATAACTCACTTCATATCGGCGCGAACGAGAAATTGTGCATGAAAGTCATTCACAGATGTATAGGTAGACGTCACGTGACCATATGACGTATCCATTTCCATTATGCGATACAATCTTCAAGAATTTATAGTAATATAACCTTTATTGTAATGGCGTATTAGTGTCATTGCGTTAGAAACAGAGTCTCGGTAACTTACGACTTCTCGGAGATTAGACGCAAGTGAGCCCAGCGCATCACAGGCGTCTGTCCAATAGTTTCTGAGATTCAATTACATTGAATAAACATTCATCAATATCTTAAAATGGCATTTTATCAATAATAAATAATACTAACACATGAAAAGTGATATCCCATCTTTGTTGGAGTGTTTAGTAGGTTTTTTTTACAATTTTTAACTAGGCACATTGGCATTTTCGAACACAATAATAACGGCAGAGTCAAAACCTGACAGTCAGAAATTTTGTATGGGCAGACTCAGCGGTGTCGCCAGACCGCTTGCAAGCAGAATGTTCATTTGAGCGTAGGATACCGATATTAAAATATGAATTTTGACGTCCGGCAGACCCGACACAAAGTGAGTGTCATTTTATTTTCCAGATGCTTCGTCCATATTAATGTCATTGGATATGGCAAACTGCATACGTACAAGTTTCCGGACATGGGAAATTTTAGGGGGCATAGAGAAACAGACCTTTCCTATTCGAAAAAAATAATTCCAGACAATCTTAATACAATGCGCTGATGGCACGATCACAGTGACAGATTTGTATGTTTCGGTGGCTGATTTCAGCAATAAAGGTGATAACGCAATAATTAACAACTGATTTTCCCTTACTGCAGTAATTACACACAGAGCCAGAGTATTGTCTTTACTTCCAAACAATGTAACAAACAAAACGTTCTTTATTACATGAAAATAATACATACCCTGACCGAATGAAAGAGAATATACTTGGCGGACACATTAAACATGGCCGCCATCAGCATGGACTCCCTCTCAAACAGCATCAGCTCTCCCCGCTGGACATCCACTCCAGCATGGCCTTTCGGAGTGGGCCCCCACATCACGTAGATGGGAAACGGAGCAATCACCAACATTGGCAAGCAAAGTCCAGTAAGGAGGTTGGATCCTGCAATTGGGTACAATTATTTGTACATTATTCCATGTGTTTTTATTTACGTTTGTTAATTTTTAGATATTGCATTTCACTGATTACTATATGCCAATAGTTTGAACATACACAGTGTCATGTGTTCATAGAGAAGGTTTTACTACATTTCATGAATATATTTTTTTTTTACATGTAGGTACCTGAATTTCAATTGGTTAAGGGGAGTGTAATAGATTAGAGACATCTGGCAATGGAATTTATGAGACATACAATCAAATACTATTTTCTGAAAAAATACCATTGATTATACATAATATACTTTTTGCGAGTGTTTGCACCAGCAGATAAAGTAGAAACTACATTAATACTATTTATAAAACCATCGACAAGATATATCATTAGCACAATAATTATTCAACTAAGTACTTACATAGATAAAAATATAAAAGATTTCAAGTTAAGTTATCATTTTTTTTACTGAATACAGTACACTCTTAGTAATCCGCCGCTCGATTATCCGACAACTACTATAATCCACCGTTATTTTTACTAATTGAAAGCACAAAATCGAGCTATATAATTCGCCGGTATTCGATTGTCAAATTCAGTAGTTCGCCGCGTACAAGTATACAACACAGATGAGACTCGTAAAACGTACGTTCATCGCGAAGAAAATACCAGGGAGAAAAGTGCTCATGGACCGCATCACAATTATGCCATGCTCCAATGCAACCGGGACACACAAACTGAAGCTTTTGGTCATAGGGATATCCAGGAATCATAAGCCATTCAAGAATATCTGCCTCAATGAACAACTGGTTGTGTTGATTTACTATTTAATATTTAGTTAATAAACTTAGTTTATAAATATGTATAATTTAGTAAATAATATGTACTTGATATTGATTATAAATAAAACTGTAATTTGCTAGCACAAATTTCTCAAAAAAACTATTATTACGAAATACCTGTTTTAATTTTTGCCATATTTTGTATGTGTGTACTAGTCTGTGGCAAGTTTAACATGAAACGTGGCTATTTCGAGAACTACAATACTGACATAGATCGCAGTACCACGACAGTGGCCATGACACTTCAACACATCATTTTCGCACTGTATAATCCGACGCTTTCACTAATTGGACATTAGTCTGGTTTTTGGGGTGGCAAATTACTGAGAGAGTACTGTGATTTAAGAATGGTGGATACTTATTGAAAATACATCATTTTGAAAAATTGGACTGAATGGAATTCAAAATCACATCTTTCACTGTCTGGGTGAGTGTTATTACATATCCGTTATGCTATTAATTCGATCTAGAAGCGTGTTATGTAGTAATATCATGACCATGATTCATAAAAAAATGGTTGCTTTTCATTGGTGAAGTATAAAATTCTCTGATAGCCTAGTTATTACAAATAATTCGCATGAGTCAGTGATGGATCGGTAGCTTAAAAGTTAAGAGCAATCACCCAGAGAGTAAAAGATATGAGTTGGACTCCCACTCAGTTCAACTCAGATTTTTACTGCGTCAAAAACATTGGTCCGCTTCACAGCACATTCCCTGTATACATATTTCAAGCCGGAGTGATGCGTGTACGGAATCTCTGGATTTTTTAGTATTAAATCCTCATATCCAAACCGTTCGTGCAATAAAAACCCGACCTGTGACCTGCGCACCCATAAGTGGCTGTCCTGTGGGTAGGCAGTCTTAAAGAAAATCTTTCAGTAATTTAATCACTAGATGTCTCTAATATCTATACACTTAATGCAAAATAAAATGAGCAAAAATTAAAAAATTAATGCCGACAACTATAACTTGAGGTGCGGCAGTTCGGAGAACTTATAGCTCATAATACACTGGAAATACTGGCATTGCGACACTAGCACTGCGCTTCAAGTTAAAATTGTCGGTACCTTTAATAGCTTCAAATAACATACCAAAAGTATTCACAGTTACAAGGGCAGCCGGTATAGAATTGTGAATGAAATGGCCGCCTGTTCCGACAAAAGCCGCTCCCCACTGGATGGAAGACAACGCAGCCTGATGTCCTGTACCATAGAAGAAGTACAGGGACAGCAGAACCCAGCATTGGACACTGCAAGCGTCCACGCTTAACAGTTGCGCTGAAAATTCACATGTTTATAAGTACAGGAAACCACTAGAAATTACACGGTTATTGTTGACATCATTTTTACGTTTTATTCATTAAGTTAAGTTGTTTTTTTTATTTACATCGAATGACAAAAACATTCAAAGCTTTAAATCATATTGAGAGAGTTTTATATAAGAATGCCAAAAATATAAGCCAACCCAAATTGAATGATTCCTGCCATTTACGTTGTTTTTTGTCAGTCCCTTAGACAAAACCTGCATTGTTATCCCGCTAGGTGGCAGCACTGCTGGTTGCATTTTAACAAAGTGCTAAATGTATACGGTTTTAAAGAAAATTAGTTACCTTTTCAACCATACATTAACAATAAATTTAATACCGCATTCAATCAACTAACACAATAATTCAATTGGTATTATTTTTATTAATCAATTTGAAATACTATAACAGTTATATATTCGTTTTTTAAAATAATATGAAATGCACAAATGAGTCGCACATGGTTGGGAGGGTTTACGAATTCACAGTTTTCTACATTTATGACCAAACATCTTGAAGAAAACCTTCTCAACTATATGGAGCCTAGTATAGAAGTCGATACGAATAACATATGCATTTAACATACTTGTGATTGTTCATCAAAATATCTTTTCAAAATCTGTACATCTCCTAGACTCCATCTAGTAGAGATTTTCTTCAGCATCTTTAGAACATAACTCACCAAAAGTTGTAGACTTCTGATATCGGATGATCGCCAGCAGCGCCAGCATCAGACCTCCGGTCGCATAGAGCAGTACAATTGATGGCACAGAACTCGCTCCGAGAAGAAGCGCAATAAGCAGTGTCACACACACGCTGAGCATTACGAAAGCGGCGCTGTAAACTGTTGCCAACCCGCAGACAATCGGCACATCTCCTTGCCCGGCCTCCCCCTTCTTATTGGTCAAAGTCTGCCTTCCGAACATGCCTTTCATCTGATTGAAAAGCTGCGGAACGATATTATCTTGCCCGTATACAGAAACACTTTCTGCCTGCTTAGGAATCAAGAAAACACTAAGCGGTTTAATGACTAGAATTATCAAAGAGATGCCTACGATTCCGTATACAACTCTAGCGAGACTGTCAGCTCTCCAAGGAGCACGATGGGGACCCCAAGACGCTACCCAGTGTCCTCCTGTACATACAGCAGCAACAGAAGGGGCATATCTCCATAACATTGTATCCGGGGCGACCAAATTACCACAAGAACGTAGCCATAACCTCGTCAGACTCACAAATAAAGCCAAAGCTATCAGTCCGGTCACCATATTCAATGGAGTTGTCTGATTGGTATCGCCGTTTTTGAAATAACACTCGCCTTGTTCTTCGCGGCACACACGGTAAAATCTTGAAAATGCCAACGCGACAGCCACGCCTAAATACAGAGGCATTAAAACCTTCGGAAGACCTCCAGTATAACACGCCACTAATAATAAAGATAGAAGTAAAAATGATAAAACAGTTCCTTCTTCGACAACATAACTGTTTGAAAATAACGCACACGCTGAGAGAGCTAATGATGTCCTAGCCGCTCCGTCTAACCAACTTTTTTTCTTTGAATTTTCATACCAATGCTGCGCTATAAGCTCCCAGTTTTGTATTACCAACATCGCAAGCATGAATACCGAAATCATGCCCGTGGAAAACAGAATGGTTAGTTCGAGATTGTCCACTATTAAAAACGCATGGCAGATGACACTGATGAGAACAGCGAGACCCATTGCTCCGTACGAGCACCATAGGAATGAACTCTGGAAGATTTCCGGGAGTCTCTCGCCAGGAATGCCGTCGACGATCATGTAGCAAAAGAATATCGTCAGGAATGTGAGTAAGAGGCCGCGGGACATTGAGAATGAGTCAAATTGAATCCATACTTCTTGGCACATTGATCTTACATCGATGAGGAACTCCCTGAAACAAACATACGGAAAAAATAAATATTATTTTTGTAAACCAGCGTACAATTGCTAGATAAGAAAGAGGTGAAGATTTCTAACCGCCGTTTCAGACGGGACACCGGTGTCGCGCTCGTATATAATAAGTAGGCCTTTGTATTCGAATAAAGGGACCCTTGTATTATGTTTATGAACGCCCAGAGCTAATGAGTCAACGCATAATTTCGCAATATAAATAAAAACATAAAACTGGCTGCGGTCATAAAAACATGTGTATCGGCGGCTTGAGAATGTAGCGGCCGACGGAAAAGTGTACCATACACGCTTTGACTCATTATCTCGGGGCGTTCATAAACATAATACAAAGACCCTTTTATTCGAATACAATGGCCTCCTTATTATATACGAGCACGACACCGGTGTCCCGTCTGAAACGGGGGTAATTCATAAATATTTATAAGAATTTTTAGAACAAAAAAATATAACTTCACCATAAATAACTTAAGGATGTACATTAGTCATAAAGTGATCCGGCGGCGATGGCAATGTATGCAGTGTGTAAATACAGTAATACCCCGACTTTTGAGAGATCCAGCTGGGTGTCGTATTTCTTTCAAAAAAGATTTGTTTCTTATAGTAATGGTTCCCGTCTGGTAGATTTTGCCTCAATGAATGGTCTTGTGATTGGTGGTAGTCTTTTCCCTCATAAGACCATCCACAAATATACATGGACATCGCCAGACGGTAATACAAGAAACCAGATCGACCACATTTTGGTCAAAGCGAAATACCGGCATGAACTGCTAGACGTGCGGACATATAGAGGTGCAGACATCCACAGTGACCACGAACTCTTGGTCGGGAAATCCGAAAAGTACCCGTGTGCGTGCAACCTATGAGCTGGAGCTGCAGAAGCGCTTATATGATGCTAGAACTATCACGTCTTCCATCGACTCGGATCCCTTGGAAGGAAAATGGATATTATTCCGGGATGCTATAGTGAGCTCCGCAACTACTGCATTAGGAGAGCGGCATACGCACAGACCGGACTGGATGTCACCTCATACATGGGAGATGATTGAGAAGAGGAAGCTCCTGAAAGAATTGCGAGACAATGGTACATACGACCCACAGCGCAGCGCGGAATACCAGACAATGGACCGCGTGGTAAAGCGTTCTGCCCGCCGCGATAAGCGCCGACGCCTGGATGACCTCATTCGGGATGCGGAATCTGCTGCCTGCAAGAATAATCCAAGTGCTCTCTTCCGCATCACCAGAGCAATTTGCGGTAAGAAACGTCCAGTGGTCACTGCATTACGCAACTCTGACGGAGTGACAGTCACCGAACCTGCAAAGGTCCAGGAGCTATGGCGCCAACATTTCAGTGATGTCCTGAATCGCCCACCTCCATTGCATCCCTTCGATATTCCGTCGGAGATCACCGCCCTCGGAATCACTATTGCATCGGGATTCTGCGAAGATCCTCCGACAACTGCTGAAGTTAAAGAGGCTGTCAAAAGACTGAAGCGCAGGAAAGCTCCTGGAGATGATGGCATCCATGCAGAATTTCTGCTCTGCGGACTGAGCGCTGTATTGCCGTCCTTGTGTGACCTTCTGCACGAGGTGTGGGAAAGGGAGCAGTGCCCCAAAGCCTGGAGGGATGGCACCGTTGTTACTCTGCACAAAAAGGGTAACCCACAAGACTGTAATAATTACAGAGGAATCACTCTCCTCAGCGTTCCCGGGAAGGTGTTGGCGCAGATTCTCCTGTACAGGATTAGAAGTCCCATGCTGGACGTTTTGCGTGCGCAGCAGAGTGGATTTGTCCCGGGGAAGTCCTGCTCAGAGCATATTTCAGCTCTCCGAAGCCTTCTGCAACAGTACCATGAGATGAATATACCTGTCGCCTGCTGCTTCGTGGACTATGAAAAGGCATTTGACAGTCCTCATCGTGAATCTCTGTGGCAAATTCTGCTAGGATATGGTGTCCCACGGAAACTGGTCGCCGTGATAAGTGCTCTCTACACCAATACAGAGTGTCGCGTGAGAGCAGCCGGAACATCCTCTGACCTCTTTGAAATCACGTCAGGAGTCAAGCAAGGA
This sequence comes from Rhyacophila brunnea, assembly GCF_057557595.1. Classification (NCBI taxonomy): domain Eukaryota; kingdom Metazoa; phylum Arthropoda; class Insecta; order Trichoptera; family Rhyacophilidae; genus Rhyacophila; species Rhyacophila brunnea. The sequence goes on along the minus strand of NW_028232816.1, from coordinate 4,601,041 downwards.
TGTGTACTTGCGCCCTTTCTTTTTATCATCATGATGGATTTCATAATGCGTAAGACGGTTTGCCCCGACAGTGGGATACGCCTACATCATGATGACACAAGCGATCTATGCGAAGAAAGACTGTGCGACTTGGAGTATGCAGACGACGCAGTCGTGTTTGACTCGACGATCGAGAGGTTGGAGGTGACCGTGAACAGGTTAGCCGCGAACTCGATGCGTGTGGGTCTTCATCTGAATGCCGCTAAGACCAAATCCATGTGCAGTGCTGCTTGCATCGACGCCGACACTCCTCTGCGGGTTTCTGGTCTGCCCGTCGAGCTGGTGTCCAGATTCAAGTACTTGGGTGCCACGGTTGCCGATGATGGTGGTATTTCTAGTGAGCTTGGAATCCGCATGGGTGTGGCGGGCTCTGCGTTCAACCAACTTGGAGTCGCATGGAGGTCAAGGCTGTATTCTGTGAGGACCAAATGTCGTTTGTTTAACGCGTGCGTGCTACCTGTGCTCCTGTATGGCTGTGAGACATGGCATCTTACTAAGCTTCAAGAGTCACGGCTTTTGAGCTTTGAGAATCGATGTCTCCGCAGAATCTTAGGGGTACATTGGTACGACCGCGTTACAAATATCCGAGTTCGTGAGCAGACACAACAGCCTTCGGTGATTGAAGTTATCACGAAGAGACGATTCACGTGGCTGGGACATGTATTCCGGATGCCGCCAAAGAGTGCGGCACTTCGTACCCTTGTGGCACAGCCTCAAGGGTTCCGTCGCCGTGGCCGGCCCTCCCTCACCCTGCAGCGATGCTACAAAAGCGACCTACGTGCTGCAGGTCTGACATGGCGGGAGGCACAGGAGTTGGCGATGGACCGAGGGAAGTGGCGCCAACTTGTGCTTGCCCTATGCCCCAATGTTGGGACGTGACAGGGTGAAAGAAGAAGAAGAAGATAATATATTTTCTCAGAAGTGTTTTCAAAATTATGTATGTTCAAAAATTATTGATGTTTTACCTGGCGTCAGTGGCAAATGAATAGAAGGCTTTTTCATTATAAACACTCTGGACTCTATGACTGAGGATGGTAAATTGCTTTTCAATATTCTCCATTTTGTTACTTGTGAACTGATCTGACGTGCGAGAATACTGCTCAATGTACTTTGTCACCTAAAACATAAACAAATGAATTATAATAATTATAGCTTCCTTTAACGCTAACTGTCTAGTACTAGTCTCCTCACGAAATGATCTGTAATTTCTAACCAATACAAATGTACAAATGTGTGATATACAGTGACATTATTTAATATCATTTCACCAGTAGCGAAGGGTGGAGGTAGGCTATTAAAATCCCCCATAAATAGTGCACATTAAACTTTGTCATTCATACGTATTTGTTTTCATTGAAATAGGACTACAATTTACAGGTGGTGTTGGTTACTGTCCAACAAGAAGATTTAGGCACAAGCCGGAAGTCGCTGTCGTCGAAACATGTGGACAGCTCATTACTAACCAGAAGACGCTATAATCGAAGTGCAGTTAAAAATGGGAGGAGCTTATTAGTTCACAGTTTTAACACATAGCCAAGAATATCTTGTTCGACAGTAGTTATATACGGGAGAATGACACACCTGTCATAATACAACCAGAAAACACGGGAGTTACTGCAGATTGTGTTTCCTAGTTGTACTATTTCCAATTTTGGCAGTGTTAACTGGTTTCCGAGATCATGTGATTTTACACCGTTGGATTTCTTCTATTGAAGTTATTTCAAAATTAAAGTCTACGCTGATAGCCAGAAACGATTCCTGATCTCAAACACAATGTATCCTGCGCTTTATCAGCAAAATAGAACCGGATTTATGAGCAAATATCAAATAGAAAACATACTGTATATAATTCCGAGATAAAAAAAATTACAATTATTCATGTTATGTTACTTTTTATCCAAATAAACAAAACAGTTCTTATTGAAACACCTTTAAAGTTTTTTGTTTTTCTCTGTTGTTTTCTTAGTGAAATGTAACATAAGCAGATTACGTGTTTCATAATAATCATCAGAATTTATTACCTGTTTTACATTTGCCCACAAATTCAAAAGAGCAAATTGCCAATCTTTGTATGGGATTTTCATAGACTCTGAATATGGAAGAGCGTTTAGCATAATGGCGCCCAGATTGGAATGTGGAGGAGGTAAGCCTAATATGGAAGAAATCGTTGGCACCAAGTCCACCTGAAAATATACATACATTTTATTAATTTATACTATTTTAATAATTTTACAATATCACATGTATCAAACGTATTTTATATATTCAACAAAAATTAATGAACCATTATTTTATTTAACAAATAATAGTTCATTAAATTGTTGGCAAGTGAAAATACGTTTAATACTAAAAATTTGGGAAAATCCTGACATCAGCTATGAATTAAAATAGGTACTTATTATTGGTATTTTAATTAAAACCGCAACACCAATTGCAAAAATTAATGCAATTTGTGAAGCATTTTAGATGTATGAACATTACCTAATTTCCTCATAATTACGTAAGACGTAGATGGCTTAATGGTAAAAAGCATTGCTATGAATCCGATTGATGCGGGTTCGACTTCCGCCCGGCATCGTATTTTATTCAAAGATTTTTTCGAGTAGGTACCTATATATCTGATATTTTCAAATGAATTTGTAAATGTCATTACATGATCAGCAATAATCTTCTTCTTTCTTCCTTTTGACTATGTCCAATCCAAATTGGATCATATGGGCATCCACAGAGTAGAGGTTTGTATTAACAAATTTTTGTTTTTACGAGAAATGAGTGTTGGCCAATAATTGCTCAAACTACATAAAGTAAAACCTCGTTAATAAGAACACGGATAATTCTAAATTCGCCGTAACTCAAAATTTTCGCGAAAAAAAAGTCCCTGGAACATTATTTTCATATAAAACCATACCTTTAATTCGAATTTCGTAATTATTTCAAAGTCTTGGCATATAAAAATATTCAATAAATCGTAATAAAGTACACTATACACTATTTCATTAGCCAGTCATTGAAAATTGTGAGACTTTTCGTAAAACATCATAAATTACTTATTTTAAGAAGGTAATAAAAATAATCCTGACATTTTATGACCCATTAACACACACGGCACCGGAAATTTTGTAGGCACATCTATGATCGTAAACGATATTGATGAAAATCAATTTTTTTTTTTTAAATTTTAATATTTTTCCCCCATAGATTTCATAATTCGTAATTCAAATTTTTTTCGATTTTCGGTCTCGTGGAATTCGTATTAACGAGGCTTTACTGTATTAGGTTCATACTCTGACTCCAAATACAATTTGAAGAAATGTGTATTTGCCAGACCCAGGATTCGAACCTGGGGCCCACGACATTATAAGCCGACGCGTAAGCCGTGAAGATAAAAAATGGAGACTCATAAATCGCAACAAACAAGTACTTACTTTAATCTACAAAACCAACTGAAATCTAGAATACACTCTTATCACATAAAAATTTCTGTTATACAAGATGCTGATCCAACCAGTGATTTTGCTGTAGCACAAATGGATAGTTCCCATCTACCGAGATGTATCTCGAATAGTAGGTGCGATAGGACATTCTCCGAGGAAGCTTGGACCCGTAATAGGTTTTTAAGTCATCAATAATGATGTTGTCAAGCAGGTGTGTTATATCAATGTTACAGATAAAATCGGGGGCTTAGGGTGACAAGGGCGAAACTACAAAACAATGGTTTTGAGATAAACACAAAAACAGTCTTCGTTTAAGTAATTTTCTCCTCAAGACATATTATTTTTATCAGTAAAAAATACAGTTGAGAGTGAAAGGTTTTGCCTTTATAATGATTTTATTTGTAATGATGTAATAAAAGTGATTTTCGGAGCCAGTTCAATGCTTAACTCAAAACCGTGTAGTTTCGCCCTTGTCACCCTAAGCCCCCGAAATGTGAATATTTGTGTAATATATGGTACAGAAATAGTTGAAAAATGCTTGCCTGTCTGACAGATTTAGGACTAAGATGTTCTGGTGTTGAAAGTAGTTTGTACGGAGAGTGCATGAACATGGCCGCGGTCACCTCAGCATCTGATTCACCACCGTGGTCACCTAAAATCAGTCAAAACTTAAAATTTTTTAAATTTGTAAAAATCGGAAATCACATCAGTAGAAGGATGTTAAAAATAACCTTCTCTAGAAGCAGAACCTAAAATGTACGAAAGTGAAGCTAAAAAAGAAACTACTGACTAAAGAGACCAACGGTTTTCGCATTGCTAATTCATTTGTAACACACTTCGCACTATTATCACCAGCATCTGTCAAAATAACTTCAACGTCATTTTAGATTCACTAAATCAGTCAATTCCACAGATTATTAAAAGTACAGATATTGCCTAGATAAACCCTGAAACTTGAATTTGTTATAAACAAATTGTTTTATTTTATATTACAAATATGTTATATGTATATTACAAATATGAAACATGTTTTACTTGTACCAGAACTAAAGCATTCACATTATAATATAAATCATTTCAATTATTGTAGGCAGCCAAATACACCGAGCGATTATTATTTAGAATATTTGGATGCACAATCATAAAAAATTGTATATCATACGTAATGCACTTCCTGTGAAAAGACTGAATCTTGCAGATGTATAGGCAGTAAAATACACCAAACTATCATTAAATGTCATACGTACATAATAATGAAACGTCAAAAGGTTGCCATAGTATATTAATGATACCACCACAGATGGCTGTCATAAACAATATTTCACAATTGTCATTTTTCAATATAGAAACCAACCAATAGAATATTAATTTGGCTACGGCTACCATCACTACACTAAATATCAGCATCAAGTGTCATCAAGATTCGCACTAGTTATAATCCAAAATATTTATACTGGTTATGATGGCTAGTTGAGCATTCCGCTATTTAGAAGGTCTGAAGATTAGATTTATACCTGTCGTTGTCATTCCATGATCGCCAATCACAATCAAAACGGTCTCATTGTCAATATTCTGCAATGTCTCTCTGATAACCTTGTCCATTTCGGTAAGTTTCCGCTCCATCTCTGTATGGAATGGGCCATAGCGATGACCACAGTGGTCCACACCCAAAAAGTGAGCCACCAGAAGCGACCAATCCTTTTTCTTTAACTCGTCGGGCAGTCTTGACTTTATAGCTGAAATTATTAAGCCGTCGAATGAATTAACAGTAAAAATAACAAAGCAAAATGAATTAATGGATTAACAAATTGAGTACTTATCTAATTTATTTACTAAGGGTTTTTACAAAACCTTCAAATATTCAAAATTTGTTTTTATTCTTGATATATCACATGAAAGGTGATAAGATTTTTATCTTCCTTTATTATTTTATTATGTAAACGAGAATTAACTGTATTTGTTCAGTGTACGTTTACCATTGGTAATCGCACATCATGCCTGGTCGCCGGGTCGCAAAAAATGACTCAAATAGAATAGTACAAAACTTAAATCAATTAGAATTTATATTCAAACTCCATCAAGTACACTCGGCAGTGTTGCCATATTTTTCTATGCTGATTATAGTACAAAGGCGTAAAAATTATAGTATTTCTAAAAATTTTATAGTACAGGAACATTTTTCGTCTTGAATCCTTTAAAATTATAGTATTTTGGTATATTTGGCGTAAAATTATAGTATTATACATTTTTCGCGAAATCAAAATTATAGTATTGTACTATAATTATAGTATGGTTGGCATCACTGACACTCGGTCAATTATATTAATATTATATAAATATTTTGAATCAACACAAATAACTACACGCAAACAAAGAATGTCCGAATTGTATGTTGTTTTAAAATTATTTAATAAGCTAAGTAAAATACCATTATCAACAGTATCTAAGTCCCAGGTGTTAAATGACGGAAGTGCCAGAGATCGAGTCCATCGTTTTGGGTAAAGTTGCGCCCAGGTATCATCACCCAACAAAACTGTTTTTCCACCTCTCGATACCAACTAGAAGTAAATAATGACAAAATAATGAATAAGGATTCAAAAGAATCTGCAATTAAAAGTATAAAGACGATTATAAAATATGTATAAACCCACTAAAAGATAAGGAAAACAGTAGTTATTTTTTGAGTTCACAAAATATCACTAATTCAAAAACCTATAGTTGTAAATTTGTATCATTAAAATTTTTAGCTCACAAAAAATATTTCCATATGAAATATGATCTAAGTACATCCTTCAAACTTATTTACTACTTCAAAGCACACTATTAAATCCGAAATACCAAAAATCTCTGATGAAGATTATTATTTTCAACATTATTAATAGTAATTTCAAATAAGTAAAAGCTACTTTTTATAATACACATTCAAAATCAATTTAAAAAGTTTTCAAATAATTTGGTTTATCTGCATAAATTTTGTAATTCGTAATTCGAATTTATTTTAAAATCACTAATTATGAATTATTATTTAATAATTCGTGTGTCGATTGTCGTTCGCTTGAAAATCATATTAAAAAGATCTTAATTTTCTTAAAAACCTACATCCGTATCATTTTTGTGATTATTACAGTAACAAAATAACCATTAAGCTCAAATTACATTGGCAGATTGCGTCTGGCCCGATCGTCTGCCACGACTGTCAAACTCTATTCTCTATGGTTTTCAAGGATCGTGAGCGATCGGGACAAAAGTGGAAAATGTTCTATTATTCCGTCGTGCGATCCATTCATTAGCAAGCGAAGATTGCCAAAAGCGTACGAAAATAACCGAATACGCGCCCGCTCGCGAGCCACGCAAACGGTCGTTAATTCTACTGCTCGATTTCAACAACTACAAGATGGCGAAATCTCAAAAAAATGTATGGACTAGCGCTGAGGACACGGTCCTCGTCGAATTAATACACGCCAGTTGAAATATATCCATACTCGCTACAATTAGTCTTAATCGATTGGCTTGGAGATTCAAGCTTGCCTAGTTATTCATGATGTAAATTAACAATAAGTATACAAAACTTTCTATAAATGTCAAACGGCCGCGCTAATTTTAACAGATGCTCGCTAGGTTTGACAGCTCAGTTTTTTTGATGTAAAAATTGCGCGGGAATACGTTCAGTGTAGCCACCAATCTAAGAAATATCTAGTTTTCGGTCAACCTATATTTTTAATAATAGCAACACTATGTTTATTTTAAACCAATCAAAAGCAAGGACCAACGCGATTGAATCGTTGCGTGTAATTGCAAATAGTGTTGAAACGTTGGCCATGACGGTTGTTGGATCAGGTTGGGTCTGCGCGTTTGCCAATGTAATTAAGCCTTTACCGATGCTTTGATCTAAACATACAACCTAATGGTTGAAAAACAAGCCCTTTCTGTGGCGATACTCATCAATCAATTGTATTGAATCGTTTATTGTTTTTACTGTGTGTACCTATGTCAGTTAATCAAAGAACTCACCTGATCAATAAAATTATCTTCGTTGATTTCTGGCGTAGCAAAATTAGAGCCGGCATCAATAAATGTTGGCAAAGATCCCGTCGTCAGTCCTTTAAGTCTTTGAAGAGTCGTCGTTGGAGGGTCAGCCATAAACCTGTAGGACAATGATTCATACACTCATATGGCGGCAGTTTGTCAATGTTACAAAAAACTGAAAAACTAACAAAATCACACCATTGACTGGTGAAGTTATACCATGTTTGTGATGAGGTGTTTTGTTGTGTTGTCACCACTGTAAATGTAATCAGAAATCCATAATAATTATGTTCCCGAGTGCAAAAGTAAGTTACATTAATTGGAAGAATAGGCTGTTAGACTCAAGAGTAATAATATAAGAGAGTGGGTATTGTTCGGCAAAATGAAGCCGTGTTTCTTGCGTATAACGCACAGTAGAACCTTAATTTTATTATTATTAACTCAACAATGAAACTCATCATGATGCTTGTCAGTATGGCTACCAAATTTATACACAACATAGCAGTGGCGAAGGGTGGAGGTAGGCTGTTAAGATCCGCCATAAATATTACAAACTTAACTTTGTCAGTCATACATACTTGTTTTCATTGAAATAAGACTACATTTTACAGATGGTGTTGGTTAGTTTTTAAAATTCAATTAAACCCTGAGAAAACCAAGCTATAATAGATAATAATCAAAAAATACTCGTATATCTATGAAATATCTAAAATTATGCAATTAAATCATACATAAATTTGGATATTTTATAGATAGAATAATAATTTTTATCTATTATAGTTTGGTTTAGGCATAGCTTGATGAATTAAAAAAATGAACCAACAATATGTGTCATATGTATTCTTAATCTAACGAAAACAAATAAGTAAGAATGAAAAAATGTGCACAATTTTGTCATATCGCCTAAAATATACCAATACTATTATGGTTTGGTTAGACAGGGTTTAATTGATTTTTAAAATCCAACCAATACCATCTGTAAATTGTAGTCTTATTTCAATAAAAACATATACATTTGACTGAAAAAGGTTAATGTGCACTATTTATGGCGGATCTTAACAGCCTACCTCCACCCTTCGCCACTGCAACATAGTTGTGGTAATAAAATAATTACCACTAACTTTATATATAACACAAAAACAATAAATTTCTCAGTTTATAAATTACTGTAGTCATTCAAATCAATATTTCTACTCTAACGCATATTGAGGAGATATAAGTATGCCAAATGCTTTCTCATTCGCACTCACGGTTCGTTTTTGGTCAGGTCTTGCTGTTAGATTATCGCTCAATCCATTAGTGTCAGTTACTGTATGTAAGCCGTGTGTAGTTAGTGTGAGTTATGTAGCCTTCACACATGCATAGATTTAGTGTCGACAAATTAAACCATAGATAATATTTATGTTGAACTTCAGTAACAGTAAAAATTTAGACGGAAACTAACTTTTTTGATTGATGCCATGCACCAATAAATATTGTAAAACTCCATTACTCTTTACATGGCTGAAATTGAGATTAATAATCTTCAAACCTGTTATTAATTATTGGGATTTAATTTGTGTTCTCTGCGTCACTAATGTGACACTTAAATAACTTTGGAATAATACTCTTAATTAAGTACGGAAGATGTATAGACGCACATTTCTTTTTATAGGTATGTCTGCCTTGTCCAAGGTAAGGTGTTCACGCATATGCGCATTCTTTTTTATACACACGGCAGTTTAGTGCACAAGACCAAATTTACACAACACAGCTGGGGCCAGATCTTTTACTTTAATCAGGGTGGGCACATGAAATTTTTTGTCATAATCCATTTTGGTTTTTTTAGAGTCATTTTTACATTATGACGAAACTTTCAAATAAATTTTAATATTGAAAGAGTTTTATATAAACAAGTCAAAAATATGCACCAAACAAGGTTTAATAATTTTTTAATAAGAAAAACTACATAAGTAGATATTTTTTTAGTTTTTCAATACCCCACACATTATTTTAGATTTACACTTTCCCGCTATTTACATTGTTTTTTGTCAGTCGCTTCAAAAACGTAAATTTGAGTTTTAGTGTATATAAATAGACTAAAGCTGCATCACTTTTACACTAGGCTTCAGCAATGCTGGTTGCGCTTTAAGAGAGTAATTATTTTTTTTAAATTCATTTACATTTTCCCGCTATTAATGTTTTTTGTCAGTTCCTTCTTCACGCTTCAAGTCAGGTTTTCACTGTACAGTAAAACCTTGGATTGTGAGTAACTTAGTTTTGCAAAATGAACAATTTTTTTAAATAAATATTAACATGATAAACAAGTGAGTTATTGCAATACAAGCAACATTTTGTGGTAAAATAACAGTGTAAATCATTTAAATTTTATATATGAGTGCTTTCGATTACAAACACTTAACCGGAACGAATTATGTTCGTAATTGAAGGTTTCACTGTAGTTTGAATATTGACCAAACCAACGAGCTGACAAAACTTCAAACCTGTCTATATATTACCAATTTTGCACTCATCGTCAATTGATCAAAGATCACAGATATTATGTACCACTAGAATATCTTCTGCGGCACTATAACCAAAGTGTGTTATTATTTATTGAGTGGTTAAATTAATTATCTGTACAAACCTATAGAGTCTTGTATGTTCACTAGCCGTCTTCAGCAATTCGTTCATGACAGGTAGTTTGTTCTGATATGGCAACGGATTTACAAGTGACTCATTATATTCGGCAAAATCATATTTTAACGCGTCGATCACGATCAAAACCACTTTCGCCCTCATCGGTAAACATGTTCGAGTGGACGCGTTGACATCTTGCAAAAGGGAAACCAGCCTGTCGTCCTGCGTGCAAGAAAACTCGTGACCATTCGTGATCTTCACGTTGCTCGCTTCCAGAGGGCCACAAGGAATGTCCGTATATGCCTGGCACTGGGAGACCTCGTTCTGGGTTACCCTGGTCAAGAGGAAACCTCTCGTAAACATCAGTATTCCTGACACAATTAAATACGAAAGCCACAGCAGAAACATAAAATAGCTCCATTTGTTGCCCATCTTAACCTTATCATTGATGATACTTGTATATTATGAGTTCTTTAATTTATAATTAAGTAATTAGCTCATTCAGAGTTTTTTTTACACCGCTCCGATGACATTTATCAATTTTCCTGATGTTACCAGAAGGTGTGAATTTGCTTCCTAGATCCCAGACTAAAAAAAGAAAAGTACAATATTCCGTCATTGAGCGAATACCGCTTTTAAAAATATAACGTCTCGTAAACTTACTTAAATAAATGATAATAAAAATATCTATTGAAAATTAGTAATTTTTCACAAAATTGTAGATTCCCAATAGATTCCCTTTTTTATCCCTGCGGAATACAACGCCCGTATGTAGGCACTCATTGCCGACTCAAGTAGAAAGCCGGTACATTCACAACGAGAGGTCCTACCTTATCCGCCCCCCCCCCCCCGTTGTTGTCTTCTATCGATGACCTGTCATCGTTCTATAGAGTGCTCATACTGACGCGTCTGCTGTGTTCACACAGGGAATGGTTTGATTTAAATAGATAAGTCACATGATAAATAATACAGTAGCATTAACACACCTTCTACAAATGTAATGTATATATCAATGCTATATATTTTTTGGAAATTTATAATACCACCGGTTTTTGTGTGAAGAACTAGTGTGACTTTGACAGCTTATGAATAACAGGAATGTACTTATATTATTTATAATTAATAACACTAATAGTTAATATATTTGATTTGAGATTTTTTTATAATTCAATTTGTAACGAGAAAGGGCGAATCAATATGTCAAGCAATCTGGGATCTGATTTTGACAGCTGAACAGTGGACCGCTAGTTGTTTGTGCAAAAAGATATGCTCAGGCTTTATTAATCTAAACATGGCGCTGAGGTAGTACACATCACGTTATTATTGTTTATGGGCAAGTCTTGGCAGATGATAATAATTTGACAACTGATTCCGATTCGCTTGAACTGTTATGTTTTAGTTAACAATTGTTGCAAAGTGGTGGTTTAGATTGACTGTTTCTATTTATATTTAAGTTATAAAATGAATGCAGACTTACCTGGATAATCAACAATGAAATCATGCTTCATATCGTGAATATGTGTTCAATCAAAAATCCTTGACATAACCTAAAAATAGACTATTGTTTTTAAGTTATGATTTTTCAATACACAACGCTAACATGACACTCAATACAAATAACAACAAGGAAACGTTCAAGCTGCTGGACGTTTCGAGCGATACTGATTCAGATGTCCTTCAGCTGGAGATAGCACCGAGGAAGCGGAAAGTCAATAGGTTTGTTTACTCTTCAATTTTACATCTCAATTTGCGCGTTTACAGTTGCTATTAATAGTGCATTCTACGTGCGTACTGAAATGCATTTATGTAGGTGATAAATATGATCAGTTAACACTTGTATTTTTATATTTATATATTTTTTGAAGAAACGTTCTCATTCACAATAATGTTCATCGTGATTGTTTATGGTTCTCCACCTACATTCAAAATTTTCTCATCCATTGCACATTCTATTGTTCAATATAGTGGAACCATTTAACTATGAATATGGCTGTTATGTATATTGCAAACCATTTATTCCAATCTCGAGTGAATCATACTTTATCACACCGTTGACTCGCGTCACCGGTTTGCTAGACGAAATGATTAGCATTCCTTAGTTCTCAATCACAATACTTATATGAAGCTGAACAAACCAGTGTCAGTCTTGTCTCGAACTTCTCAGAACTCTCGAATATATTTGCAAACCCATAACATCGCAGATGCGATTTCTTCTTGTGCGCATGAATTTCGCAGGACTAATGTGATTATTGTTAAGGTTGATTTCGTCGACTACTAACATAATATATCAAGCATATTACATTGCTCAAACAAGTCGGTTTACAGGAAGCCAGGCGGGAACCGCGCCAATTGTCGCAGCCGATTTTCGCAAAATTCATGAATTCAAGAATGAAAACCTATCCTAACTTAACCTAACCTAACCATTTTCCAAAATTTGTTTGCCGTTGGCTTCCTGTAAACCGACAATAACCACATTGCTTTCTCTTGCTCAGCGTCCTGCTTACTACGTCTTGTAATGGTTGCAATTGATAGCTGAAACTGAAATAGTTAGACTGCATAGTTCGAATGAATGAGTTTAAAATTTAACAGAATTAGTTTTTTACTTAGTGTTTCGGTTATACTTAACACCATTTACAAAATTGTAAAAATAAAGATTAAAAATATATATATTATGACATAGTCTTTCTGCTAAAAAAATGCTAACATAATATTTAATCTATCTTTAGGATTTATAAAACAACCAGTTAAGCTCACCCTCATGCGAGTGTATCATATATCGATTGCCTCCCAATTGGCATCATCGCGGGCAGGGTAGTTTTGAACCTTGGCAGAACCAACAACTTTTGCTGCCAATTTCTTAAATATTTATCAAGGATACATATGAACTAATAATGTGCATTCATCGAACATTTTCTGCTATCGACAATTTACACCCAAATTGTTTACCACCACTATTCTCTGTTTTGTCATCAGGACAAGGCGAGGTAGAAATAGAGTGATAACAACGCACATGTCCAATGATGGCTGGGGTCAGAGGATCGTAGCTTTCGCGGGGGCCGCTGCGTTACTCGCCTGGCTGGCCGCACTGTCCTGGGCCGCTGCAGCGCTTGCAGCAGACACACGCCGTTTAGATGCTGCACTTAGAGAAGGTAAGATTCAATCTTATATATATTTACGATTTATCGTCCAGTTATCTTCCACTGTTCAGCAGAGAGCCGCAAGGTGGAATTCCAATTAGAGGTCAGATTTGTTTAAAAATAATGAAAATTATGTTACCATATCGTCGCTGTAGGATTGGTTTGTCGAATAGACCAAATGTCAAATGTTCAGGAGACGAAAAACAAATATGAATATCCTATATTTAAATACAAAGAGGTATTTAAATTGTTGGTTTTACAGCATATGAATACTGTTTTCATTACAAAGCAATTTTATGAAAAGGATGGTTCTGGTCCATTTAGATACAAAAAATCATTTTGCATTGAAAGGTCGATTTCGACAAAAACGAATATTCGACAAACCAATCCTATAGCGACGATATTATGGTCAGTATTTATTTATACAAGCACTTTAAATGAAAATAGAAACGTACAAAATGCAATTTTACACTGTTAAATACTATATGTACTTGAAGATACAAAAGCGGAAGTAAGGCTTCCTAGCATCCAAAGAAAAATGGCGATGTGATTTTACATTATTACATTGTAATACACAAACAAGTAACTGTGTATAGAATTGGACTTGCTTCTTTGTTTGGCGGATATAGAAGGAAAAATTTTCCACGATCCTGGGCTGTGGTCATTTTACATTTTGAAACAAGACGGGGATGAGAAGTTTGGCTGGTCTTATAGTATATAGACGAGACGGCTGTAAGAGGTCACCAGATGTTGCAGATGAAAGTCGAGATTGGAGGTTGCTCTGATGAATGGGGGAGTGAGTTTTTAGTTCAGTGTAAACAGTCGGTACAAGAGTTATGTTACTGGTCCGAGGTTTGGTGGAAAAGATGCTGTAGTCCCGAGCACACTGAGAGGATGCTTCAGGATGAGATGTGACGAGAGACTACGCTGGTCAAAGGCTCGGAGGAAGAGGTGCTCTGCGTAGCGATAGGGAGACGGACACAAAAATTACTGATCGGACTGAGATTATGATTGATACTAATAATATCCATATGAATATTCGGTGAATTCCGAGACATTGTTGATGAAGTTTACAATTGGGAAATCTGTTGGCCTCTGCATTATTGCAACTTCGAGCGTTTCAAAGTCAGGCATCCACCGCACATGCGCAATCTTAGTTGAGTTCTGTCAGATTGCATAGGTAATTTACTCGAGTCGGTGTTTGTTTTCGGCATGTTGTGTGCGATTATTTTGTACTGTACATAAAATTTATTTACCCCCCAGAATGTCAAAAAGAAACTAAGTAGAATTTGTATTCTATAAGCTGGCGTACACGTCACACGGAAAGCATTGTGCCATCGCGTTCAACTGTTGCGTAATTATAAATTATTACTACATAATTATTGTTGCTTTTTGTTAACCACTGCATTACTCTTAGTCTTTTTGAATAATAAGTAAGTACTCAGACAAATATTGTTGTCTCTTTCTAAAACGCATAGAAGGCGTTTATTTTCTGTTTCAAGCAAACTCTCGAAATTGTCCCAGCTTGAGAAAGAAATATTATAGTCAGTCTAATAATACATCAGTAGACATCTCTTACTGTTGTGAAGTGTTGGGTCATTAAATCGGTCGAGGCAAGATGTGACATTTTGTCATTGTTTGTTTATTTAGCGAAAAATATTAAACAGATTACTAGTTTATACAACCGATCATTTCAAAATGGTTGATACAACCATGAAGTTAGCACTATACAGTCGTTCACATAAATATGTTTACACCTCCTAATGGAAAAGTTTACGAACCGGAGCGCTCAATATTTTTCTGAAGATATTTACAAAGTTATCAAATTTTATGTGTATTTTATAAAAATAAGTGTGTTAGAATTTCTATTATTAGCTCAGACGGTCAAAATATGTTTTCGCTGAGACGGAGTGACAATTTTACCGATTTCACAAACCATTTCGAGCCCTGCCTAGTTTATACAAGTTTCATTTTTACCGTACGTGTCCACCACACACACAATTTTTTTAGTCAATAAATGATGCACAAGATTTAAGGCTATACTTCAGGTGGGGCACAGTCTATAACGATTGAGACTATGCGACGCGAAGATTTTGCAAATGACGCGTGCAGAACAAAACATAATTTGTCATAAAAAGTCAACATGCTTCCATTTAATGTTATGTTTATTGTTATATTACTAATAATAATAATATATTCATTGACATGTTTTCTTTTTCAAGTAAATGGTAACGTTTTTTAGTCATCTTTACACGATTTAAGAATTAATTCCCCCGTCGCCATCACAAAACAAATTGACGTGTTCACAGCTCGACTTTCGCTCTCCGATTGCCAGCCAGTCTGAAATTTCGTCGCACCTATAGTTCAAAATTATTTGCCCTTTCACTGAAGCACCGTCTTAAGAATATAGCATCCTTTATTGAATATACATAACTTGGAAGACTTCAGAAACACACCTATTAGAAATAGATTTAGAAAAATATTTGTACCGATTGAGACTTGAACTCACAACCATTGCAATTGGCAAAGCACACTGAGATTATTATAGTTGTGGGTTCAAGTCCCATTCGGTACAATTTAAAAAAAACTAAGGTAGGTAAATTTTGAATGTTCCAAATTTATAAACAATACATAGTTATTTGTTGTTTCATATTATGATGATCCAGTATATGAACAAGCCTTTACTCATATTAGTACATACCTGGGAATACAAAATTAATGAGAACTGGCTTACCCTTCCGGGCAGTGGCGAAGGATGGAGGTAGGCCCTTAAGATCCGACATAAATAGTCCACAATAAACTTTGTCAGTCATACGTATTGGTGTTGGTTAGTTTTTTAAAATTCAATTTAACATTGCAAAAACCAAGAATATAATATAATAAATACTTAGTCAAAAAATAATCGTCTATCTATAAAATATATAAAATTATGCCATTAAACCATACATAATTTTGGATATTTTATAAATAGAATAGTATTTTTAATCTACTATGGTTTGGTTTAGGCAGCGTTTAATGAATTTACAAAAATGAAATGTAATAATAATAACATGTATTCTTGATTCAACGAAAACAAATAAGTTTGAATGAAAAAGTGTGCACTATTTGGTCGAATCGCCCATAACATACCAAAACTATTACAGTTTGTTTTAGGCAAGGTTTAATTGATTTTTAAAAACTAACCAATACCATCTGTAAATAAAATTGTAGTCTTAGTTCAATAAAAACAAATGCGAATGACTGACAAAGTTTAATGTGCACTATTTATGTCGGATCTTAACAGCCTATCTCCACCTTTCGCCACTGCTATCGGGTGTGATATAACAGATACGGATCTCGAGTGTGGAAAAATATGGGATAAACTTAAACATAAATTAATATGTTGTTTTCAATATTTATGTCTGTCTCATAATATGCATTAAAGTTTGACTTGTTAGCATAACGCGCATTTAATATTGGTAGTTTAGTAATGGTTTTGTGGTCTAAAGTAGTAGAACTGTGCTTCAAAACTGCTACCACATCTTGAAAAAGATTACATACATTAATATCATAAATATATCATCTACTGAGGATTAGGGCATTTCTACGAAATCTACTTTCAAACAGCGGTGGTTTTAGGTCAACGGAGGTCTGTGGCGCTGGCAAGTTTGGAAACCCCATCGTGATTTTATAAAACTAAGATATCGGTACTTTCTAACAAAGCCACAGCATTATCTGCTTCATGGAAAACTGCCACTGCTTTCAAAAGTTGTAATGATCGTATTCGTTCCTTTATTTGCCGCCCCTAGGCAACGCATGACCTGCCTACTCCTACGGGACGTCACTGTAGTCCACCAGTTCATTAAGCAGTGTAAGGCAGTGGCAAAGGCTGGAGGTAGGCTGTTAAGATCCGCCATTAATGGTGCACACTAATCTTTGTCAGTCATTCGTATTTGTTTTTCATTGAAATAAGACTACAATTTCCAAAATGGTGTTGGTTATTTTTTAAAATTCAATTAAACCCAGCGAAAACCAACCCATAATAGATAATAGTCAAAATATACTCATCTGTCTATAAAATATCTAAAATGATGGAATTAAATCTTAACTTTGATTGTTTTATAGATAGAACAATATTTCTTATCTATTATAGTTTGGTTAAGGCAGGGCTTAATGAATTTAAAAAAATGAACCAACAATATTATGTAATATGTATTCTTAATCCAAGGAAAAAAAACGCATGAATGTAAAAGTGTGCACAGTTTTATCGTATCGCCCAAAATATACCAAAACTATTATGGTTTGGTTTAGGCAGGGTTTAATTGATTTTTAAAAACTAACCAATACCATCTGTAAATTGTATTTTTAGTTCAATAAAAACAAATAATATGACTAACAAAGTTTAATGTGCATTTTTTATGGCGGATCTTAACAGCCTACCTCCACCCTGCGCCACTGCTACCGGGTGTGGTATAACATGGTACGGATCTCGAGTGTGGAAAAATATGGGATAAACTTAAACATTGAATATGTTATTTTCGGTAGTTATGTCTGTCTCATAATATGCATTAAAGTTTGACTTGTTAGCATAACGCGCACTTAACAGTCAGTGCTCAAAACACGCCTGGCGTGTGGCCATTAGATACATATACATTCACTGCTGACCAGTTAATCACCAAATTTAATTATCATGCTAATTGCTACACTCCAGGCGTGTCTTGAGCAGTGACTATGTTAATATTGGTATATAGGTAATATAGGTACACCCTGTATAATTGTACATATCCATAAAATAAGGCAACTTTGAAAATCGAACACTAAATTTGATATTTTTAAAAAGTAGATATTTGATTAATTAAATACTAATTAATTTTAAACCATATCTCTACATTTTCATATCCCTACATTTTCGTTCGTTTTTATTTTAGTTTAACATCGCCCACGTACGTAAAAAGTAACATGATAGATGTATACGATACATTTTTCGGGATATATTAAGTGCCTCCTGAATTTAATGGGCCGGCCTCTGTGGTGGGGCGGATTTAAAATACAAAAGGTCAGGTTGATTCGCCTCAGTCCTATTTTTTGCAGCATCTCCCCCCTTAACCCATTCTCTTCAAATACAACCAGAGATAACAGAATCCTCTTTCCCTCTCGCGAGGTTGGCAGCCCTGTGGCTTTTACTCCCTACGGGTAATGTGTTTCCCAATGTGCAAAGATTATAATCAGCGCTATTTTTAAATTTCGAACACATTAACGTCATGTTTACCATTTTTTTAATTCTTGTTAAAAGCGTGAAATAAAAAATATTGAAAAACAAATATAAATTGGCAAGATTATAATAGTATTATTAATGGCGCGATAATAATGTAGTTATATAACTACTTACCTCTTAGTATTATATATTAGAAAGTAAATATTTACGTATTGAAGGAGATTAAATCGCACCATCGCAACTAAACTGTCACAATCCAAAAAACGTCAATCAGAGAAAATCAGCTTTGAAATTTTTACCTTTCGCATTTTGTACTGTGTTTTTGAAATATGTTTAGATATTGAATGAAGTTTTGACTTGAATTTGATGACTTAGCTTAGAGATATGAAATTTTCGGTACATATACTATGAACGATAGACAATGCAACGTAGTAATGAACTCAAAACACGTAATTTGGACTTGTGGCGGTTTAGTTGCGAGGGTGCGAAATATGTAACGCATTATTAATTGGTTATGTCATATAAGTATCATGATTCATGATTTATAGGTACCTACCTAATTAATTGGATATGATTTAATTAGAGGTTTATGATGGTATAGTATTAGAATTAATATATAATACATATTAGCCGTGGGTGCAGGTTTAATTGCCATGTCCAGCTAAAATCATCCTTTATATACCTATATAATATGTGCTTATGGCCATCTTCATGTGCAAAGGGTGAAATGATTCACATCTCACATTTATAGTGGGAATCGTCCAAACAGCTACAAATTACATGATTTAAAATATGTATTGATATTTATATCGACCATATCCGATCCTAATAAGATCATATCTGCACAGAGTGGACGTTTTTGTATTAAGGCTAGGTATACTATTTGTATTAAAATATTATTTACAGGCTCATTGTTAAGTGAATTTCTGATAATGGGTTAAGGCTATACCTCAGTTGAGGCATGGTCTAAAAAGATCGTGGCTAGCGATGCGTGGATTGCGGGTCGCGGGTGCAAATGACGCATGCCGAACGAAATATAATTTGTCATAAAAAGTCAACATGCGTCCATTTAATGTTCTGTTTATTATTCTATTAATAACAATAATAATATATTCATTGACATGTTTTCTTTTTAAAGTAAATGGGTAACGTTTTTAGTAATCTTTACACGATTTAAGAATTAATACCCCCGTCGCCATCACGAAACAAATTCACGAGACGTTCGCTCTCCGAGTGCCAGCGAGTCCAAAATTTCGTCGCGCCTATAGTTGAAAATTATTTGCCGTTTCACTGAAGCATCGACTTAACAGAGTTTTGTTTTTACGAGAAATGGATGTTAGCCACTTGCTCAACCCATTAGGTTATAGGTCAACTTACGACGTTATAGGCCGACGTTTAAGCCGCGCGGCCGTCGTGGGCATAACATAATTATAACTATATTAATAGCATCCGTACTTACTACATTGGACTTGGCATGATATGCATCACAATTACACAACCCTCATCCACGATGGTGACACATGTACGGGATGCTTTAGCATTTATTTAAATGTCGAAATTATACAACAATATATTAACTGTGGGTGCCTTATAGATATTGAATTAAAATTATTTCCGATGCGAGTTTTATACTATCCAATAGCAGTGCCGACACGTAGCTACGTCATTGCACAATGGTATTCAAAGCATTCAAAAAGTTTTCTAGTTTGTAATATTATAAAGTTCACAGGGAACTCAGAAATAATGGAAACTGAAATACCTAACGGGTAAGGAGAAGCAGGCAACCGATCTCGAGTAAGGAAGAACACGAGATAAAGTAATATTTAAGTCATACGTCGAATACTGACAACTGCACTCGGTTTATGAATTGACGCTCATTTTATATTGGTGTATTACACACACTATTGCACATATATAATGCGTGTCTCATTTTCGTAGGACACTCACACATTCAAAACCCTGCGTCAAAATGTACTGTATTGGTATATCTTGACCATGTCCGATCTAATAAGATCATATGAGCCTCCACAGAATGGAGGTTTGTTTTTGTCAGAACAGATGTTTGTTTTTATGAGAAATGGAAGTCAGCCGCTTGCTCAACCTATCAGGTCCACACTTTGACTCAAACACTAATTGAGAAAAAATATGTGTATTTGTCAGACCCAGGATTCGAATCTGGGACCCACAACGCTATGGGCCGTCGCTTATTATCTGTTCTGTGGTTCACATACAAAAAGATTAGGAATAAATTGCACAGAATAAAGCTCCACTGATTTTGAACGCATTCTTTTTTAGAAAAAAAATAAGAGGGGGAGTGGAGTTGCATTATGTATGCATATGGGGCCATTAGCTATGCCACTAGTCCATAGAAATCGATTTTAGCGAGCCGGGATTCGTCTTTTGGAATCTTCAGGATAATACTCGTATAATATAAATTTACATACCTCAAATTAATTAGAATAATAATAAATAAATAATGGAAAAGGATTGTTCTAATTCCTCAATATTGATTGATTATAATTATCT
The DNA here is from genome assembly GCF_057557595.1 of Rhyacophila brunnea. Classification (NCBI taxonomy): domain Eukaryota; kingdom Metazoa; phylum Arthropoda; class Insecta; order Trichoptera; family Rhyacophilidae; genus Rhyacophila; species Rhyacophila brunnea. Next base: position 4,580,066 of record NW_028232816.1, on the reverse strand, counting down.
TACCTACCTTTATATTTCAAAATATAATATCTTAATGGCGGTCTTTTAAAAGGTTTTTAAGTTCTAAATTCTCTCACCGTACTAACATGGAAATTGAACGATTTTTAACTCTTACAATTTCAATCGGCGGTTGGGAATCATTTCGTTAAATCCGGAATAAATCAGATGCCTGCCTCATCCCCCTGCGAAAGTCATATATCTCCTCGTAATTTATGTTTCCGACGGCACGGCCCCGAGAAATTATGGTGTTTTTTCAACGGGCTGTGTTGCCACCGTGTAAAAAATCCCCAACCCGGCGACCGATTATATTCCGACGACAACACCGACTGGTTTTACAATAACATGCTATGTACCTGTGATTAGGGAATCCACTCCCGAGCAAAAATTTTGATCCCGGGATTTCGGGATTACAATTTGACGATCCTGGGATCCCGGGACTGGACCCGGGATTGGCGTTTTTTCGACAGTTAATGTTATATATTTTTTATTTATATATACAAATAGCATTGATAAAATCGGTCAAAAACGTCTAGTATAATTTATAATATTTAAAACATTTAATGTTAATACTGTGTACATTGAATCTTGGAAATACATGTGTTTAATGGAGATAAATAATATTGTAATATAGATAATAATGTGAAAGTAAAACAGTTTTTTTTTAAATTTATTTAAGAAAAGATAACATTCATAAAATTCGGCGTAGAAACAAGTGCCTGCCTGGCATTGAATATATTATCAATGCTGCCTGGACGTCCGTGGCACTGGCGGTTAGACGCTCTTCGCGTGCCAGAACGTCAGTGGCGTCTAGACGTTCTTACGATTGCGTATGACAACAAAAAATGATTATTTATTATCCGTGAGCATCCGGCGATTCCCCCTGTGACATGAGCATGTACAAGCACTTCACTAACATAATTTTGTTCACATAGGTACTAATTGATTGTGATTGATAAAAAAATCAATCCCGAAGGTTTCAGGATTATGTTTACTAATCCCGGGATTCATAGGTATCGAAAATTGTCCGGGATCCCGGAATTGGATTCCCTACATGTGATCAAAAGTGTGCGAAGTGTAATATATTATAATGTTTACATTATTTTAATATTCATTTTACTCATATAATAAATCAACGCGTTAAGTGCCACCTACTCTACGAACTTCGTATGAAGGTTGGCGATTAACCACAAAGATCTCCACCTTTGAGACAGCTTACCATAACAATGAGGCTGTGCTCTTATGGATCCGCAAATTTGTATTTCTCAACCATAGACATAGTTTTCCTGGATTTCTTCCATGTGTGATATATTGTAGGAGTTGGTATTTTACACAACCCATTCTTCGGCCATGTCCGCTGGAGCATATAGACACCACAAATGGTGCTTCGAAGAATCCCTGTCGCTCGCACAGTCTTCTTGCGTCATTCCAGGTTATACCGGTATCCCGTAGCTCCGTCTTATACACTCTATAGAGCAGGGGTTCTTAACCTTTTTGCGGTAGCGGGCGTATTTGAGATTTGGGATAATAGTGGCGGGCGCACACCGGATTTCTATAATAAACAAGATTTAAGTATTATGTGTTATATTTATTATATCGGTAGATTATACATTTATTTACATGTAAACGCTTATGAGGGTATTTACAAAAGAAGCATAAAACACTCATACAGTTACATAAAAAATAAAAAGAGATAAAATACAATAAAAAGTTTAAAAAAATATTCAAAATAACACAGGCTATTCATGCGATTTGCATTTCAGTCTTAACACAATTATCAAGGTTGGTATTGGTATAGTAAATCGAGATCTTGTTTTTGATTGTATTATGTTCGTGGTGAAAAATAAAGATTCGCACAAATATGTGGAACCAAAACAGGATTTAATTTTGTAAGCTCCTTTTTTCAAAAGAGGGTAGGTACTTTTTATGGTCGCGATTTCAATAAATAATTTTATTAAAAATAAAATTATTTTGCCACGGCGCACGGAAATGGCTCCGCGGTGAAGAACCCCTGGTCTAATCTATGGGTCCAATAGAAAAATAATTAAAAAATGCTTGTCTCATACTTTTGCGTGGTCATTCGAGTGACCATTTTTTTCAAATTGTTTTATTTGAAGACATGCATGTAGTAAAATCCCTCTGTGAAACATGTATATGTGATAGTATTTGATATCATGTCATCAATGATAGATAGTATTTGACGGCTTTCCAGAACGGCTTGAAGAACAGGCAAGCCAGGTTGAAATTGTCTTCCGGCATCGAGGTCCATCGTCGCTCCTTATGGTCAAATCGAGCTTAAATATTGGGACCATATCTAAATAAGATTTCATATAAATAAAAAGGATTTCAAGTTATACACATTTATATTTTTTATAAAAATCGATGTTTTTTAAAATAAGTATACTTATATAAAAAATATTAAAACTATGAATTAGTCAAAAATGAAAAAAAAATGTAAACTTAAACTAAATTTTAATAATAAATATAACCATAAAAATAATGTAATAATAACGTAACCTATATACCAAATATGTGACAAATTCACATTTTTTTTTACAATTGTAAGTTTATCTTCGCTTCGCGAGGATAAACTTCCGCTAGGTTCTCTGTTGGCATATAGGATCCCCCAGAGATTTTTATATCTATATTTATTTATTGGTAGATACTTACTGTTTTTTTCTTCATATATTTCACGATTATATATTAATAACGATATTCAATAGGAAATACTGAATTACCGGTATTGGTATTCAATATGCATAGCTACTAAAAATAGTATCTTTTACCTTTTCTAGCACAACATTGACTTCGAGACAAACATTGTTTTGAAGTCTGTCAATAATTTGTATGTTGAATGCCCTTGGTACAATGAAATTGTCAATTAAGACAGATACCTAACCCAGGTGACACATCAGACAGTATACTTAATGTAGGTATAGTAAATTAAGTATACCTACAGTAAATAATTTATAAACACTATTGTGCGGTTGGTATTCGTGTGATAGCTACCTTTTTACTAATCACACTTAATTCTATCATGTTTACGCGAAAGTAATGCCTAAGTGTAATCAAACAATACCCTAATACCAGTCACGTTTCCTTATCAGTTGACGTTTTTAAATTGCACGCGATACGATTCGTGATGGGTAGGTAGGTATTGATAAATTACGATCGTATTTAGGTACTTTCTAATTTGCTTATCCGATATTCGGAATTTGAAAAATTAACCAAATGTATACATAAAACAAAAGGGAGCATTGTTACCAACCTTGACGACAAAAATATGCCAGTGGGTCTATTCCTATTCTATACTTATCGACCGCTAAAGTGATAAATATTATCAAATTTAAGGTAGATTTGTATCAAAGTATTAGCACTTATTATAACAAACAATTACAATAAGTTGGTTGTATTGTTGCAATAAGCGCTATATTTTAACAGCACCTCTCTTGCTGCTGTTAAAATATAGCACTTATTGCGACAATTACAACCAACGTATTGTTATTGTTACGACTTTGATACAAACCTACCGTAAGTTTGATTATATTTATCACTTTATCACTCGATAAGTATAGAATAAACCCACAGGTGAGAATAAAAAAGGATTTCTTGAAAGACAATAAATATGTCGCTATAACTAATATATCTATCGATTATGATGATCTTGAAAGAAAAATTATCTGTAAAAACATTTTATTATGTCTTCTGTACGACAGAAATTCGCAGAGAAATAATAAAAAAAATAATTGTTTTAAATTAATATAGTTTCCAAGTAAGAAGATATATTATTCTTGAATAGTCTCAGGGTGAGAAAGAGAGGTCATTGTTTAAGTTTTACACTTACGCGTAGACAAGTCGTTTCTTTTTGTAATCTTGATGATGGTGTTACAAACGAAATAGCTATCGACTTAAAAAAAACATCTTGTAGAATTTATTATAATTTATATTATCATTGTGTATTTGAAAAAAAACCCTTCTAGAAATAATATAAAAGTTTATTATTAGCTCTGCTGGAGAAAAATCTATGATGAAATAAAAAAAAATGTGAGCTTTTTTGGGAGCTTTGTTTCTTTAATGCTTCAAATACACTCTATGACGATCGGTCATATATATGTCGAAAAACCCGTTTCTTATGTTGGCGTCCTGTGTCACAGGGTGTCACAGAGTGTAAATACGATGTCATAGCTGTCATACAATATTTATGTATAAATGTCGGAATGGCATAGATTTGATCATAGACACTAAAACGCTCTTAGCATATATGTGCCCGATCGTCATATAGTCTATTTGAACCTTAATTAACATGAAAACGCATTTTTTACCATGTCCGATCCTAAAAATATTATAATATAGACCTCCACGGAGTGGAGATTTATATTAACAGATTTTTGTTTTTCCCAGAAAAGGATTAGGTTTCATAAATTCTCAATAATATTATATTAGTTAGGTAGGTACCTCTTTATAACAGTTCTCTTTGGAAGTGCTATGTTGGTAATTACACCCGCACATGGGATTCGTAGTAGCCTCTTTATATAAAACAAAATGTCATGTTTTGACCATAAAAATACGCCGTTGCAGTTTCCTTATAATGTTTTTCATGATTTCAAATATCACGGTTCTAAAATTAATTAATCGGTAGGTAGGTAGATATTATAGTTTATTATGTTCTCACAGAAATTCGTACGTATGATGGTGTATGCCTAATTTATATTAGGAACTTCATTAGCCAAGTCAACACTCGGGACTTTTTCGTACGTCTCACGAATTGAACAAAGGGCATGCGTCATCGGCCCTCAAATCGGTTTGAAAATTGTCGCCATTTTGTGATGAAAGTACTAGCGCACTGCTATCCAACCGGCTTGGATTTCTGTTCAACACCCCAGCAGCTTGTATTTTTTCGGTAAGATTCGGGTGGTTCGTGCAGTTGCTTGTCAATGAATATACTTATTTGAGTCTATTGGTAGTCGATGTTAAGAATTATAGTAACTATTAATCAACCGTTGATCATATTGGATGTAGGTATATTAGTATTAACATATTACGATTTTTTGTGAAATGTCGACTGAAATGATGACAATGAATTTTATTGAGGAGTATAAGGCACATTGCGTATTATGGGATATAACCCATAAAGACTATACGAACAAACTGTAGCGCAGGCATATTATCTCTGACTTCACGAAGTGAAAGCTGTGGTGAACGAATGTAGACAGTAAAACGGATTCATCCCCTCTGCGCATGCACAAAACTTCTCGGTGTAAAACCAGAATTTAAAAGTTGAAGAGGAAGTGGGTGATGAAGTGACTAAATGTGGACTTAGCTATTATTATATGAGTTCATGCATTATATTAATATTATATAGCCATTTATTTTGTCAAAAAAAAACGTCTAAATTTCAAATTTCGGGATAATCGTTCGAAACAAATTCTTAGTAACTTCCTACAATAGTAATATTGTTTAATTGAGTGTTGCCAAAATTAATTCGCTGTGCAATATATAATAGCCGTGTGAATCTTTTAAAAATAAAACGGGATGTTCTCAATTTGAAAATTTCGATTTAATCGCAAGGATTAATTTCCTAGTACAGTTTGATTGCGTAAAACGGCGCCAAGGAATCGGCCTACGATTTGCCTTCGCTATGAGATTCGAACACGTTCGCATTTATGGTGCGTCGACTTTGGAAAATTCTGGTACGTTTACGTAACCGCGCATACACAAATAACGACTAATTGTATAAACTTTATGTAGGGAGGTGTTGATTAAGCATTTGATGATGGGATCATTGACATTTTTACTGACAACGTTTAAAAGTTATGTAAACAATTTAAGAGTAATTATTAAACAAATAAAATACTTAAGAATGGATGTTAGAATTTATAAATACGTACGAATTTATAAATACGTTTATTATTAGTAGTTATTTAAAATATATTTAACGTCACATAAAATCAATTCAAAATAAATCGCATTAAATATGCTAGTACCTGGGGCGGTGATACGAGTACCTTGAGAAATCTCGGTAGGCAAATAAGTCCCAAATTAAAAATGTTTTGGTAAACATTTGCATTGCAAATGATTGAATGAATGATTGAATTATAGATTCCAAATTCAATATTGATATAGATACGCAATAATTCATAGATTATTGTGTTTGTTACATTTGCATCGCTTTCCGAGCCATTCAATATGTGTTTTAAATGTTAATTATATATTGTATAAACTAGTTTTGGGCCGATTGAAAATGAATTATATGTATACTTAATATGCATATTATGCATCAGTCGGTACTTAAAGGAAAGTAATAAAATATCGTTGGAGGATTCCATAATTTGCGTTAAATTTACAAAAAACGCATTAGTTTGAGAAAATAAATGTCAGTTAAATATTTAGTTAAATTACTGTTTACTTACACCAGCGTCTTCAAATAACTTCAACTCGTATTATTTGCTCAAATATTTTGGAATAAATTATTAGTCACTTGAAATAAAAACTTGACAGCGTTTCCTTAATTGATTTTAAAGATATTTATATATATGTATGTAAGCATTCGATTTCAAACTATTCAAACTTTCATATTATTACCTTTTTATTTTAATAATAATATTATAATCATATGTTACCTACCCGAAAAAAGCATGCTTATATGCTTATGCAATCTACTGAAGATTGCACGGGCAGATGCAAATACATGTTTCTTTTTCTTCCCTTATCTGTCGCCCATAAGCATTGCAAGGTTTGCCCAGCCCTACTTTACTTCAGGTACAATACTATGTATTATTTACTCTCTCTTCTTGGTCGTGCACTCATGGCTGAGGATCGTGACCACATTTAAATTTCGCCATCCTTTGAGCGACCAAGACTTTCCATCCTTCTCGATCTTCCGCTTCTCTCAGTGCAGAATGGATGGTGCCCCCAGTCAGCTCTTTCACTTGGTCGCTCCATCGCACAGACGCTCTTCCTCTGCTTCGCCTTCCCTGGAGGCTACCCAAAACTACCAGTCTCTCCAGGTTTTCCGGTCCGCGCCTGACAATATGTCCAAAAAACTGCAGAAATCTTCTCAGACATATCGTCGAGAGCCGTTCCTTTATCTTCAGTCTCTGAATGATTGACTGCTTCATCCTGTGCTCCGTCCAAGAAATGCGAAGCATTCAGCGCCAACACCACATCTCAAAGGCATCAATTGCCTTCCGTTCTCTTGCCTTCAGGGTCCACGACTCGACTCCGTATATGAATATCTAATGTTTGCACAAGCATAATTTTTGTGGCAATCGAAATTCCCCGATCCTTCCATATAGTGGTAAGGCGTGTCATCGCATTTTTTGCAATCTGTGTGCGCCTTCTTTTATTTCCCCTTTACATCCGCGCTTTCCACTGATTTATTCCACTGAGACACTGTATTATTTACAATCGTTGAATAATTTAATTAATTAATATAATATAATAATAACATACAATATATACCTACACAGACTCTGAAGATGTTGGGAATGTGAAGTAAATTGATTTAATTGGTTTTGTTGTAATTATTTTTCTTTGACCATGTCCGCCCCTTGGATGTTGCATAGACACCACACGGTGCCTTGTCGTTCACAATTCTTCCCAGGTCATGCCAGCATCCCGTAGCTCCTTACAGGATGCCAAACTCCGGTTGGTTTGAAAAACAAGCTAGCACCAGGTTGTTCTCTTCTGGCATTCGCAGCACGTAACTGAGTTAGATCGACCTCGCCTCTTCACTCTCAGCGCGATGAGAGGTTGCTTGGCCCGCTCTATTATCTCCTTGTTACTCTTAGAGTTATACGTACACTCAGTATTCACCACACATAATATATGTGCTCGAGGCTCCGTAAGGTGCCGTAACACGCTACCGTAAAGCAGTACCGTCAGAATGCAAGTGTCGAATAGACGGAATTTGGTTTTACAGATACAATTACAAATGTTTTAAAATTTTACATTCACATCTTCTGATGTTTAGAGAAGGCAGACTTTGTTAGAAAAAATCTCGTTAACCTTACAAGCTTTAATATTGACATTTTTTTTATTGTTCCTATTTGCCGCCCTTTAAAATGTGCCGCCCCCAAGTATCGCATGACCTACCTGCCCACGCGGGGCGTCTTTGCTCCGCAGCGTGTTTGCATTGTAATAATTATGTGTTATTTAGGGGAATAATGGGAACTGTCCGCCTACGTCGACGGATATTCCGTTGCGTGCGCACATTTTCCACCCAGCCAGCTGTCGTAGCGCTTTTCACACGACGCGCCACTTCGCCCCGCACAAAACAACCTCCGACGTTCCATTTTCAAAACGGCCCAGTCGATTCTTAGCTGTCAGGTGGCAATGTTGCCACATTAGCCTCGATAAGATAAAACACTATTTTGCGCGCACTCGCGTCATTATTGTGGTGAATTGTCAAACGCCAATGTCACATCGTTATTCGTAGACTGTTTCTTTTACAAAATCGTCGCGCGTATCGATCCGCGAACAATTCGAAAATGTGACAACTGCAGTAAACACTATTTATATTATTTGTGAAGTATACAAAACAGTGCTGTTAATAAATAATTTTAACACCAGTGCAATGGTTGACAAAGAAAATTTGTGTCGAATTTAGAGGTTTATTTTGTGTGAATATTCTTAATCTATTTATTTACCTACCTATCTGGCTTTATTTTTATTTAACTGGGTATGTAAATATTTTTGTTTGCTGTACGATACGAATATGCCATCTACATTATTTTATTGTGTTTTTGACGTTGAGTATTATAGTTCTTTTCTGCGAGATTGATAATAAATTTTTTAAGGGAAATAAATAATACATAGATTAATAATATTAGTAAGGTAAGTCCATCCATATTTTAGTTTATGGGCTTTATTTTTATACCTAAATTAAAAAAATAATTTTAGTGGACATTTTTTTATCAATCCACCTATATTTTGTGCCATTAATAGCCTAATTATAAATATTTGTTTTGTAGGCGACCAACAGTGTCTCCAAAGTTATATACATACATACTTAACATTTTAATGCAGTTAACTGTCAATTTTGTTAGTCTCGGCAAAAAGCATAAAATTAATTAAATTACAATAAACATGGTGGTTATCTACAATAATTGTTAACACACCGCACTGCGTCTTACTTGATTCCAAATGTATCCGATTAGAATCAAGTAATACGTGTTAAAACTGTGTTTCTCACCGACATTTAACAGCTCAGCGGTCAACGCGAATATGGGCGGCCGTGTTAAAAAATATCACGCCTGGCAGTTAATTTCCCGGGTTAATTAATTACTACCTGAATACGGCTTATCATATGTATCACTTTGTTATCGATTTTGGGGTTAAGTGATATGTCAGAATAGCACTGCTGGTTAGGATCTTTGGTGCCTTGTCGTCTAATATTGCATTATATTATTAACGTTAACTACCTATGTCTAACGGAATTTAGCAATTAACTGTTTCTTATTCAAATATAGATTGTAGCAGACCTTCGAACCGGAATTGAACCGAAAACCGGAAAACCGTTTTTTTTACGGAACAAAACCAAAATTGAACCGGGAAAAAATATCGGTTTTTTTCGGTTCGGTACACGTTCAAACACGCGCGTTAAAATGATCTTACTCCCCACTTCAGTTGTCGTAGTATTCTAAAAAAAATATGGTTGCGGCCGTGTGATGCAGCATAACCGTTGGCTTCGGAGCGTGACACCGAACTATCATACAGCTACCATAAAATGTTGATACATTATGATGGAAAATTATTTTTAATACAATATGTAAATAATTAAACCGGAAAAACCGTTATTTTTTTCTGAACGAAAAAAAATAACGGTTTAAAGCCCTGGGTAATGGTTAATGTTTATTCTATAAGTAGGTACCAGTTTCCAGAGTGGATCCAAACATTTTACGCAATAGTTATCTCTCAAATACTAATAAGTTGTCTCCTTCGTTTTGGGTTTGGTACATTAGGGATCATGACCCCCACATCCTGAACCGACCTCCCAGGCTAGGATCTATGGCGGGCCCCCCTACCTATCGCTAAGGATAAAGGCGGTGTGACGCTCTACAGTAGCGTTTTGCAAATGGTGTACGCGGTAAAATTAATGTGTAGGTATATTTAATGTTTTTTTTGCTTATTTTAATACATTCATTTGAATCATGGAGTTGTCGAGTATCGACACACAATTAAAATTTTTATCGTACAACCACATAATTTAAAATAATAACATTAATAACATTATTGAAGGAAGCAGGCGACTTTTCTTTACTATTAAAGCAAATTTGTGATATGTATTTATCTCACTTATCTGGTTGACTCGCCTCTCCGGGCCCCTCTTGAGCCCGGGCCCCCAAGTTAGAGCCCTGTCAGACGGGGGGGCTTGTGGGGCCATGTTAGGGATACTACACCTACTAAGTATGCTAATAATTTACCATATTTACCAATAAAATTGATGTTATTAATTTTTCGAATTTTCCTTCAATCCTGCGGCATTTTTTAATTACAATATGACGTTAGGCTAGGTTCAAATAATACTAAGTATATATAATATTTAGTATAAGTACATATTATAAGAATATGCTTTTATCATAACGATGATAATGTTTTATTATTACATTTTATATAGTATAATATAATATTATGTGTACATTTATATCTTGATGTGAGTATTTAATTGTATAGGTAAAATGTATGATGATAAAATTGATAACACACAATAAGCTAGACAAGACTTATTACGAGATACGAACAGGAAATTAATACTTTCTTCGATATGATAAAACTAAAATAAACAAATGCCTACTTATTTTTTTGCGTTTGAAATAAAATTGACAATGGACGCACGAAATGTGTGGACAATTGAATACGTGTATTAAATAAGGCTCTAAGTACCAAAAAGTAGTATTGCCTGTAGTTACAAAATACCAAGTCATTGCAGTAAAATTTCATGAAGCAGACCTTTTGAAAAATGTAGTTTTACAGTGTGAAGCAATCACGGCAGCTTCTATAATTTTAAGTATTAAGAACTCGCAAGTGTCAACACACCATCGTCAGCTATTTTATATTGAATGCCGTTGATCACTACAGTGATACTTACAACATTATAAATAAAACACGCCAACGGACTTACAACGTCGACAGGTTTAATTATTTTGCTGTATTTTTTTGACTTGCTTGAGGCACTTAGACTATAGTTGAAGTTATTGGCGTTGGTATGTAGAACATTTTTCTATAAAAATGTCAGTTTTTATTATTTTGGTACTTAGCACCTTAATTAATACACGTATTCAATTATTTGTCGACAATAGCACAAATAATAATGCCCAAAATCCAAACACACGTGACGGTTAAAAAATAAACATGAAACAACCTGAGATTTAACCACAGATTCGGAACTCGATATACTTACCTATATATGTATACTATATTAGTATATTATTATTACATATGCGGCTTAAGAGGTTTTTCTTCTAAAAAACACTAATTGTAATTAATTGTTTAATCAAAATCTAATGAATTTAATATTTCAGACTCTATTGCCATTAGGGTAATGGACCGTGATTGGTGTTTGTAATTCGTGGCGATCTGGGAAAATATTTTTATATGGCAATTAATTTAATTTTCAATCCCGGCGCCCCTGCCAAAATGTGAGCATTGCATAGCCCCTTTAGTTGTGGGTGTGTACCTATATTCCTAGTAAGATATAAACCTTTTCCAATTGTGAAATATGCACTTTAGTAGGTACATATCTATATAAACTGTTATTAAATTTAAATTATAATATTCTCTGCAGTGAGCAGTTCTACAGTGAGATAATAAAACAATAGCAAACCGGAGCTTATTATGTACATATATTTGACGATTGATGGTCATTAGCCAATTTCCTTACTCTGAATCCAGGAAAACATTACAAAAAATAACACGTAAATTTGATCTAAACACGCTATTGAAACTACGGTTTGTAATTCCGGAATCCTTGACTTATTAAACCCTAAATTCCGCGATTAAAATGCAAGAGTTTTGAGATTTCGGAACTAGAGTCCAACTTTCACATCAACACAATCACTGCTAACCTTTTAGTTACCTTTTAATTACCACGTTTAAATAACACGTTAATTATATCTAGTGGCCAACTGCTCCAAACGCGCCAGTCGCGGTGTTAGCACTAAATGAGTTAACAGCCTACCTCTACCACTCACCACTGATATAAGTATATCTATCTATAATATAAAATGTCGAGTGACCTTTATCGTTCTGCAATAATCTGTTACAATGTCGGCATTCCAGTGAACTTGTACAATTACGGGGAAAGTAATTAATTATTGTGTGTCATTATCGCTGTGGTTAATCAATGAACTAAATAATGCTAATATGTACATTTTCCTGAATTATTTACGCCGCAATGTTCTATATTAATTTATCTGATAAACAACACATTTCCTGTATTTCACGAATATATTTATATATAATGTCTACTTCTTCCAATAATTAATAACAATAAAACAAAGTACAGTACTCTCTCAGTAATTCGCCACCCCAAAAACCAGACAAGTGTCCAATTAGTGAAAGCGGCGAGTTATATAGTGCATACATACAAAATATGGTAAAAATTATAACAGGTAGGTACTTTGTAAAAGTAGTTTTTTTGAGAAATTTGTACTAGCAAATTACGGTTTTATTTATAATCAAAATCAAGTGTTTTACTAAATTATTCTCACATTTTTTTATAAACTAAGTGTATTAACTAAATAATACACACTAAATCACTTGACACAACCAGTTGTTCGGTGAGGCAGATATTCTTGATTGGCTTAGGATTACTGGCTTTCCCTATAACCAAAAGCTTCAGTTTGTGTGTCCCGGTTGCATTGGAGCACGGAATAATTGTTTTGCGGTCCTTGGGCACTTTCCTCCCTGGTACATTTCTTTCTTCGCGATGAACTTACGTTTTACGAAGAAGTTTTCAAAATAAACCTGTCTCACCTGCGTTGTATACTTGTACACGGTGGACTACTGAATTTGACAATCGAATACCGGCGATAGATTTTGTGCTTGTAACTAGTAAAAATAACGGCGGATTATAGTAGTTGTCGCATAATCGAGCGGCGGATTACTGAGTGTAGTGTAGTTACCCACCATCATGACTCGACAGGCAGTCACTACATCGGTTAGTATCATAGATAACAGACGTATATATATGGTTAGTCTCCACAGGTATCCACCTATATCGTTTGTTTATTATGGTTACTATGGTTATTATTCGAAATAATTTAGGTGCTGACGGTAAAACCAACAGAACTGACATAAGAGTACGAGAACAGAAGCTGTTTTGCAAGTAACAGGATTTACACGTGTAAATGCTTTGTATGAAATCATATAAGAATCGTATACCCAACATTGGAGTAGGTATATCCCATGGACACGGTGTATATATATGTTGTTTTAATTTTTAATGTTTTAGCATGACTCGTCTTCCTTTAAATACTAAAAACCCAATGTCTAATCAGTGCAGGATCTCTCCAAATTTTAGTTATAACGTACTTGCATTTGCTAATAATTTAATAAATTAATATTTTTTTTCAACGAATAATATTCTCAAAATTTATGAATATAACACTCTTTTATAGACTATACGTAATTTGAAAACACTTATAAATAACCACTAGAAAAAATCTTTTCGAAAAAAATACGGCACCCAGTTGGAAAAAAGATTTTTTTAGTGGTGATATATTTCTCAAAAGTGTTTTCAAATTATGTATGTTTAATGAATGTTACATTTTTTAAATTTTGTGAATTAAACGTTGAATAAAAAGAATAGTTTATTAAATTATTCGCAAGTGCAAGTACGTTACAACTAAATTTTGGAGAGATCCTGACACCGCTTAATAATTAGGTTAATATGAATACTTTTGTATTGTAAAAACACTAGTTAACTGCGCTGCAATTACATAGGACACGTCGTCATGTAACCTGAGACGAGGTCTGACAGCCTGACATGAGGTCAGAGTGTCGAAACCTTATTTACTGAATGTTGAAAACAAGTTTGCAGAATTTACAATCGCTTGAGGTAATGATTTGCTACTCAACTCAGTCACAGGTGCACTTATATTCATTCAATATTCAGCACCTAAATTGTTACATTGCGTAGTGCCCCATGCGGCGATAGAATATGAATCATGCAATGTCATATCGTCTCTGTTCTGGCAGAACACACTAACTTTACTGGAGATTACTAGTTTTGAGTAATTTGACTTTGAAGTTGTTAAAATGTTTGAAATGGTCTATCATGTGAGTTTATTAAGTAATCGTAAAAAGGGTGACTTTAAAATAAAGACTGTTTATTTATTAAGAAGGTTTCCAGACGGTAATGTTTGAAATAAGGAACATTTTGGTATAACTAACTCAATATGTCATTTTTTCGAATTAGTGTCTTCTGCCAGAACCGTGACGATATAATAATTTACATTTTTAAGTGTTTCATTTATAGTAAAAAAGCAATTACATATTATCTTATACCCTTCCAGAAAAAGAACAATAATTTTATTGTGCCCGTGTCATTAAATTATATTATCTAGGTAGGTATTTATTTTTTATATTAATTATATCCAGTAGGTACGCATGCGTTTTGAATATGAATTTGATATTTTTGCTGATTTTTAGCGGGTCACTATCGACGAGAAGCTTTTAGTCATCTACGTAGCTTGATCGTAGCACCTCTACGGGCGTAGCGCTTTGCATCCAATCACCAGGTGGACTGAGTGTACCGACGTGAAACCGCTACGGACGTAGATAATGGTATATTTGAACGCACGTGATGCGCCTTCATAATATTACCGCCGTAATCGGACCAGGTGTCTGGCTGAATATGGTGGATGTATTATTTTAATTCTTCGTTCAATTTGTTCAGTATTAATTAAAATTGATTACATTGACGCAATATGAATAACATTATAGAAAATTATGCAGGACACACAAAAATCAATTACATATGAGATTCAAGTTTTGAGATAATCGCAAAAAATTACCAGAGCAATGTTTTTTTTAATTAGAAGAAAGGTATTGAACTCCCTTAAATTGAGTGAGTCGATTTACATTTTTTTTTAAATATATATAATACCTATTCTTAAGGCTGTAGACACACAGCATACTATGAGAAATAAAGCTCCCTGATTGATTAAAAAGTCCTTGGTGACAGAACTCACATTAATCATTGAAAAATGTGAGTTATGACACCAACAGTCAACTTTGTCAACTATTTATACATGATTTAAAGTAACTTTTGATATCTAACTATTTTTCTTTATATATGCCTTTAGAATCATTTGGTATATCGAACTGAAAAATGACAAAATTGCAAAATGTGAGTGACTCTAGGCGACTTATAAGCTCGTCTCGATTGAAAAGCGTTGAATTTGTCGATGTGGTTTTGTTGTCATTCGCAAAACACATGTAACTTAATGTTCAGTCGCACACAGTGTCTGTGCGACATTTTTGGTAGAAAAAAGTCTGCTTTTCGTTTGTAACATTTTCACTCAAGGGCGCGGGTAGAATAGCTAAATGGCGCATCAGCACACGTGTTGGCGTACTGTTTTCCCTTCGTTTTGGCTAGCCGCGTAAGGTCATTTTCCCGGCATAGTCTCATCTGTGGGCGCGGTTGAGTTGCAACATTTGTTTTGATTTATGATCATATCCCAATCGAGACGATTTTCTATGCGCGACCGAGCTATAAGTTGGGTGCGATTAACGAATAAAAGTAAAGTTTGACAAATTCTTTATTGTTACTTATTTATAATCCACGCGTCATATTGTGTGATGCAGGTGTTCATGACTTGTAATTTTTCTGCATTCGGTAAAAATATTTCCAACTCCAAGAACAACCGAAGAAGTACCTTTTTCTATTTAGGTGTAGCCTAAGTGTATGAGATTTAAGCAAAAAGGACCTCTGGTCTAATGATTAAGTAAGTTACAATGACTGCATTGCAGGTTTATGTGAAGAAAACTTCACACTAAAATTTTTAATTCATCCAATTAGTGAACTACATACATAATTATTATATCGACACCTCGTAGGTAATAAGCCGTAACTGCCTTTTGTCTATTTTGACTGTATTGCCTTTTATTAAATAATTTTAAAGATAATGGAACAATGATAATTGAAAAAAACAAAAATTCAATCAATAAAATATTTAAATTAACTAAAAAATTACGATTTCAGCATTAAAAATTAACGTTGTGCATGGAAACTTATTAAAATCGTACTACTGAAAAGTACCATTTTACAGTTCCGGCCGTATACGTAGGAGGTGTCGATACGAGTATGTGCAGATATTTCCAAATTAAGCCTTGAATATCTTTAATCATATGATTAGATTAGGGATTCCGATCCCGAATCCCGGGATTGGTAAACATAATCCCGAAGATTTCGGGATTGATTTTTTTAATCAATTTTTATGGAAAATAAAATAAAAACGAAAATATAACAGAAAAAATACTTTTAATAACAAATAACTAAATTAGAAATAAACTGAGTTTGAATGAAGTTTGATTTATACCCATATGTAAGTTGCCGATTCGTTTTATTTTTTCACATAAATTAATAGAAATGAGAAAGATTGGAAAAAAACAATGCTTCGCACTTTTAACAAAGTAATTCCACCATGATCTCATACGTTTTACGGCAGTTTCATATTTGGCTGACTAATTAGATTTACGAACCAGAAAGGCCATACACCACGATTTGCTTTACTATTTTAAATCTCGCCAACCCATTCCTTTAATTTTTTTTTAAATTTAAAATTTTTTAAACCCAAGTCTTTACTATCAGAAACAGCAATCTCGTATTAAATTCTCATTATTATTTATTTTATATTACAATATTATTTACTCCATTAAACTTATGTATTTTCAAAATTGAACGTACACAATATCAACAATAAAAATGTCTTAAATAGTATAAATTATACTAGCTTTATTTTTGACCGATTTTATCAATGTTATTTGTAAATAATAAAAATATATATTAGCTATGGAAAAATGCCATGACCAGTCCCGGGATCTCGGGATTGTCAAATTGTAATAACGAAATCCCGGGATCAGAATTTTGGCTCGGGATTGGATTCCCTAGATTAGATGGTGTATAATTATGTGTATGATTAAATTCGACTTCAATTTGACATTTCATTCATTTCATGTGTTGCCGTGCCAAATCAGAATTTATATTCTGATTGTTTTGATTCGAAAAAGTCTAGACTAGATTTATATTGGTTAATAATTATTCAAATTTAGAATCAATTTCGTATTATTTCAACAATAAATAATGATGATGATCATAATCTCGCAATGTTTCCACGTGTACAGAAATAATACCAGAGACAAGAGCCGGAGCATGTTTTGTAAAAAGCAAGCACTCTGTTTAATTAAATTCGATGAAAAGCCCGCTATTTTGGTCTCCATTTTATTCGAAATTCGAACTCCAATAAGAGGCATCTCTGAAAGCATTACCCACGTATCATTATTATTTCGTTTTAGTAATTTTAGAGCCCTTCTTTTGTGTGACTGGGTGTAATTTTTTATACTGTATAAAACTGACAGTCATTATTTTTTTGTTCTCTTCCATAAGAATATTCATTAATTTGTCAGATATACCAGTCAGTGACGTCCCTAGACAAAATACCGCCTCTAAGCAGCGCCAACATGCGGCCCCATTTTTATACAGTATTTTTATCATCCTTTCATGACTCCAATATCTAAGAAATGTGTTGTATTGATGCATTAGGTAGGTACTAAAAAAAATATATATCACTTACAAACAGGGGCGGCTCTACCTTAAGGGTTCGTAGGGACCATCCCCACATCGTTATCATGGCAAAAATACTCGACCGATATTTTTATCATTGTCATAATATATCTACGTAGGAATTACTTGATTAAATGAACTATTTCATTAATTTTTTTCCATCAAAACCTGTCTCAATTTTATAGAGATATTTATTATTATTATACAAATAAATAAAGCAATTATTGTAAATTATGTAATGACATAATGATTATTTCGCGGTATTAAAATAATTAATAAATTAAATAGGCCCTATCATGGTGACACCTATGTACAAATTAAGAAAGCTATGGCGTCTATTTTTGGCTGACTCAGTCCCATCCCGTCGCTGCGGTACAAATCTACAAATGATGTGAATGCATTAGCGTTACTATACACATACTGGGGAGCGAATCAAATGACCCCTAGGTGAGTGAAAATACTCGCTGTATGTCGTTGTTCAAAACTGATAATGGTAAGTCTATAATAATTATTTTTATAATTTCAGTTTATTTTTAAGCACGCTTTTTAGATGTGATTCAGTAACGACCTATCATTTCTTCATTAATAAAATCATATTATCATACGTAGCTTGGTACATAATGTATAATATGAGAAAGTAGATAGGTAGGTGTGTATATTTAATAATTAACAGCTAAACCCCACTACCTAGAAAGTCGTCGAGCCGCCACTGCTTACAAAATTAAATTTACAAATATTTTTTCCCCAAAAGTGGGATTTTTTTAATGTGTATAATACAGTGGCTTCTTACACATCGCGAACCCGACAAATAATTACAGTCCTGTTAAACCTTTTATGTTAATTAATGCATTTTGTATCCAACTTTCCAGTGAGCTGATTTTTTTAATGGTAAAATATTTTCGTTAGATATTACTAAGTTTAGGTAGTTATTCCTATATAATATGTGAAAAGATTCTCCTCGATTTGTCGCCCTTTGAGTAACTGCCGCCCCCAAGCGACGCTCCATCTGCCTACCTCCACGGGACGTCACTGATACCAGTGGTTCCTCATACGTTTTTGTTTTGTTTTATTCTCAACCAGTGCTCTCAAATTATTGATTTGCATCTCGCTTCGCTGTGTAAAGATTACAAACACCTGTATACCACATAGTCTCGGTTTAGTCTCAGAAAGAATACTAAAATTGCAGGATATTGTTCTCCTGTACGTCAACACGTAATTTTTAAAAATATTATACATTTAAAACCAGATTTACATAAAAATAACGAGTTGTTTGTAGAGCATTTCAGTCAGTAATGTTCCAATTGTATTAGATTCAATATTAAGTAGATTAATCTGATATTGATATGGTATCAAATAATATCTGATTATAACGCTGTCATTATTATCGGATATTTGATAAACACTACATAATACTTACGAGCACTTTTTATATATACGATATAATTGTATTTCTAATTTACTTACCTATGTATTTTCATCTGTCTTTCTCCGGTGAATTTTATTACGTATTTTAAGTATTTTATTTAGACATACATTTGATCTTAATGCTATAAGGCCATTGGTTTGCGATACAACAGCTCACGGTGAATTATGATACGCCCAACTGCTGAATTTGATATTTGCTGAGCTCATTAAAACGATTAAATTATTAGAGGATGCCGCACAGTAGGTATAACTTCAATTATTTTGAATAATTGAGACAAAAGTACTCTGTATAACAGGGATGGCGAACCTTTTTGCGTACGCGTGCCAAAATTTCCCTAATATTATTTTTCAACTGTCTGACGTGTCGAGGAAAATATTTTATAAAAATTCTATTGAAAAAAAATGACGATGTTCTAGATACCACTCACAGAAAATAGCAAATATACCTATAGCTTTATCACTTTTTTTCCATTACGACATTCATTTCGGTCTACCAGTTTTGAAACTGTCTGCCAGAATTACTACTTCTAGCTTAGCTTCACCAAGTTTTTGTTTCTTAAGATCGACCTATGCAATTATATATTTACATTAAACGTATTGCTTATTCTTGAAGAGTATTTGCCTGCTATTTTTATACAATGCGAACTGTCATTTATTATTATAGGTATTTTTTTCTCTTCAAACGCGTGCCATAGGTTCGCCACCACTGCTATATAATGATATACAACGATGACTTGAGGAAGCCAGGACCCGTGCCGGGAATTTTGATACCTACGAATGTTGTGTGAAACCTATTTTTCTTCCGGAATAACCCTTATTCTTTGCATCGTGCCTAATTCATACCTCTGTCATTAAGTGCTTGATGTAGGTTTTGTTCAGGCATTGGACATAATAACTTCGCCCTGAAAGCAAAAGGGCACATGTGTAATTTTGGCGGTTTTGAGTTATGAATGCAGTTTTCTTCGTAATTTTTTTTCTCTACAGTATGGGCAAAACGGCATTTGTGAAGCAAAACCCATGAATTCACAATTGAGCAAAGAAAATAAAGGTTACTTCTGTATTTGTAAACCGATCATCGTTTAATGTATAGGAAAAAGGTAACATGTACACGATTTTAGGAACTATGTGCAATGTTTACAAAAATAATATAGGAAAAAGGTAATAAGTGTAATTATTTAAAAGTGAGTAAGGGCCTTTGTACAAAAAAATAACTTCGTTGCAGAAAAAGGGCATTTGTGAAATTTGTGAAAAATTTTAAAACATATTGGCAGCGGACAAAGAGGCCCAAATAAATATTTTGGAAGATCACAATAAGCGTAAAGTGGACGCTTGTAAATAAAAAGATGGCGATAAAGCTATTCATAAATGCATATAGGAAAAAGGGAACATGTGACCTAAAACCTCTTAAAAATCAAAAATTGACAAATTATAAAAAAATTTAAATTGAATTTCAATCTTGAATAATTAGGCCACATGTGTTCCAAATTTCATTTCAAAATATTAAGTAATAACCTCTCCACGATTTTTTTTCACTCCAAAAACACTTAAAAGGCGTTTTTCTCAAAACTCAATTTATGCACAAGTGCCCTTTTGCTTTTGGGGCGACGTTATGTTATCGTGACTCGTGAATACGACCTTACCTACAGAGTAGTAGTCCGAATCTGGATGTTGCCTCAACGTCAAGAAAACCATCACGCGGTGCCCAATCTATTGATATCCTTCCGATTGATGTTGCTATTGTGTTTAGGTTCATTAAAAAGCTAAAGAACACACGATCTTTAGGGCCGGATAATCTCCCAACATTTTTTTTTAAAGGGGTGTATTGACTTTGTCAAAGGCCCGCTTTCATATATATTTAATCTTGTGATGGAGACGGGTATCTTTCCCGATTTGTGGAAGATGTCAAAGGTTACTCCAATCCATAAGAGTGGTGCTGAGTCATCAGTGGAGAACTACAGGCCGGTGGCTGTTCTCTCGGCACCCGCAAAAGTTCTTGAGATGATCATGCATAACATGATTTATCCAAAAATTGAGTCATTTATAATGAATGAGCAGCATGGATTTAGAGTTGGCCGATCAACGGAAACTAACCTGATGGTATTTGTAGATTATGTGTCGTCAGCACTAGATAGAGGCCATCAGGTTGACTGTTCCTACAATGACTTCTCAAAAGCGTTTGACAGAGTCGATCACGACATCCTGTTGGAAAAACTCCAACTAATTGGATTGTCCGATCGTTTTCTGAAGTTATTCGGGAGCTATTTTAGGAATCGTCAACAATACGTATCGTATGGCGTCTATCAGTCACAGATGTTCAATACATTTTCTGGTGTCCCTCAGGGCTCAAACTTGGGGCCATTGCTGTTTACGATTTTTATAAATGACATAGCAATGGTCATTAAAAATGCTATGTTTTTGTTGTTCGCCGATGACCTGAAACTCTTCATGGAAGTTGTCACCTTGGACGATTGTCGTCAACTCCAACTTGATATAGACAATATATTAGATTGGGGCAGGCGTAACAAACTGGACTTCAATATTGAAAAATGCAATATTTTATCATTTACCAGAGCCTCGCGAGTATTATTTTTCCAATATTCGATGAATGGCAGAGTTCTTTCGCGAATACCATCTGTAAGGGATCTTGGCATTACGTTTGACAGTAAGCTGTCATTTAGTGGTCATATAGCTATCATTTGTAAAAAGGCGCTACAAATGTTGGGCTTCGTCTTGCGTACTTCCCGGGTCTTTTCGGATGTTACTGTATTAAAAATTCTTTATAATTCCTTAGTGAGAAGCCGGCTTGAGAGTGGGTCGATTGTTTGGGCCCCGCATCAGTTGAAATATGACCTTATGGTGGAGCGAGTTCAAAAGAAATTTTTGAGACTCCTTTATTTGAGGTTATATGGATACTATCCGTGGCTTTATCCAACTGACTTTCTCTTAGGTATGCTAACATACTGTAGTTTAAGTGCTAGAAGATATCAATATTTGGCCACGTATTTTTTTCGACTAATACGTGGTGTGAATGAGAACTCTGCCATTCTTGGTAATATTGACTTGTGTGTCCCTGATAACTATCTTAGAAATCGGGAGCATCAGTTGTTTGTTCTCCCGAGGAGCAGAACTAACCTGCCATTGGTGATGCCAATTGGTAGAGCAATAACTCTGTTCAACCAAATTGCTTCGGATGTTGATATATTCCATCTACGTGAGAATGAGTATAGGTGGACGTTATTTTATAAATTCTTAAAATAGGGTCTGCTTAACTCATCCGGTGTACTTCCTTGTACCTATATACTTAATATTTTTTGTATTTACACATTTATACTATAGAATAACTTAATATTGCATAATTACAAATTACATAATACTTTTTTTTTAATAATATTTATTTGTTTCTAAATGTCATGTTGTGAACGTCTTAAACTTATAATTTGTAATGTCCACAATATGTAAAATAAATTAAAATTGAAATTGAATTGAAATTGAATGTTGAACGAAATTACAATCGCATAAGTAGTAATTAACTTCCAAAAGATTTTATTCGATTTTTTCATCTGTGCACATGGATTCGTCATGTTCTCGGCATTTAATTTCTAAATTTTTGCTTTGTATGCCAATATTCAGATGTGTTGAAACCCGTATACTGCCCTTGCGATAAATTACCGCTTAAAACTTTATCGATCCGTTCTTATGGTGTTATCAGTAGGCAGGTACGTATGGTAACCAACTAACCAACTCACCGGCGACACGTGTGGAGAGTTGTAAGTACCAACCGAATATTTTATATAATATTATTATACTCTCACGTACATTTACCTGTATGCGAGACCGTACAGGAACCCTAAGAAATGTTTTATTTTTTTTAACCGGAATTCGCTCATATATTATGAAAATTATGGATCGCGAAATGCAGTTTTCAGAGCTGGGAACTGAACCGAATGCGGTCTAACCGAACCTTTTTAAAAATATATAATATAATAATATTATGTTATGTTCCACAACTTTTTTTTTAGGTTGAGTGTAAATTTGTTAGCAGTCACGAAATATACAATTGAAAACAGATACACATAATTTGAAAACATCTCATGTACCTATAGCATGGCCCCGGCATGGCGGGTCAATCAGATATGTAAGATAAACACAAATCACAAATTTGCTCTAATAGTTAAACAAAAAAAGTTGCCTGCGGTGCTATGCCACGAGGTGGTTGTTAACATTTAAAAAATAAGGATTAAAGATGCAATTTTTGATTTTTTTTATCTTGATACTCGACAATTCCATAATTCAAGTAGATGTAATAAAACTACAAAACATCACTAAAAATAAACTGAAGGCTCTTACTTCTAACTAACTTATTAAAAGCTTTTGTTGTGGGTTACACATGCCATTGAATATAGTGATAGGTAGGGGGGGGGCGCCAAAGAACCCGGCCGAGGGGCCCGCTTTAGAATGTGGGGGCCATGACCTATATGTACTCACTAGAAAAAATCATTTTGTAGAAAATAATACGACACCCGACGGGACATGAACTTGTATTTGGATTCGCGCCAGTATGCTTTTCCAATTAAGTTACGGGAATCTTAGTTAATTACGACGATTTTAACTAGTAGTTCGAATGGTACGAAAGGTTCGAATCCTGGGTCTGGCAAGTACACATACACATATTGTTTTCAATTTGTGTATGTGTCAGAGTATGGACATTATTGGTTGAGCAAGTGGCTGACATCCATTTCTCGTAAAAATAAAATCTGTTAATACAAACCTCCACTCTGTAGAGGCCCATATTATGATCTCATTAGAATCAGACATGGTCGAAAATTATTCAATACAATATCTAAAAACAAAAATAAATATTTATAGTAAAAGGTAAACATATAATTTATAAAAAAAATACAAAAAATGTGAATTTTTCAGATGATCCCATTTTAATATTTTCAAATCGAGCTTAAATACCTAAGCTTACCGAAATTAGATTCTAAATACTCTTAAATAAAAAAGATTTCAATTTATATAAATTTATAATAGTGTTTTTTATGATCGGATGCATCGGCGAAATTTTTATTTATAATATAATATTATTGTTTTTTTTTCTATAAAACACAAAAGGTTTTAACCTAAGTATATAAGTTTTTATATAGTCTATTAAAATCGTTTAGATTAATAAAAAAATCATAACCCTTACAAACATTTTAATTTGAAAAATATTTATAAAATAATACTTATGTAATAATTAATAATATTATAAAAATTCGTATCTAAGTATATATTTTTATAACAGTTTTTTTCGTCCTGTCCTGGATGTGCAGCCCCTCCACGATGTATGTACGCGATACATTTTTGGGTTTCTACCGTGTGTCTATCCTCGACGTTTCGTTGCAGAGGCCATTATCAAGAGATAATCCTCTGCAACAAGCCCGAAATGTCGAGGAAAGAAGGAAGAAGTACACGCGGTGGAAACCCAAAAATCTATTACGATAAAAAACAACCGTGAAAGTCTCAAACATTATAATATATATGTACGCGTTCATGCACTTGGAACATGGAATTCGGAGCATCTTTTTCCATCACCACATCTCAAAAGTGTCCAGGCCGTTTTCTATAATTTGCCTTCAGAGTTCATGTCCACACTTTAAAATCAGACGAATAAGACATCCTTAAGTGTATCTAATTATGTGCTTGCTTTTACAAATTCTGTTCGGCGCAAACTTGCCGGCTTTTGCCAGCCCCTATTTGCGAAGTGACTTCAAATTTTAATAGGATACGATTACTGTAACTGCCTATTAATGTGATTTTGCGAACACCATGTACCAATATACCAAACGAAAAGCGAGTGAATTATGAACATGACTTTGTAAAATAGCTTGGAATTGCCACTTAGATTAATTAAACCCTCCCCGAAGCCCACCCCATTTTACAAGCCCCCATCCGTATTGAAAATGAATTGGAAATACGTGGGCGACTCGTGAATTAATAAGCTCTTGAATAATAAATTATATCATGGTTATAATCAAATACGAAAAGAACACTTTGATGATAATATTATGAAGTTCCTAACGGATTTTCGTTTTGGTATTTTTTGGGGTTCGTAATACCTACCTTTAATTACACTTAATCAATGGTTGCTTTTGGTATAAATTTCTAGTGACGAGTTTAAATTTCCAGTATCCGTGGTGTGTTAACGAGAGATTTGATGTGATTCATCATAATAACATTGACTCAGACTTAGGACTAGATACATAGTTAAATGTATGTAAATGAGTGACTTTGTGTGCCTCTAAACCAGGGGTTCACAAAGTGTGTCCCGCGTGACTTTGTTGTGTCCCGCGAGATTTATGTTAAATCTGTATTATTTTTTGTTCTTCATACCTATCGAATATTATTTTTTTTTATTTTAAATTAAATATCCTCTGGCAAGAATGAATCGTCAGAAACTTAGATATGTGTGTATGCGTTGAATGTAGGGATTGCAATACCGGTTTTAAAGATCCAAAATACCGGAATTTTCGGTATTAAAACCCAATGCTTACGGGCCGCACAAAATTTTGTTTTTGCTAATTGCTTTTCAAATGCAAATGAACACGTTAATTAATAAATAATTGAAAGGGCCCGTAAGCATTGGGTTAAGAAAGCACACTCGTTTATGTTTTTGAAAATGAATTATACGTTATGTGCTGCTAAAATGCAAATATATTGAGTGAATCCAATAGAGGTGAAAAAATAATAAAACAAATTTCATCAAATATATTTATATAAGTAAGTAATTGTCGCGATGAATTATCATAATATTATTTCGAAATTTAAAACATCCATGACAGAAATGTTCAATTATTCTTTATTGTTGATGACTGTACAAGTTTTCCTGCAGTCGGACTTATTTGCACTTGATGAAATTTTGAGGGCTTTAGTTAAAATTATCAATATATTCAAATTATTTGTTAAAAATCACTAGTTCTACAATTATGATCAATATATATTTTTAAATGTCAACATAATAAATGTAATTGTGTAGGTTTTTGCTATAAAATAATCTTTTAAAAAGATTTTAATATCTATATTTATTGATAAGCACATACTTCTTTTTTTTTTAATGTTTAAGAAATACCGGTATTAATACCGGTATTCAATAAGAAATGCCGTAAAACCAGTATTGGCATTTTCATTCGGTATTGCAATCCCTGGTTGAATGCAATGAAATAATGCGTTTATTTCCGATATCTTTAATTATGTGAATATGTTATTCAACAACAATTCGATGTTGGAAATTTTTGTCATTTTGAAGCATGTCAGATTCTTTTGAATGAATCTACCAAGGCTTCCAGTATTCTGCGATCAGAAACATACTTCAGGATCATTCAATGTGTGTTAGATGAATTTTCTAAGCGCTTTTTGGATTTTAATAAATATCAAATGACGTTTTTTTCTTTTATTTTGTTAACTGTCAATTCACGGTGGAACTGCATTGTATTGTTGATTTAATTTAATAAAACGCATTTTTTTGTAGTACTTATTCCACTTTTAATCAATAGATTGGGACCGGTTTCGTCCGCCTCAGAGGGACATTTTCAACTGATTTTCAACTGAGTTGAAAATGTTCCTCTGAGGCGGACGAAACCGATCCTAATCTATTGATTAAAAGTGGAATAAGCACTACAAAAAAATTGCATTTTATTAAATTAAAACAAATATCAAATGACTTTTATTATTTGTAAAATAGCTTATGGCACCCCTGGGTATTAGTCACGGCGCGCAGTTTGAATAGCACTGTCATATACGGTTATAATTGTGATTTATTTAATTAGAACTGAGATTCACTCATAGATTTGTGATTGCTGCGCTGTTATTGCAATCCATGGGTCCATAAGAGGTCCACCCACTGCTGGATAAAAATCTCCATTAACTACTTTCTATCCTGAAGGTACCTACCTGGCTTTTCGCTACCACGTAAATTGGAAAGTTATGGCACCCTTGGCTATTGGTCGCGGCGCACAGTTTGAATATCACTATCATATAGGTTGACAATAATAAAATTGTGATTTATTTAATTAGAACTGAGCTTCACTCGTAAATTTGTGATTGCTGCGCGGTTATTGCAATCTATGTGTCCAAAAGATGTCCACCCACTGCTGGATAAAGATCTCCATTTACTAGTTTCTGTTGTGGAGGTAGGTACCTGGCACACCTGGTACCTGGCTTTTCGGTACCGCATAAATCCGACAGTAATAAATGTCAAGTGTAGCGGGCAGCTATGGTTTATGTCGGCATTTCTCAAACTTTGTAAGCTAAAGAAGCGTTTGTTTAGTAAAATTAATGTTTAAAAATATTTATTCTACAAAATTGTTATTTATGTACGTGAAACAAAGTAATTAGTGTCCCGTGTGACTAAAAATTCGCGTAAATAAATAATGGATAAGAATGATAAATTGCTCTCTTCGCAAGAAGAGATGTAGTTGAAAAACCTCCCATGTCTGGTCCCGGTGTCTCGTAAATCTTTTTAAAATGTTCTAAAGCCAGAGTAAAGCAGTACCAACGATTTCTCAGTAATTTACCGTAGCATTCACGCAAAGATATTAAATCATCATCAGCCGGGGTCAATCCACTGGTGGATGAAGGCCTCGCCAAGCTTCTTCCAACTCTCTCGGTCCTGTGTCGTTCGCTGCCACGTATTTCCGCCGAACTTTACCAGTTCGTCAATCCAGCGGCTTTTAGGGTGACCCTGTGGGCGTTTCGTGCCCCTTGGGTACCACTGGATGACGGTATTTGTCCAGCGGCCGTCCTTTCGGCGAGCAATGTGCCCCGCCCATCTCCATTTTAGCTGTTTGGCAACGTCTATTACATCGCATTCTCCTGTCTGCTTCCTAACCCATTCGTTTATCTTACGGTCCTTTCGCGTGATGCCCAACATACACCTCTCCATGCCTAACTGTGCGACTCTTAGCCTTTGGACATCTCTCGTGTTGAGGGTCCCCGTCTCGCAGCCATACGTGAGCACGGGTAGCACACATTGGTTGAACACCCTACGCTTAAGACATAATGGTAGGTGACTCTTGAAGATACTATTCAGACTTCTGAAAGCACTCTATCCCAGCTTTGGTCTTCGAGCAATTTCATCGTGCATGCTTCCGTCTATAGGCACCTGCTGTCCAAGATAGACGTAGCTGCTGACTTGCTCGAGTTGGGTGAGTAAAGATTTTAAATACAACCTTATAATATCGATTATATATTATATTGACCATGTCTGACCCTAGAAGATCATAAATGGGCCTCCACGGAGTGGAGGTTTGTATTAATAATTGTTTGCCACTTGCTTAATATATTAGTTCCATACTCTGACTCCAAACACACATTGAAATCGCCCACGATGACCGAGCGCTTATTGCGTCGGCTTACAATGTCGTGGGTCCCAGCTTGAAACCTGGATCTATTCTCTATATTGGCGGACCATAAATATACGAAAGCGAAGATGAAGAAGATTTTTTAAACGTAATTCGTAAATAAGAAGCAAATTATTTTGTATTGCAGACTCATTTGTAGCAAACATCATTTACACATCTACCAGACATCACAAGCATTTCAACATAATTTAAAATGTATGCAATTCCGAATCAATTCCATAAATTTTATTAAAATTGTTTCAGCACTTATTAGATTATATTATAATAAAATAATAATATAAATTATATTAATTTCTCCCAGATGTCTTTTTAAGTCGATAGTTATTTCGGTAGTTTATCTTGATAATAGTGTTGCAGCCGAAATGACCATCAAATTGAAAAACACCCGTATAATTTAATATTAGTAATATAATTAATATTAAATATTATTTTTGTGATATGTTGTGATACTGATATGTTTATGTAATAAATACTTGGTATTGTTTGCCTATTTATAATACCTACCTACTACATGCATTGACAATTTCAAACACGAAACATGTTCGACTTGTACAATAAAAAAACATTCACATTATTGTGAATGTTTTAATCGTCTTTTCCTCATGGCGCGTGTCTCGCCGCGTTTTGCCGTGAGTGCATGTGGACACCTCAATGAGGTCATATGTACCTCGGCCACGCGCGACAGTCGTCACGGGCGTAAAAATATAGCGACCCGCCATTATTTAAAATCTGCATCCACACCAGGTCCGAACATACATTTTTATTGATAAGACAATATTTGAATTTGACAGATGATGGATCCACGAATCCACTTTGGGCATACATTAACGTAGGAATATACGGTATTACAGTGCTTTTATCGTGCCTTTTGTATGGATATGTATTGACTTTATAGACTAGGTATGATCACTTGAAAAGTGGTTACGTATCTTACCTAAGCCGATTTTTTCGTTGATGCTACTCTAACGCCATGGCTAAATAATGAATTCTCACGTAGACGTGCCTACTAGCTTTAATTTATTAGAGTTATTTCACACGGTATGCAATGGTAATGTTCAAATGCTTTATAAAACGGGTGATTTATTCTTAAAACAATTGAATTAAGTAATCAAAATACTTGAATTGAAAAATGCTTTTGTTTTACAATAAATGCTCGTACAGGCCAATGCGAATAGTTCGTACCACCACTGCCAACGAAAACTATGTAGCTTTATAACGTCGCGTCAGTTTGGTTAACGAATTTATTGGGTACGAAACGACAATTTTTATATAAGTCCTCTAAAACTGATTGCAGAGAAATTAAATTATAATGTTTTTAATCTCTTAACCGAAATGAAGATTATTAACAGATGCGAATAGCAAATTGTCACGAACTGTCAGAATCGTAGAGAGCATGCACTAATATACTGTATGGACAGTGAGAAAAACCACCTTATGTGACGAATACGCGGATGAATAGTAAAAGAACTTCTTAGTGTGTGAGGTACATAACACCTTTCCACGTGCATTTACCGCCAGATATAGCGTGTAAATTAAACTACCGCAACAATAATTACTGTTTACACGCAAAAGTGCTCACTGTCTCTCGATTTTCATTCTTCAAGCATAATTGTTTACACGTGCATGGATTTACTGTTGATAGTAAGAAAATGTATGGATAAACATGTATTATCTTGCAGTTGGCAAGATTGCATGCACGAATCAAACAAGTTTGGAAGCTTCTGAATTTTCATGACAGTAAAAAAAATTTCGATCCTATTCAGATTGACCGATTTTCACTGCTGTCAAATAGTACAAAATAGTACCTACCATAAAATGACAACATCGCGTCTCGCTTACTGTTGAAGAATGAGATTGGAGTGACAGTCAGCATTTTTACGTGTAAACAGTTATTGTCATGACAGTTTAAAATAAGCACAATTGTCGACAGTAATTCCATGCATGTGTACAGGCGTTATAAGGTGAAAATTGGTAAACGTCAGAATGTTCTGCGCAGTGTAGTTTGTATTTTTTTCCGACAAATTCGCTACTATCTCTATTCTTTTTAACACTACAACGTGTATGCAAGTGTGTACAAGTGTATTTAGTAGATACCATAAGAGAAACAATTACAAATCCCATGCTTTGAGAAAATCACATACTTACATTATTATATTGTGACCTCACCGTGATCGAACTCCGTACCCGCGGATGAAAGACCAGCGCCTATGTCATGCAAGTTGCAACTATCGCGTGAAAATTTGGAAACCTCTAAACGTTTTTTTATATATGCATGCAGTCTTGCAGATTGCACTATAATACATGTTTACATTTTGCATTTCATTGTTATAGTCGCGACAATGTGTACCTACTGCCACCGATAAATCCATGCACTTGTAACCGGGCTAAAACTTGATTCGATTGGTAGGACTGGTATCCTTAGACAAATACAATTATTGTTTATAGCTTATACAAGTAGGAAAATGTTATATGCCTATAATTGTTAGATAATAATTAATAACGCACCTACTAGTTATATTATCTCAACACTTTCGGATTTTATTTAAACCAGGACTGCAATGTCGAACTATTTCTAATAACTTTTTGGTTTTTGTCATCGTTTTTCAACCTAATCTTAATCTCTTGAAAATACTATTTGAATTTATTTATTACACGTTTTCCTATGATCAAATATACACATCTACTCTCACTTTTATTCATCCTAGTTATCTATGATTCTTGTCTTTGAACAACGTCTTCAATTTCGCGTCAAGCTTTTTTTATTACTCTTTCAAAGATGTAATCAAAACTATTTTATCGCACATCTGCTTAGTTTTCGCTAGATAAAAAACCTCTCTCAAAGTTGTCTATTAATAGCGCGTAAAAGTCGCATTATTACTCCGTGATTTCCCAGGCGCTGTCAAAATTTACGGCCGCCATTATTTGACACCGGAGTAGTTGTTACTGAGCTGCCAACCGGTCGTGATCATAGGCTATTAATAACAGGGCCCTCCGGTCATATATCTGAGGGATACTACACCCTCGGAGCCTCTTCCCCGGGTGGCCAAGTCTGCCCACGCTCTCTACGCTATGACGCCTACGAAACTGAGAAGAGCTCACAGACTAGTTTCAATTTTTAAAATCGAATTATAATTAACCTTAATGGCTATACATTTAGATTTATTTGTATATACGGAAATATATTAACATTCAGCTTTATAATTGGTTTCTAATATTAGTAATTAAACTAGCAGTCATTTCTCAATAGACATTCATTTTTAGCAGTCTTACACTGCTATCTCTCGCATCTGTCAGAAACTACAAGTATTTCAACTCAAATTTGATTCACTGAATCCTTCAATTCACACAAATTTTTGAATATACACATATTGCTAAGCTAAACCCTGATACTAGAATTTGTTACGATTCTATGATATTAAGTTATTAATTAATTATTACATATATTTGCTATATCGAACAAGAACCATAATTGACATGTACCGGAACCGAAACATTCACAATATACGAGGGTGGGTCAATAATTCCTTAGAAAAAAGCATTAAAACAGTTTTTATTTTTGTATTTTTTTTTATTTCTCAACATAATCTCCTTGGAGCTCAATACACTTGGTTAGACGTTTCTCAATTTTTTTTAAACCGTCAGAAAAATAAGTTTTCGGAAGGTCCTCAAAATAAGCATTTGTCCGATCGATGACTTCTTCATTTGCAAAAAAACCTTGTCCACTTAGCCATTTTTTTAAGTTTGGGAAAAGGAAAAAGTCACTGGGGGCTAAATCTGGCGAATACGGTGGGTGGTCGACCAATTCGAACTTCAATTCTTCAATTTTAGCCATTGATCGTAAACATGTGTGAACACGGGCATTGTCCTGATGAAAGAGGATTTTTTTCCTGTTTAAATGAGGCCATTTTTCTTCAATTTCGTTTTTTAGCTGGTCCAATAAAGATGCATAATAATCCCCTGTTATTGTTTTTCCTTTTTCCAAATAGTCAACGAAAATAATTTCACGTGCATCCCAAAATACAGTAGCCATAACCTTACCAGCTGATTTTACGGTTTTCGCCTTCTTTGGACATGGTTTGTCTTCGCAATCCACTGCTTTGACTGTTCTTTCGTCTCGGGAGTATAGTGGTGTATCCATGTTTCATCTACAGTCACAAAGCGACGAAAAAATTCATCCGGATTGCGTTGCATGAGCGACAACAGGGCTTTAGAGGCCACCACCCTATTGCGTTTATTGTCGACTGTGAGCAAACGCGGCACCCATCTTGCAGAAATATTTTTCATGCCCAATTTGTCATGTAAAATAGAAATGACGCTACCTTTTGAGATCCCTGTAACCTCAATTATCTCACTCAACTTTAATCTTCGGTCACTTAACACCATATCGTGGATTTTATTGATCATTTCTGGTGTAGTCACCTCTACAGGACGTCCTGAGCGTGGTTCATCCTTTGTTGATGTACGACCACGTTTAAATTCATTTAACCAGTTATAAATAGTTGCAAGTGAAGGAGAAGATATGCCGTGAACTAAATCCAACTCATTTTTTATTTCCTTTGCTGTTAACCCTTTTATATTAAAATGTTTAATAACAGCTCTAAACTCAATTTTCTCCATTTTCCATTTTTCCATTTTCCACAAGCAAATTTTTTTTTAAATGTACGAAAAACACACAACAACCCGACCAATCTGATTGAAACTTCGCAGCATACTGAATCGGTAGTGCCGCTGCATGAAAACAAACCGCTTACAGTACTAGTCGCGCCACTTGTCGGCTTTTCTAAGGACTTATTGACCCACCCTCGTAATACAAATAGGTACGGTCGGTGCAAAGACAGACCAACGTCAATTATTGTGCATATAAATATAGCCGACTACTTACATAGAACATATTATTATACCTAAGTATATGAAAATACAAAAATCTAAAATAACAATGAAAAAGTAAACCAGCTGCCAAAGTTCAATCTTGTATCTTGTTTCAATGCGCCAACGTATAGCATATTAATTTTCTCTGGCTACAAATTCAACCACACTACAAACATTATAGAATCATCATCAATTCTTGTAATAATAAATGTTCATAAGGCATCACCCTAAGTCTTGGATTCGATAAATATTTAAATAATTTGTAGGTTGTATAGAGCTACCAGTTTAATTTTTCCGCCGAGTTAGGACGCTATATGCTTATATTTGGAATGTGGCGTTACTGGCGCATGCAGTCCATGTCGGGCCTCGGCACTGTCAACACGCACGCTTATCAGTCATTGCAACCGGTACATTGATATATTAACATAAAATATATAATAAAAAGATATCAAGTATCAACACGTATTTCACTCGTGACCTATCAAAAATAATCCCACAATTGATTTCAAAAGTATATACCATACAAATACAATCCAACAATGGTGACCCCGACATGATTTAAACATGCAACTTTCTGCGTATTTTTTATGTTGATAGCGAATGTCTTTCAAAAATATTTTTGTACCTACTTGCTTTTCCCTCCACCACCCGTTATGCAGGCATATACCGTGGCGTAACGAACGTTAAGCGCTCTTCGAATTAGTGCCGAAAGTGTCAAGACCTTGGTTGGCGTGCACTAGAGTGCGTGATTCCTACTTCGATATAATGTTTTACGGTCAATTCTCGATGAGAAAAGACCTTCTCGCTCGCCGTAAAATGCCGCAAACTTTTTAAAAACTGAGAAATTTTCCCTCGTAGATACCAAGTCGCAATGGCCGACCGGTCCAACTGAGGATCGGACCGACTTGAGAAGCTCTTCCCTTTCAACCGACATATGGGGACACTCCCAGAGGATGTGATCGGCATCCTGCTATTCGCCACATAAGCAAGTCGGAGATTCTATTAGGCCAAGCTGACAGAACTTGGAGGCGAAACCACGGTGTCCGGTACTACCTACCTAACTACTTAAATAATAAATCGCTTTAGCTGTTAATACATGACGCAGTCCAAATATCGTTATCTTTTTGCATTCTATTGAGCTCTACGCCTACGCGACTCGTAGAGTTCGACGCTTGGCCTTACCGTCACCGTCTTAGTGGATGTTTTCGCGGGCGTCGGAAAATGCCAAAGTGTAGAGCGGCGCCGTCTGTCTTGCCGCTCACGTCATTGTCGATCCCTGCCGGGGAATCCCAAAGCGCGGGCGAAGATGCGGATTCCTTTTTTTTTTAACTCCAGGTCGCACGGGTCCATCAATAATGGCCCGTCTTCAGGGTATATATTTGAAAAAGATTGATGTCGTTTATAAAGTGATTCAGGTTTGTTTTATAGACGAACCTGAGGTTACCCTGTCTTTTCATGGATGACTTGCTGCAGCTATTATATTTTTTTTTAGTAAGATGAAAAGTTGTCGGGTTCACATTCATGTCGACTTTCGAAAGGAAAAAGGGCGTAATCCACACAAATCAAATTTTACAGGAGGCACAAGAACGTGTTCGTTATGGTTTTCGGTCAAAGTTTAAATACAAAATAGACATAACTTTGATAATTATTTAGTTTTTTATATCCCTAGTTTGTATTAATTATTGAGTTAATTAAACAAAAAAACAACTAAAATGATGATTAAATCGTTTTTCCCACGTCACTTCCTTCCTTTTTTTAAGTTGGTATCTAAATTTAGATAATAAATAAATCAGCGATTTCAGCTTACATCCTTTGGACACAACGTGTATTTAGTCGTGTAGGTACAACATTATTATGCAAAAAAACTATTTTGAAAAAACTTAGGGTTTCGCTCTTTTTCCTTTCTAAAGTCGATATATTTAGGCTCCGTCTCAGTAGCAAAAGGTTTCTTTCATTGAAGTTAAAGGCCCCACTAAACCACATTCGTCTCAGTAAAAAAAGGTTTCTTTCATTGAAGTTAAAATCCCCACCAAACCGCACCCGGTCTTAATCCATCTATCGCGGGACACTACGTTTGATGTGAAGCATCATTTTTTATGACTGGGAATGTCTCAGGAGCAGTTACCTAAGCCACGCACTCAAATGTGCTTTGACTGAATGTACATGACTAAGTTAAGAGTACCAATGGCAGAAAGGAGCACTTAGAGGAAAAATTAAAAGTTGTAGTAAATAACAAAAGCTAATACAAAACTGCCTAACAATCTAAGTGAAGAGATCTTCACCTTGGCAATATGACACCACAAATTATCTAAATGCAAGTTTTGCTTCAGTGTCGTTGGAACTAGGGATTCAAATTCCGGGATCCCGAGCTATTTTCGATACTTATGAATCCCGGGATTGATTTTTTGATGATGATCTCGAATACGTTTTACGGCAGTTTCATATTTGGCTGACTAATTAGATTTATGAAGCGGAAAGGCCATAAGTAGGTACACCATGATTTGCTTTACTATTTTAAATCTCGCTTACCCATTCATTCTTTCCAAGTCTTTACTATCAGAAACAGCAATATCATATTAAATTCACATTATTATTTATATTACTATATTATTTACTCCATAAAATTACTTATGTTTTTCCAAGATTGAACGTATACAATATTAACAATAAATGTCTTAAATAGTATTAATTATACTAGAATTATTTTTGACCGATTTTATTAATGTTATTTGTAAATATATTTTTTTTATATTAATAATGGAAAAAATGCCAATCCCGGGACCTGTCCCGGGATCCCGGGTTTGTCAAATTGTAATCCCGAAATCCCGGGATCCACTTTTGGCTCGGGATTGGATTCCCTAGTTGGAACTACCGCAACAAGGAATCGGAAAGTAGAAGTATTTTTAATGGTCTTTACGATTCTATGTGAATGTGGACCAACCACCTCTCGAAGAAGTTTTTTATTATATTTTTGTTTTACTAGAAATTGATGTTAGCCACTCGCTCAACTTAGTAATTATATACGAGAATATTTGACCATAACACTAATAATATAAAACATAAATTGAAAATACGACACCCAGCAGGATTCGAAATTGGGCTCCCTAGGATTCGCGTCCATGTGCAATGACCACTAAGTTATACGTGTCCTATCTAATTTCGGCAAACTTGAATAGTGCCTTTTACAATATTCTCTGAAGCGCTTTCTAAATTTCGTTATTATTGGCAGTCGGCTTTTGTATTTTAAATCAAAGTATTAATTGTGTACCTTAATTACTTACGTCATATTGTTTCAAAAAAAAATTCTATTAGTTACATATTTCTCTGACGCGTTTTCCAATCATGTATGTTTAATAAAGAATGTTACAATCTTAAACCTTTGAATTATTCGTCGAATACAAGAAATAGTTTATTAGATAAATTATAATAAATGCACCGTCGTTTAATTTAAGTTTTTAGTTTTAACCATTCATGCATCGCCTGTATAGATGAGGGCTGTTTCTATGTGTTAAAACTCGAGTACATATTGTATTTGCCTGGGCTGCACCGAGATAAAAACTCCTTATATTCCATTCCCCAATATACAAAATTATTAATGGTGTTATTTATGACTCGTTGATGATGGTGAGTTTAAATATGTTTTCTCTTTACGTACCACATATTAATTATATAATTTAATCAGGTATTACATAGTTTTACCGGTTTCTCAAATCCAACCTAGTTGTATATAAACCTTACATAAATATTTCACCAATCAATGTATAAAAAACTACTCAACTAAATACAAAGATATTTTGTAACAATATGCTATTTATAAAATTCTTTTATCATGAATCCACCAAAGGCTTCTAAAGAATACTTCATTAAAATTGTAATCCTTAGAAGGAATTGTGGTAAGAGTTTGAAAACGTCTGAAGTAGCGCTACAAATATCTACCTACCTATATTACTTTTGTATTTCTCTCTCACATCTAGTTGTCTATGGGATTTCTTTCGAATTTCGACCTTTCGAATGTCTTTTGTTTGATGTTTTTCATTCTATTCTCTTACACATCTTTCCATGGTAACCGTTATATTGATTTATAATGCTTTGTCATTGTGTGACATTCGATTAGATTAGATAATATCATAATATAGAATCAATAGTATCTGGTGAAATAGATTAATCGATATCAGATAATATTATTAATAAATTTGATGAAAATATTAATGACTGCATGTTATGTTTATAAATTTTAAATAACGATTAAATTGATCGTAAGCTGTCAGTAAAACGTTCCATTTTCAAAAACAGTAAAAATTAAAAGAAACCCCAGAATAACAAATGCGATTATTTTTTAAACATATTTACCTAAATCTAATAAAGCAATCAATGTTATTATATACAGTCGGAAGCCAACAGCGGTGGAGTGAGGTTGTACAACTTCGCTTGCGGATTCGGGACGCTATTCGCCTGGTTACTCGCGAACGGTTATAAATACGGGATACAACAAAAATAATATTGTTTGTAAATGAATTTGACAATAAACTCAACATGTGTGGTCCCATGTGATTTTGACAATCAGTGCCAGTGCTTGAGAAAAAGTGAAAAATATTTATTGTTGCACGGATAGTGCACTTTGTGCGGGGAGTGCGTCAAACGCTGTGAAGCGAGGGGTTGTCCACACTGTTTTTTGTTCACACTGTTGCGCGAATTCCAAGACCGCGTGAACGGCAAAAGCAATAAAATGGAAAACACCACGATGGAAGTGAATGAAACCAAAAAAACGAAGAAGAAAAGAAACGATGATGAAGAGGAAGTGGTTGGAGAAAAAGAAGAAGAATGGCAGACGGTGACCTCTGGAAAAAAACCCAGAAGAGACTCTGGGGTCACTCCAAAGGGAAACCAAAACATCGTCATGATAGCGACGGGAAGTAAAATTCCATTAAAATTGAAAATAGCGCAGATGCTGCATAAGGCAGGAGTAAAAGTACAGAAAATTTACAAAAAAAATTTAAAGACGTACATCCAAGTAGAAGACGAAAAAGAAGCAGATAAAGTGAAACAAGCTGGAGAACTCAAAGATCTCGGTTTTGTGACCAAAGAGAATGACTCCTGCTCTTATGGAGTAATAAGAAAAGTCGATATTGATATGGACCTCCAAGAACTGCAAATGGAAATCAAAAGTGATGCAAAAGTAATCAACCTTAAGAGGTTGACAAGAAAAGGTGATACAGGAGAGCTGACAAAGACCTCGTCAGTCAGTATTAAATTTGGGGAGAAAATATTGCCGAGAACAATTTACATATATGGAGTCTCTTTTGCTGTAGAACCGTATGTATTCAGGGTTATGCAATGCTACAAATGCTGGCGATATGGGCATATCGCGAACAATTGCGGACGTACAGTAGAAACGTGCCCTAAGTGTGGTGAAAACCACAAAACCTGCGAAAAAAATGAGGAAATTACGTGCATCAATTGCAAAGGTAACCACGCGGCAAACAGCCAAAAATGCCCAAAGTGGCAAGAGGAAAAGAATTGCAAAGAAGCAATGAAAAAAATGAACATACCTTTCAAGGAAGCAAAAAAAAATATGTTAAATAATAGCTATGCTGACATATTAAAACAAAAAAAAATCGTAGAAAGAGATGAAAGCGAAACAATTCAAAAAACTAAGGAAAACAAAAAGAAAGAAGAAGCGGTGGTAGAAGCTTCAGGCTCAACAATAATATCTACAGGTAGTAGCGTAAAGCCTACAAAAAATAAGAAAAATTCAAAGGGGAAGACAGAGGTTAACGCGATGGGAGAAATTATGAAAGTCTTGCTGAAAGGGGGAGACTGGCAGCAGATCATTAAACAACTAATAATTAAAGCAGTGGACTGGGTATGCAAACAATTCAAAGAAGGACACTTAAAGGAAATTCTAGGGGAGGTTCTGGAGCAAAATGGATAATAAAAAACAAATTAGGATTTTACAATGGAATGCCAGAAGTATGAAGCAAAAAAAGGATGATATAGAACTCTACTTAATAAGACAAAAAATTTCAATAGCATTAATCTCAGAGACTTGGCTGAGGTCTGAATTAGACTATCTGAAATTCAATGATTACACGATGTATCGAAAATACAGAAGGGATGGATACGGAGGAGAGCGATTCTGGTGCATAAAACACTGGCGTCTAAAGAAGAAAGAAAGAAAGACGGAAGAGCTAGACAAAATAATTATAAAGCCATTTAACAGAATAGGAGTGAGGACCTGATCGAAGGATCCCCTTCTAGAAGAGAAGAGGCGATATGACAGCGAGTCGCAGTCAAAGCCTCGGTAAAATCACAAAAAAAAAAAAAAAAATGTTATTATACAGCTTATTGAAATCAAATACCTACCTACCTATAACGTTTTCTGTAGATATCGACAATCGATATTCCATGGACGATTTTCGATTAAGCTACAGTACTGTTCCCTTTTATTACACTTAATGTTTTTCCTCCGCCTTATAATTGGCACGTAATTGAGGTACGGATGAAGAAAAAGAAGAGAGAAAAAAATAATAAAATGCCCCTGGTCTTTATAAGATTATCTGTAATTGCGTTGTTTTGTTGATTTCTAAATTATTATTTTTTGTTTGTTTTTTCTTCTGTTTCTTCTGTTGGCACTAAACTTGCGCATAAATTAAATAAGGCCTACCAACATTGCCACTTGAAAGAATAAAGTTTGTCTCTGAGAATAAATACATTATGGAAGAATAAAACTTTTGTTCTTTCTCAAATCGGTTTCAGAGAAAGTTTCGTCCAATTTTTTAGTAACTTGTGGATTTTTTGTTTTGATTGAAAGATAATTTATTCAAATTAAGTGTATAAAAGTTCCGTAAAAGTTATTACAAGATGGCACTCGAAAACTTTATTCTGTGCGTTGTACAGATATCACTAATATCGTTTCATACGTAAAAATACGACCATTGTGCTAGATAGGTCATATTATCATTCTCAAGACTAGAAAACACCTAACGAGTCAGGAGTAGGGAATCCAATCCCGAGAAAAAAATTCTGATCCCGGGATTTCGGGATTACAATTTGACAATCCCGGGATCCCCCGGGACTGGTCCGACAATTGGCATTTTTTCCATTGTTAATATAAAAATTTTATATTCACAAATAGCATTGATAAAATCGGTCAAAAATAAATGTAGTATAATTTATACTATTTAAGACATTTATTGTTAATATTGTATACGTTCAATCTTAGAAATACATAAGTTTAATAGAGGAAATAATATTGTAATATAAATAATAATGTGAATTTAATATGAGATTGCTGTTTCTGATAGTAAACACTTAAGGAATGGGTTAGCGAGATTTAAAATGGTAAACCAAATCATGGTGTACATATGGCCTTTCCGCTTCATAAATCTAATTAGTCAGCCAAATATGAAACTGCCGTAAAACGTATGAGATCATGGTGGAATTACTTTGTTAATAGTGTGAAGCATTGTTTTTTCCAATTTTTCACATTTTTAATAATTTATGTGAAAAAATAAAATGAATCGGCAACTTACACATGGGTATAAATCAAACTTCATTCAAACTCAGTTTATTTCTAACGTAGTTATTAAGTAAAAGTATTTTTTCTGTTATATTTTCGTTTTTATTTCATTTTCCATAAAAATTGATGAAAAAAATCAACCCCGAAAGTTTCGGGATTATGTTTATCAATCCCGGGATTCATAGGTATCGAAAATAGCTCGGGATCCCGGGATTGGAATCCCTAGTCAGGAGTAGTGAATCCAATCCCGGGATCCCGGACAATTGTCGATACCTATGAATCCCGGGATTAGTAAACATAATCCCGAAACCTTCGGAATTATTTTTTTACCATTCACAATCAATAATTAGTATGTGTACAAAATTATGTTAGCGAAGTGTATGTACTCGTACCTGCACATGTCACACATGAATCGCTGGACGCGCGCGGATAATAAATAACCATTTTTGTTGTCATACACAATCGTAAGAAAATCAGAAAAATGATAAATTCGTTCATTTAACCAGCTAGACGCCACTGACCGAACGGCGTCTAACCGCCAGTGCCACGGACGTGCGCAGGCACTTATTTCTACGCCGAATTTTATGAATGTTATCTTTTCTTATAAATAAAAACTAAACTGTTTTACTTTTACATTATTATCTATACTTATTAGTCTTATTACATTACAATATTATTTACTCCATTAAACCCATGTATTTCCAAGATTGAACGTACACAATATTAACTGCGAACTGAAATAAATTTAATTAGTTTTACATCACTTGCGGATAGACTACGTCTAGTTGCGCTGACTATTATTTGATGACGTGTGTGTTTTTATTGTCGCCCGATATAGTTAGCTTTATTTTCTACCGATAGATGATACTATAATGCAACCCGTCTTTGGATGACCACTTTTATTTGGTGGCTATCAAATAAAAAAAAAAACTCGGTTATTACGATCTCGGACATAGCGAGATCTCTGATGTAATGAGGAAACATTCGTTGAGATTTTGGTTTATGATTTACTCCATACATTTATTCACTGTTATAACGAGCAACTTATCGGACATACCGAGCTAAAATACTGTTAATTTGTCGATCGTTTAAAAACATTTCGACCCTAAGCAATAAAATCGGACAGGATGCCGCCGGGGACGGATTACGTTTATGACACTAGTTGAGTGTCTAAGTACCTACCTAATTGTTGTATTCTCCGACAATAATGGAAAAGTATCCACGCATATGGTTGAAAAATCCAAGGTTTGTGAAGTACGTAGGTACCTACCAGCGTTCATTACAATAAACAACTTCTTTTGTAGTTTATGAAGGCCATGCTTGTTTCGGGGATTTTTACGATGGTTTTCAGATTTTTTATTTTCGACTTTTTTTGTTATGTGACCGCTCATTTAAAAATACATATTCTCTGATATAACGAATACCGCTTATAACAAGCAAATTCAGTCGGTCCCATCTTCCTCGTAATAACCAAGTTAGACTGTATCACCAAAAATACCCATTGCGGACAATTATGTTGGGTTCAGCGGCAAGTTGTGAAATTTCGATGATAATGATGAATTATCATTTTTACACATCCTCGCTTGACGATGTATATTATGATGCTACAAAGTATTTCTAAGAAAGGCAATCTTGTCGCGTTTAAACGTCACGTTTACTCTGCGCGATGGGTTTTATCGCCAGGGGCGGAAAGCTTACTACTGCTAAAGAGAGTGGATGTTTGGATACTTGATTGTTTACTGAGCTCAACATCCTACGAACGACAAACACTTCCGGAAACTGGATATTTCAATTATTTATCACTATAGTCAACCGGCTGTAAAAAGTCAGTTGATGACATTATCTGAATACAACGCAAGACAGTAGCGAAAGGTGGAGGTAGGCTGTTGAGATCCGCCATAAATAGTGCATAATAAACTTTGTTAGTCATACGTATTTGTTTTTATTGAACTAAGACTACAATAATTTATAGATTGTATTGGTTAGTTTTTAAAAATCAATTAAACCCTGCCGAAATGATACCATAATGGTTTTGGTATATTTTGGGAGATACTATAAAATTGTGTACACATTTTCATTCTACTTGTTTGTTTTCGTTGGATTAAGAATACATATTATTAGTGCACATATTGTTGGTTCATTTTTTTAATTCATTAAGCGCTGCCTAAACCAAACTATAACAGATAAAAATATTGTTCTATCTATAAAATACTCAAAGTTATGTATGATTTAATTGTATACTTGTAGATATTTTATAGATAGATGAGTATTTTTTGACTATTATCTATTATGGCTTGGTTTTCGCAGGGTTTAATTGAATTGTAAAAACTAACCAACACCGTCTGTAAATTTTAGTCTTATTTCAATGAAAACAAATATGTATAACTGACAAAGTTTAGTGTGCACTATTTATAGTGGATCTTAACAGCCTACCTCCACCCTTCGCCACTGGTAGGTACCTACTTATTGAGTACTGACGAATGTTGATTTTAGATGCCGCATGTTGCTATGCTCAATTCTATCGATCATTGCGCGAGGAGGGCTTGTCGGGGGTGGGATAAATGTCAAAGCGGGGTATCATGTTTATTCCAGCTAACTGCCATCGTAAATCGGATCAAATTATAAGACTAAAACACACGGTGCGAGACTGTTGCAATGTTTGTGTCGTAAAGTTTGTGATAGGTCAATATATCAAATTGGGCCGGCTTAGATGGCTAGCACATGCACACAAGATGGACGAGTCACGCATGACTGATATTGGGGAAGCTGTAAACAGTGTAAACGAAGAAAATAATAGTTTTTCGGTCAACCTATATTTTTAATAATAGCAACAGTATGTTTAAACCAATCAAAGACAAGGAGCAACGCGATTGAATCGTTGCGTGTAATTGGAAATAGTGTAAAAACGTTGGCCACGACGGTCGGCGTGGATCGTTGGATCGGGTTGGGTCTGCGCGTCTGCCAATGTAATTAAGCCTTTAGATTGGTGGCAACACTGAACAGTATTCCCGCGCAAATGTACGTCAAAACTGAGCTGTCAAACCTAGTGGGCGGTGTTCGGATATCTTGTCCTTGTTTTTGATTGGTTTAAAGAAATATATTGTTGCTATTAATTAAAATATAAGTTGACCGAAAACTATTTCTTCGTTAGATTGGTTGCAACACTGAACATTATTCCCGTGAAAATTTACGTCAAAACGATTGGGACGACGGAAAATAGACTTTATCCCACTTTACTCACGATCACTCCCGATCCTTGAAAACCATAAAGAATAGATTTTGACAGTCGTGGCAGACGATCGGGCCAGACGCAATCTGCCAATGTAATTTGAGCTTAAGGGAAACGAAGATCTGCGTCGAGTTGGAATTAACGACCATGATAAGATTTCGATCGAGGCAGATGTTGGAAGAAGTGTAGCGCCAGGAGTAAAAAAATGAAGGGAATCATAATGACACACCAAAAGGCACCTCTAACTTACCCATATGTTGTTAATGTTCAACCTATTTAGTGTATACTTTTGCACATACAAACAATGCAAGATATTCCCCCAACCCAAACCCAATCCACGATGCGCGAGAGGCATGCGCAGACGACAAATTTTATAAAGTAAAGTAACTTCCCTACTTTATAAATCACCATTACTGTGGAACCGGTGGGCTGTTATTTTTTTTACTACTAACAGAGATACAAAAGTTGGCGGTAGGTATAAAAAGGATGACTACCCCTGCTTTATGGAGAAGGGCGCGATGTTGTGAATAATTGAACCCCGTTTCGTGTTTATTTCCGTTTGTTTGCCGCTTCACGTTTAAATAGAGCGGCCTTGCAAATAGCTCATAAGGAATTTTCTCAGCGTTAAAGACTGGGGGTGTGGTCTGGGACAGATTAATTTGAGATTTTTGACGTTTGACAGAGGTGTGAGAATTAATGTAGGTAACCTTGTGATATTGGATTAGTTATATTTATAAAATTATAGATTATACTATGTAATT
Source organism: Rhyacophila brunnea (assembly GCF_057557595.1). NCBI lineage: Eukaryota > Metazoa > Arthropoda > Insecta > Trichoptera > Rhyacophilidae > Rhyacophila > Rhyacophila brunnea. The sequence continues at coordinate 4,535,080 of NW_028232816.1, read as the reverse complement.
GTTACTAAGGTAAAAAGAAGGAAAAGTACCTAATACGTGTCCGGAGGGAATGGGACAACTGGGCGCCAGGACAATTGGCCGCCGGACTGTCGAATGAGGTAATCTTGTAATATTGGATTAGTTCTCTTTATATAATTATGGATTAGACTATTCAATTGTTACTAAGAGAAAAATAAGGAAAAATAATACGTGACCGTAGGGAATGGGACAACTGGTCGCCAGGACAATTGGGCGCCGCACTGTCGAATAAAATAAATAGACGTTCGTTATGATTTTATACAGAAAGTAGACGAGTAATTTTAATCAGTTTCTATCTACTACTTAGTAGTTTTAATTCATTTTGCCCTAAACATGTTTTTTTTATTGCGGATTGCGTATTATCATGCCTGAGGCTTTATATAAAAATAAAAGCACCCTCTTCTCGTTGGAACTTAAACGTATGTAAGTACAATTAAATCATGATTTACATGTATATTTAAATTCTCACCAATTATTAAATAGTAATATAATAATTTAAATATAAATAATAATAATAATAAATAAGTACTTATATATTTTGAATTTTATTCCATAGCGTGGCGCCCAGTTGTCCCGGCGCCGAATCGTCCTAGACCATGTCCGGAAACTTATACGTGTGCAGTTTTCCGTAACACAGTTCATCGTAAGATCTTCTATCGGAAATAGAAGACTGTATACAATATTTAAAGCAATTCCTTACCTAAATAATAATCTCTCTTCTTGGTCATGCACTCATGGCTGAGGATCGTGACCACATTTAAATTTCGCCATCCTTTGAGCGACCAAGACTTTCCATCCTTCTCGATCTTCTGCTTCTCTTAGGGCAGAATGGATGGTGCCCCCAGTCAGCTCTTTCACTTGGTCGCTCCATCGCGCAGATGCTCTTCCTCTGCTTCGCCTTCCCTGGAGGCTACCCAAAACTACCAGTCTCTCCAGGTTGTCCGGTCCGCGCCTGATTACTTAAAAATACGTTATAAAAACCACCGGAATACAAGGTAAAGACAGAAAATTACAAGATAAAAAGAAACTTTTTATATACTTACAACGTTTTTAAATTTTCTGTTGAATCATATAAACTTGACTTGACTAGCTTAAACGATCAAAAAAAAATTGTACTTGATAGAAATAATACTGAAATGTCATTTTGACATTCATATTGATTTCCATAGTAACGCACGTATATATTAATAATTTAGTTGCTAGGACCCCAGACCCCCCTAGCAACCAATAATAGTGGATTGGGTTACGGATTTCTTCCGAAATAACTTTTCATACAAAACAGAATTAACTGAAAATTAATTCAATTCTACCTAAAGACGTCTCATAGTATTAAAAGAATGCATTGGCATGTTCTGATATATTCTAAAAGTTTCAAATGTTTAGCTAGTCGGGAAGTTAGTTAAAAATCAATTGCAAGATTTATACTATATAAACAACAACCGGAAAAACAAAAATACCAGCTAAGAAAAACGTTGTAATAAAAATAAAATACGTTATAAAACCCACCGGAATACAAAAAAAAGACATACAAATATATAGGTTAGTAAATTAGTTAGTAATTTGTATAAAATGCTAGGTTCTCTCTCGTATCAAGTCGTACCTCTGTATACATACGTACATCAAATATCTGATTATAATGACAGCGTTATTATCAAACATTTGATGCCAAAAAATATCAAATTTTCTTATTGAATCCAATAAAACTGGGATAGTACTTGGTTAGGTTAACGAAATCCTTTTTTCTATACCGTGTTCGAGCCTAAGAATCTAAGAAGAAAATCGTCGAGCGCTCCGATTCGTAAAATTTTCCATTTCAAGTGCTGATTTTTTAAAATATCTTTGTTGAAAAACCTTAATTAGAAAACTCCTAAAATAATTATATAACTTACGGTGTGAAATTGAAATTTATCTGCAGCGTAATAGAGCTTCCTTCGCCACTGTCGCGCATATTAAGGGTGCCAAACTTTGAAAACTCCGGTGCTGATATCATAGTGGGTAGGCACCCTCACCACACAGATTTAAGTCCGTGACCACTTTTTCTTTAACGTCACCGCACTTCAACCGAGGCCAAAGTTAACGTTTGCCATGTTTACGTCAAATACAGATCCCCTATACAATTTTATCTTCTCCCTCGCCACGCAATCGTTGACATCTTCTGTCCTACATAAGAAAGAAAATAGTTTCATACCAAAGCATTTGAAACATTCGTATTGTAACACTTTATCTTTATGTCACACGTTATTGATGTGGTCGATTTAGTAACCAGAGCAAAATTAATATTTTATATCTTGGCGGATTCATTAATTCACTCGTATATCGGCGACAACACATTCATAAACACGAAATCACATTACTTGGAAACAAGTATCCGTAAAAATCTCACAGGGAACACATACCTACAGGTCGCAAAATGGAGATGTTATTGTATTTTCAGAGCATTAGCCTGAACATTCCTTAAACGTTGTAGATAATCTATTTATATAATTTTGAAGCCTTATTATCCTTTATATTTATTTTAAACATTTGATGACTGCATAAAGAATTTTTATTACGTAAAATAGTAAGTACTTATTCTTTTAAACCTCTCGATCTAATGTTTTAGAATAATAGTCATATTTCAGTACATCCATGTGCAGTGGTCTTAGATTTTTTAGATTTATTAATTTTTAAACGCATTTATAAAACCATTAGTCAAAATTTATGTTGACGTTATTATACTTAATGAAATATTTACGATAAAAAATTATATTTATAATCTCTGTGATCCCAAATTTTACAAGAATTAGGCATTTTATTATTCAAAAAATGGGCAAGATTACCACATTTGAAGATGATTCTAAAGATACTGATTATAAGCTATGTCGTTGACCACTCAAATGTGATAAAACATATGAATAATGATTGTTTTATAATAATTATTGACCTAAGAATAAGGTAGTATTTTTTTGAAATACGCCATTTCTAGTGGCATTTCCCAGTGGTTAAGCTACATCTACAACATACGGCCGTAGCCATAAGTTGACAAACGATAACTGAAGTAGGGAGTAAGATCTTGTTAACGCGCGTGTTCGAACATGTACATAACCGAAAAAAACGATGTCGTAATCGAAAAAAACGATAAAGCTATATTATGTGTGCTGTGTTCTGTGAGTGGTATCTAGAACATCGTCAGTTTGTATATAGAATTCTTAAAACCTATTTTTTTATTTTACTTTTTACAAAAACTGCTCGGCATGTCAGACAGTTGAAAAATAATATTTGGGAAATTTTGGCACGCGTACGTAAAAATGTTCGCCAACCCTACCCTATGGTCTTCAGTTTCGGTACATTAAAAAAAAATATTGCTGTTGGCTTCTGTTTGATACTTCAAACAGTACAAACCTATTTTTATAACCATCTATCCATCGTCTAAGGATGGTCTTGTAACCTGAAACAACTTTCTGTTAAAATCAATAACGCAATAATAACATTGTAGAATTAACAAAAACATTGTTTCAAACCTTTAAATAAATATTATCAAACCCATTTTTATAACCGTCTATCCATCATCTAAGGATGGGCTTGTAACCTGAAACAAAATAATATTTGGGAAATTTTGGCACGCGTACGTAAAAATGTTCGTCAACCCTACCCTATGGTCTTCAGTTTCGGTACATTTAAAAAAATATATTGCTGTTGGCTGCTGTTTGAAACTTCAAACAGTACAAACCTATTTTTATAACCATCTATCCATCGTCTAAGGATGGTCTTGTAACCTGAAACAACTTTCTGTTAAAATCAATAACGCAATAATAACATTGTAGAATTAACAAAAACATTGTTTCAAACCTTTAAATAAATATTATCTAGATAAGTATAATATTCGTAACAATTACGTTACAATAATTATTACTAGAATGCAATATTTACCCATCTGTGTTTATACACCACTTAGAGGCCGTTCATACAATTATAAAATAATCAGCTATTCATTTTAACATTACTAACTGTTTACAGTAATTGTTATGATTATGAACACTTCCAAAACGTTTTATTTAATTATTACTTAGATAATTAATTAACTAATTAATACAGCTGGACTGACAAGCAGGGTCGTTTGTAGTGGTTCCCAACATGTTGATCGTTGCCCCCGAGCTTAGAGACGCAAAGGTTCGCAACCTTTTCGCGACAGACTAGGTTTTTGTAGTTGGACGTTATTTTGCCATTCTAGTAAAATTTCAGTCGACGAGCGACGCTATCTTTGCGTTAGGATAGCCGGACGATCGCCACCTTGGCGCCGGTTAATATTAATTAAATTAGAAAAGAAATAGGTACACGTACGTAGAGTTAGAGTTGGGTATTTCCCGAGAAAATCTCAATCTCGAGATTCGGGATTTCCCGAAATGATGAAATTTTGAATTCTCGATATTCTGGATTTCCAGAAAAGAATTCTCGGGAATTCTCGAGATATCGGGAAATTTAAAAAAAAAACTGTAAAAATCCTAAAGTGTGTAAAAACAGACAAATTCCATATGATTTTTTTTTAATTTATGTAAGACGACAAACAAAATAGAAGTAGTAGCTGCATCTGACAATCGCGTACGCTTTTGAGACACAAAATTACCTGATGTTGCACAAATTGCGCTCATTTTGAGTCGACGTTGGCTTAATTGTGTTAAATGCCCCTATCAGTCTTTCAAAGTTTTGTGTTTTCTGTCCACTTTTTTAATATAGAAAATCGTTTTTTCTGTTAATATTTGATAAAAAAGAAATCCCGAATCCCGAGAAAAGATTCTCGAGATCCGGGATTTCCCGAAATGTTAAAAATTTCAATTCTCGAGATTCGGGATGGAAAATCTCGAAAATTTCTCGAGAATTTCCGTCGGAAAATTCCCGAAACCCAACTCCACACGTACGTTAGGATTTGAAACAATTTATAGCTTACATAGGTATTATAAATTTTTACCTTTGTTTTTAATTATAAATTACCTACCGACGTAATACATTAAATAAAAAAATATTTAGTTATTGTAGTTTTTAGTGTTATAATTAATATTATGGGTGACATCCCCTAAATATACTTATCTTATATTGGTGTCAATAATTTTGTTTTTTCATGCGAAACAAAACATACTTTGACAGTTATTGTTTGTAAGAAAACGTAATTCATATAAATAAGACGTGTCAATTTGGTTTGCTATTTTAAAGACTTGTTTCGACAATCTTCAAAATCAATTTTCATTTCTATAAAAACAGGCCTCTAAAACCTATATATTATAATCCTCAGGCGCGTACACAAGAAGGGGGGGTTGGAGTCCGGACCCCCCCTCCCAGAAATGGAAAAAATACAAATTACCACTTAATATTAACTTATTAGTTTTTCTTCTTCTTCATGGCCCGGATGAAGCGATGAAGATGAATAATGATCAAACAGCCTTCTCAACGGGTTGGCCCCACTCCTCTCGGAATTCTACGACACGCAAGGCCCGTGGCTACTTGAAGACCGTGGCACTCATAAATTGGTGCAATTATCTGGGGCTTCCAATGTTTGCTTTAATATTCCGTTGCGGCATATCTAAAAGACGACATCGCGGATGTTACACAAATGGACACTAACGATTCTAATAACGATTACTGTTAAGCCCTATGCATTCGATAACCACTTATGAATGAACGACAGCTCGCAATAACACGTAGGTGAACACCCGTAGACCTGCAGGCCAGGTAATTGTATAGGTGAAAAAGTGCGATATTCTGTGTTTGAAGTGACAAGAGTCTATTAGTAGGAGGGTCAATGTGGAAGTCAGTTACAATATTAAAATAGTACAATATTACAGGACAATTACAATAAGTTAGCCGTCTAAACAGTCAAAACTGTCTTTCTCGCTCTAAAATTTACCAAAGCCGAAAGAGGCGCTGTTAAAACATAGGACTCATTGTAACAATTACAACTACCTTATTGTAATTGTTACAATAAGTGCTAATACTTCGATACAAACCTACCCTAGATAGCTGCAGTAGCGGCCGAAATCAGTCTTGTGTGTAGAATGATGCGCTGTTCTATTGCTGCATTTACCTGACAAAATTCCATGAACACAAAATTTCGCTGAATAAAAATAATCGTGTACGATTACTTACTTACGTAAGTATAGAAAGAATTTTCTTATTAAAGCAATTATTATTTCAACCATTGATACCTACTAGTAGATTTATTGTAAATTACTCCAGTTTGAAAAAAATATTAAATTCTATGCTTGTTTTTACCAAAAACAACGCCATCCTAAAGCTGTATAATTAACAAAGATGTTTATAAAAAACACACATGTTCATTATGTTTCTTGGAAAAACAGATGACACATCCAGCCAATTATAAATTAATATAAACAATTGCAGGTATTTAGCATTGGATGCAAGTACTCATGTCAGTATAAAATACGTTTCAATGACTTCGGCAATGCATATTGCAATAATAATTACTCCTTCGTAGGTCAATGCAACGGCATTGAATGAGGTGCAGGTCGACTAGTTTTCTGTTATAGGTACACTATCTATGCACTCGGATTAGTCTATCAGTGGAAATGGGTGTAATTTTATGATGCATTGTAGCTAACTGCATACGTTACTATTTACTAATAATTAGTTGTAGGTGTAGTTTAAACCAAATACAAATTATGTATGCGAGTGAAATAAAAGGTCTTTTTCATCAAGACTGTGTGTATGTTTTGTATACGTACCTAATATGTGATGCACTGCAATGGTATTAAAAGCGTACTTCAGTGAAACGGCAAATAATTTTCAACAGTAGACGAAATTTCTCACTAGTCGCCAATCGGAGATGGATAGTCGAAGTGTGCGCACGTCGATTTGTTTTGTCATGGCGTCGAATGAAAATATTCTTAAATCATGTAAAGATGACTAAACAACTTTACGTATGTACTTAAAAACGAAAACATCACCGCGATTTCCTAACTATCGTCTCGTGTGGCACCAGACGATAGTTAGGAAATCGGGCCCCATGTCGATGAATATATTATTATTATTAGTAATATAACAATAAACATAACATTAAATGGTCGCATGTTGCAAATTATATTTCGTTCGGCACGCGTCATTTGCACAATCCGCGCATCGCATACCACGATATTTTTAGACCATGTCTCAACTGAAGTATAGCCTTAACTTTACTGTCAATTATTGATTCAAAATTCTAAAATTTAATAATTATGAGTAAATAAAACAATAATATTGTGTGGTGTTTTTCACTTTTTTAAAACTTTAATTGGTATTTATTTATACGTGTTCTACAACACATAATTTTAATCTGCGAAATTGTAATTTGAATTGGGTCACTTGTTTCCGGTACAACATCTCACGGTTAAATGTGATACGGCGAAATGCATACGTAGAATTTACATGTAACCAACGATTATTACAAACGAACAACCTTAGACTATAGATACGAACAACGCACATTTAAGAGCATACATCAGTGAAACGGCAAATAATTTTCAACTATAGGTGCGACGAAATTTTGGACTCGCTGGCAATCGGAGAGCGAAAGTAGAGCTGTGAACACGTCAATTTGTGTCGTGATGGCGACGGGGGTATTAATTCTTAAATCGTGTAAAGATGACTAAAAAACGTTACCATATACTTGAAAAAGAAAACATGTCAATGAATATATTATTATTGTTACTAATAGAACAATAAACAGAACATTAAATGGACGCATGTTTAATTTTTATGACAAATTATATTTCGTTCGGCACGCGTCATTTACACAATCCGCGCATCGCCTAGTCACGATCCTTTAGACCGTGCCCCACCTGAGGTATATGTTCGATGTATCGTATTTTATAATAATAGGTATAGGGACCTTCAATATTATAGTAATGCAAAGTAACGCGTAGGAAACTGTTTTATCATACTTGGCTTATCTCGAAAATTTCATAACACTGAATAGGTATTGTTTATTTGAATAATATTACTTTTGTATGGAAACCGAATCTTTCCTATTTCTCTAAAGCATGGTAGGTTCTAATAATTTCTATGTTCACACAAATATTAGTAACGATGACTACTTCACCTTATCACGCTCCAGCGACGGAGCACAGGGCAACCACAAGGTCTCGCCACCTGCAGCGCTTATATCGATATTGTACAATGACATTATTAATGGACAACGCACTCAGTACAGTAGCTAGCAAGTAAATTCGCGCATAGCGACATTCGCACATGTATAGGTAGACGTCACGCAATTTCCATTACGCGAAATTACGCATCGGGAATTTATAGCAATTTGACCTTTATTGTAATGGCGTTACAACAGTGTTTCTAGTGTCAATGGTAATTTGAGCGAACCCGTTCAAACCGAACCATTCGGCAGACCCGACAAAAAGCATCGGGAATTTATAGCAATATCACCTTTATTGTAATGGCGTTAAAACAGATTATGCCATGTCATGGAAATTTTGACATGGGGGTTAAGGAATAGGTATGGGATGGGGATATAGGATAGGGATAGGATAGGGATATGTTGGGGATAAGCATGAGACTCGGGGAAATAGGATGCAGGGTCGTGGATGGTTTGACTTATTACCTCTAAGACCTCAGTTACCTGTCCGGTTACTTCGCTCATTCGTGTAGGTTCCTAGATTAATAAAAGGCATAATGAATATGGAATAAATATAAATATCTCGGATTTGAGCGCCACTCTATGATGATGCATAGAGACAATAGTGAAGGATAATTAAATGAAAAGCAAGTAGAGAAATTGCAACAATTGTATATTAATAAATAAGATAACTTGCGGGCTACAGTGTATAAAAATGTATAATTACTTAAGTGAATCACGAGCACCTAATGCGATACAATATTTAAATAAATTAGAACAAAAATCCAAAAGCTAATTCGAAACAAAGACTAGTTCGGTCGGTGGACCGTAACATAAAATAACAATAAATACCGATCACACAAAAGGCTCTCCAGCCTTTTCGCTGCCCTCGATTCCTTCCAGGACGGAATCGAGGAGTGCGTCTTCAAACGTGTGGGGACCGTTGAGTTACTCCGATCTCCTGGCATGGGGGGGACGTCCTTCAGATGATCATCGTCCACGTCTCCAAAACGTCAGGAAATCGAAAGCCCTGTGCCCAGGGCCCGAGGCTCGGAACTGGCCAAGACGTCTGCTTCCTTCGAACGATCAGGACTGAGAGGGCGACTCCTGCTTCGCCTTTGTGTAAAAAGCCCGCTAGCTCCGATAGCGCCGGAAATAGTGTCACGAACTCCGTACAAACTATCCCGTGCGCAGGCGCGATCCGGTCGTACTTTTGCGTAGTGTTGCCCTCGTAAAGACTTCCTTGACTTAGTGTGTTATGTTATAAAATAACATGACATTACCTCCAACCTCGGTAAGAGAAGGACAAGCCATAGCGAGGACTTCGACTGTCAACTTCTCGGGGGGGTCTTCTGATAGCATCAATCCTCCCAGGGGTTGGGCATCATGGACGGCATGCTTAGAGATAGCGCGGCTACAGGCGAAGCGAAGGAGACATATAGATGATATTTCCACTCTGTTATTTGGTGACAGAGGGAGAGGCTTATGAAGAATCCAAAAAAACGAAGAAGATTATTTGCTGAAGAGTGAAGAGCTGGGAGAGGTCTCGTAGATTTACCCTACCTAACCGGTCCACCAATAATTTATAAATTTTGAAAAAGATCTAATAAATATAAAAAAGAGACACCTAAGCTCGTGTACATAGAAATATATAAAATATTATAATTTATCACAGATAATTCACATCATAACAAATAGTGGGGATTCAACCCAGCAGTGTAAAACTGCAATACTTAGAATATATAAAAATTGATTTAGATAAAGCTTCCAAAAAGATAGGAAGAGTTGTATAATAATTATTAGTTTGAAAAGATTTGATATCAGTGTAAAAAATTGAAATAATAGCCAAAAAATTTACATAAATGCACCTCAGATAATAATAATATATGAAATGGTATAATAAAAATATATTGTATATAAAGGAATTAATATTTTAGTTCAAGAAATTTAATTCAATTCATTAATTGATAAAATTGCAGAGATAGTATAATATAATAAAGTAATTAATAGAATTATATTCAAGAAATTAAAATTGCTTCTATAATTTGAGTAATAATATAAGCATTGAGTAATTAAGTTGAAAATAATAATAGATCAATGAATGATTTAATAGATTGATTTCGAATAATATTAAGTTATTGAAAAAAAGATGAACCTTTAATAGTTGGCAAAAGTTATAAAGTGCACAAAGCAAAAAATATAAATTCTCAATCGTATATGCCTTGGTTTTTGGCAAGTATACATAATAAAAAATAATAAATACAATAAATTCACCAACCTGGTTCGAACAAATAACATAATAATAATTAATAATCAATGAGTGCCAGTTTGGTTTTGCGTGAGGGCGAGTCTATCGGAAAGTAATAAATACTGTGCGTCAAGCACCGTCCGAACATTTAAAAAGAACATTACTAAAATATACTACTCTCAGATGTCTAATCTGAATAAAAATAACAGCGTGGCTAACAACCAACAGCTGTGATGTGGATTCTCTGTTAAGCCTGTAGGAAACAAATGACGTGTGATGGTATTCCAAGCCATGATCCGGATCCCAAGCAGCGCTCCCACAAATAAAATAACGCGAACAAGGAGGAAACTAAGCTAGAAAAGAATTCCTAGTACAAAATGTAAAGTTAAAATTAATCGATGACTTTAGTATACTAATTTAAGATCTACGATTGCGTTGCGAGGTATTCGTCCAGCCCTGGATACGCGATTCTTACTTCAAGACTACGCTAGAACTAAACTGGCCAAACTTAATACTAGATAAAATTACCACACCGCGGACCCCGAGATCAACTCAACCTCGCAAAGCAAGAGACCCCTCATCCGATGCCCAATCTCCCTTGGTTCTCGGTGTCTCCAACCCAAGGACGAGAGAGCCCAAGGCGGAAACCCAAAAGAGGCGTGGCCCGGATGCATAAGAAAACATGAAGCTAAAAGAACGCCGCGCGAAAGCAAACAACGGCAAGGAACCCATGATCACATCGGAAGCTAAATGTAATTAAAAGAACAACATGGTTCGCAACTGGTCCGACATTCAAGTTGGAGCTGCACAAAAATAAAAAAAATGAAAGGCTAAAGAGATCGTATAATAACGTCCACTTTCTTCCCTCAAGGAATTTCGATAAGTAGGTTGATTTCCTTCATACAGTCCAGGCCGCTGCACAACATCATCAGTGTTGACAGACGATCGCTTCTATTATTCGCATCACGCCTGCCAACTCACCATCACCATAAACATCAGAGTGCGGTGGAATCCACACAATCAGCGGCAGATTCCAACGCCAAAAAGAGAGGGGACTAACGGGACCGTCTTCAGCACCGATAGTTCAACCCAAATACCAAGAGGGTTGACTGCTAGAGAAAAAAATCAGACGCGTCCGAGGAACATCTTCAGTACCCCGGATCACTAAAACACACCGGACAGTAGTGAGACACCTTCAGTTCCCACGACTTCCAAGGAGCTAGCAGCCAACAAATAATAATAAAATCTCCCCGCAGCCTGTACCGACAAAGATACATTGACAGAACAAGTATAACCAATCACTACAATCAATAAAAAAAAATATATAATAAAAATAGCAAACAAAACCGTCACGCAAAATCAAGTACAAAGGCAACTGGTATAAATAAAGATCACATGATCCCCAGCGCGATGTACTTAATTAGACAATTGTAGGTAATTTTAAATATAGGTGTTTTATCACTAGGTAGCTAAACTGACAGGCCCTTCCAAACGCCAAGACAGCGGTTGCGTCTTCCGGGAACACCATAACTCTCATCCTGGCACTATGGTGGATTTTAGAACTATGCTTGTTTACCAAAAGTTGGTCCAGATGCTGTTTGTGTGGTATGAATTGAGTAGGCCTCCTTCCCGAAAGGTCTGCAACCACCACCTTTGCGATGGACGTTCACCGGAACAAGGGTGTATTGCCATGTGCAGGAAAGAAGTCAGTAGCTGAAATAGTTTACCATAGGTGAGTAAAAATTCACAAAGAAATTGAAATAAAGAAATATAGAATTTTATAATAGAAAATATTACTCAATGACATAATATATATATAAAATTTGCGATAATTAATTCGATAAAAAGAAAATCAATCCAAAAAAGAAGCTTGTAAAAGAGCAAAAATAATAATTATAATTTATAAATATCTGAGGTGTGTAATAGACAAAAGACAAAACAGTAAAAAATTCCTTCACAAAAAAATTGAATATTAATAAATAGGCATTATTAAAATGCGGCCCTGACAAAATTCAAAATAATTTGTTGAGTGTGACTAGCACGGAAACACACCTTTCCATAATAATAAAAGAAAAAATATTTGACAGAGTGTGTGTCATAATGAATGAAGGTTTGACAACTCCTAAAAGTTTCAAACATAGTTGATAATAAATTAAAATATCAGCATTTTTAAAGAAAAATTTGCCCATTGAAATAAGCATGGTGAACAAGCAAAAAAAATAATCAATTATTAAATTCAAGTTAAATTGAAAGAAAAAATAATTTAGTTAGTTCAAATGTAAATGTAATTAAATATCCATTCAAGATTGTATTTGAAAGAAAAATATTTTAATACTCAAAGAAAAATTTAATTATATCATTTAACAACTATACATGAATGGAAATATTTTACCAAATTCAAAATTAACATGTATGCAACACGTATATAGAAAATTCTTAAATAATAATTTTTTTTTATTTATCCAAAAAAAATTGCAAAATCAAAAAGAATGTAATTAATAATTTAAGTGAAAGTAAATTGAATGTTTATGAATAATAAATAGCTGATTGCTAGGATTTGAAAAGAGAAAAAAAGAATTTAAAGATATTAATTAATGTTAGCTTATATGCTTTTTTAAAAAATTAGGAGAGGACGGAAAGTTGCATATAGTTGAGTGAAAGCATCTAGAATGAAATCAAAAAGCTTTAAAAAAAATATGTCTTTAAATTAGAAAGGATTGACAGGAGAGAAAAAATTAAATTGATTCAAAAAAATATGTAGACGGAAGTTTTATATAGGAATTAAGAAGGAAAATTTTATTAAAAATATTCACCTGTAAAAATAATTATTTATGTATAATAAATAATCATTCTTACGAAAGAACAGAATCTTGAAATTAAATATTTCAAATAAATTCTATGAAGGTGTCATCTAGCGACCGCAAATGTAAGCGCGCTTGACGTTTAACGTAAACAGAAATCAATTTGAAATATGAATATTGAATAGGAATTAAAAATGACTAAATTTATTTCAATGAACGAAAGATTACTTCAATTTTATCAATAATGAACGCGAGATGAATAATTTCAATTGTCTACATTATAAAAAGAACAGATTTGAAAAACTAATATCGAACTGTCAAACTAGTAAAAAAAACAATGTAAAAACATATTATCCGAAATAAATGTAATCTACCGTCGCAAATAATTAATTGTAATAGCAAAATAAAATGAATAGAAAGTTAATAATTAAGAAGAAATGAATTCAGAATAATTTAGTGTCAAATTTTAACAAGAATGTAAATATATCACTCAAATAATCGATGACGGCTCGACTGTCGACTAAATAGTGGAATAACCCGATAATGATTTTATTCGAGATATAGAAATTATTAATTATTCACAATATAGAAATGGAACGAAAAGACCTTTTGTAAAATCCATTCCATAATAAGGTTCATCCTGCTGTCCAATTGATTTGGTGTTACATCCACTTAGTATGTTTCAATCCAATGGTTCTATCAAATTTGAGGTTAATAACTCTTGTCATCCAGTAGGTATATAAATGTTCATGTCGATCTCGTCCAAGTTTGACATCCTTCCTTCTCCTTTGGAACTTTATTAAATCACTTATAGCACCATACTAAACATTAAACAAACTTTTTGCTGAAACAATCAATGGTTAACACAAATTCCGATGCCCAAATATTGACATTTCGATACCAATAATGTGGGTATCACATAAATTATAGAAGAAATACGTATTGATGATAAATGTGCAAATTGTATTTCAAAATTAGGTGTAAACCATATAAAACACTCTTAATATTAATTTGAGAAGGAATAATTGTAGCTTACAACACAAAATTAAATAAATTCCACAAGGACAATAATGAAATTGGCGTGACGTATTGATCTATCATTTAGATCCGTCCTCCGCGTACCGCATGGACTAGTCTCACGTCTGTTGCATGTACCGCGTAAGTCAATAAAAGACTATATAAATATATGAAAAATATAACACACATAGTTACGACCACCGAACCAGAAAAATTTAAAAAAAATATTACGCAAATAATACGTTTTAATTTGTCATTAATTAATTTACAAGTTATAAGAAATAGAATAATTATCAAAGTGCGTCTAAAATCACGCCCGATACGGATTCGTTTGCAACTCCACGACGGTAAACCAAAAAATTCCAAAAGTGAGCCGGCAAAAATCAGTGTAATTAGAACTAATGACTCTGAAAACAAAATACCGTTACGGTAACAATTATTGTATGAAATCGTGATTAGCAAAATTTAAAGTTTTATTATCGGAACAAATTAAATTTAGAGAAAATAGAACGAAATAACGAACGAGTTCATAATCCGAAACAAATAACTGTAGTGTTTAAGAGGTAAGTCATCGTGTTTTGGAAAAGAAATATTCAAAAAGAAACACGATGCTTGTTGGGTGCCAATGTCATGGAAATTTTGACATGGGGGTTAAGGAATAGGTATGGGATGGGGATATAGGATAGGGATAGGATAGGGATATGTTGGGGATAAGCATGAGACTCGGGGAAATAGGATGCAGGGTCGTGGATGGTTTGACTTATTACCTCTAAGACCTCAGTTACCTGTCCGGTTACTTCGCTCATTCGTGTAGGTTCCTAGATTAATAAAAGGCATAATGAATATGGAATAAATATAAATATCTCGGATTTGAGCGCCACTCTATGATGATGCATAGAGACAATAGTGAAGGATAATTAAATGAAAAGCAAGTAGAGAAATTGCAACAATTGTATATTAATAAATAAGATAACTTGCGGGCTACAGTGTATAAAAATGTATAATTACTTAAGTGAATCACGAGCACCTAATGCGATACAATATTTAAATAAATTAGAACAAAAATCCAAAAGCTAATTCGAAACAAAGACTAGTTCGGTCGGTGGACCGTAACATAAAATAACAATAAATACCGATCACACAAAAGGCTCTCCAGCCTTTTCGCTGCCCTCGATTCCTTCCAGGACGGAATCGAGGAGTGCGTCTTCAAACGTGTGGGGACCGTTGAGTTACTCCGATCTCCTGGCGTGGGGGGGACGTCCTTCAGATGATCATCGTCCACGTCTCCAAAACGTCAGGAAATCGAAAGCCCTGTGCCCAGGGCCCGAGGCTCGGAACTGGCCAAGACGTCTGCTTCCTTCGAACGATCAGGACTGAGAGGGCGACTCCTGCTTCGCCTTTGTGTAAAAAGCCCGCTAGCTCCGATAGCGCCGGAAATAGTGTCACGAACTCCGTACAAACTATCCCGTGCGCAGGCGCGATCCGGTCGTACTTTTGCGTAGTGTTGCCCTCGTAAAGACTTCCTTGACTTAGTGTGTTATGTTATAAAATAACATGACAGCCATTCGGAAGACCCGACCAAAAAGTGAGTGTCATTTTTTTTCCAGATGCTTCGTCCATATAAATGTCATTGGTATTGTAGCACCGCCGCATGGTGAGGTGACGACTCCGTCCGGTGGCGTCACAGGGGCGGGAAGTGTTACTATCTGGCGGCATCCAGAACGGATTTTCATGATTTCATCCATCACCAAGGACTGACGTGTCAGTTCACGAGATCGAGTATTTGCAACGCGGTCGTACCAGTGCAACCCAATATTTTGCGGAGATATCGATTCTCAAAGCCATAAATTCGAAATATTTGAGTCTTGATAACGTCTCACTTACCCAATAAAGTATTTAAAGGTGTCACCATTTTCTCACGTTGTGCTATCATTACTTACTTATATTCAATATTACAGATTTTCGTCGCAATTGCGTTGCAGGTATCGCACAGTGCCGAAGGGTGGAGGTAGGCTGTTAAGATTCGACAAAAATTATGCACACTAAACTTTTTTAGTCATATCTACTTATTTTTTGTTTTCATTGAAATAAGAATACAATTTTCAGATGGTGCTGGTTAGTTTTTAAAATTCACTTAAACCCTGCCTTCACCAAACGATAATATTTTAGGTATGCTATGGACGATCCGACAAAAATAGTGCATAATTTTTCAGCCATACTTACTTATTTGTTTTCGTTGAATTAAGAATACATATTAGTCAATTACAATTGGTGATCGTTAGTTTTTTATTCATAAATTCATTGACGCCCGCGATGACCGAGCAGCTTAATGTGGATATCAGGTTCGAATCCTGGGTCTGACAAATATACATACCTAAATTGTTTTTCAATATGTCAGAATATGGTCTTAATAGCTTGTTGAGCAAGTGGCTAACATCCGTTTCTCTTAAAAACAAAAATCTGTTAATACAAACCTCTACTCTGTGGAGACCCATACGATCTTATTAGATCGGACATGGTCAAAAAAAATCATTAAGCCCTGCTTAAACCATACCATAATCGATGAAAAATATTGTTCTATCTATAAAATATCTAAAATTATGAATGGTTTACTGGCATAATAAGAGATATTTTATAGATAAACGAATATTTTTTGACCATTATCGACTATGGTTTAGATTAGGCAAGGTTTAATTGAATTTTAAAAACTAACAAACACTATCTACACATTGTAGTCTTTGTTTGTTGTGACAAAGTTTAGTGTGCACTTTATGTGAGATCTTAGCAGCTTACCTACACCCTTCGCCACTGTTATCACATCTAGACAATTCTTCCATTTAACTTATTTTTAAGAGTCAATATAGACGCTAAAAATAATACATTTACTTACTGTTTTTACCTCTATTGCAAAGTACGAGTATAATAAGATTGTTTATGGCTAGTAGATAAATAACATCGAAGCAAGGAAATGTCCTTACTTTCATATACCTACAAACCGCACGTCGACAATTGGATTTTTTGTATCGATTTTTGCACTAATAAAAGATTTAGCCTTACCTACTAAAATAATTCGATTTATGGAGATACATTAAACCTAGCAGACACCATTGGTTGACAACTACAATTATTTGAAGTCCGAAATGGAATATGAATAATTACAAGATAAAAAGAACTTTTTACATACCACGTTTTTAAATTTTCTGTTGAATTATATAAACTCGACAATTCTATGTATTAATAATTTAGGACAAATGAGGCAATTGTCGACAAATCATTTTTTTGCTATTTTGCAACAAATATAGAATACTGAAATGTCATTTTGATTTCTATAGTAACGCACGTATATATTAATAATTTAGTTGCTAGGACCATCCCCTTAGCAACCAATAATAATGGATTGGATTACAGATTTCTTCCGAAATAACTTTTCATACAAAACAGAATTAACTGAAAATGAATTCAATTCTACTTAAAGATGGTTAAAAGTATTAAAAGAATGCATTGGCATCGTGTTCTGATATATTCTAAATGTTTCAAATGTCTAGCTAGTTGGGAAGTTAGTTAAAAATCGATTGCAAGATTTGTACTGGATAAACAACCACCGGACAAACAAGAAGACGAGCTAAGAAAAACGTGGTAAAAATGTGTATAATAACTGATGACACGTGTTGCGTTGATATCGGATTGGATCGGACAGTTGACATTCAAAAGGACGATCAGTGGGTATATTCTATACACAAGGCGGCTATCAACGGCAGTGGCGAAGGGTGGGGGTAGGCTGTTAAGACCCGACATAAATAGTCCACAATAAACTTTGTCAGCCATGCATATTTGTTTTCATTTAACTAAGTCTACAATTTAAAAATGATGTTGGTTAGTTTAAAAAAAAAACCCCCTGCCGAAACCAAACCATAATAGTTTTGGTATATTTTGGGTGATACGACAACATTGTGCACACTTTTTCATTCATACTTAGGTACTTCACATATTGTTGGTTATTTTTTTTAAATTCATTAATAATATTATTCTCTCTATAAAATATCCACTTATGTATGACTTAATTGCATAATTATTATACATTATATGTTATAGAACGAGTATTTTTGTCTAGTATCTATTAATACTTTGGACGCTGAAGACGCACCTGGCGCGTAATGATCAGGCGGCCGATCGATGTAATTAACATGCATTTTAAAGATGGTAATTAAAAAATCATTATCTAGTCAGCAGCGAATGAGTCAATTATGGTTGTGGTTTTCGCAGGGTTTAATTGAATTATGACGGCTTAATCAACAGTCGAAAATCTGTTGGTGTGTAAAATAAACATAAACATCGTGTTTGGGAAAAAAATAAAATAACAAGCCGTTCTTTTAAAACGTTCACACCAGCAAAAAAAATATTGTAACATTTTATTTTGTTTTTCAAACTAGTACTGTCAATTTATTTTCTGGGCATGCATGGTACATATTATTATCTTGGCCCGCTGGCCGCCGGTTTGCCACCTGAGACATAAATAGACAATGATATCGGGACCTTGATACAGCGTGATTCATAGATATAACTTTTAGGATCGTGACTGCTTCGACAAATTCGTTTTGTCCATGCAATCTCTCTCTGCGTTGGCTTTTTACCATGTTTGTTATGTTGCCTTTTAGGTAAAAAAAAAAACTCTAATTTATTCGAAAAGTATGCTAATATTTAGTCCGTAGTTAGATTATCAGGCATTTCCTACTGTCAATCACAGAAGCGCACATGGAAAATGGTTTGCGGGGGGGGGGGTACATTTTGATAAAAAATATCCATAATAATTGACTATTGATTTTTAAGGCGGATGAGGGGGCGGAGTTAATGCATCTAGCAGATGTCACTGATGAACTCTCGTACTTTTCCGGGTACATTCCCCTTACCCAGACACTCTTCACTTTAATATTCTAGCGATAATCGCCGCTGTCGCATCCACAAGTGCTTATCGTATGCGCGTTGTTTAACTGTAATAATTATCCAGATCTTTATTGTCCTTTTGTGTCGTCCGCGCAGTCTTATATTTTATCGCATCGAAATATTAAACCAAACATTGGATGCCCCAGTTAGTTGCACCGATTGGTGAGTGCTACGGGTCTTCCAAAGGTCTCAGGGCCTTGCGTGTTCTAGAATGCCGGGAGGATTGGGGCCAACCCATTGAGAATGCTGTTCGACAGCCAAATCATCCAGGGTACGATCCTCAGTCATGTGCCCTAAGGAAGACTTCATTTAGTGCTAACACCGCGACTGGCGCGTTTGGAGTCGTTGGCCATTAGATATATAATTAACGTGTTATTTAAATGCGGTAATTAACAGGTTAGCAGTGAAGCTGTGCCTAAGTCAAAATGCTATTTTTCTTTAACCTCGTGTGGTCTAGTTAAAACATGATAATCTTAGATTTATGTGTCCATAGAATCAAAATAAATTATAGCTATCCATTGTTCGAATAATGTAGTTATCGCTAACTGCCCTAACCAATTCCATATTCCTTGATTTAATACACAGAAACCGATAGTCAATAATAACGCAATTTGATAAGCATTAAATTTCATGTAGAACTTACTAGTTTTAATTGTCGCAATTAGATAGGAGGCTCGTAGCATAATTGGTCAATTAACTAATGCACAGTGGCGCGATGCCAGTGGTTATACGGTTTCAAATTCCGTCGAGCATCGTTTTTTTTTCAAATATGATTTTGTCTAGTGGTTATATATCTGAGGTGTTTTCACGTTATGTATGTTCATAAGTATATTTGATTAATGCAGATTTAAGGTCGGTCAATTGGTTGAAACCTAGGGGCGGCAGGCTATATGAAAGTATGGTGAAGCAGGCTGGTTTGGTGAAAAGTATGGTGGGCGGGCTGGTAATCAAGTTGCGGCAAAATTTCCACGTTGACATTATATTATATGGGTACGTTATAATGACCAAAGTAAATCCTTCGCGATCCCCTGATTTTTTTTGTCGCCTCGCTATTTCTCGTAAGTTGCCAGCTATTGTTGGCCTGCTTCATTCAGTTGTATGAGAAAGGCGATTCCTTGTCCCTCTTTTTATTTAATACATCTATGGTCGAAACTGAGTTTTAAAATTGGGTCGGCAGATCACAAGTTGGAGTCACGTCGGCAGAATGCTTCGACAGCTAATTTTAAGGGTTTCAAGACTTCTATAATTTCTTCAATTTTCATCCAGTCATTTTCATTCCTCAAATCTATTTGTATTTTTTGTATACTTGATTCACAAAAACATAAATCGCTCCAGTATACTTATAAAGCCTATTCTACCTTGTTTTACAGTCTAATATAAGTGAAAGTTCTTTTCCATGTTTGCTTCTAAAATATTTATGTAAATGAGCATAATTCTAAATATCGCCACAAATTTTCTGACTCTATTTACTGTATCACTGTGATCTACCGATAATACGCTCGTAGCATAATTAGTTAATGCACCGTGGTGCGATACCAGTGGTTATCCGCGTTCAAATCCCGTTGAGTACTTTTTTTTTCAAATATGATTTTTGAAGTTATACTTATTTTGGGGCGTTTGGTAGAGAGTGAAATTGAGAGCTGCGCGCGCACACCGTTACGAAAGTGCGCGACAGTATGAAGTTAGCTGCGATTCGGTCAGCTGTATACAAACGCAAGTTTGATAGTATAATTGTTCCGTTGCCTCGGCAACGAATTTATATTTATTATTGTCGGCCATTTGCAATTCCTGACGTAAACATTTACAAACGATTAAACGTCAGAGTGACAGTTGTTACTTTAAAAATAAAAACATCGAGAAATAATTATATAATTTAGTAATATAAGTTAAAGTGTATAGAAATAAACCAACGGCGCTCCAGTAAGCGGCACCTTTTCTTGAGTGTGTAATTTAACAAGATAATTAAGAGCTAGTCGAAGAATTTAGGTTATGACAAGTTTTGTTTTTGTTTTGTTACGCCAAAGAAATATTACTTCTAACGCGCGTACACACACCGATTTTTTCTAGTGGGTATAATTAATATCTGAGGTGTTTTCGAGTTATGTATGTTCAATAGGTAATATCTTTTTCAGGATTATTATTCCATAATATTATTTTTGCAGTGGCTATCACTGTTGAAATTTCGTTTTCATAGTTGAAGGTACACACGCACACTACTTTACACCGGTGTAATGGTTCTCAAACTGCGATCAGATTGTTTCGGTTAGTTTACGAGACGTGCCGCGCGTGTCAATTTTTTATTTGTTCTGTTTTTTCGACTTGTTACCCTCTAACTTCACTCGATTACTTATTTACAAACTCGCTCGCCAAGTTTTATACACCCGATACATTGGCATCAGGCGCCCACGCAAGGGGGTGGTGGCGAAGGGTGGAGGTAGGCTATTGAGATTCGCCATACATAGTGTACACTAAACTTTGTCAGTATCAGTCAGTAAACGTATTCGTTTTCATTGAATCAAAACTACAATGCGATGCGTGATTAACACAAAAACCTATCTACAAAAAGTCGATTTTTCGGTAACCGGACAAAACAGAAAATGACAAAACAGAACAGCCAGGGGAAAA
The DNA here is from genome assembly GCF_057557595.1 of Rhyacophila brunnea. NCBI lineage: Eukaryota > Metazoa > Arthropoda > Insecta > Trichoptera > Rhyacophilidae > Rhyacophila > Rhyacophila brunnea. The sequence goes on along the minus strand of NW_028232816.1, from coordinate 4,513,338 downwards.
ATGAAACATTAATTTTTGTGGAATCTATTTAGGTTAGGTTAGCTTAAGTTAGGTCATTATTTCGTTGTACCTAGTCACCCGATCATTTTGAACATGTTATATTGATTAAGATGAGATATCCTAAGCTTGCCGGCAACACCGAGTTAAGTCCCGTTTATTTGAGGCTTTCTAGCGATTAGGAATGCAGAAATTAGGTATATAATTTGATTTATTATGGCGTAATGAAAATCTGTGCTATTAAAAATCTATCAACATAATAGAGATAGGACAATTTCAATATTAAATTTATATTTTTCCTGAAAGGTAATAGTTATATTTATCGTTGTTCTGTTTTGTCATGGAACCGATTTTCAGGAGAGGCAAAACAAGGTTTTTTTGGTTCAAGTTTTTTTTTTAACAAAACTACGAAAGATGAAATTTCTCTTTTAAATAAATTAAAAAAACAAATTTTGATATCTATATTTAAAAAAAATACTGTTTTAAAAAAAGTCGACCCACTTACGCTGTTGTGTTACCAATAAATTTTCAAATTATCTTTGCAGTTTGTTATTACCTAATACAAAAACGTATCAACAAATTGGCAAATTTTAATGAGTGGAGAAAATAAGTTTTTTTCAAGATTAGACTTTTTAGCAAAACACAAGTGTATATAATATATACTTCTATTCGTTCATTATATATTATAATATAAATAATATTGTATATGTAGTGTAATAATTTAGAATTTTTTAAAGTCATTTTCGCAGCGTTGAAATATAAAAATACAACCTTGTATTACTGAAGGATTTATAAATATTATCATTCACCAGTTATTATGCTAATAATATTTATATACCTAATACAATAGCATTGTTTGAATTGCAAATAAAAACTTGGCTTTCCTTCTGTTTATCTCAATTGCGTCCACTCGTGTCCAATTGAAATTATTCGCTACACGTATTAACATAACTATAATAATCCTATGGTTAGGCATGTCCAAATAGGCTGTGATCTGCTGACTGTATTATCAAAACTGGCAGTGACCAACCACACTCCCACAAATGTCATTCATCAACTTTATGAAATACCTATATATTTTACATTTTAAAGAAAGAAATTATACATATTTGTTGACTTGTGAAGATTTTACGAAAGTAGAAATTTCCGATTTTGTTTACAGCCTTCAATCACTAACGCAGTTCAATCAACACATTCGTAAAAATACCACATTAATCAAACAAAGACAAGGAACCCTTTTTTATAGCGACGGAGCATAAATACGTCAAAATGAAGCTGACGAATATTTAACTAAGGCTTATGATTAAACCAGTTGCAACTAATCAATAAATATATAAATTTAGAGAAGGCACATACTGTAACAACGTTGCCAGATAATTATTTTACCATATCGGGATTTTTACCGTTTGAAATTTAAAAAAAATGGGATTTAGGAGAAAAAAGCGGGACGACCTAAATAACGCATAGTTTAATATTTCTAATGTTTATTTCTATAATATCAATCACAAATGACACGACACAAACTACAATATTTTTTCCCGACACAAGCCTATTTGTATTTGGATGAAGATTTTACTTCCTAGAGAGTTTCTTTCTGCTGCTTTTATCAACTCAATAGAACATCTGTTTCTTGCATCTGACTATTTTAAATTCATCTGAGAAAATACCCGTTCGGTATAGCAATTAGATGTTGGTATGCGTAAAATAAATGAAATTACCTTAAATTAAACGTCTTATTCGTATTTCTTGAATAATTATGAATTTAGCTGTCCAGCGGGACAATCTATTTTTGTTTAAAAAAACTGGACTTATTGCAATAATCGGGACGTCTGGCAACGCTGTACTGTATGACTTAAGGTTACTTTTCAATGAAAAACAGTGGATCAATGTGGAAGTCTATTAGTATTTTTTTAATCTTTGCTCTCCCAAAATGGTGCCACTTTTGAAATTAAAAATCAAGGGGCCTGTTTTGGCCAAGCCTCCAAACACAATAGTACACCACCTCACATGCCATGTATTGTCTCCGTAGCAATACAAAAGGTACTACACATAGGTACTTAAGATTCTCAAACGGAATTTGATATTTGGGTGTTACACCATAGATTGCGATTAGTAGAGAATGAATAGATTACACTAACAGTAAAATAGTAACTTATTGCGCAGTGCCATCTATGTTTTTAAATTGTAGCCTGCCACTGCAAAGGTTAATTTTTTTTACAGATAAATAAATTATATTACCCATATACAAAAACCAATAGATTTATCATTTTATTTATCTAAATATCAATTTAATTTTATAGGAAATACATTTAAAATTATAAACTGTGATATAAATTATAAATAATAAGTGAAAGAAGTGAAAATCATGAAACAAACAAGTTCGTTGAATAGTGTCATCTAAAAGAGTTAGTGTCTTAATGTGTAGCTGATAATCCTCAACATGACACTCCAGACTAACGGAAGCCTGGTGACCGGCGTCGCCCCGCCCCGGACCGGCAAGAAGATGCGAAAGCGGCGAGAATTGGATGCCCTCGTCGGCTACGCAGGAGGAGCCGGCGGTAGAAGAGCCGCTCCTCTCTTGGCGGGGTCCAGCGATGAACGGGACGAGTGGGGCGGATCCCTCGGTGGTGGTATGGCCAGGGGGAGGAGGGGGGGCAGGAGCAGCTGTGCCCCCGCAGCCAGAGCTTGCGCCGCTCTACTACTTTGTGCGTGCGCCACAGCAACGGCTACTGTTGTATGGTTGTTTGTGGACGTCCGCGAGCAGATTACAGCGCTCCGGTCGGAGATGGAACTAGGTTGGATTATTGAATAGAATATATTATATCTATTTTTGTATTTACTTTTATACTGTTTTGCTAAAACATACTGTAACTTTTTTTTTCCATATCATGTGAATGTCTTGAATTTGTAATTTGTAAAGTTCATTTCCAGCGGCTGTGCCACCTTTCAACATTATTGGAAGTGGCTTACATCTTCTTGATGTCTCGCTCTCTCCTACACATTTACATATCGACTGTGTTTATGAAAAAAACCGTAACTATATAACTAAATACATGTTCTGTAAAAAGGAAGTAAGCCGCAAATGCCAATTTATTATCTAAATTCAGGTTTTAATTGAGCTTAAATTAAGTTTTAATTTTAAAAAAAAAGCATTTACCCTCAATTTTAATGATTTTCTGTAATAACTTCTTTAATTATTAGTAGATCGAAAAGATATTACACCAAATCATCAATCATCATGCACCCAATGTCTATGCCTATATTTTTTTATTAATATTAAACCAAAACCATTCAAAAAACATTTTTTGCCTCTTGTAAAATTTGTTCTGTGTGGGTTAAGCCCTTTTTCCTAAACACGGTTGATATGTTTTCTCTCATTCATTAGACAGATAATATTGTGGTGTTACTGCCAAAAGTTGGTTAGTCTCGAAATCATGTTATGGAGATAATTACAATTTGAAAGTTTGACATGCTCTCTAAAATCAGGCAAAACGCTAATTTATTTGTGGTTTATTTGCATGTTCTATATATCGTTTGTCCTCGAATTTTTTCTAGCATGCATATTTATGTATAGACACATAATCCATTGTTAACTCTGAATATCTAAACAATTGACTTACCAACTTTTGGCAGCAACCCCACCCCACTGATATTATATTGTATCTAATATCCGGAAGTTTAGTAGTTGAGTGAGTAACTTAGTGATAAAAAACCCTTATCTTGTAAGCAAAAAACATATCCAAGATTCTAGTATGTTTCAGAGGTGAGGTTGAGTTGTCTATTTGTATTGATGATTTATTAGTAGCAGTTACAGAGAATGATATTGTATAAAATGCGGTGCTGTATTATGAATGAGTTAAGAGTAATTGAACCGTACTTCCTCACACAACATAGCAAAGAACCATTCATCATTATTTGAATTTGATGACTAGCTTGTCACAAAATTTTATTGATTTTGTTTGGTTTTTTATGAAATTATTGTGTACGCAGCAGGAAGTATAGGTATAATATTATACAAATTGTAAAATTGGACTGGGTCATGCACATAATTATAACATCATTATAAAACCCAATTTAATTACAAATTATATCTGCTTGTAACACTTTGAACTGGACATATAATGACTATGAAAGTTTAGATATTTATTGTCCATTACTGAATCCATGATTCGTTGGTTTAAATGAGCACTTTCTTACGAATGTCTTTTTTTTTCTTCTACAGTATCGATGGGTAGCCAAGGAGTTGGAGACGCACTGCAGAGATGTCACTCGGTAGCACGAGAGCTTCAGCACAATCATACAGAGATGGCAGCCAGACTCGATAAGCTAATTTTAAGAGCTGATAATCTTACATCGCAGGTAAAAAAAATAATTATTCTTATTTAAAAGTTAACGTAATGCTTCCAGCGATTGAATACGAAAGCTGTAATTTCATACATTAGTATTTTCGGATTCTCGTAGAAGGACGAGAACCAATTTAGAGGTAACAGGTGTAGAGATAAAAAGAGACTGTTGGAGGTTGCTCAGATGAATGGAGGAGCGAGAGATTATTGCTGCATAACGGTATACAGTTGGTACAAGAGTAAACGATACAGGAGAGATGTTAGCGGTCCGAGGCTTGGTGGAAGTGATGTGTGAGTCCCCGGCACGGTGAGAGCATGTTTCCAGGCGAGGCGCGTCAAGAGACTGCTCTGGTCCGAGGCTCGGTGGAAGTGAGTACTGTGCGGTGTGATACTGAGACTGAATCCTAGATCTCACTGAAGTACTGGACGGACTGAGACTGAGATAACCCATCAACTATGTCTCGCTATTTATATACATGAATATTCGTTAAATTGTGAGAGCCATTGTTGATGTAGTATCCTATTGGGAAATCTGCTGACTGCCGCATCATTGCAACTTTGAGGCATTTCAATGACAAAGCCCGAGGTAGTCAACCCTATCGAAGTATATCACACCTGTAGAATATGCTGATACCAGATGCCGCAATTGTACGATAGTTGAATGATTCACTAATTCTTGCATTGTTGTATCATTTTTTTGTCGTATCGTCAAATCGAGCTTCAGTATTGTGACCACACCAAAGATATTTTTATTAATAAAAATAATCACAAAATAATTAAGTTTAAAGGCAGTTTTTACTAAACACAGGATGTGACAATATTATTGATTGTTTCAGGTGGCAACAATGCAAATAGGTCTTGCCAGCGTGAAAGAACAGCTGGCTAGTACTCCTGAATTAGTCAGCATGCCCCAGCAGTTGTCAGCGCTGGGAGCAAGTGTCGCCAGGTTCGGATCACAAATCAAAGATTTGGACTCCACAGTGACGGCTTTGAGAGCGCAGTCGGCCGCCGTATCGGATGGCCAGGCCTTGCTCCATCACAATGTCACAGAATTAAAGGTAAGAAAATGTTGTCAGTTGATTATGATTTTTGACTATGGGTATTTCATAATCTAATGGAACCTTCTAATCATCAGTTAGACCAGTATTTCCTTTGTAATACTCCAAAGCAGTAACTAAAATTAATCTATAGTGGTGTCAAATATATTGTACACAATTATTTCAATCAAAGATATTGAAGAAAAACCTTCTTGGATGAAGGTGTACCTTTTATGGTTACATGTAAATTATACGTAAAACATTTCACTGTGGCACAGTTCGCCGTGAGCTTTCTTATCGGAAAGAGATGACTGAATACTATACGGTCTCCAATTTTATTAGATTCAATATGAACATTAATTCAAATTTCATAGCTGATTTTGGCAAATTCATGAATTCAAGAATGAAAACCTAACCTAACCTAACTTAACAAATAATCCAGTATGTCAGTTATTTTGAAAATTTGTTTGCTGCTGGTTTCCTGTAAACTATAGGTGTAAACCGACAAGAACCGTGTTTTATTTAGACATGAATTTTATGTCAGTACTATACGACCCACAGAGGTTGGACGAACTTTAATATACGGCCATATATTTCCGATACAACATTTCACGGTAAAGTGTGATGCAGCGAACTGCATACGTGCAAGTTTCCGGATACGACTTTTTATATGATATGAAAATTACTTTTATAGTGTTAATTGTCAATTCATGGTGGAACTGCATTGTATTATTTGATTAATTATTAATTGTAATTAAATTAAACACATTTTTTTTAGTACTTATTCCACTTTTTAGTGTCCCCTTGAAGAGGACGATACCGGTACAAAAATTTAATTAAAAAGTTGAAGTGAGAAGTACTAAAAAAATGTGTTTTATTTAATTACAAATAATTAATCAAATAATATGAAAATTAAGCTGATACTGAGGGTAATAAGCTGCAAATCATTTCACATTGCAGATACAGTTGTAGTAAACTTCAATTCCAAAAACAATTAAATATGCTGATATTGCAGATAAACTTTAAAACTTGGATTTGTTATGAATGGATTGTTTTATTAATAATTAACATACGTTGACCATTTTGAACCCGGAATAATATTGTCAGTTAGTATCGAAACCAAAACTTTCACATTGAGACGCAAATGTAGCATGTAATAGGAAGGATACAATGCGTCAATTATTGTACATAGATAGGCAACGCAATGCACTGAATTAAATAATGTAAATATTTTGAATATTTAGATGAACAATCACAAAAAATTGTATATTATGGCATTCTTAGATAGATAGCGCCTCACCTCATAAATAAGTTATTCCTTAGCGTCCTTGATCTAATATATTTTAAAATATCTTCCTTCAGGTTGAACTAGATCAGGTCCGAAACAAGAGCATGTCTGACAACGAGCAGAGCAATGGCAAGCAGCTCGCAGTACTCCTGAAGCAGCAGACGGACCTGCAAGGATCCATCAGCCAACTGTCCACTAACCTCACTCTCATCAATGAGACCCTCGGCACCAAGATCAACTGGGCCACGCAAGACTTCCAAAGAGATCATGTATGCTTTTAGAAAATTCCTAGCTCCATTTTTTAAATCATTATTTGTAAATTATTCATTGACTATGAAGTACATTAATTTTCTATTGTATCAAAGCAAATCTCATTATCTTCTTATAACAACAGAATTATGTTAATTGAAAATGTTCAACAAAATGAGAAAGAATGACATTTGGAAAACACTTAAGCTACTAAGCTGGGAATCCTCGGAGTTTATCAAATATTTATCAATGGATGTAATCAGTGAACACAGAAAATAAATTATATGTATTTTTTCGCAGCACAAAGTGACGGGACTATTGGAGTCGGTGCAAAATAACTCGGCAGCGCTTAGCAGTTTGCAAACGGCGTGGAAGGAGAGCAACGCCATCATCTCCAGAAACATTACACAACTCACACAGAAGGTACATATAACTAACCCTTTTCAGCAGTCACGAGACACGCGCTTGAATCATCTGTGTGTGTTTCAGCCGTGTCGTCCACATCGAACGAGTTAAGGAACCTCTTCAAGGTGGCCAAGATCCACATCCATCAGAGTATAAAGCCAATATAGTGGCAATATCCTTTCAAGTGCCTTTACGCCAGTGTTCTTCAACCTTTAAACACCCACGGCCCGGTGAACATAGGAGAAATATTTCACGGACCGCTATCAGCCAGAAATAAAAACCATTATAGATAGAATTTTATTTATTAAATCCTATGTTAAAAAATTACAACTTTTAATGTAGTGCGACATCTGCTTCTGCTTCTTTGTAAGAAAATTTGAAAAGCGTGGTTGCAGCATTATTTCTGTGAAACGAAGCGCTACATTAACTTCCATTCGATTTCTCTCTTTGGTTTTATTACTGACAGCTTAAAGTCTTTTCACACAATTAGGAAGTCGAATAAATGACCAAATAATCTGATAGCTTTATAACTCAGACATGGGTATTATTTATCGAGGGATATACAAAATTGAGACAATGATTGCATTTTATGTCTGAGTGACATCAGAAAATACCTCTATCAGCTTTTCTTTCTCACGAGAATCAAGTGTGCATGATTTAATATCTTCCAAAAAGGGATTATTAATCCAGAGGTTAGGTTAGGTGCGCATGATTTAATATCTTCCAATAAGAGATTATTTATCCAGAGGTTGGAGGTTAGAGCCTTTACGTGGATCTTAATTTTCAGAGAAATATTTATTAAAGTTTTCAGCTAACGCTTTGTTGGCTTATGATGTTGAATATGACTGTCTGGTTAATATCAGCAGCGTTCAAAAATTCTCCTAGCATTTCATCTAGTGCGAATTTCCCGAATCGTGTAGCGATATAGTCGGTTGATAGCATGGTGAAAGCTTTCGCGGACCGTTAATAAATTCTTGCGGACCGACGCTGGTCCACGGACCACTGGTTGAAGAACACTGCTTTACGCGACTCAATTATTTCTATCCCTCTTGCTTCGATTCACTGATCACATGGCTAACTTCTGATCCTAATTTTTTTTGAATTTGCTATTGAAAAATTGATTCATATGAGAAGGGAAGTAATTTATTAAAACTAGTCAGCGCTTTGGGACTTTTTTTACTTAGCACTACACCATTGACGTCAACACTGGATATCAAAGGCATCAATTGGATGCGTGCTCTTGCCTTCAGGGTACACGACAATTACTACATACAATAATTATTGAGATCATACTATGAATTCAAGATAAAAAAATCGTTTAATGAAATGTCTCACAGGTTGCGGACAAGTCATCGGAGATCCAACGACAGGCTCTAGAACTGAAACAACTTAAAGAGCAACTGGCCACCGCTCAAGCCAAGCAACTGACTGATCTGCCGATTGCCCAAACACCAACTAACACAAACGTAGTTCCCGGTGCCGTTGAAAAATTGCCTGCCGATGCGCCGTTACCCGCTGCAGATACCAAGAGCATGCACGAGAGAGATTCCGGCAACATTTATGATATACCAAAGGTCAGTCAACAGAACCACTCATAGAAAAATACAGTATGACGATTGTGAGATATAAAATAAAAGAATAAGTGATGATCTTGTAGCAAGCATCATACTTGACGGGTGTGACACACTTTGGTGTTCATGTTTTGTCATCAAAACACGTTTTAGTTGCGATGACCATTTGTCAGCAGATTTCTCAATCATAACCTAGATAGACGATGATTCTTATAATGTATTGAATATTCAGGTGTATATTATATAGCAAAGGATGATGATAGTCACTTCACTCCTAACTCATCACTCGGCACTCGATCATAAAATCTCGGTACATCACAGTCCTTTCGATATAGTCAGTAATACCAGTATACCTGTACCCTCCGTCATAACTTCATCCTTGTCATTTTAACCATTGTATTCTTTTATTATTGTATCGGTAAATAAACTCTCTCCTCGATTTGTCCGAGCAACTCCGAACAGACTTTCTCTCTACACTCCTTATCCCCTCATCATTAAATTATTCAGTAAGTTATGAAAAATACAGTGGAGAGAGCTATTAATAATAATTATAAGAATTAAAAAATTGAAAAACAGATAGAAAATAAAATATACATGGAGAGAAGACAAGCAATATAATATGAAAAAAGTTGAATCAAAAATACTGAGACTAGTGTCGAAAGTATTTGGCGCTCTTGCGGATCCGTCGAAGCTAATTATGCTGCGATTACATTATGATCACGGCACGTGCCGTCACATGCTGGTACAGTGACAAATTTAGTCTATGGTTTCGTCATTCTGCAGAATATTTTGAATGATCACCATCTCTATAAATTCAATTATGGAAAGTGCCAACTCTAATTTTTTTAGTATTTTAAATTATTTTTCATTATTCATGGTAATTTCAATTAATTTTAACTGTTTCTATGTTTGCGTATTTATTATTATTGTATAGATAATATTTTGTACAGAACCCAACCTGCGGACCATAGATAATAGACGTAACCCCAGACATAGATAATAATTTAATAGAAAATCTACAGAGAACTAAAATTAAAACAAAGAGCGCGCGTTGTGACGCGAGTCGAAAAAAGCAGAACATAATAAAAAACTTTCATTGAATCATGCGGTTGCTGGCACCAACGATGCATATACCTAGATTGTTTGGTGTACCTACATAAAATTAGATGAAAGCAATGTAAAATGAATTTTAATTTCTCATTTTTAATATTGTTAAAATTGCGATTTTACGTTTTTGAAAGGACCGACAAATAAAAACGATTGGGAGCAATGCGGTTTTATTTTTTTGGTTGCACTTATGGAGTCACCCTTACAAACAAAAATCGTACATTGCCCACCTTCAGTTTAGGCGAACCTGTGTCATAATAACATCCCATCCACGGTAAAGTTGAGAATCTGCCATTTTCGCGAAAACGACTTTTTGTTGAAAAACAAATCCAAATTTGATTATACACACTGTGGTAAATTAACGAAATTCTATCTCCTGCGGTTACGTAGTTATCGAACCTAACAAATTTGTGAAACTTAAATATATTACGAGTCATTCGAATCAACCTACGCTAAATTTACGAAAAAGTAGATAGGAACATTTACCATGGTGTAAAACTGTAAAATATGAATTAATAATAAAATTGACCTCAGACGACTTGCGAATCTGACATATTCGTACTATAAATACATAAACAGTATGCAAGATATAACACATCAGAGTGATGGCGAATAATTGCGGGGGACAGCAAAAAAATTTAAATTTTTGCTGCATGCTTCTTTATTTAGTAATAAATCACCCAACAGTAAATACGATTGATCACGTATTTTTTGAGACAGGACACACTCACATGGAGTGTGATTCTATCCATTCTAAAATCGAGCAAGAGGCCAAGAACACACCAGTTTATGTCATCAGATGGGTGGACACAAATAATGAGGCTAGCCAGAACGAAGCCATGCCCATTTAGTGTTACTACATACTTCATGATGATTTTTTAAATTTTAACACGTCTCAGGCTCAGTTTGCAACAGACAGAAATCAAAACAACACACGTTTTTATTTGACATACTTCTGGATTTTAAAGCTCTCGGATTGGCTTGGAAAAGCTTTTTATATCCCTGTTTATTTGATTCACACTTTTTATATAATATTTATATTGCAATATTTTGGAGCAGAAGTCAAATTGTAGTACAAACTTGCGAAACTGCACATTACAGTGGTCTGAAAATAATCATACATTTTTAAGTTGCGAATGTGCACAATTCCGGTTCCAGTGAAGTTTTTACATAATTCAACTAAACCATCTAAAAGCACTCCAATATTTATGTGCCTAATCATTTACCAATACTAAATTATTGCCATATACACGTTACAAAAAAACGACAGTTTTTTTGCTCTCCTGAATGAACAATTGACAGATACGCAACTTTATCGTGGAAGGAACGATAATATAAAATCACATCGGTTGAAAACCACTCCATACCAAATCAGGAGTCAACCATATTAACTTACAAAATAATTATGTCTTTGCACAATATGTCAATAAACTAATAAATAATTCTCATCTCTTCTTTTCAGATTCTTCCAAGTTCACCCACTCCCACATCCGAAACAACCAAAGGTGCTTTTTTTTATTTTTAAATAAAATATACCTCACATACTATACGAAACAATCATGAATACAATTAATGATAATAATTATTAATGAATTATCCAAGGGCATCCGGCGATGTACCTCTTGTGGTTTCACACCCTTATTTAGGGGTTGGGAGGGATTATTATCCAGCTGAGTGAAAATGTTAATTAAACGGTTGTTTGGAGTGTCTTGGGAACAATTCCCAAGACTTACTAGCATGCATTTAAGTATGTTCAAAAATACGACAGTAATAATTAGATTATTTGTTGTGTAATTATAATTGGTCAATTTTGAGGCATTAATAGCTGTGGATAAATTATTTATAACTGAGCTGTCAATGCAATATAACTTTCGTCAATTAAATCAATTCGTAAACCTACTAAAATGTCATTTTTCAGTTGTGTCAATTGATATTCTTTCAAAATAAATTACAATAATATCTCATTAAGGGGGGACATGCTCGTCGAAGGTCAAAATTGAGTTTTTATTGTATTTTCCAACCATGATCCTGGACACTCCTTAAACGTTGTAGATGATCTATTTATATAATTTTGAAGCCTTATTATCCTTTATAGTTATTTTAAACATTTGATGACTGCATGAAGTATTTTTGTTACATAAAATAGTATTCTTTTAAACCTCTCGCTCTAATGTTTTAGAATATAGTCATATTTCGGTACAGAACTGTGCAGTGGTGTTAAGATTTTTTACATTTATTAATTTTTAAACGCATTTATAAAACCATTAGTATAATTTATTACGAGATAATTTTTGTAAAATATTCACGATAAAAAATTATTTTGATAATCTCTGTGATCCCAAATTTGACAAGAATTAGGCATTTTATTATTCAAAAAATCGGCAAGATTAACACATTTGAAGATGAATCTAAAGATACTTATTATAAGCTATGTCTTTGACCATTCAAGTGTGATAAAAATCTTATGAATAATGATTGCTTTATAATAATTATTGACCTAAGAATAAGGTAGTGTTTTTTTGAAATACGCCATTTCTTTTGTCATTCCCTAGTGGTTAAGCTACAACATACGGCCGTAGCCATAAAATGACAAACTATAATTAAAGTAGGGAGTAAAATTATGTTAACGCGCGTGTTTGAACATGTACCTAACCGAATTTTTTTTTATTTTTTTAAACGGTACATGTTCAAACACGCGCGTCAATATCATTTTACTCCCTACTTCAATTATAGTTTGTCAATTTATGGCTACGGCCGTATGTTGTAGCTTAACCACTGGGGAATGACAAAAGAAATGGCGTATTTCAAAAAAACACTACCTTATTCTTAGGTCAATAATTATTATAAAGCAATCATTATTCATAAGATGTTTATCACACTTGAATGGTCAAAGACATAGCTTATAATAAATATCTTTAGAATTGTCTTGAAATGTGTTAATCTTGCCGATTTTTTGAATAATAAAATGCCTAATTCTTGTCAAATTTGGGATCACAGAGATTATCAATATAATTTTTTATCGTGAATATTTTACAAAAATTATCTCGTAATAAATTATGCTAATGGTTTTATAAATGCGTTTAAAAATTAATAAATGTAAAAAATCTTAACACCACTGCACAGTTATGTACCGAAATATGACTATATTCTAAAACATTAGAGCGAGAGGTTTAAAAGAATACTATTTTATGTAACAAAAATACTTCATGCAGTCATCAAATGTTTAAAATAACTATAAAGGATAATAAGGCTTCAAAATTATATAAATAGATCATCTACAACGTTTAAGGAGTGTCCAGGATCATGGTTTGAATATACAATAAAAACTCAATTTTGACCTTCGACGAGCATGTTCCCCCTTAATTCAAAACACCCATAATCCGTAGTTTGAAATTATTTTTGACTGCTATAGTTGCGCCTAGATGCAAATTTAATTTCGTTCCGTTTTTAATCGACCGACCTAATTCATAATTCGAAATTTATAAATTTCCATCCATCGAATTTTGAATTAATGAGGTTTCACTGTAGTAACATAATTACCTAATTTCCCAAGTGGAACTTCTTTAATGGTCTTAATTGTCAATTCTTGGTGGGAAGACATTGTATAAATCTATAAATTAAAATAAAACACATTATGTCGTACTTATTCCACATAATTTAATAATAATCAGGACCAGTTTCCGCTTTGATGGGCCATCGTTTGCTAATATAAGATATATTCAATATTACACGGACAATTTTTCAAAAATAAATCAATTTAATTTACCTTCATTTTTACAAATAATCAGTATAATCATTTTTAGGAAGGTACTGATACCAAAAAACACAATAAATGCTTAAATACTCCATCAATAATCCTGTAATCGACAGAGTTAGGAAGAAAAGAACTCGTACATAAAAATATTTGTAACTTTAAATGAGATGATAGAGGAATACTAGACCAAGATGTACAGCAGTGAAAAAAGTACCGTTGCTTCTCTCTGCGTGGCTGGAAGGATAGAGGGTAGGTACTCAGTAGTCGGGAATTAGCCCTTGAGTGTTGACAGTCGTGTCTGAATCTAATTCGTCACCTTTTCACGCCAAAGTGTGTGTCCCCATGAAATATTGATAATTTACTAATATAATGTTACTTCAATCAATAGTTATGTCTTGTATGTCGTGTGAAAAGCGAAATATACTTAATATTTAATTTCTCCGAATCCGTAGCTTTAATTATAGTGAATCAAACCTTCCGATATAACCCCCCCCCCCCCAAAATCAGTACTTAAGATGCACAAAAAGAATATTTATATTTCAATAATTCAACAATAATAAAATAAATTATCGTCCTTATCTTCGATAAATAGTTTTGCCTTTAAAATTTGTTAGTATCCCGTACTATTGTTTATTTTGTATCAGTTGAAAATGTCCCATTAAAACAGACAAATCCGGTTCTGAATGTTATTAACCTTTTCTATGCCGCACGATATTACTATTTAATATGGCAGTATCTGACAGGCCGCAGATTTGTTGAATGTAGAGCGAAGCTCTTAGTACAATCGCTGTAATACGATAATTTGTCTCTTAGTATTTCATAATTATTCAAACAGATGTCACTGTGTGTTTAATTTTTAGGTTGTGCAAATTAATCGATAGTGGCTAGTAATTTGAGATTAAAGTCGGAAGAGATAACTTGCGAAATTTGTATGCATAGAACTGGTTAAACTATCTGGAAAAAGTACTACATATTATTGTGTTTTATTTTATTTAATTCATTAGCGGAATCTTTTTATTATTACTTGAATAAAACTAATAAAATACCTGCGTAATAATAGTCTCAATTATTTATGAAGAAACAGTTTTGTTAATGTATCTTTCTATAATCATGTTTCTAGTCAACTTCAGTCGAACTTGGTTATTACGAGGAAGATGGGACCGACTGTATTTGCTCGTTATAAGCATTACTCGTTATATCAGAGAATAGGTATTTTTAAATGAGCGGTCACATAACACAAAAAGTCGCAATTCAAACAAAAATAGAAGTAGAACATAAAAAATCTGAAAACCATCGTAAAAATCCCCGAAACAAGCATGGCATTCATAAACTACAAAAGAAGTCGTTTATTGTAATGAACGCTGGTAGGTGCCTACTGATTTTTTTACATGAAATTTCAACCATATGCGTAGATACTTTTTCAATGTTGTCGGCGAAAACACCAATTAGGTACTTAGACACTTAACTAGTATCATAAACGTAATCCGATCCCGACTGCATCGGTCTACGGTCGAATTTTATTGCTTAGGTTCGAAAATGTTTTTAAACGATCGACACATTAACAGTTTTAATAAAGTTTTTGATGATATTTTTGCTCGGTATATCCGATAAGTGTCTCGTTATAAAAGTGAATAAATGTATGGAGAAAATCATAAACTAAAATGTCAACGAACGTTTCCTCATTACATCCGAGATCTCGCTATGTCCGTGATCGTAATAACCGAGTTCGACTGTACGTTGATTATATTGTATTTTGAGTAATTTTTCATGCAAGTGTGTATTGAAGAACATGTTTTTATGTAAGTATTTTGAGCATTTTTTTTACGTGAGTATGCTTTATGATTTTTGTTATTTTAACTTTTCAGTTTCTCAAATCATTGCCAGAAGCGCCACCGGAAAGCCAAGCATCTTAAGTAGTTCCGGCAGTGGTTAGAAGAAGTTTTAGTGTTCGTTAAGTTCAGATGTAATCATCCATTTTGTTTTTAGCATTGATTGCTTCAATTATTAGTGTTACAATTTATTTATTTTGCATTACATTAATTACCCGACTATAACGATAAACAATTACATACATCCATTAATAATCGCTACTAATAAATGATTGTATTAAACGTGATAACTAGTTTACAAACAATCAAATCATCGTAAAATTTAAAAAATGTTGAATATAAGTTTATTTTTAAATAGAATTAAACACTGCTTTTCTGTCTATGTGATGCAATATTGTAAAAAAAGTCTTATTTTCGGGTATAAAATTTATGTTATAAATTTTTATCTTCACCATAATAGATTTAGATAATCGTGAGGTTACTGCCGAAAATTGGTAAGTCTCAAAATCATGTTATGGAGTAACTGCAATTTGAAAGTTTGACATGTCCTCTAAAATCAGGCATAATGTTAATTTCTTTGTGCTTTATATTGTGCATGTTCTGTATATTGGATGACGTTGAATTTTTTTTCTAACATACATATTTATATGTAGATACATAATCCGTTGTTAACTTTAAATACCTATATTATCGACTTTTGGCAGCAGCACCACGATATATAGTTTTTGTTTATCGATCGTGATTTATTTCATAGATATTTTATAGTGTTTAGTTAGTTAGTAGTCTATGTTATTGTAATGCAGTGATAATAATCTATTTCTTAGACATTGGAGAGCCATTGACAGTGTGATCTTCCAAAGCATGTTGAGTTGAAACAAGAATGCAAAATTACAATACTATTTTGTTAACGAGCTTAAAGACATTGACCTTTTCACTTTAATATTCACAGTAACTTCGCGAGCCTAATGCCTGGTCCACACCGGCAACAAGTCGCGCGACAACTCGTTAAATTTTACGTAAATTATCATAATTGCTTAAGAAATTTTACGATAATTATCATGCTTATCGTAAAATTTAACGAGTTGTCGCGCGAATGTTTTCGGTGTGGACCCGGCATAATACTACAAGGTTCTAAGTGTTCGTCCTTGAGAAAACAAACCCAACAAAGAAGTACTATTCTAAGATGACTCATTGTTACCTTTGTTTCGCCAAGGACAAACACTTAGAACCTTGTAGTTCTCCACTAGCGACTTGTTATTGACATGTAACTAATTAACTGCATTATGATAAATTGGACCTCATTTTGCAGTAATAAATCAACCAATATTTATCAAAAACACGTGTTTATAAATGATGTTTTCTATAAAGTATTTCTACAAAAATTAACAATGAAAAATTAACTTTCCATTTGTCCAGAGTTATTCATTTGTCAAAATAAAATCCATTATGTAGTTACCTATTTTGTAACCCGAAAATTAAAAACATTTTGAAATGATTTACATTCTGAGTTATAATGGGACAGTTAACCATGAATATACAGAGATGTGATTTCTTCTCATGCGCAAGCTCTGGCAAATGCTAATGTTTTTCTGTTATGATTGCCATTATAGACTGTACTTACTATTTAAGTATTTGCATCGCTTTCTCTCACTCGGCGTGGCGTCTCTACGACTATTTGTGAGGTTGCTGCCAAAAGTTGGTAAGTCTGGAAATCGTGTTATTGCAATTTGAAGTTTGACATTCCCTCTAAAATCAGGCGTAATGGTAATTTCTTTGAGCATTATGTGCATGTTCTATATATCGGATGATCTTGATTTTTTTCCTAGCATACGTATTTATATATAGACACATAATCCGTTGTAAACTCTAAATTATCATCATACCAACTTTTGGAGGCAACCCCACTTATCATGTTTAATGTCAAAACTATCAAACCTCACAGTAATCTGATATATTTATAGCGGTTCATAATTATTTAAGATTTCGCAAATAATTTCGTACTGTACATGGCAACATTTCATGGGCCACACATCTTAAATTTGGTTATAAACATGATGTGTTGGTTACATCTGACATCTTAAAGCAATTATGTAAGATTAATAAAAATATTTCTTGTTTTATTAATTCGTAATGAGGTTCAAATAATAGGTAATGAAGACACGATAATATGAGCTTTTTTTTAGGTTATAATAATATGTAGTATGTTGTTAACTGTTGATAAGTACTTTGCACAGTCATATTATTATCTATTATATATTTGCATGAACTTGTCTTTCTGCATTATGCAATTATAGATCGAGTGACATACCTATATAAATAAATGATATTTTCTAGTGACATCATTCAATTAAACAATATGTATTTAAACAAACAATTCGAGGGGTTACTGGCAAAAGTTGGTAAGTCTCGAAATCATGTTATGAGTATTTGCAATTTGAAGTTTGACATTCCCTCTAAATACAGGCATAATGTTAATTTTCTTGTGCTTTATGTGCATGTTCTATGTATCGGATGACCTTGAGTTGTTTTGCTAGCATACATAATTCGTTATTAACTCTAAGTAGGTACATATATTATCGACTTACCAACTTTTGGCAGATGTGATGTGTGTATCTTCTGTAAAGTTTGAAACTTTGAAGCTATACGTCACATGATCTATAAATACACAACGCAGTCAAATCTACAATCAGTTCCTTATAATTCAATTATCAGCTTACTCATTTAAAATATTGCATTTTCATTCACGTTTATATTTTATTTTTTATTGTGTGTTCATAGTGTTAAAATTATTTTATTTGAAAATGAGTTAATATTGTCTCAATTTAAGGGAAATATAATAAAAATATTACAAGCATAAATAGTGACCGAATTTCAAGACATGCGGCGGATAGATACATTTTACTGAAAAAATAACTTCGATATAAAACAACTAGAGGAAACTTGATTCCACTTTCTGTCAAAGTTGCGCGTGTAGACGCGTGATTATTTATCACATTCCACCTTAGGAAAAAGTGATTTCGCTAACCCTAAAATGTACAGTGATGATTTAAATACGATTTGATTTCAAGTACCCACCCTAGGAGTGTATCCACACTTTCATGGTCATGTCCTGTTATGTTAAAATATATAATTGGATTTTTTTAAATATTGTTTGAAAATACAATCTTGTAATGATGTAACGTTGACACCTCGTAATCGACAGTTAAAACGTTGTAAAAAATCTAGTAATCGAATTAAATGAAATCGAAAATACACTTTACCCTAAAAATCTAAACAATTATTTTTGCAATAAGCGTATAATCGTTTTTATTTAATTTCATTTAAGTACTTTTTTTTACAATGTTTTATGTCTTCTCTGTCAAAAATGTTAAATTGCAGGTATAAATTGTCAATATTAGACATCGGTATGTTAGGAAGTACAGTCAGACCTAATAATGGAAACTCAGTTGACTCGTTCCAAAACCCAAAAATATACATATAAAAATGATTAATACAATTTATTAGTTATTGTGCTGTACAACTTTCACTGTCACTAACGGAATCACTGCCATCTGTTAGCTAACTGGAATCTTTTTCTTTTGTGCGACTTTAACAAGGAACCTATCTAATGTCACTCGTTTTTGTCTCCTTTTGAGAATCTCTCAGCGAGAGAGAGAGAGATAAGAACCATCAGCTCAATTGTGCACACGTGACACTCAGCAGACAAAGCGTGTACGTACTAATTATACTAAAAGACGTCATTCAATTATTAAGTTAAAAAATTTGCTTGTCATTCAAAACACTCGCAGACAAACGTTTTAATCTATAGGCAATATTATTATTACGTTACTTGTAGACTCGAATTGGTAAAATACATTCTGTTGATTTTACTGTAACCTACTTGAAATCAAATCGTATTGCAGTTTGAAGTAATCGTATATAATAGTTAAAGACAATTAAGAAAAAGCCCTCAAAATCTTGTAAAACAGCTTAATAATTTTTTTAATGTATATAATAGTTATAATACAGTAATTTTTTTAAATAAACCGCGGAAATAATATAGTATACCTAAACATACACTCTAATAATCTAGATTTCACAGTTTACCAAAAAAATTATTAGTATTGTTCATAATACATCTAATTGTAAGTAAACTGATTAAAAATATAATTATCGCCAATAGCCAATGTTGTTATGAAAGAATGTAACTAATTATATTATTAATTATTAATAATATATACACATTGTATGGATATACGAATATTAATTTTTAAAATTCATGATGTATTTTTTTTCACAATTTTACAAAAACCGAATTTCACTAAGCATAAATGAACATTATTGTAAATGTTGTGAATGTTGTCATTAGCGTACATGTAATAATCAAAACTATCCAGACTTTAGGACAGCATAATGTCTTCAGTCTATCATTGTCACAGAGAAAATTATATTCAGTGGCACAGTGTAAAAATATGTTAATTAGTCTAAAACCATCAACTCGCTATTTTTCATTGAATTTTGATTTCCATAATACGTACTGTAAGTCCATTGATGTGTTTAAATTTACTTGAAGCACATTGAAAAAACACTCTTTCGCTTTTGTTTCTCGTCACAAACAAATTACATCGCAATATTATTTCATTGTTTTTGCTGTAATGAAAATTTAACAATAGTCACTTAAGATGTGGTTCCGCCTTTCAATAATCGATAAACTAATGTCAAGCAACTTTAAACACTAATCAATAAAAAAATGTCATAACGGCCAAATATAATTAAATTCGCAATATATTAAAAAATATATATTATGTATTTATATATATCAAAAATGACAACACTGACCAATAAAATGCATTGTTATCTGCTATGTGATAATAATAAGCCGTTTAAAGAATTATAGTCATTATATATGTAATAGGTATATCATTTAATTAAAATTGCTATCTTTCTAAATTTTTTGCTACATTTAGATATTATGTGATATATGTGTTGATTTATATACTAAACTTATATATTGCTCAGATAATAAATTTTGCTCATTATAAAGAAGAACTAACTATTCTATAATTAATATTCTATACATATGATAATATTTTGTGTCATAACCTCATCATTCCGTTGATACAAATAGGTTATTCCATCCAAATATTATAATAGATTGATAATTACGTTATCGTTAAATGAAACATTTTTAAGGTACTTTTAAAATAATGTAAGCTTATTGAAATATATATATTCATAATATAATAATATTCACACCCCAGAGTGATAACAAATTCATTAAAAAAATCAACGGTTTTAATTTAAAAAAAACATCTTTCCTTAAATGAGGTGAATTTACCAATATCTAAGTTGCAATGTTTCATTTTACACCAAGTTCTATAGCGACAGTAAATATTCTTTTATCTTAGCATATAAAGCTATTAGAAGCCATGACCACAAAGTCCCGCTTTGGTGGCTTTCAGACAACAACAAAAAACTCCTAACCTAACGTATATATTTTTATAAAATGAATATTATATTATCATCAATTAATACATCGGGTTACATACTGGCTCTGTGTCAAACTTCAGAACTCTGCAATTAATCTTCGGGACTTCATCTTTCATTCCAAAATATTAATAAACCACATTGGGAAAATAACGATGCGTTTCTAAAAACTATTTTTGATGGTCTTGGACTTTGTTGGATTTGCTTTTAATAGTTTCATATTACATAACTATATACCTTTCTTAAGTCATGTTTTAAAATATTTTGTGTGTGAATTACATGGTATTTTAAGTCATTGTTGAATCAGTGGTTTCATCAACGGCAGGTAATATTTTTACCGATTCCTTTTATTGAAAGTAAGTTGTATTTGATTGATTATGCATTTTTCATTTCACGCAGACCATAAACTTGTAAATATAAAATAAATTATGGTTTTTAATTTTTAACCCTTGTCAGATAATTTAGCTGTTAAAAATAATTGAATAAATCATTAGCTAGGTATTTATTATTGTCATGTATGTATTCATCACCAAATTATTTACACATTAATTTGCAGGAGAGTATTGCTTAATTTCATTAATTCTACATCATTTAATTCAGTCTTAATAGAAAATATTTTTGTTTTAAATAAAAAAACTTCTTGTTTATGATGAAGTGTTGTAACAAAATAAAAATATTTATAACCTCTTTTGAGCTGGCAATAATTTTATGTGGAATTTAATAAAAGTGTATTAAGCGTGAATCAAATTGAGGTGCATGTCGCCTACTGTCACGCTGTCGCGGCGACAAATTTAGTCTATGGTTTCGTCATTTTGCAGAATATTTTGAACCATCACCATCTCTGTAAATTCACTGAAGAATGACATTTATGAACAGTGCCTAACTATAATGTATTAGAAATTTGAATTATTATTAATTATTCATGCTACTTTCAATTAATTTTAACGGTTTCTACGTGTGCGTACTATAAAATACTTGCGGCATGTCATCCATAGATAATATTTTGAACAGAACCCGACCTGCAGACCATAGATAATAGACAACATTCTTATCGAAAATACATAGTGCCAACCGCTAAACACAAAAAAACGTGATTTTGACATGACAGTCGAAAAGTGTAGGTATGTAGAAGATGATAAAAACGTTCATTGAGTCATGCAGGTGTCGATCCAGTGCAGTTAAGAGTGAGGTGACCTCATTGTTTTTCTGGTGATTTCGGCAGATTTTGCCAACTGACAATGTTAGTTTAAAGGTTCAAAATGTGCTACGGGATGGGAGCTTCAGTCTGATAACATTTTAAACACCATGAAAAACGACATTACACACTTTTTTCCCGTGGCGGCAGCTTACTGTGATGTCACGTGATAGTCCACGACATGCACCTAAATTTGGTTCACGCTTTGCATTCAATAATAAAATATAATGTCAAATTTGTTCTTCGGCAAGCTTACCAGTATATTAATGAAATATTACTATATTTTTGTGTTTGTTCTTATATAAATTAATGCAAGTATTTTATAGTTTTATTTTAAACATAGAAGACAATATTTGTAAATATTAATATTTTTATTCAAATTATGTATAAAATCTTTTAAAATAATATTATATTCGCCAAATTTAGTGTGATCATAAAGTAGATGTTGGAAATAGTCATTTCTAAAAAAAACTATAAGAACAGAGGGGAGCTTTACGATGTGTCTGAAATTTTCTATGTTTTCTTTAGAAATTAGACATTTTTGAGAGAGTACATCATCAAACAAGTTACCCTTTTTTGTTGTTTTAAATCTCTATTAATATAATATCATTACTAATGTTTTTTAATTGTTAACATTCACCACCACAATATTGCAGTAAAACCTCGTTAACTAATCTTTTACAACTCCCAGGTGGAGCATATAGTCACCACTTCTATTCGATATTTCTGATGGTAACCCAAATGCTCAATATTTTTCTTGAAACTTTAATAATAGGAAAAATGAAAATCGTATCATTCGTGGTGTGATTAATTCATAGATCATACTGTCTCTATGGCAGTGACAAAGGTTACTTATAGCTTTGTCCACATGGGGCGCGTTCCAGCTACATGTGACCTCATTGAGTCGTCCACAAACACTCGCACTGTGACGACTGTCGAGGTACAGATGACCTCATTGAGGTGTCCATATTCACTTGCGGCGAGACACGCGCCATGTGGACAAGGTATATAGGATGGACATAAACGATAACAACAAATGAAAATAATAACAATACACACTTTAGACAGTGATCAATGCATTATAATATAAATGTGCGGTACACAGTAACACCTAGTTTCAAGTGGCAATTTATTCTTTCATATTCCACTACAATCGAAAATTGCAATGCTCAAATTATTTTAAAATATCATATTATATAAACCTGATCTTTCTTATTTGTCATGCCCACTAATCACATGTCTTTAGTCTTAAATGGCGATAGCCGAGTGGTAAAGTATCCGCTTGGTAAGTCTCTGACGGTCTCTCACTCTAAGGGTCTGACAAAAATTCACGTATTGGTTTTCAATATGTGTTTGAATCCAGAGCACGGACCTAATAGGTTGAACAAGAGGGTAATATCTATTTCTCGTAAAAAAAATAGTATGAAACCTCTTTGTTAGACGACCAAGATCCACACCGGATTGTAAAGCCAATTAACGATTACAGATCCAATAATTTCATAGTATTTATAGTTGTCACTAGTTCTAGCACAAATTCTAATTTCATTACTTGGAAATCAAATAAAAAATCTATTTGTATTATTGTTTATTATTGACAGTATGTAGTACACTGATGTCTACTCTATATGAGACCATTCTGAGAAGATTGAAGCATGTAAATTTCAGTTTAAATTGTCTTTTTTTTAAAACATGTAACAGCGAAATAACTAACTTTATCTATATGTTATCACAATTACTTTGTGACTCTTTAACTGCATTCATCTTAAATTGTATTATTGTATGCAGGTTTTACTGCTTATTGACAGGTGTTTCCATCAGTATCATTTACATCACTTAAAGGGATACTCGCTATGTTTGTTTGTAGAGAACTCTAGATAACAAATTTAATAATATAATGTCGACGATTATTCCGTTGTTATGGATCTACTGTACATTACTGTGTGAATGTTATTGCTGGCTAAATTATGAATATTCATTATTTAGTGTAAGTTTATTTAGAAGGCAATAAAATGATTTTAAAAGTTTTTCCTTTTTGACTTATTATTCAAAAATATTTTCCCTATACTCAATTCAATTTATATATTTTTTAACATATTGTGGACATTACAAATTATAAGCTTAAGACGTTCACGACATGACATGTAACATTATTTATTATAAAGAAGAAGAAAAAAGTAATCAAAGCGACAAAAATGAAAATATAAAAAGAGAACATAATAATATTAAATATACAAAACCAGTGAAAATACAATTATACA
Organism: Rhyacophila brunnea; assembly: GCF_057557595.1. Lineage (NCBI taxonomy): Eukaryota > Metazoa > Arthropoda > Insecta > Trichoptera > Rhyacophilidae > Rhyacophila > Rhyacophila brunnea. The sequence goes on along the minus strand of NW_028232816.1, from coordinate 4,488,839 downwards.
TCTATAGAAGTTCAAAGAAGTACATCGAGTTTGCTAAGGAGGCCCTATTTTTAGAATTTATAAAATAGCATCCACCTAAACTCACCTCACGCAAGTGGAATATATCAACACCCGAAGCAATTTGGTTGAACATAGTTATCTCCCTCCCAATTGGCATTACCAGTAGCAGGTTGGTTCTGCACCTTGGGAGAATAAACAACTGATGCTCTCTATTTCTAAGATAGTTATCAGATACACACAGGTCAACACTGCCCAGAATGGCAGAGTTCTCATTTATACCTCGTATAAGTCGAAAAAAATATGTTGCGAAATAAAGATGTCTTCTAAATTGCAGACTGCAGTACGTAAGCATACCTAAGAAAAAGTCAGTTGGATAAAGCCACGGATAGTATCCATACAACATCAAGTAAAGGAGTCTCAAGAATTTCTTCTGAACTCTCTCGACCATAAGGCCATACTTCAACTGATGCAATGCCCAAACAACAGACCCACTCTCAGGCTTGCTACTGGAAGCAAGCATGCTGGTAGATCTCTCTCTGGTAAAAATTTCAGTAGATATGGTAATACTGGCGAATGTTTCGAATTGGTCTGTGGTGTCCTCTAGCAGTAATCGTATGTATCGCAATAATAATTAACTATTTAATATAGCTAGTTAATTATAATTTACTAACTACTGCTAGTGACACAAAGCGCAGGTACTTAGACTGTGAGTTTATTATTTAGGGGCAGCAAATTAAAGAAAGGATGCAATTAATTAATACAACTTTTGATTTGAGTGGATGTCGTGGAGATGACAAAATTGAACACATTATTTGAATATTTGAAGGTCAACACTGCCCAGAATGGCAGAGTTCTCATTTATACCTTCTATAAGTCGAAAAAAATACGTAGGTAGCTGAATAAAGATTTCTTCTAAATTACAGACTGCAGTATGTAAGCATGCCTAAGAGAAAGTCATTAGGATAAAGCCACGGATAGTATCCATACAACCTCAAGTAAAGGAGTCTCAAGAATTTCTTCTGAACCCTTTCCACCATAAGGCCATACTACAACTGATGCGGTGCCCAAACAATAGACCCACTCTCAAGTCTGCTTCGAACTAAAGAATTAAATAAAAGTTTTAATACCGTAACATCCGAAAAGACCCGGGAAGTACGCATGACGATGCCCAACATTTTAAGCGCTTTGTTACAAATGGTAACTATATGGCTTATAAATGTCAGTTTACTCTCAAACGTAATGCCAAGAAAGATAAGAAAGCTGCTATACAATACCTATAATATATACCAAATTATCAAATAATTTTATACAACAAAAGCATCATCATCAGCTGGGGTCGATCCACTGATGGATGAAGGCCTCCTGATAGCTCCCTCCATTTTCTTCGCTGCCATGTACCATCCACCAAACTTTATGAATTCATCTATCCAGCAGGTTTTAGGGCGTCCTGATGGTCATATCCCTTTGGGTACCACTGTATGACAGCATTTTTGTCCAGTGGTGGTCCATTCTCCCAATGATGTTCCAGTCCATTGCCATTTCATCTATAACAAAATATATTAGTTTTTTTACGACAATAATTTGTTGATATGATATTCTATAGCCATATTCATTTTTAAACAATATATCAGGTGTAATTGATTTATATTTTAAAAAGAACAGAATCTGGATAAGTTTTTGCTGAAAGAGCTAAAATATCTTAACTTTCATTTTTTTAATTCTGGTTCAAAAATTTTAAGATTTACTCAGATTTTTTAGATGAAAAAAAAGTTCTTACATTTTCAACCAAAGACTCCGTATACAAACTATAATTTTTTTTTTGTCGATTTATTATAATTTTTCGGACCGAGTATGCATAATATTTTCGTGACAAAAAGATGGCAGCACTGTTGTAGACTTTGTCGATGAAATTATCTATGGAATTGACGTTTTCGTCATAAACATCACGATTTCGTGCAGTCATTAATAAATTAACTTATTTTCATTAAATTACTAATATGGGGGATACAGATTATCTGCCGCTAGAGCCTTCGCTACAAAATGTTATAGATCAAAAATCTCTCAGGTGGATATTTGTCGGCGGCAAAGGTGGAGTAGGGAAGACAACATGCAGGTATGCAAATCTAACCTAACCTCTGCAGTAGGTAAACGTATACGTTATCCTTTTAAAGAAATATCGTTTATTGCGTGTGTTTATTGTGCGGGTTGCAAAATATTCTCAAACGTAGTGTCGACTTATATATTGTAGTAGTTTATCGATATTTGGTACCTAGTTTTGTTTAAATAAGACATTATGTGATACATAGCTAATAATACCTTAATATCATAAATGTTATTAACTGTACGACCGTGTTAACTTAATTGTAACATGGGTAAAGATACAGTCAATATAATAAGTAAAAAAAAAAATACCTGAAAAACGGTCCGTAATTCACATTTTACGATGTAACGATCAAAATAATGTAGGTAGGTATGTAAGACAATTAAAATTTGTTCATGCATATTAAACAAACATAAGGAAGCGCAACTACGACCGGTTGCTCCAGTGTCCAAACAACATACTGAAGAACTCAGAAACAAATGAAAACATATACCACTTGCAGTGGGCTTGCCACCATAGGTTTATAGTAAGTACACACGCACCTTATTGCTCGATGGTTTTATGCTGATTCCAACATCTCTCAACGTGTTTAACAACTGGCTCGATGGTTTTTGGTTTGGCATCGAACAAATTGCGCTATCCGAAAAAGAGGTCTATAATTCTTGCGCAATGTAATTTGAGTGAGGGAGTGAGGACGCATCGGCAAGGCTCGTGTGCCCTCGCTCTAACTAGTCTTAACTCGTGGTCGAAGTCGTGGCAGTGCGACGGTGGCCTCACAGCGTCCTGTGTCGAGTTGCTTGACTGTATGGATGTAACGACGAGCATGCTTCCAAGTCAACATGCTCGATCGAGCAAGAACGTACGTGGGTACTAGACTTTACATTAGTTTTTGGGTCACAGTATACTTTTATGTTTTAAGTCTATATAATTAGAAGATGGCGATGGATAAATTCCGGCGACCGCCTTTGTCTCATTTGGCACTGTCATTAATAACTTGAATTGAATCATGTTTATTATTGGTAATAATTTTTTTTTATAACGACGTGGTTTAAGCATCGGCCTATAGTGTCATGGGTCCCAGGTTCGAATCCTGGGTCTGACAAATACACATATTGTTTTTCAATTTGTGTATGAGTCAGAGTGTGAACCTAATAGGTTGAGCAAATGGCTGACATCCATTTCTTGTAAAAAAAAAACAAAATATGTTAGTACAAACCTTCACTCGCTGGAGGCCCATATTATGATCTTATTAGAATCGGACATGGTCGGAAAAAAAAATTGAATAAACTGGTGTTTATATTGTGTTCATTGTGATTAATTATAGTCTATTTTTCAAGGTTATTTAGTTTATTTTTATGTTAGGATTATACGCCGTTTACACTTGCGTGGATTACTGCTGACAGTACATATTATCGCGGCCATAATAAGAAAATGCATGTGTAAACACTTATTATCGTGCAAGTTGCAAGATTGCATGCACGGATCAAAAAAGTTCAGAAGCCTCTGAAGTTTTACACAATAGTTGGAACTACGCCTATGCAGTACAACGATATAGAGCGAACCTGCCGGAAGAAATACGAACTACACCTGTATTTCGATGTTTACCAATTTTCACACCATCAAATAATACCATACAATGACAACAACACGTCTCGCTTATTTTTACAGAATGAGTTTGATGAGACAGTCAGCACTATTATGTGCATATAGTTATTATCACGATAGTTTAATTTACATATTATCGGTGCAAGTAAATCCATGCACATGTACAGCCGCTATTAAGTCAGATGAGCAGAAAGAGTAAAAACCGTTTGTAGTGGTAAGGTTTATGTGTCACATGAGAATGGGTGACAATTCACTTTATTCAATAGTGACCATAGACGATAGATATATAAATGGCATGTGAGTTAATAATAACGTGGCTATCCATATTATATGATAATATTCTATACCGTAATTTGAATCAACGTCAGTTGTTTGTAGCTATTTTTTTCTCCGTTTTAGTTGCAGTCTAGCAATACAGCTCTCATATGTGAGAGAATCTGTACTCATTATATCAACAGACCCTGCTCATAACATATCAGACGCATTCGATCAGAAGTTTTCTAAGGTAAGTTTGCATTAATTCTTAGGGCGGGTGGAATAGATTTTCTGAAATCAGGGCTAGAGATAACTGCGACAAGGGGCAACTAGTATTTTTGTCCCCTCCAAATTGAAAACTTATCAGGAAAAAAATATAAATTGCCGGTTTTTGTTCACAGTATGTAAGGCTATACTTCAGCTGAGGCATGGTCTAAAAAGATTGTGACTACGTAGCGCGCAGATTGTGCAAACGATGCGCGCAGAACAAAACATAATTTGTCATAAAAATTCAACATGCGTCCATTTAATGTTATGTTTATTGTTATATTAGTAATAATAATAATAATATATTTATTGATATGTTTTCATTTTCGAGTGAATTCGTAATGTTTTTTAGTCATCTTTACACGATTTAAAAATATATTCCTCCGACGCCATCACAAAACAAATTGACGTGCTCACAGCTTGACTATTGCTCTCCGATTGGCAATGAGTCCGAAATTTCATCCCACCTATTGTTGAAAATTATTTGCCGTTTCACTGAAGTATGCTCTTAATATTATTTTACAAAAGCTGTTCACGATTAATTCGGAACATTCAGATGAATGTGCAATCTCGCATCTCTATTTAGTCCCTTTTGATTCATTTTTGATCGCACACAGTACTTAGGTAGGTAGAGGAAGGATATATTTTTCTGGCATTGCGGTCACGACGAAATCACTTTGGAACGATGTTAGTGTCACTTGAAAGTAACGAACCAACACCTAAATGAGTCGCCTGCACTGCTAGAAGAATCTGACACCATTCTACACTAAATGATATAATATCTCCTTCTATTATGTATGTAACACTATGTGTACGTCCTGAGTGGCAGCGTTCGGTGCAGCATTGAGCGTTTTGTGCAACTCAAACGTATAACCGTGTGTGAAAATTTTCGTAGACAATGTCTTTTTTTGGTTATACATTTATACGTTTGAGTTGCGCAGAACGCTCAACGCTGCGCCGAACGCTGGCACTGAGGCCTTACACTATGATTTTATTGATATTCGTAAAATAATAAATTTGTTATATACATTGCAAATAAGTTATGCATTTTTGTTGTTGTTAGAATTGAAAATTGAGTAGGTACCCTAAAATCATGAGGCCTTAGGAAAACTGCGCCCCTCTCTTGTGATATGGTTTGTATAAAAAAATTAGTAACGATAATATCATTTTGTAGGTTCCCACAAAAGTGAATGGCTTTGAGAACCTCTTTGCCATGGAGGTGGACCCAAATGTGGGTTTAAATGAACTGCCGGAAGAGTACTTCGAGGGCGAAAATGATTCAATGAAACTCGGCAAAGGGATGATGCAAGAGATTGTAGGGGCTTTCCCTGGCATCGATGAGGCTATGAGCTATGCAGAAGTCATGAAGTAAGTGCACACAATATCTATAATCAAAAAATTCAAAATCATCATGGAGTATAAATAATCTCCTATATATTACTAGCTGACCAGGCAAACGTTGTTCTGCCATATAAATTATTTCTAGTGAATATTTTGGTTGTTAAATAAAAAATAACGAATGTATCGTAAGTGTGTGGGGATGGGATCTATGACAGAAAGAGGAATAGAGCGCTGTAGACGATGACCACCGATAAAAACATCAACCATTCATTTTCTCAATTCAAAATGAGTAATGATATTCATAATGAATGAATTACCTGTGACAGGATCTCGTTGTTTAATGTTTATGCAATATCCGTCTTGTTCCTTCCAGAAAATTAGCGGATATTGGAGAGCGTCATATGAACGGTGTGTGTCAGCGATGAACTCCAGATTATTGTTTCTTCTTCGAATCACGATTTTTCGCGATGATGTGCGGTCGCCAACCATGATTCCAGCAATGTCGTCAACAACAGGCACATTGAATCGACGCACGTGCTCTCCAGCTGGTGTTTTATCAGTATTGATGACAATGGCGTGATTGTCACTTTGCAATTCGTGCATGTGTGCTTTGAAGAATTTCAATAATTCATTGTACTCATTCAACAGGGCGTCCAGTTCGCCGACGATGCGCCTGGCATTAGGCGAATTGAGGCTATTGTAGCCGCAACGTGCATCCACATGATTGATGTCCTTACCGCCCATGAAGTAGATTTGTAAAAATTTATGTGGTTCGTTTGGCATTGGCAGCAATGAGCCTACTTTGTGGTATACTTGGCCTTTGATTTTGAACGTAGAATGGAATTGTTGACCATTTGCCGCAGTATAGTGAACTATTTCTGTTGCTCCGAACGAAGTCATTTGGAAGCATGAATTGAATGTGCGAATGGACTTTAGGAACAGGTTTGAATCTGGAACCATGCCGATGAGCAAGCCGTTCAATGGTTCTGGTGGTATCTCAATTTCTGGTAGTTGCACTTTTCCTAATGCGCAACACATCCCGGCTGACTCATGTTTGAATTTGAGCGCATGACAATGGGGACATTCTTTGTCCATAGCACCAATCAGCACTTTCGGATGAGCGGAATATTCAATATCTGGCTCGTACTCGAATGCGAGACGAAGGAACGAAGCGGATGTTAATGTTCGATGTACTTGTTGGCGTTGTCGGTCATTTGCTCTGCGTATTTTAACTATGAACCGGCGCGCTTGGCTCCGTTCCAATTGTCGTTGTTGATTTCGTTCAGCTCGTGCCTCTTGTGATAAAGATGCACGCAATTGTGACATGCTTACACGCACATTTTTGTTATCTTGTTGGATTTGTTCGTCTGTTCTTTCTGCTCTACTATTTTGCATATTTGTTGCTTTATTCGTTCGACGGCCCAAATGGCCCCCCTTGCGTCTTGCTGGCATTGTGACTTTGATACACTCACATAAAAATAGATAAAATAAAATAAATCGTACAAAATTTTGCACGCACTGCGTTGTGATATGCCGAATGAAATGTCAAAATGACGCGACGCTTCTCTTGAATTCTTCTCAGACGTAGCGCCATCTTTCATTAAACAACATAAATAATTTCGTTCTGTTTGAAATACGAACGACGGTTAAATTTGTTCATACAAAAATAATAAAATCGCGATTAAAAAATGGGAGGGTGGGGGTAGGAGAATAAAAATTTGGGGTTATAAGTATTTTTTATGCCAAATAATAAAAAAAAATACAAAAAAAAAATTGTCAAAAAAATAAAAGAATTTTTTTCTGGATAGAGATACCCTAATCACCTAGCGGTATGAAATATACTTGTTGACCTATTCTCATACCTAACAAATATACATAAAAAAATTCATAAAAATCGGTCGAGCCATTTCGGAGGAGTTCGACCACAAACATCGTGACACGAGATTTTTATATATATAGAGATTATCCTAAGAGATTTTGGAAAATACACCAACAGCTCATTTAAGCGACATTTTATTGTTATTTTTACATCTTCACTTCGAAATGTGCGCTTCCGATTCATCTACCGATTGAATTGAACACATTTCAGAAATTTTCCATGATTTTACATGTACGTGACGTTTATATCCGATATTTTCTTACACACCGTATGCAATCGCCATATTTACTGTTTACGCCTCGCAGAATGACGTCTTCGTCGCTTAAGACCTTCTAATCCTTTATTTGACAAACGGATTCGATTATTTTTATTCAAATATCGTAATGTAGGCATTGGCGCACTTTTTTCCGGTGAAAAAACCATAATTTTGGTACAATTTACTACGTAAATAAAAATCTGACAGGCACGTCCGCCACTGGTGTTCCAAATTTGATTCTTTTTAAATAATATTTTACGGCTGTCACGTTTACACGTTTGCAACAATGTAGTACTAATATACTTTTGAGTGCGATATTTATATTAAAATGCATTTTGACAGACAATTCCTAATCGGATCGAGTGATACACATACTTTATTTAATTTAATCATGTTCCCGAGAGATATTAAATGCGAATTATTTCACAATATCGACTCAAAAATTAAATAAGTACCCATAACCTCAAAATAAATGTAACGTCATCATAAAATGTATACACACAATATAGTGTTCTTTTTTTGTTTTTTTAGAGTATGGCTACAAATAATATTTTTTTGAACCAATGAAAATTATTTAAAGCCTGGATATAAATATATTTTAAAATTAAAATTCATTTTTGACAAACATCAGATCGACTGATACACATACTTTATTTGATTTAATCATGTTCCCGAGAGATATTAAATGCTAATTAATTCATAATATCGTCTCAAAAATTAAATAGGTACCCATAACCTCAAAATAAATGTAACGTCATCATAAAAATGTATACACACATAGTGTTTTTTTTTTTTTTAAGTATGGCTATAAATACTATTTTTTTTGAACCAATATACATATTCATATCGTCATCATCATCATCAACCAGGATCAATCCACTGCTGGATGAAGGGTTCCGCAACCTCTATTCTACTACTATCGGTTTAACGAATTTGTGATATTATACCTATTTCTATCGTCTTTATCATCATCGACCTGAACCAATCCACTGCTGGATAAAGGGCTCCCTAGCCTAAGAGGCCATCCATGGACTGAAACCAAATGCGGCTTAGATCCGTGTGCCATACTAAACTTATGATTTTTGTTCATGAAAATATATTTTCACTAAATTTGTAAGTGTAAGTGTATGCTATAAACGGATATGATCAGATGCTTATAATATACTTTGTGGAAATAAATTTCCAAGACCAGAAAAGATAAGCTTAGTATGGCACACGGTTTGAAATCGCATTCGGCTTCAGTCCATGGATGGCCTATAATTCTACTCCTTTCCGTCATATGAATTGCTGTATTAATCAAAATCGGTGATATTATATTTATATACATATTCATATCGTCATCATCATCATCATCATCATCAACCAGGATCAATCCACTGCTGGATGAAGGGTTCCGCAACCTCTATTCTACTTCTATCGGTTTAACGAATTTGTGATATTATTGTTGGGATAATGGATCGTTTAGAGGATGTTAAATTATGAACATGGTTTTCTTCATATGATTAACTTTATTATTATCATCATGAATAATAATATACAGAGTAAAAGATTACATTGATTTTGCGACCGTTACAATAGACCTTCGATTATACACTGATGTCACGCCGGACACTCAAGTGAACATTTAACTGTAATTAGTATTAATTAGTATTTAGCATTGACTGACAGCCAGTGCCGTAGTTAAACATATTTATAATATTCTTATATTATTACTTATAATATTTAGTTATGTTATTATATTAGACGGCTATATATATCAACACGCCTCTTAGCCGTTTAATTACTTTTGTACTTGTACATTAGATTAACTTCAGTCTTTGACGATTTTCCAGGAAGCTCGTTTTATCCAATGCTTTGGTAAAGATGTCCGCTATATTATTTTTTGAATCAACTTTTACTATGTCAATCGTCTTGTTTTGGTAATGTTCGTTTACATAATGAAATTGAATTTCAATGTGTTTGGAGTTTTTTGTAAAATTTCCAAACTTTGCAATAGCGACCGCTCCGCTATTGTCCTCGTGAATTTTGATTGGTGTATTTATTTTTAAATCAAAACTTTCGTTACATATATTTCTCACAAATAAAATTTCTGTGACTGCTTCTGACAGTGCTATATATTCCGCGAAAGTGGAGCATTTTGTAACCACATTTTGTTTTTTTGACTTCCAAAAAATTAAATTTCCGTTTAGTCGAATTGCGTAACCGCTCGTCGATTTTCTGTCTATATTGTCGCCCGCATAGTCCGAGTCGACGTAACAATCTATTTTATCGTTCTTTTCGTTTTTGCCATATCTTAATTTTAGATCTTTGGTCTTTAATAAGTATTTTAGAATTCGCATCGCATACTTGTAATGGGTTTTGTCGTAGCAGTTTTGAAAACGGCTTAAGTAATTAACGCTGTACGCGATATCAGGTCTAGTGCCTGAGCTTATGTATAAAAGTTCGCCGATCAAGTTTCTGTATTTTATTGATTCATCTGTTTCGCTCGCTTGATCGATTTTTAGGTTTGTCTCCATTGGAGTTTCGTATAGTTTAGAATTTTCTAACTGATATTTAGAGGCTAATGATTCGATATATTTTGTCTGGCTTAGCTTCATGTTGTTTTGATCTTTATTGTAATCTATATCGATGCCTATATAACTTTTAACCTCATTAAGGTCTTTCATCGTAAATCTTTTCATTAAACTTTTCTTAATTAAGTCAATTTTTAATTTGTCTTTCCCACAGATCAACAGATCGTCTACGAATACCAGGAGATATATTGATTCCTTATTTTCGGTTTTTACATAAAGACAATTATCGTATTCGCTTCTCTTGAAATCTAATTTTTTTACATATTCATCGAATGTTTCGTACCACGCAAGTGGACTTTCTCGCAAACCATATAACGCTTTCTCTAGTTTGCAGACTTTATTTTTTTCTTTTTGATAGCCTTTTGGCTGGTAAATATAAACTTCGCTTTTAACTGGTCCATTGAGAAATGCGGTCTCAACGTCCATCTGGTCAATGAAGAGATTATTCGTTGTGCAATAACTCACAAGAATTTTAAAAGTTAACATTTTTCCCACCGGGGAATAAACGTTTTCCAAGTGTTCACTTTGTTGAAAGCCGCGTACTACTAGACGCGCTTTATATGTATCATCGCTCTTTCTTTTAAATATCCATTTAACATCGATTATTTTCTTATCAGTCGGCTTATCGACTAGACACCATGTTTTGTTTTTATTTAGACAGTTAATTTCTGAATCCATCGCCGCTCGCCAATGGTCAGAGTCTTTTGAGGTTAAAGCTTCCTCATATGTACTTGGCGCATTTGCGTTTATGTAATTAACGTATATACAGTGAGCTATAGGATTTCCGTAACGCTCAACTGTCTTTTTTTCGCGTGCGGATACTCGTCTAGTTTTAACTTTGACCGATTCGCTCGCCTGTTCATTTTCAACAAATACTTCATTATCATTATCATTTTCACGCTCATTTTCACTTTCGCTTAATTCGATCTCCGAGCCCTGCTCATTTAGATCAATGTTTACACGGTTTTGTGATTCGTTACTTCCGTCGAAAGTGTTTTCATTAGTCTGATTTTCTAGGCATATTAGTCTTGTACCTTTTTCGATAACCTGCACATGTCTTGCCTCGATCACCTTATTTTTAACCAAAACTCGGTACCCGAAATGTGTATATCCTACGAGTACTCCGATTTGTGACTTATCGTCCCATTTTTTTCTGTTTATTTCCGGAATTCGGACAAAAACTCTTGAGCCATAAATTTTTAAATGTTTGGCTTTCGGCTTAACCCCGAAAAATATTTCATAAGGCGTTTTATTCTCGCACGTATTTGCGATAGTTCGATTTTTTAAATAGGCAACTGTATTTATTGCCTCGGGCCAATAAATTTTACTTATGCGCGCCTCTTTAATTAAACATCTTGCTATGTCCATTGCTGATCTGTTATAACGTTCAGCGACTCCATTGAGTTCGTGTACGTTTGTCGGACATGGTAAAATTTCGATTCCCTTTTTGTTTGCAAATTCGTATATTTCTCGATTTAAATATTCGGTCCCCTTATCGCATTGCAATCTTTTTATTGATTTCCCGAATTGATTCTCTACAAAGTTAATGTGATTTTTGAGACACTCGGCCGTTTCTGATTTATTTTTTATACAATAAATTTTTGCACATTTGCTGTAATCGTCTATGACAGTCAAAAAGTATTTTTCACCTTTATAGCCCACAATATTGTGCGGACCGTTTAGATCGGTGTGTATTATTTCGTTTATTGCTGTTGTTTTCGCGCGATGATTTTCAAAAGGTAAATTTGCCATTTTACTTTCAATACATGTCGCGCATTTCATTTCTTGTTTTTCAAGATGGTCTGGTAGTCCATCAAGTAACTTATATTTTACTATTTTTTCTAGATATCTAAAGTTTACATGGCCTAACGCTCGATGCCACTTTTCCTTTTTTGTTAATCTCGTTGCATTTGTGAAGGCTTCATTTGGATAATCATTGTATGTACTGATCTTGCTTGAATCTTCAGGAATTTTGACAAAGCTATTCATGTAGTATAAATCATTTATTTTATTAGCCACTGCTATAAGGTTTCTGGTTTTATTATTAAAGATTTTGGCGTTTGAATCGCGCGCTACTATCGTGCAATTTTGTGTTATTTTTGAAAAACTTAACAGATTTTGCTTTAAACCTTCTACAAAATAGACGTTTTTTAGTTCTACTAGCTCAACATTATTATGGTTTTTAAAGTAACTTACAATATTTCCCACTTTTGTTGCTCGCAACTTTTTGCCGTCGGGTAGGTTTACGTCGATTGGCTCTTTAAGCTCAACGCAACTTGAATAGAACTTATCGCTTTTCACTAGGTGATCTGTGCACCCGCTATCGAGTAGCCACTTTATTTCACTCTCACTTGTTTCTTCACTGTTTACATTGAGTTTATGATGATTAACTTGAAGAGCCCACGTGTTCAAGTTTAGTTGTTGTTGCTGCTGCTGGATGCCTCTGCCTCGGCTGCCGCCTCGCTGGTATCTTGTGCCTCTGCCTCTCTGATATCCAAATTTCTCGTTATTGTTTTTGTTCGTCGGCTGTTGTGGTGTATTGCCGCTGTTTCTGGTGCTGGGCCCATATCCCTGCTGTAGATTGTCGGTTTGATTTGCGAACCAACACTGTTGCTGCTTGTGTCCTTGCTTATTGCATATATAGCACAGGGCTTTTGTTTTTGTTTTTGTATTGAATGTGCTTACATTCGTCTTTTGTGGATTTTCCGTGTTTGTTAGGCTTTTTTCCTTGATTTTCGATTTGACATATTCCATTGTTTGTTTTTCCGCCGGAACTATGTCAATGAAATCACCTATCGCACTATAGCTTAACGGTAGTGCCTTTATTAAATATCTTATCTGCTCTTCTTGTTGAAGAGTACCACCTGCATTTACATATTCATTGCAGGTTTTCTGGAAGTCTAAGAAGAAATCATCGACAGTTGCATAGTTTTTCATTTTAATTTCCTCGATTTTTGACCTGCAGATTATCTGCATCGGCGTTGATTTCGTTGAGTGTATTTCATCTAGTTTTTTCAGCATTGTCAATGTCGTGTCGCAGTTCTTGATAAATTCTAATTGGCTATCTGAAACTGCACTAATTAGAATGGTTTTGGCTTTTAAATCTAGTTTTTTCCATTCCGCATATTTTTCTGTTGTTTCCATTGTTCGGATTGCTGGCGCTTGACACTCGTTGTATTCTAGAATGTTCAGCAATCTGTATTTCCAGCTATTGTAATTCCTTCCTTCGAAGATTGGTATATTTACCTCTGTGATCTTCGTTAGATTTGCCATTTTCGTAATAATAATTTTATTTATTATTTATTTATTTTTCTTTTTTATTGAATTATTTTGCAGCCTTACGCCGCCACTGCGTTTCACTTAACCAAGCGGTCTGTTTTCTGATCCGCTGTGATCGCACTTTTATTATTGTCACCGGGAACCCGCGGTACAATTTACGGAGCACTGGTTTTACGTTTTTAAACCACGTTGCACTAGTTTTATATTTAAACCGCGTTCTGCTACCATGTTGGGATAATGGATCGTTTAGAGGATGTTAAATTATGAACATGGTTTTCTTCATATGATTAACTTTATTATTATCATCATGAATAATAATATACAGAGTAAAAGATTACATTGATTTTGCGACCGTTACAATAGACCTTCGATTATACACTGATGTCACGCCGGACACTCAAGTGAACATTTAACTGTAATTAGTATTAATTAGTATTTAGCATTGACTGACAGCCAGTGCCGTAGTTAAACATATTTATAATATTCTTATATTATTACTTATAATATTTAGTTATGTTATTATATTAGACGGCTATATATATCAACAATTATACCTATTTCTATCGTCTTTATCATCATCGACCTGAACCAATCCACTGCTGGATAAAGGGCTCCCTAGCCTAAGAGGCCATCCATGGACTGAAACCAAATGCGGTTTAGATCCGTGTGCCATACTAAACTTATGATTTTTGTTCATGAAAATATATTTTCACTAAATTTGTAAGTGTAAGTGTATGCTATAAACGGATATGATCAGATGCTTATAATATACTTTGTGGAAATAAATTTCCAAGACCAGAAAAGATAAGCTTAGTATGGCACACGGTTTGAAATCGCATTCGGCTTCAGTCCATAGATGGCCTATAATTCTACTCCTTTCCGTCATATGAATTGCTGTATTAATCAAAATCGGTGATATTATATTTATATACATATTCATATCGTCATCATCATCATCATCATCATCAACCAGGATCAATCCACTGCTGGATGAAGGGTTCCGCAACCTCTATTCTACTACTATCGGTTTAACGAATTTGTGATATTATACCTATTTCTATCGTCTTTATCATCATCGACCTGAACCAATCCACTGCTAGATAAAGGGCTCCCTAGCCTAATTCTACTCCTTTCTGTCATATGAATTGCTGTATTTATCAAAATCGGTGATATTATATTTATCTGCATATTCATATCGTCATCATCATCATCAACAACAACCAGGATCAATCCACTGCTGGATGAAGGGTTCCGCAACCTCTATTCTACTACTATCTGTTTAATGAATTTGTGATATTATACCTATTTCTATCGTCTTTATCATCATCGACCTGAACCAATCCACTGCTAGATAAAGGGCTCCCTAGCCTAATTCTACTCCTTTCTGTCATATGAATTGCTGTATTTATCAAAATCGGTGATATTATATTTATCTACATATTCATATCGTCATCATCATCATCATCATCATCAATCAGGATCAATTCACTGCTGGATGAAGGGTTCCGCTACCTGATACTACTATTATCGGTTTAACAAATTTGTGATATTATACCTATGTCTACCGTCTTTATCATCATCGACCTGAACCAATCCACTGCTGGGTAAAGGCCTCCCTAGCCTAATTCTACTTCTTTCTGTCATTTGAATTGCTATATTTATCAAAATCGGTTATATTATATTTATCTACATATTCATATCGTCATCATCATCATCATCAACCAGGATCAATCCACTGCTGGATGAAGGGTTCCGCAACCTCTATTCTACTACTATCGGTTTAACGAATTTCTGATATTATACCTATTTCTATCGTCCTTATCATCATCGACCTGAACCCATCCACTGCTGGATAAAGGCATCTTTAGCCTGATTCTACTCCTTTCTGTCATTTGAATGGCTGTATTTATCAAAATCGGTGATTTTATATTATATATATTTATAATGCCATTATCATCATGAGCCTGAATCAATCCACAGGTGGATGAAGGCCTCTCTAAGTTATTTGTATTTTTGTCGGTCATATGAATTGCTATATTTATCAAAATTGCTGATATTATATTTACCCATTCATAATATCGTCATTATCATCATCATCATCTGATTTAATCCACTGCTGGATGAAGGCCTCTACGCTGATTCCATACCTTTGGGTCTTATAAATTCCTATTCTAATCAGAATTGATTTATTCCTCTCAGATGTATACATTGCTTCATTATTTATCAACATATCTTTCGATATGAATGTCCCGCACCAACATTGAAACAAAATAATGTTAAAATTTATTTTTTACATTGCTTATGTACCTTCTTCTATTCTAAATGGGCCCCGCGGGAGATTAATATTCACGTTATATTGGATCGCTATTTTCATGATAATCACATATTGCTTTGTATTCGAGCGGTTCAGATGTATAATTTATCATATTTAAATGCACGTGATTTAACGAAACATTCATATTACCTATACACATATTATATCAAAATGTCAGTGGTAGCAATCGGTGATTGCCAGCTGTTTTGCTAGACCTAGCAGCCTGAGGTGGTATCAGGCAACATTCTGAAGGCCAGACTCTGGACTAAGCAACGCGGATGACCTCAAATTTGTATTGGCAGTGACAAGGGAAAACTATGGCGACGTCTATGCATTCTTCACAATAATTGTATTCAAATCCAACACCATGTCATTAGGATGCCAAGCTGTCTGCAAGACCTAGCGAGACAGACTGGCGAGAGCCAGCTGGCTCAGCTAGTAATGTAATCATTTTGCGAACAGATTTTTTTTTAACCTTATGTAATAAAATTCTTGAGTCAAAAAATCATAAGCTCTACCTACAGCCAACCCTTCTACCACCGTGAAATCAATTTACGGACAGCCTCTTCCACATACACGAATCTCCAACCCCTAACATCTCTCTAAGAATAAAGCTACATCATAGTAGAACTAATTTCAATGATTTCTTGTCTCAATCCGTGTTTCATCTACGGAGGGAGGGTTGTCTACGATTGTCGTATTAGTGAGATGCAGCCCTAAATACTTATATGTACCAAGGATTGGTGAAAGTGGTTTTTGCATTGTACAAACACGAACCCTGCGAAGACAAGAAAATAAATTCAGTTGTCTCTGAGACATAGACACATGACCTTTCGCGCTAAACACGTGTACCTGTTAATATTTCTTCTTTTTTTTTTCTTTTGACCATGTCCGATCCTAATAGGATCATATAGACCTCCACAGAGTGGAGGTTTGTATTAACAGATTTTATTTTTACGAGAAATGGATGTCAGCCACTTGCTCAACCTATTAGGACCATACTCTGACTCATGCACAAATTGAAAAACAATATGTGAACTTGCCAGACCCAGGATTCAAACCTGGGACCCTCGACACTATAGACCGGCGCTTAATCTACGCAGTCATCGTGGGTGTACAATTTTTAATAATGATCAATAGTCCACTAAAAAAATCTTTATTATTCATGAATTCACGCCTAATGACATAAAGTAGCCGTGGTCTCATGACAATATTATTGCATAAACTTTCAATATTGGTTTTTTGCTACCGATCCTTACTATCTTGTACAAAAAGAAAAATATACATAATACCACATTGGCCATCGTACTGTTAAATATAATACAATTTATATAAATTATAGTTTATAGTTAAATTATTTAAGTTAAGTTATTATACTTAAATATAATTATAAAATACTAATTAAAAAAAAAAAACACTGACATTCCTCAAGTTTCTCATAATTATACAGTACTCTCAGTAATCCGCCACCCCAAAATCCAGACAAGTGTCCAATTAGTGAAAACGGCGGGTAATAGTGCATACATACAAAATAAAATGGTAAAAATTAAAACAGGTACATATTACATACATATTATTTTGAGAAATTTGTACTAGCAAGTAGCAACTATGTAATGGTTTTCTTTATAATCAAAATCAAGTAAGTATTTATTAAATTATACATATTAAATAAGCTAAGTTTATTCCTACATGTATTAAATCATGGGCGGGCAACCAATATTGTACATTTTAGCAATGTCAGTAAATGAAGCACCGCTATCTATCTTTCGTAAAATTTACAATTTTTGTTTTAAAGTTAATGTGTCATGTTCACGCTTTCGAGAAGACTCCATTTTGTTAACTTATTCAAACAAAGAACGTGGCGGAAGAAACTAATAGAAACACATACGTTAACAACTGTTGTTGAATACACAACTGACTAACTGAAAGAAAACGATAATATTATTGACTCAGGTTAAATTTAATGGTCAACGGAACTGGGCTAGACGGCGGACAACTCATAAGAGTCGTTAGTCATAATATTGACATGTGGCGGACTACTGAATTTGACATACGCATACAGGCAGATTATAGAGCTTGATTTTGTGCTTCAACCAGTAAAAAAAACGGCGGATTATAGTAGTTGTCGGATTAGCGAGCGGCGGATGACTGAGAGTGTACTGTATGTGAATGTGTTCTACGGCGCGGGGTATATAAGAGCCTCCATAATCTCCGAACCAGAACAGAGCGGTACTTTTGCAAATACACCTTCCCAGGTTTACACACCTTTACGTAGTTCCCAGTGCGTATCGCTGTACAATTAACTTTGAATTAGTAACTCAATCGTATGTGTTGGAAAACATTCTGATTTGTTTTTAACAATGTGTTATTTTTTTTAGATTGGTGAAAGGAATGAACTTCAGTGTTGTCGTGTTCGACACAGCACCCACCGGACACACCCTACGCCTCTTGTCCTTCCCACAAGTCGTAGAAAAGGGACTAGGAAAGCTTCTCAGACTAAAACTCAAAGTAATTAGCTTTTTTTTTGTCATGGGCTTAAAGAATGTTGATCGGCCAGACAATCACATCATTCAATTTTAATTGTATGATCTTATTACCATTTTATTTTGTTTATTTTATGATTGCTGTGTTATTGAAGAATGGATAAGAAGAAAAATCCACTTGTGTAACTCATTTAATTGGCTGTATGCTAGAAACACTAATCCATAATTATTAAATATTATTTGTGGTTGCTCTGTAATGACATATACAAAATTACAATACATGCTCATTTTTAATGAAATCATGTTCAGAGGCTTAAATTGAGAATATTTATCTAGTAAAAACATATATATGTGTATTATGGCGCATTGGCAAATAAAATAGTGCACACTAAACATTGTCAGTCATACGTGTTCGTTTTCATTGAACTAAAACTAAAAATTGCAGATAGTGTTTATAGTTGATAGTTTTTAAAGTTCGATTAAACCCTACATAAACCAACCTATAATAGGTAATTGTCAAAAATTATTTGTCTATCTATAAAATATCTAAAATCATCCCATTTAATCATACATAATTTTAAATATTTTATAGACAGAAGAATATTTTTTTATCTATTGTGGTTTGGTTTAGGCATGGCATAATGAGTTTTAAAAAACTAACCAACACCAATCTGTATTATGTATTCTTAATTCAACGAAACCAAATAAGAAAGACTGAAAAAATGTGCACTATTTTTGTAGGATCGCCCATAGCATACCTAAACTATTATCGCGTGGTTTAGGCAGGGTTTAATTTAATTTTAAAAACTAACTAGCACCATCCGCAAATTTTATCCTTAGTTCAATGAAAACAAATAAGTATGACTGACAAAGTTTAGTGTGCACTATTTATGTTGGATCTTAACAATCTACCTCTGATAGTAGCGTCTGTGTAATGTCGCATGAGAACAACTGTTTATGTAGTACACATTTATTTTATGTAGATCGGATACTAAAATATTGTGTTAATAATTATTAACTCAATAGGTGGCGCCGTTCCTGAACCAAATGGCTACTATGTTTGGTATGGCGGATTTCAACGTCGACACGTTGACTGGAAAAGTTGAAGAAATGTTATCAATTATCAAACAAGTTAACACCCAATTTAAAGACAGTGTAAGTAGAAAATTTTTTACTTCTAGCACCGTATTATTAATCTCATGATGGTTTTTTACATGCGGTGCAGTAATTTCGCATATTGAATGAATCTGGTCGATGTGTGATGGAAAAACTATTAAAGTCAATCTGAAAATCGAACCACAAATCAAATCGATCCACAATTAGATGAAGGCCTCCCCATAGTTCAGTGGCAATTCATCTTCTTCTTCTTTGACCATGTCTGATCCTAATAGGATCGTATGGGCCTCCACAGAGTGGAGGTTTGTATTAACAGATTTAATTTTTACGTTAAATGGATGTCAGCCACTTGCTCAACCTATTAGGTCCATACTCCGACTCATACACAAATTGAAAAACGATATGTGTACTTGCCAGACCCAGGATTCGAACCTGAGACCCACGCTTAAGCCGCCCGGCTATCATGGGACTCAATGTCATCACAGATGGTAATTAATTTCTATATCTTTCGTCCATTTCAGAATCAAACAACCTTTGTATGCGTGTGCATAGCAGAATTTTTGTCACTCTATGAGACTGAGCGGTTAGTTCAGGAATTAACAAGGAACGGCATAGACACCCACAACATCGTTGTTAATCAACTGCTCATGAAGACGGCTGATTCTGCCCCGTGCTCACTGTGTGCCGCTAGACATAAGGTATTTTTCATTACCCGACCACTGTAAGAGCTACCTATAAATTATTATTCCCCACATAGGTACATGCCCGTAGTTCACGTTTTCCCGCCATCTGCGTGTAAGTTTTGCAGTCCCGATTCATTTTAGTACACAGGTTTCCCGATTTGACGGTTTTATTTGCTGCAATTTATGTCTGAAATATTCAAAATTCAATTAGAATTATGTATTAAAATTAAAAATTCAATTTCTTTGGATACATTCTGCTCTGCTAAGTAAAAAGACAGTGTTTTTTGTTTTAGTGAAATTGTTGTAGGAGAACCCAAGTTTTAAACTGCCTTTTCTCTCATATTATGTAAAATTATTGGATTGCTTTGACGTAGTCTATTTACAGATCAGTAGTTTATAACTTGGGTTCTCGTACAACAATTTCACTAAAAACAAAAACACTGTCTTTTTACTTAGCAGGGCAGCATTCAATTCAATGCATGACATCAATGAAATGAATTGATTGTATGTAGTGCAAAAAGCCAAGATTATAGAATAAGATATGGATTTGTTTTTTTGTATTTTTTTGCCGCTGCTAATAATGTCTCAGCAAAGAAAAACATTATCGATTCAAGAGATAAAGAACGTTCTCGAAAAGGTGAATGAACACATTGTCGTTATATGCTCGAAGCCAATTTATATGATTTTCAATAAAAAATTCAATACCCCTATTGACGTTTTCCCGTCAATTCCGTCTTCAATAGAGATATATTATGTTAAGTAGGTGTAATCGAGTTTATATTGCATGAATTAATTCGACTCCAAGAATCAATCTTTCTGCAAGCGTCAAATAATGTCCCTTACATAAATCTAATTTACGAGGGTGGGTCAATAATTCCTTAGAAAAAAGCATTAAAACAGTTTTTATTTTTGTATTTTTTTTTATTTCTCAACATAATCTCCTTGGAGCTCAATACACTTGGTTAGACGTTTCTCAATTTTTTTTAAACCCTCAGAAAAATAAGTTTTCGGAAGGTCCTCAAAATAAGCATTTGTCCGATCGATGACTTCTTCATTTGAAAAAAAACGTTGTCCACTTAGCCATTTTTTTAAGTTTGGGAAAAGGAAAAAGTCACTGGGGGCTAAATCTGGCGAATACGGTGGGTGGTCGACCAATTTGAACTTCAATTCTTCAATTTTAGCCATTGATCGTAAACATGTGTGAACACGGGCATTGTCCTGATGAAAGAGGATTTTTTTCCTGTTTAAATGAGGCCGTTTTTCTTCAATTTTGTTTTTTAGCTGGTCCAATAAAGATGCATAATAATCCCCTGTTATTGTTTTTCCTTTTTCCAAATAGTCAACGAAAATAATTCCACGTGCATCCCAAAATACAGTAGCCATAACCTTACCAGCTGATTTTACGGTTTTCGCCTTCTTTGGACATGGTTCGCCTTTCGCAATCCACTGCTTTGACTGTTCTTTCGTCTCGGGAGTATAGTGGTGTATCCATGTTTCATCTACAGTCACAAAGCGACGAAAAAATTCATCCGGATTGCGTTGCATGAGCGACAACAGGGCTTTAGAGGCCACCACCCTATTGCGTTTATTGTCGACTGTGAGCAAACGCGGCACCCATCTTGCAGAAATTTTTTTCATGCCCAATTTGTCATATAAAATAGAAATGACGCTACCTTTTGAGATCCCTGTAACCTCAATTATCTCACTCAACTTTAATCTTCGGTCACTTAACACCATATCGTGGATTTTATTGATCATTTCTGGTGTAGTCACCTCTACAGGACGTCCTGAGCGTGGTTCATCCTTTGTTGATGTACGACCACGTTTAAATTCATTTAACCAGTTATAAATAGTTGCAAGTGAAGGAGCAGATATGCCGTGAACTAAATCCAACTCATTTTTTATTTCCTTTGCTGTTAACCCTTTTATATTAAAATGTTTAATAACAGCTCTAAACTCAATTATCTCCATTTTCCATTTTTCCATTTTCCACAAGCAAATTTTTTTTTTAAATGTACGAGAAACACACAACAACCCGACCAATCTGATTGAAACTTCGCAGCATACTGAATCGGTAGTGCCGCTGCATGAAAACAAACCGCTTACAGTACTAGTCGCGCCACCTGTCGGCTTTTCTAAGGACTTATTGACCCACCCTCGTAATTTAAAATTACAGGTTCAAGAAAAATATTTGGAACAAATTGCTGATTTATATGAAGACTTCCACGTCACGAAACTGCCGCTTTTGGACACGGAGGTCCGCGGAGCGCAGCATGTTAAAGAGTTCTCTACCAATCTTCTAATTCCATATGTACCTAAATAATAGTGATGATACTTGAACACTTTTTCCTTTTAAATAATCCACAATTGATATTATTTAGACGATGACTAATGACTAAAGAACAAAACTGCAGAATAGCATTAACTTGTTGACCGCGGAGCATTTAATTACCACATTTAAATAACATGCTAATTATATCGAATGGCCAATTAATGAGGGCACAAACGGGTGTGCCGTCCGCGTGGAAAGGATTAAATGTAATAAGTACTCATCAACCATGGTCATCGTAATATTTAATAGTGCTAAAATACGCCACCAAAGAAGTTTTGGTTGGCTAGTCATAAATAATTTTAAATAAGTAATACTGGTGCAATATAAAATACTCAATAATGTATGTATCTAGATGGAAATTCCAAATCTAATCATCTAGATCAGGTCGACAACCTTTTCAGAATTTTGGGCCACATTTAAGTTTTATATTTAATGATAGGGCTGGGTCGCAAGTATACATATATGAGAAGATAAAGTGTGTAAAAAAATGCAATATCAATGTATTAGAATATAGTAATATTTCAAGTGCTTAAAGTCAGACAACGTTATCTACAAAAAAGTGTTTTTTTTTTTTTGAGATAACATTATTTTACATTTACGGCTACATGGTAGTCAAACAACGTTATGTCAATCTTTTCTAATTTCTTATTAAACCGTCAGTAAAGTTTAACGCTAATTACATAAGTTACCCTTGTTTTCATATTTTTTTAAAACTATCCCTATAAATTTTAACATCATCATAAGCAAGATAAATGTACAATACACAATAAATTATAAAATATTAACATTAGATTTTAAATAAACATTTCCCTTGTAAAGTTACAAGAATCTAAAATAACGATTTTTGGCTCTCCTGTAAAGTTGCACTTTTGTAGATAGTGTTGTTTGACACTAAGACCTCGATTTAACCGGTTCTATGTCTTCAGCGGGTTATCTCGCCTGACTTTAAACTCTAATTACTAGTCACTGTCGATTGATTTGTATAATCTAAAAAATCGAATAATTATGAAATACTAATCCACAAATTATCGGTATTACAGCGATTGTAGTAAGAGCGTCGCCCTACATTCAACGTGTGTCGTTAAAAATCTGCGGCCCGTCGGATACTGCTATAGTAATATCGTGAGGCATAAAAAAGGTTAACCTTTCTTTATTCTCATCTTCATTTTCATTCTCCCATCTCATTCTTTAAAGTGTCATTATGTTGAACGAAAATAGCATCTGTTCAATCAATCCGACGTGACAGAAAACTTTGTTAATCTGACACATATTTAAGGGTTACCACTGTGGATTTTTTGGGGTTGTTAGATATCTGAAATATGTGTGTTGTGTTCACTCCCCTCTATAATTGAACATCCATAGCTAATTGGTTGTAATTTTTAAAAAGCATGTGGAATTTACTATGTTTTGTCATTTTGTTCTTTAGTCATTGCAAACAGGGCATATTTTCATAATAATATTATGTATCCATTACGAGCACAATGTTTTTATTTTATATACATATATATGTATATTTAAACTCTTGTAATATATGTGAGAATCTCTGGATTTTTAATTATTGTTTTACGATAGTACAATAAAAATTTGAATAATAGTACATACGAATGGAATGGCCTTTGCTTAGATAATTAATATTTAAAATATGTTTTTAGCTTTTAATTACCGTATTAATTTTAATGTAACGCGACGTATATATTTCGGACGATTTCAAATTTAATAATAAATACGATACCCTTCATGGTTACGTGTAAATATTACATATACTAATTGTTCACTGGGAAGGAAGGATTGAAATTTTATTATGTAACCAAATATTTATTGTATCAATACCTTATACCCTGTTTACACATGCAAAGATTTACTGCTGACAGTATGTATTATCACGGCCATAACAAGAAAATGCAAGATTGCATGCATGAATCAAAAAAGTTCAGAAGCTTCTGAATTTTCACGCAACAATTGGACTGTTCGTTATCTGCGCCTGCGCAGTAGAATGATAAGAATGTAAAAAAACGAACTACACCGCGCAGCAACTCATTTTGAGGTTAACTGATTTTCACTACAGACCTACAAACTTATCTGAATAATGGCCAGAAACTACCATAGGATGTCATATTGAGAAACGTCATTCGAATATTAGATTTTGCCAGTTACAAGTCGTGATTGAGTAGTTTTCGACAGTGGCTCCCCCATCTCATTCTCCAGATAAGTTTTTAGGTCTGTACCTGTCAAATAATACTATTCAGTCAAATGACAACATCGTGTCCCGCTTACTCTTGAAGAATGAGATTGGCGAGACAGTCAACACTTTTACGTGTAAACAGTTATTATAGTGATAGTTTAAAATACACTATTTCTGCAAGTAAATCCATGCACGTGTACAGGTGCTATTATTCGTTGAAATGTTTCTATGTCAAATCAATGTGGGAGAAAACTTGAACGCAGCATTATTTTCCACTTGGAGCGCGAATATAATGCGAATGCTTGTTACGAAAGAATATTTTAAGAAATAAATGTCACGTTATATTCGGCATGATCATTAGCATTTCTGGCACAACCCTTGGCGGGTTATGGCCTCTTCCAAATTTTTTTAATATCCAGCGCATCTATTCTATACACAAGACTGCTTTCGGCTGCTACGGCAGCTGTCTAAGGTAGGTTTGTAACGAAGTATTAGTACTTATTATAACAATTACAATAAATTAGACGTCTAAACAGTCAAAACTGTCTATATCGCTCTTAAATTTAACACAGCCAAGAGAGGTGCTATTAAAACATAGCACTTATTGTAATTGTTACAATAAGTGCTAATACTTCGATACAAACCTACCCTAAAGCAGTCTTGTGTATAGAATAGATGCGCTGGATGATTTAGCACCAACCCTTTCCGGTTACCTGTGCCTAGCATCCTCAAATCTCCGTGGTGTAATCCAGCCATCTCAGTTTCAGCCGTCCAGGTCTCTTCTTGCCCTTTAGGGATGCGAACATAGCTCACCTTACTATGCAAGTGCAGTCTGCATTGTTGTATGATCTTTTCGTCTTCATTAAACGAGTATAGCTTCTTATTTATATATTCGGTCTAATACGGTATCATTTCTGAATATTAAGTTTGTCTATAATCAAGTTTTTAGCTATGTTCTAGCTCGCTACTTGGTGGATCTCGAATTCAATTGAATTATCATTAAAATAATATAAGTAAAGTAATTTTATCAATCTGTAATTTCGAATTATGTATTATTACATAAGTTGGGCTCAAGATCAATTTATAAAACTAAGTGTTTATTACTGCTCTAGGCGCACGGTATAAACCACCATTTAGTCAAAATTTTCGAGGGTGTAAGAATCCACTGATTAGCGAGCGTATATAACAGGCTGGCCTGTTATTGTGTTTATTGTGTTCTTGGGTTTGGGAGTGGTAATTTTATTTCATTATACGTCTGAATTAAATACATTTTAAGCCAAAAACATAATAGAGTTACGTGTACAGCCAAGTTTCATTCTAATTTTTTAACGAATTTGTTTGATACAAATAATGCATTAATTCAATATTATGGGTGAACTATTTGAAAAGAAACACAAATACAGTCAAACTTGGTTATTACGAGAAAGATGGGACCGACTGAATTTGCTCGTTATAAGCATTACTCGTTATATAACATTTTTCGCGCCACATTCTATTTAAGCATAGAATATAAAAAATCTGAAAACCATCGTAAAAATCCCCGAAACAAGCAAGGCATTCATAAACTAAAAAAGAAGTTGTTTATTGTAATGAAGTGCTGAGCCGCCGGCGCTAGTAGGTACCTGCTGACTTCACAAAGCTTGGATTTTTTACATGCAATTTCAACCATATGCGTGAATACTTATTCAATGTTGTCGGCGAAAACACCAATTAGGTACTTAGACAATTAACTAGTGTCATAAACGTAATCCGATCCCAGCGGCATTGGTTTAGTTAACTGCCCGGTCGGATTTTATTGCTTAAGCGTCAATTACATTGAGCTTTTTTATGAGCTGATTATTGGCAAATTTAAAAGCGGGCGGTTCAGCTACTGCGATTTCATGATTACACACAAAATTTTCCATTCGCTGATAAAGCCACAAGCCAGCGAGCGATTTTGACGGAACGTAGTTCGTTTTTTTGCCGGGAGGTCGCTACGCTCCATAATAATGTTTCCATTAAACGTCAAAAAGGTAAATTTCAAAATGAGTAGTTCGTTTTTCCACCACCACGCTCTACTGCGCAGACGCGATACGCCCACAAGCCGGCGTGTAGCTTATAAAGTTGACCGGCTTTCAACTTTTCTCGGTGGAGTGTTTACAACCTGCTTATTAGCTTGTTCGATGATTACACTGGGCGAATTTACAGGCAGATTATAAATTTGCCAATAATCAGCTCGTAAAAAAGCTCAAGCTTTAGGGTCGAAAATGTCGTTTTTAAACAATCGACAGATTAACAGTTTTGCTCGGTATACCCGAGAAGTAGCTCGTTATAAAAGTGAATAAGTGTACGGAGAACATCATAAAATAAAAATGTCAACGAATGTTTCTTCATTACATCCGAGATCTCGCTATTTCCGTGATCGTAATAACCAAATTCGACTGTATAAAATACATTTTTATAACAGGTAATACCCCGCTTACACGCGCATGGATTTACTGTTGACAGTAAATATTATTGCGGCCATAACAAGAAAATGTATGAGTAAACATGTATTTTCCTGCAGTTGGAGGATTGCATGCATGAATCAAAGTTTGGAAGCTTCTGAATTGTCATGCGACGGTAGGATCTTTTCGATCTGCGCCTGCGTAGTAGAACAATGTGGGGAACCTGCCAGTAAAAATCGTACTACAAACAAATATTCAGGTTGACCGATTTTCACTACCTGTCAAATAGCGTCTCGCTCACTCTTAAAGAATGAGATTAGAGAGACTCAGCACTTTTACGTGTAAACAGTTATTGTCACGATAGTTTAAAACACGCACTATTGCTGCCAGTAAATCAATGCATGTGTACAGGCCCTATTATTCCTAAAAGTACAATAATTATACTGTGACGTAACTGTATTGTAAAAAGTTAGTGGTAAATCAGCCGAATTTCCAATAAAGTTAGATAAGAGAAGAAAGGAATGCAATAAGAAACTGACAATTGCCCGATATCTATATATCTATAGATAATAGACTAAAACAGAAGCTGTCCATTACCAGGATTTGGAATAGTTAGCCATTTGGTTATTGAACTGGGTCAAATAAACATAGCATGCTATAAACAACATCCATTTTTTGTGCCCAGCCACGGGATCTAACCCGCCGCCACCCACGGCTGGCACCATCTAGCTAGGCCAACGTGGGTGGATATAAATAAATAATTATTATATAAATCGACCCTGTTGGTTTGAGTCTATGAATTTTGCAATATGTAATTATTACAATATATTGTGCGATTAATGTTTTATTTAAACAATGATAATATTTACTTTTATATCTCCAATGTCAAAAATAAATGGTGTGTAACATTCCAAAGATAGTTGAACAGACAACCTACAACTAAAATTAATGAATTAATAAGAAATACTGTTTTGTTCACTTTTTCAGATTTTTCCTCATATTTTACACTTAGAAACTTTATGTGATTTAGTTGAGATTTACAAAGCGTTAATGCAACATTGTTCATCGGACAGACAACTGTTGACATTTGCAATAAAGTTGAAAGGCCCTTATCATACAGCAAAGTATCATTGCCACCACGCACAGAAGACATCCCATTCATAGTGTGCAAATATCTTTATTTCAAGCGGTCACCGCACCAAACTATTAGTTTGTCAGTTAACATTTGAGTTTTTTGATGTGTCGATTCTGGATTAAATCGTGTCCATGTATGTGGGCTGAGTTTGATTGTGTTTATTGAGTCTAATGTCGAATGGAAAATCTACGTAAACTTGCAAGACGTATACAAATTCGGACACAAAAGAAATGTTTCGTTTACTTTTCATTGCTTTCATTCATTACCACTGATTTCCATAATCCACGAAAAAAACAAGAATGTGTACCTATATGTAACATTTATTGAATTTAGTTGTAGAGTGTACTAAACTATGTCCGGTACGATTATACCTCAAGTCGCATGTTATAGTCTGAAGCAGTGTTGGGTACTGAAAATTATTTATTATACACTTAGATATATTTTTCTTCAAAAAACCATTACAGTACAACTCCGTTAATACGAACACAATTAATTCGAAATTTTCTCAAAAATTCATAAAATCTATTTCTAAAATTTAATTATTTAAATAACCGCACAATAAGGCTGGCTGCGATAGCCACAATAAGGGGCACCCAATTCTTACAGCTGGTTGTAGCAGCCAGCAGCCAATGTCGGCAAGAGCGACACTCAAAAGGTTTATAAGAAAGTTACATTAAAGATCTAAATAAACACCCGGAATCTTTTTTAACTATGCAAGAATGTCAGTGCAGTCATTTAAAGGGCTGTTGGATACTGTTCAAGAATCAATAATGGGAACAGATACTCGAATGCGAGCTTGCATAACTTCCGAAGAAAAAATATTTGTCGGGGGTTGCAAACTTGCGGGGCATATAGTGATTTTACGGGACGGTAGTTGTTGTTTTATGTAAGGTTTCTGATATGCGATTGGAGACATCTCTTCACGAGGGGTTGTATTTGGTATCAGTACATAAAACAAAATTTTATATGTTTGATTTTTTAAACCGTTTTACAAATTGTATATATATCCCAGAGTGCTTTTCAACATTCCACTTCTCTAATCAAACTCTCTGTATTAAAAGACATCATACAATTTGTCACAGAATATGAGAAACAGCTGGCTCCCGCGGCAAGTGTGTGTAGATTGAGGCAGCCGTATACATTTTACCCTGTCATATTTAGCTGCCTGCGCAATTGGCATGTGGCTCCACAGCCGACGATATTTGGCTGCCTAGTGCAATCGCTTGAATACATTTTAATACAAATTTGAAGATCATGTTGGCTGTCGCAGCCTGGCTACCTAGTGTGTGGCCAGCCTAAACAAAAAATATTAAAAGAAAATCTTGAATGAAAATTTTAGATTTTCTGAAGCTTTGTTTTGTGGTATATTCTCTGTGACTCATGCTTTTCAGATGCCAACACCACTTTGGGCAACTATAGTATGAATTAATTATGCATTTTTTGAATTAGTTTATTATGTTCTGCATTTATCAGAAGTTTTTTTTTTACTGATTTCATATGCATATTTATATAATAGAATACATAATACTTAAACCAGCGCATCTATTCTATACACAAGACTGCTTTCGGCCTGCTACGGCAGCTAACTAGGGTAGGAAAGTATCAAAATATGAAAACTGACTATCTAGCTCTGAAATTTATCATAGCCAAGGGATGTGGTGTTAAAACATAGCACTTATTGAACAATTACAACTAACCCATTGTAATTGTTACAATAAGTGCTAATACCTGGATACTTTCCTACCCTAGATAGCCGAAAGCAGTCTTGTGTATAGCATAGATGCGCAGGACCTGTAATTCCAATATTTAGGTAATAATATTATCATCCCTATGTTCATTTTTTTAATGTAATTTGTATGAAAGGAGAGGCTGTCTGCAACAAAATAAATCGATTATTTTGTCAATTGTCTAATATGAAATCAATAAAATATTTTTTAAATACTTATTTTCTGTGTATTAATTGGTGCGAAATGTCCAACTCCCTCCACCCCAGGAACGAAAAATATACAAACTATTTAGGCGAATGGAACATTACTTCTTCATCGCCAGGACCTCATGAGTCCGGATGATCAGCACGCATGGCTTGTACCACCAGTGGCGCACCCAGGGGCAAGGGCCCTGGCACCCCAAACAAGAAAATTATCAGAATGATTTTAAACATTGAAATTGAAAGGCAATAAACTATACTTAGGCTTAGGCAAAAAATGATTTGTAATTATTCTCCAGCATCCTTTTTAGAAAAATTTCTTAGATTTTAATTTCTAACACGAAAATTTCGAAACACTGATATCGGGTTTTTTTAGAAACCTAACCCCTGTCAAAAAATTCTCGGTGTCCACCCGATTTCCGGAGTGGTGTAGGTCATGGCTGACAGGGCTCTACCCGGCATGTCGGGTCGACCAGATAAGTGAGATAAACACATCATAAATTTGCTTTAATAGTAAAAAAAGCCGCATGCGGTGCTATTATACTTCATGGCCATGAACATTTTAAATTATATATTTTCTAATTATTATGTGTCGATACTCGACAGCACCATTATTAAAGTTAAATTATTAAAAATCGCCAATAATTCACTGTACCGTAAGTGTACTGTAAGTAGATACCCTTAATTTGAACTAAAACACAATTTGAAAAACGTTAATGTAGTGTTTCACACTGCCTTTAATCTAAGCGGTAGGTAGGGGGCCTGCCAAATATCCTAGACTGAGGGCCTGTTTCAGGATTTGGGGGCTATGGTGTAGGTACACTGAGTGCAATAGACAAAAGACCGATAAACGAGAAATTAGTCTGTGTTGTGTTGAGTAGGTTTGTGTATAAGTTAAATGCAATAATACTTTTTTTGTCCATTTTCAATTAATATTTTGGAACCTCAATAAAAAAATCAAAAATCGGCGAAAAGAACGACTACACCCACTACAGTCGGTGGTGGTGTAAATCAAAAGAACATTTTTTTTCAGTGGAATTCGGCATAAATATTACAATATTATTATTAGTAGACCAAGCGGGTAGCACAGCTGATATTATTTGAGTAATGTTTTAGCATACTAGGCGCACACGTCCAGCATGGTCGCTATCAGTCACTTCCAATCCGCCAGTCGCTCATGACTCGCTCAACGGTTACCGCCACTATGCCTCCAATTAAAAAAAAAAAACTTGGAGAAACTGTAAAAATATACCGCGTGTATTGTGAAAATATATAAAAATAATTATATGAAGGAAAAAGAGCCTATGGTACTTATTTATATTCTCCTTGCCCCCCCCCCCCCTAATATTAAATCCTGAGTGCGCCACTGTGTACCATTGAAAGACCAGTGGCACTCAAGAGGAATGGCGCCAACCAAATAATGCCAACCATCTGAGTAAATATCTGAGGAATCATTCCTGATGAGCATGCTAAAAGACATATTGCAGACAACACACAAGGGCACTAACGGTCCTAATAATTATGACTATTAGGTCACGCTCTCTCGATAACCACTCGTCGATGTGACAGGTCGCAGTAACACATAGGTGAAAACTAATAGTTATAACTACAGGTCAGGTGTTCATCGCTAAACTCAAAGTACGAAGTGTCTGGGTATTGGGAATGTACCCAAAAAACGGGGCTCCGTAGGTGAAGATGACTAGATCTATAAGTCAGTAGTAAATTATAGTATATTGCGTATGTAAGAAAATCAGCATAGCAACTGAACGGTCTTAATATTTGTGGAGTTTACCAACTTAACCGTGCGTCATGAGCTTGCAAAATAATTTCAAACGTCATGCCGTCGGCCACACGGTTTAAGCGTTGGACTATCACGCCGTGGGTCCCAGGTTCAAATACTGGGTCTGGCAAGTACACATATTGTTTTTCAATTTGTGTCTGTCAGGATATGGACCTAATAGGTTGAGCAAGTGGCTGACATCCATTTCTCGTAAAAAACAAAATCCGTTAATACAAACCTCTACTCTGTGGACGCCCATATGATCCTATTAGGATCGGACATGGTCTTATATATTATATAACAGAAATAACGTATAAAACTCGTATTTATTATTATAAATTATAAATTTTTGACTTTAATTGGGTCATTTACGTTAATTAACCCATCTTCGGAAGTTATAATCGACCTATCCGAAAATGGATTTATATCTCGAAACAGTTGTCAATGTAAATGACTCCATTAAAGTAGAATTAACAAAAACAACTTA
This sequence comes from Rhyacophila brunnea, assembly GCF_057557595.1. NCBI lineage: Eukaryota > Metazoa > Arthropoda > Insecta > Trichoptera > Rhyacophilidae > Rhyacophila > Rhyacophila brunnea. Next base: position 4,456,418 of record NW_028232816.1, on the reverse strand, counting down.
GTTTCAAAAGCATGACTACCTATATTATTATCTACTTATTATTATTAAAGTCACGTGCTGCGAATGCCAGAAGAGAACCTCAATCTGGCTTGCCTGTACTTCAAACCAACCGGATTCCGGCATCCTGAAAAGCCGCTAAATAGTATCTACAGAGTTTATACGCCGGAACTACGGGATGCTGGTATGACGAAGATTCTTACAGACGCCGCATGGTGTCCATAATATTATGCTCCAACTAAGGGGCAGATATGTGCGAAGAAGTGTTAATTTTGAATTTTAAAATATCTTAATACCTTTATTATGTATGTCAGATAGTATCGTTTATATTATAGCTACCTATTAATTCAAACTATGACTCAGTTTCAGATTAATAAAATAACCATTAAATTTTATATTCCTGACGTAACAGCATCCTTTTATAAATCAAAACAACCTTTTCAAGAAATGTATACAAACCGATTTTCATGCCCATGGTGTGACTATCCAATGTAAACAATATTATTGCTGATTATGTGAGGGATTCTTAGCCTATGGATCGCGAGCCAAAATCGAGTCGACTGGCATATTAGATGGGTCGCGAAATAGGTGTTATAATAATATTATAATAACAATACTTTATACTTGCACAAAATCATAAAAACCTTTTTGAGTCACTGCGTGTGGAAAGTAGGTAAAAGTGTTAAATGGTAAAGAATTCACTGAAACTTATTGACTCCCCACTGTACCTATCTACTGTAATGTATTACAGTGACGAAGGGCGGAGGTAGGCTGTGAAGATCCAACATAAATAATGCACACTAAACATTGTCAGTCATACGTATTTGTTTTCATTAAAATAATAGAAATTGCAGATGGTTTTGGGTAGTTTTTAAAATTCAATTAAACCCTGCCTCAACCAAGTCAAAAAAGATAAAAAAAATATTCTTCTATCTATAAATTATCACACATTATGCCATTATTAAATCATACATAACTTCAGATATTTTATAGGTAGAACAATATTTTTTTATCTATTATGGTTTGGTAAGGGTTTAATTGAATTTTAAAAACTAACCGACACCATCTGCAATTAATTGTATAACTGACAAATTTTAGTGTGCACATTTATGTCGAATACAGCCTACCTCCACTCTTCGCCACTGATGCATTGGTCAGTATATGGCAACACTGACAGATAGCGCTTCTGTATTCGACGAGTATTTAAAATTAATAAAAACCATGGATCAGATTAAGTATATTGTTTAAGATTTAATGTTGTTACCAATACCAGTAAATACTTTTAAGTAAGTATTTTTATATTATAAAATAGATCATTTATTTATCGGTTATATGTTTTATTATCTAATCGTTTCTTGGGTCGCGAAACTAATATTATTGAAGTACGCCGTGGGACTTTTGAATAGGCAATATTATTTGAATTATCCCGCCAAATTCATTTACGATTTTGGTGTGCAAAACAAATGAAGCTATGAATGCTTACAGTCGCTCTTGAGAAAAATCATTTCATATCTGTTTGCGTATTACCGTATTATAATAATTATTATAATAATATTCTTGTTCATTGGCGTCGGTACAGGAAAACTTTAGGAGGGGGATAACTTTAGATAATAATCAACGTTGGTAAGTATTTACATCATAATCTGCATCTCATCCAGTGACGTTCCGTGGGTGTAGGCAGGCCATGTGTTGCATACGAGCGTTACATTATAAAAGGCGGCGAATGAATGATTACAAATATTACAATTTTTGAGAGCGTGGCGGTTTTCTATGAAGCAAACGATGCGGTCACTTCGTTATAAAATATCGACATCTTAGTTTAAAAAATAATCGTAATAGGTACCTACATGTTGGTATGGTGGTTTATCGCACAGGCAAAATTTTCACAAGGGTACCTCCAAACCTGCAGCGCCACAGAACACTGAGCAAGGCCTGAACAAAAATGAACCATGAGTGCGAGTGAGAAAGCATTCGGCACGCTTATATCTCTGCAATATGCGTTAGAGTAAGATAGAATTTCTAGGATTGAATTAAATATGGTTTGTTACACGTCACCGGTAAATATTGATTTGAATGACTACAGTCATTTAAAAAACCGCGAGCACGTGTTGCAGAAATTTATTGTTTTTGTGTTAAATAAAAAGTTAGTGGTAATTATTTTTAATTAATTTAGTAGTAGGTATATTGTGTTTAAATTTGGTAGCCATACTGAGAAGCAGCATGATGGTATAACGTTCGATAGGCAAGTTAATAATAATAATAAAATTTATGTTCTTCTGTGAGTTATACGCAAGAAACACTGCTTCATTTTGCCGAACAATAGCCACTCTCTTTATATTATTACTCTGAGATTTCAACACTTAATGGCATTTCTGGAAGCTTAGAATGTGATTGGATTGGTATTGAAAGCGCATTGAAACATATCGGCATTGTTTATAGCTGAAATTTTGGCAGTTGACATTAAATTTAAGTAATAGATTACATTATAATATGTGATTCTAGTTGTTCGTCTTAATATTTCAATAATAATTTATGTAGGCAGTTCGGTGTAAACACGACTTCATTTTGCCGAACAATAATCGACTCTCTTTATATTATTGCTCTGAGCCACTGAGAATAGTTTCGTGGAAATGCTCAAATGTTTAGTAGGTGTGTAAGTATGTCAATTGAAGATTTGTGGTGTAACTCATGGCCCAACCCAAGGGCCCGGCGAGGCGAGTCGACCAGATAAGTGAGATAAACACACATCACAAATTTGCTTTAATGGTAAAAAAAAAATCGCTATTTCCCAACGATACTGTGACTATTTTAAATTATGTGGTTGTACAATAAAATTTTTAATTGTGTATCGATACTTGACCACTCCATTATTCAAATGTATGTATTGAAATATAAAAAAAAACACTAAATATACGTATTAATTTTACCGTGTACACCGTGTGGAAAACGCTACTGTAGAGCATCACACTGAATTTATCCTTAGCGATAAGTAGAGGGGCCGTCAAAGATCCTAGCCTGGGGGCCCGGTTCAGGATGTGGGGGCCATGGTGTAACTACTTGTCTGTTTAATTCTAATGCAGCCTAGGGACGTTACTAATCCCTTCCCATGAAATTGTTCGCTATAAAGAGACGACGAATAATAAAATGGTGCGTAACCTTACATCAATCCATGCCCTTCTCAAAGTATGTAACGCCTCTGGTTCGCGAACTAAAAATATAATGCGATTCAAGTGAACGTACCCACACTTATATAATATAACATACTAAGGTAGGTATACTCAACAGGTTTGTGTTTAATACTGTTTTGCCGGCTACATACGTTCAGTTCAAACATACGGCTGTGTACATCGATTATTCAATAAAATCAATTGATATAAACATTATTCACTTCGGGCTCACTGTGTTTTATCAAGCACGCGAATCTAGTGAACGAAAAAGATTTTTGTGATGTCTAAAGTTAACAGTTTGTTCAAATGTAAGTATTTAAATACATATTAATGTTGTAGTTTAGCCTTTGATTCATATACTCATACATAATTATTGGTAGGTATATCGGGATAATAACTTTCACTCTCTTGCCGTGCTGAATGCGATGTTTTTTTCTTTAAATTTTGGTTGTTGAAAGATTAAAATATTAATACCGTATGAACTGTGAAACGAGTTTTTCTGGTATTGTAAGTCTTAGTAATACCTACATACACTATTGTAAGACCCAAATACGTACTCAATAATGTGCGGGGCTCGAAATGGACCGGAACCAGTGAATCCAATCCCGAGCCAAAATCTTGATCCCGGGATTTCGAGATTACGATTTAACGATCACGGGTTCCTGTTACTGGTCCCGGGATTGGCATTTTTTCAATAGTTAATATAAAATTTCTATATATAGGTACAAAATAACGTTGATAAAATCGGTCAAAAATAAATTCAGTATAATTTATACTATTTAAGACATTTATTGTTAATATTGTGTACGTTCAATCTTGGAAATACATGGGTTTAAAATGGAGTAAATAATATTGTAATAATGTATAAAAATAATAATGTGAAAGTAAAACAGTTTTATTTATTTATGAAACGATAGCAAATACAAGTTCAATTAAAATAAAATAAATGACAAATGCATTAAAAAACATGGTGGAATCACTTCTGAAACACTGTTAAAAGTGCGAAGTATTGTTTTTTCCAATCTTTCTCATTTTTATTAATTTATGTGTTTTACATGCGCAATAAATCAAACTTCATTCTAACTCTGTTTATTTCTAATGTATTTGTATGTTATTAAAAGTATTTTTTTTGTTATATTTTCGTTTTTATTTTATTTTCCATAAAAATTGATAAAAAAACTCAATCCCGAAAGTTTCGGGATTATGTTTACCAATCCCGGGATTCATAGGTATCGAAAATAGTTCAGGTTCCTGGAATTTGGAATATTGGAATTATCGCTCCATTCTTGGAAAAAATAATTTGACAATCTGAGCTAGATATGCCATTTAACAGGCACCGTCCAATCTCTTTGCATATAACATTTTTTTAATATAACAAAAATTTAACACACTTATTTTTTTATAAAATTTACCTACCTACATAAAATTAGTTAACTGTGTTATTATTTTCGGAAAATTGTTGAGCGCTCCGGTTCGTAAAATTTTCCATTTCAAGCGCTGAATGTGATAAAATTATATCGTTATAGATTCAATTACTAATGTGTGCTACTAGTGAAACATGCGATCTATGATAATTTGGTGCTGCCAAAGCAATATTTTTGTTAGTTTATTTCTAATTGTAAAATACCTACTTGTATTCACGCATTTAATAAATTTCTACCGGCGCCAAGATGGCAATCATCGTCCAGATGGTAGCACCAAATCGACCCTTACATCGACTCTTTTACAAAAGAAAGAAACGTGGGTAAATGTGCCGGAGAGGTGGCCATGAGATTTTACAACTCTCTTTTCAGACCAAACCAAACCAAACGTGTTATGGAATGGTGCAAGTGGGAAACTACAGAAGATAAATCATTGAATAAATATGCAGACATGCGATCTTACAGAGGTCGTTAAATTAAATACAATAGGCGACATACCTAACAGCCGAACGACTCCCTAAACACCACTCCGTTAGATTGACGAATTAATAAAATTAACAGCTTACGTTTTAACGTTTACGCTAAGAAATACATGGCAATGAAGAAGTAGAGAGCATGAAGAAAATTATGAACACGGGGAGGCATTCATTCAGCAGTCGACCGACAATAGTATTGTTATAACACGAAGAAAATGGTCAACTTCAGAGTGTTTCGACTCTTGAACCATAATAATTATGTAGGTACTAAGTCAGTGTTTACATTTTTCCGTGTCCGGAAATGTGTACGTATGCAGTTCGCCATAACACACTTCAGTAACGTTGTATCGGAAATATATGGCCGTATATTAAAGACCGCTCAACTTCTTTGGGTCGTATTATAGTACTGACATAAAATTCATGTCTAATAATAAAACACGGTTCTTATCGATTTACAGCAAGCCAGCGGCAAACTAATTTTGAAAATAGCCGATATACTGGATTACTTGTTAGGTTAGGTTAGGTTTTCATTCTTGAATTCATGAATCAGCTATGAAATTTGAATTAGATAATATTCATATTGAATCTAATAAAATTGGAGACCGTATAGTATACGGTCATCTCTTTCCGATAAGAAAGCTCACGGCGAACTGTGCCACGGTGAAATGTTTTACATACAATTTACATGTAAACGATCGACAATGGTATTGTAATAACAGAAAATGGTCATCTTCAGATTGTTTCGACTCTTGAACCATAATAATTATGTACTTACCTATGAGTCAGTGTTTACATTTTTTAGCTATAATTATGTGAGTACCTACAAAATATTTGTACTTAAATTGTGTGTATAAATATACTTACTGAATTAAGTACATATTATGTACCATTTGTATTTTAATATTATTCTTTCTACTACAAAAATATAGTTAACCAGTTTGTATTGTGTCTAAATTATTGCATTTACTTTCCGATTGAACATTTGAGTAAATAATAATATAAATTCTTTCGTCCGTTATATTATATTATTAAATAAAAAAAATACATAATAATTATATTATTATACTGTTGAAAACGTGAATATTTTTTTTATTATGTTGTACGCATTGATATACTACTGGATGAATCATATGCTTCTTAAAATGACGCCCGATTTTCAGCGACTCGGCCAGTGTTAAAACTTACTGTTTTAATATCAGCGGACTTAACTCGATATAAGCTCACTTAATATTTGTTTCGAGAACGACCTGGCAATAATTATGAGCAAGCCCGATCTAGCTTGCATCTTACTCTAACTAATAGTCAGCGCAATGATGACGACTTGCTCTGTCCGCTCAGACATGAATTTTTGGTAGCTTGCAAGCTTTGAGTTGCAGACACCCTTAGGGTCACTATTCCAAGAAGGCAAATTTAGTTTTACAGCCAGGAAAATACGGGTGAAATTCTGGAATCCATGTTAACGGTCTTAACGCATTATACCTACAAGGAAATATTATAAGACGATATTCGTAATATATTTTGTGGTACATTTTTAAAATGACACTTGTATGGGAACTCCTCATCCAGTAGTATATCAATGGTTGTACGCAAGTGAATAGTTTTTTTTACACCAAGAAGTAGGAAGTGTAAAGTTTTTTGGCGTCATTTTTTGTTGATTTTTATAATGGTTACAATATGTAAATTGTACGTAAGACATTTCACCGTAGCACAGTTCGCTGTGAGCTTTCTTATCGGAAAGAGATGACCGTATAAGTATTATACGGTCTCCAATTTTATTAGATTCCATATGAACATTAATTCAATTGTCATAGCTGATTTAGGCGAAATTCATGAAATCAAGAATGAAAACCTAACCTAACCTAACAAATAATCCAGTATATCGGCTATTTAAAAAAAATATTTGCTGCTGGCTTCCTGTGAAGTGTAAACCTACAAAAACCGTGTTTTATTTAGACATGAATTTTATGTCAGTACTATACGACCCAAAGAGGTTCAATATACGGCCTTATAATATTTCCGATACAACATTTCACGGTGAAGTGTGATACGGCCAACTGCATACGTACAAGTTACCGGACATGAGCTATTATTATTCTTAATAAGATATTATAATCGTCATGGTTATATGTGTTTCAAGATCGAAAAGTTGTTTTTCGGCTTATATTACAAACGAGGAGAAATTATTTGACGTTTAGGAAATTTTCGGCGTCATACGGTGAGATATATAGAACACCTCTTTAGGGTCTTCGAAAATTCTGCCTGTGACGTTCTCAGCACCATAGCCCCCACAAGAAGGGGGGGCTGACAGGACTCTAGCCTTAGGGTACGGGCTTAGGAGGTGCCCGGCGAGGCAGGTCGACTATTTAAGTGAGATAAACACACATCACAAATTTGCTCTAATAGTAAAAAAAAACGACTAGAATTTTATTTTACAATTACTTTTAGTGTGTTTCCTGACTAATAAAAATGACTATTTATATTTATCCAATACGGTGAACGGTCACAAGCTATTTAACTATTACAAAAGGGTGTCGCGATCAGTGCTTTATAACGTCGTTGCCATTACAAAATTGTATAGGAAATCGGTAAATCGAAAAGGGTATCTGCAAAATCTCAAGTTTTCAGGGGAGCATAAAAACAGTTAAAAATGTATGGCACTTCAAATCAATTCAAAAAATATTAATACTATCGACTGAAGGTACTTGATAGAATTTGAATTTAAATTCTAATGGATTCAAGCTCTGTACTATTGACTTACAATCAGTGTGTGTTTACCTTTGGTGAGTGCACACGGCGCCTGAAGATGCCGAAAGGCGAAACCCGGGTCGCAAACAACGACTTAAATGGAATAGTACAGAGCTTGAATCCATTAGAATTTAAATTCAAAAAAGGTTTTCATAATTTGAATGAAATTGAAATTTTTGTAAATTATGTTATTATGCATGTGTGTAAAGGCGATTTTTGCGGTTTTAATTATACAAAAATGTCATGATTCTGCGTGCCGATAATTCAAACGGATTTATTTAAAAAATACCAAAAATCGCCAAAAACACACGTAAAGCCCTTTATTTTACACGGAATCCTGGAGTTCCACGGAATACCATTTGGGAAACACTGCTGTAGAACATTACACTGCCCTTAACCTTAGCTATAAGTTGGGGGGGGCGCCAAACATCGTGACCTGGGGGCCCGCTTCAGGATGTGAGGGCCATGCCCAACACTATTATGAAAAACATTTCTCGTCCTGTCCAGAAAATTTGGAGATTTAGCGAAAGCGATAAGAAATATGGAGCATCAGTTGTTCATTTTACCAAGGTGCAGAACCAAACTGCCACTGGTAATGCCAATTGGGAGGACGATAAATATGTTCAACCAAATTGCTTCGGGTGTTGATATATTCCACTTGCGTGAGGTGTGTTTAGCTGGACGCTATTTTATAAATTCTTAAAACATGGTCTCCTTAGCAAACTAGGTGTATTTCTTTAAACTTCTATAATATGTACAATTGTATTTTCACCGCTTTTGTATGTTTATATTATGTTCTTTTTTTATATTTTCATTTTTATCCCTTTATAACATTTATTTTTCTTTCTTCTTTATGTGTATGTTTCATGTCATGTTGTGTACCTACGTCTTAAACTTATAATTTGTAATGTCCACAATATGAAAAAAATAAAATAAAATAAAATTGAAAGCATGTACATAGCGGAAACATTCTGATTTGCCTTTCTACAACAATCTACAACTATTTAAAATGAGCTACGGGATCTCATAATATGATAGGTTCTACTACGTGTTGTTAGACCACGACCATGTCCGATCCTAATAAGATCATATAGACCTCCACAGAGTGGAGGTTTGTATTAACCTTAGACTATGATACATCGTATTAACAGATTTTGTTTTTACGAGCAATGGATGTCAGCCACTTGCTCAACCTATTAGTTCCATACTTTGACTCACACACAAATTGAAAAACAATATGTGTACTTGCCAGACCCAGGATTAGAACCTGGGACCCACGACGCTTTAGGCCGACGTTTAAGCCACGCGGCCATCGTGGGTGAAACGTGTTATTATACATTAATCACTATTTAATGTTTTAGCATTCCGTCGCTATGGGCATTCAAGTTCCGCGCGCTTACGGCTGTCGGAAATCTTGGAGACCCGATTGGAAGGAATAAAAAATGCCGGAACATGGAAAGGCGAGCGCGTAATAACAACGCCACAAGCTGTCAGCATTTCCGTCAAAGATGGCCCTAGCAATGTGCTCAACTTCTGCGCAAATAATTATTTAGGATTAGCTGTGAGTATAAACGAGTTTTTAATTATTTTTCTAGGTACGCAAGAAATGTAATAATGTTCTGTCATTTATTTTAAATTTACCGCCAGATTTGCTAGGTATAGACAACAGATATGTAATTTGAATCATAGAGAATAATTTATTGACAGCGAAATAAAAACCTATTTGCATTTTTTTACCGTGTCCGATTCTATACGCTTCCACAGAGTCGAGGTTTGTATTAACAAATTTTTGTTTTTACGAGAAACTAATGTTAACCACTTGCTTAACGAATTAGGTCCAAAGATTTGAGTTGCCCCATCTCCACCCGCCATATATATGCAGCCGCAGTTTATGCACGGCCGCCGTCCATGACGTTATAAACGTGTCAGAATGAAAAGATTTTAGTGCCACAATTCCTTGTCCCGAAGCGATGCTGCACGGGACTGATGTAGTAACCATGTACCTAAGTGCTTAAAACCTTAAAGAGTTATAGAAAATAAAAAGGATCTTGACTTGCTCTGCCGTGAATGACATGAATAGTGTCCTCTGTACCCGTGTACTGTAACTCTTCCGAAACAAAGGAGTCATGAGTTTAAAGTGATGAATCTAAGGAGGGATCGAATTTATTCCGTCCTCCATATCGTCGCTGTAGGATTGGTTTCCCGAATAGACCAAATGTTCAGGAGACGAAAAACAAATTTCATAATCCTATATTTAAATACATAGAGATATTTAAATTGTTATTTTTACAGCATATATGAATGATGTATTCATTACCATTACAAAGTAATTTAAAGAAAGGGATGGTTCTCGTCCAATTAGATACAAAAAAACATTCTGCATTAAGAGGTCGATTTCGACAAAAACGGATATTCGGGAAACCAATTCTATAGCGACGATATGACGCAGCAAATTTTCCAAATGCATCAAAGTCGGTCTAGGTTATTATCAAGTCGACATGGCTCATCGGGCCAGTGTATGGATGGACCCTGGTAAACAGCTCCGCTCGGTCGAATGCCATCAACGGGCAGTCCCAAAGGTCATGTTCAGCGTCTTGATGGTCATACCTGCATGTGGATTCCGGCCCATGTCCTATCAAACGAAAACCATGCAGCTTGGCTGCAAAGTCGCAATGGCCGGTCCATACTTTGAAAAACAATATATTGTATATTTGCCAGATCCAGGATTCGAACCTGAGACCTATGACATTGTAAGCCGACGCGTTTGCCACTCGGCCATCGTGGGGCCGTCAAAATCTGACGTCAAAATCTGACATGTTTATTTTGTTGCCTATCTAAATACTTCATAATTTTTTTTGTAGGATAATCAAGAGGTGATAGCTGCAGGCAAAGATGCAATGGATAAATATGGTTCTGGATTAAGTTCTGTTAGATTTATTTGTGGAACCCAAGTTATTCACAAGGTACATACATCCTACCTGTATAATTTTATATTTTTAATTCGCCTAATATTTATCATCTCTGTTCTGGCAGAACACACTAACTGGAGAATACTAGTTTTGAGTAATTTGACTTTGAAGTTGTTAAAATGTTTGAAATGGTCTATCATGTGAGTTTATTAAGTAATCGTAAAAAGGATGACTTTAAAATAAAGACTGTTTATTTATTAAGAAGGTTTCCAGACGGTAATGTTTGAAATAAGGAATATTTTGGTATAACTAACTCAATATGTCATTTTTTCGAATTAGTGTCTTCTGCCAGAACAGTGACGAATTATGTAATTTAAAATAAACTAAAAATAAATTACCTACCATGTTCGATCCTAAGCAGAATACACAGACCTCCCCACAGAGTGTACAGACTTTTAATAATAGGATTAGTTATTAGCCATTCGTCCAACCCATTATTGGATCCTTATACTAAATCAAATAATTCACATTGAAAAATAATATGAATTTTTTTGACCAACTGTGTGTTCGAACCTGTGACTCACAGCACATATAGTTCGTAGGGTATTAAAATATTGATATATTATTATTTTTAATTTTTCTTATAAATTAACTAAATTTTGTAGTAGTATACTTACATGATTAATATAAAGACCTAAGTTGACGGAATTTGAAACAACCTCAGTATATTTAGGAAATATCTACAAGAATGTTATCTAAAAGTCGGTAGCTTAGTGGTAAGATTCCTCGCCTAGAAAGAATGATATCACTCAAAACTCCATTAAGCTTAAGTTTTTATAAGATTTTTTTATAATACCTATGTGTTTCTGATATTTTACAACTTAATATGTTATCATATTATCTATCGGGGTCGATCCACAATTGGATGAAGGCCTCCCCATAGCTCAGTGGCGATGGGTGATAGGCTGTTAAGATCCGACATAAATAATGCATACCTACTAAACTTTGTCAATCATACGTAGGTAAAAAGTAAAATTGACCAATGCCTTTTGCACCCACAATCGTTATTATCATCAGCTGCTGGAAATTCACCGCTGGAAGAAGGAGTCATTATTTTCATTGTACGCTTCCGCCATATTGGTAAGGCATTCTTCGCTGTGCAATGCATGAGTACCTTTTCATGTAGAGGAATGATACAAATAGTATTTAATGTAATATTATACCTAAATGTCTTCTTCTAGAATTTAGATCCTTTCAAATAAACGCAAGCTAGATACACTCTCCTTCTACTAGTACTTGTAACGGTCCTTCTTCTACGGTCATTCCTCTTTCTGTCAATCTTACAACAAGTTACTAATGTTTATCTAAAAGTATTCTAGAATACGACATGCTTTATTTGTATGCTCAATGAGTTACAATATATCGACATCTTATAATCTGTCTAGCAATATAGTTATGTATTTACATACAGTAGATAAAATAACTTGCAAACCTGTTCTACAGTGCGTTCTGAAATTTTTTGATCCATGCATGCAATATACGTGTTTACACATGCATTTTTTTGTTATGGCCGCGATAATAGGTACTGTCAGCAGTAAATCCATGCACCTGTAATCGGGGTATTTATCGCATGTACAAGAGGAACAATATCATTCTATCATAATAACATATATTATTATTTAATATCTCAAATATTACAAAATATAATAGGTGTAATTCATCTTATAATATGCACAACTTATCCAATTGAAAATTAATTGCCATTTAAAATATAATTATAATATTTTGTAATAACAGGAACTTGAAGACAAAATAAGCAAATTTCACTCGAGGGAAGATACAATCTTATATGCTTCGTGTTTTGATGCAAATGCTGGTGTATTCGAGTCGTTTCTCACAGCCGAGGATGCAATATTTTCTGACACCTTGAACCACGCATCCATTATTGATGGCATTAGACTGTGCAAAGCCAAGAAGTTCCGGTACCAGCATCGTGATATGACAGGTAATTGAAATCAACTACATTTTTCATGGTTGTCATCCAGATAAAATGATTCATATTATATATCTCAATCGCCTACGAAATGTTTGTATCCTGGAAGGCCATTAGATACCATTCACACAATATATTCGGTAGAAATACAGCATGATAATACAAGATATAATATTGTACACATCGTCACTATACAGTCCAATTGCCGTAACCCTCACTTTTCACTACAGTGACATTTTGATGACAATGGACTTATTGCATAGGTACTTTTACACGAACTGGCCAAGTATCATAAATCCCAAAAAAATATTTCATATCAAAATAATTCAAAACAATTTTTTTAAGCCATTTGTAACTTAACAAAAAATATTCCAGCCAAATGCTGTAACCACAGAACAGATAATAAAGAGAATACCAATAGGCTATATTCAATACGCCGCATGTTGATGCAGGCTTTTGAATGTGTGAGTGTCCTATGAAAATGAAGCACGCATTATGCACGTGCAATAGTGTGTGTAATACACCAACATTAAGTGAGCGTAAATGCATAAACCGAGAGCAGTTTTCAGTATTCGACAAAACGTATTCTTGACACGTGTGTAAGTTTAGCACGTATTCTTCCTTACTCGCGTCAGTTACCTGCTATCGCCTTACCCGTTATGTATTTCAGTTCCCATTATTTCTGAGTTCTCTGGCTGTAACCCTCTCTACACGTAAGCCACAGGGTACGTACAGAGTAAGCCACTCTATTTGGAATAAAATAATATAAATAAAATAATAAATAAATATGTTATATTTATGATGATTTGTATTTAGGTTTCTATAAATGAAACAATGTGCTTGACTGTTAAGACAAAAGAGTGAAGTAATTTATTTCCGTTCATAGACAATACAATAAATCAACAAGCTAACAACTCTACATCATAGATGGCGCTAGTGGTAAAGACATGGTATTTCGAGCATATTAGAACAAAATATTATATAAAATAATAAGTAAATCCAACGCCCACAGTTATTTTTCACTTTCTGAACTATTTGATATTTGAGGGTTACGCTACTTGGCCTGTACAGTGACAATATTAGACTCTAAAAACTCCTCGACAAACCACACCCCGCGGGCCACATGCGGTCCGCCAAGTATTTCTGTGGTGTCCGCGAGCTTTAAGCATGATTCTGCAAAAAGTTTACACTTTTACTACATTTTAACGCCTTTTTAAAAATAAAATTTGAGTAAACATAGGTATAATGCATTGAAGAATTTGTCAACTTGTTAATTGTTTTATCATTTCTGGTCTTGTTCAAACTAAGATAGAATTTGAAATTGCACGTCATTTACAAGCAGTTTTAAGAATCTCAACTACAAAATTAACACCTGAAATTTAAAAAAATGTAAAACAGTTTCATTCTTCTCATTAAATTGGTTGATTTATTGTAGAGTTGGAATCGCTTCTTAAGCACAATGAGGCGAGATTGAAACTTATCGTAACAGATGGAGTGTTCTCGATGGACGGAACAGTGGCTCCTCTGCCGGCTATTGTGAATCTAGCAAAAAAGTATGGCGCATTGACATTCATTGATGAGTGCCACGCTACTGGGTTTTTTGGAGAAACAGGAAGGTACTTAACAATAAAAACAGAATCTAAAACATAACGCGTTGAACAAATTTATTGTTTTGATGAAAACAGGATTAAAAAATACACATATTTCTAATTAGGTAAGTACATGCCGGCACTATGGTATGGCCGTCAGAACCGCGCAAATAAATTGCATAAAATTCGTTCGTGCATCTCGTTAGCATGCGATGAACAAGTTTTCTATGGAGAATTACACGATATTACTACATAAATTAGTACACAGCGTGTTCTAGAGTTGTTATACGAGGTAGTGGCCATGCATACTCGCAAATCAGTATTCATGGAATTTTGAGCTGTCGGCCCAGGCGGATGTTTGCATTGTGTCAACACACCTATCACAATTGGTTATATGTAAATTGTACGTATAACATTTCCCCGTAGCACAGTTGGCCGTGAACTTTCTTATCGGAAAGAGATCTCTATAGCACCGAAATGATAAAATTACGCATTCTTCGTGGAGCATTTTCATAGCCGATTGTGGTAAAATTTATAAATTCAAGAATGAAAACATAACCTAACCTAACCTAACAAATAATCCAGTAGGTATATGGGCTATTTTCAAAATTAGTTTGCCGCTGGCTTGCTGTAAATCGATAAGAACCATGTTTTATTATTAGACATGAATTTTATCTCAGTACTATACGACCCAAAAAGGTTGGACGGTCTTTAATATACGACCATAATGTTTCCAACACAATATTTCACGGTGAAGCATACGTTCCATGGATATAATATTATTTAGATGGATGAAATAATTTAGTATTATTATAATACTCTATAATAGAGCAATACATTTTAAAATGGAAATAGCAGTGTGTCATAACGTCGCTCTAGGATTAGTTTGGTGAAGCTCCATTTTTGACGAAATTGACTTTTTAATGCAGTTCATTTTCTTGTGTAGAAACGCATCGAAAACTTTAAAAAAATATTATATTTTTCATTAGAAACACAGATATTTTTTCAAAAAAAGTCTAGAAACCATGGTACAAAACAATCAGGCAGTATCGGTTTGTCCAATGTGCAGACCAATCGGCGTCGAGGATTATTATACGGTTACCACCCCCTCTACTACGTGATTGGTCAACGGATCGCTTTATCGTATTTTTGATATAAGTGTTGTCTAGCTTTACTGACTTTGTCTATAATATGAAAGATCTTCCAGCATAGAGGTAATGAACTTTGTTTTTCGTCTCCTGAACATTTCACATATTGTCGGTTTGGACAAACTAATCCTAGGGCGACGATAAATATCAATAATAAATAAGAAAACAATGTTACCTAAATGATTAGTCAATCTGGACATAGAAAGTTTGTAAACTTAAATGAAGATCTTGTACAATTTTGTCTATTAAAAATATTATAATGTATTGTGTTTGTTTACATAATAGGGGGACGGAGGAGTATTCAAAAGTGGCGGGTGAAATAGACATTGTGAATTCGACACTGGGAAAAGCCCTAGGGGGAGCAATGGGTGGATATACAACTGGCCCTAAAGCATTCATAGATCTATTACGGCAGGTTTCCAGACCGTACCTTTTCTCAAATTCGCTGCCTCCCGCTGTCGTTGGAAGTGCATCAAAGGTGAACATATACATCGTCAATGTTCTATTTCTTTCTGTCAATTCTATTCATATCTATGATAGTTATCAGGGATACATAGGCCAACACTATCTGCGCATCTATTATATACACAAAACTGCTATCGGCCACTATCGGCGGCTATCGAGGATAGTTTATCATATTTTTGTATTGAAGTATCATAATTTTTACAATTAGTTAGTTGTAATTGTTACAACAAGTGCTATGTTTTAACAGCACCTCTCTTGGCTATGCTAACTTTTAGAGTGAGATAGACAGTTTTACTGTTATAATAATACAATTATAATACCTCAATACAAACATATATGTGTCGCTAAATTTCAAAACCCGCTATAACACTTTTTTGAAATAATTAAGATATAATATATATCGTTGGATTCGTTATTAAAATCTCTACATGAAAATTATATCGCCCCTTTCAAAAGCCGCTACGATTAACTGTAATTTATGAAACAAAATCAATGTGTCTATCAAATCCCGCGATAACACTACTGAAACATTCAAAAACCTTTTTAGTTCAAAAAGTTTTTATTGATTTTATCAACATAATGAAAAAGTGTTATAGCGGGTTTTGAAACTCAGCGACACATATGATAAACTACCCTCGATAACCGTCAATAGCAGTCTTGTGTATAGAATAAACACTCAGGAATGGCAAAGTTCACATTTATACCCCGTATAAGTCGGGTGTGATACTGACTTGTAGAGTATAGTAAGTGAGCAAACATATAAGAAAGTCAATCGGATAAAGCCACGGAAAGTATATACAGTTTGGTGCCCAAACAATGGTCCGACTCTTAATCCTACTTTGAACTGAGGAATTATAAAGAATGTTTAATACCGTAACATCCGAACATACCTGGGAAGTATGCAAGACAAAGCCCAACATTTATAGTGCGTTTTAACAAACAGTAATCATATGGTTACTAAAAATGTCATTTTACTATCAAACGTAATGACAAGATCCATTTACAGATGACATTTGTGAGCGAATTCTGCCATGCATCAAATATTGGAAAAACCGTACCCATGAGACTTTTATCAATATTGAAGTCAAGTTTGTCCCCCATCTAATAATAAGTATATTACCTATATTAAGTTGGAGTTGACGACAATCGCCCAAGGTAACAACTTACGAGAGTTTTATTGTCATTGGCATTTACTCATTTATAAAAATCGTGAACAGCAATGGCCCCAAGTTTGTACTTACGGTGGCTGAGTTGTTAGAGGAGCCGTCAATGAAGCCATGGGTCGCAGGTTCAATCTTACTGCTAGGATAAAAATGCATACTGGACTTTTAATGTGTTTCTCATTGAGTACAAAAATTCAATGGGTTGAGGAATGACTAATAACCATTCCTTGTAAAAAAAAACTGTCAATATAACCTCCATTTATCAGTGAAAGTCGTAATTAACCACATACATGACCATTTCAAATATGGCTTATACTGGACATGTTTGACGCATAATAGGATCATAAAATTTACATTACAATGCAGTAGTTAGTGGAAAGACATACTGCATCAATTATTGTACGTAGAAATAATACACTGAACTACGTTAAAATATTAAAAATATTTAGATGATCAACTAGAATCGCAAATGTAATACATCTTTACTTAAATTTAATGTTAACTGCCAAAATTTCGGCAATAAACAATGACACTATGTTTCAATGCGCTAACTCACCAAATATCTATTTATATATGGCTACCAATCCAATCACACTCCAAACTTCCAGAAATACCATTAAGTGTTGAAATCTCAGAGTAATAATATAAAGAGAGTGGCTTTTGTTCAGCAAAATGAAGCCGTGTTTCTTGCGTATAATGCACAGTTGAACCTCAATTTTATTATTATTAACTTAACTATGAAACGTTATACCATCATGTTGATTCTCAGTATGTCTACCAAATTTAAACACAATATAGTTTAACATATTTTCTACTAAATTAACTAAAAATAATAATTACCATTAACTGTATATTTAACACAAAAATAATAAAATTTCAGCAACACATGCTCGCGGTTATTAAATGAATGTAGTCATTCAAATTTAAAATATTTAATTTAGCTGTAGAAATCCTATATTACTCTAATGCATATTGCGGAGATATAAGTGAGCCAAATGCTTTCTCACTCGCACGTATGGTTCGTTTTTGTTCAAGGCTTAGTTGAAATCTAAAATTTCATACATATAGCGCCATCCAGTTATAGTTCAAACTCACTGATTGAACTGCTATTTTTCAGGTATTTGACATGCTCCAAAGTTCCACAGCACTATGTGAGAAGATAAGGAAAAACACTTTGCAATTCAGGAGAGGCATGACGAGTGCAGGTTTCAAGATCAACGGACAAGATCATCCAATTTGTCCCGTGATGATCGGTGATGCAAAGTTGGCCAGTGAACTGGCCAATAGGTTGTTGAGTAGGTTATCAATTTTTAGCTCTGGTAATCTCTTGTATAAGTTTAGATCTTGTTATATGTCATATATCGTTGCGTTCATTATCATATATCCTAAAAATTAGTTACTTTCATTTGGTCTCCAATTTTATGATCTTCAACATTGTCGCCGTTATGTATGGCAACTGAATAAAGAATGCTCGGATGCCACCAGATAACTTGCAACATGACTAATACCTAATACATGTTTAAACATGCATTTTTACCACGTTTTTCTTAGCTCATATTCTTGTTTGTCCGGTGGTTGTTTATCCAGTACAAATCTTGCAATCGATTTTTAACTAGCTTCCCGACTAGCTAAACATTTGAAACTTTTAGAATATATCAGAACATGATTCCAATGCATTATTTTAATACTTTTAGCCATCTTTAAGTAGAATTGAATTCATTTTCAGTTAATTCTATTTTGTATGAAAAGTTATTTCGGAAGAAATCCGTAATCCAATCCCCAATTATTGGTTGCTAAGGGGGTGGTCCTAGCAACTAAATTATTAATATATACGTGCGTTACTATGGAAATCAAAATGACATTTCAGTATTCTATATTTGTTTGTTTGTTGCAAAATAGCAAAAAAATGATTTGTTGACAATTGCCTTATTTGTCCTAAATTATCAATACATAGAATTGTCAAGTTTATATGATTAAACAGAAAATTTAAAAACGTGGTATATAAAAATTCTTTTTGTCTTGTAATTATTTTTGTTATGTCCGCGATAATACATACTGTCAGCAGTAAATCCATGCATGTGTAAACGGGATATAACTGCAAGTCCCTAAGATTCTACATTGAGTTGGATGTTGCTCCAGCCATTCCCATTAGGGTATCAAGGTCTCTACAAAATGCCATCACCCGTGACGGTTTTTAATGTTGTCGAGATTCTTAATGTTCTGCCTGTTCACTGATCAGTGGGAAATCTGGTTAGGAATGTTAGTTTTCTATGCGTTGACTTTCAGATTAATGCGAGACGAATTGTTGTGATATTTGTCTCCAAAATGCTTTTGATAAGGTTGGTAAATAAGACAGTCATCAGCGTATCTTGGGATACACAGTTTGACCGTTAGGGTGACAGCTAAGTCTCGATCAGGTGACATTTATTCAATTATCATACTTATTGTTTTTCAGGTGAAGGCATCTACGTGATCGGATTCAGTTATCCAGTGGTGCCAGAAGGAGCTGCGAGGGTCCGTGTTCAAATAAGCGCTGCTCATAATGCGGAGCAAATCGAAAAGGCTGTCAAGGCATTCACCAAAGTCGGGAAAGAATTGAGGATCATTCAATAAAAACCGCTCATAAAATATTACGATTTTAATGATTATAATATCAAATCTATATTTTTATAATATTGAATAAATATTAAGAAAATTTGAAGCGAAGTCTTTTTATTGTAAATTTGGTTTGTAATTTTTGATTTTACCATTATATCTACCAATGAAAATAAGCAATACAGAGCTAGCGACCAGGTCCTAAGGTCTTATTAGACTGAACAGAGCAATTCTGTGCAATAGTCAATAATATCATGTACTCCTCATGCTGCAGCCATTGCGAAAACAAACAAAATGAAAAATAGTCCAGATTGCAGATTCTTAATGATCTTATTTCTAGGTGAATCAGAAAATTAAATATCTTTTAAATGAAACAACAAAATTTATATAATTTTATTACCCTCTGTGTTGTATTATTTCTACATGGCTTAAATTAAATTGATACATGCAACCAAATTTATTAAATTCTTATAGTTTTGTAGGTACTATTCCATTTGTCATTTTGTGTGACCCAATTATGTAACTTGATGTATGATGGATGTATAGAGGATTCTTGAATATAATAGTGACATAGGTACCTCAAAACATTATTAATCAATATAATATTTTCCATATCAAGATGTGTTTTTAGATCCTTCAGAATTAAAAACAAATGAATCTTATTAGTCTGAAATTAAAAACATATTTTTTATGGCTATTAAAAATTTAATGAACAACATTGAATACTTTTTGTGAAGTCACAACAAAAAAATAATTTTCTTACCATTTTAATTTCACTTGGGGGGTACATAGGTATATAATATGTAATGCCAAACATTCTACTAAATTAAATACGAAAAACATAGTGAATATTTAACATTTTACAGACCTACAAACTTATCTGTAGAATGGCCAAAAATGGAACTACGAACTACCATAGGATGCCTTTTTGAAAATGTCATTCGAGTCTTGATGGGGTAGTTTTCAACAGTGGCTCCCATTCTTCAGATAAGTTTGTAGGTCTGTATCTGGTTTATATGGCGATAGAAAAAAAAAATAAACAAAAAAATTGTTTGAAAACATAAAATTTAATATACCTACTATTTAAAAAAATCTCAGATAGGTATAAACATATTAGAATAAATACCACACCCGATGGGACTTGAACCTGTAATCACTGGATTCGCATCAATGTGTTTTACCAAATAAGCTACGCTCTCTTTGGCTACGGCATATTTTTTCTTGTAAGTATGTATCTGAGGTATTTTTAAATCATGTATAAGGTAAACCAGGGTAAGTGTATATTTCGGGCAAGTGAAACCCAACGCCATTTAATCCAAAAATAATACCTGTATAGTGATGCCTCCTATTGGAATCGGAAGAGAGTGATGTTAGCTTAATGCACAGTAACTAACAGCGTGATATTCGGGCGGTTAGTACGTGATCGGCAGTATCAAAGCAAGCAAGTGTCGATAAGGTCACTGTATGAGTGAAACGATACCCACTATAATATTTTTTTAATTTTCAAACCGTGTCAGAAACCACATTTTTTAAATTGGTAAATGTACTTTAAGATTTTGTTTACCTAAATAATGCATAAAATTAATGAAATATTATCGCATTGTTAGGATAATATGTACTTGGGTTACACTTTCCATGAAAAATATGGGTACGTGGCAAGTGCAACTCTGTATGGGCCACATGTTGAGGATGTCAGTATTATAGATAAGAATGACATTGTACGATTCTTGCCGAAATCATTAGTGAATAGGAGAGGAAATATGGTATTTTCTGTGTCATTTGATGGTTATAATATATCTTAATTTTTTCGTCTAAGAACTAATCTTTTGTTTATTACATTGTATAATCTTGAAAAATAAAATTTATTATGTTAACTAAGTACACCTTACTTTTTCTTTTTTATAATTTAGTTGAACACAGTTTGGTATAAAACATATTGTTTTCCATCATAAAAGCGCATAAATATCTCATGAATAAAGATGTTAAAATACGGAAATATAATCGATTCTTATTATTTTTCCCTTAAAAAATCATAATAAAATTGCTGTTTTCTTATTATTTTTTTTTGATTACTCTTATGAAATCTATGTGCATTTGAAGTATCTTACACATGCACCTTCCGAGTTTAATGTGCATTTTCTCACATAGAACAATACCTATATTACACTTTCTCTGGGTAAGTGTAAACCATGTCCCTAAAAATATGTTTTGAGTTATTCAGAAAAATACCTATATTTTAAAATCACAATATTTTCATGATATTATTATATTAATAATGAGTATATTCTTATGTGATCAAAATTTCATATGAATCGGACAACTATTATCTGACTTTTTTTTTTTTTTTTTTTGACCATGTCCGATCCTGATAGGATCATATGGGCCTCCACAGAGTGGAGGTTTGTATTGACAGATTTTGTTTTTTACGAGAAATGGATGTCAGCCACTTGCTCAACCTATTAGGTCCATACCCTGACACACACAAATTGAAAAACAATATGTGTACTTGCCAGACCCAGGATTCGAACCTGGGACCTACGGCTTTATAGTCCAACGCTTATGCCGCGCGGCCACCGTGGGCGTTTTATCTGACTTACATTAGGTTAAAGTTGAACTCATGATTTTATAGGTTACGCTTACCCTGGTTCACCTTATTGAATACCTATAAAGAAAGTTACAATCCCAAATCTTGTCAATTATTCGCTGAAGAAAATAGTTTATTTAAAAAATAAGACATTAGAAAACAAAAATAAAATCACAAACAAAATCACAGTCATAACAAGTACCTAAGGCATTAATCCACTCAACAGCCTCCGGTTTGGCTTGGTGTATGGGCGTATGGCTAAACTCCTCTGGGGGTTTCAACGATGTGCTCAGTGGTCTGAATATCACCACATTCACAAAGTGAGAATTCTTTCAATCCCCATTTATGCATAATATATTAAGCATATTATTTGGAATGCCCTGCAGCAGCAGATCAGCAGATGTACGTGGTGATTTTGCTTATGCAGTCATTGCAGTACAGGTAGGTAATGTGGGTAGGTGCATGTGTTCAAGGCGTTCAGTGCGTTGATCAAATACAATCTTTGTACAAGTACCTAAAATCACTGCCATTTAAATTTGGTTGCGATGATTGTTTGCATAAAAGTAAAATCATACTATAAGATAAGAGTTCCTCATGCCTGATGCTCTCTCTCGTTTTGTGTTGCTTAAAATTAATTTTCTTATACTCCTCAATGTAGCCACGTTTCGATTTATTTTTGCTAAACGTACCTTGATAGCACAGGCAGCCATGGAGGTGGCGAAGAATATTGTTTCATTTATTAACTGTATAAAAACTTCCTTCAAAATGGAACATTCATAATTCCTACAAACCTGTAAACAAATTAATGCCATGTGAAGGTGATGTGTTTTTAAAATGAACCTGGAATGAGAAATTATTTGTAGCTAACCTACTCCTAGTGGTTCTTCTTTGATCACAATGATCACTTTCCTATTTTTCGGCTCCATTTCTATAGAAAAAGGTTGATCAACATCTTTGCTTAATAGTCAATCTGTTTTATTCAGTAATTGAAAAATATCAAATTCATTTTAATATTATAATATTACCATTAATTATTTCCAATGAAAATAAAAAAATGTATTTTTATAATTATTTTGAAACCTATTTTTTTATTAATTTAAGTTTTAGATTAAATTAAAGAATAATTCACAAGATTTAAGAATGTAACATTCTAATTATTGAGCATACATAATTTTGAAAACACTTCTGAGAAAAATATATTACGTACCTATAACCAATAAGAAAAATCTTTTTGAAAAAAAAATTTAGTAGGTAGGTAAGTAAAATTTATGGCGCCTATAATAGCATAGTGATTTATGTTTATGGGCGCAAAATCTGGGAGATGCAGGTTCGATTTCTGCCGGGTGTTTTTTTTTTAGAATTTTTCTATTGGTTATAAGTTTTAATATATTTTTAAAATATTATAATATATTTTCTTTCTTATATTATATAAGTGTTTTCAAAATGATGTATGTTCCTATTTTAAATGTTTAAATTTTCGAGCTAAGGATTTTGATATTTTAAAATCAATTAGGTAGGTAGGTAATTTAAAAGATTTTTTGTTTAGATGTAAATGCGCGTGCAAGCAATCTACTGAAATAACTATCATTCATACTATATTACAACTGATATAAATATTTACTATATTTTTTGTAAAGCATTTTAAATTTTAAAATAATTTATTAGCCTTAAAAAAGATATGTTTTTCTGTCGTAGCCATACTGTTATGGCGTATAAAAGTCTACAGTCGTTTGCGTTAATTTTTTTCGTGAAGTGTCAAGTCATAAATGTCAATAGTGGATTAATCATTTTTTAAATTATGGCGGAGAACAGGGAAGAGATACTAGCTAACTTTCAGGTACGAAACAGTTTATTTTTTCATATTACCTCCTTTCGGTGTTAAATACAACGTTTCCGTAAATGAAAGGTTAGGAGATGATTGTCAACTTCTCGACTACAATAATTACGAACTAAATATTTGAAGGTCTGCGTTCGTTACATTTCGATATTATTCAATAGTTATCGCAGATTATTCCGTTTAAAATATTGTTTTCAAATTGCGTCGTCAATTTAAATATTTTTGTTTTACCCGTGCGAAACGAGGACACAAAGGAAAATGACTAACCACAAAAAATTATTCGTGACTAATTATTTTCGGGTATTTTGAAGTTTAATTAATATTATAAATGCACGTTTTTATTGTTTCAGGGTATTACAGAGATCGAAGACGTTGCTGAAGCAATATTTCATTTGGAAGAAACAAATTGGGATCTCCTGGTAAGCCATCAAAACAATAACACAAATCAAATTAAATTGATAATTACTTACTAAAGCTTTCAAAGATATGGACTGGTCCACTGAATCAAAATTTCGTTGAAATGCCACATTTTTATATAATTCGGGATTATGTAGTTCTCCATTATAAGTAATGATAAAATTAATATTATTAATAAAACGACACAAATTAAATCTCTAAATGCCTGACATTTATGGTATTACCATGCATAACATTTATTCAATTATTATTCTTTTCCATTTTGGGGTTCACTATGGTCCAAGTATAAGTATTGTTGTCTTACATGAATTTGCACAATCAAAAAAAAAAGTTACAATTTTAAATATATTTCTGTAAAGCCGCGTTGACACGGTCCAAGTAGACTTGGATAGGAATAATTAGTATGAAGATGTCTCATACGAGTGCACTTGGATAGGAATAAATAGTATGAAGCTGTCACTTGGATGGCACTCGATCCAAGTGTACTTGGATGGTACTTGGACCGTGTCAACTTAAGTCTTCCAATTTCAACCAGAAAATGTTTTGGCTAATGTGTGCAATATTGATATTGTTTGTGTCCTAAAATCTGACAGCTATTGTTTCTTCTTCGTCTAATATACGAATTTGTAAATAGTAAATATTTCTTCCGTTGGCATATTTTTTGCAATCGTAGGCAATAGGTATCTGAATTTGTCAAGCTTTTGGACCCTGAAAATTCATTCACATGGTCGTGCTGGTTCGTCTGTTTCAAAGTACTTTCATGTTAACAAATTTAATTTTTTGGACCCCAAAGACCTTATCAATTCGGGGGCCTTGGGTTATCATTAGCCGTATAGTAAATCCGGCAATGCATTCAAAAATGTTTGTTATGCATTGTTTGCACAATCGATAAAATGATAATTTGTAGCGTTTACTTTCAAAAGCGGCTAAAACGGTTTTATGCAATTTTGAAATTGATTGAAATAACATTCCTTTACTTCTACCGTTTTAGCAGATTTTTAAACTAAGCTAGATTTTTAATAAGTAATATTGACGTATTTAGCTGAGTTTTGAAATTAAAACTCAGACTACACTTTGGTAGACAAATGTTATATATTATCTAACTGAAAATACTCGAAAAACCGTTTTAGCCGTTCTTGAAAGTAAGCGCTTCATTTGTGTTTCCACGCTTTTAGTTAAAATGTTACCATTATTGAAAACCATTATTTGGCATAAAAACTATGAAACCATGACACACATTCTAATGATTATTTTAGAATGAATATTGTAATGACGCAGCCATACTAGACTGACGTGTCGTGTCATGATGCATCAGAAGTACATTGGAAGCCTATATTTTGTATGAAGGCGTGCATACTATTCTGACGCCAATATTATTCAAAATATACGCTTCCGATCTGCTTCTGATGCATCACGACATGACACGTCAGTCTAGTATGAATCCGGCGTAACACTTATATCCAATTGTTAACAAGTGATTAACCCAGACAGGTAGACACGACAGACTTTATAGTCATCACTTCCATGATTAATTCTGGGTGAGATTTCTCCATATTTCTCTATCTTTTGCAAGTATACTACTATGTACACGCACGAAGGATCGTAACAGAAATTTGAACATTTTAAACTTGTTTAGCCTTGTATCTGTTGAAGACAAAACGTATCCGTAAGTGCATTATCATAAAATATGGTAGATTTCAGGGAAGGACCAATAAAAAAAATGTTAGCATTTTATCTATGTTCAAAAAGAGATTTGTGGATGTAAATGAACCTTTCTGTTTAGACGGTGTCTTAACATTTACTCATGTAATTGTCTAATTATGTCTCATTATTTTCCAGTCTGCTATCAATCGAGTGGTGCCGCAGGATGTCTCAAACTCAGCAGCCAGTAATCAAAATTTACCGCATGTCAACGCCGTCCCGGTGGACGTTGACATGATCGATGATGACATATCAGTCATTAAGCCTAGAATCAATCCATCGCTTCCAATAAGTAAGTACGACCACTCTTTTCCCAAATCTCTCTGTTTAAATGATTTGTCTTACTGAGACAATTGGCCACACGGCAGATCCATAAGCTTTTTCAAAAAAATATCTCCTCACTACTGTATTGAAGAAAAATAATAATTGCAATCCTGAATAATGTTCACAATACAATAAAACACGTTAATGTCATACCTTTTTTTACAAAAAGTTATTTGTGTGTTTTCAGTTCCAGTTGACAATGATAGCGTTATCATTGTGCCTTCCACTTCGTCGAGTAGTCAAAGCAGTATTCCGCCCAAGATGATGGAGTTCCACATACACTACCTGGACCGGACATATGATCTGACGATATTAGAGACGGCGACGGTCGGTTAGTAAAATGCCCTCATTATTAATCCATTCTCAAGACAGTACATTCATGTACTTGTGCAAGCCCAAGCCCAAGACCTTTTTCATACAATGGTGAAAATGCTGCAACCCAAAATATGGGATTTCCAAACAGATATTTACTTCTTAGTCTGTTTCCTGGTAGACAATATGGACACCACGCAGCGTCTCCGACAATCTCTGTCATAATTATGCCAGTCTTCTTGCATCAGTCACACCAGCAATCTGAAGCTCTGCTGGATATGCTAACCAAAAAATGACAAGCTAGGATGAGACCGTATTGAGCATGTGGTTATAGCAGGTTCAACGCCACATCTTCGTTTTATATGTGACGATATGCTGCATGGTCCGCTTTCTTATCACCTGTATTCTGAAAAGCATCTGTTTTCTAGGCTCCGAGTCTTTGTAAGGTGCCACGATTCACTACCATTCGCACTAGGTTCTTGTTTGGTTTGGCACTGTATTGAATGGTGCTCCAGGCATTCCCATTTGGATATCGAGCTCTCCACATAGCGATGGGTTTTCGCAAAAAGAACTCACTTCCAAACTTACAGGAGCCCAATTTATGAATGAAGCACTATGACCGGTTGCGCAAGCCTACTTCTACCGAAGTATACTAAAAGTCAACCGCCACTGCCGACTACACATGGCATTGAACTACATATGCTTTGCCGCTAGAGGCGCTGGCGGTAAACGTCAGATATCTAATGTCAACGTAATATTGTAGAAAGCTGTATGTACATCTATTGTGTTTTGTCTTTTACATAACTATTACCGTTGAAAGTGTTATTTTGTGTTTAAATCCTCATTTAAGTGTTTATTGTGATTTTGCAATACAGCAAAATAACATGTTTGTTTGCAAAATACAACGGAAATGCCGTATTGTAATATTGTATTATATGGGATATTGGATCTAGCTTATTTAAAGATTAATTAGCCACATACTTTGACAATGATTGGTTTGATAGTGCAACGTTAACGGGTAAGTACGGATTAAATATGAATTCATTACCCAAATGGATAAAATGTTATTTAATTTCTATGAAATCGACGAGTTCCATCTTGACATTTGTTGACACGGTCAAATTTCTATCTTACACTAACGCATGGACCGGGGAGGTATAAGCGT
This sequence comes from Rhyacophila brunnea, assembly GCF_057557595.1. Lineage (NCBI taxonomy): Eukaryota > Metazoa > Arthropoda > Insecta > Trichoptera > Rhyacophilidae > Rhyacophila > Rhyacophila brunnea. The sequence continues at coordinate 4,428,410 of NW_028232816.1, read as the reverse complement.
GCTGAATACTTGCTCACTCACACTTATGGTTCATTTTTATTTATGGCTCGATGCCGTTTGAAGCTCTGAACACACAATATTCACTTTAAAACTAAAAATTTTACCTGCTTCAGTCAAAGCGGTTAGGTGACAGGTTTCATAGTGCTTCATTCAGAAATCGATCTCTCAGCTAGACTGAATAAATATGTACTTTTATACTCATTATAAATAGATGGAAAATGCTGATGAAATTTTTTGCTTCCAGGTGACCTGAGACGGCGCATCTCAGAGTTATCGGGGGTGCCGGCTTGCCAGCAGTCGCTGGAGGGTCTGGGCAGTCTGCGCACGCCCCTCCCTGCCGGCACCTCCGCCCTCTCTTCTCTCCACCTGCCTGCCCCTTGTAATCTGTTTATGACTGTCCCCGATAACATACAGCCCGATGATGAGTAATAAATAATACTTGTTACTTAATCATTTATTCTGTTGTATACCGATAACAAAGTCTAAATATTATATTAAATCTTTATGAACAAATTGAAAAATTCAATCCTAATATAATATAAATACAGTCGAACTTGGTTATTACGAGGAAGATGGGACCGACTGAATTTGCACGTTATAAGCGGTACTCGTTATATCAGAGAATAGGTATTTTTAAATGAGCGTTGAAATGAAAGTCGAAAATGAAAAATCTGAAAACCATTGTAAATATTCATAAACTACAAAAGAAGTTGTTTATTGTAATGAAAGCCGGTAGGTACCTACCTACGGACTTCACAAACCTTGGATTTTTCAACGATGTGCGTGGATGCTTTTTCATTATTGTCGGCGAAAACTACAATTAGACACTTAACTAGTGTCATAAACGTAATCCGTCCCCAGCGGCATCCTGTCCGATCGGATTTTATTGCTTAGGGTTGAAATGTTTTTAAACAATCGACACATTAACAGTATTTTAGATCGGTATATCCGATAAGTTGCTCGTTATAACAGTGAATAAATGTATGGAGAAAATCATAAACCAAATGTCAACGAATGTTTCCTCATTACATCCGAGATCTCGCTATGTCCGAGATCGTAATAACCGAGTTCGACTGTATATTCAACTTTATTTTGCATTACTCTCTTGTAATTAAGTGTTGATCAGTTAATTAAAGTCAACAATTAAGTTACAACATTATGTCATATTGTTGTAATTTCAAAATACAATATGATAGAAAAAAAAAAAATATTGTTAAAACTAAGCTCTAATGCTCCTTTCACATTATATGGTTTTGACCGTATGGCAAAAGATCGAATGGCGACATTCTTTTAGTAGCAAGAAGAAGAGCGTGGCCCTTTTCATATTACACGGCAACGGTTAAAAACCGAAACCGCGCCGTATAGCAGCCGTTCATTGCCACTGTAAGCATGGCGGCCGTACGGTCACCGATGACTCAGTGGTGTACGTGACCTAATGCACGCTTTCATATTAGGCGGTTTTAAATCGAACCGTCAGTCAATTCATTATAACCAAACAGCACCACAAACTGAGCTTGTGAAGGAAAAAACCGTGCATAAACCGTATAGTGAGAAAAGAGCATGAACCGGTTCGGATTTTAACCGTATAATGTGAAAGGAGGGTAAGTCTGAAGTACAAAAATGTTCCATCTTGTTTAATTTGCTAAAATTTATTTCCAGATCTATTGCAGAACGTCTGACGCAGACGTACACACTGAATATAGAATACGAAGACAAAACATATAAATTTCAATTCCCTGGAACGAAAAAGATTCTAGAAGTTAAAACCGATCTTTATTCATTCACTGACATTCCTGTTAGACATCAGGTAAGTTTTGGCTGCAATCCATTCGCTCATTTTTCGTTCCGTGCCCTGAATTCAAACACGCCTATTGCTTAAAATAAAACGTGTAAATTTTCCTATGTATTTGAATCTCTGACCTACAGATCAAAAGGTGAGCGTTCCAAGTTCTGCTTCACATTTAACAACTTCTCTTGTATTTGAATACACAAATAGCTATTATGAAATTAATGTAATCACCTTGTATGTAAATATAGAAATGCTGTTTACGGAGCTATTACATATTATACTGAAACGATTGAGAGTAAAGCATGAGTGTTCAACTCAATTTCTTATTGTAAGAATGAATTCTCGTATACCTACTGGTGTCGAAGGGTGGAGGTAGGCTGTTAAAATCCGACATAAATAGTTCACACTAAACTTTGTCAGTCATACATATTTCATTTCATTGACATAAAAATATAAATTGTAGATGGTACTTGTTAGTTTTTAAAATTCAATTAAACCCTGCCTAAACCAAACTATACAGTAGAACCTCATTAATAAGAACACGGATAATTCGAAATTCACCGTAATTCGAAAATTTTCTCGAAAAAAAAGTCCCTTGAACATTATTTTCATATAAAACCATACCTTTAATTCGAATTTCATAATTCGTCCTGAGTCCTGGCATATAAAAATATTCAATAAATCATAATAAAGTACATTATTTCATGTGCCAGTCATTGAAAATTGTGACAGACTCTTCGTAAAACATCATAAATTACTTATTTTCAGAAGGTAATAAAAATAATCCTGACATTTTATGACCCATTAACACACACGGAACCGGAAATTTGGTAGGCACATCTATGATCGTAAACGATATTGATGAAAATCAAATTTTTTTTTTTTAAATTGTAATATTTTTCCCCCACACATTTCATAATTCGTAATTCGAATTTTTTTTCGATTTTCGGTCCCTTGAAATTCGTATTAACGAGGTTTTACTGTATTAGTTTAGGTATGCTATGGGCGATATAATAGTGCACACCTTTTCAGTTTTCGTTGAATGAAGAATACATATTATATCAAATAGTGTTGGTTAGTTTTTTTAAAACCTCATTAAACCCTGCCAAACCAAACCATAATAGATAAAAAATATTCTTATATCTATACTAAAATTATGTATGATTAAATGTCATGATTTTCGATATTTTAGAGATAGACAATTTTTTTTATTTATTATCTATTATGATTTGGTTGACGCAGGGTTTAATTGAATTATTAAAACTAACCAACACTATCTACACATTGTAGTTTTAATTCAATGAAAACAAATACGTATGACTGAGAAAGTTTAGTATTAACTGTTTATATGAATCTTAACAGCCTACTTGCACCCTTTGCCGCTGACACCTACCCTCTGTGAAGTGTGAAGACTCTTTTATCAATCAACCCCAGGCATGGGGACCCAATGGTATGGGAGAGTCGCTATAAATGTACGGCATTCAAAACAACCTTTGATGGTCCGGGCCGGTTGCAAGAAAATGCGAAGTGGGACCGAGGGATATACACCGATGACAGATAATATGATGTAAACAATGTCAGTCTTAGCGATCATAGACAATATTCAAATTGGCCCCACTCTACTTGTGCATAATGCAGTAGTATCTACAACTATTGGTGATTTGGCATTTATTTAATGTAAACGTTATTTTTTTTTACAGTTGTGGACAGGTTGGCCTACGTCTCTTAATTTAGATGGCACAATGTTGGCAATGTCAGGCATCACGTATCCGGAACACAATCTCAAAGTGCGAAAAGCTCCTCAGAAACCTGCGCATCGGGAATACAAAAGGGTAACTATATTTTTCTATGTCTACTATTTAAGAACATGGCTCCTTTCAAATTTCCTAGTTATATCTCTCTAGCGATTCCGCCGTTCGCATAACTGAAGGTGTCGAGAGACCCGAAGCGTCCTCTTGGTTGGACCAACACTTAGGCAAGCTCACTCTTCTGTGTCATCACTCGATGTTTCCAAATTATTTCACTAGATGATGCAATATTTTATGCTTCGTCTAAATCAGTGCTACTAAATGCATTATCTGAAATAATCCTGGTATATGCTAATAATTTCCTAAATTGCGTTTTCAGTACTGCAACCAATGTTCCCTGTAAGGTGTGCGCGCACATGTCAAATGTTTTCATCCCCCGCACAGAGTCCTCACACAAAAATATTGTAAAAAAAAGTTTTCTTTGTCAGATTTTATTTTTGCTCGAATGCACGAAACCATCCCATGGACAATTCTTCGACTCATTTCTCGGAAGGCGAAGGTCAAGTGCGACTAACGCGAGCACGCAAGTGAAATTTTACGTCGAGCGGGATCACTATATCCGTCCCGTTCTAGCGCGTGCCAAAGTATACGAAAAGTAGATACGTATTTTAGTGTTTATTAAAGACCACCTATGTGCCAGGTCCACTATATTTGTTAGTCTTTGACATGTTTCAACTTGCAAGAAACATATAGTTTCTCTCATAGTAGTCCTTATTGTGAAAACATCACAGTTCTTACAATATTTTTTAAATGGTAAAAGTGTGGGGGTGTTTGCGGGGGGGGGGGGGGGGGGTGTAAATTTACCGCACCGGGTGACGGCCCGTCACTGACGCCACTGCTCAGATGCGTTGATGATCCGCGCACACAATAGAAAAATTAGAGGGAACGTTGACCGCAACGTAATGCTTTATATTGTCCGCAGCACATAAATCGATAAATATGCGTCAACGCTTGAGTTGTGAGTTTTTAAAATAAACAGTAATATTTGCTTCCATATTGCTTTGAATGTGATGTACTTTTGAAGACATTGAAAGCGTTAGCATTGTGACAAATGCCTTTTCAATAAGACTTGCTAACCTCATCTTACCATCGATCGATGACGCCGATCCATCTTTGAAATTGTAGCGTTGATCAACTTGCAGAACTACCACTAATTCAGTTTGAATTATCACGAAGGCAAACTCAAAAATTTTAATTAAAATTAAATTAAATTATTGTATAACACTTTATTGAAAAAAAATCATTCACTTAGTCCGTGTAATTAACTAAACCAGAGGAGGGCAAACTGCGGCCCGCCGGGTATTTTTTTGCGGCCCGCCATCATTAATTGTACTTCTGATTACGAATAACTTTTTTATTATTTTTTTAAAAAAACATTGACAATAGATTTGATTTTGAAGAATTTGCTGTTTCGTAAATGTATTAGCTCAGTATGTCTTCCTTGCGTTTCGTCTCACACTATGTAATGACTATTTTCTACGATGAACATCGATTTCAATAGATATTGATAGTGTACCGACAGAGCTACAACTTGAGATTATTGATCTACAGTGTGACACTAATTTAAGAGAATTGCATCGTCGTGAAGAAATCTCCAAATTTTAAAATGCCCTTAAATCAGACAAATTCGACCGACTTAAACATTATTGCAAGAAAAATGTTCGTTATTTTTGGATCAACCTATATATATGAACAAACATTTTCGATCATGAACCTCAATAAAAATTATTTACGATCAAATATCTCCGATGCCCATTTACAAGCAGTTTTGAGAATATCAACTACAAAATTAACACCTGAACTTAAAAAAAATGGTATTTTACTTGCGGCCCGCCGCTCATTTTGAATTCTTGAATTTGGCCCTCCATCCAAAAAGTTTGCCCCCCCCTGAACTAAACTAATGTTTTTTTCTGTGTATTTCAGATAATAATTGATAATTCAGATAGCGAACAAAGCTCCGTCGAAGAGTTTGAAGACGCGTCAGAGAGTTTCACAGTTGAAGATGATATATTTGTGGATAATGTACAATCTAGAAGATTAGAACCTTTAAGTAAGTTGTATACATTCTCTACCTATCCTATCCTCAGTACTCAGTCTTAGTGGATTTCTTTCTGATTTATCGTAGGATGAATGTTTCTCAAAACTGATTCCATTTGTCTTGGTTCCTTGTGTTATATTAAACAATTGCTACAAGCATTGCAGAACGTAACTCTCTCTTCCATCTAGCAGCTTCCACCTTTAGGACGTTTTCTACCCCTTAGACCTTAGATGACAAGATTTGTCCACCGATTGTCAATGTGTCTGCCGATTTTCATTTAAGGGTTTTAGCAAATTCTATTGCATAACATTTCCTAGGTTGTTCCCTTATCAAACTGAACCGTGCTTTTGTCCTTTTGCATTATGCCCAGCATGCATCTTTCCATGCCACACTCTGCTACTCTAAGACACTTTTTGTTACTAAGAGTGCATGGTATGTGTAAATATGTAAGTAATTGACAGGTTTTGATTAGTGTCTGTTATTGTTACCAGTTCCAGAAAACATAGACGATGAAACGATTGGCTGCATCCAGTTTGCCGAGAGATTTCAAGACCGGTATGGACCCCAGCACCCAATTTTCTTCCAGGGATCCTTAGATAATGCTATCAAAGAGGCCTGCATGAAACCTGCCAAAGACGTGAGTGAAATTATGATGTCAATCATAATTATTTTTATTGAACAATCGAACCCCCTTGAGTTACCGGTAGCTTAATTTGGAGAGCGCTTATGAGCAGGTATTAAAAAGACCATTAGTTAAAATTTGTCGCAATTAAGCATGGCAGTTGTAGCATAGTGGTAATGCACAGGGCGCGATACCCAAGAGACGCAGGTTCGATTCCTGCCAGGTGTCTTACTTGTTTCGAAAAAGATTTTTCTATTGGCTATATTTGCTGTGTTTTCAGAATTATGTATGTTAAGTAATTAGAATGGTACATTCTTAAATCTTGTGAATTATTCGTTTAATAAAAGAAATAGTTAATTTAATTTTACGATGTGTGTCATTATTGTATGATTTACCTCAACGTATTATAAAGATGTTTAATACATCACAGTATCTCCTGTAACTTTGAGAGGGTATTTTTCCAATATTGAGATGTGTTTTTATAATTCCGTAGCAGCTACAAAAAGGTCTTCATTATGAAATTATTGTAATTTGATATCTTTTTTGGACCTTAGCATATTGACACTGCCTTGATATGAGTACATACATAGCTGAAAATGAATTTGTCTTCCAGCGTCGTCTATTAGGTGTGTATCTCCATCATGAGGGCAGCGTGCTATCGAACGTGTTCTGCGCGCAACTCCTCGGCTGTGAGGCAGTCCTTCAGTTACTCGCCAACAACTTTATAGTCTACGGATGGGATCTCACCTTTGAATCGAATAAAAATATGTATGTATTTATTCTTTGTGAAATAGAAAGTCTTTTGTTTTAATTTTCTTTGTTTGCTATTCTCTATTCACCCTGTTTTTAAGTTAATAATTTGACAGTTGTCTTGCGTCGATATATCAAAAATATTTCTTTTCTTTCAATATATTCCTCATATATTATGGATATTCTATTTTAATTTCAAATTTCATAAAGTAGATGTAATTACTATTTTTTTTTCAAAAATTCTAATGAGTGGTCTATAAGAAAGATATGAGACATTATTAATGACTTGCTAACATTTTAAGGAAATGGAAACTGCCGTTTTTGTTTGTAAACCCCTCATATATAGACGCGACAATTTGTAAGCTTTCAACCAATAAACTATAGTACATAATAAACTTTTGTATAACATTCCTACATCGGAACGTATTAATAACTATTTTTTGAAATTACTGGATTTTACAGTTAACATATATAGATCCACCAGTATAAGTTGTCCGCTGAGTAAGGGGGCCACATGCTAATATTTGACATAATATACAGTCAAACTTGGTTATTACGAGGAAGATGGGACCGACTAAATCGTTAAAAGCGTTACTCGTTATATCAGAGAATAGGTATTTTTAAATGAGTGGTCACGTAACACAAAAGTCGAAAATAAAAAATCTGAAAACCATCGTAAAAATCCCGAAACAAGCATGGCATTCATGAACTACAAAAGAAGTTGTTTATTGTAATGAATGCTGGTAGGTACCTACTGACTTCACAAGACTTGGATTTTTTACTTATTTCAACCATATGCGTGGATACTTTTTCAATATTGTCGGTGAAAACACCAATTAGGTAGGTACTTAGACACTTAACTAGTGTCATAAGCGTAATGCGATCCCGGCGGCATCCTGTCCGGTCGGATTTTATTGCTTCGGGTCGAAATGTTTTTAAACGATCGACACAACAGTTTTAAAAAAATTTTTGGTGATATTTTAACTCGGTATATCCGATAAGTTGCTCGTTATAACAGAGAATAAATGTATGGAGAAAATCATAAACTAACAGGTCAACGAATGTTTCCTCATTACATCCGAGATCTTGCTATATCCGTGATCATAATAACCAAGTTCGGCTGTAATTCAATATTTTTTATGCTGTGATGAGCTTAGTTCTAAATTCGAACACCTGTTGAATATATGTTGATATATCCTTAATGCACGGTGGAATCCCATCCATTATAAAAATAGTGTAGTAACACATCATATTGTATCTCATTGGCGGACGATTATGGACTATTTCGTGACTATTGGTGATCAGGGTTTCTGGATTATTATTATCTTACTATCTTCTTAAAATAAAATTGAACTCTTGTAATTTTCAGGTTATTGTCAGCCGTTTCAAATTCCCTGGGCAGTGTTGCCAGTATGACAGTCAGAAATATCCCTATGGAGAAATTACCAGTGCTCATAATCATAATGAGAATTCGCTCTAACACCGAGATCTTTTCGGTCATAAATGGTAAGGAATAAATACCTAATAATTTTCATATATTTTTTGAGATAGTAGTACAGTAAAACCCTGTCAATTCGAAATTGACGGATAGAAAATTGAATTACGGATAATTTACAAAAAAGTTTTGTTTTCGTTTCCGTTACGATTTCTTTTAGATTAATATTAGTGGTGTCTGTTATGATTCATTTATTGAATTAGTGGAAATCGCTATAATATAGATTTTATGAATTATAGTGAATATTTCAATTTACAGCGAATTTCGAATTAACCACATTCGTATATTACTGTAGATAGATATGTTGTAGGATTAGCGGAGCGTGGACTATTGCTATTTGAATTTTTAGTATTAGTTAAATTTAGATCATTCTGACGTTGGCTTTATTGCCCGAATCAGCTGTCAACATTAATAACTCAAATATCAGAGAATTAACAAAAACGTTTTTGGAGGGAAGTGGTTTTGGGCAGACTTGAATAAAGGCATAGCTGGAGAAGACAAAGACCCATATAGGGTTGAAGCACCAGGAAAAAGAAGTATTAAGGTGAAGATATATAGACAACTTTCGATTGTATGAAGATACGAAATCTCTTACATTGTGAATTCGTGAATATGTCATCATAGAAAATGAGTTCTGAATGCCGTCTGCTAGTAAAACCGTCGGCTTAGATAAGAAAAATATAAATATTGGTCAATTTGAGAGCTTTAAATTAAGCCCTATTGTACTGATTGTGTAGAGAAATGGAAAACAATTAAATTTTATTATCTAGGTATCTCAGTTTGGAAAAAAAGTTTATTGATCTATGCTACATACATAATGCCATAGCCGGCTCTCACATCTGAACTCGCCTCGTCTGCCGCACAGCCATAAATGAAACCTCTAGGAACGTTGCTCCGGTGTTGCATATGAACACACATCTACCTAGCGACAGTCAAGCGTAATCTCTCGAAACTTATGTGCATTTTGATGCGGCAATAAGAATGACCAATTGTAGGTGTGTGTATGCGTTCTAGCATCTTCGACTCGCAGCCCAAAATGCATGTGATTTGTTGATGGCAGCACCAGTTATTTTCTTCAAACTAATAAGTCGCATTCGACTAATCTGCGGATGAGCTCCATTTGGCAACGTGTGTTTTGTGAATAACGATGATATCACATCGATATATTCGACACGTTGCAGACGAGACGAGTTTTGATGTGCTAGCTAGATGTCATATATTTAAATGGGTATTATTTTTATTTTATAGGGAATGTGAGTGTTCCCGAATTGTTGGGTCATCTGATAGAGGGAGTGGAAAGATGGGCGGGGAAAAAAGACGAAGAGACTCAAGAGGAGAAAGAGAGAGACGCCAGAAATCAAGTCAAGTGGGAGCAGGACGAAGCGTATCGGCAGAGTCTAGAAGCTGACAGGTGATTGTCCATTTATTGTTTCATGATTGAATACTTCAAGAGCATTAATCCTCTGTGATCAGAGTGATCCAATATTGGCTACACCAGCTTCAAAAATTAAGACCATTTTCATTACGTAAACTTTGATAAAATATGTAACTATTAGAAGCAAATCCAACAAAGAAGGAAACGACTTCAATTGGATGAAAATTTAGTTTTAAAATAAGCTTGATTGCAAATTTCCCGAACAATTGGTTCCAAACCCCCCCCCCCCAAGTTTGACACATTAATATTCATTTCTTAAAATGATCAGTGAGTAAATAAGTTTGATAATTTATTTAATAAATCATCCATTTTATACTGCCAATGCAAATATACATACATATCGTCGTTAATTTTCTACTAATACGTATATCAATTTTTGTCAGTTTTGAGTAGTTTGTTGTATTCAGAATTTCAATACGCAAATATTCCACTAACACGTATCTCAAAACATACTTTATATCATAATAGATTTAAGCAATGATAAAAAACTCGTATCACAATAAAAGACTTTTATAAATATTATAAACTCGTATCTTGAGTTACGTGTTAGTAAGTACACAGAATACTGAACTCCGACAGATGATTATACTGAAGTTCTTTCTCGTAAGTCAAGATACGTGTTTACTGCAGTGATTTTTTTTTGTTTTTAGAATTATTAATGACCATGTCTTTGCTTTTTCGTACAAGGTGGTTGTTAGTAATTTTGAACAATCGCAAACACCCAGGCTTTGAGAAAAACACATAAATATTGTGTGTCCTGACCGGGAATCGAACCCAGGAACTCTCGGGTGGAAGGCAAGCGCCTTACGCACTGCACCACGAGAGAACGATTCACAGTAAAGTTGCAACGCATTCTCGTATCTCAGACAATATGACTGATCAGTCGAAAGGATAGTGCGGTAGATTGAAGAAATATAACATTTTTTTCATCCTTAACACTAAATGGATATTCCATAGAAGAAAATTTATTTCTGAATTAAAAACTGAGAGAATAAAGTTGTTATTTGCCTCTCCTGAAAAGTTGTGTTTTTTGAGATACGTGTTTGTAGAAAATTAACGACGATATGTAAGAATTTAGGCAATCGTTATGATGTTTCAAATAAGGTGTACTAAATCTAAAATAAATGTCATTTTTTGAGAACTATTGATTGTAATGATTTGAGTACATAACAGCATTTTTAGTAATATTTTTGATGTATAACACAAACTCTTCAATCATATGAGTGAAAAAATTTGACACAGAAAGGTATGTTACAACTTTGTGGCGGACTTGTTTCGACTGTGTAATTACGGAATATAAACATAATATTTCAATTAATATATTGAACGCTAAAGACGTGCCTAGCACGTAAGATTAGGTAGTCATTCGATATAATTAGCATGCTATTTAAATGTGGTAATTAAAAAGTAATTATCTAGTCAGCAGTCAATGTATCAACTGTTTAATTTGTATCTTGTGTAATGAATCAAAAAATAAAGTATGTAGGTAACCATACTTGGAGTATCTATATTGTCGAGTTATTTACTTTCTGTTAACCTTTTCTATGCCTCAATATTACTATTGCAGTATATAGTATCTGACAGGCTGCAGATTTTTAACGACACGTGTTGAATATAGAGCGAAGCTCTTACTACAATCGGTGTACTACCGATAATTTTTCAGATGTCACCGTGTGTTTAATTTTTTAGATTATGCGAATCAATCAACAGTGGCTAGTAATTAGAGTTTAAATTTGGACGGGATAACTCGCTAAATTTGTATGTGCGGCCTGTCGATCACGGCCTCATAGAGCGAGAAAACTTGCTGAAGGCATAGAACCGGTTAAAACTATTATAGGAGAGATTATATTATCGTCCTCTGAAAAACAACAAAGTGGGGCTCTGTTGGCTTTGCTTCTAACAGCTTCAATATTAGGCAGCAAGTTAAATGTAAACCTTGACAACTGTAGCTAACTGTTTTAATGTACACTTTCACAATGATTCTTTGTTTCTCAATTTTAGAGCAAAAGAGGAGTTCAAAAAGGCACAAGAGTCGGCCAAAAATGCAGAGAGACAACGAGTAGAGTCTGAAAGACAGGAGGCAGATGCCAAAAGAGAGGTGAGCTATAATTATTTTTGTTTTCCATTTATGAAAAGAATTCGGAGAAGAAAAAACACAAATCTACCTTCTTTAAGCGAACAAACAGAAAGATACAGTGACATATTTGCGTTTTTTATGTATATTTTTACTCATGGAACATAGTAAAGAGAGCTATTGTCGTAAATAAGATGCCCTGATGCTTAAATGCATGATGCATGAAGGCCGACTGATTTATGCGTTGGCTTATAATGTCCTGGGCCCCAGGTTCGAATCCTGGATCTGGCGAATACACATATTGTTTTTCAATTTATGTTTGGAGTCAGAGTATGGATCTAATAGGTTGAGCAAGTGGCTAACATCCATTTTTCGTAAAAACAAAAATCTGTTAATACAAACCTCCACCCTGTGGAGGCCCACATAATCCTATTACGATTGGACATGGTCAAAAATAAAAAATCTGCCATTGCAGCGAGAACTTTTGGTGGCCATCTTTGATTTAAAATTTTAATTCCTTATTTGTTGCTACCTGATTTATAATCTCGAATGATTCATTTATTGCAGCCATGTATAATGGCACGGCTATGGTGTGGCTGGTAACCCATCGAAGCGAATAAGGTGCTGCGGCTCGAATCTGGCCACAACCGCAGACTCTGTGTGTTACAACATATAGAATGATTTCGTGGTTTTATTTTAATGGTGAATGGGATTGTTTTACAGGCCCACCGTACGATGGTGTTAGCGAGGCTTCCCATTGAACCTGCCGCCGATGCAAACAGCGATTGCATCACAAAGATCCGAGTCCGGCTGCCGGAGGGGCGCTTTTTGGAAAGACGTTTCACAGCTGACACACCACTCAGAGTGAGTTCACTTATGTAATTTGTAAATGATGTTTCCCAGTGATGGAAACTAAACGCTGAAACCCTTGGTAAAGAGGGGGAAAGTGTGTACATAATTTTTTGTAAAGTGGACATATTATTGAACTGAATTTTAAAATGATATTCTTTTACATCTCGCTAACAAAGTTTTATTCTTTCCCTCTGAAAAATATAACAAAAAATATAGACATAATAAGAAATTTACAATGTTGCCACACATATGCATAACGTACTGACAATATTAAAAGGTGAACAAGTGAACTGGAAAATGTTAGCAGTAGCGTTCAGTTCTCTGCAAATGAATCTGCAACGCAGTCACTTGTAGTTAACTTAAACATTCGACCAATGGTTCTTTTTTTTGGTTCAATTTCATATATTTAGGCTCTTATCTCTATAGAAGGGTTTTTTCAACATCTTTGGTTGTGATCAAATGTTCAATAATATAATGAATATAATGAGGCGGCTCTCGTGGTGCAGTGCGTAAGGCGCTGGCCTTCCTTCTGGGAGGTCTGGGTTCGATCCGGTGAGGACACAAGATATTTCTTAAAGCCTGGGTGTTTGTGATTGTTCAAAATTACTAACAACCACCTTGTATGAAAAAGCAAGGACATGGTTATTACTAATATTAAAAAAAAATGCATCATAATCTAAATATCATTTCTACGAAGTTAATGAATTTTCAAGGCTTAGGACTCTGAAGATACCACAGTCTCAATTTTGGCTCTTACGAATACCCTGGTGTAAATATACCTGATTTCTTCATTTTTATTATAGGGCTTACTGGATTATCTCACAGTTGAAGGATACCCCACAGAAGAATTTAAAGTGATCTCTAGTTGGCCCAGAAGAGATGTAAGTAGACCAAAAAAATTAATATCAAGTGGAAACTTTAGTGAAACCCAAAAAATAGGGTTTCGAGATGGTTTTTCCAATAATTGTTTAATTATCAAATAATGGTAATGTGAAATAACAGAAGTTTGCACCGAAATATTAGCGTTAACCGTATGTTTTTTTTTATAATCACTTCATAATATATTTAATTAATTGTTTACTTACTTTAATTATTTTGTTTTTTCATTCATTTAGAAATTAAATCGCTGAGACATTACATTATTTTGCTATATTTTGTTGTCCGCGAAATGATTGCTTAATTGTGCAGTCATAACCAAAGAAACAGCATCTCTTTCTGTGCCATTGTTTTCTGTTTGTTTGATAATTGTATAGTTAAACTATAATACGAGGGTGGGTCAATAATTCCTTAGAAAAAAGCATTAAGACAGTTTTTATTTTTGTATTTTTTTTTTATTTCTCAACATAATCTCCTTGGAGCTCAATACACTTAGACGTTTCTCAATTTTTTTTAAACCGTCAGAAAAATAAGTTTTCGGAAGGTCCTCAAAATAAGCATTTGTCCGATCGATGACTTCTTCATTTGAAAAAAAACGTTGTCCACTTAGCCATTTTTTTAAGTTTGGGAAAAGGAAAAAGTCACTGGGGGCTAAATCTGGCGAATACGGTGGGTGGTCGACCAATTCGAACTTCAATTCTTCAATTTTAGCCATTGATCGTAAACATGTGTGAACACGGGCATTGTCCTGATGAAAGAGGATTTTTTTCCTGTTTAAATGAGGCCGTTTTTCTTCAATTTTGTTTTTTAGCTGGTCCAATAAAGATGCATAATAATCCCCTGTTATTGTTTTTCCTTTTTCCAAATAGTCAACGAAAATAATTCCACGTGCATCCCAAAATACAGTAGCCATAACCTTACCAGCTGATTTTACGGTTTTCGCCTTCTTTGGACATGGTTCGCCTTTCGCAATCCACTGCTTTGACTGTTCTTTCGTCTCGGGAGTATAGTGGTGTATCCATGTTTCATCTACAGTCACAAAGCGACGAAAAAATTCATCCGGATTGCGTTGCATGAGCGACAACAGGGCTTTAGAGGCCACCACCCTACCCTATTGCGTTTATTGTCGACTGTGAGCAAACGCGGCACCCATCTTGCAGAAATATTTTTCATGCCCAATTTGTCATGTAAAATAGAAATGACGCTACCTTTTGAGATCCCTGTAACATCAATTATCTCACTCAACCTTAATCTTTGGTCACTTAACACCATATCGTGGATTTTATTGATCATTTCTGGTGTAGTCACCTCTACAGGACGTCCTGAGCGTGGTTCATCCTTTGTTGATGTACGACCACGTTTAAATTCATTTAACCAGTTATAAATAGTTGCAAGTGAAGGAGCAGATATGCCGTGAACTAAATCCAACTCATTTTTTATTTGCTGTTAACCCTTTTATATTAAAATGTTTAATAACAGCTCTAAACTCAATTTTCTCCATTTTCCATTTTTCCATTTTCCACAAGCAAATTTTTTTTTTAAATGTACGAGAAACACACAACAACCCGACCAATCTGATTGAAACTTCGCAGCATACTGAATCGGTAGTGCCGCTGCATGAAAACAAACCGCTTACAGTACTAGTCGCGCCACCTGTCGGCTTTTCTAAGGACTTATTGACCCACCCTCGTATATTACTGAAAAACAATGATTATCTGAAACATCTTGGGGCTAAAGCCATCCGCTCACGTGACTACTCAAAAAAGACGAGACTGAAACTCCAGTATCTAGCTAATGTATTTTAATGGCGGCTTGCTGACGGCAAGACTGGAATCTATCAGTTTCAAAACGTCCGCGACCGAAACTGAAGAGATGCGACATGCTATTCTCCCAGTCTCTCAGTTTCCAGTCACCCATAAAACAGTGGTACCAATATCAGTAGGTTCGATGAAAAATCATATTTTATTGCCAAAATTGGTTCCACTAAATAGTTCAGTTCAAGCAATAATAAGTCAAGACGTCAAAAGTTAAAGATGGGCGAGCCGATTTTTAATTTAAAATATGTGGCAGATGTTGACAAATATTCCTGCGTGTATAATTACAGGCTGCCAGAATATTCCCGTAAAGATATTACGGAAAAAGCTTATAACAAAGTAGGAAAGACAACGGGTTTGACATTTTATGGTTATGAGATTATTAGGTTTCAGTAGCTCCGTGTGCGAAGCATCAGTCACTGGCTAGTTTATGAGTTCCATCACCAACCAGTTCGTCAGATTTTAGTTTCTGCGTGAGCGGATGGCCTAAGATACACGGAACTACAAGTTGCCGTGTTCACGCTCTATTGCCACGGATACTAGGTCGACCTTTGCATGGTCATCTGGCAATGTAAATCTGACTAAACCAAAATGATCTAATATCTGCATCAACGCTACAATTTGCAACGCCGTTTGTCTTAGCCCTTAACGATCGCATCCAATTTACATCAATAGCATCGAATAAATCTTTCAAAACTGGATTAAATTATTGATGTATTGTAAATTTTTGTGTTTCAGTTGACAGCAGTGGATGTGGAGATGACCCTTCTGGAATTGAAGCTCTGTCCTCAAGAAACTGTGATGCTGGAGGAGCGGTGAAGGGACGTGGGCGTCCATAATCGGAACAAAATAATTGTTGCACGTGGACTCGCGGTGGTGACGTTGTAATTTATTCTATCTAACGGTTTATATTCTTTCTTATATATAATAATGCTACCAAAAGCTATTTTCTATCAAGATGCTGCAATAAAAAATCAAATTCAAGTGAATTGAAACAATATATGCCTTTTATTTTATTCCAAATAAACAATCAATATACATAATTTTTAACAGTTACGCCATCCGCTCACGCAGAAACTGAAATCTGACGAAATGGTTGGTGATGGAACTCATAAATTGGCCAGTGACTGATGCTTCGCATACGGCGCTACTAAAACCTAATAATCTCATAACCTCAAACTGTCAACCCCATTGTCTTTCCTACTTCATACTAAGTTTTTTCCATAATACCTTTACGGGAATATTCTGGCAGCCTGTAATTATACAGGCAGGAGTATTTCTCAACATCTGGCAATCGGCCAAAAATCCGTTCTCTCATCTTTAACTTTTGACAACTTGACTTGTTATTGCTTATTTAGTTCGGTTCAGTGCTGTCAGTTTTGGTAAGAAAATATGATTTTACATCGAATCTACTGATATTGGTACCACTGTTTTATGGGTGACGGGAAACTGAGAGACTGGGAGACTAGCATGTCGCGTCTCTTCGGTTTCGGTCGCGGACGTTTTGAAACTGATTGATTCCAGTCTTGCCGTCAGCGAGCTGCCATTGAAATATATTAGCTAGAGACTGGAGATTCAGTCTCGTATTTTTTGAGTATTCAGTGAGTGGATAGTCTTATTTGATCAAACCTTTGACGATTTTTTATTTTTCTTAGTTTTACATAATGTTATTTTAACTCTAATTTTTTCCACGCTGATCTCGTACACAAGGATAATCAAGGATGTCACCATCCCGAGTGCCAGAACCATGAGGGCGGAGCTGAATTCTATGATGGAAACACTAAACTGTGACGGGTCAGCTTGTTGTACGCACGGTGGTTTTTTCGCGTGCCAAATGGATCTTTGTCGCGCCATCAGTCCTCGTTCAGATATTTTGCGTAATCTGTAACAAAAAGATCTCAGTTTTAATAGTATTAAAATAATGTAGTTTACATGCTTTTAAAAAGTGTGGATTCGTTATATCGCGATCATTTTAAAAAATTGGAAATTGGATAGGGGAAATTATCCACCAAATTTAATTTTTAATGCGGATGAGACGGGACTCTATTGGAAACGAATGCCAACACATATGTTTATTTCCATAGAGGAGAAGACTGCTTCTGGATTTAAAGCATCCAAGGATCGTCTAACTCTTCTCTCAACTCATTGAAAAAGCTGATGGAGGTGATAGAGATGCCATGCAGGTTTGGTGGAAACAATTTAAGATTATGAAAGCTATCAGAAACATCGACAGAGCGTGGAATGAAGTCACCCAGTCGTGTATGAAGGGTGTTTGGAAAAGGTTGGTCAGTGAAATTGTTGAAGTTCACTGCAATAATTATGAAAATGGTATTCAAAATATCATCGGAGAGATTAGTCTTATAATAGCCATATCCGGAGGCATCGAAAGTGTTGATGTAGATGATATTCAGACTTTGTTAAAATCACACGGCGAACCCTTAACTAATGAAGAGCTGCAGGAAATGGACTGCCATACATCCCTAGAAAACGACGTCTCTGAACCTGTTCCCGTGTGAAAGTTAAGTGTTAAAACCATTTAAAAGGCCCTTTCTCTTCACAATCAATGCATGGAGTTGTTAGAAGAGAACGACGAAGATTAGAAGCGAGTGAGTGCTGTAAAACATGGCTGTAATTACTTGACAGAATTTTGCACTATATGTAAACGTAGAGAGGCCAAACAATTGTTGATCGCGAAATGTTGCTTATCGCGACCGTGTCCAGAATGTATCCCCCGCGATGGACGGGGGGTTACCTGTATTTATTAAACATTTATTTTTTATGACATTTTAATGTACATAATTTCCAACAGTAGGCTTTCTTTACTGACTTCTTGCGGCAGTTTTAACACATGCTCCAATGGCTAATGCTCTGATGTGTGGATTAAAGAATTTTTTATGTTTTTGTGAAATTTAAACTTTGTTTTGTTTAAAAAGTTAACCTTTTTACTGCCAGTAGGTGTATGTATGGCGGTACCTTTCACGCCGCGAATTTTATTGCAAAAATAAAAAATTAAAATCAATTTACGTTTCAAGTGGTAAAAACGAATTCTGTTTCAATTCTGAGTGCGTGACGATATTCTCAATATAATACTATTATGTCGTTGTGTTCAACATATGTTTAAAATAATTGATTTACGTTAGTAAAATCCCGTGTAAAGCGGGACGTCCAAAGACGTCATTTTTGTATGAGCGGCGTTCCGTTCATGGAAAGTTCGCGTCTTAAGACGTCATTGGCAGCCATCCGGTTAAGAACATTTTTTATCTCTAGTTAAATGCATAATGTAATTAAAACAGGTAAACTTTATCACTGTTTTGACACTTACACATTTGGAAAACCTACTTTGTTATATAATACGCATTAACAGACATTCCTTCGCTCGAATTAGTCAATTACAACAAGGTTTTACTTTGTACGGGGGCCCGCACATTGTACAGTCCATCAAATTGGGCTGTGTCCACAGGATGGACGAGTTACGCATGATATTCGGAAGCCGAAAGGTAAATAAGAGGAGACCAAAACCCCATATATGGTTGTAGCGCCAGGAAAAAAGAAATTCATGATTTTACTCTTAGAGTATCAAATTATTTGTTGCCTGTAGAGAAATTCAGCAATTAAAATATATTACACACCCATATGTTACTAGTTTTCTAAAAGGCGATCCTTTCTGAACGACGGCGAGCGTTCTCTGCGGTGGAAACAATTGTATTTCGGACAGCTCGCACACTTCTCTCTCGGAAAAAGTGTCCCTTATAATTTTATATGCAGTCGCTACTTCTACGTGAAAGGCGAAACCGCCCTTTTTCACCTTTTTAAGACCTTCAGCGGGCGTGAATAAATTGTACATTTTGGAATTTGATATCTTCTTGGTGTATAGCTTTAGAGCTATTGGGTCAGTTGTTTTCTGAAATTGCATAACATAATAAATTATAATTCATGATATGGACTTAATAGGGTCGAGCAATTGTTTAAATATGCTGACATACTATTACCGCACCACAAAACATGACATGTCCTCACTCGCTGCGAAGTGTACACACAATAGAATTTTTTACAATTTGATGTCAGTCAAAACGTGTTGTGTTTCATCGCGTACATAATATTCCCAGTATGTTTCCGCTTTAACCATTTCTCCTAAAAACATAATCTGATAGGGAAACCTCTTCATGAGGCCTGTCAAGATCCAAATCAGATTGTATCTACGGCCATATGAACACCACGAGGCGCCTTCAAGAATCCCTGTCGCTCGCCAGTCTTCTTGCATTGTTCCAGGTCAAACCAGCATCCGTAGCTCCGCCATATACACTCGGTAGATAGTTTTTAGCGGCCTTCCAGGACGCTGGAATCCGGTTGACTTAATGAACAGGCAAGCCAGGTTGAAATTCTCTTCTGGCATCCGCAGTACGTGAACGAGCCAGGTCCAACATCGCCTCTTCACTCTCAACGTGATGAGAGGCTGCTTGGTGCATTCTCTTATCCCCTTATTACTCTTAAATTACACTTAAAAATGGTAATTTTTATTCATTTTTGAGTAGGTAGTACATATGGTTCTCCATAGAGCGGAAGTTTATGTACTGGATTATAAGTAATTTGTCATTGACTTATTCAAAAACCACAATATTTCATGATATTTAAAAATATTAAAACAGTTGAAACACGCATAGCTGACAAACTCGAATTCGCTACACTTTCATTGCCAATTCTATCACCTTGGTTTTTAATTATTATTGCATAATACGCCGTTTACACGTGCATGGATTTACTGTTGACAGTAAGTATTATCGCGGCTATAACAAGAAAATGTATGGGTAAACATGTATTATCCTGCAGTTGCAAGCTTGCATGCATGAATCGAAAAAGTTTGGAAGCTTTTGAATTTTCATGACAGTAGGATTTTTTCGATCTGCTCCTGCACAGTAGAACGATAGTGGCGAATCTGCCGGCAAAAAAATTAACTACGAATGAATTTCAGGATGACCAATTTTCACTACCTGTCAAATAGTACGAAATAGTACCATAAAATGACAACATCACATCTCGCTCACTCTTAAAGAATGAGATTGGAGAGACAGTCAGCACTTTTACATGTAAACAGTTATTGTCACGATAGTTTAAAATACACACTATTGCTGCCAGTAATTCCATGCACGTGTACAGGCACTATAATATTAATTAAACTGTTTCTTCTTTAATTAAATATAATAGCAAGTGCTTTTACGTCTACTAGGAATTACCACCTAGTAGGAAGCATTGTAAATTATATGTACCTCGAATCGAAATCACAAAAGATCGTCACAAGTATTAACAGAATTTTAGATAACACTAGTACACAGTTGTTAGTAAATCCCAATGTGATTAGTAGTGTGGAGATCATTTAATTGTAAAGGCACATTGGCTGAAATCTTATGGTTGCAAGTTCGAGTTCCGCTCAGTACACATATTTTTCTAATTTTATAAAATTGATAAAAACCTCACCACAAAAAAGTCCCTCGTGTATAAGATGTCCTCTATCCCAGCTTTTAAGTTGCTGTCCAATAAATTTTCCAGAGTTTTGATTGTTTTCGGTGAGTCCATCAAAAGCGAGGAGACAATACTCGCTGAGTAGTATTGGTAAAACAGAATCGAGAAAGTGAAAATTGTCATGATAACTATTTTGCCAGACATTAGCAGAAGGTTGTTTGGGAGACCTGAAAGGATGGGTTAATTTGTACAGTACTCATCAACCAATCCAAGCCACAGTAGATCGTGTCCGGAAATTTGTACGTATACAGTTTGCCGTATAACACTTCACCGTTAAATTGTATCAGAAATATATGGTCGTATATTAAAGACCGTCCAACCTCTGGGACGAATAGTACTGAGATAAATTTCATGTCTAAATAAAACACGGTTTTTGTTGGTTTATAGGAAGCCAGCGGCAAACAAATTTTGAAAATAGCCGATATACTGGATTATCTGTTAGTATAAGTTAGGTTAGATAATGTTTGAGGCTTTCACGCTACGATAAGTTAGGTTAGGTTAGGTTTTCATTCTTGATTTCATGAATTTTGCCTAAATCGGTTATGAAAATTGAATTAACGTTCATATTGAATCTAATAAAATCGGAGTCCGTATTGTAATTGTATTGTAATCTTTTTCCGATAGAAAGCTCACGGCGAACTGTGCTACAGTGGAATGTTGTATGTACAATTTACATGTAACCCAGTTGATAATAGTAAAAAAATATTCATTTATCTATAAAATATCCGAAATTATGTCATTAAACTATACATAATTTTAAATATTTTATAGATAGAAGTGTGTTTTTTATCGATTATGGTTTGGTTTAGACAGGGCTTAATGAATTTTAAAAAACTAACCGACAACATCAGCTGTAATATGTATTCTTGATTCAACAAAACAAATAAGTATGACTGAAAAAGTGTACACTGTTTTTGTCGAATAGCATACCAAAACGGTTAAGAGCATACTTCAGTGAAACGGCAAATAATTTTCAACTATAGGTGCGACGAAATTTCGGACTGGCTGCCAATCAGAGAGCGAAAGTCGAGCTGTGAACACGTCAATTTGTTTTGTGATGGCGTTAGGGGAATTAATTCTTAAATCGTGTAAAGATGACTAAAAAACGTTACCCATTTACTTGAAAAAGATAACATGGCAATGAATATATTATTATTATTATTACAAATGGAACAATAAACATAACACTAAATGGACACATGTTGAATTTTTATGACAAATTATGTTTTGTTTTGCACGCGTTGTTTGCACATTCTTCGCGTCGCGCAGTCACGATCGTTATAGACCGTGCCCCAGCTGAAGTATAGCTTTAATGGTTGGTTTATACAGGGTTTAAAGTTATGGGATGCTGGCATGACCAGGAAGATGCAAAAAGATTAGTGACAGACAAAGGCGCCCTATGGCCATATGCACCACCTAAAGAAGAAAGAGTAGAGCATTTTTCTTTCCGACATTTAATGTTACATTCTCAAATTTACGATGTTGTTACTTTGAAAAGGTTCTAACTGACATTTTGGCCTAAAATTACTTTTTGGTGTGAAAAGGTTCCATTAGCCATATTCTATCACATACGTTCAATTCAGAGTCATCTGTTGTCAATTATGGGAATTAGCAGTATGCCGGAGTTCTATCTACATGTCTTTTTATATTGAAAATTATGACTATTCCAAATTTCAAATGCTCATAGCTCAAAACATGGTCAAGCGCAATTAGAACAAAGGACAAAAATTTTAAATGGCTCGAGGCTAAGATAATTGATGGACCATCAGCCCTAATGAGACAATGGTACCATATCGAATCAAATTATCGCGCAAAAAGTATGAATACTATTTTTATAACTCTACAATCTCTTGGATTTCAAAGCCCAATTTAGGTTCCTGAATATGTGTATAATTTTTTTCTGATATCGAGGCGAAATAATAATTCTTTCAAACGTTCATAAAACATGATCATTGACATGGTGTGAATGTTGTTATCCATCATTTTTTCACACCCTCTGAAGATAAATTGAATGAACGATAACTGCTCCTCACATCCGAATATTCGAATTGAAGAAAAAAATATATCAAACCTTGTTGAAACATTGCCGCTAAAGTAAACAACCAGGCGGCACTCCATGTCACTTCTTCGTTTGATTGGATCATAAAATTTTGAGATCTGATCATAAAATACAAGCATGATATTACGAGAGCTATTACAGTCAAAGCGCAGTACCAGACACGATCTTGAAACGGACGAATGTAAATCTTGAAAATGGAACTCCTTTGTTTCGGATGCCGAAAGATGAAGCATGGCCTGCAAGAAAGATTTGAACTATTAATTATTATCACCACTTTGAGTATGCGTTTTTAATTAGCTTAAGTTCACAATATATTATTATAGTGCAGGGTTGGCGAACCTTTTTACGTACGCGTGCCAAAATTTCCCAAATAATATTTTTCGACTGTCTGATGTGCCAAAAAGTTTTTCATGCCGAAAAAAAAAATTTTCTAAAAAAATAGTTTTTAAAAATTCTATTAAAAAAGTTTAAAAATTACAATTGAGTTCTTTATTCTATCTTTCACTGTATTTCTAGCCGAAGGCGTATCTTTTATTTTATGAATATTTTTTTCCTTGTTTTCAAATTTCTCAAAGAGATCGTGGACGCAACACTCTTCTTTCATATTATGTTCTCCATCACTGAACGGTTTTTCATTTTTAGAGAATATGTTAGAGGCAAAGTAACAAGCACTTATATTTGAATGACTGTGTTGTTTGTTGATTGAATATTTTTATTTTTAATTGCCCGACCTTTGAAATTGTATATTAATTACCATTAAAAGTAATAATCATTTTTGAAAAGGATTTGCCTATTTTTTATTCAATTCGATCTGTTATTTATGCATAAATTTCGTCGTTTCTGTTTGCGCATAGATGGGTAAACATAATATGAAAAACCGAAGAAAATACACATGGCTATGTCGTCATTATTTTTTAATATTATATATAAGTAAAACCTACTTAAATATTTATTTGTAAAACTTTTTATAAAAAAAACACTTTAAATAAATATAAAATAGTAATTTCTTTTCTTTTCAAAATGAAAGATTCGCATGCCATAGGTTCGCCATCCCTGTAACAATAGAAGTAAGGACAGTTTTGTTTATTTTTCCTTGTCTATATGAATTATATTGTCATTGTAATTTGTCTGCGTAATGACAGCTGATGGCAGGTAAATCAGAAATAATGGAGACTGAAATACCTAACGGGTGTGGAGTAACAGGCAACCGATCTCAAGTGTGGAAGAATATGGGATAAACTTAAACAAATGTAAAGAATACGCTTGTCCTTTGTTCTGACAACTACTCTCGGCTTATGCACTGATGCTCATTTAATATTGGTGTATTTGAATGTTGCAACACACACTATTGTACGTCTATAATGTGTGGTTCATCTTCGTAGGACACTCACACATTCAAAATCCTGTGTCAAAATGTAGTGTACTTGAATATAGCCTATCGGAATTCTAATAATTAAATTGTTCTGTGATTGAAAGACTACAAATTGTCGAGGGGTTTACAAACAAAAACAGTCATTAAAAATGTCTCATATCTATCTTATAGATCCCTCATTAAAGATTTCTTGAAAAAATAGTAAATAACATGTTTTTTATGAGATTCGAAATTAAAATAAAATATTCATAATATACTTATAACAAGGGACGCCGTCATATCGAAAAAAAGATGATTTTAACATATCGACTCAAAACAACTCGTCGCTATAGGATTTGTTTCCCGAATAGACCAAATTGCAATTTTACAGGAGACGAAAAACCAATTTCATTGTCGTATATTGAAATATCAGTAGATGTATCAATCATCCTTTCTAGACTGTATGATTGCAACATTATCTAAGAATAGATTCCAAGAATAATATACTGGTATAAATCATTAAATGCACAGAAAATGCGTTTTATTTACAAGTACTCACTGTGGATATTCGGGAAATTTTTAGCGCTCTCTCAGAATAACGGATATTCGGGACAAAACAAGGACGTTCGGGATTTAAGACCGTAGCGTATTGCTGCACGGCCCACGGATTACTGAGTGGTCAAAAAGTACGCGCGTCAAATGTTATATTTATCTACACGATAATTGTTAATAATTACTTCTACTATTTAAATACTTAATGATCGTAATTACCCAAGTTCGTATGTAATAATAACATGCGGCAATCGCTTTTTCGGTTTTTTTCGGATTAAGTGATAAAATAGTTTTTAAGTAATTAACTATTTTTTTATTGAACGAATAATTCACAAGATTTAAGAATGTACCATTCTAATAATTGAACATACATAATTTTTAAAATCACTTCTGAGAAAATATATTATAACCAATAGAAAATATCATTTTGAAAAAAGTAAGACACCCGGCAGGAATCGACCCAGCATCTCCTGGGTTTACGCCCCAGTCCACGAATTATCCACTATGCTACGAGGTGACATACTTATGACGACAAACTTTAACTATTGGCCTTTTAATACCTGCTCATCAGCATTCTTCAAAATCAAGCGACTATCGGCGATCGGTTTTTGTTTATTAAATAAAAGTAGGTATCTACTACTTAAATTACTAACCGAGGTCACAGATTTCTCCAATATTTTATGATGGTACTAACTCGTACTTGCTAACAATTTTATATTAATACTTTTTCAAAAAAAAAAATCTATGTACCTATATATATCTGTATATTATTATATCTATATATTTCTATAATTAACAATTAAACTTATTACAAACCACCAAATAATATCATATATTTACTATTGTAAGGAATAACAACACAAAATAATAGCATGTATAAATTAATTACCTTTTGGCTGCTAATATTAGCATATTAGTATATAATATTCACCAAATAAATAGTAACTAACATACATATTAAATTAAATTAACTATCAGCGCATTCAAAAATAAATAATAGCATCGCTTTTATTTTCATAGAATCACCTAGATTAAAAGTAAAATAAAGACAAACAATGTTTGATTAATAATAATTTGAAATAATAATTATTTTTACGTCATAGTAGTTGCCGGGTCACACTGTAAAATTCATATAACCGTTGGGATTTTGTGTCATTTATCAAAACAAAATGCAGTTATTTAGGTTAAAATACTCACTTCCATAACTCTACTGTAAGTTCAGGACGAACTGGTGATGTATCAGCTATGAATGATCTCTTCAAATTTGATGAATTCACTATTAAAACAATAGTAACTTTAAAAACAATATCAATAAGACGAAATTTGAAAGGACGGCCGAAAAATATGAAAGTGGGCGTGATTGTTTTAGAGCTAGACAGCGTGAATGTGGGAGCGAGATGCACGGCGTCAGCGCGGTTTGATTGGCTAAAAGTCATATTCGGGAAATAAAAACTCAGTCAGAGATCTTTTTCGACCGAAATTAACTTGGATATTCAGGTACGAATAGTTGGACATTCGGGAGAACACCACGGAGTAATTGTTACTTAACATGGCGTATTCGGGTTTTTTTAAAAATATATCTCTGTTCCTAGATAAAAATATATTGTTTTTATAAATGATATCGGTAGAGTTCAATAAAAGAAATTGAACTGCATTAAAATGTCGATTTCGACAAAAATGGATATTCGGGAAACAAATCCTATAGCGACGAACTGTCAAATTATTAACTTAAAATTAGAGTATTTATTGGTGAATAGCGAACAAAGAAAATTAAAACAAAAGACTTTCTATTTCAAATATAGCCTATCGGAATTGTATTTATTAATCTGTTCTGTGGCTGACGGCCTTATAGAACGATGTGAGTATTGCGAGAGATATTAGTTCTCCTAACCGCCGCACCTCAAGTTATAGTGACTGGTCTCAATCTAACTAAGCCACATCCAAAAATGTCTACAGATAGCACTATCAATATATATATGTTATCATTTGAAACAGTGATGAATTAGTCCAGTTCCCTCTCATTGTTTGCCAGATAGTCAGTCGTCAATTGACAGGCCATCTCTATTATTATTGAGATATGAGTAAATGCTGTTACGTCTAACTTACAAACTGAATCTCCGATAACTCACCTTTCTACCCAAGTCTGTATTGTATAATCAACAACCTTGGCTCTCTCTAATCTGAAAAATAATGGCGTTCCTCCGATGTCAATTTGCTTTCTCTCCAGCTGTCCGACCATTCCATCAAACGTACCGTTATGAGAAAATCCCCATGAATTGGTTCTCATCATTTTGTAGCTAAAATGATTAATTACTTATTGAAGGCCAAGATGCATAGATTTCAAGATTTACTGAACACTCTTTAACTGATTATTGGGTAATTAGCGCTTAGAGCAGTGTGAGAGGTTCCAGGTAGGATTGCAATACCGAATGAAAATACCATTCGTGAAAAAATATAGAAAAAAACAGTATCTACCAATAAGTATATAAAAATCTCTTTAAAATATTAATATTTTATAGCAAAAATATCTAAATAAGTAAGTACATATATCGCACTGTGAGTGTAAAACCAAGCCATCTGCAAAAGACGTATTTTGGATATACTAGGGTTTGATGTCTTCGTTTTGTTAGGAAAAATAAAGTTTCTAAAAAAAACCATAATATTTGGTTTACATCTACATTATATTGCATTTTCTTTCAGTTACTTCACTTTCACATTATCAAGTTCACGACTGCATTGCGACTTGCATTTAATCTCGAAATTGAAAAATTTGCAGATGCCTTGGTTTTACACTCACGGTGCGATATGTACACCTTTAAAATAAGCTACTCAACTTGTCTTTAGTAGATAAACATCGAAAAATTAGGCACAGATATCATGAAATATTCACCACTATGGCTGAGGTTACTAATGATTATACAAACAAATAGTATTTACCGCGATTTTAGATACCTACATCTAAAAATACACCTGACAACTTCTAAAACCCAAGAGCGACTGGCGGAACATTAGGATAAATTTAAAATTAAGGAAATAACTACATTAATGCAAATGTATATCGCAAATCTGCACGTGTCATTACTGATCATCAAGGACATTGAAGAAACTAGACATTGCGCAAAAAATTTCAGTCAATTTAAACCTTTTATGTTAATTAATACATTTCGTTTCAACTTTCAATTCTGATTTTTAATACCGGTATTTCGGTATTCAAAAATATTGGGATACCAGTTGTGAAATACAGTAAAACCTCGTTAATACGAATTCCACGGGACCGAAAATTGAAAAAAAATTCGAATTACGAATTATGAAATTTATGGGGGGAAAATATTAAAATTTAAAAAAATTTTTTTTTTGATTTTTATCAACATCGTTTACGATCATAGATGTGCCTACTGAATTGGGTCGTAAAATGTCAGGATTATTTTTATTACCTTTATAAAATAAGTATTTTTTGACGTTTGATGTAAGAAAAGTCTGTCACAATTTTCAATGACTGGCTCATGAAATAGTGTACTTTATTACGATTTATTGAATATTTTTATATGCCAGGACTCTGAAATAATTTCAAATTACGAAATTTGAATTAAAGGTAGGTTTTATATGAAAATAATGTGCAAGGGACTTTTTTTCGCGAAAATTTCGAATTACGGCGAATTTCGAATTATCCGTGTTCTTATTAACGAGGTTCTACTGTATCAGTATTGCAATCCCAAGTGGAACAGTTGTAGAAAACCTCTGTGCATCATTTTCCAAATATTTTCCATCAATTGATTATCAAATATGCATATGTGTCATCAATACTTTCACAAGATACGACAGGTACAAACCTAATATTGGGAGTGGAAGAAAATTTAATAAACCTGTAAAACAATCCTGAGCACAAAGCTTCATCTTCTCCTCTCCAGGACGTGGCCAAGATGCACATTGGATTGCGGAATCAAGTACTTTACACAACTCGATCATTTACACTCCTCTTGCATCGATTCACTGACCACATGGCTAACTTTGTAGAACCAATACAAAGATATTTATTTACAATAATCTAGTGTTACTCACCTAAAACTATAGATGTCTTTCAAATGAAGCAGCAGGGCATAATTAAAATGGTGCATTGAATCGATATGGGTGTTGACTGGGTTTTCAAGGTAATGCGTAAATATTTCGTGCTTCAACCGTTTCGTCACAACAATCATACATTTCAAAACAACCCCTGACATATTGGATCTTCTCGAGTATTTATATTCTGATGTAATAAAAACAAATCCTTCAATCCTATTCCAATATCCTAACTGTTTTATGATTAGTTTCCCATTATGATGTCGGCCAGTGTTGTAAATCTCATATATTTTATATTCATTGTGTTGTTTCATTTCTGCGTACATTATCTCCGCGTCTATATTGATATTTAAATCAGAAAAAAGACCAATAGAAGCTTCGATGAGAGAATTACTATTACCGATTAGTAACCAGCTGTACATTTGATTGAACACAGATGTCTCATTAAAAATTATTGATATATTGTTAAGATATATTTCCGAATTAATACATCGCATGTCTAAAACAATTCCTAATTTTAAATTACTATAATAAAAGAAATCGGCAGTTAAAATAATTGGATTATCTAAATTATATATATTAAATTGAAGCTGGTTTGGTAATGTGAAACGTTTGAATACGTTTATAGTTTCTACTGATGTAGTATTATCACATGTAAGTATGACGCCATGTTTCAATTGTTTTAGTTTAAAATAATCGTTAATTATACTTGTTTCATTTGTTTTAACGCAAACAATTATTATTGGTAATGTAATGCACACTACAGAAAATAGACGAATCATTTTGACTTCTCTATGTTCACAACTAAACTGTACAAATTTTACGATTGTGAATAGAGTTATATACAATTTTACCGCTTTCAGAGTCAAACTAAAAACAAGGTTGTGACATAGTGGTTTACACTTCCACCGATTTATTGTCACAAATATGAACCATAGACAGTATACATTGAACTTTCATAATGGTGAAAGTTAGAAGGTTTCCAACTTTGTGCACATTAAGTTGTGATTATATTGAAATGCACGTCGCATACTACCCCACATGACGTCACAGTAAGCTGCCGCTACGGAAAAAAAGTGTGTAAAGTCGTTTTTCTTGATGTTAAAAATGTTTTTCATACTAATGCTCCCATCCCGTAGCACATTTTGAACCTTTAAACGAACATAGTCAATTTGTCAGGTTGTCAGCAGCAAAATCGACCGAAATCACCAGAACAATGAGGTCACCTCACGTTGTACCGCACTGCATCGACACCTGCATGACTCTATGAACGTTTTTTATCATTTTCTACATGCCTACACATTTTTGACTCATGTCAAAATCGCGTGTTTTTTGTTTTTAGCAATTGGCACTATGTATTTTCTATAAGAATGTTGTCTATTATCTATGGTCTGCAGGTTAGGTTCTGTTCAAAATATTATCTATGCATATAATATCGCAAGTAATTTTAAGGTACGCACACGTAGAAACTGTTAAAATTAATTGAAATTAGCATGAATAATGAATAATAATTCAAAATAATAATAGATTTGAGTTGGCACTCTCTATCATTGAATATACAGAGGTGGTGAATTTTGAAAATATTTTGCAAATTGACGAAACCATAGACTAAATTTGTCACAGTACGCGACGTGCATCTCAATTTAATCACAACTTTACAGACTTATGTTAAAATTGTTGCGACAGTAAATATTTACGTATGCATATTTGTCGGGACGATAGTATTATTGCCAATA
This sequence comes from Rhyacophila brunnea, assembly GCF_057557595.1. Taxonomy (NCBI): domain Eukaryota; kingdom Metazoa; phylum Arthropoda; class Insecta; order Trichoptera; family Rhyacophilidae; genus Rhyacophila; species Rhyacophila brunnea. The sequence continues at coordinate 4,397,583 of NW_028232816.1, read as the reverse complement.
AATCTACGCATGTGTAAAGGCACTATAATAAATAACCTACCTGATTGAAATAATTTTTTGTGTTAATGGTGAATGACTTGTTTAGTAAAGTTTAGTAATTCTCCTTCTTGGGGACCTTTATCTTGGGTCGTGACTTCTTCCTAGATTCTCTGTCCTGGGCAAGGATCCAACTTTTGATTCCCAAGGCGTTGTCATATTCCACATTATTAATCTATCTTATACATGGTCTGCCAAAAAATATTCTGCCACTTGCTTTTCAAAATACCACGATACCTACATACGTGATTCCATTCACCTAGTTTCATGGATTTTATGATACAGTATATATTATTTATATCTTACTTTTTGCAATATTGCCTTCTTTACCCCGACTGGAATGATCCTGAAGATATCATGAACTACAATCCTTTTGATTGTTCCCGGTGTTGCCCTAGTAATAAACATAGTATATAATAATATTTGTAATATAGGTAGGTTTACCATAATTATGAAACTCTAAACCAGGACAGGAATGGGGTAATGGGCAAAGAAACAAATTTAACAACCAAAAATTGTTTTATTGCCTGTTAAAAATATGTACTAAAGAAGAATGCAGAAGGTCTGCTGCAGCAGAAATTTAAATTAATTAATTTATTGTACCAGTCATACTTCTCGCTGGAATGAACATTTTTCGCACCCTTGCCCGCTGTCTCATCACATATACGGTACAACGGCCAATCATGACGATTTATTATTGACAATCATTCATCCGCGGAACAACAGTCGGGACAAAATGCCAAACTGGCCGGGACGCCGGGACCAATATGTGAAACCGGGACGTATGGTACGCCTAAATATAGGGGAGTCAATTCCCAAATAGTCACATAGCTCCGTTTATTGATTATTTAATCTTTAATTGATAAGAATATTATTATAGTCGGGTATGTTGTCCCTATCTTTTCACATACCTATGTAACATTATCTATCTTCGTATCCACATATCAGGGAACTCAGAAATAATGGGAACTGAAATACCTAACGGGTAAGGAGTAGCAGGTAACCGATCTCGAGTAAAAACACATGTCAAGAATACGTCATACGTCGAATACTGCCAACTGCTCCCGGTTACACACACTATTGCATGTGCATAATGCGTGTTTCATTTTCATAGGACACACATTCAAAACCCTGCATCAAAACATAGTGTATTGAATATTGCCTATATTATCTGTTCTGTGCTACATAACTTTAGATAGTGGGCAGAGCGTTTGACCATATTTTCCTCGATTTCGAACTAATAACACAGTTTAACTATAAATTCATGACGCTATCCACAGCACAAGTCAAATAAAAAACAAGAGCTGTTCTATACCTAAGTATCTAAATACCGCCGACAACGCTTGTAAAATATTGCATCGTACTGACCAATGTTGATTTTAAATAACATGTGGTACTATGCTAAATTCTGTTGTTCATTGCAGGAGGGAAATGTCAAAGCTGGACAGCATGTTATTTATTGTTCATAATAATTTTTAACACTTTATATGACGTGTACTTTAAGTGAAAAACATACAGTTATCTCAATAATTTATCTGATTGTAATACATATTATTATTCCGGCTCACGATAACAAAAAATACAATGAAGATAAATGTAAATTATAAAATACTCTGATAATATTTGTATTTATTGTTTTATTGACTATTTGTATTTATTGTTTTATTGACTATTTGTACTGAAAATATTTATTTTAGAAAATTTAATTTGGTAGTATACAGTGCTACCCAGTGGCGAAGGGTGGAGGTAGCTTGTTAAGATCAGACAAAAATAGTGCACAAACTACTATGTGCAGATGGTACTGGTTAGTTTTTAAATTTCAATTAAACCCTGCATAAGCCAAGCCATAATCGATAATAGTCAAAAATTATTCATATATCCATAAAATATGTAAACTTATGCCATTTAACCACATATAGTTTTAGATATTTTAGGGATAGAAGAATATTTTCTATCTATTATGGTTTGATTTCTCCAGGGCTTAATGAATTTTAAAAAACTAACCAACACCATCTGTAATAATATGTATTCTTAATTCAACGTAAACAAATAAATATGACTGAAAAAGTGTGCACTATTTTTGTCGAATCGTCCATACGTCGCATACCAAAACTGTTATTGGTTGGTTTAGGCAGGGTTTAATTGATTTTTAAAAACTAACACTATGAAAATTGTAAACTTAGTTCAATGAAAACGAATACGTATGACTGAGAAAGTTTAGTGTGCACTATTTATGTCTGATTTTCACAGTCTACCTCCACCCTTCACCACTGGTGCTACTTTATCATCTCGAGCATCCCTTCGAAGAGAAAGAATGACAGGCATATGACAGAGACTGGATGTAGATACATATTACTATTGAATTGAAAACACAGATGGATAATATAAAGTGACTGCGTAGCACACGTTTATTGAGTAATTAATTATTATATGAAGTTTATATTGCGGTAAATATTTAACAAACTGTTATCTTCATTTGGTGACAGTAGGTATGGAGCAACTAGCGCCTGTAACGCAACTGTGATTTGTGAGAGTAAAATTCTCTGCCTTGTTCTCTACACGTCATTGTCATTCAACACAAAATTTAGATGCGAGTGTAAACTCTAAAACTATCTGCATTGTAGTCCGAGAATGCAAATTCATTCGGCACAATTTTGAGACAACCGTTTGGTGCCTTGCCCCCTAACTCTATTAAAATAATGTCAAATAATCATATGTATTCTCACATTTACTCCACACTGCACACACTTTTTCTTAAGTGAATATAAGTATGGTTGACACCACTCACTCGAAGATAAATATAATTAATTACATTTTAAAAATGTAATATTCATTATTGGTTTTTGTGCAGACCCTAATATTTCAACAATAAAAAATCTCAAGTCAACATTACGTTGCATTCAGCAGTACTTATTTTGTCAATAAAGACCCATTATGCTGTCAACAACAAAATGACATTCTTTCAATGCAAGACTATTTTGTGACGTTAAAAAAACAACAATGATTGACGGTATTTCATATTAATTATTTGTGGATCTCAGGAAGCAAAACATTATGGCTACAAAATGAGTATTTACAATAATTTATAAGTACATATTATTATAATTAAACCATTTTTTTTATTCAATGAATAATTCACAAGTTTTGAGAATGTAACATTCTATATATTGAATATATCGTCACTGTTCTGGCAGAAGACACTAATTCGAAAAAATGACATTGAGTTAGTTATACCAAAATGTTCCTTATTTCAAACTTTACCGTCTGGAAACCTTCTTCATAATTAAACAGTCTTTATTTTAAAGTCATCCTTTTAACGATTACTTAATAAACTCACACGATAAACCATTAATTCAAACATTTTAACAACTTCAAAGTCAAATTACTCCAGTTAGTGTGTTCTGCCAGAACAGAGACGATATATATAATTTGCAAACACCTCAGATATTATAAAACTACTAGAAAAAATCTTTTTTTTTTAATATGAGACGTCCAACAGGGCTTGAATCTGTAAATACTGGATTCGCGCTAATGCTCTTTCCAATTAAGCTACGGGCATCCTACTTAATTATGACGAATTTAACTAGCAGTTGTTACGTTTGGACTTGGACATTGTATTTTTTTTTTAAATATTTGCCACTGGTGAGTGCCTATGCATAGTACCCGAAGATGCTAGAAGGCAAAACCAAGATAACTACAACCATTCAAATGGAAAAGTAGAAAACTCTAATTAACATGACGTAATATTATTATCAATGAAAGATATCAGTGATTATTTATGAAGTTATCTCAAGAGTCAAAAAAAAATATTAATATGTATTAATTTGTTTGATTATGTATGCACCTTAGATTAACAATATTGATATAACCATCAGTGGCGAAGAGTGGAGGTAGGCTTTTAAGATCCGACATAAATAGTACACTGCACACTAAACTTTGTCAGACGAACGTATTTGTTTTCGTTGTACTAAGACTACAATATGTATATTATAGTGTTACGTTTTAAAATTCAATAAACCCATCCTAATCCAGGTCATAGTAGATATTAATCCAAAAAATATTCATTTATCTATAAAATATCTACAATAATGCCATTAAACTATTTATGTCGAATCTTAACAGCCTACCTCCACTGATAAATATACTACATAAGCGTGAGGTTCAAAAGTTTTGACAGAAAATATGACATAGTTAGAGCTACGCCGAGCGAGAGAAAACGATGCAATTTTCTACATATAAGAGCAGTCGGAAATAATAACGGTAAAAATAAATAAATTCACCCCATGTAATTTATGCACAGTAGAAGAAATCGCAATCTGCGCAATTCTAAGGTTAAGAAGTTGTTCCACTAGAATAAACACCATTTCTACAAATAAATAATGTATAGCTTTATTTTAACTGGCAACACTTTTATTAATCTCACTTATTTTTATAATTATTATAAATCATTCTAGCTATAAATACACTCAACAGCTACATATATTATCACTTATAACACAAAGGATTTTATGTTGAGAATCGGCAGGTAACACATTTTTTTTACCAACCATAAACAATGAAACTAAACATAATATTTGAACAATACAAATCAATTGACAATTACAATTATTATCTTATTTTAATTAATTAAAACATTATTTTGATGAATTAGATAAAAACAGACATTCTGCTGAGATTTCGGTTGACAGGGGCATCGGGAATATCGATAACGTCATCTTCTGTGTTGTGCCAAGTTATGAACAAAGTTGCAGCAGTAAAAGTTAGAAGCAGTGCACCTACAATACCCAGAATCTGGAATGAAGAAAGATCTTGAAGACAATGTAGATGACACGAACAAATTTAGTTTGTATACAGTGGTGTAGTACTAATTAAAGATAACCCGGAGCGTTGTTTAATTTTAATATACTACACCCCTCCCCATGAACCAGGTTTCAACTGTTTCAATAGCAAAATACAAATTTGGAATGAGATTAGTCAAAAGTTAGCCATGCGGACAGTGAATCGTTGTAAGATGGGTGTAATGATTAAAAATTGTTTATATGAAAAAAGACTTATGATTTTTATCATATGAACAAAGACTCTAATAATTTTCAAGATCGTGCATGGGTACTAAAGCATATCAATAGTTTTAAAATGATAATCTTGATCTAATCATTTCTTTTTAATTGGCTCTTTAATCCTAAGTGGATCTGGGCCGCCTCACAAAGAGGTTTCTTAACAGATTTTGGTTTTACATGAAATGGAAATTAGACACTTGCTTAGCCCATCTGGGTTCAATCGTGACTGCTTGCACATCGTGGGCGCAGAATCTAAAATATTGCTGCCGTCCAGGCCAAAGTCATTACATTTCTGCTGACATGTAGTGACTTTGGACTGCAATATGAGGAAATAAGTTCATTTCTTTTTAAAAATAATTAATACTGTGAATAGCACTTACACCAGGAATTTTTGAAAGCGTTTCCACTGCACAATTTGATAGGAGGAGGATCGATATCACAATTGTCACAATGGCGATGATGATGCAGACAGAAATATTCTAAAATAAAACAATCATTCTTATGAATTATTTCAGCAGAACCATTTAAAATTAAAATATCCTTTGTCCATTTTAAATTGTTTTAAAGTCAGCAGTCAAAATATTATCTAGCTATTGTGTTTCAAATCGTCTTCTGTTGTCTATTATATAATATTCCGTGTATGGCGTGAATATGTTGATAAGTCTAAACACATCAAATCTCAGGGCAGCTATTTGTGAGGTTGGTTTTCTGTAAATAAGGAATGTTTTTAAATTTCAGTTTGTTGGAAGAATTACCAAACATTTTACTAAAATTTAAAAATATTGGTTGGGCCAATTATGATGCCCCTCATTCCTTTTTTCCTACCTACCAAAAATCCCAGTTATTGTCTCAAGACCAGGCGACCATCAGTCACGGGTCATGAGTCAGCCATGATTAAGTTTACAGGTAATTACTGCCAAGACAGCGGACGCGCCTAGGGTTTGTTAAAGCTAAGCCGTCGTTAACCTAAGAGGGATTCATCCAAAATGCATTTGTTCGAACTTTGTTGCGCTAAATATGATACGGTTTGAGCATCCATCATCATCATCATCATCAGAACATCCATCCTGAACTTGTCATCATTATTTATCCCAAACCCCAAGTGAAACCTTGAGAGTGACATTCTGAACTGTCTGTTTATCTGTGCGTGAGTGCATGAACACCGCACTAGCTCCATCGCGCGCCGGCTCTCTCAACATAAAAGTTCAGTGTCTGGGAAGATGCAAAAGGGTGACTATAAATTTTCATACATCTAAGCTTACGGGCTAGACATTTCTGTCTCGTAGTCAATCTCCTCATGTCTGCATGAATCCGCCGAATGATGATTCAGACCTCATGGCCTTGGATCCTTTGAGGATGCCATGCTTTAGGCGGTAAAAATATCATATAATAGCATGTAAGCAACAGGAAATATGTTGTGTCTCGATAATAAGATAATATTTTTTTTACCACTTTAACCCAGATGTTAGGAGCCTTCCTAGCGAGTCCTAGAACGGCACCTACATATAGAAAGGCCACAATAACCCCCCCTGATAGTGTTGCTATTGGGTAGACAATTTCCAAGTATGAGCTACCTTGAGAACACCCCTCGTCAGACGTCAGGGATAAAATGGGCCCAATCAAAAAGAGAACCTGTCAAAGGAGTGTTATTTAATTATTCTAGTTAATTTGTGCACTATTTTTATAGTGTCATTTGTCGAAACAAAGGTTCTCTCTCTCTGTAACGACAAGAATCTGACACTATAGAGCAGGGATTCACAAACTTTTTCGTCCAGGGACACTTTTGAAATCAAAAATATTTGGCGGCCCGGTCCTTTCAAGGCAAAAAAAACAAAATATTTCATTGCGTAAACTTATATTTTTCACTAATATACATTATTATTACGCTTATATTTCACCATGTGATTATTTATACAATTGTTTATTTGAAACTAAATCCAGCAAAAAAGGCTCAAATTTTCTGGACCATTCATTCTTGCCAGAGGATATTTTTAATTTCAAATGTAATTTTTAATATTCGATAATATATGATGAATAAAAATGAATACAGATTTAACATAACTCTCACGGGACATATCAAAAAGTCACGCGGGATATAATTGGCCCGCGGAACACACTTTGCGAACCCCTGCTATAAAGTAACCATTATTATGTTTTATTTATTTATATTTAAAAACTTTTTAAATTCTAATGTTCATATAAACACAATAGTGTCTGTGTAGCAGTGGCGGAGGGGTGGAGGTAGGTTGTTGAGATTCAACATAAATAGTGCACACTACTTCGTCAGTCATACTTATTTGTTTTCATTGGACAAAAAATGTAATTTGCAGATGGTGCTGGTTAGTATTTAAAATTCAATTAAACCCTGCCTAAACCAAACCGTAATAATTTAGATATGCTATGGGCGATCCGACAAAAGTAGCGCAATTTGTTGAATTTAGAATACATAATATTACAAAATTAATGGTGTTGGTTAACCTAACCTTTTTTAAATTCATTAAGCCCTGCCTAAATCAACCCATAATCAATAAAAAATATTTTTCTATCTATAAAATATCTAAAATTATGTATGGTTTATTGGCATAAATTTTAGATACAGTCAAACTTGGTTATTACGAGGAAGATGGGACCGACTGAATTTGCTCGTCATAAGCATTACTCGTTAAATCAGAAAATAGGTATTTTTAAATGAGCTGTATAACACAAAAAGTCGCAAATCAAACAAAAATACGTACACAACTAGAATTTTTCCCCGAAACAAGCATGGCATTCATAAACTACAAAAGAAGTTGTTTATTGTGATGAACGCAGGTAGGTACCTACTGACTTCAGCTTGGATTTGTTACATGAAATTTCAACAATATGCGTGGATACTTTTCCAATGTTATCCGCGAAAACACCAATTAGGTACTTAGACACTTAACTAGTGTCATAAACGTAAACCGATCCTGGCGGCATCGGTCTACGGCCGGATTGTATTGCTTAAGGTCGAAAATTTTTAAACGTTCGACACATTAACATTTTTAAGAAAATTTTTGATGATATTTTTGTTCAGTATATCCGATAAGTAGCTCGTTATAAAAGTGAATAAATGTATGGAGAAAATCATAAACTAAAATGTCAACGAATGTTTCCTCATTACATCCGAGATCTCGCCATGTCCGTGATCGTACTAACCGAGTTCGACTGTACTTTATAAACGGATCTTTTTGAATATCATCTAGTATGACTTGGATTGCGTAGGGTTTGATTGAATTTTAAAAACTAAAACTATCTACACATTGCAGTGTCATAACATCAATTGTGCATTGGAGTAAGTATCACATTCATGGCCCCCACAAAGGGGGGGCTGATAGGACTCTACCCTGGGTTCCCGGGCTAAGGGGGGCCCGGCGTGACGGGTCGACCAGTTAAGTGAGATACACACCACAAATTTGCCTGAATAGTAATTATTCGTGGATTTTAATTTTATAATTATTTTTAGTGTGTTTCCTTATTAATAAAAATGACTATCCAATATGGCTTAATTTGGTTTTTACAAAAGGGTCAGATTAGTGCTTCCTTATATGTTGTTGCCAAGTGCCGACAATACAAGTGGATTTATTTAAAAATACCGAAAATTGCTAAAAAAAAACCACGGAACCTGGAGTTCCATGGGATACCATTTGGGGAACACTGCCGTAGAACATTCCATTGCCCTGAACCTTAGTGATAGATTGGGGGGCCATAGGCCACTGGGGGATAGTTTAAGAATGTGGGGACCATGCATATTATAAAGAATACCAACTGAACAATGTTAATATTTGTGGAGTTTACCAACTTAAGCATGCTTCATGTGTTTAGTAAATAATTTTAAATGTCATAACAGGAATAACGTTTTGTCCAAATTCTTTGCAATTGACAGATGTAATCTTACCACAGTGATTATTTTAAAGAGTCCAACCGGAGATAGCACAAAGCGGTGTCCTGAAAATGTTTTTCTCAAAGCCTGCTCATGCGTCACTGATTGCTGACGATACATTGTAAATACAATTTAACACAAATTTTTCACGCATTACAAACTGTTAAATTTAATAACAAATTATCCTTGAATATAATAAATTAACAATAAATACTTTATTTCACATTTTATAAAGTGTTTTTTCCGACTCAATAAACAAATCAATATGTACTGATCCTCGGGACAAGTGATAACTGTTTTTAATTTCATATCTTATCAGTGTAGGTAATTTACCTATCTTGTGATAGTATTATAAAGATCATAATATTATCTGAATTATTTGTGATAATGGAAGGCAATGTACAGGATCAGTCGCGTCGCTAGGGTCCCTTGAAAACCGTAAAATCGGGGTTTCACTGTATTTGGATTCTCACACCATTATCACCTTTTTTTTTTTTTTTTTTTTTTAAATTTAATGCTTTTTTGATGAATTGCAATGAATTTTAATCAAATGTTTTTTTAAACCCCAGATTTTGTTAAATACGAGGGTGGGTCAATAAGTCCTTAGAAAAGCCGACAGGTGGCGCGACTAGTACTGTAAGTGGTTTGTTTTCATGCAGCGGCACTACCGATTCAGTATGCTGCGGAGTTTCAATCAGATTGGTCGGGTTGTTGTGTGTTTCTCGTACATTTAAAAAAAAAATTTGCTTGTGGAAAATGGAAAATGGAGAAAATTGAGTTTAGAGCTGTTATTAAACATTTTAATATAAAAGGGTTAACAGCAAAGGAAATAAAAAATGAGTTGGATTTAGTTCACGGCATATCTGCTCCTTCACTTGCAACTATTTATAACTGGTTAAATGAATTTAAACGTGGTCGTACATCAACAAAGGATGAACCACGCTCAGGACGTCCTGTAGAGGTGACTACACCAGAAATGATCAATAAAATCCACGATATGGTGTTAAGTGACCGAAGATTAAAGTTGAGTGAGATAATTGAGGTTACAGGGATCTCAAAAGGTAGCGTCATTTCTATTTTACATGACAAATTGGGCATGAAAAATATTTCTGCAAGATGGGTGCCGCGTTTGCTCACAGTCGACAATAAACGCAATAGGGTGGTGGCCTCTAAAGCCCTGTTGTCGCTCATGCAACGCAATCCGGATGAATTTTTTCGTCGCTTTGTAACTGTAGATGAAACATGGATACACCACTATACTCCCGAGACGAAAGAACAGTCAAAGCAGTGGATTGCGAAGGCAAACCATGTCCAAAGAAGGCGAAAACCGTAAAATCAGCTGGTAAGGTTATGGCTACTGTATTTTGGGATGCACGTGAAATTATTTTCGTTGACTATTTGGAAAAAGGAAAAAAAATAACAGGGGATTATTATGCATCTTTATTAGACCAGCTAAAAAACAAAATTGAAGAAAAACGGCCTCATTTAAACAGGAAAAAAATCCTCTTTCATCAGGACAATGCCCGTGTTCACACATGTTTACGATCAATGGCTAAAATTGAAGAATTGAAGTTCGAATTGGTCGACCACCCACCGTATTCGCCAGATTTAGCCCCCAGTGACTTTTTCCTTTTCCCAAACTTAAAAAAATGGCTAAGTGGACAACGTTTTTTTTCAAATGAAGAAGTCATCGATCGGACAAATGCTTATTTTGAGGACCTTCCGAAAACTTATTTTTCTGACGGTTTAAAAAAAATTGAGAAACGTCTAACCAAGTGTATTGAGCTCCAAGGAGATTATGTTGAGAAATAAAAAAAAAATACAAAAATAAAAACTGTTTTAATGCTTTTTTCTAAGGAATTATTGACCCACCCTCGTAGCTATCCCACATGATGCAATACCGGTATTTCAAAACCTATATCTCAGTATTTTTCGATACCAAAATACCGGTTTTAAAAATCAGACATTGACGTTAATGGCCCCACCAAACCACACCCGGTCTTAATCGGGGGGTATCACGGAACCCGACGTTTGGATGTGAAGCATCATTTTTTTTTATAACTGGGAATCTCTCAGGCGCAGTTACCCAAGACTAAGGTCGCCATGCACTCAAATGTGCTTTGATTGAATTTACATGACTTTAAGTTAAGGTACCCATGGGAGAGATGAGCACGTAGAGGCAATATTCAAAATTGTGGTAAGTAACAAATTAAAGCTAATACAAAAATGCCAAACATTCTAAGTGAAGAGATCTTCACGTTGGCAGTATGACGCCACAAATTTTCTAAATGCAATCAAATTAGCCTCTGTGGCGACCAGGTCGGGCGGTTCGATGGGCCCTCTTTCCTTCCCTTAACGTACAAATTTTAGGACATTCCCAGAGGATGTTGAACGGGTAACAAGACCAAGCTCAAAAAGCCTACCAGCGAAGCCACCATGTCCAGTCAAGAATTGACTGGTGTAATAACCTGGAGTCAAAATAAAAATCAGACAATACCGAAGTATTCAGTATTGAAAATGAATATGAAACGTAATAATTAATATAAACGGCTTAACAGGACTGTAATTTTTTAGTCAGGCTATGCGTGTCTCGTTTATTTCTGTTGCCCTTCGACCTTGGTGACCTGTAAGGACACATGCAGATTTGCGAAATACATTTAAATTATAGGTAGGTACTTACCTAACTCTCCAATTTAAAATTTATCCAAATATTGTCACCAGTCGCCTGCGGATTTTAGAAGTTGTGAAGTCTATTTTTAGATGTATCTGAGATTGTGCTTAATCCTTTCCACGCGGACGGAATACCTGTTGTACACTAATTAATTGGCCATTCGATATAATTAGCATGTTAAATACCTATTGTTCATTGTTATAGTCATTAGTAACCTCAGCCCTAGCGGTGAATATTTATATTATAATAGAAATAATAATTCTACTATAATGGACTTGCCTCTCCCCAATTGTTTGATGCTTATCTTCTCAATAGTAATTTATAGAATAATAGAGAAATATAATTTTTTTGATCAAAAAATTGAGCAATATTGTGTTTGGTTTTACCTTCTTATGGGATAAAAGTAAAGAAATTGCTAAGTGTAAGAAGTACAATAAAACAGGTGGAATTACCAGTAGGGCACATACACTTAGAGGAGCATTGAATTGAGATAACCTGGAAAAATATTTTTTCAATCAGCCTTTGGCGTCCTCGGGAGTTGTTCACACTTACACTGAACTTATGAATGACGTACAAAATATGTTTATGAAGTAGGTAATTAAAAATATAAAGAAAATAGATATTTTTAAGAAAAAAATTTATTGGTTCTCATTTTTAAATTGGATTCATCATCCGACAATGGAATGTTAAAAAAAAGCACAAATAATACATTATTATAATCTAATTACAATATATAATATAATTAAATGGTTGATATGGAAAAAATGCTAGAAAAAATGTGTCAATATAATATTCAAAAGCTAAGTTAGCTCTCCATGTTAAGTCTTACATATAAAAAATGATCAAACTATTTACAGTAATTATATAAAATTTTATTCATTAATTTATTTTATTTTATCAATACTTCCTCCACTAAACGCAGAAAGAAAGGATACTACTTATAAGAAAAAACGTAAATGTCGCGGTTGGATTTGATAATAATTGTCCGTCCATATTACGAAATGTATTTTTCCCAATTCATTAGCCGGCTCTCACATCAAAACTAGTCTCGCCTAAAATGTGTCGAATGCGTCGATGTGACGTCGTCGTTATTCCCAAAACACACGTTGCCAAATGGAGCTCCGCTGATTGGTCGAATGCGACTGTTTCATTTGAAAAAAACATCTGCTGTTGCAATCAACAAATTGCATTCTTCTCGGGCTCCGAGTCGAAGTCACATACAAACATCTATAAATGATTGGTCATTCCTATACCGGCTCGCCGATCACCGCATTCACATATACCTATACGTTTCAAAGGCTACGTGCGATTGTCGCTAGGTAGATGTGCGCGATCTTAACAAGTGACACTAGATCTCAGTTCTAGGAAGGTTTGTTTTATGGCTGTGTGGCACGCGAGACGAATTTTGATGTGAGAGCCGGCTTAGGTTTAATATAGAGGTGTATGTATCAAGAAGAATAGTAAATATTTTGGTATGTTAATTACTAGTAAAAAAAACCTAATAAATAAGTGATCAATTTATTGACAATGGTTGTGAAGATACAGCTGTTTGAAATTGACACCGTTGTAGGTAAGTTGGTGAAAGCTATTTTATTTTTTTAGGATAAATTTAATGTTAGACTTGCGTAATATACAAACTCGGTGAGACTGCAATTTAGAAAAAAAAAGATAGTATCAATGGTCACCGTCATTTTACTGTATAAATCCACAATCCAATCAATTCACTTCAGCATATTTCTTATTTTCTCTCTTTTGTTGACCAGTGTGTAAGGCACTGGCTTCTCTTCCGGGGCTAGGCGTTCAATTCCTGAATTCCTGGTGAGGTTACAACATATTTGTATGATTTTCTCAATGCCTGAGTGTATGTGATTGTTGCATTTCTACTATTAATAATTATACTAAACTACTCGTTGAACCTCATTGCCTATTGTAGTAAATATATTTTACTTTATTTATTTTTTAAATTACTGTTTTTTTATGTGACGGTATACAATGACATTTATGCGGTTTATATTTCATAAAATTTAAATTGTGAATTTTTTGACATTTCGATTCTATGGATTAAATCATGTCTGTGTGAGCGCAAGCATGAATTAAATTTTATTGGCATTTCCGAGATAGTATTATGTTGATGTCAAATTGGTGCTACGCTACAAATAATTTCCACTGCAAAAACCGTAAATGAACGCCAAATTAGCGCACGTGAATATGCATGGTATTAATTCCGCCATGCAATAACTGTGTATTGGTCATCTGAATTTACAGAGAGCCGTACGCTCATTGGAGCTACAATCGCCAGTTTCAAACCGCTGTATCTTCGTAACCATCGACAATTAATTGTCTCTATGAATTTCCCTGCTCAGAATCGATACAACAAAATATTTGCTATTCTGTCTGAAGGATGTACCTGTATAGTGTTAACTTATATTGTATTAAAAAAATAATGTTCGTAATTAGAGCAATGGCGTTTAACTCATCTGAACTCCATTAAAGTAATATAGATCATTTCTGCAGCTTGCAGCATACTGCATTTGATACAAAAATTAAATCGATTAATTATTTAAACAAATACTGTTAAATAAAGGCAATTAAAACTAATTAATGAGATCAAAAACTGTTTTTATATTGATGGGTTAGGTTTACATACATATATCATAATATATCCAATTTGTACGATTTTGAATGATTCAAATCGATTAAAAATCTGATGTGAAATTAACATATTTGAATAATATCTATGTATGGCGTGAATATGTTGATAAGTCTAGAAACATTAATTCTTAGAGCACCCATTTGTAAGGTTGGTATTCTGTGGTAAATCAGATATGTTTTTGAATGATTTTAAATTTTAGTAAAATGCTTGTAAATCCTTAACAAACTAAAATTTATAAACATTTCTGATTTTCCACAGAATCCCAACCTTACAAATAGCTAAGAATTGATGTTTTTCAACTTATCAACATATTCACGCATGATAAAAGTATGATATAGAACGTAATTTTGTCTATAATTTTAGTAAAAGCTGGACATACGATATCTGTGAAATAATTAAAACAAATCTTGATTTATTGGAGGGTACTTAAAATTTGTTTACAAAATTAGTTAGGGGGATATAATTACTACATTTTGTGCTATTAGTGCTGATCGGATGATAATAATGTGAAAAGAATATATATTGATATAAGTTTTATGGCATAAAGTATTAAAAGGATTTATAATAATAAAACAAATATTGATATTGTCTAATAGAAGGAAATTAACGATGACAAATACAACGGATCAGACAATCCCATAGTTTATTTTTTCCTAAATGGTTAAATAAACGTCCCAAACGCGCATTGAAATGACTGAGAATTCCAAGACATAGATATGTAGTTACTATCTTTTCGGTATTAAATTAATGCGTTTTCCATAAGACAACATAATCAAGTCAAAAATCATTTTCTACTGAGATTTTGCTGCTTAAATAATACAAGGTTCTAAATAATACATAGAAAATTGTCTACAAGTGAGTTCATTCTGGGAACAGTGACGTAACATGATTATGCACCGATGTGACATTTTGCCATTCTACCGCGCCCCATGTCGATTGAAATTTGTTACATGCGACAAGTAGATGTCTATTCTAACAAAAATATCGGTCCAACGCTATGTATATTAAGTTAAATGTGTTTGTGAATGACTTAAAATCACTTTGAGGAATTTGATGTGTCACAGTTGAGACGAGTTTCTATGTGCAGCCGGGTTTAAATGATTATCATATACAATTTCAAATACACAGAAAGCTTACGCTGACTTCTCAACATTGTTAAAAGTAACATAGAACCTTGTAATAATAAAGCGGCGAATATTTCAAATAATAAAAGAACAATGAGATGAAACCATTCGAAACTAATCTATTTGTAAAATAGATGATTTGGTTTGTTAATTTTGTATATCCAAATAAGTAAACCATTAAAAAGGGTGAGTTTGGCACCTCAGTAACATTTATGGGTTACTCGGCTTAACAGTTTAAATTCCGCCAATTAGTTAATTGGTGTAATTAACGTAAGAATTGGTGTAATTACGGCCGCGTAAACGCGTTTTCGGCAGTTAAACTGTGAACAGTTGAAAGATTAATAAACTATCATATTGGTTATTCTGTAAAAAATGATAGCAGTACGCTCTCAATCGACAATTCCCACCTATTTTCAAAACTAGGCGTTTTTGTTTTTTAAAGACACTACAATATAACCATTATAATATTATATTGTGGGGTTTCTGCCAAAAGTTGGTAAGTCTCGAAATCACATTATGGAGTAATTGCAATTTGAAGTTTGACGTGCCCTCTAAAATCAAGACATAATGCTAATTTCTTTGTACTTTATGTGTATGTACTATATCCGTGTATGGCGTGAATATGTAGATAAATCAAAAAACATCAATAATTCTGCGCATCTGTTTGTAAGGTCGGTATGTTTTTAAATTTTATTTTGTTGAGAATTTACAAGCATTTTAGTAAAATTTAAAACAAAAAAACATATAAACTGATTTACCACAGACCTTACAGAACACGGACATCGGATGACCTTGATATTTTTTTCTAGCACACATATTTATATAATATATACCTACACATAATCCATTGTTAACTCTAATACCTAAATTATCGATTTACCAACTTTTGGCAGCAGCCCTTCGATATATCGTCACTGTTCTGGCAGAAGACACTAATTCGAAAAAATGACATATTGAGTTAGTTATACCAAAATGTTCCTTATTTAAAACTTTACCGTCTGGAAACCTTCTTAATAAATAAACAGTCTTTATTTTAAAGTCATCCTTTTTACGATTACTTAATAAACTCACATGATAGACCATTTCAAACATTTTAACAACTTCAAAGTCAAATTACTCAAAACTAGTATTCTCCAGTTAGTGTGTTCTGCCAGAACAAAGACGATATATTATATTATGTTTTATGGAGCCAATAATATCAAAATATATTTCCATCAACAAATAATTACAGGAAAAATAAATGAACAAAATAGCAATCAATTGTGACATATTATTTAATAAATAATTATAGTAATTCTTTGGTCATATTCTATTTCAATAAATCAGATCTATTTGATTATCTGACTTGTAACTAACTGTAGGTGAAATAATTATAAGTAATTAAAAAAATAAATATAATAAAATCAATACAATACAATTGAACATTTAACACTATGGCAGTGATTTCGAGGTAACGTTAACACATATGGTATTATAGTGATGGGTTAAGTAATATTTTCAAACGTAAAGTTGTCCGATAAATCGATCCCTTACTTCTAAAGGGAAACAACTCAAAATACCTCGTTCTAAGATAATTTTTGAAGTAAATTTGTTTATTTTGTTCAAATGGAGCAATACACAATGAAATTTTACAGTTTAAAAAATAATCCTGTGGGCGATAAGTCTTAAAAATCGAAAAATGAGTTAAAGATGGTAATACATATGCACAAATGAGAAAAAGGATAAGTCAAATCAACACCTCTGAATTAACATTGGAGTTCCCATACATCTAAAAATTAATCTACTTTTGGTTTTCCTGTAAAGTAGCAATTTAAGACTTAACGCCTTCTTCCTTTCGCACATGGAATTAACCCATACATTACCGTTTATAATCGAATTAATGATTAATTCCAAAACGGTTATTCAATTCTATGACCCATTGAAGAAATTTTTGATTATAAAGAAAATACCCTTCTACATCGAATGGCATTATTAACTCAAAACCGTGAACTTTTGAGTTGTTACCCTATAGAAGTGAGGTATCGAAATATACTGTAAAAAAATCTGTTTTTTTAATGAAATTAAAAATTCTTAAATGCAGTTTGATTAAGAATTTCATTTTTGAATAATCAATGCAAGGTTTACGAATAAAAAGAAACCATGCAAAATAGCTATTATTTGTCAAGATAAACTAAAATATTGCAAGTGTAAGATAGTATAAGTGTAGCAAGGTGTAAAAGGTGTGTTGATAATTTGGATATACAGTTGCACAGTAGGATGACAATTTTACGTAACATATATATATATCTAAATACGTATCGAATAAACTCTGATTTTCCATTGTGATAGTATCTAAAAAATACGAAACTATTGATTAATAACAGAATTGAATACAAAAGGGTAGAAGATCAATTGCCCTATTAATAATTACCCTAATTTTAGGATATATTTAAATTGTACGCATGGGTACAATATTGATTACCGATAAAACTCATATTTTATGGACACATTTTTAGTCAGGAAAACCAAGAAACATTTTTCTATGTGAATGAGGAATTACAAAAAATCTTCACACATACAATATATGTACTAAATTTACACTTAAAATTATGTACGAAATTAAGAGTTTGACACTGTACATTTGTTGATCGCACTTTTCTATAAACACTAATATAATTATTATATTTATCTAATTGTATACCCATTTTTTACAAAATGTTTACAAAAGAAAAAATATCTTCTATAAATGTTACAGAGAAATAAATTTATAATGTCGTTCTGGAAACAGAGGATTAATTGATTCATTATTACATATTATTTCAAAACAATGGCAGTATAAAAAAAAATATTGTTCTGTTCTGATCCAATCTCGTATTATGATCGGAGCATAGCCGTCGTATGCGTAAGATTCTAAGCAATTGAAAATTAAAGGCGGAATAGATATACATAGTATATTTATTTAAATAAGATATCAGAAATCCACGAAAGATTAATTGTTTTGGACAATGTGCCGAACACTGATGAGGTGTTGTGATCAAGTGAAGGAATTCACTGGAAAACTGATGACATCGATAGAGAAGGCTGATCCAGAGTTTCGCAATACTTATTTCGGAGCGATTACGTTCCTCTGTCATGAAAGTTACGACGTGGAAGAGGTTAGATTTCCAGCATTGATACATCTACTATAAAGGGCTTTATATTGTACATCACATGATAAAAATCCATACAAATACAAAGAGCTACTATAGATCCACCAGTATAAGTAAAGTTGTCCGCTGAGTGAGGGCACCACATGCTTACATTTAACATTTCATACTTTTTATACTGAGATGAGCTAAGTTCTAAATTCCAACACCTGACGATTTATGATGGTATATCTATAGTCTTTACTTGGAGGCTGCATAGATTCTCAACAGAACGTAAGTCACTATTTCAAGTGCTTGTCTTGTCAACTGCGTCAATCAAAGACGTTGAAAAAAAATCATCTCTATTAGACAAAAAGTGAAACTGACATGGTCTACAGTTGCAATTCTTTTTGCACTGCAGATTAATTTCTAGCACGCTTCACTATTTTCACCCGCATTTGTCGAACACTGCAAGCACTTCAATACAATTTTAGATTTACTAAAACAGTATTCTGACTTTTCTAAGTCGGCAGATCTGAGTACAGAATAACTTTATCAATACAAACGCAGTTAAGAAATTCGAAATTCGGTGTAAATCGAGATATTCATTAAATAAAATATATTTATAGTGACATTTCTATTAATTTGGTGAATGAAGCAAAATATTCAACATTGAAAAAAATTGGAAACTGAAAAGTGTTACAGTAAAACCTCGTTAATACGAATTCCATGGGACCGAAAATCGAAAAAAAATTCGAATTACGAAATGTATGGGGGAAAAATATTAAAATTTTGAATTTTTTTTTTTTTTTTTTTGATTTTCATTAATTTTGTTTTTGATCATAGATGTGCCTATCGAATTGGGTCATAAAATGTCAGGATTATTTTTATTACCATCATAAAATAAGTTATTTTTGATGTTTTAAGAAAAGTCTGTCACAATTTTCAATGACTAGCTCACGAAATAGTGTACTTTATTACGATTTATTGAATATTTTTATATGCCAGGGACTCTAAAATCATTTCGAATTATGAAATTCGAATTAAAGGTATGGTTTTATATGAAAATAATGTTCAAGGGACTTTTTTTTTGGGAAAATTTCGAATTACGGCGAATATCGAATTATCAGTGTTCTTACTAACGAGGTTTTACTGTACAAAATTGCAACAAAAAAACAAGTTATACCATAGTTAACTTTATCTCATTGAAGACAGGTTTGATTTTGCAGGGTCAAATGCCATTTAATAACGAGGGTATACTGACAGAAAGCATTAAGTCATTAAAACAAGTTCTGAGATAATCGCAAAAAGGACTTTTCAAAGCGTTCTCCCACGTAGATTTTTTTATGATTTAAAAACATTTTTTCTACATTATAAAGACTACCCTTTATGGCAAACACAATATACGACATGTTACAAGTCTTGTATTTTGTATACGCAGAACGCATTAGGTCATTATCATGTTTTCTATCAGAATAAAAAAATAACAATATGATTTAATAATGTTTCTATTTTCTCACCATTATATCCTATGCCTTTATGAGTTTTACCAGGATGTAGAGCATAAAATTGTATACATTTTTGCATTTAAAACAGAAAAACAGCAAAAACTGACTTAATGCGGTCTGTCAGTATACCCTCGATATGATGAAACACAACGATACAGAATATCCTCGAAGATAAATCGTCAAATGGCTTCTCAAAATGGAATTGAATCATACATTCTTGCTATCAAGCAATGAGAATCGATTATTTCACTGCACACATAATGAGACGTTCTTACAAATGAAAATCGTACATTGCCCAGCTTTACTTTTGTTATAAAATCTCATTGGCTGAAAACCACTCCATATTAATCAGTCGATACCTCAAAAGCTGCATACCATTCAATACCAATACGCTGACCAATGAATGGTTACGCATGCTTCACGAACTATCAAAAAATGTGTATGCAACACATCTGTCAATGCTATCAAATAAATTACTAAATTTGACATCGATGTCTTCATTTATAACAATATATTTTTTAATAATAATACAAGATTGGTTCAGAACATTACTAATTCATTACAATTTACCAGATATAAGATAAATAATTAACTAGTATAAATGTACCTAGTACACGTTTAAGTTTTTAGTCACAGGTTATTGTAAAAACTAAATAATATATAAAATAACAAAAAGACAAAAATATTAAAAATGGCAGTCATAAATAAAACCGATACTTAAAAAAAATAAAATATCACAATATGGTATAAATGATAGAGTAAGCTAATACAATATTTAAGTCTTGACTCTAAATCGTAGGAACACAATAATTATTCTTCCAATTATACCTGACGCGTAACGTAGAGACAAACAAAATGATTATATTTCTCTCTCGCTCACAAAATCTACAATACAATCTTCACGGATACGACACACACTTACGACACTAGAAGTGATGTAATGTAGAAAGAATTTATCTACTCGTAACGCATTTGTGAACCTTTAATGCTAGAACATTATAAATATGTCTTTTAATACTAATGACTAACAAAAATAAATAGAAAGTATGCAATGGGCAAATTAGTATAAAGATTTGTACTATCTTTCCTATCAATTATTTAATGCTAGCGTTACATATCACTGGCATTGGCGTGTTTGAGAATGACTGTTCTATAGAACAGCCTAAACTAGTTTAGTTCACTCGGTTAATATGTAACGTTGACTAGAACAATTAAATATTAAATGAATCCGAAACTAGTTCAAATATAATATAATATCAAGAAGGCTTTTAGATGATATCCAATTTTGGCAAACGTCATTTGACAACTTTCAGATTTAAAATCACTATTACAATGAGTAAATTATTAACGTAATGTTGACCAAAATATACATACCACATCTGTTCATTAAATCAGTGTTTTGCAACGCTTAGGGCACAGGCCGAAAAACAATTACTTTTGGGGGGCCACAGATAAAATAAAATTATATGGACGGTCCTCGATATCGGAGGGTAATTGGGACCGAAAAAATACCTCTTATTAAAGTGAATCCGCTTAAAACGGGGACAAAAATTACTTAGTAAATGGGTTTAATTGGGACACGTAAAGAAAAAAACATGTGATCATGACAAAATTAGCGTAGACATTTGGGTTTGACAGTGACAGTTGAAGACTGTGAGTTATTGCGGTTCGGATAATGAAGACCCTTGTATGATTAAAATAGAACAATAAGTAAATTATGACAATGACATTAGATGTCTCTAATACCTATTACAACTCCCTTAAAATGCTGCTTATCTTGATGCATTTTAAAAACTCGGAGAGTATCGTGGATGGATAGTTACGCTTCTACAATTATTCCTATTTAAATTGAAGGTTTCTCTAACAGATGGCATTGATAATTCATTTTTTGTACATAATAAGTAGACGCAAAATGCAGTTCAATTTCACTTGCAGTTCTTTACATTCGTCAAATAATAATAAAAACTTATATTACATTATACATTAGTCTTGTGTATGTGTCGCAGCACAACACGGCAAACACACTCTATCTACCTGTCTGCGGATTGAACACATTAAACGCATTGAGCGCATCGACAAGAATATTGACAGGTGGCACTGCCACCTGGTAATTTTTTCTCGTACCTATATAATTAATAATACTACAAATAAACTATTTTTTATTATTCGACGAATAATTCATTAAATTTGAGAATGTAACATTCTTTATTGAAGTTAGCAAGTGGCTAAATTGCTAAAAAACATTGGCTGGAATCTGATGGATGTAGGTTCGAGTCCTGTCCGGCGTTGTATTTTTTTTACAAGATTTTTTCTAATATGTATGTTTCAGAAGTGTTTCCAAATTATGTTTTATAATTTAATACGACAATATCTACAATAAGAGCGTAGTTCTTATATATAGTCGCAACTCTTTTACAACCATAGATAGTTTAGCATTAAAGGTTCACAAATTTTTCTATTTTAATATAATATTATTTTACATAAAAAATAATGATCTAGGATTTTGCAAAAAGGGTATACCTCCGACGGGAATTTTAAAAGTTTTACAGCCTAGAACTTTAGAAGAATAAAATATGGAATACACTACAACATTTAAAATGCCTTTGTCAATTATTAAAAAAAACACTGTTTCGGCAAACATTTCCTAATCTGTTATAGTATGATTTTGGAGCGCTCAAAAAAATCAATTCATTATGATATTTCAGGCTTATGAACTATGATTGTTACTTTGGTGACAGCTATTTAGTATACGAGTCATGTTTAATCTAATAATTGTGGATTCTACTAAGGGCCCTATGCATAGTATTACTTAAGATGAATGCTAAGCCTACCAGAGGCACCATAAGGACAAATATGAAGCTTCCAAACCCATCGAAAAATATATTTCAGTGTATATATAATAATAATATATCAATGTACCCGCCTATTCAACGCTTGCATTCTGACAGTGCTGCTTTACGGTAGCGAATCATGGCACCTTACGAAGGCACAGAGCAACCATATACTGAGCTTCGAAAACAGATGTTTGCGACGGATACTGGGTGTGCGGTGGTTGTATGACTTTAGGAGCAACGAGGAGATAAGAGAGCGCACCAAGTAGCCTTTCATCACGCTGAGAGTGAAGAGGCGACGTTAGACCTGGTTCGACCACCTGCTGCGGATGTCAAAAGAGAATTTCAACCTGGCTTGCCCGTTCTTCAAGCCAGGTTGAGCCGGCGGAAGCCGGATTCTGGCGTCCTGGAAGGCCGCTAAATACTATCTATAGTGTATACGGCGGAGTTGCTGGTTTGACATGGAACGATGTAAGAAGACTGGTGAGCGACAGGGATTTTTGGAGGCACCTCATGGTGTCCATATGCTCTAAGTATGGGGCGGATATGGCGGAAGAAGAAGAATATATAAGTCAATGATAAACTGACAATAAAAAAAATGTTATAAAATGTGAATTGACTTTTTTACATTGAAGATTAATTTGTTTTAAATAAAAAAGATATCAAGTTATACACATTTTTAAAACATTAAAACTATGACTTTTCCAAAAAAAATTTGTATTGATTAATAATTAAATACGTTAAATGTGAATTATCAATAAATCGTCTTGAATTGCAAGCTTCGTAATTTTTCTGCCAGATGCATCCGGTGGGCTGTGCATTTACCTTAAATAAGTCGATTTATTCAAATTATAGTCGCTTACAGTCAGACGTAGAGTCAGGCGATTTTTGAATAAATAAAAAAAAAACACGCTTAATAATAAACCGCCTCCAATGCAAAGACGAAATACTGTAAACAGACAGTATTGAACATATCCTACTATAGTATTATAAAAAATATCGAAACTAAATTAACATCTATTGTACATATGTATCAACAGATGTAGTGTTGCAATGCTTGCAATTCTAGAAGTATTAAATAAAATAAAAGGGACACTTGTATACATGGTGGGCGTATTTAATCAATTAACCACAATATGAAGTATATAATTGTATATGAATTTAAAAATAGCAACACTTTTGTGTGTCACTGTTTTGCTATCTGTCATTTTAGTTTCATCTATGCATAACATTAATGTAACTGGTTAGTTTTACATAACGTCAACATTCTATGCATTAGGCCCTAAATGTATACCGATATGTCAAAGGTATTCTACGAAGGCTGTCATAGTAAACAAAATAAAGATCCTTACTATCATTGCTTGTACACAATACAAATTGTCAATCTCGTCACATGAAACATGTAAATCAATTAGTATCAGACATTTCCGAAAAGCTTTAAATTTTATGTCCACGATTTGAGATCTCAATCCACGTTGAATCTAGCTGCTAGATGTGTTTCGTATTCATGATTCATTAGTCGTTCGCCTTGTTTCAATAAAATGGAAATGCTTGCCAAAATAAGTGTTTTTTTTCAAGTCTCCGGGGAGGTAACCCATATTAACTATGTAAAAAAATATTCTTTTACACGTATGTCACCTGCCATATATTTTTTTTACAAAGTAAACAACGAAATGTAGAAAAGCAAAATTCATAAAGCTAGCAAATTGAGATCAGTTTACGTAACTAGAAATAAACTTTAAAGAAAAAAATACCATATTTATTCATTACCAGAATGAAGATTCAAAAATTGAGATTATTTTTACTTGCCTGTTTATAATTTTACGATAAGAAATTAGCATTCAACTAAATTTTCAATATCTGCTATCTCCATAATATATAATATATGTATATATTGTTACCAGCAGAATAATAGTGTGAGGCAGGTAATAAATTTCAAAAGAGATTTCGCAAGTGGAGAACTACAAAGTTTTACTTAGGAGGTGTTGGTTTGTGGGCGATACTCCTAGTCCCCCCCCCCTTCTGTAATTAAGTTTAATGTCGGATGTTTTATTTTTGTGTAATGATTAATGTATGTAAAAAATAAATACATTTGACAGGAACCCGAGCTTATCATTCAAACACACTAATCTAACGATTAATAATTATAAAGTTTAGAGTTTGTTCCAAGCCTCCTGAAAAAATGGACAAAATGGCGTATGCCAAAATTAAACGGATTTGGTAGATATTGACAACATATTCAATTCTTATGATGAAGAATTGTTACATAATAGAAGACACTTGAAAGTACAACATACAGTCCAAGTTTTGAAATAAAAGCCATTGTTTTTGTTTACCATGTCGGGATAACCCTTAGGTCTGATAATGAAAAACATGGTATTTTTCAAAGAGCAAAATAGTCCAAAGAACCAGCCTGAATGATAGAAACGAGTATAAACAATTGCACACATGCCAGCAGCAACTGGATAAACATTTAAAACATCGCATTACATAATTCATAATTATCCGTACATGCATTACATAATTCATAAGTCAATCCGTCTTACACCGTTTTCAATCAAAAATAGTCATTTGGCTGCATAATATTACAAAATACAACATCAATCATGGATAGGAATGAGGCCTCGATAGCATCCAGAACAATTACCATCTCTTCAGCTAATTCAAATTATATTTTACTTTAGAAATCTCTCGTGGAAATACTTTCCAGCAATATAATACTGTAATATTTGATAGTAATAATTCGATATGGATCTTAACCGCCTCACAAAGAGATTTTTTTACGAGATATGCATGTTAGCCACATTCTCAACGTATCAAGTACTGCTGTATACATAGTATTTTGAACTATTACAAAAAAACATGTGTTCTGACTTAAATTACAGTTATTGGACAATGTTATGTAATGCCAGATCTAGAAAAATTTTCAGACCATATAATGGATCGTTCAACAGAATATACTTGTATAACTGTGTGTGCAAAGAAAAGGGAGATATGTTGGACAACTTTCAATATGAATATCCATATTTATGGGTGAAATTTACTATTTCAGCTGTCGTTACGACTTATTTGCTTTTTTATACAATTTGGCATATTCAAACAATTTAATATTTCTTTTAGACTTATCTACCTTTTCCTGTTGCACATATATATATTCGATCTCCGATCTGAGTGTTTTGAAATCAGAGCTTTGAGTAGATTGTACACATATATTTAAGAAATGATAAAATTGTCTGTTTTGTGAAAATATTACTTGAAAAGACAAACGTATAACATGGTCCAATTAACTGTCGATTTAAGAAAATCGACTCCATGACGGAGTGCCCGTCTCGAGAGCTCGATTCTGTATCGAGAAAAAATAGTGGTTCCAGAGCAAGAACCCAGCAGTTTAGGAAATGGCTGATGACCATTCATCCAAAAAAAGGCTCAATATAACATCTAAATCTCACAAATAAAATAGCGATATTATAGAAGACATTTTGCAAACCAAAACAGGGCGATTGAAGAAATTGTCCAAAGAATTTGATAATAAATTTGAATAGCTGAAGAGTTTGAATTTGGCAGAACGACTCGGTGATGAAAAAAAACAATCGAGACCTCCTAAAACAACTAATTGGAAATTTATACAAATCAAGAAGATGAATCACAATTTATCATGTAAAAACCGATCGCCGCAAACTTCAACAGCGTACAATTTGTCCAAACGGCGGCTTGCGTAGTCACTACGTACGGTCACCGACAGTTCTCTAGTTATAACACCCGCCGACGTGAAAATCCGGCAGGTCTACACTATACTCTAACGTAAGGTCACCATTAGTCAGTGGAGTCACTACACTTTGACCACTTCACTATATCACTCGCCGGGACTCACACTACGTCCCGGTCAATTCTTTGGTCTAACTCACGGAGGTCCGCGGACGTGTCACGATAAATATTTAACAGGTCCGCCAACTGTACTCTTCACTATGTGAATGAATACCGACTAGTTTTCTAAATGCCGCACAACAGTGGAAAATACTGTTTTATTTTTGTACTGAGCACAAGTGGATTATAATTATTTTGCCAACTAAATTGACCAAAGTTCAACAAATCAGTAGGCTTTTAATACATTTTTCTACCTCACTTTTACTAGATACCGACAATATCTCAGCTTGTTAAATACAAATATGGCTGTAAAATGAATTGGTCATGAGCATGGGCAACTGAACTTTGTAGGTTAGCGTAGATAATGCGCAAAAATCATACATTTAAAACAATCAAGTTAAAATATTTTTACTATTTACAACGAATTACAATAAATTACAATATAAACTGATGTCTAAAAATGATAAAAAGGCTTATGTACTAACACAAAAGTTTTTATTGTAATAATTGTGAATAGAAAAGCTTCTGAAATTATAAAATATATTTACCAACTCGTTAAAATATATCACATTTGCACATATAGTAAACTCCCGATTATCGGTTTGCGGATTATCCGTGCATGAATTTAATTTTTTAAAAATCGCTTGCTTTCGTAAACATGAATCACGCTTAGAAAAATTTTAACTGATATTAGAAAGATTCCTGCAAACAAACCAAAATCACAAATTTTCTTAACAAATATTGAGTATTAAACATGTTAAAATAATTGTCTGCTTTAGAAATCTATAATATATAGTATTTTAAGCATAGTTTGGATTATGTGTGTTTTTCGTTTATCCGTACCGCCTCTCCCCACCATTAGCCCAGATAATCGGGAGTCTACTGTATTATGTATCCATCTAAATAGATCAGTTATCTGTTTCAGATATATTGACCAGTACCAATGGCTTCCATTAACGTAAAATGTTGCCCGATATGTACCTAGTATTTAATTGTACTTCAATACAAATTTAAATTAACTTATATTGAATTTGCAAATTAAATACTGTAGTAAAGGCATACAATATATTGTATTATAATGATTGAAAAATCTATGTTATTCTACAAACCCATCACCAGAGTCATAACATTGAATCACCGCTCCATTGACCGGACAAAGTTGATGGTAATCATCACAAAACAATATATCGCCATGTCGCCAAATTTCTATTTTACAGCCGTATCTATCATATTGACAGAGAATATGAAACTATCTCAGCTTCTTATCGGTACCTTGCCCGAGATGTGGATAACCCACCTGTGCTTAGTACACAAATTTCGACGTGCGGCACTGTTTTCTACAGCTCTAAAAGCACAAACGGTTTCTAAGAAACCTATTTAAACTCGTGTGCTCAGCGTCATGTCCATAATAACCAACCGCCAAATACCACATTTGAGGACAATTAATTTACCCTAACTGCACAGTTCCTGTTCACAGAAATCAATTTATAGTAACAGTAGAACAGTAAAATACAGTTGACAAATTGTCGTATTACATACTTAAAATTTAATGTCACTAAATAATGTATACAACCCTTTTAAGCAATTTAAAGAAAAGATTATTATATTTTTTTTTAATTTTACTACACACATGAAATTATTTATATACATCGCACATATAAACTCGTCTCGACTGACAATTCATTTGAATATTCATGTCGATGTGATTTTGTTGGCATTCACAAAACACATATAATTTTATGTACATCTTCACACAGCTCAAATGCGACATTTTAGTTTGAAAAGAAGAACAGTCAGTTTCGTAAGCAATAAATTTCACTAGACACGGACCGAATGTTGCATATTACGCGTACGCAGACGCTACCAGTCGGCCATTTCTAATCCAGCCGTCAAACTTGCTAGTTGCCATATCTCCTATTTCGCACTATTCGCATAGGCAGTTATGTGTAGGCAAGAGTTGCAACATTCCTACGAGGTTTGATTTATGGCTGTGTCGCAGTCAAGACGATTTTGTATGTCCGAAGCGCCTAACGTGTGTCATATAAAAATGACTTCAGCATCGTGTAGTCATATAAATGATATTAAAATATTAGACGGATACGTCTTAATTGAGACAGGTACAGAATATGAATTTCGTAATATCGAGGTGTTTAAACCAGAAGAGCATGTCATAAGAGATAATTTGTAAGACAGTGTATAAAAAAAATGTATGTAAATCACAGAATGATTTTCGTTGACGGAACTTTTTGGATGCTAGACAATTGAATCCCATATGCACTTAATTTTCACCAAAATGTCCCTTACACTTTTCTGACTTAGTAATCTCGACATGTATTAATTGTTTAAGTATGTAATAGTACAATCACATGGAGTTGTTACAAATTAGTAAAACCATTCTTAATATATCGGTTTGTTATACTGGTCAATTTTGCAATGTTGTATATAACATTTTTAATGCGATAATTATCTGATATTCCAGCAAGAGGAATTCGTAAAGAATTCCCACAGAACACTTTGTGTCAAGATGACGTACCTCAAACAATATGTAAATATGAAGAGCTTGGTTGGTTTTGAACCAGAATCTTAGAGGCAATCCATAGACCTAAACCGTATATATCTGTACAAGTGTACGTGTATAGTATAAACTGATACGATCAGATGCTTATAATATATACTTTGTGAAAATATATTTCCATGAACAGAAATCATAAGCTTAGTATGGCACATGGTTCTAAACCGCATACGGTTTCAGTCTATGGATGGCCTCTTAAAATATCCCTATACATTGGCAATTTTTATACGCGCCAAAAACGCCTTGAAAAAAAACGCCAGCATACGTGTCAGCCATGAAAAGTGGTGTCACTTTTTTTAAAATATGTATGTGTCGCATTTAAATGTATATAAGTAGGAAACTGGCGTGTGTGGCGATTGAAAAAATTGCTCTATTTCTATCATGAAAAGTTTATCGTTTACACGAGTGGGTGGGCATTCTATTTTTCAATATATAAAATCAGCTAATCAGAAATTGAGAAAATTGAATAGAAGACAGGGTTACCACCTTAATAAAATAATATAGTGTTTTTTTTCTTAATATTTATAACTAAAAAGGTAACATACAACTTTGTAATATTGACCATTTAGAAAATTAAAACATAAAAGAATGTAAAATTACCGTCACTCGACCATCAATACTAAAGTCTAAAAATTGTCTCTGTGAGCATAGTAACCTTCGTATTATTAAGGACATGTCTGACCACATTACGCCGAGCCTCTAACCTTTTTAATTACGAACAAACATTGATACATTCATAATTAAATAGCTTAAAGATGTAAAATAGGTTATCGTAGAAAAGTGACATTTCTTTCTCCCGACACTTCCTAATATATGTTTACTTCTCTTCCCCCCCAACACAGGCTCATATCACAACCGAGCTGTACTCGATTATAACAGACTCGTGTCTTGTGAATCCAATTCATGAACAGTTATTGAAATTTTACAGATTAAAATTGGTCACACAAAAAAAAAAATTTGTTACTAATTAAAGCCTGGTTTGTGTACAGCGTTTATATGTCAGAATACATGATTTAAACATAACCGACGGTTTTAATCATGCACAGACACCGTAGATAAACCAGACTTTAAATGTATGGAATATCTTTCCGGTAATGACACTGATATGCTATATTAATCCTCGAACGGTGGCAATTAGTAATATCCATTTCGACGCTGGAAATTTCAATGACAGAAAGGAAAAAAAAATATATATATTTATATTCATTGAATATATATTCTATTTGCAATGAATGACGTATCCGTTTGTTGTTCTTGTAGACCAGCGGTAGTCAACCTGGTCCCTACCGCCCACTAGTGGGCGTTCCAGCTTTCATGGTGGGCGGTGGGCATTATGTTTGTACAGTAAGTTGTTTTATAAAGATTTATTTTGCCAAACTTAGCGAAAGCCTGACATAAAGTATTTGGTAAGTAATTATTATTATATGCTTTAACTAGCTGTAACTCTGCTTTATAAATTTTATAAAGTAAGGTTACTTCTCTACTTTATAAATCACCATTACTGTGGAACCGGTGGGCGGTTAGAAAATTTTTACTACTAACAGAGATACAAAAGTGGGCGGTAGGTATAAAAAGGTTGACTACCCCTGTTGTAGACAATCACATTTTTCCTAAAAGCAATTGAAATTTCCAGATCAATATTCTTTCAGTGAACACAATTCAATGCTGGAATGCAGAAGTCACATTTTGTATATTTTATATGAGAGTTCTTTGAAACAGTCAAATTTAATTAACTATCTTTTAAATAGACAAATGACGTTTGTATAATTTTTTGATTTGGTCAATCTTGTCTGTACAAAAAATAATTAATTTAATTTGACAGTTTCAAAGAACTTCGACTGGAAAATATTTAAAATGACACTTTTGCAATCGAGCTGCGAGCTCAACGCACGTCTACTTGGTATTTTTTAAAACGAAAAGAAGTAAACTGTCAGTTGCGACAGAGATAGATTCACATCCGGTTTGAGATGTCTGATGGGATCCAGCGGTGAGTCACGGTGGCCCAGGAGGGGCGACAAGCGACGAGCGACTTGGCATCACTATAAGGGAGCCGTCGACGAGCAGGGGAGGGGGTCGGGCTGCACGGGCACCGGGGAATAGGCGGGCTGCGACCGGGCCAGGGATAGGGAGAGAGGGAGGAGTCGGGAAGCGGTGGGGGCGGGTGAGGGGGGTGGGGAGGGGGTGTGCGAGTCGGACAGCGTGTGGGTGTGCGTGTGCGTGCGAGGCATGCGCAGGTCGGGCCGCTTGTAGCAGTAGATCAGCGCCACTATGCCACTGAACACGCCGGCAAACAAGCCGAACGACTGAAACAAAAATGGTACATCAGTTTGCATTATTCACAATCATTTAAACACATGCCTTAACCTTTTCTATGCCTCACGATATTACTATTGCAGTATCTGATGGGCCGCAGATTTTAAACGACACAGGTGAACGTACAGCGAAGCTCTTACTACAATCGCTGTAATACCGATAATTTGTGGCTTAGTATTTTATAATTATTCAAAACAGAAGTCACTGTGCTTAATTTGTTAGATTATGCAAATTAATCGACAGTGGCTAGTAATTTGAGTTTAAAGTTGGACGAGATAACTTGCGAAATTTGTATTAGCATAGAGCGAGAAAACTCGCTGAAGGCATAGAACTTGGTATATTTGAGATAATAACATTTGCAAGGCAGGATTTTACAATCTAATTATAATAAATTGAGATTTGATGAGTGTTCAAACCGTATTCAAAGTCACGGTACACATTAATAAGATTTAACGTTGTTACCAATAGACGGTAAAACCACATTAATTCAAAATTCTAAAAGTAGAGTAAAAAAAAAAATTGTAAAATTCGGAAACAATTAGAATCATGAAAGAGTAATGTCCTAGTAAAGTTTTCATGAAAAGCGATTAGTAAGTCTGCGATAAATGTTATGTGCAGGACATTGCACACATAGTGGTACAATGTAATTATTTTGTATAAAGCCCTAGTTGTAAAATTATGGGTATGAATGACCGCCTCTATCAGTGATGAGTAAATCTACGACCCTCGGTATGATTTTTTTAAATACATCATATTCAAGAATGAATTAGATTTAGTTGTTTTGAAATATAATTAATTTGGATAATAAACATGCGGATCCCAAAAATTTCAGGTATTTAATTTAACGCTCGTGAAATAAAGGTTGGTCATCACCGACCAACATAAAGTTGTGTATATCTAGAAACTGTATTAGGGCTTTTTTACTGTATGTCTGTACATAAACTTTTTATACAAGGCCCCCTATATTCAGGGTGCTGCACGAAACTGTGAATTTCGATCGTAATGCTGATTATTGATTATACTTCGAATGCTTATACTATGGTGAACTGAAAATGATGATTATTTCATATTGATCGTCATCAGCCTGAATTTATCCACAGGTGGATGAAGGCCTCTCCAAGCTGATTCCACGTCTCTCGGTCCTGTGCGTTGAGTTGCCGCGTACTTCCGCAGAACTTTACCATTTCATCAATCCAGTGGTCTCTAGGTCTACATTGCGGACGTTTTGTACTTCTTGGATACCACTGGATGCCTAAATTTGTCCAACGATTGGCCCTTCTTCGAGCTATGTGTCCAGCCCATTTCCATTTGAGGTTTTTTGCGAACTCTATTACATCGCAAACCCTTGTCTGTCTCCTTATCCACTCATTCCTCTTTTTGTCCTTTCGTGTTATGCCTAAGTGCTACTCTAAGTTTCTGGATCTCTCTTTACTTAGGGTCCATGTTTCACATGCATATGTGATTACAGGAAGCACATACTCGTTGAACACTTTAGGCACATTGGGAGGTCACTTTTGAAGACATTATTCAGGTGGCCAAAAGCACTCCAGCCTAGCTTTACTCTGCGAACAATTTCATCAAATATACATCCATCTATAGACACTTGTTGTCCCAGATAGATGTAGTTTTTCACCTGTTTTGAGTGCCATTGATGAGGATCTCTTTTTGGCCCGCAAAGCAGTTGAACATGACTTTCGTCTTTGTCATACATTTATTTTCAAGCCTACTTTGTTGCTTACCTCAGCGAGTTTCTTAAGGCTATACTTCAGTTGAGGCATGGTCTAAAAAAATCGTAGCTAGGCGATGCGCGAATTGTGCAAATGACGTGTGCCGAACGAAATATAATTTGTCATAAAAATCCAACATGCGTCCATTTAATGTTACGTTTATTGTTATATTATTAATAATAATAGTATATTCATTGACATGTTTTTCTTTCACCAAGTCATCTTTACACGATTTAAGAATATTTTCATCCGACGCCATGACAAAACAAATCAACGTGCGGACACCTCGACTATCGGTCTTCGATTGGCGACTAGTAAGAAATTTCGTCGCACCTACTGCTGAAAATTATTTGCCGTTTCACTGAAGTACGCTCTTAATTAATATGAACGAAAAAAACAATCGAAAATCTTCATTTACAGCGAACATGTTACTGCATTGCATTCAAAGTTAAGCAATAACTACCACTACCGACGGAAATCACAAATTAGTGTCACGGCCTTGTTTTCATAGTACATATCCAGAGTTTTATGTCCACACCTAGGGGCAACAGGTTATATGAAAGTATGGCGAAGCAGGCAAGTGTGATGAAAAAATATGGTGAGGCAGGCTGGTAATCAATTTGTGGCAAAATTTACATGTTAACATTATATTATATGGGTACGTTACAATGACTAAAGTAACTCCTCCGTGATGCCCTGAATTTTTATCGCGTCGCTATTTTTCGTAAGTTGTCGGCTATTGTTGGCCTGTTTCATTCAGTTGTATGAGAAAGCCGATTACTAGCCCCTCTTTTTATTTAATACCTCTATGGTCCACACGTTCAATATAAAATTATAAGGGACATTGTAATTATGTTTATTTACCCCAGCTGCGATGAGCATTTCTACTGATTCAGTAGAAACCCACCAGTAGTCGTCGCTCTTCACACCAGCAAGCACCAGAGATGCTGCAATTATGTATATCACCCCAACGCATATGTACAGCCAAGCATTCTGGAATATTATAATACATAATAATTAATACACAACTCGAATAAACACAATAATTCTTTAGATAAGAGGTAACACTTTTTAAATGCCATCAATCATTGATCTACCCAAAGATGTTGAAAAAACCTTCTTTTATAGAGATGAAGCCATAGATTGTGATGCAGAACCGTACTTAGTCGGCTCGCACATCAGAATTTGCCTCATGCGCCGCATGTTGAAATCGCCTTGTTGACGTCATCGTTAACATCATAACACATGCTGTCAAATGGAGCTTCGCAGATTGGTCGAATGCAACTGAACAACAAATGCAACAGGTCGACTATCGACACTTCTAACATGTTGGATGTCGGGAGAGCCGAGAACATGCCAGACCACGCCTGCGCAAAGCACTCGATGCAGACATTTTTAAATCTAGACGTCAGTGCGAGCACGCCGGTCACTGGGTGCTTGATGAGTTTTGCTGCGATAAATGATCCACTGTACATGGATATTATGCCAATTAATTGATGGATAAATACAATATTCTTATTTTCGCCTTCTGCTTAAAATTCTGCTGTACCAATACATATTAATCGCTGTTTCAGCATCCGTTGACATATTTGCATAATGGCGCTGACCAGCGTTCTTATTATTTTGACGTTTCGAGACGTGAGTGTCGATACTGACGCTAGATGTGCGCGTTCGTCACGTGCAATAATGTTTAGCTGCGGCTCGGAACTCGGTCGCGTGGAGTGAGGCGAGTTTTGATATGAGAGCCGCCTTAGGTCTCTAAGATATGCGCCTATCTTTATGAGGCCAATAATGGCAACATAAATTATTTCCAAATTGGGTTTAATTGATTTTTAAAAACTAATAAACACTATCTACACGTCGTAGTCTAAGTTAAATGAAAACAAATACGTTTGACTGACAAAGTTTAGTATGCACTATTTATGTTGGATCCTAACAGCCTACCTCCACCCTTCGCCACTGCTGTATTACATACATTGCGATTGACATGCTGTGGTCACGTTATGAAATGTTACTGAAATACGTTAAAAACAAATGGCGCAATGTGGCATTTTTTTTTTTAAACCTCTGACAGATGGTTCAGTAATCTGTAGGTATATATTTATCATACTTTCCTACATATATGACAGATGTCGTTGGCAAATTAAATTATTTTATAGAATATTAGTGATTATTTAAATACGTCGATTCGCAATTAAACAGTCCTATTCTTAAGAAGGTGGGCTTTAAATAATCGCCTTTTATCGGGTCTTCGCCACTGCTGTCAAGACGTAGGAAATATATTTTTTTTTATGGCTACCAATCCATACCATCCTAGAAAGGAATCGCCATTATGTGTTATAATAACAACAGTTCATATGAATCTCTCAAAGTGTAGTTCAACGTCTGGTTGGTCCTGCATTTGGCATGATGATATTGAATGACTCACCAATTTGGCCCAGTTGAAAGGGAAGAGGTGCACAAGTCTTGAGATATCTAGGAAGAGAAGCACGAGGGATGCCATGAGGCAGAAGAGGGCCGTGGCCAGCAATAGGCGGAGTCGGCCCGCCGACGGCAACAACCACAGCCCTGCTCCTCCGCCTGCATACTCCAGCCATACGCAGCACAGTGAACAGATCTAGATCCAACGGTAACATATTGTAAAATGACTATCAGCCTATCCTCATGAAGCAAGTTGAGATAAATAAAATACATGGTAAAGAAGACCATAGATGTAAATCCGCTTAATAGTCGTATATTAAAATTGTTTTAATACTCACACATAAAAGATGCATCTTCTCTGGCAAGATTTGGGGACAGTGAATGTTCGCTGTTTGACTGTTAAGTTGTGATCACATTGAGATGCATGACATGTCACTGTCACAGCGACAAATTTAGTCTATGGTTTCGTCATTTTGCAGAATATTTTGAACAATCACCACCTCTCTAAATTCAATTATAGAGAGTGCTAACTCCAATGTATTTTTATTTTGAATTATTATTAATTATTCATGCTAATTAAAATTAATTTCAAGTTTCTACGTGCGTATATTAAAATTACTTGCAATATTATATCCAACCTGCAGACCATAGATAATAGACAATATTCTTATAGAAAATACATAGTGCCAACCACTAAAAACAAATAATGTGATTTTGACATGATTCGAAAAAGTGGAGACATCTAGATCTAGGTGTCGATGCAGTGCGTTTCAACGTGAGGTGACCTTATTGTTGTTTTGGTGATTTCGGCAGATTTTCCCAACTGACAATGTTAGTTTAAAGGTTCAAAATGTGCTACGGGATGGGAGCATCAGTCTGATAACATTTTAAACACCAAGAAAAACGACTTTACACACTCTTTTTCCATAGCGGCAGCTTACTGTGACGTCACTTGATAGTCCGCGACATGCACCATAATATATTTCGCGCTTTTGCATCAGTTATATTCAGATTGTGCTGAACTTGGGTTTATGGTTACTCGTTACTCACATACAGTAAGTAAAATTAAGAAAATAAAACTATTATAAAATCAGTACCACTGTATGGTGGGTAAATTTTTATTATGAGTGTTGAAGAAAAACACTCCATCAGAATGCAGGTGGAGCTATTATATATTATGAAAATGAAGCTGGAGGAGAGGTATCAGTCTCGGTATCTTGAAGACACATCCCACACCTATAAAATAAGTCAATAAGAGTGAGTAAGTTGAGTGTTACCGCGATGAGGAGGCGCAGAGCTCCGACGGGTGTGGCAAGATGCGTGGCGCGGCAGTAGAGCGGCGCGATGCGCGCGGGCGGGGGCGGCGGCGTCCGGCCATAGTGCGGGTGGCTGTCCCAGGAGCGGACGGTTGCGGCGTCGTCTCCGGGCGACCAGGCGGCGCCGGGGGGCAGGGGGAGGGTGAGGGGCAGGTTGCCGGTCTGGCTGCCGGCGATCTCGAAGTCCTGGGCGTCGTCGTCGCGCGGCGGGCGCTCCAGCCCGCGCAGCTCCTCCAGCAGCAGCTCCACCTCGTCGGCCGCGTACAGCTCGCTCAGCGACGCGTGCGCCAAGCGGCGCCCCCCGCCCTCCGCCTGCATTGCCTCACGCGACGCACCATCTCATCGTCGACCTGACACAAACGCATTCATACACACATTATTGACATGATCGAATGACGCATGAAAGCATCGACAGTTTTACCATAATATAGGATAGGCTTTTAGGTAAATTCCCATAGATTTGACAAATACATATTATTTTATATTTTATAACAGTGGCGCCCAAGCTTTTTGAAAGAAGGGCCAATTTATCCATTTTCTAATTTTTCACGGGCCGCGAAGGGTAAAAGTGTTGAAAAATAATGATATATTATACTAGATGAGATATAGATTTTATGTTTCATTTTTAATATTACGTTATGTTACATAACTCTATCAGCAACTTCAATCACTTTCCATTCCACATTACGTGCATATTTGCACGAAGAAAATTAGTTCAGACACGATTAATTTGTTAGAAAACAATAAAAGTACATAAAGAACTTTATACACGCACTATACTGCCGTACTAAGCACAGAGGCCGTATCTGCATTTTAGGCAAGTGGGAGATCTGAGCTTTCATATTATTTTACTTTTCCTGCTAATACTGGGGAACTTTTTATTTATTTTATTTGCCTATAATAGTTAATTTTGGTTCAAGATTTGTTTACATACCTTGAAAATTTGATTTATGTTATTATTATTATTATTATTATGTATTGATATTAGCCATATATATGTCAGATACGGCTAATATGCCTTAGTAAATGATAGTTACAACCAAATCGCTTAGTATTTATCGAGTTTATTTTTCAAACTCCGTAGATACGGCTATTAAAACCCTTGATTTCTCCGTAACTATAGCAGTTACGGCTTGGATTTATTCACCGATCTTATACAAAAACTCTGCAGAATCCAAATATCTAAAAACATGAAAATACCTAAATACGTCAGTTACGGCCTCTGTGCTTAGTACGGCAGTATACATGCATATGTACACAAACAAATGTTTCATAATCAAACTGTATTTTTTCTGTTAAGACAAGCGATTTTTTAAAATCGATTCACAAACGTCTTGCACTGACAAAATTCCTGGAGAACTAACACTAAAATGCCGTTCTGAAAACAATAATCTAAAAATAGACTGCACCAGTCACAAATATTAAATAATAAAAATACCATTAAGTTTTCCATCAGTGATGATTCAGATTATATACTGCATAATTTGTTCACATATCAAACACAGATTTTTATCATATTCAATGAAAAATTTAGTGATGAAGTACTTGTTGTTTTGGGCCGCAACAAATGTCATTTCAAGCCGCATGAGGCCCACGGGCTGCGTTTGTGCACCACTGTTTTATAAGGTCATATTAAGTAGTATGCAGCCAATAAAGCAACAGCCTATTGGTATGGAACTGTTTCTAACGAATGTTTTTATAAAGCTGCAGTGCGGTGGAGCAAAAGTGACATAATATTAATAGTCCGATATCATGATTGCCTAGACCAGAAATTCCCAATCAGTGTGCCGCAAGGTATTTTTAAATTTAAGATTTGAGGAACAATCGAATCTTCAAATCCCATTTCAGAAATATTCAGCTGACTGATTCACTTACAAAAAAAGTTTTCATCTATTGGAGAAAAAGACAATCATTTGTTACTACAAATCTCGTCACAATCGGAATTCGTTCGGAATTGATCCACCATTATCACAAACTAAGATTATATACTTAAGGTAATATTAGGTTGGGGTGGGGTAGGTTAGATTAGGTTAGGTTTGGTCTAAAAAGAAAGTTGTAAAATCTCATGTCCACCTCTGCGGCACGTTTACCGTTATTTGCAGTGCAAAATGGTCAACAAACAATACTGTTTGTAATGCCATAGTAAGTAGTACATAACCAATTTGCTTCATGGTCACAGTGAGTAGGTATACAATAGTTTTT
Source organism: Rhyacophila brunnea (assembly GCF_057557595.1). Taxonomy (NCBI): domain Eukaryota; kingdom Metazoa; phylum Arthropoda; class Insecta; order Trichoptera; family Rhyacophilidae; genus Rhyacophila; species Rhyacophila brunnea. The sequence continues at coordinate 4,358,283 of NW_028232816.1, read as the reverse complement.
CGATAAGTTTCAATAAGACAATTGTCTGAGTAAGACATGCTTCTCACAAATTACTGTCCATTATATACCAAAACTATTATGGTTTATTTTAGGCAGGGTTTAATTGATTTTTAAAAACTAACCAATACTATCTGTAAATTGTAGTCTTAGTTCAATAAAAACAAATACGTATGACTAACAAAGTGTAATATGCACTATTTATGGCGGATCTTAACAGCCTACCTGCACCCTTCGCTACTGCCACGTAGCCTTCATATCACTATATGTCGGTTTATTCACTCGACGAACATGTTCAGCCCATTGCCATTTATGCAGTTTAGTGACATTGCATACTCTCATAATATCTGTTTCTTTGCTCATTAAAAAAGTAAATTATCACTTTTGGTTCTTCTATCGTTGAACTGGTTGTGCAATTCCTTAATTTGTGCGATTCTTATGGCATCATTGCTGAAAGCCTGGCCGATTCATCCGAATTGTTTCCACTTTGATATTGCCAAGCTTAATGCAGTTCTGCTGCTCAAGTCAATCTGTTATTACACTTCCTCAATCACAGGCTGACTGCCAGAGACTGACACTCTCCACAGGCAGGAAAAAATTCACTCATGTGTACGAAGGAAGCCGTCATCCCATGTATCATTTGGTTCCGCAGGAAAAAAGGGTCGGATATCTTTTGAAAAGCCCTCATATATTCATATAGTGCCAGATTTTCAATTACACACGAATAATTAAAAACATTATGTTATTCCGTTTTTAGTCACATTCATTTTTAGTTCACTGGATGTCCAATTTGGTTGCCACTATCAATTACGAAATAACCGCCTAGTACACTCTCAGTAATCCGCCGCTCGATTATCCGACAACTACTATAATCTGCCGTTATTTTTACTAGTTGAAAGCACAAAATCAAGCTCTATAATTTACCGGTATTCGATTGTCAACTTCAGTAGTCCACCGCGTACAAGACAAGTATACAATGCAGATGAGACGAGTTTATTTTGTAAACTTCTCCTTCGTAAAACGTACGTTCATCGCGAAGAAAGTAATGTACCAGGGAGGAAAGTGCCCAACGACCGCATCACAATTATGCCGTGCTCTAATGCAACCGGGACACACAAAATGAAGCTTTTGGTCATAGGGAAAGCCGGGAATCTTAAAGCCATTCAAGAATATCTGCCTCACTGAACAACTGGTTGTGTCAAGTGATTTACTGTTTAATAATTAGTTAATAAACTCATTATAAATTAGTATAATTTAGTTAATAAGTAGGTATTTGATTTTAATTATAAATAAAGCCGTAATTTTCTAGTACAAATTACTCAAAAAAACTATTTTTACGAAATATCTGTTTTAATTTTTACCATATTTTGTATATATGCACTATAGTCCGCCGCTTTGACTAATTGAACACTTGTCTGGTTTTTGGGGTGGCGGATAACTGAGAGAGTACTGTATTTGAAACAATATTCGTCCAAGATCATCCACTGTACACCATTCCATGTCACACTACCGTAGGGTTTTGATGGCCATTTGTGATAAAGTTTGTGTGTTTGTTGCAGTTATAGAAAACCACGTGTCACCGTTGCCGAGTAAGCTAGAGGTAGTTTTTCAAATGAGGGAAAGCATGAAGGTTGCCATTGTATTAATTAATGAAGACCAAACGCCGGTTGTTCTGAGTGAGAGCGTATTCATATGTATATGCATGCTGACTGATATTGACAAATAGAGAAATGTCAACACCATGAATCGTACAACAGTTGTATTGACATTATAAAATCTTAATATCGTGTACAACTCCGTATTTTATATGTGTAATATATCAAAGGATGTACATTCATTCAAAAATTATCCACGATACAGAATATATTTGTATGCTGTTCATTCAAACGAGCATAAATTGATACCGACCGTATGTCATACAGGCAGTTTTGAGTATAACATTTTCGATATAATCTGTCCAAATTGATTGCTGCGATGATCGCCCCATCACTATCACGCGGCGATAGCCTCATGCATGTGTTATAATTAATAGTTAATTCATTTTCGAGACAATTTGTACGAATACTGAGATTAGGTTATTATTGAACAATAATTTTGACAGAAGAACACATATTGACATATCAGAACGGTAGCCGACATTCAAATACTGATAATAATGTGAGGGTAGAGTGGTTACATGCACGCCTTTATCGGCGAAACCGCCGTAATAAGTGTACAGTAAACATTTAAAAGATTATTGTGTACCGAAGCTTCGGCGATATGATTCCAACTTAATGTCAAGGCAAGAGTGGAAACATCAATGGGGCACCGGAAGGAGCGAACTTTGAAATGATCGATTTAAAATTTACTTACGTGAGCTAAAATTCAAAAGCAAAGTTAGCAGAGCGAAACAAAAAAACATTTCATGTATATTATTATTCTGCAATAGGCTTCCGCCATGTTTACATGCCTTTCAAAACATAGATAACAATAAGCATTTGACGTTTGCTAGAGCTTCCGCAATATCATAACCAATTGCAATAAATATTTTAATAAATGAATAGGTACACAACAACTATTTTAATTATTACACTAATTCAACATTTTTAGAAGAATATTCCTTGTAGTTAAATTGAAAAAAACATATCTAAATTTTATAGAGATTGGAGTCCAAACTAGTATAATACCGTTAAATGAATGCCAGTTTAATTAATTTATGAAACTAGAAATTGTGCTAAAAATTTTAAAAGAAATCTACATTTTGTACCTAGGTACTGTTTGTTCAATTTCTAAGTATACTCAATTACATTAAATAATGTTTATTCTTGAACTCAAAATTTTTGTTATAGGCAATTATAGCAACATTTGACAGGTTAATATTATTTTTATTCAAGTTTCAAGTTTTGAGAAACGAAACTTCAAAATTTTCTTCAAATATTTTTCTATAATCCATGTATTTTTCCTTTATATTGTATGACTCCAATTGAAAATAATATTTTTTCCGAAGTCTGAAATTTTAACAGGTTGGTAAATAATGCTGTCCGTTAGGCATTTAATCTAGACTTCTTTTTTCGAATTTAAAAGAACCCTAAACAAAACTTGCATTTCGTTTATTTATTTTCACATCTTGCTCGTTTCACTGTTAAAATTTTAAAACACTAACAACATTTTCATTTTTTAAAGATAATCAAAGTGGACTTTCTTTATTCAGACTCTTTAACACAAGGCAGAAAAACATCGTAAAACCCTCCAATTATCTTGGTCCAACAATAGGTAATAATAAAATTGTTAATCTACCCTAAGGTTTTTTTACACCTGAACCAAATCCAGTGTAATATCATCATACAATTTATGTATATAACATATTATTTTGCATGTGTTGAATTTTATTTGTGTGATATTTTATTGGATTAAAAAAAATGTTGATTGCTTTCCAAGCCATGTTACAATAAAAGGTTCGGTCTAGACTCTAGATGTAAAGCTGTAATCGTGATATATCATTTTTATGACATTATGAATTTTATATAAAACCTTGATTCCTTAAGCCAGTCGATTCAAACTCTGGTTTTATGGCACCCTTCATATATAAAAATCTCTTCATGACATCCTAAATAGTTTTCTTCTTATTTGACCATGTTCGCTCCTTAGTTGGCGTATATGGGCACCACATGACACCTTCAAGAGTCCCTGTCGTTCGCCAGTCTTCTTGCGTCTTTCCAGGTCATGCCAACATCCCATAGTTCTGCTGTATACACTTTGAATAGTATTTAGTAGCCTTCGAGACGCCGGAATCCGGTTGGCTTGAAGAACAGGCAAGCCAGGTTGAAATTCTCTTTAGGCATTCGCAGTATGTGGCCAAGCCGCATCCAAAGTCGCCTCTTCTCTCTCAGTGTGATAAGTGGATGTTTGGTCTGCTCTTTTATATCCTCGTTACTCCTAAAGTCATACTAACTGGTACATCCAGTATCCGCCGCAATCATCTGTTCTCGAAGCTCAGTATCAGAGCCTATGTAAGATGTAGAATACCGTAGAGCAGTAACGTCGGAACGCAAGCGTCGAATAGTACTTCCGCAAAAAATAATATGTTTTCAACGACGGATCCGTCTTTTAACCTTATTCCGCATTCGTGATGTGTTGACAAAACTGTATGTCGCGTTCAGACGGATTGGTAATTTTTCACAATTCGTAAAGCCGTTGGCGCATGTGAACTCGCTCGTAGTAGTTCTTAAGCCACTAAAAAAAAATAACGATTCGTTATAAATCACGATCCTGAAAAAAAGACGATACGTCACCACGGGCTGTCAGTCTATGCACCTATTAATTAAGACAAGTTGTGGTACGGAGTTCCGCGCGGCTTAAGTGTTGGCCTATTTCGTCGTGGGTCCCAGGTTCTAATCCTGGGTCTGACAAGTACACATATTGTTTTTCAATTTGTGTAGGAGTCAGAGTATGGACCTAATAGGTTGAGCTAGTGGCTGACATCCATTTCTCGTAAAAACAAAATCTGTCAATACAAACCTCCACTCTGTGGAGGCCTATATGATGCTATTAGGATCGGACATGGTCGAAAGAAAGAAAAAGAGTGGTACGGGGTGGATTTAGTTAGAGGGTTCTATAAGATTGTTTATACTCCTGTCAAAAAGTAGACTTCAGTCGCTATGGCAATGAGACCCAGTCGTCAGATATGTCCGCGGGCAATGTTGGGAACTCCTGCTATATTCACCTTAATTATTGAAACATTTCTTTCTATTCCAGATTCATTACGATGGCAAGTACATACTGCATTATCTGCAGTGATCTTTTTAACGCAGTTGACCCCGTCTACGGCACAAAATGTGGTCACCTTTTCCACTATACCTGCCTACTGCAATGGCTAGTACGGTAAATAATTAATGTTATTGTTTCGTGAGAGAAAAAAATTGGTGTGTGTACTTATGTATGCGCGTTAGAAGTTATACTTATTTGTGCGTAGCAAAATAAAATAATCGCACACCGCGTTAGTCAAAATTCACATCAACCAAAAATATTCAAACAGTTAGAAAATAGTTTTCACATAAACTAAATATGTAAAAAAAGTTACGTACCTATCACACTTAAAAATATTAAGCTTAGTTTTGACAGCTAATCACATATAAAAAGGAGTAGGTACAATTCACAACGCGAAAGAATATATTTCACCAAGCAAAATAATCCATACCCTTTATTCTATGGTCACTATGGTCGGCTATGATCACATCATTGGGCGAGACGTCATGTTTCAGATCTGTCAAATAATAAAGTATGATATAAGATAGAATTGACGTTTTAATAGCCCCATATCAATAAAAACTAGAATAAAGGAGGGCCGCTTATTGGAGTGCCGCTGGTTTATTTCTAGACACTTTAAACTTATATCACTAAATAAATTATTTAATTAATTCTCGTTGTTTTTATTTTATTTTGGCCAACAATAATAAATTCGCTGCCTAGGTAATGGAACAATTATAAACTATAATATTATACTGCATAATCGTCACAATTGCATTATCATACTGTGGCGTAAAGGCAGTGCGTTCGGCCGAATGTTCTTTGAATAATCGTGGCGATTTTTTTCATGTGAAAAAATAAATTATGTGTACACGTCACATGCCAAAAATACACTCTGTTCTGATTTTCCAAACGCACCTAAAAAAGTATAACTTCAATACTGACATGTTAATTAATATTTAATTAATTTAAATATCATGTCAATTATATCTAATGGCCAACTTACACAAAAGCGCCAGTCGCGGTGTCAGCACTAAATGAGTTAAAAACATAATATGAAAGTGAATCATGAAAGAGGACTAATGCTTAAAAATTAGCTGTAAATCATTTTACATTGTGGATTCATTTTTTGTAGTAAACTTTTAGTCGCATTTGCACTGACTTCGTCCACGTAAGACACCCAGTAAGAAGTTTATAATAAAGAATACTGTCTTTATAATAGGCTTTATAATATAATATTTTAAAAGGCCTAATATGTCACATTCGCTTTTTATTCTTAGCACTAAGTCTGACTAAGTGGATATTCGCCTTTATGATTATCCTTTTTAAGTACTTTCCTGTGGAGATACAAATTTTCTGTTTTTACACAATGAAGCTAGTGAGGTACATATTTTTTTATTAAAATCTCGATTTCGCCGAAATGGTTGATTCGCCCTTTTTACAAAACACCGACAAAGTATATTCCTGCAATTTCTAACTAATTCTTCGTTGATTGCATTTTAATGTGTCTTTCAGGTCAAAATCATGCCCACAATGCCGGAACAAAACAACCGAAAAGCACATATTCAGAGTATATTTCAATTTCACAAATAACGAAGGTATAACACTCGACGCTGGATCCTTACAAATGCAATTGGACAGTGCAGAGTTACAGCTAAAAGAGAATAAAAAGGCAGAGACCATCGCGCAGGAGGAATTACGAAAACTGCAAGACCAATATTCAAAGTCACAGTAATTGCTTCTTTTACTCTTAATGAATACTATTTCGGTTACTACAGTCCTGTTGGTTGACTCTGTAGAACTATGAATTACTATATCGATTGAATCGAATTGCCTTTATTATTGTGTTATTATTTCAGATATTTATATGTGTTTACATAATATGAAGAGTTGAAAATGCATATTTAGTCAATAAGGTATAGGAATGCCGTCGTAATAATTGTTAATTAAGTTTATTAAAATATTTCACTGTTCTTTGTGACTGACTTATTGTCTACGCTTATAATAGTGGTTTTCCCATGGTTGTTTATGCTCAAAAAGTTGTGATTTGATGGTTTCAGGTATAGACACCGATGACGTTTCTAAAATCTCTCGGTAGGCTTTCCGATTGCTTTGATAACCGATTACGGTCCCAGGTTTGAATTCTGGGTCTGGCAAATACACATATTGTTTTTCAATTTGTGTTTGGAGTCAGAGTATGGACCTAATAGGTTGAGCAAGTGGCTAACATCCATTTCTTGTAAAAATAAAAATCTTTTAATACGAACCTTCGCTTTGTGGAGGCCCATACGATCCTATCAGGATCGGACATGGTCAAAACAAAAAAGAAAACCCATTGTCATAATATAATCTTTTCCCTTCTGTCTAAATTATGTCACATTATTTAACTTCCCCGCCATTCGTTAAAAAATCGATTGATTAAAAAATTTTGATTTCAGTATAATGTTCTCACAGAATGTTTTATTCTCAGTGAAAAATGAGTTTATATTTTGTTGGTTTTGTGATGTCACAATTTTTACCCTTGTCCAAAACATTCACATCATAAATCAAAGACCCTCCCGCTCTTAATTTCAATGATATTTTTATCATGAATGTTATATTATTGCTATTGGTTTGTCACTGTGTGTCCTTCCTCCTTTTTTCGCTAGACGTTTTGGGCCAGAACTTTTTGTACTCGGTATACGAGGTCATCAAAATACACCGGAGCCCTGATTAATATGCCAATCGGCTACGTTTAAAAACGTGTCGACTTCTTCGGTTTCTTCAGCAAAATCGAATATCTAACACAATAAACTTTCACCTCTTTCTTACGTTGAGCAATGATCGCTGTCAGACACTTACGAGCAGAAATGTCTTTATTTCTCTCTGGCATTCACAAGCTCCTTCCACTACATGACCCTTGTGGATGTGTGTTGCCTTCAATACGGTCACTATTCTAGTATTTTATTGAGGAGTTCTCATCATTATAAAATCGAAGCACGCTGTTGGCTGCCAAAATAATAGAATGGAAGACTGTTATTTTAATTTTATATTATTTATGATATAATATTACGTGTCTGTAGAGAATTAGTAAGCAGTGGCAATAATATAAACCCCTAAAATTATTACTCGAGGCTTTCAATCAGATGGCGCAATCGAATTCCCATGTTCTTTTTCTGATGCACGTTTGAATTCAGAGCATGGAGTCAATGAGTTAAGCCAATTGGCGAAAAACTATTCCTGCACCTTTATTCAGTAAGTTCACACGGCGGTTCGTCTTTGACGGCTCGTAATTAATCACGATTCATCAATAACGAATATAATGTTCACACGGCGTTTCGTACCGGATCGTGGTTCTATGCAATTTGTCAATAATGAATGTGACAATGTATTCTATTAGCCGCATTTCGCCTCCACCCCGCACACGACAAAATGCGAATCGCAAAAAAACGATTCGTCAAAAAAAACGAATATAGTGTGAACTTGTTCATATACATATCTTTATAATATGTTTTCAACGACGGATCCGTCTTTTACCTTATTACGCATTCGTGATGTGTTGACAAAATCGTATGTCGCGTTCAGACGGATTCGTCATTTTTTACGATTCATAAAGCCGTAGGCGCATGTGAACTGGCTCGTAAGAATTCTTAAGCCACTAAAAAAATAATGATTCGTTATAAATCACGATTCTCAAAAAAAGACGATACGTCACCGTGTGAACGGGCTGTTACTCCCTGCGAGTGGAATGTATCACACTGAGATTAGTGAGTTGTTATCACTTTGGTTACTCTAGGCAACTCTGATGTAGGCGCAGATAAAATAAACCTGTTAATGTAGTTTCTGAATTTCTATCACTTTAACGGTTCATATTTCACATGTGTATGTGAGCACTGATGGGAAACGTCGGCTGAAGGCGCTTTAGGTGCGGCGCGGTGTTGCCAAATGCGCTCCTTTGACTTTTTATCTGTCTCGTATTAGCTATGTGTTTTAATTACATATTATACTGATGTAATGTTTGCAGGGAAAAATTGAATACTAAAACTCAAAAACTCACGGAAAAAGAATCCACCATAGCCACGCTGAAGGAACAAATTATTTATTTGAAGGTTGAACATGACGCAGTTGATCAACTGCGGGCCGAGAAACAAGTCCTGCAGCAGTCTTTGAGTGACTTGAAAAGGTAGGCGTACAGCACTGTCCACAAATTACAGATGGAGACGTCAGCGTGTCGGTGAACATGAAAGGGCACCTCAACTGGAATCTTATGCAATGTCCGTTATTGCTGAGCACTTGATGAATGCATTTGACTTTAAGACCGACATACTGGATCGGTGATTTAGAGCATTTTTCACACTCCGTAAAGGAAGTCATCGAACAATATTAATGCAGTTGATGGCAAGTTTGACAACAGGAAGATGGTGTCTTTTGAAATTCTAATATAAAAATACTTGACAAATAGTCAATTCCTTAAATTATTGTTATTTCATGACGTTAGCTATTCCATCGGATCTATTCTTTACTTATCGACCGCTTAAGTGATAAAGTGATAAATACGACAGCTAACTAGGGTAGGTTTGTATCAAAGTATTTGCACTTATTGTAACAATTACAATTACAATACTACATATAAAATAATATCTGTTTTCAAAATATATAAATACGTATTTGAATTATAAACATTGGGGTTTTATTGTTCTCGCGTGATATAATTACAAGCGATATCAGTCGATCGCCATAAAAATAATAGTCGATCCTAGAAAACAAAAGTGTGGCCACACCTGATATATCATATAATAATATACAGTATAACCCCTATTTTACGTTTTTTAAGGGACTGAAGAAAAAAAACTTAATTGGAGGGAAAATGTTTAACATTTAAATTTTATGTTTCTAAAAAAATAACGTTTTATTAAAAAACAACATTCAATTAAAATTTTTATTGAAACATCGTTCGAATGTCACGACCCAGTCATTGTCAAGCGCGCGTAACTCGCATATTATTTTGAATATTTTCGACCTAAATCGCGGGAAAGAAAAACGTAAATGCGGGTATTAAATGTACTGAAATACATCGGGACTGAAAAAAATACATGCAATCGCCGGGAAAACGTGAATTCCGGGCACGTAAAAACGAGGTTATACTGTATATATAAGATAATCATATTTTTTTTTTATAATGTATCTATTGTTTAATTTGTTTACCGCGGAGCATTTAATTACTATTTAATTACCACATTTAAATAACATGCTAATTATATCGAAAGACCAATTAATGAGGGAACAAACGGGTGGGTGTGCTATCCGCGTGGAAAGGATTAATAGAAAAATCGTAGCTTTTTCCATGTTTTTATCACATAGGATTAATTCTATATGCACCGTGTTGAATACGTTGAATCATGTATAAACATGCTGTGTTCACATAAGATTATTTTAATACTTCTCCATTGCGGCGGACGCTCACATAGGATTAATTATGGTGCATTATTTTGGATGCTCTCACATGGTATTAATTTAATGTCGATTTTATTTTTTACTTGATCTTTCCGCAAGTGATATAATACATATGGTAGAGAAAAAAAATGCGCATCACGTGGTATCAATAACTCATTTTCGTCAAAATCACCACATAAAAGGTATTTAATATACAGCGACGACAAGTAGCTATCAACGAACAACCATGTTTGAATGCACCAACTTGTAAAATATTATATATTATTTAATAGCGATACTAACGCAACTGCATGAAAAATGTTACAGAAATTCTATAAAGTTTTTTAATATTTAAATTTCATAAGGCTAAAATATATGTTATAATGAAACTCTTTTGTGTTAATATACTAGTATTTTCCCAAGTAAAAGTATCTATTGTGTTTTTTCCATGTATGCATTGTTATCGATAATTTTCTTTTCATTTCAGTTTGGAAGAAGTTCTTTATGGTTCAGTATCAGACGTTGACAAAATGCTAAAAGATAACTCAGACACACAATCATTGTGTACCTATGTCTCCGTTTTAAAAAAGTTTGTATTTTTGTTTTATTTTAAACACAATCATTTTATCATAAAACCTTGTCGATTATTTATTTTATATTTATTATTTTGGGCTTTGTTACCTGTTTCAACTTCTTAAAGATCTTTCATATTATTACTCTAAACGAATGTACACACTATATACAATGTCAGGCAGAATAGCTGACACTAATGATGTTTGATCTATAAAGGGACCCGTAAACGAGCATCAAAAATTGCAGATTGCCGATACAATTGCCAAAAAAATGATAAAACTATTGCCCAGTTGCTGGGCAATGTATGACCCGACATCAGTGTCGGGCAAGTGAGGCCGATGTATTTTGTGCGTACACGAGACTTGAGATATAGCAACAGCGGCCGACAATGAAGTTTCTGCAGCATAATATTATGTCGTCCTAAATAATCACATAAACAAATCCAAAATAAAAGAAGGATTTGGATCCGGTCGTACTTAAACAAACGTGAAACAATAAGTAATATAAACCAGGAATTAGTTATTGATAATTATTTATTTTGAAACTTTACAAGAACGTCAAAAATTGACTTTGAGTTGGTATTTGTTATATATTATTTAGTGCGATTAGAAAAAAAGTAGATACAGTAGCTATGAAGAAAGCAAGACCGATTACTACAATACTACCAATCAACTGGAGACTCATGCAGGAGTTAAATGTATTTCTTTTGGGTGTTCAATTCTTCAATTGCTCACATTGTTCCAGATCCAGATGTTTGTACAGCTTTGATAGGTGGTTTTTTCATATTTGAATCATTATATAGTTTGGCTTCCACGTTCCTGAGCTCAGGACGTAAATAAACCTCATTAATAAGCTCCAATACATTATCGTTTATCCAGTAGTGTAAATTGTTGATTAGTAATAACACCATAATAATATTAATAACAACATGGCGAAAAATTATAATAATGTATTGTCGAATCGGCTGTCACCACTGGCGGCTCCTTGCTTAGGTCATTCGGTCATTGACCTGCCAAAATAAATACCTTACAATCGACATAATAATATTAATAATATGTGCAATGTCATATATAATAATATTAATAATAATCAGTGGATTTGAAATTATAGGGCGCGCGATATTGTGTCGACCCAGTCTATTGGGTTTTTTTTTGTTTGGGCGATAATTCCCCGAACAAAAATATTGTGTTCGCCGGCAGTCTGAAAATTGACCCAAATTGAATATTTTTATAAAATTTTCTCTCTCGTTTCTCATACATAAGACAGAGATCGATATAACACAAAATACAAGATCGAAGCTTGTAACGGTGCGTGAATTACTGTAATATCGGCAATGCCCGAGTGTGAGACAAAAGATTTTTTCACCTAATTAAATGAAACAGAATGATAACACTGACTAGATAATTGGTCTCAAGACGCAACTGTGTATGCGGTTCGGATTCGTTGACAGGTTTTGACGAATGCCTTTGGTTATTTTAATCATATGTAAGGAGTTTTTGGTGCAATTATTGCATATACACACAACATTTGGTTTTTAGTGATTTATAACATTTTTGTGAAGCAGTTAGTACGCACGCAGTAGCAATTGAAGTCTGTGATACAATTATAATGGAAATGGAAGCACGATTCGCATCCAACGATCATCTCATTATATCCGATTTGTTCAATAAAGAAAATTACACTGATTTTAAAAATAATTTTCCCACACGTCAAGTAAATTTGGTAAAACTGTTAGAAGAAATAAACATAATCAAGTTAAAAAATGAATTATTGGTGTTTTATCAACGAGATGATTTGCATGGTGCTAATAGTGCAGTTTCTCTTCTACATTTTTTACTCAGCAATAATTTCAACGAAACATTTTCCGAGTCGATCAAAGTTCTCCAATTTATTTGCGTCATACCAATGACAACAGTTGAAAGTGAAAGATGTTTTTCCACTCTCAAAAGAATAAAAACCTTTCTACGCAATAGGGCCAGGATAGACTGACCGCTCTTGCAATGCTCAGTATTGAAAAAAAATATGTGGGAAAAATAGACAATTTTTATAATCGTGTGATTGATGATTTTTCAAAAAGCAAAGAAAGAAAAGTGGACCTAATTTACAAAAAATTATAACGCGTTGTGTGCAATTTCGGTTAACGATGGGTTGGCGTTATGAAAAACGGACATTTTTTGAAGGGTAAGTAGGTACCTACCTATAACAATTTCTAGCATTTATTCTATAATGTATAAAAAGTCAATTTGCAATACGTCTTTTCAGTATACAACGAAAAAGTAAATTAAAATAATATATTCAAAATTGACCTGCTAGCTTATTCCGGATTAAGCCGCCAATGGCTGTCACTACGATGTTTTTGTTGTTTCTAGGGGTAAGGTAGGTCGACGGCAGGTGAAACAGAGACGCACATATGGAGCAGAGCGAGAAGGAAATAGATTTATATAGAAATTATTGCCGTATTTTTAATTGCGTTCGATATTCGATATATTGACCAACCATGCTGCCAGAAAGCATGGACGGTAGATGGAAAGTTTCGGCTTGTAGACTACTATTTTCGTGTTTTGGGGAATTATTAATGGCAGCACAATTGCCGTATCATATTGCCGTAAAAAGTTGCTCGCTTACAACCCCCTTTAGAAATGAAATTGATAAATAAATTTAATTTTTCAGAGTCGTCATGGAAACGGAAAATAAGAAAAAAGTCCTCCGTGAAAGTTTACGGACCGTCAAAAACCAAGTGTCAAACTTGAAAACAGAAAACAATGACTTGATGGCAAAAACAGTGTAAAGTATAATTTTATTTTAATTGTTACGTACATGTTTAAGTACTGGGTAATGTTTGTGTTTACTTATAACTAATAATTCAAAAGACATCAGCGAAACAATGTTTCACGGAAAATAATGGAAAAATTTTATTATATTCTCAATTTCATTTTCAATTCTCTTCTGGTCACAAAGATGACTTCCAAAAGATTCTTCAATTTTTGATGGTGAGCATCGTGCCAGATGCAACTAATCATGTTTATTTAAATTTTACTGTACCTGCGTAATAATGTCTTGCGGAACGATTTAGAAATCGTTCGTGTGGCACGGCACCTCAGTTAGGAATTTCTACTCGTGTCAGATATTGACACGTATTTTACATATAGGTATCTTGAAAGTCATCATGTTGTATTAAAGAATTATATGTCGCGGAGAAAGAAATTATCATAATGTTAGGTAATGACTTCTTATATGTAGCGATAAACCGACGAATTAAGTTTTGATTATATTAAGATGCACATTGCGTACTACCAAGTGACGTCACAGTAAGCTGCTACTATGGAAAAAGTGTGTACTGTCGTTTTTCTTGGTGTTAAAAATGTTATCAGACTGATCCCATCCCGTAGCACATTTTGAACCTTTAAACAAACATTGTCAGTTTGCAAAATCCGCCGATATCACCAGAACAACAATGAGGTCACCTCAAACCGCACTTCATTGACACCTGCATGACTCAATGAACGTTTTTTATCATTTTCTACATCCCTACACATTTTCGAATCATGTCAAGATCGCGTGTTTTTTGTTTTTAGCGGTTGGCACTATGTATTTTCTATAAGAATGTTGTCTATTATCTATGGTATGCAGGTTGGATTCTGTTCAAAATATTATCTATGGATGTAATATCGAAGTAATTTTAATGTACGCACACATAGAAACTGTTAAAATTAATTGAAACTACCATGAATAATGTATAATAATTCAAAATACTAATAAATTAGAGTTGGCACTTTCCATAATTGAATTTATAGAGATAGTGATCATTCAAAATATTCTGCAGAATGACGAAACCATATACTAAATTTGTCGCCGTACCAGCAAGCAGTGGCGAAGACTCCATACTAGGCGATTATTTAAAGCCTAACTTCTTAAGAAAAATATTTTTTAATTGCATATTGACATATTTATATACTTAATCACTTCATTATTTTATGTTATATAAAAATAATTTATTTTGCCAACGAGATCGCATATGTAGGAATGTATTACAGTATTACACAGTTTACAAAACAACTGCAAAGGTATTAAAAAAACCACAGCGCGCCGCGCCGTAAATTAAATAATAAACGCCGCGCCGCGACTTCTCGACGTAAATAAATTTCCGATTATGTTTGGAATAATTCTGAGTTTTTTTCGTATGGACTTTACGTCTCGTAACCTCAGCAAGTCTGCTGATTTGTACGAAATGAGGCAAGCTCCTTTCGCAGAGCCTAAAACATTCGCGCATAATATTGTTGTCACGACTGCGCACTTTGTCCAAAATCATTAATAATTAGATAATTAAAATAATAATATTAACGGCGTTTAATCGAATATTAATAAATAAGTAAGTATAGATTGTTTTTAAAAATAAAAATAAATTTTATCTAATGATTTTTGAGGGGTATACATGTTTTGAAAAATACGTAATTTAAACACATCGCTCATTTTTATGTCGTCAATGAGTTTTTGAAGTTTCATTGAATTAGTGTGTCGTTATCATTTATTAGTGTGTGCCTATTCATTAGTAGTAAATATCGTACTATTCTCGTAAGTATACCTGACAAGTGTGCTCTTTTTATCATATCTCCACAGCCTACCTTTTTCCAAAAGTCACCCTTCGCCACTGCCAGCAAGTGGCGTGATCATCATGTAATCGCAGCATAAGCCCGTCATGTCAAATATAAAGAAAAAATAATTTGGGTCGAAAGTAGATTGAAGGTTCGAGATTAAAATTAATTGAAATTAGCATGAATAGTTATAGTTGGCACTCTCCATCATGGAATTTACAGTTAGTTAATTAATTAATTATTTTATATATTATAATTAATAGTTAATTTACGAGATGGTGTTCGTTCAAAAAATTCTACAAAATGACGAAACCATAGACTAAATTTCTCACCGTGACAGTACGCAACGTGCATCTTAATATTATAATCACAACTTTATTGTCATTTGGTGTATCCAGTTCTTGATTTAATTTCGATTGTTCGATGTTAGTAATTTTTTGCTTATTCTTTGCAGAGCCGCCGAAGAATCTCTGTCACACGCTGAAGACGAAATCAGGACGTTAAAATGTCAACTGGAATCGGCCAGATCGTCCGTTAAAGAAAACTGTATACACTTGGATGATTCTCAGAGTTCGCAAGGTTCCCCTGGCACCAGTTCCCTGAAAAGGAAATCGGACGCTACAGAAGTTAATGCACATGAAACAAAATTTACAAAATTTTCCTTCGATTCGTCATCTTCTTCACAGGATTCCATTGTACGTCGTCATTTCAATATTGAGGATTTATGAAACTTTTTTATAGTTGTTACCTGTATTAGATAATATATAGTTATGTTTTGTATACTGGGGATAAAAGATACTTTGCCTCCACTACCATACGTGTACGTCAGTAAATGGGTTACATTTAAATTGTACGTAAAATATTTTACCGTAAGCTTTCTGTTGGAAAAAAAATTACTGTTTTATACATTCTCCAATTTTATTAGATTCAATATGAACATTAATTCAATTTACATAGCCGATTTTAGCAAAATTCAAGAATGAAAACCTAACCTAACCTACCTTAACCTAACGTAACAAATAATCCAGTATATCGGCTATTTTATAATATATATTGGCTTCCTGTAAACTGACAAGAATCGTGTTTTATTTAGACATGAATTTTATCTCAGTAAGTACTATACAACCCAAAGAGGTTGGATTTATTATCAATTCCTCGGTTGATAATTTGTTTTTTTTTTTTTTTTTCTCAGAGGAATCTTTCCATATTTAAAACTAAGCGAAAGATCATGCGCGTACCGCACAACAACGTGGACCTATTTAGAACGATGCTCCAAAAAAGGAAGGAGCGCGAGACAAACTACGACGGGCTCGGAGGTCATTCCAGGACGGACACATTCCCTATACCCCTTCCTAAGAGCGCCGTCAAACTGTTAAAGGCTGCACCCGCCAGTAGCAAGCAGACAATGAAAGATAAAATGAAAAGACTAAAGCGACCTGCCAATCAGGACACTATTAAAAAAGCGTTCAAATTAGATATGATAATAGACCTCTGCGATCCGTAAATAATTTATAGTATAATTTCATAATGCACCGAGTTGACCTCAAAATTAAATAACTGATTCTGAATCCTACATAACTGTTTTCAACACTCTGTAAATGAGGTCTTGTTCTCATGCGAATCATTATCACTAATAATCATTAATTAAATTTAATAAAATGCAAATTTTTTTTAAAGTACTTTTTCCACTTTTGATAAAGAAATCTGGACCAGTTGGAGATGTCCCTCTGAGGCGGACGAAACCGGTCCAGATTTATTTATTAAAAGTGGAAACAGTACTATAATTTTTTTTGCGTTTTATTAAAATTTATTAGTAATACAATGCATTTCCACCATGAATTGACAGTCAACACAATAAAAGTCATTAGTAGTATTATTACATTAGTAGTCATACTAATCCAAGCAAATAAAATTGAGATACATATCTGTATGTACCATATGTGTTTTTAGTATTTGATGGAGGACACATCAAACTGAAACATTTCAATTATATTACAGTTACTATGAAAATAATAATGACATTTTATAAAACATCATGTCAATGGATATACTCCAATATTGAAAAGAAAATGGTGATATTTTTTCATACAAAGCAGTTACAAGTTTGAATCTTGTTTCAGGCATAATTTAGGTGGTAATGTGAAAACTGCTCATAATAATTATATGTCCCTTATATGTATAGACCTCATTTTATAGAATGTTAAAGATAGTTGTCACCAGTGCACTTACATTAATTTAATCCTCAGCCCCTCATTTAACTGCCTGGGTAGTTGCACGCCTGTCAGAGAACTATTACCTATTGAAGAAAATAATCATAATTATACTTTTCTTTCTGCGTCATCTGTTATTACTGTCGGTGATAATTATGGCCATCTTATTCTTGACTGCAGCCTTCTATGAACAGAGATGGAGTGCTAAAAGCCAGTCTCTTGAGAGTTTTTCATCCAGTAAATTCTTATATTTATTGACCAGAAAATAGCATTTTCATTATACGGATTTTTAAAATTTTGAACAATTCAAATTTACAAGCTGTACAAGTAATGAATAGTCTATTCAATTCAAAAACCTCATTTTGCTTCAAGATTATTGGAAAAATGAAAAGTCATTTAAGAACTCTGCTTCCAAGTTAAAAACAGAAGGTGTTAACTCCACTCTAACCAATTACAATGACTAGAAATTATGTTATTTTTTGTGATAAATAAGTTATAGTTATAAGTTAACCTAAGTTTCTGCAGTATTCGTGTGACATTCTAATAGTTAGTTTCAAACTATGTCAACTATCAATTTGAATGTTTCAATAGTTTCAATAATTAGTTTTTTGTTTGAATAATCCTTATGGTTTTCCAATAATTTATTAATCTACAGTTAAAATATTAAATTCTTCATTATGTGGATTACATAGTAGTTTTCTTGAAACTACAAAAATGTGTGTTGACATATTTTGAAACTATAGGGCTCGATTCAATATTTATGGTTAACAATGTTTTTCTGTCATTAGTTTTTTGTTTTATATATTTTTGGCGGGTTTCGAAAGCTATAAATACATATTGTGTGAAATTTTATATACCCTATTTTCATCATATGGAGATTTATCAGTTTTTGTAAATTTACACGTCAATTATCCCAGTTCCATCGCCGTACAATAAACTGTTGCCAACTCACTGGATGGGTGCACAGATTATTAATTATTGTTGCTTCCTGTCATTCAAAATATATTTATATCTGATACACATATTATATTCAATAGATTAACGTTAATTCTTTTTAATGTTGTAAGTCCTGTTAATTTATATTATAATTTCATTGATGTTTGTTTATTGAATTTAAAATTGTCACAAGTGATAACTATGTTGTATACCAAGTTTAAAATGCAATAATTCCTATCATGGTATTATGCTAATGATTCACTCAAATTGAAATAACACAAAACATGTTCATGGTTTCTTTCTTTATGTATTTTTTGTCACAATGTTATCTTATTAGTTTATTTATTCCAGTGTTACAATGAAATCCTCTATGTACAAAAGCTTTTGTGGCCATTTTTGCTACTGAAGAATATAATTAAAAATTTCAATGCTAAGATTTTGATGCAGTTTCATTTCATCATTCATCTAAACCAGCGTTTCTTAACCTTTATGATCTCGATGGCGGCTTTCGTGGTGCAGTGCATAAGGCTCTTGGTTTCCACCTGAGAGTTCTGGGTTCGATTTCCGGTCAGGACACAATATTTAAGTGTTTTTATCAAAGCCTGGGTGTTTGTGCTTTTACGAAAAAGCAAGCACACAGTTATTAATACAGTGAAACCACGTTAGTAAGAACACTGATATTCGCCGTAATTCGAAATTTTCGCGAAAAAAAAGTCCCTTGAACATTATTTTCATATAAAACCACACCTTTAATGCGAATTTCGTAATTCAAAATGATTTCAGAGTCCTGGCATATAAAAATATTCAATACATCATTATAAAGCAAACTATTTCATGAGCCAGTCATTGAAAAATGTGACAGACATTTCTTAAAACACCCTATGAAATGAAATGACTTATTTTATGAAGGTAATAAAAATGATCCTGGCATTTTAGGACCCATTGACACAGTGGTATGTCATCAGGCACAACTGCACTCCACTCAGGAAAAAAATAACTCGCATGTTTCAGGGCTGTAGGTATTTAATTGTTGATTGTTTATTGGATTTTCACATAGTTTCACTAGAGAACCAATGTCAAACAATTGTGATTGAATAGATTGATGACACATGTTAATTACACAGATTTTAATTTGAAAGAATTGTATCGGAAATTTAGTAGGCACATCTATGATCAGATGAAATTAATGAAAATCAAATTTTTTTTTCAAAATTTTAATATTTTTCCCACACATTTCGTAATTCGAATTTTTTTTCGAATTTCGGTCCCATGCAATTCGTATTAACGAGGTTTTACTGTAAATCTAAAAAAAAAAACCTATATGATCAGTTACCCAATTTAGGGTAATAATTTTGGTTCGCGACCCAAGATAAAATAAATAAAATAGCATATTTTGACAAAAATTTATTTTATTTTAATAATACTAAGTACAGTTTTGGTAAACAACATTTGATCCTATTGATGTGAACCCTGATTTTGGATAAGCTTTGAGAGCTCGTCAATGTTTGTTGTATATTAGACAGGCTGCATCTTAGGTCTTCTTCTGGCTGCAGTCTATTTCGAAATTTGGATTTCATTACGCTCAAAACAAAAAATCCTGATTCGCACATGTTATGTTGTTGCAAAGGGCAGTAGTACTTTCAGTGTTTACTTAATATTTCACAACATAGTACGAGTACACATGTGGCTTGTCTACTCCGCGATCATTAATGCAGGTGAAACCTATCTCTAAAAATGCTTCTTTTATTCAAGTTTTGCCATTGTGGGTAGAATAAATTAATATAGTCAGACTATATCGCACCCTCGCAACTAAACCGCCACAAGTCCAAATTTACGTGTTTTGAGTTAATTACTATGTTTCATTGTCTATCGTTCATAGTATATGTACCGAAAATTTCATATCTCTAAGTCATCAAATTCAAGTCAAAACTTCATTCAATATCTAAACATATTTCAAAAACACAGTACAAAAATGGTAAAAACTGGTTTAAAACTTCAAAGCTGATTTTCTCTGTTTGACGTTTTTTGGATTGTGGCAGTTTAGTTGCGAGGGTGCGATATAATGGTAATAGAGAAACAGAGAAGAATGTCGTCTCGAAAGACTCGTCAACCAGTGTTGCCAGAATATTGTATTCAATACAATATTCTTGTCAGCATGTATACTATAAATGCTGGCAAGAATATTATTTTGTTGAGAATATTTCACGACCCACTAAATATACCAAACGACCCAATTTTGATCTAAACGCATCAACGTTATTCACAACACTCTTTAATTATTTCTCCGTAATAAGACGCTTGATTTACCATAATATATTCATTTTTTTAGTAAACATAATAGACAGGATTACACGAAAAATTTCCTACACCAGCGGTTTTCCAAATTTTTCGTCCCGTGGCTGCATTGTAGTGGCGAAGGTAGGCTGTTAAGATCCGATATAAATAGTGCATACTAAACTTTGTCAGTTATACGTATTTGTTTTCATTCAACTAAGACCACAATTTACAGATGGTGTTGGATAATTTTTAAAAATCAATTAAACCCTGTGAAACCAAGCCATAATAGATAATAGTCAAAAAATACTCATCTATCTATAAAATATCTAAAATTATGCAATTAAATCATATATAACTTTGAATATTTATAGATAGAATAATATTTTTTACCTATTATAGTTTGGTTTAGGCAGGGCTTAAGGCTATACCTCAGTTGAGGCATGGTCTAAAAAGATTGTGGCTAGGCGATGAGCGGATTGTGCAAATCACGCGTGCCGAATGAAATATAATTTGTCAAATAAATCCAACATGCGTTCATTTAATGTTCTATTAGTAACAATAATAATATATTCATTGACATGTTATCTTTTTAAGTAAATGTACATCTTTACACGATTTAAGAATTAATACCCCCGTCGCCATCACGAAACAAATTGACGTGTTCACAGCTCGACTTTCGCTCTCTGATTGCCAGCGAGTCCAAAATTTCGTCGCACCTATAGTTGAAAATTATTTGCCATTTCACTGAAGTATGCTCTTAATGAATTTAATAAAATAAAATCAACAATAATTATTATTATGTACATTATGTGTAGTAATATATTGTATTATTAATCCAACGAAAACAAAGTATGAACGAAAAAGTGTGCACAATTTTGTCATATCGCCCAAAACATACCAAAACTATTATGGTTATTATGGTTTTAACTAATTATGGCAGATCTTAACAGCCTACCTTCGCCCTTCTTTACTGCTGTACTGGTATAATATCGAAAAAAAAGTTTCGATAGTTATTTGACGTTCCTATATACAATTTTTACATTTTGTTTGAAATTTTTTTTTGTTGTTTCATATTCCTTTTATTTATAATACCCGTTCAAATAACGTCTGCAATTGTCAGTTCAAAGAAAAGAAATATTCTCAAAAATGTGACAGATTATGTTGACATAATATGAACCAAACCAATTTGTATGATTTTTTAATAATAAATAAAATTTTTGAATGCCGATTACGTTTACCATAGAAGTATTTTTTTTTTTTTTTTATTAGTTCTTTTAAAAACATCAAATTGGGTTTGTATTGTACCATATTTGATCCAAAGCGGAGCATATGGACCTCCACAGGGCGTATTCGCGCTTTTCGATTCTGTGAATGAAAATGAGCGTGTATGCACGCTGTACTTTACACTCATACTAGCCCCGGTCGATTGTTTTAAATAATATATATTGTACACATATTGCCATCTTTTTGAAATACGGTGAAATACTTACTTAACTGAAATACAAAACTTTATGATATACCTACCTACTTTTAACATATTTCAAACAAAAAGAAATGTTTACAAGGTTTAATTCGCGACCCATTGGGTACCGCCATGCTAATACTTCCTGGCATTTAAAAGGTTTTTCTTATTCAACAAATAATTCACAAGATTTAAGAATGTAACATACTTTATTAATTTGGAAACACATTAGTTGAACAAAAATTAAATAATATGGCACCAGACAGGATAGTTATTAGCTATTCACTCAATCCATTGGGTCCTTGGACAGAATCAAATAGCATAGAAAAACAATACAGAAGACATATCGGGGCTGGGTCATTTTGGCCTAATTAAGTGACTGCCACAATCAAGCGAATTCCTGATAAAATTAAACAATGTATTTTTTTCATTCATAAAATAAATTGTTTTATTTCTATACAATAGCCAGAAAAATATTAAACTCTAAAATTAAATAATATGCAGGTACATATAGTTTAATTCTGCATAAATGCATTTAAGTAGATTCATTTTCAGTGTAACATGGTAAATTGGTATCTATTGTAGAACTTTCTTGACAACGAAGAATATGAATTTCTAACATGTCCACATTTTCCTCACTGCACCATCATAGAGGCCGGTTTCATCAGCATCGTAAATTTTCGTATTTTTCCACTGTCCAGTGTCAACATTAAGCAGAATGTTGTCTCAATTAAGGGTGGACATGCTCAACGTAGGTCAAAATGGAGCTTTTATTGCATTTTCAAATCATGATCCTGGACATTCCTTAAACGTTGTGGATAATCTATTTATATAATTTTGAAGCCTTATTATCCTTTATATTTATTTTAAACATTTGATGACTGCATAAAGTATTTTTATTACATAAAATAGTATTCTTTTAAACCTCTCGCTCTAATGTTTTAGAATATAGTCATATTTCAGTACATAAATGTGCAGTGGTGTTAAGATTTTATACATTTATTAATTTTTAAACGCATTTATAAAACCGCCAGTATAATTTATATCGACATTATTATAGTGAAATATTTACGATAAAAAATTATATTGATAATCTCTGTGATCCCAAATTTGACAAGAATTAGGCATTTTATTATTCAAAAAATGGGCAAGATTAACACATTTGAAGATAATTCTAAAGATACTAATTATAAGCAATGTCTTTGACCATTCAAATGTGATAAACATCCTACGAATAATGATTGCTTTATAATAATTATTGACCTAAGAATAAGGTAGTATTTTTTTGAAATACGCCATTTCTTTTGGCATTCCCCAGTAGTTAAGCTACAACATACGGCCGTAGCCATAAATTGACAAACTATAATTGAAGTAGGGAGTAAAATGACGTTAACGCGCATGTTTGAAAGTGTTTGTTTTAAAAGCTCCATTTTGACCTACGCTGAGCATGTCCCCCCTTAAGCGATGTAAATTACTGTTGGTTCCTTGGTTTGGTTTCCGTTCCTTGAGATTTGGCCAAAATAAGCGGCCGCCCCAATTAAGTGGAATCGTCTGTATGCATTTTTGATCAGCAGCAGGTATGAATCTATGACCTATGGCTTCATATTTATACAAAGACGGCCAATGGCAATGTGGGTGGACTCACTGAACAGTATTTTGAAATAATATAACAATATTCAATGAAACTTAAATGAAAAAAAAAATCTTTTATTTGTGTCATATTTACTGGTGTTCCACAACGCCGGAGTCCTCTTGCCTTGAAGAAGAAGCAGACAGAGTATAACGTCGATCATTATTTTAGATCTGAGACTCGAAAGGTTTGCTTTATCTACTGCAAGCATCTGTTCTCAGAGCTCAGCGTAGTCTTCAAAACTCTTGTTTCGAAGATTTGAATACATTCGCCATGACTCGCTAAATGAAGAGGCAATTAACTGAAGTGACGCTGAATCAACCTATTACGAGCGGCGATTCCCTCAGATGAATCGGTTTCTGTATGTGCAATGCTAGGTTCCTCCGGTACAATTTCTTCACTGAAGTGACGCTGAATCAACCTGTTACGAGCGGCAATTCCCTCAGTTGAATCGGTTTTTGTATGTGCAATGCTAGGTTCCACCGGTACAATCTCTTCACTGAAGTGACGCTGAATCAACCTATTACGAGCGGCGATTCCCTCAGATGAATCGGTTTCTGTATGTGCAATGCTAGGTTCCTCCGGTACAATCTCTTCACTGAAGTGACGCTGAATCAACCTATTACGAGCGGTGATTCCCTCAGTTGAATCGGTTTCTGTATGTGCAATGCTAGGTTCTTCCGGTACAATTTCTTCATTTGATAGAAATTCAGTATCTATATTATGCAGGACAGCACACGCGACTATGATAGCTATTGTTGTTATGGGTTTGGTGGCTATACCCACGTCCAAACAAGCAAATTTTCTTTTCCAAATAACAATAAGACGTTCGAGGGCACTCCTCGTCTTCATTAGCGCATTATTGTAACGTGTAGCCGCTTCCGTATCAGGGTTTAATATAGGTGTGAGTACAAATGGTAAGCATGGATAACTGGAGTCACCGAGTAGTGTATTAGGTATACGTCCTCCTTCAAAGCGTTGCTTTACACTGCTCTTACTGAAGATGTAACTGTTGGTGTAGCTACCAGGCCAACGGACAACGATGTCAAATATCTCGAGTCCAGGGCCACCGACAATCTAAAATATTCATTAAATTGAATACACATACATAAGATTCAAGAATATTAAATTCTTAATAATATTAATACAGTACACTCTTTAAAAATTTTTAAAACTTTTTAAAATTTTTAAAACTCTTGGAAATTTAAAAATTTATAAAACGTACGTTCATCGCGAAGAAAGTAATGTAGGTGTCAGGGAGGAAAGTGCCCAAGGACCACATCACAATAATTCGAGTGCTTAAAGTCAGACAACGTTATCTAAAAAAAAGTGTTTTTTTTTTTTTTTGAGAAAACGTTATTTAACATTTACGGCTACATGATAGTCAAACAACGTTATGTCAATCTTTTCTAATTTCATATTAATCGTCAGTAAAGTTTAACGCTAACTACATAAGTTACCCTTGCTTTCATATTTTTTAAAAACTATCCCTATAAATTTTAACATCATTATAAGCAAGATAAATGTACAATACACAATAAATTATAAAATATTAACATTAGGTTTTAAATAAACATTTCCCTTGTTGAGTTACAAGAATCTAAAATAACGATTTTTGGCTCTCCTGTAAAGTTGCACTTTTGTAGATAGTGTTGTTTGACACTAAGCCCTCAAATTATGCTGTGCTCCAATGCAACCGGGACACACAAAATGAAGCTTTTAGTCATAGAGAAAGCCAGGAATCCTAAGCCATTCAAGAATATCTGCCTCACTGAACAACTGGTTGTGTCAAGTGATTTACTGTTTAATATTTAGTTAATAAATATGTATAATTTAGTAAACACTTACTTGATTTTGATTATAAATAAAACCGTAATATGCTGGTACAAATTTCTCAAAAAAACTATTTTTACAAAATACCTGTTTTAATTTTTACCATATTTTGTATGTATGCACTATAATCCGCCGCTTTCACTAATTGGACACTTGTCTAGTTTTTGGGTGGCGGATTACTGAGAGAGTACTGTATTTATGTTGACAATTAACTAACTAAAAATAACGGCGGATTATAGTAGTTGTTGGATAATCGAGCGGCGGATTACTGAGTGTACTGTAATAGTAAGTACTCTCTTAAAACTGGTTTAATCAATGTTGAAGAAAACTCTCTTGTATACAGATGAAGTCTAAGCATTATGAAAATGACCCCTAATGTTGGTCCATCTTATAAACCTCGTAAATGCATTTAGCAGACAGTAAACACTGTATTTGGTAGAGACCATGGAAGGCTCCATCGGTTAGTTTGAATAATCATTGTTTAGGGTATTGATTAGTTAAAAGAATTTGAAACTACCTGTAGTATCCAAAAGCTAATGCTAACTACCCACGCACATTCTTGCTCGATGGTTTACACTCATTCGAATATATCTCAACATGTGCACCATTTCGCTCGATGCTTTTTTTGTTCGATATCGAGCACACAGCTTGATGCGAAAAAGTTTCAAGGGTCGTAATTCTTGCTCGACGTTCAACAGAAATTCGCTCGAGTATGTCTCAACGTGTAGCGTTTTGAATGAGCGTCTTGTGTCAAGATGCTCGAGCGTGTGGATGCAACGACGAGCATGCTTCCAAGTCAATTTGTTCGATCGAGTGAAACCGTCGAGCAAGAACGTGCATGGGTACTAGAATAACACATTGTATAGATAGATCTTGATAAAATTATATGTATTTAATAGTAAAACTATCAATTACAAGTAACATTCGTTCATTGCTATTTTTGCTGATTGCAAAACGTATCCCCCGTGATCAACGGGTATTCTGTTTTATCTATACGTGTGTTTGATGTGCATAGTCCAGCGTTGCCAACTTAGCGTTTTTCTTGCCAGATTTAGCACTTTTCGATAGGCATCTAGCTTGCAAAAAAATGCATCCAGCTTGTGGCGTTTCTACTAGCGTTTTTTGATACCTCTAACTACTGCTTTAAATATGCTGAAAATACGCTAGATAATTAGTTTATACAATTTCATGAGAAATAAAATAACATAATACACCTAGTACTTAGGTGTCGATTTAATTGAAATTCATATATATTTTTATAGTGCGGTACCTACACGGATAATAGGATAGAATAGAATTTTTTAGATACGTTTCCGGGAAAATATAGTATGAATTTTTCCTGTAGGTATATGCAATTATTTTTCAAATTTTTCACTTTTATATGCAAATAGGCGAAAAAAAGATATTGATTTCGTTTTTGGTAGAAAAAAAATCATTTTCACAAAATCTAGCGTTTTTTCCTTCCAAATAGTTTGTTTTCATACCCCGTCTGGCATGTTTTTGTCAACAACAGTTGGCAACACTGGCATAGTCCCTGAAGACGATAAAAGGCGCAAAAAATGACTGATGTCCAAAACTTAAATAAATTAAAATTCTAACAAGTACTTTTAATTGCTAATATTATTATTAGTGTTAAGATTACCTGTACATTGAGAGAGTAAACATCATTGCTATTTCGAAATACTTCTCCATCTAAGCCGCCAGGATTTTTTATCTTTATGTGGGTGCAACCTATACATCCGGTGACTTCAGGAAATTTGGCCATCGTATAAAATTTTAAGGAATTCTCTTCAGATTTGTTGAATTTTATAAATTTATGCGATTTTGAGGCCAATGCCATCGACACTCGTTTTATCGTCCGAGATACGGTTGACTGGTGGACCTTTCCCATTTCATCAGGCAAAGTCTGAAAAATCAACAATGCAACAGATTTCAAATCACCAATTTGTTTTCAGGGCTGGCAACAGAAGAAGATAATAATGATTTTGAACTAGGTTTCAAGTCACCTTTTCGCATAGCAAATGTTAACTTCTTCACCGCGGAGCATTTAATTACCACATTTAAATAACATGCTAATTATATCTAATGGCCAACTAATGAGGACACAACAGCTGTGCCGTCAGCGGTGAAAGGATTAATGACCAACACAAATTATGAATATTTTGAAAAATAGACAGATATAATCATAATATAAGACACCTACATAATACAATGTGTTGACTATTATCGATTCTTGGAATTGGCTTAAATTCTTCAGCAATTTTTTTAGTAGAATTTATACATAATTCATCCTATCCTGTTTATTTAACTTAATCTGAGTTGGGTTACGGAACATAAATACGCTGATTTTAGTTGGCTTCCTAAATAGGAAGTTTTTATATAGGTTATATCCGTTTATGACGTGAATATGTTGATAAGACTAAAAACATAAATTTTCAGGGAAGCTCTTTGTAAGGTTAGTATTCTGTGGTAAATCAGATTAAATGGTTTTGAATGATTTAAAATTTTAGAAAAATGCTTGTAAATTCTCAACAAACTAAAATTTAAAAACATTCCTGATTAACCATAAAATACCACCTTTACAAAGAGCTGAGCTGCCCTGAGAATTGATGTTTTTAGATTTATCAACTTATTTACGCCATACACGGATATATTTCAATATATTATTCCAAAACAACCACTATGACTGATCGGAATCGATGTATAATGTCGTGGGTCTGGCAAATAGACAAGATGATTTTCAATTTGTGTTTGGAGTCAGAGTATGGACCTAATATGTTGAGCAAGTGCCTAGCATCCATTTCTCGTAAAAACATATACAGTCGAACTTGGTTATTACGAGGAAGATGGGACCGACTGAATTTGCTCGTTATATGCATTACTCATTAGATAAAATTTTTCGCGCCACATTCTATTTAAGCATAGAACATAAAAAATCTGAAAACCATTGTAAAAATCCCCGAAACAAGCATGGCTTTCATAAACTACAAAAAAAATTGTTTATTGTAATAAAGTGCTGAGCCGCCGGCGCTGGTAGGTACCTACTGACTTCTCAAAGCGTGGATTTTTTACATGAAATTTCAACTATACGCGTGGATACTTTATGAATGTTGTCGGCGAAAACACCAATTAGGTACTTACTTAGACACTTAACTAGTGTCATAAACGTAATATGGCGGCATTGGTCTAGTTAACTGCCTGTCGGAATTTATTGCTTAGGGTCGAAAATGTTGTTTTCAAACGATTGACACATTAACAGTTTTACTCGGTATATCCAGCTCGTTATAAAAGTGAATAAATGTATGGAGAAAATCATAAAATAAAATGTCAATGAATGTTTCCTCGTTACATCCAAGATCTCGCTATTTCCGAGTTCGTTATAACCAAGTTCGACTGTATCTGTTAATACAAACCTCCATGCCGTGGAGGCCCATAATATGATCTTATTAGAATCGGACATGATAAAAAAATAAATATATATATTTCAATATGGCTTACTCGAAGGTCTCCTGTGGTATAATATCTTAATGCCAATAGAAGTTGCACTTCCGGGGCAATAGGTAGGCCTTTTTGTGTAGATTTCCGCAAATCTTTCTTAACCATAGGAAATATTGCATTTCGTACGGCATCTTTAGTGAAGGTAAATTTTAAGCGAAATTCAGATTCATCGAATTTGTCATACGGATCCTGCATATCTCTAATGTATCTTCTACGTATCCGTGTAGCGGACGCTTCCTCAATGTCATGATCTTGCACGTGTTCTACGAATTCAATAAGATCCATAGTATCACCGATCGTTGCATACCCTTCACACACATTTAACATATTATTATCCATACTAGATTCTGGATTTGAAATTCTAGTAATGTCATTTGTCACAATGCATGTCTTTCGTGTTTGCATCGATAATTGTTAGGTACCTAGTCGACACAGTTATGCTTTGTCGCAAACGAAGTACAATATTAATAATACTGTTTTTATTTGTTTTTTCTGTATGATAGTGATAAAATAAAACCAACGAAGTCGATTGAGTCTAATAAAACTTTTCGGATTTTTCTATTATTTTGACAGCTGCTTTCAATATTCAATGCTGCCATATTTTTACCGCCGAAAGCAGGAAAAAAAATATTTATGAAAAATCTATAATACATACACGCGTGGTGAATCCTAAATATTATAGTATTTTATCCAAATTTTTCATTAAATTATGGCTTTTATTCTTGCTCAAAATCAACTCAAAACATATTTACCTATAAAAGTAACATTATTTTTTACATTAATTATATATAATTTAAATAATCAGAATTTAAATAGGATGAGGATTTTTTTAACTTTAAAAATGTTTTGAGCATTAGTTCCAAATTATTCTCTCTATTTTTTTCAGAAGTCAGAATAATTTTCTAAATTGTTAAGTTAGAAAACATAGTAACACTGTATTTGTTTGACAATTTTGACGTTTCTGAGAAATGTGAATGTTTGAGGAAATGTCAGATTATCGAGTCAGAAATAAATATTAAATAAACAGCTCGAAATACACAAACACAATCATGTCATTCTTGAGGGGCTCCGCAAACTACGTGTGGTGCACGACTAGCGTTCTCGGCAAGGGAGCCACAGGCGCCGTCTTTCAAGGGGTCAACAAAAACAACGGAGAGCCAGTCGCTGTCAAAACTTTCAACCAACTCAGCCATATGCGCCCCCAGGAGGTGCAGATGCGCGAATTCGAAGTACTTAAGAAAGTGAAACATGAAAACATAGTCAAATTACTCGCTATAGAGGAGGAACAGGAGGGCAGAGGGAAAGTGATTGTCATGGAGCTCTGCACTGGCGGAAGTTTGTTCAACATTTTAGACGACCCCGAAAATACTTACGGTTTGCAGGAGAAGGAGTTTTTACTAGTCGTAGAACACCTATCGGCCGGCATGAAACATTTACGCGACAATAACATTGTACACAGAGATTTAAAACCTGGGAATATAATGAAATTTATAAACGATGATGGGACGACCGTTTATAAACTTACAGACTTCGGCGCCGCTAGGGAGTTAGAAGAAGATCAACAGTTTATGTCTTTATATGGTACCGAGGAATACCTTCACCCGGACATGTACGAAAGAGCCGTTTTACGAAGACCAGTTGGCAAAACATTCGGTGCTACTGTAGACTTATGGTCGATTGGGGTGACTTTGTACCACGTCGCGACCGGTAATTTGCCATTCAGGCCATTCGGCGGGAGGAAGAATAAAGAAACAATGTTTTATATTACGACCAGAAAATCGTCAGGGGTTATAGCTGGTACTCAGACTACTGAAAATGGACATATTGATTGGAGTAGGGAGTTGCCGGTGCACTGTCAATTGACGGCGGGGTTAAAAAAAGTTATAACACCGCTGCTCGCCGGGTTGCTTGAGGTTGATCCGGATAAGATTTGGAGTTTCGAAAGATTCTTCTCGGAAGTCCAAGAAAGACTGAGTTTCGTTCCTATACATATATTTTACGTGAACAAAGCTAGCTGCATAAAGGTAAGAAATATGGTTATTTAGTTTTTAGGGGCTGTCCATATATCGTCACTGACACTAATTCGAAAAAATGACATATTGAGTTAGTTATACCAAAATGTTCCTTATTTCAAACTTTACCGTCTGGAAACCTTAATAAATAAAGTCTTTATTTCAAAGTCATCCTTTTTACGATTACTTAATAAACTCACATGATAGACCATTTCAAACATTTTAACAACTTCAAAGTCAAATTACTCAAAACTAGTATTCTCCAGTTAGTGTGTTCTGCCAGTACAGAGACAATAATATGACGTCACACCCTAAGGGGGATAATGTGATGATTTCTGTTTAAAGAAATTAAGACATCATAAAACCCATAAATATTAACTCTCTGAATAAAATATTTCGTTAGAACATTACAGTACTCTCAGTAATCCACCACCCCAAAAACCAGACAAGTGTCCAATTAGTGAAAGCGGCGGATTATAGTGTATACATACAAAATATGGTAAAAATAGTTTTTGAAAAATTTGTTCTAGCAAATTACGGTTTTATTTACAATCAAAATCAAGTATTTACTAAATTATACATATTTATAAACTAAGTGTATTAACTAAATATTAAACAGTAAATCACTTGACACAACCAGTTGTTCAGTGATGCAGATATTCTTGAGTGGCTTAGGATTCCTGGCTTTCCCTATGACCAAAAGCTTCAGTTAGTGTGTCCCGGTTGCATTGGAGCACGGCATAATTGTGATGCAGTTCTTGGGCAATTTCCTCCCTCCCTTTCTTCGCGATGAACGTAGGTTTTACGAAGGAGAAGTTTCCAAAATAAACCGTCTCATCTGCGTTGTATACTTGTATGCGGCGGACAACTGAATTTGACAATCAAATACCGGCGAATTATAGAGCTTGATTTTGTGCTTTCAACTAGTAAAAATAATGGCGGATTATAGTAGTTGTCGGATAATCGAGCGGCGGATTACTGAGAGTGTACTGTATACTTAAAGCACCTGTACATGTGCATGGATTTACTTGTACCAATAGTGTGTATTTTAAACTATCGCGATAATAACTGTTTACACATAAATGTGCTAACTTTCTCGTCAATCTCATTCTTCAAGAGTAAGCGAGACGTGATGTTGTCATTTTATGGTAAATTTGACACCAATTTAACCCCAAAATGAGTCAGTGTAGTTCGTTTTTTACCGGTAGATTCGCCACTATCGTTCTACTGCAAAGGCGCAGATATTGAACAAATCCCAACTGTCGCGTGAAAATTCAGAAGCTTCGAACTTTTTTGATTCATGCATGCAAACTTGCAACTTTCACGATAATACATGTTTACACATGCATTTTCTTGTTTTGGCCGCGATAATATACTGTTAGCAGTAAATCCATGCAGGTTTAATGGGGTATTATACTGAAATTTGATAATTGAAAATGTCACATAATGACTTAGATAGGGGGTAAAAGATTTTCTGACGAAGTGTGACAATTGTGGAGGGAAATCAAAGAAATAGTGTAATTCTTGTGAAAATAAAATAAAAACGAAAATATACTTACTTAACAGAAAAAATACTTTTAATAACAAATAACTACATTAGAAATAAACTGAGTTTGAATGAAGTTTGATTTATACTCATGTGTAAGTAATGTTGCCGATTCATTTTATTTTTTCACATAAATTAATAAAAATGAGAAAGATTGGAAAAAAACAATGCTTCGCACTATTAACAAAGTAATTCCACCATTATCTGGCACTACGGCAGTTTCATATTTGGCTGACTAATTAGATTTATGAATGATTGATGATGCCATAAGTACACCATGATTTGCTTTACTATTTTAAATCTCGCTAACCCATTCATTAAGTCTTTACTATCAAAAACAGCACTCTCATATTAAATTCACATTATTATTTATATTACAATATTATTTACTCCATTAAACTTATGTATTTCCAAGATTGAAGGTATACAATATTAACAATAAATGTCTTAAATAGTATAAATTATACTAGATTTATTTTTGATCGATTTTATCAATGTTATTTGTAAATATAAATTTTTTATATTAACAATGGAAAAAAATGCCAATCCCGGGACCAGTCCCGGGATCCCGGTATTGTCAAATTGTAATCCCGAAATCCCGGGATCAGAATTTTGGCTCGGGATTGGATTCCCTAATATGTATAGTATAAATTCAAGATTTTTGGCTTTAAATATTTCCCAAAAAAATCTTTCATTATTGTATTTGATTTGATCTAGCAAACGTGTTATTACTGTTGATTTTTGGTTTTAAAGTTTTTTTCAAACACAACTTACAAAAAAAATATCATTACCTAAGTACTTACTTATGTACTTTGAAAAGACAATAATTATAATGATGTTGCTAACTGACAAAACTTTTTTTAGGTGTTCTTGAAATTAGATGATTGCATAAAAAATTTACAGTACCAGATATGCGAACAAACTGAAGTCCTGCCGAACAATCAAATTATTCTCTACAAAGATCAACCACTCCATTCTGTCGTTGAAGAAACAACACCGGGTAATAAATAATCCAATAACATCTATAATATGACTGGGTTTTCTGTGGTTCATTGATATTGCACCTGGGTGTTGTTCATATCCGTAGTTTCCTGATTGATATAATACTATATTAAAACTAGTGGGTCTTTACTCTTCCACCTCCGCCATCTTCTGTGACCCAACCCTCTATCAGGGAGCTCTTCCTTCTGAGATATATTTTATCTGGAAACTGTCCTTGAGGAATCTGTAAGTGATGGTTTTATATCGCTAAAACTGTTCAGAAGTAATGCACATTTATTACAAGCAGGTAAAGAGGTCAGATGTAGCAATGGAATGGTGAGAAGAGGTAACGGGGCACATCGCGGGTGGAGAACTACAAGGTTCTAAGTGTTTGTCCTTGATGAAACAAAGGTAACAATGAGGCAGCGTAGAATACTACTTCATTGTTGGGTTTGTTTTCTCAAGGACGAATACTTAGAACCTTGTAGTATTAGGCTCGCGACATGTCAACATCCAACCTTTGTCTATCCCATCGATTTAAATCAAAACAATCTTATTTCTTCATTCTGTATATCTGTTTATTATTTTCATATTCACGGGTTATTGATAATACTATAATACAGGGTTATCCAACTTGTGGAATGAATTTCACAATCTTGTTGTTTGTTACCTGTCAAAATTTTTTTTGTGTATCTTTTGACATATTGTCAGTTGAAAGTTTACCATTTAACATAATGGAACGTTTCTCCACCGCACAATTCAAAAATGGCAAATCTTCGATGGTCGTACTGCGAAAATTAACGTTAGAATTCGGTAGAAATCATCACCCAACTGAAGGCTGTATTCGCAAGTTGATTACAAAACTTGAAGAAACTGGTTTTGTTTTGAAATGTCGATTCCATGAAGATCGCAGCAACTTGGTCTCTCATACAGCTCTTTATGGCGAATTATGCATAAAGACCTTCATCTACACCCGTATATGATACAGTTCATGCAAGAACTAAAGCCAACGGACCAAGCAGGGCAGGCAACCGATGATGATTTTTCAAGGAAAACCATTTTCGGTGATAAGGCACATTTTCACCTCAATGGGTATGTTAGTAAGCAAAACTGCCGTATTTGAAACGAGGGAAACCCACAAGTGATTCAAGAGAGGCCGTTACATGTTGCGAAAGTTACTGTTTGTTGCAGTTTTTGGACTAAAGGCGTCATCGAAAATGATGACACAGAAACCGTCAATTGTATTTGCTATAGGCAAATGATAACTGACTTTTTGTGGCCGGAATTGGAAGATTTCGATTTGGAAAACATGTCGTTCCAACAGGATGGGGCCACATTAGTAGTGAAGGGTGGAGGTAGGCTGTTAAGATCTGCTATAAATAGATATATATATTGAAGTAAGACTACAATTTACAGATGGTGTAGGTTAGTATTTAAAAATCAATTAAATCTATACCACACTATAATAGTTTAGGTAGACTTTGGGTGATACAGCAAAATTGTCAAAACTTTTTCATTGATACTTATTCGATTTCGTTTGATTAAGAATACATATTACACATATTGTTGGTTCATTTTTTTTAAATTCATTTAGCCCTGCCTAAACCAAATACATGAAAAAAACATTATTCTATCTTCAAAATGTCCAAAGTTATGTATGATTTAATTATATAATTTCATATATTTCGTAGATAGACGAGTATTTTTTGACTATTATCTATTATGGTTTGGTTTTCGCAGGGTTTAATTGAATTTCAAAAACTAACTGAAACTGTCTGTAAATTGTAGTCTTATTTAAATGAAAACAAATATGTATGACTGATAAAGTTTAGTGTGCACTATTTATGGCAGTTCTTAACAGCCTACCTCCACCCTTCGCCACTGGACCACATGCCATATAGCCCGTGAAACACTGGCTTTATTGCATGTAAAAACAAATTCTAACCAAAACTTGGATAACCCTTTACAGAGATGATTCTTGCAGAATATACTTTCATTTCGTTCAATTCATATCCTGTACATCAGTGGTGCACAAACGGGCCGCATGCGCCTCGAAATGGCATTTGTTGTGGCCCAAAATAACAAGTACTTCATCACCAAATTTTTCATTGAATATGATAAAAATCTGTGTTCGATATGTGAACAAATTATGCAGTAGCAGTGATGCCAACCGTACTATAATTATAGTACAATACTATAATTTTGATATCGCGAAAAATGTAAAATACTATAATTTTACGCCAAATATACCAAAATACTATAATTTTAAAGGATTCAAGACGAAAAATGTTCCTGTACTATATATTTTTTAGAAATACTATAATTTTTACGCCTTTGTACTATAATCAGCATAGAAAAATATGGCAACACTGTGCAGTAGCAACGGTATATACCTAATCTGAATCGTCACTGATAGAAAACTTAATGCTATTCTTTATTATTTAATAATATGATTATATTTTCACGGGTATATATTTGCGACCGAGATTCATCTTTTTACAATGAGTCATACCGACTGTGGTGCGGGTGCAGTCTCTTTTTAGATTATGGTTTTCAAAACACGCATTTTAGTGTTAGTTGTCCAGGAATTTTCTCAGTGCACGACGTCTGTGAATCGATATTAAAAAATCGGTTGTCTTAACAGAAAAAATACAGTTCGATTATGAAACATTTGTTTGTGTACGTATAGTACGTGTATGTATAGTGCGTGTATAAAGTTCTTTATGTACTTTTATTGTTTTCTAACAAATAATATGCACGTAATGCGGAGTGGAGAGTGATTGAAGTTGCTGATAAAATCATGTAACTATTAAATTAAAAATAAAACATAAAATGTATATCTCATCTAGTATAATATATGATTATTTACTTATTACACTTTTACCGTTTGCGGCCCGTGAAAAATTAGAAAATGGATCAATTGACCCTTCTTTCAAAAAGCTTGTGCACCACTGCTGTACACCTTATACTTTTATTTCTAGAAATAATAAAATTTATAATTTTTAAACTGTTAATTATTTTCAGGTAAAAGTTACCCACTGACCTCCGAAGATGATCCCATCATGCTGTTCAGTAGAAACAACAACACTTGTTGCTCGATGGGCCTGTCACCCGATCATGAAATACCAAAATTCCCCGTCTTTCCTAACCTCGTGTCGGTGGAAAATGACGCTAGTCAAGCCAAGGTATGATGCGTCCCATTTTAAAAAAGTTTCGCTTTAGTTAGTCTAGTCCAGAGGGGGGCAAACTGCGGCCCGCGGGCCGCATGTGGCCCGCCGGGTATTTTTTTGCGGCCCGCCATCATTAACTGTACTTCTGATTACGAATAACTTTTTTATAATTTAAAAAAAAAATATTGACATAGATTAAAATTTGTTTAGCAATAGTACGCGATCCATTTTCAATAGATATTGATAGTGTACCGACAGAGCTACAACTTGAGATTATTGATCTGAAGTGTGACGCTGATTTAAGAAAATTGCATCGTCGTGAAGAAATCTCCAAAGTTTACAATGCCCTTAATTCAGACAAATTGGACCAACTTATGCAAGAAAAATGTTCGTTATTTTTTGATCAACCTATATATGTGAACAAACATTTTCGATCATGAACCTCAATAAAAAAAATTTACGATCAAATATCTCCGATGCCCATTTACAAGCAGTTTTGAGAATATCAACTACAAAATTAACACCTTAATTTAAAAAAAAATGTACAACAGTTTCATTCTTCTCATTAATTTTTTTGTAGTGTTTATTTTTCGTGATAATAAATAGTGTTTATCTAAAAATGGTATTTTACTTGCGGCCCGCCGCTCATTTTGAATTTTTGAATTTGGCCCTCCATCTAAAAAGTTTGCCCCCCCTGGTCTAGTCATTAGTTACGAATTGTGCCTTTTGAACGGAAGTAAACGGTTGTAATAAATGAAAAGAATAACAATACACTTTTGGGACAGTGGTTAATATTGTGTAATACCTGCAGTATATCGTTGTTGAACTGTTAAAACCCATGACAGGGCTCTAGCCTAGGGGCCCGGGCATAGAAGGGGCTTGGCGTGACGGGTCGACCAGCTAAGTGAAATTAACACATATCACAAATTTACTCTAATAGTAAAAAAAAGTCACCTGCGGCACTACTTAAGGCTAATAAATATTTTAAATGTGTGGTTGTGCATTGCAATTTGATGTGATATTATAATTGATATATTATGATAATTCCCATGTAGAATTTGGGAAACACTACTGTAAAGCATCACACTACCCTTAACCTTAGTGATGGGTAGGTGAGCCAGCCAAAGATTTTGGCCTGGGGGCCCTTTTCAGGATGTGGGGGTTATGAATTAAGTTACCTGAAGACTTATTAAATTATGTCTACCTTAATTTTTGTGTTTATAAAACAGTTTTTGAAGTTATACTTCTTTGAGCGCGTTTGGAAAATCAGATCAGAGTGTATTTTTGGCATGTGACATGTAACACATAATTTATTTATCCGCACAAAAAACACTCGATTGGATTCGAACCAACGATTGTTCGGTTATCAGCCGAACGCACAATTATTATGCCACAGAATGACACTGCAATCGTGACTATTCTACAGTATAATATTATAGTTTAGAATTGTTCCGTTGCCTAGGCAGCGAATTTATTATTGTCGGCCATTTGCAATTCCTTACGTAAACAAACTATTAAACGTCATAATGGTAGTTGTTACTTTAAAAATAAAACAACGATAAATAATTATATAATTTAGTAATATTAATTAAAGTGTATAGAAATAAACCAACGGCGTTCCAATAAGCGGTCGTTTTTCTTGAGTGTGTAATTTAACAACGATAATTAAGAGCTAATCGAAGAATCTAGTTTATCACAAGTTTTGTTTTTGTTTTGTAACGCCAAAGAAGTATAACTTCTAACGCACGTACATAAGTACACACACCGATTTTTTTATCTCAAGTCAAGTGTTATGGTTATAGTATTACACTAAGTTTTTAGTATTTTAAATTCATGTAAATCTGTGTAACGAGAATGTTCATTAAGCATAAATATTTAATTCTACAGGTCGCTTGCAGTGTGGGCCACGTGATAAAACGCAGGGTGGAAATATTATCTATGGGCTCGCTGCTGACGGGTGAGTGCGTCCAAAGATGGTCGGCGATGCTGAAGAGGTCGCTGGCCACTCTCTCTGCGAGGGCATCTTCATTGGCCGTACTGGCAGCCCGCTTGGCTGACACGGCCAGAGCCCTCGACGCCACAACACAGGCCACTGATCAGATTACCAAGTCGGTGAGTGAGCATTGATTCTATTTAATTTTGTGTCTGGAAACTTGTACTTATGCAGTTCGCCGTAACTGACTTCATCGTGAAATGTTGTATCGGAAATATATGGCCGTATATTAAAGACCGTCCAACCTCTTTGGGTCGTATAGTACTGACATAAAATTCATGTCTAAATAAAACACGGTCCTTGTCGGTTTATACTTTACAGGAAGCCAGCAGCAAACAAATTTTGAAAATAGCCGATACACTGGATTATTTGTTAGGTTAGGTTAGGTTTTCATTCTTGAATTCATGAATTTTGCCAAAATCCGCTATGAAAATTGAATTAATATTCATATTGAATTTATTAAATTTGGAGACTGTATAGTATACGGTCATCTCTTTCCGATAGAAAGCTCACGGCGAACTGTGCCACGGTGAAATGTTTTACGTACAATTTACATGTAATCTAATTAATCGGTCATATTCAAAGCTGATAATCATGACAGTGGAAGATGGTTTATATAATCTGGAGAAATAGTGCTTTTTGATTTCATTTAGATGATTTAATATGTTTCTCATTACCTTTGTATCCCTATTGCTTCAAGTCATATGTAAGGTGAGTCGGGGTAAGTGTGACATAGAATTTAATGAGATGAATTTCAACCTGGTTCATGATGAATAGGTATGTTTTAAACAGTTGAAAACTTTACCATATGATCTACAATATCATTACAATTAATATGTACAGAAGGAACCCACTGTATATCTTACTATAATACGACATATTAATATTTTTTGATTACTAGTCAGTTTGTTACACTTACCCCAATATTGGGGTAAGTGTAACTAAATTCACCATTATTCCAAAAGTTCTTCAAAACCATAACGTACCTAACATGATTATTTTCGTATTACTACAAAATTAAATAACAATCAGCAAAAATAAAATGGATACAAATAGAGAGTAAGATATAAAAGAAAAAATAATAATTAATACACAAAAACATTAAATCTCTAGTAACGTTTTGGGTCTCATTCTCGAATCATTCTTTCGTTTTTACTGTAGGTACTTACAATTCAAGTTAAGTGCTTACTTACAAAACTATTTTATTCTAACTTCATTATTTCGAATTGCAATATTTGAAATTGCACGACTAGGTACCTACTGAATATTGTAACCAGAGATTTTTGTTTTGAAAATTATTTCGCCTTTTCGTCCAGTTGATGGTTGAGGCAATATGCAGATGACATCCTCTTCTTTCATTTCGTAAATGTCTTCTACTCTTGGAAATGAAAACATAGTTTCGTTTTCTTTTTTAATCGTCTTAAGTTTTCGAGCAAACTTTGTCAGAATTCTGTCATCTTGCTCAAGTTTTATTATAACTCCGAAAAAATGTTTCACAGTTTTTTTTGTAGCAAATTGTACTACAATCCATTTTCCAATCTCTAACATTTCTGAATTAGGTGCAACTGCAGTATCATCAAACTGATCAAACATTGATATATTAAGCATATTAATTGAAGGATCGTTTTCCTCATCGCCGAGCAAATCATTAATGTAGTCTTGCATATTATCTTCGCTTTCGTCACTTAATGTCCATTGCAAATCTTCTTCCGATGACATGGGTTTGTGTTTTTTTTTTGTTTTGGTATACTTTTATCGGTTTCAATACCTTCTTCTGCATGTTAGTTTTATCTTGCAATAGCTTTATTTTCTTTTCTATTGGGACATTATTTTTCATTCGCTCTATAACATCATAACATGTAATCACTTCTGCTCCTGGGGCAACCATTTTTCTCTTATTCTTTATAGGCGCCTTACTACTGATAGAATTCAGCAAAAGTGTTTCAAACAAAGTTTTTTCTATATTTTCTGCAGGAAACTTTTGTAACAGTGGAATTTCTATTAAACTTTCGGTAACTTCTTTATTTGGTAATTGAACAACTTTGCAATCCAGAATTATAGGCTTAGAAGAACATTTTTGAGTCGAACAGTCCCCATACAAATTGACGAATTTTTTTTCTTCTTCAGAAAATTCAATTTATAGCGATTTTCGCGAATTCGAAATCAAATTTTCAGAGTCCCTTGAATTTCGAATTATCTAGGTTATACTGGTATACAAATTCTTACATATAAACATTCTATTTCAATTACGAACATTTTCGATCTTTGATCGATATAAATAATGCGTCATGTCCCATCACTAGTTAAAATATTGACTTTGCAAATTCATAGAAAATATATGGGGGAAGTGTGACACAATACAAAGGCACACTTACCCCATGCGTTTACTTTCGTGGGGGAAGTGTGTCTACTTGATTAAAGGTTTCAAATGCTTATAATTCAGTAAAACGATAACACAACATAAACAAGCGTATCAAAACACATATACTCACCAATTTTTACAACCACAATGTGCAGAAATCTGTGACAGGTCACTAAATGTATGTTGTGTATTTGATACAGTGCAAGAACCCAATGAGTAATTGCTAACAACTATTCCTCTTAAAAAAATTGTTTAGTTTCTACTATGTAAAGGTCCATATGCTCTGCTCAGGAACAAAATTAAATTTTAATTGTTTTAAATAATATATTTAACGTAATGTATGTTTATAATATCTGACATTTTGGTCCTTTAGTAAGGTTAGTCTTGTACATTTTTATGCGTACCCTGCTGATGCCAATAATTAAATATTGTTAATTGAAATAATCCACCAATATTTCCTGCAGATATCAAATTCGAGCACGGAAGAATCGCCCGAAACCATAGCCAATTGGACGAAATGGTCTCGCGAGTCTCAAGTATTGAACGATGAGATGTCGGCGGGGTGGGCGGCCGCAGTCAGTCAACTGCACACGCGCCACGTGGTGGGGGATGCTCTTCGGAATGAGTGGAAGCAGGCTACTGCCGGCGTAAAGTGTCCACATTCATATCGGTTACCGCACAGAGCCAAGACTTTGGTTGACAAGTAACTAATTAATTATCTTTATGATGATATCTCATTGTTATTTATTTTTCTTTTGAACCTATTAGAATATACTTTTTTTTTTATATTTACGAAGGCTGAAAACTTTTGATAACTGATAATAAATTTTAAAAATGCATTGATACAGATTAAGAGACTCATGGCAACACTTGGTGAGGGATAGGGCGGCCCGTTCGTTGACATACAATGATGAGCAGTTCCACGCTCTGGAGAGGGTTAAGGTGACAGAAGCGGGGCGGGCAGCACGGGCGCTCTTGGATCAAGACTGCGCCCCACACGCAGCCGCCACTGCCGAAGCTCTCGAAGATTGGTTTGTCTTTTTGTCTATTATTTTCTTTCAATATCTTTCTGCATGCCTCACGAGCCTTGCTACTCTTATGACCTTCGTAGCATAGGCGAGGGGTGGAGGTAGGCTGTTAAGATCTGACATAAATAATACAAACTAAACTTTGTCAGTCATACTTATGTGTTTGGAAATCACACGCGACAGAAGTAAATTGTTTTGCTGTTTATTTTTGTATATCGATGATCTAATGTTAATAACCAATATCTGATCTATATGACGAAAATTACTTTTTTGACTGATCTGAACATTGCAGAAATAAACCTGTAATAGCCCGTATCTTGCCTCTCAACTGTCAAGTGTGTTGCATGACGTGTGTTGAATTCAGCTTCAAAATGTCACTTTCGAGTTATTTAAAAGGTAAAACAGTAAGTAATATAATGAATTTGGATGTTTATCTTTATGTATAATGTATCACATTTTATTGGATGTTATCATTATATTAGGCGTTATGTGCTTTGTTTTACCACTTTTTACGTTACAGGTTATTGGCATGCTATGTAGTTACAACATGTGTGTGCTATTAACAGTCAGATACGTAGTTTTTTTAGATTCTTGCACAATTTGTCAAAAGTCACTTACGGGATATTAACATTAGGCCATCGATGTGCTGTTGTGTACTTTTAGAATTGTTCTTAGGACTTTTACGATTGAAGTGTGTGGAAAATGCGGTCCGTTTTCGGCAGGCCTTGGCTGTTATAATTAATATGTATAATATGGGAGTGATGTAATGTAGCAAATATTGA
This sequence comes from Rhyacophila brunnea, assembly GCF_057557595.1. Classification (NCBI taxonomy): domain Eukaryota; kingdom Metazoa; phylum Arthropoda; class Insecta; order Trichoptera; family Rhyacophilidae; genus Rhyacophila; species Rhyacophila brunnea. Next base: position 4,315,264 of record NW_028232816.1, on the reverse strand, counting down.
TATTTCCAGGTATAAGGTGGCCCAAACCGTATATCTCCAGTCGCAAATTTTGGACAAAGATCTCACTGCAGCCGATTTGAAACTCCGTGCCCTCGGTGCCAGGATGAAAGAAGGCGTAAACGTCATGAAAGAACAACTAGACAATGTCGTTAAACAGGTGAAATACTATACTAATAATACTTACTTCATTCTGTCACATTCCATCATCAGATTATGAGGCAAAGACATGGTTGCAGCATTTACCAAGTCCAGCACCACATCCCGATCTTCTTGCCATATCGACTGCTTAATCCGCAAACCGGATAACTCCATTTGGGCAAATTGTTCAGGAAGGAGAAAAAATGGCTCTATATTACGACCGTACACCCTGGATAAACGTCAGATTTCTTATTTCAATATTGCAAGCATCTAAGCGAGATTTTTTGAGCATAGACAATTATGGAAAAAACCGCTATTATATGGCAAAAACGCTATTATAAGCGTAGACAAATAAGTACAAATATAAAAATCATTTACAATGTATGAAATTCAAACATTTTAAATTAATAAAATTCGCCGTTTTCAAAAATCAGTATAGCATAATAGAGTTCGCGAATGCATTTCATAAAATTTAAATAATTATAAAGTAACCTAAGACATTCGTGCACACACCAAAGCGAATTATTCGCAGCGAATATTCGTCAATCAAGCTCGTATTGGCTTACGGGAAAGAGCACGCGACGTTTAGATTTCGGAAGGGAATTAAGTTATTATCTTACAAAGTTCAATATGGAGCGCTGCGATTATTTGACATTTCGGTATCGAGCATTCAAATAATATATCAATAATTTTATATTATCATTGATACAATTTGTCACCGACAAAAAATAGCCAAATATATGACAAATTGATGGCTTTCATTGTATCTTTTGATCCCCTGCGTGAATAAATGTTACGTTTGTTCATTAACAACTGGTAAGTAGGGATCATTACAGCGGCATTGGCTTTTTTTGAGACTCTTTTGACCGGACCTTCCGTACCAATGGCGGGTGCTTTTTTCGGGATATTTTGACGGGGTACTTGGTGAATATTCGCGTTGGTTTGTGCGAGCCTTAAACCTTCGTATAAAAACGCTCTTAATAGGTAGGTAGGTATGCGAAAATAAGGAACATTTTTCAAAATAACGTTATAGATAACAATATTTTATATATAAAATTGAGCAGTTAGTGTTAACTAAACGACATTGTTATAATTTCAGATAATTCCGACTCAAATTTGATCAATAAAATAAGAAATACGAGTGAAAATGGCTTGGATGGCTTTTATTTACTCTTTGATTAGTGATTGTTCTTATAACATTGTAATATATATCCATAGTCAGTATTTATTTAAATTTTATGAAATGCATTGGCGAACTCTAATATTATGCTATACTGATTTTTGAAAACGGCGAATTTTATTAGGTAATTGAAAATGTTTGAATTTTATTCATTGTAAAAGATTTTTATATTTGTACATTGGCTACGCTTATAATAGCGATTTAGCCATATAATAGCAATTTTTCAATGATTGTCTATGCTCAAAAAGTGTCGCTTAGATGCTTTCAAGTATTGTCTAAAAAAATCTGACGTTTCTCTGCGGTAAATTGAGCGGAAAAAACATAATAATTTTACTATAGAGCGGAATTTAACAATTGCATTTTTTTTTTTACAAATAAGCTGCACTATGAAGTAATCAGTGGCGAAAGGTTAAGATCCGACATAAATAGTGCACACTAAATTTTGTCAGTCAAACCTATTTGTTTTCATTGAACAAAGACCACAATGAGTAGATGGTACTAATTAGTTTTTAAAATTTCATTAAGCCCTGCCAAAATCAAACCACAATTAAGAGTTAAGGTATGCTATGGGCGATCTGACAAAAGTATTGCTCACTTTTCAGTCATACTTTTCGTTTCGTTGAATTACAGATGGTGTTGGATAGTTTTTTAAAATTCATTAAGCCCTGTCTAAACCAAACCATAGTCGATAAAAATATTCTTCTATCTATAAAATATCTTAAATTGTGCATAGTTTTATGTCATAATTTTAGATTTTTTATAGACAAGCGAATATTCGTTTACTATTATCTACTATGGCTTGGATCAGGCAGGGTTTAATTGAATTTAAAAAATGAACAAACACTATACTTATTGTAGTCTTAATTCAATAAAAACAAATACGTTTGATTGACAAAGTTTAGTGTGCACTATTTATGTTGGATCTTAACAGCCTACCTTCACCCTTCGCCGCCGGAATTAATACACTATTTTAGCTTCCGTTTTATATAATATAAAGAAAATTTGGAAAGACATTGGAAATTTGTCACCTGCAGTTGGGTGTTTTGTGTGAAGAACGATAACGCATTTATTTAAAGGTTCAGTGGGTCTATTCTATACTTATCGAACACTAAATTGATAAATAGTATCAAACTTAGGGTAGGTTTGTATCAAAATATTAGCACTTATTGTAACAATTACACGAAGCTGGTTTTTATTGTTGCAATAAGTGCGATATTTTAACAGCAGCAAGATAGGTGCTGTTAAAATATAGCACTTATTGCAACAATAAAAACCAACTTCGTGTAATTGTTACAATAAGTGCTAATATTTTGATACAAACCTACCCTAAGTTTGATAATATTTATCACTTTATCACTTTAGCGGTCGATAAGCATAGAATAGACCCACAGGAGTTTGAAATTTTGTGTGAGCATAGAAAACATGCTTTATAACAAAATGCCATCAAAATCTCACTTTTGGGCAAAAGTGCAGTTCGCTGATTTGTAGATTAGGCAGTCGATATGTCACATTCAGAATTTATCCCAGATATGTCAAAATTTTATGATATTTTTGTTATTATGTAGGTAGAGCAATTACAATATTAATGGACAACGCACTCAATACAGTAGCTAGCAATTAAATTCACGCACAGCGACATTCGCACATGTATAGGTAGACATCACGCAATTTCCATTATGCGATATCACGCATCGGGAATTTATAGCAATATCACCTTTATTGTAATGGCGTTAGAATAGTGTTTCTAGTGTCAATGTTCATTTTAGCGAACCCGTTCGAACCGAACCGTTCGGCAGACCCGACTAAAAGCATCGGGAATTTATAGCAATATCACCTTTATTGTAATGCCGTTAGAACAGATTATGCCATTCGGCAGACCCGACAAAAAAGTGAGTGTCATTTTTATTCCCAGATGATTCGTCCATATTAATGTCATTGAGGTAGAGCAAGCAAGCTTATATGAAATTGACTACGAAAACTAGACTTTTCACATCAATCATAGTTTTTTGAAGTTTTCTGCATTATAAAAATGTAGATGTCTAGGTTTGATTCTATGCATCATATATTATCGAACCTGCAGATCACGTTACATCATGAGGACTGTCGCACTGTCGATAAGCATCCGTAGTCATAATCAGTTGAAGCACCTTTTTATGATTACATAACTCAAGTGTTTGTAGTGTGGTCATACCAGTGTACCCTTGATACGGACGGAGATATAAATTCTCAAAACTCAACAATTGAGACCACAGAGCTTTGGTCAGATGCCATGTCTCAAAATCCGTTTTTTACCGTAATTAGGTGACGAATTTGAAGAAAGACCTATCAGCCCCGCGAGAAATTGAAAAGGTGGACTTAATAAAGGAAGAAAAGCCGAATGCAGCACAGGCGAAACCGTCCAACGAGGAATCGCAGGCCGTCAGCATTGGGCTCAAGACGATGTTCACAATCCAAGACGAGCTGGCGACGGTCTTGGCGCAAAACTCCGAGCTGGTCAAGTGTTTGTATAAGTTCCAGAAGATATGCAAGTGTGAGGACTTCAGCAGCTAGTCGAATGATTGTTTGACAGCGCTGTCAAGAGGTATAGGGTGATGAAGTAAATTATCGCCGTCGAGGCAAAAGTTATTATCAGCAGAAACATGGTTTTGAGATGAGGCATCTAATTCAGAATTCGTGACAAACGATGTTTATTGGTTTCAAACTTACATGATTGGTTTTAACATTAGTTTTTCTATTCACTCAGACAATTAATTCCCTAAATGAATAATTATGCAGTTGCCGTGTTAAACCCTGAAGCATTTGTTATGAATAGATGTAATCGTTTTATTAATGACCATTTCGAATATGAAATGTGACATTTAACTTGTACTGGCCTGTGAAAACTGGGACTGTCAATTATTGTACATAGAAAAGCAGCCAAATACACTGAATTATAATTATTTATAATGAACATTGACAATAATCGTGTATTATCGAAACATCTACTGCGTAAAGATGGCGGCTATAAACATTGCATCAACTTACTAAATATTAATTTTTGATGTGACCAACTCAACAACACTAATATAATCCAAACTCCATGGACATAATAGTATATTGTTTGTTTCTAGAATTTTGTCCAATTCAGTTACTGACCCATTTAAAGTAAATGTTTTTGTCTGTATTTAATTCAAAACTGCCATTTCTGCTGATGACAATGGCTTTCGCCAGAATGGTCATGAATTGCAATATGGTTTTTCTCTCGAAAGGAATTTTGAACAAATGACATGACACCCAGTGATATTTGAAATTTTCCACCAGGGGTTTCCATTTCCTAATGTTAATGAATTTTATCCTTTTTTTTTCATGGCGAGATTTTTTTGTTGAGAGTTATGCATTATAATGAAACAATACTTTTCTATGAAGATTCAATCTTGTCATTCCAATTTCAATAGTAACTTTTTGACAGTTAATTACATTTCTTTTATTTCGCCTGTCATATGTAATTATTATATTGTATGAGACGTTAAAGTATCAGATGAATTATATGGGACGTGTCATAATTGCCACATTCATTCATTCGGCGACCAGATGGTCCGATCTTTATGTGAAATTAGTCGATTAGCAGTTCAAACATACTGAACTATAAATTGCATAATAGATACACATAATAATATACCATTTTGTGCCTTCTTTGCCAACAAATTGTATGCCAATTAATAAAAAATTGTAAATCTAGACATGGTAGGCTAATTATTTGATATGTTTTTATAAGTTATTTATACACGCAATGAAATGAAAACTACTTATAATAATATGTATACCTAGTGCCTAATTTAAGAATTACATTTCCCGATGATTTATTTTTCTTCCACTCAATTTGTAGGTACCTAATTAATTTTAGTTTAGACATCACACCTTTAGGGGGGGGAGGGTTTAACATATTGTGATGAAGGGGTTGGCAGAATTGTTGAAAACCTACAAAATATTACTCATTTTTTTGAGAATAAAATTATTCCGTAAGAACATTATACTGAAATCGATAATTTTCAACTAATTTGTTTTTTAATGAATGTAAGGGGGGGGGGGGAGTTAAAAAATATGATGCAATTTAGACAGGTGGGTAAAAGATTTTGTGACAATGGAGGGGGATCAAAAACAATTGTTTCCATTTTTCAAAAATGTTGGCAATATTTCTCTTTTATAGGTATAATTTCTAAAAATAAGTATTATAATATAGTATATTATACTTTTATGTATTATTAATATACAAACAACAATTAAAAATATGTTTTTTGAGAAATTATTACTAGTAAGACATTTTTGATGATTCGTCAATACTTCAAAAATGGAAACTGACGTATTTGTTTCTAAGGTCATCCGCTCACGCAGAAACAAAAATCTGACAAACTGGTTGGTCATGGAAAACTGGCCAGTGACTGATGCTTCGCACACGACGCTACTGAAACCTAATAATCTCTTAACCTCAAACTGTCAAACCCATTGTCTTTCCTACTTCATTCTAAGCTTTTTCCGTAATTCTGTACGGGAAAATTCTGGCAGCCTTTAATTATACAGTATCTCAATATCTGCCACATATTTTAAATTAAAAATCGGTTCACCCATCTTTAACTTTTGACTTGTTATTTAGCTTGTTATTTCTTGTTCAGTTCAGTGCTACCAATTTTGGTAAGAAAATATAATTTTTCATCGAATCTACTGATATTGGTACCACTGTGTTATGGGTGACTGGAAACTGGGAGACTAACATTTTGAGAGACGTTTTGAAACTGAAAGATTCCAGTTTTGCCGTCAGCGAGCGGCCATTGAAATACATTAGCTAGATACTGGAGTTTCAGTCTCGTCTTTTTTGAGTATTCACGTGAGCGGATGGCCTAAGCCCCCATGTCAATCATAAAGAAAAAATAATTTGGGTCGAAAGTAGATTGAAGGTTCAAGATACCTACTCATATAGTTACTACGTGTCTTTTTAGCATAATTCGATTCATAATTCAATGAATAATAAAATGAGCATAATGTGTTAAAACTATCTGTATTCTTTGATCAATTTATATTAAGGTGACGCATCAGTGAAACGGCAAATAATTGTCAACTGTAGGCGCGACGAAATTTTGGACTCGCTCGCATTCAGTGAGAGAACGTCGAGTTAGAAACACGTCACTTTGCTTCGTGATGGCGACGGGCCAATTAATTCTTAAATCGTGTAAAGATGACTAAAAACGTTACCCATTTACTTTAAAAAGAAAACATGTCAATGAATATATTATTATTGTTACTAATAGAACAATAAACAGAACGTAAAATGGACGTATGTTGGATTTATATGACAAATAATATTTCGTTTGACAGGCATCATTTGCACTCGCGCATCGCCTAGCAACGATCTTTTTAGACCGTGCCTCAACTGATGTACGGCCTTAAGTGCAATAGTGATATTTTTCATTAGAAAAGTTTCAACCTTTAATTTCTCCCCGTAAACCGAGAAAAGAAACTATCATTGTTTCAATAGTTTGGATTGATCAAACAAAAGATCTCACAGAACTTAGTAAATATGAATTCTACGTATCTTGAAATTATCAATTTTGCACTTATCCTAAATCAACCGAAGACAAATTTATTATAATTTAACTGGTTCTAAAGAGATTTTACTTAAGTTAATATTAGTTAGTGTAATATCTTTCAACATTTTATGTGATATTTTTTCTTTTAGATGTAATTTTTATTTAATATAATGCATTTTGAAATTACTTTCTTAGGAAAAATTCTTATTCATTGATTAAGTTACATTCTATGAATTATAGTATATATCAGCGGCGAGGGGTGGAGGTAGGCTGTTAATATTCAACATAAATAATACACACTGAACTCTGTCAGTCATACTTATTTGTTTTCATTAAACTAAAAATACGATTTGCAGATGGTAGTTTTTAAAATTTAATTAAACCATGCCTAACCAAACCATAATGGTTTACGTATGCTATGGACGATCCAACAAATATAGTGCACACCTTTTCGGTCATATTTATTTGTTTTCGATGAATTAAAAATACATATTATAGATGGTTTTATTTAGGTTTTTTTAAATTCATTAAGCATCTCACCAAACCATAATCAATGTATGGTTTAATGGCATAATTTTAGATATTATTTATAGATTAATGAGTATTTTTGACTAATATCTACTATGGCTTGGATTAGGCAGGCTTTAATTGAATTTAAAAAACACTATTGAAAACAAATACATTTGATTGACAAAGTTTAGTGTGCACTGTTTATGCCGGATCTTATCAGCCTACCTCCACCCTTCGCCACTGGTATGTATATTTTGTGTCGCCAATTTATATTAGGTATTGTAATTGTATATAAATTGTATGTACGTTGTGTAGGAATTTGCACTACTGTCTATCCGCTGTACAGGTATCTAAATCTGACATGCTGTCCCTACGTATATTTTGAGGTATGTAACATTGTATCTACGTATGTACAATCCGTCAATCACATGATTTAACTGTGGATTCACAGCAGTCATTCATTGACTTATTTTTACTTATCACTATCACAACATTTGGATGATACACGGCAAAAACAGGCTCATCGACAAATGATAATTGTGCAGGAGAGCAAAAAGAAGAATGAAATCGTTATCTGATGGAAAATGGGTTTAATATTAACTAAAAGAATTTATATATTGATTTCTTATTTATTTTGAAATACAGTCGAACTTGGTTATTATGAGGAAGATGGGACCGACTGAATTTGCTCGTAATATCAGAGAATAGGGATTTTTAAATGAACGGTCATATAACATAAAAGTCGAAAATAAAAAATCTGAAAACCATCGTAAAAATCTCCGATACAAGCATGGCCTTCATAAACTACAAAATAAGTTATTTATTGTAATGAACGCTGGTAAGTACCTACTTACTTCACAAACCTTGGATTTTTTTTTCAACCATATCTGTGGACACTTTTTCATTATTGTCGGCGAAAAGAACAATTAGGTAGGTACTAACGTAATCCATCATCCGGCGGCATCCTGTCCGATCAGATTTTATTGCTTAGGGTCGAAATGTTTTTAAACGATCGACACATTAACAATATTTTAGCACGGTATATCCGATAAGTTGCTCGTTATAACAGTGAATAAATGTATGGAGAAAATGATAAACCAAAATGTCGACGAATGTTTCATTACATCCGAGATCTCGCTATGTCCGAGATCGTAATAACCGAGTTTGACTGTATAATAAAAGTGAAAAAAAGTAATAAATACACAATGAGGTGATTTTCGCTTTGACTATACTTTCTTCTTCCTTCATTTATGAAGCAATGAAATCGATTTTGGTAGTTTAATGATACCATTCTTGAGCACTTTCTCTTTTTAACAAATTGGCAATTAAATATCAAAAATGAAAAAAAATGCGATGCGCCCTCAGAGTAATGACATAGAGTGCCTATTTTTCGGCAAAATGTAGTCGTGTTTCTTGCGTATAACGCACAGTAGAACCTCGATTTTATTATCATCAACTTAACTATGAAACGTTGTACCATCGTGTTGCTTCTCAGTACGGCTACCAAATTTGAACACAACATAGTCAACTTAACCATATGTTCTACTATAATAACTAAAAAATAATTACCACTAACTTTATATAACACAAAAGCAATAAATTTCAGCAACACGTCTCGCATTTTTTAAATAAATGTAACCAGTCAAATCCATTTTTACTGGCGACGTTTATAATTTTTTTTTACTTCAGCCGTAGAAATTCTATCTTACTCTAACGCATAGTGCGAAGATACAAGCGTGCCGAAAACTTACTCACTCGCACTTATGGTTCGTTTTTGTTCAGGCTGCCTATTTTCGCCGTGTACCCATACATGCCATGTACAATTAAAATTAAAATACGATTCTTGCAAAATGTTACATCGTATTGACAGATGTTATTAGTTACCAAATTGTACTGCGCTAAATTCTATTGGTCACTGCAACAGAAATAAACATCAAAGCGGGACAGCATGTATATGCCAGTTGTCCACCCTAATTTGGATCGAGTATAATAAACAGAAACTTTTCAATTGGTTTATAAAAATGCATTTAAAATCATACGAAAGTTACAGTTAAAAATAAATAAAAATATATTATTACAGTTAAATATAATAAATAAATAAAAGTCCTTTAAATTTGAAGTATATATTTTATGTAAGTTACAATAAATAAACTCTTATTTACATTATGTACATACATTATCTTATAAGACAAATTTGTACCAAAAAAAGTGTATGAAATAAAAAACATTACTAAAAATTGCATTTTAATTATATTAGGTATGCTTACAAAATTATTGTGTGTTCAAATAACACATCTGTTTACAGGTTATTACTATGGAAATCTTAATAATTGCTATAGATCACCAGTATAAGTTGTCCGCTGAGTGAGGGCACCACGTGGTAACATTTTACATATTATTCAATACTTTTTATATTGTGTTGAACTTAGTTCCAAATTCAAACACCTGACTATTTATGATGGTAAATCAATATAACAAGAGATAAAATTAATACATAAGAATACTTTTTGACATAACTTTTATTAGTTACACAAGTGGTTTATAGAACTATAAATGTATTACATTGTAAATAAAGTTTGTTGGTAACAGTAGTTATAAAAAAAGTCGGAGGGGGGCCCCGTGTGAGGCAAGCCAATATGGCAGAAGTGACACACTGTCGGCAATATAAAAATTACCCTTGCCCACTTTTTAGAGAATACTCATCATTAATAACAACAGGTTCAATGAGTTTATTTTGCCTATTGCACCAAAGTGATTGAATTTGCTTAAACGGATGGGTATTAATAAAATTATATAATTACATTAGATCTTTATAGATAGCGCCTGTACACGTGCATGGATTTACTTGCACCAATAGTGTGTATTTTAAACTATCACAATTACTGTTTACATGTAAAAGTGCTAACTGTTTCACCAATCTCATTCTTCAAGAGTAAGCGAGACGCGATGTTGTCATTGTATGGTATTATTTGATGGGTCGTGAAAATCGGTTAACCTCAAAATGAGTCTGTGCGATGTAGTTGGTTTTTTTACCGGCAGGTTCGCCACTATCGTTCTACTGCGCAGGCGCAGATATCGATAGTCGCATGAAAATTCAGAAACTTCTGAATTTGCACGATTTACACATGCATTTTTTTGTTATGGTCGTGATAATAATAGTACTGTCAGCAGTAAATCCATGCACGTGTAAACTTATGCTGTTTCGAGATTTCTTTAAAAATAAGGCCTTAAAAATGGTTCTGAACTATTTTATACATGGTAAAAACTCAGAAATACACCATACAGAATCAGCAATGTTCTAACATTTGACTATAATGCTATGCGTTAAGCTTGTAGGTACGAAGTAATTAAACATGTAAGTACTGATCATGATTATAAATTTATTATATCTTCTTTTGTGCTGTCTTCGATTGAAGTTTGACGACCAACTTGAGGTACACTTCCCTATCCTCGACCAGTTATATCAGATCCTGAACGCCTTGGACATTATCACTTATGGAGGTTTTGTAGCTAACAAAATCTCTCTTCCAATGCTTCTGCTGCCTTTCCCTGCATTATGAGTTGGATTAAATCATTGCAGATAAATATGCAGCTTTTCTGCGTTCGATAGTAATCTTATTGGTGATGTGGTCAGCTCAAGATATCTTCATGGTACGTCGATTATAACCACATCTCAAAATTTATTAAATGGTAACATTTAAAATTAATATTCTAATGTAGTTTATATTATAATGGAAGGTGAAATTAGATAGTCACATTTTGTCAAACAAAAAAATTCAGGAAGGAATTTTTTTTACTGGCATGTTAGATCAATCTCAAAAGAGTTAAAATTCAACATCAAATTGCTTTAAAAAATCTACTAAATATGGGAATAATTTTCAATAGTGGATAAATCCAGGTTAATTTTCAAACAGCGAAAAATCCATTTCAACTAAATCATGTCATAGCAAAGAAGCAAGAGACAATGTGTTTGTTTTATGGAGGAAAAGTGAAAATATCACATTTTCTTATTTGGTCAAAAAGTGAATTTGACCAAATTTGAAAATTATCTTTTGAAATATAAACGTTTATTGAGCTTCAACAAGCTGAACGTCTCAGAATAATTGTTGGATGAACTTTAAGAACAAATGCTTACAGCAAATAATGGATGCGAGGTGGTACGACTTTATCAGAAACGAGGAAATAAGAGTGCGAATGATACAGCCACTAGTCGTACCAAGGGTGAAGATGCGGTGTAGGTCCTATCTCGACCACGGGTTTCTCAAAGCCCTAATTAAAAAGTCTGAATTTTCTTAAATCCAATCGTATTTCAGTATATAGTAACACCGCTAAATACCACTAATGCTGGCAAGCCTGTGAAGAGACAAGAAGGCTAACAAGCAACAAGGATTCTTGGAGGAGTCGTGTGGTAACCTTATGCTTCATCGCAGGCGCAGACATGGATTAAAAATTCATGTCTAAACACAAATATAAAGTGTGGATAAAAGATTAGTGGTCAAAACAGAATAAACAATTTAATTTATACAAAATATTCAGCATTTACATATATTTACAGGTTTAGTGAAACAACAGCCCAACCCACTTTTTGGGTATTTGCTGCATTGCATTTTATACAATTATTTTATGACCTGTATTAATTTCAAGTACTTAGCTGAAAGTGACTTTGCATTGCAGGTTCAATTGAAGAGAACTTCACACTACTGCGCTATGACATTTATTTGCCAATTTTCAGGATGTATAAAAAGACAATCTGTCACAATGAGTAGATATGCAGCCAATATCACATCACTAATCTTGTAAAATTTGTGTAAAACCATTTATAACTGCAGTTGAGTAAGTAATCACAATGAAGTTTCCATTGCGTGTGTCAGTAAATCGGAATGCCAACTGAACCATGCTAATATTTGTGGAGTTTACCAACTTAATAATGATTCATGCGCTTGCTAATTAATTTCAAATCGTAACAAAAATAACATATAAAGCTCCTTCTATTTATAGTCCAAAATCTTAAGAGTTCTACTATGTAAACGCCAATTTAATACAATTAATAAATCAATTTGTTACATAGAACAATCTTCGCGATTCCATTTAATTTTGCGGTCCTTAAAAAATAATTTGTTCAGTGTAAAACGCTTCAAATAAAATCTTTTTATAATTATGATTACTTAAAAGTACTATAAAAAAATAAAATATAATATAAGGATTGAAGTACTTTTGGAGTACAGCATTGAAATCTCAATATTTAGTTAGAACTGACTAAATTCACTTGAATTACTATTCTCTAAACTCGATTCTATTACAAGTATCTACATAAATTTATTTAATTCTCCATTTTTAAATCACTATGGTGTTAGACGAGTCAGTGACAGAGTTCAATATTTTAATTAATCATGATTGAAACTCGTTCATCGAGCTTACTCAGTCGAAATATATTAAAAAAAAGATCAAAATAGTTTTTCAATCCCAATCTTTCAACAGTCGTCAAGAGTAGTCCTGTTCGGATAGGGTCATATTTTTGGCTCTGTGCGTCAACTTGTAAAGACGGTGCTGTTCTTGGATGGTCAGGAAGTGCTTGAGGAGGCCTTCGAAATCTACACCGGCCCTGATTTTGTCTTGCTTCTCCTTTTCAATGTTCCTGAAAAAGTAAATAATACACAACTGTACAATATTTAGTAGGTACCCAGTTAGTGTAACCTTACGACTTTGGGTTATCTTCCATTTTTTGGGCAGGCAGTCGCGATGGGTGGAGGTAGGTTGTTAAGATCGGCCATAAACAGTGCATACTAAACTTTGTCAGTCATACGTATTTGTTTACATTGAAATAAGACTACAATTTACAATACAGTATTTGTCATTTTAGACGATGTCACACAGCACACTGCAACACACTGTGGTGGCGCGTGGCCTCCTCGAGTCACCTTCTTCAGTCCGGTCTAGCCTCCGCAGTCCTCCTCCAATAAAGAATACCAATCGCACGCACATCCTAGTGATCCACATGTGATTTGGTCTAATAAACCAGTTTTTAGATATATACAAATTTGGTCATTTTACACCATAGAAACGCACTATGAGTAAACCGGCTCTCAGATCAAAACTCGCCTCGTTCTCCGCGACCGAGTTCCGAGACGCGCACATCTACAAGCGACACTCGGTTCTCGAAACGTCAAAATAATAAGTACTCTGGCCAGACGCCATTACGCAAATATGTCATCAGACGCTGAAACAGCAATTATTATGTATTGGTACCGCAGAAATTTAAGTAGAAGGCGAAAATATTGGATCCATCCGTCAATTAGGCATATATCAATGCACAGTGCATCATCTATCGCAATAGAACGGCCACCGGCGAGCAGTGACATCTAGATACGAATGGCAAAAATGGCCGAGTCGAGCGCTTTGAGCAGGCGCGGCTTTATCGGCGTCCAATATGTTCGTGGTGTCGCTACTTGATATGTCGCTTTGCAACATAGATGATTTTCAGTCGGATTCGACTAATCTGCGAAGCTCCATTTGACAACGTTTGTTATGTGGATGATGATGACGCCACATCGACGAATTCAACATACGAGTTCTGATGTGCGAGCCGGCTTACTGTTAAAGAGGACTGTATATTATGTACTCACTTAGATGGAATTGCTACAATAGTATGAGGCACGCACTGCAATCTGTTTCTCAGGGTGTGGAATGCTTCAGTCTGCGGTAACAGCATGAGAAGACCGTACAGAGCGCTGCATAGAGCATCAGCGCCGTGGCCTCCCAGTAATTCTAACCTCAAAACTGAAGATAACAAAAAGTTAGGTAGAAGCAAAGATATAAACTTATTACACTTTTTTAAAACCACACATGACACAGCAGCTCTATTTAGTGCACCCATCTCGAGTTCAATCTATCGCGCTGAGATTAGTTAGTAGTGATCACTTGGATGCACGCTAGAGCAGTGTTTTTCAACTTTCTAACACCCGCGGTCCGGCGAATATAGGAGAAATATTTCACACACTGGTATCAGAAATAAAAATCAATATACATAGATAGAATTTTATTTATTAAATCTTGTAAAATTACAATTTTTGGTTAGTGCGACATCTGCTGCTGCTTGTTTGTAAGCAAATTTGATATACATGGTTGGCGCATTGTTTCTGAGAGACAAAGCGGTGTATTAATATCCATTCGATTTCTCTGTATGGTTTTTATTACTGACATTGATGAAAAAGTCTTTTCACACCAATAGGAAGTTGAAAAAACGACCAATAACCTGATAGCTTTATAACTCAGAGATGGACATTGTTTATTGAGGGATGCCTACACATTTTCGACTGATGTCAAAATCGCATGTTTTTTGTTTTTAGCGGTTGGCACTATGTATTTTCTATAAGAGTGTTGTCTATTATCTATAGTCTGCAGGTTGGGTTCTGTTCAAAATATTATTGAATTTACAAAGACTCGTCACTAGGTTACTCCATTATTGAATTTACAGCGATCGTGTTCATTCAAAATATTCTGCAAAATGACGAAATTATAAGACTAAATTTGTCGCCATGACAGCGTGACAGTGCGCAACGTGCATCTCAATATAATCACAACTTTACTTGCCATATATGCCATGTTTCATGACAAAACAAAGAAGCAATTTAACAGTGACATATTAGAAATATTGAGAACATTAATTTAGAAATATTTTACATAAAGTTACGGTACTTACATGAAAATATCGGAGACTCAATCAATTGTACTAATTTGTCTATTTCAGTCAAAAATTCCACCGTAACTTCCAGTGTCCCGCTGTAACATAATAGACACTAAGGAAATATATTGATAATATTAGACCAAAGCTAAAAGAATTTCCAGATGACCACTTACAAGACGGATGAATGTTGGTGTTGGGGTCTATCCTAAAAAATCACACCAAGCCGGATATTTTTCAGAATGTATTGGTTTCTCATAAACCAATTGAGGATTTTAAAATTAGGCAGTTTTCCTTATTAACCTAACTGTACTTCTTTTTGAATAATGACACTTGATTTCATCTAAAAATATTACGTAATTTTCACGGCACAATATTGTAGTTAACCCATTATTTTAACTACAGGGGATCCTCATAATCTGAGTCCCCACAGTTACGAATTTGCAGGGCAATGCAAAAAAACTATAAAAACACAATAGCTCCATGTCCGGAAATTTGTATGCAGTTCATCGTAAGACACTTTTTCGTGAGTACTTGAAACATGTGTTCGTATAACATTTAATCAAATGACGAGTTGTTCATTGAACATTTCACCATGGAGTATATTTGAACGTATGTGTTGTGTTGTCATGTTGTGAACGTCTTAAACTTATAATTTGTAATGTCCACAATATGTAAAATAAATAAATTGAAATTGAAATTGTATGTTACAAAATATGGTGTTAATTTGCAGAGTAGTTCCAATTGGATTCAATACGAATTTTATGAGATGTTTTTATTGATTTTAAATAATTTAATGTTGAAACAACATAAATACATACAATATGGTTGTAATTTTATTTTACTTACCTGCCTAATTTCTTTTGTCTTTCTCTTATATCCCGATGGTTTTATTACATATCTTTAAGTGTTTTATTTATACATGAATATTATAGGTTAACCAATATAACATTACTTACTTCAATATTATATTACGATGAACTGCATATGTCCAACTTACATGTAACCCAATAGCTCACGCCATCAACTGTCACTTTCAATCTTTCAATCCCACACTCCTACGCTATTTGTCTTACCCACGTGTTTTTTTCTTTTCTAAACATCCCAATTAAACCCATTTACTTAATATTTACGTAATTTTGGTTTTTGGTATTTTTTCGGTCCCAATTACCCCTGTATTTGTAGCCGTTATTGTACTGTATAATCTTCCATAACTAATTTCCCAGATTGTGTATATGTAGCGGTCAATGACTTCAGGCCTTGTCAGCATTATTTCGACAGTGTAAGAATTAGTAAGTCATTTAAACTATCGCACAATCGTCGCATCTACAGTCAGCATATTCTACACGCGTGACATTCTTCGATGGGATCGAAACGTTCGAAGTGCAATAATGCGGAGACTAGCAGATTTCTCAATTGCAAACTTCACCTGCAATGACTCGCAATTTACCGAATATTCATGCGTATAATTAGCCGGTCATAGTTGACGGGTTAGTCAGTCTAATTACCTATTATAGTATCAATCTTAATCTCGATTCGATCAGTAAGCTTTGCGTCAGTCGCTCCATACCGCATTCTGTTCCACCGAGACACGGATCTCGTAACAGTATCATAACACTTTTGTAACATACTGACTGTTTATACTGCAAATAAAACTCGCTCCTCCATCCATCGGAGCAACCACCAAATCTCAACTTCTCATCTCTCCTTCTGGCGTCTCTCCATCTACACCTCATGGTCATCCCCAATCACAGTGGTCTTGTCCCTCAACAACCAGACCCACCAAATATACATTAAATTTGAAATGACAAAGTGACACCAGTGCAAAATGGTGGAAAATACAAAACTGTTGGCTCTTAATGATTCACAATATAATATATTATATACGTAGATCTTGAAAAATATTGAAAATAAATGTTTTGAAAAGGATACAATAATCGTATAAGTTGATTACAATGTATGTAGTTCTGTGTAAGGAAGCACAAGGCTACGAGAGCGACGGGATTGTGACTCCAGCATTTGTACAGACATACAAATAAACTGCGGCTTGACTGTAAACAGAACAAAAGTTTAAGATGTTAATTTACTTATAAACAATAAGAGACAAACACAGTGTAGAGTGCATTTTGTAGTGACACTTAATCTTAAATATTATCTCTGTATGGAAACTAATCTTGAGTTGAGCGGAATTGATCATTTAAATTCGTACAAATATTAGTTACGATTACAAACTTAATAATTTCATACTACAGTATGTATTTATTGTGGAGGCTGATATGCTCCGTTTAGGAGTGCAAATAATGATTTTACCTTCTATTTAAAATGGTGATATAATGAGAAAAATTAACATTCTATATCGAATGCTATCTTATAACCAAAAATGAGATATTGATGGCATTTTGTTACAAAGCATGTTTTCACTCACACAGAATTTTAAACTACTAAGCCTATATCGTTCTTCACGCAAAACAGCCAACTACAGGTGCCAAATTTCCAATATCGTTAATGGAACCACTTCGCTCTTTATATATAAAAGGGAAGCTAAAATAGTGCAGCTTATATTTTATAAAAACAAAATAATTTCGAAGTGTAATTTTGGGAATGTTAAATTCCGCTCGATAGTTAAATTATTAAGTTTTTTCTCCTTCCTGAACAATTTGCTCAAATGCGGTTGCCGGTTTGTAGATTAAGCAATCGACATGCAGGTTCATTAAAACATGGGGGATATAAAATATCGTTAATAGCTGTTATTTTTGATAACCTGTAATGCTGCTTCGTCATTATGTATGTATGACACCAGCGATTTTCTCAGATGGTTCATCCAAATAAAAAGTGGCTGCCGATCTATGTAATAATTATTGACGCAACATTTGAATTAAAGTGTGCGGATGGGCGAAAATACTGAAGATGAAGAAAATTCAAATTCAAAGTCCTAGGACTTTTCTTCAATTACCTACCATAGACTATCTCGTGTTCGGAAACTTTTACGTAAGCAATTCGCCGTATCACACTTCACCGTGAAATGTTGTATCATTGTATATTATATTAAATTTAAACAGACGGTTTTTGACAAACTTCAGAGGTGGTAGCAGCTTAACAAATCAAGTCAAATTTACATGAAAAAAAAGTGTCGTATACAAAATATTTCTTGCTTTATTAACACATCGATTTTCGCCATACTTATGCTGTGACATTCGCACAGTAGGTATGTACGGCGCCGTACACACTTTGAGATGTTAGCAGTGGTCGGGTTATAGACCGTTCAACCTCTTTGGGTCGTATAGTACTGAGATAAAATTCATGTCTAAATAAAACACGGCTCTTGTCGGTTTACAGGAAGCCAGCGGCAAACAAAAATAGCCGATACACTGAATTATTTGTTAGGTTAGGTTTTCATTCTCGAATTCATGAATTTTGCCAAAATCGGCTACGAAAATTGTGTTAGTGTTTAACCGGTTTTGCGGTTAGAAAATTTTACTACTAACAGAGATACAAAAGTGGGCGGTAGGTATAAAAAGGTTGACAGATGACTTACTTCTGTATTGAAATCCTTCAAGTGGTTTCTGAGATCAAATAATTCAGCTGAAGTGAGTAGTATCATATTGAGTGTCTCCACCATCGTCGCCGCGAATTTAACATTCTTTTCCTTCAGCAATATCTCGGATAGAGTCGTGTAAATGTCTTCGGCACTTAGAAGAGCGCATAACTGTCTGTAAATAAAACATTTCAATTAGAATGAGATAACATGACAATAATTTTTTATCAATCCAGCGCAGTTATTCATAACAGTTAGCACTTTAGCACGTTTCCGTTATTTTCATTGGTCCAAAATAACACGGAAAGCATTCCATACACAAGGCGGTTATCGACAGCTATCGGCGGATGTTTTGGACACCAAAATTTTGTATTGAAACGTCAAACATATTAACATAACCTACAATATTGTATTAGTCATGTCATTGCGATTTAGCGATTGTAGCGTGTAGTAAAACAAATATTATGTTACTACTAGCCTTTCGATATTTGACAGCTCGCGGGAAACTGTAAATTCGCCGGCTGTGACGTAAGTATTTTTCAAAATATACGTATCTTGCATCTCAATTCTCAATATGTAAAATTGAAGTACTGTATCTCGCTCTAAAAGTTAACATAGCCAAGAGAGGGGCTGTTAAAAGATAGCACTTTTAACAGTTCAGACGGTTAATTTATTGTAATAATTAACCGCTTGAATACGTAAAGTGATAAATGTGATATATTTACCACATGTAGCTCTTTTTGGACGTTAAATGATATTTTTAATTACATAACTATTTCTTTTATTCAACGAATAATTCACAAGATTTAAGAATGCAGCATTCTAATTATTGAACATACATAATTTTGAAAAACACTTCTGAGAAAATAATATATTATAACCAATAGAAAAAATCTTTTTGAAAAAAGTAAGACACCCGGCAGGTATCGAACCTGCATCTCCTGGGTTTACGCCCAATCTGCGCATTCTGTGTGCGAAAGGAAGAAAACATTAAGTCATAAATCGCTACTTTCCAGGACAGCCAAAAGAAGATTAATTTTTAGACCATTTTGTATGGGAACTCCAATGTTTCTGTGTGGAATTTAGTAATTCAAAGGTGTTGATTTGACTTATACTTTTTCTCATTTGTGCATATGTATTATGGTTCATTTGCCATTTTTCACTAATTTTTCGATTTGCAAGACTTATCACCCTCTTCCTTTCACCCACAGAAATAATATATTCAGTAGCAATTATTAAGAAGCGTTGAGTTAGAATTACATACCTGACAATGAATGAGCCCCGGTCATCTAGTAGAGTTGCTTCATCGCTGAATAATTGCAGAAGACTTACTAAGAATTTTCTGTAATAAGGACTAGAGCGAACATCCGATATGCCTGCAATAAAATAAATGAAAATAAATATAACTAATTTAAATTTCAATTGGACATGACATCTTCTTCATTCTGCGCCATATTTTGGCCACCTTCTATTTGTCTGTCGCTGTTCTGAAACTGGGATGGAGTGCTGAGCTCAAACTAGTCTGACATTTTTGAGCAAGGAAGTGTTCTTCTTCTACCAGGGCATCACTTACCAGAAATCTTCCCTTTCTATACCCTATAATCTTTGTATACCCACATTTCAAAAGTTTTTGAGGCTTGCTTCTGTGAGTATCCACACCTTCACTACGTAGTTGGAGAGGACATGTATAAATTAAATAAGACATTCATTGAAATATCTTGCCTTACCCTGAGTATTGGTTGAGCACGGAGTGGAACATATCTCCGCGAGGACCGCTAAGCTCTGTCTGACTACATCATCAGAAGTATCCGACAAACTTCGGAGTAACGCATCAAACATCTGTTCTGTGTGTGAATACATCTAAAAAAAAAAGGAATTATTCATTGATTAAATATCTATAGTCTATAAAAGAATGTTTAATTGAATATATTCAGTTTATTTTAAATATTATTTTTGTATAGAAACAATTAAATCTTTCTCATTTCTCCAAAATACGGCGCAAGTTATGTTCATACAAATATTAGTCACGATTATAGATCAATAATGTCATAGTATTGAAAGATGAAATATCTTAAATTCTATTTTTAACTCATCCAAATTTTCTACAGGCCAAATCTGTTCGAAATTAAATTTGAATCCTTTTTTAGGCCTTCCGCTCACGAGAATACTCAAAAAAGACAGAGACTGAAACTAAAATTCCAGCCAGTATCTAGCTAATATATTTCAATGGCGGCTCGCTCACGGCAAGACTGAAATCTCTCAGTTTCAAAACGTTCGCTACTAAACTGAAGAGTTAGTTAGCTAGTTTCCCAGTCTCTCAGTTTCCAGTCTCCCATAAAACAGTGGTGCCGATTTGATGAAATATCATATTTTCTTACCAAATTTTGCAGCACCAAACTGAACTGAACAAGCAATAACAAGTAATGACGTCAAAAGTTAAAGATTGGTGAACTGATTTTTAATTTAAAATTTGTGGCAGAAGTTGAGAAATACTCCTGCCTGTATAATTACAAGCTGCCAGAATATTCCCATAAAGATATTACGGAAAAAGCTTAGAATGATGTAGGAAAGACAATGGGTTCGACGGTTTGAGGTTTTGAGATTATTATTGCAAGTGGGTTTCAGTAGCGCCGTGTGCGAAGCATCAGTCATTGGTTAGTTTATGAGTTCCATCAGCAACCAGTTCATCGTATTTTAGTTTCTCCATGAGTGAAAGGCCTTACCAAAAAAATTTAAAAAAATCCATTTCTGTTCAAAATTGACGGCTTTTACTTAGCTACCGGCTTCGGTCAGCAATTTTCTTTTTCCGTTTTAACTTCCCTTTGTTATTTTTACCAAGTGAGAATATCTCGAATTTGAGATTCTCATTGATGATTTCTCTAGAAATGAGAATTGTCGAAATTTTTGAAAATTTATTTCTTGAGATGTCTCGATCACAACCTAGTCACAATAAAATTGATTTGCATTATATTTAGCAAATTCTCATTAAACTATGCGTTAATAATACATGTGTGTTAGTAAATAATGTAATATAAGTAGAAGATTCGTATTAATATTATTCGAAGATTATATCGTATTGTCCGTAACTAACCTTGTCAGGAATTTTATTGTACAGATGCAATATCCATCGGAGTACTGCAACTTTCGTCTGAACCGATTTATGATGCAGCAACTCATTCAAAACGATCACAACAGATGGCAGATTAAGCTTATTATGCAGAGCGGTGTCGTCTTTGGTAGCCGAGGACAAATCTTCAGGTTTCTTCTCGGTAGTCTGATTGTCTTTCGAAGCTACAACTCCGGATCCGGTGGTTTTGTCCGTTTCCATTATCAGATCATTGATATCGAGCGTGATCAGTTTCATGAGGCTGTAATTGACTGCCAGCGCAGTCTCTTTGATATCTGACACTACAAATGAAGGAAATGTATTGGAAACACGTCAAAAAATGATACATACCAATATAATTTTTTAACAATTACTGATCATTTTTGAATTATTTAATAATATGTCGTATTTTCTTCATTAATTATTTACTTGAAGATAGAATTGTATTTTTGTAGTTAACGGAATAGTATTTGATTATATCGACGGGCCCTGCGTAATCTTGGACATTTACTAAAAAAAGCACCAAAGCGAATATGTCCGTGCGTATAGCCGGGCGTACATGACTGGCCATACAAAAAACGCAAACTTATTCGCCTGTCTTTGAAGGCAGAATGTTAGTTTCAGGCGTTAGTTAAACTTATGTTTTTTTGGAAGAATACTGGTCCAAATGAGACATTTTGCATATGATTGGTAAGTGTATAAAGATAAACTTTCAATATATTAAAAAAAATTAATAAGGTTATATTTTTCTCTTTCTCGCCTTTAGAGACCGTCGATATATATTACCATTTAATGAAATATGACATTACGAAATGACCAAAAATATTTATATTATGTTGTGTGGGGTCGCTGCCAAAAGTTGGTAAGTCGATAATTTTGGTATTTAGAGGTAACAATGAATTATGTGTCAATATATAGATATGTATGTTAGAAAAAATAATCAAGGTCATCCGATATATATAGAACATGCACATAGAGCACAAATAAAAGAGCATTATGCCTAATTTTAGAGGGCATGTCAAACTTCAAATTGCAATTACTCCATAACATGATTTCGGGACTTAAAAACTTTTGGCAGTGACACCATGAACATTGTATTCATAAATTGGGTACATGGTTATTAATTTATTGATCAATTTATGTTAGAAGAAGAAGATTAGATTTTTGGATAACCTAATATTATGGTGTTAGATAATATAATACTTTGAGCAAGAAAAATAAAGAATTTTACTTAACTTGATGGTGCAAAAATAGAGCAGTTCTCCATTACCTCTGTTGTACATTTTGAACACATTTAAAATAATCACTCAGCCACGCCCATAAAGAAATGATATTCTAAATTTTAGGAAATCCCCACTGATATCACTTTCACTAACCGTTCAAAAATACATGTTAAACAAACAGATACTTATTATGTACATAATTGTTTCATATGTTTACTTAATAAAATATATACATTTTAAAATAATAAATAACCACTGTGTCAATTATGATTTTTCAATCAATTCTATCATAATGATTTTGAAATGAAGTTTATTTTTCTACAAAGAACCAGGGTTTTTTTTGAAAAACAAAGGTGCCGGAACTCACTTCTTGCCAACCTTATAACGTACTAAAGAAAATTATATTCAAATATCATTTAAAATTTAAAGCAACTTTTCCTATCCCACGAGGCGCATAAAAAATTAAATAAACAACTAAAGTTGTAAAAAATAAAATTGTAAAAATATCATATTATTTGAAGAAAAGTATATAGTGACTTCCATGGCCCCCACATCCTCAAGCGGGCCCCCAGTCTAGGATCTTTGGCGGGGCCCCTACCTATCACTAAGGTTAAAGGTAGTTTCACGCTCTGTAGTAGCGTTTTTCAAATAGTGTTTAATGTAAAATTAAAGGTATTCAGTGTATTAACAAACATTATCTAAAAAATGCAATTAGACAACTATATAATATTTTAAATGTTAATAAGCCTGAAGGAAATTAGCGCCGTAGGCGATTTTTTTACGGTTAAAGCAAATTTGTGATGTGAGTTCATCTTATCTGGTCGATCCTCCAGGCTAGAGCTCTGTCAGTCCCCCCCTTTGTGTGGGCCATGGTAATTTCTAAAGTTCAGTCCAATTTTTGTCTGGAAAATCGTTTCGATTCCGTTTCTTAGTGTTAGAGTTAGAGTCTGTCTGGCCGAATGTCTTCCACTGCGTAGCCACCGATCAACGTATTTTGAAGGATCGGAAAGTGTCAAACGTGGTCCGACGAGTTTGATGAACAAATGTGCCGAAACTGTTTTGGTCTACAACGAAGTTCTTATTAGGGTAATAATTAGATCCATTTGCAAAAATTCATTCACATTCAGTTGCTAGCACTAGCTCTTGGCGTTCATAAACATAATACAAAGGCCCTTTTATTCGAATACAAAGGCCTCCTTATTATATACAAGCGCGACACCGGTGTCCCTTCTGAAACGGGGGTAATTCTCAGTGGAGACATAGAAATAATCTAGACTACAAAAACGTGACGTTTGCAACAAATGAATCTGTAATGCGATTTAAACATTAACATTAGCAGAACAACTTAACCTTGAAATTGCGCAGACTGCGATTTCTTCTACTGCGCACGAATTACATACAGTAAATTTAATTTTTGTTACTGTTATTTTTTCCGACTGCTCTTACATGAAGCCCATTGCATCATTTTCTCTCGCTCAGCATCGCTCTAACTACTTATGTCATAATTTCTGTCAAAATTATCGAACTTCACGCTAATGTGGTATATTTATAGTAACCTTTCTTACAGCTTTAGTTTCATATATAAGACATGTCTCTATAGAATATCAATAGACTTATGAAATGAAAGTAGAACGTGTCTTCAATACTATTCCCCCCTTCTGTCTTACAATTTATTTTGCAATACATACTTAGATAGTCCTTGGTTCAAAGCAATGAAAGCGCGAAATATATTATGGTGCATGTCGCATACTATCACGTGACGTCTCAGTAAGCTGCGGCTACGGGAAAAAAGTGTGTAATGTCGTTTTTCTTGGTATTTAAAATGTTATCCGACTGATGTTCCCATCCCATAGCACATTTTGAACATTTAAATGAACATCGTCAGTTAGCAAAATCTGCCGAAATCGCCAGAACAAAAATAAGGTCACCTCACATTGCACTGCACTGCATCGACACCTGCATGACTCAATGAACGTTTTTTTATCATTTTCTACATGCCCACACATTTTCGATTCACGTCAAAATCGCGTTGTTTTTAGCGGTTGGCACTATGTATTTTCTATAAGAATGTTGTCTATTATCTATGGTCTGCGGGTTGAGATCCGTTCAAAATATTATTGAATTTACACAGATCGTGTTCAGTCAAAATATTCTGCAGAATGACGAAACCATAGACTAAATTTGTCGCCGTGACAGCGTGACAGTACGCGACATGCATCTCAATATAATCACAACTATATAGTAATTAGTTATAACAGGTTATTGTTTTGTTGTCATGGCAACGGTGACATCAAAACCGTGTAGAGTAGCAGCAGGGTTAGACCAACAGTCATGCACTAAATACACCTAGAGGAAGAAATACAGAAAGAAAAAAGGAAATCACCGAATTAGTATGGTAACATTAATAAGATTAGTTAACTCATTCGACGCGGATGACACGGCTGCCGTGTCCCCGTTGAGCGGCCGATCGATCCAATTAACATGTTATTTAAATGCGGTAATTAAAAAGTAATTAAAAGCTACGCAGCGATTGTGTTAATGCATAGTGAGAAAAGTTAGGTTAGGTTGGATTAATATGAAAGGATACTTTTTCTCTCATCACCGTTGTACGACAGACACGGCAAGACAGCTGTGAAAATTCCAGACATGAAGGGCAGCATTTCAATCCCTGACAGCTGCACAAACTCTTTTATCCATGTTATTGCCGTGAACTAGAAAAAGGTAAATGATACTGATATTGTATTATTTAAGAAAGTTTGCCACAAATGAATTTGCAAAAAGAGATGACTAAGTCTTGGTAACCCATCGATATATTACAGGCATGTCCAACGCATCGACTGTGATGATAGGCTAGATATTGGTTGATCGACAACAGGAATAGGACGAAATTTGAAGTGGAAACATTTACTGTTACCTATCAATGGCCGAGCGGTTTAAGTGTCGGCTTATAATGTCGTGGGTCCCAAATTCAAATCCTGGGTCTGGCAGATATACATATTGTTTTATAATTATTTGTGTTTGGAGTCAGAGTATGGACCTAATAGATTAAGCAAGTGGTTAACATCCATTTCTCGTAAAAAAAAATCTGTTAATACAAACCTCTACTCTGTGTAGGCCCATATGATCGTATTAGGAACCGACATGGTCAAAAAAAAAATATATATACTTGAGTATATATTTCCTTAACCAGTTCTATGCCTTTAGCATGTTATTTCGCTCTACTTGACCGTGATCGACAGGCCACACATACAAATTTCACGAGTTATCTCGTTCGACTTAAAACTCCAATTACTAGCCATTGTCGATTGATTTGCATAATCTAAAAAATTAAACGCACAGTGACGTCTGTTTGAATAATTATGAAATACTAAGCCACAAATTATCAGTATTACAGCGATTGTAGTAAGAGCTTCGCTCTACATTCAATGTGTGTCGTTAATCATCAGCAGCCTGTCAGATACTGCCATAGTAATATCGTGAGGTATAGAAAAGGTTAACTGACTTATGTGAGCGTCGTTTTCAAATTAAACATGAGTAAGTCCCCGTGACCTCATTGTATCATTTAATACATGTTTAATTGATTTTTTTTAATTTAAAAAATATGTATACATACATTATACCTATATTATTTTTAATATCGCCTTTAACATTAAATTTGATAAAATTTGAATTAAAATTATAATTGATCTAAGTTTTGTACTATTCCATTAAAATGAAATAGTGCAATATATAGATTGATTAGAATTAAAATAATGAATGATTATAAATCGCATACTTGCAATACTGCATCGGATGACTGTGCATGCTCAATCAGGATGTTGATCATGCTGGCAAAGTCAACTCTGGATGGATCATTCTTGATGCTTTGCAGAAACAGAGCTAGTTGTGCACCGCACCTGAAAGGAAAGTCCATGTGTAATAATTATATTTGCTTGTAATATTAACAAGCCTTATTCTAAAATGTTTAAACACTTATTATAAACAGATATATCAAACAACTGATTTAAATTAAACAAATGTTATGCCATTGGACAGTTTTACACGGCACAATAATTCTAAATAGATCATTGAAGGAATTTGCTGATACAACTTGTAGTAATAATTAGCAGTAACATTGGAAATAGATA
Source organism: Rhyacophila brunnea (assembly GCF_057557595.1). Classification (NCBI taxonomy): domain Eukaryota; kingdom Metazoa; phylum Arthropoda; class Insecta; order Trichoptera; family Rhyacophilidae; genus Rhyacophila; species Rhyacophila brunnea. The sequence continues at coordinate 4,288,203 of NW_028232816.1, read as the reverse complement.
ACATGACTATAAAAATACCTCATTAATCACTCGGCTACACATATGTGAATCATAAATTAATATATGTAGTGACATTAATTAAACTTAATAAAAACAAATGTTGCAAAAATGATTGCAGAGCAATTAATGCCAACTATTATATAAAAATTTAATATTGTGTGCATGAAAGGAAGGAAGCTACAAATAGTCTAGAATAATCAGTGTTCTTCAACCTTTGAACACCCACGGCCCAGCAAACATAGGAGAAATATTTCACAGTCCGGTATCAGCCAGAAATAAAAACCAATATAGATAGAATTTTTTTATTAAATCTAATTATATAATATTTTGGTTAGTGCGATATCTACTGTTGCGTCTTTGTAAGCAAATTTAATATACGTGATTACAGCTTTGTTTCTGAGAGACGAAACGCTGTATTAAAATCCATTTGATTTCTCTGCTTGGTTTTTATTACTGTCTGGACACCAGAGTGACATTAGAAGATAGCTCGATCAGCTTTTCTTTCTCACGGAGATCAAGTGCGCATGATTAATGAATATCTTCCAAAAAGGGATTATTAATCCAGATGTTATCTTAATCCTTAGTGTCTAGTCTAGTGGGAATTCCTCAAACTGTGTAGCGAAATAGACTGTTGAAAGCATGGTGAAAGCTTTCGTGGACCACCGGTTGAAGAACACTCATCTAATCATCATTTCTAAATTGGCTACCTTAAGGCCACAGAATATGCCAAGGACACAGGCCAAAAATCGACTTTTGAAGGGCGACAGCCAGAATAAAATAATAAAATTATACGATACCCTGAATTAGATATAAACAAAATAAAAATATTTTTGGATAAGTGGTGAAACAGTGGGTACATTTCTACAGATCTACAAGATGGCTAATTTATATTTTATTGCGTATTCCACATTTTATGTTATCAAAACTGGATTTAGTCATGTTAATCATTTGCTCTCAAACGCTCATTTTGATGTTGTGAATAAAGGTGATCTTCATTTGTCACTGACAATATTACAACCAAATATTAAAACTCTTGCTAGTTTGAATCACTCACAAGGATCATACTGAATAAACGAAAGTCAATTAAAAAACCGAATGTAAACAATTTTCGATGTTTATTTATAATTTTTTAAATTCAGACCTTCCTTACCGACCATTCTATTTTGGTCAAAGGTAAATAAATGAATGTCATAAATAGATAATAATTTACACTTACATCTTCTTGATTTCTATCATAGGATCATCGAGAATTCTGAAGAGTCCATCGAGTATCTCTGGCAAGAATATAATGAGGTCGATATCGGGCACGGCATCCAACACAGAAACCCAAGAGATTATGAACTGCCGGGCGAACGGATTCCGGGTGTAGATTCTCTCCCTCAAAAGTGGTATGAAGGCGCAGAGATCAAATGATGCACTCTCTGTTACAATATCCTAAAAATATAATATGTTTCCTTAAAATTTTCTTAAACTTTACATGATACTTTTCACATTTTTAGATGCGGGCGATATATGAGTCATTTTATTCCGCCGCATATTCATATATTTACGCTCGGCCTGGCATGTGTGAGTAAGAGCCATTCCTTGTAAATATAATCTCCGGGGCCAAGATGCTAAGTAATATCAATTATATCTTACTTTGATCAGTCTATCGAGGAGTTCTGACGCAGACTTGACATGGGTATCCGAATCTACAGCCGCAGTGCTTAGAGCATTAAATATATCGGTGAAATGTACGAGAATGGCACCCCGTGTAATTTTGGCAACGTTGTAAAGGGCTTCGCAAGCGTAATACTTCACCCTCACTTCTCCGTCTGAGAAACACGCGAGCATCGGATTAATTAGCTCAGGCAAATACAGATGGCAGTCCTGAAATTTGAAAAATTAAACAGTTTTGTATGAGAAGCTGAGGATTAATGTATCTATGTAGTTGAGTAATTTGACCTAAGGTATTCTAAAATTATTTTCAGGCAAGGTTAATTAACATTCAAATGTTCATGTAATATAATCCAGAGTTATGAATAAAATGCTTATAATTTTTCTTCCTAAGCATTTTTCCACACATAAATAGGTATACAGGTCATGTGAAAACTCCCTCTAAATGTCAATTACATTGAGCTACTTTACGAGCTGTTTGTTGGCGAATTTAAAAGCGGGCGATTCAGCTACTGCGATTGTGATGATGATGCACAAAACTTTCCATTCGCTGAGAAGCCACAAGCCAGCTACTATTTTGACAGAACGTAGTTCGTTTTTTTACCGTGAGGTCTCTACTGCGCAGACGCAGTAGCCCCACACGCCGGCGTGTAGCGTGTAAAGTTGACCGGCTGTCAACTTTTCTCGGTAGAGTGTTTACAATCTGCTTCTTAGCTTGTTCGATGATGACACTGGGCGACTTTACAGTCAGATTGTAAATTCGCCAACAAGCAGCTCGTAAAGTAGCTCAATGTAATTGACGCTTAAATAATTTTTTATTCGCATAATTCGCTACCATAATTCAATAAAGAAACAACTCAAATTCAATTTAAAAACCTTGATTTTTGTGGAAACGTGATTTTTTATTTTGCCTGAAGGAATTTAGCAATACACAGTGAAATTATTTAATACACATCAATGCACGCAATTCAATTGCGAAGAAACTAACCAGGGGTTCAAATTATTATAACTAGTAGCTTTTACAATCAATACTCAATAAAGCGCTTTCAAAATTGTGTTTATTTTTGGCAGTCGGTCACTTAACTTAGTTGGTAGAGCACATTTGCACAAATCCCAGGGGCGTGAATTCGAATTCCACTGGGCGTCGTATTTTTTTCAAAAAGATTTTTTCTAGTGGTCACGATGGCTGAGTGGTTACGCGTCAGGCCTATAATATCGTGGGGTCCTGGTCCCGGGTCTGGATAATTCAGTTTTTCAATTTGTGTTTGGACCCAGGGTATGGACCTAATAGGTTGAGCAAGTGGCGAACATCCATTTCACGTAATAAACAAAAATTATTAATAAAACCTCCACCCTGTAGAGGCCCACCTGCGTGTCTATACAAGACTGCTTTTTGTCCTCTATGGCAGCTATCTAGGGTAGGTTTGTATCGAAATATTAGCATTTATTGTAACAATTACAATAAATTTGTTGTAATTGTTACAATAAATGCTATTTTTTAACAGTACTTCTCTCGGACTTAGTACTTTTACTTTAGAGCGAGATACAGCTCTGACTGTTTAGACGGCTAACTTATTGTAACAATTATAATACCTCAATACATAAATAAAGTGATAATATTTATCACTTTAACGGTCGATAAGTATAGAATAGACCCACTGATTTTAGGATCGGATATGGTTTAAGTAATAATAATATATTTCAAAGGTGATTTCAAATTATGTAAGTTCAATAAAGAATATTACATTCTTAAATCTTGTGAATTATTCATTGAATAAAAAAAATTAGTTTATGAAATTTTATAGTTCAAAACATTGAAATTTTAAGTTGTTTATCTATAATAGAAGTAGGGTCATCGATATGTTACTTGTACCCATTTTTATCCTGAAACCCTCTCTCAAATATCTAAAATCTATCACCTAACTCAGATCAACAGTGTGAATATTTTGGAAACACAAAAAAAAGTGCAATACTCTCAATTAAAAAAGGAATTCTACTTCTTTTATTAAATCAAATTTTACTTGAATCGATACATAGATTTTATTATGATGTTCTTAAATTTATCTTACAGATCCTAAAGCGACGGCAACTGCTCCCAAACCGACAAGTCCACCTCTTCTTGAGTTTGGATTTTGCGCATTGACAAAATCTTGCCCGAGCACCTTTATTAGCTTTTTCAACTGATTTGTGTTATTCGATTGTTTGAAATCTATCACCATTCTACAAAGAACAAAGACAATATAAATTATTACAGTTTCATAACACTTTCAGGTCTATATCGTAAACCGAACCTAATATAACACCGAGAATTAAAATAATAAACAATGACAAATGAAAATGATTCATTTGTATCAGATCCAGTACTTAGTTGTATGTAGACAAGCTAAGATTATTACATTAGTTTACATTTTCCGCTTTCTCATGGTCAGTTTTTCACAAAGGTCAAGTGGAAAGATCCCAGTCAGGACAAGAAGTGGATCTGTTGATGGTTGTATGATAAACCTTGGTGATAGATAACAGCGCACTACGCTGCCAACATAAGACAATAAGCAAAGAAGCTAAGTACGAATCGCAGTTTAGAGAAACCAATTTTCATTTCTCAATGTATATGTTAAACTATTCACCAGAATTACTGCTGCCACGCGTTACAAAGATTTTTCTAGGGTTTGTGCAAGGCAGTCTCACAGACCCTGAGCAAATTCGAATCAATATTTATAGTAGTAGTTTTCATACCATTTATAGAGGCTATTGAAGAAATCTCAATAGTAAATGTGGGATATTCATATTTAAGGCATTAAGGAAAAAGACGCTTTGTCAACTTAACACATCTTGAGCGGGAAGGGTATTTCTACCCGCGCGCCGGACCGGTGTTCGTCGGCGGGACGGGTAGAAATACCTTTTATGCCGGCTCTACTTGAAGTGCGGGAAAGGTATTTCTACCCGATTATTGCATACGAATATTTTATGTCAACGGTTTGAAAATGTTTCAAACTACACACACATCTACAAAAAAAAATAATTTACCGTCGATTCATTTAGTTACACACACACTCTTGCGCAGCCCATATAAGAGCTTGTGCGTAATCAGGAAATTTGTTTAGAGTCCTAAATCAGCGAACTATATTTCTGTAGACGGTAAGAATGCTAAAACTATATGCGTCTTCTTTTTACACTTGTTTATTTTTTGATGGGTGAGCAGAAAGACAACATTTTGTGAAATATCGATGTATTCTTTAAACATGGTTTGTTCGCTGTACTGTGAATGCGATTATATGTATATTTTTATGATGTGTGATAAATACATAGGCCTCCTTTTCATACTATAATATTATCCTTTGTGAGCGAGTGTAAAGACGACAATTTGTGATAGACGGAATGCATTCTTCGCACTTGTTGTAAGTGATATTGTGCGGTGCGATAACGCAGGTATGCGAGCGGAGCAATAAATTATAACATGAGTGGAAACCAATGTTATTTAGATGTCTGTAATCTACTACGATCTATATTGAATATCAGTATTGAATTTTCAGTCTTGAAATACGGCGCTATAGAACGGGTGTGTTTTTACAAGTGAAATATATTTAAGTAATCGATATTTTATTTAATCTTTAAAAAATGGCTTCAGACAATTATGAAAGCGATGACGAAATATTTGCCGATAATTTGTCTGCCTATTCTGGTGAAGATTTACCAGAATTAGGCAGCGACATTGATAGCGACAGCGATAGTGAAGAGTTCCCTCGCACGAGAAGGGTACCAGTGATACCGTTACAAATCAGTGATTCTGAAGACAGTGAAGTGGAGGAAGAGGAAGTCATGGAATGGTCTGAAATAGACAACCCACCGCATATTGAACCATTTTTAGGCAACGTTGGTGTTTGCGTAGCACCAAACAATTCTGAAAATGTGATGGATATAGTTAGTTTATTTATTGGAGATGATTTACTTAGCATGATGGTAGAAGAAAGCAATCGATACCGCACACAAAATGAATCCCGAATCAAGAAAATGAAGAAATCTATCAAATGGAAGCCTGTAAATCTTGGTGAGATGAAAAAATTCCTCGGACTCATTTTGCTTATGGGACAAGTTCGAAAAGACACAAGAGATGATTATTGGTCTACTGATCCGAGTATAGAAACACCAATATATTCTAAAACAATGAGTCGTGATCGTTTTAGACAAATTTGGCAATCGTGGCACTTTTCAAATAACGATATCATTACGGATTCCAGCGATCGCCTTGAAAAGATTAGGCCAATTATGACATACCTAATACCGAAGTTTTCTTCGGTTTATAAGCCTCAAAGGGAACTTTCTTTAGATGAAGGTATTATACCGTGGCGGGGAAGACTTGTATTTAAAGTATATAATGCATCTAAGATAATAAAATACGGTATCCTAGTGCGCATGGTCAGTGAAGCCACTACGGGATACATCTGTAATATGCTCATTTACAGTGGGCAAGGAAGACCACTATTAGACACCATCCAATTGCTTCTTGGTCCGTATTTAAATTTGTGGCATCATGTCTATATGGACAATTATTATAATAGTGTAAAAACCAGTGAAGCACTTTTAGAAAATAAAATTAGGACGTGTGGAACAATGCGAATAAACCGAGGCTTCCCAGAATGTTTTAAACACGTCAATCTTAGTGCAGGACAGAGTATTTTCCGTCGGCGAAAGGATGTATTGTTACAACTCTGGAAATCAAAGAGAGATGTTCGAATGATTTCAACAATACATCCATCTACCATTTTAGAGAGTCACAACACCGATTGGAATACGAGACTACACATTTGGAAACCGCTATGTGTTATCGAATATAATAAATATATGAAAGGGGTTGACCGTGCGGATCAGTATCTCTCTTACTACTCGATCATACGAAGAACAAAAAAATGGACAAAGAGAGTTGTCATGTATTTGTTAAATTGTGCTTTTTTTAATTCTTTTAAAGTTTATAAAGTATTAAATCCGACCAAAAGGCTAACTTACAAACAGTTTTTGCGTAGTATAAGCAAATTTTGGATAGCCGACCATATCGTTGAAACCGACGCAATTTTGGAAGAAGCAGGGCCATCTACATCACGATTACCAAGAAGAGTGGGTAAAAGTGATCATCCTGGTAGGTTATCACTCGATATGAAGAAGCATCGAATGATAAAAATTGTTACAGATGGTAAAAAAAAATACCCACAAAGACAGTGTCGAGTGTGTTCGGTGCACAAAAAGAAAAGTTTGACTAGTTATATGTGTACATTTTGTGACGTCCCCCTACACAGGGGTGAGTGTTTTCATAAATATCATACTTTATCCAAATATTAGAATAATAATTTTTGTGCGGGAATTTATTTATAGTGAATGGAATATTTTTTACGAAACCTTCCTGTAAATATGTGATTAGCACCATGTACTTATGTTATTTTAAACAATTTGTTCTAAAAAGAAACACAGCACTGAGGAGCAATATATGGTGAGTGTGAATTCCAAATTTCATTTAAAAATAACTGATAGTTTGGAAGATAGAGCGATTTTTGTAAAATTCGATTTTATTTCAATTGCCGCTGGTTTTCGCCCGCTGCGTGTACCTGTGAATTTGTACTGAGGCCCGCGCAAAATGTGTTAACATACCTAATATTTTGGGGATTTACATTAATTAGTAATTCGAATTCAATTGGACTATGAAACAGGTATTTTGATGTCGGAGTACAGTAATTTAAAAAAAAAGGTCTGCTCCAGATCTCTGGATTGGATACTTACTTTTCTATTTCCACAGCTGCTGCTTTGGCCTTTTCATATATTTTATCAGTCAAAGCTCGCACGCAAGCTACGCTGAGGGGGGCGTGATCTCGGTCAGTCATTTTTATGTTTGTTTAAATAATAACTAACAAATAAATTTGACAGTCTCAATATTATTGCATAAACAAAGAACCTAACCGAAATCAAAAAATATAATTACAAAGATAAATCAAGTGGCTAATAAACTTTCCATTATCGCAAATGTAACACTGCCTACAATGAAAAATAAACAAATTTGTTATAAATGACACCGGCCGAATTTCAGAAAAATTGACAGCTATTCCGAAATCCATTTGACAGAATCCGTAATTATTGCCAGTATTTAAATAATTATTTCTTAGTAATTTTAATTGATGTTTCAAAATCTGAATTCTTAATAATTATAGTATTTAATTTAAGATCAATATATATATATATTAATATTCAGAATGTTAATTTAAATTATAATATTACAATGGTGTGTAATTTAAAGTCAATAACATTATATTTTGTCATTTTTTTTTTCTCTTTGTGACGACATTCTTTAGGCAACATCGAAGACGAATTTCCGTCATGTTTTCTTGACAGCTGGTTTTATGTCTATTGTTTTTCCTTGTCAGAAATTCACTGTCGTATAGGAAAGTATGTGAAAATAATAATTTATTTAATTGTGAAACTATCAAAGATAGCGTTGCAAGATGAATAACGATGTAGACGAATGCGTAAGGTTAAAGATTAGCTGGACACAGCTCCCAGCGAACATTAAGCATGTAAGTCAATATTTACATTAATGTTTAGACATACCCAATAAAACCATCTCATGATAGCATTCCATCACAACATCATGCCTAGATATTATATATTTCCGTAACAGTAAAAAAATAGTGCGTATTAACGGATGATTTGATGATTTAACCATGTATTTACGCATATCACGGTAATAATTCACATCGCATTACAGTTGGTACACAAACATTGCTAAAAAAATACCTCAGCAACTTTTATACGATAATAGTCCTTACAATCATTAGATTCATTCTACAGTCAGTCATTCATTCATTCATATGGCTGCATGGTTTAAATGGCAGACTTACGTATAGTTTAAACTATTTCTACACTAAATACATAGTTAATTGACAGCCTCCATTTATGTTCTCCTCTATTAGGATCATCCTAGTAGATGATAAAAACTTACTCAAAAAGACATATCGCAATGATATTCTCAGTAATTTCAATTTCTCTTCAGTCAGACCAAGGAGATACGCTCATATCCTGATATAATGTTATTGATGGGACGAAAAGAGATGTAAATAAAGGAACAGTATAAATTGGGGGTCTTTTTACTGTTTCTCTGCCACCGCTCGCTGTCATCTGTCAGTGAGCGCAGTGTTGCCAACTGAACTATAATTATAGTACATTTTGGTTCGCGTACTATTCGAAAAGTTACATTTTAGTCCGCATACTATTAAAAAAATATAGTACGTCAAAAATACCACAATTTTGAAAATTTTTATTAATTGAATTCGCCGGTTTGGTTAGGGGTTCATATGTTGTGATGTTTAAAGTTCCGTAAAATGTTCGTACTTCAATCACAGCAAATCGTAATAACGTGAAGCGAGGGACGTAGTAAGTATAATCTAGGTGTACCTATAATATAAATAATATAAGATCTCAGTGTGCGATATTAGTCTATTGACGTGGTTTTGCGTTGTATACCTACTCTAAAAACTAACGTGACAGTTAATGACGGCGGCCGGTGTTAGCATTTTTCGGTCGTATGAGGTGTTATAATAAAGCAGGGCATCGGAATTTCTCGAATTCTCCGTTATGTTTATGTGATAAACAAAAAACTTTCATTTTCTACACGTCCTATAATTTATGCCGAAATACTATAATGGCTTGGACCGCGTACTATAATTCGATGACAAAAAGATAGCTAAAATCCAAAATGGCGACTGACAGATTACGATGACGGAGAACCAGTATAAAGCACCTAAATTGGTGAGATCCCCGGGGTTCCAGCGGCTAGCTCAGGAGTCCATCGAACCCCGGATTCACAAAAAAGAGAAAATTCAAACGGTTGGAGTGTAAATAAAACACAGTCCTTCGTGCTCGTAACGTGATATTGTTTATATTTTACATTTTCTTAATTTTTAGTTTTACAAATTATATTTGGGATTTTTACAGTTGTAGTCGTCAGGTCCGTACCTATCGGAAAGGGGACGCTTACTAATTACTTTTTTCTTTTTCAAACTTCGCGTACCCACGCCATTCCAGCAAAAAGGACTCTCGTGATTGGCCAAATTTTATCGCGTGATCTTTGATTCGGCGAATCACGAGGACCACCCTGGCGCAGGCGCGTCGAAATTTGGACGTTGCCGACAAGCGCGGCAAAATTTATTATATTTAAATACTTATATTTAGTCTTAAAATTATCGCTTTCATCCATCATCATTTATACTTTTTAAATTAAAAAAATTACTTACGTGGTTGAGCAAGGAATCAGATTAGATGTTTTATGAAGCCGTTTCTAGAGGTCAGGGTTACGTTTCGACTTAAGCTACTAAATGATTATTTTACACCGGGAGAAGCCCGCCTGTAACAGGGGTGTATCATTGGGGGTAAATAAAATTTAAAAAATATATCAATTTTTATTTAAAAAATCATGCAAGTTGGATTGGTACATACTTATGTCAACGGTTTCATTCTCCTTTTTGAGAATGCTCCCTTTCTGTTAAACTTGGTCTAAACAAAAGAAAAACACAAAAAAATTAAAAAAACAAAATGTACCGATTATGTTAACCTTCTCTCACAATATTACTATGGCAGTAGGTATCTGACAGGCCGCAGATTTATAACGACACACGTTGAATGTAGAGGGAAGCTCATAATTTTTCGAACAGATGTCACTATGTTTAATTTTTTTAGATTATGCAAATCAATCGACAGTGGCTAGTAATTAGAGTTTAAAGTCGGACAGGATAACTCTTTGTGTCTAAGAAATTTGTATGTGTGGCCAGTCGACCACGGCCTCATAGAGCAAGAAAACTCGCTGAAGGCATAGAACCGGATGAAATAATTGGCTAAAATTAATGATCGGCCACCAATTGCATTATGTAACCATTGAAACCTGAGCCTTGCAGACTTGTCTATAATTATAAATGCACACATGCGTTTCCTATAATTCATTTCAATGATTGCCATACATAAAATTGAATTTGTTATAATAACTTGAATTTTTAATTTACATACTTTTAATTGAATTTTTCATTTTACGTCACACGTAAATCGTGGAAAATAAAAACATAAAACGGGGAATTAAGTGTACTAAATTGCAACAGGACTGCATAAACTACACACGAATAGTAGAACTATTAAATCTGGGCTACGATTTCATATCGCTGTCTGCAGTTGTCAAGACTTTAGCGAGGCCGTAAAAATACACCTGAAAGGGCGGGGGGAAATGTAGTTTGCAGTTTGCCGCTAAAGCGTCGTAGCTATGATAGGTGGCCGCGCGGCATGAGCGTTGGACTATAACGTCGTGGGTCCCAGGTTCGAATCCTGGGTCTGGCAATTACACATATTGTTTTTCAATTTGTGTCTGTCATGGTATGAACCTAATAGGTTGAGCAAGTGGCTGACATCCATTTCTCGTAAAAAACAAAATCTGTTAATACAAACCTCTACTCTGTGGAGGGCCATATGATCCTATTAGGATCGGACACGGTCAAAAGAAGAAGAATGAAGCTGTGATATAGTGGTAAGGCTATACTTATAATTGGTTTGTCAAAATAATGACGACTCGTCCATGGCGAATATATCTCTTCGGATGTTTAATCTTTTTGGGTCTTCCTTGCCGTATCACATTAAAAAATATGGTGTTATAACATATTATATTTAGTGTATTAATCAAGTTGTGTTTATTTTTAGTTACTCGGAAATTCACAGAAGGAATATCAACGTTACATATTCGATTTCAGCATAAGGAATCAATTAAGATACAGAGGAAATCTAGGTGAGACTATTGGTATTTTTCGTGAGATTTAAATCCTTAAGAGCCATACTTCAGTGAAACGGCAAATAATTTTCAACAATAGGTGGGACGAAATTTCGGACTCGTTGCCAATCGGAGAGCGATAGTCGAGCTGTAAACACGTCAATTTGTTTTGTGATGGCGTCGGAGGAATATATTCTTAAATTGTGTAAAGATGACTAAAAAATGTTACGCATTTGCTTGAAAAAGAAAACATGTCATTGAATATATTATTATTATTACTAATATAACAATAAACATAACATTAAATGGACACATGTTGAATTTTTATGACAAATTATGTTTTGTTTTGCACTCGTCGTTTGCACAATCTGCGCGTCGCGTAGTCATGATCTTGTTAGATCATGCCTCAGCTGAAGTATAGCCTTAACTGTAGACATGAGAAGACGGTTTATTAAATTTGTAATGAAAATTCTTTTGATTTAACGGCATTCAAATCTAAATATGTACCTGAGATCCAGTTCAAAAAGAATACTTCCAGGAAAACACATTTTTAGATTGTTCAGTCGCTTTATAGTTTATAGTTTTAGTTTCTGTTATGAATAAGGTCTGACTGAAAAGGTTTATTGCCACTGAAAGACACCTACTGGTTCCGACGTACATATAGAAATATTATGTAGTAGTCATCGAGATGTCAGCGGGGTGTTTTATTTGTCTTAATACGACAAGAGCAGTAGTTGTACGATTGTCTTAAAATGTATATGTACGTGCTGTTATATAATAATAAAACCTTTAAAATAAATACGATCAAATTAAATTTATAAAGGAATCGGACAATAAATACTAAGGCCATCCGCTCACGTGAATACTCAAAAAAGACGAGACTGAAACTCCAGTATCTAGCTAATGTATTTCAATGGCGGCTCGCTGACGGCAAGACTGGAATCTCTCAGTTTCAAAACGTCCACAACCCAAAAACGAAGAGACGCGATATGCTAGTCTCTCAGTTTCCCTAGCCCTCTAACATTATTGTAATTGTAGAGTTCATATACAAATTTAAAATGGTTTGACAAAAATACAACTATTCTTTCGATCCTTGTCGTTAGAAAGTTTCCCTTTTTGCTTCAAAAATGTTTTCAATTGTACTTTTAACACACATTTTTGCGAATCCCCTGACACCGATCCCGGACCCGGTTGGGAATCCCTGATCTAGAAGTATCTAATTAAAAGTAACATACTATGCACCTTGTATTATTTAAGCAGCGAGTTGTCAAATTGACATTGGGAATTTCTCAAAAAGTAACTTAGAACCCTGTGATTTCAATCAACAAATATTTGAACATGAGCATAATGAATTGTACTAATTTCAGTTCGAACAATCCGTAAAGATGAAAGACGTTACTATGAAGCCCTTGTCCAGAGCAGTATTCAAAGACTTATGTTATTTCCATATCATTTGGCCGATATGGTTGTCAAAGGTTTGTAGTAATTTAAACATATTAGAAATAGACGTGTGACGTTTGTGTACGACTGATTAAAACTGTATTAGTCAGAGGCGCTGCCCGTTAATCAGTCGTACTCGACTTCTAAAGGCATGCGTCATGACTATGTTTTCATTCAGCAGATGTCATTCGTGAACGGTTTTATAACAGGAGTGAGTCAGAGCTTCCTCCGTGAATACGTTCGAGGAGAAATTTTGTTTTTAGTAACAAATGACCTAATCGACCTGAACGAGATATGAAATGCAATCAAGATAATATAATACATAGTAAAAATGATATTTTTCTTTTATGTTTGAGATACTATTGTTTGAATGCCTTGCTCCTAATCGTCGTAAGCCGGGGTTGATCCGGTGCCGTACGGACGTTGATGATATCTTCTTCAACTTCTTTCGTTCTTTAGATTTTCATTGTCACATATTTCCACTAAATTTAATAAACCCTTGGTCCTGGGACCTAAACTCCTGGGACCGTGTCCAGAAACTTGTACATATGCAGTTCGCCGTATCATACTTCACTGTGAAATGTTGTATCAGAAATATATGGCCGTATATTAAGACCATCCAACTTCTTTGGGTCGTATAGTACTGACATAAAATTCATGTCTAAATAAAACACAATTTTTGTCGATTTATACTTTACATGAAGTCAGCAGCAAACAAATTTTGAAAATATTCGATATAATACTGGATTTTTTGTTAGGTTAGATTAGGTTAGGTTTTCATTCTTGCATTCATAAATTTTGCTAAAATCAGTTATGAAAATTGAATTCATGTTCATATTGAATTTAATCAAATTGGAGACCGTATAGTATACAGTCATCTCTTTCCGATAAGATAGCTCACGGCGAACTATGCCACGGTGAAATGATTTACGTACAATTTACATGTAACCCCCTGGGACAAGATAGTGCTTCGTCAGACATCGAAGCAATAGATTTTATTCAGTTGCATCGACTTATATCCAGGCCACTGCTATTTCGGCTGTTTGGTTACGATTATCATAACATTACATTTTTCCACACTGGCATGAAATTCATATAACTTCATGTTTCGTCGTTTCATCGTTTTAGCGCATACTATGATTTTAGTTTACCTAGACATAGCTTGTTCCCTTAAATTCATATCGACCGTGTTTAGGAAAGAGGGTGTAACCCACACAGAAAAAAATTTACAGGAGAGGCAAAAAACTTTTTTGAATGATTTTGGTTCAATATTAATAAAAAAAAATAGGCACAGACTGGGTGTATAATAATTGATGATTTGGTGTAATATCTTTTCAATCTATTAATAACTAAAGAAGTTATTACAGAAAAATCATTTAAATTGAGAGTAAATGCTTTTTTCCTTGAATTAAAACTTAATCAAAGCTCAAATAAAACCTGAATTTAGATAATAAATCGGCATTTGCGGCTTACTTCCTTTTTACAGAACGTGTATGCATTGTTAATATCCAATAAAAGCACTTTTCGAAAAATTGAGGGTTACGCCCTTTTTTCTGAACACAGTCGATATGTTTGATTGGTTGCAGGATTACGGATAACGCCGTTCATCTACTACAAAGAAGTGGTCGGACAGATAATGGACATGGAAAAGAGTTATGACACTCTTCCCAATTTTACAGCTGCTGATTGTAAGTCATCGTATGATTTTATTTGTGTCCACTCTATACTATCCTTAAAAGCAGCTTGCTATGAGTCGGCAAACTTTTATGTCATGTGAGCCAGTAGCGAAGAGAGAGGCTGTGAAGATCTGTCGTAAATAGTGCACATACAATTTTGTTACGTCATAAGTATTTGTTTTTATTGAACTAAAACTATAATTTACAGATGGTGTTGGTTAGTTTTTAAGTTTAATTTTTAGTTAGTTGGTTAAACCAAACCATAATAGTTTTGGTATGCTTTGGGCGATAATGTCAAAATTGTGCACACTTATTCATTTGTACTTATTTGTTTTCATATTACACATACTGTAGGTCAGTGGTTCCCAAAGTTGACTGGGCTCCGACCCATCTAACAAAAATTTCTAATCTTGGGACCCACCTCTAAGCTCTTAGAGAAAAGAGGGCCTACATATTGGTAATGCTCAGATTCCCTAGTGGCGAGTCGTGGAACTTCTTAATGCTGTCTTATTTGTTCTAATTGAAATAAAAAAAATATTTTTTATAAGTGTTACCAATATGAATGAAAGACTGTTGAAATAAGAAACACAACTTGAATTTAAAAAAATATTACTTAAATACCTACACCTGCAAGGTTTTTTTACAAAGTTATTTCAATGGGAAGGATGTATTTGTTTCTTATTTTTCTTCATTACAGTTTTAGCATCAACTTCAACTTTAGTTACTTTTAATCGCAGTGAGTTTGATATATCCAATTTATTTTGGGATTTAGTTTTAATGTTAACCATAGCCGAAAATCCAACCTCACATAGATATGAGGTAGTAAAGAGGAGGAGGACTTTCATAGCTTCATCGAACACTCAAGGATAATTATCCACAACTGAGAGCCAGAATTTCGTTAACTGTTTGCGATTAAAACTATTTTTCAGTGACGTATCTTCTGATAAATCAATGAGTTCTTCACTTGCTTTTGTTGACATACTAGTCGGTAAGTCGTCTTGAAATGGGTTACAAATTTAATCCAATGCAACGAATCAAACTTTATCATCTCTTCCCCAAAACATCTGTAGTGCATTGGCAATTCAAATTATTTTATCACAATATTTTCCCTAACTTAAGTTTATTTCATTTTTTAGGAATTATAAATAGCTGAATGAAATATCAAATTTATCACTTTCTATTTTTTTTAATTCATTTATACAGTGGCGAGGGCCCACTCAATATTCGCTCGCGACCCACTGGTGGGTCGCGACCCATAGTTTGGGAAACCATGCTGTAGGTTGATTTTTTAAATTCATTAAACCCTGCCTAAACCAAACTATAAAAAATATTATTATTGTATCTATAAAATATCCAAAGTTATGTATGATTTAATTGCATAATTTTAGATATTTTATAAATAGACAAATATTTTTTTACTATTATCAATTACAGCTTGGTTTTTGCAGGGTTTAATTGAATTTTTGACTAACACCATACATAAATTGTAGTCTTATTTCAATGAAAACAAATACATATGAAATAGTTTAATGTGTACTATTTATGACGGATCTTAACAGCCTACCTCCACCTTTTGCCACTGGTGTGAGATATGTTAAGATTTAAAAATTGACTGATTATAAGTGACTAACATAAATTTCTCATAAAAAATATATCTGTTCAGTAATCACTTTCGGGAGGCAGCCTTGCAACTGCAAAATGGTTCACAATTGACTATTTCTGCCATCTGCTATATAATATTATAGTTTATAATTGATACAAGTTGTCTGTTGCAATTTCAATTTCCAGGCTTACGTCTATTGGGTATCGGCAGAAACGAGTATATAGAATTAATGAATAGAGCAAGAGGGAGGGGGAGGGCGCGGAGAGCAGCTGGTTTACTCCGAGGGTTCGGTCGGAAGCTTCTGCCCACACTGCCTTGCCCGCCTCCTCTCCAGCCGTGGTGGAGACTCGAATTGGGCTATGTGCTCGAAGAAGATGTCAAGGTAAAAAGAGGCATTTACGTTTTGTTAAATCATAGCTTCTTTTTCACATAGAACCGCAATCTGTTCTAGATACCATTCACAGAACATAGCACACATATAGCTTTATAGGTTTTTTCAATTACGCCATACATTTCGGTCCACCAATTTTGAAACTATCTGCTAGAATTACTAGTGCTAGCTCGACCTCGTTTTTGTTTCTTATTTGGTGCACTCTTTGTTTGTTAATGTATAAATTAATTTGGTTCTTTATGCATAAATTGACACCAGAATTGCTCCGATCAGATGAGGCATTCTCTCGCTACAGTGGTCTCAAGCATTGTAAATCGATCAAAATTAGAGATTTGCGGCATGGCATCCCTCGCTGCCTGATGATGTTAGTGAGATAATATTGTATGAGACGCCTAAAGACTAAGAACCGACCTATGCAATTATTTATTTACATTAAACGAAATGCTTATTCTTGAAGTATTTGTCTGCTATTTTTATACAATGCAATCTGTTATTTATTATTATTATGGGTATTTTTTTCTCTTCAAACATGTGCCATGCAAAATCATCTCGCTTGCCACTGGTGGCACGCGTGCCATAGGTTTGCTACCACCGGTCCAGACTATATTCTTGTCAATTTGATTTCAGATATTAAATGAAGAAGAACGTGACATGATTGATAAACTCATCGACCAGGGATCCCAAACCCTTGGCACACTTGACTATGCCATTGTTCAAAGTCTTTACAAGTTAGTACAAAGGATCATATCAGTAATAAATTATGCACATTGTCTTGCTTGTTATATACCTGCGGGTCTATTCTATACACAAGCCTGCTTTCGGTCCGCTACGGCAGCTAAATAGGGTAGGAAAGTATCTAAATTATTATCACTTATTGTAACAATTACAATAAGTTAACCGTCTGAACTGTCAAAACTGTCTATCTCGATCTAAAATTTATCACCGCCAAGAGAGGTGCTGTTAAAACATAGTACTTATTGTAACAATAATTATAACCAAATTATTGTAATGTTACAATAAGTGAATACGTGTATTAATTAAGGCTCTAAGTACCAAAAAGTAGTATTGCCTGTGGTTACAAAATACTGAGTCTTTGCAATAAACTTGCATGAAGCAGACTTTTTGAAAAATATGTTTTCACAGTGTGAATCAATCACGGCAGCTTCCATATTTTAGGAATTAAGTCAACACACCGTCGTCAGCCATTTTATATTGAATCCTGTTGACCACTGCATTGGTACTTCCACCATTATAAATAAAACACGCCAACGGACTTACAACGTCGCCAGAATAAAATATTTTGCTGTATTTTTTTGACTTACTTTAGGCACTTAGACCATAGTTCACGTTATTGGCGTTGGTATTTAAAACATATTATTTCTATAAAAATGTCAGTTTTTATTTTTTTGGTACTTAGCGCCTTAATTAATTTATTCAAGTGTTAATAATTCAATACTTTCCTACCCTATTTAGCTGCCATAGCGGACCGAAAGCAGCCTTGTGTATAGAATAGACCCACTGATAAGACTGTCATAAACATGTGCACATACTGTAGTTTAAGTGCTAGAAGATATCAATATTTGGCCACGTATTTTTTTCGACTAATGCGTGGTGTGAATGAGAACTCTGCCATTCTTAGTAGTATTGACTTGTGTGTCCCTGATAACTATCTTAGAAATCGGGAGCATCATTTGTTTGTTCTCCCGAGGAGCAGAACTAACCTGCCATTGGTGATGCCAATTTGGAGGGCAATAACTGTTCAACCAAATCGCTTCGGATGTTGATATATTCCATCTACGTGAGGACGAGTATAGGTGGACGTTATTTTATAAATTCTTAAAATAGGGTCTGCTTAACTCATGCGGTGTACTTCCTTGTACCTATATACTTCATATTTTTTGTATTTACACATTTATACTGTAGAATAACTTAATATTGCATAATTACAGTATTACATAATACTGTTTTAATAATATTTCTTTATTTCTAAATGTCATGTTCTGAACGTCTTAAACTTATAATTTGTAATGTCCACAATATGTAAAATAAATTGAAATTGAAAATGAATGAAATAAGTAATTCGACTGTCTTCATTCCAGGAAAGGCCTAGTGTATGTGGATGTCCCTATAACGGGAGTGGACAAAGTGCGAGTGCCTCCCCTCCAGGGTTTCGTGATGAACCGCGTTATGGGTGACTACTTCGAGACGTTGCTTTACAAGATATTCGTTTCCATCGATGAAAACACCACGGTCAGCGAGCTGTCATCTGTTCTCCAAGTGGATGTGGAGCATGTGAAGCAAGCTGTATCGCTCTACTGCCGGCTCGGTTTTGCTCATAAGATTGACCTTCCGCCCATCGCAAATCTACATTCCTCCTGGTTTAATTTAACCCCCATCAGAGTGTGAGTCTTGTTTTTAGGTTATGTTTTTAATAATAGCATAGACCCTACACAGTATTTATGAAAATGGCATCCATGTTTTGTGGTCATCTATGAGTGGTTGATAGGTAGGGAGAAGACAGGGTTCGACTTAATTTTGATGCTCGTGGATGACAAACTAGTTAGTGGCAGTCACACCGCAAGGGGGATACGGCTGAGGCCTTATATCTCTGTTATTACACTGGTGATTCTCCCATTAAAGATTTCGCAAAGGGCTAAGACAGCATTGCAATTTTCAGCAAATTAACGAGAACTGTGGTCGCTTTTGTTTGATTGCAATTAGATACATTTGGAATCAAGTAATACCTGCGTTTACCCACTACCGTCTGCTTTGAATTGTAATGCCGCATGTCTTAGTCCTAAGAGTTCTATTTGCCTTGGCACTTTGGTTTTAAAAATGTGTTTCCGATTATGACTTTCAATTCGCTTGTTTGATGCTTTATGGCCTGTGACACACAGATTTTTACTGCAAGCTTAGAATAACATGTTTTCAGTATAATAAATGCATATTATGCTTCATTTAAATTTGGTTTTCAGTTATCCAACCCTCCCCTAATCTTGGTTAGGTTGGATAGTCTGGACTATAAGGAATATACCATTCAATTTGGCTTTATCTATTGATAATAATATGTATGTATGGGTATTTACCAATTTGATTGATTTTGATTTCCCTTTCCAGTGTCCGTCCAGTAACACCTTTAACCTTTGACAGTGGGTTGCAGACGAGTTCCCTCGAAATGGAACCCGTCTTGACTAACTTGCCTGAAACGCCTCTTAAAGAGGAAAGGGTGTGTATTTATATATTCCATATTTACACATGTATTTATATTATTAATGTGAACGTAATAACTCCACACATTTCTTTAACTTTAGTCACTTTTGTTGTTACCTAGATTAACAAAACAATGTACAATAAAATCTCATTAATTCAAACGCCCATTATTCCAAATATTTTACTAATTTTACCTATATGTAATTCAAAACTATTTTTCATCCACTAATAAGTTTAATAAATCTCATATCCTCTGGAACTGGCCTGTTATTTTTTTGATTGTCAATAGTTTTTTGTGCTTGTTGTATGTGATTGAAGAGGATTGTAATTATATAACGAATCCATTAAGTAATGAAATTACGAGACGTTTGAGACAAGATTGGAGACAATGTATTAAATATTCATTGATGACAATAAGTAATAACCGAACAACAGTTTAACAAACACTAATTTATTGTTTTTAGATATAGATTATTTACAGTCAAACTTGGTTATTATGATCACGGAAATAGCGAGATCTCGGATGTATTGAGGAAACATTCGTTGACATTTTAGTTTATGATTTTCTCCATACATTTATTCAATTTTATAATAAGCTACTTCTCGGGTATACCGAGCAAAACTGTTAATGTGTCGATCGTTTAAAAACAACATTTTCGACCCTAAGCAATAAAATCCGTCCGGGTAGTTGACTAGACCGATGCCGCCGGGATCGAATAATTCTCGAAGTACCTAATTGGTGTTTTCGCCGACAACATTGAAAAAGTATCCACGCATATGATTGAAATTGCATGTAAAAAATTCAAGCTTTGTGAAGTCAGTAGGTACCTACCAGCGCCGGCGGCTCAGCACTTCATTACAATAAACAACTTCTTTTGTGGTTTATGAATGCCGCCATGCATGTTTCGGGGATTTTTACGATGGTTTTCAGATGTTTTATGTTCTATGCTTAAATAGAACGTGGCGCGAAAAATGTTGTATAACGATATAACGAGCAAATTCAGTCGGTCCCATCTTCCTCGTAATAACCAAGTTCGACTCTATTTACACTTTCATAGGTAATTTTTTACTAATTAGTATGTAATTGCATGTCTCATAATTCCATCATTACATGTCTCTAGAATGAGTATGTATTATTATATACTTAAAACTTCATTTGTGCTTGGTAAATAGTAGGTACCTACTAGCACACATCACAGTTATAATTTTGTATTCACTTTTTTGATGAAATGTTGCAGCCAATTTTCCCAGGAGTTTACAAAGACTCAAATACTGATGATAGAAAGGGGCCCCGCTTTGCCTTCTTGTTTGATTCAACGCTCACCGCCTACCTAATGATGGGCAATCTATCACCGGTAAATTATTATAATTCTTATTAATATTACATGCACATTATTTCAAATGTGTCGCTGAGTTTCAAAACCCGTTATAACACTTTTTCATTATTTTGAGGAAATCAACAAAAACTTTTTGAACTAAAAAGGTTTTTGAATGTTTCAGTAGTGTTATAGCGGGATTTGATAGACACATTGATTTTGTTTCATATATGACAGTTAATCGTAGCGGCTTTTGAAAGAGGTGATAAAATTTTTATGTAGAGATTTTAATAACGAATCCAACGATATATATCTTAATTATTTCAAAAAAGTGTTATAGCGGGTTTTGAAACTCAGCGACACAAATGGCAGTGCCCCGTGTTGTACACCATTTTTAATTTAATTTTTCATTATTTTTTTCATATCTATTATTATTATATTGTTTTTTTAAGTATTGTAACATATCGGAGCGTAATATCGGAGCTGCATTGTAAGTTTACTGAAAAAATGAATAAATGTTTTTAGCAAATTCTTAATTTCCCACACTTTTGATTTTTGGCACATAGCACCTTTCTACTCAACGGTATTCAATTGTGTTGATAATGCAAAAACTTTGCACTTCCATGCAGTCGCTCCCCTATCCTCCGCTCTGCGAAATACTTTGCCCTTATTTATTTATAAACATGAGTGAGAAATGGAAAAAATGCAGTATTGATACCGACAAAATAAAATTAAGGACACTTCATACTACCGAAACAAAGATGGAAATAATTTGGCTTTCTGAAAGCGGGGAATCTTTTGCTTCAGTTGGTCGTTCGTATAACTTAAGTCGGTTTTTTAAAACACTGCAACAGGTCTATAGGCCCAATGACAGTAGTGTAGTTTAACAGTAGTGGATTTAGTAATAAAAGTGAAACAATCACAAACACCCAGGCTTTGAGAAAATCACATAAATATATCGTCTCTGTTCTGGCAGAACACACTAACTGGAGAACACTAGTTTTGAGTAATTTGACTTTGAAGTTGTTAAAATGTTTGAAATGGTCTATCATGTGAGTTTATTAAGTAATCGTAAAAAGGATGACTTTAAAATAAAGACTGTTTATTTATTAAGAAGGTTTCCAGACGGTAAAGTTTAAAATAAGGAACATTTTGGTATAACTAACTCAATATGTCATTTTTTCGAATTAGTGTCTTCTGCCAGAACAGTGACGATATTGTGTCCTTGCCAGGAATTAAACCCGGAGCTCCCGGATGAAAGGCCAGAGCCTTACGCACTGCACCACAAGAGTCACAGTCAATTATGTACAAAAGATGAGGACCGCCTGTAGTTTTAGAATTTTGAGAAAATGTAGCATCCTTTTCTGCCATCTAGTTTATTTTCTTACTCTATCTGGCAAATTTTTATGACTTACAGTTGGGAACACTGGTGACAACCCATTGTTGTGCTTTTGAGAAACAATCTATTGTATATTTTGATTGTTAAAATGAAATATTCGGATATCCAAAAATAGTTATCCACCATCTCCGATTCAAAACTGTAAATAACATGTTTGTTGTTTAATATGGACTACAATATAAATGGCAGAATAATTATTAGAAATTAAATTCCTCCACGGTGGCCGCGCGGCATAAGCGTTGGACTATCATGCCGTGGGTCCCAGGTTCGAATCCTGGGTCTGGCAAGTACACATATTGTTTTTCAATATGTGTGTGAGTCAGGGTATGGACCTAATAGGTTGAGCAAGTGGCTGACATCCATTTCTCGTAAAAAAAAAAATCTGTTAATACAAACCTCTACTCTGTGGAGGCCCATATGATCCTATTAGGATCGGACATGGTCGGAAAAAAAAAAAATTCGAATTCCATCATATACCCTTAGTCGATAGTATTAATTTTTTAAAAAACCTCTTTTACAGGATTTGAAAAACCATGCTGTGACGATGTTCGAAGTCGGAAAACTGTGCGATGAAAGCATCAACAGCTTTCTTGAAGAGTTGGATAAGGTAATATTGTTTATGTTCACATCATCCATAGAGAAACTTTAATTAAACTATAAAATTTGAACAGCATACTAAAGAATACTTATATATCTATGACACATTTTCTGTAACTCAGTGAGGGTTCGATTACAGAATCTATCATAATATGAAATTTTAGTATTCCTATTAATGACGATTCCATGGTATTTTTAGGTTTTTAGTGTGGGTGAATTGGTAGCTGTAGAAAAATTAATATTTTGTACGTTGGCCGACTATAAAATCTAATCAATAATCATCACTGTTGGCAACTTATTTTGACATTATGTTAAATGTACCTACGTTGATTGCGATTTTATAAGATCATTCAATCAATATAATTCAACCATACACTCAAATAAGCCTCCTTATAGAATATACTATAATGCTTATTTGACTCGGAGTTTCTCTGTACTTATTTTATGTAGAATAAATTTGTATGAATTGATTTGCTCGCAACAATAATTACTGGTCTAAGCATTAATACTTATTCATATTATCATAGATTGGCTGGCAAGACATAGAAGGGGAGGCAAAAAGGTACTGGACTCACGCTTTAGTTTTGCGATCGGCGCTCAGGGCTCTGGCGCCTTTGAGGCCGTTGGACCTTGTTCGCTGCGAGAGTCTGCAATCCCTTGACGCACCGACTGCCGCAAGACTTTTAAACAATAAGTACAAGTAAGTTTCATCGCGTATAGAACTATATTTTTAGACTTATAACAGTAATGCAAGGCATTTTTATCTTGTGCAGCCCTGGCAAGTATATCTCAGAACATAAATGTGAAGCTTGCTACAAATTAATGTAGAATGCGAAATGATTTGCAGCTCATTTGGTCATCAGCTTTGGTATCCTATTTTTGTGTTTTGATCCAGAGTATGGACCTGACGACCATTTTAAACACTTAATTTTGATATATTATTTAGACTTCATCGAATACTTTTGCAGAATGTTGGCATCTATGGCACCGCTGTCACGAGAAGTACGCCCACCGCAGGGGGCTCCTCTCACCCCTCCGTACCTGGGACCTGTCCCCCCGGAAACCAACTCCCTCTGGTTCAAGTTATTTGTATACCATGCAACCGGATACGGCCCACCGACTCTTCTGCTTACGAGAGGTTTGTTTCAATTTAAAATTATCTATTATATTTTAAAATATGACATTTACAGATCAAGATTTTGGGGCAGACTCCTTCACTCTGTCTGGTCCTCTGCTCTCATTCTAAAGTTGAACTCTAGCTACTAAAGTTGTGGTCTTCCTGCACTTTTTTCAACCACTAGACATGAGGCGCTTTTTATCTATACGTGGCTGGCTTTATCGCAGTTGCTGGGTTTTGATCAATTCGATGACGTCAGGCTATCAAATAAATTTAAACCTGTAGAGGTCATGATTGTATCTATGTTGCCGGATGACATCCTTGCAGAATCTTTTGCAAGATTCCACATTCAAATATGTGTAATGTATGTCTCTTGGATGGTAGCTGAATCAGGAATGAATAAAAAAAAAATCACTGATGTCGACCATTTGATTAGATATAAGCTCGAATAAAAGAAAGTGGTCAATACACATTTATTGTTTTGTAATATCATGTTGATCATTCATCTATCACATTGTGTAAGTACAGTAAAACACCGTTAGTTCGAAATCGACGGGACAGAAAATCGAAATATTACGTGTATTGAATAAAATTGTAGGTGGCGTCGATGTGAGGGCCAATGGTGTTGTGATGGGGAGAGATGAGAAGTCGTTGTTCATAATGATGGAAGAGTGAGCGTTTATTTGCGATTATATATGACAAGGGTACAATCGGTATAATAATACGAATAAACTGACAGTACTGGGCGATGTGTTTCTGTCGGAAACCTATATCGAATTACTTTTAATCAATTGTGATGCACCTTATATTATTCTATATCTAATAGTTAGTCAGCTATTATCTAGAGTCATTAGAGTCAGCGAGTATAACTATTTATTGACTGAGTGAGAAACAGATATGCAAACATTATTGTTGCGGTCATCGATTTACAGGGTTTGTTATAACTTGATACTATGTAAATCCCTATTAATTTAATTTGTAATATTTAATATCACCGATCGATCTGCTGACACATGTAATGAATTGTTTATTGCCATAAAATTAATAAAACTTGTAAAAATGGATTTTATGAATTTTCGTGAAAATTTCGATTTACAGTCAATTTTGAATAAGCCGTGTTCATATTAACGGAGTTTTACTGTGATGGTTTTTCATGTGCAATAGTCTGTGTACAGAATAAAATGTTTCGTATTAATTTTGCAGGAACTGTACTCAAAAGTCTGCCTCGACTGTTCCTGGGATTCTCCCGTTTGCTTGTGTCGTCATGGCAACACGAAGCGGTGGTACTGCCCACCTGCAATTTCATGGCGATCAACGCTACACTCAAATACAGTGCGGTTATGGTTCAGGCGTACGGAGTCAGGGATGTGGCTCTGACAGCCTTGGTGACATTTCCTGCCGGTGATGGTTGGTATATCATTCAAGAATTGCAAATTAGAATTATAGATACATACCTCCCAGTGGAGGTAGACTGTGGAGATTCAACATAAATAGTGCACACTTAACTTTGTCAGTCATATTTATTTGTTTTCATTGAACCAACAATACAAATTGCAGATGGTATTGATTAGTTTTATTCATATTATTAGGCTTATTCCAAGAAGTATTTTATTGGTTTGAGTGATTACTAGCGATACCTATTGTACAAAATGATTTTCATTCATTTAAGATGAATCTGGTTCCGAATGGTGGCAGCACAGTGCACTGAAAAGACTGAGATCTCGCGTGGACCTGGAACACACTTGCGGCTATATCACGATGGTGGACATTGGTGTAGCAGATTGGGGAATTGATACTCTATCAACTGACGTCACGTTGGGGAAAGCACCGCCTGGTGAGAATTGAAACCATATTATCGATAGTATCAGTTGAGTTCTAACTTCTGCTTGATGAAGTCTTGCTACTTCCACTCTTCTTAGTTCCTAGCTCTTTGCTGCCATGCACTTCCACTGAACTTGTCGATCCAGCGGGTTTTAGGATAACCATATTGTCGTTTAAGACAGCCATGTTATTCCATATCTCCATCAATAACATTACGTAGTCTTGTCTGCCTTATCCATTGTTACAATAATTCATAACTTTTCAATGGAGCATTGGTAGACCATCCGTCTCTGAAGCTGTGGGTGCTAGTTTCAGTCTCGTATCTGGAAATAATCTGATCTTTTTCATTGTGTGTTTGATTTAGAGCAAGGATGCAATGTGTTGGGTGGATGGCTGACAATCATTCCTTGTAAAAATCTTGAAAGATTACCTTCACTCTGTGAAGACCCTAATGCTCATTTTAGATTTGAAAATTGTAATTTACCAATCAATATACAAGTAATTTCAATGATAACATTGAATCATAGACTTACTATTGAATCATGGGTGTGGTGGACGTCATAGCTGCTATATATGTACTGAATTACAACTACGTACAAACCTATACGCCCGATCTCCATTTCTGTCTTTTGCACTACATACATCGTTATTATATCGCAGTCAGGATTTGTTGGTTCTAGAGTAGTTTGTTTATATGCCTGTACCACGTCCATTACTTGAAAAAAAAAACAGTGGTATTAAAATTATTTTTCCAAAAGGTTATAAAGGTCTTTCGACGGTTCTGTATGGGATTTGTTTTTGGCATCTTTAACTATAAAGAAATGCTCACTTTTTATTTTGGGCGGAAAAGCCGTCAACACTGATAAAAATAAATTTGAAAGTGAGACCTTAAGAAAAGTGTAATGAAAATAATTTGTTATTTTAATAAAATTATTGTTTTCTACATAACTGATTCCAGATTTGATTAGCTAAAGAAAGTTTATTCATTATCTTTTAGGTATGCCAAGGCGCAAGTCAAAAATCATCAGGATATCGTCTACCGAAGAATCCGTAGCAGGCAATGAAGATCTCTTTGAAAAATCAGATTCGAGCCGACTATCACCGTCTGACGGATCTACAATCAGCGAAGACACCCTCAGGAAAGAGATCAGTGAGAAACTACACTTGGACAACGTTGCAACTGCCCCGTCGAAAGACAGCAGACTCCAATCCCCCAATGAATCGCATTTCGCTCTGACACCAATCGTTCAGAGCAACACACATTCCCCTGCGAACGGCTTCACCAGTGTAGATTGCTCGAATATACTTTGTCAAGAGTTAGACCAGTTGGATACGCAGATCGATAAGGATTCGGATACCGCCGGCGATGACAGTGCGAGAAGAAAGGCCAAGGAGGCGTATGCCAACTCGCGAAACAGCTGCGAGCCCGATAAAATTACACTGGAAACCATCGATAGCCTTCTGAGTCCCATGGAGGAAAA
Organism: Rhyacophila brunnea; assembly: GCF_057557595.1. Lineage (NCBI taxonomy): Eukaryota > Metazoa > Arthropoda > Insecta > Trichoptera > Rhyacophilidae > Rhyacophila > Rhyacophila brunnea. The sequence continues at coordinate 4,260,715 of NW_028232816.1, read as the reverse complement.
TATTTCCATGTTTACGCAGCTGGCGAAAGAAAGTGAAGTCGCCGTGGAGAGCTGTTCGGTGCAAGTGGATGACGATAAGAATTCTGTCGATGATGAGGTGGAACGGAAGGATTGTAAAGCTGAAGTAAGTTATGCAACGGTGCCTTCTATAAGTCAAATAAGATTAATATTTCACTTACACGGAAATCTAGCAATGGAATAATAATTCAATCACATGCATAGTTAAAATTAGGAAACTTCCACATGTGTAGCAATTGTTGGAGTAGCGTAATCGGTAAAGCTTACTGCTGATGTTCTTACAAATTATGTATGACTGATTAATCTGCAAACCAGCTATCTCCATTTGGGAAAATTGTTCAGGAAATAGAAAAAACTTAATAGGTAATTTAACTATCGAGCGGAATTTAACAATTCCAAAAATACACTTGGATTTTTTTTTTATTTACATATAAGCTGCAACTATGAATTTATTACTCTATTTTAGCTTCCCTTTTATATATAAAGAAAATTTATATAAAGAGTGGAGTTGTTCCATTTACGATATTGAAAATTTGGCACCTGCAGTTGACTGTTTTGTGTGTAGAACGCATTTATTTATAGGTTTAGTAGTTTGAAATTTTGTATGAGCATAGAAACATGCTTTATAACAAAATGCCATAAAAATCTCGTTTTTGGTCAATAGTGGAGTTGGCTGGTTTACAGATTAACTCGTTCGACAATAGATGCAATTAGCATGTTATTTAAATGAGGTAATTAAACAGTAATTAAAAGGTACGCAGTGAATGTGTTAAGCAGTCATTTATTCAATAAAGAATGTTGTTATTCATAATTCATGTGTATTATCCGTTGAATAAAAAAATTACCTTGTATGGTTTCAGAAATGGACTCTGCTCGAATGCCACTTTGGAATCCCTCTCTTTGACGAAGAAGCGAATCAGAAAATTTGCAACGCCATCGTCACAAAACTCTCAAAAGAAGAGAGGTGAGTTACCATTACAATAATAGAGAAGCCGAGGAATACAAGTGACTTATAAGTAAAAAATGTGCGGCAGTTTTGAAATCATCATAACTACCTATTTATACTCAAAAAGAATTCAAACCTGTGCAGTAAATTCGGTATCGATGAGACTGAACATTAAAAGAGTAATTCGAATTTTGAAATACAAAATGGATGTACAGTACGCGCTCGGTAATCCGGCACTCATATTTTTTTAACTATGCCGGATTATTGGATTTCTATATGAAATATTTCTATCTAATGTCGGGCACCGAACTGCCGTGTGACTGCTCTATATATAATCCGGCAGTTTAATAACCTGCCGGATTATAGAGCAGGAGAGTTGAGTTGCCAAATGCCGGACTATTGGACGTGCCGGATTGGTGAACGCCGGATTACCGAGCGCCTACTATATGTACCTCTGGCGAAGAGTGGAGGTACGCTGTTAATATCCGACATAAATAGTGCCCGTTAATCAATAATAATAATAATTAAACAGTCTTATGTATTTGTTTTCATTGAACTAAGACAACAATTTACAGATGTTGTTGGTAAGTTTTAAAAAATCAGTTAAACCTGCCTAAGCCAAAAATAGTTTTAGTATGCTATGGACGATCCGACAAAATAATGCACACTTTTTTAATCTCACTTACAGTAAAACCTCGTTAGTAAGCACACTGATAATTCGAAATTCGCCGTAATTCGAAATTTTCCTGAAAAAAAAGTCCCTTGAACATTATTTTCATATAAAACCATACCTTTATTTCGAATTTCGTAATTCAAAATGATTTCAGAGTCTCTGGCATATAAAAATATTCAATAAATCGTAATAAAGTACACTATTTCATCTGCCATTCATTGAAAATTTTTTATTTTTCTTAAAACATCAAAAATTACTTATTTTATGATGGTAATAAAAATAGTCCTGACATTTTATGACCCGTTTCAGTAATCTATGATCAGAAACGAAATTAATGAAAATCAAAAAAAAAAAAAATTTCAAATTTTTTATATTTTATATTTTCCCCCCATACATTTCGTAATTCGTAATTCGAATTTTTTTTCGATTTTCGGTCCCATGGAATTCGTATTAACGAGGTTTTACTGTATTTGTTTTCGTTGATTTATGAATACATATTACACATGGTGTTGGTTAGTTAATCAAACAATATTGGATAAAAAATATTAATCTCTATAAAATATCCAAAATGATGTATGATTTAAGGGGGATGCTTATACTATCAGAGGCGAAAAGAGGCACCTAACGGAAAAATACGAAGCTTGCAATTTGAGATTTTTTTTGATAATTTACAATTTCAACTGTAGTAATTAATAAATATGTATCTGAAAACACTAAAAAGATTTTTTATTTTTTTTTAAATTTAAAGATAAACTGGCGATTGTAAAAAAATGTAATAAAATGTGAATTCGTTGCAGGGTCAAATCTTATTATTACATTATATTTTATGGCCATATTTATTATTAAAATTTAGTTTATTAAGTTTTAGATTTTATGTGGTGTAGATTTTTGACTAATTCATCATTTAATATTTTTTATATATATTTTAAAAAACATCGATTTTTAAAAAAATATAAATGTGTATAACTTGAAATCCTTTTTATTTTCGATATTTTATAGATAAATGAACATTTTTTGACTATTATCTATTATAGCTTGGGTTTCGCAGGGTTTAATTGAATTTTAAAAACTAACCAATATCATCTGTAAATTGTAGTATTAGCTCAATGAAAACAAATACGTATGACTGACAAAGTTTATTGTCGGATATTAACAGCCTACCTCCACCATTCGCCACTGGTATGCACCTATAAATTGTTTCCCAATTATTTGGTTCTATCGTGCTGCCAAGGAATTCCTCCTGTTTTCATCTCGATTGTAGCATAATATTATTTCTGTTGATCCGTTGTTGATGGTTTGTTTATTTTAATGTTTCCAGCTTGAGTCAATTGACAATATCAAATCAAACGCTGTCTGCAGAGTTATTGAAGTTCATTTCACAATGTCAAGTGAGTACCTAAATACCATTGCATTTATAAATAAAACAAAAATGAGTTTGTGGCGAGCGCACGCGATAGACGTGAAACTATTTTGTTATATGTAATTCTCGTCATCGCTGTAAACCACCTCATCGTCACTTCCACTAGGTTTCTTCGCATACACACAAAGTTACTCATCAGTTAAATATTCTTCGTGACATAATATCCGTGGTCAAAAGGAGAAGTGGTATATGTCACAAAAGTGTTATTTTGCAGGAGAATTATTTTAAACTTAAAAGTTGAATATCAAATCAGATATTTATATTTTTAATGGAATCTTTGTTTTATACATGTTATAAAAAAATAATGTTTATGTAATCTGCATATTTTTTGCATTTTTATTAGTAATTTGGCTAAAAATTGACATATACCTATTCTCCTGAATGAAATTCCAGCATTTGGCTGACATAATACTATTATTATCAAGCTTTTTTCATAATTTGGTATGGACTAAGACTTAAATAAATGTGGAATAGATAGTTTATAAGTAGATGTGTCATTAAAGTTTTAATTTATTCGTGAAATAACAATGCAATATCTTAAGGGGGGACATGCTCGTCGAAGGTCAAAATTGAGTTTTTATTGTATTTTCAAACCATGATCCTGGACACTCCTTAAACGTTGTAGATAATCTATTTATATAATTTTGAAGCCTTATTATCCTTTATAGTTATTTTAAACATTTGATGACTGCATAAAGTATTTTTGTTACATAAAATAGTATTCTTTTAAACCTCTCGCTCTAATGTTTCAGAATATAGTCATATTTCGGTACATAACTGTGCAGTGGTGTTAAGATTTTTTATATTTATTAATTTTTAAACGCATTTATAAAACCATTAGTATAATTTATTATGAGATAATTTTTGTAAAATATTCACGATAAAAAATTATATTGATAATATCTGTGATCCCAAATTTGACAAGAATTAGGCATTTTATTATTCAAAAAATCGGCAAGATTAACACATTTTAAGATGATTTTAAAGATAATTATTATAAACTATGTCTTTGACCATTCAAGTGTGATAAACATCTTATGAATAATGATTGCTTTATATTAATTATTGACCTAAGAATAAGGTAGTGTTTTTTTGAAATAAGCCATTTCTTTTGTCATTCCCCAGTGGTTAATCTACAACATACGGCCATAGTCATAAATTGACAAACTATAATTAAAATAGGGAGTAAAATTATGTTAACGCGCGTGTTTGAACATGTACCTAACTGTTTTTTTTTATTTATTTTTTTAAACGGTACATGTTCAAACACGCGCGTCAATATCATTTTACTCCCTACTTCAATTATAGTTTGTCAATTTATGGCTACGGCCGTATGTTGTAGCTTAACTACTGGGGAATGACAAAAGAAATGGCGTATTTCAAAAAAACACTACCTTATTCAAAGGTCAATAATTATTATAAAGCAATCATTATTCATAAGATGTTTATCACACTTGAATGGTCAAAGACATAGTTTATAATAATTATCTTTAAAATCATCTTAAAATGTGTTAATCTTGCCGATTTTATAATAAAATGCCTAATTCTTGTCAAATTTGGGATCACAGAGATTATCAATATAATTTTTTATCGTGAATATTTTACAAAAAATATCTCGTAATAAATTATACTAATAGTTTTATAAATGCGTTTAAAAATTAATAAATGTAAAAAATCTTAACACCACTGCACAGTTATGTACCGAAATATGACTATATTCTGAAACATTAGAGCGAGAGGTTTAAAAGAATACTATTTTATGTAATAAAAATACTTCATGCAGTCATTAAATGTTTAAAATAACTATAAAGGATAATAAGGCTTCAAAATTATATAAATAGATTATCTACAACGTTTAAGGAGTGTCCAGGATCATGGTTTGAAAATACAATGAAAACTCAATTTTGACCTTCGACGAGCATGTCCCCCCTTAAGTAAAACAAACAAATAAGATTATTACATCTTACAGTTACAGTTTTTATATGACTAAAAATAATGAAATTTGAAATGATATTCTATATTTTACTGTTTTACACATTTGAAATATTCAGAAGAAATATAAAATTGAACACTATAAAATACCTACAAATCCACTACATAATATCCATCCGTTTTACCTTAATTTTAATGTAAAATTAAATCTTATTATTCTAGTGGCTTCTTTTCAAAATCTGGATCGAATATAACTAATTTTTCTAAATACAGTTTCCGTATTCTTAATTGTTCTGAAATAAATCATTCCAAATTCTTTTCTGTATTGAAACCATTTCGTTAGCTGAATGGGAACTATTTTATCTCACATTTGAAATATTTTACATGAGTAGTTTTTGAAACGTCCTATTTATGTTATTTATTATTTATATAGACACATTTATACATCATTATTTTCATCAACAGTCATACTACAATAATATGATGTATAGGTACATTTATCTATACAAGTGATAAGTTAGTAAGTAGGTTGTTTCAAAGAACTCCCTTCTACATTATTTCAAATGTGAGTTATAATAGTTCTACATTCAGCTGACGATTTTATTTCAAGCCATGAATATTTCTGTCCTTTCTTATCAACTTTGTGGTTTTGGAAAGGTACCCTCAATAAATCAGGAAATTCATAAAATTGATGATCCATAACATAAACATGGATATTTTTCCCCCGCTGATCTTACTAGTTGACACCATTCTCGTGGGTGTTATATCAGTATGCCTTCTTTGTTGTTTCGTTCATTTCTTTTTTTCTCTCTATTATTGAGTGGACACTGTGTTACACTCCATGTGACTGTGCCCAGGTACCTATCAAAAATCTATGGTCAATTGATTTGACTGTTGGTTATTGAGACATAAAATATAAAAACATGGAAGTCACATGGCTATTCCTGTTTTGTACCCCGTAAGTGTCAGAATAAATATCAGGAAATACAAATTTAATGTAGAGGTATAATACTATTTAAAAAATGAAACAAACAGGTGCAATTAACCCACCATGTAACTCCATGAATGCCTATCATAACAATCGTGGATGGTTAATTTGAATGTACAAAGTTGGCGTTTATAGAAGGCAACATTAAATGCTAACATCAGGGATGGTAGGCACAACCGGAGATCTAATGAAGAAACCCTTTTGGTTGGATTCATGTTGGCTTCCTCTTTATCTAACTTTTTTGTATCATAAGCAACTTGAGCGGATTCTTGATATTTTTTAATTCTGATTCTGCTTTCTCTATAGGCACTGTCCAACCTTTTTGGGTATATGTCGCTGATTCAAGCAGCACTGCAGTATTAATTCACGCCACAGCGAATTGGGAGTAGAGATATAAGTCACATAACAGTGTTTTCTTAACAGCTTTCTGTATATTTCTGTACATATACCATATTAAAATATCGAAAACGGGTATAAGCTTAGACTATAGATACATCTAGACGCCACCCGTTGCATTGCTAAATGAAGCCGCTTGCCTTGCGTTTGGTTTGTGAGCGAGCAAACGCATTCGTCTACAAATGTTCGAGACCATAGACCATTTCGCTAGTGCTCGCCCAAAGTGCTCGCACTAGACGCTCAGAATTAAAATATAATTTTCTATTTTTTTACGTTATATAGTATTTTTAAGCGGTCAAAATGCAACCATTAGATAAAGATATCTATAATTTAAGTTATTTCAAAAAAACACTAGGTCACTGATATTAAAATATATAATAAAATACAAATAAATTATCACGAACATGTATCAACTTACCTATGAAACGTTATACCATCTTCTTGCTTATCAGTACGGCTACCACATTTTAAGACAACACACAGAACCATCTTTTCTACTTAATTAACTAAAAATATTTACCACTGACTTTATGTTTAACACAAAAATATCAATTTTAGCAACACGAGCTCGCAAGTTATCGACGCTGTGTGAAGCGTTTTGCCCCGATTTGATGGCGATATTTTTGGAAAATAGCTTACACAAATGTAGACCTTTTATCTTACTCTAGCGCGTGTCAAAGAGATCGTAAGGGTGCCGAATACTTTCTCACTCGCACTCATGCATCGTTTTTGTTCAGGCCTTGGGTATAAGCAATTTTTTTCATGACTTGTGATTGTTCTCCTGCATAGAATGATTGAAATTTAAGACATCTGCATACTTAACTCATTTTAGGATTTTTGATGACATATACCACTTCTCCTGCTTGCCACGGATATATGTATACATATTGGTTATGCTTTTCATAGTGGACTGTAATTGATTTTGATGGAATGATTGTGATGTGAATGCTGGGAGAGGGGGCGGTTACATGGGAATTAGTCCAGGCACAAGTCAATGCTGCCGAATTAGTAAATTTACATTAATTTACAGAAAAATAGAAATACAAAACATAGACATACAAAATTGTCCAAAACTCAATCTTTGAATTTCCTAAAAAGTAGTGATTTTCGACGTTTTTCCCCTTCCCTTTTGCACATAATAACATTAACATTGATGTGCTATTATTTCAGTATTATCCTGGCGAGGACATGGGAATAATCAAGAGAGGCCAACTGGTGCCATTGCCCAAGAAGAACCTGGTGTTTGAGAACGGTAAAATCAGCGTGTGGACGGGGAAATAGTCTGCCGCTGCCTGTCCATCTTGTAGATATCCAATTCAAACATTGTCTGCTTCCATTAGTCGTACATGATGAGAAAAATCGTATATACTGTAGGTCGCCTTCGTCTACGTCTTTAGCTATGTAGGTCTAATCGTAAGCTTTTGTTTCATAGTTATTTTACCTTTGTACCAAATTTTATGTGAATACAAATTGTTATATCGAGTATTATAAATAATATTATCATTAAAAGTGAAATTTGGCTGAAAATTATCAACATACAAATTGGGCTAGTGCACATATATTATCGTCGCTGTATACGAAAAACCTCCGATGTAATGATTTTGCCGAAAATGTGTTACTGTATTGTATCACTGTTACATGTAAACATTCACGCATCATTATTAAACTGACAGAATCTATTGTTAACCATGGATAATGTTGATAATTTAAAACCAGGTTTACGGTCCGGTAATTCCTTTTATAAGATTTGCCAATGCATGTAAGTCACAATAAATGTTTTTTTATATGCATAAAAACTATAAACTATGATTCGTTAAGATCAACATTTGCTTGATGTGAGTTTATTAATCAAGGAACTCAGAAATAATGGGAACTGGAATACCTAACAGTTATGGAGTAACAGCCAACCGATCTCGAGTGTGGAAAAATAAGGGATAAACTTAAAGACATGTACAGAATACGCTTGTCCTTCGTTCTTACAACAGCATATTGGAATTCTATTTATTAATCTGTTCTGTGTTATTAATGAACCAAAATTAAAACAATCATCATTTATCATTTATGTAATTGCCATTTAAATTGAATTCCATGGTTGATAAAATCAGTGATTAGTGAACACATTTAACTATAATTGATGTTTGTATATTTTACCACTTGACGAAATGGAAGCTGTCAAAAGTTACTATATTCAAAACACACTTTTGAGATAGTCATGACAAAATATATTGTACGACAACATCTTCTTGGCTACGTGAAGGAGGGCGCTGTTGTCGACTAAATGGGAGGAGCATGTTAGTTCACAGTTTTAACACGTAGCCAAAAAGATGTTGTCATAGAGTACTTTCTAATCTAATTAATTATAACACTGCATTAGTATTTTTGTAACCATTCCTTGTTATAATACTGTCAGTTATAAAAATGTTTTTGAACATAGAAGCTTTTGACAGGTGTTGTTCTAATTCTAATATCACCAGAATGTTCAAAAATGCAACTGTATTCAAATGCGGATTAGGTAACATATGAAATCATGCACACGGTATAGTTGGGTTAAATCACATGTGCAGAAAGGATTCACGCATTTACAACGTCCTACACTTCTTATTTTTTGCCATGTCTTATTACTTCAGTGTTCAGGATTGTTATTCTATTCTATAATTTATTCATGTTGCCATCACTAAAAAACCAATCTAGCCATTATTAACAGGATACTTAATTTCTAATAATATTTATTAATGTGATAGCTTTATTAATATAAGTTTTATTATTTCAGTCGAATATATATTTTAAAAATGCATAACTTTAGTTTGTAATGAGAATATTTATAAATTAGTGGTGTACAGAGGAATCTTGATTTATCGTTTTTCAAAATTGTTATTCCTGTCAAGTTCAGAAAAAGTTGCATAATATAGAATCTGCACTGATGGTTGAGTTTTATTACGGGAACACAAAAAGTGGGTTGCCTTCTGGATGAGACTATAACAACGTTTAAATCTCAAGTGTGGAGAAATAGGGGATAAATCTAAGCACATGTTAAAAAATATCTTATTTTTAATAGTTATATTAGTATCCATAATAAACATTAAAGTTTTCACGTAAATGAAACACGCATTTGATATTGGTAATATTAGACACTCAAATCGTTTTGTGCTTCCTGTGTTTTATTTGTCTGACTATTTCTGTGGTTTTATCTAAATTGCCATTTTTTTTGCATACTATTGACTCACCACTTTCGCGACCTATGTTTCCTCATACATCCATACTGTGGACTATTAGTGAGAAGGGAATGAATTTTCCATACAAGCGTTCTATTCTATTGTACAACTTTGGCATACTTTGTAAATAAACCTCGTAAGTCCAAATTACATGTTAATGAATATGTTATAAACCACAGTCAACAATGCATGTTTTTACTTTTATCACGTGCTAAGGCATTTGATTGCTCATACATCTGCATTGTGGACTTATTGACAAAAGGGTATTTTAAGGCCCGAAAAAAATTTATTCTAAAATGCTTGTCTTGCATTCGTGGTTTGGTATATATCTTCGGTGTTTGTAAAAAGGGCGAATTAACCTAAATGCTATTTTACAGAAGGATTTTTAACTTTTGACATTTATTTGTTTATTACCTGTGGATGATTATAAATATCTAACAAGTTTATAATAAAGCTTAGAAAGAATACTGTCATTATAATAGGTATTATTATATAATATTTTAAAAGGTCTAATATGTCACATTCGCTTTTTATTTTGTAATTTTAATTAATTTAATTTTAGTCGATTATCGTTTTTAAGTACTTTCATGTGAAGATACAAATTCGCCGTTTTTACACAACAAAGCTAGTGGGTACATATCGTATTTTCATTAAAATCTCGATTTCGCCAAAATGGTTGATTCGCCCTTTTTACAAAACACCGACGATATGATCACTTCAAAAAATGATAGATTATGAATCGTCTATACAATTTTTGGTTTATTTTATTGTACATCTTTGGAATACTTTGTAAATAAACCTCCTAAGTCCAAATTATTACATGTTTATGTACCTTTTATCACCTGCCGAGGTATTTGAATGCTAATTGATCATAATATTAAATTTAAACCTTTAATTTTTGCACTGGTTGATATAAAACTAAATTCGAAATAATTTTATTTTAAAATCAGACTTAGATGGTTTGTTAATTAAAAAATAATATTAAAGTTAATCAATTATCGATAAGACTACATATCACTTACAGCAACAATAGTGTTTGTTATGATCTGTTCTTATTTGTAAGTAACTCTGTAACTCAAAAAATCATTCTTAACTCTTAAAACTAGAGCAATTTCATGTTAAATCTCAAATTATATTATATGAAAACACAAAGCAATACTGATTCATATCTGATTTATTTAACCGGTTCTATGCCTTCAGCGAGTTCTCGCTCTATGAGGCCGTGATTGACAGGCGGCACAACCAAATTTCGCTAGTCATCTCGTCCGATTATAAACTCAAATTACTAACCACTGTCAATTAATTTGCATAATCTAATAAAAACACACAGTGACATCTGTTTCAATAATTATGAGATACTAAGCCACGAATTATCGATATTACAGTGATTTTACTAAGAGCTTCGCTCTACATTCGACGTGTATCGTTAAAAATCTGTGGCCTGTCAGATACTGCCATAGTAATGTCGTGAGGCATAGAAAAGGTTGAATAACAATTTTAAAACATAGTCCGTTTAATTGTGAGTCGAAATACGTGTGTGTACTTATTTTACATTTCCAATAACCTCATGTATTGTAGAATACGATCGTCTTATTATTGCTTGTGACTTGCACAGTTTTGTTTTTGTATTCTTTGGTACTTGGGTTGTCACCGTACGTTTTGTCTCTTTCCTTCACGGTTTCTCGACATTTCACAAAGTTTCCTATAAATAGTGTCAGTGCATTTTTGCTAGTGCGTAAAGGTGTTATTTGACGCGCAACTATATGTTAATTGGCGGTTAATATTTAGCTTCAGTCTGCTTCGTATGGCTCTCTTCATGAGGCGAGGGTTTTATCAACTCTATGGATATGTTTACAGGTTTTTTCAAAGTGTTGTCGCATTGGTCTCGAGTAGACAGAGTACGTACCAGTGACGAGGGGTGGATCTAGGCTGCTCAGTTTCGACACACTAACTGCACACTAAAGTTTGTCAGACATACTTATTTGTTTTCGTTGAAGAATACAATTTGCAGATGGTGCTGGTTAGTTTCGGTGATGGCACAGCTGTTGTGCCATCATTAGTTGGCCATTCAATATAATTAGCATGTTATTTAAATGTGGTAATCTTGCCAGATCCAGGATTCAAACCTGGGATCCACGGTGTTCGGTGTTATAGTCCAACGCTGGCCACCGTGGGCGTAAATATAATTTGCGAAAAAAAAATCAAAAAACTACGACTTCTCTAAAATGTCAATTATAACACTTTACAAAATTCAAGGTAAATCGATGGTAAAATCATTAACTAATATGGTAAAATGTTTTAGGAATATTCCGATGGATGTCAGTATGTGAAGCGCCTAGTTTCAAAAGCCCCTAAAACGGTTTTTCAAAATTTTTGAGTTACATAAATGTATTCAGATGGATATTTTTGTTACCTATACGATGGCCAAAGATTGAACTTTAAAAAACGCCAAAAACCGTCAATACGTATGATCAAAAATTAGGATAAATTTCAAAACCCGCTAAAATGGTTGGATGTGCTTTTCAAATACCCCTAAAATGGAAAGCCAGAATACTCTTTAGAATGTAACGAATTAAAAAATAAATACATAAAGTTCACAGATTTAATAGATATGATTTTTTCTCATTTTTGTCAAAACTACCCAAAATCGTTTTTCTCATTTTTCTCAGAACTACCTAAAATCGTTTTAGGGGCTTTTGAAAGTAGGCGCTTCATGTGTCCTATTTTGAAATTATTTGTTTTGACCGAATAAGTAGTACTACCGAGATATCTCAAATCTGGCAGTGATCGGGTTAAGAATACATGTTACAGATGGTGTTTTTTAAAATTCATCAGGCCCTGCCTAAACCAAACCATAATCAATAAAAAATATTCTTCTATCTATAAAATATCTAAAATCATGTACGGCTTAATTGCATAATTTTAGATAATTTATAGGTAAATGAATATTTTTTTACTGTTATCTATTATGACTTGGATTTGGCAGGGTTTAATTGAATTTTAAAAACTAACAAGCACTATCTCTACATTGTAGTCTTAGTTCAATAAAAATAATTACGTTTGACTGACAAATTTAGTGTGCACTTTTATGTCTGATCTTAATAGCCTACCTTCACCCTTCGCCACTGGTACGTACTACTTGTGTTTGCAAATCTGTTGAATCTTTCAAAAGTGATCAACTTCAAAAAAATTGTTCTCCAAAATGGAGTGTACTTAAGTATACAATTTTAAGTATTTTTTACTTGCGTAACTTAATCTAAAATTATTTAATAATGCCTATAATATGTATAGATTTATCTTATGCACAATGTTGTAAATATTATAAGATTTTCTATTTAGTTATAATGATAAACAAGCAATTGCTAGTGGTACCTACGTTAATATGTGTATATGTCACAAATGGCAGATTCCTCCCAGTGAAAACTCCTTGGTCCATGTCCGCCTCCTAAGGTGGATTACGTGGACACCGCGCGGCGTCTTCAAAAATCCCTGTCGCTTGCCAATCGTCCCATGTAATCGTAGCATCCCGTATATATAGCGCCTGTACACGTGCATGGATTTACTGGCAGCAATAGTGCGTGTTTTAAACTATCGCGACAATAACTGTTTACACGTAAAAGTGCTGACTGTCTCTCCAATCCCATTCTTTAAGAGTGAGCAAGATGCGATGTTGTCATTTTATGGTACTATTTGACAGGTAGTGAAAATCGGTTAAACCCAAGATGAGTATAGTTCTTTTTTTGCCGGCTGGTTCGCCACTATCGTTCTACTGCGCAGGTGCAGATCGAAAAAATCCTTACTGTCGCATGAAAATTCAGAAGCTTCCAAACTTTTTTGATTCATGCATGCAAGATAACAACTGTTACATACATGTTTACCCATAAAGTCAACAGTAAATCCATGCACATGTAAACGGGGTAATATACTCGGTAGATGGTTTTTGTGGCCTTCCAAGTATGGAAAGAATTTCGAAAATAAGGCAGGCCAGGTTAAGATTACTTAGAGGTATCCGTAGCATGTTGAGACGGGCCAAGCAAAACCAAACGTAAATAAATCACAATTATTTCGCGATTCTACAATTTTGAATAATTTGAATTCTTGTTAATGTTTTTTTGTCGTCTGTTTTTTATTTTATATATGATTTTTAATATTTTTTAAATACATAAGGTCCTTTTAAACGTCAGTTCAGTTTTGAAACGGCGGTGTAGTCTATCAGTTGCCAGTTCTGTTCGGAATTGTTGCTGTATATTTTTTTTTTCCGACCATTTAAAGAAATTATAATATTTCAATCAAAATTAAAACAGCAGTATCAAAAATATGGCAACATACTAATTTACTCGTCAATTTAACTGGCAAGTCTAAAAATGGATACGATAACCAATAGAAAATTTATCCTGTCTCATCTCCGTTTCGGTTTCAGTCGGCCGCTTCAGTTTTGCATTTACACGACAGTTTAACGGACAGCTCAACGGAAACGGAGACTGACTGGATCGCATAACTGATCGTTTAAGAACACCTTAAGAGGTTGTCCATGAATAACGCCATATGATTTTCGGTATTTTTTGACCCCCACTGATAGGATCTTTGGCATTGGGTTTCTTCAATTAGTAAACAGCCATTCAGATTCGCATCAGTGAGTCATGGCATTTCGATTTTATTGTCTTCATTGTGGAAAATAATGCACAAATGAGTCCGTGGGTAAAAGAACTGAGGGCACTGGATTGGGAATCCCTGTTCTAAAGTATGCATTTTTAAAGTGAGTTTTGCTGGGAGTGAACGGAATTATTTTTTATTCAGGTAACTGATTACCTAATAATCTTTGTATAAGCCGTTTGCAAAGTAAATTGATTGGTACATAAATATTTTATGGGCTTTTCAGGCGTATACACATCAAAGAGCAGTGGTGAAGGGTGGAGGTAGGCCATTAAGATCCGATAGAAATAGTGCACACTAAACTTTTTCAGTCATACGTTTTTTTTTCTGCTTTGTTTTTTGATTTGTTTTCATTGAACTAAGACTACAGTGTTCAGACACTGTTGGTTAGTTTTTAAAAATCCAATAAACCCTGCCTAATCCAAACTATAATACTTTTGATATGCTGTTGGTGATCCGCCAAAAATACTGCGAATTTTTCAGTCATACTTATTTGTATTCATTGATTTATTATAGATGGTGTTAGTGGCTTTTTAAATTTCATTAAGCCCTGGATATATCAAACCATAATAAATAAAAAAAATTCTATCTATAAAATATCCCAAATTATGTATGATTTTATGGCATAATTTTAAATATTTTATAGATATATTTGATACAGTTTTTTACTAATATCTATTATGGCTTGGTTTACGCAGGGTTTAATTGAATTTTAAAAACTAACTGTCATTATCTACACATTGTAGTTTTAGTTCAATGAAAACAAATACGTATGACTAAGAAAGTTTAGTGTGCACAATTTATGTTGAATTCATCCTACCTACACTCTTCGCCACTGTCAATGAGACATAACTATCTTTTGGACATAATATATTTCGGTATCAGTGATGCTATAACTATTAATTTATACCTTAATTCCGAGCTATGAGTTCATTATTCTAATATTATTTTATCAATTTGTCGTATAGAAATGTTGCACTTTAATGTGAGAATACATAATACTACGTAATTAAGTCCTTTATTTAATGAAACCTGTGAAAAATATTTATTTAAATGAACTCCTCAATCATGACTCAGTCAAAAGGCTGTATGTGACAATTTGCGTGGTGTTGAAACCATCACATAATGGGTGGTCGTGCTGACATGACCTTTGGGACACTGAAAATGAAATTATAAACAATCTAAAGTGATAAATAAGTCATTTTCACACAAAATGTCGCTTACACCCTTTTGGCGTCTCGATATACTTGTCAAAAAAATTATATTATTGCTGTAAAATAGAGTTGGTTCATTATCTTGGTTTTATATTATGATTTACACTCCCGTAATCAAGGCGATAGAGATAAATAAATCAATACAATTTTCCTATAAACCATCAATAACTATGTCTACATTTTGTTTATTTCATTGTCCAGTTCGCTTCAACTTTGTCAACTCTGAATAGTTTTGCGCCTGACTTAGATTGAATGTGTTGAACGCACGGGAAGCAGTAAATTGCCATCTTTTTATAATATGGTAATTATAATACAACAATGTAAAAATTGTTGTATTTTGAAAAAAAAACTATAGTACATACGCAGAAAAATGTTAATTTTAAAGTGTTTTTGGTTTATTAGGCATAAAATTATAGTATATACTTACTATTCATATATTTCTCGGAGAAACATTTGGTTGGGAACACTGAGTTATGATGTTGGTGGAACTAGACGCTCTAGCATTTTTATCACGAAAAATGGCCATTTCGAAACTGGTTTGAGGCAGCCAATGCGTGCACTACGCATGCGTATTCCTCTAACGAATGAAAAAAATGCATGAGTGTAGACAGTTATTAACATTTATATTATAATGAACTGGCATTTGAATGAATATAATGTATCAATTATTTTTTGCTGCACATAAAATGATTAACTTAGATTGCCATAAATAGCCTGAGTCATATTTACTATGTTTATGACCAGTAGACGATGCCAAAAGTACATAATTGTTGCTAAGATCTAAAATTCATAGTTATGTACAATTATTTATGTTTAATAGCCCGCTCAAATGTGCGTGGAAAATGCATATGTAAACACGTATTATCATGCAAGACAAAAGAGTTAAGTGGCTTCTGAATTTTCACGCGATAGTTGAAACTTGTGCGATATATATGCGCCAGCATAGTGGAATGAACTTTTTGACGTTAACCAATTAGCACCATGCAATGAAAATGCGTCTCTCTTACGGTTGAAGAATGAGATTGGCGAGACAGTCAGCACTTTTGCGTGTAAACAGTTATTATCACGATAATTTAATTTACACACTGGTGCCAGTAAATACAATGGTTTCATTATTAATGGTTACATACACGAAATTTGTTTTTATAAGTTTATTTTTGCAGTCTTGATGATTGTATAAAAGCCGACATAAATAACTATTGAGGCAAAAACATAATTAATTGTTTGATTCAATTCCGCATGTAACTATTGTGACATCTATAAGTTGTTTTGTTATTTTCTCCAATTAAGAAACATGGATTTGACCATTTTTGAAAATTACTTTCGACAGTTGTTTTTTTATCAATTTTTTAACAGTCCAATGTATGAAAATGTTTTATGTATTAGTTACGCTCTATAGAGGATTTAAATAGTAATTGTATTGTGTTTGTTCTATTCAGCATAATTTTTTGCATAATTATTGTGATTAAAAAAATGTGAGTTGAATTATAAAAATGATTCTTGTATTCCTACTTAGTTTGTAGAGAGTGAATAAAATAATTTTTGTCAAATAGTTTTATCTTTAGGTATTAAATGTGAAATATAAAAATATATTATTGTTTTATAAAAATTGTCTTTTATTTTTGATTAAAATTAAATTAGAATTACAAAGAATTCATTAGTATTATATTATTATGTTGATACCCTTTTTCTTAGGCCTGCGTCTTTATACAAGAAAGTTTTATTCCAAACATCTTTGACTTGCATCCAATGGTGTAGAATGGTGCAGAATCACCGTTTTTAACCTTTTCTACGCCTCCGTGTCCGGAAACTTGTACGTATGTAGTTCGCCGTAACACACTTCACCATGAAATGTTGTGTCGGAAATATATGGCCGTATATTAAAGACCGTCCAACCTCTTTGGGTCGTATAGTACTGACATAAAATTCATGTCTTAATAAAACACGGTTCTTGTCGGTTTACACTTTACAGGAAGCCAGCAGCAAACAAATTTTGAAAATAGCCGATATATTGGATCATTTGTTGGGTTAGGTTAGGTCAAGTTTTTCATTTTGGAATTCATGAATTTTCGCTATGCATGCTATGCACTAATTCATGAAATCAGCTATGAAAATTGAATTAATGTTCATATTGAATTTAATAAAATTGGAGACCGATAAGAAATCTCACGTCGACCTGTGCAACGGTGAAATGTTTTACGTACAATTTACATGTTACCCTATGCCTTACGATGTTACTATGGCAGTATCTGACAGGCTGCAGATTTTTAACGACACACTTTGAATATAGAGCAGTGATGCCAACCGTACTTTAATTATAGTACAATACTATAATTTTAATTCTGCGAAAAATGTAAAATACTATAATTTTAGCCCAAATATATCAAAATACTATAATTTTAAAGGATTCAAGACGAAAAATGTTCCTGTACTATATATTTTTCAGAAATACTATAATTTTTACGCCTTTGTACTATAATCAGCATAGACAAAGATGGCAACACTGATATAGAGCAGAGCTCTCACTACAATCGCTGTAATACTAATAATTTGTGGCTTATTATTTCATAATTATTCAAACAGATGTCACTATGCGTTTAATATTTTAGATTATGCAAATCGATCGACAGTGGCTAATAATTTGAGTTTAAAGTTGGACGAGATAACTCGCGAAATTTGTATGTGCAGCCTGTCGATCACGGCTTCGTAGGGCGACAATACTCACTGAAGACATAGAACCGGTTAAAAGATCTAATCTTCCCCACAACCACTTTTTCGAAAGTATCTCAAATTCAAAAATCTGTTAATATAAACCTCCACTCCGTGGAGGCCCATATGGTAAGATCGGACATGGTCAAAAAAAAGGCAATAAATACTCCCGTTGGATTAACAAATCATATTATATCTTATGTTTTTACTTACAATTAATTTACTGGTTATGAATATAGGTACCTATCTACATATTCTATATTCACGTGATTCACAGTTATTATGTACAACCAATGACATTAATATGGACGAAGCATCTAGAAAATAAAATGACACTCACTTTGTGTCGGGTCTGCCGGATGGCGAAATTCATATTTTAATATCGGTATCCTACGCTCAAATGAACATTCTGCTTGCAAGCGGTCTGGCGACACCGCTGGGTCTGCCCATACAAAATTTCTGACTGTCAGGTTTCGACTCCACCGTTATTATTGTGTTACAAAATGCCAATGTGGCTAGTTAAAAATTGTAAAAAAATCTACTAAACACTCCAAGAAAGATAGGATATCACTTTGCATGTGTTAGTATTATTTATTATTTATAAAATGCCATTTTAAGATATTGATGAATGTTTATTCAATGCAATTGAATGACAGGAACCATTGGACAGTCAGTCGCCTGTGATTCGCTGAGCTCACTTGCGTCTAATCTCCGAGAAGTCGTAAGTAACCGAGAATCTGTTTCTAACGCAATGAGTCATGACACTAATACGCCATTACAATAAAGGTTATATTACTATAAATTCTCGAAGCTTGTATCGCATAATGGAAACGGATACGTCAATGGTCATGTGACATCTACCTATACATCTGTGAATGACTTTCATGCACAGTTTCTCGTGCGCGCCGGGTATGAAGTGAGTCGTCCATTTAATATGTCATTGTGTACAACACATTAATATTGATGAGAACTGTTTGAAGAAGTGACGGTGCGTACTCCGGCCTACTACACCACTGGTTGCATCCAATTTTCTCACGCTTCATGATGTATATTATAAGTCTACGAGTATAATTTATATAACATAAATATCCTTTACTCCGATTGATTAAATCGCCATGAAACACTTGGCCAATGACTAGAAAGAGAGAATCTTCATGACTATTAAGTGCGTAATATATTATAGTGCATGTCGCGGACTATCACGTGATGTCATAGTAGGCAGCTACAGTAAAAAATGTCTAATGTCGTTTTTCTCGGTGCTTAAAATGTTATCAGACTGATGGTCCCATCCTGTAGCACATTTTGAATATTTAAATGAACATTGTTAGTCGGCAAAATCTGCCGAAATCACCAAAACAACAATGAGGTCACCTCACGTTGAACCGCACTGCATGACGTTTTGAACGTTTTTATCGTTTTCTAGTTGTCTACACTTTTTCGAATTATGTCAAAATCACGTTTTTTATTTTTAGTAGTCACTATGTATTTTCTATAAGAATATTGTCTATTATCTATGGTCTGCAGGTTGGGTTCTGTTCAAAAAATTATCTATGGATATAATATTGCAAGTAATTTTAACGTACGCACTTGTAGAAACTGTCGAAAATAATTGACAGTAGCACGAATAATTAATAATAATTCAAAATACTAATTCATTAGATTTGGCACTCTCTATAATTGAATTTAGAGAGGTGGTGATCGTTCAAAATATTCTGCAAAATGGCGAAACCATAGACTAAATTTGTCGCTGCGACAGCGTGACAGTGATATGACATGCATCTCAATTTGATCACAACTCTTCACTCTTGATGTGACTTCATATGTTCTCGGAGCGATTGTTTTCTGTAATAAGTTTTACCGCACGTAATACATCGGAAGTTTCTCTCTCCGGTATGTTTCCTGACATGGCTTTCGAGGCAGTATCGAGTGAAGAAGGATCTGTTGCACTCTTGGCATTTATGGTTCTTCTCCTGGAGGTGAACTCTACGAATGTGGGCCCTAAGATGGCTGCCGAGGCGATATTTGCACGGGCACTGCTCGCATCTGTACGCCTTGTCTTCCCAACCGTGTTTTTCGACCATGTGGATTTTCCTGGAACGGGTTAACATGAAGTAAATCATTCAAAATATATAATGTTCGACACTTTCACGGTTGTTTGGTATCATAATAGATTTTTGGGTTTTCACAGCGTGTTCTTCCTCCATCTTGCCTTGACATTTAGGACTCTTTGCAAAGGCCATTCTCAAAAGACAATGTATTGAAGTGTACCATTAGAGCAGTGTTTCCAAAACTTTCGACATCTGTGTACCCCTTCAATAATTTTCGTAACACTAAGTACCCCTCGTCAAAAATGCATATACTTTAATAACAATCAAAATATATTTATTTTTTTATTTTTTAGTACCTACATAAACTTACAAAATAATAATAAACGAAAAATAAAATTCATTCATAATACAATATAAATAAAAGTTATATTATAAATAATAACATTCATTATAATCAATGAGAAGGATGAAATAATTGTTTATGTTGAGATGACAAATCATCGTAATTTGGTTCCCTGGTTATTAATTTTAAACTGAGATGCGGTTCCACATCCAAAACCCTGTTTCTTTTTTTTTGACTTATAGGCCATCCACCCAAAATTTTCGAATGCGATTTTACGCCAGATGGCGTGCGAAACGTATGATTTGCTTTCATCCAAATTTTGTATACCGAACCCGAACACCGAATGCCCCTCTACTATAAGTTGAACAAACTGATTGGCAAATTTGACAGCTGCTTGCACTGACAGCCCGCGTTTGTTGTGAATTGTCATACTTGTTTTCTTCCGTGTTTCATTATGATTGAGTGAATTATTTTGATTATTGTCTAATGGTATTATCTACTTTACAATTGATCCTATAATTGGTGCTTCATTTTATTCAATCATGACTGCTTTCTTTATAACCAAACTTTGCTTTCGTAGATGAAACCCTACAACGCCGTAAATTTCGTAAAAGCGATGCTTTCGAATTCAAAAGTTTCATTAGTAAATACATATCAGACGCAGATGAATTAATTAATATATATATAAAGGTACTTAATGGTTATATTTATTCAATAACGTTTATTCGGTATTTGGATTATCCAGCCATAATGTAATATAAATCAAGAAATGATAAGTATGTAATACGACGTAGCGATTTTAACATCTTTTATTTTCAATATTGGCTTTTTGTTTTCTTTTATTTTGTTAACTGTCAATTCATGGTGGAACTGCATGGTATTGTTGTTTTAATTTAATAAAACGCATTTTTTTTTATAGTACTTATTTCACTTTTAATCAATAGATTAGGACCGGTTTCGTCCGCTTCAGAGGGACA
The DNA here is from genome assembly GCF_057557595.1 of Rhyacophila brunnea. Lineage (NCBI taxonomy): Eukaryota > Metazoa > Arthropoda > Insecta > Trichoptera > Rhyacophilidae > Rhyacophila > Rhyacophila brunnea. The sequence continues at coordinate 4,239,186 of NW_028232816.1, read as the reverse complement.
TTTTCAACTAGTTGAAACATCTTATCTAAACAACTTAGTTGAAAATGTCCCTCTGAGGCGGACGAAACCGGTCCTAATCTGAAAGTGGAATAAGTACTACAAAACAAGGCGTTGTATTTCTACCTACTAGAGGTATCTCGCGGCAAAATGCAAAAATTACGTCATGTATCATTTTTGTTTAACGTTTAAGCGTACAAACGCATACGAATGCGAATTCGCATTCGGGATAATAACATTGCATGAACACTCGACTGGTAATAAACGAATCGGCGTAAGGTTAGACCGTAATAAACGGCATTCGACGGCCTATTTCTATGAAAGGCGTGTTAATGCCTACAAATGCTGAAAAAGCAACTTCACATAGATATGAAGTTGGAAAAGGCGCATGTTGTATGTGATGTATTTCAAGACTTTCTCTGTTAAAACTAGATATACATGTTGCATTTGCAACCAGAATGATGTTAAAGTACTTTCCCTATATTTAGTTTTCAAGAATCTGTCTGAAGCTAATTCCAACAATTGCTCTTTTTCCGCATACGATAAACCTTCCAGCATGGATGTTGTATTCATGTCGTATTAATGCTTGTTACACGAGGCGCAGCCAAAGCCCGGTGCAACGCGTACCCCCACCAAACTTTTCCGTACCCCAGGGGGTACGCGTACGACACTTTCTTAAGCAGAGCCCTTTTTGACATACTTAAGCAGTGTTCGCATTCATACACCTAACGGTACACTTCAATATATTAATCTCTTGAGAATGGTCTTTGCATTGAATCTTTGTTGTAAGTATATTTTACCACAAATTACATTCTGTGTCTTCTTTGCCCCGACAACTGACCTGATGGCAATCACCCAGTTGTCCGACCGCCAAGCTGGCGACAACAAATCCTCATTCAACCTTGCAATATTGAAGCAGAAACTCACCTAGAATTGTATGTATTTAACAGTTCACCGCACTGCGGACATTTGAAGTGTAGCTTCACCCCCTGGTGATGGACCTTGACATGTTCCTGCAGTTTGGCTTTACTCTTGAAAGACTTTTCGCAGAGCTTGCAGTTGATTCGGATGTTGGAGTGCGTTCGGGTGTGTGCTGCCAGACTTTTCCTGTGCGGGCAGATCTTTCCACACACATCGCATATGTGACTTGGAATGTATTCTGAACAATGTGCATTGGATTCTCTGCAATACAAAACGTTTAGATGAGTTGTGCGGAAAGCTTTTACTTGGGTCCGATAAGGCGAGAGAGTGGAACCATTTCATCAATATGCACAATGCGATTTCTTCCCGTGGGGAGGAAGTAGCTAGTGCTAATGTGTTTATTGTTTATGGATGCTGTTGTGGTTTGTTAAGCCGGGTACTCACTAGCGAGCCGTAACTGTGACCGTTGTAGATACAGTAACCAGTATGGCCACCAAACAATTAGTTTGCGAGTCTAATAAATAATTATTTTGCATCTAGATTTGGTTACAGTATCTGGAACGGTTACAGTTACGGCTCACTAATGAGTACCCGGCTTTAGGACCCGCACCTCTTGTATCGCCTTAGCACTCCTTTCACTCTCTCGTATTTTATTGAACATTACCGGTGATTCCTAGGCAGGGTGTTGCGAGAATTTGAAAACGTAAAACTTACAACATGGCACCATTTTTGTTATTGAGTACAAAACATCAACTAATCAAGGTTTTCATATGACCTATAAAATAATAAAAATCAGCTTGGATGGTATATATATTCGAGTCAAAAAAACTGGCATTTTAACACAAAATCTTAACCAAACCATATACTTGCCGTTTAGAGGTTGTGATCAAAAAATAATCAGAAAAAGTCAATGATTTGAGTTACCCCATTCCACCCGCCATGTATATGCAGCCGCGGTTTGTGCACGGCCGCCTTCCATGACGCTATAAACGTGTCAGAATAAAAAGATTTTAGTGGCACACTTCCTTATCCCGAAATGATGCTGCACGGGACTGGTGTAGCAACCATGCACCTTAGTGCTTAAAGAAAGAGTTTTATAAGATAAACAGAATCTTGACTTGCTCTGCCACCAATCTAGAATCTCAATTATTTGAAATTTCGAGAGACATCTCAAGAAATCACCAATGAGATTCTCAAGAAATTGTCACTAGCCTAAGCTATACAAGAAAACTTGTTATCTCGGTTATATTAACCAAAATAGTTAAAAAAAACTCTTGACTTTGATTGTGAATGGAATTTGTTAAATTACTTCTCTTTTTGACCACGTCCGATCTTAAGATCTTTTACCAGGCCCAAGATTCGAACCTGAGACCCCACGACATTATAAACCGACGCATCGTGGGCGTAAATTACTTAAGCGGTGTTTAATTAAATTTAATAAATTAACCAATACCATCTTTAATTTTTATTATTAGTTCAATGAATACAAAATAAGTATGATTGACAAAGCTTAGACAGTATTTATGTATGATTTCCACAGTCTATCTTCACCCTTCACCACTGGTATCTATAGAATACCAGATTTTGTTGAACAAGTCATGAAATTAGAATTTATCCTAGGGGCGGCAGGTTATATGAAAGCATGGTGAGGCAGGCTGGTAATCAATTTGTGGCAAAATTTCCACGTTAACATTATATTATATGGGTACGCTATAATGACCAAAGTAAATCCTTCGCGATGCCCTGCATTTTTTTTATCGTGTCGCTATTTCTCGTAAGTTGTTGGCTATTGTTGGCCTGCTTCATTCAGTTGTATGAGAAAGCCGATTTCTTGCCCTCTTTTTATTTAATACCTCTATGTGATTTATCGAATAAAATCAGTTGCAGTTTAAAAATCACCCTAAATCCACTAGCTTAGAGCTTTAAAATATAGCTAAATCAGAGCCAAGTATTTTGAACCAGCCAACCAATGACAGCCACAGCATTGCATTCTGTGCTTATATTCGCTGTCAAGTGTCAGGCAGCGTAAAATTTTGCCTGCTTAATTTCAAAACCAAAGTAATTTCAATTGCCTGAGTTTAAAAATGTAGTTACATATATAAATGGCAGTGGCAAGGGGTGGAGGTGGGTTGTTAAAATCCGACATAAATAGTGCACACTAAACTTGTCAATCATACATATTTGTTTTCAATGAACTAAGAATACAAATTGCAGATGATGCTGGTTAGTTTTTAAAAATCAATTAAACCCTACCTAACAAAACCATAATAGTTTACATCATAATTTTTAAAACACTCATGAGAAAATATAGCTAACAGAAAAAATCTTTTTTGAAAAAAGCGACACCCAGCGGGAATCGAACCTGTGTCTCTTGGGTGACAAATTTTAATTATTGGCCTTTTTAATACCTGCTCATAAGCGCTCTCCAAAATTATGTATGTTCAATAATTAGAATGGTACATTCTTAAAAATCTTGTGAATTATTCGTAGAATAAAAGAAATAGTTAATCATAATAGTTTAGTTTACAATGGATAATTTTTACTCTATTTTAAGTCGTTATGTTTACACGTCCACTGATATATTGTCACCTTACTATTAAGACCTCAGATGTCCAATATTATGGAAAAATGAAGTTTGTTTGACAAAATTTAAACAAGAAAACATTTTAAATCATATCAAAACCTCGGTTCTCTAGACTAGTATGCTGTCGTCCATCTATCGACAAATTTTAAAACTCGTAGGTCTCGTGGTTTTAAATATGGAATTAAAACAGTAACACAGTTCACAACCAGTAATAGTAGGTTCATCAATTAGAGAGGTGTTTAAAATATTGTTTTTACTACGTTTTTTCCTTCCCCTCAACATTCTTCTCAAACAGACTTATGAGGTTTTAATAGTAAGGTGACGATATAGTGGAAATCAATTAAAACCATTGTTCATATCTAATTAATATCCATAATATAATGTTTCTCATGCAAAACTTTGTGACATTCATTTTTAATCAATATTCTATGTAATAGAATCATTATTTATATAACCTCAATCTTTTTTGCAAAATTTGTTTCGTGGATAAGTATTGTTTTGAAATATATCACCTCATATAATATGGAGATAGCTTGGGTATACATAGCTGACTCACATACACTCTGGGAATAAAATATTCAATTCTATTTTTTGTTTTCAGAATTGAAAACTGTCGAAAAATGATGATTGAAAAATAAAACACTTTTCATATTATAAAACAATTTTATTTATTAAAAATCTATCATTTTAATCTTGTTCTATCAGACAAAATGATGTAACCAAAATAAATAATAATAAAAAAACAGACATAATAGGTATTACAATTTGTATAAAATCGGCTAATTTATAAAAAAAGTAAAATATAGTGATTCAATATACTTTAATGTTTTGGACAATTTAATATTGTTACCTAGGTCAGTGGAGAATTGCACAAAATCCAACAATATATTATGACTATTTTATGGCAGTTGATTAAAACCGTATTGATAAATAATGATTTAATTTTACTATAGGACAATAAATTATGCCTAGACATCATAAGCCGAGCAGTTAACTTGTTATTATGTCGTTGGTCCCAAGTTCGAATCCTGGGATAGGCAAATACACATTTTGTTTTTCAACGTGTCTTTAAAGTCAGAGTATGGACCCAATAGGTTGAGCAAGTGGCTAACATCTATTTCTCATAAAAACAAAAATCTGTTTATACAAACCTCCACTCTGTGGAGGTTCATTTACGATCCTCTTAGGATCGGACTTATTTCATCTAAGTAGGAATTAAATAATTGATAAAAAATGATAAAAACTTGGATTTTCATTCAACGATAAAAAGTGTTTTATTTTTCACTCCTAAGAGAATCTATCTCATACGACTGCTTAATCTGAAAACCAGCTAACTCCACTTTTGACCAAAAATGAGATTTTTGTTATAAAGCATGTTTTCTATGCTCAAGCAAAATTTCAAACTCCTAAACCTATAAATAGATGCATTATTATTCTTGACACAAAACAGCTAACTGCAAGTGTCAAATTTCCAATATCGTAAATGGAACAACCCAGCTCTTTTCTTTTCAAAAATTTTCTTTATATATAAAAGGGATGTCAAAATAGAGTATTAATTCATAGTGCAGCTTATTTGTAAATAAAAAACGTTACCAAGTGTATTTTTGAAATTGTTAAATTCGGCTCGATAGCTATGTTATTAAGTTTTTTCTATTTCCTGAACAATTTCCCCAAATGGAGTTAGCAGGTTTGAAGATTAAGCAGTAAATATACTCCAATATACTAACTCTGAAGGCAGCTCATTTTTTATATTGTTATGTAAACCCAATCAAGATTAATAAATAGGAGAGAAAATAAATAAGATTAATTAATTTGTAGATTTAAGTAAAAGTCTATTAATAATATAGCTGCCACTGATATATTCTATATTTGTACGCATTAGAGGAAACATATGCAAATATGTGAGAGATAAGCAAGATAGGTAGAAGACATATTAAAAGCTGTAAGTCTGAGAAAACATGTATATGTTACACCGAATGTGCGAAATTGACTATTACATGAAATGGCCAAAATTTTGGCTAATTCATGTAACAGTCAAGCCTGTTGCCTTATTCATGAATTAGGTAAATTTTCTGCTGGGTACATGAATTCGCCAGGGTATGGAATTCTTGAACTGTCAACATGACAGAAGAAAAAGTAAATTTAATACGGATGGTTTTATTAGTTATAATTGGATATAATATAATATTACTATTATTAGGTTAGGTTTGGTTTTGTAATTCTGAATTAAAGTATTCAACTGAATGTCCATTTGGAGGTTAGCTATCAAGTGTCAACAAACTATCACAAACATTCAATCGACCAAGCACGAATCAAATCACGAAAATACTTTTCAATAAAATTCTTCCGTTATCATATTATAGTTCTAGATTTCTTTGCGCATAGTAAATAGATATGAAAGTCATTGCAGTTACATATTGATTGGTATATTTTTATATTATAATCAATGACATTTGTTTAGTTTGATTAGTTGCAAAAAATACCACCGGAGCGCGATCATCTATTTTGACCATAGATAATATATGTACATTTTGACCAATGCACGCTCATTTTGATACATTAAGTTTAGTTGCAAAAAATACCACCGTAGCGCTACTATCTAATTTGTCCAAGACATGAACTAGACAGAAAAATTACTGCCGAATTCACGCACTCTCCAGATATTTTGTCTAATTCATGAATAAGGTAACGGGCTTGCATTTTTCATGATTTAGGCAAAATTTTGCCCATTTCATGTAATATTTAATTTCGCACAATCGGCGTAACATATACATATGCAAATTCTAAATTTAAAAATAAACTGACACAAATAAAAGAAACTTTTAATTTAATCGTGTCGTAAAAGAAAACAAATGATATGATAATCTCATAATAGTTTGACAGATGCTACTACTAACAGCATATTGAGTATATAGAATATATACAACACGACAATTGATTTGTGACACATTGACGGAAACGTATAGAGAAGCATGGTGTCGGATAGAAAACACAATTTTGAAAATTATATATCTCTGAAAATGTCAATTTCTATAAAAATATGCTCGATTCAAATTGAAGAGATTTTGGAAGTTGACGAATCGAAGTGAAAGTATTAAAAAATCAACAAAGTGGCGTTTTGATAAGAAATTAGTGTACCATTAAATACAAATCAATCAAAAAATAGAAACATTATGGATGACGAAAAACCACCAGCTTGACAGATGAACAAGTTCAAGCCACATTCAATAATTAAATTATATCTTGGTGAACAATAGCCGCATGAAACGTAGCCAAGGATTGTACAATCATAATGAAACTATTTCATTAAAATAAATATGTGATATACATATCTATTTGGCAAGAAGTAAATTTGTGTAGAGAATTAAAGAACTGTCTGTCTTATGCTTCGTGACATATTCAATTTACTCATTTAACAAATAGAGTAGAACCTCGTTAATAACAACTAATTAGAAGAATTCGCCGTAATTCGAAATTTTCGAGAAAAAAAAGTCCCTTGAACATTATTTTCATATAAAACCATACTTTTAATTCGAATTTCGTAATTATTTCGAAGTACTGGTATATAAAAATATTCAATAAATCGTAATAAAGTACACTATTTCATGAGCCAGCCATTGAAAATTGTGAGACTTTTCGTAAAACATCATAAATTACTTATTTTAAGAAGGTAATAAAAATAATCCTGACATTTTATGACCCATTAACACACACGGCACCGGAAATTTTGTAGGCACATCTATGATCGTAAACGATATTGATGAAAATATTGAAATAAATTTTTTTTTTTTTTTAATTTCAATATTTCCCCCCATACATTTCATAATCCGTAATTCGAATTTTTTTTTCGATTTTCGGTCCCGTGGAATTCTTATTAACGAGGTTTTACTGTATTATTCTAGTGAAATAAGACAGTATAGAGTAAACTCACTATAACTCACTATTGTACGTATTAGAATTTAATCCAAATGAAAATCTATCCACACTTTTCTCTTAAAATCAATTAATACGATCAACTGTAAAAGTATCAAAAACCTATTCAATACGGTTTCGCGTAAATCATAATATTTAGACATACATACATACATACTGTTTACACAGATACCTAAAATTACAGTGAAACCCAACTAATTCAAATTTTTCATTATAAATCTGCTTCAAAATAGTATTATTTTCATTAAATATTCCATTATCTATTCTGTATTAAAGTTTGTAATTCGTATGGGTCCATTTAGACCAAATGAACAAGAATGTAGAGCGAAAGCTAGAGCATTCTGTTCATGCTCGGCTGGTGTAAACGTCTAGTGATCACAATATACACAAAACAAGTTTAAACTAAAAGAGCTAGAATATAGAATGAGATCTATTTAGTAATCATATAAGTATGTTCGGCAATGAGCACAGAGCACTTTGATGAAACCGTTCCACCAGCGAGCGTGACCGAATACGAAATAATGGTCATCGCAACTGTGCTCTCGCTCAAGCATGCGTTTAGATCAAACGAATAAGCAATCTAGCTAAATGCAGTGAATCTCCGTAGAATCCAAAAGAATAGACAAAAAGCGTTAACGTCAAGAGAATTTCGCTGGAGTGGGGGAAGAATGAACATTCGCTCGCTTGGTCTAAATGCTGCTTAATACATCCATTTTGTAATTCGTAATTTGAAATTTCGAAAAAGAGAGGTTTTACTGTATTACTTAACTACTATCATTTGAGTCAGGGTACATTGAAATGGCTATTAATCATATACTGTAATGGCCTCACGATTAAAATAACATTTAAGCCTGTTCAATTTTACGAGTTAAGATATTATATTCTACTACGTTTGCACATTCATTCAATTTATCCTCATAAAGCGTTGATCAGGCATCCTCATAAAGCTATTATCTTGGGCGAATCCCTTATCGATTTCATGAGTTTTAGCATGCTGCCTTAAAGACTCCTTTCTGCCGTAGGTCTTATTGCAAATGGTGCAGGAGAAGTTTCTCTCCCCTGAATGCTTAACATTATGGTTCTCGAGGCATTTGCGAGTGAAGAAGGAGAGTCCGCATTCATGGCACCTGTGATTTTTCTCCTGGAGGTGCACACGCCGAACATGCGCCCTAAGATGGCTGCCGAGACGATATCTGCACGAGCACTGCATGCATTTATACGCCTTGTCTTCGCGCCCATGTTTCTCAGCCAAGTGTTTAATCCTGTAACAAAAAGTTTATTGTTACATGTATGGTTCAATTCAAAATGATGTTTCACAGGGATGTCCTCTACCATTCAGTGATTATTCATTTTAAAAATATGTTGCTTTTGGCTGCCAATGTGAAATTGATGAGGATCTTTAATTAACCACTACTAGGATAACTAATTTTTATACGAGGGCTGTATGATAAGTCAGGTAAAATTCAGGTAAAAAAAAGATGAATTTACAGTCGCAATTCTCACATAGCTCAAGTGATGCTGAACGTTCAGGACGCCCAATTGAAATCATCATACCAGTAATGATTGAAAAAATCCATGATATTGTGATGAACGACCAGCGAGTGAAAATGCATGTGATTGGTGAGGCTGTAGGCATCCCAATTGAATAGGTTCAAAACATTTGGATATGAGAAAGCTCACTGCAATATGGTTGCCACGATTGCTCACAATCGACAATTAACACACGTGTGACAAATTAAGTGGGTTTCTCCTGGTGAATCGGCACAGAAGAAGGCAGAGGTGGTTAAATCGGCTGGAATGGTTATGGCGACAGTTTTTTGGGATGCACATGGCATAATCCACATCAACTAATATTACTACAATTTATCGGACTGTTTCAACAACTCTTTGAAGGGAAAACGATTGCATTTTGTGAAGAAAAAAGTTCTCTTCTACCAAGACAATGAACGGATGCACACATGTGTCGTTTCCAAAGCGAAATTGCATGAATTGAAGTAAGAATTGTGTTCTGATCCATCATATTCTCCAGATTTAGCCCCCTGTGACTATTTCCAGATTCAAAGAAATGGATTGGTGGAAAAAGATTTGGCACTAATGAGTTCATCAATGAAAAAAAATGCCTATTTTGAAGGATTGGACAAATCATATTATTTGGAAGGGATCGTATTATTATATTATTATTATAATTGTCACAAAATTGGAAAAGCGCTGGACTAAGTGTATCAAGCTGAAAGAGGACTGTTGAAAAATAAAATGTTTTGCTTAAAAAATCATTCTTTCGACTTATCATACTGCCCTCGTATTTTGTTTTGATACAACAATGTGTGTGATGCATGAAGTGTCAAATTGAAGATGAATTTAATTACAATATCCAATCCTATGAAGTATTCAAGGTTTATTTTGGCAATATCTGCACATGGAATCATGTATATTATGCGTAATAAATCAATGGTGAATCTGGAATGTCATAGTTCTCCCCAAATGAACCTGCAATCCAAAATCACTTGTTGCCAATGACATTAATATGGACGAAGCATCTAGAAAATAAAATGACACTCACTTTGTGTCGGGTCTGCCGGATGGCGAAATTCATATTTTAATATCGGTATCCTACGCTCAAATGAACATTCTGCTTGCAAGCGGTCTGGCGACACCGCTGGGTCTGCCCATACAACATTTCTGACTGTCAGGTTTCGACTCCACCGTTATTATTGTGTTAAAAAATGCCAATGTAGCTAGTTAAAAATTGTAAAAAAATGTACTAAACACTCCAAGAAAGATGGGATATCACTTTGCATGTGTTAGTATTATTTATTATTTATAAAATGCCATTTTAAGATATTGATGAATGTTTATTCAATGCAATTGAATGACAGGAACCATTGGACAGTCAGTCGCCTGTGATTCGCTGAGCTCACTTGCGTCTAATCTCCGAGAAGTCATAAGTAACCGAGAATCTGTTTCTAACGCAATGAGTCATGACACTAATACGCCATTACAATAAAGGTTATATTACTATAAATTCTCAAAGCTTGTATCGCATAATGGAAACGGATACGTCAATGGTCACGTGACATCTACCTATACATCTGTGAATGACTTTCATGCACAGTTTCTCGTGCGCGCCGGGTATGAAGTGAGTCGTCCATTTAATATGTCATTGCTTGTTGCTAACTTCAGACTAGAGACTTTTTTTTTGCTTCAATTTCATACATTTAAGCTCCATCTCTATAGAAGAAGGTTATTTTCAACGTATCTAGTCTCACCTAGCATTGTATGTGTTCAAGTATTCACCGCACAGCGAGCACCTAAAGAGTATTTTTTCGCCCCTGTGCTGCACCTTGACATGGGCGTTCAGGTTGGACTTGTTCTTGAAGGACTTGTCACACATGGAGCAGTCCAGTCGTACGTCCGTGTGTGTCTTGGCGTGGAACACTAGGCTTTTTCTCGTCGCACAGATCTTACCGCAGATATCGCATATGTGGTTCGGGTAGTGCTCGGGCATGTGCTTCAACAGTTCTCTGTAATAAACGAATAGCGGTTACACGTAAATTGTATGTATTACATTTTATCGTATCACAGTTCACCATGAGCTGTCTTACCAGAGAGATGGCCACATAGCATTGAGATAAAAAAAATACGCATTGTTCGTGGAGCATTGCAGACAGTAATGTTCCAATTTAATTATGTAAATTTAAATAAATTTTATATTGATTGTTACAACTTGATACTTATTAACCGCCCTTATATATTGTAACCGTCCAGAATTTTATAAAAATATATATGATATGTTCTATTCCTAATTTACTTACTTAACTATTTTATTCTGTCTTTCCCTTGTATTCTGGTGATTTTTATTATATAGATTTTAAATGTTTTATGTATTTAGACGTGAATTAGATTTCAATACTATACGGTCATCTATTTCCGATACAACATCTCACAGTGAACTGTGATACGGCCAACTGCAGCGTACAAATTTCCGGAAAGAATGATAAACCGTAAGTAACGGCAATAAACAGAAACACAGATATCGGGTAGGGGATCAGTGATTTCCCTGTGGAGTTATCAGATGGAAACAGTGACGGATTATGTACGGCATATGCTAGAATAAAGATGTCTTTTCACACATCAGTGTCTTAAATTCGTTGCTGTGCTATATTATTGTAAACGGCGTTATGAGCAATCCTGACAAGTGACTTTGGATTTTCTTGCACCAATAGTGTATTTTAAACTATCACGATAATAACTGTTTACACATAAAAGTACTGAGTGTCTCTCCAATCTCATTCTTCAAGCGTAAGCGAGACGTGATGTTGTCATCGTATGGTGCGTAGATAATCGGTAGACGTCAAAATATTCTGTGCAGTGTTGTTCGTATTTCTCCGCCATGCAAGTACCAATTATTGCATAAAAATTCGGAAGCTTCTGAACTTTTTTGATACATGCATACAATCTTGCAACTTGCATGATAATACGTGTTTACACGTGCATTTTTTTGTTATGGCTGCGATAATAAATACTGTTAGCAGTAAATCCATGTATGTGTAAACGGGGTATTACACATTGGACGATGAGTGCATTTTTTCATTATTGATAAGTTTTTGAGTACCTAAGTCATAATTAGTTTAATTATCCATCATATAAATTAATATTGTTAAAAATTCATTTTAAAAGATTCAATACATACCCGAAAAAACTGAATTCCCTATGGCAAATTTCACAAGTTCTGTCGGTGTTATCTAACACGTAAGGTAGAGTTCTTTGTTCACCGACATCGAACTCCGTCTGAAAAAATTAAGAGAAAACAATGGCAGGTAAGGTGTACCGCATGAATGATTGACAGGAAGACATCGAAATGGAAAATACTGCACTGCACTCCTTGCATTTTTTAAAAACACCACTTCACATATCAATGTTATTTATAAGGTATCAGTTGTCACCAGGGGCTGTCATTGAAAAAAAAAACATACTTGGTATTGGTATTGAGTTTCGATATTTGCAAGTATTGATACTGAAATATCTGTACATTTTAAATATTACAAAAAAGCAGTATTTTTTTTTAAAATAATAATCATGATTTATATAATATAAGTCTTGCAGGATGGTTATTTAACAAAATTTAATGCTTAAAACATTAAAAGGCAGAAACGCCGGCGACTCTCAGTCTACCTGCGAGACAAATGATCTCAGCTAGTGGCTTTACCAGTCGTTTGTGGCCGCCACTAATGGACACCACTAGTGGCTCGACCAAACCGCTAATGGCGGCCACCAGTGGTCGCCTTCGGTGGGGCTTACGGTCCAATAGTGTTCACTATAGGCAAATGATAACTGACTTTTTGTGGCCAGAATTGGAAGATTTCAATTTGGAAAACATGTGGTTTCAACAGGATGGGGCCACACGCCACACAGCTCGTGAAACACTGACTTTATTCGGTGTAAAAAACAAATTCGTACCAAAATTTGGATAACCCTTTATATATAAAATTTATATAGAAAAAAGAATGTCAAAACACAACACTTCCATCTGGAGCAAAAATATCAGAAAAACTACACTGAAAATAATGACTAACATATTGGAAATATTCTAATGCATGGTAGTCAACATTTAAATATTCTATTTAGGGAATAAGTATCGAATCATCCGTTATTTACTAAAAAAGTGTCAATACTGGTATCAGTCAAGAGTAGGGAATCCAATCCCGAGCCAAAATTCTGATCCCGAGATTTCGGGATTACAATTTGACAATCCCAGGATCCCGGGACTGGTCCCGAGATTGGAATTTTTTTCTATTATGAATATAAAATTTTTATATTTACAAATAACATTGATAAAATCGGTCAAAAATAAACCTAGTATAATTTATACTATTTAAGACATTTATTGTTAATATTGTATACGTTCAACCTTGGAAATACACAAGTTTAATGGAGTAAATAATGTTGTAATATAAATAATAATGTGAATTTAATATGAGATTGCTGTTTTTGATAGTAAAGACTTAATGAATGGGTTAGCGAGATTTAAAATAGTAAAGCAAATCATGGTGTACTTATGGCCTTTCCGCTTCATAAATCTAATTAGTCAGCCAAATATGAAACTGCCATAAAACGTATGAGATCAGGATGGAATTACTTTGTTAATCATGCGAAGCATTGTCTTTTTCCAATCTTTCTCATTTTTATTAATTTATGTGAAAAAATAAAATGAATCGGCAACTTACACATGGGTATAAATCAAACTTCATTCAAACTCAATTTATTTCTAATGTAGTTATTTTGTTATTAAAAGTATTTTTTCTGTTATATTTTCGTTTTTATTTTATTTTTCATAAAAATTGATAAAAAAATCAATCCCGAAAGTTTCGGGATTATGTTTATCAATCCCGGGATTCATAGGTATCGAAAATAGCTCAGGATCCCTAGTCAAGAGATATTGATATTTCAAAGTATTGGTACCTTCTTGACATCCTAGTTATCGCAATGTAAACTGTATTTTTATAGTATTGAGTGCGGACGTTTCGTACAAACTAATGGTGACCATGTCTGCATCTGTTTTAATAGTATTTTTTTCGAATAAGCTTGTAAATCTATAGATGTGTACAATTGTCATGGTAAAAATGTAATGTTACTCACTTTACTAAACATATTCTGCGGTGTCTCTGTGACAGCACCGAAAAACTCAAAATCTTCTTCTTCTGATGATGATTCAGACTCCGGATTCTCCTCTGGAAAGCTGTTCAGTGGTATTCCATTTTCTTCCGGCGGTTTTAGTTCTGGTTTCTCTATTTCCGGCGGGGGTGGAGGCGGGGGCGGTGCAACTAATATTTTAGCTTCTGAAATACCATAAAACTAACACTTAAGTAACAACAACGAAAGAACGATATATTTTCTCTTAATCAGTAGATTGTTATTCCGATGAAAGTTATCCATGTAGGTATCAAGATGTCAGGAGAGAGCATTTTGTGAAAAAACTAAAGCAGTACTGGCAACTCACAATATGATAGAGAAGAGGCCGGTCAAAAAATCATTAAAGTGGTAGGTAGAGAGAGTTGTTGGAGGAAGCCAGAACCCACACCGGCTTGACACGTTCCCGACAGTGGCGAGGGGTGGAGGTAGGCTGTTAAGATTTGACATAAATAGTGCACACTAAACTTTGTCAGTCATACTTATTTGTTTTCAATGAACTAAGAATACAATTTGCAGATGGTGCTGGTTAGTTTTTAAAATTCAATTAAATCCTGCCTAAATTAAACCATAATAGTTTAGGTATGCTTTGGGCGATCTGACAAAAATAGTGCACACTTTTTCAGTCATACTTATTTGTTTTCGTTGAATTACAAATACATATTACAGATGGTGTTGGTAAGTTTTTTAAAATTCAGTAAGCCCTGCCTTACCAAACCATAGACGATAAAAATTTTTCGTCTATCTATAAGATATCTAAAATTATGTATGGTTTAATTGCATTATTTTAGATATTTTATAGATATAGATATTTATGTATCTACTGTTGCTTGGATTAGGCAGGGTTTAAAGTAATTTAAAAAATTAACTAATTTAATACACTATCTACACATTGTAGTCTTAGTTCAATGAAAACAAATACGTTTGACTGACAAAGTTTAGTGTGCGCTAGTTATGTCTGATCTTAACAGCCTACCTCCACCCTTCGCCACTGGTTCCTGATGACGACTAAAGCTGTACTCATCCATTATCTTTGTTCAAAATTAGTTACTTTTTAACTATATTTAGAGTAAATATACCATAAACATCGCAATTTAAGTGTTTAGAAATACAGTTTGACTCAAGGCCTGAACAAACGAACCATAAGTGCGAGTGAAAAGGCATTTGGCACGCTTACATCTTTGCAATATGCGCTAGAGTGAGATGGAATTTCTACGGCTGAATTAAATATTTTCTGTACTCGTCGCCGGTAAATATTGATTTGAATGATTACAGTCATTTAAAAACGGTGAGCATGTGTTGCTGAAATTTATTGTTTTTGTATTACATATAAAGTTAGTAGTAATTATTTTTAGTTAATTTAGTAGAAAATACGGTTAACTATGTTTTGTTTAAATTTGGTAGTTGTACTGAGAAACAACATGACAGTATAATGTTTCATAGTTAAGTTAATAATAATAAAATTGAGGTTCTATTGTGCGTTGTGCGCAAGAAACACGGCTTTATTTTGCCGAACATTAGCCACTCTCTTTATATTGTTACTCTGAGGTTTGACTCAAAGATGTCAAAATCTTGCATATTGCAAATTATATTAAATTAAAATTAATATTTACCTTCTGGTAGTACGTAGTCGCTAAAATGATCGCTCATTGAATAGCTGTCCGATTCGTCACTCGTGTCATCCACGATTACCGGTTTTGGTGGTTCTAAAAGAAAAAGTATTGTACATCCTATAATTCATTGTTTACATATTATTAAAACCAGGAACGATTTGCAGATTCCGACCGGGACAGCAGAAAAAAGTAAATCATCCTTTTTTACTATAACATAATTCTTTTACGACTTGTTAGCTTATCACTCAAGCAACAATGGTGATAAACAATTCAATCGGTGTCAGCATATTGATCGACGATATTAAATATCCATTTCCTATAGTGTCCAATTATGGCAAACTCAGTAGATAGCTGATTGCAATGATTGTTTGCCCGATTTCCATATGGTCAGCGATATCAGATGACGCAAACTCCATATAGTAGCTGAATCAGTTATAATAATTATTTCCTAAATATATAGTTTTAATTTAATATTGATTTTATTTGGTGATTTAATATTTTATTTGGTCTTTCTAGTGATATAATACATATGGTAGAGAAAAATAATGCGCATCACGTGGCATCAATAACTCATTTTTGTCAAAATAACCACATCAAAGGTGTGTAGAGTTGGGTATTTCCCGAGAAAATCTCAATCTCGAGATTCGGGATGTCCAGAAAGGAATTCTCGAGAAATCGGGGAATTTAAAAAAAAACCTGTAAAAATCCTAAAATCAGCTTAAAAACAGAAAAATTCGAAAAAAATTGATTTTTTTTTATTTATGTAAGACAACAAAAAATAGAAGTAGGAAAACAAAAATAATTCAAAACGTTACTTATTAAAATAGGATTTCAAAAAACACAGACTGTCAACTGCTGCGTCTGACAATCGCATACACTTTTGAGACACAAAATTCAACGATGTTGCAAAAATTGCGCTCATTTTGAGTCAACGTTGGCTTGTGTTAAATGCTCCGATCAGTCTTTGAACGTTTTGAGTTTTCTGTCCACTTTTTTCATATAGAAAGTCATTTTTTCAATTAATATTTGATAATAAAGAAATCCCGAATCCCGAGAAAAGATTCTCGACATCAGGGATTTCCCGTAATGTTAAAAATTTAAATTCTCGAGATTCGGGATGGAAAATTTCGAAAATTTCTTGAGAATTCCCGAAACCCAACTCTAGAGGTATGTACTTATTTAAGATACAGCGACAAAAAACTGGACATACAAATATGTGCGCTAAGCCCATTAATATTAAAATTTGTGATTCGTAATACGAATTTTTTCAAAACTATTCCTTTAACATCAAGTGCAAACAAACATCTACCTCTCGATGCAAACTATGTGTAAAGAAAAAATAATATCAAGTATTCACATTCTCACCTTTGTGGATTTTTGTCCTCTGTGGAATTTTTACCGGTTGAGATCTTTTGATAATTTTAGGTGGTGTCTTTTGCTTCGTTGTTGGATGGTTTTGATACGTTTGCTTTACAGTAGATGGCTCTGAAACTGATGATACAGGGTGAAAATTCTAATCAAGTTGAATGTTGTATATACAGGGCGTTAGCCTAAGGCAGGGGTCGGCAAACTCTTGGACCAAAAGAGCCAAATATGAGTATAGCAACGGTTAAAAAAAATTTCGAGAGCCATACATATATTTTTATAAATATGATTTATTTCAGTGAATGTTATTGTTTATTTATCAAGTGAAGAAGATTTTGCGAATAAAACTAACGCACATATAAGTTTTTTTATTGTTGACATTATAAACATAATTTTTACAGAAAATGAGTTACATACAATTTTCACGCATTCCTTAAAACTAATGTGAACAATGACCTTCCTTGCATTTCTTTGGAGAGTGTCTGTATGTTTGGTATGTAACTTGTAGTTTTCAATTTTAGGCGTGACTCCAAATTTTCATCGGTTATTTAGCTTCTCTAAATGCTATTTATATTGTTCATCGTAATATTTACCTTATTATGTAGATCTTTTAGTATTTCTTGTTAGTGTTTTAGCTGTCATCAGTTATATGGCTTCTCTAGATGCTATTTATATTGTTCATGTTTGAAAATGATTGTTCACATACATACTATGTAGACTCGAATATGAGTTAGGAAAGCTATTCCATGTATTAAAAATCGTAGTATCTACCTTATGTAGATGTTTTAGAGCGCTCCATTTGTGTTGTGAAATTAAATTGCATTTTTCTCTCTTCAAATCCTCAATTTTGGTGGCAAGACCTACAAATTTGGAGCTACATAACTCTTTTCTTGTTAAATCCACAAAAGTGCTTGTGTCAGTATGAAATGGAGAAAAATTTAATTTGTCGACTATTGCAATGGGCGGATTTAAAACGACAACAATTATACCTTTTTTGTAAAAAAATGTGAATTGGGAATTTGGCAAAGAGCCGCACGCCAATACCCAAAGAGCCACATGTGGCTCCTCGCGAGCCGCGGTTTGCCGATCCCTGGCCTAAGGGATGTTAAGGGATAAAATTATTAAGAATGTAATTTGTAACGATCCAAAAGACTTATACTTTGACGAATGATGTATTGCCTAAACCAGGGGTGACAAACCTTTTCCTGTCGGAATGCCGCATTCATTTATCTTAAATCAAATAAGGCCGCATTTAAGAAACATACATAAAAATGCATGTAGGTACAGTCATCCCTCAAATTACATGATTGATGGGTTCCAAAGAATTTTTTAAGACATTACGTTTTTTGTTTTTTTTAGACCGCATAAAAGTGAACCGTGTAAATCGATTATTTTGTAAATGAAGGAAATCAATGAAATTTATTAACTTATTTATTTACGGGTTTACCCTTTAAAATGTATACCTACCTATTACCTATATACATTATAATATACATATATTTACACGGATATAGTAAATATTTAAAATTAATGAAAACCATTTATTAATTTGACAGCTTTTTATGTTAAGCTTTTGATGACTGGGTGGGTTGTGTATGATTTTTTATGGAAAGTATTGGAATATTTGGGATTTTTTTAAAATGATTAATAACCATGTCCTTGCTTTTTCGTACAAGGTGATTGTTAGTAATTTTGAACAATCACAAACACCCAGGCTTTGAGAAAAACACTTAAATATTTCACCGGGAAGCGAACCCAGAACTTTCGAGTGGAAGGCCAGCGCCTTACGCACTGCACCATGAGAGCCGCCTTGGAATATTTGGTTGCAACGTAGAGGTCCACAGTTTCAGTTGATGCTCTAAATGGGTATCTGTCAATTGTGACCTTAATCGTTAGGGTTAGATAGGAAAATGTAGATTCACAGAAATATGTGGTTGAAAAGCAGGAAAGCTGTAAATTGGATCTTTATTAGCATCAAACAATGACTTGAAAATATCATCTACTGAGAGCTCAATAAATTCCATCTGTAGCTCTTTAGGTGCCTTGATGGCATCAACTAGGTGAGGCTGAAATGCTTATTTCAATGCGATTTCATGAGTCTCAAAATCGGTAAACCTTTCATTGTATTCTACAATTAATACGTCAATAACAGCTGCGTATTCTTTAAATGACTTGAATATATAATTATTCTACTCATCAATGATTTTCGCTAACTGGGGGAAATGTTCATCCTAATAAATAAAAAGTTATATAAAAATAAAAGGATTTATTTTGTAAAATTTGGATTCAGTCAAAAGGTCGCAGGCAGGTTCTTCACCCCTGGAGGCCAATCCCCGAATGAAGCACTGCAAAACACGTCACCGAACCGCTTCAACTGAAGCACGTAAAATTTTTAGGTTTACAGGAGATATTGTGTGTATAGAGCTTCGAATGGAATGGATACGCGAAATATAAGTGCGAGTGAGAAAGCATTCAGCATGCTTATCCCTCATGTCCATGCGTTAGAGTAAGATAGAAAGTAAACATGTCATGACGAAACTCTTGTCAATTTCATGGAAATTAAATAACATTTTTATCCATTTTGGTAATGACTTCATATTTTATCAGTACTTACCGTTAATGTTGCATTATCAAACCATTCATTGTTGAAGTACGCAGCCAATTAATCTTTAAACAAGCTAGTTACGTCTCCAATATAACAATATTACAACACGGAATTTCTGTTGTATTTTGCAAACAAACATGTGTGTTTCTGTATTACAAAATCACAATATATATTTAAATGAGAATTTAAACACAAAATAATACTTTCAGCGATAATAGTTTTTTTTTTTTTTAGAATTATTAATAACCATGTCCTTGCTTTTTCGTACAAGGTGGTTGTTGTTAGTAATTTTGAACAATCACAAACACCCAGGCTTTGAGAAAAACACATAAATGTTTTTGTCACGACCGGGAATCGAGCCCAGGAACTCTCGGGTGGAAGGCGAGCGCCTTACCAACTTCACCACGAGAGCCGCCCCAGCGATAATAGTTATGTAAAAGATAGAAAAAAATTGATTAACATACTACGTACGAATTTCCGACGTTTGATAATATGTCAAACGGAGAGTTGCTAGCGCCTCTATCGCCAAAGCATGTGTACTTCAATTCCATACTGCAGTCGACACTACCGGTTGCGTTTTAATATACTTTGTTGAAGAAGGCTTGCGCTTCCGTTGCGCAACCAGTCATAGTGCTTCATTCGGGGATTGGTATCCTGGCCTAAGCCATTCCATAATAGTATAGGTATGCAACAGCCGATCAAAAATAGTGCACACTTTTTCAGTCATACTTATTAATTTTCTTTGAATTAAACATAGATAACGATACCATATTTCAATAAGGAAACAAACTAATGCCGTTCGATGTAGAAATGTCTTCTCTTTATAATTCAGCAAAAAAAAAAAGTCAAAAATTTCTTTAATGTGTCATAAAATCGAATAACCCTTTTTGAATCACTAATTCAATTAAATACTGCAATGTCTGGGTTAATTCCTTATTAAACTGTAAAATTTGAAAAATATACATTTTCCTCAAAATCCTCTTCGTTAATTCTATGGTAATTGAGTTATTTAAGTTGACAGCTGTTGCGGGCTACAAACCCATCTTCATTCAGTAAGACACTAACTAATATCTCCTAAGACATGACAGAAAGAGAGTGTGCGTTGTATTAATCTGTTCACTCTTAAGTTCACCAGTTGAGTTGTATTTAATTCTATTATTATTATGTATTTTACTAGAAAGATTTTTTACATAAAATATCTTTTCACAGTTTTCATTGAAAAGGCAATGCAGTTCTACCAATTAAATGCCAATTCAATTAATAAATTACCTATTTCTGTTGTGAAATCCTGCGACTGGAGATAATTCTGAGCGGACTCTACGCACTTACGGAACGCGAGAGACGCACGAAGTCTCCGCACGCAGTCCGAACATATAAGGCCGTCGCCGGGAGCCAGCTGTAAAGTAAAAGGTGAATCAACGATTTGATGGAGTATACAAAACTTATATCCTATACCTAACCTATAAACCTATCTGAAGACTCGAGCAAATCATACATATCTTTTAATTTATTAGCCTCTTTAACATCTAATATAAATTATTTGTTTAAATAAAAGACAAAAATAAAGATCTGCGCATCTATTCTATACACAAGACCGGTATCGGTGGCTATCAAGGGTAGTTTATCATATTTATGTATTGAGACAGTTAATTGTTACAATAAGTAAACTGTCTGAACTGTCAAAAAGTGCTATGTTTTAGCAGTACCTCTCTTGGCTATGTTAACTTTAAGAGCGAGATAGACAGATTTGACAGTTTAGAGAGCTAACTTATTGTAACAATTAAAATACCTCAATACATAAATACGCTAAACTACCATCGACAGTTGCCGATAGTAGCCTTGTGTATAGAATAGATGCGCTGAGGGCAATGACATATTAAATGGACAACTCACTTCATACCGGCGCGCACGAGAAATTGTGCATGAAAGTCATTCACAGATGTATAGGTAGATGTCACGTGACCATATGACGTATCCGTTTCCATTATGCGATACAAGCTTCGAGAATTTATAGTAATATAACCTTTATTGTAATGGCGTATTAGTGTCATGACTCATTGCGTTAGAAACAGATTCTCGGTTACTTATGACTTCTCGGAGATTAGACGCAAGTGAGCCCAGCGCATCACAGACGACTGTCCAATGGTTTCTGTCATTCAATTGCATTCATTAAAATGGCATTTTATAAATAATAAATAATACTAACACATGAAAAGTGTTATCCCATCTTTCTTGGATTGTTTAGTAGATTTTTTTTACAATTTTTAACTAGGCACATTGGCATTTTGTAACACAATAATAACGGTGGAGTCGAAACCTGACAGTCAGAAATTTTGTATGGGCAGACCCAGCGGTGTCGCCAGACCGCTTGCAAGCAGAATGTTCATTTGAGCGTAGGATACCGATATTAAAATATGAATTTCGCCATCCGGCAGACCCGACACAAAGTGAGTGTCATTTTATTTTCTAGATGCTTCGTCCATATTAATGTCATTGGCTGAGGGTTACAATACATAGAGCCGAAGGGTGAATCCGGGGTTGCTAAAACCAATTCTCATAGAATACAAAATTAAAATTACATCAAATACCCTCAGTAGACATGGTCAAATTTTTGTAGTACGTCACTTGTCGAAACGAATGTTATACTATATGACTGATTAATCTGCAAACCAGCTAACTCCACTTTTGACCAAAGATGAGATTTTGATGGCATTATGTTTTCTATGCTCACAAAAAATTTCAAACTCCTAAACCTATAAATAAATGCGATATCGTTCTCCACACAAAACAGCCAACTGCAGGTGCTTAATGCTACTTTGGCCTGTTAAGACATTTTAAGTCCCGCATACTATCTCGCCGAACTAAAAGCACTCTTTACAAGATACTTGTAAAGCCAGTGCTCACCTACGCATCGGAAACCTGGACATTAACTCTGCAAAATGAACGAGCCCTGAACATCTTTGAAAGAAAAATTCTCCGCCGTATATATAGACCGATCAGGGATGGCACCAATTGGAGGAGAAGATATAATGCTGAGCTCTACGGGCTGTACGAAGATTGCAGCGCAGTTCAATCAATTAAGATTGGGAGACTGCGATGGTGAGGTCATGTGCACCGTATGAATGACAATGAACCGGCAAAGAGTGTGATGTCCAGCAATCCAATAGGACGTAGAAGAGGGAGGCCAAAGATTCGCTGGTTGGATGGAGCTGCCAGTGACTGCCGTATTCTGGGGGTACCAAATGGATAGGTACAGGTGGAGGGAGCTGTTGGAGGAGGCCAGGACCCACACCGGGTTGTCGCGCCCCTGATGACAATGATGATGCAGGTGCCAAATTTCCAATATCGTAAATGGAACAACCCAGCCCTTTGTATAAATTTCCATTATATATATAAAAGGGAAGCTAAAATAGAGTATTAATTATTTATAGTGCAGCTTATTTGTAAATAAAAAACGTTACCAAGTGTAATTTTGGAATTGTTAAATTCCACTCGATAGTTAAATTATTAAGTTTTATCTATTTCCTGAACAATTTGCCCAAATGCGGTTGCCGGTTTGTAGATTAAGCACTCGTATAGGTGCTTTCAAACATAGTATCCTATTTTTTTACGTACATAAAATGTTGTGTCAAACAATCCGTGGAGAAAACTGACAATGATATTCGTGTTCACAAAATGACAAGCAAGAATGTTGGGATTATAGTAAAGGTAACCCCCTTCATCGCGACCTCAGCGAGTGCGAATTCGTTATATCGCGATCTTTTTTTTAAATTGGAAATTGTGGAATGGGGAAATTATCCACCAAGTTTAATTTTTAATGTGGATGAGACAGGACTCTATTGGAAACGAATGCCAATACGTACGTTTATTTCCATAGAGGAGAAGACTGCTTCTGGATTTAAAGCATCCAAGGATCGTCTAACTCTTCTTCTCTCAACGCATTGAAGAAACTGATGGAAGTGATAGAGATGCCATGCGGGTTTGGTGGAAACAATAATTTAATATTATGAAAGCTATCAGAAACATCGACGAAGCGTGGAATGAAGTCACCCATTCGTCTATGAAGGGTATTTGGAAAAGGCTGTTCAGTGAAATTGTTGAAGTTCACTGGAATTATGAAAATTATATTCAAAAATCTCATCGAAGTTAGTCTTATAGCCATATCCGGGGGCATCGAAAATGTTGATGTAGATGATATTCAGACTTTGTTAAAATCACACGGCGAAACCTTAACTAACTAAGAGCTGCAGGAAATAGACTCCATTACGTCCCTAGAAAATGACGTTTCCGAAATTGTTCCCGTGCGAAAGTTAAGTGTTAAAACCATTGAAAAGGCCCTTTCTCTTCGCAATCAATGCATGGAGTTGTTAGAAGAGAATGATGAAGATTACGAACGAGTTAGTACTGTAAAACATGGCTGTAATGCATTATTAGACAGTATGTAATCGCAAATTTTGCACAATAAACGTAGAGAGGCCAAACAAGGGAATCCCTTGTTGATAGTGAAATTTCTCTTATCGCGACCATGTCCAGAATGTATCCCCCACGATGAACGGAGTATCAAATATATTTGTAGTAATAGTTGTAGTCTTGATAATGCTGTTACAGCCATTGAAAATATTTTGTAGAATTTAATTTAATTTATATTATCATTTTGTAAAATGAAATTCTAGCAAGTAAACGCTGACTCAATAAATAATATTATATTTATCGCAAAGATGTTCCAATTTATTATAAATAAAGTCTAAAAATTATTAATAAGTTCATCCAATTTAGATATTGGGTAATTAAGAACGTACCCCAGGAATAAAGCACGTGGCCAGCATAGTTGTGTATACTTCATTTTTTCCATGAAACATGTAAGGTTTTTCAATACTTCGCAGATCTTTAGGGGACAGACAACACTGGCAGAGTGACGGTGCTTGCGTTGATTGAACCGTCACGTGTTGCGTTGGCAATGTCTTCCCCATCCCGGAGCCAGCCGCGGATGATGAGCCAGTGTCACCAAGTTTCTGATGTACATACTGCTTATGCTCTTCTGTATTTCTGAAAATTACAACAAAAAAACGGAGAAATCAAAGAAAGACACCATTTATCAACGGGTGATATTATATACATAATATCTTCTTATTTATATCAATCCACTCCTGGACTAAGGCCTCCCCAACCTGATTCTACTTCTCTCGGTCATATGAATTGCTATATTTATTATAATTTGTGAGATTATATTCTATTTATATTGCCATTACCATCATGAATCCATATCGATCCACTGCTGGATGCAGACCTCTCCAAGCTGATTCCACTCCTCTTCGTTTTATGAATTTCTTTACTTATCAGAATTGGCTATTTTATATACCTTTTTATATTATCATTAGGTACCATCAGCTTGGATCTAAAATTTCATTCCTCTCAGACTATGCATTGCTTCATTTATCAACATTTGTTTCGATATGAACATCCCAAATCGGGAAACGTTATATTATTGTCATATTACTTATTTACAATGACAATTGCTTATTTATGACTAAAATTTTTGCAAGCAGTTGTTTTTTACAGACAATGAAACAAATTAATGTTTAAATTTATTTTTTACTAACCTAACCTTTTCTATCACATAAACGGGAGAAGTGGAAGATTAATGCTGCGATTACATTATGATCACGTCACGTGTTGTCACATGCTGGTACGGGGACAAATTTAGTTTTGAATGATCACTATCTCTATAAATTCAATTATGGAAAGTGCCAACTCTAATTCATTACATAGTCTTTAGTCACGGTAATTTCAATTAATTTTAAAAATTTCTACTTGTGCGTATGTTAAAATTACTTGCAATATTACATCCATAGATAATATTTTGAACAGAACCAACCAGCAGACCATAGACAATTTAATAGACGTTAACACCAGACATAGATAATAATTTAAGGGTGGGAATTAATCGCACAATGCAATAATCAAAATTCACAAAAAAAAATAACTATAACATTTGGAAAGTAGTTTTCACATATATTAAATGATTTCACAAATAAATAGATGAAATCACATAAAATAGTTTGTTTCACAAAACAAAAATCATAAATCACTCATTGTAAATATAAATTCACTCAATTTTGACAACTGCACACATTTGTAAAATTGTTCATCACAAAGAAAAGGTAGAAATTCACAAATGTCAAACTAATAATTGTAGCAGCAATACAATTTATTAGAAGGCAATCGCAAAAATGATGGTTAGGTGTCAATATAATTAATGTTTAACGCAGAAATATAAATATGTGTATATTCGTGCTGCTATCATTCATATATTATTTGATGTAAATCTACAACCAAATAACACCACCTAGGTATATCTTTTTCGGCTCATCGATATAAATTTTGGTAAATGTGGCGCAGATGCCGTCATGAGATTGTATAAGTATCATTTTTGAACTAAACCTAACCTAACCTATTCTAACGTAATCTAACCTAATATAACTTAACCTAACCTAACCCAACTTAACCTAACCTAACCCAACCAAACCTGACCTGACCTAACCTAACCTAACCTAACCTAACCTAACCTAATGAGATCCCCGGGGTTCCAGCGGCTAGCTCAGGAGTCCATCGAACCCCGGATTCACAAAAAAGAGAAAATTCAAACGGTTGGAGTGTAAATAAAACACAGTCCTTCGTGCTCGTAACGTGATATTGTTTATATTTTACATTTTCTTAATTTTTAGTTTTACAAATTATATTTGGGATTTTTACAGTTGTAGTCGTCAGGTCCGTACCTATCGGAAAGGGGACGCTTACTAACCTCCTTTTTTCTTTCTTTTTAAATTCCTCGTACCGACGCCATCCAGCAAAAAAAAGGACTCTCGTGATTGGCCAAATTTTATCGCGTGATCTTTGATTCGGCGAATCACGAGCCTGACCCTGGCGCCGGCGCGCGAGGATTTCACGCACAATGCGCGGCAAAATTTATTATATTTAAATCCTTATATTTAGTCTTAAAATTATCTCTTTCATCCATCATCATTTTTACTTTTTAAATTAAAAAGAAATACTTACGTGGTTGAGCAAGGAATCAGATTAGATGTTTTATGAAGCCGTTTCTAGAGGTCAGGGTTACGTTTCGACTTAAGCTACTAAATGATTATTTTACACCGGGAGAAGCCCGCCTGTAACAGGGGTGTATCATTCGCCCCATCTGGATTAAAGTCGAAAGGTACGCCCTGATTTCATCGGCCACCCATCCAATTCCTTGTTCATCCGTTAAATACATGGCATGATAACAGTTTATATAAAAAAAATTCAACTACAATCTAACTATTCTAACAAAAAAAAAAAAAACAACTAACTTTACGTATTGTTTCTATATTTATTTTAATTACTATTTTCCTGCTCAAAGCAATGCTCCTGAATAAGTCAGAGTTTGATTTATTTTCCTTTCTTATTATCATTTGTCATAATTTATTATTATTTTATTTTTCTCCTGTAATGTCGTGCGTTTATTTTGTTTTCGTAATGTTTTCTTGTTATTTTATTCGTTTTTATTAGTCAGCGGAGGGGTCGCGAAGCTGCAGTCTTTGACTCTCGCGCTTTCCAATCTTTCTTTTGTATTCCTAGGGGCTATATTCGTAGACGTTTGGCCCTCGTTCGGAATTATTATTTCGTGTTACGTTTTTCTTCTTCTGGTGCAATAGGAGCGTACCTCGTTTGGCGTCGTCTGCCTTTGCAACCAGTGCGTGGTAGTGGCGTTACTATTGAGCCAGGCTCGTTCCGAGCAGCGGATATCTTTCTGTGGAAAGTTTTCCACTGATCTGCTGGTCTCTGGAGTATCACCTCATAGATGGACAGGTACTGTGTCTCCATCTGTTCCTATTACTGCGGGCAAGGCATCGTATAGCGGTACAACGGCCAGGCTCGTTGACGGCGGCACGGCTCTCCCACAGGTAATAGGATGGATGTTTACAATAAGTATCCTTTTCCCTTTCTTTTTTTTTTTATAGATGGTTACACTTCGGAAGTACCTCTTGTTGTTTCACGATCTTTCAGGCGTCACGTCCCTAGTCTCTCCATGAACCTGCGCGAGAAAGGAGAGTGCGCACTCTCCACACCATCAAGCTTTGGTATCATGAATTTTCGGCTACGCTGCCTTTGGATGCGCTTACTTCGAGAGGTGGCTCCCTTTGTGCTTCCAAATTGTCTTCATCTGTATTTATTCTTTTTCTTTCTTTAGTAATTTATTCGTTCATTAGACTTCCTGTACTTTAAATTTATTCGAATTTACTTTATTAATTACTCCTACCCCATACATTAAATAGCTACTAATTTTATATAAAATCTTCCCATTGTACTTATGGTACTTACTATCACATTTAATATTTTACCCTAATACCCATAATTATTTTGCAACATTGTATTGACTGTATAAATCACATTGATATTAAAAATTGAAATATTCCACCCTCTCATTATATTTATTTCTGAATCAGTACACTTAAAACTGTGTAATTAACTTTATTTTTAGTGAAACCCATTTTATTTAAAAAAAAATTGTTGTTTCGTTTTACGCGCCCGACATCCTGTTCCAAAGGCGCGCCGCGCCGATTTGCGGTGCCTCTCACGTTTTATTATTATTATTTTTTTTTTTTTATTATTGAAACCCCGTTGAGAAATTTACGGCTTATTGACTCATTTTTTTTTTTTTTTTTTTTTTTATCACAAGCATACAATCTCTACTTTCATCCTTTTATACCTAATTTTAACTTATTATTAAAATTTAACATAACAACTAACACTTCGTCGAATGATGCCTTATTATTCCCGTTCCGTTTTCGCTGTGTTAAATTTACGATTGGTAATTTGTAAAGAAATAATAGTGACGGTCGTATACTATTTTCTTCGTTTCTCTTTGGATTCAAATTATTAACACGGCGTAACTTTGAAACAGGTTTCGCGCTACTGTAGAATATCCTCTTTCCCGTTTATAAAATTGTTTGCGATTTTCAATGTTAATGTTTTCGAATTCATTCATATTTACTTTATTTGAACGGAAAGAATTGGCGTCACTTTGCGAAGCGTTATTTTTAGAACTAGAATGTACATTTTTCTTACTAACGAACTTAAGATTATAGGGCTCAGAAAGTGGGTCCTTAATTAACTTTTTATCCGTAATTAGAAGAATTTCCGGATATTTACGATTATTATCTTCACTTTTAACTACACTGTTTACACTGAAACTTCCAACAGCAACTCGGCGTTCACCCTTGACTAGAGGGTTGGCGACTGGTCCTGCTTCATCTCCTCGTGGTCGAGCCTGCGCCCGTACAGCTTCTTCGATTCATCTCAGCTTGCGCGCCTTCTCAGCCCTCTTGTGAGGCTCCCTAGCCTCGCGTTTCCTTTTTCTCTCCTCACCGAACATCCCGTGGTCGACTAGGGTACACATGTTAGTGATACCCTAGGAAAATCGGCATTTTGCTCGCCGTTTTTCGTCGTGAGTGGGCCGTGGCCTCTACGAGCCCTCCTCGCTGGATACCGTCGATGATGTGTCTGGTCTCCATAGGTGGGATTTGTGCAGCCATTCGTCGTACTGGAGACGCGCTGGTGCTACGGTCTCCAGCACGACGCTAGGCGCGGTCAGCTCCGTATGTGGACTGTCTTCGAACACCAGAGGGCCCTCCCGGTTTGATGTTGGAGACAGCACTTCTTCTTCGATAAGGGTTACGTCGGAGTCCGCTTTTTAGTTAACCATTTCTTGGTTGTTCCGGCTCCTGGATCGTCAACTTTTATTTAGCGTTCGCGGGCGTAAATTTTATTTCGCGGGTTCGGAAGAATTAATGCGATTCTTCACGCTTCACGTTGCCA
The DNA here is from genome assembly GCF_057557595.1 of Rhyacophila brunnea. Taxonomy (NCBI): domain Eukaryota; kingdom Metazoa; phylum Arthropoda; class Insecta; order Trichoptera; family Rhyacophilidae; genus Rhyacophila; species Rhyacophila brunnea. Next base: position 4,209,626 of record NW_028232816.1, on the reverse strand, counting down.
AGGGCGCCATTGAGATCCCCGGGGTTCCTGCGGCTAGCTCAGGTGTCCATCGAACCCCGGATTCACAAAAAAGAGAAAATTCAAACGGTTGGAGTGTAAATAAAACACAGTCCTTCGTGCTCGTAACGTGATATTGTTTATATTTTACATTTTCTTAATTTTTAGTTTTACAAATTATATTTGGGATTTTTACAGTTGTAGTCGTCAGGTCCGTACCTATCGGAAAGGGGACGCTTACTAACCTCCTTTTTTCTTTCTTTTTAAATTCCTCGTACCGACGCCATCCAGCAAAAAAAAGGACTCTCGTGATTGGCCAAATTTTATCGCGTGATCTTTGATTCGGCGAATCACGAGCCTGACCCTGGCGCCGGCGCGCGAGGATTTCACGCACAATGCGCGGCAAAATTTATTATATTTAAATCCTTATATTTAGTCTTAAAATTATCTCTTTCATCCATCATCATTTTTACTTTTTAAATTAAAAAGAAATACTTACGTGGTTGAGCAAGGAATCAGATTAGATGTTTTATGAAGCCGTTTCTAGAGGTCAGGGTTACGTTTCGACTTAAGCTACTAAATGATTATTTTACACCGGGAGAAGCCCGCCTGTAACAGGGGTGTATCACTAACCTAACCTAACCCAACCTAACCTAACCTAACCTACCCCAACCTAATATTAGGTACCTAATAATATAATCTTAGATTGTGATAATGAAGTATCAAAATCTATGAGCATTTCAAATTTTAAATTAACAATTATTGGATCGAAAAACCTATGTGCCGACAGAAAAAGGTATTTATTATGAATAATTGTCTACTGGAATAAACTGTTTTCGTAAAAAAAATCATAAAAGTTCATGACGGCATCTGCGGCACAATTACTTAAGTTTTAATTAACGTCACTTTCTAAATAGGTATTTATAGTATTATTTGAATCTGAAAGTAGGTGCCTAATACATACTTATGTTTTGCCAAAATATTGTTTAAAATCATTAAACCTAATTTTCATAGTGTTTGTATTCTTTCACGATTAATTGGTTACAATAGTATATTGATACGTGAAGACTACTTTTTCCTTAGTGCAAATCGATCATTTGAGTGTTGTAGTTGATTTGTGAATATCATCCATTTCCGATGTGGCGAACATCTTTTTAAATGTTGTCAGCGCTTTGTGAAAACAGTCTATTCAATTGTGCGAATATATATTCCCCATAATTTAATAGAAAATCCATAAAGAAAAAAATAAAAACAAAGATGCATGTTTTGATGTGAGTCGAAAATGTATCATAGGCATGCAGAACATAATAAAAAATGTTCATTGAATCGTGCCGTTGCCGATGTAGCGCGGTATGCGTGAGGTGACCTCATTGTTGTTCTGGCGATTTTGGCAGATTTCGCTAACTGACAATGTTCGTTTGAAGGTTCAAAATGTGCTACGGGGTGGGAGCTTCAGTTTGATAACATTTCAAATACCAAGAAAAACGACATCACACATCTTTTCCCCATAAAGGCAGCTAACTGTGACAGCACATAATGTGATGATAATGTATTTGACACATAATTCACGTTATATTGGATCGCAATTTATGATACTCACATTTATTGCTTTATATTCAAATGGTTGATATGTATAACTCATATTTAAATGGACGTGACTTTAACGAAAGATTTATATACCGACACAATATATTATATCAAAATATCAGTGGTAGCAATCAGCGATTGCCAACTGTTCTGCTAGGTCTGGCAATCTGAGGTGAGTTGTGCCAAATTTAGATTGGCAGTAATGATTTGCAAATCATAAACGTGACAAATCAGAGAAATGTCAAACTACCTATCCGAAGTGGGTGAAAGTTCATCCCAAAGGGAAAACTATGGTGCATAGCGCATATTTTTTTTTTTAGCTCTACTTCACAATTATAATTAAATTTGTCTGCAAGACCTGGCGAGACAGCTGGCTCTGGTAGTGAATATTGACTAGTTTATTTAATGATCTTAATTCAAAAATATTATGAATGAAAGTAAATACCTGAGTTGGTGCAAATTTTGTTGATACATTTTAAAGATTTCCCAAGTATACAACAGTAAACAGATAACAATCACAACGAATCCTTCTACATAACTCGAATAAAGTATACTTTTTATAGATAATTAACTACAAATACATAAATATTTTTTGACATGACGCTTGACGTATTTTTTGTAAATTTGTATACATTTGACAGCTGCAATGTTACCATATTTGAAAAATTTTCTCCGTTTTTGTAAATTTAGTAAATTTAATTTAATTATTAAAGTTAAAAAAACGAAAATAAATCGCATTAAAAGAAATTTATATTAAATATTTTGATAGATATTGTAAAAAGTGACACGCTTGAATAATTAATTACCTGTATTATTGGTTACTTATTTGTAGTGTTGGTTACTTGTATTATTTTTTCTTACATGACAACATAAAATTTTTCGAATCGTATTTACGTATTTGTGACAGCAGATCTGGAACAAAAAGTTTTCCGGGTGCTTCGAGGTTATAATTTATTACTGTTCACAGCTGGTTTCCTCAGTCTTCAAACTTCGCACCAATCTGTCGCGCAGTATTTGCCACTATCAGCCAATATTGGATGAATAATCTATAAAACAGCAGCCGATATAAAAACAATGGAAGTCGACTTGTGGCAACCTAGCTCTCTGGATGCTGGACCAAGCGGTCTTTTACCGACGATTGATGAATCTGGCGATCTAGGACCACAAGACCCAAAAGATAGGTGAATAGCATTACTCTCATTTAGACATGATAATTTAAAATAATCTTGACCTTCGCTTATTCAGATTCAACTTTCAAGAAATCAATAACCAAGTAATCCTAAATTGACGTTTAATATTTTGATTCAAATTTGGAATATTGATTTGAGTATTTAGAAACATCACAATTTATCTTCGTATGTTCAAGTAATTATGCCGCAGATGCCCGCATGTGCTTTCATATTTTTTTTTTTTACGAAAACAGTTTATTCCATGTAGACAATAATTATATTAAATATATACCTTTTTCTGTCGGCGCAGATGTTTTTCGATCCAATAATTGTTAATTTAAAATTTGAAATTTTCATAAATTTCGATGCATCATTATCATACATATATAGCGCCTGTACACGTGCATGGATTTACTGCTGGCAATAGTGCTTATTTTAAACTATCATGACAATAACTGTTTACACGTAAAAGTGCTGACTGTCTCTCCAATCTCACTCTTCAAGAGTAAGCAAGGCGCGATGTTGTCATTTTATAGTACTGTTTGACAGGACGTATTGAAAATCGGTTAACCTCATAATGAGAAGTTCGTTTTTTTACCGACAGGTTCTCCATTATCGTTCTATTGCGCAGGCGCAGATCTTACTTGCGCGTTAAAATTCAGAAGCTTCCAAACTTGCCAACTGCAGGATAATACATGTGTACCCATACATTTTCTTACTTTGAACAGTAAACTCGTGCGCGTGTAAATGGGGTATAAGATTATATCGTCAGTCCCTATTAAAAAAGTCGGATCTGCAAAATGCTATTTTTCAGTACGAGCAATCAAAGATGTTTCATCAAATATCCTTTGTGACCTGTTGCTTGCCATAATGAATAAAAATACGGGTTATGGAAACTTTTTTAAACGTTTATAAAAACATCCGTCTGTCCGGTGAACATAGCAGCAACTGTCAGATCCGACGCATCTTGCTCACCCACGCCCAGCCAACAATGTCGGTTGGTAAGAACCGACATTGTTATTCGGACACTTTCGGTAGATCCGTCATTTTTAACTTGAATATCTTGAAATTTTTCAAACAAACAAAAAAAACTGTGATTGTGGTATAAATGTTTAAAGTGTTTAAATAACTTACACGTAATAATCCGAAAATGACAAAATTTCAGATCCGACTTTTTTAATAGGGACCGACGATATTAGGTTTGGGTAGGTTAGGTTGGGTTTTGTCTAAAAAGAAAGTTATAAAAACTCACGCGGGGGGCATTTGCGGCACATGTATCGTTTTTGAGAATCCCAATTACATATCACAAGAATTCTTAACTACCCACATTTTTGTGTGTACTCAGCGCCATCTTTAGATTAATTACTTGAGTACTTCATTTAATTTTATAGGTACTTCATTTCGGTTAGAAGACAGAGAAACTACTAATTATTATCTAAGTATAAAATTATATTACTCATCGGTACAAGTCGGTTATGGGGAAGCCAGCGGTAAACACATTTTGAAAATAGGCGTTATGCTGGATTATTTGTTAGGTTGGGTTAGGTTAGGTTTTCATTCTTGAATTCGTGAATTTTGCCAAAATCGGCTATGACAATTAGCGTGGTTCCCGCTTGGCTTCCCCATAACCGACTTGAACCTAAGTACTTATCTTCTCTATGATTAAGTACCTAGTAGTATTTCTATATTCTAGTTTTAAATTAGTTTATAATTAATTCTTCTTTTTTTTTTGACTATATCCGATTCTAATAAGGTCATATGTGCCTCCACGGAGTGGAGGTTTGCATTAAGAGATTTTTGTTTTTACAAGAAATGGATGTTCGCCACTTGCTCAACCTAATAGTTCCATACTCTTGATTCCAAACACATATACAGTCAAACTTGGTTATTACGATCACGGAAATAGCCAGATCTCGGATGTAATGAGGAAACATTTGTTGACATTTTAGTTTATGATTTTCTCCATACATTTATTCACTTTTATAACGATCTACTTCTTGGATATACTGAGCAAAACTGTTAATGTGTCGATCGTTTAAAAACAACATTTTCGACCCTAAGCAATAAAATCCACAGATGCCGCCGGGATCAGATTAATTTTATAACACTGGTTAGTGTCTAAGTACCAAATTGGTGTTTTTGCTGACAACATTGAAAAAGTATCCACGCATATGGTTGAAATTGCATGTAAAAAATCCAAGCTTTGTGAAGTCAGTAGGTACCTACCAGCGCCGACGGCTTACAATAAATAACTTCTTTTGTAGTTTATCAATGCCACGCTTGTTTCGGGGTTTTTATGATGGTTTTCAGATTTTTTATGTTCTATGCTTAAATAGTACATGGCGCAAAAATTGTTATATAACGAGTAATGCTTATAACGAGCAAATTCAGTCGGTCCCATCTTCCTCTAATAACCAAGTTCGACTGTATTATGTATTTGCCAGAACTTGGATTTGAACCTGGGACCTACGACATTATAAGCCGACGCGTAAGCCGCCATTTATATTTCATTCAAGTAATTAATAATTTGTTTACAGGTTAATAAAAGTTTTAGACCAAGTGGAAGCACGTGTGGAAAGGCTTAGAAAAGATGCAGCAAGAATCGAGGAGGAAAAAGACACATTGCTGGCAACACTAGATGCTATCAAACATTCCGAATGGATGACAGAATTAAATGAATGTAAGGAAATAATGACATATTTGCCACAAAACTCTTCCATATAGTTGGAATATAGCCACGCTTAGTTAGTATGTATTCTTCTTACGCTCTGTCCGCTTCTTGGCTGGATCATATGGACACCACACGGCACCTTCAAAAAACCTTGTTGCTCGCCAGTTTTATTGCCATTCCAGGTCATGCTAGCGACCCGTAGCTCTGCCGCATACACGCTGTAGATAGTATTTAGCTGCCTTTCAGGATGCCGGAATCCCGTTGGCTTGAAGAACAATCGAGCCAAGGTAAAGTTCTCTTCAGACATCCGCAGCACGAGGCTGAGCCAAGTCCAACGTCGTCTCTTCACTCTCAGCGTGATGAGAAGCTGCTTGGTTTGCTCTCTTATCTCCCATTACTCCTAAAGTCATACCCACCACCCAGTATCCGTTTGCTCTGAACCTTCGTAAGGTGCCATAATTCGCCACCGTCAAAATGTAACTGTCAAATAGGGATCAGCTTGCTGACATTCGCATTACACACTGAAAAAAAGTCAGTACCTATTTAAACAAGCATTTAAAATACTTACAAAATCAAAATTTAAATTTTCCCACACCACATTTGCTCCCGTGAGTAGCAGTACTGGGAAGCGAGTTTTTATTTTTAACTTGTAAGTATAGTTTTATGGCAGTTCTTGTCCTTAAAACTTACTTACTTAACCCGGCACCTGCCTCAAAAATCGTATGACGCACCATAACTACGCATGAATTTCATTATCGTCTTTGTTCTATACTAAAAAAAGCAATAAAAAATATGTCACAGCTCCAGTCGAGAACCCAAAGCCATTAAGATAATTTCGACACACTAAAAAACCGTAATAAATCAGTTATAATATCAGAAACACTCGAACAAACGAATGCTATCCAAATTTGAAAGAACTTACCGCAAGTCGCCATTTTGTAGCAAATAGTTAGAGCTCTGCGCGGTGTGTAATATTTCGACACTTGTGCATACGTTCCCACGAATCGAGCGTTACTAATTTTCAAGTGCATATCGATAAATCACATATTAATGTCTTCGGGTTGAGTCGTAAACAAATATAAAGGGGACCCTTTTAATATATTTAAACTACACAAACACTTCACTTATTGAATATTATTGATAAATTAACACGAACTCACATATTAAAAAAAAAACAAATACAATAATAAACCTATTTTAAAATTCTTTAGATGTGTGATATATTTTAAAGCAAGGTGACAGACATAACGCAACATCACACGTTGGGCACATATAGCGAGAGAGTTTTGTTTTTTTCGGATTTTTTTTAGAATTCCTGCATACGAAACATCTTCTTCTAGGCTTATCGGTATTTTGTGTCGGTAAAATGTATTCTGGCAAATGTCCCGTTGCACTTTTGGGCAATAATCGTACGGGATTATCGCTAGTTGACGCTGTCGGCTTAGGCAGGGGTGCATTTGAAATTCTCACACAATATTTGTCCACTAGTTGTTTTATTACACAGAGTTGAAAATCGCCCAATGTTTTTTTGTCAGATTTAATAAATTTATATAAATAAAAAGCATTTAATAAATATAAGTCGATCATGTGGAATGCGACCTTTTTATACCACTTGATCGATTTTCTCATACACGACAAGTTGCTAAGCATCATGTCGGACTTATCTACCGTACCCATATTTTTGTTATAATCTATAACACATTTTGGTTTTTCAATGTTTTCGCCAGTTCTATAGTTCACTTTTCCCGTTGGTCCAAATGATGCATCGTGGAGGGTGGATAGCATGTGAACATCCCTCCTATCGTGCCATTTCAGAGCCAAAAGTGGACTATTGTACTTAGCCTCGGTATCTCCCTTTTTCAGTTTGCTGAACTCTGGCATATCTTTACGATTTTTTCTCACTGTACCGCAAGCATTCGTTTTGTGAGAGTGAAGGTATTTAAAGAGCGCCGGACTCGAATACCAGTTATCACACCATAAGGTGTGACCTTTCCCGATATAGTCTTTCATTAGCGTTGTCACTACCGCACCGGAAATACCGAGATTTTCATTGTCTTGTATGTCAGTCCCTTCCCCACAATAAATTATAAAGTCAATAATATATCCTGTCATTACGTCACACATCACAAACATTTTTATTCCAAATCGATGTCTTTTGGAAGGAATGAATTGTTTAAAAATTAATCTACCCTTAAACACGATTATGCTCTCATCTATGCAAAGATTCTGATACGGTATCATCGTTTCCCTAAAAATTGTTCTTGTGTGTTCTAACAGTAATCTAATTTTAGCTAGTCTATCATTTGAGGCGGTCACACTAGGATCAGAAAAATGAAGCATTTGTAAAATAAGTTGGTATCGATTTGTAGTCATTATTTTCCCAAAAATGTCTGCATGCAGGTAAGGATCGGTACTCCAATGTTCCTCTATCGACGTGTGCTTATTTCGAGTCATCAGCATTGATACGGCAAAAAATGTATACAACTCCGGCACTGACGTGTCTGTCCAATTGTGTGACCGCGATTTCGGTCCGAGGTCTCCCGCACTGTACGAATGGTTAAAAAATGTATTCGTTTGGTTCACTATTTCCGACATTATATTTTTATTCAAAAAATGTTCAAAGAAAAGACATTCGGGAGAGGATTCGTCCAAGTCGTTCGATGTCACGCCAGATCGACAATCATTGAATTCGTGAACTATTGGAATATACGGACCAGTTCTCCATGACCGCAAAAATTCAATTGGCTCGTCAGAGTCCGTATCGTCAACATCATGATCAGTCTCATGTTGTTCCAATTCCTCTTCCGACATGTCATAATCTGAGTCCAATTCCTCATTAGTACGCACATTGTCTTCCTCCATATTTACGCACTATAAAACTATGAAATGTTTTTAAAATGTTTAACTACAGTATTAAGAAACGCCAAATCACAGAAACCATTAAACTCACACACAATAGTTATTGATATCAGTATTAATGTTCACATTCACTAAAATGGGACACGGTAGACAGTACAAAAAGTATTTTAAAAATCGCGATAAAATAAAATCATACGTTCAATAGTTAATCATGCCAGTTTTAATGTGATAAGTACAACAGACAGCAAAAAAAGTATTTATCAACGATTGCGGTAAATATTCAACTTGTATGCGATAAATACAATCCCGCGCAATGGCCCGCTCGGTTGAAAGTCTGTCGTATACTGCGCAGTCGCGGCGCGCAGTTCAAACTGATTTCTGTCGACCGGCAAAACTTGGCCGTACGAATTGGTTCGAAACTTTGGTGATTATTTTATATTTAGAACCAATGCTTTTAAAATATGTCATAGGTGGCAGGAGAAGGACAAATCAGGCCAAATTTACGTGAAAAAATCAGTCCCGTATGATAAATATGGACGCGGTGGCATCGATTTATACACATGCGCATTGCGAATTTGGCCGATTTGTACAAGGTGTGTGACATCGGCGCCGGCCGGGTTAAAAACCGAGAGTGAGTGAAAAGTGGTGGTGACATGTGAATCTTTCAATAGATAGGTACTTAATATTAAATTAACAGATGCACACGTAAAGCACATCTTAAACATGTCAACGGGGCGGGCCTTTTGGTTACCATAGCAACCAGTACAGTCTTATATCTAAAAAATTTCTGTATCAGACAGCTTTGTTCCTTCATTTATAATAATATAAAAATAAATGATTATAATATATTATTATGTGTTTAATTGTTAATAGTTGAACGTGACGATGTACAGCATTCCTTGGGGCGTGTGCTCTCTCGCTGCCTTACCGTAGAAGCCTTTGTCAGAACCAACAGGGATCCACACCAGGAGGAGGCTCTCAATCAAGTAATATATTTCTCATCTCAAATAGGAAGTGAAGCTGACAAAAATGCTACTATGGCTAATGTTTAGATCAGTCATGGGCAATGAACCTTTACAAGCGTCCGTTTACAGTCCACTTTCAGTTTGGACTCATACGGGCCTTTGCGATATAAAGCCTCGATATAAGGCCGACCAATGAACGATCTTGATTGTTTTACAAAATTTCAAGTACACATTAAACCAGTGGCAAAGGGTGGAGGTAGGCAAGGCTGTGGAGATCCGACAAAAATTTTGCACACTAACCTTTGTCAGTCATACTTATTTGTTTATATTGAACTAAGAATACAAATTGTAGATGGTATTGGTTAATTTTTAAAATTTAATTATAATCTGCCGAGCGGCTTATGCCGGTCAGGTTTGAATCCTGGGTCTGGCAAATATACATATTTTTATTTAAAAAAAATACAAAATTAATGTCATACATAAAATCGAGGGCTTAGTGTCAAACAACACTATCTACAAAAGTGCAACTTTACAGGAGAGCCAAAAATCGTTATTTTAGATTCTTGTAACTTAACAAGGGAAATGTTTATTTAAAACCTAATGTTAATATTTTATAATTTATTGTGTATTGTACATTTATCTTGCTTATGATGATGTTAAAATTTATAGGGATAGTTTTTAAAAAAATTTGAAAACAATGGTAACTAATGTAGTTACCGTTCAAATTTACTGACGATTTAATAAGAAATTAGAAAAGATTGACATAAAGTTGTTTGACTATCATCTAGCCGTAAATGTAAAATAACGTTATCTCAAAAAAAAAAAAAAAACACTTTTTTGCAGATAACGTTGTCTGACTTTAAGCACTCGAAATAACAGTAATACAACTTAGGTTTCTGCTAGCATGGTTAAACCAATACAATTCATTATTATTTTCAGGTGAATCAATACATTGACAATCTGGTGGTGGGAGTAAAACAGGACCCCATAAGTGCTAAGGTTCGCTGCCAGTCGTTCATGAGTGCTTGCTCCGCTATCCAGCTACAGCAGAGTGGCCACACGCCAGGTGCTGATGCCAATTTCGAGTGCGCCATCCTGGGCTGCACCGTGGATGACCAGAAGCGAGTCAAGAAACGGCTGCAGGGGCTGTTGGACTATTTCGCCAAGCTCAACATCACCAGCACGTAGTGTGGACCGTTCCTCTAGTCTATATTGTCGTCACTATTAATTGTAAATTTATTGTTTATCGAATTTCCATTTGCAGCTTGTTTAATCTGTAACATGCTTCAGCTCAGCGTAGCTAAGTTAAAATAATAAAAAAAATTAAGTAGTAGTAGTAGTAAGTATGTCCATAAATTGAAATTTTGATAATGTATGGGAAACTTCAAATGTTTCTCATGAATTAAACCAAATAAGAATCTCAAAATATGTGCGTTGATCCTAACTTTGGCCTAACCTAATGCCCGAAATTAATTTAATCTTTTTTATGCCTCAAGATATTAATTAGTATGGCAGTATCTGACACTGCAGATTTTTAACAACATGCGTTGAATATAGAGCGAAACTCTTACTACAATCGTTGTAATACCGATAATTTGTGAGTTAGTATTTCATAATTATTCAGACAGATGTCACCGTCTGTTTAATTTTTTAGATTATGCAAATCAATCGACAGTGGCTAGTAATTTTGAGTGTAAAGTTTGAAGATATCTCGCTGCAGGCATAGAACCGGTTAAATTCAATATTGCCACAGTTAATCAATGAATACATATAAACAAGTTGTATATAATTGGGAATTCAACAAACATTTGTATATATCTGAGTTTATGAGATTATTCACCTTCCTATTAATTGTGTACGCTCAATCTTCTATGCATTGGCATATCATAGTATTACGGTAAATTTCTTTATTTAGTCTTTTTTTTATATTCTTCTATACTCTTTTACAATAATGTTTGAAATTGTTTTGAGTTTTGTATATATTATTTTCACTGAAAAACAAACTGTTTTTTTATCGGTGACGGTACACATCACATTTTTTTGCAAAATGAGCACCAAGACTTTCAACTTCTTAAATTAGTGCACTGTTTTTTTATCTATTTAAAAATTGGGGCTGTTTTGGCCCCGTTCTTGGAATGCCATAAAATATGTCTCATATTTCTTGACAAATTAAAAATTATAGGAAGTTATATATTATGTAACGTACATACATAGTAGCAGCCAAAGTTTAATGAATTAAAGATACATCAGGGATGCCTATCCGTTGCCAATAATTCCTATTATGTCACGTCACGTATTAATGCAGACGTTAAGAACTGAATTTTACTTCTCTTTTATTGATTGAATGTTTCAATTTTTAAAAAATCTGGTGACCTTTAAAATTTTTGTGACTGTATGCCCTCTTGATTTTTTTACACATCGAGACATCGATCGTCTAGGGCTGGTGTATTGGTTACTATTTATCCTTTAATCTCCAGCAGGGCTATTCAACTACAGTAAAACCTCGTTAATAAGAACACGGATAATTCTAAATTCGCCGTAATTCAAAATTTTCGCGAAAAAAAAGTCCCTTGAACATTATTTTCATATAAAACCATACCTTTAATTCAAAATTCGTAATTCGAAATTATTTCAGAGTCCTGGCATATAAAAATATTCAATAAATCGTAATAAAGTACACTATTTCATGAGCCAGTCATTGAAAATTGTAGACTTTTCTTAAAACATCATAAATTAATTTTTAAGAAGGTAATAAAAATAATCCTGACATTTTATGACCCATTAAAGCGTCAATTACATTGAGCTTTTTTACGAGCTGATTATTGGCAAATTTATAATCTGCCTGTAAATTCGCCCAGTGTAATCATCGAATAAGCTAATAAGCAGGTTGTAAACACTCCACCGATAAAAGTTGAAAGCCGGTCAACTTTTCACACTACACGCCGGCGTGTGGGCTTACTGCGTCTGCGCAGTAGAGCGATGGTGTTGGAAAAACGAACTACTCATTTTGAAATTTACCTTTTTGACGTTTAATGGAAACATTGTTATGGAGCGTAGCGACCTCCCGGTAAAAAAACGAACTACGTTCCGTCAAAATCGCTCGCTGGCTTGTGGCTTATCAGCGAATGGAAAGTTTTGTGTGTAATCATCAAATCGCAGTAGCTGAACCGCCCGCTTTTAAATTCGCCAATAAACAGCTCGTAAAAAAGCTCAATGTAATTGACGCTTAACACGCACGAAACCGGAAATTTGGTGGGCACATCTATGATCGTAAACGATATTAATGAAAATCATAAAATATTTTTTTGTTCAAAATTTTAATATTTTTCCCCCATACATTTCATAATTCGTAATTAGAATTTTTTTTTGATTTTCGGTCCGATCTGTTCGCTCACGAGTTCCTATTACGGGATAATTAACTGTAGGAATACGACTTTGGTATCATATCTATCGGATATAATACAGTTGACCTCGGTTATTACGATCTCGGACATAGTGAGATCTCGGATGTATTGAGGAAACATTCGTTGACATTTTGGTTTATGATTTTCTCCATATATTTATTAACTGTTATAACGAGCAACTTATTGGATATACCGAGCTAAATTACTGTTAATGTGTCGATTGTTTAAAAACATTTCGACCTTCTGCGATAAAATCCGATCGGACAGGATGCCGCCGGGGTCGCATTACGTTTATGACACTAGTTAAGTGTCCAAGTACCTACCTAATTGGTGTTTCCGCCGACAATAATGAAAAAGTATCCACGCATATGGTTGAAAAATCCAAGGTTTGTAAAGTCCGTAGGTACCTACCAGCGTTCATTACAATAAACAACTTCTTTTGTAGTTATGAATGGCATGCTTGTTTCGGGGATTTCTACGTTGGTTTTCAGATTTTTTATTTTCGACTTTTTGTGTTATGTGACCGCTCATTTAAAAATACCCATTCTGATATAACGAGTAACGCTTATAACGAGCAAAATTTAGTCGGTCGTAATAACCAAGTTCGACTGTATATGGGTTAAGTGATATGTTAGAGTAGCCCTGCAGGAACCGATTATTAAATGATTCATTTTTCTGTATGCATCTAGAATAATTAGCTTTTGGTCACCACCGTGTTGTGATAATATTTAGTATTAAATCTATTTTCTTAATCAGTTTGTGATAGGTTTGCATATTTCTTTTCCACCTGGAATATTTTATTTTGGGAAGGTGTCATACTCTTAGTTTAGTTTTTTTTAAAGTACTTTATTTTGTTTTACCAGCAATCCGATGTTTTGGATTTTTGTTTAGTTTTCTTCTACCTTAAAACATTTTTTTTAGTACAACATTTTTGTTCTGATGTCAGCCCGTATTGACCATTTCCCGGTTTTTTCAGTCGCTTTTATTTAGTATGTAATTGAACACGGGCTAAACGAGCGTGTCTTGTAAAGAATGCTTTTAGTTCATCACCAAGAAGAGAGTAGGTGAACTTCTCATCCCGAAAGTTCATCATCAGTTTTCTTGACTTTTTTGTTTATCTTTCTATTTCTTAATTGATTGTTATGAGCTAACGGTGTCCCAAGAGATGATTTCTCCAATTTAAAATCATATTATATTTCATCGTTGCGCCTTCAAAATCGGCTGTGTATTTTTCAAAACTTTACAGGAGATGCTAAAAATAATGCGAATTACAATGCCTGTTGCTTACAACATTGAAATATTTTTTAAAGCAATTCCGGAATACATTATTATAATAATCATTATATTTTTTCCTCGGTATAGAAGGAATTATTATAAAATTTTTGGTGAAAAAAACCTGTTTTGTGAAATTTAAGCACATAGCCGATTTTGATGGCGTAACGACGATTTATACATATTAAAAAATACAATTTATATCGTAGGGTTACTGCCAAAAGTTGGTAAGTCTCAAAATCATGTTATAGTGTAATTATTGCAATTTGAGAGCTTGACATGCCCTATAAAATCAGGCATTATGCTAATTTCTTTTTGTTTTATGTGCATGTTCTATATATTGGATGGATTTGAATTTTTTTCTAGCATACATTAAAAACACATAACGTCGCCGTAGATGTCAAGAGAGCCAGTCCACAAAATCATAATGCTGAGAAACAGGCGTGCAAAGATTTTGTGTGACAAATATAGGTAACATTTTTTTATTGAACTTTTTTGTTTTTAAAGATATCACGGTGAAACTTTGAACATATAATATACTTTGTGGTGTTACCTTTTTATTATTTTGTACAAATAACTAAAAAAAATAGTATCTTAGAAGTTATGTGTGTTATATCTCTTGACCACTGAATATTGAAATGTACAAAAAATGTAGTCAAAAGAGTTTTGTGACTTAAATCCATTGACCACTGCATCTTTGATGATTTTAAAATGTCTTTGTATACTTTACTCATTTTCGTCAAATTTGTGGCTTGGCTCCCTTTACATCTACGGCGACGATAATCCGTTGTTAATACTAAATACCTAAATTATCCACTTACCAACTTTTGACAGCAACCCCACGAATACAAATTGACAAAAGGTTGGCAATCAATACGCACTAAGGGAATTATATATTTTTCTGTCCAGCTATACGATACGTATTTACATCGGAACAATAGCATCATTATAGGCCATCCATGGACTGAAACCGTATGCAGTTTCGAACGGTGCGCTATACTAAACTTATCTTTTCTAGTCATGGAAATATATTTCCACAAAGTATATTATAAGCATCTGATCGTATCCGTTTATACCATACACTTACAAATTTAGTGAAAATATATTTTCATGAACAAAAATCATAAGTTTAGTATGGCACACGGATCTAAACCGCATACGGTTTCAGTCCATGGATGGCCTCTTAGTCATTCACTTATCAATATTTGATGTGTACTTATTTATTTTTGTCGTCTGCTTTACATCTATAATAATATTGGCAATTTTCCAATTCATAGAAATGTTTGGCACACAGGTTTATTGAGGCGTTTTCACCTCTGTATACTATAATTAATTATTGTCTATGTCAATTGGTTTAATTTAGTCAAATTAACATAATAATTATAATGGCAGGAACATAGACAGTAAAAAATGTGTTATACTTAATGTCTTTTACATTTATTTTTTGTACTTGTTTAAGTTTTTGATCTGGCAATATTGGACATGCCGAAACACTTTGGGCGGCAAAATTGAAATGCTCTTTTATCAAAATATTATAATATGCCTGTCCAATTTATAATTGCATATTATTATCTACTGTATGAGATTTATCTTTCTATCTTGCCTTTTTATAAAATTTTTGAAATAATTAATTCTTTTAGTTTTAATATAGATAAAATTAATTTTATTTTTACATTAATGGAATGTCAGATCGCTTGTATTGTAATGATATCTAAAGAAAGACTGTATGTAATTGAAAATGTATTAGATAGGGCTAGTTAATCAATCTAATCCAAATAAAAAACACTTCAATTTCAATTATTTTTAACATTGTAAAATTTAGAAATTGTACAACTAAAATTTATTATAAACATGTCTCGAATTTCTTATTTTAAATTTTAAAAAAATCATAATTGATCTTTCAAATTCATTACATCATAATGACTTAGAATGATTGGCACCACCATTTGGGACAACTGGACGATTGTCAACTTGGCACTGGACAAAATGAATGAAATGCAAGGAGAAATACACATATGTTACGATTTTAAACAGCAAATAGCTGGCAGTCTAATAATTCAATTGCACTGCTGAAATTCCAGTGAAGTGTTCGTTTATTTTATATTTTTGTTTCAAATCGTAATATAAATGTGTTTCTCTATACATTCTGTTAGTCTTTATCGGCACCGAGTTGTCCTGGTGGTATTGCTAATTATGCCAATTTCGCCTTTGTGATTTTATAGAACTATCTGGTCGATTATATTACGTAACACAAAGAAAAATTAAATAAGGTCTAATACCTTCTAAAATTAGTACCTATTAAAGTTTTTGACTCAAAATTTCCATGAACTTCTTTCCTATTTAAAGGTTTCTATATTTTTTAGTTATAATGGATCTGCAAGGGTTACTTAATACAATGCCTAAAATATTATTTGTATGCAGTGCATTTGTTAAGGTCCTTTTAAACGTCAGTTCTGTTGTCCGCTCAGTCGAGGTTTCCGTTTTGGTCCGTTCAGTTTTGAAATGGCGGTGTATTTAAACGATCAGTTGTCCGTTCAGTCGATGTTTCAGTTGCCAGGTCAGTTCGGAATCGGCGGTGTATATTTACGTATTTTTTATCTATACTAATAATGAATATTATTTTTATAATTACTTTCTAAACATGATTGGTTAGTGTAATGCAGTACGTATATTTAAATAAATTATAATATTTCAATCAAAATTAGAAAAGTAGTATGAAAAATATGGCAGCATAGTAATTTACACTTCAATTTAACTCTAATACAACTTCAATGCAACTCTAAAAACGGATATGAAAACTGACAAAAAAATCCATCCTGTCTCTGTTTCGGTTTCAGTTGGTTGCTTCAGTTTTGCATTTACTCGTCAGTTTATCCTACAGCTCGACGGAAACTGATTGGATAGCAAAACTGATTATTTAAAAACACCTTTATTTGATTAAAAAGTAATTCTGAGGATTAGTAATCGTGGAAATATAATAGGTATTGTAGGAATGTAATCTTCAGTTGACTGTATTTAACGTATTACATATAGGTCTAGGATGATTCGGTGCCAATCAGAGATCTAGGAGCCGCACGGATGAATAAATTTCGTGGGAGAAATACACATATCGTCGGTGTTTTGTAAAAAGGGCGAATTAACCAAAATGCTATTTTACAGGATTTTTAACTTTTTATTTATTTATTAATTACCAGTGGATGATTATTATAAATGTCTAACAAGCTATAATAGAGCTTAGAAAGAATACTGTCCTTATAATATAATGTTTTAAAAGGCCTAATATGTCACATTTGCTTTTTATTTGTAATACCAAGTGTATATTCGCCCTTACGATTATCGTTTTTAAGTACTTTCCTGTGGAGATAAAAATTCGCCGTTTTTACACAACAAAGCTAGTGCGGTACATATTGTTTTTTTCATTTATCGCCAAAATGGTTGATTCACCCTTTTTACAAAACACCGATATGTTTACAGTCAAAAAGCATCTACCAAGGCTCTAAAGCTAGGTTTGGTTATTACAGGTATTTGTGTTTTCTGATATTGAATTGCACAATGCATTACCTTGAACACCCGTCACAACCAAGAATAGCAAAGTAACAGCTGTAAACATCATTTTATGTTTATATATACCATATTATCAGATAGATACTTTTGTACTATACTTGCCAATTCAAATCGTAATGTATGTGTATCTCTTTGCACATCATATTTATCTGGCAGCATCCGGATCTAGCCAGCGCAGATGAATCACCACATTCATTATACATACTAATTCAGTTATAGGCTGAAAAGTAACTGTTACAAGATTATCATTGTTCTGATAGTCTATATTTTTCTTAGTTTGCGATATTTTAAACCTTTTCGTTGATAATTTACATCCTAGTTTTTATATCTTGCTAGACTATTCTTAATCGGGTGTCAAATCTGTGTATTATCATTGTCTCAAGGAAACTTCGCCACTGATTTCTGCAGAAATATTTATTGACCTTCCCATCTAGATCTGAATGTGTGGTGGTGTAATGAATAATTGCTCGGGGACACTATTTATACTACTCAAAACACCATTCACCAACTAACCATAGTTAATTCAATGCAAAGCAATGCTCTCTTTAATTATATGACGCAAATTTTTTTAGACGTGAACCGTAAAATGTACTATTTCATCTTTTGATTATCAAATTTTATTTAGTTTTTAATCCGACTCACCTATGTGCGGCAATCAATTTCTAATGCGCGCACAACTTAAAGAGGGAATACTGTTTGTGCATTGCATTACGAATGTTAGCACATTTACAAAATAAATCTTCCATTTAAATCTTTAGGAATATCAACAAAAAAGCAGAACTCTTCAATGTAAATGTAGTGTTCGCAATACTTCAATTCGTATGGAATTGATACAATATTGATATTTTAGATGACATCCCTTTTAATTCAATATTACTGAAAAAATGCACCTTCAAAATTATTAACAATGCAACATTTATGCGTCAAATACATTATCATCACGTTACGTGCTGTCACAGTAAGTTGCCGCTACGGGAAAAAATGTTGTTTTTCTTGGTCTATATAAAATATTATCAGACTGATGCTCCCATCCAGTAGCACATTTTGAACCTTTAAACAAACATTATCAGTTGGCAAAATATGCCGAAATCGCCAGAATGAGACCTCACGCGTACCGTGCTACATCGGCAACCGCATGATTAAATGAATGTTTTTTATTATGTTATGCATTACATTTTTGACTTACCTACGTCAAAACGTACGCTTTGTTTTTCTCTCTAGTAAATTATTATATATGTCTGGTGTTTATGTCTATTATCTATGGTCTGCTAGTAGGGTTCTGTTCAAAATATGATCTATGGATGCAATATCAGAATTGATTTTGACATATGCACACGTAGAAACTGTTAAAATGAATTGAAATTACCATCTAAAATATGAATAAATTAGAGTTGGCAGTTTCCATAATTGAATTTATAGAGATCATTCAAAATATTCATTATGAGACTAAATTTGTCATCGTACCGGCATGTGACGTGATCATAATGCAATCGCAGCATAAATGTTGAGGCTTGATAAAAAAAACTGTGGGTGGAGAAAGAGAGAGCATAGCTTGTAATATTTCATCCATGTGTCCAGGGACGTCAAAAAAGATACTGATATTTCGCATTTTTTTATACAACAAAATCTGTTCAGACGGCATCTTCAAATACTTTTTCTTTCGATGTGATGTGATGGCTTTTTATGTCATAATTTGGGCGGTTGTATAGAAAGTAAAAGTATCGCCGTAAAATGATGCATGGTCCGTGAACGATTTATTTCTAAAAAAAATCACTAAATCAGTATCGTCATCGAAAGAAAAGTATAGATACTGTTTTGACGGCCCTAGTCATGATGTAATGAAATTTTGTCTATTTGCCCATGCGTGTAGTTGAAACTATGACAATATATTTGGTTAGCACCTACTTGGAGACAAAAGGACTTGGAAAATGGTAAAGGAGAGAGACTAATTTCAGCCTTGCGGTTGTAATAAAAATACCATATTGTGTTTTTTTCCAAGCTATTTTTCATTAGTATTAAATGAAAAACATTTATTATGTAAAATTGTTTGTGTGAATATTAGTCTAATATAAAAAAATTAAAATTATTCAGTGTCACGTTATTTTGTTTTATTTCGAGAGTGGAAGATCAAAAAAGGAACATTGATAATAACAAAAACTTATGAATATGTACTGGGATTACATAGAGAACAATATTATGTTACAAAAAGAAGACTGGTTTCTGCTTTACTGACCTTTAATGCTGAGTCTATCTAATCTAAAATGCTGGGAAATATTAGAATGGTGGTACCCGGTGTGCCACGAATTTCTATGAAAACTAAAACCTTAGAAATATAATATTAAAAATATATCACAAAGACTTTTAAATCGGTTAAGAATGTCACCATGATTACAAGAGATGGCAATATATTTTGTACAATTTATTAATTTATTTAAAACAACCGACCGGAGATAGTGTAGTGAGTCTGAAGTACAGCGTGTAGAAATGCTTATTTTCTATGGCCGGCCTTGAATGCGCGTATTTGCGCTTGTGGCATACACACACCTGGTTAGGATTTACTTTAGTGACCTTAGCTAATATTAAAACAAAGTCAAATAACTAAATGATATAAAGACATGAAATTAAGAGATTTAGGATTTTTATCCAATTAAAGAAAGCACAAAAAACACTTCATACACAGATAACCTAACCTAAACTCAACTCACGTAAGTGGCATATATCAATATCCAAAGCGATTTGATTAAACATAATGGCGGGTTAGTTCTGCACCTTGGGAAAACAAACAACGCGTGTCCTCGATTTCTAAGATAATTATCAGAAACACAAAATACTACCAAGATTGGCAGAGTTTCGATTTGTTGGAAAAAATATGTATGTAGATAAAGATCCCTTCTAAACTTTAAGCTACAGTATGTAAGCATACCTAAGAGAAAGTCGGTTGGATAGGGCCACGGATAATATCCATACAGCCAAAAGTAAGGGGGGTTTCAAGAAATTTCTTTTCTGGACCCTCCCACTGCGTAACATATTGTGTTAATATCGCGTTAAAACACGGTGTTATTATCTATGAAGTTTACCAACTTAACCTTGTAAATGCGTTTACATGTCACAATAGGAATAGTGTACAAGAATATTTTCTATATTATAGTAAAAATTTTTTGTGTACATTAGATATACACAACTTATATTATAAGATAAAATATAATTCATTAAAATAATTTGAGAATTCGTAATAAGAATAAAAAAGTAGTTCGCATTATAGATTTATGCTTATTTTGTTTTAGCAAATCCGATCCTCTTGTGACCCAAATCAAATATGACATAAGCTCTTCGTAGGAAGGATCCTCCTAACACCCACATAGCATCTTCTGGCTTTGGCAATGTCGACGGCACAAACACGGACAAGCAAATGGTGCCTCCTTGATAAGTCATCTGGAAAACAACATATTAATTATTATAGCCTGGATATACAAATTGTCATTAGTATCGTCACTTCTTTGCACCTGTTTGAGTCAATATATCCAAATCGCCACGTTTCAAACCTTCACATCTCCTGGGCATATCTTATTTTAGTATCGATTTAATCACAAAAGCAATAACAACGAATAATTACAAATCAATACAGGGTGAGTGCGCACACGAGTGAATAAGTAAGGCCTTCCCCTGACGAGAATACTCAAAAAAGACGTGACTGAAACTAAAATTTCAGCCAGCATCAGACGCGACATGCTTGTCTTCCGGTTTCTCAGTTTCCAATCACCCATAAAACAGTGGTACCAATATCAGTAGATTCGATGAAATATCTTATTTTCTTACCAAAATTGGTAGCACTGTACTAAACTAGCAATAACAAGTCAAAGACATCAATAGTTAAAGATGGGCGAACCGATTTTTAATTTAAAATATGTGGCAAAAGTTGAGAAATACTCCTGCCTGTATAATTACAGGCTGCCAGAATATCCCTGTAAAGATATTATGGAAAAAGCTTAGAATGAATTAGAAAAGACAATTGGTTTGAGGTTATGAGATTATTAGGTTTCAGTAGCGCCGTGTGCGAAGCATCAGTCACTGACCAGTTCATGAGTTCCAACAGCAACCAGTTTGTCGGATTTTGGTTTCTCCGTGAGAGAAGGGCCTCACCCAACCAGGTACATAACTAAAAAGTTTGCGAGTGAGTGACCCAGAATCCAGGAGAGCTTCATAAGTATAGGAAGGCTTCCTCTGTTCACCAAACCCTAAATGTTAGTCCCCGAAGTTCGCCCTACCCATACAACTCAACATCCAAATAATACAGTCCATTAAAAAATATTGCCAGCACCTGACTCACTTTTAGGCAAATATATACAGCACACCAGGAAATTTTGCCGTAAAACGAAATGTCTTATAATGAATCATTTATTTCAATAAAAATTTATACGATAATTTCCATAGGATCAGTTTCTATTTTAGAAGTCTCAAAGTTATTACATACTTGAGATTGTAGTTCATTTAAAAATCATATTTCCATTACAAAACTAAATGGGTTTGTCATCGGAATCAATTTCAAGAAGCATGATCATTCAAGTCTCTTGACAAATCCTTCATAATCCATGGTTATAATCGAGGTGTTCATGACTTGACAATCTTCTTCTGGTAAAAATATCTCCCATCTACAAATGACTTTACACTACTGCAATGGCATTTATTGGCCAGTTTGCAGTGATTATAAACAGACAATCCGTCACGATGACAAAGCAGCCTACGCTTAGCATTATTATTTAATTGAAAAATCATGTAAAATTTTTGTGTAAAGCTGTTTATAATGCACAATCAACATTAAAAATGGTCACCATTGCGTACCTATGCAAGAAAATCAGATTGACAACTGAGAGATCTTAATATTTGTGGGGTTTACCAACTTAACAATGAAACAAATAATTTTAAATAACAGAAGACTTCTTCTATATATAGTGCAAAATCCTTGGGCAGACCATTTTTTACAACTATTGAAAATGCTAAACCCAGGGTCAACCACCTCGTGTACCCTTACATGGCACCAGAAATGACAAAAGTTTAAAAACCATTTGGCTAGTAGATACCAAATAAATATATATATATATTAATACATTGTACTGACCTGTTGAACGACGTCACGTCCGTGCAAAATGAAGTTAGCTTTTCCAATCGTTATCGTAATTTTTGGCATTTTCGGTACTTGACTGCATTCAACCTAAAATATAACATTATCAATGAATCCAAACATATCTGTACTAGTGGCGAAGGGTGGAGTTAAGCTGTGGAGATCAGACATAAATAGTGCGAACTAAACTTTGTCAATCATACAATTGAGGTGTCTAATTACAAAAAGCGACAAGTCCACAATTCAATATTTTCGGGAAACAACGTTTTTATGTTTCTAGCTTCAATTATTTGTTTTAACGTGAGATTTTTTTCCCCGTTGTATTCTATATCGAAATTAGAACCAAATGGCAATTTGTTTCAGCCGATAAACTCTTAAATGTAATAAATATAGGCAAAATAAAATTGGACTTAGCGCTACTTGTACTTCACTTTTTAATTTATCCCGCATAAGGCACATATTTCCGTGGCACTGTCATAAGTTTACCAGATGCTACAGCATGGGAGACACCCTTTTCAATATTGAACGTCCCCGTATTGGTTGACTTAAACTCGCGCAAAATCAACCAAGCTTTAAATAATATGAAAAACGGACTTGGCGCTTTTTGTAATAAATCGAGACTTAAAATTTTTCTTTTCATAGGGTTATGTCACGTTTTGGAATTTATAGATCAATACATATTGTGTAAAATTATACAAAGAATACGTGCGTATTTTTTTCTCGATTATGACCAAATGTGGACTTATCGCTTTTTGGAATGAGACGCCTCAATTGTTGTAACTAAAAATACAAATTGAAGATGATAGATATTGGTTAGTTTTTAAAATTCAACTAAGCCTACAGCAAACCATAATAGTAAAGGTGGATTGTAGAGATTAAACGAAAATAATGCACATTTTGTCAGTTATACTTATGATCATGGCCCCCATATCGTGAAGCGGGCCCCCAGGCCAGGATGTATGGCGGTGCCCCCTACCTATCGCTAAGGTTAAGGGCAGTGTGATTTTCAACAGTAATGTTCCTAAAATGGT
The DNA here is from genome assembly GCF_057557595.1 of Rhyacophila brunnea. Lineage (NCBI taxonomy): Eukaryota > Metazoa > Arthropoda > Insecta > Trichoptera > Rhyacophilidae > Rhyacophila > Rhyacophila brunnea. Next base: position 4,185,988 of record NW_028232816.1, on the reverse strand, counting down.
TTCTGCGTAACCTCAGAGTTAAGGTGTCAGCAATTTTTAAATAAATCCAGTTGAATTATAGAGTTTTCGGCACCCATCATCATAATATTATGAAGCACTGATTGCAACCTCCTTTTGTAATTGCCAAGTAATATGCAACCCTTCGCCATTTTGGGTAAATAGCCATTTTGTTAGTCAGGAAATAAACTAAAAATAATTATAAAATAAAATTCTACGCATGAATTATCATTTAATTACATCAATCATATCATTCATATCACATCAAATTGCATCGCACAGGCATATATTTTAAAATGTAAATTCCTCGAGGAAAGTAGCCGCAGGCGACTTTTTTTACTATTCGAGCAAATTTGTGATTTGTGTTTATCTCACTTAACTGGTCGACCCGCCATGTCAGGCCCCCAGGCTAGAGCCCTGTCAGACACTCCCTTGTGGGGCCATGCTTATGATTCTTCGTTGATTTGACAACATATTGATTTCAATTTAGACGCTTCAGAAATAATTCTTCTTTCGACCATGTCCGATCCTAATAGGATCATATGGGCCTCCACGGAGTGGAGGTTTGTATTAACAGATTTTATTTTTACGAGAAATGGATGTCAGCCATTTGCTCAACCTATTAAGTCCATACTCTGACTCATACACAAATTGAAAAACAATATGTGTACTTGCCAGACCCAGGATTAGAACCTCGGACCCTCGACACTGTAGACTGGCGCTTAAGCCACGTGGCCATCGTGGGTTAAAGAAATGATTACCTGATATCTATTTAAGAACAGCTTAGTAGCTTTAAGAAATCCATTCAACGCCATGATTTCCTTAGAGGGTCCTGTTATAATTGTAGTGCTGGTGTCGATAATCGCTTGACAGCCATACATGCAATAAGGATATGTCTTCTTATTCACGTTTAACGTAACCCTAGAAATAATTAGTTTATGGTTGGGTAACTAGATTGTTTCAACTATCCTTCCTTGGTTAAGGGCCCTGTAGATCTATTCCAATATAACACATAACTCCGAAACCATGCAAAATTTTGATAAAAATGCTATGACGTAATCTATGCGTTTAGTATGACACATCAAAACATTCAAGCCATCATTGTGATGTTAGTGATAGTTTGACATCACAAAACCTCGCCCGACGTAGACACAAGTGTGAACACGGAGATAACTGCAGATGAATGTTTTGCATACATAATAATTAATCGATAACAAAATATAACACAAAAGGTGTTATGGAGATACCTAGTTGGAATAGATCTACAGCTGTTATAATTATAACAGTCAAAAATGAAGAATTTACGTAATCTTTAGGAAAAGAAACAATTTGTAGACATTGTAGGAAATATGCCTGTATTATGTTGATGCCCTGTATTTTTACATTCAAGTAATCAACACTTTATTACCTTAATTAACACTATAAGAGTTTTATTGCAAATGCCAATGATTTATAGCACTTTTTTTACATATATTATGTTTTCTTTCAACCAATAAATACAATATTGATTTCATTAAGCTCTGATGATTCCAATTCAGTTCAATCAAGATTAAGAGACTGCGATGTATAGATCATATTGTGTATTCAATAAATTAAAATCAACCGGGAATCTAGGCGGAGGGGTATGTTGTTATTGTTACCTAGTCATCTTGAACTGCCAGTAATAAGGCGGAGTGACGGGCAGATAGAAGAGTGATGCTGGGTCATAATGTTTTGGATCGTCTCCGCCTAATAACAGTACACCGGCATGTTCAGTAGTTGAATCTCTGAAACAGAAAAATATATTATTAGGCTGTTTATAGACAGCCAGTACGGGGTCTATAGTGCCTAAAACACAATTTTAGGTAGAGCATCAGAAATATGTAAAGGCACCAATTACAAAAGACAGGATAATAGTGTATATTATTGGGTAAGTTTGTTAAAGGTGAGGCAATACCTTCTTATCAGTGTTGCCAACTGTCGTTGACAAAAACATGCCAGACTGTGTACGAGAAAAAGTTATTTGGCAGGAAAAAACGCTAATATTGCAAGTAAATTTACTTATTCGGTTCTAGTCGGTTATGTGGAATACAGCGGCAAACACATTTTGAAAATACCCTATATACTGGATAATTTGTTAGTTTGGGTTAGTTTAGGTTGGGTTAGGTTTGGTTAGGTTAACTTAACAAATAATACAGTATATTGAAAAAATGTCTTCTTCTTCAGCCATATCCGCCCCTTAGTTGGAGCATATGGACACCATGCGGTGCCTCCAAGAATCTGTCGCTCGCCAGTCTTCTTGCTTTGTTCCAGGTCAAACCAGTAACCCGTAGCTCTGTCGTATACACTCTATAGATAGTATTTAGCAGCCTTCCAGGATGCCGGAATCCGGAATCCGGTCGGCTTGAAAGACAGGCAAGCCAGATTAAGGTTCTCTTCTGGTATCCGTAACACGTGGCCGAGCCAAGTCTAACGTCGCCTCTTCACTCTCAACATAATGAGAGGCTGCTTGGTGTGTTCTCTTATCTCCTTGTTGCTCCTAAAGTCATACTACCGCAGACCCAGTATCCGTCGCAAGCATCTGTTTTCGAAGCTCAGTATACGGTAGGTCTGAGCCTTCGTAAGGTGCCATGATTCGCTATCGTAAAGCAGCACCGTCAGAATGCAAGCATTTTTCAAATTTATAAATATTTCAAAAAAGAACACATTCATGGCAAATAATTCCAATTATTCTATAAATCTAACATTGATAGTACATCCAACAAACGTTGAATTGGAGAGAGATTTTCCTGTACCAGACTTATATTGTAAAAATTAGCAGTTATAAAATATTATGATCTGTACATATTTACAAAGGTCAGCATAATAAATGTAGGTAGGTACTTGAGGTGGAAAAACGGGTCGATTTTGAAGACTAAGTATACTTACTACCAGTATTAAAAAATACTTAGTATCGAAACTTGTTCCAAAATACTTACTAGTATTTGAAATATCGGCTATAATAGAATCGTTAAAAATACATCCGCTTTTCGAAAAGTCTCATTTTCGAGACAGGTACCGCTGGAACTATGGCACTAGTCACTCCTGTTTCAGTAGAAAATACTGAAGCATTAATAGCACTGGTTTCATTTATCTGTAAAGCATTTTCATTTACAGGTGGAGCTATATTTTGCCTGGCAAATTCAATATGAATAGTTGGGTGCTTGCGCTGTAAAAGTTTCTTCAAATTTGACATTGACTTGTATGAATTTTTTATTTTACAAACATTACAGATGGCATAATATGTAACTATTTCTTTGGAACGATTCCACACGAAACTTAACCTTTTAGTAGCCATTTTTACACAAATTGTTTATTAAGTATAATATAATTATTATCCATTTATACAATCACGCATACAATTTGAATTCAGTTTATGTTTATAAGTTCCAATTATAACACTAAAAAATCGAGAAACTCGACGTGACAAAACCAGATAAACGCGTAGTCAGTTAGCGTTATCAGAACTCCGCTATTCCAGCTTGCGACTGACGTCAACTCGATGTAAATGTCATACTCAACTTAAACTAAAACTAATTCCGTAGTATTATACTAAACATACGCGAGTCGCGAAGTCCGAGGCGATGATTTTATACGTAGCAAGACTAGGAACTAGCTAGCGTACGGCGAGATCTCATACCATGCGTCGAACCCCTGGACTCGATAAAGTCTCATACTCAACTGAAACCAAAACTCTTAAAACTAAAACTAAGGCGAACTCAAAATAGTATACTATAAAACGAACATGTGACCATTTCTGTCCTTCACTATACCAACTTTACAACAGAGGAGAAAGGGAGAACAATGACAGTTGAGTATAATATCACGGCTAGACATACGTGTATCATGATATCTCGCTCGCGCGCATTTAATATCAATAGCGTTGAAAGTCAACCAGCATTACCGAATGGCGAGTCACGGCGATGATATTATTATCATCGAATGCGTTCGAATTCGAACATCTTATACGTTTCCAGTTTCTTGAAACAAGTTTATTGGGCCACAAATATTCAGTATGGGTAGTTTCATCCGAAACTTAAGTACACAAACTGGTGACAGTATTTCCAACTCACCTCTAGTAGGTACTTTAGGTTGCTATAAAATAGTGTTTTAAATAGATTATTTACTAGTCATATTTATTGATAGAATATACTTACTTCTATTCTCTATAATAAGTTTTGATGAATACTGGTATTCAATAAGAAATACTGAAATACCGGTATTGATATATTCATTCGTTATTGCAATCCCTAACCGTAGACTAGTAGTTCGCGGAATGACATTTTTTCAGCAGAGATATGTTTTTTTTTATACAAAAGGTCTACAACAAACGGCGATGATAAGATTCATTTGAATACATTACCTGTTAAGATATATTGAAAAAATTGGTTGCTCGATTAGGTTCTGCATGTATATATTGTAGAAAAGGGGAAGAACTCCCTTCTCCGAGAGGGTTTTGAAAGAAAATCCAAATACACCATCCGCCTCAGTGAATATGTTTTGCCACGGAATGTTTGTCACCTCGGCAAAAGTTTGATTCATCACTTTTAGGTGTCCTATCTGAAAATTTAAAAAAAGGATAATAAAGAGACATTATTATCATAATTAGCGGAACGGTAGTATTGAGAGTCTAGCATGACACTACATCTCTAGTGAGTTTCGAACGTATATGCAGATATTACACTCGTGTCTGGAAATATATGATCGTATATTAAAGACCGTCCAACCTCTTTGGGTCGTATAGTACTGAGATAAAATTCATGTCTAAATAAAATACGGTTCTTGTCGGTTTATAGGAAGCCAGCAGCAAACAAATTTTGAAAATAGCCGATATACTGGATTATTTGTCAGGTTAGATTAGGTTAGGTTTTCATTCTTGAAGGAACATTATTGTCTGCAATGCTCCGCGAACAACGCGTAATTTTTTCATCTCTTTCTGATAAGAAAACTGACGGCGAACTGTGCTGATGTAATACGTACAATTTACATGTAACCGATTTGTAGAGCGCGTTTCGCGCTTATGGCAAACACCCGGTTAATGCCTTCAGCCATGTGGATGGTAAAATGCAGGGATAACTAGAAATACATTTGAAAAGAGTAAAGATCCTCAGCAGCGAGGAATACGAACACAAAGTATTATTCCATTCACATAAATAACTTGTGATTTTTTTTTCATTACTTATGGGTACTGGACCTGAAAGCCGTTCTTGCCGAACTACATTCAATTTTAAATGTTTCTTTGACACTTGCATTTATGTTATCTGTTGACAAGAAGCCTTTCAAGTCTCCTGCTGACTCATGGACGACAAATTCAGTTCCGTTGGGTTGATAAGTTGAAGATTTGGCCGAATCATATTTGGAGTGTGTAACTAAAATGATTCAGAAAAACAAGAAATTAGACATTTGTTGTAAAATAAACATAAAGTAGGTACCTATGTATACACCAGTAGTGAAGGGTGGAGGTAGGCTGTCAAGATCCGCCATAAATAGTGCATATTAAACTTTGTTAGTCATGCGTATTTGTTTTTATTGAACTACAGTACACTCTCAGTAATCCGCCGCTCAATTATCCGACAACTACTATAATCCGCCGTTATTTTTACTTGTTGATAGCACAAAATCAAGCTCTATAATTCGCTGGTATTTGATTGTCAAATTCAGTAGTTTGCCGCGTATAAGTACACAATGCAGATGAGACAGGTATATTTTGGAAACTTCTCTTTCGTGAAATGTACGTTCACCGCGAAGAAAATAATGTACCAAGGAGGAAAGTGCCCAAGGACCGCATTACAATTATGCCATGCTCCAATGCAACCGGGACACACAAAATGAAGCTTTTGGTCATCGGGAAAGCCAGGAATCCTAAGCCATTCAAGAATATCTGCCTCACTGAACAACTGGTTGTGTCAAGTGATTTACTGTTTAATATTTAGTTAAAAAGTATAATTTAGTAAATACTTGTTTTTGATTATAAATAAAACCGTAATTTGCTAGTACAAATCTCTATTTTTACAAAATACCAGTTTTAATTTTTACCATATTTTGTATGTGTGCACTATAATCTGCAGCTTTCACTAATTGGACACTTGTCTGGTTTTTGGGGTGGCCGATTACTGAGAGAGTACTGTACTTATTTGTTTTCGTGGGATTAAGAAAAAATAGATTTCATATTTTAATGTGTCGATCTTTGCACGTTTTTCTTCCAATTCAGTACTGGTACTTTTCTTCTGATGTGGCGACCCCATTGGTTGGTTGATAATAATAGTGGAGTATGGCATTAAAGAAATAATTCTTACTGCAGGGAATACAGGTATACGGGCACAGTCTCGACGGAATCCAAGAGTTGGCCCATGCAGTATCGATGATGACCTTGAAAGATTGGGCAGGGTGGCCGACTCCAATGATGGCGTAGTAATCTGACTGCAAGAAATTAAAATTAATTCTTAACAGCGAGCAATTTTCATCAAATGCCCTCAAGGCATCAATCAACACCGTTTATGTAATTCTAAGAATATTGAGGTTCGAACTTCAAAGTGCGTAAATATGTGATTATAAATTTTACATAAGTTTGAAATATTCTGTAAATGAGGTCTCATTCTCAAATGATCCTTTGTTATTTTTATTAAGTCAAAATATTGACATTACTTTATGTTTATTAACGTTTTTAGTGTTTGAAAGAGGACACATCTATTCAATTTCAAGCTATCCTAAACGCAAATTTTTTTAAATAGGTTTTTTTATATCAATCAATTCTCTATGAAATTTCTGAACATTTCTGTATAAACCTAAATGCATAGGATTATATTGAATTTAAGAAACAATTATTTTCATGCCACTTCTTAAGTATTGTGATGTGTAGCCTCAATGACATTGAGCTACTTTACGAGGTGCTTGTTGGCGAATTTACAATGTACCTGTTAAGTCGCCCAGTGTCATCATCGAACAAGCTAACAAGCAGATTGTAAACAATCTACTGAGAAAAGTTGAAAACCGGTCAACTTTACACGCTACACACCGGCGTGTGGGCCTACTGCGTCTGCGCAGTAGAGACCTCCCGGTAAAAAAACGAACTACGTTCTATCAAAATAGTCGCTAGCTTGTAGGCTTCTCAGCGAATGGAAAGTTTTGTGTGTCATCATCACAATCGCAGTAGCTGAATCGCCCGCTTTTAAATTCGCCAACAAACAGCTTGTAAAGTAATTGTAATAAGTAATTGACGCTTAGTTGACATTATCTGCCAATGTATTGAATTTTTCATAAATTTGAAATTGGAAAAAATTCCCCAAAATTAATTGTAATTTGAAACACAAAGAATGTTTTTTTTTATATTTCGATATTATATTAATAAATCGAATTAAGTATAGGTTCGTAATTTCTAAATTTCACTTTCCTGCGCATTTTATGGTTTGGCGTTTTGGATAGTTTAGAATAATTGAACAACAAGTCAAGCCAAAAACATTCAAATTATATATTATTACAATGAAAATAATAATGATATTTTATACACCATGACCATGAGATATCCTCCAACATTTGGAAAAAATGGTTACATCTTTTCATACAAAGCAATGACATGTTTGAATCCTGTTTCACATATAAAAAGGTATGCGGTGGTGTGAAAACTACTCCTAACTCTTTAATTTATTTCTACAATCTTCAGATGTTAATAACAGCACAATTTTTTGAAAACTGTGGAAGTGAAAAATTGAAATGGAAAAACTGATTGCGCTGTAGGTATAGTGTTGAGAAAATTCTCATAATTAAACCCCTGTATAAAAACTTAAGATGATTAATACCCCTATTTTAAATATGGTTGATTAAGGCCCGTTTCAGATGGGACACCGGTGTCGCCCCAGAGCTAATGAGTCAACGCATTACCGCAGCCAGTTTTATGATCTAATTCTAACGCGAAATTATGCGTTGACTCATTAGCTCTGGGCCGTTCATAAACATAATACAAAGGCCCCTTTATTCGAATACAAAGACCTCCTATATTATATCGAGCGCGACACCGGTGTCCCGTTTGAAACGGGCCTAAGTTAAATATGATTTTGGAATTAATAGGTAATTACTAATTACGATTCATGAAATTCGATCTGCATTGTTGGTGAACTTTTGGATCTCGTTTCATAAATATTTTTTTCACAGTTTGTGTCTATACTATAAAATGTGCATATTAATTGGGTGTCCAAAACATTTATTTCATCAAATTAATGTGTATATCCATGGTTGTCATGGAAATGACATTTAAAGAGTTTTTATCTTTATAAGGGGGCTTTTTTAAACAGAGGGTTTTTGTTCAGAGGATAATTGTTTTAGAATCTAGTTAATAGTTTTGTATTAAGTCTTTGTCGGTGGTAGAGTGATTGGAAGAGTTTGCTTTAGAAAGTCAGGACTTGAGATTATAGAGCTAGGGAGATGAAGAGCAATTTTAACATGCAACATCTATACCATGTTAAAAATAATTAGGAACTTATTATATCTTTTACTACCCATCAAAATACTTACATCAAGATATTTATAAAGGGCTATGGAGTCGTTTTTCTTGGGGCGCACCATCTTCAGATGCTCCTCCGTCGTTCCTTTCTCCAGCATGAATTCTCGAGCCGATTGGAATCTTTTCAGAGATATTCTGTATCAACAAAAAAAATTGGCACAAATTTCAAAACATAATACTGCTGAAATAGCTACTGAATTATAAATTAAAATAGAGGTAGGCAATGTAAGTAGACTGTTTGATTGCTTTATATAATTATTTTGTTTCTCTCGTTTACACAATATGTATTTCATGATATTTTTTATCTCTAAATAGGTAGGTATAACAAACCAAACCTTTGTTGAATATATCGTCACTGTTCTGGCAGAAGACACTAATTCGAAAAAATGACATATTGAGTTAGTTATACCAAAATGTTCCTTATTTCAAACTTTACCGTCTGGAAACCTTCTTAATAAATAAACAGTCTTTATTTTAAAGTCGTCATTTTTACGATTACTTAATAAACTCACATGATAGACCATTTCAAACATTTTAACAACTTCAAAGTCAAATTACTCAAAACTAGTATTCTCCAGTTAGTGTGTTCTGCCAGAACAGAGACGATATATTACAGATTTTAAAACATTACTTATGCTCATGGTTGAAAATAAAGAATTTGGGGTTGTTTGGGTGCTAAGCTTAAATGATTTGTATTATGGCCATCATGACCCCCACACCCTGAAGCGGGCCCCCAGGCCAGGATCTATGGCGGGCCCCCTACCTATTGCTAAGGTTAAGGGGGATGCTTATACTATCAGAGGCGAAAAGAGGCACCTAACGGAAAAATACGAAGCTTGCAATTTGAGATTTTTTTTTGATAATTTACAATAATTTCAACTGTAGTAATTAATAAACATGTATCTGAAAACACTAAAAAGATTTTTTTATTTTTTTTTTTAATTTAAAGATAAACTGGAAATTGTAAAAAAATGTAATAAAATGTGAATTCGTTGCAGGGTCAAATCTTATTATTACATTATATTTTATGGTCATATTTATCATTAAAATTTAGTTTATTAAGTTTTAGATTTTTTATCGTTAAGATTTTTGACTAATTCATCGTTTTAATATTTTTTATATATATTTTAAAAAACATTGATTTTTATAAAAATATAAATGTGTATAACTTGAAATCCTTTTTATTTATATCAAATTTTATTTTAGGCATGGTCACAATATTGAAGCTCGAGTTGATATAAATAAAAAGGATTTCAAGTTATAAAATAAAAATCTTTTTAATGTTTTTGGATACATATTTATTAATTAATACAGTTGAAATTGTAAATTATCAAAAAAAAATCTCAAATTGCAAGCTTCGTATATTTCCGCTAGGTTCTCTGCTGGCATGCGTCTCCCCCTTAAGGGTAGTGTGATTTTCTACAGCAGTGTTCCCCAAGTGGTTTCCAAGGGACCCCAGGGTTGAGGGTATTCCAAGTAGTTTTAGCGATTTTTAAATAAATTCAGTTGATTTATTGAGTTGATTTATTGAGTTGTCGGTACTTAGCATATTATGAGGTACTTATCGTAATCTTTTGTGGTAACCAATAAACATGTAGCCCTTCGCCATATTGGATAAATAGCAATTTTGTAAGTCAGGAAACACACTTAAATTGATTATAAAATAAAATTCTACACATGAATTATCATTTAATTAAGTACACAATCATCATATAACATCAAATTACATCGCACACACATATATTTTTTTTTAAATATTAATAGACATTAAGGAAAATAGCGCTGCAGTCAACTTTTTTTTCTATTAGAGCAAATTTATGGTGTTTTTTCACTTAACTGGTCAACCCGCAATGCCGGGCCCCCAGGCTAGAGCGCTGTCAGCCACCCCCTACATGTTTGCTCTGCGGAACTATTTTACTTCTAGAATATTAACATTTAAAAATAGGTGGTTAAAAGATGCAATTCTACTAGATGTAGGTAATCAAAAATACAAAAAATAAAAAATCGCTAAAAATACACTAAATACTTACCCTTAACATTACCTTGAACACCATTTAGAAAACGCTACTGTAGAACGGTATATTGGGTTTAACCTTAGCGATAGGTAAGGGATCCCGCTAAAAATCCTAGCCTGGGGGTCTGTTTCAGGTTGTGTGGGCCATAATTTGTATACTTTGTATAAAAATGTATATCGACAGCTTAATCTGCTAACCAGCCGACTGCACTTTTGACGAAAACTGAGATTTTGATGGAATTTTGTTATAAAGCATGTCTTATATGCTCACACAAAACTTCAAACTCATAAACCTATGAAAACAGTTGCCAAATTTCCAATATCATAAATGAAACAAATCCGCTCTTTGCATAAATTTTCTTTACATATAAAAGGGAAGCTATAATAGTGTTTCAATAGATAGTGCAGCTTATGTATTTTTGAAATTGTTAAATTTCGGTCGATAATTAAATTATTATGTTTTTTCTTCTTCCTGAACAATTTGCCTAAATGGAGTTAGCCAGTTTGCATATTAAGCAGTCAATATGTCATTATACTACCACACTAATCGCTGCTGATAAAAGAGAACTCACAGAGCTGCTACACCGGGTAGAGGAAGAGTCGCAAATACAGCCTCCTTATAAATAGGAATAAGACCAAGTTAATAGTTGTTGATCGGGCCAACCTTCTACCAACACCAAGTACACTCCAAAACCTCGAAACAGTCAACAAGTTTGTATATCTGGGATCGACCATCAGTGGAAAGGGCGGATGCGAAGCGGAAATAAGAAGGCGCACACAGATTGCAAAAAATGCGATGATACGCCTTACCACTATATGGAAGGATCGGGGAATTTCGATTGCCACAAAAATGACGCTTGTGCAAACATAAGTGTTCTCAATATTTCTATACGGAGTTGAGTCGTGGACCCTGAAGGCAATTGATGCCTTTGAGATGTGGTGTTGGCGCCGAATGCTTCGCATTTCTTGGACGGACCACAAGACGGAGCACAGGACGAACCAGTCAATCATCTAGAGACTGAAGATAAAGGAACGGCTCTCGACGATGTCTGAGAAGAATTCTGTAGTTTTTTGGACATATTGTCAGACGCGGACCGGACAACCCGGAGAGACAGGTAGTTTTAGGTAGCCTCCAGGGAAGGCGAAGCAGAGGAAGAGCGTCTGCGCGATGGAGCGACCAAGTGAAAGAGCTGACTCACCATCCATTCTGCCCTGAGAGAAGCGGAAGATCGAAAAGGATGGAAAATCTTGGTCGCTCAAAGGATGGCGAAATTTAAATGTGGTCACGATCCTCAGCCATGAGTGCACGACCAAGAAGATGTCATTATAATGCTCTATCTTTATTCAAGTAAGAAATTAACATTGCATGACTAAATAGAGTAATAATCGAAGACAATGTTCAATTTCGCTAGCCTGTGTCTTGACTGATTTACACTGTACTAAACAGCCATTCTCTGAAATATTTACGTTAAATAATCATTCTGTAACAAGTTATCGCAACTGAAGAAATAATATGGTGACGTATTTTCAATTCAGTCCGAGATAAAAGATTCGATACACGATTTATTTTATATAGTTATGACTAAGAGTCATCAATCTCTGACCGCTGATTAAATTAAATTAAAGTTAAAGGTTATTTATTCATCATTAACATTGTAAATTATGAATCATGATTTTATAATAAACAAAAAAATATGATATATCAAAGCAGGTCTCCTCCAACTATTAAATCGAACCTACACAAGATACTCTGGATGCCTAATTTCGTTTTTGAAGCAAGCAGTATCATAAAAGATGAAAACATGCGTGAAAACACGAAATAAATTGAAAAGTAAGCATGGTGCTTCCAACGGTGTCTAATAATGCCATGAAAATATTGAGCGTACATTTATATTTATGATCGCATAAGAGTTTGCATTGTATTTTAGTCTATGGTAATGACATTATCATATTTAATTAGTAACCGTAATTGCTTATTACACCAGCAGACGCGCAAATCTAACCAGATCCAATGATCCACGCCGATCATCGTGACCAATCGTCTTTACACTATAAGCAATCACACACCATGATTCAATCATGTTGATTCTTGCTCATGGTTGGTTTAAAATAAAAATAGTGTTGCTATTATTAAAAATATAGTTTGACCAAAAACTATTTCCTCGTTAGATTGGTGGCTACATGGAATAGTTTTCCCTCGCATTTGTACGTCAAAACTCAGCTGTCAAAGATAACTAATATAAGTCAAAGATAATGGTCCAAAATTATATGAAAAAATGTTTGAAAAATACAATGATTTACAGAAATCGATTGCTTATTTAAAGATAAATAATCTATTTTATTTTTTATATATTTATTGCAAAAACAATGAGTTCATTTGCTAATAGAAATGAACTTAATTAATGAAACCCAATAAATGAATGAATTAAACCCAAATAGTTTACGCTCGGCACACAAAAATGTCCAAAGAGAAGTATCAGTGTCAATGCATGCAGGCAGCACTGCACATGGATTTGGTCTTGCCGCGTCATCCGAGTTCGTGACGATTAGGTTCAGGGTGACCTCCACCCACTTAATTACATAATAAATGGTTGTCGTCCTGTTACTCAAAGGATTGAGAGGTTCAATTTTTTATATCGTCGTTGCGCCTGCAAAATCCGACAAACATTTTTTTTGCTTTTTTACATTTTTACGCTATGTGATAGAACAAGACGCGACGGATAGGCCTGCAAAACCCGTTTTCTAATATCAACGCTAGTTTAGAAAAATGCAAAATAAGCTATGTATTTTCACTTAAAAATGGTTTGCAAAATACGCTATCAATATTCCGGTCACATATTGCATTTTAAAGTAAAAAAGTTACTATTAATTGCGCCTGTTAATGACACATAACGGAGTTTGCACTGACCTTTGCTTCAGAATGCGCCTTTTACTACCAGTGCTAGTGCACATAGTGGATTATTTACGTTTGTCGACAAATAATATTTAAGCAATAAAAAAGTGTAAAATTACATTACATTGCACAATCATTTGTGTTTACTTAAAGAAGAGTGTTAATTTTAAAAGCCCGGTAGGTAGGTAGGTTATACAACTGTTTATTATAATCTAACTAGCTGACCTGGCAAACGTTGTTCTGCCATATAAATTATTTCTAGTGAATATTTTGGTTGTTAAATAAAAAATAACGAATGTATCGTAAGTGTGTGGGGATGGGATCTATGACAGAAAGAGGAATAGAGCGCTGTAGACGATGACCGCCGATAAAAACAAAAAAATATCAACCATTCATTTTCTCAATTCAAAATGAGTAATGATGTTCATAATGAATGAATTACCTGTGACAGGATCTCGTTGTTTACTGTTTATGCAATATCCGTCTTCTCCCTTCCAGAAAATTAGCGGATATTGGAGAGCGTCGTATGAACGGTGTGTGTCAGCGATTAACTCCAGATTATTGTTTCTTCTTCGAATCACGATTTCTCGCGTCGATGTGCGTTCGCCAACCATGATTCCAGCAATGTCGTCAACAACAGTCGCATTGAATCGACGTACGTGCTCTCCAGCTGGTGTCTTATCAGGATTGATGACAATAGCGTGATTGTCACTTTGCAATTCGTGCATGTGTGCTTTGAAGAATTTCAATAATTCATTGTGCTCATTCAACAGGGCGTCCAGTTCGCCGACGATGCGCCTGGCATTAGGCGAATTGAGGCTATTGTAGCCGCAACGTGCATCCACATGATTGATGTCCTGAAGTACCCATGAAGTAGATTTGTAAAAATGTATGTGGTTCGTTTGGCATTGGCAGCAATGAGCCTACTTTGTGGTATACTTAGCCTTTGATTTTGAACGTAGAATGGAATTGTTGACCATTTGCCGCAGTATTGTGAACTATTTCTGTTGCTCCAGACGAAGTCATTTGGAAGCATGCATTGAATGTGCGAATGGAGTTCAGGAACAGGTTTGAATCTGGAACCGTGCCGATGAGCAAGCCGTTCAATGGTTCTGGTGGTATCTCAATTTCTGGTAGTTGCACTTTTCCTGATGCGCAACACATCCCGGCTGACTCATGTTTGAATTTGAGCGCATGACAATGGGTACATTCTTTGTCCATAGCACCAATCAGCACTTTCGGATGAGCGGAATATTCAATATCTGGCTCGTACTCGAATGCGAGACGAAGGAACGAAGCGGATGTAAATGTTCGATGTACTTGTTGGCGTTGTCGGTCATTTGCTCTGCGTGTGTTAACTACGAACCGGCGCGCTTGGCTCCGTTCCAATAGTCGTTGTTGATTTCGTTCAGCTCGTGCCTCTTGTGATTGAGATGCACGCAATTGCGACATGCTTACACGCACGTTTCTGTTATCTTGTTGGATTTGTTCGTCTGTTCTTTCTGCTCTACTATTTCGCATGTTTGTTGCTTTATTCGTTCGACGGCCTAAATGGCCCCCCTTGCGTCTTGCTGGCATTGTGTACTGTAATACACGCAAATAAAAATAGATAAATTAAAATAAATCGTACAAAATTTTGCACGCACTGCGTTGTGATATGCCGAATGAAATGTCAAAATGACGCGACGCTTCTCTTGAATTCTTCTCAGACGTAGCGCCATCTGTCATTCAACAACATAAATAATTTCGTTCTGTTTGAAATACGAACGACGGTTAAATTTGTTCATACAAAAATAATAAAATCGCGATTAAAAAATGGTAAGGTGGGGGTAGGAGGGTGAAAATTTGGAGTTATAGGTAATTTTTTATGCCAAATAATAAAAAAAATACAAAAAAAAAATTGTCAAAAAAATAAAAGAAAATTTTTCTGGATAGAGATACCCTAATCACCTAGCGGTATGAAATATACTTGTTGACCTATTCTCATACCTAACAAATATACATAAAAAAATTCATAAAAATCGGTCGAGCCATTTCGGAGGAGTTCGACCACAAACATCGTGACACGAGATTTTTATATATATAGAGATGTAACTTTCTTATAATAAAATTGTTTAATTATTTATCCATCCTACTCTGGATATTTTGATTTCCCCTTCACTCGATAATTATTACTTATTTATATGTCAAATTTTGGCTGGGAAGATACAGGTTTTTTCGATACAGACTTTTGGCTTGGTTAAAGATGTTTTACGCATAAAATTTATATCATTAAATTATGCAATTATCATTTTTTACCCGGGGAAAAATCCGCTATGTCTAAAATACGCATTAATTTAAATCCGCTATGTGCTGCCTCAACCACGAAACGGATTTAAAGACCGAAATAAAACAAGCTATGTGCCTTTTATCCACAAAAAAAAATTATTACGACTAAAGTGTTAAATATTGTATTATAAAATATCATTTATACTGAATCCGAAGTAATTATCTAATTTTCAGTTTATTTGCTTTATAAAAAACGTGAGGCGTTGTTGAGTAAATCAGTTTTTTCCTTCTCCTGAAAAGTTGTGTTTTATTACATAGCGGATTTTGCAAGCGTGACGACGATATTAATTTCACACACCCATGGAAGTTGGGTTACAACTCAAAGATTAGGAATGGAGTTGAATAATCTCTGCCGGATAGTGATCATTGGGTAACGACTCTTGAAACGAAAACTTTAAACCGCCATTTTCTCAATAGTGATGCAATGAAGATTAAAATAAATTATCGTCCAGTTAGGGAACCGCAGACCTAATATAATAATAAAAATATTTACAATGATTAAACCACAGTTGATAAGATAAGTTTTGTTATAAAAATAACTGTGTTTTATTGTTTGCTGCTACCACATATTATTTGTTTAGGAAAGAGAGGACTCCCCGTACAATGTACAAATATTTTTTTACAGCAGGTAATGGTACCATATAGGTCAGTGGTCCCCAACCCCCGGTCCGTGGATCAAATGGTACCGGGCCGCCCAAGGAACATTAAATTATTTCCATTTTATTTACTGTGGTGTATCCGACATCATATCTGTGTGAAGCGGGGTTTTCTGCAATGACAGCAACCAAAACAAAACAACGGAACAAACTGGACATAAGCAACACGCTTTGGGTGTCATTGTCTCCTATTACCCCCAAATGGAACCGTCTCGTTGTAAACAAACAAGCTCAGGGTTCTCATTGATTTAGCGTTCTAGTGAGTTAAAATGTTAAATCAGTTTATATTCATTTTTTGGTGTAACTGTATTTTATTTTGAAGGCATGTTTAAATACAGTATAACCCCTATTTTACGTTTTTTAAGGGACTGGAAAAAAAAACCTAATTGGAAGGAAAATGTAAAAGGGGGATATTGAAAAAAAGAACATTAAAATTTTATGTTTCTAAAAAAATAACGTTTTATTAAAAAACAACATTCAATTTAAATTTTTATTGAAAAAATCATGTATATTAGTTTGTTGAATTTTTGTTTTTTTCTTACGTAATTTTATTTCAAGACTATATAAACATTTAAAAGTGTCATCTTGGATATCAGCAAAGTTTGTAAAGTAGGTTTTTAAACCCTCAGTGAACCTCATTGCTTCTTCTTTTGTTGGAATATCAACCTCTTCTTCATCAGCCAGTTCTTCAGAAGCGCGCGTAACTCGCATATTTTGAATATTTCCGACATAAATCGCGGGAAAGAAAAATGTAAATGCGGGTATTAAATGTACTGAAATACATCGGGACTGAAAAAAATACACACAATTGCCGGGAGAACGTGAATTCCGGGCACATAAAAACGAGGTTATACTGTACTATTAAATTAAAATTATTAAATCAAAACAATCTAAAATAATATAAACAATCAACTTCCCCCCTCAGCGGGCTTCGGTAAAATTATCACATGTTGACTGGTCCGCGGCGATAAAGAGGTTGGGGTCCACTGATATACGTAATTCAGAATGATAAATTGTTTCTGTTAAGAAAAGCCACTAGCTGGTGAATAGCGTTCCTTGAAAACTATGTACGGACCTGCGAAACTTATTGTAAAAACAAAATATATAAACCTGTAAAGAAAATTTAAAATATAAGATAATACCAATTTACGCACGAGACAGACGTGGTTTCATTTAATTTCTCCTCAATTTAAAATATCTTTTTTTTGTGAATCCGGGGTTCGATGGACACCCGAGCTAGCCGCTGAAACCCCGGACATCTCAAGAGCTTAAATGTTTCAAAATTGTCTGAAACAGATAGATATTTTTGATATTTGGTTCAAAAAAAATATTTAAATACCTAAATCCTAAGCCTAGTTATAATATACTGTGTTTTCAAAATTATGTATGTTCAATAATTATTAGTCGATTATGTTAACACTGTCAAAACTGTCGAAAAGTTCTATGTTTTAACATCCTCTCTCTTGGGTGTGTTAGAGCGAGATAGACAGTTATAATACTTCAATACCTACATAAATATGATAAACTATCTTCGATAGTCACCTTGTGTATAGAATAAACCTACAGATAGGTAAATGACGTACTTAGATACCTAATGTAATGTGCCTACCTTAAAAAAAATTTAAATGCAGCCCCCTCTCATTTTTAGTCATAAAGAAGGTAGTCAGAAAGAGGGGTGCAATTTAAGAGGTATTTAAAATATAAAAGGGCCCAGAACTTAACAGGATCTTCATATTTTTTTGTGAGAAACTAAAAACCTATACATTTTGAATGTGATGACAACGCATACTATAATTTTTGCTGAAATACTATAATTTCTTGAACCGCGTAGGTAGGGACTATATATCGGAGACAGGAAGATGGAAACACTGCTACTTAGGCCTGGACTCTGCATTGCCATGTCTACTGAAATTTCAGTAGGATATTTTTTTTTAATATTACCTAGGTTGAAATTGATTTTAATAATAAACTAGAAAAAATTTACGCACGCCTTTTTTGATGTGGACTAAAAATATCTAAATTGACAAAGGAAGCATTGTAACTCTACCTAAGAGCAGCATTATTTCATCCACTAACATCAACATTATTTTTGAAGTTATACTTCTTTTGGTGCGTTTGAAAAAACATAGAGTGTATTTTTCATGTGTGACCGGCCGCGATGTAATTTATAATAAAAATAATATTATTGCAAAGAGATTGGACTCCTCCCAGTCTTCAATCTCTTTGTATTATTGTATAAAACATAATCTATGCTATGCTGTATGACCAGCAAATAAAATTTAATGGGGTTGATCACTTGCCTTATTACTAGTATCAGAAACTGAAGAACGAGACATTCAAAAAAAATCAATCACATTTAGAAACAACTCCTGTCCACTGAATAGTTTTATTGTTGTTATTATATTTATTTCATAATTATTATAAGACCATATTCTGAAGTGCATCATGCATCAAGGTTGTTATCTGCACAAAGCAGTGTTGCCAAGTCAAAAATTTTAAATTTCAGTAGATTTTGGAAAATGTAGTATTTTACATAATATGATTTAAGACTAATAAGAATAACAATAACTTGTAATTTTAATTTATTGTAAACAATGATGATATCAATGGGTAAAATGGCGCTCTTGGGTAGAGTTACAGTGCTACAAACTTATCTAAACGGTCAAAAATGGAACTACGAACTACCATATGGACGCCATTTTGAAAACGTCATTCGAATGTCAGATTTTGTCCAGTTGCAAGTCTTGATTGGGTAGTTTTCGGCAGTGGCTCCCCCATCCATTCTTTAGATAAGTTTGTAGGCCTCTACAATGCTTTCTTTGACAATTTAGAAGTGTCACACATCAAAAAAGGGCATTTGTAAGTCATTTCAAGTTTATTATTAAAATATACCTACATCAGTTAACTTACAATTATTATGGAAAAACACAAATATCGGTAGATTTCTTGAATTTCCAAAAAAAATCAAAAACTGTCAAAAACTATCAGTAGTTCTACTGAAATTTCAGTAGACATGGCAACACTGGCACAAGGTGAGTTCTCTCCATATTTTAAAATATCAGATACCTATATCGCATTTTCCAAAATCTTCTGAAGTTTTAAATTATTTTGACTTATAATAGCAACACTGCCTGGACTAGGCTAGATCATAGACTAAAAAACTATGGGCTATAGATACATATTATAGATAACATGGCTAGATTGGAAAGTTGTTCAATAAACTTGAACGCCCGGGCCCCGGAGTCCATGCACTCTCTTACAACCTAAATGACAATATATAATTAAATAAGGAATACTCACTCAACTAGACCTTCAGCTTGTCCAATAAATAATAACGAATTTAAAGCTAAGCACGCTATTGTAAAAACCAATAATAACTTTGAAAAAGCCATGTTGATTTTTATAGGCTAGGTATAAAAACAAATGCCCATAAACTTTTACACTTCACAAAATTTAAACAACAAAGAAAGAATAATATTAAAACACCCTACAGCAAGGATGAATAGATTCAGAATGCGAAAAAAATCATGCGATGCGAATGTCTTTAAAACTGAAAACTAACCGATTAAATTTATTGACGGCTCGCGAGCATGAGTCGCAATTAGAGATGTTGGCCTGTCGGAAAAGTATTGATTTATGGTATTGACTATTGGTATTTTTTGGCGATACATACTTCAAAAATCTTTGACGATGTCTTCGTGTAAACAGTGTAAACCAGCAAGAAGCGTGTTTTACTCAGATATTGAATTTTATCTCAGTACGACCCAAAGTATTGACGTTAGTGGACGGTATTTACGACCATATTTCTGATAGGTACAACATTTCACGATGAAGTGTGATACAGTGAACTGCATACGTATAAATTTCCGGACACGAAATAATAGTACATAATAAGTAATCAACATTTTTATTTTTAAAATGAGAAAACAATTTTATTATTTTTTATTTAGTACTTCGGATTATTTCAAAAATATAACACATTTCTAAAAATATATAAGTGAATGAAGTTCTTAATGCCTTCGATGATTCTGGGTCATTAAATATTAGAAATCTTCTTGATATCAGTCATAATATTAGAAAGTTGAATTCTAATGTTATCTGGTGTGGCGTCAAGTCTGCTCCTGAACTTTGACTTCGTTATAGCGTAATAAGAAAATCCTGCTTCGCATAAAATATCTCGTAATAAACGGAAGTAAGACAATAATAACTTGTTTAGACACACTGGAGTACTCATCAGATCTGACAAATTCGCGGAACACCTATTCACGTTCCGCGGAACATAGTTTGGGAATCCTTGCATTAAACTACCCCTAAACGATTAGTATAACTGTCAATACCATAATGAAGTTGTGACAGTTATTTTGAATTGGATAAATTAACAGTTCTGTTATTTTCAGTCAATGTTTCAAAAGCATCCAACCCCCGCAATGTGAGGGGTAACACGTACTATTTTTTAATGCTTATAACAAAAATAAATATATATCAGAAATTGATGATGTTGGACAAAGCTATTCTCAAAACTTTTGTACATTATTAATGTTTTAACAAACATTTTTTAATTATTAGTCATGCCATATGAAATGTGAAATTTGTATTACGTACCTATTAGGTATATCATTATTATTTTTCAAGAAAACACTGCATTTGTTGTAATATTAAAATGTTTTATCAATACTTTTATACGGTACAATACCGACAGTAAGTATCTATAGTTTTTCTTTCGATATGCCGCTCTAGTTGTAACTTGCGTAGGCAAGTTTTGTGAACGCAAGCCGCGCGGGGATTCCTTTGGATATTTTGACTGTCAATCTGTTAGTGTTGCTAGTAATAAAAATATGAATTTCGATACAAAAAATATAAAATAACGATCAAAACCAGTTAGGTCAGAAAACGAGTGTTTTTTTTATGAAAAATATATTATTAGTTTCGGTGTTTGGATTTTTATTTAAAGATAGTTGTAAACAAAATAAATACCTATCCATGTCAGTTGGGTATATTATTTAAAGAATTTCCTTCATTAAAATCGTATAAAGGTTCTAATTGAAAATAGTTGTACTTCCTAACTTTTTTTTTTAAATAAAAACTAATCTTCTTTTTATTATTAAGTTCATAATAATTCATATGCAATTAAATACAATTTACTGAAAAATTACCTTTACACTATTTTAATTAATTATTATTAAATGTAAAAACTTTTTAAAAACATTGTTTGTTCAATACCTATTCAAAGATAAAGAATGATAGAAATTCATTGTTACAGTTTCAGGATATTATTAGGTACATATCAATTAAGTGGCACTTTCGTGGCAGTACTTCATTGGTTTTGAAAGTTTTTGTTAATAATTATTTTCTTAGATCATTCTGATGATGGGCTTACAGCTCGAAACAGTGGTCAACATACAAGCTTCAATATTGGGACCAAACCTAAAATAAAATTTGATATAGATAAAAAGGATTCCAAGTTATGCACATTTATATTTTTATAAAAATCGATGTTTTTCAAAATAAAATATATTATAACGATGAATTATTAGTCAAAAATCTACACGGTAAAAAATTGAAAACTTAATAAACTAAATTTTAATAATAAAATATGACTATAAAAATAATGTAATAATAACGTAACCTATATACCAAATATGTGACAAATTCACATTTCTTTTACAATTATTGTGAGTTTATCTTTGACTTAAAAATCTTTTTAATGTTTTCAGATACAATATTTATTAATTAATACAATTGAAATTGTAAATTATCAAAAAGAATTCTTAAATTTCAAGCTTCGTATTTTTTCTGCTTGGTTCTCTGTTGGCACATATAGAATCCCCCTTAATGTTTTCAGATACATTTATTTATTAATTAATACAGTTGAAATTGTAAATTATCAAAAAAATGTCTCAAATTGCAAGCTTCGTATTTTTCCTCTAGGTCCCTCTGCTGGTATAAGGACCCCCCTTAAGATACCCAATAATAATAATAAAATGGTTATTATTCGAATTTGACTTTGAAGTCCTTGAGATAGGGTTTGCTCTTTCTTCTTCGCGTGAGGTTATATTCTACTAATTTATTTTCCTTTTTCTTTTCGTTGGTCATTCTCCCCTTTTTATTTACTGGTCATACCCGCTTGCCTTTTTTATGTAGGGAGTTTGGCATTCCTTTGTTTTCATTATGGATTTGGCTTTCTTATAGTTTACATGTTGCGCTGACAGTTCATTCTAACTATTAAAAAAAATATCTTGAACGAACGTTAAGTGATAGTTAAGTGAACGTTAAGTGATCAGTGATTGTGGCGCAACATCTGAAGTGAGGAGGATATTCTAAAAGCAATGGACATCAGACGGCGAAGCAGGACTGCTACAGGAGGAAAAGTTCAACGTACGAGCGTCGATTAAGATGCTGATGTTTGAGGTATCCTCGTTACGTACCTTATTTCAGCAGGGGGACCGGCAAGGAGTGGCACAACGCCCAAAAAATAATTATTGGCGGCCCCTACGGTCGTAGAGTTGGTCTATATGACAAGTTGCGTCGGTGCGACCACTCGTCATCAGCAAACCATCTGACGGAGAGGACCATCGCGGCCCTCCAGAATACGATGTTTTCCCAACGGGACAGCTTCTGTAAGGGTATGCAAGGGTTAGTGGATTGGGCAACCATTCCTCAAAACATCATAACAGCGATGGGCCTGTACCAAAAAATCGAAGAGGGTTTTGGGGACAACGAATAATAAAATTTGCGAGAACATGACTCAGATCCTTACCGAAAGGATACCTTCACTCGGGAGGCACGTCCTGTGGGAAGGGAGTTCTCCATCGGAGGTACGGGCTCTACCAGGGATTCGTACTCTAAGCGGAGGTGACCGCATCTGGACGACCAACAACATTGGGGGCCGCCTAGGAGACTTTCGGGGAGCTGGATGGCGTAGTGTACCCCCCCCCCAACATTGGTAAAAAAAATAATAGCCGTAGCCCGACACCTTTTGTGCGGACACCACCATTGGTAAGTCCTTCTTTACTTTTACGGAAAGAATTTCAAACGCAACAATCAGCAGAGGTCACTCTCGAGATTGAGGACTTAAAGAACTCAGGGGTTCTAGAAGAAGCGGGTCCAACCCCCAGTTTTCTCTCAACCCTGTTTCTGATCAAGAAACAAAACGGGACCCTATGCCCTGTTTTCAACCAAAAGCGTTTGAATGCGTTCCTACAGCCAAAGCCATTCAAACTAATTCACCATTACGAGGTTCCAGCCGTCTTACAAACAGAAGACTGGCTAGTAATCATAGATCTAAGCCAGGCATACCTCCAGGTACCCATGGCTTCTCAACATCGTCGATTCGTTTGACTAGCCTACCAAGAGGAGCTCCTACAATTCATGTGTCTCCCGTTCGTGCTGTCAGCCACTCCGATTATGTTTGCATCCCTGACCAATTGGGTCGCCGAATTCCTACGAAAGAATGGCTGAGAATATTCACTTACCAGACGACTTCTTAGTGGCCAACCAATCCGAGAAACAGTCTCGGTTCAGGTGGAATACAGGATAAACTTCCTACAGTCTTTAGGGTGGTTAATTAATATTAAAAGACCCTGTCTGAAGCCAAGCCAATGAGGGTTCATGGACATCACGTGGGACACACACAAGCGGAGGTTTCTGTCGCCGGAGAAGTGTGTAGCACTCCGTCACCATCTGCTAATGCAGGTACAAAAAGGCAGTTGGTCCCTCAGACAGGCACATATCCAATCCCTTCTGAGGCGACTCAACTTCACATCCTACCTCCACGAGGAAGGTTGCATTGCCGACGGCTACAACGCTCCAGTCATCAATATGGCCGAGGTCCCATCCTCGCCAATTGATGACAATCCAACCACAGGCCCAACAGGACATCATGTGGTGGCTCTAGGCGATAGGATCCTCAGAGTTGACAACGCAGGTACAAAAAGACAGTTGGTCCCTCAGACAGACACATATCTAATCCCTTCTGGGGCGACTCAACTTCACACCCTACCTCCACGAGGAAGGTTGTATTGCCGATGGCTACAACGCTCCAGTCATCAATATGGCCGAGGTCCCATCCTCGCCAATTGATGACAATCCCACCACAGGCCCAACAGGGCATCATGTGGTGGCCCTAGGCGATAGGATCCTCAGATTTGACACAACGCAGGTACAAAAAGGCAGTTGGTCCCTCAGGCAAGCACATGTTCAATCCCTTCTGGGGGCGACTTAACTTCGCATCCTACCTCCACGAGGAAGGTTGCATTGCCGACGGCTACAAAGCTCCAGTCATCAATATTGTCGAGGTGACATTCTCGCCAATAGGCGACAATCCCACCACAGGCCTAACAGGACATCATGTGGTGGCTCCAGGTGATAGGCTCCTCATAGTTGACATACAGAACGACATTCAATCACTTCCTGACGACAGACGCAGCCGACACAGGCTAAGGAGCCCAACTGAAAGAACACCACCTATCAGGTACGTGGGAACAAGACCAAGTAGCATGGCATGGCATTCCAACATGAAGGAAATGTTTGCAATTCAATCTCGGGTACAATCAATCATAGGATCAGATCTGCTTCTGCAGACAGACAACAAAACAGTGGTGGCATACATCAACAACGAGGCCGGCATAAAATCTGTCACCTCCTAAACCTATGCCGACAGATACTAGTATTTACCAGTCGAGCTAACATCACGTTTACTGCACAATACTTCCGCAGAAATTACAACTGTGTGGCAGATCATCTCTCCCGCAGACAACTCATTCCCGAGTGGCACCTCATCAACACCGCAACCATCCCCCTGTTTCAAAGATGGGGTGTTTCCGAGGTGGATTTATTCGCAAGCGAAACAGCACATGTCGTTGCAACGTATGTGTCACGAGACGTTACAGACAGTGGTGCGCTGTTTCACGACGCCTTCAGCCGAGTATAGGACTTGCGTGGATATTCCCCCCACCAAACTTACTTTCACGAGTCCTAGCGCACCTGAACTCAGCAAAAGGGAAGTACTTACTAGTGGCACCGAGCTGGAAACAATGCTTTTGGGAAGTGGACTTACGAAAAAGGGCGACAGTACCTCCTTATACAATGCCTCACCTACATACGACACTAGTAGGTATGGAGACCAACCGTCCACCTCCAAGGACCCAGGACCTGTCCCTTTAACTATGGTAAATTTCGGGTAGGGGGAAATAACATCAAATTGAATGGTTGAAGAAAGGGCACTCCTTGCTTCCAAATGGCGGCCTTCGACTCTAACAATTTACAACCAGCTTGGATCAAATGGAAGACAATAACATGGTGTAACATGAACCTAATGGATCATAATAGCCCTCAACCAATGGAATTGGCCAGATACCTAGGCTACTTGCACAACATGGAGGGTTTGTCGTACAACACCATCCTGGTGCATAAGTCAGCCATAGCCACATTTTGCAAACCGATTATCATTGTAGATATCACCATCAACGAGGTACCTAGTACAACACAATATGTTACAAGCAATTTCGGTACACAAAACGAAACCTGTCAAACCACCGGTTTGGGATCCAGGACGAGTGGTAGATCATCTTAGGAAAACAACACCGGTGGAGTACAACCTTTTCGAAATGTCTCGTAGGACAGCTACCTACTCGGCTGCTTCTCGCATCGGGACGAAGGGTTCATGACCTCACACTACTCAGTAATAGTAGACAATGGATTAGTGGATAAAGGTGATCACATAATTGTATGGCCAATGTTTTGCGCAAAGACAGATACCGCCAAGCATCGTCAATCGGAATGGAAGCTAAGCGCTTCCACGTGTCAAAACATCGACCCAGTATTCTGGTTACGGAAACATGTCTGCATGTCAAACCCAAGGAGAGAGGAAGGATATTTCGGAATTATTTATATCTTCAAAAGAACCACCAAAACTAGCCACCAGGACAGTTATAGGGAATTGAATAAGGTCATTACTGTTGGAAGCAGGTGTACAAGAACCACCAGGCAGTGTCCGCTCAGTGGTGGCTTCCTTAAACAGTAAATATACCCAATAGATGATATCTTAAAGAGAGGTAACTGGCGTAGTGTCGACATTTCACGACAACTACCAGAGAACGATGGACACACCACTATCAGAAGGGGAAAAGAACCCATTAACTTCTCTATTAAACTATATACATTGAAAGTCACGATGGTCTATACCTCGTCAATGAATCATTGTCACATACAGGAATTTGGCATACCCAACACCAGGTGATAACAAACAGATATCTCAAGGACTTCAAAGTCAAATTCGAATAATGAAAGGAGTTTTACCTACCAATAAAACTCTTATTATTCATGTTGACTTTGAAGTCCAGGTAACTTCTACCTGGTTCCTTGAGCCATATCATAATGAAAACAAAGG
The DNA here is from genome assembly GCF_057557595.1 of Rhyacophila brunnea. Classification (NCBI taxonomy): domain Eukaryota; kingdom Metazoa; phylum Arthropoda; class Insecta; order Trichoptera; family Rhyacophilidae; genus Rhyacophila; species Rhyacophila brunnea. Next base: position 4,159,198 of record NW_028232816.1, on the reverse strand, counting down.
AATGCCAAACTCCCTACATAAAAAAGGCAAGCGGGTATGACCAGTAAATAAAAAGGGGAGAATGACCAACGAAAAGAAAAAGGAAAATAAATTAGTAGAATATAACCTCACGCGAAGAAGAAAGAGCAAACCCTATCTCAAGGACTTCAAAGTCAACATGAATAATAAGAGTTTTATTGGTAGGTAAAACTCCTTTCATTATTTAATGTTTATACAGCGAATTATTGTTATTGATGTCTCGATAATTAACGGCCTCTCATCGGGCAACATTTTACGTGTGTTGCTGGAAATGTTTCAGCAATATACAAAAATGTTGCTACAATAATATGTTCGTATGGCGCCGCAATAGGTACATAGGTACTTACCTATATTCCAGGATTGTCGAGTGTTGAATAATATTATACTTGCCGACGAGTGGCCGTGTTGTCGAAAACTCGGCAACATATTGTCTGACATCCAGAAACTCATTTTTGCATTCAATGTGTGTATAATAATTATTGGTGATGAATTTATGTAACTTAGTCAATTCTATTCAAATCATCCAAGTATTAAATTGAGAAAATGTCGAAAATGAAACATTATTCCTCCGGGGCCAACTATCTTATTATTGGACACGTTGATGGTGACAAATGACCTGAACCGTGACACGGTACGTACACACAGGTTTCAGGTAGCACCTTTATTAAAATGGGTTGTCAATTAACCCTCTACAGCTGAAGTGGTCCTCCCGGAGGTAGGTAGGTGTATCGCGGTGCCTTTCAATTTTCCAACAACCGGTTCGAAGTTTTCATTTGATTTATAACTATGTAACTATATTAAATTAATGTATTAGATACAAAGTTAGTACGAGATTCTTAAAATAGGGTCCACCTAGCTCATTCGGTGTGCTTTCATGCTTTATAATTTATATTTTTTTTATATTATTATTATTTTTTTTATCATTTTGTACTTTTTACTTTTCATACTGTTTTTGTGATATTGCATATTATATTTATTTCTTCTTTACACTGTTTCTTTGTTTTTAAATGTCATGTGAACGTCTTAAATTTGTAATTTGTAATTTTCACGGTATGTAAAAAAAAAATGAATAATTTGGATTTGAATAAAATTTGAGGTAATATTTACGAGGTAATCGGACGTTTTTGTGATTCAAGTGGTCGGTTAAAATATTTGTTTATTATTTTTCCATTTAATTGTATTTTCAAATATGAGTCCATTATTGCAATAAATAATATAAGTACGCAAAAAATGAAAAAAAAGTCATATCGGCATGTATTTCTAAACATTTTAATTAATCGATTTACATAAGTGTGTATAGTGTTGTAATATTTTTTATAATTGCAAACAAACAATAATATTATAGATATTATATTGAGAATTATAATTATAGAGAATTGATTATTATATTATAGAAAAACAATAATAATTATAAAAGACTAATACAAAATAAGTGACAAAAGGTGTAGAATTAAACGATAGAAGTACACAGTGACGTTCCTAGACAAATTGCCCCCCCTGGGCAGCGCCAAAATATCTCCCCATTTTGTACCATCCGTGCATGTGTCATTTCTGGTCACCATGGACATCGAAGGGCAACGGAAGTAAACTAGACAACGCGAACTGGACAAAAAAATTACGGTCTCGTTAAACCTTTTAGTATGTAAATTAATACATTTTATTTCCAACCAGTGAGCTGAATTTTTAATGGAAATATATGTTCGTTATTACTTAGTTCAGGTAGCAATATCTATAATATGTACTAAATGATTCTCCTCGATTTGCCGCCCTTCGAGTAACTGCCGCCCCCAAGTGACGCTCAATCTGCCTACCCCCACGGGACGTCACTGGAAGTACACACATATACCAGTAGCGAGGGTGGAGTTAGGCTGTTAAGATTCGACATACAGATTCATACTTATTTGGTTTGATTAATTATGTATGGTTCACTGGCATAATTTCAATATTTTATGGATAAATGAATATTGTTTGACTATTATCGTCCATGGTTTGGATTAGGCAGAGTTTAATTGAATTTTAAAAACTAACAAACTCTTGAAAATTTTTGACTAGGTATATGTGTCAGATTTTGGAAATATATGCCTCATATATCACCTATTATTTGACAAACACAGATACATCGTTTTATAAAGATTTAAATGCGGTACCTACATTACATATTCACAATAATTATGTTCTGTATTTTATTTTACTATGTACGATTGTCCAAACACATTATTCTATTAACAGTTTTTTTTTATATTAATAAAGGTGTCGATATTACCTATATCGAAATTATAACTTTAAAGAGCTAACTGCACTACACTAACTTTACCCTTACAACTAATAAAAAAAAAATTGCTGGTGACAGAAAAAGTTTATTCTGTATTCTATTTTTAAATGATTTATAAGAGGCTTATAGCGCCTGTACACTGCATGGATTTATTTGCACCAATGTCCAATAGTGTGTATTTTAAATTGTCGCGATAATAACTGTTTACACGTAAAAGTGCTGACTGTCTCGCCAATCTCATTCTTCAAGAGCGATGTTGTTATTTTATAGTATTATTTTATAGGTAGTGAAAATCGGTTAACCTCAAAATGAGTCTCTGCGCGGTGTAGTTTGTTATTTTATCGGCAGGTTCGCCACTATCGTTCTACTGCGCAGAGATATTGAATTAATCCGACTCTCGTGTGAAAATTCAGAAACTTCCGACCGTTTTTGATTAAACTTGCAAATAATTTGGAGTAATTCACTTTGTGCTTTGAGCCTTCATAAGTCCGCAAGTGAATCAAAAATAGCGCACGGGTTTTCTGCATAAATGAGCGCACGTCATTATATCAACCACTTCGCATGGAACTAGTAGTAGACACCACTAGACGTATGTTTCGTGAAAAGCAATACTTACATAGTACGCCGATACTCGATACCTAGATAGGAAGACGGACACAGTGACGTGCCAAAGATAGTTTCTTCCCAAATATTCTATAAGTAGATATATAGGTCATTATAATATACATATTTATTATATTATAATAATATGAAAATCACAAAACAGATTAATACAATAAAAATTGTGAAAGCCAGTCTCTTCGTATCCGAATTCTATTTATTAGTATATGACGGTCATAAATCTAACGCAAAAAACAGAGCGCGCAGTATCCTCAAATATTACTTATATTTAATGGATGTTGACGTGATATACTTTAATTCATAATATTATGATACAAATATAACTATTGACTACATGGCCCCCACATCCTGAAGCGGGCTCCCAGGCTAGGATTTTTGGTGCCCCCCCTACCTATCGCTATAGATAAAGGCAGTGTGATGCTCTACAGTAGCGTTTTCCAAATGGTGTACTGTACGCGGTAAAATTAATGTGTATACCTATTTAGTGTATTTTTGTATATTTTAATATATCAATTTTATGGAGTTGTCGAGTATCGATACACAATTAAAAATTGTATCGTACAACCATATTATTTTAAATAATAACATTATTGAAGAGAAATAGCGCCGCAAGCGACTTTTTTATTATTATTCGAGAGAATTTGTGGTGTGTGTTTATATCATTTATCTGGTCGACTCGCACGCGCGGGCCCTTCCTGAGCCCGGGCCCCCAGGCTAGAGCCCTGTCAGCCCCCCCTTTGTGGGGGCCATGATTGACTATAACACATTTTAATAAGTGTTTAGTTTATCCCATATTGGAATTTCTTTCGTGCCCTGGAGACGATCAATAAATTGTCAATGATGCTCATTGCAATAATTGGTTGGTGAGCAAGCTTAGTCATGTGTGCAGTCAGTGACGTCCCAAGACAAAATTACGCCCCTAGACAGGGCCAAAATGCCGCCCCATTAAGAAATGTGTAACAAAATATGGGTAATTACCACTAACAACGTGACAACTTCCAAAACTCGCGAGTGACTGGCAAACATATTTTTGGATACATTTAAAATTAGGTAAGTACCTATGTACCTACTTATAATTCAAATATAATTCGCAAATCTGCACGTCGTGTCATTGCTGGTCATCAAGGACGTGATGTCCAAGGACAATGGAAGTAAACTAGACAAAAAAAAAAATACAGTCCTGTTAAACCTTTTTTGTTAATTAATACATTTTGTTTTCACAGTGAGCTGATTTTTTTAATGAAAATATAATTCCGTTATTACTAAGTTTAGATAGCTATTTCTACATATAGGTACCTAATGATTCACCTCGATTTTCCGCCCTTCGAATAACTGCCGCACCCAAGCGACGCTCAATCTGCGTACACCCACGGGACGCCACTGTGTGCAGTTCATGTGTTTATATTTAGGCTCAAAATGCAGAGTGTCGGACTATGGGGAATGTTGGGCTAGGAATTACTGACCTATGCTCTGAGCAGTCAATTATTGAAAAAAAATTCTTTTATAATCAAATATTTAAAGGACCTTTTAACTTTTCTTTCACAATTTCTCTGTACACCACCTGGTACGAAAAAGCAAAGGCATGGTTATTAATATAAAAAAATTCTTTGTACGAATTGGACATAATAATATGTATCTAAATAACGTGATAAACTATGAACAATATTTTGTGGTTATTTATATTACTTTACCTTTTTTCAGCTCTCTGTTTTAATAAAGGTTTTAATATTAAGAGCATGGCCCCCACAAGGGGGGGGGGGTGACAGGACCCTAGCCTGGGGGCTCAAAAGGGGCCCGGCGAGGTGAGTCGACCACATAAGTGAGATAAACACTCATCACAAATTTGCTTTACTAGTAAAAAAAGTCGACTGCGGCGCTATTTTTCTTCGATAATATTATTATTTAAAATTATGTAGTTGTACGATACAATTTTTAATTGTGTATCAATACTCGAATACTCCATAATTTAAATGGATGTATTATATGCTGACATATTAAAACAAAAAAAATCGTGGGAAGAGATGAAAGCGAAATAATTCAAAAAATAAAGGAAAATAAAAAGAAAGAAGAAGTGGTGGTAGAAGCTTCAAGCTCAACAATAACAGCTACAGGTAGTAGCGTAAAGCCTACAAAAAATAAGGGAAATTCAAAGGGGAAGACAGAGGTTAATGCGACTGGAGAAATTATGAAAGTCTTGCTGAAAGGGGGAGACTGGCAGCAAATCATTAAACAACTAATAATTAAAGCAGTGGACTGGGTATGCAAAAACTTCAAAGAAGGAAATTTAGGAGAAATTCTAGGGAAGGTTATGCAACAAAATGGATAGTGAAAAACCAATTAGGATTTTACAATGGAATGACAGAAGTATGAAGCAAAAAAAAGAATGATATAGAACTTTACTCAATAAGACAAAAAATAACAATAGCATTAATCTCAGAGACTTGGCTGAGGTCTGAATTAGACTATCTGAAATTCAATGATTACACGATGCATCAAAAATACAGAGGGGATGGATACGAAGGAGAGCGATTCTGGTGCATAAAACACTGGCGTCTAAAGAAGAAAGAAAGAAAGACGGAAGTAAGTAAGGCAAAATAATTATAAAGCTATTTAACAGAATAGGAGTGAGGACCTGATCGACGGATCCCCTTCCAGAAGAGAAGAGGCGATATGACAGCGAGTCGCAGTTAAAGCCTCGGTAAAATCACAAAAAAAAAATGGATGTATTAAAATATACAAAAACACATTAATTTTATAGCATACACCATTTGGAAAACGTTACTGTAGAGCGTCACACTGCCTTTATTCTTAGTGATGGGTAGGGGGGCCCGCTTCAGGATGTGGGGGCCATAATTAAGAGTATGTGGGTTTTTGAGAGAATCTAAACAAATAAGTTAAAGTAAAGGAGTGATGTGACCGTGCATCAGCATATTGAATGAAGATACACTTTCAATAGGTACCACCGACGTGATGAAGTGGAATGCCTCACTAAATTTAAATCGATTACAATTTTTGTTGTTAAATCAATCGTTGTAATTTGCAGAATATATCTAGTCATTTTCAATTATTTATTTATTCCATACGAAGTCGCGTTCATCTCTCTTATGAATATAACTGACGGCTCTCATAGTTCTGAAACAAAGAAAAGACAATAATATATTACATTGTATGGAATGTCAAACATAGTAATCAGTGACGTCCCTAGACAAAATGCCGCCCCTGGGAAGCGTCATAATGCCGCCCCATTTTGCAACGTTTCTATTAGCTCGTATTCTTGTTTTGCCGGTGGTCGTTTGTCCAATACAAATCTTGCAATCGATTTTTAACTAACTTCCCGACTAGCTAGACATTTGAAACTTTTAGAATATATCAGAACACGATGCCAATGCATTCTTTTAATGCTTTTAGCCATGTTTAAGCAGAATTGAATTCATTTTAAGTTAATTCTGTTTTGTCTGGAAAGTTATTTCAGAAAAATCCGTAAAAAGTAAAAGACTATTATTGGTTGCTAAGTGGGTGGTCCTAGCAACTAAATTATTAAAATATACGTGCGTTACTATGGAAATCAGAATGAAATGTCAAAATGACATTTCAGTTAGTAGGTATTCTATATTTGTTTGTTTGTTTGTTTTTTATTTACTTCATAATATCAAGTATAAGTTTGAATATATTGAGCATAATAATTCAACAGAAAATTTAAAAACGTTGTAAGTATATAAAAAGTTCTTTTTATCTTGTAATTATTTTTAAAAGTACAATACTTTTTTTCATTCGTGCTCGTGTCGTTTCTGGTCACCAATGTCGTCGAAGGACAACGGAAGTAAACTAGATATCGCGAATCCGACAAAAAATTAAAGTTCCGTTGAACCTTTTATGCCAATCAATACATTTTGTTTCCAACCACTGAGCTGAGTTTTTGAAAGGAAATATATTTTTCTTATTATGTAGGTACTCAGTTTAGGTTTAGGTTAGGTTTAGGTATTTCTATATATATATATATATATATATATCAAATCATTCTCCTCAATTTGCCACCCTTCGAGTAACTACCGCCCCCAAGCGACGCTCAATCTGCCTACCCCCACGGGACGTCACTGATAGTAATTAATTACAGTTACCAAAACGACCGAAATCCATCTAGTAAAATGTCATTGAATTTATTGCAGCTAAAATATGATAATCCTAAATAATTGAGTAAATCGACTTAAACGATTATAATTATTATATTCTAAATATCTAAATCATTGTTTTCAACATTCTGTAAGTGCATGCTATTCAAATGACACCTTATTCCAATGACATTATTAATGGACAACGCACTCGATACAGTAACTAGCAAGTAAATTCGCGCATATTGACATTCGCACATGGATAGGTAGACGTCACGCAATTTCCATTATGCAATATCACGCATTGGGAATTTATAGCAATATCACCTTTATTGTAATAACGTTAGAACAGTGTTTCTAGTGTCAATGTTCATTTGAGCGGACTCGTTCGAACCGAACCATTCGGCAGACCGTCAAAAAGCATCGGGAATTTATAGCACTTTATTGTAATGGCGTTAGAACAGATTATGCCATTCGGCAGACCCGACAAAAAAGTGAGTGTAATTTTTTTCCCAGATGTTTCGTCCATATTAATGTCATTGCCTTATTCCTAATTCCGAGAAAATAATATTGATATTTATTTTTTGAAAACAAAATTATTGTACATCGTTCGAAGCACTATACCCCCTTTGAAGCGATGTCAAGCAGGTTTTCATAATTTACCACGTTTTTATTAGCTCGTATTCTTGTTTGTCCGGTACAGATTTTTTCTTGTGTGTCCAGTACAATTTTTTTTCTTTTTTGTCCAAGATTTTTAACAATTTCCTGACTAGCCAGCCATTTGAAACTTTTAGAATATATCAGAACAAGACGACAATGCATTCTTTTAATACTTTTGGCCATCTTTAAGCAGAATTGAATTCATTTTAAGTTAATTCTGTTTTGTATGTTTCGGAAAAAAAATTGTAAAAAGTAATATTTACTACTCACTATTATTAGTTGCTAAGAGGTCATAGCAACTAAATTATTAATATATACGTGCATTACTATGGAAATCAATATGAAATGTCAAAAAAAGTATTTATTAATACATAGAATTGTCAAGTCTATATGATTCAACAGAAAATTTAAAAACGTGGTATATAAAAAGGTGTTTTTATCTTGTAATTATATCATACTGCTTCGTTTAAAAATTACCTTCGGACGGTTCATCCAATCGAAGCCAAGAATTAGCCCAAGAATCGATAATTTTGAACACCTTATTCATTGCACTACTGACTTCATTTTCCCAATGGGGACGAACGTTCCTCATATTATGCATACGAAAAAGCAATCAGCGCCTTGTCTATTAGTTACGTATTTCTTTTAGACTGGTTTGACAGACTGAAGTGGAAAGAAAACAGACTATTATAATAAAATATTTATTCTAATTATCGTGGCCGAAAAAAATATTGATTGACTTACTTGACAATATAATAAACTGATTGGAATTATGAAGAGCTATGACGTCCGTGACAGTAGATAATTTTATCAGATTTAGGTAGGCATGTCAGTTTTGTTAATGGGTACAATATTTTGACAAGTAAACGGGCTCGTACACACAAACTAGATGCGACCGCAACTCATCGACAACTGAAGGCGTCCCCATAAAAAGGACCTATATCAGGGATGGCGAACCTATGGAGATGATTTTGCATGGCACGCGTGTGTTTCATTTTGAAAATAAAAGAAATTCTATTTAAAAAATGTTTATTTTATAAACCTAAAATAATGACAACATAGCCATGCGTATTTACTTCGGTTTTTCAAATTATATTTACCAATCGATGCGCAAACGGAAACGATGAAATTCATCCATAAATTAATGATAAATCGCATTGTATAAAAAATAACAGGCAAATCCTTTTCAAGATAACCATTACGTTTAATGTAAACATACAATTATTGCATAGGTCGGTACTTAGGATATGGCAATTAAAAATACAAATATTTAATCAACAAACCTTATGAAATTAATTATCGGCCGTCATTCTGCTATTTTGCTGAATGACTGCTTATTATTTTGACTCAACCATAATCTCTAAAAATGGAAAACCGATCAGTGATGGAGAATATAATATTAATATGAAAGAAGAGTGGTTCAAATACTTCCACGATCTCTTTGAGAATTTTGAAAACAAGACAAAAATATTCAAAGAATAAAAGATTTGCCTTCGGCTAGAAATACGGTGAAAGATAGAATATCAAGAACTCAATTGTAATTTTAAACTTTTTTTAATCAAATTCTTAAGAACTATTTTTTTAGAAAACTTGTAAAAACTTTTTTTTCGCCATGAAAAACTGCTTGGCATGTCGAGACAGTCGAAAAATATTATTTCGGAAATTTTGACACGCGTTCGTAAAAAGGTTCGCCATCCCTGATCTATATAATACATTGGTATCAAAAGTGAAGGGCCTATATGAATTTAATTTAATTATATAATATCGCCACACTTCTATCAAAATTCGTTCGGAAAGGCTGGCTTACGTGGAAGATGGGTCTATAATATGAGATGTACAATTTGATCATTTTACTTTTAACATGGAACATGTTTTACTCATGATCTCCGACGCAAAAGCGTTACGAAAAATAGACGTAGAATATCTATATACGTGCAGTCCGCCCGCGGCTCCTTATTACTTACGCGCGCCGAATATTTTCATTTTACGTTCAGTAGTAGGTAAGTATATTAGTCTATGTTCAGTAGCCTACATTCTGTGCGACGTATTGTTCGTCTGTTAATATTAGTTCTTTAGTTTTATTATTGTAATTAGGTACCTACATCATTTTCAGAAAAGAAAAATTGTTTGAATCTTTTGGATTTGGTTACTTTGACAAATAAATTTTCTTTCGAATTTGGACAACCAGTATTCAGAGAATCATTAGGCAAAGCATGTTTCTTGTGTAATACTTTTAGCCGTCAGGGCTTAAATTTTTATGATTTTTTTTAAATTATTAATACTAGAAAAAGGCATTGTTTTTTTATTTTTATGTTTTCATTATTAGATGTTATCTTAAAATATTATTTTTATAAAATAAGAAAATGCTTATCTTTCAAAATATACAAATAAAACATTGTAATTGTTGTATTTATATAGTGTTTTTTATCTCACCGGAACATTTTTATTTTTACATATTATATACCTACCCCAGAAGAAATCAACAAGAAAATCATGTCTGAGAATAAATGCTACTTTGGCTTGTTAAGACATTTTAAGTCCCGCATACTATCTCGCCGAACTAAAAGCACTCTTAACAAGACACTTGTAAAGCCAGTGCTCACCTACGCATCGGAAACCTCGACATGAACTCTGCGAAATGAACGAGCCCTGAACATTATTGAAAGAAAAATTCGCCGCCGTATATATGGACCGATCAGGGACGGCACCAATTGGAGGAGAAGATATAATGCTGAGCTCTACGGGCTGTACGAAGATTGCAGCGCAGTTCAATCAATTAAGATTGGGAGACTGCGATGGCTAGGTCATGTGCACCGTATGAATGACAATGAACCGACAAAGAGAGTGATGTCCAGCAATCCAATAGGGCGTAGAAGAAGAGGCAGGCCAAAGATTCGCTGGTTGGATGGAGCTGCCAGTGACTGGGGGACTGACCAGTGACAGACTGATTCTGGGGGTACCGAATTGGAAAGCGGCCACACTGAATGGACAGGTGGAGGAAGCTGTTGGAGGAGGCCAAGACCCACACAGGATTGTCGCGCCAATGATGATGATGATATATACCTACCCTTTTTATAGGGACGCCTTCAACTTTATCTACAAAAATATTCCATTTCGAGCGCTGGGAAGAGTCAGGATGAGGATTATAACTAAGTCAAAGAACCAAAGGAAATGGAAGAAGATTGATGGGGGGGGGGGGATTTCCTCCATTATTGGATCTAGATATTTGTGATTAGGTATAATGATGATGGTTATTACATATTATTATAAAATACGTATTCGTGTGAAAGTATATATGAAATCTCACCTCATCACATAAATTTTCTCGATGATCAGCAGGCTTACAGCAACGAAAAAGCCCGTACCGAGCCAGACCAGGGCCGGACGAATTTCATTGAGGCCCACGCTGATAAATCCAGCTCCGCCTCCATTGCAGGTGGGCTTCTTCGTATACATACGTTGCATATGTCGGGACTGAAGACCGGTTTCGAGTATGCGACGTGTGCTAAAACATACATTAAGTTAGATTTTTATATAAGGGTGGAGGATTGACTTCAGAGACTTCAAAGTTAAATATAATATTGTAAATTCTATAGAACAAAAAATTTAAATGTGACATCGATGACATTCGAAATATATTATGATGCACGTTGCGTAGGTACTATAACGTGTTGTCACAGTAAATTGCCGCTACGGGAGAAAGTGTGTAATGTTTTTCTTGGTGTTTAAAATGTTATCAGACTGATGCTCCCATCCCGCAGCACATTTTGAACCTTTAAAGTTTAAACGAATATTGTCAGTTAGCAAAATCTGCCGAAATCACCTCACGTGTACCGTACTGGATCGACACCCGGATGACTCGATGAACGTTTTTATTAATTTTCTACACATTTTCGACTCATGTCAAAATCGCATGTTTTTTGTTTTTAGCGGTTGGCACTATGTATTTTTTATAAGAATGTTGTCTATTATCTATGGTCTGCAGGTTGGGTTCTGTTCAAAATATTATCTGTCTATTGATGTAATATCGCAAGTAATTTTAACGTACGCATACGCAGAAACTGTTAAAATTAATTGAAATTAGCATAATAATTCAAAATATTAATACATTAGGGTTGGCAGTCTCCATCATTGAATTTACAGAGATGGCGATCCTTCAAAATATTCTGCAAAGTGACGAAACCATAGACTAAATTTTTTGCCGTCACAGCGTGATAGTACGCCAGTACTCTACATAAAAAAAATCACCATTAAACATTTAGGGACCTGCAGCTATTAGTCTACGATTACAATTATGTATATTTTTTCATTTTAATCAATTTATGATTTAAAAAAAATGGATGTGAAATAATACACTAAAACATTGACAACTAGGAAACTCAAATTAGCCACGAATCATTCTCATATTGGTTTACACTTTACAGTTTACACAGTATTGCGTCTTTTATTCGTTATGATAATTTTCCAGGAAGGGTTCTCCATAAATGACGTCACACGATTTTAAGCATTCTTTAACCTCATATCCCATCGTTACATCCTCGGCCGAAATCCCGAAAGCCTAAATCCCGAAAGCCGAAATCCCGAAGGCCGAAATCCCGAATTTTTCCACAAAAAAATAGTTTTTTGTCTCTCTTGTAAAATTTACGCAATTAAAGATAGGTGTTAACGGCCCACGTGCTCGTCGTAGGTCAAAATTGAGTTTTTATCGTATTTTCAAACCATGATCCTGGACACTCCTTAAACGTTGTAGATAATCTATTTATATAATTTTGAAGCCTTATTTTCCTTTATAGTTATTTTAAACATTTGATGACTGCATAAAGTATTTTTGTTACATAAAATAGTATTCTTTTAAACCTCTCGCTCTAATGTTTTAGAATATAGTCATATTTCGGTACATCACTGTGCAGTGGTGTTAAGATTTTTTACGTTTACTAATTTTTAAACGCATTTATAAAACCATTAGTATAATTTATTATGAGATAATTTTTGTAAAATATTCACGATCCCAAATTTGACAAGAATTAGGCATTTTATTATTAAAAAAATTGGCAAGATTAACACATTTGAAGATAATTCTAAAGATACTTATTATAAGCTATGTCTTTGACCATTCAAGTGTGATAAACATCTTATGAATAATGATTGCTTTATAATCAAAATTATATAAATAGATTATCTACAACGTTTAAGGAGTGTCCAGGATCATGGTTTGAAAATACAATAAAAACTCAATTTTGACCTTCGACGAGCATGTCCCCCCTTAAGATTGCGAAATTATTACTGTTTGTATTTTTTTTTATTTTTCGGGATTTCGGCTTTCGGGATTTAGGCCATTCGGGATTTCGGCCATTCGGAATTTCAGCATTCGGGATTTCGGCCTTCGGGATTTCGACCCAAACCCGTTTTATATGTCTTTATATAGCTATTAGCGTTGCCTCCATCTCGCATAAGTATTTATTCTCTTGTGCTTTGATAATGTGCGTATGTGTGACCAGATGTAATCTATCTTATTTTATTACTGTGTTCGTGAAACAAGTTTTACCCAATTATGAACATTTCCTTGAACGAAGAGTTCTTCTGGACTGCGAACCAAGGATAAGGCCCCATCAGATAAGGTATTTCAACCAAGCCACACTTTTCTCCTTCCAAAAACGTGTCGCTGACGATCTTGTAACAAATACCTGTCTCGACGTGGAATGCAAAGAGACCCTGTGGAAGATAAACAGCAATCAAACTGGACTCTTATGTTTATCATGAGTATAATATATTGATATATAAGAGAGATCCAGAAACTTAGAGTAGCACAACGTGGTATGGAGAGGTGCATGCTGGGCATAACGCGAAAGGACAAAACGAGGAATGAGTGGATAAGGAAGTAGACAAGGGTTTGCGATGTAATAGAGTTTATTAAAAGCCTTAAATGGAGATGGGCTGGAGTCATAGCTCGAAGAAAAGACAATCGTTGGATAAATCTAGTCATCCAGTGGTATCCAAGAAGTACAAAACGTCCGCAAGGTAGACCTAGAGGCCGCTGGATCGATGAAATGATAAATTTCTGCGGAAGTACGTGGCAACGCAAAGCACAGGACCGAGAGAAGTGGAAGCGGCTTGAAGACGCCTTCATCCAGCAGTGGATAGATTCAGGCTGATGATGATGATGATAATATATTAATATTATGTTTATAAAAATTATGCAAATATTTATTACCAGTACAATTATATAGTTATTAAATACTTTCAAAGCAGGGAACACAGAATTAATGAGAACTGAAATACCTAACGGGTGTGGAGTAACAGGCAACCGATCTCGAGTATGGAATAATATGGGATAAACTTAAACACGTGTCAAGCATACGTCAATATAAGCTTGTACTTCGCTCTGAAGACTGCTCTCGGTTTATGCACTGACGCTCATTCAATGTTGGTGTATTATAAGGTTGCAACTCACACTCATTGCACGTATATAATGTGCGTTTCATTTTCGTAGGACAATCACAAATTAAAAAAACTCTGCTTCAAAATGTAGTGTACTGGGGTATAGCCTACTGAACTATATTTATTCACCTGTTCTGTAGTGTAAACCTGTCATAAATAAAATTTATGGGATAATTGGGGTTACTGCCAAAAGCTTGTAAGTCTCTATATCATGTTATGAAGCAATTGCAGTTAGAAAGTTTGACATGCCCTATATTCTATAACATCAGGCATAATGCTAATTTGAACACATCTCACGCATATATCTACCTAAACACTAGAAATTTTTTTTCTTTCTACGAAATGATTTTTTCCAGTCTGTATATGCATGAGATGTTTTCAAATTATGTATATTCAATATATAGAATGTTACATTCTGAAATCTTGTGTCTTATTCGTTGAATAAAAAAATAGTTTATTAAAAATAATGCTAATTTCTTCGTGCTTTATGTGCAAATTCTATATATCGGATGGCCTTGATTTTCTTTCTAGTGATACCTATATATTTATATGTATACCTAAATTATCGACTTACCAACTTTTGGCAGCAACCCCACGCACGGTTATAGATGAGTATATTTTTTTCAATTTAACATACATTATTATTAATATGAGGTTTGGGCATTTTCATTTAATGTCGAGAGTTTTATAACGAGATGTACCTATTGGCGAGTATCATCATCATCATCAGCCTGAATCTATCCACTGCTGGATGAAGGCTTCTTCAAGCTGCTTCCACTTCTCTCGGTCCTGTGTATTGCGTTGCCACGTACTTCCGCAGAAATTTATCATTTCATCGATCCAGCCTAGGTCTACCTTGCGGACGTTTTGTACTTCTTGGATATCACTGGATGACTAGATTTGTCCAACGATTGTCTCTTCTTCGAGCTATATGTCCAGCCCATCTCCATTTAAGGCTTTTAATAAACTCTATTACATCGCAAATCCTTGTCTGCTTCCTTATCCACTCATTCCTTTTGTTTGTCCTTTTGCGTTATGCCCAGTATGCACCTCTCCATACCACGTTGTGCTACTCTAAGTTTCTGGATCTCTCTTTTACTTAGGGTCCATGTTTCACATTCCATTGGCGAGTATAATAATACATAATCTTGAAGGGCAAATAGTGTATTTATTCATCCCTTTTTACCGGTATGTATCGATTCTTGTATTATTAATTCGACAGCATAGCTCTAGTGTCTTACCGTGTAGGTAATAATTAGAGGTTTTGGCAAAGTGATTTATTGCGCACCCACAGAGGTTATCGTAGGTCATACATTGTCTTAACCCTTATCTTGGCAAGACTAGTGTTGCGTAAAAAAAAAAATATTTCTTGGTGTGTTTGTATGTCAAAGTGGCGTGTGAAATAAGGAAGCAGGTTAAAAAAAATAATAGATTTTCCATTTTCTTTATTTACGACTGTATCCTATAAGATACATTGCCAAGTAGTCACACATTAATATAAAGTAATAATTAATAATAAAATTAACAAACAATAGAATTTAAAAACACATCTAAATATACATAAGTTATTGGGTATGATACATTAAAAAACAATATCTTTTTTCAATAAAACACAATCTAACATTGCACTTGGTGCAAAATACCAATGTTTGTCCAGAGTTGCAATATCTGCATCTGCCTTTCTGTCGGTGTTCTGGAAAATGACCGATAGTATCCAGTCTAATATCATCGTCTGGTCGTGGTTTCACAGGATTTCTTATTTTATTTGGTGGTGTTCTTATGACATCTGTACTAGGATGTCCGCGCTTCATCCTGTTTTTGAGGAGCAGGGCATTGGCAACTTTCATTCTAATTTTTTTAAGTGGTAACGGTTTGACCTTTCCATTTTCTAGCAACTCCAGTTCTCGGCGATAAAGAAGCCAACCATTATTTATTCACTCCTGATCTAACAAACATTTTGAAACCCCATTTTTTCGGCTTGTTTTTTACATATTGGCGTTTTGAACCTGCTCTTGTTCCTTTGTAGGGTATCATCATTTCGCCTATCGAATTCTTGGTCTCCTTTTCTATTGATATACAATTATGTCGTATAATTGTTAGTAAGGGTCTTACTTTATATCGTTCAAATCGGCTTTTTCGTTATTCATAAAGTGAACGAACCGTCGTAAAGCCTGATAGCGTTTGAGTGGCATATTGACTATTCTATCATACCTCATATCTTGGGACCAGCAATCCGTGTAAGCAGGTAGCTTTACAATTCCCATGTATAGTTCGACAGCCAAGAAGTCTCGAATTTCTAATACATTTGTATTTATACAAGTGCCGGAATGTTGTGTCGAATACAAGTTAGTATTTTCTACTATAATATCATAAATGTTTTCTGTGAAAAATAATTGAAAATATTCCAAAGGTGTTTTTATATCGTCTGGCATAGTAAAACTATTTTCATTAACTTCTACTTTTGATTGGAAGTGATCATCAGCCCATGACAAGTTCATTTTCTCGGCACGTTTTACAGAATGCCTTCCACGAGCTGTACTTGTTGCAGTTCTTTTGGCTGGTGAAGTTGTTCCCGATACCTGAACACTTACATCAATGTTAGAATTATCAGCTATAACTGTAATTTCTTGAGCGACTGCTGAATTATCGATTGTTTCAGTTGCATACTCAAAATTTCTCGGGCAACTCCTTGTTTCTTGATATTTTTCATGAATATAAGCAAGAGGGGTGGTAGGTTCGTCATCACTTTCATCACTTTCAATATCAGAATCAGCTCCTAGTATAGGTACTAGTGTCATAATTCGTTGAGTTCTTGATGACTGCAAATAAACAAGCAATATATAAGTATATAATAATAAGTATAATATACCTAATAATAATTATACATATATTATAAAAAAACATAGGTACCAATTTTTGATACCGTAACTTGGCATTGTATACTCAAGGATACAGACAAATTCCAATGTCAAAGTTTGGTTGCCTGGCAATGTATCCCTGAAGATACATATAACTTCACAGCGAAATACAAGCTAGATCTAATTCATATTTTGATTACAAAATACATTTACAACATTCCACATAACCTATGTAACTAAATTTATCCCATTTTTTGAAGAAATATCTTATAGTTATATAAATATAATATAAACTTACAGCAGCAGGAAACATGTTGCCAAGATTTCTCGCCATTTTGAAAGATGTGTCACTTTGAATGTCAAGAAACATTAAATGGAGAAAATGTAGATGGCAGTAGTTACACGATTTGGCTAAAGCAAGAGTCAATACCAGTATATTATCACATAACACTTACATTACCGATTGGGAAGTTGGAAATAAAAATTAATGTATACAGCGTATACTATAGGATACATTGCCAAGAAAAGGGTTAAGCCGGAAGGTAGTCCATCTTTCTATTGTTACTCTCTGGCATTATGTAGTGGTCAACCTGACGTAGGGATACCCTTTTCAGACAGCCTTTGAAATAATCGAACGCGCTCCTTCAAACCGCGGCAGACGAATAATAAATTTCAGATGGTTTTACTATTATTAATAAAATTAATGATTGATTTGATTATTTTTTTTATTTTATTTATTAAGGAAACAAACAGTTACATATTTACTACAAAAATTAAAAATATACTGAATAATGAAAAGTTATTGCAACCGGCAAAGTTAAAGTTAATTATAATATAGTTAAGCCTAACCTAACCTAACCTAACCTAACAATATAGAGATTAAGAATAACATAAATATAAAGAAATTAAATAAGCAAATTACACGAGAAAAATGCGGAAGAATAAAGAATAATTAAATTATATACAAAAAGGTAACATAAAATATATATATAGGTATATAAATATATATATCTATTTGTACAAAATTTTGGAGATAGCGCGTTTAAAAAAACAGGCGAATTATTAAAAGGATCAACGGTGGAGAAATACATATTATAATTTAAACAAGAGCGCCGAATAAAAGAGTTTTGTGCATAATTAGAACCGCTACGACTGATATGGTACAAAGTTTAGTTTCGCGTAAATCTTGATGGACAATATGGAAACCCACCCTTTCGAGTATGTTTGGCGAGTCAACAAAACCATTAATAATTTTAAAAAGAAAATATTGATCAGATATAGAATGTCGAATTTCCAAAGATGGTACCATAAAAGTTGCAGTGGTCGAAATAGAATTAGATAAATCATAACAGTAAGCTTTAAAATTGACGTACTTATGAAATCGCTTTTGTTCCGCTTCGAGACGATTTATGTATGTATATTGTATTACACTAGAAAATTCGATTTTTTATTACATGCTATACAGTGTTGCCATATTTTGAAAGTGGAATTATAGTACAGTGCCTTCAAAATTATAGTATTTCGGTAAAAAATATAGTACGCGTTGAGTGACCAATAATTTTTCGCATTTTCAAAAAATTAAACGTAAGGGTAATTAACGTCTTGTTTTTTTAGACAAAATTCAAATGTTAAGTCAGTGGTTTCCAAACTTTATGTTACTACGCCTCCCTTATAAAAAAAATCTTATCTAGGCGCCACCCCCCCTTATTTCAATAAATAATACAGACACCTTTTTAAATAGTCAACAATGTACCTACTTGCGAATACAAAAATGAAAAAAAAATAAACAAGGTTTTACTACTTATAGATATAACATTAATTTTTGACAAATGTCGAATGACGAATGACGAATGAAATTCATCTTCGCTCATTGACAAATGGATTCGATCATGGATCCCACATCCTGAAGCGGACCCCCTGGGTCAGGATTTTTCAACCACATATTTAAAATATTTAATAGTTCCGAAACAACCCAGCGCCATTGCTATTAATAAAATAATGTGAAAAGTGTATTAGCAACAATGACATTCGTCATTGATTAGTAAGCAAACTAACCAAGAACTCAGTAAGTAAATAGATTTTTGTTTGCTTCAGTATATCTGGCGTAGAAATCATTTAAAAGTGGAGACATGGCGAACTTTTTTTTTGTCATTTTGATCTACTAAGCTCCAATTTTATATGAATGCCTTCACTTTGTCATTTTAAATCAGTGAATGCATTAGTGGTCCTTGGATTGATTTATTCACACATTTTTTTTTAAATTTCAGCCAAATAGACAAGTTTAACAACAAAATTATCGTTCCTAAACAAATTTTAACTAAATTTCAACATTATGATTTGACCCTTTTATTTCATTTTTTTACGAGATAGCCATTGCCCTTCACAATAGTATAGAAGTGAGGAATTATAAAATTAGTCTCCATATTTGCAGAAACGTTTGCAAGCAATCTTTTATAGGACTGTTTTTTGTATAGTTTATAACTAGGGGCCGTTTTATAAACTATGCAATTGCAAACTGCAAACCTGTGGCTACATTAATTGTGTTAAACTTTTCGCGCCTCCCTTTGCAACACCCCGCGCCTCCCAGTTTGGAAATCGCTGTGTTAAGTAATTAACGTCACCTTTTTTAGACATGGGAATTTTTATGGCGTTGTTTTTCTTCTATTGGCTTTTTCTTTTCTTTTTAGGCTAACTTTTTTCCGATTTCTCAAAATTATAGTATTTTGGGCGTACTATACATGTTTTATATCGTACATAGTATGCAGACTAAAATTATAGTACACATACTATAATTATAGTACGGTTGGCAACACTGATGCTATATGATGGTTTATTTTAAAATAGAAACAATTGCGGTTTGAGCATTTATTCAGAGTTCACGGAGAATACCTCAAAAGGTACATGAAAATAGATTAACAATATAAGATGACTCGCTCGATGAAATAACCAGATGAACTTGCCAAAGAATTAGTAGGTATCGTATTTGACAACTAGATAGCCACACTTAACACTAGAAATCAGTGTTGCTAAGTCAAAATTTAAAATTTCAGTAGATTTTGACAAAAAATTCAGTAGATTTCATAAAATATCAGTAGATTTTGGAAATTGTAGTATATTAGACATAATTTAAGACTAATAAGGATAAAAATAACTAATAATATTAATTTATTGTAAACAATGATGATATTAATGGGTAAAATGGCGCTCTTGGGTAGAGTTACAATGCTTTCTTCGTCAATTTAGAAGTGTAACACATCAAAAAAGATCGTGCGTATATCATTTCAAGTTTATTATTAAAATAATCATCAGTAAACATACAATTATGGAGAAACAAAAATATCAGAAGATTTCTTGAATTTCGAAAAAAAATCAAAAATTCAGTATATTGGCAAAAAAATTCAGTAGACATGGCAACACTGCTAGAAATGAATCTCGATAGTGTCAGGTGCTTATTTTCAAAATAGAGGACCTGTGACCTGTATGATCAAATGGGTGAGAGCTTACTCAGACTAAGCTAACTGGCCGTAAGATTGTGAGTAAAAAATACGGAGTTAACATAGGGTTAAATCCTAATCCATGTACGTAATGCTTACGATATCCAGTCAATGGGCAGCGCCATCTGTGGGTCGCTTTTCGAAGTCATGCCGCCACAATGCACATGTAACACCCGCGATGGGGAGGATATAATATATCGTCGTGGGGTCGAATCCTGGGTCTGGCAAGCAACGTTCCATCAAATTTTTCTATTGTGTGTGCAGATCATCAACGCATCTGAGCAGTGGCGTAACTAGGGATGGTGTCACCCGGTGCGGTAAATTTACTAACCACCCCCAACCACAATCACACACATACAATTTTTCCTTAAAACTTATATTTTTAAGGTACATGTGTTATGTGGTACAGGTTTGTGCACGTGGTGGTTTCGTGCATTCGAGCAAAACAAAAATCTGGCAAAGGAAACTTTCTTTTACAACAGTTTTGTGTGATGACTGTGCGGGGGATGAAAACATGTGTGCGGACACATTTTGGTAGGTGTGCGCGCGCACACCTTAGAGGGAACATTGCTGGCAAGTATACATATTGTTTCAAACAATAAAAGATACCTAATAATTAATTAATTAATAAATCTAGTAATTCTCAGAAATTAATATTGTTTTTATTGTATTACTGATATCAATTTAGATTTTACAGAACACACGTCCAGTAATAATTCACCAATGTTAAAATCAGTGACGCTCAATGAGAGTAGGCAGATCATACGTTGCATAGAGATTGTAAATTGACGCAGGGATTGTGAATATTTTATACCTACCGACATTTTTGATGACAGATTTCGTGTATATGAAATAAGTATTTTTTTTACCTTTCGCATTTCTGCTACTCCATCTTCCAGTTGCATGAAGCGTGGCTTAGTTCCTTTGGGAGCGATTTTTTTTAACCATATTGCTCGTCGGACGGGTTCTGTCATAGCCTGTAAGAAAAAAAATAAAATTAGATGTTTTACTCCATTTTACATCATGACTTGGGCGCCAGATTGTCATATCCTGGGTCTGGTGAATGCGCTAACTCAGCGGACGTGACCCCAAGACGACAAATCAATAATTTGATTAGACAACGGTACACGTCGGTACTCATTCGATAGTACTGATTGACTCCCTTATGCTGCTCCACGATTATTCAATCGAGTTTTTATCAGGTGTAAAGTTCTGTAAAGGAGCACGGCAGGTAGTAGTAATACAAAACTACCGACATCGAGCAGCAGTTTTTTAACACTGCTTTGGTAGGTAATGTTTTATTATTTGAAATTAGTTTGCAGGTATGTACCTATTATAAATATATTAATTTATCTGTCTGTCTGTAACGCTGCGCAACAGAACAGACACACATATTAACAAGATATAAACAAAAAACAGCATATTAAGAAAACCAGGTATTTAAAAAATCATAAAAAAGTACAAAAAAGTAGGCACAGTTAGAGTTGGGTTTCGGGAATTCTCAAGAAATTTTCGAGATTTCCCATCCCGAATCCCGAGAATTGAAATTTTTAACATTTCAGGACATCCCGGATCTCGAGAATCTTTTTTAGGGGTTCAGGATTTCTTTATTATCAAATAATAATTGAAATAGTGGACATATATCACAAAACGTTCAAAGACTGATCGGGGAATTTAACACAATTAAGCCAACGTCGACTCAAAATGAGCGCAATTTTTCCAACATCACGGAATTCTGTCTCACAGCATAGGCACGCGATTGTCAGACGCAGCGATTGACAGTACTATGTGTTTTTTGAAATTCTATTTTAATGATTAATGTTTTGAATTATTTTTGTTTTCGTACTTGTATTTTGTTTGTCTTCTTAAATAAATATTTTTTTTTTGGAATTTGTTTTTACACTGATCTTCTTAGGATTTTTACAGGTTTTTTATTAAATTTCCCGATATCGAGAATTCTCGAGAATTTTTTTCTGTAAATCCCGAATCTCGAGGTTGAGATTTTCTCGGGAAATACCCAACTCTAGGCACACTGAGTGAGATGAGTAGTTTAATTGTTAAGAATTTATAAACTGACATACTAACTTACACTCACTATGCATGTGGGATAGGTAAATCAATATGCGAATCAATTTGATTGAATACATTGATTACCCAATTGGAAAGACCAATTGCAGGTTATTTTTGTACAAACAAATGATTCTATTGAATTCTAAGGTAGTTATAGCGCCTGTACACGTGCGTGGATCTACCGGCACCAATAGTGTGTATTTTAAACTATCGCGATAATAACTGTTTACACGTAAAAGTGCTGACCGTGTCTCCAATCTCATCTCCTTTAAGGCCCATCCTGACCAGAAACTTGTGTTGTCAACCTCATAAAATTTAACGATAATTATCATATTTTATTGGACCATAAATTACATTAATCGTTTGTTGAACTAAGTTGACAAATGTTGGGGTTGACAACATCGTCCTCACTGAAAGAAACTTGTGGCGACATTATAAAATGAGGTCAGCCATCATAAAAATAATCACTTTAGTCCGTAATTTTTAATTGCTTTTATCGTATTGAGGATCGAATTTCTGTCGCGCGACTCGAGTCACCACTTGTTTCGAGGCGTGCGGTAAAAAATCAAACGAGTTAGCAACACACTTTAATGAATGATCATTAATAATTTATTGTTAATAAAATTCGCATACCAGTTGATTTTAATATGAAGTGCTACGTAAGTAGGTAGGTACAGGAATTTAGTGATACATATCGACTATGTATTTTTTACTCTTTATTTTCCCGTGTAGGTAGCGATTGCCAATCAATTGGAGCATATGTCTAGCACTTATTTTGATTACTTATTTATTACGCATTTTGTGACATTTTTTACAGAATCAAAATAATAGTATTTTACTCTCCGAAATCTCGAAAAAAAAAATCTGAGAAACAACGCGTACGTATTATAAAGCAGTGGTTTCCAAACTTCATATTACTACGCCTCCCTTTAAAAAAAATCTAATCTTGGCGCCCCAGCCCTTTATTTCATTAAATAATACAGATACCATTGGAGTATTGGAGAAAAGAAACAGTAGGTACCTGTCAATGCGGTCAAAAAATTAATACTCGCAAATATCGGTACCAATTATCATAAATTATCAAATGATGTTTGTCCAAACAATCGAATATCAATCAATATTGGCATCGAAAGAAAGTATTGATACCAGCAATATATCGATATCGGTACACAAAGTAGGTATCTATATTTTTTGGACGGATTTAATTTTATTGTAGTTGTCATTCATTTTATATATTTCATTGAGTGAACACGTGAAACAACGGCGGTGGTTCTTTTGTTTTTTTGTTATTACATATTAGTCGTGGCAATCATGGCACATTGGGACAATGATAAAATTATTACAGCTATTGAACGTTACAGAGAAGAAAGGTGTGTATGGGACCCAAAACATCCCAATCACAAGTGCTGCAATTCCAACCACGACGCTTGGGTAAATATATCCAATGCGGTTGGAATTGAAAATACATTAGAAGTAAAAAGAAAAATAAAAAATTTGTGCTCGCAATTCTACAGGGAGAGAAAAAAAATTGGCGATTTAAAGAAATCTGGCGCCGCAACTAGATATGTTTCAAAGTGGTTTGCCTATGACTATTTACTGTTTCTGAAAGACAAAAATAACGTCCAACCATTTAAAGAAGGCGGACTCGGGACTGAGGTAAGATAATAATACTTAAAATAGGTATATCTTTAACAAAATTGTACCTAGTTATTATTTTTACGGGGATTGACAAAAATATTCTCGGTAAATGTGCCGCAGAGGTGGACATCAGATTTTACAACTTTATTTTTAGACCAAACTAAACCTAACCTAACCTACCCCAACCTAATATTACATCATACTTATAATCTTAGTTTGTGATAATGGTGTATCAAAATGTATGAAAATTTCAAATTTTCAATTAACGATTATTGGATCGAAAAGCCGATGCGCCGGCAGAAAAAAGTATTTATTATAATTGTCTACACGGAGTAAACTGTATACTGTGTGTGTGTCGTAAAAAAATATATAATAGCTCATGTCCACCTCTGCGGCACAATTACCATATGAGGGAGCGAGTTTTACATATAGTCCGGGTAGTATTGGGTGGTAGGTTATTTATTATCTTATTCATACGTATTTAACATTCAACAATGGTTAATAATGATAACTTATAAATCAAAAACAGTAGTAAAGTTATAAACACATTTTATCATAATATAGCTTGTAGGGAAATGGTTTTCAAATACAACGCTGCGGTGCGGCCACATGTGAGTCATAATAACTTGTTTTAGGAATTATTAATATTCCATAAATATAATTCAATTATAATTACACTCTTTGTTAGTTCGCTAATTGGAGATTGATATTAACGTAAAACGACTTGTAGTTGTGTTACCTTTAGTGTGCATATCAGATATAATTACTTAATATTAAGATGGTGGTGGTAATTAGGGATTGCAATACCGGATGAATATATTAATATATTCCGGTATTCGTCAAAACATAATATTATAGAAAAAAAAGAAGTACTTACCCATAAATTTAAAATCTATTTCAAAACACTATTTTATTACAACCAAAGTACCTACCTACATTTATTATGTTGACATTAATTTATAAATATATATACATAGATCATGATATTTAAGAACTGCTATTTTTTACAAAAATACTATTAATCTGAGCACAGCAAAATCCATCTCAAATTCAACGTTAGTTGTATGTACTATTAACATTGGACCAATAGTTATAGAATAATTTGAAATTTTCCAGGAATGTTTTCTTTTTTGAAATAATATGTTAATTCATCGCGACAATTTTATAAGTAATTATATTAATTGAGGGATTTTGTTTTAATATTATTTAACTTGTGTTGGTTTTGTCAATATAATTGCGTTCTGGCAGCATACAACTTAAACACTATACTTAATCTTATAGAATATAGTATTAATAATGAAAAAATGACATTGAATAAATTCGTTTTCGAAAAACATAAACGTGTATGCTTTGTTAATACCGAAAATAACGGTATTTTTTAAATTTTGAACCCGTTATTTTGGTATCGATAAAAAATTGAATACCGGTATTGCGATCCCTAGTGGTCATGCCAGAAGATTACTTAACATTACACCACCATTTTTCGGTATTTAAATAAGTAATAGATAGCTTTGAAATAAGTATAACGCTGTGATATTAGTGCTGGAATCAGTTAAGGACTGCTGCAACTAAGTTCATTGCGGCTACCGGGACTTTTTTAAAACCGGTGTGTCATTGATTCATGTTCACTTAATTTACAGAAAACCCCGACGCCCCAAATCGATTTAATCGAGGCAATCTATTAGTTTATTTATAACACTTTTAAACAAAGTTAAAAATTAACCATACGTCTCACAATAATTATAGGACTAAATTAATTTCGTATATTCGCAATACATTTTTTTTTTAATATTTAATTAATAATTAGCCTGCCAGCTTACTGATCCCATTGGTGTTTGAAAAAAATCCGTGAATTCCTGGCGTATATTTGTGGCTTCTGCAGATGATTTTCGTGCGGTACTCGGCAAGGAATATATTTTAATAATAATAACAATAACTTATGCTTTAACATCTTTAAATAAATTATTAATGATATTCATCATATTCTCGTTCGTAAAATATGAGTGGAATGAAATCTTAAATTGTATGTGTACACGCGGTGATTCGAAATCAATTGTATCTAGGGATTACCGAATGAATATATCAATACCGGTATTTCAGAATTTCTTATTGAATACCGGTATTCGTCAAAACATATTATAGAATAAAGAAGTACCTATCAATAAATATAACTATTGACATCTATTTAAAACACTATTGTATAGCAACCTAAAGAACCCAACTACATTTTTTTTATTATGATGACCTTTGTAATAATGTATAGATCATTAGTATAGATATTTTAGAACTGCTAATTTTTAAAAGTCCGGGTACAGAAAACCTTGCTGAAATTCAACGTTTGCTGGATGTACTATCAACGTTGCATCAATAGTTATAGAACAATTGGAAATATTTACCATGAATATTTTCTTTTTTGAAATATGTTAATTCATCGCGACAATTGTATAAGTATATTAATTGAGGGATTTTATTTTAATATTATTTAACTACATTGTCGTCCTGTCCTATACATTAAATTTAATATAGTATGTAGTAGTAAGTAATGACAAAATAATATTACATTCATTTTCGAAAAACATAAACGTGTACTTACGGTTTCTTAATATCGTAAATACCGGTATATTGGATTTTTGAAACTGGTATTTAGTTATCGATAAATAATTGAATACCGGTTATGAAATATGTACCGGTATTGAAATCCCTAATTGCATCATTATTATAACACGCGAGCAGTGTTCGAACTAAAATTTTCAAAATATCAGTAGATTGACAAAAATGTACGAAATTCAACGATTGTGTTTGGTGAAAGCGTGCATATTGACAGAAGCTCACAATTAGTGTCTTTTAAAAAATCATGTACCTAAAAAGTGACTTTTATTCTTCACAAATACAATAATTTCTTCTTTTCCTGACCAAAATTTCAGTAGACATGGCAACACTGCGCGCGAGCAATAAAAAATATAACGATAATTCTTTGATAGGTAAAAACAATGACATTGGGTAAGAATGATTACGATTACTGACTCTTTCCTGTACTCTGAGTCATGTTACATGTACCTACCTACATCTGCATCGAGGTTTGATTTAAAATAAGACAATGATATCGATTATTATCGTATTGGTATGGTTTATCTTTTTATTAAGAATTTATAGTAAAGTAAAATAATAATTTGGATGTCGTTTTTTTTTCTCTAAGGTTTATATCGACCAAATTGAAGTAGGTACTAACCTACATCCACCTATTTTCGGTTAGCCGTGTCAGATCACCAACGCCTTTGAGATTGCAATATAGGTAGCTATAAGTACATATAATATTTATTTGGGCGACTTAAACCTACCCACTGTAATAGGTACCTACAGTTTAAAGAGTGCATGATCCCAGCCGCAAATATCGAGCGCCTTTTGATAGGTAGGTATAGCAGGTGTCAAATGCGAATAAATAATAATAATCAGGCGAACGTTCCGTGGCTTACAAGAAAAAATGATGTTGCGCGACACGTTGCCTCTCTGTGTGGACAAATGAGCAACGTCGACAAGTAGCAACACCTTCGATTTTATTACCCTATTCCGAGACATAGTCGTTAAATTTTATGAGGTTGGCGACAAAAGTGTCCGGTGTAGTCTCACTTTTAGCAAGATGCGATGTTGTCATTTTATGATGCTGTTTGACAAGTTCAGACAGGTTCGTAGATAATAGGTAAACATCAAAATGTTCTGTGCGGTGTAGTTCGTATTTATTCCGGCAGGTTCGCCACTATCGTTTTACTGTGCATGCGCATACGCCATGCAAGTGCTTATTATCGCGTGAAAATTCAGAAGTTTCTGAACGTTTTTGATCTATGCATGCAATCTTGTAACTTGCACGATAATACGTGTTTACACTGGTATTTTATTGTTATGGCCCTATAATATGTATATACTGTCAGTCAGTAGTGAATCTATGTACGTGCAAACGGGGTATTATATTTATCAAGGACACAGAGGTACAGAATTTTATTAAGCAACTCAATGATTATCAGAATATTACCGGAAAGAAGTATCTGTTGTAAGTGTTGTCTTCGACTCCCATCTTGAATCTAGAGTTGAGAAGATCAGCGAGAGAGTTGATGCTATTAGACTGGGATTGCAGCAGTGCAACGATGTTGGCCGAGTATGCATTGTAGAGGAACATCAGAACCAGAAACATGATCAAAGTTGAAATACGACCTAGAATTTGAACAATTTCTTCACATAAACTGAGCTTTCCCCACAGTCTTCAGGAAACAGCGCTGCAAAGGTATAGGATAGATGTTTAAAGTTTGAATTTTATTATTATGAGCGAATGATGGTACATATGCAAAATAATGTCACTATAAATCGAAAAAATGTGACATCGAATTTTATTGTCAACTATGTCAGTATTCTAAATATTATGATTCCGCGGTGTCTGACCTAAATAAGATGCATAGCATGCTTATTAATTTAGCTTAGTTATGAAATATTATAATGTATTCTTAAATTGGGGATGATGAGAGTTTTTGTATTTTTAATATAAGGCAGGGCGCGTGTAAGCCGGCTCGCACATTTAAACTCGTCTCGTATGCAACATGACGAATACGTCTATGTAACGTCATTGTTATTTAGACAATAAACGTTGCCAAATGGAGCACCGCACGTCGGTGGAATGTGACATTTTAGTTTGAAAAAAAAATCTATTGTTGCAAGCAACAAATCGCACGCGTCTCGGGCTGCGAGTAGAAGCCGCTAATACGCATAAATGCAGACTCTACTAATTTTTCTTCTAACTCTACTAACATTCTCAGGGCTCTAAAGTCTAAATGGACCGGAGCGCACCGAGCGCCATTCCTGTTCATGAAATCAACAAAGCTATTGCACCATCCGGGGTAGATATGCCATAATTACACAAAATCTAACACACTTATATTATTAATTTATATATAAAATTAGAGACCGACAAGTTTAACGTGAGGCTCCGCTGTACTTGTGGATCTCCAGAGTCTAGATAACTATGTTAATATTTTCGAAAATCTATCGAGCGCTCCGGTTCGTGAAATTGTCTATTTAGAGCGCTGATCATTCCTGTTTAGTCATAGCGATGGTGCCCACAGAACGCGTCAGGCGCCGCACTCGCGCAAAATTTCTACAAGTGGCGCATAAATCATTGAAAATACAACGTAATCAAATACGCCAGCGCCGCATGAATCATCGTTTTTTCGCGAATCACCGCTTCTCGGCGATACGAATGAAAGAAAATACAATGGAGTCCATTCATTGACCAAAACACGCTGCGCGAGGCATTGTCGATCGACGGGCGGAAAGCAATTATTTAATTACAGAGAAGTCATTGTTTTATTTTATTGCGTGTTCAGTTTATCGCTGGTTGAAGAATGTCGTCGTAAATTTTAATTACAAGCCCCGAAATAATATAATATTTTTATTGCTTTGTTATGAGAGGCGCTGTAATAATATTTATTTTGTGCTGCTTGGGCCGCTTATAACATAGGTGAAGGGTAATGCGCGGGAAGAGACGTGTGATTATGGTTATGAATAAACACTGCATTCGCCGACTTCGCGCGCCCGACGCGTCTGTGGGTACCATCGCATAGACATAGAAGCTCGTCGGTCACCGCATTCCATATTATTACATATCCACGTTTAGAGAGGTTACGCGCGACTGTCGCTAGGCGCTTATGTGCGCGATTTTCATATGCAACATCGGTGCGACGTTCCTAGAAGGTTTGATTTATGGCTGTGCGAGCCGGCTTAGTGAGGCAGCGTCTTGTAGAAATCCCGAGATAGAAGTCGTTTGATTGATACAGTGTTGCATGGTTTAAATCTGATTATATAAATGACGTCCCTATTCAGTTTCTTGTAAATTATTACGTTTCGATAGTGCTGATTTCTTATGAGGTCATTAGGGATACTTATATGTACATAAAATAGCCAGAATAGAAGATGCACATAATGTATCTACCATGTATTTAAACGCCAGTTCACCGATATAAGACTTTAACTAACCTGGCAACGATTTAGGTTCTTCAGTACTTCCCTGTTGAGAAATGGCGCCAACAGCCAACATGGAGACGTCAGATATATTTCCAGTCAAATGGGTAATATCGCAGTCATATTTTCCACAAACTGCACAAGGAAATTTTGGCTGTAACACAAGGAGAGTAATTTTTATTGGTTACATGTAAATTGTACTTATTACATTTCACCGAAACATACTTCGCCGTGAGCTTTCTTATCGGAAAGGGATGACCTTATCCTATACGGTCTCCAATTTTATTCGATTCAATATGAACATTAATTCAATTTTATAGCTGATTTTGACAACATTCATGAATTCAAGAATGAAAACCTAACCTAGCCTAATCTAACTTAATCTAGCCTAACCTAACCTAAAAAATAATCCAGTATATCGGCTATTTTTTAAATTTGTTTGCTGCCGGCTTCCTGTAAATTAATGTAAACCGACTAGAACCGTGTTTCATTTAGACATGCATTTTATGTCAGAACTATACGACCCAAAGAGGTTGGACGGTCTTTACTACACGGCTACATCGTCACTGTTCTGACAGAAGACACTAATTCGAAAAAATTACATATTGAGTTAGTTATACCAAAATGTTCCTTATTTAAAACTTTACCGTCTGGAAACCTTCTTAATAAATAAACAGTCTTTATTTGAAAGTCATCCTTTTTACGATTACTTAATAAACTCACCTTACTCAAAACTAGTATTCTCCAGTTAGTGTGTTCTGCCAGAACAGAGACGATATATTTCCGATACAACATTTCACGGTGAAGTGTGATACGGCGAACTGCATAGGTACGCACAAATTTCCGGATACCGAAATTCAAGAGCTATTCTCAGAAACCAATATTCTACTTTTTCCTATCTGAAGCTTTTGAATCATCGTGCATTCTGCATCTTGGGACTCAGGTTTTTCATTCAACCCATTAAACATCAAAATAAATTTAGTGATTTTCATATAATATCAAATAATAAAAGAGGGAATTATAATTTAATCTTAGGTAAGTATCATTTAAATAATATGTATTTACCCTTGGTAAGCTTTTCGGTTTTTTCTCTTCCCACAGAGCGATGGCGTAAGTTGTGAAGATTATCAACATCACGAGGGCTGCAGAAGCCACCCACACAGTCCACCTGAAGGGTAGCAGGAAGATATTTCTGACGTATGACAAAGGAGGCTGGCGGAAGATGAAGTTGGTCGTGGTCGGAGTGGTCATAACGATGTAGTCCACAATTGGAATTCGCTCAGCCATGAAGAACATAGGGGTGACTGGAAACATACCATATTATCTGGGTAGTAGTGGCGAAGGGTGGAGGTAGGCTGTTAAGATCCGCCATAAATAGTGCATTTTAAATTTTGTCAGTCATACGTATTTGTTTTCATTGAAATAAGACTACTATTTACAGATGGTGTTGGTTAGTTTTTCAATTCAATTAAGCCCTGCGAATCCAAGCCATAATAGAATATAATAGTCAAAAATACTAGTCTACCTATAAAATATGTAAAATTATGCAATTGGATAGGTACTTTATAGAGAGAATAATATTTTTTTTATCCAAGTATAGTCTGGTTGAGGCAGGGCTTAAGACGATACTTCAGTGAAAAGGCAAATAATTTTCAACTATAGGCGCGACGAAATTTTGGACTCGCTGGCAATCGGAGAGCGAACGTCGAGGTGTGAATACGTCAATTTGTTTCGTGATGGCGACGAGGGTATTAATTCTTAAATCGTGTAAATATGGCTAAAAACGTTACCCATTTACTTGAAAAAGAAAACATGTCAATGAATATATTATAATTGTTATTAATAGAACAATAAAAAGAACATTAAATTGACGCATGTTGGATTTATATGACACATTATATTTCGTTCGGCATGCGTCATTTGCACAATCCGCGTATCGGCTAGCCACGATCTTTTTAGACCATGCCTCAACCATTGATATACTACTGGATGAATCATATTATGCTTCTTAAAATGATGCCCGATTTTCAGCGACTCGGCCAGTGTTAAAACTTACTGTTTTAATATCAGCGGATCTAACTCAATATAAGCTCTCTTAATATTTGTCTCGAAAACGACCTGGCAATAATTATGAATAAGCGCGATCTAGCTTGCATCTTACTCTAACTTGAGTCTAACTAATAGTCAGCGCATGACGACTTGCTCTGTCCGCTCAGACACGAATTTTTGGTAGCTTGCAAGATTTGGGTTGCAGACACCCTTAGGGTCACTATTCCAAGAACGCAAATTTAGTTTTACAGCCAGGGCAATACGGGTGAAATTCGGGAATCCATGTTAACGGTCTTAGCGCATTATACCTACAAGGAAATATTATAAGACGATATTCGTAACATCTTCTTTTGTGGTACATTTTTAAAATGACACTTGTACGGGAACTCCTCATCTAGTAGTATATCAATGGCCTCAACTGAAGTATAGACTCAATGAATTTAAAAAAAAATGAACCAACAACGTGTAATATGCATTCTTAATTCTACGAAAACAATGAAGCATGAATGAAAAAATATGCACAATTTTGTCGTATCGCCAAATTATACCAAAACTAATATGGTTTGGATTAAGCAGAGTTTAATTGATTTTTAAAAACTAACCAATACTATCTGTAAATTGTAGTCCTATTTCAATAAAAACAAATACGTATGACTAACAAAGTTAAATGTGCACTATTTATGGCGGATCTTTACAGTATACCTCAACCCTTCGCTACTGCTGGGTAGTATATGTCTGCAGTGGCGGTTTTATTTGAATCCCAGGGGGCTTCGTTACATTAAATTTTAAACAGGTGGGTATTTTACACAATATGGGTTATGAAGAATTTACAAAAAAAAATACCATAACTTTATTACTGTATTTATAAAACTTAGTGACGGCATATAACACAGGCTAAATTTAGTAAATGTGCTTCAAACCTGACATAGAATTAGGATTTTAATGTGTGTAAAGAATTGTGCTCTTTTTTATGTATTATGGATTTTGTCATATGTAAACAAAATAAATAGATATTTTAATTTGTAGAAATAGCTTAAGTTGAGAAAATCATTTTTAACTCTAAGAAAAATTACGCATTGAAAACATAGAATATAACACAATATCAAATACTTAATTACCTATGTATACACAAATTAATTTATAAGCAAAAGTATTTTAAAAATTGTGTTTTATTTCAAAACCGAATAATTCAGCTGAATGCAGAACTGTTCTCTCACGATAATAAATTAAACTCACAATAATTGAAATATTTCGCAGAAGAGTTTTTTGAATCAACCTACTTCAGTAGTTATTTATTATTATTTATATATACAAGTGTATGCATCATTTTACAACGTTTTTATTAGCTTGTATTCTTATTTGTCCGGTGGTTGTTTGTCCGGTATAAATCTTCAATCGATTTTTAACTAACTTCTCGACTAGCTAGACATTTGAAACTTTTAGAATATATCAGAACACGATGCCAATGCATTCTTTTAATACTTTTAGCCAACTTTAAGTAGAGTTTAATTCATTTTCAGTTAATTCTGTTTTGTATGAAAAGTTATTACGGAAGAAATCCGTAAACCAATCCACTATTATTGGTAGCTAGGGGTCTGGGGTCATAGCAACAAAATTATTATTATATACGTACGTTACTATGGAAATCAAAATGACATTTCAGTATTATTTCTATCAAGTACAAAATTTTTTGATCGTTTAAGCTAACAAGTCAAGTTTATATGATTCAACAAAAAAATTAAAAACGTTGACTATAAAAAGTTCTTTTTATCTTGTAATTATTTTTCATCAATAATCCTACTAAAATATGATGCTTACATTTATCCATAAAAATAATAAATAACTTCAGTAAGTTGTTTCAAAGAAACCTCTCGTAAAAAAAAATTGAAATGTAATTTAGAATATTTATGCATTCAGCTGACGCCGATTATTTCAACTGTAAATAAACTGACTTAAGCACTTTTACCCTGAACCACAGAAATGTTAAAACCTACATAATATGCATCAAACAATGTTATATTCTTCTTATTGTGCCATCCCCTAGCGGAGGTCGGCCACCATCAAGGCGATCTTATCTTTGTCGTCCGCTACCCGGAACAGTTCAGTGGAGCTGCACTCGTACCAATCACGGAGGTTCTTAAGCCACGAAATGCGGCGCCGTCCTTTGCTACGCTTCCCATTGATCTTTCCGTGAATGACAAGTTGGGAAATGCTGTATTTTTGTCCTCTCATAATGCGGCCGAGGTACTGTAGTTTCCTGGTTTTGATACTACGTAGAACTTCTCGGCCCATCCCCATTCGATTGAGAACTTCAACATTTGTCACCCGGTCAGTCCAAGGAATTTTGAGGATGCGTCTATACAGCCACATGTCGAAAGCTTCAAGTCTCCGTTGGTTTAGCGTCCATACTTCCATACCATTAAAAAGAATTGAGAGAACATAACAACGTACCATACGCAGTCTCAGACCTAAGTTAAGATCTCGATTGCTAAGGAGGCGTCTCATTTTGAGAAAGGCGCTCCTTGCGATCTCAATTCTAGTTTTTATTTTCTGAGACTGGTCCCATTTCTCATTGACCCATGTACCTAAATATTTATAATGGGTCACACGTTCGACTTGTGTTGGTGTCTGGTGTCGCTATTTTTGATACTAGTAATAGTTTTGTTTTCTTGAGGTTCATTTTTAAACCATAAGAATTACTGACCTCATTAACCTTTTCTACCAGTTGATGTAAACTCTTTAATGCTATATATTGTTATAATTTTTGCTAATGTTGCTTTAATGTTATATGCATAATCATATTATTTGATTTAGTTTAGTCAATCAATGTTATTACCGGCCATGTCGGATTGTCCTTTAACCATGGTGCCAATCATACCGGTATATGACCCATCCGGTGATTGATAGCCCCAAGAGTCTACCCAGATGAAGTTTCTCGTGCCGTTCATAATGTCAATTAGATGGTTCGCCAGAATGAAGTTCGCCTTTGTGACGGTGTCAGCTTTGTTATTTCTGCAAAGCAATATAGTGCTAGGTTATTATAGTCATTTATATTGAAAAATAATTACAAGATAAAAAGAACTTTTTATATAAAACGTTTTTAAATTTTCTGTTGAATCATATAAACTTGAAAATTCTATGTATTAATAATTTAGGACAAATAAGGCAATTGTCAACAAATCATTTTTTTGCTATTTTGCAACAAACAAGCAAACAAATATAGAATACTGAAATGTCATTTTGATTTCCATAGTAACGCACTTATATATTAACAATTTAGTTGCTAGGACCACCCCCTTAGCAACCAATAATATTGGATTGGATTACGGATTTCTTCCGAAATAACTTTTCATACAAAACAGAATTAACTGAAAATGAATTCAATTCTACTTAAAGATGGCTAAAAGTAGTAAAAGAATGCATTGGCATCGTGTTCTGATATATTCTAAAAGTTTCAAATGTCTAGCTAGTCGGGAAGCTAGTTAAAAATCGATTGCAAGATTTGTACTGGATAAACAACCACCGGACAAACAAGAATACGAATTAAGAAAAACGTCGTAAAATTCTAATTGACTATGACAATGCATCAGTAGAGAAGGGTGGAGGTAGGTTGTTAAGATCCGCCATAAATAGTGCACATTAAACTTTGTTAGTCATACGTATTTGTATTTATTGAACAAAGACTACAATTTACAGATGGTGTTGGTTAGTTTTCAAAAATCAATTAAACCCTGCCTAAGCCAAACCATAATAATTTTGGTATAGTCTGGGCGATAAGACAAAGTTGTGCACACTTTTTCATTTATACTTATTTGTTTTCGCTGGATTAAGAATACATATTACACATATTGATGGTTCATTTTTTTTAATTCATTAAGACCTGCCAAAACCAAACTATAATAGAAAAAAAATATTATTTTAATTTTTACACTTTTAGCAATTTCTTTACTTTTATTTTTATTAACCAGCCAAAAATGTACTGTTATGTTAAATCTTTTATGTTAATTAATACACTTTGTTTCCACTTTCAATACCAAAAATATCGGTATTGTCTCATTTTTATAACCGGTATTTCGGTATCGGAAAATACAGGAATACCGGTTTTGAAATACCGGTATTGCAATCCTTACTTATACTGTGTCACAGAATTGGATAGTGGTTGTGTGGCTATAATTACTATTCTCTTCAATCATGAAAAAGCCGCCATGACCTTCTCGACTCGGCACTTGAGTTCAATGGTTACCATCAGCCCCAGTTATCATCCAGAGTGCAACGTACTGGAAAGTGTTCTGTCATATGTGGAACTACGTGGTTTCTACTCGGAACTTGCTTAAACTGCCAAAACTTGGTATGTCTAGAAATCATGTTATGGAGTAATTGCTATTTGAAGTTTGACAAGCCGTCTAAAATCAGGCATGATGTTAATTTCTTTGTGATTTATGTGCATGTTCTATACATCGGATGATCTTGAATTTTTTTTCTCTAGCATACATATTTATATATATTTTATATACACGTAATCCGCTGTTAACTCTAAATACCTAAATTATCGACTTACCAACTTTTGGCAGCAACCCATGATATTATTTAGTGTTATATTATATATTTTTTTTTATATAAAAATGAACTAATATGAAACTGTGAGATAGCCTCGAAGGAAAAAAATGATAATTTGGTTTAGAGGTAGTGAAAATCAGAGTATAGTGGAAAGTGAAACCTACCCATAATGTGTTAGATTCTCTATGGTACTATTATCACTAATGACAGCACTTGCACTGATAACAGTTCCATGAAGATTAATTCTCCTGATTGACGCCACTTTCGTCAAATTCTTGTGCGTGATCCCAGAGTTCAGATCCCACCAGCCGAAATCCTCTTCTATCATGACAGTTTCAGGACGCCTTTTATAAACTTAAAAATGGTCAAATTAGTTCCTACTATTGCAACTCTTAACCGGCTCGCACAACTAAACTCGTCTCGTCTGCAAAGTGTAGAAAGCGTCGATTTGACGTCATCGTTATTCACAAAACACACGTTGCCAAATAGAGCTCCGTACATTGGTGGAATGCGACTTTCTAGTTTGAAAGAATTATATAGTGCTGCTAGCAACAAACCTATACCGGCTCGCCGATCGCCGCATCCCATACATATCCAAGTTTCGAGAGGTTACGCGCGACTGTGGCGAGGTGCCTATGTGCGCGGTATTCATATGCAACACCAGAGCAACGTTCCTAAAAGGCTTGATTTATGGCGGTGCGGCAGATGGGGCGAGTCTAGATCTGAGAGCCGGCTTGTATACAATATAACCAATAACATCGCTGCTAGTGACAGGTATTTCATGTCCTTGCCAATACGGCGCTTCTGAAAAGCGCGTGATTTACGTGTGCATACATAAAACATTAGGCAAAGTATAGTTCCACAAATTTAATCTAATGAAAAATGACTGTAATCATTCACTACATAATAATACGCTGGCATATTATTAAATAGTACCCAACATCTATCGAACAAAACTATAACTAAAACTCGCAGTCGATAATACAGCTCACTGCAGAAAAGACTCATTAAGTTTTTAACATCGTATTTTAACAATACACCAATAAAAATAAATTGAAAACAGTTCTGTGTATTAATTAATTAATTCTGACTCCACATTTCAAAAAACATTAACTTTATAACCAAACAACTACAAATAATTATTGATCTACAAACAACAATAATGTACTTACTTTGTGTTAGTTTAAATCGACCTCCATCAATAAGTTTAGCATAAACAACTTCACTGTCACACAGAATAGAGCAATTATGCAGCATAAACTTCTCTGCCTTTTCTGAAATCTGTATATTTCTTAAAAATAACTGTTCTTTGTAATCTGCATTGAAGAGGGGTGATTTTTCATCCAGATCAAACGTCATATTATCGTTTGTAATATTCGTAATAAGTTCAAATGTGGCTTCCACGTTTGGATGCGTGGTATCCACTATTGAATCCTGAAGTTCTAGTGGAATGAATGTATCTGAAATTGTGGAATTCTTGGAATTTAGTGAATTCACAAATGTGTCTTGAAATTCGAATTCAGACGATGTATGTATACTAATTAAAATCAATGTATTTATGGTTGAATCTTGCAGTTCTAACGGAGATGATGTATTTATACTAATTTGACTCTGATAATCAATTAGTGTAGGTAGCATATTTGTCATCGAATTTTGATATTCTAGTGTAGGCATTGTATTCATTAATGAATCCTGATGTTCTAATGGCGTCAATGGATTAATACTAGCGGACTCCAGAAATTCAAGTGAAGAAAGGGTCGTATCTTGTTCTAATGGAGACGATGTATTTATACTAAATGAAGTTTCAGAATCAAGCAACGTTGGTTTATTAATTTTGATCGAATCTTGAGGTTCTAATGTAGGGAACATACTATTATTCACTGTTGTATCTTGCAGTTCTGGTGGAGGCGATGTATTCTTACTTAATTTAGTATACGAATCAAGTGAAATTGTATTCATAATCAAATCTCGAGATTCTTGTGGAGAACTTGTTGTAATAGTTGTATCATAAAAACTCAGTGGAAGAAGTGTGTTGACAATATTTATCGTGTTTTTATAATCGATTGTAGGTGGCACACTGGTCGTTGAATATTGAGTAGGTGCCGTTTGAAGTATCAGCCATCGATTTGGAGTTTTGAAAGATTTCACGAACTCTGCCTATAAATAAAAAGATTATAAACTTAGGTGATTTAATAAGCATATAATTATCTACCAGTAGCGAAGGATGGAGGTAGACTATTGAGATCCGCCATAAATAGTGCACATTAAACTTTTTAGTCATACGTATTAATTTTTATTGAACTAATACTACACTTTACAGATGATGTTGGTTAGTTTTTAAAATTCAATTAAACCATGCGAAAACCAAGTCATTATAAAATAATATTCAAAAAATGTTCATTTATCTATAAAATATCTAAAGCTACGTCATTAAATCATACATCATTTTGGATATTTTATAGATAGAATAATATTTTTATCCATTATTGTTTGGTTTAGGTAGGGCTTAATGAATTAAAAAAAAATAACCAACACGATGGGTAATAATCATCATCATCAGCCTGAATCTATCCACTGCTGGATGACGGCTTCTTCAAGCTGCTTCCACATCTCTCGGTCCTGTGCATTGCGTTGCCACGTATTTCCGGAGAACTTAATCATTTCATCGATCCAGCGGCCTCTAAGTCTACCTTTCGGACGTTTTGCACTTCTTGGATACCACTGGATGACTAGATTTGTCCAACGATTGTCTCTTCTTCGAGCTATGTGTCCAGCCCATCTCCATTTAAGGCTTTTAATAAACTCTATTACATCACAAACCCTTGCCTGCTTCCTTATCCACTCATTCCTTTTTTGTCCTTTCGCGTTATGCCCAGCATGCACCTCTCCATACCACGTTGTGCTACTCTAAGTTTCTGTATCTCTCTTTTAATAATATGTATTGATTATTCAACGAAAACAAATAAGTATGAAAGAAAGAGTGTAAATTGTTGGATCGTCCATAGCATACTAAAACTAGTATTGTTTGGATTAGGCAGGGTTTAATTGACTTTTAAAAACTAACCAACATCATCTGTAAATTGTAGTTTTAGTTCAATAAACACAAAATACGCATGACTAACAAAGTTTAATGTACACTATTTATGGCGGAACCAGCCTACCGCCACCCTACGCTACTGATATATATATATATATATATATATTATAGCATTCATTAAATGTTACATTTTTGCCAAGCTAAATTAATTTATGCAAGTACATACTTAATGAAAATTAATATTCGAAGACAGATTTTCAAATGTATTCTACTTACGTCTTTCAAACATCCCAAAGAGAATGGGCAATTCAGGTCAAGTACAAATAAAGATGCATGGTCCGGAAATGTTAGCGTATCTTTTTTACATTCTAAATATACATTAGACCGATAGCCATTGATGGAAAGTATCTTTGTTAAATCCGATAATGTTTCTACAAAACAAAAAAAAATATTATCAAAATATTGCGATTGATTAGGTTCGTTTTTTCCTCTTGCAACACAAATGTGTATTTTGCGGTTACATGTAAATTGTACAAAAAACATTTCACCGTCGCACAGCTCGCCGTGAGTTCTCTATCGGAAAGAGATGACGGTCTCCAATTTTATTACATTCAATATGAACATTAATTCAATTTTCATAGCTGATTTTGGCAAAATTCATGAATTTAAGAATGAAAACCTAACCTAACCCAACAAATAATCCCTTATATCGGCTATTTTCAAAAATTGATTGCTGTTGGATTCCTGTAAAGTGTAATCCGACACGAACCATGTTTTATTTAGACATGAATTTTATATCAGTACAATACGAGCCAAAGAGGTTGGACGGTCTTTAATATACGGACATAATATATTTCTGATACAACATTTCACGGTGAAGTGTGATACGGCGAAATGCACACGTACAAGTTTCCGGACACTGTATTTTCCATACACCGTTAAAAAGGTAATCAAAAACATTTCTTTAAAACTTTATCGGTAGTACCTACTCTTCCGCACTTTTAAAAAACTATTTAAAATTAATACACGACAAATAGTTACACGGATCGGCGCTCGAATTTAGCCAAAAAAACCTCTTGGATCACGATTTGCACAAGGCTTTATATTCACTGTATATATTTAATATAATATTTTTATAATAAGCGTATTGAAAAAAAATTAAAACCTATTAATTTGGTATATTATGCGACATTGTATTATCAAAGCAGAAACAACTGGTGGACATACTCACATATCGGTGGTTGCGACATGTCGTACTTACAAGTGGTTACGTACCCGTATAGATGATACATACAATTAATTATTAATCTTTACTTGCAAAGTATAATATAATACAGTGCATTTTTTACATAATGTTATACATTATCTAATTCGATTTACTTGTCTGAGTTTAAATTACTCGGGCGACATTTATATACTTATTTAAAATTGCAACATAAACTTTCTATGAAAACATTCTATTATAATAATTGTGTTAAAATTTCTAAATGTTATGTAAAACGCGTGTCAAGTGTTTTCAAACTGAAAGAGACAGAGAGAGAGAGACAGTGAATTTCAAGAGGGAGTCAAAGAGCTTCGATCGCTCATGCAAAAATGGGTCAATTTCGGGTTTATATCACGCTTATTAATTATTGACATATAAACAATGACATGAATATGGACGAAGCATCTGAAAAAAAATGACACTCACTTTTATGTCGGGTCTGCCGAATGGCATACTCTGTTCTAACATCATTACAATAAAGGTGATATTGCTATAAATTCCCGATGCTCTTTGTCGGGTCTGCCGAATAGTTCGGTTCGAACGGGTTCGCTCAAATGAACATTGACACTAGAAACACTGTTCTAACGACATTACAATAAAGATGATATTGCTATAAATTCCCGATGCGTGATATCGCATAATGGAAATTGCGTGACGCCTATGTATACATGTACGAATATCGCTATGCGCGAATTTACTTGCTAGCTACTGTATTGAGTGCGTTGTCCATTAATAATGTCATTGCACATAAAGCATAGCAGCGCATCTATTCTATACATAAAACTGCTATCGTCTGCTATCGATGATAGTTTTTCATATTTTTCTGTTGAAGTATTATATTTTTTACAATAGGCTTGTTGTAATTGTTAGAATACGTGTTATGTTTTAACAGCACCTCCTTTGACTGTACTAATTTATAGAGCGAGATACACAGTTTTGACTGTTTAGACGGCAAAATTATTGTAGCAATTATAATATCTAAATACAAAAATATGATAAACTACCCTCGGTAACCGCCGATAGCAGTCTTGTGTATAGAATAAATGCACTGGTACCTATACGACTTTATATTATTGTCTGTGGTCTTTTAAAATATTATACATTTTGTATGCAATCGTATGCAGCAGTACTTTAATATATCCAATTGTGTAACTATAGTTATTTTTGATTAGGAATCATTTACTTTACTTTACCAACTGACTTTCTCTTAGTTATGCTTACATAGCGCAGTCTGCAATTTATAAGAGATTTTTACTTAGCTACGTATTTTTTTTAAACTTATACGAGGTATAAATGAGAACTCTGCCATTCTGGGCAGTGTTGACCGGTGTGTTCCTGATAACTATCTTAGAAATAGGGAGCATCAGTTGTTTATTTTCCCAAGGTGCAGAACCAACCTGCCACTGGTAATGCCAAGTGGGAAGGCGATAACTTTTTTTTTTTTGAATTATTAATAACCATGTCCTTGCTTTTTCGTACAAGGTGGTTGTTAGTAATTTTGAACAATCACAAACACCCAGGCTTTGAGAAAAACACATAAATGTTTTTGTCATGACCGGGAATCGAACCCAGAAGTCTCGGGTGGAAGGCAAGCGCCTTACCCACTGCACTACGAGAGCCGCCTGGCGATAACTATGTTCAACCAAATTGCTTCGGGTGTTGATATATTCCACTTTCGTGAGGTGAGTTTAGGTGGACGCTATTTTATAAATTGTTAAAATACGGTCTTCTTAGCACACTCGGTGTATAATTATTGTATTTTCATTGCTGTTGTATGTTTATAATATTATGTTCTCTTTTTACAACGTTTTTATTAAGTTGTATTCTTATTTGTCCAATGGTTGTTTGTCCGGTACAAGTCTTGCAATCGATTTTTAACTGACTTCCCGACTAGCTAGACATTTAA
Source organism: Rhyacophila brunnea (assembly GCF_057557595.1). Lineage (NCBI taxonomy): Eukaryota > Metazoa > Arthropoda > Insecta > Trichoptera > Rhyacophilidae > Rhyacophila > Rhyacophila brunnea. Next base: position 4,116,204 of record NW_028232816.1, on the reverse strand, counting down.
AACTTTTAGAATATATCAGAACACGATGCCAATGCATTTTTTAATACTTTTAGCCATCTTTAAGTAGAATTGAATTCATTTTCAGTTAATTCTGTTTTGCATGAAAAGTTATTTCGACACCATTATTGGTTGCAAGGGGTCTGAGATTCTAGTAACTAAATTATTAATATATACGTGCGTTACTATGGAAATCAATATGACATGTCAAAATGACATTTCAGTATTATTTCTATAAAGTACAATTTTTTTGATCGTTTAAGCTAGTCAAGTCAAGTTTATATGATTCAACAGAAAATTTACAAACGTTGTACCTATGTACAAAGTTCTTTTTATCTTGTAATTATTTATATTTTCATTTTTATCCCTTTTACCACTTTTGTTTTTCTTTCTTCTTTATAATAATGTTTCATGTTATGTTGTGAAAGTCTTAAACTTATAATTTGTAATGTCCACAATATGTAAAAATAAATAAATTGAATTGAATTGAATTGAATTGAACCTTTCTCTTACAGGCATTATTCACCACTGCTGTGTCAGTTATCACGAATCGTCGGGTTGAAGAGAAAATTGGATGCATGTAGGTATATAATATTGAGAAATATATTCGAATATTTACCTCTATCCCAGCAAAGAAAACCGTTCACAAAGGTCGGCCATTTTTGAAAATTCAGAATGTCCGATATCAGCGGAATGGCGTCTTTGTTGGAAAATAAAATGGAGCCGTTCGAAATTTGAAACAGACAATAAAGCGGGAAAATCCACGGAAACAAGTCAATCCCCATGTCGATTGCACAATATAAGATGTTTGTTTGGAATTGAGTTCTCAGAATATCCAAGCGTTTTATATAAAGAAAAATAATATGGAATTATTGATTAAATCAGCGGTTGCAAACTTTTTGAGACTGACAGCCGAATCGGGGAATACATTTGTAATACTTACATAGTGATTAATATAAATAATTACAAGATAAAAAGAACTTTTTATTACTTACAACGTTTTTAATTTTTCTGTTGAACCATATAAACTTGACTTGACTAGCTTAAACTATCAAAAAAATTTGTACTTGACATGTTGATTTCCATAGTAACGCACGTATATATTAATAATTTAGTTGCTAGGACCCCAGACCCCTAGCAACCAATAATGGTGTCGAAATAACATTTCATACAAAACAGAATTAACTGAAAATGAATTCAATTCTACTTAAAGATGACTAAAAGTATTAAAAAAATGCATTGGCATTGTGTTCTGATATATTCTAAAAGTTTCAAATGTCTAGCTAGTCGGGAAGTTAGTTAAAATCGATTGCAAGATTTGTACCGGACAAAGAACCACCGGACAAATAAGAATACTAGCTAAGAAAAACATTGTAAAAAATATACAGTATGCATGAATGGATTTGTAGGGGTGGCAACAAGATTTTTTAAAAGTTTTTTTTTCAAATATTACCCATCTTCCATTTTTCTTCTTCTTTTCTTGGCGCCTCAAGCAGTCCCACTTTTTTGCCAGATCTTCTACTCTCTGTCATTAGTCGATCGATCACTTATATCGCTAGTAAATCACACGTGGCCGTTACAGCGCACATGTTGGATTTCAATAAATCTGACGACGTCAGGCTCACCAAAATTGTTGCAAATCTAATGATAATATCGACGTTGTCAGAAGCTTCGGGATGCTCTAATTGATTTAAAGTTTTCAAAATTGAAATCATTTTTTTTATTAATTACAGTTCTATTGCCAATGGTGTCGTGTATTTTTTTTTTATTCCTATGGTAAATTCAGGTTTGAGAATAAGTTCTTAAGTTTAAAAAAATCAGTGTGTGTACTTATGTACGCGCGTAAGAAGTTATACGTCTTTGGCGTAACAAAACTTAAGCTCTTAATTATCTTGTTAAATTACACACTCAAGAAAAAGGACCGCTTATTGGAACGCCGTTGGTTTATTTCTATACACTTTAACTTATATTACTAAATTATATAATGGTTTCTCGTTGTTTTCATTTTTAAAGTACCAACTGTCACTCTGACGTTTAAGTGTTTGTTTACGTAAGGAATTGCAAATGGCCGACAATAATAAATTCGCTGCCAAGGCAACGGAACAATTCTAAACTATAATATTATACTGTATAATCATCACGATTGCAGTACCATACCGTGGCGTGAAGGAAGTGCGTTCGGCTGATAACCGAACAATCGGTGGTTCGAATCCAATCGAGTGCGTTTTTTTTCATGTGAAAAAATAAATTATGTGTTACATCTCACACGCCAAAAATACACTCTGATCTGAATTCCCAAACGCGCCAAAAGAAGTATAACTTCAAAAATATACAGTACGCATGAATGGATTTGCAGGGGTGCCAACAAGATTTTTTAAAAGTATATTTTTCAAATATTACCCATCTTCCATTTTTCTTCTTCTTTTCTTGGCGCCTCAAACAGTCCCCACTTTTTTGCCAGGTCCTCTGCTCTCTTACATTAGTCGATCACTTCTATCGCTAGTAAATCCCACGTGGCCGTTACAGCGCACATATTGGATTTCAATAAATCTGACGACGTCAGGCTCACCAAAATTGTGTTAAAGCTAATGATGATATCGACGTTGCCAGAAGCTTCGAGATACTCTACTTGGTTTATAGTTATCAAAATCTATTTTTTTCATTAATTCCGGTTATATTGAGCCAATGGTGTTGTGTATTTTTTTTTTATTTATATGATACATTCAGGTCTTACAATCCGTTCGTTAACCTGACCACTGCCAGAGCCGAGTAAGCTCGTTAAACCATGTATGTGTCGCCAGGCCATGGACGAGTTACCTCGTGCGGTCTTGTAAACGTCATAACTTCTGAATAAACTGTTTGTGTATATTTTCTTAACAGTATGTAAGTATTATCATTTTAGTGTGAACATATTCACGATAAACTCACGATAAGTTTTCATAAATATTTATCATTCTGTTCCTAATTCATATTTTTAAGGGATTTATTTTATTCCAAAATAAGCTGGCTTACAAGTGTTACAAGGTTGGTACAAGGGCTTACAGTAAAAATTGGATGGCAGTGAAAAGGGTGAAAAGAAAAATATCACACTAATCATTACCGAAATGGCACTAGGGATTTCAAGGGATTCCTCGATCCCGAAATTATGGAGGTTCATATGATAATATATAAAAAATATTCTTCTATCCATAAAATTTATGTATTTTTTATTATTTTATTGCTTATTTTAATTGAAAAATACATATGGCTGACAAAGTCGAGGAGCAGAACTAACCTGCCATTGGTGATGCTAATTGGGAGGGCAATAACTCTGTTCAACCAAATCGCTTCAGATGTCGATATATTCCATCTACGTGAGGATGAGTATACCTGGTGGACGTTGTTTTATAAATTCTTAATCATCCGGTGTACTTCCTTGTAGGTACCTATATACTTTATATATATATATATTTTGTATTTAAGTACATATTTCTACTGTAGAATAAGTTAATACTGATCTATCTCTTTTTTATGTACATAATACTGTTTTAATAATATTTCTTTGTTTCTAAATGTCATGTTGTGAACGTTAAACTTATAATTTGTAATGTCCACAATATGTAAAATAAATAAATTGAAAAATTAAATTGAAAGTTTAGTGTGTACCATTTATGTTGGTTCTTAACAGCCTACTTCTACCCTTTGCCCAACATGCATCTTTCTATGCCACGTTGAGTTACTCATAGTTTTGAATTTATCTTATATTAGGAGTCCATGTTTACATGCACACATCAGTATTTATTTTGATAGAATACAATAGTATACATTTATTATATTATACGATGTTATCAAATATTATGGATTTTTTGAATCCTTTATTTCAGGCTCCGGAACCAACGATTTTCTACTACAGATATTAATAATTATTTTTAATATGGGGGTGATTTGATTAGGTAGTGTGTCATTACGGTACAACATTATTTCATATGCAAATTGTAGACATAAATTTGGTCTGACATTATTTGTCTCGTAATTACTGAGTATTTGAAAAGATAATCTAAGTGGAATTGTAGAATAAGTCTGTGCGCTTTGTAAAATTAGCTTTAATTTTCTTAAATTATCTAATTATTTCATACAGATTATAATAACATAAATACAAACAACTTAACCCTTAAATGCATGATGTAAACTATGTCATACCTACGTTATATTGTTTGTGTGAATAAAATTTTATTTTAAAACTATTTCTATATAATATAGGAGAGAGTGTGCTTACAAAATATGTTTAGATTTTATTCATACGTGCCACTATTAATTTATCTTCTTTTCTTTCGACCATGTCCGATCCTAATAGGATCATATGGGCCTCCACAGAGTAGAGGTTGGTATTGACAGATTTTGTTTTTTTACGAGAAATGGATGTCAACCACTTGCTCAACCTATTAGGTCCATACCCTGACACACACAAATTGAAGAACAATATATTGTGTACTTGCCAGACCCAGGATTCGAACCTGGGACCCACGGCTTTGTAGTCCAACGCTAAAGCCGCGCGGCCACCGTGGGTGTAATTATAATTACTTTTAATTTATATTACTATAAAACATTGAAAATGATCTATTAGAAAGAAGACAAAATTTATTTTTGGATGACGTGTGATTACAGTAAATGCTTTGCCTACTAGATGCATCTAGCTGCAGAATACGAAGTTTACTGTTTAATACAATGGTTGCACCAAATTGTGGTGGGCGTCATCCTTACTTCCCACCTCTCTCAAATCCCAGTATTATTGTCGCAAGACCCAGCGACCGGCAGTCACGGGTCATTATATACCGTGATGCAAATAACATTCAGTTAGCTCAAGTAATAGACAGCAAGCGGACATGAGAAAGTTGTTAAACTTTATCGTCGTTTTCTACCTACAGCGTGATTCAAAAGTTAATTCAAAACAGCCGTCACGCGTGGGTCAGCTTAAGAATACCGCTGTTGTGTGTTGTCGCACAGCGTTATTATACCTACAGACTGATTCAGAAGTAGTTCGTGGACCCCGGCCGGGTCAGCTTGATATAGTGTGACCGTCGTTCAACCGATACTTCTGAATACCTGCCAAGCCGTGATACCGGCTCTCGTCATTCATATAATCAATCATCATCATTCATCAACTTCACATATTATCATCCATAAACAGTGTACCGTCAAGTGCTGCGCACCGGGTAACCCAAACAAACCATACTGCGCGTGTGACATTGCAACCAGACTACGGAACCATCATCAACATCATAAAAGGTCAGTGTCTGGCATCCTGTTTAATCGCCCCCACCCCTAGATCCGCAATCGTCCACTTTGTCTACTTTAATTTGAATTAGTCCACTTGCGAAAAGCGCCACCATACAATTTATTGATAAATTAGGTTAGTTAGTTAGGTAATCAATGCGTATCTAAAAATATATTTTTTAAAGCCAAATATAACAATTAAACAAGTGATAAAATGTGCGTTCGTTAAAGGATCTCATCCGATTATGTTTTTTTTAATGGTTCCCTGACAATAAATTTAATATCGTTTACCATAAATAATAGATAATCTACAGGAAAGTTGTTAAACTGATCAATATAGAAAATCTTTCCTTGCCCACAGCATAGCGTCGGCACAATTAATTGCCAAGCCGTGAGACGATGGATCAAGTTTGAATAAAATTAATTATCCTAAAGTGTCTATCCCAAGATTACAAAGCGGTTTTGAGTTTAGGCCTCCCGACACTGTCCTCAGAAGTTTGTTGCGTACTTCAAACACCGCATCTCATCGAAATAATTAAACCGAATCTCGAAACCGACGTCGAAGATGGATAACTATTCGACAAGTCCCGCTGATAATACGAGTATCATCCATCATTATTTGTAATCATAATAAATATACCATGATATTAAAACATATCATAATTACTGTAAATACTGTAAAATAAATACAATTTAAGTTTCTTTTTGTGATATCAAAATATTTAAGTACCTTTTAATTACTGTTTTTACTAATTACCTATATTGTTTTAAATCTTTGCAACTTTACTGCATAACTCAAAAACTACAGTAAACGTTGGTGGAATTCGTGTCCGAAAACTTGTACGTATGCAGTTCGCCGTAGCACACTTGACTGTGAAATGTTGTATCAGAAATATATTAGTCCAGTCAAATTAGACCGAAAAATACGTTATGGTTGCAAAAGGTGGGGTAGAAGATTTTTTTCCATACTTGTATATAATGATAATGAGTAAGAAAAAAACGAATTTGCCAATTCGGATGACTTCGGCACAACTTTTGGCGGGCAAAAAACCGTAAAATTTTGGGTTTTTTTTTGGTTTTTCGCTTATATCTTAAACACAGTCGGTCGTAGCAAAAATATTGTTATGTACAATTTTAAAGCTTATTAATTTCTTTTTCTTTGTGACTGTGTATTTAAGAAAACAAAAAGCTGTTTTTCTCCTATTCATCTATTATGGACTTGGCTGATTTTGAAATCTAGAGACACATATGACATGAGATGCGTTTCATATTAATCTTATAATCTACTACACATTTATTAAATTTGCGCAATTTTACATAAGGTGTAATCTTATCTAAGTCGAGTGAAATAATAATATAAAACAAAATACGAATTTTGCACACCCTGGTGCACGCAATTCAAAACTATAGTCTTGGACAATTTTATTCTTCATGTGTCATTTTCAGCACAGTTTTGAAAGAAGCCTGTCGTTTATTACAGCCGAACTGGTGTGGGGATCCAGTGGATGCTGGAGTGGAGCACGAGCCACCAAATCTAATTATAGATCTGATCATGGCCCCCACAAAGAGGGGGCTGACAGGGCTCTAGCCTGGGGGCATAGTAGGGGCCCGGCGTGGCAGGTCGACGAAGTAAGTGAGATTGCACACATCAGAAATTACTCTAATAGTAAAAAAAAGTTGCTTGCGGCGCTACTTTTCTTAAAGGCAATTAAATATTTAGAATATAATATTGTTGTGCGTTGCAATTGAATTTGAAATGATGATTGATTTACTTAAATGATAATTCCCATGTATAATTTAGGAAAAATTTGGATCATCACACTGCCCTTAACAATAGGTAGGTGGGTCCGCCAAATATCCTGGGCTGGGGGCTCGCTTCAGGATGTAGGGGCCATGGACCTGATAGCAGAGCAACTAGAATAATATTTATTATTCATCTTTCGACTCTTCCAATCTTATGATGCTGTCAAACGTCATATTCTGTAGATTAATAATTACTATTGTGCAAATTACAAAGATGTTTCTTATATTCTACATATAAGCTATTAATATAACTACTTATATCTGGTTTTATTCTTCATATTTTGTTTCTCTATAGTTTGTTTCAAATTTCTTATTCCATATTGAGTCGTTTTCGTTCATATTAATCTCATCGGCTTTTTGGGAATTCCCGAGAGCTCGCCTGTATCTGAAATTACAGTAAACTATAATAGGTATAATCCAGTTGGAGCATAGAACAGATTAATAAATAGAATTTCGATATGCCCAATACACTACATTTGGACGCAGGGTTTTGAATGTGTGGTGTCCTACTAAAATGAACCACGCATTATTGACGTGCAATGGTATGTGTTGTAATCTTCAAATACACCAATATTGAATGAGCGTCAGTGCATAAACCGAGAGCATTTGTCAGAACTAAGGACAAGTTTAGAATGACGTATTATTGACCAGTGACGTCCCTAGACAAAATGCCGCCCCTGGGCAGCGCCAAAATATCACCCCATTTTTGTATACAGTATTTTGAATCATCCATGCGTCTCGATTCTGGTCATGGACATCGAAAGGGAATGGAAGTAAACTAGAGATCGCGAACTCGACAACAAAATTACAATCCTGTTAAACCTTTTATGTAGGGAATCCAATCCCGAGCCAAAATTCTGATCCCGGGATTTCGGGATTACAATTTGACAATCCCGGGATTGGCATTTTTTCCATTGTAATATAAATATTGTAATTTATGTAATAATAATGAATTTAATAGGAGATTGCTGTTTCTGATAGTAAAGACCTAATGAATGGATTAGCGAGATTTAAAATAGTAAATCAAAAATAATCATGGCGTACTTATGGCCTTTCCGCTTCATAAATCTAATTAGTCAGACAAATATTAAACTGCCGTAAAACGTATGATATCATGGTGGAATTACTTTGTTAAAAGTGCGAAGTATTGTTTTTCCAATCTTTCCATTTTTAATAATTTATGTGAAAAAATAAAATGAATCGGCAACCTACACATGGGTATAAATCAAACTTCATTCAAACTCAGTTTATTTCTAATGTAGTTATTTTTTATTAAAAGTATTTTTTATATTTTCGCTTTTATTTTAATTTCCATAAAAATTGATAAAAAAATCAATCCCGAAATCCAGGGATTATGTTTATCAATCCCGGGATTCATAGGTATCAAAAATAGCTCGGGATCCCGGGATTGGAATCCCTACTTTTATGTTAATTAATACATTTCGTTTCCAACCAGTGAGCTGATTTTTTTAATGGAAAAATATTTAAGTTTAGGTAGTTATTTCTATATATTATACCAAATGATTCTCTTCGATTTGCCGCCCTTCGAGTAACTGCCGCCCCCAAGCGACGCTCAATCTGCCTACCCCCTCAGACGTCACTGTTATTGACAGGTCTTTAAGTGTATCCCATATTCTTCCACACTCGAGATCGGTTGCCTGTTACTCAACACCCGTGAGGTATTTCAGTTCCTATTATCAATTCTAACTTCTATGAGTTGGTGAGTGGAGTTGAGTATACATAATGTGGTGTAGGCAGTATATTTTGTGATTCGTCTACCCGAGATGATAGTATACACAAAGAATCATGATGCCTCCGCAATTTGGTACTTCACGCCAACTTCAATTTGGTTTTGTACGCCTCGGTTACGTATGGATAATATGACAGATGCAGTATATTTTGTAATTTTATTCATCTACCCGACTATACGACAAGTCACGGTACTAACTCTGAAAGGGTAAGCTAACTTTATATTTCAAAGGCACCGCATGCGTGCCTTACTTTCATATATGCATACTATTACGATATACCTACGTTGTATTTGAAATAAAAAGTTAGTAAGGTGTGGAGTGGCATCCATAACTACTTCTGGCGTAGGCACCATGTCTATCTATCAAATATCCTAACCCTTTACTGCATGATTTTTTTTTTTTGAAAAATTTTATTTTTTCTTGGTGTCAAAATGCCCTGTGAATGAAGGAAAAATAATAAAAAAAATATTTTTCGAAAATGTCATTAAATTTTAAATTTTAACAACTGCGTGGTGTCGCAGATTTACGACATTTGGAAATCTTACATTTTAGTATGACTAAATACAAAACCAAATGAAAACAATTATAAAAAACTAATGTACACACCTTATTTGATGTGTAGATATTTTTATTCAACCAATCTCAATCTTATATTTTTTTTTTATTTATTTACAAATGCGGATTTTCGCGTACATACGAATTCGTCAACTGTCAAAGCAGAAATGCAGAGACTATAATGCAGAAATGCTTTATTTCTTGAAATGTCCAAACAAAATCGGTAAAGTAGGATGTTTATGGTAAAACAGTTTTTTAGGCATCGAAAAAGGATATTATTTGATAATTTACATAGATGGCATTGGCTATATAGAAATAGTTTGAAATGTCGCAAATTTGCGACACTATGCAGTAAAGGGCTATGTTATGTAATCAAATCATACATAACTTTGGATATTTTATAGAAAGAATAATATTTTTATTTATTATAGGTTTGGTTCAGGTAGGGATTAATGAATTTAAACAAATAAACCAATAATATATTGTGTAATAATAATATGCATTCTTAATCCAACATAAACAAATAAATATTAATAAAAAAAGTGTGCAAAATTTTGTGGTATCGCCCAAAGTATACCAAAACTATTATGGTTTGGTTGCGGCAGGGTTTAATTGATTTTTTAAAATTAACCAATAACGTCTGTAAATATCTGTAGTCTTAGTTTAATAAAAACAAATACGTATGAATAACAACATTTAATATGAACTATTTTTGGCGGATCTTAACAGCCTACCTCCACCCTTCACTACTGCAATCGCCTGTAACTGCGTCCCTCACATTATACATATAACACCGAAGCATGCGTGTGGTGCTCTTGAAGTAACTACCAATTTAAGTAAGTGAGGAGTAGGAGCTATGACTACTTCTGGGGCAGGCGTCATACATTTTCGTGTATACTATCGTCACGTTTACATCTGACACTTATATTGTCATATTTATGTATGACACCATATTCACCAAGTGTAAACAGTAATTATATTTGTACCAGCCACTTATTTTGCGTGTGTCGACACTCACCTGTCACTTATTCAATCTACTTATACCTATACGCAAATGTAAACACCGCGTATTCGACAATTCCGAACTTGCCGCGATATATCACCGAAGTTGGACCACCGTCTACTTTTATATCAAATACCTGACACATTATTCGTAGTTTGACAGGTACCTAGTGAATTGCATAGGTATATTTCTAAAACAACGGACAATCAATTATCATAGGTACACCATGAATGTATGCCCAACGTTTACGTTAATAAATGTACTGTAGCGATCTGTCAAAAATCATAGACAGTGAGAAATAAATCGGATGTGCCGTGTTCTATGGATTTTGTTCGAAAATAAAATATCGCTTGTTCTCGGCACATACGATTAATTCTGATGCACTCTGTGAAGAAAAAATGCGCTTCAAATGGTATTACCTAATTCATTTTGGCCCACACCTGCACTCGTAATACGATAATATTATATTGAATATGCAATGACGATCAAGTGCTAGATATCGCGGCTCTTTCATTCTTCATCATTCTTCTACACTTATGGCATTTCTAAATTGTGTGTCTTATTTTTTGGCAAAAGGTCCAATCTTGCAAACTAAAGTTCACAAATTGAGTTAGATCTTCGATTTAAACTCTGACATTAAACGGAAGGCATCTAGTTCTACTCGTCGCTGAATCCATTCCCGCACCCATCTAGACCATTTTTTCTTCCTTTTTGTTGCCAAAAGACTTAAAATAATAACACTCGCTGCTTTCTTTTTTAACATTCCCATATTGACAACTGACATAACGTTTTTGAGAAGTATACAAAATAAGTGTCCGAATAAATTACAATATCATATGTAAACACCGCATATATTTATTCCAATGTTGCCATTGAATAAAGTGTCGAGACTTTATTTCAACGAGAAGTATACCAGAATTTTATGTCAGATCCATGCAGGTGTAAACAGTAAGTGAAATTTTATGTCAGACACATAAAATAAGTATAACGGTATAAGTGTCAGATGTAAACATACCATTAGGTAGACAAATCATAAAAGAAACTGCGTGCCTCAAATTATGTATACACAATTACTCGTATGACCTGGTCTAATTATACAGTGCCAGTTCAATGCCGATATTTGCAATGTTATATTATTGCACTAAAGAATTTATCGAATTAAAAATAGGCATATTTTTTCAATTTGAAAGTACAATGAATAACGTTAAGCCCAACCATCTATGGTCGAAGCACGAAAACGTCATTCACCACTAAAGCATTATGGACATACATAATATTATAGGCATTTGAAAATATGTGCTAATATATGCCTCGATTGTAACTAAATAATTATAGTTATAGGAGGTCGCGCAATGAAAGTTGAGGTGATCACAGATATGAAAGATTGTGTGTTTTGGTGAATTTCTAAAGAATACAGTATTCTTTTACAGGCTGCTCCTTTTTTGATTAGTTCGATTTTTTTTCCTTAATCAAAACAAAGAATCTCCTTTTTTAAAAGTCAATTTAAAAATTTGAAACATCCTGTTTGTAAACAATGCGTATGTGTGAGTATTCTGGTCGCCTCAACTCTGGTTGTGCTACCTATATGCGTAGTTACTCCTGTTTGGCACATCTCTACAGAATCTAAGTGTTACCTCTGCGTAAATCATATTTTCGTTTGGATAGCAATCAAAAGAAAATTCTTACCTCATCATATTAATTTTCTCAAAGATCAGCAAGGCGACAGCAACGCAGAATCCTGCGCCAAGCCACACCAGGGCCGGACGAATTTCATTGAGGCCCACGCTGATAAATCCAATACCATGTCCATTGCACTCGGGTTTCTTTGTGTAAAATCGCTGAATCTGACGAGACTGGAGACCGGTTTCCAGAATACGTCGGGTGCTAAAAATAATATTTATAAAAGTATATACTTTGTAGGGATTGATTTATTTATAGAATTAAAACAATACTTGAGAATAGCAAATATTATAGATAGTTAACAAAAAAATGTATAATCGGCCTTATTATAATGTAGGTACTGTCACACCCCCGATTATCCTCATTGGGGATGTCTCTGAGGGTCTAGAGATGCCGGAATCGTTATTGAGCTGACGCATAGCGAGTGTTGATTGCAGAAAAACAAATAATAATAAATAATAGTAAATATTAATAAAGTCGGCAATGCTGTAAATCGCGGCCGTATAAAAAATATCTGCAACGTCGCCATTGTAGACCGCTTTCAGCGGAAGAGGTCGCTGAAAGCACTGTCGAAAACGGTGCTTCTCGCTGAAAGCGGCGGGCAGACGCTATTAGACAACCAAATCGTAAACATATCGACTGTGGAAAGGAAAAGGGGCGTAAGCCTCAGTTTTTGCAAAGTGGGTTTTATTTGTTATTAGCAAAGTATTCAACTCAATACATGGTATGCCCAAAGGATTTAAGCTGCAAATGACGAATTATTATGAAAATTTAGCTTTTAGTTTTTAGAAATGAAGGGCGTGTGAATTTTACGTCCAGGAAAAGGGGCTCAAACCACGTCAATGACATTATAAGTCGTTTAAGCAATCTTTTGTGGTAAGGAAAAGGGCGGTAAGAAACTTAATCCGTAAATGTATGAGGATAATGGCAGTTTTACTAAACGCTGACCGCCGGCTGGCTCAGGTATGAACCATAATGAAGATTAAGCCACCTAATAGTTTCGCTCGCTCGTTTGACAGTCCAACACGTTTTTCGACACTCTCTCCATTAAAATTCATTTAAAGTATACTAATCCAGTGAAAATGGCAATAGAAAGAAGTTAAAATATTCTTAAAATGTGTGGTGTTAACATGGATGGAATAAACAACACAAAGAAAAATGGTAAGACCTTAAAATTACGCCTTGAAATTTTTATGCCGCACAAGTGAAGCGTCATCGTTAATTCTCTGTAAATTGTTATAAAACATTATGTTACAACTTATATTGTGTCTTAATCATTGGTTAATGATCTCTTGTTCATATTAGATGATAAAATATTAATAAAATATTTGCTATATTTACTTCAAACACCGCCGTGCGGTTTATAGGTTATGTGACATGTCAAACACAATTTTAAACTGAACTTGGTCCTATGTACGCTTATATTTACGATTAAAATCATTGTAATGGACAAAAATTATAATTATGCACCGTATTATTTATAGTAATAACATAAATCTCGAGTGAAATGCGTTTTGTTTTAATTTGTTGTCAATAGCCACTGATCACAGTGACAAGTGATTGTCAAGAACCAAATACATCCGCAAATATTGGTTATTTGTTATAATTATTGTAAATAACTAAGATTAGCTTGAATCAATATACTATGTCTATCTATATATAATAAAATATTTGCTTTATTTACTATTATCATTATTACTATTATGTAATGATTATGTGTCATTTATGGTTTAATAAAATACTTTTTTTCTGAAAATAATAAATTATGATTGTTCTAATTTTAAACTTAATATAATTAAACCATAGGAAATGAAAAAATATTAAATAAACACCTAGTGAAACACTATAAAAAAATACATTCCCAAGAATTTAATTAAAAATAAGTGTGAAAAAAGGCTATTTGCTGCGTAAGTCCACTGTATTTTATGAATACGACATTTGAAATTGGTAAGGAAAAAGGATGTTACCATCATTTTTATCGGTTTTTCTCTAATAACTTACGTAATTAATGTCAGATTGGGAAAATAATACACCAAATTATTAATCATTATGCACTTTAAGTCTGTGTATATTTTTTATTTTGATTTTGACAGAAAATCATTGAAAAAACGTTTTTTGCTCCTCCTGTAAAATTTGCTTTGTGTGGATTACGCCCTTTTTCCTTTTTACAGTCGATATACATTTCGTCCTCCGAATTAAAATTATTGAAATTTATATAAAATGTATTAACCAATGTATTAACATAAAAATAAATCTCGCCGTTTCTGACTACAATTCCGGTGTTTTAATTTGTTCACCTCCGAAGTCCTAATGACAGACGAAACACCATCACACTGAGCGAGGAGATGAATGCCTCTTCTCTCTCACGACTTGGACTGAGATGACAATTGGCATCCAACGTGGGTCTACGCTTCTTGATTTTGATCGTCTAGAATTAAGAAGCAGGTGGAATTTCTTTCACCTGGACACACACCCTGAGATCCAAACACAGGAAAAGGAAACGGCGAGGAAGACAGATCCAGAAACTTGCTCTTTGGTGGCGCCCAGCAAACCATAGTTATAAGCAGTAGAAAGAAGATGCAGTACCTTGTACAAAAAAGTAAGGATATGGTTCCTAATAAATTAATTAAAAAAAAAAGTTTTGGAGCGGATTGCTGTGTATTTATTTAAGTAATTTTAACAACTCACATCACCAACCGGACCTCATTCCGGTTAACCCATCAACAAACCGACCACTAAAAATAGAATGATATATATTATATATATATTTACCCCATTGTTAATATTTCTTTGAAAGAAGAATTCTTTTGTATGGTAAACCAAGGGTATGCCACCAGGAGATATGGTATTTCCATCAGCCCACATTTTTCTTCTTCCAAAAATGTGTCACCAATGACTTGGTATCCTACTCCCGTCTCTACGTGAAAAGCATAAAGACCCTAGAAAATAAATACAATATACATTATTTTATCAGTATATTTTTAGAACTATTGGATAACTTTTTTATGGAAGCCAATATACTTGAATTTGACAAATTTCGATCATAAAAACTTATTTATTATTTTACCTTTCGAATTTTATCGATACCATCTTCAAGATTCATAAAGTTTGGTTTAGAACCTTTTGGTCCGACTTTCATCTGCCATATTGCTTGACGAACTGGCTCTGTCATTTTCTAGAATATTGAAATAGCGGAAAAAAGTATTATATTATACTACTTATATAACAATTTTATAGTATATATCCAATTTAGAACTTCAAATCCCGTTATTCTGTAAAATTTAAATTTGTATGCACCCGTCAATTACATGCGTGGCCATGACCTATTTTGGGTGAAAGCTGTTTCCTCATGCCAGGCTCACCAGGCACACATAGCGAGGGCTGTGCGGCTGGTCAATGCACTCCCTAGAGATGTAGACATTTATAATAATAGCAATGCATTAGGTATTTTGTTTTTAAAATTCTATTTTATTGTTTTATTTGTACTTTTTTTAGAATTATTGTTGTTTTTTCTCTATTAAGTTGATTCACCTGTACTTTTTATTGTAAATGTCATGTTGCGAACGTCTGAAAATAGTAATTTGTTATGTGCTCAACGTGTCTTTATTAAATAAATAAATAAAATAAATATTACGACACGAAACAATATATTATAATGCAGTAGCGAAGGGTGGAGGTAGGCTGTTAAGATCCGAGATAAATAGTGCACATTGAATTTTGTTAGTCATACGTAGTTGTTTTTATTGAACTAAGACTACAGTTTACATGTGGTGTTGGGTAGTTTTTAAAGATCAATTGAACCCTGTCTAACCCCCTTATTAGTTTTGGTATGCTTTGATCGTTACGAAAAAATTGTGCACACTTTTTAATTTAAGAATACATATTACACATATTGTTAGTTCATTTTTTTAAATTCATTAAGCCCTGCCTAAACCAAACTATAATAAGTAAAAAATATTATTTTATCTGTAAAATATCAAAATGATTGAATGTAAAATATCAGAATATGAACTGTAAAATATCAGAATGAATGAATGAATGACAAAATTATGTATGATTTCATTGTATAATTTTAGATATTTTTTAGATAGATGTATATTTTTGACTATTATCGATTATGGCTTGGTTTCGCAGGGTTTAATTGAATTGAAAAAGCTCACCAACGCCATCTGTAAATTATAGTCTTATTTCGATGAAGACAAATACTTATGAAGGACAAAGTTTAGTGTCCACTATTAATGGCGGATCTTAACAGCCTACCTCCACCTTTCGCCACTGTTATAATGAAAATTGATGCAATGAGTAAATACAACTTTTTATTTTCTGATTTTTTGTAATATTGATAAGATGGGCAGCAATCATTAGGGGTCCAGTAGAGACTTTTGTAATACAATAAATAATTATGTTGTATAGTTAGAAGAAAAATGTTAATGAAACCAAATATTTGTTTTCTTTTAATAATGTTACCGGCTACCATCCCCTTGAGATTTTAAGGTAGGGCCATCTCGGCCGTCATCAAAACTGTAGTTTTGAGTGTAATGTGTGTTTGATCCAGAGCTAAATCCATTCCACATAATAAGTCTGATGATTTAGCATCCATTCAGTGAGGGCCCATTATGGAGAGAAATTTGTAATTTAATACCATATTATACCATATAATTCTAATTCTAAATCAGATTTTAAAATAAAAAAAATACAGTCGGACCATAGACTATAGATACATCTATGATACACATGCCGTGCGTTTGGTTTGTGGACGATCGAACGCATTCGTACCCAAATGTTTGATACCATAGACCATTTTCGCTAGTGCTCGCCCAAAGTGCTCGCACTAGGCGCTCAGAATTAAAATATAATTTTATATTTTTTTACGTTATATAGAATTTTAAGCGATCAAAATGCAACCATTAGGTAAAGATATCCATAATTTAAGTTATTTTAAAGAAACACTAGGTCACTGATATTAAAATATATAATAATATACAAATAAATTATCACGAACATGTATCAACTTACCTATGAAACGTAATACCATCTTTACACACAGCAACACAGAACCATCTTTTCTACTTAATTAACTAAAAATATTACCACTGACTTTATGTTTTAACACAAAAATAGCAATTTTAGCAATACGGTTATCGACGCTTAGTTAAGCAATAAGCTAAGATTTACCGGCTACACCGTAGCAAACCATCTCTCACATCTGTAAACCTTTTATCTTACTCTAGCGCGTGTCACAGAGATTATAAGGGTGCCGAATACTTTCTCACTCGCACTTATGCATCATTTTTGTTCAAGCCTTGAGTCGGACATTATTTGTCGTAAAAACAAAGTAAATTGTGATTTGATGGAGAAAACAATAGTTTATATATTTACAGATGAAAACAGAGAATGTATAGTTTACAATAAATTTAAATGACATGGCCCGTCCGACGAAGGATGAGCTTCAGCTGACTGACTACCCATCATTTTTATTCCCAGAGTGTGCTATGATAGGACGGCTTGATAGGCATTGTGGGACCAGGTAAAATGTTTGTTACAACCAACATTAATTAAGCAAAACGTAATATTATTTGTTTCTCTAAGTAATAGCCAATCCGTGTCATAAGGTCATCAGAAGCTGGTTTCGGCCTAATTACCGAATTTAGTCGATGTTATAGATTAATTTATTAACCTAGCACATACTATAATAAATTACCAAAATGCTCTGCATAGTGTAGTTAGTATTTTTGCCGGCAGATTCGCCACTATCGATCTACTGCGCATGGGCGTACGTCATACAAGTTGCAACTAGGTATCGCGTTAAAATTCAGAAGCCGCTAAACTTTTTTGATTCATGCCTGTAGTGTAGTGTGCAACTTGCACGATAATACGTATTTACATTTTGCATTTTATCGTTATTGTCGACACAATACATACTGCCGCACACAGTTTGATAAACCTAGTTGTTTTAATTAATCGTCTTAAGATGATCCTTATCGGTGATGGTCATAGTGCAACTGGTTACATGTAAATTGTATTTCTTTTATTTTGTTAACTGTCAATGCATGGTGGAACTGCATTGTATTGTTGTTTTGATGTAATAAAACGCATTTTTTGTAGTACTTATTCCACTTTTAATCAATAAATTAGGACCGGTTTCGTCCGCCTCAGAGGGACATTTTCAACTGAATACATTTTTTTTTTATAAAACAATATTTATCAATAAAAGTCCAAAGCTACAGAAATAATATGACAATAGGTACATAAATTATTATTTGGACGGATAATTTATGTACTTATTATGTTATATTATTTCTGTCGCTTTGGATTTTGTTTGATAAATATTGTTTTATAAAAAAAAAAATGTATTCAGTTGAAAATGTCCCTATGAGGCGGACGAAACCGGTCCTAATTTATTGATTAAAAGTGGAATAAGTACAACAAAAAAATGCGTTTTATTAAATCAAAACAACAATGTAAATTGTACGTAAAACATTTCACCGTGACACAGTTTGCCGTGAGCTTTCTTATCGGAAAGAGATGACCGTATACTATACGGTCTCCAATTTTATTAGATTCAATATGAACATTAATTCGATTTTCATTCCTGATTTTGGAAAAATTCAAGAATGAAAACATAACTTAACCTAACTAACAATTATTAATCCAGTATATCGGCTATTTTCAAAATTTATTTACTGCTGGCTTCCTGTAAAGTGTATACCGACAAGAACCGTGTTTTATTTAGACACGAATTTTATGTCAGTACTATACGGCCCAAAGACGTCAGACGGTCTTTAATATACGGCCATATATTTCCGATACAACATTTCACTGTGAAGTGTGATAGGGCGAACTGCATACGTACAAGTTTCCGGACACGGGTTCAACTAGAATCTAGATGAATAGGCATGTCCCGCAGTTTCCTCGGCGTGACATTCACAGTTCGTAAGATCGTAGAAGTATCACCCCTTCTTCATATTGTTTTAAATTCTCTATACTCTGGTTTGGTTCATATCTGTTTCATGATATTAATAAGAATGACGAATGCATCGAATATGTCAGTCAAATCAGCTTAAGACAAATTTTATTTAAATACCAACTGAATGCTCACCGGAAAATAGAACCTGTTATACACAGTATCGTGAGCTCCCATCTTGAATCTGGAGTTGAGAAGATCAGCGAGGGTCTTGATGCCATCAGACTGCGATTGCAGCAGCGCGACTATGTTAGCTGAATACGCATTGTAAAGAAACATCAAGACGACGAATAAGACCAAGGATGAAATACGCCCTAAAATACGAGTAATATAAGTTCAATTACTTAACAATCATTTTCAGCGAACCAGAAGTTTATTTTTAATACGCCATCTCTAAGGATATTCTATCTAGTTAACACGGTATCAAGTTTTCGTTATTTTCCGTGAAAATAACATGGATATAACTCGGGGCAAATTCGTATACAAGGCGGTTATCTACAATAACTGGTAATACAGTTCTAATCAGATACATTTGAAATCATGTAAGACAACGCACTTGCAGAGAGACGTATTTAAAAAATATGTTGCTGTTATGTACTTCTAAACGACACTTGCGCATTTATTCTATACACAAGGTTGCTATCAGAAGCTATCGAGGATAGTTTGTCATATTTATGTATTGAGGCGGTTAACCGTTTAAACCTAGGGGCGGCAAGTTATATGAAAGTATGGTGAAGCAGGCAAGTATGGTGAGGCAGGCTGGTAATCAATTTGCGGCAAAATTTCCACGTTAACATTATATTATATGGGTACGTTATAATGACCAAAGTAAATTCTCCGTGATGCCTTGCATTTTTTTTTATCGCGTCGCTATTTCTCGTAAGTTGTCGGCTATTGTTGCAGCCTGCTTCATTCAGGTGTATGAGATAGCCGATTCCTTGTCCCTCTTTTTACTTAATACCTCTATGGTTTAAACTGTCAAAAAGTGCTATGTTTTAACAGCACCTATCTTGGCTGTGTTAACTTTTAGAGCGAGATAGACGGTTTTGACAGTTTAGACGGCTAACTTATTGTAACAATTGTAATACCTCAATACATAAGTATGATAAACTACCCTCGATAGCCGCCGATAGCAGTCTTGTGTATAGAATAGATGCGTTGAGGCGTTAATGTTGCAATGTTAGTATACATTTTCAAAATGGCTGCATCTCAATTCTCAATATGTATTTGTCGTACTTCTTATCTTTCTTAAACAGTTAACACGGCCATGGGTAGGCGTATTAAAAAAATATCACACATGACAGTTCATATTCCGGGATAATTAACTATCTGAATACGATACAGCACACTTTCACTTCTTTACTGATTTTGGAGTTAAGTGATAAGTATATTGTTAGAATAGTTTTGCTGGAATAAATTCTCAGTTTATTTTATAAAAATCAGTATAGAAGGTTCTTCCAAATGAAATCTACATAGACAATAATAATTATGAATTAGGTGTGTAGAATTAGCAATAGGTATGTATTAAATTAAACATACTAACCAGATAGAGATTTCGGTTCTTCAGTGCTTCCTTGTTGAGAAATGGCACCAACAGCTAACATAGAAACGTCAGAAACATTGCCGTCTAATTGGTTTTTATCGCAGTCATATTGTTCGCATTCAGGACATGGAACCTTTGACTACAAAAGAATATAATATAAATTACAGAAAAAGAAGAAAAACACAACATTAAGAATAAATTAATATAGTAACGTCCATATTATAAACTTATTCGCACACAAGTATAATCAGATCACTCACATACCTTGGCTGCATGCTTAGAACTTTTCTCTTCCCATAGAGCGATTGTATAAAGCACCAGGACGCCGAGGATCACCAGAACTGCAGAAGCAGCCCACACGGTCCACCTGAATGGCAGCAGAAACAGGTTGCTGACGTACGACAGCGGGGGCTGGCGGAAGACGAACTTCGCGAGGGTTGGGGTCGTCATCGCGACGTATTCGATCACTGGGATGCGTTCGGAGTTGAAGAAAAGGGGAGTTCCTTAAAATAATAACACAAACAAATCACCGAACTGCGTATTTTTTGATTCTTGATTTGAGTTTTGTCACGAAAAAGAGAGAATTTTTAAATGAATAAATTTAACTTAGTCTGTTTTATGACAAACAATAATTCTTTAGAGCGGCGGCTCTCGTGCTGCAGTGCGTAAGGCGCTTGCCTTCCACCCGAGATCTGTATTAACTATATAATGTTTGTGGACGTGTTAAATAGGTTAAATTTATAATTGTATATATTATCATGTTTCTTTAATATTTACATATACACATACTGCCTTTCTACTTTCTTGTTATATTAATTGTTATTTGTAATTAAGATATTTTTATAATTTTGTATTTAATATGTATTATGGCGCATTGGCCAATCGCTGTAATGCTGTAATACTCTTTTTCTAAATAAATAAATAAATCTGGGATCTTCTGGGTTCAATTCCCGGTGAGGAGACAATATTTATGAGTTTTTCTCACAGCCTGGGATTTTCTGATTGTTCAAAATTACTAACAACCACCTTGCACGAAAAAGCAAGGACATGGTTATTAATAAATAATAAAAAAAAAATCTTTAGAGCGTAAAAGTTAATGAATGCATGCTGTAATATCCTCCACACAATGGTATCGAAATAATATAATGCGTCTAGATCAGTGGTCTGCAAACTCAATGAGGATGTGAGCTACTTTCTGAAATTTAAATGGTCTGGTGAGCTATTCCTTCATTATCAATACATATTTCTTTTTTATAATTTTTTATCATCGTTCTTTATCGTACCATACATAAAATAACTTAAAATAAATTAGGACATCGGACTTCCAATATAACATAAAATGGGTACTTTAATTATTTATAGTACCCATTTTAGTAGTACCCTGTCAGTACCCTGTCATTCCCATCCGAATGAAATTATCAAGATGTACATCTGTGAGTCTGTTTCTACTTTTAACTAGCTTCATAGTGGAAAACGTTGATTCACATAAGTAGGTAAAACAAAACAATGCCTTTATTTCATTACGGAGTCCACTAATAAAATTTGAGAGGCAATTTTTTTATAAATATGATAAAATATTCTACGCGAGCTACCGAAAATGCCACCGCGAGCTACCGGTTAGAGGTGAGTTGGAAATACTGTCACCAGTTTGTGTCCTCAGGTTTCGGATGAAACTACCCATACTCAGTATGTGTGGCCCAATAAACTTATTCCAATAAACTTGTGATATCGCGAGTCGCTGTTCTGTGCACTCGCTAGTTGGTAGACTTTCAATACTATTGACATTAAATGCGCGCGAACCAAATAGCACTTGAATATAGGTACATTTTAATTTATTGGTCTATTGCGTTCGAATGTATGAATAATAGGTCATAAATGTTGTGTCGCAGCACAGTGGTGAGATGACGCACAGGCTTTGGCTTGTTATATGACCGCTAAAAACATGTTTAAAATTAAAAAAAATCACTGTTATTCATTTTTGTTAACAAGAATATTGTAACCTAACAGAAAAACAACTCATAAATTTAAAATTTTATAATAAATGGGAATTTTCGACAAGCGGAGCTCAGCGTATTTTTAGCGATTCTATTGAAGCCGATACACAGTCTGAGTTCCCTGAGCCGATACATATTTCAAATACTATGGAGTTGGTTTTAGTTTCAGTTGAGTATGAAACTTTTGTCGTATACGCACGCCACACGCTCTATATAGTATTCCAAATACTAGTAAGTATTTTGGAACAAGTTTCTGTACTAAGTATTTTTTTATACTGGTAGTAAGTATACTTAGTCTTCAAAATCGACCAGTTTTCCCATCTCTACCGGTAGCTCGTGAGCGACCGTTCACTATCGATCAACAATTTTTAAATATATTCTTTAAGCTTCCACAAAGAAAGAAAATAATATCTACAATATTTTATATTACGAAAAACGATATTAGGTTTTTAATTAGGTATTCAAATCTCGACTTGTATAAATGTAAAAAAGTGCATTTTCCATAAACCTTAAACAAGTTAAATGGTAATTTACAAATAATGGAATAAATTGCCAGTTTTAAAAGTAGTTCATATTAAGTTACTTCAGATATCATATTATTATAAAAGTTAATGTTTATGGGACACCAGCACTTTAGATTTTTGAATCAGGAGACTTTTAATATATAGGTAAGTTATTACCACCGATATCTGAAGTACCGAGGACCATCGTCCCAACCATTCCGGTCCATGTCCCGTTTGGCAGTTGGTATCCCCATGTATCTTCCCAGTAGAAGATCCGTGTGCCATTCACGATGTCAATTAGCTGGTTTACCAATAGGAAATTAACTTTTGCAATAGTGTCGACTTTCTTTTCTCTGGAAAGTAATACGTATATTAATATAATGAGGACAATTAGTCATTTACTTGGTAATTACCAATTTGGCTGGCACATCCGAGATGTCGATTTATCATTTTTATATGAATAAACTAGAAAAATTAATTTAACATGTGGAAAGTAATTATTACTTAGTAATAGTAATTATTATTATTCATCCGAAAAACAAAATAATGTTTCGAATTTCATATTGATTTTGAAGGGTCTAGACTTTCAGTCTAGCCGCAACCTGAAAAAAAATTGACCGGAGGAACTAAAAAAAGCAAACGTCTCTTATTTTGACCAAAATTTTGGGAAATGTCAGGAATTTTCACAAAAAAATTGGCAACCCTTGTAGCAGTAGTATAATAATTTATTATAATATAAGATATGAATACAAAGGTAGGTAATACTTTCTATTACAGAGTGAGAAATAATAATTTAACGTTTAATGCAATGAAATGATTGGGTAAACATGACTATGAACAAGTATTTTCGACAATGAATTTTATTATTTCAAATATTATTAAAAAAACAAATATCGCATTCGTAATGGTTTGACTTTTTCTTTTTCTTTCTTTTTTCACAAGATTTAAGAATGTATGCAAGGGTTTGATTCCCTGCCGGGGTGGCTTACTTTTTTCAAAAAGATTTTTTCTATTAGTTATAATATATTTCTCAGAAAGTGTTTTTCAAAATTATGTATATTCAATAATCAGAATGGTACATTCTTAAATCTTGTGAATTATTCGTTGAATAAAAGAAATAGTTAATTATAAATGATTAGCAAGTTCAAGTAAGTTACATCATAAAAAATATTGGAGAATTCCACGACGTCGGTTAGTAATTGAAGTAATATGTATCTACTTTGATTTCGTAAAACAAAAACCGATTGCCAAAGTAGCTTGATTTAGAAGAACGCTGATGAGTAGGTATTAAAAAAGGCCAATAGTTAAAATTTGTCGCAATAAGTATGTCACTGCGTAGCATAGATGTAAATGCGACGGACGGGGCGTAAACCCAGAAGATGCAGGGTTCGATTCCCTGCCGGGGTGGCTTACTTTTTTCAAAAAGATTTTTTCTATTGGTTATAATATATTTTCTCAGAAAGTGTTTTTCAAAATTATGTATGTTAAATAATATTACATTCGACAACCAACTAATGTCTTACATAGAAAATATACGGTAGGTATATGAATGATTTTTTTTCAACTTACCCGAAGTCTGTTAGGTGGTTTTTGGTATCGTTGGTAGTTATGACAATTGTGGCTACAATTTCAGTTCCCTGAAGATTTCGTCTCCTGATTGGTATCAACTCTGTCAATTTAAAATCCTTGATACCCGAGTTCAAATCCCACCAGCCAAAATCTTCTTCTATCACAACTGTCCCAGGTCGCCGCTTGTAAACTTACAGAAAATAATATTGATTTAGATATCATCACATAGTTAATTTTAGTATAGATATCGTAACAAAGTTTTAACATGTTTTATGATTTATAAGTTTTGAGCAAATCAAATTTTATGTCGGACCCAAATACAATATATTATGCGGTATTACTGAGAATTTCGGATACTATAATATACCAGTGGCGAAGGGTGACTTTTGGAACGATGTAAGCTGTGGAGATCAGAGAAAAAGAACACACTTGTCAGGTATATAGGGAAATTAGAATGTAATACGATATTACTACCTACTGATGGATAAGTACACACTAATTCGATGAAATTTAAATAACTCACTGAAGATATAAAAGTGAGCTATGAGTTAAAATTATGTATTTTCCTAAATATTAAATACACATCAAAAATCATTAGATTAATCAAAATTATTTATAGAACGCCATAGAATTATTTTTTAAATTATCTAATTATCTTATGTAGGTATATTACACGCAAAAAATTTAGGCTTACGCATTAGCGCTTATGATTTTATATACACTACTCCAGACATCCCGAAGTCATGTGACATAAAGTTCATACAAAAAAAACATCACTATTCACGGAAAATAATAAGAAAAATTTGTTATATACAGATGTCGCGCTGTTGCATATTTTTTAAACCTTTGTTTATAAAACATTCCAACTTTCTTTCCTACACAATACGACGGATGTCATTGGAAAATTAAATTATTTTTTTATAAAATAAAGTGATTAGGTATATGGGTACGTCAATACGCATTTAAAATATTCTTTTCTTAAGAAGGTAGGTTTTAAATAATCGCCTAGTATGGAGTCTTCGCCACTGCCGTATACTAAAGTCATTACTGTAGATAGCGTCCGATGTCAATTAAATTTATTAATAACGACTACTTGTGGATAATTATTATCAATTGAATTACATTTTTAAAATTATGCAGTAGTATAATATTATAAATAATTATATTATAAGAATCTAAAGGTTAAAATATAAGATGATCACGTTACGTGCTGTCATAGTAAGCTGCCGCTACTGGAAAAAACTGTGTAATGTCGTTTTTCTTGCTACCTATCTAAAATGTATTCCACCCCGTAGCACATTTTGAACGTTTAAGCGAACATTGTCAGTTCGCAAAATCTGCTAAAATCACCAGAACAACAATGAGGCCACCTCACGCGTAACGCACTGCATCGACACCCGCATGACTCAATGAACGTTTTTCATCATTTTCTGCATGCCTTCGACTAATGTCAAAATCGCATGTTCTTTATTTTTAGCGGTTTTCTATTAAATTATTATCTATTATCTATGGTCTGCAGGTTGGGTTCTGTTCAAAATATTATCTATGAATGAAATATTGCAAGTAATTTTAACGTTCGCACACGTAGAAACTGTTAAAAATAATTGAAATTAACATGAATAATAATTCAGCATACTAACACATTAGAGTTGGAACTCTCCATCATTGAATTTATAGAGTTAGTGATCATTCAAAATATTCTGTGGAATGACGAAACCATATACTAAATTTTTCGCCGTATCAGCATGTGACATTACGTGACGTGATCATAATGTAATTGCAGCATAACATTCTTGAACATGATATCGTCTCTGTTCTGGCAGAACACACTAACTGGAGAATACTAATTTTGAGTAGTTTGACTTTGAAGTTATTAAAAAGTTTGAAATAATGGTCTAGCATGTGAGTTTATTAAGTAATCGTAAAAAGGATGACTTTAAAATAAAGACGGTTTATTTATTAAGAAGGTTTCCAGACGGTAAAGTTTGAAATAAGGAACATTTTGGTACTAACTCAATATGTCATTTTTTCGAATTAGTGTCTTCTGCCAGAACAGTGACGATATGTTTTTTTAGGTATTTATATATTATTACTTATGTGTTTTTGATTTGTTTATCATTTCCTTGAGACAACATAATACTATATAATATTATTAAAATGTAATATTATTATTATAGAGTTCACCTACTTTGTGTGAGATTGAAACGTCCTTTTGCAATTGCCTTGACGTAGATTACGTCACTGTCACTCAACATAGAGCAATTATTAAACAAAAAATGTTCAACTGTTTTTTGAAAATTCGCATTTTCTTTATAATCTCTTCTAAGCGTTACCAGTTTTTCTTTTTTGTATAGCTTCATATAGTTTTCCACATTGTTTTCCATAGTAGATTTCAGTGATTCATTTGATATAAGAGTTGACGACGTTGTTTTGAGTTTCAGAGGAAGTTGTATATTATTTATGCTTGAATCATTATGATGATTGTAATATTTATTGAGTATTAGCCATCGATTAGGGGATTCGAACAATTTCATCAACCCTGCCTGTGAATAATTAAGAATTACGCATATAATACAATTTCATTAAATTAATACAGGTCCCTAGATATCGTGTTAATAATAATATGTATTTATACAAAATGTTACATGTATAAGAGCCCACGATGGCCGAGTGACCTATTGCTATCTGCTTGTAATTTCGTGGGTCACAGATTCGAATCCCGGGTCTGGCAAATACTGTTTTTAAATTTCTGTTGAGAGTCAGAGTATGGAATTAATAGAATGAGCAAGTGACTAACACCCACTTCTCGTAAAAACAAAAATATGTTAATACAAACCTTCAGTCTGCGGATGTCCATAATATTATGATCTTATTAGGATTGGGAATGGTCAAAAGAAGAAAAGAAATGGATGTACTTGTATATAATATAAACACAGTAGTGTAAAAGTGAAACAATTAGGTACAAATATCCAGGGTTGGGGAAAGTCTCATGAATATAAAATCGTGACCTCACGGGAATCAAACCCAGCGCCCTACGCACTGGTCTACGAAGTTCGCTTAATTATTTATTCAAACAAATATTTAATAATATTCACAATAGATTTTCTAATAGAAGTTTATTCGTGCCAAAACTGTTTACTATATTATGCAGAATTGTATGGATAACATATTAATCATTAACTCATTATCGTAGATTATAAAAAAAAAAAACATAATTTTAATAAACCGCAGAAAGATAATTAAGTACATAAGAGGGTTGCCGTTTATATTTCGGGAATAACAAACAAAAACGAATTTTTCATAAATGAAAACAGTTTTATTGTTTTTAAAAATATTCTTCACGACAATTTATCACACTTTTCCATGCGTTTGAACCAATCTGGAAAGCATTTTTGCCACTTTGCAGAAGGTAACTCCAAAACATGGTTTTTGAATGCATCAACCGCCTCTTCTAGTATAGAAAATCGTTGACCACGCAATTTATCTTTGACTGTCGGGAAAAAAAAGAAATCATTTGGTGCCAAATCGAGGCTGTACGGTGGATGACTCATGAATTTATTGTTTTGAGTGCTCAAATAGGCGCTTGTTTGAGTCGATGTGTGAGAGCTCGCATTGTCTTTATGAAGGATGATTTGACGCCGACGGTTGCTATTTCTTATTTCACCAAAAACTTCTGGCAAACAAACAGTTTTGTACCATTCAGAAATGATTATTCTACAATTTTCTAAAGGCACAGTTGCGACGTGGCCCGTTTTTCCGAAAATACAAGCGACCATTTGCTTCGAAGTGTTTCGAGCGCGAGCAACTTTGTTGGTTTAAGCTCATTTTGGAAGACCCATAGGGTCGACTGCTGTATATTTTCGGGTTCATTCGTATAGATCCAAGATTCGTCAAATATAACAATCTTATAAACGTTTTTTGAAGTACCTCGATCGTATTTTTTGAGCATTTCCTTGCACCAATCGACACGCGCTTTTTTTGTGCGATTGTCAAATTATGCGGGGTCCAACGCGAACATAGCTTCTTCACGTTTAAATATTCAGGCAAGATAGTATACACGCTGGTGTTACTGATGCCCAGGGATGCCTCAATCTCACGGTATGTCACATGACGATCTTGCATTATCAGTTCACGCACAGCATCGATGTTTTTTGGAGAAACAACCGATTTTGGACGACCTTCACGCGGCTCATCTATGAGCGAACGACGGCCACGATAAGAGTCGTTAAACCAGCAAAACATACCGTAGTTTTTGATGGTGCTTCATTGCCATATAAAGCACTAAGTTCAGCAATGCAATGTTCTCGCGATAATCTACGTCAAAAGTTGTGAAAAATAATCTTTTTTGAATTTAAAAAAACAAAAAGCGTCCGTTAGTTAAAACGTTCTAAGTACTTTTGCTGTTAAAAATGTCAAACTTCAAAATACAGAAGTCAAATTGCACCTAGCAACAGCAGTGTTGCCAATTCCCGAAATATATAAACGGCTACCTATGTATTAGAAAAAAATCTAGAACAAATTGACTGATCGAACTCTTTCCGGGTGAGAGCTTTACCGAATTTATTTTATTCAAAATAATTCACCAATCAGCGCATTTATTCTATATACATGACTGCTATATGCCGCTATCGGCAGCTATCGAGGGAAGTTTTTCATTTTTGTATCGAAGTATTAGCACTTATTGTAACAATTACAATAAATTCGTTGTAATTGTTTCAATAAGTGTTATGTTTTAACAACACTTCTCTTGGCTGTGCTAAATTTTAGAGCGAGATAAACAGTTTTGACTGTTACATAAATTCTAATACTTCGATACAAAAAATGAAAAACTATCCTCGATAGCTGTCTATAACAGTATTGTGTATAGAATAGATGCGCAGGAGGAAATCTGCTTTATGATCAATATTATGTTAAATTACATTTTACTAACTTAATTTTAAGAGACGTCTGACACTATTAAAATTTTAATATTGACATTCTTGTACTTATGGCTAATGGAATTATTATTCTTATTTCAATTGATTATGAAGCAGGTTGCCTGCTGATTTGAAGCGTCTAATTCCACATTTCGACATTCCGACATTAATTTGGTCTAAATCGAGAAAAAAATACACACGTATTCTTTGTATAATTTTACACAATATGTATTGATCTATAAATTCCAAAACGCGACATAACCCTACGAAAAAAAAATTAAGTCTCGATTTATTACAAGCCAAGTCCGTGTTTCATATTATTTAAAGCTTGGTTGATTTCGCGCGTGTTTACGTCAACCAATAAGGGAACGTTCAATATTGAAAAGGGCGTCTCCCATGCTGTAGCATCTGGTAAACTCATTACAATGCCACGAAAATATGTGCCTTATGCGTAGTAAATTAAAAAATGAGGTACAAATAGCGCTAAGTCCAATTTTATTTTGCCCATATTTATTACATTTAAGAGTTTATCGGCTGTAACAAATTGCCATTTTGTTTTAATTTTGACATGGAATACAACGGAAAAAATAATCTCACGTTAAAACAAATAATTGAAGCTTGAAACATAAAAACGTTGTTTCCCGAAAATATTGAATTGTGGACGCTTTATGTAATTAGACGCCTCATTTGTGGAATTTAAAGTAGGTACCTCAAGTAAAAAGTGGATATAAGTAATAATTCATCTGACTTATAACCAGATCGTCAGGTTAGAGGCGAAAGTAATAACCCGGAAAGTAAGCGACGTATTCGAGTATATGTTTCCGAAGTTTATCATAATTGAATCAATAAAAAACTATTTTAGTTTACGTGCTTACATTATTTAAACAATCCAATGAAAATTGACAATTTATATCTAGAATATATAACGAAGAATGGTCTGGATATGTTATTTGGTCTCGTTCACATTTCAAAAATACGTTTGACCGATAACCATCAGCAGAAAGTGTTTTGGTTAATTCCAGGAGTGTTCCTGTAAAATAAAAATGCCTTTGGATTAATATTTTTGCTTACCTACATTATACTATTTATCATAGGTATATTTTTCACGTATGTGTTCACATTTCCACATCGCTATATATAGTGACATTCGACAGCTTTCTATGATTTTTTTTAAACTGGACGACAGGACAAGTGGGCCCCACACTGTCGAATGAAATACTAATTCAGGTACTGTTCGGTTATCAGGAATAATGCGGAAAACACATTTTGAAAATAGCCGATAAACTGGATTATTTGTTGACCGAACCGAACAGTACCCTAATGCATTTTGCTCAATAATGTTTTTTATTGAGGATTGAGAATTATGCCTAACGCTTTATATAAAAATAATTACAAGATAGAAATATTTTTTTATATACTTACCACGTTTTTAAATTTTCAGTTGAATGATATAAACTTGACAATTTTATTCTATGTATTAATAAATACTTTTTTTGTACTTGAAAGAAATACTGAATAAATATAGAATACTGAAATGTCATTTTGACATTTCATATTGATTTCCATAGTAACGCATGTCCATATTAATAATTTAGTTGCTAGGACCCCCTTAGCAACCAATAATAGTGTTTTACTTTTTACGGATTTTTTCCGAAATAACTTTTCATACAAAACAGAATTAACTGAAAATGAAATCAATTCTACTTAAAGATGGCTAAAAGTATTCAAAGAATGTATTGTCATCGTGTTCTGATATATTCTAAAAGTTTCAAATGTCTCTAGCTAGTCGGAAGTTACTTAAAAATTGATTGCAAGATTTATATCGGACAAACAAGAAAAAAAATGTACTCGACAAACAAGAATACGAGCTAATAAAACGTGGTTATAAAAAGACTTCTCTTCTTGTTGAATCTTAAACAATATATACAGCATATATTTAAATTCTTACCAAGTAATAAAAATAATATTATATAAGTATTAAATATATAATATTTTAAAAGTACCTATAATTCACGGACGCCTATTTATTTTTGAATTTCATTCGATCGCGTATCGCCCAGTTGTCCAGGCGGCAAATCGTCCTAGATCTAGTCCTAGTCCTAAATATGATAAAATATCCTACGCGAGCTACCGGTAGCTCGCGAGCGACCGTTTTGGCGATCACTGGTCTAGAATAACAACTCACTAATCTCAGCGCGACTCCATTCGTATTCTACCCCACACAGAGTAGTTATATGAAAGAAGTTTTTTTACGAGAAATAGTTGTTAATCAGTGATTGCTACCAAACCTGCACCCAGTGGCTGAAAGACGGTCACTATAACACTATTCTAACATAATCTATGAAGAGTCATGATCAAATTATGTTTAAATGAGTAGATAGATAAATAATCAACTATTTTGATTGGGTTTTAAACACAATTATCAAAAACTGAGACCGCCTGAATATAAATAGATACATACAACGTTAACATTGAGCTACTTTACAAGCTGCTTGATGGCGAATTTACAATATGCTTGTAAACTCGCCCAGTGTCATCATCGAACAAGCTAACAAGCAGATTGAAAGTTCTAAGCCGGTCTACTTTACACGCTACACGCTGACGTGTGGGCCGAACTGCGACTGCGCAGTAGAGTGATAGTAGCGACCTCCTGGTAAAAAAACGAACTACTCAATACGTCCTGTCAAAATAGTACCAAAAAATAACGATTTCAACTCACTAGCTTGACGGCTTCTGAGCGAGTGGAAAGTTTTGTGTGTCATCATCACAATCGCACTAGCTGACTCGCCCGATTTTAAAATCGCTGACAAGCAGCTTGTAAAGTAGCTCAATGTCACCGAGGCTTAAGTGGTTTTTAGATTATTCACTTAAAATAAGTATTAAATACCTGTGTCCCAACACAAAAATCCGTTGACAAAGGTGGGGCCATTTTGAAAATTCAGAACGTCTTTGATTAGCAAAATGGCGTCTTTATTTGAAAACAAAATGGAACCATTCGAAATTTGAATCAAACAGAATTGAATTAATAACAGTCGCCCGAATATGGCGTAAACTTCCATACCGTTGACACAATATTATATTAATTCACTCTGTAGACTTAATTATTAGAAATGAGTTCTTCACGAGTTCAGCTGAGTGTTTTATATACAAAATTTAGTCGTATTTGGCTTGTAAATTAATTATTACAATGATTTTATTAAGTATGCATTTGAGTTTCTATCGGAGGTTTTTTAATGTGGAAATTATAGGTTAGGATTCAGTGTATGTTTGCTTATCGACGTCGCGTGATAATTTAAAAACAAATACCCAGTAATTACGATGAAATATTTATTAACTGATGAGCCGTGGAATAACAAGGTGTCTTAAATAGTAAGTAGGTATAATGGATCATGCACGCTGAGGGAAACCTAATATAACGTATACGGACGGAGCCTAAATATATTATATACTATATATCAGGGATGGACATACATGAGGTCAACGAGAGCCACATTCTGGTTTTTGATATATATATATATATATATAAAGAGCCACAGCACAGTCACGTTCTCATGTAGTATTGAATACACAAATTCAAATTTAATTAGTTTTTTTACACACATCTTAATTGCTATATATAAAGTATAAAAAATACATATATATGAATATAAAAATGAGAAAAACACAAAATAATTAGTTAAACATTTATTTAGGTATTAATAAAAATAAAATACAATAACTATTTATTATTTTTTGTTACAGCCATTCGCAGGAAATCTGATAAATGCTTGTTTGTTAGCTGTGAAAGATTATAAAAACTTCATAGATGAGTATTAACGATTCACAACTATAATTATGTTGCTTTCTTTAAATTAGTATTATTTGAATTCAGACTCAAGTTTCCAAAATTCAGTTATGGTACTTACCTATTTGACTTGTGGTGCGTTCATATACGCGCATCTTGTCACTTACTACATTTAAAAAGCAAAATTCGCGAAAATACAAATATAATGGGGAATGAAAATACATATCTTTTTGGACATACATAATTCTGAAAACACTCATGAGAAAATATAGCCAAGAGAAAAAATCTTTTTTGAAAAAGTAAGGCACCCGGCAAGAATCGAACCTGCGTCTGTGCATTACCACTAAGCTACGACTCCCATGCTTAATTAACTATTGACCTTTTTAATACCTGCTCATAAGCGCTCTCTAAATTGAGTTTAGTTAGGCGATTGATTTTTGTATTCTAAATTAAAGTATTTATTACTTTAATTACTAACCGACGTCACAGATCACTCCAATATTTTATGTATTGTATGAATTATTATGTATGTTCAATAATTAGAATGGTAAATTCTTTAAATCTTGTGAATTATTCGTTGAATAAAAGAAATTGTTAATTAACATATTATATCTTTATCAAGAGATATTGGGAGCCGCACTTAACCCAAAATAGAGCCGCATTTGCCCACGTCTGTACTATTATACTAATATGGATGTGAAGTTGACAAAAAAGGTTACCACATGCTAACATTAATAATTATTAATAACTAGCTGCAAGTCATTTTGGATTGTAGAATCATTTTCAGTAAACTTTATACTGTTATTACATAGCTACATTTTTTCTGACTTGTACGCGGCGTAAATAGAAACTCTGTCATTGTAGTATTGGTTTGTGTGTCTCTGATAATAATTACCTTATGAAATCGGGGGCATCTGTTGTATGTTCTCTCAAGATGCAAAAATATTTTTTTTTGTAGAGTCGATGACAATTATTATTTTTTATTGTCAGATCTATTGCCAGGCCATTGAGATGTCCTATTTGAGGCTCATGTCAATGATACAGTACGCAGGAAAAATACTAATTTATTAAATAACCACAGCAAATCAATGTGAAAGGCAGTTCTATAAAAAATATGTCTGTCAAGAAGTTGGCAGTTTTTTGGCTCGATGTCATATTATACAGAAGAGAAGATGACACGTAGGTGCCTGTTATATGAAAAGCCGAAAATACCACAAATCAGTTTGTTTGATGTTTTGTTGGAAGCCATGTCTTGATACGATCATAATTCCCATGGCAATTCTAAATAATGACGTGACTGTTATGACGCTTTTGACCTCTATGAGAGTTTAGGTCAGTGCTTTTCAACCTTTTTTGTTACACACAGAACATTTATTATTTTGTTCTTCAAGCACTTAAATTGAGGCATGTATTTTCATAAACCGATACACGATATCGAACACACAGTGAATCACGGGTGCGGGTGCTGTTATTTAATTGTCGACTTATCGGTTTTTGAAAATAGACGCATTAATTAACATATTTCGACTATCTTTTTCGACCATGTCCGATCCTAATAGGATCATATGGGCCTCCACAGAGTGGATGTTTGTATTAACAGATTTTTGTTTTTACTAGAAATGGATGTCAGCCACTTGCTCAACCTATTAGATTCATACTCTGACTCATACACACATTGGAAAACAATATGTGTACTTGCCAGACCCAGGATTCGAGCCTGGGACCTACGACGCTATAGGCCGGCGCTTAATCCGCGCGGCCATCGTGGGAGTTATATACATAATAATATTATATGCTCCATCTGTAGTAAGAACTAATTTCTAAAAAATGTTGTCAAAAGATGAATGCATTATATTTTATAATCGATATTTGAATATTCCAACTACGGGATAAGTTAGACGTATATTACAACTATTACAACTGAAAAAATAGCCAGATCCAACACTTTGTAGTAAAGATTTTTAATGATTGCATAAAATGTAATGATAATCTTACCATCATAATAATCACCCGTTGCAATCCGCTGGTGGCCAGCGAAGTTGCCATAGCCGGTGAGGAACTAGATAATCCAGTATGAAGGTTGGAGTCTTCTAGTTTGGTACCTATAGAATCCGTCCGGAAAAAACCAGTAAGTGTGACCCCTTGGGGGAGGCCGTCCACCTCGCCTGCCATGCCGCATATGCGGTCTTGTAGGTGCACAATATCGCTTACAGTCTTCCTGTCAGGAACGTCCTCGGATCTCTGCGGTGGTGTCAGATGGACACCGGTGAGTGTGGTGCTGATCCCCCTCAAGAGGAGGGTGATTGATCCTCTGACTTGGACGTGCAGATCGAGGGATAGCACCCCCGCGAGTACGGCAAGCGCGTCAGTAAAAGTTGTGCTGTAGGCTTTGCTAAGCGAGATCAGCGCAAGTCACTGCCCGCTTAGCAGTGCGCGTTTCACGTGGGTTAAGGAGTTTATTCTGTATTATACCAACCGATATGTTTAGAAAGTTATTATAATAATGTCTGTAAAGCGCGAATCAAATTGAGCTGCATGTCATGGTGCATATCGCCTACTGTCACGCTGTCGCGGCGATAAATTTAGTCTGTGGTTTCACGTTTCTAACAGTTTCTAACAGTTTCTACGTGTGCGTAGGTACGTTAAATTAATTGCGACATAACATCCATAGATAATATTTTGAACAGAACACAACCTGCATACCATAGATAACAGACAACATTATTATCGAAAATACACAGTGCAAAATACAACCGCTAAAAACAGTTTAGGCAAACCAAAAATCTGCAATCACATACTACTTTCTACGAAATTTCTGCATAATTTTAGAAGTGTGCGCGCATATCTAATGCCGGCGCTCCATTGGCACGCAAGTCAGACAAATTACAGTCTTCAGACTTTTTCTTCCCGTGGAGCACCCCAGATCTGCGGACTTTTTAATCCCAGGCTCGTTGGATTTCAAACATGTTTGATATTTTACTCTCCGAGTTACCAGACTTCATCTGTCGATCACTAAGTTAATTCGATTTGATATTAATACTCAATCACTCGGACCGAAAAAAAATCTGTGATTTTTTATACATTTTCATTGATTAATTTGTTAATATACACATTAGAAAATGAGAGATTTACCAATTATTTTTTTATTTATATTTATGAAATTCATAAAAGAAAACGTAAAACTTGTGTTGTTTTCACTGCTATATTATTTTATGCAAGTGTACATATAAATATCACAAAATTATAGGAAGACATTAGGTACGATAATCACAACTTTTGACTTTTGACAGCTCAACTTTTTTATTCGTTCGTTGATCAGTAGCAGAGCATAGACAAATCGGTCCTCGGACTTTTGGCTCGTCAATGGAGCGCTGGCATTGAATGGGGACGTTTCTCAGCACACTGGTTGTGAAGCTCTGGCAAAGATAAACAAAAAAAACTCGTATAAAACAAACTTAACAGAACGAAAAACTTTTAACGGCCATAAAACAGCTTTTGAGAGTAGGTTATATTCTTTTAATTTGGTTTGATAAAAAATACAATTTCTTCGGGGTTTCTTTGTCTCTTGAGATGGTTGTTCCATTTCCTGATAATAGAAAATTCACGGAACAACATATAATATACCTACCCTACCTATGACGGAAAAGACTTCCTTTGATTATCAAAGGATCGGTAACTGCTATTGATTTAAACGATAAATTAAATTTATGAGACTGAACGCACTGTTTTGTAAATGCTTAACGGCCCACATGCTCAGCATACGTCAAAATGGAGCATTTATGCTAATTTCAAAGCATGATCCTGGACATTTCTTAAACGTTGTAGATAATCTATTTACATAATTTTAAAGCCTTATTATCCTTTATATTTATTTTAAACATTTGATGACTGCATAAAGTATTTTTATTACATAAAATAGTATTCTTTTAAACCTCTCGCTCTAATGTTTTAGAATATAGTCATATTTCAGTACGTCCATGCGAAGTGGTGTTAAGATTTTTTATGTTTATTAATTTTTAAAAGCATTTATAAAACCATTAGTAAAAGTTATGTCGACATTATTATAGTGAAATATTTACAATAAAAAATTATATTGATAATCTCTGTGATCCCAAATTTGACAAGAATTAGGCATTGTATTATTCAAAAAATGGGCAAGATATACACATTTAAAGATAATTTTAAAGATATTGATTATAAGCTATGTCTTTGAATATTCAAATGTGATAAACATTCTACGAATAATAAATAATGATATTGTATAATTAATATACTAAATCTCTATAGTGTGAGATTTCTCAGGAAAAGGGATTTTAAAATACAACATAACCATTTTTTCACCTCATCTACTGAAATTTGAAACATCTCAAATATTTATATCACTTACAGGAAGACTTTTAAACCTAAAACATTAAATCAATGAATGAAATAGCCTAAAAATACTGTCAATATTTAGACATTATTATTAACAAAAGGTTAAAGAATAAAGTGTATAATGTTCGTTCGACATTCACATTATTAAAATAATTAATTATGTAGGTATTGAAACAGTTTGTGAATTTGTGGTTTCTAGTTAAGTGTACTGCATGAAGTCCTAATAATAAATTTAAAATACAAAACAACAAGAATTTACTCTTCATATTGCAATTAAAACCATTTTAACAACTTTAAATGTATTCACAACCGCGAAATGTCAAAGCACATAGAACTTTGTAGAACGACGGATCTTTTTAGATTAGGTAGAACTCTGTAGTATCACAGATATTCTCTAAAGTGCACATAGAACTCGGTAGTATTGAGGTTTAATGAAAAAATATAAGAAATATCAACCTCATATTGATATAGTATGTAGATAATGTGACTTGGAAGACTGCCTCATTATTACTTTAGTTTGGCCAAAAATTGACACTTAGAACCTTGTAGTTTTCGGGTCGCGAAGTACCTATGCTAAATATTCTTCTTATTGGGCCATGTTCTCCCCTTAGCTGGAGCATAATATGTACACCAGTAGCGAAGGGTGGAGGTAGGCTGTTAATATCCGCCATAAATAGTGCACATTACACTTTGTTAGTCACACGTACTTGTTTTTATTGAACTGAGACTACGATTTACAGATCGTATTGGTTATTTTTTTTTAAATCAATTAAACCCTGCCTAAACCAAACCATAATAGTTTTGGTATATTTTCGGTGATACGATAAAATTGTGCACACTTTTTCATTCATCCTAATTTGTTTTGGTTGAATTAATTATACATATTATTACAGATGTTGTTTTGTTGGTTAGTTTTTTTTTAAATTCATTAAAGCCCTGGCCAAACCAAACTGTCATCGATAAAAAATATTCTTCTTTATATAAAATATCTAAAATGATGTATGTTTTAATGGTATTATTTGATACCTAAACGAAACGAATACGGATATTATCTACTAAGGTTTGGATTGGGCAGAGTTTAAATTGAACTTACTAACAAACACTATAGTATACACATTGTAGTCTTCGTTCAATGAAAACAAATACTTTTGACTGACAAAGTTTAGTGTGTACTATTTTTATGTCGGATTTTAATAGCCTACCTCCACCCTTCGCCACTGATATGTATCATTCATGTAATGCAAAGCAATGCAAAGCTGTCACTTTGTCAAACCATAGATAATAATCTATGGTTTGACGAAGTGACAGCTTTGATGGTCTATGTAGACAGCGAAATGAATGCCAATGCTTGACGCATGCACAAAACTTCTCGGTGTAAAACCAGAATTTAAAAGTTGAAGTGAAAGTAGATGATGAAATGATTAGATGTGGACTTAGCTAATGATACTTAGCGATGGTGCCCACAGAACGCGTCGGGCGCCGCACTCGCGCAAAATTTCTAAAAGTGGCGCATAAATCATTGAAAATACAACGTAATCAAATACGCCAGCGCCCACTGGATATGGCGACGCATTATACGCGCGCGCCGCATGAATCATCGTTTTTTCGCGAATCACCGCTTCTCGGCGATACGAATGAAAGAAAATACAATGGAGTCCATTCATTGAACACAGCGAGCAAAAACACGCTGCGCGAGGCATCGTCGATCGACGGGCAGAAAGGAATTATTTAATTACAGAGAAATCATTGTTTTATTTTATTGCGTGTTCAGTTTATCGCTGGTTGAATAATGTCGTCGTAAATTTTAATTACAAGTCCCGAAATAATATAATATTTTTATTGCTTTGTTATGAGAGGCGCTGTAATAATATTTATTTTGTGCTGCTTGGGCCGCTTACTACATAGGTGAAGGGTAATGCGCGGCGAGAGACGTGTGATTATGGTTATGAATAAACACTGCATACGCGGACTTCGCGCGCCCGACGCGTTCTGTGGGCACCATCGCTTAGTTGGGTGGAGAAGAAGATATAATTACTCACAATACTTTATAAGTAAGTCAAAAAATTATTTTAATTAAACGATTCAAATAAACTGAATTTTGTAGCAATATTACACAAAAAGGTATTAAATTAACAGTTCACAAAATATAAATATGATTTTTCTTCCCTTTTCGTTAGCTGAGTTATTGTAGACTTGTAAAAACTACTTTCAAATAAATCCTAAATTAAACAATGTTAGCAAAACTAAGTCATTTGGCGATATACCTAAGTGGCGTAAATTGAACGTGAAATTAATTTAGAATCCAGATTACTGTTTGAGTTTCGAAGTGTTGATTTAATGCCAGTGAAAA
The DNA here is from genome assembly GCF_057557595.1 of Rhyacophila brunnea. NCBI lineage: Eukaryota > Metazoa > Arthropoda > Insecta > Trichoptera > Rhyacophilidae > Rhyacophila > Rhyacophila brunnea. Next base: position 4,076,165 of record NW_028232816.1, on the reverse strand, counting down.
AAGTTCCGATTATTTCCGTTCTAAGTAAAAATTACTAGGTCTTATAATATCATAAAATAATCGCAGAGGCAGTGCTTGAGTTCACATCTGTTAAAGTTTCTATTAGGATTCGGGTGACTGGAGTAATCAATTAACGCACAAGCAATTTATTATATCTGATGGTTGAAGTTATTTTGTTTCTGTAGCTGTAATGCACGACGCCGGTGGCATCGGTGATGTAATGTAGCTGTTAGCGTGAGTGGCCTTCTTTTTCGTTCTCTGTCTATAAAGTCTAACACGTTCTGCAGCAGTGAGTGGCACTTTCTTATTCCTTTCAATCTTATTTTTCCTATAGGGTACGTTTTATTTAATTTTAAATGTATTTTTTGTCTATTATACCTGTAGTTGTCAGTATATGAGAGATCAAATATCTATTTTTAATGTATAAAATTATTCGACCGCAATAATAATTTCTCAGCGACTCATATAACGGTAAACAAGTTTACTGTTTAGCTGGATCAGCAGATTGATTGGCGATATGAAATACGGTATCGCAATGGAAAATTAGTCGAATATCCATTCCCATAGTCTCATATTATATTATGACTGTAATAATAAATAAAGTTCACAGCTACTCGAATGAAAACCGCTGACTCGTTCAAGATAATTATGTACTAGAATATAATGTTTATGTATTACTTTCGAGAGTATAAATTACGAAGAATGATTTATCAAATGTCACTCGAAGATACGTTTCCAGTCTGTTACCATCGCGGTCTCTATATCGCTTCGCCCAACATCTGATTGTACCGAGGTGTGGACCTCGGATCCGTACCTATCATAAGTTTAGTATTGTAACATGTACTGCTGTAACATACTATTGTACCAACCTCATCATCATCATCCTCAACACCCAAATACCTAATATATACGTAAAGAACTTGACAACGAACAATTTGAAACTGCACAAGTTTTGCTGCGAGACACAGCATACGTCTCATAAATAAACACGTATTTCTGTATCAAAAAGGTTTCGAAACATTTTTTGTAAATTAAACGATATTTTGACTTAATTTTGTTGACAGCTGTTTTGGTCTATGAATCCATCTAAAGAAGGAAAATGTACGATTCGGCGACACTAGGGAATCCAATCCCGAGCCAAAATTCTGATCCAGATTTCGGGATTACAATTTGACAATCCCGGGATCCCAGGACTGATCCCGGGATTGGCATTTTTTCCATTGTTAATATATATTTTTTTTATTTACAAATAACAATGATAGAATCGGTCAAAAATAAATCTAGTATAATTTATACTATTTAAGACATTTATTGTTAATATTGTGTGTATGTTCAATCTTGGAAATACGTAAGTTTAATGGAGTAAATAATATTGTAATCTAAATAATAATGTGAATTTAATATGAGATTGGTGTTTCTGATAGTAAAGACTTAAGAATGGGTTAGCGAGATTTAAAATAGTAAAGCAAATAATCATGGCGTACTTATGGCCTTTCCGCTTCATAAATCTAATTAGTCAGCCCAAATATGAAACTGCCGTAAAACGTATGAGATCATGGTGGAATTACTTTGTTTATAGTGCGAAGCATTGTTTTTTTCCAATCTTTCTCATTTTTATTAATTTATGTGAAAAAATAAAATGAATCGGCAATTTACACATGGGTATAAATCAAACTTCATTCAAACTCAGTTTATTTCTAATGTAGTTATTTGTTATTGAAAGTATTTTTTCTGTTATATTTTCGTTTTTATTTTATTTTCCATAAAAAATGATAAAAAAATCAATCCAGAAAGCTTCGGGATTATGTTTATCAATCCCGGGATTCATAGGTATCGAAAATAGCTCGGGATCCCCGGATTGGAATCCCTAGGCGCCACCGACTGAATGCCAGGACAACTGTTCAGACTGGATAACGAACACCTGGATGCAGAACCGATTAAATAAAACGCGCAAAGAAATATAACTTGAGCAAACCTCATAATATACCTAACTGTTAATTATTGTGACAACGACTTATATCGATGGCGTGTTTTCACATTCCAATCGTCATGCGATTTTACACTATCGTCGCTATAGATTGGTTTCCCGAATATCCGTTTTTGTCGAAATCGACCTTTTAATGCAAAATATTTTTTTGTATCTAATTGGACTAGAACCATCACTTTCTTTAAATTACTTTGTAATGGTAATGAATACATCATCCATATGCTGTAAAAATAAAATTTTAAATATCTCCATGTATATAGGATTATGAAATTTATTTTTCTTCTCCTGAACATTTGGTCTATTCGGGAAACCAATCCTACAGCGACGCTATCTCAGCTGAAAAAGTTTCAATTAAAACAACACTAAACTTATATGTAGTACCTACATGTATATTAAGTAATAACTTTACTATATTTTTATTCAATGCATGAATGACAAATTTTAAGATTTTTTTTTCGACCATGTACGATCCTAATACGATCATATGGGCCTCCACAGAGTAGAGGTTTGTATTAACAGATTTTTGTTTTTTACGAGAAATGGATGTCAGCCACTTGCTTAACCTATTAGGTACATACCCTGACTCACACACAAATTGAAAAACAATACGTGTACTTGCCAGACCCAGGATTCGAACCTGAGACCCACGCCGTGATAGTCCAACGCTTAAGCCGCGCGACTACCGTGGGTGAAAAGAGGTAAGAGAAAAGGTAAGAATTTAGCATTCCAATACCCTGTTCTGTACCAATATAAAAAGAATAATATGCAGGTTCCAAAAGTAGACCGAATTAAGTGCATTCGATAATCAATGCTGCATTCTTAAATCTTGTGAATTATGCATTGAATTATTGGCAAATGCAAGTATGTACCTACGTTAAAACTTAAATTTGGAGTTATCTTGGCACCACTGAGAATTAACAATCAACCTATTGTTAATACCTGGGCTCAAAAGCACAAAATGTGATCGCGAATATTTTATACACTTCTATGAATTATTTCGTGTATTTCTACCGATCCACACGTATAAAAAGGTTTTGGAACACTGATCTAGAGTATTTATAATCGCATATGTACCTATATAACTTTGAAGTTAACTTACTCAACTTGGTCACCAGTTCACGTCTTGTATTAGTTCAAACCTCAGCGCCTCTTATAAGTTTCTACAAAATAAACAATTGAAAAGTCAAATATGAGAACAACTTGCTAAAACTTACATAATCAATTAAATTAATTTGCGAATGATTTCTAAATTAAATTATAAACTTCTCTTTCTTCGTGCCTTTTCACGTTTTGAATTCCAATTCAATTCATTAGATATTTTTAACAGTAATAAAACGACGAACTTGCAACAATATGCGGTGAGACGCGCATTGAAAATAAAGCGCCCAGAAATCAAACAAATAATAATATTATAAATCTATTTTTTCTCTATTATGTATCTACGTTTATTTGCGTATTTAATGTGAACGAAGACCTGGGTGATTGTTAGATTGATATATAAGCAGGGCTCGAAATGGACCGGAGCGCAGTTCTGGTTTGTGAAGTTGGTATAAAATAATTTATATAAGTAAATAATTTGACCGTCTAAGCTAGATATTATGCCATGTTATAACAAAAATATAACACTTATTTTTATAAAATACACATACAATTTTGTATAACTATGTTAAGGCTATACCTCAGTTGAGGCACGGTCTAAAACGATCATGGCTAGGCGATGCACGGATTGCTGGTCGCGGGTGCAAATGACGCATGCCGAACGAAATATAATTTGTCATATGAATCCAACATGTGTCCATTTAATGTTCTGTTTATTGTTATATTAGTAACAATAATAATATATTCATTGACATGTTCTCTTTTTCAAGTAAATGGGTAACGTTTTTAGTCATCTTTACACGATTTAAGAATTAATACCCCCGTCGCCATCACGAAACAAATTGACGTGCTCCCAGCTCGACGTTCTCTCTCCGAATACCAGCAAGTTCAAAATTTCGTCGCGCCTATAGTTGAAAATTATTTGCCGTTTCACTGATGTATCGTCTTAATATCTTCAGAAAATTTTAGAGCGCTCCGGTTCGTAAACTTTTAAATTTCGAGCGCTGTATATAAACATTATGCCAGTATAATTGAGTATCTTGGTATCAAAGTGGGACATAAGCCATTTACAAAATTTTACAGGAGACTCACAAACATGTGTGAAAAGTGTCCGTTTTTCATATAACATACCAACTTTAAACTCAAAAATCTCTATGAAAACTACCGTTTTTGATACTTTTTGGTGGATTTTTTGAAAAGAGCATCACTTGCACTACCATAATCAATTAAAACAAGAATTTAGTGGGAGGTGGCGTTTGTCCCACTTTGATACCAAGGTACTCAATTTTTGTCAGAGTTGTGTATTTATCATAATGTGAATGTGCATAGTATCTGAAGGCGCAGAAAGATAAAACCCGGGTTGTTAAAAACTATACCAATTTTATTTAAAAAAAGATGTCTTTAAATATTGTAGTTATAATCCAAGCATGTTACTAATACCTCAAGAAATATTATTTCATCAGAATAGTATATCATTGTGCCGTCCACGGGAAGAAGATTTATTAAGAAGAAGAGGTCTACGGTTCTATTCCCATAGGAGTAACAAACATATCATAATGTTGAATTTCTGCAATTTCACATATAAATTTATTATTTTGGCCAGACATAACTCACTATTAGGGAATCCAATCCCGAGCCAAAATTCTGATCCCGGGATTTCGGGATTACAATTTGACAATCCCGGGATTGACATTTTTTTCCATTGTTAATTTAAAATTTTTATATTTACAAATAACATTGATAAAATCGGTCAAAAATAAATCTAGTATAATTTATACAATTTAAGACATTTATTGTTAATATTGTATACCTACCTTCAATCTTGAAAATACACAAGTTAATGGAGTAAATAATATTGTAATATAAATAATAATGTGAATTTAATATGAGATTGCTGTTTCTGATAGTAAAGACATAATGAATGGATTAGCGAGATTTAAAATAGTAAAGCAAATAATCATGGCGTACTTATGGCCTTTCCGCTTCATAAATCTAATTAGTCAGCCAAATATGAAACTGCCGTAAAACGTATGATATCATGGTGGAATTACTTTGTTAAAAGTGCGAAGCATTGGTTTTTTCCAATCTTTCTCATTATTAATAATTTATGTGAAAAAAATAAAATGAATCGGCAACCTACACATGGGTATAAATCAAACTTCATTCAAACTCAGTTTATTTCTATTGTAGTTATTTTTTATTAAAAATATTTTTTCTGTTACATTTTCGCTTTTATTTTCCATAAAAATTGATAAAAAAAATCAATCCCAAAATCCCGGGATTAGATTTATCAATCCCGGGATTCATAGGTATCGAAAATAGCTAGGGATCCCGGGATCCTGGGATTCGGGATCCCGGGATTGGAATCCCTACTCACTATGTGCTATTGTGTACCGAGGATTTCTCTTTAAATTTAGCTCGAAGTCGAAAATCTCCTGATATACTGCCCTCATAAGGAAAAAGGCAGCTTTTCGACAAAAATCACAAATTGAGTTAGTGTACAGATAAAATGCTCTACGTGAAATTCTAAACCATTTGACATAAAGTCAAAAGCGGTATAAAATTTATTTCAGTAAGTATAATAATCGACACATTTTTTTTCGTTTTTTTCACAAAAACGGTAGTTATTCTAATCAAAAATACATTATAACGAGTTTCATAAGCAAAAACACAGTATCAATTGAAAATATACTGGTTTTTGCTTAATACCAAATGATTCATCCACATTATTTAAAATTTATTAAGAAAAGTTGAAGCAACGTTAATGTCTCATTATCTCAAAATGTGACTTCGGCAAATAGCTGCCTTTTTGTTTATGGGGGCAGTATAGTGTCTCCCTCAGTAGCGAAGGGTGGAGGTAGGCTGAAGATCCGCCATAAATAGTGCATATTAAACTTTGTTAGTCATACGTTTTTGTTTTTATTGAACCAAGCTACAATACATGCAAATTGTATTGGTTAGTTTTTAAAAATCAGTTAAACCCTGCCTAAAATAAACCATAATAGTTTTTGTGTACTTTGTGCGATACGACAAAATTGTGCAAACTTTTTCATTCATACTTTTTGTTTTCGTTGGATTAAGAATTATTTATATTACACATATTGATGGTTTATTTTTTTAAATCCATTATGCCCTGCCTCAACCAAACTATAATAGATAAAAAAATATTATTATATCTATAAAATATTTAAAGTTATGTATAATTTAATTGCTGTAACGATAATTATATTTATTATGGCTTGGTTTTGCGGGGTTTAATTGAATTTTAAAAGCTAACCGACACCATTTGTAACGCGCCAGCTACACGGTAGCGACTTGCCTGCGCGGTTTTGCCTATGCAACTATGCAACACTCTCGCATGGCCACACGGCACAAGTAAAACTGCGCAAACCTCATTACGTTACGACAGAAGTCGTCGTCTTGAAAACACTGTTTTTTGGAATCGCAGCAATGTCGTCAAGTGACGATTTGTTTTTGTGACAAGCGATTTTCTATTGTTTATTGGTTAAGAGAAATAAATCCTCCAGATCCAAGTGGACCAAACAATGGCTATTGAGAAGAAACATACACTCGCATATAAATCAGCATTTTTTGCTTAAATATAATATCGTCTCTGTCCTGGCAGAACACACTAACTGGAGAATACTAGTTTTGAGTAATTTGACTTTGAAGTTGTTAAAAAGTTTGAAATAATGGTCTATCATGTGAGTTTATTAAGTAATCGTAAAAAGGATGACTTTAAATTAATAAAGACTGTTTATTTATTAAAAAGATGTCCAGACGGTAAAGTTTGAAATAAGAAACATTTTGGTACTAACTCAATATGTCATTTTTTAAATTAGTGTATTTTACGATATATACTAGTGGCGAAGGGTGGAGATACGCTGTTAAGATCCGCCATAAATGGTGCACACTAAACTCTGTCAGTCATACCTACGTATTTTTTTTTTCATTGAAATAAGACTACAATTTACAGATAGTGTTGGTTAGTTTTTAAAATTAAATTAAACCCTGCGAAAACCAAGCCATAATAGATAATAGTCAAAAAAACTAGTCTATCTATAAAATATCTAAAATTATGCAATTAAATCATACATGAACATGAATATTTTAGAGATATAATAATTTTTTTTATATATTGTGATTTTATTTAGCCAGAGTTTATTGAATTTAAAAAACGTACCAACAATAATATGACGTGTAATATTATGTATGCTTAATTCAACAAAACAAATAAGTATGAATGAAAAAAGACCGTAACCTTCGACGAACTGAGCGGGGCTTGTAAAACTCGGTTTGCGCAGTTAAAATTTCAAGCAAGTTGAATTTAACGCAGGCCGCACTTTTTGGTTTGCGCGGTGTACAGTTTTGCCGTTCATACGCACGGGTTTGACTGTGAAAACCGGTTTGTGCAGGCAACACCGTAGTGAAGCATGAGCGTGTGGCCGGCCTTTAAACTGTAATCTTATTTCAATGAAAAAAATACGTATGAGTGACAAAGTTTAGTGTGCACTATTTATGGCGGATCTTAGCAGCTTAGCTCCACCCTTCGCCCCTGGTCAGTCTCCCTGATATATCTTATTGAATATTTTTAACACTAGATATACCTACTACCCATGGTAAAGTTGGATAGTTGGCTTTTGTATTTAAAATTAAAGTATTAAGGATACTTTATTAAAATTTCTAACCGGTGTCACGATCTCTTCAAATTTCTCTTATTATAACGTGCTCGCACTTGCTAATAATAAAAGATTTCTTTTGTTTAACGAATAATTCAGAAGATTTAAGCACTTATGTATATTCAATAAAGAATATTACATTCTTAAATCTTGTCAATTATTCGTTGAATAAAAAAATACTTAATTTTCAGGGTACTCAGAAATAATAGGAACTGAAATAGGGTGTGGAGTAACAGGCAACTGATCTCGAGTGTGGAAAAATATGGCATAAACTCAAACACGTGTCAAGAATACGCTTGTTCTTCGTTCTGACAACTGGTCTCGGCTTAAAGACTGGCGCTCATTCAATATTCGTGTATTTGAAGGTTGCAACAGCCACTTATGCATGTCTATAATGTGTGGTGAATTTTCGTAGGACATTCAAAACCCTGCGTCAAAATATAGTGTATTGGGGTATAGCTTATCGGAATTCTATTTATTAATCTGTTCTTCATAGATATATGTACTCTTTATTTCCCATACGAACATATGATAAGAATTCAAATCAAAACTGTCGGCAATGTTGCAACTCTCTTTCGCGCACACAGGCCGGTACGGCGACGTCACACGGCTAACTGAAACGAATAAAAAACAGAACCTGCACATTCTATGAAGCAACAGTTTGCTATTCTACCTGTGGCCGTTGTTGATGAGTGAAATTTGTTACGTGCGACAAGCAGATGTATTTTTTATACAAAAATGTCGCATCGACACTATGTGCGATAGTACATTGAGTTACATGTTTTTGTGAATGACAACAACAAAATCGCATCGACAAATTCGACATTTTGCAGTCGAGTATAAATGTGCGACTGGGCTAAGATTCGAATTAGACATTGTTTAGGTCTTCCAGCAAAAAAATCAGTCGTGAATATTATTAGAATTTTTTTAACTCACCCGACCAAAAATTTCCGACAAAGTCGAGAGTTTTACTTTGCAAGTCGAACAAAATTTATTTCTTTATCTCTGTAATGCAATATTTTCTTGAATTATCGAGATTCTCATTGAGGATTTCTTGAGAAACGAGAATCAACTTTTTTCGAGATTTTCCGATCGCAAATCCGATCGAAGCTCTTTGGTTGAATAGTCACATCTCGGTTGGTAATAAAAAAAATACAACTTTAATAAAAAATGTCCTTAGTGTATATTTGATAATAATATTGTATGATTCCGTAGCAATATCAGGTGAAATTTATGTTTGGATAGAAAACATAACTTATATTATTTCATGCTGTTTGAATATTCTACTGATATGACAATATTGTGAAACATAATATTACGCCAACAGTATGAACAGTAAGCACACAAAATTTTGTTCTCATGAATAAATTATTCCAATATTATTATTATAAATATCTAGTAGGTACTAATAATATATTATATTTGCTTTATATTAAATTGAAAATATAATACCTAATTACTTGATTGGACGCAGATAAACCATTTTATTTATAGCTAATGAAAAGAATAAAAATATTATACCTACACATTGATATCGATCAATGAGTTATATAACTGCTTGAAGCTTTCACGGTTATTTATTATAGTATTAGATTTTTGGGTTTCCACCGTGTGTCCTTCTTTCCTCGACGTTTCGGGCTCGTTACAGAGGCCATTATCAACAGATGATATGAAACGTAGAGGAAAGAAGGAAGAAGGACACACGGTAGAAACCAAAAAAATCTACTTCGATATATAACTGCTCTTGAAACATTACGCCTGTTATCGAGAGGGATGGTTTTTAATTCTGTGCATCTATTCTAATACACAAGACTGCTTTCGGCCTCTATGGCAGCTATCTAGGGTAGGTTTATATCGAAGTATTAGCATTCATTGTAACAATTACAATAATACAATCTGGTACACAGGTGAAGATGCGATGAAAATACATTTTATTTTAATTTGGGGGCGGTCCGGTACCCTAAATATTAATTTTTTTTTTTTTTAACATATTGTGGAAATTACAAATTATAAGTTCAAGACGTTCACAACATGACATTTAGAAACAAAGATATATAAAACAGTATTACATAAAAAAGAGATAAATCAGTAGATAAATTAGATAGGTGCAAGGAAGTACACCGGATGAGTTAAGCAGACCCTATTTTAAGAATTTATAAAACAACGTCCACCTAAACTCATTCTCACGTAGGTGGAATATATCAACACCCGAAGCAATTTCGTTGAACATAGTTATCGCCCTCCCAATTGGCATTACCAGTGGCCGGTTGGTTCTGCACCTTGGGAGAATAAACAAGTGATGGTCTCTATTTCTAAGATAGTTATCAGGGACACACAGGTCAACACTGCTCAGAATGGCAGAGTTCTCATTATTTATACCTCGTATAAGTCGAAATATGTGGCCTCTAAAGATTCCTGAACGGTATTAATAGAGAAATGTAAAAATTGGTGTCATCGATCTAATTTTCAAGATAATGGAACGTAAATATTGCATGTTGCGAGTTACGTGATATATTAGAATAGCCCTGCAATAAGAAGGACTCCAAATTACACGATCGTACAAGAAAAAGATAAAGAGGTGCTGACTCCAGTTTGATCTATTTGATTTTCTAGTCGTGTTGTCATTCTTTTTTTTTTATCCAATTCTAGTTTCTTTTCTAGAAGAAATTTCTTCGACATCTTTATTTTAATGTATGTAATAATTTTCCTTTTGACAGTTTCTCAAACGAGTATTTTCCGACTAACTTTCTTCAAGGCATGCTGACCTTTCATTCTCTTGAAGCTCGTAGGTCACTTCTGCTCTTAAATCATTTTTCCATGCTCTCACGTGGTATAGTTTCCAATCTCGATATTCTGTAAAATTTAAATTTTTATGCACCCGTCAATTACATGCTATTTTGGATGAAAGCTGTTTCCTCATGTCAGGCTCACCAATCACCAATGGCGAAGGCTATGCGGCTAGTCAATGCACTCCCTAGAGTACTCCATAATCTTCTATTCGATTGTTTAATTTGTATTTTCCTTGAATTATTGTTGTTTTCTTATTTTATTTGTTTTGCTATGAAATTATTTTTTGCTTTCGTTTTTTCTTTAGAAAGTTGATTTATCTGTACTTTTTACAACGTTTTTATTATCTCGTATTCTTGTTTGTCCGGTGGTTGTTTGTCCAGTACAAACCTTGCAATCGATTTTTAACTAACTTCCCGACTAGCTAGGCATTTGAAACTTTTAGAATATTTCAGAACACGATGCCAATGCATTCTTTTAATACTTTTAACCATCTTTAAGCAGAATTTAATTCATTTTCAGTTAATTCGGTTTTATATGGAAAGTTGTTTCAGAAAAATCGGTAAAAAGTAAAAAAACTATTATTGGTTGCTAAGGGGGTGGTCCTAGCAACTAAATTAATAATATATACGTGTGTTACTATGGAAATCAAAATGAAATGTCAAAATGACATTTCAGTATTCTATACTTATTTGTTTGTTTTTTATTTACTTCATATTAAGTACAAGTATGAGCATATTGAGCATCATAATTCAACAGAAAATTTAAAAACGTTGTATATAAAACGTTCTTTTTATCGTGTAATTATTATTCTAAATGTCATGTTGTGAACGTCTTGAATTAATCTTTATTAATTAATTTTATTAACATAATTAATTTGTTATATGCTCAATGTGTCTTTTTTAAATAAATAAATTTAATAAATAAATAGTTTCCTCTACTATTTGCAGCCTGACGCTAAGCGAGTGAGTGAATATCACTGATCACCTCATGATTTTAATTAAATATCGTATTAATCTGTTGGCAACACCGCGAAACAAGTTTGCGGGGAATTCTCGAAGAAGGAAACTTTTAGATTCATACCACGTTCATATTCAAAACTTACGGGGAAAGTTGAGATTAGTTGTGTAAACTAGGATTTATTCAATAATGTACCTCCCAGGATGAAAATAATAATATTATCATCAACCATGTTCGGAATATTCCCACATTGCACCATACGAGTGCATAATAAGTATGAGGATTATCCAGATTCTCAAAATATAATAATATTTTTTAATGACATTATAATTAACGATGTTTGAGAAAATAGCTTAGTTTTTATGATACAAACATAATATCGATTGTAGAAAGAAAAAAAATCGTGCTATAATTATAATATTTGTACTATAATTTTGGTCCGCGTACTATGTACGATATAAAACAGGTACCTACACTACGCCCAAAATACTTTAATTTTGAATATCGGAAAAAATATGTAAAAAGTACTATAATTTCGCAATATAAGAAGATAAGGAGAACTTGGAAAAAAAAATGCTCGAAAAACGTAAATAAATCCCTTGACTTTGGTTTAAAATGAAATTTCTTGAATTCTTCGGTAAGCATTTTTGGTCGGAAGCTACCTAAATAAAAAGTAGTCTCGGAATTTCTTAAATTCTCCGTTATTTTTTTGTGTGAAACAAAAAACTGTACATTTTCAACAGATGACAACGCGTACTATATTTTTTCCCCAAATACTATAGTTTTGGAGGCTCTGTACTATAATTCCATTTTGAAAAGATGGCAACACTGATCGTAACCCTATTTTTTTTTTAAATATGTTTTATTGGATAATTACGTTGTAAACAACTAAATACACGTTGTTTCCCAAGGATATAAGCTGTAAATGCTGATTTAATATCTAGATTTAGCTAGCAATTAAATAAAAAAGGAATTGAAGTGGGAAAAATGACTTAACCGCAATTTTCGTTGGTTTCTCTTTAATTAAATCAATAATTAATATCATATTCTCTTCTTCTTGGTCGTGCACTCATGGCTGAGGATCGTGACCACATTTAAATTTCGCCATCCTTTGAGCGACCAAGACTTTCCATCCTTCTCGATCTTCCGCTTCTCTCAGGGCAGAATGGATGGTGCCCCCAGTCAGCTCTTTCACTTGGTCGCTCCATCGCGCAGACGCTCTTCCTCTGCTTCGCCATCCCTGGAGGCTACCCAAAACTACCAGTCTCTCCAAGTTGTCCGGTCCGCGCCTGACAATATGTCCAAAAAACTGCCGAATTCTTCTCAGACATATCGTCGAGAGCCGTTCCTTTATCTTCAGTCCCTGGATGATTGACTGGTTCGTCCTGTGCTCCGTCCAAGAAATGCGAAGCATTCGGCGCCAACACCACATCTCAAAGGCATCAATTGGCTTCCGTTCTCTTGCCTTCAGGGTCCACGGCTCGACTCCGTATAGGAATATCGAGAACATTAATGTTTGCACAAGCATCATTTTTGTGGCAATCGAAATTCCCCGATCCTTCCATATAGTGGTAAGGCGTGTCATCGCACTTTTTGCAATTTGTGTGCGCCTTCTTATTTCCGCTTCGCATCCGCCCTTTCCACTGATGGTCGATCCAAGATATACAAACTCGTCGACTGTTTCGAGGTTTTGGAGTGTACTTGGTGTTGGTAGAAGGTTGGCCCGATCAACAACCATTAACTTGGTTTTATTCCTATTAATAAGGAGGCCGTATTTGCGACTCTCTTCCTCTACCTGGTGTAGCAGCTCTGTGAGTTCCCTTTCATCAGCAGCGATTAGTGTGGTATCATCTGCGAATCTTAAGTTATTTATTTTCTGGCCACCAATTGTTATTCCGCCTTGCCAATGATCTAGGGCTCTTCGCATTATATGCTCTCCATATTAAGAATATAAAAAACAAATTATTAATTATTGTCATGCATTTCACATGTCTATTTTGTATTTCACAGTGGCATCTTTCTTATTTGCATTTTTCAGTGGCATTTTTCTTATTTTTGTTCATATCTGCTCCTTATAAGGAGCATATGGGTATCACGAAGTACCACGTGGTATTTAACCCTAGGGACACGCCAAGCGGGGGTGTTAGAGTTGCGAAATACCCGAGCGGTAGGATTCAGGGGGCGGCAAATTTCAGAAAATTAATATTTTAAATAATTTTGTTAAGGTGATGTCTCTAGGTAAAGTTGTTATCGAAAAATAGCTAGAAAAGTTTATTAATCGGTAGATATATATTCAAAAGTAATGAGAAAAATAAAATAAAAAATTAAGATGTATCGTGGAGTTCTATATACCAAAAATACGTGTCAAATTCGGTACATTTCTATCGGGTGGTAAGAATGAATGACATAAGATTTATTATCAAAATTACGATAAAAATATACCTAAATCTATTACCTAGCAAAACGCTAAACGTAAATTGGAATTTATTATATCCTTATATCTTTTTTTTTTAATTTAAAAAACATCGATTTAGAGGTTAGAAAGCATGCAATTAAAATCGAAATATCTCGGTTTAGACGCAATTTATCGCAAAAAACGATTAACGTTTCTATTAAAAATATTATTTATTAATTTTTACGGCAGTTATTTAAATTTAATCTTGTATTTTTGTATATTAACGAATCGATAGAAATCGAAACCATAATAATTGCTCGAATTGGCAACATGCTGACAACACTTAGCCGACGCTTGGCCGTATAGTGCTGCCGTCGTGGAATTATTTGGAAACAAAATATCTTCATACAAAATACACACACAACCATAACATGACGTTGAAAATGAAACTCACACATAGACAAGACAAAATAACATTTCTCTGCATTTTGACAAAAATCAGTTTATCAGTTTGAGGCGAAATTGCCATATGAATAAAAATAACTTAATAATTGAAATTACAATATTAACTTAATTTACGTAGAAACCTGCCTATATTCAAAATTTGAAACTGCGAATTATTTGCAATTAGTATTTGCTTAAATTACAACTGTTTTTTATCATTATTTATGATAAAAATAATCAAGAAAATAAACAAATCTCGCATTTTAACATATGGTAGCATTCGTGCTCTCGATCGAAGATCGAATATCGGGTTTATGACAATTTTTCTTTATTTGGCCATTATTAGGTATATTGTTTGAAAACAGGAAGGAATCGACTCATCAGTAACATTTTTGTCAAGTAAGTAAACTTTTCAGTGTATAATAAATAATATTATTATCGTACATCAAAATGACAAACTATGTCACGCAGTTTTGATTGTCAAACAAACATTCAAAAATTATTGAAAAGAGTTACATATACTGTATTTTCAATCACCATCATGCATTTATCATCAATATATATTATTTTAGGCGTAGACTCATCGTTTTCGTAGAATTATAAATACTTTACGTTAGTTTGAGGTTATGTTTATGACAAATGTCATCGAGCCCATCTTGTACGTTTTGTAAATTATCTAATAGATAGTGAATTTCTTTCATTCGCATATTATGATTGTAGAACCGAATGTAATAAAATAAAATTTTAATTTCATTCAAAATTACTGAAACTTGTCTCGAAAATGTATCTCATAATCATCATTATAATTATTCACAATGCTTATACAATGTAACCAATGATTGATTGTAATCAAATATTTTATGTGCTTTCAAACACGTGTCCGTGTTTTTAATACAACATAATCGTAAATTGAAAACGTTATCTACATTGATAAACTGATAAGTTTGACACGAGTATATGAATGTAATTAGGTTATGTTTTTTTGTTTACACATAGATAAATCTTTTAATACTGATGAACTCGACGAAATATTGGACGACAGACTGCGAAGTCGGCGACGGTTACGAGTCCGACAACAGCGACGACATTTACAACCTTCGACATCACAATCCAGGGTTCTTCCGTGGCTCACAAAATGGTAGGTTTACAATTTTCTTAATAATATATTTATTGGTTTTATAGACCATCCGGTCATACACTAGATTCATTTTCATTACATGCTTTGGCATAAAAACAAGAATTCATTACATCTTGTACACATGATGTAGCGATTGTCTCGAATGAGGAGTTGACATATTATTGCCCATCATTATTTGTATTTTTACTGCTAAATACTTGAATTAATGAGGAAATATGGATAATGTAATAATATTTTTTTCCTATTGTTTCAGTATGCCGAATGCTGGTCCGGAATTGGAGGAAGATTTGTTGGTGAGAGGGCATGTTGCTGACAATGTCCTCAGCTCCTTTTTCGAATACTTCAACCTCACTCTCTTCGAAAAAATAGCTGAGCAGACAAATTTATATTCAGCACAAAAAAGGGACTTGTGGTCGGTGAATACGAATTCGAAATTCGTATTCACCGGCATCAAAATTATGATGGGTACATTAAGGTTTCCGCAGACTCGAATGTACTGGTGTTATGATCTAAGCATTCCAATCATTAATCAAGCAATGCCCAGAGACAGGTACTTCGAACTGCGGAATCACTTTCATTTTGCAGATAACACTGCTGACCGCACGGGCTGCACAGATAAACTTTGGAAGATTAGTCCCTTTTTAAGTGAGGTTCTAAAAAAATGCCATACTTTGCCCAGACCTGCTCATAACTCCATCGATGAGCAAATGATGCCGTTCACTGGCCGCTGTAGACACAGACAATTTGTGCTTAACAAGCCAAATCCTGTAGGCCTTAAAAATTTTGTTCTCGCGGCCAGAGATGGATTAGTGATGGATTTTCACATATATGTAGGGAAGGGAACGGTATCAGATGGAGATATGAAGCAGTTCGGTCTGGGCGCAAGTGTGGTCAAGTTACTCTGCCGGACTCTCCCCAATCCTCCTGCATTGTCTATACTGATCGTTTTTTCACTAGTTTGAAGCTCGCCGATTCGTTACTTCACGACAAAATGTTCTTAACTGGAAATGTCAGAAGTAATAGACTCGGCGATGTGATTAAGAAATTAAAAAAACGATAAGGCAATGCAGAGGGGAGATTGGGATGAGAAGGTTCGGTAGGATGACAAAGTCTGTGTAGTCAAGTGGAAAGAAAATAAATCCGTGTTATTATTTTCCACTGCGGTCGGCAGTACTCCTGTTGGTACCTGCATGCGATGGTCGAAGTAAGTAAAGAGGAAGATCAGTGCCACTCAGCCGGCCATTGTAAAGCACTACAATATGTCGATGGGTGGCATTGATCTTTGCGATCGGATAATTACTTATTACAGGACTGCGATGAAGACATGCAAATGGCCTGTGAGGGTTTTTAACCACTTTGTGGACTTGGCGGTGGTAAACTGTTGGCTAATGTATATGCGGAATTGTAAACTAGAAAATGTACCCCGAAAGGATATTATGGGACTGTTGTCGTACTGAATCAGATTAGCGAAAGCTATTATTCGGTATGAAGATCGGGTAGCCAACATTTTAACACTGCCAGCACGAGGTCGGCCAAGAAACATGTCGACATCGCAGGTAGACACAGAGCCACCAGCTCGCAGGAGAACGGTTGTCCCCCAACCGATCGCTGAGGTATGTTTGGACAGCGTTGGCCACCATTCAGCATCCGTGTGCAGATACCCTGGATGCAAGTCCCGCACCAGGTATATTTGCATAAAATGCAATATATACGTGTGCACAAAATTTTGCTTTGAGCTGTATCACACAGTATAGGATGCAGCTCAAAGCAATTTTAAAGTACATATTTAGGGTTTTATTTCATAATTTTAACTAATTTTAAGTGTAAATATATTTAATTATCCTATTTATAAGGTTTTTGTATTATTTTTATTGTGTAATGTTCTATTAAAATTGACCACTCCTATGAACAAGTTGTTTTCTTTACCTTCCCTAAGTTTATAGAGTAGGTAATATTCATCTGCAGTGTGACCTGGTATGTGCATATAGTATATTTTACTTTATAAAATAAAAATAAAAAATTTGTCAATAGACTAATACTTCTCTTCCATATTTTCATTCCTTTGGCCCTATATTGGCCTTTTGTATTCTAAATTTCTATTCAAAATGAAAAAAGAAGTTGGCAAGTATAAATTGATTTAAAACTTTTCTTTTAAATCATAAAAATGTCAATACGATATTATAAAATATTGTACTTATTTAAAAAAAATTATAATTATTTGAATAGGTATATATATATAATAATATTATAGTAGAATATATTATTATATTCTTATAATATGTAAATGAATTTTTGTCTAGCGATTTTTTTCATCTGGCAATTTAATAATACTTGCAACTTATTATGGTAACTTACTGCCATCTGGTTAGAATTGACCAAAGTTTTTAGTAACAGATTTTTAGAAATTCATGGTAGATGCCTTTAAATATAAAAAGATGGCGTAAAAGTCACATTATATGTGTTATTTAGGCCAAAGACATCGCCTTAAATGAATCAATTATATGATGTAGTATATGAAGTATCTACGTACGTTGACTATTATCAAAGGGCGGCACTTACTACAGGATGGCAGAAAAATACAGAATGTAGGTAATAAGTATTTCAAAGTTTTAATAGTATGGGTCAGATTCATGGCATTATACGACGTTTCTATAAAATATAATTTTTTATAAGTACAACAAAGAATACTAGAAAATGAGAGTCATAAAGTTGCGATATTCCTAGCAAAACAATTCGTCTCATTAGTTTGTTTTACGGAGAGAAATTTTGTATTTCCTTAATCCATCGATCATTTCAAAGACCAGAAATCTGACAGGTAAGCTATCGTACATGAGAGCCACTATACCTAATATAAAACTCTATGTTTACACTAAAAAACGAAAGCGTTACAACGAATATTAATCATCCCAGCATGAAAAAAACGTGATGACTTTAAATTTAGTATCAAAAAATAGGATATAAGAAACCATAATAGGTAATATTCGTGTCCGGAAACTTGTACGTATGCAGTTCGCCGTATTCTACTTTACTGTGTATATATGGCATATGGGTATACATATATGGCCGTATATTAAAGACAGTCCAACCACTTTGTGTCGTATAGTACTGACATAAAATTCATGCCTAAATAAAACACGATTCTTGTTGGTTTACACTTTACAGGAAGCCAGCAGCAAACAAATTTTGAAAATAACCGATAGGTATATTGCATTATTTATTAGGTTAGGTTTTCATTCTTGAATTCAGTAATTTTACAAAATCAGCTATAAAAATTGAATTAATGTTCATATTGAATGTAATAAAATTGGAGACCGTATTGCATACAGTCACCTCTTTCCGATAGAAAGCTCACGGCGAACTGTGCCACGGTGAAAAGATTTACGTATAATTTACGTGTAACCAATCTCTATATATATAAAAATCTCGTGTCACGATGTTTGTGGTCGAACTCCTCCGAAATGATTTTTTTAATGTATATTTGTTAGGTATGAGAATAGGTCAGCAAGTATATTTCATACCGCTAGGTGATTAGGGTATCTCTATCCAGAAAAAAAATTCTTTTATTTTTTTGACAATTTTTTTTTGTATTTTTTTTATTATTTGGCATCAAAAAATACCTATAACCCCAAATTTTCACCCTCCTACCCCCACCCTCCCATTTTTTAATCGCGATTTTATTATTTTTGTATGAACAAATTTAACCGTCGTTCGTATTTCAAACAGAACGAAATTGTTTAATATGTTGTTGAATGATGGCGCTACGTCCGAGAAGACTTCAAGAGAAGCATCGGGTCATTTTGACATTTCATTCGGCATATCACAACGCAGTGCGTGTGAAATTATGTACGATTTATTTTAATTTATCTATTTTTGTGTGCGTGTATTACAGTGCACAATGCCAGCAAGACGCAAGGGGGGCCATTTGGGCCGTCGAACGAATAAAGCAACAAACATGCGAAATAGTAGACCAGAAAGAACAAACGAACAAATCCAACAAGATAACAAAAACGTGCGTGTAAGCATGTTGCAATTGCGTACATCTCAATCACAAGAGGCACGAGCTGAACGAAGTCAACAATGACAATTGGAACGGAGCCTAGCGCGCCGGTTCGTAGTTAACACACGCAGAGCAAATGACTGACAACGCCAACAAGTACATCGAGCATTTACATCCGCTTCGTTCCTTCGTCTCGCATTCGAGTACGAGCCAGATATCATGCGTTCAAATTCAAACATGAGACAACCGGGAAGTGTTGCGCATCAGGAAAAGTGCAACTACCATAAATTGAGATACCACCAGAACCATTGAACGGCTTGCCCATCGGCACGATTCCAGATTCAAACCTGTTCCTGAAGTCCATTCACACATTCAATTAATGCTTCCAAATGACTTCGGTATTTCGGAGCAACAGAAATAGTTCACAATACTGCGGCATGTCAACAATTCCATTCTACGTTCAAAATCAAAGGCCAAGTAAACCACAAAGTAGGTTCATTGCTGCCAATGCCAAACGAACCACATAAATTTTTACAAATCTACTTCATGGGCGGTGAGGACATCAATCGTGTGGATGCACGTTGCGGCTACAATAACCTCAATTCGCTTAATGCAGCGCTCGAAATGGAAAATTTTACGAACCGGAGCGCTAGACAATTTTACAAAAATATGTACATACTTATCTAACTTTATGAGTAGGTATTTTATAAAAGTAAGTGTCTTAGATTTTGGATATGGCCAATCTCGCTCAGACGGTCAAATTATTTTTCCACGAGAAAGAGCGAAATTTTTAAGGATTTTATGAACCGGAACGGCGCTCCGGTGCGTTCCGGTCCATTTAGAGCCCTGGCCTAATGCCAGGCGCATCGTCGGCAAACTGGACGCCCTAATGAATGAGCACAATGAATTATTGAAATTCTTCAAAGCACACATGCACGAATTGCAAAGTGACTATCACGCTATTGTCATCAATCCTGATAAAACACCAACTGGAGAGCACGTGCGTCGATTCAATGCGCCTGTTGTTGGCGACCGCACATCGACGCGAGAAATCGTGATTCGAAGAAGAAACAATAATCTGGAGTTCATCGCTGACACACAACGTTCATACGACGCTCTCCAATATCCGCTAATTTTCTGGAAGGGACAAGACGGATATTGCATAAACATTAAACAACGAGATCCTGTCACAGATAATTCTTTCATTATGAACATCATTACTCATTTTGAATTGAGAAAATAAATGGTTGGTGTTTTTTATCGGCGTTCATCGTCTACAGCGCTCCATTCCTCTTTCTGTCATAGATCCCATCCCCACACACTTACGATACATTCGTTATTTTTTTATTTAACAACCAAAATATTCACTAGAAATAATTTATATGGCAGAACAACGTTTGCCGGGTCAGCTAGTAATATTATATAATGCATTTGACGTGGTAAGTTTCAGTGAATGCAGAGGATTTTGGTTCATTCTGCGACTAATATAATAATATGTATAGCTTTAATGATCATACAATGTGCACTGTTTGGGAAGCGTTTCCTTGGTAACTTGAAAACGTCCATAATCACCCACGTACGAGATTTCCTCTGCTAAGTTTGCTTGCCTGAGCACGAGTGAGCCGCATTCTCTTAGATAATTCCGAAACAAGGTAACTCATCTAATTTCTCGTCACAAATGCCAAAATCCAGGTCACAGAACAGATACATAAGATTGAAATGTGTAATAGTGATAAAAGTGAGGGATAGTTAGAATGTGAGTAAAAGAGATTAGAGAAATTGAAAGTTAAGAGTACAGCATGATTAAGAAGTAAAAAGTAAAGAATAAAATATGATGATTTAATAGTTCAGGGCATGTGATCGCGCTGACAAATGGATGTGACTATCAGTGAACTTGTATGTATAGAATTTAATAAAAAAAGGGATTTAAGCTTATACTATAGATACTTCTAGACGCCACCCATTGCATTGCTAAATGAAGCTGCGTGCCGTGTGTTTGGTTTGTGGGCGAGCGAACGCATTCGTACACAAATGTTTGAGACCATAGACCATTTTGCTAGTGCTCGCCCAAAATGATCGCACTAGACGCTCAGAATTAAAATGTAATTTTCTATTTTTTTACGTTATATAGTATTTTTAAGCGGTCAAAATGCAACCATTAGGTAAAAATATCCATAATTTAAGTTATTTTAAAGCAACACGGTCACTTAATATTAAAATATATAATAATATTCAAATAAATTATCACGAACATGTATCAACTTACCTATGAAACGTAATACCATCTTCTTGCTTATCAGTATGGCTACCACATTTTAATACAACACACAGAACCATCTTTTCTACTTAATTAACTAAACATATTTACCACTGACTGTATGTTTAACACAAAAAATAGCAATTTTAGCAACACGGTTATCGACGCTCAGTTAAACAATAAGGTAAGATTTGCCGGCTACACCGTAGCAAATCATCTCCCACATCTGTAAACTTTTTATATTTCTCTAGCGCGTGTCGCAGAGATTATAAGGGTGTCGAATACTTTCTCACTCGCACTTATGCATCTTTTTTGTTCAGGCCTTGGATTTAAGTATAGACTAAGAAAAATGTGTATAAACAAGACTTGTAAGTGTATGATAAAATTGATTAATGATTAGGGCGCCAAGTGTTTCCTATGCAAGTACATGATGGTATATTGTAGAATTGAAGAAAACACTGTAATTTAGAGGTAACAATTGTTTATTATGAGCTAGAAAACATTGAATTTATTTAAACAAGTAAGAATATAGAGACATGAAATTAAGTGGACTCGTGGTATTTGCTATGCGAACATATACAATTTTACAAGATCATTATAATACAAAAATAGGGGTACTCATCTGCTGGTTCATTTGAAGTTGTAGACGCACACTGCAGAGCTCCTTTCAGATCAAACGCCAGGGTAAAAGTGATAGAAATCGATAGAGGTCCATCCCTCATTGCCGCCAAAGTACAAAGTAGGGTCTCGTCCTGCAGTAGGGTGGGGGTTGGTGTCAAAGACACAACCAATCTTGCATCTTCTTCTCTTGGTCAGCATTTACCTACTTTGAATTTAGGTATAGGTAGGTATCCACAACGTGACAAATGCTATCACCATCGACCAAAAATGTGAAGCCGGGTACTTTATGACGGTCAGGCGATAAAATCCAAATAACTATCCTCAAATATTGAATACTCGTTACATTGACTTGACAAACTATAATGAATATTAATTTGATACAAGTATAGACGTTCCCATTGAAAATAACATACTCTTTAAGATGGTACTTCAGTGAAACGGCAAATGATCTTCAACTATAGGTTCGACGAAATTTTGGACTGGCTGGCAATCGGAGAGTGAACGTCGAGCTGTGAACACGTCAATTTGTTTTGTGTTGGCGACGGGAGAATTAATTCTTAAATCGTGTAAAGATGACAAAAAAACATTACCCATTTACTTGAAAAAGAAAACATGTCAATGAATATATTATTATTATTAGTAATTGAACAATAAATATAACATTAAATGGACGCATGTTGACTTTTTATGACAAATTATGCTTTGTTCTGCACGCGTCATTTGCAAAATCTTCGCGTCGCGTAGTCAAGATCGTTTTAGACCATGTCCCAGCTGAAGTATAGCCTTAACACGTGTTTAAGTTTAGATATTCAATATTTTTCCACACTCCAGTTTTGTAGCCTATTATACCGCACCCAGTGAGTAAGGTAAGACAGTTTCCATTTTTGTTTTCTCTCAATAGTTAAAGTCCAAACACTTTGATTGACTTGCCGATAGGTTACGGGCTGGTTCCGGGAAGGTTGATATTCTCCGCTGGATACGGTTTTGTGTGAAAAGGAAGGGCATTGCTGAGCGAGACGCTTTACATGTTGCACAATTTAACTCGGTATGTTAACGCTATCACTCGGGCTTTAATTCTCGACCTGTCGATACTCACATTAATTAATTTAATTAAACTGTACCACGCTAAAATAATTATTTACCTTCTTCAATAAACCTCGTTCTCCATTAGAGTTTTTTTTTTAATAATTATTGGAAACCGCCTAACTCTAGCCTCTTGAATAAGGCACTCTAACGGCTATAGGATGGAATGAGTCAATCAATAGTTTAAGTCTCAATTTCAATACTATTACAGTTTGTAAGTTTTATGAAATTCAATAAACGGCATGAAAATACTGTTTTGTAAAAAAAATAAACAGTTTTTGACGATGTACAAAAGTCTTGGGAGATTTTACAGTCTGATTTTAATTTAAATTAAGTTTTTATTATTATTTTGCTGTGCCGTCCGCCTTAAAGCCTGTTGCAGACTGATACACAAAGTATACAATATTGTCTATCAACATTTTCCGTACTTGCACAAAAAGAAGATTGAAACTTAACGCACGAGACCATGCGTAGCTTATTCTGATTGGAGAATTAAAAAACCGCAAACATATCTACACACGCTTGATAGTTTTTCATTGCATTTTCTTATTATGTTGTCCATCCGAGGAACGGAATGAATGGACAACAAAATGCTAAAAGAATAGGTAGACAGATATTATACAATGGAGACATAAATTGATTCGTATTATTCATTATGGATGGAATAGAATTTTTACTTTTTGCAGATGATTTGAAATTATATGCACCAATTCACAATGAGTTCGACTGTTGCATATTACAACGAAATCTCTGTTCACTCGAAAGTTGATCAATAAAGAATAAATTAGAATTTATTACTGACAAATGTTTTTGTATTACTTTTCTAGGTCGAGAGCTCCGATTAAATATAATTATATTATGTTAAAAAGTTCATTAAAGCGTCAATCTGAGATGAAAGATCTTGGGATAATTTATGTTTTCACTTGCATGTAACTTCTACGGCTCTACGTGCGAGTACCCTTCTAGGATTCATCGTGCGACAATCCAAACCATTCAAGAATCTAAATGTCTTACGTACACTCTATGTCTCATTAGTGCGGAGCATTCTTGAATATGGTCGATTATCTAGTGTCCTTATGAAGTTTCCTATAAGCTTACTTTAGAACGCGTCCAGAAGAAATTTCTTCGATGTCTTTATTTTAACTAGTACTTATTTTCCTTTCGATAATTCGTCAAATGATTATTTTCCGACTGCCTTTCTACAAGGCATGCTTACTTCTCACTCTCTTGAATCTCGACGGTCTCTTCGGCTCTTGAAACACTTTTGCTTGTTAGCGCGAGGGATGGTTTTCAATCCTGGTGTCCTAATGAATTTGAGTTTACATGCGCCTGTCGCAGCCATGATTTATTCGGGATCGGAACCGTCTCCTCGTGTCAAGCCTATCAGGCACCATTAGCGAGGGGTGCTAGATTAGTAAATGCGCTCCCTAAAGACAGACATTTTCAATGATGTACTTTGCATTTTGTTTTCGAAACTTTATTTAACTGTATAAAATTGTATGTTTTAATTTATTTTTTTCTGTTATTATTATTATTATATTCTATATTCTCTTCTTCTCTTCTTGTGAGGGTAATATTTGTTATAATGTAATTCGCATGTTGTGTACGACTTGAATTTAGATTTGTTATGTCCACAATGTTTTTTATTCTTAAATAAATAAATTATTATACCCTTTATAGGTGCACGCTTCTCAACCGCGTCTCACCTCATATTGTTGAAAATTGTCAAAATCTTTTATTGCGATATCGAGAATCGAGATAAAAGTTTGCTACTTAACTGCACCACCAATGTAGTCTATAAGTTGTCCCTTTTCATCAATGGTTCAGTAGTTTTTAAGTTAGTAATATCATATTGCCAAATATTCAGGCCATGGTACTAAATTTCAAATTACGATAGTAGTGTTAGTCATTAATTATCTTCGAATGCAGTGCGGTAACATATTTACATAAAAAAATGAAGATTTTAGATTGCATATTTCGTTCAAATTAATTTATTTCAATATGCAATACAAACACACACCATTGAACATACATAATTTTGAAAAACACTTTCTGAGAGAGTATATTATCTATTATAATCAACAGAAAATTTTTTTTTTGAAAAAAGTAAGCCACCCCGACGGGGAATCGAACCCTGTATCTCCCGGGTTTACGCCCCATCCGTCGCATTTACCAATATGCTACGGCGTGACATACTAATTGCGACAAATTTTAACTGTTGGTAAATTTTAATACCTACTCATCAGCGCTCTTCCAAATCAATAATTATAATATACTGTCTCAGAAAGTGTTTTCCAAAATGATGTAAGTATGTTCAATAATTAGAATGATACATTCTTAAATCTTGTGAGTTATTCGTTGAATAAAAGAAATAGTTAATTAATTATAACTTACACCATTATTGCATTCGAAGTATGAGGAATAGCTTGCATTGCCATCAAAGTGTTTAGTTTCGTGTTACGGCTTGGCTATAATGGGTCTTGGTTATAACTGTGTGTTATGGTTTGGTTTAGGCAGGGCTTAATTGAATTTTCAAAACTAACCAGCACCATCTGCAAATTATATTCTTAGCTCAATGAAAACAATATGCCACCGATAATATTTTATGAACAGTTTTTATACAATAATTCAATTATAATTTTAAACATTGTTTTAAGATTGCCTCTTGGTTAATGCGGGCAGATATTATATTAATGTCTGTAATAGGCTTAAAAGAAAAACATATTATTAATGGATGGTCAAACTTATTTGTAATCAAATAAAATGAATGTTTCATTTAACTTTGACGTACAAATACCGAACGATAAAATTATTTTACCAACATAACTTCTTCATAAAAAGATTTCAATCTTATTGCCGAATTCCCTTCCACCAGTCAGTTTGTACAAAGCGTTTTTCTCTCGTAATTTTATCAATGTTGGCATGGTGCTTTTATTATTATTTTTTATTTAAGATTTTTTTATTTTTTGCGACTGGCGAGAAGAAAGCCGGCCGTGCGCCATGAGGGGTGAAACACGCGATTGATTCGCCGAGGTAAAAGTGAAAAGTTTACTGTGGAATTTATTCAATAGCGTATATTTTAAGATTTAAAATTCAAGTTTATTTCTTTAGACTGGAGTTCGGCAATTTTTTCCCCACAGAGGGCACTATCAAAAATTGCCAAGGACAATATTTTTAGACCGATTTAATGTTTAAATATTAAAAATAGGTAGAATTGTAAATAAAGATACTTCGGTAGTAATGATATTAAAATATTAAGCATAAAAGATTATAGGTACATAGGTCTTGTCGACATGGCTCGTGGGGACAGCTCAATGAGTTCTCCTGTATGTCGACTGCGCGCGAGCAGCGGCACGCGGCGATTACATGTGGACGACTCGATGAGGTCACAGTGAAATATTTTACAGAAGTGTTCTTTGAATCATCATGTTTAAGCTAATTATTATTTATATAGACATGTTTAATCATCATTTTTTTCACCAATAGTCCCATTAAAATATTATGTATGTGTACATTTATCTATACAAATATTAAATAATTGAAGTAGGTTGTTTCAAATAACTCCCTTCTAAGATATTTTAAATATGAGTTAGAATAGTTTTGCATTCAGGTGACGACATGTAGGTACCTGGAAAGCGCGCGAGTTTTTACGCGCGAGTCAAAACGACCCACGTGGACAAGGCCATACACGGTGTTACCATCGTAATTAATAGTACATCGATGTATTATTGTAATTAAAAATAATAGGTAGAATAGTAAATAAAGATATGTACCTTCTTCTATCGAAATAATATCAAAATATTATACAGAACAAATTATAGGTAGACATAGGTCTTGTCCACATGGCGCGTGTCTCACCGCGATACGCCGCGACTGCATGTGGACAGCTCAGTGAGGTCACTTGTACATGTGGACGGCTCGATGAGGTAACATGCACCTGGAATGCACGCGAGTTTTTTACGCGCAAGTCAAAACGCGCCACGGGGATTTGGCCATACACGGTGTTACCATCGTAATTGTAATTTTAATCGAATGACCACAGAAGACTCAGTTTGATTTTATTTGAAATTGGCGCGTTTTTAACAAGATGTGCTTTCTCCCTGCTAAAGAGTTAAAATTAGCGCTTCGATTCCAGGGAGTAGAAGAAGAAAAGTCAGTCGCCATTCGCCTGTATTTACAAGTGGGTGATCCAAAAATGAAACTTGTTTTTTTTTTGGACAAATAATGCATGTTATGATCTCTGTCAGTAATTTAACACAATCAAATCCATAACCTATATCATCATCATCATCATCATCAGCCGTGGTCGATCCACTGCTGGATGAAAGCCTCTCCTAGCTTTCTCCACTCTTCTCGGTTCCTAGTTATTTGCTGCCACGTACATCCACCGAACTTTATGAGCTCGTCTAATCAGCGGGTTTTAATATAATTACTATATAAATGTTCTTTTACGTAAAATAGTATCAAAATAAATCTGTGTTTGAAAATCAAGTGCCCATTGCCAATTACTTACCCCTCAAATCGTGACTATGTCCAATTTTTTACCATCCCCCGTAAAGTATCATAAGCCTTAGTATCATATTCTGTCAAAATCAAGTGCGAAGGGTGGATGTAGGCTGTTAAGGTCCGATATTTTTCAGTCAAATATATTGGTTTTCATTCAAATAACACTACAATAATGTGTAAGCTGTAGATAGTGTTTTCTAAATTCAAATAAACCCTGCCTAATCCCTAGCCATGGCAGGGTATAGCCAAAAATATTGGTTAATCTATAAAATATTAAAAATTATATCATTAAACCATAAATAATTTTAGATATTATTCTATAGATAAAAGAATATTTTTATTGATTGTGGTTTCAGGGCTTAATAATTAATTAAAAAAAACTTA
This sequence comes from Rhyacophila brunnea, assembly GCF_057557595.1. Taxonomy (NCBI): domain Eukaryota; kingdom Metazoa; phylum Arthropoda; class Insecta; order Trichoptera; family Rhyacophilidae; genus Rhyacophila; species Rhyacophila brunnea. The sequence goes on along the minus strand of NW_028232816.1, from coordinate 4,047,829 downwards.
CCAACACCATCTGTAATATGTATTCTTAATTATTTCAACGAAAACAAATAAGTATGACTGAAAAACCGTACAGTATTTTTGTTGGATCGCCCATTTCATACCTAAACTACTAATGTTTAGTTTAGACAGGGTTTAATTAAATTTAAAAACTAACCAGCACCATCGGCAAATTGTATTATTAGTTCATTGAAAACAAATAAATATCACTGACAAAGTTTAGTATGTACTATTTTTGTCAGATCTCTACAGCCTACCTCCAGCCTTCGCCACTGAGCACTACCATCGTAATTTGCAATTCAGTGCCACGGCTTGAATATAGTCGACCTAGGGCCGGCAGGTTATATGAAAGTATGGTGAAGCAAGCTGGTAATCAATTTGTGGCAAAATTTCCACGTTAACATTCTATTATATGGGTACGTTATAATGACCAAAGTAAATCCTCCGTGATGCCCTGATTTTTTTTTATCGCATCGCTATTCCTCGTTAGTTGTCGGCTATTGTTGGCCTGCTTCATTCGGTTGTATGAGAAAGTCGATTCCTTGCCCCTCTTTTTATTTAATACCTCTATGTAGTTGACCCTGGTATTTAATCGTGATGGCTGTATTAGAAAGATTAAACCTAAGTTAAATCAAGTGTACGCAGAGATTTCAACCCCGTAACAACAAAGAAATTCGCAGAGTTATCTACTTATCGGTGACGTCACATGAATACAAGAGTGGGGTGATGAAAATACTGCCTGACAAGTATGGAAGAGTACCTATTAATCAAGACTACCCCACGATCATATCAAAAGTGCCAAGTAACGCTACATACAATATGTGATCGATGATGCGTTCGTATTTCATTAAACAAAAGATAGAATGAACACTTTACGTACTGCGGATGTGAAGTACGTAAAGTTAGCACTCTATCCACATCTAAAGCTATAATCACATTATCATAACGTCACGTGAACTCATATGCTAGAGCGAAATAAATCATAATATTCATTAATGAAAACTGATAACAACTGTCATTTATAGCTCCTTCTAAACCATCTGAATCAAAGATATGTGAGATCACGTGATTCAAAAATGTGTTAACTTACAAGGAAAAAACGTTGTATCACGCGTGAGGTGATCTTCGTTTGACTCTGATACATTTAAATCCACTTGTCCTGCGCATCTATTCTATACACACGACTGCTTTCGGCCGTTATCTAGGGTAGGAAAGTATCCAAGTATTAGCACTGTGTAACGAGTGCTAAGTTTTAACAGCACCTCTCTTCGCCGTGATAAATTTTAGAGTGAGATAGACAGTTTTGACAGTTCAGACGGCTAACTTAATGTAATTGTTACAATTAATAAGTGTTGATATTTAGATACTTTTTTACTCTATTTAGCTGCCATAAAGGCCGAAAGCAGTCTTGTGTATAGAATGGATGCGCTGATCAACATTTCCCTATGATTCACGACGGGTAAAATATCGAGAGCGTCGACAGCTGCAAATACCCAAGGGTACACATCACGGAAGACGGCATTTTCCAGAGAGAGCTCGCCATCTGAATGGGAATGGCTGGAGCAACATTCAACTCGATGCGGAGTGTCTGATACTCACGCTTGCATTCGGACGATACTGCTTTACGGCGGCTAATCGAGGCACCTTACGAAGGAAACGTATACTGAACTTCGAGAATAGATGTCTGCGACGGACACTGGGTGCGCGGGTACTATCTCATATATAGTGTATACGGTGGAGCTTGCTGGATGCTGATATAATCTGGAATTATGCAAGAAGACTGATTTGGTGTCCAAGGGGCGGATATGGACGAGGAAGAAGAAGAAGACATTTAAAAATCAAGTAAAACGACATTGCACACTTCTTGCCCGTGGCGCTAGCTTGCTGCGAGCTCTCGTGTGCTCATCTGACGTGATGGAGAAAAAGTTTGTAGTTCTAGCATAATAGGGAAGCGTTCGCCCTTTTCCATTCACCATCGCCTAGATAAGCTGGGTGTCTTTCTTTTTGGATGTATTCACTTACACTAAGATGAAGATCCTTTCTGACCGCACCTACGTTAAAGTTCCCACCACCACCCGTCATATATGCACAGCCGTAGATATGCACTGCCGCTTTCCATGACGCTTTAAATGTATATGAAAGAAGTGATTTTAAGTGCTTTTTCCATACTGAGACGGAGCCGCACGGGACTGATGCTGCAACCATGCATCGTAGTGCTTAAAGAAGAAAGTTAAGAAAGATTTTTTTGTTTGTTTTTTGGACTGGCTCTGCTGTCTGCTGACGTTAAGCTCTTTGTGAACCCGCATACTGAGTGTCACGAATTGAAATGGATGAGTCTACAGAAGAGTCGGGACTATCCCGCTCCCCAAACGACACTGCAAATTTCTCGAATGCCGCAAAGACGGCCTCGGTTGCTATCAGATCTCCATGACCAATTGGGCCCGTGTGAGGACGGACTCTGGCAAACAGCTCCGCTCGTTTGAGTTCCATAAGCGGGCAATCCCAGAGGATGTGTTCAACATCTTGGTGGTCATGCCCGCAGGTACAAACCGGCCCATCTACTATCAAGCCAAACTCGTGGAGTGGAGTGGAGGCCGGTGAGGAACTGGCTAATCCAGTGCGAAGGTTGGAGTCTTCTAGTTTGGTGCCTGCAGAATACGTCTGAAAAAAAAGGTAAGTGTGCCGCCCCTTGGGGGAGGCGGTCCACCGTCTGATTCATGGAAAACCGCCATTACAATCAACAATTGTAATATTCGTATTCGTTCCTTGATTTGGAGCCCTTTATAATGTGCCACCCCTAAGCAATGCTTGATCTGTCTGCCATCACTGCATAATTGGGTTAAATAAAATCGCCGGCACGACTGGTCAACCGTCAGAGAGTACAAACTGTAATAAAATCGCTTCATTTCGAAAAGAGTGACTCAATAAATTAAATCATCAATACACATAGCTCACTCGTCTTATTTGAACTGTATTTTATTCACTCAATATGGGCTAACCCGAAACATCTCTATAACTCTCCTCAATAACTTACTTCCTTGCTTATCTCATAGTAAAATACGCACGTATGAACTTGGTTTACAAATCTACGGGCAGCTCAAATATCAGACCACATTATTTATAAGTATGGTGACCATAACATTTGGTCAAACAAAACAAATAGATGAACATGAAATAATTATAAGATAAAAAGAACTTTTTATATACCACGTTTTTAAATTTTCTGTTGTGACAATTTTATTCTATGTATTAATAAAAACTTTTTATTGTACTTGATAGAAATACTGAATAAATATTATATAATACAGAAATGTCATTTTGACACTTCATATTAATTTCCATAGTAACGCACGTATATATTAAAAATTTAGTTGCTAGAACCCCCTTAGAAACCAATAATAGTGAGTACTAAATATTACTTTGAACGAATTTTTTCCGAAACATACAAAACAGAATTAATTGAAAATGAGTTCAATTCTGCTTAAAGATAGCCTAAAGTATTAAACGAATGCATTGTCGTCGTGTTCTGATATATTCTAAAAGTTTCAAATGTCAAGCTAGTCGGGAAGTTAGTTAAAAATCTTGGACAAACATGGATTGTACTATCACATTTGAATGCTTAGTATATTGCCTTTTACTTTTAGATGAAGTCCCGGGGCTAGGCCCCCTATCTCCTTCATCTGTGGTTGATGGCTTTTGATAGGCTTTGGCATTGTGCGTGTCCTTGTAATTACATACAGGGGCACGCACAGGTTAACATTCTCACATACAAACATATTTTTATGACTTTTAATAAAATAAATACAAAGAATAAAATAAATACAAAGAAACATTCTTTTATTTACAATTAACAGTGGTATGACCCAGCTTCAGGTCGTATCTCTGGTCGGGTTGATTCCGGTGATGATCTCTGCAGTGACATTGATAGTCCGATGGTCCAACCCCGCCGAGCAGTATTTAATCTTTTATACTTGAATCCCAGTGTCATGATAAATGTGTGGTATGTATTTAAATTTTTTAATACTTGGGAGGAAGGTTCCCTCCGCCTGCACTTATGTCAGGCGGCGGGGTGCCCTTCATCTTTTATTATCCTCGGGGGGAGGTCGGGTATCAATGTCTATTCTTGTTGCGCTGAAAATAACAGATTAATCGCTTGGGTAAAAGGGAGTCTGTGGTGAGGATGTGAAGGAACTATGGTGGATGCTTGTCCAGCAGGATTGCCTTCGGCCTCCTATAGACGTAGTCTGTGTCGCTTTCATTTTCGATCAGTAAGTTTTTAATAGTCGCGTTGGGATGGTTTATCATGTCTTTGTAGAATTTCTTCGACAATTTCATGATATGTTCGTAGATGGTTTCAATTTTAAGGTCTCTGTGAAGTGTAGTATTGCGTACATACCACGATGCGCCCGTGATTCGTCGCAATGTCTTGTTTTGAATGGTCTGAAAGAGTTTAATGTGTTTAGGGTTTGAGTAAGCCTATATGGGGCTTGCGTAGGTGATTGTTGGTCTGGTGATTGCTGTGTAGAGCAAAAGTTTTGCTCGAGTAGACAGTTTACTCTTGGGACCCATCATGGGTAGAAGTCTTGAATTTACTATTACGGCTTGGCGTTTTTTCTCTTGAATGTGTTTATTGAATGTGAGTTTGCTGTCTATCGTAAGACCTAGGTATTTAACCGACTTATCCCAAGGGATTACGTGGTTGTGCATTTTGAGATTTATCATTTTAAGGCGGTGCCGATTCGTATGCTTGGCAAAGTGAATGGCAGCGCTCTTAGCTGGATTAATCTGAATACGCCATTTATCGCACCAGTTGGATATTTGGTTTGCCGCTGTCTGTACTTGCGTAATTGCTTTGTTGAGATTGAGCGATTTGCTAAGGATAGCTGTGTCATCTGCGTATTGGGCAACGATGGTCGAGCTACCGTAACTGTCGGTGGGAATCGGTATGTCCTTTGTGTACAAGTTGTACAGGGTGGAACCTAACACGGATCCTTGCGGGACTCCGGCTGTGGGTATTTTTGTTGTGGATCTAATTCCATTAAGTTTAACATTGAAGCTCCTATTCCGGAGAAAGGAGCTTATCATGTTGATCATGGCTATGTCGAGTCCTGATTCTGAAAGCTTGACTATAAGACCTTTGATCCAGACCTTATCAAAGGCTTTTGCTATGTCTAGGAATAGTCCTGTTGAAAAGACTTTATAGTTAAATGCTTTGGTTATGTATTCGATAACCCTAAGTAGTTGATGGTTGGTCGAATGTCCTGCTCTAAATCCGTGTTGGATTTCTGGGATGAGGTCTGCTTCATCAATCATGATTGATTTGAAGTCTGCGTTTTATGACTCGTACATTTGAATGGTCAAAGACATCGCTTATAATCAGTATCTTTGGAATTATCTTAAAATGTGTTAATCGTGCCCATTTTTTGAATAATAAAATGCCTAATTCTTGTCAAATTTGGGATCACAGAGATTATAAACTTATAAAGTATAATTTTTTATCGTAAAGATTTCACTATATAATGTTAACATTAATTTTACTAATGGTTTTATAAATGCGTTTAAAAATTAATAAATCTAAAAAATCTTAACACCACTGCACGTGGATGTACTGAAATATGACTATATTCTAAAACATTACATCGAGAGGTTTAAAAGAATACTATTTTATGTATAACGCCCATGGTGGCCGCGCGGCTTAGGCGTTGGACTATCACGCCGTGGGTCCCAGGTTCGAATCCTGGGTCTGGCAAGTACACATATTGTTTTTCAATTTGTGTCTGTCAGGGTATGGACCTAATAGGTTTAGCAAGTGGCTGACATCCATTTCTCGTAAAAAACAAAAATCTGTTACTACAAACCTCTACTCTATGGAGGCCCATATTATGATCATATTGGGATCGGACAAGGTCGGAAAAAAATATGTAATAAAAATACTTTATGCAGTCATCAAGTGTTTAAGATAAATATAAAGGATAATAAGGCTTCAAAATTATATAAATAGATTATCTACAACGTTTAAATAATGTCCAGGGTTATGCTCTGAAAATACCATAAAACCTCAATTTTGACCTACGTTGGCATGTGGGCCGTTAATAGTTTTGTTAAATGACCGCCTTGTTAAATATTTGAGTATGGTCACCATGTTTATAAGAGACTGGCTGTTCTTGGATTATCTGGAAAGTTTTCCTACAACTAAACCTCTTTGCTAAAGAAGTTTTTAAAAGTTTTTATATGATTCCGCCAGACATTTCCTTATCGAGAGTTTGCTCAATAACTATAAAAACGAACAGGGGCCACTCACCGCCTTTGACGTATATTATATTATTATGTACGTGTCGAAGTTTTTCAGAAAATAGACTTTCGTGAAAGATACATAATGACGTATTGTTTTGTTTGAGACCGTCAAGGTCATTTGATATCTTTTTTTTGTATTTGAGATATTAAAATGCGTCCATTTGTATACAGTCGAACTCGGTTATTACGATCACGGACATAGCGAGATCTCGGATGTAATGAGGAAACATTCGTTGACATTTTAGTTTATGATTTTCTCCGTACATTAATTCACTTTTAAACGGACTAGTTATCGGATATACCGAACAAAAATATCATCAATTTTTTTTTAAAAACTGTTTATGTGTCGATCGTTTAAAAACATTTTTGATTCTAACCAATAACATCCGTAGATCGATGCCGCCGGGTCGGATTACGTTTATGACACTAGTTAATTGTCGAAGTACCTAATTGGTGTTTTCGCCGACAACATCGACAAAGTATCCACGTAGGTATATGGTTGAAATTTCATGTAAAAAATCCAAGCTGAAGTCGGTAGGTACTCACCAGTGTTCTTTACAATAAACAACTTCTTTGGTAGTTTTATGAATGTCATGCTTGTTTCGGGGAAAAATTCTAATTGTGTATTTTTGATTGAATTGCGACTTTTTGTGTTATGTGACCGCTCATTTAAAAATACCTACTATCTGATATAACGAGTAATGCTTATAACAAGCAAATTCAGTCGGTCCCATCTTCCTCGTAATAACCAAGTTCGACTGTCTATTATTAGAATTGGTAAAATAATGATGTCGTGTTGGACTTAAATCTGTATCCATCGAATTCTAAATATATTAGATAAATTGATAAAGCACATCAATTGGAATCCAATAGATGTGGGTTTAAGTCCAGCCCGAGAACAATATTTTTTCTAAGGCATAAAACCCACTTAACGGAGCGAGTGGTGCTCTCGGGCAAAATTTCACAAGTGGCGTGTAAATCATCGAAAGTACAACGTAATCAAATACGCCAGCGCACACTGGATTTGACGACGCATTATGCTTGCCTGCCCCATGAGTCATCGTTTTTTGGCTTCTCAGCGATACGAATTAACGAAAATACAACGTAGTCCATTCATTGAACACGGCAAGCAAAATCACGCTCCTCGAAGCGTCGTTGATAAGACGGGCGAGAAGCCATTATTTAAGAACAGTGAACTCTTTGTTTAGTTACTGCGTGTCCGATATTAATTACATGCCCCGAGAAATTTAATAATATTTTTATTGCTTTGTTATGAGAGACGCTGATAATAAAATTATTTTGTGCTCCTTGAGCTCCTTATTACATAGGTGAAGGGTAATGCGCGGGTGGGAGGGGGCCTACTCAGTAGTGAGCGCACCGAACGCTTTTTTGGTGGGCTTTATGCCTACGCTTATGTTTCTGACAACAAAACAAATGTCGGATAGTTTTTAAACACCCCTCGTGCATATAGATGCTACCGGGTCGGATTACGTTTATGACACTAGTTAAGTGTCTAAGTACCTACCGAAATGGTGTTTTCGCCGACAATATTAAACTGTCATTAAATCATGGTCTACTGATGACCCGTGATTGTTTAATGCCTGGATGACAATAATAATAAGGATGGTAGGTATGACATAATATTTTTGCAGGTTTAACTCATTTAGTGCTAACACCGCGACTGGCGCGTTTGGAGTAATTGGCCATTAGATATAATTAAAGTGTTATTTAAATGTGGTAATTTGTAGGTAATTACAAGATCGGCAGTGGATTGTGAAGGATGGGATTAGGATTATAATCGGCCCAACCAAGATATTATTTTCTAGAAAGCTTATTATAGACGTTGGATCTGCTGTTGTAGGTTGTGAAGATATAACGTCTATTAATTGTATGTAGAAGGTTGCTTCGTGTGTGTGATAAGTGATAACACTGATAACAGTGATAACACTGATAACTGATGATGATAGTGATAATATAATGTTCGGGGGCACAATTGAAATGAGACACGGAGTTGATATGGATTGTTTTATATTGTCATAAAAACATTTAAGATTTACACGGCACTAAAATAAGACTCACGTTGTTTTTATACTTTGTTACTGAAGGTTACATTATGATGATTTTGAATTTGATATCGAAACTTCATGCGGAGTTGCTCGCATGATTGACTGTACTGTTGGAGGCCGGATTTGCAACTGAATTGTTGACTCATTTCATTATTATTGTCTATGGTGGATCAATGACCATAGACAACAACTTGACATTTGTAGATTTAAAATATAAAACCGCTACACTTATATCAATGCTAGCAAATACAATCAAAACAACTGAGAATCGCTTTGCCAGACTAATAATGTCATTGTAGAATGATTTTCCTATTACTAGAAGAAGGTCTCGATCTGCACATTAAAAAGTTTTTCTTTAACATCTATTCTTGAAATTAATTTTTAGATAAAAAATAGTGTACCAAAAATTCTTAAGCAGTGTACATATTTCACAATAACTATTGTGGCCGAATTTTCTCATGCGATATTTTAACGGTCGATCACACAATATTTTCTGAGCAGTTTTAATACCTATAGCAGTTTTCGCTTTCTTTGTGTTCGCATTTTTTAGTTCGCTGAAAAAGACCATTCAACACGGTCTTTCATTTTCAGAGGAATGCTCCCACGAAAAGTTTCGATTGTAAAGGCGCCGTGAAAACACTCAGGTTTTTTTTTGTGTACTGCCTCTGGAGTATAATGTTGTGCAATGTTTGTAGAAAGATTTTGAATACAGAATGCAACTTTACTATGGTATGTCTTGATATACAGGGGTTTATGTCAGAGGGTTGCTTCGTTTAATTAAAACTACGGATTCGAAGCAATAAAATATTAAAAAACTATTTCATTTAGAGAATTTGAGAATGTAATATTCGTAGTCTTGAGTATGGGTCCATTATCTAGAGTCCTTATGAGGTTTCATATAAGCTTGTTTTAGAGTGTGTCCAGAAAAAAAATCTTCGATATCTTTATTTTAATGTTTATAATTATTTTCCTTTTGAAAGTTTCTCAAAGGAGTATTTACCAACTAATTTTCTTCAAGGCATGCTCGCCTTTCATTCTCTTGAAGTTCGTAGGTCACTTCTGCTCTTAAAAAAGCATTTGTCCCTGCTCTCATGTGGTATAGTTTCCAATCTCAATATTCTGGAAAATTTAAATTTTTATGCACCTGTCAATTACATGCGTGGTCGCCATGATTTTGGGTGAAAGCTGTTTCCTCATGTCAAGCTCAACAGCAGGGAACTCAGAAATAATGGAAACTGAAATATCTAACGGGTAAGGCGATAGCAGGTAACCGACTCGAGTAAGGAAGAATCCGGGTTAAAATTACACGCGTGTCAAAAATGCGTTTTACGTCGAATACTGAAAACTACTGTTATTTACGTTCATTTAATGTTGGTGTATTACACACACTATTGCACGTGCATAATGCGTGCTTCATTTTCGTAGGACCTCACACATTCAAAAACCCTTCTTTAATATGAGGCGTATTGAATATAGCCTATCGGTATTCTATTTATTATCTGTTCTGTGCTCACCAGGCACCAATAGCGAGAGCTGTGCGGTTGGTCAATGCACTCCCTAGAGATGTCGACATTTTTAGCGATGCATTATGTATTTTGTTTTTTAAATTCTATTTTTTTGTTTAATTTGTATTTTTTTTGTGTTGTGTTGTGTTGTTTTTTTTTTTTTTTTGATAAAATTTATATTAATTATTAAATTTGTATATATTACTTATTTTTTCTAGTTGATTTACCTGTACTTTTTATTCTAATTCTCATGTTGTGAACGTCTTGAATTAATAATTTGTGATGTGCTCAATGTGTCTTTTTTCAATAAATAAATAATAATACCGAGGAAAAATATTGAGCGTTTTTTCCGACCATGTCCGATCCTAATAGGATCATATGGGCCTCCACAGAGTGGAGGTTTGTATTAACTATTGTATAACTTTGTATTAAATTATTATGTCAGGTAAGATACATAATTTTGAAAACACTTCTGAGAATATAATATTATATAATTATGACCAATGGAAAAAATCTTTTAAAAAAAATAATATACCCCGTAGGAGTCGAACCTGCATCTCTCGTGTATCACGCCCACTCACATATACCACTATGCTAAGGGAGTCATACTTAATTGCAACATTTTTTTACTAATGGCTTTTAATACACTCTGAAGCGATTTACAAATTTAGCTACTGTTAGCGATCGGTTTTTGTATTTTAAATCAAAGCAGGTTTTACTTTAATAACTTACCGACGTCACGGATATTTTGATAGGATATTTAGTTGCAACTTACTTGAACTTGCTAATAATTTACCTATCCTGTCAGAAATGGTTACAATATGTAAGTTGTACGTATGCAATTCATCGTGAGACACTTATTTCTGCGCCGCAGTACGTGAAATATGAGTTCGTATAACATTTTATAAAATGACGAGTTCTTCGTTGAGCATTTCACCGTGGAATACATTTGTAAAAATACGGCGATAGTTTGCACATAGTACTGTTCTTATTAGATTAGCCCTAACCTAACCTAACCTAACCTAACCTAACCTAACCTAACCTAGTAAAGACATCTCCACATCTTGTAGCATACGTACAAATATACTCCACGGTGAAATATTCAACGAAGAACTCGTCATTTGATGAAATGTTACACGAACTAATGTTTCACGTACTGCGGCGCACGAATAAGTGTCCTGCGGTGAACTGTTTTCGTACAAATTTCCGGATCAGAAATAATACAAACTACACCGCACAAAGCATTTTTGATGTTTACCAATATTCATAAACTGTCAAATAGCACCTGCTCATACCTAAAGAATAGGATTTGCGAGACAGTTAGAACTTTTACGTGTAAATGTTATTATCGCGATAGTTTAAAATAGACACTCTTGGTGCCAGTAAATCAATGCACGTGTACAAGCTCTATAATACTTCTCACTCGCATTTACGATTAGAGTTTGTTCAGGCCTACTGTGGATATATGTAACCATATAGTGGAAAATGGAGTCCAGGGATGAGATAGTAGTGCCGAGAGACATACTGACGTAGGTCCATTCATTTCTACAGACAATCTACGTGCCAGACACGTAACGCGGCTGACAGAATATTTTAGGTAGTATTTTACACTGACAGGCACGTACCGTGGTAGGCTCGAAATTCGAATGAAGAATCGCATTAGAGCATGGGTGGCCAACCTTGTCAGCAGCCGGGCCAGATTCTAAAAAATGAGATTTCCTACCGGGCCGCACAACTGATTAATTTTTAATACACAAAACAAAAGCGCTCACGATTGCGCAATCATTGATGTTTGTATTTTACATTTTTTTTATATTTCCACAAAAAGTGGGTTTTTGTGTCTCTTGGAAAAATTGCGCAATTCACGATTGCGCAATTATTGGTGTTTGTATTTTACATTTTTTTTATATTTCCACAAAAAATGGGTTTTGTGTCTCTTGCAAAAATTGCGCAATTATTGATGTTTGTATTTTTTTTATTTTTCGGGATTTCGTCCGGCACCCAGTACCTAAGTAGTTTATCAATCAAACTACTAAAACATTTATACTTAGCAGATAACTTACTTAACATTTTATTTGTAATTTCATACTATCTTAAAATACGCATTTATGCATAATAATATACATTTTTAAGCTTTATTATTATATTAAGTCGATAAAACGCTGAAATATAATGTAATTTTCATTCTTACATCTAACATTATTTTTAATATTTGTTGTAAATATAAATAAGTAGCCATGTATAGACAATAAATTATTTGATTATGCACATATTTAAGTTTTAGCGAGGGAAGAATTATTTTCTTTTAATAAACATCATAAGGCATAACAATTATTCTCAATCTATATTAAAAATGTGTCAAGCGCGAAATGTATAAGGTACAACTACTGAGATGATAGAAGCATATTAAACCGACTTGCTTATTTACTCCAACAAATCGTAACGTACGTCTATTCCTTTGCGCATTTAATTCAACTGTGCGGCGTCCAATCCTCCCGGAGGTCAATTGGGTCGGCGTCGAATTGGGTCGGCGTCCAATTGGGCCGGCGGCCAATTACCGGAGGCCAATCGGCGGAGGCCAGTTCGCGGTGCCAAATCGTCCCATTCCCATGTAGAAATGTATTATACATAATATATTCAGAACCATCTGTCAAAAGTAAAAAAATATGCCACAGCGCCATATCTCTCTAAGTATTGTGCATATGTACGAGTACCTGGGCATTTTCGCCAAAGTTTGTAAAAAAGCACATTGCGTTTTTGGCATGTCCCATGACTTTGATTGTTTTTTTCATAGTTATTATATGATATAATATTGGAAAGTTATGTATTTTTAACATGCAAATTTATTAATTTACTTTATTCGGTCAGTTAAATACAACTGTCTGACCTGTATATATTTTTAATTGATTATTTAGATTGAAAGGTAGTGTGTTTTTACCATGTCCCACCCCTAAATTCAAATAAACAAAGTCTGATTTCGTCATTCATTTTGAGTGTGTAAAATTAAATTCGGAATGTCTTCAACAGCTTACATTATATATTTTTGGAAAATATACAGTTTTTTCGTAAATTTGTACCAATATTGAAAAAAAATGACGTTTAAAGTGTGTCCCAGGATATTTGAAAAAGTGGAATTCCACATTCCGTTACCACGATTTTATCATGAAGGCGAAAAATTTCCACTATAAATATGTATTTTTTTAATGTAGCAACACTTTTGTATAATACTGATCGCCATTTACAATTTAAATTGTTGGTGTGTGTCGGTATCGCTATCGGAACAGGTTGCTTTCTAGGTTGGTCATTTAAGAAGTTCCACTACTGTTACCACGATTTGTAAGGTAAGAAATCACATATTTCCATTTCACTTACTATACATATGGAGCTTATCTTTCATACTACAGATATAATAAAGCATTTCGCAGGTTTAATAATAAAACTAAGCTAAATTTTGGCTTCAACCACTTCTGAAACAGAATCCGTTACTTCCACTCCGAAACTATATTGGTGGTAACGTATATGTGGAATGTAAAAGTAACGAAATGGAATGCATTAAGTTGGGTTTACATTGTGTGTTTAGTTCTTCATAGATTATAAAAAGTTTTATTTTGTCTGTTCGTATGAAAAACAAAAATATTTTCATTAAAAAATACAGAAAATAACCTGACGATATAATAAAGATTAAAAAAGATTAAAAAAGTATGTGATATGTCTGAATACGCAAAACTAGCGCAGATAAAAGTATGGAGAGATAAAAAAACAACAGAAGGAAAAGAAAAAGCACCAGACTAAAATAATTGCAAGACAGGCTCTGGCTTTGTCATACACTTTCTGTTATACGCCACCAAAATTTTAAAACTTCTCCATACATTTTAGGCATAGAAATTTATAAAAATGTATGAAAAAGTATTTTTTTGTCACGTTTAACAGACATGTGTACCCTATTAGATTTAATACCTGAAACTGTAGGTATTCGCGAAATGTCAGAAAAATACGTCTTGATTACAATCAACCTGTATAGCTACATTTTATGTTGATGAATACAAGTAAATTTCACGACAACATACAGTCGAACTTGGTTATTACGAGAAAGATGGGACCGACTGAAATTGCTTGTTATAAGCGTTACTCGTTATATCAGAGAATAGATATTTTTAAACGAGCATGTCACATTACATAAAAAGTCGAAAATAAAAAATTTGGAAACCATCGTAAAAATCCCCGAAACGAGCATGGCATTCATAAACTACAAAAGAAGTTGTTTATTGTAATGAACACTGGTAGGTACCTACGGACTTCACAAATCTTAGATTTTCCAACCATATGCGTGGATACTTTTTTTATTATTGTCGGCGAAACACCAATAAGGTAGGTGCTTAGACACTTTACTAGTGTCATAGACGTAATCCGACCCCGGCGGCATCCTGTCCAATCGGATTTTATTGCTTAGGGTCGAAATGTTTTAAAACGATCGACACATTGACATTATTTTAGCTCGGTATATCCGATAAGTTGGTCGTAATAATAGTGAATAAATTAAATGTATCGCGAAAATCATAAACCAAAATGTCAACAAATGTTTCCTTATTATATCCGAGATCTCGCTATGTCCGAGATCGTAATAACCGAGTTCGACTGTAATTATTTTCGGAAAAGTTATATACTCCGTGCCGCGCTAGGAACTCGCGTCCGAATCCCTTGCTGATTTAATTTTTTTCATATATTGTTAATTTGCTTTTAAATATTTTTTATCTGAGTTACAAATAATATAAGTGCCAAATAAAAGTTATGGTAATGTATAGTGTGTCAAAATTATTACCTATCTTATTTTACTAGTATTGTGAAATTTATTATAAAATATCTCTATTTTAGTGATTAAGTTTGATTTGTTTTATTATTGTGACGCACTTTGAATAATATATATCTGACTACCAAAAAATTCAAATAAATTTCATAAAACAAAAATTTGTTTTTATGGTAACATGTAACTTTAGCTTTACAAATTACACTCCGTTACCATTTCGTTCCATTCCGAAAATGTCCCCAAAAAAGTTGAACGTTAACTATTTTTCATTTGATTATTAAATAACGAAACTTATGTATTTTTCCAATAAAATTTAGTAAAAGTGATTACTGTCTTTAAAAAAATAGCAGAACGAACATTGATAGGTTTTTTCAAATAATAAAGGAAAAATGCTCTGCCATTATAGACATAGGGTAACGGAGTGGAACGAAATGTGCCCAAGAATTAGAATTCAATAATTTTTTTTGACTATTTGTAGTTTTATTTTTAAGTGTATGGTTTTTTTAATCTAATAGAGCTCTTTTAAGTGATAAAAAGTGTCTCATTCATGTTTTATAAGCTTAGTTTCGTAGTCACGGAACGGAAACTTATTATGCCCAATTTCATAATAAAAATGATATAAATATTGTATGAATCAATATTTTGCTGAAAAATTGCTATCACCAATTCAGCAATAGAACAAGGAATCTGCTAGCTATATAAAAATGGTTAATTTGAGTGAAAAAATAATATTACCCAAATTTCAAACATGTACAAACTTTGGCGAAAATGCCCACATATCAATTTTTTTTTGTATGGAATTTACCCCACGTGATCTCAGCCCCGTCTACCGTAATGTATGCAATATGGTAGGCTCGAACGGCGAAACCCAAAACCTTTGCGCATAATATTATTGTCTATGACTGCAGTTTCGTTCAAAATAAGTAACAATCAGAGAGCTATTGAAGTTTAATCAATTTAGCGTGTCGTTGTCATTAGTGTGTATAGGTCTGTTACCGAAAGTTGAGGCGATCACACATACGAAAGATTGTGTGTATTGGTGTATTTTTGAATATTACAGTATTCTTTTACAGGCTGTTCCTTTTTTGATTAGTTCGATTTTTTCGTAAATCAAAAGAAAGAATCTTCATTTTTTTTAAATCGATTTAAAAATTTGAAACATCCTGTTTGTGAACAATGCGTCTGTGTGAGTATTCTGGTCGTCTAAACTTTCGGTAACAGTATCAATCAACAGTGATGACGTATTATCTTCTTATTTTCCGTAACTATACCTGACAGGTGTGCTCTTTTTCTCTGGTCTCCACAGCATACCTCTTTCCAAAAGTCACCCATCACCAATGTAGTGTGTAATATTTTCTTTTCACGATCAGGGACGATCGTAGCAAACAGTCGAACCAAACGGTTGGCCTAAGAATATGCCAATGTACTGTCCAACAACAACTTCTTGGCTACGCGGTAAAACTGTGAACTAACAAGCTCCTCCCATTTTTAACCACACTTCCATTATAAACTAACCAGCTCCTCCCATTTAGTCGATGACAGCGCCTTTGGCTTGTGCCTAAATCTTCTTGTCGGACAGTAGTTTGAGCCAGCGAGCTCTTTACTTGAGTCGGTACATGAGAAATTAGCAAACAAATATGTCGCGTTCAATGAATTAATTTTTGTTTATATTCAGACCGGAGCTATATTTTTTTAATTATGATTATTGATTACCTTAAAATGAATTACTCACACCAGTAGCGAAGTGTGGAGGTGGGCTGAACACAATCACTGCTGAGCTGCTAATTAATTTTTAATTACCACATTTAAATAGCATGTTAATTATATCGAATGGCCAGGTAACGCAAACGCGCCAGCACCGATGTCAGCACTAAATTAGTTAAGATCTGCCATAAATAGTGCACACATTAAGCCCTGCCTAAACCAAACCATAATAGTTTTGGTATGTTTTGTGCGATACGACAAAAATGTGAACACTTTTCCATTCATACTTATTTGTTTTCGACGTAAGAATACAAAATATTGTTAGTTCATTTTGTAAAATTCATTAAGCCCTGCCTAAACCAAACTATAATAGATGAAACATATTCATATAAGTATCTATAAAATATCCAAAGTTATTTATGATTTAGTTGCACAATTTTAGTAGTATTTTTTTTACTATTATCTATTATGGCCTGAATTTCGCAGGGTATAATTGAATTTTAAAAACTAACCAACACCATCTGTAAATTATTGTAGTTTTAGTTTAATGAAAACAAAATAAATACGTTTGTCTGAGAAAGTTTAGTGTGCACTATTTATGGCGTATCTTAACAGCCTACCTCCGCCCTTTGCCATTGACTTACACAGACCGTAGTAGGTACCAATGGCATGTGCAGAGAGACGCATTCAGGAGACACCCTTGGCTGTCCGACAATCAAACGATATTATTATCTCGATAGTAAAAATGTAATATTGTGAAAGCACTTTTCTCTGGAACGTTCCAATATAAATATTGCGATACTAGAGAATTGTTATTGGATTGTCTTATATTGCAATTTTATTTTCCGCATTCATTATCATACATATTTTATAGATGGTACCTATTCACCATTTACAATATTTACATTATAAAGTCAGACAGGTTTGGACAAGTCGTCAATTGCTGTCTAAATCTTTGTGTGATTTTGAATTACCGGAATTTAGAATTTAAATTGAAACGGAATTTAAAAATAATCGTCTATATCTCACAAAATCTAATATTATGCCATTCAGTTATAGATAGACAGTTATTTTAATTATTTTATGGTTTGGTTTCGGCAGGGCTTAAAAATTAAAAAAAACTAACCAACACCTTCAGCTGTAATATGTATTCTTAATTCAACGAAAACAAATAAGTATGGCTGAAAGAGTGTGCACTCTTTTGCCGTATCGCCCAAAATATACCAAAAATATTATGGTTTGGTTCAGGCAGGGCTTAATTGATTTAAAAAAAACTAAATAATAAATTGTAAATTGAAGTCTTAATTCAATAAAAAGAAATACGTATGATTAACAAAGTTTAATATGAAGTATTTATGGCGGATCTTAACAGCCTACCTCCACCCTTCGTTACTGTGGGATAATAGATAATATTATCTTCTAACAATATCTTACAAATATGGAAAGTTCTTGATGATGTTGACTGGTTCAAAGATTGCTGAGAAAATCTCAGGTTGGAAAAGAGCAGCGCTCGAAATGGAAAAGTTTATGAACCGGAGCGCTCGAAAATTTTCTGAGGATATTAACAAGGCTATCAAATTTTATGTTTTTTTTTTTTTAATTTTATTAACATAAGTGTGCTAGATTTTTTGTTATATCTATGGCATGTCTAGTTCAGACGGTCAAATTATTTTGTCCGTGAGACGGAGCGATAACTTTACATATTTTACGAACCGGAACAGCGCTCCGGTGCGTTCCGGTCCATTTCGAGCCCTGGAAAGTGGTAGAGGGGAGTGGAAGTGATGAGTTGAGAAGGCCAAGAAACGTTCAATAAAGAAGCATTTTTACAAAAAAATATCATAATAATATATTTCGAATTTTTCCACAGTAACAAAACAATCAAAATCTATTGCTCAAATGGTGGTGGTATAATATTATTATTTTTTGGAGGGTCTTCATTAGTTCCAACATAGGAAGTTCCATCTGCAGTGTTATCTTCGTATGTGTCAGAATTATAATTATCAACTTGTGTGTTTTCAACCGGCTGGGAAACAGTTTGTGAATAAACTGGTTTAGGTGCAGATTGGGCATATGTCGGCTGTTGATACCTCACATTAGAGTATACTGGCTGCGAGTAGACCGGCTGGCTGTAAGCCACCTGGGAATAGGCGGGCTGAGAGTAGACTTGACTCGAATATCCCAGATATGATGGACTGGAGATTATTTGTGATCCTCCGCCCAGCCATCTGGACGGCTGACTGAAGTGTCTGAAGGCTGAAAAGGCTCCTCTTCCTCCTAGGAAGCTTGAAAGTATCCCGTGTGGTTTTGAGGTGACGCTGCTTATGGACAGCACTGCGATGCTCACGATAAGTAGTGATATGGTTTTCTGCAATAAAAAAAAAACACATTAGTTAATAGTAAGATTGGAATGCAAAAGCCAAACATATATCTCCCAAACCAAACCAACCCGCACCACACTCGGTCTTAATCGAGCCTAACAGGAGATCTTATGTTTCGATGTGCCTTAGCACTGGATTAGCCAGTTCCTCACCGGCCATGGCAACTTCGCCGCCAGACTCCACGAGTTTGGCTTGATAGTAGATGGGCCGGGTTGTACCTGCGGGCATGACCACCAAGATGTTGAACACATCGTCTGGGATTGCCCTCTTATGGAAATCGAACGAGCAGAGCTGTTTGCCAGGGTCCGCCCTCACACGGGCCCAATTGGACATGGAGGTCTGATAGCAACCGAAGCCAACTTTGCGGCATTGCAGCGTCGTATGGGGAGCGGGATAGTCCCGACTCCTCTGTAGGCTCATCCATTTAAATTCGTGACACTCAGTATGCGGGTACACAGGGCGCTTAACGTCAGCGGACAGCAGAGCCAGTCCAAAAAGAAAAAAAAATCTTTCTTAACTTTCTTTTTTAAGCACTACGGTGCATGGTTGTAGCATCAGTCCCGTGCGGTTCCGTCTCGGGACGGAATGAGCACTTAAAATCACTTCTTTCAGACACGTTTAAAGCGTCATGGAAGGCGGCTGTGCATATATGACGGGTGGTGGTGGGAACTTTAACGTTTCGATGTGAAGCATCAGCAGTTTTTACGCCTGGTAATGTCCGCCGTTTCTTGAAGCCACACTCTCAAGCGAGCTTTGACTGAGTTCACTAAGTTGACTTAAGGCGATACCTCTACCTACTAGAGGCACCTAGCGAAAAAATACGAAGCTTGCAATTTGAGACATTTTTTTGATAATTTACAATTTTAACTGTGTTAATTAATAAATATGTATCTGAAAACATTAAAAAGAAAAATATTTTTTATTTTAAGTCAAAGTTAAAGATCTTACAATTATTGTAAAAAATGTAATAAAATGTGAATTTGTTGCAGGACCCCATGTTATTATTACACATATTTTATGATCATATTTATTATTAAAATTTAGTTTATTAAGGTTTCTGTGTTTTCACGTAAAAATTATTGACTAATTCATAGTTTTAATATTTTTATATTCATTTTAACAACATTGATTTTTATAAAAAATATAAATGTTTGTAACTTGAAATTATTTTTATTTATATCAAATTTGATTTAGGTATGATCCCAATATTGAAGCTCGCAGCTCATATAGCTTGGCAGTGAATCTACCATAGCCTGTCAAAAACTGAATGGTAGTGAAAGCCAATGATTTGAGTTGCCTTATCTCCAACCGCCATGTATATTATGCAGCCGCGGTTTGTGCATGGCCGCCTTTCATGACGCTATAAACATGTCAGAATGAAAAGATTTTAGTGCCGCACTTCCTTTTCCCGAAGCGATGCTGCACGGGACTGATGTAGCAACCATGCACCTTAGTGCTTAAAGAAAGAGTTTTAGAAAATAAAACCAGTCGCTAAAGAATACTATTTTATGTAATAAAAATACTTTATGCAGTCATCAAATGTTTAAAATAAATATAAAGGATAATAAAGCTTAAAAATTATATAAATTGATTATCTACAACGTTTAAGGAATATCCAGGCTTATGCTCTGAAAATACCAAAAAATCTCCATTTTAACCTACATGGCGCATGTGGGCCCTTAAAGGACAATATTGAAATATTCTATGTAGAGGCGTAAGTATGTAAGAGCACATAGATCCCGCCCATATTTCAATGTAATTGTGTGACAAAAATGGTAGAGTTAGGAACTTAGACCCTTCAGAATATCATTAGGCTTATCATATATAAATTGAAGTAAAAAGTTTGGGTACTGTTCGGTTAAAGCGGATACAGCGGAAAACGCATTTTGAAAATAGTCGATAAACTGGATTATTTATTAGTTTAGGTAAGGTTAGGTTGGGTTTGGTTAGGTTAGGTTAAGTTAGGTTAGGTTAGGTTAGGTTTGGTTGGGTTAACCTAACAAATAATCCAGTTTATCGGCTATTTTCAAAATGCGTTTTCCGCTGTATCCGCTTTAACCGAACAGTACCAAAGTTTGTTTAGTTTTTTTTGGCACTTAGACCCTATAGATTTTCAACCCTTCAATTGTATTCGTTCCTTCATTCGAGTCACATATGCAACTCATGAACTGTGTATCCTCACAGAATGTCACTGTCCAAGTATCATAATAGTTAACGCATTTCCATTATTGTTGCTTTCGTTGGAACAATGAATAATGTAAAATAATACATAGTAAGTACTATCCAACGTCTATAATACGATTTATAGAATAATAGAGAGGGGAATATTTAGTTATTTAAATAATTATTATTCTAGTAATTATCAATTCATTAACTTAGTGTATTTTCAATTTCCGCATAGCGTCAAAAATGCATTATTAATCTATCGATTTGAGCATGGTTGCATGCAAACATTGTACATACTAAATATATTATTGATTGCAATAAATTATTCATTTATACTGCCCACTTAAGGTGAGAAATATTAGAGTGTCAATAATATAAATAAAAGATATAAAACGTATGCTCATACAAAGATTTCACGTTGTAAGAAATGATAGTTAATTATGTTTTATCTGAAGGTTAGAAAAGATTTTTGAATTCATAATTCTAATGTAATAATTTTAAAAACAAACATGAAATCATTTTTAATTTTATCGAGTCTAGTTTTAGTATAGTTACAATAAATAATTACAAGATAAAAAGAACTTTTTATATACAACGTTTTTAAATTTTCTGTTGAATTATTATGCTCAATATGCTCAAACTTGTACTTGATAATATGAAGTAAATAAAAAACAAATAAACAAACAAATATAGAATACTGAAATTTCATGTTCATTCATGATTTGTGTTGATATCAACTTTTGATTATACCAAGTATATATTATTAAAAATAGAGAGAAATAATTACAAGATAAAAAGAACTTTTTATATACAGCGTTTTTAACTTTTTTGTTGAATCATATAAACTTGACTTGACTAGCTTAAACGATCAATAAAATTGGTACTTGATAGAAATAATACTGAAATGTCATATTGATTTCCATAGTAACGCACGAATATATTAATATTAATAATTTAGTTGATAGGACCCACTTAGCAACCAACAATAGTCTTATACTTTTTACGGATTTTTCTATACAAATACATACACATACAAATCAGAATTAACTAAAAATTAATTCAATTCTGCTTAAAGATGGTTAAAAGTATTAAAAGAATGCATTGACATCGTGTTCTGCTATATTCTAAAAGTTTCAAATGTAGCTAGTCGGGAAGTTAGTTAAAAATCGATTGCAAGATTTTTACTGGACAAAAAACCACCGGACAAACAAGAATACGAGCTAATAAAAACGTTGTAATGAGCAGCTGTAATGAAAATTATAATGTTGTCATAATATAAAATATTTCCTACATATCTGGGAAATACAGTTAATTTAGTAATTTTGAATTTACTGTATTTCCAACTGATTTGGTCGTTTATTTTATGCTGGCCGGATTCGTACGAATTTATTATATTACCTAACAAAACAATAATTAATTACATTATGTTATATTAAAATATCTGTATCTAGGCAAATAACATGTAAAAATCAAAATAATTCTGACAGCTAAGTCGAACAATAAAACGTCAATAATTTAAAGTCGAATCTAAAATAATAATATGCAAACATTATCTGTCATGAAAATTCAAATTTGGAATTGGAAGGAAAAGTTTTTTGAACAAACAATGCCAAGTAGGAAAAGGAAATCAAAAAAACATATTTTGACGTTTATATAATTATATTAATAATTATTATCCTTTTCTAAATTTTTGGATTTAACAGCTGTTAATACAAATATATATTTTGTTAAACTTATTTCCTTAGGGGTTTTCCCTTACAATAATAAAAACACTCAATATTTAATAATTTAATTAATAAATAAAATATTTAATTGAAGGCGTCCCCCGAAAAAGGGTCTATATAATACATCATGTCAAAAAGTGATTTTATTGACTAAAACGGGTCTATATAGGCATTGCTCACGTCATTAGAAAGTTTTTTTATTTATTATTAGCAATACTAAAATGCTTACCGTAGAAGAGGGGTCTATATGATTTATTTTATTATCCAAAATAAAATAAAAAATTGTCAATGATAAAGAGTGCTTTCATGAACATAATTATTATCACAGATATACTCCAAAAGTCCGCATTATCGAATAAAACGTTTTTTTCCTTTCCTGAACAATTTTGTTTTTGCATATAAACCCCTTTTCGGGGGACGCCTTCAATTATTTAAACGAGTTATTAGGTAGTAAGATGGTACACCCACGGTGGCCACGAGGCTTAAGCGTTGGACTATCACGCCGTGGGTCCCAGGTTCGAATCCTGGATCTGGCAAGAACACAATATATTGTTTTTCAGTTTGTGTGTGAGTCAGGGTATGGACCTAATAGGTTGAGCAAGTGGCTGACATCCATTTCTCGTAAAAAACAAAATCTGTTAATACAAACCTCTACTCTGTGGAGGCTTATATGATCCTATTAGGATCGGACATGGTCGAAAAAAAGATGGACACATCTTGAGGATTTTTTACACCTAAACAGAATCTATTTACATATTATTTTTTGCAGTCTTAATTTTTATACGGTTTATAGGTTTTTAATACTGTGATTTCGACATTCGGGTAGGTAACTAGTCTTATCCAGAGCTGATGCTTGAGTCCTGCTTGTGAAAATTTATACAGTCGGTATTGTGAAATATAGTTACAGGAGGTAGTTTAAGCTGTAGCTCTATTTTCCTTATATTTAATGTAGTAATTCACACATTGAGATCTATTAATTGGTCATAACTGCAAATAACATGATCTTGAGTAATTTGAGTTTGAATGTTAAATAATTAACTACAATTTAATTAATTGCAGTAGACTGCTGAAAAATACGGCGGTCTAGCACAATAAATATTGTACCAAAGATGAAATATCTTTTAGGCAAAAGGGACTCATGTAAGTTAATGCCTCTATATAGCTCTAAATTAAAATTTTAAATATAAAATAACCATGGAGACAATTGTGTAGGAGGCCACTGCTTTCAAGTAGCAGTTAATGCCATATAGCATTAAAAATAGTTTTTTTTTCTATCGAACTGCATTCATAAGTCATTTTTGGGTTTTTTTGCAGTTATGCCCTTATAGATCTTAGTATGCGGTATAATTAGTAATAATTCTGATTTGTGTAAGTACCTATGCTCGTTAGAAAATCACATACTGAGTAATCATCGCTAATGAATGCTTCTATGTTTTGTCAAAACAATTAATGAATCATTGAAGATAATTTTCCCCCAAACCACATCCGCCACGTACGACACCTGGTCTTAATCAGGTGTATTACGGGACCCTACGTCTAGTAAGCAGCACCAGTATTTTTGTTATGATTAAAAATATCTCAGGACCAGTTCCACATGACTGAGGTCGATTTAAGTTAAGAGTGCCCATGGGAGAGGGGTAGGTATATAGAATCAAAATTAAAAATTGTAGTAAGTAAATGACAAAAAAAATAATTGGCGGATAATCTAAGTAAAAATATTTTCACGTTGACAGCATTTTCTAAATGCAACACAATTGGCTTTTATGGAGACCAGATTGGGCGGTCTGATGAGATCAATAGCTGGTTGAACCGATTTGAGAAACTTTTCCCTTTCCGTATACATTTAAGGATATTGAAGTTAATGGCCCCACTAAAGCACACCCGCCCCGCACCACAACAGGTCTTAATCGGGCGTATCACAGGACCCTACGTTTCGTGTGAAGCATCATTTTTTTTATGACTGGTAATGTCTCAGGAGCAGTTACCCAAGACTAAGGCCGTAATGCACTCAAATGTACTTTGACTGAATTTACATGATTTTAAGTAAAGGTACCCAAGAAAGAGATGAGCACGTAGAGGCAATATTAAAAATTTTAGGTATTAAGTAACAAATTAACGCTAATACAAACTGCAGACGTGAAAAGATCATCACGTTGGCAGTATGACGCCGCAAATTTTCTAAATTCAATAAAATTGGCCTTTGTGGCGACCAGGTCGGACGGCCCGATGAGCCCACCGACTTGAGCAGCCTTTCCCTTTCTGTACACATTTAAGAACATTCACATATTAATTAAATTGAATATCAGAAACAACAAAAATTCTGCTGTAGATAAGTCCCGTGAGTACAGTGCCATAGTACCATTCATATTATAAAGAGTTGGATATCATGACATTTATAAGGATCCAAAGGTTTCACCGTGTGTGTGTGGGGGGTGAAGTAAAATACTTTTAATAACAAATAACTACATTAGAAATTAACTGAGTTTGACTAAAGTTTGATTTATACCCATGTGTAAGCTGCCGATTCATTTTATTTTTTCACATAAATTAATAAAAATGAGAAAGATTGGAAAAAAGCTATGCTTCGCACTTTTAACAAAGTAATTCCTCTCATACGTTTTACGGCAGTTTCATATTTGGCTGACTAATTAGATTTATGAAGCGGAAAGGCCATAAGTACACCATGGCTATTTGCTTTACTATTTTAAATCTCGCTAACCCATTCATAAGTCTTTACTATCAGAAACAGCAATCTCACATTAAATTCACATTATTATTTATATTACAATATGTATTATTTACTCTGTTAAACTTATGTTTTTCCAAGATTGAACGTAGATATACAATATTAACAATAAATGTCTTAAATAGTATAAATTATACTAGATTTATTTTTGACCGATTTCATCAATGTTATTTTTAAATATAAAATTTTTTTATTAAGGCTGTACCTTAGTTGAGGCACAGTCTAAAAAGATCGTGGCTAGGCGATGCGCGGATTGTGGGTCGCGGGTGCAAATGACGCATGCCAAACTAAATATAATTTGTCATATAAATCCAACATACGTCCATTTTATGTTCTGTTTATTTTTCTATTAGTAACAATAATAATATATTCATTGACATGTTTTCTTTTTAAAGTAAATGGGTAACGTTTTTAGTCATCTTTACATGATTTAAGAATCAATACGCCCGTCGCCATCACGAAACAAAGTGACGTGTTTCCAGCTCAACGTTCTCTCTCAGAATGCGAGCGAGTCCAAAATTTCGTCGCGCCTATAGTTGAAAATTATTTGCCGTTTCACTGATGTATCACCTTAACAATGGAAAAAAATGCCAATCCCAGGATTGTCAAATTGTAATCCCGAAATCCCGGGATCAGAATTTTGGCTAGGGATTGAATTCCATAGCTGGGAGATCACAAATTTGTTGGCCGGACCTGAACGGAATAGAAAAATATCTTCACTGATTGGAAGTCGGACTAGCACAGATATAGAATACGGTGAAAAGTAATATTTGATCAAGCATTTCAACACACAAGACCCAGTACTGTTGGTAATAAAAAATTGAGATAAAATTAATGAAAAATAACTTACTGTATTCATGTTGGTGATTTTTTGTTGTTCAGACACTAAACTTTACAGATAACGTCTTAATCTTATAGAACAACACGTACACGTCAAATGTTTTACGATGTTTGACTACATTTTTGCCCAAAAACCATAATTAATTAGTTACTTCACTTCATGATAACTTGCCACTAATGAATACCCACCAAAGATTACTGGCCAGAGGTAATAAACATGTGTTAAATACCCACCTTTGTGTCTATACTTATAGGTGTTTACACTTTTTCATACATTAGGGCAGTACTGATATTATTTATTATCATCATCATTAGCTGGGGTAGATCAACTGCTGGATGAATGCCTCCTCTAGCTGTACATTAGCCAAAATTAGTGAGTTTGCCGATCCAGCGGATTTTAAGGTTATTATAGTCGTTTAATGCCATATTTTGGGTTCAATTCAATTCAAATTATTTATTTAGATAATAATATAATGAATAATAAGAAAGAAAAATATTACTGTTAGGTATTAAAAGTGGCCGCGTGGCTTAAGCGTCGGCGTAATATAGTGTCGTGGGTCCCAGGTTCGAATCCTGGGTCTGACAAGTACACATATTGTTAATCAATGCGTGTGTCAGTCAGAGTATGGATTTATTAGGTTGAGCAAGTGGCTGACATCCATTTCTCGTAAAAATATAATCTGTTAATACAAATCTCCACTCTGAAGCGGCCGATATGATCTTATTAGGATCAGACATGGTCAAAAAAAATTAAAAGCGTCTAAAGAGTAAATACAAAAACAAAACAACGTCCACCTAAAGTCCTAAACTAATCCTCACGTAGTTAGAATACATAAATACTTTCATTGCTCTACCAATTGGCATCACCAATGGAAGATTAGTTCTGAATCTTGGGAGAACAAAAGAACTGATTTCTAAGATAGTTATCAGGGTTCCACTGTATGACTGTATTTGTCCAGCGGTTGTTCACTCGCTGAGCAACATGTCGACCCATTGCCATATCATCAGCTTGGCGACCTCTATAATATGTCGCGTACCACTCTTATCTACTGGTTTCCTTTATGGTATCTCTGTATTATGCTGAACTAGGCTTAAGCGTCGGCTTATATTATCGTGGGTCCCAAGTTTGAATCCTGGGCCTGACAAATACACATATTGTTTATCAATTTGAGTTTGGAGTCAGAGTATGGACCTATTAGGTTCAGCAAATGGTTAACATTCATTACTTGTAAAAATAAAATCTGTTAATACAACCTCCACTCAGTGGAGGCCCATATCTGAGGACCGAACAAGGTGAAGCATAGATATATAATTTATCTGCAATGACGTCCCAAGACAAAATGCCGCCCCTAGGCAGTGCCAAAATGCCGCCAAATTTTTTTTATACAGTACTTTTTATCATCCTTTATGACTCCAATATCTAAGAAATGTGTTGTATGGATATATTACTAACAAGATATAGGTATACCACTAAAATTAATTTAAATGCCATCTCTCCTTCAATAGACAATATTGCGAGTCTACGGTTTCAAATATGTAGGTACATTTAAAAATACACCTGACAACTTCCAAAACTATGACTGGCAAATATATTTGGATAAATTTTAAATTAGGTACCTATGCGCGTGTCATTGCTGTTCACCAAGAACGTAACGTCCAAGAACAACGGAAGTAAAGTAGACATCGCGAACCCAACAAAAACATTAAGTCCTGTTAAAACTTTTATCGTGCCTAATTAATATATTTTGTTTCCAACCAGTGTTTTTTTTTTGTTAAGAATTATTAATAACCATGTCCTTGCTTTTTCGTACAAGGTGGTTGTTAGTAATTTTGAACAATCACAAACACCCAGGCTTTGAGAAAAACACATAAATGTTTTTGTCATGACCGGGAATCGAACCCACAACTCTCGGGTGGAAGGCCAGAGCCTTACCCACTGCACCACGAGAGCCGCCTAACCAGTGTTTTTACTAAGTTTAGGTACCTTTCTATAATATATACTTAATGATTCTCCTCGATTCCTCCCCACGCAGTGACGTCCCGTAAGGGTAGGCGGATTGAGCGTCGCTTAGGGGGCAAATCGAGGAGAATCATTAGGTTTACCTATCTAAAAATAGCTACCTAAACTTAGTACCTAATAACGGAAATATCTTTCTATTCAAAAATCAGCCCACTGATGTGAAACAAAATGTATTAATTAACATTAACATTAACAAGGTTTAACATGACTGTATTTATTTGGCCAGGTTCGCGATGTCTACTTTACTTCCGTTGTTGTTGGAGGTCACGTTCTCGATGACCAGCAATGACACGTGTAGATTTTAGAATTATAGGTAGGTTCATACTTTTACCTAATTTTAAATTTATCGAAATACTTTTGCCAGTCACTCGCTAGTTTTGGAAGTTGTCAAGTGTATTTTTAAATGTATCTGAAATCGTGGACTCACAATATTGTCTATTGAAGCAGAGATGACATTTAAGCTAGATTTAGTGGTACATATTTTGTTGGTAGTGTATATAAAATTACAACACATTTTTTAGATATTTTTGGTCATGAAAAGATGATAAAAAATACTGTATAAAAATGGGGCGGCGTTTGGCGCTGCCTAGGGGCGGCATTTTGTCTAGGGACGTCACTGCCCATATGTGTAGGTAATAATATTATATAATATATTAGAGCAAACAATTTTGACTAACACAGTTTCGATCGAATAGAATATTGTGCGTTTAATTGCGAGCCAAAAAAAAATTGCATTTGCATTGCAAACCACTGCAACGGGAAAAATATCTACATAATTAAAAATAAATTAGTGCAGTAACATTGTGACTTGTCTGTAAAATTTATGACGTAGGTGAATAGAACTGATCATATTATTAACTTGTAATACTATTGTAATTATGTAACTGTGTCTGGATTTACCAATTATTAATAATAATTTTATTGGTTTATTGAATTTACCCATAATGCAAGGTTTTTTTTTTTAAATTTCATCGCTTATTGAACGCATGAGTTTAACGTAATATATTATTAGGTTACATGCAAATTGTACTTAAAAAATTTCACCGTTTCACAGTTCGCCGTGAATAGAGTTGGGTTTCGGGAATTTCCCGACGGGAATTCTCGAGAAATTTTCGAGATTTTCAATCCCGAATCTCGAGAATTGAAATTTTTAACATTTCGGGAAATCCTGGATCTCGAGAATCTTTTCTCGGGATTCGGGATTTCTTTATTATCAAATATTAATTGAAAAAAAAACGATTTTCTATATGAAAAAAGTGGGCAGAAAATACAAAACGTTCAAAGAAATCCAGATTCTCGAGATTGAGATTTTCTCGGGAAATACGCAACTCTAGCAGTGAGCTTTATCGGAAAGAGAAGACCGTATACTATAAAATGTTCTCCAATTTTACTAGATTTAATATGGAAATTAATTTAATTTTCATAGCTGATTAACTTAACAAATATAGGTATACCGGCAATTTTCAAATTTTGTTTGCTTCCTGTAAAGTGTAAACCGACAAGAACCGTGTTTTATTCAGACATGAATTTTATGTCAGTAATATACAACCCAAAGAGGTTGGACGGTCTTTAACATACGGCAATATATTTCCGATACAACACATCACTGTGAAATGTGATATGTACAAGTTTCGAAACATGATATTATTATTACACGATATTGCGTTACGGGGGGGAATGGGACGACTGGCCTCCGGACAATTGGACGCCGCACTCTCGTATACACGTATACAGAACGTAGTTTAATCAGTTTCTATCTACTACTTAGTAGTTTTAATTCATTTTACTCTTAACATAATGTATTCCCTATTGCGGATTGAGAATTACCATGCCTATGGCTTTAAGTATATAAAATAAAAACCAGTCGTACAATTATAGAAATTAAGTATACAAAGATCATAAAAATATGCGTTTTTCTCACAATTTGAGTATAAAACATTACCCAATTTTTTTATGAATAAATTAATCAGATACATTTATAAGTATAACATAATAGCGCCTGTACACTTGCATGGATTTACTGGTAGCAATAGTGTGTATTTTAAACTATCGTGACAATAACTGTTTACACGTAAAAGTGTTGACTGTCTTTCCAATCTCATTCTTCAAGAGTAATTTAGACGCAATGTTGTCATTTTATGGTACTATTTTTTGACAGGTTGTAAAAATCAATTAACCTCAAAATGAGTCTCTCCGCGGTTAGTCCGTTTTTTATCGGCAGGAAAGTTATCTTTCTACTACGCAGGCGCAGATCGAAAAAATCTCAATTGTTGTATGAAAATTCAGAAGCTTGTTTAGACGTACATCTTCTTCTTATGGCTGCGATAATACGTACAATCAGCAAGACATCCATGCACGTGTAAACGTATGGTAAAATTCCATCCTACTTCTTAGGTACCTACCTTGATAATTTGTTTTTAATCGTACCTACAGGTGTGTCATGCATGAACTTTAGAGAAATATTTTGAGAGAATTATATTATGATAGTAGACTCACCACGTGACATACTGTATGAATAATACATCTTAATATGACATACAACAGTGCTGGCGAACCTATAGCAAGCGTGCCATTAGTGGCACGCGAATTTTTTATTTTGAAAAGGAAAAAAATACCTATAATAATGCTAAATGACAGATCGCATTGTATAAAAAAACAGGCCAATATTTTTCAAGAATAAGCATTACGTTTAATGTAACTATATTATTACATAGGTCGGTTCCTAGGCTTTACGCGTCATATATATATCATCGCACTAACCTCATCAGGCAGCAAGCAAATCCGCACCGCGGATCTCTGATTGTGATAGATTTACAATGCGTGAGACCACTGTAGCGAGAGAAAGCATCATTGAATACGTGTATTAATTAAGGCTCTAAGTACCAAAAAGTAGTATTGCCTGTAGTTATAAAATACCGAGTCATTGCAGTAAAATTGCATGAAGCAGACCTTTTGATAAATATGGTTTCACAGTGTGACCCAATAACGGCAGCATCCATAATTTTATTAAAAACTCGCGAGTGTCAACACACCAACGTCAGCCATTTTATATTGAATGCCGTTGACCACTGCAGTGGTACTTACACCATTATAAATAAAACACGCCAACGGACTTACAACTTCAACAGGTTTAAATATTTTGCTGTATATTTTTGACTTGCTTGAGGCACTTAGACCATAGTTGAAGTTATTGGCGTTGATATATAGAACATTTTTCTATAAAAATGTCCGTTTATATTTTTTTGGTACTTAGCGCTTTAATTAATACACGTATTCTGATCGGAGCAATTCTGGTGTCAATTTATGCGTAAAGAGCCAAACTAAGTAATACAATAACAAACAATTTCATTTCCACCCACAAAAATGGCTGTACCAAATAAGAAACAAAAATTTGGTGGAGCTAAGTAGTAGCAGTAGTAATTCTGGCAGATAGTTTCAAAATTGGTGGACTGAAATATACGGTGTAATTGTTAAAAGTGAAAAAGCTATATATTGTGTGCTATGTTCTGTGTGTGGTATCTATAACCTCATCAATTTTTAATGAAATTCTTTAAAAAAATATTTTTTTCCTATGAAAAACTGCTCGGCACGTCAGACAGTCAAAGAATACTGTTTAGGAAAATGTGACACGCGTACGTAAGAAGGTTCGTCAACCCTGACATTTTTAGTTTTCACATAACGGTTTTTGGCTATTTTTAATCATACCGAAATTTATTTTGTTTTAACGATTATTCGTAAAAGCTCATTAAATTACTCTTTTAATAATAATATATTTGTATGTTCCACATCCAGCATCCCTACAAGAAAAAAATCAATGAACACTACTGCTTACCTCTCTGATCAATTAAAATTAATTTATATATCAATGTGTGCTAACGGCACGGGATATTGTTTCTTACGTACGAGACACGTGTCTGTCTTAAAACATAGGTCCGTTTCAGACGGGACACCGGTGTCTCGTTCGATATAATATAAGAGGCCTTTGTATTTATGAACGCCCCAGAGCTAATGAGTAATTTTAATGAGGATTTTAACCGTTCGATTTTTTCCCGTACGGTTAAAACCGTATAGTGTGAAATAAGGGTTAAAGTGGAATGGGGGCAATCAGTTAAGAAAGCCAGTGTCCAAATCAGACTGCTGCGCCACGAGCAATGTGAATATTGTTCAATAATGGAGCATTTTTTTTATAGACTTAATATATTTCGTATTTGTTTTTACATTTTAACAAAAATATAAATATCTATTGTTCAAATGGTGGTGGAACGACTCTATTTTTCGGTGGTTCTTCGTTAGTAGTTCCAACATTAGAAGTGGCATCTACCGTGTTATCTTGATATGTCTCCACATTATCCTCGACATTTGAATCATCAGTGTTTTCAGTCGGCTGAGAATCAGTTTGAGAAGAAACTGGTTGAGATGCAGGGTTGGAGTAGGCCGGCTGTTGATAAGTCACTTGTGAATAGGCTGGCTGCGAATAGATTGGTTGTGAGTAAGCCGGCTGACCATAAACCACTTGGGAATACACGGGCTGAGAGTAGACTTGTGGATTCGAGTAGCCAGGATATGATGGACTGGAGATTATTTGTGATCCTCCGCCAAACCATGTGGATGGGTTGGCTAGGTGGTGGAAGAACGACAACGGTGATAAAGCTCCTCCTCCTCCTCCCAAGAAGCTTGAAAATAGTCCTTGAGGTTTTGAAGTAACTTTGTGGGTGGACAGAACCGTGAAGGTCACAATAAATAATAATATTGTTTTCTGTAGAATAAAAACAAAAATACATCAGTGGTTTTTTTTTGGCTGTGTTACCACGATTTTCAATTACGTATATGAGAGGTATATAAGCAAAGGCAGCAATCTTGGGAAAATAAGAAAAATAACATATGAATGTAGAAATATAGAGCTGATCATTATGCACATGGTAAAATAATATTTGCGCAAACCTTGCATTCTTTCATACAAAAAAGTCACGTGACAAAATGGCCGCTCGGTACAATTTGGGAGCAAACACAGCAAACTTATATATTTGGAAGCAAATGTAGAATATTGACTTTTATAATTAAAATATCTTAATAAGTGCAGCGAAATTACTGATTTATATTATATAGATTATCTTTTAAACCTTATTTATACATTGGAAAAAAAACAGAAAGTTTTGCATTAAACTTATCTGCCTTAAATTAGTTTTTAGCCTTTTCTCCAAAACAGTGATTTGGTAGAAAGCTGCCTTTGCTTTTATACCCCTCATATCTCGGAAAAAGTTGGGAATTCGACAAATATGTTTAATATATAATTTTATATGAAATTTAATTAGCTTTCATTTTTATTTGAAACATTTTTTTTCTACATCCACCGTTTCCGAGATATAAGCGAAAAACCAAAAAATGGGATCTTTCAACCCCATCCCGCCTTTAGCTCACCTCCCAGGGGCGGGGACTGTTAGTATGTTTACCTACTAACTACTCCTAACAAAGTCCTGAAGTCAAAAATTCTCGCATATTCCATGCACTCTACACCCAACTTTTGAGCACTAATTGACTGGACTACTATTCTTTGAGGTTTTATAAAAGACTAATAATTGTCTTAATATTATATATCTTCTATTTTATATAATTCCTTGTAACACAGTTCTGCGACAACCACCGAACTGATTTGGCCGTTTGATGGCTTGAAGTACCAAGATAGGTACAAAAATATAATAATATGTCTATATATAGAGACCAAACGAGAGTTTAGAATACGCTTCGATTGGGGGTATTGTCCAGATAAGGAACTAGTTTAATATAATAAAATTGACATGATATTAATAAGTGTAAAACACTCACTCTGTTCATTCTGGTTGTTTGTTGTTTGAGAAAGAGCACATACAATTTAAATGTTTTACTGTGTTTGACAATATTGTTGACCAAAAAACATTACTATAATGTCATGATGATAACGTCTCGCCACTAATGAAAAATCAATATAGATTATGCGCCAGAGATAGTCAACCTGTTTCATGCATTACATACCTATTTAGGAATTGTAATACAAATAGGTACATCATGGCCCCCACAAGGGGGGGGGGGGGTGACGGAGCCCTAGCCTGGGGGCCCAGGCTCAGGAAGGGCCCGGCGAGGCGAGTCAACCAGATAAGTTAGCTAAACACACATCACAACTTTGCTTCAGTAGTAAAAAAGTCACCGGCGGCGCTATTTTCCTACAATAATATCATTATTAAAAATTATGTGGTTTTACGATACAATTTTTAATTGTGTATTCAATATTCGACAACTCCATAATTCAAATGGATGCATTAAACTATACAAAAACACTAAATATATACATTAATTTTACCGCGTACACCGTTTGGAAAACGCAACTGTAGAGCATCACACTCACTTTATCCTTAGCGATAGGTAGGGGGGCCGCCAAAGTTTCTAGCCGGAGGGACCGCTTCAGGATGTGGGAGCCATGACGTACACACATATTTACATAAAATAATATTTCATCCAGAAACGTAGTTGAGTTCCGCCCAAAATCAAAATCGCGAGCTTTTACGCTCAAAAATATGTGATTGATTAATTATTTCACATCTGTCGGAGAAGTGTTCAGTCATTTTAAGTTTATAGTTTATTTTTTTATGTTAATATCAAAATAATCGGTATTACTACTGGGTCTTAAATCAATGGGCAAACAATCCGGGATCAAAATTATGTTTTCAACTTAAGTTATTTGTATATTATATTATTTGCTAACGTGTGACTAAATCTACGATACACAAAAAAATATCACATTAAGGGCGGACGTGCTCAGCGTGGGTCAAAATTGAGCTTTTTTTCTATTTTCAAAGCATGATCCTGGATATACCTTAAACATTGTAGATAATCTATTTGTATAATTTTGAAGCCTTATTATCCTTTATATTTATTTTGATGACTGCATAAAGTATTTGTATTACATAAAATAGACTCTATTCTTTTAAACCTCTCGCTCTAATGTTTAAGAATATAGTCATATTTCAGTACATCCATGTGCAGTGGTGTTAAGATGTTTTACATTTTTTATTTTTAAACGCATTTATAAAACTATCAGTAAAATTTATGTTGACATTATTATAGTGAAATATTTACGATAAAAAATTATATTGATAATCTCTGTGATCCCAAATTTGACAAGAATTAGGCATTTTATTATTCAAAAAGTGGGCAAGATTAACACATTTGAAGATAATTCTAAAGATACTAATTATAAGCTATGTCTTTGACCATTCAAGTGTGATAAACATCCAACGAATAATGATTGCTTTATAATAATTATTGACCTAAGAATAAGGTAGTGTTTTTTTGAAATGCGCCATTTCTTTTGGCATTCCCCAGGGGTTAAGCTACAACATACCGCCGTAGCCATAAATTGACAAACTATAATTAAAGTAGGGAGTAAAATGATACTAACGCGCGTGTTTGAACATGTACCTAACCGAATTTTTTTAATTTTTTTTTAAACGGTAGGTACATGTTTAAACACGCGCGTTCGGAAAACCTTCGGCGTTTCGTCGGAAGAAATCCGTAATCCAATCCACTATCATTGGTTGCTAGAGGTCTGAGGTCCTAGCAACTAAATTATTAATATATACGTGCGTTACTATGGAAATCAATATGCATGTCAAAATGACATTTCGTACATTTTTTTTGCTAGTCAAGTCAAGTTTATATAATTCAACAGAAAATTTATAAACGTTGTAAGTATATAAAAAGTTCTTTGTATATTATAGTTATTATTAGTTTTTCTTCAATAACTTCATTATTTAATTATAGATTGGGAAAAAAACACCAAATTATTAATCATCATGCACTTCAAGTTTGTGTCTATTTTATATTTAGACTTTGGCCCAAAATCATTATCAAAACGTTTTTTGTGCCTCCTGTAAAATTTTATTCGTGTGTGGATTAGCTCCATTTGCCTTTCCACAGTCGACA
Source organism: Rhyacophila brunnea (assembly GCF_057557595.1). Taxonomy (NCBI): domain Eukaryota; kingdom Metazoa; phylum Arthropoda; class Insecta; order Trichoptera; family Rhyacophilidae; genus Rhyacophila; species Rhyacophila brunnea. Next base: position 4,011,629 of record NW_028232816.1, on the reverse strand, counting down.
TTTAAGATGTATGTCGCATACTGTCACGCTATCACGGCAACAATTTTATTCTATGGTTTCATTATTTTGCAGAATATTTTGAACGAACAAGATCTCTGTAAATTCAATAATGGAGTAACCTAGTAACGAGTCTCTGTAAATTTAATAATATTTTGACCGGAACCTAACCTGCAGACCATAAATAATAGACAACATTCTTATAGAAAATACATAGTTCCAAGCCCTAAAAACAAAAAAAAAACACGCGATTCATAGTTTTAATATTTTTTATATTTATTTTAAAAAACATGGATTTTAAAAAAATATATAAAAATGTGTATAACTTGAAATCCTTTTTATTTATGTGAAATCTTATTTAGGTATGGTCCCAATATTTAAGCACGATTTGATATGAATAAAAAGGATTTTAAGTTATACTCATTTATAATTATTTTTTATATAAATGGATATTTTTTATAATTAATATGAGCACCGAATCTTAGGTGTATATTGGTACGACCGCGTTACAAACACCCGATTTCGTGAGCATACACAACAGCCTTCGGTGATTGAAGTTATCATGAAGAGACGCTTTACGTGGTGTATTCCGGGTGCCGCCAAAGAGTGCGGCACTTTGTACCCTTGTAGCACAGCCTCAAGGGTTCCGTCGCCGTGGCCAGCCCTCCCTCACCCTGCAGGGGTGCTACAAAAGCGAACTACGTGCTGCAGGTCTGACATGGCGGGAGACGCAGGAGTTGGCGATGGACCGAGGGAAGTGGCGCCAACTTGTGCTTTCCCTATGCCCTAATGTTGGGACGTGACAGGGTGGAAGAAGAAGAAGAAATATAAAAAATATTAAAACTATGAATTAGTCAAAAATCTAAACCGTGAAAATTTGAAAACTTCATAAACTAAATTTTAATAATAAATATATCCATAAAAATAATTTAATAATAACGTAACCTATGTACCAAATTCACATTTTTTTTACAATAATTTGTAAGTTTATCTTTGACTTGAAAAAAAATATTTTTAATGTTTTCAGATACTTACATATTTATTAGTTAATAAAGTTGAAATTGTAAATTGTCAAAAAAAGCTTGCACGCTTTGTATTTTTCCGCTAGTTTCTCTGTTGGCATATAGAATCCCCATTAAGAAAACTAACCGACACCTATATTCTGTAATATGTATTCTTCATTCAATGAAAACAAATAAGAAGTATGAATGAAAAAGTGTGCACTATTTTTTTCGGATCGCTCATAGTATAGTTAAAAGGTTTGGTTGGGCAGGGTTTAATTGAATTTTAAAAACTAACCAGCACCATCTACAAATTATATTCGTAGTTCAATGAAAACAAATAAGTAGGACTGACAAAGTTTAGTGTGCACTATTTATGTGGAATTTTAACATCCTATTTCCACCCTTCGCCACTGATAGGAGGAGATGGTACGCTCCGCTGTAGGTTGTTGGACCACTTATGAAGGTATATACATACTTAGATTCTTTACACATCCTGAAATTATAACATCAATATCGTCAAAAAGTGCCCTACATACTTTCACCCCACTACAACTGATTCGATTGTTCAACTTTCTAACATCATTTACACATATTATAATCACTGTAAGGCATAAAGTCCACTAAAGCAGGCTTGCGGGGCGCTCGCGCATTTTCTATGTGAATCATCGAAAATACAACGTAATCAAATACGCCAGCGCACACTGGATTTGACGACGCTTTGTGCCCGCCTGCCCCATGAGTCACCGTTGTGTGAATTTCAGCCGGACGAATTAACGAAAATACAACGTAGTCCATTCATTGAACACGGCGAGCAAAATCACGCTCTGGAAGCGTCGTCGATCGACGGGCGAGAAGTCATTATTTAATAACAGAGAACTCATTGTTTAGTTATTGCGTAATTACAAGCCCCGAGAAATAATATAATATTTTTATTGCTTTGTTATGAGGACGCTGATAATAATAATTATTTTGTGCTTCTTGGACCCCTTATTACATAGGTGAAGGGTAATGCGCGGGTGGGAGGGGGCCTACTCAGTAGTGAGCGCACCGAACATTTTTTTGGTGGGCTTTATGCCTAAGTGTTCAAATATTTCATCATCATCATCAGCCTGAATCTATCCACTGCTGGATGAAGGCCTCTTCAAGCTGCTTCCACTTCTCTTGGTCCTGTGCATTGCGTTGCCACGTACTTCCTCAGAAATTTATCATTTCATCGATCCAGCGACCTCTAGGTCTACCTTGCGGACGTTTTGTATTTCTTGGATACCACTGGATGACTAGATTTGTCCAACGATTGTCTCTTCTTCGAGATATGCGTCCAGCCCATCTCCATTAAAGGCTTCTAATAATCTCTATTACATCGCAAACCCTTGTCTGCTTCCCTTATCCACTCATTCCTCTCCATACCACGTTGTGCTACTCTAAGTTTCTGGATCTCTCTTTTACTTAGGGTCCATGTTTCACACGCATATGTGATCACGGGAAGCACACACTGGTTGAACACTTTGCGCTTTAGGCACAGTGGAAGGTCACTTTTGAAGATATTATTCAGGTGGCCAAAAGCACTCCAGCCTAGCTTTACCCTGCGAACAATTTCATCAAATATACATCCATCTATAGACACTTGTTGTCCCAGATAGAGGTAGCTTTTCACCTGTTCGAGCTAAGTGCCATTGATGAGGATCTCTTTTTGGCCTACAAATCAGCTGAACATGACTTTCGGCTTTGTTACATTTATTTTCAAACCTACTTTGTTGCTTACTTCATCGAGTTCCTGCATTCTACTTTGGAGGTCTTCTGAGTTAAAATATTTATTGTAATACATTATTTACTAGATGTGCACATTATTTTTAAGTAAGGTGTAACTGAGTGAATGGTATGACGTGCACTTAGTTACTAAAATAATTATAATAAATTTCGAATGATGTGATTTTGACATTGCAAACCACTGCAATGAGAAAACAACCGATGCAATTAAAAAGATATTATGTAGTGCAGTTGCATTGTGACTTGTCTGTCAAATGTATGACGAAGATGATCATATTGAGAATGTATGTGTAATACTGTCATTATCTTGGTAGTTTCGTAAATTTACAAATTTACTAGAAAATAATAATGGTTTTATTAATTTCGTCAATGTATTTTTTACTCAATGTATTTCACATATTGTTTTTCAATTTGTGTGTGAGTCAGGGTATGGACCTAATGGGTTGAGCAAGTGGCTGACATCCATTTCTCGTAAAAACAAAATCTGTTAATACAGACTTCTTCTCTGTGGAGGCCCATAATCTGATCCTATAAGGATTGGACATGGTTGAAAGAAGAAGATCATAATAAATGAGATTGGAGGTTGTATTAACAGATTGTTTTAATTAGAAATGGATGTTAAACAGACGCTCAGGCGGCTCTCGTGGTGCAGGGCGTAAGGCGCTTGCCTTCCACCCGATCCCGATTCTCGGTCATGACACAATATGTATGTGTTTTTCTCAAAGCCTGGGTGTTTGTGATTCTTCAAAATTACTAACAACCATCTTGTACGAAAAAGCAAGGACATGGTTATTAATAATTCTAAAAAAAACCACTCGCTCAATCTATTAGATCTACACTCTGGGTATAAACACGTCATATTGACTGCCAGCTAACTGCACTTTTGACCAAAAATAATAAAGTATGTTTTCTATGCTCACACAAAAATTCAAACTCCTAAACTTATAGATAAATGCGTTATCGTTGTTCACACAAAACACCCAACCGCAGGTGCCAAATTTACAATATCACATCTTTACTATATAAATTATCTTTCTACATAAAAGGGAAGCTAAGTAGTGTATCAATTCATAGTGCAGCTTATTTTTGTAAAAAAAATAATTCCAAGTGTATTTTTGGAATTTTTAAATTCCGCTCGATAGTGAAATTATTTTTTTTTCTCCTTCTTTAACAATTTTCCCAAATACAATTATCCGGTTTGCAGAGTAAGCAGTCGACATTGAAAATTAACATATTGTGAATTTGCCAAACCCTGAATTCTAACCCGGTACCTAAGACAATATAGGCGTGCATTGTAGGCGTAATTCAGACAGAATTTATTGTTTTAAAATTTTCCATTGGCTATTGAAGTTACTCGTAATTATGCATGGAACAAAATAATTTGAAAACATCTTATGGTTTCATTTGAACATGGAAACATGGAAAGTGACCAACGTGACTTGAACCGGTAACCGCTGGACTCGCGCCAATGTGTTTTTTCCAATTGAGGCGTATTATTACAAAAAGCCACAAAGTCCACAATTCAATGTTTTCGGGAAACAACGTTTTTATGTTTCAAGCTTCAATTATTTGTTTTAACGTGAGATTATTTTTTCCGTTTTGTAATATATGTCAAAATTAGAACCAAATGGCAATTTGTTTCAGCCGATAAAATCTTAAATGTAATAAATATAGGCAAAATAAAATTGGACGTAGCGCTACTTGTACCTCATTTTTTAATTTATTCCGCATAAAGAACATATTTCCGTGGCACTGTCATAAGTTTACTAGATGCTACAGCATAGGAGACGCCCTTTTCAATATTGAACGTTCCCTTATTGGTTGACTTAAGCACGCGCGAAATTAACCAAGCTTTAAATAACATGAGACACGGACGCTTTTTGTAATAAATAGAGACTTAAAAGATTTTTTTTTCGTAGGGTTATGTCGCGTTTTGGAATGTATAGATCAATACATATTGTGTAAAATTATACAAAGAAGACGTGCGTATTTTTTCTCGATTTTTACCAAATGTGGACTTATCGCTTTTTGGAATTAGACTCCTCAATTAAGCTATTTGAGATGTATTCAAATTATGTATTTTAAATATAATAAGTATAGTATTTTACATTCTCAAAACTTGGGAAATTTAAAAGGGGGCATCCGACGAGTTAGATTCATTCACAAAATCATTAAACTACATTTGATTATAAAAAATATGCGCATTCATCACAAACTGAGTGTAAAATATTACCCAAACATAATAAAATTTGTGAATTTATTACTTTGGAAAATTTTATCCAAATTTGGTTATCGCAATCAGATGTATGGTATAGGAATGCACACGCATACAAGAAGATATAATTAATAGAAGAAGATGGTTGTAATAATTCAGAAACCTTCACGGGTGTGCGCACAACAACTGAAGAATGTTTCACTGCAATTGGATGAATGGTATAGGAATGCATACACATAGAAGAAGAAGAAGATGGTTTTGATAATTGAAACACCTTAATGAGTGTGCGCACAATAACTGACGAAAGTTTCATTACAATCGGATGAATGGTATAGGAACCATACGAATAAAAGAAGATAGAATGAAGAAGAAGATGTTTGCACTAATTCAGAAACCTTTACGGGTGTGCGCACAACAACTGACGAAAGTTTCACTGCAATCGGATGAATGGTATAGGAACACATAAACATAGAATAAGATAGAATAAAAGAAGAAGAAGATAGTTGTACTAATTCAGAAACCTTCGCGGGTGTGCGCACACCAACTGACGAAAGTTTCATCGCAATCGGATGAACGGTATAAGAACGCATACGAATAGAAGAAGAAGAAGATGGTTTTGATAATTTAAACACCTTTGTGAGTGTGCGAACAATAACTGACGAAAGTTTCATTACAATCGGATGAATGGTATAGGAACCATACGAATAAAAGAAGATAGAATGAAGAAGAAGATGTTTGCACTAATTCAGAAACCTTTACGGGTGTGCGCACAACAACTGACGAAAGTTTTACTGCAATCGGATGAATTTTATAGGAACGCATTAAAATAGAATAAGATAGAATAAAAGAAGAAGAAGATAGTTGTACTAATTCATAAACCTTTGCGGTTGTGCGCACACCAACTGACGAAAGTTTCATCGCAATCGGATGAACGGTATAAGAACGCATACGAATAGAAGAAGAAGAAGATGGTTTTGATAATTGAAACACCTTCGTGAGTGTGCGCACAATAACTGACGAAAATTTCATTACAACCGGATGAATGGTATAGGAACCATACGAATAAAAGAAGATATAATGATGAAGAAGAAGAAGAAGATGATGATGATTTTTCTAATTTAGAAACCTTTGCGGGTGTGCGCACAACAACTGACGAAAGTTTCATCGCAATCGCATGAATGGTATAGGAACGCATGCGGGACAAACAAACATTCATTTTTATATAATATAAGTATAGACTACTGTTATATTTCATTATTATTTGTAATATTTTTAATTATATAATATGTATATATGCAATAGTAAATTTTATATCGTTAACATAATTTATATTGTTAATTTTAGTTACCTACTTCGAATGAATATTTTTTTTAATTTGTATAAAACATATTTATTTTTTCTCCAAGAAATATAACCACAGGACGCCTTTTGCAAAAAGCCCCTAAAACGGTAGTTGAGTTTCAAAGTCCCCTAAAATAAAAATCATTTGATTTTTAATATATTCTCTCAGTAAAATATGCAAAAACTGACTAAGGGATACTAAATATTATACTCTTTACAGTGTATAAATTAAATAATAAATACATAAAGTTCACGCATTCAATAGATATGACTTTTTCTCATTTTTCTCAGAACTGTCAAAAGTCGTTTTAGGGGCTTTTGAAATAAGATGCTTCAAATGACGAGTTCTTCATTGAACATTTCACCGTGGAGTATATTTGTACGTATGCTACAACATGTGGAGATGTCTTTACTAGGTTAGTTGACGTTAGGGTTAATCTAATTGGAACAGTACTATTTGCAAATTATCGCCGCATTTTGTAAGATAAGTACAAATGTATTCCACGGTGAAATGTTCAACGAAGAACTCGTAATTTGATAAAATGTTAGACGAACTCATGTTTCACGTACTGCGGCGCACGAATTAGTGTCCCACGATGATCTGCATACGTACAACTTACATGTAACCAATTTTATTATCTATGGTGGTCAATTTTCCATGAACGGCACAATTTTCATATATGTAGGTAAAATATATCCGAAAATAAAAATCCAATATGATATGTTTATTTTTAAAGTGTTGTTATTTTATGTCAATGTTTTTAAATTGCATACCAATTACTGGGGAACAAAAATAAACACAACTGTGTACTCAGGGGAAATAATATGTCGACAAACTGTCCAGTGGGTAGATACAGTTAAAATAAAACGCTACCTAACACTATTCTGCTTATTTTGGGTCTCTGGCAGAGGTCGTCAGAGGTTGTGAATATTGTTTTACAGTTGTTGTTGTGTTGTGTAACCTTTTTACACGAGTGCTTTAAAATAACTTCTCTTGGACTCTAAATACATCTCAATTGTACTTGAAATTATACGAAAACAACTCAACCTACTTCGGTGTATGATTGTTTGCTAAGATTATTGAAAGTAATTACAAGATAAAAATAACTTTTTATATAACACGTTTTTAAATTTTCTGTTGAATCATATAAACTTGACAATTCTATGTATTAATAAATACTTTTTTTTGTACTTTATAGAAATTCTGAAATGTAATTTTGACATTTCATATTGATTTCCATATGTATTAATAATTTAGTTGCTAGTATCCCCTTAGCAACCAATAGTAGTGTTTTACATTTTACGATTTTTTTCCGAAATAGCTTTCCATACAAAGCAGAATTAACTGAAAATGAATTCAATTCTGCTTAAAGATGGCTGAACGCATTAAAAGAATGCATTGTCGTCGTGTTCTGATATATTCTAAAAGTTTCAAATGTCTAGCTAGTCGGGAAGTTAGTTAAAAATCTTCAATCGTCCAATAGAAATCTTGGACAAACAAGAAAAGAATTGTACTGGACAAACAAGAATACGAGCTAATAAAAACGTAGTAAAATAAACTTTATTAAAAAAAAAAAATCAAAAAAAAACTTGGGGGTATTCTGGTTCTCCAAACGTAAGTTATCAAGACAAAGTTCCTTAAAAAAGAGCTAAGTTCTCAAAAATGGTTGTCGACAATCTACTTTTCGAGCTATGTAATTCAAGGCAGGCCAGGGGACGAAGCCCAACTAGTGTTATACTATTATTATTATTAACTAAGTATTATAATTTACATTGAATTTTTTTTTGTTCAAATATCAGCTATAGATTATTATATTATTTTGTAATATTATCAGTGGCACCTAAGCTGTGGTAGGGGTAAGTAACTGAAAGAAAGTTCTAAGACATCCATATTTACAGGATTTTGAATTATGTTCATCTTTGTTCATGTATTTTACTGAATATAAAATATTATATTTTACCGTTTTGCAATAAAATAAATATGGTGTCACTAAAAAGACAACTGCTACTAAAATAGAGAACTGCGATTCAAACTCAGGTTATAAAGTTCACATGTAGTCCAATATTTCTGGTAAAACGCTGGGCTAAAATACCTATAGCCTCAGGGCACGCGTTAGTATGACACAAATTCTGACATTGTTAATGCGTATTTTTTACAAAAGCCGTGTAATTGTATGTATGTGTTGTATATTTGTTGCATCGTTTAGTTTATGCAACAGCCGGACAAGTCCGGCTGTGAAATCCGATAATCAATAAATAATAATACATACATACAAGATGTCATTGATGGTAAACAAATTATATTTTTTTTTTGTAGAATATAGAATTATGAGGTTATCAAAAAAATCCGTCTTCGCCAATGATTGTTATTGGGTAAATAAGCAACTACCAATTAGATTTAGATATTATTTTATGAAATTAACTGTGTATTAATGTGTATAATTTGGAATTTCAATGATTTCGCTTGTTTGCGATATAATATGCCCTAGACTAGGGTCCGACATACCCAGTGTTACCTTATTAAACAATCATTTTTTTTAGAATCTGACATATTATAATATTTTATCACGTTTTTATTAGCTCGTATTCTTGTTTGTCCGGTGGTTGTTTATCCAGTACAAATCTTGCAATCGATTTTAATGATTTTTTCAATTTTTCAATTTATTTATTTTTACATATTGTGGACATTACAAATTATAAGTTTAAGACGTTCACAACATGACATAAAAAGAGATAGATAATATGTTATTAAACAGTAGAAATATGTACATACAAAAATATTAATTATATAGGTACATGGAAATACACCGGATGAGTTAAGCAGACCCTATTTTAAAAATTTATAAAATAACGTCCACCTATACTCATCCTCACGTAGGTGGAATATATCAACACCCGAAGCAATTTCGTTGAACATAGTTATCGCCCTCACAATTGGCATTACCAGTGGCAGGTTGGTTCTGCACCTTGGGAGAATATACAACTGATGTTCTCTATTTCTAAGATAGTTATCAGGGACACACAGGTCAACACTGCCCAGAATGGCAGAGTTCTCATTTATACTTCGTATAAGTCTTTTATAATATATCACAACACCATGCTAATACATTCTTTTAATATTTTTAGCCATCTTTAAGCAGAATTAAATTCATTTTCAGTTAATTCTGTCTTGTATGAAAAGTTATTTCGGAAGAAATCCGTAATCCAATCCACTATTATTGATTGCTAAGGGGGTGGTCGTAGCAACTAAATTATTAATATATACGTGCGTTACTATGGAAATCAAAATGACATTTCAGTATTCTATATTTGTTTGTTTGTTGCAAAATAGCAAAAAAATGATTTGTTGACAATTGCCTTATTTGTCCTAAATTATGAATACATAGAATTGTCAAGTTTATAATATGATTCAACAGAATATTTAAAGACGTCGTATGTAAAAAGTTATTTTTATCTTGTAATTATTTGGATATTTACTTCTATACTGATGACATGTAAGTGTTTCATGTTGGTGTAGAAATAATATTAGTTTTATTTTTGATTAAAGTTTGATAATTGATTTCCAATAAAATTAAATTCAAAGATCCTAAAGTGTTCTTTCTTCCAAATTTAGTAAGGTGGGTCCGTTATGCATTAATATGCCATGTGGCTTAGGGTCCAACACGCCCCATGTTACCCTAATAAACCATCATTATATACTTCGCAAGAAAGGTCAGCCTATTGTATGCACGACTCCTGGAGGCCAATTCTTGAATGAAGCAGTAAAAAACACCGCTTTAATGAAGCATTAATGAAACACGTAAAATTTTTAGTTTTACAGGAGATATTGTGTGTATAAAGCTTCGAACGAAGTGCATTCGTGCGAGTGAGAAAGCATTCAGCATGCTTATTCCTTATATCCATGCGTTAGAGTAAGATAGAAAGTAAACATGCCAAAACGAACCGTTTGTGAATTGTTGAAGTACATAGCCAATTAATCAGTTACGTCTCCAATATAACAATATTACAACACGGAATTTCCGTTGTATTTTGCAAACAAACATGTGTGTTTCTGTATTAAAAAATCACAATAAATATTTAAGTGAGAATTCAGACACAAACTATTACTTTCAGCGGTAATAGTTGTGTAAAAGATAGAAAAAATAGAATAACATCCTGCTCACTACGTACAAATTTTTGAAGTTTAATAATATGTCAAAGTCAAATGGAGAGTTACTAGCGCCTCTAGCGGCAAAGCGTTTATAGTTAAATTGCATACTGTACTCGACACCACCAGTCGACTTTTAATATACTTCGTTGTAGTAGGTTTGCGCTTAGGTTGTGCAACCGGTAATACTGCTTCATTCAAGAATTGGCCTTCTGAACTATCGATAGTTTAATCCAATTGTCATTATTCGAAATTGGGAACGCGTGAAGTTTCATATTGATTCGTAAGCACTATGAATACATTTCCCGCGTAAATTTGTTGCAATATTTGAATGATTGATTGAAATTTTATTTGCATTTACACTATAAACATATCCAACAATATAGACAGTGATTTTTTTTTTTTAAATATATTTCCGAGAATATCATTTTTTCAGAATATAGTTATAGTTTTGAAAAACCTCAAAGGGTGTACAATATATTATAGTGAAACAGTTATCTAACCTTGAACTTGCGCAATTCAAGGGAAAACAGGATGAATTTAATAAATTATTGTTGTTACCGATATCATTTCCGACTGTTTGTTTACATGAAGCCGATTGCAACATTTTCTCTCGCTCGGTGTCCAGCGATGTCAACTTGTCTTGCCAGATCTAGCATTTTTGAGTAAACATATAGCTTGCAAAATACCCATCGGGTCGTATGGCATTATGCACGTGCAATAGTGTGTGTGATACACCAACATTAAATGAGCGTTAATGCATAAACCAAGAGCAGTTTTCAGTATTCGACGTAAAACGTATTCTTGACACGTGTGTAAGATTAACCCGGATTCTTCCTTACTCGAGACGGTTACCTGCTATCGCCTTAGCCGTTATGTATTTCAGTTACCATTATTTCTGAGTTCCCTTGTCTAGAAACTATCTTTTCAAAAATTCATAATCAATAACATTGTTTTTAGAAGAACAAAGAGCGAATGTGATTTTTTTTGTTTTAAAATAATAAATGTAGGTAAGTATGAAATTTAGTCATAATTTTGTATGTGCTTAATTAATGCACAGGGCGCAAAACCCAAGAGACGCAGATTCGAGTTTTTACTTTTTTCAAAAAGATTTTTTCTATAGGTTATAATATAGTTTCTCAGAAATGTTTCCAAAATTATGTATGTTCAATAATTAGAATGGTTCATGCTTAAAATCTTTTGAATTATTCGTTGAATAAAAGAAATAATTAATTATAAGACATACAAAAAGCCAGAATGCTTATTTTCAACAAAGAGAAATTTAAACTGTCATCAAATGTTTAAAATAAATATAAAGGATAATAAGGCTTCAAAATTATATAAATAGATTATCTACAACGTTTAAGGAGTGTCCAGGATCATGGTTTGAAAATACAATAAAAACTCAATTTTGACCTACGACGAGCAAATACCTAAATTATCAACGTACCAACTTTTGTCATTATTATATTATATTGTATTACATAGTAGACCACCTAAACTATTCACCGCTACTCTTGAGGACTTATTTAGGAAACTTGATTGGGAGAAAAAAGGTGTTACAATTAATAGGGAGCACCTCAGTCACCTGCGCCTTGCAGTTGATATTGTTATACTCTCACAGGACCCGAAAGACCTCCAAGGTAGAATGCAAGAACTCGCAGATGTCAGTCAAACGGTCGGCCTAAAGATAAACGTCTCAAAGACAAAAGTGATGAGGAACTGTTTTTAGGACCATGCGATTATCTGTATTAATGGCACCCAACTCGAGCAAGTCAGCAGCTACGTCTATCTCGGACAGCAGGTGTCCATAGACGGAAGCATGCACGATGAGATTGCTCGAAGAACAAAGCTGGGATGGAGTGCTTTCGGACGTCTGAATAGTATCTTCAAGAATGACCTACCATTGTGTGTTAAGCGTAGGGTGTTAGACTAATGTGTGCTGCCCGTGCTCACGTATGGCTACGAGACGTGGACCCTCAACACGAGAGTTGTCCAAGGGCTAAGAGTCGCACAACGAGGCACGGAGAGATGTATGTTGGGCATCACGCGAAATGACCGCAAGAGAAACGAATGGGTTAGGAAGCAGACAGGAGTACGCGATGTAATAGACGTTGCCAAACAGCTGAAATGGAGATGGGCCGAAAGGACGGCCGCTGGACAAACGCCATCATCCGGTGGTACTCAAGGGGCACGAAACAGCCACAGGGTCGCCCTAAAAACCGCTGGATTGACGAACTGGTAAAGTTCAGTAAACTGCAATACGTGGCAGCGAACGACACAGGACCGAGAGAGTTGGAAGAAGCTTGGGGAAGCCTTCATTCAGCAGTGGATTGACCCCGGCTGATGGTGATGATGATGACATAATAGACAGACAATAAATAATTATTTGTCATCTTATATACACTTTTCAAGGAACGAAGGCAAAGTAATAATATTATAATGTATATAAGAAGATGGAGAACTGTGAATATTGGTTATTATTATATACAAATACGATTCCTTTGAGCAAGACAATGAATGCTTCGTTGAAACGATTCACTGGAGGGCATTTTCAGCGTTCTTTTGAAACGAAATGTCTACCTTCGTTCGGTGCTTTAGACTTGAGATAAACCGTTTGAAGCTAAGATATTGTGCCCCCCCCAGTGGCGAAAGTGGTGAGGTAAACAGCGCTAGAAATGGACCGGAGTGCACCGGAGCGCGACTCCGGTTCATAAAATCCTCGAGACTACCAGTCCGTCTCGCGAATAGATTAACAATAGCGCTCCGGGTTCGGAATTATTATGAAAATATGGAAATTAATTTACATTACTTAGGTACATATTTTTTCTAATGGTAAATAAAAAAACTTGATATTGTGTTTGTTTTTTAAGCAATTTAAATAGTAAGGATTTCAGACTTTGTTATTTTATTTCGTGTAAACCAGGGAACTCCGAAATAATGAGAACTGAAATACATAACGGGTAAGGCGATAGCAGGTAACCGACTCGAGTAAGGAAGAATCCGTGTTAAACTTACATACGTGTCAAGAATACGTTTTACGTCGAATACTGAAAACTGCTCTCGGTTTATGCATTTACGCTCATTTAAAGTTGGTGTATTACACATACTGTTGCACGTGCATAATGCGTGCTTCATTTTCGTAGGACATTCACACATTCAAAAATCTACTTCAACATGCGGCTTATCGGTATTCTATTTATCAGTGGTGAAGGGTGGAGGTAGGCTGTTGAGATCCGCCATAAATAGTGCACATTAACCTTTTTCAGTCAAATGTATATGTTTTTATTGAAATAAGACTACAGTTTACAGATGGTATTGGTTGGATTTTAAAAATCAATTAAACCCTGTCTTAACCAAACCATAATAGTATTGGTATATTTTAGGCGATATGACAAAATTGTGCACATTTTTTTCATTCTTACTTATTTGTTTTCGTTAGATTAAGAATAAGTATTACACATATTGTTGGTTCATTTTTTAATTCATCAAGCTATGCCTAAACCAAACTATAATAGATAAAAATTATTATTCTATCTATAAAATTTCCAAATTTATGTATGATTTAATTGCATAATTTTAGATATTTTATAGATATACGAGTATTTTTTGACTATTATCTATTATGGCTTGGTTTTCGCAGGGTTTAATTGAATTTTAAAAACTAACCAACACCATCTGTAAAATGTAGTCTTATTTCAATGAAAACAAGTATGTATGACTGACAAAGTTTATTTTGCAATATTTAAGGCGGATCTTAACAGCCTACCTCCACCCTTCGCCACTGCTATTTATTATCTGTTCTGTGGTGTAAACATATGAATTATTATAAAATATATTATGGTTTTCGAAAGAATTAACTAAAAGTACATACTAATTTAAATTTCCGGTGTTTAACAAACGCATATTTTTTTTATTAATTAAAAATAATATATTTTTATAAATTATATTATTGTTTATATTATGGTGGCGCTTTTTGCAGTGGACTGTATAATTTAAAGCTGGTTTGGATTCCGGATCTAGGGGTAGGGGCGATTTAACAGGATGCCAGACACTGACCTTTTATGATGTTGATGATGGCTTCGGGGTCTGGTTGCACTATCAATAGCGCAGTATTGTTTGTTTGGGTTACCCGGTGCGCGGCACTTGGCGGTACATTGTTGATGGATGATATACTATGGGGTTGATGAATGATGATGACTTATAATGATTGATGAGGATAGGTATGTCTGTCGGATTGAAATAATCAATACACTGTGGTTTAGCAATAACAGGCCAACACATACCAGTGTCTTGAACTAACTTTTGAATCACTCAGTAGTCAACGACGGCTAGGCTTTTAACAGGCCCGTAACACGACCGCTTCTCGACGGCTGTCTTGAAGTGACCTTTTGAATCACTCATTAGTTAACACGGCCCCGTTCGTATCGTATCAGATGTAGCTCGACAGCTTTAGCAAGCCTACGCGCTCGGCGGTTTTGGTGTAACTGAATGTAGTTCGCAATTACGGCCGTCGCATGATCGGTAATTTTTCATCGTTGTGACAATACTAAATAAGGAGATTTGAGTAGGGGGGACTAAGGATGAATGCGACCACAATTTGACCCAATCATATTATGTAATTATATATAATTTTTCATTATCAGACATTTGCGTTAAATTGCATGTTGTCTGTCGTCTGAGATGCATTATGCAGTGTTTTGACATATTATTAATTATTGGAGCATCGGCGAGAAGTTTACTGGGAACATCCTTGACTCTACCATTAGAGAAGAAAATGACCGAAAGAGATGAAGAGTATTGGTAACCCAGAATATGACTGAATTTCATGGTGTTCACCATCGACAGCCTTAAAGGAACGACCAAGAAGAGCATACTTCTTAAATTCTGTCATCTTTTACCGATAATATAGTGCACTTCACGTTAATGAATCAATATCTAAACTCAACTCTATTGTTTTAACTTTGGCTGAACTCTGTTATAATATTATTAATACTATCGACCGAAGGTACTTGATGGAATTTGAATTAAAATTCTAATGGATTTAAGTTTTTTACTTTTCCACTTGAGTCATTTTCTGCGACCCGGGTTTCGCCTTTCGGCATCGTCAGGCACTCCACTAGTTACCACTGTTCCCAGAACGGACGACTTTACACCTCTTGAGGGTAGTATTTTTATTGTTTATAATTACTAATGATCTATTGTTAGGTTTTGACGATTTTTATACACTTATTGAGTGTATTATTATTAATAAGGTAAGGGGTTTTTTTTACAAACACTTCAACTATTCATAATGTGTTTGTTATATTTTTTTTATTGTGACCTTTAACTTAAAAGGTAGGTGATAAGTTTCACCTAATTTATTGTATTGATTTGTTATATAAGAGAGAGTTAATAGTATTCGGTGTCAGTGTTTATTTGTCGTTTGGTGAGTTTATACAGTGCTTGAAGATGCCGAAAGGCAAAACCCGGGTCCCAGAAAACGACTCAAATGAAATAGTACAAAACTTAAATCCATTAGAATTTAACTCTGTGTATCTTGGTTATGATTTTTCCTAGCTATAGGTACACAAAATCATTGTTATTTTTTCCCCTTCTTTAATGCTCTTTTGTACCTACTCCACTGTAAATACTGCACAGTTAAAAGAAGAAAAATACGTTTTAGTTATCTGCCCTTTGTTTCAGATTAACCTACCTACGTGGAAATTTTTCCATTGTGGAATATTTCGCTTTTAATCTTGTGGAAATTCACATTTTCACTTCTGTTGTTATTATTTTTTTAAAACTTCGGTTTTCCAACAATAATTTTGTATTGTTCTATAAGCAAGCCTCGAATAAATAAGAAAGGATAATATCTTCATCGGTAGAAAACAATGAATTCAAATAAAGAACGATTTAAAAATGGATTATTTTTTGTATCGTTTATCTAGATTACAATTTTCATTCATCTGCTATATTAAAACATAATATTAAAACTCAATTCAGCTTTATGCACATAGCAGATAATATTTAGGCTATATACCAATACAGTAAATTTTGACGAACGGTTTTGAATGTGAGTGTCCTACGACAATGACTCACGCATTATGGTCGTACAATAGTGTGTGTACCAGTGGCGAAGGGTGACTTTTGGAAAGAGGTAGGCTGTGGACATCTGATAAAAAGAGCACACTTGTCAGGTATACTATAGGACTATAGAGAAATATGAAGATAATACGATATTTACAACTAATGAATACACTAATTCAAAACGACACACTGATTCAATAAAACTTCAAAAACTCACTGGCGACATAAAAATGAGCGATGTGTTTAAATTACGTATTTTTCAATACATTTATACCCATCAAAAATCATTAGATAAAATTTCTTTTTATTTTTAGAAACAATCATATACGTATTTATTAATATTAGATTAAACGCCGTAGAAATTATTATCTTAAATTATCTAATTATTAATGATTTTGGACAAAGTGCGCAGTCACGACAACAATATTATGCGGGAATGATTTAGGCTCTGCGAGAGGAGCTTACGTTATTTCATACAATTCAACATACTTGCGAAGGTTACGAGACGTAAAGTCCATGCGAAAAAAATTCAGAATTATTTCACACATAATCAGGCTTTTATTTACGTCAAGATACGAGTAGATGGCGCGCTGTGGTATATTTTTTAATACCTTTGCAGATTGTTTTGTAACTGTGTAATACTGTAATACATTCCTACATATACGTCATCTCTCCTTGGCAAAATAAATTATTTTTGTAGAACATAAAATAATGAAGTGATTAAGTATACAAATACCTATGTCAATATGCAATTAAAAAATATTTTTCTTAAGAAGGCTTAAAATAATCGCCTAGTATGAAGTCTTCGCCACTGGTGTATACTACACCAATATTAATTGAGCGTTAATTAATAAACCGAAAGCAGTTGCCAGTATTCCACGTATGACGTGTTCTTGACACGTGTTTCAATTTTATCCCGTATTCTTCCTTAGGTACCTACTCCAAATCGGTTGCCTGCTTCTCCTTACCCGTTAGGTATTTCAGTTCCCATATTTCTGAGTTCCTTGGTTTTATGACAATATTATCAAGGGACGCGATGCACAGAATTTCACTAATCATTAAACACTAATTAGCCGTTTTTAAAGCCTGATTCAGATTATGCTAGTATTATTGTCGAGTGGCAAATTATGATTTACTTACCACTAAACGTTATAATAACTGAAAAGTGTCTAAGCACAGTTCATTAGTGAGTGGCAGTCAATTTGTAGGACAGCAGAATGTCATTATGATGCCTTCTCTTTTTTAATGTTGGAAATTGACATTTAATGACGACATGAAATATATTATTAATACCATAAAAGAGTAAATAATCATATTTTTGGAATAAAAATTATTCTTTTTTCAAACTAATTTAGCATTTTTACAATGAACCTTCAAATAATAAGTATTATATAGGTAAAACTATCAACCAAAAGGTAAATAGAGACTTAATGATCTTTTATTAGAGTCTTGACGATGTATACACCTATTGATTGTATTATTAGTAATAGGGTTTTTTAAGAACTATTCATAATTTATTGGTTATATTTTTATTGTGATCCTTGACTTAATAGTTTTTACATACTTTATTGTATTGATTTGTTATATAAGTTAGAATTAATTGTATTCGTAGTAAGTATCTATTTACCTTTTGGTGAGTGCACATAGTGCCTGAAGATGCCAAAAGGGCATCAAATGGAATAGTACAAAAATTAATTCCATTGGAATTTAAATTTAAATTCCATCAGGTACCTTCGGTCGATAGTAGATATTAATTATATATATTCAAATGCAAATACGTAATTAATTGCAAACTTTATTGAATAATTTACCAAATATATTTAACTACAACCTGTTAAATGTCATGACAATTAAAGATATATTGCATTTAGAAAAAAATGCTGCTTAATGGTTAATGTTTAATTCTCACGGTTATTTTTTAATCAACTTTTATATTATTATTTCACTCTATAGCGGCGCTACTCCGAAAATAGACCCATAGATGACACGGCCCATTAACTGGACGCCGCAAGCACTAAGTAGACGTATTAGCATTTAATTTTATGTTGACTCTGTAATTGATATCTCTCACAGATCTCTTGTAGCATCAGTCCCGTGCGGCTCCGTTTCGGGACGGAATGAGCACTAAAATTACTTTCAGACACGTTTATAGCGCAATGGAAGGCGGCCGTGCATATCAACGGCATACATGACGGGTGGTGGTGGGAAAACAATGTAGATCTCTCACAGTTAGGGAATCCAATCCCGAGCCAAAATTCTGATCCCGGGATTACAATTTGACAATCCCGGGATCCCGGGACTGGTCCCGGGATTGGCATTTTTTCCATTGTTAATATAAAATTTTTATATTTACAAATAACATTGATAAAATCGGTCAAAAATAAATCTAGTATCTATAATTTATACTATTTAAGACATTTATTGTTAATATTGTGTACGTTCAATCTTGGAAATACACAAGTTTAATGGAGTAAATAATATTGTAATATAAATAATAATGTGAATTTAATAGGAGATTGTTGTTTCTGATAGTAAAGACTTAATGAATGGATTAGCGAGATTTAAAATAGTAAAGCAAATAATCATGGCGTACTTATGGCCTTTCCGCTTCATAAATCTAATTAGTCAGCCAAATATGAAACTGCCGTAAAACGTATGATATCATGGTGGAATTACTTTGTTAAATGTGCGAAGCATTTTTTTTCCAATCTTTTCATTTTTTATAATTTATGTGAAAAAATAAAATGAATCGGCAACCTACACATGGGTATAAATCAAACTTCACTCAAACTCAGTTTATTTCTAATGTAGTTATTTTTTATTAAAAGTATTTTTTTCTGTTATATTTTCGCTTTTATTTTATTTTCCATAAAAATTGATAAAAAAAATCAATCCCGTAATCCCGGGATTATGTTTATCAATCCCGGGATTCATAGGTATCGAAAATAGCTCGGTCTTACAGCCAGTTAGTTTAGTCTGATTAGCTCTGACCCTTTTGATCATACATGTCCTCTATTTTGAGACTAAAGACCTTACACTATCGAGATTTGTTTCTAGTAATAAGTGTGGTATCTAGTTGTCGAATGTGATACCTACCTGAATTGAACTAATCCTGTGGCAAATTCATCTGGTTATTTGGTCAAGCGAGTCATCTTATCTTATTAATCTGTTTTCATGTACATTTTGAAGTATTCTCTGTTATTGTTAGTTAATCTCTGTGAACTCGGAATAAATACTAAAACCGGAAGTGCTTCTATTTTATAAATGCTATAACATACTATAGCTGGCGATCATCATCGGCCCAAAGTGTTTCTATAATAAATAAAATAAAAATAAAATAAAAAAACCTTTTAACTTCTTACAAACAAAAGTAAATGACAGTTAATTGACTATATCTAATGAATATATATATATAACCTATGAATATATCTATTATGTATATATATCTATCTATGATTGTATTACTTACTTATTTTCTAGTTTATATAATATAATTTTTTTTTTTAATATTTTTGTGTAATACATAATATATATATTAAGATTTATTATTTTGTATATAATACTATTAGATAATGTTTATAAATTAAACAGTGATATGTAATTAGTTTGTTTGGTTTGTAAGAACCCCTCTTCGGGTGAAGGCCAAAGAGTCCCACTGGACTGTTTTTATAAAGTGTTTCTATATTATAAATAAATAAAAAAACCATCATAATTATAACTCATAGTAATATGTACCATTGCTTAATATCTGTTATTGATATAAATAGTAGCATAATTACAGATGATTAATTACGGTGGTTGAAATAAATTATTCAACTATGACTGTGCAATAATCACCACTCAATAAACTGTTTATTCCCAAACTGTACTACTGCGATGTACAACCTTTTTTATTATGTATGCAAACATTATTCATTTTTTAATTATTCAAAGTTCGCACAGGGACAAGTTTTGCCTATAATGATGTATTCCTTCTTGAAAAAAATAATTATTTTTAATTACATAATATTGTGTGTTACTGTCAAAAAATGGTAAGTCGATAATTTAGATATTTAAGGCTTGCGCAGACAGAGATCGGTCGGAGTTCTGCGTTCAACCGACCGTTGACCGCTAGCGTTCAGAGACAGCAGACAGGTGGCGGTCAACAATATGCGTTCTATTTGTATACAAACGTTGTAGTGACACAGGCGCTGCATAATGCGAGACCGCTATATTCCGACTGCAAGTGGAAGTGCGAAAGCACCGCTGTTGCGTACTCACTCCCCCGTGTGGGTTCGCTCTATGTTGTTTGACTGCTCAAATTCCTATGACGGGACTGGACGGGAGGTACGGCGTTCTTTGTAATTCCGGGAATAGAACTCTAGAACGCTAGCGTTCCAATTGACCGGCGCGGTCTGACCGCCGGCTGTGTACCCATACAGTATGAAGTCCATACAGTACAAAGAACACCGAACTCCGAACGCGGAACGCAGACCGCCTGACCGCTCTCTGTCTGCGCAAGCCCTCGGCGTTAACAGCGGAGTGTGTGTCTATATAAATTATAAATATGTATGCTAGAAAAAAATTCAAGGTCATCCGATGCATATAAAGTACAAAAGAATTAGAATTATGCCTGATTTTAGAGGGAATGTCAAACTTCAAATTGCAATAATTACTCTATAATATGATTTAGAGACTTTTGGCAGTAACCCTACGAATGTACCTATTGCATACTCTAGTCATTCTACTCTACACTACGTACGTGGACGATACGTAACTCAGTGTCACTAGCGATTGCAATACCGGTATTTCAAAACTGGTATTCTAGTATTTATCAAAACCGAAATACCGGTTTTAAAAAATCAAAATACCGGAATTTTCGGTATTAACCGGTTAAGTGCCCAAAGCGTCTTTGGACGCCCTAATTACACCAATTCTTATGTTAATTACTATCAATTAACTAATTGCGGCATAGAAAGGATTAAGAAGGCACACTCGTTTACGTTTTTAATAAGTGGTGTACTGCTAAAATTCAAATATATTGACTGAATCCTGCAGAGGTGAAATAATAATAAAACAAAATTCATATATAATTGTCGCGATGAATAATTATTATCTTAAATTATTTCGAAATAGAAAATATTCGTGACATGTTCAATTATTCTATAATTATTGATGACTGTACAAGCGTTGAATTTAAGACGCTTTATTAGCCGGACTTATTTGCACGTGATGAACTAGACGTCTTTTGGCTTTAGTTTAAATTATCAATATACCTATTCAAATTATTTGTAAAAAATCACTAATTCTTCAATATTTATGATCAATACATATTTTTAGATGTCAACATAATAAATGTAAGTAGGTGGGTTTTGGCTAAAATAATGTTTTAAAGAAAATTTAATAGCTATACCTATTCATTGGTAAGTAGGTACTTCTGTTTTTTAATGTTTTAACGAATACCGGTATTCAATAAAAAATACAGAAAACCCGGTATTAACATTTTCATTCGGTATTGCAATCCCTAAGTGTCACTACTAACTGGTGAGAAACCTTTTATTATTAATATTATTACTGTGTGTGAGTCTTGGCCTCTTTTAGCATCTGCCAATCTGTTTAAAGCTGTTTTCATTAGGTTTTGGAATGTCAAGGTCGTTAAATTCAGCTTGACACAATTTATCCATCTTGTATGGGATCGGCCAGATTTTCGTTTGCTTTCCAGATTCCCGGATGAGAGTTATACTAAAATTCAAATTTATTTCACATATAGCGAACTTTACAAATTATAAATGTAAGACGTTCACAACGTGACATTTAAAAACAAAGAAATCTTATTAAACCGGTACCTATAAAGACAAAGAAAAAGTAGCAGTATAAAAATAATTATAAAGTATATTCATGGTAGTAGGTACACCGAATGAGCTAGGTATACTTATTTTAAGAATTTATAAAAAAACGCTGGAATATACGAGGGTGGGTCAATAAGTCCTTAGAAAAGCCGACAGGTGGCGCGACTAGTACTGTAAGCGGTTTGTTTTCATGCAGCGGCACTACCGATTCAGTATGCTGCGAAGTTTCAATCAGATTGGTCGGGTTGTTGTGTGTTTCTCGTACATTTAAAAAAAAATTTTGCTTGTGGAAAATGGAAAAATGGAAAATGGAGAAAATTGAGTTTAGAGCTGTTATTAAACATTTTAATATAAAAGGGTTAACAGCAAAGGAAATAAAAAATGAGTTGGATTTAGTTCACGGCATATCTGCTCCTTCACTTGCAACTATTTATAACTGGTTAAATGAATTTAAACGTGGTCGTACATCAACAAAGGATGAACCACGCTCAGGACGTCCTGTAGAGGTGACTACACCAGAAATGATCAATAAAATCCACGATATGGTGTTAAGTGACCGAAGATTAAAGTTGAGTGAGATAATTGAGGTTACAGGGATTTCAAAAGGTAGCGTCATTTCTATTTTACATGACAAATTGGGCATGAAAAATATTTCTGCAAGATGGGTGCCGCGTTTGCTCACAGTCGACAATAAACGCAATAGGGTGGTGGCCTCTAAAGCCCTGTTGTCGCTCATGCAACGCAATCCGGATGAATTTTTTCGTCGCTTTGTGACTGTAGATGAAACATGGATACACCACTATACTCCCGAGACGAAATAACAGTCAAAGCAGTGGATTGCGAAGGCAAACCATGTCCAAAGAAGGCGAAAACCGTAAAATCAGCTGGTAAGGTTATGGCTACTGTATTTTGGGATGCACGTGAAATTATTTTCGTTGACTATTTGGAAAAAGGAAAAACAATAACAGGGGATTATTATGCATCTTTATTGGACCAGCTAAAAAACAAAATTGAAGAAAAACGGCCTCATTTAAGCAAGAAAAAAATCCTCTTTCATCAGGACAATGCCCGTGTTCACACATGTTTACGATCAATGGCTAAAATTGAAGAATTGAAGTTCGAATTGGTCGACCACCCACCGTATTCGCCAGATTTAGCCCCCAGTGACTTTTTCCTTTTCCCAAACTTAAAAAAATGGCTAAGTGGACAACGTTTTTTTTCAAATGAAGAAGTCATCGATCGGACAAATGCTTATTTTGAGGACCTTCCGAAAACTTATTTTTCTGACGGTTTAAAAAAAATTGAGAAACGTCTAACCAAGTGTATTGAGCTCCAAGGAGATTATGTTGAGAAATAAAAAAAAAATACAAAAATAAAAACTGTTTTAATGCTTTTTTCTAAGGAATTATTGACCCACCCTCGTATCAAGATCTGAAGCGATTTGGTTGAACAGAGGTTCTTTATCATTAATTAGTCATTCATCCATCGTATTGTGTACGTTTTCTAGTCATCTAATGTGGCATATTTTGGTGATATTATATCGTCACTGTTCTGACAGAAGACACTAATTCGAAAAAATGACATATTGAGTTAGTTATACCAAAATATTCCTTATTTCAAACTTTACCGTCTGGAAACCTTCTTAATAAATAGTCTTTATTTTAAAGTCATCTTTTTTATGATTTCTTAATAAACTCACATGATTAGACTATTTCAAACATTTTAACAACTTCAAAGTCAAATTACTCAAAACTAGTATTCTCCAGTTAGTGTGTTCTGCCAGAACAGAGACTATATGCGATATGCAGTATCATATACAAAGTGTACCTACAGTGTTATGTTCAAAATGAACATAACTAACTTTCATACCGCTGGCAACCCCGACGATTATTTACGGTCACGTCGATGGAGCGTACACGATTTGACAGATGTCGCTGATGGAATTTCCGGCCGCAACGGACGTCGCGAGGTGTGAAACAAGCAACTTGGCTTTTTGATTCTGACTGTCGTCTAGTATAGTCGTGCTCCGCTTTAGTTTTACCCAACATTTATAATGGTCGTCACTTAACGGAGCACAATTACAGCCGCAGTGCTTGAAGCCTCTGATCGTTCCAGTTTGGTATTTTAAAACTATTATTATTTGATTCACTACTCTTCCAATGTTTCTTTTCAAACTTAGCTGCTTGCATTTATTTTAGTATTTACAAATTTCAATATCGAGCCGCTTAATAACCTTTTAATGTATTTCTAATCTCTTGCTTTGACGATAATATAGTTTCTGTCAAGTATATAAATTGCTCTTTTATTTATTGCTCCTACTTTATTCCACACTGTTAAATAATTATAATCTTTCACGGTCTCACGATCGTGTGGCGCCCAGGACTTTATTATGTACATCTTTAACCATGGTTTGCACGTGACTTCAGCCGTGTAATCCCTCCTTGTTTTCTAATTAAATTTTACAGTTGTCAGTTGCGAGGTTGCGGAAGTAATGATTGTTCAGCTTGAAAGGGATCAGGTAACTCATGGCCCTTCCTTTTGTTTCTCTTGTGTCTCATGCTCTCTTAGCTATTTAACTCTACTCTAATTTTGTGATTGTGACGACAAAGATCACAATCACAAAATACTAATATACTCGTATCAACAGTTCATTATCCGTCGCCACCCTGACTGTGTGTCATTAATAGGTCCGAAGACCAGCATGCTTCGCTAAAATGAGCCCAGCACTCTTTCGATATTCACCATGCTTCCGAGTCATTCATGTAAGAACTGATTTATGATATGTATAGAGATATCTATATTAGTGTTTTGTATCTACAAGATTCATTTCAATATCTTAGAACAAATGCAGTACTTTTGTTAAACAAAAGCGGCATTTTGTTGCCTGGCACAATAATTTCTTCTATTCTATTCTAGGCCACTTTCACTTTTAATAGAAGACCTCAGAAATACAAAATTGTGTCATATTTTAATAACATGTAAGAAGTCAGAAGCTGTTAAAATATGCAATAAATAATATTGTCCAAGCCACGTCAAGCGGGTCTTCGATATCACACCTGTTGTCAAAGATTGACCATATCTAGGTTTATATAGATATTATATTTAGTCAGTCAGCTGTAATAAATGGCACGAAGGGCTGAATGCGAATCGCAATCCATAGGTTATGCATTACTGGTATACTGACCAGTCCACATACGTAATCGCGACTGCAATACTACAGCTAGGTAACTTAATTTATTCTGTTTTGTGAATGTTACGGAATTTGATAAATTATTATTTTCTCTTTACAATATAGCTAGCAATTAACTATAGGCTAGTGGCGTCATCAGGTCATAACTATTTCTTCGAAAATGATAAAAGAGCGACCGCTACAGTCAATTGCGTCTGTATAGGCAAATTATAATTGACTTTTTGTGGGTAGAATTGGAAGTTTTCTATTTGGAAAACATATGATCCCAACAGGGTGGGGTCACATGCAATACACATCGTGAAACACTGCCTTTATTACGTGAAAAGTTCGATGGTAGTTTAATTTCAACCTTGTGAGTTAATGTAAATAATAATATCTAAAATTAGCGAAAGCGGATTGCAAATTGCAAGACAGGCCGAGAAGCCATTTTAATGATATTGTATTCCACGCATGGCTTGAAAAAACACCAACCATAAGTGCGAGTGAGAAAGCATTCGGCACGCGTATATCTCCGCAACATATTGCGTTAGTCGGCTCTCACATCTAAACTCGTCTCGCCCGCAACGTGTCGAATACGTCAATATGACGCCATCGTTACTCACAAAACACACGTTATCTTATGGAACTTTACACACTGCTGGAAGAAAACATTTTAGTTTGAAAAAACATCTGGAGCGCATCATCCCGAAATATCGCACTTCGTCTTTCATTTTGGCTGACCGCGTGACGTCATTGTTCTTGCACGGCCTTGCTATATGCACATAAGAAAGTTGCATGTTGTGCTCAGTTTTGATTTATGCCTATTATCCCAGTCGAGACGATTTTCAATGATATAATTTAGAGATATAATTTCTACGGCTGTCATTTTTAGTACATATTTTTTGTACTCGTCGCCGGTAGCCATTTATTTGAATATCGTAGTAGATTTTTGGGGTTTCCGCCGTGTCTCCTTCTTTCTTCTTTACTCGACGTTTCGACGGTATCTCCGGTCGTAACGATTGACAAATTACTCTGAGCAACGTTTGCTCTCAGCTAATCGGATTCCTTTTGACATTCTCAGAGCATTGTTTACATTCATATACCTACACTACATTTTTATTATAAACATCTCTCTTGATAATGGCCTCTGCAACGAGCCCGAAACGTCGAGTAAAGGAGGAAGAAGGACACACGGTGGAAACCCAAAAATCTATTACGATAAAAAAAACAACCGCGAAAGCCTCAAACATTGATTTGAATGACTATATTCATTTGAAAACTGCGAGCAGGTGTTGCTGAAATTTATTGTTTTTTGTTAAATTTAAAGTTAATAGTGATTATTTTGAGTTAATTTACATATTATGGTTAAGGCCATGCATTAGTTGAGGCACGGTCTAAAAAGATCGTTGCTAGGCGATGTGCGGATTGCGGGTCGCGGGTGCAAAAGACGCCTGTCAAACGAAATATTATTTCTCATATAAATCCAACATACGTCCAGTTTATGTTCTGTTTATTATTCTATTAGTAACAATAATAATATATTCATTGACATGTTTTCTTTTTAAAGTAAATGGGTAACGTTTTTAGTCATCTTTACACGATTTTAGAATTAATTGGCCCGTCGCCATCACGCAGCAAAGTGACGTATGTCTGACTTCTTTGTTTGTTCTCTCAATGAATGCGAAGCGAGTACAAAATTTCGTCGCGCGTACAGTTGAGAATTATTTGGCGTTTCACTGATGCGTCACCTTAACTATGTTGTGTTTAAATTTGGTAGCCGTACTGAGAAGCAACACGATGGAATAACATTAAGTTGATATATTACAACAACACAAGAACAATACCTAGGTACTCTCTTTATAATATTATTACTCTAAGATTCCATGTGTAATGCAAAGATCACATACTCTACTGAAATAAATATATTCGCAAAAAGTTTACGTATATTTATTTAAAAAAAAAAAAAAAACTAATTCGTATCAGAACTTGGATAGCCATTTATAAGTATATTTTTTTTTACAAATTCTTGTAAATCTATCTGACCATCATATACCTAGTCCACGATGTTCAATAAAATTATACGGTTATGAAGTTATTTGCTTGTAGTATTGAGGTGACGAAATAGGTTATTGGGAAATAGTAATAATAGGAGTAATTCGTGTGGTAGCATTTTGGACATTCATACAATATGCAACCGCAATGTTTTCAGTAAGTAGGTATCCGTTTGGAGTAATGAAATACACACTGTCAATAATTAATACATATTAGTCCACGCAATGTGAAAACAATAAATTTATTGTGGAATTTGAATTGTTTAGGGATTTGCATCCAATTATTACGTCAATTCATTATTCATTATTATCGGTGCGACTATTATAATATTATCATTAGGGCAGGGTCTCTCAAATATTTTCTGCGATAGAACACTTCCTGCAAATCCTGAAATTTTAACGGAAGTATATAAATAAGTATAATGTAAACAAATTTGAAAAAAAAAACTGAGAGAATATATTATTTATTCAGTAATTATTTTTAAAACATAACAAATATAAAATTCTTAAGGTGAAGCCTTTACTGAGCCGTTTTTAAAGAGGCACCTAACGGAAAAATACGAAGTTTTTTTTTGATAATTTACAATTTTATCTGTATTATTTAATACATATATATCTGAAAACATTAAAAACAAAAATATTTTTAATTTTAAGTCAAAGATAAACTTACAATTCGAGGGCTTAGTGTCAAACAACACTATCTACAAAAGTGCAACTTTACAGGAGAGTCAAAAATCGTTATTTTAGATTCTTGTAACTCAACAAGGGAAATGTTTATTTAAAACCTAATGTTAATAATTTATAATTTATTGTGTATTGTACATTTATCTTGCTTATGATAATGTTAAAATTTATAGGGATAGTTTTAAAAAAATATGAAAACAAGGGTAACTTATGTAGTTAGCGTTAAACTTTACTGACGATTTAATAAGACATTAAAAAAGATTGACATAACGTTGTTTGACTATCATGTAGCCGTAAATGTAAAATAACGTTATCTCAAAAAAAAAAAAAAAAAAACACACTTTTTTGTAGATAACGTTGTCTGACTTTAAGCACTCGAATTGTAAAAAATGTAATAAAATGTGAATTTGTTGAATCCGACAGCACCCTATTATTACATATATTTTATGATCATATTTATTATTAAAATTTAGTTTATTAAGTTTTCTAAGCATCATCTAAGAGATTTTTGACTAATTCATAGTTTTAATATTTTTTATATATATTTTAAAAAACATCAATTTTTATAAAAAATATAAATGCGTATAACTTGAAATCCTTTTTATTTATATCAAATAAAGCTTTAATATTGGCACCATACATGAATAAAAGTTTATCTTTAACTTAAAATAAAAAATATTTTTCTTTTTAATGTTTTCAGATACATATTTATTCATTAATACAATTGAAATTGTAAAGTATCAACAAAATGTCTCAAATTGCAAGCTTCGTATTTTTCCGCTAGGTGCCTCTTTAAAAAAGGCTCAGTAAAGACTTCACCTTAATGACTTCGATGATTTTGGGACCTTAAATTGCAAATCTTCTTGATATCAGGTACAGTATTAGAAATTAAAATTATTAGGGCTCTGACTCCGATGCAGCATAATTAATAAGAAAATCTTGCTTCGCATAGATATGTCGTAGTAAACGAAAGTAAAATACTAATAACTTGTTTTGATTTTACTCTTCTCTTAAATTTGCAGAACATAGTTTGACCCAGGGTTTGGGACAGTACCTAGGATATTTTGTCACACTATACTATTACCCCAGTGGCGTGCGGTGACTTCTACTCGTGGGTATGGTTGGGAAGCAACGCAAATAGGTATCTATCGTTCGCTATTATAAGTATAAATTATCTACTAATGGTTTTGTAACTAATTGAATCTTGTCGAGTGATCAATGATGGAGTGTAGTGTGTAGTGTTGCAGTCACGTGGGTCTGATATGCGTATATATATATTTGTGACCTCAAATTGTGTCTTAACCGTAGTGTTCAACCAATGTGTGCTACCAAAGCTCAAGTATGCATGCAACACATTGTATACTCTTAATGTAAGAGGAATCCAAAATATGGCCAGTAGCGCAACGTGGCATGGAAACGCGTGAATATCACAAAAAGAAACCGATGGATAAGGAAGCAGACAAGAGTGTGTTAGGAGATCGCTATGCAGATGAAATGGCAATGGGCTGGTCGTGTGACACTGCGAGTAGACAACCGCTAGAAAAATGCCATCATAGAGTGGTACCGAAGGGGCAATTAACACCCTAAAACCCGCTGGATAGACGAACTCATAAAGTTCGGTGAATGTACGTGGCAGAGGAGAGTGGATAGAGCTTGGGGAGGCCTTCATCCAGCAGTGGATTGACACTGGCTGATGATGATTAATAATATAGAATGTTTAAAAGTAAAGTTGCCATATTATGATTGCACAATAAATACCTGGGTAATATTATCATATTACGATATTGATTATTTCTGGGGATGCGGAGCATCTACAGCAGCGATTTCCAAACTGGGAGGCGCGTAAAGTTTAACACAAATGTAGTCACAGGTATGCAGTTTGCAAATGCATAGTTTACGAAACGACCGCTAGTTATAAACAGCATAAAAAGTGTGTGTTGTTTGCAAACCTGTCTGAAGATATGGAGACTAATTTTATAATATCTCAGTTCTATACTATTGTGAAGCGCGCTGGCTATCTCGTGAAAAAATGAAATAAAAGGGTCAAATCATAATATTGAAATTTGAGGCAAATTTGTTTAGGAACGATAACTTTGTTGTTAAACTTGTATATTTGGTTGAAATTTGAAAAAAAAAATGAGTGAATAAATCAATGTAAGGACCACTAATCCAATCACTTATTTAAAAAGACAAAGTGAAGGCATTCATAAAAAAATGGAGCTTTGGAAATCAAAATTACAAAAAAAATAAGTTCGTCGTGTTTCCACTTTTGGATAATTTCTGCGCCAGATATATTGAAGCAAACAAAAATCTATTTACAGAACACTTGGATAGTTTGCTAATGTACTTTTCACATTATTTATTTAAATAAAAGATCTCGATTTTACAAAGTTCGTGTGGTTATAACATCTATGGCCCTCAGAAAGGAGTGGGGGTTGACAGGGCTCGGGCCTGGGGGCCCGGCGAGTGAGATTAACACACATCACAAATTTACTCTACTAGTAAATATTTTATTTTATACATTTAATATAAATAGTGAAATCTTGTTTATTTTTATATTTTTTTTTTCATTTTTATATTAGTACCTACATTTTTTTGATTATTTAAAATGGTGTCTGTATTAGTTCATGAAATAAAGGGGGGAGGCGCCAGGACTACATTTTTTTAAAGGGAGGCGTAGTAACATTAAAGTTTGGAAACCACTGATCTACATAATATATAGTTTCCACGCCACTGTATTATAATATAATAATATGTAAGTATAACCAACCGAGATATGAATTTGGCAATGGCGGTTATATACATAGCTGCATTGTATTATTTTAGGTCGTGTGAACGACCCATTGTCATTATTTAACTTGTAGTGGCGTGACTTTGAAAAGAGATCCATAGATGGCGCGGCCCATTGACTGGACGCCGCAAGCGCTATGTAGACGGATTAGGAAGTGTTTCTATTTTATACATAAAAAACATACTATAAACTTAAATAAAGAGATTTGGGGCATTTACAAATTAAAATAATATATTATATATTAAAAACGAAAATAAAGAAAATAGAGTTTATTAAATGCTTAAAATGGAGATGGGCTGGATACATAGTTCGAAGAAGAGACAATCGTTGGACAAATCTAGTCATCCAGTGGTATCCAAGAAGTACAAAACGTCCGCAAGGTAGACATAGAGGCCGCTGGATTGATGAAATGATAAAGTTCTGCCGAAGTACGTAGCAACGCAATGCACAGGACCAAGATAAGTGTAAGCAGCTTGAAAAGGGTTTCATCCAGCAGTGGATAGATTCAGGCTGATGATAATGATGATGATGATGACAAATTAAAAAAAAAAAACAACACTCATTTTCAATATCACAAAGAAATATTCAATTTCATAAAAAATCGTAAAAATTATTTATTTTGAGTACTTATTGCATTCTAACCTAACAGCCCACGATGGCCGACGCTTATAACGTTGTGGGTCCTAGGATCGAATCCAGGGTCTGGAAAGTACACAATGTGTACTTTATGTATACAAAATGTCATATTGTTTTTCAATTTGTATATGAGTCAGAGTATGGACCTAATAGGTTGAGCAAGTGGCTGACATCAGTGACATCTTATCGTAAAAACAAAATCTGTCAATACAAACATCCACTCTGTGGAGGCCCATATGCTCTTATTAGGATCAGACATAGTCGAAAAAAAAAATGTTTTATTGTCAAATTATCTTCATGTAGAGCGTACTGCGCGAAGTTACGTAAAAATTATACCTAGGTTGAAAACATTAGGATTCTTTCTAATGATATTGCGCCAGGTCGTAAGTGATGCAATACAAATTAAGTGATACATTTAAGCTACTTGGCAAAATTTCAAATATCAGGGTTGTGACTAATAATTTGATTATGACATTTTGCCGATGCGATCTCCAGCGAAGCGTGTGATAGACCCTGATTGAAATTTCTCCGCGGCTGATATGGTTTGCTGCATCGGTCGCGCAGGCGAGTTCTTTAGATTTAAAACCAGTTATTTAAGAAATTGTAGGAATAAGTATCGCATGCTTCAATACTGACGTAGCCGAGGATAATAATATGTCAGTGTATTGTCTTCTTTACCCGATAACTGCTATTGGAGTAAGCTACCCTCAGAGCGAATTTTGGTTTTAAATTTAGATCATTTTGGTTGACTCATGCGCGGCGTTTTTCTCGCGTCGAATTAGCTTGAGCTGTGGCTTATACAAGGCTTATATAAGATTTAAAAAATACATATTGTTCATAATGGGTAGATACAAAATATTAAATGTTAGCTTCAACCAAATGCTTTAGCACCCACGATGGTCGCGCGGCTTAAGCGTCGGCCTATAGCGTCGTGGGTTCCAGGTTCAAATTCTAGGTCTGTCAAGTACACATATTGTTTTGAAATTGTGTGTGAGTCATTGTATAGACCTAATAGGTTGAGCAAGTGGCTGACATCCATTCCTCGTAAAAAACAAAATCTGTTAATACACACTTCTACTCTGTGGAGGCCCATATGATCTTATTAGGATCGAACATGGTCGAAAAAAAAATGGAGTAGTCTACCTTCAAATTTTGAACATTTTGGTGGACTGAAACCAATGAGTGGCGTTTTTCTCTACTTGTTTATATTATCAAAGTACGAAGTCTCAGCTGAGGCTTATTTGCTGCCAAAAGTTGGTAAGTAAGTAATTAGGTATTTAGGGCTAACAACGGTTGATGTGTCTATAATATAAATATGTCTACTAGAAAAAAAAATTAAATCATCCGATATTATTATAGAATATGCACACAAAGTACAAATATACTCATTATCCCTGATTTTAGAGGACATGTTAAACATCAAATTGCAATTACTCCACAACACGATTTCGAGGCCCTTTTGACAGTAACCCCACCATAAGGTTTATATAAGAATAAAAAAATACATATTATTCATAATAGGTAGGTACATATTATTACATGTTAGCTTTAACCATATGCTATTATCATGGGCCCCACATCGTGAAGCGAGCCCCCAGGCTAGGATCTTTGGCGTGCCCCCTACCTATCGCTATGGATAAAGACAGTGTGACGCTCTGCAGTTGTAGCGTTTCCAAATGCTGTATACGGTAAAATTAATGTGTATATTTAGTGTTTTATTGTATATTTTAATACAACCATTTGAATTATGGAGATTCATACACAATTAAAAATTGTATCGTACAGCCACATAATTTTAAATCATAATATTATCGAAGGAAAATAGCGCCGCATACGACTTTTTTTTTTTTTACTATTAAAGAAAATTTGTGATATGTGTTTATCTCACTTATCTGGTCGACTCGCCTCGCCGGGCCCCTCCTGAACCCGGGCCTCAGGCTAGAGCCCTGTCAGCCCCCCCTTGTGGGGGCCATGGCTATTATAATTTATTCTTGCAGGTCACATTCTCTCAATTCACAATAATTCACATTTAGACACAAAAAACGGTTAGACGTTTGGCTGAGCTATAAATATCTTTAGATTAAGACGTGTTAATTGATAATTGATGAGGTTTGATGCTATGCAGAACGTATCTCTCATGCTTCGTATTTCTTGGACAGAGCACGGGACGGACCAGTCAATCATCTCAATCAAAGACTGCAGATATAGGAACGGCTCTCGACAATTAATAGGTCTGAGATGCATTATGCAGTTTTTTGGACATATTATTGTTTGGTGCGGACCGGATAACCCGAAGAGACTGGTGGTTTTGGGTAGCCTCCAGGAAGGCGAAGCAGAGGAAGAGCTTCGGCGTACTGGAGCGACCAAGTGAAGGAGCTGACTGGGGCAGCATTTACTCTGCCCTGAGAGAAGCAGAGAGTTGAGAGATGTGGAATGGCTTAGTCGCTCAAAGGATGAGAAAACTCCAAGGTAGTCACGCCCAAAAAGAAGAAGATAACTTCATATCTCTAAGGTTTTAACTCCAACGGCCGACTATATTCAGACTGTGGAGTTAAATTGCGACTTACGAATTAGTAGCTCTAAACAGTGGTGAAAGGCAGAGGTAGGCTGTGGAAATTCAATATAAATCTTCTTCTTCTCTTCATATTTTGCACTGAGGAGAACTGGCATGTATATTCGTCACTGTTCTGGCGGAAGACACTAATTCGAAAAAATGATATATTGAGTTAGTTATTAACCAAAATGTTCTTTATTTTAAACTTTACCGTCTGGAAACCTTCTTAATAAATAAACAGTCTTTATTTTAAAGTCATCCTTTTTCAGATTACTTAATAAACTCACATGATAAACCATTTTAAACATTTTAACAACTTCAAAGTCAAATTACTCAAAACTAGTATTCCCCAGTTAGTGTGTTCTGCCAGAACAGAGACGTATTGTTTTACATTCATTTATCCGAGGTCCTATATTTATAGCAGGTGACTTTACGCAAATAGATGCCTGGGGAGGCTTCTGGGGAACGGGCAATGTTATAAAAATAACGTTTTATTAAAAAAAAAAAAAAGTAACCTAACGGCAAGTTTTCAAACTGATATAATACACAATATTTCAAAATGCTCCAGGCAGATCGTGCAGATTGCAATTACGGTGGCCTATAAAACTCTTCATGAGAAAATGCACCGTCGTAAGTCGCAACTTGCATTGCGCTAGCTATATTATTAAATGCATTTCCAAGACACCCTTTAAACGGTTATCGACTCTTCTTTATTTTAATACTGGCGAGGAAGACAATTATTAATGAAGACAGGGTATATTGAAATTTAATATTACACTCACTTAGAGGCTTTTGCGAAACTTTTAATACAGGAAGTGCGAGATGATATGAGTAATCAATGCGTGATAATTATAATTACAACTTCCGGGTAGGCCTGTAATTTTTATACCACAGTAATTTAAATCACCAAAACTTACAGCCTTTCATGACTTTGATCATTAAGAGCCCGATGAACAGGAACAAGGTCATTCATAGTTCATTCAGAGAATGATCTCAGAGTTGAAAGGACGTAATTTTAATTCAGTCTAACCTCAAAAACCTCTAACCATCGGGGATTTATTTTAAGAAACGCAATAATTATTAATTACAATTCTCGGGCGAATGAATATTATTATTATTATTCCCTTCAAACATAACATGTATGCGACGTAACTTGAAGCCAGCCGAACGAATACAGGGCTGTCAAAATAATATCAATCTAATTTTACGTTTTAAAAAGTTACAAATTTAAAGTTAAAAATAGCTTACTGAACAGATGGAATAATTACATAATTCCAAGCGTCAAACGGCATACAACATTTATCTAAAATAATTATGAAAAGACTGGCTGATTATGTTATGTTATTTTTGTATTGTTCTTATTTTTTTGCTTATCAAAATATTTCACATATTATCTGATGATGTGTATTTTGGATATATCGTAATATGTATCTTGTCTCATTAAAATTGATATTAAGTTGATATAGCATAGGAAAATCTGTAAATCATTAAAATGTTAATTTTGTTATAGTTTTTAATTAAACCTGTACAATTACATATTAGATTTAAACACTGTTGTACTATGTAACTTTTATAATATCAGATATCCTTACGTGAGATGGGCAAGATAAAAAATAAAACTGTAGGATGTCTGCAAAAGATTAAACAAAACCCATCTCATTGGATACCCGAATGGTAAGCAACTGTATCTATATATTATATTTTTCCGCCAAATTGCACACAATTAAAAACACATCATAAAGATAAGTAATTAGTCTTCGACAGCCCTGGTCGGTAACTTTGCTATCTTCTCAGCGACGCTAGCTTTGAATAAAAAAATGTGTGGGTGTCTCTACGTTAATAATATTTTTTATATAAATTATTTCTTGCAGTGGCTTTACTTACCAACAATAATTATTGTACCTACCTATTTTTATAAAAGTAAAATTGCGTTACTTGTTTGTAAAAGTGTCAGACTAAATTAATTAAACTAATCGGGTAAGTAATAAAAAGTCATTAATTGAGTTAGCAGTAGTAACCAAGTAAATGGTAGAATTCCATTTTAAAAGAAATGAAAATATAATTAATTATATTTTCATTTCTTTTAATAAAAAGTCACTTTCTTTTTATAATAAACAGACATCACTATATTACACTTTTTTTTTAAATATGCATTAGAATTAAACAATGTGTACCTATTTTTTAATAATTATGTAATAGGTCTTACACATTCAAAATAAATACTATTCAATAATAATGTTTTTTGGATAGCACATGAAATAAAAATGTAGGTAGATATGTATTTCAACATCCTTCGTATGTTTAGCTCTCGGACAATTTCTGGTTAAAACGTTATTAATATATTATTAAGTTTATATCGTGGCTATCCATCATATTGGTTACAATATTTCCCACCAAACAGATGATTAACAAATTGAATTTAGTAACATTTACGTATATTAGAAGATATCATTTTTTGGTCACCCCATATTTTATTCACGTTGACAGTGTTATGTTATGAGAGATCATTATTTACTTTAGACCAAAGCATTGTCGGCGACCTTTGAATATTACCAGTAGAGCAACAATTTCGGACCACATGTAAAAAAACCATATTTTCAATTCTCAAGGGCAATTCTGTAGAGCGTCCCCTTAACGCTACGTATTATCTTTTATAAAGGGTGGCGCATATATCATTACGTCATTATTAATTGGAATATACTGTAATTTTCATTTTAAACATAATTTTTGATTATTGTGTGAAATGTGTGTTGTAACATTATATTCTTTTTACAGCGTTTTTATTAGGTCGTATTCTTGTTTGTCCGGTGGTTGTTTATCAAGTACAAATCTTGCAATCAATTTTTAACTAACTTCCCGACTAGCTAGACATTTGAAACTTTTAGAATATATCAGAACACGGTGCCAATGCTTTTTTTAATACTTTTAGCCATCTTTAAGTAGAATTAAATTCATTTTCAGTTAATTCTGTTTTGTATTAAAAGTTATTTCGACACCATTATTGGTTGCTAGGGGTCTGGGGTTTTAGGAACTAAATTATTAATATATACGTGCGTTACTATTAGTTCAGTCATCAAGTTTTGAGAGCTTTTTTAAAAGCTATGTGAATCAAAAATATCAAAAGCTATCTTCAAAGTATTGAATGAATAAAAACGGTACATGACCGTATATATTTGATTCAAACTTTATCGTTATAATAATATATAATAATAATATTTAAATAGCTATAATATAGCTATATGGAGTGGTGAAGTGTGACCAACTGGAGAGAGAGAGCTCGGGATAGAGATTCTAGAGTACAATCAGGCATTGACCCAAATGGTATATATCGTCAGGTTAAAAAATTAGTACCTAATTACATAATTATAGCTATAACGTTTTTTATTCATTAGTAAATTAAATTTCCAATATTTAAAATATTATGATTACATAATTACAACGTTTTTCTTAGCTCGTATTCTTATTTGTCCGGTGGTTCTTTGTCCAGTACAAATCTTGCAATCGATTTTTAACTAACTTCCCGACTAGCTAGACATTTGAAACTTTTAGAATATATCAGAACACGATGCCAATGCATTTTTTAATACTTTTAGCCATATTTAAGTAGAATTCAATTCATTTTCAGTTAATTCTGTTTTGTATGAAAAGTTATTTCGATACCATTATTGGTTGCTAGGGGGTCCTAGACACTAAATTATTAATATATACGTGCGTTACTATGGAAATCAGTATGAATTGACATTTCAGTATTATTTCTATCAAGTACAAATTTTTTTGATCGTTTAAGCTAGTCAAGTCAAGTTTATATGAATCAACAGACAATTTAAAAACGTTGTATATAAAAAGTTCTTTTTATCGTGTAATTATTATTACTATAATAGGCCATAAGTCCCAATGACAATCGTGTAGTTAGTAGCTAATATTATTGAAACAAAACACAAAAATTGAGAAAATCACATACATATTGATCATATTATAAATAATTTTAATACACATTGTAGAAATATCTAGTATAGCATTTTTTTTTTAATTTATAAAATAGAAACACTTTCGGTTTAGTATTTATTAAGAGTTCACAGAGATAAATTAACAATAACAGAGAATACTTCAAACAGTACACGCAACAGATTAACAAGATGAGATGACTCACGCGACCAAATAACCAGATGAACAGCTTGCCAAAAGATTAGTTCAATTTAGGTAGGTATCACATTTGACGACTAGAAACCATATATATTACTTGAAGCCAATCTCGATAGTGTAAGGTACTTAGTTTCAAACTAGGGGACCTACATGATCAAAAGGGTCAGAACTAATCAGACTAAGCTGACTGGCTGTAAGACTGTGAGAGATAAAAATTATTACGGAGTTAACATAGAGTTAAATCCTAATCCGTCTACATAGCGCTTGTGGCGTTCAGTTAATATGCCGCACCATCTATGGGTTTCTTTTCGAAGTCACGCCGCTACACTACTAGAAAAAATCTTTTGAAAAGAATACGACGCCGTGCGTTCAATAATTACTCTATGAATATCTGTATGAACTGCGACAAAATTAACTAGCAGTTTTTATATTTCGCTTTCTAAATTAATTGTAGTGTAATTTACTATTAGGTATGCATTTTTCATGGAAATATTTGGTTGGCAATACTGACGTGGCTTTGAACAGAAATCAATCGGTGGTGGGGGTAGAGTTGGGGTTCGGGAATTTCCCGACGGGAATTCTCGAGAAATTTTCGAGATGTTCAATCCCGAATCTCGAGAATTTAAATTTTTAACCTTTCGGGAAATCTCGGATCTCGAGAATCTTTTCTTGGGATTCGGGATTTCTTTATTATCAAATATTAATTGAAAAAAAGATCTAAAACATGTAGACAGAAAACACAAAACGTTCAAAGACTGATCGGGGCATTTAACACAATTAAGCCAACGTCGACTCAAAATGAGCATAATTGTTGCAACATCAGGGAATTTTGTGTATCAAAAGCGTACGCGATTGTCAGACGTAGCGATTGACAGTCTGTGTTTTTTGAAATCCCATTTTAATAAGTAATGTTTTGAAATATTTTTGTTTTCCTATTTCTATTTTGTTTGTCTTCTTACATAATTATAAAAAAAAATATTTTTTTGAATTTGTCTGTTTTTACACTGATTTTAGGAATTTTACATGTTTTTTTTTTAAATTTCCCGATATCTCGAGAATTCTTTTCTGCAAATCCGAATCTCGAGAATTCAAAAATTCATCGTTTCGGGAAATCCTCCAAATCTCGAGATTGACATTTTCTCGGGAAATACACGACTTAAGTTAGGGGGGGGGGTTTGTGTACTAGCACTTTTATGTCGTAAAAATAGCCATTTTGAAATAGATTTGAGAAAAGCAATGCGCAGGTAATACATGCACTACGATGCATGTATCTAGCGAACGAAAAAATGTCAGAATATACACAGGCTTATGACTTATCAGGCACCAATAGCGAGGGCGGTGTTATAGTACTTTCTTAGAGACGTAGATATTTTTAGTGATACGATATGTATTTTTTTTTAAATCGCATCACAACATCACAACACCTTCGTATCAATAAAAATAACAGTTTGGTGTGATGTGTGGTCTGAAGGTGTGATTAGACCGTTTTAAACAATATTCAGTTACTGTCAATGGAGATCGTTACAGAAACACAATTACTGATTTTTTCTGGCATGAATTAGATGATTTTGATCTGGACGATATGTGGATCATGGCCCCACACAAGGAGGGGCTGACTGGGCCAGTGGCGCACCCAGGATTTAATATTGGGAGGGGCCCAAGGAGGAGAATGTAAATTAGTCCCATAGGCTCTTTTTCTTCTTCACAGCCTAATTTCTCATTTATCGGTCTTTTGTCTATTGCACTCGGTGCACCTACACCCTGGTCCCCACATCCTGAAACGGGCCTTCAGGCTAGGATATTTGGCAGCCCCCCTACCTACCGCTATGGTTAAATGCAGTATGAAACACTAAATTAACGTTTTCCAAATTGTGTTTTAGTTCAAATTAAGGGTACTTATAGAGTGAATTATTGGCGATTTTTAATACATCTACTTTAATAATGAAGCTGTCGAGTATCAACACATAATAATCAAAACATATATTGTTCATGGCCATGAAGTATATTAGCGCCGCAGGCGACTTTTTTTTAGTATTAAAGCTAATTTATGATGTGTGTTTATCTCACTTATCTGGTCAACCTGACACGCCGGGCCCCCCATAACCCGGCCCCCCCAGCCAGAGCTCTGTCAGCCCTCCCAAGCTATGCCTACACCACTCCGGAATTCTGGTGGAGACGGAGAATTTTTTGACAGTTCCATTAGGGATTGGGTTTCTAAAAAACCCGACATTTTCGAAATTTTTGTGTTAGAAATTAAAATCTAAGAAATTTTTCTATAAAGGTGCTGGTGAATTACATTCTGATAATTTTTATTTTGGGGGGTGCCAGGGCCCCCTGCCCCCCCCCCTGGGTGCGCCACTGGACTGGGCTATAGCCTTGGAGCCCGGGCATAGGAGGGGCCCGGCGTAGCAGGTTGACCGGTTAATGAGATAAAAACACATCACAATTTTGCTCTAATAGTTTAAAAAATTGACCTGCGGCGCTACTTTCCTTTGATACTACTAAAATTTTAAAATATGTGATTGTGTGATACAATATGATGTGGTAGGTATAATGATTGATATACCTACTTAAATGATAATTCACGTTTAGAATTTGGGAAATGCTACTGTAGAGCTTTACACTGCCCTTAACCATGGCGATTAATAGGGGGCCGTCAAAGATTCTAGCCTAGGGGCCCGCTTCGGTATGTGGAGGCCATGATGCGGATCCAAAAAGATGGTGTAACATCCCATACGGTTTGTGACACAATCAACTTATTGATTAGTTCTTGCCCTTTTTCGTCGTAAAAAAATATTGAGAACATTAATGTAAAATTTGGAAAAATAAGGAAATAAATAATTCAATACAAGCAGATTCGAGAACTGCAGAATTTTAGACGTGATGATATTCAAATAACAAGTGTTAATAGTGATAAGTAGAAGGCTGCAAAATTACCTATGATAGCATCATTGAAGGCACGCGATTTTCATTAATATAATATGACATCAAAGGATTCCAAAGCATTTAATAAATTTACTTAACTGCACACTGATTAAATTCTCAGAAGCTAACAGTATCATATCAGTTATGTAGATCAACGGCCCTAAAACTTTGCGAACAAAGCCCGCCCTCGACTTATTTATTTTTCAATCGCACGTATATATAAGAGGGCGGGTAATTTTAAAGTTAACTAAACTCAAACAACGTTGCATACGGATGTACCTACCGTGTATTACGGTGTTGGCTAAAAACTTGTTTTCTAATTGAATCACAATTAATCAATAATAAACAACTACACACAAGGGTCGCAAATAAACTTATTATAGGGTTTATGAAATCAAACAAATTAAAAATTATAAGCTTAGAGAAGTTTAAGATATGGATGTATAAACGTCTCCTTAAAGCAGCGATTTCCAAACTGGGAGGCGCGAAAAGTTTAACACATTTAATGTAGCCACAGGTTTGCAGTTTGCAAAATGCATAGTTTATAAAACGGCCCCTAGTTATCGACTACATAAAAAACATTGAAGTTAAATTCCCTCCACCAAAACCCGCCCCGTACCACCCTCGGTCTTAATCGAGAGTATCACGGGACCCATCAATTGGTGATGTGAAGCATCTAAAAATTGGCCTGGGAGTGTCCTGGGAGAAGATGCCCAAGACTTAGGTTGCTACGCTCAAAGTGAGCTCTGACTGAGTTTACTCTAATGCAAAGTGCCAGGGAGAGAAAAAGCACATGGAATTTACTTTAAAGACTTTTTACTTTACTTTACATAAAAAACAGTCGTATAAAAGGTTGTTTGCAAACCTGTCTGAAAATATGGAGACTAATTTTATAATACCTCACTTCTATTCTATTGTGAAGCACGCTGGCTATCTCGTGAAGAGCTTGAATTCATTAGAATTTGAAATAAAAGGGTCAAATCATAATGTTGAAATTAGAGGCAAATTTGTTCAGGAACGATAATTTTGTTGTTAAACTTGTCGATTTGGTTGGAATTAAAAAAATTGAGTGAATAAATCAATACAAGGACCACTAATGCATTCACTGATTTAAAAAAACAACGTGAAGGCATTCATGAAAAATTGGAAAAAATTACAAAAAAAAAAAGTTCGCCACGTTACAAGTTTTAAATGATTTCTGCGGCATATAAATAATATATAAATATTGAAGCAAACAAAATCTATCTACTGAGTTCTTGGTTAGTTTGCTAATGCACTTTTTACATTATTTTATTAATAGGCGCTGCTTTATTTTAAGGCTATTAAATATTTTAAATATGTGGTTGTGCATTGCAATTTGATGTGATATGACCTATATGACGATTAATACACTTAAATGATAACTCCCGTGTATAATTTAGGAAACACTACATTAGAGCACCACATTGCCCTTAACTTTAGCGATAGATATGTGGGCCCGCCAAATATCCTAGCCTGGGGGGCCGCTTCAGGATATGGGGCCCATGATAGAATCCATTTGTCAATGAACGATGATTTAAAAATGAATATTATATAAGAAGTAAAACTTTGTTTATTTAATGAAATAAAGGGGGGAGGCGCCAAGATTAGATTTTTTTAAAAAGGAGGCGTAGTAACATAAAGTTTGGAAACCACTGCCTTAAAGTTTGACTAATCGATGGCCCAGTAGGTATTATTGAACAGTAACAATTCAAAAAATTTTTTTTGGGATAATCATATTTTAATATTTGAACATCGTTCAAAATTGTAAAATATTGATATTACTCTATGGAATTTTAATAATAATACTTACCCTTTTTTTTTTTAAATAAATTGCAAAAAATATATAATTTTTACAAAAAATAGTAATTTTAGACCATTTTAGCAAGTTATTGCTGTTTAAAACTAATTAGAGTTAGAATATCGTAAATATTTTTTGAGTTACCTCTATTCAATTGATATTAAATTATTAAGACGGTACTTTAGTGAAACGGCAAATAATTTTCAACTATAGGTGCGACGAAATTTCGGACTGGCTGGCAATCGGAGAGTGAAAGTCGAGCTGTGAACACGTCAATTTGTTTTGTGATGGCGACGGGGGTATTAATTCTTAAATCGTGTAAAGATGACTTAAAAACGTTACCCATTTACTTGAAAAAGAAAACATGTCAATGAATGTATTATTATTATTAGTAATAGAATAATAAACATAACATTAAATGGACGCATGTTAACTTTTTATGAGAAATTATGTTTTGTTTTGCACGCGTCATTTGCACAATCTTCGCGTCGCGTAGTCACGATCATTTTAGACCGTGCCCCAGCTGAGGCAAGACGATACTTCAGTGAAACGGCAAATAATTTTCAACTATAGGCGCGACGAAATTTTGAACTCGCTGGCAATCGTCGAGGTGTGAATACGTCAATATGTTTCGTGATGGCGACGGGGGTATTAATTCTTAAATCATGTCAAGATGACTAAAAGCGTTACCCATTTGCTTGAAAAAGAAAACATGACAATGAATTTATTAATATTGTTACTAATAGATACTAACATTAAATGGACGCATGTTGGATTTATATGACAAATTATATTTCGTTCGGCATGCCTCATTTTCACCCGCGACCCGCAACCCGCGCATCGCCTAGCCACAATCTTTTTAGACCATGCCTCAACTGAGGTATAAATAGCCTTACGTACTTTATGTACTACAGGA
Source organism: Rhyacophila brunnea (assembly GCF_057557595.1). NCBI lineage: Eukaryota > Metazoa > Arthropoda > Insecta > Trichoptera > Rhyacophilidae > Rhyacophila > Rhyacophila brunnea. Next base: position 3,967,573 of record NW_028232816.1, on the reverse strand, counting down.
AGTGGATAAAGTATAAATGAATAAAAAATAAACAAACTTATTTATTATAGCAATCATTAAGAATGAAGAAATTATTATTACAGAATTGATAAATTAAAGTCCTCAAACAGATCGGTACATAAAGTAGGTATAACAATTATATTTTTTTATCTATCGGTAAGTATCATCAACAATGATTTCATAAAAAAATATTTTACATAATATTCTTTTTCGAACATTTTCAAACGCGTTCGAATAATTAATCGACCTGGTACTGTTGGAGGTTTTCTTCTGTACTAGGGAATGACAAAATTGAAACGTAGTTTTAAATAGAACCAATTTGAAATAGATCTGTACAAAACTGGTTATGTTTGAAAGTTTGTAAAATTTCATATGTTTTTTTTGGCTCCCAACGTATCTAAATTATTTTTTATCTCTGTACAAAACGGACAAGAGCTAAAATCTCGAACTGAATATCGCTAAAAAATGTCGAATTTTTGACTAGTAACCGTTCAATACCGTATCCGGAAACTTGTACGTAAACAATTCACCGCGCCGCAGTATGTGAAACGTGAGTTCGTGTAACAGTTAATCAAATGAAGAGTTCTTTGTTGAACATTTCACCGTGGATTATATTTGTACGTATGCTACAACATGTGGTGAATTTTATGAGATGTCTTTACTAGGGTAGGGTTAATCTAATTGGAACACTACTATTTGTAAACTATCGCCGCACTTTGTAAGATACGTTCAAATGTATTCCACGGTGAAATGTTCAACGAAGAACTCGTCATTAAATTTGATAAAATGTTATACGAACTCATGTTTCACGTACTGCGGCGCACGAATAAGTGTCCCACGATGATCTGAATACGTACAACTTACATGTAACCGTTCAATACTGGGCCATCATAATGGTATTGTCATCAAACGAATGGTAAAGGACCAATTCGTGACCGCCCTGTAATTAAAAAAATCATTCGATCTGATATTTTGTTCTAAATTATTATGTAAATATAATATTATGTCATCATCATCATCATTATCATCAGTCTGAATCTATCCACTGCTGGATGAAGGCCTCTTCAAGCTGCTTCCACTTCTCTCGGTCCTGTGCATTGCGTTGCCACGTACTTCCGCAAAACTTTGAACGAGCTATGTGTCCAGCCCATCTCCATTTAGGGCTTTTAATAAACTCTATTAGATCGCAGACCCTTGTCTGCTTCCATATCCACTCATTCCTCTTTTTGTCCTTTCGTGTTATGCCCAGCATGCACACCTCCATACCACGCTGTGCTACTCTAAGTTTCTGGATCTCTCTTTTATTTAGGGTCCATGTTTCACACGCATATGTGATCACGGGAAGCATACACTGGTTGAACACTTTGCGCTTAAGGCACAGTAGAAGGTCACTTTTGAAGACATTATTCAGGCGGCCAAAAGCACTCCAGCCTAGCTTTACTCTGCGAATAATTTCATCAAATATACATCCATCTATAAACACTTGTTGTCCCAGATAGATGTAGCTTTTCTTGCTAATATTATGTTTTTCGTTATAAATAGTAATTTCTAATGAAATCTGTGCTGAACCGAAGTATAAAATATGTACATACACACTTAGTGATTTTGTCGAACGAATTGATTAAATTAAGACGTGGTGAATGCCTAATTATTTTCTTCCCTATACACCCACAATTTCTTACATATAAATAGAAAGGCCTATAAATAAGTGTCCCAGAAAGCTCAGTGTTTGAAACTTACAAAGTAAAAAGCTCTCGAACGAAGTGAAGTTTTGGCGACATAAGTGTGTCAGCTGAAGAAGTACAATTGTAATGCAGATGTATTTAAAATGAATATTGAATTTTTTATTAACTTTAACGTAATTGTCAGCTATTATTAAGAGCATACTTCAGTGAAACGGCAAATAATTTTCAGCAATCTTCTTCTTCTTCTTCCACCCTGTCACGTCCCAACATTAGGGCATAGGGCAAGCACAAGTTGGCGCCACTTCCCTCGGTCCATCGCCTACCTGCAGCACGTAGGTCGCTCTTGTAGCACTGCTGCAGGGTGAGGGAGAGCCGGCCACGGCGACAGAATCCTTGAGGCTGTGCCACAAGGGTACGAAGTGCCGCACTCTTTGGCGGTATCCGGAATACGTGTTCCAGCCACGTAAAGCGTCTCTTCGTGATAACTTCGATCACCGAAGGCTTTTGTGTCTGCTCACGAACTCGGCTGTTTGCAACGCGGTCGTACCAATGTACCCCTAAGATTCAGCGGAGACATCGATTCTCAAAGCTCAAAAGCCGAGACTCTTGAAGCTTAGTAAGATGCCATGTCTCACAGCCATGCAGGAGCACAGGTAGCACGCACGCGTTAAACAAACGACATTTGGTCCTCACTTTCAGCAATAGATGGGACGTAATTTCGGCCGCGTTGCCAGTCGTAGAGCGATAGTCAACCTGTTAGGACGTCAATTTGTTTTGTGATGGCGTCGGAGGAATTAATTCTTAAATCGTGTAAAGATGACTAAAATTGTTACATATTTACTCGAAAAACAAAACATGTCAATGATTATATTATTATTATTACTTAAATAACAATAAACATAACATTAAGTAGACGCATGTTGAATTTTTATAACAAATTATGTTTTGTTCGTCACGCTTCGTTTGTACAATTTGCGCGTCGCGTAGTCACGATCGTTTTAGACCGTACCTCAGCTGAAGTATAGCCTTAACAGAAAGCCAACATGTAATAATAATACAGACTATTAATACTATCGACTGAAGGTATTTGAGGGAATTTGAATTTAAATTCTAATGGATTTAAGTTTTGTATGTTCCATTTGAGTCAATGACTTAAATGGAATAGACAATAGTACAAAACTTAAATCCATTAGAATAATACAGACATCTTAGATCACCATAACGCGACGCCTCCAAGAATACCTTCTACTCTCCAGTGTCCTTTTGTCTTTCCAAGTCATAATAGCAGCATCATGCAGTTATATGTCATGCCCTATGTGGATGGGTTACATGTAAATTGTACGTAAAACATTTCATCGTGGCACAGTTCGCCATGAGCTTTCTTAACGAAAAGCGATTACCACAGTGGCGAAGGGTGGAGGTAGACTGTTAAGATCCGCGATAAATAGTGCAAACTAAACTTTGTCAGTCATACGTATTTGTTTTCATTGAAGTAAGAATTGAACTAAGAACTAACATTGAATAATTTACACTAATGGTGTAGGTTAGTCTTTAGCCCTGCAACACCAAACCATAATAGATAATAGCCAAAAAATACTCATACATAATTTTCGATATTTTATAGATAGAATAATATTATTTTTTATCTATTATAGTTGAATTTAGGCTTGGTGTAATTGATTTTGAAAAACTAACCAACACCATCTGTAAATAATTGTAGTCTTAGTTCAATAAAAATGGTAACCGGAGAAAACAGAACATGACAAAACAGAACAGTGACATAACAGAACAGCCAGGGGAAAAATGAAACATTAATTTTTGTGGAATCTTTTTAGGTTAGGTTAGGTTAGGTCATTATTTCGTTGTACCTAGTCACCCAATCATTTTGAACATATTATATTGATAAAGATGAGATAATATCCTAAGCTTGCCGGCAACACCGAGTTGAGTCCCGTTTATTTGAGGCTTTCTAGCGATTAGGAATACAGAAATTAGGTATACAATTAAATTTGATTTATTATGGCGTATTAAACATAATAGAGATAGGACAATTTAAATATTAAATTTATATTTTTCCTGAAAGGTCATAGTTATATTTATCGTTGTTCTGTTTTGTCACTGTTCTGTTTTGACATGTCATGTTCTGTTTTGTCATTTTCTGTTTGACTAACAAAAAAATAATATGCACTATTTATGCCACTATAATGTACCTATGTGGAGAGACCGAATCTGTATGTAATTAGAGAGACGATATTTCCTTTTGATTTGCTTATTTGAGACGATGGTATACATGAAAGGTCATGGTGCCAGGCTAGGAAGTAGTCGTGGCTCCCACTGCTCGCCCCGTAACTTAGTACTTGATGGGTACTTGGCGCGTGTTTTAGATTCGCCTACATAATATGACAGACGCAGTTTCTTTTGTGATTTGTTTAACTGAGACCAAAGAATACACGAAACGTTATGGTGCCATGCCAGGAAGTCGTCATCAGTTCCACTCCTCATCTCTGTAACTTTGTACTTGATAGGTATCGCGCGCTTGCCGGTTTCAGTCTATAAATGGCCTCTTAAACTACTTTTTCTCTTCGGATTAGGTATATAAAATTACTGAAACCAAAATACTCTCTTTCTACTTAGCAGGGCAGCATAATATGACGCCTGTCAAGCCGGATGTGTATCGTATCGAATTATTATTTAATAAAATTACCTCGAATTATTACAGATATTGCAGAAAATGCCCCTGGCGGCGTATCGGGGAACTAATGAAATCACACGGTGAATTTTACAGCGTTGCCCGCGGCCATCAGAATACCACTGTGGTAAATACCGACCGTTGGACGAAGGTAAACGGTTATAAAAACGAAAAGACAAGTTAATTCTATTGGCTTACGGGTACTTGTTGGAATTTGAATTGGAATTCTAGTTAATCTAAGTTTTGTACTTACTACTTATTCTATTTTGATTAATTTTAAGCGAATCTTGTTTCGACTTTATCTAACTTCGGCGTGGTCCATACAAAGTTGTGGCTGACAGGGCTCTAGCCTGGGGCCCGGCGTGGCGGGTCAACCACTTAAGTGAGTTAAACACACCACAAATTTGCTCTAATAGTAAAAATAGTCGCCTGCGGTACTATATCACAAGTAGAATTTTATTTTATAATTATTTTTAGTGTGTTTCCATACTAACAAAAATGACTATTTATCTGATATGGCGAAGAGTCTCATGTTATTTAGCTATCACAAATTGGGATCGCGATCAGTACTTCATAATAATGATACCAAGTGCCAACAATTCTTCAAATGGATTTATTTAAAAATGCTAAAAATCCCATCCAGAAATCCAATAATTATTATAAAGCAATCATTATTCGTAGGATGTTTATCACATTTGAATGGTCAAAGATATTAATCATTATCTTTAGAATTATCTTCAAATGTGTTAATTGTGCCCATTTTTTGAATAAAAAAATGCCTAATTTTTGGCAAATTTGGGATCACAAATGACTATAAAATATATTTTTTATCGTAAATATGTCACCATATAATGTTAACATTAATTTTACTAATGGTTTTGTGAATGCGTTTACAAATTAATAAATATAAAAAATCTTAACACCACTTCACATGGACGTACTGAAATATGACTATATTCTAAAACATTAGATCGAGAGGTTTAAAAGAATACTATTTTATGTAATAAAAATACTTTATGCAGTCATCAAATGTTTAAAATAAATATAATAAGGCTTAAGGGGACGCTCTACAGAATTACCCTTGAGAATTGAAAATATGATTTTTTTACATGTGGTCCGGAATTGTTGCTCTACTGGTAATATGCAAAGGTCGCCGACAATGCTTTGGTCTAAATTAATAATAATGATCTCTTATTTAATTTAAATCATAACACTGTCAAAGTGTATAAAATATGGGGTGACCAAAAAATGATATCTTCTAATATACGTAAATGTTACTAAATTCAATTTATTAATCAGGTGTTTGGTGGAAAACATTGCAACCAATATGATGGATGGCCACGATATAAACTTAATAATAATATATTAATAACGTTTTAACCTGAAATTGTCCGAGAGCTAAACATACGAAGGATGTTGAAATACATATCTACCTACATTTTTATTTCATGTGCTATCCAAAAAACATTATTAATGAATAGTATGTATTTTGAATATGTAAGACCTATTACATAACTATTAAAAAAAATAGGTACATATTGTTTAATTCTAATGCATATTTAAAAAAAAAATTAATATAGTGATGTCTGTTTATTATAAAAGAAAGTGACTTTTTATTAAAAGAAATGAAAATATAATTAATTATATTTTCATTTCTTTTAAAATGGAATTCTACCAAGTAAATGCTAACTCAATTAATGACTTTTTATTACTTACCCGATTAGTTTAATTAATTTAGTCTGACACTTTTACAAGCAAGTAACGCAACTTTACTTTTAGTTGGTAGGTACAATAATTATTAATTAATAAAAGCCAATGCAAGAAATAATTTATACTCATAAAAAATGATTATTAACGTGGTCACCCATAGATTTTTTTTATTAAAAGCTAGCGATCGCAGAGAACAAGACAAAAAAAACTGCCGACTTTATCGAATCAATCACCCAGGGCTGTCGAAGACGTCTTACTTGTTTTTATGATAAATTGTTTTTAATTGTGTGCAATTTGGCGGGAAAATATAATATATACAGTTGCTTACCATTCGGTTATCCCATGAGCTGGGTTTTGTTTACTCTTCTGCTGACATCCTACAGTTTTATCTGATATTATAAAAGTCACAGAGTACAACAGTGTTTAAATCTAATATGTAATTGCACCGGTTTAATTAAAAACTATAACGAAATTAACATTTTAATGATTTACAGATTTTCCTATGTTATATCAACTTAATAGCAATTTTAATGAGACCAGATACATATTACGATATATCCAAAATACACATCATCAGATAATATGTGAAATATTTTGATAAGCAAAAAAATAAGAACAATACAACAATAACATAACATAATCAGCTAGTCTTTTCATAATTATTTTAGATGAATGTTGTATGCCGTTTGACGCTTGGAAGTATGTAATTATTCCATCTGTACAGTAAGCTATTTTTAACTTTAAATTTTTTGACAGCCCTGTATTCCGTCGGCCGGCACCAGGCTACGTCGCATATGTTATGTTTGGAGGTAATAATAATAAAAGTAATAATGATTATTCATTCGACCGAGAATTGTAAATAATAATTATTGCGTTCCTTAAAATAAATCCCCGATGGTTAGAGGTTTTTGAGGTTAGACTGAATTAAAATGACGTCCTTTCAACGCTGAGATTAGTCTCTGAATGAACTATGAATGACCTTGTCCTGTTCAGCTCAGTCTTAAAAATTATATAAATAGATTATCTACAACGTTTAAGGAATGTCCAGGGTTATGTTCTGAAAATACCATAAAAGCTCTATTTTCACCTACGCTGAGCATGTGGGCCCTTAAGTTAATACTGTTTCATTAAAGGATTTTAGTTATTTTAACTTTAACAAGTATTTGTAAGCCGTGCGAGTTTACCAAATGTAATTAAAAACCTTTGTAATAGGTATTATTAAAATGGTAGTTTTATCAGTTTTGTAATTAAATTTTTGCTGCAAATGTTTTCTTGTATGTAGAGTAGTTGGAGTTTTGAAGTATTCATTGTAACACTGTGTGAAACTAAGCTTGAAACAATGTTATGCAGTAAGTTATCCCTCACATTGTGAGCTCATCTGGGAATATAATTAACGGATAAATTTAACATTAATAATACATAATGGCCGTTATTATGCTCAAGATATTTACATTAAAATGGTGCTTATACTAATATTATGGTGTAATAGAGATTATTAGCAAGGAAAATTCCGGATGGCTTGTTAGTTAGTGAGAGATTTTTATAATATGCAGTGTTTTCTTTATTTTATTTTAATTTTATTTATTAAGAAAACAAACAGTTAAATATCGATTACAAAAATTTAAAATATAATAATGAAAAGTTATTGCAACCGGCAAAGTTTCCATATATATTTTAATATAGTTAAGCCTAACAAGATAGAGACTAAGAATAACATAAATATAAAGAAATTACATGCGAAAAATGAGGAAGAATAATGAATAATTAAATTATATACAAAAAAAAGTAACATAAAAAAATATAGTATATATATATATCTATTTATACAAAATTTTGGAGATAGCGCGTTTAAATGAAATAGGTGAATTATTAAAAGGATCAACGGTGGAGAAATACATATTATAATTTAAGCAAGAGCGCCGAATAAAAGAGTTTTGTGCATAATTAGAACCGCTACGACTGATATGGTACAAAGTTTGGTTTCGCCTAAATCTTGATGGACAATGGAAACTCACCCTTTCGAGTAGGGTTGGCGAGTCAACAAAACCATTGAATCATTTTAAAAAGAATATTGAAATATTGATCAGATATAGAACGTCGATTTTCCAAAGATGGTACCATGAAAGTTGCAGTGGTCGGAATAGAATTAGATAAATCATAACAGTAAGCTTTAAAATTGTTGCATGTAACTAGTAAAATCTGTTTTTCTTGTTTGAATGAGTAATGGTTAGTCCAAGACACATCTGAACGCAAATAAAACATGAACATTGCGTGAAAAAAACCTCTTGATAGACTTGTTGGGCTAATTATAGTCGCTTTTACGACCAACTTCAAATCCCCAGATATTGTCGCAAGTTAGGGTGACTATTTGTTACGTACGCATCATCAGTCGACAGTGATTAAATAACGCCAGTTACAGCTCAAATTACTTCAAGACAGTGGGTGCGTATAGGTTTGTTATAACTAAACCGCCGTTTATTGATTATACAGACTGAATCAGAAGTTATTCGTGGACCACGGCCAAGTCAGCTTAATATAGTGTGACTGTTGTCCAAGCGATACTTCTGAATACATGGCAAGCCGTGTTACTGGCTATTATTATTCATCAAAAGTGTACCGTCAAGTTTCGCGTACCGGGAACCCAACAAAAAATACAGCGCGAGTGACAGTGTAACCAGACCACGGAGCCAGCCTCAACAGCAATGCGGTTAGTGCCTGGCATCCTAATATAACCCCCCCCCCTCAGCATCTACATCCACAATCATAATTATTCCATCCAGTGACGTCCCTAGACAAAATGCCGCCCCTGAGCAGTGTCAAAATGCCGCCAAAATTTTTTTTATACAGTACTTTTTATCATCCTTTCGTGACTCCAATATCTAAGAAATATGTTATGTGGATACATTACTAACAAGATATACCACTAAATCTAATTTAAATGCCACCTGTGCTTCAATAGACATCTTCAATTGCGAGCCCACGGTTTCAGATAGGTACGGTTAAAAATACACCTGACAACTCGCGAGTGACTGGCAAACATATTTGGATAAATTTTAAATTAGGTATGCACCTGTCATTGCTGTTCACCAAGAACATGATGTCCAAGGACAACGGAAGTAAACTAGATATCGCGAACCCGACAAACAAAGTCCTGGTAAAACTTTTGTAGTACCTAGCTGATAAATACATTTTGTTTCTAACCAGTAAGCTAATTTTTTTAATATAAATGTCGTATTTTTATATATATCTGGTATTTTAAAAATGTGTTTTCCGCTGTATTCCTTATAACCGAACAGTACCATATTTATTTATTTATTTAAGAATACAAAATATTGTGGACATAACGAATCTAAATTCAAGACGTACACAACATGAGATTTACATTATAACAAATATTGCCCTCACAAGAGAGAATATAGAATATAATACTAGGAATAATAACAGAAAAACAAATTAAATCAAAACATATTTAAGTACAATTTAATACAGAAAAATAAAATTTTGAAAACAAAAAACATACAATTTTACACAGAAAAATAAAGTTTTAAAAACATAATGTCTGAAAATGTCTATGTCTTTAGGGAGCGCATTTACTAATCTTGCATCCCTCGCCAATGGTGCCTGATAGGCTTGACACGAGGAAACGGTTCCGATCCAGAATAAATCATGGCAGCGACCACGTAAGTAATTGGCTGGCGCATGTAAATTAAATTTTATTAGGATACCAGGATTGGAAACCATCCCTCGCGCTAACAAGCAAAAGTGTTTCAAGAGCAGAAGAGACCGACGAGATTCAAGAGAGAGAAAAAGAAGCATGCCTTGTAGAAAGGCAGTCGGAAAATAATCATTTGACGAATTATTGAAAGGAAAATAGTTAAATGTCTTAAAATAATGACATCGAAGAAATTTCTTCTGGACGCGTTCTAAATATGTAATGATTAAAATATATTGTTATGATTATAAAGTTTTGATGGCTATCGACCATTTTATAGATAAAATAAAACGATTCAATTCAATTAGGTAATTTTGGTACTGTTCGGTTAAAGCGGATACAGCGGAAAACGCATTAAGCCGATAAACTGGATTATTTGTTAGGTTAACCTAACCAAACCTAACCTTACCTAACCTAACCTAACCTAACCTAAACTAACCCAAACTAACAAATAATCCAGTTTATCGGCTATTTTCAAAATGCGTTTTCCGCTGTATCCGCTTTAACCGAACAGTACCGTAATTTTTTAAACCTATTGTGGACAATATAAATAATAAGATTAAGACGTTCACAACATGCCATGAAACATTTTTATAAAGAAGACGAAAAAAAGTTATAACAGCGATAAAAATGAAAATATATAAAAAAGAGAACATAATATTATAAACATACAAAAGCAGTGAAAATACAATTATACATCTATATAAGTTCAAAGAAGTACACCCAGTTTGCTAAGGAGACCCTATTTTGAATTTATACAATAACGTCCACCTAAACTCACCTCGCGCAAGTGGAATATATCAAGACCCGAAGCAATTTGGTTGAACATGTTATCGCCTTCCCAATTAGCATTACCAATGGCAGGAGATCATCATCTTGGGAGAATAATAATGATCATAAAGCCTTGTTAGATCTATGTTGCCAAAATAGGCATTTCCATTTAATATTGTCAATCTCATACGGCAACCCAAGGTGAGATTATCGGACCGAACGGAGTTTATTAGTTTCGTTAAGGAAAGGTTAAAAAAATAAAAATATCAATGAAATCGTATTATATTAAAACTGTATATTGTATATTATCAATGGAGCGTTCAACCAAAATCCAACCCGCGATTTATTACAACGTTTTTATTAGCTCGTATTCTTATTTGTCCGGTGGTTGTTTGTCTGGTACAAATCTTGCAATCGATTTTTCACTAACTTCCCGTCTAGCTAAACATTTGAAACTTTTAGAATATATCAGAACACGATGCCAATGCATTCTTTTAATACGTTTAGCCATCTTTATGCAGAATTGAATTAATTTTATGAAAAATCCGTCAAAAGTAAAAGACTATTATTGGTTGCTAAGGCGGTGGTTCCTAGTAACTAAATTTTGAATATATACGTGCGTTAAGCCTCAATTACATTGAGCTTCTTTACGAGCTGTTTGTTGGCGAATTTATAATCTGCCTGTAAAGTCGCCCAGTGTAATCATCGAACAAGCTAACAAGCAGGTTGTAAACACTCTACCGAGAAAAGTTGAAAACCGGTCAACTTTACACGCTACACGCCGGCGTATGGGCCTACTGCGTCTGCGCAGTAGAGCGCGGTAGCAACCTCCAGGTAAAAAAAGAACTACGATCTGTCAAAATAGTCGCTGGCTTGTGGCTTCTCAGCGAATGGAAAGTTTTGTGTGTAATCATCAAATCGCAGTAGCTGAATCGCCCGCTTTTAAATTCACCAACAAACAGCTCGTAAAGAAGCTCAATGTAATTGACGCTTTACTATGGAAATCAAAATGAAATGTCAAAATGACATTTCAGTATTTTATATTTGTTTGTTTGTTTTTTATTTACTTCATATCGAGTACCTACAAGTTTGAGCATATTGAGCATAATAATTGAACATAAAATTTAAAAACGTTATATATAAAAAGTTCTTTTTATCTTGTAATTATGTATACCTACTTATACTTTTGTATTTCAGTTTTACGAAAAATATATTTCTTTATATTATTATTCCTGTGAGTAAATTCAATTGATTTATATCTCGGAATGGTTTCACTATCTCTTTCTCATGATAACATTTTTTCTATCGAGACAGGAGCAAAGAGCTTAAATTTTAAACGTGAATAGGGTTTGATCGTACAAGAGTTAACATTTCACTAATATATAGAGACTTCTACCATTTCTACCCTCATCTTGTCACTGTTTCTTGCCCCAGTTTTCACCCGCAGGCACCTGCTTGTACGTACATCTTCCCACCCTGTAAGCGGCCTTTGTACCGATCTGATATTATCTCGACTTTCTAGTTCGATTAAAAGACTTGAAGCTAACTTTACTGGTAATGGGAAAGCGGTAAATTCAGTCAGTTAAAAAATATGAGTACCTCAGTTCGATTCGATATTAATGCAATATTTGATTTGCCAAGAAATAATATAAATATCTGTGTAAGTTAATGAATTTGGATCAACGACAACGAAGAAAGCCTCAGAGTATTAATATAAAGAGAACGGGTATTTTTCGGCAAAATGAAGCCGTGTTTACTGCGTATAACACAGTGGAACCTCAATGTTATTATTATTATCTTAGCTATGAAAATTCACACGATCTAAGAATGTAATATTCCAATTATTGAACATACATAATTTTGAATACACTTCATAGCTTGTTGACGGGTTATATTTGGAGTTGAATTCTGGATGCTGGAGGAGGGCGGTTTATATGTGATTCAATCTAGTAGGTACTAACCAAGGCCTGAACAAAAACGATGCATAGGTGCGAGTGAGAAAGTATTCTGCACCCTTATAATCTCTGCGAAACGCGCTAGAGTAAGATAAAAGGTTTACAGATATGTGAGATGATTTTTGCTGTGGTGTCGCCGTCAAATCTTAGTTTTTTGCATAGCTAAGCGTCGTTAACCTGCGAGCGCGTGTTGCTAAAATTGATATTTTTTGTGTTAAACATAAAGTCAGTGGTAGATATTTTTAGTTAATTAAGTAGAAAAGATGGTTCTGTGTGTTGTATTAAAATGTGGTGACCGTACTGATAAGCAAGAAGATGGTATTATGTTTCATAGGTAAGTTGATACATGTTCGTGATAATTTATTTGTATATTATTATTTATATTTTAATATCAGTGACCTAGTGTTTTTTTAAAATACCTTAAATTATTTATATCCTTACCTAATGGTTGCATTTTGACCGCTTAAAAATACTATATGACGTAAAAAAATAGAAAATTATATTTTAATTCTGAGCGTCTAGTGCGAGCGCTTTGGGTGAGCACTAGCGAAATGGTCTTTGGTCTCAAGCATTTGTGTACGAATGCGTTCACTCGCCCACAAACCAAACGCACGGCACGGATGCTTCCAACATGAATTATCTTGTATACTGTATACCTACTACCGTCACAGATAGAAGAATCACAAAATAAACTGCTTATTATGCAGGTGTTTCTATTATAGTAAAGTTACGATTGGTATAATCACCGAAATGATATCATTTTATTGGATATCAGTACCGACCACTGGCGAAGCGTAGAGGTAGACTGCTAAAATCCGACATAAACAGTGCACATTAAATGTCAGCCATACGCAGGGCTTGAAATGGACCGGAACACACCGGAGCGCCGTTCCGGGTCGTAAAATCGGCAACATTGTCGTTCAGTCTCATGGAAAACATAATTTTACCATTTGAGCTAGAATGACCATAATATAACAAAAAATCACACACTTATTTTTTATAAAACACATAAAATTAGATAAATATGTTAATATTTTCATAAAATTTCCGAGCGCTACGGTTCGTAAAATTCTCTATTTCGAGTGCTGGTCATACGTATTTGTTTTCATTGAAATAAGACTGCAATTTACAGATGGCATTGGTTAATTTTTAAAATAAAATTCATTTAAAACCTGTGACGACCAAGCCATAATAGATAATAATCAAAATATACTCGTGTATCTAGAAAATATCTAAAATTATGCAATTAAATCATACATAGTTTTTTTTTCTTTTATTTTGTTAACTGTCAATTCATGGTGGAATTGCATTGTATTGTTGTTTTTATTTAATAAAACGCAATTTTTTTATAGTACTTATTCCACTTTAATTAATATATTAGGAGCGGTTTCGTCCGCCTCAGTGGGATATTTTCAACTGAAAATATCCCACTAAATCCCAATAAATCCACTAAAATAAACTTGAAAATATCCCACTGAGGCGGACGAAACCGGTCCTAATATATTAATTAAAGTGGAATAAGTACTATAAAAAAATTGCTTTTTATTAAGTAAAAACAACCATACATAGTTTTGTATAATATTTTTTATCTATTATACTTGTACTAGTTTGGTTTGGACAGGGCAATGGAGTTTAAAAAAATAAACCAACAATAATAATAATGTGTAATATGTATTCTTAATCTAACGAAAACAAATAAGTATGAATGAAAAACTGTGCACAATTTAGTCGTATCGCCAAAAATATACCAAAACTATGATGGTTTGGTTTAGGCAGGGTTAATTGATTTTTAAAAACTAACGAAAACCATCTGCAAATTGTAGTCTCAGTTCAATAAAAACTAATACGCATGACTAACAAAGTTTAATATGCACTATTTAAGACAAATCTTAACAGCCTACCTCCACATCTCGCTACTGGTCCCTATGTATATGGATTTATACCATTATAATATATATGCAACACAATTACTGAATATAATTCATTATTTGTGAGATTCTTTCAATTGACAATCCGAATATCTCATTAATTTAAAAGCGAATGCCCATCACTATTTTATACTAGAAACAGGTCGGACCCAAAGCTTTCATGACCTCATAAAATAAGTGAAATTTCAGCAATAAATCTCACATTTTGCTTTAACCAGAGGTTCTGCGGGTATTACGAGTTTCATTTTAAAGTTAGAAGCTTTAAATTTATGTTTTGGTTTGAATGAAAAGTTTGGATATGTCCGGCGGATTTATAACTATTACTTTGTTCCTAGAGTCAACATAAACTTTATCTACTATGTGACAAATCATTGAATGTCATACATAACAACATGTCAAAAAATTTTATATCTTAGGTGTTAAAATTTCAGAAGTGACAAAACATCGGATTCCCTGAGCAATTTGAAAACGATATTAATTTGCACCGTGAGTGTAAAACCATAAGAAGTGCAAATTTTTCAATTTCGAGATTTAAATGCAAAACAACTGCAAAAGTCATGAACTTGATAATGTAAAAGTGAAGTCACTGCAAACTTAATAATTTTCATTAAAAAATACAGATATTTGGGTTTTACAATACAAAGATTTACTTCCATTGTTAATGTAAAACCATAGTATCTGCACATGATTTGGTTTTACATTATCTATGTCTAATTGTGAAACCCGAGCAATATTGCCTGTTCTATAAAAATACATATGAACAAGATTGTGTTTGATGTAATAAATATTAGAAAACGTCAGCGCGGACGTCAATCAGTACAACCTCGACTAGACAAAGCATTTATAAAACTACCTCAGATCTCCGAAACAAAAATAAATGACTTGATTTCCCTATGTTCATCAAAAATGATACCAGAAATACAACACAATTTTTATAAAAAAACTTTCATCTACACATTTAAATACAGATTCAGATAATAATTGACGTCGATAAAATTAATTATAAAAACATTACAATTATTGTAATTAGCTATTTTTATTTCGGTTTTAAATTGTATGCATCTATTTTAATACATTATAGTTAGTAAGCTTATAATATCAAAATATTATAATATGTAAATATCATTCTTGATTTATTTATTAATAATATAAGTAATATATTATATTATAATGGTATTGCCAAAGTTCTCAAGAAAAATCTCACTGAAAAATTCAGGTAACTGTGAAATATCAACATTTTCTATGCGTCATGAAAGTGTAAAACCATAGCAACTGCTAAAACTTGTAATTATGATGAATTTATATAAAAAAAAAATAATAAAAGAAATACATACACCAAATATTATGGTTTTATATTAGAAACTCTATTTATCCTGACCAAATGAAAACTTCAAACCCTTATATCTCCAAACCATGTAATTTGCACATACCTTGGTTTTACACTCGCGGTGCGAATTGTTCTTTACTAAAAAATATAATATTATGTACTTTCAAAAAGCATCACAATTAGGCTCTCTTTCTATTTCGATTTAAAGTCAGATGGAAATTGAACCATGCAAGAAGCCTTCTGAAGCCATTGATGGTATTCTAGTGCTAGTTATTGCTCAAACTTTGAATTCAATATGGTAAACTGTTTGTAGAAAATAATGATTATTGCGTATTAAAATAAATGGTACCTATTACTTTAAAATAAATATGGAATTACTAAATGATTCATATTCCTTTAGTATTACCCGTTGCATTAAAGATTTATTAATGGTCCCAGGTTCGAATCCTGGGTCTTGCAAGTATTGCTTTTCAATTTGTTTATGAATCAGAGTGTGGACCTAATAGGTTGAGCAGGTGGCTGACATCCATTTCTCGTAAAAACAAACATTTGTTACCTAATACAAACCTTCTCTCTGTGGAGGCCCTTAATTTGATCTTATAAAGATCGCACACGGTCAAAAGAAAATATTATTGATGGGTAAATACTAATTTAAATATAGTTTAATGCATGGGTGGCCAACATATTCAGCAGCCGGGCCAGATTTTAAAAATGAAATTACCTGCCGGGCCGCACATCCGATTTTTTTATTATACAAAACAAAAAAGAAATATATATTATATATATTAATAAAATAAAACAAAAATGAGAATCAAGCATATTTATTAGATTACACATTTTTTAAATAATAAAAAATAAACAAAATATTATAATTTTTTTTTTTTAGTGAGAAGTTTGATTTTGTGTGGCAGAACTAAGTGCATCAATATCGATATCGAGTGAGGTTGTTCCTACACGCAAACAGTTTTCCAAATGCACGTCAGTGATTTCTGTTCTCACTCGGGATTTGGTATGCTTCATCCGACTAAAAAGCTGTTCACACGTGTAAGTGTTTCCAAATAACGAAGTCATCATAAGAACATGTTCAGAATGCAGGATATTTCTACTTGTCCAAATATTATAATAATAAACATATAAACACAAATATATAAACGCCCACAGTGGCCGCGTGGCATAAGCGTTGGACTATAAAGCCGTGGGTCTCAGGTTCGAATCCTGGGTCTGGCAAGTACACATTTATTGTTTTTCAATTTGTGTGTCAGGGTATGGACCTAATAGGTTGAGTAAGTGGCTGACATCTATTTCTCGTAAAAAACAAAATCTGTCAATACAAACCTCCACTTTGTGGAGGCCCATATGATCCTATCAGGTTCGGACATGGTCGAAAAAAAAAATATTATGTTTTGTAAAACTCTTCCAAACCAACCTGATGGAATTTATCTTTTAACTGTTCATCGCAACATATTTCACAATGTTCCATTTGTAAATTTCCCGGTAATAAATTCACGTCTACGGAGAATGGCGTTGCAAATGCAGCAAAAAGCACGCGGTGCTTTTTAAAATCTTGAGCTAATATCGAATCTTAATTTGCGAAATTAGCACATGTAGCGGGAGCATTTGATGTTATTTTTATTTTCTCACTGCTCCACGGGCCACAAGTTGACACCCAGTGGGCTACGGGTTGGCCACCCATGGTTTAATGTGAATCATTAAAATGATAGTACGCCTGGTTTCGAATCAAAAATACTTCGGTACAAACATACTTTCGTGTGATTTTGGGAACCCATTAATTTTTGCTTAAGTATTTGATTCTATGTTGATAGTATGCGCCATAAAAGAGGTAAACATTAAACACGTAAAACTTATTATTAAATTATCTGTTAGATCAATATGAAACTTAAAACTCTATAAACCACATATTATTAAATCTGTTATTATAATTATTATTTTGATTGCAATGGGTTTCATAAAACCATGTTGTTTGCTTATCCTAAACATTTTTCTGAAGTTCCTTACTAGGTTTTAAATTTTGATAGCCGTACCTACTATGAGAAGTGAAAATTTAATTACAGATATATCTTACACCAAGGCCCCCACATCCTGAAGCGGGTCTTCAGGCTAGGATCTTTGGCGGCCCCCCTACCTATCGCTAAAGATAATGGCACTGTGACGTTCTGCAGTAGCGTTTTCCAAATGGTGTACGCGGTAAAATTATTGTGTATATTTACGACGATATATGACGACGTCATCGAGGAGCTGGTGCACCAGCACAACCTGGTCGTCTTCAACGACCCCAACAGCATGCCGACTTTTGTATCGCACGCAAACCGCGGAAGCACCCACATCGACATCACCCTGGCCACTGAGTCCGTCGCGGGACGAATCAGCGGCTGGAGAGTCCATGAGAGCGCTTCCATGAGTGATCACCGGTTGATCACTTTTGAGCTGGCCGCTGACTCCTCGCACGATGGCATCTCTGACGTATCCCCACCCCCACCTACGCGATTTAGAACGCGTGACGGGAAAAGTTTGAAGAGGTGCTTTCCAAAAAGCTTGACAGGACATCTAGAACCCGTTTTCCGGACCTACACTCGGCCGCCTCACGACTGACTGCAGACATCACCGGATTAGCCAAAGCTTCACTCGGACGCTACAAGCTCAAGCCACCAAGCCAGTCGCCGTGGTGGACGCAGCATGTTTCGCGCCTGCGTGACCTTTTCAGAAAAGCACGCAAGGCCCATCAACGTGCACGCCTGCGCAAGCAACCACCTGCCTCCATCGATCCCCTTGCAACCATGGCCAAATCCGCCCGAATGGAATACAAGAAAGCAATCCAAGAAAGCCAATCCAAGCCAAGAAAGACTACTGGCGTAACTTCGTCACCGTCGAGGGAGGTTCGGACCCCTAGGGTCCTCCATACCGCGCATTGAGGCTGGGACTCAGACCGACGAGCCTCTTGTGCGGTATCGAGAAACCGGGTGGCGGATTCACCAGTACTGAGTCTGAAACGGCTGCGGTCCTACTCGAGGCTCTCATCCCCCTGGATGATGTATCCAGGGATGATGACGCCATGAGGATGGCCCGCTTCGAGGCTTCTCTTCCCATCGACACGGATCACTCATCGTTGCCATCCGAACAGGAGATCAACCACGTACGCACGTTGATTGTTGGCAAAGCCCCAGGCCCGGACTGCATTGACAATTTACTTGTCAAACGCACATGGGCCATCGCCGCGCCAGAGATTACAGCCCTCTTCAGTGACTGCATCAGGAGCGGCACGTTCCCCGACTGCTGGAAGAGGGGCTTACTTAAGGTAATCCCCAAAGCTGGCAGCCGGAAGCCGTTTAGCCCCAAAGCCTACCGCCCTCTAACACTTCTGCCCGCTCTGGGCAAAGTGCTGGAGAAGCTACTGTGCCGCAGGATTGAAGCCCACCTGGAGACACACTCGCCGCTTTCCGATAAACAATTTGGATTCAGAAGAGGCAAATCAACAGTCGACGCCATAAGGAATGTGATTGCCATTGCTGAAAATTCCCGCCGTAAACACGTCCTAGGAGTTTTCCTGGACATTGCAGTTGCGTTTGATAGTGAATTCTGGCCTCTTATACTTCAAAAGCTCCGGCTGAAGAGACTACCAGGAAATTTGTTCGCGTCAATTCAAAGTTATTTCACCAATAGATCGATCGAGTTTCGAGTTGGATCAACCACAATAGAGAGGAACACCAGTATGGGATGTCCCCAGGGCTCAGTCCTCGGGCCCCTTCTCTGGAACGTACTCTTCGACGATCTCCTTAGAATTCCGCTTCCAACCGACTGAACTGTCATCGCTTATGCAGACGATGCGCTGCTGCTGGTCCAGGCCGACAGCAGGGCGAAGATTGAGAGCACCGTTGGCGAAGCCTTATCATCAATTGAGGCTTGGGGTAGATTAACTAGACTATCATTCGCACCTTCCAAGACAGAAGCCATTGTCCTGAAAGGACCGAGATGTCTTAGCTGTTCGAGACTACCCACAGTCCGATTCGGTGACACGAGAGTGAAAGTGTCGAAGATCGTCACCTATCTAGGCGTCAAAATGGACACAATGTTAAATTTCCTACACCATGCAGAAACCCAAGTCCACAAGGCTGGGGTGGCTTTCCAGAGGATCGGCCGCATGGCTGGTGAAGGATGGGGCTTAGAAGTAAGGGCGCTAAAGATCGCCTATGGCGCCATTTTTATGGGAATCGCGGCTTATGCCGCCAGTGCTTGGTGCTCGCGCATTCCCAAAAGTGCCAAACTTAGAATCTCTCTTTTAAGAAGACAGCGCATCGCGCTCCTGTCCATCACCAAGGCCTACCGTACTACCTCAACTGACGCGCTCCCGGTCCTGGCCGGCATTCTCCCACTTGACCTGCACATTCAGGTCAGCGGCGCTTCAGTATTGCTCCTCAAGGGCGAGGAGGCCGACGTTGGTGATTTTCACCTCGTTCCCCACCCCCCGGCAAGCTGGCGAAGGAGTGGCATTATTGAGGCGCAGAATTAGACTCATGTCGCTCGATGCGGCCTTTAAGACCTGGCAGCGAAAGTGGAACGAATCGACCAAGGGCCGGCACACATATACGTTTTTTCCAGACATACAGTGGCCAAATACCTTACTCCAGACCATTACACCAGTCAATTTGTGACTGGTCATGGTGGATTCGCTGGCAAGCTCTTCGAGCTTGGACTTGCAAGCCGTCCGACATGTCCATGCGGAGGGGAAATACAGGATGCCAACCACATCCTATGGGAGTGTCTGAGTATGTGCTCCGAACGGGAGGAAATGCTCAGGTCGGTCCAACCAGCTGTTGGACCCATCGGCCCGTCCGACCTGGTTGCTACTAAGGCCAATTATCTTGCTTTCAAAAAAATTGCGGCGTCTTACTACGGGCGTGAAGATCTCTTCACACAAATTTTGCTGCCTGTATGATTAGCTTCGTTCTTTAATTTAATAAACAAGTAACTTCATTTTCTTTTTAGTAATTTCCATGTGCTTTTTCTCTCCCTGGCACTTTGCATTAGAGTAAACTCAGTAAACTCAGTCAGAGCTCACTTTGAGCGTAGCAATCTAAGTCTTGGGCATCTTCTCCCAGGACACTCCCAGGCCAATTCTTAGATGCTTCACATCACCAATTGATGGGTCCCGTGATACTCTCGATTAAGACCGAGGGTGGTACGAGGCGGGTTTGGTGGAGGGACTTTAACTTCACTGTGTATATTTATTTTAGTGTTTTTTTTTTGTATATTTTAATACATCCATTTGAATTTTGGAGTTATCGAGTATCGATACACAATTAAAAATTGTATTGTACAGTCATATAATTTAAAATAATAATAATAAAGAAGGAAAATAGCGCCGCAGGCGACTATTTTACTATTCGAGAGAAATTTTGATGCGTGTATCTGGTCGACTAGACACGCCGGACCATTCCTGAGCCCGGGCCCCCAGGCTAGAGCCCTGTCAGCCCCCTCCTTTGTAGGGGCCATGCCTTACACCAGGGGTTCCAATATTTTTGTACCCTACTTCGATATCTACTTTTATATCGGTAGGGCAGCGGGCACCACCTATTTTTTCAAAATTAAATTTATACTTGAACATAGGTAATAAAAATAACAAAAAATATTTTTTAAATATAAATATCATTATTTATATTCTGTAAAATGTAAAATTTTTCCGAGACTTTGACTGCGACTCTCTGTCATATCGCCTGTTCTCTTTTAGAAGGGGATCCGTCGATCAGGTTCTCACTCCAATTCTGTTAAAGAACTTTGCAATTTTACCAAGCTCTTCCGTCTTACCCACCGCCAGGGCACCCTTCATTTCGTCGACATTCTTAAAGATATCCGCAATTCACAGCTGTACTTTGTGTCGTTCATATTTAGGGCATTGTACAGCTATATGTACAATGTTCTCCTTTTACCCATTGTGTGACCTGTTTTTAGCTTCACCTAATCAAAATAAAATTTAAGGTACTGTTCGGTTATACCGGAGGCAGCGGAAAACGCATTTCGAAAATAGCCGATAAACTGGATTATTTGTTAGGTTAACCTAACCAAACCTAACCTAACCTAACCTAACCTAACCTAACCCAACCTAACCGAACCTAAACTAACCCAAACTAACAAATAATCCAGTTTATCGACTATTTTCAAAATGCGTTTTCCGCTGCCTCCGGTATAACCGAACAGTACCAAATTTAAATTTAAAAAATATTGTCGCTGTCGAATAGTGGCGGGCACACACAAATCGGTCAGCGGCGGGCATGCCGTTGGGAATCCCTGCTCTACACCATTATTTCATTCAATGTAACACATTGTCATAAAATGTAACACACTATCTGCGAGATCCATTATTATACCATATTGCAGTGAACGATTTAATTACACGCGACCGAGTTGTTGCTCGAATAAAAACTCGCAATTATATTTATGCATAACAAACCAATTAAAATTACGTTATAACAACCTAAATATACGTTCAGGAAATTATTACGCTCTATACGGGACTAAGGTTTATGCTCTTTGACATGGTGAATTATTATTTAATATTATTAAATCTAACACTATGGCAATTAGTGAATAGTTAACTTAAATAATTATTGTACACGCCAGAGGTAGTTAGTTGGTGACAAGAGATGGCTTTACGAAAAAAATTGCAACAGTAAATTAATATCGCTTAAAACTAAAATTATGCAATCATTTAGCGATAGAAAATACGTTTCTATTATAATTTTAAATAACAATGTTTCGAAAATCTAATTTATTAAGGTGGGGACATGCTCAGCGTAGGTCAAAATGGACCTTTTATTCTATTTTCAAAGCATGATCCTGGACATACCTTAAATGTTGTAGATAATCTATTTATATAATTTTGAAGCCTTATTATCCTTTATAGTTATTTTAAACATTTGATGACTGCATAAAGTATTTTTATTACATAAAATAGTATTCTTTTAAACCTCTCGCTCTAATGTTTTAGAATATAGTCATATTTCAGTACATCCATGTGCAGTGGTGTTAAGATTTTACGACATCCTACGAACAATGATTGCTTTATAATAATTATTGACCTAAGAATAAGGTAGTGTTTTTTGAAATACGCCATTTCTTTTGGCATTCCCCAGTAGTTAAGCTACAACATACGGCCGTAGCCATAAATTGACAAACTAAAACTAAAGTAGGGAGTAAGAACATGTTAACGCGCGTGTTTGAACATGTACCGTTTAAAAAAAAAGATTTTTTTTTCGGTTAGGTACATGTTCAAACACAGGCGTTATCATGATCTTACTCCCTACTTCGGTTTTAAATAAGTAATGTCCAAGATCATGCTTTGAAAATAGAATAAAAGCTCCATTTTGACCTACGCTGAGTATGTCCCTCCTTAACGAAAAATTTACAAGATTTGAGAATGTTCCATAGTTTGTTAAATTATTAGCAAGTGTAAGTACGTTAAAAACTAAAATTTGGAGAGATCCTGACGTCGGCTGGGAATGAAGTTAAGTTAAAACTATTCAGTTGTAAGGACATTGGGCAGAATCCGATGGGTGCGGAAGATTTTTTTCGTAGGTATGTTTCTAGGTGTTTTCAAATTATGTACAATATCTACTTAACTGAGAATTGAAAAATATTTAGTTTCTATTCACAGAAATATAATAATATCTATCATTAAAGAGAATAATGTTTTGTTGTATTATACGTTTCCTGTGCTAACAGGGAAGGCGAAGCAGAGGAAGAGCGCCTGCCCGCTGGAGCGACCAATTAGTGAAAGAGCTGACTGGGGCACCATTTATTCTGCCCTGAGAGAAGCGCAAGATCGAGAAGGATGGAAAGTCTTGGTCACTCAAAGGATGGAAAAATTAAAAAGTGGTCACGATCCTCAGCCATGACTGTATGAACAAGAAGAAGAAGTGCTAAAAAGTGTTTAAGAAACCTTAAGATATTTTGCATTTCATAGATTTTTTCACATAAATGATAGAATCATATTACAATATTAATTTGAAATCTACTAGATACAATATTGTACACCCCTTTCAATCATTATAATATATTATTATATACACAATACAGTCATTATAATTCAACCAATGAAAAGTATAGATTTTCATTCCATCCATACACTGTTTGAACACGTGAACTACATAGATATTAATTTAGTATACCTAATAACTAATGTAAATAATATTGTCATTGAAATGCAAATTGGGCACGGACTTTCAATATGGTTTCCGATATGCAATGCAGAATTATTGTAATTTTATGCAGATGTAGGTATTTATTTTATAAATTAGTAGAGAGAGCCATGGGCATTTTGTATTCGGCACTATATACTTGATACAATTTCACAACGTTTTTAAATTGGTTGCCATATAACAAAATAATATTCTGTATATCTACTTATTATCTCGTTGAAAGATGGTGATATGAAAAACTCTTGTTTATATCAGAATCTCTGATGGCTTTTGTTGAAGTAATATTATACTTTTTACGCAATTGTTCATTGTTCATAGTTTCCCAAACTTTTTTGGTTCGCCGCCCCCTTTTCAAATATATTTTTTTCAGTGTATCACCAGGTATCTCTATCTCAATTTATAATAATAAAGGCTTTGTTTGTGTATTTAAAAGATGCAAAACCTAAATACTAAAAAAATTAGACGCGTGAAAATTGATTTAAATCAGATAACTACTAACACCGCCAAAAAGTGTCATCCCCTATGGATTTAATTCCATGTCCTAACGAGGTCTCTAAAGAGGCCGGAATCATTATCGGGCAGAATCTTATTAATATAAGCATACATGACATCTTCTTTTTCTTTTGGTCATGTCCGATCATAATAGGATCATAATATGGCCCTCCACAGAGTGGAGGTTTGCATTGACAGCTTATTTTTGTTTAAAAAAATGTATGGTAGCATAATGTAATGCATAATGCATACTAGATAAACTCTGCCATCATTTTTTCCAGGAACATTCAGATATCACACGAACTCACACAGATACTAACAGTGCGAGCCTATCTAACAAGATTCAAACTGAGGGACGATGACTGTTGTCCATGTGACGGCTACACATCTCAAACTGTGTGGCATATCATCAACGACTGCCCTATACTAGAATAAGAGCAATGGACTCTCAGGACTCTATGTAGACAGCATAACCATGAAATTGACCTCCAAAAACCGTACGAAACACTAAATAATAAACCAGCACGAGAACACTATACAACATATTTAATTCTGACCATAAAGAGAATTCAAGATATAAATGGAGGAACATAATGCAACTAACCCATTAATATACTACTGGATGAATCATATGTTTCTTAAAATGACGCCCGATTTTCAGCGACTCGGCCAGTGTTAAAACTTACTGTTTTAATATCAGCGGACTTAACTCGATATAAGCCCACTTAATATTTGTCTCGAAAACGACCTAGCAATAATTATGAGTAAGCCCGATCTAGCTTGCATCGTACTCTAACTAATAGTCAGCGCATGACGATTTGCTCTGTCCGCTCAGACATGAATTTTTGGTAGCTTGCAAGCTTTGGGTTGCAGACACCCTTAGGGTTACTATTCCAAGAACGCAAATTTTGTTTTACAGCCAGGGCAATACGGGTGAAATTCAGGAATCCATGTTAACGGTCTTAACGCATTATACCTACAAGGAAATATTATAAGACGATATTCGTAATATCTTCTTTTGTGGTACATTTTTAAAATTACACTTGTATGGGAACTCCTCATCTAGTAGTATATCAATAAACTAACCCCCCTACCTTGTACGAAAAAGCAAGGGCATGGTTATTTATATAAGTATATTTATATTATAATGGTAGCAAAATGCTCAAACTATTAGGTCCATAATAACATGTGAATTTGCCGGACCCGGGATTCGAACCCAAGACCCATGACATTATAAGCCAACGCCATCGTTGGAGTAGGTACTTCCATATTATACCTACCTATTTTATAATGTTTCTATTATTTACTCTTTGCATATTGTTTTTTAAAAACAATATTAATAAAAATTCATTGTTTGTACATGTCATGTTGTGCACGTCTTGAATATGTAATTTGTAAAGGTCACTTTAATAACGTAAATGAATAAATTTGAAATACAATTTCTGTTTCAACATGTTTCTGACTTTTTAAAATATGTATTTTTATTTATATGTATGAAATCTCATGTGTAGGATTAAAAAAATTGTCGATGTAGGTAGGTATGAAGTTTTGATAGTTTGGTTTTTGTTGAGATTTTATTTCCTGTCAAGATTGCCTGTCAACATTTCATTAAGAGGCTATAAAATGATGAAGTATCCTTAGCAAGTTTGCCAACACCAGAATGACAAATCGATCCGAATCTCCCGAGACACTCGCTGGTTTCTTAGTGTTTATACAAGATGATTGACAACGCCGGAAACAAGGTTACCTAATAATATTACACACTTGTAACCAGAGGCGTAGAAAAGTATTTTAACGCTTGGGGCAACAACGAAAAATCGGCCCCTAACATATTAGAAATCTTGTAGGTACCAATCATGGCCTCCACATCCTGAGACGGGACCACAGGCTAGAATCTTTGCCAGCCCCCCCTACCTATCGTTACGGTTAAAGGCAATGTGACGCATACAAGCATTTTTGTCTATTAAAATGTAATTTTAGCAATTTTTCGTATTTTTGAAAACATCTACTTGAATTATGGAGTTGTCGACTATCAACACAGTTAACAAAATTGCATTGGACAACCACATATCTTAACATATTATTAACATTACTGAAGTAAAATAGTGCCGCATCACTTATCTGGTCGACTGGCCGCTCCTGGATGTATTAAAAAATCGCTAAAAGTACACATTAATAATTTTACCTCGTTCACCTTTTGGACAAAGTCACTGTAAAGCGTCACACTGCCTTTACCCTTAACGTGTGGTTTGGTGGGGACATTAACTTCAATATTGTGATGGATTTGGGCTATAAGAAGATTAAATTTGAGGTTATGTTGAAATTTAGTGGCATGCTACCAGGACGGGAATAAGACAACTGGGCGCCAGGAAAATTGGGCGCCGCACTGTCGAATGAAATAAATAGACGTTCGTTACGATTTTATACAGAAAGTAAACGAGGAATTTTAAACAGTTTCTATCTACTACTTAGTAGTTTTAATTAATTTTGCACTTAACATAATGTTTTTTATTGCGGATTGAGAATTATCATGCCTGAAGCTTTATCTAAAAATAAAAGAACTCTCCTCTCGTTGGAACTTAAACATAACATGAACAATTAAATCATTATTTACGTATGCATATTTAAATTCACAGCAAGTGTGAGGTAATATTATAATAATTTAAATATAAATATATATTTTTAAAGTACTTATAATTCACGGATATCTATTTATTTTCGAATTTCATTCGATTGCGTGGCGCCTAGTTGTCCTGGCACCGAATCGTCCTAGACCCACTAAGACACTTGCGGCATACTAGGTAAAAGCATCAGTGTAAAGATTGCTACATATTATGAATCGAAATAATTTGCAACTAACTTAATTATTAAACCGTAATAACACCTTTTCAGTTTAATTTTCATATAATTACGCTCCCTCTATATTGAAAATATGCTTTTCAATGTCGTTTCTATCGACAGAAATTATTATTACTTAGTCATATTTTTCTTTCCTTTAAGTTAAAGCTATACGCAGTGCTCAGAGTAAAGTTAAATAACATTATTATGTAAGTATACAGTTAAATCGAATTACAGTTTACCGAATCGAATAATCGTGGCACACATATGGCATTTATATCAATTTTCGTTTATTTAATATATTAGTACATACCTATCGTACCTCAAGACTTATTTCCATAATATATAAGTATGGTAGAAACAACGGAAGTTTGTGGCGGAAGCAAGAGCTTTTAGAATTAAATAGATGTAAGAAACATTTCGCATACGAATATATTATTATTATGATTGTACATACTCATAAGTAATTTCATGAAAAATCGTGTTAAAAATATAATATTTGAGACTTTCACGGTTGTTTTTTTTATCGTAATAGATTCTTGAGTTTCCACCGCGTGTACTTCTTCCTTCTTTCCTCGACGTTACGGGCTCGTTGTTATGATCAATCAGTGACGTCCCGTGGGGGTAGGCAGATTGAGCGTCGCTTGGGGGCGGCAGTTATTCTAAAGGCGGCAAATCGAGGAGAATCCTTTGGTATATATAGAAATAGCTACCTACCTAAACTTAATAATAATGAAATATCTTTCCATTAAAAAAAATCAGCTCACTGGTTGGAAACAAAATATATTAATTGACATAAAAGGTTTAACAAGACTGTAATTTTTTTGCTGAGTTCGCGATGTATAGTTTACTTCCGTTGCCCTTCGACGTCGATGGTGACCAAAATGACACGTGCACGGATGATAAAAAATATTGTATAAAAAATGTGGCGGCATTTTGGCGCTGCCCAGGGGTGGCATTTTGTCTAGGGACGTGACTGTGATCAATCAATTATATATAGGTATAATATTATGAGGTACCAAGGCCAAACGGCCTTTATCCTCGTCATCTGTAGTTTTTGCGTTTGTATATCTATTAACGAAGAGCGCATGGCTCTTCGTCGAGGGTCTGAAGGAAAAAAATGAAAAAGAACTGGTTAAAATAGGGGTTCTACAATGGTTACTTCTTCAAATTGATGGAGCCAGCACTGCGGAATATTTTATTTTTTATATCTATGTAAAAAAGAGGGAACCCAATGGCCTATTTTTTGTCTCCTACTGTAGGGGAAAAAAATATAGATTAAGAAGTATTGCTCGTGGTCTCGAAAATTCGGTGGGGATGGCTGGATCGTAATTGTTGAGATCTTTAATCGACTGGTTTGGGTAATCTGCTGTCATGGAACTGTAGAATTTTTAAGAAAGCTTCAATACCTGGTCTTATGATGGAGTGTTATGATGAAGTGTAGTGTAGGTGTACGAATGCAAACCTCGCTCTAAGAATGCCAAAAGAAATCCGATTCGCTAAGAGCAAACGTTGCTCAGAGTAATGTGTCAATCGTTACGACCAGAGATACCAGATCGAATATTAGATTTTACTGACAGTGCTGGAAGCCATGACGTTTTTAACCGTAACCCATCATCCCTATTAATATTTTCAGGGTTTCTATGGATTTCGATGGCCTCCTTTACCAATCGTGAGAAATATTCCGTATTCCGACCCAGTATCTTGGTTTCGAAGTCAAGTTTGTGTCAAGTGTGTGTCAAAACAGAACAGTGACAGAACAGTAATAAAATAGAACATGACAAAACAAAAAATGACAAAACAGAACATGACAAAACAGAAAAGTGACAAAACAGAGCAACGATAAATATAACTATGACCTTTCAGGAAAAATATAAATTTAATATTAAAATTGTCATATTTCTATTATTTTGATAGAATTTTAATAGCATAAATTTTCAAAACGCCATAATAAATCAAAGTATATACCTAATTTCTGCATTCCTAATCGCTAGAAAGCGACAAATAAACGGGACTTAACTCGGTGTTGCCGGCAAGCTTAGGATATCTCATCTTAATCAATATAATATGTTCAAAATGATTGGGTGACTAGGTACAACGAAATAATGACCTAACCTAACCTAATCTAAATAGATTCCACAAAAATTAATGTTTCATTTTTCCCCTGGCTGTTCTGTTTTGTCATGTTCTGTTTTGTCACTGTTCTGTTTTGGCCGAGTCCAAAGGCTGCAAGTCCTTTACTGGTCTTAACATATTCCGGACCTTTGTCGATGTTGAGAATATTGTTTCGATCTCGTGTTTCCTCAGTATCCTGGGAATGGTATCGGTAATGTTTTGTATAAGGCAGATAGGCCCGGCTTTTGAACTGTGTTCCTTCCTCCTGACTA
This sequence comes from Rhyacophila brunnea, assembly GCF_057557595.1. Lineage (NCBI taxonomy): Eukaryota > Metazoa > Arthropoda > Insecta > Trichoptera > Rhyacophilidae > Rhyacophila > Rhyacophila brunnea. Next base: position 3,937,869 of record NW_028232816.1, on the reverse strand, counting down.
ACTGGGTTAAGGTTGATTTTGCTTTTGCTAGCTTTTTGGATCACCTTGTTAAAATTTTCGTTTGCTTGAAGAGCCTTTGATACTTGATACTTTGATACTCATATTAAAAAGTTATCCAAAACACAGTGGCAGGCTTAGGCTCAACGCATATAATAATTTTAAGCTGCGCCCCAAAATACAAAATATAATAATAGGCCTCTTCATTTCCATCCACTCTATCAGGTTCCTCTATCAGTTCGGCCGTTTTTCTGATATCATCCCTTTATCTAGTAGGGTTTTCCAATTCGTAGAATTTTCGCTAAAATCTGTCTACCCCATTAGTGATCCATTAAACGGTTTTATATGTCTTGCGATGTTGTGGACGATTTTAATTGGGAGTTGTGTTTATATTTCTACGGTATTGTCTACCCAAGGGAAATACTGGAAAATTCATATAAGAATGTGCTCTGAAAGGGAAGAGATTCTCAAGTCGGTCCAGTCAGGCCTTCCGACCTGGTCGCCACAAAGGCCAACTATAGTGCATTAAAAAAAATGCGTCGTCTTATTGCAGACGTAAAGATCTCTTCACATAGTTTAGTATTTTCGTATTGTTTTAGCTTGGTTTTTACATATATTATTTAAATTCTCTGTACTATTATCTACCATGGGCACTTTTAATTAGAAAGTATCTGAAAAACTCAGTCAAAGCTCACTTGAGTGCGTGGCGACCTCAGTTTGGGCAATCTGCTCCTGAGATATTCCCAGGCGTAAAAAACTGCTGATGCTTCACATCCAAACGTAGCGCCTCGTGATAAGCTCGATTAAGTGTGGTGCGGGGCGTGTTGGTTTAGAAGGAACTAGTAGTCTATCCAAGGGAGTCATTACATTTTGACACGTTATAGTCCAGTGTCTGCCAAGCCCTTTTACCTGACGGCACACAGAGGAGGGGGAATTTGTTTCGTGACTCACCGAATAAAAATCTTCTAAAATAAATAATATAGTATATCGTACTTTATTAAAAAAAAATAATATTGACAATACACAATTTTGAAAAAAATTCTGAAAAAATATATAAACAATAAAAAAATCTTTTTTGAAAAAATACGACACCCAGCTGGTCGAACCTGCGTTTCTCGAGATTCGTGCTCACGCCCATCGACTACAATGCTATAGGTATCCTATCTAATTGCGACAAGTTTTAACTAATGGCTCTTACAATAATCTCTGAAGCGCTTTCTAAATTGAGTTACTATTGGCAATCGGCTTTTGTATTTTAAATCAAAGTAAATATTAATTAGCCTAATGACTAACCGACGTCACGGATCACTCCAGGATGTTTTGTTGTAACTTACTTGAACTTGTTAATAATTTAATTACCTGACTATTTTTTTATTCTTTGAATAAAAAAAATTGTTAATAATTAAAATAATGTGGTTTTGTGAACATAATATCGTAAACATAGGTAGCTAATAGATATAAATAATAATTTTAATTATTTTGAATTATGTATTAAAAAAATGTTTTTAATTCTAATTTTTATTATTGCCGTATTATATTGTTTTCAAATAATGAATAAATTGCATCTCTAAATTATATAAACAAACACGTCGTAATGATGGTCGAAACTGCAACAGAGATGGCTGTTGTAGTCAGTAGTACACAGGGAGGGAACACAACATTAATGGAAACTGGCTTACCCTTCCGGGTGTGGCTAGAGACTAGAGATCTCGATTGTGGAAAAATATGTGTAAACTTAAAGATGTGTTAAATAATATGTTATAATATTCAATAGTTACGTCTGTATCATAATTGTCACGTTAATGCTTTCAATCATTGGTTTATTTTAATTGGGTTTTATGGAGGTCAGGCCATAAACTATCCTGCTTCAGAACTTTGATCCATGGTGATGGCTTTTACATTTCTATTTATTAATCTATTTTGTGGTAGTAGCATGACCCCACATCCTGAAGCGGGCCCCTACCTATCGCTAAGGCTTAAGGTAGTGTGATTTTCTACAGTAGGAATTCCTCAAGTGGTTTCCACGGAACCCCAGAGTTAAGAGTATTTCGTATATTTTTAGATATTTTTAAATAAATCCAGTTGATTTATTGAGTTGTCGGCACTACACTACTCGCGACCTCCTTTTGTGGTACCTAACCAAGTAACATGCAACCATTCGGCATATTGGATAAAAAATAATTTTGTAAGTCAGGAAATACACTTAAATTAAGTAATTATAAAATAAAATTCCACACGTGAATTATTATTTAATTAAATCAATAATTAACATATCACATCAAATTACATCACACAACCACACATTTTTAAATGTTAATTTTTTCATTTAGAAAAATAGCGCCGCAGGCGACTTTTTTACTATTAGAGAAAAATTATGGTGTGTTTTTTCACTTGATTGGTCGACCTACCATGCCGGGCCCCCAAGCTAGAGCCCTGTCAGCCCCCCCTTTGTGGGGGCCATGGGTAGTAGCTAATAGAAATAGTGGATGTTGACTTAAAATCAATATTCAAAATGCTGACAATTCTTGCTCAGAAAATGAGGCTTTGTACAATGATCGTTTTTCAAATCAATTATTTTTTCTACTTGTAGAGTTAATAATCAGGTGATCGAAGATAGTTGGATAATTATGCAGAGAGCTTTTATACTGTTGAATCATTTTTTTTGCGACACACCTGGAACATTTCGCGGCACATAATTTTGCAGACACTGCGTTATACAATGGGTGTATAAAAAAGGTAAAACAATATGCCAGTGTGCTTAACTTATTGAATTGGTAAAAATATTGCGGTGTAATACTAATGTCTCGTTTGCACCACTTTGAATTGTTTTACTATTCGCGGAATATACGCGAATTCCTCCGAATGTCAAATTAAGTTTGATAGATTGTACTGGAGTGATATAACCGGTTCCGATACTAAAATACAGTCCATATTCGAGCGTGTTAATCTATTCTATATTACGCAATGTTTAGTATGCAAAACGAAAACGTATTTGGCAATAACTAACAGACTAGACTAGAGTGAAATGAAATACAAACATAAGGTTGAATCCATTTAGAATCAAATAACAATCGAGCGGGTCCCACAACAGATGGCGTTGATAGACGTAGTATTTATAATTATATTGAGAGGGGCATGTGATTCTCTTTTTGAAAAATAGCGCGCTATTTTGTGACACCAGAAATTGTAATACAAAATGCGATGCCTGTTCAAAGTATAACAAAATTAGAGAGTGCTTGTATAATTTCATTAAATTTACGTAAATATAACGATTACTTTTATCTAGGGGGGGGTAATGACAGACCATGAGTTAGGGAAAATAATAATTAGTAACTTTTATTCATATAATTGAGGGATGTAACTCCTGAGCACAAGTTATAAGGTATTCACAATAATCCTGAAGGCAAAACTGGAAGGTTACGCGGAAAACATAGTAAGTGAATACCAAGCTGATTTTGGGGCAGGAAGGTTTACAACGGATCAGCTTTTCACAGTTCGCCAAATACTGAAAAAATGCTGGGAATTTGATGTGGACATTTATCAGCTCTTTGTTGATTTTGAGCAGGCATAATTATGACAGCATCGATCGGGAAAAACTATTCACTGTCCTTCTGGACTTTGAAATTCCACCGAAACTAGTCAAGCTTGTCAGAATCACACTGCAGAATATACACTCCCAGGTGAAGGTGAATGGCCAACTGACGGAGGGCTTTGAAATATCTCGGGGTCTAAATCAAGGAGACGGATTGGTTCCCATGCTGTTCAACTTAGCCATCGAATCCGCTATCAGAAAGTCTCAAGTGAACAGGAGCGGCACTATATTAAGCAGACCGGACTGGTTGGCTACGCAGACGACCTCAACGTGATGGACAGATCCATACAGATTGTGAAAAAAGAATTTGACCACCTCCAAAGGGCCACACTAGAGATTGGTTTAAGAGTAAATGAAAACAAAGTCATGGTACAAAGCCGACAAAATCAGCGTTGGCTGGGCCAAAGTTCCAGTTTTGGAAACCATCAATTTGAAGTTGTCAACCGATTCACATACCTGGGTTCCAATATTACAAAAGAGAACGAAGAACTGGAAGAAATAAAAGCCCGAATAACTGCTGCAAATAAATCGTACTACTCATTGCTTCCCATATTCAAATCCAGAAAATTTCCACAGAAAAACTAAGACCCGGCTCTATAAAACCGTCATACGCAGAGTCGTTGCATACGGGTGCGAGTCATGGACGCTAAATATGGAAGCAGCTGAAATGGTGGACTGCTTTGAGAGAAAGATCCTGAGGCGGATATACGGACCCATGAATGATGGTGGGGAGTGGAGAATTAGGTACAACACGGAATTATACCAAGATTGTAAACTCTCCACCTTCATAAAACTCCAGAGGCTAAACTGGGCAGGCCATGTCCAGCGCATGCCTGAGTCACGGATACCGAAGAAGATCCTCGAAGGAAAATCAGGGGGGGAAAGACCCGTGGACGGCGGTGGAGGAAGCCAGGGCTTGACTTGAGCTGTAGCGCCATCGAAGAAGAAGAAGATTCATATAATTTTCATAAAAATGTCATACATAGAATACGTTTTTTACTTATATTAATAAAATAAGACAAACATCTAATCATTTAACTCTTTCTTTAAATCTTTTTCGTATATAGCAACCCCATCTCCTTTAAATCGACGTGTTGGTCTGTTTTAACGCCATAATTATAATTTTAGGTAACATAAAGCCGCTGATAAAATCTTCGCGGTGCCTTTTCAAACTTTGCAGGTTGAGAGTGTAAGTGTAAGTAAGTAATTGACAGTTGTAATTAGGTATCCCCCGTTTAACACAGTGGCGCAATCATAACAACTGGAGTAGGTGGCGATCTTAGTCTTGGATATCTGCTCCTGCGATATTTCCAGACGGTAAAACTGCTATTTATATCAAATCGAGCTTCAATATTGTGATCATACCTAAATAAAATTTTATATATATTTAAAGAATTTCAAGTTATACTTACACATTTATATTTTTATAAAAAACGATGTTTTTTTTTAAATAAATATAAAGAAATTTAAACAATGAATTGGTCAGATATCATCTCTACAAAAAATAGGAAACTTAATAAACTAAATTTTAATAATAATATGACTATAAAATAATATGTAATAATAACAAGGGACCCTGCACCAAATTCACATTTTATAACATTTTTCGGTACTGTTTGGTTATGAGGAATACAGCGGAAAACACAGTTTTAAAATACTTAATAATTTAAAATACCCGATATACTGTATTATTTGTTACTTTGTGTTAGTTTATGTTAGGTTAGGTCGGGTTAGGTAAGGATAACCTTACAAATAATTCAGTATATCGGTTATTTTAAAAATGTGTTTTCCGCTGTTGTATTCCTCATAACCGAACAGTACCCATTTTTCTTAAATTGTAGGTTTAACTTTGACTTAAAATAAAAAATATCTTTCTTTCTAATGTTTTCAGATACATATTAATTTATTAATTAAAACAGTTTTCTAAATAATTGTAAATTATCAAAAAAAATGACTCAAATTGCAAACATCGTATTTTTCCGCTAGGTGCCTCTTATAGAAAGTAAAGACATCGCCTTAAATTGTATGTTTTCTTTCACAGTAGCATTACATCCCTCCTAAAAAACACCCACGGTGGCCGCGCGGCTTAAGCGTTGTACTATCACGCAGTGGGTTCCAGGTGCGAATCCTGGGTTTGGTAAGTACACATATTGTTTTTCAATTCCTATGAAGTGTGTGTTGAGCAAGTGGTTGACATCGATTTCTCGTAAAAAACAAAATCTGTTAATACAATCCTCTACTCTGTGGAGGCCCATATTATGATCCTATTAGGATCGGACATGGTCGGGGGGAAAAAAAATCGTACTTGTATGCTTGTACTTTGATGTCTATTCCGTTGTGACCACGTGAGAATCTGTTGAAGATACCTATATCTCAACAATTTTATTCCTGATATAGGGATAAAAATACACACTCCCCATCTCTGTCTTTCGCGGCCGTAATTGCATTGAAAATGCTCGAATGAAAATTTATTGAATTCCTTAGCGCCGGTTCTGGGAAATTAGGTTTTTCTCGGAGGCTTTATGAGCCAGAGCTGCGGGCAGTGAAGATCCAACCTTGTACTTTTTTCTCTTCGCCATGGCCGGTTGATAATGTGTCGTACACATGTAATGAAATATTTTATATATTTTATGTCACTTGTCAAGTATTGGAGAATTCAAAATGATTTATTTAGATGTATGAATAGACTGTGGGCTTGCACGGTTGATCCTTGAGCAATCCCACTTTTTTAATACAACGTTTTTCTTAGGTCGTTTTCTTATTTGTCCGGTACAAATCTTGCGATCGATTTTTAAGTAACTTTCCGACTAGCTAGACATTTGAAACTTTTAGGAATATATCAGAACACGATGCCAATGCATTTTTTAATACTTTTAGCCATCTTTAAGTAGAATTGAATTCATTTTTAGTTAATTCTGTTTTGTATGAAAAGTTATTTCAATACCATTATTGGTTGCTAGGGGCTCCTAGCAATTGAATTATTAAATAATATATACGAGCATTACAATGGACATCAATATGAAATGACATTTCATTATTCAGTATTTCTATCAAGTATAAATTTTTTGATCGTTTAAGCTAGTCAAGTCAAGTTTATATGATTCAACAGAAAATTTAAAAACGTTGTATATAAAAAGTTCTTTTTATCTTGTAATTATTGTGTATTTACTTGTAAGAAGCTTTTGGTCAGATGTGGCAACAGGTAATTATTAAATATATTTTTATTAATTATAATATATTGTACTTAAAATAATATATTTTTTATTAGTCCGTAAACTATTTTTAATATGGAGCGGTTTTTTTAATATGGGCGGGTGCACTGCTCATGACTATCCTGATCAGAGCATTCACGAGTTTTAGAAATGCATATTATGTACACCTTCTGATAGTACTTTTAATATTTATTTTATACAGTGTGAACAGAAAATAATATGTCAACGAAATGATTGAATTCTGTCCGCTGTCAAGAGAGAAACCGTAAAACATCTTCTGTGCATTTATGAAGACATTATTATAAATTATAAAAGTAATATTATCTTCAGTGTTGCTATTACTATTAGCCTGGGTGGGTCATGGTAGGGCATCAAATGGTGTATTGAACAACCATATTATACATTAATTAAAAACAATATTTACCTAAAACAATTTTTAAATTGCCTTCTCTGCAACAACAACATAGATAATACATACGTAAAACAACACTGTATATTATTCAAAATGGCTGACAAGTCGTCTTTTGATCTCTTGCCAAATAGTTTGAAATCGTCAAATAGAAAAAGGAGAAAAAAAGAAGATATAATCAGATAAGTGGAAGAAAAATATGATAAAGAGGTTAAAGGATAGTGGGTTACGATATAAAACTTGATCTAGTAGAGATAAAGAAGGATTACCTACACCAAACAATGTAAATGTCAAAACAATGTATATCGATTTCGAACAAACTGTCAAAATTTTGTTTGAATTGAATTAATTTTTAAGGTGGCTGAAAATGATTCTGTATTCTGGAGAAATACTAAAATGATTATTTTGCGTCTGCCTTTATGTTAAAATAATATTATTTTCCTTAAAATGTTTATATTCTTCCGTTTTGCATTTTTTCCATAGTAAAAATGATTCAAGTATACACAAGGTTGCAGGGATATCTTACTTTTTTGTATGTAGAACACTAAAAATAATCTAAAATGCTTTGTATATTTGCATAATAAAAATAAACAAAAAGAATTTTCTTTATGCTTGAAAACGTTTTTTTCATTTTCTTAAAATTCGTCAAATTCGATATAGGTAGGTACAGTGTTGTTGCAGGGGAGGCCTACTATGATGGCCATATTATTGTCATTGACTTTAATCATAATTTTATTATCACCAATGTTGCAGTTGTGGAAATAAATATGGCAACACCGGCGACTAGCGGAAAATAGGAGAGCAGGAAACCATAGCAACCAAAAACAACAGAATATAACAGGAAGAAAAATATTGGCATTGTTTGCTAGATATTTTATTATTATTAGGTAATATAATAATGTTTATATATTACATAATTATATAATCGATTAATAAAACATTAAACTATTAATTATTTTTAACAGTTTCTTCGGCCCAACATCTGCAGTTTAAAGGATCATCGACCCATCCAATTAAGACCAGCTTATAGATGGTGGGTTACGATGTACCTATCGTATCTTTTACTAAAGATCGTATTTTCCTGGACATGGAAGACATTTGGAAGAATTACTGTCGGTAATAGTGCTTATTTTAAACTATCGTGACAATAACTGTTTACACGTAAAAGTGCTGACTGTCTCTCCAATCTCATTCTTCAAAAGTATGCGAGACGCGATGTTGTCATTTTATACTACTATTTGACAGGACGTATTGAAAATCGGTTAACTTCAAATGAGTAGTTCGTTTTTTTACCGGCAGGTTCGCCATTATCGTTCTACTGCGTAGGCGCAGATCTAAAGCGCAACCCACATTGAGGTGCTTGTCGCCTACTAACTGTCACGCTGTCGCGGCGACAATTTAGTCTATGGTTTCGTCATTTTGCAGAATATTTTGAACGAGCACCATATTTTCGTAAATTCACCGAAGAGTGCCTACCTACTATAATATATTAGTAATTTGAATTATTATTAATTATTCATGCTAATTTCAATTTATTTTATCAGTTTCTACGTGTGAATACGTTAAAATGCTTGCGGCATGACATAATATTGAACAGAACCCAACCTGCAGACCCTAGATAATAGACAACATTATTATCGAAAATTCAAAGTGCCAACCGCTAAAAACAAAAAAAAAATGTGAATTTGACACGACATTCGAAAAGTGTGGGCATGTGTAATACCTATGATAAAAACGTTCAAAGCGTCATGCAGGTGTCAATGCAGTGCAGTTCAACATGAGGTGACCTCATTGTTGTTTTTAGTGATTTCGGCAGATTTTGCCAACTGACAATGTTAATTTAAAGGTTTCAAAGGTGCTATATGATGGGAGCTTCAGTCTGATAACATTTTAAACACCAAAAAACGACATAACACACTTTTTTCACATAACGGCAGCTTACTGTGACGTCACGTGATAGTCCGCGACATGCAGCATAATATTTCGCTCTTAACCGTGCGTTTTTGCACCTTACCCCACTCACATGAAACGGTTAAAATACTACACCTCTTGTCTTGCATCCAGGTATATCGTATATTTATATATATATTTCGATGTATAAATAAAAATTCCTTTACTGATATTCGGGTCAGAAGAGAATATAGACGAAGCTCGCAAAACGCAGTGATAGGAAATTATGTTAGTAGATTGTTACGCAATTTCCTCTATGTTTTCAGTTTGCATACTGAAATAAGATTGGAAAATTGTACACATGACCCGGTTAGCAAAGTGTGGGAAGCGGATTGTTGAAACAACCGCCATACTTCGATGTGCGCTGCAGGGTTTTATCATACTTGGAAAATTCACGATTGACGTATAGGAACAGCTGATGCATAATGCACATTATGGTTGACACATTCGCGTGACATGAACGATTGTAATAATATTATTTCTACAATAATTAACTTTAGGTTTACTCAGAAATAATCTAAACACGTTAAACGCTGCTTTTAAAATAAAAGGAAATTAATCAGCGTAATAAATTCTCTTCATATATACATGATACACGTACATTTGTAAATGGCATCATGCAGTGGTGCACTCAGAATTTAATATTGGGGGGGGGGGCCAAAGAGGAGAATGTAAATTAGTCCCATAGGCTCTTTTTCTTCTTCATATAATTATTTTTACAAATTTTCACAATACACGGCGGTATATTTGTACAGTTTCTCCTAGTTTATATTAAATTGGAGGCATAGTGGCGGTAACCGTTGCGCGTGTCATCAGCGACTGGCGGATTGGAAGTGACTAACAGCGACCATGCTGGACATGTGGCGCCTAGTATGCTAAGATATTACTCAAATAATATCGACTTTTTTTTACTATTAAAGCTAATTTATTTTGTGTGTTTATCTCACTTATCTGGTCAACCCGACACGCTGGGCCTCCCACAGCCCGGGCCCCCAGGCTAGAGCCCTGTCAGCCCTCCCCAGCCATGACCTACACCATTTCGGAAGTCGGGTGGACACCGAGAATTTTTTGACAGTTACATTAGGGATTGGGTTTTTTTTAAAAAAATCCGACATTAGTGTTTCGAAATTTTTGTGTTAGAAATTAAAATCTAAGGAATTTTTCTAAAAAGGGTGCTGTGTAAAAATAGCCTGACTCTTTTTCAGAGAAGAGGCAGATAATGAAAGACGATTTGCTGACGAGATTTTTTTATAATATAATTAATATTGAAAAGGACAAACAACAAACATTATTTCAAAACATCTAACTTTTGTAACATTTGTATATATATAATACCTTTTTACCCGCAGCAGAGCAGACCCTGGAGCGGAGTTGGAGCAAGTATAAGGTCTCGGAGCGGAGCGACTAAAAAAAAGGGTCCACTCGATGTATAGGTCCACTCCAACCCTCTGGTTTTTTGGACATATTGTTCGGCGCGAACCGGACAACTTGGAGAGACTGTTGGTTTTGAGTGGTCTCCAATTAATATGAAGCAGAAGAAAAGCGTCGGCGTGCTGGAGCGACCAAGTGAAGGAGATAATTGGAGGCAAAATTCACTCTGGCCCAAGAGAAGCATAGGATCGAGATGGATGGAAATTATTGGTCGCTGAAAAGATGATAAAATTCAAAGGTGGTTACGATTCTCAGCCATGAGGGAACGACTAAGAAGAGAGAGACATGAACATGGAAACTATTTTCAACCATGCTTTGAAACTTTAAAAAAAAATCTACAACTTCATGGCAACAGACTTCCCAAATCAGTCGATCAAAAAATATCTTATTTACAATTACGATCAAGTCACCCCTACCGATTTTTGAGACCACAAGCAATATGGCTCTTTAAACCTTTTGGGTCTATTTTTTTTTTTTAAACTTTTTCCCTATAGAATGAGACAAAAGAGAAACCATTGGTTACCCCTCTATTTGCATAGATATAAAAATTAAAATATTTCGTAGTGCTGACTCCGTCAAATCGAATAAGAAACCACTGCACAACCCTTATTTCCTTTATGATCTTTATTTAGCTACATATTTTTTTCAACTTATACGCGGCGTAAATGTGAACTCTGCCATTCTTGGTGGTGTTGGCTAGTGTGTCTCTGATAATTACCGTAGGAATCGAGGGCATCCGTTGTTTTTTCTCCCAAGGTGCAGAACTAACCTGCCATTAGTGATGCCAATTGGGAGGGCAATAACCATGTTTAATGAAATCGCTTCGGATATTTATATAATTCACTTACGTGAAGTGAATTTAGGTGGGCGTTGTTTTATAAGTTTTTAAGATTGGGTCTATCAATAGTTCACTCTGTGTGGTTCCATCTACTTTTATTTTTGTTATTTTATTTTCTTATCTTATTTTATTACTTATTGTATTATTAACTCAGATTTCTCTGTATTTTTATTTTAAAAATTGTTAAAACTTATTCTGTGTCATGTCGTGAATGCTTTGAATTTATAATTTGTTATGTTCATTATATATAAAATACTTATATAAATTTGATTAGATTTGAAATTTGATTATTTTCTTTTCTTTCTTCCCTCGAAGAGCCATGAACTCTTAGTTAATAGGTTTACAAACGCGAATACTATAGCTGACGAGGATAATAGGTTATTTGGCATTGGTGCCTCATAATCATGGCCCTTATAAAGCCTTTTGAGTACTGGGTGTTGATACTCGACAACTCCATAATTCAAGTGGATATAAGTATTAGAAATACAAAAAAATCGCTAAAAATACCCTGAATAGCCTACCCTTAATTTTACCTCAAACACTATTTGGAAAAACCGTCACACTCCCTTTAATATTGGCGATAGGTAAGGGGGCTCGCCAAACATTCTAGCCCGGAGGCTCGCTTCAGGATGTAGGGGCCATGCTCATAATATACCCACTTATATAATATAATATAAATAGGAACACATTAGAGAGGTAATTGTACAGTTATATGGGGTAGTTTTCTATGAGTATTGATACGATTGAATTACTATAAATGCGATACACAGTAAAACCTTAATTGAATGTTGTATTTCAAAAACGTAACAAGTCACTATTGTGTTTTAGTCAAAATAGTGAACACAATCCTATACTTATACAAGTGTTAATTGTTGTCTTCAAAAAACTCCAAAAAAATTACCTTACACTAATTTTATTGTGTGTTTAAGTAATATGAAGACTTTTGCAACTTATGACCCTTTTTTTTTAAATGCGACACTTAGTAACATTTTCGAAATACAGCAGCAATTATCCGGAACTGAAGAATATGATAAATAAATTAGGACTCACCTCTCACTTATCGGAGTATTTTGTAATAATCTCATATATTATTAGCTATCTCAGGCGATAGGAAGCGATGCACTTTGAAGGATCTTATTAATTCAACATAATTGGCAATTATTATTCTCCTCTAATTAGGATAATAGCATTATTCCAATATTTCATATAAATTATGAGTAGCTCTATAATTTAATAAAGTAATCTTTTCAAGAGATCATAATTTACATAGTGGTGATTCATGATATAAAGTTAAAAATACTTAAGAGCATCATTATTATGTGAAGGTTAAAAATAAAGAATTTGCGGTACCTACCTATCTAGTTTTTTGTGATGAGAAAGAATGCGTGTCCGGAAACTTCTACGTATGCAGCTCACCGTATCACACTTAACCGTGAAATGTTGTATCGGAAATATATGGCCGTATATTAAAGACTGTTCAACCTCTTTGGGTCGTATAGTACTGGCATAAAATAAAATTAATGTCTTAATAAAACACTGTTCTTGTCGGTTTACACTTTACAGGAAGCCAGCAGCAAACAAATTTTGAAAATAGCCACTATACTGGATTATTTGTTAGGTTAGGTTTTTATTCTTGAATTCATGAATTTTAACAAAATCTGCTATGAAAATTGAATTAATGTTCATATTGAATCTAATAAAATTGGAGACCGTATAGTATACGGTCATTTTTCATTCCGATAAGAAAGCTCACGGCGAACTGTGCCATGGTGAAATGTTTTATGTACAATTTACATGGAACCGTTGAATTTGGCATAATTTATATTATCACGTTGTAAAACGAAATTCTATTACGTAAATGCTATGAATGTAATTCAAGTTTTAATGTTTATATTGGCTATATCTGCACATTCAATAATAACATATTAGATTGATCATTTGAAATAATCTAAAACGGTGATAACATTGTGAAGTTTGCTGCACGAAAATCTGCAATGCGAAATTACTTACAGGCCTCAGTAGACGGTACTCCGTACAAATAATGGTTCTTGTCGGTTTAAAGGAAGCCAGCAGCAAACAAATTTTGAAAATAGCTGATATATTGGATTATTGAATTTATGAATTTTTACTAAAATCAGCAATGAAAATTGAATAAATGTTGATATTGAATCTAATAAGATTAGAGAACACTCTTAAAAGTTCAGGAGGAAAGCTCACGGCGAACTGTGCCATGGTGAAATGTTTTACGAACAATTTACATGTAACCGAAAGAATAAGCTTACTAGAGGTGGTCTTCAATCAGCACTGAAAGAGGTCGAGGAGAGAGCGAAGAGGTTTTCAAGAATTTTAAAACCGTTCAATTTTATTTTCATTAAACAATTTAAAATTATTCAAATATAATTTTTTATTTAACGTTGACCTATGAAAATTTGAATAGATGCGCAGACGAGTTTGTAATTAGGCAGACTGAATGTAATTTTGTTGACAGAGCTGTGAAATGACGGGTGTTTGAAGTTTTTCATTCTCCACCCAATAAATTTCCACTTGGCACTAATCTGTTTGACTTTTCTAGCTCTTGGCATTGTTAATATTGAAAATAGGAAAATTTTGCTTCGTAAATTTATCGACTCAACAAACTTGTCTCGTGAGACTGTCGTCAGACACTCAGGAACTCCGATGTACAACCTTTTTGGCTACTGAAAGATTTTATGAACCAAAGATAATGAAGAAATTCTTATTCACTGATAAAACTACCAAAAAAAACTAAGTTCATGAAATTTAATATTATTAAGTAATGTTATATTGCTGTAAAATTGAATTATTATTGATTCATAGCCTACATAAAAAAAACAGTTCTTATAAATCATTTAAATAAAGCAATGAATAGACAAGAGATTCTCTTGTCTATTCACCGCATTAGCTATGAAGTAAGAACGTTTAAAATATTAACAGATAAGAGTTTTTAAACGATACTTTAATTTATTACCACGTTTTTATTAGCTCGTATTCTTGTTTGTTCGGTACAGATTTTTTCTTGTTTGTTCAAGATTTTTAACTAACTTCTCGACTAGCTAGACATTTGAAACTTTTAGAATATACCAGAACACGATGCCAATGCATTCTTTTAATACTTTTAACCATCTTTAAGTAGAATTGAATTCATTTTCAGTTAATTCTGTTTTGTATAAAAAGTAATTTCGGAAGAAATCCGTAATCTAATCCACTATTATTGGTTGTTAAGTGAGTGGTCTTAGCAACTAAATTATTAATATAAACGTGCCTTACTATGAAAGTAAAAATGACATTTCAGTATTCTATATTTGTTTGTTTTTTTTATTTACTTTATATCAAGTACAAGTTTGAGCATTTATTGAGCATAATAATTCAATAGAAAATTTAAAAACGTTGTATATAAAAAGTTCTTTTTTATTTTGTAATTATTATTTTATTCTAAATTTCATGTTGTGAATGTTTTGAATTAATATTGGATATAAAAAGTTCTTTATTTTATCTTGTAATTATTTTATGATAAATCCTCTGCGTCATTTGCCTCAAAGAAAAACTCCCCTGAGAAAACATACAATTACACTAGACGCATATGGTGATTTTAAATTAAATATAAGTTACAACATAAGAGTTTCTTCATTTTAATGAATACTGTTTTGGATTACTGTTTACTATATTTACATAAAATTTATCTTACTTGTGCAGTCGCGAGTTGTGTGTTATTCATCACTGTTTTTGACTTTGGATTGGGAGAGTGGTTTTATGTTATAAAAGATTACGCTTGGTTAAGGTGTGTAGATGATGAATGAGTGTGACTTATCTGTAATGTATTTTCTAAATTTTGAAAGCGGCTTTACAATATTTTTAAATCCTTTTTATAATGAATATTGTTTCTTTATTAAACAGGTAGCTATATTATTAAAACCCTTCGATCGTTTTTTTTCATATGTAAACTGCTAGATATAGTATTAATAATTATATCGACCGAAGGTACTTGATGAAATTTTAATTTCAATTTTGATGGATTTAAGTTTTGTACTGTTCTATTTGAGTCGTTTTTTTACAGATATAAGTTATATGCTATATCTAGATAGATATAGTTTTCACCAAAATTCATTTACTCTTATCAAACAAGAGATAATATGTACTGAATTTATTTGTTGGATAATATTAAAATAATATTATCTTGAAAATATATTATTTTATAAATCCCACGATGGTTGAACGTGTAAAGTGTCGGCCTATAATGTCGTGGGTCCTGGATTTGGCAAACACAAGTACATTTTGTTTTTAAATATATGTTTGGAGCTTACAGGTTGAGCAAGTTTCTAATAGCCATTTCACGTAAAAACAAAAAAACTGTAATAACTAATACTCTGTGGAGACCCATATGATTTTATTATGATTGATTATAATTTGTCGGGTTACTGCCAAAAATGGGTATGTCTCAGTGGCGAAGGGTGGAAGTAGGCTGTTAATATCTATCATAAATAGTGCACATTAAACTTTGTCATTCGTATTTGTTTTTATTGAAGTAAGACTGCAATTTACAGATGGTGGTTAGTTTTTAAATAATTACAAGATAAAAAGAACTTTTTTATATACTTACCACGTTTTTAAATTTTCTGTTGAATCAAATAAACTTGACAATTCTATGTATTAGAAATTTAGGACAAATAAGGCTATTGTCAACAAATCATTTTTTGCTATTTTGCAATAAACAACAAATATAGAATACTGAAATGTCATTTTGATTTCCACAGTAATGCACGTATATATTAATAATTAAGTTGCTAGGACCACCCCCATAGCAACCAATAATAGTGGATTGGATTACGGATTTCTTCCAAAATAACTTTTCATACAAAACAGAATTAACTGAAAATTAATTTAATTATACTTAAAGATGGCTAAAAGTATTAAAAGAAAGCATTGGCATCGTGTTCTGATATATTCTAAACGTTTCAAATGTCTAGCTAGTCGGGAAGTTAGTTAAAAATCGATTGCAAGATTTGTACCGGATAAACAAGCAGCGAACAAACAAGAATACGAGCTAAGAAAAACGTGGTAAAAAATCAATTATTAAACCTTTCCTATACCAATCGTTAACACCCACGGTGGCCGCGCGGCTTAAGCGTTGTACTATAAAGCCGTGGGTCCCAGGTTCGAATCCTGGGTCTGGCAAGTACACATATTGTTTTTCAATTTGTGTGTGTAAGGGTATGGACCTAATAGGTTGAGCAAGTGGCTGACATCCATTTCTCGTAAAAAACAAAATCTGTCAATACAAACCTCCACTCCGTGGAGGCCCATTATGATTCTATCATGATCGGACATGGTAGGAAAAAAAAACCAATCGTTATTCTACGTTAACCTACGTTAAACCTACTTTATCTAATGGCGTCGTAAAAATGAAAAAGCCTGAAAACTATTGATATACCTAATTTATTATTGATGAAATATGTCAAAAAAATGCTACTCACTTATTTTGTAACCCTTGCTTTCAGACGAACTAAGATCAAGATGTTCAAACCTGACTGGTTTAAAGAGTGCCCTATTGGGACGAATGAACTCATTATTGCTACATCAAAGGACAAACTCATTTGCGAAAGAAAAATGAAATAAATAAAAAAAATGCTCAAGTTCAATTTACCTGCCGATAATACGATTCATTTACGAGTGAGTGAATCTCCAGTGCATTTAATCGAGTTTTCGAATAAAACATAATTTATAGTCTTTGTATAAAAAGGCCATAAATAATGTGACCCCACTTTTCCATGAGGCACAGCGAGTACGCCTTGCATGAAAAATGTTCAAAATCGTATAAATTATAAGACCTTTGAAATATTTTAGAATCCAATTAACTGCCTATATCGTTATTGTAATTTATTATCACTAGCATGGGTCACTGGAAAATGGAAAATCTTGCATAATTATTCAGATTTAAATTATTTTTTGTTAAAGTAAAATGAATATTAAAAAAAATTAAAACAGTGATTTTAAATATTCTTTCTTGGTTACGTGAGTACCTCACTGTCTAAAATTAGGACCTTTTTAAATGTTCATGTTTAAAAAAAATCAGTGTGTGTACTTATGTACGCGCGTTAGAAGATTTATACTTCTTTGGCGTAACAAAACAAAAGCAAAACTTGTGATAACCTAGATTCTTCGACTAGCTCTTAATTATCTTGTTAAATTACACACTCAAGAAAAAGGACCGCTTATTGGAACGCCGTTGGTTTATTTCTATATATTTTAACTTATATTACTAAATTAATTATATAATTATTTATCGTTGTTTTTATTTTTAAAGTAACAACTGCCACTATGACGTTTAATAGTTTGTTTACGTAAGAAATTGCAAATGGCCGACAATAATAAATTCGCAGCCTAGGCAACGGAACAATTCTAAACTATATAATTTTATACTATACTATATTATAATGTATAAACGTCACGATTGAAGTATCATACTGTGGCGTAATGGTAGTGCGTTCGGCTGATAAGCGAACAATCCGTGGTCAGAATCCAATCGAGTGCGTTTATTTTTGTATGAAAAAATTAATTATGTGTTACATATCACACGCCAAAAATACGCTCTGATCTCATTTTCCAAACGCGCCTAAAGAAGTATAACTTAAAAAATGGCGAAAAAAAAAATGAATCAAAAAGATCAAAAGATAATAATATACATAAAATGTCAGGCAACGCAACAGTCAAGTAACATTTTTCAAAAGTGTACTTTTTTAGGACTGCACGAAACTTGGTATAAATCATGACTATATTATCGTCGACATTAGTTTAGTAAAGGGAACCACCTGCAATTTATTACCCCAACTAAATGGGTTTGCTAAATTGCATCCCATAACATTAAAATCATTTTATGCAAGTTAGGTGTCAAATTACATTTATATGTTTTTGGGATGCTAAATTTAAAAAAATCTCTAGCATGTCGTAACAAGTCCATAGGACGAGATATCCAAAATGGCCGCCGTGTAAAACTTGTAATGAGGGAGTGATTTTTATATTTTTTCTGCTGACGTACTTTACTACAATTATGCGATGTTTGGTGTTCTCCTCAAAAAGTGCGGCTTTTTTAGCACTCTGATATCCGCAAAGCTGTATTGAGAGTCCAGTAGAGCCAATTACTTAGTTGGACCTCCCTTGATGTTTCAGCTAATGATGGGCCTTTCCAAATTATTTTTCCCCTTTTGCTATGTAACCAATAACTCTCAGAGACATACTATATCAAAGTGAAATTTATGTTTATTTTTTTCAAATCGTAGATATTCATTATTCTTGCATTTCATGGACTCTGAGAGTATTTTCATAATAGGTATTATATCAGTAGACAAAAACAAGCTTTTCAAATCAATCCAATCTTAAGTTGGATGGATCAGCTATTATAGCGACCTATTTTCAGCAAAAGGAAATTATTTAAGTTTTTTTATCATCTAAGCTTAACCAAAATAGTAATAATACAATTAATCAAACTAAGGATCCTCTCTATTTAGATGATATTAACAATTAAAATTTTTGAAAGTTTCTTGTCACCTCTGGCCAATTATATTGCATTTTAAAAAGAATTTCGGGCGTGAAGATTATTTCACATAGTTTTGTTTTAAACTCAGTCAAAGCTCACTTGAGAGACTTGGTCATCAGCTGCTCCTAAGACATTCCTAGGTTCTCGAGATTCTAGGTCTTAGAGCCTCGTGATACGCTCGATTAAGACCGATTATGGTGCGGGGCGGGTTGGTTTGGAGCGGTCGGTGAACGGTGGAGGTAGGCTGTTAACATCCACCATACGATAGTGCACACTAAGCTTTGTCAGTCATACGTATTTGTTTTCATTGAAATAAGACTTCAATTTACAGACGATGTTGGTAGTAATAGATAATAGATAGTAGTAGCCATAATAGATAATAGTCAAAAAATACTCGTTTATCTATAGAATATCTAAAATTATGCAATTAAATCATACCTAATTTTGGATACTTTATAGATAGAATAATATTTTTTTGTATCTATTATAGTTTGGCTTAGGCAGGGTTAATTGAATTTAAAAAAATGAAACAACAATATGTGTAATATGTATTCTTAATCCAACGAAAACAAATTATATGAATAAAAAAGTGTGCACGATTTTGTCGTATCGCCCAAAATATATCAATACCATTATGGTTTGGTTTCATTGATTTTTAAAAACTTACCAAAACCATCTGTAAATTGTAGTCTTAATTCAATAAAAGCAAATACGTATGACAAATAAAGTTTAATGTGCACTATTTATGGCGGATCTTAATAGCCTACCTCCACCCTTCGCTACTGATGTTTGTGTTGTCACGTCTAGGTTTCTGTATAATTTTGAAATGTGTTTCACGTTCCTTGGCTATTGCATACATAATAATGCAGTTACGTTTCAGATAGTGGAGGAAAATCATGCTGTTATAATATTATTATAGTCGGCCATGTGCGTAATTTGGCTGTACACTCACTAACCCACAATATATTATAATAGTTTTGTTCATCTAAGTTAGTCAGGTAACTGAAATCGAATAACCCGGATTAGAACCAATTGACTTTTATGACAAACAATTGAATGAATATATTATTATAATATTGTGAACTACGAATGTGATATTATCCGTAATTTATAGCTTAATATCTTAGTAAAAGGTACGGAATTGTAATTCAGTTAAGGGGGGACATGCTCGTCGAAGGTCAAAATTGAGTTTTTATTGTATATTCAAACCATGATCCTGGACACTCCTTAAACGTTGTAGATGATCTATTTATATAATTTTGAAGCCTTATTATCTTTTATAGTTATTTTAAACATTTGATGACTGTATGAAGTATTTTTGTTACATAAAATAGTATTCTTTTAAACCTCTCGCTCTAATGTTTTAGAATATAGTCATATTTCGGTACAGAACTGTGCAGTGGTGTTAAGATTTTTTACATTTATTAATTTTTAAACGCATTTATAAAACCATTAGTATAATTTATTACGAGATAATTTTTGTAAATTATTCACGATAAAAAAATATTTTGATAATCTCTGTGATCCCAAATTTGACAAGAATTAGGCATTTTATTATTCAAAAAATCGGCAAGATTAACACATTTGAAGATGAATCTAAAGATACTTATTATAAGCTATATCTTTGACCATTCAAGTGTGATAAAAATCTTATGAATAATGATTGCTTTATAATAATTATTGACCTAAGAATAAGGTAGTGTTTTTTTGAAATACGCCATTTCTTTTGTCATTCCCTAGTGGTTAAGCTACAACATACGGCCGTAGCCATAAAATGACAAACTATAATTAAAGTAAGGAGTAAAATTATGTTAACGCGCGTGTTTGAACATGTACCTAACCGAATTTTTTTTTAATTTTTTTTTAAACGGTACATGTTCAAACACGCGCGTCAATATCATTTTACTCCCTACTTCAATTATAGTTTGTCAATTTATGACTACGGCCGTATGTTGTAGCTTAACCACTAGGGAATGACAAAAGAAATGGCTTATTTCAAAAAAACACTACCTTATTCTTAGGTCAATAATTATTATAAAGCAATCATTATTCATAAGATGTTTATCACACTTGAATGGTCAAAGACATAGCTTATAATAAATATCTTTAGAATTGTCTTGAAATGTGTTAATCTTGCCGATTTTTTGAATAATAAAATGCCTAATTCTTGTCAAATTTGGGATCACAGAGATTATCAATATAATTTTTTATCGTGAATAATTTACAAAAATTATCTCGTAATAAATTATGCTAATGGTTTTATAAATGCGTTTAAAAATTAATAAATGTAAAAAATCTTAACACCACTGCACAGTTATGTACCGAAATATGACTATATTCTAAAACATTAGAGCGAGACGTTTAAAAGAATACTATTTTATGTAACAAAAATACTTCATGCAGTCATCAAATGTTTAAAATAACTATAAAGGATAATAAGGCTTCAAAATTATATAAATAGATCATCTACAACGTTTAAGGAGTGTCCAGGATCATGGTTTGAATATACAATAAAAACTCAATTTTGACCTTTGACGAGCATGTCCCCCCTTAAGCGTTAAGCCATTTTTGGTTTGAAATCCTGTTAGGTAATGTTAATATCTCTATTAATATACCACCACGTTGAGACATAATACATTATTTTAATAGTGGGTTGAATAAATTTGGGAAAATCGTTTACAATTTAATTTAAACATCAGAAATCTAACATAAAATAATTGCAGATAATAATTCATCGAAAAGGCACTCGAATATAAGTTACCGTGCTGTTAGAATCTCATTCTTCATATCCCTTTACTGCATAGTGTCGCAAATTTGTGACATTTCAAACTATTTCCATATAGCCAATGCCATCTGTGTAAATTATCAAATAATATCCTTTTTCGATGCCTAGAAAACTGTTTTACCATACAAATTCTACTTTGCCGATTTTGTGTGGACATTTCAAAAAATAAAGCATTTTTGCATTATAGTCTATGCATTTCTGCTTTGACAGTTGATGAAATCGTACGTACGCGAAAATCCGCATTTGTGAATAAATAAAAAAATATGTACAAAAGATTGAAATTGGTTGAATAAAAATATCTACACATCAAATAAGGTGTGCACATTATTTTTTTATGACTGTTATCATTTGTTTTTGTATTTTGTCATACTGACATGTAAGATTTCCTAATGACGTAAATCTGCGACATCACGCAGTAACATACAAAATTTGATGGAATTTTCGGATTTTTTTTTTATTATTTTTCCTTCATTCAGAAAGCATTTTGACACTAAGAAAAATTAAAAATTTTCAAAAAAAAAAAATCATACAGTGAAGGGATATAGTCCCGCGCAACATCATTGTACCGAGATGTAGACTTCGGACCTGTATCATATTAAGTATTGTAATATAATTACCGCAACATACTATTGTACCAACCGTTACGCCTAATAAAACTCGCTCCTGCATCCATCTTCGACTTCTTCATCATCATCCTCAACACCATGACCTACGACACGTCCACGACTCCCCCAGTGGTGGCTCGCATCAAACCCCACATTGGCGACTCCGAAGTCCCTAAAGTTGTATTGTTAATTCGCTCATTATCATGGGGTGTTTCGTTTTCGTTTCAATCTTCCTCGTTATAACACTCATTACTTAGGAATATGATCATTCCAGAATAGATACTGCGGAACCGTGTCCGGAAATTTGTACGTATGCAGTTCGCCGTATCACACTTCACTGTGAAATTTGATATTTGAAATATATTATCGTCGTATATTAAAGACCGTCCAACGTCTTTGGGTCGGATAGTACAATATTCGATAAATATAGAGTACAATATTATACAAATAAAATTCATGTCTAAAAAAACATGGCTCTTGTCGGTCTACAGCATGGGTGGCCAATCCGCTGGGTGTCAACTTGTGGCCCGAGGAGCAGTGAGAAAATAATGCTGCCGCTAGATGTGCTAATGTCGCAAATTGAGATTCGATATTGGCTCGCTCGAATTTGAATCGACTTTAAATACATATTAATACATTATATAATAACAAGCTGGGATAACCGAGTATTTTGTCTAATATACCTAATCTTTACTACTTGTTTTTTTTTTTTTTTTTTCTAGATGCCTTCATGGATACCTCGCATTTACTATCGAGGTTTCTTAAGGACTTTGGCACGCAAACTACTCTACTTGATGCTAGTCAAATGAAAATTGTGCCGGCTGAGAGAATATGCCTTATTGAAAACTGTTCTTCTACATCGGGTATTGCTAATTTAAATTCGGCCAGGGCCTATGAAACCGCCTTGCAAAAACCCTGGAAAATTCTTAGTAGCGCAAGGCGGAGGTGATTCTGATGAATATTTTGTCGTATTCATTGGGAACTGAGGACTGCGATTTGTAGTCGAGCTTTTTTTTTTTTTTTCCCGTGGTAAAATAAATGTCGCATAGGACTGATATTTTGAGCATATACTTATCCTATCTTATATGATTGCAGTCACTGGATCTGAAAGGCATGAATCGTCTTTACATGTCACCATTTATTATTTTTATTCTTTTTATTACATCAATACAGAAATTAAAAAGTGCATCTCTTCCGGCCTCATTTGCCATGGTCCCCGGAAGGTCTCGAATGTCCGCATCTGCCTTCTGTAATAAAAAGTTCAGGTTGTGCCGCTCCTTGCTAAAGATTTGACAATCTAGGAGTAAATGTAGGACGTCCTGGTCGCTTCCGTCGTCGCATGGACACTTTCCATCAGATGTTATTTTAAACCGGTGCAGGTATGCTCGCATGACTCCGTGACCTGTAAGAATCTGAGTCATCTCAAAACACAGCCCCTTATGCACCCTGACGTCTCGTGCTGCTAAAATCGAAGGTAAAAACTTTCGGGTGAAATTACTAATGTAACAGTAATTTTATATAGTATATTATTGTAATATATTATATAGTATATTGTGGATTATGCATTTATAAAACCATCTGTATAATGTATATCGACATTATTATAGTGAAATATTTACGATAAAAAATTATATTGATAATCTCTGTGATCCCAAATATGACAAGAATTAGGCATTTTATTATTCAAAAAATTAATAAATGTAAAAAATCTTAACACCACTGCACATTTATGTACTGAAATATGACTATATTCTAAAACATTAGAGCGAGAGGTTTAAAAGAATACTATTTTATGTAATAAAAATACTTTATGAAGTCATCAAATATTTAAAATAAATATAACGGATAATAAGGCTTCAAAATTATATAAATAGATTATCTACAACGTTTAAGGTATGTCCAGGATCATGCTTTGAAAATAGAAAAAAAGTTCCATTTTGACCCACGCTGAGCACGTCCGCCCTTAAGTATCGAGAGCTCAATTTAAAAAATAATTGAAGCAAAAAATATCCTGACACTAGCACTATTTTAATATTGTACATACGACATAGTTTTGTAATAGTGGTTTATCGCATATACAAAATGTTCACAAGGACACCTTTACGCCTGTCAGCCACACAGACCCCCACGTATGAGACCATCACTGTTTGAGAGGAAGTTTAGTAGAAATACTCAGTAGATGGTGTGTTCGTTTGTAAATTTTTGATTAAGATAGCCGAAAATAAATAATACAATACTTAAATAGGTCGGTGCTAATACCAAATCTACCCTATCTTTTCCCTATTAAGGTTTTTCAACCCGAATCCCGAAATTTTATATTGAAAAGTCAAACAAGAATTGAACATATCAACATAGCCTACAATTTTATTAGTCATATCATTGCAGTATGTATTAAAATATAAGTATATTATGTTACTTCTCGCAAATTGATATTTGACAGCTTGCGGGGAAGATAATTTTTCAAAATAGTCGCATCTTGAATCTAAAATTTCAATATATACCAAATTGACGTTCTGGTATTATTTTTTTTTTTTTTTTTTTTTTTTTTTTTTTTTTTTTTTTTTTAAATACTGTGGACATTACAAATTATAAGTTTAAGACGTTCACAATATGACATTTAGAAACAAAGATATATAAATATAACAATATTACATAAAAAAAGAGATAGATCAGTAGATAAATTAGATAGGTACAAGGAAATAGACCGGATGAGTTAAGCAGACCCTATTTTAAGAATTTATAAAACAACGTCCACCTAAACTCATTCTCACGTAGGCGGAATATATCAACACCCGAAGCAATTTCGTTGAACATAGTTATCGCCCTCCCAATTGGCATTACCAGTGGCAGGTTGGTTCTGCACCTTGGGACAATAAACAACTGATGGTCTCTATTTCTAAGCTAGTTATCAGGGACACACAGGTCAACACTGCCCAGAATGGCAGAGTTCTCATTTATACTTCGTATAAGTCGAAAAAAATACGTAGCTAAATAAAGATTTCTTCTAAATTGCAGACTGAAGTATGTAAGCATGCCTAAGAGAAAGTCAGTTGGATAAAGCCACGGATAGTATCCATACAACCTCAAGTAAAGGAGTCTCAAGAATTTCTTCTGTACCCTCTCCACCATAAGGTGCAAACTGATGCGGTGCCCAAACAATAGACCCACTCTGCTTCGAACTAAAGAATTAAATAAAAGTTCTCTATCTCTCTCTAAAAGTTAACACAGCCAAGAGAGGGGGTGTTATGAGATAGCACATTTGACAGTTAATAAACTGCTTGAGTACATTAAGTTATAAATGTGATATATTTATCACATTTATCACTATTTGGTTGTTGAGTGATCTGTTAGAATAACCTTGCGGGCATTCCAATATTGGAAACAGCGCGGAGGATTTATCAATACCAATCTAATGCATTAACAGACTATTCGAAACTAAAAAAAAGAAAGCAGGCGTCGTTCTAAGTCTGCTGGAAACGTTAGTGCCTATTAATTCTTCAACATAATATTATCATAAAAAAATATTTCCAGGACCTCAGAAAATCCTCCCGGGGCATGCAATAGCTCAGTGAAGATGAACCTAAGGCACGCAAGATGATTTTGCATGGCATGCGAATGTTTTATTTTTAAGAGAAAAAATTCTACTTAATATACTTATTAATTTAAAAAAAATCTAAAAAGCTTTACAAATAAAATATATAATATAAAAAAATAATAACGACGTAGCCATGCATATTTTCCTTGGTTTTTAATATTTTTTTAACCCGGTAATATTTACCAATAGATGCGCAAACGGAAACGACGAAACTCATGCATAAATGACAGATAAAAAATGACAGGCAAAAATACTCAAGAATAAGCATGTTTAATGTAAATATGTAATTGCATATACCGCTCATAATGACTTATGCATGGCACATAATATCATCGCACTGACCTCATCAGGCGGCGGAGGAAGCCTCACCGCAAACGTCTGATTTTTATCGATTTTCAATGCTTGAGACCACTGTAGCGAAAGAATGCCTCATCTGATCGCAGTAATTCTGGTATAAATTTGTGCGCAAGCTAAGCAATACAGTAACAAAAAAACTAATTGCTACCCACAAAAAAATGGTTGTACCAAATAAGAAACAATAACTTGGTGGAGCTAGTAGTAGTATTTAAATAATGACAGACAATGAAAATGAAGAACCGTCCAGTTATGGGGAATAAATGCTGCCACGATCTTTTTGAAAAATATGAATACAAGATTTGCTCGGATTGGAAAATAACATGTGGCACATGTAGTCTATGCTACATTGGTCAATCTGGCAGACATATAAAAACTCGTTTCGAAGAACACCTCCGGTCTTTCAGGAATGGTAAAACAGATTCTCAGTTCGCTAAACATTTGATATCAAATTCGCATAGAATCAGTAATAATATAACGCCAGAATGTTTGGTCTAAGGTCTAAAATTAAATTTACTCGAACAGTTGGAAATTAATCGCGAATTATCCAAAAGTAATCACATAATTAATGAAAATTTGGTAATGTATTCGTCGCCACTATTAAATATAATGTAAACACACGATTAAGACAATTATACTAATAATATTTTAATTGATTTATAATGTCAATAAATAATAACCAAAGCACTCGAACACTGTATTTTTGATAAATTTTGTAAATTTTGATATCCATTAAAAACCCACTTAGGGTTTTCAAAGTATTAATAATATTACAATTGATAATAAGTATACAAAGTCATAATATTGTTTGAACGAATAAGAAAATGCATTTTGTCTGTATCTATACGTATAGAATTTTAAGCAAAGGCAAACGGCCTATCTGAATAGTCTTGATAATGGTGTTACAACCGAAATAGCTATCGACAAACCTTTTTAAAAACCTGTAGAATTTATTATTAATTATATTTTCATTTTTTATGAATACAAGGAAAAAAATATTCAAAGAATAAAAAATATGCCTTCGTCTAGAAACAAGGCGAAAGATAGAATCTCAACAATTCATTGTAATCTTTAAACCGTTTTAATATGATTCTTAAAAACTACCTGCTCGGTACGTGAGACAGTCGAAAATTTTTGGCACGCGTACGTAAAAAGGTTCGTCAACCCTGCGATAGCTCATTACTATTCTGCTGTGCACCTGTGTGTTTAATGACTTGTCGTCTTGTTAATTATTCAACCACGGAAGTTTATGAAATGTTTTCTTACTTTACCTGTGTTATACTGTTCTATTAATTGAAACTATGGAAATTTTAACAATTATTACAACATTACCATGCACTTACCAAATGGTTACCTAGTAGCTCTGTCAGTGGCGCACCCAGGATTTAATATTGGGGGGGCCCAAGGTGGAGAATGTAAATTAGTCCCATAGGCTCTTTTTCTTCTTCACAGCCTAATTTCTCGTTTATCGGTCTTTTGTCTATTGCACTCGGTGTACCTACACCATAGTTCCCACATCCTGAAACGGGCCCTCAGGCTAGGATATTTGGCGGGCCCCCTACCTACCGCTAAGATTAAAGGCAGTGTGAAACACTACATTAACGTTTTTCAAATTGTGTTTTAGTTCAAATTAAGGGTAGTACTTATACAGTCAATTATTGGCGATTTTTAATACATCTACTTTAATAATGAAGCTGTCGAGTATCGACATATAATAATCAAAATAATAATCAAATCTTTACTATTAAAGCTAATTTATGATGTGTGATTATCTCACTTATCTGGTCAACCAGACACGCCGGGCCCCCCACAGCCCGGGTCCCAGGCTAGAGCCCTGTCAGCTCTCTCCAGCCCATGACCTACACCACTCCGGAATTCGGGTGGACACCGAGAATTTTTTGACAGTTCCATTAGGGATTGGGTTCTTAAAAAAACCTGACATTAGTGTTTCGAAATTTTTGTGTTAGAAATTAAAATCTTAGAAATTGTTCTAAAAGTCTTTTTCTTTTGCCGTGTTTTTATTTGTCTAAGCCCAAAGGTATAGTTTATTGGCTTTCAATTTCAATGTTTAAAATCATACTGATAATTTTCATGTTTGGGGGGTGCCAGGGCCCCTTGCCCCCCCCCTGGGTGCGCCACTGAGCTCTGTATCAACAAGAGTAAAACGACATTTCCATTTATATGCAATTTTGACAAGCACACTTCCAAGTATTATGTCATATTATAATGTGCACGACTAAAGTTTGTCTCTGAACTTCGTATTATCATCTAACTAGTGAATGTGTGTTTGATTTACATTTCCTACTTGGTCTAAACTGACGTTGGCATAATTCGTGGGGTTACTGCCAAAAGTTGGTTGGTCTGGAAATCATGATAATATGGAGTAATTGCAATATGACGTTTGACATACCGTCTAAAATCAAGCATAATACTATTTTCTTAGTGCTTTATGTGCATTTAATTAACGAAATACCATAATAGAAGGCATCTTTAAGGCAGATATAAATCTAAAAATGATGGCGAGAAGAAATTTTGATTTTTTTTCCAAATTGAATAACACATATCGGTGAATGACCATATCAATGCGATGTTTGGTCATTTAAATCCTCACATTTTTTTTTAAAGAAACAATAATTATTATTACCCTTGAAATCATGTCTTGAATCTTGAAACATCGTCAATTAATCAATGTGTGCTTTGTCCATTTATTGTACGAATTTAGTAGATAACTCGCGTCTATATTAATTGTATGCATAAAACCAACCCGAAAAATTATTATTAACAAGTTGGTAAACTCTGCTAAAAAAGTTAGGTTGTTTGCAAACCTGTATGAAGATTATGGAGACTAATTTTATTATACCTCATTTCGATACTATTGTGGCCCCCACAAGAAGGGGGTTGACAGGGCTCCAGTCTGGGGGCCCGGCGTTGCAGATTGACCAGTTAAGTGAGATAAACACACTCCACAAATTCGCTCTATTAGTAAAAAAAAATCGCTTGCGGCGCTGTTTCAATTGCAGGGTATTAACATATTTTTATAATATATGTGTCTATGTGATACAACTTGATATGATTAAATGGTGTGTGTGATTGATGATAATGCACATGTAGAATTTATTTTATGATTATTTGTATTGTATTTCCTGACTTATAAATAATTACAAGATAAAAAGAACTTTTAATATACAGCATTTTTAAATTTTCTGTTGAATCATATAAACTTGACTTGACTAGCTTAAACGATCAAAAAAATTTGTACTTGACAGAAAGAAAACTGAAATGTCATTTTGACATGTCATATTGATTTCCATAGTAACGCACGTATATATTAATAATTTAGTTGCTAGGACCCCAGAGCCCTAGCAACCAATAATGGTGTCGAAATAACTTTTCATAAAAAAACAGAATTAACTCAAAATGAATTCAATTCTACTTGAAGATGGCTAAAAGTATTAAAAAAAATCATTGGCATTGTATTCTGATAGATTCTAAAAGTTTCAAATGTCTAGCTAGTCGGGAAGTTAGTTAAAAATCGATTGCAAGATTTGTACCGGACAAATAAGAATACGAGCTAAGAAAAACGTTGTAAAACAAAGTTTGTCTTTTCGATTTACTTATCGTGTAATTTTTTTTTTGCTGCAGAAATTTATAGTCATGCATTATTATTTTGATCCGTTTATTGGTATAGGTACTAGCTTAATTAAATAATATTATATAAGGCTTAATTTCCATTCCTATAATGTTCTGTCCTATAATATAATGTTTATCGTGATTATTACGATTTTCTTTGATGCATATAACGCAATCGATTCGTAAAAAGTTTTAAAATGGGGCCTCGAAATAGTTCAGACCAGTCATAAAAGGTGTGCATTTCCCACAAATTGAGTATAAAATATTAAGCAAAGCAACTATAACAAAATCTCTGCAACTACGGCGAAAGGCGTCTATAACATAAACACTCGAACAAATACCTACTTGTATACAAAAAGAAAATTATTATTAATACTTAAATATATAATATTATTATACTTATCTCATTATTATCGTCTTCAATAGAAATTATTAGGTATTATTAGTTGAGATTCTGAACGGATTTAAAAAAAAAATGGCAAGAAAAGATTGGTAGGAAAAAAAATATTTGGCCGGAAGATCTAAATTATGAAGAGAAAAATCGACAAGAGGGGTGGCTACTTTCTTAATAAAGACCAATTTGAATGTTATTTAAATTGACCAATTTCGAATTCTCGATTAAACTAATATTCTTCTTGAGTTCGATAAATGAAATATGTCGAGAAATCACAAGCTCTATGTAAATGACCTAAGGACTAGATGGTCAATTTTGATTCCAAAATATATCCAAACGTAATGCTGAAACTATCAAACAATCTCCTTATTTTACATGTAAGTAAGATTATGTTACATAATAATATTATAATCAGCAGATGTCTAAAGCATTGTATTAATAAACAATAATACCAACATAATAAATGCAGGTTTTATTATCGACAAGGGAACTTAGTAAAAATAATTACAAGATAAAAAGAACTTTTTATATACTTACAACAATTTTAAATTTTCTGTTGAATTATATAAACTTCACTTGACTAGCAATGATCAAAATAATTTGTAATTGATAGAAATACTGAATAATGAAATGTCATTTCATATTGATTTCCATAGTAACGCACGTATATATTATTTAATAATTTAGTTGCTAGGACCCCATAGCAACCAATAAAAGTATCGAAATAACTTTTCATACAAAACAGAATTAACTAAAAATAAATTCAATTCTACTTAAAGATGGCTGAAAGTATTAAAAAAATGCATTGGCACCGTGTTCTGATATATTTTAAAAGTTTTAAATGTTAAGCTAGTCGAGAAGTTAGTTAAAAATCGATTGCAAGATTTGTACCGGACAAACAACCACCGGACAAATAAGAATACGACCTAAGAAAAACGTTGTAAAATTATGTACATCAGGTAACTAACTAATTGATAAATGAGAGTTTAATACCCCACCCCTATGATGCTGGATTACACATGTAAGTTGTACGTATGCAGTTCATTATGGGACACTTCGCACCGTGAGTGTAAAACCATAGCAAGTGCAAATTTTTCAATTTCGAGATTTAAATGCAAAACAACTGCAAAAGTCATACACTTGATAATGTAAAATTGAAGTTACTGCAAACTTAAAAATGTTCATTAAAAAAGACAGATATTTGGGTTTTACAATACAAAGATTTACTTCCATTGTTAATGTAAAACCATAGTATCTGCAAATGATTATCCATGACATGACTAATTGTGAAACCCGAGCATCAGACGCATTCTTTTCGTGAATGCAATGTGGCATTGTTTTTATTATTGTGATAGCAGGCAATTATTGAAATGATTCAGTGTTAAGACTTTGATAACGCATCCAGACGTATTCTACAACACATTATTGTTTCCTTTGATTCAAGTAATGTAGTGCAGTGTATTTTGTTTTTATCAAATATGAGTTTAAGGATTCGAATGATGGTGGAGTTAGCTTTAAAAGCTGAAAAACTTCTAAAAAGGTAAGACTTTGTGATAAATATTATACTAAAATGATATACAAAACTAACCTTAATATTATTATTGTTATGAAACTTATTATTATCGACTTATCTTATGTACCTATGTATTTATTTTATGCACCTACAATAATAAACTCTTTCAATTAACACAACAGTATATCAATCAGATCTATGATATTTTTGTTTTTGCAATGTTACAGATTTTCAAAAATGTGACAAGTACATTTCCTGATGCTGAAGAACCCATGTTGGATATAGATAAGGATGCTGCTGGTTTGCAAGAGGAACAATACCCATTATAATATAGGCTTTTTTCAACCAAACAAGGACCTATGTGACTTTTGTGAAAAATATGAAAATTGCAGTAGCGAAGAGAAAAATATAATTCAAGTTAAATAATATATGACATTCATCAAAAAAAATAAACAATTATCGAGAACACAGAAGGCGAAAGACGAATAAAATAGTATATTGCTATAATCTGCAGGCCGTATTATCAACACCAAATGCCCAGATATCAGTGCTATATTATAAAAGAAAGCTTTCAACCTATAATTTTACCATCTTACACACATTAATAATAAAAATGGTTACTGTTTTGTTTAGCATGAAGGGACTACAAACAAAGGGGCCAATGCAATTGGTTCTTGTGTTGTAAAATTTTTGGAAGATAAATCAATTGGGAAGGAAGTCATTTTTTATTCGGATAATTGTGCCGGACAGAATAAAAATAAATTTATTACAGCAATGTATTTATACGCCCTCCAGAATTTTAATATCCCAAAAATCACACACAACTTTTTGGTCGTAGGACACACCTAGAACGAGGGTGACTCTATAACACTCTTGCATAGAGAAACAAAAAAATAGTCTTTAAGTCAGGTCCAATTTATATACCAATACAGTGGATTCCAGTGATTCACTGGAAATTGGCACTGACGAGATTTTTGATTTTCACAAGTTAGCAAATGAAATGGGCAATAATTTTCAACTCAACGAAAATAGTAAAAAGGTTAGTTGGGTAGACATTTGCGTTATTGAAGTGAGGAAAAACAATCCTTATTGCCTGTTCTATAAAAATAAGTATGAAACAGAAGTGCTTGATGTAATAAATATTAGAAAACGTCAGGGCGGACGTCAATCAGTACAACCTCAACTACACAAAGCATTTATAAAACCACCTCGGATCTCCGAAGCAAAATTAAATGACTTGATTTCCCTATGTTCATCAAAAGTGATACCAGAAATACACCATAATTTTTATAAAAAAAACTTTCATCTACACATTTAAATACAGATTCAGATAATAATTGACGTCGATAAAATTAATTATAAAAACATTACAATTATTGTAATTTGCTATTTTTATTTTGGTTTAATATTGTATGCATCTATTTTAATAAATTATAGTTAGTAAGCTTAAAATATCAAAATATTATAGGTAAATATCATTCTTGATTTATTTAATAATAATATAATATATTATATTATAATGGTATTACCAAAGTTCCCAATAAAAATCTTACTGCAATTCAGGTAACTGCGAAATATCAACATTTTCTATGCATCATGAAAGTGTAAAACCATAGCAACTGCTAAAACTTGTAATCTTGATGGATTTATATGAAAAAAAATAAAATTAATAAAAGAACATGTCATAATGTATACATACACCAAATATTATCGTTTTATTTTAGAAACTCTATTTATCCTGACCAAATGAAAATTTCAAACCCTTATATCTCCAAACTATGTAATTTGCACATACGTTGGTTTTACACTCACGGTGCGACTTATTCGTGCGTCGCAGTACGTGAAACATGAGATGGTATAACATTTCACCTTGGAATACATTTGTACGTATCTTGCAAAATGCGGCGATAGTTTGCAAATAGTACTGTTCCAATTAAATTAACCCTAACCTAACCTAACCTAACCTAGTAAAGACATCTCCACATGTTGTAGCATACGTACAAATATACTCCACGGTGAAATGTTCAACGAAGAACTCGTCATTTGATTAAATGTTCCACGAGCTCATGTTTCACGTACTGCGGCGCACGAATAAGTGTCCTGCGGTGCTTTACGTACAAATTTCCGAATACGATGTAGCTGTGCTTTATAAACTATCAGAAGGCATTTGATTGTATTAATTAGGGCGTGCATTCGATCAGAACTTCCAGTTAGATAAAAAAAATCCAAGTTGAGATTTAAATATGATACATTTAGAATCAAATAATACCTACATCGACGCGCTACAACTGCTGCAGTACTGTATGTCTGAGCCCTAAGGTGAAACTGTACGTGGAAGATACTTATAGAAGAGAGCTCCAACGGGTCTACTCTTAACGGTTATCATTTTAGCACGTTTCTGTTATTTTCATTGGTCTAAAATAACATAGAAGGGATTCCATAAGCAAAACAGTTATAGGCAGCTATCTCTAATTCATAATACGGCAAACATTTAGGTTGGTAGACATGTCGGTCAAATTCGAATATGTTCGTGTTGCCGAACCTCAACGAATAAGACCGAACATAAGCGGATAAAGCCAAACCAGCGCCACCTAGTTGGTAACGAGCCGAACACAAGAATTTTGTATTGACACGTCAGATATATCAACATAACCTACAATTGTATTAGTCATGGCATTGTGACTGCAATAAAACCATCGAATTTTGCGTCTCAATATGTAAAATTGACGTTCTCAAAGTTAGCACGGCCAAGAGAGGGGTTGTTAAAAGGTATCACCTTTTGACAGTTCAGACGGTTAACTTTTTTACATAATTAACCGCCAGAATACGTTAAGTGATAAATGTGATATATTTATCAAAATAACTTAGCATAATTGTTAGCTCTTTTTGGATGTTAAGTCTTTCACCTCTAAAGACGCGTTAGGTGCGTCACCATTAGATAGTACTTTCACTGCTGACGAGTTCATAACCACATTTAATTATCATGCTAATTGATTCACACCAGGCGTGTCTTTAGCAGTGACCGTGTTGTGGTAAGTCACTTGTCAGCAGTGACTGTGTTAAGTGATATGTTAGAACGGGCCTGCAGCATACCTTATCTGTCTTAATAAAAACCTATATAATAATTTCCACACAATCGAAAATTGTACAAAATATAAAATTATTTAGTGAGTAAAATAGACACCCACGGTGGCCGCGCGGCTTAAGCGTTGGACTATCACGCCGTGGGTATCAGGTTCGAATCCTGGGTCTGGCAAGTACACATATTGTTTTTCAATTTGTGTGTGAGTCAGGGTATGGACCTAATAGGTTGAGCAAGTGGCTGACATCCATTTCTCGTAAAAAAACAAAATCTGTTAATACAAACCTCTACCCTGTGGAGGCCCATATGATCCTATTAGGATCGGACATGGTGGAAAAAAAATTAGATAAGAAAGCGCTGATCTAGTTATAAAACACAACAATTTGACCACCGCCTTCTGTTGAAGTTGTAAAGTATTTTAATTCGCTTACTGTTTATAAAAAAATCTTCCGACTAAAGGATTAACATCGTAAAAATTCGATTAAACTTGTATACAAAAATAAACGGTACTAAGTACTGACTGACGTAATTCACTAGTTTGGATAGTAAAAAGCAGTAACTTTATCGTTTGAGATTTGAAAGTATCGCGTGGAAGATCAAAAAGCTTTATAATGTAAAAGCACTTTCGATCTGACGTTATTTATAATGTATTTTATTTGAAACGTAAATTTTTGTAAAAGAATTTTTTATCGATATTATGTGATAGAACATGACTTTTGGTAGAGTTTTTGAAGTTATACTTTTTTTTTGCTCATTTGGGAAATCAGATCAGAGTGTATTTTTGGCATGTGACATGTAACACATAATTTATTTTTTCACACGAAAAAAACGCACTCGATTGGATTCAAACCACCGATTGTTCGGTTATCAGCCAAACGCACTACCTTTACGCCACGGTATGGTACTGCAATCATGACAATTATACAGTATAATATTAAAGTTTAGATTTGTTCCGTTGCCTAGGCAGCGAATTCATTATTGTCGGCCATTTGCAATTCCTTACGTAAACAAACGTTTAAACGTCATAGTGGACAGTTGGTACTTTAAAAATAAAAACAACGAGAAACCATTATATAATTTAGTAATATAAGTTAAAGTGTATAGAAATAATCCAACGGCGTTCCAATAAGCCGTCCCTTTTCTTGAGTGTGTAATTTAACAAGATAATTAAGAGCTAGTCAAAGAATCTCGTTTATCACATGTTTTGTTTTTGTTTTGTTACGCCAAAGAAGTATAACTTCGAACGCGCGTACATAAGTACACACACCGATTTTTTTACAAATAAAAGAACTTGGTGATGTTAATCATCTTTTCGTGTTACATCGCCGATAATTCTGGTCATCTTTCCCTGTAGTGCTCTGAACAGGAACTGCTGTAAAGTTCTGAGCTGAAACCATTCTCAAAGGTTCTAGAACCATATGGTACTACTTCTGCCATGGCTTACTGGAAATATTCCTTTTATTAATAAGATTCTGAAGCAGGCTCGAAATGGACCGGACTGCCGAGATCCGGTTCATAAAGTCCCCAAAACTATCGCTCCGCTCTTTTTTAATTCTTTCAGCCATCTTTAAGTAGAATCGATTTAATTTTCAGTTAATTCTGTTTTGTATGAAAAGTTATTTCGGAAGAAATCCGTAAAAAGGAAAACTATTATTGGTTGCTAAGTGGGTCCTAGCAACTAAATTATCTACTATATATTATTATCCTAAGAGATTTTGGAAAATACGTCAACTTTTTATTTAAACACCACTTTGTTGATTATTAAAGGAATTCACTTCAATTTTTAGAGTCCCGAATCTACTTCCATTTGAATCGGGCACAATCTGATAAAACTCGACACACTCACAGATACTATCGTTTTTAAATCGCGTTTTATATCCGTCACCATACATTTTCGCATCTTGCAGTCCGTGTACCTCAAATTGATTATAATGTCGTTTAATACTTTTTATATAATCAATTTTGCAAAATATCTAAATTAATATTCCACAAAATTATTCAAATCTGTAAGTCGCACATTGGCGTACGAAGAAATTTAACAAAAAATAAATGGATATTTCCTCACTAACTATTACGAAAATATAATCCAAAACCACTTCACTGCCACTTATCTGTCAAACTGAAATAATAGATGATTGATTTTCAATTGTTTTCTTTTATGATATTAACAAGTTCATTTGACGTGTATGAATTCAAATTTAGAATTTGCAGAAATAATCGAAAAAATGTGACATTTCTATTAGCATTCATTGTTTACGTTAATTGCATAATGAATATAATATTTTTAATGTCTCTATAAACGAGCATAAAA
Source organism: Rhyacophila brunnea (assembly GCF_057557595.1). Lineage (NCBI taxonomy): Eukaryota > Metazoa > Arthropoda > Insecta > Trichoptera > Rhyacophilidae > Rhyacophila > Rhyacophila brunnea. Next base: position 3,900,622 of record NW_028232816.1, on the reverse strand, counting down.
AACAATAGTCAATCACTTTCAGAAATACGTTTCCTATAGATACATTTTTGTCCATATTTAATCCGAAAATCCTGGCTGTTACAAATCACACAACAATTTATTAAAAGGTACGTCATTGCCTTGGCTCTTCACAATATTCGATGAGTTTATTTAAATCCAATAATAAGGCCTCATTTCAACGATTATCATCATGATCAAAGATTAAAACTACATATAAAACTACTTTGATTAATCAAATTATCCTAAAAAAATATTGACGGAGCATCATTTTCGGTATGTAATTGCATGCATTTTCATTTATTTTGAAACATAGACAAAATACTTTTATTTTAGCTGTCATATTCAAAGACAACGTAGGTAGGTAAATAAAAAATGACGTTTACTATAGGTAATTAATACACAACGTTTTTATTATTTTATTAATATATAGTAATTATATAATGTTGAATTAAATATTTTATTACACAGTATAAGACAAATGCACGCTTTATAGACAACTAAAAAAGTCAATTATGATCATTTCATCCCATAATCGCACTATGAAGTACCTACGTCATATTATTATCCACTATTTGCATCCACGTGGTTACTATATAGAAGAATTAATATGTGTCACTATGCTTATTAGGATTCCACTGCTGGATGAAGGTTATTCCAAAGAAAAATCCATATTTTATAGCCAAATAAAAAAGTCAATTATGATCATTTCATCCCATAATCACACTATGAAGTACCTACATCATAATATGATATAGGTACTTACTGCAAATAGTGGATAATATTATTATCCATTATTTGCATTCATGTGATCACTATATAGAAGAATTAATATGTGTCACTATGCTTATTAGGATTCCATGCTGGGTGAAGGTTATTCCAATAATCCTCTTGGTCATATGAATTGCTATATCTATCAAAATTGATGTACCTACCCATTTATATCCTCATTGTCATCATGAACCAGGATCAATCCACTACTCGATGAAGCCGTCTCCAAACAAATTCCATTACTCCATTACTCTTACTCTCAAATATACATTGCTGCATTTATCAAATATTTTTATAAAATCATAATATACCTATTAATTTCATCGATATCATAATTAGACCGGATCAATACACTGCTGGGTGAAGGCCTCTCTAAGCTGATTCTACTATTTTTTGTTCTATGAATTGAACTGAACCGAATTTGTGAAATTGCGTATTACATGAAATCGGAAAAAAAATTGTCAAATTCATGAAAAATGCAAGCCCGTTGCTTTATTCATGGATTAGGCAAATTATCTGCCGAGTGCGTGAATTTGGCAGGGTATAGGATTCTTAAACTATCAACATGACAGTAGAAAAAGTAAATTTAATACGGATGGTTTTATTAGTTATAATTGGACATAATATTTATTATAATATTATTATTATTAGGTTAGGTTATGTTTGGTTTTATAATTCTGAATTCAACTAAATGTCCATTTTAAGGTTAGCTAACAACTGTCAACAAACTATCAAATTTAATCATACTATCACAAAAAACAATCGACCATTGCCTGATACCCAAGCACGAATCAAATCGCGCACACATTAGGCGTAATACATATATCTACCTACATATTTATAATGCCATTATCATAATCAGTTTGGATCAATACACTGATAGACGAAGACCTTTCCAACCTAATCACTTCCTCTCAGATCTATGAGTTTCATCTTTAATCAACATTTGTTTCGATGTGAACGCCCCGCACCGGGAAACATTATATAAAATGTTAATTCAAGATTTGATTTTTTAAATATTATTCTATACCTGCAAGCATTTTTTTAGACAAATTTAAAAGTTAAAATTATTTTTTTATACGGCTAATCTTCTTCTATTTCCTCAAAGGGATACGCGTGAGATTAATATTAACATTAAATAATTGAATCGCAATCAAATTTCCTGCTATTCTGCTAGGTCTAACAGCATGGGATGGTGAATCCAGAATAGACTCTGCATACGACGCCAAATTTATATCGAAAGTAAGGACTTGCAAATTGTAAAAGTGAAAAATCAGCGAAATGTCAAACGGCGCCGTCTCTGCATACTTCACAATTTTATTAAAATTCAATACCATACATTAGGACGCCAAGCTGTCTGCAAGACCTAGCGAGACAGACTGGCGAGAGCCAGCTGGCTCAGCTAGTTAATATTAATATATACGTGCGTTACCATGGAAATCAATATGACATTTCAGTATTATTTCTATCAAGTATAAAATTTAGTTAGGGGTCTGGGGTCCTAGCAACTAAATTATTAATATATACGTGCTTTACTATGGAAATCAATATGATATGTTAAGTACAAAGTTTTTTGATCGTTTAAGCTAGTCAAGTCAAGTTTATATGATTCGACAAAAAATTTAAAAACGTTGTATATAAAACGTTCTTTTTATCTTGTAATTATTTATAGAATACACATAAAATTAGATAAATATGTATTTATATATTTACATATTTATCTATGTAAATATTTACCTAAAATTAAAGAGCGCTCCGGTTCGTAAAATTTTCTATTTCGAGCACTGTTCTGAAGTTGATATCTCTCGAGATGCCGCGTAAGGCTGCAGACTCACGGCATTGCAGTGGACGTGCGTAGACGCAGGGTCTTATTTGATCCCAATTGCATCCGATTAGATTCAGCAATTCGATTTGTATTATCCAATTATTGGTGATTCTAATCGGATGCAATTTGAATCAAATAAGAACTGCGTCTACGCATGTCCACTTCAATGCCTTGTGTCCGCGCCCTAATGTGGCCAAAGTATTTTGACTTTCCAGTGTTTTCTTCGATTATTTATTTTCCCTTTTTAAATCCTCTCGACATTCGTAGCGTTCCCAAGATGCGTCTGTACACAAACATTTTGAAAGCTTCAAATTTTCTAAGCATTGTTTAAGTGAGTATCCACTTACTGGTACCATTTTCATTCTTAGGTTGAGATCGTGGCTACATAGTATTTTACTCAGTGGCGTTCTCAACTTGGCATTATAGTTTGTTATAGCATATAATAGAATGTGTTCTCTCCTAGGGCACTCCATTTACTTCGCACGTTTTGTCATCCACATGTAAGGTGGCCAGATTTAAAAAACGTTAATACGGGACGTTTTTAGTGGGAGTCATTTTTTTAATATTTTATATCGCAACACTGAGTAAAAATACTTTTATTAACATCTTACTAAATTTATTTTGCAATCATCGGAAAATATATTTTTTTCAGTGGCGTGTTGTTCATGCTGTGAATGCAGCGCACCCCTTAAATATTTCATGCTATTCACATAAAATATCCAAGGACAAAAAAATAACAATAAATTAGTAGAGCTGCTTCATAACTATGCACTCCGGCGAAATGATATAATAAATTCTAAAAATATTTTTTTTATGTATACTATTTATTTATTTTCTTATTACTACACAATATATTAATACAAGTGAATATCATTTGATCTAATTTTATGCTAGGTAATCAGGCAACGAGGCGTGTAGATCAGTGTAGGAAACTAAGAAAAAAATAAAGTTATAAAACGTATACTCTAACACCGTGGCAATGCGCAGTTTACTATCATACTATTAATAATATAACTATAATAATTAATATTAAAACAAAAAATGTTTACTATAAATTTTATTTAATGGCGGTAATTATTGTCAATTCACTATGGAAATGCATTGTATTATTAATTTAAATAAAACTTGATTTATTAGCACTAGTTCCATTTTCAAATATTAATTTGTTGGACCAAAAAATACAGGGAATAATAATGGCATATACATTTTCCTACAAACTCTGCAGATTATTCAGGTTTAGCTAACAAAGATATACCAAATTATGAATTTCAACATTTAAAGGTCACCCATAATCTTGATAGGTAAACAATTAATTGCTGCTACGAACCACTTAGAAAGAAAGGCATCATCGATTTCAAATGTCGCCGGACGCCACTGATATTTATGTTGAAATTTACGAGTATATTGATGGAATGATAATTACATAATATCTTCATTCGCCGGGTATCTGGGAGTCCCAGATAACTAACCTCTGCCTTTGTCCTGTCAGGGTAATATTATCCTGTATCGGTTGCATTCTAAATTACGCTGTACTCTACTTATAAAAATAAAAACCGTTCTCCGTCTCATTTTTGATTATGTTAGACTCGTTCCTCAGGTTTAAGGGGGACCGTAAGACCGTAATAATAACCCTGTAAGTGAATTTGAAACTTCAAATTTAATTCATTTTAAAATATTCTGAGAATCACGCATTATAGACGTGCAATAGTGTGTGTTGCAACCTTCAATATCCCAATATCAAAGGCTTCTAATTATTTGGTAAGAATAAATACGCACAAATAGGAAGTATCTTAATAAAAGTAGTTTATTAAACGTTGGAAATAATTTAATATCAACAGCAAGTAAAAAATGTTCATTGGTAAGTATTCAAATAATATATGAGAAAGTACTTAAATAAGCACAGGGAATTATTAAAATGCTCAATGGTAAGTAAGTATAAATATTTGTGTGTCAGAATAGATTAAAATTTGGGCAGACATTATAGACGTGCAATAGTGTGTGTAATACACCAATATTAAATAAGCGTCAGTGGATAAACTGAGAGTTGTCAGTATTCGACGGATGACGCATTCTTAACTCGTGTTTAAGTTTATCCCGTATTTTTCCACACTCTATATCGGTTGTCTGCTTCTCTACACATGTTAAGTTTTTCAGTTCCTATTATTTCTGAGTTCCCTGTTATCAATACAATGCATTATATTGCAGCTTTTGTTAAAAACATACTCTCACCCCGAATAGTAAATACAGTCGAACTTGGTTATTACGAGGAAGATGGAACCGACTAAATTTTCTCGTGATAAGCATTACTCGTTATATAACATTTTTTGCGCAATGTTTTATTTAAGCATAGAACATAAAAATCTGAAAATCATCGTAAAAATCCCCGAAACCAAGCATGGCATTCATATACTACAAAAGAAATTGTTTATTGTAATGAAGTTCTGAGCCGCCGGCGCTGGTAGGTACCTACTGACTTCACAAAGCTTGGATTTTTTACATGAAATTTCACCCATATGCGTGGATACTTTTTCATAAACGTAATCCGATCCCGGCGGCATCTGTCTAGTTAACTTCCTGGTCGGATTTTATTGCTTAGAGTCGGATATGTTGTTTTAAACGATCGACACATTTATAGTTTTGCATGGTATACCCGAGAAGTAGCTCGTTATAAAAGTGAATAAATGTATGGAGAATATCATAAGCGAATGTTTCCTCATTACATCCGAGATCTCGCTATTTCCGTGATCGTAATAACCAAGTTAGACTGTAGGTATGTAGTTTACGAAATAAAGAGAACTTGCTTACATCTATTATACTATAATATATTATACATTATGATAGTATGTTACCTACCATAAAAGTGCAGCTTTAAAAGGAAATTTAAATTTTCCTGTAATACTTGTTGAGCGGGATTTTCAAGGAACTAAGTCGAGTGTGACGCCGCGCTACGCAAGCTTACAGAGGAAACTAATCCCCAAAGGAAAATTCTTTAAGTAGCTAGCTTTCTTACAATTTGTATTTTAACACTTTCTGTACCAATGATAACAAAAAAATAACTTTAAAAAAAAATCTGCAACTGACAATAGTATAATTTAAAAGTAGCTAAATATTATACAGAATGAAGAAATACATTATAATATTGATTTGATTTGCATTTTATTAAAATTAATAATATAGAGAGGTTTCTCAAACTTTAATGAAAAGCGATGGACCACATTGTTTATTTTGTGTGGTAGGTAAATAATACATAATCGATAAATTTACAAAACAAAACAACAACACATAAAAATATAATTGAATGAGGTTCTTCATCGACGATTTTGGGTTCTTAAATTGCTAATCTTCTTGATATCAGGCACAATATTAGAAAGTTAAATTCTTATAGCTGGTGAGGCTTTGCACTCTTCTGATAAATTCGCGGAACACCTATTCACGTTTGAGAAACCCTGCCTTAGGGGACCATGGGGACAGTACTTAAGAAAACACGGGATATTTTGTCCCACTTCAAAAATTATTTCTGTACATGTATTATTATAACAGTGGCGTGCGGTGACTTTTACTTGTGGGTGTGCTTAAGAAAAAACGAAAATACCTACCATTTGCTATATAAATAAAATTATCTACATAGGGTTTTGTATTTATTAATCGAATCTTGTTTTTTAAAATGATTATAAAAATATTAAAACCATGAATTAGTCAAAATCTCAAAAGTTCTATTATTTTAATAAAAATGTACCTACAGAAATAATAATTGATGGTAAATAAAGTACTGCTGGTCAATAAAGACTAAATTTTTGGGGAGGGGAGCCTTGGATTTTTTTTCTGATTTTGGGGGCCATGGTATGAATAAGTTTGAGAAGCACTGACCTAGAGTCTGCAAGATTTCTGGTTTAATTATTCCTAAAGTTTTTCGGTCAAGTCTACGTCAATTAGAAGAGAGAGGCCTTTTCTTTATTCATAAAAACAATGTAGATACCCAATTAATAGTTTCACGTGGTACATAAAGAGTTAAGAAGGAAATCTCTTTAGACTCTTGTGCATTTTATATGAGATAGCATACATGCCGCTGCGTTGTGATGAGAGCATCTTCTTTTACTTATTAGATACTATGGTAGCTATTACCTACGTGAACCTAATAAGCAATTAATGTGGCCTGCTATCTAGATAATGCGATTACTTACAGTAGCTTAACGTATCAGTGGCGAAGGGTGACTTTTAGAAAAAGGTAGGCTGTGGAGATTTGAGAAGAAGAGCACACTTCTCAGGTATACTTACGAGAAATAAGAAGATAATACGATATTACTACTAATGAATAGGTACACACTAACGACAACGACACACTAATTCAATGAAACTTCAAAAACTCAATGACGACATAAAATTGACCGATGAGTTTAAATTATGTATTTTTCAAAACATGCATACACATCAGCGGGTCTATTCTATACACAAGGCGACTATCGACCGCTAAAGTGATAGTATTTATTACATATTATTTGTATTGAGGTATTATAATTGTTATAGTAAGTTAGCCGTCTATACAGTCAGAACTGTCTATCTCGCTCTAAATTTTATCACAGACAAGAGAGGTTCTGTTAAAATTTTAGATTATAGAAAAGATAGGTTAAAATATAGCACTTATTGCAATAATTACAACCAACTTATTGTAATTGTTATAAAAGGTGCTAATACTGTGATACAAACCTACCCTAAGTTTGATAATATTTATCACTTTATCAATTTACCGGTCGATAAGTATAGAATAGACCCACAATAATTATTAGATAAAATTTATTTTTATTTTTAAAACCAATCTATATTTCATTTATATGCGATTAAGCGTTGTAGAATTTTTTTTTTAAATTATTAAATTAATAATTATTTTGAACAAAGTGCAGTATGACAACAATGTTGTGCGCAAAGGTTTTAGGCTCTGCGATAGGAGTCTACCATAATTCATATAATTCGATAGACTGACTGAGGTTTCGTGACGTAAATTCCATCCGAAAAAATATCACAATTCCTTCACACATTACAATATGTAATTAAAAAATATTTTTCGAAGGCAGGCTTTAAATAATCGCTTAGTGTGGAGTCTTCGCCACTATAATGTACTCTTATTTTATAAATATAATACAATGTTGCTGAAAAGACCATATTCCTCGATTTGTTTTAGATGTAAATTTCCTTTATAGGCCATCATTGCTCAATTATTCTGTCAATTTATATTATTATCTTATTGTTAGGTGAAATTAGTTATTAGTCTTTAGTTATCGAGATTTGATATTAAATTTACATTTTTAATGTGTGATGTTGGTATATTAAGCTGTTGGACCAAAATATTACAATACTTACCTGTAGAAGAGAGTGAATACTGAATGATATACAGCAGCGCCATCTTTAATTAATAAAGCCTGAGCATTTCTTTTTGCACAAGAAACGAGAGCTTGACAATTATATTGATTCGCCCTTTCTCGTTTCAAATTGAATTATAAAAAATTCTCAAATTAAATATATTAACTATCAGTGTTATTTTAAATAATATAGGTACATTCCTGTTATTTATTAGCTGTCAAAGTCCGACTAGTCCTTCAAACAAAAACCGGTGATAATATCGATCTCCAAAAAAATATGTAGCATTGATCTATGCATTAAATTTGTAGAATGTATATTAATGCTAGTGCATTCATTATTTATCATGTAACTCATCTATCGAAATCAAACCATTCCCGGTGTGAACGCGACAGACGCGACAGTATGATCACTCTACAGAACAATGACAGGTCATCCATAGACAACAATGCGAGAGGCGGAAAAAGTAGGACCAGTCGTTGTGAATGTATCGGCTTTTTACTTGAGTCGGCAATGTCTACAGGCATTTACCACTCTTAAGGGTGATCATAATACATCTGCGAGTGAATTTGAAAAATTCAATGTACAATATTTTATTGACAATCATCTTTTAAATTAAAAAAAAACTACACATTTGGAATACTGGATAAATTGGAAGACAGAGTTCATCAAAATGTCACAAAATAATTTTTGAATTTTTTCAAATTAAGAACATGAAAAACTGGAACTGGAAAAAACAAAAAATATAACTTAAAATTATTTTTATTTATATTCATTCAAGCTTTAGACTTATGACTTTAATAATTTTCTAGAAAAATTAATGTGGTTTTAAATTAAACAAAGAATAATAATGTTAAAACTGTGAAATTTTTAAAGTAGAGTTTAGGCGTAGGTATCTCTCACACGGAGACGACAGAAAAAGGATTTATCCTGCGATACATATATTTAGAAACCGGTATTATGCTCCCCGTCGATACTGAAAGTTTTAAATTATGTTAACATGTATTCAGGAAACTCAGAAATAATGGGAACTGGAATACCTAACGGGTGTGGGAAAGCAGGCAACCGATCTCGAGTATAAAAGAATACGGGAAACACGTATGAAGAATACGTCATACGTCGAATACTGACAACCGCTCATTTAATATCGGTGTATTAAAGGTTGCAACACACACTATTGCGCGTAACTGAAATACCTAACGGGTCTAGAGAAGCAGGCAACCGATCTCAAGCATGGAAGAATACGGGATAAACTTAAACACGTGTCAAGAATAACGTCAAATACTGACAACTGCTCTCGGTTTATGCATTGACGCTCATTTAATATTGGTGTATAGAAGATTGCAGCACACACTATAGCACGTCTCTAATGCATGGTGTAGGACACTCACACATTCAAAACCCTATGTCAAAATGTATTGTATTGGGATATTTTATATTTATATTTTTAAGAATTATTAATAACCATGTTCTTGCTTTTTCGTACAAGGTGGCTGTTAGTAATTTTGAACAATCACAAACACCCAGGCTTTGAGAAAAACACATAAATGTTTTTGGCATGACCGGGAATCGAACCCAGAACTCTAGGGTGGAAGGCCAGCGCCTTACCCACTGCACCACGAGAGCCGCCCACCATAACTGATTATTACCTGAAATTAATTAATATGTTCAACAACTTATCAATTTTCGTGAATATTGGCGAACATAATGATTATTAAGGTATATGAATTACGATAGCTAGGCCATGTATATGGCGACCACGTCCTGAAGCAGGCCCTCAAGTCAAGACGTATGGCGGGCTCCCACTTATCCATAAGGGGGCAATGTGATGTTCTACAGTAGTATTCTCTAAATGGTATTCCGTGGAATCCCAGGGTTCCGCAAGGTAAAATTAAGGGCACCCCATGTATTTTAGTGATTTTTTGTATTTTTAAATAAATCCATTTGAATTATTTAGTTGTCGGCAATTGGCATCACATTATAAAGACCTGATGGCAACCTCTTTTTGTGGTTGCCAATTAACATGCGACCTTTCGCGCCATATTTGATAAAAAAAAGACATTTCTATTATTTTATACATGAATTATCATTTGATTAGGTATATGAATCATTATATAAATTCATTGCATCGCACAGTCACATATTTAAAAAAATATGTTTAAATACAATAGAGCAAAATTATGGTGTGTGTTTATCTCACTTAACTGGCCAACCCGCCACACCTGGCACTCTAGGCTAGAGTCATGCTGCCCTGCTAAGTAAAAGACAGTATAGCATGTTATCTATTTAGAGATTATGTCAAAACAATCTAATAGTTTTACATAATGTAAGAGAAAAGGTAGTTTAAAATTTATTAGAACACCGAAAACACTGTCTTTTTACTTAGCAGGGAAGTATGTCAGCCCCCCTCTATGGCCATGAGCATTAAAGGTGAGTTGGAAATACTGTCACCAGTTTGTGTAGGTACTCAAGTTTCGGATGAAACTACCCATACTCAGTATGTGTGGCCCAATAAACTTATTCCAAAAAACTTGTGATGATATCATCGCGAGGCGCTGTTCTGTGCACTCATCAGTTGGTAGACTTTCAACACTATTGACATTAAATGCGCGCGAACGAGATAGCAATTGAATATAGGTATATTTTAATTTATTAGTCTATTGCGTTCGAATGTATGAATAATAGGTCATAAAGTTTGTGTCACAGCACAGTGGTGAGATGACGCACAGACTTAGGCTTGTTATATGACCGCTCAAAACATGTTTGCAGTTTAAAAAAAATCACTGTTATTCATTTTTGTTAACAAGAATATTATAACCTAACAGAAAAACAACTCATAAATTTAAAATGTGTTTAAGATTTTATAATAAATGAGACTTTTCGACAAGCGGAGCTCAGCCTATTTTTAGCGATTCTATTGAAGCCGATAATATACAGTCTGAGTTCCCTGAGCCGACACGTATTTCAATTACTAATATGGAGTTGGTTTTAGTTTCAGTTAAGTATGAAACTTTTGTCGCATACGCACGCCAAATGCACTATATAGTATTCCAAATACTAGTAAGTATTTTGGAACAAGTTTCTATACTAAGTATTTTTTTTATACTAGTATACTTAGTCTTCAAAATCGACCAGTTTTCCCATCTCTAATGAGCATGTACATACGATAGGAGAATCAAGCGTGGCAACTGGAAAGTCGTTAAACAAGATGGAGAGATACTGTCAAGTGAGATTTAATGATTTTTGATGACTAACACTGAAAAACATCGGCTTTGGAAAGATCTTGAATTAAATTTGGTGCTGGACTTACATCGGGTTATAACGCCACGAAAAAAGAAGAATTCACAATCATTAGTATTGACACAAGATTGTTTTGTTTTTATCAAAGCGATCGAATCGATCTAAAAAATATTTGGAACCACTGATTTTAGTTGTTGTCAATGGTATTATATTTTGATGTGTGCGGTAGCCTTGTGCTCTAGTGTTCGCAAATTGCTTCGATAATGGTTTAATACAGCCTTCGGCATACAAAATAATGTTCTCGAATTTGCTTGTCTAGTATATACGCAACATAAGAATAGTATAAATTCCCTTCTAATGGGAGCAATGTTTTTTATATTCCAAGAAATACGGATTCGTTATTCTCTCTATGTATATTTATTATCCTCGATTTAAACACAACATTATTTGGGGATTTATTAGACCAATAATGTTGTACGTGTTCTTCGTGGGTTTATTTATAATATTTCTTTATATATTTCTTACTTACTTAACATTCCCATTACTGTTATGTAACATTAGGTTACCCAGCTCATTAAACTGCAAATATTTCAGTTTATATACATTTTGTAATCTACATAATTCAGTTATTCCTAAAATCATCTAATTATAATGTTATAATTTTCAAATTCGATAAAATTATCCAGTAAATGCATTTAATTAATAGATTTCATTTACCTAAATTATAAATGCACAATGCATACCATGGCCCTACATCTTGAAGTAGGCCGCCCTACCTATTGCTATGGTTAAAGGCAGTCTGACGCTCTCCAGTGTTGTTTTTCAAATGGTGTTCGAGGTCAAATAAAATTTAGTGTAATTTAGCAATTTTTTAAGAAATCGAATTACGGAGTTGTCGAGTATCACTAAATACGTCACAACAACCAAATATTTTAAAATGGTAATAATTCCGGAGTATAATAGCGCCGCAGGCGACTTTTTTTTGCTATTAGAGCAAATTTAAGATGTGTATTTATCTCATTTATCTTGTTGACCCGTTACGCCGGCCCCCCCTGAGTCCGGGCCCTAGGCTAGAACCCTGTCAGCCCCCCCCCCCCTTATGGGGGCCATGATGCATACAGAGCGTCACATTACATTTCGAATAAAAGAAACGGACCTAAAAGTATATGCGACCAAGAAAGACATACCAACTCAATTGTTAGAAAGCGATATGATAGTAAGTGGTGCGATCAAGATAGAATTTGATTAGTAGGCTGTTAAAGTGCGGCCACACCGAAAACAAGTCGCGCGACAACTCGTTAAATTTTACGATAAGCATGATAATTATCGTAAAATTTCTTAAGCAATTATGATAATTATCGTAAAATTTAACGAGTTGTCGCGTGACTTGTTGCCGGTGTGGCCCCACTTTAATAATGTATTGAACTATTGATTATAATTAATTATTAATGTTGATGCATTTTTTGTAATTTTACCTATAGATAAAATAAATACCAAAAATTAAGATAAAAATCTTATTATGTTGCTAAAATAGATTTTTACTAAGTGTAATATTGTCGATTTCGTACGGTAATGCTAGATGACATCACCGAAACATATGAAATTTATCAGCATTGTAAAGGGAAGATTAAATGGAAACTTCAAAGCAACACGAAACAATCTTGGAATTTCAACATAGTTTTTCCACACAGTAAACGTCTAAAATCAATGATACAACATAATTATTGTAGCTTTCGAAAAGTATATTATGCATGCTGTGATTAGAAGTGTAATAACTGTAAACTTTTTTTTCGCTTGAGTATCAAATCTTTATGCAATAATTTTAACTATCGTGTCAAACAAAACGTTAAAAGTTTGCACCGAATTATTAAAGAAATAAAAGAGGAAAGCACATGTTTTTTTATACTAACAGCAGTACGTCATACGTGGTATCTTCGGAGGGGAATGGGACAACTGAACGCCAGGACAATTGGACGCCGCACTGTCGTAGACACGTATACAGAAAGTAGACGAGGAATTTTAATCAGTTACTATCTACTACTTAGTAGTTTTAATTCATTTTACTGTTAACATAATGTTTTTTTTATTGCGGATTGAGAACTACCATGCCTAAGGCTTTATATAAAATTAAAAAAACTCTTTTTTCGTTGAAACTTAAACATATGCACGATTAAATCATTATTTACGTCTGCATATTTAAATTCTCACCAACTATTCAATCATAATATAATAATTATAGTATATATAATAAGATTAGTAACGTCTATTTATTTTCGAATCGCGTAGCGTCCAGTTGTCCCGGCGCCAAATCGTCGTAGACCCTCTTCGGAGCCATCAATGGCAGCACAGTCGGGATGGAACAGATAAATTATAATAACGAGGTGTAGGCTGGGAGTACACCGTCAAACAAATTTAATTTGACCGTGATAGAATGATGCCTGGGCCATGTACCTACACACTATGGAAGAGTCACGCATGATACCAAAATGGACAGTCAGAAAGCCGGAAGGCAATATAATATAATTTAATAAACTATTTTTTTATTCAACGAATAAGGCACAAGATTTGAGAATGTAACATTCTATAATATATTGAATATACGTAATTTGAAAATATCTCATGCATAAATTTACACACTAGAAAAAATCATTTTGTAGAAAAAAAAATACGACACCCGATGGGACTTGTACCTGTATCTGCTGGATTCACGCCAGTATGCGTTTCCAATTAAGCCACAGGTATCTATTACTTAATTGAAAAAGTATACTGCCGCCAATGACATTATTAATGGACAACTCACACAATACAGTAGCTATCAAGTAAATTCGCGCATAGCGACATTCGCACATGTATACGTCACGCAATTTCCATTATGCGATATCACGCATCGCGAATTTATAGCAATATCACCTTTATTGTAATGGCGTTAGAACAGTGTTTCTAGTGTCAATGTTAATTTTTGATCGAACCCGTTCGAACCGAACCATTCGGCAGACCGACAAAAAGCATCGGGAATTTATAGCAATATCACCTTTATTGTAATGGCGTTAGAACAGATTATGCCATTCGGCAGATCCGACAAAAAAGTGAGTTTAATTTTTTTCCAGATGTTTCGTCCATATTAATATCATTGACTGCCGCAAATCCAGCAGATACAGTTGAAGTCCCGTCGGGCATCGTATTTTTTTCTACAAAATATTTTTTTCTAGTGTGTATAATATGCATAAGATGTTTTTAAACACAGAACAGATAATAAATAAAATACCGATAGGCTATCTTCAATACGAAGCATATTGATGCAGGGTTTTGAATGTGTGTGTGTCCTACGAAAATGAAGCACGCATTATGCACGTGCAATAGTGTGTGTAAAACGCCAACATTAAATGAGAGTAAATGCATAAACCGAGAGCAGTTTTCAGTATTCGACCTAAAACGTATTATTGACACGTGTGTAAGTTTAACCCGGGTTCTCCCTTACTCGAGTCGGTTACCTGCTATCGCTTTACCCGTTGTGTATTTCAGTTCTCATTATTTCTGAGTTCCCTGTTTTCAAATTATGTATATTCAACATAATATAAGGTGAATACAATTCTGATATCAAAGTGGGTTTAAAGACCTTAGGCATCATTTAAAGTTTGAGACTTTCAAATTATTTGTTATTGTAATAGATTTCTGGCTTTTCACCGCGTGTTCTTACATCTTCTTTCCTCAACGTTTCGTGGTTAGGTTCGTAGAAAATCTCAATCTCTAGATTCGGGATTTCCCGAAATGATAAAATTTTGAATTCTCGAGATTCGGGATTTCCAGAAACGAATTCTCGAGAATTATCGAGATATCAGGAAATTTAAAAAAACCTGTAAAAATCCAAAAATCAAAACAGACAAATTCCAAAAGAATATATATTTTTTTTAATTTATGTTAGAAGACAAACGAAATAGAAGTAGGAAAACAAAAATAATTCAAAACATTACTTATTAATATAGAATTTTAAAAAACACAGACTGTAAATCGCTGGTCAGACAATCGCATACGCTTTTGAGATAGAAAATTCCATGATGTTGCAAAAATTGCGTTCATTTTGAGTCGACGTTGGCTTAATCGTGTTAAATGCTCCGATCACTCTTTGAACGTTTTGTGTTTCTGTGCACTTTTTTTTATATAGAAAATCGTTTTTTCAATTAATATTTGATAATAAAGAAATTCCAAATCCCAAGAAAAGATTCTCGAGATCTGGGATATCACGAAATGTTAAAAATTTCAATTCTCGAGATTCGGGATGGAAAATCACGAAAATTTCTCGAGAACTCCCGTCGGGAAATTCCCGAAACCCAATCTATTCGTGGTCATTGCAGAAGTCAAGATAACGGTCAATGGCATCCGCAACAGTTAAATTATAATTTACTTTTTGCGGCCGGAATACGATGATTTAGATTTGGGACACGTGTGGTTCCAACAGGATGGGGCCACGTAGCATAAATCTTGTGAAATACTGCTTGCGAAAAGTTCGATGTCCGTTTAAATTCAGGACTTAGCAACTTTAATTAGCCATCAAGATCGTGTGATTTGATACTGTTGGATTTCTTTTTGTAGGATTACGTTAAAGGAAACGTCTATGCCCACAATCGGTAGAAGTTAGTAAAGAATTGTAAGTAAACTATTGACGCATTTAATCTGTAATGTTATGGTCGAGATAGAGCATGTCTGGAAATTTGTCCGTATGCAGTTCACCGTATCACACTTCATCATGGCATGTTGTGTCGGAAATATAATAATATAGTCGTATATTAAAGACCGTCCAACCTCTTTGGGTTGTATAGTACTGAGATAAAATTAAGTCATTGGACGCTAAAGATGCACCTAGCGCGTAACGACCAGATGGCCATTCGATATAATTAGCATGCTATTTAAATGTGATATTTAAAAATTAATTATCTAAAACACGGTTCTTGTCGGTTTACACTTTACAGGAAGCCAGCAGCAATATGTGTTGGATTGGGTTAGGTTAAATTAGGTAAAGTTAGGTTTGGTTAGGTTAGGTTAGGTTTTCATTCTTGGATACATGACTTTTTCCAAAATCGGAAAGAAATTTCACGGCGAACTGTGCTACGGTGAAACGTAATACGTACAATTTACATGTTAGAGCCCGAAATGTGTGAAAATGTCATATAATATTGGCGTAACTTGATTGTGAGCTGCAAGATGGCCCGGAGAAGTAATTCAAATGATATTGTGTTCCATGTATAATTGAAAAGACTAAATCATCAATTTTAATAAATAAATTTAACGATATGTGTACAAATGTGACGCTACATTTCAAACTCAGCCATGTCCATAATGGATGAAAAGGAGAAAAAAACAGCTTTTTTGTTTCTTCGTGTACACGGTCATGAAGATGAAAGTTTATATTATTGCGATTATAGAATGTTTTAAATTAATAAGATCCACATTATTAGTTTTCATGTAATTTTCATAGATTCTTCAAAAAATGGATTTTTTATATGGACATGGCTTAGTTTGTCACAAAATAAGCCAAGTCCACGCGGACTTGGCTTATTTTGATATTTACGTGGCAGCCATTTTACTAACTATGATTGTGTCATTCTTCTGGGCTGGACTTAGGAAGGGCGAAATTATAAATAAATGTTGATGATAACATAAATTTATTTTTAGAAAAATTTCTCTATATAATATTATTAACTTAAGAGGCGTACGCATAGAACAGCAAACTATATTTAAGGGTATACTTCAGTTGAAGCATGGTCTAAAAAATCGTGGCTAGGCGATGCGCGGATTGTGTAAATGACGAGCGCCGAACGAAATATAATTCGTTGTAAAAATCCAACATGCGTCCATTTAATGTTATGTTTATTGTTATATTACTAATAATAATAGTATATTCACTGACATGTTTTCTTTTTTAAGTATACACGTAAAGTTTTTTAGTCATCTCTACACGATTTAAGAATATTTTCATCCGACCCCATGACAAAACAAATCGACGTGCGGACACCTCGACTATCCGTCTCCGATTGGCGACTAGTGAGAAATTTCGTCGCACCTACTGTTGAAAATTATTTGCCGTTTCACTGAAGTACGCTCTTAAATAAACATGTACGAATAATTATTATTAAAATCTTTAAATTAATTAAAGAGTAGGTACGATGTGTGTGTTTTTTAAAGAAGTACAAAGGGTTCTATAAGTCTCATAAATTAGAATTGTATAAAACCAAATTTATATTCTCAGTACTTATGACTAAAAATGTCAAATGCGACCCTGCTTGGCACCGGACGCTTTTTAGGATGCAGGTTAGACAGAATAAAACTTTCCGATTTTCCCTATCTTTGGCGCGTTTTGTCGATTCTGCCTTAATTATTCGTTTTCTCGCCTTAGCGGGGGTCACTTCTGATATTTGAAACATTATTTTTATTAATTATTTCTATAAAAAAATGTCAAAAAAGACACTTTTGACACTCACTCACTCAATGGTTTGTAAACTACCGACGGCCATGTTGTTGTAATCGCCATCACTGATTGGCCTGAATAGACATGGTTGAGTGTGATAAAATGACTTCAGTGGACATGGGTGAGTTTGAAAAAACTGTTCATCTTTGGCTTCCATTTATTTATTATACAGACGGATTTGGATGGTTTTGGTAATGTAGAAATGTTAGAAAGCATTAGTTCTTCCGCAAATCACAAAAAAGTCAAAAATACCTAAAGGTGGACTTGGCTGGTTTTGAAATGTAGCGACACAAATATCAAAAAATAACATGGGGTCAACGCTGTATTCTGTGAAGACCAAAATGCGTGCTACCTGTACTCCTGTATGGCTGTGAGACATGGCATCTTACTAAGCTTCAAAGGTCTGGGCTTTTGAGCTTTGAGAATCGATATCTCCGCCGAATCTTAGTGGTACAGTAAAAACAAAACAATGATTAGGTTCGTGGATTATATGCGTACGAATACGTATACCATTGTCAGAGCTTCGGGCACATCGCTTGCCATGTAATTAGTACCACTAGTAGGGTTAAATATCCGCACGCACACCATCGACCAACCGAATCAATGTTTTGTTTGTACTGTACATTGGTACGACTGCGTTACAAACACCCGAGTTCGTGAGCAGACACAGCAGCCTTCGGTGATTGACTAATCATGAAGAGACGTGTTACGCGACTGGGACATGTGTTCCGGATGCCGCCAAAGAGTGCGATACGTCGTACCCTTGTAGCACAGTCTCAAGGGTTCCGTGGCCGGCCCTCTCTCACCCCGCAGCGGTACTACAAAAGCGATCTACGCGCTGCAGGTCTGGAATGGCGGGAGTGCAAGAGTTGGCGATGGATCGAGGGAAGTGGCGCAAACTTGTGCTTGCTCTATGCCTCAACGCTGGGTCGTGACAGGGTGAAAGAAGAAGAGAAGGAGTATGTTTTTTACTTAAAAAACAAATTCGAATAACAATAATATGTAGGCAAGAACAATTTACAATTCGCCAACCATCTAATAGTTATAGTATTATAGAACAAAATAAAATTATGGTCCTATAATACATCTATGTGACAAGTGTAATCGATTTAATTGCGTTAAGATCAATGCATATGTACATTGAAAAAAGTCCTGGAATGCCCTGATTAATGTAGGTATGAACCTATTTAACAGTTTTCCCTTAAACTGTTTTAACAGTTATATTTTAAATAATAATAAAAATAAATAAAGTAAATTAACTTCGCCACTGCTGTATGAATGGAAAAAGATATGTTAACACCTTAGACCATAGATACATCGTTAACACAATATATCGTCTCTTTTTCTCGTGAATTGTCATACAACAATTAGTGACTTCGGCTTTGATGCTTCATGTATCTGATTAGGTTTGCTCCGCTGGTTATTAGGTATGTAATATTAATATCTTATATGTGTGATAAGATAATATAAATAGTGTATATGACGTGAGAATCATGTGAACCGTCGATGACGCCGAAGAGATACCAACTACCACCCAGTGGCGAAGGGTGGAGATAGGCTACTAAGATCCGACATAAATAGTGGACACTAAACATTGTCAGTCATGTGTATTTGCTTTCATTGAACTAAGACAACAATGTGTATATAGTGTTTGTTCATTTTTTAAATTCAATTAAACCATGCCTAATCCAAGTGAGATTTGATAACTAAATTTTTCAACAAATATTTGCTAAATATGCCTACTAACTAATCACTGCTAACCTTTTAAGAACCACATTTAAATAACAGGTTAATTATATCTAATGGCCAACGACTCCAAATGCGCCAGTTGCCGTGTTAGCACTAAATGAGTTAAATCATACATAAATTTAGATATTTTGTCGATAGAAGAATATTTTTTATCGATTATGGTTTGGGAAGGCAGGGCTGAATGAATTTAAAAAAAATAACCAACACCATCTGTAATAATAATTATGTATTCTTAATTCAACGAAAACAAATAAGTATGACTAAAAAAGTGTGCACTATTTCTGTCGGATCGCTCATAGTATACTAAAACTATTATGGTTTGGTTTAGGCAGGGTTTAATTGAATTTTAAAACTAACCAGCACCATCTGCAAATTGTATTCCTAGTTCAAGGAAAACAAATAAGTATGGCATACAAAGTATAGTATGCACTATTTATGTCGAATCTTAACAGCCTACCTCCACCCTTCGCCGCTGCTACCACCATAACATGGGTTGAGTGCCCGGACTCTTTTATTCCCACTATTACAAATCTTATACATTCCACTTATCAGTGGCGAAGACTCCATACTAAGCGATTATTTAAAGCCTACCTTCATAAGAAAAATATTTTAAAATTTTATATTGACATATTAAATAATATAATCACATAATAATATATTCAATATGCCCAACGATATCTATCGTATAATTGTTATATTATTTTTATGATATTTTCCCCAATTTCAATACGCATGGCATTTCAATTTCATGGCATGTCTCGAAAGTTTAAAAAAATAAGCGACATCTCGTTTCGCTTCACATATTTTATGGTTTATGTTCGCGTGAATCGGACGTTTTTTTTAAATGAAGTTTGTTAATCATAATTCGAAGACGTCTGGGGCGGCCCATAGAAATTGGTAAGCTATTTAAGGAGCGCTTACGCTTATATATTACGTAAGTGCACATTTATAATAATTAAAAAAAAACTATGGGATTCAATCACATATAAATATTGATTGTTGTTAAAAATATAAAATAATTTATCTCGGGATTTTTATTTATCAGTTAGAGTTAGTTCATTCATAGACTTAGATAATTTAGTCAGACAATGTAGGTACCTAAGTCTGTGTTTTAAATATAGAAGTATTTTAAAATGTCTAGTTTTACGGGTTAAATTAATAATTATTATGGAACAGATACACAACAACGGATTTTTTTCAAAGATGACAATTTATTTTGAGCGTATCTTACGTTTATAAATGTTTAGGAAAATATATAATTCAAATTAATTGCTTAATAATTTTATAACATCAGTGAGCTATTGAAATTTTATCATTTTTTTGTGTACCTATTCATCAGTAGTAATGTCGGATTATCTTCTTATTTCCTTTTAAATACTCGTATATCTAAAAAGTGTGCTTTCTCCACAGCCTACCTCTTTTCAAAAGTCACCCTTCGCCTCTGCCACTTATTTATCTACAAGAATGTATACAATACTACGTTTTTAATTATATTATAACTGATTTGTACCACGTAAAATTACTGTAAACGTTAATTCAATTGATAAATGTCTATTTTACTGATTGTTTTTATGTCTGGAAATTTTCATAATTTTTTACTAGTTTTTTTCTCAATTCACTTTGCTAAGGCATTAATGAAAGTCGTTAAGATTAATTTAGATTTCTATCCATTGAGGTTTTTACAGTAATATTGGATAAGTCGACTAATGGAATCGCATAAAAAATAATGGTAAGTAATTCAAATAAGAGCTGGGTAACCTGTATTCATAAAAATTCCTTGATTCGGCTGCCGGTAAATTAAAAATCGGCCAACCAAAAACGGTAAGTATTATCCGAGGGTTACTGGTTTCCAAGTCAGCTATCTCCATAAATTTTCATTCTGAGATAATCACAAAAATGCCTGAACTGAGAGCTGTTAATAGAATATTTTTCGTTCAAATAAATTGCCATATTATTATTCCCTCTAAGCGGAATATAATAACATATTATAATTCTATAGTTTATAGAGTGAAGATTATATTAACAAAATTTGATCGAGTAATGGTTTGTTATGTTAGTTACTCATTTCTTTCACTAGATCAGTCAGTGATTGGAAAACTAAAATGTATTTTGTCAGATATTAGATCGAGCTCTAAAAACTGTGGTTTATTATATTATCATCATCAGCATCAGCATGAATCTTTCCACTGCTGGATGGAGGCCTTTTCAAGCTGCTTCCACTTCTCTCGGTCCTGTGCATTGCGTTACCACGTACTTCTGCAGAATTTTATCATTTTATCAATCCAACGGTCTCTAGGTCTAACTTGCGGACGTTTTGTACTTCTTGGATACCACTGGATGACTAGATTTGTCCAACGATTGTCTCTTCTTCGAGCTATGTGTCCAGCCCATCTCTATTTAAGGCTTTTGATAAACTCTATTACATCGCAAATCCTTGTCTGTTTCTTTATCCACTCATTCCTCTTTTTGTCCTTTCGCGCTATGTCCAGCATGCACCTCTCCATACCACGTTGTGCTACTTTAAGTTTCTGGATCTCTCTTTTACTTAGAGTCCATGTTTTACACGCATATGTGATCACGGGAAGCACACACTGGTTGAACACTCATCATAACGAACGAACAAACTTCCAAGCCAAACTTCGAGGGCATCCGCTGTTTATTTTGTTCTCCCAAGGTGGAGGACAAACCTGCCATTAGTATTGCCAATTGGGAGGGCTTTAACTATGTTTAATGAAATCGCTTCGGATATTGATATATTCCACTTACGTGAGGGTAAATTTAGGTGGACGATGTTTGAAAAGTTTTTAAGATAAGGTCAATTAATCTAGTTCACTCTGTGTGCTTCTATGTAGGTACTTTGATTTTTCATATTTTATTTCTTTTTTTTATTATCTATTGTATTATTTACTCAAATTACCCTATATTTTTATTTGAAAAATTGTCAACACTTATTTTATGTCATGTCGTGAATGCTTTGAATTTATAATTTGTCATGTTTATTATATATTATGTAAAATAAATAAATTTGAATTAAAAAAATATATTTTTTAATGTGAAATTTTAACGGAACACCTTGTTTATTTTGTAGGGTAGATCATACATAATCAATAAATAAAAAAAAAATATTTATAATTTTTAAAGCATAACACATAATAATTACAAGATAAAAAGAACTTTTTGTTTAAAACGTTTTTAAATTTTCTGTGGAATCGTATAAACTTGACTTGACTAGCTTAAACGATCAAAAAAATTGTACTTGATGGAAATAATACTGAAATGTCATTCTGACATTCATATTGATTTCCATAGTAACGCACGTATATATTAATAGTTTAGTTGCTAGGACCCCAGACCCCTAGCTACCAATGATGGTGGATTGGATTACGGATTTCTTCAGAAATAACTTTTCATACAAAACAGAATTAGCTGAAAATGAATTCAATTCTACTTAAAGATGGCTAAAAGTATTAAAAAATGCATTGGCATCGTGTACTGATATAATTTTCTAAAAGTTTCAAACGTCTAACTAGTCGAGAAGTTAGTTAAAAATCGATTACAAGATTTGTACCGGATAACAACCACTGGAAAAATAAGAATACGACCTAATAAAAATGTTAAAATATAATAAAATTAGTGAATGAAGTTCTTCGATGATTTTGGGTCCTTAGATTGCAAATCTTCTTGATATCGGGCACAATATTAGAAATTTGAATTATTATATTATCTGGTGTGGCGTCGAGCCTATTCCAGGATATTCCCATTCATTACAGCATAATAAGAAAATCCTGCTTCACATGTTGTAGTAAACAAGTAAACGGAAGTAAAACAATAATAGCTTGTTTTGACACACTGGGGTGCTCTTCTGATGAATTCGCGGAACATAGTTTGGAAAACTATGCATTATAGTATATTTAAGCGTGCACGTGACATTACTAGGGCCGTCTAAAAAGTATCGATACTTCGATACTCAATACTTTTCATTCGATATGTCGCCGTCATTAATTAAAGAAGTTTGGGGACCAAATTGCAGTAGGTACATCTTTCTATTCTGGGCCACTCATATCAGATCACCAACTTAATATCTTTGAGCCATTTGCGTAGCCGTTATTATTTTTTTTTCTACATATACATAATATAGAAGATGACTTATAAATGTACCTAAAGACCTTTTTTCGGATTTATATTCTAAATTAGATAATATTATTATAAAAAAACTGTTTATTACAAAATACCTGTGTTTAGAGTGCATTCGATTATTATAAGTATTATAAATGGTTTAATTTCTGTCGATTTGACCAAGAAATATTTTTATTTACTACGAGTAATATATTATTATAAACGCCCACGAGAGTCGAGTGGTAAAATGTCAGCTTACAATGTCATGGGTTCCGGGTTTGTATGCCTGGTCAGGGAAAATTCAAATGTTGTTTTTCAACATTAACTTGGAGTCAGAGTATAGAATTAATAGGTTGAGAAAAATGATTAATATCCCATCTCGCCTTTCATCCCAATTTCTCGTAAAAACAAATAGTAGCCATACTTTTGATGGACTGTCTAGGTCCTAGGACGATTCGGCAACGGGACAACTGGGCGCCACGCAATCGTGAAATAGGTACTTTGAAAATTCCCGAGCATGTCCGATTCTAATAAGATCATATTATGGCCCTCCACAGGGCGGAGGTTTGTATTAACAGATTTTGTTTTTACGAGAAATGGATGTCAGCCACTTGCTCAACCTATTAGGTCCATACTCTGACTCATACACACATTGAAAAACAGTAATGTGTATTTGACAGACACATGTTTCCAACCTGGGACCCCGACGCTCAAGCCACGCGGCCATCGTGGGAAATCTGGTCATTTTTGTGGGCATCTTTGAAAATATAAATTTATTATTATTGTTCATATTTAAATTATTATTTACTACTTGTTGAGAATTTAAATTTGCATACGTAAATAATGATTTAATTGTGCATATCGTCACCTTATTAACAAAACAATATTTTAAACACCTCTCTAATCGATGAATCTGATAACACTGGTTGTGAAATACGAGGTTTTTATTGCATGTCTGAAACAACGAGACCTATGAGTTGTCTATGGATGGACAACATCTTAGTCTAGAGAACCGAGGTTTTGATATTACGATTTAAAATGTT
The DNA here is from genome assembly GCF_057557595.1 of Rhyacophila brunnea. NCBI lineage: Eukaryota > Metazoa > Arthropoda > Insecta > Trichoptera > Rhyacophilidae > Rhyacophila > Rhyacophila brunnea. Next base: position 3,876,066 of record NW_028232816.1, on the reverse strand, counting down.
TTTTTGTTTAAATTTTATCGAACAAACTTTACTTTTCCATAATATCGGACTTACGAGGTCTTAATAGTAAGATGACGATATTATGTTTATGTTCCAATGAGAAAAGAGTTATTATAAAGCGTCAGGTATAATAATTTTCAATCCGCAATAAAAAACATTATGTTAAAAGCAAAATGAATTAAAACCACTAAGTAGTAGATAAATAATTCTTCTTCTACTTTCTGTATAAAATCGTAACGAACAACTGTTTATTTCATTCGCCAGTGCTGCACCTAATTGTCCTGGCGTCCAGTTGTCCCAGTTCCTTGATTGATGTTTCGATTGTTTAAATCAATAATTTATTTCTATACAATACCGATATCAGATACCATTTTCTTTCGATATGACGGCCCTGATGGCACTGTCATGATTGAATATGTACCTATAACCTGTTGACACACAAAAAACTAATGTGGCACTCATAACAGGTAGTTAAAATCAGTTAGTTACTTCTGGTGCTATAAATATCAATTACTTATTGTCCGGCGACATGTAATCTTCTTGTGTGTACATTTGATGGCTCGTTGTTAAATCTAGCGTAGTAGGATCTTTCCTATTATGAATATTTACATGCGCTTTACTGTAATGGTTGCCCATATGAAAACAATGAACGAAACAATAGTAATCACTAATATTATTACGCCAAGAAATTTAAAAAACACACAAATTTAACGGCCAATATCGATAGTTTCACAATTTTACTTAGATTTAAAATTAGAACTAAATGCGACAGGTGAGTACATAATCATAATATTATTTAAATATATATAAACACATCCAATGGTCCCTACGGAATACAAGTTATAAAGAACTTTTTATATAGTAATTACCACGTTTTTAAATTTTCTGTTGAATCATATAAACTTGACAATTCTATGTATTAATAATTTAGGACAAATAAGGCTTATTGCTATTATGCAACAAACAAACAAATATAGAATACTGAAATGTCATTTTGATTTCCATAGTAACGCACGTATATATTAATAATTTAGTTGCTAGGCCCACCCCCTTAGCAACCAATAATAGTGGATTGGATTACGGATTTTTTTTCCGAAATAACTTTTAATACAAAACAGAATTAACTGAAAATTAATTCAATTCTACTTAAAGATAGCTAAAAGTATTAAAATAATGCATTGGCACCGTGTTCAGATATATTCTAAGCGTTTCGAATGTCTAGCTAGTCGGGAAGTTAGTTAAAAATCGATTGCAAGATTTGTACTGGATAAACAACCACCGGACAAACAAGAATACGAGCTAAGAAAAACGTGGTAAAATGGACTTTTCTACGCAAATTAATACTTTTCAGTGATATTTTAGTGATTTGTATGAATAATTTGAAAGGGTATAATGAGGAGTTGTACATGCTTTATAGGGGAGAAAAGAATACGTGGCATATGAAAATACAGCTGATGGGAAGAATGCTCGGTCAAAGCAACTGGAGAGTGTCGGCGCTGGATCGTCCAGGTCAGATGGAGGAAGTTTTTGAAGGAGGCCAAGACCCGCCAAGGGTTGCAGTGCGATAAATGATGGTGTATAAATATCAGGGAACTAATGGGAACTGAAGTACGTAACGGGTAAGGAGTAGCAGATAACCGATCTCGAGTAAGGAAGAATCCGGGATAAACTTAAACACGTGTCAAGAACACGTCATATGTCGAATACTGACAACTGCTCTCGGTTTATGCATTGACGCTCATTTAATATTTGTGTATTACACCCACTATTGCACGTGCATAATGCGTGTTTCATTTTCGTAGGACACTCACACATTCGAAACCTTGCATCAAAATGTAGCTTATTGAATATTATAGTCTATCGGAGTTCTATTTATTATCCGTTCTGTGATAATTTCTTATGAAAGTATTATAAATAATTATTATATTTTGTAATTAGTATGTTTTTCAACAATTAAACCGATAAGGAAAAATAATAATATCATATTTTAATAACCAATAATTATTTATTAAAATGGAAACTGCCGTTTATGTTTCTAAAGGCCTCAATTCTGCACGATACATAACATCATCTACATAGAAATCGTTATCATTTTGTTGCCAGCCTGTTCAAAATCCATATTCTTATAAAAATTATAGTCCCACCCACCTTTATGTTTACAAAATGTTATGTTTTTTTTCTCTCTCCCAAAACCTGATATCTTATAAGAGCATATTTGTATTTTTATAATGTAGGTACATACTTCGTTTTAGCGAAGGTTTTAGATTCTTAGAATGTGGGGGAGGAACGTATATTGATTCTCATAAATATTTATCGACGCATGAATAGTTTGATCCATTTTAACATTATGAAGAAGGAAATATCCATTTTTTTAACAGTCTCGGAAGACAAGTATTACAGTACATTTAGTGGAAAAATACTAACCATTTAACAAAGCTGCGTACGCTGTAATATCAAGTTTTCTTTGTCCTCCAAAATGATATAGTTCAGGGTTAGCGAACCTTTTTACGCATGCGTGCCAAAATTTCCCAAATATTATTTTCCGACTGTCTGACGTGCTGAGCAGTTTTTCATGGGGAGAAAATAGTTTTTAAAAATCCTATTAAAAATGATCATGTTCTAGATACCACTTAAAGAACATAGCACACATTTTTTTAAGACCATGTCCGATCCTAATAGCATCATATGGGCCCTCCATATAGTAGAGGTTTGTATTAACAGATTTTGTATTTTACGAGAAATGGATGTCAGCCACTTGCTCAACCTATTAGGTCCATACCCTGACTCACACATAAATTGAAAAACAATATACTTACTTGCTAGACCCAGGATTTGAACCTGGGACCCATGGTGTTATAGTGAAATGCTTGAGCCGTGCGGCCACCATGGGTGACGCATACTGATACTAAATACAATTCCCTCGCGAAGAGACGCGCCGATCCCATATCAGGAACCTTACATAAAACAATGCCTACCGTCCCGTAAATTGACCAGCCCTGCAAAAGTTTGCAACCCCCGATAAATATTGTAAAATAAAATATATCCCGCAAACGAAAGGCGCGTTAACAGCTTCCTGCTTGTTAGAGGCGATGTACCTACATCCGACCTTGAAAGCACGGCGGACAAGTGATTTTCACAGTTAGTTGGCCGAGTCCTTAGAAATTGTGGGAGAAATATTTTTCGAAAGTTTATCAAGTAGCTTCCTCTGACCCCGCACCTCGATGTGATGCATCCACCACATTCTTACCAACATGCCCTTTTGAAAGTTAGTTAGTTAAAACCTACCATGGAGAGCGGATAATACGAAAAAGTCGTGCCCCGTCGCACGTGCGTTAGGTTACGAGTAAAATTACACGATCACCCGCGTCTCAATAATTGTGCCCCTAGTGTTACGGTGTTATTGATAAATATTGTGAAAACCCAACCACGTGATAATAATATAAAGTGAAGTGCAAATCAATTAAACGTTACATGCCCTTAAATAATCAACCTCCATAGCCCACGCCAATGTAATGCTTTTTAGCACCAATCATGTGCCCTATACTAACTACAATTTACTTTAGTCATGCTGAATCAATGTATACCCTCCTGTATAACTTCAATGTTTTGAATGAATAAACCCAGCTCTGCGCGGAGCGTTATCAAATCAAACATCCATGTTATCAATTTCTGCCTAATATAATGTGACCATCCTCGATGGCTCTCTCTCATCCCCCAAAGTACCAGGACTTCACTCATCACATAATAAGAGTTCGTCGTCCTTTAGGTATTAATACCTACAACTTTATCACATGTTCAATTACGACTTACATTTCTGTACACCAATTTTAAAACCAGAATTACTACTATTTAGCTTCACCAAATTGTTGTTTCTTATTTGGTGCAGTCATTTTCTGTGGTTAGAAATGGGTTGGTTCTTTACGTATAACTTGATACCAGAATTGCTCCAAACAGACGAGGCATTCTCTCGCTAAAGTAGTCTCAAGCATTGTAAATCGATCAAAATTTGAGGTTTGCGGCGCGGCATCCTCGCCGCCGGATGAGGTTAGTGTGATAATATTAGATGTGACGCATCTAAGGACTGACCTATGCAATTATATAATAATTATAATTTACATTTAACGTAATGCTTATTCTTTGAAAAGTACTTGCCTGATATTTTGTTATATTATTATAATGCGATCTGTCATTTATTACAATTATTTATAGGTATTTCTTCAAACGCGTGCCATAGGTTCGCCACCACTGATATAGTTTATTCAATTTTATGATTTAATAAAAAAAGCTAAAATTCGTAATCTTATAATATACGCTCTAAATGTAGCAGAGGCACCTAGTGGAAAAATACGAAGCTTGCAATTTGAGACATTTTTTGTGTAATTTACAATTTAAACTGTATTAATTAAAACGAATAGGTGGACGGAAACGAATTTGTAGTAAATATTCGTATTATTATAATAGGTATTCGGGTAGGTTTATTTTTGTTTTTTTCTTGCCATTCTTTCCATTAGTAAGTATGTAGCATAGAGCAGCAGTAAAACAAACGATTTGATTAATTCGATTTGAAATATTGGCAGCTAAAAGGGCATTTATTAGGGTGCATGGTTGTTACATCAATCCCGTGCAGCATCGCTTTAGGACAAGGAAGTGTGGAAAATCTTTAACCCGAAAGTTTCGAGTAAAGATACGAAAAAACTATCTTGTGAATCTTTAAAATTCGAGAGGAAAACAGCGAAGCGGAAATGATACCCTGGGATACTTTAATTACTGCGAAAATTGGACATAAACATAATCAACGGTTGAATTTTATTATTTTTACATAATTACATTTGGATAATAAATTTTAAGTGAGAAAAATAGTGATTATTTAAAGTAGTGATCAAATTGTGATGCATGTCGCGTACTGTCACGGCGACAAATTTAGTCTATGGTTTCGTCATTTTGCAAAATATTTTGAACGAACACGATCTCTGTATTCAATGACGGAGTAACCTAGTAACGAGTCTCTGTAAATTCAATAATATTTTGAACGGAACCCAACCCGCAGACCATAGATAACAGACAACATTCTTATCGAAAATACTACCACTAAAAACAAATGACATGATTCCAAAATGTGTAAGCATGTGAAAGTGATAAAAAACGTTCAAATCGTCACGCAGATGTCGATGCAGTGCAATACAACGTGAGGTGACCTCATTGTTGTACTGGTGATTTCGACGGATTTTGCTAACTGTGTCTAAATCTTTTGCTAAATGTCCGCTTAAGGGTTTAAAATGTGCCACGAAATGGGAGCATCAGTCTGATAATATTTTAAACACCCACAAAAACGACATTACACACTTTTTCTTGTGGCGGCAGCTTACTGTCACGTTACGTGACATGAACCATAATAATATATTTCGCGGAAATTTAAAATTTTCATTATGACACGTTTATAGCGTCATGGAAGTCGGCCGTGCACAAACCGCGGCTGCATATACATGGCCGGTAGAGATGGGGTAACTTAAATCATGTACCTATTACCTAATTTTTTAGTTTAGTTTTTTAAATTTTCTATATTGTAATGAGGAGATTTTTTACTAACTCATAGTTTTAATATTTATTTTAAAAAACATCGATTTTTATAAAAATATAAATGTGTATAACTTGAAATCCTTTTAATTTATATCAAATCTTATTTAAGTACGGCCCTAATATTGAAGCACGATTTGATATTAATAAAAAGGATTTCAAGTTATAATACAGTATCTAAGTAGGTATATCGGCTATTTTCAAAATTTGTTTGCCGCTTGCTTCCACTAAACAGTCAAGAACGAAAAAAAAGATAACTACATACTATCAAGTTACTCAGAATAGTTGTTTGGTATATAAATGTGTCTTGGTTATAAAATTATTGTAGGCAATACTGTGGCCTAGTAGCTCTAGTTTAAAAACTGAGTTTTTTAGATTTGACTATTATTTTATTATATTAATTATGAAATACCATGCCCCCCATATTGAAGCGGGCCCCCGAACCAATAGGTAAGGTTAAGGGCAGTGTAACGTTCTACAGCAATGTTCCCCGAATGGTACCTGGTTGGGCCATTTATGTTCCCATTCCACTCCTTATCTCCTCACTCACCTCCTAATCCCCAGTGTTATTGTTACCAGACAATCAATAAGCAATTGCCGGTCATGAGAGACGGTGTTACAAGGAACATTCAGTTGCATCTCGATAGCTAGCGTGAGCGGGCTCCTAATAGCTTAAGCGATTGACTCAATAGATACAGACTCATTCAAAATCTAGTGTACGAACCGGATGACCCAAAACAACAATACCGCGTGAGCGAAAGTTGAAACCGGACCACGGACCACGGATCCATCATACATCATCACAAAGGTCAGTGTCTGGCACTCTGTACCATCGCCCCCACTTCTAGATCCGACCTCCTCATCTTCCCTTAAAATAATTACAGTCCACTTAAAAAGCTCAACCAGTACCTATTCCGCGAAACCCAAGTTTCCGTGAGGTAAAATAAATTAAGGGTAGGTATTCCATATATTTATAGTATTTTTAAATAAATCCACTTGAATTATTGAGTAGTAGACACTTTGGAATCATTATTATAAACCACTGATCCCAACACCCTTTTGTAGTTGCTAAGTAACATGCGACCCTTGCGGTGCTCGTGGTACAGTGGGTAAGGCACTGGCCTTCCGCGCGAGCGTTGTGGGTTCGATTCCCGTCCAGTGGGTCTATTCTATACTTATTGAACACTAAATTAATAAATAGTATCAAACTTAGGGTAGGTTTGTATCAAAATATTAGCACTTATTGTAACAATTACACGAAGCTGGTTTTTATTGTTGCAATAAGTGCGATATTTTAACAGCACATATCTTGCTGCTGTTAAAATATCGCACTTATTGCAACAATAAAAACCAGCTTCGTGTAATTGTTACAATAAGTGCTAATATTTTGATACAAACCTACCCTAAGTTTGATAATATTTATCACTTTATCACTTTAGCGGTCGATAAGCATAGAATAGACCCACAGGTCACACAATATTTATGTGTTTTTCTCAAAGCCTGGGTGTTTGTGATTGTTCAAAATTACTAACAATAACAACCACCTTGTACGAAAAAGCAAGGACATGGTTATCAATAATTCTAAAAAAAAAAACATGCGACCCTTTGACGTATTTGATAAATAGCCATTTTTATTAGTCAGTACACACACTAAAATAATTATAAATAAAATTCTACACATCAATTATCATTATCGAAGTAAGGCGACTCTTTTACTATACACAAGAGCAAATTTGTGGTGTGTTTTTATCTCACTCAACTGCTCGACTCACCAAGTGCCTAAAAGTCGCTGGATTGACGAACTGGTAAAGTTCGACGTAAATACGTGGCAGCGAATGACACAGGACCGAGAGAGTCGGAAGAAGCTTGGGGAGGCCTTTATCTAGCAGTGGATTGACCCCGGCTGATGATGATGATGATTTAAATGCCAATTTTTAATTGCTAGATGGAGATAATTTAAAATTCTATATACTTATTATTATCGTACAGATCAAGGTCGGTAAATAGGACACCGTCATAAATCTCTGAGTAAAATCAGAGAGCAAACATGCAAATGTTGATTTTGTACACACCTTTATACTTTCAAAGAGCATCATCTCAAAACTATGTTGATTCTGATAGTGATTATTAGGGAATCCAATCCCGAGCCAAAATTCTGATCCCGGGATTTCGGGATGACAATTTGACAATCTCGGGATCCCGGGATTGGCATTTTTTCCATTGTTAATACAAAATTTTTATATTTACAAATAACATTGATAAAATCGGTCAAAAATAAATCTAGTATAATTTATACAACATTTATTGTTAATATCGTATACGTTCAATCTTGGAAATACATAAGTTTGATGGAGTAAATAATATTGTAATATAAATAATAATGTGAATTTAACATGAGATGGCCGTTTCTGATAGTAAAGACTTAAAGAATGGGTTAGCGAGATTTTAAATAGTAAAGCAAATCATGATGTACTTATGGCCTTTCTGCTTCATAAATCTAATTAGTCAGTCAAATATGAAACTGCCGTAAAACGTATGAGATCATGGTGGAATTACTTTGTTAATAGTGCGACGCATTGTTTTTTTCCAATCTTTCTCATTTTTATTAATTTATGTGAAAAAATAAAATAAATCGGCAACTTGCACATCGGTATAAATGAACAAACTTCATTCAAACTCAGTTTATTTCTAATGTAGTTATTTGTTATTTAAAGTACTTTTTCTGTTATATTTTCGTTTTTATTTTATTTTCCATAAAAATAAAAAAAAAATCAATCCCGAAAGTTTCGGGATTATGTTTATCAATTCCGGGATTCATATGTATCGAAAATAGCTTGGGATCCCGGGATTGGAATACCTGGTGACTATCGTGACGATAATTATTAAGAAGTATTAAAGAAATACAGATTAACAATTGGCTTAGTATTGTATTTGTATTTTGGGAAATTATCATATTATGTTCATCATCCTTTGTTCTGCAATACAAATTACGGACTTGATGTGGAAACCCATCATACGAGATAATTATTTATTGAAGTAAGAGAACACTGTTCTCAGATTATATACATGCGAACGTCTCATACAGGGAATTGAAATACCTAACGGGTGTGGAGTAACAGGCAACCGATCTCGAGTGTGGAAGAATGTGGGATAAACTTAATCACGTGTTAAGAATACGCGTGTCCTTCATTCTGATAACTGATCTCGGTTTATGGACTGACGCTTATTCAAATAAGGTTGCAATACACACTATTGCACGTCTATAATGTGTGGTTCATTTTCGTATGCACTCACACATTCATAACCCTGCATCAAAAATGTTGTGTATTGTGGTATTCATAGCCTATCGTAATTCTATTTATTAATATGTTCTGTGGTCTCGTACTACAATGCGTAAGGTACTGGCTTCTAATCCGAGGTCTCCGAGTTAGTTTCCCGGTGAGGTCACATTGCATCTTTGTGAATTTCTCAAAGCCTGGGTGCTTTTGTGATTGTTCCACTGTCATTGCATGTTGTAGTATTAAAAAGGGGGAAAAGGGGTTGGAAGCCGTTTTAAGTATGTCATAAAGGGTCTGGTTTAAAAATAAGATGAGATTTTAATTGAAAATTAAAAATGTTTGCCGTTTTTCCGTCCAATCTCTGGCATCATTATTATACCAAGACGTGGCTGATGCTGCACTCAATTGGATGGTAGGTATAGATCTGGCAAACATGTGGTTCTCTAAAATCGGCGCCCTTTTATGCCGTTGATGTATCTTGGGAGACTGGATTTCCGGAAGAAACGTTTCAAAAACACTGGTTCTTGATTTAAAAAAATCCCTGTTTGTAAAACTGCAGAATGCACCTCAGACATATTGTCGAGAGTCGTTTCTTTATCAGGAACTTTGGATAATTAACTGGTTGGTTTTGTACTAACTCTGTTCAACATATACGAAACACTCGGCACCAAAACTACATTTCGAATGCATCAAATTCCTTCCTCTCCCTATCTATTCTCTGCTTCTCTCAGTATAGAGTGCCCCCAGGAAGCTCCTGCATATGGTTGATCCAGCGCGCCGACGCTATTTCTCTATAATAATAAATGTCCAACATACTTTCAAAATGTGTCTCAGACATATTAATGTCGACTGCCGTTCCTTTATCTGGAATCTCTGGATGATTGACTGGTGATGTGCTCTGTCTGAAAAGTACGAAGCGTTTTGCGCCCACACCACGTAATTTTGAAGACATTAATTGTCTTCAGGTTCCTTGCTTTCGGGGTCCATGAGTCGACACCGTATAAAAATATGAAGAACACTAATATTAATACTATCGACTAAATATATATCATAATATACGATAAAGCAATGGGCTATTAAGAAAGCTAAGTTGATCATTCAAGATCTGGTGTCATGTAAGAATAGTATTTAATATTAATTGTTTAACTAATACCTCATTAATAATATCTCATTATAGTTAACACTCCAGTAATTTCCAATTCGTTACCATTGTTCCCAGAATGGACGATTTTATACCTCTTGAGTGTAGTATTTTTATTGTTTATAATTATTAATGATCTATTATTAGGTTTTGACGATTATGTTATGCTTATCGATTGTATTATTATTGATAAGGTAGGGTGTTTTTTTACAAACACTTCAACTATTCATAATTTGTTTATTATAATATAGTTGTTTATAGAGTTAATTGGATTCGTTATCAGTGTATATTTGCATTTTGGTGAGTGTACATAGTGCCAGAAGATGCCGAAAGTCGAAACCCGGGTCGCAAAAAACGACTCAAATGGAATAGTACAAAACTTAAATCCATTAGAATTTGAGAACACTAATGTTTGTACAAGTATCATTTTCGTGTCTATTAAAATTCCTTGATCCTTCCATATTATAGTGGTAATATACAACGTGTCATCCCATTTTTCGCAATTTACGTGTGCTTTCTTATTTCCGCTTTACATCCGTCTTTTCCACTTATAGTCAATCCCAGATACAAATACCTAAGTCACATACCTACTTGTTAAGTTAATTTTAAGAATGGAAAAATATATATTTGATAATGAATGCTTAAAATCTCAACAGTTTGTTCAATCTATATTAAATTTCAAGGATGAGACAAAGAAAAAGTAAATATTATGGAAACTATCAAACACCCACACTCTAGAATTCAGATATTCATATAACATGGTGGGCGGCAAGCAGATTTAATTTGTATTTCTGAAAATTCTATTTTACGTTGATTTCCATTCCCTGGTAACTACTTCACTGTCATTCATTAAGTCACTGTATGCCATACAACAGTTGTATGGTAAGTATCACAACTCAATAAAATTACATTACTGTCTTGTAAGTTACTTAAGATGTTGAGTAAAACGCTCTTTTAAAATTATGAGATAGGATTTGAAAAAAAATACTAAGAATAATAATTTTTAAATTCTTCTCGAATTTTAAATCTCGTAAAAATAATATTAAACGTAGTGATTATGTACTTTAATAATGTTAACGTACTATCAATTTGTGAAAGAAAATTATAATATTATAAATAAACCCGAACCAAAAACGATCTTTATCAACGACACTTAAATCGAGCGAGTCAACAATTATGTCTACCTTGGATACAAATGTCAATTAACGGAGGTATATAAATGACGGGAATGGGACGACTGGTCTCCGTACAATTAGACGCCGCACTGTCGTAGACACGTATACAGAACGTAGACGAGGTATTTTAATCAGTTTCTATCTAATACTTAGTAGTTTTAATTCATTTTACTCTTAACATAATGTATTCTTTATCGCGGATTGAGAATTACCATGCTTAAGGCTTTGTATAAAATAAAAAACTCTTTTTTCGTTGGAACTTAAACATATGCACGATAAAATCATTGTTTACGTCTACATATTTACATTCTCACCAACTATTTAATAATAATATAATCATTTAAGAAATATAAATAATAATATTATAAAGTACCTATAAGTACCTAACGTCTATTTATTTTCGAATTCCGTGCCGTCCAGTTGTCCGGTGCCAAATCGTCCTAGACCCTAAATGACGAGATTGATTGCAGCATAAATTTGGCATATAATACATTTGGGCGCCTGAATAGTGCCTTCAAATGTGTCCTCTCGTTGTGTCTTAAGAGTAAAGTGTTCAATCAATGTGTGCTAGAGTATACGTTTCATAACTTTGCACTTTTACTACACTGATACGTCTCTTTGCCTGATTATCCCGCATAAAAGTAGATCAAATGATATTCACGTCTTGTATTAATATATGATGTAGTAATTAATAAATATATAGATAATAATATTATATGTATAAAAAATATTTTTAGAATATATTACATCATTGTCACCCTAGAGCCGGAGTGCAAAGTTTTGAAGCGTTTCTCTACCAGTGCTCATGTACGCGTGTGAAACATGGACTCTAAATTTAAGAGGAATACACAAATTCCGTGTAGTTTAAGACGAAAAGACCACAAAATGGATAAGGAAGTAGATAAGAGTACGCAAATGTGGTAGATGTCACTAAGCAGATGAAATGGTAATGGGCTGGACATGTCGCTCGGCGACGTCCTAAATCCCGCTGGATAAACGAACTTTTAAAGTTCAGTAGACTTGCGTGGAAGCGAAGAATTAGGGACCGAGAAGAGTGGAAAGTGCTAGGGGAGACCTTCATACAGCAGTGGAACGAATCCGACTTTATTCAAATTCAAATTCATCCACTTAAATATCCTCAGCTGATACATAATATAATCATAACTTACTTTATACTATCACACCCCAGCATCGGGGTATAGATCAAGTACAAGGTCACGCCGCTTCTCTCGATCCATCGCCATATTATTTCACGCCCCTCACGATATGAGCCCTGCGCATATTCTATTATATACACAAGACTGCTTTCGGCTACTACGGCAGCTATCTAGGGTAGGTTCGTATTGAAGTATTAGCACTTATTGCTATGTTTTAACAACACCTTTCTTGGTTGTACTAAATTTTAAAGCGATATAGACAGTTATGACTGTTTAGACGGCCAACTTATTGTTATTTGTTAAGTGCTAATACTTTAATACAAGCCTACCATAGATAGCTACCGTAGCGGCCGAAAGCAGTCTTGAGTATAGATTAAATGCGCTGAAGTGCGTAGATTGTTTTGGTTTATACACAATATAATTTCGAAAAACCTTAAATACAGCCTTATCGAGAAAAAAAATTGAGAAAAACGTTAAACCAAGTAATTTTCTACCAGGGAAGGTCACTAAACTACCAACTTGAAGTAACTGTACTATACGTTAATTCAGTATTGGATAACTTAACAAAATATTCGTATGTACACGTACTGGCATTTTAGTCTCTTTACAGAGTTAGTGAGATTGTTTTTTTTTTATATATTTTCTTATGCCCAATTTTACAGTGGTTGAAAATCCTTCAAGTGCATGTTCAGAAACATCACGTCGGCTTCCAACATCGATTTTCCATACACCATGCCTATTATTGGGGCAGTCCAGACTCTATCTATGAGCTGCATTTTCATTTTAGTATTCGCCCGACTGCCAAGCGCCGCGGACGTGTAGTCTCTATGTCGCGAACGCGCAGTGATCTCGATATTAATAACATTACGTGCAAACAAAAATAAATAATTAAAAAAGTTTATTTGTGATAAAAAAAAATCATTTGAAGACCTGTGATTGTTTTATTCGTATCGAAGCGAATATTTTTTTATTTTGTGAAGTTTTTCGAAAAACTTTTCGAGAATCTTAAAGTGTTGTTAATTTGACAGTTGTTTTGATTAACGTGGATTAAGAAATTCAACATAAGGTATGTATTCAAAAATAATTCATTAATTATAGTTAAGGAGGTTAGACTCAGAAGCGGAGGGTGGAGGTAGGCTGTTAATATCCGCCATAAATAGTACACATAAAATTTTGTTAGTCATACGCACCTATTTGTTTTTTATTGAACATAGACTACAATTTTATTTACAGATGGTGTTGGTTAGTTTTAAAAAATCAATTAAACCCTGCCTAAACTAAGCCATAATAGTTTTGGTACACTTTGGGCAATACGACAAAATTTTGCACACTTTTTCATTCATACTTATTTAGTTTCTTTGGATTGATAATAAATATTATTACACATATATTGTTGGTTATTTTTTTTTTTTAAATTCGTTAAACCGTGTCTAAACCAAACTTTAATAGATAAAATATTCAAAGTTATGTGTGATTTAATAGCATAGTTTTAGATATTTTATAGATAGACGATTATTTTTTGACTATGATCTATTATGGCTTAGTTTTCGCAGGGTTTAATTGAATTTTAAAAACTAACCATTACCATCTACACATTGTAGCCACAGTTAAATGAAAACAAATTCGTCTCTGACAATGTTTAGTATGCACTATTTACGTCAGATCTTAACAACCTACCTCCACCCTTCGCCACTGGGTTAGAGCATAGCAGAAACAAGTGAAATTAAATTTAAAAAATATGTAATAATTGTATTGTCTAAAATATATCAGGAGTTTTTTTTTTATTTTGGTTTGTGATTTTGTCTTTTATAACAACAAATTTTACATAATGTTAAAAATATTTAAATTGTAAAATACATAATTTTAGGTTTGGTATTGAATCCAATTTAAAATATCCGTTAGCATGAAACCGGTCTTGGGTAATAATGTAATATTTGTGGAATAAGTACTATAGAATTATAACTAAACACTACTTGTTATTACCACGTTTTTATTAGCTCGTATTCTTGTTTGTCCGGTACAGATTTTTTCTTGTGTGTCCAGTATAATTTTTTTCTCGTTTGTCCAAGATTTGTATTGGACGATTGCAGATTTTTAACTAACTTCCCGACTAGCTAGACATTTGAAACTTTTAGAATTTATCAGAACACGACGACAATGCATTTTTTAAATACTTTTAGCCATCTTTAAGTAGAATTAAATTCATTTTTAGTTAATTCCTTTTTGTATGAAAAGTTATTTCGACACCATTATTGGTTGCTAAGGGTCTGGGGTCATAGCAACTAAATTATTAATATATACGTGCTTTACTATGGAAATCAATATGACATGTAAAAATGACATTTCAATATTATTTCTATCAAGTACAATTTTTTTTATCGTTTAAGCTAATCAAGTTTATATGATTCAACAGAAAATTTAAAAACATGGTATATAAAAAGTTCTTTTTATCTTGTAATTATTTTTAATAATAATAATAGGAAAAAATGTAATTATCTTAATATTATTCTTTATTAAATATTTAAATGGCAGGAGTATTGCATTTGTTTCTGTTGTACTCTTATCCTATATTAAATATATGTTTCTAAATAATATATTAAATAGAACCTTTTATGGAAAACATATGTATTAGCTTGGCATATTGGTATTGATTCATTGTAGTTATAATTAACAGCTGATGATAACTATTACTATAAAAAAACATTCACAAATAGAACATGAACTAGTTAATTTGGGGTTCTCTATTGTACTAATTGTCAGTGATCGATGGAAATACATTATATAAATTAGATAGATCGATTGAAAATGCGTCAACTTTTAGTGTGTCATTGATGTTTATAGTTTTAGCATGATTCCTCCCTTATGTATGTACAAATAAAATAGTGTTTATCATCATATAGGTATTTGGCATTTTTTGATTCTTTAGAATTCGCTTAAATTCCCTAGAAAACTTTCTTCTAGTATTTTTATATAGAAACACTCCATCTATTTATTACAACGTTTTTCTTAGCTCGTATTCTTATTTGTCCGGTGGTTGTTTGTCCGGTACTAATATTGCAATCGATTTTTAACTAACTTCCCGACTAGCTAGACATTTGAAACTTTTACAATATATCAGAACACGATGCCAATGCATTTTTTTAATACTTTTAGCCATATTTAGGTAAAATTGAATTCATTTTCAGTTAATTCTGTTTTGTATTAAACGTTATTTCGACACCATTATTTGTTGCTAGGGCTCTGGAGTCCTAGCAATTAAATTATTAATATATACGTGCGTTACTATGGAAATCAATATGACATGTCAAGTACAATTTTTTTTGATCGCTTAAGCTAGTCAAGTTTATATTGTTCAACAGAAAATTTAAAAACGTTGTATATAAAAAGTTCTTTTTATCTTGTAATTATTACCTATTAAATCTATAAACGTAAGTAAACAATTTTATTATTCAATTTAATATTACACAATTTCAAAAATGCAATTCATTATTGAACAGACGATGTACAATGCAATATGAAATCTTGTGCATTACCTGTTCATTGAATTTAAAAAAAAATGGTGATCTTTACACTTTAACTTGTAGAGATTTTTACGTCACACTATAAGAATGAAGGAAAAATATTGTGCTATCAAATAACAATATTAAACGGAATTCGAGATAACATCAATACATAGTTTTTATTAAGTTTTTACGTGATTAGTAATGATGGAGATTATTATTTAGTAAAGCTCATTGGCTGGAGTTCAATAGGTTTCTAATACGCACTAATTGGCGTATGTCTAAATGTTCCAAACTATGTATGTTATATTTATAATTTAGTAACTCGTTTTGGGTACCTAAGGGCTCAGATACACAGCACTGCAGTTACAGTGAGTCGACGAAGGTCTTAATTGATTCCAAATGCTTCCGATTAGAATACAGCGCTCGAAATGGAAAAATTTACGAACCGGAGCGCTCGACAAATTTTCTGAAGATATTTACATAGTCATCAAATCGTATGTGTATTTTATAAAAATAAGTGTCAGATTTTCTATTCTATGGCCTATCTAGCTCAGATGGTCAACATATTTTTTCCACGAGACGGAGCGATAATTTTACAAATTTCACGAGCCGGAACGGCGCTCCGGTGCGTTCCGTTCCATTTCGAGCCCTGTTAGAATATCTAGTAAGATAAAACGATAAACGATATTCAAATAGGATAATTTGGAATCAAGTAAGACCAGCGTCGACGTGCTGTGTGTCTGAGCCCTAACTTGTTGAAATAGAAAAATAAGGTTTTTTTAAATTATGTACTTATATAATGTTGGCCTCTCTTTAGTATGCGTTGCTTTTATGAAATGCTTCAATACTAGATTTGCCGCTTCATAACTTTGCACTCCAGCTCTAGGATGAAAATAATGTAATATATTCCAAAAATATATTTTTTACAGATATTATATTATATTTAGTTTTGTATTACTACACATATTAATACAAGTGAATATCATTTGATTTCATTTTATGCGAGGTAATCAGGCAAAGAGTCGTATCAGTGTAGTAAAAAGTGTCAAAAATGTGCAAAGTTGTAAAACGTACCTATACTCTACTCTGCAATAATAAAATATATCACATTAAGGTATATTTGGATAAAAGTTTCTAACTCGATTTAATCAAAACTAATACTTAAATCAAACTATCAGTAAGTAAAAATAAATTAGGCTGACAATATTAAGTACTATTTAAATTTGCCCCAAAGTAATTTTGTACACATATTAATACAATTAGTGAATATCATTATTTGATCTAATTTTATGCGAAGTAATCAGGCAAAGAGGTGTATCAGTGTAGTAAAAAGTGGAAAAAGGTTAAAAAAAAGTATACTCTATTCTGCAATAATAAATAATAAAACTATTTAAGATGTATTGGTACTCGTATTAAAGATTCTAACTCGATTTAATCAAAACTAATAAATCAAACTATCAATAAGTAAAAATAAATTAGGGTGAAAATATTATATTTTATTCAATTAAATAGATCCCTATGTAATTTTTGCTGCTTTTAGAGATTCGCACCAGAATATGCACATAACTAACCAATGCCATAAAATGATTGAGCTATGTGAGGTTTATTATACCTACAAGTAAAACTACGTAAATTTAATATCATGTTAGTCCTGGAGTAAAACACAATATTGCGACTGGTTTGAACTGGTCAAAGGAATATTATAAACTGCCAACAGGCAACACAGGTACCTTAATAAACTATTTTGATTACCTAGTATTTTGAGTATGCTGTGTACGATACGTAATGTTTTATATTTTAATAATCAGCATTTAATTGTTGATATTATGAAATATGGTTTATTTTGATAAATGTTATTAATAATTATTAAGTTACTTGATTATTTTTATAAATAGATATTTTATATAACACACTAAAAACTTATCATAATGAATTTATTATAGAAGTATGCACAGGCAAAAAATGTGATTATACATACATTGTTATCAGTCATCACATTTTTAAATATTATTCCTTTTACATTATGTTTTATGATAAGATTTTTTTCGTTTATCTCTTGCTCTAAGTAAACTTTATTCTTATATTATGTTATTTTACACTATACAAAAAATAATAAAAAATAAACAAAATGAAAATCGCTATAAAGATTATTTATATTATTATTAAAATATGTTGCAATTACAAAATTAATTTCTTTTATTTTCTTAACTGTCAATTCATGGTGAAACTGCATTGCATTGTTGTTTTTATTTAATAAAACGCAATTTTTTGTAGTACTTATTCCACTTTTAATCAATAGACTAGGACCGGTTTGTAACCAACCGTGTTTGAAACCGTGTTGAAAATGTCCCTCTGAGGCGGACGAAACCGGTCCTAATCTATTGATTAAAAGTGGAATAAGTACAACAAAAAATTGCGTTTTATTAAATAAAAACAACATTACAAAATTAGTAAATTTATAATACCTACCTATTATCATATTTTAAGTCATGTTTGTTTTATTAATGGTCGTTACCGTGGCAAGAAATTTAAACAGTGATGAGGAATCCGTATGTGCCCTCATAATGATTTTCTGCGGTCCGGTATAAAGGCTTAATTACACCACCAGATTCAACCAGATCTAACGATACACGCCAACCGTCGTGAGCAATCGTCAATACACTATAAACAATTACACGTAACGATTCGATCGTGTTGATCCTTGTTTCTGATTGGTTTACGATAAACGTAGTGTTGCTAATATTAAAAATATGGTTATCTATTTCTTTTATTCAACGAATAATTCACAAGATTTAAGAATGTAATATTCTAATTATTATTGAACATACATAATTATGAAAACACTCATGAGAAGATTCAGCATGGCAGTCGTAGCATAGTATTAATGCACAGGGCGCGAAACCCAAGAGACGCTGGTTCGATTCCAGCCGGGTGCCTTACTTTTTTCGAAAAAGATTTTTTCTATTGGCTATATTTTCTCATGAGTTTTTTTTTTCAGAATTATGAATGTTTAAAAATATAGATTTACCAAAACTTATTTCTTCGGTAGATTGAAGGTGGCTATACTAAATAGTTTTCCCTCACATTTTGACGTCAAAACTCAGCAGTCAGAGAGAGCTAACTATATGGTCTGTATGTTTTATACATCTGCAATTTTCTCAAAGAGCTTATCTTTTCAATTGTTTTTTGAATACACCGAATTTTAATGTTCCACACTAAGTCTCTTGTGTGAACAAATTCAATAAGGAGTGTCCTTGTGCGCTAGTCCACACGTGTCTTTGATTTTTTGTCATCTTATGATAGTTAGGATAGTGCTGAACAGAGAGATGTTGATGGTTGAATAATTGATGTATACTGAACTACGGCGATGCGAACCGCAAAGCGGGTGGTAACATCTGATATTTTTGTATGATTTCGGCAATCTTCGATAGGATTGTGGGCGAATCATGCACAAAACATAGGAATTGTTCGACATTTCTGCTAATGTAAATTTTAAGCTTTACACAAAACGAAAACAAAATATTTAATATATATAAATGGAAAATGAATGCATCATATTATTATACTCGCCATAGATAGGTAAAATACACGAAAAAAGCAAAATATTTCATCTCTGTTCTGGCAGAACACACTAACTGGAGAATACTAGTTTTGAGTAATTTGACTTTCAAGTTGTTAAAATGTTTGAAAAGGTCTATCATGTGAGTTTATTAAGTAATCGTAAAAAGGATGACTTTAAAATAAAGACTGTTTATTTATTAAGAAGGTTCCCAGACGGTAAAGTTTGAAATAAGGAACATTTTGGTATAACTAACTCAATATGTCATTTTTTCGAATTAGTGTCTTCTGCCAGAACAGTGACGATTTGTTAGATAAAAGTAAGTTAGAGATAACGGTCTTAACTTTGATTTTAAGGGATCGTTTAAATACTTATAATTGTATAATTAACTATTTCTTTCATTCAACGAATATTTCACAAGATTTAAGAATGTACCATTCTGATTATTGAACATACATAATTTTGAAAAACACATTCTCAAAATTAAATAAAAACTAAATTAAACTAAATAAAAGTAAAAACTAAAAATTAAATAAAATAAAAACTTTTTCAAAATTATATATGTTCAATAATCAGAATGGTACATTCTTAAATCTTGTGAATTATTCGTTGAATAAAAGAAATAGTTAATTATAAATTATTAGCAAGTTCAAGTAAGTTACATCATAAAAAATATTGGAGAAATCCACGACGCCGGTTAGTAATTGAAGTAATAGGTATCTACTTTGATTTAATAAAAACAAAAACCGATTGCCAAAGTAGCTTGATTTAGAAGAACGCTGATGAGTAGGTATTGAAAAGGCCAATAGTTAAAATTTGTCGCAATTAGTATGTCACTGCGTAGCATAGAGGTAAATGCGACGGACGGGGCGTAAACCCACGAAATGCAGGGTTCGATTCTCTGCCGGGGTGGCTTACTTTTTTCAAAAAAGATTTTTTCTATTGGTTATATATTTTCTCAAAAAGTGTTTTTCAAAATTATATATGTTCACTTAGGTATAATCTTATTGAACGGAAAATGGGAGATTCGAGAAATAAATTAGATTATATTGTTTGTCAAATAATATGAATGCAATATGAATGTGCGATGCATTTATAAGTATTTCGTATTTAATTAAAAAGGTGGGACTTCACTGGCTTTAAACACTCAAAGGTAGCATCTGACATTATTTATCTCACTAAGTCATATTATTTTGTGAGCGTAGTAAAAGAAATTATAAATCGTCAAAGTACAATAATATTTAAATTATAGATTTGAAAAGATTTATTCTTGTAACACAATACAAAAGCGTTTTCATAGGTTGGTAATAGATTGTGTTATATTTTCGTTAAGTTACCTAGGTTTTTAGTGGAATTTTGGTTGTCATACCATTTTCAATATTATGCAGCATTAAGTAAGTGTGTTACTTACAAAAAGTTTTAAACCTGAACATCTAATCATTTAAAATATTTTAGAATGCATATTAACCTCAGAAATATTTAAAAACAGGTTGAATTGAATTTTAAAAACTAACCAGCACCATCTGAAAATTATATTTTCAGTTAAATGAAAACAAATAAAGGTACTATTGTAGTAGATTTTTGGGTTCCCACCGTGTTTCCTTCTTTACTCGACGTTTCGGGCTCGTTGCAGAAGCCATTATCAAGAGATGATATGTTTTATGATGAAAATGTAGTGTAGGTATGTGAATGTAAACGTTGCTTTAAGAATGTCAAAAGGAATCCGATTAGCTAAGAGCAAACGTTGCTCAGAGTAATATGTCAATCGTTACGACCAGGGATACCGGCTCGAATATTGGATTTTGCTGATAGTGCCGGAAGCCATGACGTTTTTAACCGGAATCCATCATCCTTATTAATATTTTCAGGGTTTATATGGATTTCAAACTATGGATTTCAGAAGAAGGACACACGGTGGAAACCCAAAAATCTACTACGATAAAAAACAACCGTGAAAGCCTCAAACATTAAATAAAGATACTGTTCGGTTATCAGGATTACAGCGGAAAACACATTTTGAAAATATCCGATATACTGGATTATTTGTTAGTTTGGGTTAGTTTAGGTTAGGTTAGGTTTGGTTAGGTTAGGTAACCTAACAAATAATTCAGTTTATCGGCTATTTTCAAAATGTGTTTTCCGCTGTATTGCTGATAACCGAACAGTATCCAAATAAATATTACTGACAAATTTTAGTGTGCACTATTGTCGAATCTTAACAGCCTATCTCCTCCTTTTGCCACCGATGCATTGTGAGATTTTCGTTTAAGTATAATTATATTTTTTTTTTTTTAAATTTTAAAATGTTTTAATATATTTCATTTCAGTCTTTAATTAAAGATGGCATTGCAGCGATAGAATACAAAGAGTATTTGTCTGAGTTAAATTTAATATACCTATCTGCAGAAAAATACAATATCATATATTTTTTTCTTATTCATTCGAGCATAAACATTTCAGAAACAATACCAGATTAATTAATATCTTAGAAGGCATATTAACGTAATTAGTACGTTCAGCTCAGTTGTCGTATTTTTATTAAATTGTCAGAAATGGAAGAATTTCCATACTTGTTAACGGCCCATATTATGCCCAACGTAGGTAAAAATGGAGACTTTATGGTATTTTAAGAGCATAACCCTATACATTCCTTAAACGTTGTAGATAATCTATTTACTTATTTAATTTTGAAGACTTATTATCCTTTATATTTATTTTAAACATTTGATGACTGCATAAAGTATTTTTATTACATAAAATAGTATTTTTTTAAACCTCTCGATCTAATGTTTTAGAATATAGTCATATTTCAGTACATCCATGTGCAGTGGTGTAAAGATTTTTTCGATTTATTAATTTTTAAACGTATTCACAACACCATTACTAAAATTTATGTTATCATTATATTATTATTATAGTTAAATATTTACGATAAAAAAATATATATTATAATCTCTGTGATCCCAAATTCGAGAAGAATTAGGCATTTTATTATTCAAAAATGGGCACGATTAACAAATTTGAAGATAATTCTAAAGATACTGATTATAAGCTATGTCTTTTACCATTTAAATGTAATAAACATCCTACAAATAATGATTGTTTTATTATAATTATTGACCTAGGTAGTATTTTTTTGAAACACGCCATTTTTATTGGCATTTCCCAGTAGTTAAGCTACAACATACGGTCGTAGCCATAAAATGACAAACGATAAATGAAGTAGGGAGTAACATCATGTTATCGCGCGTATTTGAACATGTACCGTTTTTAACAAACGCTTTTTTTCGGTGAAGTACATGTTCATATATGATACGGCGAACTGCATACGTACAAGTTTCCGGACACGTAGATGGTCAGACCAAATCAAGAGTGCAACATTGACAGACCGCTAAATGTCGAGAGGGATGGAGCAAAGTGGTGCAGAAGACTGTCAGAATATGTCATGATCCTCAGTATTAAGGTCCCGATGACAAAGAAGACACTTACGAGTAAAATATTAATATCCCCAAGATAATATATAGTTATGTACACATTTCTCATTTTTATATTTTTTATTGTTGATAAACTCGTAGTTCCATAAACAATTTACTAATATAATATTATAACTAGTATGAAATGATATTTACATGTAAAAATATGAACTGATTCATTTATTTTTATATGTCACACGACATTAGGCACAAAAATATTTGCAGCTCTGTGGAATATAATATAATATATACTTACATATTTTATATCGCGAGTCTGTGAGTTTAAATATAAATAAATTATAATATTTTAAACATATACTTATTTTATTTTTTCATTGAAAACGTCAATTTCATTTAAATAAGTAGTTATTATGATAATATGCCATATTATAACATGTTTTGTATAGTAAAGTGGTTTATAATAAAATTTACATACCTATATTCGAAATAATGACCATGAAAAATAATTCTCATCAAACATAGGCATTATAAACATAACATTCTATTTGACGAATATAATATGAATCGATTTTAGCGACTCGCGTTTGTTCAAAATAATATCTATTTTTATGGAAAAAGAAATTGGCCAATTTGTATGTACTTAATACATTTCTAATAGGTGAACTTTACTTATCTTTTAGAAAGATTTTTATGAAAAAAGCCAATGATGGATTAACAGAGATATTGAGTTTTTTTATACAAGATTTTTGGTTTCGGCTATAGAGCCAAAATATCCCATTGAATTAAATGTGTAAAAATTTTACCTATGTATTTATTCGAAAGATGTAATTAGTTGCAGCTCATTTCGAATTTCAGATTAATTTGTATCTAATTTCACACTTAATGTTTTCTGAAAACCGCATTGAGGTACAAAATCTTTCATTGGTCTTCCATGCCTAAAAAGGTTTAAGTATAAATAATACAAATAATGAGGTTACTGCCAAAAGTTGGTAAGTCTCGAAATCATGTAATGGAGTAATTCCAATTTGAAAGTTGCCCTATAAAATCAGGCATAACGCCAATTTCTTTGTGCTTGATTTTTTTTCTAGCATATAATATATTATTTATATATTATATGCTAGCTATATTTTTCAATGGACGCATAGGTTATAACAGTTTTTTTTAATCGTAGTGTTTTTTTGAAAAAAAAAATCGAAGGTCACAATATATTATTTATGCGATTTTCTCAAAGCCTGTTTGTTTATGATTGTTGTTCTACTTATATTACATACTATCCTACTATTTCACTACAATACTGCCATTAGGCCTGATGGAATGTTGCTAAAAATAATATATTATATGAGAATATAATAAAATACATTCTTTTATAATCAATTAATACAGTTTGAATTTTTTTAAGTATCCTTAGTCGACAGTATTAATTTGTTACAGTACCGATAAAATATATTACCAAGTTTTTCTTAGCTCGTATTCTTGTTTGTCCGGTGGTTGTTTGTCCAGTACAAATCTTGCAATCGATTTTTAATTAACTTCTCGACTAGCTAGACATTTTAAACTTTTAGAATATATCAGAACACGATGCCAATGCATTCTTTTAATACTTTTAGCCATCTTTAAGTAGAATTGAATTCATTTTCAGTTAATTCTGTTTTGTATGGAAAGTTATTTCAGAAAAATCCGTAAAAAGTAAAAGACTATTATTGGTTGCTAAGGAGGTGGTCCTAGCAACTAAATTATTAATAAATACGTGCGTTACTATGGAAATCAAAATGAAATGTCAAAATGATATTTCAGTATTCTATATTTGTTTGTTTGTTTTTGTTTACTTCATATCAAGTACAAGTTTGAGCATATTGAGCATAATAATTCAACAGAAAATTTAAAGACGTTGTGCATAAAAAGTTCTTTTTATCTTGTAATTATTTTTATGAAACTAATATGTATTAATATATTGCGTTTGTTAAACTTTATTATGTGTTTTGGATAGCCTTCGTCAATGCCAATAATTCTTTTCTTTTACCCTAGTTCATATAATTTCATTAAATACTTATCTAATTATAAAGAACAAACTTTGCGGAAAAAAAGTTTGGCAATTATTTTGTGCGTCTTGTGTACCTACTATGTGAACTTAGGAAGTTTGCGGAAATAAGGCTATGTCACTCTGAGAGATGCCTTAGTGAAGTTCGTTTCGCGTTAAGATGCCGGTCTCACAAACTTGACTGTCTAAATCTGCGAATTATGTTTAATATTATTCAAGGCTATATTATACAGCGACTTGTTTACACAAAGATTGTGTAAAATATCAATATCAACGATGATATTATAAACATACTTTGTTAAATCACACGGGATTAGTGCGATTGGGAAAGGTGCCGCATGACATTGTTGCTTATATCTTATATGTGAATATTTAACGCTTTGAATTTTCTGGGCCACACTGGGTGACAATTTTTTTAGGATTGCAGAAATATTATTATTACAACGTTTTTATTAGGTCGTATTCTTATTTGTCCGGTAAAAATCTTGCAATCGATTTTTAACTAACTTTCCGACTAGCCAGACATTTGAAACTTTTAGAATATATCAGAACACGATGCCAATGCATTTTTTTAAAACTTTTAGCCATTTTTACGTAGAATTAAATTCATTTTCAGTTAATTCTGTTTTGTATGAAAAGTTATTTCTGAAGAAATCCGTAATCCAATCCACTATTATTGGTTGCTAGGGTCCTAACAATTAAATTATTAATATATACGCGCGTTACTATGGAAATCAATATTAGTGTCAAAATGACATTTCAGTTTTTTTTCTATCAATTACATTTTTTTTGATCGTTTAAGCTAGTCAAGTCAAATTTATATGATTCAACAGAAAATTTAAAAACGTTGTACTTATATAAAAAGTTTTTTTTATCTAGTAATTATTTTAAGCTTTTATCCTGGCATAAAAAAATGTAAAAATCCATACAAAACTTTTTTTTATCTCTTCCTCTCAAAAATAAGTATTCTTCAGCGTAGCGAGAAATGTTATAATTTAAATTTTACCTATGCTTTCGTCATTTTGTAGAATATTTTAAATGATCACCACCTCTGTAAATTCAATGATGGGTAGTGCCAACGCTAATGTGTTAGTATTTTGAATTATTATTAATTATTATTTATGTTAATTTCAACAGTTTCTACGTGTGTTTACGTTAAAATTACTTCAATAATATCTATAGATAATATTTTGAACAGAGCTCAACCTGCAGACCATAGATAATAGACAACATTAATATAGAAAATACATAGTGCCAACCGCTAAAAACAAAAAAACGCAAGATTTTTACATGAATCGAAAAAGTGTAGGCACGTGGAAAACGATACAAATTGTTCATTGAGTCATGCAGGTGTCGATGCAGTGCAGTACAACGTGAGGTGACCTCATTGTCGTTCTGTTGATTTTGGCAGATTTTGCTAACTGACAATGTTCGTTTAAAGGTGCAAATTGTGCTACGGGATGGGAGCATCAGTCTGATAACATTTTTAGCACCAAGAAAAACGACATTACACACTTTTTTCTCATAGCGGCAGCTTACTGTGACGTCACGTGATAGTAAGCGATGTGCATCTTAATATAATCTCAACTTTAGAGCCACGTCCGGCGCCATATTTTTTCTAATATTCTTTCTGAATGTTTCCAAATTATGAATGGATGTTTTTAGACGGTTTGATAATATTATTATGTTTAAGACGATACGTCAGTGAAACGGCAAATAATTTTCAACTGACGAAATTTTGGACTCGCTGGCATTCGAAGAACGAACGCCGAGGTGTGAACACGTCAATTTGTTTCGTGATGGCGACGGGGGTATTAATTCTTAAATCGTGTAAAGATGACTAAAAACGTTACCCATTTACTTGAAAAAGAAAACATGTAAATGAATATAATATTATTATTGTTACTAATAGAATAATAAACAGAACATTAAATGGACGCATGTTGGATTTATATAACAAATTATATTTCGGTCGGCATGCGTCATTTGCACCCGCGACCCGCAACCCGCGCATTGCCTAGCCTCGATCTTTTTAGACCATGCCTCAACTGAGGTATATCCTTAAGACTTTCACAATTATACATTAGGTATTGAATTATTTTTGTACTTGGACTAAAAAAAATAGTTTTATTATTTTGTGAGGGAATAAGAAAATAGAGGGAATTTGAAATGAATATTCCAATTAAAATTTAAATTGAGTTAATAAAATATACAATCGACTTGATGAAATGAGGTTCTTCGTGAAAATATTATTTATATAAAATTTTTCCACAAAATCCGTGTTCAACGTCCGAGTCGCAAAAACGATTCTTACCTTCTTACTAAGACAATGACGTCCCGTGGGGGTAGGCAGATTGAGCGTCGCTTGGGGGCGGCAGTTACCCAAAGGGCGGCAAATCGAGGAGAAACATTAGGTATACATAGAAAGCTACCTAAACTTAGTAATAACGGAAATATCTTTCCATTAAAAAAATCAGCTCACTGTTTAACAGGGCTTAATTTTTTGTCGGGTTTGCGATGTCTGGTTTACTTCCGTTGTCCTTGGACGTCACGTTCTTGGTGAACAGCAATGACACGTGCATACCTAATTTAAAATGTATCTAAATATGTTTGCCAGTCACTCGCGAGTTTTGAAAGTTGCCAGGTGCATTTTTAAATGTACCTACCTTTCTGAAACCGTAGACTCGCAATATTGTCCATAGAAGCAGAGATGGTATTTAAATTAGATTTAGTGGTATACATATAACTTGTTAGTAATGTATCCATACAACACATTTCTTAGATATTGGAGTCATGAAAGTTTGATAAAATATACTGTAAAAAAATGTGGCGGCATTTTGGCACTGCCTAGGGGCGGCATTTTGTCTAGGGACGTCACTGTACTAAGAAGTACGAAGCTCTGATAAATTTATTAGAATTTAATTTTATATATTTTAAACCACCTTATATTTTAGACAATGGATATTAAAAGCTACCAATTATTCATCCATTGTGTGAAATTGATGACAGTGGTAGAGTGCCACTTCTGAAACCGTGAGTCGTCGGCTCGAATCCTGCATTCGACAAAAAATATACATGATTGTCAGGTTTTAATAATTATTTGATGTACTATGTTTCGATGCAGAGCATGTATCTAACATAGGTTGCATACAGAGTGGTATAGAAATACCTCTGGTTTTCATATTAGAGTTCACAGAGTTTATTCAACAATAAAAATGAATACTTCAAACGGTACACGGAAATAGATTATAAAGATAAAATGACTCGCTCGATACAATGATTAGATGAAATTGCCAAAGGATTACTTCACTTCAGGTGTTAATGGTGAGCAGGAAACACCGTACTCTTGACTCCCAAGTCACTAAACCCCACACTTACATGGCTTTAGAGCACATGTTTTGTACAAGCGCACGGTCACCTTGCAGATATGTGTTTATTGGTTAAATTGTTTGATTTTATTGGTTTCTTGTTCAGATTGGCTATGATTACTATTGTCAGCCTAGGAAATATCTGTACCTAATAGCTAAAAATGCGGAAGTCACAATTTTTTAGTCAAGTATACAGATTTAAATGTGTATTCGCGTTATTTTAATTCTGAAAATTTGGGAGTCAAATGTGACATGGTTGTCAAAATATTTACTTCTAAAACGACGGTAGTCCAATTAAACCTTAGAACTTAAAGAGTGGATGTCCAATTTAAGTCATTTTTACTTTAATCTATAGCAAAAAGTTTTCGGACAACATTAGAAAAATAATCTAGAGTATCTGAAAAGCTTCATTTGTAGAGACATTTGACTGAAAATACTTAAAACTGCTCTCCTGCAAAATATTGAATATGTGACATTCAGAGTTTTAACTCTAAGGTAGAGGTTAGGGGTTTTTTTAATGGAGTAACACCGAAAGTTACGTAGGAAAAACTACGTAACTACGAAAAACTACGGAAAAGTAGGTAGGTTGGATGGAGAAAATCTGGTCCTCGATAACTGCATTCCGGTAGGCGTTTTATATATATTACCTTTGATATATCAAGCAATTTATGCGCTGTACTAAAACACTCATTCAGTTAATTAAACAAAACCGATTTAAAATATTTTTTTTGAAAATTTCGCCCTGATTGACTGGCATAGTTCTTTCGACCATGTCCGATCATATAATCTAATAGGATCAGATAGGCCTCCACAGAGTAGAGGTTTGTATTAACAGATTTTGTTTTTTACGAGAAATGGATGTCAGCCACTAATTGCTCAACCTATTAGGTACATACCCTGACAGACACAAATTGAAAAACAATATGTGTACTTGCCAGACCCAGGATTTGAACCTGAGACCCATGGCGTTATAGTCCGACGCTTAAGCCGCGCGGCCACCGTGGGTGTTAGTATAGTTAGTTTGTTATAAATTCATAAACTATCTGACTAGTAAATCTTTCTCTTTGTCGTGATAGATTTTTGGGTTTCCAACTGTGTACTTCTTCCTTCTTTCCTCGACGTTTCGGGCTCGTTGCAGAGGCCATTATCAAGAGATGATATGTTTTTTGATGTGTGAAGTGTAGTGTAGGTAATTGAATGGAAACATCGCTCTAAGAATGCCAAAAGGAATCCGATTAGCTAAGAGCAAACGTTCCTCAGAGTAATGTGGCAATCGTTACGGCCAGAGATACCGGACCGAATATTGGATTTTGCTGACTATGCTGGAAGCCATGACGTTTTTCACCGTAACCCACCATCTCTAGTACATATCGAGAAAAGAAGGAGAAAGTAGTGCACACGGTGGAAACCCAAACATCTATTACGTTAAAAAAACAACCGTGAAAGTCTCAAATATTATATTGCTCTTAGTATTTGCGAAAAATAATATGTAATTTATATGTGTTGTTTAAAAGATTATCGTAGTCATTGCATGAAACAGAGTCTAAGGAATATCATGTTGTTGGCACGGAATTAAGAGCACGTGTACTATTTTCGCAAACTCTAAGCTCTCATTATTTGTCCATAAGACTTTGACTGGACTATTATCTTATAATTATTCTCCATGCGTAGATGGAAAATGTGTAGGCACCCATTATTAAAAAGATTTGTTTACGGATTATAATCCGTAAACTATACTATACTATAGTGTTATGTGTGTCTTATGGAAATCAAAGGAACCAGTAGGAAAATTTTTAATTTTCACGGAAACTCATAGCTCATATTATTATTAATTAATGTAGCATGTAAGTAATACATACATGACATAAAGCCCCCTGTCAGGCCATATAACAAAAAAATCTAACACCCTTATTTATATAAAATATACATATTCTTCTCTTCTTCCACCCTGTCACGACCCAGCATTGAGTCATAGGTGAAGCACAAGTTCACGCCACTTCCCTCAATCCATCGCCAGTAGGGAATTCAATCCCGAGCCAAAATTCTGATCCCGGGATTTCGGGATTACAATTTGACAATCCCGGGATCCCGGGACTGGTCCCGGGATTGGGATTTTTTTCCATTGTTAATATAAAATTTTTATATTTACAAATAACATTGATAAAATCGGTCAAAAATAAATGTAGTATAATTTATACTATTTAAGACATTTATTGTTAATATTGTAGACGTTACATCTTGGAAATACACAAGTTTAATGGAGTAAATAATATTATAATATAAATAATAATGTGAATTTAATATGAGATTGCTATTTCTGATAGTAAAGACATAATGAATAGATCAGCGAGATTTAAAATAGTAAAGCAAATAATCATGGCGTACTTATGGCCTTTCCGCTTCATAAATCTAATAAGTCAGCCAAATATGAAACTGCCGTAAAACGTATGATATCATGGTGGAATTACTTTGTTAAAAGTGCGAAGCATTGTTTTTTTACCAATCTTTCTCATTTTTAATAATTTATGTGAAAAAATAAAATGAATCGGCAACCTACACATCAAACTTCAATCAAACTCAGTTTATTTCTAATGTAGTTATTTTGTATTAAAAGTATTTTTTCTGTTATATTTTCCATAAAAATTGATAAAAAAAATCAATCCCGAAATCCCGGAATTATGTTTATCAATCCCGGGATTCATATGTATTGAAAATAGCTCGGGATCCCGGGATTCGGGATCCCAGGATTGGATTCCCTAATCGCCAGCTCTCGCGCCTCCCGCCATTCCAGACCTGCAGCGCGTATATCGCTTTGTAGCACCGCTGCAGGGTGAGGGATGGCCAGCCATAACGACGGAACCTTTGAGGCTGTGCCACAAGGGTACAAAGTGTCACAATCTTAGGCGGCATCTGGAACACATGTCCCAGCCACGTAAAACATCTCTGTATGATTACCCCAATCACCGAAGCTGCTGTGTCTGCTGTAAAATACACATACAATTTCATAACTATGAAAATATCTTCAGAAAATTGTCGAGCGCTCCGGTTCTTAAACTTTTCCATTTCGAGCGCTGGTTGTGCCCAAAGGATGTAAGCTGCAAATGCTGATTTATTATCTAAATTTAGCTAACAAATTTTAAGCAAAGAAGGAAGTGAAGTGGGAAAAACGACTTAACCAGCATTTTTGTTGGTTTGTCTTTAATTAACTCAATAAGTAATATCAGATTTGCGATATAAAAACCATCATGCACTTCACATGTCTAAGCTTACCATACGTCCCGGTTTGACCGGAATTGTCCCGGTTTCACACATTGGTACCGGCTGTTCCGCGTATTAATGATTAAGCGTTGGACTATAAAGCCGTGGGTCTCAGGTTCGAATCCTGGGTCTAACAAGTACGCATATGGTTTTTCAATTTGTGTGTGTCAGGGTATGGACCCAATAGGTTGAGCAAGTGGCTGACATCCATTTCTCGCAAAAAAACAAAATCTGTCAATAAAAAACCTCCACTTTGTGGAGGCCCATATGATCCTATCAGGATCGGACATGGTCGAAAAAAAAAGTTATGTCTATCTTATATTTTAACTTTCACGGAAACTATATTAAATAACAAAAGTGGAATAAGTTCTAAAAAATTTGCGTTTTATAAAATTTAAACGTTTTTGTGCCTCCTGTAAAATTTAATTTGTGTGGATTACGTCCTTTTTCCTTTCTACAGTCGATTTATGTTAGTAGAATGGGTGACATATTGCAAAGCATAAACGTAAATACTATTATGAAATATAATAGTGACATTTTCAAATAAAGTAGTGACGTAGATGCTCCCAATTGAAAGACCCGAGTTGTGAATTGTTGAGCTAAATCTTATGCAACGTGCTCCATCTTGTTTGTACTTCTTCCACAGTCAGTCACCTATTCGGTGAAACGTGGAAAAGCATGCTTGCTTTAGCGCTTTATCGAAACATGCGTAAGTATTCTGTGAGAGTATAGAAGGACCCAAAATATTCTAGAACTTCAAATTAACCAAAAAAAATTTTTTTTTTCTCATATACATTCGAACTTGGTTATTACGATCACGGACATAGCGAGATCACGGATGTAATAAGAAAACATTCGTTGACATTTTAGTGTACGATTTTCTCCATACATTCATTCAATTTTATAACGAGCTACTTATCGGATATACCGAGCTAAAATATCGTCAAAAATTTTCGTTTAAAAACATGTTTGATCCTAAGCAATAAATTCCGACCGTACACTGATGCCACCGGGATCGAATTACGTTTATGACACTAGTTAAGTGTCTAAGTAGGTACGTAATTGGTCTTTTCGTCTTCAACATTGAAAAAGTATATACGCATATGGTTAAAATTTCATGTAAAAAATCTAAGCTGAAGTCAGTAAGTACTGATACCGGGGGGAAAGATGAACTCACATGTCTTCTGGGTAGATGTCCTGACCCGGTATCAATTCGGGTTGCAGAGTATGTGTGACGTCGGGACAAACGGGATAAATTATAACACAGATTCTAGATTTAAAACCTCCGCGCGGAGAATATATTTAATTACACTAAATTATACAAGCCTGGGTTGTAATTACATTAGGGTAGACATCGATTGCTTTACATCATTAATTACACCTAAAGAAGCCTTAGATTTAGTTACCGCACAGTCGTCATATTGGAGCACGTGTTTGAGCGCATAAGCGGAATCGACGCCAAAGCGTTTTATCGAAGACGCGATGCGTGATTTCGAGGTGGTTATAGGGGTTATTATTAAGCCGATAACACGGACGGGATTCACTAATTTATAATATTAAAACGGGCGTGACTTGACAGTTTACATCGTAAAGAACCCGGGCCACACCGAGGGTGCAGCCCTAGGTACCTTGCACTTTGGCGGGAGAAAACGTACTGTCAACAATTATCTACGACGAATCTATGGGGGATGAGACAGCGGGGAGGTGAAAAGGGAAGGCTTTCGGTCAAGTCAAAACCTAACGGTGATTTTTTTCTGTCACTCGGCCGAGCGACAATTTCGCCGGTAGGTACAGTTTTTTTCGCCCATCGAGGGTGCTATATTTTACTTAGCTTTGTCAGAGATTCTAAACATTCGTCAGGGGCAATGGTGTTTTTGATTAAATCGCTGATCTGGAATTTGAAACTGTCGGGCACCAGGGCCTTCCTTTTTCTTCTGATGACAGTACCTACCAGCGTTCATTACAATAAACAACTTCTTTTGTAGTTTATGAATGCCATGCTTGTTTCGGGGATTTTTACGATGGTTTTCAGATTTTTTATGTTCTACTTCTATTTTTGTTAGAATAGCGACTTTTTGTGTTATATGACCGCTCATTTATTTTACCTATTCTCTGATATAACGAGTAATGCTTATAATGAGCAAATTCAGTCGGTCCCATATTCCTCGTAATAACCAAGTTTTTATGTTGTTGTCTCATATATTTTGAGGCAGCGAAACGATGATGGTTGCCCATGGGATCGATGTAGACGGTTGCGTTTTTTGTATGTGTCCCGTCTGCCGCCATGTGCTTACACGTCACTTCTTTCACATAATTTTTCGTATGAAGGGGTCACCACTTATCGGGGGGATGATGATGATATACGTACACTACGGAATGTCACATTGATTCTAGTTTGTCTTGAAAGGTTTACATTAATTTTGAAATTAGATACGGTGCGAAACACAGGCCAGTGAGGCGTGTCGATTACATTGTAGGAAGACCGAGAGACAACTGTTGCATACCGTTTGCGTTATTGTCTATGGTCTATCAATGACCATAAATAACAACATTACAGTTGTAGAGCTATGTAAACAACCTCTACACTTTTGCGTATGTATGTTTCTACGTACACTACTAGCTACAACCTGCGTGAAATAACGTAATGAAAATAATTAATAAACAGATACAGGTGCAAAAACATGTTATACTCAAAATAAATTGTAGTGGAGAAGAGTGGAGGTAGAATGTAAAGATCCGACATAAATAGTGCACTCTAAGCTTTGTCAGTGATACCTACTCATTTGTTTTTATTGAACTTATATTGAACTAATATCTAAAATAGTTTTTTTTTAAAACGGTACATGTTCAAATACGCGCATTTCATTATCTTAACCCCTACTTCAGTTATAGTTTGTCAATTTATGGGTACGGCCGTATGTCGTAGCCTGACCACTGGTAAATGCCAATAGAAATGGCGTATTTCAAAAAAATTCTATCTTATTCTTAGGTCGATAATTATTGTAAAACAATCATTATTCATAAGATTTTATATCACATTTGAACGGTCAAAAACATAGCTTATAATTTGTATCTTTAAAATTATCTTAAAATGTAGTAATCTTGACCATTTTTTGAATAATAAAATGTCTAATTCTTGTCGAATTCGGGATCACAGAGATTATAAATATAATTTTTTATCGTAAATATTTCACTATAATAATGTCGACATAAATTATACTAATGGTTTTATAAATGCGTTTAAAAATTAAAAAATCCTAACACCACTGCACATGGATGTACTAAAATAAGATTATATTCTAAAACATTAGAACGAGAGGTTTAAAAGAATACTATTTTATGTAATAAAAATACGTTTTGCAGTCATCAAATGTCTAAAATAAATATAATGGATAATATGGCTTCAAAATTATATAAATAGATTATATACAACGTTTAAGGAATGTCCAGGGTTATGCTCTAAAAATACCATAAAAGCTCCATTTTGACCTACGTTGGGCATGTGGGCCATTAAGAGATAGACGTAAAGACATTTTTAGCGATGCATTATGTATTATGTTTTTAAAATTCTATTTAATTGTTTAATTTGTATTTTTTTTAACTATGTATTGTTGTTTTTTTATTTTACTTCTTTTCCATAAAATTATTTTTTGGTTTGTTTTTTTTCTCTACCTTGTTTTTTATCTACATAGTTGATTTACTTGTACTTTTTATTCTAAATGTCATGTTGTGAACGTCTTGAATTAATATTTTTTTTTTGCTCACGTGTCTTTTTTAAATAAATAAATAAATAATGTTGAATACACTTATGGGGCACATTGTATTTGTTGAGATTCAAGTCTCACGTATTGGATCAAGATAGCTCGTGATCAGGTTGCGTAATTCGATTACATCAAGTAAGCATCCGAGCGTCCCTATATCGATCATTTCGCCATTTTCTTTAATTGAAAAACAATCCACCCTATCTAAATATTCCCCATAATGTTTACAAACAACAATGAAAATAATTAATTGATATTATAAAAACGGCTAACAAACGGAAAGTGAAATATAGGTATTACGTGCATTGTGTGGTGCAGAGCTCACTTTCAATAACCATAATATGTAATTAAGTACTTTTTTTATTCAACGAATAATTCAAAATATTTAAGAATGTTACATTCTAATTATTGAGCATACATAATTTTTGAAAACACTTCTGAGAAAATATATTAAAACCAACAGAATTTTTTTATTTTGAACCCCGCAGGAATCGATCCTTCATTTCTCGGGTTTCGCACCCACGCACATAAACCACTTTGCTAAAGGTGCCATACTTAATTACGACAAACTTTAACTAATGGCTTTTACAATAATCTCTGAAACGTTTTCTAAATTTAGCTGCTATTGGCTATCGGCGTTTGTATTTTAAACATTTGTAGTTATAACTTTAATTACTAACCGATGTCACGGACCACTCAGAGATATTTTAGTGTTGTAGCTTCCTTGTAAAGATATATTTAATACATACTACGTGAGATTTTAAATATGCACTACACGTAAATAATGATTTAATTGTGCACATGTTTAAGTTACAATGAGAAGAGAGTTCTTTTATTTTAATATAAAACACCAGTTACAATAATTCTCAATCCGAAATAAAAAACAGTATGTTAAAAGCAAAATGAATTAAAACTAGTGTGTAGTCTGTAGTAGATAGAAACTTATTAAACTTCCTTGTCTACTTTCTGTATCAAATCTTAAAGAAACGTATATTTATTTCATTAATGAACGTTATTTAATTCGACAGTGCGGCGCCCAATTGTCCTGGCGTCCAGTTATCCAAGTGGTGTTTAAACCATTTAATGATTGAGGACGTGTTATATAGACTAATTTACAATTTCTGACAGTATTTTACATTCATATTACATGAACATAATATTTTCTCTTCTTCGTTTTTGATTTTCATATAAATATTAGTTATTATCTGTGTTAAGTATTTTATAATATTTTATGGCTACTGTTTATAAATGTATTTAGGTAGCCTGTAACAATTGGGCAATAATAGCTTTCTAAATAAATAAATATTTAATAAAATAATCGACGATGTAAACAGTTTTCTGTTGAATAATAAATAAAGTTGATTACATTAAGTTTTTGTAAGGGCAATAAAATGACATTAGTGGAATTACTTAACTGTATTTTTTTAGTGAACACCATCAAATATTTGGTTAGTAATTTAGGTTAATATTTAGCTAATAAATGATACAGTTAAAATGGAAATTTTCGTTTGAAATTCGAACATGGAACATTGTCGATAGACGACTGAAAACCATGTAAGGGTGTATTTGAAACGATGTTATATAATATGGCAAACCTCTCTGGCATGAACCAAACTGGCATGGAGTGCATTTGGTATTACTCGTCTATGTTCTGGCATAACACACTAACTGGAGAATACTAGTTTTGAGTAATTTGACTTTGAAGTTGTTAAAATGTTTGAAATGGTCTATCATGTGAGTTTATTAAGTAATTGTAAAAAGGATGACTTTAAAATAAAGACTGTTTATTTATTAAGAAGGTTTCTAGCTTAGACTATAGATACATCTAGACGCCACCCGTTGCATTGCTAAATGAAGCCGCGTGCCTTGCGTTTGGTTTGTTAGCGAGCGAACGCATTCGTCTACAAAAGTTCGAGACCATAGACCATTTCGCTAGTGCTCGCCCAAAGTGCTCGCACTAGACGCTCAGAATTAAAATATAATTTTCTATTTTTTTACGTTATATAGTATTTTTAAGCGGTCAAAATGCAACCATTAGATAAAGATATCCATAATTGAAGTTATTTTAAGGAAACACTAGGTCACTGATATTAAAATATATAATAAAATACAAATAAATTGTCACGAACATGTATCAACTTACTTATGAAACGTAATACCATCTTCTTGCTTATCAGTACGGCTACCACATTTTAAGACAACACACAGAACCATCTTTTCTACTTAATTAACCAAAAATATTTACCACTGACTTTATGTTTAACACAAAAAATATCAATTTTAGCAACACGAGCTCGCAAGTTATCGACGCTATGTGAAGCGTTTCGCCCCGATTTGATGGCGATACTTTTGGAAACTGGCTTGTAGCTAGTAGACCTTTTATCTTACTCTAGCGCGTGTCGCAGAGATTGTAAGGGTGCCGAATACTTTCTCACTCGCACTCATGCATCGTTTTTGTTCAGGCCTTGGTTTCCAGATGGTAAAGTTTGAAATAAGTAACATTTTGGTATAATTAACTCAATATGTCATTTTTTCGAATTAGTGTCTTCTGCCAGAACAGTGACGACATAATATGAGTGGTTTACAAGTATAGTGAACCAAGTCCATTCTGTTTTTTGTTGAGTAAGCTAGGTTCAAACATAATATTTGAGTTATTATAATTCTGTAAGGGTATAATTACAATTCTAAAGTGTTAGTTTGAGTACATTTAAGTTATTATGTAATGGAAATCATACCTTTACAGAATAAGAAATATTCAAATATTATGTTTGAACCTAGATTACTCAAAAATAAACAGAATGGACTTGGTTCACTATGCC
The DNA here is from genome assembly GCF_057557595.1 of Rhyacophila brunnea. Lineage (NCBI taxonomy): Eukaryota > Metazoa > Arthropoda > Insecta > Trichoptera > Rhyacophilidae > Rhyacophila > Rhyacophila brunnea. The sequence continues at coordinate 3,838,001 of NW_028232816.1, read as the reverse complement.
TGTGAACCACGCATATAGTTATTTAGAAAGTGACCTCTAATTGTATCTTAAGCGTAAAGTGTTCAACCAATATGTACTACTAACTCTCACGTATTAATGTGAAACGTAAACTTCTAATGTAAGAAAAATAAAAAATAAGAGTAGCGCAACGTGGCATAGATGGTGCATGTTGGGCATAACGTGTAAATATCACAAAATTAACTAATAAATAAAGGAAGCAGATAACAATCAAGTGACGTAACAGAGGTCGCTAAGCATTGGCTATAATGTCGATCGGTGAGTGAACTGCCGCTGGACAAATTCCGACATAAGGTGGTACCCAAGGGACACTATACATACGACTACAGGGACGCCCTAAAACCCGCTGTATAGACGAACTCCTAAAGTTCGGTGGATGTACATGTCAGTAAAGATCTAGGTACTAAGAAGAGTTGATCAATCCTGGTTAATGATGATGGCGAACCTCTCGTGGTTGTCTAATGCCCTAGCCACGATGGGCAGCGAGATTCAACATATGGAATACTTCTTTCATACAAAGCATGCCCATTAAAATTGAAAAATTTCATCGATATGCTAAAAACTGTGGAAATTTAAAAAATAATTAGATGCCGATATGTTTAATTTTATCTCATATTTATTGCAATATTGCTTGATTAGATAATATAATATTCATACCATGTTGTAAATTAGAAATACAAAACGGTGTATAAAATAAACTAACGTCAATTTACGCTTGGAATACAATAACATATTACTTATGTAATGTAACTGAGTTGTAGACATATCAATTTTTGGAGATTGACACTTCAATAGGTAATTAATTATTGTACATTCTAATATTTTTATTCAATTTTTAATTAATCAAAAGGGTTGTCATTTCCCTCCATTTTAGAAAGTGAGAACACGCTGTCACTTTTATTCTCGTATGGTTTTTCGTCTGGATTCGGGATTTGGAGGTGGACAAATAACACACCGGAATTGTGGTGGAAACGACGAGGTTTATTTAGGTGAATATTTGGGGCTACATTCTATATAATTTCAATCTTTTGCGGAGCTCCAATAAACGTGTTTTTTTATTTTACTATCAAAATCCTTCTTCCCTCTTCTGCGCATGCGCGCCAAGATCCGGCACAGAAAGCAATGCGCAAAATGGTGTGTTGCCATTCTTGTTAAATTACATATTATTACAATACTATTGTCAGTTTTATTATTTATTTATTTTCGTAATCAACCCTTACTATTTGTCGATTTGGTATAGATTTGGGCCTCTCAAGATTCACAGATATATCGCCAAATGGGGACCATTCGGGGGTGTAACAGGGTCTTAGAGGTGGATACATAATTATTAATTAACTATTTTTTTATTCAACGAATAATTCACAAGATTTTGAGAATGTAACATTCTAATTATTGAACATACATATTTAAAAAAATATAATATTATAACCATGCCCCCCACAAAGGGGGGGCTGACAGGGCTCTAGTCTAGGGGCCCGGGCTCAGGAAGGGCCCGACGTGGCGACTCGACCAGATAAGTGATATAAACACACATCACAAATTCTCTCAAATAGAAAAAAAAGTCGCCTGCGGCGCTATTTTTCGTCAATAATATTATTATAATTATGTGGTTATACGATACATTTTTTTTGTGTATCGATATTCGACAACTCCATAATTCAAATAGATTTAATGCACAAAAACACTAACTATACACATTAATTTTACTGCGTACACCATTTGGAAACATTACATTACAGTAACAGCGTCACACTGCTTTTATCTTTAACGATAGGTAGGGGGGCCGCCAAAGATCCTGGCATGGGGGCCCACTTCAGGATGTGAGGGCGATGATTATAACCAATAGAAAAATCTTTTTTGAAGTAAGTAAGTAAGACCCCGTAGGATCAAACCTGCATCTCTCGGGTATCGCGCCCATGCACATAGACCACTATGCTAAACGTACCATACTTAATTACGACAAAATTTTTAACTAAAGGCTCTTATAGTACTCTCTGAAGCGTATTAAAAGCGATTTAAAATACCAAAGCCGATAGCCAAATAGTAGCTCAATTTGGAAAGCGCTTCAGAGAGTAGTACTATAAGAGCCATTAGTTACAAATTTTGTCGTATTAAGTATGGTACCTTTAGCATAGTGGTCTATATGCGTAGGCGCGAAACTCGAGAGACGCAGGTTCGATTCCAGCGGGGTGGCTTACTTTTTTCAAAAAGGATTTTTTCTATTGGTTACATTGTATTTTCTTAGAATTGCTTTAAAAATTATATATGCATAATAACATATTATATTGAGTTGAAGGTATATCAGTTTTTGAAGATTGACTCTTCAACATGTAATTAATTGTAATATTTAGTAATATATTTTTAATTAATCAGAAGGGCCTTAGATGTGGATACATAATTGATTGATATACATAACTGTTCATAATAGTTAATGTATATATACAATGTGTTACTTTTTAGGGATTTATATATTTAGATAATATTAATTTAGTTACATATACATGTGAATTTAGTATTGAATAGTTTTATGTCATATTAGAATAAATAGAATAGGTATGCGTGAAATGACTGTTTAATTGATATGTTAATTTTGAATAGCTTGATTCAATTCGAGGGCTTAGTGTCAAACAACACTATCTACAAAAGTGCAACTTTACAGGAGAGCCAAAAATCGTTATTTTAGATTCTTGTAACTTAACAAGGGAAATTTTTATTTAAAACCTAATGTTAATATTTTATAATTTATTGTGTATTGTACATTTATCTTGCTTATGATGATGTTAAAATTTATAGGGATAGTTTTTAAAAAATATGAAAACAAGGTAACTTATGTAGTTAGCGTTAAACTTTACTGACGATTTAATAAGAAATTAGAAGAGATTGACATAACGTTGTTTGACTATCATGTAGCCGTAAATGTAAAATAACGTTATCTCAAAAAAAAAAAAAAAACACTTTTATGTAGATAACGTTGTCTGACTTTAAGCACTCGAATTAATGTTAGATATCGACTGATTATAATATAATGTTCAAGTCACAAGTACCTACTTAATTATTATCATCTGAGATTGTTAGTTATAATTTATGTTGATATAATATGTTACTATAAAATATTTATTTTGTTTAGTTTGCAAGTGAAAAGAAAATTAAAATTCTCCTCAGTCTAATTTGCAAAATTGTGTCTTCAAATTTATTTCTATACAAATTTCAAAATTATTACCTAAGTCATATAATTTACATCTTAGTAATTTGACGTACCTATTCATTAAAAGATTATAATATTATCTTTCTCCAAAACATGTCTATTCATTTAAAATTCATGCTGTGCTTCGTGGCAGTGTTAAAAAAAATGTTTATAGCATACCCGGTTAAATTAAATATCTAAGAAATCAAAGCAGATTTTTTGATCCCAATATACAAAGACAGTTAGTAGATATTAGCTGTAGTTGTTGTCATAAAGGTTAGAAAGAAAGCAGTGGACTGTATTTTAGTGGGTGGTGTGTAATTTATTGTAATCATAATATGTAAAATGACTATAGTGCGGAGTAATGGGTAGACGATGGACTGCTACCGATATTGAAGAATACTCCGTCGACGATCAGAATTGTCATATGTACCAGAATTTGAACTATTTGTGTAAAATGTATGTGTTGAAGAACGTATTTTCGGTACAGTTAGGTAATGAGGAATACAGCGGAAAACACATTGTGATAATAGCCGATATACTAGATTATTTGTTAGGTTAACCTAACCAAACCTAACCTAGAATAACCTAACTTAACCCAACCTCACCTAACCTAAACTAACCCAAACTAACAAATAATCCAGTATATCGGCTATTTTCAAAATGTGTTTTCCGCTGCATTCCTCATAAACGAACTGTACCGTATTTTCTTTTTTACAATGATGATATTTGTAATTTTCAATATGTAATTGACGTACTCTATCCCGCTATAAAAGTTCACACAGTCAAGAGAGGGGATGTAAAAAAATAGCACTTTACACAGTTAACTTATTGTGACAATAATTGACTGCTCGAATACATAAAGTGATGTCTTAGAAAAGCCTCGCAGGTATAGATACTTTTTATTTCGATATAACGTCCATATATACCTGTCCGAACCGTAGCACAATACTGGTCTCAACAATCATATTTTATACATGTAGACTTTGGTTGTGCTTGATGATCTACAAAATTTAAAGTGGCAACAAATGTAACTTTTGGAAAGAGGCCAACGATTCTTATTTTAAGTTTCATCGATCGTATTGTCATATCAAATGCCTTGATGCATTCGTTGTTTAGTGTGTAGTATAGTGTCCTTAATTTGATGAATGACATGCATATTCATATTCTACCTACACGTGCTGTAGTGTAATGGAAGCCTTGATAGTATTTTATTTGATCGACTGAAACTATACGAACTTTGTGAAAATGATGCCAGAGCAATTTTATTTTCGATTTGTTGGGCCGATTATAGTCTCTTTCTTCCCTCCTACCTCAAATCCCCAGCTATTGTCGTTAGTCCATGCGACCAGGAGTTACGAGTCAATCGACCGTGATTAAGTAACATTCAGTTACCTCAATAAAACGGGTACAGCTACACTATTATTTAAGGTGACGCATCAGTGAAACGCCAAATAATTTTCAACTGTACGCGCGACGAAATTTTGGACTCGCTGCCATTCAGTGAGAAAATGTTGACCCAGGAACACGTCACTTTGCTGCGTGATAGCGACGGGACAATTAATTCTAAAATCGTGTAAAGATGACTAAAAACGTTACCCATTTACTTTAAAAAGAAAACATGTCAATGAATATATTATTATTGTTACTAATAGAACAATAATTACGTTAAAGTGCCCACCACCACCCGTCATATATGCACAACCGTGGATATGCACGGCCGCTTTCTATGACGCTTTAAACGTGTCTGAAAGAAGTGATTTTAAGTGCTCATTCCGTCCCGAGACGGAGCCGCACGGGACTGATGCTGCAACCATGCACCGTAGTGCTGAAAGAAGAAAGTTAGGAAAGAAAATGTTTGTTTTTGGACTGGCTCTGCTGTCCGCTGACGTTAAGCGCTTTGTGTACCCGCATACTGAGTGTCACGAATTGAAATGGATGAGTCTACAGAAGAGTCGGGACTATCCCGCTCCCCATACGACGCTGCAAATTTCTCAAATGCCGCAAAGTTGGCCTCGGTTGCTACCAGATCTCCATGACCAATTGGGCCCGTGTGAGGACGGACCCTGGCAAACAGCTCCGCTCGTTCGAATTCCATAAGCGGGCAATCCCAGAGGATGTGTTCAACATCTTGGTGGTCATGCCCGCAGGTACAACCCGGCCCATCTACTATCAAGCCAAACTCGTGGAGTCTGGCGGCGAAGTTGCCATGGCCGGTGAGGAACTGGCTAATCCAGTGCGAAGGTTGGAGTCTTCTAGTTTGGTGCCTGCAGAATACGTCTGGAAAAAAACGGTAAGTGTGCCGCCCCTTGGGGGAGGCGGTCCACCTCGCCTGCCATGCCGCAAATGCGGTCTTGTACACAATGTCACTTACAGTCTTCCTGTAAGGAACGTCCTCGGATCTCTGCGGTGGTGTCAGATGGACACCGGCGAGTATTGTGCTGATCCCCCTCAAGAGGAGGGTGATCGATCCTCTGACTTGGACGTGCAGATCGAGGGGTAGCACCCCCGCGAGTACGGCAAGCGCGTCAGTAGAAGTTGTGCGGTAGGCTTTGGTAAGCGAGATCAGCGCAAGTCGCTGCCCGCTTAATAGTGCGCGTCTCACGAGAGTTAAGGAGTTTACTCGAGAATGCCAAATGCTGGAGGCGTAACCGGCAATTCCCATGAAAATTGCGCCGTATGCAACCTTAAGGGCTCTAGGCTTAAGTCCCCAATTGCTGCCCGCCATTCGGGCCATTCTCTGATAGGCCGAATTGGCCTTAGAGACGGCCGTCTTGGCGTGGTGAACGAAAGACAGCTTGTCATCAAGAATTACTCCCAGATACGTAACCCTTTCGGAGAAACGCACTGAGGTCTGGCCAAAACGAACCGTGGGCGGCCGTCGAGTTATGTTGACCCGAGAACTACCCCTGAGGAGGACAGCTTCCGTTTTGCTCGGGGCAAAGGTCAGCTTGTTCAGCAACCCCCAATTAAGGATTCTGCCCAAGGCGTCCGTGGCTGCACGCTCAAGTGCCGGTCGGCTGGTCGCCCCAACAAGCAGGAGCAAGTCGTCGGCGTACGCAACGAGCGTGCAGCCCGGAGGCAGTGGCAGGGACAGAACGTCGTCAAACAGAATGTTCCACAGAAGGGGTCCCAGGACGGAGCCCTGAGGACACCCCATGGTGGTCCTCCTGTGAATCAGGCTGGGGCCGGAGTCGTAGGTTATCTCCCTATTGCTGAAGTAGCTTTGAACTAAGGCAAAGAGGTCCCCGGGGATCTGTTTCAGCCTAAGCTTTGCCAGAACCAAGGGCCACCACGCAGTATCAAACGCGCCCGCTATGTCGAGAAAAATCCCGGCAACGAGGTCCTTGCCAGAGCTCTCCACAGAATCGATCACAAAGCGAATCGCATCCTCGGTGGACTTTCCGGGTCTAAACCCAAATTGTCTTTGCGAGATTGGACAGTTTTCCGACATCTTTCCAATATCTTCCCGAAGACGGGAAGGAGCGTAATCGGTCTATACGCTTTCGGGTCACAAGGAGGGCGACTGCCGGCTTTGGGGATCACCGTGAGATGACCCTTTTTCCAGCAGTCGGGGAATATGCCACTACTCATGCATTCTTTGTAGAGTTGCGTGATCTCGTGTGAGGCAAGAGACCACGCCCTTCTCGCTAGCGCGTTATCTATGCAGTCAAGCCCCGGGGCTTTGCCAATCGGGAGGCTGGCAAACAGGATCCCTAGCTCGGACATGGTAGTGGCTGCGGATCGCGGAGTGTTTAAGGGGAGCAGCGCATAGACGCGAAGCTGCTGAAATCGGTCGTTGTCAATGTCGAGCGACTCGTTGTCCTGCGGGATAAGAGCATCCAACAGGACTGTGGCGGACTCTTCAGAGCTATTGGTGAACGATCCGTCGGGGCGCCGTACCGCCGACATGACTTTTCCGGGCCGTAAGCCAAGCTTCATCACGCGGAAGGGGGGGCCCCACGGATCATTGCCACCCATTTCAGTGACGAACTCTCTCCAGTGCACCTTCTTAGCCTTACTGATTGCCTTTTTGAACTTGAGTCTAGTGGTCCTGTAGGTGACCGCAAGCGGATGGTCCGCGTGCAGCGGCCCCTCCAGCGATCTTCGCGCTGCTTGTAAGGCCCTTCTGGCCCTCCTCATCGTGTCTCTCAGTCTTGTCAGTCTCGGCTTCTACCAGGGTGCGAGGTTCGGCGGTCTCGGGGTCGTCCTTCCGATAGTGCCCTCCGCTTTTTCAATAATGAGATTCGTGAGGTCCTCAGCCGCAGCGTGCATGTCCTTTGGCGGAGGGCGCGAGGCCATCCTGTCCAGACCCTCAGCAAACTCGCGGTCAAAACGTACCCAGTCGGTTCCCTTGGTCCTGAAACGCCTCGGCAGTGACTCGCTCACAAGTGGAGCGAGAGACGCGTGGCCCCTCTCGGTCCTGTAGGCGAACGTGATCAGACGGTGGTCGCTTGCTGACGCTTCCAAATGGACAGTCCAGTTCACGACGCGTCCGGCAGAACCATTGGATATCAAAGTGACATCAATGTGAGATTCCCCATTGTTGGTAGAGAATGTGGCTGGACCATTAGAGTTATTCAGCACCGTCAGGTCGTGAGTTGCCACGAGTTCCTCGAGGGGCGCCGGATTGTCCCGGCCAGACCGCGGCCCCCGGGGGGCCCACAGCCATGATTGAACGTTGACGTCCGCTCCCACTATAATCTGTTTGCCGCGGCATGCAACCAGAATTTTATCGAGCTGCTCGACGCATTTCAGGATGTTTACGCTGAATTTAAAGTAAGAAGAGACCACCACAATGGAGTTCCCCGATCGGTCGGAGACCTCCGCTACGGCAAAGAGTTCGCTCGACAAGTGGGCAAGGTGTAGCACCACTAGGGTAGGATTCGCAACGAAGATGCAGGCCATGGACCCCAGGCCGTGGTGCATTACCCGACCCCCACTGAAACCCAGGTTGGGGCCGTAGGAGTAAGGCTCCTGCACCAGGACCAAATCGATGTCCATTTCCCGAACCGTCTTGATCAGCTCCGCCGTTATAGCCTTCCCTTTGCCCGCATTTAACTGACCGAACCGAATCATTGAATCGAATAATCCGTTCGGTTCCGCTCCTGTGCCATTGCGTACTTGCGCGCTGGGCAATCAGGGTCAATCGCTGCATGTTGATGCGGCTTCTTGTGCCTGGCGCAGGCCGGGCACTTTCCGGGGGCCTTAATATTAGGGCATTCAGCCCTATCGTGTCCTTCCTCGGTGCAATGGCCGCATGTGGCGCTTCTCGCCGAACAATTCTTTGCCATGTGGCCGTATAAGTGACACCTTGTGCACTTGACGACGCCACAAAAGTCTTTGGTTGGGAAGGATTCCCATCCCATATATATGCGCCCGTCATTGATGAGCGCTTCCCTCACCTTTGCCGGGACCGATATCACCATGTGACATTTTCCGATTCTGGGGCCTGCCCTGTGGCTCAGTTTAACATGGCGGTATGCCTCCGAGGGGAGACCCGTGACCTCTTGAGTGTTGGCCTTAATGGCTTCCTTAAGGTCGTCCTCCGTCGTCTTGACCGGCACGTTGAATACAATTATCCGCGGGAGCCTTTTTCCTGCGATTTCAGCCCGGAGACCGGCCTCCTTTAGACCAGGAGCGGCGGCCAGTCGTTTGGCCTCTTCCTCGGTTCTGGGCTGAATGATTACTCCACCTCCACGTACCATTCTCAAGCCTGTTATTTGGACTTTTAGTTCCGCGGGCACGATGGCTTTCTTGACGACTTCTTTAGTGGCCGGAGACTCCATTCCTTCTTGTGTAGGAAAAAAGAACACGCCGGGCCTTGCGGCGGTTGTTGGTGGCACAATTGGCCATTCCGGAGAAGTCTGTCTGACCGGCTTGGCGCCTTTTCGAGTGACGTCGCTCCAAGAATACTTGGTTCCTTCACTGACTGCGTCACCAGTGGCAGCGGCAACCGCGTTTATGTAGGAGGCACGATCTTCCAGTATGGCTTTGCTGGATTCAAGCTTGATTGCGAGAGACCAAGTCTCCGCGACGACTGCCTCCAGTTCCATTGTTATCGCCTTAATTGTCGATGCGGGGATATTTCCGTCGCCGGTGAGTAATTCTTTCACTCTTTGGATTGCTTGAGCAACCTTAGTAGCCCCGTTTTGTGAGTCCGTAACATCCGAGTCGGCTATCCTATCCCCGGGAGGGGCAACGCTCTTTGGATTCTTGGCGTTTGGCCTCGGGGTTTCCTCGGAGTCCTGTGGTATTTCCTCAGCCAGGGAACGTCTTTCCTTCCTGACCTTTTTGACCTTCTTGTTGGCCTTGGTGGCTGCCGCCTCTTCCTTCTCTTTTCTTTCTGTGGCCGCTTGGCGTTCGGATGCTTTGGCTTTCACGGCAGCTTCCGCTAGGATTTTTTCCGCTTTCAGATCCGCAGCCTTTCGAGCAAGGATTTTTGCCTTTGTGGCAGCCTCCGCCCTAGTTCTCACCGTTTCCTTTTCGGATTTGGTGGTGTCAAGCACTGCATCTGTGTCAGAGTCCTCGGAGGAGGGGTCGGATTGCGTATTGTACCAGTCCTCGGGAACTATTGGCTTATCCCCTCCCGGGGGCGGATCGACTGCAGGTTTTCCCATGCCGTTGCTTTTCTTGTGGAGTTGCTGTGGAGAAGCTTATTATATAATATATATATATAAGATTAGTGGCATAAGTAAATGACTAAAGTAAAAGAAAAAGTAAAAAAAAAAAAAAAAAAATTTAAAATTAAAAAAAAAATTATATATTTTTTCAAATTATTGAAAAAAATATTTAAAGAAAAAAAAAATGTTATTTAAAAAAAATATTAAAAAACCATTTAAAAAATCCTTTTTTAGAATTATAAAAAAAAATTAAAAAATATTTCTAAAAAATATATATAAAATATATATTCTTTATTAAAGAAACTAGGTAAATGATAATATTCAATTCAATAAAATAATCTAAATTAAATTTAAACTTAAAACTTAAAATATATATGCAAGTAATATTATTAATAAAAAAGTCCCTCGAAGTTTTCGATTTGCTCCAGTAGTTTCGAGAAACTTCTAGAAGGATTTGCAGTTAAGTGTAATTGCTATGCGGATTTCGAAATTCGATTCTTCCAGATCATTCGAGAAAGTTCTGGAAATCGTTCAAATCAAAACATGAATAATTTGCACGTGTTCGGGGAATGGTACAATACAAATTATGGTTTTTTGGAGCTAGAATCGGTTGGTCTGAACCGAATTTCTTCGGACAAACACCAAAACGTTGAGGGCACATACGCCTGTATCCCACAAACAATTTATCACTATAGCCCAAAGGGGGCCTTCACAATGTCACAAATAGCACAAAAAAGACAAAAAAAAAATGGTTTTTCACTCGATTCACGAAGAACCTTGAGATTTTCCCAAAACTTTCCGACGACTTCGAATGCAAGGGGGCTCCCGTCGACGCCTGGGAGCAAAAACCGACTTTTCTGAAACACTTTCTCGCGACACTTTATCAAAAAACTAACATTCAAAAAGATTTTCCGGCTTTACGGCTTTCCGGAGGAATCTCTCGGAAAAGTTTTGTATCACCAGGTTGACATTCATGAGCCAAAACAGAGAAACCTTTTTTTTTTCAAAATCGGATGACTTTTCGATTTTTAAAGCACAAAAGACCCGGGAGCTACACGATGTATGTCTTACTCGAGAGTTTGTGGCGGCGAGAACAATAAACAGAACATAAAATGGACGTATGTTGGATTTATATGACAAATAATATTTCGTTTGACAGGCGTCATTTTCACCCGCCACCCGCAATCCGCGCATCGCCTAGCAACGATCTTTTTAGACCGTGCCTCAACTAATGCATGGCCTTAACGAGTAATTTCGAGCATACATACTTATTAAAAAAAGTTAAATACATACCACGAGCGTGTCCAGTGCAACCATCGTGGAAACCATAATTCTATTAGAGTCTCAGTGCAAACTCCGTTAGTCAAATCACCTGTGTCCGTGTTATTGGCACAGGGTGTCTCCTCATTTATCATATTATCCATCAAAAGTGTACCATTGAAGTTAATCCCTCCAAACCAAACCCGCCCACACCATACTCTGTATTAATCGAGCGTATCACGGGACCCTACAGTGGCGATGTTAAGCATATATTTAATGAATGACTGGGAATGCCCTGAGAGCAGATACCCAAGACTAAGGTTGCTACGCTTTAAGTGTGCTCTGACTGAGTTTAAAGAATTTACTTTGATGTAAAGTGCAGGGGAGAGAAAAGCACATGGAAATTACAAAAATAAAAAAAACATTAGGTACCGAAAGTATGTAACAAATAAAAAATGAAACTAATCATTCGGACAGCAAAACTTATGGGAAGAGATCTTCACGTCCGCAGTAAGACGCCGCAATTTTTTCAAAAGCAAGATAATTGGCATTTGTAGCAACCACGTCGGACGGCCCGATGGGCCAACACCCGTTGGACCGACTTAAGCATCTCTTCTCTTTCGGAGCACATTCTCGGACATTTCCAGAGGATGCGGTTGGCATCCTGTATTTCCCCTCCGCATGGAAATGTCGGACGGTTTGCAAGTGTACCATGCGAGTGCCTACTAGGACGTGAGGGCATGCACCAGGGACCAGCTTCAACCAGACCGCAGATCATCATAAAAAGCTATTGCCTGGCATCTTGCGTGTAATCGCCCCCTCCAGCATCCACATTCACCATAAGAATCAATCTTCTTCTTCTTCTTCTTCCACCCTGTCACGTCCCAACACTGGGACATAGGGCAAGCACAAGTTGGCGCCACTTCCCTCGGTCCATCGCCAACTCATGCATGTCAGACCTGCAGCACGTAGGTCGCTTTTTAGCATCGCTGCAGGATGAGGGAAGGCCGGCCACGGTGACGGAACCCTTGAGGCTGTGCCACAAGGGTACGAAGTGCCGCACTCTTTGGCGGCATCCAGAATGCGTGTCCCAGCCACGTAAATCGTCTCTTCGTGATAACATCAATCACCGAAGGCTGTTGTGTCTGCTCACTAACTCGGGTGTTTGCAACGCAGTCGTACCAGTGTACCCCTAAGATTTGGCGGAGACATCGATTCTCAAAGCTCAAAAGCCGAGACTCTTGAAGCTTAGGCTAATGCCGCTAAGACAGAATCGATCTACTAATCAATAATTACAGTGTACTATGAAAAGCGTAACCATACATTTTTTTTAAACCATTTTAAAAGTCCTAAGCTTGTAATAATATTTCGTAATGTTAATAAATAGAAATGAATTGAATTAAATTATTTGTTTTGTAATTTATAAAGCAATCGCATTCAGCTGATACTGTAATTATAGCAAAATTGTCATCAGGCGACGAGATGCCTCTGACGTGTCAATTATCATTAACCCACATTGTCTACTCGGCTCATACAATAATAATATGGTACGAATTTTATTGCATGCGAAGTTATGGTTACCAGTTCGGAAAGCATGGTGAAAGCATCATGAAAATGAACAAACGTGTTAATTAGTAAATATAACAAATAGGCAAATTTACTATAATTATTCCAACTCTGAACATACTATTATAATATATTCGCAATAATAATTAATTTCTGTTAAAATACGTGAAATCTTTAATAATAAAGGGTTATCAAATAGGAGATAATATATCAGGGATGGCGAACCTATGGCACGCGAGATGATTTTGCATGGCAAGCGACTTTTTTATGCAGTGATGTCCTTAGACAAATTGCCACCCCTAGGCAGCGCCAAAATGCCGCCCATTTTTTATACAGTATTTTTATCATCCTTTCATGACTCTAATATCTAAGAAAAATGTTGTATGGATACATTACTAACAACATATACCTACCACCACAGTTAGTAAGTCAGTGTGTAATTATTCGCAAATCTGCACGTTTCGCCAATGATATCTATCGAAAGGCAATGGAAGTAAACTAGATATCGCAAACCAGACAAAAAATTTACAGTCCTGCTAAACCTTTTATGTTAATTAATATATTTTGTTTTCAACCAGTGAGCTGATTTTTTAATTGAAAGATATTTTTGTTATTACGAAGTTTAAGTAGCTATTTCTACATATACCCAATGATTCTCCTCGCCCTTCAAGTAGCTGCCGCCCCAAAGCGATGCTCAATCTGCCTACCTCCACTGGACGTCACTGGTTTTATGTTGAAGAGAAAAAAATAGATATAATTTATTAATAAAATATTTTAAGTTTTACAAATACCTAAATATTTATTATATAATATTATTAAAAATGCGTATTTTCTTGGATTTTTCACAACATTTTTAACAATAATATTTATCAATCGATGCGCTAATGGAATCGACGATATTCATGCATAAATGATAGATCGCATTGTATAAAAAGTAACAGGCAGCTGATACTCTTCAGGAATAAGGGTACATGAGGAATACAGCGGAAAACACATTGTTAAAATACCCGATAAACTGGATTATTTGTTAGTTTGGGTTAGTTTAGGTTAGGTTAGGTTAACCTAACAAATAATTCAGTATATCGGCTATTTTCAAAATGCGTTTTCCACTGTATTCCTCATAACCGAACTGTACCAGAATAAGCATTATAGTTAATTTAAATTGCATAGATGGGTCCTTAGGTTTTATGCGTCACACATAATAATATTATAGCACTGACCTCACCAGGCGGCGGGATAAACCGTGTCGCGAACCTCTGATTTTCATCGATTTATAATCATTTATAATGCTTGAGACCATTGTAGCGAGTATCCCTCATCTGATACGAGCAAATTTGCGTCAATTTGTGCGTAAAGAACCAAACTAAGTAAGTACCTATTATAATAATACTCAATAACTCAATTACTTATAATTTTTAAACTTTTTTAATATACCTAACTATTTTTCCATTTTTTTCCTGCTCGAACTACTCAAAAAACTGCTCGGCACGTCAGATGGTAAAAAAATAATATTTGGGCAATTTCGGCACGTGTACGTAAAACGGTTCACCAACCCTGTAATATATTAAAATTATTATGTTTAATTTGAATATCAATAAGTTGATTATGGCATGAGCTACGAGTATATTAGGGTATATTGCGCCATCTTGTTGATACCACGTCATATCGTCCAGATCAAAATAATCTAATTCATGCCAGAAAAAAATAGTAATCATGACGACGTGTCTGCAGCATTCTCAATTATTGACAGTAACTGTATTTTACCATTATCATTTTAAAAATCTATTGCTCCTCCAGACCATAAACTACACCAAACTGTTATTTTTTGTGAATGTAAAGATGTTTCAAGAATTGCATGTGGTTTTCTTTACTCTAAATGCGATAATTGTGCTTATTTTCTGGCAGAAGACACTAATTCGAAAAAATGACATATCGACTACCTCATGGAATAACACACCAACTCGAAATAGTGTGTTTTATGTTTTTTGAGTTATTGTTGCATAGAAAAAAATTCCACTCCAGCCTATTTTTTTTTGGATTTTTTTCTCGAAAAACAGCCAAAATATTAAAATAATACTCGTAAGTAGAGTTATGATTATATAACATTTTTTGTAATATCTTAAATAACATGGAACAATAATCCACATGTAGTTGGTATCACAAGTTATTGTTATTATTTTTTAAGATATAAATTATAATTTAAATAATATATGCATAAAATAAACGGATTTCGCTACACATTTTTTGATTGGTTTTTTTGCTCTCCTGAAAAGTTGATAATTTAGAGTTAGTGTGTTATTCCATGAGGTAGTCGATATTGACTTAGTTATAACAAAATGTTTGATATTTCAAACTTAACCGTCTGGAAACCTTCTTAATAAATAAACTTAATAAATAAGTCTTTATTTTAAAGTCATCCTTTTTACGATTACTTAATAAACTCACATGATAGACCATTTCAAACATTTTAACAACTTCAAAGTCAAATTACTCAAAACTAGTATTCTCCAGTTAGTGTGTTCTGCCAGAACAGAGACGATATGGGCCTCCACATAGTGAAGGTTTGTATTAACAAATTTTGTTTTTTTACGAGAAATGGATGTCAGCCATTTGCTCAACCTATTAGGTCCATACTATGGCTCATACACACATTGAATGTAACAATATGTTGACAACAAATTGAAACAATATGTGTGCTAGACCCACGGTGCTAAAGACCAACGCTTAAGCGGCGCGGCCATCGTGGGTGCTTATTTACGAAGCCATTTAACCAAAAACGAGTTTCATCGCTGAAGATGATTTTTTTCATTAAATATTGTGTCTGTTTCAGATTGCTCTAAAGCAGGGGAGGGCAAACTGCGGCCCGCCGGCCGCATGTGGCCCACCGGGTATTTTTTTGCGGCCCGCCATCATCAATTGTACTTCTGATTACAAATAGCTTTTTTTATAATTTAGTAAAAAATATTGACAATAGATTAAAATTTGAAGAATTTGTTGTTTCGTTAATGTATTATCTCAGTACGTCTTCCTTGCGTCTCATCTCACACTATTTATTAACTATTTTCTATGTTGAACATCGTGACACATTTAAATACTTTTAACTCTGCGTTGCAAGGAAAAAAATATATGCCCATGATATGGTAAAAAGTTTGAATGGATTTCAAATAAAACTCAAGTTATTCCTTCGACAAATATCGAATAACAACGTGGACCACTTTCCAACTTTGAAGTTGCTAGAATATAAATTTGAAGAATATGGAAAAATTATTAAAGCTCTGAATGACGATTTTTTACAAAGATTTGGTGACTTCCGAAAAATTGAGACAAGCTTAGCAACAGTACGCGATCCATTTTCAATAGATATTGATAGTGTACGACAGAGCTACAACTTGAGATTATTGATCTGCAGTGTGACACTGATTTAAGAGAATTACATCGTCGTGAAGAAATCTCCAAATTTTACAATGCCCTTAATTCAGACAAATTCAACCAACTTAAAGATTATGCAAGAAAAATGTTCGTTATTTTTGGATCAACCTATACCTATATGTGAACAAACATTTTCGATCATGAACCTCAATAAAAATTATTTACGATCAAATATCTCCGATGCCCATTTACAAGCAGTTTTGAAAATATCAACTACAAAATGAACACCTGAATTTGACTTTAAACACTTTCATTCTTTTCATTAATTTTTTTGTAATGTTTATTTTTCGTGATAATAAATAGTGTATATCTAAAAATGGTATTTTACTTGCGGCCCTCCGCTTATTTTGAATTCTTGAATTTGGCTCTCCATCCAAAAAGTTTGCCCGCCCCTGCTCTAAAGCCCAATCACCAAACTTTCAACGGCTCTCATTCGATTTAAGTTCTTATGTTAAGTGTATTTTAGATTCCTTCAAATACAAATCTTTATGAAGAATGTCTCATGTAGGGCCATAAGAAAGTCCAAGTTCTTGAAAACGACGTGTTATTATTGATTATTCTGAATTTTCATCTAATGTTATTATATAATAATATATTATGGTTCCTACAGACCCCCAAGCAGTGGCGCACCCAGGATTTAATATTGTGGGGGGGGGGGCAAGGAGAAGAATATAAATTAGTCCCATATTCTCTTTTTCTTCTTCATATAATTAGTTTTACACATTTTCACAATACACGGCGGTATATTTGAACAGTTTCTCCTAGTTTTTATTAAATTGGAGGCATTACGGCGGGAACCGTTGAGCGTGTCATCAGCGACTGGCGGATTGGAAGTGACTAACAGCGACCATGCTGGACATGTGCGCCTAGTATGCTAAAACATTACTCAAATATTATCGGCTGTGCTACCCGCTTGGTCTAGAGAGCTACAATATTTATGCCGAATTCCACTGAAAAAAATATTCTTTTGACTTACACTACCACCGACTAGTGGGTGTTGTCGTTCTTTTCGCCGAATGTTTCTCGTCGATTTTTGATTTTTTAATATTGAGGTTCCAAAATATTAATTGCAAATGGACAAAAAAAGTATTAGTGCATTTATCTTATACACAAACCTACTCGACACAACACAGCCTAATTTCTCGTTTATCGGTCTTTTGTCTATTGCACTCGGTGTAGGTACACCTGAAACGGGCCCTCAGGCTAGGATATTTGGCGGGCCCCCTACCTACCGCTAAGATTAAAGGCAGTGTGAAATACTACATTAACGTTTTTCAAATTGTGTTTTAGTTTAAATTAAGGGTACAGTGAATTATTGGCGATTTTTAATACATCTACTTTATTAATGGAGCTGTCAAGTATCGACACATAATAATCAGAAAATATATTGCACAATTATATAATCTAAAATGTTCATGGTCATGAAGTATAATAGCGACTTTTTTTACTATTAAAGCTAATTTATGATGTGTGTTTATCTCACTTATCTGGTAAACCCGACACGCCGGGCCCCCAGGATAGAGCCCTGTCAGCGCTCCCCAGCCATGACCTACACCACTCCGGAATTCGGGTGGACATCGAGATTTTTTTGACAGTTCCATTAAGGATTGGGTTTCTAAAAAAACCCGACTTTTACTTTTTATATACCACGTTTTTAAATTTTCTGTTGAATCATAATATAAACTTGACTTGACTAGCTTAAACGATAAAAAAAAAATGTACTTGATAGAAATAATACTGAAATGTCATTTTGACATGTCATATTGATTTCCATAGTAACGCACGTATATATTAATAATTTAGTTGCTAGGACCCCAGACCCCAGCAACCAATAATGGTGTCGAAATAACCTTTCATGCAAAACAGAATTAACTGAAAATGAATTCAATTCAGCTAGTCGGGAAGTTAGTTAAAAATCGATTGCAAGATTTGTACCGGACAAAGAACCACCGCCAAATAAGAATACGAGCTAAGAAACACGTTGTAAAATACAAAAGCCGATCGTCAATGTAGCTAAATTTAGAAAGCGTTTCAGTGAGTATTAAAAGCCATTAGTTAAAATTTGTCGTAATTCAGTAAGACTCCCTTAGCATTGTGGTCAATGTATATGGGCGCGATATCCGAGAGATGCAGGCTCTTTTTTAACAAAAAGATTTTTGTATTTTGGTTATAATATATTTTGTATATTGGTTATAAGCGTTTTCAAAATAATGTATGGTCAATAATTAGAATGTTACATTCTCCAAATCTTGTGAATTATTCGTTGAATAAAAAAAAAGAATTAATAATTTATGTAGGTATATTTAATATAGAATGTTACATTCACAAATCTTATGTCTTATTCGTTGAATATAAAATAGTTCATTAAATAAATGGTTTAAAAATATTTTTAATAATTCGCTTGTAGGTTTTGTGTTTAGCAAATTCTTGTACTTAAATTATTTTACCAGTCAATGTAGTAGATGTTAAAAGTCGCAAAGTATCGAGGCTTTGCTACTGTCTTATGTAAAGAAACGTAAACTTGAATTGAATAAATAGCAAGTTAACTTATTTAGGGACGTAAAGTTATGTATGTTAGTTTTTTTTTATGTCTGGAGAGAAATTCTTTGTTGTTTGCACGACGACACATTTCTTTGTAGTAATAGATACGTGTTGTAAATAGTAATAGCAAGGAAAAGAATTTGCTGAAATTAGTATGCGTGTTTCCGATGGCTGTCTGATTATTCGAAGACGTCAGACGTGAGATGTTTTCCCAGAAAATGTACTGACATATTATTATAGTTGTTTATATCTAAGGAGAAGTTAAAGATGAACACGACTTTTCATTGTTTCTTCCTGTTGTGGGGGATATTGCGATATATACAATATTTGACATTTGAATTGAAAAAATAAGTACTAGAATATAACATTTTTTATTGGTGTGAGGTGAAATTGACCGTATGTAGGGAACAGACATTTTAGTTATATTCAAGCACTCGGAAAACTAGTGGTGCCACTTCGAAACATCTCCTATATATTATTATCCTAAGAGATTTTGGAAAATACGTCAACTTTTTTATTTAAATACCACTTTGTTGATTATTAAAGGAATTCACTTCAATTTTTGGAGTCCCGAATCTACTTCCATTTAAATCGGGCACAATCTGATAAAACTCGACACAATCACAGATAAAATCATTTTTAAATCGCGTTTTACATCCGTCACCATTCATTTTCGCTACTTTACTGTCTATCTACCGCAAATTGATTATAATGTCATTTAATACTTTCTGTTTAATCGAAATTTCAGAAATCAGAATTAATATTCCACAAATCTATTCAAATCTGTAAGTAGCACATTGGCGCACTTTTGAGTTTTAACTAGAAATAAATACATTTTTCCTCACTAATTACTACGAAAATATAATCTAAAACCATGTCACTGCTTTTTATCTGTCAAACTTATAGACTAATGATTGTCATTTGTTTTCTTTCGCAAAACAAGTTCATTTGACGTGTCAGAATTCAAATTTAGAATTTGCAGAATTAATTGAAAAAATGTGACATTTCTATTAGCATGTTAAATAATCAATATCAATCAAGATGCAAATCGTAAAACTAACAAATCAGCGAAATGTCAAAATGTCTGACGTAAATGAAAATCCATCCCGAAGGAAAAACTATGGCGCCGTTTATGCATACTTCACAATTATATTAATATACAATACCGCCAAGCCGTCTGCAAGACCTAGCGAGACAGACTGGTGAGAGCCAGCTGGCTCAGCTAGTAATATATTATTACCCCTTTAGCAAATTTCCTTTGACTGCATAACTATGCCATCACTTGTAGCATAGTTATATTAAAATATTGCGTTCAATTAAAATGTATCAGCAATTTAATAATTTGTTAAATATTAACAATTAAAGCAGTATAAATACTAGACATAATTATGATTACTAATTTTATCTATTCAAAATTTTCACGCAATCTTTTAATATTTCGTTGGACATTGCTTTTAAAAAAAGATCTAAACAAAATCTAATTTAACAAAAAATTGCAACAAAAAATACCAAGCTTTCTATTTAGCAGATATAGTAATATATTTATGTATTTTGAAATATTATAATATATTGTTTTATTCATTTGACGACTTTGTTATTCAGACATCAGACAATAAATCCTTATTTTTTTGTATTTCACTGATGTTTCCATTAATGTAAAATATATATAAGCCAATTGAAGAAATTAATTTCAATACGGCTCAATTTTATTAATTTTAATTGAGTGTTTTACAATCTTATATTAAAATCCAATTGAGTATTTGGTGCGACACGGGTTTTATTTAATATGAAGTGAGTGTTATAAATATTGAAGTGTTTGGAAATATAAAACATTAAAATTCTATAATTCATCTTTTAAATTGATTAAACAATTGAAAATGGTTTTGATTTGATATATAAACAAGAATTAACCATGTTGTTTGTCCATTAGCCATTGATGAGTATGCATGTCCTTGAAGACGATGAAATGCAAAACCTAGATAGAAATAATTACAAGATAAAAAGAACTTTTTATATACAACGTTTTTAAATTTTCTGTTGAATCATATAAACTTGACTTGACTTGACTTGACTAGCTTAAACGATCAAACAAATTTGTACTTGATAGAAATACTGAATAAAATATATAGAATACTGAAATGTCATTTTGACATTTCATATTGATTTCCATAGTAGCGCACGTATTATATTAATAATTTAGTTGCTAGGACCCCAAACCCCTAGCAACCAATAATAGTGTTTTACTTTTTACGGATTTCTTTCGAAATAACTTTTCATACACAACAGAATTAACTGAAAATAATTTCAATTATACTTAAAGAGGGCTAAAAGTATTAAAAGAATGCATTAGCATTATTTTCTGATAAATATTTTAAAAGTTTCAAATGTCTAGCTAGTCGGGAAGTTAGTTAAAAAACGATTGCAAGATTTGTACTGGATAAACAACCATTGGACAAACAAGAATACGACCTAATAAAAACGTTGTAAAATAAAATACTCAGATGGAGAAAAATTAAAATTCTATCAATCAGTTGTATTCATTTTTCAGAAATTATTTGAAAATAATTAATAAATATATGGCTGCCCTTTTTGTGGACTGTATTACTTGGGTGATTATGATGATTGGGATGATTGGGTGATTATGGGTGACTTGGGTGATTATGATTATGATATGATGTATGACGGGTGATTCGGATCCTGGGATGGGAGTTATAATATTATCAAGAATGTCAGGCACTGAACTTTTGTGGTGCTGAAGCTGGCACAGCGGTCTTAGTCATCACTTACTCGCACTGCCACTCTCGCATGTTACTGTTTATTTTGAGTCACTCCGTAATTTATTTCTAAGTTGTTTTTGAGCTTACTGTGCATTTCGCGGCATTAATGATATTTCGTAAGTGAATTGTTTCTTTTATGCACGTCTAACCACGGTTATGGTTTGGATGTAACTAAATTGTTTTATAATATTATTATAGAGGATTGCGCTGCCATAATTGGCCTAACCATTAGATAATTATTATAAATAATGAAGATTGACATAATATTTTGGCTGTTTAAGGGCAGTGTATTTTACATTTTATTTAAATATTAAATCATCAAAAATTACATACATCTAATCACAACTCTGGCACAACAAATTTAGAAGGAAACCTGTCTAATACAATTTCAGGTTTTTGTTTTAATCAGATCATTTCACAAAGCAAAGCGGCTTTTGTGTATTTAAAATAAATTCAAAGTAATAACACAGGTATTCATGTTGTTAAAAGTTTTGCCCTATAACAAACCTGAAATTAATATTTCAAAGGTAAATGGCTCAGAGCTTTTGGTTTCCCTGAATAAACTTTGGGCGATATTGAATTGAGAGGCGACATAGTCAAGTTAATAAAAATGGTGTCCTTCAGTTAATTTGAAAGCTTATGATTTTCGTAGAAATAAATTATATAATTTTTTAAATTAATTACTTTTTTATTCAACGAATAATTCACAAGATTTAAGAATGTAACATTCTAAATATTGAACATATATAATTTTGAAAATACTTCTGAGAAAATACATTATAACTAAACGAAAAAATCTTTTTGAAAAAATAAGTAAGAGAAAATAAATTTAATTCTATTATTGGTTATAATGTATTTTAGAGTGTTTGAAAATTTGAAAACAACACAAATATATTATTATATATACTAGAAAAAATCTTTAGATATTAACCCGTATCCACTGGATTCGCGTCAATGTGCTTTAAAAATTAAGCCACGGGCGTCTTACCTAATTACGACGAAATTTACTATTAGTTTTATATTTTTAAAAGACTCATCTAAATTGAGGTTCATTTTTGATTATCGGCTTTCGTGTTTTGTACCAAGTGCCTTAATTAGTAACCAACGTCCATGTATGTGCACTTGCTAATAATTTAATAAACATTTGTTTTATTCAACGAATAATTTACAAGGTTTGAGAATATAACATTCTTTATATTATGAATATACGTAATTTGAAGACACCACAATATATAATTATTATATATCTACTAGATTTGTATTAGATAATATAAACCCGCATTCACTGGATTCACGCTAATGTGCTTTATCAATTAAGTCACAAGCGTCCTACCACTTACGACGACATTAAACTAGTAGTGATTGAAATGCTAATTAAATTGCATTCATTTTTGACTATCGGTTTTAGTGTTTTAAATCGAGGTATTATACAGTACCATATAACATTCCTTATAATGAACATACATAATTTGAAGATGCCTACTAGAAAAAATCTTTCGACATAAATCCGTATCCACTGAATTCATGGCAATGTGCTTTACCAATTAAACCACAGGCGTTTTAACTAATTACGACAAAATTAACTAGATTTTTTAACACCTTTCAAGTGGTCATCAAATTGCGTTCATTTATGAATATTGGCTAACCGACGTCCGGATCTCTCCAAGTTTTCATTTATAACGTACTTGAACTTGCTAATAATTTAATAAACTATTTTTTTTATTCAACGAATAATTCAGAAGATTTGAAAAAGTAATATTTTTTATATCATTGAATATACTACGAACTTTATTTCTTTTAGAGAAACTTTCTGACTTTAGAGAATAAAAAATTGTCATATAAACGTAGTGTGTATGGCTGTGACAGTAGATGGAATGTTCATTTTTTTAATCTTGTATACAATAAGTGGATAGTATGTAAGTGACATTAGAAATGACATTCATTTGTTTGGAAAAAATAATATGAATACCAAAATAATGTGTTTTGAATATGGAATAGTAACATATGATTTTAAACTTATATCGGAAAATATCCATTCACAAAAATAATAACTTTAGTATTCTCATAGGGATCGGTAATAAGAGAAAATAAATTATTTCATAACGTAACAATAATAGCCTTCTTTGCTTTTATGTTCGAAAATCTTAATTTATTACCTCATCTTTTCTCGTTTGAACATTTTATGACTAAGTTATAAACGAGATTTTGAATACTTTTAACAACATATCGAAGGCCTTTACTCTTAGCGCTGTTTCCTGGTTCAGAGTCCATACCTAGAAAATATTTAAAATATAATAGCAAATCATATAATATTGTATTGTATAGTTTGACATCACTATTAATTGCTTAGGGGGCGTGTTATTTTGACAGATGCTCTCGTTGCTATCTCAAATTTTCTTTTAATTTCTTAAAGCTGATGCCGTTTATCTTTGAATTATGTATTTAATGTTTATATCATGTCATCCGTTCAATTGTTGCCAGCGGCTAATTAAGAAATTCGTGTTTGATGTCATATTTTTATGTCAACTAATAATTTGAGGAAGCAAATATGTCTTATCGACTCCATTACAACCATTCCTCTTCATATTAACTTCAATATTTCGTAGTCCACTTAAGACAATCACTGCGTACCTTTTGATTAATTTTTAATTACCACATTTAAATAACATGCTAATTGGATCTAATGGCCGTTTAACGGAGACACGGCAGCCGTGTCGTCCGCGTCATCCTCGGAAGTTAACTCTCAGGCATGATATTTTTTAACATGGCCGCTCACGATCGCGTTAACCGCGAGCTGTCAAACGTCATTGAGTTTCACAGTTAGCACGTCTGACTTGATTTTAAATGGATGCAGTTGGAATCAAATAAGATGCAGTACTATATGTTAACAATGAAATTATTGTAGATAACCGCCTCATTTATGAAATTGCTCCTAGTGATATCCATGTTATTTTGGAGCATTAACGCATTCGCTGCTGAATAGATAATGAGATTTTAATTGCCCCCTTTAAAATGCACGTTAATTACATCGATCGGCCGCCTGGTCATTACGCGCCGTGTGCGTCTTCCGCGTCCAAAGTATTAAAAATAACGCAAACGTGTTACCGTAAGAAAATCCCTGCAGGAGTCGTATATAACGGTCGATATTTATGAATTTGAAGTATTTTATTTTGTTAATTACCATCTTTATTTAATGAAAAATTGTAATCCTTCAGATAGAAGTATATTAAACAAATGGCCACCACACGGAAGGGGGGTTGACAGGGCTCTAGTCTGAGAGCCTGGGCTCAGGAGGGGCCCGGTGTGTCGTCAACCAGATAAGTGAGATAAATACACATCACAAATTGACTAGATAGTAAAAAAGTCGCATGCGGCGCTAATTTACTTCAAATGTTAATGTTGATTATGCTTTTAAAACATGTAGTTATACAATGCAATTTTTGATGTGTGTCGATACTCAAAAATTATATAATGTAGAGCGCCAAACTACCTTTAATCTTAGTGATAGATAAGGGGGCTACCAGAGATCCTGGCCTGGGAGCCCGCTTCAGGTTATAGGGGCTATAATTCAACCATAATAAAAATAATATATATTAAGGTGAAATGTCGAATCAATTGCAAAATTCAATGTAAAGTTTGCCTAATGTATTTTACTGTAAAATGTTGGATAACAGTTTCATTAAATATTACATTAAAAATAGTTCAAAGGATACAAAATAATAAATAAAATAAAAAAATCCGGTGTGTGTGTACTTATGTACGCGCGTTAGAAGTTATACTTCTTTGGCGTAACAAAACAAAAACAAAACTTGTGATAACCTAGATTCTTCGAATAGCTCTTAATTTTCTTGTTAAATTACACACTCAAAAAAAGGGACCACTTATTGGAACGCCGTTGGTTTATTTATATACACTTTATCTTATAATACTTGATTAAATAATTATTTATCGTTGTTTTTATTTTTAAAGTAACAACTTCCAATATGACTTTTAATAGTTTGTTTACGTAAGGAATGGCCGACAATAATAAATTCGCTGCCAAGGCAACGGATCAATTCTAAACTGGATTATTATACTGTATAATCGTCACGATTGCAGTATCATACTGTGGCGAAATGGTAGTGCGTTCGGCTGAAAACCGAACAATCGTTGGTTCGAATCCAATCGAGTGCGTTTATTTTTGTGTGAAATTATGCGTACAAGTCGGTTATGTGGAATACAGCGGCAAACACATTTTGATACTGGATTATTTGTTAGGTTAACCTAACCAAACCTAACCTAACCTAACCTAAACTAACCCAAACTAACAAATAATCCAGTATATAGGGTATTTTCAAAATGTGTTTATCGCTGTATCCCGCATAACCGACTAGAACCAAATTATGTGTTACATGTCACACGCCAAAAATACACTCTGATCTGATTTTTTAAACGCGCCTTAAGAATTATAACTTCAAAAAGACACTTATATATGAGACCAAAATATATATGATTTATAATATGAGAAAGAAACCTTTTCCACAAAAACAACAGATTGTTTTTGTTTGGTTAAGTAAAACCTTCTAAATTAAAAAATTTTTACGTTTATACGGCACGTGTGTCGTTAAAAATAACCACAATTTTAACGGATATTATTTATCATTTTGTTTATACTGATAAACCTCATTTTCATCTTGTTTGCATTAAATAATAACTAAGTTAATATTCGCGACTCTTGATTTTAGCGGTGAATCTTAACTTTCAGGATACTTACTTAGCTTTTTAAGTCGTAGGGGATTAAGAGGTTTTGTCTCGCTAAGTATTTCGAAGCGATTCGCGCAAACTTAGCAAGAATTTTGCAACTCCGCTACGAGAGGAGTTCCTGAAATTTTGCATCTCCGCTGGGGAGAGAGTTACAAAATAAAATAATCAACTTGAATATACGTCGTTACTTATTAACCTTTTCTGCAAAATAATGTTGAAAAATTACAAAACAAACGAGAAAATTGAATATAAAAATCAGCCATTTTCGCACGTTGCACCTAAATTACTTTGAAAACTGAAACTCATTTTTTATACAAATAGCGAAAACTAAAAATAGACATCATTAATAATGATAATGGTGATAACATTACAAAAGATGCCAACCAGCTGCTACGATGGTGGGGAGTGGAGAATTAGGTACAACACGGAACTATACCGCTTTTACCAAGATTCAAAACGCTCTTCATAAAACTCTAAACGGCTAAACTAGGCAGGCCGGGTGCCGGACGAAATCTTGAAGGCCGAAATCCCGAATGCTGAAATCGTGAATGGCCGAAATCCCGAAAGCCTAAATCCCGTAAGCCGAAATCCTGAAGGTCGAAATCCCGAATGCCGAAATCCCGAATGCTGAAATCCCGAATGGTCGGAATCCAGAAGGTCGAAATCCCGGAAAAAAAATACAATCAGTAATAATTGCGCAATATTAACACTGAGCTTGAATTGCGCAAATTTTACAAGAGAGATTAAAAAACATCTTTTTGTAGAACAAATGGGTTTTTGTCTCTCCTGAAAAAAAATATGCAATCGCAAAACTTATCTTGGATTGCGCAAATTTTACAATAGTAAAAATTGTGAAATTTGCGCAATTTAGGATAAGTGTTAAGATTGCGCAATTATTGGGTGTTGTTTGTATTTTCTTTATTTTTCGGGATTTCGGGCTTCGGGATTCCGGCCTTCGGGATTTCGACCCAAACTCGGGCTGGCCATGTCCAGCGCATGCATGAGTTACGGATACCCAAGAAAATCATCGAAGGAAACCCAAGGGGGAAAAGGCCAGTGGGAAAGCCACGCACACGATGGGGTGATAATATTACAAAAGATGCCAACCAGTTGCTAAAAATCAGGAGCTGAAAAAGACGTGCGGAGGACCGTTCCGGCTGGGGGACGGCGGTAGAGGAGGCCAGGGCTCGACTTGAGCTGTAGCGCGATTGAAGAAGAAGAACAATAGACATCGCAAGATCTTTATTAACGACTCTTCATATTAAAGTTACTCTGATAGTTGCCATATAAATTAACATCATGCATTCGCACTTCGGTGCAAGGTTGCATCACCAGTCCCGTGCGGGTCTGCTCGGGACAAAATGAGGGATTAAATTATTTGATCTGGCACACGTAAAGGTTATGTTAGGCGGCCGCGTATGACGTGGCTGCATATACATAACGGGTGCGCATGTGGGAGTTTTACACACCATGAATTTATCCGTTTCCGCTCTAAATGAGTAATATAATATACCTCCAACTAGGGATGTATCGTAACTCTTTAGTGCTCTACTTTAGTGCCCTTCAGAGTAATAATATAAGAAACTACAGGTTAATATTACAATAAAAAATAATAAAACTGTACAAATCTGACAATGCCATATATATTATGTTTAACATACATAACTTGAAAACACTTCAGATATAATTATACCTAGTAGAGAAAATCACATTTGAAAAAAATATCGCCTGACGGGATTTGAACGCCAATATGCTTTAACGCATAATAACACAATTTGATAAGCATTTCATGTGAGACCTACTAACTAGTTTACATATATAAATTAAGAAGAACACCTGTATTTAAATTGGTCAAAGCATATTGGCGCTAATACCAGTGGATATACGGGTCCACATACCGTCAGGTGTCGTATTTTTTTCAAATGTGGTTTTTTCTAGGAAGTATCTGAGGTGTTTTCAAATTATGTATGCTCAATTTATAAAATGGAACATTCCCAAATCTTGTAAATTATTCGTTGAATAAAAGAAATGTTTTTTTTTTAAACATT
This sequence comes from Rhyacophila brunnea, assembly GCF_057557595.1. Lineage (NCBI taxonomy): Eukaryota > Metazoa > Arthropoda > Insecta > Trichoptera > Rhyacophilidae > Rhyacophila > Rhyacophila brunnea. The sequence continues at coordinate 3,809,812 of NW_028232816.1, read as the reverse complement.
ATGTTTATTTGTTATTTTAATTTTCATGCTTCAACTCACTAGACTATACAGGATAGTCCTCGTAAAGGGTTTTCTATTATCTATATATGCAGGTGGTAATTTGGTGTTATAAATTCTATTTAAATTTTGGAATGGTGCTGTAGTCTAAACATGTGCACAACCTTTTAACTTTATTGTATATGATCCTATCGATCTGAATCCTTCGTCTAAGACAGAGAACTCTTAGATAGGTACGTCTTGCTGATAATATCATCCATTATTATTAAGTATTCATAACTAACGATGGCCGCGCGGCTTAAGCGTCGGACTATAGCATCGTGGGTCCATGGTTCGAATCCTTGGTCTGGTAAGTACACATATTATTTTTCAATTTGTGTATTGGTCAGGGTATCGACCTAATAGGTTGAGCAAATGGCTGACATCCATTTTTCATAAAAACATAAATCTGTTAATACAAACCTCCACACTGTGGAGGCCCATATAATCTTATTAGATCGGACATGGTCGGAAAAAAAGTATAACTATTATAGTTACCTACTATGATATTTAAACTTATAAATACCTACTATAATAAATATAATTTAAGTTTCTGTTTGTGATATCTAAATATTTGCGTTTTGATTACTGTTTTTACTATTTTACATGATACCTAACGACAACATATATATTTTATATAAGTTAATACTTCTTTTGGCGCATTCGGGAAATCAGATCAGAGTGTATTTTTGGCTTGTGACATGTAACACATAATTTATTTTTTCACACGAATAAAACGCACTCGATTGGATTCGAACCACCGATTGTTCGGTTATCAGCCGAACGCACTACCTTTACACCACAGTATGATACTGCAATCGTGATGATTATACAGTATAATATTATAGTTTAAAATTGTTCCATTGCCTAGGCAGCGAATTTATTATTCTCGGCCATTTGCAATTCCTTACGTAAACAAACAGTCAAACGTCAGTTAGCATAAGTTAAAGTCTATAGAAATATACCAACGGCGTTCCAATAAGTGGTCCCTTTTCTTGAGTGAGTAATTTAACAAGATAGTTAAGAGCTAGTCAAAGAATCTAGTTTATTACAAGTTTTGTTTTTGTTTAGTTACGCCTTGTTCAGTATAACTTCAAACGCGCATACTTAAGTACACATACCGATTTTTTTATAATCTTTCCCTCTGTTGCATAGGTAACTCAAAAACTACTGTACATATCAATAAATGTTTTGGTGATACATATTATGATATTGCGGTGGTGCTGTCAAAATTAAATATGCCAATAATTTAGGTATTAACTGTTAACAAAGGATTTTGTGTCTATATACTCTATATAATATAGATATGTATGCTAAAATTCAAGGTCATCCGATATACAGAACATGCACTTAAATCACACATAAATGAACATTATGCCTGATTTTAGAGGGCTTGTCAAACTTTAAATTGTAATTATTACTAAGTGAACTTATTCCACTTCGACTGTTGATGTTACATTTATATTTTTTTGTATTGGAATAAGTTACTTTTGTAACTAACACTGATTTCGAAATTGATTTTTCTACTGGAACGCTATCAGGTTCTTCTATACAAAAATACTTGTTCAAAATGTTACCTTTTAAATTCTGGCATTCATAACGAATTTTTGTCAAGTAGTGGAATAAGTTCACTTTGAAAATACACCTCTCAATTATATCATTTACATTATTTTGAAAAAACGCGGAGCAGGTATTACTTAAAAAGGCCAATAGTTAAGTTAGTTTTTTGTTAAACTAACAAATAATCCTGTATATCGGGTATTTTCAAAAATGTGTTTGCCGCTGTATTCCTCATAACCGAACTGTACCCTTAAATCTTGTGAATTATTCGTTGAATAAAAGAAATAGTTAACTAAATGTATTTGTTGAATGTGTCAATGTGATTGTTATGATAAAAGGTTTTTCTCCCCTGTTTTAATCACGGTAAATCCGCGAACCGGTTAACACGACCTTAGTAAATCAAGATTCAAGTGCCCAAATAACAAAAGGCATGTATATGAAAATCCAATTTCCTTGTTTTATTTTCACGATTGTAAAATACGACAGGACTTTCTCTAGAACAAAGCTTCGTAACCTGTGTGCCGCGATCGTTTAGAAGTGTGCATACGGCAAGGACCAAATGAAAATATACGAACATGAGGTACTGATCAATGGATTTAAATGTTAGCATTAGGGATTGCAATACCGGTATTTCAAAACCGGTATTCCAATATAATAGTATAAAACACAATAAACTATAACGAAACATTTTTGGGTATTATAGTGAATTAAATTTGGGGGCGGAAGTGCTCAGCGTTGGTCAAAATGGAGCTTTTATTGAATATTCAAAGCATGATCCTGGACATTCTTTAAAGTTGTAGATAAACTATTTATATAATTTTGAAACCTTATTATCCTTTATATTTATTTTAAACATTTGATGACTGCATAAATTATTTTTATTACATAAAATAGTATTCTTTTAAACCTCTCGCTCTAATGTTTTAGAATATAGTCATATTTCAGTACATAAATGTGCAGTGATGTTAAGATTTTTTACATTTATTAATTTTGACATTATTATAGTGAAATATTTACGATACAAAATTATATTGATAATCTCTGTGATCCCAAATTTGACAAGAATTTGGCATTTTATTATTCAAAAAATGGGCAAGATTAACACATATGAAGATAATTCCAAAGATATTTATTATAACCTATGTCTTTGACCATCCAAATGTGATAAACATCCTACGAATATTGATTGGTTTATAATAAATATTGACCTAAGAATAACGTAGTGTTTATTTGAAATACGCCATTTCTTTTGGCATTCCCCAGTGGCTAAGCTACAACATACGGCCGTAGCCATAAATTAAAAACCTATAATTTAAGTAGGGAGTAAAATTATGTTAACGCGCGTGTTTCAACATGTACCCAACCGATTTTTTTTAAAACGGCTTCATTTTAACCTACGCTGAGCATGTCCCCCCTTAACGTTGAGTGTGTTAATTTAAAAGTTTGAGAAGTTAATTCGAATTGCGATAAAGATTGAGAAATACTGTTTTGAGATACAATCCATTTAAAATAAACCTTAAAATAAACCAAAAATAAACATATTGTATATGAAAATGTGTAGTTTGATACTTGAAAAAGAAAAATCGACGCGATCTTGGCATTTTATCATGCAGTATGACGTAATAGTAATAATTTTCCAACGACAATTTGAAAAGAAAATTTCAGGAATCGTTTTTTTTCTATATATATTTCGTTGGCTGCGCTGGTAGATGAATCAATCATCGGAAAATATGTGGGAGCCGACTCGCTTTTCCTGGGGGAGTCGTTGCGAATAAATTTCATAAACTGAAATAATAAAAAAAAACTCTCGCTGCGAGCACTATATCATAAGTGTCTGTGTATATATAAAAACAGAAAATTTAAATATGAATGACTTTGCCATTACGATGAAGTTATACTAGTATGTTTTATTTGATTTTTACATCTGATTTCTAGCAAATGGATACAAAACATTGACAACCAAAAGCTGTTCAAAAACTATAAAGCCTCAATTACACTGAGCTTCTTTACGAGCTGTTTATTGGCGAATTTAAAAGCGGGCGATTCATCTACTGCGATTTGATGATTACACACAAAACTTTCCATTCGCTGAGAAGCCACAAGCCAGCGACTATTTTGACGGAACGTAGTTCGTTTTTTTACTGGGAGGTTGGTACTGCGCTGTACTGCGTAGACGCAGTAGGTCCACACGCCGGGGTGTAGCGTGTAAAGTTGACCGGCATTCAACTTTTCTCGGTAGAGTGTTTACAACCTGCTTATTAGCTTATTCGATGATTACACTGGGCGACTTTACAGGCAGATTGTAAATTCGCCAATAAACAGCTCGTAAAGAAGCTCAATGTAATTGAGGCTTAAGAAATACTACCTACGCAGTATGGAAAAAATATTATCTATCATAGTATTATATTTATATTATATATATATTTTTTTATTCAACGAATAATTTACAAGATGTAAGAATGTAACATTCTTTTTATTGAACATACATAATTGTTTATGAGAAATATATAATCAAATTAAAAAATCTGTTTTGAAAAAGTGCTTCAGAGTGTATTGTAAGAACTATTGGTTAAAATTATTCGCAATTAGATAAGATGCCTATAGAATTGTGGTCAATGCGCGTGGGTGCAAATCCTGAGAGACGCAGGTTCGATGCATACTAAGTGTCGTATTTTTTCAAAAAAATGATCCAATCTTCAACAAATGGTTTATTTATCATTATTAAAAATATTTTGTGCATTTTTAATTTTTTTTTTATATAATACATTACACTACCATTTCGATCCTAAGAATTGCACATGGGTGGAGTGGAGAACAGATTTTATTTTTAAAATTGATGTTTATAAGGAGTGTAGTCGTTAATTGCTTCGTTCAACTACACCCGTTATTATATTATATCTGAAGGTTGCTTGTGTATATGGCATGTTATGGACAGCGTTAAATGATAACACGAGATGGTATTTATATCATTTATAATATGGCGCAAATAGATTCGTTGTTATTACATGTCAGATAGCATGCTTCTTAAATTATATCGCTAAGGTTTAACATGACTATTTTAACTTGACAATTCAGTGGGTCTTTTCTATACTTATCGAACACTAAATTGATAAATAGTATCAAACTTAGGGTAGGTTTGTATCAAAATATTAGCACTTATTGTAACAATTACACGAAGCTGGTTTTTATTGTTGCAATAAGTGCGATATTTTAACAGCACCTATCTTGCTGCTGTTAAAATATCGCAATTATTGCAACAATAAAAACCAGCTTCGTGTAATTGTTACAATAAGTGCTAATATTTTGATACAAACCTACCCTAAGTTTGATAATATTTATCACTTTAGCGGTCGATAAGCATATAATAGACCCACTGCAAAGGACTGAGCGCCCTAGTACCTAATCTTTACACAGAATCAAGGTCTCTAGACAACTGACATTTCATTTCCGCCTAGCCACTGTCTATGCCCCAAACTTGAGCATAGGCAATGACGTGTCAGTAAATAATAGTTGAAGAGTTGGGTAAAACCTTTACAGTTAGCCACTTGCTTAAGAGCATACATGAGTGAAACGGAAAATAATATTCAACAGTAGGTGGGACGAAATTTTTCACTCGTCGTCAATCGGAGACCGACAGTCGAGGTGTAAGCACGTTAATTTGTTTTGTGATGGCGTCGGAGGAATATATTAGATGACTAAAAAACGTTACCCATTTACTTGGAAAAGAAAATATGTCAATGGATATACTATTATTATTACTAATATAACAATAACATAACATTAAATGAACTCATGTTGAATTTTTATGACAAATTATATTTCGTTCAGCTTGCGTCATTTGCACAATCCGCGCATCGCCTAGTCACGATCTTTTTAGACCATGCCTCCACGGAAGTATAGCTTTAACCTATTAGGAACATACCTATTCTGGGTCCAAATAGACACTGAAAAACAAAATGTGAATTTGCAAACTCCGGGATTATACGCATGCGTTAACCGCTCGGAAAGTGAGCGTTTCATATTTTACCACGTTTTTCGTAGCTCGTATTCTTGTTTGTCCGGCGGTTGTTTATCCAGTACAAATCTTGCAATCGATTTTTAACTACTAACTTCCCAACTAGCTAGACATTTGAAACTTTTAGAATATATCAGAACACGATGCCAATGCATTTTTAATACTTTTACCCATCTTTAAGTAAAATTGAATTCATTTTCAGTTATTTCTGTTTTGTATGGAAAGTTATTTCAGAAAAATCCGTAAAAAGTAAAAGACTATTATTGGTTGCTAAGGAGGTGGGTCCTAGCAAATAAATTATCAATATATACTTACGTTACTATGGAAATCAATATGAAATGTCAAAATGAAATTTCAGTATTCTATATTTTTGTTTGTTTGTTTTTTATTTACTTCATATCAAGTACCAGTTTAAGCATATTGAGCATAATAATTCAACAGAAAATTTAAAAACGTTGTATATAAAAAGTTCTTTTTATCTTGTAATTATTTATTAATGTGAATCAATGAAAAAAATATTACAACAATTTATAAAAAATCGTAGAAATTATTGTGATAGTTTAAAAGCAACGTTGCCATGTCACTTATTTTAATCTTGTGATAAAATGTCATACATGCATAACGGCGACATTCCATGCATCAAGCATTTTAGTCTTTAGTGCTTTTATGTAAAAGTCACGTAAGTATAATGAGCATTCACTTTGACTTACAGTCGAGAAAATGTAAACACAAACACAATAATATATTATACCGCCTTCCCTCGACTGCAAGGTAGGAAGATAAATGGAAAATATACTGGGGGAAATGCTGTTAACCTGTGTACCCTATTTGACAAAGAAAAGCGTGTACTAGCGGAAAATGTCTCATTTTCACTACTACCCTTCTACGTGTTAAATCACTTGACGCGCGATCAGATAAAAATCAACACCGAGAAAAATGCTCGCGGATTTCCGCTTGTTTTTTATATTAAGGCTTACAGGGATGTAACGGAAAAGCGGTTTGGGGTTGTAGTTTTAAAAAAAATGTATCTCATATTATTTAGGATCGATTGTTTGTTTAGTTTTTACGGTGGTACCTATAACGGTAAAAAAATAATAAATAAAAGTTGCCCCATCTCCACCCGCCATGTATATGCAGGTGCGGTTTGTGCACGGCCGCCTTCCATGATGCTATAAACGTGTCAGAATGCAAAAATTTTAGTGCCAAACTTCCTTGTCAACTCTTCAGATGAGACAACTAAGACCAACATACTGGGTAAGCCAGTTCCTGACCGGCCATGGTGACTTTGCAGCCAAGCTGCATGGTTTTCGTTTGATAGGACATGTGCCGGAAAGCACATGCGAACACGACCATCAAGACGCTGAACACGTCCTCTGGGACTGCCCGTTGATAGGATCTGACCGAGCTAGTATCCGTCCACACACGGGCCCGATTGGCCACGCCGATTTGTTATCAACCAAAGCCAACTTTTAGGCATTTGAAAAAAATATTTTCTGAAACTCTTTCTTTAAGTACTAATGTGCATGGTTGCTACATTAATAATTTTAAGCGCCCCATCTCCACCCGCCATGTATATGCAGCCGCGGTTTGTGCATGGCCGCCTTCCATCACGCTATAAACGTGTCAGAATGAAAAGATTTTAGTGCCACACTTCCTTGTCCCGAAGCGATGCTGCACGGGACTGATGTAGCAACCATGCATCTTTGTGCTTGAAGAAAGAGTTTTAGAAAATAAAAAGAATCTTGACTTGCTCTGCCGTCATTTATCTTCAATGACATGAAGTGTCCTCTGTACCCATGTACTGAAACTCTGCCGAAACAGAGGAGTCATGTGAGTTGAAAGTGATGAATCTAAGGAGGGATCGGAAATATTCCGTCCTCCATATGACGCAGCAAATTTAGGTATAAAACTTATTTTCATATTATTATCGTTATCTGATTGCGTTGACGTAGTTTTAGAAATTTCATGTTTCTCTATCTGACGCCAAGCAATAACCCGTACTTAAAATTCTGTCTAGGGCAGTGATGCACAAACCGCGGCCCGCGGGCTGCATGCGGCTTAAAATGGCATTTGTCGCGGCCCAAAATAACAAGTAACTTATCACCAATTTTTTTATTTAATATGACGAAATTCTAATTTATTATTCTAAGTTCAATCGTGCAAATACATAAATTATGTACGCAACGTTTTTATAAAAATATGATTTAATATTTTTTTGTCCTTAGTAATTATGTTGTTTTTGTCTAGTGCGTGTTTTCAATATTTTATAATTTATTTATTTAGAAAAGGAGTATAACGGCATTACAACGATTGGCCAATGCGCCATAATACATTTTTTTTCGACCATGTCCGATCCTGATAGGATCATATGGGCCTTCACAGAGTGGAGGTTTGTATTGGCAGATTTTGTTTTTTACGAGAAATGGTTGTCAGCCACTTGCTCAACCTATTAGGTCCATACCCTGACACACACAAATTGAAAAACAATATGTGTGCTTGCCAGACCCAGGATTCGAACCTGGGACCCACGGCTTTATAGTCCAATGCTTATGCCGCGCGGCCACCGTGGGCGTATACATAATAAATACAAAATTATAAAAATGTCTTAATTACAAATAACAACTAATATAACAGAAAAGACAGCATGTGTTTATGTAAATATTATAGAAACATGATAATATATACAATTATAAATTTAACCTATTTAACACGTCCACAAAAATTATGTAGTTAATAAAAATTAAATCAACCTTTATGGTGCCATCAAATAAGTTAATCGCACGATACACAGCATCATGAAACATAACATCTGTTCTGCGACGAGGTATCATGAAGACCGTAGAGTTACCAGTGATATTGGTGGGAACATGACAATTAATATTTGCCAGTATATACGGATTGTAAATGAACACACGAAGAAGTAATTAACAATAATTGTTGTTGCATAATTTGTACTTTACCAAGGGGTGCTTTCACAAGAGGGTTGGTTCATGTTCCTGGATGACAATAACTCATAGGTGAACACCCTTAATTAAACCTGCAGGCCAGGTGTTTTTAGCTAATTCAATGTACAGAATACCTGTGTATGGCGAATGCACCTGAAAACGTGCGATATTCCGTTGTTGAAGCGACCAGGAGCATAGCAGGGTAAATGTGGAAGTCACTGCAGGATTTTGTTAACCCTACTCCCTACCATCCCTTAAAAATTAATAAAAAAAATATATATTACGGTACGTCTTAAACGTCTTGTTTATTGTAGTGCAAACTCACAGAGGGTCGTATGCATGAGATTCACAAATACTTTTAAGGCTATATACTGCTCATTTGTATGCATGAGTGCAAATGTAATTCGTTGTTTAGCGACGTCATGATGTGATGTCATAATGTGTTATAGCGTCCATATAATGGCAAACTTATAAAATGTCATTCCTCGACCATTTATTTAAAATTTTGAAATTGTAAATGTGTCTGAAAGTGTGCGAACGATACCATATAAATTTAATAATTAAACATGAATAATTATTATGAACTTTAAATAATTTATCAGTTATTTTATCACATTTATTTTATAATTCTACTGTACGAAAGGATAGAGTATTGCCAGTAAACATTTCCATTTGGTGGCAATACATACATATTATGACTAACTTTACTTCAATCACTTCTATTAAGAGATGTCATAACAGAATAAGAATAAATGACAGAAATGCAAATGGATTTAGATAATAATAATATGTAATGATCTCTGTATAACATTATCATTTATACCAATCACCGTATCATACTATTGATGTTACCAGTGTAATAATACTGCATTTTGTAAGCAAAATACGAGGCATTGTATCAGTAACCTACTTTCTAGATTATAGACTATGGATCAAAATTATACGTATTTTGTAAACAGTACGACTAGGAATTATTTTTAAAGTTTGCAAATGTTATACAGAGTCTAAAAAATGAACGAGGGCCTCAAGCAAACGTTTGTTGTAATGAATGCATTATTAAAATGACATTTGAAAGTGACAGATGAAGCAGCCGTTTTGAATGACGTGTGACGTCAGATTGCTTTCGTCACAAACAGTGATATACGCTATATGGTGGAACATCGGTTAAATAGCTTATAAAGAATTTGGTAATCTCATACATACGGCCCATAGTATTTAACATACCTACATAATTTTGAAAACACTTCTGAGAAAATATATTATAACCAATAGAAAAAATCTTTTTGAAAAAAGTAAGACACCGCAGCGATCGAACCTGCATCTCTCGGGAATCGCGCCCACGCACATAGACCACTATGCTATATGTAGCATACTTAATTGTGACAAATTTTAACGAATGGCTTTTAATATTCACTGAAGCGCTTTCCAAATTGAGCTACTATTGGCGATCGGCTTTTGTATTTTTAAATCAAAGTAGGTATTACTTTAATTACTTACCGACATCACGGATCACTCCGAGATTTTTGTTGTAACTTACTTGAACTTGCTAATAATTTTTAACTTGTATATTATTAGTCTGTGAATATAATATTCAAATAAGTCAAAGGTTGTTTTATCAGTTGTTACTTGGACTATTTGGCCAATATTTTCTGAATCGTAATTTAAAACACTAATCAGTTAACACATGCGTACAAAATTCGAGTATTATGTCAATCTGATTTATATCTAATTAACTATTGTTTAATTCAACGAATAATTCACATTCTTAAATCTTGTGAATTATTCGTTGAATAAAAAAAATAGTTAATTCACATAGTGTTCTTCAATATGTGTATTGAACCAGAGCATGGACTTATAGCCATACGATTATATCTTAGCTACGGAAGTTATAACGTGGGTCTGGGAAACTATGGTATCCCCCGCACTTTCAGATATAAATATACGCATACAGCCCCCGCTTTAGTCCGTACCACTCTATACAGCACTCTAAATAATCATATCTAAGATAATATGATGGTTCTAGTCAGGGAACTCAGAAATAATGGGAACTGAAATACATAACGGGTAAGGCGATAGCAGGTAACCGACTCGAGTAAGGAAGAATCCGGGTTAAACTTACACACGTGTCAAGAATACGTTTTACGTCGAATACTGAAAACTGCTCTCGGTTTATGCATTTACGCTCATTTAATGTTGGTGTATTACACACACTATTGCACGTGCATAATGCGTGCTTCATTTTTCGTAGGACAGTCACACATTCAAAACCCGGCATCAACATGCGGCGTATTGAATATAGCCTATCGGTATTCTATTTATTATCTGTTCTGTGGTTCTAATATAATAGGTTGAGTAAAAGGCTAACGTATTTCTTGAAGAAATATGTTAAAAACGTGCGTGGGACGGTCGAAACGGACGTCGGATTGCAGAGTCAATGATACAATAAATTTAATATACCCCTGGCCTTTACTGATTGATAATAGGGGCGGTTTAAGTTTGGATCTCAACTATCATTGGCACATCCCTGGTGTTCCATACCCAAATTCACTATATTGTAAAGTTGTGTTCTGGAGTAATTTATTCACTGAAGGATAAACTTGTACGTATCCAGCTTAAAATTCAATTAGAATAGGGTTCGGGAAAGTAACGTAGGAAAAATCAAGATAACTTTATTGTCGAATTAACCCGAACAGCGTTTTATCTTACCTTACGTTTTAAATTCATTGCTTTTCACTAGATAGTATTAGATAATATAACTTTAAAAATAATATGACTTAAACTTTTTGAAAAACATACATCGTTTACTGGTTGAGCAATTGTGGACTGTAATTTGGTGAAGGATGTTGGGAATTCGGATATAAGGGAGGAGATGATGAGCAAGCAGGCACTAACCTTTTGTTGTGATGAGGACTGGCGCGCACTGGCATGGGTCCCGGGTCATACACCCACGCACTTGACACGTGGGTTAATTGCACTGATGATAATGTTGGTAATGAATAGTGATGATGTTAGTGATAAAGATGATCAGCCACGTTGTGTCGATAACACGACTTGAGTTAAGGTTCCGATTTGTGTTCTATTGAGTTCTTTCGAGACGATCGTCGCACTATATCAACTTCACGTAAGTGCACATGTTTGTCGTTGGCGAATAACTGCTCCTCATCCCATCACCGTTGTAGGATGACCCTTGATTGTCATGCCAGGTTGACGAGAATGATTAAGGATGGGATTGGGGATTACAATCGGCCCAACCATTTACTTTGTTAACATTCTTAATTTCGTTTTGATCAATAGTAACAATTGTGGGGTGCTGCCGAAAGTTGGTAAGTCGATAATTTAGGTATTTAGAATTAACAACGGAATATGTGTCTATATAATTATAATTAATCACATATGAAACTTAGAGTAGCACAACGTGGTATGGAAAGGTGCATGTTGAGCATAATGCGAAAGGACAAAAAAAGGAATGGGTGGATAAGGAAGCAGACAAGGGTTTGCAATGTAATAGAGTTTATTAAAAGCCTTAAATGGAGATGGGCTGGATATAATATAGGTCGAAGAAGAGATAATCGTTGGACAAATCTAGTCTTCCAGTGTATCCAAGAAGTACAAAACGTCCGCAAGGTAGACCTAGAGGCCGCTGGATCGATGAAATGATAAAGTTCTGCGGATGCGGAAATTAGCATCATGCCTAATTTTAGAGAGCGAGATGAAATTCTGCGGAAGTACGTGGCAACGTAACGCACAGAACCGAGAGAAGTGGAATCAGCTAGAAGAGGCCTTCATCCCATTTTTTAAGTAAATTTGTTTTTTCTTACCTCAAAATGAACTCATCAATTTATTGACATTGTAATTTTACAGTTTAACAAATAATCAACCCAGACATTACCATTTATAATTAAATCAATGATTAATTGAGCGTAGTTATACACAAAGCAGCCAGGCCACAATTTTGAAAAAAAATGAGTTATTGTGATTTCCATAATCTCACACGTTTCTTTTACATCCTGCATAAATCACCCAAGCTGGTGTCATACAAAAATCTCATATAAATGCGTTTTAAAGATTTTGCAAATCGCAGAATATGACATTTTCAATCTGCATAAAGCAACCAAGCTGCTGTCATACAAAAATGTCATATAAATGCGTTGTAAAAATATGCCATATTCGATCTGCAAAAAGCAGCCACGTGATAAAATTATGTACTTACCTAATTATTAAAATCCTGACTGTAACGTATGTTTTTCTACGTTCAGTTAATAAAGATTATTTTCTCAATTACGTTATATATTTTTGATTTTATTATTTATAATATAATATATAGTAAATAGAAGAAGTATATATGTAAAAATTAGTGCAGGCAGCTAAATATTAATAGATAATTTAAAAGTTTTTCGAATTATTTTCAGAACTTTGAAATTCCCATAATACTTGTATAACTTAGAAGGTTTTTTTTTTTAAAAAATAGATGCAAAAATAACGATTTTTCTTACAAAAATAAGAGTGAGCTGCATTCAAGAATGAACATTCTAAAAAACCCGTTTTGCACAAAACAGCATGGACTGCTAAAACACCAAAATTTCATAGATTTTATGCTTTTATCTTTTTATAAGTTACACAAAATCATATATATATATAATATATTATATAGTATCTACCATTCAAAAGGTATAAATAGTATATACAGAGGCTTTGTCGATTTAAAGAAACACACTTTCCATAAAAATGCTTCTATCTCTGTTTGAGGCTTGTGTGGACTGGCTGCTTTGCGTATAACTACGCTCAATTACAGAAAGGGTTATTCGATTTAATGATCCGTTTAAGACATTTTTGATTGAATTATTACATCGCATGGCATTATTAGTTAAATTTTTAGTTGTTTCCCTATAGAACTTTAGAACTTGGGTATGAAATAGAATAGAGCAGGGTTTCCCAAACTTTTTCTGCAACGGAATACCTAGTTTGTTTAGCTTATTTATTAGCGCAGCTAACCGTTCTGCCAATTTTGGCAACTGTCGATAAACTGACAAGACTTGTCAGCCGGTCAGTTAAAGACAATATATCCCATCTTTTTCATGCGCACGGTGTGAGAAAATATGGTCCTCCGTCTGTACATAGATCATGCTCCCCACACCCCGAAGCATCCCCATGCTAGGATCTTTGGCGGGCCCCTTACTTATCGCTAAGGTTAAAGGCAATGTGACGATCTACAGTTGTATATTCCAAATGGTGTTCGAGGTAAAATTAAGGGTATATTTAGCGATTTTTTGTATTTTTAATACACCCACTTTAATGTTGATATGCACAATTATGGACATGTCAAATATCAACCATGTTCGATCCTAATAGAATCATATGGGCTTCCACAGAGTAGAGGTTTGTATTAAAAGATTTTATTTTTTACGAGAAATGAATGTCAGCTACCTGCTCAACCTATTAGGTCCATACCCTGACTCACACACAAATTGAAAAACAATATGTGTTCTTGCCAGATCCAGAATTCAAACCTGGGACCCACGGCGTGCTAGTCCAACGCTTAAGCTGCGCGGCCACCGTCAGTGATAAATTGAAATGATTTAAAATTATAAGCGCCAATTCGCTATGCGTTGGATTGTAACATATTGCAACGAAATCACTGTTCACTTGAAAGTTGGTCAATAAAGAATAAACTAGAATTTAATACTGACAAGTGTTTCTGTATCACTTTTTCTTGGTCAAGAACCCCAATTAAATTTTATTATATGTAGCTGCAGAATAATAGCGATCAGATATCTATTGTTTAACGTATCAAATTACTCTGCAGTAATATATTCCCAGCGAATCAATTTCCAGCAAACAACTCTTAGCTAGATCAGCAAGTTGATTGGCAATATTAGATACGGTATATTATTACATCATATCACAGTACATTATATCATTACGGTGTATTAGCCGAATAATCATTTTTCATGGTATCATATTTTCTTACGACTGTAATAATAAATAATATTTCATTTCGCTACTCGATTTAAAACGATGACTCTATAATTAGTCCAATGTGATTATGTACCAGAATTTAATGTACATGTGTTACTTTTTATTGTATAAATACCGAAGAATAGTTTATCTAAATGTCACTCGAATCCAAGTACCTAGCTCGTAACTATCTCAGTAAATTATATGTACTATCATTGTATAATATACTATTGTACCGATACGCTGCTAATAAATCTCACCCTGCTACATCGAGACTTCATTATAATCATCCTCAACCCACACATCGAATACCACAGTAGTGACCCAACATAATATATAATATCAAAAAGTTCATTAAAGCGCTAATCTGAGGTAAAAGATCTTGGTATAGTTTTTGACTCTTCGTTATCTTTTCACTATCGTAAAACCTCTACAGCTCTACGTGCAAGTAAGCTTCTAGGAGTCATCAGGCCCCACCCCAAGCCAAACCATTAAAGCCTCGGTAAAATCATATAAAATAATAAATGTGTAAGGAAAACATGACGATTGATAATACACGTGTAAAATGTTAAAATATTATTTTCTGTCCCTTAAGAAGTCAAATGCTCGCGTATACCTGCAGAACAATACTGAATTCCAAAATGAACTCAAAAATGCACTATCGGCTTTCTTAGATGAGAACGAAACCGTTTCCCTATCCAACGCGGAGGATATAACGAATATTATTCTACAATGTGCAGAAAAAACAGGCGTAAAAAGCTCAGAAGTTACACCTTCCACCAAGCTTTCGAAGGCAACATTGAATCTTATGGAGCAGAGAAGGAAAACCAAGAGCGATAGACAGGCGCAAAACGATATGGAGTTTTCATCACTTTGCAAAACCCTCCGAAGGAAGATTAGAGAAGACCTTCGTAAATTCAATGTAAACCTCATACAAGCAATTGTGAAAGCAGGCAGAAGTTTAAACAAAAACAAGCAATGCTTGTCGATAGGAAAACGTCAAATCACAGCACTAAAAGCAAAAGATGGTTCTATCGTCAGAAATTGGGAACACTTGTTAAGCCGAGTTGAAGAGTTCTACAGCGATCTCTACAGTGATGACACTGACAATACGACTATAGACTTAGATCTTCAGAGAAATGGAAATTCGGAAGACCATACTCCCGAAATTACATCCTGGGAAGTAACCCATGCTTTAAATTACATGAAAAGTGGGAAAGCCCCCGGGGAAGACGGTTTAACGATAGATATCCTCAAAAAAGCAGGAAAGGATGCAAATGAAGTACTTGCACAATTGTTCACAGCCTGCATATGCAAAGAGGATGTCCCAGAGGTATGGAAAAATGCCAGCATTGTCATTCTTCACAAAAAAGGTGACAGAGAAGACCTAGCAAATTATCGTCCAATAAGTCTACTCCCTATTCTCTACAAGACGTTCACAAAAATTCTCTCAAACCGTCTGCAAAATGTACTAGACGAGAACCAACCGAGAGAACAAGCCGGATTTAGAGGAGGATACAGCACTATGGACCATATCCAAGTCGTCAGAGAAATCATAGAGCGGTACCAGGAATACAAACTGCCACTATGCATGGGTTTTATAGACTATGAGAAGGCGTTTGATTCGATAAAGAAATGTTCAATACTCGACGCACTCAGAAAACAAGGAATCCCTGGACGCTATATAAATATTTTCAATAATATATACAGTAGCGCAACAGCATCTGTAAATCTCCATAAACCATCGCGCAGATTTCCTATCAGCAAAGGAGTCCGACAAGGTGATACAATCTCACCTAAACTATTTACAGCTACCCTTGAAGACTTATTCAGGCAACTTGACTGGAATGACAAAGGGATCCCCATAAATGGAGAATACCTGAGTCATCTGCGCTTTGCCGATGACATAGTAATTTTCTCGCAAGACTCAGAAGACCTCCAAAGCAGAATGCAGGAACTCGCTGAAGTAAGCAACAAAGTAGGTTTGAAAATAAATGTAACAAAGACGAAAGTCATGTTCAACTGCTTTGCAGGCCAAAAAGAGATCCTCATCAATGGCACTCAGCTCGAACAGGTGAAAAGCTACATCTATCTGGGACAACAAGTATCTATAGATGGATGTATATTTGATGAAATTGTTCGCAGAGTAAAGCTAGGCTGGAGTGCTTTTGGCCGCCTGAATAATGTCTTCAAAAGTGACCTTCCACTGTGCCTAAAGCGCAAAGTGTTCAACCAGTGTGTGCTTCCCGTGATGACATATGCGTGTGAAACATGGACCCTAAGTAAAAAAGAGATCCAGAAACTTAGAGTAGCACAACGTGGTATGGAGAGGTGCATGCTGGGCATAACGCGAAAGGACAAAAAGAGGAATGAGTGGATAAGGAAGCAGACAAGGGTTTGCGATGTAATAGAGTTTATTAAAAGCCTTAAATGGAGATGGGCTGGACACATAGCTCGAAGAAGAGACAATCGTTGGACAAATCTAGTCATCCAGTGGTATCCAAGAAGTACAAAACGTCCACAAGGTAGACCTAGAGGCCGCTGGATCGATGAAATGATAAAGTTCTGCGGAAGTACGTGGCAACGCAATGCACAGGACCGAGAGAAGTGGAAGCAACTTGAAGAGGCCTTCATCCAGCAGTGGATAGATTCAGGCTGATGATGATGATTAAAATGCATTTGCATGCAAATATGACAGAGGGAGAGAGTCGCTTATTACTTAGCTTTTATATCAGGTCGCTACGTGAATTAGGTTAGAAGCCCGTGCTTTAAGCTTTCATATAGATACCATGAAAACTACTGTCGATAGTTGTATGACTTATACGAGGTATAAATGAGAACCGAATCAGTTGAAGTATGACCTTATGGTGGAGAGGGTACAGAAGAAATTCTTGAGACTCCTTTACTTGAGGTTGTATGGATACTATACGTGGCTTTATCCAACTGACTTTCTCTTAGGCATGCTTACATACTGCAGTCTGCAATTTAGAATTTATTATTTATTATTATTAATTATTATTTTTTTCGACTTATACGAGGTATAATAGAGAAAAAGGGCAGTGTTGACCTGTGTGTCCCTGATAACTATCATAGAAATAGAGACCATCAGTTGTTTATTCTCCCAAGATGCAGAACCAACCTGCCACTGGTAATGCCAATTGGGAGGGCGATAACTATGTTCAACGAAATTGCTTCGGGTGTAGATATATTCCACCTACGTGAGAATGAGTTTAGGTGGACGTAGTTTTATAAATTCTTTAAATAGGGTCTGTTTTACTCATCCGGTGTACTTCCTTGTACCTATCTAATTTATCTACTCATATATCTATTTTTTTATGTAATACTGTTATATTAATTTATATATCTTTGTTTCTAAATGTCATGTTGTGAACGTCTTAAACTTATTATTTGTAATGTCCACAATATGTTAAAAAAATAAATAAATTGAAATGATATTATAAAAGGGTACAATCATTAAGAGTATTCATAATGCTAATAATTAATGATGGTTCGTAACTGTGCAAATATTATTTACTTTGAACTGTTGTATGGCATGTTTAATGTATGTATACGCCTTTATGAAGCATAGATCTCGTTGGATGCAAACATGCATCGGTAATATGATATTATGACATAATTAAACCCATTAATTGTTCAAATACTAATCAATTATGATGCACTATCCAGAATAGAAAATGCTTAATGAACTTTGACATATTAAACTTATTGTAGTGGTGTCTCTTTGATATTGTGCTAACCAAGATTGTTATTGACGTTTTGTAGATATGCATAACTAGCTGTAATACCCGGCTTCGCACAGGGTCGCTTCGTGGATACATTTATCTTAGATATTTAAAAAAATAATAAAAAGTAATTATTTTTTAATATTAAAATATCTGTGTAATACAATATGGGAATATGAAAATAAGGTACTGATCGGTTATCAGGAATACAGCGGAAAATACATTTTGAAAATAGCCGATAAACTGGATTATTTGTTAGGTTAACCTTACCAAACCTAACCTAACCTTACCTAACCCAACCAAACCTAACCTAAACTAACCCAAACTAAGAAACAATCCAGTATATCGGGTATTTTCAAAATGTGTTTTCCGCTCTATTCCTGATAACCGAACAGTACCTACCAAAAATAATTCTAGTAGAAGTAAAGGTCAAACATAAGAACACTAAATTAAAATCGAATCCAAAATATGCAAACGTTATAAATAATTTTAATATGTAGTAAAAAAAATCCAAATTGGATGGAACACACAAACAAACAAACTTTGTATTTTATATAATACTAATTTAAAAATCTTTGCGGGTGTGCGCACAACAACTCACCAAAGTTTCATTGCAATCGAATGAATGGTATAGGAACGCATACGAATAGAAGAAGTAGAAGATGGTTGTACTAATTCAGAAACCTTCGCGGGTGTTGGCAAAACAACTGACGAAAGTTTCATTGCAATCGGATGAATGGTATAGGAGCTATACGAATAAAAGAAGATAGAAGAAGAAGAAGCGGGTTAAATCTGACATTCAAGACCACCACCACGCACTCCGGCTTGTCGGCCTTCGTCTACTCTCCAAATTGTGTCGAAATCCGACTGCGCGTGTGGATTTGTATAAAGAAAATCCGACACGACGGTACAAACATAATATAAACAACCAAATATATTTTCTAAATTATAGTATAGATTAAATATTTTTTCATTCATTACTCGACATTCTATATACTTACATAGGATAATAGATTACCTGTCTAGCGCCGGATGTTGGTTACAATTAAGTTCGTTTCATTTACCTTAATTGATTACAACTACCTTCAGATAGGCGGCTCTCGTGGTGCAGTGGGTAAGGCACTGGCCTTCCACCCGAGAGTTCTGGGTTCGATTCCCGGTCATGACAAAAACATTTTATGTGTTTTTCTCAAAGCCTGGATGTTTGTGATTGTTCAAAAATTACTAACAACCACCTTGTACAAAAAAGCAAGGACATGGTTATTAATAATTCAAAAAAAAAAATCACCTTCTGTTGAAGTAGGTACATCAGATAAAAACATAGTTAGCATACAAATAATTAGGATGAATCATTGTCAAAACGAAAGCTTAAATGCTAGAATACTCAACTATAAAGTGAAAGATGAGTTCAAGTCCAATTTTGAACTATCAATTTTTCAGTTTTTCATAATTATGTATTTTCTATAAAAAACAATATAATAATATTAAATTGTTGTGTAGTATGTATTCACTAATAATAATTAAATATTATTTGGCCAAGTTTAAATAAACTGAAAGTCATTTGGTATTGCTGATTCACTTGTGGCAAACTTGACACTGTTATCGTCGCCATTACTCTAAAGAGACTTGGCTTGACAAAGGCTTGGTTTTGCAGGATTTAATTTGATTTTTAAAAACTAACCAACACCGTAAATTGTAGTCTTATTAAATACGTATGACTGAAAAAGTTTAGTGTGCGGATTTTAACAGCCTACCTCTACCCTTCGTCACTGGTAGATATCATCATCATCCACTCTGTCCACTGTTGGATGAAGGCCTCTCCAAGCTTCTTCCAACTCTCTCAAGTTAGTCAATCCAACGGCTTTTAGAGCGACCCTGTGGCCGTTTTGTGCCCCTTGGGTACCACTGGATGACGGCATTTGTCCAGCGGCCGTCTTTTCGGCGAGCAATGTGCCCCGCCCATCTCCATTTCAGCTGTCTGGCAACGTCTATTACATCGCGTACTCCTGTCTGCTTCCTAACCCATTCGTTTCTCTTACGGTCTTTTCGCGTGATGCCCAACATACACCTCTCCATGCCTCGCTGTGCGACTCTTAGTCTTTGGACATCTCTCGTATTGAGGGTCCACGTCTCGCAGCCATACGTGAGCACGGGTAGCTCACATTGGTCGAACACCCTACGCTTAAGACACAATGGTAGGTCAATCTTGAAGATTGTAGATGACTGGTAGATATAATATGTAGATGGATTGAGCCAAAAGTCACTGAGATAATGATTATAAAACGTTGGATCTCTTCAAAAGAAAAAAAAGTAATTTTATCTTACGATAAAATTTTTACTTGCCACTACCTGTTGTTGGAACGATTTACAATTTCTTCAAGATACTTTTTTATAAAGTAAACCACACCATGGAAAACTTTTTTTTCTTATTATTAAGTACACTGTCAAGTTATAGAAAAGTTTCCTCATTAAAACTTAAGCAATCGCTCTTTGTTCCGTAGAACATTGGTTTTGTTGATTTGACAAATTAAATCGCAGGTTGCGTTCCGTAATCTAATTTTAATGGGAAAAGCTTTTCTTCCGTCGGCTTGAAATCAAACCGCAATAAAATATAAATGATTTATCGCTTTCTTGCATTAAAATAAAAATAAATTTAATATGTATTCTGCCCTGCTAAGTAAAAATACAGTGTTTTTGATTTTGTTGAAATGAAAACCCAAGTTTTAAACTACCCTTTCTCTAATATTATTCTCTTAAGTTATTGAATTGTTTTGACATAATCTCTAATCTCATAAATAGAGAGTTTCATAACTCACATATTCAAAAAATAGAGTTTTGAGATAATCGCAAAAAACCACCAGAGCACTGTTTTTTGTAATTAGAAGAAAGGTATTGAACTCCCTTGAATATTTATGAGTGAGTAAGTAAATTTACATTATTTAAAAATATATAATACTCCTAAGGCTGCAGACACATAGCACACTATGAGAACTGTAAAAATATTTGACTGTTGGTGTCATAACTCACATTTTTCAATGATTAATGTGAGTTCTGTCACCAAGGCCTTTCTAAGCAATCAGTGTGTCTATTCGGTACTTTTATCGACCGCTAAAGCGATAAAGTGATAAATATTATCAAACTTTGGGTAGGTTTGTGTCAAAGTATTAGCACTTATTGCAACAATTACAACCAACTTATTATAAGTGCTAATATTTTGATACAAGCTTACTCTAAGTTTGATAATATATATCACTTGATCACTTTAGCGGTCGATAATAATTATAGAATAGACCCACTGATTGGTTAGAAAGGCCTTGGTGACAGAACTCACACTATTCATTGAAATAGTGACTTATGACACCAACAGTCAACTTTGTCAATGATTTTCACATGGTTTAATTAAAATGACTTTTTATACCCAACTATTTTCCTGTATTATAGATTTTTTATTCACGTCTATTATTAAACTAAAATTTAAAATCTAAAATTGCAAAATGTGAGTTATGACTTTAGGCAACTTTTATAAATATTATGTTAAAACAATCCAATCATTTTACATAATAAAAGAGAAAAGCTAGCTTGCGTTTTCATTTCACCAAAACAAAACACTCTCTTTTTACATAGTCATCATCATCATCAGGGGCGCGACAACCCGGTGTGGGTCTTGGCCTCCTCCAACAGCTCCCTCCACCTGTCCCTAACCAGTGTGGCCGTTTTCCAATTCGGTACCCCCAGAATACGGCAGTCACTGGCAGCTCCATCCAACCAGCGAATCTTTGCCCTGCCTCTTCTTCTACGCCCTATTGGATTGCTGGACATCACTCTCTTTGCCGGTTCATTGTCATTCATACGGTGCACATGACCTAGCCATCGCAGTATCCCAATCTTAATTGATTAAACTGCACTACAATCTTCGTACAGCCCATAGAGCTCAGCATTATATCTTCTCCTCCAATTGGTGCCGTCCCTGATCGGTCCATATATACGGCGGAGAATTTTTCTTTCAAAAATGTTCAGGGCTCGTTCATTTCGCAGAGTTAATGTCCAGCTTTCCGATGCGTAGGTGAGCACTGGCTTTACAAGTGTCTTGTAAAGAGTGCTTTTAGTTCGGCGAGATAGTATGCGGGACTTAAAATATCTTAACAGGCCAAAGTAGCATTTAGTAGTAGTTTATCAGTAGTAGTTTATTCGCAGACATTATTCTCTTGTAATATCATTATGTCGAGTTACAAGAGGACCAAGGTATATGAAAATGTCAACCGTATCAAACTTGTATGCACCAATATCTAACTTTGGTGCGGCTTCTCATGGTGTGACATAGACAGGCATGTATTTAGTTTTTGCCTCATTTATTTGTAAACCCATTCTTTTCGAAAAGGCTTCTAGTGCTGTGAATGCCTTTTTTAGCGCCAATTATGATATGGCAATGATGTCGATATCATCGGCATAGTACGCCAGCAGCTGCACAGGCTTAGTGAATATCGTGCCGCTGCCACGGGCATCAATCTTTGCATACCGTATCACCTCTTCTAGAGCAGTTTTACTTAGTAGTGTTAATGTCAGTGTATAGGCTTAAGCATGGCCTCCACTGGGCTCTAGCCTGGAGGCCCAAAATTAAGAGGGGCCCGGCGTAGTGGATCGTCTAATTAAATGAGATAAACACAGTCACAAACTTTCTCTGATAGTAAAAAAGTCCCCCGCGGTACTATTTTGACTTAAGAATAAAATCATTAAAAAAATGCGGTTACGTGATACAATTATGTTATATGATGATTGAAATAATTAAATGACAATTAATTATTCACGTGTAGAATTTAATTTTATAATTATTTTTAGTGTGTTTCTTAACTCCAATCAATTGGTTGCGCTTTTCATAGTGGACTGTAATTTTGTGACGGAATGATTGTGGTGGTAGATGTGGGTGCTGGGGGGTGGATTAGGTTAGGATTCTAGGCACTAACATTTTGCTGTTGAGGCTGGATCCATGGAATATCATTTGGGAAACGCTGCTGCAGAACATCACACTGTCATTAACCGTAGCGATAGGTAGCCAGTCTTGCGAAAGATCCTAGATTGTGGCCCACTTCAGGATGTGCGGGGCACAAATATGTACTTTATGGTAAATGACAGAATACTCGACATGATTTCAATTCGAGGGGATGAGTGCTAAGTAATTTATAATAATACACTGAAATAAAAACGCCATTGTATTAACACGATACATCAGTGAAACAGAAAATAATTTTCAACTATAGGCGCGACGAAATTTTGGACTCGCTAGCATTCGGAGAGAGAACGTCGAGCTGGGAACACGTAAATTTGTTTCGTGATGGCGACGGGGGTTTTTAATTCTTAAATCGTGTAAAGATGACTATAAACGTTACCCATTTACTTGAAAAAGAAAACATGTCAATGAATATATTATTATTGTTACTAATAGAACATGGTGTGTAAAACTCCCACCTCCGCTCCCGTTATGTATATGCAGCCACGTCATACGCGGCCGGCTAACATAATCCTTACGTGTGCCAGATCAAAGAATTTAAGCCCTCATTTTGTCCCGAGCAGAGCCGCACGGGACTGGTGATGCAACCTTGCACCGAAGCGCGAATGCATGATGTTAATTTATATGGCAACTATCAGAGTGACTTTAATTTGCGCTCTGGCGAATTTAGTAAAGGCCGCAAAATTGGCCTCGGTTGCCACCATGTCCGCGTGTCCTATTGGGCCCGAATGGGGTCGGACCCGGGCAAACAACTCCGCTCGTTCGGGGCCCATAAGTGGACAGTCCCACAGGACGTGCTCTGCGTCCTGCTGGTCGTGTCCACACGAGCAACCCGACCCATGTCTTGCCAAACCAAACCCCTGCAGTTTGGCCGCAAAGTTTCCATAGCCAGTCATGAATTGACTAGTCCAGTGGGTCGGCACCAGTCTCCTCGTCATGTGTCTCACCGAGACATCTGAAAAGTATAGAAAAGTCTGGCGGCCCTTAGGGGAGGCCACTCATCTCGCCTGCCATGCCGCGTATGCGGTCTTGTAGACCAGCTCAGATACAGTCTTTCTGTACTCTCGATGGCGGTGTCAGAGGGACACCGGCGAGAGTTGCATTGATCCTCCTCATAAGGAGAGTGATCGATCCTCTAATTTGAACGTGTTACTAATAGAAAAATAAACAGAACATTAAATGGACGCATGTTGGATTTATATGACCAATTATATTTCGTTCGGCATGCGTCATTTGCACCCGCGACCCGCAATCCGCGCACCGCCTAGCCACGATCTTTTTAGACCATGCCTCAACTTAATGTTGCAAGTCTGAAAAATAAGTATCTTATACCTATCTCATTTTTTTCTCGTAAAAAACGTCAAAATAAATATCTTATTCTTTTTTATAAGCAAATTATTATTAGGACATTGTTTTATTATATTCCTACTTAGTGGAAAATTGAACCATATTAACAAAATTCTTCTGGAAATGATATCAAATTCTCAAGCAACCATATAACATGACATATCTTTCAATAATATTCTATTTATATATATTATATGTGTGTGTATATAAATAAGACATCGTCCTATTAAAGAGATTATATTATACGAGGAATACATATTATTATTTGTATCTCCAATATCTTTCTCAGAATCTGGTCTCTTGAATAGGGGCGTGGATATAAGTATTCATGTATAAACAATACGTAGGTATTTACCAGTGCCAAATGGTGCAGGTAGACTTTTAAGATTAGATAAGATCAAAAGTGCACACTAAACTTTGTCAATCATACGTAAGTATTTGTTTTCATTGGACTAATACTATTTATTTTAGAATTATTAATAACCATGTCCTTGTTTTTTCATACAAGCCTTGTTTTGATTGATGATTGTACAATTTTTTAGTAATTTTCCAACGTTTTTCTTAGCTCGTATTCTTATTTGTCCGGTAAAAATCTTGCAATCGATCTTTAACTAACTTCCCGACTAGCTAGACATTTGAAACTTTTAGAATATAAATTAGAACACGATGCCAATGCATTTTTTTAAAATACTTTTAGCAATCTTTAAGTAGAATTGAATTCATTTTCAGTTAATTCTGTTTTGTATGAAAAGTTATTTCCACACCATTATTGGTTGCTAGGGTCTTGGGTCCTAGCAACTAAATTATTAATATATACATGCATTACTATGGAAATCAAAATGATATTTCAGTATTATTTCTATCAAGTACAATTTTTTTTTGATCGTTTAAGCTAGTCAAGTCAAGTTTATATGTTTCAACAGAAAATTTAAAAACGTTGTATATAAAAAGTTCTTTTTATCTTATAATTATTTAACAATCACAACCACCTATGAATTGATAAAAATACATAAATATTTTATCGTCACCGGGAATCGAGCCCAGAACTCTCCGGTCGAAGGCAAGCGCCTTACCAAGAACCACCTGAACTTATACTATTATGTGAAGATGCCTAATTCAAGCCATAGTAGATAAAAGTAAAAAAATATTCGTTTATCTACAAAATATCTAAAATTATGACATCAAACCATATATAATTTTAGATGTTTTATAGGTAGAATAATATTTTTTTATCAATTATGACTTGGCATAGGCAGGGCTTAATGAATTAAAAAAAACTAACAAACACCATCTGTAATATGAACATCATAAATAAGTATGACTGAAAAAGTGTGTACTATTTTTGTTGAATCGTCGATAGCATACCCACATGTCATTATTATGCTTTGGGTTAGGCAGAGTTTTATTGAATTTAAAAAACCAACCGGCATAATCTGAAAATTGTATTCTTAGTTAAATGAAAACAAATAAGTATGACTGACAAATTTTAGTGTGCACTATTTATGTCGAATCTTAACAGCCAACCTCCACACTTCGCCACTGGTATTTGCTGTGTATTAAGTATATAATTATATTTGAAAATAATACATTATGATGTCTTCCTTTTAGTAATTCAATACTTTGTTGGAGACAAGACGGTTGGTTATAAAAATATAAACGTAATATTATGATATTTCAAAATACAGATGTTGTTTGTAGGGGAAAATATATTCATTACTAATGTTGTTATATAAAAAAGTACGATTTTTTGCAGAAAAATCATTGAGATGGAGAATTTATTATTAAATTCGATGTTTCACGAAGCGAAGAATAAATTGGAATATTGCTAACATATTAGGTAGGGGAACACGTGGCAAATCATATCTCCCTGAATATTAATAAAATTTGCAGTGACATTAGTGGGCGAAAATTATAAATAAAAGCTCGAGCGGTAATGCAGTTTTCTGCATTTTCATTTGTTTTAAAAACAAATGTGTCATTTTTTCGCCTTTTATTATTTTCATTTGTTTTGAAACAAATGAGTCACTTTTTCACTTGTTTCTTTAGATTCCATCATTAATCATGAACTAGCTGAGCCAGCTGGCTCTCGCCAGTCTGTCTCGCTAGGTGTTGCAGACAGCTTGGCATCCTAATGACATGGTGTTGGATTTGAATACAATTATTGTGAAGAATGCATAGACGACGCCATAGTTTTCCCTTGTCACTGCCAATACAAATTTGAGGTCATCCGCGTTGTTTAGCCTGGAGTCTGGCCTTCAGAATATTGCCTGATACCACCTCAGGCTGCTAGGTCTAGCAAAACAGCTGGCAATCACCGATTGCTACCACTGACATTTTGATATAATATGTGTATAGGTAATATGAATGTTTCGTTAAATCACGTGCATTTAAATATGATAAATTATAAATCTGAACCGCTAGAATACAAAGCAATATGTGATTATCATGAAAATAGCGATCCAATATAACGTGAATATTAATCTCCCGCGGGGCCCATTTAGAATAGAAGAAGGTACATAAGCAATGTAAAAAATAAATTTTAACATTATTTTGTTTCAATGTTGGTGCGGGACATTCATATCGAAAGAAATGTTGATAAATAATGAAGCAATGTATACATCTGAGAGGAATAAATCAATTCTGATTAGAATAGGTATTTATAAGACCCAAAGGTATGGAATCAGCTTAGAGGCCTTCATCCAGCAGTGGATTAATCCAGATGATGATGATAATGACGATATTATAAATGGGTAAATATAATATCAGCAATTTTGATAAATATAGCAATTCATATGACCGACAAAAATACAAATAACTTAGAGAGGCCTTCATCCACCAGTGGATTGATTCAGGCTCATGATGATAATGGCATTATAAATATATATAATATAAAATCATCAATTTTGATAAATACAGCCATTCAAATGACAGAAAGGAGTAGAATCAGGCTAAAGATGCCTTTATCCAGCAGTGGATGGGTTCAGGTCGATGATGATAAGGACGATAGAAATAGGTATAATATCAGAAATTCGTTAAACCGATAGTAGTAGAATCAGGTTGCGGAACCCTTCATCCAGCAGTGGATTGATCCTGGTTGATGATGATGATGATGACGATATGAATATGTAGATAAATATAATATAACCGATTTTGATAAATATAGCAATTCAAATGACAGAAAGGAGTAGAATTAGGCTAGGGAGCCCTTTATCTAGCAGTGGATTGGTTCAGGTCGATGATGATAAAGACGATAGAAATAGGTATAATATCACAAATTCTTTAAACCGATAGTAGTAGAATAGAGGTTGCGGAACCCTTCATCCAGCAGTGGATTGATCTTGGTTGATGATGATGATGATGATGACGATATGAATATGTATATAAATATATTATCACCGATTTTGATTAATACAGAAATTCATATGACAGAAAGGAGTAGAATTAGGCTAGGTAGCTCTTTATCCAGCAGTGGATTGGTTCAGGTCGATGATGATAAAGACGATAAAAATATGTATAATATCACAAATTCGTTAAACCGATAGTAGTAGAATAGAGGTTGCGGAACCCTTCATCCAGCAGTGGATTGATCCTGGTTGATGATGATGATGATGATGACGATATGAATATGTATATTGGTTCAAAAAAATAGTATTTATAGCCATACTAAAAAAAAAGTACACTATGTGAGTATACATTTTTATGATGACGTTACATTTATTTTGAGGTTATGGGTACCTATTTAATATGAATAAATTAAATAAAGTATATGTACCAGTCGATCCAATTGGGAATAGTCTGTCAAAATGCATTTTAATATAAATATCGTACTCAAAAATATATTAGTACTACATTGTTGCAAACGTGTAAACGTGCCAGCCATAAAAAAGTATTTAAAAAGAATCAAATTTGGAACACCAGTAGCGGACGTGCCTCTCAGATTTTTATTTACGTAGTGAATTGTACCAAGATTATGGTTTTTTCACCGGAAAAAGTGCGCCAATGCCTACATTACGATATTTGTATAAAAATAATCGAATTCGTTTGTCAAATAAAGGATTAGAAGGTCTTAAGCGACGAAGACGTCATTCTGTGAGGCGTAAACAGTAAATATGGCGATTGTATACGGTGTGTAAGAAAATATCGGATATAAACGTCACGTACATGTAAAATCATGGAAATGAAAATGGAAATTCTGAAATGTGTTCAATTCAATCGGTAGATGAATCGGTAGCGCACATTTCGAAGTGACAATGTAAAAATAACAATAAAATGTCGCTTAAATGAGCTGTTAGTGCGTTTTCCAAAATCTCTTAGGATAATAATATATAATTAAAAGAGATAATTAAAAATAACTCGGTTATTTTATTATTTGCGGATATTAATTATTCCATAAAATACTGCTCTTGTGGTGCAGTGCGTAAGGTGCTGGCCTTCTATCCGAGAGCTCTGGTTCGATTCTCGGTGAGGACAGAACATATTCATGTGATTTTCTCAAAGCCTGGGTGTTTGTGATTGTTCAAAATTAATAACAACCACCTTGTACGAAAAAGCAAGGACATGGTTATTAATATTTAAAAAAATAGTAGTAACTAAAGAACACTAGTAGTGGACAGCGTTGCCAATTAAGCGTTTTTCTATTAAAGTGCATGTGGCTTGTAGCATTTTTACCAGCATTTTTTGACCCATACAACAGCTTTAAATGTGCTGAAAATGCGATAGATATTTAGTTTATTTATTTTCATGCGCATCAAATATTATGATTATTAGACACATAGGTACTTAATGCAGGTAGGTCGGTAGGTACTTACCTATTTTAGTATCGTGAGAAATAAAACAACATAATTTAACACGTTAAAACAATAGGAGCATTCGTGGCCTTAGAGTGAAATGGTATCATATAATTTAATGTGTGGTTAAGTATGTGACATTAGTTTGACGATTATCAGAATGAAGGAAAAGTATTGACTTCGTTCTTGGTAGAATAAGTAAATTCACTTGCAATTTTATTTTCAGAAAATCCATCGTTTTTTCCTGCCAAATAGCTTGTTTTCGTACCCCGTCTGGTATGTTTTTATCAAAGACAGTTGGTAATACTGCTAATGGAAGCCCATAATATGATCGTATTAGGATCAAACTAACATGGTCGAAAAAATATATATTTCAGCCATTCTCTACTTAAAAGTATTGGGTATGATTGTTCATGCATGATTTTATAAAAATAATTACAATATAAAAAGAACTTTTTATATACCACGTTTTTAAATTTTCTGTTGAATCATATAAATTTGACAATTCTATATATTAATAAATATTTTTTTTTGTACTTGATAGAAATACTGAATAAATATAGAATACTTAAATGTCATTTTGACATTTCATTTTGATTTCCATAGTAACGCACGTATATATTAATAATTTAGTTGCTAGGATACCCTTAGCAACCAATAATAATGTTTTACTTTTAAGGAACTTTTCCGAAACATACAAAACAGAATTAACTGAAAATGAATTTAATTCTGTTTAAAGATGGCTAAAAGTGTTAAAAGAATGCATTGTCGTCGTGTTCTGATATATTCTAAAAGTTTCAAATATCTAGCTAGTCGGGAAGTTAGTTAAAAATCTTCAATCGTCCAATACAAATCTTGGACAAACAAGAAAAAAATTATGCTGGACACGCTCAAGAAAAAATCTGTACCGGACAAACAAGAATACGAGCTAATAAAAACGTGGTAAAATAGCAAAGTAATTTATAAATTTAGTTTAAACAAGTACATTAAAAATGTACACTTATAATAATATTCAAACAAAAAAAAAACAATCGTAGGTTTTGATCGAATTTTTTACGTATTTGAAATATTCAAACATTATACGAGTAATATAATAAATGTTTCGGGTAAGTATTGTAAAACGAATTGCGAAAACAATGTTTCGATATTTTCATGAAACGTTTTTAAAACAAATACAAAAAGCGTACAGGTACAGGGCTTATATGAAAGAAGGTTTTATATTTTTTGAAAGTTGGTCAAAAATCTCATTTATTGAATCGTAAAATCAAAAAAGAAGATTTATGGCGGGAAACAACACGTTTTTCATTTATATCTAAATGCTGACTACACATTATTAGCTTCGTGTATCACCAACTGTTACGGAATTTTTCATATCATATTATAATATAAACAAATTTTTTTTTTACTAGATTTGGTAGTTGATGCATTTATACTATTTATATACCAGTGGCCAGGGGTGGAGGTAGGGTATTAAGATCTGACATAAATTGTGGACAATAAACCTTTTCAGTCATACTTATTTGTTTTCATTGAACTAAGAACACAATTTGCAGATGGTGCTAGTTAGTTTTTAAAATTCAATTAAACCCTGACTGAGCCAAATCGTAATAATGAATGTATGCTATGGGCGATCCGATAAAAATAATGCAAACTTTTTCAGTCAGACATATCGTCGCTGTAGGATTGGTTTGTCGAATAGACCAAATGTCAAATGTTCAGGAGACGAAAAATAAATTTGATTATCCTATATTTAAATACATGAATGTATTTAAATTGTTATTTTTACAGCATATGAATGCTGTTTTCATTACAAAGCAATTTTAAAAAAAGGATGGTTCTGGTCCATTTAGATACAAAAAATCATTCTGCATTCAAAGGTCGATTTGACAAAAACGGATATTCGACAAACCAATCTTATAGCGACGATAATTGTTTCCATTGAATTAAGAATGCATTGATGGTGTCACTTAGTTTTTTTTTAAATTCATTAGCCTTACCCAAACCAAACCATAATCGATAAAAATATTAATCTACCTAGAACATATCTAAAATAATGTATGATTTAATGGCATAATTTGAGATATTTTATAGATAATTGAATATTTTTTGACTATTATCTACCATGGCTTGGATAGGTAAGGTTTAACTAAATTTTAAAAACTAACAATCACTATCTACACATTGTAGTCTTAGTTCAATGAAAACAAATACGTTTAACTGACAAAGTTTAGTGTGCATTATTTATGTCAGATCTTAATAGCCTATCTTCATCCTTCGCCAGACGTGACTTCGTGACAGCTTCACTTGAATATTGATAATATGACCTCTCTACGCCAATAAGCAAACTAAAATCTAAGAAAGCTTTTTCGGATATTAGGAGATGAACTGGTTCAAAGGAATGAAGAGGTTTCATAAGAATGACATCATGAATCTCAGGCGGGAAAAGAACTCGCAATGGTAAAGCTCCCAGAAGCCCAATGTCCTTGCAAATACATTGTAAGCCTGCGTACATACGCTGCAGACACACCCAATGAGCGTTAACATAATAAGTGGCGATTAAATCCTTCTCTTTGTGTTGTTAAGATCTGTAGTATGTATACCTTCCCTTGGAAACTCTCTGCTAACCATCAAGACAATGAAAATGCATAGAGACTACCGTAGCTTCCCTAGTACTGTTTTCCTGGCAATATAATTTTATCATTGTAACTGTGGTTTTGTTAGAATATTACTATGGTTTTGCCTACACCCTGCATCATACAAGTGAATTTTATTAATATTTTTTTTTACGATTATATTAAAATTTCTCTATTTCTTTCTACTATTCCTTATCGAGCTTTGAGAATCGATGTCTCCGCCGAATCTTAGGGGTACATTAGTACGACCGCGTTACAAACACCCGCAGACACAACAGCCTTCGGTGATTGAAGTTATCACGAAGAGACGCTTTACGTGACTGGGACACGTATTCCGGATGCCGCCAAAGAGTGCGGCACTTCGTACCCTTGCGGCACAGCCTCAAGGGTTCCGTCGCCGTGGCCAGCCCTCCCTCACCCTGCAGCGGTGCTACAAGAGCGACCTACGTGCTGCAGGTCTGACATGCATGAGTTGGCGATGGACCGAGGGAAGTGGCGCCAACTTGTGCTTGCCCTATGTCCCAGTGTTGGGACGTGACAGGGTGGAAGAAGAAGAAGAAGAAGATTGATTGCGGGAGGCGCAAGAGTTTGCGATGGACCGAGGGAAGTGGCGCCAACTTGTGCTTGCCCTATGCCCCAATGTTGGGACGTGACATGGTGGAAGAAGGAGAAGAATTCCTTATCTGCCCCATTCTCCCGTACCTTGATGTTGAGCAAAATTCTTGTAACCCTAACATACCAACATATCAAACCTGTAATTACTAAACATAACCTAATATATTATATAATATAATATCGTACGTACGTGTCTGAATCATGTACCTATTGCTTTTTTGATTTCTAGGAATATTTGTACAAATATCCGAATTAATGAAATACAATAAGACTGTTAAATTTAATATTGTTACATTCTGATAGGAAGTGTTGTTTGTTTTATAATTCCATTAGAGTTATTTGAAAGTTTTGAACAAATAATGGCAACTTATTAATTATCACGAATGAATTTCGAACATAGCAAAAATCTACTTTAAAAGCAAAGTTTTTATGTTGTTATTAAAACATTTTTAATCTAGCTTATAATGAAAATACGTTTGAATGATAATAATTAATATGAATAATTCTTTAATTTAAACCCTTGAAGATAGTGTTGTTAGTACGTGTTCTGCTCATGGCAGTATAGCAGAGGTTCCCAACTTGTTAATATTATTGTTCGGGCCGGTTTTATAGATAATTAATTACAAGATAAAAAGAACTTTTTATATACAACGTTTTTAAATTCTGTTGAACCATATAAACTTGACTTCACTAGCTTAAACGATCAAAAAAAAAATGTTCTTGACATGTCATATTGATTTTTATAGTAACGCACGTATATATTAATAATTTAGTTGCTAGGACTCCAGACTAGCAACCGATAATGGTGTCGAAATAACTTTTCATACAAAACAGAATTAACAGAAAATGAATTCAATTCTACTTAAAGATGGCTAAAGGTATTAAAAAAATGCATTGGCATCGTGTTTTGATACGAGTATATTCTAAAAGTTTTAAATGTCTAGCTAGTCGGAAAGTTAGTTAAAAATCGATTGCAAGATTTGTACTGAATAATCAACCACCGGACAAACAAGAATACACACATTGATTAATTAATTAAATTCATCAGTATGCGGGTATATTATAAATAATGTTTCTTTAAAAATCATTGACATGTGAGGATTTAAATGACCAAAGATCACATTGATATAGTTTTTCACCGATATTTGTAATTTAATTTGGAAAAAAATCAGAATTTCTTCTCGCCATCATTTTCAGATTTATATCTGCTTTAAAGCTGCCTTCTATTATAGTATTTCGTTTATTAAATGCACATAAAGCACTGATAAATTAGTATTATGCTTGATTTTAGATGGTATGTCAAACTTAAAATTGCAATAATTCCTCCATAACATGATTTAGAGACTTACCAACTTTTGGCAGTAACCCGACGAATTATATTTATTTTATTAGAATAATTTTAACAAAGTAATTCTAAAAAAACATACAAACAATTAACTGATACCATATCATCATCATCAGCCGGGGTCAATCCACTGCTGGATGAAGGCCTCCCCAAGCTTTCTCCAACTCTATCGGTCCTGTGTCGTTCGCTGCCAGGTATTTCCGCCGAACTTTACCAGTTCGTCAATCCAGCGGCTTTTAGAGCGACCCTGTGGCCGTTTCGTACCCCTTGGGTACCACTGGATGACGGCATTTGTCCAGCGGCCGTCCTTTCGGCGAGCAATGTGCCCCGTCCATCTCCACTTCAGCTGTTTGGCAACGTCTATTACATCGCGTACTCTTGTCTGCTTCTTAACCCATTCGTTCCTCTTGCGGTCCTTTCGCGTGATGCCCAACATGCACCTCTCCATGCCTCGCTGTGTGACTCTAAGCCTTTGGACATCTTTCGTGTTGAGGGTCCACGTCTCGCAGCCATACGTGAGCACGGGTAGCACACATTGGTTGAACACCCTACGCTTAAGACATAATGGTAGGTCACTCTTGAAGGTAATATTCAGACGTCCGAAAGCACTCCATCCAAGCTTTGTTCTTCGAGCAATTTCATCGTGCATGCTTCCGTCTATGGACACCTGTTGTCCGAGATAGACGTAGCTGCTGACTTGCTCGAGTTGGGTGCCAGAACGATACCATATAACTGGTATAATATTTTAATCTAATAAACTATGTATTTCTTTTTTATTCAACGAATAAGACACAAGATTTGAAAATTTAGCATGCTATATATATCTATAATATATTTAACATATATTTGATTTGAAAATATCTCAGGCATATACCCATTAGAAAAAATCTTTTTAGAAAAAAATATACTACACCCGACGAGACATGAACATGTAAATGCTGGATTCGTGCCATTGTGCTTTTCCAATTAAGCTACAGACATCCTACTTAATTACGACGATTTTAACTAGTAGTTGTTAGATGAAATGTTTTTCAAATTGAGTTATAATGTTGACTATCGGCTTTTGTATATTTAAATAAGATAGGTATAAATTAATTCCTTAATAAAATAATTACTAACCGACGTCACGGATTACTCCATTATTTAACGTTTGTTGTCGTATTTTTTCTAAAAAGATTTTTTAGTACTAGTCGGTTATCCTGGATACAGCGGCGAACACATTTTGAAAATAGCCGATATACTGGATTATTTGTTAGGATAACCTAACGTAACGTAACCAAACCTAACCTAAACTAACCCAAACTAACAAATAATCCAGTATATCGGCTATTTTCAAAATGTGTTTGCCGCTGTATCTAGGATAAACGTATAGAACCGATTTCTTCTAGTGAGAATATGCATGAGATGTTTTAAAATTACATTTTAATAATTAAACTTCGATTAAACTATATACACCTCTTTATTATAATGATTCTGTTAATTATAAGTGCTTTACGCTTACCTAAGAAAAGTTTAAATCGGGAATGTCACCTCAGAATTAATTGAAAACTGATTTTCTTAACAGATTGTTTGAAACATTTCATTGAATAATCTTCTCTCGTGTAACAAAGTTTCAGAACTTTCAATGATTATTATTCATGATACAGATTATTTCACTATCGGTCATTTATCTGCTAATATGTCAATGCTAAATCTTGTTTAAGTTGTTTTAGCATTGATATCGTATGAAGTCTCATGTTTTGGATCAGTTTTATTGAAGTTACGCATTAATCGACTTAGCTTGGTCGCACATATAAACTCGTTTCGACTGCAAGACGTCAAATAATGTCGATGTAATTTTGTTGGTACTCACAAAACACATGTAACCTAATGTATTTAGACACAGTTACGCATTAATTTAGTTAGCTGGGTTGCACATATAAACTCGTCTCAACTGCAAGACGTTAAATATGTCGATGTGATTTTGATGGTATTTGCAAAACACTTGTGACCTAATGTGTACACACAGTTTAAATGGGAAATTTTTATTTTGAAAAAAACATCAAGCAATAAATAATTTCAGTCGACATGAAATACATATCGCATATCCATTTTGTTACAGCTGAGCATGCGCAGACGCTCTCTATAATTATTAATAAACCATCAAACTTGCCACTCGTCATATCTCCTTCTTTGCACTGTGGCATAGGTGACTACTTTGTTTTCCCACCACCACCCGTCATGTATGTACAGCCGTGGATATGCACGGCCACCTTCCATGACGCTATAAACGTGTCTGAAAGAAGTGATTTTAAGTGCTCATTCAGTTCCGAAACGGAGCCGCACGGGACCGATGCTACAACCATACACCGTAGTGCTTAAAGAAGAAAGTTAAGAAAGGAAGAAAAAAAATCTTTTTGGACTGGCTCTGCTGTCCGCTGACGTTAAGCGCCCTATGTATCCGCATACTGAGTGTCACGAGTTGAAATGGATGAGTCTACAGAAGAGTCGTGACTATCCCGCTTCCCATGCGATGCTACAAATTTCTCGAATGCATGTGCGTGGGCGAGAGTTGCAACATTCATACTAGGTTCGATTTATGGCTTTGTCGCAGTCAACCTGATTTAGTATGTGCGAAGCGCCTTAGAGCTCAATATTAATATCATGAATCTATATTAGCTATTAAACCGTGTATCGGCAGAAAATAAAAATAAGCACACGTGATGTATGGAAAAAGATGCGCAACACACTAGTGAAAGGTGACGTTGTTTGTCACTCGCGACTTACGAGTATTCACGTAAAAAACAACCCAAAAATCCTCCATAGCGTAATAAAATTTATATCATAGTAATTAAATACAGATGATTGACAATATTAAATACATCTCATTGTTATATCAAAAATTTTGACATACAAACATACATCTCGGAACGATACAAAATTATTGCCATGTCAATAATATTATTATACCTATATATTATATTAATCTAGTATTCCTTACTAGATATACTGCATCCACAATGGGTACATTAATGATTATGTTAACCACTCACAAGTAAAGCAGCGATTAAATTAAATTATGTATTTAAAGTGTGTATTATTAAATTTTAATTTATAATTATTTCATCCCGGCGATGAATAGTCCAAATGCCCTTATTTGCTATTACCAGCACGTTACTCGTAACCATGATTTCTCAGAAAATGGGACCAGGTAAAATGTTTATTACATACCTTATTACCACGTTTTTCTTAGCTCGTAATCTTGTTTATCCAGTACAAATCTTGCAATCGATTTTTAACTAACTTCCCGACTAGCTAGACATTTGAAACTTTTATAATATATCAGAACACGATGCCAATGCATTTTTTAATACTTTTAGCCATCTTTAAGTAGAATTGAATTCATTTTCAGTTAACTCTGTTTTGTATGAAAAGTAATTTCGGAAGAAATCCGTAATCCAATCCACTATTATTGGTTGCTAAGGGGTGATCCTAGCAACTAATTTATTAATATATACGTGCGTTACTATGGAAATCAAAATGACAATTCAGTATTCTATATTTGTTTGTCTGTTGCAAAATAGCAAAAAAATGATTTGTTGACAATTGCCTTATTTGTACTAAATTATTAATACATAAAATTGTCAAGTTTATAATATGATTCAACAGAAAATTTAAAAACGTGTTATATAAAAAAAGTTCTTTTTATCTTGTAATTATTTTTGACTCTTATAACACTATTCAAATAAAAAATTAATATAAATATTTGTCTGCGTTGCAGCTAATTCCTCGTTATAGGACTGTCAAAACCCAGTTTTGGCATAATCATCAAAGGGAGACTAATTTTGTGGATATTAATATCTACACATAATTTACGATATATGGCGCAATACAAAAATATTTTTATAGAGACTTCTAAATAAATTTTACCATCTCTGATTAATATAAACGTGTATACAAATAGCCAGTTATATTTTGGAATTGATGTTTTTATTTAGCCCGTGACTGTCTGCTGGCGAATATATCTCTAAACAGATTGGATTTTTATCGCTTTGGTTCAGTGCAAAACGGCTGTGTCCAGTTTAAATTATATATATATATATATAATAATATAATATATTATTATCGCCGCTCTGGAACCACACTGTAGTACGTGAAAATCATAGTTTTGACATAATTCAGACCTAAGATTTTAGCCTCACCAACTTATGGACAATGAACTAATTTTGTCCTATACAATTTTTTCTCATAAAACACTCACTAAGTAAGCATTCTCTTGTATTTCTCAGTTTTATTTAAAACAATGATAATATTATTATACATATTATAATAATATATACATGGTGTATAAAGATAAATTGAAATCGAATAAGAAGATCTACTCAGAAGAAAAAAATAATGTCGGTGGCTTAGAGCCCAATGCACAATCGTCTGTCATAACTAAAATTTATTTACAACAAAACACTATCCAGAAAGCCTTTCATAGTTATGATCGAATTGTCTATGGTCCACCAGATCTGCAATAACTTCGTTCTGTTTTTTCTATTGAAAATAATACCATATATAAAAATTCTCTTTTTCATAATTTAGGTAAATTATTTTGTAATTGTTAAACGATGACAAAAATATGAAAAATATACAAAATAAATTCAATAACTATAAATACACAATTAATATTTAATTAAAATGATTAAATGTCTCTGTTATGTTATTTTTTGACCCATGTTTTTCCAGGTACGGTAACACTTGCCGTTGAAATGTCAGATTTTGTCGTTTACAATTATTATAAATATGCCATGATGTGAATAATTATATAGAGTGATTAAAACTAATATTACCATGTTGGTGTGTAGGTAACTAAGTACTTATATATTTCAACTACCTATCTATTGGTTTAATATTACATAAATATCTAAATCCGAATAAGAAAAGTTAATTCATAATTCATTGACACTGACATTTCAATTCGATAATCGGTTTTACTAATTTAAGACATGTACAGAATCAACGTAAGTAAAGGAAAATATGTCGTATTAAATGTCACGGATATTTAATACTTGTTCAATACCTATATTGAGATCAATTGTTAAATGAATTTGAGTGTATGGGCCGTTTTATAGACACGTAAATTTATTTTGACAGCAGCTGTCAGTGGTAAATGGTAATACAGAAGGGGGCGAGTTCATCACAAAAGCAGTCTATGGTTAAGGATTCCTTATCTCTATAATCTATAGTTAACAGATGGATTTCGGTTACTTACCAATTTTACTGTAAGTTTATGGTTAGTACGAATTGAGCATTACGCCCTTTATACATAACAAATTATAATAATATTGAATATAAATAATTTGAAAATATCTCAGATATATACATACTAGAAAAAAAATGTTTTGAAAAACATACGATACCCGACGGGACATGAACCTGTTACCACTGGATTTGTGTCAATGTGCTTTACCAATACTAGCTACGGGCATCTTATCTAATTACGACTAAATTAACTAGTAGGTAGTTTTTACATGAACTGATTTATCAAATTATGTGTGTTCAATATTATACAGAGTGTTACATTCTCAAATCTTGTGAATAATTCGTTGTATAACATAGTTTATTTCATATAATATTGATATGAAGGTGTTTACGTCTGCGTTGTTCGACTTTAATCAAACCATGGATTCGGGGCAATTGAAACTTAGGTATATTTTACTTTTTCAAATGGATTAGTACAAAAAATAATCAATTTGATTTTATCATAATATTGTGTTTGACAGCTGTCAATAAGGAATATAATTTTTTTTTTTAGTCGGAATATCGTTTTGGTATTACTCTTACCCTACCTACCTACCCCATTAATTTACAAGCCATGAAAAATTCTTT
Source organism: Rhyacophila brunnea (assembly GCF_057557595.1). Lineage (NCBI taxonomy): Eukaryota > Metazoa > Arthropoda > Insecta > Trichoptera > Rhyacophilidae > Rhyacophila > Rhyacophila brunnea. Next base: position 3,769,970 of record NW_028232816.1, on the reverse strand, counting down.
ATATAATCGACAGCAAATAATTAAGCTCATATTTTTAGTGTATTTTGTGGATTTTCCGTATTTTCCCTCGACTCTTCAATTGGAGAGATGGAAAATAAATAAACACAGCTATGCGTTTGACGCTTTTTAGAAATGGGTGGATAATTATTTCATCAACGGTCTATTGAAAAAAAATGTGTCATGGAAAATCGTACGATGTTTTTTCTCGGCCAAATCAAAACTCAAGGGATGATCAATGATTAATTAAAGAAATAATGACATGATATATTGAATGCACCGTTTTTATGTTTGTTTACAAAAATGGTGTATGCAAATAAAAAAAAAACATTCAAAGTTTTTAGTTATAAACGTAAATGATAATATAGAATATAATAAATATTCCTGCACAATCAGGTAGGAACACAAGAGGGATTTTCAAGTTTAAACCTTCCTCCAGGATACAGAGTAGTAATCAAGGTTTTTAGTAAAGTTAGTTATTGGTACCTTGATTCAAACTTTGTAAAGTGCTTTAGTAATTCAAAGTTCGCATAAATTCTTAGAAAAACCGCAATAACTTTAAATCAAATCGACTTAAAATAAAAATGAATAAATAATTACAATGTATGAAATATTCGCTTGAGTTCGGAATTATCCGGCAGCACGAACATACCCGAATTTGACCGACATGTCTACCAAACTAAATTTTTGCCGTATTACGAATTTACCATCTATTAGAGATAGCCGCTGATAACTGCTTTGTGTATGGATATTTGCGCTGATGAGTGGGTATTAAAAGTGACCAATAGCTAAAATTTGTCGCAATTCGTATTTCATTGCGTAGCATAGAGGTAATGCGCGGTTGAGGCGTAAACCCGGGAGATGCAGGCTTCGATTCCCTGCCAGGGTGGCTTACTTTTTTTTAAAAAGTGTTTTTCTATTGGTTATAATATATTTACTCAGAAAGTGTTTTTCAAAATTATTTATATTCATAATTTGTTTGTTCTTCTTCTTCTTCTTCCATGGCGCTACATCCCGGGATGGGATTTGGCCTCCTCCACAACCGCTCTCCACTCACTCCGGTCTCTCGCCACACGTCTCCAGTTACTGGGTCTTCCTATATGAAGCCAGTCCACTTCTACGGCGTCAGCCCATCTCCTTCTTGGTTTAAAATTTGTTTGTTATATGTGTTTTTATATTGGATCCTTGACTTCATATGTAGGTAGTAGGTAATAAGTTTTCACCTACTTTATTGTATTGATTTATTATATAAGTTAGAGTTAAAAGTGTTCATTGTCAGTATGTGTTTGCCTTTTGGTGAGTATACACAGCGCCTGAAGATGCCGAAAGGCGAAACCCGTTTCGCAAAAAAATCGACTCAAATGGAATAGTGCAAATTAGAATGTAAATGTCAATAAAAAATATTTATACACAATTAGGTTGGAACACAATGGGGAATTTTCGGTAATGAAGGTTGTTAGTTATTGGTACCTTGATTCAAACCACAATTCCCACATTCAGTAGCAAATATTTGAGTAATTTGTAAAGTGTTTCAGCATTTCAAAGTTCGCATAAATTCTTAGAAAAAACACAGTAGCTTAAATCAATGGCGTGCGATCAATATATATTTATATGTATTGATACCAAATAAGATAATGCCTAAATCCCCCATCAAAAATACTCCAATCGACAGAGTTGGGAATATAATGATAATATTATTGTAACTGTAAATGAGTCAAGGCTAGACCAGGATGCACAGCGAAACAAACAAAAAAAAGTACCGTTATCTATTTCTGGGCGGACGACGGATCGAAAGTAGGTACGGGCAGTCGGTAACCTACCCTTGAGCCTTGAACGTCGCCTCCAAATACGATTTGCCAACTTTTTGCGTCAAAGCGTGCGATTACAAATGTTATTAATAATTAATTGTTACTTGTCAAGCGAAATATACTCAATGTCCCTGAATCCGTGCTTTTAATAAGTGGGAAAGTATAAATCAACACCCTACGTAAACCCACACCCAGCAGTATCTGCGGAAAAAATGGATACATAATTACAATGTACGAAGTATTTGCTTGAGTTCGGACTTATACGCCAGTTAAAGTCCCTCCACCAAACCCACCCCGTACCACCCTCGGTCTTAATCGAGAGTATCACGCCAGCTCAAACATACCCAAATTTTACCGACATGTCTACAAACCTAATTTTTTCCGTATTACAAATTTACCAACTATTGAAGATAGCCGCCGATAACTGCTTTGTGTATGGAATGCCTTCCGTGTTAATTTGTAACAATGCAAATAATGGAAACTTGCTAAAGATATAGACCAGTAGGCACTATTCACCACTGTGCTGAAGTCATAGTTAATTATTATATTAATATGTACATGATAAAGAGTAGCTAAGAATTTTTCAAAGAATTTAAAATGAAAAATCTTTTTATTATATTGCTCTTTCTCTGCAAATAGAAGGCATAGTTAACAACGTTTTCTAAATTAATGAATTTCTCGACTACGAATGTTTTCATTTCTCAGTAAAGCAGAATTTATAATTAAATTCATGATTTTATAAAGTAGATGGGAGGAATGTAAACACTTGTTAGAATATGTTATTATTTCTGAGGTAATAACATGTAATTCAACAAATTCGAAACGGGTATTTTTGGTGAATAATCTTCTAACAAGTTGAACGTGAAACAATAAAGTTGATCAATCTAGTTTTAACATGGTGTTAGTGTAATTTATTAAAACATTAAAACTATGGACTAGATGGAATTTGAATTGGGGGGACATGCTCAGCGTAGGTAAAAATGGAGCATTTATGGTATTTTTAAAGCATGATCCTGGACATTCCCTAAACGTTGTAGATAATCTATTTATATAATTTTGAAGCCGTTTTTTATTATATATATATTTAAATAATATATATAAATATACATTATTTCGAACCGTTCAAAAAAAAAGATTTTTTTTCGGTTAGGTACATGTTCAAATACGCGCGTTAACATCATTTTACTCCCTACTTCAGTTATAGTTTGTCAATTTATGGCTACAGCCGTATGTTGTAGCTTAACCACTGGAAAATGCCAAAAGAAATAGCGTATTTCAAAAAAATACCACCTTATTCTTAGATCAATAATCATTATAAAGCAATCATTATTCGCAGAATGTTTATCACACTTGAATGGTCAAAGACTTAGCTTATAATTAGTATCTTTAGAATTATCTTCAAATGTGTTAATCTTGCCCATTTTTTGAATAATAAAATGCCTAATTCTTGTCAAATTTGGGATCACAGAGATTATCAATATAATTTTCTATCGTAAATATTTCACTATAATAATGTCAACATAAATTATACTAATGGTTTTATAAATGCGTTTAAAAATAATAAATATAAAAAATCTTAACACCACTGCACATTGATGTACTGAAATATGACTATATTCTAAAACATTAGAGCGAGATGTTTAAAAGAATACTATTTTATGTAATAAAAATACTTTATGCAGTCATCAAATGTTTAAAATACATATAAAGGATAATAAGGCAAAATTATATAAAGAGATTATCTACAACGTTTAAGGAATTTCCAGAATCATGCTTTGAAAATGCCATAAAAGTTCCATTTTAACCTACGCGGAGCACGTGGGCCGTTAATACATTGGCATACGCGCAGATCCAACCAGATCCAGTCCAACTTTACTGTCTAGCCCGACCATCTGCCACGATTGATTTCGATAGTAAAAAGTTACTTTTGAGTTGTTCCCAGGAGTCGTGAGCAATCGTGTGCGAATTGGAACAATTCCTATTTTTTCTGATACGATCGCGTCAATTAACATTGAGCTTTCGTGAGTGGCCGCGAGAGGGTGTCCTGTCTTGAATTCGACATAACAACTCAAATTTGACATTTAAAAAATTAACGCTTTAATAATAGACAACAAAAATAATACTCTAGTACAACCAGCAACTCGTTATTTGTCCACATTTCATTTGTTGCTTTAAACCCCATTTACACGTCATGCACAGATTTACTGCTGACAGTACTTATTATCGTGGCCATAACAAGAAAATGCACGTGTAAACACGCATTAGCATACAAGTTGCACGATTGCATGTATGGAAAGTTCAGCAGCTTCTGAATTTTCACGCGATAGTTGGAACTTGTGCGATATCTACGTCTGCGCAGTAGAACGATAGTAGTAAACCTGATGGAAAAAAAATACGAACTATACCGCGTAAAAATTTTTGATATTTACAAATTTTCACTGAGATTGGCGAGACAGACAGCATTTTTACGTATAAACGGTTATTATCGCTTTACAAACTATCGGTGCCAGTAAATCCATGCACGTGTACAGGGTACAATTGCTTATTATATTATTCAATTATGAACCAATAAAGCCAAGCACCATTACGATTGAGTTGGTAGCTGAATCGTTTTGTGTAATTTCTATTTAAAGTCAACGATTGCTCACGACGATCGTTCAATCTGGTTGGGTCTGCTGGTCTAATTAGGACTTAAGATTCATCTAAGAATTTACGCAAAGATTGACACACTATCAGTATGTCACGGTGTGTAACTGGCATAAGAAAATAATTACTATCACATGATCTAATATGCTGTCACACCATTATTAAATCTGTAGTCAACTTTGCTTTAATCTGTGCCCTTCGAATAACTTTGCCAAAGTATAAATCAAATTTAACCACAGTCAATTGCTAGTCAGCTAGACGCTGGCGTCTAATCGTAATAGCTGACTTTGATTTGTAAAGCATTCTACATATTTCTTCAATATAATAATATTATGTTATTCAACGATATGAACGATCAAATATAGATGGTCAAATATTAATATATCGATTGATACTATTGAATACCGCAGTACTTTAAGACCAGTGATTTTCAACCGAGGTTGCGTTACAGGTAGATAGACATCAAGACAAATGTATTTTGTAATACACATTTATTAGCATTATAAATTTAACCTGCATAACACATTTACAAAAAAATCGGTGTGTGTACTTATGTCCGCGTGTTAGAAGTTATACTTCTTTGGCGTAACAAAACAAAAACAAAACTTGTGATAACTTAGATTCTTTGACTAGTTCTCAATTATCTTGTTAAATTGCACACTCAAGAAAAAAAGCCGCTTATTGGAGCGCCGTTGGTTTATTTCTATACACTTTAACTTATATTATTAAATTATATAATTATTTCTCCTTGTTTTTATTTTTAAAGTAACAACTGTCACTCTGACGTTTATTCGTTTGTTTACGTAAGGAATTGCAAATGGCCGACAATAATAAATTCGTTACTTAGGCAACGGAACAATTCTATTATAAACTTGCGTTTTTATACAGCCGACTGATTCACAGCTAACTTCATACTGTCGTGCACTCTCGTAACGGTGTGCGCGCGCAGCTCTCAATGTCACTCTCTACCAAACGCCCCAAAATAAGTATAACTTCAAGAATACACTGATCTTTATGGTGCGATCAAATTATGTTAATTGCACGATGCACAGCATCATGAAACCTTACACGAGTCCTGCGATGGGGTAACATGATGTTTTGTATCTGTAACTTCCCTCTCTATGATATCTCCTCAACGACAAAAATTGTCTTTTGTTGAATTCATCGACATCCGAAGTTACTAATTATGTAACATTGTTAAGAATATTCGATCGGTGTGATTTCGACTATTTCAATGTACCTACTCAATATTATGTTATTGATCAACCCCAATTTATCGGGGCTAGGACGATTTGGCGCGCGGCACAACTGGACGCCACGCAATTCGAAATTAAATAGACGTTATGTACCTACTTATAGGTAATTTAAAAAAAATATTTAATATTATTATTTGTATTTAAATTATTATATTATGATTTAATAGTTGGTGAGAATTTAAATATGCACACTTAAATAATGGTTTAATCGTGCATATGTTTAAGTTCCAACGAAAAAAGAGTTTTTTATTTTTATATAAAGCCTTAGGCATGGTAATTCTTAATTCGCAATAAAAAAAACATTATGTTAAGAGTAAAATTAATTAAAACTACTATGTAGTAGATAGAAACTGATTAAAATTCATCGTCTAGGTTCTGTTTACGTGTCTACGACAGTGCGGTGTCCAATTATCCTGGCGTCCAGTGGTCCCATTCCCAATTTATCCACCCTATCTAGCTGTGTTACTACACACATATAAACCCTTGTACATGAACTAAGCGTCACTTATATTACTTGCTTACTATTTCATATGTATACTTATTGTAAATGATTTTGATATCATTCAACACAGACCATTCAACTGGTTCAAATTAACTCAGCTCTTCTCTCTGAGATGTTTCACTGCGGATCGAACTCTCCTGAGTTCTTTCCCTTTTATTTTTACACCATGTAAATTATTGAGAATTGACGAATAAACACCTCTGAAGATTAACATCCGTCGAGTCTTATTACTGACATATACCTTCTACTGGACCACGTGAAGGATCGGAGCCCGTTGGTAAGGATTTTCGTTGCTGAAAAAATAACAATAGAGATCGCATAATGACAAGTGGTATTAATGGTAACATGAAAATGAATATTTGTCAGCGTACATGCACTATAAATGAACTCACGAAGAACTAAGTACGTGTACGGCCTGAGTGGATAGTGTCAGGCGGTGCGTGAGCGGCATGCGCAACTCAAACGTATAACCAAAAAAAGACATGTCTACTTAGAAATACAGGATGCAAACCACATCCTCTGGGAATGTCCTAAAATGTGTACGAAAAGGGAAGAGGTGCTGAATTTGGTTTAACCAGCTGTTAGGCCCATCGGACCGTCCAACCTGGTCGCCACAAAAGCCAATTTTATTGCATTTAGAAAATTTGCGGCGTCATACTGCCAACGTAAAGATCTCTTCACTTAGACTGTTCGGCAGTTTTGTATTAGCTTTAATTCGTTACTTACTACAATTTTTAATATTGCCTCTATGTGCTCATCTCTCTCATGGGTACCTTAGCTTAAAGTCATGTAAATTCAGTCAAATAACATTTGAGTGCATGGCGACCTTAGTATTGGGTAACTGCTCCGGAGACATTCCCAGTCATAAAAAAATGATGCTTCACACCCAAACGTAGGGTCCCGTGCTACGCCCGATTAAGAGCGGGTGTAGTTTGGTGCGGCGATTAAATTTGTCTACGAACATTTCACACACTTTGAGTGCGCACGCCTCTCACGCCCCGCTGAACGGTGTCCACTCAGGCCTTAAACTTACGATAAATGCTTTGAAATAATTTTTAAATTTTTATTATGTACATGTACATCTAAAAATATACCTAAAAAATACTTGACGTGAGTAAATATAAATCGAATTAATAAAACGGCATCTGTGAAATCATTAAACGCTTGTTCGCAAAGCTGCCTTAAATCTAATGAGCAAATAGTAATTAATATAAATTATGAAAGCCTCTCGCTAAAGCTTTTCATCTTAATTTGATCAATTAAGTCAAAATTGTTTAAGTCAGAGTCGGTTCATTTAGCGCTTTTACGGTTGCAAATTGAGTTAGGGACTAGAGTCACTTTGAGGCACACTAACAAGCGATCTGGTGCAGATATTCCTCTAGGGTTCTTTAGATCCTACATAAATGCGGGCCCTTGTGCACAGATTTGCTTTCAAAGTTTGTACTTATATTAACATTTAACAAAGCATTTAAAATAACTACTGCAAAATTGAATTTAATGCAGAGAGTTTAGAATAGTCCACCACGTTACGCGGGTGTATACTATGGCGTCAATACCACCTGCCCGAGGCATATAATATCGTCGCTGTAGAATTGGTTTGTCGAATAGACCAAATGTCAAATGTCCAGAAGACGAAAAACAAATTTCATTAACCTATATTTAAATACATGGATGTATTTAAATAATTTTTGTTTTTACAGCATACGAATGCTGTATTTATTACAAAGTAATTTAAAGAAAATGATGGTTCTGGCCCATTTAGATACTAAAAATCATTCTGCATTAAAAGGTTGATTTTGACAAAAATGGATATTCGATAAACCAATCCTATAGCGACGATATGTCACACATACAGTGATACACCGATGCTGTCCTATTCGAGAACTCAATTGAGTACCTTTGTTCTGAGTTACCCAGACACTGGTCTTCACTGTCCTACAAGGCAAGTGGATGCGTAATATAGATCTAAAACAGATCATTAGCCTCTACCTTACCGAGACCGTCTGTGCATGGTGCCAGCACCACATCCTCCTAGATATGACCCTGGTATCACAGAACACAGCGGATCTAGACAGGGAAGTCAATAAATATCCCTGGTATTGGGCAGCAGCAATTACCAGTAATGATGTAAGGTGGAGAGGATAGACTTCGGTATAGCTTACGTTTAGATAACTGAAGGCATGATCGCAATGGCTTTAATGGCTTTGACCAACGGGAAACTACCACATTAACTATATCCCTAGTAATCATCATGGCTGAAAAATCAAATTGCATGGCCCTCAGGCCTTAAATGGTCAGAGGGTGCTAAGAATCCGCGGGTCGGCTATGAAGATTGAAACCTCGAATGTGCGATCAATGTTTAAAAGTGGAAAATGTAAGTAAATTTTTGAAAATCCGAATTAAAAAAATGGAAATAATTTTGACTGCAGAAAGAAACTTTACTATGTTAGTCATGGTGTTGGTATCTTATATATTTTGCTGGATTCACACAATGAGTCAGATAAATGTTTGTGGTTATATCGAGGGCTTAGTGTCAAACAACACTATCTACAAAAGTGCAACTTTACAGGAGAGCGAAAAATCGTTTTTTTAAATTCTTGTAACTCAATAAGGGAAATGTTTATTTAAAACCTAATGTTAATATTTTATAATTTATTGTGTATTGTACATTTATCTTGCTTATGATGATGTTAAAATTTATAGGGATTGTTTTTAAAAAAAATGAAAACAAAGGGTAACTTATGAAGTTAACGTTAAACTTTACTGACGATTTAATAAGAAATTAGAAAAGATTGACATAACGTTGTTTGACTATCATGTAGCCATAAATGTAAAATAACGTTATCTCAAAAAAAACCCTTTTTTGTAGATAACGTTGTCTGACTTTAAGCACTCGATATGGTGCTCACCATTGTGAAGAGGGCGACATTCGAAAATATTTGCCGTCAATTGAAACAGTATCGGTATTTCAACACGCATTAAAGGACGCTAATATGTGCTTGAATTTAAACTTTGTGAAGGGGGGGGGCGTGTCATTATATTTTTATGTATGCATAGCTTTTGGCGTTAGCCAGATTTAACCAACGTCGAAATTCTAAATTATTATAAACAAAAACCACGCGTCATTTTTTTTTGTGTTTACAGGCAAACTAATTTTCTTTTTTAAAGTCTCCAAAAAATAAAAAAAAAAAACACGGAAAATATTCTTGTTATTTTAGCAAAAATGAATTTTATATTCAAACGTTTTACAGAGATTCAAAATAAAGCACATTTAGAAAGGTGTCCCTTTCTCACAGGCGGTTCAATTCTCACTGAAAATGTTTACATTTATTTACTTACCTTTAGGTTTCCTAAGTAAGGCTGGGGCATACGCATTGTCAAAAGCTTTTAGACGAAAATACCGTGATTTTGAAATGTAATCAGGAATATGTTATTTTCAATTCTCTCACGGCACGTAGCAAGCACGGCAAACGAAACGTTTTCCCAACAGGTAAGTAAGCATTATGTCACCTGTAATTATAAGGAATGTAAATAAATTAAAATAATCATAACGCAACAGTACCACATATATGATTTGCAATGGCAGAATTATTATCTGCAACGTATGAGAGAAAACTTATCTTCCCCCCAAAAGCAAAAGGGCACTTGTGCATAAATTGAATTTTGAGAAAAACGCATTTTAAGTGTTTTTTGGAGTGAAAAAAGATCGTGTAGAAGTTATTACTTAATATTTTGAAATGAAATTTGGTATACATGTGACCTAATTACTCAAAATTGAAATGCAATTTTAATTTTTTTTATAATTTGTCAATTTTTTATTTTTAAGAGGTTTTAAGTCACATGTTACCCTTTTCCTATATGCATTTATGAATAGCTTGATCCTCATCTTTTGATTTGCGAGCGTCCACTTATTGTGATCTTCCAAAATATTTATTTAGGCCTCTTTGCCCGCTATCAACATGTTTTTAAATTTTTCACAAATTTCACAAATGCCCTTTTTCTGCAACGAAATATTTTTTTTTGAACAAAGGCCCTTACTCACTTTTAAATAATTACACTTGTTACCTTTTTCCTATATTATTTTTGTAAACATTGCACATAGTTCCTAAAATCGTGTACATGTTACCTTTTTCCTATACATTAAATGAAGATTAGTTTTCAAAAATACACAAGTAACCTTTATTTTCTTTGCTCAATTGTAAATTCATGGGTTTTGCTTCACAAATACCGTTTTGCCCATAATGTAGAGAAAAAAATTATGAAGAAAACTGCATTCATAACTTAAAACCGTCAAAATTGCACATGTGCCCTTTTTATTTTGGGGCGACGATATGTAAATGAGTTGGAAAAAGCGACACAGGGAGAAGACGTTAAAACTAAAAGATACACATAAATGCAAATTATAAATTAAAAAAACAAATAGACACAAAAATAAAAGATTCGTTTATTTAATCGGATTGTGAAAAAAAACAAATGTTATGTTATGACACTGTCATAATAGTTTAACAGGTGTTAATAGCGCAGCACTAGTATATTTATCAAGTATGTATTAAATGACATTAAATTTAATTTGTGATCGATTGACGGAAATGTTAATTTAAATTGAAAATTACACCCACGGTGGCCGCGCGGCTTAAGCGTTGGACTATCACGCCGAAGGTCTCAGGTTCGAATCCTAGGTCTGGCAAGTATACATAATATTGTTTTTCAATTTGTGTGTGAGTCAGGGTATGGACCTAATAGGTTGAGCAAGTGCTTGACATCCATTTCTCGTAAAAAACAAAAATCCGTTAATACAAACCTCTACTCTGTGGAGGCCCATATGATCGTATTAGGATCGGACATGGTCGAAAAAAAAAACATAGTATGGTGTCGGATAGGAAACACAATTTTGATAATGATATATCTCCCCTGAAAATAAAAAAAATCTTTAAGAGTATGCTCGATTCAAAGTGAGTAAATGTATGTGACAGAAGGTGACAGGGGTAAAAGTAATACCTCAAAATAAATAAAAAGATTTACACTGTATGAACAGAGAATTCAGAAATAATGGGAACTGAAATACCTAACGGGTGTGGAGTAACAGGCAACCGATCTCGATCGTGGAAGAATATGGGATAAACTTAAACACGTGTCAAGAATATGTTATACGTCAAATACTGGCAACTGCTCTCCGTTTATGCACTGACGCTCATTCAATATTGGTATATTTGAAAGTTGCAACACTCACTATTGCACGAGTATTATAATGCGTGGTTCATTTTCGTAGGACATTCGCACATTAAAAACCCTGCGTCAAACTGTAAGCTGGGATATAGCGATGGGCCCCCCTACCTTTCGCTAGGGTGATGATCTACAGTAGCCGTTCCCAAATGATGTTCTAGGTTAAATTGAGAGAATTCTTTATAGCGATTTTTGGTATTTTATTTATTACAACGTTTTTATTAGCTCGTATTCTTATTTGTCCGGTGGTTGTTTATCCGATTCAAATCTTGCAATCGATTTTAACTAACTTCCTGACTAGCTTTTAACTAAACTTTTAGAATATATCAGAACACGATGCCAATGCATTCTTTTAATACTTTTAGCCATCTTTAAGTAGAATTGAATTCATTTTCAGTTAATTCCGTTTTGTACGAAAAGTTATTTCGGAAGAAATCCGTAATCCAATCCACTATTATTGGTTGCTAACTGGGTCGTCCTAGCAACTAAATTATTAATATATACGTGCGTTACTATGGAAATCAAAATGACATTTTAGTATTCAGTATTTCTATATTTGTTTGTTTGTTTATTTTTTATTTACTTCATATCAAGTACAAGTTTGAGTATATTGAGCATAATACTCGTAATTCAAAAGAAAATTTAAAAACGTTGTAGATATATAAAAAGTTCTTTTTATCTTGTAATTATTTTGATAATTATATCTACTTTTACATCCACAATTATGGAGTTGTCGAGTATTGATATATTATAATAATCAAAAAATTGCATCACATAACAACATATTTTTAATGATTATAGTCTTGAAGTAAAATTGCGACTTTTTTTACTATTAGGGAATATTTGTGATGTATGTTTATCTAATTTATGTGGCTAATCCGCCACACCAGGCTCCCAGGCTTGAGCCCTGTCAGCCCCCCTCCATTGTGGCGGTCATGGATATAACCTATCGGAATTATGTTTATGAATTTGATCTGTGGCTTTGAACTTAGTGGTTCTGTTACATTGAGGTAGTAAAGATGTCAGATAGTGAAAGAATAAAGACGAGTACACGGTGATAGCCCAAAAACCAAACACAATGATAGCTGATCGTGAAAGTGTTTAAGAATAATTTTTACTGACCCTAATCAAATAGTAACTCTGACGGTAGAAAGGTTTTTATTGCAGTAGGTAATCAGTGTTCTTTAACCAACAAGAATTTATTACCGGTCCGCAAAAGCTTTCACCTAGCTATGAACCGACTATATCGCTACACGATTCGGGGAATTCGCACTACATGAAATGCTGGGAAAATGTTTGAATATTGCTGATATTAACCAGAAAATCATATTCAATAATTATCATAACCCAACATTTAAAAGAGTTAGCTGAAAACTTTAATGAATATTTCTCTGAAAATTAAGAACTATGTAAAGGCGGACCGGACCTCTAACCTCAGGATTAATAATCCCTTTTTGGAAGATATTAAATCATGCGCACTTGATCCTCGTGAGAAAAAAAAGCTGATCGAGCTGTCTTCTGATGCCACTGTGGTGTCCAGACATAAAATGCAATCATTGTCTCAATTTTGGATATCCCTCTTTGGATTTTTCGGCTTCCTATTTATGTGAAAAGAATTTTTCATCTATGTCAGTAATAAAAACCAAACAGAAAAATCGAACGGATGTTAATGCAGCGCTTCGTCTCTCAGAAACAATGCTGCAACCACGTATATCAAATTTGCTTACAAAGAAGCAGCAGCAGATTAAACATAACATTTATTAAATACAATTTTATCTTTATTAGTTATTATTCCTGACTAATACCGGTCCGCGAAATATTTCTCATAATGTTCACCGGGTCGCGGGTGTTAAAAGGTTGAAGAACACTGATATAGATCAGTACATCTCATTAACACGCCTGTGAGTTGATAAGGCGAAAAATCGATGCTGGTTAGAGACATTCCCCAACGGTTCTTGGCTCGGCCTGCGGACTTGAAGAGGATACTTGACCCCTTTAAAGCTGACGTGCAGAAAACTGCACCGTTTTACAATCGAGTTACATACAAAGAGAATCCACCCAACCACTAAAGCTTCTATATCGTAAACAGCTGTTTATGATGTAATAGAGTGCCTACCTAAAATATATTCTTGCTTTATTCTGTAGCGTGCAATTTTGCTTTGATCGGATTCGGATAACACTCTATCTTCGATGTATTTTTTATTTTTATTTTCGTGAGAAATATTAACATCGACGATTTTTACACGAGGAAACTTATGTGATTTATTATGGAGTAAATTTTCCCGATACATATCTTAGATAAAAATATAGAATTAAATGGTTATTTTGATGCCCACGTAGAAATATTGTAAGGATGTTCGATTTAAATTATAAAAAATTGAATCTAGAAATATTAAAACAAAGTACGAGGGTGGGTCAATAAGTCCTTAGAAAAGCCGACAGGTGGCGCGACTAGTACTGTAAGCGGTTTGTTTTCATGCAGCGGCACTACCGATTCAGTATGCTGCGAAGTTTCAATCAGATTGGTCGGGTTGTTGTGTGTTTCTCGTACATTTAAAAAAAAAATTTGCTTGTGGAAAATGGAAAATGGAGAAAATTGAGTTTAGAGCTGTTATTAAACATTTTAATATAAAAGGGTTAACAGCAAAGGAAATAAAAAATGAGTTGGATTTAGTTCACGGCATATCTGCTCCTTCACTTGCAACAATTTATAACTGGTTAAATGAATTTAAACGTGGTCGTACATCAACAAAGGATGAACCACGCTCAGGACGTCCTGTAGAGGTGACTACACCAGAAATGATCAATAAAATCCACGATATGGTGTTAAGTGACCAAAGATTAAAGTTGAGTGAGATAATTGAGGTTACAGGGATCTCAAAAGGTAGCGTCATTTCTATTTTACATGACAAATTGGGCATGAAAAAAGTTTCTGCAAGATGGGTGCCGCGTTTGCTCACAGTCGACAATAAACGCAATAGGGTGGTGGCCTCTAAAGCCCTGTTGTCGCTCATGCAACGCAATCCGGATGAATTTTTTCGTCGCTTTGTGACTGTAGATAAAACATGGATACACCACTATACTCCCGAGACGAAAGAACAGTCAAAGCAGTGGATTGCGAAGGCAAACCATGTCCAAAGAAGGCGAAAACCGTAAAATCAGCTGGTAAGGTTATGGCTACTGTATTTTGGGATGCACGTGAAATTATTTTCATTGACTATTTGGAAAAAGGAAAAAAAATAACAGGGGATTATTATGCATCTTTATTGGACCAGCTAAAAAACAACATTGAAGAAAAACGGCCTCATTTAAACAGGAAAAAAATCCTCTTTCATCAGGACAATGCCCGTGTTCACACATGTTTACGATCAATGGCTAAAATTGAAGAATTGAAGTTCGAATTGGTCGACCACCCACCGTATTCGCCAGATTTAGCCCCCAGTGACTTTTTCCTTTTCCCAAACTTAAAAAAATGGCTAAGTGGACAACGTTTTTTTTCAAATGAAGAAGTCATCGATCGGACAAATGCTTATTTTGAGGACTTTCCGAAAACTTATTTTTCTGACGGTTTAAAAAATATTGAGAAACGTCTAACCAAGTGTATTGAGCTCCAAGGAGATTATGTTGAGAAATAAAAAAAAAATACAAAAATAAAAACTGTTTTAATGCTTTTTTCTAAGGAATTATTGACCCACCCTCGTATTTAGAAATAATAGTTACATATTTTTTAATAAATTAAATATCAAAATTCTTTTCCTTTTGAAAACGGT
This sequence comes from Rhyacophila brunnea, assembly GCF_057557595.1. Taxonomy (NCBI): domain Eukaryota; kingdom Metazoa; phylum Arthropoda; class Insecta; order Trichoptera; family Rhyacophilidae; genus Rhyacophila; species Rhyacophila brunnea. Next base: position 3,754,768 of record NW_028232816.1, on the reverse strand, counting down.
TATATACCTTTAGTAAGTTATCTCGCTTTATGAGACCGTGATATATAGGCCGCACGTACAAATTTCGCGAGTTATCTCGTCCGACTTTAAACTAAAATTACTAGCCACTGTCGATTGATTTGCATAATATAAAAACTTAAATGTATAGTGACATCTGTTTCAATAATTATTATGAAATACTAAGCTACAAATTATCGGCATTACAGCGATTGTATTAAGAGCTACATTTAGCGTGTGTCGTTAAGAATCTGCAGCCTGTCAGATACTGCTATAGGAATATTATAGTGAGGCATACAAAACGTTAAAAAAGGAATAAAAAAATATAATTCGTTTAGGTATATTACAATTATAATCTCAACCCTCAATTGCATTATGTTGCCTTTCAGTAACAAACTGTATAATAGTCAATATTTTTTTTGTGTGAATGATTTTTTTTAAACTTGCAGTTCTCTGGACAAAGTGTGCTGACAAAATTGTTATAGTTTTTATTCACAGGTGTCACTGTTAATTTAATGATATTATTAAACATTAAATGTACACGCACGGTGGCCGCGCGGCTTAAGCGTTGGACTATAACGCCATGGGTACCAGGTTCGAATCCTGGGTCTGGCAAGTACACATATTGTGTTTCAATTTGTGTCTGTCAGGGTATGGACCTAATAGGTTGAGCGAGTGACTGACATCCATTTCTCGTAAAAACAAAATATGTTAATACAAATAATACAAACCTCTACTCTGTTGAGGCCCATATGATCCTATTAGGATCGGACATGGTCGGAAAAAAAATATAATTAATCAGAAAAATAACAATTACATCTTGCATTTGAGAGCTAAAAATAATACATATTATAGTTAGATTAGATTCACTGTGCTTAAATCTAATCTAAACTATAACTACATAAATAAAAGCCTATAATATTATAATTATTCTGGGAAATGCTTTAGTCAATAATTCCAGATTGAATCATTTTAGAGAAGTCATTCGGAATTTTAATAACATTGTCGTATTTATTTGAAATCACCCACGATGTCCGAGCGGCTGACGCGTCGGCTTATAATGTCGTGGGTCTCAGGTTCAAATCATGGGTCTGGCAAATACATATTATATTGTTTTTAAATGTGTGTTTGAACCAGAGTATGGACCCAATGGGTAGAGTAAGTAGTTAACATTCATTTATCATAAAAAAATAACAGTTAATACAATCTCCACTCCGTGGAGGCCCACATTATCTTCTTAGGATTGGACATTTAAAAATAGTGATATTATTTATTCTGAAAATGGTATTTAATATACAAAATTATCTATCGCTATAAATTAAAATTATATAAATATAAGTGGTTTGGCACATAATGTATAATATGATAATATAATACCACACTAATCGCTGCTGATGACAGAGAACTCACAGAGCTGCTACACCGGGTAGAGGAAGAGAGTAGCAAATACGGCCTCCTTATTAATAGGAATAAGACCAAGTTAATGGTTGTTGATCGGGCCAACATTCTACTAATGCCAAATACACTCCAAAACCTCGAAACAGTCGACGAGTTTGTATATCTGGGATCGACCATCAGTGGAAAGGGCGGATGCGAAGCGGAAATAAGAAGGCGCACACAGATTGCGAAAAATGCAATGATACATCTTACCACTATTTGGAAGGATCGGGGAATTTCGATTGCCACAAAAATGATGCTTGTGCAAACATAAGTGTTCTCGATATTTCTATACGGAATCGAGTCGTGGACCCTGAAGGCAAGAGAACGGAAGGCAATTGATGCATTTGAGATGTGATGTTGGTGCCGAATGCTTTGCATTTCTTGGACGGAGCACAGGATGAACCAGTCAATCATCCAGAGACTGAAGATAAAGGAACGGCTCTCGACGATATGTCTGAGAAGAATTCTGCAGTTTTTGGACATATTGTCAGGTGCGGACCGGACAACCTGGAGAGACTGGTGGTTTTGGGTAGTCTCCAAGGAAGAGCGTCTGCGCGATGGAACGACCAAGTGAAAGAGCTGACTGGGGGGGCATCATCCATTCTGCCCTGAGAGAAGCGGAAGATCGAGAAGGATGGAAAGTCTTGGTCGCTCAAAGCATGGCGAAATTTAAATGTGGTCACGATCCTCAGCCATGAGTGCTCGATCAAGAAGAGAGTATAATATGAGAAAGTAAGTGGATATATTTAATAATTAATGGCTAAACCTAAACAGTAGATAGTAAGTAGATTAAATCCAGACAAAGTGTAGAATTCATTTTAAAGATAATATTCTGAGAATGGGTGTATAGCCCAAAATAGCTGTCAACATACATATTTTAAAAATCGTGGAATTCACAGAAACTTTAATTAAAAATAATTAAAATGAAATAATAAAAGCGTCAGTTAAATTAACATATTTTTATCAGGATATTACTTAAATTAAATAAAAGTCGTATTTCTCTTGATTTTTTTTATAATCTGGATATATCTTAATAAATTCATCATTTTATTTTATTAAGTTTGCCTTAAGTGTTTTTTTAGATGTCGTTTTTTTATTTTTATATGGTTATCGTGACTATAAAAACACACACTGAATAATCCAGATTTAAATTTAAGATAAAAGAAAACACATCCATTGCACGAGCAAAAGAGATGCTATCTTCACAAGTTATGTACAAACTAATGTGTAAAGCGAGAGTTACATTATGATATTTTTATTCGTCAGTCTGAAATAGAAAAACTTTACTTATTTAACTTCGGATGCATAGTGTAGTAGGTAACACTTAAAATTCTTTTCATATGTAAATTTATCAGCCAGTAGGCTGCTAGTTTCACCAACGTTTCAAAGCTAAATTTAACCATTTGAATAGGTAGGTAGGTATTGGTTACTTCAGATGGTTGTATGAAATATTATCATATTAAACACTTTGTGTTTTTTACTAGAATTATAAACTGATACACATCTACCCACGCTATGACCGAGATATATTCATGTAAAGTTAGTCAAGCCAAGCAAAATGCTGTATATAGAATATTTTAATTCTATAAATTTTCATGGAATCGGTACCTATTTTGAGATAATAATAATTACAAGATAAAAAGAACTTTTTAAATACTACGTTTTTAAATTGTCTGTTGAATCATATTAACTTGACAATTCTATGTATTAATAATTTAGGACAAATAAGGCAATTGTCAACAAATCATTTTTTTGCTATTTTGCAACAAACCAACAAATATTGAATACTGAAATGTCATTTTGATTTCCATAGTAACGCACGTATAATAAATAGTAATAATTTAGTTGCTAGGACCCCAGACCCCTTGCAACCAATAATGGTGTCGAAATAACTTTTTATACAAAACAGAATTAACTGAAAATGAATTCAATTCTACTTAAAGATGGCTAAAAGTATTAAAAGAATGCATTTGGCATCGTGTTCTGATATATTATAAAAGTTTCAAATGTCTAGCTAGTCGGAAAGTTAGTTAAAAATCGATTGCAAGATTTGTACTGGATAAACAACCACCGGTCAAACAAGAATACGAGCTAAGAAAAATGTGGTAAAATAGAAAATGTAAAGCATTAATTGTTTTATTCAAAAATAACAATATTGAATTACAATAAATGAATGCGTTCTTAATTAAATTTCAATTTTAATTTATTTTACGTATTGTGGACATTACAAATTATAAGTTTAAGACGTTCACAACATGACATTTAGAAACAAATAAATATTATTAAAAAAGTATTATGTAATATTGTAATTATGCAATATTAAGTTATTCTATAGTATAAATGTGTAAATACAAAAAATATGAAGTATATAGGTACAAGGAAGTACACAGGATGAGTTAAGCAGACCCTATTTTAAGAATTTATAAAATAACGTCCACCTATACTCATTCTCACGTAGATGGAATATATCAACATCCGAAGCAATTTGGTTGAACAGAGTTATTGCTCTACCAATTGGCATCACCAATGGCAGGCAGAGTTCTCATTCACACCACGTATTAGTCGAAAAAAATACGTGGCCAAATATTGATATCTTCTAGCACTTAAACTACAGTATGTTAGCATACCTAAGAGAAAGTCAGTTGGATAAAGCCACGGATAGTATCCATATAACCTCAAATAAAGGAGTCTCAAAAATTTCTTTTGAACTCGCTCCACCATAAGGTCATATTTCAACTGATGCGGGGCCCAAACAATCGACCCACTCTCAAGCCGGCTTCTCACTAAGGAATTATAAAGAATTTTTAATACAGTAACATCCGAAAAGACCCGGGAAGTACGCAAGACGAAGCCCAACATTTGTAGCGCCTTTTTACAAATGATAGCTATATGACCACTAAATGACAGCTTACTGTCAAACGTAATGCCAAGATCCCTTACAGATTGTATTCGCGAAATGCTAATAACTTTCGACTGCTCTTGTGATGCTATTTTTTGCTACCATACAAGATTGACAGTATTGAATGTATTTTTTATTTTTTTTAATATATTTTAATACATTCTTACTCGCTTGTAATACTATCTTGAACACACCGCTTATTTTCATATATCTTTCTCACAATTGAGTATGTCTCTCTTTGTCACATAATAATATGCTGGTGTTCTAAAGAATTTTAATTAACACACACCAGTCATTAATTTTATTACCTACGTGGTCGCAGCCATGATTTATTTAGGATCGGAACCGTTTCCTCGTGTCAAGCATCATTAGAGAGGGTGCAAGACTGGGAAATGCGCTCCCCAAAGATGTAGATATTTTAGGTGACGTGCTATGTATTTTGTATTTGAAATTTTATTTTTCTGTGTAAAATTGTACTTATGTTTTTTTTTATTATAATTATTATCTATATATATTCACTTCTTCTCTATTAATTGTGAGGGTAATATTTTTTGTTATAATGTATATCTCATATTATGAGCAGTGACGTTCCGTGGGGGTAGGCAGATTGAGCGTCGCTTGGGGGCGGCAGTTACTCGAAAGGCGACAAATCGAAGAAAATCATTTGGAATATATAGAAATAGCTACCTAAACTTAGTAATAACGAAAATATCTTTCCATTAAAAAAATAGTTCACTGGTTTTGGCTCTCGGTTTATGCATTGACGCTCATTTAACATTGGTATATTACACACACTATTGCACGTGCATTATCACACATATCATACATTTTCGTAGGACACTCACACATTCAAAACCCTGCATCAAAATGTAGTGTATGGAATATTGCCTATCGGAATTGTATTTATTATCTGTTCTGTGGGGGCACGCTTCACTTTACATGAGAGAAGCATAGGATTGAGAGGGGTGGAGTGGAGTGCCTTGGTCAATCAAAAAATGATGGAATTTTAAAGTAGGTAGTCACGTTTCTCAGCCATGAAGGAAAGACCAATAAAAAAGATTCATTTAAGAGAATTAAATCTTATAATGTAAATTCAGTTTTCATAAACTATTAATAACTACCTACTTAGATGATTAGGTAGCATCTACGTATTAATATTAATATCAAAAACATTCTGTAACATTTGTATTTTAAAGTATAATATACCAATGACATTATTATGGACGAAGCATCTGAAAAAAAATGACACTCACTTTTTTGTCGGGTCTGCCGAATGGCATAATCTGTTCTAACGCCCATTACAATAAAGGTGATATTGCTATAAATTCCCGATGCTTTTTGTTGGGTCTGCCGAATGGTTCGCTCAAATGAACGTAGACACTAGAAACACTGTTCTAACGCCATTACAATAAAGGTGATATTGCTATAAATTCCCGATGCGTGATATCGCATAATGGAAATTGCATGACGTCTACCTATACATGTGCGAATGTCGCTATGCGCGAATTTACATGCTAGCTACTGTATTGAGTGCGTTGTCATAATGTGATTGTAATATAAACATGAATTGTGCAAGGAACAATTTCAAATCCAATCGCAAATCTCTGAAATGGTCAAATTGTAGAGTAATAATTTCACAACAGTCAACTGCACTCGTGCATTGAATGGATTGAGGCGGTCACGGTCAGCGTAAATAATGTGCTAGCTCCATACGCGCTGGCCCAACGTGGCGTGGCACGCCGCTCCAAAGTGGACATTGAACAATTGGCCGTGATTTGTGTGCGGAAGGCGATTTTAACCTTTGCCTTTAATGCAGTTAGTCGGCGCGGAAACGTGATGTTCTACAACCAGTTTCTTTTAAAAAATATTATTAATATATTTTTTATACATTATAATATTTTGCACTGTTGCAGGAACAAAATACATTTTATTTGCAAATTGCAATGATACTTTAGTTGAGAAATAAATAACAAGCTTTCACGAAGTAATTTTATATGGAAATAAGAAGGTATAGAGTTACAAGACCAATATAAGAGTGCACCAGTAAGAAATATAAACTAATATGCTGGAAATACATGGCAACCCAACGCACAGGACAGAGAAAAGTGTAATCAGCTTAGAGAGGCCTTCATCTAGCAGTGGATAGATTCAGGCTACTGATGATGATGATATTAATATGATTGGGAATTAATTCAATTACTCAAAACCACTAATTAACTAGGTATTTTTTTTATTCAATGAATAATTCACAAGATTTAAGAATGTAACATACTAATTATTGAACATATATAATTTTAAAAACACTTCTGAGAAAATATAATATTAAAACCAATAGAAAAAATCTTTTTGAAAAAAAATGGTTAACTAATAATTATTTTTAGAAAGGCCAAGTAAGTTACAACAAAAAATCTTGGAGTGATCCGTGACGTCGGTTAGTAATTAAAGTAATGCCTACTTTGATTTAAAAAGCCGATCGCTAATAGTAGCTTAATTTGGAAAGTGTGTCAGAGAGTATTAAAAGCCCTTAGTTAAAATTTGTCGCAATTAGGTATGACGCCTTTAGCACCGTGGTATAATATGTGCATGGGTGCAATATCCGAGAGCTGATGCAGGTTCGATTCCTGTGGTGTCTAATTTTTTTCAAAAAGATTTTTCTATTGGTTATAATATATTTTCTCAGAAGTGTTTTCAAAATTATGAGTGTTCAAAACCACTAAGCTTTCAAAAAATCATAATAATATGTTTCTTGAATTGATTTGAATGAACTATGCAAACGAAAATCTTCATTTACTTACTGCAAACGGGTTGCTTTTTCTTATTGTGCCATCCCCTAGCGGAGGTCGACCACCATCAAAGAGATCTTATCTTTGTCGTTTGCTACCCGGAACAGTTCAGTGGAGTTGCACTCGTACCAATCACGGAAGTTCTTAAGCCACGAAATGCGGCGCCGTCCTCTGCTACGCTTCCCGTTGATCTTTCCTTGAATGACAAGTTGGGGAATGCTGTATTTTTGTCCTCTCATAACGTGGCCGAGGTACTGTAGTTTCCTGGTGTTGATACTACGTAGAACTTCTCGGTCCTTTTCCATTGGTGCATTCGACATGGCACTACAGGTTGCATTCGACAAAAATCAATAACTATACTAGCACTACCATTGTAACTCGCAATTTAATACCCCAACCTGCTTATAATTGACTATTGATTATATTAGTATGACTACAATGAAAACGCATGGTATAATCATAGAGCGAGATGGATGATCACCCACACCGAGTAATAATATGTACATATTATCATAAATTATCATGTTCGTGAAGTATTAATAATTTGAGGTGTTCGTGAGGTCTTTTAAAAAGATACACATATTGTTTTTCAATGCGTGCTTGGAGTCAGAGTATGGACCCAATAAAAAAAGAGCAAATGGCTAAAATCCATTTCTCTAATAAACAGACATCTGTTAATATAACCTCCATTCTGTGAAGGCCCATTTATGATCTTATTAAGACGGATGGTTTAAAAAATCCAAATTTTTACAGCATTTTTATGTAAAATAGTGCGTTAGGGTAGTCTAATTGTGTATTGATTCAAAATTCATTCTGTATAGGTATAGGTATCAATCGTTTACACTTTAACGTGTGACAATGATCAAGATAGAATTACTTGTTAACTATTTAGGTAATAATAGCCATCATTCAAATTAACCAGGTACCTACGTGCTAGAATAACTAATTATATAATACAAAGATGGCACATTACGATAATAGTTATTTATTAAGGGCTACAGTACATTTAGGCGTAAAACCCACTTAACGGAGCGAGTGGGGCTCTCGCGCAAAATTTCACAAGTGGCGTGTAAATCATCGAAAATACAACGTAATCAAATACGCCAGCGTACACTGGATTTGACGACGCTTTGTGCCCGCCTGCCCCATGAGTCACCGTTGGTGGCTTTTCAGCCGGACGAATTAACGAAAATACAACGTAGTCCATTCATTGAACACATCGAGCAAAATCACGCTCTGGAAGCGTCGTCGATAGAAGCCGTCGTCGTCGGCGAGAAGCCATTATTTAATAACAGAGAACTCATTGTTTAGTTATTGCGTAATTACAAGCCCCGAGAAATAATATAATATTTTTATTGCTTTGTTATGAGAGACGCTGATAATAATTATTATTTTTGCTTCTTGGGCTCCTTATTACATTGGTGAAGTGTAATGCGCGGGTGGGAAGGGGCCTACTCAGTAGTGAGCGCACCGAACGCTTTTTCGGTGGGCTTTATGCCTTACGGTCAAGTTTCATTTATAAAATTCATAATATGTTTCTGTCAATTGATGTCATTGATTTCCGTACACCTATTCTATTATTCAATTTTAAATAATGTGCAAAATATGAATAATTTATGTTAATGACGTTAAGACAGTGATTTACAAACTGAGGAGCGCGGACTGTCGCAAAGGGAGGCGCGAAAAGTTAACCACAATAACGTAGCCACAGGATTGCAGTTTACAAGTGCATAATTTATAAAACGGCAGCTAGTTATAAACTACATAAAAAACAGTCATATAAAAGTTAGGTTGTTTGCAAACCTGTATGAAGATATGGAGACTAATTTTATTATACCTCATTTCTATACAATTTTTGCATGGCCCCCACAAGAGGGGGGTTGACAGGGCTCCAGCCTGGGGGCCCGGCGTTGCGGATTGACCAGTTAAGTGAGATAAACACACACCACAAATTTGTTCTATTAGTAAAAAAAGTCGCCTGTGGCTCTGTTTCAGTTACAGAATATTAACATTTTATAATATATGTGTCTGTGTGATACAATTTGATATGATTATGTGGTGTGTGTGATTGATGATAATTTACATGTAGAATTTTATTTTATAATTATTTGTAGTGTATTTCCTGACTAATAAATAATAACAAGATAAAAATAACTTTTTATATACAACGTTTTTAAATTTTCTTTTGAATCATATAAACTTGACTTGACTAGCTTAAGGGCCCTCATGCTCAGCATAGGTCAAAATGAAGCTTTTATGGTATTTTCAGAGCATAACCCTGGACATTCCTTAAACGTTGTAGATAATCTCTATATATATAAAAATCTCGTGTCACGATGTTTGTGGTCGAACTCCTCCGAAATGGCTCGACCAATTTTTATGATTTTTTTTATGTATATTTGTTAGGTATGATAATAGGTCAACAAGTATATTTCATACCGCTAGGTGATTAGAGTATCTCTATCCAGAAAAATTTTCTTTTATTTTTTTGACAATTTTTTTTTGTATTTTTTTTTATTATTTGGCATCAAAAGATACCTATAACCCCAAATTTTCATCTTCCTACCCTCACCTTCCCATTTTTTAATCGCAATTTTATTATTTTTGTATGAACAAATTTAACCGTCGTTCGTATTTCAAACAGAACGAAATTATTTATGTTGTTGAATGACAGATGGCGCTACGTCCGAGAAGAATTCAAGAGAAGCGTCGCGTCATTTTGACATTTCATTCGGCATATCACAACGCAGTGCGTGCAAAATTTTGTACAATTTATTTTAATTTATCTATTTTTATGTGCGTGTATTACAGTGCACAATGCCAGCAAGACGCAAGGGGGGCCATTTAGGCCGTCGAACGAATAAAGCAACAAACATGCGAAATAGTAGAGCAGAAAGAACAGACGAACAAATCCAACAAGATAACAAAAACGTGCGTGTAAGCATGTCGCAATTGCGTGCATTTCAATCACAAGAGGCACGAGCTGAACGAAATAAACAACGACAATTGGAACGAAGCCAAGCGCGCCGGTTCGTAGTTAACACACGCAGAGCAAATGACCGACAACGCCAACAAGTACATCGAACATTTACATCCGCTTCGTTCCTTCGTCTCGCATTCGAGTACGAGCCAGATATTGAATATTCCGCTCATCCGAAAGTGCTGATTGGTGATATGGACAAAGAATGTCCCCATTGTCATGCGCTCAAATTCAAACATGAGTCAGCCGGGATGTGTTGCGTATCAGGAAAAGTGCAACTACCAGAAATTGAGATACCACCAGAACCATTGAACGGCTTGCTCATCGGCACGGTTTCAGATTCAAACCTGTTCCTGAAGTCCATTCGCACATTCAATTCATGCTTCTAAATGACTTCGTCCGGAGCAACAGAAATAGTTCACAATACTGCGGCAAATGGTCAACAATTCCATTCTACGTTCAAAATCAAAAGCCAAGTATACCACAAAGTAGGCCCATTGCTGCCAATGCCAAACGAACCACATACATTTTTACAAATCTACTTCATGGGCGCGGCGGTGAGAATATTAATCATGTGGATGCACGTTGCGGCTACAATAGCCTCAATTCGCCTAATGCCAGGCGCTTCGTCGGCGAACTGGACGCCCTGTTGAATGAGCACAATGAATTATTGAAATTCTTCAAAGCACACATGCACGAATTGCAAAGTGACAATCACTCTATTGTCATCAATCCTGATATAACACCAGCTGGAGAGCACGTAAGTCGATTCAATGCGACTGTTTTTGACGACATTGCTGGAATCATGGTTGGCGACCGCACATCGACGCGAGAAATCGTGATTCGAAGAAGAAACAATAATCTGGAGTTCATCGCTGACACACACCGTTCATACGACGCTCTCCAATATCCGCTAATTTTCTGGAAGGAACAAGACGGATATTGCATAAACAGTAAACAACGAGATCCTGTCACAGGTAATTCATTCATTATGAACATCATTACTCATTTTGAATTGAGAAAATGAATGGTTGATGTTTTTTTGTTTTTATCGGCGGTCATCGTCTACAGCGCTCTATTCCTCTTTCTGTCATAGATCCCATCCCCACACACTTACGATACATTCGTTATTTTTTATTTAACAACCAAAATATGCACTAGAAATAACTTATATGGCAGAACAACGTTTGCCGGATCAGCTAGTCTATTTATATAATTTTCAAGCCTTATTATCCTTTATATTTATTTTAAACATTTGATGACTGCATAAAGTATTTTTATTACATAAAATAGTATTCTTTTAAATCTCTCGCTCTAATATTTTAGAATATACTTAGTCATATTTCAGTACATCCATGTGCAGTGGTGTTAAGATTTTTTATGTTTATTAATTTTTAAACGCATTTTAAAAACCATAAGTAAAATTAATGTTAACATTATATAGTGACATATTTACGATAAAAAATTATATTTTTAATCTTTGTGATCCCAAATTTGACAAGAATTAGGCATTTATTATTCAAAAATGGGCACGATTAACACATTTGAAGATAATTATAGAGATGTCTTTGACCATTTAAATGTGATAAACATCCTACGAATAATGATTGCTTTATAATAATTATTGACCTAAGAATAAGGTAGTATTTTTTTGAAATAAGCCATTTCTATTGGCATTTCCCAGTGACTTAGCTACAACATACGACCGTAGCCATAAATTGACCAACGATAAATGAAGTAGGGAGTAAAGTGATGTTAACGTGCGTGTTTGAACATGTACCTAACCGAAAAAAAATATTTTTTTAAAAACGGTACACGATTGTTCGGTTATCAGCCGAACGTCACAGTATGATAATGCGGTCGTGACGATTATACAGTATAATATTATAGTTTAGAATTGTTCCGTTACCTAGGCAGCGAATTTATTATTGTATGTATGAAGAATTGTTCCGTTGCCTAGGAAACGAATTTATTATTGTTGGCCAAAATAAAATAAAAACAACGAGAAATAATTTATATAGTGATATAAGTTAAAGTGTCTTGATATAAACCAGCGGCACTCCAATAAGCGGCCCTCCTTTATTCTAGTTTTTATTGATATGGGGCTATTAAAACGGACTAAAAATCTTATATCATACTTTGTATCTGTTATTTGACAGATCTGAAACATGATGTCTCGCCCAATGATGTGATCATAGCCGACCATAGCCGACTATAGTGACCATAGAGTATGGATTATTTTGCTTGGTGAAAAATATTCTTTCGCTTTGTGAATTGTACCTACTCCTTTTTATATGTGATTAGCTGTCAAAACTAAGCTTAATATTTTTAAGTGTGATAAGTACGTTACTTTTGTTTGGTATTACATATTTAGTTTATGTGAAAACTATTTTCTAACTGTTTGAATATTTTCGGTTGATGTGAATTTTGACTAACGCGTTGTGCGATTATTTTATTTTGTTACGCCAAAGAAGTATAACTTCTAACGCGCGTACATTTGTACACACACTGATTTTTTTATATGTTTCGTTCATTTGTTATCGATTTTAAAATAATACTTTCAAAATTGGAATAGATTTTTTATTCAGGCTTATTTTATTCGAATTGCACAATTCAAAATACTGGCTGCAACTTCCAGATTCAAAATATTATTATGTCGAATTGCCCTACATTGAAATAACAATGTTGCCATCGAAGTCATTACGTGTAATAACAATGTTGTCCTTTTCTATTCGATCGTCATTGTCGCAGAGCGGAAACAATAAAATTGAAGTAAAGATTGCCGAAAAGCCAATGGATGCCATTTTCCTCGCAAGGACGCACTCCCCGGATATGACTAGACACAATTTTTAACGACCAAGCTATAAAATGGGCAATATATCTTTTATGCTAGGTTTATATTCAATATATAGTTTATATTGTTTGTTTTAAACTTGGATACCCATAAAAGCTATTTCAGAGTGAATCTGTAAGCCATTACCTAGTTACAATATCGCCTAGTGCTGATCACTAAAAGTCAATAAAATCGTAGTAGCATTTAGTGGTCATTTTATCTAAACGATATTAAATTTTCTATCTAAAATCCCGAAAGTCAAAATCCCGAAAACCATAATCCCGAAAAAGAAAATGTTAAAATATATTATTTTCTTTAAATAGGTAAAGGGCATTCACTTCTGTACAATTTTTGAATGCAGAGCCCTTGCCCGGAAAAACGTTTTATCAAACAATATCCTTGTTTTGAGAAAAATGGAAAAAAATTAAACTAATATATTATTTTAAATACAATAAACATACAAATTTATGAGTTTTTTTTTTTTTTTTTTGAAAAAAGAATATTACGGCATTACAGCGATTGGGCAATGCGCCATAATACATAATAAATACAAAATTATAAAAATATCTTAATTACAAATAACAACTAATATAACAAGAAAGTAGAAAAGACAGCATGTGTTTATGTAAATATTAAAGAAACATGATATTATATACAAATATAAATTTAACCTATTTAACACGTCCACAAACATTATATAGTTAATAGAAAATAAATCAACCTTTATGGTGCCATCAAATAAGTTAATCGCACGATACACAGCATCATGAAACATAACATCTGTGCTGCGACGAGGTATCTTGAAGACCGTAGAGTTACGAGTGATATTGGTGGGAATATGAAAATTAATATTTGCCATTATATAAGGATTGTTAATGAACCCACGAAGAAGTAAAAAGAAATGCTTTAAAAGAGCAATCACTCTTTGGGTGGACAGGGATTGCATAGATAGCATACCCAGAAGAAAACGACTTAATAATGTAAACGGTGAAGAAAGGCAATTAAATTTGAATTTGTGTGGCATTTAGAATAAAAATAATATATAAATCAAGTTATAATATAAATACAAATCAAATGATAATCTTTAAAAAAATTAAACAATCAAAAAGAATTTTAATAAACAAAATACAATACGCATCACTTAATATGTATACATACGTCTCTAGAACGCGTATTGATTGATCGCATAGACCAGTGGTCGGCAAACTCATTAGTCAATAGAGCCAAATATCAACAGTACAACGATTGAGATTTCTTTTGAGAGCCAAATTTCTTAAACTTAAATTATATACGTAGGTATTAGGTACACTGTTTATTTACTTACTAAAATTTAGTTTAAGTTTTAAGTCTTAATTAAACCATATGTAGGTACACTGAATAAAACTGAATATACGTAATAATGATCTTATTTTTTAATAAAAATTAAATTGTAAGTTAGGTATCCATAAAATTGAATCATGACAATGACTGACAAACACTCAATGTGAATAATGGCATTACATCTCCTTGGAAAGTTTGGGTAAGTCTGGTTCGTATGTTGTTGTTTTTAATTTTAATCACGATTCCAGGCTCTCATCAATAAATCGATTTCTCAATTTACTCTTGATTTCCTTTCATGATTCCTTGATTTTCTTTTTTTACTAACCACAAAACTTCCAATATTAACATTGTTGAAAGATTGTATTCAGTACCAAATTAAATACAAAACTTGATTTTTCTTGACTCTTCTCCTCAACTGCTTTCTTCCTTGCATCATCGACAAAATATTTAGTGCGAAATGACGCGTGTTTAGTTGTAGTGTCTCTCTAAATCTGAATGCGCCAATTTTTCCCGACACATCCTAATACAGGTCAGTAAGCCATTTAAGTTTTGAATAAATGCATCAAATAAAAAAGTCTCGACCCATTCAACTTTACATGTACGGTAATCCTCTTCCATTTTCTTTGTTTCTTATTTGTAGCCATGTCAAATATGGCAGAGAACATTTGTGGCAGAGCCACACTCAAGGGGCCAAAGAGCCGCATGTGGCTCGCGAGCCGCAGTTTGCCGACCACTGGCATAGACTAATGATACTCAACCTTTTTTTTTCAGGCCAAATACATAAATTTGAAAAGTAACGCGGGCCGCATCACTACTGGTATGACGAAAAAAATCATGAAACCCCCCCTTTTGTACAAAACATTTTTGAGATATTAAAAATCATGCGTGTTTTTTTTTTAATTAATCGTGTGCAATAGCAACACTCTTATACCAGAAAGTCGAAACGAATCTCAAGATATACGAAATTCCTGATAATAAATGTGTCTCGGGCCGCACACAAAAGCTTAACGCAGGTTGAGTATCGCTGGCATAGACTATTGGTGCCTGGTGTCATAATATTGATTAATAATTTCCTTCAATGTCACAGAGAGTTGAACATAGTTTTTCGAATTAGTTTATATCTGTCCACGTGGTCAATTGGTACGGTAATTACTCTGCACCCTATAATTATAACCTTTGATGATGTGAGAGGTGAAGTTTATATTAGGTCATTATTCTGACATCCTCGAAGAAAATATTTTATTTAAGGGTGCTTTGAAACTTTTCCTTATAACAGGAACAACGTTTAAGTGAATATACTTCATTTTCTTCACATTTTTCATAGATAGCTATTTTCAATATAAAATTATACAGGAAACCACTGAATATAATAATATTCATTCCTTCTCGGAAGCACTTTAAACTTTTTCTTTTGAAACATTTTGAAAAGTAAAATATTTTACGTCAAAAATTTCGTTTTACATCAGTGTCTTCCTGTCTTCAAGGTACCTGTATAAATAATGATGTTAAACATACAACGTTGCCCATGGAAAAGGGTGACAAAATATTTACTGCAAAAACCACTACAATGAAAAGGAAGCTTTTGTTTTACTGACGAAAATGATAGACAAACGTTGTATTTATTATGCACGAACGCACCTAAATATTATATATCTCGTGTCCGGAAATTTGTACGTATGCAGTTCGCCGTATCACACTTCACTGTGAAATGTTTTATCCGAAATATATGGTCGTATATTAAAGATCGTCCAACCTCTTTGGGTCATATAGAACTGAGATAAAATTCATGTCTAAATAAAACACGGTTCTTGTCGGTTTACACGAAGCCAGCGGCATTTTTTTTAAATAGCCGATATACTGGATGATTTGTTAAGTAAGGTTAAATTCAGTTAGGTTAGGTTAGGTGAAATATCAAATTTAATATCTGATAACAATAATGTAGCGTTATTATCAGCTATTTGAAACCAATCAATGTCAAATTAACTCATTTAGTGCTAACAGCGCGTTTGGAGTCGTTGGCTATTACATATAATTAACGTGTTATCTAAATTGAATAGTACAAAACTTAATTCCTTTAGAATTTGAGAACACTAATGGTTGAACAAGTATCATTTTCGTGTCTATTAAAATTACTTGATCCTTCCATATTCTTCTTCTTATTGTGCCATCCCCTAGCGGAGGTCGGCCACCATCAAGGCAATCTTACCTTTGTCGTCTGCTACCCGGAACAGTTCAGTGGAGCTGCACTTGTACCAATCACGGAGTTTCTTAAGCCACGAAATGCGGCGCCGTCCTCTGCTACGTTTCCCATTGATCTTTTTTTGAATGACAAGTTGGGGAATGCTGTATTTTTGTCCTCTCATAATCTGGCCGAGGTACTGTAGTTTCCTGGTTTTGATACTACGTAGAAATCCATTAGAATACTATAATTATGTGTGTTTGTCCCTTCTCTCTCAAATTCTTGTAATGCCACTGTTCTTAAGATTTGATGATAGGCTAAGAGTAGGGTATCAGTAGGTACTGAGTTTTCTTTCCACTTAATTCTAAACTGACACTTCTATTTCTTACAAGTCTCTTTTCAACTAAATAGGTATGATTGCTCTTTTCGGTGAAAGCATCGTATGGTCCCTGGTCATATTAAAACAAGGGTTACTACTGTAGATTTTCCATAATATATGCTACTCTAAAATATATATATTTCTCCCAAACATATGTATGAGGGCATACTTTAAATGAGCTGGGGTTCCTTTTGTTGAATAATGGGTAAACCCTTTCAGGCCCCGTAGACTGAATACTCTTTGTAGAGGCGGTGCGGTCTGTTAGGTAAAACAGAGGTTAACAAACTTACCTGACGTTTTACTATAATTGTGTAGCTGAAAGTAATTAAAATATTCTTTGTTAGTAATGATTTGTGTTATGTTTTTAAATTAGTTTATTTACTTACAAACCAGCAGTTATTTAATATTTTGTAGAGAATTATACTGTTTTGTAGTATTGACAGCTGTGTAGGTGTGTTTTAATATTTATTTTATTGTTTTTTTTTTAATATAATATATTATCACGAAAACAATATTTACATACTTAGAAGTGATATTAGGACTGCTTTTCAAAAGAAGGAAAACACTATTTTTACCACGTTTTTATTAGCTCGTATTCTTGTTTGTCCGGTACAGATTTTTTCTTATGTATCCAGTACAAATTTTTTCTTGTTTGTCCAAGATTTATATTGGACGATTGAAGATTTTTAACTAACTTCCCGACTAGCTAGACATTTGAAGCTTTTAGAATATTATATCAGAACATGATTACAATGCATTTTTTTAATACTTTTAACCATCTTTAAGCAGAATTGAATTAATTTTCATTTAATTTTGTTTTGTATGGAAAGTTATTTTTTCGGAAAAAAATCGTATTATTCGTACTATTATTGGTTGCTAAGTGGGTCCTAGCAATTAAATTATTAATATGTACGTGCGTTACTATGGAAATCAATATGAAATGTCAAATTGACATTTATTTTTAGTATTCTATATTTATTCAGTATTTCTATCAAGCACAAAAAAAGAATTTATTAATACATAGAATTGTCAAGTTTATATGATTCAACAGAAAATTTAAAAACATGGTATGTAAAAAGTTCTTTTTAACTTGTAATAATTATTTAATACAAATTATCTGTAAAATGCCAATTCCACGATGGTCGCGCGGATTAAGCGTCGGCCCAGTCATCGTGGATCCCAGTTTCAAATCCTGGTTCTGGCAAGTACACATCGTCTCTGTTCTGGCAGAACACACTAACTGGAGAATACTAGTTTTGAGTAATTTGACTTTGAAGTTGTCAAAATGTTTGAAATAATGGTCTATCATGTGATTTTATTAAGTAATCGTAAAAAGGATGACTTTAAAATAAAGACTGTTTATTTATTAAGAAGGTTTCCAGACGGTAAAGTTTGAAATAAGGAACATTTTGGTACTAACTCAATATGTCATTTTTTCGAATTAGTGTTTTCTGCCAGAACAGTGACGACATATTGTTTTTCAATTTTTTTATGAGTCAGAGTATGGACCTAATATGTTGAGCAAGTGGCTGACATCCATTTCTCGTAGAAACGAAATCTGTAAATACAACCTTCCACTAAACACCCACAGGGACGCCGTAAAATTCGCGGGATAGACGGGCTCATAAAGTTTGGTGAATCTATGCGGTAGCATAGAACGGTTACATGTAATTTGTACGTATGCAGTTCATCGTGGGACACTTATTCGTGCGCCGCAGTACGTGAAACACGAGTTCGTATAACATTTTATCAAATGTCGAGTTCTTCGTTGAACATTTCACCATGGAATACATTTGTACGTATCTTACAAAATGCGGCGATAGTTTGCAAATAGTACTGTTCCAGTTGGATTAACCCTAACCTAACCTAACCTAACCTAGTAAAGGCATCTCATGAAATTCGCCAAATGTTGTAGCATACGTACAAATATACTCCACGGTGAAGTGTTCAACGAAGAACTCGTCATTTGATTAAATGTTACACGAACTCATGTTTCACGTACTGGGGCGCACGAATAAGTGTCCTGCAGTGAATTTTTTATGTACAAATTTATGGATAACGCAAAAGAACTAGGAACCGAAAAGATCGGAGAGAACTATTGGGAGGCCTTCATTCAGCAGTGGATCGAATCTCGCTGATGATAATGACGAAGACAATAATTGTTATAATAAAATAACTTTGTGAAGTTAAATTTATTGAATAATATTTTATTTAGTGCACTTTTTTTAATCTTTTCATGTGCATTTTGACACATTGGAAACCTCTGGCATACAGAGGTAGAAAACGGCATATGGAAGATATCAACCCTCCCGAGGTCTTCTCAATTAAGGCCGTGTTTATCAGAGAATTGCGACTGTTCCAACTGACAACCCTGTCTGTCTGTCTCTTGTCTTCTATCCACTTGTACGCAGGGCCGTTTAGGCACATTTCACCGCCCGAGGATAGGAAAATGGTAAATTGTGTGTCCTCATTGTAATAGACTGAACAATATGTATATTAATTCAATTTCAATTAACTTTATTAATCTGTCCTGATAATAATACTATTTTGCTGTCTTTGTTATAGATTTAATATTGTCATAAAGTTTTATTATTACTGATCCCTTATTTTTATTTTTTTAATACAACCCTATATTATAATATATTTGTCTAACGCAGGGGTGGGAAAACTGCGGCCCGCGGGCCGCATGTGGCCCGCCATCATTAATTGTACTTCTGATTACGAATAACTTTTTTATATAGTTATTTTTAAAAAATATTGACAATAGATTAAAATTTGTTAAGCAATAGTACGCCATCCATTTTCAATAGATATTGATAGTATACCGACAGAGCTACAACTTGAGATTATCGATCTGCAGTGTGACACTGATTTAAGAGAATTGCATCGTCGTGAAGAAATCTCCAAATTTTACAATGCCCTTAATTCAGACAAATTCGACCAACTTAAAGATTATGCAAGAAAAATGTTCGTTATTTTTGGATCAACCGATATATTATGTGAACAAACATTTTCGATCATGAACATCAATAAAAGTTCTTTACGATCAAATATCTTCGATGCCCATTTACAAGCAGTTTTGAGGATATCAACTACAAAATTAACACCTGAATTTAAAAAAATGTACAACAGTTTCATTCTTCTCATTAATTTTTTTGTAATGTTTATTTTTCGTGATAATAAATAGTGTATATCTAAAAATGGTATTTTACTTGCGGCCCGCCGCTCATTTTGAATTCTTGAATTTGGCCCTCCATCCAAAAAGTTTAGCCCCCCCTGGTCTAACGCATGAAACTAAACATATGAAAATGTGTAAAAGATAGCGAGATCCTCGTTTAAACGCAAATTCTATATTTTAAAATTAGAAAAATTGTTTATTTTAATCGGGTCATAAAATAAAACAAATGATATACTTACACATAATAGTTTGACAGATTCTTATGCGCGAAATATAATATAATGATGCATGTCGCGTCCTATCACGTGACGTCACAGTAAACTACCGCTATGGGAAAAAAAGTGTGTAATGTCGTTTTTCTTGGTGTTTAAAATGTTATCAAACTGATGCTCCCTCACATCCAGTAATACATTTTGAACCTTTGAACAAACATTGTCAGTTAACAAAATCTGCCGAAATCACCAGAACAACAATAAGGTCACCTCACAACATAATATGTATCTAGAATATAATGCTCCACGGTGAAATGTTTAACGAACAACTCGTCATTTGATTAAATGCTATACGAACACAATAATGTTTCAATAACAACGGCACACGAAGAAGTGTCCTATGGTCAATAATTGTATATGTACAAATTTCCGGACATGGCCGGTAGGCAGGTCGTGCGTTTCTCAGGGCAAGACATTCTAAAGAGGGCGGCAAATTATGGAAGGAATAATAATACAACATTAGCGTTTGTAATTTATTTCAGAGTATTTAAAAATTATCCCAAAGGTTTCACAAAACATAAAAGGTTTGGAATGACTGATTTAAATACTCGTGATTAAAACTTATACCCCTATCCTTTAGACCGCTTAATTACATCGCAAAAGCGCGAAATTATTTGCTCTAGACTGATTTAACTTTTTCATATATTAATAATTCACAGTAATTTTAATTAGAAGCCTTATCCATCAGTCGCTTTAGGTAGGTAGCTGATTAACGGTGACATAGACCATTATAGAGGCTCATTATAATTGTCATTAATTAGTTTCTATAAAATTATTAATTAAACTGGATCTGAGTCTAGAATAGTGGTTTACGACTTTTGCGTATTTTATAGAGCTATCTTGAACATTTAGTATAATATTACTTATTATTTTCATAATTTTCACATTGAAACAAAGCACTGGCTAATAGTGCTTGTTAGACAGAGGTTAACGATAACTAGGGAGCGGATTTATATAGACAAAAAAAAAAACAAAATTAAATGCATGCACATGTGCACTTAAGGGCGGACGTGCTCAGCGTGGGTCAAAATGGAGCTTTTATTCTTTTTTCAAAGCATGATTCTGGACATTCCTTACACGTTGTAGATAATCTATTTATATAATTTTGGAGCCCTATTATCCTTTATATTTATTTTAAACATTTGATGACTGCATAAAGTATTTTTATTACATAACATAGTATTCTTTTAAACCTCTCGCTCTAATGTTTTAGAATATAGTCATATTTCAGTACATAAATGTGCAGTGGTGTTAAATTTTTTTACGTTTATTAATTTTTAAACGCATTTATAAAACCATCAGTATATTTTATGTCGAAATTATTATGGTGAAATATTTACGATAAAAAATTATATTGATAATCTCTCTGATCCCAAATTTGACAAGAATTAGGCATTTTATTATTCAAAAAATGGGCAAGATTAACACATTTGAAGATAATTCATAAAATATTAATTATAAGCTATGTCTTTGACCATAACTGATTTGGGATCAGAGAGATTATCAATATAATTTTTTATCGTAAATATTTCACCATAATAATTTCGACATTAAATATACTGATGGTTTTATAAATGCGTTTAAAAATTAATAAATGTAAAAAATCTTAACACCACTGCACATTTATGTACTGAAATATGACTATATTCTAAAACATTAGAGCGAGAGGTTTAAAAGAATACTATTTTATGTAATAAAAATACTTAATGCAGTCATAAAATGTTTAAATAAGTATAAATGTTAATAAGGCTTCAAAATTATATAATAAGATTATCTACAACGTTTAAGGAATGTCCAGGATCATGCTTTAAAAATAGAATAAAAGCTCCATTTTGACCTACGCTGAGCATGTCCCCTCTTAAAATCATTAAAATATGCACTAAAAATTTAAAATATGCAGTTAAAAAGTTAGTTTTTATAGAAAAAAATTGTAGATACCTACTGCATCCAATATTACAGATGAAATATCCGGTAGAGGTACAGTAGTTTTCTTGTTTTAATACTACGCAGAACTTCTCGGTCCTTTCCCATTCGATTGACAATTTACTTATTCGAAACTTACTGGCGGCGCTTTTCTATTGAATGTAATTGGTGTTGATTCTGGATACTAAAGAAAAGCAGTTTGTAAGGGAGTCAATCCAGGCACTGACCATGATGTTGATCGGCTGAATGGAGCTGATCCCGGGTTTTACTCACTCTCGCACTAATAAACTGACGGTGGTTTGTCACTCTCACGGTTACACTCAAGGCCTGACCAAAAACGATGCATGAGTGCGAGTGAGAAAGTATTCAGCACCCTTATAATCTCTGCAACACGCGCTAGAGTAAGATAAAAGGTCTACATATGTGTGAGTTAGTTTTCAAAAGTGTCGCTGAAAAATCGTGGCGAATCGCTTCACTTAGCATCGATAGCCTGCGAGCTCGTGTTGCTAAAATTGCTATTTTTTGTGTTAATCATAAAGTCAGTGGTAAATATTTTTAGTTAATTAAGTAGAAAAGATGGTTCTGTGTGTTGTATTAAAATATGATAGCCGTACTGATAAGCAAGAAGATGGTATTACGTTTCATAGGTAAGTTGATACGTGATCGTGATAATTTATTTGTATATTATTATATATTTTAATATCAGTGACCTAGTGTTTCTTTAAAATAACTTAAATTATGGATATATTTATCTAATGGTTGCCATTTGACCGCTTAAAAATACTATATAACGTAAAAAAATAGAAAATTATATTTTAATTCTGAGCGTCTAGTGCGAGCACTTTGGGCGAGCACTAGCGAAATGGTCTGCGGTCTCGAACATTTGTAGACAAATGCGTTCGCTCGCCCACAAACCAAACGCATGGCACGCGGCTTCATTTAGCAATGCAACGGGTGGCGTCTAGATGTATCTATAATCTATGGTTACACTTGTTTTTTGGAATGAAGATGGTACTGAGTTTATGATGGTTGCGACGTTTGCTCTTATCATGGCAGATGTAGAAGAAACAAAGGTCGGAAGATAACTAATGGATAAGTGACTCTGTACACGCGGCGATTGACTGTCAAAACCAGTGCAGGTAATGACGTTTTATTGGTCTGCAGGTGGCAGGCGTTTACGGGAACACTATTTAACAGTGACTGAACTAGTAATAGCGTGCCTGGCATATAAAAGGACCATGGTGAGAGATAGGTTAGAAATTTATATAGAATTAGAGCCCCCATAATTGGACCAAACACTTAGCATAGGCTGACAATTATTTAAATACTTATAGCAATGTGAAAAGGCTAAAGCAGTTTCGCTCTAACAAATTCCAACGAAATAGTACAAAAATCAATAGATTCTTGGGTTTCCACCGCGTGTACCTACTTCTTCTTTCTTTCCTTGACGTTTCGGGCTCGTTGCAGAGGCCATTAATAAGAGATATTAATAAGTATGTGTTATGATGAAGTGTGGTGTAGGTGTATAAATGCAAACGTTGCTCTAAGAATGCCAAAAGGAATCCGATTAGCTGTAGTGACCAGAGATACTGGATCAAATATTGGATTTTGCTGACAGTGCCGGAAGCCATGACGTTGTTAACCATAACCCGTCAACCCTATTAATATATTCAGGGTTTCTATTGATTTCGATGGCCTTCTTTACCAATAGTTAGAAATATCTCTTATTCCAACCCAGTATCTTGGTTTCGAAGTAAAATTTGTGCCCTGTATCCATTGAGTGCTCGGCAATTGATGACATTGTGTTGCGTTTAAGTCGCCCAAAACAACCGTGAAAGTCTTATACATCAATAATAATCAATTATTAAAATAGTAATAGTTTGTGTACTTTAAATTTATTCGATAAACATGTTTTCAAAAAGCTGTTCTCATACTGTCAAGTGCCAAAGCTCCCATTGAAAGCGTCCGTGTCATTAGTAATATGAAACACAAAGCGTTAGTTACTTCTAGATTGATTGAACTATTGTCTCTGTCAGACGTCTACGATTTCTACATTATATTATACCAAGACTCAAGCTGACATTTAACTACACCCCAGAGACATAGGTACTATATACATAATAATATTAGAAAAAAAGCATGAACAAAAGTTGAAACGAGTTATTATCATATACATTTACTTAACTATTTCTTTTATTCAAGGAATAATTCACAAGATTTTGAGAATGTATTATTCTAATTATTGAAAATACATAATTCTGAAAACACTCATGAGAAAATATACCCAATAGAGAAAATCTTTTTTTAAAAAAGTAAGACACCCGGCAAGATCGAACCTGCATCTCTTAGGTATCGCGTCTTATGCATTACCACAATGCTATGACTGCCATGCTTAATTGCGACAAATTTTAACTAGAATTATGTATTGTTGTTTAATTTAATAAAACGCAAATTTTTTGTAGTACTTATTCCACTTTGATAAATAAATTTGGACCGGTTTCGTCCGCCTCAGAGGGACATTTTCAATAATTCAAGAATTATGTATGTTCAATAATTAGAATGGTGCATTTATAAAATCTTGTGAATTATTCGTATTAAGAAATAGTTATTTACAATTATTAGCAAGTTCAAGTAAGTTACAACAGAAAATATTGGAGTGATCCGTGACGTCGGTTAGTAGATAATTAAAGTAATAAATATTTTAATTTAGAATACGAAAATCGATCGCCAACCGTAACTCAATTTGGAGAGCGCTTATGAGCAGGTATTAAAAAGGCCTATAGTTAAAATTTCTTCATTCACATTCATAACTTTACTCTTAACCATTAAAATGTCACAAATGCCCTTTTGCTTTTGGGGCGACAATTATTTATGATCTTCTAAGGATCAAAGGTGTTATAATGTTTTTAAAAGTCTAATAATTTTTTCACTAGTATTCTATTATATATACGAATTCCGCTATAACTTAAGTGTGTTATAAGGCTACATCGCAGGAGCTCGTAGAATCTTTTTCGTTTAGCAATTTTCTTACTTCTTTTCAGGTTTTCACAACATACTTGTACAAAACTTGGGCCTGCAAAATATTAATATGACAGGAATTTATTATCCACGAAGGCTTGTCCTTGCCCGAAAAAAAATATTATTACTATTTTAGAGGGATGATAATATTAATAAATTAATGTAGGCCATAAACCATTCGGCTATCGATCAATACGTCGGCAAGACAAAAAATACCATTCATAAAAATATCCGTCACTGATTATTTATTACTTTTCGATATAACCAAGCTAGAAGCCTCAGTGAAGTAATTAATTTCAATACGCTGCTAACTTAAAGTGAAGATAAATATTTTTACCGTAAAGCGCGAACTATATTATGGTGCATGTCGTGTACTATCACGTGACGTCACAGTAGGGTACCGCTACAGGAAAGAGTGTGTACAGACCTACAAACTTATCTGTAGAATGGCCAAAACGGAACTACAAACTACCATAGGACGCATTTTTGAAAATTTCATTTGAATGTCAGATTATGTCCAGTTACGAGTCGTGTTTGGGCAGTGACGTCCCTAGATAAAATGCCGCCCCTAAGCAGCGCCAAAATGCCTCCTCATTTGTTCATACATTATTTTTATCATCCTTTCATGAGTCCAATATCTAAGAAATGCGTTGTATGGATACATTACTAACCAAATATCAGAGTAATTTTATTATTCGCAAATCTGCACGTGTCGTTTCTGGTCACCAAGGACGTCGAAGAACAACGGAAGTAAACTAGATATCGCGAACCCGACAAAACCAGTGAGCTGATTTTTTTAATGGAAAGATATTTTCGTTGTTACTAAGTTAAGGTACTTACCTATTTCTATATATTCCAAATGATTTTCCTTGATTTGCCGCCCTTCGAGTAACTGCCGCCCCCAAGTGACGCTCAATCTGCCTACCCCCACGGGACGTCACTGTGTTTGGGTAGTTTTTGATAGTGGCTCCCCCATCCCATTCTTCAGATAAGTTTGTAGGTCTGTAATGTCATTTTTCTTTTAATGTTATTTAAAATGTTATCAAACTGATGCTTCCATCCCGTATTACAATTTGAACCTTTAAATGAACATTGTCAATTAACAAAATCTGCCGAAATCACCAGAACAACAATGAGGTCACCTCATGTTGTACTGCACTGCATCGAAACCTTCATGACTCAATGAACGTTTTTTTATCATTTTCCACATGCCTCTACATTTTCGAGTCATCTCAAAATCGCGTGTTTTTTGTTATTAAAGATTGGGACTATGTATTTTATACAATAATTTTATCCATTATCTATAGTCTGCAGGCTAGGTTATATTCAAAATATTATTGAATTTACAGAGACTCGTTACTAGGTATATCCATCATTGAATTTATAGAGATAGTGTTCGTTTAAAATGTTCTGCAAAATGAATCATTGACAAAATTTGTCGCCGTGACAGCGTGATAGTACGTGACATGTATATCAATATAATCACAACTTAAGAGTTATTTTTTAGCGCCTGCCATAGAGAAAAATTCAGCTTGATCGGCTGCTTATTGGGGGGCATGCTGTCGATATTATAATGTCTATCATCCGGAGTATGGATGCAATCAGAAGATCTTTCTAAAAATAGGCTCAGATATCTCATTAGGACAGATTATCATCGTGGTAGGTCTCTAAAAGCTAGCAAAGGCTAAGCAGTTTTCGTTTTCCTCAGTTTGTAAAATCACTTTGAACACAGAACAGATTAATACGATAAAAATATTTGGCGGTAGATGAGGTGGGGGAGATAAGATAAGGTCGTAGTGGCTTGTACGTTGTTCTACTTTGTATCGCAGTAATATGGTCAAAGTTTACAGCTCGTCATAAAATCTCTACATTGGTTATGTAAAATCTTTACTGTACTTCAATATAGCCACATCTAGAAAAGCTCTAGTTTCCAGACGTATTCTGCAGGCACCAAACTAGAAGATTCCAATCTTCGCACTGGATAAGCCAGTTCCTCACCGGCCATGGAAACTTCGTCGCCAGACTCCACGAGTTTGGCTTGATAGTAGATGGGCCGGGTTGTACCTGCGGGCATGACCATCAAGATGTTGAACACATCCTATGGAACTCGAACGAGAGGAGCTGTTTGCCAGGGTTCGTCCTCACACGGGCCCAATTGGACATGGAGATCTGATAGCAACCGAGGCCAACTTTGCAGCATTCTAAAAATTTGCAGCGTCGTTTGGGGAGTGTGATAGTCCCGACTCCTCTGTAGACTCATCCATTTCCATTCGTGACACTCAGTATACAGGTACACATGGCGCTTAACATCAGCGGACAGCAGAGCCAGTCCAAAAACAAAAAAAAATCTTTCTTAACTTTCTTCTTTAAGCACTACGGTGCATGGTTGCAGCATCAGTCCCGTGCGGCTCCGTCTCGGGACGGAATGAGCACCTAAAATCACTTCTTTCAGACACGTTTAAAGCGTCATGGAAAGCGGCCATGCATATCCACGGCTGTGCATATATGACGGGTGGTGGTGGGAACTTTAACAATTTATTCCTATAATAATGTGACTAATATATTATTTGCAAAATACATATTTTTATTTGAATTCCTTAATAGCGTGATTTTTTTACGATTACCTTGAAATAAACATTCATGGA
This sequence comes from Rhyacophila brunnea, assembly GCF_057557595.1. Lineage (NCBI taxonomy): Eukaryota > Metazoa > Arthropoda > Insecta > Trichoptera > Rhyacophilidae > Rhyacophila > Rhyacophila brunnea. The sequence goes on along the minus strand of NW_028232816.1, from coordinate 3,726,922 downwards.
GGTAACTGATAGCCTCGTTTGATTTGCATGTCTGACGTGTCCTATATTATATACAACAGTGGTTTCCAAACTTTATGTCACTACGCCTCCCTTTAAAAAACATTAATCTATGCGCCTCCCCCCATTGACAAACTTTTTAAATATCATAAAATGTACCAATACAAAAATGAACAAAAAATTGAAAAATCAACAAGGTTTTACTACTTATATTATATTCATTTTTAAATTAATTTTTTTTTCATGCGATGAATGTGCTCGTTTATTAGCACAAAGTGCTCTTTTTCTACTAAGCGGGATCGGTATTTGACACATATCGGTACAGAACCACATATTTAAAATATTTAATAGCCCTGAAACAAAGTAGAGCCACAGGCGACTTTTTTTGTTATTAATAAAATAATGTGAAAAGTGCATTAGCAAACTAATCAAGAACTCAGTGAATAGATTTTTGTTTGCTTCAATATATCTGGCGCAGAAATCATTGAAAAGTGGAAACATGGCGAACTTATTGTTTTGTAATTTTTATTTCCAAAGTCCAATTTTGTATGAATGCCTTCACTTTGTCTTTTTAAATTTCAACCAAATAGACAAGTTTAACAACAAAAATGTCGTTCCTAAACAAATTTGTCTCAAATTTGAATATTATGATTTTACCCTTTTATTTAATTTTTTCACTAGATAGCCAGCGCGCTTCACAATTATAGTATAGAAGTGAGGTATAATAAAATTAGTCTCCATATTAACTTCAGACAGATTTGCAAACAACCTTTTATAGGACTGTTTTTTACGTAGTTTCAAACTAGCGGCCGTTTTATAAACTATGCTTTTGCAAACTCCAAACCTGTGGCTACATTAATTGTGTTAAGCTTTTCGCGCCTCCCAGTTTGGAAATCGCTGATATACAATATGCATGATAAATTCCGACATACACTGTAAGAATTTAGAGATATTTTAATGTAATATGCAAATTATACGAAAACTTTTTTTTTCTTCAAATGTTTCAGATGTTTTCCGAATTGATTAATGATGTATGAATCTATTTTCACTTTCTGCAAAAGCCTCGAATCAAAACAGGCTTAATTTGTGTAATGAGAAACGAAAAACTTTTCGTTTCCCTATGTATTAAAAAATATTTCAAAATATATTAAACTGGAAATATATGGCAATTGATAGCCTACATTCAAGACTTATTATCACTTTAGCTGTATATATATATAAGTATTATAAAATACTCATTCCAAAAAAATAATACAAATAAATCTCTTTGTTTATTTACTGTGATAATACGTTTTTTCTAAGAAATTCGCAATGATACCTGTAACATGAATATAATATATTTTTATAACAAATTCCTCTTTATAAAGAAAAATATTTATATCAGAAGTAAATTAAGATCATGAAAAAATGTAATTTGCACACATTTTGGTTTAGCCATCGTAAGATAATATCATCATCCGTGTACCCTTAAAATAACTCATGGCGATAATTTTGAGTGGACTATATTAAATTTGAGGAAGTTAGAGTTTCGTGGAGAGTAGTGGACGCAGGGAAGTAGTCCAGACACTAACCTTTGATAGTCGAACTGCTGGCTTTCTGGAAATCTCCAGTTGGTTCCCGGGTCACTCACTCGTACACTTGGTTTGATTATTGTTATATTTATCACTCTCGCGATGGATTGCCCTGTGTTTTTATTAATGAGTTTTTGATTGAGTTAACCTGTTGATAGACGGCGGTCCAATTGTAATTGAATAAATGGCAACTGTGACTGGGAGACATAAATGATTGGGACGGTATATAAGATAAATGTTTTATGGGAGCTTTGTAACAATTTGGTGCAAACAATACGTATTATGTAAAAGCATTTTTCTCACAAATTTGTTTTATATATAGTAAAAAACTCGCCTGTGGTGCAATTTATTTTTTATAATGACTTTGAAACTGCTTATACTATACTATATTGTACATGATTTAGTTTACGATTATATTGTATCACGTTTGTCTAGTCTGGAAAATAAATACGTTATAAAGTGATGTATTATTTTTATCAAATTAATATATTATATAATATATAACAATCAATCGTCAAAAAGTACATTTTTACTTTCAAATCATAAAAAATATACTGGTTTCAGGTGTTTAATAAAAAATGAAGTATTGCATTTCGAATAATAATACCTACATTATAATACAACGCAAAACAATATAATAATATGCAATTTACTAAAGCTGATACTTATAATAATATAATTCGAGAATTGAGATCAAAACAAAGCAGTTTTACTTCTGTCACATGTGCTCGCCACATACACATACCCAGTTTTGTATTACCTTCTTCTTATTTGCCTTTTTCGCTCCTTACCCAGATTTTCCAGTATGCTTTCATCTTCTTCAAATTTGCTGTTGTTTTAAGTACTATCGCTATATATCTATTTTAGATTAAGTACCATATTATTACATAATATTTAATATTGTAAAAGATCCAATGTTTTGACAACCACTGATATACGGACTATCTATCAATTAGAATATTAAATTAATTTACCAGCTATTATTTGGTAATTACATGTTAGAGGCCAATTTTAAAGTTAGGAATTTTTAACTAAATATGAAGGAATATGTAATCACATGGAAGGCTTGAAACAATTTGTAAATATTATTAATTATTAATACTAAACAATAACATAATTATTATGTATGTTCTTTAAGTAAGTATTTACTGAAGAAGTTTTGAAGACAATAAATCTTGTTATGGTTAGAGACTAATAAATTACCATTCTTGTCCCTTTTTCTAGTAATACTATTCCTAGCAAACAAAGGTTTAGTACCATTAAGACTTTTAGGACCATTTGAGAATAGAAATGTAGCTTTCTAAAGAAATTATCCTTTCCCATTAGGTCTGAAAAATTTACTGACTATTACGTGTATTTACTTGGTTAGGTAGATTAAGTGTTGTCATTTAGTAAAAGTAAAATGTAAGTGCAAAAGAAAGGCTATTATCTCTTTGAATTAATGACTCATTTACGTTTTTTCTCTAAAACTATGACAAAAATAATCAATAAACGTTTTTAGATTGTTAAAGGTTTAATATATTTTATATTGGAAACCATGCGTGACTAAAGCACAACAATTATTGTGTTCATTAATAACCGTTATCATATATTATTTAAAAATAATCCTCTTAAGTGTATTAAAATATGTAGGTACCAAAATGAAATGTCATTTTTTGTTATCACTTTCGTTGCTGGGATAAAATATAAGTTATAATTTCGATGACAAGCTTCTAGTTTTCGATAAACGAAAAGAAATGACACAGAAAGCTTGAAAGATAGTAAATAACGGTTCATATTAAATCTTGGGATTAGTTTTAAAAACCGGCTAATGTTATTAATTACTAAAATACGTTAATATATTATTATTCATACGTTCTATCTTCTTGGTCGTACACTCATGGCTGAGGATCGTGACCACATTTGAATTTCGCCATCTTTTGAGCGACCAACACTTTCCATCCTTCTCGATCTTCCGCTTCTCTCAGGGCAGAATAGATGGTGACCCCAATCAGCTCTTTCACTTGGTCGCTCCAGCGCGCAGACGCTCTTCATCTGCTTCGCCTTCCCTGGAGGCCACCCAAAATCACCAGTCTCACCAGGTTGTCCGGTCCGCGCCTGACAATATGTCCAAAAAACTGCAGAATTCTTCTCAGACATTTATTGTCGAGAGCCGTTCCTTTATTTTCAGTCTCTGGATGATTGATTGGTTCGTCCTGTGCTCTGTCCAAGAAATGAAGCATTCGGCGCCAACACCACATCTCAAAGTGCCTATGTCAGCAGCCCTTAACAAATCCATTTCATGAAATATATATGTACTATATTGTTGTTTTTATTTAATAAAACGTAATTTTTTGTAGTACTTATTCCACTTTTAATTAATATATTAGGACCGGTTTCGTCCGCCTCAGTGGGACATTTTCAACTGAATACATTTTTTTTGAAACAATATTTATCAAACAAAATTCGAAGCGATAGAAATAATATAACAATAGGTACATAAATAATTATCTGTCCAATAATACCTTACCAATAACAGAATAATTTAAAACTAATGAGGTTGGACATTAATATTTCGTATTTATAGTATGGGAGCATTCCCTTTCAACCGATGAATGGGAACACTACCAGAGGATGTGATTGGCACCCTGCTATTTGTCACATAAGCATGTATCGAATTTTATTAAGCCAAGCTGACAGAGCTCGTTGACGAAGCCACCGTGACCGGTTAAGAACTAGGAAGTCCAATAATGGTCTGGAGTCTTTTGGTTATCTCCATGCACCACATACTATTCGGAAAGAACAAAGACGTTTACACAAATCTAGTAAATCTAAAAAAATAACCTAGTCAAATCAGACACATAAAACAAAATCAATAATTCACATTTACGTAAATGTACAATCATATAGTAGGTACATCAGAGATGGCGCGTTTTAAAGAGGCAAGTGTCGCATTCGATAAATGATGGAGAACACGTTATGAGTAGCTAACACTAAAAATGAGACATATTTAGTTTAAATGCGAATAAAATATGTACTGGAATTTGCTAGGAAAATAATCCTGAAAATTAAACATGAATTTTAATATAAAACGAAAATTCATATAGACATTCAAGGAATAAGAAATTATAGCCCTTGGTTTTGGATTAGTTTTTTTTTTAATTGTCGTTTTGTATACAAGTTTTTCAACAAACTCTGGCGTTTCGAAATATAGTGTGGTACTTACTTATGGTGATACGAATCCGATAAATAAGTGATAAATGATATTTAAAAACTACCGCTATATTTTATACATCAGCAGCCGTAGCTGATTTGTTCATACAACAGATAAGCTTGAATACGAAATATTAAAATATGTGTATAATATCGTAAAATGTGCAATATTATTTTAAAACAGATGAAATCAAAAATCACAAATCTGGCAACATTTTACCCACACTTACAGAATTCTGGCGTGTACGCAACGAAATGTAAGCTAAGCAAAGAAATGATTTCAGATTACAGAATAATATAGAATAATCACTGTTTATGAAGTACTTATAAGTGGAAAGTAGTCCCATGTTCCTTTTTTTGGTTCTTAGATGTGTTTTGACATCGTTTTATAGAACAAGACGGCATATTTTCCGATTTTCGTGTAGATGTTGACGGCACAATGTCAGTTTATCGACTGACTGCCGTTTTCGTGACGTGTTGGCTATGCACTTGCTAAAACATGACTCACTAAAATCGGCTATTGTGGAGGGCTTGGACATAATCTAATCAAAGTGCCCATGGGAGAGAGGCAGGGACGGCTCTTGTATAGGAGCAAAGGTGCACTGATCTTCCAAATTATTAAGTAACTATGTAATAATAAGTACGTATTCAAATACCTACATATTGTATGAATTAATTATTGTAAAATATCTTTAATTTGTCGCCCGTCTGCACGCATAAAATGCGCGTAATTTCTGGCGGCCTGCATGTATGCGTAGGTACGTCCTTCGTAGTATTAATTGTGCAGGAGAGAAATCGAACCGCCTGGCGATGATTTTTTTTTCACGCTGCCGATAATGTGGGCTCAGTTGTGATCTTTTTTTATTTCCGAACGTGCAATATTTACCTCACTTGAGACACTGTGCCTCCCAATCTGAGCTTACGAGCGCAGACGACATTTCACGACAATGCTGTGTTTGACTGGCGCGAATAATAACAACTCACAAACGCTTTTGAAGTCGGTACAAGATTCCCGCGTAATATTTCAAATTATTATATTATTATTTCGTACGTTATGAGGTAAATGCTACGTTGTTTGCCATATAATATTGAATCGATCAAAATATCGATTATAGTGATATTGTGTTCATTAAGTTAGGTGTAGCAATCTCAACATACAAATACCAATTTTATAATTATTTTACCTTTAAAAATTAAATAATTTTATTATGCCTAGAGCAAAGTAAACTTGTGAGTAAGTAATTGATAAACTATTAATAACCTTTACATAATATAATATACATACCACAATTTTTTACGTACCTACTTATACTACTCTAAGAGAAGTAGTTATTTAACAAAAGCGTTACATTGTAACAATTTCTACAATATTAGGTATTTCAATAGTGTATGTGGAGTATGAGCGTTATTTTGAACGTAAAAGAGGATAAAATATTTTTTAAGAAGATGAACAAAGCAATTTTCCAATGTCAATTATTGAAGAAAAGAAATATAAATTATTCTATCAAATACAATATTCGTGTTACCGAAGTATTTTTCATTTTGAATACGTCTTTCAAATCAGTCCCATTTGGAGTGCAATTCTGGAGTTGAGGTGTACAAAGTATTAGCAATTTTTTAACAGATAGTACCTAACTATATCCCGTTGAAAAATCACCGATCCATAGTATTTATCAAAATGATACAGCGCGTAGGTATATGCGGAGAATGTGGGATGCAAATAAACGAAAGGGGAGTATAAGATATGCCCGAATTGCGTCAGTATGTGAACTTCAACCGACCATAACCCGCGTACTACCTATCGGAGCTACACAAATGAGGAGTTTACGACTTTGTACCAATGACATATTGTCTAAAATACTTGCATCAGTTATAATTTATGGAAGTTAGGAGTGTCAAACGTGGAAACTACGTTGGCACATATGAAATGTATTACAATAAAAATCGAAAAGAGTTTGTATGCCTTTTGCATCATACCTATCATATCCAGAAGCTTGGACTTTATAACTTTGACAATAAATAAATGCTGTCGGTGAATGTGAGCGTCGTTTCGTTTCTCAACCCCCCCCCCCCCCCCAAGATGTATTATATATTTAAGCATAAGCCTACCTCCACTCTGAAGGCTATTGCCGATTTTTTTCAATACCACAAATGTGGTATGTAGGTATGTGTATATGTCTTTGCATGCACTCCCTAATTTTATGATCACCGGCCGCCACTGGAGAGAGGTACACGGAGAATTTACAAACATAAATGATTCTTATTGATAACCTACATATTTTAATTTATAAAAATAAAACTCAAATAATACGGGCATACTAATTATGTATAGAGATCTTCACGTCCACAATAAGACACCGCATTTTTTTTTTAAATCATTATAGTTGGCCTTTGTAGCGACCAGGTTGGACGGGCCCTACGGTTCTGATATTCTCAGATGTCGTTCGCCAAGCATTCTGTAGTTCTCCACCACATTGACCATATTGGTTGGGTGACACGTCCAAGCTCAAAAAGCTTGGCGGAAAATCCAGCGTGCCCAGTCAAAAATTGACTAGTGTGATGGTCAGGAGTCAAAATAGTTATCTCCAATCACTATTGGACATTTGAAAAGAACAAATGCGTGTCTGCCCTTGGTGAAGGCATCTTACGTTTGCTGCCATGTCTTCGACACCGCATCCAGGGTCATTTTACGTGTCGTCACTTCCTCAGTGACACCTTTTCAGTATCAAGGTTTCCATGCACTATACATATATATATATATACTGCATTATTAATACCAACCTATACGTTTAGAATATCATCATCAGCCGGGGTCAATACACTTCTGGATGGTGGCCTCCCCAAGCTTCTTCCAACTCTCTCGATCCTGTGTCCGTTTGCTACCACGTATTTATGCCGAACTTTACCAGTTCGTCAATCCAGCGGCTTTTAGGGCGACCCTGTGGCCGTTTTGTGCCCCTTGGGTACCACTGGATGACGGCATTTGTCCAGCGGCCGTCCTTACGGCCAGTAATGTGCCCTGCCCATCTCCATTTCAGCTATTTGGCAACGTCTATTACATCGCGTACTCCTGTCTGCTTCCTAACCCATTCATTTCTCTTACGGTACTTTCGCGTGATGCCCAACATACACCTCTCCATGCCTGGCTGTGCGACTCTTAGCATTTGGACATCTCTAGTGTTGAGGGTCCACGTCTCGCAGCCATACGTGAGCACGGGTAGCACACATTGGTCGAACACCCTACGCTTAAGACACAATGGTAGGTCACTTTTAAGATACTATTCAGACGTCCGAAAGCACTCCATCCCAGCTTTGTTTTTCGAGCAATTTCATCGTGCATGCTTCCGTCTATGGACACCTGCTGTCCGAGATAAGCGTAGCTGCTGACTTTCTCGAGTTGGGTGCCATTAATACAGATAATCGCAGGGAATTTGGAATATATTATAAGAATAATATTATTTTTTATTGGATAACAAATACGTAAATATAAAAAAAACAAAACTGACGTGTAAAAAAATGACATTAACTATATTTATAAAATGTGTTTTTGCCAAGAATTGACTGTTAAAACCATTTAATTGATGGTAGAAAAGTACTGAAAAATAAACAAAAATGTGGAGATAACTGACTTTCGTAATTAGTACACTCATTTAGTAAAATAATTTCACAAAAAGCCGAATTAATTAAAATTTAAACGAGGCCACGGTAACCACGAGGTGAAAAAAAATTAAAATGATTTACGCAGGTCGGACATGTTGATTTAATATCATGATTTATGAAACATTATGCAAAGCAACATGTTGCCCCCGGTCGCTGTGTGATATTATTATTTATTTACTTTCAAACAAAATATTTGCTTTTTTTTAACGAAACGTATTATTTTTACGCATAAAATTTAGTTCCATTTAGCAAGAAACTGTCGGACATTTATTTTAGGCGGTAAATTAGATATATATATATATAATTTATAAACGCCTCAGATTGGCTTCATTCAACTTCAACTCAATGCTGTCATCATCACTGAACTCCGTTTTATCCTCACTATCAGATAAGGCAGTGGTCGGTAAACCGCGGCTCGCGAGCCACATGTGGCTCTGTTAGCAGTTCACAATTTTTATTTTTTGCCATTGATATGCACACTTATTATAATTAAATTATTGCAAGCCTAATTTTTCCTCCTTGATGTTTGGTCACGTACAACACATACAGTGCAAAATATTCCTAAATAATATAACATTTTAAGATTTTTATAAACAAATAAAACAGAAAAATATAAATAGTGTTTGAAAATACTATCAATAACTCTGATAATAATAATGCCCTTATTAGGACTGATTATTTAAGGAAAAATATATTTAATATGAGGGAATATATTATTATTATTTGGAGATTCCAAGAATTTAAAAATAGTAAACAAACCCTAGCATTTGTTGTAAATCAGCCCATTGCAAAAGTCAACAAATTAATTTGACAAGAACGCTTTTCAAGTACAAATTTATTGGTGGATTTAACGAGCAAAGAGTTATGGAGCTCCAAATTTGTAGGTCTTGCCACCAAAATTTAACATTTAAGTCGCTTAGAATCATAACTCACATATTCCAAAAATCAAGTTTTGAGATAATCGCTAAAAACCAACAGAGCACTATTTTTTTTAATTAGAAGAACAGTATTGAACTCCCTAGAATATTAATGAGTGAGAGAGTCGAATAACTTTTTTTTTTTTTTAAATATATATACCTAATACTCCTAACGTTGCAGACATACAGCATACTATGAGAAATAGAGCTCCCCGATTGGTTAGGAAGGCGTTGGTGACAAAACTCTATTCTTTGAAATATACGACATATTACACCAACAATGAACTTTGTCAACGATTTTCACATGGTTTAAATTGACTTTTAATACTCAACTATTTTTCGGTATATAGATTAATTTATTTAGAATCACTTGGCATATTTAACTAAAAAACGACAAAATTGCAATATGTGAGTTATGATTCTAAGCGACTCATTTGGAGAGAGAAAATGCAATTTAATTTCACAACACAATTGGTGCGCCATAAAAGATCTACATAAGGTAGATACTATGATTTTTTAATAAGTGAAATAACTTTTCAAACTCATATGACCAGTTGAAACAAATTGAATTTTCTATTTTTACTATATTCGAGTCGGCATAATAATATGTACGTGAACAATCATTTTCAAACGTGAACAATATACAGAACAGTGACATTCCTAGACAAAATGCCACCCCTAGGCAGTGGCAAAATGCCGCCACATATTTTTATACAGTATTTTTGATCATCCTTTCATGACACCAATAACAAAGAAATGTGTTGTATGGATATATGCCTCCCACTAAATTTAATTTAAATGCCATCTCTGCTTCAATAGACAATATTTCGAGTCCACGGTTTCAGATTCATTTAAAAATACACCTGACAACTTCCAAAACTCGCGAGTGACAGATAAATATACCTATTTCGATAAATTTTAAATTAGATAAGTATGTATCTACCTACAATTCAAATATAATCCGCAAATCTGCACGTGTTATTGCTGGACGTGACGTCCAAGAACAACGGAAGTATACTAGACATCGCGAACCCGACAAAAAAATATAGTGCTGTTAAAACTTTTATAGTAATTCATAGATACACTTTCTTTCCAACCCGTGAGCTGAATTTTTTAATGGAAAGATATTTCCCTTATTACTAAGTTTAGGTAGCTATTTCTATATATTTCAAATGATTCTCCTCAATTTGCCGCCCCCAAGCGACGCTCAATCTGCCTACCCCCACGGGACGTCACTGATACAGAGTATTTAGTTAGATAACCCAAGTAACGGATGAGAATTTGGTGTCGCACCTGAAATTAAAAACTACGAGTTACATACACACTAAACATACAGAAACTCTTAAAAGAAATGCAAGGAAGGTCATTGTTCACATTAGTTTTAAGGAATGCGTGAAAATTGTATGTAATTTATATTCTGTAAAAATTATATTATTTATAATTTCATCACTAAAAAACATATATTTATGTTAGTTTTATTCGGGAAATCTTCTTTACTTAATAAATAAACAATTATAAAATGTAATTTATTCATTTAAATCTATCATATTTATAAAAATATACGTATGGCTCTCGTATTTTTTTTAACCGTTGTGCTACTCATATTTTGGCTCTTTTGGTTCAAGAGTTAGCCGACCCTTGAGATAAGGTGTTGGCATACCCTTCAATTCAATTGAGGCCTTTACTAAATTCACCAGAGCGTACGAAGAGAGGGACCACCCCGACTCCCCTTTCGACTCGTCAAACTAAAGACACTTTGATAGTTGCCGATAAATAAATAAAATCCATTTACTTTTGCACTTCGGTGCAAGGTTGCATCACCAGTCCCGTGCGGCTCCGCTCGGGATGAAAATGAGGGCTTAAATTATTTGAACTGGCACACTTAAGGGTTATGATAGTCGGTCGCGCATCGACGTGACTGCATATACATAACGGGAGCGGAGGTGGGAACCTTTTTCCAAAACATACCCTTCAATTTCCTTCTCAATTAAATAGTGTTTTCGAGCCATGGTTGATCTAAAAGTGTGAGAAAGTGTTCGCACAATATATATCACTATGTGGTAAAATATTACCCCTTAATGCAGCTCCCTGGGGAGGCGCGAAGAGTTTAAGGCCATGCATTAGTTGAGGCACGGTCTAAAAAGATCGTTGCTAGGCGATGTGCGGATTGCGGGTCGCGGGTGAAAATGACGCCTGTCAAACGAAATATTATTTCTCATATAAATCCAACATACGTCCATTTTATGTTCTGTTTATTATTCTATTAGTATCAATAATAATATATTCATTGACATGTTTGCTTTTTAAAGTAAATGGGTAAAGTTTTTAGTCATCTTTACACGATTTTAGAATTAATTGGCCCGTCGCCATCACCCAGCAAAGTGACGTGCGTCCGAATCCACGTTCTCTCAAGGAATGCGAAGCAAGTACAAATTTTCGTCGCGCGTACAGTTGAACATTATTTGGCGTTTCACTGATGCGTCACCTTAACACAATAATGAAGCCATAGGGCCTAAAGGTTTGCAGTTTGCAAGTGCATAGTTTATAAAACGGCAGGTAGTTATAAACTACATAAAAAAAACATTCCTACAAAAGTTAGGTTGTCTGCAAACCTGTATGAAGATAATATGGAGACTAATTTTATTATAACTCATTTCTATACTATTGTGCATGGCCCCCACAATAAGGGGGCTGACAGGGCTCTAGCCTGGGTTCTCGGCGTTGCGGGTCGACCAGTTAAGTGAGATAAACACACCACAAATTCGTTCTATCAGTAAAAAAAAAAGTCGCCTGCTGTCGCGGCGCTGTTTCAGTTGCAGAATATTAACAATTTATGATATATGTGTCTGTGTGATACAATTTGATGTGATTGTGTGATTGATGATAATTCACATGTAGAGTTTTATTTTATAATTATTTGTAATGTGTTTCCTGACTTATAAAAATGGCTATATGGAAACAAAAACCTTTGTTCAATTTTGGTTGAATCGAACTGAAGAATAATATAATACTTGTCAAGAAAAGCAATGCAAGTAGTTACTGCTACCATTCATTACATCATATTCATGCAATTTTCTGTATTAGATGCAATGAAATCCATATATCGAGCCCATTTAGTAGAAAAAAGCACTTTAGTGTAAACATGTATTTAATGAAATAAAGGGGGGAGGCGTCAAGATTAGATTGTTTTAAAAGGGAGGCGTAATAACTCAAAGTTTGGAAACCACTGCCTTAATGCATGGTGTATTCGAATGAATACAAATAAAAATATCAATATTTCTTCAAAGTTAAAATAAAAACCTGAAATATTTAATAAAACCTTGTTCTTCTTACCTTTTGTGAATGTAAAATGAATATTTTTGTTGGACGTGAAGTTGTATTTTTTTTTCATACAAAAAGTACAGTGAATATGGAGAATCTGCACGATTCAAAAAACTGTCAGATTGATTTGGTAAATTACTAATACAAAATAATATAGAGTAATTTGCTGGTCAAACATTAAATTAAAGATATGCATGGTTTTTGATTGCGAATAATTAAAAGTTTAAATCAACTCTAAATCTTACATTCAGACAAAAGATGTCATATTGTACTGTATATTCGTATGAAAACATCATGCATTTAAGAGATATATTGATATCAAATTCGCATAGCATCAGTAATAATATGGGGCCGGAATGTTTGCATATGTAATAAAGGTCTAAAATTGAATTTACTCGAACAGTTGGAAATAAATCGCGAATTATCCAAAAGTAATCACATAATTAATGAAAATTTGGTAATGCATTCGTCGCCACTATTAAATTTAATTTAAACACACGATTGATACATTTATACTAATAATATTTTAATTGATTAATAATGTCAATAAATAACCAAAGTACTCAAACACAGTAATTTTGATAAATTTTGATATCCATTAAAAAACCCACTTAGGGTTTTCAAAGTATTAATAATATTACAATTAATAATAAGTGTACAAATTCATAATATTGCTGGAACGAGTAAGAGAATGTATTCTGTCTCTATCTATACACGTGTAGTATTTAAGCAAGGGCAAGCGGCCTATCTGAATAGTCTGATAATGGTGTTACAACCAAAATAGCTATCGACAAACCTTTTTAAAAACCTGTAGAATTTAATATTAATTATATTTTCATTTCTTGTAAAATGGAATTCTACCAAGTAAATGCTAACTCAATTAATACAAGCATTTAAGGGTTAAATTACATGTGGCGCAGTCCAGCCATCTTGGTTTTGGCCGTCTAAGTCTTCTCTTACCCTCAGTTGTTCGTTACATCGCTACTTCTGATTGTAATTTCCGGCTATGTGATATTTCTTACTTGTTATAATTAATACATAACTGTGTTCATGGAATTACTCCTACTTCAACATCTTTTATTTAATATTATTTCCTAATTTGTCCCCTGTGTGTTTTGCTCAATGGATAGTTTAGGTGGCGCCTGACATTATCAATAATGGGATCTTGAGTTGCACGGATTGTTCCAGAATTTACCGCGTCAGCAACGGTACCCACGCCCTTTCAGTTACTTATTTTTTATTATCTCATTTGAGGCGTCTAATTCCAAAAAGCGATAAGTCCACATTTGGTCATTCCAAAACGCGATATGACCCTACGAAAAAAAATAATTTAAGTCTTGATTTATTACAAAAAGCGCCAAGTCCGTGTTTCATATTATTTAAAGCTTGGTTGATTTCGCGCGTGTTTAAGTCAACCAATAAGGGAACGTTCAATATTGAAAAGGGCGTCTCCCATGCTGTACCATCTGGTAAACTCATGACAGTGCCACGGAAATATGTGCCTTATGCGGAGTAAATTAAAAAGTGAGGAACAATCAGCGCCACGTCCAATTTTATTTTGCCTATATTTATTACATTTAAGAGTTTATCGGCTGAAACAAATTGCCTTTTGGCTCTAATTTCGACATAATATAATACAACGGAAAAAATAATCTCACGTTAAAACAAATAATTGAAGCTTGAAACATCAAAACGTTGTTTCCCGAAAATATTGAATTGTAGACTTGTCGCTTTTTGTAATTATACGCCTCATTTGCTCTGTTTTACTACAACGGCTGAGCAGTCGTTTGTTGACAATTTTGGTGCTTGTATTTTTCTCTATTACATACTCGCAGGGGTAAGCCGAGTATATTTCTTTTTACTATTCCAAACCACCAAACATCGTTGCAATAGCCCGCCTTGTTGGTATATCTTCCAAAATTCTATGCACATAGCTGATCCAGCGCAGTATCTATATTTTCATATGCCTCGTGATCTTTTCACCCCCATAAAGTGTGTACAGCTCCTCATTGCCTTGACCACCAATGTTATCTTCTTGAACAGCCCAAAAGAATCTTCTCAAAACTCTCCTTTTAAAGATATCCATATTTCTCTCATCCTGCTTTCTAAGTGCCCAGAATTCTGATTACTTTAATACTGGGCGCAGGAGAGTTTTATGTACTTACGGTATTTTTGGCTACTTTGAAAGCGTTTTGTTTTTCAAAAGCTTTTGGAGACCAAAATAACACCTGTTGGCAAGGTTAATTCAGCGATTTATTTCGTCGCTTGTGTTATTAGTATTTGTGACAAGAGACCCTAGATATACAAATAATGAAACCACAGTTTGAAAAGTTTAGTAGGTATCGCCGCCAGTAATATGGCTGTTTTATCGTGTTTGCACTGTGGGGAACTGTCATGTGTTTTTTTTTTACTTTCGTTCGAATATAACTACTATAAAAAATGGTTTTGAAAAAAATATGACGTATAATATAAAAAATATTGGTTGAGCTTTTTAAGTGGACTGTAATTATTTTAAGGGAAGATGAGGAGGTCAGATCTAGGGGATGACTTGACACTGACTTTTGTGATGATGTATGATAGCTCCGTGGTCTGGTTTCAACTTTCGCTCGCGCGGTATTGTTGTTTTGGGTCACTCGGTTCGTACGATCCCGCATTTTGTGACACCGTTTTATGGATTATATGTGAGGGTGTATGAATGATAGTGATAGATTCTGAATGAGTCTGTATCTATTGAGTCAAAGATGGAAAGCTATTATAAACCCGCACACGCCCGCTGTCGAGATGCAACTGAATGTTCTTTGTAACACCGTCTCTCTTCACCCGTAATTGCTTATTGATTGTCTGGTGACAAAAACACTGGCGATTAGGAGGTGGGTGAGGAGATAAGGAGTGGAATGGGAACATAAATGGCCCAACCAAATATACATATTATAATTCATTCGAATCTTTTTAAATAATGAATCGTGAAAATAAAAACATCACTATTAATATATCGAGAATTGAAAATAAAAAAACAGAAAAAACTTCTTAGAATCATTATTTTTCTCTGTGAGTAGGTATTCATAATTCATTAAATTTAGTCCTGAATGTCAACAGAATTAACTAACAGGGCTACATTATGGAATATATAATTATTGTAATTTAAATTAAAGTGAGAGTATTTATATCCTACTGGAATAAGCTCACTTTGATCATATTGAGATAAAGATAAAGAAATTTAATTAAGATTTTTTTAAAATGGTAAAAAATCTAAGAATCATGAATTATTAGGTATTACCTATCTACCTATATATTTGTTCTTTATTTAAATATTTATTATTGGCTAGAGGGTTGTTCGTTTAATATGCTATGGTTAACGATTGAAGAGCAACGATTTTTTATGTAATAATTAAAGGTGTCAGATTCAGAGAAAATTCTGATGATTCTTCAAAGGATTCGGTGCTCTTTTCAGCCAGATATTTACACTCTTAAAAACCGTAAAATTAATGAATAAAAAGAATAACCTTTCCTTATACTTAATTTTTCAACCGGAGCTGCTTATTAAGATTTTACATTTTTAATATTCCCTTTTTTATTGTGGTAAGGTATTTGTGGAATTTATGAAGTTTTTCCATTTTAAAAAATATTATCTTTTCTTAGACAGCAAATTTAATGTATGTATATGGTGGCAAAGGGTGGGGAGGGGGAATGGGACAACTGGGCGCCAGGACGATTGGGTACCGCATTGTTCAATGAAATAAATAGACATTCGTTACGATTTTATACAGAAAGTAGACGAGAAATTTTAATCAATTTATATCTACTACTTAGTAGTTTTAATTCATTTCGCTCTTTACATAATGTTGTTTATTGCGGATTGAGAATTATCATGCCTTAGGCTTTATAAATATTTAGGTACATGCGTCAATGAGAAATGGGACCGGTCTCAGGAAATAAAAACTAGAATTGAGATCGCAAGAAGCGCCTTTCTCAAAATGAGACGCCTCCTTAGCAATCGAGATCTTAATCTAGGTCTGAGACTGCGTATGGCACGTTGTTATGTTCTCTCAATTCTTTTCTATGGTATGGAAGTATGGACGCTAAACCAAGAGATGTCACGGAGACTTTAAGCTTTCGAGATGTGGCTGTATAGACGCATCCTCAAAATTCCTTGGACTGACCGGGTGACAAATGTTGAAGTTCTCAATCAAATGGGGAAGGACCGAGAAGTTATACGTAGTATCAAAACCAGAAAACTACATTACCTCGGCCACATTATGAGAGGACAAAAATACAGCATTCCCCAACTTGTCATTCCAGGAAAGATCAATAAGAAGCGTAGCAGAGGACGGCACCGCATTTCGTGGCTTAAGAACCTCCATGATTGGTACGAGTGCAGCTCCACTGAACTGTTCTGGGTAGCAGACGACAAAGATAAGATCGCCTTGATGTTGGCTGACCTCCGCTAGGGGATGGCACAATAAGAAGAAGAGGCTTTATAAAAAATAAAAGAATTCTTTTCTAGATAGAACTTAAACATATTGTCAAACCATTATTAACGTGTGCATGTTTAAATTCTCACAAAGTATAAAATAATAATAAAATAATTTCGTCTATTTATTTTCGAATTTCATGCGACTGCGTGGCGCCCAGTTTTTCCAGCACCGAATCGTCCTAGACCCTGGGGAGGTATGCTATTAAGATCCGAAATACATAGTGCAAACTTAACTTTGTCAGTCATACGTACTTGTTTTCATTAAACTAATACGACAATTTACAGATAGTGTTGAGTAGTTTTTAAAATTCAAATAAATCCTGCCTATACCAAACAATAATAGTTTAGGCATGTTATGGGCAATCCGATAAAAACAGTGTACACTTTTTCAGCCATACTTATTTATTTTCGTTGAATTAATAGTATATATTATTACAGATGGTGTTGGTTAGTTTTTTAAAATACATAAAGCCTCGTCTTTACCAAATCACAATCGATAAAAAATATTCTTCTATCTATAAAATATCTAAAAGTATGATTATATGGCATATTTTAAGATACTTAATAGATTGACAATTTTAGTATTTTTTGACTATTATCTAATAATGGTTTGGTTTGCGCAGGGTTTAATTATTTTTGTAAACTCACCAATAATATCTGCATATTGGAGTCTTAGGGCCGTATCTATGAGATTACCAAATTCTTTATAAGCTATTTAAACGATGTTCCATCATATAGCGTATAGCACTGTTTGTGACGTAAGCAATCTGACGTCACACGTCATTCAAAATGGCTGTTTCATCTGTCACTTTCAAATGTCATTTTAATAATGCATTCATTACAACAAATGTTTGCTTGAGGCCCTCGTTCATTTTGTAGACTCTGTAAAACATTTGCGAACTTTAAAAACAGTTCCTAGTCGTGCTGTTTACAAAACTCGTATAATCTAGATAGTAGGTAACTGATACAATGCCTCGTATTTCGCTTACAAAATGCAGTATTATTACATTGGTAACATCAATAGTGTCATACGGTGATTGGTATAAATGATAATATTATACAGAGATCATTACATATTATTATCTAAATCCATTTGCATTTCTGTCATTTATTCTTATTCTGTTTTGACATCTCTTAATATAAGTGATTGAAGTGAAGTTAGTCATAATAATATGTATGTATTGCCACCAAATGGAAATGTTTACTGGCAATACTCTCCTCCTTTCGAACAGTAGAATTATAAAATAAATGTGATAAAATAACTGATAAATTATTTAAAGTTCATAATAATTATTCATGTATAATTATTAAATTAATATGGTACCGCACACTTTCAGACACATTTACAATTTAAAAATTTTAAAATAATGGTCGGGGAATGAAGTTTTATAAGTTTTCCATTATTTGGACGCTATGACACATTATGACGTCACATCATGACGTCACTAAACAACGCATTACATTTGCACTCATGTATACAAATGAGCAGTATAAATAGCCTATAAAGTATTTGGGAATCTCATACGACCCTTAGTTCAATAAAAACAAATATGTATAATTGACAAAATTTAATGTGAACTATTTATTCCGGATCTTAGAATAGCCTACATCCATCCTTTACCGCAGTATTCATACATATTAATTGAGTGTTACTTGGTAGAATGCAATTTTATAAAATGATAACATAAATTATATTACTTTCAATAGCAGTTTTTTTAGCTTCCTTGACTCGCTACCCAGGTCAAATTTATAGTTTTGGTTTCGCAACTAAAGGAAAGAAAATTCCATTCAAAAAGTCAAGAGTTCTTTTTTTGAAACATAGAATAATCAAAAGAATTTTCCGACTCATTTTCATCTGGGTATGCTATCAAAGCAATCTTTGTCTACTCGAGGAGTGGTTGCCTTTTTAAAGCATTTCTTTTAACTTCTTCGTGGATTCATTTACAATCCGTCTATAATGGAAAGTGTTAATTTTCATGCTCCCATTAATATTAATTGTAACTTTGCGGTCTTAATGACATCCTGTCGGAGGACGAATGTGCTGTTTCATGATGCTGTGTATCGTGCGATATCTTCAAATTTCTAGTGGTTATATATTTCTCAGAAAAGTATTCAAATTATGTATATTCAATAAAAGAATGTTACGTTATCATCATCATCAGCCGGGGTCAACCCACTGCTGAATGAAGGCCTCCCCAAGCTTCTTTCAACTCTCTCGGTCCTGTGTCATTCACTGCCACGTATTTCCGTCGAACATTATCAGTTCGTCAATCCAGCGACTTTTAGGGCGACCCTGTGGCCGTTTCGTGCCCCTTGGGTACCATTGAATGACGGCATTTGTCCAGCGGCCGTCCTTTCGGCGAGCAATGTGCCCTGCCCATCTCCATTTCAGCTGTTTGGCAACGTCCATTACATCGCGTACTCCTGTCTGCTTCCGAACCCATTCGTTTCTCTTACGGTCCTTTCGCGTGATGCCCAACATACACCTCTCCATGTCTCGCTGTGCAACTCTTAGCCTTTGGATATCTCTCGTGTTGAGGGTCCACGTCTCGCAGCCGTACGTGAGCACGGGCAGCATACATTGGTTGAACACCCTACGCTTAAGACATAATGGTAGGTCATTCTTGAAGATACTATTCAGACGTCCGAAAGCACTCCATCCCAGCTTTGTTCTTCGAGCAGTTTCATCGTGCATGCTTCCGTCTATGGACACCTGCTGTCCAAGATAGACGTAGCTGCTGACTTGCTCAAGTTGGGTGCCATTAATACAGATAATCGCAGGGTCCGAAAAGCAGTTCCTCATCACTTTTGTCTTTGAGACATTTATCTTTAGGCCGACATAAATCTTGTGAATTATTTTTTGAATAAAATAATAGTGTATTAAATTATTGTAAGTTATTTTTATTAATTTTTAAGATATTTAAGTGTAAATACGTTATAACTAACAAAATTTTGGAGAAATTGTAACACTGATTAGTAATTGAGGCAATATTAATACTTTTTAGTTAAAATACAAAAGCCATTTGCCGAAATGTAATGCAATTTGGAAAGAGCTTCAGAGAGTATTGTAAAAACCGCTAAATAATTTCGTTACAAATAAATAGGACACGTATAGCTTAGTGATCAGGGCACATAGACGCAGATTAAAATCTTGCTTAGAGTCAAAAAAATTAGTAGTTATATATTTCTCAGAAGTGTTTTTAAATTGTGTGGTATTTTATAAAAACTTACTTAATTTTCTTTTTTTGTATTTATATTGCCATATTTTCTAAAATAAATAACCATACATGCATTTTTTTCATCCAGAAGAAGAGAGCTTTTTTGGTTCTTCTTGCCAAAAAAACATATTGAATACAATTCGATATTAATTTAATTATAGATTTATTTGAACTATATTTTATTATAACTACCCTATCTAAAATAATTAAAATTAAAAAATTTTAAATTTCAGACTGTCAAAGTATGCAATATTCTTTTTGTTTACTAATCGTTTACCTTCATTCTCGCAAACAGTTTTTACAGAGCTATATTATTATACTTTCTCTAGTGTAAACATTTCAATGTATCTTTTTTTTATAAATAGAAAACCTGAGTAATTTTCTTTGAAGAAATGTTTATGAAAAATCCTTGGTATGATTTGGTTATATCATAATATAATAATATAATATAAAGCTACTGACCAGTATGTTCCAGTTGGAATATATTATGTTTTTTCCAGATACGAACGTATTCATAAAAAATCCAATATATTTTTATACATGTTGACCTCACCGATTTTTCAAATAATATTTTCGCTATGTACTGTAGTTGTTTTGTTTGTTTTAAATAAATTGAAAAATGTAATATTGTAACCATATTCGCTATTTTCAAAATGAAACTTTGCAAAGCAAATATTCTTCATTATGCCCGGTCCAGTGTCTTCTACATCTAACTCTTTTGATGCAATTCATCAATCGATCCGTTTATTACGAATCGTCCAATAGTGATGTATCCCCTATGTGGATCATTCTAAATTTGAAAATTTACCTACGACTTGTGACAGGGTTCATATCTCGCATCCGTATCCTGTAGGAAAGTAAATTATTTGTTTTTATATTATAATACAATTTTCATGTAAGTAGGTAATATTTTTGAATAGTCCAGAAGCAATATTGAAGAGGAAGTTATACTTCTTTTGGGGCGTTTGGCACAGAGTGAAATTGAGAGCTGCTCGCGCACACCATTACGAAAGTGCGCGACATTATGAAGTTAGCTGCGAATTAGTCAGCTGTATACAAACACATGTTTGATAGTAGAATTGTTCCGTACCTAGGCAACGAATTTATTAAGTGTATAGAAATCAACCAACGGCGCTTTAATAAGAGGCCTTTTTCTTGAGTGTGGAATTTAACAAGATAATTAAGAGCTAGTCGAAGAATCTAGGTTATCACAAGTTTTGTTTTTGTTTTGTTTCGCCAAAGAAGTATAACTTCTAACGCGCATACATAAATATACACACCGATTTTTTTTCATTCAAGCAGCCTGCTTTGATTTTTACAACCTCATCTAAAAGTCGCGGAGGCTTTTGAGTTTCATACACTTCCTCGGTAGAGGCGCTAGTTTGTCGTCTATTTTAATTTTGACAGATAAAAACTGATTGAATGACATAACGTAATGTCGTAAATCTCTGTTATTTATTGTTTTTTGGCTTTTAAATATTATTGTTTGTAGTGATATTGTGTATTTAAATGATTACTAAAGTATTTATTGTTATTTTGTAATATAGGTACATATTTTATTAATATTATGTTTGTGAAATACATCGGAAGTTCTGTTTACATTCACGTATTTACCATTGTTATATTAATATTAGGTACCTATAATTTTGACGTAAGAAGCTTCTTTAAGGATAAATTAGCACCGTAATCTAAGAATAAGCCGTTTTAATAAATGCTACAATGGTTACTAATAAAACATTATGATAATGTGATTACCATATTTAAGGTTATTTTCTTGTTTACATGTTAACTTGAGCTGGCATGGGCTATCACATCTATCAATGGCATAAAGCCCATTGACGCAGCGAGTGCGGCGCTCGCGCAAAATTTCTACAAGTGGCGCGTAAATCATCAAAAATACAACGTAATCAAATACGCCAGCGCCCACTGGACTTCACGATGCCTTGCGCCCCGCGTGCCGCATGAGTCACCGTTTTTCGCTTCTCGGCGATACGATTTAATGAAAATACAAAGAAGTCCATTCATTGAACACGGCTACCAAAATTACGCTGCTTGAGGCCTCGTCGATCGACGGGCGAAAAGCAATTATTTAATTACAGAGAAGTCATTGTTTAATTTTATTGCGTGTTCAGTTTATCGCTGGTTGAATAATGTCGTCGTAAATATTAATGACAAGCCCCGAAATAATATAATATTTTTATTGCTTTGTTATGAGAGGCGCTGTAATAAAAATTATTTTGTGCTGCTTGGGCCGCTTATTACATAGGTGAAGGGTAATGCTCGGGAAGAGACGTGTGATTATGGTTATGAATAAACACTGCATACGCGGACTTCGCCCGCTCGTCGCGTTCTATGGGCACCATCGCATAGACTAAAATATAATACAAACTCTTACGCGACCATAAATGTACGCCCGATATTTTAGTTGCATTTTCGGACACGTACGAAGCATCATGCTTATTTTTCAAGCTATTTTGTGTTTTTAAGCAGGTTTTCATATTTTTTGCTACTGCTTGATTTAAAAATTGTTGTCCAGGGTGAGGAAGAGAGATCAATCCGTTTCATTATATACTTATGTGTCATAACAACACCGTATATCGTGGGTTACTGCCAAAAGTTGTTAAGTCTCAAAATAATGTTATAGAGTAATTGCAGTTAAAAACTTGACATTCCCACTAAAATCAGGCATAATACTAATAATTGTACTAATACAAAAAGTAATACGCATAATTTATTTTACTAGTACCTACCTACATTCTTATAGTTAATGAAAAATATTATTAACAAATTCATGGTGTTACTGCCAAAAGTTCGTAAGTCTCTAAATCATGTTATGGAGTAATAATTGCAATTTGACATGCCTTCTATAATCAGGCATAATGCTAATTTCTTTGTGTTTTATGTGCATGTTCTAAATTATATCGGATGATTGATTGATTTTTTTTCTAGCATATATATTTATATACAGACACATAATCAGCGCTCGAAATGGAAAAGTTTACGAACCGGAGCGCTCGAAAATTTTCTGAGGATATTAACAAGGTTATCAAATTTTATGTGTATTTTATAAACATAAGTGTGCTAGATTTTTTGTTATATCTAGCTCAGACGGTCAAATTATTTTGTTCGTGAGACGGAGCGATAACTTTACAAATTTCATGAACCGGAACGGCGCTCCGGTGCATTCCGGTCCATTTCGAGCCCTGCACATAATCCATTATTCACTCTAAATACCTAAATAATCGACTTACCAACTTTTGGTAGCATCCCCAGGATATAATTATTTTTGTTGAGTCATTAAAAGTGTTACAACCGAAATAGCTATCTATTGATTTATAAAAATATCATGTAGAATTTAATATATCAGTGGTTATTTTTCAAAACTGGACATGTCCACTATTCACTCCTCAGAGATAAATGAAATTTTCAAATAAAAACACCGAGCGAATACACGCACTCGACAAAAACCAAACTGTCAGATTGTATGACAACATACTTGGTCACGTGACTCAATACAGTCCCGCCATTAGCTGAAAGTGACATGTCTCATTTAGAATGTAAACAACTTTGGACGTGTCTCTACTTGAATGAAACTGGTGTTTTGTGGCTATTTTTGAAAGTCAAAAAAGTGTGTATGAGGTTATAGAATGATATTCTGATAATTTAAATTATCATTTTGTTTAGTAGATTCAAGCTTGATGGGTCCTCCCCTGTCAAGATTTTGTTGCGTCTGTCATATCCACTGACACCATCAACCCGTCGAAGCCTCAGATTTTAACATACCTACAAAGTTTGTTGGCTATAGTCTAATAAATCAGCTGACAGGGAAATTTGTTGGCATAACAAAATTATGCCTTATTATTCGCCCCAGCCCCTAAATGTATTGTTATGCGTTAAGTGGGTCGAGATTTTAGCATAAGCAATAGCTACAGAGAGGTTTCGTGATCAAACACCCACTGTATGGGATTAAGCGACATTTTATCAAATTTAATTACAACCCAACAACCCACCTACCTTTTGGTTGTCCCAATAACAACCCTTTACCTTTCAAAAATTTAAATACTTCGACAGGTAATAAATTACAAAATTGACATTGAAAATTTTGTTGGAAATGCAATCGATAACTTAAAAAAAAATTATTGGGAATATCTATAAAGGATTTTCTAAAACTGAAAAATAATATTTGTGGATCACTGTGGATAACTTCACAAGTTTATTAAAAATCTAAATTTATACATAATTTGAAAACATCTAATAATTTGAAACGCACTGGAAAAAATCATTTTGTAAGAAAAAATACGACACCCAACGGGACTTGAACCTGTATCTGCTGGATTCGCGCTAGTACGCTTTTCCAATTAAACTGCGGGCATCTTATTAAACTACGACGATTTTAACTAGTCCGTATATGCATGGGATTTTTTAAAATTATGTATATTCAGTATTATAGAATGTTGCATTCTCAAATCTTGTGTCGTTTTCGTTGAATAAAATAAATATTGTATTATATATTATTATTTACTCACTGCTATAGAGAATAAAATTAATAATCAGCACAGAATTACAAAATAATTATTGAATATACGCAATTTAAATTTGTTCTGAATTCTATACTGGATATAAAGTTGTATGCTGATAGTTTTGAGATGTTAGTAAAACAAATTTACCTTTGAAATCTTTTATAAAAGTATTGTTTGTTCATCAGCTATTCTTTTGTAATATGAAAAGCATTAATAGTTGCTTTGACTACCGCCGGAAGTGAGCCTCGGCGACCGGAAGTCGGAGTCGCCATCTTGGAATGAATAGGAAGTGAGGCCAACCTGTGGAATCGTACACTGGAAGTTACGAAATGAATTTATTATTAAAGAAAAACCTTTAATACTGCTTTTCAGGAAATCATTCTTTAGTCGGCGTTTCCGGCCGTTTATGGCGTTACTCAGGTAAAGGTTAATATTTTTTTCCAGCAGATCATTGATAACAATAATTAATACATAGTGGCAGCAAGTAGGTATATACTATCCACGATGGGTCACGGGATTGAGTAAAGTTGTGATTATTATTGTGCTTCACGTCACATACTATCACGTGACGATCTGTGCATTAACCAATTATGCTACGAGCCTCCTATCTAATGACGACAATTTAAACTAGTAGGTCATATATTCTTCTTTTTCTTATGACAATGATAATAAAATGAATTTCCCGACTCGTTTTCATCTGGGTATGCTATCAATGCAATTCCTGTCCACCCGCAGAGTAATTGCTCTTTTAAGGCATTTCTTTTTACTTCTTCGTAAGTTCATTTACAATCCGTATATACTGGCAAATATTAATTTTCATGTTCCCAGCAATATCACTCGTTCTACGGTCTTCAAGATACCTCGTCGCAGGACAGATGTTATGTTTCATGATGCTGTGTATCGTGCGATTAACTTATTTGATGGCACCATAAAGGTTGATTTATTTTTTTATTAACTATAATTATAATGTTTGTGGACGTGTTAAATAGGTTAAATTTATAATTGTATATATTATCATGTTTCTTTAATATTTACATAAACACATGCTGTCTTTTCTACTTTCTTGTTTTATTAGTTGTCATTTGTAATTAATATATTTTTATAATTTTGTATTTATTATGTATTATGGCGCATTGGCCAATCGCTGTAATGTGGTAATACTCTTTTTTTAAATAAATAAATAAATATATGAAATGCTTATGTATCAAATTGCGTTATTATTGTCTATCGATTTTTGTGTATTAAATCAAGGAATATTAATTACCATAATTACTAACCTCTCTAACGCCAAATATTTTTAGTTATAACGTCTACTTGAACTTGCTAAAAAAATTATTGCACGTATTGACGCGACACCAATGGTTATACGGGTTCAAATCCCGTCGAGTTTCGTATTTTTTCAAATATTTTTTTTTCTAGTAATAATATCTGAGGTATTTTCAAGTTATGTATGTGTTGGCGTCGATGTGAGGGTCGATGGTGTTGTAGATGAAAGACGATCGTAGTTATTCGTGATGATGGAGGAGTGAGAGTTTGTTTATAGTTATATAAGTACAAGGGTACAATCGGTACAATAATATTAATAAACTGACAGTACATACACTGAGATAGTAACGGACCAGGTACTTTCATTCGAGTGACATGTCCAAAGAACTATTATTCGCTATTTATACAATCAAAATAATATCTACCCATTATAATTTAAGAAATCGGCCCCTTAGAGTCAAAGAAACCTATTTTAATATTTAACAATTTTGAGTTACGTATGGTACTGGACATTAAATGACATATTGTTATGTTAAGTGACAAAGAAACTTATCAAAAAATTCAATGGATAAAAGATAAGTCAATACATATCTCTTGCAAAAATGTTCTTGTTAATGTCTGTGTAATGTAAATTTACTTGTGTTTGAGGTCTCCTGTAAAGTAGAGAAAAATGAAATACGTTTCTTTGATTCTAAGGGGCCGAAATAACTGTATTAATCGAGTCAGTTACTTACTGCCATTTGCGTCAATGGACATACGAGTAGCTGGCTATTGTATAAAATATAGATATCGTGGAAATAACCTTTGCTTACTTATTGTACTCGTAGTATAATTTGACACTACGGAAATGCATATTAAAGAATTGTAATTGCGGTAGAGTATTTACTATCGCCGATCAATATGCTGACACAGGTATGAGGTGTTTATCGCCATATTAGTATTAAAGATACTTAATCATTATTTATCTGCAGAAATTATAAATGGTTTATTAAAAAATGTCAATATAATTATTTTACTAGAAATTAATACCGTGTTGTGATTAGGAAACAAGTGTTTAGTTAAGATAATGAAAACAAACATGTTACAACCAAATGCGTTGCATGATCTCGTACACTAAGCACACATCCTCTCGTCTGCAAAACATCGTCGCTGCCGATTTGTCAACTCAATGGTTCGTGAAGAATTTACTTCATTAATATGGATGAAAACACACCGTGGTTTATTTCTTCTACCCAGTGGCATGCACAGGGGGTGACAATCACAACCCTATCGTATCCCGTCACGAAATAATTTGATGTTGCATTTGACATGATTATGAATAATTAAAAAAAAAAAAAAAACTATGCTTACACAGAGCTCCGAGAACCCGACTCTTTTTTTCAGTATAAGATAATTCCTCCTTCCCATGCCATATCCGCCCCTTAATTGGAGCATATGGATACCACGCGGCACCTCCAAGTATCCCTGTCGCTCGCCAGTCTTCTTGCTTCGTTCCAGGTGAAACCAGCATCCCGTAGCTACGCCGTATACACTCTGTATATAGTATTTAGCGGCCTTCCGCTAGGCTCTTTTCTGGCATCCGCAGCACGTCGCCTCTTCACTCTGAGCATAATGAGAGGCTGCTTGGTGCGTTCTCTTATCTCCTCGTTGCTCCTAAAGTCATACCACCGCACACCCAGTATCCGTCGCAAACATCTGCTTTCAAAGCTCAGTATACGGTTGCTCTGAGCCTTCGTAAGGTGCCATGATTCGCTACTGTAAAGCAGCACCGTCAGAATGCAAGCGTCGAATACGCGGCATTTGGTTTTGACCGAGAACAATCGTGAGTCCCAGACATTCCGCATGAAGTTGAATGTTGCTCCAGCCATTACGATAATTAGAAATGGTTAACTATACTTTCTTGTAAAAAATGTTACATACTATAACTATTGTTAATAATTTATTATAGTGAAACAACTTAACCTTGAAATTGCGCAGATTGCTATTTCTTCTACTGCGCATGAATTACATACGGTAAATTTAATTATTACTTCTGACTGTTTTTAAATGAAACCTACTAAGTAAAACATTTTTCTCATTCGACGTCGCTCTAACTACGTCATATTTTCTGTCAAAACTATCTATCTTAATACGCATGCATATTTCGACCTCACCAGAAATTAAACCCTGAAAGGACAGCGCCTTATGCACTGAGCTGTCTCCTTATTTTCAGTTTAAATCATTATCATCATCATCAGCTAGGAGAAGATACACTGCTGGATCAAGGCTACTCATAATTCTCTCCATCCTTCCCAGTCTCTAGTTCTTGGCTCCCACGTACACTAACCGAACTTTATTAGTTCGTCTATCCAGCGGTGTGTAGGGCGTTTAATGCCCCTTGGGTAACACTGTATGGCGGTATTTGCCGAGCACTCGCCGACTGACCTATCCAACCCATTGCCATTTTGCCATTAGTGATCTCTATCACATTGCGAATTAATAAGCATTTTATGCTGCGAATAAATCTCAATAGGTATCGATCCATCAGTATAAGTAATTGTCAGTTGAGTGACGGCGCCACAAGCTAACATTTGACATAGCATTCATTACTTTTTACAATGTTTTTATAAACTCGTATTTTTATTTGTCCGGTGGTTTTTTATCCAGTACAAACCTTGCAATCGATTTTTAACTAACTTCCCGACTAGCTAGACATTTAAAACTTTTAGAATATATCAGAACACGATGCCAATGCATTCTTTTAATACTTTTAGCAATCTTTAAGTAGAATTGAATTCATTTTCAGTTAATTCTGTTTTGTATGAAAAGTTATTTCGACACCATTATTGGTTGCTAGGGGTCTGGGGTCCTAGCAACTAAATTATTAATATATACGTGCGTTACTATGGAAATCAAAATGACATTTCAATATTCTATATTTGTTTGTTTGTTGCAAAATAGCGAAAAAACGATTTGTTGACAATTGCCTTATTTGTCCTAAATTATTAATATATAGAATTGTCAAGTTTATATGATTCAACAGAAAATTTAAAAACGTGGTATATAAAACGTTCTTTTTATCTTGTAATTATTATTATAATATATTGTAATGAGCTTAGTTCTAAATTTGAACACCTGACGTTTTATGATGGGATATGTATACAGATAACAATTGAGTCGTATAGTATCAAAAGTAGAACTGTCGCAAATATATCGAAATGTAACTAAGTATGCCAAATTATTCTTCTGACCATAATGTACGACTAGCAATATAATATTCGAATCAAAATCGTATCTGTGTGGTATAAAATTGTGGTGGAAAATAGAACTTGGTATTAGAATTAGAACTGTTCAATACTTTGAAAATAAAACAGCAAACTGTTGAATTTGAATTGAATTTCTAATTTCTATACGTAAAAACATAATTCATGCGATTATAACACTAAAAAACCCAACAAAACGTTTTTCGTCATTTTCTCGAAATGATGAATACCGACCAGATCTACTTTTGATACTACGAGTATTAACAATTGTTGAAAGTTTTCATGGGTCTCTTTTGGTTTTTTTTTTACCCCGCTGACCAGAAATCTTTCGCAAGCTACTGCTTATACGCTCCTCTCCCGGAAGACAGAGATATCGACGAAAAATGGCAATAGATTGTGTTTCTTTTGAAGAAAAATATGAAATCATTTTTTCGACACGTTTTTTGACAAAGATATCTAGCGTACCTCACATTCCTTTCCGTTTGTTTGGGAGAAATATTCGTAGGTATTTGAAAATTCTCGG
Source organism: Rhyacophila brunnea (assembly GCF_057557595.1). NCBI lineage: Eukaryota > Metazoa > Arthropoda > Insecta > Trichoptera > Rhyacophilidae > Rhyacophila > Rhyacophila brunnea. Next base: position 3,697,021 of record NW_028232816.1, on the reverse strand, counting down.
ATATTATTTTCATTATACTCTGGAAATTGTAACATTTTTCAGGAGTATCGATTCAACATATCAGGTAGGATAGAACATTTATAATATAAGAATATCTATTGTAAATATTGTTAATAGGCACTTCCGTGTTTTTCACCTTCTGCCTTTTTATGAGAAGTCGATTACCGCTAAAGCAAAAATTCAAACGCTTTCATAACCGGATGTATTAAATGGATTTACGATGGTTAATAGGAACGGCACAACTAAACCACATTGAAATAAGATTTATATAGAACGTAAATTCAAAATTTGAAAATCGATGGCCTAATGTTAGGCGTTAGGCCTAGCGTTAACATGATCTTACTCCCTACTACAAATATATTTTGTCAATTTATGGCTACGGCCGTATGTTGTAGCTTAACTACTGGGGAATGCCAAAAGAAATGGCGTATTTAAAAAAAAACACTACCTTATTCTTAGGTCAATAATTATTATAAAGCAATCATTATTCGTAGGATGTTTATTACACTTGAATGGTCAAAGACATAGCTTATAATTAGTATGTTTAGAATTATCTTCAAATGTGTTAATCTTGCCCATTTTTTGAATAGTGCCTAATTCTTGTCAAATTTGGGATCACAGAGATTATCAATATAATGTTTTATCGTAAATATTTCACTATAATAATGTCGACATAAATTATGCTAATGGTTTTATAAATGCGTTTAAAAATTAATAAATAAAAAAATCTAATACGTAGCTAAATAAAGATTTTTTCTAAATTGCAAACTGCAGTATGTAAGCATGCCTAAGAGAAAGTCAGTTAGATAAAGCCACGGATAGTATCCGTACAACCTCAAATAAAGGAGTCTCAAGAATTTCTTCTGAACCCTCTCCATCATAAGGCCATACTTCAACTGATGCGGTGCCCAAACAATAGACCCACTCTCAAGTCAGCCATCGGTATGCTAATAACGTACTTTAAAATATTAAATCCACTTAGGCTCTATATGTATGCATTGATACCCACTATGTTGATTCATTTTCGGGAATTAGGGAGAAACCGACTTTGGTTAATCTTATAATTGAGATTTCGCTTAAACTTATTTTGTAATATTATAAAGATTAGTTGTAGGTATTGATACCGAGAAGAATAGGTGGAGAACTCACATGTATGCTGGCAGCGTTCTTCACGAGTATCACCTTGATTGAGGGTTGTGTGGACATCAGGACATATAATTCAAGATAAAACACGTCTTTGATTTGACAATTTCCCTGCGCAGGGACGTTTAATTACATTAACTTTCCGGACATTGGTTGGGTTACATTATTAATTACACTTAAAGGAGTCTTAGATTTAGCTATGGCACAGTCACTATGTGGGAGCACTATGTGGGAGCACGTGTTTGAACACATTGGCCAAACGGGCGCGAAAACGTTTTGTCGGGGACGCGACGCGTGGTTTTGAGGTGGTTATAGGGATTATTAATAACACAATAAAGGGGAAAGAGATTCACTAACTTATCATATTGAGACAAGCGTGGCCAGGCCACGCCGAGCACGTGGTCCTAGACACCTACCACTCTCCCGGGAGAATTTGTACTGCCCGCAATTATCTACGACGGATCTATGGTTGATGAGACAAGAGGGAGGGGCAAAGGGATGAAACAAAAATTACGGTAAATTTTTGTTTGTCTCTCGGCAAGTTACCATTTCCTAGTAGCTGGGCTTAGGTATTCGCCCTTTTTGCCCGTGGATACCCGAGATTCGCATCGTCGTTTTGAAAGATAATGTTTGTGAGGTAGGGCTGTGCAACCTTTTAGTTGGGGAGGTGTTTTGATATTAATGTTAAATGCCTGGTGCGGTATTCGAGACTGAGTATTTGGTAATAGTATTTGTAACAATCAATAATCTGGTCCATAACGTTAATTTAACAAGTCATTATTTAACTTATATCAATTGATTCAGCTAGCATCAGCGGCAGACATCACAGGCAGCAATCGGCAACAGTTTACCGCATTGCATTCTAAGATAATCGATAACTAGCACCACCGCACAGTAGGAGAAAAGCCCAAAATCGTGGCCAAAACCTGAAATGACCTCTGATTTGAATAAAAATTGACATACAGAGGCTTTAAAGGTCGCTGATTACGAATCCGAAAGCCAAATTATCGTAAACAAAATGGCCGATCCAATATGGCGGACATGGATGTTAAAAAGGTGCCAGATCTTGACAAAAATTGGTATATACGGGTTTTTAAGATCGCTGATTACGAATCCGAAATCTAAATTATTGTAAACAAAATGGCCGATCCAAAACGGCAGACATGGATGTTAAAAAAGTGTCAGATCTTGACAAAAATTGGTATATACGGGTTTTTAAGATCGCTGATTACGAATCCGAAATCTAAATTATTGTAAACAAAATGGCCGATCCAAAATGGCAGACATGGATGTTAAAAAAGTGTCAGATCATGACAAAAATTGGTATATGCGGGTTTTGAAGGTCACTGATTACGCATTCAAAAGCTAAATTATAGTAAACAAAATGGCCTATCAAGCACAAAACGCACCTATTCCGCAGGTAACTTTTGTAAATTTTGCAAGCTTATACAATAAACTAAAGGCCTAGACTATGAGCTTTACAAAATATGACAAAATATATAACTTTTCGAATAGTTGAAAATACAAGTTTTCAAAATTATTCAATTTTATTTATGCAAAAGTTTATACTTACTACATTTCAATAATTTATACATTAAGTTTAGACTCAACAAATGTAAAAATATTTTTTACATAACTCCAGAAGTCGTATTCATGTCGCAGAATTGAAATTGAACACTTCACTTGAAATTTATGGGTTTCCAAAGTCACCGTTATTTTCGTCTGTTTAGCACGCGACGCGTACACTCTCCACGAAGGCTAACTTCCAACTCACGCAGCGACGAAGGTATTCGGTCAAAACGCTTCCCCTTTCACAATAAAATGTAGTCATTAGTCCTCTACCTGACTGACTACTCAAGTATCCCCATTTCGAAAATTCATTTCTGGGGTTTTGGCCACGTTTTTGGGCTTTTCTCCTACTGTGCACCGTAGTAATTCGCAATTCAGTACCACGGCCTGAATTAAATAGTCGACCTTGGTTTTATCATTGTTATATAATTTATGTTTTCTTACACAGTATTTGGACTTGTACTTATATATTGATTAAATTTTATAAAAATCTCCTAGTATGTCACTGTCTGATGTTTTAAAAAAACTTATGGTACTGTTCGGTTATCAGGAATACAGCGGAAAACACATTTTGAAAATAGCAGATAAACTGGATTATTTGTTAAGTTAACCTAACCAAACCTAACCTTACCTAAACTAACCCAAACTAATAACTAAATAACTCCTGATAACCGAACAGTACCAAACTTATTTTTTCATCTTAAATTGGCATAGGCACACAGCGTAATACCTTTAATTAAAATTTTTATTCGTTGATAAGTGCTTTTTAAACCACCATAAATTATTATTACTCCAATTTTATTTTAAATTATATTCTTTATGCAATTACTTAATTAGCATCCCAAAGGGGACTTCTATTAAACTTATAAAATACAGCAATATTAAAATTTATAGATTCACCATTCCAACTCAAAAAGTTGTATCAGAATATAAAATATGAAAAACTTGACTAAGCCCTTAAAACTATGTTCAATTTTCAATATTAAAAATGCGTAAAATTCCAAAATATTAACGGCTCTAAGTTTGTTAGGCAGTTTTTAAAAGAAGCTTACATTTTTAAAAATCGAAAAAATACTTTACGTATCAACTTTATTCATCTTCAGTGGTGTAGTTTCTACTAGTAATTTCTTTCAACTAGATATTACATAAAATAATAACTTGAAAAGCCTTACTATAAAGTGATCAAAATTCAAGAATCAAGGAAGCAAGGAATTCACCCATTGGAGACAGTGTGATTTTTTTTGGATCACTTAAAAAGGCACACTGATTACTAAAATGAATATAAATCATTCATTATTCATTTAATTCAAATGAATCTTTTAAACATTTATAATATGTATTGCATTTTCTATTATATTATTATATTTTAAGTTAATTATTGTTCAGTGGACACAAGAAAACATGTTAAATACAGTTTTTTGTGTTTTTTAACTCTTTTTTATACAAAATGACAAAGGTAAAAAAAAGTCTATGGTATAAATAAATGATAAAATAAAAATAAACTAAAACTAGAGCTAAATATAATATTCTTTAAGCTATTTAGAAGATGGAGGGCCATATTTTCTATTGTCTCAAACACCTCACACCTACCAAACTGATCATTATTTTAACAAATTGAAATCAAAATAGATTCTTTAAAAATATACAGGACGCTATTATAACTAACATCATAAAACGATATCTACATCTATTACTATTAAATAATTATAAATTAAAATATATATATATATATGATTAAAAATGTTTTATTTTCGACATGTCCTGCATCATGTAACAGCGGCGCCAGATTGGATTGGATTCCAAGTTTACATTTATGCCATATTATTAGTCTTGTATACTCTAATTCTTAATTTTCGACCTTTATCCTGGGGTTACATGTAAATTGTACGTAAAATATTTCACCGTAGCACAGTTTGCCATGAGCTTTCTTATTGGAAAGAGACCGTATACTACACGATCTCCAATATTATTAGATTGAATATGAACATTAATTCTATTTTACAACGTTTTTATTATCACAACGTTTTTATTAGGTCGTATTCTTATTTGTCCTGTACAAATCTTGCAATCGATTTTTAATTAATTTCCCGACTAGCTAGACATTTGAAACTTTTAGAATATATCACAACACGATGCCAATAATTTTTTTTAAATACTTTTAGTCATCTTTAAGTAGAATTAAATTCATTTTCAGTTAATTCTGTTTTGTATGAAAAGTTATTTCGGAAGAAATCCGTAATCCAATCCACTATTATTGGTTGCTAGGAATTAGTAATATATACGTGCGTTACTATGGAAATCAATATGAGTGTCATTTCAGTATTATTTTTATCAAATACATTTTTTTTGATCGCTTAAGCTTGTCAAGTTTATATGATTCAACAGAAAATTTTAATAAGAATTAGTATAATCTAGATAATAAGAATAATCAAAGAATTAAAACATAATCTAACCTAACAATTTTATTAATAATCCAGTATTTTGGGTATTTTCAAAATTTGTTTGCTACTTGCTGACTTCCTCGAAAGTGTAAATCGACAATAACTGTGTTTTATTTAGACATGAATTTTATGTCAGTACTATAAATACGACCCAAAGAGGTTGGACCGTCTTTAATATACGGCCATATAATATTTCCGATACAACATTTCATGGTGAAGTTTAATACGGCGAACTGCATACTATAAGTTTCTGAACTCGTTATTCTGTACCTGAAACCTGGGGAGATGGTCAAGATCTACATCGGATTGTAGAGTTCAAATAATCTAACTGAAATCAAATTTTGTGAATTATTTGTTGAATATTTTTTTCCCACATTTAAATTTAAATTTAATTGAATTACTTAGTATTAAAAGAGTCTACGTACATAAATTCATTAATGTCTATCCAAAACTTTATATTTACTTCGGTCCGATTTGGGAATATGATTTTGTATAAAAGTAATTTATTTTTCCTTTGATGTTTATCTTTCACGCTGTGCGTAATAAAAATTAATATTTGTAATTAACATTCAAAACGATTCAGAGTTTGAGTCGCAAAGTAATAATTATTATCCATGTATGACATTCTTTTGACAAGGGTTGTAAATAAGCCGATGTTTTTTTATACCCCCTAATAGCCAATTTAAACACTGTAGGTAAAATACCAGTGATGGTTGACATTATTTTCGAAATAATTAATACGAAACCTTCCAATAAATCTTTTTATTGCGTTTCAAAATTTTTCCTATTATTCCACAGTAAAAGGATTTTTTAATGATTACTTTATTTTTAATGATTTATTTTAATATGAAGTACTTAAAATTAATTTTCCAAATACATGTTTATTTAACGAATAATTCACAAGATTTAAGAATGTAGCATTATAATTATTGAACATAAATAATTTAAAAAAAAACTTCTGAGAAAATATATATTAACCTTAACCAATAGAAAAAATATTTTTGAAAAAAGTAAGGCATCCCCGCAGGAATCGAACCTGCATCTCTAGGGTTTCGCGCTCACGCACATTGACCACTATACTAAAGTTATAATTTGTCATAATTAAGTATGGTACCTTATATTGTACGTTCAATAATTAAATTGTTGTATTCTTAAATCTTGTGAATTATTCGTTGAATAAATTTTTTTTTCGACCATGTCCGATCCTGATAGGATCATATGGGCCTCCACAGAGTGGAGGTTTGTATTGACAGATTTTGTTTTTTACGAGAAATGGATGTCAGCCACTTGCTCAACCTATCAGGTCCATACCCTGACACACACAAATTGAAAAACAATATGTGTACTTGCCAGACTCAGGATTCGAACCTGGGACCCACGGCTTTGTAGTCCAACGCTTATGCCACGCGGCCACCGTGGGTGTCAAAAAAAAAAAAATTTTTTATTCAACGAATAATTCACAAGATTTAAGAATACATTTAAAAAAAATAGTTAATTAAAAATTATTAGCAAGTTCAAGTAAGTTACAACACTAAAATATCCGTAGTGATTCGTGACGTTGGTTAGTAATTAAAGTAATACTTACTGGATGAGCATTTCACAAGTGGACTGTATTGTTGGAAGGATGATGAGGAGTTCGGATCTAGGGGTGGGAGCGATTGAACAGAATGCCAGACACTGACCTTTATGATGATTTATGATGGCTCCGTCGTCTGGTTCACTGTCACTCGCGCGGTATTGTTTTTTTTGGATCACCCGGTTTGCCCCACTTGGTGATATACAGTTTATGGATGGTAATGAGGTTGATGAATGATGATTGATTATATGATTGAGTAGTATATGATAAGTATCCGACGGTCCCACTATATCAAGCTGGCAAACTACTTCTGAACGAGTCTGTATTATTGAATCAATCACTAAGCGATGGAAAGCTATGTCGATCGAACTCAATGTCTCTTATTATCACCGTAACTCCACGATTGCTTGGTCTCGTGACAATACCAAGGAATTAGAAGGTGGGTGGGGAAATAAGGAATGAATGCGACTAAAAATAGCTCAACCACCTAGTTTGTTTTAAAATACAGAAGCCGATAGCCAATAGTAGCTCAATTTAGAAAGCGCTTCAGACAGTATTATAAGAGCCATTAGTTAAATTTGTCGTAGTTTATTATGGTACCTTTAGCATAGATTTTTTCTATTGGTTATAACAGCTAACGTGACCATTTATTTTTTCCTTTTTAGGTAATAGTATGGGTATTCAAGAACACGCATATTTCTTCATAGTTTTTATTTATTAATGAAGAACAGTGATGAACACGATATATATTTTTCTGAAGAACAAATTTGCTTAAGTATATTATTTGGTTTTAATTTCAAATAGGAATGAAATTCTTGACTGGATTTTTTAAAATTACCTTTGTAATTAACATCGCTTTAAAAACTGCGACTTGCAACTGTGTTTTTTCTTTTTCTTTTTAAAGACCTTTTTTACTAGTGCTTTTCTATCGATTTTTTTTTTAACTTTTCGCGCCTTTTTTGAAATTGTTACCGTGGTCTGCTCTCTTTCTGAAAACGGGACATTTCGGCGTCCCGAAACTACGGGATACACAATATGCATTTACGGGTGCCGGACGAAATCCCGAAGGCCGAAATCCGGAATGCTGAAATCCCGAATGGCCGAAATCCCGAATGCCGAAATCCCGAATGCTGAAATCCCGAATGGCCGGAATCCCGAAGGCCGAAATCCCTAAAAATAAAAAAATACAAACATCAATAATTGCGCAATTTTTGCGAGGCAAAAAAAACTTTTTTTGTGGAACAAGTGGGTTTTGTCTATCCTGCAAAAATTGCACAATCTTAAAACTTATATTAAAATATATTTCCACAAAAAATGGGGTCTTGTCTCTCTTGCAAAAATTGCAATTATTGATGTTTGCATTTTTTTATTTTTTCGGGATTTTGGCCTTCGGGATTCCGGCCATTCGGGATTTAAGCGTTCGGGATTTCGGTACTCGGGATTTCGGCTTTCGGGATTTCGGCTTCGGGATTTAGGCTTTCGGGATTTCGGCCATTCGGGATTTCAGCATTCGGGATTTCGGCCTTCGGGATTCCGGCCTTCGAGATTTCGACCCAAACCCTGCATATACAATGGGATAGGCTACTTAAAAAACGGGACGTATGGTCACCTTAGTTATAACATATTTTCGCAGAAATGTTTTCAAAAATGTTCAATTAAATAAAAATTATCGAAGACACATTTTTCTATAATAGTATAATACAGACTACCCTTGCAAAATATTATGTACCTACCCTAATAAATAATTATTGCCCTCTCAAACTGTTTAATTGACCGTTGGGTGTTAGCAAGGGTCGGGATTTACATCCAACCCCTTCATTTAAAAGGAAAGGTCACTATGGAAATGTTTTGGGTCCGATGGTTTTGCAAAACTTTCTTTATTGCACATGAAAACGGACTCTATCGAGGATATAGTTTGAAATGGCCAATTGGATTACACGAGTTAATGAAAATTGAAAAGGCGTATGTTTAAGGCTTTTAATACATTTGTTTCCTAAATGGATTAACTTCAGTTCTGATTTAAATATTAGGTATTAATCACTTTATTGGTTTTAACTGTCAGTCTTTAGTGGAAAGAAACCTCGTAAATCCACAAGATTTTTTTTGACAGTGAAAAACTTTTCGTTTGAAAATATAAAAGCTCGATATTCTAGAAATTAAAATGAAGAAAAAGTCTAATACAAAAAGATAAGGATTCATTCATTGAATTTAAAAATATTGCAATTTTCCTGATGATTATAATATTGTTAGGATTTTTAAATAATTTAGCGAATTGTGTGCGTAAATCTAGCACATTATGATAATACAGCATATTATATCATTTTTTCACTCAATGCATAAATAAGGTATCATGATTAAATAATTTCGTTACTGGTCAACATTAAAAAAATACTTTATTTTCGTATATTATAATATAATATCTGTCTTGATTGAAGGAGTCATTGTAGATAGTTAATAATTGAATAACTTATACGCCCGCGATGGCCGCTTGGCTTAAGTGTCGGCCTATAACGTCGTGGGTTCCAGATTAGAATCCTGGGTCTGGACACATATTGTTTTTCAATTTGTGTATGAGTCAGAGTATGGACCTAATAGGTTTAGCAAGTGGCTGACATCCATTTATCGTAAAAACAAAATATGTTAATACAAACCTCTACTCTGTGGATGCCTATATCATCTAATTAGGATTGGACATGATCGAAATGTGTGAAAAATCGGTGTGTGTGCGTACGCGCGTTAGAAGTTACACTTCTTTGGCGTAACAAAACAAAAACAAAACTTGTGATAACCTAGATTCTTCGACTAGCTCTTAATTATCTTGTTAAATTACACACTCAAGAAAAGGGACCGCTTATTGTAACTTCGTTGGTTTATTTCTATACACTTTAACTTATATTACTTAATTATATAATTATTTATCGTTGTTTTTATTTTTAAAGTAACAACTGCCACTATGACGTTTAATAGCTTGTTTACGTAAGGAATTGCAAATGGCCGACACTAATAAATTCGCTGCCTAGGCAACAGAACAATTCTAAACTATAATATTATACTAGACGATTGGAGTATCATACTGTGGCGTAATGGTAGTGCGTTCAGCTGATAACCGAACAATCGGTGGTTCGAATCCAATTGAGTGCGTTTATTTTGTGTGAAAAATAAATTATTTGTTACAATTTGTCACACGCCAAAAATACACTCTGATCTGATTTTCCAAACGCGCCTAAAGAATTATAACTTCAAAGAAATATATATTATAATAATGTTGTTGTATCTGTTTTATATATTTAATAACGTGTCGATAAAAAGAATGCTATTTTAAAATGTTAAATGATAGAATGAAAACGTGAAAGATAAACTACTGTCGTAAGTATTGTTATAAAAGTTCGCTTATATTAAAACATAAAGAAGCTTTTAACCGTCATCAGCCGAAGCGGGGAAAACTTAAAGCTTCCAGCTTGCTTGCGTTGAAAAATGTCTATGCAATAAAGCTATAAATCAAATTTTGAAGAGGCTTTCGCGAGAGAAGGGCCATAGTAATTAATGTTACTTCAATTTTTTAGTCATTTCCGCAGGCCCGTTAACAAAAAAAAAATGACGAAGACCCGCTAAACTTAAGCCCGTCATTATGGAGTGGATATTTTTCAGTTTAATCACGGAATACTGTAGAAAATATAACTATTAATTTATTTAATAAACCATTTCTTTTATTCAACGAATAATTTACAAGATTTGGATATTTAACATTCTATATCATCATGATCATCATAATCAGCCTAAATCTATCCACTGCTGGATGAAGGCCTCTACAAGCTGCTTCCACTTCTCTCGGTCCTGTGCATTGCGCTGCCAAGTTCTTCCGCAGAACTTTATCATTTCATCGATCCCGCGGCCTCTAGGTCTATCTTGCGGACGTTTTGTACTTCTTGGTCTTGTCTACATTCTATATATTAAACATAATATATAACTTTAAAACACCCCAGATATAAGAAGTGAAAATATAATTGATGTTAAATTCTACAGGTTTTTAAAAGGTTTTATCGATAGCTATTTCTGTTGTTATACCATTATCAAGACTAATCAAGTAGAATTGTTTTGATAATGGTATTACAACCGAAATAGCTATCGACAAAACCTTTTTAAAAACCTGTAGAATTTAATATTAATTATATTTTCATTTATTGTAAAATACAATAATTCTACCAAGTATATGCTAACTCAATTAATGCCCCAGATATACTTACCACAAGAAATCTAAAAAAAAATGCAATTTAATAATATGCATTTCATGTAAAAACTAAAAAAAAAATATTAGATTGTTCAAGTAAGTTACAACAAAAAATCTTAGAGTGATCCGTGACGTCGGTTAGTAATTAAAGTAATACTTACTTTGAATTTAAAATACAAAAGCCGATCGAAAGTAGTAGCTCAATTTAGAAAGCGCTTCAGTGAATATTAAAGGACATTAGTTAAAATGTTTGTCGCAATTAAGTATGACTCCTTTAGCATAGTGGTCTATGTGCATGGCGCGATGTCCGAGAGATGCAGGTTAGATGCGAAGTGTCTTACTTTTTTCAAAAAGATTTTTTCTATCGGTTATAATATTTATTTTCTTAGAAGTGTTTTCAAAATTATATATGTTTAAAAACTACTAGTTAATCTATCTGAGTTTTCGGTAGTATTATCTGAGGTGTTTTAAAGTAATGTATATTAATTTATTTAATTATATATCAGCTGTTTCTCAGAGCCAGTCTGTCTCGTCTCTTGAGTAGTATGTATAAAATTCGTTAAGTAGAAATTTTGTAACAAAATTATCACATTACTTGAGTTGATTCATATTGGAAGTAGTTAGTTATTTTACCACGTTTTTCTTAGCTCGTATTCTTGTTTGTCCGGTGGTTGTTTATCCAGTACAAATGTTGCAATACGATTTTTAACTAACTTCCCGACTAGACATTTGAAACTTTTAGAATATATCAGAACACGATGCCAATGCATTCTTTTATTACTTTTAGCCATCTTTAAATAGAATTGAATTCATTTTCAGTTAATTCTGTTTTGTATGAAGAAATCCGTAATCTAATACACTATTATTGGTTGCTAAGGAGGTGGTCCTAGCAACTAACTTATTAATATATACGTGAGTCACTATGGAAATCAAAATGACATTTCAGTATTCTATATTAAATTTGTCTGTTTGTTGCAAAATAGCAAAAAAATGATTTGTTGACAATTGCCTTATTTGTCCTAAATTCTTAATACATAGAATTGCCAAGTTTATATGATTCAACAGAAAATTTAAAAACGTGGTATATAAAAAGTTCTTTTTATCTTGTCATTATTTAAATTTAATATATCTTATTTTTGGACTTCAGTTACACTCACTAACTCTCAGATATAGATACATATTATTTTATATAACATGAAAAGATTCTTGATATTTAAGTAAGAATTTACTGGGATATAGAAGAGAATTACTTCAGTCGATAGATATATACTTAGGTATATCTGCCACGCATCGTGATTATTTAAGTAATTTATTATATTAAATGAGAAGAAGGCTCTGTTTATTTAGCCTAATTATTGATTAGTGTTGAAATCTTCGTTATATAATTAGGTAGTGGAAAGGGCGGATGCGAAGCGGAAATAAGAAGGTGCACACAGATTGGAAAAAATGCGATGACACGCCTTACTACCATATGGAAGGATCGGAGAATTTCGATTGCCACAAAAATGATACTTGTGCAAACATTAGTGTTCTCGATATTTCTATACGGAGTCGAGTCGTGGACCCTGAAGACAAGAAAACGGAAGGCAATTGATGCCTTTGAGATGTGGTGTTGGCGCCGAATACTTCGCATTTCTTGGACGGAGCACAGGACGAACCAGTCAATCATCCAGAGACTGAAGATAAAGGAACGGCTCTCGACGATATGCCTGAGAATAATTCTGCAGATTTTTGGACATATTGTCAGGCGCGGACCGGACAACCTGGAGAGACTAGTAGTTTTAAGTAGCCTCCAGGGAAGGCGAAGCAGAGGAAGAGCGTCTGCGCAATGGAGCGACCAAGTGAAAGAGATGACTGGGGGCACCATCCATTCTGCCCTGAGAGAAGTGGAAGATCGAGAAGGATGGAAAGTCTTGGTCACTCAAAGGATGGCGAAAATTAAATGTGGTCACGATCCTCAGCCATGAGTGCGCAACCAAGAAGAAGATAATTTGGTACGCTGGGGAATAGCGCTTGAATAGTCACTCGAACTTTTGTCAAGAAATCCATATCTATTCGAAAACTGACCTTAAGGAAAAAGGTTGTAGATACCAAAAACTACGTTTGAATTTGTGAATAAACCTTTAGATAACAGCTGTCTCTAAATATATATTGATAGGCGAATATTACACTAGGTTTTAGAATATTATTCCGTCATATCATTGTGAACACTTAGAATACCTCTTATCACTACATTAGCATTTCGCATTATCACATTTTTGCCGAGTCATAATATAAATTCTATTCTCACACTAAATGCACGGGCGGTAAACTCAATGGCCCAAATAAAGCGTTTCCGAAAGCACATTTGAAATAATATATTTTACGTGCGTTAGCGGTTTTTATTACAGTGATGTTACGCGGAAAGGAGTGAGCCCACAGAAATAAAAAACTTTCACACTACTTGTCACACCGTTTGTAATTTGTTGAAAATTAGACATACTTATTGCAATTATTACTAATCGCAAGATTCCTAATAAGATAACATAACATTTAGTTCATGAAACAATAAATGTATCACCAGGGCTCGAAATGGACAGGGGCGCACCGGAGCGCCGTTCCGGTTCGTGAAATCGGTAAAATTATCGCTCCGTCTCGTGGAAAAAATATGTTGACCGTCTGAGCTAGATAGGCAATATAATAGAAAATCTAACACACTTATTTTAATAAAATACACATAAAATTTGATAACCATGTAAATAATATCTTCAAAAAAATGTCGAGCGCTCCTGTTCGTAAACTTTTCCATTTCGAGCGCTGTGTATCACAGTATATTAAGAATCATTTCACGACTAGTGTATACATAGATAGCCTCAATAAAACAATTTGTTCAAAGCGATAACCATGGCGACATAACCTGAAATGCTAATTAGGGATATAATTACACCATGTATATTATGTGCAATGGCAATGTTCGTTTTAGATTTATTCTAATGATTTACTTGTCCTGAAAAGCTCTTAAGCGGGTTATATATTTTGTATTCCTTTTAGAAGAGCTATTCTAACTAGCTACTACGATAACATGCAGTGACATCTCTAGTCAAAGTGACGTCTTCAGGCAAACTAAGAATGTCGTCTCCTTCAATTTTTCATCTCAAATTGTATGCACATGATATACCGAGAATTAGAGCATTTCTACGAAACCTACTCTGAAAAAGTGGTGGTTTTAAGTAATGACAAGTTTGGAGGCAGCCTTAAGATTCAAAAAAAATGTCGGTACTTTCTAATGAATTGCCTGCATCATCCGCTTCATAAAAAAAACCGCCACTGTGGTCATTCCTCATATTCGTTCCTTTATTTGCCGCCTCTAAGCAATGCATGCCCTGCCTACATAGGACGTCAGTGATAACGTTTCCGTTATTTTTCTTGATCTGTAATAACACGGATATCACTCGGGTCAATTCTGTATAAATAAAATACGGTTATAAAAATTGCGCATGAGCAAAGTAGAGTATACGTTTTATAGCTTTGCACATTTTTTTCACTCTTTACTATAATACTGATACGCCTCTTTGCCTGATTACCTCGTATAAAATGAGATCAAATGATATTTACTTGTATTAACACATATACGTTTTTTCCAGACATACAGTGGCAAATGGAGATAACCAAATAATATCTGACTCCAGACCATTACACCAGTCAATTTGTGACTGGTCATGGTGGATTCGCTGGCAAGCTCTTCGAGCTTGGACTTGCAAGCCGTCCGACATGTCCATGCGGAGGGGAAATACAAGATGCCAACCACATCTTATGGGAGTGTCTGAGTATGTGCTCCGAACGGGAGGAAATGCTCAGGTCGGTCCAACCAGCTGTTGGACCCATCGGCCCATCCGACCTGGTTGCTACTAAGGCCAATTATCTTGCTTTCAAAAAATTTGCGGCGTCTTACTACGGGCGTGAAGATCTCTTCACATAAATTTTGCTGCCTGTATGATTAGCTTCGTTCTTTAATTTAAAAAAACAAGTAGGTTCATTTTCTTTTTAGCAATTTCCATGTGCTTTTTCTCTCCCTGGCACTTTGCATTAGAGTAAACTCAGTAAACTCAGTCAGAGCTCACTTTGAGCGTAGCAATCTAAGTCTTGGGCATCTTCTCCCAGGACACTCCCAGGCCAATTCTTAGATGCTTCACATCACCAATTGACGGGTCCCGTGATACTCTCGATTAAGACCGAGGGTGGTACGGGGCGGGTTTGGTGGAGGGACTTTAACTTCAATGTATTAACATAGTAATAAATAAATAGAAAGATAATTAATATACCTACGCAAAAAAAAATATTTTTAGAATATATTATTAGGTACTTCATTTTGATCCTAGAGCCGGAGTGCAAAGTTATGAAGCATATACTCTAACAAACTGACCTTTTTTTACTATGCGACTTAACATTTGCTTAAACTAAAAAAATAGTGAAATCAAATCCAATTTATTGATTATTAAAATTAAACAGACAAAATTATTTGTCTCACCATTTACAAAATTTGGGATGGTACCTTTCTACATAATACCGTCCAATTCACAAAGGAAGTTTTACTCTCTCTATAAAGCTATTAGGCACGTTGATAAGCTATTGTATTTGTTCACGCAAAAAAAACATATTTCTTTTCAGTTTCCTTACTGAGTTATGAATAAAATGATACCTAATGAATGAACGCTGATAGAACTCTTGAATATGACAAAAACGATGAATTATTGAATGCATAATATCGACTATCTTTGAAATAGATCAATTAAAAATATTTACTTATAAATTCACGTTTTTCCGTTGTTCTTTCAACCTATTATATTCCTTTACTGCATAGTGTCGCAAATTTGCGACATTTCAAACTATTTCGATATTGCCAATGCCATCTGTGTAAATTATCAAAACCCTTTTTCGATGCCAAGAAAACTGTTTTACCATAAACATCCTACTTTACCGATTTTGTTTGGATATTTCAAGAAATAAAGCATTTCTGCATTATAGTCTCTGCATTTCTGCTTTGACAGTTGACGAATTCGTATGTAGGTATGCAAACATCCGCATTTGTAAATAAATAAAAAAAATGTACAGAAGATTGAAATTGGTCGAATAACAATATCTACACATCAAATAAGGTGTGTACATTAGTTTTTTATAAGTGTTATCATTTGATTTTGTGTTTTGTCATACTGAAATGTAAGATTTTCTAATGTCGTATATCTGCGACACCACGCAGTTACATTCAAAATTTAATGGAATTTTCGAAAAAAAAAAATATTATTTTTCTTTCATTCACCCTTCCTTCAAGGCATTTTGACACCAAGTAAAATAGAATTTTTCAAAAAAAAAAAAAATCATGCAGTAAAGGGATATTCTATAAAATATCATAAATTAATAATATGACACGACATAGTAATTATAAGGTTATATTATTAAAAACCATGTCCAGAAACTAGTACGTATGCAGTTCGCATTATCACACGTTATCACGTATGCAGTTCGCCGTATCACACGTTATCACGTATCACGGTTTCAAAAATCCAAAATACCGGTATTTTCGGTATTAAAAAGTATACACCTTTAGGTATGTTTTTCGAAGATGATTTTAATGTAATTTTTTCATTACCTACTAATATATTATTGTATATTAGATTCAGTGTATAAATTTTATGCTGCCAAAACGCAAATATATTGCCTGAAATCAATAAAAATTAAATAATATTAAAACAAAATTCTTCAAAAAATATACCTAATATAGAATTATCGCGATGAATTAACATATATCGAAAAATAAAATATTCGTGGCAAACATTTCTCATTATTCTATAACTATTGATCCAACGTTGGTAGTACATCTAACAAACGTTGAATTTGAGAGAAATTTTCCTATACCTACCCGGATTTAATGGGAAAATTAGCAGTTATAAAGTATTGTGATCTATACATAATTATAAAGATCAACATAATAAATATAGTTAGGTACTTTATGTTGCTATAAAATAGTGTTTTAAGTTAGGTACTTCTTTTTTCGAAAATATGTTTTGACGAATACCGGTATTGATATATCCATTTGGGATTTCAATTCTTTTTACTGAAATATTATATTATATACTTAGCATTGTTTCTGTGTACTCGCTGTACACTTCTCCTAGCTGCGCTAGGTTGAGAACCTTTGATTTATTACAATATGTTAATGTGCATGCGATCCTCAGTGTGAGCATTATTCAATCGTGAGAAGTTCAATAAATAGGCATATCACAATTGAATGAATATCTCACTATACGTATTTTATATTGGTAGAGTACCGTCACTCTGAGTAATCGTGCCTCGAGCCAAAAATATCTACTTCGCTGTTATCTTTTATGATTGTATCATTGTATCACTGAACTTGTGTCAATCAATTAAAAAGTATAACACACACGACTACTGACAAGTAGGTATAAATACGTCATATTACATTCGTCATCAAAATGGCCCCTCTTTCAAAGTTATAAAAACTTTCTCCGCAAATTTTCTGAAAGCTTTCAGTTTTTCACAATGAAAAGGACCTCCTGTCCATTTTACCTTCACAATGTCGTTTATCAAATAAAGGGTCAAAAGCATTTATTATTGAGCAAACATTTCTAACATTCTTTTGTGGACCTACGTCTCAGAATTATTTACTGACCACACCACGCCATTCCATGCGACCGCTAACTGTGGGATTTCACCTGCGAATGGATGTAATAGAATTTTTATTTTAACAGTAAATTTATACGTTACAATGTAAACATGAAACTCTTCCACCGAGTGAAGGTATTTTACAACAATATTGAACTAGTATTTATAGTAAAGGTAATAGAGATCAGTAGCTGTTAATAGTGCACACTAAACTTTGACAGTCATACTTCACTGAACTAAAACTACAATTTGCAGATGGTGCTGGTTAGTTTTAAAAATTCAATTAAACCCTGCGTAAACCAAACTATATTAGTTTATGTATGCTATGGCCAATCCGACAAACATAGTGCACACTTTTTCATTCATTCTTATTTGTTTTCGTTGAATTAAGAATACCATTTACAGATAGATAGATGGTGATGGTTGGTTGGTTTTTTTTAATTCATTAAGCCTTGGGCATGACTACCATAATTTTGATAAAAAATATTCTTATATCCATAAAATATCTTAAATTATGTATGGCTTAATGGCATAATTTAAGATATTTTATAGATAAATTTGGACTATTATCTGCTATGGCTAGGATTAGGAAGGGTATGAATGAATTTTAAAAATAACATTTATATCTTCATCGCATTTACCTAAAATACGAAAGGAAAAAATAGACAGTCATTATAGGTAAAAAATTAAGAATAAATAGACTGTTTCGATTTTAATGTAATTTATCCACCTATAATAATTATGTCAGTAAGATAGACCGCTGTTAGATCTAGGTAGCACCCAAGGCCTGAACAAAAACGATGCATAAGTGCGAGTGAGAAAGTATTCGGCACCCTTATAATCTCTGCGACACGCGCTAGAGTAAGATAAAAGGTTTACAGATGTGGGAGATGATTTGCTACGGTGTAGCCGCCAAATCTTACCTTATTGCTTAACTAAGCGTCGATAACCGTGTTGCTAAAATTGCTATTTTTTGTGTTAAACATAAAGTCAGTGGTAAATATTTTTAGTTAATTAAGTAGAACAGATGGTTGTGTATGTTGTATTAAAATGTGGTAGCCGTACTGATAAGCAAGAAGATGGTATTACGTTTCATAGGTAAGTTGATACAAATGTTTGCGATAATTTATTTGTATATTATTATATATTTTAATATCAAGTGACCGTGTTTCTTTAAAATAACTTAAATTATGGATATTTTTACCTAATGGTTGCATTTTGACCGCTTAAAAATACTATAACGTAAAAAATAGAAAAATATATTTTAATTCTGAGCGTCTAGTGCGAGCACTTTGGGCGAGCACTAGCAAAATGGTCTATGGTCTCGAACATTTGAATACGAATTGGTTTGCTCGCCCATAAACCAAAGCTTCATTTAGCAATGCAATGGGTGGCATCTAGGTGTATCTCTAGTCTAAGGTAGCACCCTTCTGTCCACACATTATCTTCACCATTCCACCTACTTTATCTGACATCTTCCGTCGTAGTAAGTGTAAGATTCAGCTGACCGAAAAAAACTCAATGTCTTGTGGTTATGTCGGCGGGCAGTTGTATGAAAATGTGTTATTATATCATCAAAGCCGTTTAAAATATCAATTTTAAATCTGTACTAATATTGAGTCGTATATTATCAATAGTAGAACTGTCGCAAATATATCGAAATTTAACTAAGTATGCCAAATTATTCTTCTGACCATAATGTATGACTAGCAATATAATATTCGAATCAAAATCATATCTGTGTGGTATAAAATTGTGATGGAAAATAGGGCTTGGTATCACAATTAGAACTGATCAATACTTTGGAAACAAAAGTAGAACTGTTGAATTTGAATCTAATTTCTAAATGTAGAAACATATTTCATGCTATTTATTATAACACTAAAAAACCCAACAAAACGTTTTTCGTCATTTTCTCGAAATGATGAATAACGCACAGATCTATTTTTGATACTATACGACTCTATTGTGGTAGTCTATAAGTTTAAAAGTTTCATCAATATTGATTAAGTATTTTTTAAGTTGTAATGAAACAATAGACAGAAAAAAATCTATATGTTATGCTTTGGTGTTTGGAAATAAAGAAAACACTGAAATTAATCTTCTTCTTCTTCCACGACGCTACATCCCGGGGTAGGCTTTGGCCTCCTCCACAACCGCTCTCCACTCACTCCGGTCTCTCGCCACACTTCTTCAGTTACCGGGTCTTCCTATTTGAAGCCTGTCTACTTCTACGGCGTCAGCCCATCACCTTCTTGGGCGGCCTCTGGGTCTCTTCCGTTGGGGTAGCCACTTTGTCATGATCCTTGGCGCTTTAACTTCAGGCATTCTCTCCACATGTCCCGCCCATCGTAGTCTTTGGGACTTACAGTATCTTATGATTGTTTGCTGTTCAATCAGCTCTTCCAACTCGTGGTTCATTTTTATTCTGTAGTTCCCATTTTCCCGGAGATAAGGCGAATTTTTATCTCCTCTGCTGTCTTATTTTGGGTATTTAGGCTGGATTCGAGATACGTGAACTTACCCACCCCTTCATATGCATGCTGTCCTATGTCTATATTCTGCAGCGGTACCTGATCGCGTGTGCTGACTATATACTTAGTTTTTGACTGGTTGTACTGAAATTAATATGTAGTCAAAATAAAACGACTCACAAAAATATCACTTGCAATAATTCATTACGTGTAAGGTAGTTAGATAGTAAGGGTGGAGTCGTTAGGTGGCAGCGATGGAGCGGTGAGGTGAGGGGTGTATAAGTGCGCGCATCTAAATCCAACTATTATCATACGTATATCAACAATAAAAAAAAAACAAATCGAATCTTTCTATTTTGTTTTACTCTGTATGTACTTTTAATTTGTTTATTCCTTGCAAACTTAAAATTAAATCAAGGGTAGGTAAAATTGTCAGATAGCAGCGATGGAGCGGTGAGGTGAGGTGCGTACAAGTGCGCGCATCTAGATCTAACCATTATCATACGTATATCAACAATTAAAAAAAACCAAATCGAATCTTCATATTTTGTTTTACTTTGTATATACTTTTAATTTGTTTATTCCTTGCAAACTTAAAATTAAATCAAAGATAGGTAAAATTGTCAGATAGCAGCGATGGAGCGGTGAGGTGAGGTGCGTACAAGTGCGCGCATCTAGATCTAACCATTATCATACGTATATCAACAATTAAAAAAAAACAAATCGAATCTTCATATTTTGTTTTACTTTGTATATACTTTTAATTTGTTTATTCCTTGCAAACTTGAAATTAAATCAAGGGTAGGTAAAATTGACAGATAGCAGCGATGGAGCGGTGGTGTGACGTGCGTGTAAGTGCGCGCATCTAGATCCAACCATTATCATTTATTATGTATATCAAAAAATCGAATCTTTTTATTTGTTTTAATTTGTACCTATGTACCTATTTTTTTATTTTTTTACTCCTTGCAAACATAAAATTAAATCAAAGGTAGTTAAAGTGATCAAATATCAGCGATGGAGTGGTGAGGTGACATGCGTGTAAGTGCGTGCATCTAGATCCAACCACTATGAACTCAACAATTAAAAAGAAAAAAAATCGAATAATTTTTTTTTTTTTGCTTTGTATGTATTTTTTAATTCTTTATTGCATGCAAAAGAAATTGCTGTCAATCGCTAGTATTTTACCACGTTTTTATTAGCTGACTAGCTAGGCATTTGAAACTTTTAGAATACATCAGAACACGACGACAATACATTCTTTTAATACTTTTGGCCATCTTAAAGCAGAATTGAATTCATTTTCAGTTAATTCTGTTTTATATGTTTCGGAAAAAATTGGTTAGGTTGCTAAGTGGGTCCTAGCAACTAAATTATTAATTTATACGTGCGTTACTATGGAAATCAAAATATCAAAATGACATTTCTGTATTAATATAATTTTTATTCAGTATTTCTATCAAAGTACAATAAAAAGTTTTTATTAATACATAGAATTTTCAAGTTTATATGATTCAACAGAAAAATTTAAAACGTGGTATATAAAAAGTTCTTTTTATCTTGTAATTATTATATTTTATGGATAACCGTTATAAGTTCAGTGAATTTCGATTCTTCAACTCCGTTTTTAAACTTTCCTAACAATGTGTTCATTTGGGTGTGGAGTAGGTATATATATTTTCATCTGGTTACACTATGGCCAGTGTCCACATGGCGTGCAAAATTCTGAATGTAAATTTTCCTTTGAAAACTTTTTATCAGGAGTGCTGTCACTGCATGGGCGGGCGACCCGAATGCGGGGGAGGGTCGCTTTGTTAGAGGAAAATAGTACCTATGTTTGTTTTAAAAAACCACGTTCACCAAACAACACACAAATGAATATTTCGTTAGAAAAGTTTATCAACTCAACAAAATTCCGAGTAAATATACAAAGTTACACGCTTTTACTTAGGGCCATATACTTAATTATGCGTAAGCGGCCTTAAGGCACCTCAGTTGAGGCATGGTCTAAAAAGATCGTGGCTAGGCGATACGCGGATTGCGGGTGCAAATGACGCATGCCGAATGAAATGTAATTTGTCATATAAATCCAACATGCGTCCATTTAATGTTCTGTTTATTGTTCTATTAGTAAAAGGGCGGCACACTAACCTTTTTTTCCAGCCGTATTCTGCAGGCACCAAACTAGAAGACTCCAACCTTCGCACTGGATTAGCCAGTTCCTCACCAGCCATGGCAACTTCGCCGCCAGACTCCACGAGTTTGGCATGATAGTAGATGGGCCGGGTTGTACCTGCGGGCATGACCACCAAGATGTTGAGCACATTCTCTGGGATTGCCCGCTTTTGGAACTCGAACGAGCGGAGCTGTTTGCCAGGGTCCGTCCTCACACGGGCCCAATTGGTCATGGAGTTCTGATAGCAACCGAGGCCAACTTTGCGGCATTCGAGAAATTTGCAGCGTCGTATGGGGAGCGGGATAGTCCCGACTCTTCTGTAGACTTATACATTTCAATTCGTGACACTCAGTATGCGGGTACACAAAGTGCTTAACGTCAGCGGACAGCAGAGCCAGTCCAATTTTTTTTTTCTTTTTTATCTTTCTTCTTTAAGCACTACGGTGCATGGTTGCAGCATCAGTTCCGTGCGGCTCCGTCTCGGGACGGAATGAGCACTTAAAATCACTTCTTTCAGACACGTTTAAAGCGTCATAGAAAGCGGCTGTGCATATATGACGGGTGGTGCTGGGAACTTATGTTCTATTGCCCTCGCATAAGTTTAGTTCACGTTACGTAAGTGAAACTAAATGGCGCTATATGTATGCAAAGTATAAATAAAAAGATAGATTTAACTACAATAAGTTGTTTTATAAATATTTATTCTGCTAAACTTAGCGAAAGTCTGACATAAAGTATTTGGTAAGTAATTATTATAATATGCTATAACTTGCTGTAACTCTGCTTTATAAATTTTAGAGAAAAGTTACTTCCCTACTTTATAAATCACCATTACTGTGAAACCGGTGGGCGGTTAGAAAATTTCACTACTTACAGAGATACAAAAGTGGGCGGTAGGTATAAAAAGGTTGACTACCCCTGCTTTAGAGTATGACTAAATACTATACAGCCGCGATTAAGGTATTTAGTGTTTAATGGGCAAAGTATAACGTATATGCACATGCCAGTGCTGAAGGGTGGAGGTTGGATGTTAAGAGTGGACATAGATAATGCACACTTTACTAAGTCAGATGTACTTACGTATTTGTTTTATTGAACTAAGACTACAGTTTACAGATAGTGTTGGTTAGTTTTTAAAATTCAAATAAACTCTGCGTAAACCACTAAATTGACATCTAATTAGTATGCCAACAGAACTTAATATAAAATTTTGTTACCATGTCAATAAAAACACCCATTCATATGGCCTTTAGTCGTATTTAGTAGTACGTAGAGAACATTCATTACTGTTAACTTTAAGTGTTCATTATTTACCGCTTAGTAACGGCGACGCCACAAAATAGTGGCAAAATTGAAAAGCGAAAGTCAAAACTATCGTTATAGTAGGTATAATACAAACAATTTATTTTACTAGTACCTATATTCTTATAATTAATGAAAAATATTATTAATAAATTCGTTACTGCCAAAAGTTGGTAAGTCTCGAAATAATGTTATGGAGTAATAATTGCAATTTGAAAGTTTGATATGCCTTCTATAATCAGGCACAATGCTAATTTCTTCGTGCTTCATGTGCATGTTCTACATATTTGATGACCTAGATTTTTTTCTAGCATACATATATATATTATAATATGTACACATAATCCATTGCTAACTCTAAATACCTAAATTGTCGACTTACCAACTTTTGGCAGCAACCCTACGATAGATTATTTACTTTATTTATTTAATATTAGTATATATCTATATTATAATAAATATAAAACATTGTTAAAAACGATACATTTTTCATAAAAAAACTATTATGGAGGGAAGACTAATTCTAACTGACCTTAGTCCAAATAAAAAAAATATGAAAACTGTTAAGACGATACACCAATGAAACGGCAAATAATTTTCAACTATATGCGCGACGAAATTTTGGACTCGCTGGCATTCGGAGAGCGAACGTCGAGTCGGGAACACGTCAATTTGTTTTGTAATGGCGACGGGGGTATTAATTCTTTAATCGTGTAAAAATTACTAAAAACGTTACCTATTTACTTGAAGAAAAAAACGTGTCAATGAATATATTATTATTGTTACTAATAGATAAAAAATAAAAAAGTGCCCACCACCACCCGTCATATATGCACAGCTGTGGATATGCACGGCCGCTTTCTATGATGCTTTAAACGTGTCTGAAACAAGTGATTTTAAGTGCTCATTCCGTCCCGAGACGGAGCCGCACGGGACTGATGCTGCAACCATGCACCGTAGTGCTTAAAAGAAGAAAGTTAAGAAAGATTTTTTTTTTGTTTTTTGGGCTGGCTCTGCTGTCCGCTGACGTTAAGCGCTTAGTGTACCCGCATACTGAGTGTCACGAATTGAAATAGATGAGTCTACAGAAGAGTCGGGACTATTCCGCTCCCCATACGACGCTGCAAATTTCTCGAATGCCGCAAAGTTCGCCTCGGTTGCTATCAGATCTCCATGACCAATTGGACCCGTGTGAGGACGGACCCTGGCAAACAGCTCCGCTCGTTCGAGTTCCATAAGCGGGCAATCCCAGAGGATGTGTTCAACATCTTGGTGGTCATGATAAACAGAACATTAAATGGACGCATGTTGGATTTATATGACAAATTATATTTCGTTCGGCATGCGTCATTTTTACTCGCGACCCGCAATCCGCGCATCGCCTAGCCACTATCTTTTTAGACAATGCCTCAACTGAGGTATAGCCTTAAACAGTAGTTACATATAGTCGATGATTTAACTAATTTATTTTTCATAATAACGACGAAATAAGCAAAGAAATATTAATACACTTTTATCGATGATTGACAGTAAGCCATATCGATTTAGCAAAAAATATATTGGAATTTTTTCCACTCTAAATTTTAGAGCAATATTCAATTTCAGTGCTGGTGATCTTGAAAATTGAATAAAAATATTTCTTGAAAATTGAACAAGAAGTGAATTTAATATTTTAAAAGAGAAGAACTGTGCCAGCCAGTGAAGTACGCAATCTACAATATATTATTAAAAAATACTGAAAAGACTAAAAAAAATGTCACGAACACTGAAAAAATAATAAATAAATCATTATTGTAATGATGGTTCTTGTCTGTTAAGTCGAAACTAGCGGCAAATTTTTTTGAAAATAGCCGATATACTTGATTATCTGTTAGGTTAGGTTAAGTTAGGTTAGGTTATCATTCTTGAATTATTTATGAATTTTGCCGCTGTTACCGCCTGGTTTCCAGTATACAGACTAGTACAGTAATGATTTGCAAACACATCAGAAATAATATAACGAAAAATTAAAATTTGCAACGGAGAGGGTTTAATAATAAAATAATTACAAAATAAAAAGAACTTTTTATATACCACGTTCTAAAATTTTCTGTTGAATCTTATAAACTTGACAATGCTGTGTATTAATAATTTAGGACAAATAAGGCAATTGTCAACAAATCGTTCTTTTGCTATTTTGTAACAAACAAACCAATATAGGATACTGAAATGTCATTTTGATTTCCATAGAAACGCACGTATAATAAATAGTAATAATTTAGTTGCTAGGACCCCAGACCCCTTGCAACCAATAATGGTGTCGAAATAACTTTTCATACAAAACAGAATTAACTGAAAATTAATTCAATTCTACTTAAAGATGGCTAAAAGTATTAAAAGAATGCATTTGGCATCGTGTTCTGATATATTTTTAAAGTTTCAAATGTCTAGCTAGTCGGGGAGTTAGTTAAAAATCGATTGCAAGATTTGTACCGGACAAACAACCAAAAGAAAAATAAGAATACGAGCTAAGAAAAACGTTTTAAAAATCATTTCCAACCTAGAACCGGAGTGCAAAGTTATGAAGCGTACACTCTACCATAAAAACGTTGTAATAATAATAAAATGAAGAATTTCAAATTTAGAAGGTTTTACATAACCAAACCAAAACAATCTGCTGTTTTTGTGGAAAACGTTTCTTTCTCATATTATAAATCATATAAATTTTGGTACATAAGTGTCATTTTGAAGTTATACTTCTTTAGGCGCGTTTACAACAAACAATTAATATAGAATATTGAAATGTCATTTTGATAACCATAGTAACGCACTATCACTCCCCTCCATTTTGGTATGTGTGAATTTTTCAACTGTCACTTTTATTTTTCTTTTTTATCGTCTGTATTTGGGATGAAGGTGGATAATTGACACACTGGAATGGTTTCGGAAACGACGAGGTTTATTTGGTGTTAATATATACTATATGGTTACATTTTTTATCATTTAATTCTACGGAGCGCAAAATGTACGCGTTCGCGATTTTGCTGCTTGTCGCGATCTGACCGCCAAAAAAAAAAACCGTTGGACTCGCGAGCTGTGCACAATGCGACGTTGCCATACGTGTTTTTTTTGGACAATGTTGCCGGTCAGATATTATTTATTAGTGGTATTATACATTATTTAATTATTTTCGCAATCAGCCGTTATTATTTGTTGGCTTTGATACCGATTCGGGCGTCTCCAGGTACACAAAGACACACCCAAATGGGGACCATACGGGGGCGTCACAAGCGCACCTCTCTGGAAAGGCCCGAATGGGGTCGGGCCAACTAAGGGCTGATTACGATAGCGTGTGTAACTGGACAGTGCGGTGGCTTGATAAGGGGTGGTTGCGTCTCTAGACGTTGAAGGATCGAAGCCCCACCGGTACGTCGGCGGCCGGAGAGACTCGGATGCAGCACTGTAGCATAGTGGTTCGCGGTTCCCGGGCCCACCGTAAAGCTGCTGAGAGAGGAGGGCGTCGCGCCCAGCCCTCTCAACACCCTCGGACCGTCGGCAAACGGAGAGTTTCGGATGCAGCACTACGCCGCTTTGTGGGCGTAGTGGTTCGCGGCTCCCAGGCCTACCGTACGGGCGGATGCTGAGAGAGGACGTCGCACCCAGCTTTCCCAACAGCGACCGTCCGAAAATCAGTCGATCCCTCACGAAAGTGCATACCGGCGCATTACTTGACCCCCTTTTTTGCTCGCTTGCCCTGCCGCGGCTATC
The DNA here is from genome assembly GCF_057557595.1 of Rhyacophila brunnea. Classification (NCBI taxonomy): domain Eukaryota; kingdom Metazoa; phylum Arthropoda; class Insecta; order Trichoptera; family Rhyacophilidae; genus Rhyacophila; species Rhyacophila brunnea. The sequence goes on along the minus strand of NW_028232816.1, from coordinate 3,669,705 downwards.
GAATTACACGCACTGCACTGATATTATACTAATATAATATGCGAAAACTTAATTTTATACTTAAAATGGCTTTAGAGTTTATAAAAATAATTTTAAAAATATATCAGGGCCTGAAATGGACCGGAATGCCATTCTGCCTCATACAACCGCTCCGGGTTGTAACATTTTCCACTTCGAGCACTGAAATAACTTATTATACATCGCTTCCAAACACAAAACACTTAAAACTAACTAATCTATGATGCTAATGGATGAGGATGCTGCTTGGCTGCTTTCCGCTGATGGAGGCTGCTTTGCTCAGCTGAAGAAGGCCGCTTTGTAGCTCTTTTCATCATGGTGCATCTGGGCCAGGGCTGCTTGCAAGGCTCACAGACACGCTGCTGTTGACGAAGAGGGCTCAAGCGGCTGATGATGCAGGGCATTTGATGCCGTTTTCCCTCGTTAGAGCCAGGGTCTTGCCCGATACACTCGTCCGTGGGCCAAGTTCGCTGGCGGATGCAGTTGGTCGGGAGTACATCGGGAGCCATGACTTCGCAATCCGGGTGTTTCTGCTCTTTTCTTCACTGGATTGGCTTTGGCAGCATCCTCTTTCTACTGCTTATTATTATACTTTGTTGAGCGCCACCAGAGGCAAGCCTCTGGATGTTTCTTCCTCGCCGTTTCCTATTCCGGTGTTTGGATCTCAGGGTTGTGTGTCCGGGTGAAAGAAATTCCACCTGCTTCTTGATTCCAGACGATCAAAATCAAGAAGCGTAGTCCCACGTTGACTGGGGCCACTTATCACTCCCCTCCATTTTGGTATGTGTGAATTTTTCAACTGTCACTTTTATTTTTAGTTTTCTTTTTTATCGTCTGTATTTGGGATGAAGGTGGATAATTGACACACTGGAATGGTTTCGGAAACGACGAGGTTTATTTGGTGTTAATATATACTATATGGTTACATTTTTTATCATTTAATTCTACGGAGCGCAAAATGTACGCGTTCGCGATTTTGCTGCTTGTCGCGATCTGACCGCCAAAAAAAAAAAACCGTTGGACTCGCGAGCTGTGCACAATGCGACGTTGCCATACGTTTTTTTTTTGGACAATGTTGCCGGTCAGATATTATTTATTAGTGGTATTATACATTATTTAATTATTTTCGCAATCAGCCGTTATTATTTGTTGGCTTTGATACCGATTCGGGCGTCTCCAGGTACACAAAGACACACCCAAATGGGGACCATACGGGGGCGTCACAGCACGTATATATTAATAATTTACTTGCTAGGACCCCAGACCCCTAGCAACCAATAATGGTGTCGAAATAACTTTTCATACAAACAGAATTAACTGAAAATGAATTCAATTTTACTTGAAGATGGCTAAACGTATTAAAAGAATGCATTGGCATCGCGTTCTGATATATTCTAAAAGTTTCAAATGTCTAGCTAGTCGGAAAGTTAGTTAAAATCGATTGCAAAATTTGTAATGGACAAACAACCACCGAACAAACAAGACTACGAGCTAAGAAAAACGTGGTAAAATTGAAAAATATATGATGCCAGACAGGACTCTAGTCTGTATTCATTTGATTTTGGACCATGTGCTTTACCAATTCTGTGGGTTTTGAGTAAAAATGCTAATATAATGCTAAAATATTTATTTTGCTTACATGTGACAAAATTTATGATACACAAAAAATAGCACACTTATTCTTTACACACATTGGCATTAAAATCTTAATTTCGTAACCACAGAATTCCGGCACATTTTTCTATTTTTTTACAACTAATTTTCACGAGATTAACTAACCGCCATGCAACTACGACGCTCCACAAATTTCGCTATTTTTTTTAGGTTTTTGTGGTTTCAATCAAGGTACAAAATATAATATTATATACTTACTTTGATAACTAGTCAGAAATCTCTCAAAATTTTAGTCTTAAAGTACCTACTGCACTTGATAATCATTTAAATTTAATGAATACTTATTTGCAATTTTTGAGAATTTTACATTCTAATATTAAGGCCATACTTCAGTTGAGGCATGGTCTGAAAAGATCGTGGCTAGTCGCTGCGCGGATGGTATAAATGACGCGAGCCGAATGAAATATAATTTGTCATGAAAATTCAACATGCATCCATTTATTGTTATGTTTATAATGGTATATTCATTGACATGTTTTCTTTTTCAAGTACATACGTAAAGTTTTTTAGTCATCTTTACACGATTTAAGAATATATTCATGCGACGCCATGACAAAACAAATCGACGTGCGTACACCTCGACTATCGGTCTCCAATTGGCGACGAGTGCCAAATTTCGTCGCACCTATTGTTGAAAATTATTTACCGTTTCACTGAAGTACGCTCTTAAGGAGTCTTAAGGGAATTATAGTACCTATTTCGATTTGATTTTCCTAAAATAAATTAAACCGTTGTATAAAGAGTCGATTAAATTGATTGTACATCCCTACCGTGCGGACGCCACTGGTGCAGATGATAATATATCAACCAAAAATAGTCAGAGGCGTAAATATTTACTTTAATTATCATTTGGTGTTGGAAGAATGGACGGTGCTATGTACATTGGGAGATAATGTTGATAATATTTATAGCGCGAGAATGTTTTTTTCGACACCACACAGCACATAAAACATATAACGGTTCATATTAATATAATATATTATAATATACCTACAATATACACGTGTAGTACATATGTAATTGTATAAATATTAATTTTGTATATGGGCATTTGAACACTGAAACTAGATAACTCTGCTTTTTACATTGTTGGAATATTTAATTTTTGCAGGTTACCATCAGTTAGTAGTTATGACACCAGAGTAGCGACATTAATAAATGCATATTACAAAGAATCTTTGATCTACCCCACGGAAAAGATTAATACATATAATTCCGATACACTACATTTTGATGCAGGCAGGGTTTTTAATGTGTGAGTGTATTCAAAAATGAACCACACATTATAGAGTGCAATTAGTGTGTGTTGTTATCATGCCCCCCACATCCTGAGGCGGCCCCCAGGCTAGGATTTTTGGCGGGGCCCCCTACCTATCGTGAGGGATAAAGGCTGTGTGACGCTCTATAGTAGCGTTTTCCAAATGGTGTACGCGGTAAAATTGATGTATACTTTTTTTTACTATTCGAGCAAATTTGTGATGTGTGTTTATTTCACTTATCTGGTCGACTCGCCACGCCGGGCCCCTCCTGAGCCCGGGCCCCCAGGCTAGAGCCATGTCAGCCCCCTTCTTGTGGGGGCCATAGTTGTACTCGTTTTTTAATAATGCAGCCATGTTAATTGTTGATTCGTTCGTGGTGACATATTAATTATAATACGTGAAATTCATGACACTTTTACTTAGTACCTAATGTAAAATCACTCTAGACGTGAATTTGTAGGGAGGTCAATACCCTACCATCCACATGACTCGGCAGGAAACCATTAATTTATAATTACAATGTATTTTGCAACATAATATTGTTGAAAAAGCAAAATAAGCGATTTATGTGAATCAATCAATTTTTAACAGAAAGCTAATTTAGCAAAATAATTCAACGATTTAGGTATCATGATATGCACAAAATTTTTTTATATGAAAATCAATCGTGCCTAATTATTGAAACTGCTTAATTGTTCAAATTAAAATCAATTGTTTATAAACGAGCCATGCATTACACAACAAAGCATGATTATCAAAATATTCAAGTAGTGATAACAGCATTTTCTATTGTATCGAATCACTATAAAAACACCCAGTACATGAAAACAATATTGTCAGTCAGTTATCAAAGATTTAACCGTAAGATTATCGTTCTGCTCCGCCCGATCGACTTAGCAATTCGTCAGAACGCATAACCGTGATTTCACTCATCTAAATTATATTCTGTAAACGTACCTGTAATAATTAAATTAATATTTATTTGGAAGGAGATAATAAAACCAGGGTTCATTTCATTCACGCATCACTCTTCTTATTATTGGAGTCAAAAAAACCTACCCTGCCTGTTCCTTATTCCATCTCACTTCCTCAAATTTAAGAAAATCAACGAATTCTAAATAAGGTATAATGCTAATTTATTTGTGCTTTATAATATGTACCTAGGTTCTATATAACGGATGACCTTGATTTTTTTCTAGTATACCTACTTATTTATATACTAATCATAATAATCATACATAATCTATTGTTAACTCTAAATACTTAAATTATCGACTTACCAACTTTTGGCAGCAATCCACGAATTGTTATATTGGGTGTGTGTGCATCTGAATAGCTGAAAAAACTTATAAGCAATCAATTATTGTATATTAATTACTATGTTGATCTGTATAAGGTTTTATGTTTAGTAGTATGCTGAAAAATCGTATACAATAAGCTACATAGTTACAGTATTGAAGCTGATATTAGACAGTATTTATAGCAGCTATTGTGTTATTAATTACATTTCATAACAATTTCATTAGTATATTAATGTAATACACTATCCATTGTTTGCTGTAAATATTTTTAATGTTCGTTTTTGATAACGTATTAAACCAGTGTTTGTAAAACTTAATTCAAAAACGTGCGTGAAAATATTATAATAAAAAACAATGTAGTCACTAACCCATTCGTTGAACAAACTTTCAATTTAAAAGAAATGTTTGCACATTAAATCAATCTGTTTGATAACTTTCTGTGGATAAGTTAAAATGAAAACAGGATACCTTAAATAGTATGTTATTTTTATAGTTAATAAGGATTATCCTTTTGCTAAACGTTCTAATATAATAATATTTCTAATTTATTTGAACTTTAGCTAGTGGGGGTCTACGTACAAAAATGAATTAATTAATATTACGTAGTTTTATATTACTGTCATTGATCGTATGTCAATTTTATTCGAAATTTAAAAAGTTGTAATAGTCTCAAAATTATTTTATGTTTTAAGCACTTTAAATTTTTAATAAGCTCTTAACTACCCTACTCGATCCTTAGCCGAGCACATGTGCGTCTACAAAGTGGAGGTTGTATTAACAGTATAGCGATTATTTTAATTGACTGTAGTATTTGGGGTGGTTGTTTTTCGGGGTGGGGTGGACTTGGAAACTTAGGCACTAATCTTATTATTTATGAGCAGAGGAAGTTCCACACCCTTAGGTCCCAGGTCACTCATGCAAATACTGACACGGTTTTGTCACTACTGTCTTTTGAGCTTACGGTACCTAAGCATAGGCACGCGTGGTCACTCTGCAGTTTCGGTGTTTATTGGTTTTGAGGAGTTTAATGTTGAGTGTTGATTGTTTCACTGATGATAATATGGTACTGCTTTAGAAGGTACCCGGAAGCAATATGGATGAGTTTATAGTGTAGGATTGTTTGTCGGACATTTTTGTCAAAATAAGCGCAAACACAGTCTTTTTTTACAAGGAATAGGTGTGAGTCTTTTGCCCAATCCATTGGGTCGTTACACTAGATCAAATATACAAATAACTATCGTAATTATACAAATTCAGCCGCCCCCTACGCATTAAGGCAAAATGTGTTTAAGAATTATTCTATTAATATAATGCAGTTTTCGCACTATTACTAGTATATACCAGTGGCGAAGGGTGGATGTAGACTGTAAAGATCCGACATAAATAGTGCACACTAAACTTTGTCAATCAAACGTATTAATTTTATTGAGCTAAGACTACAATGTGTAGATAATGTATGTTAGTTTTTAAAATTCAACTCACTCACTGCTGACCAGTTAATTATCACAACTCGGTCAATGCTAAAGACTCGCCTGGCGTGTAGCAATTAGCATGATAATTAAATGTGGAAAAAAACTGGTCAGTGGTGAATGTATAAGTATTTAATGGCCACACGCCAGGCGTATTCTTAGCACGGAATGTGTCCAAGCCATAATAGATAATTTAAAAAAATATTTGTGTGTATCTATAAAATATCTCAAAGTATGATATTAAACCATACATCGTTTTAGATATAATATTATAGATAGAAGAATATTTTTATCGATTATGGTTTCGTTAGATAGGGCTTAATGAATTTAAAAAAATAACCAAGAGCATTTATAATAATGTTGTATGTATTCCCAATTCAATGAAAAAAAAAGGAATATGACTGAAAAAGTGTGCACTATTTTAATCAAATCGCCCATAGAATACGCATAGCATAAGGAACTAATTAACATCATATTATATTGTAATCTGCATCAAATTGTATTCTTAGTTCAATAAAAACAAATAAATATGAATTCTAATGGATTCAAGCTCTGTGCTATTCCATTTAAGTCGTTTTTGCGATCCGGGTTTTGCCTTTCGGCATCTTCAGGCGTCGTGTGCACTCACCAAAGGTAAACACACACTGACAGCGAACACTCTTAACTCTACCTTATATAGTAAATCAAAACAATAAAGTAGGTAAAAACTACAAAAAATATAATAAACAAATTATGAATAATTGGAGTGTCAGTAAAAAACCTGATTATTAAAAACCCCATCTTATTAATAACAATTTACTCTTTATCATATTATTATAATAAATCGTCAAAACCTAATAATAGATCATTATTCTTTATAAACTATAAAATTACTACACTCAAGAGGTGTTAATCGTCAATTGTAAGAAAAATAATTAATGGAGTTAACTAATGAGATATTAGTCTTTAATAATACTCTTACATGGTACCTATTTTTAAAACATTATTTAAAAAAAACTATACATATAAACTCGCTTAATATAATATATATAACTCACCTAATATAATATATAAGTATATACACACCTAAATCCTCATCCATACATTCTCATACAAGGTACATAATATATATATAAATTTTGTGTCAATACATTGACCATAATAATATAGTCTCATATTATGTAAAACATCATATAGGATATAACAAAGGGCTACTAGAAAAGCTAAGTTGATCATTCAAGATAGGTAAGCTCTGCAACTGTGCTAGTACAGAGCTTGAATCCATTAAAATTTAAATTCAAATTCCATCAAGTACCTTCGGTCGATAGTATTAATATTAAAATAAATATGAGTGAAAAAATTTAGAGTGCACAGTTTATGTCGATTATTAAATTCACAGTCTACCTCTACACCTCGCAACTGTTGTACACCAATCTAGCTTAATCCGAATTTTAAAGATTGCATTTATTTTGATCTTTGGGAAGCAATGTTGCCACGCTAGTCACGGTTTCTGTATGGTATTCTATTTTCATTAAATTTATATGCATAACGTTTGTCGTTAAGTAAGACATAACGTCAACATTTTATGTATACAATATACAAAGAGAATGCGTTCTTCAGTATCATTGTTTGTGGTATTTTTTATCAAAGTTTTCATGTATCAAGTATTTTTTTAAGTATTTTTCTCGACACTGTATCACTGAAAAGGTATCATAGAACCTTGTTATACTCTAACAGCAATATTTCATAATAGTAACATAATACTCCTTCAGTGTAATCCGAGACGTATCTCCCTACGTACGTACTATAAGAGCGTATGTATATTTCAAAACAAAAGGACTTATCTTAAGACATCATGTGTGTTTGCGACATACGCCTTGAAATGCAAATGAGGATAATTTATATTATAATGTTTAAACGGATTAGGATGATAATAATAACTACATATAAACTATGCTTAAACGGATTAGGCTGTTAGACCGATTATATGCTTAATTTATAATCTCTGTGTAACATCAGAGCACTTATACTATGGAAAAAGTAATATGTAATATATAATATATAACAGTGTTATAAAAAAATATATCGAAAGAGAGAGGAATTCATAGAATAAGATAAAACTTATACACAATCTCAATACATAGGTGTAAAATAGCGAAATCCAAAACAATTTTGTATGTCAGATATTCCTTCGTAATTCGGTTTACTAGAATTTGCTAATTATAATCATAAAAATGTAATGATAAGATAAAATCTTTCATAATATGTTTAATGGCCCACATGCTCAGCGTAGGTCAAAATGGAGGTTTTTTTACCTAACTGAAAAATAAAATATTTTTTAAAAAACGGTACATGTTCAAACACGCACGTTAACGTAATCTTACTCCCTACTTCATTTATCGTTTGTTAATTTACGGCTACGGCCGTATGTTGTAGCTTAGCCACTGGGAAATGACAATAGAAATGGCGTATTTCAAAAAAATACTACCTTATTCTTAGGTCAATAATTATTATAAAGCAAACATTATTCGTAGAATGTTTATCACATTTGAATGGTCAAATACATAGCTTATAATCAGTATATTCAGAAATATCTTAAAATGTGTAAATTTTGCCCATTTTTGGAATAATAAAATGCCTAATTCTTGTCAAATTTGGGATCACAGAGATTATCAATATAATTTGTTATCGTAAATATTTCACTATAATAATATCGAGATAAAATTTACTAATGGTTTTATTGTTAAATTGATAAATATAAAAAATCTAAACACCACTGCACGTGGATGTACCTACTGAAATATGACTATTCTAAAACATTAAATCGAGAGGCTTAAAAGAATACTATTTTATGTAATAAAAATACTTTATGCAGTCATCAAAATGTTTAAAATAAATATAAAGGATAATAAGACTTCAAAATTATGTAAATAGATTATCTAAAACATTTAAGGAATGTCCAGGATCATGCTTTGAAAATAGCATAAAACCTCTATTTTGACCTACGCGGCGCACGTCCCACTCTAAAATAATTAAAGTACATAGACATTTTACGTCTTAAATTCTTCAAAATTATAGTAAATTGTACCTATTATGATTCAGCAGCAAGAGGTCGTGGTAGGCTGTTAATGCATCAATTCCATTGAGCTACTTTACGAGCTGTTTCTTGGCGAATTTAAAAGCGGGCAATTTAGCTACTGCGATTGTGATGATGACACAAAAAACTTTCCATTCGCTGAGAAGCCAATAAGCTAGCGACTATTTTGATAGAACGTAGTTCGTTTTTTACCGGGAAGTCGCTACTACGCTCTACTGCGCAGACGCAGTAGGTCCACACGCCGGCGTGTAGCGTGTAAAGTTGACCGGCGTTCAACTGTTCTCGGTAGAGTGTTTACAATCTGCTTGTTAGCTTGTTCGATGATGACACTGGGCGACTTTACAGGCAAATCATAAATTCGACAACAAGCAGCTCGTCAAGTAGCTCAATGTCATTTACGCATAAGACACGAAATAAGTAGTGCACGCAAATCTTTGTCAGTACTACTAATACAGATGGTGTTAGTTAGTTTTTAAAAATTCATTAAAGCCTACCTAAGCCAAACCATAAACAATAAAAAATATTCTTCTGTCATTAAACCATTATTAATTTTAGATATTTTATAGATACATGGAATATTTTTTACTTTCATCTACCGTTGCTTGGATTAGGCAGGGTTTAATTGAATTTAAAAATCTAACAAACACTATATACACATTGTTGTCTTAGTTCAATGAAAACAAATGGGTATAACTGATAAACTTTAGTGTGCACTATTTATGTGGGATCTAAACAGCCTACCACCACCCTTCACCACTGTAATAATTATTATAGGTTGATTGGCGGAGTCTCGTAGGCTAAAAACTTACGAATAACAACCAATATCCATAGTAAATATTTTTAAATACTCTTAATTTTGTGGGAGTCTAAATTAATGTTTGAACTTGTATTTAAATATTTCGCCTAATGCGTAAAATAACAGAGAAGTTAAAGTCCCTCCACCAAACCCGCCCCGTACCACCCTCGGTCTTAATCGAGAGTATCACGGGACCCATCAATTGGTGATGTGAAGCATCTAAGAATTGGCCTGGGAGTGTCCTGGGAGAAGATGCCCAAGACTTAGATTGCTACGCTCAAAGTGAGCTCTGACTGAGTTTACTGAGTTTACTCTAATGCAAAGTGCCAGGGAGAGAAAAAGCACATGGAAATTACTAAAAAGAAAATGAAGCTACTTGTTTATTAAATTAAAGAACGAAGCTAATCATACAGGCAGCAAAATTTATGTGAAGAGATCTTCACGCCCGTAGTAAGACGCCGCAAATTTTTTGAAAGCAAGATAATTGGCCTTAGTAGCAACCAGGTCGGACGGGCCGACGGGTCCAACAGCTGGTTGGACTGACCTGAGCATTTCCTTCCGTTCGGAGCACATACTTAGACACTCCCATAGGATGTGGTTGGCATCCTGTATTTCCCCTCCGCATGGACATGTCGGACGGCTTGCAAGTCCAAGCTCGAAGAGCTTGCCAGCGAATCCACCATAAAATAACCGTAAAATAACAATTAAAAAACAACGGTACTGGAAAATTATGAAGGTAATAATTTTATTACCTGTCCTTAAAAAGAGCAGGTGAAAAAAGATATTAGCCGAATTATACAAAAGTAAAAATTAGTGTCACATTACAAATCACTTAAATTTTTCCACCCGAAAATATTACACAAACGTGCAGAGTAAGTTAATTTCCCCTTTTTTATCAGATAAATTATTGGATTAAAATGAAATTACCTTAACTTCAACTCACCCTCTTATATTCATTTTTGTATTGAGAATATTTTAAGTGGCAATAAATTCACATTCAAATATACTATTTTTAATGGGGTACGTTTTTACGTTACATGTACATAAATTGTAAGTAAGTATTACATTATTTTTGCCGTAGCATAGTTTACCGTGAGCTGTCTTACCGGAAAGAGATGGCCGTATACCAATAGCGAAGGGTGGAGGTAGGCTGTTAAGATCCGCCATAAATAGTGCACATCAAACTGTGTTAGTCATCTATGTATTTATAATTAACTATTTCTTTTATTCAACGAATAATTCACAAGATTTAAGAATGTACCATTGAACCATATTGAACATACATAATTTTGAAAAACACTTTCTGAGAAAATATATTATAACCGATTGAAAAAAGTAAGCCACTCTGGCAGGGAATCGAACCCTGCATCTCCTGGGTTTACGCCCCGTCCGTCGCATTTACCTCTATGCTACGCAGTGACATACTAATTGCGACAAATTTTAACTATTGGCTTTTTTAATACCTACTCATCAGCGTTCATCTAAATCATCCCTCACCCCTACCGGGGTGACTTACTTTCTTCAAAAAAAGATTTTTTCTATCGGTTATAATATATTTTCTCAGAAAGTGTTTTTCAAAATTATGTATGATCTATGTATATTTGTTTTTATTGAACTTAGACTACAATAATTTAAAGATGGTGATGGTTAGTTTTTAAAAATCAATTAAACCCTGCCTAACCAAAACATAATAATTTTGACTTTAGGCGATACGACAAAATTGTTCACACTTTTTCATTGATACGTTAATTGTTTTTGTAGGATTAAGAATACATAATATTCCACATATTGTTGGTTCATTTTTTTTATTCGTTAAGCCCTATCTAAACCAAAATATAATAGATAAAAACATTATTCTATCTATAAAATATCCAAAGTTATGTATGGTTTAATGGCATAATTTTAATAGTTTATAGATAAATGAGTATTTTTATGCTATTTTCTATTATGGCTTGGAATTCACAGGGTTTATTTGAATTTTAAGAAAACTAACCAACACCATCTGTAAATTGTAGTCTTATTCAATAAAAACAAATACCTACGTATGCATTATTTATGGCGGATCGTAACAGCCTACCTCCACCCTTCGCCACTACTGTATACACGATATTAAATTTACATTAGATATTATAGAGGTACACGACGAGATAATCTTTCTGGATAGGACTATTTAATAGGTTAATAATAAACATAGCTTTAAAATCTAAATATCTACTTGTAGAAAACCTACGTTTACAGAAACAAAAATCCGTCAAAGCCTTTAAAATATCCAGTAGAATTTAATATAATTTATATTATTATTTTGAAAAATGGAAGTAAATCCTGCCTTAATTAATAATTAATTCCGGTGGTAACCTGAGGCATCGATTTGTATCAGTTTCCTGTTTTTAACAGCCTAGAATCATAAGCCTATCCACCACACCCTTACCTTCTACTATCTCTCTTCAATCTGATAACACGTATAGTGCCTGGTAGATTTTAATAATCCACTAATAAATGTTAAAATGAACTTCCTATAAATACATAAATAAGTTAAAATAACAAAGCTACCTGTAACAATATGAAACAAATTCTAAGCAAGGGTTGGCGAACCTTTTTACGTACGCGTGCCAAAATTGCCAAAATATTATTTTTCGACTGTCTGACATGTCGAGCAGATTTTTAGAGGGGAAAAATATTTTTTAAGAATTTTATTATATTAAAAAGGTTTCAAAATTACAATTGAGTTTTTGGGATTCTATCTTTCACAGTGTTTCTAGCCAAAGCCATATCATTTGTTTTTTGAATATTTTTTTCCTTATTCTCAAAATTTTCAAAGAGAGTGTGGAAATATTTTAAGACGGTACTTCAGTGAAACGGCAATAATTTTTAACTATAGGTGCGACGAAATTTTGGACTCGCTGGCAATCGGAGAGCAAAAGTCGAGCTTTGAACACGTCAATTTGTTTCGTGACGAGGGTATTAATTCTTAAATCGTGTAAAGACGACTAAAAAACGTTACCCATTTACTTGAAAAAGAAAACGTGTAAATGAATATAATATTATTGTTACTAATAGAACAATAAACAGGACATTAAATGGACGCATGTTGGATTTATATGACAAATTATATTTCGTTCGGCACTCGTCATTTGCACAATCCGCGCATCGCCTAGCCACGATCTTTTTAGACCATGCCACAACTGAGGTATAGCCTTAATCTCGCTTCTTTCATATTATATTGCCCACCCATCACTGAACGGTTTGCCATTTTAAGCTATTATTTTTGAGGCAATATAGCAAGCAGCTGTTATATTTTTGAAAGACTGCCTATAATACATTTTATTAGATATTATGTTGATTGAATATTTCTATTTCCATTCTTTTTTAGTACCTTTCAAAAATACATTTATTTGTAAAACTTTAAAAAATATTATAGGTAGGTATTTTTCTCCCATCAAAATCATCTCGCATGCTATAGGTTTTCCACCACTGTTCTAAGCGATCATCAATCATAATAAAGAAAATACAGGTAATATTAAATTAAAATCTCGACAACTTACTGTCAGTCATCTTATAACATGGTTTTGTATTATTTAATGAACCGTGTTATTAATTTAAAATTGAAAATAATAAAATTATTACAAAATATAATATATTGCTTGGCTGTATTATATGAAACATTATAAAATTATTTAGCTGATTTTATGTAATATGGAAAAACGGATTTACATGTTATTAATACTATCAACTTACTGAGGAATACTTTGAACAGAGTTTGAATTGAAATTTTCCAACTAAACTTTATTTATTTTATATAAGCGGCATCTAATTACAAAAAGCGACAAGTCCACAATTTAATATTATGTTTCAACCTTCAATTATTTGTTTTAACGTGAGATTATTTTTTTCGTTGTATTCTATGTCGAAATTAGAACCAAATGGCAATTTTTTTCAGCCGATAAACTCTTAAATGTAATAAATATATGCAAAATAAAATTAGACGTCGTGCTACTTGTACCTTACTTTTTAATTTATTCCGCATAAGGCACATATTTGCGTGGCACTGTCATGAGTTTACCAGATGCTACAGCATGAGAGACGCCCTTTTCAATATTAAACGTTCCTTTATTGGTTGACTTAAACACGCGCAAAATCAACCAAGCTTTAAATAATACGAAACACGGACTTGGCGGTTTTTGTAAAAAATCGAGGCTCAAAATATTTTTTTTCGTAGGATTATGTCGTGTTTTGGAATTTATAGATCAATACATATTGTCTAAAATTATACAATGAATACGTGCGTATTTTTTTCTCGATCTTAACCAAATGTGGACTTATCGCTTTTTGGAATTAGACGGAATGAAGAAGTTAATTATAATTTGTTAATATAAAAAGTTCATGACATGACATCAAAATAAATACGGGGTAATTAATATTATGAGTAAACAGATACTTAAATAAAAAAGTACATGGAAGCACGCAGTGCGAATTAGGTAGAACCTGTCTAACTCACGTAAGTGGAATATATCAATATTCGAAGCGATTTGATTAAACACAGTTATTACTCTCTTGAATCTCGTAGGTCTCTTCTGCGCCTAAAACATTTTTGCCTGTTATCACGTGGGATAACATGCGCCTGTCAATTACCTATGTAGTCGCAGCAATGATTTATTTTGGATCGTAACCGTGTCGCGTCGTGTCAAGCCTATCAGGCACCATCAGCGAGGGGTGCAAGACTAGTCAATGCGCTCCACAAATATGTAGACATTTTCAATGACGTGCGTATTTTGTTTTTAATTTTTTTTATTCTGTGTGAAATTGTACTTGTTTTTTTCATATTATTATATCGTCGGTGTTTTGTAAAAAGGGCGAATTAACCAAAATGCTACTTTACAGGAGGAGGATTTTTAACTTTTGACATTTATTTGTTTTTTACCTGTAGATGATTATAAATATCTAAAAAGTTTATAATAAAGCTTAGAAATAATACTGTAATTATAATAGGTATTATTATATAATATTTTAAATGGCCTAATATCTCACATTTGCTTTTTATTTCGTAATTTTAATTAATTTAATTTTAGTCGATTATCATTTTTAAGTACTTTCCTGTAGAGATAAAAATTCGCCGTTTTTACACAACAAAGCTAGTGGGGTACATATTGTATTTTCATTAAAATCTCGATTACGCCAAAATGGTTGATTCGCCCTTTTTACAAAACAGCGACGAATTATATATATATTATATTCTCTTCTTATCTCTTGTGATGATAATATTTGTTATTATAATGTAAATCTCATGTTGTGAACGTCTTGAATTAAGAATTATTATTTCCACAATGTTTTGTTTTCATAAATAAATAAAAGTTATTGCCCTCTCAATTAGTGATATCAATGTGAGGTTAACCTTGTACCTTGGAAGAACAAATAATGCATTTACTCGATTTCAAAGGTCATTTATTATCAGGGACACGCGAATGTTATTTCCATTTATATCACGTATGAGTCGGAAAAAATGACATAAGAGAAAGTCAGTCGGATCTATCATGTCAGATAATACCTAATATGTCGATTAAACCTATTATTGTAAATAATAATATCTTAAAGTAAAAGAAAATCCTCTCCACCACAAGACCGTACTTCAACTCATACGGGGGCCGGATAATAGATCCACTCTCAAACCTGCTTCAAACTTGTTTTTTTGATGTTTTGTTTTAACTATTACGTTTGAGTATTTTTGCGACTCGGGTTTCACCTTTCGGCAGCTTTGAAACCTAGCCGGTAATTATTACTATTTAACTAATAACGGTAATACCCAAATTCTTACACTATTATGTATTTTTCTTTGGTATAAGAAAATGACGATTTACTCGTGCAAAAAGCATTTTTTTTTTTAAATAAATGAATAATATTTTATAATTAACTATTTCTTTTTTTCAACGAATAATTCACAAGATTTAAGAATATACCATTCTGATTATTGAACATACATAATTTTGTAAAACACTTTCGGAGAGAGTATATTATAACATAACCAATAAAATAAATCTTTTTTGAAAAAAGTAAGCCACCCCAACGGGGAATCGAACCCTGTATCTCCCGGGTTTACGCCCCATCCGTCGCATTTACCAATATGCTACGCAGTGACATACTAATTGCGACAAATTTTAACTATTGGTCAATTTTAATACCTACTCATCAGCGCTCTTCCAAATCAACTTTAAGTTATTAGCAACTTCAAGTAAGTTACATCATAAAAAATATTGGAGAAATCCATGACGTCGGTTAGTAATTGAAGTAATAACTATTTACTTTGATTTAATAAAACAAAAACCGATTGCTAAAGTAGCTTAATTTAGAAGATCGCTGATGAATAGGTATTAAAAAGGCCAATAGTTAAAATTTGTCGCAATTAGTACGTCGCCTTGTAGCATAGAGGTAAATGCAACGCACGGGGCGTAAACCCAGGAGATGCAGGGTGGGGTGGCTTACTCTTTTCAAAAAGTTTTTTTATAATACTTTTTCTCAGAAAGTGTTTTTCAAAATTATGTATGTTGAATAATATTTTAGTATTAACTGTCAATTTATGGTGGAATTGCATTGTATTATTTTATGAATTTTTAATTAAATAAAACACAATTTTTTTTAGTACATACTTCATTTTATAATTATTTTTTTTGTACCGGTTTCGTCCTCTTCAAGGGGACATTATCAAATCTGATGAACTAATGAATAATAATTATGATCCGAATCAAAGAGCAAACTTTTTTTTAAATCTGGTGGGGATAACTTTGATTTTAAGTAGCTAATTTAAACTTTAGCGAAAATTTTAAATTTTACTTCATAAAATTCTTTTTTAAAAAATATGCCACTGTAAAAAAAAACTACGGTAAACAAAATGTAAAAATCATAAACACTTTAAATCAAATCAAATATACATGTTAGAATTGTAAATATTTTATGGGGTTAATATTAATTGTAAATATTTTTACATAGGTAAGTAAATATATAATAAATTTAAATGCATTTTTATCAAGCTTATGATTTTTAATATGTGGCGACACACAATATTTTATTTTATATTTTATTGCCATCTGGTTGCGATCGACGAAAGTTTTTAGTAACACATTTTTAGAAATTCATGGTAGATGCCTGTATATGCCTTTAGATGGCGTTGAAGTCACATTTGATCGAAAATTGAGGCAAAGAATTCGCCTTAACTGGAATAATATTTCAACTAACTAATTTGTATTTTGTTTTCTTTCTAGGTCCATTTCGACGCATTGGGGTGTGTAGCAGAGAGACCGAAACAGAATTTCATTCTAATCCACACTCTAATATAGTTCAATCACTGTCACTCTAACCTAAAAACCTTACAGTATAGGGATAAAAAGATAACGTAAGTTTACTCAAAGAAAGTAACTATGCTTACTAAATATTGTGGCATCAAATTTAAAAGCCTAATTAACAGAAATACGTGACGTGTTCCCTATAAAATAATACATGGTAGTTAAACCATTCTATTGTTGTTTAATTTAATAAAACGCAATTTTTTTTGTACAAATTATTCCACTTTTAATCAATAAATTAGAACTGGTTCCGTCCTCCTCAGAAGGACATTTTCAACTGAATACATTTAAAAAAAAAAACAATATTTATCAAACAAAATCCAAAGCGATAGAAATAATATAACAATAGGTACATAAATTATCCGTCCAATTATACCTTCCCAATAACAAATTAATTTAAAATTAATGAGGTTGGACATTAATATTTCATACTTCATCAGGGGCACTAAACAAATTATTTTAAAATATTAACAAAACATAAAATATGAAACAATGTCGTATGAAATATTAATGTCCAACCTCATTAATTTTAAATTAATTTGTTATTGGGAAGGTATTATTGGACGGATAATTTATGTACCTATTGTTATATTATTTCTATCGCTTTGGATTTTGTTTGATAAATATTGTTTTTAAAAAAAATGTATTCAGTTGAAAATGTCCGTATGAGGCGGACGAAACCGGTGCTAATTTATTGTTTAAAGGTGGAATAAGTACTACAAAAAAATTGCGTTTTATTAAATTTAACAACAATAAAATGCAGTTACACCATGAATTGACAGTTAACAAAATAAAAGAAAATAAATCATTCTACAGTGAAACCAGTGACGATCGTCATTGGTTGTGCATGGATTTACTGCGGACAGTACCGCGGCCATAACAAGAATATGTAATGAACAATATGTAAACAAATTGTATTATCGTGCAAGTTACAAAAATGTATGCATGGATCAAAAAAGTTCAGAAGCTTCTGAATTTTCACGCAATAATTATTAGTATTTGCGGATGCGCACGCGCAGTAGAACGATAGTGGCGAACCTGTCCGTTTAAATAACTTATAGATGTTCCAGTATATAATTTTTTTTTTTTTTTAATTAGAGTCATTAATTATTTTTGTGCTCATCTTTCTTTATTAGAAAGTCTCTGTAAACTCATTCAATGCACACTTGACTTTGCGACGACCTCAGTCTTGGGTATCTACTCCTGAGACATTCCTAGACGTGAACAATTGCTAATACTTTACATCCAAACATAGTTCCTAGTGATACACTCGATTAAGACCGAGTATAGTACGGGGCGGGTGGTTTGGAGGTGTCTATTTTTGTGTTGTTTATCGTATATTTAGTAAAGTTGCATACCTCTAGTTGAAGTTATACAATGAAAATAAGTGTAAAAAGATTTATTCCATGATATGGAATTCAACAAATACAACGATTCATCATAAAATGTATCGGTTTGTTTTAATAATCAATCTCGAAAGGAAATTGTTTTAATCAAATTTATGGGATCTGGCGTAGACTACTGGATGTAGTATAACAAAAATACCTGCTCTGCTTCAAAACCTTCGTCCATAGCAATGGCTTTTACATTTTACATAGGGTTACTGCCAAACGTTGGTAAGTCTCGAAATCATGTTATGGAGTGATTGCAATTTGAAAGTTTGACATGTCCTATAAAATTAGGCATAATGCTAATTCCTTTGTGTTTTATGACGTGCATGTTCTATATGAGTTGCCTAGAGCCATAACTCACATTTTGCAATTTTGTAGTTTTTGAGTTAACTATACCAAGTGATTTTAAAGGCATTAATCTATATAAAGAAAAATAGTTGGCTATCAAAAGTCACGTTAAGCCATGTGAAAGTTAACTATTGGTGTCATTACATACATTATTAAATGAATAATGTGAGTTCTGTCTACATGGCCTTTCTACCCAATCAGGGAGCTGTATTCCTCATAGTGACTTGTATGTCTGCAGCCTTGGGAGTATTATAATATATATTTTTTTAAATAATGTTAATCGACTCACTCACTCGTTAATGTTCAAGGCAGTTCAATACTTTTCTTATAATTACAAAAAACAGTGCTCTAGTGGATTTTGGCGATTATGTCAAAACGAGATTTTTGGAATATGTGAGTTATGACTCTAGGCGACTCATATATTGGATATAGCTTGATTTTATTTTTATAGTATTCATAGTTATATATATCTTTACATTAGAGCTGAAAGTCTGGAAGTCACATATTTAATATTTTGCAAGAGAGCAGTTTTAGCATAGTTAATCTAATCTAGTTAAAATACTCACTCGCGTTCGGACTAAAACTCTGTATGTTGGACTTCCGTACTTTTGCAATTAATCTTTTTGCTATATTAGCTTAAAGTAAAAATGACTTAGATCGGACATCCATTCTTTCAACTCTAAAGTATAATAGTTGGACTACCTTCGTTTTAGAAATAAGTATTATTTTAAAAACCATGTGACATTGGACTCCCAAAATTTCAGTATTAAGAGAACGTGAATACACAGTTAAATCTGCATACTTAACTTAAAAATGATAAAAATGTGACTTGCGCACTTTTAACTCTAATGTATAGATATATAGATCCGTTGATAACTATTAATGCTTAAAGCATCGACTTACCAACTTTTGGCAGCAACTCCACATTTAATAATGTTGTGGCTTTAATGAAAACGATGAAAGAAATGGTACTAAAATTCAGTCACAATATTTAGTTACTAGATCTAGTTACTATATCAGTGTAAACGCTTCGATATACGTCTCAGTAACGCTAAAGCTTATCATCCCAAACATAATGCAATCGGTGTTGGTACGACGCTAAGTGCTAGCTACCACAGTAGGTTAGTACGATGCGAACACTCTACAGAAGAGATAGAGAAAACAATTAACTCACAAGCATTATATTTTCGTACAATATACCTACGAATGTCTAAAAAAATATAATTAAATTTATAATTAATTTCTATGTTGTGAACAGTGTACGTATAACAGTTACAATGTGAACTAAATGCGCCCTTAAATAAATGGTAAAGTATTTTAACAGAGTTATCAGTGAAACAAAAATTAAAACTTAGTTTTTTTCAGACATCTAATAATATTAATAATATATAAGTGAATAAAGACTTCGTAAGTCAAAAATATTAGTTTCAAAAGAGAGAAGTTGTTTAAAAAATTAAATTACTTTTGTGTTTCTGTAAGATAAAAATTATTATGCAGTAGTAATATTAAATTAAATATCCACACGCTTATAAATTATAGTTATACCTACTCATTAAACTTCTGATTAGGTAATTGTTTTTAACTTTGCATATTTTACACATTGATTATCTTAGTTTATTAAAAAAAATGTGTACTACTTCGTGAATGTCTACCTACGTTTGAATTAATCATAACATTCATAACTCACCAGAGATGTTGAAGAAAATCTTCTTGTATAGACATGGAATCTAACATATTTTTACATAAGCTCTTCTCTCTTCTTGGTCGTGCACTCATGGCTGAGGATCATGACCACATTTAAATTTCGCCATCCTTTGAGCGACCAAGACTTTCCATCCTTCTCGATCTTCCGCTTCTCTCAGGGCAGAATGGATGGTGCCCCCAGTCAGCTCTTTCACTTGGTCGCTCCATCGCGCAGACGCTCTTCCTCTGCTTCGCCTTCCCAATTCATCCCGACGCATTCGGCGCCAACACCACATCTCAAAGGCATCAATTGCCTACCGTTCTCTTGCCTTCAGGGTCCACGACTCGACTCCGTATAGGAATATCGAGAACACTAATGTTTGCACAAGCATCATTTTTGTGGCAATCGAAATTCCCCGATCCTTCCATATAGTGGTAAGGCGTGTCATCGCATTTTTTGCAATTTGTGTGCGCCTTCTTATTTCCGCTTCGCATCCGCCCTTTCCACTGATGGTCAATCCAAGATATACAAACTCGTCGACTGTTTCGAGGTTTTGGAGTGTACTTGGTGTTGGTAGAAGGTTGGCCCGATCAACAACCATTAACTTGGTTTTATTCCTCTTAAACTCTTAAAAGAAAATTAATTAAGTTAATTTTTGGCATAAAAAGTGTCTCTTATAGAAAAATCACAGAAGGCTCTATCTGGAAAAAAGATTCAATATTTTGATTAGAATTGTTAAATCTAAAACTCGTAAATGAATTAAAAGTTAGCCATGTAAACTTGAATCAATATACAATACAATTTGAATACACTGAAGAAAATAATTTTCAATAAAGAATGCTACATTATACCTACATTAGGTATTTAATTTATAGATGAGGATAAAATCGGTAACCTCCATTTAATTTTTTTATCAAAATGTATTGTATATTCACAATATGTCAAATCCAAACGCCGTTTGTTAGTTAAATATAAATAAACTGGAGATTAATTACAATGACATAAAAAGACTTTTTTTCACTATTTGATTTTTTTAATTGTTTACTAAAATGTAAGAACAATTAATAAAATATTCGATTATTTGCAGTTCTAAATGTAGTTGACAGTTTTTTTGCGATTTTCTCAAAATTGATGAGTTTCCTAACAGCTTCATAATTTAATAATATACCTACATATTTCAACGATCGTAATTATGCATTTGCACAATATTGCAATATATTAGACAGATTTTGTGTTTGCGCAGTGCGCATAAGCAAAAACCACGTCATTTAGATACGTTCAATGCGCTCGTACAACGTAGCCTTATTTTGTATGGTTTATTAACAAAAAATATTACCTTCTCACTAATATATTTTTAAATGTTAATAATATCTAGAAAATTACAAAAAAATATTATGTGTTCGCTGTTTTGGTTAACTACAAATCACTATAATTATTAGAATAGTAATTCAAATTGCATAATCCATGAGTGGATATTTGTATCTATTCCTGAGTACCAATAACAGAGTTAAAATAAGAAGTAAATAAATCCATAAATTTAACATTATGTATAGCAGGATGGCCAAGCGGCTTACACGTCGTTTTATCATACCGTGGGACCCAGGTTCAAATTATTGGTGTGGCAAATACGCTTTTTTTTCAATTTGTGTTTGGAGTCAGAGTAAGGACCGTATAGGTTGAGCAAGTGGCTAACATTCATTTGTCGTAAACACAAAAATCTGTTAATACAAATCCCCACACTGTAGAGGCCCATATTAAGATCCTATTAATATTATGATCGGATATTATCAAAAATGATTAATATTACTTAGTATTTATTTTTAATTAACGTATTTACTTTGATTACCTGCTTTAAGTCTTCAGTACAGTTATGTGATTAGGCGCGTACTGGCTGAGCGAGCAACCTTGCGTGCTCACGAGGCAGCTTCGCCATAGATAATATACGTAAAAGCCTTGCGAGGCAAAGTGCTCAGTCAGTTAGTACGCGACTTACCCAAGGCAATCTCACGCGCCGCCTTGCCCAAGCTTTGCTGCGACCGATCTAATCGTTCTCGGTTTATTGGCGCTCAAAGGTGCTGTGCGCGGCTACCTCGCGTGACGTTAATTTCGTTGCGAGCTGCTTTGCGCAGCAATTTTCGCGAGGCTGCTTGCTCAGCCAGTACGTGGCTATTAACGCATGTTTACAACGTGACCATAACTATGTATGTAGATTTTTCCATCTGCGCAGTTTGTTAAATTAAAAAGTCACTTAACTTTGAATTGGTTCACGTTGAATATGACTACGTTATACGCAAGCGTTGAACGCAAAAGACATTTTAACACCAAGATTAAATCTTAAATGGCGAATAGACTATTTATTATTATTAAGAAATAATACCTAAATGTAATTTTTATCAATTTTAATACGCAGCAATTTCATGATAAAACACGAAAATCTTGAAGACCTCAAATTAATAATAAATAAAACAGTGTTTTAAAATTACGTGATCCAACATGGCAGACCTAAGCGATGTTGGGTTGGAGTTAGCTGACCCTCATTTAATGCTGGGGGAAGATGTGTCAGCGGAGTTGATGAGTGTCGTAAACAAGAGCCAAGAGTTGGCATGTCTGCTGAACGGCATGAAGGAACAAACCCAGGGCTACTGCCCGACTTCCTGGGATAAAGTTTTGTGCTGGCCGTCCACTCCACCAGGAACTGCGGCCATTTTGAGGTGCTTTGCTGAGCTGCAAGGAGTACAATACGATTCAACACGTGAGTAATTTTTCATAATAGTATAACATTAATATTATAAGATTCGCGCTACACGAACTGATTTTGAAATCAGGTAACGGTTAGTTTGTCCCCAGTATAAAACAATCACAATAATGCAGCACCTAGTTGTAGTACCTAAGTTATATTACATAAAAATAATATAATTTTCCTAATTTTCTACCTATAAATGTATGTAGGTATATATTATTATAAATCGATTGTCGTCCACTTGCCCAATCAAACAGACAATGGCACAAATACAATCAAAGAAAGGCTGCAACTAATTTAGAACATTTCACGCATACAACATATACATACAATTACACGTAAACACAATGTAAAAACTAGTATCATACCATCGCGTGCCCTGCGGATGTAGGTATTGTAACCTAAAATCCTTACAGCGATATAATTTTTGTAAATATATAAATTAATTTACATGCGCTGAATTCGACACAAATGGTCTCTTAGTAAAGACACTAACTCGTATCACAATAGTTAAATTTATAGCCCGAGTTAGATTCACGGTTAGGCACTACTTTACTATTTTAATGCCTGTTGTCTTTTTTCGTAAAATATCTATTATAAAAAGGTAAAATATAAATGTAATATTTTTGTTCAGTAAATTACTGAAGTTTAACAATATTCAAATTCACGTCCTGCAAGTACTGTCCTAGTAATTTTTAGTTACCTATCATTGCCTACTTGCCTTCAACAGGCTATGACCTATGGCTACAACCCTTTGCCACTATTACATATTCTATAATAATATGTAACTTCAAACAATCTGTTATGAAAAGTGTTAAGGTTAGCATTCGGTACTACTTAATGTCCAATCGACGCAAAACTTTTATAAACGAGTATATAGAATTAGGTTCACTGTCTGTATACATACTACCTGTAAACCATAACTCGAAGATGTCAGTTGGTAAAACTGGTCACGGTCAGCTAAAAGGGCTTTATACCCTCTCTCTCCGAAACCTATAAGCTTACAAAACCTGTCGAAAACACACAAAATAAAACTCAATGACTGAAAAACGATGCATTTAAAATAAATCCACTAGCACGGATAAAATAAATGTTATTTTACTTTTTTTATTTATTCTAATAAAATTAAGGGGTCATCATTGAGTAAATCATGACGGTCTTTTGTGGGTGGGACGGGACTCTTATGAAAAAGTATTCACTCGAAAAATTACATACATTTTATGGCTTTTTTGAAGGTTCATTTCCTATTGAATAATACAGGTATGACGTGGAGTTGTCAGATTGGTTTTAGGTAAGATATATATTCTTTATTTCAAGGCACTGCCCTAATCTTGAAAAAGGTATTTCATACCATCTCAATATTCACACCCTTCTAATATAATATTGACTATGATTTTACTCTACTCAGTATTCAACCAATATCTTAGAATTCAAAGGCCGGCAACCTTTCCCGATAGAGGACGCAATGCATTTGATTTATTTAATTTTAAAAGAACATATTATATTGCACAGGCTTGAGAGTGGGTCTATTGTTTGTGAACCGCATCAGTTGAAGTATAGCCTTATGGTGGAGAGGGTTCAGAAAAAATTCTTGAGACTCCTTTACTTCAGGTTGTATGGATACTATCAACGGCTTTATCCAACTGACTTTCTCTTGGTATGCTTACATACTGCAGTCTGCAATTTAGAAGAGATCTTTATTTAGCTACATATTTTTTTCAATTTATACGAAGTATTCATGAGAACTCTGCCATTCTGGACAGTGTTGACCGATGTATTCCTTATAACTATCTTAGAAATAGAGAGTATACGTTGTTTCTCCCAAGGTGCAAAACCAACCTGCCACTGATAATGCCAATTGGGAAGGCGATAACTGTGTTCAACCAAATTGCTTCGGGTGTTGATATTATATTCCACTTACGTGAAGGTGAGTTTAGGTGGACGCTATTTTATAAATTCTTAAAATAGGGTCTCCTCAGTAAACTCGGTGTACTTCTTTGAACTTTTATAGATGTATAATTGTATTTTCACTGCTTTTGTATGTTTATATTATGTTCTCTTTTTATATTATTTTCATTTTTATCGTTTTTCTTATTATTTTGTCTTTATTATACTGATTCATATCATGTAATGAACATAATAAGCTTATAATTTGTAATGTCCACAATATGTTACAAAATAAATTAAATTGAATTCAATTGAATTGAACAAAACAACAGTAGGTACATAGACTACAATTATAAGAAGAATATAAAAAATATCACTCCCCATCAAAACCTTCCAAGTCTTATTCATGCCAAATGGTTTCTCTTATTACCTCCTCTAGCCAGTAACGTCCGGCGAGGTAGCAAAGTCATACGTTGCTTAGAGATAGCAAATAAAGAAACGAATACAATTATTATAACTTGTGAGAGCAGTTAGTAGCGGTTATCCATGAAGCAGACGATGCAGTCGCTTTCATCAGGAAGTACCAACATCTTAGTTAAAACAATTAATAATGAAATCATAAAAAATCCTGGCAACTGTCATCTCCCGACAAGTGTGAGAGCGAGAAGATGTATTCTCCTTCTTTGCTCAGTATGCTGGTTACTGGGCATCGTCTGTTATTTGGGACAAATAAACACCTCGGAATGGTCGAAAACGGCGATATTTATTTGACTTATACTTTTGGTTATTACATTTTATACAATTTTGCGGAGCGCGAAATGTATGTGCTTAAAATTCCAATCTCTAGAAGCATCTGCCGCCAAATTTGTGCATTTTCGACATCGTTGTCAGCGAAAAGCGTTACCCTTTCCGCTGCAAGCAATCTCCCACACAAAAGCAGCGTACAAATGCAACGTTGCCAGTATTTTTTATAATGGCGTTCTGACAAACAGCGTTGCCGGATATTTTTTTCCTCGTAATCGACCATTACTATGAGTCAGCTCAAAAATGGTTCCGGCCTCTCTAGACCCCCAGAGGAGACATCCCCAAACTGGAACAATTCGGGGGTGTGACACAACCAATCCTCTTTTTGTATTGTAATAATCAATGGCGGTTTATCGAACAGGTAAAATTTTCACAAGGGGGCCTCCAAATCTATCAGTACTTCAGACCTCTATGTACTTAAAACATAGCTGTTTGATAGTTATCTTCAGATACTTAAAAGAGTGTTGTTGAACTTATCTGATAAAGGTAGCTAAAAATAAATAACAACATAGCTGAGAAGGTATGTACTAATAATATTACAACGTTTTTCTTAGCTCGTATTCTTATTTGTCCGATGGTTCTTTGTCCGGTGCAAATCTTGCAATCGATTTTTAACTAACTTCCCGACTAGCTAGATATTTGAAACTTTTAGAATATATCAGAACACGATGCCAATGCATTTTTTAATACTTTTAGCCATCTTTAAATAAAATTGAATTCATTTTCAATTAATTCTGTTTTGTATGAAAAGCTATTTCGACACCATTATTGGTTGCTAGGGATCTGGGGTCCTAGCAACTAAATTATTAATATATACGTGCGTTACTATGGAAATCAATATGATATTTCAGTATTATTTCTTTCAAGTACAAATTTTTATGATCGTTTAAGCTAGTCAAGTCAAGTTTATATGATTCAACAGAAAATTTAAAAACGTTGTATATAGAAAGTTCTTTTTATCTTGTAATTATTTAACTTAATTTGAGACCAAAAGTTTAAAGGGGGCGGTATTCTAAGTCAGTCTAAGGGCGGTACTTTATCTGGGGAATCACCTCCCCATGTATATTTTTGTTGTCGAAAATTAGCAATACTGACAGAAGCTCGTGACATAATATTCTTCGCGTGTCGCGTTACCGGTCCCTGCCCTAAGTAGGTATTTGTATTTGATCACACTTTCAAACACACGTAGATTCATTTTCCAAGTTATGACGCTAGTCATTTTCTTTGGAAAAATGACTTTCAAAATAAAATAATTGTATTTAAGAAAACATTCTACGAAGTATTGCAGTTGCTGTATTATTTGTTATCATTGAATAGGTGATTAGTATATCTTTCACGCCACATCTTAAATTTTATGTTATCTTACTAACTTAATGAATCATTTTATAACTTTGAGAGCAACGAAAAATATTTCTCAGAACATGTTATTCTAATATTACTTTAACCTTAGAAATGTCTTGCTTTTATAAACCTATATTTAAATAAAATAGTATGTCAAATCGTACTTTTAACAACAACTATAACGCGAGATCGTACTCCGAAGAGATTTCAAATTTTAAAAGAAAGTATTCAAGCTGTAAATTGTATTGATCATCTGATTTTAAAAAGAGACTTCTACAACTTTTTTAATTATATCTATGAAGATATTATATATAACGTTTTAACTAATATGAAAATAGGAATGGATCTATCGCACTCCGATTCCCCCGACTTACTATTCAAGTTCAAATTTAGCAATCAATTAGCAAAAGTGTCCACAGATTCACTTTCATCTATACAGCAGAGTGCTTAGCCTTATGCGAAGCCACTAAAATTGCACTTAATTACAAAAATAAAAATATCAATATTTTCACAGACTCCTTAAGTCGGATTCACTCGCTCGAAAATCCAAATTTCAGCATCAAAACTAATGGCTAATTTCTTAATATTAAAACTAACATTTCCAAATTTAGCAATAGTAACGAACACGGTACAAATATACAGATATACTGGATTCCAGCACATAAAGGAATTAATGGCAATGAAATTGCTGATCGATTGGCAAAAAAATCCGTAAAATACCCATCAGAAAATATAAGAATTCCATACACAGATTTTAAAACCCAGTTTAAACAAACAATGAGCGAAAATAACGGTAAATATTTAGAAATTCTTGGGAAAGAAAAAGGAATACACTACTATCAAAATTATTATAGTGGATCTCCTAAAACTTGGTTTAGTAAACAATGTAAAATAAAGCGAGATGTAATAGTGAAAACAGCTAGAAGCAGGAGAGGGCATTACAGTCTCAACGAATCATTGTACAAAATTATAGTGGTAGACAGCCCTCAGTGTCAGTGTGGGCATCCCACTCAAGATCTTAACCACATTGTCTGGCAATATGATGCCTATGGCCAAGAGAGAGAGGTGTTAATGAATAAATTGGGAAAATACAGGTTATACCCTCCTTTCATGATTAATTCGTTCCTGGCAAAATCAAATATTTCAGTTATGAAAATTGTAGCTACATGAATTTCTCAAAAAATGTAATGTAAATGTCTAGTGTGTAGCGTAACAAAAATGTAATTCTGTATTATTAATAATGTAACTATTTATGTCTGTAGTTAAAAAAAAGTGTATGTATACTTTTGTAAACCATTGTAAAGCAGAATAGCCTTCCATTCAGAGAAGAGCTCAATTATTGCTTCAAAAAAAAAAAAAACACTACAGTATTAATTTTAGGATAATATCAAGGTAAATTTTACTCTATAACTAACTATGTATTAATTAATTTGTTATAAAACTTTTATATATATAAGAAATATATTATATAAAGTAAGTGTTTAACATATTATATACTTAATAAAAACCGTAATATCGTAAAAACCTCAATTCATCCACTTGATTTTGATAATCATGCACAACTCCACAGAATTATTAAACTCATTATTCCGTTGTACCTAGTCACACAAGCATTTTGAATATATTAGATTGATTAAGACAAGATGTAACTTGCCGGCAACACCGAGTTGAGACCGTTTAAGGCTATACCTCAGTTGAGGCATGGTCTAAAAAGATTGTGGCTAGGCGATGCGCGGATTGTGCAAATGACGTGTGCCGAACGAAATATAATTTGTCATATAAATCCAACAAGCGTCCATTTAATGTTCTGTTTATTGTTCTATTAGTAACAATAATAATATATTCATTGACATGTTTTCTTTTTCAAGTAAATGGGTAACTTTTTTAGTCATCTTTACACGATTTAAGAATTAATATCCCCGTCGCCATCACGAAACAAATTGACGTGTTCACAGCTCGAAGTTCGCTCTCCAATTGCCAGCGAGTGAAAAATTTCGTCGCACCTATAGTTGAAAATTATTTTCCGTTTCACTGAAGTACCGTCTTAACGTAACGTCACATTAAGTGTAATATTTTATTATGTTACGCATTAATATTTATCCATAATATTGTATCATAAAAAGGAGGGTAATATTTAATACTATTTTGACTGGGTTTAGGGTAGGTAGCATAATATTGTTGTAGGGTTAAGAATATTAAGTTTGCAACATGTCTTGAGGCAAGGATCTACGTCTTTATATGAAATAGGCCAAATAGTATTTTACAATATAACCTAGCCGTAAAAGCCCCAAGATAGTATTTTCACATACAATGCTTATAACTATAGATAGAACATTACGTGAATTTTTTTAATGTGAAACATACAATATACTAAAAAGCTTAATGGAAATATTGGAGTAGTGGAAAATGGGAGATTTTTCTGTTTGAGGTGAATATATTTTACAACGTTTTTCTTAACTCGTATTCTTATTTGTCAGGTGGTTCTTTGTCCGGTACAAATCTTGCAATCGGTTTTTAACTAACTTTCAGACTAGTTAGACATTTAAAACTTTTAGAATATATTAGAACATGATGCCAATGCATTTTTTTAAATACTTTTAGCCATCTTTAAGTAGAATTGAATTCATTTTCAGTTAATTCTCTTTTGTATGAAAAGTTATTTCGGAAGAAATCCGTAATCCTATCTACTATTATTGGTTTCTAGGGTCTGGGGTCCTAGCAACTAAATTATTTAATATATACGTGCATTACTATGGAAATCAATATGAATGTTAAAATGATATTTCAGTATTATTTCTATCAAGTACAATTTTTTTGATCGTTTAAGCTAGTCAAGTCAAGTATACATCGACTACCTCATGGAATAACACACTAACTCTAAATTATCAACTTTTCAGGAGAGCAAAAAAACCATTCAAAAAAATGTGTAGCAAAAGCCGTTTATTATGTGCAAATATTATTTAAATTATAATTTATATCTTTAAATAGAGTATCATTTAAGCATACAATCAACTTTTGCAAGACAATAATTTGGGAAATAATACCCTAAATGTGTTTTTCCACGTTAAGTTTGACAACTAAAATATTACATCTAGATTTGGTGTGATTTTTCCCGTTTATATATTTTTAGAGGGTGTATATATCTATACTTGGTGTGTTTTTCCACGTAATTATTTTTTTTTTCATAAAAAAAGTACCACGTAACTTGAGATGGTGTTTTTTTTCATGCTAATTCTGAAAGATAATCTTAAATATCTCGACTTAGAGAGATTTTTGTTTTGACTTTTACGGGGAATGACATACTATGTGCTCTTAGTGTTTTCTCTCTCGATGATATTTGATTAAAACAAAAATATGTTTAGATATTCTGATGGAATATGAAGAGATTTTTTAATTAAACAATATTTTATTGCAATAAACTGTATTTTAACCATTCAGTCAGTTTGAGGAAATTGTTTTACAGAACATAATATTATAGTAAAATAATTGCAAAGTTACTTAATCAATATTCCACTCAACATAATAATGATTGGTAGTATAAATTAAGAAATGATAGGATAGTTTGTTACCTATATATTTTACGTAAATTACGTTGCAGCATTATAAACGTTATGTAAATTAAACTTTTTTTAAATTAAGTATAGGAAAACTATCATATAATATACAACTGTATTCTTAAAATTAGATTTTAAATATGTAAAAATAGTACTTATAAGACTTCTATACTTCTATGCAGCTACTTATTTATATCGCACCTCACTTAGCTGTTTGTAGATGCCAAAGGTAACAATTAATAGCCATCCTATCATGAACAGTGAGATTATAGATGGCATATTATTTTCTCTTATAATGAAAGACTCATACTTCACTTTGTGACACAGTTAAAACTTTTGTAAATCAAAACATGCTGTAACAGTTGTAATGTGATTTTCTTTTGCACGATTTATATCACCCTGTTTCATCTCTCTCGAACGTTCTGTAAATAATAAATGTTGCTGATAATCACTTTATTTTTTATTAAATATTTAATTTACTCAATTATTGTTTCCGTTCCTGTTCAGACGAAGAAATACGAGAAAAATATTCCTTTATATTGGCGTTCAGTAGCAATTGGAAATTGATATTGTTTTGATCCAAATCATATGCTATATTGGGGAAACATTTTCACCATATTCAAATTCTTGTCTTAATATTCTTTTTGGCTATTTTTTCTAACATAGTGGGATTCTTTTCTTATGAAATATATTATTAACATGTTCAATTATACTATTTTTTTTGCTTCCTTGAGTGCATGAGAACGGTTGTTGTACCTGCCTTGACTATACAATAGCAATTCTGACTCTTCCTTTTTTTAAAAGCACTCACCACCCACATATTTGAAATTGAAAGTGTTTGTAAAAACATAGTTTTACATACTTTTATTATTTCGTTATAGCATGACAAACCATAAATAAGTGCTTTTAAACGTCTTAAAGAAGCTGGTAGTTTTTGGGTTTTCTTTTGCACTGACTTGTCATATCGTAAGATGTAATCCCATTGTTTCTCATGATTGCCAATAGTACAAAATGAATCAAAACTAACTTGACGTTCGGATTTACTCATTTTTTGGGCACATATTTGAATTGGCAAGAATTTTTACATAGTGCTTCCATGGTATTCAAATATTCTTATATTCATTCACATATTCTTCACCTGAATTGAATGCTTTTTTGGCTTTCTTCCTTTTACACAAGTCTTAAATTACAGCTCTCTTCTTATTCTCGATTCAAGTGTGTCAATTTATAGTGAAAATACTTTGTACAGATGCACTAAGTAGGTACAACGTCATGTCTGATGACGTGATGTCTACAAGTGCATTTATGTTTCAAGGTGGAAAAGTACTGACAGAAGTATACTGTTATTTATTATGCTCTAAAATAGAGCGATATATTTCATTCTGTGTAAGATCTGCTGGAGATTTCGTAATTTCTTCGATCAAATCATCAATCATTCCCAAATCTCCTCCAAATTTTTGCGTCATAATGGCACACTGGAAGAACAACTAAAACCCGACAATCCAGGATCACTAGGACTATTCGGAGTCTTCAGATGGGGATAAAATCAACCTGGACTATCCAATTTTCACCCAAACATGCAATAAACCTTTTAGACTATTTTTACTACCATATTTATCATAAAAGTATAGTAAAAAGGTCAACACATGTGCAAAAATAGGCAAGTATTACCTTATTTACTTATCACAAGTCGTCATGGAATCAATACAAGAAGAATAATTATTGTAGGTTGTAAATTGGAAACTAATGGTGCAAATATGCATTTATATGATGCTTACTAATGATAGGAAGACGTTATAGTTTATATTACGAAACACAGAATATTATAAACATTGAAAATCCTGTAGGAGCCAATAGTACAGACAGAATATTTAAGGTTGAATCATTTATAATTATAACCTAAAAATGTGTTGTCTGAAATAGGAGATTTATTTTTTTATTGTTTCCATCCTTTATTTTATTAGTCTCTTGAGCTTATTGTAATATTCGCCGAGATCTAGTTGGCGACATATTAATTAAATGGAATGGTTCATAACTTAAATCCATTAGAATTTAAATTCAAATTCCAATAGTACCTACCATAGGCCGATAGTATTAATAATAATATTAAAATTAGTCATTTGTACACAATAACAAAAATAATATAATTTTACTGTCACAAAAGCAATTTGTGATAATGAAAGTAGGTGCGATTCATTACAAAGGATAATGATTTTTCAATACAGTGTTGTTATATGTTGATAAAGGCGAGATTTGAAGGTGAAAGTTGAATTAGTGTCATATTCCACGGTGAAATCATAGTTAAATGATACACTAAAATGATTTGTGTAGGGAGCATGTATATTTTTTCCGAGTAATAACACACCAACTACAAGTGGATTATTATTCCATGTAATTTAAGATTTTACAAAAAATGTTATATAATCATAACTCTACTTACGAGTATTATTTTAAACAGTATTTTGGGTGTTTTTCGAGAAAAAAATCCAAAAAAAAATTGGCTGGTGTGGTATTTTTTTCTATGCAACAATAGCTCAAAAAACATAAAACACACTATTTCGAATTGGTGTGTTATTACATGAGGCAGTCGACATGATTCAACAGAAAATTTAAAAACGTTGTATTTAAAAAGTTCTTGTTGGTTGTAACTATAAGTTGTAACTATATTATTCAGATAAATATTTCCACACACCGATAGCACGATTGCCGAATACCATACTCAGTTTTAACCGGGCGCATTACACGAGGTTCTAAATTTTGATTTTGAAATGGAATATTACAAAACTAAATCCATTAGAATTTAAATTCAAATTCCATCAAGTACCTTCGGTTGATAGTATTTATATCAAAATTATTATACTACTTTACACCAATTATTATAGTACGAAAATATCGAAATTGTAGTACTTTTGGTGTATTTTTAAATGTTGAAATTAAATCCTTTAAATAAATAATTACAAGATATCAAAGAACTTTTCATATACAACGTTTTTAAATTTTCTGTTAAATCATATAAACTTGACTTGACTAGCAAACGATCAAAAAAATGTACTTGATAAAAATAATACTGAAATGTCATTTTGACATGTCATATTGATTTCCATAGTAACGCACGTATATATTAATAATTTAGTTTCTAGGACCCCAGACCCCTAGCAACCAATAATGGTGTCGAAATAACTTTTCATACAAAACAGAATTAACTAAAAATGAATTCAATTCTACTTAAAGATGGCTAAAAGTGTTAAAAAAATGCATTGCCATCGTGTTCTGATATATTATAAAAGTTTCAAATGTCTAGCTAGTCGGGAAGTTAGTTAAAAATCGATTGCAAGATTTGTACCGGATAAACAACCACCGGACAAATAAGAATACGAGCTAATAAAAACGTTGTTACATACATTTTTTCCGATATTCAATCATATGGTATTTTGGGCGTTCTATACATTTTCAATATCGTATATATTATAAGTACGCTGACCATAGATTATAGATTCGTTCATCTTTCACGTGGACGCCATCTACGGGGCGCACTTTTCAACCAATGAAAAAAAAGGCGCGTAATTAAAAAAAAAATAATATATAAAAATCGAACAAGCCTGTTTATATTATATTGTCAAGTTTTCCCGTTCATAATAATAATACATCATACCACACGTCTCACGGACGCATTATAACGTTAGAAACACTATGATAAAGTAAATTTCACTCGAAATGAGCAAACATTTGATAATTTTGCAGTCCCCGGCACCTATACCAGTTGTGGCGAATCTATGGCACGCGAGATGATTTTGCAAGGCACGCGTTTGAAAAGAGAAAAAATATAATAATAAGAGATGACAGATCGCGTTGTATAAAAAATAGTAGGCAAATGCTCTTCAATAATAATGTAAATATATGATTGCATATGTCGGTCCGTCACCGACCGATACCATTATTAGTTGTTAGGGGGTCCTAGCAACTAAATTATTAAATACTATAATATGCGTGCGTTTCTATGGAAATCAATATGGAATGACATTTCATTATTCAGTATTTCTATCAAGTACAATTTTTTCTGATCGTTTAAGCTAGTCAGGTCAAGTTTATAAAATGATTCAACAGAAAATTTAAAAACGTTGTATTTATGTAAAAAGTTCTTTTTATCTTGTAATTATTTCTGTATAAAACTATACTTATGTTTATTATCATTATTATTATATAAATCTCATGTTGTGAACGTCTTGAACTTAGATTTGTTATGTCCCCAATGTTCTGTTTTCTTAAATAAATAAATAATATATTGAAGATACTTTTTTATTTATGTTAATACATACGTTTAATTGTACTGTTTTAAACATAGAAGACGCTGAAAAATCAAATAATTTTTATAAATTTAATAAAAAATCACGCATACTATTATATGGTCGATCTATCACACATAATAGTATCGCACTAACCTCACCAGGCAGCGGGGAATGCCGCGCCGCGAACCTTTGATTTTGATCGATTGACAATGCTTGAGACCACTGTAGAAAGAGAATGCCTTACCTGATCGGACCAATTCTGCTGTCAATTTGTGCGTAAATAACCAAATTAATTAATACATTAACAAACAATTTCATTTATATCTACAAACAATGACTGCAAATAAGTAACAAAAACTTGGTGAAGCTAGTAGTAGTAATTCTGGCAGACAGTTTCAAAATTGGTGGACCGAAATGTATTGCCTAATTGAAAAAAGTGAAAAAGCTAATTAACACGACGTGTGCTATGTTATGTGAGTGGTATCTAGAACATCATTAAAAAAAACTATTTTTCCCAATGAAAAACTGCTCGGCACGCTAGACAGTCGAAAAATAATATTTGAGAAATTTTGGCACGCGTACGTAAAATGGTTCGCTAACCCTGACCTATACAATATTATTATTATGTAGTTGACACCGCCGCTTCAGTTTGAGGCGCAAAGTAAATAAATAGAATGACAATCACACGTCAACTCGGCGCGATCCGACTTATGTAGCCTGTCATCTAGTGCTAGTCTAATGTTTGTTTACTTCTCTTTCGTTGTGACATTTCACATTGTGTTTTTTGAGATTGTGAACGATTCTCAGAGACGATTGTGGCTCGACATTAATATCAAAACTTAGTGGGTGAGTCCAATAAGCAAAAAAAATACAACGGAGAGGGTTTAATAGAAAAATAATTTCAAAATAAAAAGATTTTTTATATACTACGTTTTTAAATTTTCTGTTGAATCATATAAACTTGACAATTCAATGTATTAATAAATACTTTTTTTTGTACTTGATAGAAATACTGGATAAATATAGAATACTGAAATGTCATTTTGACATTTCATATTGATTCCCATAGTAACGCACGTATATATTAATAATTTAGTTGCTAGAACCTCCTTAGCAACCAATAATAGTAAGTCGTAAATATTACTTTTAAAGATTTTTTTCCGAAACATATAAAACAGAATTAACTGAAAATGAATTCAATTCTACTTAAAGATGGCCAAAAGTATTAAAAGAATGCATTGTGGTTGTGTTCTGATATATTCTAAAAGTTTCAAATGTCTAGCTAGTCGGGAAGTTAGTTAAAAATCTTGGACAAACAAGAAAAAATTTGTACTAAACACACAAGAATAAATCTGTACCGGACAAACTAGAATACGAGCTAATAAAAACGTGGTAAAAAGTGTTTATAGCGTAATAATCACAAAACAGATAATAAATATAATTCCGATAGGCTACGATATATTTTGAGGCAGGGTTTTAAATGTGTGTGTCCTACGAAAATAAACAACGCATTATGCATGTGCAACAGTGTGTGTAATACACCAATATTAGAGTAGCCGTCGCGTAACCTTGCCATTTGGAATAGATTTTTTGAATTAAAATGTGATTAAACCAATCAAGTGGAATTTACTAATACAATTATACGACGTACGTGAGTTATTATGTTTTCGGCAACGGATATCCTTACCAATGGCCCCCGATCCTTCATGTGGTCCAGTGGAAGGTTTGTGTCAGTAATAAGACTCGATGGATCGATAATCTTCAGAGATGTTTATTCGTCAATACTCAATTGACAATTACATGGTGTATTAATAAAAGGGAAAGAACTCAATAGAGTTCGATCCGTAGTGAAACAACTCGGTGAGCAGAGATGAATAATTATGTTTGAACAAGTTGATTGGTCCGAGTTGAATAAATCCAAGGATCATTTACAATAGTATTAATATGAAATAGTAAGTAAGTAATATTAGTGATGCTTAATTCATATACAAGGGTGTATATGTGTGTAGTACACACCTAGATAGGGTGGATAAATTCGGGTTGATCAATAATATAATATTGAGTAGGTAGTATAGTAGTATTATATAATATAATATAATAGTACAAACTTGTACTTGATATGAAGTAAATAAAAAACAAACAAACAAATATAGAATACTGAAATGTCATTTTGACATTTCATTTTGATTTCCATAGTAACGCACGTATATATTAATAATTTAGTTGCTAGGACCACCGCCTTAGCAACCAACTTTTACTACAGTCTTTTACTTTCTACGGATTTTTCTGAAATAACTTTCCATACATAACAGAATTAACTGAAAATGAATTCAATTCTGTTCAAAGATGGCTAAAAGTATTAAAAGAATGCATTGGCATAGTGTTCTGATATATTCTAAAAGTTTAAAATGTCTAGCTAGTCGGAAAGTTAGCTTAAAATCGATTGCAAGATTTGTACTGGACAAAAAACCACCGGACAAACAAGAATACGAGCTTATAAAAACGTTGTAATAAAAACATACTTATGTACAACTTTATGCAGAAAAATAAAAACTCGAATACAAAACACAGCACGTGACCGAAAATGTCTACGACTTTCGGGAGCGCATTGAATAGTCTTGCACCCCTCGCTAATGGTGCCCGATAGCTTCCCTTCGCGATAACTGGCAAAAGTGTTTCAAGAGCAGAAAAGACGTACTAGATTCAAGAGAGTGCAAAGTAAGCATTCCTTGTAAAAGGCAGTCGGAAACTAATAATTTGACAAATTATCGAAAGGAAAATAGTTACATGACTAAAAATAAAGACATCGAATAAATTTCTTCTGGATGCGTTCTAAAATAAGCTTATAGGAAACCACATATATGTTGATATATAATATATTCTAACATCGTCATTAGTTAATAAATTATTTGTTCACAGTTTTCACGTTTCTTTATATGTACAGTCTTTTACATCATATTTTGTAAAAAGTTGTATGCCTAAAATAATATATTTCTCATATATCAAATAATTAGATTTACTACCCAATTGTTGGAGATAATTCCGGTCGCAACCCTGTATAATGAAATATATTGGGACACCTTAGAAAACTACTTTATAAAAATCAATAAAAAAAATATCCAACGATGAACACTGAAACGTTCTGATAAAATCTCATTACTGGCAGCATGGGGTCCCGACAAAACCGGCCAAAACAATTTAGAAATGAAACAATTTTTATTTTTACATAATATTAT
The DNA here is from genome assembly GCF_057557595.1 of Rhyacophila brunnea. Classification (NCBI taxonomy): domain Eukaryota; kingdom Metazoa; phylum Arthropoda; class Insecta; order Trichoptera; family Rhyacophilidae; genus Rhyacophila; species Rhyacophila brunnea. The sequence goes on along the minus strand of NW_028232816.1, from coordinate 3,631,510 downwards.
AATATTTCGTCGTCAATCTGACAAAAAGGCGTAAGTTAAAATTTAACTGATTTAAGTTAAGAATGGAGAAAAAATATAGCCTTTGAAATACTTACTTGCACACGTGTTAAAACGGCATATCTGAATTCCTCTGTCAAAAGCTATCAAAGAATAACATAAATAGCTGTATAATCAGTTATTTCAAGATACACAAATAAAAAAACATACGAATAAAGATATAGTTTAGTTATAGTAAAAGTTAATACGAATATATAAAAATAAAGATATAATAATTACAAGATAAAACGAATTTTTTACCACGTTTTTCCACTGTCGAATAAAGACCTACCAATAGCTCTCTCCACTCTTCTCGGTCCCTAGTTCTTTGCTCCCACATAGATCCACCGAACTTTATGAGAAGAGTTTTACGGCGTCCCTGTGGGCGTTAAGTGGAAGTTTGTATTTACAGATTTTGTTTTTACGAGAAATGGATGTCAGCCACTTGCTCAACATATTAGATCCATACTCTGACTCACACACGAATTGAAAAACAATATGTGTACTTGCCAGACCCAGGATTTGAACCTGGGATCCACGACGCTATACTGGGCCGACGCTTAATCTGCGCGGCCATCGTGGAATTGTCATTTTCCAGATAATTTGTATTAAATAATTACAAGATAAAAAAAACTTTTTATAAGCCATGTTTTTAAATTTTCTGTTGAATCATATAAACTTCACAATTCTATGTATTAATAAATATTTTTTTTGTACTTGATAGAAATACTGAATTAATATAGAATACCGAAATGTCATTTTGACATTTCATATTTATTTCCATAGTAACGCACGTATATATTAATAATTTAGTTGCTAGGACCCCCTTAGCCACCAACCAATAATAGTGTTTTACTTTTCACGATTTTTTTTCCGAAATAACTTTCCATACGAAAAACAGAATTAACTGAAAGTGAATTCAATTCTGCTTAAAGATGGCTAAAAGTACTAAAAGAATGCATTGTAATCGTATTCTAGTCTGAAAGTTAGTTAAAAATCTTCAATCGTCCAATACAAATAAATCTTGGACAAACAAGAAAAAAATTGTACTGGACAAACAAGAATACGAGCTAATAAAAACGTTGCAATAATAATAAAAATAGTAGATATTCCAGGTATTCCATTTTCCATTCCATTTTTTATTTTATTTTCCATTATTCCACTGCAGGCATGTACTGAAATATGACTATATTCTAAAACATTAGAGTGAGAGGTTTAAAATAATACTATTTTATGTAATAAAAATACTTCAGGCAGTCAACAAATGTTTAAAATAAATATAAAGGATAATAAGGCTTCAAAATTATATAAATAGATTATCTACAACGTTTAAGGAATCATCATGGAAGGATCATGCTTTGAAAATGCAATTATAGCTCCATTTTGACCTACGCTGTGCATGTCCCCTCTTAAATAACGATTGTAATTATTTATCAGTAGGTAATTCTTACTTAACTTCATTATCCGGCACATATTAATTTCAGGCATGTGCAATCGAATTTAATATTCAGTGTAGGAGAGTAAAGTACCGAAGTAGCTAGTGTAAATCTTGAGTCACTTACAATATTCATTACTGGTAGGGAAATGAATTCGGTTCCCAGTCGAGTTGCATGCTATTCTAACTGATTCAGGAAGTGCTTACGCCAGTGGTTTACAAACAGTTTCGTATTACGGAACCCCTAATGTATAATAATATTCTTTCACGTCGCCTTGAAAATAGTAAAATTTGAACAGTACAAAAAAAGCTTTCAGAATCACACAGAAGTCGAGAATATTTTGAACATACTGTAAAAATAAATTTAGGGTTGGCAACCGGGTGGCAACAACCCTTGATGCGTCCCTATTTCCGTTTATTAATTTAGTTTTAGCTGTCAATCAAGAGACAGTTAATCGATAAAATTCGACACGTGGGAATTAACCAACACATTAATGGACAATGACCTTAAAGTTACTTTTGTATGTACGACAGATACTATGAGTTGAGATTTCTTTATGAAGGAATGAGTGATAAATCATAACACTTCACGGGAGGCGTCAAACTGGTAGGTACTTGTTTAAGTGACTTTTATAAAGAAACCAAACACGGCTCATACACAGAAAAAAAATGGTTTGGGGGGTCCATTTGTCGACTCCACTGCGGACCACTGCACTTTTTCGTGTACATACTTCATATTCAGACACTCTTGTGACCTACCGGAGTAATACGTAGTTTTAGAATGCGCGTGGCCGAATGATTAAAATTAGGAATGTCGTATTTCCGTTGGTATCGTTCGCGTTGTCTTCTTTTTAGGCATACCGTGACAGCATTTTAATGCATGTCGCAGAATGCCGAGAAAAATAAGATCAACCCGTTGAAATGACTTTTTGACAGTCAAATGGTTCACGTCACGATCTTCAGTTATGAGGCTCTGACGAAAGAGAATAACTAATATTTTATTTAACTAAGTAATTTGCATTACATTTTGTTTTGGAGAAGATCCGGAAACAAAAACCACCCCCTTATTAGCGCGCCAATAATCAAAGATTCCATTGATTCGGTAATATGACAAAATAAAATATATTTAATTGTAAAGTCTTTACAGAATTTGAAAGCGTTAGACATTCTTCGGCTTAAATCCACTATAGCTACATTATTCTAGTATATAATATATAAGTATGTTGAGTAGATCTGTTTCACCAATTTTGAAGCATTTCACATTCAGGCTTTGACGATGCATTTCGAGTAAATACCTGCACTATGAATGCACTTCGGTAAACATGGCATCCGATTTCAATTGAAGCACTCTATTTGTAACATTTGTTGCCAAATACGACTGCTAGTCAACTCCAGGGCATGAATTGAAACTGGGTCGTTTATCAATGTCAAGTAGTAAGAGGTATCTACTTGTTTTGATGGTTAGATAATAACCAACTGGAATGAATCCCATGAGCGTGCTTTATTTTTTTTACTCATATTATGACCTACTATTCCCACTAGGTAAGTGAAAAAATTCTATGGAATATTATACCGTAGATACCTATTAATATTTTCATAAAGACCTGCTGATGTCTAATGATTTCATTAATTATATTTTTAAGGATTGTCCGGAAGGTTGCGATGGCAGGTTGTAGGGTGACGGTAGAATTCTGTGTTAAAACACTTAGATACATAAACTTAAGGGGGAGAGACATGCCAGCAGAGAACCTAGCGGAAAAATACGAAGCGTGCAATTTGAGATTTTTTTTGATAATTTACAATTTCAATATGTATCTGAAAATATTAAAAAGATTTTAAATTTTTTTTTAATTTAAAGATCGAGCTTCAATATTGGGACCATACTTAAAATAAAATTTGATATAAATAAAAAGGATTTCAAGTTATATGCACACATTTAAATTTTTATAAAAATCGATGTTTTTTTTAAATAAATATAAAAAATATTAAAACGATGAATTAGTCAAAAATCTAAACGACGAAAAATTGAAAACTTAATAAACTAAATTTTAATAATAAATATGACCATAAAATATAATGTAATAATAAAATGTGACCCTGCAACGAATTCAAATTTTATTACATTTTTTTGCAATTGTAAGTTTATCTTCATGTTTTCAGATATGTACATATTTATTAATTAATACAGTTTAAATTGTAAATTATCAAAAAAAATCTCAAATTGCAAGCTTCGTATTTTTCGCTAGGTTCTCTGTTGGCATGCCCTCCCCTTAAATAATTATCGTCGTGAATTATATACATGAAATACTATTTAACTGTTAGTTGGGTTAGTTGGGTTAGTTTAACGTCATCGCGGATAGGTACTGCGTGCTTCGGGTGACTGATGGACAACGTAAAGAAATATTATATGAATTTCCTGAGCTTATTTTTTTTCGGTTAGGTACATGTTCAAACACGCGCGTTTACATGATATACTCCCTACTTAATTTATCGTTTGTAAATTTATGGCTACGGCCGTATGTTGTAGCTAAGCCACCGGGAAATGCCAATAGAAATGGCGTATTTCAAAAAAATACTACCTTATTCTTAGGTCAATAATTATTATTATAAAGAAATCATTATTCGTAGGATGTTTATTACATTTGAAATGTCAAAGACATAGCTTATAATCAGTGTCGTCCGATCCTGATAGGATCATATGGGCCTCCACAGAGTGGAGGTTTGTATTGACAGATTTTTGTTTATTACGAGAAATGGATGTCAGCCACTTGCTCAACCTATTAGGTCCATACCCTGACACACACAAATTGAAAAACAATATGACGTGTACTTGCCAGACCCAGGATTCGAACCTGGGACCCACGGCTTTATAGTCCAACGCTTATGCCGCGCGGCCACCGTGGGCTGTCTTTATAATTATCATCAAATGGGTTAATAGTGCCCATTTTTTAATAATAAAATGCCTTAATTTTTGTCAAATTAGGGATCACAAAGATTATTAAATATAATTTTTTATCGTAAATATGTCACTATATAATGTTAACATTAATTTTACTAATGGTTTTGAAATGCGTTTAAAAATTAATAAAACTAAAAAATATTAACACCACTCCACATGGATGTACCGAAATATGATCATATTGTAAAACATTAGAGCGAGGGGTTTAAAAGAATATTATTTTATGTAATAAAAATACTTTATGCAGTCATCGAATGTTTAAAATAAATATACAGGATAATATGGCATTAAAATTATATAAATAGATTATCTACAACGTTTAAGGATTTTCCAAGATCATGCTTCGAAAATAGCATAAAATCTCCATTTTGACCTACGCGGCGCACGTCCCCCCAATACAATATATCACATTCTTTTCGAAAAATTATATACCTCTATATTAAAATAACAATATGCAGTCCATACATTACAAGTGAATATCGTTTGATCTAATTTTATGCGAGGTAATTAGGTATAGAAGCGTATATGTGTAGTAAAAAGTGAAAAAAAGTACAAATTTATCAAAAGTATTACTCCAATATCATCATCACCAGCTTGAAGCCCCCTTCAAGCTGCTTCCACTTCCCTCGATTCAGTGCGTTGCGTTGCCACTTAGGTACTTCCGCAGAACTTTATCATTTCATCGATCCATCGGCCACTCCAACGATTGTCTCTTCTCCAAGCTATGTGTTCAGCCCATTTGCATTTGAGGCTTTTAATGAACTCTATCACTTCGCGAACCCTTGCCTGCTTCATTATCCACTCATTTCTTTTTTTGACCTTTCGCGTTATGCCAAGAATGCACCTCTCCATACCACTCTAATATAAATCACATAATCTTTTCCTAGACCTTCACAATCTCACGTACAAAGATTTGTGAAGAAACCTTTATGGGAGGTGGCCAAGATTCAAAATGAATTAAAGAGTCAATTAATAATGACGTCATGAAAAACATCAATGCAAATATATAATATTTATGAAATTATACCAATTACGGACTAACAGACCGATCAGGGAAGCAATGAGAGTAAAATTTAAGTCATAAATTAATCGTAAATTTTATTTTAGAATGTCGTAATAATAATATGTCATCGCTTTAATACTATAACCAAGTAACTTGATTTATATTGTTTTTAAAAATACTAATAAACTATAATTTTGCTCATCTACATAATATAACACAGTCACCAGTAATGTAAATGGTTCATAATATGTGGCTTTGAAAGAGTCGAGACATTTATAACCTTAACTATCTAAATTTTATAGTAATAGAAAATAGAAAATAATATGTATATTATTTATTTTAACACTACAGCACTAGTGACAGTAGTCTAATGAAACAGAGGATATAGTAGAGTATATTAGATATATTATGACCTCACCGGGAATCGTACGCGGAGCCATTTCCCGACGCCCAAAGTATTTAAATCGAACTCTACACTATCCCTCCACCTTGTGCAATGTCGACCAGGTCTTCCTTTACGGTTTCTCGAACGTCAGCTTTTTTTGACATGCGTGACGCGTCTATCCTGTATACATAGTCCAACCATATAAGCGGTATAGGCGGTAATTGTATCTTCAGCTCTATCCCAACTGTGTGTCATTGATTGGTTCGAAGATACCACGCAGCACGCTCCGCTCAAATGAGTCCAACACTCTTTCCATGCATTTAATCATGCATCAGGACTCCGAGCCATGATTTATATGGGCAAGTGGCTTTATTAGTGTTTTGTACAAGATGCATTACAAGTGTCATTTAAACAAAGCGATAGTATTGTAACATTGCTTATTATTCTTCATTAAAGTCGATTTCTAGGCTACTCTCACTTTTTATAGAAAACCCAAGCACATGAAATTTCTGACCATTTTACCACTTTTTTATTAGCTCGTATTCTTGTTTGTCCAGTACTCATTTTTTCTTGTGTGTCCGGTACATGTTTTTTCTTGTTTGTCCAAGATTTGTATTGGACAATTGAAGATTTTTAACTAAATTCCCGACTAGCTAGACATTTAAAACTTTTAGAATATATCAGAATACGACGACAATGCATTCTTTTAATACTTTTAGCCATTCTTTAGCAGACTTGAGTTCATTTTCAGTTAATTCTGTTTTGTATGGAAAGTTATTATTGTTGGTTGCTAAGGGGGTCCTAGCAACTAAATTATTAATATATACGTGCGTTACTATGGAAATCAACATAAAATGTCAAAATGACATTTCTGTATTCTATATTTATTCAGTATTTCTATCAAGTACAATAAAAAGTTTTTATTAATACATAGAATTGTCAAGTTTATATCGACAGAAAATTTTAAAACGTGGTATATAAAAAGTTCTTTTGATCTTGTAATTATTTATTTATAAGTATCGAGTTATTGGTATATTCATTTTATTACTGTATAATAACCAAATCGCAAAAGATTCTATCAATTTATTTCAATCCAACAACGCAAAAATAGACGTTACCTCGTTATAGTATCAAGGTGTCGATATACTTGTATTATAATACAAAAATACATTTTAATGTTTCGTTTGTCCTTATATTCGATATGGAGGGGGTTGACCAAAACATTATGTTAATTTATTTATCTATAATTATTTTACGTATAAATTAGATTGCCGTATATAATTTATTGTTATTTACGATGAAAGTGATACTGCAAAGCAGACGTTCCTTATAAAATAAATATTATTGTGACATCATATTAATAAGGGACGTCAGATCGACATAAAAAGTATCGGTTAGAAAATAACCATCATCAATAAGTAGACAACAACTTACTCAGTGTGAGTCATGGACTCCTTACAAGAACTTCATCCATTTCATATCCTGGGCCCGTGTCCTTCAGCTAGTAAGTGGCGAAGGGTGTAGGTCAGGCTTGGCAAACCTTTTTATGTACGTGTGCCAAAATTTCCCATATATTATTTCTTGACTGTCTGGCGTGCCTAGCAGTTTTTCGAGTAGTTCAAGCAGAAAAAAAATAGTTATAAGAATTCTATTATTAAAAAGGTAATTGAGTTCTTGAGTATTAATACAAAACAAACTTATTTTGGTTCTTTACGCATAAATTGACGCCACAAATGCTTAGATCAGATGAAGCATCCTCTCTCTACAGTGGTCTTAAGCATTCTAAAATGATTTTAAATCGATCAAAATCAGAGGTTTGTGACGCCATCTTCCCCCGCCGCCTGATGAAGTCATTGCTATAGTTTATATGTGACACATAAAACATATACATACGGCATAAGCGTTGGACTATAAAGCCGTGGGTCCCAGGTTCGATTCCTGGGTCTGGCAAGTACACATATTATTTTTCAATTTGTGTGTGTCAGAGTATGGACCTAATAGATTGAGCAAGTGGCTGACATCCATTTCTCATAAAAAAAAACAAAATCTGTCAATACAAACTTCCACTCTGTGGAGGCCCATATGATCCTATCAGGATCGGACATGGTCGAAAAAAAAATGCTTATTCTTGAAGAGAAGCCTGTTATTTTTTTTTACAATGTGATCTATCATTTATGCATGTATTTCGTCGTTTCCGTTTACGCTTCGATTGATAAATAAGATTATTTATTGGTAAAATATTATTAAAACCGAAAAAATATGCATTATTTATACTACATAATATATATTTAGGTAAGTAAGTACTTATTTGAAAAACTTTTTAAAATTATAATTATCTATTTTTTTCTGTTCAACATAAAACATTCGCGTGGCATGCAAATTTATCTTGCCTGCCACTAGTGGCACGCGTGCCATAAGTTCACCATCACTGGTGTAAGTAGAGTGTTAATATCCGACATAAATAGTACATACTAAACTTTGTCAGTCAATTGTATTTGTTTTCATTGATCTATTACTATAATTTGTAGATAGTGTTAGTTATTTTTTTAAATTCAATTAAGCCCTGCTTAATCTAAGCTACAGTAGACAATAGTCAAAAATATTCATGTATCACTCTTAATTAATTAAAAAAAAACTAACTAACACCATCTGTAATAATATTCTTAATTCAACAAAAACAATTATTAATAAGTATGTATGATTGAAAAAGTGTGCTCTATTTTTGACGGATTGCCATAGTTCCCTGGTCAAAACTTCATATTATTATGTCGAGTGGGATCATACTCAAGAGATCGGGAAAGCCTTGCCAGACATCATAATATGTGTCGCTACATTTCAAAATCAGCCAAGTCCACCTTTAGGTATTTTTGACTTTTTTGTGAATTGCTGAAGAACTACTGCTTTGTAACATTTCTGCATTATCAAAATGTGGAATATATTAATTTTGAATATTCTATACTCGAAATAATATAAACTTTCACCCTTGTGACTGTGTATTTGAGAAAACAAAAAGCTGTTTTTCTCGTATTCATCTATTATGGACTTGGCTGATTTTGAAATCTAGCGACACAATTATGAAGTAGAATACATAACAATATTATGTAGTAATAAATAAATAAATAAATAAATAGATAATATTATACTTATCTAAAAATATATTTTTAGAATTTATAGAATTTTCATCCTAGAGCCGGAGAGCGAAGTTATAAAACGTATACTCTGTTTATCTAATGGTGAGATGTATCCATGAAGAGGCCAACCCAGTGGCGGCTTTAGCACTTTTCAGATGATGGGGTCAAATAATATTCCAAGACCAGTAGTCCTCACCATCAAACCATTTATTATTCAACATACATAATTTGAAAATACTTCTAAGAAATATAATTGAGATAATATTTAATACCATGATTTTAACCGGTTAAGTGCCCAAAGCGTCTTTGGACGCCCTAATTACACCAATTCTTATGTTAATAACTATCAATTAACTAATTGCGGCATAGAAAGGATTAAATACAAAAATCCGATTGCCAAAAACTAACGCAAATAATTAATGTAAAATCACTACTTAGTTAACTTATAACTTACTATCGCAATTAGATTAGTAACTGCATTACTATTTTAAGCTGTTTCGAGCCCCCCTTTTAAATCTTCTGATTACTATATTGCGTAATCTATGTCAAATAAATCACCGTTGTGTGTGTTCCACAACTTCCGATCATAGTAATATTTTCATTGAACTTGAAATTTGCGTGGACATGTCGGGGTTTGCATTCAACCAACTTCGTGTTACATGAACGTCAACATACGTGATTCTTTATATCGCGACGTCTACATCTATAAAAAAATAACAACACATGTGAATGAAAGAATGAAGCTCAGGTAATTCATATAATATTTATAATATTTCTTTACGTTGTCCATCAGTCACCCGAAGCACACAGTAACCATCCGCGATGACGTTAAACTAAACCAACTAACAGTTAAATAGTATTTCATGTAAATAATTATGTAATAAAAATACTTTATGCAGTCATCAAATGTTTAAAATAAATATAAAGGATAATAAGGCTTCAAAATTATATAAATAGATTATCTAAAACGTTTAAGGAATGTCCAGGGTTATGCTCTGAATATACCATAAAAGCTCCATTTTGACCTACGCTGAGCATGTGGGCCGTTAAGCCATAATTAAATGAATATTTTTTGTACGGTTTAAAAAATCCTTCAAAATTACGAATAACCCATCAGAAACAACAGCATCCAAAACAAACCAACTCCAAAACAAAAGTAAAACGTCCAATTACCGATTTCATGCCACTCTGCGCAAACATTAAAATGTGTGGTAAACTTCGAGCACTGAAACCTTTTTTTATTCCGCCTGACTAAACGATTCATTTTATATTCAAATGTTTTAAACTGAAAGAAACTTTATTTGCGGCGTGCCTGCTATCAATTATTCTGCGTCAAAAAATGTACCTCTATTTGAACCTTGGTAAAATAATAATAATATAATAACAATTTCATAATAAATAATTACAAGATAAAAAGAACTTTTTATACACAACGTTTTTAAATTTTCTGTTCAATTATTACGCCCAATATTCTGAAACTTGTACTTGATATGAAGTAAATAAAAAACAAACAAACAAATATAGAATATTGAAATGTCATTATGATTTCCATAGTAACGCATGTATATATTAATAATTTAGTTGCTAGAACAACCCCTTGGCAACTAATAATAGTCTTTTACTTTTTACGGATTTTTCTGAAATAACTTTCCATACAAAACAGAATTAACTGAAAATGAATTCAATTCTGCTTAAAGATGGCTACAAGTATAAGAATAATGCATTGGCACCGTGTTCTGATATATTCTAAAAGTTTCTAGCTAGTCGGGAAGTTAGTTAAAAATCGATTGCGAGATTTGTGCTGGACAAACAACCACCGGACAAACAAGAAGACAAGTTAATAAAAACGTTGTAAAATTATCGCGATGTATAGGTTTTTTATTATTATACAATTTATCATTTATTACCGAAACAACATTTAGGTTTGAAGATATGCAGTGTTTCCCAAATTTTCAACATCTGTGTACCCCTTCTATAATTTTTTCCATGCTGAGTACCCCTCGTCAAAACAAATCTTATACTTTAATAACAATCAAAATATATTTATTTTTTCATCTTTAGTACATAAACAAATTAATAATAACCGAAAAATAAAATTCATCCATAATAAAATATAAAGAAAACAAATAAAGTTAAATTATAAATAACATTCATTATAATCAATGAGAAGGATGAAATTGTTTATGTTGAGACAGATCATCATAATTTGGTTCCCTGGTTGTTAATTTCAATCATGCGGTTCCACATCCAAAAGCCTGTTCCTTTCTTTTTGACAACTCACTCAATACAGTAGCTCGCAAGTAAATCCGCGCATAGCGTTATTCGCACATGTACAGGTAGACGTCACGCAATTTCCATTATGCGATACCACGCATCGGGAATTTATAGCAATATCACCTTTATTGTAATGGCGTTAGAACAGTATTTCTAGTATCAATGTTCATTTGAGCAAACCCGTTCGAACCGAACCATTCGGCAGACCCGACAAAAAGCATCGGGAATTTATAGCAATATCACCTTTATTGTAATGGCGTTAGAACAGATTATGCCATTCGGCAGGCCCGACATAAAAGTGAGTGTCATTTTTTTCCATATGCTTCGTCCATATTAATATCATTGCCTAAAATGTCTACAAATGCTGAAAAAGCAACTTCACATAGATATGAAGTTGGAAAAGGCAAGATGTTTTTCAGAACTTTCTCTGTTAAAACTGGATACACATGTTGCATTTGTAATCAGAATGATGTTAAAGTACACTCCTTATAGTTATTTTTGAAGAATCCGTCTGAAGCTAATTCCAACAATTGCTCTTCTTCCGCATGCGATAAGTCTTCAGCGCGCGCCAGCCCTCTCAACATAAAGTTCAGTGTCTGGCATCCTGTGTAAACCCCTCTCCCTTAGATCCGTAATCCATCATCCACCATCACCTTCAAATTATAATATAGTCCACTGCTAAAAGCGCCACCAGTCAATACTTTTTTCTGTTTAGTATTATTTACTTAGCAACCCCCTGAGGGTCGATACTCGTGGGTTGGGATCTCGTAATATAGAATTAGTAAAAATCCCCAGTGAACCATTCATGTATTATGTTGATAAATGGCCAGCAAATTTTATTCTAATTACCCACATACATTTGTTCCATATCTACAAATTTAATGTACATTTTTTAGCAAGAGTAATTTGACGCATTCGTTTGTAAAAACCGCTGACCATCCCCTAACAAGGTCGTTAATTTCCCGTTAGCCCTCGTATCAAACCGGGGGCTTTTCCACCCGGAAAATGCCTCCCCTATAAATAAGACGCGACATACACAATAGGCCGCGGAGCATCAATCGACTCCCCTGACGCCTCGGGTCAAACAATCCTCGAACGGATACCGAGACATGTCGTGTGTCGTCGGCAAGACATATCGGAAACCTTTATGCTAAGAAAAATTCCAATCAATCATTTCGTAATGAATGACATTGCGTGACAAGGAAATTTTCGTTGTGTTTTAATCATTCATGAGGTGGCCGAATGTGATGAATGAATTATATAATATTTTGTCGTTATATTAACTACCATTTATTGCAATGTTTTTAATTAAATTATTATTTATTCAAGAGTACAGTATGAATAATATAGTATTCATTAATTACTTATACGTACTCGGGTACCTTCTATCACTGCCGTTGGATACGCTCGTCACATCGTAAAGCTAAACATATAAAGTACAATTAAGGCGATGCCTTTACCTACCAGAGGCACCTAGCGGAAAAATACGAAGCGTGCAATCTGAGACATTTTTTTGATAATTTACAAAACATTTAAAAGAAAAATATTTTTTGGTTTAGGTCATTCAGTTTTTCCCAAAGTGTGGTACGCATACCCCCTGGGGTACGAGAAGAGTTTGGTGAGGTACGCACCGCACCAGGCTTTGACTGCGCCTGGTGCTACAAGCATTAATACGATATCAATACAACATCCATGCTGGTTTATGCCATGCGGAAGAAGAGCAATTGTTGGAATTAGATTCTTGAAAAATAAATATAAGGAGTGTACTTTAACATTATTCTGGTTGCAAATAATGCAAGATGTGTATCAAGTTTTAACAGGGAAAGCCCTGAAATATATCTTGCCTTTTCCAACTTCATATCTATGTGAAGTTACTTTTTCAGCATTTTATGGACATTAAGTCAAAAAAAGGAACAGGCATTTGGATGTGGAACCGCATCTCAGATTAAAATTAACAATCAGGTAACCAAATAATTATGATGATCTGTCTCAATATAAATAATTTCATCCTTTTCATTGATTATAACGAATGTTATTTATAATATAACTTTATATTTATTTTATTTATATTTTATTATGAATGAATTTTATTTTTCGTTTATTATTATTTTGCTTATGTACTCGTACCTAATAAAAAGGAAAAAATAAATATATTTTGATTGTTATTAAAGTATCTACATTTTTTTGACGACGGGTACTCAGTGTTACGAAAATTATAGAAGGGGTAGACAGATGTTAAAAGCTTGGGAAGTAGAAGTAGTAGATGATTAAACCTGTCCAAAATCTTGTTTCATCATTTTTTCAGAACTATGATTTGTTTGAGTTGTTACACTAATTGGAACTGAGGTATCGAATTATACATTTTTTCACCGCATCATTCGGTTGGCAACACTGACGGGATGTTGAAAATAAGTCTATAATGAAGCTACAGACCTACAAACTTATCTGAAGAAGAAGAAAAGAATAGCCACAGTCGAAAACTACCCAATCACGACTCGCAACTGGACAGAATCTGACATTCGAAAAACGTTTTCAATATGACGTCCATATGCTAGTTTTCAGTTCCATTTTTGACCGTTCTTTAGATAAGTTTGTAGGATTGTACGTGCGCTCACTATTACCATGAAAAACGGCAATTTTGAAACCGACTCGAAGCAAGCAATGCGCAGGTTATGTAGTTGTAGCCTAATACTGCAATAATATTAAATATTGGAATTTACAAAAAAAAATTATAGTTTTCAAAAAAATCGAAACTGACGCTTTGATTTAAATAAACTGTAAGATAATATTAAATTCCTCAATAACATACAATATTTTAATATTATTATTAACACTTACTACAGGACTACTTCTTATTTTGTTTTAAGAAAAAAAGTACTAAGTAAGTATGTACATAATTATTGGTGCAGTTTGTCTGTTAACTATTTTTCTGTAAAGAAAATATTGCTTTTTCTGTTTTCAGGGGTGAGGCTTTTTTCATTTTTTATACGGGTAACAGTATCTTTGCACATAGACACCTATATTATCTATTTTCTATTTTTCTCCAGCATTACACGAAATCATAACATAAGGTCAAACCACACCCTCGGTCAATAACTAATAACAGCCTTCTGTGTACTTTCCCAGCCTATAAAAATAACATTGTTTTCTATTGCCAGTACGATGTGCGAGGTGACTTACTGGACCTTTACTAAATGATATATATGTATGAAATATAAAGATTACAATATATAGTTAATTTTGCTTGAAATTAACTGAAAGTGAATGATGTATTATGGTTAGTTTACTATTACATGGCAACATACTAGAATCTGTTGCCAAGGTGACAATATTCCATTTTACAAAATGATAATTATTATAATAATTATGTAAGTATATTAAATTCTACAGTAGGTCTATTATATATACAAGGCGACTGTTGACGACTATCGACACTACTTTATCTTATTAATGTATTGAGGCGGTTAATTGTTACAATAAGTTAACCGTCAAAACTGTCAAAAAATTCTATGATTTAACAACACCTCTCATGGTTGTGTTAACTTTTAGAGCGATATATACAGTTTAGACGGCTAAATTATTGTAAAAATTATAATCATCGTCAGCCGGGGTCAATCCACTGCTGGATGAAGGCCTCTCCAAGCTTTTTCCAACTCTCTCGGCCCTGTGTCATTCGCTGCCACGTATTTCTGCTGAACTTTACCAGCGGCATTTAAGGCGACCCTGTGGCCGTTTCGTGCCCCTTGGGTACCACTGGATGACGGTATTTGTCCAGCGGCCATCCTTTCGGCGAGCAATGTGCCCCGCCCATCTCCATTTAAGCTGTTTGGCAACGTCTATTACATCGCGTACTCTTGTCTGCTTCCTAACCCATTCGTTTCTCTTACGGTCCTTTCGCGTGATGCCCAACATGCACCTCTCCATGCCTCGCTGTGCGACTCTTAGCCTATGGATATCTCTCGTGTTGAGGGTCCACGTCTCGCAGCCATACGTGAGCACGTCCAACCAAAAATTCGTTGTTCAACCAAATATTATAATACCTATACATAAATATGATAAACTACCATCATCTATATCCAATGACGTGCCGATGACGTAAACACCATATAGTAGCTGACTCAATTATAAAAATTATTTCCTAAATATTCTTTTCAAGATTTTATTTTGATTGTGAGTACGTCGATAAATAGCGGATCATAATTCATCGGACATATTATGTCACTCGAATATAAAAGTCAGTATCTCATTCTTTGTATCGCTCCGCACAATATCTCATTCTACCGAGAATCGGACCTCGGAACCGTATCATAAGTATTGTAACATAGCTACTGTAATAATATACTCTTGTACCAACTGTTTACTCTTCAAATAAAACTCGCTCCTCCATCCATCGGAGCAACCACCAAATCTCGACCTCTTCATCCACAACACCATGACTATCACATATTTAAATGTACGTATACCTACACAATATAAATTATAGTGTATCAAAAT
The DNA here is from genome assembly GCF_057557595.1 of Rhyacophila brunnea. Classification (NCBI taxonomy): domain Eukaryota; kingdom Metazoa; phylum Arthropoda; class Insecta; order Trichoptera; family Rhyacophilidae; genus Rhyacophila; species Rhyacophila brunnea. Next base: position 3,615,793 of record NW_028232816.1, on the reverse strand, counting down.
GTCAGTGGTTTGAATATTAAGGTAAGAATAATTATTGTCCTCCTTTAAATATTAAAAACATAATAATAACATCATTAAATTTAATAATAGAAAGAGTTTGTGAAATTTACAATCGAATACATATTTAACTATAAAGTCGATTTTCTCATGTTAGTAAATTGTATTAATTCAATCCACAGTACCTTAAAATATGTCACTAGATTACGGAAATGTTATAAAAGTATATCGTCACCCCAAAATCAAAAGGGCACATGTGCAATTTTGACGGTGTTGAGTTATGGTGCAGTTTTCTTCGTAATTTTTTTTCTCTACATTATGGGAAAATCAGCATTTGTGAAACAAAACCCATGAATTTACAATTGAGCAAAGAAAATAAAGGTTACTTGTGTATTAGTAAATTGATCTTCATTTAATATATATTAAAAAGGTAACATGTACACGATATTAGGAACTATGTGCAATGTTTATAAAAATAATATAGGAAAAAGGTAACACGTGTAATTATTTAAAAGTGAGTAAGGGCCTTTGTACAAAAAAAATAATTTCGTTGCAGAAAAAGGGCACTTGTGAGATTTGTGAAAGATTTAAAAACATATTGGCAGTGGACAAAGAGGCCCAAATAAATATTTTGAAGATCACAATAAGCGTAAAGTGGACGCTCGCAAATCAAAAGATGAAGATAAAGCTATTCATAAATGCATATAGGAAACAGGTAACATGTGACTTAAAACCTCTTAAAAATCAAAAATTGACAGATTATAAAAAACAATAAAAATTGCATTTAATCTTGAGTAATTAGGTCACATGTGTTCCAAATTTTTATTTCAAAATATTAAGTAATAACCACTCCACGATTTTTTTTCACTCCAAAAACACTTAAAATGCGTTTTTCTCAAAACTCAATTTATGCACAAGTGCCCTTTTCCTTTTGAGGCGACGATATATAGCGTGTTCCCAAGCTAGATATGACCGCAAGTCGTGACACAGTATAATATAACATTTCAGAGTATTTTTTTCTCATCCGGTAAATGGGTAAATAGAGACTGTCATAACATAACTTTTCAATACGGCTCTAGGATGAAAATGATCTAATATATTCTAAAAATATATTTGTTAAAATATATATTAGGTATTATCTATTTATTTATTTATTTATTTATTACTTTATATATTAATAAAAGTAAATATCATATTTGATCTAATGTTATGCGAGGTAATCAGGCAAAGAGGCGTATCAGTATAGTAAAAAGTGCAAAGTTATAAAACGTATACTCTACCTTCAGCGATTCCTCCATATTGAACTCAATGCTATGAAAATAGTCCGGGTTCTCATTTTTAAATTAATAAAAAACAATAAAATATGTTGTGTAATAAATAATAATATTAGATGAAAGAAAATGTGATAGAGAACCTGTGATCGGCATCTAAGCTGAAAGCAACACTACTATAAAATGAATTAATTATTCCCCCATACAGTATATTATTCAGTTTGCAATGATATTTACTAACCGACGTCACGGATCACTCCAAGATTTTTTGTTGTAACTCACTTGAACTTGCTAATAATTTTTAATTAATCATTTTTTTTAACTAATTATCTATTGTTATCTAACGTATGTCTGTTCAATAATTAGAATGTTACATTCCTTAATCTTGTAAAATATTCATTGAATAAAAAAAAGTAGTTAATTATTTAAATGTATTTATTTTACGACGGTAAGCTTTATATTATAATCGCCTAGTATAGAGTTTTCATTACTGTATTAAACTATTTGCCTTTCAATAATTCGTCAAATGATTATTTTCCAACTGCCTTTCGACAAGGCATGCTTACTTTTCACTCTCTTGAATCTCGTAGGTCTCTTCCGCTCTTGAAACACTTTTGCCTGTTATCGCGAGGAATGGTTTCCAATCCTGTGGGTCTATTCAATACTTATCGACCGCTAAAGTGATAAAGTGATAAATAGTATCAAGCTTAGGGTGGGTTTGTATCAAAGTATTAACACTTATTGTAACAATTACAATAAGTTGGTTTTTATTGTTGCAATAAGTGCTATATTTTAACAGCAGCAAGATAGGTGCTGTTAAAATATAACTCTTATTTCAACAATTAAAACCAACGTATTGTAATTGTTACAATAAATGCTAACATTTTGATACAAACCCACCCTAAGTTTGATAATATTCATCACTTTAGCGGTCGGTAAGTATAGAACAGACCCACTGGTGTCCTAATGAATTTTAATTTACATGCGCCTGTCAATTACTTACGTGGTCGCAGCCTATCAGGCACCATTGGCGAGGGGTTCAAGACTAGTCAATGCGCTCCCCAAAGACAGAGACATTTTCAGTAACGTGCTATGTATTTTGTATTTGAAATTTTATTTTTCTGTATGTAATTTGTACTTATGTTTTAATATTATTATTATTATATCGACTGTGCTTAGGAAGAAGGGCGTAACCCTCGATTTTTTGAAAAGTGCTTTATTAGATATTAACAATGTATACAACTAAATACACGTTCTATAAAAAAGGAAGTAAGCCACAAATGTCGAATTATTATCTAAATTCAGGTTTTAATTGAGATTTTTACTTTGGACGCTGAAGACGCACCTGGCGCGTAATGACCAGGCAACCGATCAATGTAATTAACGTGCATTTTAAATGTGGTAATTAAAAAATCATTATATAGTCAGCAGCGAATGAGTTAATTTAAGGAAAAAAGCATTTACCCTCAATTTTAATGATTTTTCTGTAATAACTTCTTTAATTATTATTAGATCGAAAATATATTACACCAAATCATCAATTATCATGCACCCAATGTATGTCCTTATTTTTTTTTTATGATTAAACTAAAATCATTCAAAAAACGTTTTTTGCCCCTCATGTAAAATTTGTTCTGTGAGGGTTACGCCCTTTTGCCTAAACACGGTCGATATTATAATATTCTCTTTTTCTCTCTTGTGAGGGTAATATTTTTTATAATGTAAATTTCATGTTGTGAACGTCTTGAAATTAGATTTGTTATGTCCATAATGTTTTGTGTTTTTAAATAAATTAATAAGTTAATTAAATAAATAGCGCGTATTTATTTTCTTCTCAATATAACGTTAACGCTCTCCAAATGATAGTATTTTTTTCGTTGTAGTGTAGTGTTCGATTAAAAAAAAAGGTCCACACATTCACTGGTCACTTACATATTACCCCCCCCCCCCCATACATTCGCTTGTCCGTCGCATTGAATGGTTGATATAATAAGGGACAGAATAAAACGTACCCGAGGAAATGAAAAACGATCAATCCCCTTCGACATTTTCTGAATGGCCTGCCTCACCCTGTTAATCAGTAGTCAGCAAAACGTCATGGGTGCCAATACGCACTTGCCTACTAGCTTATTACAGTTTGTAGATAGGTGATAATATGCGAATGTAATCTATTTCACGTTTTTTATGTCAATTCATTCCGATATATCTGTGGGGTTCGATGTGGGTCATCAATGTGGGGTTCGATTTGAGTTACCACTGTGGGAGTCGTCAACGTGTCGTAGGTCATGGTGTTGAGGATGATGATGAAGAAGTCGAGTTTTATTTGCGGCGTAACGGTCGGTACAATAGTATGTTACAGTAGTTATGTTACAATAATTAATACTATACTTATGATACGGATCCGAGGTCCGCATCTCGGTACAACTGTATAATCTGTTGTGCGGAGCGATTCCAAGACTGAGATACTAACAGACCGGGAACTTATATTCGAGTGACATTTCCGAAGACTTATTATTCGCTATTTATGTATACAAAAATAATATTCTTTTTATTGAAATAATCTTGTCACCTATTTTCTGGCGTTTACATCAATAGATGACTGAGTAAGTGATGCAGAAAGTATATGCGGAATTTATTATTGCGGTCAGTTCCTTTTGCTATAATTTAACACTACGGAAAATAGATATTTAATTTGTAATTCTATACCTCTATAATATATCTTACGGATTATGCCGATGTTTTAAATGGACTGTAATGTTAGGTGGATTGATTGGAAGGGTAAGGTGGACTTGGAAACTTCAGACACTAACCTTGTTGATGGTTAACTAAGGAAATCCCTTAATGCCGGTTCGGATTAGTTGAGTAATTTAACATGGTGTAATCAATGTTTCACAAAAAATAGTACATAATTCGTATATTAATAATAAATACTATTTGACAGTACCAAATACTTAGATATGGCATAGTTTTGCATCAGTCAAACTATCGTGAGAGTATCTTATTATTTGTTTTCTTTCACGACCCGATTAACATAAACGATTCCTTTATAATACCCTTTTCAGTTTATTTTAAAAATTTAGATGTTGCATTTACGTGAATCTTTTTTTTCACCATGCCCCATTTAATACGCCTTCTATCTGTATCGCTCTCTCTTATAGATTTACATATTATATTTTCTCTCGTGCGTGACAGATAAATGTAGATACCTAAATGTAATATACTAGAATCTGAGACTGATCTAAAGTAACGCATCAACTATGACTCACTATTTATATACATGAATATTCTGTAAATTATGGGAGAAATTGTTGATGTAGTTCGTAATCAGGAAATAAGCTGATCGCCGCATCGTTGCAACTTCGAGGCGTTTCCATGACAAAGGTAGTCGACCCTCGTTGAATCATATATGAGGCGATTGTGCGATAGTTGAATGACTCGCTGATTCTTCCGCTGTCGTAACTACGCTGACATGGCCCGAGGTTGTTGCCCGCTACATAATGTATATTAAAGGAAAACAAACAGTTACATTGATTTTAAATATGTATAAAAAACGATTAGAGAGAAGATATTATTGCAACTAGCGAAGTTTCCTAAAAATGTAAATTATATTCTGTAATGTAAAGCTTTACACGATAAATAGTAAAAAGAACAAAAAATCGAAAAAAATTAAATGGGAAAATTGTAAAAATAACATCATTTAATATTATAATCATTATGTGTGAAAAGAATTATTGAAATTTATGCATATTATGAGTAATCCACGATGGTACAGAAAAAGAGAAAATTTATATTATATTTGAAATTCGAATAGCGTCAATTATGCGAAATTTTAGAGATAGCGCATTTAAATGAAGCAGATGAATTATTATTAAATGGATCAACGGCTGAGAAATAAATTTCATAAAAAACGAGAAAATTATATAATATAAGGTAATAATATAAAGCATTTTTGTTATTTTTTGACGAAGCGATGCCTCATCTGCTTCATGGAAAAACCTCCACAGTTTTTTGCAAGGAATTGTTCAATTTAAATATATAAGAACAGCTCAAAATAATTAACAGGCAAAGAATATTCAAAAATAATAATAACATTTTAAATGAAAATCTAATAATACCTTACATTAAACTTAGCAAGAAATTCACGATAACAATTAAATATAATACATTATATTATATTCAAGGGAGGCTTGATTCTGCCTCATGTGATTATTAATTGGATAGGGAATATAAGGAAATGCCAGAGGGAAAGGAAACTTATCAATTCTAGGTAATTAGTAATACTTTTAAATAACCTATCTCAGAAATAATTTAATCATTATACATAAAACAGTTTCCAAAAATAAATAATAACTCAATTGAATAAGAAAGAATAATATCTAGTCTCTTTTTAAGGGCCCACATGCTCAGTATAGGTCAAAATGGAGCTTTTATGGTATTGTTTTATTATTTAAATTTGCTAATATTTATTTATCGTAAATATTTCACTTTAATAATGTCGAAATAAATTATACAAATGTTTTTATAAATGCGTTAAATAAATATAAAGGTTGATAAGGCTTCAAAATTATATAAATAGATTATCTACAACGTTTAAAGAATGTCCAGGATCATGCTTTGAAAATGCAATAAAAGCTCCATTTTTACCTACGCTGAGTAGGAAGATATCGATGAGAATGTATTTTTATTTATTGGAAATAAACTTTGCATTTTTTGTCTAGCATTCGTATTAATTATTTTCGCATACAGTCACGGCTTCGTGTCTATTTAAAAGAAAATCCACTTTAGGTATACCCTTTTTTGTTTTTTCATTTTTTTCCTGTCGTCAGACCCACCACTAAGTGAGTGGTTCACAAGCATAGTGAACCAAGTCCATTCTGGTTATTTTAGAGTAAGCTAGGTTCAAACATAATTTTTGAATATTTCTTATTCTCTAAGGGTATGATTCAAATAACACTTCAGAATTGCAATTATACCCTAACAGAATTAGAAATAGTCAAATATTATTATTATGTTTGAACATAGCTTACTCAAAAAAACCCAGAATGGACTTGGTTCACTATGCTTGTGAACCACTCAAATGCCATGAACTCTTCGTCAATATGTAGGTATATACAATCGCGAGTCTTATAGCGTGTCCTTTAATATGCAGTTCGCCGTAGCACACTTCACTGTGAAACGTTGTATCTGAAATGTATGGTAGTATTTTGAAAACCATTGAACCTCTTTGGGTCGTATAATACTGAGATAAAATTCAGGTCTTAATAAAACACGGTTCTTGTCAGTTTGTTTACAGGAAGCCAGCGGCAAACAAATTTTGAAAATAGCCGATATACTGGATTATTGTCTTACATTATTGTCTACAATGCTCCACGAACAACGCGTATTTTACAACGTTTTTATTAGGTAGTATTATTATTTGTCCGGTGGTTGTTTATCCAGTGCAAATCTTGCAATCGATTTTTAACTAACTTCCCGAGTAGCTAGACATTTCAAACTTTTAGAATATATCAGAACATGATGCCAATGCATTTTTTAATACTCTTAGTTATCGTTAAGTAGAATTGAATTCATTTTCAGTTAATTCTGTTTTGTATGAAAAGTTATTTCGGAAGAAATCCGTAATCCAATCCGCTATTATTGGTTGCTAGGGGTCTGGGGTCCTAGCAACTAAATTATTAGTATATATTTGCGTTACTATGGAAATTATTTCAGTATTATTTCTATCAAATATAATTTCTTGGTCGTTTAAGCTAGTCAAGTCAAGTTTGTAAACGGAAATATAGTTTTTAAAGATATTTTCAACAGAAAATTTAAAAACGTTGTATTTAAAAAGTTCTTTTTATCTTGTAATTATTTTTCATTTCGGTGCTATAGAAATGACCGTATAGTATATATACGTAAGAAAGCTGACAGCGAACCGTACTACGGTGAAATGTAATACGTACAATTTACATGTAACCGTCTTATGGCGAGAATAAAATGCCGCTTGGCGTTGGTGCCTCAAACCTAAAATAATACTCGTAGCTTTTTTTTTAAAAATATTATGCACAATTTATGGCACTCACCTAGTTTAAGATGTCTTAAGTGTAAGACCATGTCCGATCCTAATAGGATCATATGGGCCTACACAGAGTAGAGGTTTGTATTAACAGATTTTGTTTTTTACGAGAAATGGATATCAGCCACTTGCTGAACCTATTAGGTCCATACCCTGACTCACACACAAATTGAAAAAACAATATGTGTACTTGCTAGACCCAGGATTCGAACCTGAGACCCACGGCGTGATAGTCCAACGCTTAAGCCGCGCGGCCACCGTGGGTGTAGAGTAGTTTATCATATTTATATACTGAGGTATTATATTACTGTTACACTTAGTTAGTTGTAATTGTTACAATAATTTTTATGTTTTAATAGCTCCTATCTTGGATGTGTTAACTTTTAGAGCAAGATAGAGAGTTTTGACAGATTAGACGGCTAACTTTTTGTAATAGTTATAATACTTAAATACATGGGTGTTTCATTTTTAGCAACTAAAATCCTAAGCCAAGTTATAATATATTTTCTCAGAAGTGTTTTCAAAATTGTGTATGTTCAATATCTATCTCCTTTTATTTATTGTATCATGTACATGTTTATTTTCAAAAACTGAGATTTATGTGTTTTTTACGCTGCGTATTTATTCTCTCGAAGACTTACGATATTGGATATAGGGCAAAGCTTGTGTGGACGTGACATTGTACTCTCACAGCAAAGAGTAAAGTGGCTTTTGATAAATTTAAACATCATAATAGAGACACTATGATACACATTGTGTATATCAGTATATTATTTCGCCAAATTAAATGGATTTAGTTATTAATTGAGGCTATTAGATTCAAACACGGTTTTCTCAATATTCCAGTACATTTTTAAGATTGCAAATAAATAAAAATTAAAAAAAATCTGTGTGTGTACTTATGTACGCGCGTTAGAAGTTATTCTTCTTTGGCGTAACAAAACAAAAAAAAACTTGTGATAAACTAGATTCTTCGACTAGCTCTTAATTATCTTGTTAAATTACACACTCAAGAAAAAGGACCGTTTATTGGAACGCCGTTGGTTTATTTCTATACACTTTAACTTATATTACTAAATTATATAACTATTAATTATCGTTGTTTTTATTTTTAAAGTAACAAATGCCACTATGACATTTAATAGTTTGTTTTCGTAAGGAATTACAAATGGGCGACAATAATAAATTTGCTATAATAAATAGTGCGTTCGGCTGAAAACCGAACAATCGGTGGTTCGAATACAATCGAGTGCGTTTATTTTTGTGTGAAAAATAAATTATGTGTTACATGTCACACGCCAAAAGCCAAAAATACACTCTGATCGGATTTTCCAAATGCGCCCAAAGAAGTATAACTTCAAAAAACGTTGTGTAAAGTTGCTAATAATTATGAAAAATGGAGGATGATGAATGTAGGTACTCGACTTTGCAATACACTTCAATAATAAGGTAACACGTAACCAGCTATGGTACTAACAGACCAATATAATAAAAAAAAGGTTCAAAATAATTTCACGCATACAACACACACGTATTGTAAATAATACGATATCAAAACGAGTGTCATACTATCACGTGACCCAAGGTGGTGGGTAGTAGTAGTTCGGTGCTTATAGCGATGTAATTTTTGTACAATCACGTTCAAAACGACCAACTATTGTTACAATACATTTTTAGCCCGAGCTCAAACCGCGGTTGTGCATTACTTTATTTTGATATTTATTTTAGTGCCTATAGTCTTTTTTCGTGTAATAAATGTAATCTAATATATAAAAAATAATATTTGTTTGTGGGTTTGTTTGTTTGTTTGTTCGTTTTGAATGCACTACCATACCGTTCATCCGATTGCGATAAAACTTTGTCAACTTATTGTTTGCACTTTCGCGAAGAGTATAGGCTATACTAATATATAAAAATGAATGTCTGTCTGTCTGTATGTCTGTCTGTCTGTGTGTCTGTCCCGTATGCGTTCCTATACCATTCATCCGATTGCGATGAAATTTTGGTAAGTGGTTCTATGCATACCCATGAAGGTTTCTGAATTAGAAAAATCATCATCTTTTTCTTCTTCTTCATTCTATTTTCTTTTATTCGTATTATTCCTATACCATTCATTCGATTGCGATGAAACTTTCATCGGTTGTTGTGGTAACACCCGTTAAGGTTTCTGAATTAGAAAAATCATCATCTTTTTCTTCTTCTTCATTCTATTTTCTTTTATTCGTATGGTTCCTATACCATTCATCCGATTGCAATGAAATTTTGGTAAGTGGTTGTATGCACACCCATGAAGGCTTCTAAATTAGAAAAATCATTATTTTCTTCTTCTTCTTCATTCTATCTTCTTTTATTCGTATTATTCCTATACCATTCATTCGATTGCGATGAAACTTTCATCGGTTGTTGTGGTAACACCCGTAAAGGTTTCTGAATTAGTACAACCATCTTCTTCTTTTTCTTCATTCTATCTTCTTTTATTCGTATGGTTCCTATATCATTCATCCGATTGCTATGAAACCTTCATAAGTTGTTGTGGTAACACCCGTAAAGGTTTCTGAATTAGTAAGTGGTTGTATGCACACCCATGAAGGCTTCTAAATTAGAAAAATCATTATTTTCTTCTTCTTCTTCATTCTATCTTCTTTTATTCGTATTATTCCTATACCATTCATTCGATTGCGATGAAACTTTCATCGGTTGTTGTGGTAACACCCGTAAAGGTTTCTGAATTAGTACAACCATCTTCTTCTTCTTCTACATTATATCTTCTTTTATTCGTATGGTCCCTATATCATTCATCCGATTCCGATTGTCAGTGGTTGTGCCAACACCCGCGAAGGTTTCTGAATTTGTACAACCATCTTTTTCTTCTTCTTTATTATATATGTATTCTTTTATTCGTATGGTTCCTATATCATTCATCCGATTGCGATGAAACCTTCATCAGTTTTTGTGGTAACACCCGCAAAGGTTTCTGAATTAGTACAACCATCTTCTTCTTCTTCTTCTTCATTATTTCTTCTTTTATTCGTATGGTCCCTATATCATTCATCCGATTGCGATGAAACATTTGTCAGTGGTTGTGCCAACACCCGCAAAGGTTTATGAATTTGTACAAACATTTTCTTCGTCTTCTTCATTATATCTTCTTTTATTCGTATGGTTCCTATACCATTCATCCGATTGCAATGAAACCTTCGTCAGTTGTTGTGATAACACCCGCAAAGGTTTCTGAATTAGTACGACCATCTTCTTCTTCTATTCTATATTCTTCTATTTGTATGAGTTCCTATTCCATTCATCCGATTGCGATGAAACCTTTATCAGTTTTTGTGGTAACACCCGTAAAAGTTTCTGAATTAGTACAACCATCTTCTTCTTCTTCTTCTTCTTCTTCATTATTTCTTCTTTTATTCGTATGGTCCCTATATCATTCATCCGATTGCGATGAAACTTTCGTCAGTAATTTTGCCAACACCCGCGAAGGTTTCTGAATTAGTACAACCATCTTCTTCTTATATTCTATCTTCTTCTATTCGTATGCGTTCCTATACCATTCATCTGATTGCAATGAAGTTTTGATCAAGTGTTGTGCTCACGCCCGCAAAGGTCAATGAATTGATAAAACTATTTTCTTCTTCTTTTTCATCTATTCTATCTTCTTCTATTCGTAGGCGTTCTTATACCATTCATCTGATTGCGATGAAATTTTTGTAAGTTGTTGTGCGCACACCTGCAAAGGTTTCTAAATTAGTATTATATAAAATACAAAGTTCGTTTAATCCAATTTTGGTTTGTTAGTGCATATTAATAACATTAATAACGTTTGCGTATTTTGGATTCGATTTTAATTTAGTGTTCTTTTGTTTGACCTTTACTCCTATTAGAATTATTTTCATATTGATAAATATTGTATTACACAGATATTTTAATATTAAAAAAATAATTACCTCTTATTATTTTTTAAATATCTAAGATAAATATAACCACGAAGCGACCCTGTGCGAAGCCGGGTACTTCAGCTAGTATATTATAAAAAGGTTAAATATTATTAAATTGTTGTTCAGTAAAATGTTGAAGATTGCAAATATGGCTACTTTAAGTTATCTACCACAGCCTTACTATCTTCAACAGGTACCTATTAACACTAGATGCTATATAGTTGAGGTATATCAGTAATTCAGTACTTATTTATTTCATTATTAATACCTATAACGTTTTATATTATTCAAACTGTATAGATTAACACGTAATTATGTACGCAAATATCGCTTGTACTCGTACCTAACTACACTCTCAAGTTAACCCTAAAAATATCCTCGAGCACCACCATCTGCGATGAGATTTTGCACACTTTAAATTTGAGCTGAATTGCCTCATTCCACTTATGGAAAAAACAACCATTGTTTTTTGAAAAATCTCCATCTAAAAGGATAAAAACGCCGTCAAACCTACAAGGGGGAATATTTTCCTAATTCAATTTATTAAAAATTTCCGGGGCAGAAATTTCACTCATCTGGTGGGCGATTTACCACGAAAAATAAACCATATTTTTCACTCGTGTTTAGTTGGTTTATTTACTTTTTCTTTGGGGCAATTCGTATTTTTAGGGGCCCGTAACTAATTACATAATTGGATAAAATTTTCGTTTAAAAATAATATCTCGAGTAGAAATATTATTTCCTCGTTTGCGCGTCTTTAAGAATATAATGTACTTTGTTTTATCTTGTCTCTGGTTTTGTAAAGACCTGAACACGGCATCGTTATCTTTGGTAATGAACGGCTTTATTATTTGTATAATAACAAAGACTTTTTCGTCTACATGATAACAGAATGAATATTACTGTTAACCTTTATTTTGAAATAAATTAAACGGTTTTAAATAAATGTATTTATTTTAAAGACGGCATTACAACCAGAGCTCTTAAAACCGCTTATTACAACGTTTTCATTAGCTGGTATTCTTGTTTTTCTGGTAGTTTTTTGTCCAGTACAAATCTTGCAATCGATTTTTCACTAACATCCCGACTAGCTAGACATTTGAAACTTTTAGAATATATCTGAACACGGTGCCAATGCATTATTTTAATACTTTTAGCTATCTTTAAGCAGAATTAAATTCATTCTCAGTTAATTCTGTTTTGTTTGAAAAGGTATTTCAGAAGAAATCCGTTATCAAATCCACTATTATTGGTTGCTAAGGGGGTGGTCCTAGCAACTAAATTATTACTATTTAATATACGTGCGTTACTATGGAAATCAAAATGACATTTCAGTATTCTATATTTGTTTGTTTGTTGCAAAATAGCAAAAAAGTGATTTGTTGACAATTGCATTATTTGTCCTAAATTATTAATACATAGAATTGTGTAAGATTCAACAGAAAATTTAAAAACGTCGTACATAAAAAGTTTTATTTATCTTGTAATTATTTAATGGTTTGATTCCTGTAGAAGAAAAACAATTGAGGGTTAGTTCCATTATATTCAAAATCCGGTTCTTTAAAAAACACTGCACATGGATGTACTGAAATATGACTATATTCTAAAACATTAGAGCTTGAGGTTTAAAAGAATACTATTTTATGTAATAAAAATACTTTATGCAGTCATCAAATGTTTAAGATAAATATAACGGATAATAAGGCTTTAACATTATATAAATAGATTATCTACAACGTTGAAGGTATGTCCAGGATCATGCTTTGAAAATAAAACAAAAGCTCCATTTTGACCTACGCTGAGCATGTCCCCCCTTAATAAAAACTTTTTATTGTATTTGATAGAAATACTGAATAAATATTATAGAATACAGAAAGTCATTTTGACATTTCATATTGATTTCCATAGTAACGCACGTAAATATTAATAATTTAGTTGCTAACACCCACTTAGCAACCAATAATTATGAGTAGTAAATATTACTTTTAACGATTTTTTTTCCGAAACATACTAAACAGAATTAACTGAAAATGAATTCAATTCTGCTTAAAGATGGCCAAAAGTATTAAAAGAATGCATTGTCGTCGTGTTCTGATATATTATAAAAGTTTCAAATGTCTAGCTAGTCGGAAAGTTAGTTAAAAAAATTGTACTGCACAAGAAAAAGTCTGTACTGGACAAACAAGAATACGAGCTAATAAAAACGTGGAAAAAATAAATAAAATTTAAAACATACCATCGAGAGTAGAAGACCTCCTCTTCTGCTGACTACAAGCGTTTCTAAATAATTGTCGTCACTCTTCTGACTTTGTATCCATAGAACCATGTCTGTACCATTATACTGCACCATTTCATTTGAACGTGTAAAACTTTTCAGAGGTAGACAGCACTATATAGAGAAAACATAATTTATTTTGGGAAATTAGTGCATTTTCTTTTAAATTTTCCTTGAATATCGTAGAAAAACACCTCAAGTATGACTAAATCAATTATCATAACAAGTATTATAAGAGAACCATTAGTTTTCTAACAAAAACTTCATGAAAAAACTTTAAACAGCTATTGTGACAATGTGAGATTTTTGACATAGTGTAGTTTACCTCCCACATACAGAACTTCGGAGATTTCTAAAGGCATTTTTTATTTATTACAGTACAGAGACTTTCGTCCTTAAAACCGTCCAAGAAATCTTTTACGTATTTCATGTTTTACGTCATTATGATTTTTTTATTGTTTATATTAAATGAATTTTAATTTACATATGTGCGTAATATAACCCTGATATAATGTCATATTAAATCCTCTTGAATAAAGGTAAGGAATCCGCCTAACATCTGTACAAATGACTTGAACTTGTTAACAAACTTAAAGGGCATCTTCATTTGGGCGCCAACTGAAAACTTCTCAACTAAATAGTTGATAAAAGTTTCAGCGCTCCATAATATCTTGCAGTTAATATCTGTCCATACAACTCTCGTGAAAGTTTCGCAAGTCAAACCGAATTTCCAGTTACATTCGTATTGAATGTTAGCAAAAGTTTAAAGTCAAAATATTACACATTATCACATACGATGCGAATGTAGAAATATTACGTTGAAAATTGGGCTCATAACGATAGAAATTAAATTTACAAACACGATTGTCCTGAATCTAAATATAAATGCTTGTTGCATTCCTATCAATATTGTACTATTGGTTGCGCTTTTCGCAGTGGACTTTAATTTTGGGATGCTTGTGGATTTTTTTTTTTTTAGAATTATTAATAACCATGTCCTTGCTTTATCGTACAACGTGGTTGTAAGTAATTTTGAACAATCACAAACACCCAGGCTTTGAGGAAATCACATAAATATTGTTTGTCCTGACCGGGAATCAAACCCAAAAACTCTTGGCTGGAAAGTCAAGTGCATTACGTACTGCAGTACGAAAGCCGCCGATGCTTGTGGATTATGGATCTAGGTGGTTTACACGAGAGTTGATCCAGGCACCAGCCTTAGTGTTTTGTTTGGGCGGGATCCGTGGTCTGGTGGCACTAGCACTCTCTCGGTATTATTTATCGGGTTACCCGTCGCGCGGCACTTGACAGTTCACTTTTGAAGAAGGAGGTTGATGAATCACAAGAGCCAGTATCACGGCTTGTCAAGTATTCAGAATTAGACATAGATCAGATTAGTTCGATCGGAGCTTCTTTTCGGAAAGAGATGAACATATTATACAATACGATCTCTAATTTTCTTAGATTCAATACAAACGTCATTAATTCAATTTTCATAGCTGAATTTGGCAATATTCATGAATTAAAGAATGAAAACCTAACCTTACCTAACCTAACACATAATCCAGTATATATCGGCTGGCTTCCTGTAAAGTATAAATATTGAAAACTGACAAGAACCGTGTTTTATTTAGACAAAAATTATATGTCAGTAACGACCCAAAGAGGTTGGACGGTCTTTGATATACGGCCATATATATTTCCGACACAAAAATTCACAATGAAGTGTGATACGGCAAACTGCATACGTATAAGTTTCCGACATCGATTTTCTTCACTAAGCTACGTGGCATTATTAATTATGTTTCTTGTCGTTTGTGTGAGACCAGTGGTTTCCAAACGTTACGTTACTGCGCCTCCCTTTTAAAACAATCTAATCTTGGCGCCTCCCCCCCTTTATTTCATTAAATACATTTTTACTGTGTTTTTACTGTGTTGTTACATTTTAAGTGCTTTTTTCTTCAGTTCGATTCAACCAAAATTTAACAAAGGTTTTTGTTTCCATATAGCCATTTTTATTAGTCAGGAAATATACTACAGATAATTATAAAATAAAATTCTACGTGTGAATTATCATCAATCACACACACCACATAATTACATCAAATTGTATCACACAGATACATATTAGTCTCTATATCTTCATACAGGTTTGCAAACAACCTAACTTTTATAGGACTGTTTTTTAATGTAGTTTATAACTAGCTGCCGTTTTATAAACTATGCACTTGTAAACTGCAATCCTGTGGTTATATTATTGTGGTAAACTTTTTGCGCCTCCCCAGGGAGGCACGCCCCCCAGTTTGGAAATCACTGTGTTAGACAATGATTTACCTACCAGTCAAGCATTCCTTGATCGATTCATTTCAAAGCTACAATATCGTTATATCAAGTTAAATATTAAATTTCTTTCGCTAATTCTGTCGATTATCTACAGGATTTATTACGGGCACTTATTACGTTAATTCATATCACTATTAAGTAATATAAATTTCCCCAATCTCTATATTATATTTTTAGTCGACGATGATGTTCTTCTAATTGTTTTAAATTTAAAATTTAAAATGTATATTCATATTAATTGAGATCTTAATCGTATGGAAAATATGGCATTATTAAACTCAAAAATATTTAACTACATAATATTTATCTATCAGAATCTTTATCATTCGTGTAAATTTAATTAATTGTTGAAAACTTATATTTATTTTTCATTTACATTATCATGGATTACCAATGGGTACGATAATTGCTCCTTTAATTTAATTTTTATTTGTTTAGGAAGTAAAGTGTTTTCAATTTCAATTCGGATGCTGTTTTATGTTGCTAATTTTTATGGTTTCGAATCTACGGTATCGTATTGCTTTAAATGTTAATTAATACAACAGACTAATTAACTTTCACCCTTGTTGTAATATTAATTAATTTATTAAATTGAAAGTTGAGGAAAAACAAAAGGAAGATTACGAGCTTGGCTTATTTAATTCTCAGATGTCTAATAATCTCGCCGCTTTGTAAGATAGAATTGCGTACACAGTGGATTGATGCTATAATATTCTACCCTGCTAAATAAAAAGATAGTGTTTTGGTTTAATACTTTGGACACTGAAGACGCACATGCGCGTTATGACCAGGCAGCCGATCGTGCATTTTAAAGGTGCCAATTAAAATCTCATTATATAGTTAGCGGCGAATGAGTTAAGTGAAGTAGGAGAACCTAAATTTTAAAGTACTTTTTCTTATATTATGTAAAATTATTAGATTGTTTGGTACAGTTCGGTTATGAGGAATGCAGCGGATAACACATTTTGAAAATAGCCGATATACTGAATTATTTGTTAGGTTAACATAACCAAACCTAACCTAACCTAACCTAACCCAACCTAGCCTAACCTAAACTAACCCAAACTAACAAATAATCCAGTATATTAGATATTTTCAAAATGTGTTTTCCGCTGTATTTCTCATAACCGAACTGTACCGATTGTTTTGACATATTCTCTATATAAACTTAAAGTTTATTTAAAGAATATGTCAAAACAATCCAATAATTTTATATAATATAAGAGAAAATGTAGTTTAATAACATGGGTTCTCCTACTTCACTAAAACCACAACTCTGTCTGTCTGTAATTTTTACTTAGCAGGGCAGTATTGGTATAACAACCTATGGTATGCGGAAATCTGTCAAGTAAATATGTGGGTATTGCAATTAGGGTTAAAATTACTTTTAGGTCTCAAAAAGTGTTTATAAAAACTACTTTAACACCCAACAATATCTGTATCAATATCCACTGATGTATAAATACGTCTCATGCTCCCACAAGTCATTTCACTCCTTAGGTATTTGCTGCCACTTTTATGAGTTTTATCCAACAAGTTTTATGAGTTTGTTTATCTAGCTTGTTTTAAGGCAACCCTGTGAAAGCTTAGTGCCCCTTGGGGATCACTGTATTACCGCATTTTTCCAACGGTTATCTACTCTCCAAGCGACCTCTTTCACATCACGTACTCATGTCTACTTTCTTATCTGTTGGTTTCTTTTGTGATTCTTCCGCGTTATGCCCAACATGCACCTTCTATATCACAATGCGCCATTCGTATTTTTTGGATTTTTTTAACATTAAGATTCCATTTTTCATGTGCGTACTCAGTGTCGTCCCGTGGGGGTAGGCAGATTGAGCGTCGTTTGGAGGTGGCAGTTACTCTGAGGGCGGCAAATCGAGGAGATCATTTGGAATATATAGAAATAGCTACCTAAACTTAGTAATAACAAAAATATCCATTGAAAAATCTGCTCACTGGTTTTATCGAGTTTGCGATATCTAGTTTACTTCCGTTGCCCTTCGACGTCCTTATTGACCAAAAACAACACGTGCACATTTTATAATAATTAGTCTGATATTTTGTTAGTAATTAATCCATATAACACATTTCTCAGATATTGGACTCGTGAAAGGATGTTAAAAATAATGTATAAAGAAATGAGGCGGTATTTTATTTAGGGACGTCACTGTGCGGAACTGAGCGTTGGTAGCACACATTAGTTGAACACTTTACGTTTAAGGCATAATGGGAGGTCACTTTTGAAGATACTATCCAGGCGTCCAGATGCACTCAATAGTAGTTTGGTTCTGCAGGCAATCTCGTCTCTCAATATAATCGAAATTAAGAAAAAAAATATTATGCTTGCAAACAATAATATCGATTCGCTATGACGAAGGTGTTATGTTATTAAAAAATAAACAAACACATGAATGAATATTGTATGAAATATTATTTATTATAGATTACTTATTTATTACTTAAAATAAAACCAGTTGTCATGTGAAGCGCCTAGTTTCAAAAGCCCCTAAAACGATTTTAGGTAGTTAAAATAAAAATGAGAAAAAGCATTTTAGGTAGTTTTGAGAAAACTGAGAAAAAATCATATCTATTAAATCTGTGAACTCTATGTATTAATTTTTTAATTCGTTACATTCTAAAGAGTATTTTGGCTTTCCATTTTAGGGGTATTTGAAATGCACACCCAATCATTTTAGCGGGTTTTGAAATTTACCCTAATTTTTGATCATACATATTGATGGTTTTAGGCGTTTTTTAAAGTTCAATCTTTGGCTATCATATAGGTAACAAAAATATACATCTAAATACATATTATCTAACTCAAAAAATTTCAAAAACCGTTTTAGGGGCTTTTGAAACTATGTGCTTCATGTATGGCTCGGAAACATGATGAATAACCAAAAATATGAAAAGACTGTGGGGTCATTTGAACGGATATCTTTGGATCCTTTAATGATACATAGTCAGGGTAGAGACAAAGATACAATAACGAGCTATACACTTTCTTTAAAATATTGCACAATATACAGTTCATCGAATTGAGCCATGTTAGAAGGCAGGATAATATCGGTTTGGATTGAGGAAGCGACTTTGGGCAGACTAGCGCATCTATTCTATACACAAGACTACCATCGGCCGCTATCAAGAGTTTTTTTTTCCGACCATGTCCGATCCTAATATGATCATATCGGCCTCTACAGAGTAGAGGTTTGTATTAACAGATTTTGTTTTTTTACAAGAAATGGATGTCAGCCACTTGCTCAACCTATTAGGTCCATACCCTGACTCACACACAAATTGAAAAACAATATGTGTACTTGCCAGACCCAGGATTCGAACCTGAGACCCACGGAGTGATAGTCCAACGCTTATGCCGCGCGTCCACCGTGAGTGTAGAGTAGTTTATCATATTTATATACTGAGGTATTATATTACTGTTACACTTAGTTAGTTGTAATTGTTACAAAAATTTATATGTTTTAATAGCTTCTATCTTGGATGTGTTAACTTTTAGAGCAAGATAAAGAGTTTTGACAGATTAGATGGCTAACTTTTTGTAATAGTTATAATACTTAAATACATACATATGATAAACTACCCTCGATAGCTGCCTGTAGCGGCTGATAGCAGTTTTCTGTATAATAGATGCGCTGGAAGAAAGCAGATGCTAAATAAGTTTAGGTTTATGACCAACATAGGATTATAGTGACAGGAAAACTCTATGTGATTGTTTAATTTGTATTGCCCTTGAATTATTGTTGTTGTTTTTTTTTTCCATGAAATTATCTTTTGCTTTTTTTTTCTTTACTAAGTTGATATACCTGTACTTTTTATTCTTAATGTCATGTTGTGAACGTCTTAAATTAAATTAGGCGGCTCTCGTGGTGCAGTGCGTATGGCGCTTGCCTTCCATCCGAGAATTCTGGGTTTAATTCCCGGTCAGGATACAATATTTATGTGTGTTTTTCAAAGCCTGGGCGTTTGTGATTGTTCAAAATTACTAATAACTACCTTGTACGAAAAAGCAAGGACGTGGTTATTAACCTTTCCCTTACCATGATAAAAAAATTACGCCCGTTCCCATGCCGTCCACTCAGTGTCCCGATAGAAATTTGGCATTTTAAGGCATTTTAAAAGCTAATTGATTGCTTCAAAAGGTAAAGTATGTTTTTAAATACTGTTTAGTCATCGTTTAACATTTTATTCTGTGTATATTACATGCAATTATCTTATAATCGTGTATAATATCGGACATCGATAAAAGTACGTCATATCTAAGCCACGGCGTGTCTCGGTCTGTTTTAAATGGAACAACCAACATACGCTGCCATTTCACGGAGAGTGGGGGTGGCTAATTCATCCGAAGCGAACGAGGGATGTTATTAGGTAGGATAACATCTGTGTGGACTTGCGTTATCACGTTCACCACATAAAATAATAGTTATAATTTTGCAATATCGATTCCCTATATAATTTTAAAACACTGTGATCTTATTGTATCATGTTATTAAGTATTTTTAAAAATCGTATTTTAAAACACATTAAAATAATATACTTACATAAGAACAATTAATCAAGAAAAATACTCCGATTGATCGTATAGTTTCCACTAAATATATTTTAATATCATGTTTCTTATGCTGAAATAATACACATTAATAAATATAAATAACTACGCTACTTGAACTTATACGCACGTATTAAGTCTATACCTCTAAGACTTTAGATATATCTTACCTACTTTTAGATAATTTCCCTAGTATATAAAAAAAATACTTATAATTTTGCAATATCGATTCCCTGATTATAATCTATAATATAAAAATGAATATTTGTTAGTTTGTTTGTTCGTTTTTTTATGCGCTGCCATACCGTTCATCCGATTGCGATAAAACTTTGTCAACTTATTGCTTGCACTTGCGCGCAGATTATAGACTATATCTTATACATACAAATGAAAGTCTGTCTGACATATGCGTTCCTATACCATGCATCCGATTGCGACGAAATTTTGGTGAATTGATGTGTGCACTACGGGTGCGAGTCATAGACGCTAAATGTAAAAGCAGCTGAAATGGTGGATTGCTTTGAGAGAAAGATCCTTAGGCGGATATACGGACCCATGAATGATGATGGGGAGTGGAGAATTAGGTACAACACGGAACTATACCGCTTATACCAAGATTCAAAACTCTCCAACTTCATAAAACTCCAGAGGCTAAACTGGGCAGGCCATGTCCAGCGCATGCCTGAGTCACGGATACCGAAGAAGATCCTCGAAGGAAACCCAGGAGGAAAAAGGCCAGTGGGAAAGCCACGCACACGATGGCGTGATAATGTTACAAAAGATGCCAACCAGATACTAAAAATCAGGAACTGGAAAAGACGTGCGGAGGACCGTTCCGGCTGGAGGATAGCGGTGGAGGAGGCCAGGGCTCGACTTGAGCTGTAGCGTCATCGAAGAAGAAGAAGATGTGTGCACACCCACAAAGGTTTCTGAATTAGAAAAACTATCTTCTTCTTCTTCATTATATCTTCTTTTATTCATATGGTTCCTATACCATTCATCGGATTGCGATGAAACCTTCGCCAGTTGTTGTGGCAACACCCGCAAAGGTTTCTGAATCAGTACAACCATCTTCTTCTTCTTCGTCGTCTTCATTCTATATTCTTTTATTCTTATGATTCCTATACCATTCGTCCGATTGCAATGAAACTTGCGTCAGTTGTTGTGCCGACACCTGCGAATGTTTCTGAATTAGTACAACAATTTTCTTCAACCTTTTTTTCTATTCTATCTTCTTCTATTCGTATGCGTTCTTATACCATTCATCCGATTGCGATGAAATTTTGATCAGTTGTTGTGCGCATGCCCGCGAAGATTACTGAATTAGAAAAACCATCTTCTTCGTTATATCTTCTTTTATTCGCATGGTTCCCATACCATTCATCGGATTGCGATGAAACCTTCGTCAGTTGTTGTGGTAACACCTGCAAAGGTTTATGATTTAGTACAACTATTTTCTTCCTCTTCTATTCATATGCGTTCTTATACCATTCATCCGAATGCGATGAAATTTTGATCAGTTGTTGTGCGCATGCCCGCGAAGATCTCTGAACTAGAAAAATCATCTTCTTCTTCTTCATCATATCTTCTTTTATTCATATGGTTCCTATACCATTCATCCGATTGCGATAAAACCTTCGTTAGTTGTTGTGTTAACACCTGAAAAGGTTTCTTAATTAGAACAACCATTTTCTTTTTCTTCTTCATTCTATCTTCATTTATTTTATATAGTTCCTATACCATTCATCCGATTGCGATTAAATTTTGGTGAGTTGTTGTGTGCACACCCGCAAAGGTTTCTGAATTAGAAAAACTATCTCTTCTTCTTCATTATATCTTCTTTTATTCATATGGTTCCTATACCATTCATCGGATTGCGATGAAACCTTCGTCAGTTGTTGTGCTAACACACGCAAAGGTTTCTGAATTAGTACAACCATCTTCTTCTTCTTCATCGTCTTTATTCTATATCCTTTTATTCGTATGATTCCTATACCATTCGTCCGATTGGAATGAAACTTTCGTCAATTGTTGTGCCCACACCTACAAAGGTTTCTGAATTAGTACAACAATATTTTTCCTCTTCTTCTATTCGTATGCGTACCTATTCCATTCATCCGATTTTAATAAAACTTTCGTCAGTAATTGTGCCAACACCCGCGAAGGTTTCTAAATTAGTACAATTATCTTCTTCTTCTTCTTCTTCTTCTATTCGTATGCGTTCTTATAACATTCATCAGATTGCGATGAAATTTTTCTCAGTTGTTGTTCGCACACCTGGGATGGTTAGTATTATATAAAATACAAAGTTTGTTGTTTGTTTGTTCCATCCAATTTTGAATTTTTTACTACATATTAATACTATTAATAACGTTTGCATATTTTGGATTCGATTTTAATTTACAGTTCTTTTGTTTGACCTTTACTCCTATTAGAATTACTTTCATATTGTATTACACAGATATTTTAATATTAAAAAGATAATTTCATTATTATTTTTTAAATATCTAAGGTAAATGTATCCACTAAGCGACCCTGTGCGAAGCCGGGTATCTCACCTATAATATAATTTCAAAACACGTTAAATATTTATATAAGAATAATTAAAAACAAAAATAATTCAATCTTATAGCTTCCACTAAAATTATTTAATGTTATGTTTATTATGCTGAAATAATTACACATAATAAAAATTAAATCACTACGCTATGTGTACCTATACGCATGTAGTAAGTCTATAATATACCCACCTTTCGAGAATTTCATAACAAGAGGTTTTCTAGTCTATGTTAAAATAAATATATTGTATCTCCATAAAAATGTACTTTCATACATATTATATATTGCCAAACTGGTAGGTGCGCAGTGTTGCGAAGGTAGGCACGAAAAGTTTTACACAAATAAAGCCACGTCATGATTGCAGTTTGCAAATAAAGTTTATAAAACAGCCGCTAGTTATAAACTACATAAAAACAGTCCTAAAAAACGTTGTTTGTTAAACTGTCTGAAGATAATATGTAGACTAATTTTTTAATACCTCACTTCTATACTATTGTTGAGTGTGCTGGCTATCTCGTGAAAAAATGATATACAAGGATCAAATCATAATATTGAAATTTGAGGCAAATTTGTTAACGAATGATAACTGTTGTTAAATTTGTCTATTTAGTTCAAATTAAAAAAAAGTGAATAAATCAATGCAAGGACCACTAATGCATTGACTGATTTAAAAAGACAAAGTGAAGGCATACATAAAAAATTGGAGCTTTGGAAATCAAAATTTAAAAAAAAAATCGTCATGTTTCCACTTTTAAATGATTTTGCGCCAGATATATTGAAGCAAACAAAAATCTATTTACTGAGCGTTATGATAGTTTGCTAATGCACTTTCCCCATTATTTATTTCACAAATTTACTCTAATAGTAAAAAAATCATTTGATTTCAAAACTATGATATATTAAATATGTAGGTAGTTGTACGTTTGATGTGATACCTATATCATGAGTGATATATGTAATGATAACTCCCGTGTATGTGTATAATTTAGGAAACACTACATTATAGTACCACACTGCCCTTAACCTCAGAGATAGGTAGGTGGGCCCGACAAATATCCTGGCCTAGGGGCTCGCTTTTCGCAAAATCTTTTTTAAACATCCATCGCATGAAAAATAAATTAATTTAAATAAGTATAAGTAGTAATATAAGTAGTAAAACCTTGTTTATTATTTATATATTTAAGTTTTCTTTATTTTTGTATTAGTGCCTACATTTTTGACTATTTAAAAAGGTGTCTGAATTATTTAATGAAATAAAGGGGGGAGGCGCCAAGTTTCATTTTTTTTTTAAAAAGGAGGCGTAATAACATTAAGTTTGGAAATCACTGATGTATTTGATAGGAACCGTAATTTAATACTTGTGTATTTTTGTAGATACTAAACATTATACTTACCTACATATAATAAAACAATCATTAGATTTACTTAGGTGGAAGATAACGGTGTGAAAGACCCCTTACTTCAAAAATTGTACTGAATTCCACACCACCGTGGAGGTACAGTTAAATTGCGGGTTTTTTTAAATCTGTGGTTTTCCCATTACGACTATTTCATTGTACTACGTTTTAACTTAATTTTCTAAGCATAACATATTATACAAACTACAAATGAATATATCTACATAATATTATCTAATTAAAATTTAAATGGTGACTCATAACTTTATATTATAATATAAAACAATCGAAATAATAAAACTACCTACTATTATATTTCTAAGAAAAATACTCACTTTCTGAAATGCAAAATATTAAGAATAACATTACCTACATAATATATACAAAATACATAAAAACATTTTATACATGTGATAGAGGTATTTTTTGCAATTTACATTAAATTTAGTCAATACCATTATGTACGGACTATGTCCAAAATGGTATACCAACATAAAATGAATTGATTTTACAGACATGGGGTGCAGAGAAATAATATTATATTATGTTTATACCTACATCAGATTGAGTATGATAACATTTTTATAATAAAATAATATTATTTGGTACTTATGACATTAAAAGCAAAATTAATAATTAGTAGGTAATCTTAAATGTATTAGTCCTACCTAAATAAATTCACTGATTTCAGGGACATAATAACATGGAGTTAATGTTATAGTATAATAACTACATGTAAATGCAACAGTTTCAATATAATTAATTATTTAGACATGTACCTACTCACTAATATTATTTTTTTTAAATAAAAAAGATAAAAATAAATATCAGTAAGCACTTATTCATTAGACGTAACCAACTGAAAGAAAGCATAGTGGTTCGTACCACGAGAATGTCGTGTATACTATACTATTGAAAATACTAAAAATACTTTCTGCGACTATTGTATACCTACATACTTCATAAACAAAAGAATATCTAGTTGTATTTGAAATGCATGTCCTGACTAAATAATATTCTTTTCGGGCATAAGTTATTATTAGTAATTTATAACTACAATATAATTTATTATAGAGGTAGAATATGCAAGTACTCATATGCACAAAGGAAAACCGACCGCTTGCTGTGCGTTTTTGTGCAGGTCACTCGAGGTAGGTATATTTTCAAATGCACATGTTCCACAAACTGATGTAAACTTTACAGACCTTGTAATAAGGGTTGGTATTCTTCTAAATCTGGGTAAAAAGGTTTTTATGACATGCCCGAGATACCGGGAATTTAAGGTAAGTGTTTAGGAATAAACGTCATATGAAGCAAAGTTAACATGATAAAATAAACACTAATAACATTACATTAAGGGTTAGTTTGGCATTTATCGTCAGATGCACGGAACATTTTAAATTTCAAGGTTCGTTATATTATGGGAGGATTTATACGAGCCATCAGTCATATAATTAAATTGAACAAACACATAAATTGGTCTCGCTGTTCTAACAAATAACATTTTATAATAGTGTCTCACTTTACAAAATTATTATGTGGGTTTCTCTAACGTATATCTTTTTACATAGCCCTATCACTGTCTTATCAAAATATCGATCAGACTTTGGAAAATGATTAATTTTATATAGAAAACATTCAATTAAACTACTTGTGCATTTTTATTTTTACGCATAAGCATTTTATCTACAAATAGCTAAAAGTAGATTTTTTTGTATATAATAATAAATGGGGTATCCATGATTTAAGGGCCTAAATAAAGTGCGAGTTCTTCATGGCAACGGGAGTGTTAATAATTCTAAAAAAAAAACGTCTTAATATAATAATTTATTATGTGCTCACTGTGCCTTTTTTAAATAAATATATAAATGAATAAAAAGAAGCAAACCTAAAGTAAAAACGTGTATTTTTTATGTTATCGTATTAATTATAAATACTTAATTTAATATTTACATTTTTTGTACTTATAATTATTAATTGACTACTGAAAAAACAGCCTACAAATTTACAACACGCTAAAAATAGAGAGACTGTAACGCAAGACGGATTCAGCAGAATGTCATCGAATCTAGTCGCCCTTGTTTCTTGCGCCCATCGCTTCGCATTACTCTGTACGTAATTTCAATATAGCAGTACGTAAATAATTATAATATCTATTGTTATGGATGCGAGATATTCATATCTTACTACTATGAGCTAGAAACAGGTAGAGGAGGTGAAATTTCTATTGTTTGTTTGAGGTAAGGTAGCTTTGTTCTTAAATTTTACTCCAACCATCTGTCGCTATGACTTTCATAGATTTAGTAAAATTTTACGTGTTTTCATAATAATTACTGGTTTCAGAAAGTCACAACTAATTTATTTTACAACGTCTTTATTAGCTCGTATTCTTGTTTGTCCAGTACAAATCTTGCAATCGATTTTTAACTAACTTCCCGACTAGCTAGATATTTGAAAAGTTTTGAATATATCAGAACACGATGTCAATACATTCTTTTAATAGTTTTAGCCATCTTTAAACAGAATTGAATTCATTTTCAGTTAATTCTATTTTGTATGGAAAGTTATTTCAGAAAAATACGTAAAAAGTAAAAGAATATTATTGGTTGCTAAGGGGGTGGTTCTAGCAACTAAATTATTAATATATACGTCCATTATGAAATGATATTTCAGTATTCTATATTTGTTTGTTTTTTATTTACTTCATAGCAAGTACAGGTTTGAGCATATTGAGCATAATAATTCAACAGAAAATTTAAAAACGTTGTATATAAAAAGTTCTTTTTATTTTGTAATTATTACATTATTGTGAAAGTATTCATGTTACTAGTAATTATTGTAATATTTAAGATATTACTAGAGTGCGGAAAGTTTAAGTTGATTTGCGGTGGCTTGAAGAACTAGAATCCCCTCCTCTTGCGGTTCAATATTCATTCCCCTCACCTTGAAAGCATTTGAAGTTTCTTCAGTATCATTCTATCAGTCATTTAGACGTGTCAATAATGGAAAAAAAAAAAAAAGTGACAGCAGAAAGATTAAAAGTCATCTTATCTCCTATTGTGAAAAAGAAAAACGACAAAATAAGCTCATTCTGCCCTTCAACAATGTTATCGAAAGAGTTACCGCGATGACAGGTACAAAACACACTTAAAATTTTAATGTTGCCATATAAAATTTATCATTGTGTTATTGGGAAAAAATGTATATCATTATAATATTTGAAATTTGCGAAAATATTTACCTATTTTTTAAGGAAGTGAGAAATAATATCTTCCAATTATGACAATACTCTCACAATACTTCGAAATTGAAAACAATACGAAAGCCGCCACCAGGGCTCACGTAAAACTTTTCGGTGTCTAAGATATAAGATATTATTAAGTACTATGTTCACATCATTAATTATCTCCGTATTCGAATGCATAACTATCATAATATACGCAAATAAGTAGGTATATAAAATTCAGACTTTTTCATTCAAGTCACTAACACTATTTCTCTGCATATATCTTGGCGTTGTCCGCCGTATCCGGTAATGTGTATGTATGTAGTTGGCCGTAACATAGTTCATCGTGGGATGTTGTGTCGGAAATTATTAGATGACCATAAAATATTGAAATCATTTGCTTACCTAAATAAATCACTTAAAAACACATAATAAAATCCAAAGGAATACAATAGAAAGACATAAGAAAATATATAGGTAAGTAAATTAGAAATACAATCATGTCCTATATATATATAATTAACTATTTCTTTTATTCAACAAATAATTCACTAGATTTAAGAATGTACCATTCTAATTATTGAACATACATAATATGAATATAATTAGAATGGTAGATTCTTAAATCTTGTGAATTATTCGATGAATAAAAGAAATAGAAAATATTAGCAAGTTCAAGTAAGTTACATTATAAAAATATTGGAGAAATCCATGACGTCGGTTAGTAATTGAAGTAATAGGTATCTACTTTGATTTAATAAACAAAAATTGATTGCCAAAGTAGCTTGATTTAGAAGAGCGCTGATGAGTGGGTATTAAAAGTGGGCATTAGTTAAAATTTGTCGCAATTAGTATGTCACCGCGTAGAATAGAGGTAATGCGCGGATCGGGCGTAAACCCGGGAGATGTAGGATTCGGTTCCCTGCCGGGGTGGCTTTATATTGGTTATAATATATTTTCTCAGAAAGTGTTTTTCATAATTATGTATGTATATATTTATATCAAATTCTGGTATGTTCTCGTATCAAGTTGAACTTATCAAATATGTATCTGATCATCATGACAACGTTATTATCAAAAATTTGAATTAACGTTCTTTTTGAATCTAATAAAATTGGAGCAGTAATAGTCTGCAATGCTCCACGCATAACATGTAGTTTTCAAATTTTGATGCTATACGGGAATCTCTTTCCTGTATGAAACCTCACGGTAAACTGTGCTACGGCGAATTGTAATACATACAATTGACATGTAACCGTTGCCGCTACATAATGAAATGTCCTAAAATGTGTACAGGAAGGGAAGAGCTGCTCAAGACGGTTCAACCAGCTGTTGACCCTATCGAACCATCTGATCGAAAGGCCAATTTTGTTTCATTTAGAAAATTTGCGGCGTCATATTATTGACAAAGTAAATTATCTCTCTACATAGATTATTCGACAGTTTTGTATTAGCTTGTTTCCTCTCTCATATGGGTGCTCTTAACTTAAAATCACATAAAGTCAGATTGCTTTCAGTATGCTTTTCCAATTAAGCTACGAGAATCTTATTGAATTACGACAATTTAAACTAGTGCTTCTTATTATTGACGTCGGTTAGTAATTAAGGTATTAATTTATACCTACCTTAATTTAATATAATACTAAAATCGATAGCCAACATTATATCATAATTCGATAAGCATTTAATGTAACAAGTACTAGTTAAAATTGTCGTGATTCAATAAGATTCCCGTAGCTTGGAAAGCATACTTTATTTGTTTAAAAAAAAGACACGTTGAGTACATTACAAATTATTAATTCAAGTCGTTCACAACATGACATTTAGAATAAAATAATAAATACAAGATAAAACAGAACTTTTTATATACAACGTTTTAAAATTTTCTGTTGAATTATTATGCTTCATATGCTCAAACTTGTACTTGATATGAAATAAATGGAAAACAAACAAACAAATATAGAATACTGAAATGTCATTTTGATTTCAATAGTAACGCACGTATATATTAATAATTTATTTGCTAGGACCACCCCCTTAGCAACCAATAATAGTCTTTTACTTTTGACGGTTTTTTCTGAAATAACTTTCAATACAAAACAGAATTAACTGAAAATAAATTCAATTCTGCTTAAAGGTGGCTAAAAGTAGGTATTAAAAGAATGCAGGCATCGTGTTCTGATATATTCTAAAAGTTTGAGATGTCTAGCTAGTCGGGAAGTTAGTTAAAAATCGACTTGAGAAAAGACAAGGTAGACGAAAAAATACAAATCAAACAATAAAATATAATTTTAAAAACAGAATACTCGATGCATCGCTAAAAATATCTAAATCTCTAGGGAGTGCATTGACCAGCCACATAGCCCTCGCTATTGGTGCTTGGTGAGCCTGATATGAGGAAACAGCTCGCACCCAAAATAGGTCATTCAAATTTTTCAGAATAACTGGTTTGGAAACTATACCACGTGAGAGCAGGGAAAATGCTTTAAGAGCAGAAGTGACCTACGAGATTCAAGAGAATGAAAGGCGAGCATGCCAGCAGATACAGGTTCAAGACCCACCTGGTGTCGTATATTTTTTCTACAAAATGATTTATTCTAGTGTATATTGTATTATGCATGAGATATTTTCAAATAATTTATATTCAGTATATAGAATGTTACATTCTGAAATAAAAGTGTGTCATATTCGTTGAATAAAAGAATTAGTTTATTAAATATTGCGAATTTACTTCGTAACAGTGGTAATTTTGACGTATGTTATTGTATCCAACCAAATACTATCACCTCAACAGAATAATATTTTTATACATTCCTCTGCATTTGACACACGCTTTTCGATCTCTTAGTACATACTTTCACCATATTGATTCTTCTTCTTATTGTGCCATCCCCTAGCGGAGGTCAGCCACCATCAAGGCGATCTTATCTTTGTCGTCTGCTACCCGGAACAGTTCAGTGGAGCTGCACTCGTACCAATCACGAAGGTTCTTAAGCCACGAAATGCGGCGCCGTCCTCTGCTACGCTTCCCATTGATCTTTCCTTGAATGACAGGTTGGGGAATGCTGTATTTTTATTCTCTCATAATGTAGGCGAGGTACTTTAGTTTCCTGGTTTTGATACTACGTAGAACTTCTCGGTCCTTCCCCATTCGACTGAGAACTTCAACATTTGAAGCGCCTAGTTTCAAAAGCCCCTAAAACGATTTTAGGTAATTCTGAGAAAAACGAAAAAAACTATTTTAGGTAGTTTTGAAAAAATGAGATAAAATCATATCTATTAAATCAGTAAACTTTATGTTTTTGTTTTTTAATTTGTTACATTCTAAGGAGTATTTTGGCTTTCTATTTTAGGGGTATTTGAAAAGCACACCCAACCATTTTAGCACGTTTTGAAATTTACCCTAATTTTTGATCACACGTATTGATGGTTTTTGACGTTTTTTAAAGTTCAATATTTAGCCATCATATAGGTAACAAAAATATCCATTTAAATACAACTCAAAAATTTTCAAAAACCGTTTTAGGGGCTTTTGAAACTAGGCGCTTCATTTGTCACCCGGTCAGTCCAAGGAATTTTGAGGATGCGCCTATACAGCCACATCTCGAAAGCCTCAAGTCTCCGTGACATCTCTTGGTTTAGCGTCTATACTTCCATACCATAGAAAAGAAATGAGAGAACATAAAACGTACAATATGCAGTCTCAGACCTAAGTTAAGATCTCGACTGCTAAGGAGGCGTCTCATTTTGAGAAAGGCGCTCCTTGCGATCTCAATTCTAGTTTTTATTTCCTGAGACTGGTCCCATTTCTCATTGACCCATGTACCTAAATATTTATAATAGGTCACACGTTCGATTTTTTCGCTGTTAATGACAAAATTTGTGTTGGTGTCTGGTGTCGCTATTTTTGATACTAGTAATAGTTTTGTATTCTTGAGGTTCATTTTTAAACCATAAGAATTACTGACCTCATTAACCTTTTCTACCAGTTGATATAAACTCTTTAAACTATCAGCAATCAGCACAGTATCATCGGCATATCGTATATTGTTAATATGTTTCCCATTAACCAAAATACCCACCGATTCACCTTGTAAGGCTTCCTTGAAAATAGCTTATGAATAGGTACATGTTAAATAGCAAAGATGACAATATACACCCCTGTCTTACACCGTGACGAATTTTTACATCTCCACTGATTTCGTTTTCGATCTTGACATTCGCTGTTTGATTCCAATATAAGTTAGCTATCAGTTGAATGTTTCTTGCATCGATGCCTTTCTCCTGTAAGAGTTCGAGAAGTTTAGGATGCCTAACAGTATCGAATGCTTTCTCGTATTATTGATACCATATTGGCATATTGACAACCACATTGATAATATTCAATAACAAATATTAATAATATTCTTTTATTGAAATCCGAAAAAGTGATTATTATATTTCACGGCCCAGCCATCGAATTATATTTTCCTTGATACTGTAACCAGTCAAGTTATGGAACCGAATATTTATTACATCGGTTAATTCGATTGAAATGATTTCTTTCTTTCGTACGCCATTAATTTTATTTAATCTTTTATTCTTTGTTACGAATTATTCATTCATTCGAGATGTCGACTTTCGTTTTCTCACTAATTCACATTTTTGTTTTCCTTCATAGATTATTGTTTTGTTACACAGAAAACAAATATTTGTTTTTGTTAAGACCGGAAAAAATACGTCAAATAAAAATACAAATTAAAGGCTACAAAATAAATGAAAAGCAAATAATATTATTTCGTTCAGTATTTCTATTGATATGTGTATTTAATAATTTAGTAGAAAGAGTTAATTTGTTTTTATTTTTGACTTCTAATGATGTATGCAAAAATTCATCTGAAAATGAAAATATATTAATCTTAAGGGCGGACGTGCTCAGCGTGGGCCAAAATGGAGCTTTGAACAGTTTTAAAAAAAAAGATTTTTTTTCGGTTAGTTACATGTTCAAATACGCGCGTTACCATCATTTTACCCCCTACTTCAATTATAGTTTGTCAATTTATGGCTACGGCTGTATATTGTAGCTTAACTACTGGGGAATGCCAAAAGAAATGGCGTATTTCAAAAAAACACTACCTTATTCTTAGGTCAATAATTATTATAAAGCAATCATTATTCGTAGGATGTTTATTACACTTGAATGGTCAAAGACAAAGCTTATAATGAGTATCTTTAGAATTATCTTCAAATGTGTTAATCTTGCCCATTTTTTGAATAATAACATGCCTAATTCTTGTCAAATTTGGGATCACAGAGATTATCAATATAATTTTTTATCGTAAATATTTTACTTAAATTATCTCGTCATAAATTATTATACTAATGATTTTATTAATGCATTTAAAAATTAATAAATGTAAAAAATCTTAACACCACTGCACAGTTATGTACCGAAATATGACTATATTCTAAAATATTAGAGCGAGAGGTTTAAAAGAATACTATTTTATGTAATAAAAATACTTTATGCAGTCATTAAATGTTTAAAATAAATATTAAAGATAATAAGGCATCAAAATTATATAAAAAGATTATCTACAACGTTTAAGGTATGTCCAGGATCATGCTTTGAAAATAAAACAAAAGCTCCATTTTGACTTACGCTGAGCATATCCCCCCTTAATGATTGAAAAAAAACATGTAGCGGGCAACGACTTTGGGCCTTGTAAGAATCAGAAACTTTTGCAAATCGTCGCATGTACAATCAGTATTTTCTACAGGTGTGACATACTTTCGTGAGGTTCGACTACCTTAGGCTTTGTCATCGAAACGGTTCAAAATTGTAATAATGCAGGGGCCAGCAGATTTCCCAATTGCAAACTACGTCAACAAAGACTCAATAAATCAAAGTCAATAATGACCGAATATTCATGTATATAAATAGCGAGTCGTTTTTTTAATTTAATTTAATAAAACAAGCCCATAGGAGAGAGGAGCGTGCAGAAATAATAAAGATGAATAATTATAATTGATTTATAAGATAATTTGTAAAAATCAGAACTTAAATAATACGAACATACTAAACTATTTGTAGAGATCTTCACGTCCTCAATGAGATGCTGCAATTTTTTTAAAAGCCATAAAATTGGCATTTTTTGCGAATAGGTCGGACTGCCTGATGGGCCCAACAGCTGGTTGGATCTCTTCCATTTCGGAGTACATTCTCGAACATTCCCAGAGAATGTAGTCTGCATTTTGTAGTTCTCCACCAAATGGTTATGTTGGTCAGGTGACAAGCCCGATAATGTATGTGTAAAATGTCTCTATTTATTATAGGAAAATACAGAAAGGTCATTCTTTTCGAAGCATGATTTATCCAAAAGTAAATAATATAGTGGCCTTTTTGTCGCGAAGCTCAGTCACCCATCTGCACGTTTTTGTTGATAGCCGAGGATGGGGCGCAAATCTCTCCTTTTTATATTTCGCGAAAGAATGTGTGAGTTTTGCATAAAGCATGTAGCCGCGACCATGTTGGATTGTTTGATTTGTCGCGCTCGGCAAATATATGAATAAAACATGGCGACCGAAAGATACACAGATTTTATCTCGTCGCACGAGCGGCAATATCTTGAATACTAGATAACAAAGCCAGCCCTGAAGTGAAGGTTAAGATGTACAAGATACATCAAAGAAAAAAACAAGCTGTAAGCAATTTAGGATACTTCACGCAGGGCTGCACCAAACGTCAAAAGAACCATAAAAACGTCCGGTACCCTGGCGGTAAAAACATATACATAAATTTAGTGATTTTACAAAAAAAAAAAATTACGGTGTGACGGGAAGATGAGTGAAGAAAATTATGATTGTTGAGAGCAATTACGTGTTTATTTGAGGGATTGACACAAGTACAGTGATACAAAGATACAATAATAAAAGATAACAGCAAGGTAAATATTTTTCGCCTGAGGCACGATGATACATAGTGATAGTTCTCTACCAAGATAACTTCATGTAGAGTTGAGATATTCATTCAATCGTGATAGCCTATTTATTTAACTCCTCACGATTAAATAATGCTTACACTGAGTATCCCATGCCTTCGGTTAGAAATGTTTTTAATATTACTGAGGTGAAAGTTCTTATTTGCAATTGGTAATTAGATTCGTGCGAAATTTTACAACGTTTTTATTAGGTCGTATTCTTCTGTGTCCGGTGGTTGTTTGTCCGGTACAAATCTTGCAATCGATTTTTAATTAACTTTCCGACTAGTTAGACATTTAAAACTTTTAGAATATATCAAAACACAATGCCTATGCATTTTTTAATACTTTTAGCAATCGTTAAGTAGAATTAAATCCATTTTCAGTTAATTCTGTTTTTTATGAAAAGTTATGTCGGAAGAAATCCGTAATCCAATCCACTATCATTGGTTGCTAGGAAATTATTAATATATACCTACGTTAGTTACTATGGAAATCAATATGAGTGTCAAAATGACATTTCAATATTATTTCTATCAATTTTTTTTTGATCGTTTAAGCTAGTCAAGTCAAGTTTATGTATATGATTCAACAGAAAATTTAAAAACGTTGTAAATAAAAAAATCTTTTTATCTTGTAATTATTTATCTTAAACAGATACCTATATTGTACTAAATGGATCTTATTTTTCGCCGTCAAAATTTCTCACTAACCGATACGCTGACAGCCTGTGAAAAAGGAATATTAGAATAATTATTGAATAATATTTCCGCGATCGATTCGTATATCACGGATTTTGCTAACAATGCTTATTCTCACAGGACTCGTTGATCACCACATTTTATACATATATATATAGCCAGTAGTTGCAATATAGATAACATTTAAATTATTAAAGTGTGTGACGTTAATCTGGAATGTGGCGAAATGTTTCTCTGTTAGTAGTACACATATTGTTTTTCAATTTGTGTGTGAGTCAGGGTATGGACCTAATAAGTTGAGCAAGTGGCTGACATCCATTTCTCGTAAAACAATCTTTTAATACAAACTTCTACTCTGTGGAGGCCCGTATGATCCTAATAGGATCAGACATGGTCGGAGTTAAAATACTCACTCGCGTTCGGGCTAAAACTTCGTAAGTTGGACTTCCGCACTTTTGCAATTAATCTTTTTTCTATTATAGCTTAATACATTGGATGCTAAAAATGCACCCAGCGCGTAACGATTAAGGTGGCGATTCGATATAATTAGTATGCTATTTAAATGTGGTAATTAAAAAAAAAATCACTCTTTCAGCTCTATAGTATAATAATTCAATTGGACAACGGTCATTTTAGAAGTAAGTCTTTTGAAAACCATGTTACATTGGACTTCCAAATTATTGTTAGCATTAAGAGAACGTGAATACTTAAATCTGCATACTTAACTCAAAAACGATAAAAATATTACTTCCACACTTTCAGCTTCTAAGGTACTGAAAGTATGAATTCTTCTTCTTATTGTGCCATCCCCTAGCGGAGGTCGGCCACCATCAAGGCGATCTTATCTTTGTCGTCTGCAACCCGGAACAGTTCGATGGAGCTGCACTCGTACCAATCACGGAGGTTCTTAAGCCACGAAATGCGTCGCCGTTCTCTGCTATGCTTCCCATTGATCTTTCCTTGAATGACGAGTTGGGGAATGCTGTATTTTTGTCTTCTCATAATGTGGCCGAGGTATTGTAGTTTCCTGGTTTTGATACTACGTAGAACTTCTCGGTCCTTCCCTATTTGATTGAGAACTTCAACATTTGTCACCCGGTCAGTCCAAGGAATTTTGAGGATGCGTCTATACAACCACATCTAGAAAGCTTCAAGTCTGAATTAAGATAGTTATAATAATATGATTTTTATTGATATGGGTAATTTTATATTAAAATGATTTAATTTGGAATTGATTGAATTATTTTCCAACAAAATAATAATATAGATTTAAACATGCATTTTTGCAAAAAAAATCTTTTCAGTGGGTTTGTATTTAAAAGTCTGCATGCATATAGATGCTTTTGTTATTGTATAAAACGTAATTTAGATGAAAACTGGAATACAATGCCTATCACCAATAATGGATTTATACGTCGGTAAGTTTGGCATCTGCCAGGTGCCAAATAAATTTAGCGCATCCCTGCTACTTCGCAAGACAAAAAGCAATAATGTATTATAGAGCTGAAGTATGAAAAGCACCGTAGAAAAGTTACCGCGCATCAATGATTAAAAGTATTTTCGGTTCCTGAATGGAAAGATTATTTTGTTTTTGTTTTCCTTTGGGTATAAAGCAGGTAAGTAACCTTTGTGAAATGAAATTATTAGGAACTCTTTGCGAGTTTCATAATCAATTTGTAACGAAGGCATTTTGAAATTTAAAGATTAAGTATTTTAAAGTGAAGCTAATTAGATTGAATTATTACATAAATGAATATTTGTTTTATTACGATTACGCCCACAGTAGCCGCGCGGCTTAAGCGTTGGAATATCACGCCGTGGGTCCCAGGTTCGAATCCTGGGTCTGGCAAGTACACATATTGTTTTACAATTTGTGTCTGCCAGGGTATGGACCTAATATGTTGAGCAAGTGGTTGACATCCATTTCTCGTAAAAAAACAAAATCTGTTAATACAAACCTCTACTCTGTGGAGGCCCATATATCGTCGGTGTTTTGTAAAAAGGGCGAATCAACCATGTTGGCGAAATTGAGATTTTAATAAAAATACAATATGTACCCCACTAGCTTTGTTGTATAAAAACGGTGAATTTTTATCTCCACAAGAAAGTAAGTACTTAAACCGATAATCGACTAAAATTAAATTAATTAAAATTACGAAATAAAAAGCAAATGTGACATATTAGGCCTTTTAAAATATTATATAACAATACCTATTATAATGACAGTATTATTTCTAAGCTTTATTATAAACTTGTTAGATATTTATAATCATCTACAGGTAAAAAACAAATAAAATAATGTCAAAAGTTAAAAATCCTCTTCCTGTAAAGTAGCATTTTGGTTAATTCGCCCTTTTTACAAAACACCGACGATGATCCTACTAGGATCGGACATGGTCGAAAAGAAGAAAGACGATTTTTAAAACAAATATACTTTATTATTGCAAACAAACAGTTACATATTATATAATTACATTGACAATTATATAGAAGTAATAACTAACTTATATAGAGAAACAAATAAAAGAGTGTTTGGGCCAATTATGAGAGCGCAATCCCAGACAAAATTCCTAAACTACCCATACAATGATTGTAATGCGTCCAGACATGGTATAAACGACCGAGTTACCTCCAGACTATAAACGCCAAGTCGTGCATTACAGTCATTCTTAAACCGTGTGAGTGTAAATATCTGTAACCTGTAAATCATCAAAGCATCATTACGTACACTGGTTTTGACGGTCAATCGCCGGGCACAGGGTGACTCAATAAACAGTTACCGCGCGAGAGTGGTAGTGCAAATTAGTGAGAACCAGACCACGAAGTCAGTATCATCATCATTAAAGATCAGTACCTGGAATCCTTGGTATAACCCCACAGCATCTGAATCATCTCCATCCTATTACAGTATACTGAAAAGCGCCGCCAAAGCGTAAAACAAAATAAGTGACAAATGCTGTAACATTAAATGATATAAGTTCATTCGAACAGTCGAACGCGATGACACAATGCTTTCCGTCCGCGAGCAAGTTGACGTGAACACCAGCATAAAGAATACGGACTCTAGATACTATATAGCTTAGTCTTTTCCCATTCATTTGAGAAAGTCAGTATTAAAACCCATTCACTGCGGACCTTTTAATTAATATTTAATTACCACATTTAAATAACATGCTAATTATATCTAATGGCCATCTAATGGACAACGTAATAGCAAATCATACGTGGTCTCATACAGAATATAATATATTTTTATTTTACAACGTTTTTATTACCTCGTATTTTTATTTGTCCGGTGGTTGTTTGTCCAGTACACATCTTGCAATCGATTTTTAACTATCTTCACGACTAGCTAGACATTTGAAACTTTTATAATATATCAAAACACGTTGCCAATGCATTCTTTTAATACTTTTAGCCATCTTTAAGCATAATTGAATTCATTTTCAGTTAATTCTGTTTTGTGGGGAATAGAGAATGGTCCTAGCAACTAAATTATTAATATATACGTACGTTACTATGGAAATCAAAATGAAATGTCAAAATCACATTTCAGTATTCTATATTTCTTTGTTTTTTATTTACTTCATATCAAGTACAAGTTTGAGCATATTGAGCATAATAATTCAACAGAAAATTTAAAAACGTTGTGTATAAAAAGTTATTTTTATCTTGTAATTATTTTAAATGCACACTAGCTTGCCTAATTTTTAATAAAATATTTTTTTTATTAGACTGGCGATCGGTTTGATCAAAAAAAACAAATTTCAAATTTAGAATTCAATTTAAGGCTGTATTAATAATTGGCTTTATTATTACTAAAACAATAAGGGGCAATGATTCTCATTCGCCGGGGTCGAAACGGAAAGAAATAATTTCGGTTGGGAAAATTTTAATTAAACCTGGCAATCATTGATATAAAAAAAAACGTAGTTACGAGGCTTTGCAAGAACTTAATTAATTCATTTTCTACGAAAGAATTCTCAATTTTATGTTCTATTATTCTTTTTCGATTCGGGGATTTATTTTTTTAAAGCTTCCCGACATATTTTTGCTCCCTTTGCGTACATAATAATATCTTCAGATCCCGAAATTCAATTAATATAATATTATTTTCTTCGTTATTCAATGAAATTTGTAAGAATAATCTTTAATATAGAGAGAAATGCTCGTGCAAAGCAATATTGTTATTAATACACCTATCTTCTGTTTTGTTTAGTTTTGTGACAGGTTATAATATTATTTTTTCAGAAATATTACATTTTGATAAAATAAATATTGGTTCCATGACAAAACAGAACAGTGACATATAATATGTTCAAAATGATTGGGTACAAGGGATTGAGACTAGGTACAACGAAATAATGACCTAACCTAACCTAACATAACCTAACCTAACATAACCTAACCCAACCAAACCTAACCTAACCTAAATAGATTCCACAAAAATGAATGTCAAACTATTAGGTCTATACTCTCTAATATGTGTATTTGCCAGACCCAGGATTCGAACCTGGGACACACTACATTATAAGCCGACGTGTAAGCCGCTCGGTGATTGTGGTTGATGATAGTACATTACAAATTTAATATGTGTGGTTAATCGTGTCGTTAATGTAGCGAAACATACACCTTATAAGTATTTTTTGTTTTGTTCTCCATTCTTACACACTTTGATTTAAGTACCAACATCATCAAGAGGCCCAATAACCCAGAGTGGCTTCTAGCATCTTACGAGAACTTTCTCCACATCCACCTACCCTGGGTCAGTGTCTGCCGATCGCAATAGCATCTCCGTTGACACATCCAACCTTGGGGTCTGGGCTTGCCAATCTACCTCCGGCCGTCCAGTACCTCCCATACTAGTATCAGCCATAGTAAATTTAACAAATAAAAAAGCGCAGATCAGCTTTTTCCTTCGATCAGATAGTAGACAGAGTTTATGTGCTAATTGGTTATTGTCGCTATTGCTGACAGTATCTATATCGCGCCTGTTATATCATTTTGTCCCTCACACTCTTTCTTGTTTCTGAACTCTAGATGTGTGGAATAATACTTTTTCTTCTTCAGGACCTTAAAATTTAGGATCGTGACCGGGTGATTTGGCTATCGAACAACCTTCTCAAGGTATTAGCCTCACTGCTCTCAGCATTCTACGGCACGCTCGTGTTGGTGGAAATCCTGTGGCTTTCACGAAGAGGTAGAATCTAATGTTTGCTTTAATATTCCGATGCGGCAAGTCTAAAAGATAAGACGCCGCAGACTACACAAATAGACACAAATGATTCTAATGATTGTGACCCTCAGGCAACGTGCATTCGTTAACCACTTATTCGCAATAACTCGTAACTGAGCACCCCTAGCTGCAGACCAGAACCTCATCGCTAGGCTATAGCTATAGCTATATGTATCTGGGTATAGGGAATATACCTGGAAAAGTGCGCTATTCCGCGGATGAAACGACGAGAAGATATAAGTAGTAGGAGGGGTAAATGTGGAAGTCATTGACACCTGCCAGATTGTATTTGTACACTCTCCCCACCTTAAAATCAATAAAAAGAAACATGGATTTTTTTTTAAATGAACCCTCCCACTTAATCATTATTTTTTCTTAATGCATTGAAAAACTAAAATATTATCATAACTGAACATACCTATATAATTTGAAAACACCCCAGATAAAATCTTTTTTTGAATCGACACCCGACGGGACTTTTACGTTTAACCATTGGATTTTCGCCAATATATTTTACCAATTAAGCTACGGACATGCTACTACGAATTTAAATAGAAGTTCTTATATGATTTTTTGGTACAGTTCGGTTATGAGGAATACAGCGGAAAACACATTTTGAAAATAACCAATATACTGGTATATTTGTTAGTTTGGGTTAGTTTAGGTTAGATTAGGTTGGGTTAGGTTAGGTTAGGTTAGGTTCAACTAACAAATAATCCAGTAAATCGGTTATTTTCAAAATGTGTTTGCCGCTGTATTCCTCATAACCGAACTGTACCGATTTTTTTTATCAAATTTATATTTATTCATCAAATTTATTTATCAAATTTAAGAAATTTGTTAAATGAAAAGAGATCGTTTATTAATATATAGTTATTCTATCTGCCAGTTGCAGGATTCAAACTCTACTAGCCAACGGCGTAAAGAACAAATATTATCCATGCTTTTTATAAAAAAATAGTAGAAAATGTATTCACTCACTTAAGTATTATTATTTTTATACACAGTAGTAAAGTTTAGTTTATATAAAATAAAACTTTTAACAAACAGTACGAGGAATGAAAAATTTTCATGTCTAAATATCGTTTAATTTTTTAAGCGTTTGTATATTAAACAAACGTTTAAAAATACAAAACAGCGATTCGAAAGTAATTTCTATTAATAATAGTTTACAAAAATATTTCAGCTTTCATTATACAATTATTTTATATACTTACAATCTTAACCGTGATAATAAAAATACTACTATATACCTAATTACTTCTTTATCATAGAAAATTATCTAGAAAATAGTATTAAACACTTAAGCAGTCAATCCAATGCTAGATAAAGGCCTCTCTTAGCTAATTACACTATTCTTGTTTATTGGTTCTTCGCTGCCACGTACTTCCGGTTAACGGTTTTCCGGTAGATTCAGGCGCAGTGACGCACAACACGAAATGGCAATTATTTAAGTTACCCCATCCCCATCTGTCATGTATTTGGAGCCGCGATTTGTGCACGGCCCTCTTCTATGACACTATAAACGTGTCAGAATGAAAAGATTTTACTCTTACACTTTCTTGTCCCGAAACATATATGCACGGCACTGGCGTAGCAAACAATATGCACCTTGCTGCTTAAAGAAAGAATTTAGAAAATAAAAAAATAATCTTGACTTGCTCTGGCGTCATTTATCTTTAGTGACATGAAGTGTCTTCTGTTAGCCATATACTGAAACTCTGCCAAAAAAGAGGAGTCTAAGTAGGGTCAAAGTTGGCCTTAGTTGATATTGGGTTGGCGTGGCCTTGGCAAACAGCTCCGCTCGGTCGGATCCCATCAGAGGGCGTGCCCGCATGTACATTCGCGCTCAAAGTCATCATGGCAGAACAGAAATTGGCTTACCCAGTGTGTTGGTCTTAGTTGTCTCATCTGAAGCCTGCAGGATGCATCTGGAAAAAAACAGATACGTTTGTCGTCCCTTGGTGGATGCCGACCACCTCGATTGCTATGTATCGAATCCTATCTTGTGGACTAACGTGCTCATAACGACAGATGGATGCCTTTGATGGTGGTGTTGGTTCCTCTCAAGAAAAGGTTGATCGATCCTTGCACGCATAGAGTTTTTGTATGTTAAAAATAGTTTTAAGCTTTTTATCAAAGAACACATTCCTATCATATTTTAATTAATAAAACATAATTTCAGCAATTTTATTTACCGATGAATTAAAAGAACAAAATATCTATCTATGTATATATTTGTATTTTACCAGTGGTGGTAAAATAAGAAAATAATATACGCTTCCGCTTTTGATAATAATATATCGATTGTTTTTCAATTTGTGTTTGGAGTCAGAGTATAGATCTAATAGAGTGAGCAAGTGGTTAATATCCATTTCTCGTAAAAAATGTTAATACAAACCTCCACAGTCTGCGAAGACCATAATATTATGATTTTATTAGAATCGGACATGGTAAGAAGAATCTAATGGAGACATAATTCGAAAAAGTAACCCGAAACCCTGTGATTTTTACGTTTCACTGTTATTTAAAACAAGTGTTTAAGTAACACCTAGTACTACTTAGTAAAATTTTAATAATTAGGCAAGCTAAAGCAAGGAGTACATTTAAAAAAATCGGTGTGTGTACTTATGTACGCGCGTTAGAAGTTATACTTCTTTGGCGTAACAAAACAAAAACAAAACTTGTGATAAACTAGATTCTTTGACTAGCTTTTAATTATCTAGTTAAATTACACACTCAAGAAAAAGGACCGCTTATTGGAACGCCGTTGGTTTATTTCTATACACTTTAACTTATATTACTAAATTATATAATGATTTCTAGTTATTTTTATTTTTAAAGTACCAACTGTCGCTCTGGCGTTTAATCGTTTGTTTACGTAAGGAATTGCAAATTGCCGACAATAATTAATTCGCTGCCTAGGTAACGGAATAATTCTAAACTATAATATTATACTGTATAATCGTCACGATTGCAGTATCATACCGTGGCGTAAAGGTAGTGCGTTTGGCTGTTAACCGAACAATCAGTGGTTCGAATCCAATTGAGTGCGTTTTTTTTCTGTGAAAAAATAAATTATGTATTACATGTCACACGCCAAAAATACACTCTGATCCGAATTCGCAAACGCGCCAAAAGAAGTATGACTTCAAAAAATTCTAATTAACTAAAATAAATACAGCTCCAGTTAAATTATTACCTTGGTATAATATTAACATTACAATGCTTATCCAATGGGACCGAATTTAATTTTGTGGACCGCGTTTGTTTGATCAGACTGCTCGAGAGAAGTCAGAAAGATATTAAAATCTCTTGTACCCAGTTGCCTGCCAGATTCAATTCAAAGTGAAAGATAATACCTACATTTTGTATTATTAATTTTATTGTGAAGTATTTTATGAGTGAAACATAGAAGAATGAGTTTCGTTGAATGGTTAATTAAACATTTATTTTTAGGCGCCAAATATACTTAAATATTAATGACTGTCCGAATGGAAGAAGTCATTGTAGTACAGTTTCTTCTCACTATTTTCATACTGGGATACATATTTATTGGATTTTTTAGAATGCATCTATGGTAAATATAGAGTTGGCTTACACATTTTTTTTTTACTATTATATAGTTCAATTTTATTACTGTAAGTGGGTTCAATTATTTTTTATAAATTTTAAACCTTGTTTCAAAGGCATTGAGAAAATTGAGACTTTAAAAAACCATAATTTCGCAGTGATAAATTAAACAGAATTAAAAATATAAATGATTGTTTTTGAATATACATAATTTGAAAACATCTCACGCATATACACACTAGAAAAAATCATGCTGTAGAAAAATAATTACAAGACAAAAAGAACTTTTTATATACCACGTTTTTAAATTTT
This sequence comes from Rhyacophila brunnea, assembly GCF_057557595.1. Taxonomy (NCBI): domain Eukaryota; kingdom Metazoa; phylum Arthropoda; class Insecta; order Trichoptera; family Rhyacophilidae; genus Rhyacophila; species Rhyacophila brunnea. Next base: position 3,571,375 of record NW_028232816.1, on the reverse strand, counting down.
CTGTTGAATCATATAAACTTGACAATAATTTAGGACAAATAAGGCAATTGTCAACAAATCATTTTTTCGCTATTTTGCAACAAACAAACAAATATAGAATACTGAAATGTCATTTTGATTTCCATAGTAACGCACATATATATTAATACTTTAGTTACTAGGACCACCCCCTTAGCAATCAATAATAGTATTTTACTTTTTACGGAGTTTCCTGAAATAACTTTCCGTACAAAACAGAATTAACTGAAAATAAATTCATTTCTGCTTAAAGATGGCTAAAAGTATTAAAATAATGCATTGATTAATGTTCTGATATATTCTAAAAGTGTCAAATGTCTAGCTAGTCGGGAAATTAGTTAAAAATCGATTGCGAGACCGGACAAACAAGAATATGAGATAAGAAAAACGTGGTAAAATCATGCTGTAGACAAAAATACTACACCCGACGGGACAGCATTTTCATGTAAGAACTACTAGTTATAATCGTCGTAATTAACTAAGATGACCGTCGCTTTATCGAAAAAGCATACTGGCACAAATCCAGCATAATGGTTTAAGTCTCGTCAGGTGTCGTAAAAAATACGGTACAATACAGACCATAAACTAAACTGTTAACTTTTCTGGATGTAAAGGTGTTTTAAGAATAGCATATTGGGGGTTTTCACTACTCAAAATAATGTGACAATTATTATACTTATTTTAAGGGCCCACATGCTCAGCGTAGGTTAAAATGGAGCTTTTATGGTATTTTTAGAGCATAACCCTGGACATTCCTTAAACGTTGTAGATAATCTATTTAAATATTTTTTTAGCCTTATTATCCTTTATTTTTGTTTATATTCTGTGTTACTTGATCCGTTACATTCTGCTCACTTTGGCGGACCGCTATTCTTTGTTCTTCAAGTTCTTTTTGTATGTTACTAAGTGCAATCTATAATATAAAATATTAGACGAAAATTTTTTGTATGGGAAGGAAAATGTGAAAAATTGGAAGAAATTGTCTGGACAAACAGATAAGACAAAGAAATATATTGTTCTTTGGCATCAAGGAAAGAGAATCGTCGTACGGATAACTGGAAAACAACATCGTCAAGTGGATAGGAGAGAGCTTTTCTATTAGATTAGACCATAAAGACATTCAAGATGTAAAGAGAATTGGAAGAAAATTAATTATTGTATTGAACCATAGTATGGTACAATTATATGTCACAATCCCATAATACCAATTATTGATATAATTCAGTGTTCAAGTTGACTATTGCAAGTGAATTTGACCTGATTCTGTACAATGTCTAATAATAAATGTTTGTGTTTTTTTAGGCTAGAATGTTTATAATTCTATCTCTCTCTAAATGACAAAACTTTTAATAAATTTGTCTATGATGCATCCTAGTACAGACCTACAAACTTATCTGGAGAATAAAATGGGGGAGCAACTGTCGAAAACTACCCAATCACGACACGTAACTGGCAAAATCTGTCCATGATGATTTTCCAAGCAATGATGAACACAAATTAATGTAAATTTTAGTGAGAATCAAAAAAAATGGCTGCTTTGACGATTTAAAAATCTATAGTACCTACCTAATAATTTGATAACCCTTTACAATAATAGAGGGTATGGTTAATAATTCCATGAATCATTGCAATAATCTTATAATAAATTGTTAGAGTCTCATTCAAATACTGAATAATCGCCTAGAATTTATCTCTGTGTGTACTTGCTAAGCCATGAACATAAAAAGGATTATTTTGTAGTTAGTACTAATTCTAATCTCAATGGTTTGCTAGTAATAGTTCTCAAGGGACTAATTCCACGTAATACGGACCTGAAAAACGTTAGAAAATTATGTTTGGTTAAGTCAGAGGTATTACGTTTCCATTCGTATGCTTTGGTCAATAAATTGTTCGAATATTTGAGACACAAGTTGAGTTTTACCATTTCTTTGGCTACGCCCATAAAAGGGAATTCACCAAGGCCTATACAAAAACGATGCATTAGTGCGAGTGAGAAAGTATTTGGCACCCTTATAATCTCTGCAACACGCGCTAGAGTAAGATAATATGTTTACAGATGTGTCAGATGGTTTGCTATGGTGTCGCCGCCAAATCTTAGCCGGCTCTCACATCACAACTCACCTCGTGTGCCTGACACCCATAAATCAAAACTTCCGAGACCCACAGGCCAGTGTTGCATGACACAATTCGCACATATATCTAGCGACAGTCGCGCGTAGCCTTCGAAACGTATTGATATTTCAATGCGGTGATCAGCGAGCCGGTATAGGAATGACCAATTCGTAGGTGTTTCTTTGTGACTTCGACCCACCGACTCGTAGCCCTAGAAGGATGCAACATGTCGAATGCAACAGCGAACGAAACAGTTGCATTCGATCAATCTGCAAAGCTCCATTTGGCAACGCGTGTTATGTTGTATCGTTAAATAAAGATGACGTCAGATCGACGTATTCGACACGTTTTTAGGTGAGACAAGTTCCGATGTGCGAGCCGACTTAGTTTGTTGCTTAACTAAGCGTCGATAACGTGTCGCGATAACGATAATCGCGTGTTGCTAAAATTTCTATTTTAGTGTTAAACATAAAGTCAGTGGTAAATATTTTTAGTTAATTAAGTAGAAAAGATGGTTCTGTGTGTTGTATTAAATGTGGTAGCCGTACTGATAAGCAAGAAGATGGTATTACGTTTCATAGGTAAGTTGATACAATATGTTCGTGATAATTTATTTGTATATTATTATGTATTTTAATATCAAGTGACCTAGTGTCTCTTGAAAATAACTTAAATTATGGATATTATTACCTAATGGTTGCATTTTGACCACTTAAAAATACTATATAATGTAAAAAATAGAAAATTATATTTTCTGAGCATCTAGTGCGAGCACTTTCGGCGAGCACTAGCAAAATGGTCTATGATCTCAAACATAAAATTTTGTATACGAATGTTTTTGGGCAAACACAATAAAAAACATTACAATAAAAAACACAAATAATTTGTTGAACTGAATATTCCTTACCGCGATGCTATTAAAAGAGATTGTTTGGTTTATATTTTAATATTACTACGAGGCACGTTTTAAATTTTTGATAACGCGGTGTGGATAACACAAATGGGCACTGATCATCAAAATTATCCAGGTGTTACACGTTAAAAAAGATTTACCTAGAAAGTATTTGTATTTTGGAATTATGCTACTGCATAGGTAGGTAATGGCAGTGACGAAAAGTGGAATAAACCCCCCTCCCCTTAGATCCGTAATCCACCAACCAACATCCTTCAAATTACAGTCCACTTCTTCTTCTTCTTTGGCCATATCCGCCCTTTAATTGGAGCATATGGACACCACGCGAAGCCTCCAAGAATCCCTGTCGCTCGCCAGTCTTCTTGCTTCATTCCAGGTCAAAACAGCATCCCGTAGCTCCGCCGTATACACTCCGTAGATAGTATTTAGCGGCCTCCCAGGACGTGGCCGAGCCAGGTCCAACGTCGCCTCTTCACTTTCAGCGTGATGAGAGGCTGCATGGTGCGTTCTCTTATCTCCTTGTTGCTCCTAAAGTCATACAACCGCACACCCAGTATTCGTCGCAAACATCTGTTTTCGAAGTTCAGTATACGGTTGCTCTGGGCCTTCGTAAGGTGCCATGATTCGCTACCGTAAAGCAGCACCATCAGAATGAAAGCATCGAATAGGCGGCATTTGGTTTTGATCGAGTACAATCGTGAGTCCCAGACATTCTGCATTGAGTCTAAAGTCAGTTCACTTCTAAAAGCACCAAATTGTAAATTTTATTATAAACAATTAGATTAAAATAGTATTTAATAATAATATGATTCCAAAACCACCATAAAAATCAATATTAAATTGATATATTATATTGTTGACCGGTAATTTTTTTTTTAAATATGTGCTCTGTTTCTATACCATTTTTCTGTGTGCGCCGATTGTCTGTGGTCGTAAAATAAAGACATTTGTGGGAAAAATCACAGTAAACAGGATACATAAATATTGATAAGATATCAGTGTTCTTTTCTCCTTCTGAGCCTATACCATAGTTAACGGTTATTACCCTTTTATATTATACATATTTATATGAACGACGATATTTCTTGTAAAGAGGACAATAAATGTGGACATGTAACAGTCTATATGATGATGGAAAGGTTTTGCAAGGTTATTGTGGTCAGGGGCTCTAGACGATAATTCTTTATCGGGAATGTTCAGTTTTTTTTTATTTAATAAGAAAAAGGAATCCTCGCGTCAATGTGCTTGGAGAAATCCTGACACCAGTTAATAATTATAAGGTAATTAAGGTGAAGCCTTTACTGAGCCGTTTTTAAAGAGGCACCTAGCGGAAAGATACAAGGCTTGCAATTTGAGATTTTTTTTTGGTAATTACAATTTCAACTGTATTAATTAATAAAAAATATGTATCTGAAAACATTAAAAAAAATATTTTTTATTTTAAGTCAAAGATAACTTACAATTGTAAAAAAAATGTAATAAAATGTGAATTTGTTGAATCGGACCGCACCCTATTATTACATATATTTTATGGTCATAATATTAATTATTAAAATTTACTTTATTAAGTTTTCTAAGCATCACCTAAGCGGTTTTTGACTAATTCATAGTTTTAATATTTTTATATCTATTTAAAAAAAAACATCGATTTTTATAAAAAATATAAATGTGTATAACTTGAAATCCTTTTTATTTAAATGTCTCAAATTGCAAGCTTCGTATTTTCCCGCTATGTGCCTCTTTAAAAAAGGCTCAGTAAAGACTTCACCTTAATACTTTAATTTAAAATACAAAATGTAAAAACTACTGCCTGTTTAATTTGGTGAGATAGGACACACAAAGCTTAGTTGGTAGACCATATTGGCGTAAATCTAGTGAACGTGAGTTCGAGTTCCGCTTTTTTTGAAGTATGTATATTCTATAAAATAATTTTACAATCTTAAATCTTGGGATTCATTTGTTCAATAAAAAACTAGTTACATAATATCGTGGGTAATTATATAAGTCGATAATTTAGGTAGAGTTACTAATAAAAATTCTATAGACGTGTGATCTTTAGTTGTTTGGTGTGAGATCCAACATATATTAATTGTATACAGAAGGTTTCGTCGTGTGTGTGATATTATATGTTTGGGGCACAATAGAAATAAAACACAGTGATGTATTTTCTTGGGTTTATATTGTGGCACTACATTTTAGATTATAGATATTTGATGCACTGCATTAAAGAATAGTGACTAATTGGTATTGGTGTTATGTTACGTAATATTTACATTTTGATTTTAATTGTATTGGATATTCCCTGAGTTGCGCTATTTGACTGTACAGTTCTAGACCGATAATGCAACTAACTGAATTGTTGGCTCTCATTTCCGCTTAGTATCATTGTTTGTGCCATACAAATGACCACAGACAATAATACGTCGGTTGTAGAGTTGGGTAAACCTCTACAATTCATGATCATCCGATATTATGGAACATGCATATAAAGCACAAAGAAATCAGCATTATGCCTGATTTTAGATGGCATATTATCAAACTTCAAACTTTGCAACTACTCCATAACATTATTTCGAGACTTACCAACTTTTGGCAGTAAGCCCACGATGATAATATAGGCCATATATGGCAATACAAAATCATATTGTCAAACTATTTCTTTTATTCAATGAATAATACAAAAGGTTTGAGAATGTAACATTTGAATATACATAATTTGAAAACACCCCAAATAGATACCTTCTAGATAAAATATTTTTGTTATTTTTTGATGTAAGAACTACTAGCTATTTTCTTCGTTATTAAGTAGGACACCTAGAGCTTAATTGGTAAAGCACACTGGCGCGAATCAATTGGTTACCGATTCAAGTCCCGTTGGGCGTCATATTAAAAAAAAGAAATTAAGTATATTCAAAATAACATTGCTTTAGCTGTCTTGAAATTGTGATATCTTAATATTATTTGTTAGGATTTTTTTACCATGTCCGATCCTAATAAGATCATATGGGCCTCCATAGTGTGGAGGTTTGTATTAACAGATTTACGAGAAATGGGTGTTAGCCACTTGCTAAACCTCTGACTCAAACACAAATTGATAAATAATATGTGTATTTGTCAGACCCAGTATTCGAATCTGGGACCCACGACATTATAATCCGGCGCTTAAGCCGCTCGGCCATCGTAGGCCCTACCGAAAAACGATAAAAAGGCAAGAAAAATACATCGGCCCTGATCAGCCGAGATGATACTAATAAATACTTCAGAACAAATCGACGAACCAGTAAAATTTTATACTTACGTTATTTCAACGGTTTAGTCAATTTGTCGGGAAATCAGAAACCTTGCAAACTTAATGTGCCTAACAAAAAGTTTTATGGCCGTATATAATGAAAGTGTAGCTATTAGAAACTGTCTCATTGCTTGTACTACATTGATTACAATAATGGGTAGAAAATCTTCGAATTGTCCCATAAAGCCTACAATTGATTGGCTCATAAAAAAACGTTTAACTTGAGACCATGAAAACAGCTTATAAAAAAATATATAGAAAATCATTTCTTAGAACTATATTGTTGTAGTAGTTTAATTAGGTACTCACTCTGTTGAAGGGGTAAAAAATTTACTTCTGAAGTATAAAAGTACGTCGTTCTTAGCTTGTAACGTGGTATCATATATAGTATTAAATTCATCTGGGTATTTTACAATATCGTCTCTGTTCTGGCAGAACACACTAACTGGAGAATACTAGTTTTGAGTAATTTGACTTTGAAGTTGTTAAAATGTTTGAAATGGTGTATTATGTGAGTTTATTAAGTAATCGTAAAAAGGATGACTTTAAAATAAATACTGTTTATTTATTAAGAAGGTTTTCAGACGGTAAAGTTTGAAATAAGGAACACTTTGGTATAACTAACTCAATATGTCATTTTCTCGAATTAGTGTCTTCTGCCAGAACAGTGATGATATTATGTTTAAATCCTGGTTCTGACGTTATTATTTTTCAATTTGTCAGTATTGTTTTTCAATTTGTGTTTGAGTCAGAGGTTGAGCAAGTGGCTGACATCCATTTCTCGCAAAAACAAAATCTGTTAATACAAACCTCGATTATGTGGAGGCATATATATGATCTTATTAGAATCGGGCATGGTCGACATATTGTTTAAATGTAACCATTCCAGAGCTTGAAATGGACCGTTTAAACCCCGAGATTATCGTGCAGTTTCATGGGAAAATTAATTTTACTGTCCTAACTTTTTTATAAAATATCCATAAAATTAGATGAATATATTATTATTTTCGGAAACCTATCGAGCGCTCCGGTTCGTAAATTATTCTCTATCGAGTGCTGAACCATTCTAATTTTAAAAAGCATTATTTTTATATACAGTCCTACAAACTTATCTAAAGAACGGTCAAAAATGGAATTATGACCTACCATATAGACGCCATTTTGAAAACGTCATTCGAATGTCAGATTCTGTCCAGTTGCGAGTCTTAATTGGGCAGTTTTCGACAGTGGCTCCCTCATCCATTCTATAGATAAGTTTGTAGGTCTGTACATCATTCTATAGAAGATTTAAAAAAACAAAAGACTGTTCTGGGCAACTAGTCACATTATATTAAATTCATAATAAATATTCCAAATTCAAAACGCATTATTTTAGTATCCACTCTTTAAACAATATTAAAAAACAAAAGAATGTCATAAATACTGTCAATTGAATACTATCCACTCATTTTATATACGATTAAAAAAACATATTATACCTATTTCATCTTCTGTGACTTACATACAAACTATGTTTATATGACATTTTTTTTCTTTAATGTCAGAAAGTGTTATTTTAAAAATGTATTTTTGTTTATTGGTTACTACAAATTTAAAAACTCTAAACAACTTGGGATGCCTTGAGAATTTTTAAAATATAATATATTCTCTGTCTACTTATAAATTTTCATTCAATTTCTTTCTGAGCCTAATTAATATATCTAAGAGTTATTGCTTATCTAAGAACATTGCAAGTGGAGTGGGCAAGATTCACCAGCTTCTCCAAATAAATCAAAATGCACCACAGCAGCACAATAATATGCAATTATATCAAAATGATTGGACCTACATGCAGGCATGTGATAACTTCGGTGCCCTCAGAAAAATTTAAATGATTTTTTCTGTCGACTTATGACATATTTTTATAATTTTTTTGGTCAGTAAAGATGTAAGAATTGTCATCTAATAAAACACGTGTAAAATGGGTAAGCTAAACATTATAAACATATTTATAAATTATTTAAATATCTAATTGATACGTCATATTGTATATTATTATTCCATTTTTATGTAATTTTAAAACGAAACTTAAATTTCTACTAGTGTATCAATTTTATTTTAAATTAGTAATTAATACACACCATGTCATATTTGCTCCCGTAGGGAGTTGTTCCGGGCAGTTAGTAAGGATGTTAATTTTATAAATAATATAATACTTATTATATTAAAAAAAAATGATTTCTGGACATTACCTTTTTATCAAAGATCAGTCTATGGTAAAGAATGTTTTGCAGTGTAAGTAGCCAGATGACGGTATCGAAATTCAGTAAATTGACAACATTTATTCACCATGTATTCATTGACAACGTTCAGTTGAAAATGTCCCTCTGAGGCGGACGAAACCGGTCCTAATCTATTGAATAAAAGTGGAATAAGTATTACAAAAAAAAATTGAGTTTTATTAAATAAAAACAACAATACAATGCAGTTCCACTATGGATTGACAGGTAACAAAATAAAAGAAAAAAAACATTTCTTCATCAAATGTCTTTGATAGTCTAATGCAGGCGTTATTGAGATATTGGTTATGTGTTCCGGCCAGGATATATTATATCTGCCTATGTGCCTATTAATATGTACATACATAGGTACTCCGCAGCCGTGATCATTAGCACAATTAGAATATAATATAAATTGTATAAGATTAAATAATATTATTTTATAAATTCTAATTGGATTTACCTCAGTATTATATTGATTATTATCGAACGATCTATTATAGGGTTTTGACGATATGTATGCTTATTGATTGTATTATTAGTGATAGAGGTTTTTTTTATAAACGCTTCAACTATTCGTAATATGTTTGTTATTGTTTAATGTGATCCTTGACTTGATTGGTAGGTGACAAAGTTTTTACCTACTTTATTGTATTAATTTATTATATTATACGTTATAATTGACTGTATTCGTTGTCAGTATGTATTTACCTTTTAGTAAGTCCACATTGTGCCAGAAGATATCCAAAGGAAAAACCCCGGTCGCAAAAATGACTCAGATGGAATAGTACAAAACTTAAATCCATCAGAATATCAATTCAAATTCCATCAAGTACCTTTGGTTGAGAGTATTAATAATATACTAGCGAGACAGACTGGCGACCGCCAGTTGGCTCAGCTAGTTAGTCTATTAGTTTGACAGATAAGTGGCAGTGAAGTGGTTTTAGATTATATTTTAGTAGTAATTAGTGAGGAAATATGCATTTAATTCTAATAGTACGCCAATGTGCATCTTACAGATTTGAATAGTTTTGTGGAATATTAATTTAGATTTGTGTAATATCGACTATATAGAAAGTATTAAACGACATTATAATCAATTTGATGTACACAGACAGCAAGATGCGAAAATGTATGGTGACGGATATAAAACGCGATTTAAAAACAATAATACCTGTGATTGTGTCGAGTTTTATCAGATTGTGCCGGATTCAAATGGAAGTAGATTTGGGACTCCAAAAATTGAAGTGATTTCCTTTAATCATCAACAAAATGGTGTTTAATTAAAAAAATTGGTGCGTTTTCAAAATCTCTTAGGATAATAATATATAGGAGATTATATGAAAATAAAAATAACAGGGTAAGCAAATCTTTTAATTCCTTTTGGCATTTCCAATTTATCCATAGCAGTTGAAATATTATTTTAATATAAAATTAATAAATAATAAAAAAATGTTTAATATAGGTAACGTTTTTCATTTGACCCCAGTCTGAGATTTTTTTATCGTGATAAAAATAAAAAAATAACTAGGTCAAAAGGTTTGTATGTTAATATCACGTTTTAATGCAATAAGGTATACAATTACATAAATAAATCGTATGGCTTACAAAATAAAATCGTTTCTCCAGTCATTTGTGTTTGTTGATTTTAATGGATAAAGATATTTTCATTTTTAAATAATATAAAAATACCTCTCTTTTGTTTTTTCTCATTTTTGACATTTTTCGAACGGGTTTATTTTATATACCTACCGAATTTACCGAATTTTTCTCCCCGTTAGATACAAATGTCATTAACTATGTAACCTTATCACAAAGAGAAAAAAATCTCTCTCTCATTTTTGAGGTGTAGATGAAAATTTTCTGTTTGCGATTTTTTGTAAATCGCGTCTCTTCCGGTGAAAAATAATAAAAACTTGTGAATATCTCTGTACAAATTGAGACAACTGACAGTAACAAAGACTATGTAATCATTTAGACATCTGCAAAAACATTTCAAAGTAATCTTGGTGCTTTTTGGTATTTTTTATTAGAAAGTTTTATTACTTTTGCCATTTTCCGTGGCATAGATCTGTATTTCTCAAAGTAAAGTGCGCGTCCCCATAGAATGAGGGAGGAGGCGGTAATGCTCTCTCAAAAATAACAAATAAATTCATCAATAATACTGTAATATATTTTTTCGTAATACATCAAAAACATATCTTGCTTTGAATGTGTTTTGAATCCATAACCTTCGCATTCCGGCATAACATTTAAACTACGGATTCAATTATTTATATTTAATAAAAACCACATTAATACCTACATTTTTTGAACCGTTTCTTTTATTTAAAGAATAATTCACAAGATTTTGAGAATGTAACATTCCATATATACTGAACATACATTACTTGAAAATATTTCAGATATATATACCGACTAGAAAAAATCATATTTGAAAAAATATACGATGCTCAACGGGATTTGAACCCGTATAATCACTGGTATCGCGCCAACTGTGCATAATCCAATTTATTTTATGAGCCTCCTATCAAATTGTGATAATTTAAACTAGTAAATCATACATGAAATGCTTATCAAATTACGTTTGAAAAGAAAGAGAAGGAGAGACCTTGAATAAATGGTGACAACCCAAAAACCAAAATATTATTTTAAAATTGATAAAAATATAACTGTGGAAGTTTCAAACTATTGATCTACACGTATTATTAAGTGTTGTTTGTTTATCTATGATATTATCATATTATCAGTTTACAATGACATGACAAAAACACTATGAGTTGACATGACGTGAGTAGGTAAAAATCACCAGGTAAAGGACCCCTGTCGATTTTTTTAAATTTACAATATTCACATTAAATAACAAATTTATTATAAAAACTATTTTTATTCATTATTTTTGAAGTGTTTACCGGTTTGTTATTAAGGGTAATTCAACACTTTGATTTAAAATACAAAAGCCGATTCCCAATAAGTAACGCAATTTAGAAAACGCTTTATAAAATATTGTGAAAACATAAGTTAACTTCGTCGCAATAAGATAAGGCACCTATAGCTTAGTGGTCAAATCACGTCAAATCAATCAGTGCGCAGATTCAAATTCTGCTGGATATCATATTAAAAAAATGTAGTTTCAAATTAATATGTATGTTAAATTTAATTCATTATCAAAAAAGCTCAGTAAACTATATTAATACATAGTAATATTACTTATAATATCGCACCCGGGGAATAATAGTGGCACAACTCGAAATCTTGTTTTTGCAGGAGAGCAGTTTGAATATTTTATTTTGGTGTGTTAAATCATTTAAACTTACTTTATAATAGCGTGAAGTTGGCACACTTGAGTCATCTCATTTTGAATATTCACCGCAATAACAGTGGCACGATGATCATTGTGCCACTATTTCTGCTTGAATTCAAGTAAAATGTTATTATATGATAATGACAAAAATGCTTTTAAGGCCACCATTATATTTTTACGAATTATGCCGCTATTTGGGCAGATACAAATTATATATTGGAACATTTCTGCATACTTAACTAAAAAATGACAAATTTGGACTTGTGCCACAATTTTTCCCCAGGTGCGATATACCTCAAAACCTCTCAAAAGAATGTCATTATTTTTATGCGATTGTGTAAAATGTGTCTGAGGGTCATATCAATGAACAGCCAATACTCCGCTATCTTCCAATGTACTCCGCAGCTTTGAAAGTCATTGATACGGAAAAGTCCGTAACGTCCTTCATCTCGTTAATCTAAAGAATCGAAATTCTTACACATCCTTGACGCCGGTTACTACTAGACTCCTCATTATTAGCGAACAGTATAGAAAAACGGACTGAATATTGAATCCGTAGAATTCAGAGCATCCTTCTCGAGTACCAAATCTCAAAAGTGTTCACCCAATTAGATTGAACAAAATTCTTTCAGTTATATAGTCAGTAGTGTTGTTTACATTACGAAAACTAGCATCCATAATATACATAATATATGCATAGTAAAGTTATGTACATCCACGGTAGCCGCGCGGCTTAAGCGTTGGACTATCACGCCGTGGGTCCCAGGTTCGAATCCTGGGTCTGACAAGTACACATATTGTTTTTCAAATTGTGTGTGAGTCAAGTTAAGGACCTAATATGTTGGGCAAGTGGCTGACATCCATTTCTCGTAAAAAAACAAAATCTGTTAATACGAACCTCTACTCTGTGGAGGCCCATATAATCCTATTAGGATCGGACATGGTCGGAAAAAAAGTTATGTTATCACTATTCTAAATTTGTCTAGCCTAGACATGGCGCCTTTTACTATATATATCTCTATATTCCTAATGTCTTCAGATTCGTAATTTCTAATATCAGTTATACGTACTATATATTTTATACTGTACGTTTTCACTGTTTTAATGATCAATTATTCAAAATGTCCATCATTATATAACTGTTCTAGAATAAAAAGTATAATTAATTAGTTAAAATTAAACACAGTAATATGTAGTGCTCATTTTACTTAGTTTATTAATAATCTGAACCAGTATCATAATATGCTTCAGAGGGACATGTGATTGCAGATATAGTGAATGTTAAAAAATATTCTAAATTCAAAACGTTCAGAACACGATGTACAAAACAAACCATATAAGGTTTAGTAATAAATAAACAAAAAACAGCGCAGTAAAATAACAACACATGCAAAAATCAAAAGTCATAAAAAGCACATGGAAGTACACCGAATGAGATTTCTCACGCAAGTGGAATATATCAGTATCTAAACCGATTAAGTTTAAAATACCTAGTAAGATATTTCCCTTCCAGTTGGCGTTATTAATGGCAGATTATTTTTACAGCTCGGGAGAACAAACAACCTGATGCTCCCGTTTTTTTAGAAATGTACCTATCAGGGACACACGTGCCTATATAGCTAGATAAAGATACAGTTATTATAATACACAGTGACACCCACGATAGCCGCGTGGCTTAAGCGCCGGTCTATAGTGTCGAAGGTCCCAGGTTCGAATCCTGGGTATGGCAAGTACACATATTGTTTTTCAATTTGTGTATGAGTCAGAGTATGGACCTAATAGGTTGAGCAAGTGGCTGACATCCATTTCTCGTAAAAATAAAATCGGTTAATACAAACCTCCACTCTGTGGAGGCCCATATGATCCTATTAGGATCTGGCATGGTCGAAAGAAAAAGAATTATAATATAAGCATAGATAAAAAAAAAGTAGAGACATCTGAACATTTTCTTTTGAATCTTCTCCATCATAATGCCGTACTTCAACTCATGCGAGACCCAAATAATAGACCCACTCCCAAGCTTGTTTTGAATTGAATTCGTTTCGAGTGGGTGTTGTAATTAATAATAGGTATTTCATTTACGGTCGGACCGAGTTTTAAAAATTGATAAAGTACTTTATACATATTAATAGAACTGATTTTTAACTTATTCAAAGGGGCTCAAGGTTACAACACACTCTCTGGTGGCAAAAATAAGCTTGGCAAAGATAAATTTTGAATCTGATGCTTGATAATACGGTCAGGCGGTTGATGAATAACTGATTACTTACCATTTATTAAAAAGGCAAAAACGGATGCATTGGATGTTGCTTGGCCATTTCCTTTTACCGTACCATAACAATTATAGAACGTTCAAATGTAATGTCAAATGTAACGTCACCACTCGCGGGGTTAATGCAAAAATTTGGTAAGTCAATAATTTAGGTAACTAGTGTTGTGGGTGCCATACGGATCTTCAGACAGAGTGTACCTTTAAGTTAGCATTTTAATTTTGTTTTAATACCCTACCATCCAGCATGACTTGGCAAAAAACCATTAATTTAAAACTACGAAGTATCTTGCAACATAATATTGTTAAAATTACAAAACAAGCGATTTATGTGAGTCAATCAAATTTCAACAGAAAGCTAATTTAGCAAAATGATATAATAATTTAATAAATCAATAATATCACAAATTAAGAAATAATACTATGTAAGTTTGCTATGATATGCACAAAAGTTGTTTTTATGAAAATTAATCTTACTTAATTATTGAAACTGCATGATTGTTCAAATTAAAATCAATTGTTTATAATTTACGAAAGAATCATGCATTGCACAATAAACTTCATAAGAATGATATTCGAAATATTCAAGTAGTTGACAGCAGCGTTTCCTTTGTCTCAATTCACTATAAAAACCAAGGGGGCGAATGATCAAAATAACACTAGTAATAACGTCGTTCTAACCTACAGTCGCATCCACGATCTCACGATCTCACGATTGGTAATTTTCTTGCAGCACACCTACGTAATTATTAATTGTAAAATGCATTAATCTTATTGTACGAGTCTGTATTAATGATTGTATCTTTTTGTGGTTAAGGGAATAAAACTAGGTCTACTTTATCATGCACAAATCCTTCTACTCATTGGAACCTACCTACCCCATCTCACTCCATCCCCTACCTCAGAGTTAACAACGGATTATGTGTATATTTATATAAATATGTACGCTAAAAAAAATCAAGTTCATCCGATATACAAAACATGCACATAAAGCATAAATAAATTAGTATTATGTATATCTAATATTAGTAGGCACGTTAAACTTCAAATTTCAATTAGGTACTTCATAACTTCATAACATGATTTCGGGATTTACCAACTTTTGGCAGTAACTCCAAGAATTATACAGTTTCCATTTATGAAGTATGTTATATTTAAACCTAAGTATGCATATGAGTATAAGCGTGTAGTGTGTATTGAGTACACAATATCTTATTATGTAAACAAACAACAAGATAAAAAAAGACACGATTCTCCTTCAATATTTACATAATTTCCTTTAAGCAATTTCATGGATAAACATTTATCGGGGTGTATGGAGTAAGATTTTATAAAGAAGAAAGTATTGACATAGCGCAAATAGTGAAACAGCAAAGTTTGCCCGATTGCCCCGCAGCGTGGTTTGTAATAGGATTAGAGAATAACCATTTTGTTTCCAATATCAAAACAAACACTGTGGGCAATTTAAAAATTTGTTTATTTTAAATTCGCAATATTTATAGCATAATAATGTAGACTTTATGCGTGCATTGTAACAGATATACTTACGAATCCAGTCATTTATTTTATACGAAGCAAAAATGACCGAAACTTTTAAGCCGATCCACAAATGGCAGCAGAGCACTTAAATTAAATGGAGTTTTAGATTGTTGGATATTTTAATCAATTGGCACATAATTCGATAGTATTAGATGTCTTTTTCAAAAGCCGACATGTCTACTATAGTTCAATATTAAATGGTTAACGACATTTTTTGTTTTAAGAAGTGGTTGGTTTTAACTCAATTATATTCTATTTTTAAATAATTACAATATGGCCAAATTTAGTTAATACAACTTTTAGAGACAGACGCAATGGTCTATAATTCAGAGGCTTCTAATTTGTTTGTTGTTGCGATCAACTTTTTAGGTAAGAAATTAATCGCGATAAATCTTCACTCAAACTTTACCTAAAATTCAAAAAAATTTAACACATTAACACATGTGATAAAAAGATATATTATGTAACTAACCTTCCTTCTAAAGAAATCTTCAGTACGGTCAGCTTTTTGAGTTTCAAAGATCTGCCCAGAATCTCGTTGACATTTCACTAAAAAGATATATTATGTACCTAACCTTCCTTCTAAAGAAATCTTCAGTACGGTCAGCTTTTTGAGTTTCAAAGATCTGCCCAGAATCTCGTTGACATTTCACTAAAAAGATATATTATGTATCTAACCTTCATTCTAAAGAAATCTTCAATACGGTCAGCTTTTTGGGTTTCAAAGATCTGCCCAGAATCTTGTTGACATTTCAATAAAAGGACAATTTTTAAAATAAAGGACAATCCTGGGGTTTTCGGTTTAGAGGCGCATGCGGCTCACAGACCGCTGGTTGAATACCCTATATGTTTAATATATCTGTTATGTTTTGGAGTAGTTATATACTATAATGTTATTTAGAAAAAAATTTAACAACAAAATGCACATCGGGATTTTTCCCAGTGTCTGTGCCAATTCAACTTTTAGTGATTCAAAGAAATTTATAAATTCGACCACTGACAAATTTTAAAGCATCTGCTATATAAATTGGGTATATTAGAAATATGTCGAATTATTTTCTCTTAACACTGTTCCAACCCCTAGCACCGCTGACTCTAAAAAACGGTCTTTCCAAATAGATTATTTATAATAATTGTATGGTGGCTTAATAACCTCCCAGAAAGCATTTTCTGGTTACATTTCGAGATTTGTAACCATAAACATGTCGCTTTTCATTTTGACTTAAATAAAAGTTACTAAGGAAACCCAATGATATTTTTTTCTAGGAAAGTGTGCCGAACAAAATAAATGACATTATTTAAAGACGAAACCTACATAGCTCTTAGATTCTAATGAATAAGGCTTTCATGCTGTGGCCATTGCAATATAACAGTACTATCAATGTTGGTGAAACTTATTATAAAACAAAACTTTAATGATATAATTACTAATTATTATGATGTATTGTAGTGTCGAGGGTCCCAGGTTCAAATCCTGAGTCTGGCAAGTACACATACTGTTTTTCAATTTGTGTATGAGTCAGAGTATGGACCTAATAGGTTGAGCAAATGGCTGACATCCATTTCTCGTAAAAATAAAATCTGTTAACGCAAACCCATATGATCCTATTAGGATCGGACGTGGTTTGGGGGAATTCAACATTATGTATGTAAACCATACTAACGATAAAACTATGTATATTATATGAACTTATAAGTCAATACGAAAATACCGGTTTAAAAATTAAATATACCGGTTTTTTAGCCGGGGTCAATCCACTGCCGGATGAAGGCCTCCCCAAGCTTCTTCCAACTCTCTCGGTCCTGTGTCGTTTGCTGCCACGTATTTCCGCCGAAATTTACCAGTTCGCCAATCCAGCGGCTTTTAGGGTGACCCTGCAGCCGTTTTGTGTCCCTTGGCTACCACTGGATGACGGCATTTGTCCAGCGGCCTTCTTTTCGGCGAGCAATGTGCCCCGCCCATCTCCAATTCAGCTGTTTGGCAACGTCTATTACATCGCGTACGCCTGTCTGCTTCCTAAGCCATTCGTTTCTCTCACGGTCCTTTAGCGTGATGCCCAACATACACCTCTCCATGCCTCGCTGTGTGACTCTTAGCCTTTGGACATCTCTCGTGTTGAGGGTCCACGTCTTGCAGCCATATGTGAGCACGGGTAGCACACAAAAAATCCAACACATATTTTTTTTATATTTGGTTTCGGACCTAATCACGGTTGTCAGATGTCCTGATTTTTGCGGGACATCCCGCCTTTTCAGCAATAACAGCTAAACTCATGATTATTCAACATTATACAAACAAGACGTTGAGGTTAAGACATATTCAAGTTATAAATATTATTTTAAGCATACCAACATCTAATTGCTATAACCAAACGGGTATTTTCTTAGATGAATTTAAAATGATCACACGCAAGAAACAGAATACCTATGTTACACACGCGCGCCAATATCATTTTACTCCCTACTTCAATTATAATTTGTCAATTTATGGCTACGGCCGTATGTTGTAGCTTAACCACTGGGGAATGATAAAAGAAATGGCGTATTTCAAAAAAAACACTACCTTATTCTTAGGTCAATAATTATTATAAAGCAATCATTATTCGTAGGATGTTTTTCACACTTGAATGGTCAAGGACATAGCTTATAATTAGTATCTTTAGAATTATCTTCAAATGTGTTAAACCTGCCGATTTTTTGAATAATAAAATGCTTAATTCTTGTCAAATTTGGGATCACAGA
Organism: Rhyacophila brunnea; assembly: GCF_057557595.1. Classification (NCBI taxonomy): domain Eukaryota; kingdom Metazoa; phylum Arthropoda; class Insecta; order Trichoptera; family Rhyacophilidae; genus Rhyacophila; species Rhyacophila brunnea. The sequence goes on along the minus strand of NW_028232816.1, from coordinate 3,552,931 downwards.
GATTATCAATATAAATTTGTATCGTGAATATTTTACTAAAATTATCTCGTCATAAATTATACTAATGGTTTTATAAATGCGTTTAAAAATTAATAAATGTAAAAAATCTTAACACCACTGCACATTCATGTACCGAAATATGTCTTTATTCTAAAACATTAGATCGAGAGGTTTAAAAGAATACTATTTTATGTAATAAAAATACTTTATGCAGTCATCAAAAGTTTAAAATAAATATAAAGGATAATAAGGCTTCAAAATTATATAAATAGATTATCTACAACGTTTAAGGAATGTCCAGGATCATGGTTTGAAAATACAATAAAAACTCAATTTTGACCTACGCTGAGCATGTGGGCCGTTAATGAATGGGTTAGCGAGATTTAAAATAGTAAATCAAATCATGGTGTACTTATGGTCTTTCCGCTTTATAAATCTAATTAGTCAGCCAAATATGAAACTGCCATAAAAATATGAGAACATGGTGGAATTACTTTGTTAATAGTGCGAAGCATTGTTTTTTCCAATATTTCTCATTTTTATTAATTTATGTGAAAAAATAAAATGAATCGGCAACTTACACATGGGTATAAATCAAGCTCAGTTTATTTCTAATGTAGTTATTTGTTATTAAAAGTATTTTTTCTGTTATATTTTCGTTTTTATTTTATTTTCCATAAAATTTGATAAAAAAATCAATCCCGAAAGTTTTGGGATTATGTTTATCAATTCCGGGATTCATAGGTATCGAAAATAGCTCAGGATCCCGGGATTGGAATCCCTTGTATGGATATTTTTCCCCAAACAGATGCCATTCTTCCCTGCCAATATGATATTGCATCAACTCAGCGTGTTGCATAAAATAATTTAATCTGACATTGAATGCAATACAGATGCACTGATAAACAAGATTGACCTCAAAAACATCTGGGGCAATTTTAGAAGACTTCTCTTTGGACTGTTACATAAATTGTGCAAGTTCAAGTTGTTTTTTCCATTGGAAAGCTGCCAGATTCATACAACATCACATTATTGTCAGTCAAGGTTGCTTAACGTATAAAATAAAGTGCTTCTATTGCAGAGTCCATGATAATTAAAAAAAATCTTCTTGCAATAAATTCTGAACTAAAGTAGATACATACTTACATAATTTTGAAAAACACTTTCTGAGGAAATATATTATAACCAATAGAACAATCGGTACTGTTCGGTTATCAGGAATACAGCGGAAAACACATTTTGAAAATAGCCGATAAGCTGGATTATTTGTTAGGTTAACCTAACCTAATCTAACCTAACCTAACCCAAACTAACCTAACCGAAACTAACCCAAACTAACAAATAATTCAGTATATCGGGTATTTTCGATATAACCGAACAGTACCAAAAAATCTTTTTGAAAAAAGTAAGCCAGCCCGGCAGGGAATCGAACGCTGCATCTCTTGGGTTTACGCCCTGTCCGTCGCATTTACCACTATACTAATTGCGACAAATGTCAGTGCGTACAGTATGTCACTGCGTAGCATAATGGTAAATGCGAAGGACGGGGCGTAAACCTAAAAGATGCAGGGTTCGATTTCCTGCCGGGGTGGCTTACTTTTTTTAAAAAGATTTTTTCTATTGGTTATAATAAATTTTCTCAGAAAGTGTTTTTCAAAATTATGTATGTTCAATAATCAGAATGGCACATTCTTAAATCTTGTGAATTATTCGTTGAACAAAAGAAAAAGTTAATTATAAAGTAGATACTGCCAGCTTTCTTTGAAATAAGTTTATAGATTGTTTTAAATAGTATTAACGTTTTAACATTGTGTCAACAATCGTTAAAAATCACTTGGTTGCTTATAATAGTGAAAATATACTGAATTGTGTAAGGAAGTTAATCCGGTTAATCTTATTTATTTAAGAATACAAAACATTGTGGACATAACAAATCTAAATTCAAGACATACACAACATGAGATTTACATGATAAGTCAAATATTACCCTCACAAGAGAGAAGAGAATATAGAAAAAAAAATGTATATATATTTATTTATTTAGAAAAAGAGTATTACGGCATTACAGCGATTGGCCAATGCACCATAATTCATAATAAATACAAAAATATAAAAATATCTTAATTACAAATAACAATTAATATAACAAGAAAGTAGGTATAAAAGACAGCATGTTAATAATACGTGAATATTAAAGAAACATGATAATATAAAATACAATCATAAATTTAACCTATTTAACACGTCCACAAACATTTATTTAGATAGTTAATAAAAAATAAATCAACCTTTATGGTGCCATCAAATAAGTGAATTGCACGATACACAGCATTATGAAACATAACATCTGTACTGTGACGAGGTATCTTGAAGACCGTAGAGCTACGAGTGATATTGGTGGATACAAGAAAATTAATATTCGCAACAATAATAAAAATAACAAAAAAATAAAATAAAATCAAATCCAAACATAGGTACTTAAGTACAATTTAATACAGAAAATGTAATTTTTGAAAACAAAAAACACGCAATTTTATACAAAAAAATACAGTTTCAAAAACAAAATACAAAGTATATCATTGAAAATGTCTATTTATTTAGGGAGCGCATTTACTAATCTTCCACCCCTCGCTAATGATGTCTGATAGGCTTGACACGAGGAAACGGTTCCAATCCAGAATAAATCATGGCTGCGACCACGTAGGTAATTGATAGGCGCATGTAAATTCAAATTTATTAGGACACCAGGATTGGAAACCATCCCTCGCGATAACAGAGAAAAGTGTTTCAAGAGCAGAAGAGACCGACGAGATTCAAGGGAGTGAAAAGACGTCAGCATGCCTTGTAGAAAGGCAGTCGGAAATTAATCATCTGACGAATTATCGAATGGAAAATAGTTGAATGTCTTAAAATAAAGACATCGAAGAATTTTTTTCTGGACGCGTTCTAAAATAAGCTTATAGAAAACATCATAGGACATTAGAGTTCATAGTTAATTATTTTAGCTTCTGTATGACTGAAGAATATTAGTGTGTACTATTAATGTCTGATATTAATAGCCTACATCTACCCTTCGCCACTGCCTATAGTGCATCTATAAAATATGCAGAATTCTTAGGTTACAGCTAACTGAATGAGGATTTCCATCACAAAACGGTTCCTCAAATCTGTTCTAGGTTTTACCATATTTATCATATGTGAAAACTTCGCTGATTACAGTGTTTTTTCTTTTATATAATTTTATAATATAAACAGTTTGTTAATATCAATAATTTATCTTCTTCGTCGTATCGGGTCTTCAATAGCTAAAATGTGTCGCTCCAGAAGTTGGCGAAGACAACACCATTTTCCTTGGCTTGTAGGATCTCGTCGAAATTGCAGCTTACTGGGGAAGCTTTGCATGAAAAAAGGTGCTCCATGCTTTGCATTTCACCGCAATCACAGGTTTGGTCATCGGAGAACCCCCACATCACCATGTTGTCTCGAGTGCGCCCTACCATAGTTATCAGTCTGTTTAGGGCTTTCCATGTACGGTACCCGAGACTGGCTCCGGGTGGGAGATGCTCTGCTGGCTTTACCCAATCTTCGAGACCCTCAGCTAGGTTCGCCTCCCATGCGGATAGTCTGTCTTCTTCGGTTGGGACGGTCAGAGGTATGGTTGTCGCCATAAAGCTTCGGGAGGCGTGTAAAAAACTCCACGCTGGTGCCCATGGCCCCCACATCCTGAAGCGGCCCCCCTACCTATCGCTAAAGATAAAGGCAGTGTGACGCTCTACGGTAGCGTTTTCCAAATGGTGTCTCGGTAAAATTAATGTGTATATTTAGTGTATTTTTTGTATAGTTTAATACTTCCATTTGAATAATTATGGAGTTGTCGAGTATCGATACACAATTAAAAATTGTGTCGTACAAGCACATAATTTTAAATAACAACCCTGTTGAAGAGAAATAGCGCCGCAGGCGACTTAGAAAGATACTTACTATTAGAGAGAATTTGTGATGTGTGTTTATATATATCACTTATCTGGTCGAATCGCCACGCTGGGCCCTTTCTGAGCCCGGGCCCCCAGGCTAGAGCCCTGACAGCCGCCACTCATTGTGGGGGTCATGCTGATGCCCCTTGAGAACGGTGACAACGTCTACCATCGGCCAATCTTTACCATACGGGAACTTCAAAAACATCAATAATGTATAAAAAAAGGTTTCATCAACTTCTTTGGAATTTATCTAGATATTCTCATGTTTCACATACGTTTATATGCGCGTAGTTTTATTAGCAAAGAAAGAAACAGCTTTCGTAAATCAAATAATAATTTTGTATGACGCAAATCAATATACGAAAATCAGTTTTGGACGTGGTTAGCGGTTCAAATTATTAATAGTAGGTATGCAGAATTATTTATCAAAGTGCCTGAGATGTTTGATCTAGTATGTTGAGAGGTGTTTAAAAATGGACTGTTTGGATAAGCGTTGTAATTAAAGGAAAATCATGTCTTGCGACCACGTCGATGAGTTGATTGAAATTTTTGACGTGATGACGACAGAATTTACTTAAATTGAACATATTGTCGGTGTTTTGTAAAAAGGGCGAATTAACCAAAATGCTATTTTACAGGAGGAGGATTTTTAACTTTTGACATTTATTTATTAATTACCTGTTGATGTTTGATAATAATAAAGCCTAAAAGAATACTTACTGTCTTTATAATAGGTTTTATATTATAATATTTTAAAAGGCCCAATAAATTTTCTTCCACCCTGTCACGTCCCAACATTAGGGCATAGGGCAAGCACAAGTTCGCGCCATTTCCCTCGGTCCATCGCCAACTCCTCATGTCAGACCTGCAGCACGTAGGTCACTCCTGCAGTACCACTGCAGGGTGAGGGAGAGCCGGCCACGGCAACGGAACTCTTGAGGCTGTGTCACAAGGGTACGAAGTGTCGCACTCTTTGACAGTATCCGGAATACGTGTCCCAGCCATGTAAAGCGTCTCTTCTTGATAACCTCAATCACCAAAGGCTGCTGTGTCTGCTCACGATCTCGGATATTTGTAACGCGGTCGTACCAATGCACCCCTAAGATTCGGCGGAGACATCGATTTTCAAAGCTCAGAAGCCGAGACTCTTGAAGCTTAGTAAGATGTCAAGTCTCACAGCCATACAGGAGTACAGGTAGCACGCACACGTTAAACAAACGACATTTGGTCCTCACAGAATACAGCCTTGACCTCCATGCGACTCCAAGTTGGTTGAATGCACCCCGCCATACCCATGCGGATTCCAAGCTCACTAGAAATACCACCATCGTCGGCAACCGTGGCACCCAAGTATTTTAACCCGGACACCAACTCGACGGGCAGACCGGAAACCCGCAAAGGAGTGTCGGCGTCGATGCATGCACCACATGGATTTGGTCTTAGCCGCATTCCGATGAAGACCCACACGTTTCGAGTTCGCGGCGAGCCTATTCACGGTTATCTCCAATCGTTCGATCGTCGAGTCAAACACGACTGCGTCATCTGCATACTTCAAATCGCAGTCTTTCTTCGCATAGTTTGGTTGTATCATCCTGATGTAGCCGTATCCCACTGGCGGGGCGAACCGTCTTACGCATTATGAAATCGGGGCATTTAACACAATTAAGCCAACGTCGACTCAAAATGAGCGCAATTTTTGCAACATCAGGGAATTATGTGTCTCAAAAGCGTACGCGATTGTCAGACACAGCGATTGACAGTCTGTGTTTTTTGAAATTCCACTTTAATAAGGAATGTTTTGAATTATTTTAGTTTTCCAACTTCTATTTTGTTCTTTTTGTTTCTTACACAAATAAAAAAAACATTTTTTTTTGGAATTTGTCTTTTTACACTGATTTTAGGATTTTTACAGGTTTTTTAAATTCCCCGATATCTCGAGAATTCCCGAGAATTTTTTTGTGGAAATCCCGAATCTCAAGAATTGAAAATTTCATCATTTCGGGAAATCCCGAATCCCGAAGATTGAGATTTTCTCGGGAAATACCCAACTCTACTCATAACATGAATCTGTATACTTCAGGCATCGTTCTAAATTTAAATTTCGGTAACTTCCTGTTACCGAATTTTCTTTTACTACTTTGTCAAAAGCTTAGATTTTATCATTAAAAGCTTGTAGTTTTTAAGTAGTTCACGTAAATAACAGGTTTAATTTGTATAGATTGACAGAGAGATAATATAGTCAAAAGTGTGGCAGTAATAAAAATGAATTTGATTACACAAAAACTAGCCGTCCGTGCAACACCTTTAATTCGTAGGTATACGATCTAAAGCTTTTCCTGTTATGAGATTAAGCTTTTAGATTTTTTATTTACTGCCGTCATTTATCGTGAGTATCAAATTAACCAGACTATACTAAGTATTAGAATTAGAGGATAATGTATGTGCATAATATTTTACAAAGTTGACATCCATTTATTTTAACGTCTTATCGGTGGTATTACTGTGGTCATTTTGTTCGAATTATTCGCTATCATGGGTATATTATCTAGTATTAAATGAACCAAAATTTTAAAGTAGGTAGTTATGATAACAGTTTTATGTTTTTAATTTTTTTAAATTAGGATATTAGGCTAAAATTATGCTTGTGCAAACGTTAGTATTCCCTTTATTTTTGTACGGTGTCGAGTCATGGACCCTGAAGGCGAGGGAGCGGAAGGCAATTGGTGTCTTCGAAATGTGGTGTTGGCGCCGTTTTTCTTGGACAAAGCACAGGACGAACCAGTAAATCATCCAGAGACTCCAGATAAAGGAACGTCTCTCGACAATATGTCGGATACGTACTCGGCAGTTTTTTTATATATTGTCCGGCGCGGACTGGACAAACTTGAAAAAACTGGTGGTTTTGGGTGGCCTCCAGGAAAGGTAAAGCAGAGTGAGAGCATCGGCGCGCTGGAGCCATTGCAGGAGTGTCAATAAAGGCGATCACGATTTACCGGTCGATCGCGAAATGATTTTTGATCGATCGCAAAAAATATTTAATTTACTTATTCATAATTTGGAAATATAAAGGGACTTTATTTATTTTACATACTTATTACAACGTTTTTCTTAGGTCGTATTCTTATTTGTCCGGTACAAATCTTGCAATCGATTTTTAACTAACTTCCCGACTAGCTAGACATTTGAAACTTTTAGAATAATTATGTTTTGATATATTATATCAAAACATGATGCCATTGCATTTTTTAAATACTTTTAGCCATCTTTAAGTAGAATTGAAATCATTTTTAGTTAATTCTGTTTTGTATGAAAAGTTATTTCGATACCATTATTGGTTGCTAGGGGGTCCTAGTAACTAAATTATTAAATAATATATACCTACATGCGTTACTATGGAAATCAATATGAAATGACATTTCATTATTCAGTAATTCTATCAAGTACAAATTTATTTGATCGTTTAAGCTAGTCAAGTCAAGTGCCTTATTTGCCCTAAATTATTAATACATAGAATTGTCAAGTTTATATAATTCAACAGAAAATTTAAAAACGTTGTATATGAAAAGTTCTTTTTATCTTGTAATTATTTCTATTATATGATTAGGATTAGGAAGTAATTCAATCTCTGTAGAATACATAAGCTCATTTTAAAATTTATGTACATATTCAAAATAAAATAACTACATACGGTTATGTAAATAATATGTTTTTCTATGTACAACGCTTTATTTAATATTCTTAGTAAGATCTATTTTTTTAATTTTGAAAGAAATTTTGGTTTAAAAATATATCTATTATTTACCTGCTATTCTAATATATATATATATATTCGACACCTCAATACTACAACTACATAACTTGATATTTTGTTTTTGAGTTAACACTATTGAATATGATTCTACATTTCCTTTTCTATAAAATGATAAAACTAGGAAAGTCAGAAGTTAATGGGAACTGTATTAATTTTTGTTTAAAAATATTATATAACTTAAAAACCACAAATGCATTAAATAAATAAAATAATATATCTATATTTTTCATACGATTGAACATTATTTAATTGTTCCCAATATTAGAGAAGCACATTTTTTATTTTTATTTTAAGTCATAATTATAGCCTAGATTTATGTTAAATGAGTAAAGTTCAATGACCATATCACAGTAATCTAGTTTAAAATTTCAGAAAAAGTAGATCGTGGAAGATTTTTCTTCTCCAAAGTAGATCTTAAGCGCCAAAATACTACAGCTCACAATACAAGTGAAGTTGAACGAGTATTAAATTATATGACATTAAAATTGCCATCATGTTCATAGAATGAATTGTTATTTTATTCCAGATTTATTTAAATACAAACTTATCACAATATTACTTTTACATTAGTTTCCAAACGTGCTTTAGTTTCACAATCTCTTATACTCGTACTAGTTATATTATATTAGTTGTATTAAAATATATTATGATGGCGAGCAATTTTATTGCCCAGTTGATCGATATATACAAAATGTGCATCTGCTCCAATGGTTGGCAAATCGCCAAATCGTTTGATCGGATTTATTCATGTAAATTTAGCAATATTTATTAAATTATTTTGTGTTTTCCCTATATCTTACCTACAATATTTATATTTATGCTTATATTATATTATTATAATAATACAGATGGAAATACATAATATACGTTATCTACCAAAAATGATCAAACTCTACCTAATATGAAGCGCCTATCTTCAAATCCCCTTAAAACGGCTTTTGAATTTTTTTGAGTTAGATAATTTATGTATTTAGATGGATATTTTTGTTACCTATAGCCAAAGATTGAACTTTAAAAAACGCCAAAAATCGTCAATACGTAGATTAAGGTCAATTTCAAAACCCGCTAAAATAGTTGGGTGTGATTTTCAAATACCCCTAAAATGGATAAGCCAAAATACTCTTTGGAATGTACGAAATAAAAAATAAATACATAAATTTCATAGATTTAATAGATATCAGTTTTTCTCATTTTTCTCAGAACTACCTAAAGTCGTTTAAGGGGCTTTTGAAACTAGGCGCTTCATATGCGATAATATGCTAAAATCCTATCATATATGGAAAATCGTTGGTATCATTGGTATTGATACAATAAGTGCTAATACTTCGTTACAAAACAATGAAAAACTACACTCGATGGCTGCTGATGGCGGCCTATAACAGTCTTGTGTATAGAATAGATGCGCTGATACACAATGAATACATAATATAACTTACCGTTATTTAAAGGTGAATAAAGCGCGAACCAAATTGAGGTGCATGTCGCCTACTGTCACGGGCTGCCGCTACGAGAAAAAAGTATGAAATGTCGTTGTTCTTGGTGTTTAAAATGTTATCAGACTGATGCTCCTATCCACTAGCACATTTTAAATCTTTAAACGAACGTTGGCAGTTGTCTAATATTGTAATTGTCAATAGTCTGCCGAAATCACTAAAACAACAATGAGGTCACCTCACGTTGAACTGCACTGCATCGACACCTGCATGACGATTTGAACTTTTTTATCATATTCCACATTCCTACACTTTTTGAATGTCATGTCAAAATCAGGTTTTTTTGTTTTTCGATGTCTATTATCTATGGTCTGCAGGTTGGGTTCTGTTAAAAATATTATCTATGGATGTCATGCGGCAAGTATTTTAAAATACGGACACGTAGAAATTGTTAAAATTGATTGAAATTAGCATGAATAGGCACTCTTCATCAGTGTCATTCTTCAGTGAATTTACAGAGATAGTGATGGCGATGGTTCAAAATATTCTGCAAAATGACGAAACCATAGACTAAATTTATCGTCGCGACAGCGTGACAGTAGGCGACATGCCCCTCAATTTGATTCGCGCTTCAGTTACATTAACATCGAATCAGTCTATTTTTTCATCGTGTATATTAAATTTAATAACCCTATTTCACACGGACGATTTAGGGTCGTATGCATGAGATTCCTACTTTATAGTAGTGATACTTTATAGGCTAAATATTACTCATTTGTATTTATGAGTGCAAATGTGACGATGTGACGTCATAATGTGTCATGGCGTCCATATAATGGCAAACTAATAAAATTTCATTCCCGGATCATTAATTTATAATTTTTAAATTGTAAATGTGTCTGAAAGTGTGCGAACGGTACCAAGTAAATTTAATAATTATAAATGAATAATTATTATGAATTAATTATGAATAATTTATCAGTTATTTTATCACATTTATTTTATAATTCTACTGTACGAAAGGATGGAGTATTCCTAGTAAACATTTCCATTTGGTGGCAATACACACAGTTATATATAACATATATAATTTTGAACAACACTTTCTGAGAGAATATATTATAACCAATAGAAAAAATCTTTTTTTGAAAATAGTAAGTCACCCCGACGGGGAATCGAACCCCGTTTCTCCCGGATTTATGCCCCATCCGTCGCATTTAACCAATATGCTACGTCGTGACATACTAATTGCGACAAATTTTAACTATTGGTCAATTTTAATACCTACTCATCAGCGTTCTTCCAAATCAAGCTACTTTGGCAATCGATTTTTGTTTAAATAAAAGAAATAGTTAATACAGTTATATTATGAATAACTTCACTTCAACCATTTCAAGCACGACTAGGAACTGTTTTTAAAGTTCGAAAATGTTTTATAGAGTCTACAAAATGAACGAAGACCTTAAACCTCAACCGTTTGTTGTAATGAATGCATTATTAAAATTACATTTGAAAGTAACATGTATAGCAGCCATTTTGAATGACGTGTGACGTCAGATTGCTTACGTCACAAACAGTGATAAATACGCTATATGGTTTGAAAATCGGTTAAATAGCTTATAAAGAATTTATGAATCTCATACATACGGCCCTTAGTTGTTCATGAATAAAAAACGCATTCTTATATATTATTTAAAAATGAAGTGATGAATACGAATTTCTTCATTTGCAGTTTAATTATACGGCCTGTAATTAATTCCACCATTTGCATTTTTATGTCACGGAACGTGTTAATCCACTTGTACTATGGCACAATTTGATGTCCTGCAAATTTCACTGCTTGGCTAATGTTACCTATTAAACCTCTGAGTGTGAAATTTCACAGCTTCTGTTCAACATAATATTACACGGAATAGGCTGATTCTCTTCCCGGGTAACAATTATCATACTTATTCTCCTAGATATGCTTCGAGACATCGCACTTGATTCTGAAAACATCTGCATTAAAATAAGCAAGCATTATGTACTTGAACAGTGCCATCTTTAGATTAATAAAGCTTTAGCATATCTTTTTGCACAAGCAACAAATGGTCCGATTACTTGACATATCGATTCGCCCTTTCTTGTTTCAAATTGAATTATAAAAAAATCTCCAATCACATATTTTTTTTTTTAATAGAATTATTAATAACCATGTCCTAGTTTTTTCGTACATGGTGGTTGTTAGTAATTTTGAACAATCACAAACACCCAGGCTTTGAAAAAAACACATAAACGTTTTTGTCATGACCGGGAATCGAACCCAGAACTCTCGGGTGGAAGGCCAGCGCCTTACCCACTGCACCACGAGAGCCGCCAGAAATCACATATATTAATAAATTATAAATAAAATACATTCCCGTTATTCATCAGTCCAACCAATCAGACTAGTCCTTCACACAAAAACCGGTGGTAAAATCGATTTCCAAAAAATATGTAGCATTGATCTATACATAACATTTGTAGGTGTGTTAATGCTAGTGTATTATGTGTCATGTAACTTATCTATTCGAATCAAACCATTCCCTGTGCGAACACGATAGACGCGTCAGTATGAGCACTATATAGAAGAATGACAGGTCATGCATAGACAACAACGGGAGGAGCGGAAAAAGTAGGACCAGTCGTTGTGAATGTATCGGCTTTATACTTGAGTCGGCAATGACTTAAACCAACTTTTTTATTCTTAGTGCTACAATCTTACGTGGGTATTTATAGTGAAACTCGCAATCGTTAGTGTTGTTTACTGCATTGTTATTTGTATTGTAAGAGCCAGTCATGCTTTGACAGTCGAATTTAAAAAGAGTTCTGTGTACCTAAATATTATATATATATAAATACTAATACGGAAGCCATTCCATACATAAGGCGGCATATCAGCGGTTTCTTCTTCTTCTTCGATGGCGCTACAGCTCAAGTCGAGCCCTGGCCTCCTCCACCGCCGTCCTCCAGCCGAAACGGTCCTATCAGCGGCTATCGACGGTTATTTACAATAATTGATAAATTTGTAATACGGCGAAAATTTAGGTTGGTAGACATACGTGTGAAATACGTTACTATTCGGTCAAATTTGGGTATGTTCCGAACCTCGAAATACTCTATTTTTTTTAATGAAACGTCAAACATAACATAACCTACAATGTATTGTATTAGTCATGTCATTGCATCATGTAGTAAAACCAATATAACGTTAGTCACTTGATATTTGACAGCTCGCAGGGATATATAAATTAAGGCGGCGGCCGTGACGTAATTATTTTTCAAAAAAGCCCCATCGTGCATCTCAATTCTCAATATGTAATTGACATATTCTATCTTGCTCTAAAACTAAACAAAGCCAACAGAGGATCTGTTAAAAGATAGCACTTTTATACAGTAGTTAACAATTATATAATAGTTCAAATTTCAAATTCAAATTAATTTATTTTACATATAATGAACAGAACAAATTATAAATTTATGGCGTTCACGACATGACAAAAAATATGTATTAACAATGTTTCAAATAAAAAATACAGAGAAATGTGAGTTAATAATACAATAAGTAATAAAATAAGAAATAAAATAAAATAACAAAAATAAAAGTAGATGGAAGCACACAGAATGGACTTTGATAGACCCTATCTTAAAAACTCATAAAACATCGTCCACCTAAATTCACCTCACGTAAGTGGAATATATCAATATCCGAAGCAATTTCATTAAGCATGGCTATTGCCCTCCCAATTGGCATTACTAATGGCAGGTTAGTTCTGCACCTTGGGAGAACAAACAAGGGATGCCCTCGATTCCTAAGGTAATTATCAGAGACACACAAGCCAACACGACCAAGAATGGCAGAGTTCACATTTACGCCGCGTATAAGTCTGAAAAAATATGTAGCTAAATAAAGATCCCTTCTAAGTTTTATGCTAGGACCACCCCCTTAGCAACCAATAATAGTAGATTGGATTATGGATTTCTTCCGAAATAACTTTTCATACAAGACAGAATTAACTGAAAATGAATTCAATTGGCACCGTGTTGGCACATTGTGAACCTTGGCAATCGATTGCAAGATTTGTAATGGATAAAAAACCACCGGACAAACAAGAATACGAGCTGAGAAAAAGTGGTAAAAACGAAGCATTTCTTTTTTATAGGTATAATTTCTAAAAAAAGTATTATAAAATGTTATTCTATTATCAGTATACAGATACCCAGCATGGCTATAGCGTCGTGGGTCCCAGGCTCAAATCATGGGTCTGGCAAAATATTGATTTTAATTTGTGTGAGTCAGGGTATGAACCTAATAGGTTGTGCATATGGCTGACATCCATTTCTCGTAAAAACAAAATTTGTTAATACAAACCTCCACTCTGTGGAGGCCCATATTATGATCTTATTAGGATTGGACGTGGTGGGGAAAAATACAAATACTTATTCAGAAATTAAACATTATATTATTAGAAACATATAAGGAATTTTTAATGACTCACCAAAATTTTCCGAAAATTTAAACTGTCGTTTTTGTTTTTAAACCTCTCATATCTATCCAACGTTTTTCAGCATAATAGCATGAGTAAATAGGTATATCTACTTTTACTAATAATAATATTATTATAAAGTACGACAAAGGGTTTGGTAAGCAATTTTCTTTGCCTAAGGAACATTTTCTTTACGTTGCATTTTCTAATATTAGCCCAAATCTTTGATATAAAAATAACATATAAATTTACGTTTTATGTATTTTATGTTTTACTATATTAAATAAATTCATTTTACTATATCAACCAAATTTATAAACTGTTTTTAAGCCTACTTTTCAAAACATTTCAAAAAAATTAACTCAACGAAAAAAGATTGTAAGGAAAAGTATGTTTTTGAATTTATTCAAAATATGCCACAGTTTTTTAAATTAATTATATGATTTTCATGATTAATTATTCATTATATAAAAACTACTTTTGAGGAGGTAACTAGATTTTTTTTTAAACTTAAAAACACCATTAATAAAATTTCATTTATTTAAGAAAACATTCAGTAAAAAAACACAGCGATAAAACTATCTTAAAAAACAACAATGACTAGCATTATCGACTAATCACTGACGTAAAAAAACCCATTGTTTTTTCATTCAATAGTGTTGGACCCACAATTTTTTGCGAGCCGGTTTATAAAATTTACATTAACCATCTTAATTTATGGTTATGCATCGAGATAATTTAATAAATCTCATGCATATACACACTAGAAAAAATCATTTTGTAGAATAAATACGATACCCGACTGGCCTAGAACCAGTAAACGTTGGATTCGCGCCAGTGTGATTTTCCAATTAAGCTACGGGCATACTATTTAATTATGACGATTTTAACTAGTACTTACATGAAATGCTTATTCAATTGCATGGTTGCGCTTTTATATGGGATTATAATTGATTGGTTGAATGATTATGATGGTGGATGTCAAGCACTGACCTTTTATGATGTTCTGCGGTCCGGCTGAAGCTGGTCTCTGGTGCATGCATTCACGTCCTAATAGGCACTCGCACGGTACACGTGTGATGAGTTATAATAAATGAGGAGATTATCTGCCTTTTTGTAATTCGGCTTATTGTAATGTCTTTCGCGTTATCCCGATTATGTACCTTTACATGCAAGTCTATGTCACATGCTTTTTTCCTATGTTTTATCATTTTTAATACTAGATTCATTAGCCTTTATACCATAAATACCACAGTAATTTGCTTCTGGGTCATCACCATGACAATGTATTCTTTCTTCTTCACTAACAATCCCTAAATATTTAATTAATTAAGAAGTAATAACACTCTGTGATTTCCCAAAAAAAATATTTGCATGTTATTTTTTCAGTGTACCTATATTTGTTTGCTTACTGTGTGATTGAAACCGCAACCAATGACTTCAAAGACGTCCGCCCTGCTTACCAGACAATCGTGGGTGAAATCATTTTGAATTAACCTTTATTATTTCAATGGCTAACTTTCAAAACTGGATATGTCCCATATATGCCGAAAATGAGTTTTCATCAATCATTCTATAACCTCATAGGTACACACTTTGTTGACTTTCAAAAATAGCCACAAAATACCAATTTCATATTGAAATGAGGTTACAAAAAGTAGGTTGACATTCAAACAGGGACACGTCCAACGTTGTTGACATTCGAAATGAGACATGTCACTTTCAGGTAATGGCGGGACTGTATTGAGTCACGTGACCAAGTATGTTGTCGTACAATCTGATAGTTTGGTTTTTGCCGCGTGCGTGTTTTCGCTCTATGTTTTTATTTGAAAAGTTCATTTATCTCTGAAGAGTGAATAGTGGACATATCCAGTTTTGAAAAAAAACCACTGATTTACAATAAATTCTATGTTTGATATAACAGTAATATTTTTTATATTCATACATTTTTATCAAATCTGTATTATACGAGAGGTCAATTTTGGTAAATATAAACTTTATGTGATTCCCTATCGGTATATTTTTTTGTTTTGTATTTCTTCAAGTTATAAAATATTTTATTAATGTGTATGTGTAACTCTAAAGACAATTTACCATTTTCTTTGTAATTTAAGACAGTTTGGATCACCGCTATTTATCACGTTATTATAACACATACGATAATTTTTCAACATACTAGTGATAACTCTATTTCACTAAATTTGGACTTACCATATTTTACCTATTGGATTGTAAAAAGTAAGCGAGCCGTTTTAAATAGATCGCGAATATCTTTCAGGGAACCAGTAGAAAAAATTCTAATGAATCCCTAACAGTGCCGAAATGTGACTTTTAAAAAGGCGACAATTAATTTACCCCACAATGTCTTTATGTACTTTCCTTAATGGCACCAAAAAAGTGCCGAATTTGCAAACGTCATGGCGCTCTCGGAGGCACAAAATGTCGGATAGGGGATAATGCTAATCTAAGAGGCGCTGCCAACAGTGCGGTGCCAAAAGTGGTACGCTCCATAAATTTTATAATAAGCCCTAGCGAGCCCTTAGTTCGTTGTGCTGAAGCTTTTATTGCGTCGGTGGGTTTGGAAATTTTTCCTGGTGGACCGATTGTTATTTTATATAGGCATTCGGAGTATTTTTTAATTTACGTCGCACGTATTGAACCAGACAACGGCAATCATCAGATTAAATACAATATAACTTAGCTCAGTATCTTAATATATCGGTTTTTTTTTTTTTTTAGAATTATTAATAACCATGTCCTTGCTTTTTCGTACAAGGTGGTTGTTAGTAATTTTGAACAATCACAAAAACCCAGGCTTTGAGAAAAACACATAAATATTGTGTGTCCTGACCGGGAATCGAACCCAGGAACTCTCGGGTGGAAGGCAAGCGCCTTACGCACTGCACCACGAGAGTCGCCTAATATATCGGTATTACTTACTACTGTGCTTTACATTATCAACTATTAAAGCCGGAGCACAAAGCTTCACATTTTGATCGTAGAATAATTAGTTGATGGTTCTTCTTCGAAGGATTCTTATCATATAATGATTGTGGTGGTAGACAAGAATGCTGGAAGGGGGAGGGGGGGGTGGTTACACGGGAGTTAGTCCAGGCACTAACCTATTGATGTTCCACGGTCTGGCTGAACTTGGTCCCTGGTGCATGACCTCATGTCTTCGTAGGCACTCACACGGTACAATTTTGATATGATAAATGATAAAATACTCTGTGCCGATAACACGGACACAGGTGGTTTTACTAACGGAGTTTACGCGGAGACTCGAATAGAATTATAGTTTCCACGACGGTTACACGATACATGCTCGTAGTCTGCACTAACCTTTTTGAGTCAGTCTGTATGCGAATTGAATTACTCGCGACGGTCTAGTTGTGACAAGCGTAGATGACCCGTAACCCTAGACTATAGATACATCTAGACGCTACCCATTGCATTGCTAAATGAAGTTGCGTGCCGTGCGTTTGGTTTGTGGGCGAGCGAACGCATTCGTACACGAATTTTTGAGATCATAGACCATTTCGCTAGTGCTCGGCCAAAGTGCTCGCACTAGACTTTCAGAATTAAAATATAATTTTCTATTTTTTTACGTTATATAGTATTTTTAAACGGTCAAAATGCAACCATTAGGTAAAGATATCCATAATTTAATTTATTTTAAAGAAACACTATGTCACTGATATTAAAATATATAATAATATACAAATAAATTATCGCGAACATGTATCAACTTACCTATGAAACGTAATACCATTTTCTTGCTTATCAGTACGGCTACCACATTTTAATACAACACACAGAACCATCTTTTCTACTTAATTAACTAAAAATATTAACACTGACTTTATGTTTAACACAAAAAATATCAATTGCGCTCGCAGGTTATCGACGCTTAGTTAAGCAACAAGCTAAGATTTGCCGGCGACACCACAGCAAATCATCTCACGCATCTGTAAACCTGTTATCTTACTATAGTGCGTGTCGCAGAGATTATAAGGGTGCCGAATACTTTCTCACTCGCACTTATACATCGTTTTTGTTCAGGCCTTGCCCGTAACCGTAGGTCGCCTGGAATTGCGACAACAACTGAGGATTTGAGGTGGGAGGGAAATATAGGGAGGAGGGCGACCATAATTGTCCAGTTATATAATAATATTAATTTGAATGAAACATTAAGTTAAAAATCTTAATTTATTGCAAAAAAATTACCATATTTAGATATTTTATAGATAGAAAATTTTTTCATCTAATATTATCTACCATGCTTTGCCTTAGGCAAGGGTAATTTATTTTTCTAAAACTAACCAATTTCATCTGAGATTTCTATTCTTTATTTTTATTTTTTTTAATAAAAGACACGTTGAGCACATAACAAATTATTAATTCAAGACACAACAAGGTATATAGAAAAACAAGGTATATAAAAAAAACAAAACAGAAAACAATTTAAAAGAAAAGAGAAAAAAATAAAAAAACATCACTAACTAAAAAAAAATGATAAAATGGAATTTTAAAACTAGAATACGTAATGCATAGCTAAAAGTATTGATATATTAATATTTTGGTAGTTGTGAACATTATCGTCACAACTACAAAATAAAAGGAAGTTTCTAAATGGGATTTAGAATAAATGTCTCGGTGGGACCTCCAAATGATATAATAGTATTTTGTTATTGTGAACATTATCGTCACAACTACAAAAATAAAAGAAAGGTTTCTAAATTGGATTTAGAATAGAGTAAAGTGTAAAGTTAAAGAGAGCATGAGACATAAGCAAGGGCCAAGGGCCATGGGTTACCTGCATCCCTATCAAGCTGAACAATAATTATTACTTCCGTAACCTTGCAAATGACAACTGTAAAATTTAATTCGAAAACAAGGAATTACACGACTGAAGGCGCATGCAATCTATGGTTAAAGATGTAAATAATAATGTCCTGGGCGCCACACAATCGTGAGACCGTGAAAGATTATAATTATGTAACAGTGTGGAATAAAGTGGGATCAATAAATAAAAGAGCAATTTATATACTTGACAGAAACTATATTATCGTCAAAGCAAGAGATTAGAAATACATTAAAAGGTTATTAAGCGGCTCGATATTGAAATTTGGAAATACTAAAAGAAATACGAGCAGCTAAGTTAGAAAAGAAACATTGGAAGAGTAGTGAATCAAATAATAATAGTTTTAAAATACCAAATTGGAACGACAAGAGGCTTCCAGCACTGCGGCTGCAATCGTGCTCCGTTAAGTGACGTCCATTATAAATGTTGGGTAAAACTAAAGCGGAGCACGGCTTTACTGGACGACAGTCAGAATCAAAAAGCCTTGTTGCTTGTTTCACACCTTGCGACGTCCGTTGCGGCCGGAAATTCCACCAGCGACATCTCTCAAATCGCGTACGCTCCATCGACGTGACCATAGATATTCGTCGGGGTTGCCAGAGGTATGAATGTTAGTTATGTTCATTGTGAACATAATAGTATCTACATCTCTAGAAAGTGCATTGATCAGCCGCACAGCTCTCACAATTGGTACCTGGTGAGCCTGACATGTCGAGTAAACAGCTTTCACACAAAATATGTAGTTAGTTCTTAGTTCAATGAATACAAATATATATGACTGATAAAGTGTAGTGTGCTCTATTTCTGTCGAATCTCCATAGCCTACCTCCAACTTTCGCCGGTGATATTTAGATATTAAAATTTGTGAATTTTTATTGACAATAATTATGTTACTTTTTAAGCGAAATACTTAAATATATCTAGGATAATTTATTAAACTTCAGTAAACGTAATACAATAATATGCAAATATCAAGTAGAATGTCATTAACCTTAATTAGATCTGGTGTTCACCTCTTAGTAGGGGTCGGAAGTTGAGCTAGAAAAAAAGCCAATTGCTAATTGATTTGTTAGCAAAAACCGATTGCTTTTTTTAATACCGTTAAACTTCCCTTATTGGAGGGATCAATACGAAATGTAAATGAGATGCTAATGGGGTGATTTCCAGCTTTTTGTATTGCGAGTTTTATACATATCTTTGGCTTCTTTTACTTTTTATTTTTGGCAATTTTGGATATTTTTAAAGTCGCTGTTTTCTTTTAATGGTAACAACTTTAATTTAAAAAATATTGTAATAATTAGACGATTGTAATAATTAATCACTTACACATTTATAGACATTTTTTAATGCGAAAATATATTAGGGAAAATATATCGAATTTAGTGGATCTCAGGTTCGAATCCTTGGCCTGGATTAATTAACATGTGGTTTTTTCAATATATGTTTGGATACAGAGAATTGACTTAATAAATTGCTAAAATGCATTTCTCGTAAAATCATAAATCTGTCACGCATTTATTCTGCAGAGACCCATATGCGCATATATTCTATACACAAAGCTGCTATTGGCGGCTATTGAGGGTATTTTATCATAGCTATGCATTGAGGAATTATAATTGTTACAATAAATTAGCCGTCTAAACTGTCGAAACTGTCTATCTCGCTTTAAAAGTTAACACAGCCAAGAGAGTTGCTGTTAAAACGTAGCACTATTTGACAGTTTAGACGACTTATTGTAACAATTATCCGCCTCAATACATACATAATATGATAAAATACCCCCATTAGCCGTCGATAACCGCCGAGAGCAGCCTTGCATATATAATAGATGCGCGATGCACTAAGTACACTGATGCCAACCGTATTATAATAATTATAGTACAATACTATAATTTTAATTCCGCGATAAATGTAAAATACTATAATTTTACGCCAAATATACCACAATACTATAACTTTAAAGAATTCAAGATGAAAATGTTCCTGTACTATATATTTTTTTGAACTACTATAACTTTTACGACTCTGTACTATAATCAGCATAGAAAAAGATGGCAACACTAACGAAGTATGACTTTATTCTAAATTTTAGCAGTACGACGTTTATAACAATACTCTTTTAATGTATTAATATTATATTTTATGTGGTATGTAGTTGAGTCAAGAAAAGAGATTTATAATTAAAAATCAATTTCAGAATTAACTTTTCTATAATATTATATACACTCAATAAAACAACAGAAGAGGTGAACATACGACTCATAGCTGCTAATAAGTGCTTCTACGCCTGTAAGGGTCTACTGAGTTCGAAAATCCTAAGCAAGAATAGCAAACTGCTTATCTACAAAACAGTTATTCGACCAGTAGCTACCTGTGGCTATGAGACATGGTGCCTCATTCAAAGGGAAGAACATAAACTGGCCATATTCAAAAGAAAGATCCTCAGGAGAATTTTTGGGCCCACATTGTAAAATGGAAGTTACATGATAAAAATGAACCATGAGTTAGAAGAGTTAATAAAACATGAAACGGTGGTGAAATTCTGTCGATCCCAAAGACTAAGGTGGGCTGGACACGTTGAGAGAATGCCTGAGCACAGGACGCCAAAAATCATGACCAAGTGGATCCCACAGTGGAAACGGTCTAGGGGCAGACCAAAGAAGAGGTGGGCTGACTGTATCGAAGAGGACTGGAGAAAGATGGGGAGGGCTGGAGACTGGAGAAGAGCAGCCAGGGAAAGGAGCGTGTGGAAGACAATTGTAGAGGAGGCTAAATCCCGACCCGGGATGTAGTGCCGAGAAAGAAGAAGAAGAAGATAATATTATATAATATTATGTTACTTATTAAAAATCTCAACGCAATTCGTTAGAATGTTAAGTACCATAATATGGCTTTTCCTTAGAATATTAACTAACAAACGATTCAGAGGAAATGTCTAATTAAGCGATATATTTGCATGTTAGGCTCGTTCAGTCTAATAGGAGTAATAATTTTATTTGAAAACTTTTAAGATGCCGGATTAATTTTATGTGACCAACTTTCATTCCCTTAAGCTTTCATAAGCTCCAAAACCGAGCAAGTTCTCAAGTTTAAAGAAGTGGGTATATATCACTGATAAATCCGTTTCTAAAGATTTCCTGATTAAAATGTGCACTAAGCTTTTTCTATCGGCGCTTAGAACTTTTAGCATTGAATTTTGGCATAAGGACTGTACTTAATGACATACAGATATTTTCTACGTTAAATTTTCTTCTGTCATACTTTCAAATGTCATAGAACGATATCTCTATCTCTATATATATAAAAATCTCGTGTCACGATGTTTGTGGTCGAACTCCTCCGAAATGGCTGGACCGATTTTTATGATTTTTTTTAATGTATATTTTTTAGGTATGAGAATAGGTCAACAAGTATATTTCATACCGCTAGGTGATTACGGTATCTCTATCCAGAAAAATTTCCTTTTATTTTTTTGACAATTTTTTTTTTGTATTTTTTTTATTATTTGGCATAAAAAAATACATATAACCCTAAATTTTCACTCTCCTACCCCCACCCTCCAATTTTTTAATCGCGATTTTATTATTTTTGTATGAACAAATTTAACCGTCGTTCGTATTTCAAACAGAACGAAATTATTTATGTTGTTGAATGGCAGATGGCGCTACGTCCGAGAAGAATTCAAGAGAAGCGTCGCGTCATTTTGAAATTTCATTCGGCATATCACAACGCAGTGCGTGCAAAATTTTGTACGATTTATTTTAGTTTATCTATTTTTATGTGCGTGTATTACAGTACACAATGCCAGCAAGATGCAAGGGGGGCCATTTGGGCCGTCGAACGAATAAAGCAACAAACATGCGAAATAGTAGAGCAGAAAGAACAGACGAACAAATCCAACAAGATAACAAAAACGTGCGTATAAGCATGTTGCAAGTGCGTGCATCTCAATCACAAGAGGCACGAGCTGAACGAAATCAACAACGACAATTGGAACGGAGCGAAGCGCGCCGGTTTGTAGTTAACACACGCAGAGCAAATGACCGACAACGCCAACAAGTACATCGAACATTTACATCCGCTTCGTTTCTTCGTCTCGCATTCGAGTACGAGCCAGGTATTGAATATTCCGCTCATCCGAAAGTGCTGATTGGGTACTATGGACAAATAATGTCCCCATTGTCATGCGCTCAAATTCAAACATGAGTCAGCCGAGATTTGTTGCGCATCAGGAAAAGTGCAACTACCAGAAATTGAGATACCACCAGAACCATTGAACAGCTTGCTCATCGGCACGGTTCCAGATTCAAACCTGTTCCTGAAATTCATTCGCACATTCAATTCATGCTTCCAAATGACTTCGTCCGGAGCAACAGAAATAGTTTACAATACTGCGGTAAATGGTCAACAATTCCATTCTACATTCAAAATCAAAGGCCAAGTATACCACAAAGTAGGCTCATTGCTGCCAATGCCAAACGAACCACATACATTTTTACAAATCTACTTCATGGGCGCGGCGGTGAGGACATCAATCATGTGGATGCACGTTGCGGCTACAATAGCCTCATTTCGCCTAATGCCAGGCGCATCGTCGGCGAATTGGACGCCCTGTTGAATGAGCACAATGAATTATTGAAATTCTTCAAAGCACACATGCACGAATTGCAAAGTGACAATCACGATATTGTCATCAATCCTGATAAAACACCAGCTGGAGAGCACGTACGTCGATTCAATGCAACTGTTGTTGACGACATTGCTGGAATCAAGGTTGGCGACCGCACATCGACGCGAGAAATCGTGATTTGAAGAAGAAACAATAATCTGGAGTTCATCGCTGACACACACCGTTCATACGACGCTCTCCAATATCCGCTAATTTTCTAGAAGGGACAAGACGGATATTGCATAAACAATAAACAACGAGATCCTGTCACAGGTAATTCATTCATTATGAACATCATTACTCATTTTGAATTGAGAAAATGAATGGTTGATGTTTTTTTGTTTTTATCGGCGGTCTACGTCTACAGCGCTCTATTCCTTTTTCTGTCATAGATCCCATCCCCACACACTTACGATGCATTCGTTATTTTTTATTTAACAACCAAAATATTCACTAGAAACAGCGCTCGAAATGGAAAAATTTACGAACCGGAGCGCTCGACAGTTTTCTGAAGATTTTTACATAGTAAAGTTATCAAAGTTTATGTGTTTTTTTTCATAAAAATAAGTGTTAGATTTTCTATTATATGGCCTATCCAGCTCAGACGGTCAAATTATCTATTCTACGAGACGGAGCGAAAATTTTACCGATTTCACGAATAGGAACGGCGCTCCGGTGCGTTCCAGTTCATTTCGAGCCCTGATTAGAAATAATTTATATGGCAGAACAACGTTTGCCGGGTCAGCTAGTATTATATAATATTTTTGAAGGTATGATGATGTTGGATGTAGATATAAGATTGTCGTTTCACGTTGGTACAATAATGAAATTTAATAATACTCTAATCAGGATGAGAACGTGGAGATAAATATCGCGAGTGTCCAGGTTTAAATACTTGCATGCCACGGTGGCCGACAGTGATGTCTGGTAGGGGTAAGCAGATTGAGCGTCGCTTGGGGGCGGCAGTTACTCGAAGGGCGGCAAATCGAAGAGAATCATTTGGTTTATATGGAAATATCTACCTATACTGAGTACTTAAAAACGAAGATATATTTCCTTTAAAAAAATCAGCTCGATGGTTGGAAACAAAATGTTTTAATTAACATAAATGGTTTAACATGATTGTATTTTTTGTCGGGTTCGCAATGTCTAGTTTACTCGCGTTGCCTCTCGACGTCCTTAGTGACCAGAAACGACACGAGCATGGATGATTAAAAATATTTTATAAAAAAATTGGGCGGCATTTTGTCTAGGGACGTCACTGGTGGCCGACGATGGTGGTATTTATAGTGAGCTTGGAATTCACATGGGTATGACGGGGTCTGCATTCAGCCACCTTGGAGTCGCATCGAGGTCAAGGCTGTATTCTGTGAGGACCAAATAATGTCGTTTGTTTAATGCGTGCATGCTACCTGTGCGACATAGCATCTTACTAAGCTTCACAAGTGTCGGCTTTTGATTACATTAGTACGGCCGCGTTACAAACACCTGAATTCGTGAGCGGACACAGCAGCCTTCGGTGATTGAGGTAATCACGAAGAGACGCCGTGGCTGGGAAATATGTTCCGGATGCCGCTCAACGGTGCGGCACTTCATACCCTTGTGGCACAGCCTCAAGGGGTCCGTCATCGTGGCCGGCCCTCCCTCACCCTTAAACGGTGCTACAAAAGTGATATACGTGCTGCAGTTCTGGCATGGCAGGAAGTGCAAGACTTGCCGATAGAGTGAGGGAAGTGGCACGAACTTCTCCTCGTCCTAAGCCCCAAGCCTTGACAGGGTGAAAGAAGAGAAGAAGAAGAATAATGTTTATGGTGAGATCAATACGATCAAGAGATTAATCATAAGAATGCACTGAGAGACTTGATTTGAGTGGAATAATGGATGTACTATATCGAGTGAAGAACTCTTGACAATAGCAGTGCCTACGTCTCGTAAAGGACTCGATGAGTTGAGTGTAGATTCATAGATTGTTTTTCTATTTATAGTAATGTTATAATATATTACCGTAGATATTGTCGTAATTAATAATTAAAACCAACACTACTGGTCTAGTTATGATTGAGGAAACGATGATAATTTAATATTTAATAATTTATTATTGCTAATGTTTTATTTTTCTGATGCTGTCGTTGTCGGTGTTTATTTGCTTTTTGGTGAGTGTACACGGTACCTGAAGATGCCGAAAGGCGAAACCCAGGTCGCAAAAAACGACTCAAATGAAATAGTACAAAACTTAAATCCATTGGAATTTAAATTCAAATTTCATCAAGCACATTCGGTCGATCGTGTTAATATAACAATTAAGTAAGTAATGCATTTTATTGGTATACCATTAATAATAATATTACAAGAAATATCGTTCATGTTTTTATTTACTGTCAAATGCAGAGTGATAAATATGCTGTATGGCTTTAAGCGCCGGAGGCAGGCAAGCCAAAATTTATTGGCTTATCAGTAAATTACAGTCGGTTGCAATCAGCGCCTATGGAAAACTTTACGTTTGTAACTTTTCCGTATTTTCAGCAAAGCTATAAATTATTAATAAGACTCTGTAAGAAAACGGCATATAAGAGTATTTATATATTTATTTAAATAGAGATAAACAATTAGGCGGCAAATATAATATTTATGTAATGTAAATACAAATAATTTGCTGTAGAATGCAAAAATTAAACTTTGCACTACCTATCGACAGCCTAATGTTAATATCCCGTAAGTGACTTTTTAAAAATTGTGCAGAAATATATTGTAAAAAAATAATACGCGGTATTTTACTCTAAAAAAACGAGACGTTAATTACTTTACGTGTAATTTTTTGAAAATCCAGAAAAGAATTGGTCATTCAATGAGTAGGTATTCAGAATCTGAAATCTACTGATATTTTGTCAAATCTACTGAATTTTTTGTCACATTCTACTGAAATTTTAAATTTTGACTTGGCAACACTGGTTAGTTGTTTTACATGTCTCGACTTGTACGTGCGTTTTTAGAGCAAAGCAGTTAAATAATATCATAATGTCGAAAAAACACAATATCAGTCGCAATATTTTTTTTATATTTGGTAGATTATGAGTTATTCTCCTATATTTGTATTACAATTATGTAAAATAATTTATATTTTGTGAAATATAATACATGGACTTATGTGGGGATTATACCACCTTTGCCAGTTGTCGGTTAAAATTTTATATTACCATGAAACTAAAAAATCCCTATATAAGCCAAATGGAAATTGAAAACATTATATAAGCAAGGAAGATAACCTAACCTAACCTAAAGCAAAAGAAGGAACGTTCAGACGATACAGGTTTTGTAGTACAAGACAGGTCCAAATATCAATGCAAAATCTGCAAAGTGCCCTTGTGTGTAATTCCGTTCATGGAAGATTTCCATACAGACAATAATTAATAATAATTAATATTTTTTCCATTTTCTCGGTTTTGATTGATTGTAATAAATGTACAAAAAAAATTGCTTGTTTTATTTTGAAAAATGTCAGGCTGTGGTAATATACATCCCACAATCTACTTGTTAAATCTTTCTCTTACCAGGCAATGGGAAAATCGTTCCCACCTAGTTTTTTAGTAGTTTTCTTAGACCTACTGAAATTTTCATAAGTACATATAATTCACAAATAAATAAAGGTTATATTACATAGGAATTATAATTATTGCTCTTGTAAGTTCCTGGGGCCTGGTTAAGGGTTAATAATGTTATTTTAATTATATAATTTATATTTAATAACAGTAAGGTTCGGTATATTAAAAAAGTTTTCTTTCTCGACTACCCTTAAGTACGGTTTTCATCGAACACAATAAACTAATTCTAATTGTATACAATAAAAGTGACTTCAATTTCATTTTATTTTTATCGAATTTCATTTAAATTGAAACACAATAATTAATGGCCCAACTTGGGAGTTGATTTCTTTTTTTAACCGTAATAACTGACGTAATAAAATTGCTTAGACATTTTTTCTTTGTCTGCTATTTTGATAGATTGCATGAATGCGTGACATATTCAATTTTCACATTCCATGAATGGCTCCAATTAGGTCAGGTGAAAATCACACAAGATAATCTAACACACCTTTATGAATAATTCCGACTGACAAAAGACGCGGTATTGTCATTTATTTCAATTGAAAATTCCACATATTTACAGATAGTCTATTAATTTTAATAAAGGCTACATTTTTTACATTAATTTAATATTTAGACAAAAGAAATAATGAAGATAAACTCTGTTTTAAACACATACCTATTTTGAAACAACTTTCCTATTTTCGGCATCGGAAATCCTTACCAACAGGGGCCCCGATCTTTCACGTGGTCCATTGGAAGGTGTATGTCAGTAATAAGATTCGATGGATATTATTCTTCCGTGATTGGTTGAGCCAACTATGCTAGCCCTCATTCTTTTCTTCCCACATACTTCAAAATCCCTTATTTATTATTGTTACATGACCAGACGACGAGCAATTACGGGCAATCGGGTAAACATGATTGAATAACAATAACGACTGCTTCAAAAGTTAGCTTGAGTGACATCAAGAGAGTGGTCGCGGTGCGGGTTTGTTATAGTTTAGCCGTCGTTAACTACCGAATGACTCAAAACGCATATTATGTTCGACCTTCGTTGTACTAAATCTGTTACGGTTTAAGTGAACGTCGCGTCTATAATATCTATCCTGAGCTTATTATCATTGTTCATCAACCTCATAATATATCATCTATCAAAAGTGTACTTTCCGTTACCAGTGCGTGAACACCAAACCGGCCCCAGCGCGCGCCAGCCCTCTCAACATAAAGGTCAGTGTCTGGCATTCTGTCTAATCTCCGTAATCCACCAATCCAGCATCACCCTGAAATTACAGTCCACTGCTAAAAGCGCCACCAGTTACTATACACAATATTAACCAATATAATATTCTTTATCGAACGTTTGTAATTAAAGAAGTTTGTTCAATTCCGTTATAGTGTTTTTTTTAGTATGTAAGCGTAAAGGTCATAGTTAGGTATATCTGTAATAAACAATCTGCAATCGCATTGTAGAATCCATTATGAGAGTATACCAAGGCGTAACGAATGAGGAGCGCACCCGAAATCCAAGTAAAAAATGATAATTCTAACATATAGTAGACTACCGATTATCCGGGCGAACGGGGCAGAAGCGGCACGGATAAACGAAAAACACGGATAATCCGAACCATATTTAGTTTTTTTTTTCATTTTAAAATACTACATATTACATTTTTAAAAAAGACAAGTATTTTAACATGTTTAATACTGATTATTTTATTAAGAAAATCTGTTATTTTGGTTTGTTTGCAGGAATATTTTAATGATTTTCTAATACCATTTCGAATTTTCATAAGAGCTATTATATCGTTGTATATACACAGTATCGTGCATGGATAATCGGGAGTTTACTGTAATAAAAAACAAACAATAAACCTACCTTATTTTTAATATATACCTGCTACTATATATATACAAATAAACTGTTCTCATCTATGAAGATGGTCTATAATAATATATGATGTTTTACATAAAAAATATATCTTAATCTGTATTGAATATATTTTGTCATTATAATCAAACATTTCACTCACTGAACTTTGGTTAAATCTTCAAAATCTTTTTTTAAGTTTAGTGTTTTTGAATTATTTTTTACTACGATGTATTGAAAAATTTCCGAATGTAACTTATAATTATTATTCTTAGTATTTGATAATAGCAGTAATAAAAATTATTTTGCTAGTTTTTGATCTTAAAATTTTATATTTTAACGAATTTCCATTATATACTTCAGAAGCTTTTGTGTGCCAACCTAAAATTAATCTGCAATCGTTAAATTTCCATTTTCTTCTGAGAATTTTACGATTTCCAATGGGTAGCCATAGATTAATGTAATAATTTATATATTAATTGAGATATTAGCTGAAGCATTTAAATATTATTTAGGGTAGAAGTGTTACAGGCTTTTAATGAAATTTTCGTGTTTTTATCTTCGTAATTCTTATTCGTTTTTAATACACGAGTCATCGAGTCTCAAAATCTGCTCTGGAAACTTTTTCGACTCAAGAAAAGGTTACAAAAAACTGTTTTCACTTCATATTAATGACGTAAATATATATATATATATATATATGTAATTTTATTTTCTCAGTGACATAAAACGGTGATGAAAAATATCACAATTTCCAAGGAAATTCATTTGTATAATTTATAGTAAAGAGCAGGTTTTGCGACTCGAAAACTTACATTATATTTGTTCACTAAATGGTGTATGTATATTATTATGTTGACTTTTACCCAAGAAACGTTCGAATTATAATATTGTGATAAAATTTTAAAATAAATAATTAATTTGTAGATGTCAAGAACCTCTAATAATTATTACAATAACGCAATAATAATCGAGTTGTTCAACTATTGGCACATCTACGATCAGCGTATTCTACAGATGCAACATACTTCGACTACCTTGGGGTTTGTCATCGAGACGCCTCGAAGTTGCAATGATGCAGCGGTCAGCAGATTTCTTAATTGCAAACTAGATCAACAATGACTCCCGAAATTTACCGAATATTCGTGTCTATTAAATAAATATCGAGTTATATGTTGATGGTTAACCTCAGATAAATCTCAGATTCAGTCTCTGTATCACACCGCTGAGTACTCACATCACCGCGCCTGGGACTGAAGCATCACTTCCACCGAACCTCGGACCGCTTACATCTCTCTTGCGCTATTCTCTTTCATCTCCAACTCCTTCAAAACCAATTTCTGCAAAACATTATCGAAACAGTCAATTTAATAGTATACTGACTTTGATATCACTATTAAGAAAAAGATAGTGTAAAACACAAAGATTGCATGGTTTGATAGGAAAAATCTTAAGAATAAAACAAAATATAATTCTTTGAAAAGATGGTAATATTTGTAAAAACATTTTTATATTCTTTTATGTATCTAATCATCAAAGGTTTTTTTTTTCATAAGCCATGGAAAAAAATACCAAAACTTTGCGTCGAAATATCAAAAAGATTAAATCGAGAATTGTCTGGTTATTTATTCTTACTACACCTAATAGTATTATTTAACTATTGATAAAGTTATTCTAGGACTACAAACTCTTCCACAGACTCCTCCCATTTTAACCAGTAACTAATTAGGCATACCAGGTTGGTAAACCATAGATGCGGACGTTAATTTGAATTTTTTGGTAGTATTTTTTTTTAAAGAAAAACGTGATTTTATTGCTCTATGCTGGCATTCGAAAAAGAAGAAAACACTGATAAATTAGGAATCAAGCATTATTTTATGGTCATAAATTTTAGTAGCCGTTGAATTATTATGGATCATTTTATGATTGTAAATAAAAAATATATTAGTTAGTAACAATATATCTACCTCTTTTTGACATATTCCAGTATACTCAGAGAGCGCTGACTATTTCCTGGAAATAGTCAGTTTTGGAAAAATTCTAAATAAAAAAAATGGTTTTTCTTAAATAATTATTAATACGTTTGATGGACTGGTCTAATTTTTTTAAGAAATATAAAAAATTACTCTACTTATCACAATGTCTTTAAATTGGCGGCTCTCGTGGTGTAGTGGGTAAGGCGCTGGCCTTCCGCCCGAGAATTCTGGGTTCGATTCCCGGTCATGACAAAAACATGTATGTGTTTTTCTCAAAGCCTGGGTGTTTGTGATTGTTCAAAATTACTAACAACCACCTTGTACGAAAAAGCAAGGACATGGTTATAATACTTTATTAAATAAAAAAACTTAAAATGTCTTTAAATTGAATGTGTATTTTAATTCTAAAGGTCTCTCATAGAAAATGTTGATTCCTGAAAAAGTGCAAAAAATGGAAATAGTCACTTTTGGATTAGAAACTTTAACTTCAATTTTAACTCGATTTAGGCGTGTCTTGACTTAGATTTACTAGCTGGTATATGGCGTATTATTTATTATGCATGGTTGATGTAGGCATCGCAATAATTAAATTTAAGTTGTCGATATTGGACTCAGAGACTTGAAATTCTGAATACCACTAACTTAATAGCCACTAACGCAGGGACAATATTAAATTATATTAAATTTTGAAAGTACCTAACTAAGGGTCTCCACAAAACGTTCATATCAATCTAAAACGCTTAGTTATAAATGCCTTTTAGACAATTTTCAGATAATTATGTAAACAAATGAGTGTTATCTATTTACTTGTCGAAGTAATGGAGTTTTAATATTATGCGCGTATAGTGAAGTGAGGGCATAGGGGGACAGAAGACGGCCAGGGGACGAAGCCACTTAGAATAATGAACTTAACTGCTGGATACGACGAAGCTTTGACTGGTAGTATAATATTATGTATGGTATCCGGGTCTGCATTCAGCCAACTTGTAGTCGCATGGAGGTCAAAGCTATATTCTGTGAGGACCAAATGTCGGTTTTTCCAACGCGTGCGTGCTACCTGTGCGACATGGCATCTTACTAAGCTTCAAAGGTTTCAGCTTTTGAGCTTTGAGCATCGATGTGAATTGGTACGACCGCGTTACAAACACCCGAGTTCGTGAGCGGATACTGCAGCCTTCGGTGATTGAGGTAATCATATAGAGACGTTTTACGTGCCTTGGACATGTGTTCCAGATGGCGGCAAAGAGTGCGACACTTCGTACCCTTGTGGCACAGCCTCGAAGTTTCCGTCATCTTGGCCGGCCCTCTCTCACCCTACAGCGTTGCTAAAAAAGCGATCTACGCATTGCAGGTCTGGAATGGCGGGAGGCGAAAGAGTTGGCGATGGATCGAGAGAAGTGGCGCGAACTTGTGCTTACTCTATGCCCCAATGCTGGGTATTGACAGGGTGAAAGAACAAGAAGGCCATTTTCAGATAATAATGAAAAAAAAATGAGTGCCATCTATTTACTTGTCGAAGTAATGGAACTTTAATATTATACGCGTATAGTGAAGTGAGGGTATACGGGGGTGATAGAAGACGGCCAGACGAATCTACTTAGATCAATGAACTTAACTGCTGGGTATGACGAAGCTTTGAACTGTGTGAATGTTATATTAATTAAACTTAGTCATTTAATTAGAAGGAATAAGGGTTGTTTTAATGTATAACTTTACTGCTAAAACTGTTTATCTATTTTCACTTTATTTGTCCCCAACACAACTGTTAATGGATGTTGCTTGTCAGTTGGAATTGAAGTAAGTTGTTTATTTTTATTGCGAAAGTTTACAGACGGTCTGTAACAATTCTTTAGCTTTACTATGTTTTGGTAGGTATCTACAGACATTTTATTACAAATAAATCTAACTAATTTATAGCAATTAAAAAAGCTTCTTAAGTTAGTAAATTACTTTGATACTCACGCTAGTCTATAATATACAGAAGACATTGGCTTATACATGGGGTTCCGGATTCAACTTAATATGGCGAGATTATAATACATAATATCTATACATACATAATTTTGAAAACGTTTCTGAGAAAATTATATATTATAACCAATAGAAAAAATCTTTTTGAAAAAGAAAGACGCCGGGTAACGCGCCCATATGATTTTTTCTAGTGGGTATCTGAGGCGTTTTCAAGTTATGTATGTTTAATAATAATATATCGTCCTTGTTCTGGCAGAAGACACTAATTCAAAAAATTACATATTGAGTTAATTATACCAAAATGTTCCTTATTTCAAACTTTACCGTCTGGAAACCTTCTTAATAAATAATAAACAGTCTTTATTTTAAAGTCATCCTTTTTACGAGTACTTAATAAACTCACATGATAGACCATTTTAAACATTTCAACAACTTCAAAGTCAAATTACTCAAAACTAGTATTCTCTAGTTAGTGTGTTCTGCCAGAACAGAGACGATATGGAACCTTACATTCTTAAAATCTTGTGAATTATTCGTTGAATAAAATAAATGGTTTATTGAAAGTATAGTTGTTTATTAATTTAAGGATGTACTATTTTGTAGTTACTAACTACTAAAGGTTAACCTTTTCTATGCCTCACGATCTTACTATTATAGTAGTGTCTGAGATGTTTAATGACACACGTTGAATGTAGAGGAAAACTTTTACTACAATCGCGGTAAAACCGATAATTTGTAGGTTAGTATTTCATAATTGAGTCGCCTAGGATCATTATACAATTATACGTTTGCATCACCGCATTACTTCATACAACAGAGTTAAATGTTCATCTTTATATCAATTCATTTAAGTCCATCGCAATGTCTACACCAGTATTTCTCAAAGTGGGCGATAACGCCATCCTGTGAGCGCTAGAGGGGCAGTAGAAGGCTCAAAGAAAATAAGGGAGAGTTAAAGAAATCAAGAGGGGCGACGACAGACAAATTATATCTATAATAATTCGACGGAATCTAGACACGACACCACTTGAGATGCGATTTACCACTTGAATGCTTGGAGTCCCGTATATACGGTTAAATTACGCATGTCATAATGTCGATGCAGCTTTATATTTCATGTACTGTTACACAACACAATCTGGAGAAGTCCAAATCGATACCAAATCGACAAATAGAAAGGGTTGATTACGAAAATAAATAATAATAGAGCCGGCGATGCTGTAAATCACGGCCGTTTAAAAATATCGGCAACGTCGCAATTGTCGCCGTTTTTTGACAACACTTCTCGCTGAAAGCGAAACACAAGATGGCGGGAGAACGCTGCAAACAGCCAAATCGTAGACACGCACGTTTCATCCTCCGCATAAAATAAATTATTAAAAATGTAACCATTAGTATATTATATTAACCTAAATAAAACTCGTCGTTTCTGATTACAATTCCGGTGTGTTATTTGTCCACCTCCACGTCCCGAATCCAGACGAAAACCACAAAGAATAAAAGTGACAGCGTGTTTTCACTTTCGAAAATGGAGGGAATTGCCAGTACGTAGTCAATGATTAAGTTAATTAAATACAATTGTCTGTGATTTTCTCATCTTTTTCATACAACAATTTTCGGTCGATCGCGGCGACCCGTCCCTATCCGAAATTCTTGAGATGCGATTTTAGGCTTGAATGCGTGGAGACCGGTATATACGAAAAAACTAGATTTGCTTGCGCATGCACTAGTCTCGTTTTCGCTTTTTATTTTATGAATCTGGAATCTCCGGAAGTTGGCCAAAATGGCGTTTTGGATATGGGGGGGCAATAGATTTTTTTTAAATCTCAAAGTGGGCGGTGGTCGAAATAAGTTTGAGAACCTGTGGTATACACCATAAATTATTTATTATTCATCTAATTGTCTAATACTTAGCGCAAATTTTCAACTTCGTGATACGGGTTGGTTGAGGAAGAGTTGAAAATGAAAACGGGCGCAGAATTTGAAATATTTCAAACATTTTCAAGGTTTTCTAAGTATTTAGTGTA
The DNA here is from genome assembly GCF_057557595.1 of Rhyacophila brunnea. NCBI lineage: Eukaryota > Metazoa > Arthropoda > Insecta > Trichoptera > Rhyacophilidae > Rhyacophila > Rhyacophila brunnea. Next base: position 3,518,247 of record NW_028232816.1, on the reverse strand, counting down.
TTATGGAAATGACATTTCAAGTGTAGCCTGCCACTTTTGAGCACGAAACGTTCATTCAAGCACCGCTCCACCAATTTGTGAGTGGAAATTTGACATTCGGAACAGGAATCAATTATTCAATATGTAAAAATAAATCGCGCGTGAATAAGTAGGCATCATATATTATATTCTTTTCCTTATAATATGCTCTGCAAATGATTTGTGAGTCGGAAATGCTTTTTCAAAATGGACTTGGATAAAAATTGCGGGAAAATTCTATTCAAAATATTGTGACGTCAATGCTTTTTCCATTCATTATTGATCGACAGTTCTGCTGAAATAAGTATTCTGACAAAAAAATAAATAATATATTTGATTTACCCAATGACATTATTAATGGACGACGCACTCAGTACAGTAGCTAGCAAGTAAATTCGCGCATTCGCATGTATAGGTAGACGTCACGCAATTTCCATTATGCGATATCACGCATCGGAAATTTATAGCAATATGACCTTTATTGTAATGGCGTTAGAGTAGTGTTTCTAATGTCAATGTTCATTTGAGCGAACCCGTTCGAACCGAACCATTCGGCAGATCCAACAAAAGGCATCAGGAATTTATAGCAATATCACCTTTATTGTAATGGCGTTAGAACAGATTATGCCATTCGGCAGACCCGATAATAAAGTGAGTGTCATTTTCTTTTCCAGATGATTCGTCCATATTAATGTCATTGGATTTACCTATCAAAAATAAAGTACTAGACGCGATAAGAAAAGAAACGATTTGACATGAACAATGGCAAAGCATATTTTCTAAGTATTTAAATTTGTTCCATCTACAATAAAAAAAACTCGCCTGTTGCGCAATTATATTTCGTTGTTCTATAAATACGGTTACAATATGTAAGTTGTACGTATGGAGTTCATCGTGGGACACTTATTCGTGCGCCGCAGTACGTGAAACATGAGTTCGTACAACATTTTATCAAACGACGAGTTCTTCGTTGAACATTTCACCGTGAAATACATTTGTACGTATCTAACAAAATGCGGAGATAGTTTGCAAATAGTACTGTTACAATTAAATTAACCCTAACCTAACCTAACCTAACCTAGTAAAGACATCTCATAAAATTTGCCACATGTTGTAGCATACGTACAAATATACTCCACGGTGAAATGTTCAACGAAGAACTCGTCATTTGATTAAATGTTACACGAACTCATGTTTCACATACTGCGGCGCACGAATAAGTGTTTGCGGTGAACTGTTTACGTACAAATTTCCGGATACGGGGGTACGTACACATGAAAGCTTACTAGTCGTATGGAAATGGCTGGAGCAACATTCTACTCGATGAGGAGTATCAGGGATTCAATTGACAAGCCTGTATAATAAAAAGCATACATTATAGGATATTTTTCATTTTTATACAACTTAGAAACACTTTGGGCCCACGTTAGTTGCCAGTTATAGCATGTTTAGTTATTAAATATAAACACTTCTGGTTTAGTATTTATTCAGACTTCACAGAGATTTAATCAATAATAACAGAGAATACATGAAACGGTACACGAAAATAGATTAACACGATAAGATGACTCGCTCGACCAAATAACCAGATGAATAATTTGCCAAAGGGTTCAGTTCAGATAAGTATCACATTTGAAAACTAGATACCACACTTATCACTAGAAATGAATCTCGATGGTTTTAGGTGCTTAGTCTCAACAAAACTGTACAATATGAAGTAATTTAATAAACATTTAAGTATATTTCGGAAACGCGAATTCAATACAATTAAAAAAAATATTCTGCAAAAAGATCATTATTATTTTAGTAATGAATTTTTTGATTTCATGTTAAATAAAATAAACGTTTGTATTGTTTTTGTAAATACAAATACGCTGAGTATTTTGGCGTAATGTCATTTTGGTTTTACTTTTATTGGTGGATAATTTAATTATTGGTAAGTTTACCTGGTAACATAACAAGAGATGGAAATAAACTGCTGAAAATATGTTTTGTTCTGCGTAGACAGACTACTAGATCAATTTAATCACATTTCGGTAAATATACGCCTGGAGCTTTTCTACGATTCCCAAAACAAAATAATGGGAACCTATTTGAAAATCATTTAAGTATATCAACTCTTTAAGAGACACTCGTAGTCTAACACGCAAGGCACTGAGTTCTAAATATCGAGGGTTCGAAGCCCATCTATTCTGTACACAAGACGGCCTTTACGGCTTTATCGAAATATTAACACTCATTGTAACAATTACAATAAGTTAGCCGTCTGAACTGTCAAAACTGTCTATCTCACTCTAAAATTTATCACAGCCAAGAGAGGTGCTGTTAAACATAGCACTTATTGTAACAATTACAACTAACTTATTGTAATTGTTACAATAAGTGCTAATACTTCGATACTTTCCTACCCTAGATAGCGGCCGAACGCAGTCTTGTGTATATAATAGATGCGCTAGTTCCATTCCCGCTCACCAAGCTCACAATGTGTGGTTTTCTCAATATTTATATTTCTCTTTCACACGTTCCACTTTGGAGTTAATGGCTTATGAATCCACACCCGCCCCGCACCACATCCGGGCTTATTCGGGCGTACCACGGGACCCCACGTTTGAATGTGAAGAATCATTTTTTATGACTCGTAATGTCTCAGGAGTAGTTACCCAAGACTGAGATCGATATGCACTCAAATATACTTTGACTGAATTTACATGACTTTAAGTTAAGAGTACCCATGAGACAGAGGAGTACGTAGAGACAAAATAAAAATAATTTTAGTAAGTAACAAAGGAAAATAAAAAAAACTGTCGAACAATCTAAGGGAAGAAATCTTCACGCCGCAAATGTTCTGCTTATTCTAATTTAAAAACAATTGGTACCTACATTGAAGTTAATTGACCCAGTAAACCACATCCGACCCGCACCACACCCGGTCTTAATCGGGCGTATCACGAGACCCTACGTTTGACGTAAAGCATATTTTTTTTATGACTGGGAATGTCTTAGGAGCAGTTACCCAAGACCAAGGCCACCGTGCACTCAAATGTGCTTTGACTGAATTTACATGACTTTAAGTTAAGGTACCTATGGGAGGGATGAGCACGTAGAGGCAATATTAAAAATTGTAGTAAGTAACAAATGAAAATACAAAACTGCCAACTAATCTAAGCGAAGAGTTCTTCACGCCGAAAATTTTCTAACTGAAACAAAATTGGTCTTTGTGGCGAATAAGTCAAAGGGTCTGATGGGTCTAACAGCTGGTTTAACCGACTAGAGCAGCTATTCCATTTCCGTCCTCATTTAACCACTCGCCAATTCAGTATAAGCATAATGTTGATATTTGTGAATCCATCAGTCAGCGAATCTTTGACAGATATGTTGTCCAATAATTGTACCCTAAGTAGAGTTGGGATAAATGGGATCAATTGGACAGACCTTCATCAAAAATTAAAAAGAGAAAATAGGGGTTATGTTGACAGTGATTTCTCCTTCAAATCAATGAAATCAGTGTTGCAAAATAAGAAAATAATGATGCGTATAATACCGTGGCGCAATAAACATTAGACGGCTAACCTATATTTTCATGGTATCATCTGGAAACAAGCAAGAGCCGTCATTTGACAACATAAATTTAATCTCTTTCTCGACCATGTCCGATCCTAATAGGATCATATGGGCCTCCACAGTGTAGAGGTTTGTATTAACAGATTTTGTTTCTTACGAGAAATGGATGTCAGCCACTTGCTCAACCCGTTAGGTCCATAACCTGACTCACACACAAATTGAAAAACAATATGTGACTTGCCAGATCCAGGATTCGAACCTGAGACCCACGGCGTGATATTCCAACGCTTAAGCCGCGCGACCAACGTGGATGCATATTTAATCTAATAATGTTAAATTAAATTTATTTGTAACTAAAATTACCTGTCTAGACTGCCTAGTTTCGGGAAGGCAGGCCGCAGGTACCAGCCGTGGTACCTTATAGCGGGATCGGCTAATATTCGTCGATTCCTGGATGTTTGAACGGTTGCCGGAATAATAATGTATGTGCTAGACTGCTTAAATATTGTAAACTCAATACGCTGTAGAGTTTTCAATAAACACCGTTTTCCGCCAGGCGTTGTATGATTGCTGGAGCCACCCTACAGTGTATCCTAGTAATAAATTCTGCTCAGTTCCGGGACGACACGAGTATCAAGCCGTGGTACCGTATGGTGGGTTCAGCTATAGCTGCAGAATAATAGCGATCAAATATCTATTGTTTAAAGGTTTCAAATTACTCTGCAGTAATATATTCCCAGCGAATCCATTTCCAGTAAACAACTGAGCTAGATCAGCAAGTCGGTTGGCGAAATTAGAGACGGTGCACTATTACATCATATCACAGCACATTATATCATTATGGTGTATTAGCCGAATAATCATTTTTCATAGTATCATATTTTCTTACAACTGTAATAACAAATAATATTTCATTTCGCTACTCAATTTAAAACGCTGATTCTATAATTAGTCTAATATGATTATGTACCAGAATTTTATGTTAATGTGTTACTTTTTATTGTATAAATAACAAAGAACAATTTATCTAGATGTCAGTCGAATCCAAGTACTTAGCTCGTAACTATCATGTATAATATACTATTGTACCGATACGCTGCTAATAAATCTTACCCTGCTACATCGTAGACTTCATTATCATCATCCTCAACCTACACATCGAACACTACACTAGTGACCCAACACAGCTAATCGATTGATACCTGGATTATTCGGATTTAGCCTGTTGTTGATGACCTTCAAACGTTTACGCATACCCAGAATATAACTGCTAGAATACTTGAACAACTCATTATCTTGTTCTATAATTGTCTTAAATGCGGCGTCTTACTGCGGGCGTGAAGATCTCTTGACATAAACGTTTGCTGTCCGTATGATTATCTTCGTTTTCTTATATATACCTTAAATTAATTTTCTTTTTTGTTATTTCCATGCGCTTTTCTCTCCCTGGCACCTTGCATTATAGTAAATTCTTTAAAATCAGTAAGAGTTCACTTTGAGCGCAGCACCCCAGTCTTGGGTATTTTCTCCCAGGGCATTCCCAGGCAAAAATTAAATAGATGCTTCACATCGCTACTGTAGGGTCCCGTGATACGCTCGATTAAGAACGAGTGTGGTGCGGGGTGGATTTTGGTATGGAAGGACTAACTTCAATGTTTTCAATAAATACCGTTCTCCGCCAAACGATCTATGATTCTAGGACCCACCCTACTGCTCATTCTCATAATAGATTAATAAAACACGGGTTAGGACCTAGTTTTACAAACGTATCACTAACTATAATGATTATGATATGAAATGTATATACGAGTAGAGTTGGCTTTCGGGAATTTCCTGACGGGAATTCTCGAGATTTTCCATACCGGATCTCGAGAATCTTTTCTCGGGTTCGGGATTTCTTTATTATCAAACATTAATTGAAAAAACGATTTTACACAAAACTTTCAAAGACTGATCGTGGCATTTAATACAATTAAGCCAACGTCGACTCAAAATGAGCTCAATTTTTGCAACATCAGGGAATTTTGTGTCCCAAAAGCGTACGCGATTGTCAGACGCAGCGATTGACAGTCTGTGTTTTTTTAAATTCTATTTTAATAAGTGATGTTTTGAATTACATATTTTTGTTTTCCTACATCTATTTTATTTGTCTTCTTATACTAACATATTTTTTTGCTGAAATTAATATTTGGGAAGCACCGCACGGAAAAGTGCCATTCTGTAAAGTAAGTAATTGAATCAATTGTACGTCACACATCGCGTTTTTTTCAGTTTTTTTTTTTTATTTTTCATTTTTCCTCAACAGAGCTTCGCGAACAATGTGCGGCTTTGAATAATAGCAGCCATTGTTTTGAAAGCTCAGTTGATAATACGCGGCTGGAATTCCGCGTGAAAGCTTTTTCAGGATATTCGGTGTATTGTCAGAAGCAATTTGATTTTTCCAATCACGGCTTGCTATTTTCTTTTTATTTAAATAAAATAATTACAAGATAAAAAGATACACTTACTTAAAGATATACTTACAATGTTTTTAAATTTTCTGTTGAATTATCATGCTCAAATTTGTACTTGATATGCATTAAATAATATAAAACAAACAAACAAACAAACAAATATAGAATACTGAAATGTCATTTTGATTTCCATAGTAACGCACGTATATTTTAATAATTTAGTTGCTAGGACCCCCTAGCAACCAATAATGGTATCAAAATAACTTGTCATGTCACGGATCATTCCAAGATTTTTTGTTCACAAAGACGCGAATCCCAAGAGACGCAGGTTTGAACCTACCGAGTGTCGTATTTTTTTCAAAACGATTTTTACAACGTTTTTATTAGCTCGTATTCTTATTTGTCCGGTACAAATCTTGCAATAGATTTTTAACTAACTTCCCGACTAGCTAGATATTTGAAACTTTTAGAATATATCAGAACACGATGCCAATGCATTCTTTTAATACTTTTAGCCATCTTTAAGTAGAATTGAATTCATTTTCAGTTAATTCTGTTTTGTATGAAAAGTTATTTCGGAAGAAATCCGTAATCCAATTCACTATTATTGGTTGCTAAGTGGGTGGTCCTAGCATCTAAATTATTAATATATACATGCGTTACTATGGAAATCAAAATGAAATGTCAAAATGACATTTCAGTATTCTATATTTGTTTGTTTGTTTTATATTATTTACTTCATATCAAGTACAAATTTGAGCATATTGAGCATAGTAATTCAAAACAGAAAATTTAAAAACGTTGTATATAAAAAGTTATTTTTATCTTGTAATTATTTTTATTGGTTTTATATTTCTCACAAGTTTTTGTTAGATTATATAGAGGTATATTTAATTATTTATAAAAAAATATCGCACTGAATTTCTCAAATACTTCAATAATTTTATTCGTGGTTTTGTTAACGCCTAGTTAAGTAATTCCTATGAGATTGATTCGTAAAATACATTCTGGCAATCTGTTACTGACGTATTTCTCAATTCAGGCAAACAAACATGTTACCGTACCTCGGCGATTCCATCACTGATTGATTATTACGAATAGACATGTTGTAATTCTCGCTAACCGTTCACACTTCGCAGGGATAATAGACGCTTTCGCAATTTTCGGATTAGTTTTTAGGTTACATGTAAATTGAACATAATAATATACGTATTTGTTCTGGCAGAACACACTAACTGGAGAATACTAGTTTTGAGTAATTTGACTTTGAAGTTGTTAAAATGTTTGAAATGGTCTATCATGTGAGTTTATTCAGTAATCGTAAAAAGGATGACTTTAAAATAAAGACTGCTTATTTATTAAGAAGGTTTCCAGACAGTAGAGTTTGAAATAATGAACATTTTGGTATAACTAACTCAATATGTCATTTTTTCGAATTAGTGTCTTCAGCCAGAACAGTGACGATATACAGTACACAACTTGGTTATTACGATCACGGAACATCTCGGATGTAATGAGGAAGCATTCGTTGACATTTTAGTTTATGATTTTCTTCATACATTTATTAAATATTATAACGAGCTACTTCTCGGGTATACCGACCAAGTGTTAATGTGACGATCGTTTAAAAACAACATTTTCGACCCTAAGCAATAAAATCCGACCGGGCAGTTAACTAGACCGATGCCGCCGGGATCGGATTACGTTTATGACACTAGTTCAGTGTCTGAGTACCTAATTGGTGTTTTCGCCGACAACATTGAAAAATTATCCACGCATTTGGTCGAAATTGCATGTAAAAAATCCAACCTTTCTGAAGTCAGTAGGTACTTAAAAGCGCCTCCAGCTCACCACTTCATTACAATAAACAACTTCTTTTGTAGTTTATGAATGCCACGCTTGTTTCGAGAATTTTTACGATGGTTTTCAGAATTTTAATGTTATATTATTATGCTTAAATAGAACGTGGCGCGAAAAATTTTATATAACGATATAACGAGTAATTCATATAACGAGCAAGTCGGTCACATCTTCCTCGTAATAACCAAGTTCGACTGTATATATTTTTTTTCAACCATGTCCGATCCTAATAAGAGCATTTAGGCCTCCACAAAGTAGATATTTTGTTTTAACAGATTTTGTTTTCACAAGAAATGGATGTCAGCCACTTGCTCAACCTATTAGGTCCATACTCTGACTCATAAACAAATTTAAAAACAATATGTGATGTGAAAACTGCTCTTAATTTGTTCATTACTTACGTATCACTTTGCCATCAATTTCTAAATGATTTTAGATCAATAACCAAATACTTAATAAATTATAATACAAGGTACATTGTATTCGTAGTTCTACTTGTAAAACAACGTATTTCTAAATAAAGCTAATTCAATAGTTCTCTAAAAGGTATTGACGAATTACAAACTGAAGATTTACTACTCAACACTAAAACATTGAATGAAATAGTGAAGACCCTTAGAAATAGGATTATTTTAACCCTCAACGCCTATAACAGTATTACACCAAGAGACCCAATTCAATTTTCTTGCCGAATGTAAAAGTAAAATCACAGACGACCAAAGAGTTTCGTGCATAGCTATTCAGAGTCATATTTATGTCGCAATCATACCACTTAGCATTAAATGAATGACACGCTTTAATATGTATGTTTTTTTGTCAAAACAAAACAATAGAGTGATAATGAATGTCAGCATTTCCTCAATCATAACTAGATTAGTAGGGTATGTTGTGATTTGTTAATTGCGGCAATACCCCTTGTAATATTATAATGTACTTACTGCATTTGTATAAATTGGAAGGACAATGCATGGATCCTGACTCACTCATCAAGTTTGTCACGCGACTAACTACTATCGTCAAGAGTTCTTTGCTCGACATAGTACATCCGTATCCACGCTTTTAATCTCACAATGTCATCTTTATCTTATCAATGACCACGTGAGTGTGTGCACGGTTAAATGGGGTTATAAAACCACTATTACACAAAATGTACAGTAGAAGTTAATATAATATTGGTTATTTAATATGTAGCATTTTTAAAGCTTTATCACTGGGTACCCTTTTAATAATACGAAGATCATCTGCTCGGAAGGATATAATTTAGGATTAGTCCTAAAATGAGTGTGATTTATTTACATGTAATACCCTATCCACGCATTATTTTCGAATGCGATTTTACGCCAAATGGCGTGCGAAACGTATGCTTTGCGTTCATGGAGATTTTGTACATAAGCATCTCGCCGAACCCGAACACCTAATGCCCCTCTACCATAAGTTTAGCGAACCGATTGCTAAATTTCGCAGAGTCGATTTTTGACAGATTGCAACTGACAGCCCACGTTTGTTGATAATTGTCATATGTACTTGTTTTCTTCCGTATTTCATTATGATTCAGTGAATTAATTTGATTATTGTTTAATGGTATTATCCATTTTACAATTGATCCTATAATTGATGCTTCATTTTATTAAATCATGACTGCTTTCTTTATACTAAACTTTGCTTTCGTAGATGAAGCTAATCTACAATGCCGCAAATTTCGTAAAAGCGGCGACGCTTTCAAATTCTCGTTAGTAAATACACATCAGACGCAGATTCATGAAAATCTAATAAATATAATATTATATTTTTAACAACTCAATTCACATGATTTTGCTGGAATCGATTTATGCATAATAATTATATGGATAGTAGGTATACTATCACGATAACAATTTACTTTTATTTGTTTATATTGTAATGATTATATTTATTCAATAAAATTTATTCGGCATTCGGATTATCCGGCCATAATGTAATATTAATCGAAAAATAAAAGATATAATATGAAAGTATGTAATAGCGAGTTCAAAATATAAGGACTACTAAGGACATCTAGCGGCAAAATGCGAAAATTTATCGTTTATTTGACAGTTAAACGCACATAGGCATCAAAAAGTGACCATAGAGAAAAATATTTTTCTGTTTTTATATAAGGAATACTTGTTTCAAATAGACGTACATGTACAAACACCGTTATTTGAATGGAGCATTATGGAACACGGCGGCACCCGAATATACAGATTCGCAGGCAAGTGGGTGAACACTCGACAAGTTTTATTACTAATAATAAACGGTTCGTTTTGGCCTATTTCCATTGACGGCCAATAAGTCTAAATTTAAATATCTTAACTTAAATTATCATCCTTTCCGTGTAATATGGACGTATTAAGTCAAACAATCTCTTTTGGGTCGGAAGGAATATGTTTATTCATGTTTTGGATTACAATAAGGTGTACTCGGAATCAATGATCTATCCCAGGTATTTGATAAAATGGAATGTATCATGCTCATTAACCCAATGTAAATCTGGGTTGAATAACTCCACAGATTCTACAAACTATTAATACCTATCGTAAACGTGGATAAACCTTTTTCCAATGGCATTGGCGAAAGCCTTCAATATTAGATGGGAACTAAATACATATAATATATGAAAATTAAGTTGAAAGAAAAGATAATATAAAATGATATATACAGGATGGATTATTATTGTCAATAACTGTTTTGGTTGTAACATTTTTATTAAGACTACAAAAATAAATGCTTAAGTCGATGTCTTTACTTACCAGTAGCACCTAGCGGAAAAATACGAAGCTTGCAATTTGAGACATTGTTTTGATAATTTACAATTTCAACTGTATTAATTATATTGTGATACGCTCAATTAAGACCGGGTATGGTGCATGGTGGGTTTTGGTTTGGAGAGATTAACTTCAACGTTATAATTAATAAATATGTATCTGAAAACATTAAAAAGAAAAATACTTTTTATTTTAAGTCAAAGATAAACTTATATTGTAAAAAAAAACCCTTGTAATTTGAGTGGTATGATTACTATTATCTGACGACAAGATCTCGTCGATATCAGGAAGTCGCTGTAGTCGCATATAGAAGTTTTCTCAGTCACGTACCTGTCATGGCGGCAACGCATGTTTAAATAATATACTGGCTCTCTTTTTAAATGCGACTCCTTTTCTTCTTCGCAATAAATCAAAAATTTACTAATAATAATTATAACATCACTCTTGAACGTTTTAGACATAGTTTACTATATATATAAAAAGCATCACATTACGTAAATTTGTAGATCCGTACGCAACGGAAGCGTAAAATGAAATGATAAATTTGGGGGCGTTCCTCATTTGAAAGCACAAGTGCGATTAAGTTGTGATTATATTGATATGCACGTCGCGTACTGTTATGCTGTCACGGCAACAAATTTAATTTATGGTTTCGTCATTTTGCAGAACATTTTGAACTATCACCGTCTCTGTAAATTCAATGATGTATAGTGCCAACTCTAATGTATTAATTAACCCAACCTGCATACCATAGATAATAGACAACGTTCTTATAGAAAATACATAGTGCCAACCATTAAAACAAAAAAAAAACGCGCGATTTTGAGATGAGTCGAGGCTTATAGAAAATGATAAAAACGTTCATTGACCTCAGGTGACCTCATTACTATTTTGATGATTTCGGCAGATTTTACTGACTGACAATTTTCGTTTAAGTTTAAAGGTTCAAAGTGTTCTACGGGATGGAAGCATGCGTCTGACAACATTTTAAACACAAAGAAAAACGACATTACTTACATACTTTTTTTCCGTAACAGCAACTTACTGTGACTTCACGTGATAGTGCGCGATGTGCATCATAATATATTTGGCGCTTAACTGCAAAGGAAGGCTAGATAGTTCACAGTTTTAACACGTGGACGTGAAGTTCTTGTTCGATAATACAATATAAATTGTGTAATATACTGTCTAAGTTTATTTTAAGCTAACATCAATATTACACTGTTGAATGTATATCTTCGATATTTTAGATTTACATTATATTCCCATCTATTTTAGTTTGGGTAAACAACGAGTATTGATTGAGTTACACAGAATTGAATTAAATATCGAACGCTCACGTTCAAAAACAAAATGTCAGTTGAGCATGTTTTATTAATAATTTCTTCCTGAGATATTCATGTTATATTCATCAAGATGCTGGCCCGCATTAGGAATTAAGGCAGTATTTTTTAAACAGGATTCTAGTATGAAAAAATCGGTTAATATTAGGTGAAACTTTCATCTTCTTCTTCTTCCACCCTGTCACGTCCCAACATTGGGGCATAGGGCAAGCACAAGTTGGCGCCACTTCCCTCGGTCCATTACCAATTCTTGCGCCTCCCGTCATGTCAGACCTGCAAGATTGCTCTTGTAGCACCGCTGCAGGGTGAGGGAAGGCCGACCACGTCGACGGAACCCTTGAGGTTGTGCCACAAGGGTACGAAGTGTCGCACTCTTTGGCGGTATCCGGAATACCGGAAACTTTCATATCAACATAATATTTTGTACTTATAAGAAAACTAATACATAATTAAAGATTCACCTTTAAACACCCTCTATAACCGAGTGGTAACGTGTCGACTTATAATGTCGTTCGTCCAAGGTTCGAAAATGTCATAATTATTATGTTGTCCAGTAAGAACAAGCATTGCCAGCAAAATTTTTCACAAGTCGTCAGCATATCGGTTAATACTCAGTAAGAAATCTAATTACCAACTGCAAATAAGAACTTTTAACTCGTTAATATTATGTATCAATATTTGGTCGCGCTTTTTGCAATGGACTGTGGTTTGAAAATGCGTGTGGATAACGGAACTGGGGGGGGGGTTAAACAGGATGCTAGGCACTGACCTTCTATGTTGGAGGGCTGGGGCTAGTTCGGTGTTCACGTACTGGTAAACGGATGGTTCTGAATGTCACTCCTACGGTTTCACTAGGGTTTTGGGATAAATGATGTTGATAAATTTAGGGTGAATGATAGACGCGACGTTCGCTTATACCGTATCAGATTTAGCGTAACAAAGATCGAACAGATGCGTTTTGGTTACTCTGTGGTTACGACGACTTAGCTTTAACAACCCTAAGCGCGTCCACTGTCTTGAAGTAACTAAATATAACTTAATCACGGTCGACTCATGACCTGTTACTGCTGGTCGCCTGGTCTTGCGACAATAACTGGGATTTTTGGGAGGTAGGTAAAAAGGAATGAGGGCCACCATAATTGGCTCAATCAATATCTATCATGTTAAAATGCATTTCTCTCCTTGCTGGAGTTGATCTCAAATAGCCTCGCGGTCAATACGTTTAACTATTGTGACAGGCGGCTCTGCTTTAAGTGTTTTTTCTTGAAATATCTATTTTGTAAAAAGGTAAAATCCAATATTTCTTATCGTAGTATATTCTTGGGTTTCCACCGTGTCTCCTTCTTTACTCGACGTTTCGGGCTCGTTGCAGAGGCCATTATCAAGAGATGATATGTTTTATGATGAACATGTAGTGTAGGTATGTGAATGTAAACGTTGCTCTAAGAATGTCAAAAGGAATCCGATTAGCTAAGAGCAAACGTTGCTCAGAGTAATCTGTCAATCGTTACGACCAGGGATACCTGCTCGAATATTAGATTTTGCTGATAGGGCCGAAAGCCATGACGTTTTTAACCGTAATCCATCATCCCTATTAATATTTTCAGGGTTTCCATGGATTTCAATGACCTCCTTTACCAATCATGCGAAATATCCTTTATTCCGACCCAATATCTTGGTTTCAAAGTCAAATTTGTGTCCTGTACCCATCAAGTGCTCGGCAATTGTCGACATAGTGTAATGTTTAAGTCGGTACACTCTCTCGTGTTCACTCACACGCTTCTTTACTGTTCTAGAAGTCTGGCCTATATACTTTTTTGGGCATCCACGACAGCTTACACCTGCCGAGTCTAAAGGTTGTGAGCCTCAGGTTGTGAAAGCCTCAAACACTAATATTTCTTGTTCTGTAAAATACTGAAGATGAACAAAATTCATATTCAAGTCTTGTAAATATGCTTGTCCTACCTACAACATTCAACAGGTACCTTTCGCCACTGTGACATACTAATATTTCAGATACAGTAATTATAATAATATAATGCTCACCTGCTGTAAAGGTGGATCTGTCTTTCACAAAGGCAGATCTTTATGTACACTTAATCCATACACGACTACCCTCATTTACATAGGCAAACATTGCAAATATCAAATCTACACTCACTAATTATGTCGACAGGTGTCTTAAGAAACCCCTTTCAACAATGTCACCTAACGATATATAGGAATATTTTAGCAGTCTATGTGAGTATTTTGGCTTCCGTATATATTCCGCTTTGAGCATAATGCACGAGTTCTCATCCTTTTTGGAGTCAAAACCCTGTTTTATAATAGTCAAATAACCTCCTACCATCTGCGATATTAGCATAAAAAGATATTTTGAATGTAAAGAGATTTAACAAAATAAAATATGACTTGTGAATTTTCAATTTTTCACATTTTCTTTCACAATATTTATGTTTATGTGTGAATTATTAGCAAACATTACAAGTGGTTTTACTTCACTGACCATGTCCAATCCTAATAAGATCAAATAAGCCTCCACAGATTGGAGGTTTATATATATATATATATTTTAAGAATTATTAATAACCATGTCCTTGCTTTTTCGTACAAGGTGGTTGTTAGTAATTTTGAACAATCACAAACACCCAGGCTTTGAGAAAAACACATAAATATTATGTCCTCACCGGGAATTGAACCCAGAACTCTCGGGCGGAAGGCCAGTGTCTTACCCACTGTACCACGAGAGCCGCTGGAGGTTTATATTAACAGATTTCAGTTTTTACGAGAAATGGATATCAACCACTTGATCAACCTATTAGTTCATAGTACTCTGATTTAAATACAATTAAAAAAAAGCAATATATATATATTTGCCAGACCTAGGATTTGAACCTGGGACCCATGAAGGCTGACGCTTAAGCCACGCGGCCATCGTGGGCGTAACTTTATTCTACTTGTCTTGGTTTATTTACTTGTCAAACATAATTTTGCTTTTACTTTCAAAATGGCAAACTTTTCGTTTAGTTTCAACTTACTTGTGTCTGTTTTGGTCTATTTATTTATCAGCAAACATTATTATTTTTACCATTTCCATTGGCCACTAACTTATTTGTAGAATTAAGATTTATATAATTTTATACTAAAGCAGTAAGTGTATTCATATATCTCACGGGGGGCGTTTTCTACGTTCGCACCAAAAAGACTGAAAAATAAAAGAGTGTACTTGATTGAGAGGTGTAGTCTGTATTGGCGAAGTCGAAATCCTGTCGCCAAAAGCTACAGGCGTAGGCGTAAAAATTTCCTCTGCATTGCTTCCTGATAAGTAGGGTTTGGCAAATATGCCCGGGAGTCATGACTCAGGGATTGAGAATCTGTGAATAATTAGAGGATACAATATTAAAATGTAACCACAACGTAACGCACTATAAAAAACCAAATACAGGCTATAAATTTCGTAAACCCGAGACATGCAGGTTCGATCCTGCCGGGTGTCTTACTTTTTTCAAAAAGATTTTTTCTATTGGTTATAATATATTTTCTCAGAAGTGTTTTTCAAAATTATGTAAGTATATTCAATAATTAGAATGGTACATTCTTAAATCTTGTGAACTATTCTTTGAATAAAAGTAATAGTTGATTAGCTAATTATTACAATGTTGAAAATAATGATGAGGTCATTGACCACTACAATAGCGCTTCTTATTTTCCAATTATCATAATATATATATATTATTTTATCCACAGAAAACGCCTCGAGA
Source organism: Rhyacophila brunnea (assembly GCF_057557595.1). Lineage (NCBI taxonomy): Eukaryota > Metazoa > Arthropoda > Insecta > Trichoptera > Rhyacophilidae > Rhyacophila > Rhyacophila brunnea. The sequence goes on along the minus strand of NW_028232816.1, from coordinate 3,502,468 downwards.
TATTGTTCTGCCCTGGGCATTTGGGACAACTACACGGACTACACGCGGTGCCAGGAAACTAAAAATGTACCCGGAAACGGAACTTCCGCCAGTAACGAACTGAGCAGTCACCTCTACTTGGCGGGGTACAGCCTTAGTTTGGCGGCTTTGCTATTGGCTGTCAGTGTTTTTCTATATTTTAAGTAAGTAAATATTTACTTCTTTTATTTACAATTTATGTGTTTTATTAGCTTTTATAATATACAAATAGTAAATGTTAACTAATGAGATAAAATAATTAATCGAGTTAACTTATGAGATATTAGTCTTTAATAATACTCTTAACTCGATTAATTATTTTTTCTTAGAATTGACGATTTACACCTCTTGAGTGTAGTATTTTTATTGTTATAAAGATTTTTGACCTATTATTAGGTTTGACGATTTATTATAGTAATATGCTGTTCAGTGTATTGTTATTAATAAGAGAGGGTTTTTACTAATTAGGTTTTTTACTTCAGCTATTCATAATTTGTTTAATGTATTTTTTGTTGTAATTTCTGACTAAATAGGTAGGTAATGGAGTTTTTACCTACTTTATTGTATTGATTTACTATATAAGGTAGAGTTAAGGGTGTTCGTTGTCAGTGTGTATTTGCCTTTGGTGAGTGTACACGACGCCTGAAGATGCCGAAAGGCGAAACCCTGGTCGCAAAAAACGACTTAAATGGAATAGTACAGAGCTTGAATCCATTAGAATTTAAATTCAAATTCCATCAAGTACCTTCGGTCGAAAGTATTAATATTGTTAATTAGTATGTTTTAATATCCCTGCAAGAAAGTTAAAACTTACGTTCAAATCCGACCAGCTCCATGATATTTTGCAGGATTTTTATGACGTATTTTAAAGTGATTTTTGTGTCTTATTTTTTAGAGCGTTGGATAAAACTAATATTGTTTCATATTTTATGTATGATTTTATTTGCAACTCTTCCACATAATATTATGGGTCGGTAAATAAAAAATATGATACGCATTATTTGATTTACTTTTTCACGATTCCGAGAAATTTCAGGAAAGCGTGATATAACTTGACCCAATATCAACTCAGGAACCAGGATACAGATTAATGTACTTAACCTAACCCTTCTTATAAAATTCGTTTACCTATCCTAAATTTTGAGTGGTGTATTTTTATAAAAAAAATACTTCAATATAATACTAGTAAAGTGCTCTCGTGGTATGTCAGGAACCCGCAAAAACATTTTATTAGTATAATTTATCAACATATTGAATAAAAATAAATACGGGCTCGTGGTGAAATATTATTGGACCGGTTAAAGAATACCAAAGGTGGCACATCCATACGAGTGCTGAGCACTTGGAGCAATTTAAGCACAATAAAACTTTGAGGTTACGAAGACTCAAATGGGCTGGTCATTGTAAGTAGATGTAATGGATCTGAAGCATTTCGTAAGGTTTGTGGAGGAACGTATTATAATCGACTGCTTGTTTCTTTATTAAAATGGACAAAACGGGTCTAGGACGATTTGGCGCCCGGACAACTGGTCACCACGCAATTTGAAAATAAATAGACGTTAGGTACTTATAGGTAGGTACTTTAAAAAATATTTAATATTATTATTTATATTTATATTAAGATTATTATATTATGATTTAATAGTTGGTGAGAATTTGAATATGTACACGTAAATAATGATTTAATCGTGCATACGTTTAAGTTCCAACGAAAAAAAAGTTTTTTTATTTTTATATAAAGCCTTAGGCATGGTAATTCTCAATCTGCAATAAAAAAAACATTATGTTAAGAGTAAAATGAATTAAAACCACTAAGTAGTAGATAGAAAGTCATTAAAATTCCTCGTCTACGTTCTGTATACCTGTCTACGACAGTGGGGCGTCCAATAGTCCTGGCGTCCAGTTGTCACAGTTGACACTGAATTATTATGAAAGACATTTTATTTATTTATTTCTCATTAGATTCAGTTTACTAATTTCCTGGGGACTAGTTTTTATTATTATTTTATCATTTTTGATAAAATAGAAATTAATTACTTCATTTACGATATATTCGTAAAGTGTTCTATTGATAATTTTACGAATTAAAATTTGAATGAATTTGGACATTAACCACGCATTTCTCTGATTTTTAACAATATTTTAGCCTAGATAATAAAGCGGTGGAATTTTCAAAAATATAAATCAATAGCCATCTATTTTTTTTAATAAGATTGACCTTTTTGATCCTTTCCGAAAATGTTTATCTTTTATTATTTGATTTTCAAAAATAAAGCTAAGCGCAGATAGGCAAGCAATCTCTAATATTAACTGTGTTCAGAAAAGTACACGTGTCATCTTTCGCTTCTAAAAGACCGCATTGCAAACAATATTGCTTATCGGAAGCGAGGTTTTAGAGTAAACTACATCAGCGCTGTTAAACTGGGGCCCACTACATCATTTTTTACTCACTTATCCCTCCATCACTCGCCACGTCTTCACACCCGTTATACATGCGTATTTCGTGACGTAACAAACGAGAGGCGATTTAAATTTGTGCTGAGGATGTCCCAGGAGCAACTTTCCAAGACCTTGTTTGTCGTGTATCAGTGGCGAGGAGTGGAGGAAAGCTGTTAAGATTCGACATAATTGGTGCACACTAAACTTTTCACTAAGCTGTTAAACCCTGCCTATCCAAACCATAATAGTTTAGGTATGCTATGGGCAATCCAACATAAATAGTGCACATTTTTCAGTCATACTTAATTGTTTTTGTTGAATTAAAAATAAATTTATCAAACTTTAATGATGATCGTTAGTTTTTTTTAATTTATTGAACCTTGCCTAAGCTAAACCATAATCGATAAAAAATATTAGGTACTATACGTTTATCCTGGATACAGCGGCAAACACATTAAAATAGCCGATATACTGGATTTTTTGTTAGTTTGGGTTAGTTTAGGTTAGGTTAAGTTAGGTTAGGTTATTCTAACTAATAATCCAGTATATCGGCTATTTTCAAAATGTATTTGCCGCTGTATCCAGGATAACAGTATAGTACCAAATATTCTTCTGTCCATAAAATATCTCAAATTATGTATGGTTTAATGGCATAATTTTAGATATTATTATCTACTACGGTTTAATTGAATTTTAAAAACTAATGAAGACTATCTCTACATTGTAGCCTTAGTTCAATGAAAACAAATACGTTTGACTGACAAAGTTTATGTGTATTATTTATGACGGATCTTAACAGCCTACCTCCACCCTTCGCCACTAGCGTGTATGAAAGTGTACATGATTCCTATCTGTTACTCGAATACATTTAAATAATATTGAAGATAAACCTTAATCCATCCAGAAGGATTTTTTTTAATATAGGAAAAGACGTTGAGTGAAAAATGACTAATATTACTATATTTATTTATGTCTAAATTGACACAGTGTCCGTTATATTTTTTAGAATCACACTGTGGATGAAACACCTTGCTTTCATGTGCGTACCTATAGAAATTTTGATGCAAGTTTGATTATTTTTTTTATACATAAAAAATAGCAAATGATGATGAAACCTTATTAAACTTATTTATGTTGCCAAAACAGCCATTTTCCTTTTAAAGCTATGCCTCAGTTGAGGCATGGTCTAATAAGATCGTGGCTAGGCGATGCGCGGATTATGCAAATGACGCGTGCCGAACGGAATATGATTTGTCATATAAATCCAACACGCGTCCATTTAATGTTCTGTTTATTGTTCTATTAGTAACAATAATAATATATTCATTGACATGTTTTCTTTTTCAAGTAAATGGGTAACGTTTTTTAGTCATCTTTACACGATTTAAGAATTAATACCTCAGTCACCATCACGAAACAAATTGACGTGTTCACAGCTCTACGTTCGCTCTCCGATTGCCAGCGAGTCCAAAATTTCGTTGCACCTATAGTTGAAGATTATTTGCCGTTTTACGGAATTACCGTCTTAACGATAATAATTCATGTAATATTGTCAATCTCGTACGGTAACCAAGGTAACATCACCGGATCTGACGGAATTTATCAGCATCGTAAAGGAAAGTTAAAATTGGAATATTTACTGCCAACTATTAATTTCAAAAATGCATAATACTATTTAAATTGCCACCTGTTTATACTAAAAACATTAATACTTTTTAATCGATTATTTAGTGGTTTGCGTATGTAGTAGTGGTATAGATGAAAAGAAAATTCTTGGAAAATCGACGCAAAATTAGTCAGCAATAGGACAATAATATAATAAAATGTTTGTGTTAGGAAAAAAATAGGGATAGCATAATAAGCAGCGTGCGGAGTACGAATCAAAGAGTCTATCGATTTATCCCGCCAGTTGCTTTTGACTTTCAGTTATGCAACGGCCGGATTCGTGTCCGGAACTTGTGCGTATGCAGTTCGCCGTATCACACTTCACCGTGAAATGTTGTATCGGAAATATATGGCCGTATCTTCAAGATCGTCCAGCCTCTTTGGTTCGTATAGTACTGACATAAAATTCATGTCTGAATATAACACGGTTCTTGTCGGTTTACACTTTGCCGAAAGCCATCGGAAAACAAATTTTGAAAATAGCCGATATACTGCATTAATTGTTATGTTAGGTAGGTTAGGTTAGGTTTTCATTCTTGAATTCATGAATTTTTCCAAAATCAGTTATGAAAATTGAATTAATGTACATATTGAATCTAATAAAATTGGAGACCGTATAGTATACGGTCATCTCTTTCCGATAAGAAAGCTCACGGCGAATTGTGCCATGGTGAAATGTATTACGTACAATGTACATTGTAACCGGCTGGATTTACTCTCTTTAGAATTTTCGTATACTGCAAGTAAAATATGTCACTTTAAAAATCTAATAGATATGGTGTTTTTGATTGTAGCAGAATCTTTCGGTGAAGATGAGCATAGATATCTTGGAAACCCCTGAAAGACGCCATTATCGGATTTGCATGTTTGATTCCATTGTATGTACATACGTAAAAATTGCGTACTTACCGCAAAATAAACAATCCAGAATATTTGCATAATGATATTCAGAGCTGTATCATGTTTGGAGCAAAAACCATATCTGTATCAGTTATGTTTAACAAACACAATGCGAATTTTATCCGCGGTGTTTTCCATAGGTACTGCAATTTACTTTTTTATCTTTTATTGTGTCCACGTTTGCACGTTTGCACTGTTGCATGTTTATTTTTCATTCCTATTTGCATACGTTTAGTTTTAATTTACAATTCTAATGAATACATTGTGTTTTAAAATATAAATTTACCTACGATACGTCATTATATACTACACTAATATTATTGTAGAATAATTAATGGATTTACATATGGTATACATTGTATACCTACCTAACAGTGGCGAAGGGTGATTTTTGGAAAGAGGTAAGCTGTGGAGATCAAAAAAAAAGAGCACACTTCTCAGGTAACTTACGGGAAATAAGAAGATAATACTTACGATATTACTACTGATGAATAGGTGGACACTAATGACACCGACACACTGGTCATATATTTCACCGCTGAATTTATCAAATTATTTAAATCACTTATGCCAGTAGAATTCTATGCAGACTTTTTTTAGCAAACAATACGCATGGCCACCAAAAAGGTTCGTTTAATGTATAAATGCCAGTTAAAAACGAATATTTATCATATAAATTGTTATGAAAATGTCTAATATAAGTTTTTTTGCTGTATTCAAATCTAAATGAACCCTTCAAAGGTCAAGCTTTGATAATTTTTCATTTTTGATGAAACGTCTAACTCAAGAATGATCGCACAACTTAAATCGGAACACTAGACAATTTAATAAATACTTTTTTTATTTAAAGCACTGACGAATGATTTCGGTACAATATGAGATAATTTATCCACATTCAAAACACAGTAATACACTGAATTTTGTAGTATAAAATACAACTTTATCACCGTCTTTGAAATGTCAATATGACATGAACTGTGAACAGCATGTTATGTTTGTCTATGACTGAATTAACCTAAAGAATAATCACGAAATACAATATTATTTATTTTTTAACAATTTATAAATTATATTTGATCGAACACAATAGTTATTTTTTTTAATCATCCTTATTATCTATTAATTGCTTAAAAAGATAGTCATCGACAATAAATAAATCAACATAGAGTCTAAGCTTGTCCTGTAGCGCTTATAAATCTGGAACAAATATCCAGACATGTATGAAGTTGGCGACGGAATCGTGGTAGAAATAACGGCGATGATTATGTTCGACATAATTCTAAAAATAGCACTCACGTCTTGACCTTCCGTCATTCATTTTTGATTCGAAACTTGACTAAATTAAACGCTCTACTTCTAAATTCTGCCGATAGATGACACTCAATATTTTTATTATATTACCAAGTCCTAGACAATATAGATATTTATTTATTTAAATTAAATACTTGAAAATAGAAGGTAAGCTTTAAATAATCGCTTAGTATGGAGCCTTCGCCACTGCTACCTAAGTGTTTTTAATAAAATTGCATATATTCATTCAATGTCTTTTTTTAACTTTTAATTTGCATAATGTCTCTCTATACCAAGAGACTTTAAATTCAGTTAACACAGATGTTAAAGCGATTACTACCAAAAGCTCGAAATCATGTTATGGAGTAATTGCAAGTTGAAGTTTGACAAGCCGTCTAAAATCGGCATAAAGCTAATTGCTTTGTGCTCTATAATATTGTGCATGTTCCATGTATCGGATGAACTTGATTTTTTTTTAGCATAGACACATAATCAGTTGTTAACTCTAATTACCTAAACTATCGACTTATCAACTTTTGGCAGCAACCCCCCAATATTAACATTAGCATTATGTTAATAATGCGGGTGCAAATTCCATCGAGCATCGTACTTTTACAACGTTTTTATTAGCTCGTATTCTTGTTTGTCCGGTGGTTGTTTGTCCAATACAAATCTTGCAATCGATTTTTAACTCACTTCCCGACTAGCTAGACATTTGAAACTTTTAGAATATATCAGAACACGGTGCCAATGCATTCTATTAATACTTTTAGCCAGGGCTTTTTTTTAAAAAAAAAAGGTGCCGGAACTCACTTCATGTCAAGCTTTTTACTAAATAAAATTATATTCAAATGTCACTTAAATGAAATTTAAAGGAGCTATGCCACGAAGCGAACAAAAAAAGGTTGATTTTTACGATAATTTTTTATTTTAGTCAAAACAAAGCTACAGAAACAATAAAATACATACATTATATTTGAAATATATTGTACAAATAAGACTAAATAATAAGACTAACTTTAAAATATAATTGTAAATACATATGTAATGTATTTATTTATGAACTTGAATAAAAGTTTAGAGTGATTTCCAAAGTTTTTTCCAACTCTCGTCTGATACATCATCTCGATTCCTTTTCTTAGTGTTAGAGTCTAAGGCCGAATGTCTTCCTTTAAGTAACCACCTATCAACATATTTTGAAGGATCGAAAAGTGTCAAGGGTGGTCCCACGAGTTTGATGAACAAGAGTGTCGAAACTGTTTTAGTGTTTAACGAAGCTCTTGTTGGGGTAATAATAAGATTCATTTGCGAAAACCCCCGTTCACATTCACTTGAAGAAATGGGAATAGAATTCAGAGCATATACCAAACGCAAGAGTTTTTCAGAATATGTCTTTTCGAGAATGTATTCGCGAAATCCACGAATCATTTCTCGTTCATCTAGTTGTAGCCTGATCGAAATGTTTCTAATTTCCATCTCTCCAAATGTCAACCGATTATCAATGTCTTCAGGCCAATATTTTTGGTCAAGTACGCGAGCCCAAAGTGCAAACTCAACATCTTTATTATCTAGCAGCCTTTTTTCAATTGACGTTTTCAACGTGGAATAAAATATTTTCGGATCAATAGGAGGATCATTTTTAGAAACTTTTTCGTGAAGTAAAACTCCACGAAAATGCAGATTGCTTATAGCAGCTGCAGCACATTTATAATAGGGTCCAAAATTCTGTTTTCTTTCTTCAAAAACTTGAACGAGTTCATTTATTTTTCGATTTGCAATGTAAAGGTTCACATTGCGATTTTGTAGGTCCAAACTAAGTTCCGACAATTCTTGGAGAGCGTCGCACATCAATGCTAGATCCAATAAAAATGCTGTTGATGTTATTTTGTTCTTTAAGCCACTGTAAGTACACTTGTCATTTTTATCTCTTGTAGGGTCATTCTTCGCTTCTTCAAAATGACGCACAAGGGATTCATAATTATTCCACACAGCCGAAACTGAACGAAAACTAGATGCCACCCATCGGGTACTTAAAACTCTTCCGATTTTCAGTACCTCAACGCCTAGTGATTCTGCACATAAATGCAACTCTCTATTATTTTTCGGCGACGCGTGGTATAAAACATAAAGTTTATCAATAAATGATTTGAATCTATTGATCCCTGAAATTTTTTTTACAACATCACTTACTGATAATTCTAATCTGTGATTAGTACAATGCCAAACTATAATTGAAGGAAATTTTTCTGTCAGCAATTTTTTCACTCCATTTTTAGAACCTAACATCACAGCAGCGCCGTCGCATGCAACCGAAACTAAATATTGTTTTAAATATTCTTCTGTCATCCCATATAAATCAAGAGATTGGAGTAATGATTCAAATATTCCTTTTGCCGTTACGTCTTTAAGTTCAATCAAATCCATAAACAAATTAATTGGTGAATTCATTCCAACTTGTGCAGCCAAGTTTCATTTTGTGTACGTTCAACCATTCTTTTTTTGAGCAAAAATCGTTTTTTTGATCTAATGACCAGCAGTCTGGCCAATCGTTTTGAGTTCGACCTTGATCCCCGAGATCAGCTAGAGATGATTCAGGAACATCTACATGTACCGATATTTCCATATCTTCTGTCATCGTTTCTGTTTTGAGCTTTTTATTTGCGGAATCGGCGCCGCTGCCGGTGGTTGAGAAGTAACAGGAAATTTTTTCATATTTAAACTTGGGGTTGCACTAAATAATATATAAAATAGTTGCACAACACGTAATCGTAACACAAACTGACTAAACAAACGTAAATAACAATATACGCAGATGCTGCCATGCGATAAACGTCAAACTGTCAAAATCATAATACGCAGCATACGTATGAAGCTAGTTACATACGCATGTTTGCTATTTAAACTATACGGTTACTTCACTAACACTAACACGCCAACATTCAAAATGGCTTCCACCTGTACCTTATTTTATCATTTTAACGAATTATTATTGTAATTACTTAAGCGCAAATATTTTTTCGTTTAATTGATTTTGAAATAAAACCGTGAAAAAAGGTGCCGGAACGCCGTTCCACCGCGTTAAATGGAAAAAAAAGCCCTGCTTTTAGCCATCTTTAAGCAGAATCGAATTCATTTTCAGTTAATTCTGTTTTGTATGAAAAATTATTTCAGAAAAATCCGTAAAAAGTTAGACTATTATTAGTTGCTAAGGGGGTGGTCCTAGCAACTAAATTATTAATATATACGTGCGTTACTATGTAAATCAAAATGACATTTCAGTATTCTATATTTGTTGGTTTGTTTGTTTTTATATACTAAGTTTGAGCATAATGAGCATAATAATTCAACAGAAAATTTAAAAACGTTGTATATAAAAAGTTCTGTTTATCTCGTAATTATTTTCAAATATGATTTATTCTATGGGGGTTTCTATTGAGTTAGATAATATTATCTTCAAAAGAAAAAAAACTAATAATACGACCATCATTACGCGTATTTTCAACCTACGATTATTCTTGATTGCTATTGGCAATAACAGTCTGGCAAATATAGTCTCTGCGTCATACGCTCGCACAGATCAATTTAATCTGCGCAGTGGGCGCCGTCCATATCGGACGCCCCATTTTTTTCTTCAACCAAACTTTATCATTAGAAAAAGGCCGATAATGTCCACCCCGAACACGATTCAAAAAAGGAACCATTATCTTTTTTATAATTCGAAATTTGAAACCGGCGGGATAATTTGCCGCCTTAAATTTCCAAGCAATCTCTTTATATAAAGGCGGCAGCTTTTAGCTGTTGATAAAATGAGATTTAGAATAAAGTTTATTTCCCTAAGCCGAGAATTGGTGATGGCGAAACGGAGCATTTTTTATCGCTGTCTATTATATTTATAGAATATCGTTTTTTTTTTCTAAATCCATATCAACCCTAACAAAATAAAAAGAAAAGCTAGACTCTGCAACTCTTTCCTGTCACACTAAATTTTTGCCTATTTTCCGTATATACAGAGATTGAAATTCGGTTCACATGACAAGAAAGTAGTGATTCTACATTAAATTGTATATTTCTGAGAAATTTTACAAAATTATCATAATGTATGATCTGGTGCCCTATGTTATAACTTGTGACATGAAGTCACCCGACGACATAACGTAATTGTGACGTAAGCTCAATACACGCATCGAAAATGCGCACTGCTCACCATAGATATTATTATGCTGAAACACCTATTTGTGTATGGGAACAATGGATAACGCCAGTATTAGAGTAGCGTTAATTTCTCGAATAATATCGACTCACTCTGGTAGTACGTCACAATGATGTCATATGACGTCATGTCGACCGGGCGACTTTAACTTGTAAGTTACAACATAAGGTCCCTGTAGTAAGTTCTCAATTAACGGCGGCTCTCTCGGTGCAGTGGGTACGGCGATGGCCTTTCATCAGGGAGCTTCGAGTTCGATACCCGGTGAAGACACAATATCGATGGCCCAGTATTAAACAGTAACAACTCAAAAAGCTTAGCTTTGAGACAATCATGTTTTAATTTTTTAATATTTTAATATTTTACAATACACAAGATTTGACAAGTTTTAAAAGTAAACATGTCAGAATGTATCTATTTTTAATTATCACTGTGTTTATTTTATAATTAAATAAATACATACCTAATAATATTCTCTAAAAATGTACAAAAATACTTTACATTTTAATGTTTCCAACAATATTCAATAGAGTTATCGAAAAACAACCTTTATGTATATCAAATTTCAATATACAATAAATATAATAAATTGCTTCGGATTCCGTGGTATTGTTATTAAAATTTCAAATGATTTTAATAGACATTACTCCAATATGGTTTTCAGTGTAAAGCTTTAAGTGACGCAGAAGTAAGCTTTCACTGAAAGTAAAGAGCTTTTTGGGTTTCCTTTTCAATATTGAACCGTTTGTTTATACAATATTACGTATCACCGGTAAAAGGCATATAACATGACGTTACCTTTTTATAATGTTGTATAGAGTAAATAATATTCTTGTAAAGGTGAGGATTTTAAGGGTTTCCTATATCATCGTTATTGTCATAACGATACACAATTATGTAAAAACGCTTTTTATATACCTAAAATTATTAAACATATAGGTACGCCATTCTCACTGCAAAACTGGAATAATTGGAATCCCTAAAATTTGAAACCTTGAAAAAACACACGTGTGGTCTATGGTAGGTAATATTTATATTTTTCAATGTTCTGATTTTGGTTACGTGTAAATTATACGTAAAACATTTTACCGAGGCACAGGTCGCCGTGAGCTTTCTTATCGGAAAGAAATGACCGTAGGTATACTATACAGTCTCCAATTTTATTAGATTCAATATGAACGTTAATTCAATTTTCATAGCTGATTTTGGCAAAATTCATGAATTGAAGAATACAATCTAACCTTACCTAACCGAACAAATGATCCAGTATATCATTTACAATATTTATGCGTTTTTCTTAAAGCCTGGGTGTTTGTGATTGTTCAAAATTACTAACAACCATCTTGTACGAAAAAGCAAGGACATGGTTATTTAATTCTAACCTAACCTAACCTTACCTAACCTAACAAATAATCCAGTATATCGGTGATTTTCAAAATATGTTAGCTGCTGGGTTGCTGTAAAGTATATACCGATAGGAACCGTGTTTTATTTAGACATGGATTTTATATCAGCAGGTGCTATACGACGCAAAGAGGTTAGATGGTCTTAAATATACGGCCATATATTTCCGATACAACGTTTCACGGTGAAGTGTAATACGGCGAATTGCATACGTACAAGTTTCCGGACACGTCTGATTTTTGATGTGTAATTATTTACGTTAGGTTATGCGACTTACGGCGTCACCTTATACTGTCGTGGGTCCGAGGGTCGAATCCTGGATCTGGAAAATACACATATTATTTTCCAATTTTTGGAGTCAGCGTATGAACCCAACAGGTTGAGAAAGTGGTTATATCCATTTCTTGTAAAAATAAAAATATGTTAAGGGGGGACATGCTCGTCGAAGGTCAAAATTGAGTTTTTATTGTATTTTCAAACCATGATCCTGGACACTCCTTAAACGTTGTAGATGATCTATTTATATAATTTTGAAGCCTTATTATCCTTTATAGTTATTTTAAACATTTGATGACTGCATGAAGTATTTTTGTTACATAAAATAGTATTCTTTTAAACCTCTCGCTCTAATGTTTTAGAATATAGTCATATTTTGGTACATAACTGTGCAGTGGTGTTAAGATTTTTTACATTTATTAATTTTTAAACGCATTTATAAAACCATTAGCATAATTTATTACGAGATAATTTTTGTAAAATATTCACGATAAAAAATTATATTGATAATCTCTGTGATCCCAAATTTGACAAGAATTAGGCATTTTATTATTCAAAAAATCGGCAAGATTAACACATTTGATGATAATTCTAAAGATATTTATTATAAGCTATGTCTTTGACCATTCAAGTATGATAAACAACTTATGAATAATGATTGCTTTATAATAATTATTGACCTAAGAATAAGGTAGTGTTTTTTTGAAATACGCCATTTCTTTTGTCATTCCCCAGTGGTTAAGCTACAACATACGGCCGTAGCCATAAATTGACAAACTATAATTGAAGTAGGGAGTAAAATGATATTAACGCGCGTGTTTGAACATGTACCGTTTAAAAAAAAATAAAAAAAAATTCGGTTAGGTACATGTTCAAACACGCGCGTTAACATAATTTTACTCCGTACTTCAATTATAGTTTGTCATTTTATGGCTACGGCCGTATGTTGTAGCTTAACCACTAGGGAATGACAAAAAAATGGCGTATTTCAAAAAAACACTACCTTATTCTTAGGTCAATAATTATTATAAAGCAACCATTATTCATAAGATTTTTATCACACTTGAATGGCCAAGGACATAGCTTATAATAAGTATCTTTAGAATCATCTTCAAATGTGTTAATCTTGCCGATTTTTTGAATAATAAAATGCCTAATTCTTGTCAAATTTGGGATCACAGAGATTATCAAAATAATTTTTTATCGTGAATATTTTACAAAAATTATCTCGTAATAAATTATACTAATGGTTTTATAAATGCGTTTAAAAATTAATAAATGTAAAAAATCTTAACACCACTGCACAGTTATGTACCGAAATATGACTATATTCTAAAACATTAGAGCGAGAGGTTTAAAAGAATACTATTTTATGTAACAAAAATACTTCATGCAGTCATCAAATGTTTAAAATAACTATAAAGGATAATAAGGCTTCAAAATTATATAAATAGATTATCTACAACGTTTAAGTAGTGTCCAGGATCATGGTTTGAAAATACAATAAAAACTCAATTTTGACCTTCGACGAGCATGTCCCCCCTTAATGGAAACCTCCACACTGCTCATATGATCCTTTAGGATTGGATACTATCACTATGATATGCACAGCCTCCTCTTCTAGGGAATTAATCAACCAAGGTTAATTCACAGTTGAATGAAGACCCGTTTTTGCTGCTACTTACATCCACTGACCTTTATGAGCTCGACGATATCACTGTATGACACCATTTGGCCAGAAAATGTCCACTCGCCCAGCAACATAATTTTTATTTATTTATTTAGAGAGAGATTGGCCAATGCGCCATAATACATAATAAATACAAAATTATAAAAATATCTGAATTATAAATAACAACTAATATAACAAGAAAGTCGAAAAGACAGCATGTGTTTATGTAAATATTAAAGAAACATGATAATACATACAATTATAAATTTAAACTATTTAACACGTCCACATACATTATATAGTTAATAAAAAATATATTAACCTTTATGGTGCCATCAAATCATCATCATCAAACAATCGGCCCATTGTCAGTTCATCTGCTTAGGCTTAGGATACGTGCTAGGTGACATATCCTAGTGAACGAACGCACACTATTCTATCGCAATGGCCACACTGCACACTTCGCGCCTCGCTACGTGATTATGAGTCAACTCGTGAGTCTCCCGGCGAACAAACGTGTTAGATATTTTTATTGTGTCACCTAGTGATTTTGCCATTGTCTATGTATTTTTTAAGATAACGGATGCTTCTTCACTATGACAAACGTCAAATACCGTATATTTTGAGGTTAAGAATAATGACGCATGTGATGAATGCATCCAACAAGTTCAAATTTGAGACTTTCGAAATTTTAAACTTAACTTCTCTGTGAGAAGTAGCTTTCTGGTTAGTTTTGAGAATGAAATATCGTTGTTGACTTGAGTGCTCCCAAATGTCAAATGAATTTGTACCCAAGCACGTAGTCTGTAATGTGGCAGTAGTGTTTTTAGTAGACAAGCATAGCATGTAGCTCAGGACTAGCGAAGCACCTGCCTATGTGGCCGAAGCCTTAGCGAGATCTATCACATCGTAGATATTATAGTATTGGTATGTTTAAAATAGACAGAAGTATTTACATGTAATATGCTAATTTTTTTCCCTAGACTGTTAATACCCACTTATAATAACTTAGGTGTTAAGTCACTAATAATAACTCAGGGCCAGCGTAGATGATTATTTTAATTGACTCTTCTTGACACTCGTTTCCAAAAAGACACCTTTTCAAAGATAATTATCAGCACCCCAAATCCCGGAAAAATTCCATCCGTATCTCAAATACCTTATCATATAATATAATTTTTGAATTTTACCAAAATAATTCATAATATAAAATTAAAACAAGTGAATTACCATTCTTCTTCTTATTGTGCCATCCCCTAGCGGAGGTCGGCCACCATCAAGGTGATCTTATCTTTGTCGTCTGCTACCCGGAACAGTTCGGTGGAGCTGCACTCGTACCAATCACGGAGGTTCTTAAGCTACGAAATGCGGCGCCGTCCTCTGCTACGCTTCCCATTGATCTTTCCTTGAATGACAAGTTGGGGAATGCTGTATTTTTGTCCTTTCATAATGTGGCCTAGGTATTGTAGTTTCCTGGTTTTGATACTACCTTGAACTTCTCGGTCCTTCCCCATTCGATTGAGAACTTCAACATTTGTCACCCGGTCAGTCCAAGGAATTTTGAGGATGCGTCTATACAGCCACATTTCGAAAGCTTCAAGTCTCCGTGACATCTCTTGGTTTAGCGTCCATACTTTCATACCATAGAAAAGAATTGAGAGCACATAACAACGTACCATACGCAGTCTCAGACCTAGGTTAAGATCTCGATTGCTAAGGAGGCGTCTCATTTTGAGAAAGGCGCTCCTTGCGATCTCAATTCTAGTTTTTATTTCCTGAGACTGGTCCCATTTCTCATTGACCCATGTACCTACCTAAATATTTGGGTGCCGGACAAAGTCCCGAAGGCCGAAATCCTGAATGATGAAATCCCGAATGGCCGAAACCCCGAAAGCCTAAATCCCGAAAGCCGAAATCCCGAAAGCTGAAATCCCGAAGGCCGAAATCCCGAATGCTGAAATCCCAAATGGCCGGAATCCTGAAGGCCGAAATCCCGAAAAATACAAACATCAATAATTGCGCAATTCATGATTCAAGAGACTTACCCTTTTTTTGTGGACATATAAAAAAATAAAAACCACAAACATTGATAATTGCGCAATCTCGAATTGCGCAATTTTTGCAAGAGAGACAGAATCCATTTGTTCTACAAAATTGTGTCTCTTTCGGGATTTCGGCCATTCGGGATTTCAGCATCGGGATTTCGGCCTTCGGGATTTCGACCCAAACCCAAATATTTGTAATGGGTCAGACGTTCGATTGGTTCGCTGTTAATGACAAAATTTGTGTTGGTGTCTGGTGTCGCTGTTTATGATACTAGTAATAGTTTTGTTTTCTTGAGGTTCATTTTTAAACCATATTCTACCATACATATTTTACCATATTCGACCCTAATAAGAGCTTATTATGAGAATCTAAAGTCTACAGAGTGGAGGTTGTATTAATAGTTTTTTACGAGTAATAGTGGTTAGATATTCACTCAACTCTTTGGGTCCTTGTATCAATTCACATTGAAAAACTATTATACATTCTTTGACCATCTACGGAATTGAATCTGCGACCTACGGCTTCGTAACTATTCAAAGACAACCGCTCCACGCGCTAGACCAATATTCATGTTTCTATCATAAAATTAATATTGCACGCTACTGCTGTATATAATTTTTTTAAATTAGCGACTGCAAGTGATTTCAGGACCGATGGTTAAACACCAATTTAACGTTTAAAAAGCAATGTCTTTGATTGTATTGATTTCATTAAGAATATCTGATTTTCTTTTGACCATGTCCGATCCTAACGGGATCAAGATGGTGGTAGACTGTTAGGATCCGATATAAATAGTGCATAAATACTAAAATTTGTCAGTTATGCGTATTTTTTAAAATTTAACTCTAACCTCAACTCAACTCAAATTCAATAATTCAACCTTGCGAAAACCAAGCCATACTAGATAATAGCAAAAAAATACTCGTCTATCTATAAAATATCAATAATTATGGCATAAAATCATACATAAGTTTGAATATTAATAGATATAATATATAGTATGGCTCGGCTTATGCAGGGCTTAATGAATTTAAATAAACTGACCAACAACATGACGTGTAATATGTATTCTTAATTCAACGAAAACAATAATAAGTATGAATAAAAAAGTGTGTCCAATTATGTCGGATCGCCTAAAGCATACCAACACTATTATGGGTTGGTTTAGGCAGGGTTTAGTTAATTTTTAAAAAAATTAACCAACTCCATCCGTAAATTGTAGTCTTAGTTCAAGAAAAACAAATACGTATGACTGACAAAGTTTAATGTGCACTATTTATGTCAGATCTTAACAGCCTGCCTCCAAGCTTCGCCACTGTTTGATCATATTATGGGCCTCCACAGAGTGGAGGTTTGTATTAAGAGATTTTTGTTTTTATTTTAGATTGATTGTGTTTAGCCGCTTGCACAACCTATTAGTAGGTCCATACTCTGTCTCCAAATACAAATTGAGAAACAATATGTGTATTTTTGCCTGACCCAAGATTTGAATCTGGGACCCACATTATTATGAGCAAACTCGTAAGCCGCTCAGTCATCCTTGGCGACGAAGTGATCAAAATCTCTCGCAAATATACAATGCCAAATATGAAATAATCAACAGAAGTGGTATTTACTCATGAAATACATAATAATATGTATGTTCTTTGAATTTTCTTAGAGCTAATAACATTCGTATAAAAGATTACATAATTATTATCGAAATTTTCGACAGCTTACTTACTTACCTTAAAAAGCTTTGTCAAAAGCACATTATTTGTACAATAAATCGGCAAATCAATTCAAATTTGTAAAAAAAATATCGTGAACGACTAACTGGTAAAGCTTTCGACAAATAATAATACACATCGACATTTTCGGAATACACTGATTCAAGTCTTTGTTATTTTGCGTAAACTTTCAAAGCTTTGTAGTCAGTTGGGAGTCGAGACTGTTCGTAAAATGAGTTTATTGTTATAAAGGTTTTATGTCTTTGAGTACCTACCTGAAACGCGTGTTTTTTCATGTATTTTATTTAGAGTGTTGGTGACATATATTGGCCGTATTGCATCGGGTGACGCTATTTTCTGATTTAATATTAAAATTCAAGTTAGGGTCTGCAGGTCTATTCTTAACGATTATCGCTTTAGCACGTTTCCGTTATTTTCATTCTTCCAAATTAGCACGGAAGGTAATCTTTACACTAAATGATTAACGGCGGCTATCTCTAATTATTAATACGGCGAAAATTTAGGTTGGTGGAATGTCGGGAAAATTCGGATATGTTCGTGCTGACGAACCCAAGCGGAGAAAGGTGAATCAGCGCCATCTAGTCGGTAATGAACCGAACACAAGAATTTTGTATTGACACCAGACATATCAACATAACTTACAATTTTATTAGTCATGTCATTGCGATTGCAGCAAAACAGTCAGATCTTGCGTCTCAATTTTCAATATGTAAAATTAGCATACTCTATCTCGTTCGGCGAAGAAAGCGACCGTTAAAAGATATCACCCTTTGACAGTTCAGACGGTTAACTTTTTTAGATAATTAACTGGCACAATACATAAAGTGATAAATGTGATATATTTATCACAATAAGCGCTTTTTTATGTTAGCTGATATGTTAGGGTCGTATGCATGAGATTCCCAAAAACCTTATAGGCTATATACTGCACGTTTGTATGCATGAGTACAAACGTAATTCGTTGTTTAGTGACGTTACGAATGTGACGCCATCATGTGTTATAGTGTCCGTATAATGGCAATCTTATAAAATTTTATTCCCCGATCAATAATTCAAAATTTTGAAATTGTAATGTGTCTGAAAGTGTGCGAACGGTACCATATAAATTTAATAATTATTATGAACTTTAAATAGTTTATCAGTTATTTTATCACATTTATTTTATAATTCTACTGTACGAAAGGATAAAGTATTACCAGTAAACATTTCCATTTGGTGGCAATACTGAATACATACATATTATTATGACTAACTTCACTTCAATTATGAGATGTCAAAACAGAATAATAATAAATGACAGAAATGCAAATATAATACGAAGCATTGTATCAGTTACTTACGATCTAGATTATAGACTAGGGATCAAAATTATACATATTTTGTAAACAGCACAACTAGGAACTGTTTTTAAAGTTCGCAAATGTTTTACAGAGTCTACAAAATGAACGAGGGCCTCAACCAAACGTTTGTTGTAATGAATGCATTATTAAAATTACATTTTAAAGTGACAGATGAAGCAGCCATTTTGAATGGCGTGTGACGTCAGATTGATTACGTCACAAACAGTGCTATACGCCATACGCTAATTTGGGAATCTCATACATACTCATATAATCCCTTAGAATAGACCTACTGGTCTGCATTTTAAGGCTGTACACTAAGCACTGAAAAGGTCTGTCAGCTTAGCCCAATAGAATCCTGCACAATACCATTATGTAGCGAATTGTATGATACCGACCACTATTTCCGGTAGTCCATATTTTATAATACTTATAGTATATTGAAAGTGCTTCTCTCGGTCCTACTTTTAGTAGGATTTTTTCTCAATTTCAAAGAAAAAAACCAATGTTGCATTTATTAAAAAATGTCTTGTAACTTCAAAGCAATAATTAGACAGTGACAAATGGTGGAGGTAGGCTGTTAAGATCCGATATAAATTGTTCGCACTACACTTTTTTAGTCAAATATTTTTATTTTCATTGAACTAAGACTATAATGTGTAGATAATTTTTGTTTATCTATAAATAGACTGAATAATATTTTTTTATCGATTATGGGTTGGTTTGGGCATGGTTTAATGCATTTTAAATAACTAACCAACACCATATGACGTAATAATATGTATTCTTAATTCAATGAAAATAAATGAGTATGACTGACAAAGTTTAGTGTGCACTGTTAATATTGAATTTTAACAGCCAACTGCACTACGCGCCACTGCAATGGGATAATAATTGAAATAACCCACGGTTATTAATGTAAAACAAAAAAATTACCATTATCATCTATTATATAAACCACATAAAAAATCAAAATAAATAATGACTTGATTTCTATGAAACAAATATTAAATTTAAATTATCTCTAAACTATTATTTTTGACTTGTCTCACTGTTGCTTTCAGGTAGCAAAATATTGAATTATTTTTTTGATTTAGACTTATTTGATCCGTATTTAAAAAAATCTGCTTTATATGACTAGCATTATTTTATTAATTAATATTATTCTTAATTTAAAAAAAAAACAATATAAATTGATTAGTATATCTGTATAATAAATTGTATATTATTCTTTACTACTTGACAATGTCCATTTGAAATGAACGTATACGATCCAGAATAATATTAAAAAGTAGGCAAGTAAAAAAATATTGTATGTTATTTTAATTATTATATAACTAACACTCAGGTATTTTCTAAGAATGTTAGATATAGAATCTCTCTTTATCTACATTTTAATACAAATGATGTGATTGATCTCAGCATTACAAGGGATACACACTTTAATATTATGTTTGTTTTGTTGTCCAAACAAAACAAAATGACGGAAGCGATCATCAGCATTTCCTCAATCATAACTTAGATCACTAGTGTATATTATGATCTGTTTAATTGCGTCAATGTCTCTTGTAATAATATATGGACTGCATTTTAATACAATTGATGTGATTGATCTCAGCATTACAAGGGATACACACTTTATGTTTGTTTTGTTGTCCGAACAAAACAAAATGACGGAAGCGATCGTCAGCTTTTCCTCAATCATAACTTAGATCACTAGTGTATATTATGATCTGTTTAATTGCGCAAATGTCTCTTGTAATAATATATGGACTGCATTTTAATACAAGTGATGTGATTGATCTCAGCATTACAAGGGAGACACACTTTAATATGTTTGTTTTGTTGTCCGAACAAAACAAAATGACCGAAGCGATTATCAGCATTTCCTCAATCATAACTTAGATCACTAGTGTATAGTATGATCTGTTTAATTGCGCCAATGTCTCTTGTAATAATATATGAACTGCATTTGTTTTAATAGCAAGGACGATCCATGACTCGTCACTCACATCGAGTCCGTCACTCGGCGCACTACACATCTCGAATCCGGTCACTCAACAGTCAACCGCCAATCCACTCGAGTCTAGTCTCTCGGTTATATTAACATCTCGGTACATCGCCAGTCAGTTCATTAATATTGTCAACCTCATCAGTACATCTGTACCCGTTATTATAAAATTACTCTGTCATCTTTATCATTGTTTTTATTTATTCTTATATCGATAAATACACTCTCTCCTTGAAACATCTGTGGGGTCACTCTAGTGTGGTGTTCGATGTGTAGGTAGAGGATGATGATAATGACGAAGTCTACGATGTAGCAGGATGAGATTTATTAGCAGCGTATCGGTACAATAGTATATTATATATGATAGTTACTAGATAAATACTCTGATTCGAGTGATATTTGAGATAAATTGTTCTTCATTATTTATACAATAAAAGGTAGTACATTAATATTAAATTCTGTTACATAATGATATTAAACTAAATATAGAGTCAGCGTTTTAAATTGAGTGGTGAAATGAAATATTATTTGTTATTACAGTTGTAATAAAATACTATGAAAAATGATTATTCAGCTAATACACCGTAATGGTATAATGTGCTGTGATATGATGTAATACTAAACCGTCTCTAATTTCACCAATCGACTTGCTGGTCTAGCTGAGTTGTTTACTGGAAATGGATTCGCTGGGAATATATTACTGCAAAGTAATTTGATATTTTTATAAACAATAGATATATGCTTTTATTCTGCAGCTACACTTCCAAGCCACTACGACTTTATCTCCACACACCCCATCGTCCCCACAGTATCATCAATATCGTCATCTTCAAATCGGATTTTATTTAATAAGATCGTTTCACTCAATATGTACATATATGAGTGTTTTACACTCAGGGGTACTTAAGAAGTTAGGAACTCTTAATAATTGCTTTTAGTATAGCAGGGCGTAAGAGCTTCGACTAATAATAGCTTTCCGCGAGCATTAATTTGATATATTGGAGAAAAATTGATTTTCTTCAGTGGAGCGATATTTTATTCCACCCCAAGCAATTCAATTATATACTAAAATAAACCACGTCAATGATTTTACGTAATACTTTTATTAATTTATTAAATTTACATGTAGGTACTTACTATTAATATTTTCTGTTTTGAGTAATTGAACACTTGAATAAAATAGATAATTTAGAAAAAAAAACACAGGAAAATGGTAGAGCAAATTTTGAACCGAATGGATTAAAACACAAAGATCACGTACCTACCAGATGGACAGCTTTATAAATTATTAAAGTATTGGCTCAAATGCTATCTATCTCAAAATTTCTAACAACAATGACATATACTCCTCCAAATTAACACACCCGTACCACACTCGGTCTTAATCGACTGTATCACAACGCCCTGCGTTTGGAAGTTTTTTCGGGCGCCACGCACTTGAATGTGCTTTGACTGATTTTACTATGACACATTCTAACAAAAAGGGCGCATGGGAGAGAGGAGCATGGTGAACTAACAGAAAATGAATTACTCTAACTAAATAAATACATATATATTAATAAAAACTATTTCTATACGGAGTCGAGTCGTGGACCCTGAAGGCAAGGGAACAGAAGGCGATTGATGCCTTTGAGATGTGGTGTTGGCACCGAATGCTTCGCATTTCTTGGACGGAGCACAGGACGAACCAGTCAATCATCCAGAGACTGAAGATAAAGGAACGGCTCTCGGCGATATGTCTGAGAAGAATTCTGCAGTTTTTTGAACATATTGTCAGGCGCGGACCGGACAACCTGGAGAGTCTGGTAGTTTTGGGTAGCCTACAGGAAAGGCAAAGCAGAGGAAGAGCGTCTACGCGATGGAGCGACCAAGTGGAAGAGCTAACTGGGGGCACCATCCATTCTCCCCTGAGAGAAGCGGGAAATCGAGAAGGATGGAAAGTCTTGGTCGCTCAAAGGATGGCGAAATTTAAATATGGTCACGATCCTCAGCCATGAGTGCACGACCAGGAAGAAGAAGAATAAAAACTAAACTTAAACAATACTGTCAAATAAAACTTTATTCAGATAATATCTTCACGTCCGCAATATTAAATTGACCTTTGTGGCGAGCAAGTCAGATGGCCCGATAGTCTTACTAGCTGGTTGGACCGATTTGAGCATATTCTTTTCCTATTCTATAAATACCATCTATTTTAGGTTTTATTTAAAGTTAAGCGAGGAGTGCGTTCCTACCTTGTACGAAAAAGCAATGGCTAAAATGGCTAATGGATAAAAAATAATTACAAGATAAAAATAACTTTTTATATACAACGTTTTTAAATTCTGTTGAATCATATAAACTTGACTTGACTAGCTTAAACGATCAAAAAAATTGTACTTGATAGAAATACTGAATAATGAAATGTCATTTCATACTGATTTCCATAGTGACGCATGTATATATTATTTAATAATTTAGTTGCTAGGACCCCCTAGCAACCAATAATGGAATCGAAATAACTTTTCTTATAAAACAGAAGTAGGTAACTTAAAATGAATTCAGTTTTACTTAAAGATGGCTAAAAGTATTAAAAAAATGCATTGGCATCATGTTTTGATATATTCTAAAAGTTTCAAATGTCTAGCTAGTCGGGAGGTTAGTTAATCGATTGCAAGATTTGTACCGGACAAACAACCACCGGACAAATAAGAATACGACCTAAGAAAAACGTCGTAAAAAAACGTTGTAACAAAATAGTTGTTTTCCATGTAGAAGGTTGCATTCACAAAAAATACTGTAGGTATATTAGGTCGATATTAGAATATCAACGTTCTTTTTTAACGTGTTTGAACATGTACCGTTTAAAAAGTCGGTTAGGTACATGTTCAAACACACGCGTTAACATGATCTTACTCCCTACTTTAGTTTTAGTTTGTAAATTTATGGCTACGGCCGTATGTTGTAGCTTAACCACTGGGGAATGCCAAAAGAAATGGCGTATTTAAAAAAAAACACTACCTTATTCTTAGGCCAATAATTATTATAAAGCAATCATTATTCGTAGGATGTTTATCACACTTGAATGGTTATAATTAGCATCGTTAGAATTATCTTCAAATGTGTTAATCTTGCCCATTTTTTGAATAATATAATGCCTAATTCTTGTCAAATTTGGGTTCACAGAGATTATCAATGTATTTTTTTATCGTAAATATTTCACTATAATAATGTCGACGTAAATTATACTCATGGTTTTATAAATGCATTTAAAAATTAATAAATGTAAAAAATCTTAACACCACTGCACATTCATGTACTGAAATATGACTATATTCTAAAACATTACAGCGAGAGGTTTAAAAGAATACTATTTTATGTAGTAAAAATACTTTATGCAGTCATCAAATGTTTAAAATAAATATAAAGGATAATAAGGCTTCAAAATTATATAAATAGATTATCTACAACGTTTAAGGAATATCCAGGATCATGCTTTGAAAATGCAATAAAAGCTCAATTTTGAACTACGCTGAGCATGTCCGCCCTTAATGAGAGACAGCAAGAAATTAACATTATTTGATGATTGTAGAACATAAAAATATTAAATATTATTATAATATAACAATTGAAATTAGTATAATATAAAACTGTGAAAATTATAGCCATCCGTTTACATATTATATATTTTTTTTAAATTACAACAGACTCGTTGTATAAGTTGAGAGTTTTCCTTTTTTTCTAATAAGAATAAGGATTTTCTTACTAAAATTATTCTTCATGGTAATGTGTCAAATGCCTATATTATCTTCTGAAATCTCATAAAATTGATGCGACGTCAAACAGCCTTAGTGAAAGCTCGTATAAGAGTACAAAAGCTTAATTTTGCTTTCAAATGGTGCCAACATTTATGCAGTGACGTCCGAGCTTACAACCTACTATGACTTTCTGAGGAAAAACCTAATTTGAAAAAGATTCAGAAAAATTGCACCGCCTGGGACTCGAACTCACGTCTTTTGCATTTAGGGTAAGGGATTTCGCTTCTAAGCCATCGATTCGACTATGATGTATGTGAATTATTTCTTATAACTATTTTTAAATTGAGGTACATCAAACCCCACCAACCATAAGACTGCAATCAATTTACTTACAATTTGTGATCAATCACAACCGTGATTGAACCACTTACCGTAACAGACGTCTGGCGCTAGCCAAATTCTAATATTGACGTTCTTGTGCTTATGAATAATGATTTTTTTTTTTTATTAAATTCTGAATATACGCATGGCTATAATAATATTAGATACTTTATTGGGTAAGAGGTAGAATCGTGGGCCACCCTCCAGTGATGGGCCACTCAGCAGTAAAACACAAAAAATAGGTATTTAAAAACCTAAGTTATGGGTATTTGTTCCTATATGTGACTCACAACATCATATACTTCGGTTCTAGCACATTATTTCCTGTATAGGTAGCAGGACTGACCCTATAAGTGACCATTTTGTATACCAAGTCACACGTTTTGCATTTTGTCTGACAATTGCTTAACTTTTTGTTAAGGAAATAACATACTTTGGAAGGTAAGATCTCTTTAACTATATTACTAATTATACTTTTTATTTAATAATCGTTATGCTGGATATTCAAACATATAATTATGTTAAGTCTACGACAATTTTAAATTAAAATGACACATCTAGCTGGGTGGCCATTTACTGCACTAAATATAAATATAGCAGTTGTATGATGGGCCGGGCTGGCCCATGACTGAAAAAATGGTTTTTTACTTTTAGTTAACTTTTTTATGCTAAATACAATATTTATAACGCACTATGGTACCTGACGTTTTTATTTTTATGTTATTTTAATTTTAGACAGTCGTTGGCCACGTGGCCGATCACTGAATTTGTACTGGCCGATCACTGTATTTAGAAACATTTAACTTCCCATTTCTTTCAGAATATCAAAATACTGAATAATTTAAGTTTAAATATGATGTTAAAACAATAGATGATGCTGTTGCATACTTTTATAAAAATGGGGGATCACTATATGAAGTTGCAAAAAAAAAAAAATCGGAGTGCCACAATACACAATACATTGGAAATATTTTCTATCCGAATCTGGTTACTCTGTGAATAGAGTTTCCTATATTATTTATCGAAAGGCATAAATCACATCTTATCTACCAAGTTAATGAGCTTTGTCTAAAATTTTATTTGAAATACGTCTTATAGCACTATAATCCTAATGCATCTAGGATTCTTCAGCCTATAGATATAACTGTTTTCCCTCCAGTTAAAGCTGCAAAATATCGCAAAATGCTGTTTTCATCCTTAAAGATTTAACGAATGTAGTGGGCAATTAAACAGAAGAAAAGCTTAAAAATATTCAAAATACTAGCTGAGGTAAACAGATAAAACATTTTTATACCATACTTACCGATTGCGGAAAAACCTAATCAAATTCAGTCATTATCTGACAACAGCAAGAGCATAGAAAATATAACCCAATTAAATGTATCTAACGTGTCAGTGCCGTCAGAGAATGCAACATGGAAATAGATACTGAACGCATGGAAGAAATAAATGAACATATGGTTAATATATCTACAGTTCTAATTCAAACATTATCATGGCCTCAGATACCAAAAATAAACGATAAACAAGTTTAACAAAGAGTTCCATTCGCCATCACTTCGCAAAAATATAGAGATATTTAAGATCAAAAAATGGAAAACAAGAAAAGTGCAGAGGATGATAAAAAGAATATAGGCAAAAACCACACATTTTAATGAGTCAATTGAAAGTAGAGGCAATCAAAAATTATAGTTTAAAAAATGGCGGCCAAAATCGTTGTGCGATTTGTGAAATAATAATAAAACATCTTATTAAATAAGCATTTTCAGTGTATAAAGATAGCTTCCATTCAAATTGCGTTCCAAAATCTCAGCAGGTCCATGTCTCAATTGAGATTGATGTTTTATTTAGTGACTCAGGTGATGAAGTATTCAACAGATAGGTCGATAATTTTCTAAGACCTTAGAATACACTCTCTGTCACTCTATCCTCTTTTATTACATCAACGGTGAGATAAAGGAGTATGT
This sequence comes from Rhyacophila brunnea, assembly GCF_057557595.1. Classification (NCBI taxonomy): domain Eukaryota; kingdom Metazoa; phylum Arthropoda; class Insecta; order Trichoptera; family Rhyacophilidae; genus Rhyacophila; species Rhyacophila brunnea. Next base: position 3,475,385 of record NW_028232816.1, on the reverse strand, counting down.
TTGTTGATTATATCATAAGATTAGACACGTTGATTCATTATTTTATTGAAAATTATGCCTTAGTTGTTTAATTTATGCAGAAAAAGACGGGTGGCCCATCACTGTCTGGAAAGTGGCCGATCACTATCTGAGCGTGGCCCATCACTGTACTTTTTGCGATTTTTTTTTCATTTATATTTTTTGTAATAACCATGTTTGGTATTATAAAATATGTACACATATATATCAATATACATGCTTTGTAAACACGAAAAAAAATTGCATTTCAATAAAACCGCATTAATAAGCTTGTTCTGACCAATCAAAGCAAGCCATTCGCTTAACTGGCCCATCATTGTACCTCTTACCCTATATAATTTTTAAAACCTTCAGAAACATACAGAAGTCTTTAAAAAAATAATTTTAAATACATTTGGACTCACGTCTTTCACTTTTCGGGTCTTTCGCTTCTAAGTTATCTAGCCATCTATGATTCGTGTGAATATTTTTTTTTTCACTACTCAACTGAGTCAAAGCACATATGAGGGCATGGCGACCAAGGCGTAAACAACTTCTAATGTTTCACATCGAAACGTAGGGCGTCGTAATATAAGTGCGGTGCGGGGCGGGTTAGTTTGGAGAGAACTATTAGGTAGACGGTTGCCGGGTGCGTTCGGGATTTCGGCCTTCGGGATTTCGACCCAAACCCAGGTAGACGTTATTCTTTTACCAAGGTCTCGTTTACCGAAGATATTCTTTTAAATGATAATATGCAGAAGTTGATATCTCTTGGGATGCTGCATGATGTGGCCAAAGTAAGCCTACTTACTGTCTTGTTTTTAATCAAAAGTAAATTTTCTAAAATTTTTAAGCACACCTTTGCTCATAATCCACGCCACTGTATTTACAGGCTCAATTTTATGAAGCATTTGTCTCCTTCACTCAACGCCGATAAGAGTAAGAAGTATTAGCAGCTTTATTGGATTAGAGATGATTTAAATTGGAACGAAATCTTCTAAGGACCCTACTTAGGGAAGTATCCCGTCTAAGCCTGCGCTAAGTTCGTTGTGTAATTATTAAATATTGCTTATTAATGGCTATATCGTAGATACAATTATTTTGATTTCGAGAAATTTCAACGAAGTTTGATAATAACAGTAATCGTAATTTAAAAAGCTTTGTATTGACTTTCTTAAGTGTTTTTAAGTAGATCTGAGGAATAAATTTCATAACATTTTATTTTATAAGATTATTAAATTTAGGACTTATTACGGTCAATGAGAAATGGGACCAGTCTCATGAAATGAAAACGATAATTGAGATCGCAAGGAGTGCCTTTCTCAAAATGAGACGCCTTCTTAGCAATCGAGATCTTAACTTAAGTCTGAGACTGCGTATGGTACGTTGTTATGTTCTCTCAATTCTTTTCTATAGTATGGAAGTATGGACGCTAAACCAAGAGATGTCACGGAGACTTGAAGCTTTCGAGATGTGGCTGTATAGACGCATCCTCAAAATTCCTTGGACTTACCGGATGACAAATGTTGAAGCTCTCAATCGAATGGGGAAGGACCGAGAAGTTCTACGTAGTATCAAAACTAATAAACTACAGTACCTCGGCCAAAATACAGCATTCCCCAACTTGTCATTCAAGGAAAGATCAATGGGAAGCGTAGCAGAGGACGGCGCGTCCGTGATTGGTACGAGTGCAGCTCAACTGAACTGTTCCGGGTAGCAGACGACAAAGATAAGATCGCCTTGATGGTGGTTGACCTCCGCTAGGGGATGGTACAATAAGAAGAAGAAGAGCCCTTTAAAGTTAAAGCTAGAATATCAAGTAAACATGAGTAGATGCGTATTGGCAAATTTTACCCATTTTCTAGCTGCTCTAGAGAAATACATGATATTTACTTACATACTGTTATCAAATTAATAACCATTGATGTCCAAATTTTATACCGAAACCTCAAATAAATGGAGCCGAACAACAAAATTCATATTACGTTTGATGGTTTTTGAGTTACGAATCTTCTTTTTAGTTTAGTTTTCAATCACCTTGATCAAACCACCACCCTTAAAAGAAGACATTATCTTGAGACATTAAAACTCTTTTACTTATTTATAAATTCTAAAATGATATGCTAGTTTTTAGACATTTTTTTTTAATTTTGAGAAAATCTAAAAATAAAATTCATCTCTATCTGATAGTTACACAGAACACCGGCTCAGGCAAATCAGATTCTAGTTTCACGGGTACAAGTCGTAGATAATGGTTTATTCTATTTCAAGACCTATATTTTACTCCGAACTCACTCTGCACTGCATTACGTACATATTTATTTTACAAGACTGAAATTAGTGTCCTAGTGAGATCAATGACTCTGCTTTTTTTACAATGTCCTATAATAATATAATCATACAGATCAGCGGTCGGCAACCAAAAGAATTGGTGCCAAATGCAAGGTGCCCAAATGCATTGCCACAAAACAGGTAATTCTGTACTGGACACTCAGCGTTCCACTGAAAGAAAACTAGTAAATCTATCGTAAGACAATTTTATTTGACTATAATAAATACACGCTACATAAAAAAATCATAAAAATTACAATATTTAAATATTAGTGACTCTCTTGAGTTTCAATTTTGGAAGCTAACACCTCAATATTTGGTTCATAATTTGAAGTTTTAATTTTATGCACATTTCCGAATTATTCTCTTCAGTTAAACTTTCGATACGGGTTTATAATATATTTCATAATTTCTTTTATTTTGTTAACTGTCAATTCATGGTGGAACTGCATTGTATTGTTGTTTTTATTTAATAAAACGCAATTTTGTTGTAGTACTTATTCCACTTAAGTTATTAATTAACTTAATTCCACTGAGTTCAGTTGAAAATGTCCCCAGGCGGACGAAACCGGTTCTAATCTATTGATTAAAAGTGGAATAAGTACAACAAAAAAATTGCGTTTTATTAAATAAAAACAACAATATATTTCATAATTGATAATTCACAGTTGACAGTAGTACGTTGCATTTTAAAGTACCGAAAATTTTAATAAATCGTCATTTTCGAGGCGTGCCACCAAAAGTATTATTTGGCACGCGTGGCATAAGTTGTCGGGCGCTGATATAGACATACATAAAGTGGAGGTTTATATTAATAGATTTTGATTTTTTAAACAAATAAATAATATGATTGACAATGCTTAGTGTGCACAATTTATCTCGAATCTTAACTGTTTCCCTCCACCCTTCACCACTGGCTTATAATACATAGAGAAGGTTGTCTTCAATGTCATTGAGGATACAATATTACTATTTTGCTTGTTATTAATACTTCAAAGTTACGGAGTACAGGTTTTTTCTAAATGTATTAAAAAAGTATGAATTTATTAATTTATTATACTCCTATAAAACATATTTTTAAATTATATATTATTTTAGATAAAAAGTTTTCAGATAGGTACGAAAATAATTTAAATTGTGTTTAAAAAAAACTTGCGCTGTTTGAATGACAAAAAAATAAAACCTCACAAAGGACTTCAACCGAATGAAATAATAATTTAACTTCATATTACGGTTTTGACGATTTCTCAAAATATATTGAAAGAAATAATTTCCCTAGATGTTTATAAAGTTAGCTCAATATTGATTTAGCATAAAGAAGTAAGACTTACCATTATAAAAAGGAATTTACGAGAGCTTTCAGTGTTTTTAAAGCGTACCTACTACGAGCTTTTTTATTCCCATAAGAACTTTACTTAGTAGGGTTATCAATATACGAGTATATAATTTATATTGGTCGAGCTTTTTTTGACTGTAATTTTGAAGGATTCTTATGGATACTGGATTCTGGGGGAGCGATTTATGCGAGAATAGCAGGCACTGACCTTTGATGTTGAGAGGGCTGGCGCGCTGGAACTGGTTCCGGGTCATGCACTCATGCACTAGTAGGTAAATAGTTTTGGAGTGTCACTCTCACTGTTACACTCGGGTTAATAACGGACGATGATGACATTTGTATGAATGATCAGACACCCTGTGCCGGTAACACGGCTTGAATAAATATTCTTATTTACTGAGCTCCTACACAGTCTTGTATCGAGTTTTTGTTTAAACGACGACCACACTGTAGCAAGTTGACTCTTTCGTTGTCTACTAATAACTGACTGTCATTAAATAACAGTCTGCTGATGACCTGTGAATTTTAAGTGCCTGGATGACAGTAATAATCAAGGATAGTAAGTAGGTGTGACATATTTTAGCGGGGTTAAGGATGAGATTGGGATCTTAATCGGTCCAACCATATATTTTAGGGATATATCTCAATTAGGTTTGGATTAGGATTGTATCACAAGCTGTACGGCATATTGCACCATCTTGTTGGAACTGCATATCATTCAGATTCATGCCAGAAAAAATCAGTAATTATGTTTCATTAGCTTTCTCCATTGACACTAACGGCATTGCCATTTTCGTTTTCAAAAAAATTCGATCCAATTACACCTCCAGATCATAAACTACGCCTTAGTGTATGCATATCGTCGCTATAGGATCTGTTTCCCGAATATCCATTTTTGTCGAAATCGAAATTTTAATGCAGTTCAATTTTTTTTATTGAACTCTACCGAAATCATTTATAAAAACAATATATTTTTATCTAGGAACAGAGATATTTTTTTAAAAAACCCGAATACGCCATGTTAAGTTACAATTACTCCGTGGTGTTCTCCCGAATGTCCAACTATTCGTACCTGAATATCCAAGTTAATTTCGGTCGAAAAATATCTCTGGCTGAGTTTTTATTTCCCGAATATGACTTTTAGCCAATCAAACCGCGCTGACGCCGTGCATCTCGCTCCCACATTCACTCTGTCTAGCTCTAAAACAATCACGCCCACTTTCATATTTTTTGGCCGTCCGGAGTGCTCTTTCAAATTTCGTCTTATTGATATTGTTTTTAAAGTTACTATTGTTTTAATAGTGAATTCATCAAATTTGAAGAGATCATTCATAGCTGATACATCACCAGTTCGTCCTGAACTTACAGTAGAGTTATGGAAGTGAGTAATTTAACCTAAATAACTGCATTTTGTTTTAATAAATGACACAAAATCACAACAGTTATATGAATTCTATAGTGTGACCCGAAAACTACTATGACGTAAAAAATAATTATTATTTCAAATTATTATTATTCAAACATTGTTTGTCTTTATTTTACTTTTACTCTAGGTATTTCTATGTAAATAAAGGCGATGCTATTATTTATTTTTGAATGCGCTGATAGTTAATTTAATTTAATGTGTATGTTAGTAACTATTTATTTGGTGAATATTATATACTTGGATATTGGTACCTACCATATATTAGCAGCCAATGGTAATTAATTTATACATGCTATTATTTTGTGTTGTTATTCCTTACAATATAATATAATATTATTTGGTGGTTTGTAATAAGTTTAATTGTTAATAATAGAAATATAAAAATGTATAAATATAAAATTGTTAGCCAGTACGAGTTAGTACCATCATAAAATATTGGAGAAATCTGTGACGTCGGTTAGTAATTGAAGCAGTAGATACCTACTTTTATTTAATAAACAAAAACCGATCGCCGATAGTTGCTTGATTTTGAAGAGTGCTGATGAGCAGGTATTAAAAGGCTAATAGTTAAATTTTGTCGTCATAAGTATGTCACCTCGTAGCATATTGGATAATTCGTGGACTGGGACGTAAACCCAGGAGATGCAGGGTCGATTCCTGCCGGGTGTCTTACTTTTTTCAAAAAGATATTTTCTCAGTAGTGATTAAAAATTATGTATATTCAATTATTAGAATGGTACATTCTTAAATCTTGTGAATTATTCGTTCAATAAAAAAATAGTTAATTACTTAAAAACTATTTTATTACTTAATCCGAAAAAACCCGAAAAAGCGATTGCCGCATGTTATTATTACATACGAACTTGGGTAATTATGATCATTAAGTATTTAAATAGTAGAAGTAATTACTAACAATTATCGTGTAAATAAATATAACATTTGACGCGCGTACTTTTTGACCACTCAGTAATCCGTGGGCCGTGCAGCAATACGCTACGGTCTTAAATCCCGAATGTCAATGTTTTGTCCCGAATATCCACAGTGAGTACTTGTAAATAAAACGCATTTTCTGTGCATTTAATGATTTATACCAGTATATTATTCTTGGAATCTATTCTTAGATAATGTTGCAATCATACAATGTAGAAAGAATGATTGATACATCTACTGATATTTAAATATACGACAATGAAATTTGTTTTTCGTCTCCTGTAAAATTGACATTTGGTCTATTCGGGAAACAAATCCTATAGCGACGATATGTAAAGGTGATTCAAGAATGGATGTGGGTTTAATTACTCCAAATACGACAATAATTATGCTTATTTACGAAGTCATTTAACGAAAAATGAGTTTCATAGCTGAAGATGCTCAGAAGCTAGCAAAACTTCGAAGCACCAAATAGTCATTTAACCCTTTACTGCATAGCGTCGCTAATTTGCGACATTTCAGACTATTTCGATATAGCCAATGCCATCTGTGTAAATTATCAAATAATAACCCTTTTCGATGCCTAGAAAACTGTTTTACCATAAACAACCTACTTTACTGATTTTGTTTGGACATTTCAAGAAATAAAGCATTTCTGTATTATAGTCTCTGCATTTCTGCTTTGACAGTTGACGAATTCGTTTGTACGCGAAAATCCGCATTTGTAAATAAATAAAAAAAAATCTACAGAAGATTGAAATTGGTTGAATAAAAATATCTACACATCAAATAAGGTGTGTACATTAGTTTTTTATGGTTGTTATCATTTGGTTTTGTATTTTGTCATACTGAAATGTAAGATTTCGTAATGTCGTAAATCTGCGACACCACGCAGTAACATACAAAATTTAATGTAATTTTCGAAAAAAAAAAAAAATATTATTTTTCCTTAATTTACAATGCATTTTGACACCAAGAAAAAATAAAAATTTTCAAAAAAAAAATCATTTAGTGAAGGGTTGAATTCAGCTTAAGTTCTTGTTTAAACTATATTTTATACTCTTTCAAATGAAAATCATTATGAATAATGTTTCATGTAGTGCCATAAGAAAGTCCAAGTTCTTGAGAACGACGTGTAATTAATTATTAATTGTTCTTTATTTTCATGCACACTTTGATTCACAACATCAATATTTTCAGCAGTTTTTGACGGCTTGGATTCTTAACAACACAATCATTACCATTTGACTCGCATTTTCTAATTAAATTATGAATAGTATGCCCTTTACGTCGACTATTTTGATTAACACATAAAGCCCAAAACGTAGCTCGGATAGATTCATTATTGACCAATGCGTAAATCGATGTCATAAATAATATAGCGGTTTTCTTTCCAGATATTTGAATAAGCATTGACTTGAAAAATATTATGCACCTAACATAATTTGTCATCAAATCTAGCATTTATCATACTGAAAATGCTTAAAATTTTGCATAAAAATGTTAAAATTTTGCTCAAAATATACATGAAAATCAATCAAATCTTACATAATATTATTATTATACATTACAACAAACTAAATTTAACATATTAAATGCAAATGTGGAAGCGATAATAAAGATGTAAATCAGTTTGTTTAATATATACCTATGGCAATATATTTCCGATACGATATTTCATGGTGAAGTTTGATACGGTGAACTGCATACGTACAAGTTTCTGGACATGAAAAGTTTGATCCGTCTCTCACATAGGCATTGCAGAAGAAAAAGGATTTTAAATTTTCATAATAGGCTTTAAAACATGTGCATTTAACATGTTTATACAATACAGTAAGTCATGATTATTTTTAGAACTGTCTAAGCTAAAAAATAAAAATGTTTCCATCCAATATTTTGGAATCGATGACCTTCAAAGATTTTTTCTTTTTGTTTCAGGGATTTACGATGTCTTCGAAATACCATCCACACGAATCTCATGTGCACATACATCCTATTTGCAACCATATGGATCATCAATTTCACATTTCAAGTAAGTGCATATTTTACCTATTATGATTTGTGGAGAAATACTTTATCCCAGATAAATAATATTATTGGTGATTTATATAGTGAGTTTGGTCGGGCCAACTTGTAGGCATATAGTTATTTTATTTTGCTTCATTCCAACTAGTACACGCGATAACACGATTCCGTTATTTTTCTTGACCTGAAATAACACGGATATCACTCGAGTCAATTCTATGTACAAGGCGGATATTTCAAGTTAACATTAATTAACATCCCCTGCAGAGCCAGTGCTACTGACATTTTTTCATTGTGTCACTTTGACGTTTGCTAAACGTAAAAAAGTACTGAAATTTAATCATGTATATACTTACTTATCTACAATTTTTTCCATACAATTGAACATTATTTAATTGTTTCCAATTAGACAAGCATATTTATCAATTTTTAATTTAAATAATAATTAGGTATATCCTAAATTTGTGTTAATCAAGTAAAGTTTAAATTTCATTTTCCCAACAATGACCAAATCAGAGTTATCTAGTTGTAGTATTGAGTTGACGAAATGAATCAGAAGTTTGCTTGAGATTTCAAATACTTTCTAAGAATATATTACTTAGTAAAAGTTAAGTAGATAATAATAACCGATTGAATTTTTAAAGTATGTACTCTACAACTCTATATAGCTGGAAATAATCATAATACTATGATATTTTCTTTGCATACAAACAATAAAAGATATTTACTTCAGGTAATAGTAATATAAAAGATATAAATATATAACTATGTACTTTATCATTTTCTCTTAGTTCGAGCACAGTCGGTAATAAAACTGCTTAGGAGACGTTTGAAATGACACTCTGTTTCAAAATAACCGTACTTATTTTCTTTCGTACCGGTCTCGAGGTTTATTAAAATGAAAACTTATATTTAACATTGTTTTACAAGCAATAATATAAAAAAATTTGCTACCTGTTTTGTATGTAGATTTATTTGCATTTAATGTTTATCAATCTATTTTTACTCATCAGTGTTTACTTTGTGTTTATAATTAACTTAATTAAATGAGAGGAAAACAGTGTTATCTAGAAGAGATTGATAAAAATGTTTTATTCTTTGTATGGCTCAAAATCTAAATAATTATCTAATGATTTATTAACATTCTTGATAAAAAAGGGTGAATGGTATAATAATTGGACATGCTTTTTTTTATAGTGCAGTAGCGAGAGATGGAGGTAGGCTGTTAAAATTCGACATAAATAGTGCACGCTAAACTTTGTCAGTCATACTTATATTTTGTTTTCATTGAACTTATTGAGGATGTAGATTAGAGGTGGGAAACTGGTCGATTTTTAAGACTAAGAATATAATTACTACCAGTATAAAAAAATACTTAGTATCGAAACTTGTTCTAAAACACTTACTAGTATTTGGTATATTATGGCTTACTTGACTTTTGGAAGCCATTTTTACACAAATTGTTTACTTATATAATTATTATCCATTTACGCAATCACGCATACAATTTAAATTCAGTTTATAAGTTCCAATTAAAACACTCAAAAATCAAAAAACTCGACGTGACGAAACCAGATAAACGCATAAATATTTATCAGAACTCGAACACTAGTACGAGTACCTATTCCGGGATTTGAGACTGTTGTCAACTCGATATAAGTCTCGTACTCAACTGGTACTAAAACTACATAACTCCACATTCTGTCCTTCACTTCACCAACTTTACAACTGGGGAGAAAGAGAGAGCAATGACGCCAATGACAGTTGAGTGTTTCACGGCTCGACATACGTGTATTATGCTATCTCGCTCGCGCGCATTTAATGTCGATATTATTGAAAGTCTACCAACTAGCTAGTCGCGATGCCGCTCATTGCATGCGTTCGAACAAGTTTATTGGGCCATACGTATTGAGTACGGATAGTTGCATCCGAGACTTGCGTACACAAACTGGTGACAGTATTTCCAACTCACCTCTAATGCTGATGCCAACTATCCCGCTAATATAATATGTTCAGACAGGTTGCGTTCAATAATTGGGTCTTTATAAATAACACGCGTGGGCATTTTTTATGGTTTGTATTTTGTAGCATGTTCAATTACTTTATAGTCTAATGAATGTTACACAGAAATATTTACAAAAAAATTTCTATTAGGTACAGGTTTATTTATAATGATACGATCTTTTTAGTTTTACATTTAAGAACGGACGCGTGTCTCGCAGTGGCGAAGGGTGGGGGTAGGCTGTTAAGATCCGCCATAAATATTGCACACTATACTTGGCCAGTCATATGATTTGTTTTCATTGAACTATGACTACATCAATTTACATAATATCATGGTGTTAGTTAGTTTTTAAAATTCAATTAAACCTTGCGAAACCAAGCCATAACAAATAATTGTCAAAAAATACTCGTCTATCTATAAAATATCTAAAATTATGCAATTAAAACTTTTGATATTTTATGAATAGAATAATATTGTTTATCGAATATAGTTTGGTTTAGGCAGGATTTAATTGATTTTTAAAAACTAACTAATACTATCTATAAATAAATTGTAGTTTTAGTTCAATGACAACAAAATAATACGTTTGACTAACAAAGTTTAATGTGCACTATTTATGTCAGATCTTAACAGCCTACCTCCACCCTTCGCCACTGGTGTCTCGTAAGAGTCGTAAGTATCTATATATTGAAGTTTTGACATTTCTGACGTTTCCGTTTGCTTTTGTCTATGCTCCTTTTTAAAGCATAGACATGCCGGATGCAGAGTTGGGTAAAACCTTCACGAACTTATCATCCCAATTATTCTGCTAAAATATTAATTAATTTATTATATTAACTGAGATATTATTTAGTTTTTTGTGGAATGACGTGTGCTCCATCCTGTATAACCTATGATGCTATTGTAGTATGAATTCATATTTTTGATAAAGACCATGTTTGTCTGTTTAAAAAGAAGCTAGTCTGAATCGCCAATACTCAAAGCACTAATAGCACTCTATGAATCGAACCTTTCTGAATAAAACGATATATTATTCCTTTTGAATAATCGGGACTTTGTCGAATGAGAAAATAAAATGTTGGTTGTATATTTAAAGTATTATAAAATATAATAATGTATTAGGATTTAGGATAGGATATGTCTGATATAATTATAAGTTTAATGTAGATACAGGAAAGATTGGACAAATAAAAGTAAAGGGGGGACATGCTCAGCGTACGTCAAAATGAAGCTTTTATGCTATTTTCAAAGCATGATACTGCACGTTCCTTAAACGTTGTAGATAATCTATTTACCTAATTTTGAAGCCTTATTATGCTTTATATTTATTTTAAACATTTGATGACTGTATAAAGTATTTTTTTTACATAAAATGGTAATCTTTTAAACCTCTCGCTTTAATGTTTTAGAATATAGTTATATTTCAGTACATAAATGTGCAGTGGTGTTAAGATTTTTTAGACTTATTAATTTTCAAAAGCATTTATAAAACCATTAGTAAAATTTATGTTGAAATTATTATAGTGAAATATTAACGATAAAAAAATATATTGATACTCTCTGTGATCCCAAATTTGACAAGAATTAGGCATTTTATTATTCAAAAAATGGGCAAGATTAACACATTTGAAGATAATTCTAAAGATACTGATTTTAAGCTATGTCTTTACACATTCAAGTGTGATAAACATTCTACGAATAATGTTTGCTATATAATAATTATTGACCTAAGAATAAGGAAGTATTTTTTTGAAATACGCCATTTCTATTGGAATTTCCCAGTGGCTAAGCTACAACATACGGTTGTAGCCATAAATTGACAAACGATAAATGAAGTAGGGAATAAGATCATGGTAACGCGCGTGTTTGAACATGTACCGTTTTTAAAAAAATATTTTTTTTTCGGTCAGGTAGCATAAAAGCTCCATTTTTACACAATTATATATTAGTATTTAAGTATATGGGCGCCATGTGCTTTCTTTTATATGTCAAAAACAATTAAGTTATGCAGTTTGTTAAAAGAAAAGACTGTATTTTAAATAAAAGTGGTACAAAATAGATAAATATTATTGTTGTTTATAGCTTAGACTTCTTGACCCATGGTTTGCAGAAACGAAAAAACTATTTAAAATATACAAATGTTAGAATGTAGTTCGCTTATAGGTTAATCTCTCTATCGTTCTTCCATTTTAAACTGACTATAGTTAAGTTTTCAAAGTAACATAATAACTGAATTTGTACGGATACTGTCCGAGGGTATCTGTTAAAGATAAAATATTCAGCAGTACGTTGCTGAAGACCCAAAGAGGTCCTTAGCTGTGTGAGGTTGATGTTAGGTTAGGTTCTAACAAAAAAGATCCACCTTCCTACAGGGAGCTTAGGCCATGTTCAGATGACGCGTGTCTCACCGCGCTTTCCACGCGAGTACCAAACATATTGTGCTACGTACATATTATAACGCATTTCATTTGGCAGTGAAAAAGCTAACTGATGTAATTCATTTTTGAATGCGCATACAAAACAATCACGTGTGTGAGAATGAAGTCTAACTACTTAATTGCGATAATTTAATATGTCGCGATAGGCAAAATATTATATTCTTGGCGGTGTACAAGCTAGGTGTCATTTTTGAATAGTCATAGGCCCGTTTCAGGCGGGACACCGGTGTCGCGCTCGTAGTAATAAAGGAGACATTTTTATTCGAATAAATGGGTCGTTGTATTTATGTTTATTAATGTCACAGAGCTAATGAGTCAACTAGTGCCCGGTACACTTTTCCGTCGGCCGCTACATTCTCAAGCCGCCGATACACCTGTTTTTATTACCGCAGCCAGTTTTATGTTCTAATTTATATCGCAAAATTATTCGTTGACTCATTAGTTCTGGGGCGTTCATAAACATAGTAAAAAAGCCCCTTTATTCGAATACAAAGGCTTCCTATATTATATAGAGCGCGACATCGGTGTCCCGTCTAAAACGTGCCATAGACAACGTCGCTCGAGCGGCGAGGCGGTCGATATCACAAGCGCAATACGCGCGTACACAGTTTGGCGATCGCTCGCATTTATCTCGCAAGAGATCACACGCCGCGAGTGCATGTGGACGGCTCAATGAGGTCACCGATGCCTGGAATGCGCGCGAGTTATTACGCATGAGTGAAATTGCGCCATCTGGACAAAGCGTTAGCACCAGATTCTTAGTGTGAAAGAGACAACACACGATTTATTGTGATGCGCTTCTCTCTCGCCGTAGTACCTTATATATGCAATTTCTTCGCCGTTTCTATTTGGTATTAAATTTGTACGTCTAGTATTTTGGTGTTAGTAAATATGAGATAAGTAAATATTATGTCTCAAAGACAAAAGTGATGAGGAACTGCTTTTCGGACCCTGCGATTATCTGTATCAATGGCACCCAACTCCAGCTACGTCTATCTCGGACAGCAGGTGCCCGTAGACGGAAGCATGCACGATGAAATTGCTAGAAGAACAAAGCTGGGATGGAGTGCTTTCGGACATCTGAATAGTATCTTCAAGAATGACCTACCATTATGTCTTAAGCGTAGGGTGTTCAACCAATGTGTGCTGCCCGTGCTCACGTATGGCTGCGAGACGTGGACCCTCAACACAAGAGATGTCCAAAGGCTAAGAGCCGCACAGCGAGGCATGGAGAGGTGTATGTTGGGCATCACGCGAAAGGACCGTAAGAGAAACGAATGGGTTAGGAAGCAAAGAGGAGTACGCGATGTAATAGACGTTGCCAAACAGCTGAAATGGAGATGGGCGAGGCACATTGCTCGCTGAAAGGACGGCCGCTGGACAAATCCCGTCATCCAATGGTACCCAAGGGGCACGAAAGAGCTTCAGGGTCGCTCTGAAAGCCGCTGGATTGACGAACTGATAAATTTCGGCGGAAATACGTTGCAGCGAACGACACAGAACCGAGAGAGTTGGAAGAAGCTTGGGGAGGCCTTCATCTAGCAGTGGATTGACCCCGGCTGATGATGATGAATTATGAGATATGACAATATTCTCAATAATATAATATGATAACAATAGAATACTTTATATTTTGCGTGTTTGAGATCATATTAATATTATGTAGAATTTATTGAAAGTAGAATTAAATACATTTTTAATTTGTTTATTGTATATTGTCGAATATTAATAATAAGACATACTTTTATGTTTTTGTTTCAGATGGCAGTACAGCGAGACAACGTTTCCTGTCTCTTTCTAGTCGTATTTTCACACTATTTTTATCTGACGAATTTCTTCTGGATGCTCGTTGAAGGTAATTAAATACTATGATTTAAATATTATTTTTTTATTTAATACCAACCGAAAATACATACACAAGATCTAAAAATATTAGATTATTATATCAAATAATTACAAGATAAAAAGAACTTTTTATATACATCGTTTTTAAATTTTCTGTTGAATTATTATGCTCAATATGCTTAAACTTGTACTCGATATGAAGTAAATAATAAACAAACAAACAAACAATTATTATAGAATACTGAAATGTCATTTTGATTTCCACAGTAATGCACGTATATATTAATAATTTATTTTGCTAGGACCATCCCCTAAGCAACCAATAATAGTCTTTTACTTTTTTCTGATTTTCTGAAATAACTTTCCATACAAAACAGAATTAACTGAAAATGAATTCAATTCTGCTTAACGATGGCTAAAAGTATTAAAATAATGTATTGGCATCGTGTTCTGATATATTCTAAAAGTTTCAAATGTCTAGCTAGTCGGGAAGTTAGTTAAAAATCGATTGCAAGATTTGTGCTGGACAAACAACCACCGGACAAACAAGAATACGAGCTAATAAAAACGATGTAATAAAATACATAACATAGAAAAACCTCAGAAATATACTTTAGTATTAGAAAAAATTTATATTAATTTATATTATTAGAATATTTCGTACTCTTAAAATCTCGTATTATTATTCAGAATTGAATAAATAAATTTACTTAAGGGGGGACATGCTCGTCGAAGGTCAAAATTGAGTTTTTATTGTATTTTCAAACCATGATCCTGGACACTCCTTAAACGTTGTAGATAAACTATTTATATAATTTTGAAGCCTTATTATCCTTTATAGTTATTTTAAACATTTGATGACTGCATAAAGTATTTTTGTTACATAAAATAGTATTCTTTTAAACCTCTCGCTCTAATGTTTTAGAATATAGTCATATTTCGGTACATAACTGTGCAGTGGTGTTAAGATTTTTTACGTTTATTAATTTTTAAACGCATTTATAAAACCATTAGTATAATTTATTACGAAATACTTTTTGTAAAATATTCACGATAAAAAATTATATTGATAATCTCTGTGATCCCAAATTTGACAAGAATTAGGCATTTTATTATTCAAAAAATCGGCAAGATTAACACATTTGAAGATGATTCTAAAGATACTTATTATAAGCTATGTCTTTGACCATTGAAGTGTGATAAACATCTTATGAATAATGATTGCTTTATAATAATTATTGACCTAAGAATAAGGTAGTGTTTTTTTGAAATACGCCATTTCTTTTGTCATTCCCTAGTGGTTAAGCTACAACATATGGCCGTAGCCATAAATTGACAAACTATAATTAAACTATAATTAAAGACAAACTATAATTAAAAAAAATAATTTAAAAAAACTAAAATTATAAATTCAAAAGCTCTAAAATATGCATTTATTTATGAAATATGCACTAATATCACAAATATGCTCTAACGTCTCAAATATGCATTTATATGGACAATACAATTTTATTTTTGGATTCTGTGCCTTTCAAAACAGATTTCTGTGCAACTCTCATAGCTGTGCATACACTCTAACAAAACATGCACCAGCATATAAATCCGGGCCCTACTCATAATTATTACTGACTATGGTCGCTATAGACCACCTACTTCCAAAAGTTACTATTCAATAGTTAGTTACTATTCGAGAATATTGGAAAAGCTATCATAGAGCTTAACTTCAATTATTAAACCATGAGTGAAAGTTCTGAATAAAATTTAAATACCAAACTAGCGGCTGTATTTTATAAAACAATACATACACACCTTATAGTATGTACATAATAACCGGTGCTAAGTTTTCAATGAATAAAATATATGAGAACGTCAACGCAAGGTAGGAATATATTAATAGCTTTGTTTGATACAAAACAATCACGAGTCAGAAATTCTAATTAGCATCATATTAAATTTTCATAAAGGTGATAATATCATTATTATCAGTATTAATTATAATTAAAACTGTCTCTTATTTGACATAGTAACACTGTTTTAATATGCAGTGAGATTATGCAGTAACTGGGGCAAATATAAAATGATAGTAACAGTTAAATATCATATTAATACTATCGACCCAGGTTACTTGATGGAATTTGAATTAATGGATTAAAATTTTGTACTACTTCATTCAAGGCCTGAACAAAAACGATGCATGAGTGCGAGTGAGAAAGTATTCGGCACCCTTATAATCTCTGCGACACGCGCTAGAGTAAGATAAAAGGTCTACATATTTTTGAGTCAGTTTCCAAAAGTGTCGCTGGCAAATCGTGGTGAATCGCTTCATGTAGCATCGATAATCTGCGAGTTCGTGTTGCTAAATTTGCTATTTTTTGTGTTAAACATAAAGTCAGTGGTATATATTATATTTTTAGTTAATTAAGTAGGAAAGGTGGTTCTGCATGTTGTATTAAAATATGGTAGCCGTACTGATAAGCAAGAAGATGGTATTACATTTCATAGGTAAGTTGATACATGTTCGTGACAATTTATTTGTATATTATTATTTATTTTAATATCAGTGACCTAGTGTTTCTTTAAAATAACTTAAATTATGGATATCTTTACCTAATGGTTGCATTTTGACCGCTTAAAAATACTATATAACGTAAAAAAATAGAAAATTATATTTTAATTCTGAGCGTCTAGTGCGAGCACTTTGGGCGAGCACTAGCGAAATGTACTATGGTCTCGAACATTTGTAGGCGAATGCGTTCGCTCGCCCACAAACCAAACGCACGGCACGTAGCTTCATTTAGCAATGCAACGGGTGGCGTCTAGATGTATCTATAGTCTATGACTTCATTTGAGTCGGTATTTTGAATGCATCATTCGCGGTACTAAAATTTCAGGCTTTAATAATGTTTATTATTTAAAAACATCTTTGGGCATCTAACTGATATTCAACTTATAATGGATTTAAGTGTTGTACTGTTTCATTTGAGTTGTTCTTTGCGTCCCGGGTTTCACCTTTCGGCATTTTGTTGTATAAGTATTTTAAAAAACATAGCCTGTAAATATATTTTGTTTAGCTAATATAACTTTTTAAAAGCCTGACATTCTTACCAATTATAGATTATTAATACACACTGTTATTTATTATTGGTAGGTACTTATATCATCGGTATTTTTCGTTAGTAAACTCTACTAAATTCCCAAAACGATACTCACGATTTTATTCCTATTGATTGTGATAGGTAGGTGATAGAGTTTTTACCTACTTCATTGTATTAATTTATTATATTTATCAAATAATTTAGAATTAACTTTATTCGTTTTCGTTGTCAGTGTGTATTTACCATTGGTGAGTGCGCATGTGCCTGAAGTTGTCGAAAGGCGAAACCAGGTCGCAAAAAACAACTCAAATGAAATAGTACAAAACTTAAATCCATTAAAAGTTGAATATCAGTTAGATATCTCTATTTCTATATCTTAGTCCAAATCTATATCTATATCATATGTTTAAAATAAATATAAAGGATAATAAGGCTTCAAAATTATATAAATATATTATCTACAACGTTTAAGGTATGTCCAGGATCATGCTTTGAAAATAGAACAAAAGCTCCATTTTGACCTACGCTGAGCATGTCCCCCCTTAGTGCATTCAGAATACCGATTATGGCACAACAACTCTTGGCTACCTTCAAAAACTTCCTCTATCCAGGACAATCCAGACACTCTCCAGTTACTTTAACCGAGCATTCTTAAATCTCCTGTGGCGCAGTCCAGCCATTTGAATTTTGACCAGCTACGGGTTTTTACAAATACTTCAAGTATTAAAAATTTGTTTTTTTTTTGTATGAGTACTTGATCTTTTATACAGTAGGTAATAGGGTGTTTACCTCCCTTTATTGTATTAATTTATTTCATTATACTGCTGTAAATTATTATGAGATATGAATTCACCAAGATGGATTTTTTTAAAATTTTCTACACAAAAATGACCATTTCGAATGCGATACTGAAAAATAATTATTTGCCAAGAAGTAAATGCTGAATTTCCTAAGTTTAGTACCTTCGTAAATTAATCGAAAAAATTCAAGCAGAAAATATAATTTTATTTTTTTATTTAAAGCTATAAATAGCTGTCAGTTTTAACGAGAAAAACACACGAACGACTGATGGAAAAACAACATTTAAACCAAACAAAAGGCTTCGCGCGCATTTTCATACGGAAAATAGTATTCAAAGGCGTAATATGTCTTCATTGTTTTTTTACCGTATGCAGCCTTGGGTGTTTTTGCGGAGCCCATTTTCCAGCCGGAAAATTGCTTCCATCCTGCAGGCGAGCCTAGCCTGTATGTGTCAGAGTTTCTTCAACTTAAGTACTTACAGGTACTCGAGTAATAAACTTAATAAGAAAGGCTTCATACATTGGCATTTAATAATAATCATTCAATATTATACAACAAATAATTCACAAGATTTGAGAATATAACATTCCTAATGCTCAAATTACATTGGCAGGTTGCGTCTGGTCCGATCGTCTGCCACGATTTCCAAAATCTATTATCTATAGTTTTCCGGGGTCACAATCCATCTGCCCAGCGCCATCTTTAGAGTAATAAAGTCTGAGCATATCTTTTTGCACAAGCAACGAGTGGTCCACTGTTTAGCTGTCAAAATCAGATCCCAGATTGCTTCGGGCCCAATAGGACACGCGGACATGGTGGCAACCGAAGCCAATTTTGCGGTCTTTACTAAATTCGCCAGAGCGCACGGGGGGCGGGACACTCTCGACTCCCCTTGCGACTCTTCAAATTAAAGTCACTGATAGTTGCCATATAAATTAACATCATGCATTCGCACTTCGGTGCAAGGTTGCATCACCAGTCCCGTGCGGCTCTGCTCGGGACAAAATGAGGGCTTAAATTCTTTGATCTGGCACACTGCTGTGGCTGCATATACATAACGGGAGCGGAGGTGGGAATTTTACACACCTTCCCAGATTGCTTGACATATTGATTCGCCCTTTCTCGTTTCAAAATAAATTATAAAAAAATCTCATATAATTAATAAATTATAAATAATATACTTTCCTGTTATTCATCAGCTTGCTGTCAAAGTCAGACTAGTCCTTCACACAAAAACCGGTGGTAATATCGATTTTCAAAAAATATGTAGCATTGATCTATGCATTACATTCTTAGAAGGTGTGTTATTGCTAGTGTATTATTTATCATGTAACTTATCTATGCAAATCAAACCATTCCCTGTGTGAACACGACAGACGCGTCAGTATGAGCACTCTATAGAACAATGACAGGTCATCTATAGAAAACAACGGGAGGGGCGGAAAAAGTAGGACCAGTCGTTGTGAATGTATCGGCTTTCTACTTGAGTCAGCAATGGTCTGCCACAATTCACGGAAGATTGCCGAAAACATACGAAAATATTCGAAGCTACCACCCTATATATTTATAATAGCAACAATATGGTTATTTTAAACTAATCAAAAGCAAGAACCAACGCAATCGAATCGTTGCGTGTAGTTGCTTATAGTGTAAACACGTTGGTCACGACGGTCGCCGTGGATCGTTGGATCTGGTTGGATATTCTTGTCTGCCAATGTAATTAAGCCTTTATATTGAATATACATCATTTAAAAATACTTCAGATATTATATGCTCACTAGAAAAAATCTTTTTTATGACCGACGGAACTTTAACATGTAACCACTCATGGATTCGCGCTATTGTGCTTTTCCAATCACGCTACAGACATCCTACTTTATTACGACAAGGTTAATTAGTAGTTATTTCATGCTTATCAAAATGCGTTATTGTTGACTACCGGTTTTTATGTGTTAAACCAAGGTATGAATCAGGAAACAGAATAAACGAGAACTGAAATAATTAACGGCTGTAGAGTAACCGGCATCCGAGCTCAAGTGTGGAAGAATATGGAATAAACTTAAACACGTATTAACTCATTAATTGCTAATACCGCGACTGGCGCGTTTGGAGTCGTTGGCCATTAGATATAATTAACGAGTTATTTAAATGTGGTAATTAAAAGGTTAGCAGTGATTGTGTTAAGAATGCATCATACTTACCTTGTCCTTTATTCTGACAACTGCTCTCGGCTTATACTCTCATTCAATATTGGTGTATTTGAAGGGTGTAAGACACACTATTGCACGTCTATAATGTGTGTTTCATTTTCGTAGTACAATCACACATCCAACACTCTTCTTCAAAATGTAATGTATTGGGGTATAGCCTATCTGAATTAAATTCTCTTACTCTAGTCACGTTGGGCAGGTATATATCTGAGGTGTTTTCAAATTATGTATAATATATGGGGATAAACAACTCAATCCGTGCCAGCATATTATTTATCGGCGATATTAAATAACTGACCGCAATTAAAAATTCCTTAATATCAATTTCCCGTAGTGCCCAATTATGGTAAACTCATTAAATAGCTTACTGCAATTATAATTTCCGCAATATCCATTTTTCCACTTAGACAGCCATATCCAATGATGTAAACTCCATAGTCCATTTTCAAGGTGTTATTTTGATCGTTAGTACGTAAATAAATAACGGATCATAATAATTATTCATTAGAGATGTCACTCGAATATAAGTTCCCGGTATGTTAGTATCTCACTCTCTGTATTGCTCCGCACAACATCTCATTCTACCGAGACTCGGACCTCGGAACAGTATCATAAGTATTGTAATATATTCTGTACCTCAGAGGCAGACGGATGCAAATGCCAAATACCCAATTGTTCAGCAGAGCCAAAAAACAATTTTTATTTTAAACGAATATTCATAACTTCTAAGAAAATATACATGTAATGATCATTATTTTTTTTATTCTAATTCAATTAAAGTACTTCTGGAATATGAAAGAAAGGAATAAATATAATACAATTTTATCTCTAAAAAAAATAAAATAAAAAACGTAATGTGGATTTGCATCCTTCTGCCTCTAAAGATATTTTGTTAAATGTGGATTTGTATCTTATTTACCTAGCCAAAATAAAACAAATTATAAGTTAAAAAATTTATAGGTATAAATAATTATAACAAAGCAAAACACATTTTTTTTTAAATTTTATTATGTATTCATCATCATCACCAGCCTGAATCTATTCACTGCTGGATGAAGGCCTCGCTAATCTCCAAGTTGATTCCACTTCTCTCGTCCCTGTGCGTTGCGTTGCCAAGTTTTTCCGCAGAACTTTATCATTTCATCGATCCAGCGGCCTCTACCTTGCGGATGTTTTGTACCTCTTGGATACAACTGGATGAATAAATTTATCCAACGATTGTTCTTTCTTCGACCTATGTGTCCAGCCCATTTCCATTTGAGGTTTTTAGCAAACTCTATCACATCATTAATCCTTGTTTGTTCCCTTATCCTATTTTTGTCCGTTTGCGTTATGCCCAGTATGCACCTTTCCATGCCATGTTGTGCTACTCTAAGTTTCTGGAACTCTCTTTTACTTAGGGTCCATGTTTCACACGCATGTGATTACGGAAAGTACACACTGGTTGAACACTTTGCACTTTAGGCACAGTGGGAGGTCATTTTTGAAGAAATTATTCAGGCGGCCAAAAGCACTCCAGCCTAGCTTTACTCTGCGAACAATTTCATCAAATATACATCCATCTATAGACACTTGTTGTGCCAGATAGATGTAGTTTTTCACCTGTTCGAGCTGAATGCCATTGATGAGGATCTCTTTTTGGCCCGCAAAGCAGTTGAACATGACTTTCTTCTTTGACACATTTATTTTCAAGCCTACTTTGTTGCTTACTCCAGCGAGTTCCTGCATTCTGCTTTGGAAGTCTTCTGAGTCTTGCAAACTACTATTTATTGTCATCGGGAAAGCGCAGATGACTCACGTATTCTCCATTTATGGGGGCCCGCGTCATTCCAGTCAAGTTCTCTAAATAAGTCTTCAAGTGAGCTGTAAATAGTTTAGGTGAGATTGTATCACCTTGTCGGACTCCTTTGCTGATAGGAAATGCGCGATGATTTATGGAGATGTTGTTGCGCTACTGTATATATTATTGACAATATTTATATAGCGCCCGGGGATTCCTTGGTTTCTGAGTGCATCGAGTATTGAAAATTTCTTTATGGAATCGAACCCTTTCTCATAGTCTATAAAACCCATGGATAGCGGCAGCTTGTATTCCTGTTACCGCTCTGATTTCTCTGATGACTTGGATATGGTCCATATTGCTGTATCCTCCTCTAAAGCTCGTTCTCCTGGCTGGTTCTCGTCTAGTACATATTGCAGACGGGTTGAGAGAATTTTATCTTATTGGATTTGCATCCTTCTGCCTCTAAGGTAGGTATGGCACTTGCATCTTTATTCTATGCATATCTTGGACTAGGACTTTCATCTCTCTCCCTCTAAGAAATAAAGCCTTTAGCATGACGATTCTTAAAAAAAATCATTTTCCCCAAAAATGGAGTTGCATCCGTCTGCCTCTGAAGTACAGATATACTCATGGACCGATTGTTTTCGCTGCAAATAAAACTCACTCCTCCTTCCATCGGAGCAACCACCAAATCTCGACTTCTCCATCTACTATACCTGAAATCCAACAAATATAATAGCATTTATATATACTCAATCTTCAAACTCAAATCGTCTCTGTTCTGGCAGAACACACTAACTGGAGAATACTAGTTTTGAGTAATTTGACTTTAAAGTTGTTAAAATGTTTGAAATGGTCTATCATGTGAGTTTTTTAAGTAATCGTAAAAAGGATGACTTTAAAATAAAGACTGTTTATTTATTAAGAAGGTTTCCAGACGGAAAGTTTGAAATAAGGAACATTTTGGTATAACTAACTCAATATGTAATTTTTTCGAATTAGTGTCTTCTGCCAGAACAGTAACGAAATGAGATATCTACATTTCTCAAAAATAATAAATCGCAATTTAAAGGATAATAGATAGGTTTATCTTTAACTTAAAATTAAAAATGTTTTTATACATATATATTTGTTAATGGACACTTAAATAATGTCCCTCTGGTAAGTAGAGTATTCATTATAAGTATATACTTTATTTTGCGGCATAATAATTTGATGGGTTCATTTATCTAAGCAAAATATTCTTTTTTTCAACAAAATTTACTACTCACAAAAGTTTACGATCTCCTCATATAAGTAATATAAAAAAAACAGAAGAAACGTTGGCTGTCATATTACCAGTGAATGATTACTTTTTTACGAGTACCCATTTATCTAAATACAATTTAAATACCTTCCAACATGAAGGGTTATATAAATTTCTAATGTTAATTACTTGAAAGAACGCGACAAAATAAAGAGCAGGTATTTGTTTAACTCGCAAAAAGTTTGAAAGCTCTAGTCTACGTGGCCGCAGCACAAAGCTTTTTACTGAATTGAATCGTTTCTCTTCGCCGTGGAGCTTTATTTATTTTTCTCGCTTTAAATAAGCAACTATGACCAGAAGTTTCTAACAACATCAGCTGTTGAAAGTATCAGCCCTTTGAAAAGAAAATTTGAAATTATAATACTATGTTAAGTTCGTGATTTATCCACTTTTGACTTTTGAGCATAATTTTAAATGGTAATGTCTTCCTGAGTAAGACAACAGGTAGCCACTTAAGATATAACTGCATGCCTATAACTACACCCACCTGTTAACTTAATTTTGCCATAGAGACTGAAAACTTTAACGTGGGCCTGGCGGTGGCGCTCTTGTTGATCTTATCTATGGTTTTCGATTTCGAAGTAGTGTGAGTATTGCCAGGATTAGAAGATATTATTTCCCACTTTCTTAAATAGGTTTATATTTTCGCGAATTTCAAAAAATGGTAAACATTTTTTCCCAATAACTTAGGATAAATTTTATAATTCAACATTAAAATTTTAAGTGTGTTTTGTAGCTGTCATCGCGGCAACTCTTTCGATAACGTTGTTGAAGAGGCGAATGAGGTTATTTTGTCGCACATCTAAATGACTGATACCGCGCTCTTATAATAAACGTCAAATGCGTTCAAGGTGAGGGGAATGAATACTGAAACGCGAGAGGAGTGATCGGCATCCTGCAATTCGTCACATAAGCAAGTCGGAGATTCTATTAGGCCAAGCTGACAGAGTTTGGAAGCAAAACCACTGTGTCCGGTTAAGAACTAAGAAGTCCAATGGTCTGGAATCAATCTGGTTATCTCTGTGCGCCACTTTATATTAGGAAAAAACAAATGCGTTGTCTTCCCTTGGAAGATGTGGTCCATCGTCCCTGCCATGCAGGCAGACCGGTGTCATATGCTAAATCGCTTACAATGCGTTATTCATCATCATCATCATTAGCCTGAATCTATCCACTGCTGGATGAAGGCCTCTTCAAACTGCTTCCATTTCTCTCGGTCCTGTGCATTGCGTTGACACGTACTTCTGCAGAACTTTATCATTTCATCGATCCAGCGGCCTCTAGGTCTACCTTGCGGACGTTTTGTACTTCTTGGATACCACTGGATGACTAGATTTGTCCAACGATTGTCTCTTCTTCGAGCTATGTGTCCAGCCCATCTCCATTTAAGGCTTTTAATAAACTATATTATATCGCAAACCCTTGTCTGCTTCCTTATCATCATTCACTCATTACTCTTTTTATCCTTTCGCGTTATGCCCAGCATGCACCTCTCCATACCACGTTGTGCTACTCTAAGTTTCTGGATTTCTCTTTTACTTAGGGTCCATGTTTCACACGCATATGTGATCACGGGAAGCACAGACTGGTTGAAGACTTTGCGCTTTAGGCACAGTGGAAGGTCACATTGTTAATTTCACAATTTCTGTTAACAAGACATTATTCAGGCGGCCAAAAGCACTCCAGCCTAGCTTTACTCTGCGAACAATTTCATCAAATATACATCCATCTATAGACACTTGTTGTCCCAGTCATATTGTAAATTAAATGTACTATACTACAGGGGTGGGCAAACTTTTTGGATGGAGGGCCAAATTCAAGTATTCAAAATGAGCGGCGGGCCGCAAGTAAAATACCATTTTTAGATATACACTATTTTATTATCACGAAAAATAAACATTACAAAAAAATTAATGAGAAGAATGAAACTGTTGTACATTTTTTTAAAATTTAGGTGTTAATTTTGTAGTTGGTATTCTCAAAACTGCTTGTAAATAGGCATCGGAGATATTTGATCGTAAAGAATTTGTATTGAGGTTCATGATCGAAAATGTTTGTTCACATATATAGGTTGATCCAAAAATAACGAACATTTTTCTTGCATAATCTTTAAGTTGGTCGAATTTGTCTGAATTAAGGGCTTTGTAAAATTTGGAGATTTCTTCACGACGATGCAATTCTCTTAAATCAGTGTCACACTGCAGATCAATAATCTTAAGTTGTAGCTCTGTCGGTACACCATCAATATCTATTGAAAATGGATCGCGTACTATTGCTAAACAAATTTTAATGTATTGTCAATATTTTTTTTTAAAATATATAAAAAGTTATTTGTAATCAGAAGTACAATTAATGATGGCGGGCCGCAGTTTGCCCTCCCCTGTACTATACTATACTTCCATGCGGCATTATTAGTATTATTACTATACCCGTTATATCACAATAACTTCTTCAAAACCTGCTAAAACCACTAGCCTTGAAAAACATTAACAGATTATTTATACTTAGTGTTTTTATTTGTTTTAGGACTCTATCTGTACATGCTTGTTGTGGAAACATTTACTGGCGAGAACATCAAGCTAAGAGTTTACGCTTCCATCGGATGGGGTAAGCAGACCCTTTTTTAGAGCACTAAAAGGAATGATAAAAATATCTTGCTTTTTATATGTTTATCATAAATAAAATGCTGTTAAAAGAAACTATTTTATAGATGAAAGAAACCAGATAGTGATGTAGTGATGTGAAAAATTATTATCTTTCAAACATTCCTTTTACTATCTTATTTTCGCAAGCCTTATTTTATATTAAAACCTATATGATAATATGTTATGACATAATATCGTTGATGAGGTGTTAAAACTAGGAATTGCAATACCGGTATTTGAAACCGGCATTTAAACCCAGTCTTTAAAACCTGTATTATACTATTATACGGATTTCGGCGTCTTAAAATGCCGCTAAATACTATTCAATAATATAGAGTGTATACGGCGGATCTATGGGATGCTGGTATAACCTGGAACGGTAATGTGACGACTGGCTTCCGGACAATTGCACGCCGCACTGTCGTAGACACGTGTAGACGAGGTATTTTAATCAGTTTCTATCTACTACTTAGTAGTTTGAATTCATTTTACTCTTAACATAATATATTTTTTATCGCGGATTGAGAATTACCATGCCTAAGGCTTTATATAAAATAAAAAATTCTTTTCGTTGGAACTTACACATATGCACGATTAAATCATTGTTTACGTCTGCATATTTACATTCTCACCAACTATTAAATCATAATATAATCATTGAAATATAAATAATAATATTGAATATTTTTTTAAAGTACCTATAAGTACCTAACGTCTATTTATTTTCGAATTCCGTGGCGTCCAGTTGTCCGGTGCCAAATCGTCCTAGACCCCCTGGAACGATGCAATAAGAAACGACAGGAATTCTTCGAGGCGCCGCGTGGTGTCCATATGCTCCAACTAAGGGGCAGATATGGGTTTTAAAAATCACGTTTATGTTTTTCAAACATAAATTTAATGTTTTTTTATTAATACTAATGTATTGCCTATAAATTGAGTATATAAGTTAATCTGTGCTGCCAAAATGCAAATATAATAAGTGAATCCAACAGTCACAAATAATAATAATAATAAAAATCTTCAAATACCATTAAATTTATAAAATTGTCTGGATGATTTAATATAAATTTTGAAAAACAAACATTCGTGACATATATTATTTCAATTGTTCTATAATTTTATATTGATGACTTTCAAGAAGCGTTGGATTTGAGAAAGCTTTTCCTGGACCCAGGCTTATAGTATTTTGTAAGAATCAGCAGTTCAACAAGATTTTAAAAGCTTTAAAAGATTTATTGAGAGGTACTTCTGTTTTCTCTATACGTATTTTTATAAGTGTTTGTTTTCAATAAGAAACGCTGAAATGCTTGTATTGATATTTTCATTCATTATTGCCAATGACATTATTAATGGACGACGCACTCAGTACAGTAGCTAGCAAGTAAATTCGCATGTATAGGTAGACGTCACGCAATTTCCATTATGCGATATCACGCATCGGGAATTTATAGCAATATGACCTTTATTGTAATGGCGTAGAGCAGTGTTTCTAATGTCAATGTTCATTTGAGCGAACCCGTTCGAACCGAACCATTCGGCAGACCCAATAAAATGCATCAGGAATTTTTAGCAATATCACCTTTATTGTAATGGCGTTAGAACAGCTTATGCCATTCGGTAGACCCGACAATAAAGTGAGTGTTATTTTCTTTTCCAGATGATTCGTCCGTATTAATGTCATTGATTATTGCCATCCCTAATATTGTAAAACCTCGAACTTGACAACTTTATAAACATGATTTTTTATTTATATTTTTTTTATTTATCTCCACAAAGCTTAGTAAAGTAAAACACCTCAAAGTTATATATATTTTTAAGTATATTATAATTCATTTGAATATAGACTATGAAAAGGCGTTTGATTCCATCAAAAAATTCTCAATTATAGACGCCCTTAGTAACCAAGGAATTTCCAGATGCTACATAAACATATTGAACAGTATATACAGTGATGCCACAGCATGCGTCAAACTCCATAAACGGTCGTGTAAATTCCCCATCAACAAAGGTGTCCGGCAAGGTGATACTATTTCACCTAAACTATTCACCGCTACTCTTAAGGACTTATTCAGGAAACTTGATTGTGTTCCAATTAATGGGTTAGTACCTCAGTCACCTGCGCTTTGCAGATGATATTGTTATATTCTCACGGGACCCGAAGGATCTCCGAGGTAGAGGCAAGAACTCGCATATATCAGTCAAACGGTCGGCCTAAAGATAAATGTCGCAAAGACAAAAGTGATGAGGAGCTGCTTTTCGGACCCTGCGATTATCTGTCACCCAACTCGAGCAAGTGAGCAGCTACGTCTATCTCGGACAGCAGGTGCCCATAGACGGAAGCATACACGATGAAATTGCTCGCAGAACAAAGCTGGGATGGAGTGCTTTCGGACGTCTGAATAGTATCTTCAAAAATGACCTACCATTATGTCTTAAGCGGAGGGTGTTCATCCAATGTGTGCTGCCCATGCTCACGTATGGGTGCGAGACGTGGACCCTCAACACGAGCGATGTCCAAAGGCTAAGAGTCGCACAGCCAGGCATGGAGAGGTGTATGTTGGGCATCACGGGAAAGTACCGTAAGAGAAACGAAAGGGTTAGGAAGCAGACAGGGGTACGCGGTGTAATAGACATTGCCAAACAGCTGAAATGGAGATGGGCGATCTGAAATACGTGGCAGCAAACGACACAGGACCGAGAGAGTTGGAAGAAGCTTGGGGAGGCCTTCACCCAGCAGTGGATTGACCCCGGCTGATGATGATGATGATACAATAATAAAATGTATGCAAAAATGCATTGTTACAAAACCTTGATGTATCAATTAATATTGAAAATGATATTGCTTTCAAAATGTACAATAACAAAGGTTGCATGAAATAATATCAACAGTGGCTGTGTTTACTTTTTTAATTGAATTACATTCCTATACTGCAGTACTAAATTTATTGCCAAGCCTTTGTTTAAATGTTATATAGGTACATCGAACTATTATACTGCCATGCTTATATTGAAGTATTTTTACAAAGTAAATATAAAATGAATGATATTTAAATAGAATTTTGTAAATAATTGTTGCTGACAAAATAATATAATACATATATATAAATGTTACACTTTCTATATTTCCGATATATATTATATTTTATATCTAATAAACTACTTATTTCTTTTATTCAACGGATAATTTACAAGATTTGAGAATGTTATATTATATATTATTAAACACACATACATGGCCCCCACAAAGGGGGGGCTGACAAGGCTCTAGCCTGGGGGGTCGGCGTGGCGGGTCAATCAGATAAGTGAGATAAACACACATCACAAATTGACCCATTAATTTACTTCAAATGTTAATGTTTATTATGGTTTTAAAACATGTAATTATGCGATGCAATTTTTGTTGTGTGTCGACACTCACAATCACAATTACAATTCAATAATTCAAGTGGATATATTAGAAAATTGCAAAAAAATATACTAAATAACTTCTTTTAATTTTACCTCGAACACCATTTGGAAAACGTCACTGTAGCGCGCCTCACTACCTTTAATCTTAGTGATAGGTAGGGGGGCCTACCAAAGATCCTGGCCTGGGGGCCCACTTCAGGGTGTGGGGGCCATGCATACATAATTCAAAAACATCTCATGCATATGTATAGGTACTCACTAGAAAAAAATACAACAGCCGACGAGACTTGAAACCGTAACCGCTGGATAACTTAATTGGAAAAGCTCAGTAGCGCGAATCCAGCGGTTACAGGTTCAATTCCCGTCGGATGTCGTATTTTTTTCTAAAAAAGATTTTTTTATAGTGCGTACCTGTATGCATAAGTACATGACGTATGTTCAATGTATAGAATGTTACAATCTTGTGGATAATAATTATTCATTGAACAAAAGAAATCGTTTATTAAATTATTATTAAAAAACTAAATATTTGGAGTGATCATTGACCACAGTTAGTACTTAAGCAATTTAATTGATATCTACCTTGATATACAAAAACCGATGGCCAATATTTTAATGCAATTTGATAAGCATTCCATGTAATAACTTCTTGTTAAATTCGTCGTAATTAAGTGGGATGCCCGTAGCTTAATTGGAAAAGCACACTGGCGCGAATCCAGTGATAACAGGTTCAAGTCCCGTCGGGTGTCATATTTTTTTCTAAATTTTTTTTTTTCTATTGGGTATATCCATGAGATGTTTTTAAATGATGTATGTTCAATATTCTATATCAATCAGTTATAATATCATTTTTTTCACGATGGCCTAATAACATAAAACAGCAAAAACATTTTTTGAGTGTCGCATTTATAAACACACATATATTTATGTTTTACTTAATACTATCAAAACAACTCGCGAGCCACATGTTACTCGCCACTGTTCTGTACTATCTATAATAATTATTGTTATTAAAATTAGAGTGAATGCCTGTTTTTTCATTTCGTTTTGTTATTTTATAACTCAAAAACTACAAGGTCAATATTAATGAAACCTGCACAACTTATTGTGTGTTCCCTCATGAGTATGTTTACCATAATTATGAACCTCTAAACCGGGACAGGAACGGGATATATGGCAAAGACACAAATTTAAACACCAAAAATTGTTTTAAAGTACTTACCTAGATACAAAAGAAGAATGCAGCCTTCTGCAGCAGAAATTTAAATTATTTTATTTATTTTATGGTACCAGTCGTACTTCTCGCTGGAATGAACTTTTTTCGCACCCTTCTGCTTCGCTGTCTCATCGCATAATATACGCTAGTACGGGCAATCATGACAATTTATTATTGACAATCACTCATACGCGGAACAGCCGGGACAAAATGCCAAAACGGCCGGGACAATGTGTGAAACCGGGACGTATGGTAAGCCTACTCATGGGTGAAGATTAGCTCGCGTCTTTGTTGTGTGATCGCATAAATGTGTCACTAAATTTCAAAATCAGCTAAGTCCACCTTTAGATATTTTTGACTTTTTTTATGAATTGCTGAAGAACGACTGCTTTCTAACATTTCTGCATTATCAAAATGTGGAATTTATTAATTTTAAATATTCTATACTCGACATAATTAAGGCGGACGAAACCGGTCCTAATATATTAATTAAAGTGGAATAAGTACTATAAAAAATTGCGTTTTATTAAATAAAAACATCAATACAATGCAGTTCCACCATGAATTGACAGTTAACAAAAAAAAAAGAAATATAAACTTTCACCTTTATGACTGTGTATTTGTGAAAACAAAAAGCTGTTTTTCTCCTATTCATCTATTATGGACTTGGCTGATTTAGAAATTTAGCGACACAAATAGAACATCCACGTTGCACCCCTCTCATGCGCGCTGCACAGCGCTAATCGATTAGTCATGCATAACCGCCATAGCCCAGTGCTTCGGATTAGTTTTCTGATAACATTCGATTCACAATATCATATATATTATGTGACTAACTGTCTGGGTATTTGTGATTGTTTTACTTATATTAGTAATTACACTACTGTTTCACTACACTACTGTCATTGGGTCTCATGGCCGGTTGTTATATTAAAAATAATATATCTATATTTTATATTACAAAAAATAGAATGCATAAAATATATATGCATTTTGCTCACTCGACGCGTTGGTATTCAAATCGATGCATTATTTAGCTATGAAGATTGTTATCCTATATTGCTTTGGTTATGATATACAAATCGGTGTGTGGACTTATGTACGTGCGTTAGAAGTTATACTTCTTTGGCGTAACAAAACAAAAACAAAACTTATGATAACCTAGATTCTTTGACCAGCTCTTAATTATCTTGTTAAATTACACACTCAAGAAAAAGGGTCGCTTATTGGAGCGCCGTTGGTTTATTTCTATACACTTTAACTTATATTACTAAATTATATAATAATTTCTCGTTGTTTTTATTTTTAAAGTAAAAACTGTCACTCTGACGTTTAATCGCTTGTTTACGTCAGGAATTGCAAATGGTCGACAATAATGAATTCGTTGCCTAGGCAATTCAGGAACAATTCAACTATAATACTTGCGTTTTATACAGCTGACTGATTCGCAGCTAACTTTATAGTGTCGCGCACTTTCGTAATGGTGTGCGCGCGCAGCTCTCAATTGTACTATCTACCAAACGCCCCAAAAGAAGTATAACTTCAAAAATGATTTTAATGTTAGTTAAATAATATAATTATTGAACGCATCGACAAGAATTTTGACAGGTAGCAACACCAACCAGTTATCTTTAAGCTATGATCTAAATAACTAACATTAATAAGTAGGTACTATATTCCTTGTAAACTTTAATCTGTTTTCCAAGTGTTCCACAAATAGTTTAACGATCTATTTTCCATCGGGAAAGTGGTGTATTTCCCCTTCTATGTGCCAACAAGTTCTTTTGTCCCTCGCCCGAGTTTTCCGCGCTTGTTTCCTCGCAACATGTTAACATGACCCTCATTAGAACACTGTCCTTCAAGCGACTATCCGGAAAAGTCTGGAATGTAACAACTATACTAGCATAATAATATTATTATGGTATAAGTCTTTGTACACAGTTTTCTGTTTATATGTACATCTAAGAAGTCAAATTGCTTTTATGTGAATATACTCTACGAAACAACGATACTGTTTTAAAAATATCGAGGCATATTCATTTTAACTTTCTTAAGGGGGGACATGCTCGTCGTAGGTCAAAATTGAGTTTTTATTGTATTTTCAAACCATGATCCTGGACACTCCTTAAACGTTGTAGATAATCTATTTATATACTTTTGAAGCCTTATTATCCCTCATATTTATTTTATGACTGAATGAAACACGCGCGTCAATATAATTTCATCCCTACTTTAATTATAGTTTGTCAATTTATGGCTACGGCCGTATGTTGTAGCTTAACTACTGGGGAATGCTAAAAGAAATGGCGTATTTCAAAAAAACACTACCTTATTCTTAGGTCAATAATTATTATAAAGCAATCATTATTCATAAGATGTTTATCACACTTGAATGGTCAAAGACATAGATTATAATAAGTATATTTAGAATTATTTTCAAAGGTGTTAATCTTGCCGATTTTTTGAATAATAAAATGCCTAATTCTTGTCAAATTTGGGATCACAGAGATTATTAATATAATTTTTTATCGTGAATATTTTACAAAAATTATCTCGTCATAAGTTATACTAATGGTTTTTTTAAATGCGTTTAAAAATTAATAAACGTAAAAAACACCACTGCACAGTTATGTACCGAAATATGACTATATTCTAAAACATTAGAGCGAGAGGTTTAAAAGAATACTATTTTATGTAACAAAAATACTTTATGCCGTCATCAAATGTTTAAAATAACTATTAAGGATAATAAGGCTTCAAAATTATATAAATAGATTATCTACAACGTTTAAGGAGTGTCCAGTATCATGGTTTGAAAATAAAATAAAAACTCAATTTTGACCTACGACGAGCATGTGGGCCGTTAATATCTCTGTTAAAATTATTTTAAGAACTTAACTGCATACTTACTAAAGTTTTGAAGTAAACAAAACCATTAAATCATAACAATGGTGTATTTCTTTTAAAAAATAAGAAAAAATAATACTTTTATCGCCATGTAAAGGTGGATATATCTCTAAATTATACTGCATACTAGATGCAAAGAGTGAAGGTAGGCTGTTAAGATTCATAAATAGTGCACACTAAACTATTTGTTTTCATTGAAATAACACTACAATAATTTACAGATGATGTTGGTTAGTTTTTTATAATTTGATTAAACCCTGTAAAAACTAAGCCATAATAGACAATAGTCAAATATTACACGTCTATCTATAAAATATCTAAAATTATACAATTTTATCATATATAACTTTGGATATTTTATAGATAGAATATTATTTTTTATCTATTATAGTTTGATTTAAATTTATTGGTGAGGCTTGGTTTAAGTTAGGGTTTACTGAATTTAAAAAAATAAAGAATATATTATTAAACAATATGTGAAGCGCCTAGTTTCAAAAGCCTCTAAAACGATTTTAGGTAGTTCTGAGAAAAATGGGAAAAAAATCATATCTATTAAATCTGTGAACTTTATGTATTTATTTTTTAATTCGTTACATTCTAAAGATTATTTTGGTTTCCCATTTTAGGGGTATTTAAAAAGCACACCCACCCATTTCAGCGGGTTTTGAAATTTACCATAATTTTTGACCATACGTATTAACGGTTTTTGGCGTTTTATAAAGTTCAATCTTTGACCATAATATAGGTAACAAAAATATCCATCTAAATACATATCTAACTCAAAAATTTTCAAAAACCGTTTTAGGAGCTTTTGAAACTAGGCGCTTCATGAGTATTATGTATTCTTAATCCAACGAAAACAAATAAGTATGCATGAAAAAGGATGCACAATTTTGTTGTATTGCTTAAAGTATACTAAAACAATTATGGTTTGGCTTGGGCAAGGTTTAATTGATTTTTAAAACTAACAAACACCATCTGTAAATTGTAGTTCAATAAAAACAAATACGTATGACTAACAAAGTTTAATGTGCACTATTTATTGCCGATATTAAAAGCCTACCTCCACCCTTCGATACTGCCACATACTAACAGGATGTTTGAAATCGACTCCTGTGTAAAAAGATCACATTTTGGCCGGAATCGCACCACCGAATGATCTTATAGAAGAAGTGACCGTCGATGTACATCGCACAGCACAAATGTGTGATTAAAGGCATATAGAATATGGCCATACATGGGTACAATACAGGTCAACACAGGTCTATCTTGATTCCAAATAATATGTTTGATTGGAATTATTATATGCTATTGGAATGCTGTTGCTTGATTCTAATTTAAAATATATGGAATCAAGTACCTACGTCGAAACTAGGGAATCCAATCCCGAGCCAAATTTTTGATCCCGGGATTTCGGGATCACAATTTGACGATCCCGGGATTGGCATTTTTCGATAGTTAATATTAATATTAAATTTTTATATATACAAAAAACATTGATAAAATCGGTCAAAAATAAATCTAGTATAATTTAATTTATACTATTTTAGACATTCATTTTTAATATTATGATTATACATATTATATGAGATTGATATTTCTGATAGTAAAGACGTAATGACTGGGTTAGCGAGATTTAAAATAAGTAAATCATGGTTTATGACCTTTCCTCTTCATAAATTTAATTAGTCAGCCAAATATGAAACTGTCGTTTGTAACTTTGTTAAAAGTGCGAAGCATTGTTTTTTTACAATCTTTCACATTTTTATTAATTTATGTGAAAAAATAAAATGAATCGGCAACTTATACATGGGTATAAATCAAACTTCATTCAAACTCAGTTTATTTCTAATGTAGTTATTGGTTATTAAAAGTATTTTTTCTGTTATATTTTCGTTTTTATTTTATTTTCCATAAAAATTGATAATAAAAACCAATCCCGAAAGTTTCGGGATTATGTTTACCAATCCCGGGATTCATAGGTATAAAAAATAGTTCGGAATCCCGGGATACTGGGATTTGGGATCTAGGGATTGGAAACCCTAGTCGAAACAACGGCGTTTGCATTAGTCCTAAGAATGCCTTAAGCTTAAACAATAGATAAATATAAAATGTAATTTGTTAAATCCATGTCGATAAAACTCAAATTGATCAGAGATGTCAGACTCGTATACTCAATTTGTCAAAACAATTTATGGTTTGTGCAATTTATTGTGTCTAGCAGTAGCGACGGGCGGAGGTAGGCTGTTAAGATCCGCAATAAATAGTGCATATTATTAACTTTTGTTATCCATACGAATTTATTTTTATTGAACTAAGACTACAATTTACAGATGGTATTGGTTAGTTTTTAAAAATCAATCAAACCTTGCCTAAACCAAACCACAATAGTATTGGTATATTCTGGGCGATACGACAAAATTATTGTGCACACTTTTTCATTCGTACTTATTTTGTTATCATTGGATTCAAAATACATATTTGATATTACACATATTGTTGATTCATTTTTTTAAATCATTATGCACTGCGTAAACCAAAATATAATAATAAAAAATATTATCTTATCTATAAAATATCCAAAGTTATGTATGATTTTATTGCATAATTGATTTAGACATTTTATAGATAGACGAATATTTTTTGACTATTATCTATTATGGCTTGGTTTCGCAGGGATTAATTGAATTTTAAAAACTTACCAACACGATCTATAAATTGTAGTCTTATTTCAATGAAAACAAATACTTACGTATGACTGACAAAATTAAATATGCACTTTTTATGGAGGATTTTAACAGCCTACCTCCACCTTTCGCCACTGGTGTCTAGTCTAATTCAGACCACAAACTCAAACAGAGTTGATGAATGAAGAAAGACTACATATTATGCAGCTACCTAATATACAATTGTATTTTTTTCAACAGGTGCTCCAGCATTTTTTGTGACTGTTTGGACTATCGTGAGAACTTTTGTACCTGTCGAAATGAGTGGTAGTGATTTTACAGAGGTAAATATTATTCTGTATATAAATTTTATTATTTCTTTTCCTATTTTTTCTCACTATAATAATTAATCATTCTATGTGACACCCCTACCATTAAATATACAACAAAAATGTTGTAAGTATATCTAAATAAGAAACTAACATATAAAATCATTAGTTTTTTATGTATTATCTGGTAAAATATTCTAATAAATGAAAAAAAAACTTCTCAATTTCTTTCCAATTTAACACAACTTGACAAACAAATAAAAATGATTAATTAACACTCCCAATACGGTATGTTGCTAAGCTCATTGTTTCCCAAGTATTATTTTGATAGATGGAATAAAACCAATTGAAATTGCTATTTTTGGGCAAACTTATAAATCTAGTGATTCTCAAGCTTTTTCAAGTAACGTCATATTTTTTAACATGGTCGGACCTGTAAAATCGGGAGTTAAATACTAAATCTCGTTTATTGTGTACAATATGACTGAATAATTGAATTAACACTTACATTACTGCAAAGTCACCTTAGGTTACCCACCTCAATAAACTGTAAATATTTCTTTTATTTTGTTAACTGTCAATTCATTTTGGAACTGCATTGTATTGTAACTGCAAAACTGTAAATATTTCAATTAATATTAAATTTACTTGGTCATATTAATATTTCGACTATTTGTAGAATCATCAAAAAAATAATAATTACAAAATAAAAATAACTTTTTATATTCAACGTTTTTAAATTTTCTGTTGAATCATATAAACTTGACATGACTAGCTTAAACGATCAAAAAAAAAATTATTTGATAGATATACTGAATAATGAAATGTCATTTCATATTGATTTCCAAAGTAACGCAGGTATATATTAATAATTAAGTTGCTAGGACCCCCTAGTAACCAATAATGGTATCGAAATAACTTTTCATACAAAACCGACTTAACTGAAAATAAATTAAATTCTATTTAAATATGGCTAAAAGTATTAAAAAAAATGCATTGGCATCGGCGTGTTCTGATATATTCTAAAAGTTTCAAATGTCTAGCTAGTCGGGAAGTTAGTTAAAAATCGATTGCAAGATTTGTACCGGACAAACAACCACCGGACAAATAAGAATACGAGCTAAGAAAAACGTTGTAAAAATGTTATAACTTTAAAAATCAATAGTATTATCCAGAAAGTAGGTACGTATTTAAATTGATAGATATCCGTCAGATTTTATGTACCTGTCGTAAATTATATATGCACATTGCAAACAGAGTGTCGCATTCCATTATGAACAAAAGAGATAGACCTAAAGGTATAATATGTAAGACACACTCAATTGTGAGAAAAAGATATGAAAAGTAAAGGGTGAGTTAAAGATAGTATTATGACTCGTAGATTGAAAAAATGTATAGAAATATTCGTATATTATAAGTTTTGATGCCTTGATCATTTTATAGATGAAACAAATTGCAAATAATGATCATGTAACCTTGTTAGATTTATACATAATAATATGTTGCCTTTATATGCATTTCCTATTTACCTACTATTATATTATTGTCAATCTCGTACGGTAACTCAAGGTGACATCACTGGAATGGATGGAATTTATTAGCATCGTAAAGGAAAAGTTAAGTGTGCCCTATAAATTATATTATATTTATAGGCAGATTTTCTTTACTTGTCATAAATAATTTATAAATGTAGATTGCAAACAGAGCGTCGCATTATATTACGAACTAAAGAGGTAGATCTAAAAGTATATGCGACAAAGTGAGACATATTCAATTCTGAGAAGAAGATATGAAAGTAAGGGGTGAGAATATCAAGATAGTAAATTTATGGGGTTACTGCCAAAAGTTGGTAAGTCTTGATATCATATTGTTATGGAGAAACCGCAATTTGAAGTTTGATATGCCCTCTATAATCAGAAATAATGCTAATTTCTTTCTGCTTTATGTGTATATTTCAGATGACCTTGAATTTTTTTCGACCATAAATATTTATATAATATAGACACATAATCCGTTAATAAGTTTAAATACCTAAATTATCGAATTAACATTTTTTTACAGCAACCCAACGGGATATTGTAGGCTGTAAGAATGTATAGAGATACTAGTATGATTATAGTTCAATTTTGTTGCCTTATATATTTTCACTTTGCACTCTCTTGAATCTCGTGGATCGCTTCTGCTCTTGAGACATTTTTGGCTGCTATCACGACGGATGGTTTCCAATCCTGGCGTGCTAAAATTTTTTAATTTATATACGACTGTCAATTACCTACGTGATTTATTATGGGTCAGAACTATTTTCTCGAGTCAAGCCTATCAGACACTATTAGCGAAGGGTTCAAGATTAGTCAATGCACTCCCTAAAGACATATACATTTTTAATAATGTGATGAGCATTTAGTTTTTGAAACTTTTTTTTACTGTATAAAATTGCTTAGTAGGGTTGCTGCCAAAAGTTTTTAAGTCGATAGTTTAGGTATTTAGACGATTAACAACGGATTATGTGTCTATGTATAAATATGTATTCTAGAAAAAAAAATCAAGGCCATCCAACATATTGAACATGGACATAAAGCACAAAGTAATTAGCATTATGCCTGATTTTATATGGTATGTCTAACTTTCAAATTGAAAGTATTACTCCATAAAATGATTAACAGACTTACCAACTTTTGGCAGTAACCCCAAGTTTATGTTATCTATTTTGTCTTCTACTTTCTTATGGGGGTAATATTTGTTATACTTAATGTAAATCTCATGTTGTGAACGTCCTGAATTTTGATTTATTATATCTGCAACATTTTGTTTTCTTTAATAAATCGTCTCTGTTCTGGCAGAACACACTAACTTGAGAATACTAGTTTTGAGTAATTTGACTTTGAAGTTGTTCAAATGTTTGAAATGGTCTATCATGTGAGTTTATTAAGTAATCGTAAAAAAATTACTTTAAAATAAAGACTATTTATTTATTAAGAAGGTTTCCAGACGGTAAAGTTTGAAATAACGAACATTTTGGTATAACTAACTCGATATGTCATTTTTTCGAATTAGTGTCTTCTGCCAGAACAGTGACGAAATATAACAGATAGTATTTCATGGTGATGAAACCTTATTAGACTTATTGCGTAAACGCATGACGTTGTAGAAAAATAATATTATACCTTACCTGAGCGAGGTAGTGCTCCAGAGTTTGGAATCCACTGAATTAAGCCGTAATTCACCGGGTGCGTATTAACTCGAAAAGAATATTATTTTCTTTGTTATAGTTAAGTTGAACTGGACGAAAGTTTTTTTTTTGTATGTTTTCCAAAACTTTCAATTGGCCTTAAGTGAGTTGGCCGTACTTGTATAGGTCACGGATATCAATGTTGGCAAGTTTTCAAATCGATTTAGCAAAGTTTTATTGGAAAATTTATTTTTTGACATCGGTTTTTATTACCTTACTATTCATTCATACATCTGATTAAATCATGCAGTAGTTTTCTTGTGTTATATTAATATCGTACGTCTACTAGGCCACTTACATTTATCGCACATCGTCATCAGGCCTATATTGACTTATGGATCGGAATCCTGGGCTTCATCAAAAAAAATATGACAGAAAATTTTACATTTTTGAAAGATGACATAGTAAGGAGGGTTTTCGCAACCGTATACGGCGAATAAATATGTGTAATACGAAAATCTCTCCATCGTCTCATACGCAGTGTTTTATCTATAAAGATCGATACCTCGCACTAATTACTATCGTGGTTTCTTTAAGGGCTTTGGGACGTAAACTACTCTACTTGATGCTAGTCAAATGAAAATTGTACCGGCTAAGAAATATGCCTTATTGAAAACCATTCGTCTAATTCGAATTCGGTCAGGGCCTATGAAACCACCTTGCAAAAACCATGGAAAATTCTTTGTAGCGCAAGGCGGTGGTGATTCTGATGAATATTTTGTCATATTCATTGGAAACTGAGCACTGCGATTTATAGACGAGTTTTTTTTCCGTGGTAAAAGAAATGTCGCATGGGACAATTATTCTGAACATATAATTATAATCCTGTCTTATATGACTGCAATCACTGGATCTGAAAGGCATGAATCATCATTACATGTCACCATTTATTATTTTGATTCTTTTTATTACATCATACAGAAATAATAAAGGGCATCTCTTCCGGCCTCATTCGCCATGGTCACCGGAAGGTCTCGAATGTCTGCATCTGCCATCTGTAATAAAAAATTCAGTTTGCCAACTATCATTCACAAAAATATGCCTGATAAGGTAATAAAATAAGCTAGCTAGCAAAAAAATGCTAGATTTTTACAAAATTAAAAAGAAGCAAGCTTTTCACGATATTGAAGAACTTATGGTTTCGCAACTAACGATAATAATCCATACAATTCAAAATTAATACAGGTACAACATTTGAACATCTCTTAAATATCGTATAATATTAAATTTATTTTATTGCTTAGTTAGATCAGCATGTTGATTTTAAAGCAAACCTAACTTATTTTTTTTTAAACGGTACATGTTCAAACACGCGCGATAACATAATTTTATTTCCTACTTTAATTATAGTTTGTCAATTTATGGCTACGGCCGTATCTTGTAGCTTAACCACTGGGGAATGCTAAAAGAAATGGCGTATTTCAAAAAAACACTACCCTATTCTTAGGTCAATAATTATTATAAAGCAATCATTATTCATAAGGTGTTTATCACAATTGAATGGTAAAAGACATAGCTTATAATAAGTATCTTTAGAATTATCTTCAAATGTGTTAATCTTGCCGATTTTTTAAATAATAAAATGCCTAATTCTTGTCAAATTTGGGATCACAGAGATTATCAATATAATTTTTTATCGTGAATATTTTACAAAAATTGTCTCATAATAAATTATACTAATGGTTTTGTAAATGCGTTTAAAAATTAATAAATGTAAAAAATCTTAACACCACTGCACAGTTA
Source organism: Rhyacophila brunnea (assembly GCF_057557595.1). NCBI lineage: Eukaryota > Metazoa > Arthropoda > Insecta > Trichoptera > Rhyacophilidae > Rhyacophila > Rhyacophila brunnea. The sequence goes on along the minus strand of NW_028232816.1, from coordinate 3,433,714 downwards.
TGTACCGAAATATGACTATATTCTAAAACATTAGAGCGAGAGGTTTAAAGAATACTATTTTATGTAACAAAAATACTTTATGCAGTCATCGAATGTTTAAAATAACTATAAAGGATAATAAGGCTTCAAAATTATATAAATAGATTATCTACAACGTTTAAGGAATGTCCAGGATCATGGTTTGAAAATACAATAAAAACTCAATTTTGACCTTCGACGAGCATGTCCCCTGTTTTCGGTGTCTAAAAATTCTAGACTTAACGCCATATGCCAGATGCGTATTTTGCAAGTTAGATGCCTATTCAAAAATGCTAGATTTGACAAAAAACGCCAAGTTGGCAACGCTGTTTACACGTGGTCCACTAAATACCTACGTATATTAAATAAAATTAAGAATGCCTTGCGAATGTATATTTACTAGATAATGCTATCGATTTTTAAAATAATATCATCGTAATTATATTTATTTCATTATAGATGATAAAATACATATTGACTGAAATATTTGCAATTTAATGGGCTGGGTAAATTGAGATAACATTACTGATTACAGTATCGGAAGTGGTATGTATAACTCTCACCTTCGCACCCGTTATGTATAATATGCAGCCACGTCATACGCGGCCGCCTAACATAACCTTTACGTGTGCCAGATCAAAGTATTTAAGCCCCCATTTTGTCCCGAGCAGAGCCGCACGGGACTGGTGATGTAACCTTGCACCGAAGTGCGAATGCATGATGTTAATTTATATGGCAACTATCAGAGTGACTTTAATTTGAAGAGTCGCAAGGGGAATCGGGAGAGTCCTGCTCCCCGTACGCTCTGGCGAATTTAGTAAAGGCCGCAATGTCCACGTGTCACGTTTCGCCTCGGTTGCCGCCATGTCCACGTGTCCTATTGGGCCCGAATAGGGTCGGACCCGGGCAAACAACTCCGCTCGTTAGGGGCCCATAAGTGAACAGTCCCACAGGACGTGCTCTGCGTCCTGCTGGTCATGCCCACACGAGCAACCCGATCCATGTCTTGCCAAACCAAACCCCTGCAGTTTGGCCGCAAAGTTTCCATGGCCAGCCATGAATTGACTGGTCTAGTGGGTTGGCATCAGTCTCCTCGTCATGTGTCTCACCCAGACATCTGGAAAGTATAGAAAAGTCTGGCGGCCCTTAGGGAAGGCCACCCATCTCGCCTGCCATGCCGCATATGCGGTCTTATAGACCAACTCAGATAGTCTTTCTGTAGCTCATGCCCTCAGTAACGGAAGTATTATTAACTATAAGGGTTAGCTTTTTCGTATGGTAAATTGATTCGTTTTATTTTATTTTAAATATATATCATCATCATCATCAGCTGGGGTCAATCCACTGCTGGATGAAGGCCTCCCAAAGCTTCTTCCAACTCTCTCGATCCTGTGTCGTTCGTTGCCACGTATTTCCGCCGGACTTTACCAGTTTGTCAATCCAGCGGCTTTTAGAGCGACCCTGTGGCCGTTTTGTGCCCCTTGGGTACCACTGGATGACGGCATTTGTCCAGCGGCCGTCCTTTCGGAGAGCAATGTGCCCCGCCCATCTCCATTTCAGCTGTTTGGCAACGTCTATTACATCGCGTACTCCTGTCTGCTTCATAAACCATTAGTTTCTCTTACGGTCCTTTCGCGTGATGCCCAACATACACCTCTCCATGCCTCGCTGTGCGACTCTTAGCCTTTTAAATATATATTTATATATATAAAGGGAAAAAGTACTAAAAAAACTACCATTATACAGTAAAGAAAAAACACAAAATAACATTCAAATTCATTATGTAGTCCAGAACTTAACTTTTAAAAGAAAACCTTAAACCTCCGTGTCGCGTAACTCTTTAGAGACAACTTTTTGTCAATTATGAACTTATGCCTAATGGACTTTCCGTATCCGCTTTTCTTTGCTTCTACTTTCAGTAAACTCAGATTTTTCTAATTCCGTACTTAAAGAAAGAAGAACAAAAAAATTGACTCTAATTCAAGAAGCATTTTATTCATTCAAGTTTTTCTCAGGCTTTTTAACCGTACACGTATATTGTAGTGACATCAATTGGCGAAAATAATAAATGAAAGCTCGAGTGGTAAAACAGTTTACTGCATTTACATTTTGTTTTAAAAAAAAAACAAATGAGTGATACTTGTCTTTCACTTTTTATTATTTTCATTTGTTTTAAAACAAATGAGTCACTTTTTTACTTATTTTTTTTTGATTTCATCATTCCACGATTCCATGTCATGAATCATTAAAAATAGTTGTGTTTTATTATTTTGCGAATATTCTTTCACACAATAAAAATTTTAATTTATATATTTGATAATATATTATATACAAACCGGTAACGTATAAATATTGACAAAATATTTGGTGAATGTATTATTATGACTTACTTAAATAGCGCCTGTACATGTGCATTGATTTACAAACTGTCGGCAATAGTGCTTATTTTAAACTATCGTGACAATAACTGTTTAGACGTAAAAGTGCTGACTGTCTCTCCAATCTCGTTCTTCAAGAGTAAACGAGACGCGATGTTATCATTTAATAGTACTATTTGACAGAACGTATTGAAAATCGGTTAACCTCAAAATTAATAGTCCATTTTTTCACCGGCAGATTTGCCATTACCGTTCTACTCCGCAGGTGCAGGTCTTACTTGCGCATTAAAATGCAGAACCTTTCAAACTTGTTTGATTCATGCACGCAATCTTGCTAATTGCAGGATAATACATGTTTACCCATACATTTTCTTACTGTCAACAGTAAATCCATGCTTGTGTAAATTACCTTATAGCGCCTGTACACATGCATGGAATTACTATCGGCAATAGTGCTTATTTTAAGCTATCGTGACAATAACTATTTACACGTAAAAGTGCTGACTGTCTTTCCAATCTCGTTCTTTGTTGTCATTTTATAGTATATTTGACAGAATATTGAAAATCGGTTAACCTCAAAATTAATAGCTCGTTTTTTTACCGGCAGATTCGCCATTATCGTTCTACTGCGCAGGTGCAGGTCTTACTTGCGCATTAAAATGCAGAACCTTTCAAACTTGTTTGATTCATGCACGCAATCTTGCCAACTGCAAGATAATACATGTTTACCCATACATTTTCTTACTGTGAACAGTAAATCCATGCACGTGTAAATGAGGTATAATAGTAAGTTATATTATTAAAAGAAATATTTGCTTTTAATTTTTCAATGTAGCATGTCTTAAAAATGTGACTGGGTGACGCCGATAATACAAACAGACACTAATGATTTCTGTTGTTTGTCGTAACCAAAACTATATTTATATTTATCGTATAATCATACAAATTATGCTTACTGACAAATCTATGTTTCTATAAAGTTAACAGGTATGAGTGTGAATGCTGGAAACTCCGTGTGCTCCTGGATGCAGGACCATCCATGGGACTGGATCTACAAGGCACCAGCGATGGCAGGACTTGCTCTCAACCTGCTCTTTCTGATCCGGATAATGTGGGTAAGTAAAAAAAGTATACGCATTCTGCAGTATTAGATGTTTGGACATTTAAATTAAAATAAAAATTTCTATATCTTGAAAAATCTAAAACTAAACAACATGTCATTTCCTATCCGGTCAACAGCTCTGACCAGATAATGGACGTAGGTAGACTAATGCTGTGATAACATTCTGATGCACGTCGTGTACTGTCACATGCTGTCACAGTAATCTGCTGCTACGAGAAAAAAGTGTCTAGTGTCGTTTTTCTTGATGTTTAAAATGTTATCAGACTGATGCTCTCATCCCGTCACACATATACAAACGTTGTCAGTTAGCAAAATCTGCCAAAATCACCAGAACAACAATGAGGTCACCTCACGCGTCCCGCACTGCATCGACACCCTCGAACGTTTTTTCTCATTTTCTACATGCCTACACATTTTTGACTCGTGTCAAAATCACGTGTTTTTTGTTTTTAGCGGTTGGCACTACGTATTTTCTATTACAATTTTGTCTGCAGGTTGGGTTCTGTTCAAAATATTATCTATGGATGCAATATCGCAAGTAATTTTAACGTACGCAACACGTAGAAACTGTTAAAATTAATGAAATCAGTATGAATAATAATTCAAAATACTAATACGTCATTAGAGTTGGCACTCTTCATCATTGAATTTATAGAGATAGTGATCGTTCAAAATGTTCTACAGAATGACGAAACCGTAGATTATTTTTTTCGCCCTGATTTGACAGTACGCGACGTGCATCATAATGCATTTGAACATATAGTCTCAAACCTCATTCTAAGGTTAGCCAAGTATTTCAATAAAAAAACATTATAACTGAAATGTGCATAAATAAAGCTTTGAATAAAATAATAGGCATAGTTAAAATTTTAAATAAAACTTTAACACGAACGTCATAGGTACCGAAAATTTTAAATAATCCAGATGCCCTTTATCAACCAAATTTAGTTATAATTATTACTTCGATATAATTATTATAATGACGGTAGCCATCTGTTGATGAAAATTTCACAGTTATCAAATGCATTAGAAACAGTAACGTCCCCAAACTTATAATGCCACCCCTCTTTAATAAAATTGTAGCCTCAAATTGAATGCAAAATTGTTGGGTACCAACCGACCTTTTTTTTTTTTAGTCATCGTCTACTGAGGATTAGAGCATTTCCACGAAACATAGTCTCATACAGTTTTTAGGTACGTGAAGGTCCTAGACCCTGACAGGTTTGGAGGTCCCCTGTGGACATTTTTCCTATGCGATGAACCACCATTAGGTATTACAATTCTTACAAGAAGAGCCCATGTTTTACATGCATACGTGAACGTTGGTAGCACACATTGATTGAACACTTTACGCTTAAAACACAACGGTAGGTCACTTTTGAAAATACTATTCAGTCGCCCAAATGCACTTCATGCCGGTTTGATTCTGCGAGCAATCTCGTCATACATAATACAGTCAATTGACATTTGTTGCACAATATAGACATACTTGTTGACTTGATGAGGATTGATTTTGGTTCAGTAAATCAATTTATCAATATTTTTGTCTTTGAGATATGCAATGTATCACGCTGGTATTAGCGAGTAGATATCGCCTTGGTTACTCTGGGCAACTTGAATCAAGTAGGTACATGGAATAAAGTGTAGAGGTTATACCCAACTCTACAACTGACACGTTATTATCTATGCTCATGCTTAGAGCATAGACAATGGCGAGTCGGAAATGACAGTTTTCTAGAGACCTTCAATATAATATGTAGAGGTTACAATGGCACTCACCCCTTTTTCAAATAAGCAAGTTAAAAGAATCAGGATAAACCTTTACAATTAACTATTTATTTTATTCAATGAATAATTCACAAGATTTAAGAATATATCATTCTGATTATTGAACATATATAATTTTGAAAAACACTTTCTGGGAGAATATAATATGATAACCAATAGAAAAAATCTTTTTGAAAAAAAGTAAGCCAACTCGACGGGGAATCGAACCCTGTATCTCCCAGGTTTACGCACTATCCGTGCATTACCACTATGCTACGAGGTGACATACTAATTGCGACAAATTTTAACTATTTGTCAATTTTAATACCTACTCATAGTGCTCTTCCAAGTGAAGCTACTTTGGCAATCGATTATTGTTTCTTAAATCTTGTATATTGGAGAAATTCCACGACGTCGGTTACTAATCGAAGTAATAGTAATAGTTACCTACTTTGATTTAAGAAACAAAAATCGATTGCCAAAGTAGCTTTATTGCATGTAAAAAATCCAAGCTTTCTGAGGTCAGCCAGCCAACGCCGGCGGCTCAGAACTTCATTACAATAAACAACTTCTTTCGTAGTTTATGAATGCCATGCTTGTTTCGGGGATTTTTACGAAGGTTTTTAGATTTCTTATGATCTATGCCTAAATAGAACCTGGCGCGATAAATGTTATAATATATCGAACGAGTAATGCTTATAACGAGCAAATTCAGTCGGTCCCATCTTCCTCGTAATAACCATGTTCGACTGTATATTATTAATCATGAAGCATGCTATGGTCTCGATTTTTTATCATTCTTCTTCTCATTGTGCCATCCCCTAGCGGAGGTCAGCCACCATCAAGGCGATCAAAGCGAAGCTACCCGGAACAGTTCAGTAGAGCTGCACTCATACCAATCACGGAGGTTCTTAACCCACGAAATGCGGCGCCGTCCTCTGCTACGCTTCCCATTGATCTTTCCTACAATGACAATGCCGTATTTTTGTCCTCTCATAATGTGGCCGAGGTACTGTAGTTTCCTGGTTTTGATACTACGTAAAACTTCTCGGTCCTTCCCCATTCGATTGAGAACTTCAACATTTGATACCCGGTCAGTTCAAGGAATTTTGTGGATGCATCTATACAGCCACATCTCGAAAGCTTCAAATCTCCGTGACATTTTTTATCATCACTTTTCGCCAATTTCACCACGATTACAATAGGCTTTCTTATTCAATTAATTATAAATACAATTCATTATTGAGGCTTTCATTAGCACGTAGTAAAGCAGTGACGGAGATCCCCACTTTTGCGAAGTAATTAATATCTTTTTGTACGGGCGAATCTTTGCCCCGTTGAAATTATTCCAAGAAAATAAATTTATAAATTATTGGGTCGTCGCCGCCTTTCCCGGGCTTAACCCATTTCAACGCGATTATTCGTACTTATCCCCTACCCCCAGCCACCCTTTAATATTCATTTATTTCTTATTATTTCCTTGGGAGTCGGTGGTTGGCTTATGATGAGGATATTATATTGTATTTAATATGCAGCCCATAGCTTGCTTTTCTAGCTTTTTAATATCACAGAATGAAAGCTCATCTCAAAAAGCTTTTGTATTTTCATAAGTGACTGAAATTTTACATTATGCTTATGTCCTGAAATATAGATTTGTGGATTCAATAAATTTATCTTGTACATAGTAAGGTGTTATAATGCCGCGTATCCACTATGTTTGCAAACCAGTAGTGTTCCGCGAACCTGTAATAGCTCAAAAGGCGACTGTCTCTCTGCAAGTGTTTCGCAATGTTTATAATGAACGTTATGGTCTGAATTAGTGGCAAGTGCTTGTTTCATATTCATGCGGGTTATTTTGGTATATATTTGAATGTAGTTATGCAGAATGTAGCCAGTCCACAATAATGTCGAGCTGAGATAATGGCACTTTAGAAACAACATGATATTAAAAATGTATGTAAAATGTAAATAGTATTTTATTTCAAGAATATTTTTTTTGCGGATAGGTTATTTTCAGCAGAACGTAGAGAAAACCTTCTCGAAACTGATGTATATCATATCTAATTTTTTAATTTTTTTGTGGACTGGCTACTTTCTGCATAACTATGTCCTTATATAGTCAGCCTTGGACACAGGTAACACATGTTAGTTGTCAACTCATTAATGTGGAACAATTTAACCTTGAACTTGCGCAGATTGCAATATCTTCTAGTGCGCACGAAGTACATTTCTGACTGCTCTTACAATATGAAGCCTATTGCATTGTTTTCTCTCGCTCGGCATCTCTCCAACTACGTTATATAGTCTGTCAAAACTAACTAACTTCACGCTTATGACGTATGTTTATACAGTGACGTCCCTAGACAAAATTCCGCCCAATTTTTTATAAAGTATTTTTCATCATCCTTCCATGACGCCAATATCTAATAATGTGCTGTATGGATACATTACTACCAAAATATATACCACTAAATCTAACACCCACGGTGGCCGCGTGGCTTAAGCGTTGGACTATCACGCTGTGGGTCTCAGGTTCGAATCCTGGGTCTGGCAGGTACACATATTGTTTTTCAATGTGTGTGTGAGTCAGGGTATGGACCTAATAGGTTGAGCAAGTGGCTGACATCCATTTATCGTAAAAAACAAAATCTGTCAATACAATCCTCTACTCTGTGGAGGCCCATAAATGATCCCATGGGGATTATTGGACATGGTCGAAACAAAAATCTAATTTAAATGCCATCTCTACTTCAATAGATAATATTATTGCGAGTCCACGGTTTCAGATACATTTAAATATACACCTGACAACTTCAAAACTCGCGAGTGACTGGCAAAAATATGTTGATAAAATAATTATGTAAGTATGTACCTACCTATAATTCAAATATGATTCGCAAATCTGCACGTGTCATTTCTGGTCATCAAGGACGTGACGTCCAAGGAAAATAGAACTAAACTAGACATCGCAAACCCGACAAAAAATTAAAGTCCGTAAACCTTTTATGTTAATTAATACATTTTGTTTCCAACCAGTGAGCTGAATTTTTTAATGGAAAGATATTTCCGTTATTACTAATATACCTAATAATTCTTCTTGATTTGCCGCCCTTCGAGTAACTGCAGCCCCCAAGCGACGCTCAATCTGCCTACCTGAAAATGTAGTATAATGCCGGGTCCACACTGGCAACATGTCGCGCGACAACCTTGTTAAATTTTACGATAATTATCATACTTATGTATATTAAGTATGTTTGCGAGCCGGTCCTGATATTATGCCGGGTCCACATTGGCAACATGTCGCGCGACAACCTCGTTAAATTTTACGATAAGTATGATAATTATCGTAAAATTAAACAAGGGTGTCGCGAGACATGTTGCCAGTGTGGACCCGGCATAAGATGTAAATATTATTTACCTACTTTAACGTTTAAATCAAAGTAGTTTACTAATCAAAATCGCTGAAGCAAATTTCAACTTGTCATAAAAATTGCCGGTTTCTATATAAATAACAAGAATATTATATTAGACGTTTCAATATTTATTATTCTATGAAACTTAGTGGCACGACCGAACTTAATATTCCAAACTACTGCGCGTTTCTATATTTTAATGAAGCCGTGTTGGAAAAATTGCGAGAGTGACTTGTAGCTAACTTAATCAATATTATAAAGGGCTTTTTTAGCTTCACTTCCATACATGTATAAGCTACATCTATATAATAAAACGTTTTTCTAACGTCTTTGATGCAATCCTGGTGTTTGTAAAAATTCTACACAATTAACAATGTAAATAATGGTTCATGTTATGGAGTGTACAATGTAATATTGTAACGTATTGCGAAATTTCACTTGAATGAAATAAAATCATATTATGACTGTATTAATATTTAAAAATTAAATTAATGACACTAGACTTTTTACATTGACGTATTACATACTAGTTGCGAAGGAAAGATTGGAGGTAGGTTGTTGAGATCCGCCATAAATAGTGCACACTAAGCTGTGTCAGCCAAACATTGTTTTCATTTAAATGACACTGCAATTTACAGACGGTGTTGGTTATTTTTTTTAAATTCAATTAAACCCTGCAAAACCAAGCCATAATAAATAATAGTCAAAAAATACTAGTCTATCTATAAAATGGGTATCTAAATTAAATCATAGATAACTATTTTATAGATAAAATATTATGTTTAATAAGTATGTATGGAAGTAACTAATAAGTATAAATGAAAAAGTGAGCACAATTTTGTCGTATCGCCACAAATTATACCAAATTTTATTGATTTTTAAAAACCAACCGACACCATCTGTAAATTATTGTAGTCTTAGTTCAATAAAAACAAACACGTATGACTACAAAGTATAGTGTGCATTATTTATGGCGAATATTAGCAGCCTACCTCCACCCGTCGCTACCGTTACATACAACACATCGTTAGAATATTTTCAACGCCTAACATTACTTGGCGATTAATATCAAGTATACCTACTCTCTGCAAGATAAGCTGCTTTTCTCGACACCTACCTACTTCTGTTGAGTTATTTTGAGTATTCAATTCTCAGAGAGAGTATTCCCCGTTCCATCCTTTTGACAGTTTCGCGTCTAAGGGCTTGAAATGTGCGTACGTTAGACTAGAGTGCTTCCCAACGTTCTTCGCGTCATTGTATACTATTCAGATAATAATATTTTAAAATTTTAATGTTAGACGATACGTATATTATAGACATCGACGTCGTAACTACTAACTGTGAAAAATAATAGCAACGACAGAACAAATAATTACAAGATAAAAAGAACTTTTTATATAGAACGTTTTTAAATTTTCTGTTAAATCATATAAACTTGACTTGACAAGCTTAAACGATCAAAAAAAATTGTACTTGATAGAAATACTGAATAATGGAATGTCATTTCATATTGATTTCCATAGTAACGCACGTATGTATAAATAATTTAGTTACTAGGACCCCCTAGCAACCAATAATAGTATCGAAATAACTTTTCATACAAAACAGAATTAACTGAAAATAAATTAAATTCTACTTAAAGATGGCTAAAAGTATTAAAAAAATGCATTGGCATCGTGTTCTGATATATTTTAAAAGTTTCAAATGTCTTGCTAGTCGGGAAGATAGTTAAAAATCGATTGCAAGATTTGTACCTGACAAATAAGAATACGAGCTAAGAAAAACGTTGTAAAAAGTTAATGAATAGGTACCTACTCCATTTTTTTATAATTTACATATTGTGTTTATTGTGTTACAATTAATGTTTTAATTAATAAATAATACATATCGAAAAACATTACTAAGATAAATATTTTTTTTCAAATCTTATAATGACATTATATTGTCATAGTCATGTTTATTAATATTTCTTCAATTATATTGAAACGTTTTCTTGACTAATTAGCAGTTTTAATGTTTTTTTTTAAATATTTATTTAAAAAAAAACATCGATTTTTATCAAAAATAAAAATGTTTGTAACTTGAAATCATTTTTGTTTGCTTATATCAAATAGAGCTTTTATCTTTGACCATAATAATATTAGATAAAATTATTATATCATATTAAAATTAGTATGAATATGGAAATTTAGGTTTGAGTAAAATGCTGTAATTATTAATAATTCTTGTTAACATTTTGTAGTAGGAGTGGAAAAGGATCCCCAAAAGAGTAATAATTATTACCAATTGAGTAAATTTATTAGAGTTTTTTCTTTAAAAAAAATCATGAAGGGTGTCGTAGAACAACTCATTATTATTTATGGTACTAAAGCCCTCGTCGGGTCTTGACCTCCTAAAACTTAAATCTCGTACGCGCAGTCCAACCACCTCATTTTCGGCGTTCCTGATCTTCTATTATCCTCGGGGGTTGCGCACATAGCTTGCTGGTATCTCCTTCAGCATTATGCACGTGATAATTAGAAAAATATAATAATAAGTTTGAATAATTTGTTTTTATACTTTGAGTAATTTCTCAGAATAAATAATATGATTATCTGAGTCATTACTTAATCACATCAAAAAATCGTGCTTAAAAATATATAAACTTAATTAATAATAATAATTATTAAAGATCTACTATCAGTTTTCAACAACAACAGACAACGAACGTTTTTACTCACCTATGGGGTTATTCTATTCGGTCCCCAGTATGAATATACTACTTACTTCATACTTTGCAAAAAGAGATTTGTACCGCAGCAACGGGATGGGACTGAGTGACCCCGATCAGCGAAAAATAGACACCATAGTTTTCTCAATTTGTATATAGGTGTCACCGTGAAATGGGGCGTATTTAATTTAATAAGTCATTTTAATACCGCGTAATCATTATTATGTTGTAACATAAATTACAATTACTTTTTTATTTATTTGTATAATAATAATAAATATATCTCTAAAATTGCGACAGGTTTAGATAGATGAAACAAATTAAATAATTTTTTAATCATTTAATTAAGTATGTATATTATGATAAAAATATCGGACGTTTTTTACGCATTTTCTATATGATAATGATGTGGGGATGGTCCTTGTGAACCCTTAAGGTAGAGCTGTCCCTGAGTATACATCATGTATAGCTAAATAATCCTCAGCGTTGACTTCGTAGCTAAATAAAAAAATCAGACTTTATTATCTAAAAGTCGCTAAACTGTTTTTATTTTTTTTATTCCATTCCGCTGCTTAATAAAATCCACTTCGACCACTGCCTTCACGTTTGCGAATCCTCTTGTATCTTTTATCATATCGCTTGACACCCGCATCCATCAATCAGGTGAGCTTAATCCAGGGTTCGCGGGAATTCATTATCGCCGGATTTTCAAAGAACAAAAAATTTAATCTAAATCGGTGACAGTAAATCCGTCAAACCTTTTCGTATACTATACATTTAAACATGTATTTACTTCCGCAAGGCTTTACTAATCCTGTTTATACATCTTCTTTTATATTTAACATGTCCACAAGTAGATTTAACGTTCGTTACTGTTCATTAATTTGTAAATTATGTTACGATAAATACAATTTAATGTAGCTTACTAAAAAACTAAGTTTTAAATAAGCATATTTTAAAAGCTGTTAAGATTCGACATAAATCGTGCACACTAAACTTTGTCCGTCATACGTATTTGTTTTCATTGAACTAAGAATACAATTATTTGCAGATGGTGTTTGCAGATGGTGCTGGTTAGTTTTTAAAATTCGATTAAACCCTGCCTAAACCAAAGCATAATAGTTTAGGTATGCTATGGGTGATCTGACGAAAATACTGCACACTTTTTTCAGTCATACTTATTTTTGTTTTCGTTGAATTACAGATAGTGTTGGTTATTTTTTTTAAATTCCTTGAGCCCTGACCATACCATAATCTATAAAAAATATTCTTCCTCTATAAAATATCTAAAATTATGCATTCTTTAATGGCATACTTTTAGATATGTTGTATTATAAACTAATGTTTGACTATTGTCTACTATGGCTTGGATTAGATTAGGTTTAATTGAATTTTTAAAAAAAACCAACAAACTTAACACTAACTACACATTGTAGTCTTAGTTCAATAAAACACATACGTTTGACTGACAAAGTTTAGGGTGCACTATTTATGTCGGATCTTAATAGCTTGACACCCTTCGTCACTGTAAAATGTTTATTGTTGTAAAAGACAAAACTGTTTTTATATTATCAAAAGGAACAAGTGAAAAAGTGACTCATTTGTTTCAAAAAAAATTAAATGCAGTAGACTGCACTACCGTCAAGCTTTCGTTATTATTATTTTTATTTTCGCCAATTGATATCACTACTGTCAAAAGACCACAAAAGAAACAAATAGATAAGGAAGCGAACCAGATTATGCGATGTGATAACGTCGCTAAAGCCGCGTTGACACGGTCCAAGTATGATCCAAGTACACTTAGACCGAGTACCATCCAAGTGACAGCTTCATACTAATTATTCTTAGATAGTCTATTCTAAGCTAACTTCGATGAGTAGGACGCGGTCCAAGTAGCTTGGATAGGAATAATTAGTATGAAGATGTCTCATACGAGTGCACTTGGATGGCACTCGCTCCAAGTGTACTTGGATCATACTTGGACCGTGTCAACGCGCTTTAAGCAGATAAAATGGCAATGAGCAAAACATGTATTTCGACGAGTGGACAAGATAATTGCCGTTATACAGTGGTATTCAAGGGGCACTTAAATGACCACAGGGACGCTCTAAAACCAGACCGATAAACAAACTCGTAAATTTGGAAGATGTACGTGGTAGCGAATAATGTTGAAACAATTGATATTCAAAATTCTAATAGATTCAAGCTCTGTAATATTCCATTTAAATCGTTTTTTGCGACCCGGGTTTCGCCTTTCGGCATCTTCAGGCGTCGTGTACACTCACCAACGGTAAACACACACTGGCAACGAACACTCTTAACAGTCTTAACTCTAGCTTATATGGTAAATCAATACAATAAAGTAGGTAGGTAAAAACTACATTACCTACCAATCTAGTCAGACGTCACAAAAAATACAATAAACAAATAATTATGAATAGTTGAAGTGTCAGTAAAAAACCTGATTAGTAAAAACCTTATCTTATTAAAAACAATACACTCGATAGCATATTAGTATAATAAATCGTCAAAACCTAACAATAGATCATTATTCTTTATAAACAATAAAAATACTACACTCAAGAGGTCAATTCTAAGAAAAATAATTAATGGAGTTAACTAATGAGATATTAGTCTTTAATAATACTCTTACATGGTACCTACTTTTATAATATTATTAAAAAAAAATACATATATACTCGCTTAATATAATATATATAACTCACCTAATATAATATATATATATATATTATATACATATATATTATACACCTATACATACCTTAATCTTCATCCATGCATTCTCATATATACATATATAAATAATGTGTCAATAACATTGACCATAATAATTATAGTCTCATACGTAAAACATCATAATAGGATATAACAAAGGGCTACTAGGAAAGCTAAGTTGATCATTCAAGATAGGTAAGATCTGCAACTGTGCTCTATTCATTTCTAATAGTTCTTGGTAGAATAATTTTTAATCACCCGTTTGACTGTGAAGTAGTTTTGCACCTTTTTCGATGATGCTTCACACGTAGAGCCTCGTGAGTTTATTTGAAACGGTCTATTTTTGTGTTGCCCCCAAAAGAACTTCACTTTGATTTAAATCTACTTGTTATTACTTTTAACAAAGATATCTTTGTATGACAGTAATAACGATTTAACCCCTCTGAACTGTGAGTGAATTTATCCGGTGGTGGTGTCGTTATTTGAGGCGAAACGTGAATTAATTTTATCCCTTTATCACCGCTCGAGTTCTGGGCGAAGGTGGTTTGGGGGTCAGAAGCCACCCCTGGGAATATAATATTATTATATCATAAAACCCAAAAGAAAAATCCAGAGCCCTTCCGCTGATTGTTGGCACGGCAAACAGTAAGCCGTGATTAAAAACGGGTCGCGACGACAAATAAAAATGAACGTGAAAATATTTGCCAAATAAACACGCGGATATTGTGTCAGAGAATTCTTGATTATAACATTGTATTTTTAAACAATGATAATATAACCGAAGAGTAAAGAGCAACAAATTAACTTTTGGTAATAATATAATACTTGGTGGAAATTCTACGCTTCAGTGTGTCTAAATTGATAGCCCCATATAAAAATTAATAACTCGAATGGAATCAAGCAAGACTATTCCACGTATGTGTTGACGTATCTTAGCCCTTATATTATATATTATGCTGACATACTATAGTTTAAAATTCAGAAGAGATCTATATTTGGCTGCGTAGCTCTTCAGACTTATACGCGGTGTAAATAAGAACTTTGCCATTATTGATAATGTTAACCTGTATGTCCCTAATAAATTATCTTAGAAATCGGTGACCTCAGTTGTTTGTTTTCCCAAGGTGCAGAACTAACCTACCATTGGTAATGTCAATTGAACGGACCATAATTATGTTTGTGAAGATGAGTTTAGGTCGATGATGTTTTATAAATTCTCAAAAAATACAGTTTACTTAGCTCATTGGACGTACTTCCATGCATATTAAATCTTTTACTAATATTGCTTACATTTCTTTTATTTGTTTTTACCATATCATGTTGTATATTATCATGAATTTGTAATCTGTAAAGTTTACTTCAAATAAATAAATTTAAATTGAATTGGTACAGCTTGTTTAATTATTGGTAAAGTAAGTTGGCTGGAATCTGATTAATGCAGGTCACACTTGGTACCCAAAAATATTTTTTGTAGTAGGTACGTTTTTGAGGGTTCTAAATTACTAACTTTTTTAGTTCATGATACTTTCGATCTGAAGTAAGGTATTTTTTTTAAATTTGACATTCTAATAATATTATTTTCAATGGCAATTCTTAGCTAATATTTTTAATTAGCCTTCAAGAAATAGATAACAACACCGATATACTATAAACATTGACAATGTTCTGTAAAATATATAAATCTTTATAATCCTAATTAAAATTTTGACGCAGAGAATATGTAACGGTTATATTATCAGCTTATAATTTACATACATTATTATCTTATTTTAAAAATACACAAACCTTTTAACTAATACAACATCGGCGTGTATTTAAAAAGAGTTTTTCTTTCTACTGTTTAATGTTTTGTTATTCAAGATTAAATGTTATAATATTACATTTTTCATTTGAAATAAAATTACGTAGAAAAAAAACCTTCGAAATATAATATATTCACAAAATTCTAGAAAAAATTCTGAATCTAGTGGGATCGAAGGGCTCGAAATGACCGGAGCGCCGTTTTGGTTTGTGAAATCGGCAAAATCCCGTCTCGTGTAAAAAAAAATTTAACCGTCTGAGGTAGATAGACCATTTTTACAATAAAAAAATCTAACACACTTATTTTTAAAACATACAACCTGAAGTACCCGGCTTCCCACAGGGTCGCTTCTTGGATACATTTATCTTACTTATGTAGTAAAAAATTCAAAATTGGATGAGACAAACAAACAACAAACTTTGTATTTTATATAATACTAATTTAGAAACCTTTGCAGGTGTGCGCACAACAACTGACAAAAGTTTTATCGCAATCGGGTGAATGGTATAGAAACGCATAGGAATAGAAGAAGATGATGATTTTCTAATTCAGAAATCTTTGCGGGCGTGCGCACGACAACTCACCACAGTTTCATTGCAATCAGATGAATGGTATAGGAACGCATACAAATAGAAGAAGGAGAAGATTGTTGTACTAATTCAGAAATCTTCGAGAGCGTGCGCACAACAACTCACCAAAGTTTAATCGCAATCTGATGAACGGTATGGTAGCGCATGAAATACGAACAAACAAACAAATATTGATTTCCATATATATGATTCATAATAAACTATTTCTTTTATGTATTGAATGTACGTAATTTGTAAACGTATCATGCATATACATACTAGGAAAAATCATTTTGTAGAAAAAAACATGACAGCCGATGGGACTTGAAACTTGATCCGCTAGATTCAAGCCAGTATGTTTTTCCATTATTTAAGCTACGGGCATCTTATTGAACTACGATGATTTTAACAAGCAGTTGTCACATAATATTTAAAATTAGATAACTATGTCAATATTTTCGGAAAATAATCGAGCGCTCCGGTTTGTAAAATTTTCTATTTCGAGCACTTATATTATTATCTTTCTGTAATAATAAAATTGACAGTGAATTTTAGCAGCCACAGAATTATAAGCCAAAGTGCCTTGTAGATTTAAACTAATATAAGTAAACATGCAAACCATATCTAGAATAATAAAAATAGTTTGATTAAAATATAATATGCCTTATATTTAGAACTAAAAAAATACCAGGTAACAGTGCCACCTGTCAACATTTTTGAACGTGGCTTAGTTCTGGCATCAGAAAATATTTTGATTCAAATTACATTTAGACGTTATTACCGTAGACCGACGGATCGTCCAACTTGGTCGCCACAAAGGCCAATTTCATTGCATTTAGAAAAATTGCGGCGTCATACTGCCAACGTGAAGATCTTTTCACTTAGAATGTTCGGCAGTTTTGTATTAGCTTTGATTTGTTACTTACTACAATTTTTAATATTGCCTCTACGTGCTCATCTCTTCCATGGGTCCCTTAACTTGAAGTCCTGTAAATTTAGTCAAAGCACATTTGAGTGCATGGCGACCTTAGTACTTGGGTAACTGCTCCTGAGATATTCCCAGTCTTAAAAAATGATGCTTCACATCCAAAAACATAGGGTCCCGTGCTACGTCCGATTAAAACCGGGTGTGGTTTGGTGGGGCCATTAACTTCAATGTAGAACCTCTGTGAACACAACATTTATTTTCTTTTCAGGTTCTCATCACGAAATTGCGTTCAGCCAACACGTTGGAGACTCAACAGTATAGAAAGGCCACGAAAGCTCTCCTGGTTCTCATACCGCTGCTCGGAATAACCTACTTGCTCGTGCTTTATGGACCTACGACTGGATATTCGGGGGAACTTTTTCAATATGCCAGAGCCATTCTGCTGTCCACACAAGTAAGTCAGACTCTATTGCTAAACTTGTTAAATGAAATGTATGTGAAAATTTATCTATATGGCTATATTATAATATATTGCAGTATATTTCTTGTACAATGTGATATTTTACCACGTTTTTCTTAGCTCGTATTCTTGTTTGTCCTGTGGTTATTTATCCAGTACAAATCTTGCAATCAGTTTTTAACTAACTTCCCGACTAGCTAGACATTTGAAACTTTTAGAATATATCAGAACACGGTGCCAATGCATTCTTTTAATACTTTTAGCCATCTTTAAGTAGAATTGAATTAATTTTCAGTTAATTCTGTTTTGTATAAAAAGTTTTTTCGGAAGAAATCCGTAATCCAATCCACAATTATTGGTTGCTAAGGGGGTAGTCCTAGCAACTAAATTATTAATATAAACGTGAGTTACAATGGAAATCAAAAGACATTTCAGTATTCTATATTTGTTTGTTGCAAAATAGCAAAAAAATGATTTGTTGACAATTGCCTTATTTGTCTTAAATTATTAATACATATAATTGTCAAGTGTATATGATTCAACAGAAAATTTAACGTGTCATACAAAAACTTCTTTTTATCTTGTAATTAAAGTTACATTATTTACAGAGTTTTAATTAGTCAAAATGTTGTTTGTCACTATATTCCCAAACCCTGCACTATAATAATATAAAATAAACAATCACGATTTTGACATAATATTACAAGAAAACCGAAAATAAGAATATTACAAAGAACGATCTTCGATCCATAAATGGGTTAGATACATGTAACTAGTGATAGTAGACTAACTAACTAGTTATAGTAGACTAACTAACTAGTGATAGTAGATAGTGGACGTATAGGACATATACATTTCGCCATAGCACAGTTAACCGTGACTAGGGAATCCAATCCCTAGCCAAATTTTTGATCCCAGGATTCCTGGATTGGCATTTTTCGATAGTTAATATTAAATTTTTATATACATATCCAAAAAAAAAAATTGATAAAATCGGTCAAAAATAAATCTAGTACTTATAATTTAATTTATAATAGTAACTATATTTAAAATAGTAAAGTACCTAAATCATGATTTATGGCCTTTCCGCTTCTTAAATCTAATTAATCAGCCAAATATGAAACTGTCGTAAAACGTACTATGAGATCATGGTTGAATCACTTTGTTAAAAGTGAGAAGCATTGTTTTTTTCCAATTTTTCTCATTTTTATTAATTTATGTGAAAAAATAAAATGAATTGGCAACACATGGATAATAAATCAAACTTCATTTAAACCCAGTTTATTTCTAATGTAGCAATATTATGTTATTAAAAGTATTATTTTCTGTTATATTTTCGTTTTTATTTTATTTTCCATAAACAATTGATAAAAATCAATCCCGAAAGTTTCTGGATTATGTGTACCAATCCCGGGATTCATAGATATCGAAAATAGTTCGGGATCCCGGGATTGGAATCCCTAACCGTGACCTATATTACTAGAAAAATATGGCTATATAGCATTGAGATAAGAAATACTCGTTTTTTTGTGGAGCATTGCAGATAGAAACGTTTTATTTTATTGTATTTAATAAGAACACTAATTTGATTTTGTTTGGTATCAAATATCGACTTAATACATATGAGCACCAACCAGAATTGTATATAAATTGTACGACATACTTGTTTTTTCTAATTTACGCACCTATTTATTTTTCCAATCTTTCCTTTGTCACTGGAATACAAAGATTGTTACGTCAATTGTGTTTTAGATATAAATTTGATCGGAATACTATACAGCCATCGACTGGTGAACTGTATATGTACAAATTTCCGGACACGCCATAAATTATATATGTTACAATCATGAGCTTGTTTCAAGTCACTGCTGAATAAAACTCCATTAATGTCCCGTCCAAACTTCTCGGTCCATTGTACTTCGCTGCCACGTAACTTTGCCAAAACCTTAATATGTCTCTATTCAGCATCTAATATCCCTAGAATACCACTGAATTATCGCATTTTGTTTGCTTCTTTGTCCATTAGATTATAGTACGTTAATTTTTTTTATCCATATTCTATCTTTACGCGTGGTGTCTAATATGCACCACTACAACATTCCACATTGTGTAACTTTTAAGTTCTGGATTTCTCTATCACTAATAAACCGATGGCCGTGCGGCTTAAGCATCGGCCTATAGTGTCGTGGGTCCCAGGCTCAAATCCTGGGTCTGACAAGTACGCATATTGTTTTTCAATTTGTGTGTCAGTCAGAGTATGGACCTAATAGGTTGAGCAAGTGGCTGACAACCATTTCTCGTAAAAACAAAACCAGCTAATACAAACCTTTACTCTGTGGAGGCCCATATGATCTTACAACTAGATTAGGATCGGACATAGTCTTTTAATTTTCAATTCAATTCCAATTTACTTGTTTTTAACATATTGTGGACATTACAAATTATCAGTTTAAGACGTTCACAACATGGCATTTAGAAACAAAGAAATATAAAACAGTATTACATAAAAAAGGGATAGATCAGTATAATAGAGATAGATTGTAAGTTATTAAACAGTAGAAATGTGTAAATACAAAAAATATAAATTAGATAGGTACAAGGAAGTACACCGGATGAGTTAAGCAGACCATATTTTAATAATTTATAAAACAACGTCCACCTATACTCATCCTCACGTAGGTGGAATATATCAATACCCGAAGCAATTGAACATAGTTATCGTCCTCCCAATTGGCATTACCAGTAGCAGGTTGGTTCTGCACCTTGGGAGAATAAACAAGTTAGTGATGTTCTCTATTTCTAAGATAGTTATCAAGGACACAGGTCAACATTGCCCAGAATGACAGAGTTCTCATTTATACTTCGTATAAGTCGAAAAAAATACGTAGCTAAATAAAGATTTCTTCTAAATTGCAGACTGCAGTGTGTTTGATTTTGAGAGATACAAGAATCATTTTAAACTACCGAAACTATCACAGAAACGTGTTCTTTATTGTCTATTTTAAATTTACTTGTTGATTTCGCAAGCGATTCTTGTCACTTAAATAAACAAAAATAAACTCTAAAGATGGAGAGGTTTTTTTCGATTTCTAGTTTACCGCACAGTTTTCTCTCAAGACGGGCAAAAGAAGGGTGACGTATCTCTTTCTCTCTCTGCGATCCTTTTGCTGTAATAGGACGCCTGCAAATCGAACTTTGTAATTGGCTTGTGACTTTTTTCTTATTTATCTTCTAACCCCCCACACCACCCCTTCCGGCCCAGCAGCTTTGCGGAGAGAAAAAAAAACTAAAAAAGGATTGCTGCCACTTCTCGAGATTCCTTTCATGAATATTTTATTAGACTCTTTGATTTCATCGGATTAAGCAAGACCAATTTATTATGCTAAAAAAACATTTTTAATTACATTAAATGCTAATGGATTTAAGTTTTGTACTATACCGGTCTATGGCTCAGTCGATAATAGTGTAAATGATTATATTGTTATATTAATACTATCGACTGAAAGTACTTGATGGAATTTGAATTTATATTCTAATGGATTCAAGCTCTGTACTATTCCATTTAGGTCGTTTTTTGCGACCCGGGTTTCGCCTTTCAGCATCTTCAGGCGCTGTGTATACTCACCAAAAGCAAACATACACTGACAACGAAAACTTATTTATAGAATAAATCAATACAATAGAGTAGGTAAAAACTCCATTTCCTACCTATCAAATCAAGGGTCACAATGAAAATATAACAAATAAAGTAAAAGTAAAAAAAACCCTATCTTATTAATAATAATACACCCGATAAACATATTATAATAAATCGTGAAAACCTAATAATAGATCATTAATACATACTTATAAACAATAAAAATACTACACTCAATAGGTGTAAAATCATCCATTCTAGATTGGAAATTAATTGAGTTAACTAATGAGATATTATAATATATATGATAGCAGTCTTTACAAGTTATTAGTTAATATTAAACAATTAATATTCAATAATAATCTTACATGGTACCTACTTTTTATTTTTATAATATAACAAATCCGCAAATAAGCTCACCTAATGTATATATTTATATACACACGTATACATACCTAAATCCACACCCATACATTCTCATACATATATTATATAAATGTACTAGCTGACCCGGCAAACGTTGTTCTGCCATATAAATTATTTCTAGTGAATATTTTGGTTGTTAAATAAAAAATAACGAATGTATCGTAAGTGTGTGGGGATGGGATATATGACAGAAAGAGGAATAGAGTGCTGTAGACGATGACCGCCGATAAAAACAAAAAAACATCAACCATTCATTTTCTCAAATCAAAATGAGTAATGATGTTCATAATGAATGAATTACCTATGACAGGATCTCGTTGTTTAATGTTTATGCAATATCCGTCTTGTCCCTTCTAGAAAATTAGCGGATATTGGAGAGCTTCGTATGAACGGTGTGTGTCAGCGATGAACTCCAGATTATTGTTTCTTCTTCGAATCACAATTTCTCGCGTCG
This sequence comes from Rhyacophila brunnea, assembly GCF_057557595.1. Taxonomy (NCBI): domain Eukaryota; kingdom Metazoa; phylum Arthropoda; class Insecta; order Trichoptera; family Rhyacophilidae; genus Rhyacophila; species Rhyacophila brunnea. Next base: position 3,411,294 of record NW_028232816.1, on the reverse strand, counting down.
ATGTGCGGTCGCCAACCATGATTCTAGCAATGTCGTCAACAACAGGCGCATTGAATCGACGCACGTGCTCTCCAGCTGGTGTTTTATCAGGATTGATGACAATAGCGTGATTATCACTTTGCAATTCGTGCATGTGTGCTTTGAAGAATTTCAATAATTCATTGTGCTCATTCAACAGGGCGTCCAGTTCGCCGACGATGCGCCTGACATTAGGCGAATTGAGGCTATTGTAGCCGCAACGTGCATCCACATGATTGATGTCCTCACCGCCCATGAAGAAAATTTGTAAAAATTTATGTGGTTCGTTTGGCATTGGCAGCAATGAGCCTACTTTGTGGTATACTTGGCCTTTGATTTTGAACGTAGAATGAAATTGTTGACCATTTGCCGCAGTATTGTGAACTATTTCTGTTGCTCCGAACGAAGTCTTTTGGAAGCATGAATTGAATGTGCGAATGGACTTCAGGAACAGGTTTGAATCTGGAACCGTACCGATGAGCAAGCCGTTTAATGGTTCTGGTGGTATCTCAATTTCTGGTAATTGCACTTTTCCTGATGCGCAATACATCCCGGCTGACTCGTGTTTGAATTTGAGCGCATGACAATAGGGACATTCTTTGTCCATAGCACCAATCAGCACTTTCGGATGAGCGGAATATTCAATATCTGGCTCGTATTCTAATGCGAGACGAAGGAACGAAGCGGATGTAAATGTTCGATGTACTTGTTGGCGTTGTCGGTCATTTACTCTGCGTGTGTTAGCTACGAACCGGCGCGCTTGGCTCCGTTCCAATTGTCGTTGTTGATTTCGTTCAGCTCGTGCCTCTTGTAATTGGGATGCACGCAATTGCGACATGCTTACACGCACGTTTTTGTTATCTTGTTGGATTTGTTCGTCTGTTCTTTCTGCTCTACTATTTTGCATGTTTGTTGCTTTATTCGTTCGATGGCCCAAATGGCCCCCCTTGCGTCTTGATGGCATTGTGCACTGTAATACACTCACATAAAAATAGATAAATTAAAATAAATCGTACAAAATTTTGCACGCACTGCGTTGTGATATGCCGAATGAAATGTCAAAATGACGCGACGCTTCTCTTGAATTCTTCTCGGACGTAGCGCCATCTGTCATTCAACAACATAAATAATTTTGTTCTGTTTGAAATACGAACGACGGTTAAATTTGTTCATACAAAAATAATAAAATCGCGATTAAAAAAATGGAAGGCTGGGGGGGTAGGAGGGTGAAAATTTGGGGTTATTGGTATTTTTTGATGCAAAATAATAAAAAAAAAATACAAAAAGAAATTTTCAAAAAAATTAAAGAAAAAATTTTCTGGATAGAGATATCCTAATCACCTAGCGGTATGAAATATACTTGTTGACCTATTCTCATACCTAAAAAATATACATTAAAAAAATCATAAAAATCGGTCGAGCCATTTCGGAGGAGTTCGACCACAAACATCGTGACACGAGATTTTTATACACATAGAGATATCAATACAATTGACCATAGACTTGCATGCAAACCATCATATACCTAGATAAGATATAGCAATTGGCTACTAGGAAAGCTAAGTTGATCATTCAAAATAGGTAGGCCCTGAAACTGTGCTATATTTATTTTTAATTTCTTGATAGAATAATTTATAATCACCCGTATGACTGACGACTCAAATCCATTAGAATTTAAATTTAAATTTCATCAAGTATCTTCTTTCGATAATATTTTTTTAACCATGTCCGATCTTAATAGGTTTATATGGGCCTCCACAGAGTAGAGGTTTGTATTAACAGATTTTGTTTTTTACGAGAAATGGATGTCAGCCACTTGCTCAACCTATTAGGTCCATACCCTGACTCACACACAAATTGAAAAACAATATATTGTGTACTTGCCAGACCAAGGATTCGAACCTGGGACCCACGGCGTGATAGTCCAACGCTTATGCCGCGCGACCACCGTGGGCGTAAATATTACATAACAACGCATAAACTTATTTAAACCTTGTTAAGCCTCAATTACATTGAGCTTCTTTACGAGCTGTTTATTGGCGAATTTACAATCTGCCTGTAAAGTCGCCCAGTGTTACCATCGAATAAGCTAATAAGCATGTTGTAAACACTCTACCGAGAAAAGTTGAAAGCCGGTCATCTTTACACGCTACACGCCGGCTTGTGGGCCTACTGCGTCTGCGCAGTAGAGCGCAGTACCAACCTCCCGGTAAAAAAACGAACTACGTTCTGTCAAAATAGTCACTGACTTGTGGCTTCTCAGCGAATGGAAAGTTTTGTGTGTAATCATCAAATCGCAGTAGCTGAATCGCCCGCTTTTAAATTCGCCAATAAACAGCTCGTAAACAAGCTCAATGTAATTGAGGCTTTACACGATGTTTGTTTTCTTTCACCAACCGTTGAGCAAGCCATAAACTACAGAATAATGTACTATTATGTCTTCACCAACGAGTAACTATGGTCTACGGTAGGATTTCCCAAACATTTCTTGTGATGAAACACTTCACAAATCCTCAAATTTGAAAGGAACACCTTGTTTATTTTGTAGGGCAGGTAAATACCTAATACATTATCATTTTTTTTAAATGAAAAAAAAACAATAATTACTTATTCATAAATATTTTTTAAATGTAAGTGAATAAAGTTCTAATAACTTTGATTCTTTGTTCTAATGATTTTGGGTCCTTGAATTGCAAATCGTCTTATCTGGTAGGATATTAGAAAGTTGAATTCTTGTACAATTTTTACTATGTGGACACTTGTAGGCCAGCTATTTTTATAATAAAATAAATCCCTTAAAAATATGAAATAAGAACAGAATGATAAATATAAAAGCAGCTGAAATGGTGGACTGCTTTGAGAGAAAGATCCTGAGGCGGATATACGGACCCATGAATGATGGTGGAGAATTAGGTACAACACGGAACTATACTGCTTATACCAAGATTCAAAACTCCAGAGGCTAAACTGGGCAGGCCATGTCCAGTGCATGCCTGACTCACGAATACTGAAGTAGATCGTCGAAGGAAACCCAGGGGGGAAAAGGCCAGTGGAAAAGCCACGCACACGATGGGGTGGTAACATTACAAAAGATACCATCCAGCTGCTAAAAATCAGGAACTGGAAAAGACGTGCGGAGTACCGTTCCGGCTGGAGGACGGCAGTGGAGGAGGCCTCTCCGACTTGCTTATGTGGCGAATTGCAGGAAGCCGATCACATCCTCTGGGAGTGTCCCCATATGTCGGTTGAAAGGGAAGAGCTTCTCAAGTCGGTCCAACCCTCAGTTGGACCGATCGGCCATTGCGACGGTATATACGAGGGAAAATTTCTCAACTTTTAAAAAGTTTGCGGCATTATACGGCGAGCAAGAAGGTCTTTTCTCATCGAGAATTGACCGTAATACATTATATGGAAGTAGGGATCACGCACACTCTAGTGCACGCCAACCAAGGTCTTGGGAAGTTGCTCCTGGGACACTTTCGGCACAAATTTGAACAGCGCCTATCGTTCGTTACGCCACGGTATACGCCTGCATAACGGGTGTGGAGACGTGGCGGGTGGTGGAGGGAAAATCAAGTGGAAGATGCCAGGGCTTGACTTTAGTTGTAGCGCCATCGAAGGAGAAGAAGATAAATATGTGTGAAAACTTACCAAATCAACATGTTTCTTAAGTTTATTGTGAATATTTTCACACTAAAATGATAAATATTGTTTATAATACAGAAATAGTTTATTCATAAGTTGTGACGTTTACAAGAACGCACGAGTTAACTCGTCCATGGCTTGCCGCGACATACATGCTTTGAAAAGTTAACTCGGCGCTGGCAGTGAATTTTAATATTTTCGAAAAAATTTCACGCGCTCCGATTCGTAAAATTAACCATTTCGAGCACTGATTTTAATTAAATACAAGTAAACATTATAAAACCGTTAAATCATTATATATATTATGTAAATAGCGAAATACCGGTTTTAACAATTAAAAATATCGGTATTTTTCGTATTGAGAATGCGGATAAATTGCAAAAACTATATTATTATTTTGAAAATATAATAACAAAAAAAACATCACATATTTTTTGACTTTGGTTTGGGACCTAATATAAAAATTTGGTGATGGCGTAAAACCAGTTATCGAGTTTGGTTTTATGACGAAAGTTGCTCTGAGCCAAAAAAGCTTTCTTGTCTTTGGTTTCACAATGGAATTCGTCATTTTGAGCGGTAGGTACCTATATTGTCGACATTGATAAAAAATGTTTTTAACAAATTAATTCCAGTATTGATACCTTGATACCTGATATTCGCTAATACATAAAATATTGCACATGCCGGGACTATTAATTACGGCTACTTAATCCTCAAGACAGTGGCGAAGGGTGGAGGTAGGCTGTTAAGATTCGACATAAATGGTGCACACTAAACATTGTTAGTCATACTTATTTGTTTTCATTGAAATAGGCATACAATATGCAGATGATTCTGGTTAGTTTTATAAAATTCAATTAAACCCTGCCTAAGCAAAACCATAATAGTTTAGGTATGCTATGGGCGATCCGACCAAACAGTGTATACTCTTTCAGTCATACTTATTTATTTTCGTTGAATTAAACATAAATATTACGAATGGTGTTGGTTAGTTTTTTTTTAATTCATTAGGCCCTGCCTACTTTGTACCATTCATAATCGATAAAAAATATTCTACCTATAAAATATTTAAAATTACGTATTGATTACTATCATACTCTAAGGCTAAGGCCATATAGGCAAGTGCCTTGCTTGGTGGCTACGTGCTAGATGACATATCCTAGCGAACGGATGCACACTATACTATCGCAATGGCCACACTGCATGCTTCGCGCCTCGCTACGTGATTACTAGTCACCTAGTGAATCCCGCGGCGAACAAACGTGTTTTATTGTGACACCTAGTGATTTTGCATGATAGCGGATGTTTCTTCCGTATAACAAACGTCAATCACCGTATATTTTGAGGTTATGAATAATGATTCATGAGATGAATTTGACATTATGCACCCAACAAGTCCGAATTTGAAACTTTCGATATTTTAAACTTAAATTCTCTATGAGAAGTAGTTTTCTAGTTAGTTTTGAGAGTGATATATCGTTGTTGACTTAAGCACTCCCAAATGTCAAATGAATTTGTACCTAAGCACGTAGCGTGAAATATGGCAGTAGTGTTTTTAGTAGACAAGCATAGCACCTAGCTCAGCACTAGCAAAGCACTTACCTATGTGGCCGAAGCCTTAGATATTTTATAGATAAATTAACATTTTTTGACTATTATCTACTATGGCTTGTATTAGACTGGTTTTATTGAATTTTAATAACTAATATACACTAATACACATAGTAGCCTTATTTCAATGAAAACAAATACGTTTGACTGACAAAATTTAATGTGATCTATTTTTGTGTTGGATATTAACAGCCTAACTCCACCCTTCGCCACTGCCACAAGACGTCTGTCTAATTATTTGTCTTGAGAATCGATGTCTCCGTCGAATCTTAGGGGTATATTGGTACGACCGCGTTACAAACACCCGATTTCGTGAGCGGACACAGCAGCCTTCAGTGATTGAGGTAATTACGAAAAAACGCTTTACGTAGCTGGGACACGTGTTTTGGATGTCGCCAAAGAGTGTGATACTTCGTATCTTTGTGGCAAAGCTTATAGGGCTCCGTCGCCGTGGCCGGCCCTCCCTCACCTTGCAGTGGTGATACAAAAACGACCTACGTGCTGCAGGTCTGACATGGCGGGAGGCGCAAGAGTTGGCGATGGACCGAGGGAAGTGGTACGAACTTGTGCTTGTCCTATGCCCCAATACTGGGTCGTAACAGGGTGAAAGAAGAAGAAGAAAGATATGTCAAAAATACTTTGGAAATAATTATTTGTGCCTCACAAATCACATTACATATATATTGCTTAATAGAAGCACAGTAAAGACGAGAGACATTTTAAAGGGTGGGTAACATGATTTAATTATAATAATGCAGAGTAGAAGATAGAAAATGCGTATATATAAAATTATATATAATCGCTGTATAATATCGCGACTAGCGTACAGTTTTAAAAAATTCTTCTTCTTTCTTCTTTTGCCATATCCGCCCCTTATCTGGAGCATATAGACACCACGCAGCGCCTCCAAGAATCCCTGTCGCTCGCCAGTCTTCTTGCTTCGTTCCAGGTCAAACCAGCATCCCGTGGCTCCCCCGTATACACTCTGTAGATTATATTTAGCGGCCTTCCAGGACGCCGGAATCCGGTAGGCTTGAAGAACAGGCAAGCCAGGTTGAGATCCTCTTCTGGCATCCGCAGCACGTGGCCGAGCCAGGTCCAACGTCACCTTTTCACTTTCAGCGTGATGAGAGGCTGCTTGGTGCGTTCTCTTATCTCCTCGTTGCTCCTAAAGTCATACCACCGCACACCCAGTATTCGTCGTAGACATCTGTTTTCGAAGCTCAGTATACGGTTGCTCTGAGCCTTCGTAAGGTGCCATGATTCGCTACCGTAAAACAGCACCGTCAGAATGCGAGCGTCGAATAGGCGGCATTTGGTTTTGACCGAGTACAATCGTGAGTCCCAGACATTCCGCATCGAGTTGAATGTTGCTCCAGCCATTCCCATTCGGATAGCGAGCTCTTTATGCAAAATGCCATCTTCCGTGGAGTGTATCCCCAGGTATTTGAAGCAATTTTAATAAATAAGCTTAACAATTCAATTTTTTTTTGTAATTTCCAAAAACTTTATTTCATTAAATCCCAAAGTGTTTTAAGTAAACCAAAGTAGTTATTTACACATAAACCTCCGCGAAAATTAATGTAAACATTAATTATTAGTATTATTTTCTTTCGTGGATCAACATACTGCTCGCGCGTGGAAACAAATAATACGCGTGTTCTTTAAATATGTATATTCATTAAGAAGTTATAATTTGTTAACGTAAACATCTGCCTAATGCATTTTTTATAGGAAACCCTTATCAAATACACCATTTTGCACACCGTGGAATGGGAGGCGAGAATTACTTAAGCCCTTTTGAATAATATCCTGGCCCTAATGAGACTTTAAGCGGTTTTGGAAAATGATTGGTTCCGGGATTTTGAGCTAGGGCATTTTTTTGGCCTATAAAAATGTCGACAACAAAAATATTATAACTTTTACTACATATACAGTACTCTCTCAGTAATCTGCCACCCCGAAAACCAGACAAGATGTGTACAATTAGTGAAAGCAGTGGATTAAAGTGCATATGTGCATACAAAATATGTTAAAAATTAAAACAGGTATTTCGTAAAAATAGTTTTTTTTTTTTTTTAATTTCTACAGAAAATTACGCTTTTATTTATAATCAAATTCAAGTAGTTACTAAATTAAACATATTACAACGTTTTTTTTAGCTCGTATTCTTATTTGTCTGGTGGTTTTTTGTCCGGTACAAATCTTGCAATCGATTTTTAACTAACTTCCCGACTAGCTAGACATTTGAAACTTTTAGAATATATCAGAACACACAGACTACTTTTAGCCATCTATTATTGGTTGCTAGAGGTCTGAGGTCCTAGCAACTAAATTATCAATATATACGTGCGTTACTATGGAAATCAATATGACATTTCAGTATTATTTCTATCAAGTACAATTTTTTTTGATCGTTTAAGCTAGTCAAGTCAAGTTTATATGATTCGACAGAAAATTTAAAAACGTATATAAAAAGTTCTTTTTATCTTGTAATCATTTATAAACTAAATTTATCAAATATTCAACAGTAAAATCATTTGACACAACCAGTTGTGCAGTGAGGCAGATATTCTAGAATAACTTAGGATTCCTGGCTTTCCTAATGACCAAAAGCTTCATTTGTCTGTCCCGATTGCATTGGAGCATGGCATAATTATCGTGATGCGGTACTTGAGCACTTTCCTCCTTGGTGAATCGCTTTCTTCGCGGTGAACGTACGTTTTATGTAGGAGAAGTTTTCAAAATAAACCCGTCTAATCAGCGTTGTATACTTGTACGCGGCGGACTACTGAATTTGACAATGACAATGACAATACCGGCGAATTGTAGAGCTTGATTTTTGCTTTCAATTATTAAAAATGACGGCGGATTATAGTAGTTGTCGGATAATCGAGCGGCGAATTACTGAGAGTGTACTGTACTTCACCTGAAATCGTTATGTATATCATTATCACACCTGAATTAAGGTATATTTAAAATGATTTTATTTTGCTTAGTTAAGTGTGTTGCATTTTCACAAATGAATTACGATTAAAAGAAACACAATAAGTACATGCAAATTTGTCTATCCAACACTGTCTATCAGCTTTCAGACGTATTTCACTTGGTCCCACATTTGACTATCTCTGTCCAGCAATTGTCTTGTATTCAAAATATTTTTCCCGCTCAGTTCTATAAGTTAATCGAAAATTTTATTACATTATATAGGTAGAGATAGGACAGATTCTTCTGGCATTGCGGCCACGTTCGGAACGTTGAAAGTGTCATAATTTTTTGAGTCGCCTAGTATCATGATGCCGCTAGGCAACTCATATTTTGAAAGTAACGATACCAACATCTCTAGTCGACTGCACTGCCACAAGAATGTGACACCATTCTACCCTTGTTCACGTATTCAATTAATTCTTTTTTTATCCTTACGCGTTATGTTCAGCATGCACCTTTATATATCACGATGTGTAGCTTTAAGTTACATGAGGATATTATAATATACATAATATATGAATATTAGTAATATGTAAGTACATAAATTGTGACCGTAAAACTTAATGTTGGTTATCTTCCACAGAATTAATGGGAACTGAAAAACATAACTTAGAGTAACAGGTAACTGATCTCGAGTGTAGAAGAATATGGGATTAACTAAAACACGTGTCTAGAATACGTCATTCTAAGCTCGTCCTTTGTTTGACAACTGATCTTAGCTTATGCACTGACGCTTGAAGGTTACACCACACTATTGCACGTCTATAATGTGTGGTTAATTTTTGTAGAATACTCACACATTCAAAACCCTGCATCAAAATGTAATGTATTTGGGGTACTTATAGCCTATCGGAATTATATTTAGAGTCTGTTCTGTGCTTCCACTAGTCAGGCAGAGTGCTATGATTATAAATTTTATGTCGAGAGACGTAAATTTCGTATACATTCCAAAATTATCAAAACTTCACACTACAATTTTTGAATTCCTGGACAATCCTTTACTTACCTAAAAATAATAATATGATAATTAAAATATTTTTTTTTAAGACGTGCACAATATGACGTGGGAGTAAGGACTTCAAAAAACTATCAATACTTTGATATTCATACTGATTTAGCGATTTATTTTTTCAAGTATAAATCCCTCGCCGACAAGTGTCATTTGATAACGATACTTTTAATACATTCAAAATTAAAATAACGTTATTTTTTGCAAAACAAACTGAATAATAATATTCTCTTTGTGATGTCAACACGTATTATTTTTTTAATAACCTTATGATCTGTCCACGCGTACATTTTATCCGGTGCGGTATTAATATATTGAGTGCAATTTTCCAGTTATCAACTATTTACATTTAACTATTCTCATAAAATATGGTTATAATATAACTTATTTATTCCAAAACCAATATTTTATTTGACGACACTTGCGAGTAAAACTTTTTTCGATGAAACAAGGAAAACTGTCATATCACTTGGAAACTTTCCAAACGATGGGTTTTCCCCATTCACGTTGACCTTTGACATTAAAATATTCCTCCTATACTGTTTACAGTCACGTATTGTTAAGGGCCCGCTGAAGAGCCCGCCGTTCAAATATAATTCAGTATAAAAAGGACCTCGGCGTCGTAACTACGTCAATTTAAATCGATCTTTTCGCAAAAATCACTAATCATCGGAGATTTTATTTCAAGAAATATTATTATTATTACTGATAATTTCTGCCGCGCGGAGAATTATTATTATTTTATGAACACCTGCGAGATGAAGCCGATCAGAAAACAGGGCTGTCAAAATAATATTAAGCATTCATATTTTTTAAATGTTAATTTCATCATGGTTTTTAATCAAACCTGTGCAAGTACGTACTGATAACTTGGGTGGATTTTGTAGCAAACATACTATTGATATATATACGGGTATATTATTATTATAACCCAATTCAAATTGAACATAGGTTGATACTCAAATACATACTATTATAGTATGTTTATGATTTCGAGAAAATAATACGATGGTTTAATTAATCCATATCAATTATTTGAAAACATTACATTCGCACTTTGCACAAAATTACAAACACATTCGAAGTTTGCCGCACACGTACAGACCACGTGATATTTGTTTACGCAAAATCGTCGCTTTTCAAAATGGCGAATTTGATTACCAGATTTTACTGCGATGAATCAGTATGTTCCTTTTTGTCTTTTTTTATTCGTAGGTTTGTTTACTATGTACACCGAGAAATTTCCATTTATAAACTTGGAAACGATTTTTACAGAAGAGTTTTGGAATATAATGCAACCAAAACTGGAAAAAAATTCTATCATGGGTGTTGACTTCCTGAATTAGCTAACCCCAGGTCCATGCCACTACGTGAACCACAGTGGATATTAAGCCATTTCCACACTGGCAACAAGTTGCTGGCAACCTCATTAAATTTTACGATACTTACCATAATTGCTTAAGAAATTTTACAATAATTATCGTAAAATCTAACGAGGTTGCCAGCAAATTAACTTGTTGCCAGTGTGGACCCGGCATTAGATGCACAAAACTTAAATTATATATATTATAAATAAAAATTTAAAATTATAAATATATATTATGATTTATGTCTTCGACAGCCCTGATGAAATAAATGTGAAATATGAGTCGGATCAGTCACAGAGCAAATTTATTAACACAAACAACTTTGACACGACCTTTTTATATTAACTAGTAGACCAGATATTATGGACCACATGTTAAAAAATCATATTTTCAATTCTCAAGGCCAATTCTGTAGAACGTCCTCTTAACGATTCTGTGCTTGTTTAATGCAGTGGTGCTCAACTCGTGGTTCTCAATCCGACCTCAATCCGTGATTCTCGATCCAAAATTTTGCCATTTATCGCGGCACACTAACGGGTCTAGGACGATTTGGCACCGGGACAACTGGACGCCACAGAATTCGAAAATAAATAGACGTTAGATACTTATAGGTACTTAAAAAAAATATTTAACATTATTATTTATATTTAAATCATTATATTATGATTTAATAGTTAGTGAGAATGTAAATATGCAGACGTAAATAATGATTTAATCGTGCATATGTTTAAGTTCCAACGAAAAAAGAGTTTTTTATTTTATATAAAGCCTTAGGCATGGTAATTCTCAATCCGCGATAAAGAATACATTATGTTAAGAGTAAAATGAATTAAAACTACTAAGTAGTAGGTAGAAACTGATTAAAATACCTCGTCTACGTTCTGTATACGTGTCTACGACAGTGCGGCGTCCAATTGTCTGGAGTCCAGTCGTCCCATTCCCGCAGTAACTTAATAATATTGGGGTTTCTGCCAAAAGTCGATAAGTCTTTATCATGTTATGGAATAATTGCAATTTAAAGTTTAGCATGCACTCTAAAATCAGACAATGGTTATTTCTTTGTGCTTTATGTGCAGGTTCTATTTATATCGGATGATTGTTTTTTTTCTAGCATATGTATTTATATATAGACAATAATCCGTTAATAACTATAAATACCTTAATTTTTGCCCAATTTGTGGCGGTATTAGGGCCTGGAACAGGGCCCTGAGCCCACGTCTATTAAATATCAGGATACGATGTTCGGCGGGTCAAGTTTACAATATTGTAACCAGGCAACACAAAATTAATGGGAACTGGCTTATCCTAATGGGTGTGGTATAAATGGTTAACATTTTTGGTACAGTTCGGTTATGAGGAATACAGCGGCAAACACATTTTGAAAATAGCCGATATACTGGATTATTTGTTAGTTTTACCTAATCAAACCTAACCCAACCTAACCTTACCTAAACTAACCTAAACTAACCCAAACTAACAAATAATCCAGTACATCGGGTATTTTCAAAATGTGTTTTCCGCTGTATTCCTCATAACCGAACTGTACCACATTTTCGAGTGTGGAAAGTTAGTTTAATTTTAAGTTAACAATATGCATTTTAGTTTGTTACTTATATATTTGGTCTCACTGTCCTCTTTTCAGGAAGAAAAATACTCAACACCCTCATGGAAATCCACATTTTTAAGGAAAAAAACTGAAAGATACTGTGAAACATAAATGCGTTCTTTCTTGTATCTGTGGTTGTACATTTTTTTTTTCGACCATGTCCGAACCTGATAGGATCATATATGGGCCTCCACGGAGTGGAGGTTTGTATTGTCAGATTTTGTTTTTTACGAGAAATGGATGTCAGCCACTTGCTCAACCTATTAGGTCCATACCCTGACACACACAAATTGAAAAACAATATGTGTACTTGCCAGACCCAGGATTCGAACCTGGGACCCACGGCTTTATAGTCCAACGCTTATGCCGCGCGGCCACCGTGGGCCACAGTTGTACATAATACATAAATAATAATTATGTGTTGAAATAAGTGGTCTTGTGGGTCTATTCACTCTATTCTATACACAAGGCGGCTATTGACGGTAGTTTATCATATATGTGTCACTAGATTTCAAAATCAGTCCATAATAGATGAATAGGAGAAAAACAGCTTTTTGTTTTCTCAAATACACAGTCACAAGGGCGAAAGATTATATTATTTCGAGTATAGAATATTTAAAATTAATAAATTCCACATTTTGATAAAGCAGAAATATTAGAAAGCAGTAGTTCTTCAGCAATTCACAAAAAAGTCAACAATATCTAATTCCACCATTGATTTGGCTTTTTGGCCACATTGATTGCCACTTGGCTGATTTTGAAATGTAGCGACACATATATGTATTAAGGAAACAATAAGCTAACCATCTAAACGGTCAAAAAGTGCAATGTTTTAACAGCCCTCTCTTGCTGTGTTAACTTTTAGAACGATATATACAGTTTTGACGGCTAACTTATTGTTACAATTATAATATATTAATACAAATATGACAAACTACCGTCTATAGCCTCAGTCAGGCGCCTTGTGTATAGAATAGACCCACTGAGCACCTGTTCTGTTATTATCATTTTTGTCCAATCATTAAATTATTATCTCATATAGTACATATTTACCTACATTTAGTAACGTGATCACGTTAAAAACGGATTATTTCAACTTACTTATCTAGGAGAGGAGAGCTTATCTGATTAAGTGTACGAAATGCGAATTTTAAAATGATATTGAAAATCGATATTCCCAGCTGTCTTGACATAAAGGGAATGGTTTGATTTTGATATATGAGTTACATTATTCACTAAATATAACGAGAAACTAAGATACAACCTAATGTATGAAGGAATAGTTTAATTTGACAGTCGATGAATAACAGAAATGTATATTTATAAATAATTATAAGATAAAAAAAACTTTTTATATACTTACAACGTTTTTAAATTTTCTGTTTAATCATATAAACTTGACTTGACTAACTTAAACGATCAAAAAAGTTTGTACTTGATAGAAATAATACTGAAATGTCATATTGATTTCCATATTTACGCACGTATATATTAATAATTTAGTCGCTAGGACCCCTGACGCATAGCAACTAATAATGGTATCGAAATAACTTTTCATACAAAACAGAATTTACTTAAAATGAAATCTATTCTACTCAAAGATGGCCAAAAGTATTAAAAAAATACATTGGCATCGTGGTCTGATATATTCTAAAAGTTTCAAATGTCTAGCTAGACGGAAAGTTAGTTAAAAATCGATTGCAAGATTTGTACCGGACAAACAACCACAGGAAAAATAAGAATACGAGCAAAGAAAAACGTTGTAATAACACTTATAATAGGTACATTGGGTTATTTTGATCTGCGGATTTTTTGTCATTCAATTCGAAACGAGAAAAGACTAATAATTAAGTGGTTTTGCAGATTAAATCAATATGTCAAGCGATCTGGGATCTGATTTTGACAGTTGAACAGTGGGACCATTCGTTTAAGAAAAATATGCTTGTGCAAAAAGATAGGTTCAGGCTTTTTATAAAGAAGGCAGTGGCTAAGTGCATAAATGGACTAAAATGAATGATAATAAAGTTTTCGTATCACTGGTTTGACGTGATATTATCTTAACATTAAAACATGTAGTGATGATTAAGATAAAAATGTCTCAAAAGTTTTCAGTAATGGTACCACCAACTTTGCGTAATTTAAAACGATACTGATATTAGCAGTTTGATAATAGTTATTTTACTCTCAATTTTCACTAAAGTTATTTTTTAATTAGGTGGTGTGAACCTGTGAACAAAATGACCCCAGTCTGAAATTTAAATAACTAAATAAAAAAATATTATTTAACAACATACTAAGGGCCGTATGTATGAGATTCCCAAATTCTTTATAAGCTATTTTACCGATTTTCCATCATATAGCGTATTGCACTGTTTGTGACGTAATCTGACGTCACACGCCATTCAAAATGGCTGCTTCATCTGTCACTTTCAAATATCATTTAGTAGGTATCTGATACAATGCCTCATACCTATTTCGCTTACAAAGCGCTAAATTTCTCATAAAGAGATAAGATGGATTTACGTAAGATTACGATAAAATATCTCCGCTAAACGACCGCAAAAATAGGTACCTACTGCTGTATCTGGCATTAAAATATGCAATTGGAAGCATTCTTCATTCTTCAAAATATTATGGTACCTACCTACCTAGTTAATTATTGTAAGATAACTGTAATAAACAAGGCACAACTTTCAAATACACTGGATACAACATTAGTGTCATACTGTGATTGGTATAAATGATAATATTATACAGAGATCATTACATATTATTGTATAAATCCATTTGCATTTCTGTCAATTATTTGTATTCTGTTTTGACATCTCACAATTGAAGTGAAGTTAGTCATAATTATATGTATGTATTCAGTATTGCCACCAAATGGAATGTATGTTTACTGGCAATACTTTATCCTTTCGTACAGTAGAATTATAAAATAAATGTGATAAAATAACTGATAAAATATTTAAAGTTCACAATAATTATTCATTTATAATTATTAAATTTATATGCTACCGTTCGCACACTTTCAGACACATTTACAATTTCAATTTTTTAAATTATTGATCGGGGAATGAATTTTTATAAGATTGCCATTATACGGACACCATAACTCATGATGACGTCACATTCGTGACGTCACTAAACAACTAATTACGTTTGTACTCATGCATACAAATGTGCAGTATATAGCCTATAAGGGTTTTGGGAATCTCATGCATACGACCCTAAGTAGGTATATAAATTACGTTACGTACGCTCTAATAACATAATATAAATACGCATATTTGCGTCTCAATCATATTTTAAGGTTACCTACACGAGTCAGTCATAATTAAAGTTGATTTTTCTCTTTCGTAGCTATTTTCGTATATATTATATTCGCAGAGTTACGGAAACATCAACTTTTTTACTCACCTATAAAACATTTTTTACTGCCTACTTACTGAATCATAATAAAAAAGTCCCTAATGGAACAAAAAATCTATGGCTTTTAATATCACCTAGTTTAATGGTATTTTTGCTTGAAAAAAAACTGGACAATATTTCAAAGTATATTTTCGTCAATTCCGGAATTGGAATCGGAGTTGCAATTATTTTTAATGAGTCGCGTGTTATTTAAATGTTTCGTGTTTGTAGATTTTAACAAAGTAGTTTCGTAACAATTAACATGAAAAATATCAAAACACTTTTTGTATAGAATTTTTATAAGTATACAATTTTATTAGAATTAACCGTTTTTAATCATAACAGTGTAGTTATCATCTCTGAAATCAGAAACTTCAATCATTCATTGTAATTTACATTATGAAAACACAATATTATGTACTATAAATACATGGTTTTATTATATGCATTTTAAAATCATTTATAAAATGTTCAAATACTGTATATTATATCCTATTTCTGTGTTAAGTACTTATTCTCGAATATGTTTGTCATTTGTTACTCTGACTTACTTACTTCTTACTTGTTTTATATTTTTTTTTTTTTTTGTGATTTTACCGAGGCTTTGACTGCGACTCGCTGTCATATCGCCTCTTCTCTTCTAGAAGGGGATCCGTCGATCAGGTCCTCACTCCTATTCTGTTAAATAACTTTACAATTTTGCCTAGCTCTTCCGTCTTACCCACCGCCAGGACACCCTTCAATTCGTCGACATTCTCATAGATATCTGCAACTCGCAGCTGTACTCTGTGAATTTCATATTTGGGGCATTGCAGTGCTATATGTACAATGTCCTCTAAAACATGACATTCATCGCAGAGCTGCGATTCGCTTCTTCCCATGAGGACATCAAATCTTTTGCCCATGGTGTGCCCTGTTCTTAGCCTCAGTATTAACTTTAGCTCATTCCTCGTCAAAGAAGACTCTACAAACCAGGGCACCTCTCGTGGTGATGGTAGAATCGACTTACTCCATTTCCCCTTTTCTAATGATGCCCTAGGGTGAAAATCTATCCACATACTATGGCACATTTTCTTTATAGCCTCATTCCAGTCCAGGTTTTCTGGTATCCACTGATATGGTACCCCTGAATGGCCGGCTTCCTTTGCCAGATCATCTGCCCTTTCATTTCCCTCAATGCCCATGTGCGATGGGATCCATTGAAGGCATAGATCTCCTCCTCTATTTTTCTTGGCGTCGATCTGGTCAAGGATGTGGTATGCTATGATTTTACTGTTATGTGAGCGAGTTGCTGCGGCAAGATGTTGTAAAGCGCTTTTGGAGTCTGTTAAAATAATAGCGGATTGCGCCGAGAAATCATCGCTTAAAGTGTATTTAATTGCTTCGTTTATCGCGATGAGTTCCGCCGTCATTATTGGTATTGCTGGGTTTAGCTTCCAGCTCTTGTTTATACCTACTTCTGGTATCACAAGAGCTGCTCCTGCTCTATTCTGATCTTTGGATCCATCTGTATAAAGGTGGCTCCATCCTGCGTACCTCTCTGTCAGCATTTTTTCGACACGCTCTCTTGCTTTATCGGATACTATGCTCCGTTTTGGTTTGTCTATTCCTTTGACTTCCAGTTGGATAACAGAGCTGAGGTCGTAGGTACCAACTGGCCTCCTCAGCGAATACATACCTAGGCATTTTGTATTTAATACCTCCCAACTTTCTGTGGCTTTAAGGATTCCTACCAGTAGTGGGAGCTTTCTTTTCTCATAGTATGTATTGCTTTCAACGAGCTTGTATAGGAGTTTCACCTTTGCCAATATGGGGTTATCTATTATAGATTTCCACTTCATCCATGTCTTGGTAGCCAGTGCCCATCTCCTGACATTCAGTGGAGGTACGCTGAGTTCCGCTTGTAGCACGTGAATGGGCGTTGTCCTGATAAATCCTCCACATATTCTTAATGCTTTGGACTGGATGCGATCTAGCCTCACCGAATTAGTTTCGGCAGCGGAGTGGTAAAACATGCTCCCGTAATCTAATCAGCTTCTAATGAGTGCCGTGTATAACCTTTATATTAATTTAAAAAAGTACATTTGATTTATACCTACATTTTTAATTGTATCCGTAACAACAGATTCTTTCCTTATTATGACCAAAAAACAATTAAAATTTTCCAAACAGGATCTTCTTTGTATGCTTATCAATATAATATTCAACCACCTAAAAAGAAAAAAAAATATTATTGCAGAAAAAACACAATTTTGAAAAACTTCATAAATATTATATTAGGTAATCGAAAAAATTTGTACCGAGTGGGCCTCGTACCACGCATTTCTCTACCTCTAAGCTATCAATCCATCTATAAATCGTGAGAATTATTTATTATATTTATGTCTTCAAATTCCACAAATATTTTATATAATTTCTTTTATAATAAAAAAGCTAACATTACATATTAAACATTGTACTTGGTATTGACTCTACAATGGCCGCGCGGCTTAAGCGTCGTCCTATAGTGGCATGGGTCCCAGGATCGTATCCTGGATCTGGCAAGTACACGTATTGTTTTTCAATTTGTGTACGAGTAAGAGTATAGACCTAATAGGTTGAGCAAGTAGCTGACATCCTTTTCTCGTAAAAACAGAATCTGTTAATACAAGCATCTACTCCGTGGAAGTCATATTGCCGTTATTAGGATCGGACTTGGTATTGATTAAAAATAATATTTTATTATTATTATTGTTATGTTCCCACTCATATTACTCCAAGTATACGTTTTTCATAATACTCCATCATAGGACGTATGGGAAGTTTCACGATGCTGTCTATCAACCGGTTAGCATACTTCATAGCACCACTAAGTTTTACCTTTTTTTTTAAATTTGATTCACACTCTCGACTTAGTAGATGGGCGCTATGCCACTACTCCAGTGTGCGCACGATGATACGAGATTATAACGTACTCAATTTAAATTACCGTTATGTTAAGCACTATATCAGATATACGGTGCATAGATGATTATTGTAGCAACGCTGCATGGTGACATCGGAACGTCCATGATCTCAAAATCGATGCAAAGTCTCACACTCTCGAGCGGAATACAATAGGTCGGTCACCGAGTAATTACTCGCTCGCCTGCTTACGAAGTTGAGTATTTGTAACGTGATCATACTAATCTACCCCTAATAAATCCATAACCAGTATTTTACAGATAAAAAAAACAATATTTAAACCCAAAATACATTCTGTGTAAAATTTTGACCTTTTTCACGATAATAGGACATTGCTAAAGCAGCCTGTTACATTGTCCCTTTAAATTAAGGGTAAATTTGTAACCATTAAACATCAATTAGCACGGTTTAAAGCGATATTGTTTTCTAAATTTCACCACAGACGCCTACCGTTAAATATAAATTTAATGTTTAAATTACACCTAACACTTTTTAACACTAAACCTATCCCATAAAAGTTTTAACCGTGTTCTACAATATGATGCCTGTGATAACAGCCTGTTACATTTTCCCATTTGGTTGGAAAAACATTCAACAGGTTGCAACACTGGCGGTGGTGTTTGCTTATTTATCGACGCGATCCGAAAAATGCTCTTACGACAACAAATGAAATGAAAGTAGGGGTTTTTTTTATTCCCCAGTTAGGAACAAATGGAAAATTGTAATAATATTATCATTGAAAATGGGAAAACAAAAGTATTCGGTGGAAAAACCACTTTTCTATATTATTAAAGCACGATTTTCGTCCACTATGCGCCATTAGTTCATTATATATTTAGGGGATGGAAAATTAATAATAAAAAACATCACATACATTCATTAAGAGAAAGTGCACTGTTAATGTTGTATATAATAATTGTTGTACAAGCACTAAATAACGACTTTAGAAAGGTAGCCGCGCGGCTTAAGGCTATACCTCAGTTGAGGCTAGGCGATGCGCGGATTACGGGTCGCGGGTGCAAATGACGCTTGCCAAACGAAATATAATTTGTTATATAAATCCAACATGCGTCCATTTAATGTTCTGTTTATTGTTCTATTAGTAACAATAATAATATATTCATCGACATGTTTTCTTTTTCAAGTAAATGGGTAACGTTTTTAGTCATCTTTACTCGATTTAAGAATTAATACACCGTCACCATCACGAAACAAATTGACGTATTCACACCTCGACGTTCGCTCTCCGATTGCCAGCGAGTCCAAAATTTCGTCGCGCCTATAGTTGAAAACTTATTTGCCGTTTCACTGATGTATCGTCTTAAGCGTTGGTTTATAACGCCGTAGGTCCCAGGTTCGAATCCTGGGTCTAGCAAGTACACATATTGTTTTCCAATTTCTGTGTGAGTCAGGTTATGGACCTTTTAGTTTGAGCAAGTAGCTGACATCCATTTATCGTATAAAACAAAATCTGTTAATACAAACCTCTGCTCTGTGGAGGCCCATGTGATCCTATTGGGATCGGACATGGTCGAAAAAAAAATATTGAATATATAAATGAAAAAGGACGTAATCCACACAAATTTTACATGAGGCACAAAAATGTTTTTGTTATGGTTTTCGGTCAAAGATAAAATACAAAATAAACATAACTGATGATTTATAATTTGACTTTTATATTCTTAATCTAATATTAATTATTGAGTTAATTAAATAAAAACCAAGAAAAATGATGGTTAAGTCGTTTTTCCCACTACACTTTCATCCTTTTCCCTTTCTACAGTCAATATTATTGATGAATGTTTTTCAACTCATACGCGGTGTAAATATATATTTTTCATTTTTAATTTCCATGCGCTTAGTTTTTCGGATAAGATGGTTCATAGAGATAAGTCTGTAGTATGTTATATGCCTCTATTTTTTATGAACAGAATTCGATATTAAATATATTATCATAATATAGGCGGCCCTCGTGGTGCAGTGCGTAAGACGCTGGCCTTCCACCCGAGAGTTCTGGGTTCGATCCCGGTGAGGACACAATATTAATGTGTTTTTTCTCAAAGCCTGGGTGTTTGTGATTGTTCAAAATTACTAACAACCACCTTGTACGAAAAAGCAAGGACATGATTTTATTAATAATTAAAAAAAATATATATATAAAATTTGGAGAGCACTTATGAGCAGGTATTAAAGACCAATAGTTAAACTTTGTCGCAATTAAGCATGGCAATCGTAGCATAGTGGTAATGCAGAGGACGCGAAACCCAAGAGACGCAGGTACGATTCCTGCCGAGTGGCTTACTTTTTTCGAAAAAGATTTTGGTACTGTTCGGTTATCAGGATTACAGCGGAAAACACCTTTTGAAAATACCCGATAAACTGGATTATTTGTTAGGTTAACCTAACCAAACCTAAGCTAAGCCAACCTAACCTAAACTAACCCAAACTAACAAATAATTGGGTATATTCAAAATGTGTTTTCCGCTGTATTCGTTATAACCGAACAGTACCATTTTATGTATTGTTCTCTTGTCATTTTGTAGTTTAGTATTCATTAGAGGTATGTAAATCAATTTCGTAATTATGTTGTCTGGACAGAGTTTCGAAAGCCCATCGCCATTTTTTATAACACTGGGCAGTCGTCAATGACATACCACCCTGTTTCAGACGTGTAGTCGTCACATGGATACCAATTAATAATCGTCCTTCAGTTTGAACCTGTTTAGATTGGCCCTTGGTAATCAATGGCCTGTTAGTTTCTATGTGAATACCTGTGTCCTGGCAAGTATGGCTTTTAGGTATTTAAATACATAATAATATTGATTACCTATCTTAATTATTATTATTATTAGTGGTGCAGTGCGCAAGGCGCTGGCCTTCCATCACGGAGTTCTGGGTTCGATTCCCAGTGCGGTCAAATATATTTGCATAATCTAATATGTAAATTCCTCAAGCCTGTGAGTTTACCACTATTATTGGGCTTCACAGCCCGTTGTGGTATATAATAAAGAAAAAAATAATAATAAATTACTAACTTGTATTAAATTGCGTTTCTTCTTCATCTTCGATGGCGCTACAGCTCAAGTCGAGCCCTGGCCTCCTCCACCGCCGTCCTCCAGCCGGAACGATCCTGCGCACGTCGTTTCCAGTTCCTTTTTTTAGCGGCTGGTAGGCATCTTTTGTAATGTTGTCACCCCATCGTGTGCGTGGCTTTCCTACTGGCCTTTCCCCCCCTGGGTTTTCTTCGAGGATCTTCTTCGGTATCCGTGACTCAGGCATGCGCTGGACATGGCCTGCCCAGTTTAGCCTCTGGAGTTTTATGAAGGTGGAGAGTTTTGAATCTTAACTTTATAATTCCGTGCTGTACCTAATTCTCCACTCCCCACCATCATTCATGGGTCCGTATATCCGCCTCAGGATCTTTTTCTCAAAGCAATCCACCATTTCAGCTGCTTTCACATTTAGCGTCCATGACTCGCACCCGTATGCAACGACTGTGCGTATGACGGTTATAATATAATAAAATAATTTAATAAAATAAAATAATAATTTAATTGTAAATTGCGTTTCAGTCAGATACTAATACGAAATCAAAGTAGGTACAATGAAAACAGACAATAGTTAAAAGGACAAGTAATTATTGTTACTATAAATGCATAATATTACTATGTCGTAAATGTACGTTCAATCTAATGGTCGAAGCCTAGCATCGATCGCCTCACCCCATCGCGAACAACCCGCAAAATCCATTATTCCGTCACTGAAAATACAAAGTAAAAAATACGCGCCAAACTAAAAAAAAAACCACATAAAATATTCAACAAGTTTAAAAAAACATCAAAGGATCTGGTTCAGTTTTTTCATCACAAAGTTTCGTGGCAGGTTTAACTATGCTAGTCGTTATAGAACCATTTTTCCGCTCGGTTTATCATGCCATTTAGTGCAGCGTACGTCGTTTTTTGTTTCTGCTTTAATTAACATAGCTACCTATATTCTGCTGTATTCTGTTTTTTTATGCAAGTATTCATTTAACCAAACAAACTAATTACTTATCATTGTTTAATTTATAAACATTATCTAATAGCATAATAATTAATATTATATAAACTAGAAAACTGTCATTTACTTTTGTTTGTAAGAAATAAAAAGGCATTTTTATTTTATTATATTCATTATTCATTTGACACATATGTAGCAATCATGACACTTTGCATTAAATTAGTGACACACTTTAATAATATGTAGGTTTTGTTATTAAAACAAAACATTAGCAATAATCATTGCCAGCATTTCCTCAATCATAACAAGACCTGGTAGAGTTTGTTTTGATTCAGAATTACAACAATATAATTATTATATGGAAATATAATGGGTTACATGTAAATTGTACGTAAAACATTTTACCGTGGCACAGTTTGCCGTGAGTTTTATATCGGAAAGAGATGACCGTATACTATACGGTCACCAATTTTATTAGATTCTATATGAACATTAAATCAATTTTCATAGCTGATTTTGGAAAAGATCATGAATTCAAGAATGAGAACTTAACCTAACTTAACAAATAATCCAATATATCGGTTATTTAAAAAAAATGCTACTGGCTTCCTGTAAAGTGTAAACCGACAAAAACCGTGTTTTTTACTATAATGACTCTATGTAAACAGCAAAACCATGAAATTTACGTCCAAAAACTTTACGAAATACTAAACAAGAACACTACACAAAATATTTAATTCTGGCCATAAAGAAAATTAAAGATATAGGTGATTATTAACTACACAATATCAATGCACCTAACCCGCCCAACCACCTTGTATGAAAAAGCAAGGGCAAGGTTATTTATATTTAAAAAACCAAGCAATGACGACTCTTCACCTAACTTCAACATCATCATACCGACAAACATAGAAAAACAAAGCTTCGCGTGGCTCATGATAAATGTTTTCAGTTATAGGAGTAGATGGATTTGACTCGATTAATAGTTCTGTGGATCGCTGCATTTCTACATCAAGATATGTCAGTGAACGGTTTATGTACGTAGATGTCTGAAGAAATGGCTGATTTTCAGGCATAAAAAACATAAATTCCAACTATCAACGTACTTAGTTAAGAATATCAATCACATTCTGTAACCATAAATAAATAATATCGAAAATAAAAATGATGACACATAATAATGTAATATTAGTGGTTATATTATAAACCCCTTTGATGTTAGTTGCAGAAACACTTTGGGTAATATTGTATTGGTACGTTATTTGCGAGAAATACGTTATGTTTAAAGATTAGAATTTAATATTATTTGTATGACTGATTTAAATTGTTTTGAGGCTCCCTTTTAAATCTTCTGATGAATTTATTGCATCATGTGCGTCAAGTAAAATCGTCACTGAGAGAGGTAAAAAAATTAGTTATCATCGATAGCCTTTATCGCCACTTTTTTCGGTACATTGGTTACGTTCTACGTTTTCTATCACGTGTAGTTCGTTTTGTAGCATCGCTACAGGGTGAGGAAGTGTCGGCTACGACGACGAAATATGGAATATTAGAGGGAATCCATAATACTTATTCAATCCATGTTAAGCGCTAACGTTTCATCTAACGAACTCCATTGTTTGTAACACGGTCGTATTAGTGTCTATAGTATCTATTCTCTGGAGACATCGATACTCAACGGTCGCATTTACTCTCCGTAACGACGGAGATACATAAATAAACACTTAATAATCACGAAATCTCCTGCTTTAAAAAAAATACGCCTAAATTGTTACCAGCTTAGAAGCTACAGGGGATGGTATACCTTCATAAATATTTTATCACGACAAAATGCGTCCCTTAATTTTAAAAGCATCGAAGCAAGAGCTCTTCTACCGGTGTTTAATTTATAAAATGTGAAACTATTAAAAAAGAGTTTCTGTCTGTTGGACAAAAGTCGATAAATTTAATACTCTGCTATTTGCTACAATATATTAATACGAAAGCATTTCTTAACAAATCATCTATATTCTATAGTCATGTCAGCTTTTTTCAAATATTCCTTATATACTTACTTAAACTGACGCTACAAACCATTCAAGTCTCATATGGTCGACTGCACAGACAGCCTCCATGAATTCCAACCTTTCTCTGTCTCCAGTCGGTCACACTCAGCCTCTGCATCTCTCTTAATGTTTTCCCCACGTCTCCTCCGAGGGCGGCCCATTTGCCGATTGACAACGGGGGTTCCTTTATAAACTTTATGAAGAGCTCTAGATCCATTGCATCTAATAACGTAACCGGCCCATCTGAGTCTTCGCTCCCTTAAGACATTGACTATATTTGGCTTAAATAAAATTGTTCGCAGAGCTCAGCATTCGTTTAATTTTCCCTTAACAATCCAAGTGTTCTTCGGAAATTTTTGTTTCAAACATTGATACAGAGACAAAATCACTTATCTCAAATAGTCTCCTGTATTTCATTGAATAGTGATCAGTAGACAAACTAAGCTCTAAAAATGTAACTAAATCGACACTACAATCCAATGTGGCGGCGTTTTTTGGTAGACTGTAGAAAGGGGATGATTTAGATACTGGGGGTGGAGTTATACATGGATTCGTTCCATACACTAAACTTTAATGTTGATAAGGCGGGTGTGCTAGGCTGACTCCGTGTCCCCGCACTCATACAACTAGCACGTTCGCTCTCACGGTAACACACTCTACTTGTGACGGATGAGTGGGTATTGAGTGTATGATACGGCATTGGGCGAACCATAAATTTTGATTGAATCACTTCTTTGATGACGCTATGAGTCAAAGCACTGCAAGTCTCGACTCTTTAATGGTCTGTAGATAACTGCCTGTCATTTATTTATTAATGTGTCATGTACTACAGTGCCTGGATGGTAGCAATAATTATGGACGTGGGTAGGGAATTTGTATGGGATTCGTACTTTTATAATTGGCCCAAACACAATGGGTGTCTTGAACGCCGCGCTGCTATCAAACTTTTCCACTTCTTTCTGGATTCCACAAGATTACTCCAGTCGCAAACTCAAGGATGACGTGTCTCTCTTCAAATAGTTCTAATACCGTAGTCTTGATCCAACACTCCTTTTCCTATTTCCTCTTTCCTATAGCCTCTTCGGTCATCGGTTATCTTCAATCCTTGATACATAAACCTGCCCTATTCCACGTGTGAGCCAACGACGAATGGGTATACTAATCTTAATAGTTCGTGGTGCTAAATTTCTCGTAACGTGCCATCTTTCTCCCATATCTTAAATATACATAATTTGAAAACATCTCATGCATATAATACACACTAGAAAAAATCGTTTTGTAGAAAAAAATACGACGCCCGACGGGACTTGAACCTGTATATGCTGGATTCGCGCGAGTATGTTTTTCCAATTAAGCTACGGCAATCTTATTGAATCACGACAATTTTAACTGGTACATGGAATGCTTATTGAATTGCGATCGGGTCGTATTTTTTCTACAAAATGATTTTTCTATTGTGTATATGCATTAGATGTTTTTAAATTATATATATTCAGTATATTGAATGTTACATTCTGAAATCATGTGTTAATTTTTTAATAAAAAAAAAAACTTCTGCATAACGTTATTTTAGTTTCCCTTGATCTTGACTTGTAACCCGTAGTAGAAAAAATTTTACAGAGTAAATTATCTTTTAGCTTTTTGAGGGTAAAGCCTAATCCAATGAGTTTCATATATTTTTATGATTGCGTCAAAATTCCTCAGTGTGACGCAAAAAAAGTTGGGAAGTACTGACCTATAATATTACTCTCAAAATCTGCTAAGCGTCAAATTTTAAATCCTTCTTTTTAAACATTTCCGGCAGATATGTTTTTTTATGCAGATGCCAGTCGGTTAGGTGTGTTTCCGTTTCCTGGAATTCAAAACAGGTTTTGCATTATTTATGGCAGAGAATGCCTCAGTGTTTCCGCTTTCATTCCTCCCTGGTGTTTTATTGTTATTTTTTGCTGTTTATTGTATTATTTTGGCAAAAATTATTTCGCTAACTGATTGATAATGCTTTACAGAAACACTTTTTTTAAATTCTGCCGCGCTTCTCGAATAAAATATTATTGAAATAGGACAAACTGAAATGAAACAAATTATTGGTAAAATAATATTTAAAAAAATAAATATCACTTAAGTATCTACGTCTATATCTGTCTATGTAACGCATTGATCAGTATCGCAGGACTTTGAACCCGGATAAGCGAAAGATAAACGAAACAATTTTAGACACGGTCATTCGGTTCCACGAATAAACAGAACATGAATAAATAGAACAGCGGTAAATATAACTATGACCTTTTAGGTTAATTATAATACTTAATATTGAAATTGTTGTCTCTATAATATTATGTTGTATAAATTTGCAATAACATAAATTGTTAATATGCCGTAAACAAATCAAATAAATTAGATCATTTCTGTATTTCTAATCGCTGGAAAGCTTAAATTAAACGGGACTCAACTCGGTGTTGCCGGCAAGCTAGGTATATCTCAACTTAATAAATCTAATATTATTAACAAAATACTTGGGTGACTAGGTATATGGAAATAATGGGTTTAATAATTCTGTAGAGTTGTGCATGATTATCAAAATTAAGCAGATAAATTATTAAGGGTTTTACACCAAATGGCCAACATGCAGCGATTATATTAAATATTTATGCATATTTATTTTATGAACTTAAGTTTTAATAATTAAATAGATAGGACATAAATGAATGTTTTATTTTACCCCTGGCTGTTCTGTTTTGTCACCGTTCTCTTTCTTCGTGATCAATTTATTCATGTTCTGTTTTATAATGTTCTGTTTTGTCATTAAAACCTAAAATTTTACGTAACATAATAACAAGTCAGCGAGTCCAAAATTTCGTCGCACCTATAGTTGAAAAATTGTCTTAATATTGCCAATAAGACCTCAGTGTCATCGTATAAAAGTCAAAAATTAAACAAAAATGGTGTATTTGCAGGAGCTAATCCTAAATAATCTGTTTATTATAGTGTATAATTATGTAATTATACTGATATTAAAAATCAACATTATTAATCATTCTTCTTTCTTTTTCTTTTAACCATGTCCGATCCTAAGAGGATCATATGGGCCTCCACAGGGTGGAGGTTTGTATCAACAGATTTTATTTTTACGTGAAATTAAAAACAAAGCTTTATTTTATATATTTCTTTAAAAAAAATAATGACAAGTTGAGCATATACAAAATTATCGATTCAAGACGTTCTCAACATGATATTTCGAATAAAAAGTACAAGTAAATCAACGAGAGAAAAAACAAGGTAGCGAAAAAAACGAAATAAAAAATAATTTTTAGAAAAGAAATAAAATAAAAAACAACAATAATTCAAATAATTACAAAATAAAAAGAACTTTTTATATAAAACGTTTTTAAAATTTCTGTTGAACCATTTAAACTTGAACCATTTAGCTTAAACGATCAAAAAATTTTTACTTGACATGTCATATTGATTTCCATAGCAACGCACGTATATATTATTAATTAAGTTGCTAGGACCTAAGACCCCCAGCAACCAATAATGGTGTCGAAGTAACTTTTCATACAGAACAGAGTTAATTAAAAATGAATTCAATTCTACTTAAAGATGGCTTAAAGTAATAAAAAAAATGCATCAGCATCGTGTTCTGATATATACTAAAAGTTTCAAATGTTTAGCTAGTCGGGAAGTTAGTTAAAAATCGATTGCAAGATTTGTACCGGACAAATAAGAATACGAGCTAAGAATAAATACAAACGAAACAAAAAAATAGAATTTTAAATACATCGCTAAAAATGTCTATATCTCTAATGAGTGCATTCACCAGCCGCACAGCCCTCGCTATTAGTGACATGAGGGAACAGCTTTCACCCTAAATAGACCATGGCTTCGACCACGTATGTAATTGACGGGTGCATAAAAAATTAAATTTTCTAGAATATCGGGATTAGAAACTATACCACGTGAGAGCAGATAAAAATTCTTTAAGAGCAGAAGTGATTCACGAGCTTCAAAACAATGAAAGGCGGGCATGCCTTGAAGAAAGTTAGTCGGAAAATACACGTTTGAGAAGCTGTTAAAAGGAAAATAATTATATACATTGAAATAAAGTTATATAATAATATTTTAGTAATACATTAAATATATTACGTGGTTATTGCACTTTAAGAACAAATTATTATGTTTTTATCAATACATGTTCATTTGTTTGAAAATTTCAATTTACTTTAGGAATATTACGTGGTAATCTAAATTCCGTAAACATTCGATTACAATTTATAATTTAACTATTTTTTATTATTGTATCAATTTGCGTTCAAAAATTTCCATGAGTTAGGTTTATTGCCATTTAATATAGAATAGTTCTCCAAAAGTCCATTGATAGTCAATTCATAAATTTACTTGGGAATCGTTTTTCTAACAAACCCGAAACGCCACATAAAATAAAAATAAAATTAACTACTAAAAATTTAATTAAACACAATCATATTTCTCCGAATAAATATTATTCTTTAAATTTAATTAAAACAGTTATTAAGATATAAATAATTTACAGGAATGATTTAATAATTATTTTTTTTATTTCCTTAATTTAAAAACATAATAATTAATTTCTTATTTCGGTTACACAGTTTTAATGCTTTATTTTTAATTCGTAATTAAATGTAGATTTCATTGGCTGTTAATTTAAAAAAAGAATATTACAGCACTCGAAAGCTTTGCTGAGAGCTTTAAAATGAATATTTAAATGCTTGCGAATCCATTTTTTGCTGTTTCCGTTTTTGACAAACGGTAATAATGAACATAAAAATTAACATCGGAAAGTATAATTCGGCTCTTTCGGGGATAGTAATTTTCAGAGTAAATGATGTTTATGTACATATTTTGTTTCGAGAAATTACAGGAGTTAGTAGATTAATAACTTAGAAAAGTATTACTTTTATGTAGGTATTTCTTGGAAAAGAGTATCCTATTATCGTTAGAGATATTAACTAATGCGCCATAAATACATCATAAAGTATAAAACAAAACAACAACTATGTTTATTACGTCTCCTCCCTGTCTCGCACTCTCTCGCACTCTCTCGCACTCTCTCGCACTCTCTCGCACTCTCTCGCACTCTCTCCTCCCTGTTTCGCACTCTCTCGCACTCTCTCGCACTCTCTCGCACTCTCTCGCACTCTCTCGCACTCTCTCGCACTCTCTCGCACTCTCTCCTCCCTGTCTCGCACTCTCTCGCACTCTCTCGCACTCTCTCGCACTCTCTCGCACTCTCTCCTCCCTGTCTCGCACTCTCTCGCACTCTCTCGCACTCTCTCGCACTCCCTCGCACTCTCTCGCACTCTCTCGCACTCTCTCGCACTCTCTCGCACTCTCTCGCACTCTCTTACACATTTTCATATGTTTTCTCTCGAAATAATTCTCGGATAATTCAAGACAAATATAATATAGGTATTATAAAGTAATTTCGAATCCTGGGTCTGGCAAATACACATATTAATTTTCAATTCGTGTAGGTATGTGTCAGAGTATGGACCTAATAGGTTGAGCAAGTGGCTGACATCAATTTCTCGTAAAAACAAAATGTGTTAATACAAACTTGCACTCTGTGGAGGCCCATATATAATCTTATTAGGATCGAACATGGTCGAAAAAAAAATTCATAAAATATATAATATTTTATATTACTTTCAAACTTTTATTTTAAAATGGTTGGGTTAGGTTAGGTTAGAGTCAGTAAATAGAGTAATTAGAGTCAGCAATAACCATGTTAATGAAACCGCTTCGGATATTGATATATTCCACTTACGTGAGTGTGAATTTAGGTGGACGTTGTTTTAAGTATAAGTTTAAGTATATATGTTTTTAAGATAGGGTCTATCAAAGTTCACTCTGTGTGCTTCCATCTACTTTTATTTTGTTATTTTTGTTATTTATTTTATTTCTTATTTTATTACTTATTGTATTATTAACTCACCTTCTCTGTATTTTTATTTTTAAAAATTATTAACACTTATTTTATGTCATGTCGTGAACGCTTTGAATTTATAATTCATAATGTTATAAATGTATAAAAAATAAATTTATAAATGTGAAATAAATAAATTTGATTTGATTTGATTTGAAACTGAATTTATTGTTGAATTTTATTATGTCATAATACAAGTTGCTTTCATCAATATCACATAAAAATCAAAATCTGATAATAGAACCTTCACTCTGTGGATCTCTTAGGATGGCACACAGTGATGTAAATATAAAATGATTTTATAATATTGATTTCATAAATACATAAAATGAGTGAGTTTGTTAGAAATAACAGTAAACCAACCAAACTAGGAGAGTTTTCTTTCAAACCGTGCCTACGTTAATTGTTTCAGGGCTTCACAGTGGCTTTGTTCTACTGCTTCCTCAACACGGAGGTCCAGAATACGATGCGTCACCACTTCGAACGTTGGCAGGAGAGGAGGTCCGTTGGAGGTGGCAGACGATACAACTACAACTACAACAAGGACTGGTCACCAAGATCCAGAACAGAGAGCATACGGTTGGTATAATACTGATTTTAAAATTGATAGATATTTTGAGTAGGTATTCACTACCAAAATAATATTTAGAATTTAGAACCACCCAGTCATGGACACTAGACGTAAAGATTCATACTTGCAGAAACCGACGTTTTCAGTAAAGGTGAAAAATGAAAGCCTTATATTTTTTTCGTTGTCTTCCTCTCATTTTGCTTGTTTTAGAGTTTTGACCATCCAAACCGGTTAACCGGATAATCACACGCTTATAAAATAACCGTATAATTTAACTTGGTTAACCGACAAAATTCTTAGTAGGTATTTGGACGGTTGGTAAATATAAACAGCGCGGCATTACAAATAATAAATGATTACCCGCCCACTTAAATTTGTTTACTAACTTGCAATTAACTGCTATCCTTATTATTAATATAGCCAAAAGCTAGTAAACACTAAAGCGTCAATTACATTGAGCTTCTTTACGAGCTGTTTATTGGCGAATTTACAATCTGCCTGTAAAGTCGCCCAGTGTAATCATCGAACAAGCTAATAAGCAGGTTGTAAACACTACCGAGAAAAGTTGAAAGCCGGTCAACTTTTCACGCTAAACGCCGGCGTGTGTGCCTACTGCGTTTGCGCAGTAGAGCGCAGTAGCAACCTCCCGGTAAAAAAACGAACTACGTTCTGTCAAAATAGTCCCTGGCTTGTGGCTTCTCAGCGAATGGAAAGTTTTGTGTGTAATCATCAAATCGCAGTAGCTGAATCACCCGCTTTTAAATTCGCCAACAAACAGCTCGTAAAGAAGCTCAATGTAATTGACGCTTAAGAAAACCTTTGTGGAATGCGAATGGAAATTCGCCAAATCCAAATTATCGTAATATCCCATGTACAATTGCTTATAGCGCCTGTATACGTGCATGGATTTACACCAATAGTGTGTATTTTAAATTATCGCGATAGTAACCTGTTTTTACATGTAAAAATGCTGACTATCACTCCATCTCATAGCGCCTGTACACGTGCACGGATTCACTGGCAGTAATAGTGCGTATTTAAAATTATCATGACAATGACTGTTTACATGTAAAAGTGCTGACAGTCTAATTCATTCTTTAATAGTGGGCGAGCACGATGTTGTCATTTTATGGTACTATTTCGTACTATTTGACAGGTAGTGAAAATCGGCCAACCTGAAAATTCGTTCGCAGTTCGTTTTTTTGCCGGCAGGTTCGCCGCTATCATTCTACTGCGCATCGAAAAAAATAATGATAATGTCGTATAAAAATTCAGAAGCTTCTGAACTTGTTTAATACGTATTTACGCGTGCATTTTCTTGTTATGGCCGCGATAATAAGTACTATCAGCATTCCATCCATGCACGTATAAACGGGGTATTACTCTAAATAGTTTAAATATAACAATGACATTAATATGGACGAAGCATCTGGAAATACAAAT
Source organism: Rhyacophila brunnea (assembly GCF_057557595.1). Taxonomy (NCBI): domain Eukaryota; kingdom Metazoa; phylum Arthropoda; class Insecta; order Trichoptera; family Rhyacophilidae; genus Rhyacophila; species Rhyacophila brunnea. The sequence goes on along the minus strand of NW_028232816.1, from coordinate 3,378,676 downwards.
GACACTCACTTTTTTGTCGGGTCTGCCGAATGGCATTATCTGTTCTTACGCCATTATAATAAAGGTGATATTGCTATAAATTTCCGATGTTTTTTGTCGTCTGCCGAATGGTTCGGTTCGAACGGGTTCGTTCAAATTAACGTCGACACTAGAAACACTGTTTTAACACCATTACAATAAAGGTGGATATTTCTATAAATTACCGATGCGTGATATCGTATAATGGAAATTTCGTGACTTCAACCTATACATGTGCGAATGTCACTATGCGCGAATTTACTTGCCAGCTACTGTACTGAGTGCGTTGTCCATTAATAATGTCATTGAAATATATGCATATTTTTAACTTCGGAAAAATAAATACATAAAGGTAGACGACAGACAGGTAGGTATTATTTTAAAGAAATAAAATACATAGTAGTATTTAGTATGCAATAACTATTGGGTAGGTGTGCATTGTTTTTTAATCTTCTAATACACCTGTTGGACTCTTATTCCAAGCGTAAAAAAAGTAATTTTGCTTCACATAAAGCGTAGGGACTCCTAATATACTCGATTAAGACCGAGTGCGGTGCGAGACGGGTTGGTTTGGAGGAGTCTACGTTAGTGTGGTCGGGCTCTTAAATTAGGCGAGATGGATGGTGGAAAAAAGAACTTTATAACTGCGTTCCGGCGGTCATTTTATGCGCATTACTCCGTAAGATAACAACGGATTAGGACGTTTACAATACACTTTGTGAATCATTAATTCGTTTGTTAAACAAAAATATTTTGCAAGAAATGAAAATATAATTAATATTAAATTCTACAGGTTTTTTTATAAAAGGTTTGTCGATAGCTATTTCGGTTGTAACACCATTATCAAGACTATATTTATAGTATATATTTAGTATTTATAGTATATATAGTATATATTTATAGACTACTTTTATAAAAAAACCTGTAGAATTTAATATTAATTATATTTTCATTTCTTGTAAAATGGAATTCTACCAAGTAAATGCTAACTCAATTATTAAAAAATATTTTGCTACGTAATTTGACGTCAATAAAATAGCCAGTTCTCTTTGCTTAGTGAACTAAATTCTGTCAGTTCTTCATAAATAATGTTCATCGATAAACCTTGTTATAACATTACCGTGTATTAAAAATGCGATATTATTATAATAAAAAATTATGCTTCATTAATTTATTAAATTTTGGTTTTGGGCTTGGCTGGTAATACTCGAAATATTGATTAAAAACTAAAAACAGTGTACCTATTTTTGAAATAAATTTGTAAATAAATCTAATTTCGTCTTCGAGAAAGTATCAATAATAAAACGATGGAGTAACACGTAAGTAATAATCAAATACAATATTCATGAAGTTTTCAGAATTTTACATTACAAATTAATTGCCATAATTGAGCGTAGTTATGCACAAAGCAGCCGAGCCACACAAACTTCAAACAGAGATATAAGCACTTTTATGTAAATTGTGTTTTTTTAAATCAGCAAAGCCTCTGTATAATGTTTATATTTTTTGAATGATAGATATTATATATATATATATATGATTTTGTATAACTTTTGAAGAGTTAAAAGCATATAATCTATGAAATTTTTGTGTTTTAGCAGTCCAGGGTGTTTTGTGTAAAACGATTTTTTTAGAATGTTCATTCTGCAGAATGCAGCCATCTCTTATTTTTGTAAGAAAAGTCTTTAATTTTAATTATTTTCTTTAAAAATAGCCTTTTAAGTTACTACTAAATTATTATGGGAATTGCAAAATTTTGAAAATAATTCGAAAAACTTGTAAATTATGCATCAATATTTAGCTGCCTGGCACTATTTTTTATATGAAAAATCTGTATATTATATATTATAATAAAATGAAAAACATATAATTGAATTGACAAAATAATGTTTATTAATTGAATGTAGAAAAACACACCTTACAGTCACGATTGTAAAAATTAGGTAAGTAATTACATAATATTATCATTTGGCTGCTTTTTGCAGAACGAATATGGCATATTCTTAGAACGCATTTATATTACATTTTTGTATGACAGCAGCTTGGTTGCTTTATGCAAATCGAAAATGTCATATTCTGTGATTGGCAAAATCTTTAAAACGCATTTATATGAGATTTGTATATGACAGCAGCTTGGCTGATTTGTGCAGAACGTAAAACAAACATGTGAGATTATGGAAATCACAATAACTCATTTTTTTTTAAATTGTGGCTTGGCTGCTTTGTGCATAACTACGCTCAATTAATCGGTTATTAGTCGTAAACAGTATGTGAATAAATATTCTTTTACATAAAATAAAAATATTACACTAGTTTTCTTATTCAATTGATAATACTGCCTTTTGACAGAAGGTTTACAGTTTTGAACATACATAACTTGAAAATACCTCAGATATAATATAGCCACTAGAAAAAATCATAATATTTGAAAAAAATACGATGCTCGGCGGGATTTGAGCCCGTATAACCACTGGTATCACGCCAACTGTGCATTAAACAATAATGCTACGAGCGTCATATCTAATTACGACAATTTAAACTAACCAAAAGTTTGTAAGTCTATATCATTATTATAGAGTAATTTTATTGCAATTTGAAAGTTTGACATGCCCTATAAAATCAGGCATAATTATTCTAATTCCTCTGTATTTTATATACACGTTCTATATATCGGATGGCTTTGATTTTTTTCTGCATACATAATTATAATAATAATATATAGACGCATAATCGGTTGTTACCAATATTACCGATTTACCCACTTTTGGCAGCAAGTTAGTTAGTTATATAATAAGTTAGAGTTAATAATGTTCTTTGTCAGTGTGCGTTTGCCTTTTGCTGAGCGTACACAGTGCCTGAAGATGCCGAAAGGCGAAACCCGGATTGCAAAAAACGACTCAAATAAAATAGTATAAAACTCAAATACATTAGAATTTAAATTCAAATTCCATCAAGTACATTCGGTCGATGGTATTAATATAAATAATAAATCTATCTATTTCTTTTACTTTAATTTTTTTCTAACTGTCAATTCATGGTGGAACTGAATTGTATTGTTGTTTAATTTAACAAAACGCCTATTAAATTACATAACAATAAACCTATCTATCTTTCGAAATAAAAAGACTTTTTACCACGTTTTTCTTAGCTAGTATTCTTGTTTGTCCGGTGGTTTTTTATCCAGTACAAATCTTGCAATCGATGTTTAACTAATTTCCCGACTAGCTAGACATTTGAAACTTTTAGAATATATCAGAACACGATGCCAAAGCATTCTTTTAATACTTTTAGCCATCTTCAAGTAGAATTGAATTCATTTTCAGTTAATTCTGTTTTGTATGAAAAGTTATTTCGGAAGAAACTGTAATACAATCCACTATTATTGGTTGCTAAGGGGCAGTTCTAGCAACTAAATTATTAATATTATATACGTGCGTTACTATGGAAATCAAAATGACATTTCAGTATTCTATATTTTGTTTGTGTGTTTGTTGCAAAATAGCAAAAAAATATTTTGTTGACAATGAATTGCCTTATTTGTCCTAAATTATTAATACATAGAATTGTCAAGTTTATATGATTCAACAGAAAATTAAAAGACGTGATATATAAGAGGTTTGTTATGAAAACAAGTGTTGTTTATATACTTTTAAATATTTTACTGTTTTCAGTGAAAAATATTGTTTAAAGCTGTTACTTTGAAATTATATATTTACATTCTCCCCGTTATGCATATTACGTTTAGAATATTTTAATTTGTTAATGGAGCCTTTTTATTAATTATGACAACGTGTTTTGCGGTTAACTTTGCAAGGTCAGTTCAGTAATTATTTCGCTGTTAAAATAAAAGCATGTATCACTAGTTAACCAGATGCCAGGGTACACAAATACACTATGTAAATATTTAAATTAAATTGGTACATTATGCAACAAGCACAGTTTAATTATCCAACTAGATAACTAAGTTGATTAAATATAACTTTATTTAACGTTTCTGTTCTGGCAGAACACACTAACTGGCAGTGGCGAAGGGTGGAGGTAGGCTGTTAAGATCCGCCATAGACAGTGCATATCAAACTTTTTCAGACATACATATTTTTTTTCATTGAAATAAGACTACATTTTACAGATAGTGTTGGTTTGTTTTTAAAATTTAATTAAACCCTGAGAAACCAAGCCATTATAGATAATAGTCAAAAAAATACATGTCTATCTATAAAATATCTAACATTATACAATTAAATCATACATAACTTTGAATATTTTATAAATAGAATAATATTTTTTATTTATTATAGTTTGGTTTAGGCAGGGCTTAATGAATTAAAAAAATTAACCAACAATATGTGTAATATGTATTTTTAGTCCAACAAAAACAAATAACTATGAATGAAAAAATGTGTACAATTTTGTCGTATTGCCCAAATTAGACCAAAACTATTATGGTTTCGTTTAGGCATGGTTTAATTGATTTTTAAAACCAACTAATACCGTCTGTAAATTGTAGTCTTAGTTCAATAAAAACAAATAAATATAACTAAAAAAGTTTAGTGTGCACTATTTATAGCGAATCTTAACAGCCTACCTCCACCCTTCGCCACTGCTAACTGGAGAATACTAGTTTTGAGTAATTTGACTTTGAAGTTGTTAAAATGTTTGAAAAAATGGTCTATCATGTGAGTTTATTAAGTAATCGTAAAAAGGATGACTTTAAAATAAAGACTGTTTAATTATAAAAAAAGTTTCCAGACGGTAAAGTTTAAAATAAGAAACATTTTGGTAAGTATAACTAACTCAATATGTAATTTTTTCAAATTAGTGTCTTCTGCGAGAACAGTGACAATATTATGTTTTGTCATTTTATTGGTTAATGTGATTAATTCGAATATTTAATTTAATAAACCGTAAAAACGAATTTTCTTTGAATAAATAATGACGCCGGGGTAGATTATTTCTAATATTATATCTGAGGTATTTTCAAAACACTTATGTTCTATAAAAAATGTTACATTCTCCAAACTTGTCAATTGTTCGTTGAATAAAAAATAATTTAAAAAAAAAATCTTTACGACTGATAAACATGTTTCAGTTTGATTTTCTACATAAAGTTTTAAAGCGAATAATATAGATAGATTGGCCAAAGGAAAATAGGCATAAAAGTCACATTTGACAGAAATATAGACTAATATTATTAATTGATTGATGTTTACTAAAAAACCTTTTTAATCTATTTCATTTATTCAACGAAATTGCATGAGATTTTTTCAAAATTATGATGTTAGAGAGATAAAAGAAATAGTTTATTAAATTATTAGCAAGTGCAAGTACGTTATAAAAACATAATATGTCGAGTGATCCGTGACGTTGGTTAGTCTACCTCGATCTAATAATAAAAAACCGATAGCCAACATTATTACCGTAACTTCATGTAAGTACTTATCACATCCCTCCATTTTGAATGTGAATAGCAAACTGTTACTTTTATTTTGTTGTCTGGTTTTTTGTCTGGGTTCGGGATGAAACATGTGAACAATAACACACCGGAATTGTTTTGGAAACGGCAAGGTATATTTACGTTAATATCATATAATAGTTACATTTTTAATAATTTAATTTTACGGAGCACGAAATTAGCGTGTTCGCGATTTAGCTGCTTGCAGCGTTCTCCGCGCTATTTTGTGTTTTCGCTTTTCAACCAGAGCCGTTGGCGAAAGAAAGCGACGTTGCAACATCTCCAATTGTCAACAAAATTTACGGCATTGCCGGCTCGGCTCTTTGATTATTATTTATTTTCGTAATCAGCGCTTTATTATTTGTTGGCTTTGATACCGATTCGGGCGTCTCTAGATACACAGAGCCATCAGATACACAGATGCACATACTTCTAGTTTGATTAGTCGTAATTAAATTGGGTGCCCGTAGTTTAATTGGAAAAATATACTGGCGCGAATCCCGCGGTTACAGGTTCATGTCCCGTCGGGTGTTGTATTTTTTTTAAGAACTCTTTCTAGTGGTTCCAATAAGATGGTTACTTATTGAGAGAGAAGTTAACGGCCCACATGCTCAGCGTACGTCAAAATGGAGCTTTTATGCTATTTTCAAAGCATGATTCTGGACATTTCTTAAACGTTGTAGTTAATCTATTTACATAATTTTGAAGCCTTATTATCCTTTATAATTATTTTAAGCATTTGGTGACTGCATAAAGTATTTTTATTACATAAAATAGTATTCTTTTAAACCTCTCGCTCTAATGTTTTAGAATATAGTCATATTTCAGTACGTTCATGTGAAGTGGTGTTTTAAAAGCATTTTTAAAAGCATTTATAAAACCATTAGTAAAATTTATGTCGACATTACTATAGTGAAATATTTACAATAAAAAAAAATATTGATAATCTCTGTGATCCCAAATTTGACAAGAATTAGGCATTTTATTATTCAAAAAATGGGCAAGATTTACACATTTAAAGATAATTTTAAAGATACTCATTATAAGCTATGTTTTTGACCATTCAAATGTGATAAACATCCAACGAATAATGTTTGCTTTTTAATAATTATTGACCTAAGAATAAGGTAGTATTTTTTTGAAATACGCCATTTCTATTGGCATTTCCCAGTGGCTAAGCTACAACATACGACCGTAGCCATAAATTGACAAACGATAAATGAAGTAGGAAATAAGATCATGTTAACGCGCGTGTTTGAACATGTACCTAACTGATTTTTTTTTAAACTGGTCTTAGTCTCATGGTTTAGGTTCCAGTTCTCATATTATTATAATTATAGTAAGCAAGGTGTTTTAGCTTATTTCAATTGTCAACAATAATATTCAGCTATTTATACTAAGTAAAAACATTCTCGATTATTTTTTTAACATTATTTCTCAATTATGTTTTAAGTAGGCTTAAAATCATAACAAAAGTCTCAATGGGTAGGTATATAACTAACTTACAAACATTACAAAGATATTTATCCAAAAATAAATTACAAAACTTTCCTTGAAAAAAATATCCAACGGAAAAGAACCAAATTTTTTACGTTCGCTATCCTAAAAAAGTTTAAGAAACTTTTAAGTAACTAATTAATGACTCAGAACGTGTGTTTTATCAAAGGATAATTATAAATTACCTTATTTTGTCATTTTGATAGTATAACTAGGCTACAAATTTTAAATTTTCTAATTGACAATTTCTTAAAAGTGGTGTAAAAAATATTGTCCACTAAAAATATTTATGTATTTTCAAAGTAAACTTATTCCACTTCAACAAATTTTTGGCGAAAACCAAAAAACTGTCTACGGATGTTTTTTGTATCAGAATAAGTTACTTTTGTAACTAACACCGGATTTTGAAGTTGATTTTTCTACTGGATTAAATGCTATTACGTTCTTCTATACAAAACATAATTGTTCATAATTTTATCCTTTAAGAGCATACTTCAGTGAACAGTAGCTGCGACGAAATTTCTCACTAGTCGCCAATCGGAGACCGACCGTCGAGGCGTCGGATGAAAATATTCTTAAATCGTGTAAAGATGACTAAAAAACTTTACGTATTAATACCGGGAAGAATGGGTGGGAGACACTCACTTGTATGTCGGTGGTTGAATCTTCTTCAGTATTATTTTGATTGGGAGATGCGTGACATCGCGGGGTTTAATTATATAAAACACATATTTTTGATTTGACAATTTCCCTGCGCAGGGACATTTAATTACATTAAGTTCCAGACAGGTTAGGTTACATTATTAATTGCACTTAAAGGAGTCTTAGATTTAGCTGTCGCACATTCACTTTGTATTATTTGTTCACACAATGGCGCGATCGGCGCCGGGGCACTTTATCGGGGACGCGGTGCGCGTTCTGGGATAATTATGGGAATCAATATTAATACGTTATCGGCAAAAGGGGCGCACTGATATCAATTTAGGGTAACATGTCGTCCGGCTTGTCCTGGCGACCACGCCGCTTCCCGCAGGAGCGACGCGTCCGTCGAGGAACGATTTTTCCGCGTCCGGTTTATTTAGGGGTTAATTGCGAACTAAAAAACTTTTTTTTCAAAAAGCCTGTTGGTAGGTAAGGAGACGCGGGGGTGGACCGCCACGGCTGTGGGGTGAAGGGAAGCTGCTTGGCCGAACAACGGGACTTTACGTCCGTCCGCCGTATTTAAGGTTGGATGCAGGTACCTGCAGTCTACACTTGAAAGGGACTTTGTGTAAAAAATGTGTTCGTAACAAAAATGTTTGAAACGTTTCGTTTGTACTGCAGGGCTGTGCAACCTTTTAGTTGGGGAGGTGTTTTGATATTAAAGTTAAATCGTTGATTTGGAATTTGGAACTGTCGGGCATCAGGGCCTTTTTTATGTCTGGTGACAGTATGTACTTAAAAAAGAAAACATGTCAATGAATTAACTATTATTATTAGTAATATAACAAAAAATATAACATTAAATGGACGGCGCATGTTGGATTTTTATGACAAATTATATTTCGTTCGGCACGCGTCATTTTCACAATCCGCGCATCGCCTGGCCACGATCTTCTTAGAGTTCTTAGACCATGCCTCAACTCAAGTATAGCCTTAAATTCCGGCATTCATAACTCATTTTCATCAAGTAGTGGAATAAGTTCACTTTGAAAATATACCCCTCATATAATAGTGGAGAAAAATCCTGACTAATTATAATGTAAAAAAGATTAACGATTGGTATTGTAACCCAGTGTTGCCAACCGTACTATAATTATAGTATTTGTACTATAATTTTGGTCCGCGAACTATGTACGATATAAAACAATTATAGTACCCTACGCCCAAAATACTATAATTATGAATATCGGAAAAAATATGTAAAAAATACTAAAATTTCGATATTTCCGTTCGATAAGTTGGTGCAAAGTACTATAATTTCGCAATATAAGAAGATTTTGTAGAACTTGGAAAAAAAATTGCTCGAAAAACGTAAAAAAATCCCTTGACTTTGGTTTAAAATGAAATTTGTTGAATTTATCGGTAAACATTTTTGGTTGGAAGAGGTACCTAAATAAAAAGGTGTCTCGGAGTTTCTCAAATTCTCCGTTATTTTTTTTCTGAGAAACAAAAACCATATATTTTCAACAGATGACAGCGCGTACTATATTTTTTCCCCAAATACTATAATTTTAGAGGCTCTGTACTATAATCCCACTTTGAAAAGATGGCAACACTTTTGTAACCTGAAAATTTTGCAGTTACCTTCCGCTATGGGGAACATAGTCACAAGTGTTGATTCCAATTAAAATTTGGGTGTGCCAAAAAACATCAATTTTACCTCATAATGAATTCTTATTTATGTAAAAATTATGCATTAAAATAAAAACACTAAAAATACAATACGAATGTTAGTCTACGGAGGCCTATTTCTTTTCGACTCCGAAAACAATTGCGACGTTGAGGTCGAATGAATAGTCTTGAAACATCGGCCATTATCGGCAATTCGGAAAATCTTCGGCGTTGCCGGGTGAATTGAAAGTAATAAACTATGAATATACATACACAAAAAAGATACCTATATCAATAAAAACACATACTACTTATAGATAAATTGTTAAATATTCACCTTTTCAAATGTTATTAATATGGAAGGGTACAATATTCCATCTAGCGACCTGTCACTGTCATATATTGTAATAGACTCAGTACATATCTACTTATAGATATAATATAAAATAATTACATGATAAAAAGAACTTTTTATATACTTACAACGTTTTTAAATTTTCTGTTGAATCATATAAACTTGACTTGACTAGCTTAAACGATCATAGAATACTGAAATGTCATATTGACATTTCATTTTGATTTCCATAGTAACGCACGTATATATTATTAATAATTTAGTTGCTTGGATCATCCGCTTAGCAACCGATAATGGTGTCGAAATAACTTTTCATACAAAACAGAATTAACTGAAAATGAATTCAATTCTGCTTAAAGATGGCTAAAAGTATTAAAAAACTGCATTGGCATCATGTTCTGATATATTATAAAAGTTTTAAATGTCTATTTAGTCGGGAAGTTAGTAAAAAATCGATTACTGGATAAACAACCACCGGACAAATAAGAATACGAGCTAATAAAAACGTTGTAAAAATAATATCGCTTATGTTCCTTTAGTTTGAATATTATAATAATGACTTAAATAAATAAGACAATATTTTATTTAATGATGCTCTAACAATATCATAAACCCAAACACTCTAAGCATAATGTCCTTAAAAATGATTTTCAAGCCCTACTAGTCCAATGTCCATAGTCCAATGATATCATTATTTATTAATGCAAATTGTTTATTCAAGAAAGGTCAACTAAACTACCTTCATAATACAAATAAAAGTCACTTAGCCTTTTTTATTATGTTTTTTCGCTGAGAAAAAACAAAATAATGATGAATAAAAAATATGAGATACGTCACGTAATAAATTTAAGTATTTCTTAACCACTTTTTCGTTAAAAATCGAGTTAACAATTATTGTCAATAATTGTCAACTAAGAGATATACATTTTTAACTTTTCTGTTAATAAATTAATTGTGTCACTGTATGGCATGTTGTATCTACCATCTTGTTGGAACCACATATCGTCCAGATCAAAATCATTTTATGCATGCAAAAAAATCAGTAATTATGTATCTGTAGTGTCCCTCATTGACAGTGACTATTACAGCATTGCCATTTCACATACCATTTACAAATTACACCTCCAGACCATGGCATACCAAACTGTTAATTTTTTTGTATGTGAAGTTGTTTCAAGTATAACACGTGGGTATGATATTTTCATGAAATAACGGGTCTTTTTCAACCTGCTCTAAAGAAAAATCACCAAAATTTCGATGCACCAAACGGTCATTCAGTTTAAGTTCTTGTATTAACTGTATTTATACGCCTTCAAATGCAAATCTTTATAAAGAATATTCGATGTAGTAGGTACCATAAGAAATTCCAAGTTATTGAGAACGACGTGTAGTTAATTATTATGGATTTTCATCCACACTTTGATTCACAACATCGATATTTTCAGTAGCACATTTACGTTTTAACGGGTTGAATTTTTAATATCAAAATCTTTTAATTAAAATACGAATAGTAAGCTCTGTAGGTCATAATACCCAAAACTTAGCTCAAATAGATTCATCATTGTTGTAATACATTTTAACAATTTGTATATTCTATTTTCATGATGTTTTTCCAACGAATTCTTCTTCTTCTTCTCCTTCCACCCTGTCACGTCCCAATATTGGGGCATAGGGCAAGCATAAGTTCGCGCCACTTATGCCCTCGATCCATCGCTAACTTTTGTGCCTCCCGCCACGTCAGACCTGCAGCACGTACGTCGCTCCTGTAGCACCGCTGCATGGTGAGGGAGGCCCGCTTGAAGCTGTGCCACAAGGGTACGAAGTGTCGCACTCTTTGGCGGCATCCGTAATACGTGTCCCAGCCACGTAAAGAATACTCAACATAATGAATGTCAATTTTTGAGGGAATCTGAAGAAAAATGGCTTGATATTTTAAAAATATTTTGTACCTTCTTCTTCTTATTGTGCCTTCCCCTAGCGGAGGTCGGCCACCATCAAGGCGATCTTATTTTTGTCGTCTGCTACCCGGAACAGTTCGGTGGAGCTGCACTCGTACCAATCACGGAGGTTCTTAAACCACGAAATGCGGCGCCGTCCTCTGCTACGCTTCCCATTGATCTTTCCTTGAATGACGAGTTGGGGAATGCTGTATTTTTGTCCTCTCATAATGTGGCCGAAGTATTGTAGTTTCCTGGTTTTGATACTACGTAGAACTTTTCGGTCCTTCCCCATTCTATTGAGAACTTCAACATTTGTCACCCGGTCAGTCCAAGGAATTTTTAAGATGCGTCTATACAGCCACATCTCGAAAGCTTCAAGTCTCCGAGACATCTCTTTGTTTAGCGTCCATACTTCCATACCATAGAAAAGAAAAGAAAAGATTACTACTGATTTGATAACCCTTTATTTGTATAATGTCACTGAATATTATATTATTGTTCGATTTGAAATTGCTATCAATAAATAATTATTAGAAACTAATATTGGATTACTAACTTTCAATAAAATAGGAAACCTGAATTTATTATCCAAATAAATATTACATCGTATACGTTGTTCAATTGAACAGTAACAACTATTAATTTTAAATTATTACCTCTCGGTACTGAATTCGCATGATAATATTCAAAACATTAAACTGTCAAACCGGAAATATATAAATTTTCAACGAGTAGGGCCCAGTCGATAATAGTGTAAATGATTATATTGTTATATTAATACTATCGACTGAAGGTACTTGATGGAATTTGAATTTATATTCTAATGGATTCAAGCTCTGTACTATTCCATTTAAGTCGTTTTTTTGTGACCCGGGTTTCGCCTTTCGGCATCTTCGGACGTCGTGTACACTCGCCAAAGGTAAACACACACTGACAACGAACTCTCTTTACTCTAGCTTATATAATAAATCAATACAATAAAGTTGGTAAAAACTCCATTACCTACCTATCGGTTGTGTTGTCTATTCCGCGATCATTATTGCAGGTGAAACAAAATACATATATTTTTATTCACGCATAGAAAGGTTAAGAAATGCTGCTCTGACTGCGTTTCATTTAACTTTTGAATATCAAAACTTAACTAGAAAACTTTTTTTAAAACACTGATTACTGACAATGTGACCATGTCCGATCCTTATAAGATCACGAGCCTTCACAGAGTGGAGGTTTGCATTAACAGATTTTATTTTTACGAGAAATGGATACTAGCCACTCGCTCAACCTTTAGGTCCATACTCTGACTCATACACAAATTGAAAAACAATATGTGTACTTGTCTGACCCAGGATTCGAACCTGATACCAACGACGTTATAGGCCAATGCTTAAACCGCGCGGCCAACGTGGGCGTTGAAAATATAGTGATTAATTTATAAAAAAATACTTAGTGAACAGTTGAGATGTTTTAACACGCAAAAAAATAGTTGAACTGTTAAGAAAATTACAACTACAACATGAAGAAAGAATTCTTACAAAAACAATTCGTCACACGAAACTCCGGATTATTATTTATTCAGTATTAGCTGAACTGCTTTGTAACGCGGGTGACATTTTGAAACATTAATCGAAATCAGGAACAGATGTCACTGTCGACATACTGTTATGTAGCAGGCTTCATTTTTAGCCAATGAGAGTGGAAGGGTAATATACAGGGGGCTTTAAGAACAATAATAGAGAAAAGTCAATTTTCATAATATAATTATTGAAATACGGCGTATTTGCTAGTGTTTGCAATAATTACGGAATCTAAAATATTGAAATCCCGAGAAAAATTGTTTTTATAATTATATTATTTGACAAAAATAATAAAAACCTAATCAAAAAAATGTGACCACTTTCTAGGCGCACACACAATAAGGGAAGGTAGTTTAAGGTATACCTGGAATTACGCATTACCCTTTAAAACCACGTCAGCCACATCGCTCAAAATGGAAAACTTAACGAACCAGAGAACTTGATAATTTTCCGAAAATATTAACAATTTTATGTAGGTAATGTATATTTTATAAAAATAAGTGTGTTAGATTTTTTTGATCTATCTAGCTCGGATGGTCAAATCAATGGTCCACGCGACGGAGCGATAATTTTGAGGATTTCATGAACCAGGACAGACAGTGCTCCGATGAGCTCTGGTTCATTTCGATCCCAAGCCAGCCAAGAAGTGTGTAAAACCATTACTCTTGCAAACAAATTTTACTTTATTTGCAACAACGTTTCATACCTTCATATGATATTATCTCCAAGCTGAAAATCAACAATATCAGACGATTGTTTATAAAATTTAAAATCTGGCCGTCATTTTGGTATTTAATAAACTTCTTATTTCAAAATGTCAAGTTTATCATGCCAAGTTGAAAATCAATCATATCAGAGAGAAGGTAATTATATAATAAGATTTTGGCTGCCATGTTGGAATTTAGAGGCTCCTGCGCATATATTCTATACAAAAGGCTGCTTTCGGCCTTTGGCAACAAGGGTAGAAAAGTACAGAAATAATAACACTTATTGTAACAATAATAATAAGTTAGCCGTCTGAACTGTTAAGACTGTCTATCTCACTCTAAAATTTATCACAGCCAAGAGAGGTGCTGTTGAAATATAGCACTTATTGCAATAATAATTAATTGCTAATACTTGGATACTTTCCTACCCCAGATAGCGGCCGAAAGCAGTCTTGTGTATAGAATCGATGCGCTGGATAAATAATTGTGAAGCGACACGATATCTCATAAATTACCTTTATGATATGTCTACACATTATGCTAAAGTTCATGCTTTTAAACAAAAGTACACAATTCATTGGATTATCCGAGCTATAACCCGCCGGAGACGGCTTGAAGGTTATTTGAAGTATTTTTGATAAAGTTGTAAATATTTAAATGATAGGAACGTTATTTTCTTAATCTATTGGAAATATTTTTTATTGAACTATACAACTTTTTTGCTACCCACTCAATCGTAAACAAAATGTTTCAAAAAATGAAAATTTATGTATGGAACATACGTAATTTTTGAAAAACACTTTCTGAGAGAATATATTATAACCAATTGAAAAAATCTTTTTTTTGAAAAAAGTAAGCCACCCTGGCGGGGAATCGAACCCTGTATTTCCCGGGTTTTACGCCCGATCCGCGCATTAACACTATGCTACGCAGTGACATACTAATTGCGACAAATTTTAACTATTGGTCAATTTTAATACATACTCATCAGCGCTCTTCCAAATCAAGCTACTTTCGCAATCGATTTTTGTTTCTTAAATCAAAGTAGATACCTATTACTTCGATTACTAACCGATGTCGTGGATTACTCCAATATTTTCTATGATGTAACTTACTTGAACTTGCTAATAATTTATAATTAACTATTTCTTTTATTCATCGAATAATTCACAAGATTTAAGAATGTATCATTCTAATTATTGAACATACCTACATAATTTTTGAAAAACACTTTCTGAGAGAATATATTATTATGACCAATAGAAAAATCTTTTTTTTTTTGAAAAAAACAGGGAGATGCAGGGTTCGATTCTTAGCCGGGGTGGCTTACTTTTTTCAAAAAAAAAAAAGATTTTTTTTATTAGTTATAATAAAGTGTTTTTCAAAAATTATGTACATTAAATAATTAGAAAAATACATTCTTAAATCTTGTGAATTATTCGTTGAATAAAATAAATAGTTAATTTATGTATGGATTTTCCATCCCTTAATCTGACCGTAGGAATAGAGGGATTACTATAAATAAATGCATACAGTTTATAGTTGAATACTTTATGCAATTCAATCTAGATTCTAGACGTACAGTTCCGAATACTCTTATTTTCAAAATCATTTTTTTACTAAGTATTCCAGTTGTCGTCATATTTCGAAATAAAAGGTTTTCATATTTGCATATTTGTATCTACATTTAATCAAATGAAGTGAAATAAAATATTGAAATACGTAAATCTGGACCAAAAACATGGTCCCCGTTGGACCCTCTCGGGACACTAAGGCGCCTGGGAAATCCCGGTTTACACAGTATGTCTGACTAGGTAAGACTCTAAAACCCTACACGAGGCCGTCTGAATATACTAAAATATATTGTTTTATCGGTAAATACCCACAGGAAATAAATATCTTCATTGTATTATCGTTTTGAAAATCGAATATACAATAAATAGAAGAATGCTAATTTTTTTTAAACCACTTTATTATTTCATATTTAGATAAGAGATAGTAGAGTGGGATTAAATTAAATTAAACATACATCCTCTGGGCTTAAACAATGTTTATTCTTCTGTATATTATATAATATTATCTCCTCCGAAGGTCAAGCATGTTGCCACCCGTTACTTCTATTTTACAACATTTTTATTAGCTCGACTAGCCTAGACATTTGAAATTTTTAGAATATATCAGAACACGATGCCAATGCATTCTTTTAATACTTTTAGCCATCTTTAAGTAGAATTGAATTCATTTTCAGTTAATTCTGTTTTGTATTAAAAGTTATTTCGGAAGAAATCCGTAATCCAATCCACTATTATTGATTGCTAAGAGGGTGATCTTAGCAACTAAATTATTAATATATACGTGCGTTACTATGGAAATCAAAATGACATTTCAGTAGTCTATATTATTGTTTGTTTGTTGCAAAATAAATAGCAAAAAAATGATTTGTTGACAATTAGTTGCCTTATTTGTCCTAAATTATTAATAAATAGAATTGCCAAGTTTATATGATTCAACAGAATTTTTTAAAACGTGGTATATATAAAGTTCTTTTTATATTGTAATTATTTCCAACCAACATGTGTTTTTAAAATAATTATGCATTTTCAATAAAGAATGTTACATTCTCAAATCTTGTGAATTATTCGTTGAATAAAAAAAGTTTACTACATAATTCACTTAACATATTTTATGTAGTGTTTGTTGCATTCCATTCCGTAATTCGTTCTCATCGATTATTAGCAAGTTTATTTGAATCACGAAGTAGAAAATTCATCCCTTAACCTTACGCTTTACTTTCTCATCCCTTGGTCCACTAAATTATGGATATCAGCTGTTTTACACATTTACTCATATCCTTGTATCCTTATCATCACACATGGAGTCGTCAAATCTACGAGTTTGATCGTTGGTATAATTAATTCTTATCCGAAATTTTACACGTACGCAGTTCGCCGTATCACACTTCACCGTAAAAATAATGTTGTATCGGAAATATATCGAGGGTATACTGACAGAACGCATTATTTCAGTTTTTGCTGTTTTTTCTGTTTTAAATGCCAAAATGTATACAATTTTACGCTCTACGTCCTGGTAAAACGCACAAAGGCATAGGATATAATGGTGAGAAAATAGAATCATTATTATTCTGATAGAAAGCATGATAATGACCTAATGCGCTCTGCGTATACAAAATATAAGACTTGTAACATGTCGTATATTGTGTTTTCCATAAAGGTTAGTCTTTACAATGTAGAAAAAATGTGTTTAAATCATAAAAAAATCTACGTGGGAGAAAAAATTAAAGTCCTTTTTGCGATTATCTCATAACTTGTTTTAATGAGTTAATGCTTTCTGTCAGTATACCCTCGAATGGACGTATAGTAAAGACCACCCAACCTCTTTGGATCGTATAGTACTGAGATAAAATTAATGTCAAAATAAAACATGGTTCTTGTCGGTTCACAGTAAGCCAGCGGCAAACAAATTTTGAAAAAATCCGATATACTGGATTATTTGTCAGGTTAGGTTGGGTTAGGCTATCGGGTTTTCATTCTTGAATAAAATTCATGAATTTTGCCAAAATCAGCTATGAACATTGAATTAATGTTCATATTGTATCCAATAAAATTGGAGACCGTATACGGTTATCTCTTTCTGATAAGAAAGCTCACGATAAACTGTTTTACATACAATTTACATGTAACTCTAAAGTGTATCACTGTATTTTAATAAGAAATAGACGCAAGCTTCGGGTTTCATTTCACAGACGTAACACTTCTTATAACTGAAATTTTCAGAGTTTAACAAATATTTTTTTTTGACCGAATGGTATACAGTCATCTCTTTCCGATTAGAAAGCTCACGGCAAACTGCGTGACGGTAAAATGAAATACGTACAATTTACAATATGTTACTGGTATAATTAAGCTGTAACAGTCGATTCTCGTAAACATATAGAAAAAAAATGTGGAAAAATTTTTTGGAATCTATATTGTAAGAGTGATTTGATTGAAAACTGTATGCGTAAATCAGAATTTTATTTGAATTTGTTACCCTTACGACACCTCACATCCTGTATGTGCGTAAGCACTTGAACGAGACTCGGCGCCACCATTTTAGCTCAAGTATTTATTTTATCGAAGTGCTGCTGACAGACATAGTCGAAATACTTTACATTACATATTATCATACTACGTTATGCTACGCTCGCAGAATTTGATACAATATATTCGTACATATAAGAAAATGGCACATTAGAGACACTTAATATTTGTGCCACTTACATAATACAATGAGAGATACTTATACTATGCTTCTTCTTAATATCGTACCATATAATATACCTAACCAGACTCTTCAGCGTCTTTTTTTTTAATTTTCAGTAAAAACTGATCTTAGTATTAAATTTTCTTTAAAATATTATATTTTGTTCCGCGACTTTTGTGTCTGCGTGTGCGAAGTGTTTTTATATAAATAAAACATCGAAATAATAATTACTTTTACAAAAGTTTAACCTCAATCAACTGACAAAAACTCTCCTATCAAAGTAAATTATGTAGAAACTAAACAATAATGGAGATTTTATTGTATTTTTTTCATAGAATACCCACCTCCAAAAATCGTAAGATGATTATGGTTGTCATGTTTTTGAAACAAAATTAAACATTATCATCAGTCGCTTACATTACCAATACGACATTTCCGCACATCGTGTTACAAAAAAAATCATGTATATAATAGAAAAAATTCACTAAATATTTGTTTGTATTATCATTAACAGATGGAAATACTGACGAATATTTAATACTTTATAATAATTACAAATACCTACAATGGAATATTTTATAAATTTGATTTTACTAATTTAATCTTTAAACGAGTTCCCTAAAATAATAAATATAATCACAGGTGTCACTTAATGTTTTATACATAGTTTACCGGATAAAAAAGGATAAGTATTTAGTGTATTTTTAGCGATCGTTTGTGTTTTTTTTTTTTAATAAATCCACTTGAATAGTAAAGTGGTCGAGTATCGACACATAATAATAAAAAAATGCATTGCACAAGTACATAATATTGTAAAATGTTAAAACCACTCAAGTAAAATAGTGCCGCAGGCGACTTCTTTTTTTTTACTATTTGAGCAAAATAATTGATGTGTTTATCTCATTTATCCGGTTAATCCGCCACACCGGACCCCCAGGCTAGAACCCTCTCACCCCCCGCATTGTGGGGGGCATGCTATTAATATCTGACATTAACAGTAAACTCCAAACTTTGTCAGTCAAATGTATTTGTTTTCATTGAACTAAGGTAACAATATGTAGTTAGTATTTGTTAATATTATTTTTTTTAATTCAAATTAAACCCTGTCTACATTAAATCCAAGCCATGGTAGATAACAGTAACAAAATATTCGTTTATCGGTAAAATGTCTAAAAGTATTCCGTTAAATTAAACCATACATAATTTTAGATATTTTATATACGTAGAAATATTTTTTTATCGATTATGGTTTGGTTAGGCCGGGTTCAATGAATTTAAAAAAAAACTAACACCAAATGTAATATTATTATGTATTCTTCATTCCACGAAAACAAATAAGCATGACTGAAAAAGTGTGCACTATTTTTGTCGGATAGCCCATCCATCCATCAACCAAAATATTATACTAAGTTTGGTTGAGGCAGGTTTTATTTGAATTTTAAAAACTAACCAGTAGGTACCATCTGCTGATTATATTCTTAGTTCAATGAAAACAAATATTTCTTTTATAGTGTTAACTGTCAATTCATGGTAGAACTGCATTGTATTATTTGATTAATTATTTGTAATTAAATGAAACACAATGTTATAATACGTATTCAACTTTTTAATTAAATTCTGTACCGGTTTTGTCCTCTGCAAGGGGACATTATCAACTTGCGTCAAACTTGATAATGTCCCCTTGAAGAGGACAAAACCGGTACAGAATTTAATTAAAAAATGGAATAAGTATTATGAAATTGTATTTCATTTAATTACAAATAATTAATCAAAGAAAACAAATAAGCATGACTGACAAAGTATAATTTTTCAATTCAATTTCAATTTATTTATTTTTACATATTGTGGACATTACAAATTATAAGTTTAAGACGTTCACAACATGACATAAAAAAGAGATAGATAATATGTTATTAAACAAATATGTACATACAAAAATATTAATTATATAGGTACATGGAAATACACCGGATGAGTTAAACAGACCCTATTTTAAAAAATTATAAAATAACGTCCACCTATACTCATCCTCACGTAGGTGGAATATATCAACACCCGAAGCAATTTCGTTGAACATAGTTATCGCCCTCCCAATTGGCATTACCAGTGGCAGGTTGGTTCTGCACCTTGGGAGAATAAACAACTGATGTTCTCTATTTCTAAGATAGTTATCAGGGACACACAGGTCAACACTGCCCAGAATGGCAGAGTTCTCATTTATACCTCGTATAAGTCGAAAAAAATACATAGCTAAATAAATATTTCTTCTAAATTGCAAACTGCAGTATGTAAGCATGCCTAAGAGAAAGTCAGCTGGATAAAGCCACGGATAGTATCCGTACAACCTCAAATAAAGGAGTCTCAAGAATTTCTTCTGAACCCTCTCCACCATAAGGCCATACTTTAACTGATGCGGTGCCCAAACAATAGACCCACTCTCAAGTCTGCTTCGAACTAAAGAATTAAATAAAAGTTTTAATACCGTAACATCCGAAAAGACCCGGGAAGTACGCATGACGAAGCCCAACATTTTAAGCGCCTTGTTACAAATGGTAACTATATGGCTAATAAATGTCAGTTTACTCTCAAACGTAATGCCAAGATCCCTTACAGATGATATTCGTGACAAAACTCTGCCATGCATCGAGTATTGGAAAAACAACACTTTTGAGGCTCTGGTAAACGACAAAAGATTGCATTTATCAATATTGAATTCTAGTTTGTTACGCCTGCCCCAATCTAATATATTATCTATATCAAGTTGGAGCTGACGACAATCGTCCAAGGTGACAACTTCCAAAAAGAGTTTCAAGTCATCAGCGAACAACAAAAACATAGCATTTTTTATTACCAATGCTATGTCATTTATAAAATGCACTATTTATGTCGAATAATAATGTGCACTATTTATGTCGAATCTTATTTTATTGATAAAATACAATAAGTATATAGTTCTTTTGACCATGTCCGATCCTAATAGGATCATATGGGCCTCCACAGAGTAGACGTTTGTATTGACAGATTTTGTTTTTTACGAGAAATGGATGTCAGCCACTTGCTCAACTTATTAGGTCCATACCCTGACACACACAAATTGAAAAACAATATGTGTACTTGCCAGACCCAGGATTCGAACTTGGGACCCACGGCGTTATAGTCCAACGCTTAAGCCGCGCGGCCACCGTGGCTAATAGTACCTACTTATATTCGTGTCCGGAAATTTGTACGTATGCAGTTCGCCCTATCACACTTCAACGTGAAATGGTGTATCGGAATTATATGGTCGTATATTAAAAACCGTCCAACCTCTTTGGGTCGTATAGTACTTACTGAGATAAAATGCATGTCCAAATAAAATACAGTTCTTGTCAGTTTACAGGAAGCCAGCGGCAAACAAATTTTGAAAATAGCCGATATACTGGATTGTTTGTTAGGTTAGGTTAGGTTAGGTTTTCATTCTTGAATTCATGAATTTTGAAAAAATCTGCTATGACAATTGAATTATTAATGTTTATATTGAATCTAATAAAATTGGAGACCGTATAGTTCACGGTTATCTCTTTTCGATAGAAAGCTCGCGGCAAACTGTGCTACGGTGAAATGTTTTACGTGCAATTTACATGTAACCACTTTATATTATGATAGTATATACTGTAACCACGAGACTCGTTGCAAAAACATTTTAAAGAAATTGTCACATTGGCAGTTTTAACAATATATTCTTTCAGCTGTGTAATAACTATGATAAATATGTCGCAATTCGTTGACCATAATGTAAACCTGTTCAAGATTCTAGAAGTAAAATTCACTCAAGAAGTCTTTCGATTTTTCACAGCGTATTTTTTTTCGTGAAATAAACTTGCCTAAACCAACAAGCGAATCTTGTAATAATATACCCGTGCATCTGTCGGGGCCGCAGTCTTTCTTCTCCCTTAAATAATACATCGTTCGATATCGGATTCTTCGAATTGATCAAAAGTAAACACCTGGGTGTGTGGTAGGAGCTTTACATTTTACGTGGCCACAATATTTCATCAGTCAATCACGGGTTACATATCTGTTAACCCGGAATTGAAAATAAGTATAATATTAAAACAAAATACAATAGCATATCTTTACAACTATTTATTAGATATCGACAATATAATAAATGAATAACGGAAACTTAAAAAGGCATAAGTGCCATTTTCAAAAAAAAGGTAGATGGGAATTTAAAATACGCTCAAACATTCAATTCATACATCAATCATACAATTAATACAACCAGTGACGTCCCGTAGAGGTAGGCAGATTGAGCGTCGCTTGGGGGCGGCAGTTACTCGAAGGGCGGCAAATCGAGAACAGTCATTAGGTACATAGAAATAGCTAAAATTATTTTGTTTACATGTTGTACAATAATAGCATAGTACAAATGGTGGGAAAATAATAAATCTGTGTATTGCTAATAGGTATACACCAAATGTGTCAGAAATATCCACCAAAAAAGAGAACCTCAGACTTCTGGTGATTTGGGCGAGTGTCTAACATAATTTTATTATTACCGTATGTACATATTCGCTTTTTATATCTAAATTTAATTTTGTATATTTTAGTGGCACGTATTTTGTTAGTAATCTATCAATACAACACATTTCTTAGATATTGGAGTCAAAAGGATGATAAAAAATACTGTTTAAAAAAAATTGGGCTGCATTTTGGCGCTGCCTAGGGACGGTGTTTAGTCTAGAGACGTCACTGCATACAACCAACGCCATCTTCTGGAATTTTTAAAAATTATTTCCGTGCATCAGTGGCACTTGTACCCTTCTGTATGAAATTGGCCTTGGGCACATGCTATCCATTTCCTAAATAAAATCGTTTTCATAATTTCTGGCACTTATACTGCCCCCATAAGCAAAAACACAGCTAATGGGAAAAAATGAAAAATTAAAGTAAGTATGAGGTGACATACTAGATAAAATTCTGAACATAATTGCTTAACAAAATAAACTGCAAATCATTTATTTTAATATAGAAATCATCATAATGTGTTCATTACTTTTGCAAAAATGTTAGGCTTTTCGAAGCAACAAAACAGTAAATAATGATTTATAAGCAAAAACACAGCACATCTATCGATTTGCTGTGTGTTTTTGCTTAAAAACGCTGGCTTACTGTTTTTTTTGTTTATGATTCTAGAATTTTTACATAAACGTAATACCGCATGTAACTGGTAATGATGAGATAACCTCAAATTAATCATTCACTAACTTCATATCGCCCTACATTTTTAATGATATTTTAAGACTTAAAGGTTAAGTTCGAAATTGGACTAAGAATCGTGAAAAAAAGATTCTCAACCTTGTTTTGGAGAGTATGCAATTGGATAAACTTGATCAAAATGCTGCAAAATACAATGAAATTATAATGGCAAGTAAAATGTTAATGACCAGTTAATTACTTTTTAATTACCACATTTAAATATCATGTTAATTATATCTAATGGCCAACTACTGAAAACGCGCCAGCCCGTTGTTATCACTAAATGAGTTATTAATTTTAATCTTAATCTAACATAAAATACATTTCTAACTATATAGTCTTATTAAATTAATGATATTTGTACTTATGTCTCTGAACATTTGATATTTAAAAATAATGCAAAAGGAAATTCGTCAATATTCCTTTTTTCCAATGCGAGCCGCATGGCTGCTTCTAAGTTTACATCTGTCAACTGGCTTAGATATTTGTTTTTTGTGCATTACACTGAATAATCTTTCACAGTATACAGTAGTAAGAACAATTGACAATATTAACTCATTTAGAGCTGACACTGCGACAGGCGCGTTTGGTCATTAGATATAATTAACATGATATTTAAATGTGGTAATTAAATATTAATTAACAGGCCAGCAGTTTATGGATCGTTTTTGAGTGTGGAAAGAAATTTAAGACTAGTCATGTGTAATCAACCAATATCATAATTTTATAAATACATTTTTGAAATATTATTCTGTAAAGCGCTGGTGGCCGCATGCGGCCACCAGGGACACACATGAAAACCACTGGTGTAGACCCTACATGAAGGACATGATGATTGTCAAAGCCGTCAGAGGCAATACATTTAAAATACAAAACTTCGTTTGATATCGCTTCTGCGGAAGAAATGCATAATTCAAAAATAAGGAAGAGTAATGCCTACAAATAGGATGACGTTTTGGGAGTCTTCCCACCAAAACTGACGAATTTTTGTATATTTAAAAATATATATTGTCATTCCAATATTATTTAATAAATAAAATACCATTATATTAAAAAATAAGTATTTAATTTTTCAAAAATATCCATTACAATTTAAATTATAAGCAAAAAAACATATTTACTGTTTTTTTCCTTATGAAACTGACATCATTCCATTCAAAATCATAAATAAAAAGACAATAGTGAAGTTTTATAATCAATATTTTTGTAATTTTGCCATTTTTATGTAATCAATATATCAATTTTTAAATAATCTATTATAAACCGAAACATTTATTAAAATTGATTAACTTTTAATGAAGCAGCAATGAAAAACATGATAACCTCTCTTCTCTCAAAATTGTCTTTTTCCCATTAGCTGTGTTTTTGCTTATGGGGGCAGTATAGCCTTTTAAGTTTTTGGTATTCAAATTATGTACGATATAAATTTATGCACTTATAGATAAATTTATTTGAAACGTAGACAATAAATTTGAGGTACAAGTCGGTTATGGGGAAGCCAGGCGGGAACCGCACAAATTATTGTCATAGCCGTTTTTGGCAAAATTTATACATTCAAGAATGAAAACCTGACCTCACATAACCTAACCTAACTAACTGAACCTAACAAATAATCCAGTATATTTCCTATTTTCAAAATTTGTTTGCCGCTGGCTTCCCCATAACCGACTTGTACCAAATTTTTAAATAGGTTTAAATTTATTTTCTGTTGCAGTAGTGTAAAATCGCCGGAAAAAAAGGACAGCATCGGCTGTTAATTAGTGTACCTTGCAATTATTTAGATAACAGTGGTGTATCTAGAATTGACCCGAACGATATCCGTGTTATTTCGATTCAGGAAAAATAATGGAAACATGTTATCGTGTTTTTTAACTATATATATATATTTTTAACTATATACTATAATATAACAATAAGCCTGCAAAAGTTTCTACCAATACTATAACCTGTAATCTATGTATGTTAGGTATATCTGTACTAGTACAGTTTTTTTTAGTAATAACGGCTCAAGTGAAAACGGCCAGGCATACAAACAGTTCAATTCCAACAAGGTCAAACACCTAAATTAGAGTTATGTTTTAAAATTTATAATTTACAGTGGCATTGTAGTAAAAAGTACCTCATTTAATATAAATTATCATTTATTAAATTTGACCATTTTAAAATATTTAAATTATTTCATATATGACATACTTATAGTTTAAGCTATATAGATATATTTTTTTAAATAACAAGACTCGTGAAGAAAATCTAATAATAAATTTTGATTTTTATCAAAATAAAAATAAAGATTTTGTATGGAAATTTTAACAGTTTAAGTCAATAGATTAATAATTACCTGTCTATATTTTTTTACCAAATAACGCTATTTGTTGATAGATAATAATATTATAAAACTTAAATAAAATGAATTTTGTCTGGATATATTATTTTTTTGTCATCATAAGCAGGGGGGAGAGCAATTATTTTAGTATATAGTCATGTTGAATTTTATCATTCTAGGATGACGACTTGATGACGACAGTAAAATAAATGGAATTGAAGAAAACATGGATTTTTACGCTTTTAAAAAAATATCTAAGTCAAATGAAATTATCTAAGAATTGCAATATTGATAATTTTATATTTACAACAACGTTGTTTTAATACCGACTATAAGAGCTTTGTTACTTATGAATTGGTAAGGTTTCATGATCAAATTAAATCACAATTAATAATATGTCAAAACCATTGGATTTTTCCACTTTCCAAGTACAAAAATATTATTTCAATTAACTTTCATGTTGCAGTCAACGCATACGTTCTGCGTGCTGGTAAAACGCATGTGTATTTCAATATGGAAATAACTTAAATACCCTTGAATTTGGCACAATATAATTTTGTATTTATTAAATAAGGAATCAAAGTAGATATTATTCTCATATATAAGAATTGATAATGATTGATTTCTAAAGATGTTACTTAATTTTATGACACATCTAAGACTTTTTTCTTTACTGGAATATAAAAACATAACTTTTTACATTGAATGGTTTCAATACTACTCAAAAATATTAATTATTTAGTTTGTATATCAATTTTACATAGTATTTTAATTATTGCGCATAGTGTGCAGAGCCCAATATACGTATGTGTTTTTAGTTTGCGTATATTAAGGGGGGACATGCTCGTCGAAGGTCAAAATTGAGTTTTTATTGTACTTTCAAACCATGATCCTGGACACTCCTTAAACGTTGTAGATAATCTATTTATATAATTTTGAAGCCTTATTATCTTTTGTAATTATTTGAAACATTTGATGACTGCATAAAGTATTTTTGTTACATAAAATAATATTCTTTTAAACCTCTCGCTCTAATGTTTTAGAATATAGTCATATTTCGGTACATAACTGTGCATTGGTGTTAAGATTTTTTACATTTATTAATTTTTAAACGCATTTATAAAACCATTAGCATAATTTATTATGAGATAATTTTTGTAAAATATTCACGATAAAAAATTATATTGATAATCTCTGTGATCCCAAATTTGACAAGAATTAGGCATTTTATTATTCAAAAAATTGGCAAGATTAACAAATTTGAAGATGATTCTAAAGATATTTATTATAAGCTATGTTTTTGACCATTCAAGTGTGATAAACATCTTATGAATAATGATTGCTTTATAATAATTATTGACCTAAGAATAAGGTAGTGTTTTTTTGAAATACGCCATTTCTTTTGTCATTCCCCAGTAGTTAGGCTACAACATACGGCCGTAGCCATAAATTGACAAACTAAAATTAAAGTAGGGAGTAAAATTATGTTAATGCGCGTGTTTGAACATGTACCTAACCATTTTTTTTTTATTTTTTTTTAAACGGTACATGTTCAAACACGCGCGTTAATATCATTTTACTCCCTACTTCAATTCAATCACTGGGGAATGACAAAAGAAATGGCGTATTTCAAAAAAACACTACCTTATTCTTAGGTCAATAATTATTATAAATCAATTATTATTCATAAGATGTTTATCACACTTGAATGGTCAAAAACATAGCTTATAATAAATATCTTTAGAATCATCTTCAAATGTGTTAATCTTGCCGATTTTTTGAATAATAAAATGCCTAATTCTTGTCAAATTTGGGATCACAGAGATTATCAATATAATTTTTTATCGTGAATATTTTACAAAAATTATCTCATAATAAATTATGCTAATGGTTTTATAAATGCGTTTAAAAATTAATAA
Organism: Rhyacophila brunnea; assembly: GCF_057557595.1. Taxonomy (NCBI): domain Eukaryota; kingdom Metazoa; phylum Arthropoda; class Insecta; order Trichoptera; family Rhyacophilidae; genus Rhyacophila; species Rhyacophila brunnea. Next base: position 3,351,074 of record NW_028232816.1, on the reverse strand, counting down.
ATGTAAAAAATCTTAACACCAATGCACAGCTATGTACCGAAATATGACTATATTCTAAAACATTAGAGCGAGAGGTTTAAAAGAATACTATTTTATGTAACAAAAATACTTTATGCAGTCATCAAATGTTTAAAATAATTATAAAAGATAATAAGGCTTCAAAATTATATAAATAGATTATCTACAACGTTTAAGGAGTGTCTAGGATCATGGTTTGAAAATACAATAAAAACTCAATTTTCACCTTCGACGAGCATGTCCCCCCTTAACTTATATAATATGCAGCGTTAAATCACACGCGTTCAACCCAACTGCATAATAATTATTATAACTTGAATGCATTGTATATTTTTTTTGATAAATAATACTTATTTTTTAATTTTAATAATACGGTGCCATTAATAATCATTACAAACATAAATATATTTTAACTATTTTTATTAAATATACCATAATTAGATGTACATATCGTCTATCATGCACTTATGCATAAAGAATAGAAAATATACCAACCCGTAATTACCATAGATTGCAAATTATTTTTAAAACATTCGTAAATCGTTCATTTAGATTATTTATTTCAACGTAACATTTATAATCATTTTCTAATGTACACGATTACTTCATAAATAATATGTTCTTGTAAGTCCACAGCCATACTATAAACCGGCCGAATAGCGAATCACAATGGTAGTGCCATTTATTTTACGGGAATTTTCATTTTTTATTTCGAATTCAATCCAGTATACAGTTTGCCGTGATTACAATTTTTCGATTAATATTCTCGTTCATATTTAACTATAATAAAGTATTTTTTTGATTAAAAAATACACTTTGTAATACTTTAATAAAAGGGAAAATAATAATTAAACAATTGTCATTCACGGCTAACTGGATACTGTGATGCATTCGAATATAGCTACGAAAATTTCTGTAAAATAGACGACACTACCGTCGAGATTTGCTGTTATAGTATAGCTGTGTTGTATGTCAAACAATAACAGAATTATCTACCTCTGAAAATTACCACATTCATAAGTAAAGCAGCTCTTGTATTCCGTATTATTTCAAGTATATTTTTTAATAAATTCTACATTAATCTTTCTAGTGATTAGATAATAATATATGACTTATTTTAATGTTATAGTTTTTCTTTTTATTAGTGTCTTAAGATAATTTTGTAGATAATATAATATAATACTATGTTTTCTTTTATTACGCAATAAAATGATTTTTATGTGACAGAAAGAGCATTTTTAAAAATTAAAAAAAATCAATTTTCCTTAGGCTCTCCTTTTGAGTGATGATTCTCCATCCAGCACACCCCTTCACCAGTTCCAAGGCCTGAATATGTCACGTTTTACATAATATAATATTATTCAATAAATGTTCAAATTTTATGACCTTTTACTTACCTACCAAATCAAAATGTACAAAATAGCAATACAAACAACTACTTTAATAACAATATACTTTCAATAATATAATTTTGTCTTTAGCTACTACGTTCAGCGTATGAGTTCTGCGCACTTGTAAAGCGTAGACGCAATAATATTAAATTGTACATCTATTTTATATGCGTATGTATTACGCACGCGTTCAACGCACAACTCCAGCTATATACACGCATCTACAATAACATTATATATTAGGTTAGGTACAATTAATAACAATCTTTAATACATAGGTAGATATTAGTTTAGATGTTTAGAAGTACGCATACGTGTACTTATAATATATATTGAAGTATGAAACTTACTGGTATATCCAGTTTAAAATCTAAATTATCTAGTTTGTTGTATTGAAGTGACAATGTGATTGTATGTATTTAAAATCGACTTGGTTTTAAACTGTGGTCTGATTAAATAAATTCGAAATGATTTCCAATAGTATTACAAAAAATCGGCATATAAACCTGATCAGTATTTCTATCACACCAATATACTTAATATTTTAAATAATTTTAATCCAAAATATTATTATAATTAGTGTAGTTACTTAGTGATACTCTTTCAAACTATTATTTATAGTTATTATACGACATTTTAGCAAATATTTAATAAATAAAATAACTATTTTTACGTATGTAGGTATATTTATTTTAAATAAAAGGATATATAAATAATAAATTGTTAGAAATATCAGACGATTGTAAAAGAGTGCTGTCTTAATCTGTCCCTATTATGGAAATATAAAAATAAACCAAAACTTATTACTATCAAATTGTATCTAAGGGTTTCTTAGTAATGATGGAGTGAGACAGTACTATATTTCAGTCATTGGATAGCAGTAGCGAAGGGTGGAGGTAGGCTTTTAATATCCGGCATAAATAGTCCACACTAAACTTTGTCAGTCAGGCGTATTTGCTTTCATTGAACTAAGACTACAATGTATAGGTAGCATGGCCCTCACAAAGGGGGGGCTGACAGGGCTCTAGCCTGGGGCCCAGGCTCAGGTGGGGCCCGGCGTGGTTAGTTAACCAGATAAGTGAGATAAACACATATCATAAATTTACTCTAATAGCAAAAAAAGTCGCCTGCGGCGCTATTATCCTTCAATAAAATTTGTACACAGTTTCTGTACAATGTTTAATTGTGTATGGATACTCGACAACTCCATAATAATTAAAATGGATGTAAGTATTAAAAAAAAACACTAAATATACACATTCATTTTACTGCGTACACCATTTGGAAAATGCTAGGTACTGTAGAGAGTCACACTGCCTTTATCCTTAGTAATAGGTAGGGGGCCCGCTTCAGGATGTGGGGGCCATGGTAGGTAGTCTTAGTTTTTACAAATCAATTAAACCTTGCCTAATCCATGCTATAGTAGATTATTGTTTAAAAATATTTGCATATCTATAAATTATCTAAAATTAAGCCAGAATTAAGACAGAAGAATATTTTTATCGATTATGATTTGGTTAGACAGAGCTTAATGAATTAAAAAAAACCAAGCATTGCCAAATTATGTTATTTGTATTCTTAATTCAACAAAAACAAATAAAAATGACTGAAAAGATGTGCACTATATTGTTGTCGGATTGCCCATAGATTAACTATTATTGTTTGGTTTAGGCAGGGTTTAATTGAATTTTATAAACTAGATAGCACCATCTGCAAATTATTGTATACTTAGTTCAATAAAAACAAATAATTATTGTGACTGACAGAGTTTATTATGGACTATTTATGCCGAATCACAGTCTATCTTCACCCATCGCTACTGTTGGATAGCTAGGCAAACAAGACAAGTAGTCATTAAAAGTATGAGAACTATCTCACTATCGCGGTTAGGAATTAGATAGTTATGGGCTTAAATATTTAATACACGTAGTATAAATATTAGAGATCTAATATTATAAATATTCAAAAATATTATATTGTAATATTATTTAAATTTAAATAAATACTAAAACATTATTCGAAATACGTATTTGGTTTTATTTTACTAACATTTCCAATGCCATGTTAACTAACATTATAATAGTATTATCCTTTTCGTCCATTTTCCATTGGATAATATGTTTTATTCTTTACAGTTCAAGCTAGACGTTGGAGCGCAGCGACAGGCTAATTACCATATACAATACTACTGCCATATCAATAACGTTTTTCGCTAGAGCGTCTCACTTGCGATAAACGACGTCAATGATTTTGTAGCAGTAGCGTCGCGTTGCAACGAGTGTCGCCGCGCTTCAACTGCTACCATCTTGAAGCGAGATAAAGTTCCATTGCAACCATTGAAAACGCATAATATTATAAACCCGGTCGCACATACAAACTCGTTTCTTTCTCGTAACTTAAGTTGTGATCAAATTGAGATGCATGTCACGTCACTGTCACGCTATCGCGGCGACAAATTTAGTCTATGGTTTTGTCATTTTGCAGAATATTTTGAACGATCACCACCTCTCTAAATTTAATTACAGAGAGTGGCAACTCTAACGTATTAGTATTTTGAATTATTATTTAATTGTTCATGCTAATTTCAATTAATGTTAACAGTTTCTACGTGTGTTTACGTTAAAATTACTTGCAATATTATACCGATAAATAACATTTTGAACAGAGCACCACCTGCGGACCATAGAAAATAGACAATATTCTTATAGAAAATACATAATGCCAACCACTAAAAACAAAAAAACTTGGTTTTGATAATATGATTCAAAAAGTGTAGACATCTATAAAATGATAAAAACGTTCAAAACGTCATGCAGGTGTCGATGCAATGCGGTTCAACGTGAGGTGACCTCATTATTTTTTTGGTGATTTCGGCAGATTTTGCCAACTGACAATGTTCGTTTAAAGGTTCAAAATGTGCTACGGGATGGGGACCATCAGTCTGATAATATTTTAAACACCAAGAAAAACGACATTACACATTTTTTTTCCCGTAGCGGCAACTTACTGTGACTTCACGTGATAGTCCGCGATATGCACAATGATATATTTCGCGCTTTAATGTACTGCCGCACATAGCATCGGTGCAGCATTTTTGGTAAAAAATATCCGCTTGTCACTTTATTCAATATTAACTGAATGTAGAGTGCGTCTGCATATGCAGTCATTTGTTTCGGCTAACTAAGTCACGTCACTCTCCGGGCATGGTCTTGCTTGTGTGCGCGAAAGAGAGTTGCAACATTTTTGGCCCTTTTTATTTATGGCCATGTCGCAGTCGATGTGAATTTGTATGTGCGACGGGGCTAAGATTCAAAATGGGAATAACCGCTAATCCAGAATTTTAAAAGAAACCGCATTTTGTACACTTTTTTTTAGTTCACTATTAATAATTGCTATCTTCTATCTTCTTATTAGGTATAGTTAGCATAGTATATCTGTCCGTGGCTTGGATTAATTAAATTATTTAAAAATAAACTGATTTTTTGAATGTGTTTTATTGTATCCAAGATGTATCTACATTCATCGGAAAAAACTTTCATACAATTAATAGCGATTTAAGCATTATATTATGAATTGAAGCTAAAAAGGAAAAAAAAACATATGGATGCTAATAATTAAATATTTACACTACGCCTAAGCCCTCGAGATATATAAAATGTCAAGATACGTTAATTTGAAATTGCATACATACTAATACTAGATCCAAATAATATAATAACAGTTGCAAAAGTCACCTAGATATTGAGAAAACGTCGTATACGAAGTCAAAAATAGGATACAATTTTCTGTTTTATAGAGGAATTTAAGAGGAAGATATTTTTTTTGCTTTTTTTAACAATTCATCCACATTAAAATTTACTATTCTTAATCCAATATAAAATTAATGTTGTATCTCATAAAAAAAATTTTATAATTGAATCACTTATAATTAAAAGAACTTATATCACAAAATTCCAAATTTCGGATTATATTGTAATTTTCAATAAATATCTACCATTCTACATTAAAACAACTTCAGCCAAATATATCTTTGGTATAAAACCAACACAAGTCCTGGACTAACATTCATTGGAAGTCCTGAAGAACATACATTTTGTTTGCGGGATGGCAGAATTCCAGTAACAATGCCTATTTTTAAGACCTATCCTCAAGGTTATGTACCGATAAACAAAAAAAAAATTAATAATATAAAAACCTTGATAAAATATATTGATCCAACAGCACTTGATTTTTATAATAAACAACTTGAAAACGACAGAAAGTGAAGAAAAACACGAAATCGAAGTTTTAGATTTATTAAAAATCATAATAAAAATAGTTTTTCAAGATACGTACCTAAAATTAATGTTATTATTTTAGTATATTTTTGCTTGATAATTACAACTCCATATTTCCAGAATTTTTAAACAGCTCTCTCTAGTTGATTTTATTTTTAAAAGAAAGATTTTTTTATACAATCTAATTTGTTTAATTTATATTTATAGTATTAGCTATATTTTTACAACGTTTTTATTAGGTCGTATTCTTGTTTGTTCGGTGCTTGTTTATCCGGTACAAATCTTGCAATCGATTTTTAACTAACTTCCGAACTAGCTAGACATTTAAAACTTTTAGAATATATCAGAACACAATGCCAATGCATTCTTTTAATACTTTTAGCCATCTTTAAGTAGAATTGTATTAATTGTCAGTTAATTCTGTTTTGTATGAAATATTATATCGGAAGAAATCCGTAAAAAGTAAAACACTATTATTGGTTGCTAAGGGAGTCCTAGCAACTAAATTATTAATATATACGTGCGTTACTATGGAAATCAATATGAATCAAAATGACATTTCAGTATTCTATATTTATTCAGTATTTCTATCAAGTACAATTTTTTTTTGATCGTTTAAGCTAGTCAAGTCAAGTTTATATGATTCAACAGAAATTTAAAAACCTTGTATATAAAGATAAAGTTCTTTTTATCTTGTAATTATTTTTAATATTTTTTACATTTTTTTAGTGAAACAAACAGTTTTCTTTAATTAATAAATAATAAATAATGTGCTTTTTTGGATTTAAGTATCTTATAATATCGGTGATTCAATTATTCATTTTCGTATAGGTGATTCAAATTGTTTGATTGCAACACTAGGTAACTTTTAAATTTCAAGTATTCGAAATTCCCTTTTGTTTTATTCAACTAACATTTCCACGACCATACTAACATCATATTATCCTCTTTCCATTTTCCATACTTATAATGGCCAAGACTATATAGTCAGCCGACCAGCATCTACCACAAAAGAGAGTCCACCGCCTCGGAGACCACCACCACGACTATGGTTGGCTTCAACAACGCTGGACCCAAGGGAGCCATGATCTCCCGGCCTCCTGGATCTGTCAGTCCCAAGCATGTAAGTTATTTTCATTGTAGTTTATTTATTCAAGAAATTAAAAAAAACATAGCGACAGTGCCACCTGTCAACATTCCTGGACATGGCTTAGTTCTGCAATGTAAATTATTTTGATCAAACTCACATGTAGCATTAATTAATTGCAATGTCGTTTAATAATTTCTATATGCTCGATATGCTAGTACCTACTGCACTGTAAACATTTGTCAAACTATGATGAGAGTATCTAATTATTTGTTTCCTTTCGTGACCCGAGTTAAAATAAACAATTCCTTTATTTCCGTATCACTTTATTTTTTAAATTTAGAATTTGCGTTTAAGTGTATCTTTTCTTTCACCGTACCTACCTTATTTAATACGTTTTTCTCCCTGTCTCGCTTTCTCCTACACATTAATTATTCTGTCAAGCGTTGCAGATAAATCAAGACAAAAATAATAATATATACATATTATATTATAAGATAACGATATTATTTATATTTCTTTATAATTTTCTACCAAAGGCCAGAAGAGTCACTGCCTACTACATAATAATTAATATATCCTAGAAAAAAATCAGTTGTTACCGAAGTGGAAATATTGAAATGCACTGAGTGTATGTGATTTCAAAAAAACTTTGTTATTAACACTTTTATGTTTATGTTGCCAGATACCCTGTTTGGAAAACACGGCCGTCTGAGGTGAATCGCGGGAGGCGGGTACTGGCCTCCGCCAACAGCGCTGCTCCATATCCCGCCCGCCCCCCGCATTAGCCGTCCTCAGAGAAGAAAGCTTCGGAAACACCGATGACAACCCAGAAATCAACACGACCGTTCTTACGTCCCTGGTGATCGCCCCAAACACTAACTCGCCGCCGCCAACAGATGGCGCCACTGTACACCACACCCAGAACAATAACGTCGCCAACCACACCCAAGTGTCAAACGTGTTTTTCGACTCCGACATCATCGTGAAGAATCCAAACAATGACCTAATTAAAAACGGAAACTTTGATAAGTATGTGAATACAATTATTGCATCAGCTACAGCAGTTTCTAATGATGTATTTTTGTTTAAAAATGGTAAAAAATCTTTAGATAATACTACAGAAATAGATACTAAAGAAAATTATAATAAAGATAATGCAGTTATTAGTCGTGATAAAGAATATGAATTAACACAATCGAAACGTAAAACTTTTGATGAAACTCCTTCAGTTTCAAAAGTTAACATATTATCAAGATATCAAAGTATGAGTAAAGAAGAATTACCACTATTTGGTGATGACATGGTCAGTAAAACTGGAAATTCTTCATACGCCAGTAATTTTTGTAGAGATGGCTCTAGTTTTGATATCCATATTCAAAGTGGAAGAAATTGTAATATAAATGTAGAAAAAAATCCAATGCAATGTGAAAAAAATAAAAGTGTTTCAAATCTTGATGAATCTGAAGTTCTGGATAAGTATGGACATTATGGAAGATTGTCAGACTCTCTTGAGGAATTTAATACCCGTTTGAAAGAAAATCTGTGTGAAGCAGAAAGACAAATAGTTTTAAAAAATAGTAAATTAAACACCGAACAAAGTTCTGATCAAGAAAATGATCCATTAATCATTAAAGACGATTTTTTTCTAGATTTTTCATTAAATCGTATTCATAATAAAGACGACAGAAATGTCAAAAGCTTTACTGATAAACAATCTTCTGAAATTACCGAAAAACCAGAAGATACTAGTAATAATTTCGATAGAGGCGGACAATCTTCTGAAATATTCGATATTACTACTGATAATTCAAAGTGTATTAAAGTGAAAAACCAAACGATTTGTCGTGACAATTCCGATTCTATTGACAGTGACAATTAATAATAGGGACTCATCTTAAATTCAGACTTAGACCTTTCGCTCATGGAGAAACTAAAATCCGACGAACTGGTTGCTGATGGAACTCATAAACTGGTCAATGACTGATGTTTCGTACACGGCGCTACTGAAACCCACTTGCAATAATAATCTCATAACCTCAAAAGCTTTTTCCGTAATATCTTTACGGCAATATTTTGGCAGCCTGTAATAATACAGACGGAAGTAATTCTCAACTTCTGCTACAAATTTTTAATTAAAAATCGGTTCGCCCATCTATAACTTTTGACGTCTTGACTAGTTATTGCTTGTTGAGTTCAGTTCAGTACTACCAATCTACTGATATAGGCACCACTGTTTTATAGGGGACTGGAAACATTACTGAGAGACTGGGAAATTAGCATGTTGCGTCTCTTCAGTTTAGTTAGTTAGTAGACCGTTTTGAAACTGAGAGATTCCAGTCTTGCTGTGAGCGAGTCGCCATTGAAATATATTAGCTAGATACTGGTTGAAATTCTAATTTCAGTCTCGTCTTTTTTTAGTATTCTCGTGAGCTGAAGGCCTTAGGATTCGGCTTACACGCTCACGTAAGTGAGTGTGCTGACACTTAAAAATTATGTTGGCCTATATTAATTGTATATGTTTCAATATTGAATGTGATATAATTTAATAAGCATATCTATTATAATGTATAATTATTTAAATAGGTATAAACATCGTTAAATGTGAAATAAAATAAAGATATATTTACTTACATTAATTAATTTAAATGTAATATAATCTTACTTATATAATATTATTAAACATATTTTTATCATTATATTTTATTATCAAACTGTTGCTTCCATATCACAAAAATATATAATATTTAGTGAAATATACATATTGTTTTATATTAGGTACATAATTAATATTATATTTTTGTTTATTGATTGAATTATTTTGTATGTTTATGCAATGCTGATAATAATATTATTGTAGATACTTTTTTCTATGCTTAAATAAAAATAGTTTATAATACGATATAACTGTCACAAGTGAAAAATACGTATTTTGCAAATTTTATAAAACTATTGAAATGGCTGAAATAATAATTTAATGGCAAAAAACTTCGATAATAATGTTATCTTTTCTACTTTTTGACTTATGACAGTTTAATTGCGGGTGTACAATATGTTTTATAATTTTAAATTTTATTCATATATAAGATGTTTCAGTTAAATATTGTATGTAACCAACCAGTTAATTTTTTACAAAAAGCCATGCACGACTCGTGGTTTTCGTTGCCTATGAGGCCTATCGACTAAACGAAATACGTTAAAATGTTGGCATATTCTTACATAGACTATAATATTTTAAATAAATCATAGTAAAATACGTTCTATTTTATGTTTTATAACTTTTAAAGTTTATTATAATACAACATTATGTAATATAGCATTGATATTATATTATAATATTACGTTATAGTGTCCAGTTATATTTCCATCTATATATTATTGTGTACATAGTGGGTTTAAAGAATGATACTAGTATTCATTTTCAAAGTGAACTTATTCCACTTCAACAAATTTTCGGCAATAACCAAAAAACTGTTAACGGTGTTGATGTTACATAATATGCTTTTTGTATTGGAATAAGTTACTTTTGTTACTAACACCAATTTTGAAGTTGATTTTTTCTACTGAATTGAATGCTATTAGGTTCTTCTATATAAAAAATACTTGTTCAAATATTTATCCTTTAAATTATGGCATTTATAACTCATTTTCGTCAAGTAGTGGAATAAGTTTATTTTGAAAATACACCCTTCAAATAAACAAGATATATTTATTTAAATAGCACTGAGATTTACAATATTAGTATAAATTATGGGATGTACTTATTTATTTAAAAAAAAAATAGCCAAAATAATCCATCACAAAATTTTAGTACACAGATGAAAGTCAATAGTAATAAAAACAGTTATATTATATTGCTCATGTACTTTTCATCTGTAATATTACCACTAGAGTCTGAAACTTCTTCAGATTTACTTTCCAATTTTTCAACATCACATTTCGACTCAGTGACATTAATGTATATATCTCTACTTGAATGCAATAGTCAAAAATACTAGTTCCGAGATAATTAAACTTTATTGTTGGCGTCATACAAATGAAATAGTTAACTACCTATATGTTTATTTTGTCTTTTCTGTGCTTTATAATAATAATGGATGATAGTGGTAAGATTTTGTGTATACCTACCATTATTAATAGTGGATTATTTCACTTATTACACTATTGCTTTTAAGTTACAGGACAATTCTAATAAATGCAACAGTGACATTTTTCCTTTAAATGCGGTATTAATTTTTTATCTCAGTGATTCATTATGTAGGTACAGCTTTCAGAAATTGATTAGCACACTTATCTCGAATTCACCTTTTTTTGCTTTATTTCTCTGTTGTTTTCATGTAAAGATATACGTTTTTATATAAAACATAGGTTTTTTATGTTATTCATGGTGATACAACATTTCTTACTCCACTATTGATTCCGTGATTTTTTCAAGAAGAATAAAACATGTAGACTCCCGAAACTATCACCGCGTTAATAATTAATATCAAAGATCTTGGCATATTGTTTGACTCACAATATTATCTTTTCATTCTACAGCTCAGTTTTTAGGATTCACCATAAGACAGATTAGCCTAGTGACGTCCCTAGATAAAATACCGCCCCTAGGCAGCGCCAAAATGCCGCCCTATTTTTTATACAGTATTTTTATCATCCTTTCATGAGTGCAGTATCTAAGAAATGTGCTGTATGGATTTATTACTAACAAAATATCAGACTAATTAATCGCAAATCTGCCCGTGTCGTTTTTGGTCATCAAGAACTCGTCGAAAGGCAACGGCAGTAAACTAGATATCGCGAACCCCAAAAAACCAGTGAGCTGAATTTGTAAATGAAAAGATATTTTCGTTATTGCTAAGTACGCGCCGGTCGCGTTGTCAGCACTAAATGAGTTAAGACGATACATCAGTGAAACGGCAAATAATTTTCATTTTGGACTCGCTGGCATTCAGAGAGAGAACGTCGAGGAGACAATACGTCAATTTGTTTCGTGATGGCGATAGGGGTATTGATTCTTATATCGTGTAAAGATGACTAAAAACGTTACCCATTTACTTGAAAAAGAAAATATGTCAATTAATATATTATTATTGTTACTAATAGAACAATAAACAGAACATTAAATGGACGCATGTCGGATTTATATAACAAATTATATTTCATTCGGCATGCGTCATTTGCAACCCGCAATCTGCGCATCGCCTAGCCACGATCTTTTTAGACCATGCCTCAACCAAGGTAGCTATTTCTATATATTCCAAATGATTCTCCTCGATTTGCCGCCCTTCGAGTAACTGCCGCCCCCAAGCGACGATCAATCTGCCTACCCCCACGGGACGTCACTGGCTTAGCCATTGAAGAATCCAAATGTCTTACGTACACTCTACGTATTAGTACAGATGGGCCAATTAAATGGATTCCTTATGAGGTTTCCTACAAGCATATTTCACAGCGTGTTCAAAAGATTTTTTTTCGAAATCTTCATATCATGTACCTATATAATTATTTTCCTTCTCATAATTTCTCAAATGAGTATTTTTCGATTATCTTTCTTCAAAGCATGCTCACCTTTCACTTTTTTTAAGCTCGCATGTCACTTCTGCTCTTAAAGCATTTCACCTATTCTCACGTGGTATAGTTTCCTATCCTGATTTATTATGTACAATTTGAATTTATCTGCATTCGTTAATTAACATGCATGGTTTCAGCTATGACTTCTTTTGGATGAAAACTGTTACCCAGTGTCAGGCTTATCAGGTAGTGTTGACCTGTGTGTCCCTGATAACCATCTTAGAAATAGAGACCATCAGTTGTTTATAATTCTCCCAAGGTGTAGAACCAACCTGCCACTGGTAACGCCAATTGGGAGGGCGATAACTATGTTCAACGAAATTGCTTCGGGTGTTGATATATTCCACCTACGTGAGAATGAGTTTAGGTGGACGTTGTTTTATAAATTCTTAAAAAAAGGGTCTGCTTAACTCATCCGGTGTACTTCCTTGTACCTATCTAATTTATCTACTGATCTATCTCTTTTTTTATGTAATACTGTTTTATATTTATTTGTTCCTAAATGTCATGTTGTGAACGTCTTTAACTTATAATTTGTAATGTACACAGTTAAAAAATAAATAAATTGAAAATTGAAATTGAAATCAGGCACCAAAAGCGAGGATTGGGCGACTAGTCAATGCGCATCCTAGAGGTGTAGACATGTTTAGTGATGCGCTATGTATTTAAAAAAAAATCTGTTTTATCGTTATTTTTTCTATAAGATTTATCTATAAAAGTTCTATTGTGAACGCCTTAAATTAATAATTTGTTATGTACGTACTCATCGTGATTTTTTTAAAAATAAATACTTTAAATAAAATGGATAAAACTTATAAAAATGTTGTGCATCACTGATATAAATAAAAATGCTGATTGGGAATGTTTATATACCTACCTTACCTATTGCTAATAGTATGTATAACAAAAATATAGTAATCATACATGTTTCATAATATATTATAAAAACTACATAATGAAATATTTTTTAACCAATGATTGTTGTCATCATGACGTGTAAAAATGTTTAATAAATAATTATTAATTTTAAGATTATCTATGTAAAATTCGATATAAATAAAAATATTTTCCGTCTTGTCTATATTTTACGTAAAGTCAATATTGTACGTGGGGTAAATATAATTAAAATTATAAATTAAGATATTTATAATATATTATTAAATTTAATTAGACCTAAATAAATCGGCCAAAACTACATAATTATTGTTCAAAAAATCAATCAACTATTTTATTTGTTTTTAAAAATCTGTAATATTCTATTAAATGTCTATGACGAACTATTTTCATGTAATATGAATCAAATGTTTTTAATAAATCATAACATAATATATTAAATATCATTTATTTTTTATCCCAATATATACGGAAACTACAGTACCTCGGCCACATTATGAGAGGACAAAAATACAGCATTTCCCAACTTGTCATTCAAGGAAAGATCAATGGGAAGCGTAGCAGAGGACGGCTCCGCATTTCGTGGCTTAAGAACCTCCGTGAGTGGTACGAGTGCAGCTCCACTGAACTGTACCGGGTAGCAAACGACAAAGATAAGATCGCCTTAATGGTGGCCGACCTCCGCTAGGGGATGGCACAATAAGAAGAAGATACACGTATAATTATTACGTAAAGCTACTAAGGTTTGTGAGATATGGAAGCTTTAGGCTAAAGCTTCCAAAGGTTTCCAACGGGTTCCACGGGTTCTCAACCTAATGGTCGCGACCCCATGTGGGGTCACCGAGAGTTTTTGTGGGGTCGCCGGCTGAAACTGTAAATATTAAAATAAAAAAAAATCAAATTGCATCCTTAGTATGACAAGGTCCAACCAACAAAATTAACATTTTGAGTGAGTGTTGTGAAAGTATTTCTTTTATCCATAATTAATACATATTTGATTTTCAGGATTATCTGCTGATAATTGATGGAGATACTAATTTTACAAAGTTTTACCTGCATTGGTTTATTTTAAAACCAAAACAAAAAACAGATTAAATATTGAAAATGACATGAGGTTGGCATTAACGACAATTTGACAATTTTAAAGCTGGTTAACGGGTTACATGTAAGTTGTACGTATGCAGTTCATCGTGGGACACTTATTCGTGCGCCGCAGTACGTGAAACATGAGTTCGTATAACATTTTATCAAATGACGAGTTCTTCGTTGAACATTTCACTGTGGAATACATTTGTACGTATCTTACAAAATGTGGCGATAGTTTGCAAATAGTACTGTTCCAATTATTAGATTAACCCTAACCTAACCTAACCTAACCTAGTAAAGACATCTCATGTTGTAGTATACGTACAAATATACTCCACGGTGAAATGTTCAACAAAGAACTCGTCATTTGATTAAATGTTACACGAACTCATGTTTCACATACTGCGGCGCACGAATAAGTGTCCTGCGGTGAACTGTTTACGTACAAATTTCCGGATACGGGTTAACGAGTTGCAACTTCCGGACCAGGGACTGGTTTTGGACTGACCAATATTGGGGTAGATGGTAGACTTTAGGGGACGCGAAGACCCGCGAGCTTAGAGCCAGGAATAAGAAAAAGGTAGGTTTTACAAAAAAATGCTCTGAGGATATTTCAATTTTGATTGGAGTTCAACCGAGATATATAACTATGTAAGTATAAGAGTTCAATATATATTTGACTGATACCTTTAATAATATGCTCAAACAATGCATGCCATATAATATGCACACGTGGTACAAATAGAGTCCGAGTAAGGTTAAAATAAAAGTAATGCATTTCCAAATGTGTATATAAGTATGCAAGTATACACAAGACCCGAAAGACCTCCAAGGTAGAATGCAAGAACTCGCAGATGCCAGTCAAACGGTCGGCCTAAAGATAAATGTCTGATGAGGAACTGTTTTTCGGACTCTGCGATTATTTGTATTAATGGCACCCAACTCGAGGAAGTCAGCAGCTACGTCTATCTCGGACAGCAGGTGCCCATAGACGGAAACATGCACGATGACATTGCTCGAAGAATAAAGCTGGAATGGAGTGCTTTCGGACGTCTGAATAGTATCTTCAAGAGTGACCTACCATTATGTCTTAAGCGTAAGGTGTTCAAACAATGTATGCTACCCGTGCTCACGTATGGCTGCGAGACATGGACCTTCAACACGAGAGATTTCCAAAGGCTACGAGTCACACAGCGAGGCATGGAGAGGTGTATGTTGGGCATCAAAACGAATTGGTTAGGAAGCATACAGGAGTACGCGATGAAATAGACGTTGCCAAACAGCTGATATGGAGATGGGCAGGACACATTGCTCACCGAAAGGACGACCGCTGGACAAATGCCGTCATCCAGTGGTACCCAAAGGGCACAAAACGGCCACATGGTCGCCGTAAAAGCCGCTGGATTGACGAACTGGTAAAGTTCCGCGGAAATACGTGGCAGCGAATGACACAGGACCGAGAGAGTTGAAAGAAGCTTGGGAAGGCCTTCATCCGACAGTGGATTGACTCCGGTTGATGGTGATGATATAAGTGTGCGCTCATGGAGCCCGAGTGGTAACGTGTTGGTTTATGGGTCCCGGACTCGAACCTTAGGTCTGCCAAATTTACATAGTATTTTTCAATGTGTGCTTCGACCCAGAGTGTAGACCCAATAGGTTAAACAAGTCGCTAACACTCATTTTACGTATAAAACACTAAAATCTGTAAAATTATAAACAATCTTGTACAATAAAATAACACTGTCACATCACTGAAAACGTATATGTCGCACCGTGACTGTAAAACGAAGACATGTGCAAATGACATATTTTGGAGATAATATTAAGGTTTGAAGTCTTCGTTTTATTAGGACAAATAGAGTTTCTAAAAAAAATCATAATATATTTTTTATATGTACATTATATTATTGCATGTTCTTTCAGTTACTTTACTTTTAGATTATCAAGTTCACGACTTTTGCAGTTGTTTTGCATTTAATCTCGAAATTGGTTTTACACTCATGGTGCGAATTGTGTTTGGATAGTGTATTGACTAGTCTTGCACCCCTCGCTAACGGTTCTAAGCTAGAATATGTCATGGCTGCGACCACATAGATAATTGTTGACAGGTTCATATTATAAATTCAAATTCTTTACGTCGTCAGGATTGGAAACTATCCCTCGTGACACCAGGCGAAAAAATCTCAAGAACAGAAATGATCCATGAGATTCGAGAGAGAGTGAAAACCGAGGAAACCTTGTAGAAAAATTAGTAATGTTCCTTTTCTTTTGACCATAATATTATCCAATCCTAATAGGATCATATCGTGGGCGTAACAGAAGTCACTAACTAAAAAACATAATAGTAATGAAAAACTCAAAAAATAAAGATTTTACAACCATTTTAAGAACACCAAAAACACAAAGCATTGATTATCTCAGAACTGTGTATTTGGAGTTAGTGACTTCTGCATGTACGCCCACGATATGGGCCTCCATAGAGTAGAGGTTTATATTAACAGATTTTTGTTTTAACGAGAAATGTATGTTAGCCACTTGCTCAATCTATTAGGTCTATACTCTGACTTGAATCACAAATTGAAAAAAAAACAATATGTGTATTTGTCAGACCGAAGACTCGAACTTCGGACCCACGATATTATAAGCCGACGCTTTAACCGCTCGACCATCGTGAGCTTCAATTCAAATAGTAATGTAATATACAAAAAAATGTTTTTATATATTTGCCATAATACTGTGTGAACATAATATATTCATCATCATCATCAGCCTGAATCTATCCATTGCTGGATGAAGGCCTCTTCAATCTGCTTTCACTTCTCTCGGTCCTGTGCATTGCGTTGCCACGTACTTCCGCAGAACTTTATCATTTCATCGATCCAGCAGCCTCTAGGTCTACCTTGCGGACGTTTTGTACTTCTTGGATACCACTGGATGACTAGATTTGTCCAACGATTGTCTCTTCTTTGAGCTATGTGTCCAGCCCATCTCCATTTAAGGCTTTTAATAAACTCTATTACATCGCAAACCCTTGTCTGCTTCCTTATCCACTCATTCCTCTTTTTGTCCTTTCGCGTTATGCCAGCCCAGCATGCACCTCTCCATACCACGTTGTGCTACTCTAAGTTTCTGGATCTCTCTTTTACTTAGGGTCCATGTTTCACATGCATATGTGATCACGGGAAGCAAGCAACAAAGTAGATTTGAAAATAAATGTAACAAAGACGAAAGTCATGTTCAACTGCTTTGCATGCCAAAAAGAGATCCTCATCAATGGCACTCAGCTCGAACAGGTGAAAAGCTACATCTATCTGGGACAACAAGTGTCTATAGATGGATGTATATTCGATGAAATTGTTCGCAGAGTAAATCTAGGCTGGAGTGCTTATGGCCGCCTGAATAATATCTTCAAAAGTGACCTTCCACTGTGCCTAAAGCGCAAAGTGTTCGACATATTATTATATTATATTTTATAAAACAATTTGGCACGAAAACAATTGTATGCGTTAGGTCTTAATAAATATAAGCCCTCAATATAACACTGATTAATATACGAAAGCAAGGAAAAATACAATAATAAAACACTTTCAGACTAGCATTATTTCATTTGTAAGGACAGCAGTAGTTTACTTTAGTTATACATAATAATATATACTTATATATATTCAAATAAATGTTTCATATACCATTATTTCTCATAACTCTCAGATAAAGCAATCTTAGACATTATTTACATTATTCAGGACCCGTATATAAATCGGCTCATCAAAAAGGGTCGAGATTGTGGGAAATAAACATCATGTCAGTAGATATTATAATATAAAGCAAAACGGATCAGTGAACGATCTATTCGCTTGACCAATCTTTTAATAGGCCACTTGGCTTAGACAGTGATAGTATTATTATAATATACCAAAACGTCTGAGAATATTCTCTTTATAAACACAAATATATTAATATTTGATCAGTCTATTTTCAATAACCGACAACCCCACAATTCAATATTTTTAGTAAAATGACGCCTTTGTGTGCTAAGTGTAAATGATTGGTTTTAACCAACAGATCAAAAGATGTCTACATTAAATTTCTAAAGATTACTACGTTATCTTCTTCTTCGTTTACACTTTTTTGTGTCGCTACATTTCAAAATCAGCCAAGTCCACCTATAGGTATTTTTGACTTTTTTATGAATTACTGAAGAACTACTGCTTTCTAACATTTCTGCATTATCAAAATGTGGAATTTATTAATTTTAAATATTATATACTCGAAATAATATAAACATTCACCCTTGTGACTGTGTATTTGAGAAAATAAAAACCTGTTTTTCTCCTATTCATCTATAATGGATTTGGCTGATTTTGAAATCTAGCGCCACTTTTAACACTCAGTAGTTTTGCGCATGCTTTACGTTGAAAGCGTGTTACACACTGCGTCAACTGTCTAGATTTGTACGTCAAATAGTGTTGTCATATTTTCAATGCTGATTTTAATACAACGATGTAACATTTCTCGTTTTAAATCCTTCAAAATTATTATGGCATAAGTCATCATCATCATCAGCCGGGGTCAATCCACTGCTGGGTGAAGGCCTCCCCAAGCTTCTTTCAACTCTTTCGGTTTTGTGTCATTCGCTGTCACGTATTTCCGCGGAACTTTAACAGTTCGTCAATCCAGCGGCTTTTAGGGCGACCCTGTCGCCGTTTCGTGCCCTTTGGATACCACTGGATGACAGCATTTGTCCAGCGGTCGTTCTTTCGGTGAGCAATGTGCCCCGCCTATCTCCATTTCATCTGTTTGGCAACGTCTATTACATCGCGTACTCCTGTCTGCTTCCTAACCAATTCGTTTCTCTTACGGTCCTTTCGCGTGATGCCCAACATACACTTCTTCATGTCTCGCTGTGTGACTCTTATCCTTTGGATATCTCTCGTGTCGAAGGTCCACGTCTCGCAGCCATACGTGAGCATGGGTAGCATATATTGTTTGAACACCCTACGCTTAATACATAATGGTAGCTCACTCTTGAAGATACTATTCAGACGTCCGAATACACTCCATTCCAGCTTTATTCTTCGAGCAATTTCATCGTGCATGCTTCCGTCTATGGGCACCTGCTGTCCGAGATAGACGTAGCTGCTGACTTGCTCGAGTTGGGTGCCATTAATACAGATAATCGCAGGGTCCGAAAAACAGTTCCTCGTCAGACATTTATCTTTAGGCCGACCGTTTGACTGACATCCGCGAGTTCTTGCATTCTACCTTGGAGGTCTTTCGGGTCTTGTGTATACTTGCATACTTATATACACATTCGGAAATGCATTACTTTTATTTTAACCTTACTCGGACTCTATTTGTACCACATGTGCATATTATATGGCATGCATTGTTTGAGCATATTATTGAAGGTATCAGTCAAATAATATATTGAGCTCTTATACTTACATAGTTATATATCTCGGTTGTGCTCCAATCAAAATTGGAATATCCTCGGAGCATTTTTTTGTATACCTACCTTTTTCTTATTCCTGGCTCTAAGCTCGTGGGTCTTCGCTTCCCCTAAAGTCTACCATCTACCCCAATATTGGTCAGTCCAAAACCAGTTCCTGGTCCGGAAGTTGCAACTCGTTAACCCGTATTCGGGTTATTCATGATTTTGCGTGATGCCCTACACCTCTCCATGCCTCGCAGTGAGATTTTTAATTCTGGTTTTTTTTTCGCGTGCTTTACAATTGTACGTCAAATAGTTGTCAATATTACACGAGTAGCAGTGTTGTCATATTTTAATTTATGTCATATATTACTATTTTTAAAAACTATAGTGCACAAAACATCATCTTTCAAAATTATTATCCTATTATGCATTTTTCGCGGAATTATTTGATTGACAACACTGAGTCGTGATGTTGAAAATAAATTCGTCCGTGATGGAGCTACGTGTGTTAGCACTTTTATCACGAAAAACGGCCATTTGGAAACCGGTTTGAGACAAGCAATCCGCATGCATCACGATGCGTTCATCTTACCAACGAAAAGGCAAACGGACACAAAGCGCGCCGCCTGTTCTCATATTCATAATATAACATATTCTTTAACACGTGTTTACGTTTATTCCAAATTTTAGATTCCGTACCCGTAGGATAAGACAGTTTGTACTAATTTTGTGTTCCCTGATTTTAACCACAGACCAGCAGTGACGTCCCTAGTTAAAATGCCGCCCCTAGGCAGCGCCAAAATGTCGCCTCATTTGTTCATATATTATTTTTATCATCCTTTCATAAGTCCAATATCTAAGAAATGTATTGTATGGATACAAAAATACGTGTATTAAATAAGTACCAAAAATTAATATTGCCTGTAGTTACAAAATACCGAGTCATTGCAGTAAAATTTCATGAAGCAGACCTTTTGAGAAATGTCGTTTTACAGTGTGAAACAATCACGGCAGCTTCTATAATTTTAGGTATTGAGAACTCGCAAGTGTCAACACACCATCGTCAGCTATTTTATATTGAATGCCGTTGACCACTGCAGTGCTACTTACACCATTATAAATAAAACACGCCAACGGACTTACAACGTCGACAGGTTTAATTATTTTGCTGTATTTTTTTGACTTGCTTGAGGCACTTAGACTATAGTTGAAGTTATTGGCGTTGGTATGTAGAACATTTTTCTACAAAAATGTCAGTTTTTATCTTTTTGGTACTTAGCGCCTTAATTAATACACGTATTCAATTATTATTAATCAAATATTAGACTAATTTTATTATTCGCAAATCTGCACATGTCGTTTCTGGTCACCGAGGCCGTCGAAGGGCAACGAAAGTAAACTAGATATCGCGAACTCGACAAAACCGGTGAGCTGATTTTTTTAATGGAAAGATATTTTCGTTGTTACTAAGGCAAGGTACTTAGCTCTATCTCTATATTTCAAATGATTTTCCTTGATTTGCCGCCCTTCGAGTAACTGCCGCCCCCAAGCGACGCTCAATCTGCCTACCCCCACGGGACGTCACTGTAGACCAGGCATGTCTAACTTACATTGATTTACTATCTCTCATAGTCATTTCCAACTTAATAAATGTATAATATTTAGCTAAGCTAAGGATACTAAGACGTTAATTATTAATAAGAACAGAGTTACTTGTTTTACACTATTTTTTTATTCAATGAATAATTTGCAAGATTAAAGAATATAAAACTATTAATTGAAACAAACGTAATTCTGAAACTCCTAAAAAACATACATACAAAAATAAATCAATAAAAAAATATGGTGCCAGATGAAACCTGAACTGGCATTCATCAGACTCCAGAAACGCCGTGGTTCAACCACTACTGATAATCAGAACCATTATATTAGTTATTAGCCCGTCTACACTAACGTTTTTCCGGTCGCGGTCTGAACGCCTCGGGAGCCGATAGCAATAAAAATAGCACCGATTGTGTTATGCCATTGCAACATGCCACAGTATTAGTTAGTTATATGCTTAAGGCGATACTTTAGTGAAACGGAAAATAATTTTCAACTACAGGCGCAACGAAATTTTGGACTCGCTGGCAGTCTGAGAGCGAACGTCGAGGTGTCAATACGTCAATTTGTTTCGTGATGGCGACGTGGGTATTAATTCTTAAATCGTGTAAAGATCACTAAAAACGTTACCCATTTACTTTAAAAAGAAAACATGTCAATGAATATATTATTATTGTTACTAATAGAACAATAAACAGAACATTAAATGGATGAATGTTGGATTTATATGACAAATTATATTTCGGTCGGCATGCGTCATTTGCACGATCTTTTTAGACCATGCCTCAACTGAGGTATAGCCTTAAACTAGCCGGGTTTCGACATACATTTTCAAAATTTAGATGTGGTCGGTAGGCTCATATAGAATGGTTCGTAATTTTGACGATCATCTTATGATACGAGGGTGGGTCAATAAGTCCTTAGAAAAGCCGACAGGACGGTGGCGCGACTAGTACTGTAAGCGGTTTGTTTTCATGCAGCGGCACTACCGATTCAGTATGCTGCGAAGTTTCAATCAGATTGGTCGGGTTGTTGTGTGTTTCTCGTACATTTAAAAAAAAAATTGCTTGTGGAAAATGGAAAAATGGAAAATGGAGAAAATTGAGTTTAGAGCTGTTATTAAACATTTTAATATAAAAGGGTTAACAGCAAAGGAAATAAAAAATGAGTTGGATTTAGTTCACGGCATATCTGCTCCTTCACTTGCAACTATTTATAACTGGTCAAATGAATTTAAACGTGGTCGTACATCAACAAAGGATGAACCACGCTCAGGACGTCCTGTAGAGGTGACTACACCAGAAATGATCAATAAAATCCACGATATGGTGTTAAGTGACCGAAGATTAAAGTTGAGTGAGATAATTGAGGTTACAGGGATCTCAAAAGGTAGCGTCATTTCTATTTTACATGACAAATTGGGCATGAAAAAAATTTCTGCAAGATGGGTGCCGCGTTTGCTCACAGTCGACAATAAACGCAATAGGGTGGTGGCCTCTAAAGCCCTGTTGTCGCTCATGCAACGCAATCCGGATGAATTTTTTCGTCGCTTTGTGACTGTAGATGAAACATGGATACACCACTATAATACTCCCGAGACAAAAAAACAGTCAAAGCAGTGGATTGCGAAAGGCGAACCATGTCCAAAGAAGGCGAAAACCGTAAAATCAGCTGGTAAGGTTATGGCTACTGTATTTTGGGATGCACGTGGAATTATTTTCGTTGACTATTTGGAAAAAGGAAAAACAATAACAGGGGATTATTATGCATTTTTATTGGACCAGCTAAAAAACGAAATTGAAGAAAAACGGCCTCATTTAAACAGGAAAAAAATCCTCTTTCATCAGGACAATGCCCGTGTTCACACATGTTTACGATCAATGGCTAAAATTGAAGAATTGAAGTTCGAATTGGTCGACCACCCACCGTATTCGCCAAATTTAGCCCCCCAGTGACTTTTTCCTTTTCCCAAACTTAAAAAAATGGCTAAGTGGACAACGTTTTTTTTCAAATGAAGAAGTCATCGATCGGACAAATGCTTATTTTGAGGACCTTCCGAAAACTTATTTTTCTGACGGTTTAAAAAAAATTGAGAAACGTCTAACCAAGTGTATTGAGCTCCAAGGAGATTATGTTGAGAAATAAAAAAAAAATACAAAAATAAAAACTGTTTTAATGCTTTTTTCTAAGGAATTATTGACCCACCCTCGTACGTCGATGATAATAATATGAGGATTTAGCTTACGGTATAAGAGGTGAGTAATATTTTCATCTGTACAAAATTAGTGGCAATTGCAATTGTAACTAAGCATTTACCAAATACAGATTCCCGAAATAATTCATAACATTATAATAATAATATAACCGTTCTCCTACATTCTCTCGTATACATATAAAAATATTGCCTGTTTTGCATAACAGCGTATCTGTATTTTTAAATAAATTTGTTTCAACCAAATGTGAAGGTTATCAAACTAGAACTATAGAGTTTTCAAATGTCCCTCTGAAGTGGACGAAACCGGTCCTAATTTATTGATTAAAAATGGAATAAGTACTACAAAAATTATCTTAGTTTTATATATAATTAGCTTTATTAAATCAAACAACAATAAAATGCAGTTCCACCATGAATTGACAGTTATAAATATAAAAAGCCTCTTACAAACAATAAAAGTGTCTTACAAAGAAAAGCCTATGAATATATCTATTATGTTTATATATCTATCTATCGTTGTATTATCTACTTATTTTCTAGTTTATATAATATTAATTTTTTTTTTTTTTATATTTTTGTATAATACATATTATATTTATTAAGATTTTTTTCATTTTTGTATATAATACTATTAGATAATGTTTATAAATTGAACAATGGTATGTAATTAGTTTGTTTGGTTTGTAAGAACCCCTCTTCGGGTGAAGGCCTCCTTCAAAGTGTTAATCTCTGGCCTCTCTGGTTTCTTTCTCCATACCCGTTTGACAGTTCACAAAATAAAAGAAAAAAAAATATTAGGTTAGGTTTTGCCAAAATCAGCTATGAAAATTAAATTAATGTTCATATTGAATCTAATAAAATTTTCGATAAGAAAGCTCACGGCGAACTGTGCCACGGTGAACTGTTTTTCATACAATTTACATATTGTAATCCTAAACTGTATCACTGTATCTTGATAAGAAATATACGCAAGCTTCGAGTTTCGTACCTCGTAACACTAATTATTGTAACTGAAATTTGAGTTTAATAAATATTAGCTTTTTTTTCAATTGCAAGCCTGCGTCATAAAAGCATCATCGATATAATAGATTCCCTGTAGCGAAAATTCTGAGAGCTTTTGTTGCTGCCTACGCAATAAAACGCTGTACCAAATCAATTAATTTTCCGAAGCAATGGTAAAGTAATTAAGCTTTCTGTTCTGAGGTTTACATTTATATTAATTGCTACCATTGGTCCGCGTTATACAATTAAGAATCAATCAATTTGTACAAGTTTATCGAATCTATATAGTAAACAAAACATCGAATTTTCACTGCGAATTAAATAAATTATACCTATTTTATTCAAGTAGTATAATAATACGTCGACGTGCCCTAGAAAAACCATTATAAGTCTGAAAATAGCGTATTAAGTTTTATTAGCTTTTTATAATATCATATTTTTTGTGCATGTCCTGTAAAAATTTCAGGTCTCTAGCATAAAAATTGACAAAGTTAGGTTTTCGACGATTGTGCAATATATCAACATATTGCGTCGACTAAATTTGTGTTCACAGAAATTTCCGAAAAGTATAGTCATATCTAAATAAGCAACGTGTCGTGCGCTCTTTCTTTCGAGTAAGAGGCTCATAATACTTGCTATTACGCTCTTTCACGGATATCTGAATAGACACCATGTTTTATATTGATGTATCACATAAGACTCGTAATTTGTTTTGGTATATCTTCGAAAAAGATTGATATTTTCAGAATTTATACGCATTAATAATTAAAAAATGGTCAGTAGTATTATATCCGAATGTGAAAATATTATATTACTTAATATAAAATAAATTCCTCGTAGAAAACAAATTAATTTGCATTAAAATTTGTGAAACTATATTATTTCATCACCTGTTTCTATTCACTGTGGTAAAGGCCTCCTCACGCTTTCTCCATTTTTTTTTTGGTAATTATTTTTCACGGGCACGTGATTTCATCGAACTTAAATATCTTGTCAATATAGCATATTATTATAATTCTAATTATCTTACGTTCCTCTAAAACTACTGGATTATTGCATTCATTCAGCGGTCGTTTCAGCTGCGATATATTATGTCCGGCCCATCTCAATTTAAGGGTTGGACATACCTAAATACGCCGCAGACTCTTGATTGCTCATTTATTCATTCGTTCCTTTTTCTGTATTTGTGTGTGTTCGTCAACATATACGTCATTATTGTGACAGATTGTAAGAATCTTAGTTTTTCGGATTTTCTGTTAATTAACAAGACATAAAAATTTGAATGCTTACATTGGAGACTGAAAACACACGTTGACTAAACACCCTGCTATTTAAACTCAACAAAAGGTTCAGTTCAAACGTTTTATGCACTCTGCCGATAATTTCGATACGTATTATACCACCATGTATCACATAATATACACTAATAAAATAAATTGCTCTTGAAATTATTACAAATTCCTACAAAAATAGTCGGTAATGTTGTTTCTAAATTTGACAATTTTTATTATTTAATAGAAAACAAATACCTAGTAAAGATACTTAATTTTATTATTTGTGTAATGGAATACATGGTAATTTTGGACTGATATTTATGACACAAACAAGTTAAATAGGTAATCCTTTTTATGACACTTCGAAATAGTGAGTTTTTACAAAAGACCGATAAAATTTTGTGGGAATATTACTTTTTTATAATAATATTATGACTTCGGCTAAGATCAAAATAAATTCAAACATTAAATTATTGAATGTGGGCCTAAGTACACCACATGTACATAATATTTTTGCAAATATGACAATGTAGCCAGTATTGTTATTATATTATCACTTTAAATATGTCTCGTAGACAAAATCATTAAATTTACTCACTTCTAAGTATCCTGGGAAAATAATTTTATTTGGCGGGATGTCCTAAAAGGATTAGGCGGGCTTTCACAGAGACGCATTTATTGGCCGCAATAAAACATTAACAAAAATATACAAAATGCAGTCAAAGAAGCATTTATTCGTTTCTACATAAATATTGAAGAATTTCTTTTAATTTTGAATTTTTGGGCTTGGTGCCTTATATTATACCTATATATTATTATAATAGAAATTTAGGAAAAGATGAAACAAATAAAACGTCGTGTAGATGGTGAAATGTACACAGAATAATTTCTTCGTTTAACTTTCCCATTGATTAGCGACTGAGAATTTTTATCATTCATTACAAATAAGTATTAAGGGCCCGCTGAAGAGCCCGCCGTTCAAATATAATTTAGTATAAAAAGGACCTCGGCGTCGTAACTACGTCAATTTAAATCGATCTTTTCGCAAAAATCACTAATCATCGGAGATTTTATTTCAAGAAATATTATTATTATTACTGATAATTTCTGCCGCGCGGAGAATTATTATTATTTTATGAACACCTGCGAAATGAAGCCGATCAGAAAACAGGGCTGTCAAAATAATATTAAGCATTCATATTTTTTAAATGTTAATTTCATCATGGTTTTTAATCAAAACCTGTGCAAGTACGTACTGATAACTTGGGTGGATTTTGTAGCAAACATACTATTGATATATATACGGGTATATTATTATTATAACCCAATTCAAATTGAACATAGGTTGATACTCAAATACTATTATAGTATGTTTATGATTTCGAGAAAATAATACGATGGTATAATTAATCCATATCAATTATTTGAAAACATTACATTCGCACTTTGCACAAAATTACAAACACATTCGAAGTTTGCCGCACACGTACAGACCACGTGATATTTGTTTACGCAAAATCGTCGCTTTTCAAAATGGCGAATTTGATTACCAGATTTTACTGCGATGAATCAGTATGTTCCTTTTTGTCTTTTTTTATTCGTAGGTTTGTTTACTATGTACACCGAGAAATTTCCATTTATAAACTCGGAAACGATTTTTACAGAAGAGTTTTGGAATATAATGCAACCAAAACTGGAAAAAATTCTATCATGGGTGTTGACTTCCTGAATTAGCTAACCCCAGGTCCATGCCACTACGTGAACCACAGTGGATATTAAGCCATTTCCACACTGGCAACAAGTTGCTGGCAACCTCATTAAATTTTACGATACTTACCATAATTGCTTAAGAAATTTTACAATAATTATCGTAAAATCTAACGAGGTTGCCAGCAAATTAACTTGTTGCCAGTGTGGACCCGGCATTAGATGCACAAAACTTAAATAATATATATTATAAATAAAAATTTAAAATTATAAATATATATTATGATTTATGTCTTCGACAGCCCTGATGAAATAAATGTGAAATATGAGTCGGATCAGTCACAGAGCAAATTTATTAACACAAACAACTTTGACACGACCTTTTTATATTAACTAGTAGACCAGATATTATGGACCACATGTTAAAAAATCATATTTTCAATTCTCAAGGCCATTTCTGTAGAACGTCCTCTTAAGTACCTACCTATGTAATCTTTGTGTTTATGACTAGTGACCTAATTGGTATTAATTTATATGATTTTATGATCAACGGTTTATAATTATCGTTATTTTCTTTAAAATTTAATTAGTACTTATACCATGTCTGATCGCGCAAAACATATATTGCATTTAGCATCGGGTGGACTTCAAAATAAATTATCAATTAATTTAAAAAAATCTAGTAGTGGTGAGAGTGGTAAGTGCATACATTTACATACTTTTTACTTATTGATTATGATTGTTTTATTATTATGAAAGTTATTAGCTATTTAATCCTAGTAAAATTGGACAGAGTTTACATTTTGTATAATTACCTAAATAAAAAAGAATTAGATATGAATGAAAATTGATATTGTATATGATATGTTTCTTTGAAAGTTCATAATGAAACGCTTAGATAATGATATCCACTATTTAAAGAAAATACTATTTGATAACCAATTAGCTTATGTTAATATTAAGTTGATTAATTTATAACGCAATGATTGCTGGTTTGCGCTAACCCTCTAAAATAATTTTATTTTGTGCATTTCTTCATTGTAATTCATACTTATCTGTATTTTTATATATTTAACTACTTTACTATTTAAATGAGATATTTTATGAATATCTACCAAATCATGGTATCTAATGTGCTTGTGTATTGATTTACAGATTATACTACTTGTATATTGGATGAAGCAAGTGGCGTATTCTGCAATGTGAAAAACATGGTGAATGAAGAATCCCTTGACAACGATGAAGTCATAGGTAAGCATAATATGATATAACCACTATAACAACGTAAGACTATTAAAATATTATTCGATTCTTGGTGAAGAGACTGTGTGTGTATTAACCACTTATTAAAATATAATACAATTTATGTAATATTATTTGACATAATTTCACAACAAACAGGACCGTTTTTTTATGCTTCAATAGAAGATTTTATTTTTTTAAAGATTTTGTGTTGGTTTATAAGTTTTATAACACTATCCAATCAAAGTAGAAGAAACTAACCCTCATAGGTAGTAAATTATGGGGAATAAGTATTAGAATTATATTGCGTTTTATATTGATAAAACCTATTTTTTTGTTATATATGTAGCAGACGATCTATGTATTTTCTGAATACCACGAAATATTGAGATGTTAGAAAAGATTTAAGTTTTATTATTTCTGAAAAATAAGCAATTCTATAAGGTTAGGTACTGTAAACTCATCTTTAGGAATGTTTTTACTGGTATCACTCTGTTATCTACTTTTTTAATCATAGGTTATATACATTGGAGTATTAAATTATAATTTTATATTTTGTTTTTACAGATTCTAACGATACGACAGATAAGGATTACAATTCTAGCTATTCAGAATACTGTCCCAGTATAATTTCATTTACATCGAGTGCTCCAGATATTGACGAATCTCCTGAAGTTTTGGAATACTTAATGGATGAAATATCGAAACCGCAAACTGATTCAATACAAACATACCGCAATGATTATCAAGATATTGCGATTCCGTCCACTTCAGTGCATTGTAATGACATAATCGCCATTCCAGAAATCATAATGGACAATGATACCTTGACAAATGAAAAACCAAATAATCCCAATTCGACTACACATGATGAAAATGATGTACGATCAACGTATTCTCCATCTAAAGGTGCAAAGAGAAGACGACAAGAAATTAATTGGAAAAAAAATATTTTGAAAACATCAATCAATACTGGCTCCACATATATTTCGAAGGCAGGAAAAATAGTCGATTGGTGTATAAACTATACAATAAAAGTAATAAAATGTGAGATATTTGTATTAGCATAAAATAATTAATAACATTATGATTGTTCTTTCCATATTTTTAATTTAAATTGTGTTATCAATAATCCAATAAAATTAATTAAATGTGATTTATTTGTATTAACATAAAATAATTATTAACAATATGATTGTTATCTACATATTTTTAATATAAATTGTGTTATCAGTAATCCAATAAAATGTGATTTATTTGTATTAATATAAAATAATTATTAACATTACGATTGTTCCTTCCATATTTTTAATGTAAATTGTGTTATCAATAATCCAATAAAATGTGATTTATTTGTATTAGCATAAAATAATTATTAACATTATGATTGTTCTTTCCATATTTTTAATATAAATTGTGTTATCAATAATCCAATAAAATGAATAAAATGTGATTTATTTGTATTAACACAAAATATTTATTTACATTATGATTGTTCTTTCCATATTTTTAATGTAAATTGTGTTATTATGTATAAAAGTAAACATTTTTTTCTCTCTCGTAGTTACTTGCGTTATATTTTAAATTCTTACATAACTTTTTTTATCCTTCCATAATTACTATTTTCCTGAATAATTTATATTACTTATTGTACATATTAACAATATTTATATAAATAACTAAAATAATTTACATTTTTTTTTTGATTTTTTAAAAATTATCATACTTAGATACTTTTCTGTAATAAAAACTTCATACAAAAAAACTGTATGTCAATATGTCTCCTTACTCTTTGTCATTATTTTGTATTCACGCTGTCCTATTTCGAGCTAAATAATGCGCTATAATGGTTGTTCCGTACAAGAGCACGATAACTATGGTTGTGTTTAATAAAATCGTATAGAGTAAGAAAAACGCGACGTAAAAAACCGTTCTATACCAGAATATAAGTCTGCTGTGCGGAGTCAGTGATCTATTTTGTCCGCGCAAAAGCATGTTGAACCGAGTCAAAACATCAAGCGCGTAATATTATTCCAAATAAAAACGATTTTTGGTCATTATCTTAGCTGTTAATCAATTAATCACCATTAAATTTTGATAGAAATATAGACCATAAAATGGTCTATCTGATTTACTTAAATAAGATTAGAAAAAACTCACTCATTTTATATGATGAATTTAATAGCGTAAATATTTTAGTTTTTTTGCTCTCCTGAACATTTGTGATTTTAGACTTACACCGGTTTTTCCTGGGGCCGTCGACGTGTAGAGTTTATTTGTAATTATTTTCATTCTTCTTCTTCATCGTACACTTATGACTGAGAATCGTGACCACATTTGAATTTCGTCATCCTAGCGATTTAAGCGACCCTAGACTTTCCATCCTGCTCAATCTTCCGCTTCTCTCAGGGAAGAATGGATGGTGCCCCCAGTCAGTTCTCTCACTTCCAGCGCGCAGACGCTCTTGCTCTGCTTCGCCTTCCCTGGAGGCCATCCAAAACCACCAGATTCTCTAGGTCATGGCCTCCACAAGGAGGGGGCTGACAGGGCTCTTGCCTGGGGGCCCGACGAGGCGAGACGATCAGATAAGTGAGATAAACACACATAAAAAATTTGCTTCAATAGTAAAAAAGTCGCCTGCGGCGCTATTTTCCTTCTGTAATATTATTATTATTTAAAGTTATGTGGTTGTACGATACAATTTTTAATTGTATATCAATACTCGACATCTCCACAATTCAAATGGATGTATCAAAATATACAATAAAACACTCAACATACAGTTTAATTTTACCGCGTACACCATTTGGAAAACGCTATTGTAGAGCGTCACACTGCCTTTATCCTTCGCGATAGGTAGGGGGGGCGCAAAAGATCCTAGCCTGGAGAGCCCGCTTCACGATGTGGGGCCCATGCTCCAGGTTTTCCGGTCCGCGCCTGACAGTATGTCCAAAAAACTACAGAGTTCGTCTCAGACATAAATCGAAATAATCGAAATAATCAAAATAACTCGAAAGCCGCTCCATATCTGCAGTCTCTGGATGATTAACTGGTTCGTCATGTGCTCCGTCCAAAAAATACGAAGCCTTCGGCGCCAACACCACATCTCAAAGGCATCAATTACCTTTCGTTCCCTTGTCTTCAGGGTCCACGACTCGACTCCGTAGAAAAATATCGAGTACACTTATGTTTGCACAAGCATCATTTTTGTGGCAATCGAAATTCCCCGATCCTTTCATATAGTAGTAAGACGTGTCATCGCATTCTTTGCAAACTGTGTGCGCCTTCTTATTTCCGCTTCACATCCGCCCTTTCTACTGATAGGTTTCTAGGTTTTGGAGTGTACTTGCTATTGGTAGAAGGCTTGCTCGATTGACAACCATTAAATTTGTCGTACTGAGTCTCTTCCTCTACCCGGCGTAGCAGCTCTGTGAGTTCTCTTTCATCAGCAGCGATTACTCTGGTATTATCTGAGAATCAGAAGTTGTTTATTTTGTGGCCACCAATTTTTAATCAGCCTTGCCAATGATCTAGGGCTCTTATATGCTCTTCATATATATTGAATAACTGGAGACATAAAACCCATCCCTGACGGACTCACTCTTCGTTGCGGAAACTCTCAGAAAACGCGCTATATACTCCTTACTAGGGATTGCAATACCTGTATTTCAAAACCGGTATTCCAATATTTATCAATACCGAAATACCGGTTTAAAAAATCCAAAATACCGGAATCTTCGCACAAAGCATACTCGTTTAGCATTTACAGAGGTTGAGAACATTTGCAGGGCTGTTCATTTATGATTTGATATAGAATTCTGATGTGTGATTTGAGGCATTCTTTGTGGGGGGGGGGGGGGTGGTAGATTTGTTGACATTGCCTAGTTTTTCTCTCTTCAACATAAAACAATCGCGTGCCATAGGTTTGCCATCGCTGCTGTACGGCATCCTCAAAATGGACAGCTGGTTGAAGGCCTCATTGACACATCAGTATATATCTAAGGTGTTCCAAAGTATCTTTAGAATTCTTCATTTCTTAAAACCACTAAAACTAATTATCACGATACAAATTAGATACCAAGGAAATAGCTCTCAATTTCACTCGGATGAAGCTTCGTTGTTTATTTATTAGCGGATCCTTTGGCTTGATGACTCACTAAACTCCCCCTAATGGGCGGCACTTCCAGTGGCTTTTAATTATATTGCGCTGCGTATGGAATTTCTTATAAAGATTAATGGCTTAATTTTCCCTTAGGTATAATCACGAGGCGCCACTCTTGTAAGGGACCCAAACTTATTTTTTAGCAAAATTAAATTCGTGATAATTTATTTGATACGTTTAACATTGAAACTTAAGATTGTCCGAAGGAAAATTTTGTTTGTTTAATAGGTGTATAGTGTGCAACAGTGGCGAAGGGTGACTTTTGAAAAGAGGTAGGCTGTGGAGAACTGATAAAAAAGCACACTTGTCAGGTATACTTACGAGAATAGTACGATATTTACTACTAATGAATAGGTACACATTAATAAATGACAACGACACACTAATTCAATGAAACTTCAAAAACTCATTGACGAAATAAAAATGAGCGATGTGTTAAAATAACGTATTTTTCAAAACATTTATACCCATCAAAAATCATTAGATAAAATTTATTTTTATTTTTAAAAACAATCTAAACTTACTTATTTATTAATATTCGAGTAAACGTCGTTGAAATTATTTTTTTAATCATCTAATTATTAATGATTTTGGACAAAGTGCGCAGTCGTGACAACAATATTATGCGCGAATGTTTTAGGCTCTGCGATAGGAGCTTACCTTATTTCATACAAATCTTGCATACTTGCTGAGGTTACGAGACATAAAGTCCATACGAAAAAAAATCAGAATTATTCACACATAATCGGAAATTTATTTACGTCCAAGATAGATGGCGCGCTGTGGTATATTTTTTAATACCTTTGCAGATTGTTTTGTAAACTGTGTAATACTGAAATACATTCCTACATATACGACATCTCTCGTTGGCAAAATAAATTATTTTTATAGAACATAAAATAATGAAGTGGTATAAGTAGAGATAGAAGTATATAAATATGTCAATATGCGATTAAAAATATTTTTCTTAAGAAAGTAGGCTTTAAATAATCGCCTTGTATGGAGTCTTTACCACTGGTGTGCAATATATGGCATATTTTTGAAAGTAAAACAGTTATAATATGTCTTAAAATAAAGACATCAGACATAAGCTTGTAGGAAACCTCATAAGGACACCAAATAATCGACCCACATTCAAGAATACTACCCACTAAGGCGCGTTTCAGACGGGACACCGGTGTCGCGCTCAATATAATATAGGAAACCTTTGTATTCGAATAAACGGGTCCTTGTATTATGTTTATGAACGCCCCAGAGCTAATGAGTCAACGCATAATTTCGCGTTATAAATTAGAACATAAAACTGGCTGCGGTAATAAAAACAAGTGTATCGGCGGCTTGAGAATGTAGCGGCCGACGGAAAAGTGTACCGGACACGCGTTGACTCATTAGCTCTGGGGCATTCATAAACATAATACAAATGCCCCTTTATTCGAATACAAAGGCATCCTTATTATATACGAGCGCGACACCGGTATCCCGTCTGAAACGGGCCTAATGAGATGTAAAGTGTACGTATGACATTTGGATTCTAGAATGGTTTGGTTTATCGCATGATGAATGAGATGTATTTTTTAAACACGTAAAATAGTTATTTATTATAAACGGTTTAAAGTGTTTTAAGGCTATATACCTCAGTTGATGCATGGTCTAAAAAGATCGAACTATGCGACACGCGGATTGAACTAATGATGCGTGCCGCACGGATCATAATATATCATAAACATTCAACATGCGTTCATTTAGTGTTATATATTAGTAATAATATTAGTCATATTAGTCAATTGTCATATATTAGTAATAATAATAATATATTCATTAACATATTTTCTTTTTCGAGTACAGGCGTAACGTTTTTAGTCATCTTTACACGATATAAGAATATATTCTTGCGACGCCATTAAGATAAAAATTGATATACTGCCACCTCTAATGCCGCTCGGCGATTTGCGACGAATGCGAAATTTCGTCCCACCTATTGTTGAAAATACTCACCCATGCACGTATTGTAATATTTTGATGTAACCGATCTTATTCCAAAAAAATACTTAGCTCGTGGAGTTATATGTGATACAAGGAAATAGTAGGAATAAAAAAATATATGATTACCGTTTTCATATTTTTATAACAAGAGGATTTAAAATATTATGCCGTTTGTTGTTATTTAGTGTAAACAGGCATTTTGAAAAACCCTGAAGATTTGATGATTAAATTAAAATTCTAAGAAAAAATATAGTTATTTTTCAAGAACATAGATAAATCTTTCCAAATGATCATAGTTTATTGCATTCATTAGACCAGGGGTAGTAAACCTTTTTATACCTACCGCCCACTGTTGTATCTCGGTTAGTAGTAAAATTTTCTAACCGCCCACCAGCTCCACAGTAATGGTGATTTATAAAGTAGGGAAGTATCTATACTTTATAAAATTTATAAAGCAGAGTTACAGCAAGTTAAAGCATATTATAATTATAATTACTTACCAAATAATTTATATCAAACTTTCGCTAAGTTTGGCAGAATAAATCTTTACTGTAGCTAAATCTATCTTTTTATTTATTCTTTGCATACATAGAAGCATAAAGTCTGATGTAATTACATTCAATTAATTAAATATTTGGGTATAAAGGGGCCCGTAAACGAGCATCGAAAATTGCAGATTGCCGATGAAATTGCCAAAAAAATTTTACAACTATTGCCAGAGTTTCTGGGCAATGTATGACCCGTCATCAGTGTCGGGCAAGTGAGGCGGATGTATTTTGTGCGTACACTTGATAACAATGGCCGGCAATGAAGTTTCTGCACCATATAAATAATCACATAAACAAATTAATCCAAAATGAAAAAAGGATTTTGATCGGGTCCTACTTTTAAACAAACGTGAAATAATAAGTAATATAAACCAGGAATTAGTTATTGATAATTATTTATTTTAAAACTTTAAAAGAATGTCAAAATTTGACGTTTAGTGAAATTTGACATTTGTGCAGCTTTGTAGTTGGCCTTTTGGGTCTAGGACGATTTGGCACCGCGAACTGGCCTCCGCCGATTGGCCTCTGGTAATTGGCCGCCGGTACAATCGGACACCGGCCCAATTGGACGCCGACCCAATTCGACGCCGACCCAATTGGCCTCCGGGAGGATTGGACGCCGCACAGTTGAATTAAATGCGCAAGGGAATAGACGGACGTTATGATTTGTTGGAGTAAATAAGCAAGTCAGTTTAATATGTTTCTATCTTCTCAGTAGTTGTACCTTATACATTTTGCGCTTGACACATTTTTAATATAGATTGGGAATAATTATTATGCCTTATGATGTTTATTAAAAGAAAATAACTCTTCCCTCGCTAAAACTTAAAGATGTGCATAATCAATTAATTTATTGTCTATACATGGGTACTTAACAAATATTAAAAATATTGTTAGATGTTAGAATGAAAATTACATTATATTTCAGCGTTTTATCGACTTATTATTATAATAAAGCTTAAACATGTATATTATTATGCATAAATGCGTATTTTAATATAGTATGAAATTACAAACAAAATATTAAGTAAGTTATCTGCTAAGTATAAATGTTTCAGTAGTTTGATTGATAAACTACTTAGGTACTGGGTGCCGGACGAAATCTCGAAGGCCGAAATCCTGAATTCTGAAATCCAGAATGGCCGAAATCCCGAAAAATAAAAAAAATACAAACATCAATAATTGCGCAATTTTTGCAAGAGAGACAAACCCCATTTTTTGTGGAAAATGAGTTTTTCCGATTACGCAATTTTTTTTTCAGGAGAGACCATTTTGTAGAACGAATGGATTTTGTGTCTCTTGCAAAAATTGCGCAATTCACGATTGCGCAATTATTGATGTTTGTATTTTACATTTTTTTTTATATTTCCACAAGAAATGGGTTTTTGTCTCTCTTGCAAAAATTGCGCAATTATTGATGTTTGTATTTTTTTTATTTTTCGGGATTTCGGCCATTCAGGATTTCAGCATTCGGGATTTCGGCCTTCGGGATTTCGTCCGGCACCCAGTACCTAAGTAGTTTATCAATCAAACTACTGAAACATTTATACTTAGCAGATAACTTACTTAATATTTTGTTTGTAATTTCATACTATCTTAAAATACGCATTTATGCATAATAATATACATGTTTAAGCTTTATTATAATATTCAGTCGATAAAACGCTGAAATATAATGTAATTTTCATTCTCACATCTAACATTATTTTTAATATTTGTTGTAAATATAAATAAGTACCCATGTATAGACAATAAATTAATTGATTATGCACATCTTTAAGTTTTAGCGAGGGAAGAATTATTTTCTTTTAATAAACATCATAAGGCATAATAATTATTCTCAATCTATATTAAAAATGTGTCAAGCGCAAAATGTATAAGGTACAACTACTGAGAAGATAGAAGCATATTAAACTGACTTGCTTATTTACTCCAACAAATCATAACGTACGTCTATTCCTTTGCGCATTTAATTCAACTGTGCGGCGTCCAATCCTCCCGGAGGCCAATTGGGTCGGCGTCGAATTGGGTCGGCGTCCAATTGGGCCGGTGTCCGATTGTACCGGTGGCCAATTACCGGAGGCCAATCGGCGGAGGCCAGTTCGCGGTGCCAAATCGTCCCATTCCCTGGCCTTTTCATATTACGATCATTATATAATTTGAATTCGATGTTCCATAGCTACGGACGTAAATAAATCACATTAATAAGCTCCAATACCCTGTCGTTTGTCCATTTTATTTATTGTACGTAGTATGAATTGACGATTAGTAATAATACCATAGTAATATTAATAACGACACGGCGAAAAATTATAACAATGTATTGTCAAATTGGATGTCACTAATGTTTTTATTGTTGCTAGGGGTGAGATCAAAAACAGAGACGCACATACACATCAAAGCAAGAATGAAATAGATTTATCTAGAAATTATTGCCGTATTTTCGATTGAGTTCGATATTCGATATATCGACCAACCATGCTGCCAGAAACAAAGGCAATATATGTAAAGTTTCGGCAACGTAGACTACTATTGTCGTGTTTTGGGGAACTATTAACGGCGACACAATTGCCGTAAAAAGTAGCTCGTTTACGGACCCCTTAAGACAGGTATTTTATTTTTATTTTGCCATAGGTTTTCAAACCCCTACCGCCCACCATGAAAGCTGGGACGCCCACTGGTGGGCCGTAGGGACCAGGTTGACTACCGCTGCATTATACCATTAGAGTATTGTCTTCGTTTGGTGCATGTATATTTGTGATATGAATTGCGATTATTTGCCGTTTCACTTATGTATGCTCTAGATACTCTGACTTTTGAATTACGATCAATCGAATGACTAATAATTACAAAATAACATTTTAAAATATTGGATACGTCATTATGATAACATATTCAGACCGGATCGAATGATATCACGAAAAAATACGTTATAAAAATATTATGTATTTATTACTTAACATTTCGTGCTTAATTTAATATAAAATGTGTACATTTTTTATATCTTTTGCGACATCTTCAACGAAAAGAGCTTTATCACAAATTGCTATATCCTTTTTCTTCGTGATATATCTCTATTGTCCTTTTTTCTTAAAAGCGTAGGGAAACATCTTCATGGCACAAAAGACCTACGGGATGAGTGACATAAATTTCTACGGTTACAGAATACACTAAAAGTTTTTCCACTCTTATCATACTAGAGTCTAATCTATGTAATGAATACATGTTTTTTTTATATTATTTATATCCTCTTCTAGAAAGTAACATATATAATATATGGTACCTTTCACGTTCTTAATAATTAAATTTAACGCAAAGACCTTGATAAAACTCTTCTTTATATTTTTCTAGATGGAGCCTACATAATATTACAGTAGCAACAGGTGGAGGTAGGCTGTTAAAATACGCCATAAATAGTGCACATTAAACTTTGTTAGTTATACATAAGTATTTGTTTTTATTGAACTATGACTAGAATGACTCAAACGGTCGGCCTAAAGATAAACGTCTCAAAGACAAAAGTGATGAGGAACTTTTTTTCGGACCCTGCGATTATCTGTATTAATTGTACCCAACTCGAGCAAGTCAGCAGCTACGTCTATCTTGGACAGCAGGTGCCCATAGACGGAAGCATGCACGATGAAATTGCTCGAAGAACAAAGCTGGGATGGAGTGTTTTCGGACGTCTAAATAGTATCTTCAAGAGTGACCTACCATTATGTCTTAAGCGTAGGGTGTTCAACCAATGTGTGCTACATGTGCTCAAGTATGGCTGCGAGACGTGCACCCTCAACATGAGAGATTTCCAAAGGCTAAGAGTCGCACAGCGAGGCATGGAGAGGTGTATGTTGGGCATCACGCGAAAGGACCGTAAGAGAAACGAATGGGTTAGGAAGCAGACAGGAGTACGCGATGTAATAGACGTTGCACAAACAGCTGAAATGAAGATGGGCGGGGCACATTGCTTGCCGAAAGGACGGCCGCTGGACAAATGCCGTCATCCAGTGGTACAAAAGGGGCACGAAACGGCCACAGGGTCGCCCTAAAAGCCGCTGGATTGACGAACTGGTAAAGTTCGGCGGAAATACGTGGCAGCGAACGATACAGGACCGAGAGAGTTGGAAGAAGCTTGGGGAGACCTTCATCCAGCAGTGGATTGACCCCGGCTGATGATGATGATGATGACTACAATTATTTACAGAATATGTTATTGGTTTTTTTTTTTAAATGAATTAAGCCCTACCCAACCAAACCATAATAGTTTTGGTATATTTTGGGCAATACGACAAATTGTGTACACTTTTTTATTCACACTTTTTTGTTTTCGTTGGATTAAGAATACATAATAATATTACACATATCTATTGTTAGTTCATTTTTTTAATTCATTTAGTCCTGCCTAAACAAAACTATAATAGATGAAAAATATTATTCTATCTATAAAATATTTAATGTTAGATATGATTTAATTACATAATTTTAGATATTTTATAGATAGACGAGTATTTTTGACTATTCTCTATTATGGCTTGTGTTAAGTTTAATTGAATTTTAAAAACTAACCGCCACCATCTGTAAATTGTCGTCTTATTTCAATGAAAACAAATACGCATGACTGACAAAGTTTAATGTGCACTATTTATGACGGATCTTAACAGCCTACCTCCACCCTTCGCCACTGTGCTATACAGAATTATGTTCGAATGTTCTATATTCTATTTTTAGTGCCATGAAAACAAATAAGTAAGACTAACAAAGTGTAGTGTGCACTATTTAATTATGTCGAATCTTATGTAGATTATTGCAAAAACATTTTGAAGGTAAGGTGAGGAAGGTTGGTAACGAATACCTTCTGTAATATTATGTATTGCATATATTGCACACCCACGGTGGCCGAGCGGCTTAAGCGTTGGACTGTCACGCCGTGGGTCCCAGGTTCGAATCCTGGGTCTGGCAAGTACACATATTGTTTTTCAATTTGTGTGTGAGTCAGGGTATGGACCTAATAGGTTGAGCAAGTGGCTGATATCCATTTCTAGTAAAAAACAAAATCTGTTAATAAAAACCTCTACTCTGTGGACGCCCATATGATCCTATTAGGATCGGACATGGTCGAAATGAAATGAATATTATGTATTCATAATTCAATGAAAAAAAATAAGTACGACTGAAAAAGTGTGCACTATTTTTGTCGGATCACACATAATATACCTAGACTACAATGGTTTGGTTTAGGCAGAGTTTAATTGAATTTAAACAAACTAGTCCAAAACCATCTGCAAACTGTATTCTTATTTCAATGAAACCAAATACGTATGAAGTTTATGTACACTATTTATGGCGGATCTTAACAGCCTACCTCCACCCTTTGCCACTGATATATACCTTTATATAAAATATATATGTATCATAATATGGAACCTTTCACGTTATTAATAATTAAATTGCACGCTTAGACCTCGATAAAACTCCTCTTTATATTTTTCTAGATGGACCTTATTAAAAATATATTATATTAACAAAGTCGACGTGAAAAATATCACTTAAGCTTACTTACTGCAAATAATCTCGCGCTGCACATTCATTTTCAATATAATATTGCAATATAACATTTGCTGCATATTCATTCGCACATTCTGAAATAAATAAATTACTAAATATGCAGATATCGCCAAATATTTATTACGATACGATTTGTATCCGAAACATGGTCGAATTTTACACAAATCAATAGAAATATCGTAGTGTATTTTTCTTCTTATTGTGCCTAGGGATTGCAATACC
This sequence comes from Rhyacophila brunnea, assembly GCF_057557595.1. Classification (NCBI taxonomy): domain Eukaryota; kingdom Metazoa; phylum Arthropoda; class Insecta; order Trichoptera; family Rhyacophilidae; genus Rhyacophila; species Rhyacophila brunnea. The sequence goes on along the minus strand of NW_028232816.1, from coordinate 3,309,797 downwards.
GGTATTTCGGTATTTCTTATTGAATACCGGTATTAACACCAGCATTCGTCAAAACATATTATAATAAAAAAAAGAAGTAGCTATCAATAAATTTAATACAGCTATTTAAATCTATTGAAAAAACTATTTTATAGCAACCTAAAGAATCTACCTACAATAAATTATTATGCAGACCTTTATAAATATGTTTGGTACTGTTCGGTTATCAGGAATACAGAGGAAAACACATTTTGAAAATAGCCGATAAACTGGATTATTTTATAAGTTAACCTAACCTAACCTAACCTAAACTAACCCAAACTAACAAATAATCCAGTATATCGGGTATTTTCAAAATGTGTTTTCCGCTGTTTTCCTGATAACCGAACAGTACCATATGTTTATAATATTTTATAACTGCTAATTTTTACAAATAATATAAGTCTGGCTACAAGAAAATCTCTCTCAAATTCAACGTTTGTAGGATGTACTATCAACATTGGATCAATAGTTGTAGAATAATAATTGGAAATCTTTGCGACGAACGGTTTTTTTTTCGAAATATGCTAATAATTCATCGCAACAATTCTATAAGTATATTTGAGGGATTTTGTTTTATTAGTATTTATCTTTTATTGGATTCAAATTAAAATTAAAAAAATGTTTAAACTTAGTCGAAAAATATAAAAATTACGGCCGATAACCGATTTTTCAATCAACCTCAAGTTTAATACTATCTTACTAATAAACTAGAAAGAGGCTGGGTTTGATATCTTATGAATAAAAATACATTCTTTCTTTCGACCATGTCCGATCCTAATAGGATCATATGGGCCTCCAAGGAGTGGAGGTTTGTATTAACAGATTTTATTTTTACAAGAAATGGATGTCAGCCACTTGCTCAACCTATTAGGTCCATACTCTGACTCATACACAAATTGAAAAACAGTATGTGTACTTGCCAGACCCAGGATTCGAACCTAGGACCCTCAACACTATAGACCGGCGCTTAAGCCACGCGGCCATCGTGGGTGTCAAATACATACGATGGAAAATTATTTACAGAATCAGAATGAAGAAAATGTAAAAATGGATGTAATCGACTTAGAAACAAATAATCGTTTATATCGAGCTTTTGCCGCTTGTTAAGTGCTAAATAATCGCCTAGTAAGGAGACTTCAGTATTACTATTAATCTATCTACATAGTTAAATAACTAAGTATCTAATTACTTTATACTATATTACAAGGCAATAATAATCCACAGAACTCTCGAGTTAAAGTTTTATTTTCGAAAACTAATTAAAGATTAAAAAGCTTCTCTTTAAAAAGCTTTAAAAGAGTTTTATTGCCCAAACAGTACATCAATCTTTAGTTTAAAAAGACTTTTTACAGAAGCACAATAACAGAGTGTCTCCAAATAACATAAGAACTCACAGAACGGTAAGAACAAATCGTAAAACTTTTGGGACATAATTGGAATGTAAGACTATTTTCCTTTTAATTAATTGCCTCAGTTTAGAAGCTAAAACTTCAAGTTGTATTATTTTGACAGACACTTCTTGGATATACAAGCAAAAGGTAATAAGTAAAAATAATATTATTGTGCAATAAACAACCTTAAATTTATTAAGTAGAAATAACAAACTTTATAACGAAATGAAAATGTTATCAAAGCTTGTGAATCTTTTCCACATGGAGGGTACATATTTAGATTCCCATAGCAACCTGTCGCTATGACGCTATAATTGTGTCTGAAAGAAGTGATTTTAAGTGCTCATTCCATCCCGAGAGGTAGCCGCACAGGACTGATGCTGCAACTTTGCACCGGAGTGATTAAAGAAGGAAGTTAAGAAAGAAAAAAAATTGACTGGCTCTAAAACGTAAAACGCCCTATGTATCCGCATACTGAGTGCCATGAATTGAAATGGATGAGTCTACAGAGGAGCCGGGACTATCCGCTCTCTATACGACGTTGCAAATTTCTCCAATGCCGCAAAATTGGCCCCGTAATTGGGCCCGTGTGAGGACGGACCCTGGCAAACAGCTCAGCTCGTTCGGGCTCCATAAGCGGGCAATCCCAGAGGACATGTTCAACGTCTTGGTGGTCATGCCCACAGATACAATATAGAATTTTAAAATTGTAAAGGACACGTAGACGAAAACCCCCTGGACGAAAACTCCCATGTAAATAACCCCCCATGTAAAAACGTGTCCGGAAACTTGTACGTATGCAGCTCACCGTGTCACAATTCACCGTGAAATATATTATGGCCGTATATTAAAGACAGTCCAACCACTTTGGGTCGTATAGTACTGACATAAAATTCATGTCTATATATAAAACACGGTTCTTGTTGGTTTACACTGTACAGGAAGCCAGCAGCAAACAAATTTAAAAAATAGCCAATATACTGGATTATTTTTTAGGTCAGGTTAGGTTAGGTTTTCATTCTTGAATTCATAAAATTTGCCTGAATCAGCCTTGAAATTGAATTAATGTTCACATTTTTAATCTAATAAAATCTCTTTCCGACAAGAAAGCTCACGGTAAACTGTTTCACGGCGAAAGGTTTTACGTATAATTTATATGTAATGGTTTAAAAACACATGCGATTAACCATTTGAAATATTCCTTCATTCAATTAAATAATTATAATAAAATTAATAAATAAGTAAATCGGATTAGAAAATTCCCTGTCGCCAGGACTAACTAACTCGCCTTGTCTTGATGGCTGCCTACTGAATATTCTTGCGACCATAACCAGTGTTTCGTGGCTAAAATTTAATGTAATAATATAAATACGTACTAAGTTTCTATGACAAATTTTCGCTTTGTCTTTGAATTTACAAGTCGTTTGAGTCCACCGCACAAAGGCGCATGGCATAGTTAAACTACCACGTCCATTCCACTGGTTAAACTTTACTCAGATATTTCCTATCAAAGTGAGATTTTTCATATCTTTACAGAAATAAAGAACATTATGTTAACAGCAAAATCAATTAAAACAGATAGAAACCAATTAAACCGGAATCGAAATCGGAATTATTCTATCTTCCAAATGACGCAACAAATTTTTCAAATGCCTCAAAGTTGGCCTCAATAACAAGTCGACGTTGCCGATTGGGCCCGTGTGTGGGCAGACCCTAACAAACAGCTACGCTCAGTTAGATCCTATCAGCGGACAATCCCACAGGACGTTTTCAGTATTATCCACCAACACAAACATTGACCCGCCGCACGCCTCTCGAACTTTCATATATGCGTCAATGACATTGAGCTACGTTACGAGCTGTTTGTTGGCGAATTAACAATCTACCTGTAAAGTCGCCCAGCGTCATCATCGAACAAGCTAACAAGCAGATTGTAAACAATCTACCGAGAAAAGTTGAAAGCCGGTCAACTTTACACGCTACACGCCGGCGTGTGGGCCTACTGCATCTGCACAGGTGAGCGTAGTAGCGACCTCCCGGTAAAAAACGAACTACGTTCTGTCAAAATAGTCGCTAGCTTGTTGGCTTCCCAGCGAATGAAAAGTTTTGTGTCATCATCACAATCGCAGTAGCTGAATCGACCGCTTTTAAATTCGCCAACAAACAGCTCGTAAAGTAGCTCAATGTAATTGACGCAATAAGGGTTAAAAACGTAACAGCTAGTGGTTACGTCGGCGGACAACTTAAACGGTATTCAAGAAATACTATGTCTTTATTATTTTTTTGTTTACAATACGATTTATTTACAATCTACCAGACTGTAGGTATAACCGTGCTATATATTTAGATAGTATTATTAGTATTATGTATGATAAAGCATTCCTATTACCACCATTACCACAACTTCATCCTATCATGCCCCAGCGATAGGGCATAGGGTAAGCACAAGTTCGCGCCACTTCCCTCGGTCCAACGCATTCCTACTATTTTAAGCATAATTTTGCTTAAATCATCTGTGATCATTAATTATATATAATGACCACCTGATGGGCAACGCACCAGTTGCGTTGGACGCAGTGAATGGGTAATTAACAATGTTTTTGCTTTTTCGTACAAGGCGGCTGTTAGTCATTTTGAACAATCACAAACCCCAACTTTGAGAAAAACGCATAAATATTGTGTCCTCACCAACAGAAGGCCAGCGCCTTACGCACTGCACCGCGAGAGCCGCCTGATCTGTGATCATTATTCACGTTTAAGTGATTCGTAAACTTTTAATTGCTTTAGTTACTGTGGATAATTGTGTTAGCTAAATCGCCATAGCGATAGTTAGACCAATAATTATTATTGTTAATGACAATGCGGATTGTAGGACGGCAAACTTTTGACGAAACTTGGAGTCAGCATGGTATAATAGTAACAAACCGTTCCGGAAACTAGCTAACCCTACTTACACCCCTCTCCGTTTATAGTCATATCAGTCCGTTTAGTGTTGCCAAATACGCCTCTGCAAATTGTCAGAGTCAGTATTTAAATACTATATTTGACGCGTACATAGTTTTAACATTTCACGGCCAAGAAACCTTAATAAAATACTAAATAGAAAAAACACAATTTTAAAAAACCTCAGCAACATACATAATTTTAGAAAAAAATCTACAAAAAAAGTTAGACCGAGTGGGACTCAAACCCACGTCTTTTACTTTCCGCGTGAGTACTTTGACCTATAAGCTATCGATTATTCATTATTGTTTTCATATTAATTATTTATACATACATATTTATTTGACACCCACGGTGGCCGCGCGGCTTAAGCGTTGGACTATAACGCCGTGGGTCCCAGGTTCGAATCCTGGGGCTGGCAAGTACACATATTGTTTTTCAATTTATGTGTGTCAGGGTATAGACATAATAGGCTGAGCAAGTGGCCGACATTCATTTCTCGTAAAAAACAAAATCTGTTAATACAAACCTTTACTCTGTGGAGGCCCATATGATCCTATTAGGATCGGACATGGTCGAAAGAAGAAGAAAAAAGAATTTATCATTAACATTCTAAAAATCTTATACATATTCAATATTGAATAAAAAAAATCTTCATATTTTAACCAGTGAATACAAAACTTGCATACCCTACTGGGTGTAGTATTTATAACAGCCTACGAACCTTAAGTGTGTTAAGATATGTGACAAACTAAATGAGGTTTTAAAGAATATATTATTTTCAATAGTCACGTATGTATCATAATATTATGCATTATAAATAAACGTAAATGTAGCGCACATTTAATATTTGAGGACAGTCAGCTCGCTTTATTTTACTTGGGTTTTACTGTCTAGCCTTTATAAATACCATGCTTCAAAACCTTGGCTTTTACATTTTTATCGTATTTATCTGCTCTGTGGTTATAATAATATTATATTATATTAAATTTAAGCTTATCCTCGTTGTAAAACTATCAGAAGCCGGTTCAAGTTCGGGGGGTTAATTTATTGGAGGTTTATAATAATTAGTCCTTTATATAAAAGAGGTAGATTTTTACTTATAATGTATCGATTTACCGTAAACCTTCTTTTTTTTTTTTTTTTTTTTTGTGATTTTACCGAGGCTTTGACTGCGATTCGCTGTCATATCGCCTCTTCACTTCTAGAAGGGGATCCGTCGATCAGGTCCTCACTCCTATTCTGTTAAATAGCTTTATAATTATTTTGCCTAGCTCTTCCGTCTTTTTTTCTTTCTTCTTTAGACGCCAGTGTTTTATGCACCAGAATCGCTACTCGTCCGTATCCATCCCCTCTGTATTTTCGATACATCGTGTAATCATTGAATTTCAGAAAGTCTAATTCAGACCTCAGCCAAGTCTTTGACATTAATGCTATTGTTATTTTTTGTCTTGTTGAGTAAAGTCCTATATCATTCTTGTTTTGCTTCATACTTCTGGCATTCCATTGTAAAATCCTAATTTGTTTTTTATTATCCATTTTATTGCAGAACCTCCCCTAGAATTTCTCCTAAATTTCCTTTTTTGAAGTTTTTGCATACCTAGTCCACTGATTTAATTATTAGTTTTTTAATGATCTGCTGCCAGTCTCCCCCTTTCAGCAAGACTTTCATAATTTCTCCCATCGCATTAACCTCTGTCTTCCCCTTTGAATTTTTCTTATTTTTGTAGGCTTTACGCTACTACTTGTAGCTGTTATTGTTGAGCCTGAAGCTTCTACCACCACTTCTTCTTTCTTTTTGTTTTCCTTTATTTTTTGAATTATTTCGCTTTCATCTCTTCCCACGATTTTTTTTTGTTTTAATATGTCAGCATAGCTGTTACTTAACACATTTTTTTTGCTTCCTTGAAAAAACATTCTATTTTTATGTCAGTATATTATCAACACTATATAATATTATTAATACGTTGGCAATACTGGTGTATCTCAAACGGCACCCATCTAGAAAACGATCCAATGGCGGTTCAGAGTTTCCGGTCGTTTGCAGGCCGCTTAGCCGGAAATACGTCACAAGCGATGAATGGCATGTGAACTATAACAACATCGTTATCCACATTGCAGTACTTCGTATCTACTGATATTACACAGAGTTACTTTTTCTTATAAATCGTCCCTGTAGGATTGGTTTGTCGAATAGACCAAATGTCAAATGTTCAGGAGACGAAAAACAAATTTCATTATCCTATATTTAAATACATGGAGGTATTTAAATTGTTGTTTTTACAACATATGAATGCTGTTTTCATTACAAAGCAATTTAAAGAAAACGGTGGTTCTGGTCCATTTAGATACAAAAAATCATTTTGCATTGAAAGGTAGATTTCAACAAAAACAGATATTCGACAAACCAATCCTATAGCGACGAAATGTATAAATCTATACATATAAATGAAAAAAAAATATCATTCTGTCGGTAACAACTAAAAATTCATTTAATAAGAACATAATAATAATATTATTATACTGCAGTTGTCTTGAATAATTGGAAAACTGTTTGTAAAATACGCTAAAGGCGTCATCTTTTAGTAATTAAAGTAACACCTACTTGACTTAAAATACAAAAGCCGATCGCTAAAAGTAACTAAATTTGGAAAGCGCTTCAGAGAGTACTAAGAACCATTTGTTAAAATTTGTGGCAATTAAGTATGACGCATATAGCTTAGTGGTCTATGTGCATGGGCGGGAAACTCAAGAGATGCAGGGTTGATTCCTGGAGGGCGATTCACGAATGAAGCAGTATGACCGGTTGCGCAACGTAAGCGCAAGCCTACTTCAGCGAAGTATATTAAAAGTCAACCGGTAGTGTCGAGTACAGTATGCAATTGAAGTATACACGCTTTGGCGGTAGAAGCGCTAGCAACTCTCCGTTTGACTTTGACATATTATTAAACGTCAGAAATTCGTACGTAGTGAACAGGCTGTTATTCTATTTTTTTCTATCTTTTACATAACTATTACCGCTAAAAGTATTATTTTGTGTTTAAATTCTCACTTAAATATTTAATGTGGTTTTGTAATACAGAAACACACATGTTTGTTTGCAAAATACAACGGATATTCCGTGTTGTAATATTGTTTTATTGGAGACGTAACTAGCTTGTTTAAAGATTAATTGGCTACGTACTTCAACATTGAATGGTTAAATCATGCAACAATATGAAGTCATTACCAAAATGGATAAAACTGTTATTTAATTTCCATGAAATTCACAAGCGTTCGTCATGGCATGTTTACTTTCTATCTTACTCTAACGCATGGACATGAGATATAAGCATGCTGGATGCTTTCTCACTCGCATGTATCCATTTCGTTCAAAGCTCTATACCAGTGGCGCACCCAGGGGGGGGGCAAGGGGCCTTGGCCCCCCCCAAAAACATTGAAATTGAAAGCCAATAGATTAGACAAATATGGCAAAAAATGATTTGAAATTCTCCAGCACCCTCTAGAAAAATTTCTTAGATTTTAATTTCTAACACAAAAATTTCGAAACACTAATGTCAGGTTTTTTTAGAAACCCAATCCCTAATGGAACTGTCAAAAAATTCTCGGTGTCCACCCGAATTCCGGAGTGGTGTAGGTCATGGCTGGGGAGGGCTGACAGGGCCCGGCGTGTCGGGTTGACGAGATAAGTGAGATAAACACAGATCATAAATTAGTTTTAATAGTAAGTAGTTATACTTCATGGCCATGAACATTTTCAATTACTTATATAATTGTGCAATATATTTTTTGATTATTATGTGTCGTTACTCGACAGCTCCATTATTAAAGTGGATGTATTGAAAATCGCCAATAATTCACTGTATAAGTACCCTTAATTTGAACTAAAACACAATTTGAAAAACGTTAATATAGTGTTTCACACTGCCTTTAATCTTAGCGGTAGGTAGGGGGCCCATCAAATATCCTAGCCTGAGGGCCCGTTTCAGGATGTGGGAACCATGGTGTAGGTACACCGAGTACAATAGACAACGAGAAATTAGGCTGTGAAGAAGAAAAAGAGCCTATGGGACTAATTTACATTCTCCTCCTTGCCCCCTCCCCCATAATTAAATCCTGGGTGCGCCACTGCTCTATACACACAATATCTCCTGTAAAATTAAAAATTTTACGTGCTTCAGTTAAAGCGGTTCAGTGACGTGTTTTCACTGCTTCATTCGGGGATTGGCCCTCTGCCGGGTGTCTTTTTTTTTTGGTTATAATATATTTTCTCAAAAGTGTTTTCAAAATTATGTAAGTATGTTGATATTAATCTCGGTGGGCACTAAGTACAAGTACGTTATAACTAAAACTTGTAGTCGGATCCGGGCGTCGGTTAGTAATTAAGGCAATTAACTGTTACCTTGATTCAAATCACAAAAACCGATAGCCAACATTAACGCAGTTTCATGTAGTAATGCTAGTTAAATTCATCATAATTAGGTAGGATACCCATATCTTAATTGGTAAAGCACATTGACGCGTATCCAGTAGTTACAGGTTTAAGCCCCGTCGGGCGTACAATTTTTTTTTCAAAAAGATTTTTCATTGTAGGTACGTATATTGTTTGTATCATAGATGTTTTTTATGAAATAATATAATATTCAGGTACCTACTCATTAATGCCGACGGTGGCCACGCGGCTTAAGCGTTGGACTATAACGCCGTGGGTCCCGGGTTTGAATCCTGGGTCTGGCAAGTACACATATAGTTTTTCAATTTGTGTGTGTCAGTGTATGGACCTAATAGGTTGAGCAAGTGGCTGACATCCATTTCTCGTAAAAAACAAAATCTGTCAATACAAACCTCTATTCTGTGGAGGCCCATATGATCCTATTAGGATTGGATATGGTCGAAAGAAAAAGAAAATAAGATTCATTAATTTCACATTTGACAAACCACATCTCTATGATAATTATATTATAATATACGCGTTAATGAAATTGAAATTGATTATTTTTCTCCTCGAAAAGAAACAAACTTAGGGAAGTTACATTTTAATGAAATGCACCTTTGTGTTCACAAGAGTGATGGTTAACTTATCTTTTTTCAGGTATCTCAAACAATGTCTAAAATCAAATACTACTTTTTTTTTTCGTCTTGCTAAACACGCGGCAATTTCAAATGAAATCGAACCGGCTCTGTCTTGGTTAATCGATTACAAATACAATAATACATCTATTAACACGTGTCACACACTGTTACACCCCCGAATGGTCCCCATTTGGAGATGTCTCTGTGTATCTGGAGAGGCCCGAGTCGGTATCAAATCCAACAAATAGTAAGGGTTGATTGCGAAAATAATTAAATAATGTTAAATATCTGACCGGCAACATTGTCTGAATGCCGTTAAAAAAAATACGAATGGCTACGCCGCATTTTGTACGGCTTGTAAGCAACCGTTTGTTTTAGCGGGATAAGCATTTTTGACAGCAACGCAGTAAGCAGTGTTAACCTCGCTATCTGACAAAACCATAAATTGAAAAGAATTTGTATAAAAATGTAACCTTTAGAATATATTAACGTAAATATACCTTGCCGTTTTCCACCACAATTCCGGTGTGATATTTGTCCACCTCCAAATCCTAAATCCAGACGAAAATCCATACAACGAAGCAAAGTGACAGCATGTTTTCACTTTCGAAAATGGAGGGAAATGACAATACCTACTGTGTTTATATTAATAAAAATATTTAACATAGATTCGTATTAGGTATTATTTGTATGTGAGAAGCTTGGGCCGTAAATTGAAGTACTTACATTCTTCAAAATTATCTATGAAAACATTTCGCCAAATTCCATAGAGACATTTACGCAGGAAATCACGTATCGTAGAAAGTTTTATCGCCTGCATGTGACGCTGTTATACGAAACATGTGGTCAACGTAGCACTAACAAATATTCGACCTACAGATTCGTATCTACGATGCCTCTACGCCAGGTCTGGGCAAAGTTATTAGATAAAGGACCACATAATATAATTATAAAATAAAAACACGGACCACAAATAAAAAAGATATTTTAGATAGCTTATTTTATGCATAATTTTTTAAGTAATTATTTTAATGTGTAAAGGTTATCCAAGACCTTGTACGAAATTGTTTTTTACACGCAAAAAGCCATAGTTTCACAAGCTATATGGCATGTGGCCCCGTGTTATAACCTCATAATATGTTTCAAATCAAAATCTTTCGATTCCGGCCACAAAAGTCAGTTATCATTTGTCTATAGCATACGCCATTGAAAAAGTACGACCCGATGATGCCTTCAGTCCAAAAACCGCACCAAACAATTTTACTGTCTATTTTTATTTGATCAGTTATAATTTAAAAAAATACTATCATTAGTAAACACGATCGTATTTTTGGTGGTTTGTATTAACAGATTTTATTTTTACGAGAAATGGATGTAAGCCACTTGCTCAACCTATTACGTCCATACACAAAGTGAAAAACAATATGTGTACATGTCAGACCCAGGATTCGAACCTGGGACCCATGACGTTATAGGCCAACGTTTACCGCGTGGCCATCGTGGGCATATATATGACTCGAAAATACCTCATATAAATATATAATCTTTTTTTTTAAATATATGATACCCAGCAGGATTCAAACCCGCGTCCCTTGGATTCGCGCTTATGTGCTCCGGCCACTAAGCTATGCGTGTCCTATTTAAGCGCGACGAAGTTAACTAATGTTTTTATAATATTCACTGAAGCGCTTTCTAAATTTCGTTATTTTTTGTAATAAAAAAATTCTTTGGTAGATAATTTTGATTTAATTTTTTTAGTATGTTTAAATAATTGTAATATTGTATAACTTTACTTTGTTGACTTGACGATGTCCCATTGAAGCGAACAAAAACGATCATTATTAATTTTAAACTAAGTAGAATACGTACTATATTATATTGTGTTTCATTATACCTAATAAATATAATGTATTTCTTCCATTAAATAAAGAAAATATTGCAATATGTCTTCGTTATAATCTTTTACAATTGATAAATTGTCTTAACAAACTAGGCGATTAAAATACTTAACCAAGGTAAAATAATATTTTATATTTCATCTCTTATTACATCTACGACAATTATTAGTAGTGAAGGACCGTATATGGTCCGCTAGTTACAGTTCGTTCAGGCCTGCTCTACGGCGAGTCTACGAGTGTAGAGGACAGCTCTACGCCAGCATTCAATTATATGCGGTCAGTTACACTAATCCTAGATTCGCGATGCACTTTAGTGATATAATTTGCAGTAATTTTGGGAGAATATCTATTTTAAATACTTTCGTGCATATTAACACTCAATTAAATGATTAATTCTAAAGCTTGGAAATTTAATTGCTTTGAAAAAACAAGTCATTTGAGATGACATCTGGTCGCTGGCTAGGCCAAATATGGTGGCCGTCATTCCTTATTTCCCCACCTACCTCACATCCTTATTTATTATTGTCAAAAGACCAGACGACGAACAATTACGGGTCATAAATCGACCGTGATTGAATAACATTCAGTTACTCCAAGATAGGCATGTTTATAGTTATCGCGATCTATCTGATACGATACGAACAAGGCCGAGTTAACTACAGAGTGATTCATACAAAATGCATCTGTTTTACCTTCGTTGCACTAAATCTAATACGGTTTGAGCGAACGTTGCGTCTATCATCCACCCTGAACTTATAATCATCATTTATCAACCTCATATATCATCCATCAAAAGTGTACTGTCTGTTTACAAGTGTGTGAGTGCGTGAACACCGAACTAGCTCCAGCGCACGCAGCCCTCTCAACATAAATGGCAGTGTTGGCATCCTGTGTAAACCCTCCCCCTCTCTAGATCTGTATTCCACTAACTAGCATCACCTTCAAATTACAATCCACTGCTAAAAAGCGCCACCAGTTGCATTACCTATCGATCTAATTCATTAACAATTAAAAAAAAAAAAAACACGTCATTTAACAAGTTCGCCAGCTGACTTACATACAGGGTTCAACAATTTAAACATTTACAACATTAATTAAATACGTATGAAACCCAAAGCATAATTTCGTTGTTAACAGTTTATTGTCCGTAACCAACCGTTGTCAAAACCCATGCATAACAACCAACGTTTTCGATAGCTTGATATTCAGTTCAAGAAGACTTTACTGTGAGTTGATAACTTAAGAAAGAAAGCAGAATACCAAGTTAAATTGAGGAAGCTACTTTAGAAGTTGACTTTCCTTCCTATAACGTAGAACCACGAAAGAAGAAAAGGCATTCAAAGAGACAATAATCTAATATACTAATCATGTCTTCTTTAATTTTCTTTCTGGCGTGCCATTAACCTTTTAGATGGAACTACTATATTATACGTTATCCTTATTCATACGTGATATATACTAACAAATAGGGATTGCAATACCCTTATTTCAAAACCGGTGTTGAATCATTTATTGGTACTGAAATCCCGGTATTTTCGGTATTAAGAAATTATACTATATTGTAGAATACTATATTGTATATTAAATTTAGTGTATAACTTTTATGATGCTAAAATTCAAATATATTGACTGAAACCAATAAAAGTTAAATAATAACAAAACAAAATCCCTCAAGTATACTTATAGAATTGTCAAAACATTCAAGGCAAATTAATATTTTCAATTATTCTATAACTATTTTTTTTTTTTTTTTTAATAATAACCATACCCTTGCTTTTTCGTACAAGGTGGTTGGGTGGGTTAGTTGCATTGATGTGGGGCTAATTAGGTGCCTCCATTTATATCTTTAATTTTCTTTATGGCCAGGATTAAATATTTTGTGTAGTGTTCTTGTGTTGTTCTATTGCTTAGTGCTTCGTGAGGCTTTTGGAGGTCAATTTCGTGATTATGTTGTCTACATCGAGTCCTGAGAGTCCATCGCTCTCTCTCTAGTATAGGGCAGTCGTTGATGACATGCCACACAGTTTGAGATGTGTTGCCGTCACATGGACAACAGTCGTCATCCCTCAATTTAAATCTTTTTAGATAAGCTCGCACCGATCCGTGGCCTGTTAGTATCTGTGTGAGTTCGTGTGATATTTTTAAGTTCCTGCAAGAGTGATGGCACAGTTTATGTTTGGAATAAATTTCTGCGTTATTGATCCTGTGGCGGATGTTGTGTATCTGTGGTTCCATAGCTCTATGGTATCTTCGTTTAGTTTTTGTTTTGCGTAACTCAGAGGGAAGTGTGTATAGGTTAAAGGTATTTTGTCTGTTGTGGCTTGTTTAGCATATTTATCAGCTTCCTCGTTTTCGGCTATCCCTGTGTGACTTCTTATCCAGAAGAATCTGGGGTTTGTTCCTATCATTCGAAGCTGTGTTGACAGTGTTAAAATGACTCTTACAAGTGGGTGTGTCGATGATGGACAGTCTATAACTATTGATTCAACGTTGATAGTACATCCAACAGCGTTGAATTTCAGAGAGATTTCCCTGCACTCAGATTTTTTCAGAAGTATTAGCATAAACCAAGAGTTCTAATAATATTATGATCTATAGAAGAACCTAATTGCATTAAATCCAGTATAAAAATCAACTTCAAAATCTGTGTTAGTAACAAAAGTAACTTTTTCAATACAAAAAGCATAATATGTAACCATCAATATCGTAATTAGTTTTTTGACTTTTGCTAAAAATTTGTTGAAGTGGAATAAGCTCACTTTGAAAATACACGCCTCATTTATAAAGGTCAGCATAATGAAGGTAAGTACTTAAGGTTAGAATAAAATACAATTTTAAATAGATTATTGATAAGTAGGTAAGTACTTACTTATTTTTTTCTATATGTTTTAACGAATACCGGTATTATATAAGAAATACCGAGATACCGGTATTCATATATTTATTCGGTATTGCAATCCCTACTGACAAGTATTAAACCTAAATCTTGGAAGGCGAGATAAAATGGAGAGGCTTTTAAAGTATTTTGATCCCACGCTTATACAAGGGATTTGATAAAGAAACCATATATTTCTATTTAGATTCATTCGAATAGATAGTGTTGGTTCCTTCGCATCGAATTCAGTTCGTTAAATTTAACACGACTATTTATTTTATATAAAAAGTAATACATTACAATTAAATAACATTCAACTTTAATAAATGATAGAAACCCACATAAATTTATTACAATATTAACATAAACCGTTTTTAGTTTAATTATTTTTTATTGAAGGCCGAAAATCACAGAATTACTTACTTGAGAGACCGAGAATTATTAAAGAATTATAAATACGTAGGTTTGTAGCAAAAGGCCTACTTGAATTTTAAAAATACAGAACAGCCATTCTCTGAAATGTTACAATTAAATCAAATTTCTATATAATTTAAACAATGGAGTTTTCAATATACCTACTCTATTAATACAGTGGTTACAGGTCCAAGACAATATAAATATTTTCTTTTAGGCATAATTTATCTGAGGTGTTTTCAAATTATGTATGTTCAATATAAATAATTTTATAGTCTCAATTCATGTAAATTATTTGTTGACAACAATTACTTTATTAAAATTATTGGCAAGTGCAAGTACGTTATAACTAAAATTTAGAGTGATTGGTTGATAATTGGGGCACTCAATTGATACCATGATTTAAAATACAAAAACAGATATTCCGACCATGTACGATCCTAATAGGATCATATGGGCACTCCACAGAACAGAGGTTTGTATTAACAGATTTGTTTTTACGAGAAATGGATGTCAGCCACTTGCTCAACCTATTAGGTCCATACTCTGACTCATACACAAATTGAAAAACGATATGACGTATACTTGCCAAACCTAGGATTCGAACATGGGACCCACGACGCTATTATAGGTCGACGCTTAAGATAGTTAATTATTTCGTAATTAGGTAAGACACTTGTAGCTTAATAACTCATTCGCTGCTGAGTAGACAATGATTTTTTAATTGTCCCTTTTAAAATGCACGTTAATTACATCGATCGGCCGCCTGGTCATTACGCGCCGGGTGCGTCTTCCGCGTCCAAAGTATTAATTGTTTAAGCACATCGGTGCGAATCCAATGGTAACAGGTTCATAGCCTATCGGATGTCGTATTTTTCAAAAAACATTTTCTCTCTGTAATATCTAGGTAATATATATGAAATGTTTTTAAATTATGTATATTTTTTTTACCATGTCTGATCCTAATAAGATCAAATGGGCCTCCACAGAGCGGAGGTTTGTATTACCGTTTTTTATGAGAAATGGACGTTAGCCAATTACTCAACCTATTAGGTCCATACTATGTCTCAAAAACAAATTGAAAAACAATGTGTATTTTCCAGACTCAGAATTCGAACCCACGATGTTATAGGCATGATGAAAAAAACAAAAAAAATTTACAAGACCACGGTTTTGTATATATATATACAAAAATGGCCGTAACACGTAATATACCATTACGTGTGTGCTTGTTTGGTAAGGAAGTTAATCAAAATAATATATAATGACTAAACCAACAAAATATTTTTTCAAAATGTCAGTTTAAAACCATTTTGTAACAAATATAATATATTATTATAAATGAGCTGCCGCATCTTATTGATTCACATTTTGAAATATAATATCTTATCTAAGTATAGCATTATTTGCCAAAGCGACGCCCGAGACGCTTTTACCAGCGTCGTTACATCATGTCAAATGCAACGGGCGTCGCTAAAGCTCGGCGTAGCAGAAAACCCGCTACGCGCGAACTCAGTCGAGGAAATCCTGCATCAAATAATGTAAATGCTTGAAGGCTTCACACCTCCGGGGTTGCTGCGGAAATATTTGTATCAATTGACGCGAAGCGAGTATGCTATGATATTTGTATTATATCCAAGACAGAATTATATAATATACTTGTGTAACCGTAAACTTAGGAATATATTCTTTTGTGGTATTGTGTGCATTCTTTTTTACAACGTTTTTATTAGCTCGTATTCTTGTTTGTCCAGTACAAATATTGCAATCGATTTTTAACTAACTTTCCGACTAGCTACACATTTTAAACTTTTAAAATATATCAGAACACGATGCCAATGCATTCTTTTAATACTTTTAGCCATCTTTAGGCAGAATTGAATTAATTTTCAGTTAATTCTGTTTTGTATGGAAGGTTATTTCAGAAAAATCCGTAAGGGGGAGAGGCACGCCAGCAGAGAACCTAGCGGAAAAATACGAAGCTTACAATTTGAAATTTTTTTTTAGATAATTTACAATTTCAACTGTATTAATTAATAAATATGTATCTGAAAACATTAAAAAGATTTTTAATTTTTTTTTTAATTTTAAGATAAACTTGCAATTGTAAAAAAATGTAAAAAAATGTGAATTCGTTGCAGGGTCACATCTTATCATTATATTATATTTTGTGGTCATATTATTTATTATTAAAATTTAGTTTATTAAGTTTAAGATTTTTTGTCGTTTAGATTTTTGACTAATTCATCGTTTTAATATTTTTTATATTTAATTTGTAAAACATCGATTTTTATAAAAATATAAATGTGTATAACTTGAAATTCTTTTTATTTATATCGAATTGAGCTTCAATATTGGGACCATACCTAAAATAAAATTTGAGTTCTCCCCCTTAATAGAGTGGTCCTAGCAACTAAATTATTAATATATACGTGCGTTACTATGGAAATCTAAATGAAATGTCAAAATGACATTTCAGTATTCTATTTTTGTTTGTTTTTTATTTAGTTCATATCAAGTACAAGTTTGAGCATATTGAGCATAATAATTCTACAGATAATTTAAAATCGTTGTATATAAAAAGTTCTTTTTATCTTGTAATTATTTCATTTTAACTTTGAAGATTTAACATAGTGCAATAATATGACGTTTTGTATTGATCATATGATGACACTTTGTATTGATCAAAAATAAATTAGGTATACCCTCATCACAATACATTCACAGTGGCGAAGGGTGGAGGTAGGCTTTTAATATCCTACATAAATAGTGCACACTAAACTTTGTCAGTCGAACGTATTTGTTTTCTTTACTATTTTTTTATTAAACGAATAATTCACAAGATTTAAGAATGTAATATTTTAAGTATTGAATAATTTTGAAAACACTTCTGAGAAAATGAATTACAACCTATATAAAAATCGTATATCGTAATAAAAAACCGTAATCGGTATCGCATCCGCCGCGCTCATACGACTGTGCTAAAGCTGTCATACTAATTACGACAAATTTTAACTATTGGCTCTTATAATACTCTCTGAAGCGCTTTCCAAATTGAGCAACGATTGGCTATCGACTGGCGGGCAGGCGGAAGACTTATAATGGTAATCAAATGAAAGAATAATCTTATAGAATAAAAAAAAGTACCTAGAATGAAAGAAAAAATTGTAAATAAACATAAACTCTAATAAATTCTAATGGATTCAAGCTCTGTAGGTACTACTCCATTTAAGTCGTGTATTTTTATTGTTTATAAAAAATAATGATCTAATACTAGGTTTTGACGATTTATTATAATATGCTATCGTGTGTATTGTTATTAATAAGATAGGGTTTTTACTAATTAGGTTTTTTACTGACACTTCAAGAATTCATAATTTGTTTAATGTATTGTTATGCCCTTTGACTTGATATGTAGGTAATGGAGTTTTTACCTACTTTAATGTATTGATTTATTATATAAGCTAGAGTTAAGAGTGTTCGTTGTCAGTGTGTGTTTACCTTTGGTGAGTGTACACGGCGCCTGAAGATGCCGAAGGGCAAAACCCGGGTCGCAAAAACGACTTAAATGGAATAGTACAGAGCTTGAATCCATTAGAATTTAAATTCAAATTCCATCAAGTACCTTCAGTCGATAGTATTAATAAACTCTAATAGATTTAAGTTTTGCATTATTCCATTTCAGTATTTTTTGCGACCGGGGTTTTACATTTCGACACTGTGCGTACTCACCAAGTGGTAAATACACACTAACAACCTACAGTTATTTAATTATATAGTAATTCAATACAATAAAATATGGTTAAAACTTTATTGCCTACTAAGTAAAGGATCAGAAATATATATAGTTTTAAAAAATAAATCATTAAATACAAATATAGAATTTTAAAACAAAATACTTAGCGCATCAGTAAATACATAATATATGTCTCTAAGAAGCGTATTGATCAACCGCAAAGCCCTTGCTATTGGTTCCTGATAAACCTGATACGATGAAACAGTTTTCATTCAAAGGAGATCAGGCATTACACGTTAGTGAGCATAATGGAATCGGCTGGTAGTTTAATTAAGGAAATGCTGAAATCATTTTCGTTCCATTGTTTTGTTTTGACAACAAAACATACGTAGTGTGTCACCGATGTAATGCTGAGTGCTATGATTATTGCAGGACCTCCCCATTCACCAGGTAATTGACGAGATTAAATATAAAAATCAAATAAATTAATGAAAGCACGTAAATAAATAAAATTTGATACGTAGAACTTCATAAACAAATAGCCAAAACTGTTTATACAAACTTATTAGATATGCAAAAGCAAAACAACATAACGGACGTATAAAAATGTAGAAACAACGGCTTTGGCATTTTTATACGTGTTCTGTGCATTATAATAATAATATATTCTATATAAATCATGATCACCTGTCTGGGGTATAAGAAATATAGGCTAGGTTTTCAAAGCTTGCGCCATGGAGCTTTGGGGCGGCAAACAATATTCGACAAATTATTATTTTAATAATATCAAACAATCTTAAGGCTATACTTCAGCTGGGGCACGGTCTAAAACGATCGTGACTAGGCGATGCGCGGATTGTACAAATGACGCGAGCCGAACGAAATATAATTTGTCATAAAAATTAAACATACGTCCTTTTTACGTTATGTTTATTAGTATATTCGTAATAATAATAGTATATTCATTGACATGTTTTCTTTTTCAAGTACATGCGGAACGTTTTTTAGTCATCTTTACACGATTAAGGAAGATATTCCCCCGACGCCATCACAAAACAAATTGACGTGCAAACACGTCGACTATCGCTCTCCGAATGGCAACGTGGCCGAAATTTCGTTCCACATACAGTTGAAAATTATTTACCGTTTCACTTATGTACGCTCTTAAGGCTATACTACAGATGGGGCACGGTCCAAAACGATCGTGACTACGCGACACAAAGATTGTGCAAATGACGCGTGCAGAACAAAACATAATCTGTCATAAAAAGTCAACATGCGTCTATTTAATGCTATGTTTATTGTTATATTACTAATAATATATTCATTGACATGTTTTCTTTTTCAAGTAAATGGGTAACGTTTTTCAGTCATCTTTACACGATTTAAGAATAAATTCCCCCGTCACCATCACAAAATAAATTGACGTGTTCACAGCTCGGCTTTTGCTCTCCGATGCCAGCCAGTCCGAAATTTCGTCGCACCTATAATTGAAAATTATTTGCTGTTTCACTGAAGTACCGTCTTAATTTGTTACGTACGGTCAAATTAATACTATATTCTTATGATCTGATGATCGTTTTTTTCATATTATTACAAAATAATTTCAATAAATATTCTGATCTTGATCTCGCAGAATTGACAGTTAACACAGTAAAAGAAATTTACTACATGCTACAATCGCAATGACTAATAAAATTGTAGGTTATGTTGATATGCTTGACGTTTCAATACGAAATTTTGGGGTTCCGGTGGATACTCTAGCACATGGGTGGCCAACCTATTCAGCAGCCGGGCCAGATTCTAAAAATGAGATTTCCTACCGGGCCGCACAACCGATTTTTTTTATTATACGAAACAAAAAAGAAATATACGTTATATATACATTTAAAAAAATAAAACAAAAATGAGAATCAAACATATTTATTAGATTAGACTTTTTTTAAATAATAAAAAATAAACAAAATAATATAAAAATAATAAATTTTAGTGAGAAGTTTGATTTTGTGTGGCAGAACTAAGTGCATCAATATCAATATTGATATCGAGTGAGGTTGTTCCTACACACAAACAGTTTTCCAAATGCACATCAGTGATTCATGTTCTCACTCGGAATTTGACATGCTTTATCCGACTAAAAAGTTGTTCACACGTGTAAGTGTTTCCAAATAGCGAAGTCATCATTAGAGCATTTTTGTAAAATGCAGGATATTTCTCCTTGTCAAAATATGTTTTGTAAAACTCTTCCAACCAACCTGATGGAATTTCTTCTTTACAGTACATCGAAAAAAATTTCACAATGTTCCATTTGTAAATTTCCCGGTAATAAATTCACATCTACGAAGAATGGCGTTGCAAATGCAGCAAAAGCAGCACTTGAGGTTGCATGGATACTATCCGTGGCTTTATCCGACTGACTTTCTCTTAGGCATGTTTACATACTGCAGTCTGCAATTTAGAAGAGATCTTTATTTAGCTACGTATTTTTTTCGACTTATACAAGGTATAAATGAGAACTCTGCCATTCTGGGCAGTGTTGACCTGTGTGTCCCTGATAACTATCTTAGAAATAGAGACCATCAGTTGTTTATTCTCCCAAGGTGCAGAACCAACCTGCCACTGGTAATGCCATTTGGGAGAGTGATAACTATGTTCAACGAAATTGCTTCGGGTGTTGATATATTCCACCTACGTGAGAATGAGTTTAGGTGGATGTTGTTTTATAAATTCTTAAAATAGGATCTGCTTAACTCATCCGGTGTACTTCCTTGTACCTATCTAATTCATCTACTGATATATCTCTTTTTTATGTAATACTGTTATATTTATATATCTTTGTTTCTAAATGTCATGTTGTGAACGTCTTAAACTTATAATTTGTAATGTCCACAATATGTTAGGAAATAAATGAAAAATAAATGAATAAATGAATAAAAAGCACACGGTGCTTTTTAAAATCTTGAGTTAATATCGAATCTCAATTTTCGAAATTAGCACATCTAGCGGCAGCATTTGATATTATTTTTATTTTCTCACTGCTCTACGGGCCACAAGTTAACACCCAGTGGGCCGCATGCGGCCCGCGGGCCGCGGTTTGGCCACCCATGCTCTAGCATGAATATACCGGAATTTGACCGACATGTCTACTAATCTAAAATTTCACCGCTTGGCTTTCGTGTTAATTTGGACAAATGAAATTAATGGAAACGTGTTAAAGTGCTAACTAACTGTTAAGAATAACTGCGCGGAAGGAAGTTCTTTACCCCAGATGCCTGTTATTTACAGACTTTTCCAAGATGTCAGTATGTAAGTAAGCTATGAGTTTGCTAGCGTTAAAACTAAATATCGATCAAAAGTCAACATGAAACAGAAGACAAAGTTAAATTGTATGTATAGTTTGACTTCAGTATTTGAAAAACTGAATGGAATTGGATTTTTTAGGTCGCCGTGAAATGAACTTGGGAAAGTTTGAAAAATTGCCTAACGTTTTATATATATTATACCTTTTTTTAGTTTATATTTTTGTCTTGAATTACTTTTGGGAAATACATACGTCTCAACGTAACAATAAATCTGTTACGAGGCTCATTTCTGCCGTCAAAAAGTTTATAAGCGAAATAAACTTAAATTATCGGAAAATCTGGAATGTTTTACAGGAAATATTTCAAATTGTAAATCAAAAATTGAAATTTATGTCAGTAGAGCTTTCTCAGTAAGACAATAAAGAGTAAACGAGGAATATTGGTTAAATTATATTTTAATTACTCGTAACTTTATGTTTAAATAATATTTTCTTTAGTTTTCCTCTACGGATAATTATTTTTTTGTATGACGGCATTTGTCCAGCGGTTGTCCACTCGCCGAGTGACATGCCGGCCGAATGCCATTTCATCTGGTTGGCGACCTCCATCACATCGCGTACTATTTATTGCCTGCTTCCTTATCAATTGGTTTCTTTTTTATCTGCACGTAAGAATACAATTAAAATTTTAAATAATCATTTACAAGGGCTCTTTTATTCTTGTCATATGCATTAGTAGTCTACGGTCAAGACACAAAATAGTAGCAACCGGTGGCGAAGGGTGGAGGTAGGCTACTAGGATACGACATAAATAGTGGAAATCAAACTTTGTTAGAAATACATATTTGTTTTTATTGAACTAAGACTTATACTTTACAGATGGTATTGATTAGTTTTTAAAAATCAATTAAACCCTACGTCAACCAAACCATAAGAGTTTTTGTATATTTTGGGCGATCCGATAAAATTCTGCACATTTTTCAAACATACTTATTTGTTTTCGTTGAATTAGAAATACATATTACACGTCATGTTGTTGTTTTTTTTTAATTCATTAAGCCCTGCCTAAACCAAACTATAATAGATAAAAAATATTATTATATCTATGAAATATCAAAATTATAATATGGTTTAATTTTAATAATTTTAGATATTTTATAAATAGACGACTATTTTTTTTACTATTATCTATTATGGCTTGGTTTTCTCAGGGTTTAATCCCACTATCACCCCATTAATACCATCTGTAAATTGTAGTCTTATTTCAATGAAAATAATTACCTACGTATGACTGACAAAGTTTAGTGAGTGTCCAATATTTATAGCGGATCTTAACAGCCTACTTCCACCCTTCGCCACTGGTAGCAACCTGGCTTAACTTGTCTTCAAACCTAACGATTTCTGCTAAATAGCATCCTCTTGGTGTATAGAGCTGAGCTACGAGATACTGGTACGACCTGGCTAGCAATCGGATTTCTTTCCAGCGCCGCATTATAGCCATATGCTACATCTTTACACAAGAGCAGAGACATGGATAAAGAAGACAAACTAACATGTTATTTCTTCGTACTTTTTATCTTTTATCTTGTGGCAAATATCAAAAGAGTATAGAAACGTTGCAATAACTTATACTGTTGAATCTAAACGACTCCATTAATACAAGTAGCTAACATTTTCAATGAAATATGTCTTCAAAATATTATTCTTTCAGATCGGTACCAAGTAAGCACAAAAGATAAATGTCACAGATATACGATACTAATATTATTTAGTACCAATTCTTTATCGTTTAACATTCATTTTCCAAGTTCATTTTATTTTTGAATTAATAATGCAAAAAAGAATCATTTCTATTTTTGCCACCGCGGTATGTAATAAATTCACAAGAGAGAATTTCTTTTATTTATGGGCTCTCTACTTTTATTTTTCAAACGGGCAACACTGCGGTTGAAGAATATTTTTTTAATCGAATAAAGGATAAAAATAAGCTCTCGCTTTGAAGACGAATGAGATTTTTTGTCTTTGATAGGTAGTAATTATTCTGCCATTAAAAAAAATTAGTACTGACACACTATACATTGATAATAATAATATATTGTTTTCGAACCATTTTTAATGATAATTTTCAATCCTACAAGGGGAGCAATTCAAAAAAAGAACACTTGCATATTGGTAATAATTAGGTTAAAGCGCGACCCAAATTGAGGTGCAAGTCATGTTGCATGTCGCCTAAAATAACTATCACGGGCTGCCACTATGGGAAAAATGTGTGTAATGTTGTTATGGTTGGTGTTCTATCCAGCGCTTGAAATGGAAAAATTTACGAACCGGAGCGCTCGACAGGTTTATGAAGATTTTTACATAGTAAATTTATCAAAGTTTATGTGTTTTTTTCATAAAAATAAGTGTGTTAGATTTTCTATTATATGGCCTAGCTCAGACGGTCAAATTATTTATTCCACGAGACGGAGCGATAATTTTACCAATTTCACGAACAGGAACGGCAGTCCGGTGCGTTCCGGTCCATTCCGAGCCCTGGTTCTATCCCGTAGCACAGTTTGAAACTGTAAACGAACAATGTAAGTTGGCAAAATCTGCCGTAATCACTAAAACAACAATGAGGTCACCTCATGTTGAACTGCACTGCATCAACACCTGCATGACTCAATGAACGTTTTTATCATATTCCACGTCATGCCTACACTTTTCGAATGTCATGTCAAAATCACGATTTTTTATTTTTAGCGGTTGGCATTATGTATTTTCCATGATGGTCTATCTTTATGGTCTGCAGGTTGGGTTCTATTCAAAATAGTATCTATGAATGTCATGTCAAAGGTAATTTTAACGTACACACACGTAGAAACTTAAAATTAATTGAAATTAGCATGAATAATTATTATTAATAATTCAAATTACTAATACATTATAGTTGCCACTCTTCATCAGTGTCATTATTCAGTGAATTTAGGAGATGGTGCACGTTCAAAATATTCTGCAAAATGACAAAACCGTAGACTAAATTTTCGCCGCGACAGCGTGACAGTAGGCGACATGCACCATGACATGCATCTCAATCTAGGTTGCGCTTTAGACACTGAACAATCAGGAGCTCGTAAACGAGCAACTTTTTATGGCAATATTATACCTACGGCAATTCTGTTGCCGTTAATAGTTTGCCAAAATACGAAAATAGTAGTCTACGTTGCCGAAACTTTCCATCAGCTATTGCTTTTGCTTTCTGGCAGCATGGTTGGTCGATATATCGAATATCGAACGCAATCGAAAATTTGGCAATAATTTCTAGACAAATCTATTTCCATAGCAACCAAAACAACATTGTGATGACTGATATAAACAAAATAGGGACAGCTGTGTCAACAACAGTGCCGTTATTATTATTATTGTCCCTATTGCTAATCGTCGAAAAAACATTTTACAATGAATAAATGGACAAATAATAGAGTATTAGATCTCATTAATGAGGTTCATAATATGATCCTGATTAGGGATTCCAATCCCGGGATTCCGAGCTATTTTCGACACCTATGAATCCCGGAATTAATAAACATAATCCCGAAACTTTCGGGATTGATTTTTTTATGAATTTTTATGGAAAATAAAATAAAAACGAAAATATAACAGAAACATACTTTAAATAACAAAATAACCATAAGTACACTAGGTTTAAGTAAAATAAAGTAAGTAATAAATGTAAGAAGTGTAGACTACTAATTGATTTACATAATTATCTTAAGGGGGGACATGCTCGTCGAAGGTCAAAATTGAGTTTTTATTGTATTTTCAAACCATGATCCTGGACACTCCTTAAACGTTGTAGATAATCTATTTATATGATTTTGAAACCTTATTATCCTTTATAGCTATTTTAAACATTTGATGACTGCATAAAGTATTTTTGTGACATAAAATAGTATTCTTTTAAACCTCTCGCTCTAATGTTTTAGAATATAGTCATATTTCGGTACATAACTGTGCAGTGGTGTTAAGATTTTTTACGTTTATTAATTTTTAAACGCATTTATGAAACCATTAGTATAATTTATTACGAGATAATTTTTGTAAAATATTCACGATAAAAAATTATATTGATAATCTCTGTGACCTAACCTAACCAAATTTTTTTTTATTTTTTTTTAAACTGTACATGTTCAAACACGCGCGTCAATATTATTTTACTCCCTACTTCAATTATAGTTCGTCAATTTATGGCTACGGCCGTATGTTGTAGCTTAATTACTGGGAAATGACAAAAGAAATGGCGTATTTCAAAAAAACACTACCTTATTCTTAGGTCAATAATTATTATAAAATGTTTATCACACTTGAATGGTCAAAGACATAGCTTATAATAAGTATCTTTGGAATTATCTTCAAATGTGTTAATCTTGCCGATTTTTTGAATAATAAAATGCCTAATTCTTGTCAAATTTGGGATCACAGAGATTATCAATATAATTTTTTATCGTGAATATTTTACAAAAATTATCTCGTAATAAATTAAACTAATGGTTTTATAAATGCGTTTAAAAATTAATAATCGTAAAAAATCTTAACACCACTGCACAGTTATGTACCGAAATATGACTATATTCTAAAACATTTGAGCGAGAGGTTTAAAAGAATACTATTTAATGTAACAAAAATACTTTATGCAGTCATCAAATGTTTAAAATAACTATAAAGGATAATAAGGCTTCAAAATTATATAAATAGATTATCTACAACGTTTAGGGAGTGTCCAGGATCATGGTTTGAAAATACAATAAAAACTCAATTTTGACCTACGACGAGCACGTGGGCCGTTAAACTTTATATAGGTACATAATATATTATATCAAAGTCGGACATTACACACATTTGTTTATATTAGATATAAGTTAATATGTAACACAGTGCTGTCCCTGGTGCTTCTAAGTTGCGCAAATTAATCTAACTGGCTTAATCGGAAAGCGATACTCTAATTGCTATCACCTACTTTAGGCAAGTTTCAATATACCTAGCAGTGCCGGAATGGGACATAGTTCGATAATTATTACAGTGATATTGCATAATAACGTAATATGAAATTGAAATAAAACTGGTAGACAGACTGTAATTAATTGTCTCGAGGATGGAATACATGATATGAGGCATCTAATTACAAAAAGCGACAGGTCCGCAATTCAATATTTTCGGGAAACAACATTTTTATGTTTCAAACTTAAATTATTTGTTTTAACGTGAGATAATTTTTTCCGTTGTATTCTATGTCGAAATTAGAACCAAATGGCAATTTGTTTCAGCCGATAAACTCTTAAATGTAATAAATATAATCAAAATAAAATTGTAGCGCTACTTGTACCTCACTTTTTAATTCATTCCGCATCAGTCACATATTTTCGTGGCACTGTCATGAGTTTACCAGATGCTACAGCATAGGAGACGCCCTTTTCAATATTGAACGTTCCCTTATTGGTTAATACAACGGAAATTCCGTGTTGTAATGTTATTGTTATATTGGAGACGTAACTAGCTTGTTTAAAATTAATTGGCTACTTATTTCAACAATGAATGGTTTAATAATGCAACGTTAACGGTAAGTACTGATTAAATACACCCACGGTGGCCGCGCGGCATAAGCGTTGGACTATCATGCCGTGGGTCCCAGGTTCGAATCCTGGGTCTGGCAAGTACACATATTGTTTTTCAATATGTATGTGAGTCAGGGTATGGACCTAATAGGTTGAGCAAGTGGCTGACATCCATTTCTCGTAAAAAAAAAAAATCTGTTAATACAAAACCTCTACTTTGTGGAGGCCCATATGATCCTATTAGGATCGGACATGGTCGAAAAAAAAAAAAATATATATGAAGTCATTACCAAAATGGATAAAAATGTTATTTAATTTCCATGAAATTGACAAGAGTTCCGTCATGACATGTCTACTTTCTATCTTACTCTAACGCGTGGACATGAGGTATAAACATGCTGAATGCCTTCTCACTCGCACTTATATTTCGCGTATCCATTTCATTCGAAGCTCTATACACACAATATCTCCTGTAAAACTAAAAAAATTACGTGCTTCAGTTGAAACGGTTCGGTGACGTGTTTTGCAGTGCTTCATTCGGGGATTGGCCTCCTGGTCTACTACAGAATCACTGCTAACCTTTTAATTACAATATTTAAATAACACGTTAATTATATCTAATGGCCAAGTACTCCAAACGCCAGTTGCGGTGTTAGCATTAAATGAGTTATTAACAGGCAGTCATTCTACAACTATGTGCTTGTAAATACCTCTAAAATGAAAAACATTACATGCACTGATTTTGACCGTCAATTGCCGCGCATAGGATGACTCAATAAATAGTAACGCGCGAGAGTGGTAGTGCGAGTGAGTGAAATCCAGACCACGGAGTCAGCCTCATCATCATTAAAGGTCAGTTCCTGGCATCCTTGGTATAACCCCACCCCCCCCAGCATCAAAATCATTCCGTCATATTACAGTCCACCGAAAAGCGCCCCCACAAATGGTGATAGTAAAAAAAACATTTCGTTCAAAATGAAAAATACATTAGACAACAAACCACAAAAATAAAATGGCAAACAACATCAAATCACTTGACATAATTATTATTATAACAAGGCACAGTGGAACGGACAAGGCATCAACCCACGCAACAGTACTCACATTTGGCTCAGTCTATGGAATATGGGGTTGCTGCCAAAAGTTGGTAAGTCGATAATTTAGGAATTTAGAATCAACAACGGATTATGTATATATATAATTATGTATGCTAGAAAAAAATCATGGTAATTCGATAAATAAGACATTATGCCTGACTTTAAAAGGGTATGCCAAGCGTAAAATTATTGCAATTACTCTATAATTTGATTTCGAGACTTACCAACTTTTGCCAGTAAGCATAATATATTATATGCTGCATGACTCCATGATGTGTTCCATGGTCTGATTCTGCCAAGCCCCACGTATGCGTCATATAAGCACATCTGGAATTACCACATCAAATATAGCAATTGAATAAACTAAAATGAATGCAGGATTACTAGTAATTAACTACTCTCTGCTGCCGAATGATGTTGAAAATGTACTAAATGCTTAGTAATAAAATTATACAACGCAACCGCCCAAAACTCATAAAAGGAGACACAACATCCCTGTAATATGTTCCTACAATATTCTCCACAGTTTCAGTGTCTCTCCTATTATTGCATAGTGGCGGTTGTTTTAATTAACGTAGTACTGAAATGGGCGTTGTATGAAAAGACCTAGTTTTCCGTGATACTCAAGTCGCGATGTTTCTATTACGATGGTGTGTTTAATGGGCCTAAACTAAACTATATTATTCTATCGTTACATCAGAATAATATATCTTACAAACTGTACACACACAAGTTGACAACATCATAACATGCTTAAAATGTTAGGCTTCGTCATGCGTACTTGCCGGGTCTTTTCGGATGTTACGGTATTAAAACTTTTATTTAATTCTTTAGTTCGAAGCAGACTTGAGAGTGGGTCTATTGTTTGGGCACCGCATCTGTTGAAGTATGGCCTTATGGTGGAGAGGGTACAGAAGAAATTTGTGAGACTCCTTTACTTGAGGTTGTATGGATACTACACGTGGCTTTATCCAACTGACTTTCTCTTAGGCATGCTTACATACTGCAGTCTGCAATTTAGAAGAAATCTTTATTTAGCTACGTATTTTTTTCGACTTGTACGAGGTATAAATGAGAACTCTGCCATTCTGGGCAGTGTTGACCTGTGTGTCCCTGATAACTATCTTAGAAATAGAAACCATCAGTTGCTTATTCTCCCAAGGTGCAGAACCAACCTGCCACTGGTAATGCCAATTGGGAGGGCGATAACTATGTTCAACGAAATTGCTTCGGGTGTTGATATATTCCACCTACGTGAGAATGAGTTTAGGTAGACGTTGTTTTATAAATTCTTAAAAAATGGTGTGCTTAACTCATCCGGTGTACTTCCTTGTACCTATCTAATTTATCTACTGATCTATCTCTTTTTTCATATAATACTGTTTTATATTTCTTTGTTTCTAAATGTCATGTTGTGAACCTTAAATTTATAATATGTAATGTCCACAATATGTTAAAAAATAAATAAATTGTAAAAATTTTAAATTAAAGGCAGTGTGAAAACGACAACATGGCCTTGATTCTGGTTACATTACTTCAATTAATATTTCTATATGCTACAATGACATAATAATTAACCGAATTGCATATGGGCGTATGACACAGAGTACCTATCGCCTTTATTGATTTTTTAAATAGAATTTTTCATAGAAAATTGTCCAAGATTTATAGCTTTCTTTGGCTTTAATGAAAAGTGGTGATTTAAAACTTATTTTTCTTCTTCTATTACATTTAGTAAATTATAGTAAAATCCATTATTATTACTTTTATTAGTTTTCAAGGTGGCTTAGAATTAGTAGACTTTATTAAAATAAACTTTTGATTAGACAAGACATATTAAATTATTTAATTTGTATATATTAATCTATTATTACGTACACGTGCCTTTGAACAGTGGTATCCCATGCGCATGGTAAGAGTTCCATGGACGAAAAAGAGGACGAATATCTCTGTTCAGCAAAAAAAAATGTAAAATCCAGCTCTATAATATATTTATTCACACTTGAGATTTGAAACAAGTTACAGCCACACCCATGCAACCCGCTTCCCATTATTTTTATGTTCCCTGGATGTGATACAATATTAGTGATTTTGCTATACCACCCATAAAAATATTCACTTAAAAACCAATGACATTAATATGGATGAAGCATTTGGAAAAAAAAATGACACTTACTTTTTTGTCGGGTCTGCCGAATGGCATAATCTGTTCTAACGCCATTACAATAAACGTGATATTGCTATAAATTCCCGATGCTTTTTGTCGGATCTGCCGAATGGTTCGGTTCGAACGGGTTCGCTCGAATCAACATTGACACTAAAAACACTGTTCTAACGCCATTACAATAAAGGTGATATTGCTATAAATTCCCGATGCGTGATATCGCATAATGGAAATTGCGTGACGTCTACCTATACATGTGCAAATGTCACTATGCACGAATTTACTTTCTAGCTACTGTATTAAGTGCGTTGTCCATTAATAATTTCATTGCTTAAAACATATAAAAAATTATGCAGATATTCTGGAATTTATTTTATTTTCCATAATCGGATTACGATAGGTACCAAGATATCGAGTGAAATGCTGGAATTGTAAACTCTATAATCTACAAAATGCCAAGAAAAACGCAGACACAGTTTACAGTGACGTCCCTAGGCAAAGTGCAGCCCTTAAGGAGACTTAGAATACCATCTCCTATAAATTTTAGTCTCAAATTGTCTGAAAATTTGTTAGGTACCTCCCTACTTAAATATTGGTGTATTTGTCTGTATGATATAAGTATATCGACCTTAAACAGGCAAATAGGTACACCAAAAATCTTAAAATAACACACAATATGATCTACTGAAAATATAAGTATATCCACGAAACTTACTCTCAAACAGTGGTGATTTTATGTAAGTGAAGGTTTGTCACCATGGATCCCACATCCTAAAGTGAGCCCACAGGCTAAGATGTGTGGCGGGCCTTATTAGCGAGCTTATAGACGATTAAAAAATTATTAGCAAGTACAAGAAGTTGCTTAAAAAATATTGGAGAAATTCCTAGACGTCGGTTAGTAATCGTTGTAATAGTAACATAACTACCTACTTTGATTTAATAAACAAAAATCGATTGCCGAAGTAACATGATTTCGAAGAGCGCTGAGTGGTAGATATTTAATAGCCAATAGCTTAAATATTGTCGTCATTAGTATGTCTTCCGTAGCATAATGGTTGAATGCGACGAGTTTGGGGCGTTTACCCGTTGGAAATGCCGGGTTCGATTCCCGACCGGTTGGCTTACTTTTTTCAAAAAAAGTTTTTTCTATTGGTTGTGATATACTCTCTCAGTTAGTGTTTTTCTTAATTATATAATGTTCAATAATCAGAATGATATATTCTTAAATCTTGTGAATTATTCGTTTGAATAAAAGAAATAGTTAATTAATATTATTTATATTCGTCCCTATGCAACGCACGACTTGTCTACCCCATGGAACGCCAATGATGTGAATATAGAACAAACATATTTTGCGAATGAAATCGTTCCAATAAATCCGGTAAGTATATGAGATTTTCAAAAATCTTTGCGTCTCCAAGTTCTAAATCCAGTAGCCAGTACCTCGATTGCATATGGGATAATCCACCCCTGTCGACGAGGGACATTGGTAGAAATCTCACGCTGATTATCGGAGCAAATGAATATAGCTCTGATTATCCCACGTATACTTTGAGACCATTCTATTATATAAGATAGGTAGCTTTTACTACTTACATAGGATAGAAAATACAAAGCTTTGGTTTGCGACGTCACACTAATTGCGATGGATAAATGATCATATTATCAGCGACAAAGCTCGCTCACTAAGCGAGTATTTTACCTTGATTCCTAAAAGTTAATTTAATCGTATTTAAAATAATTAATACCTGCATTTATTTTAAATTTCACTTTTAAGAAATATTAAAGATCTTTCTAAAAGCTTAAGTCATTGATTCTAATCCAGGGTATCTGGATTCGATTCCCGTTGAGGTCATTCAAAAACATTTATGTGATTAAACCTGGGTGTTTATGCAATTAATTCACTTCTTCTACACTACATCAGTTACAGCCAGGGGTAGTCAACTTTTTTATATCTACCGCCCACTTTTGTAGCTCTGTTAGTAGTAAAACTTTCTAACCGCCCACCGGTTCCACAGTAATGGTGATTTATAAAGTAGGGAAGTAACTTTAATTTATAAAATTTACAAAGCAGAGTTACAGCAAGTTAAAGCATATAATAATAATTACTTACACACTTTCAAAAAATTTGTAAAGCCTTCAGTTGCATGACTACCAGTTTATTTCGTCGTAATTAGGTAAGACACTTGTAGCTAAATCGGTCAATCACATTGGCCGGAATCCGATCGATACAGGTCCGAATCCTGTCCGGCGTCATATTTTTTTTTTGATTTTTTTTTTAAATATTTATGTTACTGGGGTGTTTTCAAATTATGTATGTTAAAATTATTATATTATAATAGGTTATAAGCAATTTCGCAAGATTTGAGAATGTAACATAATATATATTGAGCATTCATAGCTCAAAAACACCTCAGATACAAGACGGAATTTTCTATATTTTTTTCAAAAGAGATTTTTTGTAGTAGGTATTTACATAATATCTGAGATGTTTCAATTAATGTATGTTCTATAAGTATTATCGTGTTCGGAAATTTGTATGTATGCAGTTCGCCGTATCACGCTTCACCGTGAAATGTTGTATCGGAAATATATGGCCGTATATTAAAGACCGTCCAACCTCTTTGGGTCGTATAGTACTGACATAAAATTCATGTCTAAATAAAAGATGGTTCTTGTCGGTTTACACTTTATAGAAAGCTAACAGCAAACAAATGTTGAAAATAGCCGATATACTGGATTATTTTTTAGGTTAGATTATATTAGGTTAGATTAGGAGATTACACGATCTAATACAGGTCGCCTAGCAATATTCTAGACTTCTAGAGGGTTGCTGCCAAAATCAACCAATAAAATTAAAATAATATTCATATTCATATTGAATCTAATAAAATTGGACACCGTATAGTATACGGTCATCTCTTTCCGATAAAGCTCACGGCGAACTGTGCCACGGTGAAATGTTTCACGTACAGTTTACATGTAACGAAATATTATATTATGTAAGTATTTATAATGTTATATAAAAAATATTTGTTATGTTTGGAAGCAGTGTCGATTGTGTCGGTTGTATGATTAAAGTAACCCATATCACGGAAAAGTTTTGAGATCACTTTTCTATACAGCTAATCTAATACTCAACGAGCTAAGCTTAGATTTAAAATACTTTACTTCACACAATATTGTAGCATTTTCCTGCAATGGATTCGTATCAGTGGCATATTGTACAAAGTAAAAATGCATTTTCATTTGCCAAGTTGACAGCTTTCTACTACAGACTTACAATAGGAAACTTCTAATGTGTTTTCCATTGTTCGACAAACACTTTCTTATAACTATAAAATGCACGTCTTTCTGATCAAAAGAATTGTATTTTCCATTAATGCACGTAGTTGCATACACTTCATATTTGAAAAACCATAAAATCACCTTACGTTGGTCCAGTCATACAAGATTGGTCAAAAGGCCAAGATTCAGAAAAATATCCATAGATAATTAATAAACTAGTTCTTTTATTCAACGAATAATTCACAAGATTTTGAGAATGTAACATTCCATATATTGAAGATACATAACTTGTAAAATAGTAAATAGTTACCTACTTTGATTTAAGAAACAAAAATCGATTGCCAAAGTAGCCTGATTTGGAAAAGCACTGATGAGTAGGTATTAAAATTGACCAGTAGTTAAAATTTGTCGCAATTAGTATGTCACCTCATAGCATAGTGGTAATGCACGGATCAAGGCGTAAACCTGGGAGATACGGGGTTCGATTCCCCGTCGGTTTGGCTTACTTTTTTTCAAAAAAGATTTTTTCTATTGGTTATAATATATTCTCTCAGAAAGTGTTTTTCAAAATTATATATGTTTTATAAGGATTAATTTAGGTTTTATAATATGATTGCGTAAAGACTTATCTTGTATTAATAGGTCATTCTAATCACTTTTACTACGATTTTTCAAGTGGTACAAATACTGAAAACTTTCTATTCAAACATTTAGAAAAACAATTGCTGTCATTTTCCTGCTGCAACATTTAAAATAGAATTTAGTTTTATTGTAGTATACGGATCTATCAATTTACGTAATTTGATGCTTTTTATAATAAAAATATGTCTAAGACGATCAGGAGTGATATTAAACTTAGAATTAGTAAACTTTTGGCTTATTGCGAAGAAGAAAAGGAGTCGCATCTAAAAAGAGAGCCGATACATTATTTATATCTGGGATCGACCATCAGTGGGAAGCCACAAAAATGATGCTTGTGCAAACATTAGTGTTCTCGATATTTCTATACGGAGTCGAGTCGTGGACCCTGAAGGCAAGGGAACGGAAGGCAATTGATGCCTTTGTGATGTGGTGTTGGCGCCGAATGCTTCGCATTTCTTGGACGGAGCACAGGATAAACCAGTCAATCATCCAGAGACTGAAGATAAAGAAAAAGCTCTCGACGATATGTCTGAAAAGAATTCTGCAGTTTTTTGGACATATTGTCAGGCGCGGACCGGACAACCTGGAGAGACTGGTAGTTTTGGGTAGCCTCCAGAGAAGGCGAAGCAGAGGAAGAGCGTCTGCGCGATGGAGCGACAAAGTGAAAGAGCTGACTGGGGGGCATCATCCATTCTGCCCTAAGAGAAGCGGAAGATCGAGCAGGATGGAAAGTCTTGGCCATGAGTGCACGACCAAGAAGAAGAAGACATTATTTAAACACGCGTTGCCGCCATGACAGGTACGTCATTGAGAAGTCTTCTATTATGCGACTGCAGCTACTCTAGTTATCGACGAGATCTTGTTATCGGACAGTAGGAGCCTCTATCATAACGGTCGTAATACGGAAAGATCGCAAAATAAACCAATCGATATGGAGGCAGACAAGAGACTACACGATCTGATACAGGTTGCCTAGCAATATACCAGAGGGTTGCTGCCAAAAGTTGGTAAGTCGATAATTAAGGTATTTAGAGATAACAACGGATTATGTGTGTTTATATAATTATTATGTATGCTAGAAAAAATATTCATGGTCATCCGATATCCAATAGAACAGAGCATGCACATCAAGCATAAATAAATTAGTATAATGCCTGATTTTAGGAGTCTAGGACGATTTGGCACCGGGACAACTGGACGCCACAAAATTTGAAAATAAATAGACGTTAGGTACTTATAGGTACTTTAAAAAAAATATGTAATATTATTATTTATATTTAAATGATTATTATGATTTAATAGTTGGTAAGAATGTAAATATGTAGACGTAAATAATGATTTAATCGTGCATATGTTTAAGTTCCAACGAAAAAAGAGTTTTTTATTTTATATAAAATATGGTAATTCTCAATCCGCTATATAGAATACATTATGTTAAGAGTAAAATGAATTAAATATTTTAAACTAATTACCTACCTAGTAGATAGAAACTGATTAAAATACCTCGTCTACGTTCTGTATAATACGTGTCTACGACAGTGCGGCGTCCAATTTTATTGTCCGGAGTCCAGTCGTCCCATTCCCTGATTTTAGAAGGCATGTCAATCATTCAAATTGCAATTACTCCATAACATGATTTCGAGACTTTTGGCAGTAACCCAGTTATTTAGTGCGTTTTACATGATTTTGAGACTTACCAACTTTTTGCTGTAACCCCAAGAATTTATTGTGTTTTACCTTAATTAATAAATCTAATTTGGTTATTTTTATCTACGTTTGATAATTGTACAATTATGTTAAAGATTATTTCCAGAGATAAAACTGTATATTCACGTTATTTTACTGGTACATAGGGATTGCAATACTGAATAAAAATACCAATACCGCTGTTACGGTATTTCCTATTGAATACCGGTATTCGTGAAAAATATGGAAAAAATAGATAGAAAATCTACCAATAAAATAAATATAGATAAAAAATTCTCTTTAAAATATTTATATTTTATAGAAAAAATATAGGTACTGTTCGGTTATCAGGAATACAGCGGAAAACACATTTTGAAAATACCCGATATACTGGATTATTTGTTAGTTTGGGTTAGTTTAGGTTAGGTTAGGTTTGGTTTGGTTAGGTTAACCTAACAAATAATCCAGTTTATCGGCTTTTTTCGAAATGTGTTTTCCGCTGTATTCCTGATAACTGAACAGTACCAACATACCTAATATATCGCGTAATCCAACAAAAAACGTACAGTCCTATTAAACCTTTCATGTTAGTTAATACCTTTTATGTTAATTTTTTTCCACTTTCAATACCCAATAATATATCGGTATTGTCTAATTTTTAAAACCGGTATGTCGGTATCGAAAAATACTGAGATACCGGTTTTGAAATACCGGTATTTAAATCCCTAGGTATATATAACAACAAAATAACATGTTTTTTTATATACATCAACTCTAAATTACTCCATAACATGATTTAGAGACTTACCAACTTTTGGCAGTCACCCCACATTTATTATTATGTTTTATTTTAATTAATAAATCTATCTTCGTTATTTTTATCCGCATTTGATAATAGGAAAATTGTCTTTAAAATTATTCCCAGAGATATAACTTTATTCATGTTATTTTACTTGTACATAATATAACAACAAAATAATATGTTTTTTTATAATATACATAATATAATACGTATTATGTTTATTTTCCAGCAGCAATAAATTTATTCGTGAGCCACTTTAGTCTTCTACGTAAAATTTATTCAATATTAAAATAGTATTTTCTTTTTTCAATTCTTTACAAGAAATAAATAGCGGACAAGAAAAAAAACCACTCAAGAAAATCAATGCGGACATTTCTCCATTGCCCTATGCGTACTGAATTGTACGAGAAAGGAAACTATTGTATTATATTGTATAAAAAATTACCATGAAATTGTACACAATGGTTACAATAACTAAATCATATATCACATTTGATTAATAGATATATCTAAAAAAAATGCTTGTTTCCTTTTCATTTTATTTTTCAATTTTAAAACATTTTTACTGTTATTTTTTGGAGGAAAGATATTGTGTTAAAAATAATAAATACTACATTTTTTATTTTTAAGTATTTTCACATTTTTTCGGTTTCGTCCTTAAGAAGATCTTTTAGTGACGAAACCGCTCACCTGGACAGTGTAAATATAAGTTTGAGTTCCAGTCGGCCTAATTTTTTTAAATATATTTTTTCTAATAATAATAATCTATCATTCGAAAATTTTGTTTTTAAAATAATACTACCTTATTTTCAAGTATATTAAAACGTGGTAGCGAAGTTTAAATACTCTTTCTACAAATCTTTAAATCAGCATATTGATGTATTACACTTACGTGAGGTTGAATTTAGGTGGACGTTGTTTTATAAGTTTTTAATATAGGGTCTATCAACCGAGTTCACTCTGTGTGCTTCGATGTACTTTTATTTCATTTCTTTTCTTATTTTATTACTTATTGTAGTATTAACGTACCTACATTGTCCGGTATTTTTATTTGAAAAAATGTTAACACTCATTTTACGTCATGTCGTAAATTTATAAATTGTTATGTTATGTTATGTATAAAATAAACAAATTTGAATTTGAAATTTGAATAAGCTTGACTTTGCGAGTTTTAACTTGCTTTTTTTAATAATTGTAATTACATTAAATACATAATATCGATATTGGCTTTTTCTGATTGTTTATTAATATGTTTCCAAAAAAAATATTCCATTTGAAGTTTTAAATGTACTTGAAGTTTTCTTTGTAAAATGGCGGAATATCGAGGTTTACTGACTTTGAAATTAACTGACGTAGTAATCAAAATAAGGTTGTATTCACATTTTCAAACGACGAGGTTGCCATTAATTACCATGTATGCTTTATTTTAAGTTATATTATAATATAATGATTATATATGCTAATTTTCTGTGATAAAAATATAGATCATAATAATAACATATTTGCATTCTACTTGTCTATAGTTGTTCGGTCTTATCTCTCAAATAAACTACAAAATTAGACCTTTACGATAGGTCAGCCCTTAAATAAATTCTCCGTATCTAAATTGACGTGTTACAAAAAATTCTCTATAAGCACTAACAAGAATGTTAACAAAATTATGAATATTAACGAAGATTAACAAAATTATACTTATAATATTTTAATTGATTAATAATGTCAAAAAATAACCAAAGCACTCAAACACTATACCTACTTTTGATAAATTTTGTAAATTTTGATGTCCATTAAAAACCCACTTAGGGTTATCAAAGTATTAATAATATTACAATTAATAATAAGTATACAAAGTCATAATATTGTTTGAACGAATAAGAAAATGTATTCTGTCTCTATCTATGCGTATAGTATTTAAGCAAAGGCAAACGGCCTATCTGAATAGTCTTGATAATGGTGTTACAACCGAAATAGCTATCGAGAAACCTTCTAAAAATCTGTAGAATTTAAAATTAATTATATTTTCATTTCTTTTAAGAATGTAGACTTAACTTTTTTTGTAAGCCGGTGAATAACTTAATTGTCTAAAGAGCAAAGCAGTAGGAAAACTCATCATTATTGAGTGTTTTTAATATCTTTCGTCTGATTGATGACTATGTACATTAATAGTGTTTGCGTCAATTATCAAGTCATATTCCTTCCTTATCTGCTAAATGTATACCCACCCTTATTATTTCTGAACACCTCCAAATTTATATCCAAATCGATCACCATCAGGTTGACATAATTTTAAGCATTTAATTACAAACCAGTAAACACCCACGATGGCTGCGCGGCTTAAGCGTTGGCCTATAACGTCGTGGGTCCCAGATTGGAATCCTGGGTCTGGTAAGTACACAAATATTTTTTCGATTTGTTTATGAGTCAGAGTATGGACCTAATAGGTTGAGCCAGTGGCTCACGTCCATTTTTCGTAAAACAAACCACCACTCTGTGAAGCCCTATATGATCTTAATGGTCGGGAAATTAAAACACTAATAGTATAGAGTGAGCCCACACGCGGGTGAATAAGTTCCGATCCAAACATAATTAGTATGCGAGTGAGTACCCCGGAATCCAGGAGTGCGCCTGTATTCAAGTAAGACTTTATCTACCCGCCATTAAAAAGGTTAGTACCCGGAATCCTTCAATCCACCAAACTCAACATTCATATACAGTCCATTAAAAAAGATTGCCAGATAGTATTAGTTTTATTAAAATGAGACGTGTTGAGTGGTATATAAATTTTGTTAAATAAATATCGAACATCTGTTAGCACCGCAGGCGAAATATTTGTCTCCTTTGCTAAAATTTCTCTAAAATGTTGTATTTTTTTATGTTTTCCTTAATTCACCAGTTCTTTAGATTATTCCGTCCTTAAGCAATATATTACAAGCCTACCTGCGTGAGTGGTCACTGTAATATTTATCTTTTAAGAGGAGATCTTATTATTACAGGGTTGGCAAACCTTTTAACGTACGCATGCTAAAATTTAGTAAATATTATTTTTCGACTATCTGACGTGCCGAGCAGTAAACTGTTGTTTATCGGTGAAAAAAAATTTAAAATATGGTATTTAAGAATTCTATTAAAAAAAGTTTAAAATTACAATTGAGTTTTTGACATTCTTCTCTCTTGATTCTGACGCCGTGTTTTTAGCCGAAGGCATATTTTTTGTTTGTTGAATATTTTTTATTTGTTTTAAAAATTTCGTGGTCATACATTTCGGTGCACTAATTATAAAACTGTCTTGTAGAATTACTACTACTAAGTTTTTGTTACTTATTTGACTTCTTTTCTCTTCAAAATAAAACATTCGCGTGCCACGCAAAATGCACTGCACTGTATTATTCCTTGTCTACACTTTGGAACATATTGAAAAATGGTATGGTTTTACTGTAAGTACTTTTTTTGTTTTACTGTTAAAATTATTTCAAGTTTTTCTTTTTTAGCAATCTTTTGAGAATTCTCACGGAAGTCCTCACACGTCTCACGAAATCACGGTTGAAAATAACAGTTCACGTAGATAAGGTTTTATACAACGTCTTTCATATATTATTACGCCATCTGAATATATTTACTATAACTTTTCATTCGACTATAAAAAGGCTGTCAGCTGTTATAACAAATTCACAATATGTTCACTACATGAAGGCTAATAAGTAAGTAATCAACAACAAGAAAAAAACGTAACAAAGCTGCGGCTAGCAATATACTATGAGTACATTTTACACGTGTAAGCTTATACAAAGTACTTTTGCTTCTTTTGTAGTTGCCTTATAAAATTATACAATTCATCAAAAAACACGATCTTTACGGAATTTGTTTGCGTCTAAGTCAGGGCTCGGATTTAAGGTGGATTAACTGAAACGGAATGTTTTATGAATAAAGCCATGGAATTAAAAATAACAACGAGTATTGTTATGAATAAAATAATATGTTGAGTTATTTATGTTTCAACAAAAATGTAGTAAATATTGTGTTGTATTTTTTTACACTATCTAATTATAAATATAATTATAATTTTAAAGCACTTTTTTATTTCCGCATTCACAAAAACATATTTATATATTTATTTAAAAAAAAGACGCATTGAGCTCATAACAAATTATTAATTAAAGACGTTCACAATATGACATTTAGAATAAAACGTAGTAGAGAAATAAAAAAAAACAATAATAATTCAATAAAAATACAAATTAAATAATAAAATAGAATTTTATAAAATTGCATCACTAAAAATATCTAAATCTCTAGGAAAGGCATTGACCATCCGCACAGCCCTCGCTATTGGTGCCTGGTGAGCCTGGCATGAGAAAACAGCTTTCACCCAAAATAGATCATGAGACCACGCATGTAATTGACGGGTGCATAAAAATTCAAATTTTTCAGAATATCTTGATTGGAAACTATACCACGTGAGAGCAGAGAAAAAGTGCTTAACGAGCAGAAGTTGCCTATGAGCTTCAAGAAAATGCGAATGAAAGGCGAACATGCTTTACTCGTTTGAGAAACTGATAAATGGAAAATATGTATAGGTAGGTATACATTAAAATAATTACAAGATAAAAAGAACTTTTAATTTACAACGTTTTTAAATTTTCTGTTGAATCATATAAACTTTACTTGCTAGCTTAAATGATCAAAAAAATTTGTACTGTAGCGCAAAACCTCTCACTCGCACCGAATACTTTCTTCCTTGCACTGCGGCCGTCGCCTACAGTCCACGCGGGCGCCTCCCATCGAGGCGTTCCCTACCTGCGCGCGCCGGCATCTCGGCTGGACAGCGAGGAGAGGGTCGCCCGGATGAGAATATAAGGCGCTACGCAGTCCTAAACAAATCAGTTAACCTTGAGCCAGCTTGACCTTGACTCAGCATAGTAGTCTTGCTTACACTGACAACGGTACACACGGCTTTCCGTGACTCTATCAGTGTACAGTGAGCTACTCTTGCAAACTCATCTCAACATAGTAGTCTTGCTTATACTGACAACGATACACACGGCTTTCCGTGACTCTATCAGTGTACAGTGAGCTACTCTTGCAAACTCATCTCAACATAGTAGTCTTGCTTATACTGACAACGGTACACACGGCTTTCCGTGACTCTATCAGTGTACAGTGAGCTATTGTGGTGAGGTAGGTACGAGCTCAGGTTTCGCCATAGTTTCGCCTTCAACAACACAACGAACCCTTACGAATTTATTTATTAAGGAAGTAGCTACTTATAACCCTTATAGTAGTCAAAAGTTAAATGTCATATTGATTTCCATAATAACGCACATATATATTAATAATTTAGTTGCTAGGACCCCAGACCTCTAGCAACCAATAATGGTGTCGAAATAACTTTTCATGCAAAACAGAATTAACTGGGAATGAATTCAATTCTACTTAAAGATGGCTATTTGTATTAAAAAAATGCATTGGCATCGTGTTCTGGTATATTCTAAAAGTTTCAAATGTCTAGCTAGTCGAAAAGTTAGTTTAAAATCTATTGCAAGATTTGTACCGGACAAAGAACCACCGGACAAATAAGAATACGAGCTAAGAAAAACGTTGTAATAAAATGACATAGTTGTGTGTACAAGACGCGACTATATAGAAAAAAATCTTTTTGAAATAAGGGATGTTTCTAATTTTGCGAGCCGAATACTACAAGGTTGTAAGTGTTCGTCCTTGAAAAAACAAACCCAACAATGAAGTAGTATTCTAAGCTGCCTCATTGTTACTTAGAACCTTGTAGTTCTCCACTCGCAATTTGTAACCCGATCACTGCCAGAGCCGAGTTGACTCATAAAAGCATGTATGTCGCGTCAGGCCGTGGACGAGTTAACTCGTGCGTTCTATTAAACGCCATAACTTCTAAATAAACTGTTTGTATATATTTTCTAAACAATACGTTGATTTGGCAAGTTATCACAGATATGTATCATTCTGTTTCTATTTCATTTTTTGTAAGGGATTTATTATATTCCAAAAATGGCTAGCTAACAAGTTTCCACCTAGTAAAAAATGGCTGGCAGTTACAGGATTAAATTATAGTATGGCCAAGAAATTTTAGTTGGATAATACTACGGATAGTACCAATTAATTCATGTACTACAGTCACATCTCAAGTAGAAAAGTGACATTTTTTTGATTTAATAAACTATGGAAAGCACTGATATCTAATAAAAAATATTTATACAAACTTACATAAATACTTTTAAAATAATATCATGAAATTTTAAATTCCGTCCACTGAAATGAAAGAAAGCCTTAGAAATATTTTTCCTACGACAATGGAGTCTGAAAATGAGCGATTCTTCCGATAAAACAAATTTATATTCCGGACTTTTTGCTAAACACGCATTCCAGCTTATACATATTCATGGATTCTTTTACAAAAAAAACGACCGAAGTCATCAAACAAAAAATGACAGTTCAAATCATATTCATTCTGTCAACAATGACATCACAATATAATATAATAAATATAACAAAATACCCATATACATATTATTAATATTATGTAGATACTGCTAAGAATTTCTTTTGATAATAGTACGTTTTAATTGTCACCAACTGAATTAACAGAGTGTCATAAATTGTGTTTACGAATTCTACTATATACATATTTATTTAAACCATTGATTTCTAACCAGCGTTCCACGAGATATGTCAGAGGTTCCTCAAGAATTCACTAAACCACAAAATAAAACGTACCTATAATAATATAATTTTTAAAACACTAACTTCTGAGAAAATATATTATAACCAATAGAAAAAATCTTTCCGAATCGAACCTGCATCTCTCGGGTATCACGCCCACGCACATAGACTACTATGCTAAATGAGTCATACTTAATTGCGACAAATTTTAACTAATGGCTTTTAATACTCACTGAAGCTCTTTCCGAGCTGAGCTACTATTGGCGATCGGCTTA
The DNA here is from genome assembly GCF_057557595.1 of Rhyacophila brunnea. Lineage (NCBI taxonomy): Eukaryota > Metazoa > Arthropoda > Insecta > Trichoptera > Rhyacophilidae > Rhyacophila > Rhyacophila brunnea. The sequence goes on along the minus strand of NW_028232816.1, from coordinate 3,265,907 downwards.
ACACTTAAGGATATACTTCAGCTGAGGCATGGTCTAAAAAGATCGTGACTAGGCGATGAGCGGATCATGCGGAACGTTTTTTAGTCATCTTTACGCAATTTAAGAATATACTCCTCCGACGCCATCAGAAAACAAATCAACGTGCTCACACCTCACCTGTCAGTCTCCGATTGGCGACGACTGCGAAATTTCGTTCCACCTACTGTTGAAAATTATTTGCCGTTTCACTTATGTATGCTCTTAAACAGAAATTAAGACAAATATAATGTAATAATACTATTAATGTAGTTCTATAAAGTTTCCACGACGGCCGAGCGGCTTGAGGGTCGGCTTATAACGTCGTGGGTCCCTCGTTTGAATCCTGGGTCTGGCAAATATACATTGTTTTTCAATTTGTGTTTGGATTCATAGTTTGGACCTAATAGGTTGAGGAAGTGGCTAACATAATATATTTCTCGTAAAAAAAAAACTACAATCTCTTAATACAAAACCTTCACACTATGGAGGCCCGTAATATGATCTTATTAGGATCGGACATGGTATGGTCAAAAAGAACTATACACTAGTTGTAATGCTACGAGGGTGGGTCAATAATTCCTTAGAAAAAAGCATTAAAACAGTCTTTATTTTTGTATTTTTTCTTTATTTCTCAACATAATCTCCTTGGAGCTCAATACACTTGGTTAGACGTTTCTCAATTTTTTTTAAACCGTCAGAAAAATAAGTTTTCGGAAGGTCCTCAAAATAAGCATTTGTCCGATCGATGACTTCTTCATTTGAAAAAAAACGTTGTCCACTTAGCCATTTTTTTAAGTTTGGGAAAAGGAAAAAGTCACTGGGGCTAAATCTGGCGAATACGGTGGGTGGTCGACCAATTCGAACTTCAATTCTTCAATTTTAGCCATTGATCGTAAACATGTGTGAACACGGGCATTGTCCTGATGAAAGAGGATTTTTTTCCTGTTTAAATGAGGCCGTTTTTCTTCAATTTTGTTTTTTAGCTGGTCCAATAAAGATGCATAATAATCCCCTGTTATTGTTTTTCCTTTTTCCAAATAGTCAACGAAAATAATTCCACGTGCATCCCAAAATACAGTAGCCATAACCTTACCAGCTGATTTTACGGTTTTCGCCTTCTTTGGACATGGTTCGCCTTTCGCAATCCACTGCTTTGACTGTTCTTTCGTCTCGGGAGTATAGTGGTGTATCCATGTTTCATCTACAGTCACAAAGCGACGAAAAAATTCATCCGGATTGCGTTGCATGAGCGACAACAGGGCTTTAGAGGCCACCACCCTATTGCGTTTATTGTCGACTGTGAGCAAACGCGGCACCCATCTTGCAGAAATTTTTTTCATGCCCAATTTGTCATGTAAAATAGAAATGACGCTACCTTTTGAGATCCCTGTAACCTCAATTATCTCACTCAACTTTAATCTTCGGTCACTTAACACCATATCGTAGATTTTATTGATCATTTCTGGTGTAGTCACCTCTACAGGACGTCCTGAGCGTGGTTCATCCTTTGTTGATGTACGCCCACGTTTAAATTCATTTAACCAGTTATAAATAGTTGCAAGTGAAGGAGCAGATATGCCGTGAACTAAATCCAACTCATTTTTTATTTCCTTTGCTGTTAACCCTTTTATATTAAAATGTTTAATAACGGCTCTAAACTCAATTTTCTCCATTTTCCATTTTTCCATTTTCCACAAGCAAATTTTTTTTTTAAATGTACGAGAAACACACAACAACCCGACCAATCTGATTGAAACTTCGCAGCATACTGAATCGGTAGTGCCGCTGCATGAAAACAAACCGCTTACAGTACTAGTCGCGCCACCTGTCGGCTTTTCTAAGGACTTATTGACCCACCCTCGTAATAATAAGTTGGTAATTGTTTATTTAATTCTTCGTTGACTTATTCTAAAATTCTGTCTACCAATGAAGTATATTCTATAGTGTCAATTTTATTCTGAGTGAATCAATTGTATTGTATTTATCAGATCTAGAGACAGCGCAAAACATTGATATACTATGCACTAGAGATTCCAATCCCGGGATCCCGAGCTATTTTCGATACCTATGAATTCCGTGATTGATAAACATAATCCCGAAACTCTCATCATCAAATTGTCATCATCATCATCATCAACCAGGATCAATCCTCTGCTTAATAAAGACCTCCATAGACTGATTCTACTCCTTTTTGTCATATGAATTTCTGTATTTATCAAAATCGGTTATATTATATTTATCTACATATTCATATCGTCATCATCATCATCATCATCACATCGACCTGAACCAATACACTGCTTAATAAAGACCTTCCTAGCCTGATTTCACTCCGTTATGTCATATGAATTCCTGTTTTTATAAAAATCGGTGATATTATATATTTTATCTGCATATTCATATCATCATCATCAAACAGGATTAATCCACTGATTAATAAAGACCTTCCTAGCCTGATTCTACTCCTTTCTGTCATATGAATTTCTGTATTTATCAAAATCGGTGATAATATATTTATCTACATATTCATATCGTCATTATCATCATCATCATCATCGACCTGAACCAATCCACTGCTTAATAAAGACCTTCCTAGCCTGATTCTACTCCTTTCTGTCATATGAATTGCTGTATTTATCAAAATCGGTGATATTATATTTATCTACATATTCATATCGTCATCATTATCATTATCATCATCATCGATTTGAACCAATCCACTGCTTAATAAAGACCTCGCTACCCTGATTCTACTCCTTTCTGTCATATGAATTTCTGTATTTATCATAATCGGTGATATTATATTTATTTACATATTCATATCGTCATCATCATCATCATCGACCTGAACCAATCCACTGCTTAATAAAGACCTCCTTAGCATGATTCTACTCCTTTATGTGATATGAATTTCTGTATTTATCAAAATCGGTGATATTACATTTATCTACATATTCATATCGTCATCATCATCAACCAGGATCAATCCACTGCTGGATGAAGGGTTCCGCAACCTGATTCTATTACTATATTATACCTATTTCTATCGTCCTTATCATCATTGACCTGAACCCATCTACTGCTGGATAATGGCCTCCCAAGCCTGATTCTACTCCTTTCTGTCATTTGAATTGCTGTATTTATCAAAATCGGTGATATTATATTATATTTATTTATATTTCCATTATCATTATGAGCCTGAATCAATCCACCGGTGGATGAAGGCCTCTCTAAGTTGTTTAAATTTCTGTCGGTCATATGAATTGCTATATTTATCAAAATTGCTGATATTATATTTACCCATTCATAATATCGTCATTATCATCATCAACCAAGATTAATCCACTGCTGGATGAAGGTTATCCCAACCTAATTCTACTCTTCTTGGTCATATAAACTGCAATATTTTTTTAAATTTGTGATTTTACATACCTACCCATTTATTTCGTCATTATCGTCATCAACCTGTATCAATCCACTGCTGGATGAAGGCCTTTTTAAGCTGATTCCACATCTTTAGGTCTTATAAATTCCTATTTTTATCAGATATAATATGTATTGCTTCATTATTTATCAACATTTGTCTCGATATGAATGTCCCGCACTGGGAAACTATATTGTTTAAGGTTAATTTTTAAATCAAAATATGATTTTTAAAATATTATTCTATGGCTCCGAGCATTTATTTTTTATAGACAATAAAACAAAATAATGTTTAAATTTATTTTTTATGCTGCTAACCTTTTTCTATTATGTAAATGGGACCCGAAAGAGATTAATATTCGCGTTATATTGGATCTCTATTTATGATCCGATTGATTTATGGCGATTGAGATGTATAATTATTTATCATATTTAAATGCACATACCTACATATATTGTATTAAAATTAAAATGACAGTGGTAGCAATCGGCGATTGCCAGCTGTTCTGCTAGGCCTAGCAGCCTGAAATGGTGTCAGACGATATTGAGAAGGCCAGACTCCAGAATAGACTACGCACATGACTCCAAATTTGTATTGGCAGTGACGACATGCAGATCGTAAAACTGACAAATCAGCTAAATTTTCAACTGTCTGACGTAAATGAAAATCCATCCCGAAGCGAAAACTATGGCGCCGTCTATACACGCTTTACAATTATTATATTAAAATCCAACACCAAGTCACTATGACGAAAAGCTGTCTGCAAGACCTAGCGAGACAGACTGGCGAGAGCCAGCTGGCTCAGCTAGTAATATTATAATACACTAGGACGTTTCGTTGCTATAGGATTTGTTTCCCGAATATCCATTTTTGTCGAAATCGACATTTTAATGCAGTTCAATTTCTTTTATCGAACTCTACCGAAATCATTTATAAAAATAATATATTTTTGTCTAGGAACAGAGATATTTTTTTAAAAAACCCGAATACGCCATGTTAAGTTACAATTACTCCGTGGTGTCCTCCCGAATGTCCAACTATTCGTACCTGAATATCCAAGTTAATTTCGGTCGAAATATATCTCTGGCTGAGTGTTTATTTCCCGAATATGACTTTAGCCAATCAAATCGCGCTCACGCCGTGCATCTCGCTCCCATATTCACGCTGTCTAGCTCTAAAACAATCACGCCCACTTTCATATTTTTTGGCCGTCCGGAAACTTCATTCAAATTTCGTCTTATTGATATTGTTTTTAACGTTACTATTGTTTTAATAGTGAATTCATCAAATTTGAAGAGATCATTCATAGCTGATACATCTCTAGTTCGCCCTGAACTTACAGTAGAGTTGTGGAAGTGAGTATTTTAACCTAAACAACTGCATTTTGTTTTGATAAATGACACAAAATCCCAACGGTTATATGAATTCTACAGTATGACCCGGCAACTACTATGTCGTAAAAAATAATTATTATTTCAAATTATTTTTAATCAAACATTGTTTGCCTTTATTTTACTTTTAATCTAGGTATTTCTATGAAAATAAAGGCGATGCTATTATTTATTTTTGAATGCGCTGATAGTTAATTTAATTATATATGTATGTTAGTAACTATTTATTTGGTGGATATTATATACTTAGGATATTGGTACCTACCTAATATTAGCAGCCAATGGTAATTAATTTATACATGCTATTATTTTGTGTTGTTATTCCTTACAATAGTAAATATATAATATTTATTTGGTGGTTTGTAATAAGTTTAATTGTCAATTATAGAAATATATAGATATAATAATCTTACAGATATATATAAATAGATTTTTTTTTTTTGGAAAAAGTATTAATATAAAATTGTTAGCAAGTACGAGTAAGTACCATCATAAAATATTGGAGAAATGACCGTGACGTCGGTTAGTAATTGAAGTAGTAGATACCTTATAATATATTTTCTCAGAAGTGATTTAAAAAAATTATGTAAGTATGTTCAATTATTAGAATGGTACATTCTTTAATCTTGTGAATTATTCGTTCAATAAAAAAATTGTTAATTACTTAAAAACTATTTAATTACTTAATCCGAAAAAAAATCGAAAAAACGATTGCCGCATGTTATTATTACATACGAACTTGGGTAATTACGATCATTAAGTATTTAAATAGTAGAGGTAATTATTAACAATTATCGTGTAAATAAATATAACATTTGAGGCGCGTACTTTTTGACCACTCGGTAATCTGTGGGCCGTGCAGCAATACGCTACGGTCTTAAATCCCGAACGTCCATGTTTTGTCCCGAATATCCATTATTCTGAGAGAGCGCTAAAAAAATCCCGAATATCCACAGTGAGTACTTGTAAATAAAAAGCATTTTCTGTGCATTTAATGATTTATACCAGTATATTATTCTTGGAATCTATTCTTAGATAATGTTGCAATCGTACAGTGGAGAAAGAATGATTGATACATCTACCGAAATTAAAATATATGACAATGAAATTTGTTTTTCGTCTCCTGTAAAATTGACATTTGGTCTATTCGGGAAACAAATCCTATAGCGACGGTTTGTCAATGTGACAGTCGATTCTAAACGACAATAACTAATAACTTATTTATACTCTTCAGTCATTATACCTAGAATACCAAACTCTGCTTGCAAGTTTTTTATCAATAAATAGTATGTTAGTGGACCACACGTTGCTTGTGCAAAAAGTTATGCTCCGGCTTTATTAATCTAAAATGGCGGTATTCCATAGAAAAAAAAGTCATAAATTGTTATACTTATTATTATTCTCGTAGCATCCCCTAACAGAGGCTAACCACCATCAGTGCGACTTTCACATTATCGTACACTACCCAGAATGGTTCAGTATCGCTGCACTCATCCCCAATCACAATTTTTCTCAAACCCCAAAATGCTATGTTTACCATTGATCTTTCTTTGCATATAGTTTGATTAATAAAATAAATTTGTCCTCTTAGAGTATATTCGAGGTAGTGCAGTTTTCTGTTTTAATATTACTAGGTATACAAAACTTTTCCGTCCAAATTTGTTAGAGTACAATATATTATTATTATATCGGTGCAAAGAGTTTTCAGTATATATATATATATATAAATATATCTACGTGCCCGTAAATTTGTACTTATGCAGTTCGCCGTATCACACTTCACCGTGAAATGTTGTAACAGAGATATATGGTCGTCCGACCTCTTTGGGTCTACTTAGGGTTACTAAGATAAAATTAATGTCTAAATAAAACACGGCTCTTGTCGGTTTTTACAGGAAGCCAGCGGCAAACAATTTTTGAAAATTGCATATATACTGGATTATTTGTTAGGTTAGGTAAGGTTTTCATTCTTGAATTCATGAATTTCGCCAAAATAAGAGATGACCGTATAAGTATACCATGGCCCCCACATCTTGAATCGGGCCCCCAGGCCAGGATCTTTGGCGGTCCCCCCTACCTATCGCTAACGTTAATGGGGGTCTGTTGCTCTATAGTGGCGTTTTTCAAATGGTGTTCGAGGTCAAATAGCATTCAATTTATTTTTAGCGATTTTGTAATATATCGAATTATGGAGTTGTCGAGTTTACACACAACAATCAAAAATTACATTGCGCAGCTATATATTTTAAAATGGTAATACTGTCGAAGTTAAATAGCGCCTTTAACCTTTTTTCACTATAAAAGCGAATTTAAGATGTGTGTTTATCTCATTTATCAGGTCGACCCGCCACGCCGGGCCCTTCCTTGACCCCGGGCCCCTAGGATAGAGCCCTGCCAGCCCCCCCTCCTTGTGGGGGCCATGAAGTATACAGTTATCTCTTTACAACAAGAAAGCTCACGGCAAACTGTGATATGGTGATGCATTACGTATAATTTACATGTAACTAATAAAGTCGCAAAATTTCAAAATCAGACAATTTCATATGGATGAATAGGAGAAAAAGCTTTTTTGTTTTCTCAAGTACACAGTCACGAGTGTGAAAGTTTATATTATTATTTCGATTGTAGAATATTTAAAACGTGCTAAGCCTTTTGTCAAAATGGAGCTTTTTTTCTATTTTCGAAGCATGATCCTGGACATACCTTAAACAGATAATCTATTTATATAATTTTGAAGCCTAATTATCCTTTATATTTATTTTAAACATTTGATGACTGCATAAAGAATTTTTATTACATAAAATAGTAATCTTTTAAACCTCTCGCTCTAATGTTTTAGAATATAGTCATATTCCAGTACATAAATGTGCAGTGGTGTTAAGATTTTTTACATTTATTAATTTTTAAACCCATTTATAAAACCATCAGTATAATTTATATCGACATTATTATAGTAACCATAATCTCTGTGATCCAAATTTTACTAAAATTATCTCGTCATAAATTATACTAATGGTTTTATAAATGCGTTTAAAAATTAATAAATGTAAAAAATCTTAACACCACTGCACATTCATGTACCGAAGTATGACTATATTCTAAAACATTAGAGCGAGAGGTTTAAAAGAATACTATTTTATATAATAAAAATACTTTATGCAGTCATCAAATGTTTAAAATAAATATAAAGGATAATAAGGCTTCAAAATTATACAAATAGATTATCTACAACGTTTAAGAAATGTCCAGGATCATGCTTTGAAAATAGAACAAAATCTGCATTTTGACCTACGCTGAGCATGTCCCCCCGTTAGAAAGCATTAGTTTTTTAGTAATTCACAAAAAAGTCAAAAATACATATGGGTGGACTTGGCTGATTTTTAAATCAAAAACCACCTCACGAAAAACTCAAAAATTTACATTATAATAATATATCCTTATTTACCATCGATATGTCCATGCTACGAGGGTGGGTCAATAATTCCTTAGAAAAAAGCATTAAAACAGTTTTGATTTTTGTATTTTTTTTTTATTTCTCAACATAATCTCCTTGGAGCTCAATACACTTGGTTAGACGTTTCTCAATATTTTTTAAACCGTCAGAAAAATAAGTTTTCGGAAGGTCCTCAAAATAAGCATTTGTCCGATCGATGACTTCTTCATTTGAAAAAAAACGTTGTCCACTTAGCCATTTTTTTAAGTTTGGGAAAAGGAAAAAGTCACTGGGGGCTAAATCTGGCGAATACGGTGGGCGGTCGACCAATTCGAACTTCAATTTTTCAATTTTAGCCATTGATCGTAAACATGTGTGAACACGGGCATTGTCCTGATGAAAGAGGATTTTTTTCCTGTTTAAATGAGGCCGTTTTTCTTCAATTTTGGTTTTTAGCTGGTCCAATAAAGATGCATAATAATACCCTGTTATTGTTTTTCCTTTTTCCAAATAGTCAACGAAAATAATTTCACGTGCATCCCAAAATACAGTAGCCATAACCTTACCAGCTGATTTTACGGTTTTCGCCTTCTTTGGACATGGTTTGCCTTCGCAATCCACTGCTTTGACTGTTCTTTCGTCTCGGGAGTATAGTGGTGTATCCATGTTTCATCTACAGTCACAAAGCAACGAAAAAATTTATCCGGATTGCGTTGCATGAGCGACAACAGGGCTTTAGAGGCCACCACCCTATTGCGTTTATTGTCGACTGTGAGCAAACGCGGCACCCATCTTGCAGAAATATTTTTCATGCCCAATTTGTCATGTAAAATAGAAATGACGCTACCTTTTGAGATCCCTGTAACCTCAATTATCTCACTCAACTTTAATCTTCGGTCATTTAACACCATATCGTGGATTTTATTGATCATTTCTGGTGTAGTCACCTCTACAGGACGTCCTGAGCGTGGTTCATCCTTTGTTGATGTACGACCACGTTTAAATTCATTTAACCAGTTATAAATAGTTGCAAGTGAAGGAGCAGATATGCCGTGAACTAAATCCAACTCATTTTTTTATTTCCTTTGCTGTTAACCCTTTTATATTAAAATGTTTAATAACAGCTCTAAACTCAATTTTCTCCATTTTCCATTTTTCCATTTTCCACAAGCAAATTTTTTTTTTAAATGCACGAGAAACACACAACAACCCGACCAATCTGATTGAAACTTCGCAGCATACTGAATCGGTAGTGCCGCTGCATGAAAACAAACCGCTTACAGTACTAGTCGCGCCACCTGTCGGCTTTTCTAAGGACTTATTGACCCACCCTCGTATTACAAAATATTGGGAAACCATAATAGGAAAATACACTCAATCTCGGGTATAGGTTAGGCAACGATTGGTCTTGTTAAAAACTTCTCGGTTCTTTACAATTCATTTAAGGACGTCAACACTTATCTCCCTGTCAGTCGAAAAAGTTGTAAGGATACGTATTACACAGTCACACCTCGAAAAACTCAACTTACTGTGGTATCTCCTGACTTAGTGTCCATACCTCCACGACATAATATATAAGTACTGAAACTACGAACCATTCCCTCTGAGATCTAAGTTATACAAAATTTACTTCTGTAATGCAATTAACTTTTAATACTATCATCCAAGTAGGGATTGCAATACCGGTATTTCAAAACCGGTATTCCAGTATTTATCAATACCGAAATACCAGTTTTAAAAATCCAAAATACCGTAATTTCCGGTATTAAGAAAGCACACTCGTTTTCAATTTTTGAAAATGAATTATACGTTACGTGCTGCTAAAATGCAAATATATTGAGTGAATCCATCAGAGGTGAAAAAAGAATAAACCAAATATCATCAATGTCAATTGTCGCGATGAATTATCATAGTATTATTTCGAAATAGAAAACATCCGTGACAAAAATGTTCAATTTATTCTATAATAATTATTGATGACTGTGCAAGCGTTGAATTTAAGAAGCTTTTCCTGCAGCTGGGACTAATTTGCACTTGATGAACTTTTGAGGGCTTTAGTTAAAATTATCAATTTATTCAAATTATTTGTAAAAAATCACTAGTTCTACAATTATGATGAATACATATTTTTAAATGTCAACATATTAATAATGTAGGTATGTAGGTTTTTGCTATAAAATAATATTTGAAAAATATTTTTATAGCTATGTGTATTGATGAGCACCTGCTTCTGTTTTTTAATGTTTAAGAAATACCGGTATTCAATAAGAAATACCGAAAAACCGTTATTGACATTTTCATTCGGTATTGCAATCCCTACGTCCAAGGGTACTTGATGGAATTTGAATTTAAATTTTAATGGATTTAAGTTTTGTACTATTATATTTGAGTTTTTTTTTGGTGACCCGATTTTGAGTGTGTACATGCGAAAACACAGAATTAATAGGAACCAAAACAACAGGTGTGGAGTAACAGGCAACCGATCTCGCGTGTGGAGCAATATGGGATAAAATTAAACACGTGGCAATAATACGTCATTTTAAGCTTGTATTTCGTTCTGCCAACTAGTTTCGGCTTATACACTGACGCTCATTCAATATTGGTATATTTTAAAGTTGCAATACATACTATTACACGTCCATAATGTGTATTTCATTTTCGTATGAGACACACTTTCAAAACCTTGCTTCAAAATGTAGTGTATTGGGATATTTACAAGTACTTCAACTATTCATAATTTTTTTTTATATATTTAATTTAATTACTTTATTGTATTCTTCTTCTTATTCTGCCATCCCCTAGCGAAGGTCGGCCACCATCAAGGCGATCCTATCTTTGTCGTCTGCTACCCGGAACATTTCAGTGGAGCTGCACTCGTACGAATAACGGAGGTTCTTAAGCCATGACATGCGGTGCCGTCCTCTGCTACGCTTCCTATTAATCTTTCCTTGAATGACAAGTTGGGGAATGCTGTATTTTTGTCCTCTCATAATGTGGCCGAGGTACTGTAGTTTCCTGGTTTTGATACTACGTAGCACTTCTCGGTCCTTCCCCATTCGATTGAGAACTTCAATATTTGTCACCCGGTCAGTCCAAGAAATTTTGAGGATACGTCTATACAGCCACGTCTCGAAAGCTTCAAGTCTCCGTGACATCGTGACATGGTTTAGCGTCCATACTTCCATGCCATAGAAAAGAATTGAGAGCACATAACAACGTACCATACGCAGTCTCAGACCTAGGTTAAGATCTCGATTGCTAAGGAGGCGTCTCATTTTGAGAAAGGCGCTCCTTGCGATCTCAATTCTAGTTTTTATTTCCTGAGACTGGTCCCATTTCTCATTGACCCATGTACCTATATATTTATAATGGGTCACACGTTCGATTGGTTCGCTGTTAATGACAAAATTTGTGTGGTGTCTGGTGTCGCTATTTTTGATACTAGTATTAGTTTTGTATTAATTTAATAATATATAAGTTTGAATTAACTTTATTCGTTTTCAGTGAGTATTGGGTCGCAAAAGACCACTCAAATGGAATACTACAAAACTTAAATCGATTAGAAATTAAATTTAAGTTTGATGTCGATTTACTGTAGGTACCTATACCTCTCAGTTCATCAATTCATTTACAATATTTTCACATTATCGATAGATGCCTAATGATGCCGCTGTGAAGTAAGGCGATTAATTTTATTATTCATATTTAAAATTTTCCTTTACATAATTATACAAGACCAATTACTAAAATGGAATACTATTACCATTTTCATTATTTTTATGGCCGAACAAAGCTTGTAAAAACGATTACACACTCTTTCAAAACTCTGGAGCTTTCGTTTAAAAGCGATTCATTTCGTTAAAAGCTCTCAAATTAAATAATGCCTACTGTACATGCTGCTGTGTAGCCAAGTAATGAATTTCTTTTTGTGTGGACTTTGTAAATTTATGAGAGGTTCCCGACCACAATATTTCTCCAAATATTTCATCTTACCGCGAGCCGGAATGATAAAATAACTTTGTCCAGTGCTGAACAGATTATTACTACATACGGCTCCCGTTTGAGTAGTTTTTGAATTTTGCGTACCGGTTGTCAATTATTACAATTCGATATCTGTCAGGATTTAATTTGTAAGTGGACACTACTTAATAATGCTAATTCGAATATCGATAGTCTAATAAATGCCAATAACCCGTATCTGACCTATATGAGAAAAATGACTTTTTGATGTACTTACTAAAAACAACAAAAATACTGCCCATCGACTGCGAAATTCCAAATCTGTAGTTATTTTAACAAAAACGAATTAAAAAGCAATTTTAATAATTTCGCGTATCTGAACATTGTAGGAATTAACCTGTAATATCCCCTATCTTGCCTCTAAGCTGTCAAGCGTGTTGCATGACGTGTGTTGAATTCAGCTTTAAATGTCACTTTTGATTTTTTCAACACATTGAAGTTATAAGCCCTCCACCAAATCCGCCCCGTACCACCTTCCGTCTTAATCGAGAGTATCACGGGACCCTTCAATTGGTGATGTGAAGCATCTAAAAATTGGCCTGGGAGTGTCCTGGGAGAAAATGCCCAAGACTTAGGTTGCTACGCTCAGAGTATGCTCTGACTGAGTTTACTGAGTTTTCTCTAATGCAAAGTGCCGGGAAAAGAAAAATCACATGGAAATTACTAAAAATAAAATGAAGTTACTTGTTTATTAAATCAAAAGAACGAAGCTAATCATACGGACAGCAAAATTTATGTGAAGAGATCTTCACGCCATCACTACTGACCTGTTAGTTACCTTTTAATTACCACATTTAAATAAAATGTTAATTATATCTAATGGCCAACTACTCCAAACGCGTCAGTCGCGGTGTTTGCACTAAATGAGTTATAAGGTAAAACAGTAAGTGATATAACAAATTTTGATAAATTGCGAGTCATTGTTGGTGAAGTTTGCAATTGAGAAATGTGCTGGCCTCTGTATTATTGCACTTCGAACGTTTCGATCCCATCGAATAATGTCAAGAGTATGCTGACTGTAGATGCGACGATTGTGCGATAGTTTAAATGTCTTGCTAATTCTTACACTGTCTAAATAATGCTGACAATGCCCGAAGTCTTTGACCCCTACAATAATAAACAATTTTATAACTATTATATGAATAATTACAAGATAAAAAGAACTTTTTATATACCACGTTTTTAAATTTTCTGTTGAATTGTATAAACTTGACAATTCTACGTATTAATAAATACTTTTTTTTGTAGTTGATAGAAATACTGAATAAATATTACAGAATACTGAAATGTCATTTTGACATTTCATATTGATTTCCATAGTAACGCACGTATATATTAATAATTTAGTTGCTAGGATCCCTTAGCAACCAATAATAGTGAGTAGTAAATATTACTTCTTCCGAAACATACAAAATAGAAATAGATGAAAATGAATTCAATTCTGCTTAAAGATGGCAAAAGGTATTAAAAGAATGCATTGTCGTCGTGTTCTGATATATTCGAAAGTCTCAAATGTCTAGCTAGTCGGGAAGTTAGTTAATAATCTTGGGAAAACAAGAAAAAATCTGTACCAGACAAACAAGAAAGAATACGAGCTAATAAAAACGTGGTAAAATACGAGTACGTTGCGATCCAGTTCATAGAAAATTCTCAGTAGCAACTATACCGCTAGTCACTTAGAGTACATATAAGTTGTTTCAAAATAATATTACTTGACTGTGTAAGGCGTTGACATTATGAAAAATAATGGAAATTTGGTAGGAAAATACCACATGTCGTGTGATAAGAGATAGGTACGTGATAGCGAGCAATAACATTAACGTGCAATAACAGTGAGAAGACAACTTTCTTAGATGGCAACAATTTTTGTCTCATGAAACTGGGCGAAGATATTAGTTTCTTTATGTATAATAATATATCAGGGCTCGCTTTTGTTACACTTTACACATCGTTAAGGGGGGACATGCTCGTCGAAGGTCAAAATTGAGTTTTTATTGTATTTTCAAACCATGATCCTGGACACTCCTTAAACGTTGTAGATGATCTATTTATAGAATTTTGAAGCCTTATTATCCTTTATAGTTATTTTAAACATTTTATGACTGCATGAAGTATTTTTGATACATAAAATAGTATTCTTAAACCTCTCGCTCTAATATTTTAGAATATAGTCATATTTCGGTACATAACTGTGCAGTGGTGTTAAAATTTTTTACATTTATTAATTTTTAAACGCATTTATTAAATCATTAGCATAATTTATTACGAGATAATTTTTGTAAAATATTCACGATAAAAAATTATATTGCTAATCTCTGTGATCCCAAATTTGACAAGAATTAGGCATTTTATTATTCAAAAAATCGGCAAAATTAACACATTTGAAGATGATTCTAAAGATATTTATCATAAGCTATGTCTTTGACCATTCAAGTGTGATAAACATCTTATGAATAATGATTGCTTTATAATAATTATTGACCTAAGAATAAGGTAGTGTTTTTTTGAAATACGCCATTTCTTTTGGCATTCCCCAGTGGTTAAGCTACAACATACGGCCGTAGCCATAAATTGACAAACTATAATTGAAGTAGGAAGTAAAATGATATTGACGCGCGTGTTTGAACATGTACCGTTTAAAAAAAAATAAAAAAAAATTCGGTTAGGTACATGTTCAAACACGCGCGTTAACATAATTTTACTTCCTACTTTAATTATAGTTTGTCATTTTATGGCTACGGCCGTATGTTGTAGCTTAACTACTGGGGAATGACAAAAGAAATGGCGTATTTCAAAAAAACACTACCTTATTCTTAGGTCAATAATTATTATAAAGCAATCATTATTCATAAGATTTTTATCACACTTGAATGGTCAAAGACATAGCTTATAATAAATATCTTTAGAATTATCTTCAAATGTGTTAATCTTGCCGATTTTTTGAATAATAAAATGCCTAATTCTTGTCAAATTTGGGATCACAGAGATTATCAAAATAATTTTTTATCGTGAATATTTTACAAAAATTATCTCGTAATAAATTATACTAATGGTTTTATAAATGCGTTTAAAAATTAATAAATGTAAAAAATCTTAACACCACTGCACAGTTATGTACTGAAATATGACTATATTCTAAAACATTAGAGCGAGAGGTTTAAAAGAATACTATTTTATGTAACAAAAATGCTTCATGCAGTCATAAAATGTTTAAAATAACTATAAAGGATAATAAGGCTTCAAAATTATATAAATAGATTATCTACAACGTTTAAGGAGTGTCCAGGATCATGGTTTGAAAATACAATAAAAACTCAATTTTGACCTTCGACGAGCATGTCCCCCCTTAAGATATGGCTGTCTAATGCCACGCAACGATCTAGTTCTAGTATATTGCTGAAATATATATATGTGATCAGCAAATAATATGTATATAAATTATTTTTTTTATTCAACGAATATTTTAAAAGATTTTAGAATATAACACTCTTTTATCGGGCTTAGGACGATTTGGCGCTGGGACAACTGGACGCCACGCAATTTGAAAATAAATTGACGTTAGGTTCTTATTCCCGACCATGTCCGATCCTAATAGCATCATATGGGCCTCCACAGAGTAGAGGTTTGTATTAACAGATTATGTTTTTACGAGAAATGGATGTCAGCCACTTGCTCAACCTATTAGGTCCATACCCTGACACCATGGCCCCCATAAGGGGAGGCTGATAGGGCTCTAGCCTGGGGGCATGAGCGTAGGAGGAGCCTGGCGTGGCGGGTCAACCAGCTAAGTTAGATTAACACACTGCACAAATTTACTCTAATAGTAAAAAAAGTCGCCTGCGGCGCTACTTTCCTAAAGGATATTGAATATTTTATATATGTTGTTGAGCACAATTCGATGTAATATGATGATGGATATCCTTAAATGATAATTTAAGTGTAGAATTTGGGAAACACTACTGTAGACCATCACACTGCCCTTAAGCTTAGCGATAGGTAGATGGGCCCGCCAAAGATCCTGACCTGGGGGCCCGCTTCAAGATGTGGCGACCATGCCTGACTCACACACAAATTGAAAAACAATATTGTGTACTTGCCAGACCCAGGATTCGAGCTTGGGACCCACGGCGCGATAGGCTACATAAGTAGTAGATAGAAACTGATTAAAATTCCTCGTCTAGGTTCTGTATACGTGTCTACGACAGTGCGGTGTCCAATTGTCCTGGCGTCCAGTTGTCCCATGGCCGCACGGCGTAAGCGTCGGCCTACAACATCGAGGGTACCAAGTTCGAATCCTGGGTCTGGCAAATACACATATTGTTTTTCAATTTGTTTTTGAGTCATGAGTAAGGACCTAATAGGTTGAGCAAGTAGCTAACACTAATTTCTAGTAAAAACAGAAATCTGTTAATACAAACATCCACTCTGTGTGGGCCCAGAATATGTTCTTATTAGGATCGGACATGGTTTAATAAAAAACCATATTGACGCGAAATCAGTGAATGCGGGCTCGAGTCCCGCTGGGCATCGTAACAGTAACTGGAATTATATTACTACTAGCGATACCGGTTAGTAGTTATTGAACCTAATTGAATGCTGTATTTCGAAAACGTTACTTGTCGCATTTAAAAAAAGTGATTTAAGTTGCAAAAATCTTCATATTACCTAAATGCCAAATGTAACGTAATTTAAAAAAAAAAACAGTTTACACTTACTATAAAATAAAATATATTTTACATAATAACTTTTCATTATTTATTTTTACATATGATTATTTTCACGATTTTGACTAAAACACAATAGTGACTTGTAAGGCGGCTCTCGTGGTGCAGTGCGTAAGGCGCTTGCCTTCCTGAGTTCCTGAGTTCGATTCCCGGTCAGGACACACAGTATTTATGTATTTTTCTCAAAGCCTGGGTGTTTGTGATTGTTCAAAATTACTAACAACCACCTTGTACGAAAAAGCAAGGATATGGTTATTAAAAATTCTAAAAAAAAAATTGTGACTCTTAACGTTTTTGAAATACAGCAATAAATTTATAGATTGATTTAAAAAGATAAAAACTTATTGCCTAGACGCCACGATGGCCATGCAATTATCACGCCGGCATATGATTTCATAGGTTCCGAGTTTCAGCCACGGGTCTGTCAAATTCACATGTGGTTTTTCAATGTTTGGACCTAATAATTGGTTGATCAAGTGGCTAACATTTATTTCTCGTAAAAAACATCTGTTCATACAATCCTCTCTCTGTTGAGGACCGTGAATATGCTATAACTAGCGACACCGTTTAGTAATTAATTTACCTAAATTGATACTATGATTATAAAACATAAAACCCAACTGCCAAAAAATAACGTAATTTGTGAAATGTAGGGATTATGGGGAAGCAGCGGTAAATACATTTTGAAAATAGCCGATATACTGGATGATTTATTAGGTTGGGTTAGTTTAGATTTTTGGTTAGCAAATTTGCGACATTTCAAACTATTTCGATAAAGCCAATGCCATCTGTGTAAATTATCAAATAATATCCTTTTTCGATGCCTAGAAAACTGTTTTACCATAAACATCCTACTTTACCAATTTTGTTTGGACATTTCAAGAAATAAATCATTTCTGCATTATAGTCTCTGCATTTCTGCTTTGACAGTTGATGAATTCGTATGTACGCGAAAATTTGCATAAATAAATTTAAAAAAATGTACAGAAGATTGAAATTGTTTGAATAAAAATATATACACATCAAATAAGGTGTGTACATTAGTATTTTATAATTGTTATCATTTGGTTTTGTATTTTGTCATACTGAAATGTAAGATTTCCTAATGACGTAAATCTGCGATATCACGCAGTAACATACAAAATTTAATGGAATTTTCGAAAAAAAAATATTATTTTCCTTCATTCATAAAATTAGCAAAAAATTTTCAAAAAAAAAATTATGCTGTGAAGGGTTAATGATATTCTTGAATTTTGCCAAAATCGGCTATGACAATTAGCGCGGTTCCCGGCTGGAATCCCCATAACCGACTCTTATCGTAAAAACTACTAGTCAAATTCATCGTGATTAGCTGATATTGCCCACGTTGGCTTATAGTTTCCTGGATCTCGGATTTGAATCACGCGTATATAGTATGGCAAATTCACATGATGTTTTTCAATGTTTGGACCAGAGTATTGACTTAATCGGTTGAGTAAGTGGCTAACATTCATTTCTAGTAAAAATAAAAATCTGTTAAATACGACCTTCTCTCAATTAAGACTCGTGAGTAGGGAATCCAATCCCGAGCCAAAATCTTGATTCCGGGATTTTGGGATTACAATTTGACGATCCCGGGATTGGCATTTTTTTCAATAATTAATATTCAATTTTTATATAATATTATTTTATCAATGTTATTTGTATATTATACAAATAACGTTGATAAAATCGGTCAAAAATAAATCTAGTATAATTATTTATACTATTGAAGATATTTATTGTTAATATTGTGTACGTTCAATCTTGGAAATATTTCATAAATCTAAACTGTCGTAAAACGTATGAGATCATGATAGAATCACTAATTATTGTTTTTTCCAATATTTCTCATTTTTATTAATTTATGCAAAAAAATGAAATGAATTGGCAACACATGGGTAATAAATCAAACTTCATTCAAATTAATTTTATTTCTTATATAGTTATATGTTATTAAAATTATTTCTTCTGTTATATTTTTGATTTTTGTATTTTGTTTGCCATAAAAATTTATAAAAAAATCAATCCCGAAAGTTTCGGGATTATGTTTACTGATCCCGGGATTCATGGGTATCGAAAATAGTTCGGGATCCCGGGATTGGAATCCCTACTCGTGAGTGAGTGCCTGAAGATTTCGAATGCAAAACATGTGTCGAAAAAAAACTATTCAAATGTCTAAAGTACAAAACTAAAATAATAACATAATTTTATTAGTGCATTTGCGTACAGTTTAGAACTTCGCGAACACGCATTATACAGCACAAATATAGAAATACTAGTGAGTTTTCGTATACGAAGAAAATAATATTTTGATTCACGTGGAAAATAAATTCCGTCTCGACTTTAGCATTTTCCGCCCTTAATATATTATAAGGGTGCGATTGACTGGTTGAGGGCATTCCAAATATTTACCTGCTACCGTACGGTTCTGTTCCTTTTAATGCCACCCTCTTGTATTTATAATCAGAATAATACTCAGGAATTTAAATGCCTAATTATACAAGAATAATATTACTTAGATATTATGTTATATTTATGAGCAAATATTAATTATTCATCGGTGCCTTATGTGTTTTATAATGTTTATTTATTTTGATCCTCTCATTCCGCACTGTAGTTCGACGGTATATCAGTGGGTCTATTCTATACAACAAGGCAACTATCGACCGCTAAAATGATAAAGTGATAGTATTTATTACATATTTATTTTGTATTGAGGTATTATAATTGTTACAATAAGTTAACCGTCTAAAAAGTCAAAACTGTCTATCTCGCTCTAAATTTTATCATAGCCAAGAGAGGTGCTGTTAAAATATAGCACGTTTTGCAATAAATACAATCAACTTATTGTAATTAACTATTTTTTTTTATTCAACGAATAATACACAAGAATTTAAGAATATAACATTCTAATTATTGAAATTCTAAAAATACTTTCTGGGAAAATATATTATAACCAATAGAAAAAATCTTTTTGAAAAAAGTAAGCCACCCCGGCAGGGAATCAAACCCTGCATCTTCTGGGTTTACGCCCCGTCAGCGCATTACCTCTGTGCTACAAGGCGACGCACTAATTGCGACAAATTTTAACTATTGGCCTTTTTAGTATCTACTAATAATAGGTATCTACTTTGATTAAACTAACAAAAACCAATTGCCAAAGTAGCTTGATTTAGAAGAACGCTGATGAGTGGGGATTAAAAAGGCCAATAGTTAAAATTTGTCGCAATTAGTACGTCACCTTGTAGCGTAGAGGTAATGCGCGGACGGGGCGTAAACCCAGGAGATGCAGGGTTTATTTCTTCAGAAAGCGGTTTTCAAAATTATGTATGTTCAACTTATTGTAATTGTTACAATAAGTGCTGATACTTTGATACAAACCTACTCTAGGTTAGCCGTCGTAGCGGCCGAAAGCAGCCTTGTGTATAGAATAGATCCGCAGGGGCTAATTTATCGGTACTCTGAATCCACGCATAAGTAGGACTCCGCGTTGACTGGACCCCTGAGTCGGCTCGCACATTGGAACTCGTCTCGCCTAAAAACTTGTCGAATACGTCGATGTGACGTCATCGTTATTTAACGAAACAACATAAGTAGGCTCGCACATCAAAACTCGCCGCATGCGTCTTACGACGAATTCGTCGATGTGACGTCATCGTAAACCAAGAAACAAACGTTATCAAATGGAGCTTTGCAGATTGGCCGATGCAACTGCGACGCTCGACGATCCGCAGATGCAACATGTCGCATTTGCTACAGCCTGCATGTTGAAATCTAAAAATGTCGATTCCGCGCAAGCGCACAGCCTGCGGCCATCGGCCATTTCTGTCTCTGTCTCTGTCTACACTGTCATTGCTCGCTCATTGCTGGTCACTGCGTTTGACGTTTCTTCATACAATCAACACAATAAAAATGGCAGACGAGAGACTTCTCTTTTTTCACGTTTGACGTTTGCCGCTATGTGCGAAGTTGTAGCATGCAACATTCGTCGGCGGTCTCAGAAAATTTGCTTTGTGATGTGCGAGCCGGCTAACACGTGTTGCCAAATGGAGCTTCGCGGATTGATCGAATGCAACTGTTTCGTCTGAAAAAAACGGCTATTGCATTCGACACGTTGCATCCTTCTCGGGCTCCGAGTCGGAGGGTCACAAAGAAACACCTACGAATTGGTCATTCCTATACCGGCTCGTCGATCACCGCATTGAAATATCCATACGTTTCGAAGGCTATGCGCGGCTGTCGCTAAATAGATGTGCGAGGTTGTGTCATGCAACACTTGCCGCCCGTTCTCGGGAGTTTTGATTTATGGCGGTCAGGCACACGAGGCAAGTTGTGATGTGCGAGCCGGCTAAGTTTCCTCAGAGAGTTTACATAACGTCAACTGTAGTAAGGATAATAGCGTAATTTAATTATTTTTTTATTGATGAATGAATAATGAATAATGAATATAGGCAGTTCATTCATTATTCATGATTGAAAATACTTTACTTGTAAAACCTTAGAAACATACGTACTATTAAGAAACGTCAGAAAAAAATTGACCAAGTAGGATTTGAACACTTATTTCTATATTCGCTTGTTTGTTGAGTGCTTTTTATTCCAATTTGAAAAATATTGTCAAGTTCTTCTTGTCTTCTCAACCTTTTTACATCTGCGGACTACTGAAAAAAGGAGAAACATTTTGAGCAGAAATAAAAAATATTATTTATAAGGTAACGTACAATAACGTCTAAAAAACCATTAATCTATTTTAAGAACAAAAACATCATGTTGAAACACTTGTAAGTGTGCGGGTTTTTTAAGATTTTATTGGGATTTTTAGTACCTACATGCCTTTTAGTTTACATTTTAGTTGGACGCCTAAAAATTCTGCGGACTACCGATTGAGAAACACTGGTCTACTATTCGTTATTTTTCAGTATTGTAATGAAAACTCATATACTGTGATACTATAGTTAAAGGTACTTTAAAGGAAATCGCAGTGAACTGAACAACCACAATTTGAGGGGTTGTTAACTGATAATAGGCACTTCATTTGCGGTCGAATCCGACCAAAATATTAAGTATTAATTACTATTTAGGTTAGGTAGAGCATCCGATTGGTTAAATCCGCCTCTGCGGAATATATATTCTAGGTCAGTTCTTCCCAATCTTTTATACGTCATGGCTTATCTTGCCCATCACTTTTTCAAACTCTAATAGTATATTGTACCACACATGGAAAAATGAACGCATTTTATTGTAATGATATAGTTTTTCTTACATTATAATTAAAATAATATAGTAAAATTACCAAAACCATAGAGACGTGGAAAAATTGTACGTCAACAGCCATGTTCCTAGACAGTATTAATACCCATTACCTATACAGTAGAGCAGGGGGGGGCAAACTTTTTGAATGGAGGGCCAAATTCAAGAATTCAAAATGAGCGGCGGGCTGCAAGTAAAATACCATTTTTAGATATACACTACTTATTTTTACGAAAAATAAACATTACAAAAAAATTAATGAGAAGAATGAAACTGTTGTAAATTTTTTAACTTTTTTTTAAAATTTAGGTGTTAATTTTGTAGTTAATATTCTCAAAACTATTTGTAAATGGGCATCGAAGATATTTGATCGTAAATAATTTTTATTGTGGTTCATGATCGAAAATGTTTGTTCACATATATAGGTTGATCTAAAAATAACGAACATTTTTCTTGCATAATCTTTAAGTTGGTCGAATTTGTCTGAATTAAGGGCATTGTAAAATTTGGAGATTTCTTCACGACAATTCTCTTAAATCAGTGTAACACTGCAGATCAATAATCTCAAGTTGTAGCTCTGTCGGTACACTATCAATATCTATTGAAAATGGATCGCGTACAATTGCTAAACTTGTCTCAATTTTTCGGAAGTCACCAAATCTTTGTGAAAAATCGTCATTCAGAACTTTAATAATTTTACCATTTTATTCAAATTTATATTCTGATATATTCAGCAACTTCAAAGTTGGAAAGTGGTCCACGTTGTTATTCGATATTTATCAAAGGAATAACTTGAGTTTTAATTGAAATCCATTCAAACTTTGTACCATATCATAGGCATATATTTTTTTTCCTTGCAACGCGGAGTTAAAAGTATTTCAATGTGTCACGATGTTCAACGTAGAAAATAGTGGTTAAATAGTGTGAGACGAGATGCAAGGAAGACGTACTGAGATAATACATTTACGAAACAACAATTTCTTCAAATTTTAATCTATTGTCAGTATTTTTTAAAAAATTTATTCGTAATCAGAAGTACAATTAATAATTTTAGCCGCAGTTTGCCCCTCCCTGCAGTAGAGTATCGTACAAGTAAAAGAAAATATGCAGATTACTTATTTTAAGGATCACCGTTAATAACAATTGTATAATTGAATTTGCTATGTTTTATAATTTGAAACTAAAATCGAATCTATAATTTAAAACAATTTAATATTTGTTAGTAAACAAACAAAGACAAGTAAACTAAAAGTAAAACAAATCCTTGATGTTTGATAATCCGCGCGTAAAAATAGGATAAAGTAAAATGGGATGATTGTCAATTTACATATAAATAATATAACTTAAATGAAAGAAAATGTGACGATTGATAAGACAAGTGTAAAATTTAATTTTATGAATATTTTTGATGTTTTCTTCTCTCTATTGAAGTTTATTTTATGGAAAATGTGACGAGGGTTCGGTACTTGGTTATTAAAAAGGGTTACAGGTCGAAAAAGATTGGAAACCACATTTATATTAGATGAATGTGACACATCTTAATATTATAATATAATATTAATACTATCGACTGAAGGTACTTGATGGAATTTGAATTCTAATGGAATGAAACTCTGTACTATTCCGTTTAAGTCGTTTTTTACGACCCGGGTTTCGCCTTTTGCCTTTCGGCATCTTCAGGCGCCGTGTAGACTCACCAAAGGTAAACACACACTGACAATGAATAATATTTACTCTAGCTTATATAATAAATCAATACAATAAAG
The DNA here is from genome assembly GCF_057557595.1 of Rhyacophila brunnea. Classification (NCBI taxonomy): domain Eukaryota; kingdom Metazoa; phylum Arthropoda; class Insecta; order Trichoptera; family Rhyacophilidae; genus Rhyacophila; species Rhyacophila brunnea. The sequence continues at coordinate 3,241,860 of NW_028232816.1, read as the reverse complement.
TAGGTAAAAACTCCATTACCTACCTATCAAGTCAAAGGTCATAATATAATATAGAAATACAAAAAAAACTTCACATCGATTACATTATTCATTTAAATCAATATTAATTTTAATAATTTGCATAAATTCACAATAATAATATGGCAGTAAATAATATCTTTTTACATTCTTCGTACATCTCATCACTGTAGTTTGTCTAGAACGCTTAGGGGAAACCCCTGTACTAACACTTGTGAGTTCTTTCTGCCGAATTGGGTGTAAGGTTTAACGTAAGTTGATACAAATAATTAAAAAAATATATTACAGTGAATAAAATTTTTGCAATGTATTTAGGGGGATTTTCGACAGTTTTATCATTTGAATTTACTGGACTACTATTTACAATGTTTGGCCAAAATCATTTATGTTTAACACTTAGTAAATATATTACTCTGACTCTAAACCGTCCAAACAAAAATTTAAAAATAATATATTGTGTTTTTGCTAGACCCAAAACTCGAACCTGAGATCCACAACATTACAAGCCTACGCTTAAGCAGCACATACATCGTCCTTTTATCAACTTTAATATTTTCAATCTCGTTTGGTAACCCAATGTGGCATCACCGTAACGGACGGAATTTATTAGAATCGTAAAAGGAAGGTTAAATGAATTAGGGATTGCAATACCGAATGAAAATGTCAATACCAGTTTTTCGGTATTTCTTATTGAATACCGGTAGTTCTTAAACATTAAAAAACAGAAGTATGTGCTTATCAATAAAAATATAGCTATTAAAATCTTTTAAAAATATTATTTTATAGCAAAAACCTACATACCTACATTACCTACATTTATTATGTTGAAAATTAAAAATATGTATTAATCATAATTGTAGAACTAGTGATTTTTTGCAAATAATTTGAATAAGTATGTAGATAATTTCAACAAAAGCCCTCAAAAGTTAATCAAGTGCAATTAAGTCCGGCTGCAGGAAAAGCCATCCATAATTATAGAATAATTGAACATTTTCGTCACGGATGTTTTCTATTTCGAAATAATATTATGATAATTCTTCGCGGCAAGTACTTATATAAATTAAAATTTGTTTTATTATTTTTTCACCTCTGTTGGATTCACTCAATATATTTGCATTTGAGCAGCATATAACTTATAATTCATTTTCAAAAACGTAAACGAGTGTGCTTTCTTAATACCGCAAATTCCGGTATTTTGGGTTTTCTAAAACCGGTATTTCGATATTAATAAATACTAGAATACCCGTTTTGAAATACCGGTATTGCAATCCCTAAATATAACGGAACCTGAAACCAAGTTTTTAAAAATGATGGTCCTAACATAATATACAGGAAATAAAAATGGCACTAAGTGCCCGAAAATCGAAAAAAAAGCTGAGTATGCAGACATATTCTATGTGCCATCGCCAATATCCTAAATGCATGTCTAAGTACCAAAAAAAAATATTAAAACTTAAACGATATTTAAAGATGGCTCTGGGTGTAAGAGGGAGCGTGATTAGTTTTAAAATAGGCACTAAGTGCCGTTCTGTTTCAACTGACATTAGTATCAAAATGGCTGAGAATGGTGTTTTAGCGTCTTGTCCTAATGTTATAAAACGTCGTAAAAATGGTGAAAAGAGTGTGAATTGTGCGAGAAATAAACTGAAAGACGACGGAAAAAAATATGTATAATGTGTTAATAAAGTGATATCTGCAAGAAAACTGCCAAATGATGAGGTAAATGCTAATTTAAATTTTCAAGTCATAATTAAATTTTCGTCAAGATTTTATCAGAGATTGGCAACCGTTTTCAAATTATGATATACAAGAATTGCATATGAGAACATATTATTATAAAATAAGCCATAAGGATATTGTGAGTTTCGAAAATAACTAGTTGAAGATGATGTCATATTGTGATAATATTTGGTAGGATTGTCAATAAACCGTATTTTTTAGAAAATCTTTATCTTACGAAATTAAAAAAAACAATAATGTAACATGGAATCCAAATTAGAAAAATGAGTAAAATAAATATAAACAAAAATGAAATTTAGTGCCGTAAAACAAGTATACTTACATGAAAAAAACATAATATACGTATGTATAAAAAAAATTCTGGCATATTGGAACATGAGTTATAAAAAATAAAATGAAAATTATTAAAAATATGACGAAAATGAAAGAATATGATATTGTTAGTATCAATAAAGTAATTGGGTTTTCCAACAAAATCAAGGTTTAGAAAGAGACGGTATATTATCTTTAGGTTTGTACTTAAAATAATAAAAAAGGAGTTTTTGTATAATTTGCGTATCCTTTGCCCTTATCGGATATTGATGATTGATTGTAAAAAATAGTTTCATTGGCCATTTCACAGTTTAATTCATATTATAATTCTTTATATTTTAATAGATTTCAGTTTTGTAATATTCCATTTAAGTAATTTTTTGCGACCCGAGTTTCGCCTTTCGGCATCTTCAGGCAGTGTACACTCACCAAAGGTTTCAATATAATAATATGTTATATTTGAATACAGTCATTCTTTTTATGAGTAATTGTGAACATCTATTACAAAATGTCATCATCATGTTAATTATACTATTAATGGTTAAGTTAAGTATTAATTGATTATTCAGACACGTAAACGGTTTCCTACCTCTTATAAATACAAGAAGTTAATAACAATATGTGTCATTGAGACTTAGTTCTTCGTTACCGATATAGAGCGAGGCACTTAGTGCTTATTTCAAGAAATTAGTGTTGCGACGTAGTGCGTTTCTAAAATGTCGTTGTTCAAACGTGTTTTTCTTAGAAAGTTTAATTATAAATTGTATTTTTTTTCTTCTAATGATATTAAGATTGTATGCTAAATCTATTGAAAAGTTAAAAAAATAGTGCTTTTATAAAAAATAAACGAATTATTCATTAAAACCGCTATATCTCAAATTCAACTTTTTGGTACTTAGTGCCATTTTTATTTCTTGTATTCATATGAGAAAAGTATTCAGCGTCTACTCCACTGTCAGTTACGTCCTACATTTACTCCTAGATTGTCAAATCCTTAGCAAGGAGCGGCACACCCTGAACATGTTATTACAGATGGCAGATGCGGACATTCGAGACCTTCCGGGGACCATGGCAAACGAGGACCGGAAGAGATGCACTTTTTAATTTCTGTATTGATGTAATAAAAAGAATAAAAATAATAAATGGTGACATGTAATGATGATTCGTGCCTTTCAGATCTAGTGACTGCAATCATATAAGATAGGATAAGTATATGCTCAGAATATCAGTCCTATGCGACATTTCTTTTACCACGGGAAAAAACTCGACTATAAATCGCACAGTTCCCAATGAATACGACAAAATATTCATCAGAATCACCACCGCCTTGCGCTACAAAGAATTTTCCATGGTTTTTGCAAGGCGGTTTCATAGGCCCTGGCCGATTTCAAATTAGCAATACCCGATGCGGGTAGAAGAATAGTTTTTAATAAGGCATATTCTCTCAGCCGGCACAATTTTCATTTGACTAGCATCAAGTAGAGTAGTTTGCGATAGTAAATGCGAGGTATCCATAAAGGCATCTAGAAAATAAAAAATAAAACTCCACCGTCAGTAGGAAAATAAAAACAATATACAAACAGCGATAATATTGTGGTTTTTGTCTCTATTTACGTTCATTAATCTTCAATAATTTTGACATCCGAAAACCCTACAATTGCTCGATGCCACAAAATCTCAAGGCCTCAAACAATGGACAACTTCCTGTAAAATTTGTTTCTCAGCTGTACTTCCCTCTCTTCCTTTAATTAAATTCACAAGGAACTCTCGTTTCAAATAAATTAATCACCAGAGTTCTTTACAGAGAGTTTTCTTACGGAAAATACAGTTAATTCATCTCAAAGGTTAAAATAAAGTAAACATATTATTTGTCTTGTCTGTAAAGGCCTCCATCGTTGTCCATGCTTGAAATTTTCATGTTATATCAATCGTAAATAAATTTAATACTACGCACAATTTGTAATAAACTCAGAAATATACCTACTAGAAAGAAAAAAAATCAGTGTGTGTACTTATGTACGCGCGTTAGTAGTTATACTTCTTTGGCGTAACAAAACAAAAACAAAACTTGTGATAACCTAGATTATTTTGTTGTTCTAATTTAATAAAACTCATTTTTTTTGTAGTACTTATTCCACTTTTAATCAATAAATTAGGACCGGTTTCGTCCGCCGCAGAGGGACATTTTCAACTTGAAAACAACGTTGAAAATGTCCCTCTGAGGCGGACGAAACCGGTCCTAATTTATTGATTAAAAATGGAATAAGTACTACAAAAAATGCGTTTTATTATATTAAAACAACAATACAATGCAGTTCCACCGTGAATTGACAGTTAACAAAATAAAAGAAAATAACCTAGATTCTTCGACTGGCTCTTAATTATCTTGTTAAATTACACACTCAAGAAAAATGACCGCTTATTGGAACGCCGTTGGTTTATTTCTATACACTTTAACTTATATCACTAAATTATAATATAATTATTTATCGTTGTTTTTATTTTTAAAATAACAACTGCCACTATGACGTTTAATAGTTTGTTTACGTAAGGAATTGAAAATAGCCGACAATAATTAATTTGCTTCCTAGGCAACGGAACAATTCTACACTATAATATTATAATGCATAATCGTCACGATTGGAGTATCATACTGTGGCGTAATGGTAGTGCGTTCGGCTGATAACCGAACAATCGGTGGTTCGAATCCAATCGAGTGCGTTTATTTTTGTGTGAAAAAGTAAATTATGTGTTACATGTCACACGCTAAAAATACACTCTGATCTGATTTTCCAAACGCGCCTAAAGAAGTATAACTTTGAAAATATAGTGCACCAAATCGACTGCTTAATCTATAAACTAGCTTTTGGACAAATTATTCAGGAAGGAGAAAATACTTAATAATGTAACTATCAAGCGGAATTTAACAATTCCAAAAATGCACTTGGAATTCTTGTGTACAAAATAATAAGCTGCACTTTGAATAAATACTCTATTTTAGCATTCCTTTCATTTTATTATATAAAGAAAATTTATACAAAATAGAGGTGTTGTATTTTTTTCTACAAAATGATTTTTTCTAGTGTGTATATGCATGAAATGTTTTCAAATTAAGTAGGTATATTCAGTAATGTAATGTACTTATTCTGCTTTGGAGGTCTTCTGAGTCTTGCGAAAAAATTACTATGCCATCGGCAAAGCGCAGATGACTCAGGTATTCTCCATTTATGGGGATCCCTTTGTCAACTAAGCTAAGCAAGGCTGGATTGCTTTTGGCCGCTTGAATAATGTCTTCAAAAGTGACCTTCCACTGTGCCTAAAGCGCAAAGTGTTCAACCAGTGTATGCTTCCTGTGATCACATATACGTGTGAAACATAGACCCTAAGTAAAAGAGAAATCCAGAAACTTAGAGTAGCACAACGTGGTATGGAGAGGTCAAAAAGAGGAATGAATGGATAAGGAAGCAGACAAGAGTTTGCGATGTAATAGAGTTTATTAAAAGCCTTAAATAGAGATGTGCTGGACACATAGTTCGAAAAAGAGACAATCGTTGGATAAATCTAGTAATCCAGTGGTATCCAAGATGTACAAAACGTCCGCAAGGTAGACCTAGAGGTCGCTGGATCGATGAAATGATAAAGTTCTGCGGAAGTACGTGGCAACGCAATGCACAGGACCGAGAGAAGTGGAAGCAACTTAAAGAGGCCTTCATCCAGTAGTGGATAGATTCAGGCTAATGATGATGAATGTACCTATCTCACTCTTATCTAGTGGTTTTTACAAGATGTCGAATAAAAAAACGTGTGGATTTTAATTAAATATTTTATTACTCAGTTTAAAATATGCTTACATTTTATTTCTAAGTAAGTAAATACCTACCTAAGTGAGTATATTATTTAAAGCCTTTAACATTTACAAATCCCGTGTTTGAAATTTTCGAAATGAAACCACGAAACAGGTCGGTTTTCCAAGTTTTCCGCCTGGGGCCTCTATTTTAACCGAAGTCCGACACAAGTTTTAGAGAGGCATTGTATTTTCATCATTAACATATTTCGATAGAACAACATTGAAACTGGAACGAATTCATCGAATAATGTTTTAAAATTAAAACGTACCTACTACGAAAGATTTAGTTTGAAGTAATTTATTACCCTGTAATATAAAATTTAACGTTGTTAATTTTAAATATTATGTAGGTAGGGATGCTTTATTTTTAAAGGCAGACCCGCTCAATATAATATACTTTCAGAATATACATTGCATGGAGGCGACCAACAATTAATATGCAACTATGTCAAATAAGCGACCATATATAAGTATATGATAATATGGGGATAAACAATTCAATCCGTATCAGCATATTGATCAGCGAAATGAAATAACTGATCGCAATTACAAATTCCTTAATATCCATTTTCCGTAGTGTCCAATTATAGCTAACTAGCTAACTACAATTATAATTTCCGTTATATCCGTTTTTTCTCATAGTCACCCATATCCAATGACGTAAACTCTATATAGAGTAGCTGACTCAATTATAATAATTATTTCCTAAATATTATTTGCAAGATATTATTTTTATTGTGAGTAGGTACGTCAATAAATAGCGGATCATTATGCATTGAACATGTCACTCGAATATAAGTTCTGGTCTGTTATTATCTCAGTCTCTGTATCGCTCCGCACAACATCTCATTCTATCGAGACTCGGGCCTCGGAACAGTATCATGAGTATTGTAACATAACTGCTGTGGTTACATGTAAATTTTACGTAAAACATTTCACCGTGGTACAGTTCGCCGTGAGATTTATATCGAAAAGAGATGACCATGACGTACTATACGGTCTCCAATTTTATCAGATTCAATATCAACATTAATTCAATTTTCACAGCTGATTTTGGCAAAATTTATTAATTCCAGAATGAAAACCTGACCTAACCTAACCTAACCGAACGTAGCCTAACAAATAATCCAGTATATCGGCTATTTTTAATATTTGTTTGCTGCTGGCTTCCTGTAAAGTGTAAACCGACAAGAACCGTGTTTTATTTAGACATGAATTTTATGTCAGTTCTATACGACCCAAAGAGGTTGGACGGTCTTTAGTGTACAGCCATATATTTCCGATATAACATTTCACGGTGAAGTGTAATATGGCGAACTGCATACGTACAAGTTTCCGGACAAGAACTAATGTAACATACTATTTTACTGACTGTTTACGCTGCAAATAAAACTCGCTCCTCCACGCATCGGAGCATCCACCAAATCTCGACTTCATCATCCACACCATACATGAAACCCACATATAAATCAGGGATATTCGATTACTTTTGCGTGCGCTCATGAATTGTGCATTTTATATATGTGGCGGTCAACAACATCAGGCCTTGTCAGCATGATTGCTACAACGCGATAATCAGCCAGTTACACAAGTACCACTCATCATGCAAGTATGACATAATTATATGAGGGTCGATATCCCCAGGCCTTGTCAGCAAAACTTTGCGAAGTTGCAGCAAGGCGACAGTCAACATATTACCCAATTGTGACCTAAATTAATTTATTGAATATGCATTTCAATGAACAGTTGGTGGGAGATAGTAGTACACTCTATCATCGGCCCTCGGACTAAGCAGATCTCACTGAAGAGTATTCCCTTCCAGCGACCCAGACCAGTGCACTCTCTCACCGCACCTCGCCCTGAAGTATTCTCTCACCCGTATGTCACTGAGAAGTCTTCCATATGCGACTACAGCGACTTCCAGGTATCGCCGAGATCTTGTTGTCGGAGAGTACACAATAGATTATGATTGTTCTGTTATGAATTAGGTGTTAAAAACACATAATTTTGAAAAACCTCATAAAAAGATTAACCGATTGCAAGAGGGTCCCAAACTCACTTCTGTTACTAACTGTCCAGATGAGTACTCTTATCTATCCATGATTTATGCGAATTATTTCTTATAACTACGCTCTCTGACGTACTTCAAATTCCACCAATTATCAAAAAGACTATAAGTATTGTAAATTATTACGATAAATTAAATTAATAATTTAATACAACTTCCTATGTAAGTACATGAAACATGTGTCATATTAAATACGCCGGCGTGTGGGCCTACTGCATCTGCGCAGTAGAGCGCAGTAGCAACCTCCCGGTAAAAAAACGAACTACGTTCTGTCAAAATAGTCGCTGGCTTGTGGCTTCTCAGCGAATGGAAAGTTTTGTGTGTAATCATCAAATCGCAGTAGCTGAATCGCCCGCTTTTAAATTCGCCAACAAACAGCTCGCAAAGAAGCTCAATGTAATTGGCGCTTAAAAAGCTCTGTCAGCTTTTTCTGACAGAAGTTTCTTTCTAGTTAATTACAAAATAAAAACATAAAACAATAATGCCCCCCTTAAGCTAGAAGCTACATACTTAGTTGTTAAGATTTAACGAAACTATAAAATTAGCTAATAGGTGAAGTAAATTTAATACGTACTTAAGTAGGCAGGTACTAAAATTTGCGCTGAGAAAGAATATAACTGCAATAACTCGGGAGTGACGCAAGCTTTTAAGAAAACGAGACAGTTTTACTTTATTATTTTGCGTCTCGGCTTCATCTCAGATAGTGCAACACATTGTCTCGCTGCGTTGGCATGTTCAGTGATAAATAACCTTTGGCGCTGTGGATAAGACCGTGTGAGAACTCACACAGCTTGCAACATTACTGTAAAATAAATAGGACGTGATCTTTTTGGCACGACTGTCTGAAAGGATCGCATGGAAAACAGAGTAAACAAAGCCAACCAAGAAGAGTGTAATTTGTCATTTGTAAGCAAGTTGGCATGCAAGGTTTGTTTCATTTCAAAAGTTTAAGAGTTGGATGTCGTAAATAGATATACCTATTTTAAACTTAGATAAATTTTCAAGACATTTAAGGCGATAGTTTTACCATGACACCCACGATGGCCGCGTGGCTTAAGCGTAGGCCTATAGTCTTGTGGATCTCAAGTTCGACTACTAGGTCTGACAAGTACCTACACATATTGTTTTTCAATTTATATGTCAGTCAGAGTATGGACCTAATAGGTTGGGTTGGGTAAGTGGCTGACTTCCATTTCTCGTAAAAATAAAATCTGTGTCAAATCAAATCAAAATCTCCTCATTGTGGAGGTTCATATTATGATCTTATTAGGATCAGACATGGTCGTAAAAAAAAGATTAAGCAACACTTTTGTGATCTATTTAACAGTACAATATTTTACGAGATCAGGCGTCACTACTTCCGATGAAACACTCTAAAATCTCAACCAGATCATCGTTGCTTATTTGTGAGTCTTTTTGGACATGCTTTCCCCTCTGGCGGTATACGAAAAGACATAGGTATCTGTATCAAAACATTGTTAATTTTATTATACAAAATATCTACTATAGGAACATTGTTTATTTTTAGAGTATATACTTCATAATTTTGCACTCCGGCTCTAGGATGAAAATGATGGAATATATTCAAAAAATATTTTTTTTACATAATATATTACTTATATGTCTATTTATTTATTACTACATATATTAACAAGTAAATATCATTTGATCTAATTTTATGCAAGTTAATCAGGCAAAGAGGCGTATCATCACAGTAAAGAGTGCAAGAAAGTGCAATGTTATAAAACGTATAGGTAGAGGAAGGGTGCCTATTATGAGATACCTTTTTTGTGACATTCTGAAAACTCATTGGTATCTATTATTATAAATTCATCAAACATACTGTTTACAATAAATTTGTAGTCATGAGATTTTTCTTTCAGCCAGTTTATTTTAGATTTGCATTTTACTGAAAAATGTCAAATAAGCTCTTCTCCAAAAAGTCTTCCTAATTTGAGATAGTGGTTGTTCCTAATATGAGACTATCTCATATTGGGAACATTATGAATTTAACAACAGCTGTAATTGATGTGAATAATTATAATATATTTGTTTACATTTCACGTGGCCTCATTTAATACAAATACACTTTTTATTCAAATATTATCATAACAAAAACACAAATATAAACATCTCCTGCTGTTAAATTTCCACAATCTCCATGACTCCATTTGAAACACCTGCGCCCATTTTTCTACTCTTGTATCTTCCGTAAAATTTCCACTACAGTAAATAAATACACATGGCACCATTTTCCTCATCGTCGTCATCAGCACTATCATCGTTAAATATCATCGCTTCTCCACCTTCGCTTGACGACGACTCAGATTCCTCCTTCTTCTTCCGTTTAATTTCTTTCTTATTTTTCTTTCCCATCGCTTTTTCCATTTAATTTTTTTTTTCCTCGGCCGTCTTTTCTTTTTGTATTTTCTTTTCATTCGCTTACTGGGTCTCGATCATCTTTGACATAACGCTCCAGTGTGCCTTTTGGTACTTCGAACTGTTTAGCAGCTTTCAGATATCGCATTTCTTTCTTGCGAACGGCGTTCATAGCTTGAAACATAGACTCGGGGTCCCAGCTTTTCCTTTTTAACGGAGGCATCTATGGACAATATAATATAAAACATACACACATATTATAAACGTTGACATGGTTTCAAAGTAAAATGTGTACCTAATATGAGATATCTCATATTGGACACACCCAAGTATCTTATTTTAAGCTCATTCAAAATTTGACATAATAAAATTAACTATTCGTCGATAATGTCGATAATGATACAGAAGATACTCAAATATAAAGTAAACTACCAAACTACGTGTTTAATTATGAAATAAACATTGTGCGATACCTTAGAGATGTTCAACGATCATCTAAAGTATCGTAGCACGCGAAAAAATTTCTTGGATGAGTGATCGACGAAAACACACATACACCGCCAAAGACACGCACTGCACGCTGCGCACTGACACTCGTTTGGAGCTATTACTCCTCGCTACCGCGAACACCAGCACCATATTTTATTATCGTCCGGTTGCTGAGTTATTGCCATATCTCATATTAGGCACATTTCTCATAATAGGCACCGTTCCTCTACTCTACATGAACACGTGTATCAGTCTGATCAACAATTGCGTTCTAACAGTGTGGCTTTACGTGGTTTCGTGTAGGGAATCCAATCCCGAGCCAAAATTCTGATCCCGGGATTTCGGGATTACAATTTGATAATCCCGAGATTGGCATTTTTTTCCATAGTTAATATAATTTTTTTATATTTATAAATAACATTGATATAATCGGTCAAAAATAAATCTAGTATAATTTATACTATTTATGACATTTATTGTTAATATTGTCTACGTTCAATCTTGGAAATACATAAGTTTAATGGAGTCAATATTATTTTTATATAAATAATAATGTGAATTTAATATGTGATTGCTGTTTCTGATAGTAAAGACTTAATGAATGGGTTAGCGAGATTTAAAATAGTAAAGCAAATCATGGTGTACTTATGGCCTTTCCGCTTCATTAATCTAATTAGTCAGCCAAATATGAAACTGCCGTAAAACATATGAGATCATGGTGGAATTACTTTGTTAATAGTCCTAAGCATTGTTTTTCTAATCTTTCTCATTTGTATTCTCTTCTTCTTGGTCGTGCACTCATGGCTGAGGATCGTGACCACATTTAACTTTCGCCAACCTTTGAGCGGCCAAGACTTTCCATCCTTCTCGATCTTCCGCTTCTCTCAGGGCAGAATGGATGGTGCCCCCAGTCAGCTCTTTCACTTGGTCGCTCCATTGCGCAGACGCTCTTCCTCTGCTTCGCCTTCCCTGGAGGCTACCCAAAACTACCAGTCTCTCCAGGTTGTCCGGTCCGCGCCTGACAATATGTCCAAAAAACTGCAGAATTCTTCTCAGACATATCGTCGAGAGCCGTTCCTTTATCTTCAGTCCCTGGATGATTGACTGGTTCGTCCTGTGCTCCGTCCAAGAAATGCGAAGCATTCGGCGCCAACACCACATCTCAAAGGCATCAATTGCCTTCTGTTCTCTTGCCTTCAGGGTCCACGACTCGACTCCGTATAGGAATATCGAGAACACTAATGTTTGCACAAGCATCATTTTTGTGGCAATCGAAATTCCCCGATCCTTCCATATAGTGGTAAAGCGTGTCATCGCACTTTTTGCAATTTGTGTGCGCCTTCTTATTTCCGCTTCGCATCCGCCATTTCCACTGATGGTCGATCCAAGATATACAAACTCGTCGACTGTTTCGAGGTTTTGGAGTGTACTTGGTGTTGGTAGAAGGTTGGACCGATCAACAAACATTAACTTGGTTTTATTCCTATTAATAAGGAGGCCGTATTTGTGACTCTCTTCCTCTACCCGGTGTAGCAGCTCTGTGAGTTCCCTTTCATCAGCAGCGATTAGTGTGGTATCATCTGCGAATCTTAAGTTATTTATTTTCTGGCCACCAATTGTTATTCCGCCTTGCCAATGATCTAGGGCTCTTCGCATTATATGCTCTATTATTACTATTATGCTGTATTAATTTATGTGAAAAAATAAAATGAATCGGCAACTTACATATGGGTATAAATCAAACTTCATTCAAACTCAGTTTATTTCTAATGTAGTTATTTGCTATTAAAAGTATTTTTTTCTGTTATATTTTCGTTTTTATTTTATTTTCCATAAAAATTGATAAAAAAAAATCGATCCCGAAAGTTTCGGGATTATGTTTATCAATCCCGGGATTCATAGGTATCGAAAATATTTCGGGATCCTGGGATTGGAATCCCTAGTCTCGTGGTATGATCGTCCGACTTTCGTGATAGCACAATTTGCTAGTCGAGCTCGAATCGCGGTTGGGCATTGCTTTTTATAATAAATGTATTTAGAGCCTGCTGTCTCTTTTCGTGTAATATCTATTATCTTATAAAAAGGTAAATTATAATATGTTTGTTCAGGAGAATATTGAAGATGAACAAAATCTAAATTTAAGTAGGTTAAAGAGGAATGAAGCACTTTTCTACCGATATTTGTTATATGTAGTCTCTCACTACAGATTTAGCATAATATAAATCGATTAAAATAATTTATGGTCATATAAATTATGATAATTATTATCGTGAAATTTAATGATGTTGCCAAAAACTTGTTGCCAGTGTGGACACGGCATAATATTACATAATTATATGAGGATTGATTGTAGTCCATTCGGTCAACCCCGTTTATGGGATGGAAATAGGCAGAACATCACCAGCACTAGTGATCCAGACCATACCGGATTCACAAATTGATTGGGGAAAAAATCCGACTATGTCCGATCCTAACAGGATCATATGGGCCTCCACAGGGTGGAAGTTTGTATTAACAGATTTTGTTTTTACGAGAAATGGATGTCAGCCACTTAATCAAGCTATTAGGTCCATACTTTGACTCGTACACAAATTGAAAAACAATATGTGTACTTGTCAGACCTAGGACGCTATTAGGCCGACGCTTAAACCGCGTGGTTAACAACTTCTTAACTTTTTACCCCTAACGGAGGTTGGCCACCATCAAGGTGATCATTGCTTCATCATATGCTACCAGGAACAGTTCGGTAGAGCAGCACTCTCGCACAGCACGTACCAATCACAGAGCTTCTTAAACCGCGAAATGCGGCGTCGTTCTCTGCTATACTTACCGTTGATCTTTCCTTCGATGGCAAATTGGATTTGGCTATCCTAATTTTTTTTCCAGTTATCTACTACAGCTTACCTACCTTCAATACGCACCCTTCACCACTGCGGCATATAATGTATCACAGAAACTTACCATCATATCATGGCTGCGGACATTTTGGTAGCAATCTGCAGAACTCAAATCAACCCTATCCCGCGCCTCGTCCTACATACTATATACAGCCATGATAATAATATGTTGGTTTTAGCTGGCTCTCACATCTACACTCGCCTCGTCTGCCGAATAGCCATAAATCAAACTTTCTAGGAACGTCTTTTAGATGTTGCATATGAACACGCACATCTACCTAGCGACAGTTGCGCGGAACCTCTCGAAACGTATATAGGTATATATATTTAGAGCCGGTATATGAATGATAAATTTATAGGTGTGCGTATGCGTTCTGGCGTCTTCCACTAGCAGCCCGAGACGCATGCGATTTGTTGACAGCAGCACTAATTTTTTTTTTCATACTAAAAACTCGCATTCAAGCAATCGGCTGAGCTCTATTTGGCAACGTCTGTTTTGTGAATAACGAGACGTCATATCGACTTATTCGACACGTTGCAAACAATACGAGTTTAGATCTGCGAGCCGGCTTAGATTATTACGATAAGGTGTAACGGGTCTAGGACGATTTGGCGCCGGGACAACTGGACGCCACGCAATTCGAAAATAAATAGACGTTAGGTACTTTTAAAAAAATATTTAATATTATTATTTATATTTAAATAATTACATTATGATTTAATAGTTGGTGAGAATTTAAATATTATGCACACGTAAATAATGATGTAATCGTGCATATGTTTAAGTTCCGACGAAAAAAGAGTTTTTTATTTTTATATAAAGCCTTAAGCATGGTAATTCTCAATCCGCAATAAAAAAACATTATGTTAAGAGTAAAATGAATTGAAACTACTAAGTAGTAGATAGAAAGTGATTAAAATTCCTCGTCTATTTTCTGTATACGTTTCTACGACAGTGCGGCGTCCAATTGACCTGGCGTCCAGTTGTCTCATTCCCGATATAACTGCGGTGACGAGTTGACGAATGGATCGTCAACATAATAATCTATTAAGTATGTAGGTACAACAACTTAGTATGTTTCCCCGATATTAGCAAAACATATTTGTTCCATTCGAGCACAGCTGCTGCCTGACCACTGACAGATTTCATAATGTTAAATATATGTTTACTTTATGTGAGATATAAAACAGGTTAAGTGAGGTTTTACATAATGATACTATACGATTTGTCACATTATTTAAAAGAGATTGATGTCGATACATTTTATCTGTACACTACTGTATTTTTACAGGGTACGAATAAAAGATGTTGATAAAAGATGTTATAAAAGTAACTTTGTTTATGATGTTTTTGTGTAGATACATTACTTAAGTGATATTCAAATCAGACTCGCAAACAAGGGGGAGCTTCCCCCCCCACCCAGAAATTGAAAAATAATTACAAGATAAAAAGAACTTTTTATATACAACGTTTTAATTTTCTGTTGAATCATATAAACTTGACTTGACTAGCTTAAACGATCAAAAAAATTTGTACTTGATAGAAATAATACTGAAATGTCATTTTGACATGTCATATTGATTTCCATAGTAACGCACGTATATATTAATAATTTAGTTGCTAGGGCCCCAGAACCCTAGCAACCAATAATGGTGTCAAAATAACTTTTCATACAAAACAGAATTAGCTGAAAATGAATTCAATTCTACTTAAAGATGGCTAGAAGTATTAAAAAATGCATTTTCATCGTGTTCTGATATATTCTAAAAGTTTCAAATGTCTAGCTAGTCGGGAAGTTTTTAAAAATCGATTGCAAGATTTGTACCGGACAAAGAACCACCGGACAAACAAGAATACGAGCTAATAAAAACGTTGTAAAAATAATCCGTGACGTCGGTCATTAATTAAAGTAATACCTACCTTGATTTGAAATACAAAAAAATGGAATGCGCTTCATTGAGTATTAAAAGCCGTTAGTTAAATTTGTCGCAATTAAGTATGACTCCTTTAGCATAGTGGTTATATGTGCGTGGGCGCGATAGCCGAGATATGCAGGTTCTATTCGTGAGGGATGTCTTACTTTTTTCAAAATGATTTTTTCTATTGGTTATAAGATAATTTGGTTTCAGAAGTGTTTTCAAAATTATATATATATTCAAATCATACGAGATACGAGGCTTCATATTTATTCAGTATTAGTAAACAAATAAAATAATCTTCTCCCACCCTTAATACAGTAAAGTAAGCAGTCTTTAAAGAAAGATTTCTGTAACACCCTTAATCGCTTTTCAATGCCTACTTACAGAAAATGCGACATTTTCCTATAATCTTACCACCTTATGTTGGTTATTTGTTGAAAATTCAAAAATTTCCCAACGGTCTCGAATCAAATTTTCTTTAAAACCCGCCCTTAATCTTTTCACTCCGAGGTATTTTGAAAGCGGAAACAATTTTGGCCTCCCAGATCGACAATATCCTTTTCGCAGGCTGTGACGCCGGATATTAACACTCCCGATCACGTTGCTGGCCCAACATGTGTTGTTATAACGACACCCGTGCTCTGTAGTGCTATATGAAATGCTGTTCCCTTTTTACGTTTTCTTCTACAGAGAAACTACAGTACACTCTCAGTAATCCGCCGCTCGATTATCCGACAACTACTATATTATAATCCGCCGTTATTTTTACTTGTTAAAAGCACAAAATCAAGCTCTATAATTCGCCGGTATTAGATTGTCAAATCCAGTAGTCCGCCGCGTACAAGTAGACAACGCAGATGAGACGGGTTTATTTTGGAAACTTCTTTTTCGTAAAACGTACTTTCATCGTGAAGAAAGTAATGTACCAGGAAGGAAAATGCCCAAGGACCGCATAACAATTATTATGCCGTGCGCCAATGCAACCGGGACACACAAAATGAAGCTTTGGTCATAAACAAAGCCAGGAATCCTAAGCCATGCAAGAATATCTGCCTCACTGAACAACTGATTGTTACTTAGTTTATAAATATGTATAATTTAGTAAATACTTGATTTTGATTATAAATAAACCCGTAATTTGCTGGTACAAATTTCTCAAAAATTTGTTTTATGTTTTAATTTTTATCATAATATGTTGCATGTACCTATGCACTATAATCCGCCGCTTTCACTAAATGGACACTTATCTGGTTTTTGGGGTGGCGGATTACTGAGAGAGTACTGTACATCGTGAAGGATACCAAATCTTGATTGATAGATAATTGACAATTTACTACAAGATATATTTTAATTGCAGATTTTTTTTACATCTTCTTTGTTCACGTTATGGTCAAAAATAGTCTATGCATGACTGGTGTGAGATGTCACTTAAATTTATAATTATTGTCCAACCCGTCTCTGCATTAAACTTCAAACCAGCGACTTCCTACGATGTCCGATATCGTCCAGTGGCAAGGGGTGGAGGTACATTGAACTAAGAATACATTCTGTAGATGGTACTGGTTAGTTTTTAAAATTCAATTAAACCCTACCTAAACCAAACCATAATAGTTTAGGTATGCTATGGGCGATCCGACAAAAATGGTGCACACGTTTTCAGTCAACAATTTTTTTCAACAATTATAGCTACATTATTAACAGGTGGTGTTGATTCCAACCTCTACTACATATGAAGGAGATGAGGGATTAGCCCAGGCGCCCCATAACCAAGGAATATCAAAAGTCAAAAAAGGTGGTGTTGATTAGTTTTTTTTTTAATTCATTAAACCCTGCACAAACCAAACCATAATCGACACAAAATATTCTTATATCTATAAAATATTTCAAATTCTGTATGGTTTAATGGCATAATTTTAAATATTTTATAGAATTAAACGAATATTTTTCCACTGTTTTCCACTGTGGCTTGGATTAGGCAGGATTCAATTGAACACTCATTTTACACTATCGTATGTTTATATTAGAGGTTGGAATCCGGGAATTGCTCCAGCTCCGCTCCAGGGTCTGCTTCGCTTCGGGTAAAAAGGTATTATAATATAATATTATAACGTATACAAATGTTAAAAAAATAAGTAGTTTTGAAATAAGGTTTATTGTTTGTCCTTTTCATTATTAATGCTATTCAACAAAAATTTCGCCAGCAAACCGTCTTTCATTATAAGATGAGGTTATTTATCACTCAGTAATGTTGACGTATTTCGAATAATTCCAGTGTTGCAAAGTGTCAAAATATAATATTTTCTATATATATATATATATATATATATATGTGTACACTATTACAGAGCATTAATATAAACCCGGTCTGTAAGGATACACGGAAGGGCCTCACGCAGCCCGATCGGGTTTTGTAGGGTTTACGCATTGTAAAGAACAACTGTCAATTTCAGACTTTTAATAAACCGGGTGATTTAAATCTTTGAAGGCTGATTGATTTTTAATACGCAGATTTAGTAAGTTACCACACTTTGCGATTTTAATTGGGTACGTTTGGCTTATTGTTTTTGGCAGTTAGTAGTTACCTAAGTATATCAAATTGGGAAAGATTCATTCTTCTTTATTTTATGTTACTATTCTTCTAAACCATGGATGGCCAATCCGCGGCCCGCGGGCCGCGTGTGGCCCTCTGGGTGTCAACTTGTGGCCCGTGGAGCAATGAAAAAATAAAAATAATATCAAATGCTACCGCTAGATGTGCTAATTTCGCAAATTGAGATTCGATATTGGCTCAAGATTTTAAAAAGCACCGTGTGTTTTTTTCTGCATTTGTTACGCCATTCTCTGTAGACGTGAATTTATTACCAGGAAATTTACAAATGGAACATTGTAAACTATGTTGCGATGAACAGTTAAAGAAGAAATCCCATCAGGTTGGTTTGGAAGAGTTTTACAAAACATATTTGGACAAAGAGAAATATCCTGCATTTTACAAACATGCTCTAACGATGACTTCGCTATTTGGAAACACTTAGACGTGCGAACAGCTTTTTAGTCGGATGAAGCATATCAAATCCCGAGTGAGAACACGAATTACTGATGTGCATTTGGAAAACTGTTTGCGTGTAGGAACAACCTCACTCGATATCGATATTGATGCACTTAGTTCTGCCACACAAAATCAAACTTCTCACTAAAATTTATTATTTTTATATTATTTTGTTTATTTTTTATCACTTAAAAAAAGTCTAATCTAATAAATATGTTTGATTCTGATTTTTGTTTTATTTTATAAAAAAAATCGGTTTTGCGGCCCGGTAGGAAATCTCATTTTTAGAATCTGGCCCAGCTGCTGAAAAGATTGGCCACCCATGTTCTAAGCGAATGTTACATATTTTTTTTTCGACCATGTCCAATCCCAATAGGATCATATTATGGGCCTCCACAGATTGGGGGTTTGTATTAACAGATTTTATTTTTACGAGAAATGGATGGCAGCCACTTGCT
Organism: Rhyacophila brunnea; assembly: GCF_057557595.1. Lineage (NCBI taxonomy): Eukaryota > Metazoa > Arthropoda > Insecta > Trichoptera > Rhyacophilidae > Rhyacophila > Rhyacophila brunnea. The sequence continues at coordinate 3,222,686 of NW_028232816.1, read as the reverse complement.
CAACCTATTAGGCCCATACTCTGACTCATACACAAATTGAAAAATAACATGTATACTTGCCAGACCCAGGATTCGAACCTGGGACCCACGACGTTATAGCCCAATGCTTTAGCCGCACAGCCATCGTGGGGTATTAAACCATTTCTTTTATTCAACGAATAATTCACAAGATTTTGAGAATGTCACATTCCATATATTGAACATACATCAACTTGAAAACACCTCAGATATACATTATACCCACTATAAAAAATCATATTTGAAAAAAAACGATGCTCGACGGGATTTGAACCCGTATAACCACTGGTATTGCGCCAACTGTGCATTAACCAATTATGCTACAAACCTCTTATCTAATTACGACAATTTAAATTAGGGTTGAAATCCCGTCGAGCATCGTATTTTTATCATATATATATTTTTAGCGGGTATATATCTGAGGTATTTTCAAGAAATGTAATAAGTTAGATATTTTTATTTAATTTATATATTATTGGCTTTGTGCTTTGGACAAATCGTCATATTCCACGTCAAAATTTTATCACCTCAGATAGCGTAGGTGTTAGTAATTTTTCGTAACAATGACTAATGAATCCATGGAAAATAATTTAAAATGTGTTACCTTCTGGATAAGACTGTAGGAAGGTTTAAATTTCGAATGCGGAAAAAATATGGAATGAATATTTCTTTGAACCGGATATGCGTAAATAATGGGAAGTGCATTAGCTTCTGAGTGTTAGCAGTAGTAACAAAGTTTAATTGTCGCGTATGGAGAAAATAGGATAAACTAAAACACGTGTTAACCTGATCACTGCTTATGCGTTACGTGCGTAAAATGTTTGTGTATATTTTTTAAACAATATTTATTATTTAAGTGTGAAAATATTTACGATAAACTCGAGATACGTGTTGATTTGATAGGTTTTCACAAATATTTATCATTCTCTTCCTATTTCATATTTTTTAAGGGATTTATTTTATTCCAAAAATAGCTGGCCTACAAGCTGGTGTCAACCAAGTAAAAATAGGCTGGTAGTGAAAAGGTTAAAGAATACTTACATCTGTATAAAGGTTGTCATGTAAAGGAAACGCGCGTTCAATTTTGCTAATATTTGAGGACACTCGGCGCGCTATTTATTTTTTGAGTAATAAAGTAAAGTAATAAACCGAATCCGGCTTCAAAAACTTGATCCATGGTGATTGGCTGTCTAATTTCCATCTTATTAATTTATTCTGTGGCCATATCTATACTTAATTCTAAGTTTATAAAATCATTTATTTTAGTGCCGTTCTGAAATAGGTTAATAGCCCGAAACACCTGTCAACATAAATAACTGAAATACAACGTTAAACTTTATTTTAAAACCCTTTTTTTAATTATTTAAACCACAGATTCGCTAAGGCTTATTTATCTGTACATGTATAATATACTGTTATTATGCTCGTATTCTTCTTCTTCTTCTTCCACGGCGCTACATCCCGGGGTGGGATTTGGCCTCCTCCACAACCGCTCTCCACTCACTCCGGTCTCTCGCCACACTTCTCCAATTACCGGGTCTTCCTATATGAAGCCAGTCCACTTCTACGGCGTCAGCCCATCTCCTTCTTGGACGGCCTCTGGGTCTCTTCCGTTGGGGTAGCCAATTCGTCATGATCCTTGGCGCTCTAACTTCAGGCATTCTCTCCACATGTCCCGCCCATCGCAGTCTTTGAGACTTACAGTATCTTATGATTGTTTGCTGTTCAATCAGCTCTTCCAACTCGTGGTTCATTTTTATTCTGTAGTTCCCATTTTCCAACGTGGGTTCAAAGATTTTGCGGAGTATTTTGCGCTCGAAGACAGCTAATTTGTTTTCTTCATTTTGAGTTAAACACCAAATCTCACAGCTATAAGTGACCACTAGCCTTATAATTGTTTTATAAATTACAAGTTTACTTCTTCGGCCTAGAATTTTCGACCCCACCAGTCGCTTGCAGGCATGCCAGCATTTATTCCCGGAGATAAGGCGGATTTTTATCTCCTCTGCTGTCTTATTTTGGGTATTTAGGCTGGATCCGAGATACGTGAACTTGTCCACCCCTTCATATGCATGCTGTCCTATGTCTATATTCTGCAGCGGTACCTGATCGCGTCTGCTGACCATATACTTAGTTTTTGACTGGTTTATTTGCAGCCCAGCGTTTTCTGCTTTTATTTTCATAGTGCCACCATGGTCGATCATCTTCTGTTTAGATCTGCTTGTAATTACTATGTCCTCAGCATAAGCAGCACATCCTCTTATGTTAGTTTCACGAGCTATGGATTTCACCACATGGTTAAATACCATAGTGGATAACGCATCCCCTTGTCTCACACCTGATTCGATTTTGAAGCTTTCAGTTTGCTCATTTTCCACAGTGACAACTGCTTGAATATCCGTCAGTGTGGTCTTTATTAGCCTTACTAGTTTTAAGGGAATTCCCAGTAGTTTTAGGCTTTGCAGCATCTTATCCCTATTCACGCTGTCGAAAGCTTGTTTAAAATCAATAAACAGGTGGTGGAGTATAAGGTTGTATTCGTGCGCTTTCTCCATAGTATGCCTCATGAGATGGATGTGATCTATGGTGGATCTATTTGGTCGGAAGCCGCATTGGTATTCTCCCAGGATTTCTTCACCATAGATCAATAACCTGCTATACAATACAGATGAGAAAACATTATAAGCTGTGTTTTGAATTGTGATCCCTCTGTAGTTATCGCACATTGTTTTTGCTCCCTTTTTCAGAATAGGCACAATTATACCCATCTTCCATTCCTTAGGTAGAATTTCTTATTCCCAAATATTGGTTGAATAATCAAATATTTAAAGAGTGTTGGGCCACCACTTTTTATCAGCTCGGCTGTTATCCTGCCGGTTACAGGTGCTTTATTGTTTTTTAGCGTTCATAATGCTCTTCTTACTTCAAGCAGAGTAGGCTCATCAATAAATTCCTCAGCAGTGTGGTACAATACTTCTTCTGTTTCCTTATGACCATTACTATAAGCCCGATTTAAAAGTGTTGTGAAATAGCCTTTCCATCTTTCTATAATGTCCTCTTTTTCGATCAGCATTTGTCCTTCACTATCCTTACAGGAGTTTAATCTGGGTTGATAGGATTTCGTTAGATTCCGAAGAGTCTTGTAAAATTTTCTGGGATCGTTGTTTCTTCTTTGACATTCCATGTCTTGGAGTATTCTCTTGAGCATCATTCGCTTTTTCTCTCGACAGAGCTTTGTTGCAGTTTTTCTCTTTTCTTTATAAGTTTCGTAATTTTGGCGCGTTTCCCTTTGTAGGCATTTCTTCCTTGCTTCATTTTTTTCAAACAGTGCTTGCCTGCAATCATCATCAAACCATCCTGCATCTATTTTTGCTTTGTTTTTCCTTATTATGCTCGTATTATAAAAACAAAATCAAAAATTTTATTTATATTGATTATATACATATTAATATTACATGTTAGCATCAATCACGTGGCAATATAATTTATACTTGCAGGTTGCATTCTCTCAGAAACATTTCGATACACAAAAAAAGCTTTGATGTTTGGCTGAGCTATAAACAAGATTAAGCGGTAATTGATAATTTTGACTTCTTAAACTTCCAATGAGCCTTCGTCTTAAAATGGACATTGCCAAACAACATGAATTCTATATTCATTGTCGCTTCCCCATTGAGATTAAGAATCATTTATTATACCTAAGTAAGTTAGGGGTACCGGCAGTGATTGATACAATTATTTTTATTTCAAGCATAGAATTAACGGGACATGGTTTGGTTTTCCTACTGTAATACGATTGACAATATTTTTTTCTTTGGTTCTTTTAACTAGGGATTGCAATACCGAATGAATATACCAATACCGGTATTTATTATTGAATACCGGTATTCCGCTGCCTGATTTCCAAGTTGTTCTATTTCACATTTTTAAGCAAAATGACTTTTTAATGCAATTTTGTTCTATTTCCAGAAAATTATGAACGCATTTGTCAATAATCTCGAAAATAAGTTATTCTTTAATATGCAGAACACAGTTTTTAATATAATATATATGTTGTGCAATTATTTTAATGTGAACTATCAAATTGCTCTCCTGAGAATTTTACAGAAAATTACATAGAACAACCTGGGAATCAGACGGCGAAATATATATTTTGGTGGTACAATTTATTATTTCAATGTAAACTTTCAAATTGCTCTCCTGAACATTTTACTGAAAGTGACATAGAACAACCTGGAAATCAGGAAGCGATTTGTCAAAACATATTATAGAAAAAACATATATGACTATTAAAATTTATTTAAAACACTGTTATATTGCAACCTAAAGTACTTATCTACATTCATTATGTTTACCTTTGTAAATAAAGTATGTATAGATCATAACATTTAAGAACTGCTAATTTTTATAAATACAATAAGTGCGGGTAAAGAAAAAATTCTCTGAAATTTAACGTTTGTTGGATATACTATCAACGTTGGATCATAGAGTTATAGAACAATTAGAAATATTAGCCATGAATGTTTTCTTTTTCGAAATATATTAATTCATCGCGTCAATTATTATTCTATGAGAGTAATTAAAGAATTTTGTTTTAAGGCGATACTTCAGTGAAACGGCAAATAGTTTTCAACTATAGAAGCGACGAGATTTTGACCTCGCTGGCACTCGAAGACTGAACGTCCAGGTGTGAATACGTCAATTTGTTTCGTGATGGCGACGGGGGTATTAATTCTTAAATCGTGTAAAGATGACTAAAAACGTTATCCATTTACTTTAAAAAGAAAACATGTCAATGAATATATATTAATGTTACTAATAAAACAATAAACAGAACATTAAATGGACGCATGTTGGATTTATATGACAAATTATATTTCGTTCGGCATGCATCATTTGCACCCGCGACCCACAATCCGCGCATCGCCTAGCCACGATCTTTTTAGACCAACTGAGGTATAGCCTTAATATTATTTAGCCTTTGTTGGTTTCAGTCAATATTTTTGCTTTTTGGAACTATAAAACTTATATACATTAAATTTAATATATATATATATTTATATAGTATATAGTATATAGTAGGAAGTAATGTCAAAATAACATTAATTTCAATTTTGAAAAACATAAATGTGTATACTTTCTTAATACCGAAAACACCGGTATATTGGATTTTTGAAACCGGTATTTCGGTATGGATAAATAATTTAATACCGCTTTTGAAATACCGGTATTGCAATCTCTACTATTAACGTATCTTCTGGTTTTAGTTTTAGCTATTTTCATAAATAATTCAAAAGATTCTATATACATTATAAGTAGTAGCTCCTTTCAACAGTTACCATTTAAAGCTTAAATATTGGGAATGGGACAACTGGACGCCAGGACAATTGGACGCCGCACTGTCGTAGACACGTATATAGAACGTAGAAAAGGAATTTTAATCAGTTTCTATCTACTACTTAGTAGTTTTAATTCATTTTACTCTTAACATAATGTTTTTTTATTGCGGATTGAGAATTACCATGCAGAAGGCTTTATATAAAATAAAAAAGTTTTTTCATTGTAACTTAAACATATGCACGATTAAATCATTATTTACGTGTGCATATTTAAATGCTCACCAACTATTAAATCATAATAATTTAAATATAAATAATAATATAAAATATTTTTTTTAAAAGTACCTAAAAGTACTTAAGATCTATTTAACTTTGAATTGCGTTTCCAGTTGTCCCGGCGCCAAATCATCCTAGTCCCTAAATATAAGCCAATATAATTTATTTTACACTGCTCATTAACAATACATAAATACGTGGCAAGCTGGGTAAACACACAGTTCCCCATTTCAGCTGATAGAGCATTATCTATTATCCAGGGTTATTTTTTGTTAGCAGAACCACAGGCAATCAGTTTAATGTGTAAGGCTTGCCAACAGATGGCGTAAAAAATGTGCAGTCCTGGAATTTATACGCGGTCTGGTGAACACGGCGTTATCTTATTTTGACGTATTTATTACTATCACAAATTATACAAAAAGATAACTCCGTTGTTTACGTGAATTGCTGTTTTCGCGCATAATTTTCAAATGATATTTTTAATGGCATCAACATTATAAAATAATACATATTTCTTACGCTTTTAAATATATTATTATTTACACTATTGTTTCGCGTTTCGCTAAATTATCAGATACTGTAAAACATACATAATTTTGAAAACACTTCAGAGAAAATATTTTTTAACCAATATAACTATGGATTGAGATGGTATTAGGAACCGGAGGGTAGGTTGGTTTGACTCCCAAATGAATAACTTGATGCGTGAATGAAATGAACCCTGGTTTTATTATCTCCTTCCGAATAAATATTAATTTAATTATTATTACAGGTAAGTTTACAGATTAGAATTTAGATGAGTGAAATCACGAGTAGGTATGCGTTCTGATGATTGCGATGTTCGATCGGGCGAGGCGCAACGATAACCTTACGTTTGAATCTTTGATAAACATGTACCTAACCGATTTTTTTTTTATTTTTTTTAAACGGTACATGTTCAAACACGCGCGTCAATATGATTTTACTCCCTACTTCAATTATAGTTTGTTAATTTATGGCTACGGCCGTATGTTGTAGCTTAACCACTGGGGAATGACAAAAGAAATGGCGTATTTCAAAAAAACACTACCTTATTCTTAGGTCAATAATTATTATAAAGCAATCATTATTCATAAGATGTTTATCACACTTGAATGGTCAAAGACATAGCTTATAATAAATATCTTTAGAATTAACTTCAAATGTGTTAATTTTGCCGATTTTTTGAATAATAAAATGCCTAATTCTTGTCAAATTTGGGATCACAGAGATTATCAATATAATTTTTTATCGTGAATATTTTACTAAAAATATCTCGTAATAAATTATACCAATGGTTTTATAAATGCGTTTAAAAATTAATAAATGTAAAAAATCTTAACACCACTGCACAGTTATGTACCGATATATGACTATATTCTAAAACATTAGAGCGAGAGGTTTAAAAGAATACTATTTTATGTAACAAAAATACTTTATGCAGTCATCAAGTGTTTAAAATAACTATAAAGGATAATAAGGCTTCAAAATTATATAAATAGATTATCTACAACGTTTAAGGAGTGTCCAGGATCATGGTTTGAAAATACAATAAAAACTCAATTTTGACCTTCGACGAGCATGTCCCCCCTTAATTAGATACTGTAAACCTTTTTTGTTTTGAGAAAACCTTGAAACATTTTATAAAAATTCGGAGAATCCTTAGGCCTATATCCACATGGCGCATGTCTCGCCGCAATATATGTACCTCGACCACGCGCGAGCAGTGACACGTTGCGATTACATGTGGACGACTCAATGAGGTTACATGTACTTGAAGTGCATGCCAGTTTCTACGCGCGAGTCAAATCGCGCCATCTGGACTGGGACTTAGTGTATGGCCTCAGTGGCAGCGTTTTGCGGAGCGGGGCATGTGGAATGTATGTTAAACAAGTGTACACAATATGCACGCTGCACGCTCAACTATGCATTAATCAAACATTTCTTCATGAAATTATAGAAAACTTAATAAACTAAATTTTATTAATAAATATGACCATAAAATAATATGTAATAATAAGATGGGATCCTTTAACAAATTCACAGTATATAACATTTTTTTAAAATAAAATTGTAAGTTTATCCTTGAATTAAATTACAAAATATTTTTCTTTTTAATATTTTCAGATACATATTTATTAATTAATACAGTTTAAATAATTGTAAATTATCAAAAAAATGTCCCGAATTGCAAGCTTTGTATTTTTCCACGAGGTTCCTCTGATATTATGTAAAGACTGAAACTGCATAGTAATAATTATTATACTATATAATTAAACAACATAATCGTTAAAATGATAATAAAATTATATTAAATTCTTTATAAGTCCATAGGTATTTCAGTTCTAATACAATTATCAAAACTATGTACGTATTATTTCATAGTAATGTTGATTCAATAAACAATATTATTTAGTTGCGATATATATATTTTTTTAATTATTAATAACCATGCCCTTGCTTTTTCGTACAAGGTAGTTGATTGTTAGTAATTTTGAATAATGCCAAACACCCAGGCTTTGAGAAAATCATGTAAATATATTTTGTCCTCACGAGAATCTAACCCAGCGCCTTACGCACTGAACCACTAACCGCCTTAGTTGTGATATTATCTAAGGTTGGTTATCGGAAAATTTGTTTTTTTTTATTATTTTATGTTAGTTTTCCTAATAGTACAATGGTCTTATTTTTCTTTAGTCAAACGAAAAATAATGGAGATTCAAATATAGTAGACGCATTCATGTCGTGATTTATACATTTTTTTGAATATTTCTTTAGTGCTTTGTGATTGATGACACTCAATGTTTATGACTATGAAAAATTTAGATACCCACAATAAACTAGATTAAGTGACAATTCAAATAAACATTGAAAGGTCATTGGCTAAAAATAATGCTTTGTTATTTAACATTGGCCAATCTCTAGTGATGTAGTCACATCAAATTACAATACGCTCGAAATTCAAATATTAGTGATTTCAAAAAAGGTATTCAAAATTTGCATACTTGCAACTTAACAACTACACATATTATATTATGATCATTGACGTCCCTAGACAAAATGCCGCCCCTATGCGACACCAAAATGCCGTCCCATTTTTAGGTAGTAGTTTTTAGGTACAGTATTTTCTTATATTTCATTTTTGCTATACATTTATTTGCTATGTCATGAAGAATTAAGGGCGTTCCGTGTCGCTTTTCTTCTAATAGGAAGATATTTTCGTTATTACTAAGTTTAAGTAGTTATTTCCATATACCTATACCTAATGATACTCCTCGATTTGCCGCCTTTCGAGTAACTGCCGCTCCCAAGCGACGCTCAATCTGCCTACCCCCACGGGACGTCACAGATTATGATCTTAATTTAAATAAAAAAACGTATAATTATGATATTGGGCTGGGGGTTGATTGAAGGCTTTCATATAATTATTATATATATGTATATATAAAATATTTATGATTATTTTTAACATTGGAATAATATAGTTTGATAATTTTTCTAGACTCGACTTAGATGTCAGCATCGAAATTCTATATTTTTAAAGTATAATTAATACCAGTGCAGTACTTTTTGTACATAATGTGTTTTCTTTTAAATGGGTACTTAAATAAATAAACTTTTCTGATAAACCTAACAGAAATAGAGAATATAACTGGTAAATAAAATAAAGTTATATAAGAATAATTAGTGCAGTGCTCAGTGGCGAAGGGTGAAGGTAGGCTGTTAAGATCCGATATAAATAGTGCACACTAAACTTTGTCAGTCATACTTATTTGTTTCCATCGAACTAAGAATACAAATTGCAGATGGTGCTGAAGTCAATTCAACCCTGCCTTAACCAAACCATAACAGTTTAGGAATACTATTATGGGCGATCTTTTGAATAGATTCGGATGCACCCACGTAAGGTTGTAACACCAGGAAGAAAATATAACTTATGAACAATATTAAATATAATCGGAAAACATTTATTTTTATAATATTACACAAAAGATATAATATTTTTAGGGATTTACTTAATAGGTTTCATGTTTTCCTTGGACTGGACTTGAAAAAATTATGCCATATGCATGCTATCAATTCACTTCCATCTTGATATTTTAAAGACATGATTTTTAGTATTTATTGGTTTTTAGTTAACCATCTGCAAATTGTATTCTTAGTTCAATGAAAATAAATATCACTGACAAAGTTTACTCTCCAATATTTTTATTGAATGTTAACAGCCTGCGTCCACCCTTCGCCACTGAGTGTGACTAACTGTAAATTTACTATAGGCATCGAGCGACAATATTCCGTTCAATATAATGTTTTACATACTAATAATAACACACCCACGTTGGCCACGCGGCTTAAGAGTCGTGGGTCCCAGGTTCAAATCCTGGGTCTGACAAGTATACATATTGTTTTTCAATTTGTGTATGAGTCAGAGTAAGGACCTAATAGGTTGAGCAAGTGGCTGACATCCATTTCTCGTAAAAATTAAATCTGTTAATACAAACCTCCACTCCGTGGAAGCCCATATGATCATATTAGGATCGGACATGGTCGAAGAAAGAAAAATTATTTACATTTTAAATTATTTTAAAATAGTCGATAAGTAAATAATAAAAACATTTAAGGGTAAATGTTTTTATTTTTCATTCAAAGAAAACATTACCTTTCCTAACCTTATAAATAAAAAATTTTTTTTATAAAATACGTTAAAGTACGTTCGTTGAATAAATTTATCCTATTATTATTATTTATGACTTGGAACAGTCTTGTAAATAAAAATATTTTCAATTTAGTCGATATTTTTTTAATTAAAAAAATACATTAAAATTACGAATTATTAAAGCTATTTCTACAATATTTAAGAGAACTTATTATAACCACGTTTATAAGTGGTATTTTATAACAGTTGATATCCACCCTATTTTTATTTACAGTTCTCTGATTCAAAAAGATCGATCGGAGAGTGGTTGACATTATAACAAGTGGCTCGCTGAACTCCTCGAAACGTTCACAGAGACATTTCTGCCATTACCTATATCGTTTAATTCTCCGTGAAATCCGGCTAAAAAGAAAACAGCTGACTCAGCGATTCCTTTCTCTGCGACTGATCGACGAGCCGAAAGCTCTTTCAAATGAAGTGAGCTTCCCATTTTTCAAAAAGCTCCTACCGGTTACTTCCGCTTCCACCTGTCACACGGCAATGACAATTAAAGGCCGTGGAAGTTGGAAGACTACCAAAGAGATAGATCGATCCAAATATAAGTAAGTAAAGTACCTACATAGAAGATTTATTTTTGTAGACAGCCGATATTTTTGGCCAAAAAGTAATTTTGGAGCTCAGTAAAACTCAGTATTTACCTTCTCTTGTTCACATATAATTATTATAATGCCATTATACCCAAAAGTCACAGGTCATACTTTTTTCAAAAAAGGTTTTTCGGTACTGTTCGGTTATGAGGAATACAGCGGAAGACACATTTTGAAAATACCCGATATACTGGATTATTTGTTAGTTTGGGCTAGGTTAAGTTAGGTTAGGTTTGGTTAGGTTAACCTAACAAATAATCCAGTATATCGGCTATTTTTAAAATGTGTTTGCCGCTGTATTCCTCATAACCGAACTGTACCGGTTTTTCTATTGGCTATATCTATATTATCTTTTTGAAAAAAGTAAGACACCCCCGCAGGAATCGAACCTGAATTTCTTAGGTATCTCAATCTCTATGTATATTCAATACTTAGAATATTACATTCTTAAATCTTGTGAATAATTCGTTGAATAAAAAGAAATAGTTAATAAAAATATGTATTTCTAATATGTGGATACCGTTGAGCGAACAGACTATTAATGATGTGTAAGTTTATATTTGGGGTTAAATACTTTATTAAAACACTTGGAAATCAGTAAATTGTATTGTTTTGCAAACTATTTTAGGATGATGTATTTAATTTATTATAATTTTTGAGTTTCAATTTTATTTATCATACATAATATTATTGTTTTGAAACCGTAATTGCTTGTCTCGATTCAAAAAATAATTATTTGTAAATTATTAGTCCCAAAAGTATATTATTAGCTTTTTTACCTCGTATTCTTATTTTTCCGGTACAAATCTTGCAATCGATTTTTAACTAACTTCCCGACTAGCTAGACATTTGAAACTTTTAAAATATATCAGGACACGATGCCAATATATTCTTTTAATACTTTTAGCCATCTTTAAGTAGAATTGAATTCATTTTCAGTTATTTCTGTTTTGTATGAAAAGTTATTTCGGAAGAAATCCGTAATCTAATCCACTATTATTAGTTGCTAAGTAGGTGGTCCTTGCAACTAAATTATTAATAAAATATAATATACGTGCGTTACTATAGAAATCAAAATGACATTTCAGTATTCTGTATTTGTTTGTTTTTTATTTACTTCATATCAAGTACAAGTTTGAGCATATTAACCATAATAATTCAACAGAAAATTTAAAAACGTTGTATATAAAAAGCTCTTTTTATCTTGTAATTATTATTTAACTACTGGTTTTTTATATTCAACAAAATATTTTCAGTATGATCTCTAAAAAAATATGTTTTTGTTTCATTCGATATTTGAATTCATTTCGCTGTTCCCATCTTGCAGTATATGAAAATAACTAAAATGTTTACTTATATAGTTTATTTATTTACAATCAACTGACTCTGTATTTTTTTTTACAATTTAAATTCATTTAAATAAACCTTTCTATATTTTTATTACTAGAAGATACATATTTGAATTGACAACGAAGATATTTATTGTCTATTCGAAATATTTCATTTCGTTGTCAACTTATAAATCAAATTTAGAGAAGATGAGAATTTTTATATTACAAGTCCCTCCAATATCGATGGCTATAGTGTATTTTCCAAAAATAATAAGAAATTTCAATTTAAAATATCTAATGTTGAGTTGGTACTGACAGACTTTAAATTATTGTGAAAAAAAATTGACTTATTTTTATTTTGACTTTAAAAAAAATATTTTGAAGAAATGAAGGTAGGTACAATAAAACCTAATGAATGTCAGTCAGAGAATTCTTCATTATATTATTGGAATTGAAATGTACAATAAAAACCAATTCCATTGTTAACGGAAATTTGAAATGTTTTTTTAAAGGTTCACAGCATTCTTAACTATCTTGACTTCCAGTAATCTAACTGTGGATATTTTGTGGGATACGGTCACAAGAAATCATTTTCTTCATACATTCTCATTGTGAGCCGTGATCATCTCAGCTAAGGACGCGTCAAGGGTGCATTAGGGGTGCGAAACTGCCGAGCGGCAGGATTCAGTAAAGAAAAATAAACATTTTTAATGATTCAAATTTAAAAAAATATATTATTCAATTAAATTAACCGAATCTAATGTTGTAATATATTATGAAATACCCACGTACGTTGCTTACTGGCGATGGGCGACACTAGAGGGAGGCAAATTCAAGAGTAAAAGTGAATTATACAACTATTACCCATATTCTTATTCAATACTATAAAATATCCGATATATGAATAATGCATCACAGTTGTACATAAATAATTACTAGATAAAAAGAACTTTTTATATACAACGTTTTTAAATTTTCTGTTGAATCATATAAACTTGACTTGACTAGCTTAAACGATCAAAAAAATGTATTTGATAGAAATAATACTGAAATGTCATTTTGACACTCATATTTTTGATTTCCATAGTAACGCACGTATATATTAATAATTTCCTAGCAACTAATAATAGTGGATTGTAATAAATTGTAATAACTTTTCGTACAAAACAGAATTAACTGAAAATGAATTCAATTCTACTTAAAGATGGCTAAAAGTATTAAAAAAATGCATTGGCATCGTGTTCTGATATTTTCTAAAAGTTTCAAATATCTAGCTAGTCGAGAAGTTAATTAAAAATCGATTGCAAGATTTATACCGGACAAACAACCACCGGACAAATAAGAATACGGCCTAATAAAAACGTTGTAAAATACCCGAGGTCGCGCCAAGCGCGACTGTTAGGGGTGCGAATTACCTGGACGGTAGTATTCAGGGGAAGGCAAAAGTCCGACAAAATATTTTAATGATATTATTAAAAATAAATATACTTAATATTATTCAATTATATAAAATGACCCTTATGATGAAAAAAATCGCCTGCTGTGTAATTCTTTTTTGTGTCATTGGATATTAATTAATAAATACTTATGTGCCCCATAAATATATATGTACATATTTATCGATTTCAGATGCTCTGTATGATAAGGTGTGCTAGAAAATTAATAATTAAATCATAGAAGTACCTATAACATTTCGTCTCAATTTCTCATTGGGCCTCGTCGCCCGTTATAATAATTGTAGGAGTCAACAACCCCAGGCCGTGTCAACAAATGCCCCGTGATTACAAAACTCGATAATCAGTGAATTGCCTAAGTTTCGCATATTACTTCACAAGTGTGACATATTTCGGTGAGGGTCGACAACCCCGAACATTGTCAGAAAAACTCTGTGAGGTAGCAGCAATGCAACAGTCAACATATCACTCGATTGTGATCTACATCAATAATAGCTTGTCACAATTTACTATACGCAATATTTATTTCAATAAAAATAATAGCGAGTCACAGTTGATGGGATATGCCACTCAACCAACACCCCTCGGATGGTGGTACTCACTATCAGAACGCCTCGTACTGACCAGACCTCACCGCATGTTACTTTGCGCGGCCAACTTCACACCTATCATTGTATTCATGTATCAGTCAATAAAATCTCACCTCGATTCACTCAATAACCTCCGGTATATTCATCTCACACACCTTCACCTCCATTAGTGTTTAACGTCTGTATGACAGATTTTTGAAGTTATACTTGTTTTGTGGCGTTTGGTAGAGAGTGAAATTGAGAGCTGCGCGCGCACACCATTACGAAAGTGCACAACAGTATGAAATTAGCTGCGAATCAGTCAGATGTATACAAACGCAAGTTTGATAGTAGAATTGTTCCGTTGCCTAGGATTATTATCGGCCATTTGCAATTCCTTACGTAAACAAACGATTAAACGTTAGAGTGACAGTTGTTACTTTAAAAATAAAAACATCGAGAAATAATTATTTAATTTAGTAATATAATTTAAAGTGTATAGAAATGAACCACCGGCGCACCAATAAGTGGCCCCTTTTCTTTAGTGTGTACTTATTTAACAGTATAATAATTAAGAGCTAGTCGAAGAATCTAGGTTATCACAATTAGTTTTGTTTTTGTTTTGTTACGCCAAAGAAATATAACTTCTAATGCGCGTACATAAGTACAGACACCGATTTTTTTAAATATAAATATGTCTCTAAATAAATACAGGCATTTCTACTAGTTCTCTATACATGAAGAAAGCACCCAACGCCCGCATCCCGTCATCCCTATGCCAACATGATTCTTTCTAACCTTGCACGTCCGAGCTGTCAAAAGGCCTTTTCTTTGGGGATTATTTCGAAATCATTATTTTCTACAATCCTCACTTCCTTTGCGATTTTCTCATGCGTGATCTTTATTTAACAGCCTCCGTGGAAAAGAAAAGCGAATTTTCCCCCACAATTAAATATATAAGTATCTTCAATGGGCTCAGTATTTACATGACGTTAGATATCTAATTCATGATACAGTTAAGTCTTCCACTGAGGTAAATAAGAATATCTATATAGTATTTCCCAAATAATCGATTCCCCGCCCAATCTCAATATCAATAAACACATTCAAAGTAACATAATATTCGCAATAGGTACTGTTTTCTTTAGGTACCAATTTCACTAAATTTATTGAACGGTTACTGATTGTTAATAAAAAAAAACTATGTTTATTCGGTCAATAATACAGACAATAATTTAATGTGAAAAACATGAAAAATATGCGAGACATTTATTTAATAATTTAAAATTTTCTTCTTTGACAATGTCCGATCTAATATGATCATAATATTGTGGGCCTCCAAAGAGTGGAGGTTTGTATTAGCAGATTTAGTTTTTACGATAAATGGATGTCAGCCACATGCTTAAGGCCATACTTTAGTTGAGACACGGTCTAAAAATATCGTCGATAGGCGATGCGCGGATTGCGGGTCGCGGTTGCAAATGAGGCATGTCAAACCAAATATAACTTGTCTTATAAATCCAACATGTGTCCATTTAATGTTCTGTTTATTATTTTATCAGTAACAATAATAATATATTCATTGAAATGTTTCCTTTTTAAAGTAAATGGGTAACGTTTTAAGTCATCTTTACACGATTGAAGAATTATTACGACCGTCGTCATCACGAAGCAAAATGACGTGTTTCCAGCATTCTCCGAATGGGAGAGAGTGCAAAATTTCGTCGCGCCTATGGTTGAAAATTATTTGCCGTTTCACTGATGTATCACCTTAACATAGTAAGTCCATACTCTAACTCATACACAAATTGAAAAACAATATGTGAACTTGCCGGACCCAGGATTCGACCCTTGGACCCACGACGCTTTAGGCCAACGCTTAAACCGCGCGGCAATCATGGGTAGTAAAAGGGTGCTTAAAAAATTGCCCCTTTGGGTACTACTGTATGACGGCATTTGTCCAGCGGTTCTTCACTCACCGAACTACATGTCCAGTCCATTGGCATTTTCATCTACTTAATGACATCCTCTATCATATCGCGTTCTTTTGTCTACTTCCTTATCCATTGGTTTATTTTGTGATGTTTACGCGTTATTCCCAACGTGCACCTTCCATGCGCTACTTAAAACTTTTGGATTTCTCTTACATATTAGTCCATGTTTTACAAGCATACGTGAACGTTAGTTGCACATATTGGTTGAACACTTTACGCTTAAGTCACAATAGGAAGTCACTTTTGAGGATACTATTCACGTTCCCAAATGTACTCCAACACAGTTTGGTTCTGCGGGCAATCTCGTCATACATACCACCGTCATTGACATTTGACATTTGTTTTCCAAGATAGACGTAGTTGTTGACCTACTCGATTTGAGTGTTATTGATGAGGACTGCTTTTGGTACATCTGCTCAGCGATCTCTATCACATCGACCACTCTTGTCTTATTACTACATCATATTAATTCAACTGTAGAAAGGAAAAAGGACGTAATCCACACAAATCAAATTTTACAGGAGGCACAGAAACGTTTTTGTTATGGTTTTCGGACAAGTTAAATAACAAAAAAAAACATAACCTTAAAGCACATGATAATTAATTTATAATTTGGTTCTTATGTGGTAAGGGATGGTGTGATGTCAATTATTGGGATGGTGTGATTCCTAATCTGATATCAATTATTGGGATAATTAAAGAAAAACGAAAATATTGGTTTTTCTTCAATTGATAGCTAAATTTAGATAATAAATTGGCGTTTGCAGCTTACATCCTTTGGACACGGCGTGTATTTAGTTGTGTACAACGTCATTATCCAATAAAACTTATTTTGAAAAAACTGAGGGTTACGTCCTTTTTCCATTCTACAGTCGTTATTCTATGATCATAATTATTAACAAAATTTAGTTTATTAAGATATCTTTAATGTATAGAAAAGATTAATGAGTAAGAAATATATATATTTTTTTTTTATAGTTATTTGAAATAACAACGATTTTAATTAAATAAAAATGTGTTTAGAATTTCATGATAACATTCGTTGAACATAATATTATATTATCATTTGGAACCAATGCAATATCAACTACGCCAAAATGATTTACTAATATCAACGGAATTTGCATCTGCTCGAATTCGGACACAGAGTTTCTAGAAAATTAGCATGATTGATATTAATTGTACACTATGCTTATTGGCTGAAATGATTAATGTTGGTTCAAATCCCGCTGGCGGAAAACGTGGCACAGATACAATGACATTAATATGGACGATCTGGAAAAAAATGACAATCACTTTTTTGACGGGTCTGCCGAATGGCATAATCTGTTCTAACGCCATTTGGAATAAAGGTGATATTGCTATAAATTCCCGATGCTTTTTGTCGGGTTTGCCGAATGGTTCGGTTCGAACGGGTTCGCTCAAATGAACATTGACACTAGAAACACTGTTCTAATGCCATTACAATAAAGGTGATATTGCTATAAATTCCTGATGCGTGATATCGCATAATGGAAATTGCGTGACGTCTACCTCTACATGTGCGAATGTCGCTATGCGTGAATTTACTTGCTAGCTACTGTATTGAGTGCGTTGTCCATTAATAATGTCATTGCTTGGCAACCATTCCACGTCAAATATTATTTTTTTTTGTATTTTTGGTACTTTGCTCCTTTCTACTCAATGGTTTTCAATTTAGTCTGAAACACCAGAATAACTACAGTAAGACAGAAGATACATGTAAACATATGATAGAGAGATAGACACGGAGAAGACGTATAGGAATGTTGACAGGTGGTAATACCACCTGGTAATATTTGGGGAATGGGACGACTGGCCTCCGGATAATTGGACGCCGCACTGTCGTAGACACGTATAGACGAGGTATTTTAATCAGTTTCTATCTACTACTTAGTAGTTTGAATTCATTTTACTCTTAACATAATGTATTCTTTATCGCGGATTGAGAATTACCATGCCTAAGGCTTTATATTAAATAAAAAACTCTTTTTTCGTTGGAACTTAAACATATGCATGATTAAATCATTGTTTACGTCTGCATATTTACATTCTTACCAACTATTAAATCATAATATAATCATTGAAATATAAATAATATTATTGAATATATTTTTTTAAGTACCTATAAGTACCTAACGTCTATTTATTTTCGAATTCCATGGCGTCCAGTTGTCCAGTGCCAAATCGTCCTAGACCCTAATACTTGCTAGTATATAGTAATTAAACAAAAAAATCATCATATTGGTTTATACAAAACGTTCATCCAATCATTATCTTTACGTTATTATTACGGTGATCATATTCTATTGACAAAGAGAACAATTCGTAGGGTTACTGCAAAAATTAGATGTCTCGAAATCCTGTTATTGAGTAATTATAATTTGAATGCTTGACATGCCATCAAAAATCAGGCATTCCCGATTACACGTGCATGGATTTATTGTTGACAGTAAGGATTATCGCGGCCATAACAAGAAAATGTATGGGTAAACATGTATTACCTGCAGTTGGCAAGATTGCATGAATGAATCAAAAAAATTTGGATGCTTCTGAGTTTTCATGCAACAGTAGGGATTTTTTCGATCTGCGCCTGCGCTGTATAACGATAGTGGCGAACCTGCCGGCAAAAAAACAAACTACGAACGAATTTTCAGGTTGACCGATTTTCACTACCTATCAAATAGTATGAAATAGTACCATAAAATGACAACATTGCGTCTCGCTCACTTTTAAAGAATGAATTGGAAAGACAGTCTGCACTTTTTCGTGTAAACAGTTATTGTCACGATAGTTTAAAATACTCACTATTGCTGCCAGTACGTCCATGCACGTGTAAAGGCGCTATAATGATAATTTCTTTGTGCTTTATGTGCTGTTCTTTCTTTCGACGATGTCCGATCCTAATAGGATCATATGGGCCTCCACAGAGTAGAGGTTTGTATTGACAGATTTTGTTTTTTACGAGAAATGGATGTCAGCCACTTGCTCAACCTATTAGGTCCATATCCTGACACCCACAAATTGGAAAACAATATGTGTACTTGCCAGATCCAGGATTCGAAACTGGGACCCACGGCGTTATAGGCCGACGCTCAAGCCGCGCGGCCACCGTGGGCATTAAATGCTGTTCGCTGTTCTAGATATCGGATAACCTTGTTTTCTTTCCAGCATATATACTAATATAATATATACATATTATATAATATATTGGTAACACCCACGTTATCGACCTACAAACTTTTGACTGTTTTATAAACAAAGGATGACTGCTCACCACATTTATAATCCAAATTGTAATAACGTATACTTAAAAACCTATGCAATGTGGAAATTTACAATATATCGTCACTGTTCTGGCAGAAGACACTAATTCGAAAAAATGACATATTGAGTTAGTTATATCATACCAAAATGTTCCTTATTTCAAAGATTACCGTCTGGAAACATTCTTAATAAATAAACATTCTTTGTTTTAAAGTCATCCTTTTTACGATTACTTAATAAACTCACATGATAGACCATTTCAAACATTTTACGAGGGTGGGTCAATAATTCCTTAGAAAAAAGCATTAAAACAGTTTTTATTTTTGTATTTTTTTTTTATTTCTCAACATAATCTCCTTGGAGCTCAATACACTTGGTTAGACGTTTCTCAATTTTTTTTAAACCGTCAGAAAAATAAGTTTTCGGAAGGTCCTCAAAATAAGCATTTGTCCGATCGATGACTTCTTCATTTGAAAAAAACGTTGTCCACTTAGCCATTTTTTTAAGTTTGGGAAAAGGAAAAAGTCACTGGGGGCTAAATCTGGCGAATACGGTGGGTGGTCGACCAATTCGAACTTCAATTCTTCAATTTTAGCCATTGATCGTAAACATGTGTGAACACGGGCATTGTCCTGATGAAAGAGGATTTTTTTCCTCTTTAAATGAGGCCGTTTTTCTTCAATTTTGTTTTTTAGCTGGTCCAATAAAGATGCATAATAATCCCCTGTTATTGTTTTTCCTTTTTCCAAATAGTCAACGAAAATAGTTTCACGTGCATCCCAAAATACAGTAGCCATAACCTTACCAGCTGATTTTACGGTTTTCGCCTTCTTTGGACATGGTTTGCCTTCGCAATCCACTGCTTTGACTGTTCTTTCGTCTCGGGAGTATAGTGGTGTATCCATGTTTCATCTACAGTCAGAAAGCGACGAAAAAATTCATCCGGATTGCGTTGCATGAGCGACAACAGGGCTTTAGAGGCCACCACCCTATTGCGTTTATTGTCGACTGTAAGCAAACGCGGCACCCATCTTGCAGAATTATTTTTCATGCCCAATTTGTCATGTAAAATAGAAATGACGCTACCTTTTGAGATCCCTGTAACCTCAATTATCTCACTCAACTTTAATCTTCGGTCACTTAACACCATATCGTGGATTTTATTGATCATTTCTGGTGTAGTCACCTCTACAGGACGTCCTGAGCGTGGTTCATCCTTTTTTGATGTACGACCACGTTTAAATTCATTTAACCAGTTATAAATAGTTGCAAGTGAAGGAGCAGATATGCCGTGAACTAAATCCAACTCATTTTTTATTTCCTTTGCTGTCAACCCTTTTATATTAAAATGTTTAATAACAGCTCTAAACTCAATTTTCTCCATTTTCCACAAGCAAATTTTTTTTTAAATGTACGAGAAACACACAACAACCCGACCAATCTGATTGAAACTTCGCAGCATACTAAATCGGTAGTGCCGCTGCATGAAAACAAACCGCTTACAGTACTAGTCGCGCCACCTGTCGGCTTTTCTAAGGACTTATTGACCCACCCTCGTAACAACTTCAAAGTCAAATTACTCAAAACTAGTATTCTCCAGTTAGTGTGTTCTGCCAGAACAGAGACGATATTTTATATAATAGCGGAAGTATTTACCTATTTCCTTATTTACCTTTTACTTAAATACGGATACTTTACACAGTTTACAGAGTGAGTCAATTTAATTTAATTAAATAATTCTATTTCACCCTCATGCCGCAGGAAACTTTGCAAAATCAAGGCCTTCAAAATTCAACACAAAGTTAACGAAATAGTTGTACGACATCGGAAAGCACTTTGGGCACAAAATTACTTTTAACTATTGTAGTGGTGTCTAGTCTATTTCATCAATACTTAGCTAATCGCTTTTCTTGGCAATGATTTTCGACAAAGTTAACTTTAAATTTAATTAAAACTACCGTACGTGCTTCGAGAAACATTACTTATTTAATCATATAACACAGTGCTTCCCAACAGGGTCGTATGCATGAGATTCCCAAATACTTTATAGGCTAAATACTGCTCATTTGTATGCATGAGTGCAAATGTAATCCGTTGGTTAGCGACGTCACGATGTGACGTCATAATGTTTCATGGCGTCCATATAATAGAAAACTTATAAAATTTCATTCCCCAATTGAAATCGAAAGTGCAAATTACAGATATACCTACACTTTTATTGTATTTGTAGTATAGATAGACAGAATATTAGAATTGAGTGTAAGGTTATCAAACTTTGGCAGGTGCTACATTACCTATAAACTAAATTGTCGATGATATATTAGCGTACCGCCCAGTTAGTCTCTGTCATAGACAATGTCATTGAATATGTCTTCATCGAGGTAATAAAAGACCTTCGCCTCGACAAGAAAAAGCTCGTTCCCGAAGCAATTTGCTGCAAAGTGTGACGAGACCACTTAATCAACTATTCCAGTCGGGTCCGTGCGGACGACATGGCATTTAATTATCTTATGACGCTCGAGCGAGTACGCTACGCTGTTCCATCGAATACTGCAGAATACTACCCGGTTAGTCTAAAGCAGGGGGGGGCAAACTTTTTGGATGGAGGGCCAAATTCAAGAATTCAAAATGAGCGGCGGGCCGCAAGTAAAATACCATTTTTAGATATACACTATTTATTATCACGAAAAATAAACATTAAAAAAAATGAGAAGAATGAAACTGTTGTGCATTTTTGAACATTTTTTTTAAATTCAGGTGTTAATTTTGTAGTTGATATTCTCAAAACTGCTTGTAAATGGGCATCGGAGATATTTGATCGTAAATAATTTTTATTGAGGTTCATCATCGAAAATGTTTGTTCACATATATAGGTTGATCCAAAAATAACGAACAATTTTCTTGCAATAATGTTTAAGTCGGTCGAAATTGTCTGAATTAAGGGCATTGTTCAGTGTCACACTGTAGATCAATAATCTCAAGTTGTAGCTCTGTCGGTACACTATCAATATCTATTGAAATCGATGTTCATCGTAGAAAATAGTCATTACATAGTGTGAGACGAAACGCAAGGAAGACATACTGAGCCAATACATTTACAAAACAGCAAATTCTTCAAATTCAAATCTATTGTCAATGTTTTTTTAAAAAAATTATGAAAAAGTTATTCGTAATCAGAAGTACAATTAATTATGGCGGGCCGCAAAAAAATACCCGGCGGGCCGCAGTTTGCCCTCCCCTGGTCTAAAGCATTGATATACTACTAGATGAGCAGTTCCCATACAAGTGTCATTTTAAAAATGTACCACAAAAGATATTACGAATATCGTCTTATAATATTTCCTTGTAGGTATAATGCGTTAAGACCGTTAACATGGATTCCCAAATTTCACCCGTATTGCGCTGGCTGTAAAACTAAATTTGCGTTCTTGGAATAGTGAACCTAAGGGTGGATGCAACGCAAAACAGACAGAACAAGTCGTCATGCGCTGACTATTAGTTAGAGTAAGATGCAAGCTAGATCGGGCTTACTCAGTAAGTTTTAACAAAGGCCGAGTCGCTGAAAATCGGGCGTCATTTTAAGAAGCATATGATTCATCCTAAAGTGGTTATTTTAAAAATTCATTTGTTTATTTTTTAATTTACTTAGTTATTTAATTCTTGCGGACCTTTTAATTAATATTTAATTAAGTACCACATTTAAATAATATGCTAATTGTATCTAATGGCCACCTGATGGGCAACGCACCAGTTGCGTTGGACGCAGTGAATCGGTATTTATATGTGGGAGGGTCATCACTAGGGAATCCAATCCCGAGCCAAAATTCTGATCCCGGGATTTCGGGATTACAATTTGACAATCCCGGGATCCCGGGACTGGTCCCGGGATGAGCATTTTTTTCCATTGTCGATATAAAATTTTTATATTTACAAATAACATTGATAAAATCGGTCAAAAATAAATCTAGTATAATTTATACTATTTAAGACATTTATTGTTAATTACGCCCACGGTGGCCGCGCGGCATAAGCGTTGGACTATAAAGCCGTGGGTCCCAGGTTCGAATCCTGGGTCTGGCAAGTACACATATTGTTTTTCAATTTGTGTGTGTCAGGGTATGGACCTAATAGGTTGAGCAAGTGGCTGACATCCATTTCTCGTAAAAAACAAAATCTGTCAATACAAACCTCCACTCTGTGGAGGCCCATATGATCCTATCAGGATCGGACATGGTCAAAAAAAAAAAAAAATTGTTAATATTGTATACGTTCAATCTTGGAAATACACAAGCTTAATGGAGTAAATAACATTTCAATATAATTAATAATGTGAATTTAATAGGAGATTTCTGTTTCTGATAGTAAAGACTTAATGAATGGATTAGCGAGATTTAAAATGGTAAAGCAAATAATCATGGCGTACTTATGGCCTTTCCGCTTCATAAATCTAATTAGTCAGCCAAATATGAAACTGCCGTAAAACGTATGATATCACGGTTTTTTTTATTTATTAACGTACTCACAATCAAAATAATATCTTGAAAAGAATATTTAGGAAATACTTATTATAATAATTGAGCCAGCTACTGTATAGAGTTTGCGTCATCGGATATAGCTGACTATGTGGAAAAATGGATATCGCGGAAAATAATTGCAGTAAGCTATTTACTGAGTTTCCCATATTTGAACACTACGGAAAATGGATGTTGAAGAATTTATAATTGCGGTAATGTATTTAATATCTCCGATCAATATGCTGACACGGATTGAGTTGTTTATCCCCATATAATTATACTATAGGCATTAGAATTTTTTTATTCTGTCAGGCCATAATCGAATTAACTTGCAAAATCTTTTCGGCATTATAGCAAGGTTAGTAGTTAGTAGTTCATGTATATTTTCATATAAATATTTATTACTTTAGTGTAAAAATGTTAACGAAATAATTACAAGATAAAAATAAACTTTTTATGTACTTACAACGTTTTTAAATTTTCTGTTGAATTATTATGCTCAATATTCTGAAACTTTTTCTTGATATGGAGTAAATAAAAAGCAAAGAAATATAGAATACTGAAATGTCATTTTGACATTTCATTTTGATTTCCATAGTAACGCACGTATACATTAATAATTTATTTACTAGGACCACCCTCTTAGCAACTAATAATAGTTTTTTTTTCTTTTTACGGATTTTTCTGAGATAACTTTCCGTGCAAAACAGAATTAACTGAAAATGAATTCAATTCTACTTAAAGATGGATAAACGTATTAATATAAATGCATTGGCATCGTGTTCTGATATATTCTAAAAGTTTAAAATAAAAATAGGTAAGTATGTACTTAAATTAGAAATACAGGACAATGCGTATTTTTTTCATCTCAGTGATATAGATATGTCTGTATAGTATAAGGCAGGGAACTCAGAAATAATGGGAACTGAAATACATAACGGGTAAGGCGATAGCAGGTAACCGACTCGAGTAAGGAAGAATCCGGGTTAAACTTACATACGTTTTACGTCGAATACTAAAAACTGCTCTCGGTTTATGCATTTACGCTCATTTAATGTTGGTGTATTACACACACTATTGCACGTGCATAATGCGTGCTTCATTTTCGTAGGACACTCACGCATTCAAAACCCGGCATCAACATGCGGCGTATTGAATACAGCCTTTCGGTATTCTATTTATTATATGTTCTGTGTGTATACCTTATATTCCGTATGTAATAAATAAAAAATAATTTAATAAATATCTATATAAAAAGTCTGGTTGTTCCTCACAAATCCGCAACTTAATATGAATTCAGAGGCAACCACTTTGCTATTACCACATGGACCAAAATTTTTAAACAATGTACTTTATGAGGGTCAGGTCATAAAATCCAAGTAAAAAAATTGCAACGACTGCCCTTAAATATTGAACGCGCTTTCCGTTTACATATACTATTCTTGGTAATATTGGCTTGTGTGTCTCTGATAATTAACTTAGAAATCGGGGTCATCCGTTGTTTGTTCTCCCAAGGTGCAGAACTAACCAGTCATTAGTAATGACAATTGGGAGGGCAATAAGTATGTTTAATGAAATGGCTTCGGATATTGATATATTCCACTTACGTGAAGGTGAATTTAGGTGAACGTTATTTTATAAGTTTTTAAGATAGGGTATATCAACCTAGTTCACTCTCTGTGCTTCGATGTACTTTTATTTTTTTCTTATTTTATTATTTACTCACATTACCCTATATTTTTATTTTAAAATACTTACTTTATGTTATGTAGCGAACGATTTTAATTTATAATTTGTCATGTTCATTATATTTAAACTAAATAAATTTGAAATTAACAATCTTTAATACATATTATTATTTTTATATAGACCTAAAAAACATAATATTCTTTAACACGCATTTAAGTTTATCTTACATTTTCCACACTCAAGATCCGTAGCCTGTTATAAATACCACACCCGTAAGCCAGTTCCAAGTAATTATGTTTTCCCCTGCCGCTACATACTTAAGTATCAGGAGACATCTTTATTACCCGAGTATCCAAATATTCTGTTAATTTATTCCGAAATTACTTAAATAACCGGGTATCAAAAACTTCAAGAAAATTCACATCTCTATTGGCAATCGACCATAAACACCTTGTTAAAAGAGTGTAGTTCCCAGTCCAGTGCTAGTGGGTCGATGTAGCCAATTAACTAGTGAGCCCAGAAAAACCTCTACGCCTGGCTACGCCGTGTCTACGGCCTACGTCTAAGTAAAGCGTATAACAATTTTAACTGCAATAATTGTGTAAAGACGATTATTTTTTCATACATGTTTAAATACATAATAGCCAGTAAGCAGTAATTATAAGGTAATTAATTATATGTCTAATAATATATTAGGGAATTGATAAATAGTGCGTTCCGATTAAAAGCGATTTTCTTTGGTGCAGATGACGCAATCGATTCATCAGTTGGTTTTGAAATAGTTCAAATCAATTATTATAATTCATTATGATAAGACAATAAACTTTTAAAAATATTCGTAATTCTTACAAATTTAGTAAGTATACAATATTACCCAGCGCCTAGTAAAATCTCTGCAACTAACATCAAAGGGTCTCTATAACATAACTCTTCAAATAAATACGTATTTTTATACAAAATAAAAAACCACTATTATTATAATTACAACCACGAATCACACTCATTTTACAATCATCCCCCTGCTACTCGTGAAAAAAGGGCGAAACTTTTAAGGGAGGCCGTGATTCAAGAATGGAAGACACCTAACCCTCTAAAAGGTTGTATCAGGAAGTCCTGAGAATAAAGCATTATAGTCCCATAAACGGAATTTTAAAAGTCTCGGCAATACAGCTATTAGAATCTAGTACTCTTAGCCATATAAACCCCGACCTGAGTGTACTTCTTGTAGATAGCTGTTATTAATACCAACATAACTTATGATTCTTCAAATTTTTATACTTCAATATTTATTATGGTTGACATATGTGTCAATTAAAACAATGTAACTCCTTTAATAGTAGGCGTCAGAATTTTATTTATGGTGTCCCTATAATACGTTTTTTTTAATAAAAAATGAAAATCTATAAGTATTTAATTTTTAATAAATGATGGATAATTTCTAGGGCTTTTCCAAAAGCTATATTTTAAAGCTAAATTTTAAACACTTTATAGGAGCGAAAAAATCATGTGACACATGAAAATGCGGAGACTGCACTGGATCTGCCATGTGCATAGAATATGTACCAGTGGCGAAGGGTGGAGGTAGGCTGTTAAGATTCGACATAAATAGTCCGTAATAAACTTTGTCAGTCATACGTATTTGTCTTCATTGAACTAATAATACAATTTGCAGATAGTGCTGGTTAGTTTTTAAAATTCAATTAAACCCTGCCTCAAACAAACCATAATAGATAATAGTAAAAAAAATAATCATCTATCTATAAAATATCAACAATTATGCCATTAAGC
This sequence comes from Rhyacophila brunnea, assembly GCF_057557595.1. Taxonomy (NCBI): domain Eukaryota; kingdom Metazoa; phylum Arthropoda; class Insecta; order Trichoptera; family Rhyacophilidae; genus Rhyacophila; species Rhyacophila brunnea. Next base: position 3,195,107 of record NW_028232816.1, on the reverse strand, counting down.
CATGCATAATTTTGCATATTTTATAGATGAATAATATTTTTTATCTACTGTGGTTTGGTTTAGGCGGGACTTAATGAATTTAAAAAAACTAATCAATAACATGTGTACTATGTATTCTTAATTCAACGAAAACAAATATGTATGAATGAAAAAATGTCCACTATTTAGTCGAATCGCCCATAGCACACCAAAACTATTATGATTTGGTTTAGGCAAGGTTTAATTATTTTTTTAAAACTTACTAATACCATTTGTAGTCTTAGTTCAATAGAAACAAATACGAATAACTGACAAAGTTTAATGTGCACTATTTATGTCGGATCTTAAGAGCCTACCTCTACCCTTCGCCACTGATATGTATGTTACACCGAATGTGCGAAATTGACTATTACATGAAATGGGCAAAATTTTGGCTAATTCATGTAATAGTCATGCCTGTTGCCTTATTCATGAATTAGGTAAATTTTCTGCTGTGTACATGAATTCGCCAGGGTATAGAATTATTGAACTGTCAACATGACAGAAGAAATAGTAAATTTAATACGGATGGTTTTATTAGTTATAATTGGACATAATATAATATTATTATTATTAGGTTAGGTTAGGTTAGGTTTTGTAATTCTGAATTCAAGTATTCAACTGAATGTCCATTTTGAGGTTAGCTATCAAGTGTCAACAAACTATCACAAACATTCAATCGACCAAGCACGAATCAAATCACGAAAATACTTTTCAATAAAATTCTTCCGTTATCATAATATTATAGTTCTAGATTTTTTTTGCGCATAGTAAATTGATATGAACGTCATTGCAGTTATTGATTGGTATATTTTTATATTATAATCAATGACATTTGACACATTTGTTTAGTTTGATTAGTTGCGAAAAATACCACCGGAGCGCGATCATCTATTTTTACCATAGATAATATATGTACATTTTGACCAATGCATGAGCATTTTGATACATTTAGTTTAGTTGCAAAAAATACCACCGTAGCGCTACTATCTAATTTGTCCAATACATGAACTAGACAGAAAAAATACTGCCGAATTCACGCACTCTCCAGATATTTTGTCTAATTCATGAATAAGGTAACGGGCTTGCATTTTTCATGATTTAGGCAAAATTTTGCCCATTTCATGTAATATTCAATTTCGCACTACTCTTGAAAGCTAAAAAAAACCTGGACGGCCAAAATTAAGATGACTGAACTGCGCCACAGAAGATTTAAGAATTCTCAGTTAAAACAACTAAAGAGTGTCGGCGCTGGATCGTCCAAGATGGAGGAAGCTTTTGCAGGAGGCCAATACCGGCCAAATATAATAAATTTAATGATAATGATATTTTTAAAATATTGCATTAAAAAAAATGGAAGACAGAGAACCTCTATTTCATCACAATGTATAGCTGTAGAGTATGGTAAGTCATGACTAGGGATTCCAATCCCGGGATCCCGAGCTATTTTCGATACCTATGAATCCCGGGATTAATTTTTTTATCAATTTCTATGGAAAATAAAATAAAAACGAAAATATAACAGAAAAAATACTTTTAATAACAAATAACTACATTTAGACATAAACTGAGTTTGAATGAAGTTTGATTTACACCCATGTGTAAGTTGCCGATTCATTTTATTTTTTTCACATAAATTAATAAAAATGAGAAAGATTGGAAAAAACAATGCTTTGCACTATTAAAAAAGTAATTTCACCATGATCTCATACGTTTTACTGCAGTTTCATATTTGGCTGACTAATTAGATTTATGAAGCGGAAAGGCCATAAGTACACCATGATTTGCTTTACTATTTTAAACCTCGCTAACCCATTCATTAAGTCTTTACTATCAGAAACAGCAATCTCATATTAAATTCACATTATTATTTATATAACAATATTATTTACTCCATTAAAATTATGTATTTCCAAGATTGAACGTATACAATATTAACAATACATGTCTTAAATAGTATAAAAAATTATACTAGATTTATTTTTGACCGATTTTATCAATGTTATATGTAAATATAAAAATTTTATATTAACATATTAACAATGGAAAAAAATGCCAATCCCGGGACTAGTCCCGGGATTGTCAAATTGTAATCCTGAAATCCCGGAATCTGAATTTTGGCTCGGGATTGGATTCCCTAGTCATGACGTTTAGTCTATTGACAGCTTTCCAAATTTGGTACCATGCTTACCAGACCTTCAGAGTCTATATTCTCTTTCTATATAGATAGATTTTCCTTTTCGAGTAAGATGGTCAGAAGTAGTACGATTGTCGCCATCTTGGAATTATGTGTAAAACAAGTACATTATTGATGCATTCCATGTCTTGGATCCCTCTCTCGACCAGTATTCTCAGTGCGGTATGCAGTTTGGTATTGATAAAAACTTTTACATCACTCTTCAATCCTCTACAAGAATTTTGCGTTAAGGATAGTAAAAAAATCTATTAAAATAATCTCTGCTCTGTAAAACCACATATACCCCACGATGAAACATAATATTATAATATAATATGCGTTTTTAATCTCTACATAGTAAAACGAAATCTCACTCCAGTGGTAAGAAGTTAATTAAAATTACTTACCTACCGAGAATGAAGTATTACGGGAGCGGAGTATTATAATATACAGTCTTGTAGATAAGTCATAGAAGTGCCAACCAAAGTTTAATAATATTATCTTCAATTTTTTTTATAAACCTGAATCAACTGTCAGTGCCAATTTTTTTCTTGTCACATCTAGCATTTTTGAATGATACGCAACTTGCTTGCAAAATACACATCTGGCACATGACATTAAATCTATTATTGTTTGATATCGCAAGCAAATTAAAAATTCTCTTAAAAGATTATTAGGTTACTACAATTTTTTTTAATATATATTATATAAACATAAATATGTATGCTAGAAAAAAATCAAAGTCATCTGATATATAGAATCAAAGCTCCCAAATCCCCCAACATATGGCGAAAGTTAGGGCAGTGTAATGTTTCACTATAGTGCTCCCCAAAATGGTATTCAGCGGAACTTCAGGGTTCCGTGTAAAATAATGGGTATTCGGTGTATTTGTAGTAATTTGTGGTATTTTTTAATAAATCGCAATACTTGGCATCATATTATTATAAAGCACTGATCACCACCCCATTTTGTGATAGCCAAGTAATATACAACCCTTTGCTATATTGGATAAAAACAGTCATTTTTATTAGCCGGGAAATACAGTAAAAATAATTATAAAATAAAATTGTATTCGTCAATTGGCGATTTTTTTTTAAATATAAGAGTAAATTTGTGGTATGTGTTTATCTCATTTAACTAGTTGACCTGCCATGCACACGAGAGTGTGCGTGTGGGGGCCGTATATGGAATATGCACATAACGCACAAAGATATTAGCATTATCCCTGATTTTAGAGGGCATGTCAAACTTCAAATTGCAATTACTCCATAACATGATATTGAGACTTACTAACATTTGGCAGTAACCCTACGACACAACTGTGATATAGAGTGCGGGACTTCCTTCTCACCATCATCTCAAGGTTAGTGGCAGGAGTTCACCCTGTACACCCTACCCACCCGAATCATGAAACTACAGTCTATTAAAATATTTACATCAAATACATACCTATTAGTAGAGTTAGGTTTCGGGAATTTCCTGACGGGAATTCTCGAGAAATTTTCAAGATTTTCCATCATAAATCTCGAGAATAATAAAATAAATTAAAAAATTAACTTTTTTCGTAGTTTAAAAACGAATTAAATGTATATGACAAAAGTGGTCAGAAAACACAAAACGTTAAAAGACTGAAAACGAGCGCAATTTTTCAACATCAGGGAATTTTGTGTCTCAAAAGCGTACGCTATTGTCAGACGCAGACAGTCTGTGTTTTTTGTTTTCTTCTTATTTACATAAAAAAATCATATTTTTGTGTAATTTGAATTTGTTGTTTTTACACTGAGTTTAGGATTTTTTACAGGTTTTTTTAAAATTTTCTCGATATCTCGAGAATTCTCAAGAATTCTTTTCTGGAAATCCCGAATCTCGAGAATTCAAAATTTCACCTTTTCGGGAAATCCCGAATCTCGAGATTGAGATTTTCTCGGCAAATACCCAACTCTACTAGTTAGTGTGTATTATTATTTTTTATGTTGAAAATATTAATATATTCATTGTAGTGCACCTAGTACTGTAAAGATGTATTATGTACGCATAGTGTAATTAATTTCAGTACGCCATGTTTTATTTATCAGATTTCAGTTTCAGGATGCTGTTAATCTCTCGCTGGTATTGCCGCGTGTAAATAAATATTTAGTCCCATTCGTATGTAGAGAAAACGTTTTAAATTTATTGGCCGCTCCGTCAACACTGCGCGCACTCACACACATACATCGCAGTACACAGTGGGGCACTTGTCATACAAAACTTGGGGCTGTTCTGTCGGCCGAGATGGATGGGGATACTCAATCACCTTTCCGAATACTATCCACCCCGACGTCTACCCACCCCGTTAAATAATCATAAATTCGCAGAAGTTGTCAGTGGTTGATACTTTCAGCCAGTTTTTTCGCCTAAAAGATTCAACTGCATATGCTTTATTCAAATATTTACTCATTCATACAATATTACCTGAACTTTAACTAAAGGCTATAATAGTCACAAAATTACAATGACATTATTAATAGACAACGCACTCAATACAGTAGCTAGCAAGTAAATTCGCCCATAGCGACATTCGCACAAGTATAGGTAGACGTCACGCAATGTCCATTATGCGATATCACGCATCGGGAATTTATAGCAATATCACCTTTATTGTAATAGCGTTAGAATAGTGTTTCTAGTGTCAATGTTCATTTGAGCGAACCCGTTTGAACCGAACCATTCGGCAGACCCGACAAAAAGCATTTGGAATTTATAGCAATATCACCTTTATTGTAATGGCGTTAGAACAGATTATGCCATTCGGCAGACCCGACAAAAAAGTGAGTGTCATTTTTTTCCTAGATACTTCGTCCATATTAATGTCATTGCAAAATTATCTATACCATAATCTACCAACAATCGACATAGTGTGCGACTGTCAAATGCTTGATATAAATGGTTTCTTAAATCTTAATTTTTAGGAAATAAATTTCAAATAATCTTTTTGAAGTTATACTTCTTTAGACGCGTTTGGAAAATCAGATCAGACTCTATTTTTGGCGTGTGACATATAATTTATTATTTCACACGAAAAAATCGCACTCGATTGGATTCGAATCACCGATTGTTCGGTTATCAGCCGAACGCACTGCCTTTACGTCACAGTAACTATGATAATGTAATCGTGAGAATCGTTAATCGTAATTATATTATGTAGGTACGAAGAATTGTTCCGTTACCTAGGAAACGAATTATATATTAGAATTATATAATTATATGTGATTAGCTGTCAAAACTAAGCTTAATATTTTTAGGTGTGATAGGTACGTTACTTTTGTTTGGTATTACATATTATTTAGTTTATGTAAAAACTATTTTCTAACTGTTTGAATATTTTTGGTTGATGTCATTTTTTTTTCGTTAATTTTGTAACAATATTTTTTAATTAATTAAGTAAGTACATTTATTATTCAACTAATAATTGACAAGTTTTAAGAGTGTAACATTCTAATTATTGAACATACATTATTTTGAAAACACTTCTGAGAAAATGTATTATAACATAACCAATAGAAAAAATCTTTTTTAAAAATCGAACCAGCATCTCTCGGGATTCGCACCCACGTACATTGACCACTATGCTAAAGATACCATACTTATTACGACAAATTTTAATTAATAGCTCTTATAATACTCTTTGAAGCGCTTTCTAAATTCAGCTACTATTGGCTATCGGCTTTTTTATTTTAAATCAAAGTAGGTATTACTTTAATTACTCTCTATTTTTGTAGCTCCTAGCATTATATTATGCCAATTTTTAACAAAAATTAAGTCAGTATCAGTGAAATATTACCTACCCAAAGATAACATCACTGCAACCAGCACGCAAACTGACACGTTTACCAAGTAGGTACGTTGGTAAATCGAATTTGTGGTTTTTTTTACCGTGGAAGGCTCAAAATCGATCATTGCCTCGGTCTTCCGGATTCCTAAACCCGCCACTGAACTTTGCCAGTAATTAAATATTAATACAGTATAGAAAGTATGAAAAACAAATAATTCTCGTTTTTTGAAACTTTTCATATTTATTTTGCAATGTCCTATAAATAGATTTCTAATTACCATGCATAGATAGTTTCACCAAATGAATAAACCTAGGTACCACAACAGTACAATTTTAGTTTTAAAATAATGATATTGTATAATTTTGTTAACTATGAAGGGGCGCCTACCTACCTATCAACGTGCTTTCTCCCTTTTTCTCGTTGGAGATCAGTAGCGAAAGGTGACTTTTTGGAAAAAGGTAGGCTGTGGATATCAGAGAAACAGAGCACACTTGTCAGGTGTAATTACGGGTAATAAGAAGATAATGCGATATTACTACTGATGAAACTAAGTTGATGAAATTTGAATAGCTCACTGACGATATAAAATTGATCGATGAGTCTAAATTATGCATTTTGTTTACACATTAAAAATTATTATATAAAATTATTTTTTATTTTTAAAAACCATCTATAATAACTATATTAATTATAATACTTATGTGATTAAATGCCATAGAAAGTATTTTTTAAGTTATACTTCTTTTGACGCGTTTGGGAAACAAATCAGAGTGTATTTTTGGCGTGTGACGAAGTTGCGCGCGCCGATAGAACACATAATTTATTATTATGATTATATTCATTTCGGTCTCAAGGGTACATGCGCATGCATTATATTGGAGTGTATATTTATTTATCATTGTAAAGATTGGGACATGGGCACTTCTGAATCGATTATAACCGCTGTATGACAAAGATAATTTTTAGTCCAATACAATAAATATCATGTGCTATATGAGACACAGATGAATCGCGTACGTTTTCATCAACCTAATCCACTGTAATATTAATAGACTCAGGTAACGGCTTATTTTGTTTTGTTACGCCAAAGAAGTATAACTTCTAACGCGCGTATATACGTACATACACCGTGTTTTTTTCATTATCATTATATTAATTATTTTAATATTATGCGCAAAGTTTTTAGGCTTCGCCTTTAGAACCCACCGTATTGCGTACATTTCGATAAACGGGGCTTATATCACGTGACCTGACTGTCATACAAAATAAATCTGAATTACTAATAAATAATCGTATAAATACAATTATTGACAGTTGGCGCTATCCCATATTTTTCACCTTTGATATGAATTATAATTTTAATACTAATCGATGATTCTGACGACATATTTGTCTACTTTATAAGGGAGGACATGCTCAGCGTAGGTCAAAATGGAGCTTTTATTCTATTTTCAAAGCATGATCCTGGACATTCCTTAAATGTTGTAGATAATCTATTTATATAATTTTAAAGCCTTATTATCCCTTATATTTATTTTAAATATTTGATGACTGCATAAAGTATTTTTATTACATAAAATAGTATTCTTTTAAACCTCTCGCTCTAGTGTTTTAGAATATAGTCATATTTCAGTACATAAATGTGCAGTGGTGTTAAGATTTTTTACATTTATTATTTTTTAAACGCATTTATAAAACCATCAGTATAATTTATGTCGACATTATTATGGTGAAATATTTACGATAAAAAATTATATTGATAATCTCTGTGATCCCAAATTTGACAAGAATTAGCCATTTTATTATTCAAAAATGGGCAAGATTAACACATTCGAAGATAATTCTAAAGATACTGATTATATGCTATGTCTTTGACCATTAAAATGTGCTAAACATCCTACGAATAATGATTGCTGTATAATAATTATTGATGACTGTACAAGCGTTGACTTTAAGAAGCTTTTCCTGCAGCCGGGACTTATTTGCACTTGATGAACTTTTGAGGGCTTTAGTTAAAATTATCAATATATTCAAATCATTCGTAAAAAATCACTAGTTCTACAATTATGATCAATACATATTTTTAAATGTCAACATAATAATGTAGGTATGTATGTTTTTGCTATAAAATAATATTTTAAAAAGATTTGAATAGGTATATTTATTGATAAGCACCTACTTCTGTTTTTTATATCAAAAAAATACCGGTATTAATACCGGTATTCAATAAGAAATACCGAAAAATCGGTATTGACATTTTCATTCGGTATTGCATTCCCTATGTGCGGTGATGTGAAATCTGCTCCTAATCCATTGTTTAATGGTATGTCAACTACACTCATTTAGTCGCGTAGCGTTCGTTTAATGCACATATTATGTATATATATTTTTAATAGCGTTCTCTGTCCATAATGAAAAAGAATGTGATGTGTATGGCAAAATGTAATGTGTAATGTGCCATGTACACGATGGCGCTTTTGAAAAATTAATTAGTGGAAAGAAGTAAATGTCCGCTGAAAGCACTCCGATTGAGGCGTAATGGATTGAACACTGAATATTATTATTTTGTATTATGGTCCAGATATTCCGAATTGCGCTTTCTCCCCAATTCTCGAGCATAAAATAATAATAAATTCGGGCCATTTTGTCGAGAATCTTTTTAGTACTTTCGACCAGGGACGGCGTCTTGTTTGTATAATATCTTCAAGGAGTGCCGTGTAAAGGGCAAAAAATTCATAAATTACAAAAAAAAAAAACACACAAAAATGATTTTACCGAGGCTTCGACTGCGACTTGCTGTCTCTGTTCTCTTGTAAAAGGGAATCCGCCGATCAGGTCCTCATTCCAATTCTGTTAAAGAACTTTACAATTTTGCTAAGCTATTCCGTCTGATCCACCGCCAGGGCACCTTTCAATTCATCGACATTCTCAAAGATATCAGCAATTCGCAGCTGTACTCTGTGTCGTACATATTTAGAGCATTGTACTGCTATATAGAATGTCCTCCAAAACATCACATTCATCGCAGAGCTGCGAATCGCTTCTTCCCATGAGGACATCAAATCTATTACTAAGCCTCAGTATCAGCTTAAGCAAGTTCCTCTTCAAAAGAGACTCCACAAACCAGGACACCAACAGTGGGGATGGTAAATGGACTTACTCTATTTCCCCTTTTCTAGTTATGGCCTATGGTGAAAATCTATCCACATGCTTTGGCACATTTTCTTTTTAGCCTCATTCTAGTCCAGGTTTTCTGGTATCCATATTGTATTAAAATTATTTGTGACATATTGTTCTTTTTATTTGTTTAAATATCCGATATGGATAGTGACCACCTCTTGATAAGTATCATCTTAATTAATCTGAAGATGTTTTAAATAACCTTCTTCTATGGAGATGGAGCTTAAATAATGAAATTATATCAAAAAAGTACCTCTGGTTTACTGCTTAATCTAGCTGCAACTTTGAAGAGATCTTCACACTCTTCTACTTAATTGTAATTGTAATTTCAGTTTTCCCAATTATATCATCATCATCAGCCGAGGTCAATCCACTGCTGGATGAAGGCCTCCCCAAGCTTCTTCCAACTCTCTCGATCCTGTGTCATTCGCTGCCACGTATTTCCGCCGAACTTTACCAGTTCGTCAATCCAGCGGCTTTTAGGGCGACGCTGTGGCCGTTTTGTGCCCCTTGGGTACCACTGGATGACGACATTTGTCCAGAGGCCGTGCTTTCGGCAAGAAATATGCCCCGCCCATCTTCATTTCAGCTGTTTGGCAACGTCTATTACATCGGGTACTCCTGTGTGCTTCCTAACCCATTTGTTTCTCTTACCGTCCTTTCGCGTGATGCCCAACAAACACCTCTCCATGCCTCGCTGTGCGACTCTTAGCCTTTGGACATCTCTCGTGTTGAGGGTCCACGTCTCGCAGCCATACGTGAGCACAAGTAGCACATATTGGTCGAACACCCTACGCTTAAGACACAATAGAAGGTCACTTTTGAAGATACTATTCACACGTCCGAAAGCACTCCATCCCAGCTTTGTTCTTCGAGCAATTTCATCGTGCATGCTTCCATCTATGAACACCTGCTGTCCGAGATAGACGTAGCTGCTGACTTGCTCGAATTGGGTGCCATTAATACAGATAATCGCAGGGTCGGAAAAACAGTTCCTCATCACTTTTGTCTTTGAGACGTTTATCTTTAGGCCGACCGTTTGACTGACATCCGCGAGTTCTTGCATTCTACCTTGGAGGTCTTTCGGGTCTTGTGAAAGTATAACTATATCATCTGCAAAGCCCAGGTGACTGAGGTATATATATAACCGTATTATCAAAACCTGCCTAACTCCATCAACCAAATTATTAACAAATAATATCGAAAACAGTGCAAGTTTAAATCAATGAATGAAGACATAAATAACAACAAATATGTACTGTTTAAAAATAGAGCATTTAGATAGGTTTTGATAGTGAATATTAGGATTTGAGTAGGTTTTGAAAGTAACTCATATGGAACATACGTAATTTAATAACACGATATGTGCATTTTCAATATGTAAAAACTACATTTACGTCGTAATTAGACGTAACTTAATAAAATTGATACAGTTAATTGGTGCGAATTCAGTGGATACGGGTTCGTGAGATCGTATTTTTTTTCAAAGATTTTTTCTATTAGTTATATAATATCTGAAGTGTTTTTAAATTATGTTTGTTCGATATAAAGAATATTATATATTCAAATATTGTGAAATACCTGTTCATTGAATAAAAAAACACTTTAATAAATTATTTGCACGTAGTTTTTTTATAAGAAGAAGTTTCCTTAACCCTAATTGGATGAAAAAAGGAAACATCATTTCTGTTTCTGATATCATTGGTTGTGTGGATATTATGAGCCTATTCCGAAATTTTACCATTTTGGACTAGAGTAGGTTGAAACTGAATACGATCTTTAATATTCGTTAATTTTGTTTTTAGAATGATTATGAAATTAAATGAATATTTGTTGCGCACATATTGAAAATGGAGAACATTTTGGCATCTAAATTTGAAAAAAACTGTCATTGGGTAGGTTTTGAAACAAACGTACTCAATTATAATATATTGTCAATAATTATTTTATCAACAGACATTTTATATATTTTAACTACAATATAATTAGTTTCACACTGTACATATTATTATAATATATGTATATAATAATATATATATATTAGAATTATTTATAACCATGTCCTTGCTTTTTCGTACAAAGTGGTTGTCAGTAATTTTGAAAAATCGCAAACACCCAGGCTTTGAGAAAATCACATAAATATTGTGTCCTCACCGGGAATTGAACCCAGAACTCTCTACGCACTGCACCACAAGAGCCGCCCAGAGAAATATATTATAACCACTAGAAAAAATTTTTTTTGAAAAAATACGATACCCAGCAGAATTCGATCCAGCGCCTCCTGAAATTTTCGCTTATGTGCACTGACCGTTAAGCTACGTGTGTCCTATCTAATAACGACTAAGTTAAGTAGCGGTTTTTACAATTCTCACTGAAGTGCTTTTTAAATTTCGCTATCTTTTTGGCAGTCGGTTTTTATTTTAAATCAAAGTAATTATTAATTATTCGTTGAATAAAAAAATAGTTTATTAAGTAATGTCATGTATTATCTCACTGTCTTATATTACATAATAATTATGTAATGTAATGTAAGGGAAAATATTATTTTCCCTTACATTGTTCACGTCATATTGTCTTAATGTATCACACTCGCGGTATGTAAATAAATAAATTTGAAATTGAAATTCTCCTTTAGCCTACGCGTGGAGACACTCCCAGAAGATGTGATTGGCATTCGGAAATTCGCCACATAAGCATGACGTGTAGGGCTCGATGTGATGACAGGCGACACGGATCAGCGAACAGTAGTCGTGGAATAAAATAAGCTTGTATATTATTATTTTATTTCCACACAGAGGCGATTTTTACTCCTGCTGTCAGCTCTGTTGTAAAATTACATTTAAACCTACTCCGAAGAAAATTTTAATGCGCGGGAATAATCAAATATCTTCTGTTTGTTATGAGGTTCAATCAACTTTATAATTTTCGAATAAACACGGGATTTAATCTCGCTTTTGACCTTGCTTGCGCAATAAAAAAGTTATTACTCTTTTGTTGTTTTCCGGCTAAATTAAGTTTCGCCAGAGAACTTTTTTCATCCGATTATTCTGCAAAAAAAAATATTTATAGTACCAGTGGTGAGGGGGTGGAGGTAGGCTGTTAAGATTCGACATAAATAGTGCACACTAAGCTTTTTCAGACATACTTATTTGATTTCATTTAACTAAGAATACAATTTTCAGATGGTGATTAGTTTTTTTAAATTCAATTAAATCCTGCCTAAATCAAATCATAATAGTTTAGATATACTATAGGCCAGGGATTTCTTACCTATGGTACGCGAGATGATTTTGTATGGCACGCGAATGTTTCATTTTGAAGATAAAAGAAACATTACTATTTTATATATATTTAAAAAACGTTTTTTTATTAAAAAGTTTACAAATAAATATACTTATAATAAAATTAACTATTTCTTTTATTCAACGAATAATTCACAAGATTTAAGAATGTATCATTCTAATTATTGAACATACATAATTTTGAAAAACATTTTCTGAGAGACTATATTATAACCAATAGAAAAATTTTTTTTGAAAAAAGTAAGCCACCCCGACGGGGAATCTAACCCTGTATCTCCCGGGTTTACGCCTAATCCGTCGCATTTACCAATATGCTACGCAGTGACATACTAATTGCGACAAATTTCGATTGCCAAAGTAGCTTGATTTGGAAGAGCGCTGATGAGTAGGTATTAAATTGACCAATTGTTAAAATTTGTCGCAATTAGTGAGTCACTGCGTAGCATATTGGTAAATGCGATGGATGGAGCGTAAACCCGGGAGATGCAGGGTTCGATTCCCCGTCGGCGTGGTTTACTTTTTTCAAAAAAGATTTTTTCTATGGTTATAATATAGTCTCTCAGAAAGTGTTTTTCAAAATTATATATGTTCAAATATACTTATACTTAAGTACTTATATACTTAATATAATATTAATGACATAGTCATAAGTAGTTTCTTCGGTTTTTCATATTATGTTTAGGTACCAATCGATGCGCAAACGTAAGCGACGAAATTCATGCATAAATAATGACAAATCGCATTGTTATCATTACGGTTAATGTAAATATACGATTGCATATGTGGGTCTTAGGATCGGGGAATTAAAAATAAAAATATACAATCAACAAACCTTACAAAATTAATTATCGGTAATCATTCAAATAATTGTAATAACTGCTTGTTATTTTAACTCAAACATAATCTCTAAAAATGGAAAACCACTTTGTGATGGAGAATATAATTTGAAAAATGAGTGGTTCAAATGCTTCCACGATCTCTTTGAGTAATTTTAAAACAAGGAAAAAATATTCAAAAAATAAAAGATATGCCTTCGGCTCGAAATACGGTGAAAGAATATCAATCACTGAATTGTAATTTTTAAACTTTTTTAATAGAATTCTTAAATAGCCATAATAAAAACTGTTTGGCACGTCGAGCAGTTGAAAAATAGTATTTGGGAAATTTTGTCACGCGTCCGTAAAAAGGTTCGCCATCCCTGCTATAGGCGATCCGACAAAAATAGTGCACATTCTTTCCGTCATACTTATTTATTTTCGTTGAATTAAGAATACATATTACAGATCGTGTTCCTTATTAGCCTTTGCCATTAAGCCTTGCCTAATCCAAACCATAATAGATAAAAAAATATTCTTATATCTATAAAATATCTCAAATTGTGTACGGTTTATAGATAGACGAATATTTTTTGACTATTAATTATCTACTTTGTCTTGAATTAGGCATGGTTTAATTTAATTTTCACTAACGGAGACTATCTCTACATTGTAATCTTAGTTCTATGAAAACAGATACGTTTGACTTATAAAGTTTAGTGTGCATTAATTATGACGGATAACAATAACACACTACCTCTACCCTTCGCCACTGATATCTACATATACATATAGAGATATAGAATAACAAATTAAATATCTATTTTCCATAGTGTTAAATTATAGCAAACTCGGTAAGGAGCTGACCTCAATAATAAATTCTGCATATCCATTTTCACTTAGTCAGTCATCCATGGACGTAAATGCCAGATTCCAGATGCCAAACTCGATTACTTCAATATCATTATCATCAGCATGAATATATCCACTAGTGGATGAAGGCCTCTTCAAGCTGCTTCCACTTCTCTCGGTCCTGTGCATTGCGTTGCCACGTACTTCCGCAGAACTTTATCATTTCATCGGTCCAGTGGCCTCTAGGTCTACCTTGCGGACGTTTTGTACTTCGTGGATACCACTGGATGACTAGATTTGTCCAACAATTGTCTCTTCTTCGAGCTATGTGTCCAGCCCATCTCCATTTAAGGCTTTTAATAAACTCCACTACATCGTAAACACTTGTCTGCTTCCTTATCCACTCATTCCTCTTTTTGTCCTTTCGTGTTATACCCAGCATGCTCCTTTCCATACCACGTTGTGCTACTCTAAGTTTCTGGATTTCTCTTTTACTTAGGGTCCATGTTTCATACGCATATGTGATCACGGGAAGCACACACTGGTTGAACACTTTGCGCTTTAGGCACAGTGGAAGGTCACTTTGAATATAAAGATGTATATCTTTATATTTCAATATAAAGAATATTATTTTCCTGCAAAATTTACCTTCTTACCAATGGGTTAACGTATATTGAACCAACCAGCAGCAACTGCTAGTTTAAACTCTGTGCCAGATTCAAACCGGAGTATCACCTAATAACTATTAGGTATTGCAAAAAGTAAATAAAGATGTTGCCAACCATACTTTAATTTCTTTTATTTTGTTAACTGTAAATTCATGGTGGAACTGCACTCTATTGTTGTTTTTATTTAATAAAACGGATTTTTTTGTAGTACTTATTCCACTTTTATTTCACCTTTTATTTGACATTTTCAACTGAGGCGGTCCCTCTGAGGCGGACGAAACTGGTCCTAATATATTGATTAAAAGTGGAATAAGTACTACAAAAATGCGTTTTATTAAATAAAAAGAACAACCATACTTTAGTATTTTTCTTTCGGTGGCATAAAATCTTTAAGTCTTCTCTTGTATTGTTCAAAAATCAATGAATTCTTGCAACAGTAATATTTTTCACGTCACAATTATTTACAACGTTGTAAAAACAGACTTCCTTTTTGGCTTTTAAATAGGAAAGCTCCACATTAAATATTTATCACCTCCGAACAAAATGAGCTGTCTTTTAAGTGAAGTAAAGTTAAATTTGCATGCAGCGTCCTTTATTTCCACTTCTAATATACCAAGGTACATAATATTTTTTCCTACGGCAGGAAAAAAATCTTTTTAATATTGTCTAAGGGAGTTGTGCTACAAGTGTTACAACATACACTGCGAAACGAGAACACGTCTCTCTCTCTCTTTGAGTGGCTTAATATCTGAAAGAGAGGTAATATTTGAATTTTTCATTGGATCAGGGCTCGAATTTGTAAAGAAAAAATCACAATCCGGAACGTTGTAAAATTAACAACAATAAAAAATAGATATTACACAACGTACCTACACATGATACGATAAACTAAATTATTCACTGTTTCACTCACGATGGCCGCGCGGTTTAAGCGTCGGGCTATAGCGTCGTGGCTCCCAGGTCCGAATCCTGGGTCTGACAAGTACACATATTGTTTTTAAATTTGTGTTTGAGTCAGAGTTTGCACCTAATAGGTTGAACAAGTGGCTGACATCCATTTCTCGTAAAAACAAAATCTGTTAATACAAACCTCTACTCTGTGGAGGCCCATTATGATCTTATTAAGGTCAGACATGATAGGAAATGTTTCTCAGGGAGTGGACAATTAATACAGAAAATGATTATATTATTTTCAAGATCGGTTACCACCGTTTTTTACGTTATTTTTTTCATTATTATGGTTCCCGTATTACATTTACATATATTTATAAACTATAAAATGAGGCTGTTAATTTCAAAGTTGGTAACCTCCATATTCCCCCATTTTAAGATAATCTTAAAAACCATCAAGCACATTATTTTTGGACTGTAAATAAAAATATTTTTATTTTGCAAGATAAAAGGTAAATAGCGAAATGAAATGTTCTTTGATCATTAAAATTAATAAAAAATCATGTTTATAGTTAGTCGTACAATATAAAAATACAAATAACTTTACTATCAGCCTTTGGTTAAATTCTATTCAACTAAAAAACAGTGCTAATTTAGATTTTTTTTAAGAATATACATAAGATGAGAAAGTACCAACACTGTTCTGTGCCACAAGGCCCATAAGGTATTACTATATGGCGATCTTCGGCAGGCCGTATTTTTTTCCCTGATTAAGGGGGGACATGCTCAGCGTACGTCAAAATGGAGTTTTTATGCTATTTTCAAAGCATGATCCTGGACAACACTTAAACGTTGTAGATAATCTATGTACATAATTTTGAAGCCTTATTATCTTTTATATTTATTTTAAACAATTTATGACTGCATAAAGTATTTTTATTACATAAAATAGTATTCTTTTAAACCTCCCGCTCTAATGTTTCAGAATATAGTCATATTTCAGTACGTCCATGTGAAGTGGTGTTAAGATTTTTTATATTTATTAATTTTTAAGTAATTTTTAGTAAAATTTATGTCGACATTATTTGACTGAAATATTTACAATAAAATTTTTTATTGATAATCTCTGTGATCCCAAATTTGACAAGAATTAGGCATTTTATTATTAAAGAAATGGGCAAGATTTACACATTTAAAGATACTGATTATAAACTATGTCTTTGACCATTCAAAAGTGATAAACATTCTACGAATAATATTTGCTTTATAATAATTATTGACCTAAGAATAAGGTAGTACTTTTTTGAAATACGCCATTTCTATTGGCATTTCCCAGTGGCTAAGCTACTACATACGGCCGTAGCCATAAATTTACAAACGATAAATAAAGTAGGGAGTAATATCATGGTAACGCGCGTGTTTGAACATGAAGAATAACACAACATGTTATGTTAAACGTTTGACGAACCTTTTAAAATCATTGAATACCGATATTTTTTTTTAATTTATCATATTTTTCATACTTTTTCAAAAAAAGGTTCTATGTAATCAATGGTTTAGAATTAGATCATTCAAAACACGCCATTTTTATATGAGTGGCTTGCTGATCACGTGGATAAAGCTTTTTAAGGTACTTAAAACAAAGAAATAGTTGACACTGACAACCTAACATATAGCTTGAGCCAGTGGCGAGGGTAGGAGGTAGGCTGTTAGGATTCGACATAAATAGTGCACTCTAAACTTTGTCAGTCATATTTATTTGTTTTCATTGAACTATGAATACAATTTGCAGATTTTAAAATTCCATTACCCTGCCCAAACCAAACCATAATAATTTAGTTATGCTATCGGTGTTCCAACATAATTATTGCACACTTCTTTAGTCATACTTATTTTTTGGTTTTGTTGAATTAAGAATATAATATATATTACAAATGGTGTTGGTTATTTTTTTTAAATTTATTAAGCCCTACTTATACTAAGCCACAATCGATAAAAAATATTCTTCTACCTATAAAATATCTAAAATTATGTATGGTTTAATGGCATAATTTTAGATATTTTATATATAAACGAATATTTTTGATTATTATCTACTATGGCTTAGATGAAGCTGGGTAAAAACTAATAAACACTATCTACACATTGTAGTCTTAGTTCAATGAAAACAAATACATTTGACTGACGAATTGTAGTATAGGTACACTATATATATCGGATCTTAACAGCCTACTTCCACCCTTCGCCAATGGTATGAGCTAATCACAACAAGTCCGATGGCGTATGGTGCCAGTGAGTCATTTCGTATAATTCTACCATTAACAGATTTTTTGTAAGCACTATAAATACGATAAAATTTACAATACCTAGTATAACATTAAAATATTATAATAATTCACAATAGAAAGCAATGCGATATTAATTACGGAGAATTATTATTGAAAATGTGTTTTACGCACCGGACCTCCAATCCGGAATGCTCTCGTGCAATCCGAGCCCTGCTTTGAATACATAAAGAATAAGGACTGTATTTTACACTCGTTAGGTGAGAGATATAACATTTGAAAATGTTTACATAATATACTTTGTAATATATGTACGGATAAGTAATCAACTTGTGTCAATTTCACGTCTACATACGATATCTACTTTAAAACATTTTTCATGAAACACTTCACGTTCACTTTGAAATTCATATAAAATATTAATTTCAGTATAATATTATATAAATGGGTCTGTTTTTGATATTTTAAAAAATATTTTCATCTTCGAATAAGTTATATCCATTTTATTTACTTTAATTTATTAAATATTATGTAATTTCAAGAATCCATCATCAGGGGCGCGACAACCCGGTGTGGGTCCTGGCCTCCTCCAACAGCTCCCTCCACCTGTCCCTATCCAGTGTGGCCGCTTTCCAATTTGGTACCCCCAGAATACGGCAGTCACTGGCAGCTCCATCTAACCAGCGAATCTTTGGCCTCCCTCTTCTTCTACGTCCCATTGGATTGCTGGACATCACTTTCTTTGCCGGTTCATTGTCATTCATACGGTACACATGAACAAGCCATCGCAGTCTCCCAATCTTAATTGATTGAACTGCGCTGCAATCTTCGTACAGCCCGTAGAGCTCAGCATTATATCTTCTCCTCCAATTGGTGCCATCAATTAATGCTATTTAATATAATTTTAAAAAGTTTCCAAAAGGACAGAGGATGTAAATATCATGTACGTAAATTTATACGTATGCCCAGTGTCATGTCCAAATAATAATTCCGATCCTTCCTAAGATTCATCACTTCCAACTCCTGACTCCTCTGTTTCGGCAGAATTTCACTACACGGGTACAGAGGACACTTCAAGTCATTAAAGATAAATTAAAGATAAATGACGCCAAAGCAAGTCCAAGATCATATTTATATTTTTGAAACTCTTTCTTTAAGCACCAAGATTCATGGTTGTTAGATCAGTCCCGTACCGTGCAAGTGTGCACTAATATTTTTTTCATTCTACCATGTTTATAGCGTCATGCAATGCACCCGTGCAGAAATCGCGGTTGCATATACATGGTTAGGCCAATTATGACAGCGCAATCTTAGCCAAATTCTTAAACTATCCACACCCTGTTTAGGCATAATATAAAACAATTTAGTTACATTCAAAACATTACCGCGGTTCGACGTGCATAACAGAAGCAATTCGCTCACGAACTATCGGTCGCCAGTACCTCGTAACGCACTATAAAAGCATAGCAACAAACCACGGAGTGACTCAAAAGAAACAGTGTCGCGCGAGAGTGATAATATGAGTGCGAGTGGGTGACGACCTAGAGTCTAGACTACGGAGCAAGCTTCAGCACCACAAAAGATCAGTGCCTGGCATCCTTGATAACCCCCCTCCCACCATCCAAATCACCCCTCATCCCTTCTAATACAGTCCACAAAACCGCAGCCAGATGGAGATAGGGTAACTCAAATTGTTACCAAATACACCGAATAAATGCGCTTTGGGAATACATCGCTGGCGTAGCGTTGTAGACCCTTGACGTAGACACTGAATACAATTAAGGCAGACTTTTTATTTTAAATATGGGTACTACATTTTCAGGTGATCTAATTAAGTTATTTTAAAATTAAATATTATTTTCCTGTCGAATGGTTTGTTTTCATATTTATACCAAACTTCTTTATCTTATTGTTCAATGCTCAAAGTTTAATTTCTAATTTTTATAAGAACGGAAAATTATTTAACAAGAAGTTTGCAAAATAATCGAGTCTTTGAAATTATAAAGTTAAAAGTTTCAAAAGTGAGAGTCACCTTTATTCGTTGAATGTTGAATCAATGGGCAGGTATGATTACTATCTTAGTTAAAGTTAAAAACTTCAATTAAGACACACTTTAATAATAAGTAATAAAAAAAACTAGACAGAAATAAGTCGGGGAGACCGAGGTGGGTTGATACAAAGTTGAGTTGACACAACGACGGTATCTCAAAATCATGGCCCCCACATCCTGAAGCGGGCCCCCAGGCTAGGATCTTTGACGGCCCCCCTACCTATCGCTAAAGATAAAGGCAGTGTGACGCTCTACAGTAGCGTCTTCCAAATGGCGTACGCTGTGAAATTAATATGTATATTTAGTGTTTTTTGTATATTTGAATTCATCTATTTGAATTATGGAGTTGTCGTGTATCGATACACAATTAAACAACTACATAATTTTAAATAATAACTATTCGAGAGAATTGGTGATGTGTGTTTAAATCACTTATTTGGTCGATTCGCCACGCCGGGCCCTATCTGAGTACGGGCCCCCAGGCTAGAGCCCTGTCAGTCCCCCCTTTTTGGGGGCCATGCTCAAAATGTATACCTAACTGTTAATATTATAGCAATGTAGTATTCTGGTTCGGTGGAGGATAGGTATTGCAGATGAAATACGATAGTTAGGAGTGGTTCTTGATAATGGAGGAGGCGAGAATCTATTTACTCTTTCAAAAAAGAGTACAATCAATACAATATAATACATATAACGGTAATTCGGTGCGATGTGTCTTTAACGGAAACTTTTAATCGAGTGAGATGTCCAATCGATTCTGACCCACTATTTATTGACTGGCGCACTATTAAATAATATGTTGAAATTATTATGAAATCGTTTTAATTAGTAATGTTATTAAATTGCAGATCCGCATTCTCATAACATTACGAAATCATATTATATATTGGTAGGTACTGACTGATTGTACGTGAAAAATAATTATTTAAATTAAATTAAATAGACGCCTCATTCTAATTACAAAAAGCGACAAGTCCACAATTCAATATTTTTGGGAATCAACGTTTTTGTGTTTCAAGCTTCAATTATTTGTTTTAGCGTGAGATAATTTTTTCCGTTGTATTCTATGTGGAAATTAGAACCAAATGGCAATTTGTTTCAGCCGATAAACTCTTAAATGTAATAAATATAGGCAAAATAAAATTGGACGTAGCGCTACTTGTACCTCACTTTTTAATTTATTTCGCATAAGGCACATATTTCCGTGGTCACTGTCATGAGTTTACCAGATGCTATAGCATGGGAGACGTCCTTTTCAATATTGAACGTACCCTCATTGGTTGAATTAAACACGCGCGAAATCAACCAAGCTTTAAATAATATGAAACACGGACTTGGTGCTTTTTGTAATAAATCGAGACTTAAAATATTTTTTTTCAAAGGGTTATGTCGCGTTTTGGAATTAGACGCCTCAAATAATATTATAAATGAGTATAAGTAAAAAGAGTAAACGATATGTATATATTTTTACATATTTTCAGCCGGGGTCGATCCACTGCTGGATGAAGGACTCCCCCAGCTCCCTCCACTCTTCTAGTTTCTTTGCTTTTCTCTGCCACGTACTTCTACCAAACCTGACAAGTTCGTCAATCCAGCGGGTTTTGGGGCGCCCCTGTGGCCGCTTAGTGCCCCTCGGGTACCACTGAATGACTGTCTTCGTCCAGTCGCTCTTGAAGATATTACTTAAGCGTCCATTTGCACTCCAAGCTAGTTTGTCTCTTCGAGCAATCTCGTCATTTATGCCTCCATCTACAGACACTTGCTGTCCGAGGTAGACATAGCTGTTGATCGAAATTTATTGAATCGATAATATGTACATGCTAAATATTATAATCTTTATGCTACACTGAATAAATCTTAATTAATGTAATTTTCTATATAAACTATCTGTGACCTATTATATCATACCGGGGATTGTTGAAGTTAAACATACGCTAAGTTTCCTGGAAAGGTTAACTGTATGTATAAACTTTGCACACTCTCTTTTGCTCCTACAAAGAAAAATCTCCAACAACTTAAGGTAAACATATTTTCAGCCTAATAATATATTCTACAACTTGAATTATTATTACATGCCCTTTGAAGTGGGTTGCGTGTTACATTTCATTATTAAACGATGCGGTCTTTTTGACGTTTAATTAACGCAAAATAATTAGTCAATTTTGTTAAATATATCGAATACCTTTATAATAGGAAATAATAATAATTTTTATCATACATAATTTTGAAATCACTTTTGAGAAAATATAATATTTTAAGCAATAGAAAAAATCTTTTTTGAAAAAAGTAAGACACCCCGCAGGAATCCAACCTGCATCTCTAGGGTATTGCACTCACGCACATAGAACACTACGCTAAAGGAGTCATACTTAATTGCGACACATTTTAACTAATGGCTCTTTTAATATTCACTGAAGTGCTTTCCAAATTGAGCTACTATTG
Source organism: Rhyacophila brunnea (assembly GCF_057557595.1). Lineage (NCBI taxonomy): Eukaryota > Metazoa > Arthropoda > Insecta > Trichoptera > Rhyacophilidae > Rhyacophila > Rhyacophila brunnea. Next base: position 3,172,616 of record NW_028232816.1, on the reverse strand, counting down.
GCGATCGGCTTTTGTATTTTAAATCAAAGTAGGTATTACTTTAATTACTAACCGATTTCACGAATAACTCCAAGATTTTTTGTTATAACTTACTTGAACTTTCTAATAATTTTATTAAACTATTTTTTTAATCAACGAATAATAATTTACAAGAGACCCGAGAGATGCAGGTTCGATTCCTGCGGGGTGTCTATTACTTATAATATTATATTTTCTCAGAAGTGTTTTCAAAATTATTGGTTGGGCCATTTATGTTCCCATTCCACTCCTTATCTCCTCACCCACCTCCTAGTCCCCAGTGTTATTGTTACCAGACATTCAATAAGCAATTAGGGGTCATGAGAGACGGTGTTACAAAGAACATAGAGTTCCATCTCGACAGCGGGCACGTGCGGGCTTCTAATAGCTTTCCGTCGCTTAAGTGATTGACTCAATAGATACAGACTCATTCAGAATCTATCATCATCATTCATACACCCTCACATATAATCCATAAAACTGTGTCACAAAGTGCGGGAGTGTACGAACCGGGTGACCCAAAACAACAATACCGCGCGAGCAAAAGTTGAAACCTGACCACGGAGCCATCATACATCATCACAAAGGTCAGTGTCTGCCACTCTGTTCCATCGCCCCCACCCCTAGATCCGACCTCCTCATCTTCCCTTAAAATAATGACAGTCCACTTAAAAAGCTCAACCAATTATGTATGTTCAATAATTATAATGTTACATTCTTAAATCTTGTGAATTATTCGTTGAATAAAACAAATATTTAATAAAAATCTTGTTGTAAAATGTGTGAACATTTTTCCTCCATATAGGAATTTCAATGATCTCCGAAGGTCGCATTTAAAATTTATCATTTATTAACAGTGGCAAGCAGGGATGCATCAATGGTGTCTACAACACTGGTGCCAGCCCAAAAATTTAGAATTTTTTTTTTTCGAAAAAGTAAGACTAAGAACACAATTTTCAGATGGTGCCAGCCAGTTTTTAAAATTTAATTAAACACTGCTTAAACCAAACCATAATAGTTTAAGAGCGATCCAATAAAAATGGTGCATACTTTTTCATTCATACTTATTTGTTTCGTTGAATTAAGAATACATTACAGATGGTGTTGGTTATTTTTTTAAATTTCATTAAGCCCCTTCAAACCATACCATAATAGATAAAAAAATATATTCTTATATCTATAAAATTATATAGGTGTGACTTAATTGCATAATTATTATCTATTATGGCTTGGATTAGGTAGGGTTTAATTGAATTTTGAAAACTCACAAACATTATCTACACACTGTTCAATGAAAACAACAATACGTTTGACTGACAAAGTTTACTGTGTACTATTTATGTAAGATCTTAACAGTCTACCTCCACCCTTCGCCACTGGTAGGTATATACGTATTAAAAGGCTTATGATATAATATTCCAGTACCTATTAATATTTAAAAACTTTTTTCGTAAGGGTTGTTTTTTCTCCCACAGTGTTAACTATATTTTTACAATATTTTTATAATCGACTGTACATAGCAGTGGCGAAGACTCCATACTAGGCGATTATTTGAAGCCTACCTTCTTAAGATTTTTTTTTTAATTGCATATTGACTTATTTATCTACTTCTTTATCTTATTTATCACTCGATTTATTCTATAAAATAATTTATTATGTCAATGTACGCAGATAATTACAAAACAATCTGAAAAGGTTTAAAAAATATATACCACAGCGCGCCATCTGTCTTGACGTAATTAAAGGTCGGATTATGTTTCAAATAATTCTCAATTTTTTTCATATCGACGTTACGTCACGTAGCCTCGCCCAGTCTATCGAATTGTACGAACTAAGGTAAGCTCCGATCGCAGAGCCTAAAACCGTTTTAGGTCAAACGAGAGTGAAAAAATAATAAGATAATAATTTGATAATTTATATGGTGTTTAATCAAATATTAATAAATATAGACTGTTTTTAAAAATAAAAAGAACTTTTATCTAATGATTTTTGACGTGTATACAAGTTTTGAAAAAATACGTAATTTAAACTGATCGCTTAATTTTATGTCGTCAGTGAGTTTTTGAAGTTTCATTAAATTAGTGTGTCGTTGTCATTAGTGTGTACCTATTTATTAGTAGTAATATCATATTATCTTCTTATTTGTCGTAAGTATAAGTACCTGACAAGTGTGTTCTTTTTATCAGATCTCCACAGCCTACCTCTTTCCAAAAGTCACCCTTCGCCACTGGTAAATAGTAACTGGGTAGGACAGTAAAAAACCAACGTCTTGTGTAATAGCACCTGTCCTGATCCAGATTTCCCTCTGATTAGCGACGGACAAAACATCGAGAGCATCGACAGCTTCAAGTACCTGGAGGCACACATCACGGGAGATGGCATTTTGCAGAAAGAGCTCGCTATCCGAATGGGAATGGCTGGAGCAACATTCAACTCGATGCGGAATGTCTGGGACTCACGATTGTACTCGGTCAAAACCAAATGCCGCCTATTCAGTAGGCGCTGCTTTACGGTAGCGAATCATGGCACCTTACGAAGGCTCAGAGCAACCGTATACTGAGCTTCGAAAACAGATGTTTGCGACGAATACTGGGTGTGCGGTGGTATGACTTTAGGAGCAACGAGGAGATAAGTGAACGCACCATGCAGCCTCTCATCATGCTGAAAGTGTCGAGGCGACGTTGGACCTGGCTAGGCCACGTGCTGCGGATGCCAGAAGAGAACTTCAACCTGGCTTGCCTGTTTTTCAAGCCGAGCGCATTCCGGTGTCCTAGAACGCCGCTAAATACAATCTACAGAGTGTATACGGCGAAGCTACGGGATGCTGGTTTGACCTGAAACGAATCAAGAAGACTGGCGAGTGACAGGGATTCTTGGAGGCGCCACGTGGTGTCCATATGCTCCAGTTAAGGGCCGGATATGGCCTAAGAAAGAAGGGTAGGACAGTAATTTTGATATTAATAGTTCAATTTCATTTGGGTGAATACTTTTAGCAATATGTGTACATAAATCACTGTGTAATGAAATATGAGAAAGTTCTTTTAAGGTTTCCAATTTTATTTTTTCCTCAGCACAGGTAAGAAGTAGGTATCAACTTTCCAAATAACCAACCAACTTTCAATCTTCAAAGCTAATATAATCAAAGGAAAAAAATTGCGAGCGGGGAAACTTATTTGAATAAAAATCGCATAAGGAAATTCAATTTCGACTCCGCTGAGTAAATATTATATTTGAAGGTATCATGCATTTACATCGAGATGATAAGCATGTAAGGAGTCATTAGGACCATTTCCTTGTGAACATAGTTGATTTTTTTCTCAGAAATTTATATGAATATCGGCGTGTCAATGTCAAGGGAAAATAAGCCTAGCTTCGTCAAAGCTTTTTTTAGATTTTTGTAATATCAACAGCGATTTTACAAAGTCTTGTAAATCTATTTATGTATTTGTAAAGAAAGATTTATCTAAAGGGCTTAGGTTATACATAAATTATGGATTCATAAGAACTATTTATAGTATCGGCAAAGAATGACTTCAGGAAGGAGGTAGGGTAGACTCAAAATTATATAATATTATATTGAACTGAGAATACAATTTGTAAACTGGGTTCGCTATTTTTTAAATTCAATTAAACCTCGCCTAAAATAACCCATAATGCGCCGGCACTTTTCACACTTATCGATTTACGCGAGCTACAGTTTTCCCTTCCATACACACGGGCTTCCCGATACAAACCGTTTTGCGCAAGGAAACTTGTGACAAAGCATGAGCGTCTAGCCGGCGCTTAAGAGATAAAAATACTAAAATGAAATCATATAATCACATTAAAAAATCTTTAATTACTTAGGTACTTACTTATTTTTTTAAAAAAAGACATCGAATATGGATACCTAGCGTTCTTCTTCTTCTTCGTTCACCCTGTGACGACCCAGCATTGGGGCATAGAGCAAGCATAAGTTCGCGTCACTTCCCTCGGTCCAACCCCAACTCTCACCATGCCAGACCTGCAGCGCGTTGATCGATTTTGTAGTACTGCTGCAGGGTGAGGGAAGACTGGCCACGGCGACGGAACCCATGAGGCTGTACAACAAGGGAACGAAGTGTCGCACTCTCTGTCGGCATCCAGAACACATGTCCCAGTCACGTAAAGCATCTCTTCGTGATTATCTCAATCACCGAAGGCTGCTGTGTCCACTCACGAACTCGAGTGTTTGTAACGCGGTCGTACCAATGAATCCCTAAGATTTGGCGGAGATATCGATTCTCAAAGCTCAAAAGCCGAGACCTTTGAAGCTTAGTAAGATGGCATGTCTCACAGACATACAGGAACACAGGTAGAACGCACACGCACCTCATATTTCATACAACTTGAAATAATTATACAACAACTACGGATACGTCATCTGTGTTAGTTAGTCTCCAATCTACAGACTTATGGTGCATATTATATTGTATGTGCAGTAGATTTGAACAATAAATTATTAAATAATTGAACATATATAATTTGAAAATACCTCAGATAGGTATATAGGTACAGTAGAGTTGGATATTTCCCGAGAAAATCTCAATCTTGAGATTCGGGATTTCCTGAAATGATGAAATTTTTAATTCTCGAGATTTGGGATTTCCAGAAAAGAATTTTCGAGAATTCCCCAGATATCGAGAAAATTTAAAAAAACGTGTAAAAATCCTAAAATCAGTGTAAAAACATACAATTTCCAAAAATATATGTTTTTTTATTTATTTAAGTAAGAAAACGAACAAAATAGTAGTAGAAAAACAAAAATAATTCAAAATATTACCTACTTATTAAAATAGAATTTCAAAAAAACACAAACTGCCAATGGGTGCGTCTGACACAAAATACCCTGATGTTGAAAAATTGCGCTCATTTTGAGTCGACTTTGGTTTAATTGTGTTAAATGCCCCGATCAGTCTTTGAACGTTTTGTTTCTGTCCACTTTTTTATATATAAAAAACGTTTCATCAATTAATATTTGATAATAAAGAAATCCCGAGAAAAGATTCTCGAGATCCGGGATTTCCCGAAATGTTAAAAATTTCAATTCTCGAGATTTGGGATGGAGAATCTAGAAAAAAATCTCGAGAATTCCCGTCGGGAAATACCCGAAACCCAACTCTATAGGTACATACTAGAAAAAGTCTTTTTTTAATATTTTTTTAGTGTTTGTAAAAACCCGTAGTAGACACATTAAATACTTACTCACTATTAATACATTTGACGCATTACAATATTAATGCATTAAATTGTCATTCATTACTCATAAACAATGAAACTAAGTACCTAACGTGTTGGGAATTTCATAAAATTAGCTTATGAGAAAATGTCACTAAAATATACCTACCTACTAAATAAAATAACAAATAAACAATGTTAAAGTTATATTTAATCCGTAATCAGCAAACTGAATACATCCAACCGTGGCACCAACATTTCAGGCTTTAGGTAAATGCAATGACATATTAAATGGACAACTCACTTCATACCGGCGCGCACGAGAAATTGTGCATGAAAGTCATTCACAGATGTATAGGTAGATGTCACGTGACCATATGACGTATCCATTTCCATTATGCGATACAAGCTTCGAGAATTTATAGTAATATAACCTTTATTGTAATGGCGTATTAGTGTCATGACTCATTGCGTTAGAAACAGATTCTCGGTTACTTACGACTTTTCGGAGATTAGACGCAAGTGAGCCAGCGCATCACAGGCGACTGTCCAATGGTTTCTGTCATTCAATTGCATTGAATAAACATTATCTTAAAATGGCATTTTATAAATAATAAATAATACTAACACATGAAAAGTGATATCCCATCTTTCTTGGAGTGTTTAGTAGATTTTTTTTACAATTTTTAACTAGGCACATTGGCATTTTGTAACACAATAATAACGGTGGAGTCGAAACCTGACAGTCAGAAATTTTGTATGGGCAGACCCAGCGGTGTCGCCAGACCGCTTGCAAGCAGAATGTTCATTTGAGCGTAGGATACCGATATTAAAATATGAATTTCGCCATCCGGCAGACCCGACACAAAGTGAGTGTCATTTTATTTTCTAGATGCTTCGTCCATATTAATGTCATTGGGTAAATGTATATTAGTTAAACATACGTACTTACAAAACTTTTTTTCTCCATAATATATATTAGAGGTGAGTTGGAAATACTGTCACCAGTTTGTGTACTCATGTTTCGGATGAAACTACCCATACTAAGTATTTGTGGCCTAATAAACTTATTCCAAAAAACTTGTGATGATATCATCGCGAGTCGCTGTTCTGTGCACTCGCCAGTTGATAGACTTTCAACAATATTGACATTAAATGAGCACAAACGAAATAGCACTTGAATATAGGTACATTTTAATTTATTAGTATATTGCGTTCGAATGTATGAATAATAATAGGTCATAAATTTTGTGTCGCAGCACAGTGGTGAGATAACGCACAGGCTTAGGCTTGTTATATACCACTCAAAACATGTTTGAAATTAAAAAAATCACTGTTATTCATTTTTGTTAACAATAATATTGTAACCTAACAGAAAAACAACTCATAGATTTTAAATTTTATAATAAATGGACACTTCGACAAGCGGACCTCAGCGTATTTTTAGCAATTATATTGAAGCCGATACACAGTCTGAGTTCCCTGAGCCTATGTGTATTTTAAAATACTTATAATATGGAGTTGGTTTTAGTTTCAGTTGAGTATGAAACTTTTGTCGCATACGCACGCCAAACGATCTATATAGTTTTCCAATTACTAGTAAGTATTTTGGAACAAGTTTATATACTAAGTATTTTTTTATACTGGTAGTAAGTATACTTAGTCTTCAAAATCGACCAGTTTTCCCATCTCTAATATACAATAGTAAATTATAGATCAATTAGAATTTACATATTTCTTTGTTTCCCCCCGTGTCAGATTGTGAACGATTTATAATTTGCAAATTTCAATATAATATGTAGAAAAAAACAATAAAATGAAGTGAATTGAATTGAATGGCATAATTATTATCAGCAATAAACTGCATGTCAAAGAATAGGTATTCTTAGTTACGTTACCATTAAAATCCTCTCCATTTTTGCCTTAACACTTCGACGATTTCAGAATGTTCTTTATGTCTTTTAAGTGAATGGGCATTCTCCACGACATTCCGACATATATATTTATTGTATATACGCACGTAACGCACATATATATGTGTGTCAGACCTATTCACTGTGCTTTATCCTCTTTATGCCACGCGATATACGAGACAATCCCGGATTTTATACGTCACATATAGAGCAATGAATTCAGTCTGAGTGTTTATTGACATTTAGAAAACGTTTGAGGATACTGATATATTTAACGTGACAGTTTTAGAATGAAGTATGTTTATATATACATCGGAATGTCAAACAAGTATCAATACTTGTCAACCTATCGTACCAATCGTACCATTTTCATCGGTCCAGTCCCACGTCCAAGCCTTTTGTCATAATATCACACTTGCAGCATACGCTATTACTTATTTATCTAAAAACACCACATTATATAATCAATACAAGACGTTCACAAATTGAAAAATAACTAAGTTTGTTATAAAAACGAGTTAAATAAAAATAGAAAAAAAAACAGATAAAACAATTCGGTACTGTTCGGTTATACCGGAGGCAGCGGAAAACGCATTTTGAAAATAGCCGATAAACTGGATTATTTGTTAGTTTGGGTTAGTTTAGGTTCGGTTAGGTTGGGTTAGGTTAGGTTAGGTTAGGTTAGGTTTGGTTAGGTTAACCTAACAAATAATCCAGTTTATCGGCTATTTTCAAAATGCGTTTTCCGCTGCCTCCGGTATAACCGAACAGTACCAACAATTCTTCTCTTCTTATTGTGCCATCCCCTAGCGGAGGTCGGCCACCATCAAGGCGATCTTATCTTTGTCGTCTGCTACCCGGAACAGTTCAGTGGAGCTGCACTCGTACCAATCATGGAGGTTCTTAAGCCACGAAATGCGGCGCCGTCCTCTGCTACGCTTCCGATTGATCTTTCCTTGAATGACAAGTTGGGGAATGCTGTATTTTTGTCCTCTCATAATGTGGCCGAGGTACTGTAGTTTCCTGGTTTTGATACTACGTAGAACTTCTCGGTCATTCCCCATTCGATTGAGAACTTTAACATTTGTCACCTGGTCAGTCCAAGGAATTTTGAGGATGCGTCTATACAGCCACAATTTGATTTTCCAGCCATGATGATTACTAGGGATATGATGAAACAATAATAAGTATTAAATATAAAAACCAAGTATAAATACTAAAAGCAATAGACTCTGTCTTCTATAAGCTGGCGTGCCAGTTCCCCCCCCCCCCGCTTCAGCATCCATCTCGTTCCCTCCCATTGCAAGCTTGCAACAGTTGAATGCGATGGCACAATAGTTAAAATTTGTCGCAATTAAGTATGACTCCTTTAGCATAATTGTCTACGTGCGTGGATGCGATACCCGAGAGGTACAGGTTCGATTCCTGCGGTGTCTTACTTTTTTCAAAAAGATTTTTTCTATTGGTTATAAAATATTTTCATAAATTATATTAAAGAGTTTTCATAAATAATAATAATTCAATTTTATAAAGTTTCAATAATAATAAAAACATAAATTATGAGATAAAATTTCAATAACAAAATACACAGCACGTCATTGAAAATGTTTGTCTTTGAGGAACGTATAAATTATTAGTCTCGCATCCCTTGCAAATGGTGCCTGATAAGCTTGGCACAACGAAATAGTTCTGATTCATAAAAAGTCTGGCTGCGACCACGCATCAGGATTGTAAACCATCCCTCGTGAGAGCAGACAGAAATAAGTGACCTACGAGGCTCAATAGAGTGAAAAGCGAGCATTCCTTGAATAATTCAATTCAATTCATTTATTATTTTTTTACATGTCCCAGCCAATTCAACTGCCTCTTTGTGACAGTATTCGTCACAAAGGATCAATTATTATACGTCTGCTTATAGACTCGTGCGTTTACAACACAATCATCAGTTTACCCCATTAACTTGACGGATAAAAATCCTTAACCCATTGCAAACAGAATTAATTTTTCAGGACCACTTAAAAATGCATACTGATTACTAAAATTGATATAACTCATGTATTATTCATTCAATTCAAATAAATCCTTTAAATATTTATAAGTATTGAATTTTTCTATTAAGTATTTACATTTTAAGTTAACTTTGTGTATAAGTGGAATGAAAAAAACATGTCAAATATAGTTTTTTGGATTTTTTTAACCTTTTTTTATACAAAGTGACATAGATAGAAAGTCCATGATAGAATTAAATAATAAAAGGAAGATATACTAAAACTGGAGCTAAATATAATACTCTTCAAAATAATATTTAGAAGATGGAGGTTCCAATATATGTTTTTTGCTGTCTCAAACACCTCATACTTAGCGATTTAAATAAATATTTACAAGATAAAAAGAACTTTTTATATACAACGTCTTTAAATTTTCTGTTGAATTATATAAACTTGACTTGACTTGACTAGCTTAAAATGATCAAAAAAATTTGTACCTAATAGAAATACTGAATAAATATAGAATATTGCATACTTAGAATGTCATAGTAACGCACGTATATATTAATAATTTAGTTGCTAGGACACCAGACCCCTAGCAACCAATAATAGTGTTTTACTTTTTACGGATTTCTTCCGAAGTAACTTTTTATATAAAACAGAATTAACTGAAAATGAATTCAATTCTACTTAAATATGGCCAAAAGTATTAAAAGAATGCATTGGCATCGTGTTCTGATATATTCTAAAAGTTTCAAATGTCTAGCTAGTCGAAAAGTTAGTTAAAAATCGATTGCAAGATTTGTACTGGATAAACAAGAATACGACCTAATAAAAACGTTGTAAAATAGATTTACAAATCAAATATTTCTTAAAAAATACTTTGGTCTGTAACTAACGTCATAAAATGATAGCTACATCTATTATTAAGTAATTTTCAACTTGAAAAAAATCAAAATATGATTAAAATTGTTTGATTTTCATCATGTCCTGCATCCTGTAACACCGGCGCCAAATTGGCGCCGATAGGGTCCAATGGGTGAAGATATTTGAGTTGTGGTCAGATACGTAGTCAGTAGGGACCGGATGTTTTGTTTGTTTTCATATAAATGCATATTTGAGACATTAGTGCATATTTCATAAATAATGCATATTTATGGGCTTTTGCATTTATTTATAAAACGTCGTAGATTGCCCGACAATAACTGTGGTCGAAACTCTTTTTTTTACTCGAAATATTCACAAAACTGGAGACACGAGGACTTCGCTTTACAAACTCACTGGAAATGGAAGAAGAAGAAAATATTGTCTTCCATCACAGGTGTGACGGGAGACATAAACGAAAAATTCGCTAATATTTTATTCAGACATTCATATTTAGAGAATCTACAAAATGTATGCTTACATAATATACAGGTAACAGTTAATAAATAACACAGGTATAACAGGTGTGAATTTACCAGAAAAGGTGGAAGTCAACTCAGGCACCTTTATTTAATTTTTGCCCAATCACTTAATTATATGGCCAAATCACATTGAAAAATAATTACAAGATAAAAAGAACTTTTTATATACAACGTTTTTAAATTTTCCGTTGAATCATATAAACTTGACTAGCGTAATCGATCAAAAAAATTGTACTTGGTATAAATAATACCTACTGAAATGTCATTTTGACATGTCATATTGATTTCCATAGTAACGCACGTATATATTAATAATTTAGTTGCTAGGATCCCAGACTCCTAGCAACCAATAATAGTGGATTGGATTTCGGATTTCTTCCGAAATAACTTTTCATACAAAATAATTAACTGAAAATAATACAATTCTACTTAGATGGCTAAGCTAGTCGGAAAGTTAGTTAAAAATCGATTGCAAGATTTATACAGGATAAACAACCACCGGACAAATAAGAATACGAGCTAATAAAAACGTTGTAAAATATTGTACCTTATTGTTTCGCACAAAAAAAAGTAAATACTATTTAGATATAATATTAATACTATCGACTGAAGGTACTTGATGGAATTTGAATTTAAATTCTTATGGATTCAAGCTCTCTACTATTCCACTTAAGTCGTTTTTGCGACCCGGGTTTCGCCTTTCGGCATCTACGGCGCCTGAAGATGTCGAAAGGCAAAACTCGGGTCGCAAAAAAACGACTTACATGGAATAGTACAGAGCTTGAATCCATTAGTATTTAGATATAGTTAAGTGTATCGGTTTTGTTTTTTAAAGTTATGTTTAGTTTATATGTATTAATAATTCCTATTCAATTATTTGCACTAAAAACAATTTTGAAATTTGTAATGTAGCTTTATATTGATTATTGTGTTTTTTGTTGTTTTTGTCTTTGCTGAAACATGCCAAAACACATTAAAAAATATTGTAACTTTTTATTTCGAACAAAAAAACAGTAAATAGTACCTATTTAAAAATATTTAGGTGTGTCGTTTTTGTTGTATCTCTGTTAGTAGTAAAATTTTCAAACCGCCCACCGGTTCCAGTTCAATGGTGATTTATAAAGTAGGGAAGTAACTTTACTTTATAAAGCAGAGTTACAGCAAGTTAAAGCATTATTATAATAATAATTATTTACCAAATACTATGTCAGACATTCGCTAAGTTTTGCAGAATAAATCTTTATAAAACAACTCACTGTAGTTCAATCTAGCATATTGTTATGATTTTAAGTGCATAATATGTGCATACAATATATTATAATCATGTTTTTGTTGAATATAAATCCGCTCCTAAGTTATAGTTAGCCATACAGAAGCACAAATAATGTACCTCGCACAACCTGAAACAGTCAACCGGTCAATGATTGTTAATGAGTTAACTCATTCGCTGCTGACTAGATAATACTTTTTAATTACCATCTTTAAAATGCAAGTTAATTACATCGATCGGCCGCCTGGTCATTACGCGCCAGGTGCGTCTTCAACGTCCAAAATATTAAGGCGATACTTCAGTGAAACGGCAAATAATTTTCAACTATAGGCGCGACGAAATTTTGGACTCGCTGGCAGTCTGAGAGCGAACGTCGAAGTGTGGATACGTCAATTTGTTTCGTGATGGCGACGGGGGTATTAATTCTTAAATCGTGTAATGATGACTAAAAACTTTACCGATTTACTTTTAAAAGAAAACATGTCAATGAATATATTATAATTGTTACTAATAGAATAACAAACAGAACATTAAATGGACGCATGTTGGATTTATATGACATATTATATTTCGTTCGGCATGCGTCATTTGCCCCCGCGACCCGCAATCCGCGCATCGCCGAGCTACGATCTTTTTAGACCATGACTCAACTGAGATATAGCCTTGATCAACGACTATCTGAATCTCATAAACTAGAACAGTGACACATATGTGCTTCTTCAGTTACTACACTGCAAAAAGAAAATACAAACTGATTTTAAATCAAATTAAGAGTCAAAAGCTTACAATCAATTCTTATAAAAGTTTCCGCTTGAAAAAATACATATCTACATATTACATAGAATCGACACACGAAAATGAAACTTTTCTATTTAACGAAATCCAATCAAGCTTTTCGACGGGTAGCTTATATTCACAAAGCCAATTTACAGTGATTAAGGTCACATTCACAAAAACGTTCTGAAACCCGCCGGAAATTGAAAGATAACCGTGTTTCAAAATTCCGATTTAAAATTCATCACAAACCAGTACCTGTATGTCACAAAAGGTTAATAATAATATGCTTGGCTATTAAATTAAGCCAGTGATTCCCAATCAGGTTCCGCGAGCTTTGCCTGGACTTTTAACTCAGGGCATACACTCATGTTTTACTTGAGGGGGGACATGCTCAGCGTAGGTCAAAATGGAACTTTTATTGCATTTTCAAACCATGATCCTGGACATTCCTTAAACGTTGTAGGTAATATATTTATATAATTTTAAAGCCTTGTTATCCTTTATATTTTAAACATTTGATGACTCCAAAAAGTATTTTTATTACATAAAATAGTGTTCTTCTAAACCTCTCGCCCTAATGTTTTAGAATATAGTCATATTTCAGTACATGAATGTGCAGCGGTGTTAAGATTTTTTACATTTATTAATTTTTAAACGCATTTATAAAACCATTAGTATAATTTATGATGATATAATTTTTGTAAAATATTTACGATAAAAAATTATATTGATAATCTCTGTGATCCCAAATTTGACAAGAATTAGGCATTTCATTATTCAAAAAATGGGCTAGATTAACACATTTGAAAATAATTCTAAAGATACTAATTATAAGCTATGTCTTTGACCATTCAAGTGTAATAAATATTCTACGAATAATGATTGCTTTATAATAATTATTGACCTAAGTATAAGGTAGTGTTTTTTTGAAATACGCCATTTCTTTTGTCATTCCCCAGTGATTAAGCTACAACATACGGCCGTATCCATAAATTGACAAACTAAAATTGAAGTAGGGAGTAAGATCATGTTAACGCGCGTGTTTGAACATGTACCGTTTAAAAAAAAAATTAAAAAAATGTCGGTTAGGTCCAGCCACCGGTGTGTCGAGCGGCTGCAAACAAAAGTGTCTCCTGTGAAACGGCTCTAAGGCCCGTTTCAGACGGGACACCGGTATTGCGCTCGTATATAATAAAAAGGCCTTTGTATTCGAATAAAGCGGCCATTGTATTATGTTTATGAACGCCCAGAGCTAATGAGTCAACGCATAATTTCGCGATATAAATTAGAACATAAAACTGGCTGCGGTCATAAAAACATGTGTATCGGCGGCTTGAGAATGTAGCGGCCGACGGAAACGTGTACTGGACACGCTTTGACGCATTAGCTCAGGGAGTTCATAAACATAATATAAAGGCCCTTTTGTTCGAATACAAAGGCCTCCTTATTATATACGAGCGCGACACTGGTGTCCCGTCTGAAACGGGCCTTAGAGCCGTTTTACAGGAGACACTTGTATGCAGCCGCTCGACACACCGGTGACTGGACACAGGTGTCCCGTGTGAAACGGCTCTTAAGATGTTTTACTTCAAGAAAAAGACGTGTAATATTATTAATTCATTTTATTAAAAAAATATTTTATTACAAACATTACAGTCAAAAGAAATTATATCGTAATTACGTTGCTAATCAGTATTGTAATTATTTGTAATTATTATGATAATACTGATAATCAGGTATTGTTTACATTAATAAATATGATGTGACACTGTTATTAAAATCTCATTTGATGTGATTAATCCAAAATGGGATAAGCCTTAATTAGGCGAAATGTTAAGATGTTTACACAAAATATGCCCTCGGGGTTAACAAGTTTTGAAACAGTTCTGACATTAATAATATTTTGCTAAATATTGTGGACTAACTGACATTTATTATTATTTATATTTTCACTGATTTATTTATTCATTGCATATAATATTATGATTTGATTTATCTGTAACGAATGAGAGAAAACATAATTAATGTAAATATTTATGAGAGAGTGAGATAGTGAGAAGACGTTTTAAATAAGGCAAAGTGAAACAACGAGTATACGTCAATGCAAATAAAATAAACTCATACCAAAATAAAGGAATTATTTATTTTAATCGGGTCGTGAAAGAAAATAAAAGATAGGATACTCTAATAATAGTTTGACAGATACTTATAGATACTTATATTCTTTTTAACACTACAACAGGCCTAGGTGCCAATGACATTAGTGTATTCATAAACGTACAGGCTTTGAGAAAATCACATAAATATATTGTGTTCTCGTCGAGAATCGAACCCAGAGCTCCCGAATGAAAGGCCAGCGTCTTGCACACAACACCATGAGTGCCGTCTGTACAGTAACCACTAGCGTATTCTTTCGACCATGTCCGATCCTAATAGGATCATATGGGCCTCCACAGAGTGGAGGTTTGTATTGATAGATTTTTGTTTTTACGAGAAATGGATGTCAGCCACTTGCTCAACCTATTAGGTCCATACTCTGACTCATACACAAATTGAAAAACAATATGTGTACTAGCCAGACCCAGGATTCGAACCTGGGACCCTCGACTCTATAGGCCGGCACTTAAGCCACTCGGCCAACGTGGGTGCGTATAGAGTATAATATTATATAAAGTATTAAACGACATAAAAATTAATTTGTGACAGATTGATGATTGACTGAGCAACATTTAAGATTGTTGACAGGTGGCACTGCCACTTGGAATTTTTTATAATTATAATAAGTATATAATCGTGGCTTTCCAATTTGTGACAAACGCACTACAGTACGCTACTTATAGTATGCTCTATATTGATTGTCAACAATATTCAAGCTATAATCAATGAAACAATATGCTAAAAATTCATAAATATCATAAAATAACATTTAAGCCATTTCGTAACTTCAACACGTGAACATTTATTCCCTGACAATCTATTGTGTATTTCAAAAATAACTAAACCTTTTAACAACCGAATAAAATCAATAACAAAACAACATTATTATTATTTTATTGATGTTTATATATTTATTTATAATATAATAATATTGTATGTGGGTGTTTTCATATATTATATTCGACTCTAGATGTAAAATATATCCGTATTAATTATTACCAGTATTTCCTGGGAAGGTAGGTACACACTAGACATGGCGTAAAAATACCACAAAAGAAGGAATCTAACAAACAAGCAAAAATAATGACAAATAATATCGTAAAATTGCTGAAACAACAGTGGACTGTACATTATAATGAATAATTTTCCGTTAAGTATATAAATCGTCACCTCAATACTACAACTAAATAACTCTAATTCTGTCATTATTGGGAATATGAATTTTAAACTTTACTTCAAAGCTATACTTATTATTTAAAATAAAAATGGAAAATTGGGTTTGTCTAATAGGGAAAAATTAATAATTTAATAATGTTCAATTGTATGAAAAAATATTAAACTATTTTATTTATTTAATGCATTTATGGTTTTAAAGTTATCTAATATTTATATAAGTTATCTAAAACACA
Source organism: Rhyacophila brunnea (assembly GCF_057557595.1). Classification (NCBI taxonomy): domain Eukaryota; kingdom Metazoa; phylum Arthropoda; class Insecta; order Trichoptera; family Rhyacophilidae; genus Rhyacophila; species Rhyacophila brunnea. The sequence goes on along the minus strand of NW_028232816.1, from coordinate 3,156,482 downwards.
GAAATAATACAGTTCCCATTAACTTCTGACTTACCTAGGTTTATCTATCTAGGTTTATCATTCATAATATTATTATTCAATAGCTATCTCAAAAATAGTGAAAATCAAGTTATCTAGTTAGTAGTATTGGGGTGACAAAATTATTTATTATACATTGATCAGTACTCGAGGGACAGCTGCGCATCTATTATTTACACAAGACTGCTTTCGGCCCGTTACGGCAGTTAACTAGGGTAGGAAAGAATCGAAGTCTTAGCACTTATTGTAACAATTACACTAAGTTAGCCGTCTAAATAGTCAAAACTGACTATCTCGCTCTGAAATTTATATATTTAAGAAATATATTTTATAGCCAAGATAGGTGCTTGCTCAAACATTGCACATATTCTAATAATTACAACTAACGTATTGTAATTGTTACAATAAGTGCTAACTAATACTTTGATACTTTCCTACCCTAGATAGCTGGTGTGTTTTCATTGTTACGTTTTTATTAGCTCGTATTCTTATTTGTCCGGTGGTTCTTTGTCCGGTACAAATCTTGCAATCGATTTTTAACTAACTTTCCGACTAGCTAGACATTTGATACTTTTAGAATATATCAGAACACGATGCCAATGCATTTTTTCAATACTTTTAGCCATCTTTAATTAGAATTGAATTCATTTTCAGTTAATTCTGTTTTGTATGAAAATTTATTTCGACACCATTATTAGTTGCTAGGGGTCTGGGGTCCTAGCAACTAAATTATTAATATATACGTGCGTTACTATGTCGCACAAATTTTTTTGATCGTTTAAGCTTAGTCAAGTCAAGTTTATATGGTTCAACAGAAAATTTAAAAACATTGTACCTATATAAAAAGTTATTTTTATCTTGTAATTATTTAAATTACGATTTTTCATAATTATTACTAAAATATTATTTTAAATGACGTATTTTAAAGGAATGTAATGGATTAAAATTGCCCCAATACAAATTAATAGGTAATAATAAATTTTAAAAATAATCCAATGGATATTCTCAGTGTTTTGTAAATGCACGCAGAAAAGAAATTCAAGGACATCCGATATAAGAATATGCACATAAAATACAAGAAATATTAACAGTATGTATGCCTGATTTTACAGGGCACGTCAAACTTCATATTGCCAAGGTCATCCGATATAATATTATATATATTATAGAACATGCACATAAAGAAATTAGAATCATGCCTGATTTTAGAGGGCTTATCAAACTTCAAATTTCAATTACTCCATTACATGATTTCGAGACTTACCAACTTTTGGCTGTACATTGTAAATTGAATGTGTAAATTTAGTCTTCAATATTAATGTGTGTTCGAATCTCACTCTGCCCAACAGTTTATCTGTTTAACAGTTTTTTTTTTCAAATAACTATTGTCATTAAAAAAATGCTAGATTCATAAATTCAAATCATTTGCCTTGAATATGAAGTGTTCGAACCCCACTTATTCCGAGATTTATTCTTAGTATTTTTCTAATAGATGTGTAATGTAGCTTTTCAATCGTGTATAATATGTATTTCTCAATATAAACAATGCTGCATTCTTAAATTTGCTTTTTTTTTATTCCAACAGTTTTTTCTCTATGTTTAACGGCGTGACTTTGAAAAGAGAACCATAGATGGCGCTGCCTATTGACTGATATTGCAAGCGCTATGTAGACAGATTAGGATTTAACCCTATATAATGTTGACTCCGTAATTGATATCTCTCACAGTCTTACAGCCAGTAAGCTTAGTCTGATTAGCTCTGACCTTTTTAATCATACAGGTCCTCTATTTTGAGACTAAGCACCTTTCATTATCTAGATTCGTTTCTAGTAATAAGTGTGGTTACTAGTTGTCAAATGTGATACCTACCTGAACTGAACTAATCCTTTGGCAAGTTCATCTGGTTATTAGGTCGAGCAATTCATTTTATCTTATTCATCTGTTTTCGAGTACCGATTGAAGTATTCTCTGTTTTTGTTGATTAATATCTGTGATCTCTGAATAAATACTAAAACTGGAAGTGTTTCTATTGTATAGCTAAAACATACTATAACTTGCGACTAACGTTGGCCCAAAGTGTTTATAAGTTATAAATAAATAAAACCATTCTACATACCTACATATGTAATTTTGAAAAACACTTCTGAGAAAATATATTATAACCAATAGAAAAAATCTTTTTGAAAAAATTAAGACACCTGGCAGGAATCGAACCTGCATCTCCCGGGTTTACGCCCCAATCCACGCATTATACACAATGCAACGAGGTGACATACCAATGACGACAAACTTTAGCTATTGGCCTTTTTTAATACCTGCTCATCAGCGTTCTTCTAAATCAAGCTACTATTGGCGATCGGTTTTTGTTTATTAAATCAAAGTAAGTACCTACTACTTCAATTACTAACCGACGTCACGGATTTCTCCAATATTTTATGATGTAACTTACTCGTACTTGCTAATAATTTTTAAATAACTACTTCTTTTATACAATGAATAATTCACAAAATTTAAGAATGTACCATTATAATTATTGAATACACATAATTTTGAAAAACACTTCTGAGAAAATATATTATAACCAATTAAAAAAATCTTTTTGAAAAATTCAATAATTGGAATGGTACATTCTTAAATCTTGTGAATTATTCGTTGAATAAAAGAAATAGTTCATTCTACATCTTAAATAATTACAAGATAAAAAGAACTTTTATATACAACGTTTTTAAATTTTCTGTTGAATCATATAAACTTGACTAGCTACATTAAACGATCAAAAAAATTTGTACTTGATAGAAATAATACTGAAATGTCATTTTGATTTTCATAGTAACGCACGTATATATTAATAATTTTGTTGCTAGGACCCCAGACCCCTAGCAACCAATAATAGTGGATTGGATTACGGATTTCTTCCGAAATAACTTTTCATGCAAAACAGAATTAACTGAAAATGAATTCAATTCTACTTAAAGATGGCTAAAAGTATTAAAAGAATGTATTGGCATCGTATTCTGATATATTCTAAAAGTTTTAAATGTCTAGCTAGTCGATAAGTTATTTAAAAATCGATTGCAAGATTTTTACTGGATAAACAACCACCGGATAAATAAGAATACGACCTAATAAAAACGTTGTAAAATAACAATTCAAATAAGCCAAACTCGTTGTGACTTTCGTCGATATTGTAATAGGTAATATAAGGAAAGAGTGTTTTCTGAACATACTATAATTATTATTATTTCCATCTATAATGACATTAATATCAAATAATGAATAATTACGAATCCATCAACTACTATAATGACGCGAAATATTCCTCGATATTCTCTCTCTAAATGTTCAATCACGAGCCGTTTCATATCATCGCAGCGTGCTGACGCGCAAGGGGCCATTATTTTCCTTTTACAGTTCTCCCAGCGAAGTTACTCCGAGAGGGGAAAGACCCGTTTCCATAATGAAAAAAGTAAGCTACAGTTATTTACTAGAATGTTGAGCATTATAGTTATTGTAGGAGGCCGTTTTCCTTAAGGCGAAGGCTTTGTTTTACAATGTGTGCGTATCTATTATGTTTTTTCAACAGTTACCCGCTTAAGCCTCGGAAATTGCCGAACTCAGTCATTCGCGCGTTATTTGGTTCGGTTTTTTCTGTAATATGTACTTAATACTCAGTACTCGGAAATACAACATTTTGCTTGTCTTTTATCAGCATCATTTTTGTAGATATCTATAATACAAAAGAGTTGCTCTCTAAAGCAGTGCTCCGTAACCTTTTCTCACCCACGGCACACCACATGCAAAACAATTTATACACCAAAACATAGACCTCTCATCCTGAACGGGGACCTCAGGCCAGGATCTTTGTAGCCCTCTCCTACCTATCGCTAAGGTACTACGCTAAGATACTCTAAAATAGCGTTTTTCAAATTCTGTTCGAGGTAAAATTAATGGTATTGATTGTACGTTTAGCGATTTTTTTGTATGGTTATATTATATTAATATAATTAGTTGTCGGGTTAGGAATATTAATTTGTCGAGTATTGACACAATAATAATAAATTTTATCCTACAATCATATCATTCAAAAAATAGCGCCTCTTTTACTCGAAAATGAGAGCTGAACTACGATATCCTTGTCGGAAATCCGAGGATATTTTTTATTAACTTTTTAATTTTTTTTTATTAAATTAAGAAAATAGTCAATGGAACATCGGCGAACTTCATTTTTAGCGTAGCGTCGTTTATCAATTCAACACATTCCTTTCAAATTTATAGGAAAAGCGCTTCTGTAGAATTTTCGGCATTGGTTGCAAAAGGGTTTCATATCCAGTCGCATTGATTGTATGAAAGAAATGATGAAATTTATTTTGCAGCAAAGTTAAATGTTTTTGAGACGGATCCAAAATTAATTGCTTGTTTTCAATGTTGGTCTGGTAGGTCCTTTGGTACATTTGTAGAGATCCTTGTCCTAACTCCTTCTGCTAAAGTTCGAGTTTATTTTTGAATCCTGCTAATTTATCAAAGCACGTCAATATATTTTCATTCTGATCTTGCATTGTTTTATTAAATTCATGCAGGTGCTCAAATATATTAGCAGTCATGTACGCAAATTTGGCTATTGCACCGCGGCACACCTAGCATCGTCTCGCGGCACACCGATTGTCGAGCACTGCTCTAAAGCATGTCAAATCGTATAGATAATTAAATTTTAGATAAATATTCACGTTCCTAAAGTGATAATTTTAATCGATTCATTTCAGCGTTTCTTTGACGCACATGACGCAATCAATTTGTCAGAAGATTTAAAAAGGGGCTTCGAAACTGTGCAAACTAGTTACACAATTATTAACTTAAACTTAACCAAAATCTTAAAAATATGCCTTATACAAATTGCGAATAAAATAATACTCAAAGCATAACAAAATCCTTGCAACTGATGTAAAAAAACATATATAATATAATATACGACATACGTAATTGTAAACAAAAGTACTTTATTACTTATTTATGGTATTTTTAATGTTAATAGGGTACCTAACATTATTAACATATTATCTACTATCTCTTGTATATTGTATTGTTGGGTCACTACTGTGGTATTCAATGTGTGGGTTGAGGATGATGATAACGAAGTCTACGATGTAACAGGGTGAGATTTATTAGCAGCGTATCGGTACAATAGTATATATTATACAATGATAGTACATATAATCTACTGATATAGTTACGAGCTAGGTACTTGGATTCGAGTGCCATTTAGATAAATTATTCTTCGTTATTTATACAATAAAAAGTAACACAATAACATTCAATTCTGGTACATAATCATATTGGACTAATTATAGAGTCAGCGTTTTAAATCGAGTAGCGAAATGGAATATTATATATTATTACAGTCGTAACAAAATAATATGATACCATGAAAAATGATTATTCGGCTAATACACCGTAATGATATAATGTGCTGTGATATGTAGCTGTAATAATATACCGTATCTAATATCGTCAATCAACTTGCTGATCTAGCTAAGATTTGTTTACTGGAAATTGATTCGCTGTGAATATATTATTGCAGAATAATTTGATACATTAAACAATAGATATCTGATCGCTACTATTCTGCAGCTACAATATTGACCTGTTGAAGTTATTGGTCGCCTTCATGATAATTATTATCCAGCACTCGAAATGGACTGGAGCACACCGGAACACAGCTCCTGTTCAAGAAATCCCTGAGATTATTCTTAAATCTCGTGGAAAATTTAAATAGTGCTTTCCGGTTCGCGAATTATTAAAAATATTTTTTTTTTCATTTATACGAAACTTGTCGAAATCATAGTAGGCAAATAATAATATTTATGACGTGACGTAAACCTCGATTTCCATCTGCGGCGCTGACAACATTTTTCCCTAATGCGACACGTATAAAGACTGCTATTCCATTTAACCTTCTGAACTTGGCAGGTCTATAAGAAAACAATCTAACAAGTGTATTTGTTTACAAGTAATACAACAAATAATTTTCGGAATATTATCGAACGCTCAGGTTAGTACAATTTTCCATTTTGACCGCTGATTATGACATAATTTACAGTGGCGAAGGGTGGAGGTAGACTGTTCAGATCTGACATAAATAGGGCACACTAAACTTTATCAGTTAAACGTATTTGTTTTCATTGAACTAAAACAACAATGTGTAGATGGTATTTGATATTTTTTTTAAATCAATTAAGCCCTGTCTAATCCAAGCCATAGTAGATAATTGTCAAAAAACATTCGTTAATCTATTAAATATATAAAATTATGCCATTAAACCATACATGATTTTAGATATTTTTTAAATAGAAGAATATTTTATTATCGATTATGTTTCATTCGGTAAGGCTTAATGAGTTTAAAAAAAACTAACCAAGACCAACAACTGTAATATTATGTATTCTTAATTCAACGAAAACAAATAAGTACCTATGACTGGAAAAGTGTAGACTATTTTTGTCAGATCGCCCATATAATACTTAAACTATTATGGTTTGGATTAGGCAGGGTTTAATTGAATTTTTAAAAGTAACCAGCACCATCTGCAAATTGTATTATTAGTTCAATTAAAACAAATACGAATGAATGACAAAGTTCAGTTTGCATTATTTATGTCGAATCTTAACAGCCTACCTCCACTCCTTGCCACTGATAATTTATATCTATATAATCATGAGTAAATACTTATATAAATCATGTTAGAGAAATTTGTTTCTACTTTTTTTATAGATTCTGCACCTATTCCTGTTGACCATCTTTGCATCACAATGCAAATCGCAAGACAGATTTCAACAATATCCATCAGCATTATACGACGACATCCAAGAATCACCACCAGAGCTTGATGACTCGCTAGAAGAATCGAATCCTTTTGCAGATTATAATGACCCAAGTCCTGATTCACAGATCGATTCACAGATTGATTCACCTTTTTATGAATCAGATCAACAAAAACCACAAACACCGCAGCAACAATTTGACAGTTTCAACGAACCCTTTTATGATCCAAATGCAGTGATCAAAGACGCGATGACGTCACCAAATCATTTTAAATTTGGAAGTTTACCTATTTCTGGCCGGGAACCTTTTAATAGAAAAATGTTCAATAGTAATAATCAAATGCATAGTGCAATTACACCACAAAATAATATACCATTTATACGTCCAAATACAAACTTGTTTTCTAATACAAATAAATACGGACCTACCAACCACCAAAGCGATAATAAATTTTTGCCTGGTAATAATTTTAATACAAACAGATTTATATCTAAGCCCGATGTATTATTTGGAGAAAATTCAAATCTAAATATACCTCTTCGTCAAGTTTATGACAATAATAAGAAATATTTACCAAATAGAAATAAACCTTCGATTGTATTGACGAGCCACCAGTCAAATACGAATACAAATTCGCCATTACTGACTAATAATAATTCCATGTCAAACAGAAAACAATTTATTAGTCCAATACCCAATAGAAATGTATTTGGTGTATCAAATAATAATAATAACCGAAATAAAATATCACATTACAACGTTGCCAGCACGAAAAAAAATAATTTGAATTCGAACGTGAATAATTTTCCAAACAAAAATCAGCCATTTAATAATAATTTTATGAACAATGTTTCAAGCCGAAATAATACGAATGAAAATTTATTTTTAAATCCTAATCAAAACAGAAAATATTTCAGCGTATTAAACAAACAACCCAATATGAATAGCCAATCATATAATCAAAATCATTCGGTTGGTAAGCCTGGTTTAATTAATAGTATTTTACATCATCCAATACAGACTGTTGGTAGACCTGATAAACGAAAGCCGGCAACATTGTTTGAATATGGAAATAACGAGCATTTAAATAATCCGATTCAAAATCGCTTTGGCATTAATAACGATGTTAATAATAATGATAATAATAATTCCAATCGTCGAATACCACCGACAACTGGTATTAATATAAATAGTGGGTATACTAGAATTATTCCTTTTTTAAATAATGTAACTCCAAGTAGGCGACCAAACACGGCAAACGTTTTTTCCACCACGAAAAAACCACAAATACTTTTGAATAATAATTTTCCACCGTCTTTTGTTGTAAGTAAGAAACCTTTACCCAGTCAGCTGATAAATAATTTATCTATTTCCAATGCTAATAAAATAAGAGAACCAAGTAATAATAATAATATAAAAATTGTGTCTTTTAGTGACAGCGCAAAAATTAAACCTGTAGCCATTTTGTTCGATGATTTAAATTTAAAAGATGTTCCAATTTCAAATCCAATTGAAAATTTAATGGCGTCTAAAGATTCAAATGAAAACGGTGAGACGATGAAAAAACAAGCCTTTAGAAATAATACCGCGCCACTTGTTGAATCAAATATGGAGAGCTCAGAATTTCCTCCGATCGTAAAATTCAATACAGCCAATATAAAAGGCAATGAAACGGCAATTTTAAAACAAAAAGGCGTTATTTTACAGACAGTTCAATCGAATGAACCGGCTAGTGATAGTAATACCGCGAGAGATAAAAGCGTTCGCGAACACCCGGTTGCTGTAAATGGCGCCAAATCGGTTGCTTATTTATCGAACACCGAAAAATATAATATAAACAAGAAAGCCACGAATGACAAAATCGCGTTTGAAAATGGATCCGTATCGAAAAACGTGACAGTTACATTTCCATCGCCTGTTGATATCCCTCAAAATATTGAAATAAGCCCGGCGAAAGTGTCAAAGGGCAATTTGAGTTTGCAAAATGAAAAATTGACACAAACGAAGCCGAAATATTACGAGTCTCCCTCTCAAATCCTTAACCCTTTGGATGACGAAGCTACGACGGAAAATAACAATGAACAGTTAATACAAATAGGGAAAGATTTTGAAGCAATGTGCTTGGATGAAATGTAATAATTATTTTCAATTATCTATTATGATTACAAATTAGAAGGCATGACGTCATTCAATAAGGAATCGTCCCACAAAAAACAAATCGTATACTTAATTAAAATAAAGAAATAAGCAATTTTTGAATTTATATTTTGAGAATGTAACAATATCTATTGAACACACAAATACAGAGTAATATGTTTATTATGAAATTATGTAGAATATGATATATTGTAGGTGAATACTTAAATGCAGCAATGCGATTTTTACCACGTTTTTATTAGCTCGTATTCTTGTTTGTACGGTACAGATTTTTTCTTGTGCAGTACACATTTTTTAACTAACTTCCCGACTAGCTAGACATTTGAAACATTTAGAATATATTATCAGAACACGGCGACAATGCATTCTTTTAATACTTTTGGCCATCTTTAAGCGGAATTGAATTCATTTTCAGTTAATTCTGTTTTGTATGTTTCGGAAATTATTGATTGCTAAGTGCTAGTCCTAGCAACTAAATTATTAATATATTATACGTGCATTACTATGGAAATCAATATGAAATGTCAAAATGACATTTCAGTATTCTATATTTATTCAGTATTTCTATCAAGTACAAAAAAATGTATTTATTAATACATTGAATTGTCAAGTTTATATGATTCAACAGAAAATTTAAAAACGTGGTATATAAAAATTTCTTTTTATCTTGTAATTATTACAGTATTGTGTCAGATGTAGTGATTGCAATACCAAATGAAAACATTAATTAATAATAAACTATTTATTTTTTTAATTATCGAATAAGACACAAGATTTTAAAATGTAACATTCTATATATTGAACATACATAATTTTAAAAGATATCATGCATATAGGTACACAGAATAATTAATTCCATCGGTTAGTAATTAAGGAATTAATTGATATCTATCTTAATTTAATGTACTAAGGGCCGCATGTATCAGATTCCCAAATTCTTTATAAGCTATTTAACATATTTTCTACCATATAGCGTATAGCACTGTTTATGACGTAAGCAATCTGACGTCACGCGCCATTCACAATGGCTGCTTCATCTGTCACTTTCAAATGTCATTTTAATAATGCATTCATTACAACAAACGTTTGCTTGAGGCCCTCGTTCATTTTGTAGACTCTGTAAAAAATTCCGTCACTGTAGGATTGGTTTGTCGAATAGACCAAATGTAAAATGTTCAAGAGATGAAAGACAAATTACATTATCCTATATTTAAATACATTGAGGTATTTAAATTCTGCTTTTTACAGCATATGAATGCTGTTTTCATTACAAATCAATTTAAAGAAAAGGATGATTCTGGTCCATTTAGATACAAAAAATCATTCTGCATTAAAAGGTCGATTTCGACAAAAACGGATATTCGACAAACCAATCCTATAGCGACGATTTGCGAACTTTAAAAACAGTTATACAAACAGCGTATAGGTTTGATCTATAGTCTATAATCTAGATAGTAGGATGGTATATAGATAGATATATAGTAGGATAACATAGATTTACGTAAGATTACGATAAAATATCTCCGCTAAACGACCGCAAAGATCAGTACCTACTGCTGTATCTGTATAATATTATAGAGAAATCATTACATTACATTCTAATCTAAATCCATTTTCATTTCTGCGATTACTTATTCCGTTTTGACATCTCATAATAATATAAGTAATTGAAGTGAAGTTAGTCATAATATAATTGTATGTATTGCCATCAAATGGAAATGTTTATCGGGAATACTTTATCCTTTCGTACAGTAGAATAATAAAATAAATGTGATAACATAACTGATAAATTATTTAAAGTTCATAATAATTATTCATGTATAATTATTAAATATATATGGTACCGTTCGCACACTTTTAGACACATTTATAATTTAAAATTTTTAAATTAATGGTCGGGGAATGAAATTTTATAAGTTTGCCATTATTTGCACGCTATGACACATTATGACGTCACATCGTGACGTCGCTAAACAACGAATAATTACATCTGCACTCATGCATACAAATGGGTAGTATATAGCCTATAAAGTATTTGTGAATCTCATGCATACGACCCTAAAACCGATAGCCAACATTATAACGCAATTCGCATAACAACTACTAGTTTAAATCGTCATAATTTAGTAAAACGCCCTCGCTTATTTGGTAAAGCATACTGGTGCAAATCCAACAAGTTCAAGTCGCATCCGGTTTTTTTCTACAAAATATTTTTTTCTTGTGTGTATACGCATAAAATGTTTTCAAATTATGTATGTTGAATACATTAATACCGGTTTTTCAGTATTTCATATTACCTACCCGTAGTTATTAAAAACATTTTTTCACAGTTTCAGCTTTAACGCGTAAACTAAAATCGAAAAAGCTTTATTTCATTCACTCAGGGCAAATTTCCTCGTAAAACCAAACTCTATAACTTTTTTAAACAAATGTGGTGGATTGTTTGTTACTCATTATTCAATGAACACAAATACCTACGTAGGACTGACAAAGTTTATTGTGTCGGATCTTAACAGCCTACCTCCACCCTTCGTATAATTGAAAATGGTATTTATTTCATGTTATTATGTAATTTTCGCCAAAGTTTGTACATGTTTGAAATTTGGGTAATATTATTTTTTCACTCAAATTAACCATTTTTATATAGCTAGCAGATTCCTTGTTCTATTGCTGAATTGGTGATAGCAATTTTTCAGCAAAATATTGATTAATACAATATTTATATCATTTTTATTATGAAATTGGGCATAATAAGTTTCCGTTCCGTGACTACGAAACTAAGCTTTTAAAGCATGAATGAGACACTTTTTATCACTTAAAAGAGCTCTATCAGATTAAATAAACCATACACTTAAAAATAAAACTACAAATAGTCAAAAAATATTATTGAATTTTAATTCTTGGGCACATTCCGTTCCCCTCCGTTACCCTATGTCTATAATGGCAGAGCATTTTTCCTTTAGTATTTGACAAAACCAATCAATGTTCGTTCTGCTATTTTTTTAAAGACAATAATCACTTTTACTAAATTTTATTGGAAAAATAAATAAGTTTCGTTATTTAATAATCAAATGAAAAATAGTTAACGTTCAAATTTTTTGGGGACATTTTCGGAATGGAACGAAATGGTAACGGAGTGTAATTTGTAAAGCTAAAGTTACATGTTACCATAAAAACAAATTTTTGTTTTATGAAATTTATTTGAATTTTTTGATAGACATATATATTCAACGTGCGTCAAAATAACAAAACAAATCAAACTTAATCACTAAAATAGACATATTTTATAATAAATTTCACAATACTTGTAAAATAAGGTAGGTAATAATTTTGACACACTATACATTACCATAACTTTTATTTGGCATTTATATTATTTGTAACTCAGATAAAAAATATTTTTAAGCAAATTAACAATATATGAAAAAAAAAATCAGCAAGGGATTCGGACGCGAGTTCCTAGCGCGGCACGGAGTATATAACTTTTACGAAAATAATTACAGTCGAACTCGGTTATTACGATCTCGGACATAGCGAGATCTCGGATGTAATAACGAAACATTTGTTGACATTTGGTTTATGATTTTCGCCATACATTTAATTTTTTCACTGCTATAACGAGCAACTTATCGGATATACCGAGCTAAAATACTGTTAATGTGTCGATCGTTTTAAAACATTTCGACCCTAAGCAATAAAATCCGATTGGATGCCGCCGGGGTCGGATTACGTTTATGACACTAGTAAAGTGTCTAAGTACCTACCTTATTGGTGTTTCGCCGACAATAATAAAAAAGTATCCACGCATATGGTTGAAAAATCCAAGGTTTGTGAAGTCCGTAGGTACCTACCAGCGTTAATTACAATAAACAACTTCTTTTGTAGTTTATGAATGCCATGCTCGTTTCGGGGATTTTTACGATGGTTTCCAAATTTTTTATTTTCGACTTTTTGTGTAATGTGACATGCTCATTTAAAAATTCCTATTCTCTGATATAACGAGTAACGCTTATAATAAGAAAATTCAATCGGTCCCATCTTCCTCGTAATAACCAAGTTCGACTGTATGTTGTCTTGAAATTTACTTGTATTCATCAACATAAAATGTAGCTATACAGGTTGATTGTAATCATGACGTACTTTTCTGACATTTCGCGAATACCTACAGTTCCAGGTATTAAATCTAATAGAGTACACATTTCTGTTAAACGTGACAAAAAATACCTTTTCATACATAAAATGTACGGAGAAGTTTTAAAATTTTGGTGGCGTATAACAGAAAGAGTATGACAGAGCCAGTGCCTGTCTCGCAATTATTTCAGTCTTGTGTTTTTTCTTTTCCTTCTGTTGTTTTTTTTTTTATCTCCATACTTTTATCTGCGCTAGTTTTGCGTATTCAGACATATCACATACTTTTTTAATCTTTATTATATAGTCAGGTTATTTTCTATATTTTTTAATGAAAATATTTTTGTTTTCCATACGAACAGACAAAATAAAACTTTTTATAATCTATGAAGAACTAAACACACACTGTAAACCCAACTTTATGCATTCCATTTCGTTACTTTTACATTCCACATATACGTTACCACCAATATAGTTTCGGAATGGAAGTAACGGATTCTGTTTCAGAAGTGTTTGAAGCCAAAATTTAGCTTAGTTTTATTGTTAAACCTGCGATATGTTTTATTATATCTGTAGTATGAAAGATAAGCTCCATATGTATAGTATGTAAAATAGAAATATGTGATTTCTTACCTTATAAATCGTGGTAACAGTAGTGGAACTTCTTAAATGACCAACACAGAATGCAACCTGTTCCGATAGCGATACCGACACACACCAACAATTTAAATTGTAAATGGCGATCAGTATTATACAAAAGTGTTGCTACATTAAAAAAAACATATTTATAGTGGAAATGTTTCGCCTTCATGCTAAAATCGTGGTAACGGAATGTGGAGTTCCACTTTTTCAAATATCCTGGGACACACTTTGAACGTGATTTTTTTCAATATTGGTACAAATTTACGGAAAAACTATATATTTTCCAAAAATATATAATGTAAGCTGTTGAAGACACTACGAATTTAATTTTACACACTCAAAATTAATGACGAAATCAGACTTTGTTTATTTGAATTTAGGGGTGGGACATGGTAAAAACACACTACCTTTCGATCTAAATAATCAATTAAAAATATATACAGGTCAGATAGTTGTATTTAACTGATCGAATAGAGTAAATTATTAAATTTGCATGTTAAAAATACATAACTTTCCAATATTTTATAATATAATAACTATGAAAAAATCAATCAAAGTCATGGGACATGCCAAAAACGCAATGTACAAACTTTGGCGAAAATGCCCGTACATACAAAGTATGTATAGTTAATTAGTTGTATTCCATTTTATCTGTAGATACAAAATAAAGTTATGTTCTGTGACAATGTATTGTTTTTAATATATCAGTTGAAAATGTCTTTAGAAACCGACACAGCTTTTTGTGTTCGTAATAAAATAATCTGGACCATGTAACTATGTACAATATTTTATTGTATGCTATATTATTTTTGTAATAAAAATTATTTGTTTTGTAATCGAGTTATATCAACAAGAATAATCTCCATTGTACCTGTTCTGTCTAATAAATTTCTTTATGTCACGATAATGATCCTGTAGGTTGACTTACTTTCACAAAGCACCATAATAAATATCTTTATAAATAACGTCATATATTTTAGTAACAATGGTGAAATAGCCATACTTAAGAAAATAAAAGTAATGAACTTACGAGATATTTGCAACGGTTGAGACCTCAGTGGGTACAAGTAAAGTTGGGTTTCGGGAATTTCCCGACGGGAATTCTCGAGAAATTATCGAGATTTTACATCCCGAATCTCGAGAATTAAAATGTGTAACATTTCGGGAAATCCCGGATCTCGAGAATCTTTTTTCGGTTTTCGGGATTTCTTGATTATCAAAAAATATTAATTGAAAAAACGATTTTCTATACGAAAAAAGTGGACAGAAAACACAAAACGTTGAATGACTGATCGGGGCCAACGTCGACTCAAAATGAGCGCAATTTTTGCAACATCTGGGAATTTTGTGTCTCAAAAGCGTACGCGATTGTCGGACGCAGTGATTGACAGTCTGTGTTTTTTTAAATTCTATTTTAATAAGTAATGTTTTGAATTATTTTTGTTTTCCTACTTCTATTTTGTTTATATATAAATTATAAATATATTATATAAATAAAAAAATCATATTTTTTTGGAATTTGTCTTTACACTGATTTTAGGATTTTTACAAGTTTTTTTTTTTAAATTTTCCGATATCTCGAGAATTCTCGAGAATTCTTTTCTGGAAATCCCGAATCTCGAGAATTCAAAATTTCATCATTTCTCGAGATTGAGATTTTCTCGGGAAATACCCAAATCTAGGTACAAGTGACAACTATGTAAAAATTAGCTTGACGGAGTTGTGACGTTTCAAAAAATTTAGATATGAAACTATTTAGATGTGAAATATGGGGGGACATGCTCGTCGAAGGTCAAAATTGAGTTTTTATTGTATTTTCAAACCATGATCCTGGATACTTCTTAAACGTTGTAGATAATCTATTTATATAATTTTGAATCCTTATTATCCTTTATAGTTATTTTAAACATTTGATGACTGCATAAAGTATTTTTGTTACATAAAATAGTATTCTTTTAAACCTCTCGCTCTAATGTTTTAGAATATAGTCATATTTCGGTACATAACTGTGCAGTGGTGTTAAGATTTTTTACGTTTATTAATTTTTAAACGCATTTATGAAACCATTAGTATAATTTATTACGAGATAATTTTTGTAAAATATTCACGATAAAAAATTATATTGATAATCTCTGTGATCCCAAATTTGACAAGAATTAGGCATTTTATTATTCAAAAAATCGGCAAGATTAACACATTTGAAGATGATTCTAAAGATACTTATTACTTATTATAAGCTATGTCTTTGACCATTCAAGTGTGATAAACATCTTATGAATAATGATTGCTTTATAATAATTATTGACCTAAGAATAAGGTAGTGTTTTTTTGAAATACGCCATTTCTTTTGTCATTCCCTAGTGGTTAAGCTACAACATACGGCCGTAGCCATAAATTTACAAACTATAATTAAAGTAGGGAGTAAATTTATGTTAACGCGCGTGTTGACTAGAATATGGGATAAACTTAAACACGTATCAATAATACGTCATTCTAGGGTTGCGCTTCATTCTGACAACTGCTCTCGGTTTATGCACTGACGATCATTCAATAATGGTGTATCTGAAGGTTGCAACACACACTATTTCACGTCTATATTTTGTGTTTCATTTTCGTAGGATACTCACACATTCAAAATCCTGCTTCAAATGTAGTGTATTGGGATATAGCCCATATGAATTCTATTTATTCTGTTCTGTGTATAGAGTGTATACGTCAGAGCTACGGGATACTGGTATCGCCAAGAATGACGCAAGAAGACTGGCGAGTAACAAGGATTGTCGAGGGCGCCGTGTGGTGTCTATATGCTCCAGATAGAGTGCGGAAATGGCTGAAGAAGAATTTAATTACATTCTTTTATGTTTTGAATGTAAGTAACAATAAAGTCCTGTGACATTAGGCAGATAATGCGTTGTTTACGGGTGGCAAATAAAGTAACGAATTCGATTGACCATGTCCGATCCTAATAAGATCATTATGGGCCTCCACCAATGAAATTAATATGGACAAAGCTTCATCTCACTTTTTTGTCGGGTCTGCCGAATGGCATAATCTGTTCTAACACCATCACAATAAAGGTGATATTGCTATAAATTCCCGATGGTTTTTTTTTCGGCCTGCCGAATAGTTCGGTTCGAACGGGTTCGCTCAAATGAACATTGACACTAGAAACACTGTTCTAACGCCATTACAATATAGGTGATATTGCTAGAAATTCCCGATGCGTGATATCACGTAATGGAAATTGCGTGACGTTTACCTATACATGTACGAATGTCGCTATGCGCGAATTTACTTGCTAGCTACTGTATTGAGTCCGTTGTCCATTAATAATGTCATTGGCCTCCACAGAGTGGAGGTTTGTATAAACAGATTTTGTTTTTACGAGAAACGGATGTCAGCCACTTGCTCAACATAGGTATTAGGTTCATACTCGTCCATAAATTGTAAAACAATATGTGTACTTTTGCCAGACACTATAAGCCGACGCTTTAGCCGCACGGCTATTGTGGGGTTAAATACGATCATTTATGTCTTAAATGTAGTGGCATAATATCCTATTCTTCAACACGTGTTTAATTGTATCTCATATCTATCCATACTTGAGATCTGAAGCATTTTATACCACACCCGTTAGGGTAAGAAATTTCCCATTAATTTTGTATTCCCTGGTGCCATAATATGAATGGAGAATGTTCCCAGAAAGAAAACTAAACAAACTTTTTGACCAAGATGTCTGCTAGGTTTGTAACAGAGATAGTGTTACATATTTTAATTTTCAACTGCTATTTCTCCATAATTGAGGGTATTAAAAGTATAGGTATATTCATTTTTATGGAACATGCACTTGGATCCATTGTATTCTTAATCCTTCATCTATGTTCCATTATTACCTAATCGATTTCTATTCGATGAACCGGACGAAGGCATTACATTGATGAAGCTTCTCAACGACCTAATCCGCGAAATCATTAAATTGACAGTAAAAAGTGTATAAAAGGCGTATACTTTAGAGGCTATAACGGGTTAATGATGTGATACGATCCGATGAAATATCCTGGATATTGTCACTGATAGAGCAGCCAATACTTTATCGTGTTTTTATTAACCTTTCGTTTTAGGTCTATCTTAATGTGTTGACTAACAAACTGTAAGGGGAAAACCACAGAAAATCTCTCGCAAACTCTTTGAGAAAAAACTAATATAAAAGATCTCGAGGTATGTAGTCCTACAAACTAGGTAGGTACTGATACAGTCAGATTACAGCATTACAGTTATGATGTGCGAGCCGGCTTAGTGCTAATCTATCATTGGATAACGTATTTGGGGATGCTGTACTTTTTGTCCCCTCATATAATATTATAACCGAGGTACTTTACTTTTCTGATTTTGTTATAATGAAAAAAATCTTCCGTCCTTTACCGTGTATTTATATATGTTACGCCGAATATGCGAAATTGACCATTACATGAAATGGGCAAAATTTTGCCTTAATCATGAAAAATGCATGCATGAATTAGACAAAATATCTGTCGAGTACGTAAATTCGGCAGTAATTTCTCTGCCTAGTTCATGCATGGACAAATTAGATAGTAGCGCTACGGTGGTGTTTGTTGCAACTAAACAAAATGTGTCAAATGCTCATGCATTGGTCAAAAATTACGTATACTATCTATGGTCAAAATAGATGATCGCGCTCCCGTGGTGTTTTTTGCAACTAATCAAATTAACCAAATGTGTCAAATGTCATTGATTATATTATAATATAAAAATATACCAATCAATAACTACAATGACGTTCATATCCATTTACTATGCCCAAAAAATCTAAAACTATAATATTATGATAACGGAAGAATTTTAATAAAAGGTATTTTCGCGATTTGATTCGTGCTTGGGTATCAATCGTGCAATGGTCGATTGTATGTTTGTGATAGTTTGTTGACACCTGTTAGCTAGCCTCAAAATGGACATTCAGTTGAATTCAGAAAGAATTACAAAACCTAACCTAATAATAATAATATTATATTATGTCCAATTATAACTAATAAAACCATCCGTATTAAATTTACTTTTTCTACTGTCATGTTGACAGTTTAAGAATTCCATACCCTGGCGAATTCACGCACTTGGCAGATAATTTACCTAATTCATGAATAAGGCAACGGGCTTCACTATTACATGAATTAGCCAAAATTTTGCCCATTTCATGTAATAGTCAATTTCGTACATTCGGCGTTATATATACATCAACATTAATAACATTCTCTTGAGGATACGTAATGTATATACAGAAATATCTCAAAAAGCCTCAACACTTCTTGACATCTCTTGGTTAAGACAAGTGTCCCAACAGTCTTGCCATATAAAAATATTAGCTGTAGGGCAGCGGTTTCCAAACTGGGAGGTGCGCCTCCCTGGGGAGGCGCGGAGTGTTGCAAAGGGAGGCGCGAAAAGTTTAACACAATTAATGTAGCCACAAGTTTGCAGTTTGCAAATGCATAGTTTATAAAACTACATAAGGCTATCTCCATATAAGATATTGAGACTAATTTTATAATAAATTTTTATAATAGTAAAAAAGGTTACTTACGCTACTTTATTTCAGGGCTATTAAATAGTTTGAATATAATATGGTTGTGCGTTGCAATTTGATGTGTTATCTATATGATGATTGATATACTTGAATGATAATTTTCCCGTGTATAATTTAGGAAACACTACTTTAGAGCACCACACTGCCCTTAACATCAGCGATAGGTAGGTGGGCCCGCCAAGGATCTTGGCCTGGGGGCCCGCTTCAGGATGTGGGGCCCATCATAGAATCCATTTGTCAATAAACGATGATGAATTTGGATTGAAAAGGAAAAATCGGTAGAATTATTATGCGATAATTCATTGAAATAAAAACCCTAGTTCAATTTTGGTTGAATCTAAGTGATGAATAAAATGATACTTTGTCAAGAAAATCAATGCAAGTTGTAAGTAAAGTACTGCTAATATTCATGGGTCACATTTTTAACGGGATTTTCTGCATTAGCTGCAATGAAATCCAAATATCGACCCCGTTTAGTAGAAGAGCACTTTGTAACTAACAAGCACATTCATTGCATGAAAAACAAATAAATTTAAATTATAATAATCTTTATTTTTCTATATTTTTTTTCATTTTTGTATTTGTAATTTTTTAACTATTTAAAAAGGTGTCTATTATTATTAATGAAATAAAGGGGGGGAGGCACCAAGATTAGATTTTTTTTAAGTGGAGGCGTAGTAACATAAAGTTTGGAAACCACTGCTGTAGGGAGTAGAATAAAATGTAATATAGAATAATATTTACCAATAACAACTACCCCGCAGGTGACTTTTTCTGTAATGAAACAAATTTATAAGATTGGTGTAAGAAAATTTGTCTATGAATAATATGCATATATTATAATATATTATCTCAGAAGTGTTTTTCAAAATTATGTATGTTCAATAATTAGAATGGTACATTCTTCAATCCTGTGAATTATTCGTTCAATAAAAGAAATAGTTAATCTATTAGTAGAATGAATATAATAGATATAATAGCTTTGAGTCAAAAGGGAGATGTTCTCGTAGTAACCCTAGGTACCTATATGTCAACATTATTTATAATGAAATTTCTGTTTTATTAGGAAACAGTGTGAACTCGCTAAAAAATGTTATGGATAACTTTCCACGTTCATGCTTTCAAACAAAATATTTTTTGTTGTGAAAAATGACTGGTAAAAACCTTTATTTAATTTTACCTTTTTCATTTGAGTTTTTGAAAGTTGTTTTTCAATGTTACTCGACATGTGTGCGTACTAGAAATTGCAAGCCTGGGCAGAATATTAAATCTCGGTATTCCTGAATTATAAATTGATATATCGATGGCAAATCAATGGCACTCAGCCCGAACAGGTGAAAAGCTACATCTATCTGGGACAACAAGTGTCTATAGATGGATGTATATTTGATGAAATTGTTCGCAGAGTAAAGCTAGGCTGGAGTGCTTTTGGCCGCCTGAATAATATCTTCAAAAGTGACCTTCCACTGTGCCTAAAGCGCAAAGTGTTCAACCAGTGTGCGCTTCCCGTGATCACATATGCGTGTGAAACATGGACCCTAAGTAAAAGAGAGATCCAGAAACTTAGAGTAGCACAACGTGGTATAGAGAGGTGCATGCTGGGCATAACGCGAAAGGACAAAAAGAGGCATGAGTGGATAAGTAAGCAGACAAGGGTTTGCGATGTAATAAAGTTTATTAAAAGCCTTAAATGGAGATGAGCTGGACACATAGCTCGAAAAAGAGACAATCGCTGGACAAATCTAGTCATCCAGTGGTATTCAAGAAGTACAAAACGTCCGCAAGGTAGATCTAGAGGCCGCTGGATCGATGAAATGATAAAGTTCTGCGGAAGTACGTGGCAACGCAATTCACAGGACCGAGAGAAGTGGAAGCAGCTTGAAGAGGCCTTCATCCAGCAGTCGATAGATTCAGGCTGATGATGATGATATCTGAACTATGCCTAGCATCTTCAAAAATGATCAACCAGAGGATTTGCCTGAATCAAAGAGGGTTCAAGCAAGGTGTTTTAGGAGTTCTAAGGTAGCTTCACAGTATAGCATTGAGATAAAAAAATAATGCGTCATTGATGGAGTATTGTAGACAGAATAAAAACATTAAATTTATATTGATTGGTATCAAATATCTGATAAGAACGCTGTCATTATAATCAGATATTTGATAGGTACGGCTTGATACATATGAGCACCTACCAGAATTCTATATAAATTATATAATATGATTGTATTTCTAATTTATTTATATGCCCATTTTCTTCCGTCTATTCCATGTATTTGGTGGTTTTAATTTTTGTCTTATTTAGACATGAAGTTAATTTAATAAAACGCAATTTTTTTTGTAGTACTTATTACACTTTTAATTAATAAATTAGGACCGGTTTCGTCCGCCTCAGAGGGACATTTTCAACTGAATACATTTTTTTTAAACAATATTTATCAAACATAATCCAAAGCGACATAAATAATATAACAATAGGTACATTAATTACCCGTCCAATAATACCTTCCCAATAACAAATTCATTAATAATTAATGAGGTTGGACATTAATATTTCATACTACATCAGGGGCACTAAACAAATTATTTTAAAATATTAACAAAACACAAAATATGAAACAATCAACACTTACAATAACATTAATTTATCAACAAATATTTATGACTAGTCAAAATTTACAATAAAAAATATATAAAAAATAAAATAAACAATATTATCAATTGATCGATCTTACTTCGGCGGACGAAACCGGTCCTAATGTATTGATGAAAAGTGGAATAACTACTACAAAAAAAATGCGTTTTATTAAATTAAACAACAATACAATGCAGTTCCACCATGAATCGACAGTTAACTAAATAAAAGAAGCATGAAGTTAATATCAATACTAAACGGTCATAAATATTTCCGATACAACATCACACGGCCAACAGCATGTGTACAAATTTAAAGTATGTGTACAAAATTTGGACCTTCAACGTTATAGAGATCCAAAAATCAAGAGTACCGTGCATCGATAGGTCATGTACCTACGTAAAGACTACATAAGAAACCATTGGATAAGGGTGTATACACAGAACAGATAATAAATAGAATTCCGATAGGCTATTTATAACAATACAGTAAATTTTGACGCAGAGTTTTGAATGTGTGAGTGTACTACGGAAATAAACCACACATTATATACGTGCAATAGTGTTACACCAATATTAAATGAGCATCAATGCATAAACCGAGAGCAATTGTCAGTATTCGACGTATGAGGTATTCTTGACACGTGTTTAAATGTATCCCGTAATCTTCCTTACTCGAGATCGGTTGCCTGCTTCTCCTTACCCGTTAGGTATTTCCCATTATTTCTGAGTTCCCTGTGTGTATACCACAGCACCTGAGTTCTTTGCTTTATACAAATATACGCGATATTATGATAGATGACATCACGCTGATGAAATGGTAATTTCAATTGGTAAATGGACAAATCCTGTCATACAATGGTACTGAAACGCGCTTGATCGACAAACTCGTCAATTCCACAGTGAAAAACCAGAAAACAGCAGGGCTCGAAATGAACCAGAGCGCACCGGAACGCCGCTCCGGTTCGTGAAATCGGTAAAATTATCGCTCCGCCTCGTGTAAAAAATAGTTTGACCATCTGAGCTAGATAAGCCATATAACAAAAAATCGGTGCGTTAGAAGTTATACTTATTTGGCGTAACTAAACAAAAACAAAACAAATAAGTAGAAACTACGATAAAATAATTGAAGAAAGATATATAATGCAATGAATAAAGCTTTGAATAAATAGCATATCAAATTAAAATGATATTTATTTATACACAGTAAAATTATTTTTACACAATTAAACAAAATAAAATAACAATAATCACGTGCAGTGGCGAAGGGTGACTTTTGGAAAGAAGTAAGCTGTGGAGATCAGAGAAAAAGAGCACACTTGTCAGGTAACTTACGGGAAATAAGAAGATACGATATTACTACTGATGAATAGGTGCACACTAATAAATGACAACGACACACTGGTCATATGTTTCACCGCTGAATTTGTCAAATTATTTAAATCACTTATGGCAGTAGAATTCCACGCAGACTTTTCTTTAGCAAACAATACGCATCACCAACAAAAAAGTTTCTTTAATGTATAACTGCCAGTTAAAAACAAATATTTAACATATAAATTGTTGTGAAAATGTCTAATATAAGTTTTTTTGCTGTATTCAAATCTAAATGAACCCTTGGAAGGTCAAGCTTTGATCATTTTTAATTTTTGAAGAAACGTCAAACTCGGGAATGGTTTTTTTTAAATGCAATCGTTCGCACATCTTCGATCGGGACACTAGACAACTTAATAAATACTTATATATTTAAAGCACTGGCGAATGATTTCGGTACAATATGAGATAATTTATCCACATACAAAACACAGTAATACACTGCATTTTGTATTATAAGTCATACATTGATGGTATCGGGGGGAAGTTAGCGTCAGATCCTAAATCATTTTGGAATTACGTTAGAAGTACGCGCGACTCTTCTGCTCAATTATCATCTATGTCTCTGGAAGGGAATGTTTTGAGTGGCTCCCAGTCCATTGCTAACGGTTTCGCTCAATATTTTATGTCTGTATATTCTAAAGCTCCTTCGATATTGCCCACACCTCACCCGGATAGTATTTCATCTTCCTGGCCGGTACTAGATATTGGTCTTCTGGATGAGACTGACATGGTGTATGCTTTCTCTCGACTATATCCAAAATCCTCAGTAGGTCCTGATGGTATCCCCCCTTGGATTTTAAAGGGCTGTCATAAGCTGTTAACTGACCCCCTACTATATTTATTTAATCTCAGCCTAAGTACTTCTGTCTTCCCAGATTGTTGGAGCCTAACCCGTATTCGTCCGGTGCACAAAAAAGGCTCGCGCTCTGAAATAATAAATTTTCGCCCGGTGGCTGTTCTATCTGCACCAGCTAAGTTATTTGAGTCTATTTTGCATAGGTATATTTATAAACATGTAGACGGTCAACTGACTGACGCTCAGCATGGATTTCGATCAGCTCGGTCAACAGTTACAAACCTTATGACGTATACTGAGTACATATCTCATTCGCTGAACGTAAATTGTCAAGTGGACGCAATTTATACAGATATGTCAAAGGCTTTTGATCGGGTAGATCATGATATTCTCATTAACAAATTAAGTGCAGTAGGTGGATCTATAAATTTTATCAACTTTTTCAAATCTTACTTTTCGCATCGCTGTCAATATGTGGAGTATGCAAGGTGTAGATCCGACGTCTTTCAAACTTATTCAGGTGTTCCCCAAGGATCAAATCTTGGTCCAATTATGTTTCTTATATTCATCAATGACATTGTCAATGTTATAAATGGAATCCAGTTTTTACTCTTTGCAGACGATTTAAAATTATATGCGTCAATTCACAGTGAATTAGATTGTCACATATTACAAAATAATCTCAACTCAATTGAAATTTGGGCGAAAAAAAATAAACTCGAATTTAATACTGATAAATGTGTGTGTATTAGCTTTTCGAAATCAAGATCTCCAATTATTTTCAACTACAATATGTCAAATAGATTACTGAACCGTCAATCAGAAATTAAAGACCTTGGCATATTGTTTGACTCACGTTTATCATTTCGCTCGCACATCACTTCTACGGCATTGCGTGCGAGCAAGCTTCTAGGATTCGTCATGAGACAAGCCAAGTCATTCAAGAATCCAACTGTTTTACGTACACTCTATGTGTCGTTAGTACGGAGTATTCTTGAGTATGGCTCCATCATCTGGAGTCCTTATGAAGTTTCTTATAAGCTTGTTTTAGAGCGTGTTCAGAAAAAATTTCTTCGTCATCTCTATTTTAAAGTTTATAATTATTTTCCTTTTGACACCTTCTCAAACGAGTATTTTCCGACTAACTTTCTTCAAGGCATGCTCGCCTTTCATTCTCTTGAAGCTCGTAGGTCACTTCTGCTCTTAAAGCATTTTTCCCTGCTCTCACGTGGTATCATTTTCAATCCCGATATTCTAGAAAATTTAAATTTTTACACACCCGTCAATTACATGCGTGGTCGCAGCCATGACCTATTTTGGGTGAAAGCTGTTTCCTCATGTCAGGCTCACCAGGCACCAATAGCGAGGGCTGTGCGGTTGGTCAATGCACTCCCTAGAGATGTAGATATTTTTGGCGATCCATTATATATTCTGTTTTTTAAATTCTATTTTATTGTTTAATTTGTATTTTTTGAATCATTGTTGTTTTCTTAAATTTTATTTCTTTTGTATAAAACTATTTTTGCTTTCTTTTTTTTCCTCCACTTTGTTTTTTCTGATTTTCCTAACTGATTACTTGTAATTTTTATTCTAAATGTCATGTTGTGAACGTCCTGAATTAATAATTTGTTATGTACTCAACGTGTCTTTTTCAAATAAATAAATAAATAAATTATAAAATAAAACTTTATCATCGCTTTGAAATGTCAATATGACATGAACTGTGATTAGCATGTTATGTTTGTCTATGACTAAAGTAACCTAAATAATAATCGAGAATTAATACAATATTTATTTTTAATAACATTTTATAAATTATATGTGATCGAACACAATAGTTTTTTTTTTCATCCTTATTATTTAATATTTGCTTAAAAAGATAATCATCGACAATAAACAAATCAACATAGCGCGTAAGCTTGTCCTGTAACGCTTCCAAGTCTGGAACAAAAACGCAGACATGTATGAAGTTGGCAACAGAATTGCGGTAGAAAATTCGGCTTGGATTATGCTCGACATAATTCTAAAAACAGCACTCACGTTGTGACGTTCCGTCATTTATTTTTAATTCGAAACTTGACTAAATTAAACTTTTTATTTCTAAATAATGACGATAGATGACAATCAATTTTTTTATTATAACCTAGTCCTAGACAATATAGATATTTATTTATTTAAATTAAATACTTGAAAATAGAAGGTAAACTTTAAATAATCGCTTAGTATGGAGCCTTCGCCACTGATCACGTGTTATGCTGAATACTTTGCGTTTGTATAAACCGACAGATTAGCACATGCGCGTTGGGTATACCCCGATCACGGCTAACTTCATCATGTCGCACTTTCGTAACGGTGTGCGCGCGCGACTCACAAGTTTATCCTCTACTTAACGCGCTAAAAGTAGTATAACTTCAAAATTCTAACACACTTATTTTTATAAAATACACACAAACTTTGATAAGTATGTTAATTTCTTCAGAAAATTGTCGAGCGTTCCGGATCGTAAAGTTTTCCATTTGGAACACTGGAAAGCAGATGTGATATAAAAAGATAAGACGTGATGTTGATAAAATCGGGCGGAATTCCGGGATTATGTAATAATTGCAAACCCTACTCTTTCTCGTAAATAAAAAAAACTGTTAATGTATACATGACTTTGAAATAACACAATGATGTGGGTATACATTTTACCTACCGTTCCGCGAGAATTGATGGATTTTATAAGATATTGTTTTGACAAATTGAAAATGAACTAAAAATATGTCTCAATCTTAAAATTAGCTCTGCCAGACGAAGCAGTGCATGTTTTTAAATTTATTGATGGCTAACATGGCTAGCCTGGGGCCCCGGGATTAAGGGAGATCGACCAGCTAAGTGAGATAAACACACATCACAAAATTGCACTAACAGTAAAAAAATGTTTAATTATGTGGTTGTGCGATGCAATTTTTGATTATTGTTTGTCAATATTCGATAACTCCATAAGTCAAGTGGGTATATTAAAAAAAATACAAAAAATCGCTAAAAATACCCTAAATTTTACCTTGAACACTATTTGGAATACACGACTGTAAATCGTCACACTGCTTTTAATTTTTGCGATAGGTAGAGGGGGGTTGTCAAAGATCTTAGTCACAATAATTTAAAATATGGTGGTTTTGAAACAAAGTTAAGTATAAATAAGTCCTATAGATTCGAAAACACCTCAGATTTTATATATCTACGAGAAAAAATCTTTCTTATTTAATGAGACGCCCAACGGGACTTGAACATGTAACCACTAGATTTGCGCCAATGTGCTTTACCACTTAAGCTACGGGTGCCCTACTTAATTACGATGGATTTAACTGGTAGTTTATAATATATGAAATGCTTATCTAATTGCGTAAATAATATTGTTCGTTAAATAAAATTAAAACCTTTTTTAATACAGTTATTTTTGTTAATTGAAGGCATCCCTCAAAAATAGGTCTATGTGATAAAAAATATTTCATTATAGCAACACAATTGACACAATTAATACCGCCAAGTTGGTTAACCTGGAAAAGGGGTCTACGTGCGTTTGACGTTTCCAAGATGGCTGACTCGCAGCGCGTAGTAATGTCACATTGTTTTATAATAATTATTATTACCAGGTCTATCGTCAGTATTTTTTATAATAATATGACCAAATATAAAGAGTGAACATAGTGCCTGAAGATGCCTAAAGGCGAAACCTGGGTCGCAAAAAATGACTCAAATAAAATAGTACAAAACTTAAATCCATTAGAATTTAAATTCAAATTCCATCAAGTACCTTCGATCGATAGTATCTATTAATATATTTAATAATTTATATTTCTTTTTCTATATTCTCTTCTCTCTTGTGAGGGTAATGTTTGACTTATAATGTAAATCTCATGTTGTGTACGTCTTGAATTTAGATTTGTTATGTCCACAATGTTTTGTATTCTTAAATAAATAAAATAAATATTATGTTACATTTTAATTTCATATCTCAGCTGCGAATACAACTAAAACTACTTTCTACGTAGTGAGATGAAAAAAAATCGCCTGCGGTGCATTTTTTGTAATTGTGTACATCGCCAAATTATTTAACGTATTTTGTTATCGTATAAGAAATTCCGTTACTAAAATAAATTGAGAAATGCTGGCATAGACAGACGCTGTTTTCTGGCGCCAAAAATCTCCAAAAACCACAGAAGGGGTGAAATTCCTAAACAGATAAAAGAAGTCTAATAAATTTTACCATTTCGGCAATCGAATGACAGCGCAATTACTCATGTATTAATTTGTGTGGCCATTTTATATTGCTTAAAGCTTTTGGGCCAAAACAACTTTTTCATTGAAAATTTCGAATATCTATTTACAAAATAGTTATGGGGAAGAGCGATACGCATCAAAAATAACGTTTATACGTGCCAACGATAGAGATGGGCCCATTATTAAATAAACTATCATAAGAGAAGTGCATTCAGACGTGGAAGGCCATAAGAGGAAATTATGGAGTGCACGGCACACGGCTGGCAAAATACCCGAAAATCGTTCTTAAATATATATAGAAATATAATATATTATATTCATTTAAATAGATAAACTAAACGTGTCGCTGAGTTTCAAAACCCGCTATAACACTTTTTTTTTTTAAATAATTAAGATATATAATATATCGATGGATTCGTTATGAAAATCTCTACATGAAAATTTTATCGCCTCTTTCAAAATCCGCTACAATTAACTGTGATTTATGAAACAAAATCAATGCGTCTATCAATACCCGCTTTAACACTACGGAAACATTCAAAAACCTTTTTGAATAAAAACCTAAAAACATTATGAAAGTGTTACAGCGGGTTATGAAACTCAGCGACACAAATAAGTAATTACGGAGAGACGCTTCACGTGGCTGGGACATGTGTTCCGGATGCCGTCAGAGAGTGCTACACTTCGTACCCGTGGCCGGCCCTCCCTCAACCTGCAGCGGTGCTACAAGAGTGAGCTGCGCGCTACATGGATGGCATAGCGGGAAGCGCGAGAGTTAGCCCCAATGCTGGAGCGTGACAGGGTGAAAGAAGAAAGAAGAAGAAGATAAATGTATGGATTTTGTATATGAAATTCATGTCGTGTACTGACTTAAGAATTTTTTATTTACATATTAATTATTTCCAGCACCCCCAAGTGTCTTAATCCACCATTGATACAATGGATTACTCAAATAACGAAATTAAATAATACCTACAATATATCTTATAGTGTTCCACGCGAAACATTATTTTTACAAAAGTATACACTTGTGGGTAATAGGGTTGGCAATTCCGAAATCCGGCTCGATTTCTTATCGCGAAAATACCGGGATGCCAAATGCTTGAATATTAAGATTTAAAAAAAAATCTATTGAAATTCATAATAATATGTATGGCTTTATTTTAAGATTGTATGACTCAAAATTTCATTGATACCTTAGTTCTATAGTGAAAGAACTCTAAATGCCTTGATAATGGCAATTGAAAATTCTTCAAAAATCCTCAATCATGTCAATGAGAAAGTACATGTATTTATTTTCTATTTGGTTCAAATTAAATTAGCAATGCACAATGAAATTTACGGTGTGACCAAAAAATCAACCCAGATACATATATAATCTCATGTTGTGTACGTCTTGAATTTAGATTTGTTATGTCCACAATGTTTTGTATTCTTAAATAAATAATTTACCCGTTTATAATTGAATTAATGATTAGTCCCAGAAAGGGATAACCGTTTTTTATATTGAATCATGCATAAAAGACCTATCTACATCAAATGTCATTATTAACTCAAAACCTTGAAATTTTGAGTTGTTTCCATATAGAACTTGGGTAAAAAATTAAATGTGCCACGTTAATGCAATATGTAATTATTTAATTCAAAATTGTGTTCATTTACATACACAGTTTCGTATTGTCTATATTAAAGTGGTGTTGTTTGCTTTTGCTTTGTTGTTGTTTGATTGTGTTGCGAGAAAAGTTACCAATCGTGAGATCGTAGATGCGACTGTAGGTTTGAACGTTTTTAGTACTTGTGTTTTTTTGATCATTCGCACCTTGATTTGTATAGTGAATTGAGACAAAAGAAACGCCAAGTCGGCTTCAGACGAATGACCGATGAGTGCATGTCATTATAAACAATTTTGCAGAATTCTGTCTCTGTTTGCATTATGAGTATTATGACACAACGTTATCGATTAATTAAATATTTTGATAATCACGATTCTTTCGTAAATTATAAACAATTGATTTTAATTTGAACAATTATGCAGTTTCGATAATTGAGTAAGATTGATTTTCATACAAACAACTTTTGTGCATAATATGATGGTAAACTTACATTGCATTATTTATTAATTAACGATATTATTGATTGATTGAATTAATATAATATTATTTTACTAAGTTAGCTTTCTGTTGAAATTTGATTGACTCACATAAATCGCTTGTTTTGTAATTTTATCAATATTATGTTGCAAGATACACTGTAGTTTTTAATTAATGGTTTCCTGCCATGCTGTCATGCTGGATGGTAGGGTATTAAAACAAACTTAAGATCCTAACTAAAGTGGTACACTCTGTCTGGAGATCCTTGTAACCCCTACACATATACATACACTAGGCAGAGACGCTATGACAGCGAATAAAGGGGTATCAAAATCTCAATAAAATATTTAAAATGCCGGGATTTTATATATCGATAACCGGTAGAGACATCCTTAATTCATAGCAAAACACGTAGCAATATCACTAGACTTATAATAACCGTGTCATGTCCCTATTATTATCACGTAGGTATTATGACTTGTGACGTCAGTAGAGGGGATGATGGATATCTTTGTTTTGTCCGAAAAGCTTCCGCTGAAAATATTGGATTACGTCCGGGCGAGCCTCCTCCAAATGAGAGTGTTATTAGACAAATTGCCATTCATTTCAGGTGCCAATTTATTAGCTTAATGTAACGCTTACGCGGCCATTTTGTCGCGTTGGTTCTTCAACTTGTTTTATAATTTAATTGTTTGGGCCATTTATATTCCCATTCCACTCCGTATCTCATCACCCACCTCCTGATCCCCAGTGTTATTGTCACCAGACAATCAATAAGCAATTGCGGGTCATGAGATACGGTATTACAAAGAACATTCAGTTGCATCTCGATGGCGGACGCGTGCTTCTAATAGCTTTCCGTCGCTTAAGTGATTGACTCAATAGATACAGACTTATTCATAATCTATCATCATAATTTATACACCCTCACATATAATACATAAAACTGTGTCACAAAGTGCGTGAGTGTACGAACCGGGTGACCCAAAATAACGATACCGCCCGAGTGACAGTTGAAACCAGACCACGGAGCCATCAAACATCAACACAAAGGTCAGTGTCTGGCATTCTGTTCCATCGACTCCACCTCTAGATCCGACCTCCTCATCATCCCTTAAAATATTTACAGTCCACTTAAAAGCTCAACCATTAATGATTGCCAAAAATTGGTAATTCGATAATTTAGGTATTTAGAGTTAAGAACGGATGATGTGTCTATATATAAATATGCATGCTAGAAAAAAATCATGTCACCCGATATATTATAGAACAGTGATCGCCAAATGGTCGCTCACGAGCTACCGGTAGCTCGCGTAGGATATTTTATCATTTATAAATTTGCCTCTCAAATTTTATTGCTCAAAATGAAGGGATTATTTTGTTCTACCTACTTATGTGAATCAACGTTTTTCACTATGAAGTTGGTTAAAAGTAAAAGTAAAAACATACTCAAAGATGTACATCTTGATAATTGCATTCAGATGGGAGTGACAAGTTTTTCACCAAAAATTGAAAAACATGTGGAAGGAAGTAAATGGCATTCTTTTCACTAATTATTTTTACTTTTTTTAAAGATATTTTTCAATTATTATTTTGTTTATAAATAAATAATTAAAGTACTACGCATTTTGTGTTTTATTGGAAGCTAAAGAGTTTGATATTGTTTATTTTTACTACATGACCAGCTCAATGCATTCTACAAAATTAACGAATGTGGAGATACATTCTTTTTAACACTTCCAGCCCCGGCAGGTTTTTATAAATCTAGCCCTATTCCCGGACAAATTTGAGTGAAATTGGTGTTTTATAGTAAATAATGTAATCTGAGTTTATTGGGTTATTTATAGGAATATTTAAATGAAACTTTCAAGAACAATAGAAAATTGTTTAATAATTTCGAATAGTGTAATATGTTTTGCCAACAATCTACTTTGTGCAGAGTAACACCACACTCTTTACACGTGTACCGAGTCTCGCCTCTCTTCTTCATCTTGGCACATTCCTTAAATACCCTTGACCGGTATGCCTTCTTCTGTGTTGCTGGAATCGTCTGTAAGATATGTCCAGATCTCCAGATAATCTGACAAGCAATTCCAGCATCACATTATGCCTCGAAGCCGGAGAAGACGAGACATCGTTACCAGAGGACAGTAATAAAGTAACAACAGATTCGAGCTTCGTTTCACACTTATTACTGTAAATGAAGCCCAAATCTATCATGCAGGTTGCAGTGCCATCTAGCCTAAATACTGCACTAAAACTGTTCTTAAATGCATAATGCATTAGGTCAAGTTACAACCAAAAACTTACACTACACACTTTTTTAATTCACCAAAACTTTGCAAGTACTTTGTCCGTTGTTCAACACTCACTTAGAACTTTCGTGCAGTAAATTTATTAGTGTTTAGTGGACATCTTCACTTATGCATTTGGGGCTTCACTTAAACACTCTATAACTTAGTTACGAGTAATGTACAGTGAGAAATAATAATTAAGTTACTTACTTAATAAAAATTTGAGAATAACTTGCTATTATACGACAACACCGCAATTACATTATAAACTAACAAGCTCCTCCCATTTAGTAGACAACAGCGCCTAGAAACGTAGCCAAGAAAAATTGTCTGCATAATAAAGATAAATAAAGGACAAGATAATAAGAACTTTTTATATACAATGTTTTTAAATTCTGTTGAATCATATAAACTTTACTTGACTAGCTTAAACGATCAAAAAAAATGTATTTGATAGTAATAATACTGAAATGTCACTTTGACATTCATATTGATTTCCATAGTAACGCACGTATATATTAATAATTTAGTTGCTAGGACCCCAGAGCCCTGCAACCAATAATGGTGTCGAAATAATTTTTCATACAAAACAGAATAAACTGAAAAAGAATTCAATACTACTTAAAGATGGCTAAAAGTATAAATAATAGTAAATATAGTAAAAATGCATTGGTATCGTGTTTTGATATATTCTAAAAGTTTCAAATGTCTAGCTAGTCGGGAAGTTAGTTAAAAATCGATTGCAAGATTTATACCGGACAAACAACCACCGGACAAATAAGAATACGAGCTAAGAAAAACGTTGTAAAATACCAATTCCTACATTACTGCTAGTAAAAAAATAATTAATTATTTAAAAACTTATTTCATTAGGGATTTTTCTTCACACTAATGACAATACTGGCTATATTTTTTACTCGACATGCAGCGACATCCGGTTGGCGCCACAATACAGTGATCAGTATAATATACTAGCATTACCATCATATAAATAATATTGACAATGTGTGCATAAATAGATTAATTGCACGCGTTTTTATTTATAGATAATATTTTTACATAATATAACATGTGTTTAATGTTTAGATGCGCCCGAAAGAAATCAATTCTTTATCCGGACTTGACCTCAAAGTTGCACATCATTACCAAAGATTAATGAAACCGTTACATTGATTTAATGATTTGCCAAATCTTTATCACCCTAAATTAATATGGCGACATATTTCGCTACCTTAATCTTACAAGGAAGAAGGAAAAGAAGAAAATTTGTGTCGGGTGAATACATGCGAGACAGACATGACACTTTATGTTTTCTTCTCCATTTTTACAACGTTTTTCTTAGCTCGTATTCTTATTTGTCCGGTGGTTCTTTGTCCGGTACAAATCTTGCAATCGATTTTTAACTAACTTCCCGACTAGCTAGACATTTGAAACTTTTAAAATATATCAGAACACGGTGCCAATGCATTTTTTTTAATACTTTTAGCCATCTTTAAGTAGAATTGAATTCATTTTCAGTTAATTCTGCTTTGTATGAAAAGTTATTTCGACACCATTATTGGTTGCAAGGGGTCTGGGGTCCCAGCAACTAAATTATTAATATATACGTGCGTTACTATGGAAATCAATATGACATGTCAAGTACATTTTTTTTTTGATCGTTTAAGCTAGTCACGTCAAGTTTATATGGTTCAACAGAATTTAAAAACGTTGTAGATATATAAAAAGTTCTTTTTATCTTGTAAGTATTACAATCTTCAAAATCGTGGTCGTCAGTGTATTGCAACTCGTCACTGAAAACTGTAGTAGTGGGACATCTAAAAAACATAGTATTGATACATTGAGGTTTAAAGAAATTCATTATTTTATATTCTTACTAAAATTAAAACTTGTTAATCATATTATATAAAGGAAATATTTAAAGATAATACAAAGGCATACGACCATATATTTTGTCATTAACATATTTTTATTAAATTTGTTTGAGTGCTATAGTAAGACATGTATGTTATCCCAGTTTAATATTTAACATAGTGGGAATTTTTATTCAATGTTATAGTGGTATTGGTTGAACACCCCACCAACAACCAATGTGTGCTACCCATGCTCACGTATGGCTGTGAGACGTGGACCCTCAACACGAGAGATGTCCAAAGGCTAAGAGTCGCACAGTGAGGCATGGAGATGTGTATGTTGGGCATCACGCGAAAGGACCGTAAGAGAAACGAATGGGTTAGGAAGCAGACAGGAGTACGCGATGTAATAGACGTTGCCAAACAGCCGAAATGGAGATGGGCGGGGCACATTGCTCACCGAAAGGACGGCCGCTGGACAAATGCCGTCATCCAATGGTCCCCAAGGGGCACAAAACGGCCACAGGGTCGCCCTAAAAAACGCTGGATTGACGAACTGGTAAAGTTCGGAGGAAATACGTGGCAGCGAATGACACAGGATCGAAAGAGTTGGAAGAAGCTTGGGGAGGCCTTCATCCAGCAGTAGATTGACCCCGGCTGATGATGATGATAGTGGTATATTTCTCATACAAAGAATGTTTACTAGTAAGACCGCATATCTCACTACAGCACTTAACACTATGAAAGATAATGAATTTTATAAGCAGATTAAAAAAATACGTTTTTTTAGATATCCCACTACCAGTTCTCAGGCGACGCTGTGCACTATTTTTTTTGCTCATCGAATTTTATCACATTGCGACGGTATGCATTGTGCATTTGATAGCGCGCTTGGTTGACAATTGAAAGATTGGTGGACCTAATCAGGGGCGCGCAAAGCGGGAATGTCAGGGATGCAAAACACCCGAGTTATTAAATATATATACCTAGTTAGTTATTCAATTACATAAAATAAACTTTATGATGAAAAAATCGCAATTTTCTTCCATGTCATTCAATATTCTTTTATAAATTATGCTTCATTGCTCCATCGATATGTCATACATATCGCTTTAAGACACTTTACAATATAATTTAAAATGTTATATCATTTAATAGGTAAAATATGTCATAATTTTCACTAAAAACAAAAAAAAATATTTATTTAAAAATCAAATCAAATTTATTTATTTTACATAATATAATATAGTGAACATAACAAAGTATAAATTTAAAGCGTTCACGATATGACATAAAATAATTGTTAACAATGTTTTAAATAAAAATACAGAGAAATGTGAGTTAATAATACAATAAGTAATAAAAATAAGAAAAAAGAATAACAAAAATAAAAGTAGATGGAAGCACACAGAGTGAACTTTGACAGACCCTACCTTAAAAACATATAAAACAACGTCCACCTAAATTCACCCTCACGTAAGTGGAATATATCAATATCCGAAGCGATTTCATTAAACATTAAACATTTATTTGAGGGGGCGGCAAATTCGGGCTGGCACCCAGGCGGCAGCCACCCTTGGCGCGTCTCTGGTTCTAAGCACACCGTGACCTACCGTGTCCGTTTTTTTTTTTGAGGTAGCTATAACAGTTTATCCTTTTAATCAGCCGGATTCACTGTGCCGTTTAAATAGTTATATCATGCTTTATTGTTTAAAAAAAAATGCGGCGCATTACTGCGAAGAACTCTTCACATAGTTTTGTCTATCAGAATTATTTTATCTTTGTTTTTTTAATAATACACATTTTTCACGGTGCTCCTCTTTCTCGTATGTACTTTTTATTAGAATAAGTCACGGTAAAATCAGTCTAACCACACTTTAGTGCTTGGTGATCTAAGTCTTGTGTAGCTGCTCATGAGACATTTCCAGGCAAATAAAACTGCTGATGCTTCACACCAAACGTAGGACCTCTTCATACGCACAATTACAAGTGTGTTGCGGGGCGGGTTGGTTTGAAGGGTTTTCATCATCAGGCCTTCGTACGTCGATACACGCCTTGATGACACAAGAGTGACTGACGGACCTGCAACAATCAAATAGAGAAGGGTGAATTAATACCACGGTAGCCGCGCGTCTTAAGCATTGGACTATCAGTATCCAGTCAATTGCATACATAATGAATATATTTTACGTCAGGGCTAGGGATTAAAAAACCGGTATTCAATTATTATTTATCGATACCGAAATACCGATTTTAAACATACAAAACACCGGTGGAGCTTTTCTGGTATATTCAGAGCATAACCCTGGACATTCCTTAAACGTTGTAGATAATCTATTAATACAATTTTAAAGCCTTTTTATCCTTTATATTTATTTTAAACATTTGATGACTGCATAAAGTATTTTTATTACATAAAATAGTATTCTTTTAAACCTCTCGCTCTAATGTTTTAGAATATAGTCATATTTCGGTACATCCATGTGCAGTGGTGTTAATATTTTATTTTTTATTTATTTATTTATTGATTTTTAAACGCATTTACAAAACCATTAGTAAAATTAATGTAACATTATATAGTGACATAATTACGATAAAAAATTATACTTATTTATTAATCTTTGTGATCCCAAATTTGACAAAAATTAGGCATTTTATTATTGAAAAAATGGGCACGATTAACACATTTGAAAGTAATTATAAAGATGTCTTTGACCATTTAAACGTGATCCTATGAATAATGATTCCTTTATAATAATTATTGACCTAAGAATAAGGTAGTATTTTTTTTAAATAAGCCATTTCTATTGGCATTTCCCAGTGGCTAAGCTACAACATACGGCCGTAGCCATAAATTTAAAATCGATAAATGAATTGGGGAGTAAGATCATGGTAACGCGCGTGTTTGAACATGTACCGTTTTTAAAAAAACATTTTTTTTCGGTTAGCTAAGGTTACGGAATAACCAGGATCATGTTTTGAAAATATCATATTATCTCCATTTTGACCTACGCGGCGCACGTCCCCCCTTAAGAAAGCATACACGTTTAAGTTTTCGAAAATGAATTAAATGTTATTTTTTCATTACTTACTATTGTACCTATGTATATTAAATTTAGTGTTAGTATAAGTTTTATACTGCCAAAACGCAAATATATTGACTGAAACCATCAACGGTTAAAATATATTATTAAAACAAAATCCGTTAAAAAATATACTTATATATTATTATTAACATAATATGTATTTTGAAAAAGAAGGCATTCGTGGCCAATATTTCCAATTATTTTAAAACTATAGATCCAACCTTGATAGTACCTATATACCAGTGGCGATGTGTGGAGGTAGGCTGTTACGATCCACCATAAATAGAGCATACTAAACGTTGTCGGTCATACTTATTGGTTTTCATTGAAATAAGATTACAATTTACAGACTACGAAGACCAAACCATAATAGGTAATAGTCAAAAAATACTTACTATCATTAATATATCTAAAAGTATGCCATTAAATCATACATAACTATAGATATTTTATAGATAGAATAATATTTTTCATCCATTATAGTTTGGTTTAGGCAGGGCTTAGTGAATTTAAAAAAATGTACAAACAACATGTGTAATAATATGTATTTTTCTCTCTTGGTCGTGCACTCATGGCTGAGAATCGTGACCACATTTAAATTTCGCCATCCTTTGAGCGACCAAGACTTTCCATCCTTCTCGATCTTCCGCTTCTCTCAGGGCAGAATGGATGGTGCCCCCAGTCAGCTCTTTCACTTGGTCGCTCCATCGTGCAGACGCTCTTCCTCTGCTTCGCTTTCCCTGGAGGCTACCCAAAACTACCAGTCTCTCCAGGTTGTCCGGTCCGCGCCTGACAATATGTCCAAAAACTGCAGAATTCTTCTCAGACACATCGTCAAGAGCCGTTTCTTTATCTTCAGTCTCTGGATGATTGACTGGTTGGTCCTGTGCTCCGTCCAAGAAATGCGAAGCATTCGGCGCCAACACCACATCTCAAAGGCATCAATTGCCTTCCGTTCTCTTGCCTTTAGGGTCCACGACTCGACTCCGTATAGAAATATCGAGAACACTAATGTTTGTATTCTCGTATTGTATGTATTGTATGTATTGTATGTATGTATTCTTAATCCAACAAAAACAAATAAGTATGAATGAAAAGATTTGCACAATTTTATCGCATCGCCCAAAATATACGTAAAATATTAATTATGGTTTGGTTTAGGCAGGTTTTAATTTATTTTTAAATACTAACTGACACCATCTGTAAATTATAGTCTTGGTTCAATAAAAACAAATACGTATGAAGTTTAATGTGGACTGTTTATGGTGAATCTTAACAGCCTACCTCCACCCTTCGCTACTGCTATATAAAACAAACGTTGACTTTCAGAGAGATTTTTCTGCAGCGCATTTCTCTATAATATTATGATACTTATATTATATATATACAAAGGTCAACATAATAATTAATGTAGGTAGGTACTTTAGGTTGCTATAAAACAGTGTTTTAAATAGATTTTAATAGTTGAATTTATTGAAAAGGTGCTTCAATAATAATATGTGTTGACGAATACCGGTATTCAATAATAAATACCGAAATACCGGTATTGATAATTTATTGCAATCCCTAGTCAGGGCTCCATTTGTATGGGATAGCGAACGGTGATTAGAGGATAATAAAATTATTAACAATAGCAAAACTGCAATAAAACTCTTCTACGAGCTGGTACTAAATTAAAATGTCCGTCGAATAAAAATGAATTAGCTACCAAACGCGCTCAACAAAATCACAGAAACCTTTTAACGTTTTAAAAGTCGATAAAGTGTGATTTTATAGTTACCTGTAAAAGCTAATGGCACGTGTTAGCAAACACACGAAACGCATGGCTGGCTCATAGACATGTGTCACAGAAAAGAGCTATATTAATGTTACTAATAATAATAATAAATTGAAGTGCTGTCTGCTATTTCTAAATACTTAAGACGGTAAGTACTTCAATGAAACAGCAAACATTTTTTAACTTTACTATAGGTGCGACAAAATTTTGAACTCCCTGGCAATCGGAGAGTGAAAGTCGAGCTGTGAACACGTTAATTTGTTTCGTGATGGTGACGGTGGCATTAATTCTTAAATCGTGTAAAGATGACTAAAAATGTTACCCATTTACTTGAAAAAGAAAACATCTCAATGAATATATTATTATTGTTACTAATAGAACAATAAACAGAACATTAAATGGACGCATGTTGGATTTATATGACAAATTATATTTCGTTCGGCACGCGTCATTTGCACAATCCGCGTATCGCCTAGCCACGATCTTTTTAGACCATGCCTCAACTGAGGTAAAGCTTTAACTTTTGGTTTTATTTTTGCTATAATATTACGTTTACTAAGCCGGGTCGCACATACCAACTCGAATTTGTCGATGTCATTTTGCTGGCATTCGAAAAACACAATAATATTTAATGTACATCCACCAGTGGTGAAGGATGGGGGTAGGCTGTTAATATCTGACATTAATAATGCACACTAAACTTTGTCAGTCATACGTATTTGTACTGGTTAGTTTTTAAAATTCAGTTTTACCCTACATAAACCAAGCCATAATAGATACTTATTTGTCGGTATATTTTATGCTTTATTGGCATAATTTTATATATTTTATAGATAGAAGAATATTTTTTATCGATTATGGTTTGGTTCAGGCAGGGCCTAATGAATTTTAATAAAACTAACAAACACCATTTGTAATAATATGTACTTATTCTTAATTCAACGAAAATAAATAAGTATGACTGAAAAAGTGTGCATTATTTTGGTCAGATCGCCATTAGCATATAAGTACCTATCTATTATGGTTTGATTGATGAACGATTTAATTGAATTTTAAAAACTAACCAGTACCATCTGCAAATTGTATTCTTAGTTCAATGAAAACAAAAATAATTATGACTGACAAAGTTTAGTGTGCGCTGTGTATGTCGAATCTTACCTGCCTACCTCCACCCTTTGCCACTGGTGGGTGTGGTCATCACGGTGGGCCTCTACAAATATAAGTGAAGTACCTACCTACCAAAATTATAAAGTGCCTATTAGTATTATTGGTTAATAACTTTTATACATAATAGCGCCTGTAGACATGCATGGAATTACTGTCGGCAATTATTGTGCTTATTTTAAACTGTCATGACAATAACTGTTTACGCGTAAAAGTGCTGACTGTCTCTCCAATCTCATTCTTCAAGAGTAAGCGAGGCGCGATGTTGTCATTTTATATTACCTACTTACTATTTGACAGGACGTATTGAAAATCGTTGGACTGTCGGTCAAAATTCCTTGGACTGACCGGGTGACAAATGTTGAAGTTCTCAATCGAATGGGGAAGGACCGAGAAGTTCTACGTAGTATCAAAACCAGGAAACTACAGTACCTCGGCCACATTATGAGAGAACAAAAATACAGCATTCCCCAACTTGTCATTCAAGGAAAGATCAATGGGATTGGCATGGCAACATTTCGTGGCTTAAGAACCTCCGTGATTGGTACGATTGCAGCTCCACTGAACTGTTCCGGGTAGAAACGACAAAGATAAGATCGCCTTGATGGTGGCCGACCTCCGCTAGGTGATGGCACAATAAGAAGAATTGAAAATCGGAGCTCAAAATGAGTAATTCGTTATTTTACCGGCATGTTCTCTATCGCTCGACTGCGCAGGCGCAAATAAATCATCACAATTTGAATCTTGTTTGTTTTTTGCACGCAATCTTGCCAACTGCAGGATAATACATGTTTCCCCATACATTTGCTTACTGTGCACAGTACATCCATGCACGTGTAAACGGGGTATTACTGTATAAATTTCAACGATGACAGCATTTTGAAAATGGAACAACAGTGATAATGTTGTGCAGTTACTTTGCGATCCGGTTCGCTATTCATGCCAATTGACCGTTAAGCAAACATTTGTCAGGGGTCAAAATAGGTTTTACATTTTTAACGACGCTGTAAAATGTACATTATTTTTACTACGTAGGTACATCGCTATTACCCTTGCACTTACTTTGTAATTATTTGTTTCTGTCTCGACAATTAATTAATTTAATGCACTGAATCGTAAAATATGACGATAACTATTAGAGCCTTCTATGTTTTCCTGTCTACCACTCTCCCAAGCGGTGGCGAACCTTGTGTCCGGAAACTTCGTATGCAGTTCGCCGTATCACACTTAACCGTGAAATGTTGTACCGGAAATATATGGCCGTATATTAAAGACTGTCCAACCTCTTTGGATCGTATAGTAGGTACTGCGATAAAATTCATGTATAAATAAAACACGGTTCTTGTCGATTTACACTTTACAGAAAGCCAGCAGCAAACAGATTTTGAAAATAGCCAATATATGATATTATTTGTTAGGTTAGGTTAGGTTTTCAATCTTGAATTCATGAGTTTTGCCAAAATCAGCTATGAAAATTGAATTAATGTTCATAATGAATCTAATAAAATTGGAGACCGTATAGTACACGATCATCTCTTTACGATAACGGTGAACTGTGGCCTCGGTGAAATGTTTTACGTACAATTTACATGTAACCACCTAAACTATTATGGCTTAGTTTAGGTAGGGTAAAACTGTACAAACTCTTTGGATCGTATAGTACTGACGTAAAATTCATGTCTAAATAAAACACGGTTCTTGTGGGCTTACTGGAAGCCAGTAGCAAACAAATTTTGAAAATAGCCGATATATGATATTATTTGTTATGTTAGGTTAGGTTAGGTTAGGTTTTCATTCTTGAATTCATGAATTTTGCCAAAATTAGCTATGAAAATTTTAATTAATGTTCATTTTGAGTCTAATAAAATTAGAGACCGTATAGTATACAGCAATGACATTAATATGGACGGAGCATCTGGAAAAAAAATGAAAATCACTTTTTTTGTCGGGTCTGCCGAATGGCATAATCTGTTCTAACGCCATTACAATAAAGGTGATATTGCTATAAATTCCCGATGCTTTTTGTCGAGTCTGCCGAAATAGTTCGGTTCGAACGGGTTCGCTCAAATGAACGTTGATACTAGAAACACTGTTCTGACGCCATTAGAATATAGCTCATATTCCTATAAATTCCCGATGCGTGATATCGCATAATGGAATATGCGCGAATTTACTTGCTAGCTACTGTATTGAGTGCGTTGTCCATTAATAATGTCATTGGTATACAGTCATTCTCTTTCCTATAAGAAAGCTCAAGGCAAACTGTGCCACGGTGACATGTTTTACGTATAATTTACATGTTATCATAATTTACATCTTTGCTAGTCAGTAGATATAACATACAAATACTAAATAACGTTTTTTCTGTCGTTATACGAAATATAAATAAATGTCTGCAGAGAGAAGAAAAATTATACACATATAGTATTACATATTGTTACCTATCTATCTAGGTTGCTCCTGGGTAGGGAATCCAATCCCGAGGCAAAATTCTGATCCCGGGATTGGATTTTTTTTCCATTGTTAATATAAAATTTTTATATTTACAAATACCATTGATAAAATCAGTCAAAAATAAATCTAGTATAATTTATATTATTTAAGACATGTATTGTTAATATTGTATACGTTCAATCTTGGAAATACATAAGTTTAATCGAGTCAATAATATTGTAATATAAATAATAATGTGAATTTAATATGAGATTGATGTTTCTGATAGTAAAGACTTAATGAATGGGTTAGCGAGATTTAAAATAGTAAAGCAAATCATGGTGTACTTATGGCCTTTCTGCTTCATAAATCTAATTAGTCGGCCAAATTTAATATGAAACTGCCGTAACACGTATGAGATCATGGTGGAATTACTTTGTTAATAGTACGAAGCATTGTTTTTTCCAATATTTCTCATTTTTATTAATTTATGTGAAAAAATAAAATAAATAAGCAACTTACACATGGATATAAATCAAACTTCATTCAAACTCAGTTTATTCTTCATGTAGTTATTTGATATTAAAAGTATTTTTTCTAATATATTTTCGTTTTTATTTTATTTTCCATAAAAATTGATAAAAAACCAATCCCGAAAGTTTCGGGATTATGTTTATCAATCCCGGGATTCATATGTATCGAAAATAGCTCGGGATCCCGGGATTGGAATCCCTACTCCTGGGTAACATAGGTCCCTTTTTGCTTTTCCACAAAATAATATTTTGAATAAATTTATAATTAAATAACCGGTCATGTACCCCCATCTAATGTACTTCATGTATGACGTATGTCTTTGCAAACAAATTTTGAAAATAGCCAATATACCTACTGGATCAGTGACGTCCCGTGGGGGTAGGCAGATTGAGCGTCGCTTGGGGGCGGCAGTTACCCGAAGGGCGGCAAATCTAGGGGAATCACGAGGTATATATAAATATAGATACCTAAACTTAGTAATAACGGAAATATATTTCCATTAAAAAATTCTGCACACTGGTTGGAAACAAAATGTATTAATTAGGTACGAATAAGGAATTTTTTGTCGGGTTCGCGATGTCTAGTTTACTTCCGTTGTCCATGGACGTCACATTCTTGGTGAACGGCAATGACACGTGCATACCTAATTTAAAATTTATTCAGTTAAGGTAAAAGTTTGCCAGTGACTCGCGAGTTTTGGAAGTTGTCAAGTGTATTTTTAAATGTACCCA
Source organism: Rhyacophila brunnea (assembly GCF_057557595.1). Lineage (NCBI taxonomy): Eukaryota > Metazoa > Arthropoda > Insecta > Trichoptera > Rhyacophilidae > Rhyacophila > Rhyacophila brunnea. The sequence continues at coordinate 3,112,096 of NW_028232816.1, read as the reverse complement.
TCCGAAACCGTAGACTCGCAATATTGTCTATTGAAGCAAAGATGGCATTTAAATTAGATTTATATTGTTAGTAATGTATCCATACAACACATATTTCTTAGATATTGGAGACATGAAATGATGATATTATAGAGTACTGTATAACAAAATGTGGCGGCATTTTGTCTATTGACGTCACTGTACTGGATTATTTCGAGTGCTTAAAGTCAAACAACGTTATCTACAAAAAAGTGTTTTTTTCTGGATTAAATTTGTGAGGTTGGATTAGGTTAGGTTTTCGTTCTTGAATTTATGAATTTTGCCAAAATTAGATGGCTGGACAGTAATTGTTGATTAAACGTCATTCCGAGAGTATAACTACTCATTATAAAGAGCTTACATAATTTATTATTGTCCGTATATTACATATCCAAATCTCTCGATATATAATATATGTCTATAGTTATTTTCTGGCACCCAACTCGAGCAAGTCAGCAGCTACATCTATCTCGGACAGCAGGTGTCCATAGACGGAAGCATGCACGATGAAATTGCTCGAAGAACAAAGCTGGGGATGGAGTGCTTTCGGACGTCTGAATAGTATCTTCAAGAGTGACCTACCATTATGTCTTAAGCGTAGGGTGTTCAACCAATGTGTGCTACCCGTGCTCACGTATGGCTGCGAGACGTGGACCCTCAACACGAGAGTTGTCCAAAGGCTAAGAGTCACACAGCGAGGCATGGAGAGGTGCATGTTGGGCATCACGCGAAAGGACCGTAAGAGAAACGAATGGGTTAGGAAGCAGACAAGAGTACGCGATGTAATAGACGTTGCCAAACAGCTGAAATGGACATGGGCGGGGCACATTGCTCGCCGAAAGGACAAATGCCGTCATCCAGTGGTACGCCCTAAAAGCCGCTGGATTGACGAACTGGTAAAGTTCGGCGGAAATACGTGGCAGCGAACGACACAGGACCGAGAGAGTTGGAGAAAGCTTGGGGAAGCCTTCATCCAGCAGTGGATTGACCCCGGCTGATGATGATGATACCGATTGTTAATAAAGTGTTAAATTACATAAAATAAGTGTTTATGTTACAAATGATCTCCCCTGTTCCATAACACTACAAAAAGCAAAGTAAAATATTTTTCGAATTAAACTTTGAAACAGATCGTAATCCGATTTATAATTAATATCCCGGTAAAGACCAGATAAACATCTGGTTATCCGGTTAATTATAAATTCGAACAACATATGTAGCAGGAGCAGGCCTAAGTATAGTTAAATATACCTATAAGGGTCCAACAGTGACGTCCCTAGACAAAATGCCGCCCCATTTTTTATACAGTATTTTTTATCATCCTTTCATGACTCCAATATCTAAAAAATGTGCTGTATGGATACATTACTAACATAATATATACCTACCACTGAATCTAATTTAAATGTCATCTCTACTTCAATAGACAATAGGTATAGTCCATGGTTTCAGATACATTTAAATATAGGTACACCTGACAACTTTCAAAACTCGTGAGTGACTGGCAAAAATATTTGGATAAATTAATTTTGTAAGTATGTATCTACCTATAATAATTCAAATATGATTCGCGAGTCTGTACGTGTCATTTCTAGTCATCGATGACGTGACGTCCAAGGAAAATGGAAGTAAACTAGATATCACAAACCCGACAAAAAATTACAGTCCTGTTAAACCTTTTATGTTAAGGCTATTTTTCAGTTGATGCATTATCTAAAAAGATCGTGGCTAGGCGATGCGCGGATTGTGCAAATGACGCGTGCCGAACGAAATATATTTCGTCATAAAAATCCAACATGGGTCTATTGTTTATTGTTATATTACTAATAATAATAGTATATTCATTGACATGTTTTCTTTTTTAAGTACATACGTAACGTTTTTTAGTCATCTTTACACGGTTTAAGAATATTTTCATCCGACGCCATGAAAACAAATCGACGTGCGGACACCTCTATGGTCGGTCTCCGATTGGCGACTAATGAGAAATTTCGTCGCACCTATTGTTGAAAATTATTTGCCGTTTCACTGAAGTACGTTCTTAATCAATACATTTTGCTTCCAACCAGTGAGCTGATTTTTTTTATGGAAACATATTATTTCCGTTATTACTATGTTTAGGTACCTACCTATTTCTATATATATCTGCCTAATATTTTTTCTCGATTTGACGCCCTTCGAGTAACTGCCGCTCCCGAGCGACGCTCAATCTGCCTACCCCCACGGGACGTCACTGGGATCCAGAAACAAACTCATCTGCAGTCTCCGCACATCGCGCGTTGCCGCGTCTAGTGGCAGTATCTTGTCGATTGTAATATCGTAATCAGGCTGCCACCCTTGCAATATGAAACGTGGACATTATGAAAGCAATCGTTTGGCTAAGGGATGACAATATCTATCGTGGAAAGAAACCCTTGCTAATACATATTCAGATAATGTATTTTATGAATAGACAAGGTAGACGCTTTGAAGAAAATTCATATTGTACCGACCTACCTCGTACAATATGTTTTACATTAATGTTAAATTAATTTTTAATTCGTTATTTTTTTTTATTCAACGAATAATTTACAAGATTTAAGAACATAATACCCCCTTTACACGTGCATGGATGTACTGTGCACAGTAAGAAAGTGTATAGGAAAACATGTATTATCCTGCATTTGGCAAAATTGCGTGCAAAAATCAATCAAACAAGATTGGAAGATTCCAAATTCTGATGATTTATTTCGCGCAAGTAAGATTATTGTCGATCTGCGCCTGCGCAGTAGAGCGATAGGGGCGAACATGCCGGTAAAAAAATGAACTACTCATTTTGAGCTTAACCAATTGTCAATACGACCTGTCAGATAGTAGTATAAAATGACAACCTCGCATCTCGCTTACACTTGCTGAATGATATTGGAGAGACAGTCAGCACTTTTACGTGTAAACAGTTAATGTCATGATAGTTTAAAATAAGCACGATTGCCGACAGTAATTCCATGTATGTGTACAGGCACTATAACATTCTAATTATTGAACATACATAATTTTGAAAACACATCTGAGAAAATATATTATAAGTAATCGAAAAAATATTTTTGAAAATGTAAAACACCCCAGCGGGTCGATTCTATACACAAAGCGACTATCGACCACTAAAGTGATAAGGTGTTAGTTTTTATTACATATTTGTATTGAGGTATTATAATTGTTACAATAAGTTAACCGTCTTAACAGTCAAAACTGTAGGTACCTATATCTCGCTCTAAATTTTATCACAACCAAGAGAGGTGCTGTTAAAATATATCACTTATTGCAACAATTAAAACCAACTTATTGTAATTATTACAATAAGTGCTAATACTTCGATACAAACCTACCCTAAGTTTGATAATATTTATCACTTTATCACTTTAGCGGTCGGTAGTCGCCTTGTGTATAGAATAGACCCGCTGAAGCGCTTTCCAACTTGAGCTTTACTGATAATTTAATCGTATTCTTCTTCCTTTTCTTCTGTTGTGTATATGCAATAAATGTGTATATACTTTCCAAGTTCACACCTTCGACAATGTTAGTGGTAAAAGCAAACCATTGTTAGGCCGGGACACTGAGTTGTGAGTTACAATAAAATTATAGTGCTAGTTATTGATTATCTTCGAATGCAATGCGCATGGCCCCCACATCCTGAAGCGGGCACCCAGGCTAGAATCTTTGGCGGTCGCCTACCTATCGCTAAGGATAAAAGTAGTGTGATGCTCTACAGTAACGTTTTCCAAACGGTGTACGCGGTAAAATTAATGTGTATATTTAGTGTTTTTTTGTATCGTTTAATACATCCATTTGAATAATGGAGTTGTCGAGTATTGTATACACATTTAAAAATTGTATCGTACATCCACATAATTTTTAATAATAATATTAATGCAGGAAAACAGCGACATTTTTACTTGATGTGTATTTAGTTAACTTATCTGGCGACTGTCATCGCCGGACCCTTTCTGAGCCCGGGCCACCAGGCTAGGGCCCTGTCAGCCCCCCCCCCCCTAGGGGGGGTCTAGGACGATTTGGCACCGGGACAACTGGACGCCACGGAATTAATAGAAGAAAATAAACAGACGTTAGGTACTTATAGGTACTTTTAAAAAAAATATTTAATATTAATACTCATATTTAAATGATTATATTACGATTTAATAGTTGGTGACAATGTAAATGTGCAGACGTAAATAATGATTTAATCGTGCATATGTTTAAGTTCCAACGAAAAAAGAGTTTTTTATTTTATATAAAGCCTTAGGCATGGTATAATTCTCAATCCGCAATAAAGGATACATTATGTTAAGAGTAAAATGAATTTAAACTACTAAGTAGTAGATAGAAACTGATTAAAATACCTCGTCTATGTTCTGTATACATATCTACGACAGTGCGGCGTCCAATTGTCCGGAGTCCAGTCGTCCCATTCCCCTTGTGGGGACCATAGCAATGCGGTAGCCTAGTTAGTAAATAAAGATATACTGTTGAATATTGCGCTCAAATTAATTAATGCAATACTATTTTATAACAATCATCATTTTCTACGACAACAGTTTACTATATTAAATTCGAAGAATAAGCAACACCCAGCACTACGAACTAAATTCACACCTTCATGCCGAGCAGCAGTGACGTCCTGTGGGGGTAGGCAGATTGAGCGTCACTTGGGGGCGGCAGTTAATCGAACGGCGGCAAATCGAGGAGAATCATTTGGAATATAATATAGAAATAGCTAAAATTATTTTGTTTACATGTTGTACAATAAGAGCATAGTGAAAATGATAAATCTTTATTGCCAAATGTTACAAACCAAATGTGTCTGGTGATTTGGGTGTCTAACATAATTACCTATATATTATTATATTTATTCGCTTTTTCTATCTAAAAATTCATGAAAGGATGATAAAAAATATTGTATAAAAAAATGGGGCGGCATTATGGCGCTGGCTAGGGGCGGCATTTTATCTAGTGACGTCACTGCCGAGCAGTATGCAGAACAACACTCGAAGCTCTTTTAGAATCGTGTCTGTAATCTGTAATCGACACTTAATACTTTTTATAATATATAATATAATATTATAATACTTAATATTTTTACTACGTACTTCGCTATTACCATGCATTTACTTATTTTGTAGTTATTTGTTTCCGTCTCGACAATTAGTTAATTTAATGCACTGAATCGTAAAATATGATGATAACTATTAGAGCTTTCTTGTTTTCCTATTTCCCACTCGCCCAAGCGGTGGCGAACCTCGTGTCCGGAAACTTGTACGTATGCAGTTCACCGTATCACACTTCACCATGAAATGTTGCATCGGAAATATGTAGCCGTACATTAAAGACCGTCCAACCACTTTGGGTCGTATAGTACTGCCATAAAATGTATTTATAAATAAAACACGGTTCTTGACGGCTTAGGCATAAAGCCCACCAAAAAAGCGTTCGGTGCGCTCACTACTGAGAAGGCCCCCTCCCACCCCCTCCCACCCGCGAATTACCCTTCACCTATGTAATAAGGGGCTCAAGGAGCACAAAATAAAAATTATTATCAGCGTCTCTCATAACAAAGCAATAAAAATATTATTAAATTTCTCGGGGCTTGTAATTAATATCGGACACGCAATAACTAAACAAAGAGTTCGCTGTTCTTAAATAATGGCTTCTCGCTCGTCTATCGACGATGCTTCGAGGAGCGTGATTTTGCTTTCCGTGTTCAATGAATGGACTACGTTGTATTTTCGTTAATTCGTCCGGCTGAAAAGCTACACAACGGTGACTCATGGGGCAGGCGGGCACAAAGCGTCGTCAAATCCAGTGTGCGCTGGCGTATTTGATTACGTTGTATTTTCGATGATTTACACGCCACTTGTGAAATTTTGCGCGAGAGCCCCACTCCCTCCGTTAAGTGGGTTTTACGCCTTACACTTTACAGGAAGCCAGCAGCAAACAAATTATTAAAATAGCCGATTGGTATTATTTGTTAGGTTAAGTTAGGTTTTCATTCTTGAATTCATGAATTTTGCCAAAATCAGCTATGAAAATTTTAATTAATGTTCATATTGAATCTAATAAAATTGGAGACCGTATAGTTATATGGTCATCTCTTTACGATAAGAAAGGTAACGGTGAACTGTGCCTCGGTGAAATGTTTACGTACAATTTACATGTAACCACCTAAACTATTATGGCTTAGTTTAGGTAGGGTAAAACTTACTGTTCAACCTCTTTGGATCGTAATATAGTAGTATATAACTAAATAAACTAAATAAAACACGGTTCTTGTGGGCTTACTGGAAGCCAGCAGCAAACAAATTTTGATAATAGCCTATATACTGGATTATTTGTTAGTTTAGGTTATATTAGGTATTTTTTTCATTCTTGATTTCATGAATTTTGCCAAAATCAGCCATGAAAATTGAATTAATGTTCATATTGAATATAATAAAATTGGAGACCGTATTGTTATACGGTCATCTCTTTTCGATAAGAAAGCTCACGGCAAACTGTGCCACGGTGAAATGTTTTACGTACAATTTACACGTAACCTTTTATTACACGTCTGACATCTTTGCTTGTCAGTAGATATAACATACAAATACCTAAATAACGTTTTTTTTCTCTCGTTATACGAAATATAAATAAATGCCTGCAGAGAGAAGAAAAATTATATACATGGTGTTACGAGTATCTATCTAGTTGCTCCTGGGTAACATAGGTCCCCTCTGGCTTTACCACAAAATAATATTTTGAATAAATGTCTGTATAACCGGTGATGTACCCCCATCTAAGGGCTCGCTCGAACATGTATATAAAATCAATAGCATATATAGCTCAAAAATCTAAATTCATCTTAAGTAATAATTAGGTAGCTACTCACTTGCATTTGGCAGATGCCACCTGGAGTGGATTAACGGCTCAACACAAGTTATCTACTCAGTGAGGTCCCGTGAGGGTAATCAGTTCACGCGTTGTATAGGGGCGGTTACATTCTCAAAATCTTATGTGAATTATTCATTGAATGAAAGAAATGTTTTATTAAAAATTATTAGCAATTTCAAGTAGACGTTATATAAAATATTTGGCGAGAGCTGTTAGTGATTAAGGTAATTAATATTCCTTGATGTAATACACAAAAACTGATAGGCAATAATAACGCAATTTGATAAGCATTTCATGTATGACCTACTAGTTTAAATTGTCGTAATTATATAGGAGGCACATAGCATAATTGGTTAATGCACAGATTGGCGCGACACCAATGGTTATACAGGTTCAAACCCGTTAAGTTTCGTATTTTATTCAAAAATGATTTTTTCTACTCGGTATATCTGAGGTGTTTTCAAGTTATGTATGTTCAATATATGGAATGTTACATTCTCCAAATCTTTTGAATTATTCATTGAATAAAAGAAATGGTTTATTAGAAGGAAGAAATACTACCACTTTTGAGAGCAATACCGATTTTCCACGAAGCAAACGATGCGATATTCATTAGAAAGTATTGACAGTTTAAAAGAATAATGAATCATTAAAACACCAGACAAGATCATCATTAAAATATTGTAATACCTACCTACGCATTGCAATATATATTGTAGGTGGCTCTCGTGGTGTATTACGTAAAGCGCTGGCCTTCTATCGGGGAGCTCTGGGTTCGATTGTGAGAATATTTATATAATTTTCTCAAAGCCTGGATGTTTGTCATCATCATCATCAGGGGTGCGACAATTCGGTACCCCAAGTACACGGCAGTCACTGGCAGCTCCATCCAACCAGCGAATCTTCGGCCTGCATTTTCTTCTACGCCCTACTGGATTGCTGGACATCACTCTCTTTGCCGGTTCATACGGTGCACATGACCTATCCATCGCAGTCTCCCAATCTTAATTGATTGAACTACGCTGCAATCTTCGTATACCCCGTAGAGCTCAGCATTACCATATATACGGCGGAGAATTTTTCTTTCAAAAATGTTCAGAGCTCGCTCATTTCGCAGAGTTAATGTCCAGGTTTCCGATGCGTAGGTGAGCATTGGCTTTACAAGTGTCTTGTAATGGATGTTTGTGATTATTCAAAATTACTAACAACCACCTTGTACGAAAAAACAAGGACATTGATATTATTAATTTAAAAAAAGAATACATATTATAGGTACATGCAGTATTAATTGCAATCCCTAGTTATAACTGAATATAGTCGTGAGTCCTAGACACTTCTCATCGAATTGAATATTAATTTCTCCAGCCATTCCCCTTCAGATAACGAGCTCTCTTTACAAAATGCCATCTGTGATTTGTACCCCCAGGTACTTGACGCTGGCGACACTCTTGATCTGGCTCAAGGCAGCAGGCTCTATTACACAAACGTTGGTTTTCTTCACGTTGATTTTCGCGACATCGCGAGACAAATTGTCATACAGATTGTCTTGAATGTACTTGATTGAGTTGTCGAATACGACAGCGTCATCGGCGTATTTCAGGCCACACAGCTTCACCGTGGGGGTAACAGATATGCCTGGTATTTATTTACTAAACTCGATCGTTGTTTATGTATTTTTTATTTCAAGTGCACATTTACAATCGAACCGGTTGTTAGTTATTTAAAAGGACATCACTAAGCGCACTAAATATATAATTTTGTATACCTGCTTTAGTTGGGTGTGCTTATAAAAGTCTCTCAGCTTTGCTTGAATAATCAAAGTAACCTCAGCACGGTAAACTTTGCACGTTGTTGTCTGCGTTACCTATTCCAGTGACTTTCAAACAGATTAAAACCAAATTAGCCAACATTATTGACGATGAATTCGATTATTTCGAACTATGAAAGTTTTGAATACTATCATCAGGGACGCGCCAAGCAGAGGGGGTGTTGGGGGTGCTAAGAACCCGGGTGGCAAGATTCAGAGGGCGGCAAAATGCACATATATTACATTTTATAAAACCAATTAATATTCAATATAAAAAAATATAATAATATATTCGCGGCGCTTTTTAGTGGACTGTAATTTGGGACGATTGTGGATATGAATACTGGGGGAGAGGGGTTTAAACGGGAGTCGATCCAAACACTAACTTTGATGTTTTTCGGCTGTCTGACTGGTGCAGGTCCCAGGTTCATGCACTCACGCACTAGTGTGCGAATGGTTCTGTTTATCACTCGCACTGTGTTTTTGGGTAAAGACTGGGGTTTTGGGGTTAATGATGACACTCGAAAGAATACTCATTTGATGAATCACCCTGTATGCGTTTACGGATGTTAAGTCACAAGAGCCGGCTTGCCAGGTGCTTATTTCACGGAGTTTGTGATGAGACTCGAATAGAATAATTATTGCTTGGACGACAGTCACACTGTATCAAGTTGACACGGTCGTGGCCTACGAATAACTAACTTTATCAATCACGGTCGACTGATGACCCGTGATTGCGTTGAGCAATACGACAACAATTTGGCATTATAGGGAGGAGGGAAATATTAGCACGCGGCAGTATCGAATGCGAGTTTGAATTCCGTGTTTGTCAAAACACAATTGTTTTCCCGATGCTGTGTTTGATCCAAAACGAGACCCATGTCAATAGTATAACATCTATGAATTGTTATGGAACGGCGGGATCAACACCTTTTATATTTAAACTGGCTTTAAAACCTAATAATATATAATAATATAATAGATTATGTTTTAGACAATAACTTGTTAACAGTCTGTTTTGATACAGTGATTAATTAACTCATTCACTGCTGACTAGATAATGATTTTTTAATTACCACCTTTAAAATGCACGTTAATTACATCGATCGGCCGCCTGGTCATTACGCGCCAGGTGCGTCTTCAGCGTCCAAAGTATTAAATAATGCAGTCGATGCGTCCTTATTGAAGGTTGAACTAAAAGTGAACTGAAAATATATTTTGATTACATAAAAAACAAACAATATTAATATTACGAAAAGCATTCTCTTACGTTTAGTTTGATAAGAAATAATTACAAGATAAAAAGAACTTTTTATATACAACGTTTTTAAATTTTCTGTTGAATCACTTAAACTTGACTTGACTAGCTTAAACGATAAAAAAAAATTGTATTTGCTAGAAATAATACTGAAATGTCATATTGATATCCATATTAACGCACGTATATATTAATAATTTAGTTGCTAGGACCCCAGACCCCTAGCAACCAATAATGGTGTCGAAATAACTTTTCATAAAAATCAGAATTAACTGAACATGAATTTAATTCTACTAAAAGTATTTAAAAAATGCATTGGCATCGTGTTCTGATATATTCTAAAAGTTTCAAATGTCTAGCTAGTCGGGAAGTTAATTAAAACTCGATCGCAAGATTTGTACCGGACAAAAAACCACCGGACAAATAAGAATACGAGATAAGAAAAATGTTGTAAAATGGATAGGTACGTATAAAACAATATCTGTTAGAAGAAGGTTTGAAACAATGAGCTATAAAGTTTTATTGTATTCCAGACGTTTATAAGATTTATAAGAATAATGGTGCGATAAAGCAAATCTTTATCAAACTTATGTCCAGACAATTATTATGCTGCTTATCAATACTTGATAAGAATACATAGATTGGCTCATAGCTGCGGGGCAAAGAAAATACACAAATCCTCTACTTATGACTTATGAGCCTAAATATTTTCGTTTTAGTGAATGTTAACAACTTACCTTATAAACATTTACAACCCCTGCTGAGGAGTAGGATTTATAAAGGTGCATTTGAGACGGTCTGGCATCGCAAAAGTTTGTCTATGCACAAAATTAGCTACATCACCACCTACAGTTGTTTATCTATTAATTTATCAACTGAGCAGAGAAAGGGAACATAATAATATTATACAATATCGACTAAATTATTTCTGTATAAATATTATCAGTTATAAGATTATAAATTTGAAGGCATCATCGATTATGTTAGGTACTGCATACAATAGTAGGTAATACACTTTTGAATAATTTGCACGCAAACTGAATAAGTCAAGGTCATGACGTACCCAGGCCATCGCATCTATCAATTCTATACACAAGACTGCTATCGGCGGCTGTCGAGGGTAGTATTTCATATTTTTGTATTGATGTATTTATTATTATTTTTACAATAAGTTAGCTGTAATTCTTACAATAAGTGCTATGTTTTAACAGCACCTCTCTTGCCTGTGATAACTTTTAGAGCGAGATAGACAGTTTTGACTGTTTAGACGGCTAACTTATTGTAACATTTATAATACGTCAAATATAGAATAGATGCGCATATATAATTCATTTTTCAACGAAGTATGTAATTCGTTTTTACATACAATGTATGCATTGTTGTGCATATACCAGTAGCGAAGGGTGGTGATAGGCTGTTAAGATCTGACGTAAATAGTGTACCTATACTAAACTTTGTCAGTCAAACGCATTTGTTTTCATTGAACTAAAACTACAATGTAGATAGTGTTTTAAAATGTAACCAGCACCATCTGCAAATTGTACCTACATATTATTATGCTTAGTTCAACTAAAACAAAAGTTTAGTGTGCACTATTCATGTAGAATCTTAAAAGCCTACCTCCATCCTTTGCCAATGCCACATACAATTCAGAATAGGGGAAGAGTATAAGATTTATCAGCAACTTGAAATTGTATAGATTTTAATAACAAAATAACTAAGTATATTGTTATCAATACGCCGTAAAAAATCAATTTATATACTCGTAGATTGTGCATTGTTAATCGCTGGAGAGCCTCAATTAAACCAAATTGAAAAACAATATGAGTGTATTTTGTCAGACCCATGATTTTAATCTGGGATTCACGACATTATAAGCCGACGAGCAGCGTTCGAAATGGAATATTTTACGAACCGGAGCGGTCAATATTTTATGAAAAGTGTGTGCAACAAACAAGTGTGTTATGCCGTATCCGCATTGGCAACAAGTTACTGGTAACCTCATTAAATTTCGATTAAAATAATTTTTGGTCAAACAAATTTTGATAATTACCGTGAAATTTAATGAGGTTACCAACCAGTGTGGACAAACTTTTGGATTTTTACGTTAAATGGCTAATCTAGCTCACTGTCAAATTAATATCTCCACGAGACGGAGCGATAATTTTGCTGATTTTACGAACCGGAACGGCACTCCGGTGCGTTCCGGTCCATTTCGAGCCCTGTCGACGAGTAAGCTGCTTGACCGTCGTGGACTGTCATTATTAGACCCCCCCGACCATGTCCGATCCTAATAATATCATATGGGCCTCCACAGAGTAGAGATGTGTATTAACAGATTTTTGCTTTTTACGAGAAATGGATGTCAGCCACCCATTAGGCCCACACTCTGACTCACACACAAATTGAAAAACAATATGTGTACTTGCCAGACCCAGGATTCAAACCTGAGACCCACGGCGTGATAGTCCAAAGCTTAAGCCGCGCGGCCACCTTGGGCGTATTGCTAATTGTGACTTTTTGGTATCTTACACCGCCATCTATGATGAAGATTGGGGATATTAATTTTATCGAAAAATCATTAAACCTGAAGAGATGAAACTCACTTATAATAATATAATAATCAATAATAATATGAAGCTGTACTAAATCAAGTTATCTTTTGATTCTAAAGCCATATCATTCAAAAACTTTCCGGCTACAGTATTAATCTCGACCCCCATCTTTGGCTCCAAAGCACCAGTCCTGTAATTATTATTATCAATGCAGCGTATTTTGTCGGTATGTAGGTACTGCAGGCCTATTTTACAGTGGCGAAGGGTGACTTTTGGAAAGAGGTAGGCTGTGGAGATTTGATAAGAAGAACACACTTGTCAGTTATACTTATGAGAAATATGAAGATAATACGAACTACTAATGAATAAGTACACTATTCTATTAATTTTATTTATTTTTAAAAACAGTCTAGTTATATTTATTAATATTCGATTAAACACCATAGAATTTTTTTTTTTTCGGTTTTAGGCTCTGTGATCGGAGCTTACATTAGTTCATACTTATTTGAAACATTACATTACATTTATTTACGTCAAAACAGATGGCGCACTGTAGTATATTTTTTAAAACCTTTGCAGATTATTTTCTAATTATCTGTATAATACATTCCTACATATACGGCATCTCTCGTTGGAAAAATAAATTATTTTATAGAACATAAATAATCAAGTGATTATATAAATAAGTCAATATGCAATTAAAAAATATTTTTCTTAAGAAGGTAGGCTTCAAATAATCGTCTAGTATGGAGTCTTCGCCACTGCTATTCTAGCATAATATTATTCGCACCCGGGGAATAATAGTGGTACAACTCGATAAACTTGTTTTTGCAGGAGAGCAGTTTGAATATTTTATTTAAGTATGTTAAATCAGTTTTTTTTAAGTACAATTTATAATAGCTTAAAGTTGGCACACTTGAGTCATCTCATTTTGAATGTTATCCACAATAACAATGGCACAATGATCATTGTGCCACTATTTCTGCTTGAATTCAAGTAAAATGTTATAAGTAATATGATAATGACAAAGAGGCTTTTAAAGCCACCATTATATTTTTAAGAATCATGCCGTTATTTGTGCAGATAGAAATGATATCTTGGAACATTTCTGCATACTTGTGGGGAAATGCCAATAGAAATGGCGTATTTCAAAAAAATACTACCTTATTCTTAGGTCAATAATTATTATAAAACAATCATTATTCGTAGGATGTTTATCATATTTGAATGGTCAAAGATATCGCTTATAATCAGTATATTTGGAATTATCTTCAAATGTGGCCTTAATAATATTATGTACGTTCAATCTTGGAAATACATGGGTTAAATGGAGTAAATAATATTGTAATTTAGATAATAAATTAATAATGTGAAAGAAAAATAGTTTTTTTTTATTTATTTAAGAAAAGATAGCATTCCTAAAATTCGGCGTGGAAACAAGTGCCTGCCTGCACGTCCGTGGCACTGGTGGTTAGACGCCGTTCTCGTGCCAGAACGTCAGTGGCGTCTAGCTGGACGATGAACGAATTTATTATTTTTCTGATGTTCTTAAGATTGCGTATGACAACAAGAAATGGATATTTATCATCCGCGAGCACCCGGTGATTCCCCCTGTTGCATGTACAGGTACATACACTTCACTAACATAATTTTGTAAGCATACTAATTGATAGTGATTGAAAAAATCAATCGCGAAGGTTTCGGGATTATGTTTACTAATCCAGGGATTCATAGGTAATGTAAAATATCATGGATCCCGGGATTGGATTCCCCTTTGTAATGGTTGTACATACAATTAAATCAGTGATGTCTCGTGGGGGTAGGCAGATTGAGCGTCGCCTGGGGGCGGCAGTTACTTGAAGGGCAGCAAATCGAGGATAATCATGTGAAATATACATAGATACCTATTATTATTTTTAAAAATCAGCTCCCTGGTTGTCTTGGGTTCGCGATGTCTAGTTTACTTCCGTTGCCCTTCGACGTCCTTGGTGACCAGAAACGACCCGTGCAAATTTATGAATTACAGTCTTAGTTATTAACCAGTATGCACGGAAGTTGCGTTGGTCGTCGAAATTAAAGATGCACCCTCCTCTTACAGAGCGTCCCACCTACCACTCCGGTCCACGATTTTAGTCTGTATCGAAGCGTCACGCCGTCATTGATTATCGATTTAATAATGCCTAAACCTTTGCGATCTTAAACTAAACATAATATCATTACAGTAGAACATATTTATTAGATATTGGAGTCATGAAAGGATGATAAAAAATAGTGTATGAAAAATGGGGCGGCATTTTGTCTAAGGACGTCACTGAATTAAATCAATTATTTTAAAAGTAGTTGAATAATCGTATTCCTGTGTGCCGCCACTAGGCAGTGCATAATGCTTTGATGACGCAAAATTTCATTTAAGTAGCTACCATTTTATCTGAACAACTATGCTGCCAACAAGATGGTGTTGTAAGGCTTAGGCCTGGAGCTGGATAGGCCCCACAAAGGTAGATAAACTATCCGCATAGCATGTAATTAATAATTATGTCTACGCCATATCCTAACGGCTAACCTAACCAAAGATATAGGATAACCGGAAGTTATACCGTAATAGCTTACCTGTAATGTACATGTATACCAGACTTACTTGGCTAAACATTTTAAACTAATACAATTTGTACAGTGGAGGAACTGCGTGGTGCAAGAACCAGCATTATGTGATAAAGTTTAACTAATAATTTTATTATAAACTATTTTTTTTATTCAACCGAATAATTCACAAGATTAACAAATGTAACATTCTTTTATTGAACAATGTCCAATGTGAAACAATTTAAATAATAATTATTTGAGTTGCTCACATATTCCAAAGATAGAGTTTTGAAATAATTGCAAAAAACCACCAGGCACTGTTTTTTTTTGTAATTAGAAGTAAGTTATTGAACTCCCTTGAATAATTAATGAATGAGTGAGTTGATTTACTTTTTTTTTTAAATATATATATATATATATATATACATATATTATAATATATAATACTCCTAAGGCTGCAGACACACGGCACACTATTGTTCCATTTTCCATTATCCATTGAAAAATGCGAGTTATGATACAAACAGTCAACTTTGTCAACGATTTTCACATGGTTTAAAGCGACTTTTGATAGCCAACTATTTTTCTGTATACATATTTTATGAATGCGTTTAGAATCACGTCTTGGTATCATCATCATCATCAGCCGGCGTCAATCCACTGCTGGATGAAGGCCTTCCCAAGCTTCTTCCAACTATTTCGGTCCTGTGTCATTCGCTGCCACGTATTTCCTCCGAACTTTACCAGTTCGTCAATCCAGCGGTTTTTAGGGCGACCCTGTGGCCGTTTCGTGCCCCTCGGGGACCACTGGATGACGGCATTTGTCCAGCGGCCGTCCTTTCGGCGAGCAATGTGCCCCGCCCATCTCCATTTCAGCTGTTTGGCAACGTCTATTACATCGCGTACTCCTGTCTGCTTCCTAACCCATTCGTGTCTCTTACGGTCCTTTCGCGTGATGCCCAACATACACCTCTCCATGCCTCGCTGTGCGACTCTTAGCCTTTGGACATCTCTCGTGTTGAGGGTCTACGTCTCGCAGCCATACGTGAGCACGGGTAGCACACGTTGGATGAACACCCTACGCTTAAGACATAATGGTAGGTCACTCTTGAAGATACTATTCAGACGTCCGAAAGCAATCCATCGCAGCTTTGTTCTTCGACCAATTTCATCGTGCATGCTTCCGTCTATGGGCACCTACTGTCCGAGATAGACGAAAGTGATATTATTTCACTCAAAAATGACAAAATTGCAAAATGTGAGTTATGACTCTAGGCGATTCATTTTTGTTCCGTACCAGTCTTTACTATCGATGATACATAGCTTATCGACTGACAAAAGTATTGAATATAAAGTCACTAACTTATATACGTATAACGCAGTGATTCCCATTCGGGGTTGCAAGGAGCCCTGCGGCTCCGTGAGATTATACTAGCAGAGCAGGATTTACCAAAGGACAAAAGGAGTTGTAGATCAGAAGCATCAGGGCTAGGGATTGCAATACCGGTATTTCAAAACCAGTATCCCAGTATTTATCAATACCGGTTTTAAAAATTCAAAATACCGAAATTTTCGGTAAGTATTAAGAAACTACACTCGTTTACTTTTTTGACGATGAATTTAATGTTATTTCTTCATTATTTTGTACTGTATTTCCTATTCAATTGAGTAAATAAGTTATGTGCTAATAAAATGCAAAATATCCAATGAATTCAACATAGGTGAAATAACAATAAAACACAATTAATTAAATATAGGTACCCATTTATAAAATTGTCTCGATAAATTAACATAGTGATACTATTTCGAAATAAAAAAACACCCGTGACAAATGTTCAATTATTCTATACTTAATAACATTATTGATGATTGTACAAGTGTTGAATTATTGAAGAAGCTTTTCCTTCAGTGCACTTATTTACACTTAAGGTGAGACATCCGTGAAACGGCAAATAATTTTCAACTATAGGCGCGACGAAATTTTGGACTCGCTGCCATTCGGAGAGAGAATGTCGAGCTGGGAACACATCGATTTGTTTCGTGATGGCGACGGGGGTATTAATTCTCAAATCGTGTAAAGTCGACTAAAAACGTTACCCATTTACTTTAAAAAGAAAACATGTGAATGAATATATTATTACTGTTACTAATAAAACAATAAACAGAACATTTAATGGACGCATTTTGGATTTATGTATATGACAAATTATATTTCGTTTGACATGCGTCATTTGCACCCGCGACCCGTAATCCGCGCATCGCCTAGCCACGATCTTTTTAGACCGTGCCTCAACTGAGGTATTTTGACGGCTTTAGTTGAAATTATCAATATATTCAAATTATTTGTAAAGATTGCCAATTCTGCAATATTGTGATTAATACATATTTTTAAATGTCACCATAATAAATGTTGGCAGGTAGGTTATTTTCTATAAAATTATGTTTGTAAAGAAATTGTAATAGCTATATTTACCGACAAGTACCTATTTATATGTTAACGAATACCGGTATTCAATAAGAAATACCGAAAAACCGGTAGTGATATTTTCATTTGGTATTGCAATCCCTAATCAGGGTGTCTATTCTTTACTTATCGACAGCTAAAGTGATAAATAAGATGGCTAACTAGGGTAGGTTTGTATCAAAGTATAAACACGTATTGCAACAATTACAAGTAGTTGATTGTAAAATTGTTGCAATAAGTGCTACGTTTTAACAGCACCTCTCTTACCGCTGTTAAAATATAGCACTTATTGCAATAATTTAAACCAACTTATTGTAATTATTACAATAAGTGCTAATACTTTAATATAAACCTACCCTAAGTTTGATAATATTTATCACTTTGTGAGTATAGCGGTCGACAATAAATTAGTAAAGAATATTTCAATTTTTCAATTTCAATTTCAATTTTAATTTATTTTACATATTGTGGACATTACAAATTATAAGTTTAAGACGTTCACAACATGACATTTAGAAACAAATAAATATTACTAAAAAAGTATTATGTAATATTGTAATTATGCAATATTAAGTTATTCTATAGACCCACCGGGCCCTCAAATTAGTAGGCCCCCCGGGACCAGGAAAATAATGTTAAATCACAAAAAACCTTGCAGCGAAGGAATACTATAATTTAGTAGATTGTGATTAAAATAACTCAATTCTAAGGAATAGGTATCTATTTAAAAAAAAATACATTTTAATACTAATGTTATTTTGGGTGAGGGTAATTAATATGTATTGGCGCAAGCCCCCTTAAGGCGTAAACCAGTGGTGCCAACCGTACTATAATTATAGTACAATACTATTTTGAACCCGTGAAAATTTTTTAAATAAGTACTTAATATATTTTTTCTGCAAATATGCCAAAAATACTATAATTTTGAAGGATTTAAGACGAAAAATGTTCCTGTACTAATAGTTGTTTCAGAAATACTATAATTATTACTACCCTTTTGTACTATAATCAACATAGAAAAAGATGGCAACACTGGCGTAAATGCATCTCTGTCTACAAGGGCATAAATATTATTGTCTTTATGATACGTAAAAAAATCTAACTCACTTTGATGTTCTTCTCTCCCGTACGTAATATTTTATATTTCGAGCACAGCATAAAAAAAATGTGACCTCACTGGAAATCGAAGCCAGAGCCCCCGGATAAAAGACCACCATCAGACTAGGTACACAGAGCCGCATATTATAGGTATATCGCATCATCCTATTGTAGGTATTATTGAATTAGAACGAATTCTGCTTGGTAAGAGAACAGCTTTATTATAAAAAAAAGAAACAAAAATTGAGAAATTGTATTTATTTATAATAATATATAAGCAAAACCTTCTAATTTTATAATGTATATACATAGGCATTGTAAAATATTTTGTGTCACGAAATCCTAATTAGTTTAGAAGTGTGTCGCTAGGTGCGCGACTTTGTTAGTCTCATCGAATGGCCAATCGAAATCATAATATTTCGAATGTAATATATTTTTTATATTATTGTATTATAATACCTAATTAATAACTAAAAATATATTTTTCGACAAAAAATATCCTGGATTTATCAGTTATTAGTTTTAAAAGAAAAATAATATTATCGGCGTGAAATTTTTAGTTTAAAAAAGTCATCGCTAGATGGCTATTTGGAAATATTTATTTGAATTCGCACACGAAACGCAGTGACAACACCATATAATCTAAAGCAACTGCATTTACAAGCATACTTACCTGGCGTAGGGGACACCGTGATCATAAAGGCGGTTCCCCCAGGGCGAGGCTTTTCCATTGCACTTCGGTTGGGCTGACCCTTGCGATTATCCCTAATGCGGATAACTCGGGCGCGTAATTTTTGGTAGTCGGGACTGCGTACGCGCTGTCCCGGATAAAAATAACTTTACTTCGCATCTCTTTCGGCATGGCTGGGTTGCTAAACTTGCTACATGACACAGTACTATTTGTACTATAATTTTGTAACCGTCTCAGTGTTGCATTGTCAGAGCCCATATTATTTCAAAAGTGGAATTGTCTGCGCCTCCAAAATTAAATTATAGTATTTCGGTAAAACATAATTATAATTATAGTACCTACACCTACGCGTTGAAAGACCAAACTTTTCTGCATTTATTTTTCAAAAAAAATGCGCGTAAAATAGATAACGTTAGACAAAAGTTTTATCGAGGGTATACTAACTGACAGAACCATTATTTTTTATTTTAGTTTTTGCTGTTTCAAATACCAAAATGTATACAATTTTACTCCCTACGTCCTGGTATAATGCACAAAGGCATAGGATCAGTGTTGCCAACCGTACTATAATTATAGTATTTGTACTATAATTTTGGTCCGCGTACTATGTACGATATAAAATAGGTATAGTACGCCCAGTGTTGCCATATTTTTCTAAGCTGATTATAGTACAAAGGCGTAAAAATTATAGTATTTCTGAAAAATATATAGTACAGGAACATTTTTCGTCTTGAATCCTTTGAAATAATAGTATTTTGATATATTTGGCGTAAAATTATAGTATTTTACATTTTTCGCGAAATCAAACTATAATTATAGTACGGTTGGCATCACTGAGTACGCCCAAAATACTATAATTTTGAAAATCGTACTATAATTTTATATAAAAGTACTATAATTCTGCATTTGCCATTTCGCAATCGAGTGGTCTTCGAAAATTTGGAAATCTGCGGCCCGCGGCGAAATATTTTTCCTAAAAAAACAAGCCGACCATGAAAATTTGGGAACCTGCGGCCCGCGACGAAATATTTTTCCTAATAAAAACGAGCCGACTATGAAAAATTGGGAAAATTTTCGTTTTCAACAGATGACAACGCGTACTATATGTTATCTCCAAATACTATAATTTTGGAGGCTCTGTACTATAATTCCACTTTCAAAATATGGCAGCACTGCATAGGATATAATGGTGAGAAAATAGAAACATTATGTTATTTTTTTATTCCGATAGAAAGCATGATAATGACCTAATGTGTTCTGCGTATACAAAATACAGGACTTGTAACATGTCATAATATTGTGTTTGCCATAACCTGGGGGAACGCTTTGAAAAAAAAATTAAAGTCCTTTTTGCGATTATCTCAGAACTTGAGTTAATGTTTTCTGTCAGTATACCCTCGATATTTAATGTGATTACCGTCTCGTTTGTTTTCGTCAAAAATTCAAATGTAAAGTGACAAAATTTCAAAAGATAGGTAGGTATTTTAGTTCTCCGGAGCAGCTTTAGGGCTATTTATTATCTATTGCCAACTTTTTTGTAAATTATAGTATTTTAGGCGTACTATACAGTGTTGCCATATTTTTCTATGCTGATTATAGTACAAAGGCGTAAAAATTATAGTATTTCTGAAACTGGTACTATATCTGTTTTATATCGTACATAGTACGCAGACGAAAATTGTAGTACAGTTTGCAACACTGATTCCGCGTTATATGTACGATATAAAACAGGTATAGTCAGTGATGCCAACTGTACTATACTTATAGTACAATACTGTAATTTTAATTCCCAGAAAAATGTAAAATACTATAATTTTACGCCAAATATACCAAAATAATATAATTTTAAAGGATTCAAGACGAAAAATGTTCCTGTACTATATATTCATCAGAAATACTGTAACTTTGACGCCTTTGTACTATAATCACTATAGAAAAAGATGGCAACACTGGGTATACGTATAGTACGCCCAAAATACAATAATTTTGAATATCGGAAAAAATATTTAAAAAGTACTTATTAAAATTTCGTTATTTTCGTTCGATAAATATTGGTGCAAAGTACCTACTATAATACCGCAATATAAGAAGATTTGGACAACTTGAAATAATTTGGAAACCTTGGCTGGTTAAAAATGAAATTTCTTTGATTAATTATTCTTCGGTAAGCATTTTTGGTCGGAAGAGGTAGGTACCCAAATAAAAAGAGTTCTCGGAGTTTCTCAAATTCTCCGTTTTTTTTTTTTTGAGAAACAAAAACCCTATACATTTTCAAAAGAATCTGATGACAACGCGTACTATATATTTCCCCAGATACTATAATTTTGGAGGCTCTGTACTATAATTCCACTTTGAAAAGATGGCAACACTGATGCCGTCAGTCAAGAAAAAACTTCCGTACATCTTAGTTATAAAAAATGACCCACTTTTGATTCTGAAAAACAATATTTATTTGAGGAGAAACGAGGAAGTCGAGGAATACTTAAAAACCTTCAAATTATTGTAGGTCCTATTTTATTCTAGCAATATTATTTAGTAATTTATACCCACCAATATTTCAATTTATTGTGTATTACTGCCATCTATTGTAATACACTGGAACTTTACAGCAAATTATTTATATTATATTTTGTATTCAATATGCTAAATTTTAACCGATTCTCGCAGATGGCGTATATTTCCCGAATCAAAATAAAATTTAAAAAACAAAATAGTCATAGGTAGATAATCAAAGAGATTGATAATGCTATTATAGTAGGTATTACATGCCAATTATTTCTTGCAAATATCCCGAAAGCAATTCATAATTATTATTATTATCATTTTTGTTATTAATATAAAATTTAAAATTTACTGGAACGTGTTTTTAAAATTCATACAAAAGCATCACTGCGCCATTTGGTCTCAATGATTGTCTACCATCTCTATTTTACGTTTCGTACAATTTACATGAGCAAGTAGGCAATAATTATTATTAAAAAAAATAATTAGGGCATGTTTTCACATCGATTCAAACACATTGGTAGGTAGGCATCTGTTTTATATGTAAATTATATGGATTTTATTCCTGACATTGGATTATATCCAGGGTTCGAAATGGACCGGAACGCACCGGAGCGCCGTTCCTGTTCACACAATCCCCAAAATTATCGCTCCGCCTCGTGTAAATATTAATTTGACCGTTTGCGCGAGACATGTCATATAATAAAAAAAATCTAACACAATCGTTTTTTTAAATACATAATATATGTATAGAATAAGATAAGTAACAGTGTTAATATTTTCGTAAAATTATCAAGCGCTCCAGTTAGTAAAATTTTCCATTTCGAGCGCTGATTATATCCCATGGACATGATGTATAACGCAGTGGTGAAGACTAAATACATACTAGGCGATTATTTAAAACCTAAATTCTTAAAAAATATATATTTTTTAGTTACATGTATTTATGGCGAATCCTGTACCTTCGAGGCACATAACAGAAAAATATATAAATTTGAGAAACTTATAGCTTAAAATGTATTAATTAATAAATAATAATATGTACCTACTTATCTGAAAAGGGTGAGAGGCACGCCAGCAGAGGACCTAGCGGAAAAATTCGAAGCTTGTAATTTGAGATTTATTTTGATAATTTACAATTTAAACTGTATTAATTAATTAATATGTATCTGAAAACATTAAAAAGATTTTAATTTTTTTTTAATTTAAAGATAAACTTACAATTGTAAAAAATGTAATAAAATTTGAATTCTTTGCAGGGTCACATCTTATTATGACATTATATTTTATGGTCTTATTTATTATTACAATTTAGTTTATAAAGTTTTAAATTTTTCGTCGTTTAGATTTTTGACTAATTCATCGTTTTAATATTTTTTATATTTATTTTAAAAAACATCGATTTTTATAAAAATATAAATGTGTATAACTTGAAATCCTTTTTTTATATCGAATCGAGCTTCAATATTGGGACCATGCTTAAAATAAAATTTGATATAAATAAAAAGGATTTCAAGTTATACACATTTATATTTTTATAAAAATATAAATGTGTATAAAATAAATATAAAAAATATTAAAACGATGAATTAGTCAAAAATCTAAACGACAAAAAATCTAAAACTTAATAAACTAAATTTTAATAATTAATATGGCCATAAAATATAATGTAATAATATGATGTGACCCTTCTAAGAATACAAATTTTATTACATTTTTTTACAATTGTAAGTTTATCTTTAAATTTAAAATAAAAATCTTTTTAATGTTTTCAGATACCTACATATTTATTAATTAATACAGTTGAAATTGTAAATTATCAAAAAAAATCTCAAATTGCAAGCTTCGTATTTTCCCGCTAGGTTCTCTGCTGGCATGTCTCTCCCCCTTTTAGTGAAACGGCAAATAGTTTTCAACAGTAGGTGGAACGAAATTTCGCAGTCGTCGCCAATCGGATACTGACAATAGAGGTGTGAGCACGTCAATTTGTTTTGTGAGTGCGTCGGAGGAATATATTCTTAAATCGTGGAAAGATGACTAAAAAACGTTCCGCATGTACTTGTAAAAGAAAACATGTCAATGAATATACTATTATTATTAGGAATATAATGATAAATATCATTAAAAGGACGCATGTTGAATTTTTATGACAAATTATATTTCGTTCGGCTCGCGTCATTTGCACAATCCGCGCATCGCCTAGTCAAGATCTTTTTAGACCATGCCACAGTTGAAGTATAGCTTTAATATTTTTTTATAATATATGAATAAAAAGGATTTCAAGTTTCAACTTCAATACGCATTTATATTTTTATACTTAATATAATTTCAATTCACCTGTTGAGTACCTACCTACATAGGTACATAACATAATCAGAAAATGCCAATCAAGAATATTAAGAAATTAATTTCTCGAAACTTCGAGAATTTTCATTTCTCGAAAAATCGAGAAATCGTCACTTAACCAAGCGGCCTATTTTTAATGGAATTTCTTAAGAAAATTTGATTTATCGGTGAAGAAAACTGATTCTGAACCGTTTTTTTTTTAAATTTTCTCAGTACAAAAAAAGTGGATTAGCCAAAAACATTAAAAAAGAGCTCACGACTTTCATTCTGAATAGAATTTCAGAAGAAGTAATTTTGTAATAATGTTGATATTTCGACAATTTAGAAAATTCTCGAGAAAACAAAATATATTCTTGATTTCGAGAGTTCTCGAATTCCGAGAAATGAAATAAGTCGAGAAATCACTAATTCTCTATTCATGAAAGGAAACTGAAATTCCCTAAACCAAAAAGCCGAATGTCGAAAACATTTCAGAAAATTAGTAGTTTTGTCACAGTTATACTGTACCTATCTCAGTTACAGCTGGTATAACAAAAAATATTCGTCAGCGAATTTTTTCGAAGTGTTAATAAATAATAAACAATAATTATATTTGAACAAGTGTGGTCAGTGACGTCCCGTGGGGGTAGGCAGATTGAGCGTTGCTTGGGACCGGCAGTTACGCGAAGGGCGGCAAATCGAGGAAAATTATTTTGGTGTATATAAATAGCTAAAAAAAATTTTAAGCGTTGTAGGTACATACTAGCATAGTAAAAATGCTGTGAAAATAATAAATCTGTGTATTGTTGAATGGTACAAACCAAATATGTCAGAAATATCCACCAAATAAGACCTCAGCTCTGGTGATTTGGGTAAATAGTGTCTAACTTATATTATATTTTTTAGTTGAATTTAATTTTGTATGTTTTAGTGGTACCTACTTATATTTTTTATTAATAATGTCTCCATACAACATATTTCTTAGATATTGGAGTCATGAAAGGATAACAAACTGTTCGGTTATAAGGAATAAAGCGGCAAACACATTTTGAAAATAGCCGATATGCTGGATTATTTGTTAGGTTAACCTAACCAAACCTAACCTAACCCAACCTAACCTAACCTAAACTAACCCAAACTAACAAATAATCCAGTATATCGGGTATTTTCAAAATTTGTTTTTCGCTGTATTCCTCATAACCGAACAGTACCAAAAATACTGTATAAAAATAGAGTGGCATTTTAGCGCTGCCTAGGGACGTCTCTGAGTGTGGTGTTGGCCGAACTGAGGGACGTCCATAGACCATAATGTAACAATACGCAGCCAAACAAACGTGGTGAAAAAAATAGAAACAAAACTTACTCTATATCAGCTGTCATAATAATTAATGTAGCCCTTTTAATGATTAAATCCGCTGTGGCAAAACACTTATACGTTTATATGTATGAAAGTAAAGTGATCCAATAAAATTAAAAGATTTTTACCGTTTACACGTGCATGGATTGAATGCTGGCAGTACGTGTAATCGCGGCCATAACAATAAAAATGTAAAGTGTATTAAACGTACATAGTATTGTGAATTATTATTCGTTGAATTAAAAAGTAGTTAATTAAAAATTATTAGCAAGTTCAAGTAAGTTACAACAAAACATCTTTGAGTGATCCGTGACATCGGTTAGTAATTAAATTAATACTTACCGACTTTGATTTAAAATACAAAAGCCGATCGCTAATAGTAGCTATATTTGAAAAGCACTTCAGAGTGTATTAAAACCCATTAGTTAAAATTTGTCGCAATTAAGTATGACGGCTTTAGCACAGTGGTATAATTATGTGCATGGGCGGAATACCCGAGGGATTCAGGTTCGATTCCTGCTGCGTGTCTTAATTTTTTCTATTGGTTATAATATATTTTCTCAGAAGTGTTTTCTTAATTATGTATGTTACTTTTACTTACTTACTTACTTCTTAAATCTTTACTTTTTTACTACTTTCTTAAATCTTGGGAATTACTTTCTTAAATCTTGGGAATAAAAAAATATAAGTAGAGTGTATTATTTAATATTGAGGGTAGTTGACATGCTTTGTTATACTTGAGTTGTATGGCCTGACCGTTTCAAAGTGACCCGCTTCGAAGCTTTGATCCATGGCGATGGCTTTTATATTTTTATTATTTATTAATCAGACAAAAAGTAACATGATATAACAGAACATGATAAAAAAGAGCATGAATAAACAGAAAATGAAGAAACAGAACGGTGACAAAACAGAACAGCCAGGGGAAAAATAAAACATTCATTTTTGTCGTATCTGATTATTAATTAAATATTTATAAAACTTAAGTTAAGAAACGAAATATATATTAATATTTAATAACTGGCTATTCAGCGTAAAACCTCAATTTGTCTGCTTGATTTTGATAATCATGCACTCCTCCACAGAATTACTAAACTCATTATTTCGTTGTACCTAGTCACCCAAGCATTTTGAACATCTTAGATTGATTAAAACGAAATATACCTAACTTGGTCCTATTTAATTTAGACTTTCCAGCGATTAGGAATGCACAAATTATATAATTGAAAACCTTTATTAATAATCTAAACATACAACATATTATTGTTATTATATATTACCGTATCGTAATTTCCATGTGCTTTTTCTCTCCCTGGCACTTTTCATTAGAGTAAACTCAATAAACTCAGTCAGAGCTCACTTTGAGCGTAGCAATCTAAGTCTTGGGCACTTTCTCCCAGGACACTCCCAGGCCAATTCCTAGATGCTTCACATCACCAATTGACGGGTCCCGTGATACTCTCGATTAAGACCGAGGGTGGTACGGGGCGGGTTTGGCGGAGGGAATTTAACTTCAATGTTATTATAATATATTCTCTTCTTCTCTCTTGTGAGGGTAATGTTTGACTTATAATGTAAATCTCATGTTGTGTACGTTTTGAATTTAGATTTGTTATGTCCACAATGTTTTGTATTCTTAAATAAATAAATAACATAATATAGAGAAATGACAATTTCAATATTAAATTTTATATTTTTCCTGAAAGGTCATAGTTCTATTTATCGCTTTTCTGTTTTGTCACTGTTCTGTTTTGTCACCGTTATGTTTATTCATGGAACTAACCTAACCTAACTAAGCAATACCTACTGTTTACTTCCCTAAATATTGTACCCTATGGATAAAGCTTACTTGTTTATTAAAATAATAAATTGTATATACCAAACTTCCATTTTTTTGTAAATTAACAAAACGTCAATTACAATCCAGGAGCCATATAATAAATAATGCGGCTCTGTCCCCTAGCGCCGGCTCTGTATGCTGATTATAGCGAGACATAAAAAAACGGTGACATGGAAGGAATTAAAAATATCGAGATTCAGTATTACTCAAATTACCTAAGTGAAAACACAACGAGTATTGTATAAAAATAAGTCTCGGTGCTACATTTCTTTTAAAAAAATCAATGAAACCGAAAAACTGATAACAATCATGTAAATAATTTCATTGCTAACAGGTGTCACTAATAATTAAAAGATTATTTAACATTCGCATATAAATGTTAAAATGCAGTGGTTATTACCTGAGCTCGTCATTGTTCGATAATTTTCTACGCGTGTCTAAACTGGCCGTTCTTGAATTCGCTGTTCAAACACACTGCAGTTATTAGCCGAACATAACGAATGTTTGGCCATTTCTCCTAGAGGGTCGCTGATATTTTTAAACTAAAAATGAAGACGTCTAAATCAAAAATATTCGTCGTATCAAATCCCGATGATGTTATGACGTCTGAAAAAGATCTCTCAAACGTGGGAGATTCGCAAGGCGCAATACTTGAAACTGAACAATTGAATTTAGGAGAAAAAATCCTAAGAGTGGTGAGGAATATAACAGTTGAGCCAGTTGTATTATGTTACACTCTTCCGTTAGTGTTGTCAAGTCTTGCAGTTCTGAATATGAACCTGGAAAAGGCTTGCAGAGTCAGTGAGGATTACGGAGATGAAGTCTGCACAAAACTCATCAATCAGGACGTAGGGAATTTAACAGCGGAAGAACTCCAAGTTCAAACGCTGGTTGCGAATATGATGGCGTGGAAAATTCCACTCCAGACGTTTATTCCAGGAATCATGCTTCTGTTTATAGGAGCCTGGAGTGATCGTAATGCAAAGCGGAGGAATCTGATGGTATTTCCATTGGTTGGAGAACTTGTATCGAGTATTGGTTTGATTTTGTGTACGTATTTCTTCCTGGAGTGGCCTCTGGAAGTGGCTGGAGTCTGGCAAGCTATTCCACCCGCATTATCAGGAGGATGGGCTACATTATACATGGCGACTTTTAGTTACATGGCAGAGATAACCAGCCTTAAAGAAAGAACATTTAGGATAGGTATTTTGAATGTTTTCGTGACTGTTGGTGCACCAATTGGAACAGCGCTTAGTGGAGTTTTAACCAGGGAATTAGGGTATTACGGAGTGTTTTCTATAGCAATCATGATGTATTCTTTTGGTATATTTTATGGACTTGTCCGTATCAAAGACAATAAAAAGGATTTAGACAAAAGTGATCGTGTTAATTTTTGCGTTGATCTTTTTAATCCAGTGTCAGTGAAAGATACCATTATGGTCGCCTTCAAACGGAGAAACGGAACTGGGAGATTGAGGGTGTTTTTGCTGCTTCTAATATTTGTCTTTCTCACTGGACCAATACATGGTAAAGTATTATATATATTTTAAGAGATTTAAATATAGGTATAATTTAAATTACTTAGTAATATGCACACACCATTGACGTCCTTAGATAAAGTGCCACCCTTAAGGCTATACCTCAGTTGAGGTATGATCTAAATAGATCGTGGCTAGGCGATGCGCGGATTGCGGGTCGCGGGTGCAAATGACGCATGCCGAACGAAATATAATATGTGTCCATTTAATGTTCTGTTTATTGTTCTATTAGTAACAATAATAATATATTCATTGACATGTTTTCTTTTTCAAGTAAATGGGTATCGTTTTTAGTCATCTTTACACGATTTAAGAATTAATACCCCCGTCGCCATCACGAAACAAATTGACGTATTGACACCTCGACGTTCGCTCTCCGAATGCCAGCGAGTCCAACCACATGCTCGTTGAAGGTCAAAATTGAGTTTTTATTGTATTTTCAAACCATGATCCTGGACACTCCTTAAACGTTGTAGATAATCTATTTATATAATTTTGAAGCCTTATTATCCTTTATAGTTATTTTAAACATTTGATGACTGCATAAAGTATTTTTATTACATAAAATAGTATTCTTTTAAACCTCTCGCTCTAATGTTTTAGAATATAGTCATATTTCGGTACATAACTGTGCAGTGGTGTTACGATTTTTTACATCTATTAATTTTTAAACGCTTAAATTTATAATTTATTACGAGATAATTTTTGTAAAATATTCACGATAAAAAATTATATTGATAATCTCTGTGATCCCAAATTTGACAAGAATTAGGCATTATATTATTCAAAAAATTGGCAAGATTAACACATTTGAAGATGATTCTAAAGATACTTATTATAAGCTATGTCTTTGACCATTCAAGTGTGATAAACATCTTATGAATAATGATTGCTTTATAATAATTATTGACCCAAGAATAAGGTAGTGTTTTTTTGAAATATGCCATTTCTTTTGTCATTCCCTAGTGGTTAAGCTACAACATACGGCCGTAGCCATAAATTAACAAACTATAATTAAAGTTTAACTTTTTTTTAAATAGCCGTTATACTTACTGGATTATTTGATAGGTTAGGTTAGGTTTTCATTATTGAATTCATGATTTTTTCCAAAATTAGCTATGTAAAATTGAATCTAATAAAATTGGAGACCGTATAGTATAGGGTCATCTCTTACCGATAATAAAGCTCATGACGAAATGTGCTACGGTGAAATGTTTTACGTACAATTTACATGTTACCCTTAAAACTACAAAGGGGGCTGACTGGGCTCTAGCCTGGAGACTAGGTGTGACAGGTCGACCAGTTATGTTAGATTAGATAAACACATACCATAAATTTACTCTAATAGTAAAAAAGTCGCTATTTGACGAGTAGAATCTTATTTTAAAATTATTTTTAGTTTGTTTCCTGACTTTTCCTTCCTTTTGTATATTATATGTTAGTATATTTTGTATTTGTATATTAGTATATTAATATATTAGTATTTATTAGTATTAATATATTAGTAATATTGCATATTGGTATATTAGTATATTTTTTCAAAAGAAATGGCGTATTTCAAAAAAATACTACCTTATTCTTAGTTTAAAATTATTATACAACAATCATTAATCGTCGGATGTTTATCACACTTGAATGGTCATAGACATAGCTTATAATCATTATGTTTAGAATTATCTTCAAATGTGTTAATCTTGCCCATTTTTTGAATAATAAAATGCCTAATTCTTGTCAAATTTGGGATCACAGAGATTATAAATATATTTTTTATCGTAAATATTGCACTATAATAATGTCAACATAAATTTTACTAACGGTTTTATAAATGCTTTTAAAAATTAATAAATGTAAAAAATCTTAACACCACTGCACATGGATGTACTGAAATATGACTATATTCTAAAACATTAGATCGACAGGTTGAAAAGAATACTATTTTATGTAATAAAAATACTTTATGCAGTCATCAAATGTTTTAAATAAATATAAAGGATAATAAGGCTTCAAAATTATATAAATAGATTACCTACAACGTTTAAGGAATGTCCAGGATCATGGTTTGGAAATACCATAAAAGCTCCATTTTGACCTACGCGGAGCACGTGGGCCGTTAAACGTGTTTATTCTTGAAGAGTGTTTGCCTGCAATTTTTCATACAATGCGATCTATCATTTATGCTTGAATTTAAACGTTTTCGTTTGCGTATCGATTGGTAAATATTATTGGGAAAAATAATATTAAAATTTGCATGACTGCCATTATTTATTAATTTTATATTTTTACATTTATTTGTAAGTATTTTTTTTTTAATTATTGTGGGTATTTTTTTCTCTTCAAAATAAAACATTCGCCGTGCCATAGGTTCGCCATCACTGGATAGACTATTTATAGATAATATACTTATCTACGTCGGATTGTAGATAGAATTATTAAGAAAATATGATACAATACGATATAACCAATGCTTAGAGTAGGTCGTAAACTTGATAATTATATACTCATAATCTTTATCATTGCTATCGTCTGCTTTACATAAACATTTTAAATTTTGAATATTTGCATAGATAATGGTATAAGCTCTAGGTCAGGAGTTGGAACCAGCGGCCTTGTCTGCCATCGATTGCGACCTTTTGAATGAATCCAAATTTTACAAAAAAAAAAACTTTTTGATCAAAATCAGTTTTTATTATTTGAGTAAGAGCGTTCGAGCGAAGCTCGGAGCAGGAGCACGGAGCACTGAAGCAATGGGATTTTACTCGGAGCACCGAAAATTTGTGGTGCTCCACTGCTCCGGATGTTTTTTTTATTATTACATTTTCGTCCTAAAATCCAATGAAAATAGTATATTTTGACACTTACAAACAAAACAAAATCTGTTAATACAAAACCTTCACTCTGTGGAGGCCCATATGATCCTATTAGGATCGTACATGGTCGAAAAAAAAATATTATTTATGGAAATAAATAATTGTATTAAACTAAATACGTAGTATGTACTAATTCAACTCAGTTTCTTTTTCTTTCAACCATGTCCGATCCTAATAGGATCATATTATATGAGCCTCCACAGAGTAGAGGTTTGTACTCGTATTAACAGATTTTGTTTTTTTACGAGAAATGGATGTCAGCCACTTGCTCAACCTATTAGGTCCATACCCTGACCGACACAAATTGAAAAACAATATGTGTACTTGCCAGACCCAGGATTCGAACCTGGGACCCACGGCGTTATAGTCCAACGCTTAAGCCGCGCGGCCACCTAGGGTGTAAGTCTCAGTATAATAATACACTAAACCGGTTTCGTCCACTTCAAATGGACCAGTTGACAATATCCAGCGCCATCTTAAGATACAAAGCCTGAGCAAATCTTTTTCTACAAGCATATTTTTTCTCAAACGAGTGGTCTCGTGATTCACCTATTAAAATCCGATCCCAGATTGCCTGACATATTGATTTGCAAAACTACATAATTATAAACCCTTTCTTGTTTCGAATTAAATTATAAAAAAATCGCAAATTAAATGTATTACAAATAAGTGTATTTTATAAAATATACATTCCTGTTATGCATCAGCTTTCAAAGTCAGTAGGTATGATATATAGCAGGGATGGCCAGTGCGTCGATCGTAAAGGTATTTTTGGTCGATCGCGGACATAACAATACTATTGTACTTAGGGAATCCAATCCCGAGCCAAAATTCTGATCCCGGGATTTCGGGATTACAATTTGACAATCCCGGGATCCCGGGACTGGTCCCGGGATTGGCATTTTTTTCCATTGTTAATATAAAAATTTTATATTTACACATAACATTGATAAAATCGGTCAAAAATAAATCTAGTATAATTTATACTAGTTAAGATATTTATTGTTAATATTGTATATCTACGTTCAATCTTGGAAATAAATAAGTTTAATGGAGTAAATATTATTATATATATAAATAATAATGTGAATTTAATATGAGATTGCTGTTTCTGATAGTAAAGACATAATGAATGGATTAGCGAGATTTAATATAGTAAACCAAATAATCATGGCGTACTTATGGCTTTTCCGCTTCATAAATCTAATTAGTCAGCCAAATATGAAACTGCCGTAAAACGTATGAGGTCATGGTGGAATTACTTTGTTAAAACTGCGAAGCATTGTTTTTTTCCAATCTTTCTCATTTTTAATAATTTATGTGAAAAAATAAAATGAATCGGCAACTTACACATGGGTATAAATCAAACTTGATTCAAACTCAGTTTATTTCTAATGTAGTTATTCTTTATTAAAAGTATTTTTTTCTGTTCGCTTTTATCTTATGTTCCATAAAAATTGATAAAAAAATCAATCCCGAAATCCCGGGATTAAGTTTATCAATCCCGGGATTCAAAGGTATCGAAAATAGCTCGGGATCCCGGGATTGGAATCCCTAATTGTACTATTATTTCTTGTTCAAACGAGTCAATACTAGCCATGTTCCAGCTCTTATAATCTACTAGTTACTAGTTCCTATCTCTTCTCTTACATATAATTATTAAGAAATACACTCATGCGAAGAACACAAGTAATGAGAACTTGCAAGAAATTCTACAGGAAAACATTAATAAAATAAATGTAAATTCCTATCCTTGCAATTTGACGAGTCGGTAGATTATTGCACAACTATGCGTTTTTATTCGATTGGTTTTTAAAGACATGTTTGCTTCAGAAGAATTATTAACAGTTTTACCAATGGAAGAACGATCCAAAAGAGAAGATAAATATTTAATGCATTTAAGTCGTATACCTATTAATCGTACTCGATTTCCTATTCATAAACTAGTATCGGTAACGACTAATGGAGCTCATGCTATGGTTGGGAATCATGTTGGGTTTATTACTTTATGTAAAAATGAGGAAACAGTACCCAATTTTATCAGTTATCATTGCAGTATACACCAGCAGGGGTCTGGCAGGGCTCTAGCCTGAGGGGAGCCCGGCGTAGCGGGTCGACCAGTTAAGTAAGAAAAACATAAGCCACAAATTTTCTCGAATAGTAAAAAAGTCACCTGCGGCGCTATTTTCCTCAAGGGTGTTTAAATTTTAAAATACATGGCTGTGCGACGCAATTTGATGTGATTTGATTATTGATGTAATTAAATGATAATTCATATTGTATTGAATTTATTTTAAGTATGTTTCCTGGCGAAGGATTGCATCTCTTGGCTACTACAAAATTTCTAATATTCGATATACAGGTAGGTAAATTGTGTAATTATGTCGAAATTACAATTAATGTGTACCTACTTAATTTTTTTAGATGTGAAAGACGTAATAAAATTACTTAAGTACCTATATTATTGTCGTTAATTCGATGTTTCTGTTTCGTTATTTTTTATATGTATAAAATATCTGTTTTCAAAATACATATTTGAATAATTATAGAAAATGGGGTTTTATTGTTCTCGCATGATATAATTACAAGTGATATTAGTCGATCGCCATAAATATTTTTTCCAACTAGTCGATCCTAGAAAACAAAGGTGGGCACCCCTGGTATATTTATAGGTTACCTGTATGAAACCACAATACATCACAATCCAGCGCATCTATTCTATACACAACACTGCTATCGGCCGCTACCGAGTGTAGTTTATCATATTTATGTATTGAGGCGGTTAATTGTTACAATAAGTTAACCGTCGGAACTGAAGTTATAAGTCATCCACCAAACCCGCCCCGCACCGCCCTCGGTCTTAATCGAGAGTATAACGGGACCCTTCAATTGGTGATGTGAAGCATCTGGATCAATTGGACTGGGATTGTCCTGGGAGAAAATGCCCAAGACTTAGGTTGCTACCCTCAGAGTGAGCTCTGACTGAGTTTACTGAGTTTACTCTAATGCAAAGTGCCGGGGAGAGAAATAGCACATGGATTACTAAAAAGAAAGAAAATGAAGTAACGTTGTTTATTAAATCAAAAGAACGAAGCTAATCATACGGACAGCAAAATGTATGTGAAGAGATCTTCACGCCCGCAGTAAGACGCCGCAATTTTTTTAAAAGCAAGATAATTGGCCTTAGTAGCAACCAGGTCGGACGGGCCGATGGGCCCAACAGCTGGTTGAACCGACATGAGCATTTCCTCCCGTTCGGAGCACATACTCAGAAAATCCCATATGATGTGGTTGGCATCCTGTATTTCCCCTCCGCATGGACATGTCGGACGGCTTGCAAGTCCAAGTTCGAAGAGCTTGCCAGCGAATCCACCATGACCAGTCACAAATTGACGAGTGTAATGGTCTGGAGTCAGGTATTTGGTTATCTTCATTCGCCACTGTATATTTTGAACTGTCAAAAAGTGCTATTTTTTAACAGCACCTCTCTTCGCTGTGTTACCTTTTAGAGCGAGATAGACAGTTTTGACAGTTCAGACGGCCAACTTATTGTAACAATAAATTATAATACCTTGATACATAAATATGTTAAACAACCGTCGATAGCCCCCGATAGACGCCTTGTGTACAGAATAGATACATTGGAGGGGTCCGGGCGTGAAACCCCCCTCCTTGTGTGTGCTCCTGAATGAAAAAAGCGCAATAATTGTGCTTCATTCGTAAAATATCTGGAAATAGAATGAATCTTTATTTCTGACTTCTGTTAATAATTACGTGTGACTTTTATATCTTTATGACTTTTAAAAGTTATCATAAAATTTCAAGGAGAAAGTAAAAAAAAATGCCATTAATTAAAAACATTAAACAAATCGTAATACATAATATTATTAATAACTATTGATAGCTGCACACTCTCGGTCGTAACACATGATACAATTGACGACATATTAGTGGCAAACTCAGTAACCACAGCATTTGTATTTTTTAAAACGTTTTTATTAGCTCGTATTCTTGTTTATCCAGTACAAATCTTGCAATCGATTTTTAACTAACTTCCCGACTAGCTAGATATTTGAAACTTTTAGAATATATCATAACACGATGCCAATGTATTCTTTTAATACTTTTAGCCATCTTTGAGTAGAATTGAATTCATTTTCAGTTAGTTCTGTTTTGTATGAAAAGTTATTTCGGAAGAAATCCGTAATCCAATCCACTATTATTGGTTGCTAGGAGTCTGGGGTCCTAGCAACTAAATTATTAATATATACGTGCGTTACTATGGAAATCAATATGAATGTCAAAATTACATTTCAGTATTATTTCTATCAAGTACATTTATTTTTGATTGTTTAATCTAGTCAAGTCAAGTTTATATGATTCAACAGAAAATTTAAAAACGTTGTATATAAAAAGTTCTTTTTATCTCGTATTTTTTTATTATCACCTAAATAATTATTCTTTCTACCATTATTATCATTCGTTGACTATCAAATGTAACTTATTCTGTCACTAAATTTATTGTAGTGGCGGAAGGCGGAGGTAGACTGTTCACAATCACTGCTAACATTTTAATTACGACATTTAAATAACACGCTAACTATATATAATGGCCAACTACTCCAAACGCGTCAGTCGCGGTGTTAGCACTAAATGAGTTTTATGATCTGATATGAATACTGCATACTAAACTTTTTCAGTCATACGTATCTGTTTTCATTGACTTCAATTTGCAGATGGTGTTGGTTAGTTTTTAAAAATCAATTAAACGCTGCCTAAACCAAACTATAAAAGTTTTAGTATACTTTGGGCGATACGACAAAATTGTGCACACTTTTTCATTCATACTTATTTGTTTTCGTTGAATTAGGAATACACTATAGTACACAATATGTTGGTTAAGTTTTTAAATCCACTATGCTCTATCCAAACCAAACTATAATAGATAAAATAATATGGTTCTATCTATAATAATTACAAGATAAAAAGAACTTTTTATATACAACGTTTTTAAATTTCCTGATGAATTATTATGCTCAATATGCTCAAACTTGTACTCGATATGAAGTAAATAAAAAACAAACAAACAAACAAATATAGAATACTGAAATGTCATTTTGACATTTCCATAGTAACGCACGTATATATTAATAATTTATTTGCTAGGACCCCCTTAGCAACCAACAATAATAACTTTCCATACAAAGCAGAATTAACTGAAAATGAATTCAATTCTGATTAAAGATGGCTAAACGTATTAAAAGAATGCATTGGCATCGTGTTCTGATATATAGTAAAAGTTTCAAATGTCTAGCTAGTCGGGAAGTTAGTTAAAAATCAATTGCAAGATTTGTACTGGACAAACAACCACCGGACAAACAAGAATACGAGCTAATAAAAACGTTGTAAAATATCCAAAGTTATGTATGATTTATTTTTTTAATTGCATAATTTTATATACTTTATAGATAAACGAGTATTTTTTACTATTACCTATTATGACTTGTTTTCGCAGGGTTTAACTGAATTTAAAAAACTAACCAATACCATCTGTAAATTGTCGTCTTATTTCAATGAAAACAAATACGCATGACTAGAGTTGGGTATTTCACGAGAAAATCTCAATCTCGAGATTCGGGATTCCCCGAAATGATAAAATTTTGAATTCTGGAGATTCGGGATTTCCAGAAAAAAATTCTCGGGAATTCTCGAAATATCGGGAAATTTAAAAACAACTGTAAACATCATAAAATCAGTGTAAAAACAGACAAATTCCAAAAAAATATGATTTTTTTTTTATTTATGTAAGAAGACAAACAAAATAGAAGTAGGAAACACAGACTGTCAATCGGTGCATCTGACAATCGCATACGCTTTTGAGACACAAAATACCCTGATGTTGCACAAATTGTGCTCATTTTGAGTCGACGTTGGCTTATCAGTCTTTGAAAGTTTTGAATTTTCTGTCCACTTTTTTTAATATAGAAAATCGTTTTTTTCAATTAACATTTGATAATAAAGAAATCCCGAATCCCGAGAAAAGATTCTCGAGATCCGGGATTTCCTGATATGTTGAAAATTTCAATTCTCGAGATTCGGGATGGAAAATTTCGAAAATTTCTCGAGAATTTCCGTCGGGAAATTCCCGAAACCCAACTCTACGCATGACTGACAAAGTTTAATGTGCACTATTTATGGCGGATCTTAACAGCTTACCTCCACATTTCGCCACTATGCTATACAGAATTACGTTTGAATATTCTATATTGTATGGTAGCTGTTTTTTTTTTGAATTTTATGGAGATAGCTGATTTTGCAGTGAGTAGCCTCAAATTTAATTGCCCATGTCAGGCTGCGCGCACACGGCAAAGCGAAGTTTCGGATTCATCCGCCAAACGACGTTTGCGTTTTGTTTGCGAGCCGATTGCGTTTTAAATGCGTGTCAAATGCGTCAATATTTCGACGATGCTGTCCAAGAGAAAACACGGTTTTCAAGGGGATTCATAAACGCCTTTTTTTGAAACTGCACCCTGCTGCGAGAGTATTTATCTTTCATTACAGTGGCGTACAAGGATAAATAAATCAATATAAAATCAGTACATAATATTGCATTATACCTACATTTATTTTCCCACTATTGCTTCTTTTGGAGCTGGACTGTTTTATATCGAAAGCGTTTTGAAAATTACCTATTGTTGAGCCTATTATATACCATCATCATCAATACTATCGACCGAGTTCAGACAGAATGTTCAGAAAGAGATCTGACTAATATTATTATAATTAATACTACTTATTTAATATTATTATTATATTTGAATGGTAGCTAGGAGGAGGGTTACTTACTTATTCAAGACCAGCTGACTAATAGACTGGAGGGCGATGATCCGGTCTTTTCGTACCCTAGAGGGGCCGTTTGCTGAAGGCAGACAGTTCTGTCGGTATTAATAGGTACAAGTATATTTATATTAATTATTGTTTTTTTGTTATAATATATTAGTTGCGATTAATTGACAATAAAATTTAGATAATTTATCTATTTAGCCGCTACAGTACCATATTCAATTACATATTCAAAAAAAGTTGGTAGTTATGAATTCAAAACACCTTTCATAAAAAATAGATTGAAATATTAGTAGGTACACTAACACGAAATTACCTGATATAGTCTCATTACAATAGCTATCTTTTTAATATGTAGCTATTGAATTCTAAGCAATACTATTCTATTGGAAATATGAACAGATTTTAAGGGGAGATATTTCAAATGTTTATGAATAATATGTTTTAAATGTTTATTTAATAAAAGATACAATAGGTATAATAATATATTACATTGTTCTAACAAATTATATACAAAAAACCTATAAAATATTTTAATTAAATTATATCTGTTTTCCCCATTGCATTAACGCCACTGTGAAATTCTTGATGACACTAATTAAGAAAGAAGGAAGATTTTTTAAATTTTTTCGGACTAAAGTAATAAATTATGTCATACAATTGCCTTATTGTGTTCGAAAAACAAGAATTTATTTATTGCACTATCCGAAAAATTAAAAAAAAACTTTTTTTGTCGCCAGTGGCGAACTAAGAAAAATAAAATATAAAAATATAATATGTAAACATTACCTACATAATTATTAAGTATTTCTTTTTTACCATTTTACCTATATTTATTTTTCCACTATTGCTTGATTTGGAATAGAATTCTGTTATATTATATCGAAAGCGTTTTTTAATTTGATGATATTTTCATAGTGTAGAAATTATTTTTAATGACTTTCATGCGGATTTTTGTTAGCTATACGCAAATGCAGACATAGTCCAAATAAGCATTAAGCATTCAAGTGAATCTTTCTGGTTGCAAACAATTCATCATGACTTCGACAACAATAACAATACAGAACATGATAAAACAGAACAGCCAGGTTTTCTCCAGGTGTTCTGTTTTGTCACTGTCCCGTTTTGTCATGGAACCATTTTTTTAATGAAAAATACCCACTCATCCGGTCATGAGTTTGTCATTGGTAAATAAAATTTATTAGGCCTTTCTGAACATAATTATGTGGTTAATCAGTAAAATTTCTTAATACGCGCCCCCATAAATTTCAGCTTTCAAAAGTCGGTCCTGCCAGATTTCTTGAAACGGCTTTGTTTTAAAAAAATACCAAATACCTACCATTTTTGTTTTTTCGCTAACCCTTTTATAGAAAGTTCTTTTACTTAAACTAAATAACAATTAGTTTAGTTCAGACTACGTTGTGATTAAGACGTTATGGATTGTGACACGGATTCATTTATTGTGGCGATCAAAAACCACCCATGTCTTTGGAACTATAAGTGTGCAGACTATAGCAATAAAATAATTAAACAAAATGCGTGGGTGAGTTTGTGTAAAG
Source organism: Rhyacophila brunnea (assembly GCF_057557595.1). Lineage (NCBI taxonomy): Eukaryota > Metazoa > Arthropoda > Insecta > Trichoptera > Rhyacophilidae > Rhyacophila > Rhyacophila brunnea. The sequence continues at coordinate 3,071,888 of NW_028232816.1, read as the reverse complement.
AAATTATACAGGATTTCGAGGAGAAGGAAAAAAAAGAGTAAACTGCAATTGGTAAGTGTTTATATTTTTTATACATAGATACAACAATTGAAACAATATAACAACAACAACCGAACTATACCTTAACATTGTTTATTCGTTTTTTTTTTATTTAGTGAGTAGTTACAGTTGGTGACATCTCTCATTAGTTAATATTAATAAACTCCCAACATATTGCACAACGAGAAAACTATTGTTTACGAGAAATGACATTTTAATACGCTTACCTACCGAATGTATTAATCGTATTTACAACGGGTTTTTTTAGAAACACTGCAAATATTCAAATTATTCAAAATATTATGTTTTTATACTTCATCATTTACTTAGTAGGTATCTAGGTAATAAGGTTTTTACCCTTTCTTCGTGTAGTTATAATCTTTTTTTATTGTAGTAATAACACCTACTTACAATAAGTTTTAATTCAATTAGTCTACTGTCCGCATGCAAAATTATGTGTAGGAGAACATTTGATTTGTTTTTTTTATACTATATGGGTTGGGCGAATGGCTAACAAGTGACAACATTCTTCGCAACAAGTTTATTTATTAATATAATTTCCATTCCAGTGGAGCCCAATGTGTTTCGCCTTGGAGCAAAAATGTTAATTATTTAGCTAGGTACCTACTGTATTCTGTTTACTAAGTATTCACACATACATGATTTATAAATAATAATATGTAATGTTTAATAATAATGTGTAATAATATGTAATATTAAATATATATAGGTCATACCACAGAACTGAGTAATAAGATATGCGAAAGCCAGTCACCATCGACCAAGAATCTGAAGCCAGCAACGCAAGAAATACTAAGCCCGTTTAGTGTCTTCGAATATTGCCAATATTGAATGCGCGTTTCGTTTATGTTAGAAACTTTAATGCATATTATGATACATAATATAATAATTAAAAAGGATAAAAATAATTGCTTTATTTTTAAGTTTTGTCCAAATTATTTACTTGTATTAAAAACAAAAAAAAATCTATAGTGCATCATTATTGTTAAAATTATCAATTAACAAGTCTGAAAGGTATTAAACAATCGCTTGTACTGGAACTAGCTAAATAATTAACATTTTTGCTCCATAGCGCGATACATTGGGCTCCATTGAATGGAAATTATATTAATAAATAAACTTTTTACAAAGAATGTTGTCACTTGTTAGCCATTCGCCCAACCCATTGGGTCTTTACGCTACTACGTACTTATCTATAAAAATCATTAATATCCTAAATGAATTAAATAACAGCATTTATCTATAGTAAAAGTTAAAGTAGGTAGGTATTGCCATCTTTGTATTTTCAATAATGCCTACTTACTAAAGGTTTCAAATCAACTAATCCATTGTTTACACGCAAAATTTATGTGTATAAGAAACATTTGATCTGGTTTTATATACAAATACTAGCTGACCCGGCAAACGTTGTTCTGCCATATAAATTATTTCTAGTGAATATTTTGGTTGTTAAATAAAAAATAACGAATATATCGTAAGTGTGTCGGGATGGGATATATGACAGAAAGAGGAATAGAGAGCTGTAGACGATGACCGCCGATAAAAACAAAAAAACATCAACCATTCATTTTCTCAATTCAAAATGAGTAATGATGTTCATAATGAATGAATTACCTGTGACAGGATCTCGTTGTTTAATGTTTATGCAATATCTGTCTTGTCCCTTCCAGAAAATTAGCGGATATTGGAGAGCGTCCTATGAACGGTGTGTGTCAGCGATGAACTCCAGATTATTGTTTCTTCTTCAAATCATGATTTCTCGCGTCGATGTGCGGTCGCCAACCATGATTCCAGCAATGTCGTCAACAACAGTCGCATTGAATTGACGTACGTGCTCTCCAGCTGGTGTTTTATCAGGATTAATGACAATAGCGTGATTGTCACTTCGCAATTCGTGCATGTGTGCTTTGAAGTATTTCAATAATTCATTGTGCTCATTCAACAGGGCGTCCAGTTCACCGACGATGCGCCTGGCATTAGGCGAATTGAGGCTATTGTAGCCGCAACGTGCATCCACATGATTGATGTTCTCACCGCCGCGCCCATGAAGTAGATTTGTAAAAATGTATGTGGTTCGTTTGGCATTGGCAGCAATGGGCCTACTTTGTGGTATACTTGGCCTTCGATTTTGAACGTAGAATGGAATTGTTGACCATTTGCCGCAGTATTGTGAACTATTTCTGTTGCTCCGGACGAAGTCATTTGGAAGCATGAATTGAATGTGCGAATGGACTTCAGGAACAGGTTTGAATCTGGAACCGTGCCGATGAGCAAGCCGTTCAATGGTTCTGGTGGTATCTCAATTTCTGGTAGTTGCACTTTTCCTGATGCGCAACACATCCCGGCTGACTCATGTTTGAATTTGAGCGCATGACAATGGAGACATTCTTTGTCCATAGCACCAATCAGCACTTTTGGATGAGCGGAATATTCAATATCTGGCTCGTACTCGAATGCGTGACGAAGGAACGAAGCGGATTTAAATGCTCGATGTACTTGTTGGCGTTGTCGGTCATTCGCTCTGCGTGTGTTAACTACGAACCGGCGCGCTTGGCTCCGTTCCAATTTTCGTTGTTGATTTCGTTCAGCTCGTGCCTCTTGTGATTGAGATGCACGCAATTGCGACATGCTTACACGCACGTTTTTGTTATCTTATTGAATTTGTTCGTCTGTTCTTTCTGCTCTACTATTTTGCATGTTTGTTGCTTTATTCGTTCAACGGCCCAAATGGCCCCCCTTGCGTCTTGCTGGCATTGTGCACTGTAATACACGCACATAAAAATAGATAAATTAAAATAAATCGTACAAATTTTGCACGCACTGCGTTGTGATATGCCGAATGAAATGTGAAAATGACGCGACGCTTCTCTTGAATTCTTCTCGGACGTAGCACCACCTGTCATTCAACAACATAAATAATTTCGTTCTGTTTGAAATACGAACGACGGCTAAATTTGTTCATACAAAAATAATAAAATCGCGATTGAAAAATGGGAGGGTGGGGGTAGGAGGGTGAAAATTTGGGGTTATAGGTATTTTTTTATGTCAAATAATAAAAAAAATACAAAAAAAAATTGTCAAAAAAATAAAAGAAAACTTTTCTGGATTGACATACCCTTATCACCTAGCGGTATGAAATATACTTGTTGACCTATTCTCATACCTAAAAAATATACATAAAAAAAATCATAAAAATTGGTCGAGCCATTTCGGAGGAGTTCGACCACAAACATCGTGACACGAGATTTTTATATATATAGAGATAAATATACATATTAATACAATTATTCATAATGACTTCATTCAAGCACAATAGTCGCAATAATCAATGATCTCCAACTACGATTGATTTATTATTAGTATATGCTTAGAGTATAGAAATATGTACACGGTATTTTGCCATTTATGATTTATAAATACACTTGCGTCCATTCAAACATTTACACTGGGATGATATTAGGTACTTATATGTTTGAAAGGGTAATATTACAAGACACCTGCATTAAAATTTATTATTTACACCAAAACAATTATCAATCTATTATTTACTGTATAAGAAATGTTTAAATTATACCTAATCATTAGTAAGTAGTAACTACACGAAGAAAGGGTAAAAACCTTATTACCTAGATACCTACTAAGTAAATGATGAAGTATAAAAACATAATATTTTGAATAATTTGAATATTTGCAGTGTTTCTAAAAAAACCCGTTGTAAATACGATTAATACATTCGGTAGATAAGCGTATTATAATGTCATTTCTCGTAAACAATAGTTTTCTCGTTGTGCAATATGTTGGGAGTTTATTAATATTAACTAATGAGAGATGTCACCAACTGTAACTACTCACTAAATAAAAAAAAAACGAATAAACAATGTTAAGGTATAGTTCGGTTGTTGTTGTTATATTGTTTCAATTGTTGTATCTATGTATAAAAAATATAAACACTTACCAATTGCAGTTTACTCTTTTTTTTCCTTCTCCTCGAAATCCTGTATAATTTCTTTACACAAACTCACCCACGCATTTTGTTTAATTATTTTATTGCTATAGTCTGCACACTTATAGTTCCAAAGACATGGGTGGTTTTTGATCGCCACAATAAATGAATCCGTGTCACAATCCATAACGTCTTAATCACAACGTAGTCTGAACTAAACTAATTGTTATTTAGTTTAAGTAAAAGAACTTTCTATAAAAGGGTTAGCGAAAAAACAAAAATGGTAGGTATTTGGTATTTTTTTAAAACAAAGCCGTTTCAAGAAATCTGCCAGGACCGACTTTTGAAAGCTGAAATTTATGGGGGCGCGTATTAAGAAATTTTACTGATTAACCACATAATTATGTTCAGAAAGGCCTAATAAATTTTATTTACCAATGACAAACTCATGACCGGATGAGTGGGTAATTTTCATTAAAAAAATGGTTCCATGACAAAACGGGACAGTGACAAAACAGAACACCTGGAGAAAACCTGGCTGTTCTGTTTTATCATGTTCTGTATTGTTATTGTTGTCGAAGTCATGATGAATTGTTTGCAACCAGAAAGATTCACTTGAATGCTTAATGCTTATTTGGACTATGTCTGCATTTGCGTATAGCTAACAAAAATCCGCATGAAAGTCATTAAAAATAATTTCTACACTATGAAAATATCATCAAATTAAAAAACGCTTTCGATATAATATAACAGAATTCTATTCCAAATCAAGCAATAGTGGAAAAATAAATATAGGTAAAATGGTAAAAAAGAAATACTTAATAATTATGTAGGTAATGTTTACATATTATATTTTTATATTTTATTTTTCTTAGTTCGCCACTGGCGACAAAAAAAGTTTTTTTTTAATTCTTCGGATAGTGCAATAAATAAATTCTTGTTTGTCGAACACAATAAGGCAATTGTATGACATAATTTATTACTTTAGTCCGAAAAAATTTAAAAAATCTTCCTTCTTTCTTAATTAGTGTCATCAAGAATTTCACAGTGGCGTTAATGCAATGGGGAAAACAGATATAATTTAATTAAAATATTTTATAGGTTTTTTGTATATAATTTGTTAGAACAATGTAATATATTATTATACCTATTGTATCTTTTATTAAATAAACATTTAAAACATATTATTCATAAACATTTGAAATATCTCCCCTTAAAATCTGTTCATATTTCCAATAGAATAGTATTGCTTAGAATTCAATAGCTACATATTAAAAAGATAGCTATTGTAATGAGACTATATCAGGTAATTTCGTGTTAGTGTACCTACTAATATTTCAATCTATTTTTTATGAAAGGTGTTTTGAATTCATAACTACCAACTTTTTTTGAATATGTAATTGAATATGGTACTGTAGCGGCTAAATAGATAAATGCAGTGAGTAGCCTCAAATTTAATTGCCCATGTCAGGCTGCGCGCACACGGCAAAGCGAAGTTTCGGATTCATCCGCCAAACGACGTTTGCGTTTTGTTTGCGAGCCGATTGCGTTTTAAATGCGTGTCAAATATAACAGATATAATTTAATTAAAATATTTTATAGGTTTTTTGTATTTCACCTACTAATATTTCAATCTATTTTTTATGAAAGGTGTTTTGAATTCATAACTACCAACTTTTTTTGAATATGTAATTGAATATGGTACTGTAGCGGCTAAATAGATAAATTATCTAAATTTTATTGTCAATTAATCTCAACTAATATATTATAACAAAAAAACAATAATTAATATAAATATACTTGTACCTATTAATACCGACAGAACTGTCTGCCTTCAGCAAACGGCCCCTCTAGGGTACGAAAAGACCGGTACATCGCCCTCCAGTCTATTAGTCAGCTGGTCTTGAATAAGTAAGTAACCCTCCTCCTAGCTACCATTCAAATATAATAATAATATTAAATAAGTAGTATTAATTATAATAATATTAGTCAGATCTCTTTCTGAACATTCTGTCTGAACTCGGTCGATAGTATTGATGATGATGGTATATAATAGGCTCAACAATAGGTAATTTTCAAAACGCTTTCGATATAAAACAGTCCAGCTCCAAAAGAAGCAATAGTGGGAAAATAAATGTAGGTATAATGCAATATTATGTACTGATTTTATATTGATTTATTTACCCTTGTACGCCACTGTAATGAAAGATAAATACTCTCGCAGCAGGGTGCAGTTTCAAAAAAAGGCGTTTATGAATCCCCTTGAAAACCGTGTTTTCTCTTGGACAGCATCGTCGAAATATTGACGCATTTGACACGCATTTAAAACGCAATCGGCTCGCAAACAAAACGCAAACGTCGTTTGGCGGATGAATCCGAAACTTCGCTTTGCCGTGTGCGCGCAGCCTTATGTAGATAAAAATGTTTATAAATATTGAAATAGGTACTGACCGATTCATGACGGCAAAATCGTGACCATGTCACTTATTATCATTATGTATAAATGATAACCTATAATCTGTTCTGTACGTATGCTATAAATATGTAAATTAATATTTATTATTATGAAATTTTAAGAAAACAAAGCGATTAATAATAAATGTTAAAAAAGATATCTTCTACAGATAATTCTGCAAATATCTTCAACAAAAGAGGTTTACTAGATACCACAATAGAGGTTGATTATTAATAATTTATCAGTTACGTAGCAGTGATTCCCAATGCGAGAATTCTAATATACTGTTGGGAATTGTGGATTGTTTTGAGGATCGTAAATAAGCAACGTAGTTTTGATATACGATTAACTTTATTTATATTAATCTGCATTTATATTATAATACAGAAGGATCACATTTTATATGCGCGTGTTACAAATAACCGATAACAACTATCAACTAGTTAACTAACTAAGTAATTTTGTAATTTCTTATTATTATTATGGATTAAGGCAACAATTTAATATCGTACTTTGTGTTTAGTTATAATGACCTAAACTCCGGTAAAACTAAGTGATCTTGCAAAATCCTAAGGTAGCAACCGTTCAGACATTTAAATCATATTGGCAGCATAGGCATAGTAATATGCCGCTCAAACGGACCCCTCCTCGTGGGGAATCGCTACCGGACATTCCAGGCTCTGCAAAAACTGCTTCAGGAATCGGAACACGCGTACGCGAGCGGTCAAAAAAGGAACGCTCGCCGAAGAGCCCCAAATCACAACAAGATAAGGCCTCTACTGCTGAAGATGGAGAAAGAGAGCCAAAGCAAAAGAAAACCAAACAAAGAAGCCACCAGCCTGCACCCCCGAGTACGTCGGATGTCGAAAGCGACTGCAACGTCGTTATAGATTCAGCAGTATCGGACACCACAACCGAGCCTGAAAATAATGTCATCTATGATGACATACAAACGTGCTTACATGAAGTGCACTCCTCCCTTAGGGCTGACTCTAAAGATAAGCTACATAATGCCCTACTAAGCCTTTCCGAGGCTGTTGGAAGGCAGAATTTGTGCATGGCCAAGCTGGAGATAAAAGTCGTAGCGCAGGAATGCGAGATTAAGGGCCTGCAGATTCAACTTCGTGATAGGCAATTAAGCATTGAAAATCAAAACCTGGCCATTGCTGATTTAAGAGAGCAGACGAAAACTCTCAAAACTGCCACATTACAAATCAACAAGGAGCCTACCATCACTGCCCCCCCTATTGATACCACCTGGGCTACTGCGTTAGGAAGGCGGCAGCGTCCGGCAGCGGCGCCATTCACGGCACCTGCTGTCACCGGGTCAGCATTTCCTTCGCTGTTGCCGCTAGCACCAAGGCCTGGAGTCCTCTTTTTCCCTACGGGAGAAGGAGAAAAACGATCGGAAACGACAAGAGAGCTCATCAAGAAGTCCCTTAACCCCAGGGATATTGGGGTACAAATAACGGAAATTAGAAACGTCAGAAACGGAGGTGTTATCGTACACCCCCGCTCTGAGGACGAGACCAAGCGTCTCGTCAGCGCTCTGGAGACCTCAGAGACTGCTCTGAGTGTTAAACTTTCAGGAAAAAAGCAGCCTCGCATTATTATTTTTAATATGCCGGCTTCCACTACAGAACCCCAGCTTCGGGAGGCAATTTACAACTCTACAAGAGAGCAAACGGGTCTATCTGAGGAGGCTTACCAGGCCGTACGCCTCAGCCACAAGGCGGGTCCCAGGACTGGCAGATGCCATTATATCACGTATGTACCTGCCGCGGTGTGGTCTGCTCTCATTGCAGATGACAGACTTTACATTAGATGGGACTCTTTCCCACTCCAGAACTATCTAGGGGTAACCAAGTGCAATAAATGCCACTTATATGGGCACATGGCCAAATCATGCTCGGCAAAAGACGTCACCTGTTCTTACTGTGCCGAACCAGGCCACGACCGTGCGGACTGCCCCGTGAAGGAAGCTTCACCAAAATGCGTTGCCTGCCGCCGTCACAAGCGGCCATATGACCACCCGACCCATAGTGCAACATGTCCGGCTCGCCTGTATGCGGAGCAGAGGGAGCGATCAATGACGGACTACTCAATAGAAATCCCTCACCCATCCTCAGCATGACTCGCTTATAATAAGCATCATTCAACAACTTCCGCACCTCGGTCATGCGAGATTTATTATCAAAATGTAAGAGGCCTAAAAACTAAAGTAAATACATTTAAAGAGGGTATATTGTGTGCCCGACCATCGATAATTGCTCTAAGCGAAACATGGCTCGACGACACCATATCGGCCAATGAGCTGTTCGGAAGTGAATATTCTGTGCATAGAACAGACCGTCGAAATGGTAGACGAGGTGGGGGCGTTTTGCTGGCAATTAGAAATGGGGTAGCATTATCCACACAAACTTTATATCCAACCAGATCAAATTTAACTGAATATGATTTTGATTTTAATTTGTGTAAAGTTAATTTTAACTTTTGTTCACTGTACTTGGCCGCTGTATACTTCCCTCCCGGCAGCTCAGCGACTACATACAGTGATTTTTTTCACATAATAGAAAATTTGGTACTGCCCAACAAAAAACTAATTATTTTGGGAGATTTTAATTTGTATTCCGCTGGTATAATTGAATCTGATTATACCAGCTTTAATAATTTATTTAATTTAAAACAATTTTCTTCTGTGAAAAATAGTCTCGGTCGGACGCTTGATTTGGTGCTATCTAACGTTGGTTGCACGGTGGTCAGCGCGTGTGATGAGCCTCTCGTTCCTGAAGATGTCTATCATCCCTCTACTTGCACAATTTTATCTTTTAAGCATGTATCGCACAGAAATGATTCGTCGATTCCTCCACTGAATAGGCATAATCCGCAATGGAATTTTTCAAATGGAAATTTTTTAGCGCTGTATAATTCTTTGAATACTACAGATTGGACCTCTTTATATGAACAAATTGATGTAAACACGGCATTAGCTATTTTTTATAATAAATTTTATAATAGTTTGGACTCCTGTTTCCCTCGCCGGCTCGTTCATCTACCGAAGTACTCATATCCTAAGTGGTTTACGCCAGAAATTATTTATAATCTAAGGTCAAAGGCATATTATCATGCACTGTGGAAACAACATAGACGGACTGCAGATTATAGTAAATTTTCCTGTCTTAGAAACTCATTGAAGTGTGACATCTCTTCGGCTCACAAATCATATCTAACGTCGATTGGTCGAAATATTGTCTCAGATCCTAATTGTTTTTGGAAATATATTCATTCGCTTAGTTCCAGTAGTACTACAAAAGACAATGCCATGATGACGTTGAATAATGATCCTATAGAGAACCATGTTATATCTGATGCATTTGCTAAGCATTTTGAATCACTTTATAGCTCAATAGAACCGCTACTTGACCCCGATTCTGCTGGTCCTTCGTCTGCAACGCAAGATATTCAAATCTCAGCTTTTGACGAGAAAGATATGGAATATGGGTTTTCAAATTTGTCTCCCAAAAGTTCATTTGGTCCAGATGGCTTGCCACCTTATGTGGTTAAGGGCTGTTACGAACATATATCCTTTCCGCTTAAACATATATTTAATTTAATCATAGCATCCAGCACTTTTCCTGATGCATGGAAAATAACCCGCCTAAGGCCGCTTCATAAAAAGGGGTCTAGATCAGAGATCTCTAACTATAGGCCAATAGCAGTTCTTTCGGCTCCATGTAAATTATTTGAATCGATATTACATATAAACATCAACCGTCAAATAGACTCTCGCCTCTCCGATTCGCAGCATGGTTTTCGACTTAGGCGGTCCACAGTAACAAATCTTATAGTGTATAATAATTTTATTTCAAATTCTATGGATAAGTCAATTCAAGTTGATTCTGTGTACACAGATATTTCCAAGGCATTTGATCATGTTGATCACGATATTTTATTACAAAAGCTTTGTACATTTGGCGCGTCATATAGTATAATATGTTTTTTTGCTTCTTATTTGAAAAATCGCCGTCAATTTGTTGATTACCATGGGAATGAATCGCGGATTTTTAGAACAAACTCTGGTGTTCCTCAAGGTTCAAATCTTGGCCCAATTTTGTTTTTAATATTTTTTGATGATATTGTCAAAGTTATAACCAATTCTTCTTGTTTGCTATTCGCAGATGATCTTAAACTTTTTCGAACTATTGAAACCCCATTATGCTGTGCGATGTTGCAGTCTGACCTAGATGCTATCTCGCAATGGTCTATCTTAAATAAACTTGAATTCGCTACCTCCAAATGTAATATTATTTCATTCAATCGTTCAAGGCACACCTTATTGTTCCCATACACATTGTCTGGTATAATATTGAGTAGGGTAACGGAGATAAAAGATTTGGGAGTATTGTATGATACAAAGTTCACTTTCAATCAGCATATTCTTAACATCAGTACTAGATCTAGCAAAATGCTTGGTTTTGTTATGAGGGTTTCAAAATCATTCGAAAACGTCCGAGTGCTACGTACATTATACGTATCATTTGTGTTGAGTATTCTTGAATATGCCAGCATTATTTGGAGTCCTAATAGGTTCATGCACACAATTAAGCTGGATCGAGTCCACAATAGATTTCTTAGATTTCTCTACTTAAGAACATACGGGTTCTTTTCTTATGATAATGACAATAAAATGAATTTCCCGACTCGTTTTCTTCTGGGTATGCTATCAATGCAATCCCTGTCTACCCGAAGAGTGATTGTTCTTTTAAAGCATTTCTTTTTACTTCTTCGTGGGTTCATTTACAATCCGCATATACTGGCAAATATTAATTTTCATGTTCCCACCAATATCACTCGCAGCTCCACGGTCTTCAAGATACCTCGTCGCAGGACAGATGTTATGTTTCATGATGCTGTGTATCGTGCGATTAGCTTATTTGATGGCACCATAAAGGTTGATTTGTTTTTTATTAATTATATAATGTTTGTAGACGTTTTAAATAGGATAAATTTATAATTGTATATATTATCATATTTCTTTAATATTTACACATGCTGTCTTTTCCACTTTCTTGTCATATTAGTTGTTATTTGTAATTAAGATATTTTTATATATTTGTATGTATTATGTATTATGGCGCATTGGCCAAAAGCTGTAATGCCGTAATACTCTTTTTTATAAATAAATAAATAAATAAACTATCACGCCACACACACAGGTGCGGCATAAGAGGGGGAAGAAGAATCTGTTTCCCTCTTACAAACAATAGTCGGTATCTAGCTTCGGTGGATGAGCGCTAGATGTCGACACGTACTTCTTTATTCTATTCTATTATTCTATTAGACGACTATATCTCAACAAATACATATTGCTTAAAAAGGATACTTTCAACTTTTCTGGTAAGAGATTAACTAGGTATACGCCATACGGTCATCTCTATAGCACCGAGATGGAAAAATTATAAGTTGGTCATGGTGTATTGGCAGACAACAATGTTCCAATTTTATTATTTCACATCCTAACCTAACCTAATGACGATACCCCAGTCCCGGAATAGTCCCAAAGGTACTTTATTTTCAACCGGTCCTGCCCTGAGACCGATTAAGAACCTTTGTTTGGCTAGCTCAGAACTTTTTGGGAGAGGGTGGTCAACTAAATTTCTTGTCTGACACTTTTAGAATGCACAACGACGATATTGTTTAACTTTATAATGTTTAATAATCGCCACCTAGTAATAGTAATTAATACATGTTGTTTCCAACCAGTGAGCTGATTTTTTTAATGGAAAGATATTTCTTTTATTACTTAGTATAGGTAGCTATCTCTATAGGTGCCTAAAGATTCTCCTTGATTTGCCGCCCTTCGTGTAACTGCCGCCCCCAAGCGACGCTCAATCTGCCTACCCCCACGGGACGTCACTGCCTAGGGATGGGAAATACGATTTGATTGGCGTGCCAAAATAAGCTGATTATTTTTTAACTCGTGGCGCGTGCCATTCCTTTTTAAGTACGCATGATATAATCTAAATCATATTTATTGAATAAAAAAAAACAAATAAGTTCATTGGTAACTATATTGTTTATTGAATAGTATATAAAAAGATGATACACATAAAATGAAAGATAATATAAAAAAACATTTAATAACAAACCAATTTTTGTTTGAGGTTTTTTGTTTCATGTTATTTGCGAGACTTTTTATATCAGGCTGATATCTCGTTTATTGCAAATTAATACATGCTGGTGAATTTTCTTTTGTCAACCTATTTCTGGTCTTTTAATGTACTTACATGATTTAATAGAACAAATACTTTCAAACGAGTAGGTGGAAGAAAAAATGGTCAACAACGAGATTGCTAGTTTTTTTTATATAAAAGAATCAGGTATGATGCTTTTCCATATTTTCAATTCGGCATTTCGATTCATCAATTTGAGAAAGCCGATGACATTCCAATTCTTCAATATATTTTCGTAGAAATAGGATTAGATTGCAAATCAATAATTTTGCATTGCATCCAATGAAGGGGGTAAGAAAAGAAATTTTCCATATTGAATACATATCCAGAATTAATTTTTTAGCGTGTCGTCGAAAACTTTTAGCGTGCCAAGTCGGGCACGCGTGCCACGTATTTGCCATCGCTGGTCTAGGCCCTAGGCAAATTTATTTATTTAACACATAATGAACATAACAAATTATAAATTCAAATCGTTCACGACATGACATAAAATAAGTTTTAACAATTTTTAAAATAAAAATTCAGATAAATGTGAGTTAATAATACAATAAGTAGAAAAATAAGAAATAAAATAAGAAAATAAATAAAATAAAATAACAAAAATAAAAGTAGATGGAAGCACACAGAGTGAACTTTGATAGACCCTATCTTAAAAACTTATAAAACAACATCCACCTAAATTCACCCTCACGTAAGTGAAATATATCCATATCCGAAGCGATTTCATTAAACACGGTTATTGCCCTCCCAATTGGCATTACTAATGGCAGGTTAGTTCTGCACCGTGGGAGAACAAACAACGGATGCCCTCGATTCCTAAGGTAATTATCAGACACACAAGCCAACACCACCAATAATGGCAGAGTTCACATTTACGCCGCGTATAAGTCTGAAAAAATATGTAGCTAAATAAAGATCCCTTATAAATTTTAAGCTACAGTATGTAAGCATACCTAAGAGAAAGTCAGTCGGATAGAGCCACGGATAATATCCATACAGCCGAAAGTAAAGGAGTCTCAAAATTTTCTTTTGGACTCTCTCCACCATAAGGCCGCACTTCAACTGATGCGGGGCCCAAACGATAGACCCACTCTCAAGTCTGCTTCTAACTAAGGAGTTATAGAGACTTTTTAGTACCGTAACATCCGAAAAGACATGTTGTGTTGTCATATTAGAAAATGGGAAAGTGTAAAATGTATATACCTAGTATGAATGATAATAGTAAAAGAAGTTTAATAATTGTAATGCACAATTATTAAACATAGAGTGCCAACTAATTCAATCAATAAAACATGAAATATTTAGTACTATTAATCTCACAGCTTATAAGATTCGGCTTTCTGCCAACTTAACCCTGTGTAAAGAATGCCTTATAAATCATTTATCTACCTCAAATAAAATGTCATTTGTAAACTCGTTGAAATATTAAATTATAATTTTTGGGCGCCTTGAAAGATGTGTATTTACAAATTAAATATAACAGTATAAAAATAAGAACACAGCTAATCGTTAAAAGTGTCATTTAATTACACACAAATAATTTACATTGAAATTTAAAAATGATACGGAAACATATTAAAATTCTAATACAAATTTGAGAAGCGGTCACTTGGTACAGTACATTAGAGTTTTTGTTGTAAGATGGTAATTATTACTTAGCTTTTAAGTGTGATGGCTGGAATCTCATCTTGTCTTCTATCTTTCCGTCCGAAAGAAGAAGCGCCATTCTGCGTTGAACTGTTTCTATTATGTTAACCGAGCACGTCCAATCTGAACTGAATCTAATCTTGGAGTGAGATCTTCTGGGCGGAAATAAGTTATTTGTTGACAAGACGCTTTCAAAAAGGCGGGAAGAAACCCCATTGGCTCATTTTTTAACCGTCATTGTTTTAGAAACAAGGTTGACACATACTTTTAACAAGGTTGTGCCAAATTTATTGTTAATTAAATTAACACTATTTATTTAATATCTGCGTTTGAAAAGTAGACATGTCACGTGAAATGTAACATGACAATACCCTCGTTCCGCAATAGATGAAAAAATCTGGAACTCCTCCCCAGGGTGTCCAATGTCAGTCGACAGTAGTCGCAGGCACCTCATGTGAAAGCAGTATCCAACAGATTGTTAGAATAATGTAGTGACTCAGCATAGTTTTGTCCATCAAAGGAAGGTAGTGTTGTCCTTCAAAAGAAGATCATTTTGTACATCGGAGAAGATTGTGTCGTACATCGGAGAAGATCGTGTCATCCTTCAGGTCTTCGCTTTTCATTCTTGTTTAGAACTAGCTAAGGTTTCACTTTCTTTCCTTCAATAGGAACTATCTACACTTGCACTGAACTTGAAATTATATTTATTCTTCTCGTCGTCGAAAAAGTTGTTTAAAAAATATATATTATACCATACTCTATGTACCATACCAATCGAAGAAAACAGATATACAATTATAATAATAATGACATATAAATCAGGTAATAAAAATGTACATGCAAGTACACATAAAATTTTTAAAATAGGGTAAAATTTAGAGAAAATTGTAAATATAGTTAATTATGCAGTTAAGAATTGTTTATTAAAAGGTAGATCACTCGCTTGAAATCTAAATAACTTATCATTCACAATTTTGTAACGATGAAATTTAATAGTACCGTCACGACAACCTTGATAAGTGGAGTCAAACCAGGGGTCTGTAACACTATCAGGATCATTAGTTAACGCTGAATTTTCTTGAATATTTATTCGGGACAAAACATCAGGTACAATATTTAACTTACCGGGTCTATGTTTAATGTCAAAATCTAATTGTAAGAGCGTCGTAGACCATCTAGCCAATCTACCAGAAGCATTTTTTAATGAAATTAACCATTTTAAACTTGAATGGTCAGTATGAATAGTAAAGTGACAGCCATCTATGTATTGTCTGAAATGATGGAGTGATTCTAAAATAGCCAAAAGCTCTCACTCCGTCACTGTGTAATTACGCTGTGATTTGGATAGAGTTCTTGAGAAGAACGCAATCGGGTGTTCGCCATCCTCAAACTCTTGAGTTAAGACCGCCCCTATGCCGTAATTACTTGCATCAGTATGTAAAGAAAACTCCAATTCAAAATTTGGACAAGCAAGAACAGGTGCTGTTATAAGTGCCTGTTTTAGTGACTCAAATGCTAATTGTGCATCTGGTGACCATTTAAAATTAGAAATACCACCTTTTATACCAGTTAGTTTAGTTAAAGGTGTAGAAATAGTAGAAAAGTTATTTATAAATCTTCGATAATAACTACATAAACCAACAAATGATTTAATATCTTTCGAAGACTTGAAAATTGGAAAATTCTTAACACAATCTAATTTAATAGGATCGCACTGCAAACCTTTTTCATTTACAATATAACCCAAAAATTTTAATTCTGATTTACAAAATTCGGATTTCTTAAAATTAATTGTTAAACCAGAATTTTTTAATTTAGTATACACTCGCTCAAGCAAAACCAAATGCTCCTTAAAATTATTAGAAATTATTAAAATATCATCCAAATAACAAAATACTCTGTTTTCGAATTCCGGACCAAATAATTGATCGGCTAAACGTTGCATTATGTTAGCTGAATTACGAAGGCCAAAAGGGGTTGTTATAAATTCGAATAAACCACGTCTTGGTACTATAAATGCTGTCTTCTCACATGAATCAGAAGAGAGCGGCAATTTCCAAAACGCTTTTGATAAATCTATAGAAGAAATAAATTTAGCATCACGAAGGTGATCTAATATTTGAGATATATAAGGAAGTGGATAGTTATCAGATTTAGTTACACAGTTCAATTTTCTAGAATCTAAACAAAGACGACCAGAACCATCTTTCTTTGAAACAATTAAAATAGGATTAGACCAACTAGACGAAGAATGTCTCACGACTCCCATCGCCAACATTTCATCTAATTGTTTTTCAACGAGTTGCTGTTTCACAGGTGATAAAGGATAATAACGTTGTTGAATTGGAGGACCAGTTGTAATAATTTCATGTGAAACAAGGTGAGTTCTACCCAATCCAATCTTTTCAAATGAAATTGAATGAAATTTGTTTTTAATAGCTTCTAATTCAAGTAGTTGTTCATTTGAAATTGTTATGTTATTTAAAGTACATACAGAATTTAATATATTTATTTTGGTTATTTGAAGAATATCGGGTCCAATGTTAAACGTGTGCCAGAAATCAATACCTAGAATTAATTCTGGATAAATATTTGGCATTACTATGAATTTAAAGTTATGAGTATTATTTTTATATGTAATAGGTAACGTGATTTCTCCCTTAGCACGCTGAGAACGGCCATTAACTGCTTTAATGTGCATTCGAGAAGGTAAAATCTTTTGCCGAAAAGCATCCAATTTTGACAAAATACTTTCACTAATACAACTTATGGTGGCACCGGAATCCAATAATCCAACCAAAGTTGTATTATTCAAGGTAATTTCTACAAAAGGTCGAGGATCAACCTCTTTTTCAGGAAAGAATGTTGCAATAAAATTTGTATCATAAAAATTAGTGACTTGTTTTAACCAAGATGTCCACTCTAATTTTTTTTGCGCTAAGGTTGGTTTGAACCTGTTGCACGCTGATCGTTTTTTGAATAAGTTTGAATTTTTGTTATACCCTTTGCTAAGCAATCTGGGCAATTTTTAGATGTTGTATGCGTTTTCCTGCATACAAAACAAATTGGATACTTAATTTTATTACAGCTGGTAAAATGGTGTCCTTCTTCAAGGCACTTTAAACATTTAATAATATAGTTAGCTCTGCCAGAACCATTCGCAACCTCTTGATTATTTACTACGGCAATATTGCTTTTGAATTCATTGCTGTTTTTAGATGTGTTTGGTGTCACTTTTGGACCAATTATCAAATCAACTTTTCTACAACTATCAATTAGCTGTGAATAATTTTGTACATTGCTTGTCATCACAAAGTTTTGATATCTAGGTAATAATCCCTGCTGAATTATTATCAGTGCCTCTTCAATTGTCATGCGATTACTTAAGCGACTTGCCATCGCTCTAATTTTTAGAATGTAATCAGAGACTAGCTCATCACTACCCTGTTTGGTTAATTGGATAGTATTCATTAGTTCACTAATAACGTGAACACTCTCAAATTCAACATAAAGCGCTTTCTTTAACTGAGCCCAATCTTTGAACTCGTCATTCGCTAACCTGAACCAGACGGAAGCGTTACCTTTCAAAAGGTCAGGAAAACAGGACACTAATATATGCTCCGGAGTTTTTTTACTTTTAAGTAGCTCCTCGACACGTTGAATGAAATTATGTGCGCTCGTTTTTCCATCATACGAAACGTTATAATTTTTAAGTAAATATTTTTCGTGATTAATGGAAGTTAAATTTTTCACTTCTTTATGAGATAATAAGGAATTGTTCCAAGACTCAGCTTGTTCCTGCATTAAAGCTAATTTTTCATTTGGTACTAGACCTCTATTTATTAAAGCTAATTTTAAAATTGGAGCCTTCCATGTTTGATTCATGGGAATGGCCAACTGTTGGTTCTCCATATTGATTAAAGGTTAGTTCTATTAAAAAAAAGGATTTAAAATTAATTATTTCAAATATTCTAAAGGCAAGAAAAAAGATTAAATTGGCAGCACTGAACAATAATCAACGTAAGATAATATTAAATAATAATTGTCGATAACGAAAAATATAGACAATTATAATTTATGCTTAAAATTAAGACTTAGCATTGGTTAAGCGAGCATATACAGAATTATTTATTGTACTGAATATATGTACAATATTATAAAATATAGCTGTGAAACACTTCGTTTCACAACAGCTTGGACAAACCTATTCAAAAATATTGAATAAAATTGGTTCGTACACAAAAAAATTAAAATATTTCGCTGGTTGTCAATTATTAAGTAGGTATGTAAGCTGAAAATTACAATTTTATTACTAGATTAATAAAATTTGTTGAAATTGTTTAAATGACCAATGGACGTTAAATGAATTTCAATATAGAATGAAAATCACAACACTTAAAAATTTCAAATGTGAATCATAAGAAAAGATAGATTGTAAAACTATCAATAATTAAACAAACAAATATTATTTTGCTTGGTAATTTTATTAATTTATTTTAAAAATGAGTAAGTACTTTTAATGTTGAGAAGAAGAAGAAAAAAAAAATTATTATAGCATTACTAAAAGTTCAATAAAAACAATTCCAATCAATTCTATTTCAATTTACTTAGCTTTTTCAGTTATTTTTCATCCAGTTGTGCTGAGAAATGTAGATTTTCTCTTCAAGATCGAAGATCCAATCAGTGCAGAGAAGTGAAGAAGTGAAGTGAAGTAAAGAAGTAGTTGTAGTATCGATGTCGATGATCTCGTCGTCTCATCAATCACAATACGAACAGTTGAAAAAACCTGAAAACAGTATTTGGCATAGCGTTTTTCAGTGATTTGTAAAAAATAACGAGTTTTAAATCATTAATTTCAAAAACACTAAAACAATATAAATTTACAAAAAAAAAATTATTAAGAAGTTAACTTTAAATAATTTGAATTTGTTTAGATAGGCATTTTTTGCTTTAAAAAAACATATAAATACTCCATTATCTTGAAACAAGATTATAAATCATTCCCATATCCTGAAAAAAATAACCAAACATTTATGATATGAAAAGAAATCAATCCACAAAAATAAAAAATATTATTTCTCAAACACTCACTTATTTGTGTGTTTGGGATAGCAACAAGACATTCTATGTACTTGTCGGATTCGGCCGGGTTTATTATTTACTATTTATTATATACTAGCTTACTAACCATATAAGCATACAGCTAAAAAAGTACGTACAAATGCAAGATTCTAATGTCGAATTTAATTATCATAGGATAATTTAGAAGGAGACAACAAAATTTATGATTTCTCTTTCTAAAATGTTTTATAATTTATGTAAGTATATAGGTACTATGGAACAAAATTTGGCAACATTGTAAATTGGTAATTTTCCATTGAAATAATGGCATTTTAACAAATTTTAGGTTTTGCAAATGGCGGAGTTAATTTCTCTTTTCTGAAAATATTTTAACAAAATTAATAATGAATTTTTTATATATCGACTGATTTGAAATTGAAAAAAATATGACTTTATTAAACCGGATTACTATGAAATTATATCTGTTTGATCACTTCCCCAAAACACAAAGATAAGATTTAATGGTTTTTCTTCATTTATATCTTATTCCAAACAAAAAAACTTGGAAGACAAATCGAGTAGGTACAACTAACAACAAAAACTAAAAACAAGCGGGAATTTATGTAAGTAGGTATTATAAATGCTTCTACAATGAACTCAACAATATCGTTTGCATAATATAATTTTGTTTACAAGAAATATACACATGCGTGATTTGAAGTCAATGCATTATTTCGACACGGGTATTGAAATACGTTTGAAACAAAGATCAATCTCTTTGGTTTGAAACAATTTGAAACACAACGTTTTATTGTGTGGCGCGTCTTATAATAATTCTAATAAACAGAAAGAACTATAGTCCATAATATTATTGAATATTATGAAATATATGTAATATAGATTTATTTAATTATAGTACTCACCGTGAAATTTCTTGAATAAAACAACAAAATTGACTATGCAAATTGTACCTAGTGTTTTGTAAGAAGGCACAAACTGAACTGGATTCATAACTAAAATGACGTATGCTTTTATAATTATAATATTACTAATCATAGTAATTTTAGTTCAGAAAATGGCTACCTCCTTATTAACGGAAATAGCTTTAAAATTTTAATGGCAGCTATGAACATTACCATAAATTTAGTAATTATATCATATTTAATAATAATACTAAAATAGTTGAAAATTAACTAATTCTTATCGAATTTGACAAATTTGAATCAATTTAACAACCAGCTAACATTTAAATCGATTTACTTCATACTTTTCATGTTTTAATGAAAAGTATGTAGCAAAACAAACTTTATAATAAGTTTTTATAAAGTAGGTAGGTATGCATTGAATGTCAAAAAACGTAAAAGAAATACGAATCACATAAAATTCATGCAATAGGTAATATACAATAATAAGCAAATTGTCAACATAAATGAAATATAGCATGGAATATAATATAAAATATAATAGGTAATAATTAATTCAAAAGTATTGCACCAAGTAACACATCTCAAAGTTTAAATGTCGAAACAAATTTACAGTGACATTTTATGAAATGAAAAAAAAACTCTCCTTACACAAGATCAAGTCAACAAAAACACAATATTTCTTAGTTCATTTTATTACATCGTAAACTAAAAAAATCGCACCACGCATTGGTAGCGTCAATTGTCATATTAGAAAAATTGGTAAGGTGTATAAAATGTAAATAGTTTGAATGATAGTAAAAGAAGTTTAATAATTGTAATGCACAATTATTAAACATAGAGTGCTAACTAATTCAATCAATAAAACATGAAATATTTAGTACTATTAATCTCACAGCTTATAAGATTCGGCTTTCTGCCAACTTAACCCTGTGTAAAGAATGCCTTATAAATCATTTATCTACCTCAAATAAAATGTCATTTGTAAACTCGTTGAAATATTAAATTATAATTTTTGGGCGCCTTGAAAGATGTGTATTTACAAATTAAATATAACAGTATAAAAATAAGAACACAGCTAATCGTTAAAAGTGTCATTTAATTACACACAAATAATTTACATTGAAATTTAAAAATGATACGGAAACATATTAAAATTCTAATACAAATTTGAGAAGCGGTCACTTGGTACAGTACATTAGAGTTTTTGTTGTAAGATGGTAATTATTACTTAGCTTTTAAGTGTGATGGCTGGAATCTCATCTTGTCTTCTATCTTTCCGTCCGAAAGAAGAAGCGCCATTCTGCGTTGACTGTTTCTATTATGTTAACCGAGCACGTCCAATCTGAACTGAATCTAATCTTGGAGTGAGATCTTCTGGGCGGAAATAAGTTATTTGTTGACAAGACACTTTCAAAAAGGCGGGAAGAAACCCCATTGGCTCATTTTTTAACCGTCATTGTTTAAGAAACAAGGTTGACACATACTTTTAACAAGGTTGTGCCAAATTTATTGTTAATTAAATTAACATTATTTATTTAATATCTGCGTTTGAAAAGTAGACATGTCACGTGAAATGTAACATGACAGTGTTTTAACTCCTCATTTCCAACTATCCCTGCATAATAATTATACCTTTTATTTATATTATGTTTTATTACCATGTAAAAACTAATCAATTGTTTTTTTTATTTTGATAATTCAAGGTGAAACAGCTGTGACCTACCTGTTTTCCCGATACAGATTCAATTTCACCGAAGTCGACTACAGCATATACTCGACATACACAGTGACATTGAGTCTAATAGGTGAGACTAAGCAAGATAAATTATATTATTAATATACTCTATCACTCTACCATATTACATACCAGTGGCAAAACTTGACATATTTCGCCTATATACAAAAACAATGCGAGCCATGCGATTGCCAAAATGAACGCAATTTATGAAGCACTTCATTGCATCTATTATATACACAAGACTGCTATCTGCAGCTATCGAGGGTAAATTTAAAAAGTTTGTATCGAAGTATTATAACTGTTAAAATAAGCCATCTAAAAATAGTCAAAACTGTCTATCTCCCTCTAAAATTTAGCATACATAAGAGAGGTGCTGTTAACATATCGTCGCTATAGGACTGGTTTGTCGAATATCCGTTTTTGTCGAAATCGACCTTTTAATGCAGAATGATTTTTTGTATCTAAATGGACCAGAACCATCCTTTTCTTTAAAATACATTGTAATGAATACAGCATTCATATGCTGTAAAAACAACAATTTAAATACCTCCGTGTATTTAAATATAGGATAATGAAACTTGTTTTTTTGTCTAACAAAAGTCTGGACAAACCAATCCTACAGCGACGATATAGCACGTATTGTAACAATTTTAACTAACTTATTGAATTTTTTACAATAAGTGTTAGTACTCCGATACAAAACTATCCTCGATAGCTGCCGATAGCGGCCGATACCAGTCTTGTGTATAGAATAGATGCGCATGCGATCAGTTGGTACAAAACATTAATTGGAATGTTTTCTTTTTTTAGTGTAAGTATAGAGCTTTCAATACTATTATTATTAGTTACCATGATTCTAACCACAAAAACCGATTGCCAATTTTTTATGCACCTCAAATGTATTAATATTAAATACATAATTTTATCACATTGTCGCAGATGCAATTATGTTCCAGACCAGCGCTCAAAATGGACTCGGATCCGCGAACGCAACTCCGGTTTCCAAAATCTCCAAAATAATAGCTCCCTCTTGTGGAAAAATTAATATTGCGCCCCGGTTTGTGATTTATTCAAAAGTAATTAAATTCCTTACTATATAAATATCCATATTGAAAATACTAAACGAAACTACATGACGTGTGGTAAACCCCATTTTTCGCCTGCGGCGCTGACAATTTTTGCATACCACAAGTTTAAAAACTGTTAATCCATATGGTCGCCTGAGCTAGGAAGGCGTATAACGAATAAAATCTAAGCCACTTATAACCAATTATACAGACGATATTTTTAATGTCTGCTAGTTTCATGTATGGTGGATGAAGAGGTCGAGATTTGGTGGTTGCTCCGATGGGGATGCCGGACGAAATCTCGAAGGCCGAAATCACGAAGGCCGAAATCCCGAATGGTGAAATCCCGAATGGCCGAAATCCCGAAAACCTAAATCGCGAAAGCTGAAATCCCGAAGGCCGAAATCCCGAATGCCGAAATCCCGAAAGCTGAAATCCCGAATGGCCGAAATCCCGAATGGCCAGAATCCCGAAGACCGAAATCCCGAAAATAAAAAAATACAAACATCAATAATTGCGCAATTTTTACAAACCATTTTTTGTGGAACAAATGGGTTTTTGTCTCTCCTGCAAAAATTTCGCAATCTTAACACTAACACAGAGAGACAAAAACCCATTTTCCACAAAAAAAATGGGTTTTGTATCTCTTGTAAAAATTGCGCAAATCAAGATTGCGCAATTATTGATGTTTGTATTTTTTTTTGGGATTTCGGCCTTTGGGATTCCGGCCATTCGGGATTTCGGCCATTCGGGATTTTAGCGTTCGGGATTTCGGTATTCGGGATTTCGGCTTTCGAGATTTCAGCTTTCGGGATTTAGGCTTTCGGGATTTCGGCCTTCGGGATTCCGGCCTTCGGGATTTCGGCCCATGAATAGTGTGAAGTCCATCATAATATATTTCCATAAGTTTTCAAAGACGGAACCGTCTTTTTACCTTATTCCGCATTCGTGATTTATTGACAACACCGAATGTTGCATTCGGACGTATTCGTCAGTTTTCACGATTCGTAAAACTGTAGGCGCGTGTGAACTCACTCGTAAGAGTTCTTTAGCCACTTAAAAAAAACGGTTCGTTATAAATCACGGTCCTGGAAAAAAGACGAATCGTCGCCATGTGAACGGGCCGTGATAATTATATACCTGACTATAATAAGTTGGGTGAAGATTTGCAATGCCAAGTGTCGCATTGAATTTTTTGCATACCATGTTGTATATAAATATATATTTAGTGTGTACATTTAAATATAAGAACACAATAAGACCACCTATTTTAAAATACATACCTAACAATTTAAATTTATAATAATCTTGAAATTTTGAATCTTAATTTATTTATTGTTTCACCTTTTCAGTATTTGTATTTTTTATTTTAAGGCTTGGAAAATTAGTTATATATCTTTATGTTAATTAATGTCGATATGTATGCATATTCTCTTAAATAAATATTAATTGATTCATTAATATGGTGTTTAATTTAAAAAGAACTCCATATTGTTAATAATGCAGATTGTTTTTGAAATTCAAATGAAGATTTTAAGTTCTATTGGGATTTTTAATAATTATCAGCTTTAAAGAAAAGTTAATAATATCAACATCATCAGCCTGAATCTATCCACTGCTGGATGAAGGCCTCTTCAAGCTGCTTCCACTTCTCTCGGTCCTGTGCATTGCGTTGCCACGTACTTCCGCAGAACTTTATCATTTAATCGATCCAGCAGCGGACGTTTTGTACTTCTTGGATACCACTGGATGACTAGATTTGTCCAACGATTCTACGAGCTATGTGTCCAGCCCAGGCTTTTAATATACTCTATTACATCGCAAACCCTTGTCTGCTTCCTTATCCACTCATTCCTTTTTTTGTCCTTTCGCGTTATCGTCGCTATAGGATTGGTTTACGAATATCCGTTTTAGTCGAAATCGACCTTTTAATGCAGAATGATTTTTTGTATGCAAATGGACCAGAACCATCCTTTTCTTTAAATTACATTGTAATGAATACAGCATTCATATGCTGTAAAAACGACATTTTAAATACCTCCATGTATTTAAATATAGGATAATGAATTTGGTTTTTTGTCTCCTGAACATTTGACATTTGGTCTATTCGACAAACCAATCCTACAGCGACGTTATGCCCAGCATGCACCTCTCCATAACACGTTTCTGGATCTCTCTTTTACTTAGGGTCCATGTTTCACACGCATATGTGATCACGGGAAGCACACACTGGTTGAACACTTTAATAATATATGTACTTATATTATATTATGTGCCCCCGGGTATGTTCATAATTTGTATTGCGCCCTTCATGGCAAGAAGGTTACCGACCCCTGCTTTATGCGATTTTGCTCAAATGTGACGTGTACTTAATCGTAAACTTTTTATTACCTGTATGAAAGTATCACATTGATTTTTACAAAACCTAATTTATCTGTATTGCAGGTACGATTTGCGCCATCACAATTATCACGAAATACACCAACATCGACGACACGTTGATCGGCGTGATGGCAGGACTCTGCAAAATTATCGCCTGCTTCTTCTATGCCTTTGCACCAACGGTAGGCTGGTACTATCTGGCTCCAGTCGTGGACATCTTCAGTGGACTCGGAATAATCGCCATGAGATCTTTAGCTACTAAGATTGTAGACCCGGATGAAACAGGTATGTACTGCCCAATACAAATTATTGGTTACTTACATAGACTATAGATAATTTTCTATTTTTTTTTTACGTTATATAGTATTTTTAAGTGGTCAAAATGCAACCATTAGGTAAAGATATCCATAATTTAAGTTATTTTAAAGAAACACTAGGTCACTGATTTAAAAATATATAATAATATACAAATAAATTATCACGAAAATGTATCAACTTACCTATGAAACGTAATACCATCTTCTTGCTTATCAGTACGGCTACCACATTTTAATACAACACACAGAACCATCTTTTCTACTTAATTAACTAAAAATATTTACCACTGCCTTTATGTTTAACACAAGAAATAGCAATTTAAGCAACACGGTTATCGACGCTTAGTTATGCAATAAGCGAAGATTTGCCGGCTACACCGTAGCAAACCATCTCCCAGATCTGTAAATCTTTTATCTTACTCTAGCTCGTGTCGCAGAGATTATAAGGGTACCGAATACTTTCTCACTCGCACTTATGCATCGTTTTTGTGCAGGCCTTGGTTACCTACATGTAAATTGTATGTAAAACATTTTGCCGTGGAACAGTTCGCCGTGAGCTTTCTTATGGGAAAGAGATGACCGTATACTATACGGTCTCCAATTTTATTAGATTCGATATCAATATTAATTCAAATTTCATATCTGATTTTCGCAAAATTCAAGAATGAAAACCTAACCTAACCTAACCTAATCTAACCTAACAAATAACCCAGTATATCTGATATTTTCAAAATTTGTTTCCTGCTGGCTTCCTGTAAAGTGTATACCGACAATAACCGTTTTTTTTATTTAGACATGAATTTTATGTCAGTACTATATGACCCCAAGTGGTTAGACAGCTTTTAATATCATCATCATCAGGGGCGCGACAACCCGGTGTGGTCCTGGCCTCCTCCAACAGCTCCTTCCACCTGTCCCTATCCAGTGTGGCCGCTTTCCAATTTGGTACCCCCAGAATACGGCAGTCACTGACAGCTCCATCTAACCAGCGAATCTTTGGCCTCCCTCTTCTTCTACGTCCTATTGGATTGCTGGACATCACTCTCTTTGCCGGTTCATTGTCATTCATACGGTGCACATGATCTAGCCATCGCAATCTCCCAATCTTAATTGATTGAACTGCGCTGCAATCTTCGTACAGTCCGTAGAGCTCAGCATTGTATCTTCTCCTCCAATTGGTGCCATCCCTGATCGGTCCATATATACGGCGGAGAATTTTTCTTTCAAAGATATTCAGGGCTCTTTCATTTCGCAGAGTTAATGTCCAGGTTTCCGATGCGTAGGTGAGCACTGGCTTTACAAGTGTCTTGTAAAGAGAGCTTTTAGTTCGGCGAAATAGTAAGCGGGACTTAAATGTCTTAACAGACCAAAGTAGCATTTATTCGCAGACATGATTCTCTTGTTGATTTTTTCTGTAATATCATTGTGTCGACAGCTTTTAATACACGGCCATATAATTCCGATAAAACATTTCACGGTGAAGTGTTATACGGCGAACTGCATACGTACAAGTTTCCAGATACGATACAAAGTATTATATCGCAGTCCCGTTACTGTAATAGTCTAACATCAACTGGAGATGGGCTGTTAAGATCCGTCATAAATAGTGCATAGTAAACTTTGTCAGTCAAACGTATTAGTTTTCATTGAACTAAAACTACAGTGTGCAGATAGTGTTTGTTAGTTAATAAAATTCAATTAAACCCTGCCTAATCGTAGCCATAGTAGATAATCTTCTTATTGTGCCATCTCCTGGCGGAGATCGGCCATCAAGGCGATCTTATATTTGTCGTCTGCTACCCGGAACAGTTCAGTGGAGCTTCACTCGTACCAACCACGGAGGTTCTTAAGCCACGAAATGCGGCGCCGTCCTCTACTACGCTTTCCATTGATCTTTCCTTGAATGACAGTCTAT
This sequence comes from Rhyacophila brunnea, assembly GCF_057557595.1. Taxonomy (NCBI): domain Eukaryota; kingdom Metazoa; phylum Arthropoda; class Insecta; order Trichoptera; family Rhyacophilidae; genus Rhyacophila; species Rhyacophila brunnea. Next base: position 3,044,144 of record NW_028232816.1, on the reverse strand, counting down.
ATAGCCACATCTCGAAAGCTTCAAGTCTCCGTGACATCTCTTGGTTTAGCGTCCATACTTCCATACCATAGAAAAGAATTGAGAGCACATAACAACGTACCATACGCAGTCTCAGACCTAGGTTAAGATCTCGATTGCTAAGGAGGCGTGTCATTTTGAGAAAGGCGCTCCTTGCGATCTCAATTCTAGTTTTTATTTCCTGAGACTGGTCCCATTTCTCATTGACCCATGTACCTAAATATTTATAATGGGTCACACGTTCAATTGGTTCGCTGTTAATGACAAAATTTGTGTTGGTGTCTGGTGTCGCTGTTTTTGATACTAGTAATAGTTTTGTTTTCTAGAGGTTTTCTTTTAAAAGACGTTAAATCTGATGAATATGTATTTCATTCCAGGAAAAATCTACTCCTTGTTTGGTGCCTGCGAGGCTTTTGTTCCAGTCATTTTTTGCCCCCTCTACATTGCAGTGTATGTCGCGACGATAGAGGTAATTCCAGGAGCTTTTTATCTCTTGGGAGGTCTAGTTACAATCCCAGTGGTTACTTCATTTGCGTAAGTATTGTTTAAAATTACATTAAAAACTGACCAAAACCATCAAGTCGGTTTACAATGTGTTTATTTATCTATAAAGCTTTGAATTGAAGTGAATGGAAGATGACAATCATTCTTACGGATATGAGATGATTTAACACTGCCATCTAAACGCCAGACTATCATTGAACCAGGGCTCGAAATGGACCGGAGCGCACCGGAGCGCCGTTCAGGCTCGTGAAATTGGTAAAACTATTGCTACGTCTCGTGGAAAAAATATGTTGACCGTCTGAGCTAGATAGACCATATTATAATAGAAAATCTAACACACTTATTTTTATAAAGTACAAATAAAATTTGATAACTATGTAAATATCTTTAAAATATCGAGCGCTCCGGTTCGTAAACTTTTCCATTTCGAGCGCTGCATTGAACTCGGTATTGATAACAATGCTTGCCATCTTGACGCTTGTAAAGATGAATGAAATGCGTACTTTATGGTTCCATGAATAAACAGAACATGATATAACAAAACATGAATAAACAGAACGGTGACAAAACAGAACTATGAATTTCAGGAAAAATATATCATTTAATTACAGCGCTCGAAATGGAAAATTTTATGAACCGGAGCGCTCGATAATTTTCAAAAAATATTAGAAAATTAATTACCTATTTTTACGTATACCTAATATTATACACAAATAAGTGAGCTTGATTTTTTTGTTACATCCCTGCCTCTCATCTACCTCAGACGGTCAAATGGAATAACAGTCTTTAAACTTCTCGAATGTAAATATTGTCAGCACCGCAGGATTAAACGGGGGTTACGACGCGTCATTAATACTATTTTTTATCACAAAACCAACAAGTTTCGTATAAAACTTTAAATATCATAAAGTGAATTTAATTACTTTTTAATAATTCACAAATTGGGATGCAATATTTAATTTGTTCACAAGACGGAACGGTAATTTTGGGGATTTCACGAAACGGAGCTGCGTTCCGGTGCGCTCCGATCCATTTCGACCGCTGATTTAATATTAAAATTGTCATAATATCTCTATAATATTATGTTGTATAGATTTTCAATACATCGTAAAAAATTAAATTATGTAATTTGTGCATTCCTAATCGCTGGAAAGCCTCAATTAAACGGGACTCAACTCTATGTTGTTGGCAAGCTAGATATAGGTACCTATCGTCTTAATCAAACTTATAATATGTTCCAAATACTTGGGTGACTAAGTTCAACGAAATAATGAGTTTAATAATTCTGTGGAGTTGTGCATGATTATCAAAATCAAGCAGATTAATTGAGATTTTACGCTGAATGGCCAACATACTAGTGCAGTATTTATAGGTAATATATTAAATTTTTATAAGAAAGCTTTATAAGTATTTAATTATTAAATAGATACGACAAAAATGGATGTTTTATTTTTCTACTGGCTGTTCTGTTTCTTTGAATTCTGTTTATTCATATTCTGTTTATTCATGTTCAGTAATATCCGATTACCGTCATTTATATAGCGCTTGGAAATATAAATATTCAAAATATTAAATTAAATGGTGTGACATATCGTTCTTCTTCTTCGATGGCGCTACAGCTAAAGTCGAGCCCTGGCCTCCTCCACCGCCATCCTCCAGCCGGAGCGGTCCTCCGCACGTCTTTTCCAGTTCATGACTTTTAGCAGCTGGTTGGCATCTTTTGTAATTTTGTTACCCCATCGTGTGCGTGGCTTTCCCACTGGCATTTTCCTCCCTGGGTTTCCTTCGAGGATCTTCTTCGGTATCCGTGACTCAGGCATGCGCTGGACATGGCCTGCCCAGAGCCTCCGGAATTTTATGAAGGTAGAGAGTTTTGAATCTTGGTATAAGCGGTATAGTTCCGTGTTGTACCCAATTCTTTACTCTCCACCATCATTCATGGGTCCGTATATCCGCCTCATGATCTTTCTCTCAAAGCAATCCACCATTTCAGCTGCTTTCACATTTAGCGTCCATGACTTGCACCCGTATGCAACGACTGTGCGTATGACGGTTTTATAGAGCCGCGTCTTAGTTTTTCTGTGGACATTTCTGGATTTGAATATGGGCAGCAATGAGAAGTACGATTTATTTGCAGCGGTTATACGGGCTTTTATTTCTTCCAGTTCCTCGTTCTTTTTTGTAATATTGGAACCCAGGTATATGAACCAGTTGACAACCTCAAATTCAGCGCTCGAAATGGAAAAGTTTACGAACCGGAGCGCTCGACATTTTTCTGAAGATATTTACATATTTATCAAATTTTATATGTATTTCATAAAAAAAATGTGTTTGATTTTCTATTTATATGGATTATCTAGTTCAGACGGTCAAATTATTTTGTCCACGAAACGGAGTAATAGTCTTACCGATTTCACGAACAGGAATGGTGCTCCGGTCCATTTCGAGCCCTGCTCAAATTGATGGTTTCCAAAACTGGAACTTTGGCCCAGCCTACTCTGTTTTTGTCGGCTTTGTACCATGACTTTAGTTTTGTTTTCATTTACTCTTAAGCCAATATCTAGTGCGGCCCTTTGAAGGTGGTCAAATTCGTTCGGTGACATATCGTTAATGATCTAAATCTAAATATTGCAATAATTAACCGTTACATGATTTTTGACATTAATGGCGATTATGTGCTTTCACATTCAAATCTTATACTGAACTATAGCAATAACACGCAATTAATAAATATCTTATCACCTCTTCAATATTTACCACTTTAAGTGGTAAATTCATATATAATTATTTCTTATCGGAAAACCTTGATATTAAGTAATTTTCTACACTTCAAATAACAAACATTTTATGTATTATTTCCAACAGGGCTTCGAACCGTTATTTTTGTTTCGTTTCGGTTTTCGTTGCGGTTCAAGTAAAAAAAATATATTGGTTCGGTTCCGGTTTTTGTTCCGAAATTTCCAATTCAAATTAAATCAAATCAATTTTATTTATTTTACATATAATGAACATAACAAATTATAAATTCAAAGCGTTCACGACAACACATAAAATAAGTGCTAATATTTTTTAAAAATAAAAATACAGAGAATAAGTAATAAAATAAGAAAATAAATAAAATAAATAACAAAAAAGTAGCTGGAAGCACACAGAGTGAACTTTGATAGACCCTATCTTACAAACTTATAAAACAACGTCCACCTGAATTCACCCTCACTTAAGTGGAATATATCAATATCCGAAGCAATTTCATTAAAGATGGTTACGGTATTTATGAAATTCATAAAATAAATCGTAAAACTTGTGTTGTTTTCACTGCAATATTATTTTATGCACGTCTACATATAAATAACACAAAATAATAGGATTATCGGAAGACATTACGATAATGGCAACTTTTGACTTTTGACAGCTCGACTTTTTTATTCGTTCGTTGAACAGCAGCAGAGCATAGACAAATCGGACGATTTATTGTCCTCGGACTTTTGGCTCGCCAATGAAGCGCTGGGATTAGTGATTAATTTTTAAATGTTTTTATTCGTATTAAAAATAATTTTCTACAATAATTTAGAATATTGGTACGTGTATGATAGCCCGCCCGGCACCATGCTCAGAAACCAATGGTTATGCTGCACCGCACGGCCATAGCAATATTAAAAAAAAAATACATTATAAATTATGACAATTATGTCGAGATGCGTCACTCGATCGTGAATGATTTCTTTGCGCCACCTTGAATTTGACACACATACCTATATTATATTTCAAATGAAAAACAATAGCATATTTATTTCGTATAAGTGCATATTATGTATTATGCTTGTCGAATTGGTGTTTTCTTCAATTACTAACGTCGACTAGTGGCGCAATTGTTACGTCACAGTTGAAAGTAATAGCGACTGTACACGTGCATGGATTTACTGGCAGCAATAGTGATTATTTTAAACTTTTTCTTTTTTTTCTTCTTCCACCCTGTCACGTCCCAACATTGGGGCATAGGGCAAGCACAAGTTGGCGCCACTTCCCTCGGTTCATCGCCAACTCTTGCGCCCCCCGCCATGTCAGACCTGCAGCACGTAGGTCGCTCTTGTAGCACCGCTGCAGGGTGAGGGAGGGCCGGCCACGGCGACGGAACCCTTGAGGCTGTGCCACAAGGGTACTAAGTGCCGCACTCTTTGGCGGCATCCGGAATACGTGTCCTAGCCATGTAAAGCGTCTCTTCGTGTTTAAACTATCGTGACAATAACTGTTTATACGTAAAAGTGCTGACTGTCTCTCCAATTCATTCTTTAAGACGATACATCAGTGAAACGACAAATAATTTTCAACTATAGGCGCGACGAAATTTTGGACTCGCTGGCATTTGGAGAGCGAACGTCGAGGTGTCAGTTGTTTGTTATCTCAAGGAGCAGAACTAATCTGCCATTGGTAATGCCAATTGGGAGGGAAATAACTCTGTTCTACCAAATCACTTCAGATATTGACATTTATTATTCCACAGGCACGAGGATGAGTATAGGTGGGCATTGTTTTATAAATTCAAATCAAATAGGGTCTGCTTAGCTCATTAGGTGTACCTACTTCCTTGTATCTAATTTATAATTTTTGTATTTACACTTTTCTTGTACTGATCTATTTCTTTTTTATATAATACTGTTTTAATAACACTTCTTTGTTTGTAAATGTCATGTTGTGAACGTCTTAAATTAATAATTTGTAATTATCACTATAAGTATTTAAAAAAATGAATTTTAAAGTCGGCGGCGTCCAGATGGCGGCGCCAAATCGTTCTAGACGCCAATCATGAAGACAAATCTAAAAAATCATACTCAATAATAGGTAGGTATATTATTTTAATTCAGTTAAAACAATTTAAAATTAACGTTCTTTTTTCATTTGTTTCAGAATAATGTATATTTTACAAAAGAGAGACGAGAAATCCGAGCCAAAACCGTCAATCGATTCAGCCAAATCTGATTTTACTGATATAAATCTTAATAATGATTAAGTAATTTATTATTATTTATTAAATTAAAAATAAAATTAAGTAAACAATAAATATGTACATATTAAAAGTAGATGTAAGCAAATAAAATTATTCCTTTCAGAAGTAGATCATCTGACTTTATCTGTTTTTATATGTTCATATCCCAGATATTCTCAATCGAGATACAGCATCAGTGAATGTATTCTACACACAAAGCATTCTATATTATCTACAAATTGATAAATATTATAACTTTATCATATTATTATTATTTATGTACTGAGGCGGTTAATTGTTACAATAAGTTAACCGTCTAATGTTTAGTTAGACTATAAATTGTCTAAACTGTATATCTCGCTCTAAAAGTTAATACAGCCAAGCAGTGACGTCCCTAGACAAAATGCCGCCCCATTTTTTATACAGTATTTTTTATCATCCTTTCAGGACTCCAATATCTAATAAATGTGCTGTCTGCATACATTACTAACAAAATATTATACCACTAAAACATACAAAATTCAGAAAATTTAGATATGAAAAGCGAATAAATATATCCAAATAATCAGAGTCTGAGGTTCTATTTGGTTGATATTCTGACACATTTTGTTTGTACCATTTAGCAATACCCAGATTTATTATTTCCACACTATTTTTACTGTGCTATGATTGTAGGTACAACATGTAAACACAATAATTTTATCTATGTCTATACCTATACCAAATGGTTATCTTCAATTTGCCGCCTTTCGAGTAAATGCCGCCCCCAAGCGATGCTCAATATGCCTACCACCACGGGACGTCACTGCAGCCAAGAGATATACAACATCAGATATAGAAAATATTTTTGTTCGTTCTATTATTTTTGGTTATTTCCTGTTCTTATTCCTAGAATTATTATTAATCTTGCGAAGTTTTCTAACGACTATGCATTTGAAGTGTTATTAATTTCAAATTCGGTAAATAATAAATTATTGAATAGGTAGGTATACATAATTTAAATACATTTCAAGCATATTCACACTAGAAAATACACCCAACGGGACTTGAACCGGAACCTCTATCTGCTGGATTCGCACCAGTAGGTATGCTTTTTCCAATTAAGCTACGGGCATCTTAGTAATTTTTTAACTAGTTAACGATTTTAACTAGTAATTGTGACATGAAAAGCTTATTGAATTGCTTTATAATGTTGGCTATCGGTTTTAGTATATTAAATTAAGATAGGTATCAATTAATTCTTACTGACTAAATATAAAATCCGTGACGTCCGTTAGTAATGATTACTAGTAATTAAGGAATTAATCGATACCTACCTTAATTTAATATACCTACTAAAACCGATCGCTAACATTATAACGCAATTCGAGCTCTTTCCCTTTTATTTACACCATGTAACTATACTTTGAAATTAATTGACGAATAAACATCACTGAGGATAAACATTCACCGGGCCTCTTATTACTAGGGAGCGGATTTATATGCAACAAAAAACATGATTAATATGCATGCACACATGCACTCAAAATCATTGAAATATGCACTAAAACCAAAGAAATATGCAGTTAAAAATTTTACCCAAAAATCGAATAACAAATTAATACCTAATCTTAAGCAATATAATATAATAACAAAAAAACACAAATAATCAATATAAAGTTAATCAATTACAATTTTCAAAATAGTTTGTTTACAAGTAGGTACAAATAATTGAACAAGAAATGCAAAATGTAAATGTAAACTATGGTAACTAAACACAACTTAAAAAAACGACGCTGTTTTTTTTTGTCCGAAAAAATAAGTTACAATATTTTTTTCAATATTTTCTGGCATTAAAATTTTTGCATATCTCGTCGTCATACAAGAGAAAGTGACCAAGTGCAAAATAGTAAATTGTTCAGGAAAGCCATTTTAACATTTGTAATCACTCTAAAAAATCCTTATATTGCATTCACATTTCTGATTATTTTTGTGGGTGTAGATATGATATTTACTGTTAAAATGAAATTATAATATTTTAAAAAATCACTTTTGTTCTAGCTTTTAAAAATACGAAATGAAGTTGGTCAGTTTTACCACCCATGAATTAATGGAAAAATTGCAGATAGTCACTTTTCATTCTTGGAATATAGGTAATACAAAAATGAAGTATAGGTATTTTTCTTTTAAATTGACTTTATTTTGAGTGCATTCTGAATAAAATGGCGAAAATAGAATACAGTTTTTTTAATTTTCTATGGAAAATATACCCAGATGCTTTATATAAAAAAGTACAAAAGTCACAAAAATATAAGTATATTAAAATAAATTGATGTAAAAAAATAGTCTGCTTCAGATTGAGAATACATGTTTGGTTCTGGTGCCCTGTCTGGCATGTTATGTTCAGCAAGTAATCTGTACCATCCATGATAATCACGAGGAATTGCTCCAGTATCACACAGCTTTACAAAATCTTTCTTTTTTAGCTTGGTTATATTGAGTTATTATTTGAATAAGTATTTTAATGGGGGAACAAGTGGTGGCCGACCTCGCCCAAACACTTACAGGGTTTGAACGTCGTCAATATAAGAATATTTTATAGAGAATGTGTTCTTGTCTGACACGCTCATACCGATTTTTCATTATTTTGGCGGCAAGTAATTTAAGATCTTCTTCGACCATATCAGCCCTTTATTTAGAGCATATGGACACCAGGCGCCTCCAAGAATCCCTGTCGCTCGCCAGTCTTCTTGCATTGTTCCAGGTCAAACCAGCATCCGCTCTCTCGTATACACTTTATAGATAGTATTTAGCGGCCTTCCATGACGCCGGAATCCGGTTGGCTTAAAGAACGGGCAAGCCAGGTTGAAATTCTGGTCCAACGTTGCCTCTTCACTCTCAGCGTGATGAGAGGCTACTTAGTGCGATCTTTTATCTCCTTGTTGCTCATAAAGTCATACCACTGCACACCCAGTATCTGTCGCAAACATCTGTTTTCTAAGTTCAGTATACGGTTTCTCTGAGCCTTCGTACGGTGCCATGATTTGCTAAAGCAGTACCGTCAGAATGCAAGCGTCAAATAGGCGGCATTAAATTTGGTTCTTAACTCATTCACTGCATATGGTATCACTATTTTTATTTTGTTGGGATTGAGCTGCTCTGGAAATGTATATGTTTATACAATTGATAAACAAATAGATTCCAACTCACCTCTAAATTGGTTTTGACACATTTCCACCATCAATTTACTTCTACAGATCATTTTATGAACGAATTCTATCACTTTACAATGAGAGAAAATTGATACGTCAAACATTTTGTAAGAAATAAATGACTAACTTCACTGCTACAGAATAACTACTACAAGGAAAACTGTCACATGGTCATTTTTTATTGTAATAGATTACAAAAAGAAATGACCATGTGTCTAATAGTCAATTTTGCTTGGCAAAAAATGTGCCTTAATGCAGATAGTCATTTTGATAAATTTGAGATAGTATGTTTCCAGGCTGAAATTCAGTTGGTAATTTTTTCCAGACAACCATTATGTTAGTAAGATGTCAAATAGTCAATAAAACCATTTTCGTAAAAAATGCACTTGGTCACTTTCTCTTGTATGACGACGCCTGTCAGTATTTTGTTTATATGCGGAAAATGATCTCTCAACGTCCACAGAGGTGATAGCTCAAAATTTAAATAAAAGTGCCCGAGTTGACTTCACCTTTTCTGATAAATTAATGAAATGCCCGATTTAGTTATGTTTCGATAAAAGTATAATTGCAAAAGCCCTAAAATATGCATTTATTAATGTGTTGGGGTCACTCTAGTGTGGTGTTCGATGTGTAGGTTGAGGATGATGATAATGACGAAGTCTACGATGTAGCGGGGTGAGATTTATTAGCAGCGTATCGGTACAATAGTTTATTATACATGATAGTTACTAGCTAAGTACTCTGATTCGAGTGACATTGAGATAAATTGTTCTTCGTTATTTATACAATAAAAGTTAGTACATTAACATTAAATTATGTTACATAATCATATTAAACTAAATATAGAATCAGCGTTTTAAATTGAGTAGCGAAAAGAAATATTATTTGTTTATACAGTTGTAAGAAAATACCATGAGAAATGTTTATTCAGCTCATACACCGTAATGGTATAGTGCTATAATATGATGTAATAATACACCGTCTCTTATTTCGCCTTTCTAGCTGAGTTGTTTACTGGCAATGGATTGGGAATATTTTACTGCAAAGTAATTTGATATTTTTATAAACAATAGATATCTGATCGCTTATTATTCTGCAGCTACAAATGAAATATGCACTCATATCTTAAATATGCTCTAACGTCTCAAATGTGCATTTATATGCACAATAAAATTTTATTTTTGTATTCTGCGTCTTTCGAATCGGATTTCTGTGCAACTCCCATAGCTGTGCATACACCCTAAGGGCTTGCGCAGACAGAGAGCGGTCGAAGTTCTGCGTTCAACCGACCGCTGACCGCTAGCGGTCAGGGACAGCAGACAGGTGGCCGTCAACAATATGCGTTCCATTCGTATACAAACGTTGTTGCAAAATGTCGTTTGACAGCTCCTCTTCTGAAGACGAAGTATTGATATTGTGGAGCTTACTGGCGTCTCAAAAAAACGGAAGCACTGGGTGCATCCGATAAATAAGAAGCGAGAAGAAGAAGGAGAGTTTCATGTGCTTTTTCCACAGTTGCTTCGAGACGAAAAGCGTTTTTTTATTTACTTTAGAATGTCAATTCGCAGCTTTCACGATTTATATAATCAAATTAATAAGAAAACAAAAATAAAAGAACAAAATCCGGGCCCTACTTATTACACACTGGACTACGTGAAGGATCGGGGCCCGTTGGTAAGGATTTCCGGATTTAGGTACTAGTATTGTATAGTATATAGTATTGAAATTTTTTAATACCAAACATTTTAAAGGTAAGGATCGAAGACATACCTATCGATAAGGAAGGTCTGGGATTAGCTGATATTCTAAGTTTACTAGTTAGTAAATAAAATTGCATACATCCGAAGATGTCTACATGACCTTGTTTGGAGAAACAAAACCACGATAATAGTCAGCTAAATACAAAATTACAAAATATAAGAATAATACCAATTACGATGACATAAGTGTGGGATTGAGGCCATGGCAGACACAGATAAAATTAAATTTATGTTATGAAATAAGACTATACAGATACATCGTAGCTAAACCCAGTGACGTCTCGTGGGATTTGGCAGGTAGTGCGCTGCATAGGGAGAGCAAATTAAGGAATGATTTCAAATATTACAATTATGTAATGAATTCAGTGGCGGTTTTTAATGTAGCAGACGATTCTGCCGCTTTATTAGAAAGTATTGACATCTTAGTTTAAAAAAAAGAAAAAAACGTAAAAAATGTTATACAATAATTATATAAAATTTCAAAAACAAAATACGCACCACATCACTGAAAATGTCTCTATCTGGGTAGCGCATTGACTAGTCTTGCACCCCTCGATAATGGTGTCTGATAAACTTGACACGAGGAAGTAACGGTGCATATGAATTCAAATTATTTAGGTTGCCAGGATTGGAAACCATCCCTCGTGATAGCAGGTGAAAATGTCTCAAGAGCAGAAGTAGCATACGTAATTCAAGAGAGTGAAAAGTCTTGTAGAAAGGCAGTCGGAAAATAATCGTTTGACGAATTAACGAAGAGTGTACGTATGACATTTGGCATGACCCCCACATTCTGAAGCGGGCCTCCAGGCCAGAAGTTTTGGCGGCCCCTTTACCTATCGCTAAGTTAAAAGGCAGTCTGACTCTCTACAGTGATGTTTTCCAAATGGTATTCGAGGTCAAATGAAATTCATTAGTGTACATATTTTTAGCGATTTTTTAATACATCAAATTATGGAGTTGTCGAGTATCAACACACAACAACCAAAAATAGCATTGCACAACCTTATATTTTAAAATGGTAATAACCCTGAAATAGATAGCACCGCAGGCGACTTTTTTACTATTAGAGAAAATTTAAGATGTGTGTTTATCTCATTCTTCTGATCGACCCGCTACGCCGGGCCCATAAGCTAGAGCCCTGTCAGCCCCCCCTTGTGGGGACCATGACATTTGGACTCTTGAATGGTTTTGGTTGGCATGATGAATCATATTAGCTTATGCACTTGCACGTAGAGCTATGAAGGTTATATCACGCGAGAAAAAAGAAAATTGCTATGGCAGTTTACCACACAGGCCAATTTTTCACAGAGGTGCCTCCAAACGTGTCTGCGCCACACACCTCCACACACCTGAAACCACAAATTTTTTGAGAGTGTCCATGTCAATTTAAGATTTTTAGTGTATTTGTCTGTTAAATGTAAGTATAGCAGAAAATAACACTTCAAGAGGTCCGTCGCCGTAGCTGGCCCTCCCTCACCCTGCAGTGGTGCTACAAATGCTATCTACGCGCAGCAGGTCTGACATGGCGCGAGAGTTGGCGATGGACCGAGGTAAGTGGAGCGAACTTGTGCTTATGTCCCAATGCTGGGGCGTGACAAGGTGAAGTAAGTAAGTAATAGCCAAAAATAAATTATAAAATAGTAGGTAGCACTGACGAAGGGTGGAGATAGACTGTTAAGATTCGACATAAATAGTGCACTCTAAACTTTGTCAGTAATACGTATTTGTTTTCATTGAACTATTAATAGATACAATTTGCAGATGGTGCTGGTTAGTTTTTAAAATTCAATTAAGCCCTGCAAACCAAACCATAATAATTTATGTGTACTATGGACGATCCGACAAAAACAGTTCATACGTCTTATTCAGTCATTTTTATTAAAATGGCATTGGTTATTTTTTTTAATTCAATAAGCCCTGCCAAACCAAACCATAATCGATAAAAATATTAAAATTATTGATGTATGGTTTAATGGCGTAATTTTAAATATTTTATAGACAAACGAATATTTTTTTACTATTATCTACATAAATCTGCAGTGAATTTGAAACCAAAAAAAATACAAGATAAAAAGAACTTTTTATATACTTACAACGTTTTTAAATTTTCTGTTGAACCATATAAACTTGACTTTACTAGCTTAAACGATGAAAAAAATTGGTACTTGACATGTCATATTGATTTCCATAATAACGCACGTATATATTAATAATTTAGTTGCTAGGGCCCCAGACCCCTAGCAACCAATAATAGTGTAGAAATAACTTTTCATACAAAACAGAATTAACTGAAAATGAACTCAATTCTACTTAAAGATGGCTAAAAGTATTAAAAAAATGCATTGGCATCGTGTTCAGATATATTCTAAAAGTTTCAAATGTCTAGCTAGTCGGGAAGTTAGTTAAAAATCGATTGCAAAATTTGTACCGGACAAAGAACCATCGGACAAATAAGAATACGAGCTAAGAAAAACGTTGTAATAATAAAAAGGGACGTCATTCTAAGTCAGCTTAACGGTCACACTTTGCATAGGGATGTCACTGGTCAAACTTCCAGAGGTTACTTGAAAAGTTAACGGATCTGAAAATTTTTCGAACTTGAGATAATCGTCAGATGGGGAAAACAAAAAGAATATTCAAGAACGCTTAAGTACGTGAGCAAGACTAGGCTGTAGTGGTCCCAGTTAGGGATTGCAATACCGGTATTCAATTTTTTATCGATACCGGTTTCAAAAATCCAAAATACTGGAATTTTAGGTATTAAGAAAGCATACACGTTTATTTTTTCCGAAAATGAATTTAATGATATTTTTCATTACTTACTATATTGTATATTAAATTGAGTGTATAAGATTAATGCCAAAAGTTAAATAACACAAAATCCCTCGAATATAATAGGTATAATATAGAATTGTCGCGATTAATAATAAATTCATATATTGCTTAAAAGAAAACAGTCATCGAAAATATTTCCAATTATTCTATAACTATTGATCCAACGTTGATAAAACATCCAACAAACGTTTAATTTGAGAGAGATTTTCCTGTACCTGGACTAATATTATTTGTAAAATTTCTACCAGTTCTAAAATATTATGATCTATACATATTTATAAAGGTCAATGTATTATGTACTAAATATATATATGTCCTTTAAGTTGCTATAAAATAGTGTTTTAAATAGATTTTAATAGCTATATTATTATTGATAGGTAAGTATTTATTTTTTTGTATATAAGAAATAATACCAAAATACCGGCATTGATAATATTATATTCATTCGGTATTGCAATTCCTTGTCCTAGCAGACCTCCCAAAATATGGAAAGATAACTCTGACTAGAATAGAACAGAACTTGACGGGAAAAAAATTAAAAATTAAAGGTGTTTATTTTGTTTTGCATCGTTTAAAAAAAGGTAGATATTTGGCAAGCTCTTACATAACAAAACGTTGATAATAATAGTTACTTGCTCACGGATAAAGCATTTTTTTATTTCAAGTTCAATGAAATAATTCATACATTGATTGTCGGAATAAACAAATTACAATGGATTAGGTAATTGTGTTGTAGCAGGTAAAATCTACCTACCTGCCGACACAATAATTAAGCCTTGAAGAACATCTCAGGTGTTTTTATACAGCGCAACAATTACCAGATCTCAAAAAAATTTCATGTAATAATTAGTGATGGATTAAATTTGGAAAAACCTTTTTGATTTCCTGAGAATTTTTAATCTAATCTAAATCTCTAAAAGTAAAACAAATTACATTTTTTACGAAAAAAAATTAATCATTAATTAATTTATGTTGTAATTGCATTTTTTTATTTATGAATGAAATACAATCTTTTATTAATCAACGTATTTTTGTATGAAGAGGTAAAACTCATTCAAGAATTAGAATATGATAAAATGTTGTGAAGTTGGTAGTGGAATATGCTAATTTTTATTACAAAGTTTTTCTTAGCTCGTATTCTTATTTGTCCGGTAGTTCTTTGTCCGGTACAAATCTTGCAATCGATTTTTAACTAACTTTCCGACTACCTAGACATTTAAAACTTTTAGAATATATCAGTACGCGATGCCAATGCATTTTTTTAATACTTTTAGCCATCTTTAAGTAGAATAATTGAATTCATTTCAGTTAATTCTGTTTTGTATGAAAAGTTATTTTGACACCACTAGCCGAGCCAGCTGGCTCTCGCCAGTCTGTCTCGCTAGGTCTTGCAGACAGCTTTCCATCATAATGACATGGTGTTGGATTTTAATATAATTGTAAAGTATGTATAGACGGCGCCATAGTTTTCCCTTCGGGATGGATTTTTATTCACGTCAGACAGTTTGACATTTCGCTGATTTGTCAGTTTTACGATTTGCATGTCGTCACTGCTAATACAAATTTGGAGTCATATGCGTAGTCTATTTTGGAGTCTGGCCTTCGCAATATCATCTGACACCATTTCAGGCTGTTATGCCAGGCAGAACAGCTGACAATCGCCGATTGCTACCACTGAAATTTTAATTTAATTTTAATACAATATATGTGTAGGTATGTGCATTTAAATATGATAAATAATTATAAATCTCAATTGTGATTATCATAAATAGCGATCCAATATAACGCGAATATTAATCTCTTTCGGGTCCCATTTACATAATAGAAAAAGGTAAACAGCATAAAAAATTAATTTAAACATTATTTTGTTTCATTGTCTATTAAAAATAAATGCTTGCAGCCATAGAATAATATTTTAAAATCATATTTTGATTTAAAAATTAACCTTAAACAATATAGTTTCCCGGTGCATTCATATCTTGACAAATGTTGATAAATAATAAAGCAATACAAATCATATCTGAGTCTATTTTAGACCAATTCTGATAAGAGTAGGAATTTATAAGACCTAAAGACGTGGAATCAGCTTAAAGGGGCCTTCATCCAGCAGTGGATTGATACGGGTTGATGACGATAATGACGATATAAATGGGTAGGTATATAAAATCACAAATTAAAAAAAATATAGCAGTTGACATGACCAAGAAGAGTAGAATTATGTTGATATAACTTTCATCCAGCAGTGGATTGATCTTGGTTGATGATCATAATGACGATATTTTGAATGGGTAAATATAATATCAGCAATTTTGATAAATATAGCAATTCATATAACCGACAGAAATGCAAACAAATTAAAGAGGCCTTCATCCACCAGTGGATTCATTCAGGCTCATAGGCAATATAAATAGATATAATTTAATATCACCGATTTTGATAAATACAGTAATTCAAATGACATAAAGGAGTAGAATCAGGCTAGGGAGACCTTTATCCAGCAGTGGATTGGCTCAGGTCGATGATGATAAGGACGATAGAAATAGGTATAATATCACAAATTCGTTAAACCGATAGTAGTAGAATCAGGTTGCCGAACCCTTCATCCAGCAGTGGATTGATGATGATGATGATGAAATTCAAGACTGTCAAGAATACAATCAACGTAGAGAGGCCTTCACCCAACAGTGGATTTATCGAGGCTCGTGATAATAATGGCATTATAAATATAGATAGGTAGATAGTATAATATCACTGATTTTGATAAATATAGTAATTCATGTGTAAGTAAGGAGTAGAATAAGGCTGAGGAGGCCTTCATCCAGCAGTGGATAGGTCCATATTGATGATGGTAAGGATGATAAAAATAGAAAGATATTATAAAATATCACAAATTTTGTTAACTATAACAATTCGTATTAATTTTTTGCAATGGCAACTTAAAATGACTATATTGTAATCTAAGGAAATTAGTAGCCTAGGTAATTATTCAATAAAAAAGAGCGTATGAACAGCCACAAAGAAGTATTTATAAAAAATCAAATTTGGAATACAATTACGTTATCTATGGAATAATTGCATATTATCATCACACCATAATCATCAATAAAACTCTCTATGATTATTAATTAATAGAAAATTCATCTTACAATAAAATGTCTTGATTGAAATTGATTATGCCAATAGAAATGTCACATTTTTGCGATTATTTCTGCACATTCTAAATTTGAATTCTGACACGTCAAATGAACTGGTTATAATTCTCGAAAGAAAACAAATGACAATCATTAGTCTATTAGTTTGACAGATAGAAAGCAGTGACGTGGTTTTAGATTATAGTTTTGTAGTAATTAGTGAGAAAATATGCATTTATTTCTTGTTAAATTTCTTAGTACGCCAATGTGCTGCTTACAGATTTGAATAGTTTTGTGGAATATTAATTTAGATTTGTGAAATATCGATGATATAGAAAGTATTGTCCCCCAGGGCTCAAACTTAGGGCCGTTGCTGTTGCAAAAACATAGCATTGGTAATAAAAAATGCTATGTTTTTGTTGTTCGCTGATGACTTGAAACTCTTTTTGGAAGTTGTCACCTTGGACGATTGTCGTCAGCTCCAACTTGATAAAGATAATGTATTAAATTGGGGCAGGCGTAACAGACTAGAATTCAATATTGATTAATGCAATCTTTTATCGTTTACCAGAGCCTCAAAAGTGTTGTTTTTCCAATACTCGATGCATGGCAGAGTTCTGTCACGAATATCATCTGTAAGGGATCTTGGCATTACGTTTGAGAGTAAACTGACATTTATTAGCCATATAGTTACCATTTGTAACAAAGCGCTTAAAATGTTGGGTTTCGTCATGCGGACTTCCCGGGTCTTTTCAGATGTTACGGTATTAAAACTTTTATTTAATTCTTTAGTTCGAAGCAGACTTGAGAGTGGGTCTATTGTTTGGGCACCGCACCAGTTGAAGTATGGCCTTATGGTGGAGAGGGTACAGAAGAAATTCTTGAGACTCCTTTACTTGAGGTTGTATGGATACTATCCGTGGCTTTATCCAACTGACTTTCTCTTAGGCATGCTTACATACTGTAGTCTGCAATTTAGAAGAAATCTTTATTTAGCTACGTATTTTTTTCGACTTATACAAGGTATAAATGAAAACTCTGCCATTCTGGGCATATCTTAGAAATAGAGACCATCAGTTGTTTATTCTCCCAAGGTGCAGAACGAACCTGCCACTGGTAATGCCAATTGGGAGAGTGATAACTATGTTCAACGAAATTGCTTCGGGTGTTGATATATTCCACCTACGTGAGAATGAGTTTAGGTGGATGTTGTTTTATAAATTCTTAAAATAGGGTCTGCTTTACTCATCCGGTGTACCTCCTTGTACCTATCTAATTCATCTACTGATATATCTCTTTTTTTTATGTAATACTGTTATATTTATATATCTTTGTTTCTAAATGTCATGTTGTGAACGTCTTAAACTTATAATTTGTAATGTCCACAATATGTTAAAAAAAAAAATGAATTTAATTGAATTGAATTATAATCAATTTGCCGTAGATGGCCAGCACGACGGTTTTCTGAAGAACAATACATACTTAGAAATGCATACTTAGAAGACATAGTTATCAATTTAGTGTATTTCATAAAAATAAGTATGTTAGATTTTCTATTATATGACCTATCCAGCTCAGACGGTCAAATTATTTTTTCCACGAGACGGAGCGATAATTTTACCGATTTCAGGAACAGGAACGGCGCTCCGGTGTGCTCCGGTCATTTCGAACCCTGACGCTAACCTTTGTCAGTCATACTTATATTTAGTTTTCATTTAACTAAAAATACTGATAATAATTGAAATCCTCTCTAAACTTAATTATTTTATAATCAAAAGGCGGTAAGTCTCAAAATCATGTTATGTAGTAATTGTAATTATTAAAAGTTTGACATGCCCTATAAAACCAGGCATAATGCAAATTTCTTTGTGCTTTATATGCATGTTCTATATCGGATGGCCTTGATTTTTTTTTCTAGATTTATATATATAGGTACACATAATCCGATGTTAACTCTAAATATCTGATGAAATATCTTACTTTTGGCAGCAACGCCATGATATAAAATAATAACATTTCGTGTTTTAATTTATAAATACGTAGATACATATTATATTTAAAAACTTTTTTTATTCAAACTATACAATTAAAAGAAGACGTTACAAAACATGAACCCATTTTATATTATATACCTACATATTATTTTATGGACATATTTATTATTAAAATTTAGTTTATTAAGTTTTCTCTAGTTAATTAAGGTACATAATCGCGGAGAGACGCTTCACGTGGCTGAGACATGTACTCCGGATGCCACCAGAGAGTGCGACACTTCATACCCTTGTAGCACAGTCTCAAGGTTACCGTCGACGTGGACTGCCCTCCCTCACCATACAGTGGTGCTACAAAACCCATCTACATGCTGCAGGTCTGGCATGGCGGGAGGCGTGAGAGTTGACGTTGGACCGAGAGAAGTGGCTCGAAATTGTACTCGCCCTGTGCCCCAATCTGGGTCTGACAGGGTGAAATAAGAAGAATACATAGAAAAGGTTTTTGATAAATTCATAGTTTTAAGACGGTACTTCAGTGAAACGGCAAATATTTTTCAACTTTAGGTGCGACGAAATTTTGGACTCGCTGGCAATCGGAGAGCGAACGTCGAGCTGTCAACACGTCAACTTTTTTCGTGATGGCGACGGGGGTATTAATTCTTAAATCGTGTAAAGATGACTAAAAAACGTTACCCATTTACTTGAAAAACTAAACATGTCAATGAATATATTATTATGTCACTAATAGAACAATAAACAGAACAATAAATGGACGCATGTTGGATTTATATGACAAATTATATTTCGTTCGGCACGCGGCATTTGCACAATCCGCGCATCGCCTTGCCACGATCTTTTTAGACCATGCCTCAACTGAGGTATAGCCTTAACGTTTTTTTTATATATATTAAAAAACCACTCCGTGGAGGCCCATTTATGATCTTATTAGGATCGGACATAGTCGGAACTGTAGGTGCAAGGCCCATTATAGTTAGATCGTGACACAAAACTGTAAACTTCGATGGTAGTACCAGTTATTGCATATGGTTCGAATACAGTATGGTAAATTGTATGTACAGAATATTATGAAACTTGTGAGAAAATGAAATTATGGTACTAAAAACTCTCTATAACTCCTTAGTTAGAAACAGACTTGAGAATGGGTCTATCGTTCGGGTCCCGCATCAGTTGAAGTTCGGCCTTATGGTGGAGAGAGTCCAAAAGAAATTTTTGAGACTTCTTTACTTTCGGCTGTATGGATATTATTCGTGGCTCTATCCGACTGACTTTATCTTAGGTATGCTTACATACTGTAGCTTAAAATTTAGAAGGGATCTTTATTTAGCTACATATTTTTCCGACTTATACGCGGCGTAAATGTGAAATCCGCCATTCTTGGTGTTGGCTTGTGTCTCCGATAATTACTTTAGGAAACGAGGGCATCCGTTGTTTGTTCTCCCAAGGTGCAGAACTAACCTGCCATTAGTGATGCCAATTGGAAGGCCAATAACCATGTTTAATGAAATCACTTCGGATATTGATATATTCCAATTACGTGAGGGTGAATTTAGGACTTAGGTGGACGTTGTTTTATAAGTTTTTAAGATAGGGTCTATCGATAGTTCACTCTGTGTGCTTCCATCTACTTTTATTTTTGTTGCTTTATTTTATTTTTTTTATTTTATGTCATGTCGTGAACGCTTTGAATTTGTAATTTGTTATGTTCATTATATGTAAAATGAATAGTTTTGATTTGATTTGATTTGATGATTGTTGCATATTGAATTATATTCTAATAATTTGAACAAAATACTATCAGCTGTGGAAAAGAAAAACGGCGTAATCCGCATAAATCAAATTTTACAGAAGGCACAAAAACGTTTTTGTTATGGTTTTCGGTCAAAGTTAAAATACAAGTAAGACATAATCTTGAAGTGCATGATAATTTATAATTTAGTTTTTATATCCCTAAGCTAATATATTGGACAAGTGGCTAACATTCCATTTCTCGTAAAAACAAAATCTATTAATACAAACCTCAATTCCGTGGAGGCCCATATCATCTTAGTAGGATCGGAAATGGTTAAAAAAGTAAACTGTTTCTAATTAAGGAGCGCATTATTTTCGCACACGGGCGACCGTATCCCTCGCGGCGCCCCTGTCGCAGTCAACTTTCGTGCAAACAATTTTCTGCAATCGATTAGTAAAACGCAATAACAATGCATTTTAATCTTTCAATTCACAATAATCATAATGGATTCTGGTCCAAACAAAACCAGTTCTCAGAAATAGGACGTAACGTACTGCACTTCGTTATGATTTATAAATTCATTAGAAACCTAATGCGTCTGATTTTATCATCGCTTTAGATCCCTTTTCGTGACAAGATGGATGACAACATCATATTATATTAATAATTATAGATGACGGATTCGAGGAATCGTGTTGCGATCATTAAAACCCTAACATTCATCTCATGATAATAAATAATATGCCAACAGTACAGCGACGTCCCTAGGCAAAGTGCTGCCCTTTATCAAACTTAGAATGCCGACTCCTTTAGTTTTTATTTTCAAATTGTCTGCAAATTCTTTAGGTACATACTTAATACTAACCTATATATAGTTTTTTATAACTTTGTCAGTCATGCAAAAAAAATCAATCAATTCTTATAAAGGCTTAATTACATTGGCAAACGCGCAGACCCAACCCGATCCAACAACCGTCGTAGCCAACGTTTTAACACTATTTGCAATTACACGCAACGGTTCAATCGCGTTGGTCCTTACCTTTGATTGGTTTGAAATAAACATAGTGTTGCTATTATTAAAAATATAGGTTGACCGAAAATTAGATATTTCTTACATTGGTGGCTACACTGAACGTATTTCCGCGCAATTTTACGTCAAAAAAACTGAGCTGTCAAACCTAGTGAGCATCTGTTGAAATTTGCGCGGCCGTTTGACATTTATAGAAAGTTTTGTAGGTATACTTATTGTTAATTTACATCATGAATAACTAGGCGAGCCTGAATCTCCAAGCCAAGGCTATATTTCAACTGGCGTGTATTAATTCGGCGAGGGCCGTGTCCTCAGCGCTAGTCCATACATTTTTTTGAGATTTCGCCATCTTGTAGTTGAAATCGAGCAGTATTTATGGCCAGGATTAAATATTCTGTGTAGTGTTCTTGCTTAGTACTTCGTGAGGCTTTTGGAGGTCAATTTCATGATTATGCTGTCTACATCGAGTCCTGAGAGTCTATCGCTCCCTTTCTAGTATAGGCCAGTCGTTGATGACATGCCACACAGTTTGAGATGTGTTGCCGTCACAAGGACAACAGTCATCATCCCTCAATTTAAATCTTTTTAGATAAGTTCGCACCGCTCCGTGGCCTGTTAGTATCTGTGTGAGTTCGTGTGATATTTTTAAGTTCCTGGCAAGAGTGATGGCAGAATTTATGTTTGGAATAAATTTCTGTGTTATTGATCATGTGGCGGATGTTGTGTATCTGTGGTTCCATAGTTATATTGTGTCGTCATTTAGTTTTTGTTTTGCGTAACTTAGAGGGAAGTATGTGTAGGTTGAAGGTCTTTTATCTGTTGTGGCTTGTTTAGCGTATTTATCAGCTTCCTCGTTTCCGGCTATCCCTGTGTGACTTCTTATCCAGAAGAATCTAGGGATTGTTCCTATCATTCGAAGCTGTGTTGGTAGTGTTAAAATGTCCCTTACTAGTAGGCGTGTCGATGATGGGTTTTGGAGAGCTGGTTAGGAGTACTGAAGTAACTGGAGTTAGGTATGTTATTTTCAATACTCACTTCGGTATGAATTAAAGTTTTTCATATTTAATGACAGTACGGTGCAGATATCACAGTTAGCCTCAGAACTAGGTACCTACTTACCTTAAATTACATGACAAAGTGTTTAATAATTATATTTTTGCATATAATCATTCTATATATGTATTTACTATAATATATATGAAATCTTTAAAACGTATTTGAATGCACGCTAAAAAAATCGGTGCGTGTACTTATGTACGCGCGTTCGAAGTTCTACTTCTTTGGCGTAACAAAACAAAAACAGAACTTGTGATAAACTAGATTCTTTGACTAGCTCTCAATTATCTTGTTAAATTACACACTCTAGAAAAAGGACCGCTTATTGGAACGCCGTTGGTTTATTTCTATACACTTTAACTTATATTACTAAATTATTATATAATGGTTTCTTGATGTTTTTATTTTTAAAGTGCCAACTGTCACTCTATAACGTTTAATCGTTTGATTACGTAAGGAATTGCAAATGGCTGACAATAATAAATTCGCTGCCTAGGCAACGGAACAATTCTAAACTATAATATTATACTGTATCATCGTCACGATGGCAGTACAATACTGTGACGTAAAGGTAGTGCATTCGGCTGATAACCGAACAATCGGTGGTTCGAATCCAATCGAGTGCGTTTTTTTTCGTGTGAAAAAAATAAATTATATGTTACCTACATGTCACACGCCAAAAATACACTCTGATCTTATTTCCCAAACGCGCCAAAAGAAGTATAACTTCAAAAAAGTTTCAATGATAAAACATATACTAAATTATCTAATTGTATTTCTGAAACTACCACCAAACTGTTTTGGATTCATGCATGTGCATAAAATTGCATGCACTGCCTCAAATCTGTATGTTCATTGCATTAAGCCTCAATTACATTGAGCTTCTTTACGAGCTGTTTGTTGGTGAATTAATAATCTGCCTGTAAAGTCGCCCAGTGTAATTATCGAACATGTTAGTTTGTTCGATGATTACACTGGGCGACTTTACAGGCAGATTGTAAATTCGCCAATAAACAGCTCGTAAAGAAGCTCAATGTACTTGACGCTTTAGAAACAGAGATTGTAACAGTCAGCCCAGCTTCTTACATAGTGTAACTATCTCGGTCATGCAATTGTGCAATCTGCATAAAAATGTATGAGTGTATTTTTTTGTTTTACAGCCACCGTACTGAACGAGAATTCCCTTTCAATTCGTGTTGAGCAGTTAACCAAACCGGTCTCCTGAACCCCCCCCCCCCACACATACGCAATTTTATATAATAGTTAATCCAATTTTTACGATTAACTCTTTTCAGTAGGTTAAAAACAGAGTGATGAAACACATATTATTTAGTTGAATTGATTATTTCTTAAAAGTATTGCCATTTTTTAAACTGTTTACTCGATAATAAATGAATGATTATAATCATATTATATAAAATAAATTAAAATATAAATTACGTGTTTGTTGAAAAAAATATTGCGCACATTATCAATTTTTTAAAGATAAAAATAGTTATATTTTTTTTATTGCCAGATAACCTAACCTATATTTTAATTGACTGACTGTGACTCGAATAAAAATATTGTAGGAGAGTGTTTCTGACAGAAATTCAATATTTCAATAAACTTGATCGAAATACAGTATTTTTTTTATAATTCACGTGATTATCATTGGTGTTTATTTATTTTGTAAAATAATGATTGAAAATAATTAAATTAGTAATCAGCATTTAAATGATTAAACAAAACGAAGACGGGTGCAATAAACAGATAATATCGAAAGAGGGGTAAAACCAACAGATATAAATTAATTATTAAAAATCTAAACTAACATAATATTATATTATAACAAATAATTACTAATTGTATAAATAGTGTTGGTGAAGTAATACATGTTATTATAAACAGTTTTGTGAGTAATAAAACAATCAATGCTTCAGTTACATACAGTTGGTGTTATAAATCTGTCGTGAAACATATTATAGAATTATGTATTTATAAAAAAATAATGTATGTCTTACTTACATTATTAATCGATGTTAATAATGATTGTGATTTCAAAATATTTACCTTTTGATCAGTGTTTTGACTATTATCATGACAAATAATCGCGAAATATAGTTTTTTTGTTTGTATATTTCGTTATTTATGTCGGGGTCACCATTTATTGGGCGGTGTTTGGCGTTGTCATCCTACCCACGTTGATATATTAAATTCAGACGGTTGCGTTTGGATGTGTGATGTGATATTATAAGGGTCTCTATCAAGGAAACACGCGTGGGTATTTATGAGTGTGGTACTGACGTACGTGTCTATTATAAATTGTCTAATTAAAAATAGCCATTTCTCTTATTATACCTACTATATTCAAATGTACAAAAATACACAATTCATCTTTCTGATAATGCATAGTATACTATGAATCGTATCAATGTTATTATTACCTTAATTCAAATTACAAAGATAGTAGTAATTATTGATGGCATTTCAAAATAATATATCATTTTTTATAGTGTTGTCATTGAGTATCAACAAGTTTAATACTTAGTTCAGTAATGCCCTCATCCGACAAGAAAAAATACGCGTTGACAGATCATCTATTACTTTTAAACGTTTTGATAAGTATGTTACCAGGTTTTTCTTAGCTCGTACTCTTGTTTGTCCGGTAGTTTATTCAGTACAAATATTTCAATCGATTTTTAACTAACTTTCCGACTAGCTAGACATTTGAAAGTTTTAGAATATATCAGAACACGATGCCAATGCATTCTTTTAATACTTTTAGCCATCTTTAAGTAGAATTGAATTCATTTTCAGTTAATTCTGTTTTGTATGAAAAGTTATTTCGGAAGATATCCGTAATCCAATCCACTATTATTGGTTGCTAAGGGGGTGGTCCTAGTAACTAAATTATTAATATATACGTTCGTTACTATGGAAATCAAAATGACATTTCAGTATTCTACATTTGTTTGTTTGTTGCAAAAGAGCAAAAAAATGATTTGTTGACAATTGCCTCATTTGTCCTAAATTATTAATACATAGAATTGTCAAGTTTATATGATTCAACAGAAAATTTAAAAGCATGGTATAAAAAGTTCTTTTTATCTTGTATTTATTTATGATAGTGAATCCAATAGGACATATTATGTAATGGAATCGTTGAATTATTTGATTATTTAATATATATATATAATATTATTTTAATTTTAAAGAAAATGGAAAATGAACTTAAAGATATTAAAGGTGTTGACAAGAGGGAAATTGTCAGTCAAGCGTGTGAAAATAGTGAAGTTAAAAACGACAGCGATAAAAATTGGAAAGATTTAACTGTTTGCCAAAAGATATCGGAAACACGTAAACACATAACTGTCGAACCACTACTTGCATGTTACTTACTGTCGAGTGTACTCTCTATTTTGGCTGTTCAAAACTTGAACTTGGAGAAAGCGTGCAGAGTAAACCAGAACTACGGAGACAAAATATGCACACAGATGATCAATCAAAACGTCACAGATTTAACCGTAGAAGTTAAAACTGTACAGACTTTAGTCGCGAAGATGAACGAATGGAAATCTCCACTACAGACAGCGCTACCTACACTCACAATACTGTTCGTTGGAGCCTGGAGTGACAAGACTGGAAGAAGAAGACCTTGCATGCTTCTACCGATAGTAGGAGAGTTCATTACTGCCGTTGGGTTGATTTTCTGCACGTATTACTTCACAGTTTGGCCTCTTGAAGTGGCTGGTGTGATAGAAGCAATACCTCCAGTATTGGCAGGTGGATGGACTACGATGTACATGGCTGTCTTCAGCTACATATCAGACCACACGTCTATTGAAGATAGAACTTTCAGAGTAGGAGTCGTGAATGTTTTTGTGTCCCTCAGTTCTCCAATTGGAATTGCGCTGAGTGGAATTTTAACCAAAGAATTGGGTTACTATGGAGTGTTTAGTATTTCAATCATTATTTATATATTAACATTCTGCTATGGGTTTTTTAGAATCAAAGATACGTTGACAGTCCATGGTAAAAATGAAGATATTTCAAGTAATAATAGATGTCTTGAGTTCTTCAGTCCGAGACATGTGAAAGACACATTTATGGTGGCCTTTAAATCTAGGAGTGGAAGTAGAAGACTGAGGGTTATGCTGCTTATGGTGATCTTTGTCACTCAAGTTGGACCAATTCACGGTAAATATTTTTTATTTATATTAATTACATAAATTTTTGACCCCGCGTTATACCGAGATTACAAGGTCGGTCCCAATTTCTCGATATTTTCTGGTTACAGCATTATCCAAATCTCACTTTTTTAAATTTTAATTGTCATGAAACAAAATTTGTCGTATCCACAGAATCTACTTTCAAAGGTTTTATTTGTATTACGACATCTTGTCACTCAACCACGGGGACGCGCCAAGTGGGGGTGTTAGGGGTGCGAAACACCCGTGCGGCAGGATTCAGGGGGCGGCAAAAATTTTAAAAACACATTTTGAAATATTTTTATAACAATGTTTTATTCAACATACATACTTTTGAAAGTAACCAATAGAAAAAAAATCTAAGATTTTTTCTATTGGTTATAATGTATTTTCTCAATAGTGTTTTTCAAAATTATGTATGTTCCATAATTAGAATGATACATTCTTAACTCTTATCCATTGAATAAAAGAAATAGTTAATTAAAAATGTTTTATTCTATTACATAAAATCAATCTTATATTAGAATTTATAACTCCATACATACAGTGTGTGCCAAATCAAAGCGTTCCTATAAATATACAAAATGTACCTATATTCTTATTTAGGCGCTTAAAATCTACACTCTACAACTTACTAATGCATCGCAATTGTATGCAGAAACAACGTAAAATAAAGTATTATTTCAAAGTCTCAGTAGGGTAGGTCTAGCACAGTGGTGGGCAAACTCATTAGTCAACAGAGCCAAATATCAACAGTACAACGATTGAGATTTCTTTTAAGAGCCAAATTTCTTAAACTTGAATTATATACGTAGGTGGTAGGTACACTGTTTATTTACTTACTAAACTTTAGTTTAAGTTTTAAGTCTTAATTAAACTATATGTAGGTACACTGAATAAAACTGAATATACGTAATAATGATCTTATTTATTAATAAAAATTAAATTGTAAGTTAGGTATCCATAAAATTGAATCATGACAATGACTGACAAACACTCAATGTGAATAATGGCCTTGCATCTCCTTGGAAAGTTTGGGAAGTCAAGTTTTCATGTTGTTGTTTTTAATTTTAAGCACGATTCCAGGTTCTCATCAATAAGGCGACTTCTCAATTTACTCTTGATTTCCTCTCATATAAATCTCTTTACCAACCACAAAACTTGCAATATTAACATTGTTGGAAGATTTTATTCAGTAATTAAATACAGAACTTGATTTTTCTTGACTCTTCTAAAGTTCCTCAAATGCTCTCTTCCTTGCATCACCGACAGGATATTTAATGCTAAATGACGTGACAGCGTGTTTAGTCGTACAGTGTCTCTCCAAATTTGACTTCTTGTTATGCGCCAATTTTTCCCGATAAATAATACAGGTCAGTAGGCCATTTAAGTTTTGAACAAACGCGAAAGTCTCGGAACATTATATTCATGTTTTTCGTCTTCCGTTTTTCTTTGCTTTTCTTTGTAGCCATGTCAAATAGAGCAGAGGGCATTTGTGGCAGAGCCGCACTCAAGGGGCCAAAGAGCCACATGTGGCTCGCGAGCCGCGGTTTTCCAACCACTGGTCTAGCATAATAAATAAAATGTTTTAACAATATATATATATATATATTTATGACGGCGTCAGAAAACGAACGAGCCGTCAAAAAAAAATTAAAGAAAAAATTGTCTCACAGGTGTGTTTCACGGATAGTAAAAAAAGTCGCCTGCGGTCAATTACGTTTCAAATCATTGCATATTATTTTTATATAAATTTTGCTACATTTGGTTATTTAAAATCCCTACACGTAGTATTTCAAAATAGTTATTATATTATGTAATAGCCAAAACACGGCATAATTAATTGTTGTTATAATATAAATAATATTTCTTTGATTTTTTTTAAAATATTTTTAATAAAAAATAGTTTAGGGGTTAAGGTAATTTTCTGTTGGCACTCGGGTGGCAGAAACCCTTGGCTCGAACTTTTATGAATGGTTGTAATACTTGTAATTTAATATTATTGAATTATTTCATACAGGTGAATTAGGCGTTGTTTACCTGTACGCAAGATACCGTTACGGCTTTACTGAAGTGGACTACAGTCTGTTCGCAACATACTCTGCCATTACTACCCTGATTGGTGAGTTAAGTTAATAATTAATATAATATGTTATAAGTCGCTACTCCGGTTTTAACTTGTTGTAGTGGGGAAAAATACTCTTTTGAATTGCCATCTTGCCAGTTTTAGTACCTATAACTGAGTCCATGTAATATCTACTCATGGATAAAAAGACACCGAAAAAGGACTTACATTTTGACTGTGGAAAGGAAAACGGGCGTAACCCTCAGTTTTTTCAAAATAAATTATAATTTATTTATTTATTTAGAAAAAGAGTATTACGGCATTGCAGCGATTGGCCAATGTGCCACAATACATAATAAATACAAAATTATAAAAATATCTGAATTACAAATAACAACTAATATGACAAGAAAGTAGAAAAGAAAGCATGTGTAAATATTAAAGAAACATGATAATATATACAATTATAAATTTAACCTATTTAACACGTCCATTAATAATTTAATATAATTAAGATAACACGACTATATGCACATTGTGTTTAAAGGATGGAAGTTGCAAATGCCGATTTATTATCTAAATTTAGCTAGAATTTTTTAAAAAAAAAGAAGGAAGTGAAGTGGGAAAAACGACAACCATATTTTTTGCTGGTTTTTTTTTAAATTAATTCAATAAATAATAGGAACATATTAGGATATAAAAACCAAATTATTAATTATCGTGTACTTTAAGGTTGTCTTTTTTGTATTTTAACTTTGACCGAAAACCATAAAAAAAACGTTTTATGTGTCTCCTGTAAAATTTGATTTCTGTGATTTACGCCCCTTTTCCTTTACAAGTTGATTTATTGGTCCAGAAAGAAAACTATGTACGGGAAGACCACTATTTTTGTGGCTCGATACCCCACAAAGAAACTTGCATGAACCCCAAACTAGTCAAATAACGTGGGTACAACGTATAGACAATATATTTATTAATCTCTATAATGTTTACAGGAACCCTCGTAGGGATTTCACTCTTCAGTCGATATCTGAAGATGGATGATAGTCTGATCGGAGCCTTGGCCGGCATCAGCAAAATTGCGGCCTGTTTCTTCTACGCCTTCGCCCCAACGGTGGCTTGGTACTACGTAGCACCGTTTGTGGACATGATCAGTAGTCTTGGAATCATCACAATGAGATCAATTGCTTCGAAATTGGTGGAGCCAAATGAAACAGGTAAAACAGAGCTATATTTGTTTATCTGATTTTTAAAATCCTTTGTTTACCTCATTGCAAGAGTACACAATATATTTGCAGTGGCGGCTCGACGACTTTCTAGGTGGTGGGGTTTAGCCATTAATAATTATTAAATACATTATATACTTACCTACTTTCTCATAGTATACATTATATATAGGGAATCCAATCCCGGGATCCCGAGCTATTTTCGATACCTATGAATCCCGGGATTGATAAACATAATCCCGGGATTTCGGGATTGATTTTTTTATCAATTTTTATGGAAAATATAACAGAAAAAATACTTTTAATACAAAATAACTACATTAGAAATAAACTGAGTTTGAATGAAGTTTGATGTGTAGGTTGCCGATTCATTTTATTTTTTCACATAGATTATTAAAAATGAGAAAGATTGGTAAAAAAACAATGCTTCGCACTTTTAACAAAGTAATTCCACCATGATATCATACGTTTTACGGCAGTTTCATATTTGGCTGGCTAATTAGATTTATGAAGCGGAAAGGCCATAAGTACGCCATGATTATTTGCTTTACTATTTTAAATCTCGCTGTTCTATTCATTATGTCTTTACTATCAGAAATAGCAATCTCATATTAAATTCACATTATTATTTATATTACAATATTATTTACTCCATTAAACTTGTGTATTTCCAAGATTTAACGTATACAATATTAACAATAAATGTCTTAAATAGTATAAATGATACTAGATTTATTTTTGACCGATTTTATCAATGTTATTTGCAAATATAAAAATTTTATATTAACAATGGAAAAAAATCCCAATCCCGGGATTGTCAAATTGTGATCCCGAAATCCCGGGATCAGAATTTTTGGCTCGGGATTGGATTCCCTAATTATATACCAAGCTACTTATAATCATATTATGATAAATGAGAATATGAGTATTTTTTTAGAATAAATAATATAATTATCTGAGTCGCTACTCAATCACATCTAAAAAGCATGTTTAAAAATATTAACTTAATTAATAATAATATTAAGTATAGACTTACCATTATCAGTTTTGAACAACGACATATTATTACAGCGAGCTTTTTTTACTCACCTAAGGGTTATTTGATTCGCTCCCCAGTATCCGACTAGTAACGCTAATGCATTCATACCTTTTGCAGAACGAGATTTGTACTGCGGTGACGGGTTGTGCCTGAGTGACCCCGGTCTTCGAAAAATATACGCCATAGATTTCTTAATTTGTACAAATTTTAGTTTAATTTAATTAATTATTTTAATACCGCGTAATTATCATTATGTTATTACGTAATTTACAGTCATTGCTTATTTGTGTTATAACAATACATATCTCTATAAAATTGCTAGGGGTTTACATGAATAAAATAAATTAAATAGTAATAACATGATTAAATGGGTATATTAATAATATATACAGTAGCGCAACAGCATCTGTAAATCTCCATAAACCATCGCGCAGATTTCCTATCAGCAAAGGAGTCCGACAAGGTGATACAATCTCACCTAAACTATTTACAGCTACCCTTGAAGACTTATTCAGGCAACTTGACTGGAATGACAAAGGGATCCCCATAAATGGAGAATACCTGAGTCATCTGCGCTTTGCCGATGACATAGTAATTTTCTCGCAAGACTCAGAAGACCTCCAAAGCAGAATGCAGGAACTCGCTGAAGTAAGCAACAAAGTAGGTTTGAAAATAAATGTAACAAAGACGAAAGTCATGTTCAACTGCTTTGCAGGCCAAAAAGAGATCCTCATCAATGGCACTCAGCTCGAACAGGTGAAAAGCTACATCTATCTGGGACAACAAGTATCTATAGATGGATGTATATTTGATGAAATTGTTCGCAGAGTAAAGCTAGGCTGGAGTGCTTTTGGCCGCCTGAATAATGTCTTCAAAAGTGACCTTCCACTGTGCCTAAAGCGCAAAGTGTTCAACCAGTGTGTGCTTCCCGTGATGACATATGCGTGTGAAACATGGACCCTAAGTAAAAGAGAGATCCAGAAACTTAGAGTAGCACAACGTGGTATGGAGAGGTGCATGCTGGGCATAACGCGAAAGGACAAAAAGAGGAATGAGTGGATAAGGAAGCAGACAAGGGTTTGCGATGTAATAGAGTTTATTAAAAGCCTTAAATGGAGATGGGCTGGACACATAGCTCGAAGAAGAGACAATCGTTGGACAAATCTAGTCATCCAGTGGTATCCAAGAAGTACAAAACGTCCACAAGGTAGACCTAGAGGCCGCTGGATCGATGAAATGATAAAGTTCTGCGGAAGTACGTGGCAACGCAATGCACAGGACCGAGAGAAGTGGAAGCAACTTGAAGAGGCCTTCATCCAGCAGTGGATAGATTCAGGCTGATGATGATGATGATGATGATGATTATGACAATGATAAAAAAATCAGACGTGTATTTTTGACATGATAACGATGTGGGGGTGGTCCCTACGAACCCTTAAACTAGAGCCGCCCCTGCATTTGACTAGCTATAATATGAAAATGTACTTTGAATGTATGTGTTACCACTGTTTTCATACTACTTGGGGTATGCATTTAATTCATCTGTGCAGTTCCAAGATATCCGTCATCTATTAGTCCCGTCGGCCAATTGAAGCGCCTAGTTTTAAAACCCCCTAAAACGGTTTTTGAAATTTTTTGAGTTAGATATATATTTAGATGGATATTTTGTTACTTATGTGATGGCCAAAGATTGTTCTTTAAAAACGGCCTAAAACCGTCAATACGTATGATCAAAAATTAGGGTAAATTTCAAAACCCGCTAAACTGGTTGGGTGTGCTTTTCAAATACCCCTAAAATGGAAAGCCAAAATACTCTTAAAATATAACGAATTAAAAAATAAATACATAAAGTTCACAGATTTAATAGATATGATTATTTCTCGTTTTTCTCAATACTACCTAAAATCGTTTTAGGGACTTTTGAAACTAGGCGCTTCAATTACTCTGTTGTCCAATCGGCGACGTCCAATCAGCATCGTCCATTTGACGGCGTCCAGTTGGCGGTTTTCAGTAAAGTTGGCGGCGCCGAATCGACTTAGACGCGTAATATAAAAATAATTTTAAAAAATAATCTCGTGTTATGTTTTCAGGTAAAATTCACTCACTTTTTGGGGTGGTGGAAGCAATTGTTCCTATCATATACACCCCTATGTACAGTAGAGTGTATGTCATTACACTGGACACACTTCCCGGAGCATTTTACTTACTGGGAGGACTTCTCACGATACCAGCCATCGCTGTTTACATGTAAAGCCTATTTTTTACTATATTAATAATTTCATCTCCGACGTTCTAAAAAATAATTTATACGCATCGTTTGAACTCAAAACTGTATCCAATATGCACCCGTAACGAGAATGACATTCTCAACACTTAGCTGGTCTCACATCTAAGCTCGCCTCGTCTGCTGCACAGCCATAAATTAAATTAAATTCAAGGAACGTTGATCCAATGTTGCATATGAAGCGCCTAGTTTCAAAAGCCCCTAAAACGGTTTTTGATTTTTTTTAGTTAGATATGGATTTAGATGGATGTTTTTGTTACCTATATGATGGCGGCCAAAGATTGAACTTTAAAAAACGCATAAAAACTGTCAATACGTAATTACTATGATCAAAAATTAGGGTAAAATTCAAAACCCGCTAAAATGGTTGGGTGTGCTTTTCAAATACCCCTAAAATGGAAAGCCAAAATACTCTTAGAATCTAGAATGTAACGAATTAAAAAATAAATACATAAAGTTCACAGATTTGATAGATATGGTTTTTTCTCATTTTTCTCAAAACAAACTAAAATCGTTTTTCTCATTTTTCTCAGAACCACCTAAAGTCGTTTTAGGGGATTTTGAAACTAGGCGCTTTATATGAAGACCGCGCATATCCACCTAGCGACAGTCGGACAACGTATTAATAGATTATTGGTTCCTTCGACCAGCGATCCGGTATAGAAATAACTAATTTGTAGGTGTGAGTTTGCGTTCTGGCGTATTCGACTCGCAGTCCTAGATGCATGCGATTTGTTGATAGCAGCACTAGATATTTTTATTCAAACTAAAAAGTCGCATTCGACCAATCTGCGGAGCTCCATTTGGCAACGTGTGTTTTATGAATAATGATGACGTCACATCAACGAATTCGATACGATCCAGACGAGATGAGTTTTGACGAGCGAAACAGCTTACTTGACAATAATAACTGAAAGTGATTTCGCATTGCACATTTATTCCACGGTGGCCGCGGGGCTTAAGCATTGGACTATCACGCCGTGGGTCTCAGGTTCGAATCCTGGGTCTGGCAAAGTACACATATATTTTTTTTCAATTTGTGTGTGAGTCAGGGTATGGACCTAATAGGTTGAGCAAGTGGCTGACATCCATTTCTCGTAAAAAAAATCTGTTAATACAAACCTCTACTCTGTGGAGTCCCATATGATCCTATTAGGATCGGACATGGTCGACGAAAAAAAATCATTTGTAGCACACTTAGTAGCATAATAATCTAACTAACAAAACGACAAACAGCTGCCAAAATGTTCTGTTATAAACAAAAAAAAATATAGCCGCCATTTTAATTTTCAATCTGCCAACCATTGATATACTACTAGATGAGCAGTTCCCATACAAGTGTCATTTTAAAAATGTACCACAAAAGATATTACGAATATCGTCTTATAATATTTCCTTGTAGGTATAATGCGTTAAGACCGTTAACATGGATTCCCGAATTTCACCCGTATTGCCCTGGCTGTAAAACTAAATTTGCGTTCTTGGAATAGTGAACCTAAGGGTGGCTGCAACGCAAAACAGACAGAGCAAGTCGTCATGCACTGACTATTAGTTAGAGAAAGATGCAAGCTAGTTGCACTTACTCAGTAAGTTTTAACAAAGGCCGAGTCGCTGAAAATCGGGCGTCATTTTAAGAAGCATATGATTCATCCAGTAGTATATCAATGCTGCCAACATACAGAATACAAATGTCAACCAATTCAACCGTAATAAAATCAGTAGGAAATCGACGTCAAGGCAAGCATTGTAAGAAAAAAGTTTTTAGTTACAGCCAACAAATTTTGACAGCTACCTACCCTATTTCTGTAGCCGGGTTTATAACCCACGATATTATTAAATGCAAAATATATTCGGTATAATAATAATTATAATACATTCAGCATTATCACTTTTAGTTATTATTTTCAGTAAATTACCATTTATTTGATTGTGTAGTATCGAATTGCGAATTGCATTACCTACCTACATAATACATTCAATCAGCGCTCAAAATGACAGGAGAGGACCGACGTATCGCTACGTTTACGAAACGCATGGAAAATAATTACTCAAACTTAAATAAACTCAAGCTTTGGCAAAAAGAGTTAAAACAAGGATCTCTACAAATGTAGCAAAGGACTCTGCCAGATCACGTTTGAAAACAAGCAATTTCGGATCTGGCTCAATTAACTTTGCTGCAAAAGAAATTTCATCATTACTTTCGTACAATCTTCTTCTTCTTATTGTGCCATCCCCTAGCGGAGGTCGGCCACCATCAAGGCGATCTTATATTTGTCGTCTGCTACCCGGAACATTTCGGTGGAGCTGCACTCGTACCAATCACGGAGGTTCTTAAGCCACGAAATGCGGCGCCGTTCTCTGCTACGCTTCCCATTGATCTTTCCTTGAATGACAAGTTGGGGAATGCTGTATTTTTGTCCTCTCATAATGTGGCCGAGGTATTGTAATTTCCTGGTTTTGATACTACTTAGAACTTCTCGGTCCTTCCCCATTCGATTGAGAACTTCAACATTTGTCACCCGGTCAGTCCAAGGAATTTTGAGGATGCGTCTATACAGCCATATCTCGAAAGCTTCAAGTCTCCGTGAAATCTCTTGGTTTAGCGTCCATACTTCCATACCATAGAAAAGAATTGAGAGCACATAACAACGTACCATACGCAGTCTCAGACCTAGGTTAAGATCTCGATTGCTAAGGAGGCGTCTCATTTTGAGAAAGGCGCTCCTTGCGATCTCAATTCTAGTTTTTATTTCCTGAGACTGGTCCCATTTCTCATTGACCCATGTACCTAAATATTTATAATGGGTCACACGTTCGATTGGTTCGCTGTTAATGACAAAATTTGTGTTGGTGTCTGGTGTCGCTGTTTTTGATACTAGTAATAGTTTTGTTTTCTTGAGGTTCATTTTTAAACCATAAAAATTACTGAATCAATACGTTTGTATTCGAAATCATTTTGCAAAAAAATACCGAAAACCCTATAGAAGCGCTTTCCCTACAAATTCGAGAGGAATTTGTTGAATAGAGGAACGACGGAACGCTAAAACTGAACCTCGCCGATGTTCCGTTGGATGTTTTCTGGATTTTGGTCAATAAAGAATATCCTCGGTTTTCCGACAAGGCTATCGCAGTTCTGTTCCCATTTTCTATGACATATATATGTGAGAAAAGTTTTTCAACTCAAGTTTTAATTAAAAATTACAAGATAAAAAAAACTTTTTATATACCTACAACGTTTTTAAATTTTCTGTTGAAACTTGACTTGACTAGCTTAAACGATCAAAAAAAATGTACTTGATAGAAATAATAATGAAATATCATTTTGACATGTCATATTGATTTCCATAGCAACGTACGTATATATTAATAATTTAGTTGCTAGGACCCTAGCAACCAATAATAGTGGATTGGATTACGGATTTCTTCCGAAATAACTTTTCATACAAAACAGAATTAACTGAAAATGAATTAAATTCTACTTAAAGATGGCTAAAAGTATTAAAAGAATGCATTGGCATCGTGTTCTGATATGTTCTAAAAGTTTCAAGTGTCTAGCTAGTCGGAAAGTTAGTTAAAAATCGATTGCAAGATTTGTACTGGATAAACAACCACCGGACAAATAAGAATACGACTTAATAAAAACGTTGTAAAATAAAATATCTGACATCCAATAATGAGCTTTTATGTTATTTGGCTACAATCTTCAGTAGATATGCATATCATAAGTTTGAAGCATGACATAAAACAATAAATCGAACACATTTTTCAAGTGTAGTTTTGGAGGGCGTCGATTCATGAGATTTTCCATTTCGGTCCCTGTTTCAATTAAAATTCAATAACCTTTGTATTTTGCTAATAACAATAAAATTAATAGCTGTATCTTATCTGCAATTTATAATTTATTTGATAGTAAAACACATGGCTAATTAATATTATAATGAACTTGCTAATTATCTTATTAGGAAGTCAACTGAATGACCCTATATTATTTGCTAATTATTGCTTAATAAACAATAGTTTAAATATCTTATTATAATAATACAATATTGAAAGCGTGTTTTGATTATTGACTTTACATGATAGGTACCTACCTAAACACAAAATATATATTATTTGGTTTTTTTTTTTAATTTTGTCTGGCTATTTTTTTATTCCATTATAATTTAAAAAAAAACTACTAGACCAATATCAATGAAACTTGCACTACTTTTAAAATACAATTTTGGGACAATTTTCTTCTGGATATCTTAAAATTACTACTCATTATAAGCTTTTGACCATTCAAGTGTGATAAACATCCTACGAATAATGATTGCTTTATAATAATTATTGACCTAAGAATAAGGTAGTGTTTTTTTGAAATTCGCCATTTCTTTTGGCATTCCCCAGTGGTTAAATGGTCAAAGACATAGCTTATAATAAAATTAGTATCTTTAGAATTATCTTCAAATGTGTTAATCTTGCCGATTTTTTGAATAATAAAATGCCTAATTATTGTCAAATTTGGGATCACAGAGATTATCAATATAATTTTTTATCATGAATATTTTACAAAAATTATCTCGTAATAAATTATACTAATGATTTCATAAATGCGTTTAAAAATTAATACATATAAAAAATCTTAAAACCACTTCACATGGATGTACTGAAATATGATTATATTCGAAAACATTCGAGCGAGAGGCTTAAAAGAATACTATTTTATGTAATAAAAATACTTTATGCAGTCATCAAATGTTTAAAATAAATGTAAAGGATAATGAGGCTTCAAAATTATGTAAATATGTTACCTACAACGTTTAAGAAATGTCCAGGATTATGCATTGAAAATAGGAAAAAAGCTCCATTTTGACCCACGCTGAGCACGTCCGCCCTTAATACAAACCTCCACTCTGTGGAGACCCATTTGATCTTATTAGGATCGGATATGGTCAAATAATATACTAAAGTAGGTATTTTTTTTTTAATTCGTATTTTTTTTAAATTTTTAATGTCCCTAGATGCGCGTTAATTATTGAAAATGGAAGGTATTGGTAAAATGTATCAAATTGCAGATTGTCCTAAAAATTATTCTCAGCCTTAAATATGTTTCGTTTAATTTTCAGATGGATGTACGTTTTACAGAAACATGATGATCGAAAAGAAAAAATGGCTGCCAAACCTAACAAGGAATATTTTACGTATACAAATAGTACGACTGTAACTGATTAATATTATTACTATAAGTACTATATTAAATATAATTATAACACAATAGAAGATTATATTTTTAATATATAGTTGTGGGGTTACTGCAAAAAGTTAGTAAATCTCTAAATCACGTTATGGTGTAATTGCATTTTGAAGTTTGACATGTCCTCTAAAATAAGGCAAAATGCTAATTTCCTCGCGCTTTATGTGCATGTTCTATACATCGACTGACCTTGAATATGTTTTCTAACACACATATTTATACATAAAGACACAGTCTGCTGTTATCTCTAAATATCTAAATTATCGACTTTCAAACTTTCAGACTTTCAACTTTTGGCAGCATAATTATTATAATGTAATTCATGACAGCCAAAGATTTTGAAGAAAACCTTCTCATATAAAGATGAAGTCTAAACTTAATGAGAGTGAACCAAAAAAGACATTTACACGTACCTATACATAAACCAGTTGGTAATTCAAATTATTATATTTTCAAAGACACAGGTTTTTTTTTTCTTATTTTGGAGTATGCGCTTAAGAAAAGTTTTGAGATCGCTGTAATAGCAAACCCTTGTATTCTAAAGGGTGCGTTTTCATCCCTACCCTGGCCTCCTGAGCTTATAGGTACAATGATTAAAAATCTATCATTGTAAATGAACTTTGAATCTTGATTATTGAGTCCAATACCCCTACCAAAAGTAAGTATTTACCTATTTATGTGATTTTTATAATTTACTTTATAATAGTACACACAAATGTACAGTCAATATTATAAACATGCACCTATTAAATATTAAACACGAGTATGGTCACCCTTATTATACTGCACTCCTAAGTAGGGAATCCAATCCCGAGCCAAAATTCTGATCCCGGGATTTTGGGAATACAATTTGACAATCCCGGAATTCCGGGATTGGTACCGGGATTGGCATTTATTTCCATTGTTGATATAATTTTTTTATATTTACAAATAACATTGATAAAATCGGTCAAAAATAAATCTAGTATAATTTATACTCGTACTATTTAAGACATTTATTGATAATGGAGTAAATAATATAGTAATATAAATAATAATGTGAATTTAATATGAGATTGCAGTTTCTGATAGTAAAGACTTAATGAATGGGTTAGCGAGACTTAAAATAGTAAAGCAAATCATGGTGTACTTATGGCCTTTCCGCTTCATAAATCTAATTAGTCAGCCAAATATGAAACTGCCGTAAAACGTAATATGATATCATGGTGGAATTACTTTGTTAATAGTGCGAAACATTGTTTTTTTTCAATCTTTCTCAGTTTTATTAATTTATGTGAAAAAATAAAATGAATCGGCAACTTATACATGGGTATAAATCAAATTTCGTTCAAACTCAGTTTATTTCTAATGTAGTTATTTGTTATTAAACGTATTGTTTCTGTTATATTTTCGTTTTTATTTTATTTTTCATAAAATTGTTTCAAAAATTGTTTGAAAAATCAAAAATCAATTAATCAATCAATCGCGTGTTTGAACATGTACCTAACCGATTTTTTTTTTTTTTTTAAACGGTACATGTTCAAACACGCGTGTTATCATGATCTTACTCCCTACTTCATTTATCGTTTGTCAATTTATGGCTATGGCCGTATATTATTGTAGCTTAGCTACTGGGAAATGCTAATAGAAATGGCGTATTTCAAAAAAATACTACCTTATTTTTAGGTCAATAATTATTATAAAGCAAACATTGTTCGTAGAATTTTTATCATATTTGAATGGTCAAAGACATAGCTTATAATCAGTATCTTTAGAATTATCTTTAAATGTGTAAATCTTGCCCATTTTTTGAATAATAAAAAGCCTAATTCTTGTCAAATTTGGGATCACAGAGATTATCAATATAATTTTTTATTGTAAATATTTCACTATATGAATGTCGACATAAATTTTACATATAAAAAATCTTAACACCACTTCACATGGACGTACTGAAATATGATTATATTCGAAAACATTCGAGCGAGAGGTTTAAAAGAACACTATTTTATGTAATAAAAATACTTTATGCAGTCATCAAATGTTTAAAATAAATGTAAAGGATAATGAGGCTTCAAAATTATGTAAATATGTTACCTACAACGTTTAAGAAATGTCCAGGATCATGCTTTGAAAATAGGAAAAAAGCTCCATTTTGACCTACGCTGCGCACGTACCCCCTTAAGGTATATATTAT
Source organism: Rhyacophila brunnea (assembly GCF_057557595.1). Lineage (NCBI taxonomy): Eukaryota > Metazoa > Arthropoda > Insecta > Trichoptera > Rhyacophilidae > Rhyacophila > Rhyacophila brunnea. Next base: position 3,003,678 of record NW_028232816.1, on the reverse strand, counting down.
ACAAGAATTAATTGACTACCAAATTGAAAACGCACGAAAATATGATTCGAAACTTTGGTATTATCAAATGAATAATCACTAATATGTCATTTATACTGACATCTATTGGAAAATGATATAAGTTTTTATGATGATACAATAAATAGTATACGTATAATATTATTATTTTTAATATATTGAATTTCAATTTTCTTTTACTACCTAACACGGTTTCAATTAAAATTAATATTAAAATAAATATACAGGTGCGCTATTTTCTTTATGGCTGACACGATACAGGATACGATACACAACATTCGAGTTTATACTACAAAATGTTACTATATCATGTCATTCATAGATGTCAATCTGTGCTGCAGTACAAATCAATCTGTTACGATGAGCGTAGATAAATAGTAAGTTATTCAGCACTTCGACGACATTATTATTTAGTAACTAAATCTCAGTGGTTTTCAACCTTTTCATGTCACAGCTGCCACACGCATCGAGTTCGCGGCTAGCCTGTTCACGGTCACCTCCAACCTCTCGATCGTCGAGTCAAACACGACTGCGTCGTCTGCATACTCCAAGTCGCACAGTTTTTCTTCGCATAGATCGCTTGTGTCATCATGATGTCGGCGTATCCCACTGTCGGGGCAAACCGTCTTACGCATTATGAAATCCATCATGATGATAAAAAGAAAGGGCGCAAGTACACATCCTTGCTTGACTCCTGACGTGATTTCAAAGAGGTCTGAGGATGTTCCGGCTGCTCTCACGCGACACTCTGTATTGGTGTAGAGAGCACTTATCACGGCGACCAGTTTCCGTGGGACACCATATCCTAGCAGAATTTGCCACAGAGATTCACGATGAGGACTGTCAAATGCCTTTTCATAGTCCACGAAGCAGCAGGCGACAGGTATATTCATCTCTTGTTACTGTTGCAGAAGGCTTCGGAGAGTTGAAATATGCTCTGAGCAGGACTTCCCCGGGACAAATCCACTCTGCTGCGCACGCAAAACGTCCAGCATGGGACTTCTAATCCTGTACAGGAGAATCTTCGCCAACACCTTCCCGGAAACGCTGAGGAGAGTGATTCCTCTGTAATTATTACAGTCTTGTGGGTTACCCTTTAACAGTTCACAACAACACGTTCTTTCTCTCTTGTTTGCACACGTCGTGAAACGTGTTTCTTAACTTTCCCTTTGCGGTGATGATAAAGTCCGTTCGTTCAGTTGAGTTACCGTACGAAATTGACAATATTACAATTGGTAAAATAGACATGTCTATTTTGTTGATATACCTAGATAAGTCTAATAAGGTTTCATCATCGTTATTTGCTGTTACGTCATAATACATTTTGCAATGTGCATTTATAATTTATGACATGAAGTCTTACGGATATCTATGAACTATTTGTATTTACTGGGTAATACTAAGGATTTTGAAAACAATATCATAGTAATTAGATGTTATATTGTTGATTCTAGAAATAGCCGAAATATGAAGATGACTTAGTACATATTAACTGAAAAATTTGCGGTTTAATTGGTTGGGTAACCCAAGGTGACATTGCAGTAACGGGATGGCAGCCTTAGCTGGCTCGCACATCTAAACGTGTCTGCCCGTCTGCGGCACAGTCATAAATCAAACCTCGTAGGAATATGGTAAGAATGTTGCATATTTGATCGCGCACATAGGAGCCTAGTGACAGCGACGCGCGTAACCTCTCGTAACGTAAAAGTAGTCAAACGCCAAATATTCCATCAGAGTATCAGACGTTAATAATTACAAGATAAAAAGAACTTTTTATATAGCACGTTTTTAAATTTTCTGTTGAATCATATAAACTTGACAATTCTATGTATTAATAATTTAGGACAAATAAGGCAATTGTCAACAGATCATTTTTTTTGCTATTTTGCAACAAACAAACAGATATAGAATAGTGAAATGTCATTTTGATTTCCATAGTAACGCACGTATATATTAATAATTTAGTTGCTATGACCACCCCCTTAGCAACCAATAATAGTGGATTGGATTACGGATTGCTTCCGAAATAGCTTTTCATACAAAACAGAATTAACTGAAAATGAATTCAATTCTACTTAAAGCATTGGCATCGTGTTCTGATATATTCTAAAAGTTTCAAATGTATAGCTAGTCGGGAAGTTAGTTAAAAATCGATTGCAAGATTTGTACTAGATAAACAAACAACCACCGGATAAACAAGAATACGAGCTAAGAAAAACGTGGTTAAATAAGGAACATTCTCCTAGTATAGTCATATATACACGGATATTTCTCATTTTCTTGAACGAAGTAAATGTCATTTCACATTAATTTTTTTTGCCATTTTGAATGTGACTACCGAGGACCGCCGAGGTGGACGTCTGAACAGTGCTCGAAATGGAAAATTTTACGAACCGGAACGCTCGATAACTTTTCGAAAATATCAAAAATAATATCTAACTGTACATGTATTTAAAAAAAATAAGTGTGCCCATTTTTTAATTATATGACATATCTAACTCAGACGGTCAAATTAATATTTTCGCGATATGGAGCGATAATTCTGGGGGTTTTATGAACCGGAACGGTGCTCCGGTGCGTTCCTGCCCATTTCGAGCCCTGCGTCTGAATACGAATGGTCTGAATGACTGACTAGTAGCGGTTTGCGCAGGTTGCAACACTGCTGGATACAACTCGCAACGTGAATCGCATGCAATTTGTTGCTAGCAATACTTGATGTTTTTTTTCAAAGTAAAATGTCGCATTCCACGAATAATATTAAGATTTAAAAAATTTCTGTGTTTTTAGGTGGATGTATATTTTACAGAAACGTGATGATCGGAAAGAAAAAGAGGTCACCAGAGCGAAGAAGGAAGACTTATGTGAAATCAACATCGCTGCTATTGTAAACGATTGATTTAAATTTTAAATATAATATAAAGTACCATGAAATTAGGTTTTCCGCCTATTTTTAATATGATGTGTCATTAATTCATGTTTTTTTGTAAGATTTTGGTATCACGGATCGATAATAAAATATTTCTATCGGATGTATTACACAGCGAGAACCAAATTGAGGTGCATGTCGCCTACTGTCACGCTGTTGCGGCGACAAATTTAGTCTATGGTTTCAACATTTTGCAGAATATTTTGAACCATCGCCATCTCTGTAAATTCACTGAAGAATGACACTGAGTGCCTACTGTACCTAATGTATTAGTAATTTGAATTAACATTCATTATCCATGCTAGTTTCAATGAATATGTTAAAATACTTGCGGCATGACATCCATAGATAATATTTTGAACAGAACCCAGCCTGTAGACCATAGATAATAGACAACATTGTTATCGAAAATACATAGTGCCAACCGCTAAAAACAAAATATTTTGACATGACATTCGAAAAGTGTAGGCATGTGGAATATGATAAAAACGTTTAAACGTACTGCAGGTATCGATGCAGTGCAGTTCAACGTGAGGTGAACTCATTGTTGTTTTAGTGATTTCGGCAGATTTTGCCAACTACCAATGTTCGTTTAAAGGTAGAAAATGTGATACGGGATGGGAGCATCAGTCTGATAACATTTTAAACACCAAGAACAACGAAATTACACACTTTTTCCCGTAGCGGCAACCCATGACAGTTAGTAGGCGTCATGCACCGTGACATGGACCTCCATTTGGGTCGCGTTTTATCGAAATTATGAACATTCTTTCGCGAGATCAAAGAATGTCTAAATCATATGAGTTGTTTGTTGCGTAGTAATGGGCAATGTTCTTCAACGAATTCTAAAGAAGACTTCATTTTCTATAAACATATGGTTTATAATGAAGAATAATTTTATCGTAACAGTTACCTATTCATTTAATATAATATTCATTAGTTGTCATTAAGATTTTTGTTTTGTTAACTTATTTTGTTCTTTTTTCTGTTACAGTTTTCTATTAGTATGTATGTACAATAATAATTATAATTGCACATTGTGGCACATTCTAAATAATCTAAATAAATAAATTATTCGTGCCAGCCATCGGCGAAAAGAAAAACAAATCGAAACGATTCATTATTGTACAAATTTAATAGTTGTGCCGTTTTCCGCTAGATATCGTTATAAAAAAAATGTTGTAATTTTTAAAATACCTAGGCACTAAAGTACAAAATAATAACATCAAATTTTATTATAAAATTATCTTAATTTATCTAATTACTATAACAGGAAAACCATAAATTTTGCCAGGAAAAATATGGTTCTTAACATATTTAATAATATTCTACCTTTACATTATTATTATCCAAATTTGTCGATCTTTGTTATTTTATTCGTTTAGTGACATAATATATTGCCTACTTTTTAATCACACTGCCTGGCATCTTTCTGTAAGTGTTATTCTTCTTCCACGGCGCTACATCCCGGGGTGGGATTTGGCCTCCTCCACAACCGCTCTCCACTCACTCTGGTCTCTCGTCACACTACTCCAGTTACCGGGTCTTCCTATATGAAGCCAGTCCTCTTCTACGGCGTCAGCCTATCTCCTTCTTGGTCGGCCTCTGGGTCTCTTCCGTTGGGGTAGCCACGTCGTCATGATCCTTGGCGCTCTAACTTCAGGCATACTCTCCACAATATTATATCCCGCCCATCGTAGTCTTTGGGACTTACAGTATCTTCAGTGGCGATGCTCCCTTGAGAGCGCTGGAGCGGTGACACCCACCCACTCAATTTATGCGAAAAGACTTATTTTTTAAAATAAGTATTTCATTTATATTTGATTAATTAAAAGTGTTCTGATCTATTACCGTAGTCATTAATTCATATACAAAAACAAATTCTAATATGTGTTTTTAACCGGCTATTTTAAATATTATTTGTTGATGGGAGCGATAACCGACATCGCTCGACCTAAGCGCCCAGTTTGATTTCTTTGCAATGAGAAAGAGCGTCGTCTGCCTCGTGGACTAGCAATATGTAAATATTTTTTCTGCGTGCTCCGGAGCGACAGTTTCAGTCGCTCCCGGCCCGAATGCGGCTTCTTCGGTTTTAAAACAATACAGCTCGTATCACACGTACAATTATTGTTTGACAATTTTTATTCAATATTATTATACAAATTAATTCTTTTCAAAGTACGTATATTAAATTTCCGCACATGTTGACAACATTTCTCAAATTTAGGCAAGTACAATTTAAAAATAAACTTCAAGTTTTTTTCAGTTTGATAACTAAATTCACAATGTTTATCAAGTATGATATCTCTCCAAACTAGCTCTGTGGGGGATTTAATATGCGTGGTAGGGTGGAAATCGTAAAATATCACGGCTACATGCTTAAATAATGTCAATTTTGATGAGTTACTGCTTTGAAGAGCCACATTAAATCAGGTCACCTATTTTCTTAATTTGTTATTGAAGTAAGCCAATCCTTAATATGCTGCTTCTCATTAGTAGACGTCCTATTTTTTTTATTGGAATTAATTGATAAATGGCATTGTTGATGATAATATTCTCAATAGTTTTTTTTTTGATTTTTTGGTGAAGTTTTGATGAAGGCAAAGGCCTTTTTACGGCAGTCAAAAGGTGAAAAAAGTGAACTCCCAGTAAAATAACTCACCGGTCGCCACTGGTATCTTATGATTGTTTGCTGTTCAATCAGCTCTTCCAACACGTGGTTCAATTTATATTCTGTAGCTCCCATTATCCAACGTGGGTCCAAAGATTTTTCAGAGTATTTTGCGCTCGAAGACAGCTAATTTATTTTCCTCGTTTTGAGTTAAGCACCAAGTCTCACAGTCATAAGTGACCACTGGCCTTATAATTGTTTTATATATTAGAAGTTTACTTCTTCGGCCTAGAATTTTCGACACCACCAGTCGCTTGCAGGCATGCCAGTTCCCGGAGATAAGGCGGATTTTTATCTCCTCTGCTGTCATATTTTGGGCATTTAGGCTGGATCCAAGATACGTGAACTTGTCCACCCCTTCATATGCATGCTGTCCTAATTATGTCTATATTCTGCAGCGGTACCTGATCGCGTGTGCTGACCATATACTTATTTTTGACTGGTTTATTTGCAGCCCAGGGTTTTCTGCTTTTATTTTCATAGTGCCACCATGGTCGATCATCCTCTGTTTGGATCTGCTTGTAATTACTATGTCGTCAGCATAAGCGCACATCTGCGTTGTACTATTATCTACCCATCCTCTTATGTTGGTTTCACGAACTATGGATTCCACTATAAGGTTAAATACCTGTAAGTGTTATTTTGTCAGAAATATGTAGGTAAAACAGTTAAATCTTTTAAATAAAATATTATTTAAATTTTTTTTATTTGTCCCTCTAACTCTATGTTCTCTCCCATGGGCATGTTTCATTAAATAAGTAAATCATGAGTTCGCTGCCAAAATTATTTAGAGTTAATAACGGATTATGTGTAGGTATATAGTAGGCTAGAAAAAAACTATGGTCGTCCGATATCAGATAAAATGCACATAAAGTACAAAAAATAGCATAATGCCTTATTTTAGATTGCATGTCAATCTTTCAAATTGAAATTACTCCATTAAATAATTTCGAGAGAGCTTTTCGCAGTAACCCCACAAAATTTAAGCTCAGTTACTGCACATTTGTGTGCCTGGCGACGTCGCCTTGGTAACAGCTCCTGAAATATTCCCAGGAATCCCAGGCGTAAGAAAACTGATGATAGTTCACATCAAACATAGGGTTTGGTGAATCGCTCGATTAAAACCGAGTGTGGTCCGGACGAGTTTGTTTCGATGGGTCCTCGGTAACTTTATCAACATTCAATCATTTAATTTAGTTTAGCCTGAGGCGCTGACATGTGTGGAGGTCCCTTTATATATTTTGTTGTACAGTGTTGTTTATAAGCCTCCATTTAGTGTAATACCTACAACAGTAGTAAGTTGTCCTGGAATGAATATCAGCCATTTGCTCAACCTATTAGGTCCATACTCTGACTCATACACAAATTGAAAACCAATATGTGTACTTACCAGACCCAGGATTCGAACCTGGAACCCACGACGCTATAGGCCGACGCTTAAGCAGCGCTGCCATCGTGGGTGGGTTCATACCCAGACAGTACGCAATCTACACGGATTTCTTGTGGTTGGCCGTCCGGTTGAATAATTGCACCAGCTAATCGTCGTACTGGGCGCGCAGGCTCAAGCTTAGATTTCTACATTTCATGACGAAGCCACTGCTTAGTGGAAAACTGAAGAACTGCAACTGGAAGAAAACTAAAATTTAAAAGCAGAATTGCCTAATTTTACACAGGCCTCTCTTATAACTGATTATTTAATTTCCAGATCACGGATCTGAGATGGCAATAAGTAGACAAGGTCACATTACGTACGAATGTATTTTTTTTAAACCTAACAATACACAAAACGAAGATAGCTGTGTGAAAATAGTCTTTATAAATTACTAATACATACAAAAGCATTGCTTACACGAGGCGGATGTCAATCAATGAAGTATGAAGATGCACACAGGGTCGAACTAATTGCGTAGATACCGCCTAGGATGGTAACGGTTCCATGACAAAACAGAACAGTGACAAAACAGAACAACGATAAATATAACTATGACCTTTCAGGAAAAATCTAAATTTAATATTGAAATTGTCCTATCTCTATTATGTTAATAGCACAGATTTTCAATACGCCATAATAAATCAAATTATATACCTAATTTTTACATTCATAATCGCTAGAAAGCCTCAAATAAACGGGACTTAACTCGGTGTTGCCGGCAAGCTTAGGATATTACGAGGGTGGGTCAATAATTCCTTAGAAAAAGCATTAAAACAGTTTTTATTTTTGTATTTTTTTTTATTTCTCAACATAATCTTCTTGGAGCTCAATACACTTGGTTAGACGTTTCTCAATTTTTTTTAAACCGTCAGAAAAATAAGTTTTCGGAAGGTCCTCAAAATAAGCATTTGTCCGATCGATGACTTTTTCATTTGAAAAAAAACGTTGTCCACTTAGCCATTTTTTTAAGTTTGGGAAAAGGAAAAAGTCACTGGGGGCTAAATCTGGCGAATACGGTGGGTGGTCGACCAATTCGAACTTCAATTCTTCAATTTTAGCCATTGATCGTAAACATGTGTGAACACGGGCATTGTCCTGATGAAAGAGGATTTTTTTCCTGTTTAAATGAGGCCGTTTTTCTTCAATTTTGTTTTTTAGCTGGTCCATAAAGATGCATAATAATCCCCTGTTATTGTTTTTCCTTTTTCCAAATAGTCAACGAAAATAATTCCACGTGCATCCCAAAATACAGTAGCCATAACCTTACCAGCTGATTTTACGGTTTTCGCCTTCTTTGGACATGGTTCGCCTTTGCAATCCACTGCTTTGACTGTTCTTTCGTCTCGGGAGTATAGTGGTGTATCCATGTTTCATCTACAGTCACAAAGCGACGAAAAAATTCATCCGGATTGCGTTGCATGAGTGACAACAGGGCTTTAGAGGCCACCACCCTATTGCGTTTATTGTCGACTGTGAGCAAACGCGGCACCCATCTTGCAGAAATTTTTTTCATGCCCAATTTGTCATTGTTTTCATGCAGCGGCACTACCGATTCAGTATGCTGCGAAGTTTCAATCAGATTGGTCGGGTTGTTGTGTGTTTCTCGTACATTTAAAAAAAAAATTGCTTGTGGAAAATGGAAAAATGGAAAATGGAGAAAATTGAGTTTAGAGCTGTTATTAAACATTTTAATATAAAAGGGTTAACAGCAAAGGAAATAAAAAATGAGTTGGATTTAGTTCACGGCATATCTGCTCTTTCACTTGCAACTATTTATAACTGGTTAAATGAATTTAAACGTGGTCGTACATCAACAAAGGATGAACCACGCTCAGGACGTCCTGTAGAGGTGACTACACCAGAAATGATCAATAAAATCCACGATATGGTGTTAAGTGACCGAAGATTAAAGTTGAGTGAGATAATTGAGGTTACAGGGATCTCAAAAGGTAGCGTCATTTCTATTTTACATGACAAATTGGGCATGAAAAAAGTTTCTGCAAGATGGGTGCCGCGTTTGCTCACAGTCGACAATAAACGCAATAGGGTGGTGGCCTCTAAAGCCCTGTTGTCGCTCATGCAACGCAATCCGGATGAATTTTTTCGTCGCTTTGTAACTGTAGATGAAACATGGATACACCACTATACTCCCGGGACGAAAGAACAGTCAAAGCAGTGGATTGCGAAAGGCGAACCATGTCCAAAGAAGGCGAAAACCGTAAAATCAGCTGGTAAGGTTATGGCTACTGTATTTTGGGATGCACGTGGAATTATTTTCGTTGACTATTTGGAAAAAGGAAAAACAATAACAGGGGATTATTATGCATTTTTATTGGACCAGCTAAAAAACGAAATTGAAGAAAAACGGCGTCATTTAAACAGGAAAAAAATCCTCTTTCATCAGGACAATGCCCGTGTTCACACATGTTTACGATCAATGGCTAAAATTGAAGAATTGAAGTTCGAATTGGTCGACCACCCACCGTATTCGCCAGATTTAGCCCCCAGTGACTTTTTCCTTTTCCCAAACTTAAAAAAATGGCTAGGTGGACAACGTTTTTTTTTCAAATGAAAAAGTCATCGATCGGACAAATGCTTATTTTGAGGACCTTCCGAAAACTTATTTTTCTGACGGTTTAAAAAAAATTGAGAAACGTCTAACCAAGTGTATTGAGCTCCAAGGAGATTATGTTGAGAAATAAAAAAAAAATACAAAAATAAAAACTGTTTTAATGCTTTTTTCTAAGGAATTATTGACCCACCCTCGTATTAAGGCAGGACGATACGTTAGCGCCACAGGCGAAAAAAAAAATCACGTTAACCGAATCATCAAATATGTAGATTGGTATTTAATATTATGTAATATTCGAATTTTTTGCTTCAATTTGATCTCTCGCAGCAACGAATGATTTGCCTAGCCCCACAAGAGCGTTTTTTTCTGTTAAATCGACATTATTACAAAAACGCCAATTAAGTGTTTATGAAATATCCATCTTTTATAGATGTTGTTATAATTTATTATTTTCAACTCGTTTGAACTGACCCCCTTTTAACTTTTTTGATGATTTGGTTGCGTCATTACCGTCAAAGAAAAACACCGCTGGATACAACTGCACCGAATTAGCGAGATGTAGGTACCTACTGCAATTTGGTCGCAAACCTTCAATTGAAGACAGCACTACATCGAGAGAATAAGAACAATTTGGTCTTGACTATTTGTGACTATTCTGGGTTCTGAATCCGGGGTCTGGCAAGTAGGTACACATATTGTTTTTCAATTTGTGTGTGGGTCAGGTTATGGACCTAATAGGTTGAGCAAGTGGCTGACATCCATTTCTCGTAAAAAAACAAAATCTGTTATTACAAACCTCTACTCTGTGTGGAAGCTCAAATGATCCTATTAGAATCGGACATGGTCGAAAGAAAAAGAATTTGTCAAGGTTCTTTTTTCAAATTTTGGGCAGGGATTGAATGAATGAATGAAGCGGATGCGGATGTGAGTCGTATAGATACATTTACTTAATAATGAAGTCAACTGGTTGACAGTTTTACAATGAGTGTGATTGTCATAGATATTGCAGTAAGCCCATGGCAATGGCTGTGAGGTCTGACAGTTTAACTGGTTGACAGTTTTGACATAACTATTTCATATACGGGCCCGTGAATAATGACGGTGGAATGTTACGAATCAGGTATTATAATTATTTATCTCATTCAGCTTAAATACCTGTATAATATAATAAACAATCAATGTTTAAAAAAGATTATATTAAAATAATAAAGTATTTAGCTATTAAAAACTAGTATATTCCGCCAACCTTTGTTCATATATAGCGACTGTATTTAGGAAAAACGACGTAACCCTCGATTTGTAAGTGAGTCGAATAAGTGCTTTTATTAGACATCAACAATGTATACAACTAAATTAATACACGTTCTATAAAAAGGAAGTAAGCCGCAAATGTCGAATTATTATCTAAATTCAGGTTGAGTTAATTGAGATTAATTAAGTTTTAATTTATGGAGAAAAGCATTTACCCTCAATTCTAAAGATTTTTCTGTAATAACTTCTTTAAATATTATTAGATCGAAAATATATTACACCAAATCATCAATCATCATACACCCAATGTCTGTGCCTATTTAAAAAAATATATTAAACTAAAATCACTCAAAAAAACGTTTTTTGTCTTTCCTGTAAAATTTGTTGTGTGAGGGTTACGCCCTTTTTCCTAAACATGGTCAGTAGGTAATCAATGTTAAGCGTTGTAACAGCATTTAATTCCTTTCCCTTGTTACTGAGGATGGTGAATTACAAGAGTTGCCAAAAATCTCCTTTCATTGTGGCGATCATGTGCTGATCATATTGATTCAACCATTGTTAATGCAGTTGCAGTCCAACCATCATCTCAATCATCGTATTATTTCCTTCTGGCCTGTTTAGGAGAAGTATCATTAGTAGTTGTGTATGTTATATCCTTTACGTGTCAGACAACAGGGGATCATCGTACGATGCGTATAATTCATGGTTCTTAATTCCTCGCATATGGTTCCAAAGACCCTTTTCAGTAAGTACCTATCTTTATTTCAAAGATGCCCAATTTTCTCTCACATCTTTGATAATGCCCAGCATTCCGATTCATCGGTCAATATTGGTTTTGTATAACTTTATTTTAGGTTTCTTTGAGCCTAAGGCCACCCGCTCACGCAGAAACTAAAATCTAACGAACTGGTTGGTGATGGAACTCATAAACTGGCCAGTGACTGATGCTTCGCATACGGCGCTACTGAAACCTAATAATCTCATAACCTCAAACTGTCAAACTGTCAACTGTCTTTCCTACTTCATTCTAAGCTTTTTCCGTAATATCTTTACGGGAAAATTCTGGCAGCCTGTAATTATATAGGCAGGAGTATTTCTTAACATCTGCCGCACATTTTAAATTAAAAATCTGTTCGCCTATATTTACCTTTTGACGTCTTGACTTGTTATTGCTTGTTTAGTTCAGTTCAGTGCTCCTAATTTTGGTAAGAAAATATGATTTTTCATTGAATCTACTGATATTGGTAGGTACCCAAGGCCTGAACAAAAACTATGCATAAGTGCAAGTGAGAAAGTATTCGGCATCCTTATATAATCTCTGCGACACGGGCTAGAGTAAGATAAAAAGTTTACAGATGTGTGAGATGATTTGCTGGGATGTCGCCGCATGTGTTAAACATAAAGTCAGTGGTAAATAATTTTAGTTAATTAAGTAGAAAAGATGGTTCTGTGTGTTGTATTAAAATATGGTAGCCATACTGATAAGCAAGAAGATGGTATTATGTTTCATAGGTAAGTTGATACATGCTCGTGATAATTTATTTGTATTTTATTATATATTTTAATATGAAGTGACCTAGTATTTCTTTAAAATAACTTAAATTATGGATAGCTTTACCTAATGGTTCCATTTTGACCGCATAAAAATACTATATAACGTAAAAAAAATTGAAAATTATATTTTAATTCTGAGCGTCTCGTGCGAACACTAGCGAAATGGTCTATGGTCTCAAACATTTGTATACGAATGCGTTCGCTCGCCCACAATCCAAACGCACGGCACGTAGCTTCATTTAGATATGCAATGGGTGGCGTCTAGATGTATCTATAGTCTAAGTTGGTACCACTGTTTTATCGGTGACTGGAAACTGAAAGACTGGAAGACTAGCATGTCGCGTCTCTTCGGTTTCGGTCGCGGACATTTTGAAACTGAGAGATTCCAGTCTTGCCGTCAGCAATCCGCCATTGAAATAAGTAGCTAGATACTGGAGATTCAGTATCGTATTTTTTGAGTATTCACGTAAGTGGATGGCCTAAGAGTAAACTAGGAGACTAGATCTAAACCAGTGGTGCACAAGCTATTTGAACAAATGGCCAATTTAACCATTTTCTAATTTTTCACTGGACGCAGTGGGTAAAAGTGATGAAAAATAATTATATATTATTATAGAGATGTACATTTTATTATTTAAAATTTTATACTTCATTACATTTTTTTTATTATTAATAACCACGTCCTTAACCAAACACCCAGACTTTGAGAAAACCACATAAATATATTGTTTCCTCACCGGATCGAACCCAGAGCTCCCGGATGGAAGGCCAGCACCTTGCGCACTGCATCACGAGAGCATAGTTACATATTGGTGATGAAGAAGTACTTGTTATGTTGGGCCGCAACAAATGCCATTTTGGACCGCGGTTTGTGCATCACTGAATTCTAAGCCCAGTGACGTCCCTAGACAAACTGCCGCCCCTAGGCAGCGCCAAAATGCCACCCCATTATTTATACACTATTTTTCATTATACTTTCATGACTAAAATACCTAATAAATGTATTGTATAGATACATAACCGACAAAATATATACCACTAAATCTAATTTAAATACCATCTCTGCTTCAATAGACAATATTGCGTGTCTACGACTTCAGATACATTTAAAAATACACCTGGCAACTTCCGAAACTCGCGAGTGACTGGCAAAAATATTTGGATAAATTTTAAATTAGGCAAGTATGTACCTACATATAATTCAAAAATCTGCACGTCTCATTGCTGGTCATCAAGGACTGACATCCAAGGACAACGGAAGTAAACTAGACATCGCGAACCCGACAAAAAATACAGTCCTGTTAAACCTTGTATGTTGATTAATACATTTTGTTTCCAACCAGTGAAATGCTTTTTTAATGGAAATATATTTCCATCATTATTAAGTTTTTCCGACCATGTCCGATCCTAATAGGATCATATGGGCCTCCACATAGTATATTTTTGTATTAACAGATATTGTTTTTTACGAGAAATGGATGTCAGCCACTTGCTCAACCTATTAGGTCAATACCCTGACTCACACATAAATTGAAAAACAATATGTGTACTTGCCAGACCCAGGATTCGAACCTGAGACCCACGGCGTGATAGTCCAACGCTTAAGCCGCCCGGCCACTGTGGGTGTAAATAAGTTTAGGTAGATATTTATATATATATACCTAATGATTATAATCGATTTGCCACCCTTCGAGTAACTGCCGCCCCCAAGCAACGCTCAATCTGCCTACCCCCACGGGACGCCACTGTCTAAGCCAAGCATGTAAACGATAGTAGGTTTTTTTTCAAATCAATTTTACTAATATATTGATTTGGATGATGTTGTTTTGAGGGAGAGGTAATTTCTTTGAAGTGATAGATATGTTAAATTGTGTGCATATGTCAGTGAGATATTATTAGAGTAGGATAACCACGAAATGTTTGTTAATCAAAACATATGATTCAAAAAATATCCCAACAACTCTTGACGTACCTAACTTCAATCATTCTAACCAAAAATTCACCTTTTGATGCCACCGTATGTTTAACGCAAAAGCAAGGCCGAGTGATGATTACGTATATCTTCAGGTATAATTTTAAATGATCGTGAGAGTGAAGGTCAACATTTTTTATCAAAAGTCTGAGCACAGTGTTAAGGCGATACATCAGTGAAACGGCAAATAATTTTCAACTATAGGCGCGACGAAATTTTGGACTCGCTCGCATTCTGAGAGAGAACGTCGAGCTGGAAACACGTCACTTTGTTTCGTGATGGCGACGGGCGTATTAATTCTTAAATCGTGTTAAGATGACTAAAAACGTTGCCCATTTACTTTAAAAAGAAAACATGTCAATGAATATATTATTATTGTTACTAATAAAACAATAAACATAACATAAAATGGACGTATGTGACAAATTATATTTCGTTTGGCATGCGTCATTTGCACCAGCGACCCGCAATCCGCGCATCGCCTAGCCACGATCTTTTTAGACCGTGCCTCAACTGAGGTACAACCTTAAGTGTAATTGAAGTATTGTTAGTTAGTATTCTTTAATCCCCTATCTAAATCAACAACCTTACATGAAATATTAAATTTTGAATTATTGAATGATTGCGCACTATTGACCATGCACATAATATAATTCCTAGATGACTGAGGAGTTACCAGCAAAGTGTTTACGTCCCATAAGGTCAAAAGAAGGTTTCGATGACCAAAACTGAGATGGCTGAAATACGCTACAGGAGATTTGAAAAGTTCCTGGGGGAGACCATGACCATGGTCACGCATTGTAGAGAAAAAACGATGATAATGATAATATCCTTGTAGTCCAATCCTCAAGGCTTTTACTTCTCATCACATAGGTGCCTCGTTCGATTCCCAATAAGTTAAACTGCTATGCAGCTGTGTGAATTAGCGGCCAGCATTGCAAACGCCAGTGCTATGTTCAGTCTACGATAAGTATAACATGATTATCACGCGCAAAACATTATTTTCACTTGTATTTCAACATGTATAACATTAACAAGATGTTTTTAATAATAATAATTTTCACATTTTACCGGATATTTTGTCCGTTCTATCGAGGTTCTACTATACGTAATTGGGTCCCATGGCCTATTGTAGTGTTAAAAGCAGAGCGTTGGAGCGGAGCTCGGAGCATGAGCACGGAGCAGTGGAGCAATGGGGTTTTACCCGGAGTAGGAGCGAAGTCGGAGCACCGAAAATTTGCAGTGCTCCACTGCTCCAGATGTTTTTATTTATTCTTAAATTGTCATCCTATAATCCGATGAAAATATTGTATTTGACACTTTGCAACACTGGAATTATTTGAAATATGGCAACACTGCCGAGTGATGAATAACCTCACTTTTTTGACAGAAGAGGCAGATAATGAAAGACGATTTGCTGTCAGTTTGTTTAATAGAATGAATAATGAACAGTGCGAATAATATAAAATAAACCTTATTTCAAAACTGCTCATTTGTATGCATATAACACATGTTAAAACTGTTAACCCGGGGCGGAGGAGACCCTGGAGCGGAGCTGGAGCGGAGCTGGAGCAAGTATTAGGTCCCGGAGTAGAGCTGGAGCGGAGCAACTCAAAAAGGGTCTGCTCCAATGCTCTGGTTAAATTTAAAAAAATAAAATAAAAAAGGGTGTTTTGTGAAATATTTATTTGGATGTATATCGACGTCACTGTTTATAAATAATGATTTTAGTTTTTTTTCTTAGAAACAAAATAATACGATCATTGAGTACATATTTTTAATACGGTGTAATCGAATGATGATTATAACATTTTTATAAACATTTATTGAACAATTATTTTAATATAGTAATTAGTATCAATCAACACGGCACCAATGTATTGTGTGAAAGATTTTTTCGTGACTTCTTCGTAAACGTTGTGCTGGATGACTCTTTCGAGAAACTATAATTTACCTGTTTCTTCTTCAGTCATTAACCAACACCTGTGTCGAAAGGTCGTACGATCATAACCACTATCGGACGTCCACCTGTGGTTTGTTTACGCGTGCACTATGTATGAATATGAAAAAATACCGGCATAACAAGGCAATACAATAAATTTAATAATATACAAGTGAAAAACACCGAGTGAAAACAAGTGTCAAATAAAAATACTTTAGTTCGATTTTTGAATAGCAATAATATAACCAGTGTATTAAATTTGTGAATTTCAATAATAATAATTATAGTTATAGGAAAATTTTAGAAATCAATGCTTAAGTGCCTACATTATGTAATTATATTATTATTAATTTATTCGAAACCAAAATATTACAATCCGTGCGTAGGTCATAATAGTATATTGTATAACAGTGGCGAAGGGTGGAGGTAGGCCGTTAAGCTCCGACATAAATTTTTCTGACCATGTTCGATCCTAATAGGATCATATTATAGGCCTCCACAGAGTAGATGTTTATATTAACAGATTTTGTTTTTTGCGAGAAATGGATATCAGCCACTTGCCCAACCTATTAGGTCCATACCCTGACTCACACACAAATTGAAAAACAATATGTGTACTTGCCACGCCCAGGATTCGAACCTGGGACCCTCGGCGTTATAGTCGAACGCTGAAGCCGCGCGGCCACCGTGGGCGTCAAATAGTAAATAGTGCACACTAAACTTTCTCAAATGTATTTGTTTTCATTTAATTAAGACTACAATATGTAGATAGTGTGTGTTAGTTTTTTTTTTAAATTAAATTAAACCCTGCCTAATTCAAGTCATAGAAGATAATAGTCAAAAATTATTCGTTTATCTATAAAATATCTAAAATTATACCATTAAACCGTGCATTATAATATTTTATAGATAGAAGAATATTTTTTATCGATTATGGTTTGGTTTAGGTAGGGCTTAATAAATTTAAAAAAAACTAACCCAATCCATCTGACCTTCAACCTTCGAAACGTATAGATATTTGGATGCGGCGATCGGCGAGCCGGTATATGAATGACCGATTCTTAGGTGTTCGTATGCATCTCGACTCGCAGCCCGAGAAGCATGCAACTTGTCGATTGCAACAGTAGATGTTTTTTTCAAACTAAAAAGTCGCATTTGACCAATCTGCGGAATTCCATTTGGCAACGTGTGTTTTGTGAATAACGATGACGTCACATCGACGTACTCGACACGTTGCAGGCGGGCGAGCTTTGATGTGAGAGCCGGCTTACAGAAATTTCCTGATCCATGACGTGTAGACTTTGTTTAATTGGTTCTACAATCCTATGTGCGCCTAGATTTTTCTTAGCAGATTTTTTTTCTACTAGAAATGGATGTTAGCGACTTGCTCAACTTAATAGATACATGCTATGGGTCCAAACACACATCGGTATACCGTATACCTAACGAAATTAATTTATAAGTGACGTTATGTGATCTTGGTTGAATATTATTAATTTTTATACATTCCGTAGTTGATTATAGTCGCCTTTTTTATATTACGATGTTTAGCTAAACGTCTAAACATGACTTTAAATATAATTTATTTAAAAAAGACACATTGAGCACATAACAAATTATTAAATCAAGACGTTCACAACATGATATTTAGAATAAAAATTTCAGGTAAAACAATTTAGTAGAGAAAAAAAACAAACCAAGAAATAATTTTATAGAAATGAAATTAAATAAAATAAAAAAAACAATAATTA
The DNA here is from genome assembly GCF_057557595.1 of Rhyacophila brunnea. Lineage (NCBI taxonomy): Eukaryota > Metazoa > Arthropoda > Insecta > Trichoptera > Rhyacophilidae > Rhyacophila > Rhyacophila brunnea. Next base: position 2,985,589 of record NW_028232816.1, on the reverse strand, counting down.
AAAAAAATACAAATTAAACAATAAAATAGAATTTTAAAAACAAATACTTACATACATCACGGTACTGTTCGGTTATCGGGAATACAGCGGAAAACACATTTTGAAAATACCCGATTTTACAGGATTATTTGTTAGTTTGGGTTAGGTTGGGTTAGGTAAGGTTAGGTTAGCCTTACAAATAATTCAGTATATCGGCTATTTTCAAAATGATTTTCCGCTGTATTCCTCATAATCGAACTGTACCGAAAAACCTTCCAATCTAACCCTTATAAAATGTTACTCTAATAATATTTGTTTCGATCAATATTGTTTTAGTATTTTTCAAATTATTATCCGGCATGATAAGTGATATTCGTGGTATTATTTAACACCAAAAACATTGATTATATCAGTTGAAAAATGGATAAAGACCTACATCGTCGCAACACCGAGCCCACTACCAAACCAATAGATTCCATCGACCAAGAAAACCCAAAGCCTGAAAATGGCAATAAAGAAACAGAACGAAAATGGGGCGATTTGTCGTTCAGAGAAAAAGTGGGTAGTTTTGTTGATAACATTACAGTTGAACCACTATTAGCATGCTATGCAATGCCAAGCGTTCTCGCAAGCTTGGCAATCCAGAATCTAAACTTAGAAAAGGCATGTCGAGTAAATTTAGATTATGGAGAAGACGTCTGTGATAGACTGATACAACAAACAAACGTTAATAAAACGCAAGAAGAAGTAGAAGTTCAAGCTCTTGTGGCGTATATGTTGGGATGGAGACTTCCTATGCAGACAGCAATACCGGCAGTCATCATCATGTTTATTGGAGCCTGGAGTGATCGGACAGGCAAAAGAAAACGTTTAATGTTGATCCCATTTATCGGAGAACTGCTATCTTCGGTTGGGTTAATGTTCTGCGTGTTTTACTTCTTGCAATGGCCACTGGAGGCTGCTGGTGTTATTGAAGGTCTTCCTCCGGCTTTGACAGGAGGTTGGGCTACCATGTTCATGGCGATGTTCAGCTATTTGGCAGATCATACTTCTGAAGAGAATAGGACGTTTAGGATCGGTGTTGTTAACATGTTTATATCTATTGCTGTGCCAATTGGGACTGCTTTAAGTGGGATTATGATTACTGAATTAGGGTTCTATGGAACTTTTGCAGTGTCTATTGTCTTATACGTGATTGGAATTATTTATGGTTTGCTGAGGATAAAGGATAAGAAAAAGGAGATTCCTGAAGATGTGACAGAAGATACTGGTTGCAAACAACGATGGAGTACCTTTTTCGATTTGAAGAATTTGATAGCGACTTTTATGGTTCTGTTCAAGAAGAGAGACTCCAATCGAAGACTACTGACTATACTCCTGCTGTTGGCATTCTGCTTTGTGACGGGGCCTGTACATGGTTAGTATAATATATAGTATACCAGTGGTAAAAAAGGGTGAAGGTAGGTTGCGGAGATTGAACATAAATAGTGCACACTAAACTTTGTGAGTCATACTTATTTGTTGCCATTGAACGAATAATCCAAATTGCAGATGGTATTGGTTAGTTTTTAAAATTCAATTAAACCCTGTCTTTTCCAAACCAAGGTGGCTTATGGAGATCCCACAAAAATACTACCACTTTATCAGTCATACTTATTTGTTTTCATTTAACTAATAATAAAATTGCACATTGTTTCTTGTAAATCGATTAAGTCCTGCCTAACCAAACCATATTTTATAGATATAAAATAGATATAATGTTTCCTGTGGGTAGGGTTTAATTGAATTTTAAATACTAGCCAATACCATTTGCCCAGCGCACGAAATGGAAAATTTTACGAACCGGAGCGTTTGATAATTTTCTGAAAATACTAATATAGTTATCTACGTTTATCTGTATTTCATAAAAAAAAGTGTGTTAGATTTTGTTAAGTGGCCTATCTAGCTCAGACGGTCAAAATATTTTTCACGAGACTGAGCGATAATTATGGCGATTTCACGAACCGTAACGGCGCTCCGGTACGTTCCGGTTCATTTCGAGCTCTGCCCATTGCAATTTGTATTCATTGTTCAATGATTACAAATAAATATGATGACAACGCTTAATGCGCACTATTTATGTCGAATCTCCACAGCCTACCTCTAACCTTCGCCACTGATACATACTAACAAAATATGTAATTATTTAGAATGTATATTATAAATTTCTGCTTGGACAGATAGATAAACTATAGATTAACTTACGCTTATGGTGTGATTGTGACTTTATTCGATAATAATATATAGGTACTGAGTAGATTTTGCAAATTCGGAATCCCAAGCCTGAAACCTTGAGCTCAAAATTTTATAATTTTAAAATTAATCTGAAATTTATGATCTCTGTGTCATAAATAAAATTACTGGTTTCTCATAAGATCACTGTACAAATATAGGTATATGTCTGGATCCGGTATTTTGATTGATTTGAACCATCTGAGAAACGTATGACCTGTGACCTCCGCATTGATAGCTAATGCAGAGACCCACCTAGTCCATAAATGTGCAAAACATGCATGGTGGGTGACCAAAATAGATATTTTTTATTAAAGCAAATTTTTCAAAAACATTTCTAAAGCTTCAAGTTTTCTGAGCGTATCTATTATTATTATGATCATTCTCGTTCTAAATCAGGCGTTTATTCCGTGGCTTCATAGCAATGACATTAATATGGACGAAGCATCTGGAAAAAAAATGACACTCACTTTTTTGTCGGGTCTGCCGAATGGCATAATCTGTTCTAACGCCATTACAATAAATGTGATATTGCTTTAAATTTCCGATGCTTTTTGTCGGTCTGCCGAATGTTTCGGTTCGAACGGGTTCGCTCAAATGAACATTTATACTAGAAACACTATTCTAACGCCATTACAATAAGGCCCGTTTCAGACGGGACACCGGTGTCGCGCTCGTATATAATAAGGAGGGCTTTGTATTCGAATAAAAGGGCCTTTGTATTACGTTAATGAACGCCCCAAGCTAATGAGTCAAAGCGTGTCCGGTACACTTTTCCGTCGGCCGCTACATTCTCAAGCCGCCGATACACTTGTTTTTATGACCGCAGCCAGTTTTATGTTCTAATTTATATCGCGAAATTATGCGTTGATTCATTAGCTCTGGGCGTTTATAAACATAATACAAAGGCCCCTTTATTCGAATACAAAGGCCTCATTATTATATACGAGCGCGACACCGGTGTCCCGTCTGAAACGGGGGTAAAGGTGATATTGCTATAAATTTCCGAAGCGTGATATCGCATAATGGATATAGCGTGACGTCTACCTATGCACGTGCGAATGTCGCTATGCGGGAATTTACTTGCTAGCTACTGTACTGAGTGCGTCGTCCATTAATAATGTCATTGCTTCATAGTATATATCCACGTTGGCTTAGTGCGTAGAGTGGCCCTCTTCCATCGCTGGTCGAAAAATTGCATGTTATTTTTTCAATGTTTATTTGATACAGTTGCAACGACCCAATAGTTTGGGCGAATGACTAATAAATATTTCACGCAAAAGATTTGTTGACAACGCTAGTACCTACCTACCGGTGATTTTATTTTAAATATCGTAGAAAATGGTACTTTACGCTCGTTTTTACCATTTATTTTCATATTATATTAACGTAACATTTAGTCAAAACAATCACAGCTGTTTTTCGGATTCGCTCAAAATTATTCTTATATCATAATATTTCCGAACTCAAGGGCCCACATGCCCCACGTAGGTCAAAATGGAGATTTTTTTGGTATTTTCAGAGCATAAGCCTGGACATTCCTTAAACGTTGTAGAGATAATCATTTTCAAAAATACTATCGTATTCTTAGGTCAATAATTATTATAAAAAAATCATTATTCGTAGAATGTTTTATCACATTTGAATGGTCAAAGACATAGCTTATAATCAGTATCTTTAGAATTATCTTCAAATGTGTTAATAGTGCCCATTTTTTGAATAATAAAATGCCTAATTCTTGTCAAATTTGGGATCAAAATGATTATAAAATATAATGTTTTATCGTTAATATTTCACTATATAATGTTAACAACAATAATTTTACTAATGGTTTTATAAATGCGTTTAAAAATTAATAAATCCTAACACCACTGCACATGGATGTACTGAAATATGACTATATTCTAAAATATTAGATCGAGAGATATAAAAGAATACTATTTTATGTAATAAAAATACTTTATGCAGTCATCAAATGTTTAAAATAAATATACCTAAAGGATAATAAGGCTTCAAAATTATATAAATAGATTATCTACAACGTTTAAGGAATGTCCAGGGTTGTGCTCTGAAAATAGCATAAAATCTTCATTTTGACCTACGTGAAGGTAATCGGGTCTATTCTATATACAAGGCTGCTTTCGGTCCTCTACGGCAGCTAAATAGGGTATAAAAGTATCGAATTATTAACACTTATTGTAATAATTACAATAATTTAGTTATAATTGTTACAATAAGTGCTATGTTTTAACAGTACCTCTCTTGGCTGTGATAAATCTTAGACCGAGATAGACAGTTTTGACAGTTCAGACGGCTAACTTATAGTAATTGTTACAATAAGTGTTAATAATTCGATACTTTCCTACCCTATTTAGCTGACGTAGAGGACCGAAAGCAGGCTTGTGTATAGAATAGACCCAATGGATGTTATTAATGAAAATATTATGAGTGATCATCAGAAATGCATTTATTATTTAAATTGACAAATTTTGTGAAAGTTTCTCATAAAAAATATACCATACAATAGAATTTTATTATTATTAGATATTAATCAACCTTTCATTTTTCAGAAAATAATAATTTTTTTTCAAAAACTTTCTAATTCAATATTAAAACTCAGATTATAGAAAAAATATTAAACAGTAACCTTTTCATATTGCCAAAGCACCTTTTAAAGCGAACACGTTTTACAGTAAATGACACACACTATGGGTATTTATAAGTTAATTATGCATAAAAAAATATTTTGACCGATTAACCCACACGGTTTTAATAACCTTTTTTCAAAATTTAAAAAAACCGTCTAGACAAATGGAAGAAATTATGCATTATTTTTAATATTTTTGGAAAGTTATTTTATATCGGAAAAATTATCAGTTTTTATTATGTCTTTTTTAGCGAAAGATATCTACTATATTCTTTGTTGTTCCCTCGAGAGTGAATCGTGACCAATTCTAAGCACATTTATCTTCTACGCGACCAGGATTCTTCACAATCTCCACTCGGCACGGTCCTCCGTTTCTTTCAGTGTAAAGTAAAGGTTGTCCCCAGTAAGCGTATTCACTTGGTCATTACTGCGCCTCGCTGCTTTTCATCTACTAGTGGGTCTATTCTATGCTTATCGACCGCTAAAGTGATAAAGTGAAAAATATTATCAAACTTAGGGTAGGTTTGTATCAAAATATTAGCACTTATTGTAACAATTACACGAAGCCGGTTTTTATTGTTGCAATAAGTGCTATATTTTAACAGCACCTATCTTGCTGCTGTTAAAATATCGCACTTATTGCAACAATAAAAACCGGCTTCGTGTAATTGTTACAATAAGTGCTAATATTTTGATACAAACCTACCCTAAGTTTGATACTATTTATCAATTTAGTGTTCGATAAGTATAGAATAGACCCATAGGTATGCCTTTCCTGAAAACCATTAGTTTTTTTTTCCAAATACAACAATAATCAACGTCCGAGAAATAATAATTGTCTACAGCCGTTACTTTATTTTCTATAGTGGCGTCTCTAGTTGATGGATTGGTTCGTTCCATGCTCTCTAAAAAAAATCATTTTTCACACACCACTTTTCAAAAGCAATAAAATCTCTTCCGGATTCGATTCCCAGCAAGGTTACAATACATCTGTATTTTTTTTAAGTACTATCTACTACATTGCTGTCATTAGGCCTATGTCTGTCGTATTAAAAAGAAAAATATACGTAGACGAAAGCCGATGACTTTGTCCTTAGAGTTGGGTATTTCCCGAGAAAATTTCAATCTCGAGATTCGGGATTTCCAGAAAACAATTCTCGAGAATTCTCGAGAAATCGGGAAATTACAAAAAAATCCTAAAAATCTGTGTAAAAACAGACAAATTCCAAAAAATATGATTTTTTTATTTATGTAAGAAGACAAACAAGATAGAAGTACTCAGGAAAACAACAATAATTTAAAACATTACTTACTAAAATAGAATTTCAAAAAACACAGACTGTCAACCGCTGCGTCTGACAATCACGTACGTTTTTGAGACACAAAATTCCCCGATGTTGCAAAAATTGCGCTCATTTTGATTCGACGTTGGCTTAATTGTGTTAAATGCACCGGTCAGTCCTTGAATTTTGTGTTTTCTGTCCACTTCTTCTATATAGAAAATCGTTTTTTTCAATTAATATTTGATAATAAAGAAATCCCGATACCCGAGAAAATATTCTCGAGATCCGGGATTTCCCGAAATGTTAAAAATTTCCATTCTCGAGATTTGGGATGGAAAATCCCGAAAATTTCTCGAGAATTCCCATCGGAAAATTCCCGAAATCCAACTCTATTTGTCCTATTCGATAACTCAATCGAAGGCATTCAATAGACAATTTACATGCTGTGCTATTTATTCATCTCGCGTTAGTTTTAAAATCAACGCGAAGAAAACCAACGTTTTGTATTTATCAAAAGAATTATCATTTTTCGTGACAGTTATTTTGTGCGGCACGCGAATATTTAAGAAATGGATTGACCATGACCCCCGCATCCTGAACCGGGCCAACATTCTAGGATCTTTGGCGGGCCCCCTACCTATCATTAAGGTTAAAGGTAGTGTGACGCACTTTTTTCAAATTGTATTTCAAATCAAATTAAGGGTACCTATTTAGTGTAGATATTAGTACGATACTTTAATCATGGAGAGTCTAGTATCGACACACAATAATCAAAAATTACATCGCACAATCATATAATTTAAAATAGTCACTTTTTTTACTGTTAAAGCAATTTTTTGTGATGTGTGTTAATCTCACTTGTCTGGTCAACCCGCCACGCCAGGCCCCCAAAGAGCCCTGTCAGTCCCCCCCCCCTATGTGGGTGCCATCAGATTGACCCAACTAATAAAAAGGTTTTGCACAACTGTTTTAGAACAATATCGATATCTATCTATAAATCTTATGACATAAATAAACAATCAAAACAATAAAAAGTCGTGATAAAATTATAAATTGGTAATCAAAGCAATAATAAGGAATGCTTTAAAATTACATTTTAATTGAAGTCAATGTTTTACGTGATCTGATCATGGATTAAAACTATTTAAAGTAGCATTATGAGTCATGATGACTCTAGGTTTTTTTAAACCTTAAAGCAAGTACGTAAGCATTTTAGTTATCCAATTCACGTGTCTTAAATTATGTATGCTTGCAATTTTCATAAGCTGTACGAATATACAATATACGTCATACATCGTAGGTACTTGCATAATATTGATATTTACTCGGGGAATACCAGTATCATAATAGACACAATGACTAGGTATCTGACAATGAAGCACTCTGCACGTACAATGCAGTCACACCTCAGCAGGATCATTATTCTAAGAATATAATATATCACTAAACTACAAAATCAATAAATAATAATATTATGCTATATCGTATTCCGATAGTTAATTATCCCGGGATATAAACCGTCAGGCGTGATGTATTTTACCGCGGGTCCGGATGACCGCGCCACCTGACAGAGGACAACAATTTCTTCTTGAGAGGCGGCGATTTTATAAATTAAATACTAGGTGCTTTTAAACGATCAGTTTTGCTAGCCAATCAGTCTCCGTTTCCGTCGAGCTGTCCGTTAAACTGGCGTGCAAATGCAAAACTCAAGCGGCCGACTGAAACCAAAACGGAGACGAGACAGGGTGGATTTTCTATCAGTTATCGCAGTGCTCGAAATAGAAAATCTTACGCACCGGACCGCTGAATAATCATTCAAAAATATGAAATTATGTTAAATATTTTTCGGATATCAAAAAGGCGATATGCCTAATAATCAGGATTTCATTTATACTTGAAGGGGCTCTGCGCTAATACACATTACCCCCCCCCCCCCCATTACAACATTAAAATGTAGCTTTTTTTTAAATGGGTACCTACTCATTTTTGCAAAATCACTTATTTTTCGTCAATTTTCTTAGAATTGGGCTCTTATCTTCAAAATTCTAGAAGCTTGTACATTTGTGTCTTCCTTCGCTGCAAGGTTCTTTTGTGATTTCAAATTATTTTTCACGTTCCGGAGACCTACTAATTTAAGGCCCTGGACCTGTAGCCCCTTTAGCCCTTTTTGTAAACACATCTGAACAGCCTATATTATATTATAGACCTTGTAGGACTAACCATTTATAAATAATATACACATTATATAATCAAAAAATATAACTAACCGAGTGATATACCTATAATATATATATTTCCTATATCCAATCCTAATAAGATCATTATAATATGGGCCTCCGCAGTATGGGGTTTGTATTAACAGATTTTTGTTATTAAGCGTCAATTACATTGAGCTTCTTTACGAGCTGTTTATTGGCAAATTTACAATCTGCCTGTACAGTCGCCCAGTGTAATCATCGAACAAGCTAATAAGCAGGTTGTAAACACTCTACCGAGAAAAGTTGAAAGCCGGTCAACTTTACACGCCACACGCCGGCGTGTGGGCCTACTGCGTCAGCGCAGTAGAGCGCAGTAGCAACCTCCCGGTAAAAAAACGAACTACGTTCTGTCAAAATAGTCGCTGGCTTGAGGCTTTTCAGCGAATGGAAAGTTTCGTGTGTAATCATCAAATCGCAGTAGATGAATCGCCCGCTTTTAAATTCGCCAACAAACAGCTCGTAAAGAAGCTCAATGTAATTGACGCTTCACGAAAAATGAATGTTAGCCATTTTTTGCTAAACCTATTAGGTCCTTACTCTAACTCCAAACACAAATTAAAAAACAATATGCGTATTTTCCAGACCCAGGCTTCGAACCTGGGACCCCCGACATGGTAAACCGACGCGTAAGCCGCTCGGCCACCATGGTGACGTATCTTCGGCAGTCAATTATTGTCCGATGTGGTCTGTTTTTTAAAATATTTATTATTTTAAGAATTAATAAAATTATAATTTATATATTTTTTTGTTTTCAGGTTCCGGCTCAGTGACATATCTGTACGCCAGAAGACGATATTCTTTCACTGAGAATGGGTACAGCGTCTACTCTGCATATTCAATTATCATGAATTTTATAGGTAATATCTTATTTTATTTATATTTTTTATCGGTCGCTCGAAATGGAAAACTTTATGAACCGGAGTGCTCACTAATTTTCCGAAAGGAGTGTGCTTGTTTTTTTATTATAAGTATATATACAGTATAACCTCGTTCTTACGTGCCCGGAATTTACGTTTTCCCGGCAATTGCGTGTAATTTTTTCAGTCCCGATGTATTTCAGTACATTAATACCCGCATTTACGTTTTTCTTTCCTGCGATTTACGTCGAAAATATTCAAAATATGCGAGTTACGCGCGCTTGACAATGATTGGGTCGTGACATTCGAATGGCGTAAGGTGAGAATTACATAACAAAAAAACAAAAATGCAACAAACTAATATACTTACATGATTTTTTTAATAAAAAATAAAAAAAAATTAATAAAAATTTTAATTGAAAGTAGTTTTTTAATAAAACGTTATTTTTTTAGAAACATAAAATTTAAATGTTCTTTTTTTCAATACTCCCCTTTTACATTTTCCCTGCTTTTAGGTTTTTTTTTCAGTCCCTTAAAAAACGTAAAATAGGGGTTATACTGTATATATATATATATATATATATATATGCCTACCATTGATGAACAAACGGAATAACAGCATATTATAAACTTCTAACATGCATGGCTACAAAAAAAATTGTTAGTTAAGTCATTTCTACTAAATTGTGAAAGTAAGTACTAATTACGAAGTGTATAAAATACTTTTGTTCTGTATACTTGGAACCTTATATATATATGGAACCTATACATGGAACCTTAACATATGAAAATGAAGTAAAAAAGGATCTCAAAGACTTGATAATAAATTTCATTCACACTCTCAGAATTATCTACTTGCTGCTTCTTTCTTATATACAACAATCATACGTATGTTAAACTGGGTCTTTATAGGCAGTGGCACATAAGGCTCCATCTGCAAGAAGATTCAACATATTTGTATCATTATTCTGTTTCTTCATTTATTTACCGCCCATAAACAGTGTATCTGCCTACCCCCATGGGACATCACTTCTATGTATTACATATTAAAGAATATTTAATTAAGCCTGTAATAACATACAATATATACACAGACCCTGAAGATACATGAAGGCAAAACTAGGGACGCAAAATCGAAATCCTATTATACGAAACTCTCATTAATTAATTAGAATTTATATAACTACTGTAACAACGAATCAATCGTTAAATATTGTTACTAAGGTTGGTAACAAGATGGTTAGCATGTGTAGATGTAACAGACTTCTTTTATGAGGAATACATAGTAAAACATAGTGTTTTCAATTAAATAAAAATTTTAATCCCATGAAAAACTTTGTAGCTAACTAACAAAATAGCTCATTATTGCTTGTAGAAATAGACGATTACTACGTATTATTGTCATAAATATTATAGTTTTACCATGCGTTTAAGCACAACTTAATTTTTTTTCGCGAAACGGAGCACTTGTCGCGAAGATTTCACGAACTAGATGCGCGCTCCTGACCGCTCCGGTCCATTTCAAGCCCTGATTAATATTAAATCTAATCAATGTAAATTTCACTTTCTTATGCATGAACATGATCGCGGTTTTTTTCAATACGTCTCGCGACCTATTATTATTAACCTTATGAACACTTTCCACGTTTTAAGTCAAATTTTAAATCGATTTTAAAGGAATCACATTGCTTTACGTAAATAATTGGATTATTTGCATGATTCTTAAGGGGGGACATGCTCGGCGTAGGTCAAAATGGAGCTTTTATTGCATTTTAAAACCATGATCCTGGACATTCCTTAAACGTTTTAGATAATCTATTTACATAATTTTGAAGCCTTATTATCCTTTATATTTATTTTAAACATTTGATGACTGCATAAAGTATTTTTATTACATAAAATAGTATTCTTTTAAACCTCTCGTTCTAATGTTTTAGAATCTAGTCATATTTCGGTACATAACTGTGCAGTGGTGTTAAGATTTTTTAAGTTTATTAATTTTTAAGCGCATTTATAAAACCATTAGTATAATTTAATTTATGACGAGATAATTTTAGTAAAATTAAATCATATAAATAGATAAAATAATAGATATAATAAAATAGATAAAATAAAATTATATAAATAGATTATCTACAACGTTTAAGGAATGTCCAGGATCATGGTTTGAAAATGCAATAAAAGCTCCATTTTGACCTACGCCGAGCATGTCCCCCCTTAAGATACAGATCAGTAGCAGCTCACTCACCCGGACATTGAAAAATACGATTTAAAATCCAACTCAGTTCAACCTTTTTTTCTATGGTATGTTTCCAATGTTTTTCAAAATGGTTTATTATCATTAATCTAACATATATCTTAATTAGGGATTCTAATCCCGGGATCCCGAATCCCGGGATCCCGGGATCTCGAGCTATTTTCGATACCTATGAATCCTGGGATTGATAAACATAATCCCGGGATTTCGGGATTGATTTTTGTTATCAATTTTTATGGAAAATAAAATAAAAGCGAAAATATAACAGAAAAAATACTTTTAATAAAAAATAACTACATTAGAAATAAACTGAGTTTGAATGAAGTGTAGGTTGCCGATTCATTTTATTTTTTCACATAAATTATTAAAAATGAGAAAGATTGAAAAAAAACAATGCTTCACACTTTTAACAAAGTAATTCGACCATGATATCATACGTTTTACAGCAGTTTCATATTTGGCTGACTAATTAGCTTTACGAAGCGGAAAGGCCATAAGTACGCCACGATTATTTGCTTTTACTATTTTAAATCTCGCTAATCCATTCATTATGTATTTACTATCAGAAACAGCAATCTCATATTAAATTCACATTATTATTTACTCCATTAAACTTGTGCATTTCCAAGATTGAACGTATACAATATTAACAATAAATGTCTTAAATAGTATCAATTATACTAGATTTATTTTTGACCTATTTTATCAATGTTATTTGTAAATATAAAAATTTTATATTAACAATGGAAAAAAATGCCAATCCCGGGACCAGCCCCGGGATCCCGGGATTGTCAAATTGTAATCCCGAAATCCCGGGATCAGAATTTTGGCTCGGGATTGGATTCCCTAATCTTAATATTATTATTGATTATAATATTCTGTATTAAATAAAAAAAACAGTTTATTTAAATATAATACTTATTTAAAAAATATGTGAATATACAAAACATCCAGCCTTCTAATGGTCAATTCTTTTAGCGTAGGTACTGCGCATCTATTCTATACACAAGACTGCTATCGGCCGCTATCGGCGGCTATCGAGGGTAGTATTTCATATTTTTGTATTGAGGCATTATAATTTTTACAATAATCTAGTTGTAATTGTTACAATAAGTGCTATATATTAACAGCACCTCTCTTGGCTGTGCTAACTTATAGAGCGATATGAACAGATTTGGCTGTTTAGACGGCTAACTTATTGTAACAATTATAATGTCTCAATACAACAATATGAAAAACTACCCTCTATAGCCGTCGATAGTGGCCGATTGCAGTCTTGTGTATAGAATATAGGCGCATGTTTAGTAACAGAATAAGTTGTGTAATTGTTAACATTATTTTTTTTAAGTGTTGTTCAAACAGCTATTATGTCTGACATTTAACTGTCATACTATAGACATGCTAAGAATTTTATATCGTTGAATAAAATAAAAAAAAAGATTTTTTTTGTATTCATCCGTACCAACTTACGTACAGGTATTATTTTTTTTTAATTTTACATGACCTAATCATCCTTCAACCTTCACTGGCCAACATTAGTTTTACCAACATTTTTTGTGACTAATTAAAAAAAATGTTGTGATATTATGTATTACGTATTTAATTTACTATTTTTATAGCCGTACGTTACTAAAAAAATCTTGACTTCTTAATTTTATTTATAGCTTGGAAATATTGACCATGATTTGCAGATTAAATAATATGATACTATCCGTGGCTTTATCCAACTAGCTTTCTCTTAGGTATGCTAAACATGGCCCCCACATTCTGAAGCGGCCCCCCAGGTTAGGATGTTTGATGGGGCCCCCTACCTATCGCTAAGGGTAAAGGCAGTGTGACGCGTTACAGTAGCGTTTTCCATGGTGTACGCGGTAAAATTAAGGTGTATTTTTAGCGATTTTTTGTATTTTTAATATATACATCCATTTGAATTAAGGAGTTGTCGAGTATCGGCACACGTATCGCATCGTACAATCAAATATTTTAATTATTAATAATTATTGAACTAAAATAGCGCTGCAGGCGACTTTTTTTACTATTAGAGCAAATTTGTGGTCTGTGTTTATCTCACTAATCGGTCGACTCGTCACGCCGGGTCCTTCCTGAGCCCGGACCCCTATGCTAGAGCCCTGTCAACCCCCCCCTTTGTGGGGGCCATGATGCTAACATACATACTGTAGTTTAAATGCTAGAAGATATCAACATTTGGCCACGATTTTTTTTTTTACATATATGTGGTGTAAATGAGAACTCTGCTACTCTTGGTAGTATTGACTTGTGTGTGCCTGATAACTATCTTAGAAATCGGGAGCATCAGATGTTTGTTCTATCAAGGAGCAGAACGAACCTGCCATTGGTGATGCCAATTGGGAGCGCAATAACTCTGTTCAACTAAATCGCTTCGGATGTTGATATATTCCACCTACGAGAGGTGAGTATAGGTGGACGTTGTTTTATAAATTCTTAAAATAGAGTCAGCTCACTCCTACTTCCACTGTTTAATAACTTAATACCGATCTATTTCTTTTTTATTATTATAATACTATTTTAATAATATTTCTTTGTTTCTAAATGTCGTGTTGTGAACGTCTTAAATTAATAATTTGTAATGTTCACTATAGGTAGGTATGTAAAAATAAATAGAATTTGAAAAAAATTGAATTTGAATAAATAGTAAAAGCAATTATATCAAGATTTCGACAGGATCATAATTTATATTAGCAATCGGCTTAGTTAAGTCCTGGAATAACAAAACTGACGGATAATAAAGCCTAAAGACGGCATTTTGACTTGGGACGCCACTGTATTCATCTCATTATGATGATGGTAACATAATTGTAATTAAATTGTTTTCAGGTATAATATTTGCACTGTCAGTCTTCAGCAAGCACTTCCAAATGAACGACAATCTCCTGGCTGCGCTGGCATGCGTGGGGAAGGTCGGAGCGAACTTGGTCTACGCCTTCGCCCCAACCCAAGAATGGCTCTACCTGGGGCCGGTCGTCGAGCTGATCGGGGGAACCGCCATCATAGCGATGAGGTCCATGGCGACTAAAATTGTCGATGAAGATGAAATAGGTTGGTACCAATGTTATCTGTAAGGTGTGCGTGTGTGCGCGCGCACACATGCTTTCATCCCCCGCATAGTCCTCACACAAATATTACATAATATATATCTAGTACAATTATTATTATAAGTACTTATTAATTACTTATAGAAAACTTATCCCATAAAAACGTCAGAAAGGAGTGGATGTGATATTTCAAATGCGATCATTAATGCGTCAATGACATTGAGCTACTTTACGAGCTACTTGTTGGCGAATGTACAATCTGCCTGTAAAGTCGCCCAGTGTCATCATCGAACAAGCTAACAAGTAGATTGTAAACAATCTACCGAGAAAAGTTGAAAGCCGGTCAACTTTACACGCTACATACTGGCGTGTGGGCTTACTGCATCTGCGCACTAGAGCGTAGTAGCGACCTCCCGGTAAAAAACGAACTACGTTCTGTCAAAATAGTTGCTAGCTTGTTGGCTTCTCAGCGAATGGAAAGTTTTGTGTGTCATCATCACAATCGCAGTAGCTGAATCGCCCGCTTTTAAATTCGCCATCAACAGCTTGTAAAGTAGCTCAATGTAATTGACGCATAAGAAGAAATCTAATTTTAAATCTTAATTTAAATCCAAATTTAAATTGGACGTAATGCCATCTTAAATGCATTCGCAAAAAATGAGAATTGGTGATGAATATTATTATGTTTATTCGGAAACAGAAAATTATGTCAAATGCATCATATGCTCCGCAGCAAATATGCAAGGAGAATTCACGTCTGGAAAGAAGTGGATTGAATGGAGGTTGTATCTTTTGAAAAAGCATTTAAGTCAAAAAGTACACCGGGATGCTGTTACAAAATCGAAATTGTTGATAGTGTTATTATTATATTATAAAATCAGTGAAATTAATAAATACTTTAAAAATATAAGTTTTAGTGAGAAATTGTATGTGTGTGTTTGTGGGGGGGGGGTGAATTTACCGCACCGGGTGACGGGTGACACCAACCCTAGTTATGCCACTGCTAAGACGCGTTGATGATCCGCACACACAATAGAAAAATTAAAGGCAACGTTAGTTGGTACCTAAATCAATTTTCGTTGTTGCATTTCGTGTAAAATTAAAATATTTACTCCAAAGTTTCCACAATTTTTTATACATCAACGTTTAACATTATTTGGTGGATCGAAGAAATACCTCATATCCCGTTTACATGTGCATGGATTTACTGTTGACAATAAGAATTATCTCAAGTATCTGAAGCATCTGAATATTTTCATGCGACAGTAGGGATTTTTTCGATCTGCGCCTGCGCAGTAGAACGATAGTGGCGAACTTGTCGGCAAAAAAACGAACTATACTTCTTTTGAGGTTAACCGATATTCATTACCTGTCAAATAGTACTAAAAAATGACAATATTGC
This sequence comes from Rhyacophila brunnea, assembly GCF_057557595.1. Lineage (NCBI taxonomy): Eukaryota > Metazoa > Arthropoda > Insecta > Trichoptera > Rhyacophilidae > Rhyacophila > Rhyacophila brunnea. Next base: position 2,969,561 of record NW_028232816.1, on the reverse strand, counting down.
GTCTCGCTTACTCTTGAAGAATGAGATTGGAGAGACAGTCAGCTGAGTCAGCACTTTTACGTTTTACAACAGTTACCAGTGGCGAAGACTCCATACTAGGCGATTATTTAAAGCCTACCTTAAGAAAAATATTTTTTAATTTTATATTGACATATTAAATAATATAATCACATAATAATATATTCAATATGCCCAACGACGTCTATCGTATAATTGTCATAGTAATTGTACGATCTTTTCCACTATTTCAATAAGCACCAATTATGGCATGTCTCGAAGGTTTAAAAAAATAAGCGACATCTCGTTTCGATTCACATATTGTATGGATTACGTTCGCGTGAATCGGAAACTTTTTTTATATGAAGTTTGTTTCTCATAATTTCCAGACGTCTGCGGCGGCCCATATAAATTGGTAAGCTATTTAAGGATCGCTTACATTTTACGTAAGTGCACATTTATTCAAAATAATTTATAAGGTAATTTAAAAAAATAATTTCTAGGGATTCAATCACATACAAATATCGATTGTTGTTAAAAATAATAAATAATTTATCTCGTGATTTTTATTTGTTAGTTTATTCATAGACGAAGACAATTTACTCAGCCAATTATGTAAGTTGAAATCTGATATTGTATCTAAGTCTGTGTTTTAAATATAGAAGTATTTTAAAATGTCTAGTTTACGGGTTAAATTATAAATTCTTATGGAACAGATTTAAAACAACGGATATTTTCAATATATTTTGAGCGTATCTTGCGTTTATATTTAGGAAAATACATAATTCAAATTAATTGCTTAATTTTATACCATCAGTGAGCTTTTGAAATTTCATCGGTTTTTGTGTACCTACCTATTCATCAGTAGTTATGTCGGATTATCTTTTTATTTCCCGTAAATACATCTAACAAGTGTGCTTTCTCCACAGCCTACCTGTTTCCAAAAGTCACCATTCGCCACTGACAGTTACTGTCACGATAGTTTAAAATACGCATTATTGCTGCCAGTAAATCCATGCACGTGTACAGGCGCTATAACATATGTCATGGTAAACTGTGTCTAACATATAATAATTACTTACCGTTAAACGAATTAATATAGAAATCGCTACTCTTTCTGCTTGAATAATTTTGTAATTATTGCTCGATTGTTTTGGGTATTTCCAAAAGGAAAAACAAGACAAAACTTGTTCAAGAATCCTCAGTATGTCGCTGTATAAAACATTAGCTATGGTCACAGTTTCGATTGCATTACGTGCGCGCTATGGTCATTATTCATAACAACAAAAAAACAGAAATATACTAAATGTCGAATCAGCGTTATCGTCCACAATATTATAAATCTTCGTTTTGCTGTTAAAACGTCTGATGTGACAATTTTGTGAAAAAACACAGGAAATTTAACAAATTCCATTCAGAATCAGAAGTCGAGAACTTTTTTTATCGAGAAATCAAATTTTCTTAGGCAGCTTGGAATTGGAAATGGAATATTGTGCAAAGCTTAAATCAATTAGAATTTAAATTCAAATTCCACCAAGTCGATAGTATTGATTTTGAAATACACTTTTGTAAACTATTGTTTATTAATATTAATACTATCGACCGAAGGTACTTGAATTTAAATTCGAATGGATTTTCTGGAATAATTGACGATTTTACACCTCTTGAGTGTAGTATTTTTATTGGTTATAAGTACTAATGATATATTATTAGGTTTTGGCGATTTATTATAACATGCTTATCGAGTGTATTATTATTAATAAGATAGGGATTTTTACTAACACTTAAACTATTCATAATTTTTCACCCGGGGAATAATAGAATAAAAGTTTGAGTTAAGTATGCAGAAATATTCCAAGATATCGTTTCTATCCGCACAAATAGCGGCATAATTCTTAAAAATATAATGGTGGCCTTAAAAGCATTTTTGTCATTATCATATTATAACATTTTACTTGAATTCAAGCAGAAATAGTGGCATAATGATCATTGTGCCATTGTTATTGCGGATAACATTCAAAATGAGATGACTCAAGTGTGCCAACTTCATGCTATTATAGAGTAAATTTAAAAAAAAATGATTTTACACACTAAAATAAAATATTCAAACTGCTCTCCTGCAAAAACAAGTTTTTTCGAGTTGTGCCACTATTATTTCCCGGATGCGAATTTTGTTTGTTATATTTTTTATTGTGACCCTTGACTTGATAGGTAGGTAATGGAGTTTTTACCTACTTAATTGTATTGATTTATTGTATAAGTTAGAGTTAAGAGTGTTCGTTGTCAGTGTGTGGTACGAGTACCTTTGGTGAGTATACATCCATAGCGCCTGAAGATGCCGAAAGGCGAAACCCGGGTCGCTCAAATAGAAGAGTACAAAACTTAAATCCATTAGAATTTAAACAATTGTTTGTTGACTATATTTTATGTTTTTTTTCAGGAAAGATAAATTCTCTATTTGGAGTATTTGAAGCCATCGTCAATGCGATTTACACTCCTATTTTCTCCGCCTTCTATGTATACACGCTGGTCTCTTTCCCAGGAGCCTTCTGCGTACTGGCTGCGGTACTATTAATACCTGCTGTTGGAATATTCCTGTAAGATTTTTTAAATAATATTTTACTTCATTCATTCATTAACTCATAATATGGCGACAACGCGTCAATGTCAAATATGACAGTACTTTACTTACAAGTCATTTTATAACCCCATAGGTACTAACGAACCTTTTATTTTATGAAGTTTATTGAAGGTTTGTTAGTACCTACTTAAGTTTTATTATTTTGATACTCCGCAAAATCTGTCGATCCTTTTCATTTCGCTTGAGAATGTAAAAGAAATAAAATTAAAAAAACAAGAAAAATACAAATTAATCAATAAAATAGATTTTTAAAAACAAAATTCAAAGTGCATCAGTAAAACATGTTAACGTTTCTATGAGTGCATTGACCAGTCGCTCAGCCATCGCTATTAGTACCTGATAAGCCTGACATGAGGAAACAGTTTTCACCCAAAATAGGTCATGTTTACTATAAAAAATCATTCAGTGAACAATATAGCCAACCATGTTCAGTCTTAAGTAATAATTTCTCGACTTTTTCATTTCTCGACATTCGAAAAGAGTATTAATTTTGTCGAGAATTAGACATCATTATAAAATTTCCGATGTTTTTTTCGTTTTTTAGCTTTTTTGAGAGAGTCGAGACTTTTTTTAGCACATCGGGCCAAAAATAAATCATTTTAGAATCACAGTTAAGAGCGTTATTTTTCTTTTCTTTTTACTGGCGATTTTCCATTCCGGTTGCAGTCAGTTAGCCTAGTAATTGTTTCTCTATTTCTCGAGAAATGAGAATTCATGAAATTTTTTTAAAGCTGATTTCTCGAGATTCAAGATTGACATTTTCTAACTATTTCTCGAGAATTCTCAAGACGAGTTGTTTCAATCATAATATCAAGGTATTATTGTGGTCTCGATTGGCAATTTTAATTTCTTAAAATTATTATAGGTTGCTCGTTTAATCGATTCGCTGTCCATTATCTAAGTAATTTTTTATCAATTTTAGATTCCAAAGATAATATTTTTTTATTGTTATTTCATAATTGACAGGAATTCTCTCAGATTCACCAAAGTCGTCGCTAGGTTACGATAATATTTTCTTTTTGACTTAGCGTAGTGTTAATGAATTGCATTCTTTGTTTACAGTTACCATCTACCTCTTAGTAACTCGTCTTATGATTCTATAAAAAAACATACACGAAATCGTGTTGCATGCTTTTAAAACACAAATAAAAATGAATTCTAAAATACACTTAGCAGGTAAGATTATAAAAACCGGTTTTGGCATACCTACTCATAGGTATATTTGAATAGACAATAACACATTTTAAAAGTATAGGTACATTGTTTCTATATTTAAAATAATATGCAAAACATTTGAAAACAAAAATAAAATCAAATTAATATGTTAATAAATTCGGGGGACTTTCCAGTTAAAGTGTGTATAAATTAACATGTTTTATTAAAATATTTATTGTGTATTTTAAATATTTATCGAATGCGACTCTTTCAAACCGAGCTTTGGTTATGTATTCTGAGCATTAAAAAGATCATCACTGAACTTTGTTGGGCCGGGCTCAGGAGTGGTCCGGCGAGCCGAGTCGACCAGATAAGTGAGATAAACACACATCACAAATTTGCTTTAATACTAAGTGTAATTGTACGATACAATTTTTGATTGTGTATCAATACTCGACATCTCCATAATTTAAATGGATGTATCTATTAAAATATACAATAAAACACTAAACATACACATTAATTTTACCGCGTACGCCATACACCATTTGGAAAACTCTACTGTAGAGCGTCACACTGCCTTTATCCTTAGTGATAGGTAGGGGGGGCCGCCAAATATCCTAGCCTGGGGGCCCTCTTCACGATGTGGGGCCCATGCCTACGTGTATAATATGTATAGGACCATCTAACTGGTGACTGGCGAATTGTGAACCTATTCTATGAATGTACATTATTATGTAGTATGCAGTGCATGGATTATGCAGGGTTCAATTGAATTTTAAAAACAAACAAACACTATTTACACACTGTACTCTTATTGCAATGAAAATAAATGTGGTTTTAGTGTGCACTATTTATGTCGAATCTAAACAGCCTACCTCCACCCCACCCGCTGGTATGTAGGTACTCCTTATACCTGCTAATAAAACTTCTGCCTGTTTGACCCAAACGAACTGCAGGACATGTCCTGCATTGGTGATAAACAATAATTCAAAATATTTAGAAAGCCTGCTTTTCCAGACGGACCGTAACCAAAGCTTGATTCAATATAAATAAAACAGATTTCAAGTTAAACACACTTGTTTTCCAAAACAATATTTTTTATTGAAGATTTTGATGGTTGCATATTGAAATAAATGGTAATAATTTTAACAAAATATGCAATCGAAAATCTTTATTTATTCCAAACAGGTAGGACGATTGCATTCCAATATAGTATCACTACCGTCGTAACTCACAATTCATTGTCACGGACTGAATATGGCTGGCCTTGGGCTTAGGGTGTCTTTCAAAATAAACTAAGTTCATTGAAAAGTAAACACTCTGTTTGATTTAATCTCCACAAATATTGAGTACACATTTTATTTTGCACAATATTCGCACCTATATTCTATGGATTAATAATATTGTTATAGACCAGATGTCAGCAACCTTTTCCTTGTGGAGAGCACAATATATTTTTTAAATCGTCAAGTAGGCACATAGATTTTTTTGACTGTCTGAAAGCTGAAAGCAGTATTTTTCAACATAGCACAGCAAGCATGGACATAATATAAATAGTAATTAGATACATTATGTTCAGTATAAACAAAGTTCAATCCACTCAAAGTCAATTCTCACTTTCGTGTAGGCTATGGGTTCCCAACATTTCTTTGCCTCGCGCACGTATGACGTGTTTGATCAATGCTTGATAACTTAGCTTTTCTTTCGTCAAGTTAAGTCAAGAAAATTCTTTTTTTGTATCTTTTGGTCAGCTTTTCCACACGAAAAATCCGTCTAACCCAAGAAAATTAGGTTCGGCTTTTTTTAGTTTTCTTCCTACATATCAGATCCTTAACTAAATGAGTAATTTATAAGAGTACCGAATTTCAAAAGGTTAGCAGGATTTTAAATTTGTGATGCAAATCTATAATATAATTTCGAAAATATATTTTGATGTTTGTATGTACCGTCGCGTTGGTTTTTCTTTATACAAATCCGCACGCGCAGTCGGATTTCGACACAATTGGGAAGATAGACGGAGGCTGACGAACCAGGGTGCGTGGTCGGGGTCTCTAATTTCAGATTTAACCAGTTGCACCCCGGGGACAGTTTTACGGTTTTTGCGGAAAATCGCACATCGTTGCCATGGGTCTGGATTTATTAGAGGCTTTGATATTATGATATTAAACTTTTTATAAATCAAATCTTGAGAAACATTTATGCAGTACCTATTGAGCAAGGGCAGTTTTAAAATGTATTCAGATATCTACTAAATAAAATTGCGCCGCAGGAAGTTTTTTTTATTGTACTTTGAACAAATTTATAATAAAATTTGAGTTATTATCAACATTCAGAATTTATATGAATATACAGACTATTTTCTTACCTCGTCTGTGAGAGTTTTGTTAAGGCTATACTTCAGTTGAGGCATGATCTAAAAAGATCGTGGCTAGACGATGCGCGGATTGTGCAAATGACGCGTGCCGAACGAAATATAATTTGTCATAAAAATCCAACATCCGTCCATTTAATGTTATGTTTATTGTTATATTACTAATAATAATAGTATATTCATTGACATGTTTTCTTTTTCAAGTACATACGTAAAGTTTTTTAGTCATCTTTACACGATTTAAGAATATATTCATCCGACGCCATGACAAAATAAATCGACGTGCGCACACCTCCATTGTCGGTCTCCGATTGGCGACGAGTGCCAAATTTTTCGTCGCCTACTGTTGAAAATTATTTGCCATTTCACTGAAGTAACTCTTAATGAGAGTTATAAAAAACACTTGTGAAAACACATAAAATTGAATATCCTCTTCGTAAGCCGCGTTACCGATCCCTGTTTCATTTTTTTTTATTAATTAATCCATTTGGCTTTTATCTTATTATTATTTTATTTATACATTTAATAATTATACTAGATACATTGTGCCTACATGCGTTACAAAATTTTAAACCCTCAATAAAACATCACGCATAGGTACTTAATAAAATTAACACAACATTCATGCATATTTTGCACTACCGACCCATTAACAGAATTATAAATTAAATAATTGAAGTCGCTGGCCTTTCGTGCAGAGGGTCTGAGTTCGATTCCCGTGTGTTTGGGATTTTTTTACTTATATTAATTACCCACTAACAACATTACTATTTCACTACACCGCCATCATTGGACTTCATGGCCTGTTTTAGTCAGCGCTCGAAATAGAAAAGTTTATTAAGGCTATACCTACCTCAGTTGAGGCACGGTCTAAAAAGATCGTGGCTAGGCGATGCGCGGATTGCGGGTCGCGGGTGCAAATGACGCATTCCAAACGAAATATAATTTGTCATACAAATCCAACATGCGTCCATTTAATGTTCTGTTTATTGTTCTATTAGTAACAATAATAATATATTCATTGACATGTTTTCTTTTTCAAGTAAATGGGTAACGTTTTTAGTCATCTTTACACGATTTAAGAATTATTACCACCGTCGCCATCACGAAACAAATTTACGTATTGACACCTCGACGTTCGCTCTCCGAATGCCAGCGAGTCCAAAATGTCGTCGCGCCTATAGTTGAAAATTATTTGCCATTTCACTGATGTGTCGTCTTAACCGGAACGCTCGATAATTTTTCGAAAATATTAGAGTTTTCTTATTAAATTTTATTAAAAAATGTAATGACGGAGCGGTTAAATATTTGAAAAATTAAATAAATCATGTAATCCAAATATCAAAATTAAATAATTACAAGATAAAAAGAACTTTTTATATACAACGTTTTTAATTTTCTGTTGAATTATTATGCTCAATATGCTCAAACTTGTACTTGATATGAAGTAAATAAAAACAAACAAATATAATATAGAATACTGAAATGTCATTTTGATTTCCATAGTAATGCACGTATATATTAATATAATTTACTTGCTAGGACCACTTAGCAACCAATAATAGTGGATTGGATAACGGATCTCTTCCGAAATAACTTTTCATACAAAACAGAATTAACTGAAAATGAATTCAAGTCTGCTTAAAAGTATTAAGAGAATGCATTGGCATCGGGTTCTGATATATTCTAAAAGTTTCAAATCATCGTACAGTATTATAATTGAATTAATTGGTAAGTATCTGTATATAAGTAAAAGTGACGTCCCGTTAGGGTATGCAGGTCATGCTTTGCATAGGGGCGGTAAATGAAGCAACGAATAGAAATTTTTGAGAGCTATGGTGGTTTTCAATAAAGCAGACAATGTTAGAAGTATCTACATCTCAGTTTAAAATATTTACAAGATAAAAAGAACTTTTTATATATCTACAACGTTTTTAAATTTTCTGTTGAATCATATAAACTTGACTTGACTAGCTTAAATGATCAAAAAATAGATAGAAATAATACTGAAATGTCATTTTGACATTCATATTGATTTCCATAGTAACGCACGTATATATTTATAATTTAGTTATAATACAAAACAGAATTAACTAAAAATGAATTCAATTCTACTTAAAGATGGCTAAAAGTATTAAAAAAATACATTGGCATCGTGTTCTGATATATTCTAAAAGTTTCAAATTTCTAGCTAGTCGGGAAGTTAGTTAAAAGTCGATTGCAAGACTGGATAAATAACCACCGGAAAAATAAGAATACGAGCTAATAAAAACGTTATAAACATAATATAAAACATATATATATATACCTAAACATAAAATTATATATTCTTTAATTTTCAGGTATATGTACAAATTGCAGAAAGAGGATATAATACGAAAGGAAGAAGCAGACAGGAAAGCAGTTAAGGAGGAGCATGCATATGAAAACACAGCCTTTTGATCCAGTGATTATATTGTTTACTTGAAAATAAGAATGTCTTACCTGTGATAATAATAAATAATCAATTATTACTTTGTACAGTTTTAGAAACTGTGGCATTAGAATTAACAGTATCACAATATTGAATGACAACTAAAGATGCCAAAAGGCAATGACATTATTAAATGGACAACTCACTTCATACCGGCGCGCACGAGAAATTGTGCATGAAAGTCATTCACAGATGTATAGGTAGATGTCACGTGACCATATGACGTATCCATTTCCATTATGCGATATAAGCTTCGAGAATTTATAGTAATATAACCTTTATTGTAATGGCGTATTAGTGTCATGACTCATTGCGTTAGAAACAGATTCTCGGTTACTTACGACTTCTCGGAGATTAGACGCAAGTGAGCCCAGCGCATCACAGGCGACTGTCCAATGGTTTCTGTCATTCAATTGCATTGAATAAACACTATCTTAAAATGGCATTTTATAAATAATAAATAATACTAACACATGAAAAGTGATATCCCATCTTTCTTGGGGTATTTAGTAGATTTTTTTTACAATTTTTAACTAGGCACATTGGCATTTTGTAACACAATAATAACGGTGGAGTCGAAACCTGACAGTCAGAAATTTTGTATGGGCAGACCCAGCGGTGTCGCCAGACCGCTTGCAAGCAGAATATTCATTTGAGCGTAGGATACCGATATTAAAATATGAATTTCGCCATCCGGCAGACCCGACACAAAGTGAGTGTCATTTTATTTTCTAGATGCTTCGTCCATATTAATGTCATTGCCAAAAGGCGATATGTGGGTTGCGAAAAAGGATTGATGCAATTATTCAAGTTTAGTCTCCTCCGTTGTTCGATAGAGGTTCATGGACTGGCATAACACTTAACGTATGAGCAAGTGGCAAAAAACCCACAGAAGGCTTCGCGGCGAGGCATGCCTCAACACGTCATACACAAAAGAGACGCACACCACACTACTCAGTTTGTTATATATTGTAAAATTTCCTTTTTTACATTTATATCTGGAAACCGACCACGGAATCGGTTGTAGATATTGATTATTGAGACCCAACTTGTAAAACTGACTATCGCGCTGTCGCCACGCAGCCTTTTTTGAACTTTACGCCTTAGACTTTTGGAAATTATAAATAAATAAATAAATAATGTATATACTTAGATGTAAGATTTCATATTATTTAAACTTAATTATCATTATTGTTATAATATGACATCTAGTTTTATTATTACAAAGTATGTTTCTAAGAAGTAGGTATATTGAATTTGTAATTAATAATGTACTTATTTTTACGTCGCTAGATGTCATTTTAATTAAAATTATTTTTAAATTATAAATACTTCACCTACCAGAGGCATCTGGCGAAAAAATACGAAGCTTGCTATATGAGACATTTTCTTGAGAATTTACTTACATTATCTTAAAACATAATAATATTTGCGATTTAAATCTTGTGAATTCGTTAAAAGAACCCATCTTATTATTACATGTTATTTTGTGGTAATGTTTATTATTAAAATTAAGTTTATTAAATTTTCTCTAACGCACAGAAAAGGTTTTTGATAAATTTATAGTTTTAAAGTTTTTTATAGTTATTTTTAAAACATCGGTTTTTATAAAAAATAAAAATGTCTGTAACCCGAAATCCTTTTCATTTAAATTTGTTTAAACCCCCATCGTCACATTTCGTCACATAACCATTTATCCCCCTGTGTATATAACGTCACATTTTTGACACCCCCCTCCCCTAAAACTTAAAAAATAGAAAAAATGATTTTTTTAAATTTATCCTTAAATCCTCGATCGATCGATATTGTGTTTTCAGATCCTTTTATAATTTTTGTTTACTTTGTGACGTCACATGTTCTCTGACCAAAATTCATCACAAATCAGCAAATTATATCAGACCCACCCCTTCCCCTTAGAGTATGATGTCATATGTGGACAGCCCTTAATGTCATTATGTCTCGAGATGAGAAATCTAGAACCTTTAGAGTCAATTGTTTTTATACAGTTGGATAATTGATTTAGAGATCTTGTTATGTACAGACCTACAAACTTATCTGAAGAATGGAATGGGGGAGCCACTGTCGAACACTACCCAATCAAGACACGTGACTAGACAAAATCTGACATTCGAATGACATTTTCAAAATGGCGTCCTATGGTAGATCGTAGTTCCATTTTTGGCCATTCTTTAGATAAGTGTGTAGGTCTGTCAATGACATTATTAATGGACAACGCACTCACTACAGTAGCTTGCAAGTAAATTGGCACATAGCGACATTCGCATATGTATAGGTAGACATCATGTGACAAAATTTCGCAATTTCCATTATGCGATATCACACATCGGGAATTTATAGCAATATAACCTTTATTGTAATGGCGTTAGAACAGTGTTTCTAGTATCAATTTTCATTTGAGCAAACCCGTTCGAACTGAAAGATTCGGCTGACCCGACAAAAAGCATCGTGAATTTATAGCAATATCACCTTGATTGTAAAGGCGTTAGAACAGATTATGCTATTCGGCAGACCCGACAAAAAAGAGTGTGTCATTTTTTTCCAGATGCTTCATCCATATTAATGTCATTGAGGTCTGTAATCAATGACATTAATATGGACGAGTCATCTGGGAAAAAAAATGACACTCACTTTATTGTCGGGTCTGCCGAATGGCATAATCTGTTCTAACGCCATTACAATAAAGGTGATATTGCTATAAATTCCTGATGCTTTTTGTTGGGTCTGCCGAATGGTTCGGTTCGAACGGGTTCGCTCAAATGAACATTGATACTAGAAACACTGTTCTAACGCCATTACAATAAAGGTGATATTGCTATAAATTCCCGATGCGTGATATCGCATAATGGAAATTGCGTGACGTCTACCTATACATGCGAATTTACTCGCTAGCTACTGTATTGAGTCCATTAATAAGGTCATTGTCTGTAATTCAAAATACAATGAAATTCTTAACAGCATGGCATAATAAATGAAAAATGAAAAATTTGCAATTGTAACAATAATCATTTGAGTCTTCGCCACCGCTATTTTTAAGGCAAGCACTAAATAATTGCATGTCTTCGCCTCTATTATAAAAGTGAATTATCTCCAAGACTATCATGAAACGACTAGGTAGGTACAAAGGTAGAATACTTAGTATGTGTAAATAACATGTCTGCAAGTATTCTATAAACAGACCGAGAACAAAATTAATTAATCACACAGTGATATATTTAATAGCATACTTTTTGTTTACATTCACAGCAATATATTAATGTCAAATTAAACAAATCGTTGGATTCACTATAAAAATCTGATAAAAACAAACAATTTCTATTTACATATAGTTTTGATAAGCATATTTACATTACTGACAGAGAGATCTTTCATTAAAGCGAAGCTAGCATGAATTGCTATAAATCAGAGAAAGGTGAAGTAAATATTGTAACCGTTTCTCTTCTAGTTACCTTCCACAGGGCAGAGATCTCCATTCCTAGCAAGATTTTTGTATTTAATAACACTAAGAAAAAAATACACATAGTTTCAATTTCAATTTATTTATTTTACATATTGTGGACATTACAAATTATAAGTTTAAGACGTTCACAACATGACATTTAGAAACAAAGAAATATTATTAAAACAGTACCTATTAGGTACATAAAAAAAGAGATATATCAGTATTAAGTTATTCTACAGTAGAAATGTGTAAATACAACAAAAAAAATATATAAAGTATACAAGGAAGTGCACCGGATGAGTTAATCAGACCCTATTTTAAGAATTTATAACGTAAATTAACAACGTCCACCTATTTATACTCATCCTCACGTAGATGGAATATATCAACATCCGAAGCGATTTGGTTGAACAGAGTTATTGCCCTCCCAATCGGCATCACCAATGGCAGGTTAGTTCTGCTTCTTGCGAGAACAAACAACTGATGCTCCTGATTTCTAAGATAGTCATTCACACACGTATAAGTCGAAAAAAATACATGGCCAAATGTGTTGCTAGATTTCAAAATCAGCCAAGTCCATAATAGATGAATAGGAGAAAAACAGCTTTTTGTTTTCTGAAATACAAGTCACAGGTTTATATTATTTCGAGTATAGAATATTTAAAATTAATAAATTCCACATTTTGATAATTCAGAAATGTTAGAAAGCTGTAGTTCTTCAGCAATTTACAAAAATGTCAAAAATACCTTAAGGTGGACTTGGCTGATTTTGAAATGTAGCGACACAAATATTGATATCTTCTAGTACTTAAACTACAGTATGTCAACATACTACAGTTGACAGCCCGCACGCAAATGTATTTATTTTCACATAGATTTGACTATTAACACAACAACACAATAATATAATTGAGGCGTCTAATTACATAAAGCGACAAGTCCACAATGCAATATTTTCGGGAAACAACGTTTTTATGTTTCAAGCTTCAATTATTTGTTTTAACATGAGATTATTTTTTCCGTTGTATTCATGTCGAAATTAGAACCAAATGGCAATTTGTTTCAGGCGATAAACTCTTAAATGTACTAAATATAGGGAAAATAAAATTGGACGTAGCGTAGCGTATCTCACTTTTTAATTTACTCCGCATAAGGCACATATTTCCGTGGCACTGTCATGAGTTTACCAGATGCGACAGCATGGAAGACGCCCTTTTCAATATTGAACGTTCCCTTATTGGTTGACGTAAACACGCGCAAAATCAACCATGCTTTAAATAATATGAATCACGGACTTGGCGCTTTTTGTAATAAATCGAGACTTAAAATATTTTTTTTCGTAGGGTTATGTTGCGTTTTGGAATTTATAGATCAATACATATTGTGTAAAATTATACAAAGAATACGAGCGTATTTTATTCTCGATTTTGACCAAATGTGGACTTATCGCTTTTTGGAATTAGACGCCTCAATTATAACATTATACAGTTATCAGTAAGACTTATATCTCCTCGGCCCTGAAAACAATGATGGAATGAATTTACCTATGTACCTACTCAATTATATTTTTAACACAAGTTACTCTCTTGTTGTTCTTTCCCTGAGTTAGGTGGAGAAGGAAAGGGGTCGTTTTTTGTGTTATCAAAGGCTGCAACTGTGAAATTTTATCTAATACAAAATGACGCGAAATATGGATTTAAAAAAATATATAGTCGTGTGCTGTCAGATTAATTCTAAATTATATACCACACCAGTTTAGATGCTTTACTGATGCATTAATATGTTGGTCCCAGAACTTAGTTAAATAACACAATTGAGAATAGGTTGATGAAAGCCTTGATGACCACGCTAGATTGCGACCTGTTTCACACCAATAAATTTTTCAAAAACTTAAGAATATAGCCAGTGACGTCCCTAGACAAAATGCCGCCCCTAGGCAGTGCCAAAATGGAGCCACATTTTTTTATACGTACAGTATTTTTATCATCTTTCATGACACCAATATCTAAGAAATGTGTTGTATTGGATACATTACTAACAAGATATATTATATGTGGTATTTTACCATTAAATCTAATTTAAATGCCATCTCTGCTTCAATAGACAATATTACGAGTTTACGGTTTCAGATAGGTACATTTAAAAATACACTTCCACAACTTCCAAAACTCGCGAGTGACTGGCATACATATTTATATACATTTTAAATTAGATAAGTGGGTACCTATGTACCTACCTATAATTCATAACTAATGATTCTCCTCGATTTGCCGCCTTTGAGTAACTGCGGCCCCCAAGCGACACTCAATCTGCCTATCCCCACGAAACGTCACTGAATATAGCCATTATTTGCATAGAAAATGTCTGCAAAGGATATTTAGGTTGGTAGTGTAATGTTTAAAGCCCATGCGTTGAAGACAGATGTTCAAATACCACTGAATCAAAGATTTTTCTAAATTATGTACATGAACATTTTTAGTGAACATTTATGAACATTGAAAATTTTATGATACCTACAAAATATGAAAACATTGTTCACATACAGATGTTTTTAGTCTGTAGGTACTAATTAATATGAGGCTATTTCAATTTCAATGAAGTATGCTACAATCTAAAATATTATCTAATTTGGAACACCTCAGAAACATACAAATTAGAAAAAATCTTATAAAAAATATAGTGCCAAACGAGTCTCGAATCTGCTTCCATCGGATTTTAGCCAATGTACTTTACGAATATAGCCACCTGTACCCTACCTAATTACGAACTGAGGTGATTCTTAAATTTTGTTTATATCGGTTACCTGCTTTTGTAGTTTCAATAATAGGTACCTACTTACTTTGATTCCTATCCGACGACCGGATCTCTCCAAATTTTTGCTTAACGTACTTGCACTTGCTAATAATTAAAAAAACAACAAAATATTAACTGTCAACACAATTTGCCGTATGTATATCGTCACCTCAATACTACAACTAGATAACTCTGATTTGGTCATTATTGGGAAAATGAAATTTTAGCTTTACTTGATTAACATAAATCTAGGCTATAATCATTATTTAAAGTAAAAATGGAAAATTCTGCTTGTCTAATAATTTGGAACTATTAAATAATGTTCAATTGTATGAAAAAATATTGTAGATAATATATTATTTGGTACAGTTCGGTTATGAGGAATACAGCGGCAAACACATTTTGAAAATAGTCGATATACTGAATTATTTGTTAGGTTAACCTAACCAAACCTAACCTAACCTAAACTAACCCAAACTAACAAATAATCCAGTATATCGGGTTTTTTCAAAATGTGTTTTCCACTGTTGTATTCCTCATAACCGAACTGTACCTATTATTTTAATTATTTAATGCATTTATGGTTTTAAAGTTATCTAATATTTTTAAACAAAAAATTAATACAGTTCCCATTAACTTCTGATATAACTAGTTTTATCATTTTGTAGAGAAGGAAATGTAGAATCAAATTCAATAGCTATCTTAAAAACAGTGAAAATCAAGTTATCTAGTTGTAGTATTGAGGTGACGATATATAAATGCAATATCTAACATCAAACGCAAGCATAGCCTTAAGCATACACATAATATACGATTAGTAGGTAGCTATATTATTATGTTCTTATTTATTGTATGTGATAATACAGTTTCATTAGATCAGTAGTAAAAAGCAGTTCTTACATAGTGTTAATTGATAGTGTATTTAAATAATTAATTTATGCTAATTATAATTTCTTTCAATTCCTTTCTAAATCTAATTACAACAATAAATAAATTAAATACATAATAGTGAATGCATACATAATAAAAAGACATTTTAATTTTTGTGTATTGTTTAATTTTGAATAGAAGGTGTTAGATACATTCAAATCATGACTAAAATGTATATGGAACAAAGTGATGAAAAAGTCTATAACAATGAAATACATAAAAGTCTCAATAAAAAATGTTTACCTTGCGTAAAAAAAATTAATAAAATCTTCAGCAATATTACTGTCGAACCAATAATTGCATGTTTCATTGTGCCTAGTGTTTTAGAAGGTTTAGCAGTACAGAACTTGGGACTAGAAAAAGCTTGCCGTGTAAATAAAAATTATAGCGCAGAAATATGCGACGGATTAATGAGACAAACCTTCACAATTCAACGGCCTGAAGAAATCGAGGTTCAATCGCTAGTCGCATACATGAATGCATTGCGATTAATTCTCCAAACAGCTATACCAGCCGTTTTGATATTGTTTATCGGTGCGTGGAGTGACCGTACGAGAAGAAGAAAGCCTTGCATGTTCGTTCCGATAATCGGTGAAGCTTGCACAGCCGTCGGGCTTATGTTGTGTACGTACTATTACACTCAATGGCCACTGGAAGTTTCTGGACTTATCGAGTCATTAATTCCGGCCTTCACTGGAGGATGGTCGACGATGATCATGGGAATGTATTGCTATGTTACCGATCATACTATAACACAAGAAAGAACGCTTCGAATAGGCATTATCGATGTCTTTATATCAGTTGCTTCCCCTTTAGGGAGAGCGATTAGTGGAATAATGTTGAAAAGTATTGGATTTTATGGAGTTTTTACAATATGTTTTTGTTTATATATAACCGGTTTGGTATATGTATCGTTTAGAATTGAAGATAATTTGGTAACTAAAGAAGTAACAGTTAAAAGCACGATAACATTGAAGGAAGTGATCCACTGGAGACATATTTATGACACGTTTTCGGTTCTGTTCAAAAAACGAAAAGGAAGAAGAAAACTGCAAATTGCATTACTGATGCTCGCTTATATCACAACCAGTGGACCAGTAAGAGGTAGGTAACTAATATATTACATTGCGAAGAATAATAAATTGAACTATAGCTAAAATATCACCATCGTTCCAAAATAGTCAAATACTTCGACCGTGTTTAGGAAAAAGGACCTAACCCTCACTGAACAAATTTTACAGGAGAGGCAAAAAACGTTTTTTGAGAGTTTTTAGTTTAACATTTAAAAAAAAATAGGCACAGACATTGAGTGCATGATGATTGATGATTTGGTGTAATATATTTTCGATCTAATAATAATTAAAGAAGTTATTACAGAAAAATCATAAAAATTTAGGATAAGTGCTTTTTTCCATAAATTAAAAATTAATTAACCTCAATTAAAACCTGAATTTAGATAATAATTTTATAGAACGTGTATTTAGTTGTATACATGGTTAATATCTAATAAAAGCACTTTATTAGTTTTTGTAGTTGGTTACACCCTTTTTCCTAAACACAGTCGACTTAAAGCCTGCTACAAACGTAATTGCATACTTAAGTCGTGTACTTGTGAAATTTTGTGCACATATTAGCATGTATAATAATATGATAATATTATGTATTGCACAAGTGTGAAAATGTTTAAATTTCTATATTGCATACTTGCACATGCGTAACAAAGACTTGCACAAGTCTGAACCAGTCACTTTTTGCATTTTTTAACGACATGGTTCAAGCGTAAACTGGAACCATGAACTTAATATGCATTAAAATTGTACAAGTACACTGTTAGTATGTTTATAGCCGGCTTAAGGCACTTTGATGGTGAATATGAGTAAAGGAAATACACCAAGTGAACTAAGTAGACCCTATCTTAAAAAGTTTTAAAACAATCTTCCATTAAAACTCACATAAGTGTAATATATCAATATCTGAAGCGATTTGATTGAACATTGTTATTACACTCTCAACTGGTACTACTACTATAATGGATGCACCCGATACTACCAAAGTTTCTAATTTACACCGCGTATGAATGTACCATGGCCGAGCAGCTTATAATGTCGTGGGTCCCAGGTTCGAATCCTGGGCCTGGTAAATACGTATATTGTATTTTAATTTGTGTTTGGAGTATGTGTATGGACATATAGGTTGAGCAAATGGTTAATATCCATTACTCGTAAGAACAAAAATCTGTTAATACAAACCTCCACATTGTGGTTCTTATCTTATAAGGATCGGACATGGTCAAAAGAAAAAAAAATAAGTTAGATAAAATATCCTGTAAATAAAAATATAGATATCTTTAAAGTACAGTATGTATGCATTCTATTGTTGTTTTTATTTAATAAAACGCATTTTTTTTTGTAGTACTTATTCCACTTTTAATCAATAGATTAGGACCGGTTTCGTCCGCCTCAGAGGGACATTTTCAAGATTTTTCCCTCTGAGGCGGACGAATCCCGTCCTAATCTATTGAATAAAAGTGGAATAAGTACTACAAAAAAAAATGCGTTTTATTGAATAAAAACAACAATACAATGCAGTTCCACCATGAATTGACAGTTAACAAAATAAAAGAAATGTATACATTCCTCAGAGAAAGTCAGTTGGTTAGAGCCAGGGATAATATTCATACAGCCTAAAGTAAATGAGTCTCAAAAATTTCTTTTGAACCCTCTCTACCATAAAGCCGTACTTCCACTGATGCAGGGCCCAGACAATAGACCCACTCTCAAGACGGCTTCTAACCAAGGAATTATAAAGAAGTTTTAATACACATTTCAGATAACACAGTTATTTTGTATTCCTACTTAACTGTCTATTATTAGTAAGTTTTAATATTATTTTAATTGTTTTCCATTTCAGGAGCAAACCTACTTCAATATCTATACATGCGCAGGCATTTTAAATTCGATGAAGTCGACTTCAGTATGTTTTCATCGTACAGTATTATAATTGAATTAATTGGTAAGTATCTGTATATAAGTAAAAGTGTCGTCCCGTCGGGGTAGGCAGGTCATGCTTTGCATATGGGCGGTAAATGAAGCAACGAATAGAAATTTTTGAGAGCTATGGTGGTTTTCAATAAACTAGACAATGTTAGAAACTATCTACATCTCAGTTTAAAAAATAATTGAAGCATAAAAAATCATGACAACACAATTTTTCATTTTTACAACATTATTCTTAGCTCGTATTCTTATTTGTCCGGTACAAATCTTGCAATCGATTTTAACTAACTTCCCGACTAACTAGACATTTGAAACTTTTACAATATATCAGAATACGATGCCAATGCATTTTTTTAATACTTTTAGCCATCTTTAAGTAGAATTGAATTCATTTTCAGTTAATTCTGTTTTGTATGAAAAGTTATTTCGACTAGGCTAGCTACGGCTCTGGGGTCCTAGCAACTAAATTATTAATATATACGTGCGTTACTATGGAAATCAATATGACATGCCAAGTACAAATTTTTTTGATCGTTTAAGCTAGTCAAGTCAAGTTTATATTCAACATAAAATTTTAAAACGTTGTATATAAAAAGTTATTTCTTATTATTTCTTTTAATTCATTAAGCCCTGTTTAAACCAAACCATAATCGATAAAAAAGATTCTTCTATAGATAGGTTTCTATAGTTTAATGGCATAATTTTAGATGTTTTATAAACATTTTTTTGACTATTATCTACTACGGGCTTGAATAATTATTAGGTAGGGTTTAATTGAATTTTAAAAACTAACAATCACTATCTACACATTATAGTATTAGTTCAATAAAAACAAATATGTTAGATTAACAAAGTTTAGTGTGCACTATTTATGTTGGATCTTCACAGCCTACCTCCACCCTTCGCCACTGGTATGTAGCGTCATAAACCTAGGCAGTTGTTATAGCCAAATACACATGGCACTGACTTGTCATACCTGCCCTACGGCTCTGGGATCTATTCCCAGGAGGTCACATCACATCTATCCATCTATGTGATTTTCTCCATCCTCGATGTTACTGTGATACCCTTTGTAGTGCTAAATAAAATTCTCATTTATTAGAGATACAAGCTTGTGTTTTAGCAATTATAAAATAAATATTTATTTTAATATTATGCTACAATGTTTCAGGTGTGGCGTTTGCTCTGTGCATACTGAGCAAATATTTTCAGTTGAACGATAACATCCTGGCAACAATGGCATGCGCTACAAAGATATGCGCGAGTTTCGTCTATGCATTTGCACCAAATAGGCGGTGGCTGTATTTAGCGCCTCTGGTGGAATTTATTGGAGGCACTGCACTGACAATAGTAAAATCAATGGCTACAAAAGTTGTTGAGCCGGACGAAATAGGTAAATAAATAACAAAGATATAAAAATAACCATTATAAATAAATAAACGTGAAGCTGAAAAGTTATTAAGGCTAATTAGGTGTAATTCATTTCGTGTTGCAAATTAATTTGCAACAAATACCATACTCTCATATTTTTATCTAACAGCGCACAAATTATTTGACAATTTGCCAATATCTTAAAAACTGACAGCTAAAAACACTAGTGATACAAATCTATGAAGGGTTTTATATGTACAGTGAACTAATTATTAATACTTTGGACGCGGAAGACGCACACGGTGCGTAATGACCAGGCGGCCGATCGATGTAATTAACGTGCATTTTAAAGGGGGCAATTAAAATCTCATTATCTATTCAGCAGCGAAAGCGTTAATAATGAGCAATCACATAAAAAAAGCTGTAGGTATGTTGAATGACAAGTAAATTATTGTACTTGTAAGTTGAATTGAATGAAGTCGAATTCAAATTAAAATTCAAATTTATTAATTTTAAATAATTAACATAACAAATGATAATTCATCTGGACCCTTTCCACCATAAAACTGTACTTCAACTGATGCGAGGCCTAAACAATAGACCCACTGTCAAGTCTGCTTTTAACTAAGGAGTTATAGAGAATTTTTATTACCGTAACATCCGAAAAGACCCGGGAAGTACGCAACACAAAACCCAACATTTTTAGCGCCTTTTTACAAATGGTATCCATAATATGATCACTAAACGTCAGTTTACTGACAAACGTAATGCCAAGATCCCTTACAGATGATATTCGCTTGAGAACTGCTGCATCATTGAATACTGGAAAAACAATACTCGTGTATTCCCAATTTTAGGCAATATTGAAGTCCAGTTTGTTACGCCTTCCGCAATCTAATATATTATCTATATCAAGTAGGAGTTGGCGACAATCGTCCAAGGTGACAACTTCCATGAAGAGTTTCAAGTCATCAGCAAACAACAAAAACATAGCATTTTTAATTACCAATAATTAATTACCAATGGAGGTCGACTTTTGTTGATTCAACAGTGAATCATCATTGAAGTCAATAATTGATTGATAACAACTCACATACGTTAAACTTGTTTGTTTCACTTGACACCATCTTGATTACAACTATCGATTCAACTTAAATCGATACGTGGTGGAAACATTCCTTTTGATTTCTTGTTCGACTTTTAACAAACAGTTGAAGAACAAAAATCAACACATGAGAACGTGGCATAATATAGATTTTAAAAGGGTGGTTTCCACATGAGAACTTGTTTTCGAGAAATAGTAATAGGACTAATAAGGAATCGTTTGAGAATAAGACCACATTTACAATATGTTAAAAACAGTTATGTTCATAAACAATACATGATTACCACATTTTTCTATATACATACAATGTGTCAAAATAAAAAAATATTTCTGACAGGAGTAAAAGTTAAACAAAAGAACACCAAATTAAAATCATATTCAAATTAAATTCAAAATTGGAAGGAACAAACAAACACACAGACCTACAAACTTATCTGAAGAATGGGGTGGGGGAGCCACTGTCGAAAACTACCCAATCAAGACTTGTAACCGGACAAAATCTGACATTCAAATGAAATTTAAAAAATGGCGTCCTATGGTAGTCCGTAGTTCCATTTTTGGCCATTCTACAGATAAGTTTATAGGCCTGTACTTTGTATTTTAATTTTATTATAGAATAATATTTCCATATTATTTCAGGAAAAGTAAACTCCTTGTTCGGAGTATGTGAAGTTATTTTGGGATTGGTTTACGGACCGATGTACACAGCATTTTATGTGAAGACAGTTCACACATTTCCAGGCGCATTCTGTTTACTTGGAGCCTCATTAATGGTGCCATCTCTCTTTATATTCTTGTAAGCACATTTATTTTGCTATACCATACTAATAATTAGGGAACGGATTTATATGCAACAAAAAACATGATTATATGCATGCACATATGCACTTAAAATCATAAAAATTTACATTTTTATGGAAAAAAATTGTAAATACCCACTTCATCCAATATTACTGATAAAAAATCGAATAACAAATTAATAATCTCAATCAATATAATACAATAATAAAAAAACGCAAATAATCAATATAAAGTTAATCAATTACAATTTTCAAAATAGTTTGTTTACAAGTACAAATAATTGAATAAGAAATGCAATGTAAACTATACACAACTTAAAAAAACAAAAATGACATACTTAACTATTCCTAAATACTATTATTTAAGTGCTGTTTTTTTTTGTCCGAAAAAAAGTTACAATATTTTTTTAATATTGTGCTTCGGCATTAAATTTTCCGCATATCTGTCAGTATTTTGTTTATATGCTGAAAACGACCTCTCAACGTCCATAGAGGTGATTGCGCTAAATTTTAAAAAAGGTGCCCGACTTGACTTCACTTTTATGCCATTAAAAATGCAAGTGCATCTAAACTATCTACCTACCTAATTTAGTAATATTTCGATAAAATAATTTATAAAAAAAAATTAAATTATTAATGCAAAAGCTCTAAAATATGCACTAATGTCTCAAATATGCATTTATATGCACAATAAAATTTTATTTTTGGATTCTGCGTCTTTCAAAACGGATTTCTGTGCAGCTCTGCATACACCATAACAAAACATTCACTAGCATATAAATCCGGGCCCTACTAATAATATACCATGCCTGCAGGGCTACTCCAACTAGTTAACACAATAACACCTGTCCGTTATTTATCTTGAATCGAAATAATACAGATTTTGATCAAGGCGGTTGTCTAAATAATTGCAAGTTAACACCTAACACCCGCTGCCACATTTTTTTTATTGTGTCAATTTGTCATGGAGATCTGGTAGCAACCGAGGCCAACTTTGCGGCATTTGAGAAATTTGCAGCGTCGTATGGGGAGCGGGATAGTCCCGACTCTTCTGTAGACTCATCCATTTCAATTCGTGACACTCAGTGTGCGGGTACACAAGGCGCTTAACGTAAGCGGACAGCAGAGCCAGTCCAAAAAACAAAAATTTTCTTTCTTAACTTTCTTCTTTAAGCACTACGGTGCATGGTTGCAGCATCAGTCCCGTGCGGCTCCGTCTCGGGACGGAATGAGCACTTAAAATCACTTCTTTCAGACACGTTTAAAGCGTCATAGAAAGCGGCCGTGCATATCCACGGTTGTGCATATATGACGGGTGGTGGTGGGCACTTTAACGTATATACATTATATTATCACGGTTTGTAACTATTGTTGTATTATATACGGCATTTGTAATATACAGTAGGCGCTCGGTAATCTGGCGTTCACCAATCTGGCACATCCAATAGTCCGGCATTTTGCAACTCAGCTCTCCTGCTCTATAATCCGGCAAGTTTCAAATTAAACTGCCGGATTACAAAGCGGAGAGCCATTCGCTTGGCAGTTCGGTGCCGGATCTTATATATTATTTCCTATAGAAATCCAATAATCCGGCATTTCCGACTATCCGGCATAGGTGAAAAAATATAGGTGCCGGATTACCGAGCGCTTACTGTATATCACAAATTCCTTAAAATTATATATATAAAAAAATATTTTGCATTATCAATGACATTTGACTTGTCACAATGTTAGTATTAATTTTCCAAATCGCCGTATCCTATTTAATTGTCGTCCATCAAATCTAATTGTAGTCCACTATCTCGCTGCAGGATAATACATGTTTACCCATACATTTTCTTGTTTACTGTCAACAGTAAATCCAAGCACGTGTAAACGGGGTATTAGTTCAATGAAAACAAATACGTTTAACTGACTAAGTTTGGTGTGCACTATTTATGTTAGATCTTAACAGCCTACCTACACCCTTCACCACTGGATGACAATATATATATATATATAACTTTCAAATTCAATTAATGATATAATTATAAATATTGAATAATAATAATATTAACATATTCGTGGACAGGTGTTAGCTAATACTACGGATTGCAATGCCGGTATTTAAAAACCGGTATTCAATTATTTATCGATACCAAAATACCGATATTTTCGGTATTAAAAAAGCATACACGTTTATGTTTTTCGAAAATAAATTTAATGTTATTTACTTACTATTATTTATTGTATATTAAATTAAGTGTATAAGTTTAATGTTGTCGGAACACAAATATATTGACTTGAACCACAAAAAGTTAAATAAAATTAAAATAAAATCCCTCAAACATGCTTATGGAATTGTCGCTATAAATTAACATGTTTGAAAAAGACATTATGCGTAGCAAACATTTCTAATAATCAATAACACTACATACATCCAACAATCGTTGAATTTGAGAGAGATTTTTCAAGTTCTAAAACATTATGATCAATACATATTAATAAAGGTCAACATAATAAATTTAGGTAGGTACTGATACACCCCTGTTACAGGCGGGCTTCTCCCGGTGTAAAATAATCATTTAGTAGTCATAAGTCGAAACGTAACCCTGACCTCTAGAAACGGCTTCATAAAACATCTAATCTGATTCCTTGCTCAACTATGTAAATTTTTTTTTATTCATAAGTAAAGGCCTTCGTCCGGTGTGTGAAAATCACATACTGGGCGGAGGTGTAATTAAGATAAATTTAATTTGATTTAAAAAGTATAAATGATGATGGATGAAAGAGATTATTTTAAGACTAAATATAATGTATAAAATATAAGTATTTAAATCTAATAAATTTTGCTGGCAACATTAAAATCTCCGCGCGCCTGTGCCGAGGTGGTCCTCGTGATTTGTCAAATCAAAAGGATCACGCGATAAAATTTGGCCAATCACGAGAGTCCTTTTTGCTGATCGGCGTGGGTACGAGGAATTTAAAAAGAGAAAAAAAAAAGAAGTAAGCGTCCCTTTTCCAACATGTACGGACCTGCGAAACTTATTGTAAAAACAAAATATATAAACCTGTAAAGAAAATTTAAAATATATAATACCAAGTTACGCACGAGACAGACGTGGTTTCATTTAATTTCTCCTCAATTTAAAATATCTTTTTTTGTGAATCCGGGGTTCGATGGACACCTGAGCTAGCCGCTGGAACCCCGGGCATCTCAGTACTTTAGGTTGCCATAAAATAATGTTTTAAATAGATTTAAATAGTTATATTTATTGATAGGTACTTATTTTTTTCTATAATATGTCTTGGCGAATACTGGTATTAATACCGATATTCAATAAGAAATACCGAAATACCAGTATTGATATATTCATTCGGTATTGCAATCCCTAGTTAATACATGTTAGTTATATGAGACATATTAAAATTTTCGATTTAGATAAATTATAATTATAAAAATGAGATACAACACTATCTAATAGAAATATGTTCGAACCGTGACAGAAGTAGCAGGGAACATATTGTTTTATTCGAAAATACGACTTCTATAAACGTCGTGTCATATTCCGTTCCCACAGTACAGAGTTTCAATGGACGTCCTGTCATAATATCACATCTCACAAAATAGGACATTTATAGATGTCATAGAATGTGTTAATATCGTAATTCATAATATTGCAAATTATTGTCAATCAAAAAGGTAAACAAACTTATCAATGGTTTATTACTTTCAGGTACTTGTATAATCTGCAAAAGGCTGATAACAGATCTGAAGCAACACAGTTCATCAAAGAAATTACCAAAGACGATGAATTGACAAAACTGAATAATATATAAATAAAATAGAAGAAATTTATTGATACCTATAATAAATCATAGACAGATGACAGACTTGTAATAATAATGAGTGAAACTAAACATGTGAGAGCATTTGGACTCTGTAATCAAAAACATAAAATTGCAATTATGACATTGTTCATATTATTATTTTTTCGTCTCATCATCATCACTATGAGCTCGACAATTCTGTTCACGTATCTCTAGCCAATGTGGCCGCTTTTCAATTCGGTACATCAAGCAATCAGCTGCCTCATGGTCCTTATTGAATCACTCGACGTTATTGTTACATGGATTTACTGGAAAATAAAGTGTGAATTAAACTATCGTGACAATAATTGTTCACACACAAAAATGCTGACTGTCTCACCGATCTCATTCTTCAAGCATAAGCAAACGCATCTGTTGTCGTTATGTGGTGCTATTTGACAGGTTCGGACAGGTTATCAAAATCGGTAAACAACAAAATCACCACTATATTTCTACTGCGCATACTCTGAGAAGTGAAAATTCAGAAATTTTTTCAGTTTTGCAAATTACAAATACACGATAATATGTGGCGTCTAATTACAAAAAGCGACAAGTTTCATGTTCAGTATCAAATTTTAAGTTTTTGGAGATGCCGAATTCTAAAAAAGACTCTGAATGTTGTTGGGAGTCCATCGGATGAAATGAGGCGTCCAATTACAAAAAGCCCACAATTCAATATTTTCGGGAAACAACGTTTTTATGTTTCAAGCTTCAATTATTTGTTTTAACGTGAGATTATTTTTTCCGCTGTATTCTATGTCGAAATTAGAACCAAATGACAATTTTTTTCAGCCGATAAACTCTTAAATGTAACCAAATATAGGCAAAATAAAATTGGACGTAGCGCTACTTGAACCTCACTTTTTAGTTTATTCCGCATAAGGCGCATATTTCCGTGGCGCTGTCATGAGTTTACCGGATGCTACAGCATGGGAGACGCCATTTCCAACATTGAACGTTCCCTTATTGGCTGACTTAAACACGCGCGAAATCAACCAAGCTTTAAATAATATGAAACAAAGATTACGTGCGTATTTTTTTCTCGATTTTGACCAAATGTGGACTTATCGCTTTTTGGAATTAGACACCTCATATGTGTTTACACTTACATTTTCTTGATATATTCCGTTTGAGTAATTTTTTTGCGATCAGGATTTCGCCTTTCGGAATCTTCAGACACTATCCGCACTCACCAATGCACCACAAATGCAGGCTGACCTGAAAATGTGAAAACCTATACAATGTATAGGTTTTCAAATTTTCAATTTCAGATATTATATGTCATATAGGTACATGTACAAAGTAATCATATTATTATATTCTTGTCTACATGTGCCACCTAACAAATTAAATGCAAAATACCCAAGAAACAGTCGAAAATTTCTACGTGAAAAGCCACAACCGTCCACACGTAAATGACATGCAAATTTAATTAATGACTTCAAGGAAGGACAGTGGTGTTTGTGTTTTTATATGATGATAATATAATATTATATAATTTATTAAAATAAGATTGTATTTTAAATAAAGTTTTAAATATAATTTATAATGAGGTATAACACATTTGATTATTTATATTAATTATTCTTCCCTTTAATACATATACCTTTTTCTAATGTAATTAAAGATAAGAAACAAATTCAGTAGAAGTCAAAATACAATATTTGAAACTGTGTTAATTTTTTATGTATTAACCCATTTGAATATGTAACACTGATTCTGGATAGAGTCACTTTTATTATACTTCATCTACAATATGCCCAATTCAGCTCCTTACTCATTGCATGTACAAAATTACATATTACAAATTAATTGTTTTAATTCCAATATTAAGCAGAGAGTGATAAGACTGTCTTGTTTATCATTGAGGAATCACGATGACAACAATCTCAACTAGAGATGGGAAAACTGGTCGATTTTGAAGACTAAGTATACTTACTACCAGTATAAAAAAATACTTAGTATGGAAACTTGTTCCAAAATACTTACTAGTATTTGGAATACTATATAGAGCGTTTGGCATGCGTATTCGATAAAAGTTTCATACTCAACTGAAACTAAAACCAACTCCATATTAGTTTTTGAAATACGTATCGGCTCAGGAAACTCAGACTGTGTATCGGCTTCAGTAGAATCGCTAAAAATATGCTGAGATCCGCTTGTCGAAAAGTCCCATTTATTATAAAATTTTAAACACATTTTAAATTTATGAGTTATTTTTCTGTTATGTTACAATATTCTTGTTAACAAAAATGAATAACAGTGATTTTTTTAAAATTCTAAACATGTTTTGAGCTGTCATAATATGCCTAAGCCTGTGCGTCATCTCACCACTGTGCTGCGACACAAAATTTATGACCTATTATTCATACATTCGAACGCAATAGACTAATAAATTAAAATATACCTATATTCAAGTGCTATCTCGTTCGCGCGCATCAAATGTCAATATTGTTGAAAGTCTACCAACTGGCGAGTGCACAGAACAGCGACTCGCGATGATATCATTGCTAGTTTTTTGGAATAAGTTTATTGGGCCACACATACTGAGTATGGGTAGTTTCATCCTAAACTTGAGTACACAAACTGGTGACAGTATTTCCAACTCATCTCTATTCTCAACCAGCATTTACTTTGCGTAATGTTCGTTGTTAGTCTATTTTTCAACCTTTTTCGAAACACAAGTTTTTAGAACAATATTCGCATTCATGTAATTGACAGTTAAGTACGCTCCTCCACTTTATCTCTTGAGAATGGTCCCTGTAACAAGCCTGAGACATTGGAGAAATAAAATGAAAGAAGAACAATAATAATTGGTGAGGTATTAAAAAAATGATAACAAATACACGAGAATAGCTCGAGCTATATTATTTTCAAAGATGTTCTGCCACTGTTTGTTTATGAAATGAAGAACCGGTTTTTCATTGATTTTCTGAATGATAAAACAACTTTACCAACATAAATAAAACATACCACACTATGATAAGAGGTTATATGCACATCAATATGATATCAATTTAATGATAACATAGGGCCGGGACATCAAATTGTCACTCTACGAGAAAATGATTTAAAGTAATAATTTTGCAATGTTTATTTATCTTGTAAGTGTATTTCAATGTATGTAAATAATTAATGTTTCTGTCAAAGTTACACGCAAGCCACGACATAGGAAGCCGCAACCACTTTCTGCTTATGGCAACAACATTTTTGAAGGTAGAGTTAGATAACAACAAACATAAGGGTGTTCCTGAAAGCCCTAGGACCTAATACTAAAAATAACTTACCTATTAAAACTATTTTTTTTATTACACAAATAATTCACAAGATTTAAGAATGTAACATTCTTTATTGAACTTAGGTACTACATAATTTGGAAACATACCTACTTATTAACAAAAATCTTGAACAAAATATAGTGCCGGGAGGTATTTCAACCTGCAGGGATTCCGGCCAATTTGTTTTACCAATTTAGCCACCTCCACTCCTATAAATTATTCGTTAAATAAAAAAGTTGTTTTATTAAAATTATAAGCAAGTAAAAGACGCCGACTAGGAATCAAGGTAAGTACATTGGTAGAGTATACGATTCAGTCGCTAATACACATGAGAACATAACGATATTGCTCAAAATCCGATGGATGCGGGCTCAAGTCCCGCCCGGCATAATATTTTTCAAGAAAAAAAATTAATAGGTATAGATATACCATCTTGAATCATCGTATTCGAATTTAGAACTAAGCTCAACACAGTATAAAAAGTATTTAATCCTTACAGCGCGAACGCCACAGCTGTTGTGTCCTGATTAGGAGGCCATTAGATATAATTAGCATGTTATTTAAATGTGGTGATTAAAAAGTAATGAAATGCTCCGCAGTGAATCGGTTAATGATATTATGTCAAATATTAGTATGTGGCGCCTTCACTCAGCGGACAACTAATACTGGTGGACGAATTTACTGATCATCATTACAAACTCACCTAATATTTCATCAATAGTGTGCCAGCTTAATCATTGGCAACTTTGTTGCATAAATAATTTATAATTCGTGACGTAAAATTCTGTACCTTAGAGCTTAAAGTCTGGAAGTCGCATAATATTCAATATTTTGGAGGAGAGCAGTTTTAAAATACCTAGTTAATCTAATCCAGTGGTTCTCATGTGCGGCCACCAACATCATTTTCAGTATTTAATTTAATTTACTGGGCTAACGTTAAATATGCGTTAATGAAAATGAGTCATGACCAAGTACTTAAAAACCATTTTATTAATACCACGGTTGAAAATTTTTGGTTGAAGTTATACGTTGACCAAGAATCAAGTAAATTCAAAGAATTGGCAACAATTGCTTTATTAATATTGTCGATTTTTCCTACTACTATATACTGTGAAAGATCATTCAGTGTAATGCACTTCATAAAAAACACATATCAAAGCCAGTTGACAGATGTAAACTTAGAAGCAGCCATGCGGCTCGCATTGAAAAAGTATTTTGGAATTTCCATTTGCATTATTTTAAAATAAATAGATAGGTATGTACTAAAATGTTCAAATGTCTTTGATTAAATGGACTTGTCTATAAATAAATCGATCCATTTTTTTTTGTGAATAAAATTTAGCTTTAATTTTTTCAATCACACCAAAAGTGAAATTTGGTGCGGCCACCAGACGTTTCCATAGAACTGTCAATGTCAATTGTGAGGCCACAGTTAAATTTCACGTGAGAACCATTGATCTAATCTAGTTAAAATACTCACCCGCATTCGAACTAAAACTCCGTATGTTGGACTTCCGCACTTTTACAATTATTAATCTTTTTGCTATAGATTTAAGCGAAAATGACGAAAATTGGACATCCACTCTTTCAGCTCTAAAGTATAATAATTGGACTACCGTCGTTCTATAAATAAGTATTTTGAAAACCATGTGACATTGCGTCGCTGTAGGATTGGTTTCCCGAATAGACCAAATGTTCAGGAGACGAAAAACAAATTTAATATTCCTATATTTAAATACATGGAGATATTTAAATTGTTATTTTTACAGCATATGAATGATGTATTCATTACCATTACAAAGTAATTTAAAGAAAGGGATGGTTCTCGTCCAATTAGATACAAAAAAACATTCTGCATTAAGAGGTCGATTTCGACAAAAACGGATATTCGGGAAACCAATCCTATAGCGACGATTGGACTCCCAAATTTTCAGCATTAAGAGAACGTGAATACACATTTAAATCTGCATACTTTACTCAAAAATTATAAAAATGTGACTTCTGCACTTTCAGCTCTAAGGTACAGAATTACCTTTCACTTTCACCTGCTAGTGGTCTTATGAATGACTTAAAATATTCAACAAACAGAATTCTGTAAGATTTCTGCTGTATTTCATACATTGTATAATATTTTCTATTGTTGAAGTGACACCCCTAATAATATTATCATTGTTATCCGTACAATTATTTAAGTTGTTTCAACATAACCAGATATAACCATAAGTAATGTTGTATTGCAATCAAACACAGTTTAAACAATGCTAGAATAATTTTTATACTCATTCAATTCTCGCGATTTATAAGTTAGTGATTTAATTAAGCTAAAAATCAAATGGTGACCATTTCTAAAAAAAATAGTGAAAGTGAAAGAAGTGATAATGAAGAAAAAAAAAGTAAAAATGAGGTTAGTCAGTTTAAGGCGAATTCTTTGCCTCAATTTACGATCAAATGTGACTTCAACGCCATCTAAAGGCATCTACAGGCATCTACCATGAATTTCTAAAAATGTGTTACTAAAAACTTTCGTCGATCGCAACCAGATGGCAATAAAATATAAAATAAAATATTGTGTGTCGCCACATATTAAAAATCATAAGCTTGATAAAAATGCATTTAAATTTATTATATATTTACTTACCTATGTAAAAATATTTACAATTAATATTTTCCCCATAAAATATTTACAATTCTAACATATCTATTTGATTTGATTTAAAGTGTTTATGATTTTTACATTTTGTTTACCGTAGTTTTTTTTACAGTGGCAATACAAGGGTATCCTGTCCAGTCAATGAACCAGATTTTTTTACGTTGTCAATACGAATTAATATAAATATTTTTCTACAGTAAAATTCATTTATAGTAGTAAATGAACATTTAAGTACAAATGTTTATAAGATTGAGTTTAATCTTGTACAATTGACAATTACATCGAATTTCTACTAGAGGTGGAATAAAAGAATGATATGAAATGAATAGCAAAACAAATGCCATTCGAATTATTATTAAACAAAATAAGGAATATACAGTTGTACTTGGTTATTACTAGGAAGGTTGGACCGGCTGAATGTGCTCGTTATAAGCGGTACTCGTTATATCAGAGAATAGGTATTTTTATTGTCGGCGAAAACAACAATTAGACACTTAACTAGTGTCATAAACGTAATCTGTCCCCGGCGGCATCCTGTCCGATCGGATTTTATTGCTTAGGGTCGAAATGTCTTTAAACGATCAACACATTACCAGTATTTTAGCTCGGTATATCCGATAAGTATCTCGTTATAACAGTGAATAAAAATGTACGGAGAAAATCATATACCAAATGTCAACGACTGTTTCCTCATTACATCCGAGATCTCGCTATGTCCGAGATTGTAATAACCGAGTTCGACTGTAGTTATAATTATGACAATGTCGATATTATATAGACATCCCAATTCATTTCGTTTCAACCATGTCCGATCCTAATGGGTTCATATGGGCCTCCACAGAGTGGACGGTTTGTATTAACTAACTAACTATATCTGAGATAAGAATAAAGTAAGACACGCAACGAATTGAATAAAAAAGAAGTTGGAGGTAAGAAAAAACGTAAATAAACATGCGAACAAATCTTGATAAGCAAACCCAAGGACAAAATAAGTGACAAATTAAAAAAAAAATTGTAAAACGTAAGAAAAAAATTTAGAATTTGAAGTAAGTGCACCACTGATTACATAATATTCTAAGAAAAAGACAGAACGTTATTTCTTTGAAAAAATCTAATGTCGATTTTAAAGAACAGTGCAAGATAAAATAAAAGATAGTTTTATTTATTTTACCTATAAATGTGTAAGTGAAATGGATTTGGAGATATAAAAAGAAACCTTATTGGCCCAGTGGTTTCTAGGTGTGGACTTTTGTAATTCCCTGAAGATCTCGAATAAATAATTAAAAATTATCAACACCTATACCATATTCCTAGGTATCTACTATGATTGAAAAGTAAATCTTAATTTTTTGTATTTATGATTGCTTCATAAAAAAACAATATTTACGACTTTATGATGTAGCAGATAAATGAGCAACTAAATAGTGATCCAAATATTATGAAAAGTTCAACTATCAAAGCATCACGGCATAAAATTAGTAATACCACGGTTATACACAATTTATTGTACCTACCTATTGTTATAATTTTCTTAGTTCATTTAATCGTTTTTAATTTAATTTATTTTCAAATTCACCTCTTATGTGTTCATTCACTGAATTGTTTACCCTATATTTTATGGAGACTAATAATAACTTCTATTTTCTACATACTAAATTATCAACCTCCACTTTTTGACAGGACGGCATACAGTTATATAGGCACGTAGATAATAATTTTAAGGCCGTAGACAGGAATGAACGTTTGGTGGCCCAAATATAGTACAATAGTATGTATGTAATTAAAATTAGGGTACAAGTCGGTTATCCTGGATACAGCGGCAAAGACATTTTGAAAATAGCCTATATACTGGATTATTTGTTAGGATTACCTAATCTAACTTAAGCTAACCCAAACTAACAAATAATCCAGTATATCGGCTATTTTCAAAATGTGTTTGCCGCTGTATCCAGGATAAACATATAGAACAAAAGTTAGTGAAGTGGAAGTTTGTCGAGGCTGTTTTGATCGGGTTAATTTGTCTTTGAATAATATTGTGACTAGAAATTTTAACAATTCTTATTATTTTTAACATTGTATATTGTTCATAATTTTCGCGACTACCACGTGAATAGACGATTTTTTTTTTACTTATAACATTTTAAACACTTAACATAAATATGGATAAATTGTACAGTTACTAGACAAAGATTAAATTTGATGTGTGTCAGAAGTATCTTAGGCATTTTCGCTCGTATGCTTTCTTTATATTATTATGAAACTATATTTATTTTAAAATCGCTTTATAAAAGGTAGGTACGTCAAAACAGTAATAAATATCTGAAATAATTACACAACACTATTTCAGAAAGTGGAGGTTGATATATGTAGTCCATTGACATATGCTCCAATATCGCAAACAAAAATTATTGACAGCAGAATTAACACAGTTTTTGTCTTCGTACCTGGCGAACCTTTATTTTCAATGTATGTGTGTGTGTATGTATTTTTTAATCTATGCAAGTACTGTTTCAAAAATAGTTCGATTTATTTCCGCGTTAGCAGCATATGTCGATAAAGTCTTGTCAAATATTCATTTTATTTACAATCGATTCGTTAATATACAAAAATACAAGATTAAATTTAAATAACTAGCCTAAAAATTATTAAATAATATTTTTAATAGAAACGCTAATCGTTTTTTGCGATAAATTAAGTCTGAACCAAGATGTTTCGATTTTAATTGCATGCTTTCTAACCTCTAAATCGATGTTTTTTAAATTTGAAAAAAAAGATATAAGGATATAATAAATTCCAATTAACGTTTAGCGTTTCCCTAGGCAATAGATTTACGTACATTTTTATCGTAATTTTGATAATAAATCTTATGTCATTCATTCTTACCACCCGATAGAAATGTACCGAATTTGACATGTATTTTTGGTATATAGAACTCCACGATACATCTTAATTTTTTATTTTATTTTTCTCATTACTTTTGAATATATATTTACCGATTAATAAACTTTTCTAGCTATTTTTCGATAACAACTTTACCTAGAGACATCACCTTAAAGATCTGTCATTAAGGGATAAAACATGTAGAATAATGAAAAATATTACAGTCGAACCGATGTTTGCATGCTTTATAATGCCCAGCATCCTCGAAGGAATAGGAGTACAAAATTTAGGCTTAGAAAAAGCTTGTCGGGTAAACAAAAACTACAGTACCGAAATATGCGACGGATTAATGCGTCAAACATTCACAACTCAACGACCAGAAGAAATAGAAGTGCAAACATTAGTCGCGTACATGAATTCTTGGCGGATGATCATCCAATCAGCTATTCCGGCAATACTGGTGCTCTTTATCGGTGCGTGGAGTGATTATACTCGAAGGAGAAAACCGTGCATGATAGCTCCCATCATCGGGGAGAGCTGCACTTCTGTCGGGCTTATATTATGCACGTATTACTTCACGCAATGGCCGCTGGAAGTATCAGGGCTTATCGAATCGATTTTTCCAGCATTTACAGGCGGCTGGACAACGATGTTCATGGCCGTATACAGTTATATAGCTGACCATACGACAGTGAGAGAAAGAACATTTCGTCTTGGGATAATAGACATCATCACTTTGGTTGCGACTACTTTAGGTAAAGCATTGAGCGGAGTTATGTTGAAGAACATCGGATATTACGGAGTGTTTTCAGTGTGCTTAGGATTGTATATCACCGCGCTGGTATACATCTTGCTTAGGATAAAAGATGATAATGTAAAGAAGCAAGAAAATAAATCCACGTGCGAAGAGGTAGTCAACGTGAATCATATCCGTGATACGTTTATGATTTTATTCAAGAAGAGAAAGGGAAGAAGAAGGTTGCAGATATTGATGCTGATGTTGGTTTATATTATGGTGACTGGACCGATACGAGGTAAAATATTACGGTACAAGAACCAGAGATTAATATTTTGTAAATAAATAATCACACTGTGGTTAATAAACTATTACAGGCCGTCCTCAAATTTTTTACATAATTGGTTTTTAAAAATGTGTATGAATGTTGAATGTATAAAAGTAAAGCAATGTAAAAAACCCATCAAAAAGCGTATTTGAGGCGTCTAATTACAAAAAGCGACAAGTCGACAATTCAATATTTTCGGGTAACAACGTTTTTATGTTTCAAGCTTCAATTATTTGTTTTAACGTGAGATTTTTTTTTCCGTTGTATTCTATGTCAAAATTAGAACCAAATGGCAATTTGTTTCAGCCGAAAAACTCTTAAATGTAATAAATATATGCAAAATAAAATTGGATGTAGCGCTACTTGTACCTCACTTTTTAATTTTTTCCGCATAAGGCACATATTTCCGTGGTAC
This sequence comes from Rhyacophila brunnea, assembly GCF_057557595.1. Lineage (NCBI taxonomy): Eukaryota > Metazoa > Arthropoda > Insecta > Trichoptera > Rhyacophilidae > Rhyacophila > Rhyacophila brunnea. The sequence goes on along the minus strand of NW_028232816.1, from coordinate 2,933,330 downwards.
TGTCATAAATTTACCGGATGCTACAGCATGGGAGACGCCATTTTTAATATTAAACGTTCCTTTATTGGTTGACTTAAACACGCGCGAAATCAACCAAGCTTTAAATAATATGAAACACGGACTTGGCGCTTTTTGTAATTAATCGAGACTTAAAATATTTTTTTTCCTAGGATTTGTCGCGTTTTGGGATTTTTCCTTCAATACATATTGTGTAAAATTACACAAAGAATATGTGCGTATTTTTTTCTCGATTTTGACCAAATGCGGACTTATCGCTTTTTGGAATTAGACGCCTCATGTACAAAGTTATTAGTCAATAAAACCTATTTTGAAATTTTGAGGGTTAAGTCCTTTTTCCTTTCTACAGTCGAATATGTATTTATTAAATAACACCTAATTAATTCCAATTAACTTCATATACATATTTTTTCCCATTGCAGGTGGAGAAATGTTACAATATCTGTTCTTACGTAAAAATTTCAAGTTCGATGAAGTCGACTTCAGTATATTTTCTTTATACAGTATTATTATACAACTATTGGGTAAGTATTTTTATATATGCAATATATTTGGTATTTTACCACGTTTTTCTTAGCTCGTATTCTTGTTTGTCCGGTGGCTGTTTAACCAGTACAAATCTTGCAATCGATTTTTAACTAACTTCTTGACTAGCTAGACATTTGAAACTTTTAGAATATATCAGAACACGACGCCAATGCTTTAAGTAGAATTGAATTCATTTTCAGTTAATTCTGTTTTGTATGAAAAGTTATTTCGGAAGAAATCTGTAATCCAATCCGCTATTATTGGTTGCTAAGGGGGTGGTCCTAGCAACTAAATTATTAATATATACGTGCGTTACTATGGAAATCAAAATGACATTTCAGAATTCTATATTTGTTTGTTTGTTGAAAAATAACAAAAAAATGATTTGTTGACAATTACCTTAGTTGACCTAAATTATTGATACATAGAATTGTCAAGTCTATATGATTCAACAGAAAATTTAAAAATGTGGTATATATAAAGTTCTTTTTATCTTGTAATTATTTTATGTAGATCGTCAGCCTGCCGTGACGTCTCTAAGCAAATTGCCGCTCTTAGGTAGACATAGAAAGCTAGAAAGAAAGCAAAATTGTTAAGTGCATACCTACAAAATAATATAAATCTTAAATTATAACAGAATTCTTGAAAAAATTACATACAATCTACTGAGATTAGAGCATTTCTACGAAATCCACTCTCAGATACCAGTGTTTTTAAGTACCTACATAAACATCTGCGGCACAGACAAGACAAGAGATCCCCTTGATGCCGGTACTTTCTAATGAAATCTACTTCATGAAAAACCGTCACTGCTTTCAAAAGTTGTGATAATCGTATTCGTTCCCTCATTTTCCACCCCTAAGCAATACATGACATGCCTACCTGGACATCATTGTCAGCCTGGAATAATCCACTGATGAATAAAGGCCTCTCCAAACTGATTCTATTACTTACTGTCCTATGCTTTTAGTTATCACATTCTTCCGCAGAACATAATTGCTTCCAATATTAAGACGGTACTTCAGTGAAACGGCAAATAATTTTCAACTATAGGTGCGACGAAATTTCGGACTGGCTGGCAATCGGAGAGCGAAAGTCGAGCTGTGAACACGTCAATTTGTTTTATGATGGCGACCGGGGAATTAATTCTTAAATCGTGTAAAGATGACTAAAAAACATTACCCATTTACTTGAAAAAGAAAACATGTCAATGAATATATTAATATTATTAGTAATAGAACAATAAACATAACATTAAATGGACGCATGTTAAATTTTTATGACAAATTATGTTTTGTTCTGCACGCGTCATTTGCACAATCTTCGCGTCGCGTAGTAACAATCGTTTTAGACCGTGCCCCAGCTGAAGTATAGCCTTAATATATTCTACGTCATGTAAGATGAGTTTAGGTTGACGTTGTTTTAATTCTTTTGTCTATTTCGCTTACTCGGTCATAAATACTAGTGAAATATCACTTTTAATCGTTCTGTATTTAGTATATCTTTGTCAAATATCACTCATTATTCTTGTATATTAATAATTTGTAAAGTCCGCTTTACATAAATAAAAAAAATTAAATTGTGCTGTACTTTTGTTCCAGGAGTGTTATTTGCACTACATTTTCTCAGTAAGAAATTCCAGATAAACGATTGCACCCTGGCTATTCTGGCTTGCACAAGCAAAATCTGTGCCAGTTTTGTGTATGCGTTTGCACCGAATATCACGTGGCTGTATGTAGCGCCTGTGGTGGAATTTATTGGAACTACTGTAACAACAGCAATGAGATCAATGGCCACAAAGATCGTGGAAGCCGATGAAATAGGTACACCATTTCAATTGTAATATTCTTTTATACCTTCAACTACTACTTTTGAAACTTTTTTGGTTGGCAGAACCTGTTGGGATATTTTATGAAATATCAGGGAACCCCTAACTACAGGGACATGTAAATTAATAAGCAGTGACCAGGGAATACACATTGCCATATCAGAATTGGCGCTGAAAAAGGCATTCACAGCACTAGAAGCCTCTGCCAAAAGAATCGGCTTACAAATAAACGAGGCAAAAACCAAATACATGCCTGTCTATGTCACACCACGAGAACGCGCACCAAAGTTAGATATTGGTGTATACAAGTTTGATACGGTCGACAGTTTCATATACCTTGGATCTCTTGTAACTCGACATAATGATATTACAGAAGAAATCAACAAGAGAATCATGTCTGCGAATAAATGCTACTTTGGCCTGTTAAGACATTTTTAAGTCCCGCATACTATCTCGCCGAACTAAAAGCACTCTTTACAAGACACTTGTGAAGCCAGTGCTCACCTACGCATCGGAAACCTGGACATTAACTCTGCGAAATGAACGAGCCCTGAACATCTCCGCTGTATATATGGACCGATCAGGGATGGCACCAATTGGAGGAGAAGATATAATGCTGAGCTCTACGGGCTGTACAAAGATTGCAGCGCAGTACAATCAATTAAGATTGGGAGACTGCGATGGCTAGGTCATGTGCACCGTATGAATGACAATGAACACCGGGTTGTCGCGCCCCTGATGATGATGATGATGATGACCAGGGAATACAGAATTAATGGGAACTGAAATACCTAACGGGTAACAGGCAACCGATCTCGAGTATGGAAGAATATGGGAAAAACTTAAACACGTGTCAAGAATATGTACGTCATTCTAAGCTGGTCCTTCGTTCTGACAAATGCTTTCGGTTTATGCACTGACGCTCTATTTGTGCTGAATCTTAATAGCCTACCTCCACCTTTCGCCACCGATATTGACTAATATTCTTGTTTTCACATTCCAGGAAAAATAAATTCTTTATTTGGTGTGTGTGAAGTCATTCTGGGTTTGGCATACGGCCCAATGTTTGCAGCTTTTTATGTGAACACTCTGAACATCTTGCCCGGAGCATTTTTTCTACTCGGGGCTTCGCTAACTGTCCCGCCTATTTTTATTTTCTTGTAAGTATTCCAAATATCATTTGTTAAACATCAAAAAACAAGTCAAAATAATCTATATGTAGCAATCATACGACTCAGCATTAAATGAGTGACACACTTTAATATGTATGTCTCGTTGTCAAAACAAAACATTAGCCGGCTCTTACATCAAAACTCGTCTCGTGTGCCACAGCCATAAAACAAACCTTCCGAGAACTGAGATCCAGTATTGCTTGTGTACATCGCGCACATCTACCTAGCGACAGTCACTTGTAGCCTTCGAAACGTATAGATATTTGAATGCGGTGATCGGCGAGCCGGTATAGGAATGACCAATTCGTAGGTGTCTCGGAGCCCGAGAAGGATTCAACAGTTGCATTCGACCAATCTGCGGAGCTCCATTTGGTAATGTGTGTATTGGGAATAACGATAACATCACACGGACGTATTCGACACGTTTTAGGTGAGACGAGTTTTGATGTGAGAGCCAGCTTAGAGTGATAATATTTGTCAGCATTTCTGCAATCATAACTGTATCAGTAGGGTCTGTTATGATTGGTAATTACGACAATATCTATTATGTACTGCATTTATATAAATTGGAAGGACAATGCAGGAATCTTCACTCAACTCATCCGACTCACAACTATCGTCACGAGTCCTTCACTCGACGTAGTAAACTGTCATTTCACTCGAATCAAGTCTCTCAGTTCATTAATATAATCAATCTTTTGATCACATCGATCTCACAAGTACATCATTACCCGCGATTATAACCTCACGCTGTCATCTTCATCATTGTATTCTTGTATCGACCAATAAACTCTCCTCTCACAACAACGACCTTCTTTCTCCTCCACCTCATCTACCGCCAAATATATATCGCCACCAGACTGTACTATCTCGAAAAAATACACTTATACCCGTACTTTTAAGGATCATGCTTTGTCTTAAAAAGTCACCAAACCCCCAATACATCACTGCTAAACTAGTAATAATTTAAAAACTGTGAATGATTCCTATATCATAATAATTACATTCTATTTTACTACGTTTTTATTAGCTTGTTTTCTTATTTGTCCGTTGGTTGTTTGTCCAGTACAAATCTTGCAATCGATTTTTAACTAACTTCCCGACTAGCTAGACCAGGGGTTCCCAACCTTTTTGTACTCTAGAGCACATTCTAAAATATCGGTAGGGTGGCGGGCACCACCTATTTTTAATCGACAAACTCCTTCCATAACTTCTCATTTTCCCATAATTTATTTTCTTATATTCATAATTAATTAATAAATAATAAAAAAAAATGTTTCAAAATAATAAAACTATTATTCAAATTGCATACACACAGAGAAATGTTTTTACAAAACGTAAACAAATAAAAAAAAAACACAAATACAAAGAAAACATTTTATAAAAAAATAGTTAATAGTAATCTTACTTCAGATTTATGTGGATAATTCACATCAAAAGTGGCATGAATTGTCTGAAAGTGTCGTTCAACATTACGTTTTTTCGGCACTGCAATACTACTACCACACAACAAACAGACGCATTTATTTTTCACATTAAAGAAACAATATGATTCCTCCCAGTCAGTGTTAAAATTATAGGTTCGTTGTCTTTTACTCGGTCCACTCATTTTAGAACTATATAGAAGGAATATCAAAATTCCTAATTCGTGTTTCGTCAGACGAAGATGTTTCCTAGCTAATTGTCGCGACCCGAACGGGGCAGCAATCGCAATCACAATGACAACAACGCGGTTCCAGGCGGGGAATGCTATTTGCACATCACTCCTTGTACACACCGAAAACCCGAACTGAGCCGATGATCGCTGAAGCAATCGGGACGGTACGAGCACGTGACTACTGTCACGTGCTTCGGCGTTCATCGGCTCAGTTCATGGCGTTCGTTTACTTCGGGCTTTCTGCGTGTGTCAGGCTAGCGTGAAAATTCTGTCTCTGTCGAATAGTGGCGGGCACAAACGAATCGTTCCGCGGGCGCCATGGTGCCCGCGGGCACGGGGTTGGGAACCCCTGAGCTAGACATTTGGAACTTTTAGAATATATCAGAACACGATGCCAATGAATTCTTTCAATACTTTTAGTCATCTTTGAGCAGAATTGAATACATTTTCAGTTAATTCTGTTTTGTATGAAAAGTTATTTCGGAAGAAATCCGTAATCCAATCCACTATTATTGGTTGCTAGGGGGTGGTCCTAGCAACTAAATTATTAATATATATGTGCGTTACTATGGAAATCAAAATGACATTTCAGTAGATATTCTATATTTGTTTGTTTGTTTGTTTTTTATTTACTTCATATGAAGTACAAGTTTGAGCATATTGAGCAGAATAATTCAACAGAAAATTTAAAAACGTATATAAAAAGTTTTGTTTTTAAATATTTCCAGATATATGTATAAACTCAGCAAGACTGAAGAATCCTCAATCGCAGTTGGCTCAAGTACAGAGATTAACAAACAAAATGATCGTGAATTAGCCACATTGAGGACCAATGATATCAAAGATGTTGATTAAACAATGTTAGTCAAGTGACGTAAACAATTAACCGGTTACATGTAAAAAATTGTACGTAAAACATTTCACCGTGGCACAGTTCGCCATGAGCTTTCTTATCGGAAAGAGACGACTGTATAGTAGACGGTCTCCAATTTTATTAGATTCAATATGAACAATAATTCAACTTTCATAGCTAATTTTGGCAAAATTCATTAATGAAAACCTAACCTTACAAATAATCTACTATATCGGCTATTTTCAAAATTTGATTGCTGCTGGCTTCCTGTAAAGTGTAGACCGACAAGAACCGTGTTGTATTTAGACATGAATTTTATGTCAGTACTATACGACCCAAAGAGGTTGGACGGTCTTTAATATACGGCCATATATTTCCGATACAACATTTCACGGTGAAGTGTGACGGCATCAGGGCATGCAATAAACTTATCAGTTACCTACGAATATTAATTATAATGGTACATATATATATAAAAATTTAAATAAACAATAATGATATTATAGTTGTTATAATCCGAGCATTGGAGCGGAGCTTGGACAGGAGCACGGAGCTATGGAACAATGGGGTTTTACCAGAGCACCAAAAATTTGTAGTGCTCCACTGCTCCGGATGTTTTTTTTATTATTAAATTTTCATCCTAAAACCCAATGAAAATATTATATTTGACACTTTGTAACAAAGGAATTATTTGAAATAAGGCAACACTGATAAGTGATAAATAACCTCACTTTTTTTTGACAGAAGAGGCAGATAATGAAAGACGATTTGCTTTTGGCAATTTCGTTTAATAGAATTAATAATAAAAAGGACGAGTAATAAACCGTATTTCAAAAGAACTTATTGTTTTAATTTTCTTATATTAAAATTTGTACACTATTAAAACTTTTTACCCGGAGCGGAGCAGACCCTTGATTGAAGTTGGAGCGGAGCAACTCAAAAAAAGGATCCGCACCAATCCTCTGGTTATAATTACCTATTATTAATGAACTTTATCCATTTCTTGTTTTTTCATGAATTTTAAATCTTATAAATGCCAGTAAAATTTCCATATTATATATGTTACTTGACTTCAAAACTAGACACTATTAGAGATTACATTTAGATCGTATCCAATCCTAAGATCATATTGGCCTCCACAGAGTGGAGATTTGTATTAACACATTGTTGTTTTTATGAGAAATGAATGTTAACAACTTGGTCAACATATTAACATAGGTGTACTACGCTACTGTCCAACAAGAAGATCTAGGCAATAACCGGAAGTAGCTGTAGTCAAAGTGCGATTACCTAAATAGGAGGGGCTTGTTAGTTCACAGTTTTAACACGTGGACAACTCGTCGATAACCGGAAGTCATTGCAGTCAAAGTGCGGTTAAAAACAGAAGGGGCTTATTAGTTCACAGTTTTAACACGTTGACAAGATCTTGTTTGACAGTAGTATTGTATTTGCATTCTTATTTCAATGAAAACAAATATGTATAACTGACAAAATTTAGTGTGCACTATTTATATCAGATTTTAACAGCCTACATCCATCCCTCGCCACTAGTTTCCCTTCCTACTTACTAACTTATTCCTAATATTGTACTCTATTTACAAAAATACAAATATTGCAATCATAAAAAAATAAAATATGCAATGTATTGAATATGTACATTTTAATCTCTGATAAAGTCAATCTATAATTTTATATCATGAAAAGAATATATTTCCATAAAAAAATTAAAATTTCAGTCTATATTGATCGGCAGGTGCTGGTTGCTTTAATTTAGAAGTATTTGGAGAGGCCGGTGTGTCATCATTATCAATCATCATATGGAGATACCTTTTATATTGTAAAGATGTCAGGTGTATCTTTAATGTGGAACATGTTTGAATTATTTCCGAACAGCCATTGATATCATTTCGTCTACCTGAAATTGAGAAATGGAATATACTATCGTAATTAATAATACAATTTTACATTAATCCGGTGAAACAAAATACATTATTTATAGCAAAGACTTGGTGACGCACTGAAAGATTTGTTTGACATTAAATTATATATTCGTCTAAATTACGGAGGTTCTTAAACGAATCATATGGGCCTCCACAAAGTCGAAGTTATATTAACAGATCCATTATTACTAGAAATACAGCCCCTTAGGGTCAAAGAAACATATTGTCATTAATTTTCTACAAACACGTATCTCAATTTTTGTCAGTTTTGAGTTGTTTGATGTAATGAATTAAGAATTTGAATAAGCACATATTCCACTAACACGTATCTCAAAACATACTATACAACATAATAGATTTAAGCATTAACAAAAACTCGTATCACAATTAAAGACTTTTATAAATATTACAAACTCGTATCTTGAGTTACGTGTTTGTAAGTATACAGAATAGTGAACTCCGACAGATGATTGTACTGAAGCTCTTTCTCACAAGTCGAGATACGTGTTTGCTGCAGTAATTTATGTAACGTGCATTCAATCTTTGGAACACTCAACGCGTTTTTTTTTACTTGGGTTTTATGGCAGTCAGGCCATAAACCACCCTGCTTCAGAGCTTTGGTCAATGGCGATGGCTTTTACATTTCTATTTATTAATCTGTTCTGTGAGCAGCTAGCTAGTAATAATAGTTTGTTTTTAATAGGCTTGTGAATCCGTTCATGAATGCATTGTCTTGGTATACGTATAAGGTAATAGCTGCGTTTTAGTTCATTCCAACCCATGATGATCGAGCATGAACGTGTCGACTTAAAAAGTCGTAAGTCTCAAATTCAAATCCCGCATTCAACGAATTCACATACAGTTTTGTTCAATATGTGTTCGGACCCAGAGTATGGACCTAATACGTTCAGCAAGTGACTAACAATAATTTCTCGTACAGACAAAAAACTGTTAATACAACTTCCACTCTGTGTAGGCCCATAGGGTTGATCGCGGTAATTTACTTGTTTAACGACATTCTTGTTTGCTCAACCCAAAATTTAAAAATGTTTCACTTCAGAGGAATAAGCAACTTTCGAAGGGTGGAGGTACGCTGTTAAGATCCATAAATAGTGTACAATAATTTCCGCGTCTTACATATTTGTTTCCATTGAACTAAGACTACAATTTAAAGATGGTGTTGGTTAGTTTTTTAAATTCAATTAAGCCCTGCGACAAACAAGCCATAATAAATAGTCAAAAAATACTCATCTATCTATAAAATATCCAAAATTATTCCATTAAATCATACATCATTTTAGATATTTTATAAATAGAAGAATATTTTTTATCTATTACGGTTTAGGAATGGTAACATGAATTTTAAAAACTAACAAACACCATTTGCAATTTGAAATTAAATTTGTTGGATCGCTCATAGCATGCCAAAACTATTATGGTTTGATTTCATCTTCTTATTGTGCCATCCCTTAGCAGAGGTCGGCCACCATCAAGGAGATCTTATCTTTGTCGTCTGCTACCCGGAACAGTTCAGTGGAGTTGCACTCGTACCAATCACGGAGGTTCTTAAGCCACGAAATGCGGCGCCGTCCTCTGCTACGCTTTCCATTGATCTTTCCTTGAATGACAAGTTGGGGAATGGTGTATTTTTGTCCTCTCATAATGTGGCCGAGTTAATGTAGTTTCCTGGTTTTGATACTACGTAGAACTTCTCGGTCCTTCCCGATTCGATTGAGAACTTCAACATTTGTCACCCGGTCAGTTCAAGGAATTTTGAGGATGCGTCTATACATGAAGCTTTAGAGATGTGGCTGTATAGACGCTGTATGGTTTGATTTAGGTAGGGTTTATTTGATTATTTTAAATTAACCGACACCATCTGCAATTTGTACTCTTAATTCAATGAAAACAAATACTGACAAAGTATAGTGTGTACTATTTATATTGGATCTTGACAGCCTACCTCTATCCTTCACCACTGTTCAACGCACACCTTATTGCTCATACCATATCAACTGTAGAAAGGAAAAATGACGTAACCCTCAGTTTTTTCAAAATAGGTTTTATTGGATAATAACGTTGTACACAACTAAAATACATGTGTCCAAAGCATGTAAGCAGCAAACTCCGATTTTTTTATCTAAATTTAGCTGGCAATTTTTAAAAAAAGAAGGAAGTGAAGAGGGAAAAACTACTTAACCTGATCCGTGCCACGGACGAATTAACTCGCCAAAGCATGCATGTCGCGTCAGGCCACAGACGAATATATTCGCGGGTTCTTGTAATCGTCATAACTTCTGAATAAACATTCTGTGTATAATTTCTAAACAATATTTATCATATTAACGTGAAAATTTTCACGATAATCTTGATAAACATGTTGTGTTACAAAGTTTTCACAAATATTTATCATTCCGTTCCTATTTCATATTTTTTAAATGATTTATTTTATTCCGAAAATAGCTGGCCTACAAGTGTCCACCTAGTAAAAATTGGCTGGCAGTGATAAGGTTAACCATCATATTTGCTGGTTTTTCTTTAATTAACTAAATAATTAATATCAGATTAGGAATAAAATAACTAAATTATTAATTACCATGCACTTCAAGGTTATGTATATTTTGTATTTTAACTTTGACCAAAAACCATAACAAGAACTTTTTGTTCCTCCTGTAAAATTTGATTTGTGTAGATTACGTTCTTTTTACTTTCTACAGTCGATATGCAATCAATTCCTTAACACTCAGTCGTATGAATACTTACTTCTATAGTTGAAAAGTGCTTGTATGATTCTGGTAGAGTGAAATTGCATTTCAAAGTGTAAAGTGAGTTGAAGAAGTCTTATGACAGCATCTTCTTGATGATTTCTGAGAGCTCCGATTGACATTGGAAAAAGGCTGAAAGAAGAATATTTGCCATGTAAATAGATACTTATCAAACATAATAATAAATTAGTTGTGATATGACAGGACGTCCATTGACGTCATGTACTGTGGAACGGAATACGACACAACGTTTACAGAAGTCGTATTTTGGATTAAAATTATATGTTCCCTGTCTACTTGTGTCACAGCGCGAACATATTTCTATTAGATAATGTCATATCTTAATACTTCATTTCTATATATGTATTTAAATCAAAAGTTAAAAAAAGTAAGTGGAACATTTTTAATACAATAATTTCAATGTGTCATATCACTAACATGTATTAGGTAACACGTGTCTGCGAATGTGTAACCATGTCCTTGCTTTTTCATATAAGGTGGTTGTTGGTAATTTTGAACAATCACATGTCCTCACCGGAAATTAAACCCAGAGCATAAAATGTACATAACTTATAAAATTATATTTACTTATATATAAGTAAATAAAAAAAAAATTTGATTTTATTTTTGAGTTCGAGAATTTTATATTTTGATTTGATTTTAAGTAATGGAACCAATCTCGGTAATCTCTGGAATGTATTCCCTTTGTATATGGAGAAAAAATAATCAAGGTTTTAAACCAGATTGGACTATGTGTGCAACACAACGTCTCATGTGCCGTAAAAGTCAGTGACGTCCCTAGCCGCCCTCAGGCAGGGCCAAAATGCCGTCCCATTTTTTAAACAGTATTTTTTATCATTCTTCCATGACTCCAATATTTAAGAACTGTGATGTATGGATACATTACGAACAAAATATAATTACCACTAAATCTAATTTTATTTAAATGCCGTCTCTACTTCAATGAATAGACAATATTGCGAGTCCACAGTTTCAGATACATTGATACCAGATGAAAGTCTCCCACAGGAGACTACCTCAAAGGGCAGACCGAACCATCAACTTTCCCGTACACCACAGCCTACGTCCACTCTTCGCGGTTATCGCAACCCTCGGCCGAGCGAAGCCCGCCTCAAAGAATCGGGAAATTCAAATCGTCAATCTCCCGCCAAAACAGACGCGGTCTGTCAAAAACAGCCGCTCGCGCCGCCACTAGTCAATCCGTCGGTAAAACAGGGAGCTTCCCGACCGATGGATAAACAGGACGCCGCGAATCTGGCAGTTGGATCTGGATGGGCGCGAAAGCTCTCTCTTGCCTGATACGTCGACCAGCCAGCATCTCTCTCGGATCAGACGTCGACCAGCCAGGAGCTCTTCTCTCGCCTCGGACGCGGATGCCAAGCATCAGCAGCCCAGCCGCGACACCACGTTGTAGTCCGCCAAATCCCAATTACCAACCGACCGCCAACGACGACTACCCTGCAATACGATTAATAAACCAGCCTTGACACTATACACCGTGCGTTTCTGTCTCCCACCCCCGTTTTGGTCTTGACGTTATCACGGCCTGCTATCTCTGCTTCACACGCAGAAGGCCGGTGATAACATTTAAAAATACACATAACAACTTCCAAATTTCATGACTGACTGGCAAAAACATTTTTGGATAAATTTAAAATTAGGTAAGTATGTACCTGCCAATAATTAAAATACTTATAATTCGCAAATCTGCACGTGTCATTATTGACCATCGAGGATGTGACGTTCAAGGACAACAGAAGTAAACTAGACATCGCGAACCCGACAAAAAATACAGTCCTGTTAAACCTTTGTTCTTCTTTAATTAAATCTAAACCTCTGTTAATTAATACATTTTGTTTCCAACTAGTGAGCTGGATTCTTTAATGGACAGATATTTCCGTTATTACTAAGTTTGGGTGGCTATTTCTACATATAGAACCTAATGATTCTCCTCGATTTGCCGCCCTTCGAATAACTGCTGCCCCCAAGCGATGCTCAATCTGCCTACCCCCACGGGACGTCACTGGTAAAAGTATATTATGAAAAAAAAATCTGGAGTAATAATTACAAAAAATACTTACTAATCATTTAGTATATATCGCAGTTGTTTATGGTCCTTGAATAGGCTATCGGCTAACTGCTGATCACAAAACCATTCACTTAGCCAACAATTCTCCCAAAAACAAGACAGAGGGTACCATTCTTGACATTCGGTACCAAACAGGATGACATATTTGTTCAAAATGACTACCGATGCTTCAGATCTGTTTAAAATGGTATCGTATATCAAACGCTTCAACATTTTCTTTATCGGGAATCTGAGCGTTACGTTATTCTTGTAGACATCCAAAAATAATTGAAGTCCCATTTGAACATTTCCTTTCATCCAATGTGACCGTGCTAAAAAATGATTAAAATCTGAATTATCCGAACTAACAGCGGGATTTACAACTTTGTAGAACCTTTGCAGAGACTTAACCATTTTTACATTGCCATTTTGTGAGTAGACTGAAAAAATATCGAGTAACACGTCCAACGATGGGCACTGTTCATTGTCAATAAATTGCATTACCAAATACTCAACATCATCCAACCTTTTTGCCTCTAACGCCCCCAATACCAACGAATCTAACTGTTCAGTAGATAATGTAGTAATGTCTATATCCAATTTATTGTTAGATATATTCTTCAGTTTCGATTTAAAATCTAATTTCCATTGGCCGATAGGAGTGAATGTTTCTTTGGGTATTGGTTTAGACATGTTCATAGAATTCCATTTTACAGACTTCTGCTTGACAAGACTCTTAGTAAAATCATCTATAAGATCAACTGTAGTGTATTTGTTGTCGTTTGTTTGTAGGCGGCTGAGGCTGATGCATATTTCTGGAATATTATGCAAGCGATACTTTTGCAAAAGTGAGGTTAATGCAATTATTTTTTGACAGTGCATCAGGTTGCAAGTAGTCATAGTTAAGGCACTAGGGTAAACAATGGTGAACACTATTTATATATCTTCATTTTATAATAATTCTGGCAAACGGTCGAATGATAATGACGAAAAAGACTGATTGTATATTTATTTCGTAAACAAATAAAATTGAACTGTCATTTTCAATTTCTGACAACTGATGACAACTAAAAAATAGTTGCCGCTACAAAAAATATATGGAGTAATGTTGGCACCCAGCGAAATTTAAATAAGAAATAAACCTAGCGTGTTCATTTTTTTTTTACAACAAATATTACAATAATTTATTATAATATACTTTAATATTTTTATTGTCATTTTATAAAAAATAAACATAAAATCATGCAGACACAACTTATTCGTTAAAATCGCGAACTACATTTTTAATATCCTGTCTCATACGTCATACCCACTGACTCGAAAAAGAGCGGGAAAACCACATTTTTTAATTTTGTCCTCATGAAGACAAAGTAATAGAACAATGTCTCCAGATGGTGACCAATTTTAATTTAGTTGTAGCTAAAGAGTTTGGATGGAGTTTAATGAACTTTTTATATAAATTCTAGAATAATTTTAATAGGTAAGTACTAATTAATTACTACGATTTTCATTGGTAAACATGGCTGCAAATGTAATAAATTGACCGCTTAAGAGCGTACTTCAGTGAAACGGCAAATAATTTTCAACAGTAGTAGGTGCGACGAAATTTCTCACTAGTCGCCAATCGGAGACCGACAGTTGAGTGTCTCCACGTCGATTTGTTTTGTCATGGCGTCGCATGAAAATATTCTTAAATCGTGTAAAGATGATTAAAAAACTTTAAGTATGTACCTACTTAAAAAAAGAAAACATGTCAATGAATATACTATTATTATTAGTAATATAACAATAAACATAACATTAAATGGAAGCATGTTGGATTTTTGTGACAAATTATATTTCGTTCGGCACGCATCACTTGCACAATCCGCGCAACGCCTAGCCACGATCTTTTTAGACCATGCCTCAACTGAAATATAGCCTTAAGTTGAGACACGGAATAAAAAGATCGTGGCTAGGCGATGCGCGGATTGCGGGTCGCGGGTGCAAATGACGCATGCCGAACGAAATATAATTTGTCATATAAATCCAACATGCGTCCATTCAATATTCTGTTTATTGTTCTATTAGTAACATCCATTTCAATTCGTGACACTCAGTATGCGGGTACACAAAGCGCTTAATGTCAGCGGACAGCAGAGCCAGTCCAAAAACAAACATTTTCTTTCTTAATTTTCTTCTTTAAGCACTACGGTGCATGGTTGCAGCATCAGTCCCGTGCGGCTCCGTCTCGAGACGGAATGAGCACTTAAAATCACTTCTTTCAGACACGTTTAAAGCGTCATAGAAAGCGGCCGTGCATATCCACGGTTGTGCATATATGACGGGTGGTGGTGGGCACTTTAACGTATGTTCTATTAGTAACAATAATAATATATTCATTGACATGTTTTCTTTTTCAAGTAAATGGGTAACGTTTTTAGTCATCTTTACACGATTTAATAATTAATACCCCTGTCGCCATCACGAAACAAATTGACGTGTTCCCAGCTCGACGTTCTCTCTCCGAATGCCAGCGAGTCCAAAATTTCGTCGCGTTATAGTTGAAAATTATTTGCCGTTTCAGTGATGTATCGTCTTAAGGCCGTACATCAGTTGAGGCACGGTCTAAAAAGATCGTTGCTAGGCGATGCGCGGATTGCGGGTCGCGGGTGCAAATGACGCCTGTCAAACGAAATATTATTTGTCATATAAATCCAACATACGTCCATTTTATGTTCTGTTTATTGTTCTATTAGTAACAATAATAATATATTCATTGACATGTTTTCTTTTTTCAAGTAAATGGGTAACGTTTTTAGTCATCTTTACACGATTTAAGATTAAATACCCCTGTCGCCATCACGAAACAAATTGACGTGTTCCCAGCTCGACGTTCTCTCTCCGAATGCCAGCGAGTCCAAAATTTCGTCGCGCCTATAGTTGAAAATTATTTGCCGTTTCACTGATGTATCGTCTTAAAGACTCACGCAAGAATCGCGCAAGCACACTTTTGTTACAATTACAATTTATTAATGTATCCTACCTACGAGTACCTATATCTACTAAACAAACTTGTTTTTTGCTACGCATGGAACATTCGTCTCTGTTCTGGCAGAACACACTAACTGGAAAATACTAGTTTTGAGTAGTTTGACTTTGAAGTTGTTAAAAAGTTTGAAATAATGGTCTATCATGTGAGTTTATTAAGTAATCATAAAAAGGATGACTTTAAAATAAAGACTGTTTATTTATTAAGAAGATTTCCAGACGGTAAAGTTTGAAATAAGGAACATTTTGGTACTTACTCAATATGTCATTTTTTCGAATTAGTGTCTTCTGCCAGAACAGTGACGAAAAATATTATTTCCATAAAATGTGTAATAAAAATATGACCGTTTATCAGAATTTACAAGATTTTATGAAGGTTATTATTTATCTTGTGTTTCTGATTATTACATTTAACCAATTATTTTATAAGATACAGAATGCAGCTGTATGCACATAACAATGTAATGAGTCATTCGAGTCATAGATAAATTATTATTATCGAGTCACCACCAATCAGCGTTGCCAGACATCCCGATTTTTGCGAGATGTCCCGCTTAATCAAATAATTACAAGATAAAAAGAACTTTTTATATACAACGTTTTTAAATTTTCTGTTGAACCATTTATAAACTTGACTTGACTAGCTTAAATGATCAAAAGAAAATGTACTTGACATGTCATATTGATTTCCATAGTAACGCACGTATATATTAATAATTTAGTTGCTAAACCCTTAGCAACCAATAATGGTGTCGAAATAACTTTTCATACAGAACAGAATTAACTGAAAATGAATTCAATTCTACTTAAAGATGGCTAAAAGTATTTAAGAAATGCATTGGCATCGTGTTCTGATACATTCTAAAAGTTTCAAATGTCTAGCTAGTCGGGAAATAAGTTAAAAATCAATTGCAAGACTTGTACTGGACAAAGAACCACCGGACAAATAAGAATACGAGCTAAGAAAAACGTTGTTTAATAGATTGTCACGCGCGGAACAGATTCCCGATTCACGATTATTCAACAAAATACAAATAATACGTTTAGGACGTTTCGGTTAAGACCAAAGAACGCGTTGGACACTTCACGTTATGTACTTACAAGTTTCGAAGGTAGGTACCTATAGATAATTCGGTGTCTATATTATTAAATTTGACTGGAGAAGTAGATGACGTGACCTGATTGTATGAAGAATAATTTAACTCGCTGAAACCTTCTATTGGTGTGATTGCGAAAAATTCGAAAGACTCAGCTGCACAGAAAATAAATGGCTCCATTACTGGCACAGGTGTCCATATGGACACATCAATTTTGTCGTCGGTGTGACATGAATTTTTATTTGTTTTAAAAATTGTTTATTTACATTTTTTATTAATCTGTAATATAACAGAGAATGAATAGTGAAAATAAAATTTTCATATCGTTTTTAAGTTTTGAGATAATAGCCGTGTCCATATGGACACGCGTGACACTTATGTTATCAATTTATTTATTTTGGATTGTATGGTTTATTAGTAGAATTATTAATATAAAGTATGATAGTTTTCAATACACATTACACACAAGCTAATATTGCATTTTATTCACTGCGTTCTGATTTCGCCAGTGGTTTCGATGGTAGTGGTAGTTATTGATTATTTTTTATTGCTACGAAGTAACCTGTTCGCTGTAAATGAAGAGTTTCGATTGTAGGTATATTTCGTTCTAATCAATTAATGTATTAGGTAGCATGTATCTCAATATGAAACAATCAATATTTTATGCGCAGTTTACCATAATATTGCACTCGAAGTTCGAGCAATAACTAGCACTACAATCAAAATTTACAGTTTCTCTCACGGCCTGACTATAATGGGTCTTACGCAGAATTTGGTTTTCTTGGAGAGCAGCTTGGACCTAAATAGACTTTTCAGTGCGAAGAACGCTGCATGTACACACTCTTCAGTCTGCTGACGAGTTCAAAGTTCATCTCCTTCCCTTCATAGACGTTGGTTCCATAGATAATAATACGTAAGTTGGTTCATAAAGATGTTGAACGTTGGTTCCATAGATAATATACCTAAGTTGGTTCCTAAAGATGTTGAAAACGTCAACGATCCATCACGAGCCAATTAAATTACACTTCAGCATTATTATTTAGTTGAAAATCCTGTAAAAATTGTGTGAAACCGTTTATAACTGCACTTTAGTAAGTGATCATGATCACAATGGATATAAATATGGCCGCCATATTTTGTGAATAAGAAAATCGGAACGGTAACTGAGCGATGTTATTACGAGGGTGGGTCAATAAGTCCTTAGAAAAGCCGACAGGTGGCGCGAATTGTACTGTAAGCGGTTTGTTTTCATGCAGCGGCACTACCGATTCAGTATGCTGCGAAGTTTCAATTAGATCGGTCGGGTTGTTGTGTGTTTCTCGTATATTTAAAAAAAAAATTTGCTTGTGGAAAATGGAAAAATGGAAAATGGAGAAAATTGAGTTTAGAGCTGTTATTAAACATTTTAATATAAAAGGGTTAACAGCAAAGGAAATAAAAAATGAGTTGGATTTAGTTCACGGCATATCTGCTCCTTCACTTGCAACTATTTATAACTGGTTAAATGAATTTAAACGTGGTCGTACATCAACAAAGGATGAACCACGCTCAGGACGTCCTGTAGAGGTGACTACACCAGAAATGATCAATAAAATCCACGATATGGTGTTAAGTGACCGAAGATTAAAGTTGAGTGAGATAATTGAGGTTACAGGGATCTCAAAAGGTAGCGTCATTTCTATTTTACATGACAAATTGGGCATGAAAAATATTTCTGCAAGATGGGTGCCGCGTTTGCTCACAGTCGACAATAAACGCAATAGGGTGGTGGCCTCTAAAGCCCTGTTGTCGCTCATGCAACGCAATCCGGATGAATTTTTTCGTCGCTTTGTGACTGTAGATGAAACATGGATACACCACTATACTCCCGAGACGAAAGAACAGTCAAAGCAGTGGATTGCGAAGGCAAACCATGTCCAAAGAAGGCGAAAACCGTAAAATCAGCTGGTAAGGTTATGGCTACTCTATTTTGGGATGCACGTGAAATTATTTTCGTTGACTATTTGGAAAAAGGAAAAACAATAACAGGGGATTATTATGCATCTTTATTTGACCAGCTAAAAAACAAAATTGAAGAAAAACGGCCTCATTTAAACAGGAAAAAAATCCTCTTTCATCAGGACAATGCCCGTGTTCACACATGTTTACGATCAATGGCTAAAATTGAAGAATTGAAGTTCGAATTGGTCGACCACCCACCGTATTCGCCAGATTTAGCCCCCAGTGACTTTTTCCTTTTCCCAAACTTAAAAAAATGGCTAAGTGGACAACGTTTTTTTTCAAATGAAGAAGTCATCGATCGGACAAATGCTTATTTTGAGGACCTTCCGAAAACTTATTTTTCTGACGGTTTAAAAAAAATTGAGAAACGTCTAACCAAGTGTATTGAGCTCCAAGGAGATTATGTTGAGAAATAAAAAAAAAATACAAAAATAAAAAGTGTTTTAATGCTTTTTTCTAAGGAATTATTGACCCACCCTCGTATCTGTCTAAATAATTTCAAATGTAATAACAGAAATCACGTATAATGCTTGTAAATTTGTCAGGGTATGGACCTAATAGGTTGAGCAAGTGGCTGACACCATGGCCCCCACAAAGGGTGGTCTGGCAGGGCTCTAGCCTGGAGGCCCGGGCTCAAGAAGGGCCCGGCGAGGCCAGTAGACCAGATAAGTGATATAAACACACATCACAAATTCTCCCTAATGGTAAAAAAGTCGCATTGTTCTTCAATATTGTTATTATTTAAAATTACGTAGTTGTACGATTTAATGTTTAATTGTTTACTCGATAACTCCGTAATTCAAATGGATGTATTAAAATATACAAAAAAGCACTAAATACACATTAATTTTATCGCGTACACTATTTGGTACACCTACTGTAGAGAGTTACACCGCCTTTATCTTTGGTGATAGGTAGGGAGGCCGGCCAAAGGATCCTAGCCTGGGGGTCCGCTTCAGGATGTGGGGGCCATGGCTGACACCCATTTCTCGTAAAAAAACAAAATCTGTTAATACAAACCTCTAAGAGGCCCATATGATCCTATTAGGATTGGACATGGTCGAAAGGAAGAAAACGAATATTTTAAAGTCAAAAGTGCTTGTTGGTTCCCAAGTAGGTACCTACTAAACAGTGGCGAGGGCTGGAGGTAGGCTGTTAAGATTCGACATAAATAGTGCACACTAAACTTTGTAAGTCATACGTATTTGTTTTCATTGAACTAAGAACACAATAATTTGTAGATGGTGCTGATTATTTTTTTTTTAATTAGTATAGGTATGCTATGGGCGATCCGATAAAAATATTGGACACTTTTTCATTCATAGTTATTTATTTTCATTGAATTAACCATACATATTACAGATGTTGCTGGTATTTTTTTTTAAATTCATCAAGCCATGCCTATATCAAAACACAATCGATAAAAATTATTCTTCTATCTTTAAAATATCAAAAACGATGTATGGTTTAATAGCTAGATATGTTATAGATAAAAAAATATTTTTTGACTATTCTCTACTATGGCTTAGATTGGGCAGGGTTTAATTGAATTTTAAAAACTAAGAAACACTATATTATAATGTAAGAGGCTTTCACTGTTGTTTTTTTATCGTAGTAGATTTTTGGGTTTCCACCGTGTGTCCTTTTTCCTTCTTTACTCGACGTTTCAGGCTCGTTGCAGAGGCCATTATCAAAAGATGATATTATGTTTTATGATGAAAATGTAGAGTATGTATGTGAATGTAAACGTTGCTCTAAGAATGTCAAAAGGAATCCGATTAGCTAAGAGCAAACGTTGCTCAGAGTAATTTGTCAATTATTACGACCTTGCTGAAAGTGCCGGAAGCCACGACGTTTTTAACCGTAATCCATCATCCCTATTAATATTTTCTGGGTTTCAGGGAAACGTCGAGTAAATAAGGAAGAAGGACACACGGTGGACTCCAAAAATCTACTACGATAAGAAACACTATCTACATCTACACATATTGTACCCTTTAGTTCAATGAAAACAATTAATACATTTGACTGACAAAGTGTCGGATCTTCCTCCACCCTTCGACATTGCCACTAAAAATATGTACTAAGCGTAGATACTTATAGGCCATCCATGGACTGGAACCGTATGCAGTTTCGAACCCTGTGCTATACTAGTCTTATCTTTTCTGGTCATGGAAATATTTATATCCACAAAGTATATTATAAGCATCTGATCGTATCCGTTTATGTTTATACCATACACTTCCACTTACAAATTTAGTGAAAATATATTTTCATGAACAAAAATCATAAGTTTAGTATGGTACACGGATCTAAACCGCATACGGTTTCAATCCATGGATGGCCTCTTACTAGCAGAGATGCATTCGAATGTCCCACCCACCAAAATATTTCCTGGTGATACGTTCCTAAACAACAAAAAAAAATGGCTAGGTTCTTTTTAATGTAGTACATTCCCGACACTGCATAATATTTTTATTTCTATTATCTTGCGGAAACGTGCAGTCAACATTTTAATTATCTCTGAATATTTGTTTAATGATATGAAATTATCATTATAATATTATTATTTAAAATATCTACAATCGGGCAACATCCTGTGATCCAACTAACAATATTTATTACTAGCTGTTGAGTTGTCAGGATTTTTTTGAAATCCTGTTATTGCAAAAAAGACAATCGTTATTGTATATTGTTTGGAGTTGTGGTAAGACAACTTCTTTGCCGGTAGAATGAATACGAATGATGCGTGATTTAATTATCAAAGCCGTTTCGAAAATCAAAAACAATAATTACAAGATAAAAAGAACTTTTTATATACTAACAACGTTTTTAATTTGTCTATTGAATCATATAAACTTGACTTGACTAGCTTAAACGATCAAAAAAAAATGTACTTGATAGAAATACTGAATAATGAAATGTCATTTCATATTGATTTCCATTGTAACGCACGTATATATTAATAATTTAGTTGCTAGGACCCCCTAGCAACCAATAATGGTATCGAAATAACTTTTCATACAAAACAGAATTAACTTCGTGTTCTGGTATATTATAAAAGTTTCAAATGTCTAGCTAGTCGGGAAGTTAGTTAAAAATCAATTGCAAGACTTGTACTGGACAAAGAACCACCGGACAAATAAGAATACGAGCTAAGAAAAACGTTGTAAAAAGGCTACGGTTAGGCCACAACCAGTGACGTCTCGTGGGGATAGGCAGATTGAGAAGAATCATTAGGTATACTTAACCCATAGCTTACGGGCCGCACAAAATTGTGTTTTTGCTAATTACCTACTTTTCAAATGCAAATTAACACGTTAATTACAAAATTAATTAAAAGGGCCCGTAAGCATTGTGTTAAGTATATAGAAATAAGTACCTAAACTTATATCGGTACAGTTCGGTTATGAGGACTACAGCGGAAAACACATTTTGAAAATACCCGATATACTGGATTATTTGTTAGTTTGGGTTAGTTTAGGTTAGGTTAGGTTTGGTTAAGTTAACCTAACAAATAATCCAGTATATCGGCTATTTTCAAAATGCGTTTGCCGCTGTATTCCTCATAACCGAACTGTACACTTATATCTTTCAATTCAAAAGTTCAGCTCTCTGCTTGGAAACAAAATGTATTAATTAACATAAAAGATTTAACAGAATCGTATTTTTTGTCGGGGTCGCGATGTTTAGTTTACTTCCGTTGTACTTGGACGTTACGTCCGTGATGACCAGCAATGACACGTGCAGATTTGCGAATTATGACTAGGTACATACTTACCTAATTAATTTATCCAAATATTTTTACTAGTCATTTGCGAGTTTTGAAAGTGGTCAGGTGTCTTTTTAAATGTATCTGAAACGGTGGACTCGCAATAGTAGAGATAGCATTTCAATTAGTTTTAATGGTAGGTAAGTACCTATCAGTGGCGAAGGGTGGAGGTAGGCTGTTAAGATCCGCCATAAATAGTACACATTAAATTTCATCAGTCATACGTATTTTTTTTCATTGAAATAATACTACAATTTACAGATGATGCTGGTTAGTTTTCAAAATTCAATTAAACCTTGCAAAATCCAAGCCATAATAGATAATAGTCAAAAAATACTTGTCTATCTATAGAATATCTAAAATTATGTAATTAAATCATACATAACTTTGGATATTTTATGGATATAATAATATTTTTATCTATTACTAGCTGAAGTACCCGGCTTCGCACAGGGTCACTTCGTGGTTATATTTATCTTAGATATTTGAAAAATAATAAGAGTTAATTATTTTTTTAATATTAAAATATCTGTGTAATACAATATGGCAATATGAAAATAATTCTAATAGGAGTAAAGGTCAAACATAAGAACACTAAATTAAAATCGAATCCAAAATATGAAAACGTTATTAATGTTATTAATATGTGGTAAAAAAAAATCAAAATTGGATGGAACAAACAAACAACAAACTTTGTATTTTATATAATAATAATTTAGAAACCTTCGCAAGTGTGCGCACAACAACTGACAAAAGTTTCATCGCAATCGGATGAATGGTATAGGAACGCATACGAATATTAGAAGATGATTTTCTAAATCAGAAATCTTCGTGGGCATGCGCATGACAACTCACCAAAGTTTAATTGCAATCGGATTAATGGTATAGGAACGCATACGAATAGAAGAAGATGGTTGTACTAATTCAGAAACCTTCGCGGGCTTGCGCACAACAATGGTCAAATTTTCATCGCAATTGGATGAATGGTATAAGAACGCATACGAATAGAAGAAGATAGAATGAAGGAGAGGAAGAAGATGATGATTTTTCTAATTCAGAAACCTCATGGATGTGCATACAACCACTTACCAAAATTTCATTGCAATCGGATGAATGGTATAGGAACCAAGGAAGAAGAAGAAGATAGTTGTACTAATTCAAAAACCATTGCGGGTGTTACCACAATAACTGACGAAGGTTTCATCGCAATTGGATGAATGGTATATTGACCATACGAATAAAAGAAGATAGAATGAAGAAGAAGAAGAAGAAGAAGATGGTTGTACTAATTCAGAAACCTTCGCGGGTGTTGGCACAATTATTGATGAAAATTTTATTGCAATCGGATGAATGGAATAGGAACGCATACGAATAGAAGAATATAGAATAGAAGAAATAGAAGAAGAAGAAGATGGTTGTACTAATTCAAAAACCATTGCGGGCGTTACCACAACAACTGACGAAAGTTTTATTGCAATCGGATGAATGGTATAGGGACCATACGAATAAAAGAAGATAAAATGATGAAGAAGAAGAAGAAGAAGATAGTTGTACTATTTCAGAAACCTTTGCGGGTGTTAACACAACAACTGACGAAGGTTTTATTGCAATCGGATGAATGGTATAGGGACCATACGAATAAAAGAAGATAAAATGATGAAGAAGAAGAAGAAGAAGATAGTTGTACTATTTCAGAAACCTTTGCGGGTGTTAACACAACAACTGACGAAGGTTTCATCGCAATCGGATGAATGGTATAGGAACCATACGAATAAAAGAAGATAGAATGAAGAAGAAGAAGAAGATGATAATTTTTCTAATTCAAAAACCTTTATGGATGTGCATACAATCACTTACCAAAATTTCATTGCAATCGGATGAATGGTATAGGAACCATACGAATAAAAGGAAATAGAATGAAGAAGAAGAAGAAGATGAGGATTTTTCTAATTCAGAAACCTTCATGGGTGTGCATACAACCACTTACCAAAATTTCATTGCAATCGGATGAATGATATAGGAACGCATATGGGACAGACACACAGACAGACAGACATTCATTTTTATATATTAGTATAGCCTATACTCTTCCCGCAAGTGCAAGCAATAAGTTTACAAAGTTTTATCGCAATCGGATGAACGGTATGGCTGCGCATTAAATACGAACAAACAAACACACAAATATTAATTTTTATATATTAGATAGTTTGATTTAGACAGGGTTTAATGGATTTAAAAAAAATAACTAAAAATATTATGTGTATTACGTATTCTTAATCCAACGAAAACAAATAATTATGAATGAAAACGTGTGCAAAATTTTGTCATATCGCCCAAGATATACCAAAACTATTATGGTATGGTTTAGGTAGGGTTTAATTGATTTTTAAAAACTAAACAACATCATCTATAAATTGTAGTCTTAGTTCAATAAAAACAAATATGTATGACTGACAAAGTTTAATGTGCACTATTTATGGCAGATCTTAACAGCCTACCTCCACCCTTCGCCACTGGTACCTATATATTTTATTAGTGATGTACCTATCCATACTACACATTTATTAGATATTGGAGTCATGTAAGGATGATAAAGAATACTGTATAAAAAAATGGGGCAGCATTTTGGCGCTGCCTAGAGGCGGTATTTTGTCTAGGGACGTCACTGCCTCCAACCATCACCATTTCGGTTGAAAGCCGAACGCACCACCAAATAATGCACCATTGAGGCCGAGATCGTTTTCATTACGAGTCGGCCGGCAAACCGCGTAAATCGCTCAAGGAAATTTCAGTACCTACTTAATAACAAACGGAAATCACTGATTGATACTTAAATTTAGTAGGTACTTATGTAACGAAAACTAAGTAAGTATGTAACTGATGAATAACTTTGTGAGTAAGTACCTATGTGGATGGTTAATATGGGATGGTTTTAGCGCTCGAAGTGGAAAATTTCACGAATCGGAACGCTTGATAATTCTCCGAATAGGTAAGTATATTAAAATAGTTATGTAAGTATGTAGGTACATTTTATATAAATAAGTACCTGTGTTAGATTTTGTTTGTTATAATAATATGGCCTGCCTAGCGCAGACGGTCAAATTATTTTTTTCCAAGAGATGGAGCGATAATCTCGGGGATTTCTTGAATCGGACCTGTGCTCCGGCACATTTATAGAGCCCTGAATGGTATACACTAGTTTATATTGACGACGACGATGTTAAGATTATGAAAATTTAGGACAAAACCAAAAGTTTCACTTCTGTCGCATGTAGTTCCCACACACACAGTGACGTTTCGTGGGGGTAGGCAGATTGAGCGTCGCTTGGGGGCGGCAGTTGCCCAAAGGGCGGCAAATCGAGGAGAATCATTAGGTATATAAGTTTATAAAAATCTACATAAACTTAGTAATAACGGAAATATCTTTCCATTAAAAAATTAACCTCACTGGTTGGAAACAAAGTGTAGGTACTATAAAAGTTTTAACAGGACTATATGAATATGAATCAAAATCACAAATATGAAGAACGATAAAAATAGTTATCATCAATTTTGTATAAAATATAATTATCTACAACTTTTATTTGAAATATTTTTTTATATATTGAATAGATACGGCGCTACAGCGCTGCAAAAAGGAGCGAAATATTAAAAAATTACAAAATGCTCTGTTTTGCACATATTTTATGGTACCTAATTATTGTTTATTAACACAGTACCTATACCATATATTTTTCAAATTACTAGGACCGGTTTCGTCCGCTTCAATGTGGTATTGGCAACTGATATAAATTATATATGCTATATTAAGTACCATACAAACCAATTTTAAAGATCATAGTATTATATATCAAAATTCAAAGATTCTTAATGCTCAGAGCAGTGACGTCCCATAGGGGTAGGCAGATTGAGCGTCGCTTGGGAGCGGCAGTTACCCAAAGGGCGGCAAATCGAGGAGAATCACTAGGTATATATAGAAATAGCTACATAAACTTAGTAATAACGGAAATATCTATTCATTAAAAAATTCAGCTCACTGGTTGGAAACAAAATGTATTAATTAGGTAGGTACCTACTATACATGTTTTAGCAGGATTTTTTTGTCGGGTTCGCGATGTCTAGTTTACTTCCGCTGTCCTTGGACGTCACGTTCTTCGTGAACAGCAACGACACGTGCATACCTAATTTAAAATTTATCCAAATATGTTTGCCAGTCACTCGCGAGTTTTGGAAGTTGTCAAGTGTATTTTTAAATGTACCTATCTGAAACCGGAGGCTCGCAATATTGTCTATTGAATGGCAATTGGCATTTAAATTAGATTTATATTGTTAGTAATGTATCCATACAACACATATTTATTAGATATTGGAGACATGAAAGGATGATATTATAAAGTACTGTATAAAAAAATGTGGCGGCATTTTGTCTAGGAACGTCACTGCATACACACACACACACGCACGCTCCATGGACTTCCACATAGTAAAAGTTATTGGTAAACATAGCGTCGTTATAGATTGGTTTCCCGAATATCCGTTTTTGTCGAAATCGACCTCTTAATGCAGAATGTTTTTTTGTATCTAACTAGACGAGAACCATCCCTTTCTTTAAATTACTTTGTAATGATAATGAATACATCATTCATATGCTGTAAAAATAACATTTTAAATATCTCCATGTATATAAATATAGGATTATGAAATTTGTTTTTCGTCTCCTGAACATTTGGTCTATTCGGGAAACCAATCCTACAGCGAAGATAGGTTACCTAGTTTTTTTTTTTACTAATAATGGTTGCAAGGTAGTTATTCCTTTCACTGGATCAAAATCACGTGGAAAATAACATGTCTGGTATTTTCCAGCTGCGGGATCGAACCCACGGCTTCAGAGACGGCTGCTGTACTAACTGGGCCACCGTGTGTGCTATTTTATACCTAGTGTGGTAACCTGCTATATAAAAATTATTTTAATATCAAGATAATTACAATTTGTAATTTATTTATTATATATTTATTATTATTTATAACAATTGACTCTGAATGAGCATATTATTATATAATTAAACTTATCTAGTTATGTGATTCGTTTCTAAATATATATTATGGCATTTGCGATTTTATACTTTATAAATGAATCACAATGTTCTGATTATTTGTTACACAGTCGGTTTTTCTAATAGATAACTCAATTTTCAGATAAGATATTCCGATGTACTTACGATAAAAACAAGCTATTAACTGTCATTATATTAAAATTTTTGGACTGTCAACGCGTGTTCTTCCTTCCGTTTTCCTCGATGTTTCGTCTGTGACATCTTTTAGGGGTAGTCACGTCATGCGTTGCATAGAGGCGCCACATTATAAAGAGCGGCGAGTAAAAGAGCGAATACAAATCTTACAAATGTTGAGAGCTGTGGCGGTTTTAAATAAAGCTGACGATGTTCTTGTATCATTAGACTCATTAGAGGGTATCAATATCCCAGTTTAAAAAGTACCTAATTGAAGCGTAAAGAATCCTGACAACATAACTATTATTGTATTGTAATAATGGCCCCCACGAGGGGGAGGGGCTGACAGGGCTCTATTCAGGGTCCTATTTTACTTCAGGGTTATTAAATATCTTTATTATATGACATATCTAGCTCAGACGGTCAAATTAATATTTCCACAAGACGAAGTGATAATTTTGGAGATTTTATGAACCGAAACGGCGCTCCGGTGCGTTCCGGTCCATTTCGAGCCCTGAATTATGATGTGATATTTATTATTACAAATTACTACCGAATGTATGCACACGCCTTTACATTTTCATGACTCAATTCCTATGGTAGATCGACCAAAATCCATCCCGCGTGTTTGGCATGGCATCTCCGGGATGGCGTGGCGACCAGCTGGTCTTCCGTGCAACATAATGTCTGTGATCCTATTTTCGCCAATTCTTCCTAAGTGTGCATTCCAGAATTTGTGTATCTGTAATAAATAATCATTCGGTTTTCAACTCATTTAGTGCTAACACCGCGACTGGAGCGTTTGGAGTAATTGGTCATTAGATATAATTAACATATATTATATAGATATATAATGTATTTACTTATACATATATATATATTCTTTTATTTTTTATGTTACTTATTTATTTTTCTTTTTTATCTTTTGTATATCATTTAATTATTCATTATTCTTCCTCATTTTTCTTATGTAATCTTCTTTTGTAATTTCTTTATATTTATGTTATTTTACTCTCTATCTTGTTAGACTTAACTATATTATAATGTATATATGGAAACTTTGCTGGTTGCAATTACTTTTTATTATTATATTTTAAATTTCTGTAATCAATATGTAACTGTTTGTTTTCCTTAATAAATAAATAAAAAAATATATATTTTAATGTGGTAGTTAAAAGTTAATTATAAGGTTAGCAGTGATTGTGTTAACATATTATAATAATAGTAATGTTGCCAGGTTTCAAAATCTTTCATTGATTTATAAATTCAGATTGCGAAAAATACACTTATTAAATATTGGTTAAATGTCTGCTTCGTGGAAAACCATCATTGGAAGTAGTAGATAATACAACATACACGTTATATTTTAAGAACACACCTTCGCTAAAACACACCACGAGATCACGCATCGTTACTTCCGGTGAGAGAGTAAATATTTTCGCGCAAATAATATGTCTCCAATTGCTTGTTTTTCGGTGCGTTTAAACAATGTTTTCCATCCGCTGCAGATTAGAAAAATCATGGCCGTTTCTATGTTTTATACAAAATACACAACATTTTTATCAACGCTCGAAATAGAAAATTTTAGAAATCTTAAAACTATTTTTGTAAATACTTATATTCTATATAATATCTATCTACCAATAAGTGTGTTAGATTTTTTATATAACTACATACTAACTCAAACGGTCAATTTATTGATATAAGAGTCTTTAAACATGTATCATACAAATGTTGTTAGCGCCGCAGGCGAAAAACAGGGTTTACGACACGTCAAAAATATTATATTTCACCACGACAAGTTTTGTATGAAAATTCACAAATTTTAAAATTAATTATTTTTGATTAATTCACAAACCGGAATCCAATATTTAATTTTCCCGTCGGAATGTGCTCCGGTGCGCTCCTGTCACTTGAAACGCTGTTTTATACATTTGTTTATTTGTTTCCGAGCATGTGTATGTCTATCTATTCTATACCATGCCCCTCACACCCTGAAGCGGACCTCCAGGCCAGGATCTTTGGTAGCCCCCCCCCCCTCCTACTTATCACTAAGATCAATCTACAGTAACGTTTTCCAAATGGTGTTCGAAGTAAAGTATTTAGTATATTTTCAGCGATTTTTAGTATTTTTTTAGGTTTTATTAGGTCTTATTCTTGTTTGTCCGGTGATTGTTTATCCAGTGCAAATCTTGCAATCGATTTTTAACTAACTTCCCGACTAGCTAGACGTTTGAAACTTTTAGAATACATCAGAACACGATGCCAATGCATTATTTTAATGCTTTTAGCCATCTTTAAGTAGAATTGAATTCATTTTCAGTGAATTCTGTTTTGTATGAAAAGTTATTTCGGAAGAAATCTGTAATCCAATCCACTATTATTGGATGCTAGGGGTCTGGGTTCCTAGCAACTAAATTATTATTATATACGTGCGTTACTATGGAAATTATTATGAAATGTCAAAATAACATTCCAGTATTCTATGTTTATTCAGTATTTCTATCAAGTACAAATTTTTTTGATCGTTTAAGCTAGCCAAGTCAAGTTTATATGATTCAAAAGAAAATTTAAAAACGTTGTACCTATATAAAAAGTTCTTTTTACCTTGTAATTTTTACAGGTTCAAAATAAATCGGATATCCCAAATTATTCTTTGAAAAATAATATTAGGTACTTACTTACCTATCATAAAACCAATACCAACTAATCTTGCGGTTTCTAGTAAACCTTTATTTAAAATTCAGCGTCATCGATGATGCGTGCCTATAGGCACTAATTCGCGAAGTGAGTAAGAATTCCTTTGTAAAGACCAAGAATTCGATGGATTGAAGCGATGACTGTGTCAACATTACAAAATCCGCTTTACATTAAAACGTACCTATGAAAACGAATTCGATCGTACAACCAGGGGTCGATAGTCTGCAACTCGCGAGCTTCAAAACATCAATGTCAGTCTTTAGATACATTTCATTACATAGTTAACTCCATTAATTCGCAATATATTGTTACTATCAGTGACGCCCCTAGACAAAATTCCGGCCCTAAGCAGCGCCAATATGCCGCCCCATTTTTATACAGTATTTTTTACCATCATTTCATGACTCCAATATCTAAGAAATGTGTTGTATGGATACATTAGTAACAAAATATATACCGCTAAATTTAATTTAAATGCCATCTCTACTTCAGTAGACAATATTGCGGGTCCACGGTTTCAGATACATTTAAAAATACATCTGACAACTTTCAAAACTCGCGAGTGATTTGAAAGTTGGACTTGGATAAATTTATTAGGTTATTGTGTACCTACCAAATAATAAAAATATATTTCGCAAATCTGCACGTGTCATTTCTGGTCATCAAGGACGTGACGTCCAAGAACAACGGAAGTAAACTAGACATCGCGAACCCGACAAAAAAAAATGCATTCCTGTTAAACCTTTCATTTTAATTAAGTAATACATTTTGTTTCCAACCAGTGAGCTCATTTTTTTAATGAAAAGATATTCCCGTTATTACTAAGTTTAGGTACATATTTCTATATATACCTAATGATTCTCCTCGATTTGCCGCCCTTCGAACAAATGCCGCCCCCAAGCGACGCTCAATCTGCCTACCCCCACGGGACGTAACTGTTTACCACTGTTCCCAGAATGGACGATTTTATACCTCTCGAGTGTAGCATTTTTATTGTTTATAAGTACTAATGATCCATTATTATGTTTTGACGATTTATTATACGCATATCGAGTGTATTATTATTGATAAGGTAGGGGGTTTTTTACAAACACTTAAACTATTTATAATTTGTTTGTTATATTTTTTATATTGGTTCCTTTAAAGTTTTTACCTACTTTATTTTATTGATATGTTGTATAAGTTAGAGTTAATAGTATCCGTTGTGAGTGTACACAGCGCCTGAAGATGCCGAAAGGCGAAACCCGGGTCGCAAAAAACGACTCAAATGGAATAGTACAAAATTTAAATCCACAAGAATCTTTACATGTAAAAAAAAAAGTATTAATACTTTCTTCAGATAAGATAAGTAGGTATCTACCAGAATCGAATAAAATACTAATTAAAATATAATAATACTAATACCTAATTAAAATTTTAATGTATGAGTATTACCCTATACTGTGACATATTATTAAAATTTCAATAGGTACCTGTTTTGCCTAGTGCAAGAAATCACACCACATTTTCCCAGAAACTCATTTCAAAATTGACAAAAAAATATTGATTAATCTAACAACCTGGTAACTAATAACTAGATAATATTATCGGAGAGTGGAATCTCTGATAATCGTCAATGCAATGCCACATTCCTAAGCACACATTAAATTATAATAACTGATACTATTATATCACTATAACGCTAAGAATGCTCATATTGTTTCATTGTGTTGTTTTATTTCTCAAGTACCGACCTACCTTCATTAAATATCTGAATAAATAAACTAAATATCCAGCTTATTTTCAGCACATTCAAATCTATTAAAAGCATAAAAACGCTGATAAAAACGCCATAAGCTAGATGCCAACCGAAAAATGCTAGATCTGGCAAGAAGTTGGTAACGCTGGCCATGTTACTTTGACGATTATTTTACCACGTTTTTATTGGGTCGTAATCTTGTTTGTCCGGTGGTTGTTTATCCAGTACAAATCTTGCAATCGATTTTTAACTAACTTCCCGACTAGCTAGACATTTGAAACTTTAAGAATATGTATATCAGAACCCCATGCCAATGCATTCTTTTAATACTTTTAGCCATCTTTAAGTATAATTGAATTCATTTTCAGTTAATTCTGTTTTGTATGAAAAGTTATTTCGGAAGAAATCCGTAATTTAATTCACTATTATTGGTTGCTAAGGGGGTGGTCCTAGCAACTAAATTATGTGCGTTACTGTGGAAATCGAAATGAAATTTCAGTATTCTATATTTTGTTTGTTGCAAAATAATGATTTGTTGACAATTGCCTTATTTGTCCTAAATCATTAATACTTACATAGAATTGTCAAGTTTATATGATTCAATAGAAAATTTAAAAACGTAGTACTTATATAAAAAGAGAGTAAAGCTAGGCTGGAGTGCTTTTGGCCGCCTGAATAATATCTTCAAAAGTGACCTTCCACTGTGCCTAAAGCGCAAAGTGTTCAATCAGTGTGTGCTTCCCGTGATCACATATGCGTGTAAAACATGGACCCTAAGTGAAAGAGAGATCCATAAACTTAGAGTAGCACAACGTGGTATGGAGAGGTGCATGCTGAGCATAACGCGAAAGGACAAAAAGATGAATGAGTGGATAAGGAAGCAGACAAGGGTTTGCGATGTAATAGAGTTTATTAAAAACCTTAAATGGAGATGGGCTGGACAGAAGAGACAATCGTTGGACAAATCTAGTCATCCAGTGGTATCCAAGAAGTACAAAACGTCCGCAAAGTAGACCTCGAGGCCGCTGGATAGATGAAATGATAAAGTTCTGCGTAAGTACGTGGCAACGCAATGCACAGGACCGAGAGAAGTGGAAGCAGCTTGAAGAGGCCTTCATCCAGCAGTGGATAGATTCAGGCAATTCTTTTTATCTTGTAATTATTTATTCATTTGTGTATGTATGCTGGTATAATGGCTCTTAATACAGATGTTACCGATCGCTGGAAACACTTGAGAAACTAAAAAATTGCGATTGATGATTCAATTCAGACTCGGACGATTTAGTCAGACAGTATTCATTATTCAAGGCGGTCGTACGTGTGTGTAGCAAACGCGAACTTAATAATATTTATAAACTATATAATATTTTGACTAAAATATATTTTTAAGTGCCACTGATAAGACAAAAAAGTTTATCAATTTTTGGAAAGTTGTGGATATAAATCTTATCGAAGTGAAGATAGATTTTTTTTATTTACCTATTAAATATTAGTCATTAGGTACCGATTATTATAGGAATTTTAACTATAACAGGTTAATACTTATTTTTATCAACAACTTTCTTATAACAGCCATAACTAAGAAAACTGTTATTGTATATAATTATTATTGTGTTTTAAAAAAATGAATGTTATAAACGTGAAATTAGTGGAAATGAAAGGCTTAAATTGAAATATAATTTTATGGTTAAATTAAGTGAAATGTGAAGAACTTATTTGTTATTAATTATAATAAATACTATTTGAAATCAAGACAATGGAGGTGAATTCAGTGTTATCATCGGTGTTGACAATTGGCGTATTGATCAGCTGTTTACAATCTGTGGAAAGTTTTAGTTACAATACGAATGCGAGGACAATCTTCTCACCCGAGCAGCCGTCTCGGAACAGTTCTTATTTTGGATATTCGTTGGTACTCAGAGCTGGAGAACACCCCCTGTAAGCATTCCGGTTTAATTTATTATTAAGGGTAAAGTTGTCCATAAATTATGTCATGATCAGGACCGCCCCATACATATGTCTTCTTCGTCGTGTCGGGTCTTCAATAGCAACAATGTGTCACTCCAGAAGTTGGCGAAGGCAACGCCATTTTTCTCGGCTTGTAGGATCTCGTCGAAATTGCAGCTAACTGGGAAAGTCTTGCATGAAAAAAGGTGCTCCATGCTTTGCATTTCACCGCACTCGCAGGTTTTGACCCAGGTTTGAACCCCCACTCAGCACTGGACAACTGGACGCCACGGAATTCGAAAATAAATAGATGTTAGGTACTTATAGGTACTTTAAAAAAAATATTCAATATTATTATTTATATTTCAATGATTATATAATGATTTAATAGTTGGTGAGAATGTAAATATGCAGACGTAAACAATGATTAAATCGTGCATATGTTTAAGTTCCAACGAAAAAAGAGTTTTTTTTATTTAATATAAAGCCTTAGGCATGGTATTTCTCAATCCACGATAAAGAATACATTATGTTAAGAGTAAAATAAATTTAAACTACTAAGTAGTGGGATAGAAACTGATTAAAATACTTCGTCTACACGTGTCTACGACAGGCCAGTCGTCCCATTTCCCCCACTCAGAGAGGTCCAGACGTCCGTAGGCATATTGGGCATGGCTTTTAGGCGGCAGTTACTCGAAGGGCGGCAAATCGAGGAGAATCATTTGGAATTCTTATATAGAAATAGCTAAATTTATTTTGTTTACATACATGTTGTACAATAATAGCGTTGTAAAAATGGTATCAAAATAATAACTCTGTGTATTGCTAAATGGTACAAACCAAATGAGTCAGAAATATCAACGAAATATTACCTCAGACTCTGGGTGTTTTGGGTGTCTAGCTTAATTACCTATATTACATTTATTCGCTTTTTATATCTAAATTTATTTTGTATTTTTTACTGGTGTATATCTTGTTAGTAATGTATCCATACAACACATTTCTTAGATATTGGAGCCATGAAAGGACGATAAAAAATACCATATAAAAAAATGGGGGGACAAAGAAGCACCGGACAAATAAGAATACGAGCTAAGAAAAACGTTGTAAAATATGAAAAACTACCCTCGATAGCCGCCGATAGCAGTATTGTGTAAAGAATAGATGCGCAGTTAGATTTTGTTTACTGCGCCCCCTCACGCCGCCCTAAAAATAATGAAGTATTATTGATAATTTTTCGACTAACTGTCACAATAACATTTTTCTGTGTGCGCGCTTGAAGTCGCCATAAGTATAATATAGAATATAGATGCAGGTGATAATACCTATCTCAGAATACGTTGTGCAAAGATCCACAATATCTTATTTTAACAGTTGTATTTAAACAGAACCGGTTTTCTGAGAAAAATATGGTTGCATCACGTGTAGTTAATAGGCATGTCTCATGAATTCTTATAGTCATACCTTGCCTTATAAATAGCCGATTAGAGGACAGAATAATTCGAATAACATGGTTAATGCCAAACTTGGATAAAATGTTTTCAATAATATGATTTACGTCATTAACCAAACTCTATGTTTTATGACTCGGATATGCCGAAATGTGTTACAATTATTATGTAGGTATGTTGTCTACAAAATTGTATACAAAATATTAATGAAAAAAATATATTATTATGTACCGAAGTAGATATTTATAACCATGGCCCCCACAAGGGGGGGGGGCTGACAGGGCTCTAGCCTGGAGGCCCGGGCTCAGGAAGGGCCCGGCGTCACGAGTCGACCAGATAACTGAGATAAACACAGATCACAAATTTGCTCTAATAGTAAAAAAAGTCAATGTTATTAATAATTTAAAATATTTGGTTGTACGATGCAATTTTTAACTGTGTGCCGATACTCGACAACTCCATAATTCAAATGGATTTACATATTAAAAATACAAAAAATCTATAAAAATACCTTAATTTTACCGCGTAAACCATTTGAAAAACTCTACTACAGTGCGCCTTTACCCTTATCGATAGGTAGGGGGGGCCGCCAAACATCTTAGCCTGGGGGCCCGCCTCAGGATGTGGGGGCCATGCTTATAACATAACAATAAATGGTATGGTACAAGTGTGTTTACTGGAAACCGATTTCGGCAAAATTCATGAATTAAAGTTAAAAAATGATAATCTAAGTTAACCAAACCTAACAAGTAATCCAATATATAGGCTATTTTCAAAATGTGCTTATTTCTACTGCGACCATCTACTGAGAATTGGAGTATGTACATCCAATCTACTCTAAAACAGTGATGGTTTTAGGTGCGTGGAGATCTCTGACGCCGACAGGTTTGGAAGCATTTGTGTCTCTGGTAATTGTCTTAGGAATCAGGTGCAGAACTAACCTGCCATTAGTAATGCCAATTGTGAGGGCAATAACTATGTTAAATCAAATCGCTTTGGATATTGATGAATTCCACTTACGTGAGGGTGGATTTAGGTGTACGTTGTAAGGAATTATTCACTCACATTGGCCTGTATTTTATTTGAACAATTGTTAACAGTTATTTTTTTATGCCATGTCGTGAACGCTTTGAATATATAATTTGTTATGTTCAAAATAAATGTCTAAAAATGGTCTGTAAAATAAATAAATTTGAATTTGAATAGTGTCGCCTGTGCAATAAACCGCCATTACAATAATATAATGAAGTATAATGTGTATTCGAATACAAGAATTTTATTAATAGTTATGTTGTCGGCATTTTTATTTTTCGGTTATTTTTCAATTTAAGGTGATACATCAGGGAAACGGCAAATAATTTTCAACTATAGGCGCGACGACATTTTGGAGTCGCTGCCATTCGGAGAGAGAACGTCAATCTGGAAACACGTTAATTTGTTTCGTGATGGCGACGGGCGTATTAATTCTTAAATCGTGTAAAGATGACTAAAAACGTTACCCATTTACTTTAAAAAGAAAATATGTCAATGAATATATTATTATTGTTACTGATAGAACAATAAACAGAACATTAAATGGACACATGTTGGATTTATATGACAAAATATATTTCGTTTGACATGCGTCATTTGCACCCGCGACCCGCAATCCGCGCATCGCCTAGCCACGATCTTTTTAGACCGTGCCTCAACAATCTGTAATATTTATATTCGTTTCTTCGTTCGACGCTCTTTATAATATGCCGCCCCTGCGTTTGCCTACCGGACGTCACTGGTCAGTTCAGTTCGGAAACAGCATTGTATATATTATTTATCGACTAAAAACAAATGTTATTTTTCTAACAACTTTCCAGACATGTAATGCAGTAAGTACAACATATATTTGAAGAAATAATATTATTTCAATCGAAATAAATTAGAAAAGTGGTATAAAAATCAATACCACAATACAGCGCGTTGCCATTTTGCCGGGGCTTATCATACAAAAGTTGTTCTGCTTATTTGATTGTATGGTTTGTGGTCCTAATTAGGGATCCCGAGATATTTTCGATACGTATGAATCCCGGGATTGATAAACATAATCCCGGGATTTCGGGATTGATTTTTTTAATCAATTTTTATGGAACATAAAATAAAATCGAAAATATAACAGAAAAAATACTTTCAATAAAAAATAACTACATTAGAAATAAACTGAGTTTGAATGAAGTTTCATTTATTTGTGTAAGTTGCCGTTTCATTTTATTTTTTCACATAAATTATTAAAAATGAGAAAGATTGGAAAAAAACAATGCTTCGCACTTGTAACACAGTTATTCCACCATGATCTCATACGTTTTACGGCAGTTTCATATTTGGCTGACTAATTAGATGTATGAAGCGGAAAGGCCATAAGTACGCCATGATTATTTGCTTTACTATTTTAAATCTCGCTAATCCGTTCATTAAGTCTTTACTATCAGAAACAGCAATCTCGTATTAATTCACATTATTATTTAAATATATATATTTAATATTATTCACTCCATTAAACTTATGTATTTCCAAGATTGAACGTATATATACAACATTAACAATAAATGTCTTAAATATTATAAATTATACTAGATTTATTTTTGACCGATTTTATCAATGCTATATGTAAATATAAAAAAATTATATTAACAATGGAAAAAATTGCCCGGTCCCGGGATTGTCAAATTGTAATCCCGAAATCCCGGGATCAGAATTTTGGCTCGGGATTGGATTCCCTAGTCCTAATACAAAATCCAATCCTTCGACCTTATACCGCCTCCATCTTGGAAAAATGACGCACAAAAACGGGTTTTACACAATATCTATTCACCAGTACGAACAACGATAAAAATAGTTATTACCAATTTTGTATAAAATATAATTATCTACAACTTTTATTTTAAATATTTTTTTATATATTGAATAGATAGGGCGCTACAGCGCTGCAAAGCGGAGTAATAATATTAAAAATTTACAAAATGCTCTGTTTTGCGCATACCTAATTATTGTTTATTAATTATGAATTTAAATAACAGTACCTATTCCATATATTTTTCAAATTACTAGGACCGGTTTCGTCCGCTTCAATATGGTATTGGCAACTGATATAAAATAATATGTACCCTATATTACCATACAAACTAATTTAAAAAAAAGTATTATATATCAAACTCAAAGATTCTAAATGCTCAGAGCAGTGACGTCCCATAGGGGTAGGTAGATTGAGCGTCGCTTGGGGACGGCAGTTACTCAAAGGGCGGCAAATTGAAGAGAATCATTTGGTAGATATAGAAATATCTACCTAAACTTAGTACGTAATAACGAAAATATCTTTTGATAAAAAAATCCAGTTCACTGGTTGGAAGCAAAATGTATTAATTAACATAACAGGTTTAACATGACTGTATTTTTTTGTCGGGTTCGCGATGTCTAGTTTACTTCCGTTGCCCTTTGACGTCCATGGTGACCAGAAATGACACGTGCACGGATGATAAAAAATACTCTATACAAAATGGGGCGTTATTTTGGCATTGCCCAGGGGCGGCATTTTGTCTAGGGACGTCACTGGTTCAGAGTCTATGTTGACTGGAATAGCTACCTAAATTAATTTCTTTCTTGGTTACAATAAAACCTACTTTCATATTTGGTAAGTAATTCGATATTTTTCGTATGTTGGTCGAACTAAACATTGTAGGAAAGCTTCTTGGCGAAGTGGTGATAACTCTTTTTCCATATACATAAACAGTTGCGATAAATCCCAATAAACTCTGTCATAAATTCGTAGGCCCCCACTTCCTGAAGCGGGCCCCCTAGACCAGGATGTTTGGCGGGTCCCCTAACCCAGTGTTCCCCAACCTTTTTACACCTGCGGACCGGTAAAAAAAGGAAAAAAATTTCGCGGACCACTTATACTGAAATAAAAATGGTTGTTTACGTAATATTTTTTTAATCTTATATTGTGATAGATGGACATAACTATAACTAACAAATATACATATTATAACAGTCTGATACAATTAAAATTCAACAAAAACAATGGGTTTTGTTCAACAAACTAATGCGAAACCTGCTGTTTCATATTTGCTAATATATTGGATATTCTTGGTTGCAGTGCTGCTCTGACAGACGAAGTGCTGGATTCACTCCAGTCTATTCCTTTGTTTCGATTTTACTGTCGACGGAAAGTACGATTTGATCCACGGACCGGGGATTAGAGACCACTGGCCTAACCAACGTTAAGGCTATACCTCAGTTGAGGCATGGTCTAAAAAGATCGTGGCTAGGCGATGCGCAGATTGCGGGTCGCCGGTGCAAATGACACATGCCGAACAAAATATAATTTCTCATATAAATCCAACATGCGTCCATTTAATGTTCTATTTTCTAATAGTAACAATAATAATATCGTCACTGTTCTGGCAGAAGACACTAATTCGAAAAAATGAAATATTGGGTTAGTACCAATGTTATTTCAAACATTACCGTCTGGAAACCTTCTTAATAAATAAACAGTCTTTATTTTAAAGTCATCCTTTTTACGATTACTTAATAAACTCACATGGTAGACAGGGCTCGAAATGGACCGGAACGCACCGGAGCGCCGTTCCGGTTCGTAAAATGAGCAAAATTATCGCTCCGTCTCGTGGACATATTAATTTGACAGTGAGCTAGATTTGCCATTTAACGTAAAAATCTAAAAGTTTGTCCACACTGGTAACCTCATTAAATTTCACGATAATTATCAAAATTTGTTTGACCAAAAATTATTTTAATCTAAATTTAATGAGGTTGCCAGCAACTTGTTCCCAGTCTGGACGCGGCATAACACGCTTATTTTTATAAAATACACAAGCAATTAGATAACTATGTTAACATTTTCATAAAATATTGAGCGCTCCGGTTCGTAAAATATTCCGTTTCGAGCGCTGATGGTAGACCATTTCAAATATTTTAACAACTTCAAAGTCAAATTACTCAAAACTAGTATTCTCCAGTTAGTGTGTTCTGCCAGAACAGAGACGATAATATTCATTGACATGTTTTCTTTTTAAAGTAAATGGGAAACGTTTTTAGTAATCTTTACACGATTTATGAATTAATACCCCCGTCGCCATCACGAAACAAATTGACGTATTCACACCTCGACGTTCGCTCTCAGACTGCCAGCGAGTCCAAAATTTCGTGGCGCCTATAGTTGAAAATTATTTGCCGTTTCACTGAAGTATCGTTCAGGGCAGTGTGATGTTCTACAATAGTGTTCCCCAAACAGTATTCAGAGGAACCCCATGGTTCCGCGTAGTAAAATCAATTCGATTATTTGTATTTTTTAATAAATCCACTTGAATTATTGAATCCACTTGAATATGCCACCGATGGCGCCCCTCTTTTGTGGTAGTCAAGTAACAATATGATGTGACCTTTTGTCATATTGGATAAATAGCATTTTTTATCAATCGGAAAAATAAAATTGTACATGAAAAATTATCATTAATTATATCAAACATCAAATTCTGTATACCAGAGGTAAACTACGGTATATCCAAAATGACAACTTTATAGGAGAGACGAATTTGTGATTTTTGGTACTTTCAACTTATGGCATTCGTGAATGGAAAAAGATCAAATTTATTTATTTATCAAAACAAGCATATTATTTTCTCGTGTTATATTATACTATGTATATATTTTTATTGTTATTATTATTTAACGCTCATAATGGAGATACATTTGTTTACCTCGAAATCTGTTGGTGGTACACAATAAAATATGCTAAGTTTAGTGATAAACAACTGTAAGTAAAAGGGTTTTTTTAATGTTAGTAATGTATCCATACAACACATTTCTTAAATAATATTGAAGTCATGAAAGGATGATATAAAGTACTGTATGTAAAATGAATACGTGTATTAAATAAGGCTCTAAGTACCAAAAAGTAGTATTGCCTGTAGTTACAAAATATCGAGTCATTGCAGTAAAATTTCATGAAGCAGACCTTTTGAAAAATGTAGTTTTACAGTGTGAAGCAATCACGGCAGCTTCTATAATTTTAGGTATTCAGAACTCGCAAGTGTCAACACACCATCGTCAGCTATTTTATATTGAATTCCGTTGACCACTGCAGTGCTACTTACACCATTATAAATAAAACACGCCAACGGACTTACAACGTCGACAGGTTTAATTATTTTGCTGTATTTTTTTGACTTGCTTGAGGCACTTAGAGTATAGTTGAAGTTATTGGCGTTGTAGAACATTTTTCTATAAAAATGTCAGTTTTTATTTTTTTTTGGTACTTAGCGCCTTAATTAATACACGTATTCAAATGTGGCGGCATTTTGGCACTGCCTAGGGGCGGCATTATGTCTAGGGACATCACTGTGTGTGTTGATCTCACTTGCCATGCCGGGATGGACCCCTGTCACCCCATGATCACGATAACTAGACTTGCACGGACGGTTGGGTTAACATATCAGTTTAACTGACAACTTTAACTGACTTAACTTAGCTTGGCCGGTTAAGTTTTAGCATAATAGTAATATTATTGTTATTGTTTATTAAGTTTAGAGGTGGAGATGTCGCGTCATGTTTATGTATAGAAAAGTGATTCAGCATCAGCTATCTCACGCATTATTATTATTATAAGTGTTAACATCATTGGTAGTAACACAATATTATTATGCAAAGAAAGATAAATGATTCATTCACGATTTTTAGCAAAAAAACATCAATAATTCTTAGTTAAATTTAATTTAATAACAGGCTTTACCCTCTCCTCTTAAATATGGCCAGTGACGTCATGCTCTAGGGGGGTTTGATATAATGTGATGATATACCTCATGGCCCCGACAAAGGGGGGGGGGGGGTGACAGGGCTCTAGCCTGGGGGCCCGGGCTCAGGAAGTGCCCGGCGTCACGAGTCGACCAGATAACTGAGATAAACACAGATCACAAATTTGCTCTAATAGTAAAAAAAATCGCCGAAAAAATTTTACGTCAATGTTATTAATAATTTAAAATATTTGGTTGTACGATGCAATTTTTAACTGTGTGCCGATACTCGACAACTCCATAATTCAAATGGATTTACATATTAAAAATACAAAAAATCTAAAAAAATACACCTTAATTTTACCGCGTACACCATTTGAAAAACTCTACTACAGTGCGTCACACTGCCTTTACCCTTAGCGATAGGTAGGGGGGCACGCCAAACATCTTAGCCTGGGGGCCCGCCTCAAGATATGGAGGCCATGATATACCTAATATGACGAAGGGGGGTCAGAGAAAATGTGATGCCACAAAATAAACCAAAAATTTAAAGGATATGTATACACCCACGGTGGCCGCGAGGCTTAAGCGTTCGACTATCACGCCGTGGGTCTCAGGTTCGAATCCTGGGCCCGGCAAGTACGCATATTGTTTTTCAATTTGTGTGTGAGTCAGGGTATGGACCTAATAGGTTGAGCAAGTGGCTGACATCCATTTCTCGTAAAAAACAAAATCTGTTAATACAAACCTCTACTCTATAGAGGCCCATATGATCCTATTAGGATCGGACATGGTCGAAAAAAAAAATATAAAAAAAAAAATCTGCTTTTCAATTTTTAGGGGGGGGGGGGGTTATCATAAATGTGACAGTTTAGACAAAGGGGGGTAAAAGGTTATGCGACAAAATTTGATGATGGGGGGGGGATTTAAAAAATAGCCAAAATCGTGTGACGTCATAATATGTGGATGGCCCCTTACGCAAAGTGCCCTTTAGTGTACTCACATATTCCTTTTAATAATCGATAATATATTATTATAAATTAACAGTGGCACCAGTGAATAAAAACTATAACTATTTTATCAGCACAGTTTTTCCACTGCAGAGAACTGCAAATTTTTAAATAAAATTTCATTCACACAAAAAATATATACAGTTTGTTGTTGAGAGGTGAAAACCAGGCAATAATTAAGGGTTAAGCGGACTTAGTATGCATCCTTTTTTATTTTTATTTTCAAAATATCTGCAAGATTTTTACCTATTATATTATAGACAAAATAAATACACCAAGAATCTTAAATTGACATTCACACCATCTATGAACTGAAAATTGAAACATATTCACAAAACCTACTCTCAAAAGGCTGTGGTTTTAGGTACGTGGAGGTCTGTAGCGCTAGACCATCGCTATGCTGTTTCATTATGCCAGTATACATAATATTAATTTTACCTTTTAATGAATATTGTTACCAATCCAACCGCACTTAAAATGTAGCAAAATTGCCAATAAGTCTTATAATACTAAAAGTTCATAAGATTCGGTTACTATACTCCAAACGCTCGGATATTAATGGATTTATATTATTATCTTTTTTAGATTGGTAGTCGGAGCTCCACGGGATAAG
Organism: Rhyacophila brunnea; assembly: GCF_057557595.1. Taxonomy (NCBI): domain Eukaryota; kingdom Metazoa; phylum Arthropoda; class Insecta; order Trichoptera; family Rhyacophilidae; genus Rhyacophila; species Rhyacophila brunnea. The sequence goes on along the minus strand of NW_028232816.1, from coordinate 2,889,111 downwards.
TCAACTGCCAGAGACAATGCTGCTATAAAGGACCCAGGTGCCATTTATTTCTGTCAAATTCGTTCCGACGGGACAGATAACAAGTGCCAGCAAAAAATATTGGACAATAGTGGTGAGTTATAGCGCCTGTACATGTTATCGTGACAATAACTGTTTATACGTATTAGTGCTGGCTGACTGTCTCGCAAATCTCATTCTTCAAGAGTAAGCAAGACGCGATGTTGTCATTTTATAGTACTATTTGACAGGTAGTGAAAATCGGTTAACCTCAAAATGAGTCTTTACGCGGTGCAGATCGTTTTTTTGCCGGCAGGTTAGCCAATATCGTTCTACTGCACAGGCGCAGATATCGAACAAAACAACTGTCGCATAACGAATTTTTTTGATTCGATTCATGCAAGCAAACTTGCATGATAATACATGTTTACACGTGTATTTTCTTGTCATGGTCACAATAATATGTGCCGTCGGCAGTAAATCCATGTACGTGTAAACGAGTTATTAAGTCGAGTAAATTACAGAAAGCAAAAATATATTTCGAGAAATATACATAATTTAAAAACATACGCGTTTGAAAAAAATCTTTGAAAATTTATCAATTGGGTTAAGAGTATCCTATCTAATATTGAAATTAGCTAGTAATTCATACAACCAAAGCGCTTAACAAGTTGTGTTCATTTTTGGCAATCGGTTTTTGTGGTTGTAATCAAGGTACCAATGTACTCGATTGCAAGCACCTACCGACGTCTGGATCTCAAAATTTTGTTTCAAAAAATAATAAATATTTTGCGGTAAAAACCACAAATTATTAGTGATAAGTTTGTGGATATGCCAGATATTACACAGGTGACCAAATTTTTTAAAATAAAATCAGGGAATCCTTATGACTCAGTTCAGTCAATTAGTCAATGTTCATAATAGCATATCGAATGTTAAAAGGAAAAAGGACTTAATCCATACAAATAAAATTTTACAGGAGGCACAAAAACGTTTTTAGTTAGTTTTTAGTTAGAATATACAATAGACATAAGATGATAATTATTTTGGTATTTTATGTTTCCAATCCGATATTAATTATTGAGATAATTAAATAAAAACCAATGAAAATGATGGTTAACTTCCTTCTTTAAAAAACTAAGCTTAATTTACATAATAATTCAGTATTTTTGCAAGTAACATCCTTTGAACACGGCATGCATTGTCGTGTTCAATATTATTATTCAAATAAAACCTATTTTGAAATACTGAGGGTTACGCCCTTTTTCCTTTCTATAGTCGATATATTTTGAGTAATTTTAAACAGTAAAATTTAATGCATTAAAGTTTGTCACGTAAATTTTATGTAACGCGCATACACTAGGTGTATGAGGGCAGTCGGCAAGCTTTGTTTTACTTGGGTTTTATGTGCTATAGGTTACGGATATTAATCCACTTTCTTTATAACAGAATAATCACATAATAAATTATAAATTAGAGGTTAGAAAATTATAGGAATTTGCAATAAGAACTACCAAAATCTTTCAGGCGAGATCGAACTTAACAAAAATGAATAAAACAATGCAAACTGTTTCCTGCCGTCGACGAGAGTCGAAGGGTAAATGATAAGGTTTGACCCACTCGTTATCGAATTTGGAGTAGACATAACATATGGCTTGGCCATCATAAAGTACCCTGCCTCAAAACATTGATATTTGGCTCTATTCTGTAGCAATGACGTGGATAACTCAATAAACTCAGTCAAAGCTTACTTGAGAGCGTGGCCCAAGACTTGGGTATCTGCTCCTGAGACATTACAGGGCGTAAAAAAACTGCTGATGCTTTACATCCAAATATAGGGCCTTGTGATACACTTTGATTAAGACTGAGTGTGGTGTAGGGTGGGTTGGTTTGTAGGGGTCTATGTTTATGTTGTGACTATGACGCTCAATTGAGTCCCTTAGTTGCCAAACTCGTCATATTATGTTTTATGGCTTGGTTTAGGCAGGGTTTAATTGAATTTTAAAAACTAACCAGCATCACTTACAAATTGTATTTTTAATTCAATGAAAACAAATAAGTATGACTGACAAAGTTTAGCGTGCACTATTTATGTTGAATCTTAACAGCCTACCTCCACCCTTCACCACTGGTATCAACACAATATGTCTTTTTTTAAATGAGTAATTAATGATACGTTGTTTACAGGAAACGTGAAACATAATATTGCAAATGGGAAAGCATACCATCACAGAAAAGATGAAATGTGGCTGGGCATGGCGATGGATGGATTACCCAACAATAATGAAACATTGGTGGTAAGAATAATTTCATTATAATTTTTACACAGTGGCCATTTTGGTCGCAATCTTGGATATTTGAGGCGTCTAATTCCAAAAAGCGATAAGTTGGTCAAAATCGAAAAAAAAATACGCATGTATTCTTTGTATAATTTTACACAATATGTATTGATCTATAAATTCCAAAACGCCACTAATCCTATAAAAAAAAATATTTTAAGTCTCGATTTATTACAAAGAGCGCCAAGTCCGTGTTTCATATTATTTAAAGCTTGTTTGATTTCGCGCTTGTTTAAGCCAACCAATGAGGGTACATTTAATATTGAAAAGGGCGTCTCCCATGCTGTAGCATCTGGTAAACTCAAGACACTGTCACAGAAATATGTGCCTTATGCGGAATAAATTAAAAAGTGAGGTACAAGTAGCGCTATGTCCAATTTTATTTTGCCTATTATATTTATTACATTTAAGAGTTTATCTCTTAAATTTTCCATCTCATTTAGAAATTAGATTTCATCTTGTGTTATACAAGAAGATTAAGTTGTAATGTTAACATAAATCTTTATTTTTTTTAGGCCTGTGCACCCAGATGGATAAATCAACTATATTCTGGATATCACTTGGCGAATGGATTATGCTACACAATGTCAGATACCGACAGAATGCAAAGAGTCGGAATGTTGAATCCCCTTGTAGATCAACGTAAGTTAGTTATTGACGTCAATTCAAATTACATTATCTCAGTCACCGCGATTTTCAACAGTTAAGGTTCAAATACATTGTGATCACGTTATGTGCTGTCACAGTAAGCCATTACAGTAAAAAGTGTGTAATGTCGTTTTTCTTGGTATTCAAAATGTTATCAGACTTATGCTCCCATCCCATAGCGTATTTTGAACCTTTAAATCAGGGGCGGGCAAACTTTTTGGATGGAGGGCCAAATTCAAGAATTCAAAATGAGCGGCGGGCCGCAAGTAAAATACCATTTTTAGATATACACTATTATCACGAAAAATAAACATTACAAAAAAATTAATGAGAATAATGAAAGTGTTGTACATTTTTTCAAATTCACGTGTTCATTTTGTGGTTGATATTTTCAAAACTGCTTGTAAAAGGGCATCGGAGATATTTGATCGTAAAGAATTTTTATTGAGGTTCATGATCGAAAATGTTTGTTCACATATATAGGTTGATCCAAAAACAACGACCATTTTTCTTGCATAATCTTTAAGTTGTTCGAATTTGTCTGAATTAAGGGCATTGTACAATTTGGATATTATATCTTCACGACGATGTAATTCTCTTAAATCAGTGTCACACTGCAGACCAATAATCACAAGTTGTAGCTCTGTCAGTACACTATCAGTATTTATTGAAAATGGATCGCGTACTGTTCTAAACTTGTCTCAATTTTTCGGAAGTCACCAAATCTTTGTAAAAAATCGTCATTCAGAGCTTTAATAATTTTACCACATACTTCAAATTTATATTCTGGTATATTCAGCAACTTCAAAGTTGGAAACTGGTCCACGTTCTTATTCGATATTTGTCGAAGGAACAACTTGAGTTTTAATTGAAATCCATTCAAACTCTTCACCATATCGTGGGCATATATTTTTTTTCCTTGCAACGCAGAGTTAAAAGTATTTAAATGTGTCACGATGTTCAACATAGAAAATAGTGGTTACATAGTGTGAGACGAGACCCAAGGAAGACGTACTGAGACAATACATTAACGAAACAACAAATTTTTCAAATTTTAATCTATTTTCAATATTTTTTAAAAAATTATAAAAAAAGTTATTCGTAATTAGAAGTACAATTAATGATGGCGGGCCGCAAAAAAATACCCGGAGGGCCACATGCGGCCCGCGGGCCGCAGTTTGCCCTCCCCTGCTTTAAATGAACATTGTCAAAAAAAAATCTGCCAAAATCACCAGAACAACAATGAGATCACCTCACGTGTACCGCGCTGCAACAACACCCGCATGACCCAATGAACATTTTCTATCATTTTCTACATGCCTACACATTTTCGACTCATGTCAAAATCATGTGTTTTGTTTTTAGCGGTTGTCACTATGTATTTTCTATAAGAATGTTGTTTATTATCTCTGGTCTGCAGCTTGGGTTCTGTTCAAAATATTATCTATGGTTGCAATATCGCAAGTAATTTTAACGTACGCACACGTAGAAACTGTTAAAATTAATTGAAATTAGCATGTCGAAACCATAAACTAAATTTGTCACCGTGACAGCATGACAGTTCCCGACGTCCATCATAATGTATTTGAAGCATTATGATCCAATTTTATTAGATTTGAGAAGAACATCAATTCGATAGGTACGACTTGATACTTACGAGCACCTATTAGAATTTTATATATAATATATAAATATAATTTAATATATACAACATGATTGTATTTTTAATTTACCTACCTACCTATTTTCTTCTGTCTTTTCTTTGTATTCTGGTGTTGATGTAAATATGTTCGCAATACTATACGGCTATATATTTCCGATACAACACCTCATGATGAACTGTAATTTGGCCAACTGCATATCTACAAATTTCCAGATACGATCGTATAATCGATGCAGTTTGGTATACTATTATTGATGACATATTTGTAATTCTTTTTACAGCGAGACAAGGGTTCTCGGTACCTCACAGCGCCGCCTCGACATCACGAGATGATATAACATATTATTATGCTTACGGACAAGCCGGTATATCAGCCAAAATGACCAGTGACGGAAAAGAACTTCTTATGGGAGCTCCAGGAATTTACGTGTGGACTGGTAAGCATTAGTTTGGATATCAGCGAATTTGTACCATACTGTCTGACAACAAGAAATCGGCGATAACAAAAAGTCGCTGTAGTCGCATATAGAAGACTTCTCAGTGACGTACCAGTGATGGTGGCAACATGTGCTAGAGGCGTGTTTAAATAATGTATCGGCTCTCCTTTTAGATATGACACTTTTTCTTCTTCGCAATAAGCTAAAAGTGTACTAATAATAATTCTTACATCACTTACAGCGCTTTCTATATTGAGCTACTTCAGTGAGTATTAAAAAGGCCACTAGTTAAAATTTGTCACAATTAAGTATGACTCCTTTAGCATAGTGGTCTATCTACGCGGGCGCGATACCCGAGAGATGCAAATTCGATTCCTGCGGGGGGTATCTTTTTTTAAAAAGACTTTTACTATTGGTTATAATATTATATTTTCTCAGAAGTGTTTTCAAAATTATGTATGTTCAATAATTATTAGAATCTTCTTTTCTTCTTCTTTCGACCATGTCCGATCCAAATAGGATCATATGGGCCTCCACAGAGTAGAGGTTTGTATTAACAGATTTTGTTTTTTACGAGAAATGGATGTCAGCCATTTGCTCAACCTATTAGGTCCATATCCTGATGGACACAAATTGAAAAACAATATGTGTACTTGCCAGACCCAGGATTCGAACCTGGGACCCTCGACTCTATAGGCCGGCATTTAAGCCACGCGGCCATCGTAGGTGTTCAACATTACCGGATGGAAAAAATCGTTTGCAAGAAAATAGGAAGTACATCGTCATGAATGTTGCTGTCACCTATTGTAAAAATATTCACCGCTGCCAGCCTGTGATAAGCATGATGATGCCATTAGCGGCAGATGAACGTAATAATAACACAGGACTCGAACCTGGGACCCACGGCGTGATAGTCCAAAGCTTAAGACGCACGGCCACCGTGGATGTAATGTTACATTCTTAAATCATGTGAATTATTCGTTGAATAAAAAAAAATAGTTTATTATATTGTATTTGTATTTTGCCTCTACATTCTTGATAGTTTTAACACCATCTTTTTTTTTAGGCTCCGTTATAAGATACGCTATAAGAAGACAGAATGATCATTCCATCTATACTTCTCAGCAGATCATACCAAATCCATATTTCTCTCCTGACCTCACTGAATCTTCATATTTCGGTAAGCATTTCATTTATTAAGTTGGTAAACTTCACAACAATAATATGGTAGTGTTTGCGCCAAAGACGGTAACAAGACTATTTACATATTATTATAATTATTGCATTGCAGGATACAGCGTGGATTCTGGTCATTTTCACTCGGGACACCGAAAATTGTATGTGGCTGGAGCACCGAGGGGCGCAAATTATTTGGGACAGGTAAGGTGTATTATATTTGAAGATTTGAGGATTGGAAGAATGCGAGTGTACCACTGACCAAATTGAATAAATCGGCTTCAAAGATAAATATGTATTTAACAAACATAATTTTGAAAAAACCCTGAGAAAATATATATTTTTTTTTTTAATAATAACCATACCCTTGCTTTTTCGTACAAGGTGGTTGGGTGGGTTAGTTGCATTGATGTGGGGCTAATTAGGTGCCTCCATTTATATCTTTAATTTTCTTTATGGCCAGGATTAAATATTTTGTGTAGTGTTCTTGTGTTGTTCTATTGCTTAGTGCTTCGTGAGGCTTTTGGAGGTCAATTTCGTGATTATGTTGTCTACATCGAGTCCTGAGAGTCCATCGCTCCCTTTCTAGTATAGGGCAGTCGTTGATGACATGCCACACAGTTTGAGATGTGTTGCCGTCACATGGACAACAGTCGTCATCCCTCAATTTAAATCTTTTTAGATAAGCTCGCACCGATCCGTGGCCTGTTAGTATCTGTGTGAGTTCGTGTGATATTTTTAAGTTCCTGGCAAGAGTGATGGCACAGTTTATGTTTGGAATAAATTTCTGCGTTATTGATCCTGTGGCGGATGTTGTGTATCTGTGGTTCCATAGCTCTATGGTATCTTCGTTTAGTTTTTGTTTTGCGTAACTCAGAGGGAAGTGTGTATAGGTTAAAGGTCTTTTGTCTGTTGTGGCTTGTTTGGCGTATTTATCAGCTTCCTCGTTTTCGGCTATCCCTGTGTGACTTCTTATCCAGAAGAATCTGGGGTTTGTTCCTATCATTCGAAGCTGTGTTGACAGTGTTAAAATGTCTCTTACAAGTGGGTGTGTCGATGATGGGTTTTGGAGAGCTACCAGACTGGAAACTACCACTAGAAAAAATCTTTTTCAAAAAAAGTAAGATACCCCGCAGGATCGAACCTGCATCTCTCGGGTTTCGTGCTCATGTACATAGACCACTATGCTAAAGGCATCATACTTAATTGTGACAAATTTTAACCAAAAATAACTCTAGTCAGTGTCGATTATTGTATATTTACCATATTATCCAGATATAGATCCTGACGATTCCAAAAGGTGAAACCCAGGTCGCTAAAATCGATGATATGCAGCAGTACAATGCTTTCATCAATTTAAACACCACAACAGGACGTGAAGCGCAATAATAGTGGTAAAACTCCCAGGCTTGAGGAATTTACATATTAGATTATGTAAATATATTTTGACCTCACCGGGAATCGAACCCAAAACTCCGGGATGGAAGGCCAGCGCCTTACGCACTGCACCACGAGAGCATTGACAATACATAATTTAGTTACAAATAATAATACATAAAAATAAACAAATACATAACAGTTCAAATTTAAATTCCAGTCAATGAGTGTTTTTTTATTATGACAAATAAGATAATAATTGCATTATAAAATAATCTCTCATTTTTTCAAAGTATAATTATTATTTTATATTAAATTAATTTTGGGTTAGATATTGGTTGACCTTTATAAACATAATAAATGAGGCGTCTATTTTCAAAAAACATATGTTTAAAAAGGTTATCGACTTACAGAAACCGATTTTTTAAAACGGTAAACGTAAATGTCTATAAGAAGTACCAACCGTGTAGGTATATCAGCTGATAAAAATTGCATAATTTCTAATTTACAAATGCAATACGGTGGAGAATTGAAAGTAACGTTAAAACCAAGCAGTTTACACTTGACACATAATCATCATGGATTTATTGGTTTTTGAATATAGATACCTCACAATATTATTGACCTTGAATGCACTATAATTGTTTACTTATCATCCTATGTCTATTTATGGATTGAAGTTAAAATATTATCTGAGTTAAGTATTAAAAACATAATATAAATTGCATTGACAATATAGTACACAAGTGAGCACTTTCAGCATCTGATCAGTTCTAGGTCAAACTGACATGTCATTATTATATCTGTTTGGATGCAGAGCATTGCTTTAATGAGTTAAGTGACTGGCTAATCACCTTTATTTTATATTTTTAAAAACTATATTGTTCTTTAATTAACTATTTTTTTTATTCAACGAGGTTATTTACCCTTAATAATAATGTTGACGAAATGAAGACAAATCATTTGTCATTTCAATATTGCCATACAACTAAAAATATACCTACTCAACGAGGAAAAAATGCCATCAGACTCATTGCATATTTCTGTCTGTATCAAGAAAGTGTGGAATAATATCTTCCAATCCTGGCAATACTCTTCTAGTCCTAATATATTATTATGGTGCATGTCGCTTATATTCCCATCCCGTAGCACGTTTTGAACCTTTAAACGAACGTTGTCAGTTAGCAAAATCTACCAAAACCACCATAACAACAATAAGGTCACCACACGTTGTACTGCACTTCATCGACACCTGCATGACTCAATGAACGCTTTTATCATTTTCTACATGCCTACACATTTTCGAATCATGTCAAAATCACATGTTTTTTGTTTCTTGCGGTATTTTCTTTAAGAATGTTGCATATTATTTATGGTCTGCAGGTTGGGTTCTGTTCAAAATATTATTGAATTTACAGAGACTCGTTACTAGGTTATTCCATTATTGAATTTACAGAGATCGTGTCCGTTCAAAATATTCTGCAAAATGACGAAACCATAGACTAAATTTATCGCCGTGACAGTACGCGACATGCATCTCGATATAATCACAACTAAACACTCCGTGTGTAGAAAATATTGTTATTTTTTCTTCCATAGCAACGTAATATTGTTGAATGGTTTGGCCTAGCTTGTCCTACTGAAAACATATAGAACATTAATACACATAAAGAAATATAAAATATCTTTTCTTGGATCATTCAAGAAAAAGTTTTCATTTACAGAATATTCAATACAGTTATGCAGAATTTACAAACGCATATTTCACTTTGAAGTCGATTTATTCCACTCGGGTGGGCACTGGTGCATTTGTGTTAATTAATTCTTGTTGGTGTTATGTCTGTCAACAGGTGCTGGTCTTCGATTTCCCCACTAGAGAAGTGGATAAATATGTAATCTACGCCGAATTGGTTGGACATCAGATGGGAGAGTACTTTGGCGCTACCCTTTTGGCGGTCGACATTAACAACGATGGCCTCACAGATTTAATTGTTGGAGCCCCCATGTATGCCCAGAAGTTCTCCGCTGACCAAGGCCGAGTCTATGTTTACATCAATCACGATAAGGTCTAGATGCATAATATTCTATCGATTGAATTGTCACTACACAAAACAAATAATAGAGTAAATAAAACTATAGATAATGAGTCAAAAGCACGGCTTAAGTTTTACAAATTTTACTCTCCTACATTCTTAAATATGTGAATTTATAGACGCAAATGTCTGACAAGTTGATAGTCAACCGGACTACTAGGTCTAAGAACGAAGAAGTTAGTGAGGAGTGCAGCTGTTTTGTGATGCTTCGCGTCGGTTTAGTATTGCCAGTACTTCTAGGGATGACTATTATTTCTCAAACTTGCCACAAAATATATCATTGATTTGTAATTAATAAAGAATAACTGGAAATCGAAACAAAGTGCCTATATAATTCTGCCTTCTTAAAATAACAAAAAAAAAACTATTACTTGAAGCTATTCCATAAACAAGGCGGTTATCTACTATAGTTGTTAGCATGGTTAACAACATTTGACACCTCGCAGTTAACACGCCCATGATATAAAATATCTTGTCTGACAAACTTCCTGGGATAATTAACTGCCTGAATACGACATAAGATATTTATCACTTTATTTATTAATTTTAGAGTTTTGTGATATGTTAGAATAGCTCATTTCAATCAATAACATTTTTAACTATATTTTATTCACCATTTTAAAAAACTTTAGAGCCTAAACTTTGTAATCAATCTAACGTATTTAGAATAGTCCTACAGGACCAGTTTTGTATGCTTGGAAAACATTGCCAACACAGCATATTGATAAATAATTGAGGGCTCTGGTTTCATAACTCATAATCTCCATCAATGCTTGGTTTTGGCAAATTGAAAAAAACAGTTTTATCAGAACAATTTTGAATGAATAGTGTGAATGATTATTGTTGTATTCAATGCATTATCGATAAAGAAATGGGCTGTAATAAAAACGAATGTTAACTTCTGTCAAGAAATACAAAATATCTTCAATTTAAACATGGAGATTGTTAGTTTAGAACTGTGGAACAGACGTTTACACCATCACAGATAAACAAAAATTGTCGGGCATGACAGTTCAATGTGGCACTCTTATTGGCTGGAATGGAAGTTGTTAGTTTAGAAAATAACAAGTATTTAGAGAATGTAAGTTTTGAAAAGAAATCATATGTTCACAACCGTTTTAAATAGGAGTTTGTGTGTTTAGAATGTTATGTCACACTTTCAATGGACTGTGTGAATATAAAATATTTTACTGCATTCATTACTCATTTTTGGTATATTGTGGAGTTTGTCAGTTATGAAACCAGAGGCCTCAATTGTAATAACTTGTTTATTATTTACATTTTTGGTAAGCAGTATTGTAAAACTATAGAAAACAAACAACTTCCCAGCCTTAACTTTCCTTTGACAAAAATGTACAACAATTATTAACAACGTAAAACACTATGTTCTTGTGTTTGCAGGGAAGATTTACAGAACAGGAACACAAAATATGTGGAAGTCTCAAAGATGACGCACGTTTTGGGTCGTCCATATCTGGTATTGGTGATATCAATGAAGATGGGTTTATGGGTAAGATAAATTAATTACAGTACTTATTGATAAGGAAGGGTTTATATCGTCGTGTTTCGGTATCCGCGTCTGTGACTGACAAAGTTTAGTGTGCACTATTTATGTCAGATCTTAACAGCCTACCTCCACCTTTCACCACTGCAAACTGTAGTATCTTGAAAAAATGCAGTTTTGAGTTAACTATTTAACTTTTATCATTAGTCAAAAATTGCAGTCTGGTGCCAGGACGGCGATATATTTATAAATTTGAAAAGTACCGTTGACGTATCATTAAATTGATAAAGTGTGTGAAAAATAAATGAAAATAAAATTTTAAAATACCAGAATCATCCCATACAAATTTTATTCTTTCGTAATAAACAGATGAAGTGACAGAAAAATTATCTCTACCTGCATTGTGATCATTATCAGCTGGAGTCGATCCACTACTAGAGGAAGACCACCCCTAGCTTCCACCACTCTTCTCAGTCCCTAGTTTTTTGCTGCCATGCACATCCACCGAATTTTATGAGTTCGTCTATCCAGCGGGCTTTAGGGCGTGTCTCAATGGGCGTTTAGTGTCCCATGGGTAGCACTGTATGACGCATTTGTCCAAGCGACATCCCAGCTCAATGCCATTTCACCCACTTAGCGACTTCTATCACATCGCGTAATCGTGTCTGGTTTCCATGCCACGTTGCGCTAACCCGTATTATAATAAGGGTCAATTCCAAACTGCGGTAAGTTCAACGCGATATTGTTTTTTCTCTCCCCAACATGCCTGTAGTCGAATGCCAAATGCTTATCTTATTTACTTCAAACTGAACTCTACCTACATTGCAATACGGTCGATTCTTAAAAATTCTCGTTGGAACATTATTACATTTTCTGGATAAAATTCCCACTTTCGTGTTGCATCCCACAAATATTGTATGGAATGGTGTATCCTGTGTATAATATAAATTAATGCATAGCTCGCCTTTGTGTTGAAATTGATACATTACATAAATTTTCTTAGTTTTGCTACAATAACTATTGAATTCCAGATGTGGCTATCGGTGCACCCTACGAGGATGATGGCAAAGGAGCCGTTTATATCTACTTGGGAAATGCAAATGGACTTAATCCTACTTTCGTGCAGCGCATAGTGATCGACGATATGAAAGGATTTGGAATTAGCATCTCGAGAGGAGTGGACATCGACAATAATTCATGCAAAGGTAAAACACTATTACCTACATCAAAAGTATACTATACCTTCTTCATATTAAAAAACCTTTCTCTATCTTATATATTGCCTAAAATTGTCACGGTTAGTTGTTTTTGGGCTGTCACCATGTAGGTATTTGCCTTTCTCACTCTTTCCTCAATGTTTCGGACTGCAGAGGTCATCCTCAAGCAACAATATGGTAAAGTTGGGGGGGGGGATGATAGTGAACGCTAATCATAGTGTATCGAAAAAACTTTGAGACAAAGAAATACCTGATAATATTAATAGGGATGACAGAATATCTTTGAAAACATCATAACTTCCGGTGCTTTCAGCAAAATCGAATGTCCAATCTGGCATCTCTGGTTTCAATGAACATTTTACTAATACTAACACCCCGTTTACACATACATTTTTTTACTGTTGACAATAAGTATTATCGCGGCCATAACAAAAAAATGTATGAGTAAATATGCATTATCCTGCAGTTGCAAGCTTGTTTGCATGAATCAAAAAAGTTTGGAAGCTTCAGAATTTTCATGCGACAGTAGGATTTTTTCGATCATTTCATAAAACAATAGTGGCGAACCTGCCGGCAAAGAAACGAACTACGAACGAATTTTTAGGTTGAGCGATTTTCACTACCTGTCAAATAGTACTATAAATTGACAACATCGCGTCATGCTCATTCTTAAAGAATGAGATTTGAGAGACAGTCAGTACTTTTATGTGTAAACAGTTATTGTCACGATAGTTTAAAATACTCACTATTGCTGCCAGTAAATCCATCCATGTGTACAGGGCGCTATAACACTTTTGACACACTTATAGCGATGTTCGCACTTATACATCTAACGGTACACTTTAACGTATTATGTCTTAAGAATGACCTATGTGATGAGCTCGTAACATCGAGGAATTAGAGATAATTAAGTACTTTGCCTTGTTACAATTGAGCCCATATCAGGAAAACGAGCGTTATCGTGATAACGCTGTTTTTTGGTAAATCGGTTTAAATTATGCGGCATACACCCATGCATGCACTCACCAAATATTATTTTGATATTCTAACTATAGGTGGCAGTAGACAATCCAAACTGACCACGCGTTGCACGCTATTTATCTGTAACTGAAATGTTTAACTGCCAATATCTCTGGACGCCGTTTTTCGGATATGGGCTCAATCAATACTAAGGTTACTATATTTTGAATCTCTTTTCTTCAAAATCTTTTAAGTTAAAAGTCACAATAGTGATAATATATTGGTTAGAAAAACCAAGATGTCAATATTTCCTGTCTCAGATCGAAAGTCTGAAAATAAAAAAAAATAGTATCAACCAATCTTCTGTCATGGTGGGAAATCCTCTTTGGAAGATGTTTAATGAATGCCCTCTGTTTAGATATTGCCGTGGGTGCTTACGAGAGTGCCAGAGCTGTTCTTCTACGATGCCATCCATCCGTTGAGGTTATTCCCAGGATCGAGTCTATTCCCACTGAAATATCCATTAATGCTACATCGTTTACCACACAAGCTTGCTTCCAGTTCAAAGGATCATCACATACAAATACTAGTATGTACCTATCAATTGTATATATTATGTTTTAAATCGGTTTTGTGATAAATCCTGTGTGTTTGGATTTCAGAAACTCAAGCGTCATTAAAAAAGACAAATTAACCTTGGCACTCTGAAACAATAGGTCTATGAACGTATTTGCTTTATTCAAAGTGACTGACGGCTTGATTTTGAGTTTATGTCATGTGCGTTTATTATATGAAAACAAATAAGTATGCCTGCAAAGTTTACTGTGCACTATTTATGTGAGATCTCGACGGCCTGCCTCCACCCTTCGCCAGTGGTGTCATAATAATATATACCGAAGTAGTTATATTTTCAATTATCAAAACATTATTTTTTATAAATTGATAAACAAATTAAATTCATGTACAACATAATTAAAGGAAACAGTGGTATCACCGGCCTTCTGCTTGTAAAGCAGAGATAGCAGGCCGTGATAACGCTCGCAATAGTAGAGATAGCATTTCAATTAGTTTTAATGGTAGGTATATATACCACCCACCCACCCACGGTGGCCGCGCGGCTTAAGCGTTGGACTATAAAGCCGTGGGTCCCAGGTTCGAATCCTGGGTCTGGCAAGTACACATTGTTTTTCAATTTGTGTGTGTCAGGGTATGGACCTAATGGTTGAGCAAGTGGCTGACATCCATTTCTCTTAAAAAACAAAATCTGTCAATACAAACCTCCACCACGTGGAGGCACATATGATCCTATCAGGATCGGACATGGTCGGGATAACGTCAAGGCCAAAGCGGGGGTGGGAGACAGAAACGCACGGTGTATGGTGTCGAGGCTGGTATATTTTACCGTATTTGATACAGGGTATTGTCGTTGGCGGTTGGTTGGTAAGTGGCGCTTTGGCGGGCTGCAAACGTGGTGTCGCGGCTGGGCTGCTGATTGATGCTTGGCATCCGAGGCGAGAGTCAGTGCTTGCGGCGTGGCGATGCAGTCTTTTTGGCGGGAAATGCTGGCTGGGCTGCAGACGCTTGTGGCTCCGCGTCTGAGGCGAGAGAGAAGAGATCCTGGCTGGTCGACGTCTGATACGAGAGAGATTTTTCGCGCGCGTCCAACTGTCAGGCAGCGTCATGTTCGTCCGTCGGTCGGGAACCTCCCTGTTTTACCGACGGATTGACTAGTGGCGGCGCGAGCAGCCGTTTTCCACAGACCGCGTCTGTTTTGGCAGGATTCTGACGAATTTGAATTTCCGATTCTTTGAGGCGGGCTACGCTCGGCCGAGGGTTGCGAGAACCGCGGAGAGTGGACGTAGGCTGTGTTGTAAGGGAAAGTTGATGGTTCGGTCCGTCCTTTGAGGTGGTCTCCTGTGGGAGACTTCCATCTGGTATCAGTGGGCTAGCATTATCAGTAAAATCTCGCACTGAAAACATTGCAATTATCGGTACCAGAGAGAGGTACCAAGGACATCCAGTGACAGAATTACAAAACATGAATTAAATACAATTTACCAAAAAATTACTTTTAAAACGATTTCAATTAATAAGAAATTTAATATAATACTTATACTTGTTAAGGTTCAAATACATTATGATCACATCACATGCTGTCACGGCGACAAATTTAGTCTATGGTTTCGTCATTCCACAGAATATTTTGTATAATCACTATCTTTACAAATTCAATGATGGAGAGTGCCAACTCTAATGTAATAATATATTGAATTATTATTCATGGTAATTTCATTTAATTCGAACAGTTTATTCTTGTCCATACAGTGTACAAACTTATCTGAAGAATTAATGGGGGAGTCACCGTGTCCGGAAACTTGTACGTACGCAGTTCGCCGTATCACACTTCACCATGAAATGTTATATCGGAGATATATGGCCATATATTAAAGACTGTCCAACCTCTTTGGATCGTATAGTACCTACTGACCAATGTTACCATCTTTTTCTATGCTGATTATAGTACAAAGGTGTAAAAATTATAGTATTTCTGAAAAATATATAGTACAGGAACATTTTAGGTCTTGAATCCTTTAATATTATAGTATTTTGGCAAATTCGGCGTAAAACTATAGTATTTTACATTTTCGCGAAATTAAAATTATAGTATTGTACTATAATTATAGTACGGTTGGCATCACTGCTACTGACAAAAAAATGTCTAAAAAAAACTCGGTTCTTGTCGATTAACACTTTACAGGAAGCCAGCAGCAAACAAATTTTGAAAATAACTGATACACTGGATTATTTGTTAGGTTAGGTTAAGTTAGATTAGGTTAGGTTTTCATTCCTTAATTCAAGAATTTTGCCAAAATCATCTATGAAAATTGAATTAATGTTCATATTGAATCTAATAAAATTGGAGACAGTGTAGTATACGGTCATCTCTTTCCGATAAGAAAGCTCATAGCGAACAATGCCACGGTGAAATGTTTTACGTACAATTTACATGTAACCGGGAGTCACGGTCGAAAACTACCCAATTAAGACTATAGAAGTAGTGTGTAGCTTCAATGGACCAGTGCTAGGTGTTTCGGTATCTAGGACTTCCGCTTAGCAATCGAGTTGGAACAGTAGAAACTGCTACTCGAAGGGGCCGCCGCCAGAATCTACTTTGGGTTGTAGCGCCAAAGATGATGATGGATATTGTAATAATTTAAACCATTTTTTTCTGTCTACAGACATTACAGTGAAGTTATCTATTGACTTGGATTACAAACGGGCCAAGCTGGAAAATGACAATGATGAAACGTTTCAAATTTCTGGAAGAGGCGGACTCGAAGCATGTAAAGATATAGTCATAAAACTGGAGGTATGTTATATCGTTTTCTTTTATTAATTCATCACCTTACTATTTAAGTCCGATATTATGGAACAATGAAGTTTGTTCGACAAAATTAAAACAAAAAAACATTTTAAATCATATCAGAACCTTGGATCTCTAGACAAGTATGCTGTCCATCTATCGACAAATTTTAAGCTCGTTGGTCTCACGGTTTAAAACATGGAATTAAAACGTCGCTTTTCACAACTGGTGTTGGCAGATTCATCGATTAGAGAGTTGTTAAAATATTGTTTTTATTACGTTTTTTTCTTCGCCTCAACATTCTTTTAAAACAGACTTACGAGGTCTTAATAGTAGGTGATGAATTTTATTATTAATTAGTCCTGCGACCATCTGCGTAGAATACGGACACAGAGTACACAATGAAGAAAAAATAAACTCTTCCGATTAGATTTTTTTCAAATAGATGTGATAGGCAACGGGTGGAACAAAACACAAGTCTACCTAAGGCTCACCTCACCACTCCACCGCTTTACCTATTGCGCTATTTTCGATAAGTTTTCTATTGTAACTTGGGAACCTTTTAAGATATCGAAATGAACTTATATATCGTCTCTGTTCTGGCAGAACACGCTAACTGGAGAATACTAGTTTTGAGTAATTTGACTTTGAAGTTGTTAAAATCTTTGAAATGGTCTATCATGTGAGTTTTTTAAGTAATCGTAAAAAGGATGACTTTAAAATAAAGACTGTTTATTTATTAAGAAGGTTTCCAGATGGTAAAGTTTGAAATAAGGAACATTTTGGTATAACTAACTCAATATGTCATTTTTTCGAATTAGTGTCTTCTGCCAGAACAGTGACGATATACTTATTGTACTGATATCAATAACGTAGTGTATAAGCTGTATAATTTTCATTAATATTGGTCTAGTGGTTTTTGTGTTATAGCCGAACAAATTAATTAATATTACATTAATTAATATTAAACAAATTAATTAAATAATTAATTAAAAATTTTATTAACTAGGTACCTAGTATAAAGGTATAGATTGAATCTGTCCATCTCTTTCACCCTTTCCATCGTTTTTACTGCTGTTTGGTAAAATTGATTTCTTTTTTAGTGTTTCTGTACACAATTTTCACACTAATCAGCAACTTATTATGTTTTAAACAAATATATTTTATATTTTCAGACAACAAACACTGACGTTTCTCGACCAATAACAATCAATCTGAGCTACCGACTCATTGAAAATCCAATGAATTGTAAGTAATAAACAGTTTTTTTTTATTCAACGAATAGTTGTCCTGTCACAACCTAATTATAAGTGGGCCTTATGGTGACCCCGGAAATAATTCGTGGGGTTGCTACCAAAAGTTGGTAAGTCGATAATTTAGGTATTTAGAGTTAACAACGGATTATTTGTCTATATATAAATATGTGTGCTAGAAAAAAAACTCAATGTCATCTGATATAATATAGAACATGCACATTTAGAGGGCATGTCAAACTTCAAATTGCAATTACTCCATAACATGATTTCGATACTTACCAACTTTTGGCAGCATTTTTAATTATTAGTTATTTCTTTCCAGTGACCAAGTTCTGTCCAGACTGCACAGTGTTTCGTCCACAGACAAAACAAGATGCTGTACTCCGTGTACCGTTCGCGAGTGGATGCGGACCTGATCTCATCTGCCAGCCTGACCTTAAACTAGGCTTCAAAGTACTGACAGAGTAAGGGCCTGTGACTAATCTGTCTATTTTTAAGATATAATCTATTGTGCTATATTATCAAGCATATTATGAACCCCAAACATGATATTATTGATACACCAGTTCAATAGGGGAACAACTCAAAATTTAAAGGTTTTGAGTTAAGAATGCGATTTGATGTAGAAAGGTCTTCTCTTTATAATTCAGCAAAAAAAATAATTTAAAATTTCTTCAATGTGTCATAAAATCGAATAATCCTTTCTAAGATTAATCAGTAATTCCATTATATAATCAAATTTATTTGTTAATTCGTTATTAAAATGTACAATTTCATTGTGCATTGATGAAATCCACTAAATCAAATACAAAAAAATATACACTTTCATCGAAATCAAGGCTTTAAAATTAAAATAAGAATTACTGCAAAAAATTCAAACGCCATTATCTCGGAACAAGGTTTTATGAGTTGTTCCCCTATTGAACTGGTGTATCGTTATGATTTCGGATATGCCTAGAAATTAATCCATGAGAGCTTGTACTACATCAGATCGGTTTTCAGTCAGCAAAGCAGTCATTTATTTAACAGCCTCAGAAACATGCCTAAACATAATATCTTAAACACATCTATTGCATTCCGGATAAGTGCTTTATCAATGTAGCTTCGGAATCAGTTAATATGCTTGGAATTTTTTTTTTAATAATTACTGTTAACGTAATGTTTTACAATTAAGCAATTTTCATTTAGTAAAGCACTCATCCGACATACAGTAGATGTGTGTTTAAATACCACCTAGTTTGAGATTTTTTTCAATGATTTTCTAATACTGCGGATTTTACAAGCAATATTTTTTTTTAATGAAGGTTGTTACATTCTTAAACATAGCTGCCCAGTACTGTTCCCTATGGCAGCACATGTGGTGTGGTGTGGGACTTGGTAGGTAGTGAAAAATAAAATTATTAGTGTGGAACATTATTTTAATACTTGCTTTTCCCTCCACCACCCGCCACATCTCCACACCCGTTATGCAGGTGTATACCGTGGCGTAACGAACATTAGGCGCCCTTCAAAGTAAACTTAATATATAAACAAATATCTGAAATTTCTAAGCATCACAATTCCCTGACTAAAATTGGTTGGTCATATCTAACGAATTGACTTGAGATCGACCAGTGTGGAAAGTATTTGATACAAAGCCACCTGGTTGAGGAAATGTGGAAAGAACTTAACCGAGTAAATGTTGTCTCAATTAATTAATGGTTTACTTCTTAGATTACCATACATTACGGGATCCTCGTCAAGCGTCAGTGTGAATATTTCAATTGAGAATACCGGTGAGCCGGCTTACATGGCGCAGATCGAGTTCAACCCGTCGCAGAGAACGCCTCTTCTGAGGGTCCCATCCCGTTGCAGACTCGATGCGCACAAACTATTTTGTGATATCGATAATCCGATGCCCCCTAACACTAAGGTTTGTTGTATTGTAGAATTTGTGACTGGGTACTATATAACATGTTGGGGTCACCATTGGTGTGTTGATGGTTTTTATTATTTGCTTTTTTGAATTTGACAGTCATAGGACAATGGTTAAATATTCCCCATAATCGGGCTATGAGAAAATCGTTCCCACATTGTTTTTCAGAAGTATATATCCGTGTATGGTGTGAATATGTTGATAAGTCTAAAAAAAATCAATTCTCAGGGCAGCTATTTGTATGTTTGACTTTCTGACCAATGAAACTTAATCCAAGATGTCAGTTACATCAACACGACATCTTGGATATTAGCAGTAATCCTACTGCATATAGTATAATATAAAAATAATTACAATATCGTCACCGTTCAGGCAAAAGTCACCAACCCTAAAAACATAGTTTTGAGATATCACAATTTGAAAGTTTTAAAATGCAGGAAAAATCAGATTTTAATGTTTTTAAGGTTTTATCTACATTAAATTATTTTCTCATGTCTTTTTAATAATATCTTTAAGGTAATTTTACTTTTTGATGCTAATTAAAACATCTGGAAGGTTTTGAAGGAGGCAAGGTAGCTCAATTATGGTTTGGTGACTTTTGCTTGTTAATAATCTGAACAATGTTAGCCAAAAGAAGGATCAGTAAAACTCACCATCCATAGTATACTGACTTTTGCTTGTATATTTATAACGAAGGATTTATTTTTTTTATATAGTCAATAATGTCTATTCACCTATAATGACTTTTGCTTGTTAAGATTTTATCGAAAGTCATTTAGTGAAAAACAAATAATTCGGATTTAAGCAAAATTTTACTAACTAATGTACCGTGGTGAGTTTTGCATCTTAAAGAACATAATTTTACGCTTCGGGTGACATACTCAACTCAAAATTGCCATTTTCAGGGTTGGTGACTTTTGCCTGAACGGTGACGATATATCAAACAAACAAACAAATATAGAATACTGAAATGTCATTTTGACATTTCATTTTGATTTACACAGTAACGCAAGTATATATTAATAATTTAGTTGCTAGGACCAACCCCTTAGCAACCAATCATAGTCTTTTACTTTTTACGGATTTTTCTGAAATAACTTTCCATACAAAACAGAATTAACTGAAAATGAATTCAATAGATGGCTAAAAGTATTAAAAGAATGCATTGGCATCGTGTTCGGATATAATCTAAAACTTTCAAATGTCTAGCTAGTCGGGTTAGTCGAAAAATCGATTGCAAGATTTGTACTCGACAAACAACCAACGGACAAACAAGAATACGAGCTAATAAATACGTTGTAAAATAGAACATGTCTGTTCATATAGGAAATAATTCATCATTTCAGAAATTCATCATTTTGGAGTTGGACACGTCCTTACTTCACAATGAAGACACTGCACTGTACTTTGATGTCATTGCAACGAGCCGTGGAGAAGAATTAACTCCCGAAGACAATACCATAGCTCCAATGATCAAATTAAATCCGACCACGAAACTAACCGTAGAGAGGTTTGTTCAAATTTAAATAAAATATTCTTATAATATACTCGCTGAAGTGCCCGGCTTTCCATGAGTTCACTTCGTTGATCATAACAATAATAATTACATTCTTCAATATTAAAAAAAATTGTACTAAAAATTGTAATTAAAAAATAATTCTGACAGTTAAGACAAACAAAAGAATATCAAAATAAAATCGAATCTAAAATATCTCTATCTGTCATGAAAATTCAAAATTGGAATTGCCAGGAAAGATATTGTGAACATACAAAATTTGTATTTTTATATACAGTAGGCGCTCGGTAATCCGGCATTTTGCAACTCAGCTCTTCTGCTCTATAATCCGGCAGATTTCACATTAAACTGCTGGATTACAGAATGGAGAGCCAATCGCCCGGCAGTTCGGTGCCCGACCTTGACAGATTATTTATTATTTCCTGTAGAAATCCAATAATCGGGCATTTCCGACAATCCGGCATAGGTGAAAAAATATGGATGCCGGATTACCCAGCGCCTACTGTACTTATAGAAATCAAAAAAACATATTTTGACTTCCCTGTGTAAATATTATATAATATTATAAGTATAGTAAACATTTTTTTTTTCATTGACTCCACAATCCGATGTCAATTTTGGCCGCGTTTTGAAGAGGCTTCTTAATGGATTTTTAAAATTAGAAATGTGATTTGTTCAATCTATTAAGTCCATGTTTTGGGTTTGAACACACATTAAAAAATAGCATATGAATTTATCATACCTGGTATCTGAACCCGAGACTCACAACTTCATACGCGACACGTAACCACACGTTGTTTTAAGTATATAAAACATCCACCTCAACTCATCCTGAGTGGGATATGAGGCGTCTAATTACAAATAGCGACAAGTCCACAATTCAATATTTTCGGGAAACAACGTTTTTATGTTTCAAGCTTCAATTATTTGTTTTAACGTGAGATTATTTTTTCCGTTGTATTCTATGTCGAAATTAAAACCAAATGGCAATTTGTTTCAGCCGATAAACTCTTAAATTTAATAAATATAGGCAAAATAAAATTGGACGTAGCGCTATTTGTACCTCACTTTTTAATTTACTCCGCATAAGGCACATATTTCCGTGGCACTGTCATGAGTTTACCAGATGCTACAGCATTGGAGACGCCCTTTTCAATATTGAACGTTCCCTTATTGGTTGACTTAAACACGCGTTAAATCAACCAAGCTTTAAATAATATGAAACACGGACTTGGCACTTTTTGTAATAAATCGAGACTTAAAATATTTTTTTTCGTAGGGTTATGTCGCGTTTTAGAATTTATAGATCAATACATATTGTGAAAAATTATACAAAGAATACGTGCGTATTTTTTTCTCGATTTTGACCAAATGTGGTCTTATTGCTTTTTGGAATTAGACGCCTCATATATCGATATTCAAATCTATTTGATTAAAAACAGTTGTTGCCCTCCCAATTGCAATTGCCGATAAGTTAGCTATTGGTAATGCCAGCACCGAACTACAGGAACATAACTTTGTCGTAAATCGAAGAATACCTGAGTTGTTATTAATTTTTTCTTTATTTTTATTTTCAGCTACGCCAATGGAGAACAATATATATTTATCAACCCCATGAATAAAATTACAAATGTTACACTATCACATGGTTTTGAGGTAATAAATTTTTTATCAGTTATATTAGTATTAGTAATTTATATTCTTAGTTCGATGAAAACAAATAAATATGACTGACAAAGTGTGCATTATTTTTGTCAGATCTTTGCAGTCTACTTGTATCATTATGGTTTGGTCTAGGCTGGGTTTAATTGAATTTTAAAATCCAGTCACAATTTGTTTTCTCAGTTCAATGAGAACAAATAAGTACATACATTTGACTGACAAAGTTTAGTGTGCACTATTTATGTCGGATCACAATAGCCTACCTCCACCCTACGCCACTGCCAAACCATAATAGATGACTGCATATTGCAAATTTAAATTCATGTCTTTGATCTTTTCTGCTAAATGTCACATTAATATTGAAATTCTCCATGTAACGTTGCAGATTGCGAATGAAGGTCCGACTACATTGAATGGAATTACGATGAGGTTCTATTTGCCCGTCGCCTATGTGGATCCCAATACGAGGTCTAATGTTACCCTCATGAAAGTTTTTGAACCAAAGGTAAAAAAAGAAATTCCTTTTAAGAACCTTCTTTATATTATTAATATAGTAATAGCGTTTCAATAAATATTAACCTTTTTTATGCCTCACGATATTACTGTGGCAGTATCTGACCGGCCACAGATTTTTAATGATACACGTTGAATGTAGAGCGAAGCTCTTACTACAATCACTTTAATACTGATAATTTGTGGCTTATTGTTTCATAATTATTCAAACAGATGTCACTGTGTGTTTAATTTTTTAGATTACGCAAATCAATTGACAGTGTTTAGTAATTTGAGTATAAAGTCGGAGTATATGCGGCCTGTCGATCACAGCCTCATAGAGCGAGAAAACTTGCTGAAGGCATAGAACCGATTAAAGGATTCAAGTGCATTAATTTTACTTCAAAGCTTAATCATTATCATCAGCCGGGGTCGATCCACTGTTAAGTGAAAGCCTCCACAATTCATTGCACTCTTCTCGATCCCTAGTTATATGCTAACATGAACTTTATGAATTCGCCAATCCAGCAGCTTTTATCCAGCGTCTTTGTGGTCGTTTAGTGTCCTTAAATATATGTAAACAAAGTTTCCTTAAATGAGACATTACAATAATATTGATATTTCTTTATGTTATGTATTAGTGTTTTAAAGAGTAAAATTTGGCCAAAACTCTTAAATTGAATGTTGCAATTATAATGGAAAGTGTTCCAATAGGATAATTCTTAACATAAAATGTCATTTCATTATGATCACCGCCATTAATTGTCATTTTTACGCTCGTATTCTGACACTGACAGGCCCTCCGTAGTCATGCGGCCATCATGTGTACTACTGTACTAGCTTGGAAGGCGACTTGCGCCCTGTAAAATAGTATGGACTCTATGCGTGGTAGTGACGACTTTTTGCATGCTGTGTGCTTTGAAAATGTTGCATTCGACATCGGGCGTATTTTACAACCAAAAATGTTGTCATCATGCGGTGTGCAAAATGACTGGCAACAAAATCACATCGACAAATTTGACGTTTTGCAGTCGAGACGAGTTTGAATAAAACAACATTAGGATTAAAATACTTATAACATGTCATATAATTAACATTGTTCAATTTTTTCTATGCATAAATAGTAATTTGTTAATATGAGTGAGAGAATCTTTATACATTAAGGGCGTGACACATCCCTGTTACAGGCGGGCTTCTCCCGGTTTAAAATGGTCATTCAGAAGTTATGAGCCGAAACGTAACCCTGGCCTCTAGAAACGACTTCATAAAACATCTAATCTGATTCCTTGCTCAACTACGTAAATATTTTTATTCATAAGTAAAAGCCTTCGTCCTGTGTGAAAATCACATACTGGGTGGAGGTGTAATTAAGATAAATTTTAAACTATAAATGATGATGGATGAAAGAGATAATTTTAAGACTAAATAAAATATAGAATTCAAATGTTGTAAATTTGGCCGCGCATTGCGCAACGGTAAAATCTTCACACGCCGGCGCCAGGGTCAGTCTCGTGATTCACCGAATCCAAAGATCATCCGATCAGATTTGGCTAATCACGAGAGCTCTTTGGTAAGTCGGCGTGGGGTTCGGAAGAATTCCAAAAAAAAGGAACTCCGAGGAAAAAAGGGAGTGAGCGTCCTTTGTTAAAAGTGGACGGACAGGCTGTAATTATAAAAACTCAAACGATAAACTTGTAAAACTAAAGATAAGAAAATATAATACCAAGTTACGTGCAAGAAAGACGTGGTTTTATTTAATTTCTCAAATTTAAAATAGCTTTTTTGTGAATCCGGGGTTCTATGACACCTGAGCTAGCCACTGGAACCCTGGATATCTCAGGCGCCATAAAATAAAAAGGCTTGAGAAACACTGCCACAACATATAATAATATAATAAATATAACAATACACATTTTAGGGAACAGTGAATCACCAACCATTGATATGCATGTCGCTCACTGGAAGTTTCTTTTATGAAGACTTGCAAGGTCATTCCGTCGAAATATCGAACCAATCGGAACCACTCGGTCCAACGGAGTCATCTCTTACGCTCGCCACAAATACCAATAACCAACCGAACGATGAAATCGACTCAACACCAGGTAAAAAGTTCACAATGAATAATTAAAACTGGAAATATACAACATGTTTTGTTTCTTAAATTGTTTTAACTGTCAATTCGTAGTGGAAATGCATTGTATTAATAAATTTAACAATTTTTTGTACTGAATCCACTATTTTATATTAAATACTTGTTATGTTCAGATTTTGCATGATCACTACCACTATAAATTCAATGATGGAGAGTACCAACTCCAACGTATTAGTGTTTTGAAGTATTATTCATTATTCAAGCTAATTTCAATTAATTTTAACAGTTTCTACGTGTGTGTATGTAAAAATTACTTGCGATATTGTATTATTTTGAACCGAACCCAACCCGCAGACCATAGATAATATATAATATTCTTATAGAAAATACATAGTGCCAACCACTAAAAACAAAAACACGTGAGCCGAAAATATGTAGGCATGTAGAAGATGATAAAAAATGTTTATTGAGTCATGCGGGTGTCAATGAAGCGCGGTACAGTTTGAGGTGACTTCATTGTTGTTCTGGTGATTTCGGCAGATTTTGCCAACTCACTAACTCACAATGTTTGTTTTAAGGTTCAAAATGTGCTACGGGATAGGATCATCAGTCAGATAACATTTTAAATATCAAGAAAAATGACATTATACACTTTTTTCTCTTAGCAGCAGCTTACTGTGACAGCATGTGATAACACATAACGTGATCAAATGTATTATTTGAACCTTAAGGGTTGGTTGCCCAACAAAAAATGAACAGATTGTCCTAATTTAACGTTAAAACTAACCATTTATGCTTGAAACACTAAAACGTCATTTACCAACAAATATTGAATGTTGGACATTTATTGGTATATGCAAAATCACACCTCATAATATTTATTATAACCGATTTGTTGGGCAACTTTATTAAATAATTCTTCATTGCAGGTCAACCGGAGATCCCGAAGAACCCATTGCAGCTGTCACCGATAGTGAAAGAAAATTCCATGTTCCTGAATTGCAGTGAAGCAAACAGCGACGTGACGTGCATGATAGTCGAGTGCCGGACAGGTGTATTATTACACAGCGGCAGTGGTGCCAATATCAAATTTACTATGAAACTTCTGAATATAGGTTAGTCCATCATCATCGCATTGTTTTTTTCTTTTTGACGTGATTACTTGAGGTTATTTTCCTCACAGTCATCCAGTTCAGTGCTTCTCCCCTCCCCTAACCAATCTTTTATTTTCTTCCTTTTCATACTATTTATTACTCCAGCTTTGGAGGTGGTGCCCATCTGATATTGATTAACTATCCTTATTATCACCCACATACAGGTATTGTATTTCACCGGAAGGTAAGGGATTCTCGGAGAGAGTGGAACTGTAGAATCGCCACGACCCTAGACAAGAGTTTGTATTGTATTATTAGCTAGTCGGCTCATATTTATTCTTTGTTGTTACCTTTATTATATTTTACACTATATTTATTTAGATCACAGTTTTTATACGTGACATTTGGCCCGTATCCCCTCCGCCGAAAAATTTTCTGACAAAACAAATCGTCATAAAGTTGTGTCATAAACTGTTCTAACAAAAACAATTAAATGTGCATAATTTGTAATATCAGTAGATTCATGGAACGGAATTGCAAAGAAGTTGCTCCGAATATTATAGATTGACTTTTAATATTGTCTCCCGTGCATTCAATTATTTCGATGGCATTATTTTCGGCCAAAATAATTATTTTAATAAAAAGTTGGCATAATGTGTTCTTATCTGACAAATTTAAATATATATGTACATAAATGTAAAAAATATTCATAAATGAATACTTGCAGTTCTACTGAAATATTTCGCGGTCCTCCACAGAAGTCCTGCGACCTGTTAGTTTGAGAAGCACTAATCTAGTAGTACAAAAGAGGTATGAAATCAAGATGGAGAGGCCTTCATCCAGCCGATGATTGATCTAGTCTGATGATGTCTTATTAAACATACTACGTTCATGTCCAAACCCAGTGATACGTTATTGTGGATGCGACAGCTCGTAATAACTCTTAGGTAGTTTTACATGCACCAGGTATTTTTGCAAGACTCATAGTTGAAATGACAAGAAGCTATAAGTAGTAAACTGGGTAAATGTGGAAGTCAGTGGCGCCTGCAAGATTTTATTAACCCGCCCTCTTCCATAATAATATTTTTTCAAAATGCACCCCCCCAAACCAGTTTTTTGCTGTTGCGTGCTTGCAACTGCTAGATAAGTGTGATAATCTTGGTAGATGTTTCTCTTTTACACTCATGTTCAATGAAATAGTGAAAAAAAAATTGCCGATAATTTACAGGGCATTCCATGAGGTAGTTTCAATTTCAAATATTGCGGAAGTTTAAAATAGTACAATTGTGTCGCTACATTTCAAAATCAGCCAAGTCCACCTTTCGGTATCTTTGACTTTTTTGTGAATTGCTGAAGAACTTCTGCTTTCTAACATGTCTGCATTATCAAAATGTGGAAGTTATTAATTTTAAATATTCTATATTCGAAATAATATAAACTTTCACCCTTGTGACTGTGTATTTGAGAAAATAAAAAACTGTTTTTCTCCTATTCATCTATTATGGACTTGGCTGATTTTGAAATCTAGCGACACAATTATTGGATTCTACAGATTTCTAATGTCAATTTATTTCTTTTACAGATAAAATCATCGCCAACAAAGTATCGATTATACTTACCACATTCGCCGAGGCAGAAAACAATAATTTGAAATCTATGTAAGTGTTACATTATTTTCTTTGACCATGTCCAATCCTAATAAGATCATATGGGAATTCACAGGGTTGAGGTTTGTATTAACAAATTTTTGTATTTAACGTAGCAGGATTCTAACCCACGCCCTTGAGATTCGTGCCCATGTGGTCTAATAACTAAACTATACACATTCTATCTAATTGTGATGAAATTAACTAATAGTTTTTACTCTCTGCGCATCTATTCTATACACAAGACTACTATCGGCCACTATTGGCGGTTAACGAGGGAAGTTTATCACATGTTTTTATTGAAGTATTATAATTGTTACAATAAGTTGGCCGACTAAACAGTCAAAATTGTCTATCTCGCTCTAAAATTTAGCACAGCCAAAAGAGGTACTGTTACAACATAGCACTTATTGTAACAATTACAACTAACTTATTGTAATTGTTACAATAAGTCCTAATACTTTGATACAAAAATATGAAAAACTACCCTCAATAACTGCCTATAGCGGCCGATATCTTGTGTATAGAATCGCTGAAGTGTAAATTGCGTTTTATATTTTCTTTTGAAATTATGTCCGAAATTAAGTATTTGTTAATTCTTAATCCGTCTCTCCACTTAGAGACAACAGTGGAAAAATTATTAGGTAACTTTTTAAGAACTGGCATTAGAGAATCCATAAAACTAAAGTTAATATTAATTTTAATTTACTTATTTTTTACAGGTTTCGAGCGTCCGGCTGGTATAGTTCAATCATATCCGGAGAGCTACCGCCAACTGGTCCACCAATTTGGGTCTATATTTTGTCGCTCTTGCTTGGAATTTTGCTACTAGTCATCATGGTATACGTACTATACAGGGTAAGTTTTCTATTAAATAGTAATTTCATACTGAAAAAATAAAAATTAACAGTCATTTTTCTATAGGCATTAATTGTTGCTTAGGAGATATTGCCAACACGATTTTAAAATAGTGATAGATACAAGGTCTTTTGGCACATCATGGGGTTACTGCCAAAGGTTGGTAAGTCGATAATTAAGGTATTTAGAGTTAACAATGGATGTGTGCTAGAAAACAAAATCAAGGTCATTAGATTTGAATGAAACTGTGTTTTTAGAAAAAAAATTTTACAAGTAAATATCAGTATAAATATAGTACTTACATAATTGAAAATATAATCAATAAACGACAAATTTAATACTATTTTGATTTATATATATTGGTGGACTGCTTTGAGAGAAAGATCCTGAGGCGGATATACGGACCCATGAATGATGGTGGGGAGTGGAGAATTAGATACAACACGGAATTATACCGCTTATACCAAGATTCAAAACTCTCCACCTTCATAAAACTCCAGAGACTAAACTGGGCAGGCCATGTTAAGCGCATGCCTGAGTCACAGATACTGAAGAAGATCCTTGAAGGAAACCCAGGGGGAAAAGGCCAGTGGGAAAGCCACGCACACGATGGGGTGATAACATTACAAACGATGCCAACCAGCTGCTGAAAATCAGCAACTGGAAATGACGTGCGGAGGACCGTTCCGGCTGGAGGACGGCGGTGGAGGAGGGAGGGCTCAACTTGAGCTGTAGCGCCATCGAAGAAGAAGAATATATATATTTATTGGAGTAGATATTCAAATTGGTTAGGTATTAGAGTTAACAACAGATTATGTGTATATATTTTAAATAATATATACACTAGAAAACGAAATCAACATCATCCGATATATAGAAAATGCACATAAAACACAAAAAAATTAATATTATTCCTGATTTTAGAGGGCATGCATGTCAAACTTTCAAATTGCAATTACTCCATAACATGATTTCGAGACTTACCAACTTTTGACAGCAACCTCACGATGATGTGTTTTAACAACAACTACCAGATAATAATAATATATTGGTGACGAAGACTTAATTCTTGGCAATTGTTTAAAGCCTACCTTCTAAAGAAAAATATTTTTTAATTGTCTATTAGCATATTAATTAAATAATAACTTCATTAATTTATATTCTACAAAAATAATATTAGTTGTCAATAATATGTCTGTAAGTATGTATTATAAATTGATTGCCCGCTTGCCTAACCAACAGGCACGTATGTGACACTAATACTAATATGTAATCAGTTATGGCACCAATATACCAATACAATTAAAGAAAGTTTCCAAGTAATTCGTCACGCATACAACTCATACATACGATTAAACATATTGGATTGTAAAAAACACAATTTGAAAACATGTATCTTAAAAACTGCTTCATTATTTACAGAGATGTAATTTTTACAACATTCATTTAGCTGCGCTGAACAAAATGTCAAATAGCCTTGCGGTTGAATTGTCTAACTATCGTGATGGTTCAGTTGTGTTACCTGAGTTGAATCGCGGCTTGGCATTACTTTTTTTAAATATCTATTTTAGTACCTGTTGTCATTTTGTCATGTTATATGGCTTTCTATTCTAGGATTTTTTTCCAATTATCAACCACAGCCTACCTTCCTTCAACAGGCATCCTTCTCACTGATAAAAATAATGATGTTTGATATTTTCTGACAATGTTGTAAAAATGTGACATTGCAGAATATATCGCACCGTGAGTGTAAAACCAAGGCATCTGCAAAAGACATGTTTTGGATATATTAGGGTTTGAAGTCTTCGCTTTGTTAGGAGAAATAGAGTTTCTAAAAAAAAACCATAATATTTGGTTTATATCTACATTATATTGCATGTTCTTTCAGTTACTTCACTTTTACATTATCAAGTTCACGACTTTTGCAGTTGTTTTGCATTTAATCTCGAAATTGAAAAATTTGCAGATGCCTTGCTTTTACACTCATGGTGCCATTATTGGCAGTCATTCAATTAACTTTAAGTGACTAAATGTTTTATTTTTCTTTAATTTTAGTATGGATTCTTCAAAAGGAAAACAAAGGAGGAACTGCTCAAAAATCAAGAAAATACGAATGTAAGTTAGTTTACCTACTAGTATTGTGTATGTATACCCTATATTAACTTGGTTCGGGCCCTAAATAATTGAAAGCACCCCCCCAATAACGATTAGGGGGCAAATTTTAATAAATTTGAGGAATGAAGAAAACGTTAAATCGAATATTATTTTACTTCATCTCTTGTGAATTTATTGTAGATGAAACTATAATCATGGAAACAATTAAAGTTATCAAAAATCTCCACTTAACTCAGTGTTTCCAAACGTTATTTCTGCTAAGCCCCACTTCAACGTTTCATACATCTCCATGCCCTCCCCTCCCCTATAAAAAATTTCTAGTTACCTAATTAATTCTGAAAAAAAAAATGAAATGGTTCAAATAAAAAATGCACATAGGCAATACTATTTTTAATTTAACTTTCGTGTACACATGTGTCATGTACAACTCGGAAGAAAATTAGTGCAATCCTTATGCTATCCTTCGTCTTCAAATGATTTCCAAGACGACTTTTTTGCCCCCCAAAACATTCAAATTGCCCCCCAGTACGCCCGACTTAACTGTTTCCAATTTTACCACACCAAAACAAGAGTGACCGTGAACTATCTGTATCACTCCAAATTTTGAATAATGTATTAAGTACCCATTTCTCTACCCTAACCTAAGATTTATTATATTTTTCAGGAGGGAACTGAAGTGGGTGACATTGATGATGATGATGATTTATAGTCATAATAGTGTATAAAAAGTATTTTATCGAATACGAACGCCTACACACTCCAACCGTTGAGTCAGCGTTGGGCCAGTGGGAACATAAAGTCAAACCAACCTGAAGATATACATAGTCTGCAATGGCAAAATAACATTGTCATTGTATTTAGAAGACTGGAAAAAGAACATCAATTTTGGGACTGACTATCGAATGTCAAGTGACATATAATTGAAAAATAGTTTGGACCAGTTTTCACATCAACCCAGTGATATCCCGTGGGGGTAGGCAGTCCATGCACTGCTTAGGGGTGGCAAATTTAGGAAAAAATGAAAATATTAAATAACAATTAACTGTGGGAATATGTTTCAAAAGTCACAGATGCAATATCATGATTTTACACTATACTCAAGACAAACAGTAGAAAGGGGCAACATAGGATTGGCAATAATACATCACCACATGTCTATTTTATGTGTGAAAGATGATTCAAACTGATTTGTATGAAAAATTAGGAGCATTTTATTACCAACATCTAATTATTAATACACATCGACCGTGTTTAGGAAAAAGGGCGTAACCCTCACAGAGCAAATTTTACAGGAGGGGCAAAAAACGTTTTTTGAATGATTTTAGTTTGATTAGGCACAGTCATTAGGTGCATGATGATTGTTGATTTGGTGTAATTGATTTTCGATCTTATAATAATTAAAGAAGTTATTACAGAAAAATCAATATAATTGAGGTAAATGTTTTTTTTCCTTAAATTAAAACTTAATTAAAGCTCAATTAAAACCTGAATTTAGATAATAATTCGGCATTTGCGGCTTACTTCCTTTTTATAGAATGTGTATTTAGTTGTTAATATCTAATAAAAGCACTTTTCGAAAAATCGAGGGGTTACTCCCTTTTTCCTAAACAAAGTCGACTTCTTGAACTCCTGTGCACCTCATGATGGATCATTTGAAAACGCAACCTCATTAACAGAATAATTTTGAAAACAATTATGTAGAATTTACAATCCAACGGTGATTGATCGAATTTGTTGATTTAACTTTGACGTGTTTTGACTCAACTTGTTTTATTACTTATTGATACCTACTTAATATATTTTTTTTCCATGAATGACTGATCTTACAATATCATGTACTATTGTAAAATTAAATTTATATTCTTTTTTTACGAAGTTTATTTGTACTGAAAAATACTTATTATCATAATAATTATATGATTCAAAAATTGTTAGGTGCACCCACCTATTTTACTAGGTATCTTAAATTGGCAATAGTTGCAACAACAATCTTGAAAAAATGATATATTCGTGTACTGCCAAAAGTTGGTAAGTCAATAATTTAGGTATTTAGAGTTAACAACGGATTCTGTGTCTATAATTATATAAATACGTATGCTAGAAAAACAATCAAGGTCATGTGATATATAAAAATGCGTATAAAGCATGAAGAAATAAGCATCGTGCCTGAGGACATGTCAAACTTGCAAATTACAATTACTCCATAACATGATTTTGAGACTTACCAAAATTTCGCAGTCACCCCACGAATCATCTACTGATGATTGGTGCATTTCTATGAAAACTACTCTCAAACAGCAATGGCTGCGTACCTAATACGTCTATACGTATAGTCTTAAGTTATAGTGCCATTAAATGATAGCCCAAACCCAGACTAGTTGTATAGACTTAATGCATCATTCCATTTTCAAAAAAATAAATGTCATATTTCAAGTATCACACTTTTATGTTTGCTCAAAATTTGTTGTCTGTGATTATTTTGTATATTGTCTTATTTTACCTATTTTTAAAAATAGGTAAAAAATAATCATAGATACCAACTTAACTAGGTTTAGTCAGAAAATATGTACGGTGATATTAGAATTTAAATAATATCTGTTCTTAATATAATAAATACATCATCTTATAATATGCATTTAAAAATTGGTCACCAAGCAAAACAACATTATAGGCATAAAACCCAAAGAGTAGCGTGCTGTGAGCATGCGACATCAATGCCACGCCACTTCTATTCTGTGTGTTTCCTGCCTAAATTTATATTCTAAAATACTGAAAATATGCAGTTATATATTGTACTATACATATAATATTACAAGGCACACTATTAGTAAGGCCAGGACACTAAATTGTAAACTTCAATCGTAGTGGTAGGTATTGCTCATACTTCAAATGTAATATGGTATACGAAATATGCAATCGAATTTATTGTGATCAAGTTACCGCATTGTTCAACAACTAGCACTACCATCGTAATTAGCAATTGAGTGCCACGGCCTGTAAATTATAGTCAGCCTTGATAATATTATTATAACATATCCCAGAAATTGTAGATTTCACATTTAGATTTATAATTATTGTTAGGTGACCGAATAAAAAACATTTTAACATTCGATAATATTTTAATCTTTGTACATACTTATCAACTACTTAATAGTTCTGTAATTATATTTTTGTGCCAAAAATTAAAGTACTTAATCAAAACAAAAACTGTATTTTTATTCACGAAACCAAACCATCTATCTATCCATATAATATAAAAGTCAAAATATGTTTGTTTGATTTCTTCCTTTTCCTACTTAACCCCAACAGACAATCTACATATAAATAATTACAAGATAAAAAGAACTTTTTATAGGTATACAACGTTTATAAATTTTCTGTTGAATTATTAGGCATATCGCCCTTATGATATCCGAAAAATATTTAACATAATTTGATATTTTTTAATGATTATTCAGCGCTCCGGTTCTTGGTTCCGGTTTTGCTATCCATTCTGCCCTTTCCTATCCTATCCATCCTGTATCCATATCCTCACCCATACCCAGACGCACCTTCCTTCATAATTCCTACCCTACAGCCCATTTTCTATACGTTACAATTGATGATTGATGATTACAATTTATGACCAAAGAAAGAAACCGCCTGAATATTTCCGTAAGAGGAGACCTTCGTTTGTTCCTCGCAAAAATTGAGCCAGATATCCAGTATTTAGTTTCGCAGCAGTCTGACGCAGAATGCGTCAAGAAGATTTGGAAGAATCATTTCTGCGGAGTGCTGAACTGCCCATCCCCTTTAGATCTCTCTGACATATCTGCGAAAGCTTTACTTTTGGACATTCCCCGAGCGACCGACATTTCCGATTGCCCGCCTACGCACACCGAGATAAAATCGGCTGTGAAAAGGCTCAAGAACGGAAGGGGGGAGACGGGATTTATCCTGAATTCCTCAAGTACAGCCTGAGCGCAATCCTGCACCCTATGTTTCATCTGATGACAAAGGTGTGGGAAGAAGAGCGCTGTCCAAGGGACTGGGTGAACGGTGAAATCATCACACTTCATAAAAAAGGTGACCCTCTAAGCTGCGACAATTACCGAGGCATTACGCTACTCAGTGTTCCGGGAAAGATTTTGGCAAACATCCTCTTGATGAGAATAAGGGACCCAATAATGCACGTCCTCAGGAAAAACCAAGCCGGGTTTCTACCTGGTCGAGCGTGTGCAGACCAAATCCACAACCTTCAATGTCTTCTCCAGCAGAGCCATGAGCGGAACAGTCCGATGGCTTGCTGCTTTGTGGATTATGAGAAGGCTTTCGACAGTCCGCACCACCCCTCCCTCCGGATGATACTGGGAGCATACGGGATTCCTCCCAAGATCGTTGCCATAATCATTGCCTGCACGAAAATAGCGAATGCTATGTCAAAATTGGAGACACTGTCACGGAATGGTTCGGGTCACGACCGGAGTCAGACAGGGTTGTGTCCTTGCACCGTTTCTCTTCATCATTCTCTTTGACTTCATACTACGGAAATCAATACCACCCAACCGAGGCATACCTGTTACCCCCACGGTGAAGCTAAGCGACCTGGAATACGCTGATGACGCTGTCCTATTCGACAATTCAATCTAAGGCATTCAAGAGACGATCGACAGGTTGCATAACAACTCCTCTCGCGTTGGTTTGAAAATCAACGCGAAGAAAACCAACGTCTTGTGTAAAATAGCACCTGTCCTGATCCAGATTTCCCTCTGATTAGCGACGGACAAAACATCGAGAGCGTCGACAGCTTCAAGGGTTCACATCACGGGAGATGGCATTTCGCAGAAAGAGCTCGCTATCCGAATGGGAATGGCTGGAGCAACATTCAACTCGATGCGAAATGTCTGGGACTCACGATTGTACTCGGTCAAAACCAAATGCCGCCTATTCGACGCTTGCATTCTGACGGTGCTGCTTTACGGTAGCGAATCATGGCACCTTACGAAGGCTCAGAGCAACCGTATACTGAGCTTCGAAAACAGATGTTTGCGACGAATACTGGGTTTGCGGTGGTATGACTTTAGGAGCAACGAGGAGATAAGAGAACGCACCAAGCAGCCTCTCATCACACTGAAAGTGAAGAGGCGACATTGGACCTGGCTCGGCCACGTGCTGCGGATGCCAAACGAGAACTTCAACCTGGCTTGCCTGTGCTTCAAGCCGACCGGATTCCGCCGTCCTGGAAGGCCGCTAAATACAATCTACAGAGTGTATACGGCGGAGCTACGGGATGCTGGTTTGACCTGGAACGAAGCAAGATTACTGGCGAGCGACAGGGATTCTTGGAGGCGTCGCGTGGTGTCCATATTCTCCAGTTAAGGGGCGGATATGGCAAACTTACATACTGCAGTCTGCAATTTAGAAGAAATCTTTATTTAGCTACGTATTTTTTTCGACTTATACGAGGTATAAATGAGAACTCTGCCATTCTGGGCAGTGTTGACCTGTGTGTCCCTGATAACTATCTTAGAAATAGAGACCATCAGTTGTTTATTCTCCCAAGGTGCAGAACCAACCTGCCACTGGTAATCCCAATTGGGAGGGCGATAACTATGTTCAACGAAATTGCTTCGGGTGTTGATATATTCCACTTACGTGAGAATGAGTTCAGGTGGACGTTGTTTTATAAATTCTTAAAATAGGGTCTGCTTAACCCATCCGGTGTACTTCCTTGTACCTATCTAATTTATCTACTGATCTATCTCTTTTTTTATGTAATACTGTTTTATATTTCTTTGTTTCTAAATGTCATGTTGAGAACGTATTAAACTTATAATTTGTAATGTCCACAATATGATAAAAAATTAATTAGTTGAAATTGAAAAGAAGTTTCGCAGCATCGGCCTCATAGATCACATTAATAATTTAATTAATTAAATGTAATTTCATCAGACTTCATGCTTCTATGTATGTAAAGTATAAATAAAAAAAAAATAGATTTAACTACAGTAAGTTGTTTTATAAAGATTTATTCTGCCACACTTATCGTAAGTCTGACATACAGTATTTGGTAAGTTATTATATGCTTTAACTTGCTGTAACTTTCCTTGAGTTACTTCCCTACTCTATAAATCACCATTACTGTGGAACCGTTGGGAGGTTAGAAAATTTTACTACCTACTTACTAACAGAGATACAAAAGTGGGCGGTATGTATAAAAAAGTTGACTACCCCAGCATTACACTATATTTGTGACGAAATACAAAGAAACATACTTTTACAGAATTCTTATATTATAATGTTAAAGTAGCGATCGCTAATTTTCTTAGACAAATTTATACATTTATACATACATTTATGTTGATTACAGTGACCACATAAGGTAAAACAAATAATTTATTATCACTAATACGATAAAGGCGGTAAGTTTTTTTTTAAATGTGGGAAAAGAATATCCTGAATCAAAGATTGCTCATAAAAAATGATGTGGTGTAGTGCTGTGTAGGGAATCCAATCCCGAGCCAAAATTCTGATCCCGGGACTTCGGGATTACAATTTAACAATCCCGGGATTGGTATTGGCATACTGATGCGTTTAAAAATAATAAATGTAAAAAATCTTAACACCACTGCACATTTATGTACTGATATATAACTATATTCTAAAACATTAGAGCGAGAGGTTTAAAAGAATACTATTTCATGTAATAAAAATACTTTATGCAGTCATCAAATGTTTAAAATAAATATAAAGGATAATAAGGCTTCAAAATTATATAAATAGATTATCTACAATGTTTAAGGTATGTCCAGGATCATGTTTTGAAAATAGAACAAAAGCTCCATTTTGACCTACGCTGAGCATGTACCCCATTAATATAAAAAATTTATATTTACAAATAACATTGATAAATTCGGTGAAAAATAAATCAAGTATAATTATTCATACTATTTAAGACATTTATTGTCAATATTGTATACGTTGAATCTTGGAAATACATAAGTTTAATGGAGTAATATAAATAATAATGTGAATTTAATATGAGATTGCTGTTTCTGATAGTAAAGACTTGAATGAATGACTACGTGTTTGTGCGTCAACTGGTTGGTTTCTTTTTTCTATCGTATTTAATTTTTAAGCTGGATCCTATGCATATTGTATTAGCCGAAGAAAAATAAATTTGGACGTAATCACTTTTTATGTCAATGATGGACGAAGCATCTAGACAAAAAAATGACACTCACTTTTTGTCGGGTCTGCCGAATGGCATAATCTGTTCTAACGCCATTACAATAAACGTGATATTGCTATAAATTTCCGATGCGTGATATCGCATAATGGAAATTGCGTGACGTCTACATATACATGTGCGAATGTCGCTATTGCGCGAATTTACTTGCTAGCTACTGTACTGAGTGCGTTGTCCATTAATAATGTCATTGTTTTATGTGACTTTAAATCTTAGACTATCTACTATGGCTACTAGTAGACTTTAAATAATCGGTTTCTGTACATCGTTAGAGTTTTAAGCATTGTTTTCGTGTGATTTTGGAGCATTTTATAAGTTATAGACCATTTCCACATATAATATAGACGTATTTTTTTATACTTATATACTTTGACCAAATGTGGACATAACGGTTTTTGTTATTAGACGCCTCATACCTATATGTAAATCAACAGGGTGGATTTTTAATACTCCAGCACTCGAAATAGAAAAATTTACGAACCGGAGCGCTCGTCAATTTTCTGGAAATATTAACATACTCGTAGTTATCTAATTTTATGTGTGTTTTATAAAAATAATTGTTGACTCGATTTTTTATTATTATGGCCATTCTAGCTCAAGGATTAAAATTATTTTTTCCACGAGACGGAACAACGATGTTGCCTGTAGACTTGAATGTTGACTTGAATGGATTAGCGAGATTTAAAATAGTAAAGCAAATCATGGTGTACTTATGGCCTTTCCGCTTCATATTGAAACTGCCGTAAAACGTATGAGATCATGGTTGAATTACTTTGTCAATAGTGCGAAGCATTGTTTTTTCCAATCTTTCTCATTTTTATTAATTTATGTGAAAAAATAAAATGAATCGGCAACTTGCACATGGGTATAAATCAAACTTCATTCAAATGTACTTAGTTATTTGTTATTAAAAGTATTTTTTCTGTTATATTTTCGTTTTTATTTTATTTTTCATAAAAATTGATAAAAAAATCAATCCCGAAATTTTCGGGTTATGTTTATCAATCCCGGGATTCATAGGTATCGAAATTAGCGATCCCTAGTGCTGTGCCATGAAAATATAATGATATTACTTGTAGGTGGGTATTGATACTTATTATCAAGTGCAGTCATCAAATGTTTAAAATAAATATAACGGATAATAAGGCTTCAAAATTATATAAATACATTATCTACAACGTTTAAGGTATGTCCAGGATCATGCTTCGAAAATAGAACAAAAGCTCCATTTTGACCTACACGCTGAGCATGTCCCCCCTTATTAACCAGTGCGCACGGAAGTTCAGTTGGCCGCCGAAACTAAAGATGCACCCCCTGTGTCTCACCTACCGCTCCTGGTACACGATTTTAGTCTGTACCGAAGCCATAATCGAAGCGACGCGCCGTCATTATATCGATTATCGATAATAATGCTTAAACCTTTGCGATCGCAGGCTAAAAATTTCATCATATAATATTGGCAAGTTTTGTGAAGAAGAAAACAGAGACACGGATCGCCCTTAATTCCTCAAGAGAGCAGATTAATGTACTTATCGCAAAAATGGCATGTAAGAAGTTACTGTATTAGCACCGTCAAAAAATCCCTACTTTTGGGGAAAACATATTTATTTTATAAATTTAAATTTGTATGTTTT
This sequence comes from Rhyacophila brunnea, assembly GCF_057557595.1. Classification (NCBI taxonomy): domain Eukaryota; kingdom Metazoa; phylum Arthropoda; class Insecta; order Trichoptera; family Rhyacophilidae; genus Rhyacophila; species Rhyacophila brunnea. Next base: position 2,848,828 of record NW_028232816.1, on the reverse strand, counting down.
AGTCATTTAGTGCAGTGCTCCGCAACCGGTGTGCCGTGAGACGACGCTAAGTGTGCCGCGGCGCATTGCCCAAAAAAAAATACATAAAATAATTTTGTACATTATACAATACTTAATTAATAGCCAAATTTTCTTACATGGCTGGTAATATATTTGAGCACCTGTATTAACTTAATAAAACAATGCAAGGTCAGAATTAAATATATTGACGTGTTCTGATAAAGTAGAAGGAGTTAAGACGAGGATATCTACAAATGTAGCAAATGACCTACCAGACCATCATTGAAAATAAACAATAATTAATTTTGGATCCGTCTCAAAAACAGTTAACTTTACTGCAAAATAAATTTAATCCTTACTTTCATACAATCAATATGACTGGATTCAAAACCCTTTTGCAACCAATGCTGAAAATTCTATAGAAGCGCTTTCCTTATAAATTCGAGGGGAATTGGTTGTATTGAGAAACGACGGGACGCTAAAACTGACCTTCGCCGATGTTCCATTGGCTATTTTCTGGATTTCGCTTAATAAAGAATATCCTCCGATTTCCGACAAGGCTATCGCAGTTCAGTTTCCATTTCTTATGACATATCTAGGTGAGCAAAGTTTTTCAACTCAAGTTATAATTAAAAATAATTAGCAGTCTTGCTTGAAGGGTCTTGACCGAGAACTTCGTGTTGCTCTTTCAAATATCAAGTCAAGATATATAAAACTTTTGCGTTCATTGAAACAAGCTCAGTTATCACATTAATTAGTTATTATATTGATAATACAAATACATGGAAATAAGTACAATTTTAGTATCGTCGTGTGTTATGTTGTTTGTATATTTAATTATTTATCAAATAAAAAAACATAAGTAAATTAATGTAATTTTGGTGCATGGCCCCACAAGAGGGGAGCTGACTGGGCTCTAGCCTGTGGGCCCAGGCTTAGGGGGAGGCGGCGTGGCAGGTCAACCAGATAAGTGAGATAAACACAAATTACAAATTTGAATTAATAGTAAAAAAAAGTTCGTACTTAGTATTTTAAAAGATTCGATTGTAGGATACAATTTATTATTATTTTGTCAAAACTCGACAAATGATAAAATTATTCTCAACCCGACAACTATCCATAATTATTCAAGTGGATGTATTAATAAATACAAAAAATCGCTAAACATACAATCAATATCATTAATTTTACCTCGAACACCATTTTAAAAATGCTATCTTAGATTATCACACTGTCTTTAACCTTAGGGATAGGTAGGGGGGCCGCCAAAATCCTGGCTTGGGGTCCCCCTTCAAGATGTGGGGTCCATGTTTTGGTGTATAAATTGTTTTACCTGTGATGTGCCGTGGAATTCTGAGAAGACCTTTGGTGTGCCGTGGATGAGAAAAGGTTACTGAGCACTAATTTAGTGGTATATATTTTGTTAGTAATGTATCCATAAAACACATTTCTTAGATATTGGATCTTCAGGATTTCACGAATCGGAGCTACGTTCCAGTCCATTTCGATCGCTGAGTAGAGGTCTTCTTCAGGTACTGTACTATTTTATTTAATAGTTTTTTTTTCATAAGTAACAAGGTTGTCGATTTCTGAAAACATTTGATTAACGTAAAAACCCAATGCATTTTATTTGCAATGATCAGTCAGTGGAATGTGGATGTCCAATATGCATCGCGGTCATGTGCAGTAGATGCGATTGCAACTCCGTGTAGTGAGTGTGTTTGTGCGATATAAATAATTTTATTAAAACAGCATTGATAAAAAAATGTGTTTATTGATTTTGAAAATCAAAACTAACGAATCTAGTCGTTGTGACTGAAGTTTTAGAACTCTGCTACATTCTTGCACTCATACGGCGATAGAAACAGTGACGTGCCGTAGGAGTAGGCACGTCGTGCGTTGCACAGTGGCAAAGGGTGGAGATAGGTTTTTAAGATCCGCCATAAATAGTCCACACTAAACTTTGCCAGTCATATGTATTTGTTTTCATTGAACTAAGAATTCAATTTGCAAATGGTGCTGGTTAGTTTTTAAAATTCAATGAAACTCTGCCTAAACCAAACCATAATAGTTTAGGTATTCTATGGGCGATTCGACAAGAATAGTGCACACTTTTTCAGTCATACTTATATTTTGTTGTCGTTGAATTAATAATACAAATTACTACATTATGGTGTTGGTTCGTTTATTTAATTAATTATTAAGCCCTGCCTAAAACAAACCATAATCGATAAAAAATATTCTTCTATGTTTGGTTTAATGGCATCATTTTAAATATTTTATAGACAAACGAATATTTTTTGACTATTGTCTACTATGGATTGGATTAGGTAGGGTTTTTATGGATTAGGGACCCGACCCGGTAACTTCAGTAGGTATATTAAAAAAATATTTTCCTTATAGAGCAGTGACGTCCCGTGGGGGTAGGCAGATTGAGCTTCGCTTGGGGGCGGCAGTTACTCGAAGGGCGGCAAATCGAGGATAATCATTTGGAATATATAGGAACAGCTACCTAAACTTAATAATAACGAAATTATTTTTCCATTAAAAAATTCAGTTCACTGGTTTTGTCGGGTTCGCGATTTCCTTCCGTGCCAGTCTGATATTTTGTTAGTAATATATCCATACAACACATTTCTTAGATATTGGACTCATGAAAGGATGATAAAAATACTGTATAAAAACATGGGGCGGCATTTTGTGCGCTGCCTAGGGGCGGCATTTTATCTAGGTACGTCACTGCTTAAGAGCTTATCATACTGCATTACAATGATAAAAATAAACAATGAAGCATTGTTTATTTAATTATGACTAAAGCAATCAACGGACGCTTATATTTTTTGTTTGTTTGTCTTTGAATTTTAAAATAGTTTTCATATTTTTATACATTATAATATTCCTATTTTATTAGTTACCTAAATAACAACACTTTTAATGTAAATGTGCAATAAAATGGATTAAACTTAAATGTGGCTAATGACTATAAATTACTGATAAAGTATAACATTCGATGAAGTATAAACTATTTGAAATCGAAACAATGGAAGTGTTTTCAGTGACAATGCTGTTGAAAACGATTATAGTTTTCAGCAGCTGTTTACAGTGTGTACGTGGCTTTAGTTACAATACGAACGCGAGGACAGTTTTCTCACCTGAGCAACCATCTCGGAACCGTTCCTATTTTGGATATTCTATAGTTCTCAGAGCTGGAGACAGCCCCTTGTAAGCATTGCAATTGAAATAATTTACATTTATATACAATTAATTACGCGATGTCATAGACATTGCCAATCAGCTGAAACGGAGATGGGCGGGGCACATTGCTCGCCGAAAGGACGGCCGCTGGACAAATGCCGTCGTCCAATGGTGCCCAAGGGGCACGAAACGGCTACAGGGTCGCCCTAAAAGCCGCTGGATTGACGAACTGATATAGTTCGGCGGAAATACGTGGCAGTGAACGACACAGGACCGAGAGAGTTGGAAGAAGCTTGGGGAGGCCTACATCCAGCAATGGATCGACCCCGGCTGATGATGATGTTTTAGCGACAATTCTTTCAATATGAAATAATTATTACATTCAATGTATGAGCCATAATTAGTGTAGCACTACGATCAAAATAATTCACAATTTTGTGCCAGGGTCTTACTATATAGCAGGGGTGGCCACACTTTTTTTTTCTAGGATCGACTAGTTGAAAAAATTATTTATGGCGATCGACTGATATAACTTGCGATTATCATGCGAGAACAAAAAAACCCATTTTTTATAATTGAAATATGTATTTTGAAAACAGATATTTTATACTTATAAAAAATAATGATACAGAAACATCGAATTAACGACAATAATATACTTAAGTTATGTTATTTTGTCTTTCACTTTCACTTCAAAAAATTGAAGTACTTATTCTAAAATACTACTTCTTAAACATTTACTGTAATTTCGACATACTTACACAATTTACCTGTTTATCGAATATTAGAAATTTTGTAGTAGCCAAGTAACATGCAAGCTTTCGCCAGGAAACATACTTAAAATACATTCTATACAATATGAATAATAATTATCATTTAATTACATCAATAATCATATCACATTTTCTCGGCGCAATCCGCTGTCATTTTAACAGACTCCAAAAGCGCTTTACAACATCTTGCCGCAGCAACTCGCTCACATAACAGTAAAACCATAGCATACCACATCCTTGACCAGATCGACGCCAAGAAAAATAGAGGAGGAGATCTATGCCTTCAATGGATCCCATCGCACATGGGCATTGAGGGCAATGAAAGGGCAGATGTTCTGGCAAAGGAAGCCGGCCATTCAGGGGTACCAAATCAGTGGATACCAGAAAACCTGGACTGGAATGAGGCTATAAAGAAAATGTGCCATAGTATGTGGATAGATTTTCACCATAGGGCATCATTAGGAAAGGGGAAATGGAGTAAGTCGATTCTACCATCACCACGAGAGGTGCCCTGGTTTATAGAGTCTTCTTTGACGAAGAATGAGCTTAAGATAATACTGAGGCTAAGAACAGGGCACACCATGGGCAAAAGATTTGATGTCCTCATGGGAAGAAGCAAATCGCAGCTCTGCGATGAATGTCATGTTTTAGAGGACATTGTACATATAGCACTGCAATGCCCCAAATATGAAATTCACAGAGTACAGCTGCGAATTGCAGATATCTATGAGAATGTCGACGAATTGAAGGGTGTCCTGGCGGTGGGTAAGACGGAAGAGCTAGGCAAAATTGTAAAGTTATTTAACAGAATAGGAGTGAGGACCTGATCGACGGATCCCCTTCTAGAAGAGAAGAGGCGATATGACAGCGAGTCGCAGTCAAAGCCTCGGTAAAATCACAAAAAAAAAAATCATATCACATCAAATTGCATCGCACAGCCATGTATTTTACTATTCGAGCAAATTTGTGGTTTGTGTTTTCTTATTTAACTGGTCGACCCGGTACGCCGGGCTCCCCTCAGGATAGAGCCATGTCAGCCCCCCATTGTGGGAGTCATGCCCGCTGGTGTATAATGCAATGATGACTGATAAAAGTGGGTACTGTTTCCTCATTTTTACATAAAGTAATAAACCCGACATGTTTCCCATAGCAGGAGCTACATAAGTCGTTACCGATACTAGTTTATGAATAGGAAATCGAATACGATTAATATATATCTTCTCTTTTGGATCGTTCCTCCATTGGTAAAACTGTTAATAATTATTCTTCTGAAGCAAACATGTCTTTAAAACCCAATCGAATAAAAACGCATAGTTGTGCAATATCCATGTAATCTACGGACTCGTCAAATTGCAAGGATAGGAATTTACATTTATTTTTCAATTTCAATTTATTTATTTTTAACATATTGCGGACATTACAAATTATAAGTTTAAGACGTTCGCAACATGACATTTAGAAACAAAGAAATATAAAACAGTAAGTGTTATATAAAAAGAGAGATAGATAGTTTGTTATTAAACAGTAGAAATATGTACATACAAAAATATTAATTAGATAGGTACAAGGAAGTGCACCGGATGAGTTAAGCAGACCCTATTTTCTGTACTGTCTGGCAAGTACACATAATTGTTTTTCAATTTGTGTGTGAGTCAGGGTATGGACCTAATAGGTTGAGCAAGTGGCTGACATCAATTTCTCGTAAAAACAAAATCTGTCAATACAAACCTCTACTCTGTGGAGGCCCATATGATCCTATTAGGATCGGACATGGTCGGGAAAAAAAATACTGTATAAAAAATGGGGCGGCATTGTCGCGCTGCCTAGGGGCGACATTTTGTCTAGGGACGTCACTGACAGTTCCCCGTGAGTTTTTTTATCGGAAACAGATGACCGTATACTATATGGTCTAAAATTTTATTAGATTCAATATGAACATTAATTATTCAATTGTCATATCTGATTTTGGCAAAATTCATGAATTTATTCAAGAATAAAAACCTAACCTAACAAATAATCCAGTATATCGGTTATTTTCAAATAAAATTTGTTGCTGACTTCCTGTAAAGTGTTAATCGACAAGAACCGTGTTTTATTTAGACATGAATTTTATGCCTATAGGTAGATACTATACGACCCAAAGAGGTTGGACGGTCTTTAATATACGGCCATTCGCACCGTGGGTGTAAAACCAAGGCATCTGTAAAAGACATATTTTGGATATGTCTGGGTTTGAAGTCTTCGTTTTGTTAGGAGAAATAGAGTTTTTAAAAACACCATAATATTTGGTTTTTATCTACATTATATTGCATGTTTTTTCAATTACTTCACTTTTACATTATCAAGTTCACGACTTTTGCAGTTGTTTTGCATTTAATCTCGAAATTGAAAAAATTGCAGATACCTTGGTTTTACACTCACGGTGCGAATATTTCCAATACAACATTTTTCACGGTAAAGTGTGATACGGCGAACTGCGTACGTACAAGTTTCCGGACACGCTTTTGACTGGGGTGCAAATTAGTGACTACAATTGGATATTTATTGGTCAAGTTGATCGATTTCTTCGCGGATGTTTTGTTTCGGTTGTTTATTTTTTGTCAGATTGTTTGGGCAAGCCCGTTGCATTGAGCAGCCAAGAAGAAAACAATCTGGCGCTGGTGAATCGAGTAAACGAGGTGGTCAATATTGATAACGCCAGAGTTTATCACAATACACAAATTACATTGGCAAATTCTCATGCCAACCGTCTGATCCGACCGTCTGTCGTCACTGGAGTCGTGACTAGAGTTGGGTTTTGGGAATTTCCCGACGGGAATTCTCGAGAATTTTTCGAGATTTTCCATCCCGAGTCTCGAGAATTGAAATTACCTAAATAAAAAAAAACATATTTTTTTGGAATTTGTCTGTTTTTACACTAATTTTAGGATTTTTTACATGTTTGTTAAATTCTCTCAATATCTCCAGAATTCTCGAGAATTCCTTTCTGGAAATCCCGAATCTCGAGAATTCAAAATTTCATCATTTCGGGAAATCCCGAATCTCGACATTGAGATTTATAATTAATTTGATTAATACAAAACAAAAATAATATCCTAGTAAATACAACCACCAACTTTACTCGTTATGTACTTGTCTAAATTTCATTAGTTGCTTTACTTATAATTATTTTTTAATTAACTTTTTCTTTTATTCAACGAATAATTCACAAGATTTAAGAATGTACCATTCTAATTATTGAACATACATAATTTTGAAAAACACTTCAGAGAAAATATCGTCTCTGTTCTGGCATAACACACTAACTGGAGAATACTAGTTTTCAGTAATTTGACTTTGAAGTTGTTAAAATGTTTGAAATGGTCTATCATGTGAGTTTATTAAGTAATCGTAAAAAGAATGACTTTAAAATAAAGACTGTTTATTTATTAAGAAGGTTTCCAGACGGTAAAGTTTAAAATAAGGAACATTTTGGTATAACTATGTCAATATGTATTTTTTTAGAATTAGTGTCTTCTGCCAGAACAGTGACGACATATTATTATAACAGCTGTTATGTGGCATTCAAATTGGGCTTACAAACTATTAGTGAGTGAACCTTATCAGTAGCTTTGACTCTGGCTGGAAACAATAAGTTCATTGTCTTACATGTTCAATCATGTTTCCTTTTTGGTTTGTTTCATCATTGCAAGCAAGTCCTGACCAGTGACGGCTCGTCCATATGCACTGCTGAACTGCAGCACCCCCAAGCAAATTGAGAAAAATGTAATATTATAATATACATAAATTTATGTATATTATATGAAAATATCAATATTATTTAAAAGTGTTAAGCTTGCCCACGCACCGATACATCCAATAATAATTATCACAACCGCGATGAAAGTGATGCATCACGTGATTTCATGCGGCACCATGAGGGGGGGGGCGGGGAGCGGGGTTCACCGCTCTGAGCTTAGAGCGGAATGCAGAAACATTTATCATAACTAAAATTTCCTCAGCAGAAAACACTATGCAGAATCATTTTCCTTAGTTAAGATCACATATATTGAAAATAATACCATATTTAAAAATTCTCTTTCCTATAGTTTAGGTAAATTATTTTATAATTGTTAAACGATGACAAAAATATGACAACTGCATTTTATAAATGCAATAACTATAAATATATATTAATATTTAATTATAATACTCTTATGTTTCCGTTATAAGTCATTATATTACGTAATTCCACAGGCACCGCAAGATATTTTTTTAACATGCTAACACTAGCGTCAAGTGTTATTCTATCATCTTGTATTTCTGCGGGCTGGCGTATAAAAGTAAAATAATATTCTGCAAGTACATGCCAAACGAATTAACACTATCAATATCCATATTGAGATACATTGCTAAATGAATTTGAGTGTATGGACTGTTTTATAGACATGCGAATTTATTTTCACAGCAGCTGTCAGTGGTAAATGGTAATACAGAGGGGGCGTTTTTATAACAAAAGTAGTCTATGGTTAAGGATTCCTTAACTCTATACTCAGTATAGTCTATAGTTAAGTCATGCTTTCGGCAACTTATCCTTAGGATCGAAATCTTGGATTCTGCATAGGGCTCTTAGTCTGGTACTGCCGCTTACACAGTAATACTAATACGAAAATACTATTTTCGTGTTGCGAACGTTGTCGGAACAAAAACTCTGAGCTAGTAGCGACAGATGTCGAGAGCAACTAAAATGTGATAGACTTTCTTTCAAGGAAAAAAGACAGAAGAATCAAATTTATAATGAAATAAAAAACACTTATGATATTTAATTTTAATAATGTTGATGAAAATAACCATTTATTTTTATTTTTAATCAACCGCAGCACCCCCAGATATAATATCCACGAGCCGCCACTGGTCCTGACATCTAAAAATTGCGCAACCATAGGCTCATACAAAAATATCTATACTTTTCATAAAAAAACACTCTTCAGTTGTAATTCTAACACATATTGTAGTAATATTCAAACTTTATATTAGTATACGAGCAAAAGTGTTGTGTGATTATATGTTATAAAGTGGAAAATAAAGGACAACATTAATTCTAGTTAATAATATCTTTTAATAACTCCAGCCCATAACATAACGAATAGAAAAAATCTTTTTGAAAAAAGTAAGACACCCGGTAGGAATCGAATCTGCATATCCTGGCTATATATATATATATATATATCTATCTCAGTAGTTCTTAACTATGTTCTTAACCTTGTTGGAGGTACTGACCCCCACCAGTTTCATATGCGCATTCACCGAACCCTTCTTAATTGGAAAAATAAAATATGATTTTTTTCAAATTCAAAACATATGTATATATTTTACTGGTGCACAAAATAAACCGTGCATCAACATCACTGTGTTCAAAGAACAAAACCAATAAAACACGATTTTCACACAAAAACAAAAACATAATAATGAATATTTACTGCAAATCAGTGTGACTACTGCTGTTGCCTTTCAGAGACCAGTTCAGAAATGCGCGGCTTCACACTGGCAAGTGCCACTCTCATGTCATTTTCGCAACAAAGTCTGTTCCTTTTCTTCGTTTTTATGTCCAGCATCCTCGAAAAGATTGCTCGCAAAGATATGTTGTAACAAACGGTATGAAAATCTCCAGAGCTTTCTTAGCAATAACAGGGTGCGTTACCATTTGTTGACACCAAAACGTTGAAAGCGTTGTTGTTCTGAAGAGTTGCTGTTGAACCTGGCTCTGCTGAATTTCAATGATTTCATCTAGGTATTCATCATTGACATCACTGTTGTCTCAACACTAAACGTGAACGGCTGTCATGTCATGTCATGTCAACCATGCTGGATATGACCGATATCGCCGAACCCCTGAGACTGACTCACCGAACCCCTGGGGTTCGATCGAACCAGGTTAAGAACCACTGATCTATCTAATCTAATGTTGTTTTAGTTTACTGAAAACAAATACGTATGGGTGACAAAGTTTAGTGTGCACCATTATTTATGTCGGATCTTAACACCCTACCTCCACCTTCGCCTATTAATAACGTATAAATAATAAGCCTTCGCCTATTACTAACGTATAGGTGTTTTTATTAATTTGGTGTCCCACGAAACACATTGCTCATCCCCAGTGTCCCGTCAGGTAAAAAAAAGTTTGGCAGACGCTGTACTAAACACATGACATGATTTTCTCTTAGGCATGCTTACATACTGTAGTCTACAATTTAGAAGAAATCTTTATTTAGCTACGTATTTTTTTCGACTTATACAAGGTATAAATGAGAACTCTGCCATTCTGGGCAGTGTTGACGTGTGTGTCCCTGATAAATATCTTAGAAATAGAGACCATCAGTTGTTCATTCTCCCAAGGTGTAGAACCAACCTGCCACTGGTAATGCCAATTGGGAGGGCGATAACTATGTTCAACGAAACTACTTCGGGTGTTGATATATTCCACCTACGTGAGGATGAGTATTATAGGTGGACGTTGTTTTGTAAATTCTTAAAATAGGTTCTGCTTAACCATCCGGTGGACTTCCTTGTACCTATCTAATTTATATTTTTTTGTATTTACCCATTTCTACTGTTTAATAACATACTATCTATCTCTGTCATGTTGTGAACGTCTTAAACTACAATTTGTAATGTCCACAATATGTTAAAAATAAATAAATTGAAATTAAATAAATTGAAATGAGTACGCTCAAGTGAAATTGAAACATAAAACCAAACCACTGATAAGGCCTTTTATATTACCATAAACTATAAGGTAAACCAATAAGTTTTTTAACGTAAGCGTAAAAACAATGAGATTTTTGTAATATCCTGTGGTGGGTTTTTCACAGCATTGAGCCAGTTTATAGATGCATTAGTTTTTCATATACATATTTACAGACAAAATAATCATTTACCTATATTATATGATTATCTTCTTTTTCTTTCGACCATGTCCGATCCTAATAGGATCATATGGGCCTCCACAGAGTAGAGGTTTGTATTAACAGATTTTGTTTTTTACGAGAAATGGATGTCAGCCACTTGCTCAACCTATTAGGTCCATACCCTGACAGACACAAATTGAAAAACAATATGTGTACTTGCCAGACCCAGGATTCGAACCTGGGACCCGCGGCGTGATAGTCCAATGCTTAAGCCGCGCGGCCACCGTGGTTGTATGATTATCTACGGTTTACTTTACGCATATTAGTGTGAAAATGCGTTGGACTATCACGCCGTGGGTCCCAGGTTCGAAGCCTGGGTCTGGCAAGTACACATAATTGTTTTTCAATTTGTGTTAGTCAGGGTATGGACCTAATAGGTTGAGCAAGTGGCTGACATCCATTTCTCGTAAAAAAAAAACAAAATCTGTTAATACAAAACTCTACTCTGTGGAGGTCCATATGATCCTATTAGGATCGGACATGGTTGAAATTGAAAATATTTTAAAACGATTGATACCATGGCCACCACATCCTAAGGCGGGCCCCCAGGCTAGGATCTATGGCGGGCCCCCTACCTATCGCTAAGGTTAAGGGCAGTGTGTTTTTTTACAGCAGTGTTCCCCAAATGGTTTCCACGGAACCTTAGGGTTAAGGGTATTCCGTGTATTTTTACCGATTTTTAAGTAAATCCAGTTGATTTATTGAGTTGTTGGCACTCAGCATAAATTATGAAGCACTGATCGCGACCTCATGTTGTGGTAGGTACCCAAGTAACATGGAACCCTTCGCCATATTATATTCGCCAGAAAACACACAAAATAATTATATACTTAACAAAATTCTACGCGTGAATTATCATTTAATTATATCAATCAAAATATCACATCAAATTATATCGCACAGACATATATTTTTAAATGCTAATAATCATTTTGGAAAATAGCGCCGCAGGCGACTTTTTTACTATTAGAGCAAATTTTTGGTGTGTTTTTCTCATTTAACTGATCGGCTTGCCACGCCGAGCCCCCTCTAAGCCCGGGCCCCCAGGTTAGAGCCCTGTCAGCCCCCCCTCCCTTGTGGGGGCCATGATTGATACACTGCCGAATTGCTTTTTTAGACCATGCTTTCTTTGATGTACGTATTGCATAATACCCCGTTTATACACAGTGACGTCCCTATCTATGTATGTAATATATTGTATGGATACATCACTAACAACACATATACCTACCACTAAAACTTACAAAATAAAATTTAGATATCAAAAGCGAGGTAATTATGTCAAATCAAGTGTGAGGTTCTATTAAAATTTTATTAATACAACGTTTTTCTTAGCTCGTATTCTTATTTGTCCGGTACAAATCTTGCAATCGATGTTTAACTAACTTCCCGACTAGCTAGACATTTGAAACTTTTAGAACAAGTATATCAGAACACGATGCCAATGCATTTTTTTAATACTTTTAGCCATCTTCAAGTAGAATTGAATTAATTTTCAGTTAATTCTGTTTTGTATGAAAAGCTGTTTCGACACCATTATTGGTTATTGGTATTAGCGACAAAATTATTAATATATACGTGCGTTACTATGGAAATCAATATGACATTTCAGTATTATTTCTATCAAGTACCTACTTACTTACAAATTTTTTGATCGTTTAAGCTAGTCAAGTCAAGTTTCTATGATTCAACGGAAGATTTAAAAACGTTGTATATAAAAAGTTCTTTTTATCTTGTAATTATGGTTGATATTGCTGATACATTTGGTTTATACCAGGGGTCGGAAAACCGCGGTTCGCGAGCCGCAAGTGGGTCTTTGGGTATTGGCGTGCGCTCTTTGCCAAATTCCCAATTTTTACATAAACGTTAGCAAAATTCACAATTTTTATTTTTTGTCATTGATTTGTACACTTATTATATTATATAATGACATTGTCGCGAGCCTAATTTTTCCTCCGTGATGGTTGATGCAAAAAGGTATGATTGTTGTTGTTTTAAATCCGTTCATTGCAAACCTCCACTCTGTGGAAACCTATATAATAATATAATCTTATTAGGATCGGGCATATATATATAATATACACACACAAATAAAATAAAACATTACAAATAAAAGCATCTATTAGTCACATTGGGACAAATAAAAATATCTATTAGTCAGCTTGGTGAGAACACTAAACAGTTTTTCCTCGTTATGTTGTTAATTTAAATGCCAATTTGAGATGACATTTAGACAAGTAACGACAATGACGTCCCGTGAGGATAGGCAGGCCATGAGTTGCGTGGGTGTGGCACACTATATAATAAATGATAAGAACGAATACAAATATTACAATTTTTAAGAGGAGCATGCGGTTTTCAATGAAGCAGACGATGATGTAACTTCATTATAAAGTACCAGCATATTAGTTTTAAATAATAATTACAAGATAAAAAAAACTTTTTAAATAAGTACTTACAACGTTTTTAAATTTTCTGTTGAATCATATAAACTTGACTTGACTAGCGTAAATGATCAAAAAAATTTGTACTTGACATGTCATATTGATTTCCATAGTAACACACGTACATATTAATAATTTAGTTGCTAGGACCCCAGACTCCTAGCAACCGATAATGGTGTCGAAATAACCTTTCATACAAAACAGAATTAACTGAAAATGAATTCAACTCTACTTAAAGATGGCTAAAAGTATTTAAAAAATGCATTGGCATCGTGTTCTGATATATTCTAAAAGTTTCAAATGTCTAGCTAGTCGGGAAGTTAGTTAAAAATCGATTGCAAGATTTGTACCGGACAAAGAACCACCGGACAAATAAGAATACGAGCTAAGAAAAACTTTGTAAAAAATCAACTAAACCCTTCCTAAGCCAAACCATAATGGTTTTGGCATATTTTGGGCGATACGACATAATAATTGTGCACACTTTTTTATTCATACTTATTTGTTTTCGTTGGATTAAGAATACATATAACACATCGTCACTGTTCTGGCAGAAGACACTAATTCGAAAAAATGACATATTGAGTTAGTTATACCAAAATGTTCCTTATTTACCGTCTGAAAACCTTCTTAATAAATAAACAGTCTTTATTTTAAAGTCATCCGTTTTACGATTACTTAATAAACTCACATGATAGACCATTTCAAACATTTTAAAAGCTTCAAAGTCAAATTACTCAAAACTAGTATTCTCGAGTTAGTGTGTTCTGCCAGAACAGAGACGACATATTGTTGGTTCATTTTTAAAAAATGTTGAAAAAGATGTTCGAACCAAACTATAATACCTAGATTACTATTATATTAAACTATAATCTATAACATATCAAAATTTATGTACGATTTAAATGCATCATTTTAGATATTTTATAGTTAGACGAGTATTTTTTGACTATTATCTATTATGGTTTTATGATTGGAACACCATCTGTAAAGTGTAGTCTCATTTCAATGAAAACAAATACATATGACTGATCTTAATAGCCTACATCCACCCTTCGCCACTGCGTGATATAATAGTATCAGCGCATGTCAGCTGTAACGTAGAAGACTTGATATAAAAGTCACACTGTACCGGATATAGGTACTCTGTGAACAAAAGTTGTTTATTCTTCTTCTAATTTCCGCTGTGGAACCCTCTCCCCCGCATTCATTTCTCGCAAGGAACTCTCAGAAATAATTGGAACTGAAATACATAACGGGTAAGGCGATAGCAGGTAACCAACTCGAGTAAGGAAGAATCCGGATTAAACTTAAGCCTCAATTACATCGAGCTGTTTATTGGCGAATTTAAAAGCGGGCGATTCAGCTACTGCGATTTGATGATTACACACAAAACTTTCCATTCGCTGAGAAGCCACAAGCCAGCGACTATTTTGACAGAACGTAGTTCGTTTTTTTACCGGGAGGTTGGTACTGCGCTCTACTCCGCAGATGCAGAAGGCCCACACGCCGGCGTGTAGCGTGTAAAGTTGACCGGCTTTCAACTTTTCTCGGTAGAGTGTTTACAACCTGCTTATTAGCTTTTACACTGGGCGACTTTACAGGCAGATTGTAAATTCGCCAATAAACAGCTCGTAAAGAAGCTCAATGTAATTGAGGCTTTACACACGTCGTGTCAAGAATACGTTTTACGTCGAATACTGAAAACTGTTCTCGGTTTATGCATTTACGCTCATTTAATGTTGGTGTATTACACACACTATTTCACGTCCATAATGCGTGCTTCATTTTTGTAGGACACTCACACATTCAAAAGCCTCCATCAACATGCGGCGTATTGAATATAGCCTATCGGTATTCTATTTATTATCTGTTCTGTGATTCCTCTTGTATTATATTATAGCCAACCCGTGCAATGATCTTGTTTTTACCTGAACTGGTTTCTTTTCTAAAACAAATGTTTTGAACCACTAATATTGTCTTATCTTTCATTGTGTACCTATATTGATTTATCGTCGGCTTAATTCTAAGATATCGTAAGTCAGTTTAACCTAAGTGTTTAGGAGGCAGTTAAAACTAAATATTTCAACTTACGGAATCAAAAATTTATACTTTTTTGTTGTAGGATAATCTTTCACTATTCTGAATTATACTTTAAACAAAATATTTAATAATTTTTAAATTATAATGTATCTACAGGACTTACCTGTTATTAGAACTATCAAGCGTATGAGTTACGTGTTATTATCGAGTCAAACGCAGCTTACTCACTGACATTCAGTGTTGCCATTTTTTTAAAGTGGAACTATAATACAGAGCCTTCAAAATTATAGTATTTGGGGAAAAAATATAGTACGCGTTGTCATCAGCTGTTGAAAATGTACAGTTTTTTTGTTTCTCAGAAAAGAAATAACAGAATTTGAGAAACTCCGAGACCCCTTTTTATTTAGGTACCTCTTCCGACCAAAAATGCTTAGCGAAGAAGTCAAGAAATTTCATTTTAAACCAAAGTCAAGGGATTTTTTAACGTTTTTCGAGCATTTTTTTCCAAGTTCTCCAAATCCTCTTATATTGCGAAATTATAGTACTTTGCACCAATTTATCGAACGAAAATATTGAAATTTTAGTACTTTTTACATATTTTTTCCGATATTCAAAATTCTAGTATTTTGGGCGTACTATACCTGTTTTATATCGTACATAGTACGTGGACAAAAATTATAGTACAGATACTATAATTATAGTACGGTTGGCAACACTGCGTGACATTATAGCTTGCAAACTTATGACTTATGACAATATATGATGTTCGACTGGCTGTCGAGACACTACCATAGATTATATAGGTACGGCATGTTATATGAAAGTATGGTAAAAAAGTATGGTGAGGCAGGCTGATAATCAATTTGCGGCAAAATTTCCACATTTGGGTACGTTATAATGACCAAAGTAAATCCTACGTGATGCCCCGATTTTTTTTTATCGCGTCGCCATTTCTCGTAAGTTTGTCGGCTATTGTTGGCCTGCTTCATTCAGTTGTATGAAAAAGCCGATTTCCTACCCCTCTTTTTAATTAATACCTCTATGTATACGACACTTCTGAGATACGTTATGTTAGTTTACAATGTTTACATAATTATATCTCCCTTCCACTTGCATATTTGGATATTAAACGAATGAAATAGATGCGTTATCATACTTGTAAATTGAAATCACCAAAACATGAAATCTGAAGAAAAATGACTTACAATATGTTAAAATTAAGCCGACGCTATATTATGTTTTTAGATTGGTTGTGGGAGCCCCACGGGACATGTCAACTGCTGAAAACTATAAAAACATAGAGGAACCGGGCGCCATTTACTTTTGCGAAATTCCTTCGGACGGAGCGGATAATACGTGCCGGCAAAAAATATTAGACGCAGAAGGTATGATTTTGTTATTGACATGTTACATTACTGGATGAACTATAGAAATTTAAAATGACACAGATTTTCAGCGAGTCAGTCCAGTGGCGAAACTTACTATTTTAATATCAACTGACTGAACTCAATAAAATATTATACGCTCAATTAAGATTTGTCTCGAAAACCATCTGGCAATGTTCACGCGTAAGCTCTATCTAACTTGCACCTTTTTCTGACTACTTATAGTTATAGCGCCTGTACACGTGCATGGAATTACTGTCGGCAAAAGTGCTTATTTTAAACTATCATGACAATAACTGTTTACATGTAATGGTGCTGACTGTCTCTCCAATCGCATTCTTCAAGAGAAAGAGAGACGCGATGTTCTCATTTTATGGTACTGTTCGACAGGTTTGTAGATAATCGGCATAGACTAATATACTATATGTTAACCTTAAAACGAGTCTCTGTAGGGTGTAGTTCGGTTTTTTTATTGCCAGGTTCGCAGGCGCAGATATTGCAGGGTTCAATTGTCATGTGAAAATTCAGAAACTTCTGAACGTTCTTGATTCATGCATAAAATTTTGCAATTTGCACGATAATACGTATTTGCACGTGTATTTTTTGTTATGGCCGCGGTAATACGTACTGTCAGCAGTAAATCCACGCACGTGTAAAGGGGGTATAAGTAAAATGACTTATTCAAAGCTTTGAATTTAACACAATAACAAAAAGATAATAATTATACATCGACTGTGTTTAGGAA
This sequence comes from Rhyacophila brunnea, assembly GCF_057557595.1. Lineage (NCBI taxonomy): Eukaryota > Metazoa > Arthropoda > Insecta > Trichoptera > Rhyacophilidae > Rhyacophila > Rhyacophila brunnea. The sequence continues at coordinate 2,831,296 of NW_028232816.1, read as the reverse complement.
AAAGGTCGTAACCCTCGATTTTTCGAAAAGTGCTTTTATTAGATATTAACAATGTATACAACTAAATACACGTTCTATAAAAAGGAAGTAAGCCGCAAATGCCGAATTATTATCTAAATTCAGGTTTTAATTGAGATTAATTAAGTTTTAATTTAAGGAAAAAAGCATTTACTCTCAATTTTAATGATTTTTCTGCAATAGCTTACTATTATTAGATCGAAAATATATTACACCAAATCATCAATCATCATGCACCCAATGTCTGTGCTTATTTTTTTTTTAAATATTACACTAAAATCATTCAAATAACGTTTTTTGCCTCTCCTGTAAAATTTGTTCTGTGAGGGTTACGCCCTTTTTCCTAAACACGGTCGACATGAATTAAGTAAAAGAAATAAAAAAAGATACATCAATTAACTTCAAAGCAACAGTATTTTGAGAGCTGTGATTTATTTTAAAACCGATTATCTCAGAAGTAACTAAACTGACTTAAGCACTTTTACCCTGAAACCAGAAAATTTCATTTATGTGATTTTTTGCCTGCATGTATTGCCCCCAAATGTCAGTATTATGACGGTAATATAGTGAGGTATGGGTACTTTGTTCACAGGAAACAAGGCGCACAATGAAGCAAATGGAAAACAATATATGCACCGCAAAGAAAAAATGTGGTTGGGTATGGCGATTGATGGGTTACCCAACAATAATGACGCATTGGTGGTAAGAATTTAAATATAAAATAATTACAAGATAAAAAGAACTTTTTATATACTTACAACATTTTTAAATTTTCTGTTGAATCATATAAACTTGACTTGACTAGCTTAAACGATCAAAAAAAATTGTACTTGATAGAAATAATACTGAAATGTCATTTTGACATGTCATATTGATTTCCATAGTGACGCACGTATATATTAATAATTTAGTTGCTAGGACCCCAGACTCCTAGCAACCAATAATGGTGTCGAAATAACTTTTCATACAAAGCAGAATTAACTGAAAATGAATTCAATTCTACTTAAAGATGGCTAAACGTATTAAAAAAAATGCATTGGCATCGTGTTCTGATATATTCTAAAAGTTTCAAATGTCTAGCTATTCGGGAAGTTAGTTAAAAATCGATTGCAAGATTTGTACCGGACAAAGAACCACCGGAAAATAAGAATACGAGCTAAGAAAAACGTTGTAATAATTAAGAAGTTAGCCCGGTCACAAATACAAAATCTTCTCGGCTGGGACATGGTCGTAGATAAAAACGATCGACAAATATTGCAACTCTCTTCCGCATACACAGGCGGAACCATGCCGGGACAGTGACGTCACGCGGTTTGCCAAAAAAAAATGAAAAATCAGCATCTGCACATGGGTCGATACGACATTTTGCTATTATGCATACATCGCTACCTGAAAGCAACAGTGGAATAAGTCAATTATTCCCGTTTTGAGAAAATAGAACTTTAATGTCTGTTTCATACAAATTCAATCGTTTTAACTATATTATGTTTATTTTTTCTGTGTCTAATGCCGGCGCTCCATTGGCATGCAAGTCAGACGATTTTACAGTGTTCGGACTTTTTTTCGCGTGGAGCACCCCAGATCTGCAGACTTCTTAATCCGTAGACCAGGCTCGTTGGATTTCAAACATGTTTGATATTTTACTCTCCGAGTTGCCAGACTTCGTCCATCGATCACTATGTAAATTCGATTTGACATTAATACGCAATCATTCAGACCGAAAAAAAATCTGTATTGTTTTAAACATTTTCATTGATTAATATTTTAATTTACACATTAGAAAATGAGAGATTTATCAATTATTTTTTATTTGTATTTATGAAATTCATAAAATAAAACGTAAAACTTGTGTTGTTTTCACTGGTATATTATTTTATGCAAGTCTACATATAAATAACACAAAATTATAGGATACGACAGTACGATAATCACAACTCTTGAGTTTTGACAGCTCGACTTTTTTATTCATTCGTTGATCAGTAGCAAAGCATAGACAAATCGGACGATTTATTGTCCTTGGACTTTTGGCTCGCCAATGGAGCGCTGGCATTATAATAAATGAAAATGGTGAGATTTTTTGTCCAACATTATTAACAGTGGGTTATTTCAATTATCTCACTGTTGCTTTGAAGTTACATGACATTTTTTTTTAATAAATGCAACATTGTTAGTTATTAAGTATGGTACTTATTACAATATTTTAAAAAAACTCAGTGATTCATTGTGTAGGAATAGCTTTCAACAATAATTGACTAACATACTTTATCTCACTGTTGCTTTCACGCAGGGCTTTGAACCGTTATTTTTTTCGTGTCGGTTGTCTTTTCGGTTCAAGTAAAATAAATAAATAACGGTTTCCGGTTTTCAGTTCAGCTCCGAGTGATTAATTTTAACGCCTACAACAACTGATTTGGGGAGTAAGATCATGCTAACGCACGTGTTTGAGCATGTACCGAACCGAAAAAACCGATATTCTATTTTCGATTCGGTTCCGGTTTTCGTTCCGACAAAAATAACGTTTTTTTCCGGTTTTCGGTTCAGTTTCGGTTCGAAGCCCCGCTTTCACGTAAGGATATCCACAACTTTTCACGTGAAATTTGTTACACGCGACAAGAAGATGTTTTTTCTACAAATTATTAATTTAAGATGTTCACAACATGACATTAGAAAAAAGAAATATTATTAACAGTTCCGCTTCATGAATCTAATTAGTCAGCTAAATATGAAACTGTCGTAAAATGTATGAAATCATGGTGGAATCACTTTGTTAAAAGTGCGAAGCATTGTTTTTTCCAATCTTATGTGAAAAAATAAAATGAATTGGCAACACACGGGTAATAAATCAAACTTCATTCAAACTCAGTTTATTTCTAATGTAGTATGTTATTAAAAGTATTTTTTCTGTTATATTTTCGTTTTTATTTTATTTTCCATAAAAATTGATGAAAAAATCAATCCCGAAAGTTTCGGGATTATGTTTACCAATCCTGGGATTCATAGGTATCGAAAATAGTTCGGAATCCCGGGATTGGAATCCCTACCGCTGAGTATGTTGTATTTGTACCCATATTTTTAGGCTTGCGCACCCAGGTGGATTAATCAGATGTACCCTAAATTATACTTGGGAAATGGATTGTGCTACTCAACACCAAATACCAACAGAGAAGATCAGCCGGTCAACATGTTAAGACCCCTCGTCAACCAAAGTGAGTTATTTCCTAACAACATTTTCTCAACCATCATGATTTCCATATATTGGATCGTAATCCGCCAGACGCGGGGGGGGGGGTGGATTTGGGAGACCGGATTCAATACGATACCGAAAAGCATTTATTGAGACTTTTCTTTCTATAGGACGGCCCTACCATTTGATTAAAGTTTTGTACTATTCCGGTTGAATCCTTTTATAGAGTCACGGGATTTGAATTTTGGCATCTTCAGGAACTATGTACATTCACATGTGTATACCTATATACAATTCACTAAATTAACATAATACATATAATTCGCCACCTGAGTGCAACAGTGAGATAAAGTGAAAAAAGTCGATTTTGATATGAGTAGGTATGTCAATGGATTGCTGAAAGCTACACACCATAATGAATCACTGATATTTAAAAAAAAATATGTAATACCCAATTTAAAAGAAAAAATGCCACTGTTGCATTTATTACAATTATTGTCATGTAACTTCAAAGCAACACTGGGATAATTGAAATAACCCACTGTTAATAATGGTAGGTATACAAAAAATCCTACCATTATAAATTGCAGAAAAAACAACACTCGAAATGGAGAATTTTACGAACCGGAGCGCTCAGTAATTTTATGAAAATATTAACATAGTTAACTAATTTTATGTGTTTTATAAAAAAATAAGTGTGTGATTTTTGTTATATTTTGGCCATTCTAGCTCAAACGGTAAAATTATTTTTTCCATGAGATGGAACGACAATGTTGCCGATTTTACGACCCGGAACGGCGCTCCGGTGCGTTCCGGTCCATTTCGAGCCCTGAGAAAAAACAAAATAAACATGTAGTTAACTATTTCATTTGTATGACGCAAACATTAAAGTTCAATTATCTCGAAATACCATATTCCTTATAATGACGTAGCTGTTTACGTTAATGATCAAATTCGGTACCATTGACATATTGTGTCCACCATTACTAAAAGTGTTCAGATACATTAGAGTGCGGGTGTAGTATGCAATTGTGACAGTTAACTATGCTAAAAGTTAGATAAAATTATTTTAATCATTTTTTCACACCTGCACACCGACCGAAGCCGGAGATTGCCGAATGCTCACATATTGTCGGGTTACAGTATCATTATGTTTACAGGTAAACGAGTGTTCAAGGTACCTCAGAAATCACACTCATCGATTGATGGTGCCGATGAAACTTATTATGATTATGGGCAAGCCGGTATTTCAGCCAAGTTGACCAGCGACGGAAGTGAACTTCTTTTGGGAGCTCCAGGAATTTATATTTGGACAGGTAATCACAAAACATTCCGTCAACAGGTACGTTTTACGTACACGTGGTTAAAATTTGTTTGACACGTGTACTATTGGTTCACCGCCCTTTTACTAAAGTCTGCTCTAGACCATAGTTTCTTAACCGGTGGTCCGCGAAGATTTTTGGGTGGGTCGCAAAAATTTTCTGCAGTTCAAAAATAGTTAGTATCCATTTTTAAAAGCTTATAATATAATAAATATCTTTCAGAACTCGTGCACCAATGACCTCGCAATGAATTAACAAGTCATTTCCGGAATGAATGACACTGTCTATTGTATATAATCATAAATCGTTTATAAACCTAGAAACCCAATATTTGAAGTAGGGTTGTATTATATTTCGACAATTGTTTCAAAAATAGTGTAAATATAAATATTTATTATTTTTTTCCAATGTTGATGGTGCGCAAAACATTTTTTGGTCTATAGATGTAAAAAGGTTAAGAAACATTGCTCTAACTAGACCAATATCGATGAATCTTGCACAGCTTATAGACTACATTATTCATAATATCCAATTATTGAAGTTTCATTTCGATAGCTCAAAACGTTCCAAAGTTGAGATTAAACACAAAAATTATGCACTTCACTAGTAGATAAACTGATCAAATAGCAGTGGTGCTTATGATAGTATATGGTGGCAAAGTGTTAGAAGGAAATTTGCTCCGCAAACGATTTTTTTGCAATCACAAAACGAATTGATTAGAATAATGCTCCTTCAAATATTATAGCTTGAAGGGGTACATGCTCAGCGTAGGTCAAAATGGAGCTTTTGTTCTATTTTCAAAGCATGATCCTGGACATACTTTAAACGTTGTAAATAATCTATTTATATAATTTTGAAGCCTTATTATCCTTTGCCTGCATAAAGTATTTTTATTACATAATTCTTTTAAACCTCTCGCTCTAACCGAACCGATTTTTTTTAAATGGTACATGTTAAAACACGCGCGTTAACATCATTTTACTCCCTACTTCAATTATAGTTTGTCAATTTATGGCTACGGCCATATGTTGTAGATTAACCACTGGGAAATGCCAAAAGAAATGGCGTATTTCAAAAAAACACTACCTTATTCTTAGGTCAATAATTATTATATAGCAATCATTATTCGTAGGATGTTTATTACACTTGAATGGCCAAAGACAGCTTATAATTAGTATTTTTAGAATTATCTTCAAATGTGTTAATCTTGCCCATTTTTTGAATAATAAAATGCCTAATTTTTGTCAAATTTGGGATCACAGAGATTATCAATATAATTTTTTATCGTAAATATTTCACTATAATAATGTCGATATAAATTATACTGAAGGTTTTATAAATGCGTTTAAAAATTAATAAATGTATAAAATCTTAACGCCACTGCACATTTATGTACTGAAATATGACTATATTCTAAAATATTAGAGCGAGAGGTTTAAAAGAATAGTATTTTATGTAATAAAATTACTTTATGCAGTCATCAAATGTTTTAAATAAATATAAAGGATAATAAGGCTTCAAAATTATATAAATAGATTATCTACAACGTTTAAGGTATGTCCAGGATCATGCTTTGAAAATAGAAAAAAGCTCTATTTTGACCCACGCTGAGCACGTCCGCCCTTAATGACACGGTTAATTTCCTGGATATAAACTATTACATCATCATCTCAGAGGGTGCTGTGTACCGATCATGGTACCCCTTCCGCCAATGAAGTTTGTGAATGGTTTATCGTCTCTGCTTTTCTCTCTCGGGGACATTTTGTTGATTAAATCGCGGATTTTCATGATTACAGAATACATTATTGCATACAGGGTACAGCATATACAATTAATATTATATTAAAATAAATGAATTTGTGGATGGCGTGGCTTCATGGCATTGGATCCTCTGAGGATGCAATGCTTTGGGCGGTATCCACGTGTTTGCAGTGATGTTTTATATGTTATCTATTATAATATGATAAAATAACACTGAGCCATTCTTTTGAGACTTTGAGAGAATTCTTTTTAGTATACAACTGTGATGCATGCAGCGCTCGAAACGGGAAAATCTACGAACCGGAGCGGTCTACAGTTTTCTGAAGATATTCACATAGTTATCAAATTGTATGTGTTTTTTATAAAAATAAGTGTATTAGATTTTCTATTATATGGCCTATCTAGCTCATTCGGTCAAATTATTTTTTCCGCGAGACGGAGCGATAATTTTACTAATTTCACGAACAGGAACGGCGCTCCGGTCCATTTCGAGCCCTGGATGCATGTTATCAACAGTGGATTGGAGATCTTAAAAGCAAAAACATTATTATCATTATGTACCATTTTTAATAATAAATATTGGGTATTAAAAATGTATTTTCTCTATAAATAAACAGAAAATACATTTCATTGGAATTTTAGGAAAATAGACGTTTGTTTTAAATTAAATTTCAAATACAACTTCTAAACTTTTACAGTGGAACAATAATTTAACCACAGAACAGATTATTTATAAGTTCCCCGAATTTAACCTTGAAATTGCCCTGATTGTGATCTACTGCGCACGAATTACATAGGGTAAATTTAATTATAATTACCGTTACTATTTGAGACTGCTCTTACATGAAGCCTATTGCATCGTTTTTTCTCCCACTCGGCGTCGCTATAACTACGTTATATTTTCTGTTAAAACCATAGAGGTATTAAATTAAAGAGGGGCAAGGAATCGGCTTTCTCATACAGCTGAATGAAGCAGGCCAACAATAGCCGATAACTTACGAGAAATAGCGACGCGATAAAAAAAATTCATGGCATCACAGAGGATTTACTTTTGTCATTATAACGTATTTACCTATATAATATAATGTTAACGTTCAAATTTTGCCACAAATTGATTACCAGCCCGCCCCACCATACTTTTTCACCATACTAGCCTGCTTCACCATACTTTCATATAACCTTCCGCCCCTAGGTTAAAACTATCGAACTTCACGCTTATGTGGTATGTTTATATGTATGGTTTTTTTTAATATTTTAAGTTTATTTTTGACTTAAAATATGTTTATTTTTCTTTTTAATGTTTAAAGATATGTTGTTGACATGTTTAATTAATTAAAATATAAAATGTAAATTGTCCATAACAACATACAGTGTACTCTGCCGTAGGATGCCCCTTAAGGTTGAGAATTCAGCGTAATACTTATTCTTCTTTTCAGGATCTATTATAAGGTACAAAATGAAAAATGAAGACGGTCTATCAATTAAACCAACGCTGGATATCATACCGAATCCCTATTATACAGAGAACCTCACTGAATATTCATATTTTGGTAAGAATTTTGTTTATTATGTGAGTTACCCACGAGATTACCCACGGTGGCCGCGGGGCTTAAGCTTTGGACTATCACGCCGTGGGTCCCAGGTTCGAATCCTGGGTCTGGCAAGTACACATATTGTTTTTCAATTTGTGTGTGAGTCAGGGTATGGACCTAATAGGTTGAGCAAGTTGCTGACATCCATTTCTCGTAAAAAACAAAAAATACAAACCTCTACTCTGTGGAGGCCCATATGATCATATTGGGCTTCCTGTGTTTCTCAAACTAGGTAGTGTCATTTCCCTCCATTTTTCAAAATAAAAAGATGCTGTCACTTTATTTCTTTGTATGGTTTTTCGTCTGGATTCGGGACTTGGAGGTGGAAAATAACATCGGAATTGTGGTGGGAACGACGAGGTTTATTTACGTTAATATCTACTAATGGTTACATTTTTTATAATTTATTTTATGCTTAGCGCGAGTTAACAATGTTTACTGTCTGGCCGTCTGCCGCGTATTGTCCGCCACAGGGAACTCAGAAATAATGGGAACTGAAATACCCAACGGGTAAGGCGATAGCAGGTAACCATCTCGAGAATCCGGGTTAAACTTATACACGTGTCAAGAATACGTTGTACGTCTAATACTGAAAACTGCTCTCGGTTTATGCATTTACGCTCATTTAATGTTGATGTATTTCACACACTATTGCACGTGCATAATGCGTGCTATATTTTCGTAGGACATTTACACATTCAAAAACTCTGCTTCAGCGAGCGGCGTATTGAATATAGCCTATCGGTATTCTATTTATTATCTGTTCTGTGGTCCGCCATTTTATGTTTCGCTTTCAATGGAAAGCGCTGTCGAAAACGGCGACAATGGCGACGTTGCAGATATTTTTAAACGGCCGCAGTTTACAGCATTGCCGGCTTTATTATTATTTATTTTCGTGATCAACCCTTACTATTTGTCGGTTTGGTACCGATTTAGGCTTCTCCGGATTCACAGAGACATCCCCAAATGGGGACCATTTGGGAATGTAACAGTAGGTACATATGCAAAAGATTTAACACTCCTGTTATTGTAACATCTAATACCTTAGGTTACCCAGACCATTAAACTGCAAATATTTCAGTAAATATGCACTTCTTCATCTTTATTTTTCTGATTATCCCAGAATCATCAATATTACATCTAATTAAAATGTGTAGCGGCATGACTTCGAAAAGAGACCCACAGATGGCGATGCACATTGACTGGACGTCGCAAGCGCTATGTAGACAGATTAGGATTTAACTCTATGTTAACCACGTAATTTAGATATGTCACAGTCTTACAGCCAGTCAGCTTCGTCTGATTAGCTCTGACCCTTTTAATCATACACGTCCCCTTTTCTGAAACTAAGTACCTTAAGCCGCGTTGACACGGTCCAAGTACGATCCAAGTCTACTTGGATATGAATAATTAGTATGAAGATGTCTCATCCAAGTGACAGCTTCATACTATTTATTCCTATCCAAGTTAACTTGGATGGCACTCGATCCAAGTACACTTGGGCCGAGTGCCATCTTCATACTAATTATTCCTATCCAAGCTACTTGGACCGCGTCCTACTCATCCAAGTTAACTTGGATAGGAATAAATATTATGGAGCTGTCACTTGGATAGGAATAAATAGTATGAAGCTGTCACTTGGATGAGACATCTTCATACTAATTATTCCTATCCAAGTCTACTTGGACCGTGTCAACGCGGCTTTACACTCACAAGATTCGTTTCTAGTTGTCAAATGTGATGCCTACCTGAACTGAACTAATTCTTTGGCAAGTGGTTATTTGGTCGAGCGAGTCATCTATCTATTCTTAATCTATTTTTGTGTACCGTTTAAAGTATTCTCTGTTATTAAAACCCGGAAGTATTTCTATGATATAAATAAAACCATCATATAAATGCTATTATTTCAAAATCGCTAGCATTATCCAGCAGTGGTGAACCCAGGGGAGGGACAAGGGGCCCTGGCAATGTGTTACCCTGTTATGACTATGTGACCCTGTTATGACTAATTGTAGGCTGTAAGAATGTTTAGAAATACTTAAGTTTTGATGCATTTTTGATAAAATTAATAGCAACTATTGATGATGAAAAATCATATTATACTTGTTTATGTTTCCAAAATAGGCATTCCCTTTTACCTACTGTAATATTGTCAATCTCGTATGGTAACCAAACATGGTACGAGTATCACCGGAACAGACGGAATTTATTAATATAGTAAAGTGAAGGTTAAAGGAGTACGCAGTTGAATTTTGTTATATTTTTTGTGAGAATTTTAAATGCTTTAGACCCAGAACTTCAGATTCTGAAGCTTAAGAACCCTGGACCAGAACAGTAACCCGTAAAAGTGTTGTAACTCTAGGACAGGAATTCCAAACCCTGTACTCACGAGCACATTTACGTGCACCCACGAACTCATTTCTGCATTTTATATACCTATTTAAAAAATATATATAATTGTTTTATTGTTTTAATACCTATTTTATTGATTAATTGTAAAAATATTTGTAATCTTTGTGTTGGTTGATTGGATTTATTAAATTTATCGTCAATGTATGGTAGAACAACCAACCTAATTTATTTAATAAATGCTACACGTTTGAAAACCTCTGATCTACGTGATAAAGATATCTTGAAAAAAAAGTTAATTTTTTTAATTAAATGTAACATCCATAATAATATGTTGTCACCTCCGAAAGGAGGGGCGTAGGTTGCGCTGGACCCCCCCCCCCCCGTGATGAAGTAAGGTGTCAAGGTCATCGTATGCTGGCTTCTTCTTTCGGGGACATGCTTGTTGATTGATAACGCGGATTTACGGCGAAAACAGTGCTATTTTAATAAAGCTTTAGTTAGGTCAATGATTTTAATGCTAGGCACGAATTTAATGGCAAGGCTTCTAGAATTAATGTAGAGGTATAAAAAATGCAGGATTTTATTTCTATTAAGGGCTACAATGATTCTATTAAATGTTGTTGAAGTTGCAAAAGGGTGATTTCGGTCTGATCATGTCTGCATGAATCCGCCCAATGATGATTCAGGCCTCATGGCCTTGGATACTCTGAGGATTCCATGGTTTAGGCGGTATCAATGTCACTATACCTACAAAAGTGCCGGGACCAAAACCAATTATTATATTTATCCGCTGGAATCAATGACATTAATATGGACGAAGCATCTGGAAAAAAAAATGACACTCACTTCTTTTGTCGGGTCTGCCGAATGGCATAATCTGTTCTAATGCCAGTACAATAAAGGTGATATTGCTATAAATTCCCGAAACTTTTTGTCGGGTCTGCCGAATGGTTCGGTTCGAACAGGTTCGCTCAAACGAACATTGATACTAGAAACACTGTTCTAACGCCGTTACAATAAAGGTGATATTTGCTATAAATTCCCGATGCGTGATATCGCATAATGGATATTGCGTGACGTCTACCGATGCACGTGCGAATGTCACTATGGGCGAATTTACTTGCTAGCTACTGTACTGAGTGCGTCGTCCATTAATCCTTTCTATGCCGCAATTAGTTAATTGATAGTAATTAACATAAGAATCGGTGTAATTAAGGCGTCCAAAGACGCTTTGGGCACTTAACCGGTTAATAATGTCATTGGCTGGAATTGAATATTTTTAAAATTGTGAAACCTAACAACAATATACCTAACTGGACTTCTAATTTTATTTGACACTTATATAATTATTATATTATGTCACTATTGTGGTAAAATAATATTCTAAGGCCCAAGACACATGGTATTCTAACTGACACAATGTATTATAATTGAATACATTTAGAATCAAGTAAGGACCTGCGTTGTCACAACGCCATCTGTCTCGATTTTGAACGACGTGTGTCTTGGCCTAAGTTGGAGAAACACTGATCTGTTGATTGAATTTTCCATATGAGTTCAAGTCGACCTGTCGCAGATATTCTTTACATTAAATCTTATCAAAAATGTATTTGTTTGCAGGATACAGTGTCGATTCTGGTAAATTTATATCACGGCTCCAAAGACTGTACGTGTCCGGAGCGCCGAGAGGTGCAAACTACCTTGGGCAGGTGAGGCAAACCATTTTTTTTACATATCAACTGTCCTGAAACGTTCAAGAATTTCTCTTATTTTCAAAATATAACTAAGTAACTGATTCTGCATGAAATGTAGAAACATGCATCGCAGCGAACAATACCAATACACGCGCAAATCGCCTATGGTGTCACTGTATACTGATTTATCTATACTTCACTAGAGAAATGTCAAAGCGCGACAGCATGCATATTCCAGCTATATGCCATCTTAATTCGGATTGAGTATGGTTAAAAGATTTCATCTTATTGTAACCAGCGCTAAAAATGGAAAATTTTACAAACTGGAACGCTCAATAATTTTCTGAAAATATTCACATAGTTATCTAATTATATGTAAGTATTTTTTTTTATATTTTAAGAAGCTTTTCAAAAGTTCCACTAAATCGAAAATGTTGGAAAAAATGTAATTCTTACAGCATAGGGCGGCTGGAAATGTACAAGCTATAAAGTTTGAAGAGGAATTTGATAGTGGATTGCAAAAAAAGTTGCATGCATTGCAATTTTCGTTTATATTATTGAACATTATAATATCGTCTTTGTTCTGGCAAAACACACTAACTGGAGAATACTAGTTTTGAGTAATTTGACTTTGAAGTTGTTAAAATGTTTGAAATAGTCTATCATGTGAGTTTATTAAGTAATCGTAAGAAGGATGACTCTAAAATAAAGACTATGCTGGCTATTCAAGGATTCGTCTAAATGTAAACAAAAAACATAACCTCAATAAATCAGATATACTAATGTCAAAATATATCACTCTAGACCTGGGTTACACGTGTGTGTACCGAATTTTGAAACTATGATTATTATATTTTGTAAAAATAATTTAAAGTATACGGAATATTACTATGATTCATTGTGAAAGTAAATACATCATTGGTTTTTAATAGAAATAAATATTAATATTTAATTAAAAGCACTTACTTGTCAGAGTTGACTTTTTAGCCGCCATTTTTGTCTTGTGCAAATATCCATAACTTCAAAGTCAAAATAACAATTTATTTTAAAACTACATAGGCTAGTGTTTTACTTTAGTGGTAGAAAAATATACTATCTATACCACTGTAGTCAAATGCGGTTCAAGTATCCAATCAAATCATTGCTAAAAAATATTTAAATAACGTCCACATATGTGTACCTCAGGACGCAAGAGGTTAAGAAGGTTTCCAGACGGTAAAGTTTGAAATAAGGAACATTTTGGTATAACTAACCCAATATGTAATTTTTTCGAATTAGTGTCTTCTGCCAGAACAGTGACGAATATAGAGATAGATATTTTTTGTTAAAAACAAAATAAGTAACTAACTAACTATTACCTACCGGTAATTATAGTACCTAATAGTAATAGTGATGGTCTGTCAACAGGTGCTGGTATTCGACTTCCCCAAGAATGACAGCGACAAATATGATGTTCACACCGAACTCATTGGACACCAGATGGGAGAGTACTTCGGGGCTACTGTTTTGGCTGTCGATATAAACAATGATGGCCTTACAGATCTAATAGTTGGAGCCCCGATGTATGCAGAGCAGTGTTCGGTAGACCAAGGACGTGTCTACGTTTACATCAATCAAGATCAGGTCTAAAGCTATAATATTTTGTTAAGACGATACTTCAGTGAAACGGCAAATAATTTTCAACTATAGGTGCGACGAAGTTTTGGACTCGCTGGCAATCGGAGAGCGAACGTCGAGGTGTGAACACGTCAATTTGTTTCGTGATGGTATTAGATGGGGGTATTAATTCTTAAATCGTGTAAAGATGACTAAAAACGTTATCCATTTACTCGAAAAAGAAAACATGTCAATGAATATATCGTCACCGCTCAGGCAAAAGTCACCAACCCTAAAAACATAGTTTTGAGATATCGCAATTTGAAAGTTTGAGAATGCAGGAAAAATCAGATTCAAATGTTTTTAGGTTTTATCTACATTACATTATTTTCTCATTTCTTATTAATAATTTCTGTAAGGTACTTTTACTTTTTGGTGCTAATTTAAACATCTGGAAGGTTTTGAAGGAGGTAAGGTAGCTCAATTATGGTTTGGTGACTTTTGCTTGTTAATAATCTGACCAAAGCGATTTTATTATAACAAGCTAAGGTAAACTATTCCTGTTTGGTTATTTTTGCGTATTTCAGACAAGTGTTAGAAGTTTTCAAATGACAAATCAGTAAAACTCACCATCCATAGTATAGTGACTTTTGCTTGTATATTTATAACGAAGGATTTATTTTTTTAGAGTCAATAATGTCTATTCACCTATAAAGACTATTGCTTGTTAAGATTTTATCGAAAGTCATTTAGTGGATAACAAATAATTCGGATTTAAGCAACATTTTACTAACTAATGTACCGTGGTGACTTTTGCATCTTAAAGAACATAATTTTACGCTTCGGGTGACATACTCAACTCAAAACTGCCATTTTCAGGGTTGGTGACTTTTGCCTGAACGGTGACGATATTATTATTGTTACTAATAAAACATTAAATGGACGCATGTTGGATTTAAAAGACAAATTATATTTCATTCGGCATGCGTCATTTGCACAATCGGCGCATCGCCTAGCCACGATCTTTTTAGAGCATGCCTCAACTGAGGTATAGCCTTAAGGGGAATGAATAAATGTATGTCCAAGAATATATTATAGAATGTTATATTCTGAAATCTTGTGAATTATTCGTTGAATAAAAGAAAAAATGGTTTATTAAACTATAATAAATGTGTGTTCGAATCACACTCGATACCAGATTTTTCCAATGCATTAGCGTTGCTCTTCTTATAACCAGACATTATTTTTAACGACAAAACTATTTGTATATTTACAGGGAATATTTAAAGATCAGGACAACGACATAAAAATATGTGGAAGTTTAAAAAATCACGCACGTTTTGGGTCATCTATATCCAGCATTGGTGACATCGATAACGATGGGTTTACTGGTAAATTAACGTTACAATACTTTGGTAATATAAACTCGTATTTTTAAGGATGCATTTTTCAACAGTGTGTCTAGAGTAGGGCGAAGGTATTCTCAAAAATGTTTTGCCGTATGACGTCATAACATTGGTAGCACTGAATATAGTTGCCACTCTTTCTATGCTGATTATAGTAACAGAATCATTTTTCATCATGACCAGGAATCTTGTGATTCGACTGCCTCTTGGAATAACACACTAACTCGAAAATGTCAAATATTCAGGAGACCAAAAAAACTATTGAAAATAACGTGTAGCAAAAACCAATAATATTATAATTTTATTATAAGTTACATCTTTAAATTACGAATCATATAAGTATATACTGATCTTTATCATGATATTAGTTTAGACAATAATAATCAAAATGTGTTTTTCCACGTTATACATATTTAACCACTAAAATATTACACTTAGATTTAGTGTGATTTTTCCTGTATTTATTTTTTAATATGATATAGATATCTATACTTAGCGTGTTGTTCCACATAAATATTTTGTTTCTATGAAAAAAGTATTGCATAACACGACATGGTGTTTTTTTACGGTAATTTGAAAACAAGCAGTAATTAATTTTAAATTGACAATAATTGATGAAGATAGTTTCTAATGATTGCAAGGCATAGTAATTTTTCAATACAAAGTAGTTCTATCTTGATAAAATCCTAATTAATGTGATATTCCACAGTAGAATATTATTTAAACAATACACTACTACTACTAAACTAATTTGTGTATTGAGTATGTATATTTTTTACAAGGAATAACACTCCAACTCGACATAGTGTTGCATAAAAAAATAATCTGACACCATCTAGAGATGGGTTTGTACTCCATGCTATTTATAATATTACATTAGAATGTAACATCGTCATAACTCTGCATGCAATGTACTAATTAAAAATGTATTTCGGGATTTTTTCTTATATATGAAACAATAGCTCAATAAGTAAATAACACATTATTTTGACTTGGTGTGTTATTCCATGAGGCGGTTGGGATGGTACTTTATCAATTATTTCTGGGGATGCTCGGCATCTACAACATGTATGGACCGCACACCACTGATACCAACATATCCTCAAACATGCATAGTCATCTCCATTGAATCAACTCTCAAAAGTTGTATTATTCACATTCCTTCGTTAATTTCCCACCCCCTAGCTGGCGGTGAGTAGCTGGTGAGCAACTTATTGCTCGTGTACCGTTTTAATGTGACTCGCGGGTCCCGTATTAAGATTATAAATTAAGCGCGCATAGTACCTATGTCAAAAATTGGCAAAATTGCTAATCATATTTACTAAGTCCGTAACTAAATCAAGAGCTGCTACGATTACTTCATTTAAGATTGCACATAAACTTACAATGTACAATGGTAATAAACAGTAGTAGTGTAATATTATTGTGTTTTCTTTTACCTATTGTGCTGAAATGCCTTAAGTGCAAGAAAGTGCCTTCAAAAAAAAAGGTCATCATCCTATGTGTGGCTCGCCTAAAATTTTTAAATTTTTAATTTGCTCGAGTTATACTAAAGGTTAGGCACCACTGCCTAGGCAATGCATGACTTGTTTACCTACACAGAATCACATCCAGTATGGTAAATAAATTACTTATGATGTTTTTCCTAATTTTCTTTATTAAAATCGATACCCCCCAGTTCAATAGGGGAACAACTCATAAAACCTTGTTCCAAGATTCTCATTTTAATTTTAAAGCCTTGATTTCGCTGAAAGGTTATGTTTTTTTTATATTTAGTTTAGTGTAATTCATCAATGCACAATGAAATTATACATTTTAATAAAGAATTAACCAATAAATTTGATTATATAACGGAATTACTAATTAATCTCAGAAAGGGTTATTCGATTTTATGACACATTGAAGATATTTTTGACTATTTTTTTTGCTGAATTATAAAGAGAAGACTTTTCTACATCAAATGGCATTCTTAACTCAAAACCTTTAAATTATGAGTTGTTCCCCTATTGAACTGTGGTATCGAAATACTTTCATATTAAAATGTCATAATTCCACAATGTCCAATTATTAATCATTTTCCAATTAATATTGTTTCAATTTTATTACAATTAATTCTTAGATGTGGCAATCGGTGCACCCTACGAGGACGATGGCAAAGGAGCCGTTTATATATATTTGGGGAATGAGACTGGACTTAATCCCGTTTTCGTCCAGCGCATAGTGATTGACGATATGAAAGGATTTGGAATTAGCATCTCGAGGGGAGTGGATATTGACGATAATTCATGCAAAGGTGAGACATTTCGTATAAAATTTTATTAGTTTAGGCAAAGCACATGGCGGCACCAATTCCCCCAGCTTACAACCTTTTTCCACATTAACCTTCACCATATAGATCGCTCTTGTAGCATCACAGCATAGCGAGGTAGGATCGGCCAAGGTGATGAGATCATTTAAACTGAATGTTCTGCCTACTAGATGTAGAATACGAAGCTTTCAATTGAATACAATTAATTTTATTGTTAATATAAGTAGATACATTTTAAATAATATGTAAAACCATTAAGGTGGGACGTGCGCCGCGCCGCGTAGGTAAAAATGGAGGTTTTATGATATTTTCAAAGCATGATCCTGGACATTTCTTAAACGTTGTAGACAATTATATAATTTTGAAGCCTCATTATCATTTATATTTATTTTAAACATTTGATGACTGCATAAAGTATTTTTATTACATAAAATAGTATTCTTTTAAACCTCTCGCTCTAATGTTTTAGAATATAGTCATATTTCGGTAGGTACATTCATGTGCAGTAGTGTTAATATTTTTTAGATTTAGTAATTTTTAAACGCATTTACAAAACCATTAGTAAAATTAATATTAACATTATATAGTGATATATTTACGATAAAAATTATATTTTATAATCTTTGTGATCCCAAATTTGACAAGAATTAGGCATTTTATTATTCAAAAAATCGGCACGATTAACACATTTGAAGATAATTCTAAAGATACTGATTATAAGCTATGTCTTTGACCATTCAAATGTGATAAACATCTTATGAATAATGTTTGCTTTGTAATAATTATTGACCTAAGAATAAGGTAGTATTTTTTTGAAATACGCCATTTTTATTGGCATTTCCCAGTGGCTAAGCTACAACATACAGCCGTAGCCATAAATTGATTAACGATAAATGAAGCAGGGAGTAAGATCATGGTAACACGCGTGCTTGAACATGTACCGCTTAAAAAAAACGGTTAGGTACGCCTACGCTGAGCAGTGGGCCATTAAAAAGAAAAATAAATGCTTTATAATATACAATTAAAAATTGCTAATAAACAATTGAAAGTATTTGAAAAAGTAATTAAGTAGGTGTAATATTATGTTATATGCCTGCTTAATATATCTTTCATTCATCTTGACTCTTGACAGTTGAATGTGTAAAATATTGGTAAATTTCATATTATATTTTTTATCAATAATGCCAACTTATTATATAATTATATATTAGAGCGCCTGACTCTAAAGCCATGGGTCGCTGCCACTTCCCAGCACATAGAAACATTTTTTTAATGTGTATATTTTTATCCAGTGTAAAGATGCAATGGGTTGGTCATTGTAAAAAAGATTATGGAGATCTGTGAAGGTCCATACAATCCGCCAATGAGTGAAAATGGTAAATTATATTTTAATGGTATTAAATATTTTATTCTGTCTTTCCATTGTATTCCAGCGGCTTTTATTAAGTATTTTTAAGTGTTTTATTTAGACACGAATTTGATCTCAATACTATACAGCCATCTATTTCTGATAAAACAGCTCATGATGAATTGTGGAAATTGAAATTGTTTTTAATGAAGAACATAATTTAGATATTGCTGTGGGTGCTTACGAGAGTGCCAGAGCCGTTCTTCTACGATGCCATCCATCTGTAAAGGTTAATTTCACTTTGATATCCATCCCTGCAGTAATAGCCAGAAACGCCACGTCGTTCACTGCAGAAGCCTGTTTCGAGTTCAAAGGATTAGCAGATATAAATACCAGTTTGTATAAAATATTTACATTTATAAGTCTATTATTTTAACAATTATTCTTTATTTTACCCCCCCCCCCCCCAAAACACCGGGAGGAATTGGCATTTGCAAACTGCCCATCCATCCCAACTTCATATTATGTTAAGTTCAGTGTGCAGAGAAACAGCCCTTCTCGTCGGTAAAGATTTCAAATCAAAATTGAAAATCAAGCAGATCAGACGATAACTTTACTATAGAAAGTTGAATTTTTGACCACCATCTTGGTATTTTCTAAGAATACAATTGCAAAATACCAAGCTTAACTTCGAATTAGTATTTAGCACCACAAAATACATGTTTAAATTAAAAATATCAACAATAATGATTAAAGAAATAGATAATTGGACTGCCATCTTGGTATTTTATGGGCTTCCAATTGCAAAATATTCAAATATAAAATTTTTAAGGAATTCAAGTCATCTATGTTGCCAAAAGGCTCGGTAGATATATAAATTGTGTCGCTTGATTTCAAAATCAGCCAATTCCATAATAGATGAATAGGAGAAAAACAGCTTTTTGTTTTCTCAAGTAGGGGAGAGGGGGGCGCCTTCAGCCACTTTTCACAAGACTATTTTTCACAGCTTGATAATGTAATATTTCCACATAAAAATAAGTTTCTCTAGTAGTTTATACATTTACTTAACTAAGAAAATAGTTTGAATTTTTTAAGTTGAGTTCAACATAAAAATATATGCTCCAGAAAAAAAAGAGAAACTTGATGAAAGTGCCCCATAGCCGGGGCACTTTCAGCCATTTCATGTTTCAGGGGGGGTAGATTCAGCCACTGTAAAATTGTAAGGTAAATTGAAAAAATGGATAAAATTAATGTCAATCTTTATTTAAAATGGTTTGTGGAATATAAAACAGGAAATACTTAATAGTAATAAGTAAATAGTATGATATTATTTTATATTAAAATCATACATAAATGTGTATGATTGCATTGTTCGTGCTGTTCCATTTGTCTGTACAGGTTGCGGCAATTTTGCGACAACGGCATTGCGATTTGTAGACGCGATATCTTCTATTAACGGATAGAAGAATTTGTACGTCGTCAGGATCCATTTTCTCAATCACTTTTCCCACATAATAAACACTCGTAGACTTTGTCAAAAATTTAATTATCAAATAATCCTCTTTTTCGATCACTTCATCGTCCAATATTCCCCTATTACATACGAGTATATCGTCCTCTCCAGCACTCGTTAGACACAATGAATCATCTGACTCAACTATCATGTCACATTCGGAATCACTAGAGGAGGATGAATATTTAGGTCTTTCATTATTTGAAAAGATGTTTTTCATGATGCGTTTCTTTTTCTTTTCTTTTGGTATTTTGCAATTCTTCCAGTTATTTTTTTCAGGAGTGCTTGTGTAAATTCTCGACATTCCTTGCCTGCTCTTTGACTTAGTAACTTTTTTGGTGTTTGTACGGGGAAAAGGCCTAACATGCTCCGGTAAAATGTTTGATGATGATGTTACACAGTCACAAGGGTGAAAGTTTATATTATTTCGAATACAGAATATTTAAAAATAATAAGTTCCACATTCCGATAATGCAGAAATGTTAGAAAGTAGTAGTTCTTCAGCAATTCACAAAAAAGTCAAAAATACCTAAAGGTGGACTTGGCTGATTTTGAAATCTAGCGACACAATTAGTAATCGCCTGGCAAGTGTGATTGAATCCCTGTCGGTCCAAATAAAATTATCTAATAAGTTATGTGTGTATTTTCAATATATAGAAAACTACATTCTCTATGCTTGTGCACATTATTATATTCAGTATTTACAATTCTCTTTATAGACATCACAGTGAAATTATCTAACTTGGATAACAAACGAGTAAAGCTTGAAAATAAGGAAGATGAAACATTTCAAGTCTCTGGATATGGCGGAGTTCAAATATGTGAATACATTGAAATACTTGTGGAGGTATATAATTTCTTTATTTTATTATATTATTAATTGGATGTGTTATAAAATCTGAAGATACTTAAGGCTATACCGCAGTTGAGGCATGGTCTAAAAAGATTGTGGCTAGGCGATGCGCGGATTGCGGGTCGCGGGTGCAAATGACGCATGCCGACCGAAATATAATTTGTCCAAAATTTCGTCGCGCCTATAGTTGAAAATTATTTGCCGTTTCACTGATGTATCGTCTTAATAGTCAATTGTATTGTATTTCTAAAATGAAGTCAGGAAAATGATATTTAATTTTTTCTATTCACTTGACGTCTGTGGACTTTCGGATTTTTGGCTTGTGGCTTTATATACTTCAAATTTCTGTTACAAATAGGTTCAAAATGTTTAGTTTTGATGGATTATCGTATATCTGGGACAACAAGTGTGTCTATAGATGGATGTATATTTGATGAAATTGTTCGCAGAGTAAAGCTAGGCTGGAGTGCTTTTGGTCGCCTGAATAATGTCTTCAAAAGTGACTTTCCACTGTGCCTAAAGCGCAATGTGTTCAACCAGTGTGTGCTTCCTGTGATCACATATGTAAATCACTAAGTAAAAGAGAGGTCCAGAAACTTAGAGTAGCACAACGTGGTATAGAGAGGTGCATGCTGGGCATAACGCGAAAGCACAAGAAGAGGAATGATTGGATACGGAAGCAGACAAGGGTTTACGATGTAATAGAGTTTATTAAAAGCCTTAAATGGAGATGGGCTGGATACATAGCTCGAAGAAGAGACAATCGTTGGACAAATCTAATCATCCAGTGGTATCCTAGAAGTACAAAACGTCCGCAAGGTAGACCTAGAGGCCGCTGGATCGATGAAATGATAAAGTTCTGTGGAAGTACGTGGCAACGCAATGCACAGGACCGAGAGAAGTGGAAGCAACTTGAAGAGGCCTTCATCCAGCAGTGGATAGATTCAGGCTGATTTATTTATTTATTTATTTATAAAAAAGAGTATTACGGCATTACAGCTTTTGGCCAATGCGCCATAATACATAATACATACAAATATATAAAAATATCTTAATTACAAATAACAACTAATATGACAAGAAAGTGGAAAAGACAGCATGTGTAAATATTAAAGAAATATGATAATATATACAATTATAAATTTATCCTATTTAAAACGTCTACAAACATTATATAATTAATAAAAAACAAATCAACCTTTATGGTGCCATCAAATAAGCTAATTGCACGATACACAGCATCATGAAACATAACATCTGTCCTGCGACGAGGTATCTTGAAGACCGTGGAGCTGCGAGTGATATTGGTGGGAACATGAAAATTAATATTTGCCAGTATATGCGGATTGTAAATGAACCCACGAAGAAGTAAAAAGAAATGCTTTAAAAGAACAATCACTCTTCGGGTAGACAGGGATTGCATTGATAGCATACCCAGAAGAAAACGAGTCGGGAAATTCATTTTATTGTCATTATCATAAGGAAAGAACCCGTATGTTCTTAAGTAGAGAAATCTAAGAAATCTATTGTGGACTCGATCCAGCTTAATTGTGTGCATGAACCTATTAGGACTCCAAATAATGCTGGCATATTCAAGAATACTCAACACAAATGATACGTATAATGTACGTAGCACTCGGACGTTTTCGAATGATTTTGAAACCCTCATAACAAAACCAAGCATTTTGCTAGATCTAGTACTGATGTTAAGAATATGCTGATTGAAAGTGAACTTTGTATCATACAATACTCCCAAATCTTTTATCTCCGTTACCCTACTCAATATTATACCAGACAATGTGTATGGGAACAATAAGGTGTGCCTTGAACGATTGAATGAAATAATATTACATTTGGAGGTAGCGAATTCAAGTTTATTTAAGATAGACCATTGCGAGATAGCATCTAGGTCAGACTGCAACATCGCACAGCATAATGGGGTTTCAATAGTTCGAAAAAGTTTAAGATCATCTGCGAATAGCAAACAAGAAGAATTGGTTATAACTTTGACAATATCATCAAAAAATATTAAAAACAAAATTGGGCCAAGATTTGAACCTTGAGGAACACCAGAGTTTGTTCTAAAAATCCGCGATTCATTCCCATGGTAATCAACAAATTGACGGCGATTTTTCAAATAAGAAGCAAAAAAACATATTATACTATATGACGCGCCAAATGTACAAAGCTTTTGTAATAAAATATCGTGATCAACATGATCAAATGCCTTGGAAATATCTGTGTACACAGAATCAACTTGAATTGACTTATCCATAGAATTTGAAATAAAATTATTATACACTATAAGATTTGTTACTGTGGACCGCCTAAGTCGAAAACCATGCTGCGAATCGGAGAGGCGAGAGTCTATTTGACGGTTGATGTTTATATGTAATATCGATTCAAATAATTTACATGGAGCCGAAAGAACTGCTATTGGCCTATAGTTAGAGATCTCTGATCTAGATCCCTTTTTATGAAGCGGCCTTAGGCGGGTTATTTTCCATGCATCAGGAAAAGTGCTGGATGCTATGATTAAATTAAATATATGTTTAAGCGGAAAGGATATATGTTCGTAACAGCCCTTAACCACATAAGGTGGCAAGCCATCTGGACCAAATGAACTTTTGGGAGACAAATTTGAAAACCCATATTCCATATCTTTCTCGTCAAAAGCTGAGATTTGAATATCTTGCGCTGCAGACGAAGGACCAGCAGAATCGGGGCCAAGTAGCGGTTCTATTGAGCTATAAAGTGATTCAAAATGCTTAGCAAATGCATCAGATATAACATGGTTCTCTATAGGATCATTATTCAACGTCATCATGGCATTGTCTTTTGTAGTACTACTGGAACTAAGCGAATGAATATATTTCCAAAAACAATTATTAGGATCTGAGACAATATTTCGACCAATCGACGTTAGATATGATTTGTGAGCCGAAGAGATGTCACACTTCAATGAGTTTCTAAGACAGGAAAATTTACTATAATCTGCAGTCCGTTTATGTTTTTTCCACAGTGCATGATAATATGCCTTTGACCTTAGATTATAAATAATTTCTGGCGTAAACCACTTAGGATATGAGTACTTCGGTAGATGAACGAGCCGGCGAGGGAAACAGGAGTCCAGACTATTATAAAATTTATTATAAAAAATAGCTAATGCCGTGTTTACATCAATTTGTTCATATAAAGAGGTCCAATCTGTAGTACTCAAAGAATTATACAGCGCTAAAAAATTTCCATTTGAAAAATTCCATTGCGGATTATGCCTATTCAGTGGAGGAATCGACGAATCATTTCTGTGCGATACATGCTTAAAAGATAAAATTGTGCAAGTAGAGGGATGATAGACATCTTCAGGAACGAGAGGCTCATCACACGCGCTGACCACCGTGCAACCAACGTTAGATAGCACCAAATCAAGCGTCCGACCGAGTCCATCTGATGATGATGATGGTACAAAATCAGTACTTTTCTGCAAAAACCAATGACGTTAATATGGACGAAGCATCTGGAAAAAAAATGACACTCACTTTTTTGTCGGGTCTGCCGGATGGAATAATCTGTTTTAACGCCATTACAATAAAAGTGATATTGCTATAAATTCCCGATGCTTTTTGTTGGGTCTGCCGAATAGTTCGGTTTGAACGAGTTCGCTCAAATGAACATTAACACTAGAAATACTGTTCTAACTCCATTACAACAAAGGTGATATTGCTATAAATTCCCGATGCGTGATATTGCATAATGGAAATTGCGTGACGTCTACCTATACATGTGCGAATTTCGCTATGCGTGAATTTACTTGCCAGCTATTGAGTGCGTTGTCCATTAATAATGTCATTGGAAAAAACGTACATTATGACATTCTAGATCTGAGGTAGAGAAATATAAGTATAGAATAATAAACACACCTTTTGGGTCTCATTCCAGTTGCAGTTGCGAGTTGCATCCAGTGTACACACTATGAAGCGTGTGCAGTAACTGTTGTCCCATATAAACAATCTTTGTTCTCTCTTATAGACTAACAACTATAATTTGAGATGCGGCGGTGGCATAATTGTCACAATGTAAGCATCCGTCAGTACATCATGTGGATTTCTTCATAGTTTCAAATGAAAATATTTTATATTTTCAGACTGCAGAAACCGATGTGTCTCGGCCAATTATAATCAATATGAGCTACCAACTTGATAATGATCCAATGCATTGTAAGTAACCTTAAAATAAAAAAATACATTACCAATATCTTCCATCTTTTTAAACTTTCCTCTGCCTCATGATATTACTATGGTAGTATCTGACAGGCCGCAGATTTTTAATGACATGTCATGTTGAATGTAGAGCAAAGCCTGTAATACTGATAATTTGTGGCTTAGTATTTCATAATTATTCAAACAGATGTCACTGTGTGTTTAATTTTTTGGGTTATGACAGTGACTAGTAATTGTTAAAGTTGGACGACATAACTCGCGAAATTTGTATGTGCATAGAGCAAAGGCATAGAACCCGTTAAAGGCTGTTAATTTGTTTTTGTCATTACATTAATGTACAAATCTAATAATTTATAATGTACTTATTGGATTGCGGAAGATAGACCCAACTGGGGAAGACGGTTTGAAGAAACCATTTTGCACTGCGAGTGTGTACCTGTTGTCATCTCCATCCAAGTCGATCGCGAAAAGCTGGCTCTTTCTGAGATGTCCGGGGTTCCAGCGGCTAGCTCAGGTGTCCATCGAACCCCGGATTCACAAAAAAAAAAGATATTTGAAATTGAGGAGAAATTAAATGAAACCACACCTGTCTCGTGCGTAACTTGGTATTATCTTATATTTAAAATTTTCTTTACAGGTTTATATATTATTTTGTTTTTACAATAAGTTTCGCAGGTCCGTACATGTTGGAAAAGTGACGCTTACTAGCTTTCTTTTTTTTCTTTTTAAATTTCCCGTACCCACGCCGACCAGCAAAAAGGACTCTCATGATTGGCCAAATTTTATCGCGTGATTTTTTTGATTTGACGAATCACGAGGACCACCTCGGCGCAGGCGCGCGGAGATTTTACCGTTGCGCAATGCGCAGCAAAATTTATTAGATTTAAATACTTTAATAATAAATATTTTATACATTATATTTAGTCTTAAAATTATCTTTTCATCCATCATCATTTATACTTTTTAAATCAAATTAAATTTTTCTTAATTACACCTCCGCCCAGTATATGATTTTCACACACCGGACGAAGGCTTTTACTTATGAATAATAAAAAAAATTACGTAGTTGAGCAAGGAATCAGATTAGATGTTTTATGAAGCCGTTTCTAGAGGTCAGGGCTACGTTTCGACTTATGACTACTAAATGATTATTTTACACCGGGAGAAGCCCGCCTGTAACAGGGGTGTATCATTTCCTCGCTTTTATTTCGTGTTTTTTATCGTCTGACATATTTTGGGGATTTAGGAGTGAAGTGAGGGTGAAGTGGAACAAAAAAAAATAACACACCGTAATTATGATCGGAAACGGCGAGGTTTTATTTTGGAGAATACTTGGGGCTACATTTTATACAATTTCAATCTTTTGCGAAGATCGAACGACACACTGCTTACTGTTTTGCTGTTACAATGCTTCTCTCGCGTCAAAACAAATCACCGCTTTCGAAGCGGTATAAATGCGGCGTTGCCATTCGTGTTTTTTAACGGCATTCAGACAATGTGATTTAAATTCAGATATTTAACATTATTTATTTATTTTCGCAATCAACCCTTACTATTTGTCGACTTGATAATGGTTTGGGTTCCTCTAGATCAGCGATACTCAACCTGCGGCCCGCGGGCCACATGCGGCCCTTTAAGCTTTTATGTGCGGCGCGAAACACATTTATTATCAGGAATTTCGTATATCTTGAGATTCGTTTCGACTTTGACGCACAGATAGTGACACCCGAAGAGGATTGTCATTATGGTCCACATCAGATCTGGTAAAAGAGTGTTGCTATTGCACACGATTAATTTAAAAAACACGCTTAATTTTTAAAATCTCAAAAATGTTTTGTAAAAAAAGGACGGGTTTCATGATTTTTTCGTCACACCAGTAGTGATGCGGCCCGCGTTACTTTACAAATATGTGTATTTGGCCCGAAGAAAAAAAAGGTTGAGTATCATTGCTCTAGATCCACAGAGACATCCCCAAATGGGGACCAAAATAAAAAATTACACCAAATATCTGGGTCTAGGACGATTTGGCGCCGGGATAACTGGACGCTATGCAGTTCAAAATTAAATAGACGATAGGCACTTATAGGTACTTTTAAAAAAATCTTTAATAATTTAATATTTATTATTATTATTATTATTTAATATTAATAATAATTATTTATATTTAAATTATTATATTATGATTTAATAGTTAGTGAGAATTTAAATATGCACACGTAAATAATGATTAAATCGTGCATATGTTTAAGTTCCAACGAAAAAAGAGTTTTTTATTTTATATAAAGCCTTAGGCATGGTAATTCTCAATCCGCAATAAAAAAAACATTATGTTGCGAGTAAAATGAATTAAAACTACTAAGTAGTAGATAGAAACTGATTAAAATTCCTCGTCTACGTCTACGACAGTGTGGCGTCCAATTGTCCTGGTGTCCAGTTGTCCCATTCCCAAATATCTAAACATCAAAATATGACATCATGTTTTAATACTGCCAAGGTAAAGTAATATATTAATAATTTTACTATGACCCCCAATTCAAACACACAAAAAAATCAAAAACTACTTCCCTCTTCCCTGATCTCTTTAATTTTTAAATATTATACATTTCCAGTGAGCAAATTCTGTCCAGACTGCACTGTATTGCATCCCCAGACAAAACAAGACGCTGTACTTCTTGTACCATTCGATAGTGGCTGCGGACCCGACCTCATCTGCCAGCCTGACCTTAAATTAGACCTCAGAATACTGACAGAGTAAGTACCGTGACTATTTTCTAATGTAATGGTTTTCTGCCTTATTATTTAAGTGGCAAACTCGACCCTGTGCCAAATTCCCATAGCATCGACAAAACTAATTAAACCAGCGAGGCATTCTAACATATCACTATAATACTCCAAAATCAATAAATAAAAGTGATAAATTTTATATCGTCTCTGTTCTGGTAGAACACACTAACTGGAGAATACGAATTTTGAGTAATTTGACTTTGAAGTTGTTAAAATGTTTGAAACGATCTATCATGTGAGTTTATAAAGTAATCGTAAAAAGGATGACTTTAAAATAAAAAGGTTTCCAGACGGTAAAGTTTGAAATAAGGAACATTTTGGTATAACTAACTCAATATGTAATTTTTTCGAATTAGTGTCTTCTGCCAGAACAGTGACGATATGATAATATAATGATGCGAATGAACGCAGATGACTGTTGACTAAACCAAAGCATAATAGGTAGTTTTGGTATACTTTGGGCGATACAACAAAATTGTGCACACTTTTTCATTCATTCTTATTTGTTTTCGTTGGATTATATATTGTTGCTTCATTTTTTCAAATTCTTTATTTTTTTTTTTTTTTCGACTGTGTCCGATCCTAATAGGATCATATGAGCCTCCACAGAGTAGAGGTTTGTATTAACAGATTTTGTTTTTTACGAGAAATGGATGTCAGCCACTTGCTCAACCTATTAGGTACATACCCTGACTCACACACAAATTGAAAAACAATATGTGTACTTGCCAGACCCAGGATTCGAACCTGGGACCCACGGCGTGATAGTCCAACGCTTAAGCCGGGTGGCCACCATGGGCGTTAATTCATTATGCCCTGCCTAAACTAATATTTTATAGAAATGATATTTTATAGAAAGACGAGTATTTTTTGACTATTATCTGTTATGGTTTGGTTTCGCAGTGTTTAATTGAATTTTAAATACACACTAACAAACACAATCTACACTTTTTAATCTTAGTTCAATGAAAATAAATGCGTTTGACTGACAAAGTTTAGTGTGCACTATTTATGTCGGAGCTTAACAGCATACCTCCACCCTTCGCCACCGGTACACACACAAGTTGACAATATCATAAAAATGACTAATCGGCTTAACTCTGACACATTATTTCCTTATCTACGCCTTTTTACAAATGGTTACCATAATATATGACTGATAGATGTCAGTTCAATGCCAGTTTAGTTATGGGAACATTATTATCTAATAGTAAAATAGTTCATAATAATTCCCGTTCCATGAACACATTCGCGGACACATGTTAGCTAATGCATGTCAGTGACATGACACATATTAAAATTTAGATTTTTTAAATTTTCGATTTATATACATATATATAAATGATTTAAGTCTTAAGGCTATACCTCAGTTGAGGCATGGTCTAAAAAGATCGTGGCTAGGCTATGCGCGGATTGCGGGTCGCGGGTGCAAATGACGTATGCCGAACGAAATATAATTTGTCATATAAATCCAACATGCGTCCATTTAATGTTCTGTTTTTTGTTCTATTAAGCGTCAATTACATTGAGTTACTTTATGAGCTGTTTGTTGGCGAATTTAAAAGCGGGAGATTCAGCTATTCAGCTACTGCGATTGTGATGATGACACACAAAACTTTCCATTCGCTGAGAAGCCACAAGCCAGCGACAATTTTGACAGAACGTAGTTTGTTTTTTTACCGGGAGGTTGCTACTGCGCTCTACTGCGCAGACGCAGTAGCGTGTGGCCGGCGTGTAGCGTCTAAAGTTGACCGGCTTTCAACTTTTCTCGGTAGATTGTTTACAATCTGCTTGTTAGCTTGTTCAATGATGACACTGGGCAAATTTACAGGCAGATTGTAAATTCGCCAACAAGCAGCTCGTAAAGTAGCTCAATGTAATTGACGCATTAGTAACAATAATAATATATTCATTGACATGTTTTCTTTTTCAAGTAAATGGGTAACGTTTTTAGTCATCTTTACACGATTTAAGAATTAATACCCCCGTCGCCATCACGAAACAAATTGACGTATTCACACCTCGACGTTCACTCTCAAACTGCCAAAGTCCAAAATTTCGTCGCGTCTATAGTTGAAAATTATTTGCCGTTGAACTGTTCACTGAAGTATCATCTTAAGATACGACACTATCTAGGTAATAAAAATATGTTTGCACCGTGACACAAGTAGCAGGGAACATACTGTTTTAATCCAAAATACGACTTCTATAAACGTCGTGTCGTATTCAGTTTCCACAGTACAGGATGTCTATGAACATCCTATCTCAGGAAATACGACATCTATACACGTCATATCCGCGTCAGTAATGGTTTTTATTTCAGATTACCGTACATTACGAGCTCCACATCAAACATAAGTATGAATATTTCAATTGAGAATACTGGCGAGCCGGCTTACATGACGCAGATTACGCTCATTCCACCAGAGAGATCTCCACTTCTGAGGGTTCCATTTCTTTGCACACTCAACGCGAGCAAACTGTTGTGCAAGATCGGTGATCCGATGCTGCCTAACACTAAGGTTTGCTTCATTGCAGAATAAACTGATCGATATATTACTTATTATAATATTTTAGTATTACTATTTTAGTTAAATGCAATCACCACAAACCAAGACAATTAATTTATAATAAGACAATGTGAAATCAATTTTAAATGGTTACTATCAAATTATTGTTCTGTAATTGAAACTAATATTAAATAGTGATACCAGATGGAAGTCTCCCACAGGAGACCACCTCAAAGGACGGACCGAACCATCAACTTTCCCTTACACCACAGCCTACGTCCACTCTTCGCGGTTCTCGCAACCCTCGGCCGATTAGAGCCCGCCTCAAAAATCCGAAATTCAAATTCGTCAGCGCTCCCGCCAAAGCAGACGCGGTCTGTCGAAAACGGCCGCTCGCGCCGCCACTAGTCAATCCGTCGGTAAAACAGGGAGGTTCCCGACCGACGGACGAACATGACGCCGCCTGACAGTTGGACGCGCGCGAAAAATCTCTCTCTCTTACATCTGACGCCGAACCAACAGCATCGACCGCAAAAGCTCTCTCTCGTATCGGACGTCGACCAGCAAGCACTGACTCTCGCCTCGGATGCCAAGCATCAGCAGCCCAGCCGCGACACCACGTTTGCAGCCCGCCAAAGCGCCAATTACCAACCGACCGCCAACGACAATACCCTGTATCTGCGACAATATAAAATATACCAGCCTCAACACCATACACCGTGCGTTTCTGTCTCCCACCCCCGCTTTGGCCTTGACGTTATCACGGCCTGCTATCTCCGCTTCAGAGCGCGCAGAAGGCCGGTGATAATAGTATAAACTTAACTAGCAGCACAATTTGTAGAAATAAGAAAGATACAGAAGTTTCTATTCAAAAATATTATATTTAAAAAACTATTAAATATATTTAAAAGACTATTCAGTTTATTCTGAAAATTTACAGTTAAACCAAATTAGCGTTGTACCTTACTACTCCTAGAGATAACTATTGTTGTATTCTACATAATTCCATTGTAGTACATATTGTTGTGGTGGTTTATTGCACAGGCAACATTTTCACAAGGGTGCCTCCAAACCCGTCAGCACTACAAACTCCACATACCTAAAACCACCAATTTTTTGGAGTAGGTTTTGTGAAATTGTTCTAATTCTGAGTAGAGAGATTGATACCGGCCATATTGCGTAATATGCAATATCACTAGCCAACAACATTTGACGGTGGAAGAGAGTGGGTGGTGGACAAAAATACGCTATACAGGGTTACGCAATATTTAATTGATAGCAAGAGAGTATATAACTATAACGTAACACAGGCGAAAAAGTCAATAAGTCAAGGTCAAAACAAAGCGTGGCACGAGGCGGCGCGATACGTAACACAGGTTGGGATGCACGCGAGGGCGTAGGCTGCAACGGCACCACACGTGGCACGAACTGGGGCGCACGCGGGGGCGTAGGCTGCTGCGGGGCGCAAGGCGGCACGCTACGTGATACAGGCTGGGGCGCACGCGGGGGCGTAGGCTGCAACGGCACAACACGTGGCCCGAACTGGGGCGCACGCGGGGGCGTAGGCTGCAACGGCACAACACGTGGCACGAACTGGGCGCACGCGGGGCGCAGGCTGCAACGGCACAACACGTGGCACGAACTGGGGCGCACGCGGGGGGGCGTAGGCTGCAACGGCACAACACGTGGCACGAACTGGGGCGCACGCGGGGGCGTAGGCTGCAACGGCACAACACGTGGCACGAACTGGGACGCACGCGGGGGGCGTAGACTGCAACGGCACAACACGTGGCACGAACTGGGGCGCACGCGGGGGGGCGTAGGCTGCTGCGGGACGCAAGGCGACACGATACGTGACACAGGCTGGGGTGCACGCGAGGGCGTAGGCTGCAACGGCACAACACGTGGCACGAACTGGGGCGCACGCGGGGGGCGTAGGCTGCAACGGCACAACACGGTGCACGAACTGGGGCGCACGCGGGGGCGTAGGCTGCAACGGCACAACACGTGGCACGAACTGGGGCGCACGCGGGGCGTAGGCTGCAACGGCACAACACGTGGCACGAACTGGGAGCGATATCGCGGTCACTACGTTACGAATCAAAGAACAATATGGCTGGCCTCGGCGCGGCGCGTATCTCTGTTATTCCACTCTAAAACGACAAGATGGCTGACACGGCGCTGAAACATGTATAGTGGACAAGATGGCGGATGGCGAGGTCCTGGCGTGACCTTTCGGGGCGACGGACTAGCGGAAAAGAGAGCAGCGTGTGGAATTGTGTGAAACAGTACAGCGTCCAGAGGCTCGACCTCTGGTGGCGCTCAATTTGCAAGCAAGCAGAATCATCAAGCCTTCAAGATGCCGCCTGTCATGGATCCGCCGCAGTTGGGAAACTATCGCCGGCCGACTCATCGCGCATCATCAGTAATCACGCACGAGGATGCTGCCGAATAACAGCACGCCAGACCATTTCAAAACCAAGGACTCTCGATGTTTCCCCGACCAGCTGTATCATCAGTCGACCCTGGCCCACGGACGGATACGTCGAGGAAGTTCCTGGCTCCAACTGTCTGCGAGCCTTGGAATCAGCCCTGGCCCAGACACGGGACATCAAAGTGCGTAGTCGACGCCACCGGCGCGTCATCTACCACACTTCGGAAGAGCCAAGCAGCCTTCTTCAGCAGAGAAAAGCAGCCTCCAGCAGCAAAGCGAGCAGCATAGCAGCATCCTCAACCAGCCGTAGCATAGCGTCATAGGTTAGGTAGTTTCAAATAGTGTGTGTGTTTGAATGTGGTGTAAAGTCAGTTTAAATATACAACATTTTAGCGTCAGTTTATACCTAGTAACCTAAGCCTGTGTAAAAAAAACTTTAGCCTGTATAATTACGTGTTAGCATAGTTTTTTTTCATGTAAAATTGCCTGTCAGTGTGTGTAACTGGAGGCATGGCAAGCAAGCAATCAAAAAGTGGTCGCGTGGTATGCATCTGGGTGAAGTGTCGTTCGATCTTCGGACCGGCGTTAAGACAGGCTGGGCGCGACGCCCTCCTCTCTCAGCATCCTTACGGTAGGTCCGGAAAACTGTGGAGTCACTGACCGCGAGGCGTCAAAGTGCTGTATTCCCAGTTTGACCGGCCACCGACGGTTCGGAGGGGCTTCGATCCTTTAACGCAGGAGATGCAACCACCCACATATCAAGCCGCCGCATTGTCCAGTTACACACGCTAAAAACTTTGAATCGTGGTCGATCTTAATCGGCCCAATTACGGTTCAGGGCCTTTCCCAGAGAGGTCGCTTGATACCGTCTAAACCATGGCATCCTCAGAGGATCCAAGGCCATGAGGCCTGAATCATCATTGGGCTGATTCATGCAAACATGGAACAGATCGACTGCGAAGCAAATTTCTAGCCCGTAAGCAAATAGTAATTATTAATATCATTTTTTAATATTATTACCTACATTAGCCTTCATCCAATTTTGACCAATAGGTATTAAATTCGTACACTTACCTACATAAATATTGAAAGCAAAGTTCCCAGCCATACAATGTACCTAGCACCTAGAATATCTGATTTGAGATTACCTACTTTAAAAAAATATGTATTTGTACCTAGTTCAAATAATTCAAAATATGTACCTACCTAGCAAAGAAATACAGCCTTTTCAAAGCAGGTACCTAAAAAAGGTCTAGCTGACTATTTCTGTAGTGAGCGAAATTCTCAGAAATAAGCCAGGTACATAATATGCAGAGTGTTTTTGTCATTTTTCAGAGATAGAATTGTGAATTGTTTGTTGGGTATTATTACTACCTACTCTGCCCTACCAGCCCCTAATAGGGTCTTTCGGGTTTTGGTCTCTGCGGACGTCGGCTGTGGCGCCGCGCTCCCGGCGTCACTGCCATTTTAAATTTAATTATTTTTTTTTAAATATTTTTTTGTTAAATATTTTGTACGCTGTACTTTATTGTATTTATATTCCGAACAATAAACGCCCTGTTTTCGCCTGTACTTCCGCGTTGTCAATCAACACAAACATGTCCCCGAAAGAAGCAGACGATACCACCGTGACTTGACATGACATTCATCATCAGGGGGGTCCAGCGCATTTACCTACCCCCCCCCCCTTTCGGAGGTGACAAGATGTTGTGTAATATGTCAAAGATTTTTTTGGTGTATTTGTCTGTTTAATACATTCACTGCTGAGCTACTAATTACCCCTTAATTACCCCAATTCGATAACATGCTAATGACGTCTAATGGCCTTGGGCGAGGCGCGGTATGCCCACTCAACGAGTTAACTCATTCACTGCGGACCAGTTAATACCTAACAAACTCGAAGACAATTTTGGGATGAGAATAAAAGAGGGCGGCATTCTAAGCCTGTTTAAGGGTGGCACTTTGCCTAGTGACATCACTGAGATCATTTAATAATTAGGATAGCCTCGTGAAAATTTCGTCACTCAACTGAACCTGATGCTGATCAAAGAACCATATACTGGTGACACTGTCCTTCACTGATGCTAATGACTTCACAGACAATAACTAAGGAAATTTATCATTTCAGACATTCATTATTCTGGAGCTAGACACATCTTTACTCCACAATGAGGACACTGCTCTTGACTTTGATATTCTGATAACGAGTCAAGGGGAAGAACTGACTCCTGAAAACAATGTATTGAATGCAAAAATTCAATTGAAACCAATCGCAAAACTAACTATTCACGAGTCAGTATTAATTTTATTGTTAATATATTTAAATCAGTTAATTGAGATTTTCACTGTTATTCATGTAGCCCATTTACATATGCATGGATACTGGTACGTATTATCGCGACCATGACAATAAAATGCAAATCACGAGCCTAATACTACAAGGTTCTAAGTATTTACTTTTGTTTCTCCAAAAACAAACAGTTAGAACCTTGTAGTTCTGCACGTGCAAAATGTACACACCTATTATCGTGCAAGGTCCAAGACTGCATGCATGGATCAAATAGGTTTAACTGCTTCTGAATTTAAAATGTATAACATTAGACTTTATCAGAATGAGGCCACTACAACGAACCCAGAACGTTGAACAAGAAAGGAGAAGAAAGAACACAATATGGTGACAACTCAAAGAGTATAAAAGAATTTTTATTTTTCATGTTCTTTGAACTGAGGCGTCTAATTCCACATAAACAAATGAAGTCCACATTTGGTCAAAATCGAGAAAAAAATATGCACGTATTCTTTGTATAATTTTACACAATACGTATTGGTCTATAAATTCCAAAACGCGACAAAATCCTACAAAAAAAAATATTTTAAGTCTCGATTTATTACAAAAAGCGCCAGTTTCAGCTTGGTTGATTTCGCGCGTATTTAAGTCAACCAATGAGGGAACGTTCAATATTGTAAATGGCATCTCCCATGCCGTAGCATCTGGTAAACTCATGACAGTGCCACGGAAATATGTGCCTTATGCGGAATAAATTAAAAAGTAAGGTACAAGTAGCGCTACATCCAATTTTATTTTGCCTATATTTATTACATTCAAGAGTTTATCGGCTGAAACAAATTGCCATTTGGTTCTAATTTCGACATAGAATACAACGGAAAAAATAATCTTGAAGCTTGAAACATAAAAACGTTGTTTCCCGCAAATATCGAATTGTGGACTTGTCGCTTTTTGTAATTAACGCCTCAACTACATAACTTACATTTTTTTTCTGCTATTGTTCTGATTTGTTTCATTGAATACTGTTTTAATTATTTCTAGTTATGCCAATGGAAATCAACATGATATATATATGAATCCCAAAAAAAAACTCAAAAATGTTACAATATCGCATGGCTTTGAGGTAATTACTTTTTTATTTGTAAATTTGATGGACTTTTCTGAGGCCTAATATAGGTAAATCATTCTACAGTGGCACCATAGGCGATTCGCGCGTGTATTGAATTGCTTGCGACAATGCCTGTTTCAATGCTAGCAAACAATACCACTACAACAGCAAGCCGCATTTGCCGTACCCATGGTGCCAATGTAAAACGATTTACCTATATTAGAAGTGAATAATATGTCAAATATATTATCGATAATTGTTCAGTACCTACAGGGGATTGTTTATTTCTCATCAACAATTAATATTATTAACTTTTACAAAACACATCATGAAAAGGTTTTAAAAAATATAAATTAATAAGCTCAAGGCGGATAATCAGACAGTTTTCGTTTTTGGAAAATACTGGAAAATAAGGAGATCTCAAAATTTTAATCGCTATGTCAACATAGACATTTCTTGGTATTAAATATGCCGACATATTATTTTTATTTCAACCATGTCCGATCTTAATAGGATCATATGGGCCTCCACAGAGTGGAGGTTTGTATTAAAGCTATACCTCAGTTGAGGCACGGTCTCGGAAAAGTTCGCGGCTAGGCGATGCGCGGATTGCGGGTCACGGGTGCAAATGACGCATGCCAAACGAAATATAATTTGTCATATAAATCCAAAATGCGTACATTTAATGTTCTGTTTATTGTTCCATTATTAACAATAATAATATATGCATTCACATATTTTCTTTTTAAAGTAAATGGGTAACGTTTTTAGTCATCTTTAGATGCTTTAAGATTTAATAGCCCCGTCGCCATCACGAAACAAATTGACGTGTTCCGAGCTCGATGTTCTCTCTTCGAATGGCAGCGAGTCCAAAATTTCGTCACACCTATAGTTGAAAATTATTTGCCGTTTCACTGATGTATCGCCTTAACAGATCTTATTTTTACGAGAAATGGATGTCAGCCACTTGCTCAACCTATTAGGTCCATACTCTGACTCATACACAAATTGAAAAACAATATGTGTACTTGCCAGACCCAGGATTCGAACTAGGGACCCTCGACTCTATAGGCCGGCGTTTAAGCCACGCGGCCATCGTGGGTGGGTGATTATACACTTTCAATAATGTGCTCTTATTTCATTAATATTTCATCAGCTGACATAGGAATTTCTGCCATCGTAAAAAGGAACATTTTAAAGTACTTTCTCATGCTTCACTTAAAATGGCCAAAATCTGACATAGACACTTCTAGCGCCCCAGAATTGTAATCTAGTTTAGAGGGAGTTAAAATTGCATTAACTTTTTATATTATGACAGCCAGTGACGTCCTGTTGAAGGGCGGCAAATCGAGGAGAATTATTAGGTATAATATGTAGAAATAGCCACCCAAACTTAGTAACAACGGAAATATCTTTCCATTAAAAAAATTAGCTCACTAGTTGGAAACAAATAATTAACATAAAAAGTTTAACAGGACTGTATTTTTTTGTCGGATTCGCGATGTCTAGTTTACTTCCGTTGTCTTTGGACGTCAAGTTCTTGATGACCAACACTGACACGTGCAGATTTACGAATTATAGGTAGGTACTGTGACACCCCCGTATGGTCCCCATTTGGGGATGTCTTTGTGTATCTGGAGACGCCCGAATCGGTATCAAAGCCAACAAATAATAAAGCGCTGATTACGAAAATAAATAATAATAAAAGAGCCCAGCCGGCAATGCCGTAAATTTTGTTAAGGGGGGACATGCTCGTCGAAGGTCAAAATTAAGTTTTTATTGTATTTTTAAACCATGATCCTGGACACTCCTTAAACGTTGTAGATAATCTATTTATATAATTTTGAAGCCTTATTATCCTTTATAATTATTTTAAACATTTGATGACTGCATGAAGTATTTTTGTTACATAAAATAGTATTCTTTTAAACCTCTCGCTCTAATGTTTTAGAATATAGTCATATTTCGGTACATAACTGTGCAGTGGTGTTAATATTTTTTACATTTATTAATTTTTAAACGCATTTATAAAACCATTAGCATAATTTATTACGAGATAATTTTTGTAAAATATTCACGATAAAAAATTATATTGATAATCTCTGTGATCCCAAATTTGACAAGAATTAGGCATTTTATTATTCAAAAAATCGGCAAGATTAACAAATTTGAAGATGATTCTAAAGATATTTATTATAAGCTATGTCTTTGACCATTCAAGTGTGATAAAAATCTTATGAATAATGATTGCTTTATAATAATTATTGACCTAAGAATAAGGTAGTGTTTTTTTGAAATACGCCATTTCTTTTGTCATTCCCCAGTGGTTAAGCTACAACATACGGCCGTAGCTATAAATTGACAAACTATAATTAAAGTAGGGAGTAAAATTATGTTAACGCGCGTGTTTGAACATGTACCTAACCGAATTTTTTTTTATTTTTTTTTTAAACTGTACATGTTCAAACACGCGCGTCAATATCATTTTACTCCCTACTTCAATTATAGTTTGTCAATTTATGGCTACGGCCGTATGTTGTAGCTTAACTACTGGGGAATGACAAAAGAAATGGCGTATTTAAAAAAAAATTACCTTATTCTTAGGTCAATAATTATTATAAAGCAATCATTATTCATAAGATGTTTATCACACTTGAATGGTCAAAGACATAGCTTATAATAAATATCTTTAGAATCATCTTCAAATGTGTTAATCTTGCCGATTTTTTGAATAATAAAATGCCTAATTCTTGTCAAATTTGCGATCACAGAGGTTATCAATATAATTTTTTATCGTGAATATTTTACAAAAATTATCTCGTAATAAATTATGCTGATGGTTTTATAAATGCGTTTAAAAATTAATAAATGTAAAAAATCTTAACACCACTGCACAGTTATGTACCGAAATATGACTATATTCTAAAACATTAGAGCGAGAGGTTTAAAAGAATACTATTTTATGTAACAAAAATACTTTATGCAATCATCAAATGTTTAATATAATTATAAAGGATAATAAGGCTTCAAAATTATATAAATAGATTATCTACAACGTTTAAGGAGTGTCCAGTATCATGGTTTGAAAATACAATAAAAACTCAATTTTGACCTTCAACGAGCATGTCCCCCCTTAACCGTTGGAGATTCGCAACGTCGCTTTCTTTTCGACGACGGTTTCGTTGGAAAGGTGGCGCGCAGATCGCGACAAACAGAAAAATCGCGAGCACGCCGATTTCGTACGGATAAAATAAATTATTCAAAATGTAACCATATAATATAATAAATTCAAATAAACTCGCCGTTTTCCATCACAATTCCGGTGCCATAATTATCCACCTTCCATCCCGAATACAGACGAAAAAAAAACACAAAGTGACAGTTGAGAAATTCTCTTACCAAAATGGAGGGAAGTGATAGTACATACCTACTTACCTAATTTTAAATTTTTCCAAAAACATTTTTGCCAGTCACTCGTGAGTTTTGGAAGTTGTCATGTGTATTTTTAAATATATCTGAAACCATGTACTCGCAATATTGTCGATTCATTGAAGTAGAGATGGCATTTAAATTAAATTAGATTTAGTGGTTATTATATTTTGTTAGTAATGTATCCATACATCACAGTTCTTAAATATTGGAGTCATGGAAGAATGATAAAAATACCTACTCTTTAAAAAATGGGGCGGCATTTTGTCTAGGGACATCACTGATGACAGCAATTCTGCCCTCATAAGGAAAATGGCAGCTTTTTGACAAAAATAACAAATTGAGTTAGTGTACAGATAATGCTCTACGTGAAATTCTGAACCATTTGACATAAAGTCAAAAGCGGTATAAAATTTATTTCAATATAATAATCGACATATTGTTTAAAAAAAAAACGGTAGTTATTCTAAACAAAAAGACATTATAACGAGTTTCATAAGCAAAAACACAGCATCGATTAAAAATATACTGGTTTTTGCTTATACCATATATCAAATGATTCAAACAAATTACTTAAAAATTTATTGAGAAAAGTTGAAAAAACGTTAATGTCTCATTATCTCAAAATGTGACTTTGGCGAAAAGCTGCCTTTTTGCTTATGGGGGCAGAATTGAAAAACAGTTTTAATATGGTTTAATAGACAACTAAAACATAATAATCTGTTACTTAACCTAAAATGTAGGTATTTTCAACTTAAATTTTTCCATAATGAAAACCTAGTTAACTTTTTAACACACATAATTATAGAGTAAAAATAATTCAGTAAAGGTAGAGTATATATTTATAACTTTTTACTAACCTGATACGCCTCTTTGCCTGATTATCTCGCATAAATGTGGATCAAATGATATTCACTTAATTATATTAATATATTATATTATTATAGTAATAGATACTTACACAAATAAATAATATAATATGAGGCGTCTAATTCCAAAAAGCCCACATTTGGTCAAAATCGAGAAAAAAATACGCACATATTCTT
This sequence comes from Rhyacophila brunnea, assembly GCF_057557595.1. Taxonomy (NCBI): domain Eukaryota; kingdom Metazoa; phylum Arthropoda; class Insecta; order Trichoptera; family Rhyacophilidae; genus Rhyacophila; species Rhyacophila brunnea. Next base: position 2,790,531 of record NW_028232816.1, on the reverse strand, counting down.
TGTATAATTTTACACAATATGTATTGATCTATAAATTCCAAAACACGACATTACCCTACGAAAAAAAAATATTTTAAGTCTCGATTTATTACAAAAAGCGCCAAGTCCGTGTTTCATATTGTTTAAAGCTTGATTGATTTCGCGCGTGTTTAAGTCAATCAATAAGGGAAGGTTCAATATTGAAAAGGACGTATCTCATGCTGTAGCATCTGGTAAACTCATGACAGTGCCACAGAAATATGTGCCTTATGCAGCATAAATTAAAAAGTGAGGTACAAGTAGCGCTATGTCCAATTTTAGTTTGCCTATATTTATTACATTTAAGAGTTTATCGGCTGAAATAAATTGTCATTTGGTTCTAATTTCGACATAGAATACAACTGAAAAAATAATCTCACGTTAAAACAAATAATTGAAGCTTAAAACATGAAAACGTTGTTTCCCGAAAATATTGAATTGTGGACTTGTCGCTTTTTGTAATCTTCAACATTTTTTTAGCTTCAATTTCACATATTTTAGACTCCATCTTCATAGAAGATTCTTCAATATCCCCGATCTCAATTATATAAAATAAACGCTGAATCTTATTGATGTATGTAATTTAATGTCAGCGATCGATATCTTTTTATTGCAGATTAAAAATGAAGGTCCAACTACGTTGCATGGAATTACGATGTGGTTCTTTTTACCTGTCGCTTACATGGATCCCAATACCATGACTAATATTACTGTCATGAAAGTTTTTAAACCACAAGTAGGTAACAATATTTGATATTATTAAACTTCTGAGAAATGTATAACCAATAGAAAAAATCTTTTTAAAAAGGGTCACCCAGCAGGATTCGTGTTTTCAAATTATGTATCGTGGGTATACTGCGAATAAGCAGTAATAGTAAAAAATACTAGTTTTGAGATAATCGAGTTTGAAAGTTTGCATGGTCTTAACTTTTTTTATATATATATAAAAGGTCATGTAGTTATGCTTTTCAAATTACAGATTATTGGCTACAAATTTCTTAATGTGGTACTAAAAAATAACCGCAGGTTTGCTACTTTTTGGAAAAAATACGAAGGTATAGATCTACCATCATAAATTGGCATTTCAGCGAGGGCGCTAGTATGACATTGAGAATATTACCATAACTAACATAAAAATGGTAATTTATAATTTTTTATTGGTAGTAGATTTCTGTACAAATATTATGCAATCCATAATTCGAGAAACATGTTGTAAAATTAAATGGCATTTGTAACAAATTTATCCTCGATAGACAATTTTAGTTTCAAATTCGACCGGCTGCCAACTTACGATGGTAGATCTTTAGTACTTGACTTAGTGCATTTTCGGTGATTAAAGTACAAAAAGAAAAAACAGTTTCGCACGCAGAATTTTGTGAATATCGCCTGAGATTGAGAAAAGAAAAAGCACTAAATCTCTTTAGTGCCTTTTCCCTGAATAGATGTATGTCTTTTTGACTTATAACATAAATTATTTTCGCCAGTTTTATAGATATGACTGTGTGTGTTTTTGGAGACTATAGAGCGATTTCCAAAATTTCGTCGCGCCTATACTTGAAAATTATTTGTAATCGTATCGTCTTAATAGATAATATCTTATTAACATATCTCATTCTGTCATTGGGGTCACCACAAGGCCCACTATAGTCAGGCCATGACACGAAACTATAAACATCGATGGTAGTGCTAGTTATTGCTCATACTTCGAATGCAATATGGTAAACTGTTTGTAGAAAATGATGATTGTTGCATATTAAAATAAATGGTACGTCATGATCTTAACGCAATATGCAATCGAAAATTTTCATTTATTGCGAACATTGCAACCATTCGAAGATAACTAGCACTACCATCGTAATTCGCAAATAAGTGCTAATATGGTTAGAATATACATTATTATTTTTGAAAATTAGGACATAATACGAAGCATCTATTTCCAAAAACCGATAAGTCTCTATAAGACATAGAATAGAGAGAATGTTAGATTTAGCCAAACGTAACGCCAGCAACTGGCTGGCCATGTGACACATGGATAAATGGCAAAACCAGAAAAGCATTCGTACCTAATTAATATAGTATGTCTTCTAGGCTACAGCGTCAATACTATGTGTACCGATCACTGGAAGCTTCTCTGATGAAGACTCGAAAATTCCATCTGTGAGAATATCGGGTCAATTGGAAACTCTAAGTTCAGCAACACCATCTCCGACTGTCTATAATACCACAGATACAATCCGACTGAATTATGACAACTCAACGCAAGGTAAAAGTTTCACAATCGATTGAAGATTTAAATTAATATTTGGTTTCTTACAATAATGTAGTTAGAAAGAAGCAGACAATATTTATTTTGGTTGCCATAGATAAAATTTTCAAGTCAAGATTCTGTGAGATATTTGTGAGGGTGTGAATCTGTGGTGATGTGGTGATGTGTGGGAAATGAAGTATGTGGTTTAAAAAATAAGTTCAATCACCTGGTATCCTTGTGACAGCCCTTGTGATTCTGTTGCCATAGCCAACCCTCAAAATCTGTGCAATGATACTACAAAACCCATCTACACATCAGATGGACCGATGTAGCGATCGACTGAGAGAAGTGACGACATCTTGTGGTTGCAATATGCAATGATGCATGTAAACAGAAGACCTTATTTATTTTTTCAAGAAACTCATATAATAACATCACTGCCAAAAGTTGGTAAGTCTCGAAATCATGTTATGGAGTAATTGCAATTTTAAGTTTGACATGCCTTCTAAAATCAGGCAAAATGCTAATTTATATGTGCTTTATGTGCATGATCTATATATCGAATGACTTTTTCTAGTATACATATTTATATATAGACACATAATCCGTTGTTAACACTAAATACCTAAATTATCGACTTACCAACATTTGGCAGTAACCCCGAATTAACGTTGTACTTAGGACTCAGAATTCTTTTAATCTGGCCATACATTTATAACCTAATCGTGTGGCACATCAATTTAATAATCCTTCATTTCAGGACAATTTCCGAGACCAATGGCTCCACTAGAGCCGTCACCAACAATAATACCAAATTGGATGTACCTGAATTGCAGTGATAGCAAGGTAACGTGCATGGCTGTCAAGTGCCGTGATGGTGCATTATTTCACAGCGGCAGTGGCGCCAACATCAAATTTAATTTGAAACTTGATCTTCAGAATATAAGTGAGTGTCTTATCATCTTGTCGTCCTTACCTTTTCGATGCTACTTCTTCTTTATTTTCATATGGCAACAGGATGCAGAACATAACACACTATCGTGGATCTACCTAGTGTGAGGATTACCCAGTGGTTTGAGTCTTCCGTTCCCACAGGGCACCCAATGGCAGTTAGATGCATGACAATAATTGCGATGGAAGCTTTTTGATTGATTATGGAGCAAAAAATTGACATGCCAAAAGTCAAGTTTAAAATAATAAAAAAAAAAATTTTTCGACCATGTCCGATCCTAATAGGATCATATGGACCTCCACAAAGTAGAGGTTTGTATTAACAGATTTTGTTTTTACGAGAAATGGATGTCAGCCACTTGCTCAACCTATTAGGTCCATACCCTGACTCACACACAAATTCAAAAACAGTATGTATACTTGCCAAACCCAGGATTCGAACCAGAGACCCACGGCGTTATAGTCCAACGCTTAAGCCGCGCGACCACTGTGGGTGTTTAATAAATTAATACCTATCAAATATTATGTGGCCGATTCTATCAATATAATAATCTCGTTTTATTTGTTTTACAGATAAAATTATTGGCAATAAAATATCAATTAACCTTACAACGTTTGCTGAGGTAGAAAATAGTAATTCTAAATCTGTGTAAGTATCAAATCCAATAAAAAAATATTTTACTATAAATCAGGATAACTTTGTTTATGAGTCCTACTTTGGCTACCATTCTATTTTTTTTTTTTTGACCATGTCCGATCCTAATAGGATCATATGGGCCTCCACAGAGTAGAGGTTTGTATTAACAGATTTTGTTTTTTTACGAGAAATGGATGTCAGCCACTTGCTCAACCTATTAGGTCCATACCCTGACTCACACACAAACTGAAAAACAATATGTGTACTTGCCAGACCCAGGATTCGAACCTGAGACCCACAGCGTGATAGTCCAACGCTTATGCCGCGCGGCCACCGTGGGTGCTATACTCTTTATTTAATACATCAAATTATATAATTTGATTATGTAGGTACTAAGTTTGTATTGATACCAGATGAAGGTCTCCCACAGGAGACCACATCAAAGGGCAGACCGAACCATCAACTTTCCCAAAACACCACAGCCTACTTCCACTGAAAATCTGAACTTCAAATTCGTCCGCGCTCCCGCCAAAACACAGAGACACGGTCTGTCGAAAACGGCCACACAAGATAGCGCCGCCAGTAGTCAATCCGTCGGTAAAACAGAGAGGTTCGCAACTGACAGCGCGATGACGCCGCGGATCCGACAGTTTGATGCGCGCGAAAAGCTCTCTCTCGCCTCGGACGCCAAGCAACAAGCATCTCCAGCCCAGCAAGAAAAAAGACCGCGTCGGCAGCGCGCCAAGCTGCAAGCCCTGGCTTCTCGCCTCGGACGCCAAGCCACAAGCATCTCCAGCCCAGCCCGCGACACCACATCTGCAGCCCTCCAAATCGCCATTACCCATGACCGAATATTAAAATACCCTGCAAATAACTAACTACGATATAATAAACTCCTGTCAGCATCCACAACGTGCGTTTCTCTCAATTCCACCCCGCTTCTGGCCTGCTAGTGATACTGTCTTCACTATTCTCCTCAACAGAGAAAGGCCGGTATCAGTATGTAAGACACAATCTGAAATGTGGACCGATTTCACTCTAACAAATAGTAAAATATTAGTTATAGGTTATATTAATATAGTTATAATAGTATATTAACCTTTTCAATTCAATTGTCAAAAACCCAATTATCAAACTATCTAAAACTGCATAGATTGAAAATTCACTGTTTTTTTGTTGAATACAGTTGATACCGGCCTTTCTCTGTCGAGGAGAATGGTGAAGACCGTATCACCAGCAGGCCAGAAGCGGGGTGGAATTGAGAGAAACGCACGTTGTCGCTTGGCAGTGTTTAATATATTATGTTGAAAGTTATTGCAGGGTATTTTCGTATTCGGTTATGAGTAATGGCGATTTGGCGGGCTGCAGACGCGGTGTCTCTGGCTGTTCGACGTCCGAGGCAAGAGAGAGCTTTAGCGCGCATCAAAATGGAATACGCGGTGTCACGGAGCTGTTGTTCTGTCGGTTGCGAACCTCTTTGTTTTACCGACGGATTTCTTTGTCTCGTGGCGGCGCTGTTTTCGGTAGCTTGTGTCAGTCTGTTTGAATTTTGGCGGGGGCGCAGACGAATTTTAAAGTCAGAAATTTCAGTGGGGGTGCGAAGAGTGGACGTAGGCTGTGGTGTTTTGGGAAAGTTGATGGTTCGGTCCGCCCTTTGAGGTGGTCTCCTGTGGGAGACCTTCATCTGGTATCACAGTAATGCCCCAAAGTTACGCGATAGGTGGGTCTGACGAAAATCGCTTATGTCGATTTCGCGTAAGTCGGGGTGCATATAAACACATGTAAATTTTGTTTATTTGGGACCAAGGACTAACAAAAACACTAGTTTAGATGAAAAATATTTTATAAAATTGCAGTTCTTTGTACATATTAATATCTACAAAATATTAAAAGAAATAAAAATGAGTTACGTAAAATAGGAAGAAACAATAGTTGTAGTAATAATGGCTTCATAAAATCGTAAGAAATGTATGAAATAGCGACTTGTACGAAAGTCGAGAGCTGTCTGTAATGTTCAAAAGCGTCCAGCTAATCCCAGCGAGTGGAAAAGAGGACCCTGAAGGCAAGGGAATGGAAGATTGATGCCTTCGAGATGTGGCGTTGACGCTAAATGGTTCGTATTTCTTGGACAGAGCACAAGACGAACCAGTCAATCATTTAGAGACTGCAGATAAAGTATCGGCTCTCAATAATATGTATGAGACGCAGTTTTTTAGACATATTGTATTGTGCACGGACCGGACAACCTGGAGAGACTGAAGGTTTTGGGTGGCCTCCAGGGAAAGCGAAGCAAAGGAAGAGCGTCGGCACGCTGGAGTGACCAAGTGAAGGAGCTAACTGGGGCACTATGCATTCCAGATCTCAAAGGATGACAAAATTCAAACCTTTGATCCTCAGCCATGAGGGTACGACCAAGAAGAAGTGCTCATTTATTCTATCATTATTAATTCTGTCGATTACAGATCGGAGATTTTATTATGTTAATCGTTATCACAATGTAAATTTTGTCGAATAAAATTATAACAACATAATATTTATAAACAAAAATATCCAATACTTATTAGCGTTAGGTACCTACTTAACTTTTTACCAGAGGTCCCATAAGTCGAAGTTCCGCCACAAATGATAACAAACTTATTTTTCGTAGATTCCGAGCATCCGGCTGGTATAGTTCAAAGATATCCGGAGAACGCCCGCCATCTGATTTACCTGTTTGGGTCGTAATCCTCTCTGTTTTACTTGGAGTTTTATTACTAGTCATAATAGGATATGTACTGTATCGGGTAAGTGTTTTCTATTAAATAATCCAACACCACAAATTCGAAAGGCGAAAATTTAAGTTGGTAGACATGCGTGTGAAATACGTCTCAAATTCGGGAATGTTCGTGCCGGCGTATGTATGGTTTTTCCACCCGAACCTCGAAATGATCGAAATTTTGATTGAAACGTCAAACATAACATAACCTACAATTTTATTAATCATGTTTTTGCAGCATGTCGTCGCTATAGGATTGGTTTGTCGAATATCTGTTTTTGTCGAAATCAACCTTTTAATGCAGAATGTTTTGTTGTGTCTAAATGGACTAGAACCATCCTTTTCTTTAAATTATTTTATAATGGTAATGAATACATCATTCATATGCTGTAAAAATAACAATTTAAATATAGGATTATGAAATTTGTTTTTCGTCTCCTGAACATTTGGTCTATTCAACAAACCAATCCTACAGTGACGATGTAGTAAAACAATAATATTATGTTACTACTTACTAGTCACTTGATATTTGACAGCTCGCGGATAACAATAAATTGAGGCAGATGACGTGATCCGTGACATACTTATATTATTTTGTCAAAATCTCAATTTTCAATATGTAATTGACGTACTCTATCTCGCTCTAAAAGTGAACACAGCCAAGAGAGGGGGTGTTAAAGGATAGCACTCTTTGACAGTTGAGACGGTTAACTTATTGTAATAATTAACCACCTGAATACATTTGATTTACATTTTTTATGACACTTTTGGCTAAAATATGGATCAACCACTATTTAGCTTCAGTAAGGTTGCGACATTGCACGCATAAGGCACTAAATGTTTTTGTTTTTATGTTTTCAGTATGGATTTTTCAAAAGGAAAACATTGGAAGAAATGGAAATACTTGAGGATCAAGAAAATACAAGTGTACGTTTGGTTGCATAATATATAATTATAATAAGTTTCTATTCTAAGTATATAATAATATTATAAACACTTCCTATTTAAGTAAAATCAGTCGTACTAAACATTTATTCAGTTCATTACTTATACATTTTGACTGTTGAAACGTAAAATCATTAGCCTGGTGCTGATCAATATACATCTGTCTGTAAACAGATAAATATTCTATAAAAACTATTGCGGATGGTAAACATCTGTAAATGTACTAACAAATAATAATTACAAGATAAAAAGAACTTTTTATATACAACGTTTTTAAATTTTCTGTTGAATCATATAAACTTGACTTGACTAGCTTAAACGATCAAAAAAAATTGTATTTGATAGAAATAATACTGAAATGTCATTTTGACACTCATATTGATTTCCATAGTAACGCACGTATATATAAATAATTTAGTTGTTAGGACCCTAGCAACCAATAATAGTGGATTGGATTACGGATTTCTTCCGAAAAAAAAATGCATTGGCATCGTGTTCTGATATATTCTAAAAGTTTCAAATGTCCAGTTAGTCGGGAAGTTAATTAAAAATCGATTGAAAGATTTGTACAGGACAAACAACCACCGGATAAACAACCACCGGACAAATAAGAATACGACCTAATAAAAATGTTGTAAAAAAACGTTGTAAAATAAAATAAGCAAGTGTGATCATATTTGTGGGAAAATTTTTACTATCTCATCGCAAGTAGTGACACTTAGTCTTGTGGAATATTGTTTTGATAATAGTATACCAACTTGTACGATGTAGTCCGTCCAAACTACATTTAATTTGATAGTAATGTTTGCAGATGTGGACATCAGTGGTGAAGGGTGTAGTATTTGTTTTCATTGAACTAAGACTATAATTTTGCAGGTTATATATGAGGCGCCGAGTCGCTAAACTGGCTCTTGGCGGTTTTTTGAGTTTTGAGTAAATCACGAAAAACTGTTATGGGCAGTGTGATAACTTTAAGTGTAATTTAAGTTATTTTCTAGTAGTATAGTTTATATGGAATAGTAAATTAAAACGTCAAATTCAATTTATATGCGCCAATATTCCAAATAAATGCATTTTAATTGTCCGGAGAGCACACTTGCATCACTCGCTGTCGCAAGGAGCCAAATTTGTGACTCACACTTTGACGTTAGATGTCAATAGAGTCGAGTTTGGCACTTACTGGAATAAGGTCGGCCGGAAATGACTGTTCAGTAGCGGGCCGTATTTATTTCAATTAATATACGAGGGTGGGTCAATAATTCCTTAGAAAAAAGCATTAAAACAGTTTTTATTTTTGTTTTTTTTTTTTATTTCTCAACATAATCTCCTTGGAGCTCAATACACTTGGTTAGACGTTTCTCAATTTTTTTTAAACCGTCGGAAAAATAAGTTTTCGGAAGGTCCTCAAAATAAGCATTTGTCCGATCGATGACTTCTTCATTTGAAAAAAAACGTTGTCCACTTAGCCATTTTTTTAAGTTTGGGAAAAGGAAAAAGTCACTGGGGGCTAAATCTGGCGAATACGGTGGGTGGTCGACCAATTCGAACTTCAATTCTTCAATTTTAGCCATTGATCGTAAACATGTGTGAACACGGGCATTGTCCTGATGAAAGAGGATTTTTTTCCTGTTTAAATGAGGCCGTTTTTCTTCAATTTTGTTTTTTAGCTGGTCCAATAAAGATGCATAATAATCCCCTGTTATTGTTTTTCCTTTTTCCAAATAGTCAACGAAAATAATTTCACGTGCATCCCAAAATACAGTAGCCATAACCTTACCAGCTGATTTCACGGTTTTCGCCTTTTTTGGACATGGTTTGCCTTCGCAATCCACTGCTTTGACCGTTCTTTCGTCTCGGGAGTATAGTGGTGTATCCATGTTTCATCTACAGTCACAAAGCGACGAAAAAATTCATCCGGATTGCGTTGCATGAGCGACAACAGGGCTTTAGAGGCCACCACCCTATTGCGTTTATTGTCGACTGTGAGCAAACGCGGCACCCATCTTGCAGAAATATTTTTCATGCCCAATTTGTCATGTAAAATAGAAATGACGCTACCTTTTGAGATCCCTGTAACCTCAATTATCTCACTCAACTTTAATCTTCGGTCACTTAACACCATATCGTGGATTTTATTGATCATTTCTGGTGTAGTCACCTCTACAGGACGTCCTGAGCGTGGTTCATCCTTTGTTGATGTACGACCACGTTTAAATTCATTTAACCAGTTATAAATAGTTGCAAGTGAAGGAGCAGATATGCCGTGAACTAAATCCAACTCATTTTTTATTTCCTTTGCTGTTAACCCTTTTATATTAAAATGTTTAATAACAGCTCTAAACTCAATTTTCTCCATTTTCCATTTTTCCATTTTCCACAAGCAAATTTTTTTTTTAAATGTACGAGAAACACACAACAAACCGACCAATCTGATTGAAACTTCGCAGCATACTGAATCGGTAGTGCCGCTGCATGAAAACAAACCGCTTACAGTACTAGTCGCGCCACCTGTCGGCTTTTCTAAGGGCTTATTGACCCACCCTCGTAGATATTTTAGAATTTATTTTGCCAAACAAATATTTTCTAACCGTACTTACCTACTACACGGTAAATCCTTTTTTACATTGCATCTTTTTAGCATTTATAGCGGTAGGTATGTATGTATGTACATAGAAAAAAAACATTTTTTCAGAATAAAGAATCGTGTTTATTAATGAGAAGCGAGCAAGAAATTACACAAGTATACCAAATATGTGAATAAGTGATGGTCACAATAACACATACATAGAAAGCATAATAAAACACAATGTATTGTTTAATCGTTTCAACGGAATATACTTTACAGTATATCGACCACAGATAATAAATAATTATTAATTGCGGTGTTTCAGTCTATGTATGCTATTATACATCTTCCATAACTTCGTGATATTTAGTTCCGCCGATAAGTATACCAGACTCTGCGTCTTATTCCGGCAGTAATGTGGCTCACTATCTTTTAACTCCTTTAAAAATGCAACAATACTTGCTCTTTTCCCTATAAAACTCGCATGTGCCTTATCGCCACCTCTTCTCTCGGTGGGAAGTTTTCCCGCGCTATTTTGAAAGCGCTTCACAACACCTTGGATTCTACCTTTTTTAATGTTTAAAATACCCAAAAAGGTTTTTTAGCATACGGGAACCAAAGCACCAGTTTGACTTTTTCGGGCATAATATTTTATATTGAAAGATTTTTTTCTTTCAGCCCCACTGTGTGACATCACTGAAACTCCTTCACAATACTTCACTATAAATGTATCTTGAGCAAGTTTCACTGCCTTTTCATAAAATGCAGTATGGAAATGTCTAATATCAGTTCCATTTAATGAACTGCACTTGAAGTTCTTAGTGTCATGATTACACTGAGGATACTCGGGCAATTTTTTAGATGAATATCTGCAACAAATTATGAAAAATACAATAATTATTAACTTTAAAAATAAAAAGTAAAGATAGAGGTTTATAAAATATATATACAAAAGTATAAAATAATGACTATACTTAGATATTATGTAACTATATATAATGAGATTTATGGCAGTTATCTTAAATCAATTTATTATACTTATGGATTCTCTAGTAGTATAGAATTTTCTAGTAGTATAGTTTATATGGAATAGTAAATTAAAACGTCAAATTCAATTTATATGCGCCAATATTCCAAATAAATGCATTTTAATTGTCCGGAGAGCACACTTGCATCACTCGCTGTCGCAAGGAGCCAAATTTGTGACTCACACTTTGACGTTAGATGTCAATAGAGTCGAGTTTGGCACTTACTGGAATAAGGTCGGCCGGAAATGACTGTTCAGTAGCGGGCCGTATTTATTTCAATTAATATACGAGGGTGGGTCAATAATTCCTTAGAAAAAAGCATTAAAACAGTTTTTATTTTTGTTTTTTTTTTTTATTTCTCAACATAATCTCCTTGGAGCTCAATACACTTGGTTAGACGTTTCTCAATTTTTTTTAAACCGTCGGAAAAATAAGTTTTCGGAAGGTCCTCAAAATAAGCATTTGTCCGATCGATGACTTCTTCATTTGAAAAAAAACGTTGTCCACTTAGCCATTTTTTTAAGTTTGGGAAAAGGAAAAAGTCACTGGGGGCTAAATCTGGCGAATACGGTGGGTGGTCGACCAATTCGAACTTCAATTCTTCAATTTTAGCCATTGATCGTAAACATGTGTGAACACGGGCATTGTCCTGATGAAAGAGGATTTTTTTCCTGTTTAAATGAGGCCGTTTTTCTTCAATTTTGTTTTTTAGCTGGTCCAATAAAGATGCATAATAATCCCCTGTTATTGTTTTTCCTTTTTCCAAATAGTCAACGAAAATAATTTCACGTGCATCCCAAAATACAGTAGCCATAACCTTACCAGCTGATTTCACGGTTTTCGCCTTTTTTGGACATGGTTTGCCTTCGCAATCCACTGCTTTGACCGTTCTTTCGTCTCGGGAGTATAGTGGTGTATCCATGTTTCATCTACAGTCACAAAGCGACGAAAAAATTCATCCGGATTGCGTTGCATGAGCGACAACAGGGCTTTAGAGGCCACCACCCTATTGCGTTTATTGTCGACTGTGAGCAAACGCGGCACCCATCTTGCAGAAATATTTTTCATGCCCAATTTGTCATGTAAAATAGAAATGACGCTACCTTTTGAGATCCCTGTAACCTCAATTATCTCACTCAACTTTAATCTTCGGTCACTTAACACCATATCGTGGATTTTATTGATCATTTCTGGTGTAGTCACCTCTACAGGACGTCCTGAGCGTGGTTCATCCTTTGTTGATGTACGACCACGTTTAAATTCATTTAACCAGTTATAAATAGTTGCAAGTGAAGGAGCAGATATGCCGTGAACTAAATCCAACTCATTTTTTATTTCCTTTGCTGTTAACCCTTTTATATTAAAATGTTTAATAACAGCTCTAAACTCAATTTTCTCCATTTTCCATTTTTCCATTTTCCACAAGCAAATTTTTTTTTTAAATGTACGAGAAACACACAACAAACCGACCAATCTGATTGAAACTTCGCAGCATACTGAATCGGTAGTGCCGCTGCATGAAAACAAACCGCTTACAGTACTAGTCGCGCCACCTGTCGGCTTTTCTAAGGGCTTATTGACCCACCCTCGTAGATATTTTAGAATTTATTTTGCCAAACAAATATTTTCTAACCGTACTTACCTACTACACGGTAAATCCTTTTTTACATTGCATCTTTTTAGCATTTATAGCGGTAGGTATGTATGTATGTACATAGAAAAAAAACATTTTTTCAGAATAAAGAATCGTGTTTATTAATGAGAAGCGAGCAAGAAATTACACAAGTATACCAAATATGTGAATAAGTGATGGTCACAATAACACATACATAGAAAGCATAATAAAACACAATGTATTGTTTAATCGTTTCAACGGAATATACTTTACAGTATATCGACCACAGATAATAAATAATTATTAATTGCGGTGTTTCAGTCTATGTATGCTATTATACATCTTCCATAACTTCGTGATATTTAGTTCCGCCGATAAGTATACCAGACTCTGCGTCTTATTCCGGCAGTAATGTGGCTCACTATCTTTTAACTCCTTTAAAAATGCAACAATACTTGCTCTTTTCCCTATAAAACTCGCATGTGCCTTATCGCCACCTCTTCTCTCGGTGGGAAGTTTTCCCGCGCTATTTTGAAAGCGCTTCACAACACCTTGGATTCTACCTTTTTTAATGTTTAAAATACCCAAAAAGGTTTTTTAGCATACGGGAACCAAAGCACCAGTTTGACTTTTTCGGGCATAATATTTTATATTGAAAGATTTTTTTCTTTCAGCCCCACTGTGTGACATCACTGAAACTCCTTCACAATACTTCACTATAAATGTATCTTGAGCAAGTTTCACTGCCTTTTCATAAAATGCAGTATGGAAATGTCTAATATCAGTTCCATTTAATGAACTGCACTTGAAGTTCTTAGTGTCATGATTACACTGAGGATACTCGGGCAATTTTTTAGATGAATATCTGCAACAAATTATGAAAAATACAATAATTATTAACTTTAAAAATAAAAAGTAAAGATAGAGGTTTATAAAATATATATACAAAAGTATAAAATAATGACTATACTTAGATATTATGTAACTATATATAATGAGATTTATGGCAGTTATCTTAAATCAATTTATTATACTTATGGATTCGCTTAGAAAGTCATCAAGTGATTAACCTTTCCCTTACCATGGTAAAAAAATTACGCCCGATCCCATGCCGTCCACTCAGTGTCCCGATGGAAATTTGGCATTTTAAGGCATTTTAAAAGCTAATTGATTGCTTCAAAAGGTAAAGTATGTTTTTAAATACTATTTAGTCATCGTTTAACATGTTATTCTGTGTATATCACATGCAATTGTCTTATAATCGTGTATAATAATCGAACATCGATAAATGTACGTCATAACCAAACCACGGCATGTCTCGATCTGTTTTAAATGGAACAACCAACACACGCTGTCATTTCACGGAGAGTGGGGGTGGCTAATTCATCCGAAGCGAACGAGGGATGTTTTTAGGTAGCATAACATCTGCATGGACTTGCGTTATCACGTTTACCACATAAAATAATAGTTATAATTTTGCAATATCGATTCCCTGTATACATAATTTTAAAAATTGTGATCTTATTGTATCATGTTAATAGGTTTTATTAAAAATCGGATTTTAAAACACATTAAAAATATACTTACATAAGAATAAGTAAACAACAAAAATACTCCGATCGTATAGTTTCCACTAAATATATTTTAATATTATGTTTATTATGTTGAAATAATACACATTAAAAAAATTAAATCACTACGTTACTTGAACCTATATGCACGTATTAAGTCTATACCTCTTAGACTATAGATATATCACATCGACTTTTAGATAATTTCATAACAAGAGGTTTTATAGTCAATAATAAAATACATAAACATATATTTAATGTAATATTGTATCCCCAGAAAAATCTACTTTTATACATATGTATAATATGATAGGTACCGCAATTTAATACTTATATATTATAAACTTCTATTAAATTTTCATTATCCGAAATATTATTGTCGTTCACTTCAAACTCAATATCAGAGTCATCACAAAACTCCTCTGCAGCCACCCTGATTTCTTCCTCTGTTAAATATCTTCTCGGCATGATTAAATATTTTCAAAAATATTTGTCAATTTGATAATCGACGTGTAGATGATGGGAGTACGCACAAATCTAACCGTTCGACTGCCTGCTGTGCACCCAAATAATAGTATGTTTTTTTTAGGTCGCTCGAAGTTTTCAAATACAAATGGCCCACAAACCGATGTAATTCTTACATACCTGGCAATAAGGGTTTGTATTCAAAATCCGGGTAAATTTATTTTTATTACGGGCGCAATAAAACTGAGCCTTTCCGGTCAGTATTTTGGAATAAACGGCATATAAAGCGAAGTTGACTTGCTAAAATGAACACTTATAACATTACATTAAGGGTTGCTTTGGCGTTTATCGTCAGATGCATTTGAAACATTTATAATTCAAGGTTCGATATATTGTAAGAGGCTACGGCTGAATGCATCCTTCACAGAATTATGTTGAACAAAGACATAAATTTCTATCTCTGACTAACAAATGACATTTTAAAATAGTGTCTCATGTTTACATTACTATTATGCGCGTTTCTCTAACATATATCTTTCTAGATAGCCCTGTCACTGTCTTATCAAAATATTGATTAGACTTTCGAAAAATGATTAATTTTACATATAAGACATTCAATTCAACTACCGACATATTTTTCTTTTTATGCCTAAATATTTTATCTACAGATAGCTAAAAGTAGACGTTTATATACATAATAATAAGTGAGGTATCTATGATTTAAGGTCATTTCTAAACTCCGAGACCATCGTGGCAACGGGAGTGTTAAAAAATAATGTTCAATTATTAAAGGTCCCAATAATATTATTTTTTGACACAAGCAAAATATGTTAAAAATCTGTACTTAGAGATCTCATAATAATTACATCACGCTAAATATACAATAAATATACAATATGTATCTACGGCATAATTTAAAAAAAAGCATACGAAACAAAAAATATTATTATGAAACACCACTGGATTATTGAAACATCTATAGCAAAAATTAATGTTAGCAATGTCAATTTTAAAATACCTTTCTTGGCGTAACACGTTACATTTCCAGCCAGCTGGATTTCTTAAACGCTTCCTTGATTCTCCAGGTAGAGATTCTGTCACACTTACTAATGAAACATCCATTATTAATTAGTAAAAACAAGCAAATAGACGAAGCAAAATCAAGACTTTCTCACTGCACAGACGCGAACGGTTTGACGCGGTTGTATCAGTGTTGCCATATTTTGAAAGTGGAATTATAGTACAGAGCCTCCAAAATTATAGTATTTGGAGATAAAATATAGTACGCGTTGTCATCTGTTGAAAATAAAATTTTTCCCAATTTTTCATAGTCGGCTCGTTTTTATTAGGAAAAATATTTCGTCGCGGGCCGCAGGTTCCCGATTTTTCATAGTCGGCTTGTTTTTTTTGGGAAAAATATTTCGCCGCGGGAATATTTCGAAGACCACTCGATTGCGAAATGGCAAATGCTGAATTATAGTACTTTTATATAAAATTATAGTACGATTTTCAAAATTACAGTGTTTTGGGCGTACTATACCTATTTTATATCGTACATAGTACGCGGACCAAAATTATAGTACAAATACTATAATTATAGTACGGTTGGCAACACTGGGTTGTATAGAGATTTTAGAGACAATTTAGCGACTCCTTATTTTTTCAAAGAGTGCGCTTGGCGACTCACGTCAATATTAATTTTGATTTTTTGATGAAATTGGGAGGAATTTGAAACTCTCAACTGGAAAAGTCGATAGATCTATCGATAGAGCATCTAAGTACATTCAAAACTCATTTTATCGAAAAATCGCCAGGAGCCAGTTTAGCGACTCGGCGCCTCATATTATAGTATTGGTTAGTTTTTAAAACTCAATTAAACCGTCCGTAAACCAAGCCATACTAGATAATCGTCAAAAAAAATTAGTCTATCTATAAAATATCAGAAATTATGCCATTTAAACATACATAATTTTAGATACCTATTATTTTGTTGATAGAAGATTATTTGGTTCTAGTCGGTTATGTGGAATACAGCGGCAAACACATTTTGAAAATACCCTATATACTGGATTATTAGTAAGTTTGGGTTAGTTTAGGTTAGGTTTGGTTAGGTTAATCTAACAAACAATCCAGTATATCGACTATTTTCAAAATGCGTTTTCCGCTGTATTCCACATAACCGATTTGTACCGATTATTTTTATCTATTATGGCTTGGTTAGATAGGGTTATAAATTTAAAAAAACGAATCAACACCATCTATCTGCAATCCAATGACATTATTAATGGACATCGCACTCAATACAGTAGCTAGTAAGTAAATTCGCGCATAGCGGCATTCGCACATGTATAGGTAGAGGTCACGCAATTTCCATTATGCGATATCACGCATCGGGAATTTATAGCAATATCACCTTTATTGTAATGGCGTTAGAACAGTGTTTCTAGTGTCAATGTTCATTTGAGCGAACCCATTCGAACCAAACCATTCGACAGACCGGACAAAAAGCATCGGGAATTTATAGCAATATCACCTTTATTGTAATGGCGTTAAAACAGATTATGCCATTCGGCAGACCCAACAAAAAAGTGAGTATCATTTTTTTTCCCAGATGCTTCTTCCATATTAATGTCATTGTCTGCATCCATCGAAAACAAATAAGTATGACTGACAAAGTTTAGTGTGCACTATTTATGTCGGATCTTAACAGCCGACCTCCATCCCTCGCCGCTGGTGAATGTGCATTGAGTTTCGAACAAATAATTGTTCAACTGCATTATTGTATGGCAGTAAAATTTTACAAACGATATTATAAAAATGCAATACAAATCACTATTGCCCGTTTTTTCATAGAGCAAAACCAATGTATTCATAATACAATCCGAATTTGAAATCGAGTGATTCATTTTTAAATTAAAGTTAATTAAGAAGGAAAGCATTGGAGACATTCTTCAGACCGCAAGGAAAATATTAAAGTGTTTACAGAAAATGAAAAATCGCAAAGAATCATTTCCAACAGTTAATATGTAACTCCAGTCTTTGTGCTTTTTACGTTTTTATTAGCTCGTATTCTTGTTTGTCCGATGGTTGTTTGTCCTGTACAAATCTTGCAATCGATTTTTAACTAACTTCCCGACTAGCTAGACATTTGAAACTTTTAGAATATATCAGAACACTATGCCAAAGCATTCTTTACTATAATACTTTAATACTTTTAGCCATCTTTAAGCAGAATTGAATTCATTTTCAGTTGATTCTGTTTTGTATGAAAAGTTATTTCGACACCATTATTTTTGTTGCTAGGGTCTGGGGTCCAAGCAACTAAATTAATAATATATACGTGCGTTACTATGTAAATCAATATGACATTTCAGTATTACTTCTATCAAGTACAAATATTTTTGATCGTTTAAGCTAGTCAAGTTAAGTTTATATGATTCCACAGAAAATTTAAAAACGTATGTAAAAAGTTCTTTTTATCTTGTAATTATATAAATATTAATTTGCTCCACTACTTAGTGACTGTAGTAGATGATTCTAACATTTAAATTGTGTTTACTAATGGAAAGTTATTTCAGTGTAATCCGTAAAAAGTAAAAGACTATTATTGGTTGCTAAGGGTGTGGTCCTAGCAACTAAATTATTAATATATACATGCGTTACTATGGAAATCAAAATGAAATGTCAAAATGACATTTCAGTATTCTATATTTGTTTGTTTGTTTGTTTTTTATTTACTTCATTTATCAAGTTCAAGTTTGAGCATATTGAGCATAATAATTCAACAGAAAATTGAATAAAAAGTTCTTTTTATCTAGTAATTATTATGTATATGGTCATTGAAGTAGGTAAACGAAAATATAAGTGATGATAAATTAACGTACTGAATTATGCCCACACGTATCTTACCTGTGCAGTCAGAAATCTTTTAAACAACAATGTAAGTACCTATTTAATTGAATTAACCTCAAATTTTTTTAATTTTCAGACGGAAACAGATGACTAGGATTTATAGTCATAGTACCAAAGTATGGAATGAAACTGTATGCAAGCTAAAATGAAATGCATACAACAATGTGACTTATATTTTATGGCTGATAGGCAGTGATGTCCCTACTTAAAATGCCGCCCCTAGGCAGTACCAAAATGCTGCCCCATTTTTTATACAGTATTTTTATCACCCTTTTGTGACTCCAGTATCTAAGAAATGTGTTGTATTGATACATTACTAACAAAATATACACCAATAAAGCATACAAAATTAAATTTTGATACAAAAAGCGAATAAATATAATTAAGTTAGACACTTACCCAAATCATCAAAGTCTGATGTCATATTTGGTTGATATTTCTGACACATTTGGTTTATACCATTAATAGCAATACACAGATTTGTTATTTGAGGCGTCTAATTCCAAAACATTCCACATTTGGTCAAAATCGAGAAAAAAATACGCACGTATTCTTTGTATAATTTTACACAATATGTATTGATCTATAAATTCCAAAACGCGAAAAAAAATATTTTAAGTCTCGATTTATTACAAAAAGCGCCAAGTCCGTGTTTCATATTATTTAAAGCTTGCTTGATTTCGCGCGTGTTTAAGTCAACCAATAAGAGAACGTTCGATATTAAAAAGGGCATATCCAATGCTGTAAGCATCTGGTAAACTCATGACAGTGCCATGGAAATATGTGCCATATGCAGCATAAATTAAAAAGTGAGGTACAAGTAACGCTATGTCCTATTTTATTTTGCCTATATTTATTACATTTAAGAGTTTATCGGCTGAAACAAATTGCCATTTGGTTCTAATTTCGACGTAGAATACAACGGAAAAAATAATCTCACGTTAAAACAAATAATTGAAGCTTGAAACATGAAAACGTCCCGAAAATATTGAATTGTGGACTTGTCGCTTTTTGTAATTAGACGCCTCATTTCCACACCATTTTTACAAAGCTATTATTGTAGGTAGGTACAACATGTAAACAAAATATTTTTAGCTATTTCTTATAAGTATACAAAATCTCGATTTGCCGCCCTTCGAGTAACTCCCGCCCCCAAGCGACGCTCAATCTGCCTACCCCCACGGAACGTCACTGCTGATAGGACTGTGTATATTAGTTATCTTTTTATCCAAAAATATTTTGATAAATGTGTCACAAATTATTGGTGCCGGACGAAATGTCAGATAGGTTGTAAATGCAGGCATCCAAGTTTATGCAGAGGACATTGTTTTTAACTTAATCAAATTCGATATTTCAATTTCTTTATGAACAAATTTAAGCTTGAGTTTTATTGAAACTAAGAATAAGAAGTGGGTTAGCCTCAGAGTAATAATATAAAGAGAGTCGGTATTGTTTGGCAAAATGAAGCCATGTTTCTTCATAGCGTATCTTCTGCACAGTAGAATCTCAATTTTATTATTAACTTAACTATGAAACGTTATACCGTCATGTTGCTTCTCAGTACGGCTAACAAATTTAAACACAACATAGTTAAACATATTTTATACTAAATTACTAAAAAGAATTACCACTAACTTTATATTTACCTCATATAATAAATTTCAGCAATATGTGCTCGCAGTTTTTAAATAACTAGTCATCATTCAAATCAATATTTACCGGCGACGTGTACAAAAAATATTTAATTCAGCCGTAGAAATTCTATTTTATTCTAACGCGTATTGCGGAGGTATAAGCGTGCAGATGCTTTCTCACTCGCACTTATGATTGGTTTTTGTTTAGGCCTTGGGGTAGAACCTGTTTCATCCCAGACTCTTAAATTTTTGCTCAAAATTTACTTTCTGTGATTATCTTTAAAATAGTATAATACTGACTGAAAAAAATATTATTAAAAATCGATCGTTTAAACCAGTGCTTCTCAACCGGTACTTCACAGAAAATTTCTGGTGGTCCATGAATTTTTCCCGTCCAAATGCTTATGCTAAAAATTCCAATAAAATCTTTAAAACACATGCATATGCAAGTGTTTTCGATTAATGGTTTTACATGATGAAATCAACCGCAATCAGACGTCATTCATTATACGTTAGTATATAAATAAAAGAAGCCAGAAGAGAACTTCAACCTGGCTTGCCTGTTCTTCAAGTCGACCAGATTCCGGCGTCCTGGAAGACCGCTAAATACAATCTACAGAGTATATACGGCGGAGCTACGGGATGCTGGTTTGACCTGGAACGAAGCAAGAAGACTGGCGAGCGACAGGGATTCTTGGAGGCGCCGCGTGGTATCCATATGCTCCAGTTAAGGGGCGGATATGGCCAAAGAAGAAGAAGAAGTATATAAATAATATATTTTTATTTCTATATTAGCGGTCCGCAAAACGTTTATCTTATTTTCAGCGGTCCGCAGGTGTAACAATGTTGAGAAACACTGGTTTAAACTGTAGAACATAATTTACCTACTTAAGACTAGTATATTGACTTTCAAGCAAATCTGGTAAAAAACCTGTTCTATTTTTTTATAATAAAATTTAAGCTGTTGGTGGTGTCAAAAAATGCTAGATTTAATGCCATATTCTGATAAGAAATACCTACACTAAGTTGGCAATGATGCATGATGATATTCAAATTTGAATGTTCACTCACCATATTTCTTTTTCCAGCTGATCACCTAATAAAATATTCACATATTTTATAGAATAATTATGAACCTCCGATATATTGAATTTGGCTTTGTAATTCTAGATGTTCTATCAAACCTCAATTCCAGCAATTACGTTGCTTACCTTTGAAACTGTGAATTTTAATGATCTAGGTATAGATATACCACCATAAACTGTCAAGTGTTCGAATTTGAACTACGCTCATTACAATAATAAAAGTATTGAATGATATGTCATAAATGATTTATAGTAAAAATATACAATAGAATATTTAAAAAATATTGTATTGTCATAATCTCTATAAGTCTTTACATATTTATTAACTCTCTGTAAAAATGATTATATTATTTTTATACCAAAAATTAAAATACCTACTAAAAATGAAAAATGTATTTAATTATTTAAAATAATTAACATAATTTTATAATCACTTTAAAGGGGGATGAAGTAATAAATATTATAATATGTTGGGTATTACTATTGGGACTGCCAAATGTTGGTAAGTATCGAAACCATGTCATGGAGTAATCGCAATTTGAAGTTTGACATGCCCTCTAAAATCAGGCATAATACTAATTTCTTTGTGTTTTATGTGCATGTTCTATATATCGGATGATCTTGAATTTTTTTCTAGCATACATATTTATATATAGACACATAATCCGTTGTTGACTCTAAATACCTAAATTATCGACTTACCAACATTTGGCAGTAACAAACAGGCTGCCATCTTGTTTATGGCTGGTACACAATTTTTTTTTCAAAGTCCAAATTCATAGGAAGATACCTACATAGTTTTGGGATAATAAACACTCAATGAAAATAAAGTTTTGTCATGTTTGCTCTTTGATTGGTCAGGTTCAGCATTTGGTATATATTTCCCCTATTAAGCTAGATATTCTGCTGATTGACATTAACCTATATTCAATAGTGGCCATATTACAATATATTAAATAGAAAACATGCAAACATAAGACTTTTATAACGGCTTAATAATGATATTATTAAGCGTTTAATTGCAGGATTAAAGCCGTGCTACGTTTTATCCAATGGGCCGTGGATTTATTGGATGGTAACATCAGCGACAGAACAAAATTCGAAGAATGTCCTGTAGTTGCTAGAATACCCTTCCTCTCGAGCGTCTTATAAAGAGGACACCTATATTTAGTCCCCTCAACAAATTTAACTTTTAACACGGGATAAAACCTAATGAGAGGCATGGCTTCGTTCAATATTTTCGGATGCTGCTCGTCTATAGAGTGTGTCGCGGCATTCCAGCGTGCTCCATCTATAAACGGACCGTAAACGTACACCCCCACCTGGGACGGATCGACAGTTTCATTCGGACGCAGCACCTCGCAATCGAAAATCAACGTGTCGATCGGAATTTTTTTGTGCCTCGCGTAATTCTGCATGCCGCCCGTCAGAAATGCCTGAGTGAAAAAGAACCCAGACAGCCAAAACGACGCAGGTTTTCCGTTATCGTGCCACGATTGCAAAAAATTTAACCTCTCAATCAAATCGGTGACGTAACTGGCCAGCGGTTTTAAACTCGGATAAGACACCTTAGCCCAGTTAATCGGTATCTTACCGATCATCATTGAATTAACTTGCGTTTCCATATGCGGCGACATCACCACCAATCCTTTGATAGCTTTTTGAATGTTATGTAAAGATGATGTGATTTCATATATCAATTTATTAAATCGTTCCATTTCTTGAACGAGCACCGTATTCATAGATTCATTATAACTGACAGGATAATTGATCTTCACCGTTTCCGTGTCGAATAACGGAGGTAGTTTAGATAAAATCTCCCCACAAATATGGTTCAGTAGCGAATCCGTGTCTTCGTTGGCCGCCTTTCCAACGCTACCGCCGTGAACTGACAAAATAGCGTTTGTCAAATCCATGGATGCATTATAATCACGGGATATACCGGCGTTCATGTGCAAGCCGAACACTTCAGGGGACGATATTTGAGGAATCAATTCAATATGTGACAGATAATCTTTATATTCACACCTTCTCGGTAAACCATAACAGGAGCCGTGACTCGAGAAAGAATATGACGATTTCCTGACCACATACTCGTTGATGTAATCTTTCAATAGCGTAACAATGAGTCTGCGGTCCCAGTCGTCCGTGACCCTACCGCCGTAATTACATTCGCCTGTCAAGTAAGAGATGGCGACGTAAGGTATCTCATTGTATTGATTCAAAAACATCTGCAGCTGCATTACGGATATTTGAAAATCGGAGTCGTTGAAACCGTAGGGTATATTCCAGCCGAGCGCACCGAATTTCCGTCTTTCCTGCACGACCGCGTGGAAGAAACAAATACCATATAAAAGCTTGCTGAAGACTTTATCTTTCCCCGGACATCCCTCGTAGAATTGTGTCTCTTTCAAAGGTTCGGACATGTACGTGCGGTATAGATTATTCTGAAGGCCGGTCGGCGGTTGGTTGGTCATCTTCACACCGATCTGCAGAATGGATTGAGGGAAGTCGTCCGAGGGATAACTGGTCAACCAAAGGCGGAAACTCATGTCGGTGTTGGTCAGGTCGAAGCTCTCGCAGATGTTTTCCAAAGTCGGCAGCCACGACACCGCGAGATGGCAGTTCTGGAGACAGACCCATCCGCCTTCCGATTGCGCCTGCTCAATTAACGCCTGAGCGATCGGGCCCTGTCCTTGCCCGAGCGATATCGAGTGAAATTTACCACTGTACCCCATCTTTTCTGTAAACTTGCACAGAGCTCCCATAGGGTCCGCCCCGGGAGACAATATAAATATCAGCGGCACGAGACAATTCGAATCGTTGTAAGATTTGTTTATATCAAACGACGGCGGGGTTACAAACTTCTTTCCCAATTTACTCTCAACGAAAGCCGTTATCGCTTCGATAAGTTTGTCAGGTCTCAATATACGTACAATCAACAATCTCTGAAAGTCGGTCAGTCTCTCGTTCCACGGATCGGGAAATACTTCATCTTGAGGGTCGACGCAATCGTAAATTATTTTCCATGACTGTGACGTTTGCAAAAAAGTATTTTGAAATTCCTCAAAGCCGGGCATTTCGGTCAGTCTGCAAACTTCATCCCAGGATTTTTGAGACAACCACTCGATCGGATTCTCATAAGGATTGTCCACCGATATACCGCCAGTTAACAAGAAATTAAATTCAGCACCGTCAATATGATGTGTAGAGATCATCATTTTCGAACATAAAATAAACGAAAACATTAATTTATCCTTTTCAAACAGAGAGCGACACACGTTTGAATACAAATTATATGTAAACGCGTCTTTTAGGAACGTTAAACGTCTCTCTACGTTCTTTGACTTATTAGCAGTCTCTATGGACACGACATAAAGATTAATAAACCACGACAGAGAATATTGGTACATGGGGTCTATATTTGGCAAGTCTGTTACACAGTAATAAATAACAGCCGAGTGCGTTGCGATTGGACGATACATATGTCTAAACTCTTCAATCATCGATTCTGTCTCTTTCGCCGCTTCTTTTCTTTTTATTATCTCAACCGATAAGATTTTCGAAGAGTCCAGAATCTCTATGGCGGCTTCGTCTTCCAATATATCTCCTTTGGTCTCTTGCAGCGTTCTCAAAATGCTGTTCTCGATTCTTTTCAGAGCGGAATTGTTCTCCGCGCTCTCCACGATTAGCTTCTCTCTCTTCTCCTGTAGGTCTGGTCTCTCTTTTGCGACAACGATACCCAACAACTGATCCTCCAAGCCGTCTACGGTGAGAGCAAAATTGATGAGTGTCACTTTGTTGAAGACCTCCGGCAAATAGTGAGGATTCCTCAACTTGGTTGTCATATACAATCGAAATCTACGACTGTACTCAATGACGTTCTCTCCCAAAGCTATATACTGCTTGTCGCCTTGGGTATAAGTGTTCTTCGTTAGTATCGGATCCAGCGGCGCCTCCAGTTCTTCAAGAATATTTTCTATTAGTGCCGGCATGCCGTACTCCAGACAAGGCTCCAATATTTTCATATAATCCGGATCTGTCAACTTGGTAATGTGTAAATCGTTAACCTTTTCCATTCTTTTGATCCACTTATTGGCCTGACCTTGCGGGTCAATCAACAATGACCATCTTATGGACGTATCTTGAATGATGGCGTTATCCGTTGATATCTGATCCCTCGGTAAGCCCGTTATGTACCAATTCTGTATTTTGATGTCGGTACCCAAGACTTTGCTAAAGACGTAATCCTCTGAAAATGGTATCTGCTTCTCTACGATGGACTTCTTCCAGCTAAGAATCGTTTCGGTTCTTATCGGCATGGTGAATGGAGACAGATAAGCTATAAATCCGCACGACATTAAAATATCTCCAGCTAAATTGTCATACAGGATTTGAAGATTCTCCGCTGCCGATGTCCATCTGGATTTCTCTCCGCCCAGTCCACCGATTAATTTCTCAGCTCGGTACAATTTATTAATGCACAGTTCCACGTCTTCTTCCAGTTGTTGTTTCTTCAAATTGGCTTCTTCCAACGCGGCATTCAGATCGGCCACTTTCTTCTCGAGTCGAGCCACACTCGCTTTCTTTTCGTCCAGTATAGCCATCGTGGTGGCAAATTCGTTCTCTGCGGCTTGCAGCTTAGCTTTTTTGGGCGCCACAACTTTGGCGACGGCATCGTACATATCCATGGCGATCACCCATTTGCACAAGCCCTCCGCGGCGGTCGAAGCCTTGGCTATGATCCTCGGCTGAAAATCTTTATGCGGGAGGTACTCTTTCCGTATCTTCAGCATCGTGGCCACAGGGATACTATCCTTATCAAACTCTTTTAAACTTTGAAGAAAAGACATGTCTCCCAGCAGTCTCTTACTCGGACCCCAATAGTCGAATATCTTCTTTCCGGGATTGCTCGGATCGGGTATTTTATCCGGCGGAATACTTTTCATGACACAAACTGCAGCCATGACCAGCTTAATAGCCGCCGGAGGATTTTGCATAGATTTAACCAATGTTATGTCGCTAGGTTTTAAAGTATTCAAGGCGTCGATGGCGTCTTCTAGAATTGGAATGGCGAGAGCCAGATCTGCCTCGCAGTCTTTTTTAAGAATCTGGGCGGCGGCAGCTTGTTCATTGGCGATTTTCTCATCTTCCCGCACCTGAACGGTAGCTTTGTCGGCTTCTATGGTCTCCCGTTCGATCTCCTCCATCATCTCCGCACCTTTCACTGCCATGATGATCAGCTGCGGCTTCAGTTCGTTCAATTCGGACTGCATGGCCGAAACGGCCTCCGCAGCCATTCTCAATTTGTCTAAACCGTTGACGTATCGCAATTTGGCTAACATTAATTCTTGTTGCTTCTTATTGGTGAGCGATGTAAACGATTTAATCAGGTCTAAATAGGATGCTGACGTTACGTAAGTCTTGCGTGAGAACTTTTTATAAAACTCATCAGAAATACGGCGTGCATCGATGTGGAAATATTTACAGATATCGACGCACGCCACTTTTATCTCATCTGTCAAATTGACACTCTCCATGTAGTGATGGGCGACCTTCTCTAAGGCGTCTTCCGGCCAACATTCAAACCAATCGATCGTGCAGCAATTCACCAGGGACGGATAGAGTCTCAACCTGTTCCGGAAAGAATTACCAATCGGGCTAAAGCATAAACACATATGAAGTTTGGCTTTACACTTGCCTATGAAAAATGCAAACACCTGTAGCGCACTAACATCGAGGTTTCTATTGCCGCCTTGGGCTTCCAGCCTGACCAGCTCCAATATCTCTTGCCTCTCGTCCAACTCATAGAGGTTAGGAACCTCTCCGGAATTCAACAGGCTGTCAATATTTCGGATGAACTCTTCGTCCTGTATCTGCCCTTCGGTGAATAGAAACGCCGTCTCCTTCCCGTGGCCGCCCGCCTGTTTCAGTACCTTCTTCAGATCCTCCCGCCAGTCTCTTACGCCATAACTCTTGGTGATCTCCGGCTGAAAGAGAATCTTACCGCTCATGATGCTCGCCAGCCTCGTGAGGGACTGTCTCCCCGAACCGCCAACGCCCACCAAAAGAGCGCTACCGCCGGCCATCGAAAATATTCTACAGATCCTCGACAAATGCTCTAAAGCGTACTTAAACAAAACTATATTCATCTTGGTCTTGTGCACCGAGTTGTATTCTTCCAACGAAGCGAGTGCTTTATCATAAAACACTTCCATATCCGGTATTTCTTCATATTTTTTATCTTCGTCTAAAGAATCTGGATCTAAATACGTTCCAAACATTAATCCCTTGAGAGACTCTTCGGTGACCAGTCCGTTTTCATCAATATAATTCTCACAAACGATATTAAAAGGTTCTTTGAAATAGTCTCTCGTGCATTTTTGAAGTTTATTAAAAAACCACAATCTATCATCGTCATCGACCAGTCTATCGTAGAAAACTCTCAATATTTCATGAATCCATAATTTAATAAATACCGTCTTACTGTCGACAGTATCTTTCTTCACAAGCGAACATCCTTGCACGACCCTCGCAAAATCTCTGAGATTAAATATATAATGCGACTTAGCTGGCGTAGGTCGCAGTTCTTTCATCGCCGACTGATATATGTCCATAGTGCCGGCGACAATCGAGTTTATAGACGGCATGGCATCGTTTCCGAAACTGTTCCTCCTCATACTAATCTGTAAAATATTTGTAAAGATCCTGCTCATAGTCTCATCGGTGAATTCATTAATGGCAAACATGTCGTAATGGCGTAACAGTCGCTGGTATATCAACTGTTTACTACCGCCGACCGGACCCAGAGCCGCCAACAATAAAACGTCTGCAATGAAAATCTTTTCTGTAGTCTTTAAATTATACCAATGTTTATGGTCGAAGTATTGCCGTATCACTTCGATGGCCGGCTGCGCCCCATATTCTTCTTTGGCCGGCATGTTCATATCGTCGATAAATATCACGGCAGTGCTTCCTTTGGACGGTCCGTAGAATCTATTCTTTCGTTTGTAAAGCTTCGATAGAATAAGCTCTTGCGTCTGATTCGCGGACGTCGTAGTCGTGAATGTGATAAAAATCGGTGTGTATTTATCCATTGACAGCTGATTCATCATGAAATCCTGGACGTAGAAGCTTTTACCGGTGCCCGTTGGTCCGATGAGAAGCATCGGCCGTTTGTGTTTCACATGAAGGTCTAAGAAGAAAGTATACTTTGCCGTATCGATCGTCGGCACCACGGTCTGTTGCAAGTTTATCGTTTCGATCATTTTGACGGTCTTCGCGACCTCTTGCCAAGGTTTCCAGCAGCCTTTCTGTTTGTATTGGTATATGTAATCGTAGAACTGTCCCTCGACAGGAATGGATACGTCGAGTTTCTCCAGGGAATCCGGGACGCTCTGTTCTTTTTTTAAGAAATCTCTTAAATGCTCGTCGAAACGATCTCTGGAATCGGTGTCTAACAATCCGCCTATCCCCCATACGATTGCAAAAATAAACGATGCTTTAATCCATGTTTTGATATACTTTGAATCTTCTTCAACCTCTATCGCGTCATCCATTAACATTTCTACAAGATGCAATGTTGTCATAACCAAATTTATTTCTCCCCCTGTAATATACTGAAAGCATTTTTTTCTAACAAAATCTAACATCGAAGGGAAACTCCACATGCAAAAATCAAACAGCAATTGCTCGTAACCCTCTTTCCAATCAATATTACAATCGTTTACCCACGATTTAATGAAAGGCTCCAGACCTAATGTACAAGATTCCATGTATATCATCCCGCACCTTGAAACGGTAGCGGGGGACGCCTGCGACAAATCCATAACCTCAAAAATCATCGACATGGTATCTGACATGGCTATGACTTCTCCCGATGTGAGACACAGCTTTTTATTGTCGTCGAGAACCGTGTTCATGTTTTCGATCCACACAGCATCCACTGGCCCGTCGAAAATAATCCATTTTCTTCTAGAACTGTCGTCTTCTACATATTTCCTGAAGGTGTTTGCGACAACACCGTCAGTCCATTCGTAGGAAACCGGATCGAAGGCGCCGTAGAGCTGTGAACTTGTAAGGGCCTTAGGATTGATAACTCTATATCTGACATCGGGGTCTCCTTTGCCGTCTATAAAAGACAGAGCCGCGGATAGTGTCTTTAATGTTGTAGTTTTACCAGAGAACGGATCACCAACTAACATGAATCCGTGACGTACAATCATCATTTCGTAAGTTTGAATTATTTTCGTCTGAAAAGAGCTGACGGGCTGCAGATTATTTTTGGCACAAATATCGACAGCGGCGTTTATTAACTTGGTATAATCCTGACGAGGTAAAGCCACATCGGGAAAGACGTCTGATATTATTCCTTCGAACAGCGGCACGTCGAACGAGAGAAACTTGGGCAGATTCACATCGGTGAGCGAGCGAAGGAGCAATATATTTTCGTCCTCTTCCGGGAATTTCTTTTTATTGTTACCGCACGCGGAGAGCACAGTTTTGACAGCCCTCATACCGTAATCGTAATGATTCTGCGTCGACAACTGCTCAGAGCAAAGACGATACGTTGTGACAATTTTAACGGACAGATTCCTGGCATCCATAAACCCGTACGAGTAGAGCGATATTTCACCGATCATCGCATAATCGGGCACCATCATGGCTACGGTGCGGAATAAAACTTTAAGGTTATCAGGTAATTCCGATCGTCCCGCATATCCCGGATTCATCGTGATGCAAACGTAACATGCGGGATTTAAACTCAAGAGCGTGCCTTCGAATAAAAATTTCTCCACATTCTGCCGCACCGCCTGAATAATGCACAATATTTGCTGAGCGACCACCGATAACACTTCCACGTCGATCCGATTGAACTCGTCGAAACAAGCCCACGCGCCGCATGATGCTAAACCTTTAAAAAATTTACCCATAGCCTTATAATCGAGACCATCTGAACAATTAAAGACTATACACTGTACGGCGATAGCTTTCGCCAGGTCTTTTGTGGTTTCTGTTTTACCAGTTCCAGCAGGTCCCTCAGGAGCACCATTAAGGTGTAGAAAATAGGCCCCTACAAGTGTCCTGTAGCAGCGATCTGTCAGCGGAGTAATCACAAGTCTGTCGGTGTTTCCCAGGTATTCGTATGCATATTTCACGACAGCGTTAATAATTTTAACATTAACATTTTCATCTTCCCAATAGTAACGCAACTGTGCCAGCCAATTAAAGTCATTGTCATTTGTCACATTTTTAACGGTGAGCTCCTGGATGACGTCTTTTGCGTGCACATCAATGACGATTAATGCCTTGATGGAAATCCTCGCCAAGTTCGTCAACGTCGATGAACGCACCAAAGTGACTAGATTATTCAACTGGACGTTTAATGCTTTGTGGAATTTCTTCAACTGGTTAATATTATGCGTTTTTAAACACTCATGTACCTCCGCTGCCCAATATATTTGAGAAACACACAAAACAACCATTCCTTCCCAAAGAGTTACCCATTCTTCCCTGGAAATTTTCGGATATTGGACATAGCTGAGCTTTATTTCCGTGTACACAGCCAACAACATCTGCTCCTCCACTTGCACCAGCCACTTTTCTACGCTACCTTTCGCCGCCGCGGTCGATATGACTTCGAGTACCGCCACCCGTTCATTTTCTTTGCTGCTAAACGCATGGATAAAAAGATCATCGTCAAACTCCAACTTATTAATGCCTTCAAAGCATTTCTTCAAATGCGGTTGCACTTTCAGGGGATTCGTAGTCTCCGATAAAATCTCCAAGATTTCATCATTCGACAAAAAGAAGAACCTCGGAAAGTAAAGTCTTTTTTTCTCCAAATAATTATTGACGCCTTCGTTCACCTTCTCCAATAGATCGTAAGCACTCTTCATGTCTTCCAAGAGTCCGATTTCACCGGCCGTTCCCAAAACCAACGGGTTCTTCTGTATAATCTCCATGTACCTTTTATAGACTGTGTCCACTTCTCTGAACATCACCCCCTCTTCAGGCATCTGGGCGACGATATATTTCGACGAAAATATAGGCAAAAGATACAGCCACTGACTCTGGACTTTGCCCCACTCTTCAATCGCCGAATTAATCCTGATGAGCTTGTCATACCACGCCCTCACTTCGACTTCAAAAGGCTTAACGAACGCCGACCCGCGCATACCGATAGTCTTAACAATCTGATCATCCAATATAGCCTGAATGTCATCCAATTGAAACAGAATAGTAATACCGGTGTCTTTATACAGATTAGTTTTAAATTCAACGTCCTTCCACTCTGCTTTCATTTTGTGCAGGTTAGTTATCAGCGCCAATTCCTTGCACGCTCCGACACTGATAATCTCGTACTTCTCCAAATCGGCCCAAAGATTCAGTTTGATTATCTTCCTTATCGTGGTGCCGGCGTCAGGTGTCAGATCCAGTCCCGCTATCTGAGACATTTCGTCCCAATGCCTCTGCCGCAAGGCCGGATTGCACATAATATTCACCAACTGCACGTACGGCCGCCACTCCTTCAACTCGATCAAGGCTTGCGCGCACAGCTTCATCGGTGCCGGCAAGTTCATGGGATCTGGATCTTCGACGAGGCCCTTAAACCGTCTTTCGTTCCCGTCAGTAATCTGCTGTTTTATTTTACTCTTGTAATTTTTAGATATCTTCGAAAACTCTTTGTAATATTCATCGTGCTTTCCTTCTACTTCAGTGTTATTGATATACTCGAAGGAACCGTCCATCCACGTATAATAACTTGATCTCCATTTGCGTAATAAATACATTAAATTATAAAACGGTAAAATATATCCTTTTAATTCTTCCAAATCGGTATATTGAGAGACAGGGAATTTAAAAACTGTCTCTTCCTTATTTATCCATGAGACGTGTTTTTGACAGTCGTCCAATAGATGCACGAGACGTCGGATATCTTCAAGATACTCCGAAGTGTTATTAATATCGTCCATATCGTCCAGAATCTCCAAATAAGGCATCAGATCCAAGATCTGCTTACTCAATTCGTTTGTTTTTGTCATTAGATTCTCCTCCATATCGTATTTACACGTCTCATAGTTGGTGGAGTTCCGATCGAGTATCGGCTTTATATCACTAAGCCAATTGATTGTCTTGCAATTGAGTTCGATATGTTCTTGAGTCAACGTCGTCATCTCTATTAGTTGACTTAAAACTTTAAGTGACGCTTCAATACGCTCGGCAAGATCTTCTAACAACACTTGTTTGGCGTGTAAGCAATAAGCGCCACTCTCCATGAGCTCACTGGCATCTCTGGGAGTCGCCGAAGCCCTTTCGGCTATTTCTTCAAACTCTTCGCATATTTTATAGCAGTCTTGCTGATGCGAATAACACATCTTTGACAATATTTCATTTTGCAATACGATTGTGCAATTTTTTAACCCCGAGATCATGTCGGTCTGTTGAATTTTACCGACATCAAAATATTCATTTTCAATCATCGCTGTCAAATTATGGTTGACGTCTTGATACATCTTTATCTTCTCGCACGACTCCTCAAACGTGCATTCTTTCTCAGTAAAACATTCAAATTTATCATAATCATTTCCTAATAACATTGAATATTCTTCTGTCAAACTTTCAATATAATCCTTGATAGGCCTGAAAATATCTTCCAAATTACTCTGCAAGCGTTTATGGCTGTCTTCAGCGACCCACTCGTTCAACACGACCGGTATAAAGTTGTAAGCTTCCGGCACACCTGCCAAAGCTTCAAGAGGTAATAAATTCTGCGCGACTGTCGCAATACTGTCTAGAATCCTGTGATAAGCGGAGAATATCTCTTCAAACGACGGATGCATAACAATGTGAGAATCAAACGTCAATTCCATGTGGAGCTTAGGCACTTTTTCTTTGTCTCCCATGCACGTGATGAGAGACTCGATAGATCTCCTCATAAGTTCAACAATATGGAGAGATACCGCAGCGGATGCGCATCGTAACAATTTCATCTTTTTCTTATCCGTCATGGAATTAAGACATTTTGGCTTCTTCAACCAAGATACAATTTGAGGATACCAAACATCCGTTATGATAAATTCCGATTTCAACATATCATCCAGCAGAATACCTTCAAAAGTATCAATAGTCATAACTCCCCTGTGCTTGTAGATTTCAAAATTAATAATATACTGAGGAAACGTTACAACTGAGCTCGTGTGTATTGTATGTAACAAAGGATGAAAAATAAACAGTCTTTCATTATTTCTCTTCCTTGTCAACAGAAACTCATGATAATTTTCAGTCTTCCCTCCGAATCTGAATGGTTTTTCTTCATACCGGATCCTCGGCACTCCAGGAACGTCTCTAACAATTGTCTTCACCGCCAAATCATGCAGGCAACTGCGCCACTCCTGTTTACTCTGCTCCAAAAACTCATTCAGCGCTTTGGGAAACTTTCTTTTCAGCGTCCTCGGAACCAGTTGCAATATTTTGGTCTCCCAACTTTTGATCATGGGCGCCGGAACGATCTTATCGGCATGCTCTTTGATTTCGTCTATGTACTTTGACTGCGGGTCGGGAATGAGCCAGAAGTCTTTGGACACCTTGTATGTGCTAGGAATACATTTTTTCGCACGGAAAGCCTTTTCTTCTAAGAATTCCTTTATCTTCTTATCTTTTGCCTATAAAAAAACAGAGCTGTCACTTCTATATAGTCTGCTATGTATCTAATGGTCTAAATTCATCCATCAACATGTTCAATACCTCTGCTTAGAAACTCAAACACAACAACACAGTTCATAAACTTCTGTGCTAAGTATTCAACTTTTTATCTATTTATTTAACACCATTGACTTACTAATGGACGCACCATAATGAAAAATACACAGGATCTTATAAATGAACCTGCTCATATACATATTGACCGTGTTTAGGAAAAAGGACGTAACCCACACTGAACAAATTTTACAGGAGAGGCAAAAAACCGTTTTTTTAGAGTTTTTAGTTGATATTTTTTTTTAAAATATGCACAGACATTGGGTGCATGATGATTGATGATTTGGTGTAATATATTTTCGATCTAATAATAATTAAAGAAGTTATTACAGAAAAATTATTAAAATTGCGAATAAATGCATTTTTCCATAAATTAAAAATTAATTAATCTCAATTAAAACCTGAATTTAGATAATTCGGCATTTGCGGCTTACTTCCTTTTTATAGAACGTGTATTTAGTTGTATACTTTGTTAATATCTAAAAAAACACTTTTCGAAAAATTGAGGGTTACGCCCTTTTTCCTAAACACAGTCGAGAGTTCTTTTATCAAATAAATAAATATGGTTGGAAAATAAGCTCTACCTACGTTCTAATAAGAGTAATTTATGCATATCTGTATTCATGTCTTTACAGCATTGTTGTCCTATTCTACTAATGCGGCTGCAGGTGTCCACTTAACTATTGCCGCGTTCACATAAAATGCATTCATGTAATTGATCTATTCTACTAACATGTGTTATGTCCTGGTATAGGTCAATGTTTATCTATCTAAAACTCGGCATTCAAACCCAGCGAGAAAGACAAATTACAGGCGACACTACTGCTCCCAGACGAGTAGTGTCACCTGTTGCTATCGTTTATCTGTCACTGATTTTGAATGGCTAGTTTAATTGTAACATCTGGTAAATTACCATTTTGTTTTACATAGTGGTGATAATCTGTTTTATGAGGAACAAAAGAACAAGGAACAAAACTTTTTTTGCATACAGGGAGTCTTATTATCTGTTTGACTATGCAAGTACAAAAAAACTGTAAGCAATCAACTCCAGGTTCGATTCCTGGTGGCGTCCATTACATTTATGTGATTTTCTCAAAGCCTTAATGTTTCTGTGATTGTTTCACTTCTACTACACTAGGTACTGTCACTGGGCCTCGTGACCCGTACGCGTTAAAATGTAAATTATAGTAAATGTGCATATATGAGAGTACAAAAATAAGAACAAGGTTGTTTAGGGATTACTTGAAGAAAATAAGTTTAATAACGCAGTTGTAGAATATACTATTCAGCAATGGCGAAGGGTGGAGATAGGCTGCTAAGATCCGACATAAATAGTGCAAACTTGGTCAGTCATACGTATTTGTTTTCATTGAACTAAAACTACAAATTGCAGATAGTGTTGGTTAGTTTTAAAATTTCAATTAAACCGTGCATAAATTAAGCCATTATAGATATTAGTAAAAAAATATTTGTCTATCTATTGTGGTTTGGTTTAGGCAGGGTAATATGAGCTTTAAAAAACTAACGTACACCATCTGCATTTTGTACTTCAAAGAAAACAATTAAGTATGACTGACAAAGTGTACACTATTTTTGTCAGATCTCCACAGCCTACCTCCACAATGATGGTTTGGCTTAGGCAGGGTTTATTTGAATTTTAAAAACTAGCCAGGACCATCTGCAATAATTTGTATTGTTAGTTCAATGAAAAATAAGTATGACTGAACTGAATACCCCGTTTACACCTCCACGGATTTACTGTGCACAGTAAGAAAATGTATGGGGAAACATGTATTATCCTGCAGTCGGCAAGATTGCGTGCATGAATCAAACTAGTTTGGAAGGTTCTGAATTATCGTTCTGATTTTTTATGCACAAGTAAGATCTGCGCCTGCGCAGTATAACGATAATGGCGTACCTGCCAGTAAAAAAATGAACTAGGCTTGTGATTTTGACGTTAACCGATTTTCAATATGTCCTGTCAAAATAGTACTATAAAATGACAACATCGCATCTCGCGTACTCTTGAAGAAAGAGATTGGAGAGACAGTCAGCACTTTTACATGTAAACTGTTATTGATATTTTAAAATAAGCACTATTGCCGACAGTAATTCCATGCACGTATACAGGCGCTAATAGTTTAGTGTGCACTATTTGTGTTGGATCTTAGTCTACCTCCAGCCCTTCGCCACTGCTATTTAATTTTACTCACCTTTCGTTGATTGTAAAATGGATGTAGCTTGATCGGTAGCTTATCAAACATGTGTTTGTCAGGCGGATTCTTCAATTTGGGGATTTTTAATTTGGACTCCAAAATATTTCTCAATTCTCTACTGTTCATTTTGGTTTCGAGCTGAGCTGTCACTCTCAAAAAAAGGACTACCTATCTCAAAAGAATTCTAGTACTTATACATTTTAAACAATCTAATAAGATTTACATTTTGTAAAGCAAAAGAAAACAGAAATACTGGTGATAGTAGAAAATGAGTGTCAGTTAAATCAATGGTAACTATTAAAACAGTTTTTTAATTATTTTATTTTGTGTAATTGATAAACAAAACAAACTATGACAACGTGACATTTTTAATATATTATGGTTACCATAGTAACACAATAAAATCAATAAATTTTAATAAAGTACGTTCTAAACAAATCATATTCACTTTAAAATAATATAATATCATACCTATCAACACGATAAATACCTCCATATGCCTCTGTCAGTGGCGAAAAGTACCTGTTGAATGGAGGTAAACAAATTGTAACAAGCTAAAAGAATAATAAGTACTTGCTTTGATAGTCATCAGCGTATTACAATATATTTACAGTATGGTAGTTAATTTGGTAATTGTGCCGCAGATTATTTACAGTTTATTCCATGTAGACAATTAGGTAGGTACGAGGGTGGGTCAATAATTCCTTAGAAAAAAGCATTAAAACAGTTTTTATTTTTGTATTTTTTTTTTATTTCTCAACATAATCTCCTTGGAGCTCAATACACTTGGTTAGACGTTTCTCAATTTTTTTTAAACCGTCAGAAAAATAAGTTTTCGGAAGGTCCACAAAATAAGCATTTGTCCGATCGATGACTTCTTCATTTGAAAAAAAACGTTGTCCACTCAGCCATTTTTTTAAGTTTGGGAAAAGGAAAAAGTCACTGGGGGCTAAATCTGGCGAATACGGTGGGTGGTCGATCAATTCGAACTTCAATTCTTCAATTTTAGCCATTGATCGTAAACATGTGTGAACACGGGCATTGTCCTGATGAAAGAGGATTTTTTTCCTGTTTAAATGAGGCCGTTTTTCTTCAATTTTGTTTTTTAGCTGGTCCAATAAAGATGCATAATAATCCCCTGTTATTGTTTTTCCTTTTTCCAAATAGTCAACGAAAATAATTCCACGTGCATCCCAAAATACAGTAGCCATAACCTTACCAGCTGATTTTACGGTTTTCGCCTTCTTTGGACATGGTTCGCCTTTCGCAATCCACTGCTTTGACTGTTTTTTCGTCTCGGGAGTATAGTGGTGTATCCATGTTTCATCTACAGTCACAAAGCGATGAAAAAATTCATCCGGATTGCGTTGCATGAGCGACAACAGGGCTTTAGAGGCCACCACCCTATTGCGTTTATTGTCGACTGTGAGCAAACGCGGCACCCATCTTGCAGAAATTTTTTTCATGCCCAATTTGTCATGTAAAATAGAAATGACGCTACCTTTTGAGATCCCTGTAACCTCAATTATCTCACTCAACTTTAATCTTCGGTCACTTAACACCATATCGTGGATTTTATTGATCATTTCTGGTGTAGTCACCTCTACAGGACGTCCTGAGCGTGGTTCGTCCTTTGTTGATGTACGACCACGTTTAAATTCATTTAACCAGTTATAAATAGTTGCAATTGAAGGAGCAGATATGCCGTGAACTAAATCCAACTCATTTTTTATTTCCTTTGCTGTTAACCCTTTTATATTAAAATGTTTAATAACAGCTCTAAACTCAATTTTCTCCTTTTTTTTGTAAACAAGCAAATTTTTTTTTTAAATGTACGAGAAACACACAACAACCCGACCAATCTGATTGAAACTTCGCAGCATACTGAATCGGTAGTGCCGCTGCATGAAAACAAACCGCTTACAGTACTAGTCGCGCCACCTGTCGGCTTTTCTAAGGACTTATTGACCCACCCTCGTATATTAAATACCTTTTTCTGTTGGCGCAGATGCTTTTTGATCCAACAATTATTGTCAATTTAAAATTTGAAGTTTTCATACATTTTGATGTGTCATTATCACAAACTAAGTGAGATGCTCGGGGTTCCAGCGGCTAGCTCAGGTGTCCATCGAACCCCGGATTCACAAAAAAGAACGATATATTTATGTTTGTTATGTTAAATAAAACACTAAGTCTTTCTCGTGCGGTCTTAGCGTTATATATTTTAATATTTGGTTGGACAACGTTACTTTATAGTCCATTACACATTTTGTTTTTACAATTAGTTACGCAGGTCCGTACACGGTTTAGAAAGGACGCTTACTCTTTCTTTTTCTTTTTCAAATTCCCCGTACCCACGCCGTCCAGCAAAAAGGACTCTCGTGATTGGCCAAATTTTATCGCGTGATGCTTTTGATTTGACAAATCACGAGGACCACCCCGGCGCAGGCGCGTGGAGATTTTAACGTTGCCGGCAAGCGCGGCAAAATTTATTATATATAAATACTTATATTTAGTCTTAAAATTATCTCTCTCATCCATCATCATTTTACACTTTTTAAATCCGCCCAATATGTGATTTTCACACAACGGACGAAGGCCTTTACTTATGAATAAAAAATACTTACGTGGTTGAGCAAGGAATCAGATTAGATGTTTTATGAAGCCGTTTCTAGAGGTCAGGGTTACGTTTCGACTTATAGCTACTAAATGATTATTTTACACCGGGAGAAGCCCGCCTGTAACAGGGGTGTATCATAAGATTACATTAGGTTGGGGTAGGTTAGGTTATGTTAGGTTTGGTATGGTCTAAAAAGAAAGTTATAAAATCTCATGCGGGCATCTGCGGCATATTTACCGTTAATTTATTCCAGCGTATTCAGGATAACCTAACAATTCCAAAAAAATTGAATACATAAGTAGGTGCCTACAATATTAGAGCACGACGCAGAACCATACTTAACACAATCACTGCTGAACTGTTAATTACCTTTTAATTACCACATTTAAACAACACGTTAATTATATCGAATGGCCAACTGCTCCAAACGCGCCTGTCGCGGTGTTAGCACTAAATGAGTTAAGTGCATACGTCTCTA
Source organism: Rhyacophila brunnea (assembly GCF_057557595.1). Classification (NCBI taxonomy): domain Eukaryota; kingdom Metazoa; phylum Arthropoda; class Insecta; order Trichoptera; family Rhyacophilidae; genus Rhyacophila; species Rhyacophila brunnea. The sequence continues at coordinate 2,751,028 of NW_028232816.1, read as the reverse complement.
AGATACGCGCCTAACTTTAAGGTGCCGATTTCGATGACCTAAGTTCAGTGAGAAATACATATATTTAAATTCTTATTAGAACGCCTATGGAAGAGAGAAAGAAACTGAAGCGTTTTCCAAATTGAGATACTATTGGCGATTGGCTTTTGTATTTTAAATCAAAGTAGGTATTACTTTAATTACTAACCGACATCACGGATCACTGCAAGATTTTTGAACCGATTTTACGAACTGAGGCACCTACCAAACTTTTTTTCAAAAATGTATGCTACAATTTATATAATAAAATTATATTACAACAAATAAGACAAAACATCTGTACATGCACCATCTTCATTTTATTACTAACCATCAATTTGGCTTCAATCCTGATGGCCGTCTCTACAAACATTGCCATCTATCTCACGATGGACTAATAATCGTATCGAATCGAAGGAAAGTAAGTAGGTAACTTATCAAGATTGAAAGTATTAATTCTTCTTCTTTAAGTAGGTATTAAATGGACTGGAGCAATGAGATTGTACTCTTATATAAACACCATCTCCTTAGATTCTTCAGTCATGATATTCGCCTCTCCTCAGACCTATTTCTTCTGGAACTATGCATTGCATGGATGAGTTCTAGAGGTTTATCAATAATTATTATGTATTAAAAAAAACATTAGAGAACATAAGTAGGAGTTTTATTGGTGTAATTTGATGACTTGAAGAAACATTTTTATACTATTGCAAAAAGAATATGGTACGTTGAAATTAAAGCACAATCATTTATTAATTTATATATATTAGGCGTCTAATTATAAAAAGCGACAAGTCCACAATTCAATATTTTTGGGAAACAACGTTTTTATGTTTCAAGCTTCAATTATTTGTTTTAACGTGAGATTATTTTCTCCATTGTATTCTATATCGAAATTAGAACCAAATGGCAATTTGTTTCAGCCGATAAACTCTTAAATGTAATAAATATAGGCAAAATGAAATTGGACGTAGCGCTATTTGTACTTCACTTTTTAATTTACTCCGCATAAGGCACATATTTCCGTGGCACTGTCATGAGTTTACCAGATGCTACGGCATGGGAGACGACCTTTTCAATATTGAACGTTCCCTTATTGGTTGACTTAAACACGCGCGAAATCAACCAAGCTTTAAATAATAATTATGAAACACGGACTTTGGACACGCGCTTTTTGTAATAAATCGAGACTTCAAATATTTTTTTTCGTAGGGTTATGTCGCGTTTTGGAATTTATTGATCAATACATATTGTGTAAAATTATACAAAGAAAACGTGCGTATTTTTTTCTCGATTTTGACCAAATGTGGACTTATCGCTTTATGGAATTAGTCACCTCATATATATTATATTAATGTATTTATGATTGGTTTCTTGAGTCCCTGATTGAAAAAAACCTTTTATAAAGATAGAGCCTAAATGTATGAAATTGAAGCCAATAAAGACCACCGATCCACTGATTAAGTAAGCTTTAAGTGACTTTGCATTGCAGGTTCATTTGCAGAGAGCTTCACACTGCTGCTATAACATGTATTTGCCAATAATACTACACTTTGTTATTATTATTTAGTAAAGTAATAGCGCCTGTTCACGTGCATGGAATTACTGTCGGCAATCGTGCTTATTTTAAACTATCATGACAATAAATGTTTACACGTAAAAGTGCTGACTGTCTCTCCAATCTCATTCTTCAAGAGTAAGCGAGACGCGATGTTGTCATTTAAACTACTATCTGACAGGTCGTACCTATTGAAAATTGGAGCTCAAAATGAGTAGTTCGTTTTTTTACCGGCATGTTCGCCCCTATCGCTCTACTGCGCAGGCGCAGATCGAAAATAATATTACTTGCGCGCAATAAATCATCACAATTTGGAACCTTCCAATCTTGTTTGATTTATGCACGCAATCTTGCCAACAGCAGGATAATATATGTTTCCCCATACATTTTTTTACACGTGTAAATGGGGTATTAGTAATCACAATCATCACAATGAACCAAAGAGATTGGACGGATTGCAATAAACATAAAAATGGCTACCATTGCTTGAGCAAGAAAATCATAATGACAACTGAGTAATAATAATGTTTCTGAAATTTGCGAACTTAACCATACGTTATGCGCTTGCAAAGCAATTTCAAATAATATAACAGAACTAAAATTGTACAAGACTCCTTCTCATAAAGACTAGAAAAGATTAGATAGTACCTAGATACTAAAATATTTTCAGGTGCAGCAGGTCGATTCCGTAACTAACGACTCGTGTGAAACATCGTAGTTATTCGTAGGTTATCGAAATATGGCATGTTGAAACTTATCACTACCTGAATTAGTCATAATCCGTGTCGACATTATTGCCCATACCAAAGGGCACTCGTGACCATAGTCGCCCATACGACTTGAATCTGTGGGCATGTGCACTGATGTCGCGATAACGTACCGTAAAACCCCCTAACTTCGCCAAGTGTCCCTAACTTCACCTAAATCAATTAAACACTAAAAACTCATGTTTTTACTATTGCACCACTTTAAGTCACTGAGGCGATTTTAAAGATAATATTCGTCCTGTCACCACACAATTTTCAAACCGCCATTATTTTCGCCGTGTTTGTGTTAGTACCGTTTTTTCGAGTCCGGTTTGAAGAGATTTTTTCGGAATACCTCTGAACTTTTGCTGATTTCTACGAATCTTGTAGAGGTAGGTTCTTCATATTTTTAATATAATATAGTGATATAGTCTGCTTGCCAAATGTAACGTGCGATTTCCGATATTTATAATAAAACATCAATTATTTGAGTATGCAATGTCAGGCTATGTTTTTTGAACTACTTGTTCCTACACTTCCCCTGGCTTTAGGGTTGTCACAAAAAAACGATTTTCTTGAAATAAATGTGTTTTTTTTATTTTTATTGTTTTTAGACTAAAAACTATTCATCACTTTGAATCACCAGTTAACAATTTTTCTCATATTTCCTTTATTAAAAATTTACTATGTAAATCAACACATAAAAATGATACTATAATGCTTTGGGTTTTGGCAGCCCTAGCGTAAATTGGTAGGTTGTATGAAACAGTCATTGAAGTGATTCCTATCTTCGCCAACGTAGATATTTCTTTAAAATATGTCAAATTGTCTCAAGCATAAGACCTGAATTTGCTTAAGGCTATTTTTTAATAGATTTCGTGAGTATCCATAGACAATATTTTTTTATTGTACCTACTAAAACACATTGGGCGAAGTTAGGGAATCGTGCCGTAACTTCGTCTATATAAAAAATAGTGATTTATTGTATTATTTAGTATGAAAAGGGTATTACTTCAATATAAATAAAATTAAACACTATCATTGTGCATTTCATAAGATCTATAAGACTTCATATTGGTGGATATTTTGGTGGCAAAACGACTTTCTGTTAAAAAACCGGGCGAAGTTAGGGGGTTTTACGGTAGTTTAGTTTTGAACTGTCAAAAGTGAAAGGCTAGGCTGCGAAAAGATAGTATTTTATTATTGGGCTCGCGAGAATAATTACCTACATATTATTATTTTATATTTCGCCAAAGCATTGCTTTATATTTGTATCGTTCACCCTATTATTGTAAAATATGTCAATCCCATAAATAGTTACTTTTGCTACACTTTTAAGATCACGTAATCATCCGCGAAACAGATCAAATAATTATGCTAACTTATGTCAAAATGCTTTTTCACTCAGTGATGCACTATTTATACGTAATTTTCGGTTAAACAAAGAGCTTGTGAGATATATTTTACAAATTCTCACGCCATATAGGTATATTATCGTAAGTTTAATGTTACTACCTACAAGCGTGAAGAGTTTACAATGCGAAAAAATTAATATGGTTGTATAGCTTAAAATTAATCAAAGACATAGAAGATGTATGTTATATTTTGACACATCATGACGTTTATAATATTATATCCATGTAGAATTAAAAAGTCTTAGGTACCGGTATAATGTTGAGACGGACATAACCTTACCTGATTTCAATTAAGATCACTTAATTGAAACCTCTCCTATCTTTTGCTACTTTTGCACGACGAAGGTCGTGAATTTATGTACCTATTTCCTGATTTCCATGTTTATTTTGATATTTCGTTTCGTGTGTGACAGTGACCTTGAAAATCAAAACGTCAAAATGAATGAGTTCGCTCACGGAAAGAATACGGCAATTGCGGCAATTACCAATTTATAAACAATAAAGATGCCAAATTATTATATTATTCACAATGTTACTTTACTCTGTTATCTTGAGTTCAATTATGTGAATGTTTTATAATGGTTTGTAATGAATAAATACCTACATAAAAATAAATGTTATTGAAGAAACTGTGTTTATTTTGTTAAATCTTGTTTTACAGTATAATACTATTATATGGTTTCGCATTTATGTAAGGTTATATTCTACGTAGGTACATGTATCTATATCTCCGGGAATAAATGCTGGCATGCCTGCAAGCGACTGGTGGGGTCGAAAATTCTAGGCCGAAGAAGTAAACTACTAATTTATAAAACAATTATAAGGCCAGTGGTCACTTATGGCTGTGAGACTTGGTGCTTAACTCAAAACGAGGAAAACAAATTAGCTGTATTCGAGCGCAAAATACTCCGCAAAATCTTTGGACCCACGTTGGAAAATGGGAACTACAGAATAAAAATGAACCACGAGTTGGAAGAGCTGATTGAACAGCAAACAATCATAAGATACTGTCCCACAGACTACGATGGGCGGGACATGTGGATAGAATGCCTGAAGTTAGAGCGCCAAGGATCATGACAAAGTGGCTACCCCAACAGAAGAGACCCAGAGGCCGTCCAAGAAGGAGATGGGCTGACGCCGTAGAAGTGGACTGGCTTCATATAGGAAGACCCGGTAACTGGAGAAGTGTGGCGAGAGACCGGAGTGAGTGGAGAGCGCTTGTGGAGGAGGCCAAATCCCACCCCAGGAGGGCGATTCATGACTTTAGCACAAGTGACCAGTTGCACAACTATTACACAACTTGCTTCAACCGTAGCATATTAAAAGTCGACCGCTGGGTGTCACTAGGCCAGGCTTTGGTAGTACACATGCTTTGACGGTAGAGGCGCTCGCAACTTTCCGTTTGACATAATAAACATCAGATTTTCAATTCGTATCATACGTAATATTGGAGAAAGCTGTTAATAAATTGTTATACATTTACCATTTATTACTACATATTACCGCTAAAATTATTATTTCGTGTTTCAATTCTCATTTAAGGAGGTGTTTATTGTGATTTTGTAATAGTTTGTCTGTAAAATATTGTTGTATCTTGTATTGAATATTCTAATAATGGAGACGTTTATTTCTTTTAATTATCTACGTACGTTTTATATCGCAACGTTGACGGGTAAATACTGATTAAATATGATGCTATTAACATATTTTAGGTTATTTTACGCCCCCAAAATGGAAGTCCCGCAGTCAGAATTCGGTAATCGAACGGATGCGTTCAAAACGAGCGACAACTCGTTTGTAAAACGTTTTCGGTTATCGAAAAGATTAGCAGATCGACTTATTACCAGGTTGGAAGAATTGATGGCACCTCCACCCAGATCTTCGGCATTAAGCGTCGAAACTAAGGTGAGTGGTGAACTTTGATGTCTATTTATATAGGTAATGAAAAAAATATTAAATGTTTGTCGCTTAACATTGTTTCTTGTGTGTAGGTTTTAGCCACACTTCGGTTCTTGGCGACTGGAAATTATCAAACGGGTGTCGGCGATGAGCACACAGTTATGATAAGCCAAGCATCCGTCAGCAGAGCCGTTCAAGAAGTGACGATGGCCATTGATGACCATTTGTTGAACGAATGGGTGCTATTCCCTTCTGACGATTTGGAGCCTATGAAACAAGAGTGAGTACTTATATAAAATAATTAATAATCTACACGTAAATTATCATTTGTGCCAAATTTAAAAAAAATTTAATGTTTACTTGTTTTCAGATTTTACAACAAATACGGTTTCCCGGGTGTATCGGGGGCCATCGACTGCACACATGTGGCAATTGTTGCTCCACCTGCCAATGATCCTCTTCGCCCGGAGTATATCTACGTCAATAGAAAACTATATCACTCTATCAATGTGCAATTGGTAAGCTAACTATTCAAATTAATTAAAATATTATATACAGCAAAATATTGCATAAATTTGTCTAATCCTATTTAATCTCCTTTCTCGTTAGGTATGTGATGCAAAGTTGCGCATTCTTAATGTGAATGCACTGTTTCTGGGCAGCACCAACGACGCTCACATTTATAAAATGTCTGAAATTGGTACTGTCATGGAATTTGTCCATAGGCAACATCCTACGACATGGCTGCTCGGTAAGTAAAATAGGTACTCTATATTTATTGTAGAAGCCACAATAAAAAAAGATTTTTGTGAGTTTGCTGACCCAATATTCAATTACCCATCTATTTGATCACCGGTTTTCACAAAACAGTCTCTTACGTTACCCTCCACATTAAGGAAGTTCATATGCTATGTTTGCACCAGAAAGTGAAAATCTCTAGATCTTCCTATTACATATTTCAGGAGACAGCGGCTACCCCCATCTGCCGTGGCTTATGACCCCGATATATAACCCGGCAACCCAAATCGAACGACACTACAATACAGTGCAAAGTTCAGCCAGATCTTGCGTGGAAAGGTGCAATGGAGTTCTCAAAGCAAGATGGAGGTGCTTGCTTAAACACCGAGTGCTTCATTACACCCCTCAAAAAGCGATTAGAATCATAAATAGTTGTGTTGTCTTGCATAATATGTGCATAGATCATTCAGTCGCTATGCCAGCACACACTATCTACGCAGACGACCATGAAGAGTCTCTGGGAATCCTGCCTGAGGAGATCCAAGGCGCATCAAGGAACCGCCTGCTGAATGAAGCGAGGACTATCAGAGGCCGGATAATGCACCACCTCATGCGCTAAGAATTGTACGTAAAATAATATTGTTTTTAATGAATCACTATACCAAACTTAATATCATTCAAAGTTTCAATCAATATTACTTGCCAGGAATAATTCAACTTAATTGATACATCATAACTAGGCCCACGGTGGCCGCGCGGCATAAGCGTTGGACTATCACGCCGTGGGTCTCAGGTTCGAATCCTGGGTCTGGCAAGTACACATATTGTTTTTCAATTTGCGTATGAGTCAGGGTATGGACCTAATAGGCTGAGCAAGTAGCTGACATCCATTTCTCGTAAAAAAACAAATCTGTTAATACAAACCTCTACTCTGTAGACGCCCATATGATCCTATTAGGATCGGACATGGTCGAAAAAAAAAAAAACTAGGCTTTATTATTTTACTAATCATTATAAACTTACAGTTTACAGAGCTCGCTGATGTCCCAAGGCGTACAAAACCCACGTGATTCCGCAAGAAGATTGGCAAACTATGGGAGGAGGTGCCGTGTGGTGTTCATATGATGAACTTACGGAGTGTAAATGGTTAATGCATTTATGGTTTTAAAGTTATGTCATATTTTCAAACACAAAATTCATGGATACCGATGTAATTTTAGTCTTTGTGATTGATATATTATATTTAGATGAGAATACCTATTTTAGTATGTATAATGCCAAACATGTGTGTTCCCACGATTATTAACTAACTTTCAATTGTTAATGTTTATAATTATTAATTTGCATTTTATGTAAACATCGTATCGCAAACTCAGTGTAATGAGAGGCTGCATAGTGCACTCTCTTATCTCCTCGTTGCTCCTAAAGTCATACCATCGCACACCCAGTATCCATCGCAAATATCTGTTTTCAAAGCTCAGTATACGGTTGCTCTGAACCTTCGTAAGGACGTGCCATGATTCGGTACTGTAAAGCAGCACCGTCAGAATGCAAGCGTCGAAATAGTTATAATATATTATTATCTTTGAAAGATGGGGTTAAGTTGGACTGCAGAGGTAGTACCTTTGTTCTGAGTAAACTAGACACAGGTCCTCGCTGTCCTACAAGGCAAGTGGATGCGTAATATAGATGTAAAACAGATCATTAGCCTCTCCCTTACCGAGACCGTCTGTGCGTGGTGCCAGCACCACATCCTCCTAGAGTTGACCCTGGTATCGCAGAATACAGCGAATCTAGACTGGAAAGTCAATAAATATCCCTGGTATTGGACAGCAGCAATTACCAGTACTGATGTAAGGTGGAGAGGATGGACTTCGGTACAGCTTACATTTAGATAACTGAAGGCATGGTCGCAACGGCTTTAATGGCTTTGACACTGCGATGTGGAAAGCAACGGGAAACTACCACATTAACTATATCCCTAGTAATCATCATGGCTGGAAAATCAAATGAAGATGAAGAATATGAAGATTGCGACCTAGAATGTGCGATCTATGTTTAAAAGTGGAAAATTGCAAAACGTTATAATGGAAATGAATCGGTTAAAATCAGACATCCTTGGTATCAGCGAAGTGAAGTGGAAGGGAAACAGCAGATTTAAAACTGACAACGGTACCTTGTATTACTCGGGAAATGATGATAACCACCATCGAAATGGAGTGGGTATCATAGTGACCGATAAAATTAACAAATTAATAACATATGGAATGGCTTTTTTGATGATATCTCGAGAACTGATTGACTGATTTCGATGAATTATTTTTGTTCATCTGCATTGGAAAAGTATGAACTAATAATAAACTGCGTTTGGAGGAGTATATTCATTTACGCGATGCAATCAGCACCGAAGGAGATGCAGCTAATGTTGGTCGATTGTCTATTCTACCGGCGACGTACATGGGCAGCCCGCGTCATATGCATGAATATGCGCAAGATTCAATGACAATATTCGTCATTACGGTCGTCCAGATCTATTCATCACCTTTACGTGCAATCCGAAATGGATAGAAATTGTTCAACTGCTACTCCCCGGACAAACATCAAGTGATCGGCACGACATCACCGCACGTGTCTTCAAACAAAAAATCCTGTCGCTGATGAACTACATTGTTAAGCATCGCGTCTTTGGGAATACTCGATGCTGGATGTATTCGATTGAATGGCAAAAACGAGGCTTGCCGCATGCACACTTTCTTATTTGGTTAGTCGAAAGAATTCGACCAGACCAAATAGATGACATCATATGTGCCGAGATTCCTGATCCCGAAACCGATCCAGACCTGCATAATGTTGTAAGTACTAACATGATTCACGGACCGTGTGGCGCCATCAGCCCCCAATCACCGTGCATGGTCGACGGCAAGTGTTCCAAGCGTTATCCACGAAATTTGACGGCGGAGACTATCACCGCCAACGATGGTTATCCACTGTATCGGCGTCGATCACCTGATGATAACGGTAGAACTGTCACAACGAAAGTGAAAGGAAACGATATCGTGGTTGACAACACTTGGATTGTTCCGTATTCGCCACTTCTTTCCAAAACATTCAAGGCGCATTGCAACGTAGAGTTTTGCAATTCAGTGAAGTCCATCAAATACATCTGCAAATATGTCACCAATGGCAGCGATATTGTGGTTTTTGGCGTTCAAACTCCCAATACCAACGATGAAATCACGCACTATCAAGTTGGTCGATATATGAGCTGCAATGAAGTGATTTGACGTATTTTCTCATTCCCCATTCCCCATTCATGAACGTCATCCCACTGCTGTACATCTGGAGAATGGTCAACGAGTTTATTTTAACGCATCGAATGTTGCTCAACATGCTGAAACACCTCCAGCGACAACATTGACCAGTTTCTTTTCGATTTGCCAAAGCGATAAACCGTTGCCATTAAACCTTCAAACGACTGAAAAACCGACATATTTACAACTGAAGGTTGGCTCGGTAATCATTATGCTTCGAAATCTGAACCAACCAAAACTATGTAATCTATTTCATTTTGATTTGATTTTGGCAAACTTATTGAACTTAATTCATTTTAACTTAATAAAAAACGGAATTTAATGCAGCTAATAAGTTAACACAAGATTATTGATTCTGAGGCGGTACGAAGTTCGCCGGGTCAGCTAGTGTTAATATAATACAGGTGTACGCTCCAACTGCCGACAAAGATAATGATGTTATAGAAGAATAAAAACTTCAGTCATTACATCTTCTGACATAACAGACAAGTGGGACAGGATAAAAGATGTGTTCTCCTCCATATCTAATAATCAATTAGAATATAAAAGAACAGCTAAGAAGCAAAAATGGATGACAGATGAGATTCTGTCTTTAATGGACGAAAGAAGAAAATGGAAAAATAAAAATGAAACTCAATATAGGAGAATTCATAATACCATAAAAAGTAAAATTCGTACAGCTAAAGAAGAATGAATGTCCGACCAATGCAAAGAAATTGAAAATCTCCAACGAAAATATGATTCCTTTAATATGCACAAGAAGATAAAGGAAACATTGGGAATTACGAAAGGAACCTCATCAACTATCTTGAAAGACGAAAATGGGCGTATTATATTAGATATAGAAAAGAAGCTGACTCGTTGGAAGACATATATTGAAAATCTGTTTGATGATGATAGGGAACTGAGATCCCCGGGGTTCCAGCGGCTAGCTCAGGTGTCCATCGAACCCCGGATTCACAAAAAAAATAATTTCAAACGGTTGGAGTGGTAATAAAACACAGTCCTTCGTGCTCGTAACGTGATATTGTTTATATTTTACATTTTCTTAATTTTTAGTTTTACAAATTATATTTGGGATTTTTACAGTTGTAGTCGTCAGGTCCGTACCTATCGGAAAGGGGACGCTTACTAACATCCTTTTTTCTTTCTTTTTAAATTCCTCGTACCGACGCCATCCAGCAAAAAAAAGGACTCTCGTGATTGGCCAAATTTTATCGCGTGATCTTTGATTCGGCGAATCACGAGCCTGACCCTGGCGCCGGCGCGCGAGGATTTCACGCACAATGCGCGGCAAAATTTATTATATTTAAATCCTTATATTTAGTCTTAAAATTATCTCTTTCATCCATCATCATTTTTACTTTTTAAATTAAAAGGAAATACTTACGTGGTTGAGCAAGGAATCAGATTAGATGTTTTATGAAGCCGTTTCTAGAGGTCAGGGTTACGTTTCGACTTAAGCTACTAAATGATTATTTTACACCGGGAGAAGCCCGCCTGTAACAGGGGTGTATCAGAACCTATTGGCTATACTCTTAATGAATGTGAACAAGCCCCATGCATAAATAGGGCCGAAAAAACCAATCGAACGTGTGACCAATAGTACCAAAATAAAACTTTCTAAATATATCTTTTTAAAAATGTATTTAAACGGATTCTGTTTCAATTCTGAGTGTGTGACGATATTCCCAATATACGCCGTTGTGTGTTCAACATATTTGTATGTTTAAAATAATTGATTTACATTAGTGAAATCCCGTTTAAAGCGGTACGTCCAAGGCGTTCTCGGAAAAGTGCGCGTCTTAAGACGTTCTTGGCAGCCATCTGGTTAAGCAAAATTGGATAAAAAATATCCATGTAAATAGCGAATCATAAATTCCATTGTAATCTTTATGGATAACTGGCTTCTAGGATTAAAGGTTAAATACAATCAACCACAAATTGTTAGGACAACTAGTTTATATGATTCATCAATGGTTTATGATTGTAATTGGTTTATGATTGGTTTATGGATTAAGGATGTAACAGTGAACCTTTTCTGTTATATTAACACATAGTTTTACTTGTTTGTTTGTAAAATGGCATCACATAGCGTCTTTGTCCAGCAGAATTTTGGAATTAATGTGGGAATATAAAAACAGTTTGTCGGATATTTCAACAATTATGAAAAAAGATGTTTGTATTTGTATAAAACCATTTATTTATCAAAAAATTTATTTATGAAAACCAAAATAGGTACATGAATGGTTAAATATTACAATTACAGGAATGTTCACATTATTTAATATCAGTGTACTTTATTAATACAAATAAAAAACAATTTTTTAGTACTAGTTCCACGACATACCAAACTATACACAGGCATTGTCTTAAACTTAAATGACCGCCCAATATGACTTGGTCAATGCGAACACGCGCCAATCTCTACTGGCAAATAATCTTTAGTTGACTTATCGTGTTTTGCCAGTATAGATATTGATTTACAAAAGCGTTACTAGTTATTTATAGCGTTTTTCCAGTAATAATATATTCAATATCGACTTAACACGTAGTGATATCATAAAATTACGGAGGAATTATAATGAATTTGACGACGCTTGTTTTACCAGACGATAGAGCGTGTTGATATCTATCAAGTATCTTATCAGTTCCAGGTTGTTCTATGTCACTTCGAATCAATCAAAAAGCCATTTTGCTAAAAAATGTGATATAGAATAACCTGGAAATAAGGCAGCGAAGTATCTATCAGTAACTATAAATAAATACCACATGAGTTAAGACGCCTCAATAGCTCATCAAAAATAAAATAAGTAAAAAAACTGTGAAGTTATGAGGTTTTCATATCTTGACGACGATATGCATCGGACACATACTTAAAAATCAAAACTATGATTCTGTTACTCTATGTTAATATTAGAATATTTGAATATTCTTGTGAAATATGAAAGCAATAAAAAAAATGATTATTTCATATACTTTGGAATTTTATTTCATCCTGTCTCAAAAAATGATTTATGTACACAATCAATAGCACAATTCACTAAATTTAATATAGTTTTGCGTAAAATTTGCATTTTCAAGATACTTATTATAATATCAAACAAAATACACTATGCTGGCACACATAAACACTCTTTAAACAATTCCTTAGAAATATTTTATAGACTAATTATACATAGTAATTATACGCACAAAATATGAAATTTAATATAGGTTTGCATCAAATTTGCAAATTTAATATAGGTTTGCATCAAATTTGCAAATTTTCAAGACACTTATTATAATAATAACAAACAATATAAGGCTGGAAAAATCACAGATGCAGACACACATAAATACTCATTAAACAATTCCATTTAAATAAATCACTGCATTGAAACAGAACTAGACAAATTATTGGTTTTTCATAAGGATACTGACATGAATGTATACTTTGAAATGGATTTCTTTTGAGTATTTACATGAAAAAACTGTTTTGAGACAAATATAAAATAATGTTTCACAGTTGATTGTAAACAGGTGAAATCATACATCGTTTAAAATGTAACAAGGATCACTTATACTGATATACACGATGCTGTAAAATTTTATTTTATATTCGGCTCAACACGGTAATTATGATTCAGTGAAACCCCCGAAATAGCAACAACCACCCCAAAGAAGCGATTACGGTGCATAGCCGAGATTGTCAATTTTTGCACCTAGCATTAATATTAGTGCGCTCAACTCTGACTTGGCTGCACCGATCAGAGCCGCAGTCTCTGACTTGGCTGCACCGATCAGAGCCGCAGTCTCTGACTTGGCTGCACCGATCAGAGCCGCAGTCTCTGACTTGGCTGCAATGATCAGAGCCTGCGTGTCTGACCTGGTTGCAATGCCGAGAGCCACCATGTCAGACCTGAGCGCAGCAACGTTGATGGTCAGCAACTCTACGGCGGCATTCAACACGGGCACCGGACCCATTGTCTGCGTTGCCACAGAAGTTTGTGACAACGAGAGCCTGCGGGCTCTCACTGTTGCTGGGAAGACAGCACTGCCTTCACTTGTAGCAGCATGGGCTCTTGTGAAAGCAGCACTGTCTTCCAGTGCAACAGTTTGAGCCGTGAGCCGTGGTGTCGCAGAAATTGCACATTCGGGGGTTGTCATCATATCTGCATCTGATGATGATTCAGAATATGCTGTAGTAGGTACAGTAAGAGGGGTTGCGGTGAGTGCCACCTCCATGCTGCTGGTGCTGGGTTGGTTGATCCACCGCTGGGGCTCCGACGTTGACGCGACGTTGACACAGACGCGACCCAAAATTTCCTGTGGTACCTGTGAATTAAATGTTATCACCATAAGTAAACATGCGACGGGTGAACCCTTTTATACTGTTAATCAATATAGAATTTCATGAATGACCTACCCCCCCAGTGTAATTGCCCTGTCTACCTTGCTCCCCAGTAACTGTAAATGGCACTATTAGAGCCATAATTCGCTGCTGGAGAGCAGACAGCCGGATTCTACAGGGCGGGCCGCCTCCTGTCTTCTTCTGGGAGATCAGGATTTTGGCCATTTTGGCCCGCGTGTCTTGCCATACCTGTAAACAATAATAATTAGAAATTTTCAATTTCAACAATATTACTAACGATCTAGTACTATTTACAGCAGTGACATTTGGGATGCTTTCAAAAGATGTGGTTTAATTTATGAAAACATTTCTTACTTGAACTTGCTATCTATAGCTACCTATGGTGGATTTATGTGGAGAGTAAGATATTTTGTAAAATAATATTGGATAGGTTGTTGACACAGTCTATTATATTTAAATAAATAATAATTTTTACCAATACTAGTAATAAATAGTAAATCACCTTTTTCCACCGTCTGTGGGATTTTGTAGCACCGCCCAAACAAGCATTTAATTGCTCCGACAGTTCTGTCCACAACCTCTCCATGTCGAGGCTGGTGAACTGCCCGGTGAGCCTTCCGGCGACGAGGTCTGGATGCACTACGGAAAATATGGTAATGTTATAGTATTCCATATCATTGCGGTTAAGCTGGTTTGAGTTACAGTAAGTTATGGTTTGGTTTTTAGTCTCATAAAACGAGGTCATTACACAATTATAAGTATGTCATAATAATGACACAGGCTATGTCTCGAACTGTGTTAATTCCACATGTTGGCATAACTTTAGTAGGCTACATTTCTTACGAGTATTGAATAAAAACGTGGTAGATACTGACATTCCATGAATTCTACCAATTGCTCCATCTGGTGGCTATTTGCCGCTGGCATTTTGTTAATTCTGTAAAGGAATAAATAAATACACTTTTAGTATGATTCCTACATATTATTTTATAAAATAAACAGTATATTTGAAATCAAATCTGACTTACCGACGTATCTGTTCTTATGAAATATGAAAGTTTTTGAGCGCGAGAAATAGCTGTCAGATGTGGGCATAGACAAAAAAACTCTTAGGCGATCATAAATGTACGCCCGTTTTTGGCAATTATTAGGTTGCATTATTGGACACAGGAAGGAACAGTGTGCTTCTGTCGAAGAGTATATAGTATATTAGTCTATGTGTCGAAGCATCACTATCCAATTATGACTACTCACACTACTCACGTCGGCCATGCTTCAGTCATGAATCGCCCTCCAGGATGTAGCGCCGTGGAAGAAGAATACACAAACATAACCAACAAAAATAATGATTTCGTTTGACACTTCATTTTTGACGTTTCATCTCGTACCATAGACATCGATTATCTCGGTTTTGGCGATGTTGCCAACTGGTCACTCGCGAGTTCAAATAGTCCCTTCCAAAATAGGTATGGAGTTTGGAATCCCTTCGTCTTCAGGATTTGACTTTCTTATTGTTTACATGTTACGTCTGACAGTTCATTCTAACTATCAAAAAAATTATCTTGGACGAACGTTAAGTGATAGTTAAGTGAACGTTAAGCGATCAGTGATTATGGCGCAACATCTGAATGACCGTGAGGAGGATATTATAAAAGCAATGGACATCAGACGGCGAAGCAGAACTGCTACAAGAGGAAAAGTTCAACGTACGAGCGTCGATTAAGATGCTGATGTTTGAAGTATCCTCGTTATGTACCTTATTTCAGCAGGGGGACCGGCAAGGAGTGGCACAACGCCCAAAAAACAATTCCTGGCGGCCTCTACGGTCGTAGATGTAGGTCTACATGACAAGTTGCGTCGATGCGACCACTCGTCATCAGCTAACCATCTGACGGAGAGGACCATCGTGGCCCTCCAGAATGAGATGTTTTCCCAACGGGACAGCTTCTGAAAGCATATGCAAGGGTTAGTGGATTGGGCAACCAATCCTTAAAACATCATAACAGCGATGAGCCTGTACCAAAAAATCGAAGAGGGTTTTGGGGACAACGCATAATAAAATTTGCGAGAACATGACTCAGATCCTTACCGGAAGGATACCTTCACTCGGGAGGCACTATCAAGGATTCCTCCGAGCTGAGAGTCCCGGAAGGCCCTTGAACTCACATTATGGCCGGGGTACTCCCAAGGGGCGACGTCCTGTGGGAAGGGAGTTCTCCATCGGAGGTACAGGCTCCACCAGGGATCCGTACTCTAAGCGAAAGTGATCGCATCTGGACGACCAACAACATTGGGGGCCGCCTAAGAGACTTTCGGGGAGTCTGGATGGCGTAGTGTACCCCTCTCCCCCCCCAACATTGGTAAAAATAATAGCCGTAGCCCACATACCTTTTGTGCGGATACCACCATTGGTAAGTTCTTCTTTACTTTTACGGAAAGAATTTCGAACGCAACAATCACCAGAGGTCACTCTCGAGATCGAGGACTTAAAGAACTCAGGGGTTCTAGAAGAATCGGGTCAAACCCCCAGTTTTTCTCTCAACCCTGTTTCTGATCAAGAAAGAAGACGGGGCCCTATGCCCTGTTTTCAACCGAAAGCGTTTGAATGCATTCCTACAGCCAAAGCCATTCAAACTAATTCACCATTACGAGGTTCCAGCCGTCTTACAAACAGAAGACTGGCTAGAAATAATAGATCTAAGCCAGGCGTATCTCCAGGTACCAATGGCTTCTCAACATCGTCGATTCGTTCGACTAGCCTATCAAGGGGAGCTCCTACAATTCATGTGTCTCCCGTTCGTGCTGCCAACCGCTCCGATTATGTTGGCATCCCTGACCAATTTGGTCGCCGAACGCCTACGAAATAATGGCTGAGAATATTCATTTACCTAGACGACTTCTTAGCAGTCAACCAATCCGAGTCTCGGTTCAGGTGGAATACAGGATAACCTTCCTACAGTCTTTAGGGTAGTGAATAAATATTAAAAGATCCTGTTTGAACCCAAGCCAAAATTGAGGGTCCATGGACATCACGTAGGACACACACAATAAGCGGAGGTTTCTGTCGCCGGAGAAGTGTGTATCACTCCGTTACCATCTGCTAATGCAGGTACAAAAGGCAGTTGGTCCCTCAGACAGGCACATATCCAATCCCTTCTGGGGTGACTCAACTTCACATCCTACCTCCACGAGGAAGGTTGTATTGCCGACGGCTACAACGCTCCAGTCATCAATAGGGCCGAGGTCCCATCCTCACCAATTGATGACAATCCCACCACAGGCCCAACGGGACATCATGTGGTGGCTCTAGGCGATAGGATCCTCAGAGTTGACACAACGCAGGTACAAAAAGGCAGTTGGTCCCTCAGACAGGCACATATCCGATCCCTTCTGGGGTGACTCAACTTCACATCCTACCTCCACGAGGAAGGTTGTATTTCCGACGGCTACAACGCTCCAGTCATCAATATGGCCGAGGTCCCATCCTCGCTAATTGATGACAATCCCACCACAGGCCCAACAGGACATCATGTGGTAGCCCTAGGCGATAGGATCCTCATATTTGACACAACGCAGGTACAAAAAGGCAGTTGGTCCCTCAGGCAGGCAGATGTTCAATCCCTTCTGGGGCGACTTAACTTCGCATCCTACCTCCACAAGAAAGGTTGCATTGCCGACGGCTACAAAGCTCCAGTCATCAATATTGTCGAGGTCCCATTCTCGCCAATAGACGACAATCCCACCACAGGCCTAACAGGACATCATGTGGTGGCTCCAGGTGATAGGCTCCTCAGAGTTGACACACATCAATCACTTCCTGATGACAGACGCAGCTGACAAGGGCTAGGGAGCCCAACCTAATGAACACCACCTATCAGGTACGTGGGAACAAGACCAGTTAGCATGGCATGGCATTCCAACAGGAAGGAAATGTTTGCAATTCAATCTCAGGTACAATCAATCATAGGATCGGAGCTGCTTCTACAGACAGACAACAAAACAGTGGTGGCATACATGAACAACGAGGGCGGCACAAAATCTGTCACCCTCCTAAACCTTTGCCGACAGATTCTAATATTTACCAGTCGAGCCGACATCACGTTTACTGCACAATACTTCCGTAGAAATTTCAACTGCGTGGCAGATCATCTCTCCCGCAGACAACTCATTCCCGAATGGCACCTCATCAACACCGCAACCACCCCCCTGTTTCAAAGATGGGGTGTTCCTGAGGTGGATTTATTCGCAAGCGAAACAGCACATGTCATTGCAACGTATGTGTCACGAGACGTTACAGACAGTGGCGCGCTGTTTCACGACGCCTTCAGCCGAGTGTAGGACTTCAGACTGACGTGGATATTTCCCCCACCAAACATACTTTCACGAGTCCTAGCGCACCTGAACTCAGCAAAAGGGAAGTACTTACTAGTGGCACCGAGCTGGAAACAATGCTTTTGGGGAGTGGACTTACGAAAAAGGGCGATAGTACCTCCTTATACAATGTCTCACCTACATACGACACTAGTAGGTATGGAGACCAACCGTCCACCTCCAAGGACCCAGGACCTGTCCCTTTAACTATGGATAATTTCGGGTGGGGTGGAAATAAATCAAATTGAATGGTGGAGGAAAGGGCACTCCTTACTTCCAGATGGCGGCCTTCGACTCTAAAAACTTACAAACCAGCTTGGAACAAATGGAAAACAATGACATGGGTAACATGAACCTAATGGATCATAATGGCCCTCAACCAATGGAATTGGCCAGATACCTAGGCTACATGCACAACATGGAGGGTTTGTCGTACAACACCATCCTGGTGCATAAGTCAGCCATAGCCACATTTTGCAAACCGATTATCATTGCAGATATCAGCATCAACGTGGTAGTACAACACATTATGTTACAGGCAATTTCGGTACATAAAACGAAACCCGTCAAAACACCGGTTTGGGATCCAGGACGAGTGGTAGATCATCTCAGGAAAACAACACCGGTGGAGTACTACCTATTCGAAACCTCTCGCAGGACAGCTACCTACTTGGCTGCTTCTCGCATCGGGACGAAGGGTTCATGACCTCACACTACTCAGTAATAGTAGACAATGGATTAGTGGAAAAAAGTGACCACATAATTATTGTATGGCCAATGTTTGGCTCAAATACAGATACCGCCAAGCATCGTCAATCGGAATGGAAGCTAAGCGCTTCCACGTGTCAAAACATCGAAACAGTATTCTGGTTACGGAAACTCGTCTGCATGTCAAACCCAAGGAGAGGGATAGGTGGGGATATTTCGGAATTATTTATATCTTCAAGAGGACCACCAAAACCAGCCACCAGGACAGTTATAGGGAATTGGATAAGGTCAGTACTGTTGGAAGCAGGGGTACAAGAACCACCAGGCAGTGTCCGCTCAGTGGTGGCTTTCTTAAACTGTAAATATACCAAATAGATGATATCTTAAAAAGAGGTAACTGGCGTAGTGAGTCGACATTTCACGACAACTACCAGAGAACGATGGATACACCACCATCAGAAGGGGAAAGAGCCCATTAACTTCTCTATTCAACCATATACATGGAAAGTCACGATGATCTATACCTCGTCAATGAATCATTGTCACATACAGGAATTTGGCATACCCAACACCAGGTGATAACAAACAGATATCTCAAGGACTTCAAGGTGAAATTCGAATAATGGGTATTATAGTATACGATATGAAACGGGCGATACTAACTTGTCATACCGCACAGTTTTCGCCCACAGAGTCGATAGTTACGAATTTGGGCTGCAGGATTCAAATAAAAAAAAATTGCAATAAACCCAGACACTACAAACAATAAACCTACGTACAGACGTACAAACTTATCTGGAGAATGAGATGAGGGAGCGACTATCGAAAACTACCTAATCACGCTCGTAACTGGCAAAATCTGACATTCGGATGACGTTTTTCAATACGGCGTCCTGTGGTAGTTCGTAGTTTCATTTTTGGCCATTCTCCAGAAAAGTTTTTAGGTCTGTATTTCATATTTAAAAAAAACATAGACCTGTCTATATTATGTTACAAGAAAAAGACAGAACCAAAGAGCCGTAAATTATTAAGAACACTGAATTTAGCAGGGGATTTGATTAAGCAAGAAATTTTTCACTAATGCAACATTCAGCGAACATCTGTCATTTGAATCTCGTCTATGATTTTTGTCAAAATAAGTCAAAATGAATTGATAACGGTTCGGGTTGTGCAGTTGTGCTTTAAAAATTGCGGTGCATTTACATATTATTATAACAAGAATTTTGTAGAACAAAACAAAATGGACGATAGCGACGTATTAAATACTACAGAAGACGACTTAAATGACTCTGCCGGTAGGTTAAAAATTGTTTTGGACGAAGACGACAGCGATCCCAAACCCAAAACAGCGAAGCGTAAACGGTGATTGTTATTTTACGCGTTATTTAACATAATATTGCAAGCGTCTTCTATGTAAGCTAATCAATATTCTTTATATTAAAGGCGGGTATCGTCAGAAAGCAGTGACGATGAGGAAACGCTTCCAGAAAACTGTTTGCAAATTGAAGAAAAAGTTTGTAAAACTGCCGCCAAAAATCATCTATCGCATTCAAACGTCAAAAATATTTTGAAGGTAATCAACGTTTAACTGATATTAATCATACAGATTCGAAATCTTCGTCGTTCAGTCCTATCGATTGTTAGAAATGTTTGTCTGTTTGATTAATTCTTGTCTTATTTCAGCGAGTGGTTTCCAATGAGCATGTGCTGGCTATGGTCATACTACAGGAGGAAAAAATGCAGAATGAAGAGAGCTCTGCCATTACAAGATCCAAAGCAAAGTGAGTAGGTTACATGTAAATTAAAATACGTAAAACATTTCACCGTGGCACAGTTCGTCGTGAGCTTTCTTATCGGAAAGAGACCTTATACTATACGGTCTCCAACTTAGTAATTATGCCGCAGATGCCCGCATGAGCTTTATAATTACTTTTTTTTACGAAAAGAGTTTATTCCATCTAGACAATTATATTAAATACCTCTTTGGGATGGCGCAGATGCTTTTCGATCCAATATTTTAAATATTCATACATTTCGATGCATCATTATCACACACTAAGATTATAAAAGGTTGAGGTAGATTAGGTTAGGCTGCGTTTGGTCTTTAAAGAAAATTGTAAAAACTCATACAGGCATCTGCGGCACATTTACCTCCAATTTTATTAGATTCAATATGAACATTAATTCAATTTTCATGGCTGATTTTGACAAAATTCATGAAGTCAAGAATGAAAACCTAACCTAACCTAACAAATAATCCAGTATATCGGCTATTTCCAAAATTTGTTTGCTGCCAGCTTCCTGTAAAGTGTAAACTGACAAGAACCGTGTTTTATTTAGACATGAGTTTTATGTCAGTACTATACGACCCGAAGAGGTTGGATGTTCTTTAATATATAGCCATATATTATATTTCCGATACAAGTATGATACGGCGAACTGCATACATACAAGTTTCCAGACACGGATTGAGTATAGCTAACTCCACAAAGATATTATACATACTTAAGTAATTTTGAAAAACGTCAGAAATATATCGTCTCTGTTCTGGCAGAACACACTAACTGGAGAATACTAGTTTTGAGTAATTTGACTTTGAAGTTGTTAAAATGTTTGAAATGGTCTATCATGTGAGTTTATTAAGTAATCGTAAAAAGAATGACTTTAAAATAAAGACTGTTTATTTATTAAGAAAGTCTCCAGACGGTAAAGTTTGAAATAAGGAACATTTTCGTATAACTAACTCAATATGTCATTTTTTCGAATTAGTGTCTTCTGCCAGAACAGTGACGATATCTACTTATAAGAAAAAAGTTCTAGTCACAATTAAAAGCTATGTCTACTTTATCACATCGTCTTCCACTTCAACTTTTTAATTCTGGTTTTAATACTCCGTTTACACGTGCATGGATTTACTGCTGACAGTACATATTATCGCAGCCATATCAAGAAAATTCAGTAATAGCAGAGCGTTGGAGCGGAGCTCGGAGCAGGAGCACGGAGCACCAAAAATTTGTAGTGCTCCACTGCTCCGGTTGTTTTTTTATTATGAAGTTTTCATCCTGAAATCTAATGAAAATAGACTGCGAAATCTTTAACGTGAGACGTGGCGGCGGCACTCGTATTGTATCTTGTCTATGGTTTTCGATTTCAAAGTATTGAAACACGAGAGGAGGGGATGTAGTTCTCCAAGTCGCCGCCTAACCCCGTAAAGATTTCGCACTATAGTAGATATATTTTGACACTTTGCAACACTGGAATTATTTGAAATATGGCAACACTACCGAGTGATAAATAACCTCACTTTTTTTGACTGAAGAGGCAAATAATGAGAGACGATTTGCTGTCAGAAATTTTGTTTTGTAGAATCAATAATGAAAATGACAATTATTTTAAAACTACTTTTTTTAACATTTGTATACATATAATACTTAAAACTTTTTACCCAGAGCGGAGCAGATCATGGAGCGGAGCTGGAGCAAATATTCGGTTCCGGAATGGAGCAACTCAAAAAAGGGTCCGCTCCAAGGCTCTGGGTTATAGTGACGCAGATGCTCGCTTGAGCTTTCATAACTTTTTTTTTTGACCAAACCCAACCTAACGTAATCTAACCTAACTTAACCCAACCTAATCTAACCTAACATAATCTTAGTGTGTGATAATGATGCATCGAAATGTATGAAAATATCAAATTTTAAATTAACAATTATTGGATCGAAAAGCATCTGCGCCGACAGAAAAAGGTATTTAATATAATTGTAAATCGGAATAAACTGTTTTCGTAAAAAAAAATTATAAAAGCTCATGCGGGCATCTGCGGCACTAACCGAAGATACATGTGTAATGCAAGTTACAAGATTCCATGCATGTATCAAAAAAGTTCAGAAGCTTCTGAATTTTCACGTGACAGCTAGAATTTGTGCGATATCTGCTCCTAAACAGTAGAACAGTAGTGGCGAAAATGCCGAAAAAATTATGAACTACACCGCACAAAGCATTTTGACATTTACAATTTTTCACAACCAGCCAAATAGCACCATAAAATGACAACAATGCATCTCGCTTACACTTGAAGAATGTGATTGGCGAGACAGTCAGAGCTTTTACGTGTAAACAGTTATTGTCGCAATAGTTTAATTTACACGATATTGTTGGTAGTAAATTCATGCATGTGTACAGGCGCTATAACACCGAGTAGTATTGCGCATACAATTTATAATCATATTCCTAACCATAACGAACTTTTTAATCTTAGAAAGATGATGAACGCTTCTCCGATGCAATCATGGCCACTGCCTATGACACCTGTGAAGATGCCCCAGTTGGCTTCCCCAGAAGTGACGTCACTCATTGCTCAAGACCTGCCCGATGAGGAGTCTGATGAAGAATACCAGCCGAATCCTGATGAACATGTCAGTACCATATTAAATCAATCTTTCGTAATGGCTGTTGGGTATTGAATGCCTATAGCCTTCTATCAAAGTGATATTGTTGTGGTATGTAGTAATTGTATATTTTGTTAATACAAAGCTGCTCACAGACATTAAAAAAAACCCTGTATTGATATTCATATTTGGGAAAAAAATATATATACAGTGAAACCCCGATTCTACGGTTTTCAAGGGACTCTAAAAAAACCAAACAAAGCGACACAACTTAAAGGTTTGTATGTATCATAAACAATTCTACGAAAGCGAAATGAAAAATATTCAACATAAACGGTCAATCAGGATAATATTTGTGACAGGACCATAATATTTAGACGATATATTGAAGAAAACGATAAATCGGGGAACGGTTAACGCAGAATTATTTAACATTGTTCTTATGGGTGTTTGGCGGGACTTTCAAAAATGAACGATCCGTGCGGGAAAACGATTTATACGAGAACGGTAGATCGGGGTTCCACTGTAGATACATATATGAGGCGCCGAGTGCCAAAGGAGCTTAAGCGCCAACTTTACGATTTTTGACATTTGAATGTAGGTTTTTTCTATAAATCGATATGTATCATGCCACAAAGTCTTATCGCTCAAATAATTATAGATATTTTACAATAGAGATTTATTTTCTGTGGCATAATTGTTTTGGTCGTTATGTCGACACGCCACAGAAGCTTATCCGCCAATATTCTATGGAGAGCGCGAGACCAAAATAGCTGTCAGATTTGTTTTATTGAATATAGTTCTCAACAGTGAAAAAAACTAAAAATGAGCTAAAGAAGGATTAGAAAAATAGTTTCGATGTGTGTTAAACCTGTAAACGAGGAAAATCATGGTAAGTTTAACATGTTTTATCCGTTTTTCTTTCACATACGCTGTTGTTTAAAATATTTTAGATTACTTTTGAAATATGGTTATTAACTTCATTTTAGTAATTATGTCCACTAAACTTTTACTTCCATAAAGGAAAATAACTCTTATTTCTAATTTCATCTTATTTTATATCTAATTATGAAAGATATACACTAAAAAAAGTATTTAAAAAATCACCCGAATCCTTGAGAAAAAATGATGGTGTTAAATTTGAATAATGATTTTGTTATTTTGGCCAGTTTGGAGTAACGATTTGATTTAGTATTATTAATAATATTGGGTATATAGACGGTTATTACAAAAAAAACCATCCAAAAGCTTTGAAATCATTGCTGTAATGGCAAAAATGTATTTAATATTATAAGGCAAATTTTATGCCAAACAAACTCATGTAACAATCATAACAAATTTGACCATTTTTTCAGTGTTTATTTGGCATAATAAAATTTGTTTATATCAAAATGTTTTTTTATTGCTATCCAAACCCTTACATTAAAACATTTTTTTTAAATGATTTATTTTTTTAAATTAATGCCATTATTTGAGTTTGAAAATGTTAATGCCACAGAAGCTTATGCAACAAAAAAAAGTATCAAGTGCCACCTTTTTTCATTTTTCTATATGCCAAAGGGGCTCAAACACCATTTTTTTTGGAATCCAATAGATATTTTTCATTAAATGTTATTGCAAATAATACTTTGATTTTTTTAAATTTGCTTTGCTTAGAAAATAATTGTCCATTTCAACATTCAAGCTTAAAATTAAAAAAATAAATTCACTGAAAACTTGTCGGCCATTTTGTAGCACTTTTGTTAAATGGTGCTTGAGCTCCTTTGGCGCTCGGCGCCTCATATATTCTTTTTAACACTTGAACAGGGCCCAGGCCCAATGACAGTAGTGTATTTAGTAATAGAAGAGAAACAATCACAAACACCGATGCTTTGAAAAAATCACTTAAATATATTGTGACCTCACCGTGAATCAAATTGGGGCCCCTGGATGTAAGGCCAGCGCCTTACGAACTGGACTGGAAGGAAATCAAAATGAAGCTGAAAATGTTTACGCTATGCTAATGATAAAATTAGCAGCTAGTCATTTCACGCACTTATATAAAAATTCCTTACAAGTGTAAAACAAATCGTTTGGAATATTTAAATGAACAATCATAAAAATATATACATTCAAATCAAATGTCAAAAGAGGACGCTATCTTTTTTACAGTTTTCACTTTAAATTTTAAATTTCAAAATGGCGAATTTGGTTGTCCGTTTTTATACTGCAATGAATCAGTGTGTTCCTTCCTTTCTTTTTTTATTCGTTGATAAGCACATACTTTCTTTTGTACTTTCTTGTTATATTGGTTGTTATTTTAATAATTTTTATAATTTATATTTATTATGTATTATGGCGCATTGGCCAATCGCTGTTATGCCATAATACTCTTTTCTAAATAAATAAACTGTTCGCAGAGCTCAGCATTCATACAGATGCGCCGACCTTTGGTTTTTTTTCACTGTTGTATTCATGGGAGAATTTTGTTTTCGAATACCAAGTTTCACACACGTAAAGATTTAAAAGGACTGGTGTTTTGCAATAACAATTTTGAAAGGAATTTTTGTTGCAATTATTTCTTTCAGAGTGATGACGAAACTGATACGCTGGGATCCTTGTCGGACGTTGATTCTCAGCCTCGCACTCCGGCCACTCCTGGCCAGCCCAACAGTGACATACCGGAGAGTCCTTCCACCCAATACACAGAGGATGGCCTCTTCAAGTTACCCAAGGTATAAATTATTTGTACCTTATACTCGTCAGAACCTCTGATAGACATCACCCAAAGAATGTAACATAACATTTATAATCTTTAATTAAACGATTTTCTACTCGAATTAATAATATATGAAATTTTTTGAATGTAACATTGGTTACATCTAAATTGTACGTAAAACATTTCACCGTGGCACAGTTCGCCGTGAGCTTTCTATCGGAAAGAGATGACAATTTTTTTAGATTCAATATGAAAATTAATTCAATTTTCATAGCTGATTTTTTCAAAATTCATGAATTCAAGAATGAGAACCTAACCTTATCTGACATAACCTAACCTAACCTAACCTAACAAATAATCCAGTATATCAGCTATTTTCAAAATTTGTTTGCTGCCGGCTTCCTGTAAAGTGTAAACCGACAAGAACCGTCTTTTATTTAGACATGAATTTTATGTCAGTATTATACGACCCAAAAAGGTTGGACGGTCTTTAATATACAGCCATATATTTCAGATACAACATTTTACGGTGAAGTGTGATACGGCGAACTGCATATGTACAAGTTTCCGGACACGTGTAGCATTTTTTATTGAATATAACATTACACATACCTGTTAGAAAGAAAGGAAAATATATCAATTGAATGGGACTATCACAACCATCGCAAACTGAGCGGTGTGCTTTACCGCTTATGCTACCGATGTAATTACTAATCGAGTCAAAGCAATATGCAACTGAGTACCTATTGTTAATAGTAATTACCTAGATTCCAATTTACAAAAGAGAGAATTAGAAATAACTCCCCTTGTTGCATTTTGTATCGGTAGCTTAATCTCTGAACCACAGTGGTCAGATTATAATGATTGTGGATCAAATTGAGATCACAGAACAAAATCACAGATTAATGTTAACCCATAGCTTACGGGCCGCACAAAATTGTGTTTTTGCTAATTACTTTCAAATGCAAATTAACATGTTAATTACAAAATTAATTAAAAGGGCCCGTAAGCATTGTGTTAATTGTATCTTCACAACAGATCGACTGCATACATGGTAATAAAAAGACTGTAAAATTGATGTTTGTTCTTGTGGCTTAATAGAAATGTTTTATTTTTTTTTGCATTGGCTCTACAATCCAACATAAATCTTGGATGACTCTTGAAAAGGTTTCTTTACAGATTTGTTTTATCCAAATCCAAACAAATCAAAGATCCAAACAGATATTAAAATACATGTGTATTTTCAGGCCAGAGTCCACTAACGGACATTTTATCACATCATATAAATTGATTGAGCCCGGCCAACTCATGTGGCTTAAATATTTAATTAACGTATTTTGACTCAATGCCACCGATCCGTTTATGTATTGTTTAACATTCTCCTTTGACAGATTGTCACACCAGTTAAGGAGAAAGAGACCACCAAAGAGGCGACAATCGCTTTACGTACCCGCTCCAAATTATGTCTCAGCGACACTCCCATCGAGACAATCGAGGAGTCGTTTTTCCCGCCCGATATCACAAAAGACATGTACGACTTTGAAGATTGCGGATGGGACGATAATTGGAAAAATTTCTTAACTGACTTCACTAAACCGTTGAGTACGTATTTATTCGTAATAATTAGCCGGCTCTAACATCAAAACTCGCCTCACTCGCGCGTAACCTCTCGAAACGCCAAAATATACTCTAGCTAGACATCAAACACCATTACACAAATATGTCATCAGACGCGGAAACAGCGATTATATCGCAGAAATTTAAGTAGAAGGTGAAAATAATGGATTCATCCGTCAATTTGTTCAACAATTCAACAGTGCATTTTGACATCTAGATAAAATGACCGATGAGAGCGGTTTGCAGGTTAGCTCATTTCGGCAGAGCCGATCTCGATAAGTAGGAAAGTCGCAAGCGACCAATATGCGGAGCTCCATTTGGCAACGTGTGTTTTATGAATAACGATGACGTCACATCGACGTTTTCGACATGTTGCTGACAAGGCGAGTTTTGATATGAGAGCCGGCTTAGTTTCACTTTACAAAACATATATTATATATCTAATTAATATATGATTGAAAAATTCATTTCAGCTCAGACACATGAGGATGACGATGAGACAGATCCAGAGTATAATGTTGACGCTGACAAACGTAACTGCGAATGTAAGTACTTTTGTAGTATTATCTTATTGATTAACACCTGAAAATGCAGATGACACATTTTGCACTAACTGTCATTATTGTTAACTCTAAATTTTAATTGACTGCTTATGTCGCTACAACCTGATATGCCTCCAACATTTCTCTCCACCATATTCTATCCCTTGCCCTGGAATGCAAGTGCTCCTTTTTCACTGATTGGCTTTGTGTAAATGGAACTTTCACCTTGCCCCACCTCCTCGGCATGTTGATGAAAAGGTAACCTCGTTGCAGCGGAGAATACGTCTTCTGACGCTGGATGAGGCTGTCGAAGACCTGACAGCGAAAGTGGAATGAATCTACAAAAGGCCGGCACACATATTAAATGTTCTTTCCGCATATTAAATGGCGATTGGAGATAACCATGTTGACTCCTGACCATCACACCAGTTAATTTTTGACAGGCTACGGTAAGTTCGCTGCCAAGCTCTTTGAACTTGGACTTGTTACCCGACCGGCATGTCCATGTGGCGGAGAAAAGCAGGATGCAAATCACATCCTCTGAGAATGTCCAAGAATGAGCTCCGAGAGGGAAGAGTTACTCAAGTCGGTCCAACTAGCTGTTAAGAAATAGTATTTGGTATTACAGTTGTAAGAAAATATGATACTATGAAAAATGATTATTCGGCTAATACACTGTAATGGTATAATGTGCTGTATTATGATGTAATAATACACCGTCTCTAATTTCGCCAATCTACTTGCTGACCTAGCTAAGAGTTGTTTGCTGGAAATTGATTCGCTGGGAATATATTACTGCAGAGTAATTTGATACATTAAACAATAGATATTTGATCGCTATTATTCTGCAGCTACAGTATAGATGCTTCACATCAAATGTAGTCCCTCCGAAGACCGAGTGTGGTGCAGGGCGGGTTTGGTTTGGAAGACGTGTTTGTGTTGTTGGGATTATTCAAAATTCATAATCTTATCAAAGCAAAATCATAAAAAAATCACAAATTGTTATATACCTACAGTTAGTTACAACAGAAATGCAAAAGATGCAAGTCCATTTTAAAACATGAAATGTATTCCACTTATCTCCCATATCAATATATTATGTAAATCAAATCATTGTTTATAATTTAATCATCAAACCTTATAAACCTTATTACCTTATTTTTTACAAACTGCATTTGCACCTTAGAAAAGAGGTTTACATAATATATGAAATACGACATTATTATTGTTATAAATACAGATAAATGGGGCACAATTTTTCATATGTTAAGTAGAGACACAAAACCAAAAGAAAAGTATTTTGATGTCTTGATTTTAGCCTTGACATATTATTATTATGTATTAACATGATAACGAAAAAGAAAAAGCAATGAATGTTTGTTTTGTTATTACAGTGGATTTGGTGGAAGAATTTCGCCAAGACAGAGTGACGAGGAAAGAATTGAAAGACCTAGTGGCAGAGTTGAACCTTGAATTTCAAGACATCTTTGATACTCCTCAACCGACGGATATAACGGGCCCCAACTCCAACCTCGTCCCTACAATTGTTCCACCGAATGACACCTTATTGGCTGTCAATACTGGTTATTCTCCACGAAAATTTTTGGATATAAGCAAACCGCAAGTATTTGAAAAGGTGTCTATTGTATTCTTTATGACTTCTTATTATAATATCAGTAATCACAGCGCAGCGGAGACAAACAATCTGATATCTTAGGACCCTATGCATAGACGTAAATAAATTCGTGTATACCAGGCATTGGCGAAGGGTGGGGGTAGGCTGCTAAGATCCGACATAGAATTTTAAAAACTAATAGGCCATCCATGGACTGAAACCGTATGCGGTTTAGAACCGTGTGTCATACTAAGCTTATCTTTTCTGTTCATGGAAATATATTTTCACAAACTATATCATAAGCATCTGATCGTATCCGTTTATACCATACACTTACACTTACAAATTTAGTGAAAATATATTTTCACGAACAAAAATCATAAGTTTAGTATGGCACACGGATCTAAACCGCATACGATTTCAGTCCATGGATGGCCTCTAACTAGCACCATCTGTAATTTGTATTCTTAGTTCAATGAAAACAAACAAGGGTACAAGTCTGTTTACTGGAAGCCAGGCGGGGACAGT
Organism: Rhyacophila brunnea; assembly: GCF_057557595.1. Lineage (NCBI taxonomy): Eukaryota > Metazoa > Arthropoda > Insecta > Trichoptera > Rhyacophilidae > Rhyacophila > Rhyacophila brunnea. Next base: position 2,720,525 of record NW_028232816.1, on the reverse strand, counting down.
GGCAATTTTCATTGCCAACCTAACCTAACCTAACAAATAACCCAGTATATTGGTTGTTTTCAAAATTTGTTTGCCGCTGGCGTCCACTAAATATAAAATAGACAAGAACCCAAATAAGTATAACTGACAAAGTTTAGTGTTCACTACTTTGATCAACTTTGTTGAATTGTTGTTCCCACTTATCAATTTACTGTTAATTGTCATTCAACATATACTAACTTAATCTGGTGCGACAGACCATTCCGGTCCATGGCCGTCTGCACAACCGTCATGATCTCATCCCAAGCTTTCTCTCCCTCTCCAGTCAGTCACACTCTGCCTCCCTCTTGATGTTATCCGCCTATCTCTTCTGGGGGCTATAAACTTTATAGAGAGCTCTAGATCCATCCATCTAACAACTTGACCGGCCCATTTGAACATGGCCCCCACATCCTGAAGCGGGCCCCCCTACCCATCGCTAACGTTAAGAGCAGTGTGATGTTTTACAGTAATTCTAATGGATTCAAGCTCTGTACTATTCCATTTAAGTCGTTTTTTGCGACCCGGGTTTCGCCTTTCGGCATCTTCAGGCGTCGTGTACACTCACCAAAGGCAAATACACACTGACAACGAACCCCCTAACTCTACCTTATATAGTAAATCGATACAATAAAGTAGGTATTATTGTATCCTGGGCTTGGGCCATGTATCTGAGTCTTCGCACCCTCAAGATATTGACTATATTGGGGTTAAAATGTTCGCAGAGCTCAGCATTCGTAAGGATACGCCACCTTTAGTTTTCTTTAACTGGTCCAAGTATCCTTCGGAGAGTTTTGTTTTCGAATACTCGGATAGCCTCCCCTTGTTTCTTAGTCTCCAGGTTTCACACCCATATACAACGATTGATTTCAGTCTATCCGGAATTTTGTCAACATACAGATGAAAGACATAAATCGGCACGTGAAAACGTGTCAATGGACATTGTGTATAAAATATGATTATAAATTTCCATAGCAACCATATATAATTTGAATGTTTTAGCTAAACCTATCAGCTTTCTAACACTACGAATTCTATTTACGTGAAATTGTTATATTTTATCGTTGGCGAACAAGACTTAGAATGTTGAAAACAGTTATGTATAATATAGGCTTTTCGCTCATGGAGAAACTAAAATCCGACGAACTGGTTGCTGAGGGAACTCATAAACTGGCCAATGACTAATGCTTCGCACACGGCGCTACTGAAACCCATTTGCAATAATAATCTCTTAACCTCAAACTGTCAAACCCATTGTCTCTCCTACTTCATTCTAAGTTTTTTTTGTAATATCTTTACGGGAATATTCTGGAAACCTGTAATTATACAGGTAGGAGTATTTCTCAACTTCTGCCACAAATTTTTAATTAAAGATCGGTTCGCCCATCTTTAAACTTTGACATCTAGACTTGTTATTGCGTGTTCAGTTCAGTTCAGTGCTACCAATTTTGGTAATAAAATATAATTTTTCATCGAATTTACTGATATTGGCACCACTGTTTTATGGGAGACTAGCATGTTGCGTCTCTTCAGTTTAGTGGTGAATGTTTTGAAACTGAGAGATTCTAATCTTGCCGAGTCGCCATTGAAATACATTATCTAGATACCGGCTGGAATTTTAGTTTCAGTATCGTCTTTTTTGAGTATTCTTGTGAGCGGAAGGCCTAATAATTATTTTCAACCTCCTTGGATCCATTCCATGTATGTGATCATATCCTACGACATTACTTGTTTTTCAGACTGCTCCAGAATATGCTTCTGGAAAGCAATTACCGATTAATGAATACACTGGCCAGGAATCACAAGTACAAGAGATTCAAATTAATAATGCCACAGTAGTGGTAAACGATAATCAAGAATCGCGACTGCCTTTGCAAATAGACGTCGGAAGTGAGCCATACCCGCCGGCGCCTGGCAATTCTGCTGACTTACTCAAGACAAAGCAGAAGCCAACTAAGCACATAGTTGTATTCAATGAAGATGAATGGATCCATAAAGAAGGTGATGCAAATCTGCAGCAAATTCAACGGGATATCTTGGACCAGCAGATGCGGCAACATGTTCAGATAGCCACGCAGTGCTTTCTCCAGTTACATGGCCACCCCTCGTACTGGCAACATGGCCCTAGTCAAAAGGAATATTTGGTAATTGCAACATATTGTGTTTAAACTATCTACAATTGAATATTATATTGTTATTTGCAGACAGATGTACAGTAAAACCCTTGTTAATTCCAAATTAATAAGTTAAAACTGAAAATCAAAAAAAATACTGTAAAAAACAGTAAAAATGGTTTTTTGTTGCAATTTCATAACTTTGTTTCTGTTTCCAATACAATTTCCTTTAGTGGTGACTATTATTGCTTTTATATGTTTATAAAAGGTGTCCCAAAATTCATTATGCTAAAAATAAATTAATAAATTGAAAAATTGAAATTGAATTATGGTTCATTCATCGATTTAGTGGAATTTTGGGGAATATTTAAATTCTCGGCGAATTTCGAATTAACCATGTTCATATTAACGGGGTTTTACGCCATCATCATTTATGGCATTACAATTTGGCATCCTTCAAAAACATCCTCCATCCTGGACGATCCAGCGCCGACACTCTCCGGTTGCTTTGACAAAGCATTCTTTGTGGTGCAGTCCAGTCATCTCAATTTCGGCCGTCCAGGTCTTCTTTTGCCCTCGAGGCCGTGTATATAGCCTGCCTTGCTGGTATATCCTCCAGCATTCTATACACGTGGCCGGTCTTTGCATCCCCATATGCCACGTGATCTTTTCGCCCCTATAAAGTGCCTACAGCTCCCCATTATACCTTGACCTCCAAATGCCACTCTCTCGGAACAGTCGAACAGTCTCTCGAACAGAACAGATCCTCCCCAGCATTCTTTTCCATACGTTAATTCTGGGCGCAGGACAGTTTTATATAAGGTTGTTTTGGTTTTCCTTGAGAGTGCCTTGTTCTTTAGAAGTCTTTGGAGACCAAAATAGCACCTTTTGGCGATCGTGATCCGGTGATTTATTTCGTCAGAGTTTTAAGTATTGTTACATTAAAAATTTGGTTATTAAAATTTCATCACTTCGTTTCTTTCCATTAATCTGTACACGTAATACACATGCGATGTTTGTGCATAAACACATGGTAACAGCCATGACGTCTTCTGGATCAGAACTGTTTCCTGAAGGCCAATTTTTTAACGAAGCAGTATCACACTGAGTAGAAAACCTAGTAAATAGCTTCAAAGGAAGTATAGCGCTTCGAATGGTGTCCAATAATGCAACGAAATTGTCGGGTGTATATTTATGATCTTTATATTTTTGTCTATGCTGACATGACAGCTAGATTTACCATGCGAAAAGTGTTATATTTGAAAAAATACTTCTGTCACCACTCACCTTAGTTTCGACGCATAATGCCGATAATCTGGTTGGAGGTGACATTAAATCTTCCAACCTAAAAATTAACATATCTGCCAATGGTTTCGATAACCGGAATCGTTTCACAAACGCAACGTCGGTCATTTTGAAAGCATCCGTCCGGTTACCAAATCTTGCGTCAATCACTTCCATTTTGGGAACGTAAAATAACATAAACTATGGTAATGACATCATATTTAATCAGTACTTATCCGTTAACGTTGCATTATTAAACGATTCATTGTGAAAGTACATAGCTAATTAATCCAAAGAATCTAGTTACGTCTCCAATATTACAATATTCAATACAAGAAACATGTTTGTTTCTGTATTACAAAATTACAAAAAATACTTAAATAAGAATTTAAACACAAAATAACACTTTCAACGGTAATATTTAAAAGACAAAAAACAATAAATAAAGAGCCTTTCGACGTTACAATTTAATCTGTTTACAATCTAACATCTGTCAAAATTCGACCGCGGTTAGCGCCTCTACTGTCGAAGCGTGTGAAGCTTAATCCGTACTAGTTATTCTCATGCATTCCTTCACTTTTTTATGCTATTCTCATTGAATACTTCGATAGCGCTTCGTTCAAAAATTGGCCTCCTGGTGTCAGACTTATCAGGTGCCATTGGCAAGGGATGCGAGACATATACATTTTCAGTGATGTGCCGTGTATTTTGTTTTTGAAATTTTATTTTATTATTCAACATTGTTTATGTTTTTATTTAATTTTTTCTTCTCTACTGAGGGTAATTTTAATTTAACTCTGATTGTCAACAGATGTCTCTGAAATATCTGGGTCAAGGTCATGAGAAGTCCGCCTTCCACCCTTGCAATTTAGACAGCGCCATTCGACTGTGCAATGAGTGGGAGGCCAGGCTTGCAGAAGACAATGAAGAAATGAGACTAATGATGAAGTGAGTTGATTTCTGTATTTCGATAACATAATATCTATCAGTAGCGAAGGGTGGAGGTAGGCTGTTAAGATCAGCCATAAATAGTGCACATTAAACTTTGTTAGTCACACGTATTTATTTTATTGAACTAAGACTACAATTTACAGATGGTGTTGGTTGGTTTTTAAAAATCAATTAAGCCCTGCCTAAGCCAAGCCAGGTCATTCAAAATATTCTGCGGAATGATGAAACCATAGGCAAAATTTGTCGCCGTGCCAGCATGTGATAGCACGTGACGTGATCATAATCATAATCGCAGCATAATATTTATCTCCAATTTATGTGGCAATCACATCGAAGCTATTACAAACAATCAATGGTGTGTAGACCTTTACGACCTGCTATTTAAACAAATAAAATTATTCACAGACAAAGAAGTCAGCATTTATTTAGTTGACCATTCCGAAGATGCCCGAAACAGCTGTTAACGTAAATAACTCAAGAAATTAGAATTAACAAAAATAACTTTGTTTAAAAACCGTTGCTTGTTTCAGTTACCGTTTCCGTGAGATTTGGCCCAAATAAGCGGCTGGCCCAATTAACCGTTGGCCCAATTAAGCGTACCTAATCATTTGTACTTTAATAAGTAATCAACCATGAAATTCCTGTATATAATGATAATTATTAGACTAAGAAAAGGTCACACATTCAAGTACTAAATTACAATGAAAAAAAATTGTTTCGAATAATTTAACCTACTAATGATTTTATTATTTTTTCCAGGTTCATTGACAGAGAGATTTCGAAAAGGTTTGAAAACATTTCTTGAAAAAAAAATAATGGCTTTTATTATTGGTAAATAAATTAAAATACAGTAGGCGCTCGGTAATCCGGCGCCCATATTTTTTCACCTATGCCGGATTATTGGATTTCTATAGGAAATAATTCTATCACAGATTTGCACACTAAAAATCTTTATTAGTTTATGTATATGTTACGCCGAATGTGCGAAATTCACTATTACATGTAATGGGCAAAATTTTGCCTAATTCATGTAATAGTCAAGCCCGTTGCCTTATTCATGAATTAGGTAAATTATCTGCCGAGTGCGTGAATTCGCCAGGGTATGGAATTCCTAAACTGTCAACATGACAGTAGAAAAAGTAAATTTAATACGGATGGTTTTATCAGTTATAATTGGACATAATATAATATTATTATTATTAGGTTAGGTTAAGTTTTATAATTCTGAATTCAACTGAATGACCATTTTGAGGTTAGCTAACAAGTGTCAACAAACTATCACAAACAAACAATCGACCATTGCACGATTGATACCCAAGCACGAATCAAATCGCGAAAATACCTTTTAACTCTTTTACTCCCAGCTGATTTAGCCTAGCATATGCGAAAACTCCCAAGCGTTTTTTGACAAAAAATCGTCGATTTAGTTTTTTTTAAATAACTAATTCTACACATGTTTTAAAAATTTGAAACTTTTTTTGTGTGTTCTCAATGGTGTATAAAGCAATAATAAGTAATAATATTGATAGTTTACATCAATAAAACAAAAGAAAAAAATAATGTATCAATATTTATTTAGAAATGAACGGATAAAACTATGTTTGAACAACAAAACAAGTGTGACAACATTTTTTTATTTATAATTGATTTATCAAATTTTATAATATAATCTATCCTTATGTAGTAACAGAAAAAAAAATAAACAAATTATTATTTATCTATGAAATAGAATTTTTATAAAGTAATCAAAAAAAATCGTATAGTGTTCAAGGTATTCAAGAATATTATTCAATTCACGAAATCGCAAGAGAATTCGATACAGTATCGACGACTAACTGATATGAGAATGAAGTAATTTCAAAAAATAAGTCTCAAAGCAATAAATCATTTATAATAATATTTATATACATGTATTTTTTCACCATCTTACAAAAAGTACAGTAGCATCCATTGTTAGTTCAAAAATTACAAAACTCATTCTGTAATGTGATATATGAATCATAAAACAACTAAAAGAAATATCAGAATTTAAAATGTGTCATAAAAATAATGTTTTATTATTTTTATGACCCTCTTTGGTCTCGAGTTCGACAGCAAGAGCAATTATGACTTGTGAGTTATTAGGGTATGCCAAAAACAAGTGCGGCACTAAAATAAATATTAGTCATGCCCAACACAGAGTGAATATAATGCTTTGTCTACATGAGACGAAATATGACGGGAAAAAATTTGGAATAAATCGTAAATTTGGTTCCAAACTTTCGGCCGATGGATCGGCCCAGATGGAGTTTTCGCATAGGTATGGTGGGCCGAAATATCGGCCCCGTGGGAGTAAAAGGGTTAATAAAATTCTTCCGTTATCATATTATAGTTCTAGATTTTTTTTGCGCATAGTAAATGGATATGAACGTCATTGTAGTTATTGATTGGTATATTTTTATATTATAATCAATGATATTTGACACATTTGGTTAGTTTGATTAGTTGCAAAAAACGCCACCGAAGCGCGACCATCTATTTTGTCCAATGCATGAACTAGGCAGAAAAACTACTGCCGAATTCACGAACTCGGCAGATATTTTGTCTAATTCATGAATAAGGCAACGGGCTTGCATTTTTCATGACTTAGCAAAAATTTTGCCCATTTCATGTAATAGTCAATTTCGCACATTCGGCGTAACATATACATACACAAAGGGTTTCATGTTTACGTTGTTTGTCCGCCATTTTGTTTAAGTGACGCTTTCACGCACGAGAAAAACAAACAAACACGTATTTATCTGTCAAGGTCGGGCACCAAACTGCCGAGTGAACAGGTCTCCGCTGTAATCCGGCAGTTTAATGTGAAATCTGCCGGATTATAGACCAGGGAAACTGAGTTGCAAAATGCTGGACTATTGGACGTGCCGGATTGGTGAACGCCGGATTACCGAGCGCCTATTGTACATCAATAGGTCCCTGTTAATTCGACAATTAATATCAATATTACATAATTCAAACACATTGCGTTAAGCTTTGCCTTGATGTTAAGTCATATGAATATCTACATATTGGTATTATACCCTCTCAGGCAGTCCTTGAAGTGCAAGGATGACCGACAGGTGATGCCTCTTTGCCGGGGATAATATAAAATGACTGTGCAGGACACATTTATTTGGAAGTATTATAGGTAGTGAGATATCCCGAGTTCTGAGCTAGCTCAGGGTATTGGTTGAACTCAGGATTCACAAAATTAGATTAAATAAAAGTCTTTGTTTTTTGGTAAGCACATGGCTTTGTATTTTATTGTTATCGTTTTTATAGTTCCTTAATTAACTATATCTTAATACCACTTATATCTATTTATTAATGGCCGACACTAGTTTTATTTTTGGCGCGGGAGTTCGCGAACTCAACTCTGCGTCCGTTCGCGACTCGTGTTTTTCTTCGACTGACTTTTAAATGTTTTAAAACTGTACAGTTATTGCAAAAGAACTCTCTTGCTAACTCTCTTCCACTTTTACATACATCTCTTTTAAACTCTCATATAGATTTACAAGGTATTCCTATTACAAAATTAATTACAATTTTAATGCTATGAATCTTAATAATATAATACTTAAAGTTGTTGGTTTGAAATTTTATATCTAGGTACATCTTCTCTAATATATAAAAATTTATATTTGTTTGTGTGTTTGTTTGTTTGTTTGTTTGTTCGTATTGAATGCACTGCCATACCGTTCATCCGATTGCGATAAAACTTTGTGAACTTATTGCTTGCACTTCCGTGAAGAGTATAGGCTATATCTTATATATAAAAATGAATGTCTGTCTGTCTGTATGCCTGTTTGTCTGTCTGTCTTTCTGTCTGTCCTGAATGCATTCCTATACCATTCATCCGATTGCGATGAAATTTTGGTAAGTGGTTGTATGCACACCCGCAAAGGTTTCTGAATTAGAAAAATCATCATCTTCTTCATCATTCTATTTTCTTTTATTCATATGGTTCCTATACCATTCATCTGATTGCAATGAAACTTTCGTAAGTTATTGTACACACACCCGCAAAGGTTTCTAAATTAGAAAAACCATCTTCTTCTACTTCTTCTTCATTATATCTTCTTTTATTCGTATGGTTCCTGTACCATTCATCCTATTGCGATGAAACCTTCGTCAGTTGTTGTGGTAACACCCGCAAAGGTTTCTCGATAAGTACAACTATCTTCTTCTTCTTCTTCTTCATCATTCTATCTTCTTTTATTTGTATGGTCCCTATACCATTCATCCGATTGCGATGAAACTTTCGTTAGTAGTTGTGCCAACACCTGCGAAGGTTTCTGAATTAGTACAACCATCTTCTTCTTAATTATATCTTATGGTTCCCATATACCATTCATCCGATTGCGATGAAACCTTCGTCAGTTGTTGTGGTAACATCCACAAAGGTTTCTGAATAAGTACAATCATCTTCTTCTTCTTCTTTTTTATCATTCTATCTTCATTTATTTGTATGGTCCCTATACCATTCATCCGATTGCGATGAAACTTTCGTTAGTGGTTGTGCCAACACCTGCGAAGGTTTCTGAATTAGTACAATCTTCTTCTTCTTCATTATATCTTCTTTTATTCGTATGGTTCCTATACCATTCATCCGATTTCGATGAAACCTTCGTCAGTTGTTGTGGTAACACCCGCAAAGGTTTCTGAATAAGTACAACCATCTTTTTCTTCTTAATCATTCTATCTTCTTTTATTTGTATGGTCCCTATAGAATTCATCCGATTGCGATGAAACTGTCGTAAGTGGTTGTGCCAACACCTGCGAAGGTTTCTGAATTAGTACAACCATCTTCTTCTTTTTCTTCATTATATCTTATGGTTCCTATACTTTATACATTATTCTTTATACTTTATACATTATTCGATGGTTCCTATACCATTCATCCGATTGCGATGAAACCTTCGTCAGTTATTGTGGTAACACCCGCAAAGGTTTCTGAATAAGTACAACCATCTCCTTCTTCTTCTTCTTCTTCATCATTCTATCTTCTTTTATTTGTATGGTCCCTATACCATTCATCCGATTGCGATGAAACTTTCGTTAGTGGTTGTGCCAACACCTGCGAAGGTTTCTGAATTAGTACAACCATCTTCTTCTTCTTCTTCATTATATCTTCTTTTATTCGTATGGTTCCTACACTAATCATCCGATTGCGATGAAACCTTCGTCAGTTGATGTGGTAACACCCGCAAAGGTTTCTGAATTAATACAACCATCTTCTTCTTTTATTTTATATTCTTCCATTCATCCGATTGCAATAAAACTTTCGTCAATAATTGTGCCAAAACCCGCAAAGGTTTCTGAATTAGAATAACCATCTCCTTCTTCTTCTATTTTATCTTATTCTATTCGCAATGAAACTTTTGTCAGTTGTTGTGCGTACACCTGCGAAGGTTTCTAAATTAGTATTATATAAAATACAACGTTTATTGTTTGTTTGTTCCATGATATTTTGATTTTTTTACTACATATCAATAACGTTTGCATACTTTGGATTCGATTTTAATTTAGTGGTCTTTTGTTTGACCTTTACTCCTATTAGAATTATTTTCATATTGCCATATTATTGTATAACACAGATATTTTAATATTAAAAAAATAATTACCTCTTATTATTTTTTAAATATCTAAGATAAATATAACCACGAAGCGACCCTGTGCGAAGCCGGGTACTTCAGCTAGTATTATAATAAGTATTCTAAATCTAACATATTCCTTTTTATCCAGATAGCCGAGTGATACGTCATTTCCTATTCTGTTAATTGACTATATGACCAAGCTGCACGTTTAGGCCTACAAAACTTTATTCCGGCTCCCCATTGAAGACGGGAAGTCCGGGAGTATGTCAGTAGTTATACTTATTTAATTATTTCCATGGTCAGACATAACTGATAAATTCTACTTGAAGTTTTCTACAGTAAAACCTCGTTAATATGAATTCCATGGGACCGAAAATCGAAAAAATATTCGAATTACAAAATATTAAATGTATGGGGAAAAATATCAAAATTTTGAAAAAAAAAATTGATTTTCATTAATTTTGTTTCCGATCATAGATGTGCCTACCAAATTTCTGATACAATTCTTTCAAATTAAAATCTGCACAAATATCATGTGTCATTAATCCATAAATTGAAGTTACCAAGTAGCGAGGATTATAGAAAAATACAAAATATTTTTTATTTTTCCAATGTGTCAACACAATTGTTGGGGATTGGTTCTCTCGTAAAACTATGTGAAAATCCAATAAACAATCAACAATTAAATACCTACAGCCCTGAAACATGTGAGTTATTTTTTTTTTCCTTTGAGTGGAGTGCAGTTGTGCCCTTGATGACATACCTACCGCTGTGTATGTCAATAGGTCATAAAATGTCAGGATTATTTTTATTACCAATAAGTAATTTTTGATGTTTTAAGTAAAGTCTGTCACAATTTTCAATGACTGGCGCACGAAATAGTGTACTTTATTACGATTTATTGCATATTTTTATATGCCAGGACCATTGATATACTACTGGATGAATCATATGCTTCTTAAAATGACGCCCGATTTTCAGCGACTCGGCCAGTGTTAAACTTACTGTTTTAATATCAGCGGACTTAACTCGATATAAGCTCACTTAATATTTGTCTCGAAAACGACCTGGCAATAATTATGAGTAAGCCCGATCTAGCTTGCATAGCAGAGCTATTGCAGACATGAATTTTTGGTAGCTTGCAAGCTTTGGGTTGCAGACACCTTTAGGGTCACTATTCCAAGAACGCAAATTTAGTTTTACAGCCAGGGCAATACGGGTGAAATTCGGGAATCCATGTTAACGGTCTTAACGCATTATACCTACAAGGAAATATTATAAGACGATATTCGTAATATCTTTTGTGGTTCATTTTTAAAATGGCACTTGTATCGGAACTCTTCATCTAGTAGTATATCAATGGCCAGGACTCTGAAATCATTTCGAATTATGAAATTCGAATTAAAGATATGGTTTTATATGAAAATAATCTTCGAAGGACTTTTTTTTCGTGAAAATCTCGAATTACGGCGAATTTCGAATTATCAGTGTTCTTACTAACGAGGTTTTACTCTACTACATATTCTTTATGGCAATAAGTAATTTTTTTAATCTCATTTCCAGCAAAAGGCAGAGAACTCAAAATCGTTTTTACCCGTGCAAGTTTCCGCAGCAATTCATCGACACCATTGTGGACAGTGACGTTTTTATTTATCCAGAACTATTACCGAGTGTACCATTTAGAGTAGACCTAATGGACAAAAAGCAATATCATGTTTATTTGGAGTCAGAGGAACGGTAAGAAAAGATATCATAATTACTCCCAAAACAAGTTAAATTTAAGATACTATTTCTGGACGAGCAACATCCGGGTGCCGTATATAAATAAGCAAAGAATACACGTATGTTATGTCTTGATCTAGCAACTGAACAAGCATTTCTAATATAAAATATCAAGGGTATACTGACAGAAAGCATTAAGGTGACGCATCAGTGAAACGCCAAATAATTTTCAACTGTACGCGCGACGAAATTTTGGACTCGCTGCCATTCACTGAGAGAATGTTGACCCGGGAACACGTCACTTTGCTGCGTGATGGCGACGGGTCAATTAATTCTAAAATCGTGTAAAGATGACTAAAAACGTTACCCATTTACTTTAAAAAGAAAACATGTCAATGAATATATTATTATTGTTACTAATAGAACAATAAACAGAACATAAAATGGACGTATGTTGGATTTATATGACAATTAATATTTCGTTGGACAGGCGTCATTTTCACCCGCCACCCGCAATCCGCGCATCGCCTAGCGACGATCTTTTTAGACCGTGCCTCAACTAATGCATGGCCTTAAGTCATTAAAAGAAGTTCTGAGACAATCGCATTAAGAGCTTAAATTTTTTTTTAAAGCTTTCTCCCACGTAGAATGTTTTATGATTTATATATTTTTTTTTCTACATTATAAAGCATAACCTTTGTGGCATACAGAACATATTATGATTTGATGTTGATAAGTTGTATGGATATTTTTTTTCAAAATGTAATTGTAATGTGACCGCTGACATAATGCATTCTGTCAGTAACTATTCGCGAACTTCGACGTATTATTAGATAAATAATGACAGTGCAATATTGTTATAATTTTTATGTTGATGATTAGATTGGTATAATATAAATTAAAATAATATTTTGAATGAAAATAATATCATTTATGATAAACATTGTTTATTTCAAATTAGAAAAATATAGAAAAAACACAATGAAAATAATAATAAATCACAATAATTTGTAAACAGATTAAATTAAATTATTCACCGTAAACTACAATAACATTTCTCTGAAGGGTATGCAGATTGGATAGTATGCCACATATTACGACTAGTCTTAATTCTGATTGACATTCTTTGCATTTCCTTGCACTTTACACCCGTGCATGAAAACAATTAGATTAGTATCAGTATTTATATTTAAAAAAAAAAAAAAAAAGAATGTTCATTATTATTCGTCGTTTTCGGCATCGTAATCATTTATATTGGGCTCCGGAAGTAAGTCTGGATGGCTGTTATTCTCGGCAGATAACTGTTGAAACTACCAATGAAAAATGTCTGGTATTACTTTTTTTTCACACAATTCTAACAAATCCTTTTTTTTGCATAACTTATTTTTGTTGGATTTTTATATAATTGTGAAATGTTGTCGATTTCTACCAAACAAATTTGGTTGATACGCGAAGCATTTCTAATTTTTAAAACATTTATTGTTTCGTACGCATCACTAAAATTATATTTATATTGAATGGTAAATGGTTTTACGTTTTCATTTTTAAGACATTTAATTTTTAGCCAAATTTACCTTTATACGCCCACGATGGCTGCGCGGTTTAAGCGTTGGACTATAACGCCATGGGTCCCAGGTTCGAATCCTGGGTCTGGCAAGTACACATATTGTTTTTCAATTTGTGTGTCAGGGGGTTGAGCAAGTGGCTGACGTCCATTTCTCGTAAAAAACAAAATCTGTCAATACAAACCTCTACTCTGTGGAGGCCCATATGATCCTATTAGGATCGGACATGGTCGAAAGAAAGAATTTACCTTTTCTCCACGAATGTTTAAGTTTTTATTTTTTATTAACTGATTCGATAAAAATTTGAGGTCATAAAAGTCAGTATATTTTTGCTCGCTTGCTTTGTATGGTTTCATTTCGAAGTTAAACGAGACATTCTAACCAGTCATTGGCACAATAAATTGACTAACTACTTGACAAATACTTGCAAATTTCTATTCTGGCCCTCGCATGTGTCGGAGAAGAGAGATATCTCAGTTACACTCGATGGAAGCTACTTGAGATACCACATGAGACAACTTCCTATTTCGCAACTCCCTCGCTTTCCATTTATTTCGGTCCAAGCCAAACAAAATCCTTTATTCGGCTTTGGACCTTCGTAAACAGTTAAGTTAAACATATATAATTTTCTTTTATAATAGAGCAGTGAAATCTCTGTGGATGGTATAAGTAACACACTCTGAAGATCGTATGTTACAGTTATGAATGAGGAATCATTATTGGACCTATCGTAACCTTTTTATTTTTCAGAATGACATTCATTTTTCCTTTTCAAATGACTCTGAAAAACCTCTTCCATTATGATTTTGTCTTCGGGGCAACTTACTTTGTATTTATTAAAAAATGTGCATTGGTCCTTTTGTGGTTTGAAAAACGATAAATTATAATTTTTGCAGAACACTCTGCGATAGGTTATCTGTGTCACTGATGATACGCCTTTTTCTGTGAAATAGTCTTTATACAGGCTATACATTATTCAAATTGTTAATTTACTCTCATTTCTCGTGTAGTGACTCTCCATTTGCAAATTGCAAAGGTATGGCCGATGCCCTATGGTGACATCTATTGACAAAATTTGTACTGACAGAATGCTTTACGTCACACATAATGCATATGCCATGTTACAAGTCCTGTATTTCGTACACACAGAATGCATTATGTTATATATTATAATGCTTTCTGTCAGAATAAAAAAGTAACAATAATATGACTTAATATTTTTTTTATTTTCAAAACTATACACCCTATGACTTAGTGCGTTTTACCAGATCTAGAGTGTAAAATTTTATACATTTTGGTATTTAAAACAGAAAAACAGCAAAAACGCACTTAATGCATTCTGTCAGTATACCCTCGATATCTACCATATAATAAATCGAAGTTTATGGTTACTCCAAAGACTTATGGAGTGTTACCAAAGACGCTGGTGTACTTTTACAGTCCAATATTGCTCTGAACCACAGCGAAATTGTTATCAATACAGTGGAACCCTGATTTACTGTTCTTGCATAAATCGTTTTTTTAACACTTACTTGATGTCATGTCGTGAACGCTTTGAATTTATAATTTGTCATGTTCATTATAATAATAAATGAAATTTGTATATGAATTTGTTTGTATTTCAGTTTGATAGCACTCGGGCTGTCTGAATTCTATGAATATATAGCTGCAAACGCTGATCTGTTTCCCGTGAGAAATAGCAGTGACAGGAAGGGATTTCGGTACAGGTTCATTTCAGAGCTGCTCAGCAAGCATTTAATCACCCCCATTACACCCGATAGGCTGCGAGGCCACATAAAGGTCATGAAAAGTCTCAAGGCACCCGAAAATCCTATTCAGGTATGTGAAAATTAATCATCTCATAATGATACACCCTACATAAAGTACACTACATTCAGTCGAACTTGGTTATTACGAGGAAATGGGACCGACTGAATTTGCTCGTTATAAGCATTACTCGTTATATAACATTTTTCGTGCCACATTCTAATTAAGCATAGAACATAAAAAATCTGAAAACCATCGTAAAAATTCCCGAAACAAACTGGCATTCATAAACTTTCATAAATCATAAATTCATAAAGTTTGAATGAAGTGCTGAGCCACCGACGCTGGTGGGTACTTACTGACTTCACAAAGCTTGGATTTTTTACATCCAATTTCAACCTTATGCGTGGATACTTTTTCAATGTTGTCAGCAAAAACACCAATTAGGTACGTAGACACTTAACTAGTGTCATAAACGTAATCCGATCCCGGCGGCATCGGCTTAGTTAACTGCCTGGTCGGATTTTATTGCTTAGGGTCAAAATTGTTGTTTTTAAACGATCGACACATTAACAGTTTTGCTCGGTATACCCGAGAAGTAGCTCGTTATAAAAGTGAATAAATGTATGGAGAAAATCATAAACTAAAATGTCAACGAATGTTTCCTCATTACATCTGAGATCTCGCTATTTCCGTGATTGTGATAACCAAGTTCGACTGTATACACACCCTACGTCCGTAGTCTAGTACGTAAAGCGCTGGCCTTTCATCCGGGTACCCCGAAATCGATTCTCAGTGAAGTCACATGTTTATATTGTGATTTTCACAAAGCCTAGATGTTTGTCATTGTTTCTCTTCTACTACTAAATACACGAATATTCCACTACACTACTAACATTGGGCCTAATGGCCTGCTGTAGCGTAAAATCCTTTACTTTACAGAAGAGAGTTTAAATAATGTTTGTCTTCCGTTAGATATATATAGATGACACTGCCTACCATGGTCCCCACAAGGGGGGGGGGGCTGACAGGGCTCTTCCCTAGGAGCCCGGCGTGGCAGGTCGACCACATAATTGAGATAAACACACATCTTAAATATGCTCTAATAGTAAAAAGAATCGCCTGCGACGCTATTTTACTTTGAGGTTATTACTATTTAACTATTTACCTAATATATGGTTGTGCGATGCAAGTTTTGGTTATTATGTGTTGATACTCGACAACTACATAATTCGATGTGTTAAAAATCGCTAAAAATACACTCAATTTTTATTGACCTCGAACACCACTGTAGAACGTTAGACTGCCTTTAACCTTAGTGATAGGTAGGGGGGCCCTTCAAAGATTCTGGCCTGGGGGCCCGCTCCAGGATGTGGGGGCCATGCTGCCTACACATCATTATTTACATTGTTATTACATATTACCATTGGAATATTATTTACCAAAGTAAGATTATTTTGTTCTTTCAGTATTATTTTAAACATCTTAAACCGCCGCCGACTAAGCATCGAATCCTATCATTCGGTCCAAACTGTACACCTAGAGATCATCATAAAGATTTACTTCCTTATTTATGGAGGAATATTCTTTACCCACGAGCAACTAGAAACGAGGTATGATTTTTTTATTAATTACCTTGCTCTGAGTAAGAAGGTGGGTGATAGCAGTGGCGAAGCAATATCCGACATAAATAGTCCACGCTAAACGTTGTCAGGCATACTTATTTTATTTCATTAAACTAAGAATGCAAATTGCATATCTTGTTTGTTAGTTTTTAAAATTCAATTTAACCCTACCTAATCAAACCATTATAGATGTATTTTAAGGAAGTTGAATTTACTTATAAAAAAATTGTTTTTCTCATAAATATTGGTTTCGTTGAACCAGGCCTTTCGGCACCTTGAGGCTCCAATTTACAGTTGGTATTGTTTAGTTTTTAAAAATATAGTTTTGGTATATTTTGGACGATACAACAAAATTGTGTACACTTATTCATTCATACTTATTTGTTTTCGTTTGATTAAGAATACATATTACACATATTGTTGGTTTATTTTTAAATTTTATTAACCCTTTATAGGGCAAAGCATTTTTTTTCTTCATTTCAAACCGATCTCTATCATTTTGCATCAGATATTTAATATCTTAAGACAATTTCAATATAAAAATAAAAAATATCTATCAGAAATTTGGAAAAACTATAATTTATGATGGTTTTTTTATCAACCAGTGCCCATCCAGGTGTATTTTTTTTTGATTTTTTGATATATTTTTTTCAAATAAAACAAATAAATAATGGTTGTACATTTATTATTTATTTAATCATAAGAAAAATACAATTAATTTCTTATTTTTTTACACCCATTTACGTAATACTTTTCAAAACATAGTATGCAAAGCGGTACGTTACATTGCTTACAAAAATAAGATATGCGTTTTGGCTCTCTAGCCATACTACAATAAGCACATCGACAGCTCTTTTTCTTAGATTTACTCATGAACTGAAACAAAAATAAAACATATTATCGTAAGGCCTTCATCCAGCAGTGGATACACCCCAACTGATGATGCTGTTACTTTTACAGTCAAATATAATACAATACAAACCCATGAAAGTTGCGATATTGATAGTAATTTAGTACTAGCATTCAATTGATGTCACAACTAACAAAAAAACACCATTTCTTCGCGGATATTTTGAAAACTTTTCCGATCCCAAATATTTTGAGTAAAACTAAAATATATTTATGATAGTATACTATATTCACAATAAAACATAACTATACACAGCTGCCTAAGCCGCTTTTTTATTTTTAAAATAATTCTAGAAGTCAGCCGTGCGAATTGCAAAATTGAGGTTATGTACTTCCCGCTTGGCAATAGAATGATGAAACAAGTACTCTATCACAATATATTTGTAAAAAATATAATGTAAATCGATAAATAAATGCACATTAAATACTTATGTACATACCTTTTTTCACAACACATAATATAAATGGGAATAAAATGACTTGCAAAGTCAAGTGTCACTCGCGAATTCGTCGAGTCGCGACCGCAAACGCGCAATGGCTGATACATCGACCAATCGTCGAAATAGTGTTTTGCGAGCGATTGACGTACACTTCATATTAGATGGTTTATTTCATAGCCAGAGAACGTTCTCGACAACGTCTTGACGCACTAAGGTTGATATCTCCATATTTAGTGTATGACTTATAGCTCATAAATGAGGTGGTCGATAAATAAACCGTTTTCGGCCTTTGCCTTATAAAGGGTTAAGCCCTGCCTAAACCAAAGTATTTTTTTTTTCCGACCATGTCCGATCCTGATTGGATCATATGGGCCTCTACAGAGTGGAGGTTTGTATTGACAGATTTTTTGTTTTTCACTTGCTCAACCTATTAGGTCCATACCCTGACACACACAAATTGAAAAACAATATGTGTACTTGCCAGACCCAGGATAGATAAAGAATATTATTCTAACTATAAAATATCTAAAGTTATGTATGATTTAATTGTATAATTTTATATATTTTATAGACTAGTATTTTTTGACTATTATGGCTTGGTTTTCGCAGAGTTTAATTGAATTTTAAAAACTAACCAACACCATGTGGAAATTGTTTCTTATTTCATTGAAAACGAATATGTATGACTGACAAAGTTTAGTTTGCACTATTGGAGGATCTTAACAGCCTACCTCCACCCTTCGCCACTGGTACCTGTATATATTTAGCCTGAAGATGCTGAAAGTGAAAATGTGGATCATCGAAACCAATTTTTGTGGAATAGTATAAATCTGACGTAAAATGTTATCGTACCACATATTATTAATGTCTTTTTAATTGTAGCTAGGTATTTTAAAAATCTTAGTTTACATTCATATTTTTTAAACGATTACTTAGGTACCCGCATTTATGTTTCCATGTATTATAAAACAGTAAATATTCTACGTTGAACTTTATACATATAATGTACTTTTTAAAATTATTGTTATTCTGACATTTCCTGTTAACACGTTGATCGCCATGGGGGTCACCGGTGACCGGCATTGGATTACGTTAAGGGGGCCATGGGGGTCACCGGTGACCGGCAAAGAAGACCTGTTAGAGTTGTTCTACAGCGCCGGCGGGCACGCGCGCAGTGCATTTTTCGATACGCGGTGACCGGCATGGCCCTTCTGTATATTACTGCCACTTGGCCTGAAAATATGTCTTCCCAGTCACAAAATATAGGCTCACTAATGTAAAGAATGTACATAATGAAAAAAAAAGTTTTCCTTTTAAATTGTAAATGTGTTTTTATTGATATAAAAATAAAAATTAAATAGATTATAAAAAGTGTAAGTTATAAAATATATGTAAATAATAAAAAAATAGAATTACAAAAATGATTATAAGGTATGTATACGTATATTTCCAGTTATGTGTATCCAGGTATTATACTACTCAATTTGAAAACTTTTATTCCGTATTTGTGCCTTTTCTGTTTTTTATACTATCTAAATCTAAATATAATTCGACCGCGAAATGGCACCATGCTCTCGTCAACATATATGGACAGGTTACCGGCGAAATGGCCGGCCCGGCGCTATAGAATAAATTAACTTGTTGGCGCTGCGAAGGACACTTGTAGCCGGCACATCATAAAAACCTATATTTACGTAAAAAAATCATCAAAATGAAAAAAAAAACATTATATTCTTTCATAACCTATCAAATAATACCTTAGAAACAAATAATCATTTTTTAACTATTTTATGTAAAACTAGTTGGCGATCAATGTGTTAATTTCAACAGCAAAGGATGTCTAGATAATCCCCTTTAGTATGTTTGATAAGAAGGCCTCAAAAGTTTCTATTTTGTATTACTGTATGAGGCTGTTGGTTTCAAAGTCGGTAACCTCCATATTTCGCCATTTTGAATTGATCGCAAAATCCACCAAGCAAATTTTTTAGGACTGCAAATTGAATATTATTCTTTTATTAGTATTAGTAAATGTATTAGTAAACAATTAGCGAAATAAAATGACATTCATGTTAATAACACTAATAAAAAATGATCTTTAAATTAGGTAAGTCATAAATTATAAAAAATGCAGATGATCAATTTAAACAACTTTGCTATCAATCTTCAGTTAATTCTAAGTGCTTGTCCGTAGTCATTTGGCGGGCGCGGCGGCTTCTTGCGAAACTCAAACGTATAACCGTGTGTAATATGCGCCAAAAAACACATTGTCTACGAACATTTTACACACGGTTATACGTTTGAGTTTCGCAAGACGCCCCCGCGCGACCACTACGTTCTTGCACTAACAAACGAATCTGGATTTGATATATTATTTGATGAATATACCTACATACATATGAAATAGAATCAAGAAAAATATAAAAAATGTGAGTCCTTGGGTTAAATCCTTTTTGTGGTTTTGTAAAAATCTTCCTAATTCATTTATAACCTATTACGATTAGGTACATTCAAATTAAATTTGATACAGTAAAAATATTAAGTGCGATTCTTATTATTTTTGGTAAACGATTTTTTTTTTCGTTACATGGAATTTTTTTAATTGGGAAAATATATTTGTAGTCTAGTAACACTGTGGCAAACAAATCTGAACTGAAATGAACTGTCAAACTCTGAACTGAATTTTTTCGCAACATGTTATCATTTTGATGTACTATTGTAAATGCATCAGTATTTTACAACCCGGTAATCGCATTTTATAATAAACTCGTATTCTTGTGATATAATTTGTTTACTGCAATATTGGGTGATTGACTGCATCCTTTTTGCTGAAAATAATGTCGTAGTCGTGCTGTTATTTTCGCATTTGTTTACATTTATTGTCATTTCAGGCAAGTTATCGAAAGGCCGCGGGTTCCATCGGACCCCTCAAGGATTTTATCGTCGACAGAAACAAGTATTTCGATGTTCTCTGCGATCAAAACGGCTTTTTGCAAGTAATTCGCGAGCTCCCGAAGGCTGTCGAAAACGGCGATTCAACCGTTTCGACAGTGGTCGAAGCAGAGGTTAATCCAAACATCGAACAGGAAACGGATGACAATTTTTCCAGTCAAAAATCTACACGCACGCCGAATAATAAAAAAATACCGAATAAAAACTCACATGGAAAATGTTTGACAAATGGAAATAAAAACCCTGACATATTGCTGACTGATGGTTCGAGAATTCAACTCTACCAACATGACAAAGGGAGTTGCCTTCAGCGTTTCCTGCTAAACAATTGCCAGTGTAGTGACAGCACAATAGAAGACCCTGTTGCCAAAGGTCAAACGCTTCTGACGAAGTTTTTCACAAAACGAGCAGATGCTTCCGATGATACAAATTTACCATGTAATTCCGGTAAATCAAAAGGGAGAAGAACTAGACTAAATTATTACACGCCAGATAAACGCAAGACTTTCCATGCGCTCAGGGACGTTAAAGGAAAGTTTTTAAAAAAGTTTCCCACTAAAAGAAAAAAAGACACTACCGTGATTAAGAAACTTGAATGCTTGATATCAGCTTGTAAAAAGAAAATAACTAGACATAGGAAATATAAGTCAGACGTGTTGGAAAAGTTTTGGGTCAAGTTGGCCGTTCAGATTGACCAATTGGACACCATGTTGCCCTCCATGCCGCATCTCTCCTCCGCTTCCAAGGGTCCTGTCCTTTCAGATGATGACTCCAATGATGGAACAGTCCAGCCGTGCGCTCCTGATATGCCAACATCTATAAACAAAGATGATTCTGTGTCTTCTTTGCAAACTCATGCTGCTACCGCCAAAAAGGTAAGTGATGTATAAAAAAAAAATGGTTCTGCTGCGTTAACTGATAATGTTCTGTGTCCCGGATTCGAATCCCGGGTCTGGCATATTCACATGTTGTTTTTCAATCTGTGTTTGGAGCCAAAGCCAGAGCAGAGTGGCCAACATTCATTTTTTGTAAAAAATCAAAAATCTGTTAATGTATTCTCCACTCTACGGAGGCCCGTATCGAGGTTTAATAAACAACACCTCGTAAGTGACAAAATAACAAATTTACAGGAGAGGGAAAAAACTCGCTTGTACACTATGTATTTGATATTACAAATCAATGTTTTTGTCATCTATAGTGAATGTAGTGTATGAGGATTACTTACATAGTAACAGGTGGTTGGCGGTAAACAAAATGATTCATTTACGAGTTATTATTAGTTGAATAGTTCGGATAGTAAAATTGAAATATCGTTTCAAACGTTTTTAGGAGCTAAAATATTTTTTTTAAGAATTTTCACCTTTCATCATAGATGCCGAAACTTTAGGCCTTTAGCTCATGAAGAAACTAAAATCCGACGAACTGGTTGCTGATGGAACTCTTATACTGGCCAATGACTGATGCTTCGCACACGGCGCTACTGAAACCCGCTGAAATAATAACCACATAACCTC
This sequence comes from Rhyacophila brunnea, assembly GCF_057557595.1. NCBI lineage: Eukaryota > Metazoa > Arthropoda > Insecta > Trichoptera > Rhyacophilidae > Rhyacophila > Rhyacophila brunnea. Next base: position 2,698,049 of record NW_028232816.1, on the reverse strand, counting down.
AAACTGTCAAACTGGACCTACTTACTTCATTCCAAACTTTTTCCATAATATCTTTATGGGAATATTCTGGCAGCCTGTAATTATATAGGCATGGGGTATTTCTCAACTTCTGCCATAAATTTTAAATCAAAAATCGATTCGCCCATATTTAACTTTTGACGTATTGACTTGTTAATGCTTGTTCAGTTCAGTAAGAAAATATGATTTTTAATCTAATTTACTGATATTGGCACTACTGTTTTTTGGGGAACTGGTAACTGAGAGACTGGGAGACTAGCATGCTGCGTCTCTTCAGTTTAGTAGCGAACGTTTTGAAACAGAGATTCCAGTCTTGCCGTGAGCGAGCCGCCATTGAAATACATTAGTTAGATACAGGATGGAATCTTTTTTGTGTATTTTCGTGAGCGGAAGCCCTTATGAGGTGTTGTTTCTTAACCCTCGATATGATCGTCTTAGGATTGAACATTGTTAAAAAAATATTTATCATTAATTTTTAGCATCCACTCAACCTAGTGAGGCACTGCTCTGGCTTCAAATACAAAATGTAAATTTGCTAAACATGGAATTCAAACTCAGAAATTATGGGAACTGAAATATCGAACAGGTGTGGAGTAACAGGCAACCGATCTCGAGTGTGGAAGAATATGGGATAAACTTAAACACGTGTAAAGAATACGCTTGTCTTTCGATATTAAATATTGGTGTATTTGAAAGTTGCAACATACACTATAGCACGTCTATGTGTGGTTCGTTTTCGTCGGACACTCACACATTCAAAATCAAAATGTGTATTGGGGAATAGCCTAGGGGCGGCAGGTTATATGAAAGTATGGTGAAGTAGGCAAGTATGGTGAGGCAGGGTGGTAATCAATTTGCAGCAAAATTTCCACGTTAACATTATATTATATGGGTACGTTATAATGACCAAAGTAAATCCTCTGTGATGCCCTGCACTTTTTTTTATCGCGTCGCTATTTCTTGTAAGTTGTCGGCTATTGTTGGTCTGCTTCATTCACTTGTATGAGAACGCCGATTCCTTGCCCCTCTTTTTATTTAATACCTCTATGGGAATAGCCTATCGGAATTCTATTTATAAATCTGTCCTGTGCCTCAACCCGTGACTTAAATGAGATAATTCACCATTTCCACTAAGATATTATGTGGTGTCTAATAACAATAACCGTCACACATATACAGTGACGTCTCTAGACAAAACGCCGCCCCTAGGCAGCGCTAAAATGCCACCCCATTTTTTTATACAATATTTTTTATCATCCTTCCATGACTCCAATATCTAAGAAATGTGTTGTATGGATACAATACTAACAAAATATATGGGTCTAATTTAAATGACTTCAAAAGACAATATCGCGAGTCCACGGTTTTCAGATACAATTCAATATACACCTGACAACTTTCAAAACTCTCGAGTGACTGGCAAAAATATTTGGATAAATTAATTAGGTACTCTCCAACAAGAAGATTTAGGCAAGCTTGTTAGTTTATAATGGAACTGCGGTTAAAAATGGGAGGAGCTTGTAGTTCGCAGTTTTAACTCGTAGCCAAGAAGATGTTGTTCGAGTATAAGTACGAGTATGTACCTACCTATAATTCAAATATAATTCTCAAATTTGCACATGTCATTGCTTGTCATCAAGGATGTGACGTCCAAAGACAACGGAAGTAAACTAGACATCGCAAACCCGACAAAAATACACTCCGGTTAAACAGTCCATGTCAATTAATACATTTTGTTTCCAACCAGTGAGCTGTATTTTTTAATGGAGAGATATTTCCGTAATTACTAAGTTAGTTACCTATTTCTATATATACCTAATGATTCTTCTCGATTTGCCGCCCTTCGAATAACTGCCGCCCCCAAGCGACGCTCAATCTGCCTACCCCCACGGGACGTCACTGCACATACAGTTAAAATCTAGCAAATATATCGCTACCTCAGTACAAGGGTACACTATTTGACAAAATGTCAGTTTTGACTTATGAATTTTACAAAATATGGAGAATCAGTAGTTGATGTTTCTGGACAAAGCTGCACTATTTTTGTAGAAATTTATTTTACTATAATGTTTCAGATAAATTTGTATGACATCAAAGGAGTAAAATTGTTTTAGTGCAATACTACACTTTATATAGAAATAAAATAGGGTTAATTATCTAATATATTAATGCATGTTATTCTAGTTTGAAAATAAAATATGATAGAAAACAAAAACTAACGTTAAAACAGCTCATCTAATTCATCACTAATGTTAAATTGTCGGTTTTTGTTATTAGACTCGTCAAGGTGGATAAGAACTAGTGAAACATTATACCCTATATCCATTTACCTATCCAGGACTTGTCCCCCTCTAAAACTGTTGATTGCCCGCTCGAATCGTGCAGCTGAAATAAATTCACATGTTCTTTAGTAAAACCTCGTTAATAAGAACACGGATAATTCGAGATTCGCCGTAATTCGAAATTTTCACGAAAAAAAAGTCACTTGAACATTATTTTCATATAAACCATGCCTTTAATTCGAAATTCGTAATTCAAAGTTATCTCAGTGTCCTGGCATATAAAAATATTCAATAAATTATAATAAAGTACACAATTTCATGAGCTAGTCATTGAAAATTGTGACAGACTTTTCTTAAAACATCATAAAATACTTATTTTAAGAAGGTAATAAAAATAATCCTGACATTTTATGACCCATTAACACACACAGTACCGGAAATTTGGTAGGCACAGCGCTGATCGTAAACGATATTAATGAAAATCAAAAATGTTTATATTTTCCCCCCATACATTTCATAATTCGTAATTCGAATTTTTTTTCGATTTTCGGTCCCGTGGAATTCGTATTAACAAGGTTTTACTGTATGCCTGTTTTGTCAGATGTGATTCACGAACGCAATGGTTAGAGTGAACGGCCAACAGTCATTCCTTACATTTATTAAGACACTAGGCAGCCAAACTCCACCCCAGATTGTGACGACTCTTATAATGGAACATTTCTACAACCCTGTTTGCATGTTTTGTTTTATTTTCCAGTCACGAGTTGATCAACCTCCTGTCCAAGCTCGGAATGCTAACAAAGCCGCAGTGACAAGTAATACTTCGCGACACAGACCGACATCGAAAAAGCAAAAGGAGCTCGATGCCAACAAAGCTATGTTTGCCACCGATCGAGACGCAGACAATTTAAGGGATACATGTGAGTACACGATACCTAAGCCGGATCGTACATCAAAACTGCAACGTGTCAAATACGTCGATGGGACGTCATCGTTATTCACAAAACACACGTTGCCAAATGTAGCTCCGCAGATTGGTCAAATATGACATTTTACTTGGAAAAAAACATCTAGTGCTGCAATCAACAAATCGCATACACACACCTACGAACTGGTCATTCCTGTACCGACTCACCGGTCGCCGCATCTAAATATCTATACGCTTCGAGAGGTTATGTGCGACTGTTGCTAGGTAAATGTGCGTGGTCTTCATATGCAACGTATCGACATTCCTAGAAGGTTTGATTTATGGCTGTGTGGCAGACGAGTTGAGTTTAGATGTGACAGCCGGCTAGATAGACTTACAACATGTTAACTAATAAGACCTTCATAATATACGATTGCATTAGAGTGAGACAATATTATATTATCCAAATCAAGCCTAATTAAAGACGTTGAACAAAATCCTTCAATGATTCAGCCCTTTTATGTGAAATTTTTTTGTTATAATTTGATTACTACATAATAGTGGCGAAGGGTGGACGTAGACTGTTAACATCCGACATAAATAGTGCACACTTAACTTTGTCAGTCATATGTATCTGTTTTCATTGAACTTAGACTACAAATTGCAGATGGTGTTGGTTAATTTTTAAAATTCAATTAAACTAAGCCATAATAGTTTTGGTAGGCTATGGGCGATCCAACAGAAACAGTGCACACTTTTTCAGTCATGCTTATTTGTTTTCATTGAATTAAAAATATATAAAAAATTCATTCACTAGTAATTAATCCCGGTCTACCTCGTGCATATTTTTGAATGAAGGTGCCTTTTCACGCCGTCATTTGTCACTACATATGTAGACGGTGTCGTTACTTAGTTGTTGCGCAATGTATTTCATTGCACACGAGGTTATGAGATATCCTTTATATAATTGATGGCCATTTTAAAATATCAGAAAATAACGTGACGTTACATAAATAATCATTAAACACAAGATTTATTTTTATGCAATTATAGTGTTTGCGACGGCATACTTTGAAAGAGTCCAAACAAGATTAAACGGGGAACAGGAATTGAATGGATGCACGACGGATAGCGACCAGTTCATCACGTTCCAAAAGACCCTGGACTCATTCGATCCTCAGAAGCAGACGCCGTGTGATTTATACTACACGCTGAAGAACCTGTTCGGCGAAAAGCACGCTGACCTCACCGAGGAGTTCCTCGCCTTCCTGACTGCGGGCCAGGCGACTGAGATCGGTCGGTTTATGGACCACTTCCTTTTGATCAGCATGGTGGAATTCATTGAGAGATTGCAGGTAATAAACACTGAACTACCTTTAAATACAAAAAATCGCAACATTTAAACGTCACATTCTGTATAGCAAACATCTCAGATTTTTGTTGAAGAAGTTAACAAATGTTTGGCTAAATATTGACAAAACGAAAGTGGTTATTGTATATTTTTTTTTACCTACTAACAGCTGTATGCATGCAGTCTCAAACTGCGTTGAAGGTATTATCGGCCGATTAAGAACGCACAACCTGCGTACATCTGTGCGCGTAAAACATGCAAATGGCGGCCACGTCCTGTTAGTTTAACCCAAGTGGCAGGAGCATAATTATATACCTACAGCCTACTAGGCAGCAAAAATTAATTCATTACAAGTTAACTTTGTTGGTATCGGTTAGAATCGTCATTACTATAATATATGTAATATAATTATAATTGAGAGCCTCATTCATTTTTTAGATTCTATAGAGCATTTATACTAACTTTAAAAACAGTAATTGTGCCGTTATTAACTAAAGACAATGATTGGGCGATCTGATTTTTTTTGTATCACATTGCTCCAGCGTGGATCATTGCATGATATTGTCAATATGCACAAAATTTCCAGCTAAATAGCTCTGTATCTAATACAGGCTGTTGTCGACTTCGTACATAACTTAAAAATTAGATTTTATCGGTAATGCAAAAAACTGTACCCTCCTCCGATAAATAAATATTTTAAAATACACATCTTTATGTTTTTTTACATTGCTCTACTTTCATACATTCAACATTAGTACACATTTTCAGGAACAAATTATGTACAAAGTCAAAGACTACCTTGTAATTCATTTGTTCGATCAGAAATATAATAGTAAATTACAAGAACACAGCTATAACTTCTACGCTTGCAGTTGAAAAAGGTAGCATCCAAACACGAAAATTATGATAAGAAACTGCAATTAGATCTTTATTTGAAATACCATATAATGAGAAACTTGACGCGAGATCGCATTGTACATTGGTATCTGCAGGGGATTACGGATTGAGCCTTACGAAAATATAAATGTGGCCAAACATTTCAAATCACATATGTTTATGTTAAATGCAATGGAATCTTCAATATCATTCGACATCGATACAATGTCATTGAATTGAATATTTAAATACATATCAATAGATGGACAATAATTTGTTTTGCTTCTTTCTTTGTAGATTTACTTTGTAAGGAAACCAACGCAGCTCCGAAAGGTTTTATCGTGTCTTGAGAAGCTCGTGGAGGATGTCAATAATTCCAAAAATGGAGAAATCGACATGGAGACCGTCAAGGCCACAATACTACCGCACCTGAAGAGCAGCCAATACTTGGTTGACCAGTTCCTGAAATTATTCCCCGGGGAGAAACCGCCAGAAAGGTATTAATTACAAATGAGAAACTATGCAGACAATCTGCATTTCTAAAGTAAACTTGCATGAAGTTAGTAAGTGTCCTCTCATCTAGGATGAGAAAAAATCAAATAAAATCAAATAAATCAATAAAATATCTTTCAAATGTATATTTAGATTCAACGGTGTTTAACCCGATCGGCGCGTAAAGTTTCCATACAAAAGAAATACTGTCCGCGGTCGGTTTTTCGAAATGTTATTCTTCGCTGTATTATAATAAATACGGCAGTTAAAACTTGTGGCTGCAACAGCTATCATACCTAGATACATAAGGATCAAAGTGCCACACTAAAACACATAATGGAGTGTTCAATTTAGCTGTGTTTACTTTAACAAAACTACCGTATTGCTTTGTTCCGATAAACTCTGTCGCCATTTTCGACGACATAACACTCGACTTCAAAACAAGTGCGCCGATGAAGACAATTAATCACTGACTAATTTTATTTTACTCGTGTTAAAACACTTAAAAATGCCATAAAAATTATTGAAAATAATAGCTTTTATTGGTGACTTATGAATTATTGTTAATTAGTGTAAGTTTTATTGATGACAAATCCATTAAAATTGGATGGTAGTCCCCAGTTTTATTTCGTGGCATAGATTGTGTCAGCGTTTTACATGTTTTATGGGCCATTCTAATTTAAGCGTTAAAGGTGAGTCCACACTGGTTGAAAATATTATAATATTTTTTTTGTTATTTTTTTTTTAGTGAAACTTGGATTTTGTAGATTACTTTTCAGTTTTATTGAGCATTGTGTTATGTTAGTGATTGTCATTTTATGTTTTGTAAAAAAAACAATATTTATTTTTCAAATTGCGTAAATTTTTCCAAGTGCTACAAAAACTTTTTTTTGGGTAAGGTTTTAAAAATTTACAAGCATTAAATTGTACGCGAAGATAATATTATGTAATATAGTTGAAAAGTCAATATTCCATGATTTATATTTTATATTATATTGTATACCTACCCGTGTGTTTTTTTTATCAAAAATTTATACGTTTTATATATTCCTTCATAGTAATTCGTAATTTATTGGTAAAACTTGCAATCCTCTAAAATATAATAATATATATTTTTTCATTCCGTGTGGACGCATCTTTACTAAATATTTACGACTTTCAATAATGAGCTTGATTTATGACTTTGAAACAATTGGGGAGACACATGAGTAATAAATGACATAATCCAGAACACAAGTTCAAGTACATTTTTAGAAATATTACGACAAATTTCTTTTCGTTTTTTGGTTGTCTTTTTCGTATTCCCGCACATGATGTAAAAATCGCGGTGAATTCAACTTTACACGGTAAATACTCGGCGCACACTCAACTCGAATGAAATATATTTTGTATACCTACTGCGCAGCCGCGAAAAATACCGCGTAGATTTGAACTGATGCAATCGTACCGGCAAATCTCAATAGATCGAGGGGGTTCGAAAGATCGATGTTTATGAAATTAAAACAACATATTTTTGACAAAGTTATTGATATGGCGGTACGAATACGAATCAGAGCATCTTTCAATACAAAAATCAATACTATGCGTGAAGTATTTCCTACTTTACCGACATTTCAATTTTCGATATCAACAGTTGCGACATCCGCCCAGTATCAGAGCTTATGTAGAAAACAACATATGTCCCATCCGCGGCGATCGGGTTAACCCAATTGGTTCGTGTCTGGAAATTTGTACGTATGCAGTTCGCCGTATCACACTTCACCGAGAAATGTATCGGAAATATATGGTCGTATATTAAAGACCGTCCAACCTCTTTGGGTCGTATAGTACTGTGATAAAATTCATGTCTAAATAAAACACAGTTCTTGTCAGTTTACAGAAAGCCAGCAGCAAGCAAATTTTGAAAATAACTGATATACGGGATTATTTGTTAGGTTAGGTTAGGTACATTATTGTCTGCAATGCTCCACGAACAATGCGTAATTTTTTCATTTCGGTGCTATAAAGATGACCCGATGTATTCGATAAGAAAGCTCACGGCGAACTGTGCTACGGTGAAATGTAATACGTACAATTCGTCAGCTGAATGCAGAACTATTCTAACTTACATTTGAAATTTTTGAGGAGAGAGTTTTTTGAAACAACTTACTGAAATTATTTATTATCTTTATGGATAAATGGATGCATCATATTTCAGTAGGATTATTGATGAAAAAAATGGTGCATACACTTAAATCCAATTGTAAATTCATTTTCGAAAAACATAAACGTGTAATCTTCATACCGAAAATACCAGTTTTTTGGATTTTTGAAACCGGTATCGATAAATAATTGAATACCGGTATCGCAGTCCCTAGTTATGTCGCAGGAAAAACCAATCTCAATTAGACTATCAAAAATCTTTGACAAAGCAGCATTTCCTTTAATTAAACGCATATTTTTATAAAAATGTGAGGGCATATCATTATTTTATAGAAGTAAGGTTTAAAAAAATCGACAACAAATGTACAGACCTACAAACTTATCTGTAAAATGGCCAAAAATGGAACTACAAACTACCATAGGATGCCGTTTTGAAAATTTCATTTGAATGTCTGATTTTGTCCAGTTACGAGTCTTGATTGGGTAGTTTTCGACAGTGGCTCCCCCATCCCATTCTTCAGATAAGTTTGTAGGTCTGTAAGTTGGCGCTCATACATTTAATTTCTAGTCTTATCTGGCTTCACGTACATATTCGTATGTCTCTTTCAGCTATGCAAATAACAGCTATGAAGTGCTGGACGTTGAGAGGATGGCGAAGGACTATGCGGAGGATCCTCTGTCGGAGGAGTTGGACCACGAGGTGCTGAATATACCGCCCATTAATGAAAATTACGGCAATGACTCATGCATATGCATATGTCACAATTCTTCGGATCCTGAATACCAATCTCGGTCACGACACTGCGTTCCATGCGGATCGAAGGTAACTATTTTTATTTAGTCTGGGTCTATTCTATACTTATCGACCGCTAAAGTGATAAAAGTGATAAATATTATAAAACTTAGGGTAGGTTTGTATCCAAGTATTAGCACTTATTGTAACAATTACTATTAACGATTACGATAACTTACGAGTACAACTACATTTTCTTGCTCTGATGTTATTTCTTTCCGAATCACAGTACATGCAAGGACGACTTTACATCCAGCGCGGCAAGGCGTTGAGATCAGTGCACATCACGTGGGGCGAAGGCGAAACAGAAAACGGGCCGGACACCAGTGGGAGTGAGATGGCCACCCAGGCACGCCGACTAACCGCACCCGCCACCCGTGTCACCCGGAAGAGGGCCGCCTCTCTCGACCCGCCCCAGACCCGACACGATTCTGACGACGAGAGAGTATCGCCAAAGAGGTAATATTCTATAGTATCTCTCGGTGGCAAAGGCTCCATAGAATGCGATTATTTAAAGCCTACCTTCTAAGAAAAATAGATCTTCAAGTCAAATAATTTAATTTAAAATAAATAAATACACTGAAAAATCCAAGCGAATTGAGAGTCATCTATCGTCAGAATTTAGAAGCTTTATTTTTTTTAGTAAGGTTTATAACCATAACTAGCGCCGTCTGGAATCAACTATATTATGAATTAATTAGATCCCTTTTCCAGATCTGTTTTGTATGACTTCAGTCTCGTGGCGCCGATCACTGTCTGGCTTTTTATTCTGAAATCATAAGTTGTTTAGTTAGCGCTTACATACGCTAGGGCACATTTATTCAAAATAATTATTAATAAGATAATTCAAAAAATAATTTCTATGGGATTCAATCTGTATAAATATGGATTGTTGTTAAAAATATAAAATAATTTATCTTGCGATTTCTATTATACCAAAGTCTGTGTTTTAAATATAGAAGTATTTTAAAATGTCTAGTTTTACGGGTTAAATTATAAATTGTTATGGAACATATTATACACAACAACGGATATTTTCATAGATGATAGGTAATATATTTTGAGCGTATGTTACGTTTATAAATATTTAGGAAAATACATAATTCAAACTAATTGCTTATTTATAAACTAATTATATCAAACTAATTGAGCTTTTGAAATTTCATCGATTTAGTGTACCTATTCATCAGTAGTAATATTGGGTTATCTTCTTATTTCCCAAAAATATATCTGACAAGCATGGTTGCTCCACAGCCTACCTCTACTATGGCATGGATTAAGCAGCGTTGACACGATCCAAGTACACTCGGACCGAGCGCACTTATACTAATTACTCCTATACGAGCTAACTCGGACCGTGTTCTACTTTTCCGAGCTAGCTCGTATGCGAGTAAATGGAAATGTTCAATGAAAACAAATACTTTGGCTGACAAAGTTCAGTGTGCGCCATTTATGCCGGATGTTACAGCGTACCTCCGACCTTCACCATTGCTATCTTTGTAGTGTAATATTTTTTATTATTCTTTTAGGATCCTGAGATTTTTACGAACGCCGACTTCAAAAAACAAATTCAATAAATCGCTACAAAATTCTAAAACTCTCAACAAACCGATAGACAGCATCGAAATGTCAAATAATGTTAATAAACCCAGCTGTTCGAAAAGTATCATGAAAGATGTTGAAAAATCTGCCAACAGTACATTGCCTGGCGAAAGCACAGAATGCCTTGCTGAAATTTTGCCCGAGGCAGGCGAACACGATGAGATGACCATCGTTAATGACAGCGATCATCAGATCAGTTTACTGGCAGCCAGACTGAAAGGCGAAAGAAGAGACTCTGGATATACAGAGAAATCTCCGCTGGCAGCTTTAGATGGAGACGAAAGCGACTATCCGGACGGATCGACGATATCCGAACAAGAAACCACGATGCGGCCCCACAGCAATTCCATAAATAACACACCCGACGATTGCAGTCAGAGCGAAACAGATTGCGACGATGATAATATTAAACGGGAACTGAACACAAATGAAACGCAGTCAAACAACCCAATTTTAAATCGCAACATTAAATTTGAGACTTGGACGCGGGACGAAGACAAAGCCATACTTCTCGTGCTGCAGGACGCGAGCGATACAGAGAACACTTTTGAAAAAATTAACAGCATTCTTCCGCATCGGTCCATGAACGAAATTAGAGGACGCTTTTTGAATGTCATGCAATTGGTGCAACAGATGGCATCGCAGCCTGAATAATTTAATGCGTCTCGTTGGCTTTTAACAATAAAATGTGATAGAAAAAAGAATGGATTCCGATTAGATCATTGATGCGTTACCAAAGATCCCTCCCTTTATGTAGTCGGTAACCATTCGTACATTGATTGTCCTTTAACTCAGATGTGGCATAACTGTTACTTTCGAGGACCTGTACTGGAAATCAATAATTTAACAAATGCGCTGTGAAGTTTGTACGTGAGGAGTCATGTCTGTAAAATTTTAAATATGGTTGCATCAGAATGGACAAAGGTAATTTTATTTCAAATAGTGGATCGGAATATACAGACAAACACTAAATACAAAGCGGCCATATCCTCATCGCTTTTATTAGCGGTAACTAATGCGGCGAACACATTACGATCACGTCACGTGCTGGCACGGTAAGCTCGCGCATCAGGAAAAAAGTGTGTAAAGCCGTTTTTATTGTTATGTGAAATGTTGTCAGACTGATGCTCCCATCCCGTAGCACATTTTGAGCGAAAAACGGATATCAGCAAAATCTGCCGAAACGTCCAGAACATCAATGAGTCACCTCACGCGTATCGCGCTACATCAACAACCACACTAGTCAGCGAACGTTTTTTATTATTTTCTATCAATGAGGTCACCTCACGCGTATCGCGCTACATCAACATTCACACTAGTCAATGAATGTTTTTTATTATTTTCTGCAAGCTTTCTGCTTTCTTAGGGTTCTGTTCAAAATATTATCTATGGATGTAATATCGTACGTATGTACATGAAGAAACTGGAAATAATTAATTAACTAATTAAAGAAATTAATTGAAATTAGCATGAAGAATAATTCAAAATACTAATAAATTGGAGTTGACACTTTCTATCACTGAATTTATAGAGATAGTGATCATTTAAAATATTCTGCGGAATGACGAAACCATAGACTAAATTTGTCGCTGTACCAGCATGTGACGTGATCGGAATGTGTTCGTCGCATAAGAGTTTTGGCTAGTGGCGATTCATATACCAGTCTGATGATATTTCAGAGTAATAATATAAAGAGACTGTGTATTGTTCAGCTATATGAAGCCGTGTTTCTTGCGTATATCGCACAGTAGAACCTCAATTTTATTATTATTAACTTAACTATGAAACGTTGTACCATCACGTTACTTCTCAGTACGGCTACTATATTTAAACACAACATAGTTAACCATATTTTCTACTAAATTAGCTAAAAATAATTACCACTAACTTTATATTTAACACAAAAACAATAAATTTCAGCAATATGTGCTCAAAGTTTTTGAATGAATGGAGTCATTCAAACTATTATTTACCGGCGACGTGTACAAAAAATATATAATTCAGCCGTAGAAATTTTATCTTACTTTTGCGCATATTCCGGAGAATATAAACATCCCGAATGCTTTCTCACTCGCACTTATAGTTCATTTTTGTTCAGGCCATGGATGGTATACATATTTCCGGTGGAAGAATGAACATTTCCACGCTTATTTGTTTATCAGTGATATTTGCGGTGGATTACAAAAAACTTTATTTATATAAAAAATGTTTATACAACTTTTAAACAGTCTTTATACATTTGTTTGCTGGCAAATGTATGTAGGAATAATAATGTTATTCTTGTGCTCTCATTTCTTCCATCAGTTTGTGTCGATTTACAATTTTTTTTGAATATTATTTATCAATTTAGTACCTAATGAATGTACGTACATGCATCTACATATTATTTTATAATGTATTTATTACAATCAATTATCTTCTGATATGATAAGTGTGACATGATTTTTTTTTATTAAAAACATTCTAAAATATGATGTCTTATTTTTTCCATAGGTAACGTTTATAATATATGTGTCGCTAGATTTCAAAATCAGCCAAGTCCATAATAGATAAATAGAAGAAAAACAGCTTTTTGTTTTCTCAAATACACGGTCACGGTGAAAGTTTATATTATTTCGAGTATAGCATATTTAAAATTAATAAATTCCACATTTTGATAATGCAGAAATGTTAGAAAGCAGTAATTCTTCAGCAATTCACAAAAAAGTCAAAAATACCTAAAGGTGGACTTGGCTGATTTTGAAATTTAGCGACACATATATGCTTTACCCTTTTCCAAGACTCACAATCATCTGTCATTCTCTCAGCTTCCGATTAGGAGTTGATAATGAAGGAGAGAAACATTACAAACATCTGTAGCAATCATACCACTCATCATTAAATGAACACATTTTAATATGTATGTTTTGTTGTCAAAACAAAACAATAGAGCGATAATATTTGTTTGCATTTCCTCAATCATAACTAGGTCAGTAGGGTCTGTTATGATGGAAAATTTGGACAATATCTTTTGTAATATCTGTATAAATTGAAAGGACAATGCAGGATCCTCACTCAACTCATCGAGTCCGTCACGAGACGCACTACTATTGTCACGAGTCCTTCACTCAACAATCTCTTGATCACATCGATCTCACTAGTACGTCATTACCCGCGATTATAATCTCATGTTGTCATCTTCATTAAAGTGTTGTTGTTTTTTTGTATCGATCAATAAACTCTCCTCAAAACCTATGAGCCACTACAACTCTTTATTCATCTATCGCCAAACATCCTACCTTTGATTGAAAAAAATATCAATTTATTAGACATAAAAAAACAGGATGAGTTTCGAAAATTATCCTGACTTGTAAGATCCAGAAAGACAGGCTCTCGGAGGTGCTGTATGGTTTCTATATGCTGCATGCAAGGCAAAGGACAAAGAAGAAGTGTTAGTTAAAATTTTGCAACTTACATTTAATCCAATAAAAATGGCAACATAAAATTGCTATTTTATTATTTTCATTGTATATGATCAAATTTAATTTTTACAACTAACTGAATTTGTTTTCGTCCGTTAAGACATTTTCAATTGAAATCAATTATTTAATAAATCATTACATAGGTAAATCAAGAAATAAACAATCGGAATTATTATTTTGTTCTAAGTAACGGTCTCGAACATACAAACTCGGCGCGACTGCATCAAGTGAAGTTTGTGTGATTAGGTGCATTATATGATGGCCCTACAAGTATATACAGGTACGGTGCGCGTCTACGATGCTCTTCAAAGGAGAAGAAGCGGATGTAGATGACGTTCTTCTTACGCTGCCTCCCCGGTTTGATAGTGAAGAACTATTCATGAGGAAGCGGACCATCCGTCTGGTGACGCTGGATGCGGTGTTATAAATGGGATGCCTCCACCTAAGGCAGGCACACAATGTTTTTCATCAAATGGTAAATGGAGGTTACTGCTTCGACTCAGAATAATTTACACCAGTCATGGATGAAAACCACATCCTATCCTGGGAATGTTCTAAAATGTGTACAGAAAGGGTAGAGCTGCTCAAATCAGTTAAACCAGCTGTTGGCCGTCCGACCTGGTCACCACAAATGCCAATTTTGTTACATTTCGAAAATTTGCAGCATCGCACTGCCAACGTAAAGATTTCTTTTAAATTGTTCTGCATTATATTAACGTTTGGTTTTTGGGTGTTCAACCAATGTGTGCTACCCGTGCTCACGTATGGCTGCGAGACGTGGACCCTCAACACGAGAGATGTCCAAAGGCTAAGAGTCACACAGCGAGGCATGGAGAGGTGCATGTTGGGCATCACGCGAAAGGACCGTAAGAGACCGTTAGGAAGCAGACAGGAGTACGCAATATAATAGACGTTGCCAAACAGCTGAAATGGAGATGGGCGGGGCACATTGCTCGCCGAAAGGACGGCTGCTGGACAAATGCCGTCATCCAGTGGTACCCAAGAGGCACGAAACAGCCACAGGGTCGCCCTAAAAGCCGCTGGATTGACGAACTAGTAAAGTTCAGCGGAAATAAGTGACAGCGAACGACACAGGACCGAGAGAGTTGGAAGAAGCTTGGAGAGGCTTTCATCCAGCAGGGGATTGACCCCCGCTGATGATATTAGCTTTTGTTACTTACTACAAATATTTAATTTTAACTCCTGGGTACTCTTAGTCATGTTTCAGTCAATGCACATTTGAGTGCTTGCTTACGACCCTATAGTCATAAAAAAAATTATGTTTCACACCCGGAGCTCCATTCCGGTTCATGATATCGACAAAGTTACCGCTTCGTCTGGTGGAAAAATTAATTTGACCGCCTGAAATAGATAGCCCATAATAACAAAAAATCTAATACACTTATTTTATAAAATATACATAAAATTAGATACCTAACTAATATGTTAACATTATCAAGCGCTCCAGTTTGTAAAATTTTCTATTTCGAGCGCTGTAAAAGACATAAATAAAGAGGTTAGGTTTTAGAATGTGGAGCCAGTAAATATTAATTTGATAGACGCTTTGCGCAAATACCGAGCGAGTACAATATTACTGGAATATATTATTAAGTTTTGTATGAAATATCAAGTTACTGGTAAATGTTTTAGTTAGGTACCTAATTTAGTTGAAAAAGATGATGAAATGGGTTAAGCGTAGTGAAAAAAGATAACAGTGTAAGGTTTTATAGGAAAGTTAATAAAATTAATGTTCTACTGTAAGTGATATGAAAAGAAAGCGGCTTCATATAATCAGATGATAGGTACCCTCCTCTATACTATTATTGCGCTGAGATAATAAATCAATCAAAAAATATCAATACGTCTAAGACTTGAGTTTATATCTTTATTGTACCGGTATTTGAATGTGTTTCAGTCCTATTCGACATTTTTTCCTTTCAATCTTCCAATTATTCATAATTAATTATTTATAAATTTAATATGAGGAAAATGTCATTTTTATTACATTATTCAAAATAAAAAAATATTTTTTAAATCGGATAAAATAGTTTTTATAGTGGCAACCCTTTTATGAAATGTCAAAGTGAAAAGTGAAATTCAAATGTTTGAAGTTTGAATATTTTTAATGATGGAGCAAGGCAGCCAAGATAAACAACCTGAATACATCGACCCTAGCTCTGTTGCTTCTAATATCAATGCAAAAATACGAAATGTAATCTTATAACTACATAATTTCCCCTCGTATACAGTGCTTCATTCACTATTCATAATAAATATCCTCGTCATTGTTTTAGGAAACCATACGTGATGTCTTAAAAGCATCTTTCAAAGATCCAAAAACTAGAATCCTCGACGATTCCTTGGGCTTAGTTAGCGAGGTAATACAATGTTTGGTAATCGAGGCTGCTATGCGAGGCGCCAAGCAAGCCATGCGAGACCACAAAACTATTGTAGAACTTGAACAGATCGAAAAAATCTTACCTCAATTGGTAAGTAACCATCAAATAAATTTATATAATACATCCACATCACTCGGAACAGCCTCAGAAATGATACTTAGTTACTTTATCCTATGCTCTAGCATCGGAGAATAGAGCAAACACAAGGTCGTGCCGAGTCCCGCGTGTATATCTAGGGGTGACCGGACAAAACAGAACAGCCAGGGGAAAAATGAAACATTAATTTATATGGAATCTATTTAGGTTAGGTTAGCTTATGTTTGGTAAGGTTAGCTTAGGTCATTATTTCGTTGTACCTAGTCACCCAATCATTTTGTACATATTATATTGATTAAGATGAGATATCCTAAGCTTGCCGGCAAAGTCACGTTTATTTGAGGCTTTCTAGGGATTATGAATGCAGAAATCAGGTATATAATTTGATTTATTATGGTGTATTGAAAATCTGTGCTATTAAAAATCTATCAACATAATAGCGATAAGGCAAAATCAATATTAAATTTATATTTTTCCTGAAAGGTCATAGTTATATATATCGTTGTTCTGTCTTGTTCTCTTTTGTATTGGTATATTACCGGATCACAGTTTTTAAACATTTTAATTTCATTCTGGTTTCGGTCTCAAGGTCCAAATAAACACAATCGTCTGTATATTTATGTATTATTTTACTATGCCATGATTGTTCTTTCTTGTTTTTCAGATGCTGGACTTTCCATAGGAATCAAACCAGTAGAAATAAAAACTACCATTTACTGTCACTTTCAAATTGGGATGTTGATAATATGCTTCAGGATCACCGCCATCTTTAGATTAATAAATGGCCGGCGTGTGGGCCTACTGCGTCTGCGCAGTAGCAACCTCCCGGTTAAAAAATGAACTACGTTCTGTCAAAATAGTCGTTGGCTTGTGGCTTCTCAGCGAATGGAAAGTTTTGTGTGTAATCTGGGGGCGGCAGGTTATATGAAAGTATGGTGAAGCGGGCTGGTAATCAAGTTGTGGCAAATTTTCCACGTTAACATTATATTATATGGGTACATTATAATGACCAAAGTAAATCCTCCTTGATGCCCTGAATTTTATTTATCGCGTCGCTATTTCTCGTAAGTTGTCGGCTATTGTTGGCCTGCTTCATTCAGTTGTATGAGAAAGCCGATTCCTTGCTCCTCTTTTTATTTAATACCTCTATGTATGTAATCATCAAATCGCAGTAGCTGAATCGCCCGCTTTTAAATTCGCCAACAAACAGCTTATAAAGAAGCTCAATGGAATTGACGCTTTACGTTATACTTACCAACGCGGAAGATCTATCCAAAGTATGTCTTTCCTGTGCAGTAACGTAACACAACATTGATTCTCAGTTTTAGATGTACCGTTGGAGTCCAATTCCATGTTAGTATGCATCAGATTGGTGGGTGGAAAACTCTCCCAGGGGAGGCATACAAAACATAGGTCTCAACGACATGATCAATGATTTCAATTCGTCAAACATTTCAGAGCTGTGTTGTATTTGCCGGGCAGTTATGCATCTGGGAGGTTATTTTTATCAGGTCTATCACTATAAGTGAGTTCCTCACTCAAGCCATTCAAACTTCTCCAAGCTAATAACCTTTAGACAAACTCCATCCAAAGAGATGTCTTGAATTTAACTTTTTATACACTCTTCAAGTTGCTGTGCCAGATAAGTTGTAGTGGAAGAAATAAAGAGTAATATGTGATATTCTGGTGGCCACAGTAGTGGCGTAGAGACCAAACCGCCCTCTCACGAAATGTATCAGTGATTTTATTACACTATCTCTGTCGCCTAATTATTGTCACACATTTTGTATTTCTCGGAGAAATAATTATTACTCAAAGGTTTCTTATCCCAGGCCACAGCTTTTTACCGTACGATGATGATTTTGCTTTTATTGAAAGCAGATTAAAGCATAATCAACGTTTATTCGTCGGTCCCTATTAAAAATGTCGGATCTGAAATTTTGTCATTTTCGGATTATAACGTAAAAGTTATTTAAACACTTTAAACATTTATACCACAATCACAGTTTTTTTTGTTTGTTTGAAAAATTTCGAGATATTTAAGTTAAAAATGACGGATCTGCCGAGAGTGTCCGAATAACCATGTCGGTTCTTACCAACCGACATTGTTGGCTGGGCGTGGGTGAGCAAGATGCGTCGGATCTGACAGTTGCTGATATGTTCACCGGACAGACGGTGTTTTTATAAACGTTTAGAAAAGTTTCTATAACCCGTATTTTTATTCATTATGGCAAGCAATAGGTCACAAAGGATATTTGATGAAACATCTTTGATTGCTCGTACTGAAAAATAGCATTTTGCAGATCCGACTTTTTTAATAGGGACCGACGAATACACCTCATGATTATACAGAAATCATGAAATCTTGCAGGAAAAAAAAATCCTTTAATTATCCATGATGACCAAGGAGACATTTTTAGGTACTGTGTCTGCAGAGAAATTGATAATTAATAGGAAGACGGGCACCAATAATGAACCTGTGAATTGGTTGAAAAAACCAGGGAAATTTGTATAGAAAAAAACCAACCCTTTTCCATTTTCATGAAAATGGACGGTTCTGAAGCAGAAGTTAGCTTAAAGCGAATGGAGAGGGGCAGGCCGGTAGAAATCAATTTTGACCGTTTGATTCCACTGTGGCCACAGGGAAAACCTATATTGTCTACCAAACTTTACGATATTAAGTCAATAATGCATCTGATACCTGCAGATGCTAAATCATTGTATGATAATTTAAATTGCGAAGAAACCATAGATGATGACATCGGAGGTTATGGTGGTCCATTAGACTTTGTCCTAGAAGATGAAGCATTCTGATTTTTTTTAAATAAAACATTTTCACAGTTTGTTTAACGAATAAATTTTGTATAAATAAATCTTTTTTTAGTTTTATATTTTAATGGTTTTATTTAAAAATATCCTGTTAAAAATTTGTTGGATAAATATTCGAGAATATCTGTTGTCAGGTACAGTGGAACCCTGATCTACCGTTCTCGCAAAAATCGTTTTCCCGCATTGATCGTTCATTTTTGAAAGTTCCGCCGAACACCCATTAGAACAATGTTAAATAATCCCGCATTAACCGTTCACCGATTTATCGTTTTCCTTGATCTATTTTTCCCGCATTGATCGTTCATTTTTGAAAGTTCCGCCGAACACCCATTAGAACAATGTTAAATAATCCCGCATTAACCGTTCACCGATTTATCGTTTTCCTTGATCTATCGTCTAAATATTATGGTCCCGTCACAAATGTTATCCTGATTGACCGTTTTTGTTGAATATATTTCATTTAGCTTTCGTAGAATTATTTATGATACATACTATTACAGACCTTTCAGTTGCATCGCTTTGTTTGCACAGGTCGGTCGGCGCTCAGGCTTGCCTCGCATCTCGTATCACGAATTTTTATAAGTCGCAACTAAAATGCCCCCCATGAAGAAAACTAGAACTCTAGCTGAGAAACTGAAAATAATTCAAGACGTCGAAAAAATCCAGGAGACATAAAACGAGTTTTTTTAAAAAAAAAAATTGTATATCCCGCATTTATCGTTCTTTTTCTACGGTCCCTTGAAAATCGTAGAATCGGGATTTCACTGTGCACGCAACAAAACGTAGTGTATGGATTATTGGTTTCCAGTCGTAATAGAAATTCACAAAAGATCCAATTCTCATTGGACTTTTTTTACATTTTAAATCCTAAAAACCCATTTAAGCAATAATGATCCAACCCCATAAATTACTAGATAACTCATTAATGAAATGTAAATTTCGAATAAATTGTACACCATTAGCAAGATAAATTCATTCCATTATTTACGATAACTTTTGAAAGCTAGCATTTTACTGTGATTTTTTATTTATCCAATCTTCTATTTCCTCAAATATGCATCTCAAAACTAGTAGGTTGTGGATTGGATCTTTTCTGCATATTATGTATGTCCAATTATTCCTGCGTCACTATTATAATTCACAATATAATTTGCATTTGTTGTTTTTTTTAGAACAGAATAATATGTTCCAATCTATCTGTACATAAGCCAGTTTTCATTATTTGAAGGCATCATTAAATGAATCATTTATTTTTAAATATGCCTGGATTTGTACAATATTTGTCAGAATTAATGTCATAGATGTATTAAAAATAGAGATAGGCAACGATTTAGCTTCCTCATAGAACTGAATGAAGCATGCCGATAACTCACGAGAAATGGCGACGCGATAAAAAAAAATGCAGGGCATCACAGAGGATTTACATTGGTCATTATAACGTACCCATATAATATAATGTAAACGTGGAAATTTTGCCGCAAATTGATTACCAACCTGTTTCACCATACTTTTTCGCCATACTTGCCGGCTTCACCATACTTTCATATACTGTGCCGCCCCTAGATTAATATAGACAAGAGCCTTCAAAGAGAAAGGTTTATTAAACTCGGGGAATAGAGCATTTTTATTTGGATTTAGATAAAGTTACACATGTAAATAAATAATGTAATTTATTGGTTTAGGAAAAGTACATTTTTTTTAAACATAAAATCACTCAAAATAACAAAAATTGGGCAAGTTTGTATAATTTTTTTTTTTTGCAAACTTATCGTTATGCACTACTTTGCAAAAGAACGTTTTTTTTCCTTCGACATTACTATAAACAATAAATTACATTTTGCGAGAAAGAATTAATATTATAATCGGTAAGTAAGATACAAATGGTAACAAAAGTCGTAATCGTATCTTGACGTATTCTTTACAAAATAAAATGTAGGGAAGAAATATTTTTTGTGTACTGAATAAAAAGAAATAAAATAATAATATTACATTGTAAATATTATAAAATGAATAACATATTTTTATAACAGAATGTCTCGCTTTTTATCCAAATAGTCCTAATTAAGATATAAAAAATGTATTCTATAACAATATTTTATCAACTATACTATCGCTATAAAATATAATATAATATTTACACATTATCACTAGGCACGCCATATCGTAAATTATAAAACTCCAATAGGCACTATGTTAGATGTCACATTATACCGCGTTTATAGTGACCGATTCGTAGACTCACAGGTCAATATATTAATTATTAAAGCTAAGATATTGACACTTGTTCAAAGTTAATATTAAACAGAACGGTTGATAGCGATCAATAACAATATTATTGTTCTCTTTCATAATACAAAGTTCAAATAATAATAATAATAGTACATACAAACATTTCTTGGTTGGCGCCCAACGGTGGTGTGTGGGGCTAAAAATTCACAATCACACACAGTTCCACAGGATAGATAGAGGTGCAGTTGGTTAAATTAGATTTGACTTGTATTGTTCCAAATTTGGAAACACATGCGTGAAAAGAATAGGTTTTTGAGAGGTTAAATATTGAAAATATACATTTGAAATAAAGTACAGAGTGATATGGGGTAATCAATTCATGGATTAATGACTTCAAGTTCATTTAAATTTGACACATTATTCTTTAAACAGGGATATAGTAATTTTTTCATATTGTATTGTTTCATTTAAAATTAATATATCACGGGGTTACTGTCTAAAATTGATAAGTCTCTAAGGCCCTCCGCCGACGCAGCAACTGAAATCCCGCAAACTGGCTGGTGACGGAACCCATAAACTGGCCTGTGACTGGTGCTTCGCACACAGCGCTACTGGAACTCTAATCTCATAACTTCAAACTGTCAGACTGGGCCATCAGCTGTTTTGTACACGATGCCGGTGTTGCAAATCGTACCAAAAATATGACAACATGCACGCTGACGCAATTACTAGAATACATCACTACCTTTAGTTTATTATCCTGTCCATCGAATATTTAATAAATAATGTCAAGTGATGACAAAACTTTGGTTCTATACCAATATTACAGATATAGGAGACAAAATAAAAGAAGATTTTGGATTCTTATATAGACAAAAATATAAACTGCAGACTATTCGTTGGTGCACATGAACTACGAGAAACAGATTCCGAAATTCCTACTTCATTCCAAGCCTTTTCTGTAATATCTCTACGGGAATAATCTGGTAATCTGTAATTATACAGGCAGGGATGTTCTTTGACTTCTGCCTCAAAATTTAAATTAAAAATGTGTTTGTCCACCTTTTCTCGCGTTTCACGTCTTGGTTTGTAATCTTGTTAAGGTTTATGGAATGACGATGTTAGAAGTGCTACCAATAATTTTGGTAAGAAAATATGATTTTTTTCATCGAATCTACTGATATTGGTACCACTGTTTAATGGATGACTGGCAAATGAGACTGGGAGCCTAGCATGTCACGTTTCCTCAATTTCAGTTGCGGATAATTTGAAACTGAGAGACTCCACCGTCAGCGAGCCGCCATTGAAATACATTAGCTAGATACCGGAGTTTCAGTTCCGGCGGATTTCAGTTGC
This sequence comes from Rhyacophila brunnea, assembly GCF_057557595.1. Taxonomy (NCBI): domain Eukaryota; kingdom Metazoa; phylum Arthropoda; class Insecta; order Trichoptera; family Rhyacophilidae; genus Rhyacophila; species Rhyacophila brunnea. The sequence continues at coordinate 2,675,216 of NW_028232816.1, read as the reverse complement.
TGCGTCGGCGGAGGGCCTAAATCATGTTATGGAGTAATTGCAATTTGAAGTTTGATATAATGTCCTCTAAAATCAGGCATAATGCTAATTTCTTTGTGCTTTATGTGCATGTTCTATATATCAGATGACCTTGATTTTTTTTGTCTAGCATACATATTTCTATACAGACACATACTCTGATGTTATATACCTAAATTATCGACTTACCAACTTTTGGCAGCAACCCACGATATATGCATGTTCTGTATGTATTTAATTTAAGTTAATTTTAATTATTTTATCATTTCTAATGCCGATAATCTGTACATACAGACAAAACTAATTATTATTGGTCATTTCGATGGCTCAGTTCCATAGTACGATAAGTCAAAAATATCAAGTTTTGAGTTATATTAGCCCTTATATTCGTATATCGCTCTTCAGTTCCACAAAATCACTAGTTGTCCTCGGGAGGGCCGATGTTGTTGTCCCTTTTCTACAAGTCAGTATAGGTGAGTCAAAACTTTGATCAGCCATTTGACTCAAAACTACGAATTCCTAGTTGTAGCACTATGGAACTGAGCCATCGATTTGTATGTGTACAAGAAAACAAAAAACAATTGAGACATATTTTGAGTTAGATATTAAACCTTAAATAACATTTAACGAGTATTATTACATAAATGGGACTCATAAAGCATTTGGGACCACTGCCCGTGCCGACAGTTGACTGCAGTGACGAAACGCAATAGGCCATAAACGGCCGGTCGGTGGGTTAACTACAGACATTGCGATGCACGATTACTTGGAGGCCCCTTATAGACTGAACATATTTGGTGGAAAATCATAACGATAACTCAAAAACAGAACTTCGTAAAACTAATTTAACTGTTAAATAATAATAGTTTCTAAATAGCTTACAATGTCCATCACACTATGGGACATAGAGTAATGAAATATCTAGTGTATTTTTAAAGAAAATATTTGACATTTTATAGTTTTGGGTGGTTTATACAAGGATAAATAATGACTTGTTTTAAACTAAATGAGGCAGACAGAAGAGATATGAGTTCAAACTGTGCACATAGCAGTGGCGAAGGGAGGAGGTATGCTGTTAAAGATCCGCCATAAATAGTGCACACTAAACTTCCGTCAGTCATACGTATTTGTTTTCATTGAAATAAGACTACAATTTACAGATGGCGTTGGTTAGTAAAATTCAATTAAACCCTGCGAAAACTAAGCCATAATAGAAAATAGTAAAAAATACTCATCTATCCATAAAAATCTAAAATTATGCAATTGAATCATACATAGCTTTGGATATTTTATAGACAGAATAATATGTTTTATCTATTATAGTTTGGTTAAGGCAGGGCTTAATGAATTTAAAAAATTAACCAACATGTGTCAGTATTCTTAATCCAATGAAAACAAATAAGTATGAATGAAAAGGTGTGCACAATTTTGTCATATCACCCAAAATATACCAAAACTATTTTTGGTTTAGACAAAACTAACCAACACTTGTAGTCAGATCAATAAAAACAAATACATATGACTAACAGAGTTTAATGTGCACTGTCTATGGCGGATCTTAACAGCCTACCTCCACCCTTCGCTACTGGCACATATGATATAACTAATATAAATTTTCAATGCTGTGGATAGACAAGGGCTGAAGGACACAATGGAGCAAGAGTTTTTGTGATCGCTGCACCCAATATATAATATTTAATACTATGCTTGACATTCCGTTCAAGTCTATCGGTAACCAGATCGACCAGACGACAGAAAGCTGTAAATCAATTGAATTGGCGGTTGCTAATCATGAAATATTATCAAAAACTGATATTTTACAAAGGCAAGAAAGATAATTGCATTAATTGAATCAGTATTTATTACTCACCGTCTTATAATTAACCGTCTATTTACAGATCTCAGCATCATTTATAATCTGTATGTAGTACTGTTGCTATAATGTTTATTTAATATTTAAAATTGATTTTGATGATAAAAAAACAAAAGAAAATTCAGTATTTTAAATAATTGAATCAGCGGTCAAAACAATTAGCCTCGTAGTATAAATGTCATTCATTCGGAACACAGCAGAGTTTCATGAGAAGAGCTCACTAGTAATATTAATTTGGCGATATGTACACGGACTTGTGTAGAAATGGCATCTCTATAAAGGTTGCCGTGGTATATTTAAGCTAGGGTTTCCTAAGAAATCGGTGCCGTTATGTAGCGGTGGTTGACGTCACTAAAACGTTGTCTATGCAAACTAGATGGCGTTGGTTTCCTAGAGAGGGTTGGTTGCGAGCGTAACGGTTGTCACAGCGGAACAAATAGTCGCGAAACGTTTTTTCCCGTGCAGCGGTAGTTTGGACTAGTGAAAATGACGAATTAATGATTGATTTTGTACAAAAGCTTTATATAATTTGAATAGAAAAGTCATCTCATTTGATTCAGTACATTAGCTAACAATACTGGTGAAAATATTGCCTGAATTTTTCTCCGTTCCAGTGCAGACGGCGACACACTAAAATTTCAAATGCACCCTCTGTAGCATAATTTCTAAATATCTCGCTCTCCTCCAAACGACAGTTTTCGTCTTCCGATGACCCCTCATCTTCCGAACATAGTAATAATGCTATGTCCAGATCGTCCATTCTCCACCGCAATACACTCACTGACTGTACTCTGTCTTTTTTAAGCTTACATCTCTGGTTATTGTTCTTACAGCCGTTTTCTTATGTCCGCCGCATCACATCATGTTACGATCCGCTACATAAGGGCACCACTTTCTTAGTAAACCCTAGCTTCAGTAGCATTTGTGATGATATCCCTTTCTTCTACTATTCTCATACTCTACATAGAGACATTATGGTGAAAAAAAACATATAGATAACAGAAATAGTATTACTAAAATTGCATGACACCTGAAAGGATTATAGAATGACAAAACAGATAGCTAACAAACATTCCATTTTTAATTGACAGTTTCAAACAATATAATATTCTATAGAAAATGTGGCATTATAACTGGTACATATCTGTATTTCAACCGGTTCAAAAAATTTCGAATTTCCAAATTTCGCGAGTTATCAACTCAAATTTACTAGCCACTGTCGATTGATTTGCATAATCTAAAAGATTAAACACACAGTAACACGAATTATCGGTATTACAGTGATTTTAGTAAGAACTTCGCTCTACATTCAACGTGTCGTTAAAAATCTGCGCGGCCTGTCAGATACTGCCATAGTAATATCGTGAGGCATAGAAAAGTTTAATATTATATTACCTAGTAACGCCATCTGTACCACACTGTCCAATTGTCGTGACTAACGTAACAAATAAACAAATGAGGCAGTAATAATTAAAAATACTGATTTATCGCTGTACTGAGATGCATTAATAGCCAAAAACTCACTTATAATTGATTTATATTCTTTAAAAGTACAGTGTTGATCTCCTCGATAAAGGCGAGGGTGCCTGCGTATCAATAATAATTATTTACAGTACCCAGAAAGAGTGGTTTACCGCACATCCAAAGTAACACATTCGGTGGTCTATTACTAAGCAATCACGTCTGAGCCATATCCGATAAAAAAATGGACGCTTTCCGTTTATTGAAATGCATTTATTCCAGCATTGGCCGATAAGGAAATCTTTTTCATGCCCCAGAGTACTGCCGTACTAAGCACAGAGGCCGTATCTGCATTTTAGGCAAGTGGGAGATCTGAGCTTTCATATTATTTTACTTTTCCTGCTAATACTGGGGAACTTTTTATTTATTTTATTTGCCTATAATAGTTAATTTTGGTTTAAGATTTGTTTACATACCTTGAAAATTTGATTTATGTTATTATTGTTATTATTATTATGTATTGATATTAGCCATATATATGTCAGATACGGCTAATATGCCTTAGTAAATGATAGTTACAACCAAATCGCTTAGTATTTATCGAGTTTATTTCTCAAACTCCGTAGATACGGCTATTAAAACCCTTGATTTCTCCGTAACTATAGCAGTTACGGCTTGGATTTATTCACCGATCTTATACAAAAACTCTGCAGAATCCAAATATCTAAAAACATGAAAATACCTAAATACGTCAGTTACGGCCTCTGTGCTTAGTACGGCAGAGTAGCTTTCACCGGGAGACAAACTCTCTTTCAATGTCTGGAAGGCACTGAACTGACGAGAGTAGGGGATCCGAGATGCAAGATGTCAATCGCTGTGATTGCTTTAGCCTCAATTGCATTGAGCTTCTTTACGAGCTGTTTATTGGCGAATTTACAATCTGCCTGTAAAGTCGCCCAGTGTAATCATCGAATAACCTAATAAGCAGGTTGTAAACACTCTACCGAGAAAAGTTGAAAGCGGGTCAACTTTACACGCTACACGCCGGCGTGTGGGCCTACTGCGTCTGCACAGTACCAACCTCCCGGTAAAAAAACGAACTACGTTCCGTCAAAATAGTCGCTGGCTTGTGGCTTCTCAGCGAATGGAAAGTTTTGTGTGTAATCATCAAATCGCAGTAGCTGAATCGACCGCTTTTAAATTCGCCAATAAACAGCTCGTAAAGAAGCTCAATGTAATTGAGGCTTTACTGCATATTTTGCAGCTGTAAGATTTTTAACAAATCGTTTCACAAATTGGAAAGGAAGAGCGGAACCTCAATTATACAAATTAATTTTAAATCACGGTAGTCCGGAAAATTAACACAACTCACAAAATTCTTTTAAGTTCCGGAATAACCTCTTTTTCATAACATTCTTTGAAAAATTCACGATTCATCCATTTCTTCAAGTCGCTCCTACGAAACCGATCAACATAATGAAATTCGAATAATCAAGGTTCTGTCTGTTCAATATACCAACACAAACTTATATCCTCACAGAAGTCTATTCCGTCTAATACATTCCGTGCTAAGAACACGCCAGGCATGTGGCCATTAGATACTTATACATTCACTGCTGACCAGTTAATTACCACATATAATTATCATGCTAATTGCTACACTCCAGGCGTGTCTTTAGCATTGACCGAGTTGTGATAATTAACTGGTGAATGAGTTAAACTCGTAAATCCCATTTTGGTTGTTGTGCAAAATTCTTGCACCAATAACAAATCTATTCATTTAAAAAATGAATCACCTCGTAATTCGTGTGCATATTGAAAAAATTTGCAAATCATTTTTAAATTACCAGGAACTGTAGATGTTTTACCTAGTTTCTTTTTTTTGAAATTTCAAAAAATTGGATGGTTTTTACTCTTAATAAAAAATATTTTGAATTTATAGTAATATATTTAATATTATATATATAAGTTTAGAATTATGCTGACATTAAATTTATTTCTGAGATCTTTTTCTTGGTGTCCCGTCTCCTACGGGAGATTAACTTACTTGGGCAAGTTTCTGTTTGATCACATGATCCCAACGGGTCAGGCGAATGGCTTACAACCATTCCTCATAAGTCTTTTCATAATAATAACAACCTCCATGGATGCCCATATGCTTTGCTTATTGATAGAAAACACTAATTTAGCTTTTATTTACATTTTGTATCTATTCTGTTGTTTTCAACATTGCGCCAGATTCGGAGATCTAAAGACGACTTTTTTTCTATCTGTACATCTGTACTCTTCCATTGTGCTTATAAGATGGAAACTATATTTTAAAAACACCGATTGGTTTTTAAGCTTCTGTTTGTGTTGATATACTAAACAAGCACGTACCAATTGATTTTCATCAAGTAATGTAAATGCGACATCACACTTGACATAGCTTATTAACACTTTATATTATTCAAAAGGCGCAAATGTCGAAGCCGACTATTCGCTCCGCAATCGTACAAGAGACGGGCAATCACAAAACGGCCGCGGCTCTCAAGCGACGGCATCAAACATTCTTTGATTCTCAAAAGAGATCCATATCGTCACCGCCGCATCCAATATCGATGTAGTCTTCGTCGTAGCTCGTGGAGAGGTTGGCCCGAGGGTCCAGAGGAATGTGCGAAGACTTGGAAGCGTCCAGGGAGGGAATGGCGTTGCTCGAAGGGTGCAGATGGATGTCGTTGTGGGCGGGGCGGTGCGCATTAAAATGGTTGGTGTCCACGTCGCTGCTGCACTCGCGGCAGTCGGTCTCGGGAGACGGGGGCGGATTGCTAACATGGTGGGATTCCGCATCGTGGTCCTCTGCGTCCGCCTGAACAGCAGAGCTCGCACTCGCTCCCTGCGCCCACTGCTCTGCCCTCGTACGGAGCACAGGTAATACGCTATCTGAAATACCATTTAAATCTAATAAAACAATGAAATTACACGAAATAACAGATTCTCACTCAATCTGGTCTGATGATGAATTAGAAAAATTTCACTTTCAATCTGTTTGGATACTGGCGTAAAATAGAAAAGTTTCTATTCTTGCGAAACCTGCCTCAAATAAGTCAATGAATGCCTGCGAAAGCATTACCTTGGACCACAACACTGTCATATTAACATTTATCTCCTTAATTGTCATTATTTGAACAGACAAAAATTATACGAAACATATATTATAATATACCATCGGCTTGCTGCAAAAAATCACATACTAACCAGTCATATATACCAAAGTTCATATCACTAATCAGTCTTTCAGTATGAGAAATCAGATTCATAAAAATAAGTATGTAGGTGACTGAATTTTAGAAATAAAACCAACTTCGAACGGACTGTATAATTTGAACCTTGAACATGCTGCACGGATGCAATTTCTTCTACTGGGCAGCAATTAGGCAATGTGAATGTGATTATTGGTACAGTTACTATCACATCAATCAACTGCATTACATAAAACCTATTGCATCACTTTTTCTCACTCAAATCAGACCATTTCAAAATGTTGATACATGTAGAATAATCACCTAATTACTCAAATTACTGTCATATACGTAAATATTTGTTTTATTTCGGTGGCAGACCACTACGTCATGATTTATTTAGTTTAATCACGGCATTACTATCTCTGTTGGTCGATTTCTGAATTTAGTGATATTTCGCAGCAAGCCGGTAATGTCGTAAATAACATTATCAATAATTTGTTTATTTATCCAAACACAATATCTCCAATACGTAGTTTGTGGTGACATTGAAATAATAAATTTCATGACTGAGCCACTGACCTTACCGAAAGATATATTTTTGTTCATTTAATTTTTAACACTAGCAACACAAGCTTCGAGATGATCCAATTGGTATCCTAATCATTGAGTATAAGACGACTTGCCATATTACTATTAGATTCTTCCTGTATCAAAAAAATATTATTACGTTCACCTGCCGCCATTGGCAACATCACGCTTATCACAGGCTGGCAGCGGTGAATATTTTTACAATAGGTGACAGCAACATTCATGGCGAGGTACTTCCTATTTTCTTGCAAACGATTTTTCCATCCGGTAATGTTGAGTCAAGTTACACATTGATGGTTACAGCGTCGAAAGACTGTCGTGCGAGGGAGCTTATAATTTATTTGATTTTTGGGCTACATCATATTTCTATCCTCGACATTTCGGGCTGGCTGCAGAAACTTGTCAAGAGATAATGTAGTAAAGTGTACTGCAATTCTATGCTGGGCAAACATCAGACAGGGTCAAATTACTCACAGATTCTCTCGATGATCGTCTGCCACGATCATTCACTTAATTGTCAGCGCTGATCACCACCAATCATGAAATGTCACAGGGTCATTAACTGGCAATTCATAATTTTTGCTAACGACTAAATCGAAGATCTGTGATAGTTGAGTCGACGATTACCGATAGCACACGGTAATTGTGTACCTAACTATCACCGATCTTTGATTAAGTCATGAGTAAAAAATAGGAATTATTATATTTTGACCACGACTACAGTGAACGATCCAAAGTGACATTTCATGATCAAGGGTATGATCGTGACATTACAATGCATGTGAAAATTTTCCAGTGTAATTGACCTATAGGAAATTCATCTATCAAAAAGATTTTTTCTATTGGTTATATATTTCTCACAAGTGTTTACAAATTATGTATGTTTATGTAGTAAGTCAATGCGGAGTTGAATATTGGCTTGTTTATTATTGCCTAATAGATGGTGATTACCAACCTGCTAAGGTTTGTTTGAGTTGCTCCACCTTCTGATTCCTGTGTTTGGCCTGCGCTTTCTTCTTTTGCCTATTTGTTTCTTGTTTGTCTTCTAGAAAGATTTCCTTGAGCATTTCCTGCGTTACGTGGTCGTCCCGCTTTAATAGGAAAATAAACACGCCGCCTGGAGTTCTTCTCCGCATGCCATTCTGAAATTTATTATTAAATTAATCAAATATTCGTTAATGAATGTAAAAATTTGGACTATAAATGCATAGGAGCCATATTATACGTTATTTCTGTGATGACATTTGAAATTATTTAGTGAGCACGTGAAGCATGAAAAAAAGGCACTTGTAGCTAATCGAATGAATGGATCAGTGGTCCTTTTTTTGCTTTAATTTTATACATTTAGGCTCCATCTCTATAAGAGGTTTTCAACATCTTTGAACTTCGTCTACTATGTCTGGTACTATTTTAGTCTCCGAAATCTTCTGAAAATCAAGGCGTCTAGATAACTAAAATAACCCTCCTACGCTTGGTATTGATATATAAATCAGAATGCTGGGATACTTAGCAAACAGAATGAGAGAAAAGAAGAAAATCCTTGTTAAATAAAATGGTATTTGGAGGTTGAGATAAAATAAGGGAGCAACAATATTCACTTTGTCGAGGTGAAACAATTTCATTTAAAATCGCAAATACTACGTTGAACCAGAACATAGAATGCCAAAGGAGTTACCAGCAAGGTGAGTTATGAACACATCTGAGGGCAAAGGAAAACCTGAACGATTGAGACTGTGATGGCAGGAGATTTGAAGATACTGGATCATCCGAGATAGACCGAAGGATGGTGTAAATATGTAGACTTTTTTTCTTATTCAAGTGAAGGATATCATCAATACATTGGCACATTCTTGTCTAACTCTTCATTCTATCTTTTTCTTTCGACCATATCCGATCCTAATAGAATCATATGGGCCTCCACAGAGTGGAGAAAACAAAAAAAAAATCTTTTCATTCTATAGCTCGACTGAATTGTGTGTAGTAGCATCCGCTACAAGGACCCCCACAGTGGAGGATATCCTGACATGTACCACTGATCTGTGTTGTAAGTTATTTATCCGACCCATTGGGTCCAAGCAGTGGATCCTAGTAGACATATTGATTGAAAAAACAACATGAGAGTATAAACTATCCACAAGATTCGAATCTATGACTTACCATCTTTAAACTCAAATATTTATCGAATGTAAATAAGCAAAAGGCTAAAAATACAATAGAAGTAAAATTCCACTCACCATAATCATCATTCCACCGTCTTCTTCAATTCGTTTTGTTTCATTGAATATGTCTATGGCTTTTTGTTTTCCCACGTTGGCAACGATCCGCACTGTAAAAACAATGAAAGCACGATTCATTAGTTATCATGCGACATTGATCGCGAAATAATTATCACTGAATGCGAATATTCTGAGAGATCTACAAGTTCAACTTCAAGATATCGGACATTCAATATCAACTTCGAATGAAAATCAGCTCAATTAAAATATATTTGAATTGGGAATGGATTTCAATATCTAACATTTATCATTATTACCTTTAATAATATATTATGTATGTCTTAATTTATCAGTAACGTTTGCATAAAATGCAAATGTGTATGAGAGTGAGACAGGAATAAGACGTATTATACGGGGTAAAGAGAAAAAAGTGAGCACTGAGTGTGAGCCTCACTCAGTCCAACTGTTATATATAATATATATATATATAATTATTGATTTAACTATTTATTATTACTTACTCATAAGATTGTGTTTTTCCTCCTGTAGTTTTTCAGCTATATCCTTGGCTACGTCCTCATCTGAACTGGCTACAGTGATAACAAGTTCTCCGATATTCCTAGTCTCCCCCCGTTCATTATCGCTGTCGTAACTGCTCCTCCGTCCCAGCCGGAGTTTTACGTTTCCCCGGTCCTTGTGGTTACGTTTATTGTTGGCGCGCTGAGAAGAGAAGTTTCCATCCACCTCGTTGTTCTCCCGATAACCAAAAGGTGTCGACTCGCCGTTTAATCTGTACAGGATTGTGTGGTCGTATGATTCCACACCGTAGCTTTTATTTCTAGCTACATCGCAGCTGATTAGATCGTCCGCTAAGGTGTCTTCCTATAATGAACAATACAAATTTACATTAGCTCAGCGCTTCTCTACACAACGTACACGCAAATCATAAAAAAAAACCAACAGAAAAGCAATTTTTAAGGATGCGAGCGACAGTGATGTTTGCAACAGATGAATCCGCAAAGTGAAACTAATTTAAACGTTAGCCATTGTGTCGTTTGTTTCAGTTTCTCTTTCATATATTTTAAGTCAATAAATGTCATAAGGGTTGAGAATTGTTTTTAATTAATGCTAGCCCAACTGTACACCAAGGTGGTACTTTACCAACCTAACGAAAGCACGAAGATAATAAATTTATTGTACTAGTTATTTAAGCAGTCAACTATAACCAAAGTTATAGAAAACACACCTTATGACTGAATGAAATCATTGATGGCAGTTTAGCTCGACAATATATTACTGTTTGAAGCAATGGCGAAGGGTAAAGGTAGGCTGTTAGAGCGAAACCACACGGCGCTGCGTACGTGTTGAGTCGCGAGACCGCTGTATTCCGACTGCGAGCAGAAGTGAGAACGCACCGCTGTTGTGTACTCACACTCGCAGTCGAAATACAGCAGTCTCGCGACACAGCGCGTATGTAGCGTCCATGTGGTTTCGCTCTTAATAGCCGACATAAATAGTGCACATTAAACTTTATCAGTCAAACGTATTTGTTCTCATTAAACTAAGACTACAATGTGTTGATAGTGTTTATTAGTTTTTATAATTTAATTAAACCTGCCTAATCCAAGCCATAGGAGATGATAGTCAAAAATATTCAATTAACCTTATTTATAGATAGAAGAATATTTTTTATCGATAAGGGTTTGGTTTAGGCAGCTAAATGAATTAAAAAAAAACTAACCAACACCATCTGTAATTTATATTGTATTCTTAATTCAATGAAAACAAAGTGTGACTGAAAAAGTGTGCACTATTTTTTGTCGGATCACCCATAAGTACCTAAACTATTATGGTTTGATGAGGCAGGGTTTAATTGAATTTTAAAAACTAATCAGCACCATCTGCAAATTGTATTCTTAGTTCAATGAAAACAAATAAGTTTAGTGTGCACTATTTATGTTGCACCCACGGAGTGTCGCAGCTTAAGCGTTGGACTATAAAGCCGTGGATCCCAGGTTCGAATCCAGGGTCTGGCAAGTACACATATTGTTTTTCAATTTGTGTGTGTCAGGGTATGGACCTAATAGGTTGAGCGAGTGGCTGACATCCATTTCTCGTAAAAAATCAAAATCTGTCAATACAAGCCTTCACTCTGTGGAAGCCCATATGATCCTATCAGGATGTTGAATCTTAACAGCCTACCTCTCCACCCCTATCTAATGTATAGAATAATATACCACCACATTATTTTCATCTGTTGGACACAGAAAATACATTGAATTTATGGGATATCTAGTTTAAAATGCATTCTAACCTGAACAGTCTTACACCATATATCATATTTGTTCTTCTTGACTGTATCTACGTTGTTTTCTGGTTTCCGCTGCCTTTTAATTTTAATTTTGGGTTTTTTAACCCTGGCATGGACGTTGTCACTGTCGGAGTCCGCCTCACTCGATGAGTCTTGATCACTTTCATCCGAATGATCATCTTGTATGTTCATACTCATTATGGAAGCGGGGTTGATGTGCGGTACAAAGTTGTCCGGCCGTACCAACGGGGTATAATGCACGTCTCCAACATCAGATCCTGAGAGCTAAAAAGATTTAAAAAAAAAAAAAAAAAATAATATTATAGTCTATGAAATTTTGAATGTGTAGGGAGTTTTGTTCCATTTTTAAATATAAATATTTATAGATGACCAAGTGTTGAACAGTAACAAGTCAAAAATTCGACATTTCGCGATATCGGTATCAAAATACAAAATGAGCGCTTGTCGGTTTTGTACAGAAACAATTCGAAAAAAATAATTTAGATACCATGAGAGACAAAAAACCCATATGAAATTTTACAAACTTTCAAACAAAACCAGTTTTGTACAGATCCATTTCGAATTGTTTCCATTTAAAACTGGTGATTGACCATACGTTTCAATTTAGAATAGATAAATTCTGACATGTATCCTTTAGAAACTTCTCAAATCTTGTGTATTGAAAATATTAGAAATATTAAAACATGATTATCTCAAAACTACGTTTTTTGAGTTGTTACTGTTTATTACTGGGTTATTGAATAGTTTTTTTAACTGTGTGACGATACTGGAGCTGTCATAATTCAGATTGTGGCTTTTCCTGAATCGTAACAAATGTGAGCTGTTTTTTATTTACTGGGAATAGCCTCAATGAATAAGGGGTAAAATCATTAGACCACTTGACCATTCATTTAATAGATTGGTCACACTGTATTAGGTGAATTCACAAGCAAATAATTATTGTAGAAGATACAATGACATTATTAATGGACGACGCACTCAATACAGTAGCTAGCAAGTAAATTCGCGCATTCGCATGTATAGGTAGACGTCACGCAATTCCATTATGCGATATCACGCATCGGGAATTTATAGCAATATGACCTTTATTGTAATGGCGTTAGAGCATCGTTTCTAATGTCAATGTTCATTTGAGCGAACGCGTTCGAACCGAACCATCCGGCAGACCCAACAAAAAGCATCTGGAATTTATAGCAATATCACCTTTATTGTAATGGCGTTAGAACAGATTATGCCATTCGGCAGACCCGACAATAAAGTGAGTGTCATTTTTTTTCCCAGATGATTCGTCCATATTAATGTCATTGAGAAGATATGTTAAAAAAAAAATGGCATCATATAGCAAATACATATAAAAAATCGTAAGAGTGCCAAACACTATCATATCTCGAACACACCTTAGTCACTTAGTGCAAAGCGAATAGGGCTTATTAAAAAAAACCCCCCAATTATTGAGTATTGGTCAAGAAATATGATGTGCCCCTGGATGTTAAAACTGCAGTGTCTGTTTGAAATTGAAAATTTTAAACAGACATATCAGGAATAAAAATATTCCACTTTCAATGAAGTGCAACGACTGAACTTTTAGTTTATTAATTTAAAATGGGCCATGGTTTTTAATGCGTTAACTTTTTAGTGACACTTTCATCATTGACGTGACATCTCTCGGCGTATCAAATAAAGGAATACTTTTATAAAGGCGGGTAAACGATAATTTGTGCATAAATGTGTACGAATTAAATAAATTGATATTGTTAATTGAATAAACTCAATATCTAGGGAAATATCTGTCAATCAGCTTTATTCGACTTAACCTAAAATACTTACTTCTCCATCTTCCAAGTCATTCGCTACGTCCAGTATAGTCTCTTCCTCCATGGTGGACGTCATAGTGCAGCTTGAGAAAAACAAGGTTCACCAAGAAAACGAAGATGTTTAGCGACTAAAGCTGCCGATAACGCTAGAAAACGACGAAATTACGGACAATGGTTTTCGTTCCATCTAGACACGAAATAAATAAATGTACTTTTTCTCTTCCAAAATGTTCCCACACACAAAAAAATGTCGTTCGCAATCATTTCGCAATGAAATTACACCCCAACGGTCAGTGTAGTATTGGATAAATTAAATACTGATCGACAAATAGGTAGAATTATTTTAATTTAACACTATAATATTTATTTCATAAAATATTTCGATGATTTATGACTATAAAATAATATTGACCAATAACCAATGGATACATGAACCGCTTTCTCCTTTACCAATGTTACCACTCTAGAGAATTTTAAAACGAAATGTTTTGCGAAAATAAATTCTTTCAGAACTACACTTACATAGGTAGGTAAGTTTTATAAAAAAATCCCCATCTGAAATATTGTGTATTATTAAACAAAAATAATTCTCGTTCACTTGTATGGACTTTACAAGCAATAAGTATTTTATTTTACAAGAAATTAATACAAACACAAGGCAGGAGAATATCACAAACACCCACTGCCAATACCTGGTTTTTTCTCTACCATCTACTAGGTACGTCTCCGATCCTTTGTTCATAATGTGATATGACGAATATTATGAATTGTCTTTCAAAGTTCTACAGACGGTCCCAGTCGCAACCGTCCATAAATAAATGACCGCACGTTCTCGGTTGACCTGCACTAAAGTGTGAGTGATTTCTATTCTGATTTATTTTTATTATGGTCAAGCCGAGATGAGATCCTTTCGCTCGTTGCAAGATGTTATAAACACCTCAGACATTTTCCTGCATATAAAATAGTCATAGTGCCAACCGGTCCAACATACGAAAATCTTCCCTTCCAACCGACATAGCGTCGCTATAGATTTGTTTCCCGAATAGACCAAATGTCAATTTTACAGGAGACGAAAAACAAATTTCATTGTCGTATATTTTAATATCAGTAGATGTATCAATCATTCTTTCTATACTGTATGATTGCAACATTATCTAAGAATAGATTCCAAGAATAATATACTGGTATAAATCATTAAATGCACAGAAAATGCGTTTTATTTACAAGTACTCACTGTGGATATTCGGTAAATTTTTAGCGCTCTCTCAGAATAATGGATATTCGGGACAAAATATGGACGTTCGGGATTTAAGACCGTAGCGTATTGCTGCACGGCCCACAGATTACTGAGTGGTCAAAAAGTACGCGCCTCAAATGTTATATTTATTTCCACGATAATTGTTAATAATTACCTCTACTATTTAAATACTTAATGATCGTAATTACCCAAGTTCGTATGTAATAATAACATGCGGTAATCGCTTTTTCGGTTTTTTTTCGGATTAAGTAATAAAATAGTTTTTAAGTAATTAACTATTTTTTTATTGAACGAATAATTCACAAGATTTAAGAATGTACCATTCTAATAATTGAACATACTATCACCGGCCTTCTGCGCGCTCTGAAGCGGAGATGGCAGGCCGTGATAACGTCAAGGTCAAAGCGGGGGTGGGGGACAGAAACGCACGGGGTATTTGGTCAAGGCTGGTTTATTTCATCGTTTTGCAGGGTAGTCGTTACAGATACGATACAGGTTATTGTCGTCGTTGGCGGTCGGTTGGTAATTGGCGGGCTGCAACGTGGTGTCGCGGCTGGGCTGCTGATTGATTGCTTCGCGTCCGAGGCGAGCGAAGGCGAGAAGAGATTTTGCCGATGTCAGATGCTGTTGGTTCAGCGGTTGATGTCAGAGAGATGCTGGCTGGTCGACGTATCAGGCAAGAGAGAGCTTTCGCGCCCATCCAGATCCAACTGCCAGATTCGCGGCGTCCTGTTTTATCCGTCGGTCGGGAAGCTCCCTGTTTTACCGACGGATTGACTAGTGGCGGCGCGAGCGGCCGTTTTTGATAGACCGCGTCTGTTTTGGCGGGATTTTGACGAATTTGAATTTCAAGGAGACGGGTTCCGCTCGGCCGAGGGTTGCGATCACCGCGAAGAGTGGACGTAGGCTGTGGTATTTTGGGAAATATGATGGTTCGGTCCGCCCTTTGAGGTAGTCTCCTGTGGGAGATTTCCATCTGGTATCAATACTTATATAATTTTTTTAAATCACTTCTGAGAAAATATATTATAAGGTATCTACTACTTCAATTACTAACCGACGTCACGGTCATTTCTCCAATATTTTATGATGGTACTTACTCCTACTTGCTAACAATTTCATATTAATACTTTTTCCAAAAAAAAAAAAATCTATTTATTTATATCTGTATATTATTATATCTATATATTTCTATAATTGACAATTAAACTTATTACAAACCACCAAATAAATATTATATATTTACTATTGTAAGGAATAGCAACACAAAATAATAGCATGTATAAATTAATTACCATTGGCAGCTAATATTAGGTAGGTACCAATATCCTTAGTATATAATATCCACCAAATAAATAGTTACTAACATACATATTAAATTAAATTAACTATCAGCGCATTCAAAAATAAATAATAGCATCGCCTTTATTTTCATAGAAATACCTAGATTAAAAGTAAAATAAAGACAAACAATGTTTGATTAATAATAATTTGAAATAATAATTATTTTTTACGTCATAGTAGTTGCCAGGTCATACTGTAGAATTCATATAACCGTTGGGATTTTGTGTCATTTATCAAAACAAAATGCAGTTATTTAGGTTAAAATACTCACTTCCACAACTCTACTGTAAGTTCAGGGCGAACTGGTGATGTATCAGCTATGAATGATCTCTTCAAATTTGATGAATTCAATATTAAAACAATAGTAACGTTAAAAACAATATCAATAAGACGAAATTTGAAAGAAGTCTCCGGACGGCCGAAAAATATGAAAGTGGGCGTGATTGTTTTAGAGCTAGACAGCGTGAATGTGGGAGCGAGATGCACGGCGTGAGCGCGGTTTGATTGGCTAAAGTCATATCCGGGAAATAAACACTCAGCCAGAGATATATTTCGACCGAAATTAACTTGGATATTCAGGTACGAATAGTTGGACATTCGGGAGAACACCACGGAGTAATTGTAACTTAACATGGCGTATTCAGGTTTTTTAAAAAAATATCTCTGTTCCTAGATAAAAATATATTGTTTTTATAAATGATTTCGGTAGAGTTCGATAAAAGAAATTGAACTGCATTAAAATGTCGATTTCGACAAAAATGGATATTCGGGAAACAAATCCTATAGCGACGATAGGGTGACGCTTACTTATTGATGATGTGATCAGCATCCTGTAATTCACCATATAAAAATGGAGCTTGGAGGCAAGCCCACCGAAACCAGTTAATAACTCGGAAGTCAAATGATCAGGAGTCGATCGACCTGATTATCTCCTAACTATATAGTATATTGATACACCCCTGTTACAGGCGGGCTTCTCCCGGTGTAAAATAATCATTTAGTAGTCATAAGTCGAAACGTAACCCTGACCTCTAGAAACGGCTTCATAAAACATCTAATCTGATTCCTTGCTCAACTACGTAATTTTTTTTATTCATAAGTAAAGGCCTTCGTCCGGTGTGTGAAAATCACATATTGGGCGGAGGTGTAATTAAGATAAATTTAATTTAATTTAAAAAGTATAAATGATGATGGATGAAAGAGATAATTTTAAGATTAAATATAAGTACTTATTCAAATATAATAAATTTTGCCGCACTTGCCGGCAACGTTCAAATTTCCACGCGCCTGCGCCGGGGTGGTCCTCATGATTCGTCAAATCAAAAACATCACGCGATCAAATTTGGCCAATCATGAGAGTCCTTTTTGCTGGACGGCATGGGTACGAGAAATTTGAAAAAGAGAAAAGAGTTAGTGAGCGTCCCTTTTCCAACATGTACGGACCTGCGAAACTTATTGTTAAAACAATATATGTAAACGTGTAAAGAAAATGTAAAATATAAGATAATACCAAGTTACGCACGAGACAGACGTGGTTTCATTTAATTTCTCCTCAATTTAAAATATCTTTTTTTGTGAATCCAGGGTTCGATGGACACCTGAGCTAGCCGCTGGAACCCCGGGTATCTCAATATACTCTATAGTCCTAACTCCAGATTAAACAATTATTCAAGCCAAGAATATCTGTTTTTAACTATGGGTAAAAAATAATAGGTAGTAAAAAGAAAATAAAGATATCTCAACAAATACATTTATTTACAAGTTCAATACACCTAAAATACATTATTATGTAATAAAGAATAATAAAAATTATCATTTATTATAGAAAAATGCATATTCCATTATCAAAAGCAGGCACAATAGTATTGATAAGCTACCAATCAGAATAATATGACGCTATTTATAGACAAACCGTATAGTATACGGTCATCTCAAACTGTGTTACGGTAAAATGTGTCGCTGAGTTTCAAAACCTGCTATAACACTTTTTCATTATGTTGAGAAAATCAACAAAAATATTTTGAACTAAAAAGGTTTTTGAATGTTTCAGTAGTGTCATAGCGGGATTTGATAGACACATTGATTTTGTTTCATAAATGATAGTTAATCGTAGCGGCTTTTGAAAGAGGCGATATAATTTTCATGTAGAGATTTTAATAACGAATCCAACGATATATATATCTTAATTATTTCAAAAGTGTTATAGCGGGTTTTGAAACTCAGCGACACAAATGTAATATGTACAATTTACATGTAACCCGCAATAATACATACTGTCAGCTGTAAATCCATGCACGTGTAAACGGGGAATTAGTTTGTTGAAAACAAACAAGTATACAAGTATGACTGACAAAGTTTAGTGTAAACTATTTATGTCGGATCTTAACAGCCTATTTTCACCCTTTGCCATCGCGTCACACCCATGATCTGTTGGTCGGTTTATAACGTCATTATTTTTCATTATATATATTTAAAATATCTTTTATCTTTTATAATTATGTCAAAAATGTGTAGTTTTTATCAAACATTAAAAAATCTACATTTTTTTCATATAACATTATATAGGCCCTGTGCAAAATCAGAATTACAATAAGAAATATTAATGACATTCTTTTTATAATGGTTATACATAAAGCGTCTGAAGGAATAGTGGTAGAATAACCGCCTCGCAAGCTGAAAGTCACAGGTTCGAAAAATGCGGGTGGATAAAATTCACGTTGTTTTACTTCAATGGGCGTGTATCCACATCAAGAACACAATAGGTCAAACAAATGACCAACAATCATACAACTAGCATCCAGTCAGAAGAGGTTCATATGCTGCGCTTTAGAGTACAAATGGTAACTTACCTTACCTATCATTTACAATTAATTATTACAATATGATACCATGGTCTTAATTGCTTTACCATCTATTTATGTATTTCTTATTATTAATTAAAATTTATAAACAATCTAAATACATATTTACATTCAGAGAAATGATTCCATAAAGTACAGTTTTAATTTGACTTTAATTTAACATATTACGAAAAGGTGTTTGGGTAAAACTAGGTAAATCAAAATGTAAACTTCACAAAATAAGTAACCTTCAAATGTTTGCGTTATATGCAATTGTACATGGATAAAACTAAATTAAATACTCCAAATCTACATAAAAAGTTATTACTGACTTATTATACTCAATGTTACAAGGCCGAGCATAGTCAGGCCGTGACACAAAACTGTAAACCTCAATGGTAGTGTTAGTTATTGCTGGTACTTCAAATGCAATATCGTCGCTATAGGATTGGTTTATCGAATATCCGTTTTTGTTAAAATCGACTTTTTAATGCAGAATGATTTTTTGTATCTAAATGGACCAGAATCATCCGTTTCTTTAAATTGCTTTGTAATGAATACAGCATTTATATGCTGTAAAAACAACAATTTAAATACCTCCATGTATTTAAATATAGGATAATGAACTTTGTTATTCGTCTCCTGAACATTTGATATTTGGTTTATTCGACAAACCAATTCTACAGCGACGATATGGTAAATTGTTTATAGAAAATGAAAATTTTGATAAATGAAATATGCAATTGAAAATCTTCATTCATGCGAATAGGTTACCGCATTGCATTAGAAGATAATCGATAGCTAACATGGCCCGAATAAAGTCGATCTTGTCAAATTAATTCAATTTTACTTATGCAGTACACTAATACCTCACTATACAGTATCTCGTTAGACAGATTTTCGGTACGATTTCGATTTATGGTTCAATTAATTTTTTTCACTTTTACAGTTTCGACATCAGGGAAAAATATTAAATCATTAAAAAATGGGCAGATAAACAATATGAGATGGAAATATTTTGACTGGATGCAAAATAACAAACGGTACAGTTTGGTTATGAGGATTATGAGTTATGGATTATGAATCCAATATATCGGCTATTTTGAAAACGTGTTTACCGCTGTATTCCTCATAACCGAACTGTACCTAAAAAACTATGAACACTTATTGTATCATAAAATTAGACTAATGACTCTTGACTATAATTACTCGACCCTCAGTTAACCTTGAATGTTTGCTTGCTTTTGTCGATCAACTTATGAACATTCTACATCAAATCAAACCCAACGAAGAACACATTTGTTTTTCGTAATGGAAATGTGATTTTGAAATAAATAAAGTGCAATTATTATACCTAATTGTCACCTACGGTGGCTGCGCGGCTTAAGCGTTGGACTACCGTGCCGTGGGTCTAAGGTTCGAATCCTGGGTCTGGCAAGTACACATATTGTTTTTCAATTTGTGTGTGAGGCAAACATCATTTTGATGAGAATAAGGGACCCAATAATGCACATCCTCAGGAAAAACCAAGCCGGGTTTCTACCTGGTCGAGCGTGTGCAAACCAAATCCACAACCTTCGATGTCTTCTCTAGCAGAGCCATGAGCTGAACAGTCCGATGGCTTGCTGCTTTGTGGATTATGAGAAGGCTTTCGACAGTCCGCACCTCCCCTCCCTCTGGATGATACTAGGAGCATACGGGATCCCTCCCAAGATCATTGCCATAATCAAAAGCCTGCACGAGAATAGCAAATGCTGTGTCAGAATTGGAGACACTGTCACGGAATGGTTTGGGGTCACGACCGGAGTCAGACAGGGTTGTGTCCTTGCACCGTTTCTCTTTATCATTCTCTTTGACTTCATACTACGGAAGTCAATACTATCCGACCGAGGCATACCTGTTACCCCCACAGTGAAGCTACGCGACCTGGAATACGCCGATGATGCTGTCCTATTCGACAACTCAATCGAGGGCATTCAAGAGACAATCGACAGGTTGCATAACAACTCCTCTCGCGTTGGTTTGAAAATCAACGTCTTGTGCAATAGCACCTGTCCTGATCCAGATTCCCTCTGATTAGCGATGGACAAAACATCGAGAGCGTCGACAGCTTCAAGTACCTGGGGATACACATCATGGGAGATGGCATTTTGCAGAAAGAGCTCGCTATCCGAATGGGAATGGCTGGAGCAACATTCAACTTGATGCGAAATGTCTGGGACTCACGATTGTACTCGGTTAAAACCAAATGCCGCCTATTCGACGCTTGCATTCTGACAGTGCTGCTTTACGGTAGCGAATCATGGCACCTTACGAAGGCTCAGAGCAACCGTATACTGAGGTTCGAAAACAGATGTTTGCGACGAATACTGGGTGTGCGGGTGGTATGACTTTAGGAATGGAATGCACCAAGCAGCCTCTCATCAAGCTGAAAGTGAAGAGGCGACGTTGGACCTGGCTCGGCCACGTGCTGTGGATGCCAGAAGAGAACTTTAACCTGGCTTGCCTGTTCTTCAAGCCGACCGGATTCCGTCGCTAAATACAATCTACAGAGTGTATACGGCGGAGCTACGGAATGCTGGTTTGACCTGGAACGAAGCAAGAAGACTGGCGAGCGACAGGAATTCTTGGAGGCGCCGCGTGATGTCCATATGCTCCAGCGGATATGGCCGAAGAAGTAGAGAAGTGTGAGTCAGGGTATGGACCTAATAGGTTGAGCAAGTGGCTGACATCCATTTCTCGTAAAAAAAAATCTGTTAAAACAAACCTCTACTCTGTGGAGGGCCATATGATCCTATTAGGATCGGACATGGTCGGAAAAAATAAATTGGAACCGATCCTAAGGAAATTGTATGGAAATAAATGATACCTCGGCCATAAAGCAGTATATTAGTTATATTTCACATTGATTTTTAGCATCTTCAAATTTACTGATGACTAATGTACTTTTACCTATAGGTAGAGCGATAAAAATTTGATTTTGAAATGTAACATCAAACAAAAATGGACTTATATAGTTTTATCCAAACAAAACAATACTAATCCCAATTCTGGACATAATATTGTATTAAATTATAGAAATAGTATTGCAAATTTGTTTCAATATTACACATAGGCATATTACCACAGAACAGATAATAAATAGAATACCCATAGACTATATTCAATACGCCGCATATTGATGCAGGGTTTTGAATGTGTGAGTGTCCTACGAAAATGAAGCACGCATTATGCACGTGCAATAGTGTGTAGTACACCAACATTAAATGAGCGTAAATGAATAAATCGAGAGCAGTTTTCAGTATTCGACGTAAAACGTATTCTTGACTTGTGTGTAAGTTTAACCCGGATTCTTCCTTACTCGAGTCGGTTACCTGCTATCGCCTTACCCGTTACGTATTTCAGTTCCCATTATTTCTTTCCCTGCATATTACATTAAGTATAAGGAATTGACGGAACCTAATTATAATTATTAAATTACGGTTAATATAATGGTAGAACATTTTGAAAGGCTCAGAAACATAACCATTAGAAATAAACCTACGTCAAAAAGCGGAATGATTGGATTAGAAAACAAACAAGAGTTCACGATGTAATAGAGTTTGCCAAAAATCTCAAATGGAAATGGGCTGGATAAATAGCTCGAAG
Organism: Rhyacophila brunnea; assembly: GCF_057557595.1. Classification (NCBI taxonomy): domain Eukaryota; kingdom Metazoa; phylum Arthropoda; class Insecta; order Trichoptera; family Rhyacophilidae; genus Rhyacophila; species Rhyacophila brunnea. The sequence goes on along the minus strand of NW_028232816.1, from coordinate 2,652,600 downwards.
AAGGAACAATTGCAGGACAAATCTAGTCATCCAGTGGTACAAAACGTCCGCAACAAGAGGCTGCTGGATCGATAAAATTATTAAGTTGTGCGGTAGTACGTGGCAGTGCAACGCACAGGACTGAGAGAAGTGGAATCAGCTTGGAGAGGCCTTTATCCAGCAGTGGATAGATTCAGGCTGATGATGATAATGACTAATTTGATATATAGATGGCGTCAGGAGTAGGTATTGCTAATTTTGACATACATGGATTTCCTTAAAATTTAATTAAAAAGTAATGCTAGTAACTAAATTAAGCAACAATAAATATTTTAAGTTGATAATCTTTTAACGTATGTTATTCATTAGGCTTTGTACATGATTTGGAAAATTTTAAAACTCGCAATTTTTCATTACGCGCTTTTCTCTTTATTACAGAGGTAGTGCTATATCCTAAATCAGTCATGATGTCTTCAATCTCATCCGGTAAATTCTCCTCCAAAACCAGCATATAGCACACGCCGCTGTCCGATAGAATCTGAGAAATCAATGGAAGAAATCTGTCTATCACTTCTCTACCGTTAATTCCGCCAGCCCACGCTCTTGATATGTCACTTTGTTCAATCTCCAAGGTGTCCGTGACAACATACGGAGGATTAAAAATAATTACGTCGACAATTTTAGATCGTAAACACGTCGACAAATCCATATTTACACTTTCGACGGAAGTGTTGTTGGCTTTACCCGTCGCTACACTTATTTCACAGGCTTTTGGGTTGATATCAACACAGAGACAAAAGCAAGATTTAAAAACTTTAGCAAATGCCGTTATATTTATGCCACTACCTGAGCCGACTTCAAGGCAAATGGCCGGATTAATTTGCGATATTTTGTTTATTTCCGATTCTAGCGCGTCAATCATTAAAAATGAGTCTTCGACGGGCTCGTAAACTGTCTCGTAGTCTTTCTCCGTGATGTGAGTAAGGGTGGGTGTCTCCATTGCTGAAGAATGACTTCTTCGGTCGATATAACGGTGAATGTTTCAATTGATGTTTCCTTCGGGGGATACTTGAGTGAATCCTGATGAAGATGCGGATTCTTGAGCCTCAATGAGGGCTTTCCGCCGTGCCGCTTCTCTCGCGACTAGATGGTGAATTTTGTCTAACCTCTCCTGTGGGACAAAATAAGAAAATTAAATTTTACAAATACAGTAGGCGCTAGGAAATCTGACGTTCACCAATCCGGCACGTGCAATAGTCCACCATTTTGCAACTCAGCTCTCCTGCTCTATAATCCGGCAGGTTTCACATTAAACTGCTGGATTACAGAGCGGAGAGCCGTTCGCTCGGCAGTTCGGTGCCAGACCTTGACACATTATTTATTATTTCCTATAGAACCCACGATGGCCGAGTGGCTTAAATGCCGGCCTATAGAGTCGAGGGTCCCAGGTTCGAATCCTGGGTCTGGCTAGTACACATATTGTTTTTCAATTTGTGTATGAGTCAGAGTATGGACCCAATAGGTTGAGTAAGTGGCTGACATCCATTTCTCGTAAAAAAAAAAAAAAAATCTGTCAATACAAACCTCCACTTTGTGGAGGCCCATATGATTCTATTAGGATCGGACATGGGCGAAAGAAGAAGAAGAAAGAATAGAAGTCTAATAATCCGGCATTTCCGACAATCCGGCATAGGTAAAAAAATATGCATGCCGGATTACTGAGCGCCTACTGTATCTATTAGAGAGCTATTAAATGTATATTGAATTCTCTTGTGAGATATGTACATTTTTTTAAAAATTTATTACAATTTGCCATTGACATAATAAGGATACACCTTTGCATATAAAATCTCAATATTAAATATAGACACATTATGCAGGATAGGTGCAATATAGATAAAAATCATTTTAACTACATAGCAAATTACCGACTTAGGTATGTGTATTAAGTAAAAAAAAATATTGGTGGTTAGCCGTAGACCAAGACTGTGTATAATAATAGGCCACAGCACTAAATTACACAATGTTTTGATGGTAGTGTTAGTTATTGCTTAACTTTGAATGCAATGCAGTAAGATGTTCGCTGTAAATGAAGATTACCATTTATTACAAACCAAATTTTTTTTAAATTAAAAGATTATGCTTGCCTGTGTACTTTGAAGCATTGACGCCACAACAGAAATTCGTTGTTTGCTGTGCGTCAACTTTTTTACATAACTGTCTAACTCCAAATTATTCGATTGGCAATCGGATATCTTCTTCAATTCTTCCGCTAGCCCGTCTATCTGCTGTTTTAATTCTGCTTGTGAAATCCTACAAAAATAAAATATGATGAAGCGGCATATACAAGAACAATCGAGTCCACCGTAGTGCTACTAATGGCATATAGTGAAAGACTACGAAGCGTGCAATTTAAAAGTCCAATTACAGGACAGACTCATAATCAGCTTCTACGACCTACACTGATCGTCGTAAGCAATCGTCAACTTTAAATAGCAATTACACAGAACGGTTCAGCTACCATCTAGATTGTATTGATACTTGATTTGATTGATTCATAATATACGCTCAGTTGCTAGAATTAACAATAATAAATAAACTAAAAAATATCTATCGGTCAGTTTGGTGGCAACACTAAACTATCTTTCCAAATTGATGTTGTTACTTTTGTAGCTGTAGTATAATAGCGATCAAATATCTATTGTTTAATTTATCAAATTATTCTGCAATAATATATTCCCAGCGAATCAATTTCCAGCAAACAACTCTTAGCTAGATCAGCAAGTTGATTGGCGATATTAGATACGGTATATTATTACATCATATCACAGCACATTATATCATTACGGTGTATTAGCCGAATAATCATTTTTCATGGTATCATATTTTCTTACGACTGTAATAATAAATAATATTTCACAAGCTACTCGATTTAAAACGCTGACTCTATAATTAGTCCAATATGATTATGTACCAGAATTTAATGTTAATGTATTACTTTTTATTGTATAAATAACGAAGAATAATTTATCTAAATGTCACTCGAATCCAAGTACCTAGCTCGTAACTATCTCAGTATATGCTAACCTAAACAATTGTAGACATTTAAAGAATTTGTTGATTGTATTAACTAGCATATTATTTTTATTTTGTACTTTAAAATAATAAATAAAGTCAGAGGTCTTCATTATGTAAACGTAACATTTGCGTTATGTCAAAAGTAAGACAAGACACATTACGTGCGGCCATACAAGCTCACGGTTAATTTGTATATTTTTATACGATCTTGGTATTCTTCGACTCAACTGTCACTGATGTGCAAGCAGGATGGACACTCAAAATATAAATTATTCTATTTTGGCCATGACTCGAGGGGACGATCCAAAGTGATATTTTATGGTCAGTGGCGAGTGTGGCGGAGGATCAGAGGGTGAGAATCTCTCAAGGTAATTTGAGATTTATACAATTTACTGATAATTTACATTTAAAGTGTTTTAATTAATCAATAATAATTGTCTAAAAACAATAAAAAGAAAGAGAAAAAAACTAAGTAAATACTTAAATGTACATGAGTATCAAGAATCTTCTTATGAAAAATAATTTGGAAAAACTTAAGAATCATACCTATGAGAAAAAAGGGTATTTTTATGATTAAAATGTAGTTTAATACATATTTAGGATATGGAAGTGAGATATGGGCCTCCACAGAATTGAAGGGTACAAGTCGGTTTACAGGAAACCAGGCGGAAATTGCATAACTTTCAAAGCCGATTTTGGCAAAATTCATGAATTGAGTCGCTTAGAATCATAACTCACACATTGCAATTTTGTCATTTTTAAGTTAAATATGCCAAGTGATTCTAAATGAATTAATCTATATACCGAAAAATAGTTGAGTATTAAAAGTCAATTTAAACCATGTGAAAATCGTTGACAAAGTTCATTGTTGGTGTAATATGTCGTATATTTCAAAGAATAGAGTTTTGTCACCAACGCCTTCCTAACCAATCGGGGAGCTCTATTTTTCATAGTATGCTGTATGTCTGCAACGTTAGGAGTATTAGGTATATATATTTAAAAAAAAAATTCGACTCTCTCACTCATTAATATTCTAGGGAGTTCAATACTGTTCTTCTAATTACAAAAAATAGTGCTCTGTTGGTTTTTAGCGATTATCTCAAAACTTGATTTTTGAAATATGTGAGTTATGATTCTAAGCGACTCAATTCAAGAATGAAAACCTAACCTAACATAACTTAACCTAATCTAACAAATAATCCAGTATATCGGCTGTTTTCAAAATGTGTTTGCCGCTGGTTTCCTGTAAACCGACAAGAACCAATGAAAGTTATAGACCAACTTCTATATTATCAAGTCTTCTACGTCACAGAACTGAATGCGCTGACACTGTTACGTCACATGGTTTTTGCGCACTGCTTCTATTGCGTCATGCACTCTTTGCATGTTCACTTGTCATAGCAGATACTCGTCGGCACTATTGAGAGGAATTCAAAGCTTTCTTTTCTGTTATTCCTTCTCACAACACTTCTACATTCAAAATAATGCTCTGTCTGCTTCCGCAAAGGTTTAGGCATTTGGTAAATGTGCTGCAGAGGTGGACATGAGATTTTACAACTTTTTTTTTAGACCTAACCAAACCTAACCTAACCTAATCTAACCTACCCCAACCTAATATTAACTCATATGATCTTAGTTTGTGATAATGGTGTATCAAAATGTATGAAAATTTCAAATTATCAATTAACGATTATTGGATCGAAAAGCCGATGCGCCGACAGAAAAAGGTATTTATTATAATTGTCTGCATGGAATAAACTGTTTTCATAAAAAAAAAAAATTATAAAAGCTCGTGTCCACCTCTGCGGCACAATTACCAGGCATTTTAATATTAATAAAACTCACACTGAATTATGGACGCGGGGAAAGTACTTAAATGCGTGGAGGGTACTACTTCCAGAAACGTCTGTGGTGACGTAGAAGACTTATAGCGCCTGTACACATGTATGGAATTACTGTCGGCAATTGTGCTTATTTTAAACTGTCATGACAATAACTGTTTACACGTAAAAGTGCTGACTGTCTCTCCAATCTCATTCTTCAAGAGTAAGCGAGACGCGAAGTTGTCATTTTATACTACTATCTGACAGGTTGTATTGAAAATCAGAGCTCAAAATGAGTAGTTTGTTTTTTTACCGGCATGTTTCTATCTCTATCTCGCTCTCTATTGATCTACTGCGCAGTCGCAGATCGAAAATAATCACTTACGCGCGATAAATCATCGCAATTTTGAATCTTCCAATCTTGTTTGATTTATGCACGCAATCTTGCCAACTGCAGGATAATACATATTTCCCCATACATTTTCCTACTGTGCACAGTACACTCATGCACATGTAAACGGGGTACCGTCAAACCCCCTAACTACGCCCGGTTTTTTTACAGAAAGTCGTTTTGCCACCAAAATATCCACCAATATGAAGTCTTATAGATCTTATGTAATGCACAATGATAGTGTTTATTTTTATTTAAGTATATTGAAGTAATACCCTTTTCATACTAAATAATACAATAAATCACTATTTTTTATATAGACGAAGTTACGGCACGATTCCCTAACTTCGCCTAATGTGTTTTAGTAGGTCCAAAAATTATTGTCTATGGATACTCACGAAATCTATTAAAAAATGACCTTAAGCAAATTCAGGTCTGATGCTAGAGACAATTCGACATATTTTAAAGAAATATCTACGTTGGCGAAGATAGGAATCACTTCAATGACTGTTTCATACAACCTCCCAATTTACGCTAGGGCTGCCAAAACCCAAAGCATTTTAGTATCATTTTTATGTATTGATTTACAAAGTAAATTTTTAATAAAGTAAATATGAGAAAAATTGTTAACTGGTGATTCAAAGTGATGAATAGTTTTTAGTCTAAAAACCTTAAAAATAAAAATAAAACATTTATTTCAAGAAAATCGTTTTTTTGTGACAACCCTAAAGCCAGGGGAAGTGTAGGAACAAGTAGTTCACAAAACATAGCCTGACATCGCATACTCAAATAATTGATGTTTTATTATAAATATCGGAAATCGCACTTTACATTTGGCAAGCAGACTATATCACTATATTATATTAAAAATATGAAGAACCAACCTCTACAAGATTCGTAGAAATCAGCAAAAGTTCAGAGGTATTCTGAAAAAATCTCTTCAAACCGGACTCGAAAAAACGGTACTAACACAAACACGGCGAAAATGATGGCGGTTTGAAAATTGTGTGGTGACAGGACGAATATTATCTTTAAAATCGCCTTAGTGGCTTAAGGCCTATGGGTTCATTCGTAAGAATCAAATTTGACGTAAGCGCCTCAACAATTAGCCATAAGCTTCAGCGCAGCTCGGCGTCTCCGGGAGTAGATACGAAATCAGACGTTTTAAAAGTGTTGAATTAATAATATTTTTTTTTCTAACATATTTTATAAACATTTTTGTGGTAGGTAGAATAAATTATAATAATAAAAATAGTAGACCTCCAAATAAAAACCTCATATTATTGATATGCTGAATTTGTGAAGTGACACCTTTTCTTGAACCTATCATATTGTAGGTTCAAATTCAGTCCAAATATTTTTCAAAAAAAAATCTAATACATAAGTATGTTTCTGAGGGTTTCAAATTGGTATATTATTTATATATATCGGTGTGTACGAATACAAAAGTTATTCATTTTTTCATGAGCTAACATTACAAATTATAAGTTTAAAACATTCACAAGATGGCATAAAAGATGTCTGTTATTATTGCGTTTTTATTGAATTATAAAAACATGACTCATAAAAGAAAGCAATTCAATGAATATTTGTCGAGTACGCAACAATCAAGATTTAAGAAACCATTATTATAAAAACGTGTATCTGACGGCAGTACGTTTTGGTCGCCGCGGAGGATTTCGGAACATTAGTGTATAGAAAATTGATAATTGGTTCTTTAATTAGTGTACAGGCTTAACGGTATGTAATGTATTAGAATAACTATTATAAATTATTATTTTTTAAATTTTTTTTCTTCTCTATTGATAGCATCTAATATAATTATTATATTGAGGGTTTCTTATATCCATCAACCGTGTTAGTCTAGGATCAACGAGTTCAGGCAATATACAATTCATATAAATCTTGTCAGTTGTGATGTAAAGAGTAATATTGTTTTTATTATTCAATGAACTAGGTTCTTACCTCATTATATTTTTTACTTGTGTTAAATAATTACTAATAAATGCCTACGGTGATTCCATTCAATTCAACTCGGCATTAAATATATTAAATTCTAATGGATTTAAGTTTTGTACTATTTCATTTGAGTCGTTTAATGCGATCCTGGTTTCGCCTTTCGACATCGTCAGGCACTATGCGCACTCATCAAATACACACTGACAACGAAAGCAGCTAATTCTCACTTAACAATAAATTAATACAATAAAGTAAGGTAAAAACTTTATCACCAACCTATTAAGTCAAAGATCACTATGAAAAATTTAACAAACAATTAATTATGAATAGTTGAATTGTGGCAGTATGAAAAAAAAGATTTTACCACAAACCATCTGAAAAATACATATATCATAAAACATATACGTGATTTTGTGCCCCAAAAGACTTTTTTTATTATTATTTTAACGATTAATAAAATTGTGACACATGTTTCAGTGGCCATTACGATGACAGCATTCGAAAACGTATTTTACTTTAAATTTTCGGTACTGTTCGGTTAAAGCGGATACAGCGGAAAACGCATTTTGATAATGCCAATAAACATACTCCTGGATACGTACGTCCCTTTGAAAATAACAAAACATGGCCACCCAGGTACATAAAAACTGTATTAAGTACATGCAAAGTTTTTCAAATCGCTTAAAGCCTAACCAAGTAGGTACATATTTATCAAAACAATTAAAGTCCACCTATATTTTATCTAAACTGCTCAAGACCAAAATATTTTTTTTTTATAAATGGGTCACCGAACGAATACCTTCAGTACTTCCTTGTAGCCATCGTGGTTGTTAGATTCAATTATCTTACAATATCTCACATGCTGCAACCATTTCAATTACAAGATAATAAATAATATAATAAATATAATAAAACTACATTTTTTTCAGTTTGACATTCAGTGGTACTATAATGATGTTTGATATTTTAGTCAACGCAAATTATAACACCTGGCATGCGTCCTGTGTTCGGAATAGAACGATACAAATAATTGCGACTTGCCAATTTGATTGTTACTGCAAAGAGAGTAGAGGTCATTTTTCCATGAGTCAAATAATATTGCTTCGGACTAAATTTTGGGAAAAAAAAAGACGTCCTTACCCGTTGAAATTCCAGATCGTACTAACCATGTACTAACGTTAGAAATAAGAAATTAGAAAAACTGTATGGATTAATCGATCAAATGGTCTCTTTTTGTTAATTTTGCAAAATAATTATATTTCTAAATTGTCTGAAAACAGGTTAAATACATGAAAATGTACGACGTGTTTTGGTAATATAGCGTCACTAATTGTACCGAATTTATGGGGTTTTATTTATTTTTTTATTATAAATTATTATTTATAGTATTACGGAAATGTTATATTATAATAAAAAAATATTTTTATTGTGCAGTATATATTATTTTGTGAGAAAAAATCATTCAAAATTGGCTGATGTATACTCAAACTAAAATGGCTTTAAAATCTTTATTTTTCTGAAATTAAAAAAAGTACGTGAGTTAATCAATGAAATGTATTGTTTTACCCATTTCTCTCATACAATATATACCTGCAAAACTATTATTAAGTTCAACATTCATTGTGGCGTGACAGTCGTTTTGACCAATTTCGAAAACAGGACTTACTATTTGTCATTTATTTTAAAAAGTAAAGCGATTCGAAAAATTTTAATGACACAGAACGTTTTAGTTGAATACTATTTATTAGATTTTAAATAAATAAAGAGTTTATTGTGTATCAATTCGTTTTAAACATGCTTATCATTTCCGCGATTCCGAGAAGACAGGAAAAAACGGGCCCAATGGCCTTAAAGTGGTGCGATAGTAAAAACATCAATTTTTAGTGTTTAATTTATTTAGGTGAAGTTAGGGACACTTGGCGAAGTTAGGGGGTTTTACGGTATTAATATAGAAGTTGCACCGTAGTTAAACAGAGTTATATGGCTTTGGAGACTGGTATTCTACCATTACTCATATTTGGACAAGCAAACTTATTAGATTGGGAAAGTGTTAAAACAACTGTATCTAATTATTAATATGACAACAGTTAATTGTCTCAGTAAATACAGCAAAGTGCACGCACCGCCCCCCCTTAGATTATGGAACAATAATAATTGAGGTTATGTATCGCAAAATGACAACTATCGATCTGACGTCGGATTGATTTGGAAACTAATTAATTTGAACTTAAATTGTAGGTGATGGGTCATAGATTCCAAGATAGCGTGTCTCTAAAGAAAACTATCTCTATTTTTATCTTGCTATTTCAGAGTATGGTTTTGACACATTGAGCACATCATTATTATTGTACAATGAATAGTTAAAATATAACCAATATTCAGGCTACAATCATAGCGGTACTATACGCCTTGATATCATACATCAAAACAGAGTGACAAATCCTTAGAATCGCTATCAGTAAGTATAAAACTAAAATGTTGACAAATTTAATCTGTGATGTCAGTGAGTTGTCATAATTACCGTGTGGCTCTTAAACCTTCGTCCAATTTGTCAACGGTTGGTTTAAGAAGGCCCATAAGACCCTCAACCAAAGTATCTCTAATAGGATTATCACATAAGTTCTCGGTATTTTCTTCAACGGATGTAGCCGTACTTTCTGTGTCACACTCCATGTTTTGTCTTTTGCATAGACTAATATACTTGTCTTTTGATAAGCTAATGTTGCAATTTGTCAATATAAATCGTAAAACTGACCGCTAGATGCTGCCAGTCTAATAAATTAATAGTATGAAAAGTACATAGGTAGATCAAATTATTTTCACCTATGAATTCTGATTATGCCTCTTTACTTTGTGTAATTAATCATATTAATAAAATAGTTAGATAGATTAAACTCTTTATGACACGAATAATTTAAATAAAAGAGCGATACATCGATGACCCAGTATTGAACGGTAACAAGTCAAAAATTTGACATTTCGTGATATTGGTAACCTATCAACCTAGATTATAGAAATCTATCAAAATACTCGTCGAAATGAACTCTTGTCGGTTTTGTACAGAAACAATTCGAAAAAAATAATTTAGGTACCTACCTTGAGAGCCAAAAAACCCATATGAAATTTTACAAACTTTCAAACAGTTTTGTACAGATCCATTTCGAATTGTTTCCATTTAAAACTGGCGATTGACCATACGTTTCAATTTAGAATAGATAAATATTATTCTGACATGACAATGTATCCTTTTAAAACTTGTCAAATCACGTGTATTGTAAAATATAATAATAAACAACATAATAATATTACATGATTATCTCAAAACTACGATTTTTGAGTTGTTACTGTTTAATACTGGGTCATCGACATGTCTTATATCTTTTTTAATACTTTGGATGCTGAAGTCGCACCTGGCGCGTAATGACCAGGCGGCCGATCAATGTAATTAACGTGCATTTTGAAGGTGGTAATTAAAAAGTCATTATCTAGTCAGCAGTGAATGCGTTAAGTGAAACTTTCAATCCACCACTGTGACCAAAGTGTAGTTGGTATTTGTATGTGCATTAATTTGTTCACAATGACGTATAAAACAAATTTTATTGTAATAATACAAATATCAATAACATAATACTGTACCGATACTCCGGGGCGAACAATCTTCACATGCACCGCTCGATTCAATCTAGTTGGGATTGGTGGCTCTGGGTCATTAGAGCAACAACGGGTTGTATAGTTACATTATGATTGATATAAAAATATTATACAAGTTGTGGCGACAGACTGCCATATGAAACATCCGAGGGAAAGTCTCTGTCTCACAAATCTTTTCTATCAGCGAAACGATAAGTCTGGCTGGCATATGTAGGTATCGATATTTCCACACTCTAACGTGTTTTTTTTTTTGCACAGCTCTAGGATAACTTGCAATTATTCAACTTCAATTCCCTATGAAAGAGCGAAACGCACCACTCGCTAGAGGGTGATGCCCTAATGATGCAGAAAATAAATAATATCAAACTCTGTCGTAGGTAGGTAAGTACTAAATAATCTAGATTTAAGAAATTTATAAATTTTTCTCTTATAATATACTACCTACAGTTAATATATATTTTTTTGACCATGTCCGATCCTAAGAAGATCATATTACGGGCCTCCATGGAGTGGAGGTTTGTATTAACAAATTTTTGTTTTTACGAGAAATGGTTGTCAGCCACTTGCTCAACCTATTAGGTTCATACTCTGACTCCAAACACACACTGAAAAACAATATGTGTATTTGCCAAACCCAGGATTCAAACCTGGGACCCAAAATATTATAAAACGAAGTATTAGCCGTTCGGCCATAGTGGGCAGTTAATTTAAGGATAATTAATTAATAAGTAATTATAATTAGGCATTTTAATGTAAAATTGCTGTATGCTGATTATAATTAAAAATGATATTAATTAAGTTTGCCAAGGATTTTTGCTGATGCTTAATTTATTAAGGCAGTGGTTTCCAAACTTTATGTTACTACGCCTCCCTTTTAAAAAAATCTAATCTTGGCGCCTCCCCCCCCCTTTATTTCATTAGATCTCCCCGATCAGTCTTTGAACGTTTTGTGTTTTCTGTCCACTTTTTTCATATTATACGTTTAGTTCGTTTTAAACGATGAAAAAAGTTCGTTTGTCGCATGTTGTGCAATGTTTGCGTTTGGTTTTTGAGCATTACTGGACATATTTTTCAAGTTGTTTCGCCATTTTATCTTCTTCTTCGTCGCTGTTGTTCACAATCACGGGCACGGCATCAGCGTCAGAATCTGCTAGGTCTTCTTGAATGCTTGTGGAAAAAAGACGGACCTGGTACGCTATGGTTTCTTTAATTAATTCTGCTTTGGAACACGTCTGGAAGAATGCAGATTTCTCATGGTCACGACAAGTGTTTACCAGATCGTGCAAATATTTAAAGGCAGATAACAAAGGGCTAGGGCTAGATCTACGATCTGTTAGTTTTCTTTTTAGGCTAGATAGGAACTTTATAGCAATTTATTTCAATTTAAAAAAAATCGTTTTTCAATTAATATTTGATAATAAAGAAATCCCGAATGTCGAGAAAAGATTCTCGGGATCCGGCATTTTCCGAAATGTTAAAAATTTTAATTCTCGAGATTCGGGATGGAAATTCCCGAAACCCAACTCTACCCATAATGCCAGTAGGCCATTTTCAGTGTTAACAAGCAAGAAAAAATTATGTCATAAACGTAATTAAATAATATACATACTTACCTACCTACTCATTACGTAATTTTAATAATTATTATACATAGCTCAGTCAAGACAGTTCCTAATTTGATTGAATTAATTGTGCTATCATTATTAATTTAGAAGGCTGGCTACCAAATTTATCTCTCTATTCTAAGGCTTCTCTACCTACTTCTCTACCAATCTACCAACAACTTGGAAATTGAGCCATTTACAGACATTGCGTAGCCAAAAGAATTAAACTTTACGTGTGCCTATGTTGCCCTCTATCTCTCTCAGTATTAATAAATTAATTTGAATTTGGAGCAATCATACCTCTCAGCATTAAATGAGTGACATACTTATGTATGTTTTGTTGTCAAAACAAAACAATAGAGCGATAATATTTTCAACATTTCCTCAATCATAACTAGATCAGTAGGGTACTGTATGTACTGCATTTGTATAAATCGGATGGACAATGCATGAATCCTCACTCAACTCGAGACGCACTACCATCGTAACGAGTCCTTCACTCGACGTACTTAGTTAACCATCACTCCACTCGAATCACATCTCTCAGTTCATTAATATAATCATTCTCTTGATTACATCGAATTCACCAGTACATCATTACCTGTTATTATAATCTTACACTGTCATCTTTATTAAAGTGTTACTGTATTAATTGTATTCTTGTATCGATCAATAAACTCTCCTCCAAACAACCAAGCAACAATGACCTTCATCTCCACCTCATCATCCACTTCCAAAGATTTATAAAACTTTGTTATTTTCTACAAAGATTGGCTCTATGTTACATTCCACCAATTAGTTAGTATGTACCCACAGTCGATAGTATTAAGAAATTACACACTAAAAATAAAAAATGTGTTATTACACAGGTACTATAACAAAGATGAATATGTATAAGTATAGTGACCCTGCGATTATCTGTATTAATGGCACCCAACTCGAGCAAGTCAGCAGCTACGTCTATCTCGGACAGTAGGTACTCATAGACGGAAGCATGCACGATGAAATTGCTCGAAGAACAAAGCTGGGATGGAGTGCTTTCGGACATCTGAATAGTATCATTATGTCTTAAGCGTAGGGTGTTCAACCAATGTGTGCTACCCGTGCTCATGTACGGCTGCGAGACGTGGAGCCTCAACACGAGAGATGTCCAAAGGCTAAGAGTCGCACAGCGAGGCATGGAGAGGTGTATGTTGGGCATCACGCGAAAAGACCGTAAGAGAAACGAATGGGTAAGAAAGCAGACAGGAGTACGCGATGTAATAGACGTTGCCAAACAGCTGAAATGGAGATGGGCGGGGCACATTGCTCGCCGAAAGGATGGCTGCTGGACAAATGCTGTCATCCAGTGGTACCCAAGGGGCACGAAACGGCCACAGGGTCGCCCTAAAAGCCGCTGGATTGACGAACTGGTAAAGTTTGGCGGAAATACGTAGCAGCGAACGACACAGGACCGAAAGAGTTGGAAGAAGCTTGGGGAGGCCTTCATCCAGTAGTGGATTGACTGCGGCTGATGATGATGATCATGGTCCCCACATGCTGAAGCGGGCCCCCAGGCTGGGATTTTTGGCGGGCCCCCTACTTATCGTTAAAGATAAAGGCAGTGCGACGCTCTACAGTAGCGTTTTTCAAATGGTGTATGCGGTAAAATTATTGTGTATTTAGTGTCTTTTTTGTATATTTTAATACATTCATTTGAATTATGGAGTTGTCGAGTATCAAGTACAAAATAAAAACTTGTATCGTACAGCAGCATAATTTTAAATAATAACATTATTGAAGAAAAGTAGGCGACTTTTTTTACTATTAGAGAGAATTTTTTATGTGTGTTTATATCACTTAACTGGTCGACTCGCCACGCCGGGCCCTTTCTGAGCCCGGGCCTCCAGGCTAGAGCCCTGTCAGCCCCCTCTTTGTGGGGGCCATGATGATGATGATAGTGAATGTAAGAAGTGTCTAAAAGAAGATGAAATAATACTATGTACACTGAATCCTTGGTAAAAAAATATTTTTTTGAAACAATTATATTCTTCATTAAAAGAATATGGATAGTTAAGGCCATGCATTAGTTGAGGCACGGTCTAAAAAGATCGTTGCTAGGCGATGTGCGGATTGCGGGTCGCGGGTGAAAATGACGCCTGTCAAACGAAATATTATTTCTCATATAAATCCAACATACGTCCATTTTATGTTCTGTTTATTATTCTATTAGTATCAATAATAATATATTCATTGACATGTTTGCTTTTTAAAGTAAATGGGTAAAGTTTTTAGTCATCTTTACACGATTTTAGAATTAATTGGCCCGTCGCCATCACGCAGCAAAGTGACGTGCGTCCGACTCCACGTTCTCTCAATGAATGCAAAGCAAGTACAAATTTTCGTCGCGCGTACAGTTGAACATTATTTGGCGTTTCACTGATGCGTCACCTTAAGTAGGTTGGCACCATTCAATTATTGATCACAATTTAAATTTAAATTAGTTATACATTGCAATACTCATGATACCATTATGCTTAATTAAAATAATAGCTCACAAACCATTTGTGTCGCTAGATTTCAAAATCAGCCAAGTCCACTTAAATTTTTGAGTTTTTTGTGAATCGTTGAAGAGCTACTACTTTCTAACATTTCTGCATTATCGAAATGTGGAGGTTATTAATTTTAAATATTCTATAATCGAAATAATATAAACTTTCACCATTGTGACTATGTACCTACTTGCGAAAACAAAAAGCTGTTTGTCTCCTATTCATCCATTATGGACTTGGCTGATTTTGAAATCTAGCGACACTTAACTAAATGCAAAAAAAAAATACTCATTAACCTATTAATTATTAATAAAAAATATCGCATGAGCTTCTGTGATATTTCAATTAGATTAGAATTTTGTTCAAAGAATGACAATTTTAATATTTAATTAGCATTAATTAATAGTGTAGCAGTAGCAGTAGATAATCATGTTGTACTTAATTTTAATACCATCGATCCATTCATATCCTTTGATCTTTCTATCAGCATTAATCTGCTTTGAAATTATATTTTAATATACTTTGGACTGTTAAGCGACTAAGTTTGCCACTGCTAAGTATCGAAATATAATACCAATACAGAAAATATAAGTGCATTCAAAATAATGTTTAAATCAGCTGATATTTTAAACGCAATTGAGCCTATGGTATGGCTTAGTCGTGTATCAGGAATTCCTGCATGGAATTATACAAGAAAACCCACTCTTGTATCATTTTTATGGTTTCTATGGTCGACTGTTCTCAAAGTTATGTACGTCTATTGTTTTATTTTTATATTGACAGGCAGTGAAAGATTGACTTTGTTCTTTTACAACACATCAATGTTGGACTTTAGCGACGCTTTTCAATCTATAGCTGGAATGATGACCGTAGTTGTTATATGGAGCACCGGTTACTTTAAAAAGTCAAATGTAAAGGTATTCGCTGAATATATAAGTGAGATAGACGTGCTGTTGGAAGATTTAGGTATTTTTCAAAACTACCATACTCTAAAAAAAAAATTAACTTTGTATATAATGTTCCGGGAGGCGTTTTATTTCTTTTTACTGACAACATTTTTTTGTATTTGTAAATATCATTACAATATGAATCCGTCGGCTTATCTATTAATGGATAATTTTTATTCAACGTTCGTAATAAAAATATTTTTAATACAATTCACAGGGTTTGTGATTATTAATACGTCGAGGATAACAATGTTGAATGAGGGTCTAGAGAAGGTATATCAAAGTCGGTATAATATAACGGGAAATTTTATTAAAAATTCGAATTCAAATACAATTTCGCACATTTCTACGATGAGTGCGAACAAAAATATTTTCGTTCAAAGTAATAATCGTCAATTTCTAAAATCAGTATTTTCTGCAACGTTGATTCACGAGAGGATCTGCGACTGTTCTGAATATCTCAACACCAGTTTTTCTCTTCAAGTGCTGGTTATAATAGCAGTCTCATTCGTTACGATAGTATTCAGTGTATTTCAAACCTTGGTGGCATTTGTGATATCCCGCCAGACAAACAAATGGAAAAGTTTCAATATCTTTGTCGTAATCATGGGGAATACCTGTATTTCATACATAATAATGGTTTTTACTATCATCGAATGCTGTAGCAAGGCTGAAATTGCGGTAAGTGTGCATTAAAGACTAACAAATATATTTTATAACAATTAAATAATACCCGACAAAAGCGATCAGCAGGTCTATTATAACGGTTATCACGTTTCCGTTATTTTCATTGATCAAAATTAGCATGGAAGGCATTCTATAAACAAGACAGCTATCGGCCGCTATTTCTAATTCATAATACGGCAAAAATTACGGTTCATATAGACATGTCGGTCAAACTCGGATATGTTCGTAATGCTAAACCCAAGCAGATAAAGCCGAACGAGCGCCATCTAGTTGGCAATGTGCTGAACACAAGAATTTTGTATTGACATGTTAGTCATATCAACATAACCTACAATTTTCTTAGTCATGTCATCGATTGCAGCAAAACAGTTGGATCTTGCGTCCCAATTCTCAATATGTAAAATTGACATACTCTATCTCGTTCTCAAAGTTAGCACGGCTAAGTGAGGGGCTAATAAAAAATTTCACTTTCAGATGGTTAACTTTTTTACATAATTAACTGCCAGAATACGTAAAGTGATAAATGTGATACTCTCAGTAATCCGTCGCTCTATTATCCGACAACTACTATAATCCGTCGTTATTTTTACTAGCTGAAAGCACAAAATCAAGCTCTATAATTCGCCGGTATTCGATTGTCAAATTCAGTAGTCCGCCGCAAACAAGTATACAAGGCAGATGAGACGGGTTTGACTTCTCCTTCGTAAAACGTACGTTCATCGCGAAGAAAGTAATGTACCAGGGAGGAAAGTGCCCAAGGACCGCATCACAATTATTATATCGTGCTCCAATGCAACCGGGACACGACTGAAGCTTTTGGTCATAGGGAAAGCCAGGAATCCTAAGCCATTCAAGAATATCTGCCTCACTGAACAACTGGTTGTGCCAAGTGATTTACTGTTTAATATTTAGTTAATAAACTTAGTTTATAAATATGTATAATTTAGTAAATACTTGATTTTGATTATAAAATAAAACCGTAATTTGTTAGTACAAATACCTGTATTAATTTTTACCATATTTTGTATGCACTGTAATCCGCCGCTTTCACTAATTGGACACTTGTCTGGTTTTTGAGGTGACGGATTACTGAGAGAGTACTGTATATTTATCACAATTAGCTCTTTTTTGATGTTAAGTGATATGTTAGAATAAGCCTGCTGATTTCACATGGCAGAGCAAGGAATTGTGCGCAACTTTGTGCTTGTGTTATCCCCAAAGTTGGGGCGTGAAGTAAATAAATAATGCCTGCCGATTAAACCCACCCCGTATTCAGCGACGTGAGGTGGGAGTAGGTTGTTAGGATCTGACATAAATAGTGCACACTAAACTTTATCAGTCATACTTATTTGTTTTTATTGAACTAAGAATACAAATTGCAGATGGTGCTGGTTAGTTTTTAAAATTCAATTGTAATGTTTTAGGGGAAAAAAACAGCTGTTCACATACACAAATATTTGAAATATGAAATGGCGGATAATATTCAACAGAAGGTAATAAATAAAATAATAAATATGTATACACTTTCAATGATATTATATCCGTATACGGCTACGACATGTTGACACTCAAAACCTTAAATTTTTTGACAGTCAGATGTAGTGAAATGATAAAATGGAAATTTCAGTATGTTTAAAACCGGTTCTATGTGATACACCCCTGTTACAGGCGGGCTTCTCCCGGTGTAAAATAATCATTTAGTAGCTATAAGTCGAAACGTAACCCTGACCTCTAGAAACGGCTTCATAAAACATCTAATCTGATTCCTTGCTCAACCACGTAAGTATTTTTCATTCATAGGTAAAGGCCTTCGTCCGGTGTGTGAAAATCGCATATTGGGTGGAGGTGTAATTAAGATAAATTTAATTTAATTTAAAAAGTAAAAATGATGATGGATGAAAGAGATAATTTTAAGACTAAATATAAGGATTTAAAAATAATAAATTTTGCCGCGCTTGTCGGCAACGTCCAAATTTCGACGCGCCTGCGCCGAGGTGGTCCTCGTGATTCGTCAGATTAAAAATCATGCGATAAAATTTGGCCAATCACGAGAGTCCTTTTTTGTGGAATGGCGTGGGTACGCGAAGTTTAAAAAAGAAAAAGAAAGTTAGTAAGCGTCCCCTTTCCGACATATACGGACCTGCGTAACTAATTGTAAAAACCTAAACATGTAAAGAAAGTGTAAAATATAAGGAATACCAAGTTACACGAGACAGACGTGGTTTTATTTAATTCCACCCTCAAATATATCGTACTTTTTTTTTGTGAATCCGGGGTTCGATGGACACCTGAGCTAGCCGCTGGAACCCCGGGTATCTCAAATGGCGCCCAACGTGGGGCTCGAAGAATAAAATTTACGCCCGCGAACGCTAAATAAAAGTTTATGATCCAGGAGCCGGAACAACCAAGAAATGGTTAACTAAAAAGCGGACTCCGACGTGACCCTTATCGAAGAAGAAGTGCTGTCTCCAACATCAAACCGGGAGAGCCCTCTGGTGTTCGAAGACAGTCCACATACGGAGCTGACCCCGCCTAGCGTCGTGCTGGAGACCGTAGCACCAGCGCGTCTCCAGTACGACGAACGGCTGCACAAATCCCACCTATGGAGACCAGACACATCATCGACGGTATCCAGCGAGGAGGGCTCGTAGAGGCCACGGCCCACTCACGACGAAAAACGGCGAGCAAAATGCCGATTTTCCTAGGGTATCACTAACATGTCGTGTACCCTAGTCGACCACGGGATGTTCGGTGAGGAGAGAAAAAGGAAACGCGAGGCCAGGGAGCCTCACAAGAGGGCTGAAAAGGCGCGCAAGCTGAGATGAATCGAAGCTGTGCGGGCGCAGGCTCGACCACGAGGAGATGAAGCAGGACCAGTCGCCAACCCTCGAGTCAAGGGTGAACGCCGAGTTGCTGTTGGAAGTGAAATGTGTAGATTATACGAATAAAACATCCGGAAATTCTTCTAATTACGGATACAAAGTTAATTAAGGACCAACTTTCTGAGCCTTGTAATCTTAAGTTCATTAGTACGAAAAATGTACATTCTAGTTTTAAGAATAACACTTCGCAAAGTGACGCCAATTCTTTCCGTTCAAATAAAGTAAATATGAATGAATTCGAAAACATTAACATTGAAAATCGCAAACAATTTTATAAACGGGAAAGAGGATATTCTACAGTAGCGCGAAACCTGTTTCAAAGTTACGCCGTGTTAATAATTTGAATCCAAAGAGAAACGAGGAAAATAGTATACGACCGTCAAGTTATTTCTTTACAAATAACCAATCGTAAATTTAACACAGCGAAAACGGAACGGGAATAATAAGGCATCTCTCGACGAAGTGTATATAGTTGTTATGTTAAATTTTAATAATAAGTTAAAATTGGGTATAAGAGGATGAAAGTAGAGATTGTATGCTTGTGATATAAAAAAAAAAAAATGAGTCAATAAGCCGTAAATTTCTCAACGGGGTTTCAATAATGAAAAAAAAAAAAAATAATAATAAAACGTGAGAGGCACCGCAAATCGGCGCGGCGCGCCTTTGGAATAGGATATCGGGCGCGTAAAACGAAACAACAATTTTTTTTTTTAAATAAAACGGGTTTCACTAAAAATAAAGTTTTAAGTTTACTGATTCAGTAAATAAATATAATGAGAGGGTGGAATATTTCAATTTTTAATATCAATGTTATTTATACAGTCAATACAATGTTGCAAAATATTTATGGGTATTAGGGTAAAATATTAAATGTGATAGTAAGTGCCATAAGTACAATGGGAAGATTTTATATAAAATTAGTAGCTATTTAATGTATGGGGTAGGAGTAATTAATAATGTAAATTCGAATAAATTTAAAGTACAATGAAGTCTAATAAACGAATAAATCACTAAAGAAAGAAAAAGAATAAATACAGATGAAGACAATTTGGAAGCACAAAGGGAGTCCCCTCTCGAAGTGAGCGAATCTGAAGGCAGCGTAAACGAGCAACTTATGATACCAGAGCTTGATGGTGTGGAGAGTGCGCACTCTCCTTTCTTGTCGCAGGTTCATAAGGAAGCTAGGGACGTGACGCCTGAAAGATATCGTGAAACAACAAGAGGTACCTCCGAAGTGTAACCATCTACAAAGAAAAGAAAGAAGAAGAAATGGAAATGGATACTTATTGTGAAAAACCATCCTAGTACCTGTGAGAAAGCCGTGCCGCCGTCAACGAGCCTGGCCGTTGTACCGCTATACGATGCCTTGCCCGCAGTAATAGGAACAGATGGAGACACAGTATCTGTCCGTGAGGTGATACTCCAGAGACCAGCAGATGAGTGGAAAACTTTCCACAGAAGGATATCCGCTGCTCGATACGAGCCTGGCTCAATAGTAACGCCACTACCACGCCCTGGTTGCAAAGGCAGACGACGCCAAACGAGGTACGCTCCTATTGCACCAGAAGAAGAAAAACGTAACATGAAATAATAATTCCGAACGAGGGCCAAACGTCTACAAATGTAGCCTCTCGGAATACAAAAAAACTGGACAGCCCAAGAGTCGAAGACTATATAGCTCCACGACCCCTCCGCTGACTAGTATAAAAGAACGAGAAGAATAACAAAAACATTACGAAAACAAAATAAACGCATGACATTACAGGAGAAAAATAAAATAATAATAAATTATGACAAATGATAATAAGAAAGGAAAATAAATCAAACTCTGACTTATTCAGGAGCATTGCTTTGAGCAGGAAAATAGTAATTAAAATAAATATAGAAACAATACGTAGAGTTAGTTGTGTAGAGTTTTTTTTTTTTTTGTTAGAATAGTTAGATTGTAGTTGAATTTTTTTTATAAACTGTTATCATGCCATGTACTTAACGGATGAACAAGGAATTGGATGGTTGGCCGATGAGATCAGGGCGTCCCTTTCGACTTTAATCCAGATGGGGCAAATTGATACACTCCTGTTACAGGCGGGCTTCTCCCGGTGTAAAATAATCATTTAGTAGCTATAAGTCGAAACGTAACCCTGACCTCTAGAAACGGCTTCATAAAACATCTAATCTGATTCCTTGCTCAACCACGTAAGTATTTTTTATTCATAGGTAAAGGCCTTCGTCCGGTGTGTGAAAATCGCATATTGGGTGGAGGTGTAATTAAGATAAATTTAATTTAATTTAAAAAGTAAAAATGATGATGGATGAAAGAGATAATTTTAAGACTAAATATAAGGATTTAAAAATAATAAATTTTGCCGCGCTTGTCGGCAATGTCCAAATTTCGACGCGCCTGCGCCGAGGTGGTCCTCGTGATTCGTCAGATTAAAAATCATGCGATAAAATTTGGCCAATCACGAGAGTCCTTTTTTGTGGAATGGCGTGGGTACGCGAAGTTTAAAAAAGAAAAAGAAAGTTAGTAAGCGTCCCCTTTCCGACATATACGGACCTGCGTAACTAATTGTAAAAACCTAAACATGTAAAGAAAGTGTAAAATATAAGGAATACCAAGTTACACGAGACAGACGTGGTTTTATTTAATTCCACCCTCAAATATATCGTACTTTTTTTTTGTGAATCCGGGGTTCGATGGACACCTGAGCTAGCCGCTGGAACCCCGGGTATCTCATATGCCTACAGCAAGTTATCTCGCTCTACAAAGCCGCGATCCGTCCGACTTTAAACTCAAATTACTAGCCACTGTCGATTGATTTGCATAATCTATATAATTAAACACACAGTGACATCTGTTTGAATAATTATGAAATAATAAGCCACAAATTATCGGTAGTACAGCGATTTTAGTAAGAGCTTCGCTCTACATTCATCGTGTGTCCTCAGCGCTCGGAATGGACAGGAACGCACCGGAGCGCCGTTGTGGTTCGTGGAATTCCAAAATATACCGTTCCGGCTCGTGGATTCATTTAAAATTGCGTTGCGGTTCGTTAGATTGAGATAATTATATAATGTATCTTTTAAAGTTTTTCTCAAAATTAAAAATTAACGAAGTTATGTTATGCCGGGCGTGCAAGGGTTAAAAATAAAAATTATGACATCCCTAAATTTCTTTCAACCTCCTTATTTTGTGTCGATATGTCCATGCCTAAATGCATTGTCTAAATAACAAGAAACAACCAGCTGCAAGCGTAAATTACTTTATTACCCAAAAAAATGTGCCTTGCTGACACTATTTGAAAACTCTTGAAAAATAAAGTATACATTGTTTAATAATTTCTAAAGGATGAAACATTTAAAATCTCAATACAATCTTGCCTTTGACTTACGCATTGTTAATTTACTTACCTACTAATTTATTATATTATTTTATTCGGAGTGACAAAAATTATTACTTCGCCATTTATTTTCGGGTGAATGAATTGTGTTTTCGATGGTTAAATTAGTACAAAAAAGTTTGATAATTTGACTCGTGCAATCCGCTATAATATTCCTATTAGTTGCCTTTTAAAATATTTTGTATTATTTAAGATATAAATACGTTTCTAAACAAAATTGTTTATATTATTAGTTTGGTGTTTTTTTGCTACATTCTAGTAAGTTTTGTGTTTTAATTTTAACTGTGTGTTTAACTTGATTTTTTAATAAAAAATTGTTCTAAAAGTTGGTCAAAAATGTCATCAGGCGAAACGTGTTAACCGAAACTATTGAAAAATATTTTGTCGCAGGTAACGTAACGCTGGCCACATACCTACACAATTTGATCATTTAAAAAATGATATTGAGTGGTTATTTATAAAAATAATGAAGGTATAATAAAGTAGTAGGTAATTCGTGTAAATCTGCTAAAACCACATTACATTACATTAGGAATTCACTCCAATAACCATTGAAGTGGCAACAGATGGTATTCATCTCAACAATTAACTTTTCTTAAAAAAAGCTTATGACGTGTCGTAAACCCCTCTTTTTACGATGTTTACATTTGTTTTGTAATTGACATTATTGTTGAATTGCGACTATAGTACAATAAATCTTGTGATATAACTACTACATTCATTCATTTATTTGCCATAGGTCATGATGAGTACCTGTGGATGAATACTTTCCTTATAATAGGCTTTATAATATAATATTTTAAAAAGTCTATTATGTTAAATTCGCTTTTTCTTCGTAACACTAAGTGGATAATCACCCTTACAATTATCGTTTTTAATAAGTACTTTCCTGTGGGATACAAATTCGCCATTTTTACATACTTAATTATATTATTACATATATACCTATATACTATTGTCGCTGGTATCCAAACTGATTTAAGATAATTCTGGCCACACGCACAATTTGATAATTTTGTGGATATTTATAAAAATAATGAAGGCTTAATTACGTAGTAGGTACTTCGTGTAAATCTGCTAAAACATTAGGAATTCTTTCCGGTGGACAATACAGTGGCAACATCTGTTCTGTGATTCAATAATTATTATTATCTCAACAACTTGACTTGTGTTAAAAAAATATTTATGATAAGTCGTAAACCCCAATTTTCACAATGAATAATGAATGATTTTTTCTACAAAAATGTGTTTGGGCCATTGATGGTTTGGGCAGAAAATATTGAATAGCCTTCTGCAGAGTTTATTTATTTGGGACGTTCCTATTGTATTACAATTATTATTACATGCATTGTAGCTTGTGACTTTAAAAATAATAGAAATAATACATAGGTAGTGTGGAGAGAACTTTTACTTAATTTTTGTTTGTAAATTTGTTTAAAAAAAATATAGGAATATCCTTTAATAAAAATGTACGACTATCATAATATCTGTATTGTATGTAGGTACCTATTATCATTTCCATGGCAATAATAACGTGAGTAGGGAAGGACAAACAATATAGATTGAATCGTTTAGAATAAGTAGGTACTAACAAATTAGGTACCTATGTGTCCAGTGCGGACATCTAATTATCTTAGGTGGTGTTAGTCATAGATTATTAAATAAATACGGTGGTAGATGTATATTACAATAATTGTAACCAAAGCATCACCATTGTAACATAACATGCATACAATACAATATTAGTCCTTATAATGTTGAATATAGTAGGTACTAATTAATGACAATTTTATATTATTCTATAAGAATCGCGCTTAGCAACCTGAGTTTCACCTTCCGTCATGTTTTATCTTATATAAATGAAAATGACACACCATTGGTAATTTAATTACAAATAATGCTATGTTTACGTTGTTTGGATGACTTGAAACTTTTATTAGATGTAGGTACGGCCTTCTTATAGTGGAGAAGGTTCAAAATAAATCTTTGAGAATCCTTTAAAGCTGTGTGGATAGTGGATACTATCCATGGTTTTATCCGATTGATTTCTCAAGACGTATGCTTACATACTGTATTCTGAAAGTTAAAAAGAGAGCTAGGTATTTAGGCTACGTACTTTTTCCAACTTATATCTACCCAGTACAAATGAGAACTCTGCCATTATTGGTACTTAGTATTGATTTTATTATATATTATTTTATAACTTTCTTGATAATCTAAGTTGTTTGTTCTGCCAAGGTGCAATAATTGCTAATGATAATTGGGCAGGAAATAACTATGTTCAACCAAATCGCTTCGGATAATCGTATATTCCACCTGCGTGAGAACGAGTTTATGTGAACGCTATTTTATAAATTCTTGGTATAGGTAGGCACTTACTGTTTTTTCTAATACTATTTCTTTATTTTTTAAACACTATTTTAATACTATTTCTTGATGTTTGATATTCTGTGCTCGTATTTAAATGGAATTTGTAAAATTTTCTATAACTACGTAAATATTTTTTTAATTTGAATCTATAAGGTACTTATGTGGATATGTTAATTGTTATGACTAATTAATTACAAACTTATCTATCCCAAATGAGACAGTAAGTTATAATCAGTGACGAGTGGTGGTAGAGGTATCATGCACTGGTTATAGTGGTAGATAAAGTAAAAATAAAGAATAATACAATTTTTGACGGTATACTTTATTAAAACAAGATTATTTCGCCTGCGGCGCTGACAATCCTTACCAACCTGCCCAATATAGATCCACGTAAGAAGTTTAAAGTTTATTGTTGCATTTTTATATCAAAAGTACGTACGTACGTAAAGAAAGGATTAGCATAAGTACTTAGTTTCGGAAAATTATACAGCGTTCCTGTTCGTGAAATTTTCCATTTCGAGCACTGTGTGTCCTTAAAAATATGCGGCCAGTCAGATCGTCGCTGTAGGATTGGTTTGTCGAATAGACCAAATGTCAAATGTTCAGGAGACGAAAAACAAATTTGATTATCCTATATTTGAATACATGAAGGTATTTTGTTGTTTTTACAGCATATGATTGCTGTTTTCATTACAAAGCAATTTAAAGAAAAAGATGGTTCTGGTCCATTTACATGCAAAAAATCATTCTGCATTAAAAGGTCGATTTCGACAAACGAATCCTATAGCGACGAGATGCCACCATAGTAATATCTTGAGGCATAGTAAAGGCTAAATGAGGCTATTCATTTGAATGTCGGTTACCTCCACATTTTCAATATTTTTTATATTTCTGGTTCTATAATGTAACTACTTTCCCAACTACTTGTTTCAGTTCATCAACTACCAAATATAGCTCCTTTTGCTAGTAAAGGAGGTTATCAGCTGCACTGTTTTATATTTTTCTAGTCAACTAACGTTTAAAATGTTTTTTTTAAACTCTAATTATGTTTTAGGTCATTTTATTTCATCATTAGCTTTTTATAATAAAACTATTTACTAATATTTTTGAAAAAAATATTACATTTTCTGTATTAACACTTTGCGGTCCGCGTTGGCGTCTTTTGCGAGCCGAAAGTTAAGGCCCGGCAACGCCTACGTGGCGCCTTTACATATTATGTACATCTTTACGGAGAAAAATAAATATGAAGTTTGATATTTGCCTGCAAGATCTATCGATAGATGGTTGAACAACATGTGCAAGAAGTAAAATCATGATGGAAAAAAAATATTTATATATCAATTGGCTGTTTCCTTTACAGTATATGGAACAAATTGAACTAATCTAATAACATATAATAAACAATTTTATTATATTTCAAAATAAATGAGAAATCAATATATAAATTCTGTTAGTTAATATTAAACCCATTTTCCAACCAATATCGATTTCATTCTTCTTTTTGTTCTGCACAATTATCATTTTGTCGATAAGCCTGTTTTGTAGAGGTGAGTTGGAAATACTGTCACCAGTTTGTGTACTCAAGTTTTGGATGAAACTACCCATACTCAGTATATGTGGCTCAATGAACTTATTCCAAAAAACTTATGATCATATCATCGCGAGTTGCTGTTCCGTGCACTCGCCACTTTGTAAACTTTCAACACTACAACGAGATAGCACTTGAATATAGGTATATTTTAATTTATTTGTTTATTGTGTTCGAATGTATAAATAATAGGTCATAAATTTTGTGTCGCAGCAAAGTGGTGAGATGACGCACAGGCTTAGGTTTGTTATATGACTGCTCAAAACATGTCTACAATTTAAAAAAATCACTGTTATTCATTTTTGTTAACAAGAATATTGTAACCTAACAGAAAAACAACTTTTTAAACAATTTAAAATGTGTTAAAATTCTATAATAAATGGGACTTTTCGACAAGCAGAGCTTGGCATATTTTTAGCGATTCTATTGAAGCCGATACACAGTCAGAGTTCCCTGAGCCAATACGTATTTCAAATACTAATATGGAGTTGGTTTTAGTTTCAGTTGAGTATGAAACTTTTGTCGCATACGTACACCAAACGCTCTATATAGTATTCCAAATATTAGTAAGTATTTTGGAACAAGTTTCTATATTAAGTATTTTTTTATACTGGTAGTAAGTATACTTAGTCTTCAAAATCGACCAGTTTTCCCATCTCTACTGTTTTGGCCGTGTACACTTCATATTATATTGGTGTGCATATTGGTATTCAACGGTTTGTAGCCAATTAAGTGTCAGTCATTGGTATGTAGCAAGTTGTAGCTAATGAGGTTTTATACCACTAAGGTGCAGGAACGTCAAAACCAGAAGTGACCTTTGTACGGTTGTTGCCTGTATGGGTGTCTCTGTCAACAACATTCGAAACCAGTTTGTTCATCTATAGTATAATTTCGATATACACCCGATCCTCTTTTTGCACGGTTTCGAAATAACACGGTATAAAAAATGTACATAAAGTACAAAAAAAGAGATATCACGGAGACTTGAAGCTTTCGAGATGTGGCTGTATAGACGCATCCTCAAAATTCCTTGGACTAACCGGGTGACAAATGTTGAAGTTCTCAATCGAATGGGGAAGGCCTGAGAAGTTCTACGTAGTATCAAAACCAGGAAACCACAGTACTTCGGCCACATTATGAGAGGACAAAAGTGCAGCATTCCCCAACTTGTCATTCAAGGAAAAATCAACAGTAAGCATAGCAGAGGACGGCGCCGCATTTCGTGGCATAAGAGCCTCCGTGATTGGTACGAGTGCAGCTCCACTGAACTGTTCCGGGTAGCAAACGACAAAGATAAGATCGCCTTGATGGTGGCTGACTTCCGCTAGGGGATGGCACAATAAGAAAAGAAAGAAAAAAAAAGTATCGATTATTTTTTATTTACTCTGATTTTTTGCTTTAACACTGTTTAACTTGTGCATACATATGTTGTCACCGGATGCCGCCTAGATATACATACTTACATACATGGCGCCACTAGTCAGTCACTTCGGGTTCGATACGAGAGACGTGCCGCGTGCTTCAGCGTCAGCGTCATTAAATATTTCCAGTGATGAGAGTGATTTTTCGCCAGCGAAAAATAGCGAAACTGAATGAATACATCTCTCTATGCTAAATTTAATTTAAATCAAAAACTATGTATTTTTATATATAAATATGATTATGTAAGTATAAATAATAAATAAATTCGATTTAATTTTTGAGTTCAAGAATTTCGTATTTTGAGTTGATTTTAAGTAATGGAACCTCTCTACCATTTTTGTATGGGCAACTTTTCTTTTTTTACACGGTTATATAATTAAAATCTTTCAAAATGTTATTATTTTCAGCTTACACAGTTTTCAATTCAAATTCTTCAGAGAAGTCCAAAATTTTCAGCGTGTGGACTTTTCCCAATAGACTACAGCCTCATTTTCACAGTAAGCAATATTTTTACTTGATCAAAATTTATATTTAGGAATATTTTAATCAGGTCCTTACAGACACTAAGAGGCCATCCATAGACTGAAACCGTATGTGGTTTTGAACCGTGTGCCATACCAAACTTATGAGTTATGTTCATGGAAATATATTCTCACTAAGTATATTATAAGTGTATATACGGTATATAAACGGGTACAATCAAACACATATTATAATAATTAGTGAATCCAGTGGTTACAGGCTCAAGTCCCGTCAGGCATCATATTATATTAAATTTTTCTAGTATGTAACTATATATCTGAGATTTTTTCAAATTATGTATGCCTGTTCTACATTATTTCATTAATAGTATTATGTGGATTGAAATCTTTCATTAGAAATATTTTATGTTAACATGAATATCATAATATTATAATCAAACAAAAATGGAAGATTAAATAAAATAATGTTTATATTTTAATAAAAGTAATTTACAATATTATTTCAGATGTTTGGAGCCGCCACGACATATTTAATAATTTTAATTCAGTTCTCCAATACCACGGAACCAGACGAAAATATACCTTGCAATATTACCATAACATAGAAAATGTGATCAACATATTACTTAAATTTATTTAATGAAGTATACATGTTACTTTAAGGCTTGTTTAAACAAGCATAATGCTAATAATTATAAAACAGTAATATGCTAAACTTATGTGATAGGTGGGTCCGACGAAAATCGTTTATTCGAATGCGCGTACGTCGAGATATAACTTTGCATATAAATTTTGTTTAATTGGGACCAAGGACCAACAAACACACTAGTTTAGAAGAAAAATATTTAAAAAATAAATGAGTCACGTAAAAAAGTTATTTCGATGTCATGACTTCATAAAATCTAACTAATTCGTCTGATGACACAAAGCCTTCTTTTTTCATGCAGAATTTCTTCATAGCAAGCTAATAATTTTTTCATTCCTTGCTTTGCAGCAATAAGTCTGTTTTCTAAAACTTTTAAGCCCTTTTCAATTGAATTAAGAACTTCTGTCAAGCCTATAATTAATTGTCGTGTGCTTTCCTGGTGAAACTGCGTCTGAAGTGACGCATATTTTAACCGCGTAAGTCCGAGTTCGCATAAGTCTGGGGTATTACTAACTGTACTCACTACTCCCACTAATACTGCCAAGTGTAAACAGTCCGAATTATGTAGTAATAAGTATTAGTAAACATGTGTCGGTATTATTGCGAGTGGTGAGTACTAATGATTAGTACTAAGACCGTGTAAACAAGCCTTTGTTTTCATACAAATCAATACAGTTTGTATAGGATTAGTTTCTTTTGAGA
The DNA here is from genome assembly GCF_057557595.1 of Rhyacophila brunnea. Classification (NCBI taxonomy): domain Eukaryota; kingdom Metazoa; phylum Arthropoda; class Insecta; order Trichoptera; family Rhyacophilidae; genus Rhyacophila; species Rhyacophila brunnea. The sequence continues at coordinate 2,622,457 of NW_028232816.1, read as the reverse complement.
AAAAAAAATTAAAATCAAAATAGTATTCAGTCAAAATTGCATTTTATTTATTTCCATTACAAAAATAAATGTGTCCTTCATCAGGACCAATTTTATTATTTGCGGTAGGACATTTATTCGAAATGCAAAATCGATTATACTTCTTGTTATGCGTAATTTGTTGAATTCTATCAATGATGCAAGTTTTCATGACATGTTATTGTTCTGCATCCAATCCAAATATTTCTATCCATGTCCGATCATATGGGCCTCCACAGAGTAGAGATTTGTATTAACAGATTTTGTTTTTTACGAGAAATGGATGTCAGCCACTTGCTCAACCTATTAGGTCCATATCCTGACTCACACACACATTGAAAAACAATATGTGTACTTGCCAGACCCAGGATTCGAACCTGGGACCCACGGCGTCATAGTCCAACGCTTAAAAAGATGTTTATTACCCCATTTTTATACATATATGTACTGATAACTCGGCCTAGCTGGATCCAGTGTGACGATGCTCAGGGAGCCTTTCATTTTGGGATTTACCCTAGGCCTAATAAAACTATCCGTATTAAATTTACTTTTTCTACCGTCATGTTGATAGTTAAGAATTCCATACCCTTCCGAATTCACGCACTCGGCAGATAATTTGCCTAATTCATGAATAAGGCAACGGGCTTGCATTTTTCATGAAATAGGCAAAATTTTGCCGATTTCATGTAATACGCAATTTTACGCATTCAATGTAACACATATCTACATATATTTTCATGGGCACAATATTTTTTCCTGATGTCGAAAATACATCAAAAAGTATTTTTTGGCCGTATAGTATTATTCAAAAACACACCATCCAAGAGGAAGAGTGACAGTGAATTGGCAAAGATAGTAATGCTGAGTGAATGTAGAAGAGGCAGGTCAAGAATTCACTGCCACTAATTGCTGTATACTTGAGGTACTGATCTGGAAAGCAGCCCCTATTTTTTTATTTTTCTTCAAATTTACTTATTTTTACGTATAGTGACCTTTACACATTATAAATTTAAGACGTTCACAACATCACATTTAAAAAAACAAAGAAATACTATTAAAACAGTACAAAGAAATATGGATATTAGGACAGGTGGAGAAAGTTGTTGAAGGGAGCCAGGGCCCACATCGAGTTGTAGCACTCTCGATGATGATGATGATCCAAAAGGGATGTAAATCTTGTCTTTTATTCCATGGGTTACGGGTTCGAATCTCATTTTATGTTTTGATCCAGGATATTGATTGAAAGAATGGCTAACAACCAAACTGATCCGTCTTCTAGCGGAAATCTTGATTTATTTGCCTAATGTTATAAATAAAAAACGTAATTTCAATACTTTTATTATTCATACTATGTGAAAACACTTCTCTGTAATACAAACTAAAATCATACGTCCACCGATAACGAGTTTTATTTTGTATTAACATTCAATTCCGATTAATTGGGATACATTGGGGTTATTAATCAAGCAAACTTTGAAAAAATATCGATTTATTTCTATACAATAGCCAGGAGAATAAGAAATTCTAAAATAAATAATAAGTAGGTACTTACATACATACAATTTAATTCTGCAAAAATGTATTAATGTATTAATCGAATCGTATAGTATCAAAAGTAGAACTGTCGCAAATATATCGAAATTTAACTAAGTATGCCAAATTATTCTTTTGACCATAATGTATGACTAGCAATATAATATTCGAATCAAAATCATATGTGTGTGGTATAAAATTGTGATGGAAAATAGGGCTTAGTATCAGAATTAGAACTTTTCAATACTTTGGAAACAAAAGTAGAACTGTTGAATTTGAATTGAATTTCTAATTTCTAAATGTAGTAAGATATTTCATGCTATTATAACACTAAAAAACCCAACAAAACGTTTTTCATCATTTTCTCGAAATGATGAATAGCACACAGATCTACTTTTGATACTATACGACTAATTATTGTGTTTTGGTTTTGTAAGTTTGTACTTCTACAAAATAACCACAGTTATTCAGTGCAGATGTTGAGCTCTCTTCATTGCCTTCCTGCTTAAAATAACACTGCTATTCATTCAGAATGTCCTTAATTTCAACTCGCTGAACCCTGGGGTTCCACGGAACACTGCCCTTAACCTTGGCGATAGGTCAGGGGGGCTGCTTCAGAATATGGGGACCATGGTAACATATTATTAATTCAATGAGTGAAAATTCCTTTATGATTTTTTTTGCTCTGACCAATTACTCTTCAAAATTATGTATTAGGCTTTTGAAAACTTTTTTCGGTACAGTTCAGTTATGAGGAATACAGCGGCAAACATATTTTGAAAATAGCCGATATACTGGATTATTTGTTAGGTCAACCTAACCAAACCTAACCTAACCCAACCTAACCTAACCCAAACTAACAAATAATCTAGTATATCGGGTATTTTCAATATGTGTTTTCCGCTGTATTCCTCATAACCGAACTGTACCCTTTTTTCTATTTGTAATGTATCGGTTTCCTCAAGAGCATTCCTCTTTTTAAACCTTTGACAGATGTAGACCTTAGCAGATAATGTATCCAGGTAGTAAAGAAAAAGTATCTGTCGCCCTTTTTCCCTATTTTATGTAAAGGAAAATTCTTCAATGCCAGTCTTCTTCATGTAAGGTTCATTAGCTTGCAACCTCAGCAGAAGGTTTACTTCCTTGGTACATGGCCAGTGTCGAAATTGGATTTTCTAGCATTTCAATGTGAATTATGTCATTATTGTCTAAGATGGTGGCAGGTTCTGAAATAAAAATAATTAAATTTCATAATATAAATTCGCAGACGTATTTTTTTTACAGAATATTATAAACAGGTGGTTTCGTAACAATGGGGGGTTTTAGATCGTGATTTGTACCCCCTAGACCTTGGGACTGTTAAAGAAAATAGCATTAATAATTGCATACACTCTATACGAGAGGAAAAAGTGGGACATTATAAAAAATATCCTGTATTAGCCACATGCATTGAATACTGTTGAATGAGTTACCATCGAGACCCCTCATAGTCGCTAGTGCATAAGTAGCTGGTCTCTCATCTGGGAGCTCCGGGTTTTAATCCCGGTGAGGACACAATACATTTGTGATTTTCTCAAAGCGTGGGTGTTAATGTGATCGTTTCGCTTATACCACTGCAATATTGTTTCACTACACTACTGTCATTGAGCCACGTTATGAGCAATGTAATAATATTTAATACTTGGTCAATATTTGTAACGGAAACACTCTGTGACATTATTTTTAAACATATAACAAAACCATGTGCAAAAGGAAAAAGGCGATAAGTCTGAAAAAGTGAGTAAACTACGATTTAGGATACCGTGAACTTCATGCATGCTTGGTAACCCCTGGAGCCCAATTCCTGAATGAAGCACTATGACCAGTTGCGCAAGCCTACTTCTACGGAAGTATGCGAAAAGTCAACCGCCACTGCCGAGTACATTTATGCTTTGCCGCTAGAGTCGCTGACGGTAAACGTCAGATATCTAATGTCAACGTAATATTGTAGAAAGCTGTATGTACATCTATTGTGTTTTGTCTTTTACATAACTATTACCGTTGAAAGTGTTATTTTGTGTTTAAATCCTCATTTATGTATTCATTGTGATTTTGTAATACAAAAACGCACATGTTTACGTGATGATACGTAACTAGCTTATTTAAAGATTAATTAGATACGTACTTCAACAATGAATGGTTTAATAATGCAACGTAAACGGGTAAGTACTGATTAAATATGAAGTCATTACAAAATCATTTTCATAGGTACATTAGGTTTTTTCAACAATCCTATCAGTAGGTACCTATGTTACCTTTTGATGTTTAGTGGTACATAATTATATTAGTAAGATTGAAATGATTGTTGGCGAGATGATAAGGAAGGAATCGAGAATTTTAAAAACAATGCAACAGCAGAACGTCCTAATTATAATAAGGTTGCTCCTCAGTACCTCAATTCTTTCATCAAACAAAAATGTACATCTAACATAAAAATTAAAACATTTGAGTGTTTCACAAGCATAGTGAACCAAGTACATTCTGGTTATTTTTGAGTAAGCTAAGTTCAAACCATTGATATACTACTGGATGAATCATATGCTTCTTAAAATGACGCCCGATTTTCAGCGACTCGGCCAGTGTTAAAACTTACTGTTTTAATATCAGCGGACTTCACTCGATATAAGCTCACTTAATATTTGTCTCGAAAACGACCTGGCATTAATTATGAGTAAGCCCGATCTAGCTTGCATCTTACTCTAACTAATAGTCAGCGCATGACGACTTGGTCTGTCCGCTCAGACATGAATTTTTGGTAGTTTGCAAGCTTTGGGTTGCAGACACCCTTAGGGTCACTATTCCAAGAACACAAATTTAGTTTTACAGCCATGGCAATACGGGTGAAATTAGAGAATCCATGTTAACGGTCTTAACGCATTATACCTACAAGGATATATTATAAGACGATATTCGTAATATCTTCTTTTGTGGTACATTTTTAAAATGACACTTGTATGGGAACTCCTCATCTAGTAGTATATCAATGGTTCAAACATAATATTTGAGTATTTCTTATTCTGGAAGGATATGATTTCCCTTACATAACTACTTAAATGTACCCAAAGTAACACTTCAGAATTGCAATCATACCCTTACAGAATTAGAAATACTTACATATTATTATGTTTGAATCTAGCTTACTCAAAAATAACCAGAATGGACTTGGTTCACTATGCTTGTGAAACACTCATTTAATACAGTGGGACCCCAATTTTATGTGCCCGGAGTTTACTATTTTTTTTGTTTACGACCGTTCACATTGTCTCAGCGAAGAACAAAATCGTTAGTTCAAGAGAAAAGGAACATTCTCGAAAAGGTGAAAGAACACGTCATTGACTTAATATGCTCTAAGGCAATTTTTATGAATTGTTAATAAAAAAATATTTAAAAAATTTCCCTTTATTTTACATTGTCAGTCCTTAAAAAAAAAGGTCACAATGTACCTATTATAAGTGTGGGGTACAAATAAAGAAAGATCAAATTGCAAAATAACATACCAACTCTAACAGTAGAATCCGAAACCCATAGCGACGCTTTAGGGGCAAGAAATTTTACAAGTCTTGTGCATCCAAGTTCTGACATCAACTATAAAAAGAGATGTAAAAACAACATGTTATTTTGACACTAATACTCCAGTGCAGTGATGCACAGCCCTTGGCCTGTGGGTCACATGTGGCCCAAAATGATAAGTACAGATAATCGTTCATCGTGACTCCGGCGAGTGCGCATTCGTTATATCGTGATCTTTTTTTAAAACTGGAAATTGTGGAAAGGGGAAGTTGTCCAGCAAATTTAATTTGTAGCGTGGATGAGACGGGACTCTATTGGGAACGAATGCCAACACGTATGTTTATTTCCATAGAGGAGAAGACGGTTTCCGGATTTAAAGCATCCAAGGATCGTTTAATTCTTTTTCTCTCAACTCATTGAAGAAACTGATGGAGGTGATAGAGATGCCATGCGGGTTTGGTGGAAACAATTTAATATTAAGAAAGCTATCAGAAATATTGACGAAGCGTGGAATGAAGTCACCCAGTCGTGTATGAAGGGTGTTTGGAAAAGGTTGTTGAAATGAAATGTTGTATGAAAATGATATTCAAAATATCATCGAAGAGATTAGTCTTATAGCCATATCCGGAGGCATCGAAGGTGTTGATGTAGATGATATTCAGACTTTGTTAAAATCACACGGCGAACCCTTAACTAATGAAGAGCTGCAATAAATGAACTGCCATACATCCCTAGAAAATGACATCTCCAAACATGTTCTCATGCGAAAGTTAAGTGTTACAACCATAGAAAAGGCCCTTTCTCTTCACAATCAACGCATGGAGTTGTTAGAAGAGAACGACGGAAATTAAGAGCAAGTGAGTGCTGTAAAACATGGCTGTAATGCATTACTTGACAGTATGTAATCGCAGTTGATCGAGAAATTTCGCTTATCGCGACCATGTCCAGAACGTATCCCCCGCGGTGAACGGGGGGTTACCTGTACTTCATCACCAAGTAGTGTTATATTGAATACGATTGATGGGGTTGATACTAAGATCCATGGTGCAAATATGCACGTACTATGGAGTGGAGAGTGATTGGAGTATCTGATATCTAACCATTAAATTTAAAATAATAAAATGTATACCTAGGTATGATTTATCTTAACACTTTTACCCACTGTGGCAACAATTATAAAATGGATAAATTGGCCCTTCTGCCAAATAGGTTGTGCACCATTGCTTATTGGTGTGGTGTAATACGGCATATTTACGAAAAGTAAATTTATTATAAAATAATTACAAGATAAAAAGAATTTTTTATATACAAGGTTTTTAAATTTTCTGTTGAATCATATAAACTTGACTTGACTAGCTTAAACGATAAAAAAAATTTGTAATTAAAAATAATAATAAGAAATACTGAAAAATGAAATGTCATTTCATATTGATTTCTATAGTAACGCATGTATATAATATTATTTAATAATTTAGTTGCTAGGACCCCCTAGCAACCAATAATGGTATCGAAATAACTTTTCATACAAAACAGAATTAACTAAAAATGAATTCAATTCTACTTAAAGATGACTAAAAGTATTAAAAAAATGCATTGGCATCGTGTTCTGATATATTCTAAAAGTTTCAAATGTCTAGCTAGTCGGGAAGTTAGTTAAAAATCGATTGCAAGATTTGTACCGGATAAACAACCACCGGACAAATAAGAATACGACCTAATATAAACGTTGTAAAATTACCTCTGCAACAAGACGGATGTGAAATGGATTCATGTAATGAAATCTCTTCTGGAGCTCGGTTAACTTAAGCATTGGCCGATCCACGATATACAGCAGCATGGCACGCGCCCACGGCCACAGCACCCTCAGATTCAATTCGCCGTCCAGTCGAATCCACGGCCGTGGCGACAGCAAAATGTTACCATTACAAACCGCCATACTGGGCGTTGTCAAAACTTTCATAATATACTTCTGCGATGTAACGTCAACTAAATATTTAATGTCACCAATGACCGGACTGGCAGTGTTTACATTTTCGTCTTGATTATTAGTTTCGTCGTATGTATTATTCAAATTGACATCTATCGGTACGATGGTATCGGCTGACGATGATTTCTCCACGTCTCCGGATGTACCAGGGTTATTATCAGTGGAAGTGTAGTGAACGTTTATGTTGCCGCCGGGAGTCACTTCTGTATCTGCTTCGATCAGCCTGCAGTCGCCGGTAAAATCTAATAGTGTGCTGACAAACCACGCATGATGATGACATCTCAGCACCCAACGGGAATCTACGTTGCCGACGCGTTTGATAATATTTTCCTCATGCAGGACTTCGAATGCTTCTAATAATTCTGTCATTGGTACGAGCGCATCAAATCTTTCCTGAAAGATCAAAGATTATCTATGGTTAAAAAGAACTACCCTATAATAGAAAGAGTAATTTTTGTAATACAGATTGACAGCAATTATTCATTTAGCTATTCGTTAGCAATTCAATAGCAATGTTTGTATTAGATATTCAAATTCAAATTTATTTATTTTACATATAATGAACATAACAAATTATAAATTTAAAACGTTCACGGCATGACATAAAATAAGTGTTAACAATTTTTCAAATAAAAATACAGAGAAATGTTAGTTAATAATACAATAAGTTATAAAATAAGAAAAGAAATAAAAAAATAAAATAAAAGTAGATGGAAGCACACAGAGTGAACTTTGATTGACTCTATTATAAAAACTTATAAAACAACGTCCACTTAAATTCACCCTCACGTAAGTGGAATATATCAATATCCGAAGCGATTTCATTAAACATGGTTATTGACCTCCCAATTGGTATCACTAATGGCAGGTTAGTTCTGCACGTTGGGAGAACAAACAATGGATGACCTCGATTCCTAAGGTAATTATCAGAGACACAAGCCAACACCACCAAGAATGGTAGTGTTCAGATTTACGCCGCGTATATTAAACCTCACCGGGCCAGTCCACAAGCTGCCGGATCAATAGATTGATTGAGTTTGGCAGTAATTTATGGAAACGGAAAGCTAACGAGTTGTGTGGAAGCCTTCATCCAGCAGTGGAACGACATTGACTGTTGAAAATGAAATCAAATACAAAATTGTTTTTCCGATCAACATATTATTGTCTTTCATTGATGTTTTCTGACGATCTCATAACTCTCTCCAGTGACCTATACCTACTCATATGTGGGTTAAGTGAAAATCGAATGTTAGTGAAAATCATGGTCCCCAGAGGGTCGACCAGATATGTGAGATGAATACACATCACGTATTTGCTTTAATAGTAAAAAAAAGTTGCCAGTAATGTAAAATATCGATGGCCTAATGTCAATATCCCGTAAGTGACTTTTTACAAATTGTGCAGGAAGCTAAAAAAATAAATATTTAATATCCCGTATCTGACTGTTAATAGTTCACACATGTTGTAACTATATAGCATGCCAATAACGTGTAATGTAAAAAGTGGTAAAGCAAAGCACATAACGTTTAACATAATGATAACATCGAATAAAATGTGGGATATTATATAAAAAGATAAACATCCAAATTTGTTATATTACTTACTGTTTCACCTTTTAAATAATTTGAAAGTGACATTTTGAAGCTGAAATCAACACACATCATGCAACACGCTCGACAGCGTAGAGGCAAGATACAGACAATTACAGGTTGATACCAGATGAAGGTCTCCCAAAGGAGACCACCTCAAAGGGCGGACCGAACCATCAACTTTCCCATTACACCACAGCCTACGTCCACTCTTCGCGGTTCTCGCAACCCTCGGCCGAGTAGAGCCCGCCTCCTCAAAAATCCGAAATTCGAATTCGTCTGCGCTCCCGCCAAAACAGACGCGGTCTACCGATAGCGCCGCCACTGGTCAATCTGTCGGTAAAACAGGGAGGTTCGCGACTGAGAGTGCGATGACGCCGAATCTGACGGTTGAACGCGCGCGAAAAGCTCTTCTTACATCGGACACCGAACGAACAGCATCGACCGCAAAAAACTCTCTTGCCTCGGACCTCAAACAGCTAGATGTCCCGCCAAAAAGCCGAACAGCCAGGATCTCTCTCTTCAATTGGACACCGGACAGCTAGCCTCGCCTCTGCTCGCCTCGGACGCGAAGCCAAGTCAGCATCTCCAGATTCTCCAGCCCAGCAAGCATCTCTCGCCTCGGAGTCGGATGCCGAGCGACAAGCACCTCCAGCCCAGCCAAAAGACGGCATCGGGAAGCCGCAAGCCCTGACTCTCTTGCTCGGACCCCAAGCATAAGCATCTTTAGCCTTCAGCAATGAAGCCAATAGCCAGCAAAAACCGCGTCTACAACCGCCAACGACTACCCTGCATAGCGATAAAATAAACTACTGCCAGCAACCTCAATGTGCGTTTCTCAATTCCACCCCGCTTCTGGCCTGCTAGTGATACGGCCTTCACCATTCTCCTCGACGGAGAAAGGCCGGTATCAAGGTTTATTTCTGCAATGTTCAGATACGGGAAATTAGTAAAATGGCTGAATCACTTTTGTTAAAATAACGACATATATAGGAATTTCGCAGTCGATGGGCAGTATTTTTGTTGTTTTTAGTACATCAAAAAGTAATTTTCGTCATATAGGTCAGATACAGAGTATTGACGTTAGACGACATATGATTGTGCGAAGCAATTTTTTATGTTGATACTGGATAACTTCATAATTCCAATGAATGTATTAAAAAATCGCCTTAATTTTACTGCATTCACCATTTGGAAAACGCTACTGTAGAGTGTCACACCGCCTTTACTTTTAGCGATAGGTAAGGGTGCCCGTCAAATATCCTGGCCTGGGTTTCCGCTTCATGATGTGGTGGCCATGGTCAAAATACCTCACATTTGCAGCCTACCCCACAAGAAATACGGTCAAAAAATCACGTCTGTAAATTCATATCGCCATATGTAGTTCAAAGGACAAACACCGGGGTCGGAGGCACAGTAGTTATGCATGCAAAAGATCAGAGGAGTTTTGAAGTACCGCCAATTGCCACGAAGAAGACTTAAAAAATATTAGCTTTGATTATTTTCACCTGTATGTCATCAATGCTGGCTCCGAGGTTTCCGAATTGGTCAAGAATTTCAACTATTCTTTTCGCAAGCTCCACATTGCATTGAAGGCTTGCTATTTTTTCAGTATAAAGATTTCCTTTGACATCATTCTCATTAATAATCAAAGTTCCTTCTCTGAAATCAATAATTTTCATACAATAAACTCATGGACATTTTCCACCACAGATAATATAAACCACAACCCTGTTTCTGGTTCATCATAAGGCATAATTACTTTTTTCTGTGTAGCTACAGTAAAAATCAATTTTCAAAATCATCGATTTTCAATAATGTATATCTCGGAAACCGTTGGGAATTCGACAAATAAATATAGCGAAAAACCAAAAAATGGGACCTTTCGACTCCCCTCTCGCCTTAATTTCACCTCCCAGGGGCGGGAACTTTTAGTATGTTTACCTACTAACTACTCCTAACAAAGTCCTGAAGTCAAAAATTCTTGCATATTCCATTCACTCTATAATATATTCATTGATTGGACTATTTTCATACGATAATGCATAAAATATCTGAAAATTATTGACAAATGCCATACTTTTCGCATTTCTAGCAATATGACATAATTATATACATTGTGTAGTATAAGAAACTTTTTCCAAAATTTCAGAAGTTACGAATTTTTGTTCCGAAACTTAAATAATTACAAGATAAAAAGAACTTTATATATACAAGGTTTTTAAATTTTCTGTTGAATCATATAAACTTGACTTGACTAGCTTAAACGATAAAAAAAATTTGTAATTAAAAATAATAATAAGAAATACTGAATAATGAAATGTCATTTCATATTGATTTCCATAGTAACGCATGTATATATTATTTAATAATTTAGTTGCTAGGACCCCCTAGCAACCAATAATGGTATCGAAATATATTTTCATACAAAACAGAATTAACTAAAAATGAATTCAATTCTACTTAAAGATGGCTAAAAGTATATTATAAAAATGCATTGGCATCGTGTTCTGCTATATTCTAAAAGTTTCAAATGTCTAGCTAGTCGGGAAGTTAGTTAAAAATCGATTGCAAGATTTGTACCGGACAAATAAGAATACGAGCTAAGAAAAATTTTGTAATAAAATACCAATGATAATTTGTAATAAAACTATACCCTGAATTATCCTGTAGCTAAAATCGCTTCCAAGGTTTGTAAATATTTTAACAGATGTTCATTCTTAACGCCGATAAAAAAGGTCAATAACTTTTGTGACATATATTTTTAAGTGTTTTCCATCACGGAAACATGAATACATCATTTTATTCTGTGCATCGAGGTGTTTTATTAAATATTGGACAAAAGATTCAATCAACAGATGTCACAAACGGAAAATTTAAAAAAATATTTAAAACGGTGTACTATTTTTTTTTAATGATATTTTTAAAATCCAATATTTTATACTGGTTGGTAGGAATCTCTGTCACTCTATAGCGAACTTATTAATACCAGAAATTTTCAATAGATGCCCTATTATAGTGTAAAAAAACATAATTACCAAGTATCTATTCTAACACGAGAATTTCTCGTGTTTGGGCACCGATGGGTTAAGTCTATGTAAACGCATGAGCGCACCTAAGAATATGATAAATTGATGTTTGTTAGTATTACGACTCCAAATCGATGATGCCTGGAATCTCTATGAAATAAGTGAATGTGGCAACCTGGTTAACTTCTCGATTAATCCCTTCATTTTATTTTTGACTGCATTGTCCTCCTCTTCCAACTGAGCAACGGTCGAAGTCAGATCAATTGCGACCTCCGAGCAGCTGATGATACAGCTTTCTATGTTGGGATCGGCACTCTCTATGAATTGCAAAGAGTTAACGGAAGATTTAAATGTCGCATCCAATGATTTGTCAGGGGGCAGATTGGCCAGGTCGATTATCAAGTTATCGGGAATGCTCAAGGTCAAACGTAGCTGGTTCAAATATTGCATTTCAGAGGTGAGAGCGATTGCGCCTGAGTCCAACGAGTCGAGCATCAAATCGAAAGAGTTATTTTTGACAATTTCACTGCGGTGCTTGTACGCTTCGAAGAATATTTTGTACGGGACGGCGACTACCAAGTGAGTGGTGTAAGTGTGTGAGAGGGTAAACTGGGAACACTGCTTTTTCAGGGACATCATGCCGGAAGATCTTAACTTTTGGATGACTCGCCGAAGGACAGCTTCGGGAAAGTGTCTATACAGCTGCAGCAATTGAATGTTGCGATTTCGCATGTATGCGGCACAGCACAGGGAACTGTGAATTACGCTGTTCAAGATGGTTTCTTCTACGCCAGTCCGGTCTTCGGGTTCTTCTTCTCTCTGTGTGTGAGGAGGATCAGGATAGTCAATGGCATACATGGAGTGTACGTCTTTAAGGGCGTCGGGGATTATGATGGATTTAATTTTATTTTGCGAATGCATTATTTGATGCAGCAGCAATGTCAACTCTATGAATCTGATTTTGAGGCGCTTTTCGTAACTGGCGAACTCGGGAGAGCTTTGAGGGACCCGGTTGGCGGCCACGAACTCAGTGAAACCGGTGAGGTCTGCTCTTCGACGGTTGGCCTCCGCCGTGTAGAGGTGGACAATACGGGTGACAACCGGATTTTTCACAATGAATAAAACGCGCCTCTGGCACGCGGCGGTGGTCTTGTCCCTGACATGTGTGGCAGCATGCAAGATATCCCTGATGGTCACCATCGGTGCCATCTGGGCCAGGCTGAACATAAGTGTGGCAGCCGCCCTCGCCAACAATAGAATCCGATCTTCCTTGGGGGTCCATACGGCCCGTAGCCTTTTGGAGGCAATTCGGATCTGCCGGTCCACCTCGTCCTGGCGGGGCTTTTTCTTTTTTGATTCCTGACGCGGCACCAGAGTCCGAATGGAGAACTTGCCTTTGGGTACCGTCCGACCGGCGGATACGCCAGCTTCGCCTCTCGCCAGTCTGGGCTTCTTTCGGGGGGGGCATGCGTCTCGGTTGGCCGGCGCCACAGAAAGCAGCTTCCGCTTGATCGGCTTCAGCAAGACGGCAGAGCTGGACTGATACTCCCACGAACCCTTCATGTGGCTGTAGAGGGTGGAGTCAAACCCTGCAGCGCCACAGTGGTCCCCAGGGACAAATTCATCATCGGGGACGTCATGGATGCTGTACGCCCGGAGCGCGCTTGCCAATTTTATCTCTGGAGTCTGATACTCGACTTGCTGGCCGAGCGCTGCATACCTGTACCCTAATTTAGTGTTACAGCAGATGGAGTGGAGCCGATCCCAGTAGAACTTAACATCCTCCATGCTGTCGAAGCGGTAGCTCTCTCGACTGTACGGGCGGTCTTCAATCTTGTTGTAGCCCTTGCTGGAGGTAGTCGTGTCCAGGATACTCGTCTTCCTGTTGAGAAAGAGGAAGACTCTACACCGCTTGAGGCCGATCTGCTCCCCAAACTTGACGAGGCCAATGAGGCAGAGGCGGTCCAGTGTGGAACGAATGGTCGCCGAGTACCTCTGCCTGTAGAACAGGTCCGCCTGGATGTCCTCCGGCAGGTTCTTTACCAGTATCCGCGACTTATAAGGGTGGATCACGAAGTCCATCAGGCCGGGGATGGTGAACCCAATGTTGACAACGCTGAGAAAGATGCACAGCGGCATCAGGAATATTACGTCAGCCAAAAAAAGCCAGCCTTCGGACGGCCGGCAGAAGCTGTCATGAGACAGGGGCGGTACGCACATGTATTTATCAGGAGCGTCTTCATACACACGATCCATCATAGAGGCCAGCTCTCCATCGGCGGAGTATGTCTTCGGAATGAGATCTTCCAGGAGACCTTCTTTTCCGGCATGGCAGTGGCAGAGGTAGAAGAGAAACTCATGGAGGACCCGCATCCTGGCCATTTTGGGCAGATAGCCATGCCGCTTGCCGACCTTGACGGAATTTTTTGTGTTTGTTTTTCGGTGCTGATTCGGTTTGATGGATTTCTTTCTCTTGCTTTCGATTTCCTTAATGGCTAACTTGATCTGCATCTGCTCGACCACGGCCTGTATCATAGGATTGGAGGCGTCAATATGCGGTTCGCAGATGAATGTCAACGGCTGACTCTTTTCAGTGTTAACCGTCAGTATCTTCAATTGCCCTTCGCGTTCTAGATGCTCGAGTATCCTGGACAGCGACCGCCTATCCATTATGCCGTGGATGGCTATTCTCTCGGCTTCCAATCTCGTCAACTCGCTTAGGAATTGAGAATTTAAAATGACATGTCGCTTTCTGAGTTGTTCCATTATCAAATTGGCCCTCTGCAGAAATCTCAGCCCGCCCGTCTGTATTTTATTGGGTGACTTCTGAGATTTTGCCACTGGTGATGTTTTGGTAGTGTTTAAATTTATTTTCTGTTTTGACGATCCGCTCGGTTCGTCATATATTTGAGAGGTTTCCTGAACCGGTTCGCTGATGGTGTCATCATTACTTTCAGTGGACAATTCTAATTTTTTTTCTTTCATCTCTTTCATTTTTCCTTTTTCTTTTTCAATTGTTTTTGTAATATTGCATGTAAATTCCTGAGATGTGTATCTAAAAATTAAAATAATATGTTTTAAGAGTAGTTGAGGATTTAACAAATACAAGTGCACCAAATATATGCGATTGGAAACTTCTACATACATAATATGTATTTAACTGTTTTTAAAATTATTTACATGAGGTCTGGTTCTCAAAATATGACCTATTAGCCAATAAAAAATATTCATTTTTCTGTGTGCATTGCTATGCTATGACAATAATAACAGCATTTATCAGAAATCCACAGTGTGTAATCCAACGTTAGGAATAAAATAGTAACAGCTAGTGCGATTATGATGATGACACACAAAACTTTCCACTCGCTCAGAAGCCAACAAGCTAGCGAGTTGAAACAGTCATTTTTGGTACTATTTTAACAGGACGTATTGAGTAGTTCGTTTTTTTACCGGCTGGTTCGCCACTATCGCTCTAGTGCGCAGACGCAGATCGGTCCATACGCCAGCGTTTAGCGTGTCAAGTAGCCCGGCATTCAACTTTCGTAGATTGTTTACAATCTGCTTGTTAGCTTGTTCGATGATGACACTGGGCGAGTTTACAAGCAGATTGTAAATTCGCCCACAAGCAGCTTGTAAAGTAGCTTAATGTCATCGAGTCATAAGTATGGTGTGCATCGAACAGGTTTTGAAGATTATAGATGAATGCAGTTTTATAAATAAAATGTATTTTTTGTTAGATTTTGACCGTCGGAAAATAGACGCCTCATACGGTTGATGAGTAAGACGACACTTACTTAGCTGTCCTCTGTTTGAACTGGTCGTGCATGGTGACCTGAACAACTCCGGAACTGACCAAATATTTGGTGACGAGCCTGACGCTCAGTTGGTCCAGCCCCATCAAGTCTGAGAGCTCTGACTTTGCCAGCCCTTCTTGACCCGCCTCGCGGATCAATTGGTACATCTGATATGCCATTGTCTCGCCCAAAATGCAAGATCCAGATGTGCCCGCTGTTGACAATGATATTACATATTAGACACACATTTATGAGATACTTGTGGCGTTTTATTGTTCTTTGGAACTAGACTAAAAATTTTGCAGTTGTTCTATAGAGACTAGGGAATCCAATCCCGAGCCAAAATTTCGATCCCTGGATTTCGGGATTACAATTTGACAATCCAGGGATTGGCATTTTTTTCCATAGTTAATATTAAATTTTTATATATACAAATAACATTGACAAAATTGGTCAAAAATAAATAAAGTATTATTTCAGACATTTATTGTTAATATTGCGTACGTTCAATCTTGGAAATACGTAGGTTTAACAAAGGGAAACTTATTCTTTTCGATATTAAAAAAGAATCTATTTACATTCAATGTTTGTATCAAGCTGGGTTTGAAAGTAAAAGTTGGATTGAGCTGTTTCTGCAACTTGACATATTGGATTAATCCGCTTATGCAACCAAATGACATACCACTAAAATGTTAGTCACGACCTAAAAGCTGAGGTCCTATTGGCTAACGTGAAATGAAGTGATTTTGGAATAAGCTACATGTGCCAAATATGTATTTCACGAGTGTGGCAAAATACGTGTTCATCGTTTATTTAATATCAAGTTTTGAAATTTTGATCTCCCCAGTCACAGCGATTCAGCAATTGCAGTAAAATGTGATACATTTTAGCTTATTCAATACGTATTAAACATAAATATTTGTTCATCCTAGTAGACTATGTACTCGAATTCTCTGTTGCAACCCCTCGTCACAGCAGCCTGGCAAGAAAAATCAATCAGCATGCCTATGTTATAAGCTTCGATTGCTTGGTCTTGGGGGACGGCTTCGCAGTAAGCCATCGCTAGCCTTTCCTGCGACCTGTCAATGGCATCAGGCTCCAAAGAGTCCACCATGATAGAGAAACAAAATTTCTCCTGCCGCATGCGAGGGTTATGCCCCACCACGAAGTATCTGTTGCCTTTCCGATATTTGTTGAACAGACTGAAATTATCACCGGCGCTGCTGGCAAAGCATGAACGCATGAGGTATTCTTCAATCTCCGCAAAGCACTCGTCATAATTTATTATTACTACGACGTCTCCAAACAAGGCCCATTCAGCACAGTTTAAGCTCGAAGGAAAAAACCATCATGTTTGGATTAAGTCTCAATGACGTATTGTGAGATTGATCGTTGAAACTCGTAAGAATTAGAATACTACAGAGTTGCACAAAACAATCTAACAATACGTCGACAGTGTAAAAGAAAGAATTTTTTCGTCAATTTCTGATTATTTTTCATGTATACGTTTATCAATGATATGGTCGAGTAAACAGTCTGGTGTGTTATTCGTCTGTCCATTGATCGCATCACACGCATCCAAAACTCGATAGACATTACTGCATTTTGGGCAGCACACATTTAAAACAGCCAGGCAGGCGTGCCCTCTCCGATCACCCCGTTTGTAGGCTTTCTTGTAAATAGTTGAGCGTGCCTTCCTCAAAATTCGCCGCCCCACCACTCCGAAACGCGTTGTCATGTCACTGGCCAGGTAAATGGTTTGAAATGGGAGCTTTACTATCACCATACCTGGATTTACTACCTAATGAGATCTTACATATTATGATCTTGTTGGGCAGTAAGTCCAGGTAAGAGGGTTTAAGTGGATAATTTTTCCTCGTCTGTCGTGTTTTCCTTTTCGTAATATGTTTTCTTTCTGTCATTATGTTTAAATAATTTATGTACAGTACTCTTTCAGTAATCCGCCGCTCGATTATCCGACAACTACTATAATCCGCCGTTATTTTTACTAGTTGAAAGCACAAAATCAAGCTCTATAATCCGCCGGTATTTGTATGTCAAATTCAGTAGTCCGCCGAGTGCCAATATTATGAGCTGTCTGCCGTCTAACCCGGTTTCGCTGACCATTGAATTTAACCTGAGTCAATAATATTATCGTTTTCTTTCAGTTAGTCTTTTACGTATATTATCTATGCTTAGTCCGCTGTGTATTCTAGCAACTGACGCATGTGTTTCTGTTCGTTTCCTTCTGCCACATTCTTTGCTTCAGTTTCAATAAATTAACAAAATGGAGTCTTCTCGAAAGCGTAAACATGACAAATTAACTTTAAAACAAAAATTAGAAATTTTACGAAAGATAGATACCGGTGCCTTATTTACTGACGTTGCTAAAATATACAATATTGGTCGCTCAACTGTTTATGATATAATAAAGAACAAAGGCAAGATTGAAGATTATGTGACAAGTGCTGACTTTGGAATTGGGCACCGGCAAACAATGAGGACGGGCGATTATCAACAATTAGAGGAAACGATTTATTTGTTGTTCTTCCAAGAGCGTTAGTGGCATACACCGATTTTCGTAAAAACTATTTTTACGAAATACCTGTTTTCATTTTTACCATATTATTTCATATGTATGCACTATAATCCGCCGCTTTCACTTATTCGACACATGTCTGGTTTTTGGGGTGGCGGATTACTAGTACTGTACTTTATTATATAATAACAAACATAAAATTATTATCAGGAAAAAAAGTGTCAAAATAATCTATATATTATATAAAACAAGTCGGGTTAGTTACACCATTTATAACTCAAGAACGGCTGGACCAATTTTTATAATCTTTGATTTGTTGGATTTGTCTCCACCTCGAATAGCAGAATAACTAATAAAACATTGGATAAATCACGGAAAAAATAAATTATGAGGAAAATTCATTTTCTCATACATTTTGACATTTTGAACAATGAACCTCGCCATTCGAAAATAAAAGAAAATCACAAAAAAATTAAATCCGTATACAACGCCATCTCTGATACATGACAGAAACAATAAACAAGAAACAAACAAACAAAAGTATGAACATGGCGTTTTTGACAGTTGATTCAGTTCAGACTCAGATAATACCGAAAGACTTTGTTGTAGACAAATAGCGATTTTGATGGTGATTTTCAAACTATAAGTTGCCTTCTAAAATGTTCACTTTGTGAGGTTATCAAATTTGTGAATGTGCGCGTATCAATAATTGCTTTATTATGTAATTTTGAATTGTTTGATTAATTTTCCAGTGTTATTTACAATGCCGCGAGCCAGAAGATCTAATCTATCTATCTATATAAAACAAAGTTGGGTTAATTACACCATTTATTTTATAACTCAAAAACGGCTGGACCGATTTTTATGATCTTTAATTTGTTGGATTTTTCTCTGCCCTGAATAGCAAAATAACTATTAAAACATCAGAAAAAATCACGGAAAAAGAAATTATGAGGAACATTCATTTTCTTATACATTTCGTATGGAACAGCTTTTTTGATGATGTCTATTGATGATATAGAACTGATTGACTGGTTTCGATGTTTTTTTTTTATTCGTCTCGGCCTCGAGAAGCTTCCTCGCGCATTGGAAAAGTAAGAAAATCACAAAAAAATCCGTATACACCGCCATCTCTGATACATGAGTATTGCAATTCAGTAAAGTACATCAAATACATCTGCAAATATGTCACCAAAGGCAGCGATATTGTGGTTTTTGGCGTTCAAACTCCCAATACCAACGATAAAATCACGCACTATCAAGTTTGTCGATATGTGAGCTGCAATGAAGCGATTTGGTGTATTTTCTCATTCCCATTCATGAACGTCATCCCACTGCTGTACATTTGGCGGTGCATCTGGAGAATGGTCAACGAGTTTATTTTAATGCATCGAATGTTGCTCAACGTGCTGTAACACCTCCAGTGACAATATTGACCAGTTTCTTTTCAATTTGTCAAAGCAATCCGTTCGCACAAACGTTGTTCTACTCTGAGATGCCACGTTATTACACTTGGAACGCTTCATCGAAGAAATTTCAACGTCGGAAGCAAGGCGATGTGGTTCCTGATCATCCGGATGTGCATTCTAATGATGCTCTTGGTCGCATTCACACAGTTCATCCGAAGAATGCCGAATGCTTCTACTTGCGGTTGTTGATGGTAAATGTTCGTGGGCCGACATAATTTGAATCACTTCGAAATGTCAATGGTGTAGTGTGTCCAACATTTCGTGCTGCATGTAAACAGCTCAATTTGCTTGAAAACGATATTCATTGGGACATGAAAATCGCTGTAGCAATTGTTTCTGCATCTCCAAGTCAGATACGCACATTATTTGCTATCATTATTTCGACATGCTTCCCATCAAATCCACCTGAACTGTGGAACAAGTACAAGGATGACATGTCAGATGACATTTTACTTCGAATTTGTGTCAGTTCAGAGAATCCCGATCTCGAAGTGAATGAGGAGATACATAACCAGGCTTTGCTTTTGATCGAAGACATGTGTTATCTCATGTGCGGCAGTTTGTTATTTTTCCTCGATGCGCCTGGTGGAACTGGGACGACATTTCTCATGTCATTGATTTTGGCCACTGTTCGTGCGAGATCCAAAATTTCTGTAGCAGTAGCTTCTTCTGGGATAGCGGCCACGTTGTTATAAGGATGCCGAACGGCTCATTCAGCATTGAAATTGCCGTTAAACCTTCAAACGACTGAAACACCGACAAGCAGTATTGCGAAACACTCAGCAATGGCCAAAGTTTTGGTAGCAAGTAAAATCATCACCTGGGATGAATGCACAATAGCGCACAAATGCGCATTGGCAGCACTCAATCGAACTATGAAAGATCTGCGCAATTACTCAAGATGTTTTGGTGGCACAATGATTCTACTATCTGGCAATTTCCGCCAAACACTACCAAATCATAGACTCTGTGGCGCAATGTGAAGAAACTTCAGCTGACGACAAACATGCGAGTTGCATTGCTAAACGATCCATCTGCCGAAAATTTCTCCACGCAATTGCTGACTATCGGTAACGGCCGTGTTCCTGTCGACGAATCGAATGGATTGATTTCGTTTCCGCTGAATTTTTGAAATTTCGTCTCAGCGAAGGACGACCTCATCAACAAAGTGTTCCCGAACGTCATCGCTAACCACAAAAATCACAATTGGTTGAGTGAACGAGCAATTTTTGCGGCAAAGAACAAAGATGTGGATCACTTAAACTTCACAATTCAAAATCAAATCGTTGGTCCAATGCATTCCTTCAAATCTATCGACTGTGTAATAAACGAAGACGAAGCAACCAACTATCCAACTGAATTTTTAAACTTATTGGATCTGCCTGGCTTGCCACCGCACAATTTACAACTGAAGATTGACTTGATAGTTATCATGCTTCGAAATCTGAACCAACCAAAACTATGTAATCTATTTCATTTTGATTTGATTTTTGCACATTTATTGAACTTAATTCATTTTGAGTATTTTAATTCAGCTAATAAGTTAACACAAGATTATTGATTCTGAGGCGGTACGAAGTTTGCCGGGTCAGCTAGTGTAGGATAAAAACAACAAATGAATACAAACATTATCTGCCACAAAAATTCAAATTTGGAATTGAGTAGGAAAAATAAATTAAATAAACAATCTTTATATTTTTATATTACCATAACATGGGGTGACTTTGGCCTAAATTATTCTACTTCTCCAAGAAAACTGATATAAATCTAACTGGAACAAAATGATGGACTGAATATTTTTATTTTTATTTATTTGGAAAATATAAGTATTATAGTTTCGTTTGATTATTTTTTTAAATTTTGGGCTAAAGTACCCCTTCCGTGGGGATACTTTGACCGAAAAAATATTAAATGTAAAAACTGTGGGTTTGAATAATGGGTTCAAGTTTATCCAGTGTTATTATCATACACCCAAGAATCGTGCATTACGTTTTGCAAAGAATTTTCGAATTTAACCATAAGAATAATGCAAAAATATTACTAAAGAATTAGTTACACTGTTTGGTGGTTGAATATTCTGCACAATATGATCCCATTTTAGCTTTTTATGTTTTTGCATGGCGCTAACAACTGCATATTCTTTCAGTATTTACAAAATCTGAACAGGAAAATAAGACCTTTCATATATGAATATTACAAAGTCCCCTATTTGATA
The DNA here is from genome assembly GCF_057557595.1 of Rhyacophila brunnea. Classification (NCBI taxonomy): domain Eukaryota; kingdom Metazoa; phylum Arthropoda; class Insecta; order Trichoptera; family Rhyacophilidae; genus Rhyacophila; species Rhyacophila brunnea. Next base: position 2,600,735 of record NW_028232816.1, on the reverse strand, counting down.
TTGAACTTTATTATCTCAGCGGTTGATACCGACCTGGCTTATGGCATATATTAAGAGTAAATATTATCAGTTATTATACAGTACTCTCTCAGTAATCCGCCACCCCACCCCAAAAACCAGACAAGTGTCCAATTAGTGAAAGCGGCGGATTATAGTTCATACATACAAAATATGGTGAATATTAAAACAGGTATTTCGTAAAAATAGTTTTTTTTTTTGAGAATTTTTTACTAACAAATTAGGGTTTTATTTTATAATCAAAATCAAGTATTTATTATATTATACATATTTATTAACTAAATATTAAACAGTAAATCACTTGGCACAACTAGTTGTTCAGTGAGGTTGATATTCTTGAATGGCTTAGGATTCCTGGCTTTCCCTATGACCAAAAGCTTCAGTTTGTGTATCCCGGTTGCATTGGAGCACGGAATAAAATTGTGATGCGGTCCTTGGGCACTTTCCTCCCTGGTACATTACTTTCTTAGCGATGAACGTACGTTTTACGAAGGAGAAGTTTCCAAAATAAACCCGTCTCATCTGCGTTGTATACCTACTTGTACGCGGCGGACTACTCAATTTGACAAGCGAATACCGGCGAATTATAGTAGTTGACCGATAATCGAGCGGCGGATTACTGAGAGTGTACTGTATAATACATTTTACATGAATTGGGTAAAAGTTGTAGTAATTCTGAAAACGCTATAGTGTACGTATATTTTTCATGTTCAATTCATGAAAATTATAGAATTTTGGCGCAAAATATTAATATTATTTACTAATTTCCATCTGGCGCGGAAATAAAATTATTTAGTCTATGGCTGCGAAGCTGACGCATTGGTAGCCAAACACGAAATTCATATCAAATGCAAGCGCTATATTTTCTGTAGCGGTTGCTTTGCGAATAAAACGCATTAGTGAGTACGCTCCTTTACACTTATGGATTTATGGATTTTCATAAAAAAAATATGCGAAATTAATTAATAAGAGAAATTTTAGAAACGAACGCATATTTTCTATGAGTTATGGAAAGAAAAGTTTCTTCTTGATTGATGTAAAAACTGTATTTTGCTTTTAATCATAACTCTTAAATTCATTATTCTGTATTTTTAAAGATCTTCTCTTATTTGCGACCCCGTTATTAAAACAAAAAATTTAATGTGGCCCGTAAGCTTTGCTAAGCCCTACCGTAAACTACGTCAACTGTCCAAGTCTTAGCATCCTTAGCTATCGGTGTAAACCTAATAATAAAAGTAATTACAAGATAAAAAGAACTTTTTATATACGTTTTTAAATTTTCTGTTGAAATATGCTCAAACTTGTACTTGATATGAATTAAATAAAAAACAATCAAACAAATATAGAATACTGAAATGTCATTTTGATTTCCATAGTAACGCATGTATATATTAATAATTTTGTTGCTAGGACCACCCCCTTAGCAAACAAATAATAGTTTTTACTTTTTACGGATTTTTCTGAAATAACTTTCCATACAAAACAGAATTAACTGAAAATGAATTCAATTCTGCTTAAAGATGGCTAAAAGTATTAAAAGAATGCATTGGCATCGTGTTCTGAAATATTCTAAAAGTTTCAAATGTCTAGCTAGTCAGGAAGTTAGTTAAAAATCGATTGCGAATACGAGCTAATAAAAACGTTGTAATATCACGGAAATTAAAAGAGAATGATATTATTAACATAATCTTATTCTGAAACCTTTTGGCTGGGGTTCGTCTTCATTGACGTCTTCTTGGATTTCTTTGTGAGATGTTATATCTGTTTTAAGTTGAATGGCGTGGATCTGGCGCTCATGTCCATTGCTGGGAACTTTCCACTGTTTTTCTTCAGCATTAGGATACAGGTCTCGGTATTTTGCTTTCTGTTAAAAAAAAAATGCGTGTATACGGTGAATACAAAAAGACTGCAGAGAATCGTTTTGTTATGTCTCGATTCTCGGACACGTAAATTGTTAGTACTAGCCATAGTAAATTTGATTGATATTGGAATGTACAGTAGAATCTATTTAATAAGAACACGGATAATTCGAAATTCGCCGTAATTCAAATTTTTCGCGAAAAAAAAGTCCCTTGAACGTTATTTTCATATAAAACTATACCTTTAATTCAAATTTCGTAATTCGAAATTATTTCAGAGTCCTGGCATATAAAAATATTCTATAAATCGTAATAAAGTATACTATTTCATGAGCCAGTCATTGAAAATTGTGACAGACTTTTCTTAAAACATCATAAATTACTTATTTTAAGAAGGTAATAAAAATAATCCTGACATTTTATCACCCATTACGACACACGGCACCGGAAATTTGGTAGGCACATCTATGATCGTAAACGATATAGATGAAATTCAAATATTTTTCCCCCATACATTTCATAATTCGTAATTCGAATTTTTTTTCAATTTTCGGTCCTGTGGAATTCGTATTAACGAGGTTATACTGTATTATGTATGTATGTATGGAATGTATGAAACAATTTTATAATGCCATATCGTCGCTATAGGATTAGTTTCCCGAATATCCGTTTTTGTCAAAATCGACCTTTTAATGCAGAATGTTTTTTTGTATATAATTGGACTAGAACCATCCCTTTCTTTAAATTACTTTGTAATGGTAATGAATACATCATTCATATGCTGTAAAAATAACAATTTAAATATCTCCATGTATTTAAATATAGGATTTTGAAATTTGTTTTTCGTCTCCTGAACATTTGGTCTTTTCGGGAAACCAATCCTACAGCGACGATATGTTAAAACTTTTAAAAAACAATAATTTATTGGTTTGGGTCTACAATAATAGTTTTCATATATAGATAATAAGAATTATTTCTCATCCGATGGCCGAAATAGCACAGGGTGCGCACTTACTAATCGAACAGTCTATGAATTGATCCTGCTCGCTACCTTTGATTTTAATCCACTGTTCCTAAAAACAAAAAGAAAAAGTCTTCGTGCGGCGGCTAAGATCCATATCTGATTGTCTTAGAGCCAATTAAAAATCAAAAAAGGTTGTCATATATCGATGGTTTAATGTCAATACCACGTATCTGACCTATATGACGAAAATTACTTTTTGATGTACTAAAAACAACAAAAATACTGCCCATCGACTGCGAAACTCCCATATCGGTAGTTATTTTAACAAAAATGATACAGCCATTTTAGTAATTTCCCGTATCTGAACATTGAAGGAATAAACCTGTAATAGCCTGTATCTTTCCACTAAGCTGTCAAGCGTGTTGCATGACGTGTGTTAAATTCAGCTTCAAAATGTAATTTAAAAGGTTAAACAGTAAGTAATATAACAAATTTGGATGTTTATCTTTATTTATAATAATAAATAATATGTCACATTTTATTGGATGTTATCATTTTATTAGACGTTATGTGCTTTGCTTTACCACTTTTTACGTTACACGTTATTGGCATGCTATATAGTTACAACATGTGTGAACTATTAACAGTCAGATACGGGATATTAAATATTTAGTTTTTTAGTTTCCTGCATAATTTGTAAAAAGTCACTTACGGGATATTAACATTAGGCCATCGATATGCCATTCTTCTTCTACTATAACTTCGCAGCACCTTTCTCATAAATGCGTTGAGTGCACACTCATTATTCATTACGACTGCACTATTGTAATTGGGCCCGGTAGCCTGTGTTACAAATAAGGAAAGAAGTTATAGTAACATCTATCGGCAGAACTGTTTCAGTCAACAATAAAAGTCACTTGTCATCAAACAGTTGATATAAGTCGACCTTGTCCATCCGCAAGGATGTAAAACTAACAAAAAACATTATATTATATAACCGGTTACATGTAAATTGTACGTAAAACATTTCACCGTGGCACAGTTCGCCGTGAGCTTTCTTACTGGAAAGAGATGACCGTATACTATACGGTCTCCAATTTTATTAGATTCAATGAACATTAATTCAATTTTCATAGCTGATTTGGCAAAATTCATGAATCCACGAATGAAAACCTAACCTAACATATAATCCAGTATATCGGCTATTTTCAAAATTTGTTTGATGCTGGCTTCCTGTAAAGTGTAAACCAACAAGAACCATGTTTTATTTAGACATGAATTTTATGTCAATACTATACGACCCAAAGAGGTTGGACGGTCTTTTATATACAGCCATATATTTCCGATACAACATTTTACGGCGAAGTGTGATACCGCGAACTGCATACATATAAGTTTCTGGACATGTATATAACAACAATTAAATATATCTAAATAATAACGTAGTCGATCATCCAGTGAAAAAATAAAGGTAACATAAAAAATAGTTTTTTATAAAATGTGTCGATATAAAAGTTTAAATTAGTAGCTGTACATAGAACCAAACATAAAATGCAAATAAAACTACGAGCAACTACAAGGTGTTTATTATAATTTATGAAGATATTTTGAAAGCATTGTTTCCAGCTGTTACACGACGTCAATAAAAATGAACTTACGAATTCGGGTTTGAAATACTTCATGAAGGTGGGAGTCCTCAGGACTTTCTTGATGCACACAGTCGGATCCAATTTCTGAAACAGCTGATTCATTTCTTGCACGGATTCAATACGGTTGGGCTTGCTCATCATATGTGTGACGCATTCGTCGAAAATCCAATCTTTCCTTAATATAAGCGGCCGAGTAAATCTGAAACAAAGTGCAGTGAGACCATTATAGTCCGTATGGAACGTATTGAATCCCAAGTCTGGCAAAATTCATATTTTGTTTTTTGAAATATGTGTTTGAACTCAGAGCATGGATACACAGTGGGTTAACCAAGTGATAACATCCATTTCTCATAAAGAAAATCTATTAAAAAATCTCTTCGTGAGGGAAACAAGATCCATTACGCTAAGGCCACATAGGTAGGTACTTTGCTAGTGCTGAGCTAGGTTCTATGCTTGTTCACTAAAAACACTACTGCCACATTGCACGCTACATGCTTAGGTACAAATTCAATTGACGTTTGGGAGCTCTCAAGTCAACAACGATATGTCACTCTCAAAACTAACCAGAAAGCTACTTCTCACAGAGAATTTAAGTTTAAAATTTCGAAAGTCTCAAATACGAACTTGTTGGGCGCATGATGTCAATACACCCCATGCCTCATTATTCACAACCTCAAAATATACGGTGTTTGACATTTGTCATATTGAAGAAACATCAGGTGACACAATAAAAATAACCAACACGTCTGTTCGCCGGGAGACTCACTAGGTTACTAATAATCACGTAGCGAGGTACGAAGCGTGCAGTGTGGCCATTGCGATATTATAGTGTGCGTCCGTTCGCTAGGATATGTCATCTAGCACGTAGCCACCAAGCAAGGCACCTGCCTATGTGGCCTTAGCCTTACGGATTGAAGAGCCAGCACAGATGTGCGTTGGGTATCAATGAGTAATAATATTGTCTCTCTGTCTCGTGTTGTCAGATATATTAAAAAAACCTAATTTATTAAACAAAATTTGAAACTATGATAGAACAACTTAACCTTGAAATTGCGCAGATTGCGATTTCTTCTACTGTACACGAATTAATCATGGTAAATTTAATTAATGTTACCGTTATTATTTCCGACCGTTCTAACATGAAGCCTATTGCATCGTTTTCTCTCGCTTGGTGTCTCGCTAACTACTTCATATTTTCTGTCAAAGCAATCAAACTTCGTATATGTTTATAGCAATGTGTACAAAAACCATTTTCGCTTTTCATGGAAAGCTCAATACTCATTATGTAATTTACAAGAAATCTTTTTCTTTCTTCTTTCACCCTGTCACGACCCAGCATTGGGGCATAGTGCAAGCACAAGTTTGCGCCACTTCCCTCGGTCCATCGCCAACTATTGTGCCTCTCGCCATGTCAGACCTGCAGCACGTAGATTGCTTTTGTAGTACTGCAGGCGGCGATGGAACCCTTGAAGGAAGGGTACGAAATGTCGCATTTTTTCGCGGCATCCAGAACACATGTCTAAGCCACGTCAAGTGTCTCTTCATGATTACCTCAATCATCGAAGGCTGCTGTATCCCAACTTCATGAACTTGGGTGTTTGCAACGCAGTCGTACCAATGTACCCCTAAGATTCGGTGGAGACATCGATTCTTAAAGCTCAAAAGCCGAGACCTTAGAAGCTTAGTAAGATGCCATGTCTCACAGCCATACAGGAGCACAGTTAGCATGCACGGGTTAACTCACTCACTGCTGACTAGTTAATTACCACAACAAGGTCACTGCTAAAGACACGCCTGGTGTGTATCAATTAGCAAGATAATTAAATGTGGTAATTAACTCGTCAGCAGTGAAAGTATTAGATCTAATGGCCACGTGCCGGTGAAAGACTTAAGCAAACGACATTTAGTCCTCACAGAGTTTCGTTTATTTTTATTGAAAGTTCATTTTGTAATTGTAGAAATGGTGAAATTTTGAAGTTAGAAAAGATAGGGCCACACGCCAAAAATTTTGAGAAACACCCAACGTTGGATACACCCTATATTGTGGGGTGTATTCCATCGATAGCAAAAGTGACACACAACTTTTTCATTATTAGGGTGAATTTATATACCTATTTTCTAAATGATTGAGTACCTCACAGGTTGATATGTTAAATTAAACAGGTACAGACCAGTGGGTCTATTCTATACTTATCGAACACTAAATTGATAAATAGTATCAAACTTAGGGTAGGTTTGAATCAAAATATTAGCACTTATTGTAACAATTACACGAAGCCGGTTTTTATTGTTGCAATAAGTGCGATATTTTAACAGCAGCAAGATAGGTGCTGTTAAAATATAGCACTTATTGCAACAATAAAAACCGGCTTCGTGTAATTGTTACAATAAGTGCTAATATTTTGATACAAACCTACCCTAAGTGTGATAATATTTTTCACTTTATCACTTTAGCGGTCGATAAGCATAGAATAGACCCACAGATACTATAGTCACTCTTCACTCTGCATTGCGTAAATAAAAAAAAAGTGAATGACAGTGGCATGGAGGTGTCGCCACATGGAGGTGTCGCGATTAACCAACGCCATACGTAAACCGAATGCATTCAGTGAACTCTGAAGTATTGTATTTTGATTGAGTAGTGGCGCAGCTTTAAAAATTGACGCACATGCCGTAACCCCGCAATCTCCTGTGGGTTTTGCGCCTAACTGATTTCAATGTTTGAACCTTTTTAAGCGCAGAAGAAGGCAGCTGTTGACAGGTGAAGATATTGGAGCAGTCAGGTTTTTTCTTGTGATCAGTCCGACACAAAGAAGAATCTTACGATGATAGAAAAGCGTCTTTGCGTCATCCACAATCAACAGCGAGTTCTCTCCGCTCGTTAATTCACCCTGCAAATTAAAACACAACGTTATGTCTGTTCCGACTTAAGCTGCATTTCGACCAAGCGAGCAAATGTTTATTCTTCCCCCACTCCAGCGAAATTCTTATGCTCTCTCAACAAAAAGCGTTTACATCAAGAGAATTTCACTGGAGTGGGGGAAGAAAAAACATTCGCTCTCTTGGTCTAAATGCGGCGTTATGCGTGGTGTAAACGAGAACTCTGCCATATACGCTATCAGCGCATCTATTCTATACACAAGACTGCTTTCCTCCGCTACAGCTGCTATCTAGGGTAGGTTTGTATCAAAGTATTAACACTTATTGTAACAATTACAACACATTAAAATGCAGATTGAATAATTTTCCTTACATTGAATCTGGAGCGTGCGATTCGTTCTAGTATGCAGTACTGTGTGGTGTTCAAGTGGGTCTGCATGGGGATTGATGACGATGGGGCCATCGCGGCCCACCGTGCTTCAAACTTGCCAACAATCACAAGACTGTTTCCCCACCTGAAATAATTCAATGAAAAGATGTATCTTATTATCCATCTCATTTCAACTAGGGATTGCAATACCAGTATTTCAAAACCGATATTCCCAAGGCCTGAACAAAAACGATGCATGAGTGCGAGTGAGAAAGTATTTGGCACCCTTACAATCTCTGCGACAATCGCTAGAGTAAGATAAAAGGTCAACATATGTGTGAGCTAGTTTCCAAAAGTATCGCCATCAAATCGGGGCGAAACGCTTCACATAGCGTCGATAACTTGCGAGCTCGTGTTGCTAAAATTGATATTTTTTGTGTTAAACATAAAGTCAATGGTAAATATTTTTAGTTAATTAAGTAGAAAAGATGGTTCTGTGTGTTGTCTTAAAATGTGGTAGCCGTACTGATAAGCAAGAAGATGGTATTACGTTTCATAGGTAAGTTGATACATGTTCGTGATAATTTATTTGTATTTTATTATATATTTTAATATCAGTGACTTAGTGTTTCTTTAAAATAATTTAAATTATGGATATCTTTATCTAATGGTTGCATTTTGACCGCTTAAAAATATTATATAACGTAAGAAAATTATATTTTAATTCTGAGCGTCTAGTGCGAGCACTTTGGGCGAGCACTAGCGAAATGGTCTATGGTCTCGAAAATTTGTAGACGAATGCGTTCGCTCGCCCACAAACCAAACGCAAGGCACGCGGCTTCATTTAGCAATGCAACGGATGGCGTCTAGATGTATCTATAGTCTAAGGATATTCCAGTATTTTTATTAAATGTTATTATTAATATTTTTCGAAAATGAATTAAATATTATTTCTTCATTACTTACCTATTAAATTGAGTGTAGAAGTTCTGTTTTAAAGAGATTTTAATAGCTATATTTATTGATAGATACTTCTGTTTTATTCTGTAATATGTTATTTATGGAAGACCAGTATTCAATAAGAAATACTGAAATACCTGTATTGATATTTTCATTGGTATTGTAATCCCTAGTTACAACCATTTGCCTACTGTGCCTACAAGGGCCTTTCGTGAGGTAAACTACTTTTAGGTTCACGTTGTAGAGGGACGCGAGAACCACTTTGGGGTGACAGGTATTGAGATGAAAAGACACTGGTTGGATGAATGAAGGAGCGAGTTTATTGCTGCGTAAACAGTACAGAGGTGGTAGAAGAATAAATAACACAAGAGAGATGGTAGCGGTTCGAGGCTCGGTGGAAGGCATGCTCGAGTTCCAGACACGGTGAGAATGATTCCAGGCGAGGCGTAGAAAGAGAGTGCGCTGGTCCGAGGTGTGATACTGAGACTGAATATGAGATAAGTGAGGGACCCTTCAACTATGACTCGCCATTTATATAAATGAATATTCAGTAAATTGCAATGTTGTAATTGTTGATGTAGTTCACGATTGGGAAATTTACTCGCGGCCGCATTGTTGCAACTTCAAGGGGTTTTAATGACAAAGCCCGAGGTAGTCCACCCTCATCAAAGTATGTCACACCTGTAGAATGTGCTGATCGTAGATGCGGTGATTGTGTGATAGTTGAATGACTAACTGATTCTTGCGTTGTCGTAATTACGCTGACAAGGTCGAGGTTGTTGCCAGCTACATACTTATAGATTTGATTATACTAGTAAAAAGCCTACCTATTCAAACAATCGTTCAGTGAAGACGTACGGACTTCTGTAGATATTTCTTTTCTGCTCTTGTAGTGAACACAGGATCCGTGATCTTCTTTAATAGGATAAAATGGATATGAGTTATCCATGTCAGCATTCTTCTGCAATAAACAATATGCCATATATATAAAAAAGGGTTAAGAACCATATGAGAGTTTGGACTATTCATCGGCAGTGCGCCCTCAAAATATACCTTCACCAATTTGAAGGCAAAAATAAACCTGATGAGGGAAGGAAAAAAATGAAGAATGCTAGATTTTAATTTTTTTAAACGCCCACAATGGTTGAGCGATTACTAGGCTTATAATGTCCTGAGTCCCAGGTTCCAATCCTGGGAGTGGCAAATTCAAATGTTGTTTTTCAACGTGTGTTTGGACTAGGGTATGGACCTGATAGGTCAGGGGGGGGCAAACTTTTTGGATGGAGGGCCAAATTCAAGAATTCAAAATGAGCGGCGGGCCGCAAGTAAAATACCATCTTTAGATATACACTATTAATCATTATCAAGAAAAATAAACATTACAAAAAAATTAATGAGAAGAATGAAACTGTTGTACGTTTTTTAACATTTTTTTTTAAAATGCAGGTGTTAATTTTGTAGTTGATATTCTCAAAACTGCTTGTAAATGGGCATCGGAGATATTTGATCGTAAAGAATTTTTATTGAGGTTCATGATCGAAAATGTTTGTTCACATAATATATAGGTTGATCCAAAAATAACGAAAATTTTTCTTGCATAATCTTTAAGTTGGTCGAATTTGTCTGAATTAAGGGCATTGTAAAATTTGGAGATTTCTTCACGACGATGCAATTCTCTTAAATCAGTGTCACACTGCAGATCAATAATCTCAAGTTGTAGCTCTGTCGGTAGACTATCAATATCTATTGAAAATAGATCGCGTACTATTGCTAAACAAATTTTAATCGATTGTCAATATTTTTTAAAAAATAAATAAAAAAGTTATTCGTAATCAGAAGTACAATTAATGATGGCGGACCGCAAAAAAATACCCGGCGGGCCACATGCGGCCCGCGGGCAGCAGTTTGCTTTCCCCTGTGATAGGTTGACCAAGTGGCTAACATCCATTTCTTGTAAAAACAAAAAACTTTTAACACAATCTGCACTTTGTGGAGGCCCATATTATGATCTTGTTACGATCAGACATGGTTAAAAAGAAAAAAGATTTTATTTATATATTTTTAATTTGGTTATAGTGCTGCAGATGACCGCATGATCATTTATCATTTTTTTTGACAGAAACAGTTTATCCCATGTAGACAATTATATTAAATACCTTTTTCTGTCGGCACTGATGCTTTTCGATCCAATAATTTTTAATTTTAAATATGATATTTTCATACATTTCGATGCATCATTATCACACACAAAGGTTAGGTTAGGTTGAGTTTGGTCTAAACAGAAAGTTATAAAGGGTCATGCGGTCATCTGCAGCACCATTACCTGAAATTCTAATAAAACGTCTTGGTAAATAAGTCGCAGATGCCCGCATGAGCTTTTATAATTCTTTTTAAGAAAGTTTATTCCATGTATACATGTAGATAATATTATTATATACCCTTTTCTGTCGGCGCAGATTGTTTTCGATCCAATATTGTTAATTTAAAATTTTCATACATTTTGATGAATCACACACTAAGATTGTATTACGTTGGGGTAGGTTAGGTTAGGTTAGGTTATGTTAGGTGAGGTTGGGTTTGGTCTAAAAAGAAAGTTATCTGCGGCAAATTTACCTCTATTACTTATACTTAGTAATAAAATTATGGTATAAGTACCCATCTAAATACCTACATTTAGAAATGATATTCCTTTTAGCACCGTAAACCTTTGATGTAATACAAATGGTTGTCGTGGTTCTGGTAACTTGTAGAAGTCAACGTCTTTAAATCCGACAATCAAATTCCAAAAGCGATGCTGAAGTTTTTGTGGTATTTCGAAACCCAATCTTTCGGCTAATCGCACCCATAATGCTTGAAGAGTAATACCGTCTAAGCCTTCGAGGCATATTTCGTCGATCAGTACCTCTGAATAGTTTACACCTGTTAAAGGCAACATTATAATCTGAAAAGAAAGAGATTTTTTTAACCATAGATGGGTAAATTTCATGGATTTGCTGTAAAGTTGTTAACCTATAAATACATTAGTGTTATGTATTTTAAGGGAGCTACAACACATTTTGAATGTAAACTATTTTATAAAAATATGTTCTCTACTTACAAATTAATGTATCGTGAGATTTCAAAATTAATTGTTTATTTTACTTTTAATATCATAATAAGCTAAGTAGCCCCACGTACGTCAATATTGACGTTTAATTATTTCGATTTCAACTATAAATACTTGCCATTTTATAATTTTTAGACTATGTGTCAGTGTTGCCATCTTTGCAAAGTGGAATTATAGTACAGAGCCTCCAAAATTATAGTATTTGGGGAAAAATATAGCACGCGTTGTCTTCTGAAAATTTGTTTTGTTTCTCAGAGACCCTTTTTATTTAGGTGCCTCTTCCGACCAAAAATGCTTACCGAAGAATTCAAGAAATTTCATGTTAAACCAAAGTCAAGGGACTTTTTACGTTTTTCGAGCAGTTTTTTTTTCAAGTTCTCGAAATCTTCTTATATTGCAAAATTATAGTACTTTGCAACAATTTATCGAACTAAAATATCAAAATTTTAGCACTTTTTGCATATTTTTTCCAATATTCAAAATTATTGTATTTTTAGCGTACTATACCTGTTTTATATCGTACATAGTACAAGGATCAAAGTTATAGTATAAATACTATAATTATAGTACGGTTGGCAGAACTGGTATGTGTTGAAAAATATTTAAAAATTGTTGTTATACATGAACATATTTTATACTCAAATTATGTTATTTTTGTTTTGAACAATAGAATGAATAAAATAGTTTTGGCAATGGGCTAATATATATTTTTTATTTTGTTGCATAGAAGATAATTATAACTTTGAGATATAGATTTTATAGTTGACATAATATGTTTTTAAGCTTTGTATATTCTCATAAAACAATATCTAAATGTAATGTTAAAAAAATTAGTTTCAATAATTTTCAAAAGGAATTATTTCTATTCGAATTTCAAATTCAATGTAAATGACCTAATGCAAGTTTTGGTCAGCATTCATATATTTTTTATTGCTCTCAATATTACAAGCTATGGCAACTTCAAGTCCACCATTTTTAGTGAAGGGTTTGTAGAAAATTTGGGATTGTCAGGCTGGAGGACGACGAGTATTTGGAACCAAGTGTGTTTTCATAGTTTTATTTTAACAAATAAACAATTAGGCTCTTCTTTGTACTATTTTGTTTATTTGAGTAGGGTAGAACTTGAGTTTCGCTTCCACCTAACGAGCTTGTAGGTCTTAAAAATCAATTAAAGTCTGCGTGATTGTGTGAATTGGGCTTGTCCGTAATCCTTAAACCAATGGCTAATCCCGTTTTAAAGTGCTAACTGACAGACTTGACTAGCAGCTGTAGGTCCAGCGAGTCGGATTTTTGTGCAGAAGAGCGACACGACCGAGAGATGAGCCGGCCGCAAGCTGGGCGGATTCAAGTCCCCGACGACCTCAGGGAAGTTTTGCTGGAATTCACAATTAGCTATCTTCTCGAGCAACCGGGGGATGTCATAAACTACGCCGTGGAGTTTTTCACCCGTCTGCAGCAGAGCAGAGCGACGACTGTCGTCACTGCGACCGCTGCCACTCCAGATGAGTCCATTATATCTGATGAAGATGGTAAGTACGCGCTCCGTTTCTTTTTCTTACACAACGCTCCTTTGCGGCATATTAGAGCTCCCTTGATAACATTATCGTTCAGCATGTGAATTAGGTCTTGCCGTTTATTGTGGTTTGACGGAATTTGATTAGATTGTAACCTACTTCTGGCTATTTTAAACATGGTTTATTACTTACGCACGTTTGATTGTTTGGTTTGTTTACCACATTAAATCGATGAAATTCTCAATACTGCTTTTATGTTTATCGATGTAATTGATAAGCAGTAATATTTCTCTAAGCACATTATAAGAAACTGCTCCCCTATATACTGTTTTATACATAAATATGAAGTGTATAAGTAGGTTCCATTTTACTTTAAAGTAAACAATTTTTTTGTACAATATTCGCAATGAAAACTATCTGATGAATTCTATACCGGTACAGGAACCATTTACGAAATGTCATAAGTACTTACGTACACAATTAGGTACTTATTTGTAAGTACCTAATCTTGTGAATTCATTTCACCGTATTTCATATTATGAGCCGACCGATTAAAATCTTCAAAATTAAAACTGCTGTAATAAAAATTGAATATGTTTACTCAATATTATTAATTTAATAATAGCTATGGTATGTAATTGGTTAGATTATTTAGGTTACACCGCGTGGTGTCCTCGGTAATGTCGACACAATTCTTAGATCGTATTGCAGAATGCATTCCCGAGAATTGGGTGGACTATCCCTACAAGGTTAAATCTCAAATAGGATCGAACAAGTTAAGCCTGTCTTATAGCGCCTGTACACGTGCATGGATTTACTGGCGCCAATGGTGTGTATTTTAAACTATCGCGATAATAACTGTTTACATGTAAAAGTGCCGACTGTCTCGCCAATCTCATTCTTCAAGCGTTAACAAGACGCATTTTTGTTATTGTGTTTTACTTTTTGACAGATTGTGGAAATTGGTAAACGTCAAAATGCGTAGTGCGGTGCAGTTCGTATTTTTTCCGGCAGGTTCGCCACTATCGTTCTACTCCGCATGCGCATACGTCTTGCAAGTTCCAACTATCGTGTGAAAATTCAGAAGTTGCTGAACTTTTTTGATCCATGCATGCAATATAATATATGTTTACACATGCATTTTACAACATTTTTATTAGGTCGTATTCTTATTTGTCCGGTGGTTGTTTGTCCGGTACAAATCTTGCAATCTATTTTTAACTAACTTCCCGACTAGCTAGACATTTGAAACTTTTAGAATATATCAGAACACGATGCCAATGCATTTTTTTTAATACATTTAGCCATCTTTAAGTAGAATTAAATTCATTTCAGTTAATTCTGTTTTGTATGAAAAATTATTTCGGAAGAAATCCACTATTATTGGTTGCTAGGAAATTATTAATATATACGTGCGCTACTATGGAAATCAATATATTATAATAAATGTTGTTTTATCCATTAGATGTTGACTATGTAAAAAAATGTCTCGAAATCCTGTGATATTTTGCATTTTACTAATGTTTCCACATGACCATTTTTTCATATTTATTCCAGAATTGAAATAAGTTTCGACAGTACAAGCTAGACTATTATATTATACTTTATGAATTACTAGTTTTAAACTTCTAAAGAGCGTTGATTTAATATAATCGTATGGTTGTGATTTACCATTATATTTACTTTATGTAATATCGTGCCATTTGGCTATCGGGTGACAACATTCTAAGTCATTTGAAACCAGTTCAAGACACCGAGAATGATCTTTGATAGTTTCACACCATTTTGGTCTAGTTTATTTGATGTGCTGGAGATTGCGCATTATGCATGCAGCCAACGTCAACAAACCAACCACAGCTCTTGCTGGAACGGAAACAAGCCTACAAGAGAAAACAATATGGTGCTATCTCATGTGACATCGCCAAAAACTGAAGAGAACATAGAAAGATGGAATGGACAGCATTATACATTTATCGTGCAATAGATATGTATTTTTGGGAGACTGGCTTTTTATAAAATATATATAAAAACTCCCTGAAAAAAGCCTGAAAGTTTTACTAGTGGATTGCATTCATGAATATGTGATAGCAGTGTGTTATTTATCATAAAAAGATCTTATGTCGTTATATAGACAGACGTGATAAAGGCTAGAGTTACTTCTTCAATGGCACTTCAGCTCAAGAAGCTCCCTGATGTCCCTCCCCACACTATCTCTTCAGTGAATTCGCCATCTTCCCACGAGTCTCTTCTCTCTTGGGAAGCCATTTGACATCTTTGGAATGCGGAAGTCACTCCACTACAGATGTCTGAATGATAACTGTCCCTTGGGGCTCAAATTTGGGAACATTTCTATTCACAATTTTTATAAATGGCGTAGCAATGGTCATTAAAAATACTATGTTTTTGTAAGTCACTGATGACTTGAAACTCTCCTTGGAAGTTGTCGCTTTGGATGACTTTCATCAACACCAACTTGATATCCATAATAGATTGAGACAGGTGTAACATGCAACATGCTGGACGTCAATATTGATAAACACAATCTTTTCTCATACTCGATGCGTGGCAGAGTAAACTGGCGTTAGTGGTTCGTTACCATTTCGTCACCTTAGGATTAGTTTGTCGAAAGTGACAATATGTGAAATGTTCAAGAGTCGAAAAATAAAGTTCATTACCTTATATTTCAATGCTTGAAGATATTTCACATTTACTTATTTTACATAAGTAGTAACAACTTTATTTAAAAAACATTTGTAAAATGTTACGTTGGAATGAAGTTGATTACTATCTTTTGGAATAACAGGTTCCAGAAAGAGTAATTGGTGGCCGAACAAAACGGAACAATAGAACCTACGGAACCCCATATTTTTGAAGGGTTCGGTTTCATATCCAGCTTTTATCTCAGTGCGAGTATAATAAACAATAAAATTATAGTCGCATCAAAACAAGACAGTATTTTAGTCATAATATTATAGTTTTTATGTTCGTAAGAATGATGTTTGCTTATAGAATTGCTAAAAGTCAGTGATGTCCCTAGATAAAATGCCGCCCCTAGGCAGCGCCAAAATGCTGCCCCATGTTTTTATACAGTATTTTTATCAGCCTTTCATGAGTCCAATATCTAAGAAATGTGTTGTATGGATATATTACTAACAAAATATCAGACTGTAATTATTCGCAAATATGCACGTGTCGTTTCTGGTCACCAATGACGTCGGAGGGCACGGAAGGAAATCGCAAACCCGACAAAAACAGTGAGCTGAATTTTTTAATGGAAAGATAATTTCGTTATTATTAAGTTTTTAGTAGCTATTCCTATATATTCCAAATGATTCTCCTCGATTTGCCGCCCTTCGAGTAACTGCCGCCCCCAAGCGACGCTCAATCTGCCTACCCCCACGGGACGTCACTGCTAAAAGTAGTGTATAGTAGTTAAAAATATAATATGTAACTAGCAGTGGCAAAGAGTGGAGGTCGGCTGTGGAGATCGGACGTAAATAGTGCACACTTAACTATAAGTCGTAGTTATTTGTTTTCATTAAAATTAGAAAACAAATTGCAGGCAGCGTTTAATTGAATTCTATCCGCAATTTGTATTGTTAGTTCAATTAAAACAAAATTTTAATAAGTATGACTGACAAAGTGTTATGTGCTCTCTTCATATCGACTTTCCACAGCCTACCTCCATCCTTCGCCACTGTTTAGTTTTTATCTAATATCTACTATGGTTTGCTTTAGGCAGGGTTTAATTAAATTTTAAATAGTAACCAACGCCA
Source organism: Rhyacophila brunnea (assembly GCF_057557595.1). Classification (NCBI taxonomy): domain Eukaryota; kingdom Metazoa; phylum Arthropoda; class Insecta; order Trichoptera; family Rhyacophilidae; genus Rhyacophila; species Rhyacophila brunnea. The sequence continues at coordinate 2,583,639 of NW_028232816.1, read as the reverse complement.
TCTGCAATTTGTATTAAATAAGTATGACTGACAGAGTTTAGTGTGCACTATTTATGTCGGAACTCCACAGCCTACCTCCACCTTTACCACAGGCAACTAGGTATTTTGATATGTAAATGTATATATATCAGCTTGGCGGTTTGTAAACGCCACTATCATCACAATGCATTCAGTAAGCAAAATGTAGTACACAACTTTGCTAATAGTAAATAATAATATCACGATGCATTGATTGTCTATTGAATATTGATGGCAGCTAACATACTTCACATCACGTCTCAATGTTGATGCTGGCCACACTTTTGGCGTCAAATATTAATGATGTGTCTGCAATAAACATGAACACAGTGAATCTTGAGTGGTGTTGCGAATGCATAATGAGAAATTCTAAATTATTATGAAGACATGGCATTGTTGCCAGTTGCGAATTCCAATCACCTTACATTGTTTTATTGCTTTTTTTGTGACGCTACAACCATCAGTGGACATTTGCCGCCTTCCATCTTCAATTATCGACGGAGCTCTCGAGTCTTTCTGGTTACTATCATGCCAAAGTCATGGTTTTTGTTCTGGTCTATTAAATGTGAGGCTTTCTGGCGGTGTCTTATTTCTGATAAATCTGATAACATCAAGTTCATCAAAGACTCCAGAGATTTCACGTTTGTACCGGCGTCACCAGATGCTATCCTTAAGTGTTTAAATCAATCACAAGTCATTTCGCATTGAAGATTCATTTGTAGCTAACTTAACACCGTTATTGTCTGCACCTGTTCATCTGTCAGTTTTAAATTCAATCCAAACTGTACAAGTATTGCCTAAATAAACACTGAAGCTTGAATCAGTTATGAATGGATGGTATTGTCATACATACATTCATCATTTCAATCATGAGACATTTTGTTCGACTTCATTCGAAATCATTCATAAATGTTGCTGAACTGCTTGATAAAAGACAGACCCTATCAATTGTTGTGGATGGATTGTTGAATACACCGTACTGTAATCGTTTTGAATGATCATTATCAGCCTGGGTCGATCCACTGCTAGATATAGGCCTCGTCTAGCTCCCTCGACTCTTCTCGGTACCTAGTTCTTTGCTGCCACATACATCCAGGATTTTATGAGTTTGTCTATCCAGCGGGTTTTAGTGCCCCTTGGGTACCAAAACATGACGGCATTTGTACAGTGGTTGTCCGCTTGTCGAGGCGACATGTGCAGCCCATTACCATTTCATCTGCTTAACAAACATTGTGTACTCTTGTATGCTACCTTATCCATTAGTTTCTTTAGCCTTAACCTTTCCATGCCACGTTGAGCTTCTTGTAATTTTTGGAATTTTTTTGAATATTTACATGAATATCACACAAAAATCGCATAATATGAAATGTCAAACAGACTAAAGATGCCGGCTTTAATGCGCCAACCTATTAATTTATGAATTACTATAAAGTTTATAAAACTTCCTCCAGTTACAGTCTAAATTCTTTGATTAGATTACATTTAAAGGTTTATTAATTCATTTATCTACCATATATTTACTTACAGTTCTGTTTTTGGAATTTTTCAGGAAGTTAAAGAGTATTTTTCGATTATTTATGTTCTATAAATGGAAAGCATTACGTAATTACGTACATAGTATACATACATTTGAAGAGTAACACATTGCCAGCTGTGATACGTTTCGTGTTTGAAGTATTGGCAATTATTATTAAAATTGACTGTCGAAACAGCCCGCGCAATTTTTTCTTTGATCCGTCTGCGTTAGAAAAATAATGTGCAACAACATCAAACATTCGTCGTTCTGCGTGTATTTGTTTTTTACTCGGGGAGAATACTTGCGTATTCGTGTTTTGAGCTGTGGCTTAATTTATTCGACACTGTTGTGAATTGTAATTTATGCAAATTGCAGTGTCGGACTGTGAAATGATACGCCCACAACTCATGCAAATAATAATGATACGTGATCGCGAACACAAGATGTAAACATTGTGAAGATCTTTAACCCTTCATACATGATATGTTTTCATCGCTGCCGTACTATCTACCTGTTACTTCTCCATATAAAATATCTAATTGAGACTTATTGTATTTTACAAATTTTCTGTGTAGATTGTAAAAGTCGGACTATCTGGACATTGTGCAATAATTGATACTGTCTTTTATTTGTAATAAATGCTAATTTCAGGGTTTATCTTGACGATAGTTTCACATCTAATAATCGATGGAATTGCCTATTCCAGTAAATCATGTTAAAAATGCTTTTTGACAGTTGACGGCAATGTTATAGTGTGAAGTTTGCTATAAACGAATACGCATTGCAAAAAATGACTTGCAGTTAATTTAAACGTGGGTCCGTGAGTTCCTTTTTTTCTTCACTCTTATATATTTTCATAGATTATTTTGACTCCGTCTAGTAGAGAAGGTTTTGGCGTAGATTAATATTACTGATATGCGTACATGCGAGCAATAAAAATAATTAGGTAATTTGCAATTACATACGGATTAACATACTTAAGTGATTGTTATCATTTATGTTTCAACAAAATATGCCGAATGTTTCTTGCTGGATTATAAACAGGCTTATCCTCTCAGATTAGAAGTTATTATTACTATTTAAGTACTATTTTATCTTATTAATGGCATTTCAAGGTAAACAAAATTATACAGTTTTCATGAAAACATTCATAGGATACGATTTTTGTTTTTAATTAACATTTTTTTTTTTTTTTTTTTTAAATTACATTGGTTTTTATTGACAATGAGTTTAATATTCAAATAATATTTTTGAAAAAATGGGATATTGTCTATGTAAGCCTTTAAATTTTCATATATTTCATGTCATAGTATGTAGTTGTATTCATTAATAGCAATATCATATTACTATTCTTAGCAGTATCTTATGATTCTTTAATATAACTTTACTCTCTCAGGGCCAAATGCATAGTCATATTCAAATGCCAAAGTGGTCTTAAACTATATTTTACCTGACTCCACCATCAGTGACTTACCCCCGTTTCAGACGGGACACCGGTGTCGCGCCCGTATATAATAAGGAGGCCTTTGTATTCGAATAAAGGGGCCTTTGTATTATGTTTCTGAACGCCCAGAGCTAATGAGTCAACGCATAATTTCGTGATATAAATTAGAACATAAAACTGGCTGCGGTCATAAAAACATGTGTATCGGCGGCTTGAGAATGTAGCGGCCGACGGAAAAGTGTACCATACACGCTTTGACTCATTAGCTCGGGGCTTTCATAAACATAATACAAAGACCCTTTTATTCGAATACAAAGGCCTTCTTATTATATACGAGGGTGACACCGGTGTCCCGTCTGAAACCGGCCTTAGTGGAAGTGAGAAAAACAAGTGAGCCGTTATTATTATTCTTATTAGAACATCTTATCTAAGACGGTATTTCAGTGAAACGGCGAATAATTTTCAACTATGGGTGCGACGAAATTTTGGACTCGCTGGCAATCGGAGAGCGAACATCGAGCTGTGAACACGTCAATTTGTTTCGTGATGGCGACGGGGGTATTAATTCTTAAATCGTGTAAAGATGACTAAAAAACGTTACCCATTTACTTGAAAAATAAAACATGTCAATGAATATAACATTATTGTTACTAATAGAACAATAAACAAAACATTAAATGGACGCATGTTGGATTTATATGACGAATTATATTTCGTTCGGCACGCGTCATTTGCACAATCTGTACATCGCCTAGCCACGATCTTTTTAGACCGTGCCTCAACTAAGGTATAGTCTTAAGGCTAACTTAACGTTGACATCTCTGCATTTGTTCATTAGTGTGTGCCTGCTGTTCTTTTCGGTTATGAACCGTTTACCTCTCTTTTTGGCGTTCTTCATCACTGATCTTTGCTTAACAGTGGTTTAGGTATGTTCACTACATATCTGGTTTATCCAAAGAATTTGGACTATGAATAGGAAGGAGTCTTGTAGGTTATTTCTGTACATTTTAAATTATTTTGCAAACGTGTGAAGCATGGTTGACTCATTTAGTGCTAACACCGCGACTGGTGCGTTTGGAGTCGTTGACCATTAGATATAATTAACATGTTATTTAAATGTGGTAATTAAAAGGTTAGCAGTGATTGTAGATGTCACAGCAGTAGTGTGAAGTTCTCTGCAAATGAACCTGCAATGCGAAGTCACTTGTAGCTAACTTAATCAATGGACTAATAGTCCTTTTTTTTGGTTCAATTTTATACATTTAGAGTCCATCTATATCAGTGGCGAAGGGTGGAGGTAGGCTGTTAAGATCCGCCATAAATAGTGCACATTAAACTTTTTCAGACATACATATTTGTTATCATTGAAATAAGACTACAATTAACAGATAGTGTGGGTTAGATTTTAAAATTCAATTAAACCCTGAGAAACCAAGCCATAATAGATATTAGTCAAAAAATACATGTCTATCTATAAAATATCTAAAATTATGCAATTAAATCATACATAACTTTGAGTATTTTATAGATAGAATAATATTTTTTATTTATTATAGTTTGGTTTACGCAGGGCTTAATGAATCAAAAAAATGAAGCAAAAATATGTGTAATATGTAGTTTTAATCCAACGAAAACAAATAACTATGAATGAAAAATTGTACACAATTTTGTCGCATTGCCCAAATTAGACCAAATCTATTATGGTTTCGTTTAGGCAGGGTTTAATTGATTTTTAAAAACTAACTAATACCATCTGTAAATTGTAGTCTTAGTTCAATAAAAACAAATACATATGACTAACAAAGTTTAGTGTGCACTATTTATAGCGAATCTTAACAGCTTACCTCCACCCTTCGCCACTGATCTATATAGAAGAAGACTTTTACAACATCTTTGGGTTTATCATTATTTTGGAAATGATAAATGCAATATTGTTTGTTAGAAATAGTGTCCGTGACAAAATATGTCGAATTAGCTTTACTATTCTAAGTTAATTGGTTTTCTCCTACGTTTGATCCCTGACTATATCAAATTGAATGTTTCTTTTTTGTTTTATAAATTGTCATAAACATCGCAACCAGTGACACTTGCATACAATAAATTTCAATATGTCCGCTGAATGGTGTGGAAATTGCAATTTAAACGGCTCAATGTTGAAAACGACCGGCCTGAACTCGACGACTTTCCGGCAAGTATAGCTTATCGTAGGACAATAACAATAAAATATTATATTATTAAAGCAAGAGGTTTGAATTAGCTGTCAATATACTGATGTAGTTTTTCGTTAGTACTTATCGCACTATCGCAACTAAACTGCCACAATTCAAAAAACGTCAAACAGAAAAAAATCAGCTTTGAAGTTTTTACCTTTCGCATTTTTGTACTGTGTTTTAGAAATATGTTTAGATATTGAATGAAGTTTTGACTTGAATTTGATGACTTAGAGATATGCAATTTTCTGTACATATACTATGAATGATAGACAATGAAACGTAGTAATTAATTCAAAACACTTAAATTTGGACTTGTGGCGGTTTAGTTGCGAGGGTGCGATATGTTTTAAAACTATTCAAATGATGATGGTGTTGGGTTTGATGATATATCGACCCTTAATCGGCAGAACAACGTAAGCATATCATTCATAAATTTTAGAGGAGAAGGTTTTTTCTTAATTATTTCCGTAATTAGTTCTAAAAATGAATTCTGTTAATGTGGTTAATAATAATTGGTTACTGCCTATACGGAAATTATAAAACAATTGCATTAGTGCTTTTAGTTTTCGAGATAGTGGCGGTAACGCTGTTTTGCTTATGTCTATGACGCGATATTTTTTCCAGGCATGTCGCTTACGCTATTTGGCGTAGTTGTTTTTATTTATAATTTTCATGCTAATTATCATGACAGGGCATTAATAATTAAATATTAAAATAAATGACATAAGTACCCATTTATTTTACGAAAGGGGGCGTTGTTAAATAAATTAAAAATACTTTGACTTTTTAAATTAATATTTTTGCTTGTAGATACTTAACCACATAGGTAAAATAAAAATAAATGATTGGTATTTTTAAGGTTTCGGTTATATTATTAATATTATTAGGTATTGTTATTTTTCAAAATGAAATATGTACGTATCTACTCGTACATAATTAAATACGGGGACCTACTAATTATAATAAAATAAAATTGTAATCAACTATTCAGTTTTACAAAAAAATTATTGTCCCACATATTTTAAGCAGTAATCGCTGTATTATCCTCATTCACATCTTCCTGATCGGATTCCGGTAAAGTATCTTCCACTGATAATCCATGTGGCAGTTTCATAAACTCATCCGTCATCTCTGAGGGATATTACATTTAACACAGATACTTTTAAGATCGTTATACTCGATCTCCGATATTGGTGATTTAGCACTATACAGCAAAGGTAGCTACGTTTAAAGCATCACAGCATTTGATCGGGATCTGATGACATTTTCTAGGTCTAACAGTTAAGTCCTACTGTCACCAGAGTAGGTACAATATTTGGTAAGTTTTTTAAATTATGCCTTTTGTAATTCACCAAATTTAATTTTGAACTTTGAAGGAATGCAAGTAGCAGCGAGAGATTTCCAGTCACGGAATTCTGCATATGACATGATGATCTAGTTGGAAATGATGGTGGGTCATTCTGATAGTGCCCAAACTACTCTGATTATAAATGACTCAATTCTCGCATGAATGGAATCGACCGGCACCGTAGTACGACCAGTGGGTCTATTCTATACTTATCGATCGCTAAAGTGATAGATATTATCAAACTTAGGGTAGGTTTGTATAAAAGTATTAGTACTTATTGCAACAATTACAACCAACGTATTGCAATTGTTGCAATAATTGCTGTATTTTAACAGCAGTAAGAGAGGTGCTGTTAAAATGTAGCGCTTATTGCAATAATTACAATCAACGTATTGTAATTGTTACAATAAGTGCTAATTCTATGATACAAACCTACTCTAAGTTTGATAATATTTATCACTTTAGCGGTCGATAAATACAGAATAGACCCACTGGTAATAGAAAATGCATTTCTATCAATTCAATGAAAGTTGAATTTTTCATAAAATAAGATAGCATAGCCAGTGTTGCCCGGTTCTTATTCTGATCAATCACAGTATAATAAATCTTTGATTTTTTCCCGCTTTGTCAGTCCTATCCAAAGATTTGTGCATTATTGCGGAGATCTCATTATTGCCACGTTTACCATCAGTTTCACCCCATAAAAAGCAGTATCCATTATTTGTTCCACTTTCATAGATACTTTCATTATATTATGCGTATTTTCGACTAGGGAGTGTTTAGCACCTTCTCGAGGTCAAAACTTGCGCACAAAACGTCATTGTGATTTTTAGTTTTGGCCAGATCATTAAAGAACATCTCCTTGCATTTATCCTTTATGGTAAGGGGACATTTCTAAGTATCCGTTTCAATTAGCCGAAGTCTCTCGTCACCAGACATATTTGTTATTTTCTCGCAAAAAGAACACTATTATCTTTTTTGGTAGATGAAAACCCAAGTTGAACTTTCCGTCTATTAAATACGTTTCTGAAAACATTCCGAATCACGACATTAGTGGATTCATTCAAAGAATCCAAATTTTCAGTATAAATTTTATATACATTTTCGACATTTCAAAAATCTACAGGAAGATAGATTCGTAGATTATTCCGACAGTAGTGAGATGGAACGACGGGTAATTATTGTTTAATAAACTCCATTACCAGGTTTATTTTATCTCAGCCAGTTTTACTGGACGGCGCGAGCTTTGCTCCCAAATCTGTTTTCGCACAACTCACTACCAGACGGACCACCGAATAAACCGTACCGTAGCTTACACTATCAAATAACGTCGGTTACGTTGTTTTGCTCTACTTTATAATGCGATACAAGTTAAAACGCTAAAAGGCACAGACCCTAAAAAAGTGTCATGCGAATGAGATCGGGCTCTAATATTTTTGTCACTTACGCGCTAGGTGATATTGAACAGTTCTCAGTGTAAAACGCAATTTACCAAAAAGTGTCGCTTACGTTGTTCTGCCGATTAAGGGTCGATATATTATATAAATTATCAATGCAGTTTCTTGTCGTGGTTTACAAGGAGAACATTTTTATTCTTCTGATGAAAAATGTCAGTTTTGAATTTGTCATAAGCTCCACATTACATTGGCAGACACACATTCATGTCGATTACCGATAACGTACGGAAATATCCGAATTAACCTTGATCTTCCAAGTGTGGCCGCACGTAGTGTGTCCTGTCTCGCGTTTGATATAACAACACAAATTTGACATCTACATAATGAAATGAAGGGTGCCTGACTTTATTCATTATTTTAACAGACAATAATAATACAAAACAAAAATTATATCCCAGTAAATACAAACGAAGACTGTTCAGTGTTGCCACCAATAGATATTTTTTTTGTTAACTTATTAGATATTGTTAACACTAGCAACCGAACGTATATTATTAACGAATCAAATCAAGTGTCACCGTGATCGAGTTGGTAGCTAAATTGTTCCGTGTTCCGCTTTTTAAAGTCAACGATTGCTCACGACGATCGTTGAATCTGGTCCGGTCTCTGCTGATGTAATTAGGCCTATAGATTGACTAAAGACCACAGATACTGTGTGCAAAAGGAAGAGAGCGATAAGTCTTAAAACACTACTTTTCGGAGAGTCAAAGAAAAATATTGAATTTTGGACAATTTTGTATGGTAATATCAGAGGTCATACTGCAGTGTTGCATGCCATTTAAAAAATTGTTAACATAAAGATACTTCTGAGAGTATAACAATATGCACGCTTTATAAGCAACTTATCCAATTTTCACCAGGTAAAATCGTTGATTTTCGTACATACATTTTTATCAACCTGATATTTTTGATAAAAATTAAATATTTAATTTTGAACAATTCATCTGGCAACACTGGATCGAAGGTAATCGGTGGTGTCGAAGGCAAGCAGCAGAGTTACTATCCGACCATGCAATCTTACTTTACTTCACCAAAATCTAATGCTCTACTCACAATTGCGTTTACACTGGTAGAGTTAGAAGGATATCTGCTACCAGCCAAAGTACTACCAATGAATACCGGGCTTAATAGGCCATCCATCGACTGAAACCGTATGCGGTTTCGAACCTTTTCGGTTCATGGAAATATATTTTCACAAAGTATATTATAAGCATCTGATCGTATTGGTTTATACCATGCACTTACACTTAACAAAATATACAAACATAACAAAAATAATAAGTTTAATATAGTACACGGATCTAAACCGCATACGGTTTCAGTCCATGGTTGGCCTCTAAGCATGGCTTAAGTAGAATTGAATTAAATTATTATTAATTATTAAATTTAGACGTTAATACTTCCAATGGAAAGATAAATTTTAATATTGATAGTGTGCAGACACAAATGGCAGTGTGTAAACTCACATGTCAGCTTATTTTCCTTGAAACAAATTGTGTTAAGCAATTGTTTTATTCAATTGATGCAAGTCAATCAAAGTATATCAGATGAATATTCTTGATTGGTAACTACAAACATTAAGACCTTGCCTCTCCTTCTATCATAACTGAAGAATGAGAAAGAGGAAAAGAAGGAAAGTAAGTATTGTGATTGGTTAATCGGCTTAATGTATCCTGTTGCTGTCTTGTTACTTCCCATATTATGAATCTGTTGGATTAAAATTTTGATAAGACTTAGATAATATATTGTTTTATAATATTATAATTTATAATAGTACAAAAAAAATGGCTTATAATTTCTATTTTATATTAATATTGTTATCGGTTGTTGGTAAATTTTTCTATCATCATCATCAGCCTGAATCTATCCACTGCTGGATGAAAGCCTCCAAGCTAATTCCACTTCTTTCGGTCCTGTACGCAGAACTTTATCATTTCATCGATCCAGCGGCCTCTAGGTCTACCATGCGGACGTTTTGTACCTCTTGGGTATCACTGGATGACCCGATTTGTCCAACGATTGTCCCTTAGAGCTATGTGCTATATCCAGCCCATTACCATATGAGGCCTTTAGCGAACTCGCATTACATCGCATACCCTTGTCTGTTTCCTTATTATTGAACCAGATATGAAATTGTTCAATTGTAAATATATTCAAAAGTATGCATAAAATAATCAACCAATGTGAATTTTTTAAATTATCTTAGTCAAATAAGTATCTCTTGTTTTTGTTTGACTCTGAGCAGTCACCATGTGTACTTCCTTCTCCTTCTTTCCTCGAAGTTTCAGGCTCGTTGCAGAGGCCTTTCTCAAGAGATAACATTGTGTGAAGTGTCTCACTAGGTGTACAAATGCAAACGCTTTTCTACAAATGTGTTTATTGAAAAATGTTAGGGTTAACCGTCAAATGTTGCTCAGAGTAAAAGGTGATATGGTGGTACTACAGTATTAGGTGGGGCTAATTTGTATATTGTTTATGGTCATTATTGCCAACAGTATTTGCATAACTTCTGTCTTATCGGCATGTCTCTCCCAAACAATTTTTAAGAATTGTTCATTCACAGTATTATAGTTAAGCAGAAAAAAATTCTTTTATATGAGAAATAGATGTTAGCCAATTGCTCAACCTATTAAGCCGCGTATCCACTATGTCCGTGAACCAGTAGCGCTCCACGATCATTCCTAGTAGATAAGTTCCCATGCTCCGAGCGTGTACTGTTCACGAACCACAAAATGTGTTCATTTTTGCGAATGCGAGCACTAAGGCGAGCAGAGTGTGTTCATGGACACCACTGAATCACAACATGTAGTGTGTACATTGTGTTCGTGTAACAGACTAACAATTCGCAATGGAGTGGTCGGAAGAAAAATGTTTAGCTCACATCGAACTAAATGTAGTAAACGAACTAAACTAGTGCTAATACACACCTGTTCAAATTTGCTAATTGCTAAAACTATCACCGGTGGCTAAAGCCAGCTTATCTTAAACCGGTATAGCCTTTCGGAGTTATGTATCTTTTCTTTGGATTGATGGTGCTACCAAATTAAGTAGATGTTTAAAATTTGACAAAGACAATCGTCTAAATTTTCTGTAATGCCCGCTTTATTCTTGAGATTTTAGGTCCAATTGTAGAACATAATATTTATTCCTGTTTTTTTTGTAGAAATTGGCTCGCCAAAAACGAGGAAGCTTTTTATAATCTTCTATCAAATAAAGAATGACTATGAAAGCAAAACTTACCACTAATTTACTTTCTTTCCTATATATAGCAAAGTTAGCATAATATTGATAATGATCAATGTCATTTATGCCGATCACTGGAAATTAATCCCTCGGTGTTCAATTTTCTTAAATGTCATATTGTGAATGTTTTTAATAATTTATAATATTCACATTACATATTTGAAATGTATAAATGAAAATTCTGTATGAAGCTATCTAGCATTCGTCTTTTTGTGTTTCTTTTTCGGAATAGAAATAATCTTCTCTCTATCGACATCCAATTTGATTAGATATATAAATAATCCTATAAGCTATAACTCTTTAATCATAACACTCATAACGGTAAATATTCGACTAGGACTTTATGGTGTTTGGATTACGTACGTCATGATTTAGTTGCTAGTTTATTACAATGAGGATTAGATTAATACAAGTACTTGCGTGACGAGTTAAGTAAATCAACTTCAAAGTTAATCATGCGTTTCTTATCTACATAAAAGTTTTTGACATTCTTTAAATAAGGTTTGGTTCCTAAACGATATTTTGTGCTTATGGAGGTGGTAATATCCGTAAAAATTGTACAGAGCCCATTGTCAGTTTTGACTACCGTGAAGTTAGCTACAAAATAGTGATATAAAACTTCATTGGCTGCTTCCTAATGGAAAAATTGCAGTTATTTTACCATTTGACATCATAATTATAATCATAAAACCTACATGAAATTAGCTACAAAGTGTCCTATGTACTAGTATATTAACGATTATTCCTGTCAGAAAAAATGTTGAATACTATTTCTTGAGTTTTTTCTTAAGTGTTTTTAGTCGGCGTACAGGCCAGTCCACAACATTTCAACTACATACGTTTCTATGATTTTTTTTTTTACACAAGAGTTCGAATATAATAATTTAATGTTTCTAATAAAAAGACTTTTTTTTCACATAAATGTTACGTGCACCCTTTATTCTCTTGTTTAATCAATTGAATGTTGTCGTTGCAGAGCCGCCGGTGGCGCGCTTCAATTCCCGACGCAAGAGCGTATTCGCGGAGACATACGACCCAGAGGAGGACGATGATGATGAGGAGGGCTCGACCGCCGTGCACCCCAAGTCAGACGGGCAGCGCTCGCGGCTGGCCGAGGCCGTGCGCGGCATCCTGCTGTTCCGTGCATTAGATGCCCAGCAGATGCGCGAGGTGCTCGACGCCATGTTTGAGAAGCGCGTGCAGCCCGACGACTACATCATTCGGCAGGGGGACGATGGGGACAACTTCTATGTCATTGAAAGGTAAGATGGCACATTCAAGTGCGCATATACGTTTTCTTCCCGTGCGCAGAATGTTGGAGGATTACATGACAGATTAATAATTGGAATTCTGATAGGCTATATCCCAATACAGTACATTTTGATGCAGGGTTTTGAATGTGCGAGTGTCCTACGAAAATGAAACACGCATTATAGACGTGCAATAGTGTGTTGCAACCTTCAATACACCAATATTAAATGAGCATCATTGCATAAACCGAGAGCAGTTGTCAGTATTCGACATATGACATATTCTTGATACATGTTTAAGTTTAACCCGTATTCTGTACTTGAGATCGGTTGCCTGATTCTCCACACCCGTTAGGTATTTCAGTTCCCATTATTTCCGAGATCCCTAGGGAAGATGTTCTCTCTCTTACCTTCAATATCCATGCTTCCACACCATAGCAGTACATTCGCTGAGCCTTATAATACTGCAAACAGACAGACAGTATATCAGCACCAAACATTGAACAGTTCATGGTATATGTGATTGTCTTGTCTGCACAATATATGCTTATACTAGAACCATCATATCTTGGCTACGATTTTATAGCACTGTATGCAGTGTTATGGACTGTAGATTTATACCTGAAAGTGTGGGGGTGCGTAGTGCGTTGTCCGCAGTCAGATACTTGCCCCCCACAAGGGGGGGCTGACAGGGCTCTAGCCTGGGGGCCCGGTGTGGCAGATCGACTATCCAAGTGAGATAAACACAGCACAAAATTACACTAATAGTAAAACAACATTAGTATGTTACATATTATAATAATATGTTGTTGTGCGATGCAATTTTTCATTATTGTCGATATTCTACAAGTCTATAATTGTGCATAGCAACACATAAGTGGGCGTATTCAAAATACAAAAAATCGCTAAAAATACCCTTAATTTTACCTCGAACACCATTTGGAACATGCAACTGTAGATCATCACACTGCCTTTAACCTTAGCGACAGGTAGGGGGACCCACCAAAGTTCCTAGCCTGGGGGCCCTTTTCGGGATATGGGGGCCATGGTCAGATATAATGGTATGGCTATAGCTGTGGCGAAGGGTGGAGGTAGCCTGTTAAGATCCGCCATAAATAGTGCACACTAAACTTTGTCTGTCATACGTTTTTGTTTCCGTTGATATAAACTATAATTTACAGATGGTGTTACATAGTTTTTAAAATTCAATTAAACCCTGCGAAAACCAGGCCATAGTCTAAAAATACTCATCTATCCATAAAATATCTAAAATTATGCAATTGAATCATACATAACTTTGGATATTTTATAGATAGAATAATATCTTTTATCTATTATTGTTTGGTTTAGTCAGGGCTTAATGAATTTAAAAAAAATGAAACGATATACATAGTATATATTCTTAATTCAACGAAAACAAATAAGTATGAATGAACATGTGTGCACAATTTTGTCATATCGCCCAAAATATACCAAAACTATTATGGTTTGGTTTAGGCAGGGTTTAATTGATTTTTAAAAACTAACCAACACCATCTTTAAATTGTAGTCTTTGTTCAATAAAAACAAATACATATGACTAACAAAGTTTAATGCGCACTATTTATGGCGGATCTTAACAGCCTATCTCCGCCCTTTGCTACTGGGCTATAGTCAATTTATAATAAGTGAGTGTTTTGAGATAGGTATAAGTTTTGTGAGCTCTTGCGTTACATCAATCCAAACTGTTAAAATAGTGATGGTATGTGATGGTTAATTCCATAAAATTATCATTTCAATTCATGTTCTCTGTTGTCAGGGAGAAATGAATGATTCAAAGTCTTCCAATGAAGACGACAGATATACATGGATATACATATAGGGTGTCTAATTGAACGTAGTTATGCAGAATGTAGCTAGTCCACAATAATGTCGAGCTGAGAAAATGGCACTTTAGCAACAACATGATTATTAAAAAATGTATGTAAAATGTCAAATTGTAAATAGTATTTTATTTCAAGAATAATTTGTTTGCGGCTTGGCTTTTTTCAGCAGAACGTAGAGAAAACCTTCTCGCATCTGATCTATATCATATCTCATTTTTTTTATTTTTTGTGGACTGGCTACTTTCCAATCCAGGTTCAATTAGAGGTCCAATTTAAATAACCGGTTAGTCACACATGAATAGTCAAAATCTAACAAAAAATATGTAAATACTCTCCATGTGTAGTCTTTATAACTTCTAAAAGGCGCCAAAATCATGCAAAAACAATCCAATTGATTTACGGAAACCGATTATTTAAAGTGTAGATATGCCCAATTTTATTTGTTATATATTTATTGCAAAAAGGCGGTTATGAACTAATAGAAATGGGCAGATAAATATTTTAATTTGAAAATAAAAATAAACTTAAATTGAAACTAACCAGTTACGCTTGACACGCAAAAATGTCATATTCCTACCACTAATATCGAATTCTCGAATCGGTTTTTGATATTGGACGTCTCATATATTTGTGTTGTAATTCAATACTTGAAACGTTTTTTTGATAAAATGTAAATTATTTTTATGTCAAAATTCAAATAATAAAAAAAAATATTACAATCAGGCATGAAATTATTTTTAAAAGGATGAACAGTGATAAGATAATTATTGTTGATTTGAATAGGTACTGAGTTTTTTGTCACACAACACTGTAAGTGTAATTCTTTTCTTGCTCGAGAAATAGGCAATGGTCACAATTGCTGACGGTGTTAAAATTTCTTCTTATATAGCCTTGTCTCTCTCTTTCTTATTACCTGTCGAAACCATTTCGATTTCATAAAGATTTAAACAATACAATAAAATCATGTACAATAGATATTGTACAAAAATATATTATATGTTCTCCTCGGATCTGCATAAATTATACTTTCTCTAATACAAGTTATTCACAACTGTTGTTACATCCCGATAGCCGGGTATAAAAATCTCCACCTCCCTTGACTGCCCTTCCGAGCTTTCAATTTTATCTCTTTGACTGTTTGGCCAGCTTAGGCATTACCGAAAAGATTAAATGGAATGCGTTAAATCCCAAATATATTACCCGTATTACCAATGTAATATTGAATAATATGAATAGAGGTAATGTATTCTAATATGCGATTTCATTGTTTGCAGCGGTCAGTTCAACGTGCTGGTGCGTGGGCCCGACGGAGAGGACCGACACGTGCACACGTACGACGGCGTGGGCAGCTTCGGAGAGTTGGCCCTCATGTACAACATGCCCCGCGCGGCAACGGTTCGTGCCCGCACGGCCGGTGCCCTCTGGGCTATGGACCGCCAGACCTTCCGTCGCATCCTGCTCAAGAGCGCCTTCCGCAAGCGCAAGATGTACGAGCAGCTCCTCGACCAGGTGCCCATGCTCAAAGCGCTGCAGGTAAACACACCATCACTACTATTTCATCCTCACAATAATAGCTCCACAGCAAAGATGTTGAAGAAAAATCTTCTTCTATGATCCAGTTTTGATGAACTGTATTATTTGCGGACTCCTACAAAGTGTATAGCTCATTATTGTATCTCTATCTCCACTCTTACTGTGTCATTGTGGGTTCAAAGATACTGTACAGCACATTCAAAATATTAGTTTAATATTAGTGTGTTGGTCCTCAAATACACACACCCATCGATGGATTTAAAAATAGTTGCTTGAAATAGCAGAAAGTTTTCGTAGTTGTCATCGTTATTAACTCAGTTTATCATTCATTAACCGTCAAGTAGTGACAAAGTGCCCTTGTCTAAATCCATGGATGTCGGTTCGAATCGTGCATCTGGCAAGAAATATATGTTGCTTTTTCAATGTGCACTTGATCAAATGCGAGGACCCAATGGGTAGGGTGAATGGTCAACTGCCAAAATGCATAACGCAATCCAATTGTCCAGATCGTTTCTCATTTTGATCTCTAGTTTGTTACTAAGATATACAGATTTCTATTGTGGAGGCCAGTATAAAAAACATGTAAATAAATTTAAAAAATAATCAATTACCTATCGGTTTATGCCTTCGCTTCATTAAAATATCGCTGAATAACAATGAAAATTTTCATTTTATTGTTTATTTTCATGCAGTCGTTAAATAAATACATTTAGTGTGCATTATTGAAATATTAACTCGATGTATGTTGTGGTTTCAAATGAGTCACTTAGAATTAGAATAATGGTGATAGGCCGAAATATAACTACAAAACTTCTTAGATATTCTTGATGTGCTACAATTAATGTGTAATTTAATTAGTATGACTTCAAATCCATAAAAATCTTACTGTTTTTTAGCAAATCCTGTGATAGAAAATTCTTTCTGTTATTGCATACCTTAATCATCATTTTGTAGATAATAATATGTGTGTCCGGAAATATATGGCCGTATATTAAAGATCATCCAACCTCTTTGGGTCGTATAGTACTGAAATAAAATTCATGTCTAAATAAAACACAGTTCCTGCCGGTTTACACTTTACATGAAGCCAGCAGCAAACATATTTTGAAAATAGCCGATATCCTGGATTATTTGTTAGGTTAGGTTTTCATTCTTGAATTCATGAATTTTTCCAAAATCAGCTATGAAAATTGAATTAATGTTCAGATTGAATCTAATAAAATTGGAGACCGTATAGTGTACGGTCATCTCTTTCCGATAAGAAAGCTCACGGCGAACTGTGCAACGGTGAAATGTTTTACGTACAATTTACATGTAACCAATAATATGTTGCTGTATTTTTGCTATTGTACCGTGTTGTCTGTTTGTATATGTGTCCTACGGGAGGTGTAGCTGTAGGTGGCTAACCTTGATAAAGAATAAATTAAACCAAGGACGATACATATATGGATGCAATCTCTTCATGTATTAAGTTCTGATGTTATCTGTTTGTGCTTTTGCAGCCGTATGAGCGAGCCAACTTGGCAGATGCGCTGGTACCTCGCCAGCTGACTGACGGAGAGCTGATCATAAGGCAAGGAGACCAGGCTGACGGCATGTACTTCGTCGTGGAGGGGACAGTACGCATCCGCCTCACCCGGGACGACGGAAAGGACGTTGAGATTAACCATATCGGTATGTTCGCGACCTCACTCACATGATTACACTTGTAGAAAACAATTTAAAATGTTTTCTGGCAATTACAATATTATCTGTTTGGCATTTACATAATAAAAATCCATTATAATGGTTTTAGAAACATAATTTTTTTGTTAAAGATTGATTTAATTTTATTAACATTGTGATGTTATTATGTTAACAGGGAAAGGTGGATACTTTGGCGAATTGGCTCTGGTCACCCATCGCCCTCGTGCTGCATCAGCATATGCCGAAGGCCCTACCAAAGTAGCCTGTGAGTTCACTCAATATTAATTTTTTTATGCAGGCAATATTTTTATTATCTGCAGACCGCCTGGATCCACAGTGGACCTTTTTTATGAAGAATAGTGAATAGTTAAACATTTGCAGACTTCATCTTGAGCGGCACACAGTTTTGCAGACGCTGAACTAGGCCACCGTGGATGAAAGTTTTAATCAGAACGGTGGAGTTGACTATGAAATACTTTCGTTTCCCTCGATAATTAACGCAATGTGTAATTGGATTTGCAACTCTGAATCCCGGGATTCCACTTGATTTGTTGATCCAAAAATTTTGGATTGATAATACTCTTTCGCATTTCAGAATTAGCTTTTTCAAATGATTTTAATCTGAAATAACCTATTGTTCTGAACTGAAGACCTATAATCAATAAATTAACATAAAAATATAATATGTTAATTATAATTTAACACTTATGCATCACATTAATTTTTTAAAATTCCACCAGTCAGTTTTTAATTAAATAACATGATGTGTTATTCTTTATTTACAATATTGTACATACAATGATGTTCCAATTGACACAGTAAGGACGATGGCTTAAAAATTCTTCCTTTTTTTTTTTCCGGGAATGCCTAATGTGAACCGTAAGCACATGAAAGTCGGTCTCTGACCATGGTGTAACTTCAAGATATTTTTATAAATCCGAATGGAATAGTTAGCGGGAATCAGTGGCTGATTTAATATTGTATTTCAGTTTTGGACGTGGAGACATTTGAGCGACTGCTGGGGCCGTGCATGCAGATAATGAAGCGCAACATCGACGACTACGAAGACCAGCTGGTCAAGATCTTCGGCTCAAAGACCAACGTGGACGACATCCGATGAAGCGACTCCCATCCCACCATCACCCATCGCTCACCAAATTGATCCACCCCTCACCCGCCATAACCCTCTTCCCCGACTCCCCTTCCCTTCACTATATATTTATACCGTGTCCTCATAATCACCATCCATTATCACGTTATCAAACTATGCCATTTACCATTGATCCATGATCGTTATTATTATTTGTCAGATTCTGTAGCTTAGAGGCAAAAAAAAAAGTTATATATATACATTACTAAATAATTGAAGAGCCATATTTCCAAACGTACCTAGTGAAAAATGACAAATTTTCATATTTTCTGAATCTGAATCTCACTTCAACCCGACATCTGAAGTATGCGATTTGTCCTAAAAACGCAATAATGTAGCAGTATATACATTTTAAAATGTATTAAGGTCAGATAATAGAATTGATCTTGTTGAATTTTTAATATATTTTTTATTCAATATGTGTACATTATCTAGGAAATTCATATAGTTCTAAAAACTCCTATAGAAATTGGAAATCGTAAAACATGACCATCTCAAAATCACCATTTCAGACTTAGGACATTTTGGAATATCGCTCTTCAATTGGTACTGGTGCTAAAAGTCAGCTATTGTAGGATTGCAATATTAAATCAGTCGTTAAGTTTTACGAATCTGTTTGTTTCAGTCGGTTAATATTGAAAAAGTACTGTGATGATGTCATGTGTCCAATGACAAAACAATTTAAATAAAATGTATATTACGTTCAAAATTAAAATTATGGTTGCCATGCAACAAGGGAACCATACACTAGCTGAGTGTTTTCTGAACTCGAAAGTGAAATCAAACCGACTATTTCAATTATCCTATCGGCATGTTTGTGACTTGCCTTTCTGACTAGTGGATATAACAATTTGAACTCATTGTAGTGACAGCAGGAAACTGATCGAAATTTTACTGAATTTTTAGAGCTTGATATACTAAAGCAATTCATTTACTCAATGAAATATCAAGCAATTATTATAATGTTTTATATATGGATGCTAGAGAATTAATTCCTTCTAGAGAAAATCTGTAAATTTTCAAAAATAAGATATATGCTAACAGTATTAAAATAATGTAGCTGTTTCCTACAGTTGCAATGACAAGTTTAGCAATTAATTACAGTACATACGGCTAATTATCCTGCAAAGTGACAGTAAAATAGATTATGCGCATGCCTCTGAGTTACAGATGTTCGTTCAGTTTTGAAGCATTTTATACTGAACCCTATTGAAAATCTTTTCGTGGAGTTGTCAGTAATGTGAAATGAATCAGGAAGGAGTCCCGCATATCAAAATATTATATTTTACTAAAATGCGCATCGTCGGTTATTTTTTACTCTACAAATTAGTTGATAAATTGTTTTAGCTATTTATTTGATATTATTGATCGGCCGTCTTTAGCGTTTCGGCCTGGTAGATAGGTGTCAGTTCAGTTCAAATTTTTAGTTTACTGTTTAATTTTTTTTTTTTTTGTTAATTTTAATAATGTATTTATGATTTTAGTCTGTAGTCGTTAAAGATCTTTAGTTTAATTGTTAACAATAAATAGCAATTCTTGTGCTATGCGTTTGTTCATAAAAATAAAAGAATAAACAATATATAAAAATATATATTTTTAGAATAGACTTCCAATTTAATATTGTATGTAATGAATGGAGCAAATTGTATTTTACAAAGGACTTGTGCAATCACAAATTTCTATTAGGGTAATACGGTTATTTTATTGTAAATTTTCTTTTAATCATCTGGCAATACAGATGAAAAAAGAAATGATTCTAAATTTAAAATTCTATTTTTTGCTATAAATAGCTTTTGTTTTTTTCATTGTTCTTAATTTAAAATATGTGGGACATGGAAATGACGAGAATAGTATAACCTATAGTATAACGATAGACTTTTTTCTGTTTATGCATTTGTTATGATTTATACTTGAACCATCCTCCCATCTCTTCATCGTTGTCATTGTATGTTCATTTGATGTTTACAATTTGTAATAATAAAAAGTTAACTCTTAAACGTTGCAGTCGAATGAATGGAGATTGTGTGAGAATAACTGTATAAATATTACGCTTTAGGACTGCAGGTAAATAAGTTTGGATTCCTTTCAACTATCTTTGGTGTTAGTGTAATGATCATTATGTACTTGAATATGAGGCGCATCGGATGGTCTTTTAAAGTGTAAACGTTGTTGTTTGATTTTTACTCGTTCAAACATCCGTTTGACTAACTTTGATGTACCTAAGTTCTTTCAAACTACACTGCCGTATACATCAGCTTCGATTAGAAGCCCTGATCCATTTTTGTTAATCGTAAATCTATAATAATATTACTGTTTGAGAATTGATTCCTTTTATAACTATTATCGTATGTGGACAGTGTTATTGTTAATAAATTCGGAATTAAAATTGTTTATTTCGCATTTGAATTCAAATTCACTAACCGCATACTTCCGAAGGTTCTGTGTGAACTGAGAACGTATTTTTCGCGATCATTATAAAGTTATGTTATAATTTACTATTTTTATTTTCAATAATAATACTACGAATTGTTTTTATTTTCCCACTGATGACTTCAGAATCTCACAACTATAGTATATTCATAGTTTTATTGTTGTCTTACACATTTTAAACGAATTGTGTTTCGTCTTGCGTTGTTGCCATGTTGCGTGAAAAATATTTAAATATTTTTTAATCACTCATTTACCAGTGTCGTGTGCCATCTTTTCAAAATGGCGTTCAATCATTTTGATAATGAATTAATAAAAAAAATACATTTGTATATATGTCCCTTAAAAGTAATACAAAAAAAATGAGTATTCAAAAAACGTGTTTTATCATAGCTGTATTATACACTCACAATGGCAGTCAAGTTTTATTTCGTTTGTTACGGTTGGTTTTAACTTTGGAAAGTGTTTAAAATTGAGGTCTCATTGAAATAACTCGTATCCTGTCAACCTGTGTCCATAGACTTGCACATTCTATGATAAATTAGAATTTAAACGACATGCATGTTTCCATAGAGAAAAAGATAATGAAATGTTGACAAAAACAATTGTATGTACTTTGCTCAGAATATTAAGGTAAATTAATATCCGCATTTAAAAAAAGGTTATGTGTTCCGTTTACTGCATATTTCTTTATTATTTTAATTTATTCGGCATTTTAGTCTGACCATATTAATATTGTTATTTTAGTTTCTACGAAGACTCGAGATTGATTCAATACTATCTTAGGACTAACAGAATTCTTTCAAATGACTTATCCATGAAGGAATGCGTACAATAAAATGTATTATAAACTCATTAATCTTTCTAGATATGGTTGAGAACCGTACAAGAGATAATATTCATTCAATTTTAGTAAGTAAATATCGTCATTTAATTCAGTATTTCTAAATCAATAAAGGTATTTAAAAAGATGTGATTGTAACAGAAGTTAATTTATGTATTAAATTCTTAACAAGGGTGTCTTAATTTTTAATGAATAACGGAAATCTTCAAGGATCTTTAACGGGGTACAAGCAATAGCCATCGGTATGCATTGCACTCAATCGCCTTTGTTTACTGTTGAGTTTAAAAGGATTTTGCTGTCCAAAAAAATGATTGAATCGGTACATATACAATTTTATGTTTTTCATGATCGTATTGCTTACTGATTTTCAGATAATTATGCCATAGCCAATAATAGAATCTCGAGAGTCTAGTCATAATTAATTATGTTTGCTTTTTTGTTGTTGTTAAAACGCTCGCTGTTACTTTATAATAGACAATTATTAATCTAATCCATGTCAGAATCTTCCATTATAAAAGACGGTGATCTTTCGCAATATTACGTATTTCTTTTAGAGTTTGTCGGTTTGCCGCGCGAATGACTTGACGTACGAACCGTGACAGATTTTGCTCCGACACCTGACCTGAATGTACCTTCCTTCACGCCCTCGATCGATGCTTGTATCATTACTAATAATATAATAATAATATATATACTAAAAACTACAAATTTATCCTAGTGTCACTGGCTTTCCTGGGACGTTGCACACTTTGGGTGACGCTGTTCTCATCGTAGCCGGCCGGCATCCCCCGCGGTGGAATGCTAACGTAGTGAATAGAGTCCGCTCGTGGCCTAGTCAGCCTTCGACCTCCTGTAATTGTAAGAAATTTGCCTCCGAACGTAATGTCGCGTGCCCTTCGAGAGTTGTCGGGTCGAAAAGCAAGCAATTTTGTACAAAATAATAATTCATACGCGCAATTTAAATGTTTCAGTATGTCATTTGTGTACGGTCTCTCGGTTTACTAGCGAAGATACTAATACTAAATTTGTCGTTTAGTGCAATAATATATAATAAATGTCTCCACTGACGATTGAGTTGACAAATCTTGTCGTAGATGTACAATATTAATATATATTTGTTGGGTATTTTTATTATTTCGTCTGTCGTAGTCGAATCTCCGATGTATTAGGTTTCGGACCCGTCTGTATTAAAAGTGCACGCATAGTGTTTTTATATAAGCGTATATAGTTTTGGCGATATTTCCGATAGTCCCTTATTGAAGACCGCTACGGTTACCCCCCGTTCGTGTACCTCAGCATCTGAGAATAGTATTGTTTTGAGCGTGAGATATTCATTGAATAAAGCGAGTAGGGTTTTTACATGCGACATACAAATCCGTGTTTATGTTGTGTCTACGTATAGTCTGAATGCATGTGAACCTCGTGTTTCTTCAGGATTTTTTCAACGCCGCAAAAGATGATACACCCTGGACTCGAGAGTTTTACGGATCGGTTATTATCTCCGTTACGTTGGGTAGAAAGTCTGGCAGGAGTTTGACTGACAGGGTAAAATTTAAAAAAAAAAAGAGATAAAAATATAAAAATCATTATCTAAATTTGTTGGTTTATAAACTTAAGAAAGAAAATCGGAGAAACTTTTCCCATTTGCTGATTCGTCTCGTTTCCTCGTTGAATTACGGCGTCCGAGGCGATGTGTGAAATTGTATGTGAAAATAAATGTTTTCTTCGTAACGTTAAGGTGTAGAATATTTATTGAGTATCGTAAGATGTGTCGTAAGAGGTGAGAAGTATTGCCTGTGGCAGTGTTGATTTTGGCCATGATAGACGATATCGTGGAGGGCGTTTCGGATCAAATCTGGTTCGACATAATATTGTGAATATATTCATAGTAATATTATTATTATCGTTGATTTTTTTCTTTTACGGAGACTGGTCTCTAAAATCTACTATTTTTTTTGTTTAATTTGTTTTAAACAACATTTAGTACAATGTTTATTATTAATTCTACTTGTTCCTTGATTATTCATTCCCTTAAATTGAAAATAATAAAAAAAAAACAGTATTCTATTTTATTAAGTATTATTAATTCTTACGTTTAGGTTTTCAAAATAATATATTATTAACCGGCACAATCGGGCCGGGTGAGCGTATTACACACCAACAGTGCAGGCACTGAAATATTTTTGACCGCTAGCAGCTAACCGGCTCGCCTCTTTATGCCCCCGGAATTGTTAAATTTCGAAACGGGGTCCCTTCTAAGTGTCATATTATTATATTTTAAATTGTTTATAAAAAAGAAGAAAATGGCCAACGCTAATCTTCTTAACGCGTTCATATTATAATATATAATATACTAATTATATTTACTTCGAGGTGCGGTACACTTGTCTTTTTTATTATTAAATCTATTGAAACTGTGACTGCAAAATATTTACTCGTTGACGTATTTATTACTACTATGAACTGTACCAATTCTAGCATTCTATTGCTGACCATATTATAAATTCGTTTAAAATCTATTATTACCTTATTAATCATGAAATAATAATAATAAAATAATGTTTACGACTACGCCTTGATGGCCCATTGCCGTTTATGGACAAATCAATTCATGTTTACTCTAGAGCTCTATCTTAACATAAATAAATAAAAATATGGAATAATATTTTGTGTTCTCGAATGTGTAAAAATAATAAAAAAAAAACTTCTTTAAATAAGTCATTGTGATACAAATTTATTTTTGAGTATTACGACAGCTTCGTCCGGTAATTTAATAATCATCCTTCATTTCACGAGAGTTATATTTATATCCGTTTTATAGCAGAGATATAACTGAACGTAGTTTCGCATACTACTAATAAAATAAAATGTGTTAGCAGCCCCGGCTAGGTGTACGATACTCCGAGGCAATACTTGTAGACGACAGGGGATTATAAGCGGGAGAATGAAAAACTATGTTACATTATTTAATGTTGTGTTTACCGATGTCATATGCCTAATATAGTTTCCATTTGGAGTAAAGAAAAAAAAATAACATCCATTTGTAGACTATATAAACGTATTCAATATTTGTTGCCATATCAAAAAATCATAAATGTGATAGCTTGTAAGATAATAATTATTGTCTATTGTTTATTAATTCCTCTGTTTTGGGTGCAATGTTTTCCTATCGTTTTTATCTACGTGCTGTCGGCCCCCTCTTGAAATTGTTACGTGACCATATTTATAAATAAATGCATATCAAGTTAGTGTGGTGTATAACCGTAGATGACTACCCCCCGCGGCCCTTGACTTTCTCACTGAAAAAAAAAACTAAATAAAATAGCATCACGGTAATGATATAATATTCAAGTGAGTGTTTTTATATGGCACATAATTTTATTTGGTTCACTCGTTTATATCTTTCGAGGCTGCTTCCCCACTTATGAGCTTACACCTCCAAAGTATTTATATATTATGTATTGTGAAATTATAAATACAAATATATTGTTTGTTTGTAGATTTATCATGACTTTTATTTCTTCCGTTCACTTTTCACCCTTCCTGCTTAACATAATTCGATACCCCAGATCAATAGGGGAACAACTCATAAAACCTAGTTTCAATATAATGGCGTTTGAATTTTTTGCAGTAATTCTCATTTTAATTTTAAAGCCTTGATTTCGATGAAAGTGTGTGTTTTTTTATATTTAATTTAGTGAAATTCATCAATGCACAATGAAATTGTACATTTTAATAAAGAATTAACCAATAAATTATTTGATTATATAACGGAATTACCGATTAGTCTCAGAAAGGGTTATTAGATTTTATGACACATTGAAGGAATTTTTGATTATTTTTTTTGCTGAATTATAAAGAGAAGACCTTTCTACATCGAATGGCACGCTTAACTCAAAACCTTTATATTTTGAGTTGTTCCCCTATTGAACTGTGGTATCGTTACGTATGTTATTGTTAATGGGACATATAAAGCAACGAATTATTCTGGTACCATACCTACTACTGTTGTCCACAGTCGATTACAAAATATACCAACGCATCTATTCGATACACAAGGCTGCTATCGAGAGTAGTTTATATATGTATGGAGGTATTATGATTGTTACAATAAGTTAGCCGTCTGAACTGTCTATCTCGCTCTAAAAGTTAACACAGCCAAGAGAGGTGCTGTTAAAACAGCACTTTTTGACAGTTTAGCGCATCTATTCTATAGACAAGGTTGCTATCGAGGGTAGTTTATCATATGTATGTATTGAGGTATTATAATTGTTACAATAAGTTAGCTGTCTAAACTGTCTATCTCGCTCTAAAAGTTGCTGTGTTAACAGTGGTGCTGTTAAAACGGCACTTATTGTAACAATTATAATACCTCAATAGATAAATATGATAAACTACCCCCGATAGCCACCTTGTGTATAGAATAGATGCGCAGACGGTTAGCATATTCTAACAATTATCCGCCTCAATTCATAAATATAATAAACTACCCTCTATAGCCACCGATACATAGAAATTAAATGAAATGTCCGTAATATAACTTAACACTAAATAAGAGTATAGGTTTTTTAAAGAATCAGTCATGAACCAATTTTTGGTTTGATGGAACTGAGCCCCTGTAGATTTTACTGGTGAAACCAAACCTTGTAAAAAAGGAGGTTATAACAGCTCTGGTCATAACCAAAGATCTTAAATTTTCTCGTAGACGGTTTTCCTATAAAAATCACTGACGGTTCCAGTAACGTAAATGTCACTTATGTTTGCGAAAAATAAGTATGGAAGATTCTAATCAGAGTTTGTATAAAAATTAGTGCCCCTTCAATGTCTTTAGTCATAGCTGGTTTTTAATACTATACAAAGATTTTCGATGTTTCAAGGAGGTACCGAAAAGTTTTCCCTCAAGCTATAACCAGTGGTTTACAAGTTCATATCCCGTGGCAGCTGGATTAAGATGTTATTTTTTCAAACTAAATGTGTACTTGTACCCAATGGGTTGAGTGAATGACTAACAGTGTTTGTAAATAAGTCTGTTGAAATACATTCAAATTACGGAGTTCCTTAAGAGCGTACATAAGTGAAACGGCAAATAATTTTCAACACTATGTGGAATGAAATTTCGTTAAAACGTGAAATAACGTTGCCATTCGGAGAGGTTTAGTCAACCTGTTCGCACGTCAATTTCTTTTGTGAGGAGTCGTCTGAATATATTCTTAAATCGTGTAAAGATGACTTAAAAACGTTCCGCATGTACTTGAAAAAGAAAACATGTCAATGAATATACAGGCGGACCTCGACTTACGAACGTTCGACTTTCGCACAATTCGCTATTTCGCACATTTCAAAAAAAATCGTTTTTTTAAAACGTCGCGCTGGCCGTGGGGTTAAGATATCCCCTTCTCGCCCGCTCACAAGCAAGTGCATTTCTTGCGTCACTTGAATCCTGCTCGCACCCGTCACTTTGCTTGTGAGTAAAGTTAGCTAGGATAGGTGGAAGCGCGTGCGGGCGTGTCATGTTGTGCGTTTTGCTAATTTTCTTCATTTGAAATATTTCACCCTAAAAATTTATAAATGAGTGAGAAACGGAAAAACTGCAGTGTTGATACGAACAAAAAGAAATCAAGGACTTATAAACTTCACATGACGTTCTGATTGCGGTGAATCTTTTGCTTCAATCGGACGTTCGTATGATACAAACAGGTCTACTATGATATGTTCAATTTTGAAAAATAAAAAGAAAATTAAGGAATACGTTCAAAATTGTGGAAATATATTATCTTTAAAGGTTGTTTCTAAAGGACACGGCATAGTTATGGATGAAATGGAAAAATATTTGTCATCATGGATCGACGACCAACATCAAAAAGATGTCCCTCTGAATATTTCAATTATTCGAGCGAAGGCTCTTAGTTTGTACAAAGATTGGAAGGCTAGAAAAAGAAGATTCTAACACGATTTTTCAAGCAAGTAACAGTTAGTTTATATTAAATTCACTGGAAAATCGGCTGATGCGGATAAAGATGCTGCAAAAGAATTTATTTCCTCATTATCCAAAATTATTGAAGATGGAGAATATTGCTCTAGCCAAATATTTAATGTAGATGACACAGGTTTATTTTGGAAAAAAATGCCTAGTCGTACATTCTTATCTAAGGAAGAATCAGTTGCCCCAGGGCATAAACCTTCTAAAAACCGATTGACATTGCTTCTTGGTGGAAACTTGGCTGGTGATTTAAAATTGATGCCAATGTTAATTTATCAACGAGAAAATCCCAGAGCATTGAAAGGGAAGGATAAAGAATTGCTTACAGTAATCAAATAAAAAAGCCTGGGTTTACTGCGTTAATATTAAAAGATTGGTTCACTTTACATTTCGTGCCAGCAGTTAAGCAATATTGTAAAGTTAATGATTTACCATTTAAAATAAGAAAAAGAAGAGTGGCAAAGAGTTAACTCTTGATAACTTTTTAAGGGAAACACCCGCAAACCCCACTTAAACATGTATTTTAAACATCTTATATTTACTTGATAAATAAATATTTCAAAATACACACAATTTAATTTTTTTTACTTCCCTCTACTTTCGAACATTCAACATTCGCACACCTTTTCAGGAACCAATTATGTGCGAAAGTCGAGGTCCTCCTGTACTATTATTATTACGAATATAATAATAAACATAACATGTTGACTTTTTATGACAAATTATATTTCGTTTGGTTCGCGTCATTTGCACCCGCAACCCGCAAACCGCGCATTGCCTAGTCACGATCTTTTTGGACCATGCGTCAGCTGAGGTATAGCCTTAATGTGTACCACCCTAAACAATCCACTCCATATAAAACAAGATAATTTAAAAATTGAAACAAGACGGTACTTGAAAAATTATTTTATTCAATTATTAGAAATTAGCTTAGATTTAGAAGGAATATTGGAGGCATTTCACATTGATTCTTGCTCTCTATTGTACACTTGCATTATTTTTTCAATTATGTCCCAATTCTTTTCCTTGGATAGATCCTTCACAAACACCTGAAAAAAAGACAAACTATCAGTATGAGAAGCCACAATAAAAATTCTACAATCAATTAAATAATTGTTTAGTTGAATATCAGCCTGGATTAATTCACTGCTGGATGAAGATGAAGCCCTCTTCAAGTTGCTTCCACTTCTCCCAGTTCAATATTTACTTTACTATCGTTTGAACTCAGCATTACTCAAATTAAAATGTTTTGACTACAAAACAGATTAATAAGATAGAAATGTGAAAGTCACTCGCCATGAACTAAGACATTGAAGGTGGATTCGGTTCATTAATTTATGACGGTCAGGTCATAAAATGCAAAAACACAAAGCACACCAAGTGAAGTACCACCTCTAATTCTAATATTACCAATAATAAAGGCGTTTCTTTACGCAACAAACTTTATTCCATATAATACAGATGTAACTATTGAAAATAACATATTTCTTAACACGTTTTTAAGTTTATCCCATATTTCTCCACATGCGAGAATTCAACCTTGTTACAGCCCAACCTGTTTTCGCTGATTTTGACAGTAAAGCAGTGTCCTAAGAAATATAAGGTTCGGCATTGAATTTTTTTAAATAAACACAGTAAACATTGTCAATGTGAGAGATTAAAAAAGTTTAAAAATTATCATGTCATAAATTTTTTAAACATGCTTTTGACGAGTTTAGGAGAATATTACATCATCACGTCATATTATGATAATTACATATTTTGTGAATTTACATACTTATGGAATAAGTACATATTGGTTTTTGGAATTGGATATCTGGATTTTCCCCATACGACTTTATCAGTAAAAGTATTTACTAAATTAGTTCTTTTATTCAACGAGTAATTCACAAGATTTGGGAATGTAACATTCAACAATATGTTTTCAAATTATGTTTGTTCAAAAGTGTTTAAATTGAATCACCTGTATATCTTGGTAAGAATATAATAACACTTACCGAGTACCACGCTGAGTCATCCTCGTTATTAACATTGGCGAGGGGAACAGCTACACCGAGGCAGTGCAGTGCGAGGCAGAGACATGCGACGGCAATGTGAGACGGGCGATAGTCCAGCACGGCGGAGGAATGATGAAAATCTTGCAGAAAGGCCATGGCAGTGCGAGCGATGGGACTCGCCCTCCACTCAGGCTCGGGGAACCACGCTTGCAGGGAACGCAGATAGTGAAGCATGAAACGATGCTATTGAGAAAAAAAATCACAGATTTTATGCTTTTTCCTTATATGGGCAGTATTTGTACTTTGTTAGTTCTTGACAGTATTTTAGACTTACGGGAGATACAGGATCAGGCCGAAAAGCGAGAGTCCTCAAAATCAGCAACTCTGCCGAGGCCAGGGCCCCTCTCATCCCCCAGTACTCCTCGCCGAGTTCCAGAGGACCAGCAGAGCGGTGGAGAGCGCCGTGGGAAACATTCAACACGTCCCGCAATCTTAGTGGGTCGTCACGGAGCTTTCCTGCCAGGCAGAGACATGCTGAACCTATCACCTGCAAATCCAAGTGTAATTTTATTTTTGAGTATTTTAAAAAAAGCTATATCTAACCCCCAAGGCATTTTATCAAAAAGATTACTTTCAGACGCATGAGATTGTTTTTTTTCCTATCACTACGAGAGGTTTAGCACGTTGCGCGCATTCGACAGCATTTTTGCAGAACAATAGTGTTATGCAGTAACCAGTTATCCACCAAAATGGAGTTTTGAGTTATAAGCATTTGAAGTTAAAATGTACACCATTTAGTCAAGATAATGAATAGAGTTATAATTTTTTTGTAAATAATACTTGCAAACGTTCCTTGTGATTGTATAAAGACTTTTTTAATAATATGATCCGTTTATAATATATTAGGTAAATGGTTATTATATATACAGCGGTTGTAGTGTAAATAGTTCTGGCAAAGTGTGTTAACGTGTTGGCGATCTAATTTAAAGGCCAGATACAAAGATGTCGATATTATGTTACACTTAAAAATTAACAGTTGCGAAGCGCAGAGGTAGGCTGTGGGAATCTGACATAAATAATGCACACTTTAAGTCACACATATATTTTAGTTTCATTGAACATTAGACTACAAATTGCAGATGGTTTTGGTGAGTTTTTTTTAAATTGAATTACCAAGTCATTGCAGGTTGACAGTTATACATATTCTTATTTGTCTAACAATACACACGGCAACATTGAGATCGAAAGCCGACTGTTACTATTAAAAAAACTAATTACTTATATAAGGTCACTTATTTACATATGTATGACTAAACATCATTGGCCATAAGTGAATTAAAAACTAAATATCTTTATATTATTGCGATAAACTAAGAACCTATACAAAAACGTATGACTATGTACCGATATTATTACTTAAATATTTTGATGCAAACTGTTGATAATCCGTTTGACATGGCTTTTAAAAAAACCTTATATGAGGCCACAATTCAATATTTTCGGGAAACGTTTTTATGTTTCAAGCTTCAATTATTTGTTTTAACGTTAGATTATTTTTTCCATTGTATTCTATGTCGAAATTAGAACTAAATGGCAATTTGTTTTAGCCGATAAACTCATAAATGTAATCAATATAGGTAAAATTGGATGTAGCGCTACTTGTACCTCACTTTTTAATTTATTCTGCATAAGGCGCATATTTCTGTGGCACTGTCATGAGTTTACCAGATGCTACAGCATGGGAGACGCCCTTTTCAATATTGAATGTTCGCTTATTGGTTGACTTAAACACGCGCGAAATCAACCAAGCTTTAAATAATATGAAACACGGACTTGGCGCTTTTTGTAATAAATCGACTTAAAATATTTTTTTTGTAGGGTTATGTCGCGTTTTAGAATTTATAGATCAATACATATTGTGTAAAATTATACAAAGAATATGTGCGTACTTTTTTCTCGATTTTGACCAGATGTGGACTTATCGCTTTTTGGAATTAGACGCCTCATATCTAAGTGAAAATTTGAAACAGTATTTAGTTACCAATCACTCAATTTTAATATACAGTATAACCCCTATTTTACGTTTTTTAAGGGACTGAAGAAAAAAAACCTAATTGGAGGGAAAATGTAAAAGGGGGGTACTTGTTGAAAAAAAGAACATTTAAATTTTATGTTTCTAAAAAAATAACGTTTTATTAAAAAACAACATTCAATTAAAATTTTTATTGAAAAATCGTTCAGATGTCACGACCCAATCATTGTCAAGTGCGCGTAACTCGCATATTTTGAATATTTCCGACGTAAATCGCGGGAAAGAAAAACGTAAATGCGGGTATTAAATGTACTGAAATACATCGGGACTGAAAAAAATACACGCAATTGCCGGGAAAACGTGAATTCCGGGCACGTAAAAACGAGGTTATACTGTATTTATATTATCTATCTTTTAAGAATCATTTTTTATTTTTTAATTGGTTTTACAATATGCGGTTCTATTTTTAACAGTTATCACTTTAGCCCGTTTCCGTAATTTTCATTGGTCCAAATTAACACATTAAAGGCATTCCA